>NC_136072.1:526013996-530813996 GCF_964261635.1 Lissotriton helveticus
TTTTTTATTTATTTGCAATTTTATATAGCACGATATGGCCCGAGGGCATCATATCGCTTTACAACCAGCAGGATATAATGGTTACAGCTGGTTAGATTACTAATAATTAAATTCAAATGATTACTTCAGGGGATGTGTGCAGGAGTAACCACAAGAAACAGCTACAGCAATTGAGCAGAGGAAATACACATTCACAGCATAAATTTAGATGGTGGGGGTCAAATAACGAAGGCTGGTCAGAACGCTGTGAAGTGAGCACATTAGTTTGGTCTAGGGTTAATTAATCAAGATGTCTGTCAAAAAGGAGGAGCTCGATGTCCTTCTTGAACGTTACTAGGCAGGAGGGTAGATGGAGGGAGGGGGGCAAAAAGTTCCAAATTCTAGTGGCACTGTCAGCGAAAGACTGGTTCATGTATCCTTCTCGACTGAAGGTGGGGGTTCCAGTAGCAGGGATTGGGCATTTCTGGAACCCCTATTTGCTCCGGAAGGTTTCAGTTTCTCATCTAGATAGGAGGGTGAGGAGGAGTGCAGAGCTCTGTGGGTAATACAAGCAATTTTGCATTGGGTCCATGCTTCAATGGGGAGCCAGTGGAGGGTTAGTAGGGTGGCAAAATCCCAGGGAGGTGGTAGTCCCCGGGGCTGGGGGGTCCAAGAGACCTCCCATTTATAAAATGATAAGCCCTGGAGAGGTGGTGCTCCCCTGAGCAGTGGGGGAAGCTGTACGGGCCTCCCCTGCATTTGTTTAAAAAGAAGCCCTGAGGAGGTGGTGGTCCCCATGGCATTAGTAAGCCCCTGGAGGGGTGGCCCATGTGCCCCTTTCCTACATTTGCATAATGCCCCCGGGTTCTGGCCCACCTGGGGGCCAATAATGAATGAAGCCCAGGAGTCTGTGCTTTGTTTTTTTATTTGCTGCCTGATCAGCGGATCCCACTGACCTTTTTTTAAAAGTGCTTTTTTGGGCCCTGCAGGTGGGAATCATTACAACCTAACCCCAAAATGGCTGTCAACACTTCCTGGTTGTAGTGTTAGCAGCCAATCAAACTTCCGTAGGTTTTCAGTAGTACTTTGGACTCCTAGATATCTGTGTGTTTTAACTTAAATATCTCTGAAACTACTGAATGGATTTACACCAAATGGCAAAAAGCTGGTTTTCTGGACCAACATCTAGCTTTCTAACAAATTTGCAGTAATTCCTTTCAGCGGTTCAGACTGTAGGGATGTATGACGTTACAACGCACACTTTTACAATGCATACCTTTACAACGCATTTTTTACACCTCAAAATCCATTACAACGCACACCATTACAACGCATACCATTACAACAAATTCTTAGAAACTACCTTTACAACGCATCCCACTACAACGCATGCTACATTTACAACGCATACCATTACAACGCATTAATTACATTGCATATAAGGTAAGTGTTTGATAGTGTAGGGGTTAAAATTACTATTCTAACTCCAGGGGGTGCAACAGTAGGGAAAGTGTTGGATAGTGTAGGGGTTAAAATTACTATTCTAACTCCAGGGGGTGCAACAGTAGGGTAAGTGTTGGATGGTAAGTTTTGCGTTGTAATGGTATGCGTTGTAATGACTGCGTTGTAATGGTATGCGTTGTAGTAGTGTGCGTTGTAGTGTCGTGCGTTGTAATGACTGCGTTGTAAATGCATGCGTTGCAATAGATTTTGCGTTGTAAAAGTTTTGTTGTAATGGTAGTGCGTTGTAAAAGTTGCGTTGTAAAGGTTGTTTCCCGACTGTAGTCATGTTCAAATAATGAAAAATCCCTATAAACATAACATAGGGATAATGCATTGTGGGGCCCCCCTTTTTTCTAGGCTGCTGCTTAACGGATCACCGCGAAACATTCAACACAGCAGCTGAACCAAATAGTTGATGTTTTTGGAAAATGTTTTGAAGATTCGTCTAGCGGCGCAAAAGTTATTGGCAAAACAAAAAAACGCTTTTTATGTGGATACTTTGGTCTTAACTATATATATATTCACTGAAAAAAACATAGGTTTTAGGCACGTTATAGTTAGAAATTAGCATTCAAAAGACCTTAGAAATTCACTGAAAAAAACATAGGTTTTGGGGCGTTATAGTTAGTTGGACATTTCATTTGTACACAACCATTGAAATTCCCCCATTATAGTTAGTTCAGCTAGCTATAACTCGCGCGCCCTCAATGCTCTGCTGATGACGTCACATATTACATCACTCATGACATGGTCAGTGACATCACTCATGACATCACTCATGACATCTCAAGTGACATCACTGATGACATCATCGAATGAATGTGTGTTTTTCAGAAAATTAAATATGTTTTATATATGTATATCTGAAGGTCGATGGAAAAATAAATGGGTATACAAGTGTCTAAATGGATCATTTTTTTGGTAAAATTGATTGTATAACTGACTGATTAAGTATATCTTAGTGAATACATGGGTTAGCGAGTAATGTTTAAATATGTAAATATCTGTATCAGTCTCTCACTTTGTGTATAAATGACTGCATGGGTTGGTGAGTAGCTACATGAGTGTCTATATGGGTTATTAGTTGCTTTTTGAGTATCAGTATGAGTATGAGTGTGTGAGTGTCTGTGTGGTTTGGTGGGGGTATTACTTAGCGCATATATGCATGAATGAGTTACTCACTGTTTGTATGTGTTGAAGACACAATGTGTGCAGGACTGTATGGGTGGATGATTGTGTGTATGGGTGTGTTAGTGAGTGAATGACTCTTTCAAAAGTGTCTTTATGTGTAATACATATGTTTTAAACTAGTATATGTGAGTATTGGGGTATATAAGTGAGTATATGTGAGAGTGAGAGTTTGGAAGAGTTCCTGTATAAGTAAGTATGTGTTTTTATAAGTGATGGTTTAAGAGAGTAAGTATGTGTAAGTTTCTGTAGTAGTAACAGTGGTGGTATGTGTATAACTGTATATGCTGGTAAATGGATGTTTGATACTTTGTTTGCATGTGTGACTATTTGTGTGAGTAACTCTATGGATAAGTGGCGGTGTGTAACAGGATTTATAGGTCTATGACTACATATGATGAGTGAGTACATGTATGAGTGACTGTACAGGACTGTACGTGAATGAGTGGATGTGGGTATAGATCTACTGAATAGGTGTGTTGTACGTGGTATTGGTATGTCCATTGTTTTGAAAATGTTAGTTTGTATTTTTAAGTGTGTGTATCAAAGGTTATATTAGGGTGAGAGGAGGTCTGCCACTCTATCACAAGGACGATGTCATTTGAGAGGTCATCAGTGATGTCATGAGTGATATAATATGTGACGTCATCAGCAGTGCATTGCGGGCGTGCAAGTTATAGTCAGCTGAACTAACTATAAGGGGGGAATTTCAATGGTTTTGTACAAGTGAAATGTCCAACTAACTATAATGCCCCTGAAACCTATGCTTTTTTCGGTGAATTTCAAAGGTTTTTTTAAATGCTAATTTCTAACTATAACGTGCCAGAAATGTAGTTTTTTTCAGTGAATTTCAAAGGTTTTTTAAATGCTAGTTTCTAACTATGCCTACAGAGGTAGTACATGTAAATAAAGAAGAAAACTCACACAGAAAGAAAAAAAAAGAAATGCAGAAAGAAGCAACAGAAGTCCACAAAGACGAAGAAAAGTGCAGGAAGAAGAAGAGAAGTACAGAAAGTACCAACAGATGAGCAGAAAGTCCTCCTGTAACCACAACTTTTTCTGACGGGTACTGATGGTAACTGAATCTGACTAACCAGGTCTAGAGCCAGTGCTATGCCAAAAGACGCTAAGAATACAGTGAAAACAACTACATACACTAGGGAACACTATGCGTTGAGGTACCCCTGTGATTACCATGACCTCCTCTGTAGAACCCTAGTACATAATAGGGCAGGGAGATTAAAACTAACTCTTAAAAAGCAGCACAGGGTGCGTTTGCACACTGGCAAAGGGAGGGGGGTGCTTGAGGTGACGTGTGCAAACACGCCCTGGCGCCATTTTAATTTGGGGGATAAAGTCCCCTTGAATCCTGAGTGTCCCTTGGGGCCAACTAGCCCACCAGGTACCTCCAATAAGCACCACAGAGCGGCATTGCAGAGAGGTGTAAAAAGGGGCACGGCCTGGAGAAACTCTCTGCAACGCAGAACAGTGGGCTTACTGGAAGCACCTGGTGACCTAGTTATCCGCCAGGGGGCCTCTGGATTGAAGGGGAATTATTTCCCCAACTTAAAACACGCCACAGGGCGTGTTTGCACATGTCACCTCTGGCCCCGTCCCCTCCCTTCACCACCGTGTAAAAATGCACTGTGTCAGTTTTAAGTTGGAAGTTTAACTCCCCCTGAATCCTGAGGGTCCTTAGGGTCCAACTAGCCCTCTAGGTACCTCCAGTAAGGGCCACAGAGCTGTGTTGCAGAGATGTGTAAAAAGGGCCATGGCCTGGACAACCTCTCTGCAACGCAGCACAGTGGCGCTTACTGGAAGCACCTGGTGGGCTATTTATCCCCCAGGGGCCCTCAGGATTGCAGGGGAATTATTTCCCCAACTTAAAACACGCCACAGGGCGTGTTTGCTCATGTCACCTCTGGCCCCGTCCCCTCCCCTCCCCTCACCACCATGTAAACATGCCCTGTGTCAGTTTTAAGTTGGGAGTTTAACTCCCCTTAAATCCTGAGGGTCCCGAGGGTTCAACTAGCCCTCTAGGTACCTCCTGTAAGCGCCACAGAGCTGCGTTGCAGAGAGGTGTAAAAAGGGGCCCGTCCTGGACAACCTCTCCGCCACGCAGCACAGTGGCGCTTACTTTAAGCACCTGGTGGGCTAGTTAGCCCCCAGGGGCCGTCAGGATTGCAGGGCATTTATTTCTTCAACTTAAAACGCGCTACAGTGTGTGTTTGCACATGTCACCTCAGGCTCCGTCCCCTCCCTTCGCCACAGTGTAAACGCACCCTATGGCTGTTTTAAGTTGGGAGATTAAGTCCCCTTGAATCCTGAGGGTCCCTAGGGTCCAACTACCCACTAGGTACCTCCAGTAAGCGCAACAGACCTGCGTGACAGAGAGGTGTAAAAAGGGGCACATCCTGGACCACCTCTCTTCAACGCAGCACAGTGGCACTTACGGGAAGCACCTGGTGGACTAGTTGGTCCCCAGAAGCCCTCAGGATTGAAGAGGAATTATTTCCCCAACCTAAAAAGGAACACAGGGCGTGTTTGCACACGTCACCTCAGGCCCCGTCCCCTCCCTTCACCACTGTGTAAGTTGGGAGATTAAGTCCCCCTGAATCCTGAGGGTCTCTGGGATCCAACTAGGCCACTAGGTACCTCCAGTAAGCGCCACAGAGCTGTGTTACAGATAGGTGTAAAAAGGGGCGTGACCTCTGAACGCCTCTCTGCAACGCAGCTCCCTGGCTCATACTTGAGGTACCTGGTGGGCTAGTTGGCCCTCAAAGACCCTCAGTATTGAAGGAGATTTAATTCCCCAACTTGCAACTCACCAGGGGGCGCGTTTGCACAGTGGTGAAGGAAGGGGGTGGGGCCTGAGGTGACATGTTTGCAAACACGCCCTGTTGCGCGTTTTAAGTTGGGGAATTTATTCCTCTTCAATCCTGAGGCTCCCTGGGGACCAACTAGCCCACCAGGTACCTACAGTATGCACCAAAGAGCTGCGTTGCAGAGAGGTGTTCAGAGGCCATGCCCCTATTTACAACACTCTGTGGCGCTTTCTGCAGGTACCTGGTGGGCTAGTTGGCCCCAGGAACCCTCAGGATTAAAGAGGAATTAATTCCCCAACTTAAAATGTGCCACAGGGTGTGTTTGCACACATGTCACCTCAGGCCCCGTCCCCTCCCTTCACCACAGTGCAAATGCGCCCAGTGGTGCATTTTAAGTTAGGGGATTAACTCCCCTTGAATCCTGAGGGTCCCTGGGGTGCAACTAGTCCACCAGGTACCTCCATTAAGCACCACAGAGCTGAGTTGCATAGAGGTGTAAAAGGGGCGTGGCCTTTGAACACCTCTCTGCAACACAGCTCCCTGGTGCATACTGGAGGTTCCTGGTGGGCTAGTTGGCCCCCAGGGACCCCCAGTATTCAAGGGGAATTAGTTCCCCATCTGCAAACGCGCCCCCTAAAAACACACCGGGTGCGTTTGCAGAGTGCTGCAGGGAGGGGGCGGAGCGTCCGGCCCGCTGCTAGTCTTTCTTTAATTTATTTTTTTAAGAAGGGGGCTGTATGGCCCCCTTCTTTTCCTAATTTATTGGCCCCGGGGACCCCATCCCCCTGGACCTGACCCCTTATTTATTTATTTTTAAAATTGGAAGGGGGCCGCGTGGCCCCCCTTCCGAGGCCATAATCGGCCCTAGGGTCCACATCCCCCAGGGCATGGCCATTTTAAAAATGTTATTTAATTATTGGGGGCTGGCCTTTCCTTTTCTTAAAAAAATAAAAAATTGTAATGGGTAGGGGGGCCGCGTGGCCCACCTCCCGGGTCACTTATGGCTGCAAGGACCCCATCCCCCGGGGCCAGACCGTGGGGGGTCCCCAATCCCCCGACGATCCCGCCGGCTCCCCAAGTCCTGCGGGAGCCGGCATTGCTTTTCCACATGGAGAGCTGCTAAGATGCAGCTCTCCATGTGGAAAAGCAATTTGCTTTGGTTTTTGAAAGAGAGAGCAGGTTTCCTGCTCTCTCTTTCAAAAACCATAGCAGAGTTTTCTATTGCAGGGCGGGAACCGTGAGGCTCCCGCCCTGCCATAGCAAACTGCAGTGTCCCGTGGTGGGCACCTCGGGACACTGCAGGAGCCGGCCCTGGGGATGTCGGTCCCCAGGGCCATTCAGGGCCCCAGGAGGGGGGCCACGTGGCCCCCCTCCCACCATTTACAAAGCCCCAGGGGGTGGTGGTCCCTCGGGCTTGCTTAGGAGTCCATCATGGGCCCCCAATTTAAATATTTAGAGCCCTGGAAGGAGGCGTGGGCACCGTGTGGCTTCTTGGTCTTTGTAGGAGGTTTCAATCTTCCTCTTGTGAGTCTCCGCGCTGAGCAAAACATGTAAAAATGTATTAAAACCCCAGTGGGCTGCGAGAAAGATTGAAACCTCCTACAAAGACCAATAAGCCACGCGGTGGCCACGCCCATTGGGGCGGGACATACCAATAAAACGATGTTTCAAAAACTGCCGTGACTGCTGCCAAACAATGCCCGTAGCCCATGAGGAAGTGTAAGATGCACGAAACGCGTCGGGCAGGACTGTGATTATGGAGAGGCATTTCACTGCTGTCATCTTGCTGTTCCTTCATTAAAGAATAGTGGCTGAGTGCATGTTACCAATGTGGGTCCTTTCTTCAGCAGGCAACCTGTGTTGGATATATATATATATATATATATATATATATATATATATATATATTATCTACTGGCGGTCGCCAGTAGATAGTTATAGTTAGGACCTATTTTCCATAGGAAATCCTAAACATTCTATTTGAAATAACTTTGGCGCCGGTTGACAAATCTTTGAAAAAAATTTAAACTTACGGTCAGCTCCAGTCAGCTCCTACCCTGAAAGTTTCACGGTGATCCGTCAAGCAGGGGCCGAGAAAAAAGGGGGGTCCCAAAACGCGTTTTCCCCATGCAATTTCCCATAGGACCTTTAGCCGCAACTACAGCCCGAACTGCTGAACGGAATGACACCAAATTTGGCAAAGAGGTAGTCCTTAGTTCTGACTCGTGCCTGTTGCTTAAATGGTGTAAATCCGCTGAGAAGTTCCTGAGAAAATGACATTTAAAAGTACATATATATCTATGTCCTCGGAGGGTCCGCATACCCTAAGTTCACCCTGCCGTGCCCGAAGAAACACCCTGACCCCCTACCCCTGCTCAGGGGGTCCCACAAGGACCCCCAAGGCCTAAAAAACAATGTTTTTTGTAAAAGAAATGGAGGATGCGCGCAGGATCCTCGCATCCTGCCGGAAAAAAAAAATGAAGCGCTGGCTTAATTGGTATTTAGGCCCTGGGGGGCCAAATCCCGGGGGCAATGGATTATATGTAAAGGGGGGCCCAGGGGCTTTATTAAATTATGTACAGGGGGCTTTCAGGCCTCTCCAGCCCCGGGGACCGCCACCTCACGGGCTTATTAAAATTGGCTGGGGGGCTCTCAGGCCCCCCGAGCCCCGGGGACCGCCACCCCACGGGGCTACAAAAAATTGGGAGTGGGGGGCTCAGATGCCCCCTCAGCCCTGGGGACCGCCACCCCCTGGGGCTTCTAACAAATGTGGGAGGGGGGCCGCGTGGCCCCCTCCTGGAGCCTTCTACAGGCCCTGGGGCCCGCCACCCCCAGGGCCGGCTCCTGCAGTGTCCCGGGGTGCCCATCCCAGGACCCTGCTGTTTCTTGGGGCCCCAAAAAGTAAAAGGAAGGGTGGCCACACAGCCCCCCTTTAAAAAAAAATGTGATTGTCCCTAGGCCCTGCCCCCCCACAAATACACTCTGCAAACGCACCCTGTGGCGCATTTTAAATTAGAGAATTAATTCCCCTTCAATACTGGGGGTACCTGGGGGCCAACTAGCCCACCAGGTACCTCCAGTAAGCGCCACAGGGCTACGTTGCAGAGAGTTTCCACAGGCCACGCCCCTTTTTACACCTCTCTGCAATGCAGTCTTGTGGCGCTTACTGGAGGTACCTGGTGGGCTAGTTGGACCCCAGGCCCCTCAGGATTCAAAGGGACTTAATCCCCCAACTTAAAATGCGCCACAGGGCGCGTTTGCACAGTGGTGAAGGTAGGGGGCGGGCCTGAGGTGATATGTGTGCAAACACACCCTGTGGCGCGTTTTAAGTTGGGGGATTAACTCCCCTTGAATACTGAGGGTCCCTAGGGGCCAATTAGCCCACCAGGTACCTCCAGTAACTGCCAGGGAGCTTCGTTGCAGAGGGTTGTAAAAAGAGGCGTGGCCTCTGAACACCTCTCTGCAACGCAGCCTCCTGGCGCATACTGTAGGTACCTGGTGGCCTAGTTGGTCCCCAGGGACCCACAGGAATGAGGAGGAAATATTTGTCTAACTTAAAACACGCCACAGGGCGTGTTTGCAGACATATCACCTCAGGCCACACCCCCTTCCTTCACCACTGTGCAAACACGCCCGTGGCACGTTGTAAGTTGTGGAATTGATTCGCTTTCAATACTGAGGGTCCATGAGGGTCAAATAGCCCAACAGGTATCTCCAGTATGCGCCAGGGAGCTGCGTTGCAGACAGGTGTTCAGAGGCCACGCCCCTTTTACACCTCTATGCAACGCAGCTCTGTGGCGCTTACTGGAGATACCTAGTGGGCTACTTTGACCCTAGGGACCCTTAGGATTGAAGGGGACTTAATCTCTCAACTTAGAACGGTGACAGGGCGCGTTTACACAGTTGTGAAGGGAGGGGACGGGAGCTGACATGATGTGCGCAAACACGTCCTGTGGCGCGTTTTAAGTTAGGGAAAAAATTCTACATCAAACCTGAGGGACCATGGGAGCCAAGTAGCCCACCAGGTGCTTCCAGGCAGCGCCACTGCGCTGCGTTACAGAGAGGTGGTGCAGGCCGTACCCCTTTTTACATCTCTCTGCTATGCAGCTCTCTGGCGCTTACTGGATGTACTACGAATTCCGATTTACTCACCTGTTATCAGGAGAGACCTCAGTGCTGCATCTTTGAGCCCAGTACTGATTCTGAAAAGTAATTCTAACCATACTTACCAGTAACTTGAATTTCCTTCCATAGGCTAACATTAACTGGTTTCACTTAATTCTTGTAAGTGTGGAGATTTGGAACTTTAAAATATTCACCTAAAATCATCCGAACAACGAATTCCGATTTACTCAACTGTTATCAGGAGAGAACCCAGTGCTGCATCTTTTAGCCCAGCACTGACCCTGAAAAGTAATTGTAACCATTCTTACCACTAACTTGTATTTTCTTCCATAGGAATTCATTGTCTGGTTTTCACCAGAAAAGTTTCTAAGTGTCTATTTTCACAAACTCAAAATATTCTTTAGAAATTGCCTGTATGACCTGAACGCATTCTTTCATCTGTTTACAGGAGATGCAGCACTGCTGGATCCAGGATCCACCACTGAGTAAGAAAAGGTAAGGATAACACCACTTACCTGCTAAGTGAATTTCCTTCAATAGAGTAACATTGACTGGTTTCACTTGGAAATTCTTCTAAGTGTGTAGTTTTGGAACTTTAAAATATTCCTATAAAATCAGTAGAACTACGAATTCCGATTTACTCACCTGTTATCAGGAGAGACCTCAGTGCTGCATCTTTGAGCCACTGAGTAAGAAAAGGTGACATTAGCACTACTTACCCGCTAATAGAATTTCCTCCCATAGGATAACATAGGTGATTCTATGTGAAACAGTTTCTAAGTGTCAACTTTTAAAATCGAATAATATTCCTAAAAAATCACTACTGTAACCAAAACGCTTTTACTCAACTGTTTACAGGAGGTGTCACAGGACCAAATCTAGGATCGAGTCCTGTGGTCAGAAAAGTAATCCATAAAGTAACTAATTGCATTTAACTAGAAATCCCCATTGAGCTCAATGTTGCATTGTGTTTGAAATTGTGTTGTCCATTGCAACAACTGTAACTACTGTACTTAAAAGTCTATTGCCTATTTGCAAAGTATTTAAACTAAAGTAATTCATTCTGAGAAAGTATATTTTGTAATGTAATGTATAATGTAATTATAATGTAATTAAAAAAATAAAATATCTAAAAATAAATAGTTTAAAAAAAGTGTAGTAAATCAGTATCAAAAAAATAAATATAAGAATTAATACATTTAAAAATTGTCATTTACAAAGGCTTTGAAATTCACTGAAAAAAACATAGGTTTCAGACATGTTGTAGTTAGGAATAATCATTTAAAAAACCTTGGAAATTCACTGAAAAAACCATAGGTTTCAGACATGTTATAGTTAGGGATTAGCATTTAAAAAACCTTAGAAATTCACTGAAAAAAACATAGGTTTTAGGGGTGTTATAGTTAGCTGGACATTTCACTTGTACAAAACCATTGAAATTCCTCCGTTATAGTTAGTTGTACGAACTATAACTCGCGCGCCCGCAATCCACTGCTGATGATGTCACATATTACATCATTCGTGACATGTACAGTGACATCACTGATGACATCACTTATGACATCCCAAATGACATCACTGATGACATTATCCACGTGACAATCAGATACACCTCATCATACACTAGTATAACCTTGCATCACTCATTATAAAATATAAACTACAATTTTCGAAACAATTGACACACCAACACAAGTTTTTAAAAACCCACTCAGTGATTTGTAGATCTACACACAAATCTAAACACTTACCTATACATTCACTCATAAATGCTGACAAAGATCAATAGAACAATATTAAATATACTTGTACATCTATATCAACATTACAGAGGAGCACATATCCCACTCACTTATGCAGTCATCCTACTCACTTATGCAAATAATTGATCATACTTACATTTACTCTGCTACACCCTTATACAAACATAACTTTATTTATTGATATAGAAAGTAACTCATACTTAGTGTGTTATAAAATCAATATTATAAGTATACAGTTTTCCATACATTTAGTCAGACAACCACTGATTCTTAAATATACTTATTTATATAAACCAACTGTCACATACAGTGCCTTTTATATTTCAACATTGTTAGACATGTATCATTAAGAAATATACTTACTCATCAACACACCCATAAAGAGATTCACTCACAAAACAACTGTTTCCACATGCAGTCTTAACATCATATACCTACTAAATTAACTATTTACACATCTTTGGACAGTAATGCACCTCCCACCCAACCACATAAGCATTCACTCTCCCATACAAATACTCACTTAACTAAATAAAAACTAATATAGAGTTTCACATAGGTAGTAACCAACTTATGCAGTTGTTTACACAAGAGACAGAGTGATACAGATATTCACACAGTTTAAACACTATCCCATATATTTAGTGAGACACTTTAAATTAGGCACGTAGACAGTCAATCACAGTACTACTAAATGCTCCATCCAGACACTTATACATCCACTCAGTCTTCAATGCAGATTCCTATATATATAATACTTTTTTAAATATAGAAGCAAACCACATTCACTGGATGATGTAATCAGTGATGTCATCAGTGATGTTACTGACCATGTCATGAATGATGTAATATGTGACATCATCAGCAGTGGATTGCGGGCGCACGCATTATAGTTATAACGGAGGAATTTCAATGGTTTTGTATGAGTGATATGTCCAGCTAACTATAACACCCCTAAAACCTATGGTTTTTTCAGTGAAAAAAAATATATATATACACATATACATGTACACATATACATATATATGTGCAAAAAAAAGCAGAGAACTCTGGGTAGTTCTCAAGTTTAGGTGGAAAGCAGTGCCAAAATAGAGCACTCTCAACACCAGCGACACTCTAAATTTGCTCACCTCAAACTTGAAAACTACCCAGAGTTCTCTGCTTCTTTTTTGCATAATATATGCGTCTTTATGAGTCACTCTATGCCTGAAAGTTTCATATATATATATATTCACTGAAAAAACCATAGGTTATAGACCATATATAGTTAGGAATTAGCATTTAAAAAACCTTATTTTACTCACACAAAACCATTGAAATTCCATATATAGTTAGTTGCACTAACTATATATCGCGCACCTGCAATCCACTGCTGATCATGTCACATATTACATCATTCATGACATGGTCAGTGACATCACTGATGACATCACTGATGACATCTCAAATGACATCACTGATGACATCACTGATGACATCTCATTTGACATCATTCTTGTGCTAATACGATAAACCTCTTCAGACTCTAATATAACCTTAGATACACTCAGTGTATACAGACACTCACACACTTCCACTCATCCATGGAGTTACTCACACACCCAGTCAGTCATGCAAAGAAACAATCTCATCTCCATTTCTTCAACTATACAGTTAAACACACCTTACTTATTGAAACATATACTAACACATATTTACTCTCTTATACAATCCCTGATACAAGTTCACAATGATCGATACAACCACTCACTCATTCGGTGGCTCTCATGCACAGTTATTTATATATGCCAACTCTCACATGTACTGTGTTTTACATATGTACTTACTATGACATGTAGCATTGAGATATCCATTCACTCATCAATACACTCATGCACACAGTCAACTGCCCATGTAGCTGTTTCCACATGCACTCTTGAACTCATACACCTAGTGAATAAACTGTTCACACATCTATGCATAGAGTCACACACCTTCCAGCCACCCCCACACAAACTCAATCTCCCATAGAAATACTTGGGCAAGCAATTAATAACACATATAGCCTCTCGTATAGCTAATGATCAACACATGCAGCAGTTTACAGAACAACAGACATAATGATGCACAAATTAAGACAGTTTAGTCACTAACCCATGCATTCAGTGAGACACATTTAATCACTCACTCATACAGTCAGTCACGCACCTACTAAATCCTTCATCCAGACACTTATACATCCACTCATTCTTCAATATGTAAGATATATTTTAACTTTACAGAAACATACAGTCACTGGATGTTGTCATCAGTGATGTCATCAG
The DNA here is from genome assembly GCF_964261635.1 of Lissotriton helveticus. Lineage (NCBI taxonomy): Eukaryota > Metazoa > Chordata > Amphibia > Caudata > Salamandridae > Lissotriton > Lissotriton helveticus. The sequence goes on from NC_136072.1 coordinate 526,027,683, forward strand.
TGATGTCATTTGAGATGTCATCAGTGATGTCATCAGTGATGTCACTGACCATGTCATGAATGATGTAATATGTGACATGATCAGCAGTGGATTGCAGGTGCGCGATATATAGTTAGTGCAACTAACTATATATGGAATTTCAATGGTTTTGTGTGAGTAAAATAAGGTTTTTTAAATGCTAATTCCTAACTATATATGGTCTATAACCTATGGTTTTTTCAGTGAATTTTCAAGGTTTTGTAAATGCTAATTCCTAACTATATATGGTCTATAACCTATGGTTTTTTCAGTGAATTTCAATGGTTTTTTAATAGCAAATATCATAAGCTGTCGAATGTCAAGTACGTGGTAAGTGAAAACATTTTCGTGTTTATGCACACTGATCTGCTTTGAATGGTGCCCCCCCCCCTCATTTCTATTAGGAGTACTCTCTCTTTGCAGATAGTGAAAGGTAGTTAACGCAGGCCTTTGCCCCCGTTGTAATCCGTCGTGCCTGCTTCTCTCTCCATTTGATTGATTGTTATCCAAGTATTTACTGTTTTAGAATTAGTTCTCTTTGGTTCATTCTCTATTTACAAACAAACACAGAGTCGCAATACTCTGTTTAGTCTTTGCAGATAACGAAAAATCGTGTAAAAAAAAAGAAAAGGAATCGAGCAAAATCAGTAGGCCACTAATGGGATCTCTTTTTGACCTCGCTAAAATAGAAACATTAGGAACAACACCTCATGACAAATACAAAACTAGTGAGATGAACTGAACTCCACACAATGATGGCTGCAAAACAGCTCGGCTCCGCCACCCACCCCGCCCAAAATAACGATAAAGAGCGGCTGCCATGATTGGTTGCGGAATGGCCACGACGGAGCTACGAAATGATGCTGCTCTCATGCTAACCCCAGCTTCAGTCTGAAACATCCAGAAACACTGTAGACTACCAATTCGATCAGTTCCGGTAGCGCCCCAATGTAACCCGGTAGAGAAGAACTAGCCCTCCCCTCTTTCACTGATGGTTCTTGTTGCCTGTCCCTTCTGTTCTCATTTAACAGAACTATTTAGCCTGCTGAAAGGGGTTGTGTTCCGACCGCTGGTTGGTGGAGACATTTTGACTATATTCTGGACCTGCGTTGTCGCGTAATGCGTCATATGACGCGCCGCGTTAGCGCATCCGGAAGTCATCCGGGGCGCGCAGCGCGTAACGTAAGCATAACAAGTCATGTGACTTGTTAATAAAACTTTTCATTGGTTCATTTTACTTTTCTTATTGTAATGATGAAAGGCTTGCTCATATGACCTAAAAATTACGCTTTTCATTACTTCCGAACATTATTTTTTCTTAAATATATGTTATAATGTTCCAGGCTAATGTACTTTCCCGGAAATTTTACAACTGTCCTGCAAGTAAAATATATTCTTTTTTCGAGAAAAAGAGCGTTTCTTCGTCCCATGATGGAGCCGTTGAGCAAAAGAGGGTCGACCTGCTGTCTTAGTCGCCGATACGCCTGAATATGAGATTCTTATCGATCACTTTATGTTGCAGGAATAGAAAACACAACAGCCCTTGACCATTTATCTTTACTGCGTTCCTTCGTATTATACCTTTTACCCTTCATGTAATTGGTCTGCTTTATTTCACTTGCCTTTTAATGATTCTAAAACAGTGACTATTATTACAAACTTTACCAATGTATATACTACTACCATGTTTTCTTTTAAAAACCTTTATTGTGAAAATTTCATTATACAAATACGAGCCTATAACCACGTGGGCCGGCCACGGAGCAAACTGTAATCGTATGTGATGAGTAGACATTTACACTGTAGAGGAACGTAACGGGCGGGCCATTAGGTTGCAAGAACTAAGGTGTCTAACAGTTACGGAATCGGTGGACGTACATTTTATAATTAAAATACGACAGGGCCAGTTACAATAAAATTATCTAGATATACATTTGCGGGCAAGTACCATGGGTGACGTTAATTCGAACTTTCAACAGTACAGTAATCAATAACACATCAGAACTTAATATCAATAGGGATGTCGAAATATTCAATCAATTCTCGTCCCCGCCCGCCATGTGCTTCAAAACTGCATACGTATCTCGTGATTTCAAGGTTCTGCAACCAGTACACAACAAGGAGTTACGAGTCCCATTTATTCCGGCGCCATTTTGGGCGAGGACGGGCAGGTCCAGGATATAGTCAAAATGTCTCTACCAACCATCGACTATGATGATGTTCATATGCTGTATTTATTAGAGTAACACTCATCTGCCCACATGAAATTAATTTACCACAATCTAAACATGTCATTTTAATCTTTCCAAAGTTCTTCTAAATATTTGGGACCGTTTCCCTTGCCTCTGAAGCTCTCAGTGCCACTTCTTTGATGAATGTACTAGCAGGTCAGGGGTTCTCCTCCAAATCTCTCTTTTATGCAGCACTATAATTAATTGGTGCCACCTCTCCATATGACGATGCATGGTATAGTTACCACAACTATATATTTTTTCGGTTCCTCTGGAGAGTTCATCGTGGCAGATGAAGCGTGTAACATACCGGGCATTTACCTTTTTTTGCATGTACAGGAAAGGAAAAAAAAATCGAGCGTTCGAGTTCTTAGGTGTCCCAGGGCCATTTTAGTGGACCAGGCCCAAATCCAAAGAACAGCTATCTCACAGGCTAATGGGGCGACCCACGCCGAGTTTCAGCATTGTAGGATGACCACACAAGTACAGCAACTTGCTAGACATCACCTCGGTGCCATCCGGATCTCGGCGCCCCACTGCAGATGAAGTGCCTCTCAACTATGAAACCACCAGAAAACGCTTGAGTCAGCTTTGTGTGAAGCCGCCATTTTGATTCAATCAATAGCGTCCCCCTGCACACATTCAGGGACCTGGTCGTGTCTTCAGGTCAAACGAATTTGGGACAAGATGCAGAAAGGAAAAGGAAAAAAGTTCCGCCGGACCCCGGGAGGTGGCCGCCTATGTCATGGGCGATCTTAGGCCACACCAGGGCAATAGTGAAGCTGCAGCAGGTGCAAATAAGCTTCAGACAGTGTTACAAGCGCTGCTCAGAACTCTCAACTATGACACCACCTCGGTGCCATCCGGATCTTGGCGCCTTGTGCTGGTTCCGGCCTATTCACACATCGGTCCGCTACTGACGCCACCTCACAGGCCAACGGGGCACCCCACGCCGACTTTCGGCGCAGCATTGTAGGATGGCCACACCAGTGCGGCAAATTGCTGGACACCACCTCGGTGCCATCCAGATCTCGGCGCGTTGTGCTGCCTTCGGCCTACTCGCCACAAGTACGCACGCAACTCAGCTGCATAGCGAGTGAAACACCAAGGGGCGCCCCACTGCAGCCGAGGAACCTCCATCTTGGGGGCGACGCACAGCATCACATTGCTTTCCAATGCAGTCAGATCCTCAAACAGCCCCCACTGACTGACGCGAACTCACAGGCCAACGGGGCGCCCCACGCCGACTTTCGGCGCAGCATTGTAGGATGGCCACACCAGTGCGGCAAGTTGCTGGACACCACCTCGGTGCCATCCGGATCTTGGCGCGTTGTGCTGCCTTTGGCCCCATTCGCACATCAGTCCGCTACTGACGCCATCTCACAGGCTAATGGGGCGCCCCACGCCGACTTTCAGCATTGTAGGATGACCACACCAGTACAGCAACTTGCTAGACATCACCTCGGTGCCATCCGGATCTCGGCGCCCCACTGCAGATGAAGTGCCTCTCAACTATGAAACCACCACTGTGACATCCGGATCTTGGCGCGTTGTGCTGCCTTCGGCCTATTCGCACATCGGTCCGCTACTGACGCCATCTCACAGGCTAATGGGGCGACCCACGCCGAGTTTCAGCATTGTAGGATGACCACACCAACTTGCTAGACATCACCTCGGTGCCATCCGAATCTTGGCATCTCAACGCCTAGTGGTATCTTCCATACAGAAAATATTGTTACGCTACCTTTGGCCCCATTCGCACATCAGTCCGCAACTTAGACATCACCTCGGTGCCATCCGGATCTTGGCATCTCAGCGCCTTGTGGTGTCTTCTCGTCAGAAAATATTGTTGCGCTGCCTTTGGCCCCATTCGCACATCAGTCCGCTACTGACACCATCTCACAGGCCAACAGGGCGCCCCACGCCGACTTTCAGCATTGTAGGATGGCCACACCAGTGCGGCAACTTACTAGACACCACCTCGGTGCCATCCGGATCTTGGCGCGTTGTGCTGCCTTCGGCCTATTCGCACATCGGTCCGCTACTGACGCAAACTCACAGGCCAACGGGGCGCCCCACGCCGACTTTCAACATTGTAGGATGGCCACACCAGTGCTGCAACTTGCTGGACACCACCTCGGTGCCATCCGGATCTTGGCGCGTTGTGCTGCCTTCGGCCTATTCGCACATCGGTCCGCTACTGACGCCGCCTCACGTGCCAACGTATTTTCTCCGCATTTTATACCCTATGCCGCATAACAGGTCATGTGACTTGTTTATAAAACTTTTCATTGGTTCATTTTACTTTTGGTTTCCTAATGATGGAAGGCTTGATCATATGACCTAAAAACAACACTTTTCATTGGATGAAAACTTTTTTTTTTTCCAAACGATGAAAGCCCCACCTTGTTTCTGGATGTTTCAGACTGAAGCTGGCGTCAGCATGAGAGCACCACCATCTCGTAGCTCCGTCGTAGTCATTCCGCGAGCAATCATGGCAGCCGCTCCCCACCAGAAGCCTGCAGGAGTCGGGGCCCCCAAAACTTTTGATGAATTCTCAAGGCGGAGGGGACGCTTTCGAGAATGGGGTCCAAGACCTAGCAGACAAGCGTCCGATTTCCAAGGTGTCCCAGGGCCATTTCAGTGGACCAGGCCCAAAAAGGAAAGAGCCTGCCGCCATTTTGAGAGTCCTGTGACAGCCGCCTATCGCTGCACCGCAAGAGTGGGCGCAACTCAGCTGAATTGCGGCTTTTGACACAGTGGACCAAAAACGGACGGAATGGCAACTGAAACGGTAAAGGGGCGCCCCACTACAACAGATGACACTCCACCTGGAGAGGCCCGTTCACGCCGCCTCCCCCGGGGCGCCCCACGCCGTTATTCGGAGCAGCATTGTAGGATACCAAAACCAGTGCGGCAACTTACTGGACATCACCTTGGTGCCATCGTTCTGCTGCCTTGGAACTATTCGCACAACAGTTTGCTACTGAAGACCCACCCCCCGCGACGCCCCACGCCGTTATTTGCTGGGTGGCAACTTACTAGACATCACTTTCGTGTCATCTAGATTTCAGCGCGTTCTGCTGCCTTGGAACTATTCGCACAACAGTTTGCTACTGATGACCCGCCCCACGCCGGAAATCTGGACGTTGTGCTGCGTTGGGACTATTCGCACAGCCGACCGCTACTTCGTTGTTTTTCCCTAAAAATGTTTATATGTTATTACTATTTTTGTTTTCTTGTATATATTTATAAATTATTAAAGTTTTATAATCTTACTACTTTGTCGGAGTGCTATATATTTTTAATGTGACACATAATTGTAAAAACTTTGATGTACAAAGAGTCATCCCTGGAATCTTCCGCTTCACGCTCGGTCCCCTCCCCAATCACAATACAGGATGGTTTTCAGATAATAGCAACGCTTCTGCTGTGACGGATCTCATCGAGTGTGGGCCTTGATCTACTATAACTCCTTTGAAGAGGGGTGAATCTTTACAGCTGTGGCCATAAACTACATCTGCAGGGCTAGCTGATACCCTAGGACCAGCCTGGACAATCGGACACAGAGGAAAAGGAGTGTCAGAGGGTGCAGTAGTGAATAGGGCGAAAGGGAGGTGTCGGGCGGGCACAGGGTGTGATTCTCAGGAAAGAGCAGCGCAGATGGGGGGAGGTTTATTACCCATGCATAAGACAGAGAGCGGGGGTGACCACTGCCTGGGGGAGATGCTTGCGAGGGTGGGGAGCCATGCTAAGGATCGACAGCGTGCACAGAGTGGGTCTGGTCAAGGCATCTAAAATGGCTGCCGTGCACGACAAAAGTGTGGCATTTGAAAAAAGACAAGATGGCGCAGACAATGTTTTTCAACACTTCCTGATTTCCTTCGACTCGAACGTTAACAGACGTTGGGGCATATTACCAAAGTTAAGCGATATTTATCCCTAACGATGCATTGCAAAGATTTTTTTACCGTCAGAAATTATCGCAGATAAACCTTACTATTATCAAAGTTTATCGCAAATACGATAAAAACCGACCGCAATGCATTAATATCGCTGAAAACTCAGCGATATTCATGCATTACCGAGCTAATCCTCTTAGCCATGTTATCCACCTCCCATAGGATAACATGGCTAAGAACTGCTCAGGGCAGCTGTTACTTTTTGGAGATATTCGCGCTTATCTCGAATATTTCCAAAAGTTGATAATAGGAGATAGCGATGTTAGCGACTGTTTCCAGTCGCTAACATCTTGGCATGCCCACTTTGCATGTCATTAGTGATAAATATCACTCACATGCAAAGTGGGGCCCAAGATGGTCGCTATCTCCTACTAGCCATCGCTAACTGGTGTTAGCAACAGCTAGGTAATACAGATATAATTTTATCTCCGCGAAGCGGAGCGCTGTTACAGATATATATCTTGTTTTTGAACGTTAATTTCTCAAAATGCACTGAAGCACATATATTGAGACCTAGCAAAGGCACATCGGGCTACCAGTCCCTAATATTTTACCAAGTTTCGTGCAAATCCATTCAGCCGTTCGATTATTATTATTATTTATTTTTTTTGCCCCGCGGGGCCCTTTTAAAACCTCCACATCAAACCTAGGGGATCAGCGAGGATCTACTATGCCCCCTTATGGTCATTTGCCCCTTCGCTTTGGCCTCCTCTTGTCTCTCGATCCTACCGAGAGACAAGATGGCGGCCGCTACGGACTGTTTGGAATGTTTACAGACACCGGAGAGCCAATCAGCTTCGCTTCGCAAAGCTCCGTAACGCGAAAAGTACGCGAAGCGGTGCGCTGTTACAGATATATATCTTTTTTTGAACGTTAATTTCTCAAAATCCACTGAAGCACATATATTGAGACCTAGCAAAGGCACATCGGGCTACCAGTCCCTACAATTTTGCCAAGTTTCGTGCAAATCCATTCAGCCGTAAGATTATTATTATAATTTTTTTTTTTTGCCCCGCGGGGCCCTTTTAAAACCTCCACATCAAACCTAGGGGGTCAGCGAGGATCTACTATTCCCCCTTATGGTCATTTACCCCTTCGCTTTGGCCTCCTCTTGTCTCTCGATCCTACCGAGAGACAAGATGGCGGCCACTACGGACTGTTTGCGGCCACTACGGACTGTTTGGAATGTTGACAGACGCCGGAGAACCAATCAGCTTCGCTTCACAAAGCTCCGTTGCGCGAAAAGTACGCGTCCTAGGCCGCTGCCCGGTCCGCGCTTACAGATATATATCTTTTTTTAAACGTTAATTTCTCAAAATCCACTGGAGCACATATATTGAGACCTACAAAAGGCACATCGGGCTACCAGTCCCTACAATTTTGCCAAGTTTCGTGCAAATCCATTCAGCCGTTCGGGCTAAAAGTGAGGCCAACCGCCCTATGGAAATTAACATGGGAAAAACGCGTTTTGGGACCCCCCTTTTTTCTCGGCCCCCCCTTGACGAACCCCCCCCAAATTTTCAAAGGCTGCTCAGAAACAAAATGTGCCATTTTCCTGAAAATTTCAGCCAATTCCGTCCACAAACGGCAAAGTTATTAGACATAGAATTTTCAAAAATCCCATAGAGAAAAAATCCTAACTATATATACCTACTGGCGACCGCCAGTAGGTAATATATATATGTATATATATATATATATATATATATATATATATATATATATATATATGTATATATATATATATATATATATATTTATATATATATATATATATATATATATATATGTGTGTGTCTGTGTGTGTGTGTGTGTGTGTGTATGTGTAGACTTATGCAAGTCTATAAATGTGATTAGCACAATCAATAAACTGTACACAATGAAAAGCTCTGTCATAGTGAAGGACAAATCAGCCCAATCCTACCCTTACAATGTAAATACAGTATGATAATAAAGATCTCTGGGATTAGTGCCAGACCCCATACCTAAGAGTCATCATTTGTTAGTCTACATTTAAGGCGCACAGCTCTTTCATCTCAGGACTTTTCTCTGCAAGCCTAGTTTCTCTCAGTTTTTAGAACTACAAGTTTCGGCTTATGTGATAAGACTTGTTCTGCATGAAAAACAGAAGCTGCATCTGTTTATTATGTCTAGGTGTTAGTGTCTGACTACAAAGGAAAACAAGGCATAGTGTTGTTTGGCCCTATATGATGTACAGACAGAATCCCAGAACAAAAGCTAAATAACAAAATGTGTGCCGCTTATTTCGAAAATTACGGCGCTGCACAAAAACAAGCATATTATTGTGTAACATGTGCAAACTAAAAATGGCTTATTATGTGTGTAATTAAGCTAACATAGGAGAAAAATACAGTGGGTCCTATAGGGTATGTATTTATCTATCTATCTATCCATCTATCTATTTATCTATCTATCTATCTATCTATCTATCTATCTATCTATCTATCTATCTATCTACCTATCTATCATTTATCTAGCTGTTTATTTTTATGTCACTTAAACACATAGGACCGATTCCGATCTCGCTCAGAAGGTCTCCGAACGCGATCCGGACGTAAAAAGTACGAGCCGTACGTGTGTTCTCTGCCTGACTCGTACAGCTGTACGAGCGAGCAAGTACGAAGCAAGAAACGCTAAATCGCCGACCGAATCATTTCCGGGTCCAAACCGCTCCGTACACCTCGTTCATAAGCAAACCGTGCCGTGCAATGGAGGTGAATTCCGACCGGGCCAGTACAATGCCCGTTTTGGACAGCCGGATCGAGCTGAAGTTTCCGGCTCACAAAACATCCGGGAAGCTGCCTGTGGGGGTCCGCGTCGGACCCTCATCACCCACAGCCGTATGACTCGGACACAGGGGGAGACCCAAAGGTCCCCCCAACACAGGCATGTACGGTGCGGGTGGCACTGACGCGTACACACTGTAGCAGGTGCTCTTGTGCGAGACATACCCCTTCAGTCAATGGGAGCCCATGGACGCATCATACGACCGGCTCCCATTGACTTCTTTGGGAGTCCGACCGAACCGAGTCTGACAGCATGGAGCCACAATGTCCTCGCTTGGCGGACTGCAGGCGTCCGGCTCGGTCAGAAAATACTCTGGATCTGGCTCAGTCAGAGAGCTATCCGACTCAGATAGGAATCGGCCCCTTACTGTTTAATTTCCTCACAGTTTTTTAGCAGCTTTTTTTTTGTGCATGATGCGATGGTGTTGGAGCACTTGTTCCGTCCTCCATCTTGCCATAGTGCTAACACCATACGCTGGTATTGGATTGCTTTAAATGCTCACCAGATACATTACACAATGACGTATGCATTGTTGCAGGAGGGAGAAGCATTAGTGATTTGCACAGAATCACAAATTGTTCAGCCAATGAATGAAGGATTTGTAAAGCGCATGGCTGCCCTTAGGCTGCCCAGCGCTGTGCAGTCAGATACTGACGCTGGGTAGGTTAGACCTTACAGATATTGCGTGAACAGCCATGTTTTCATTTTTTTGTTGAATTGTGGTTCCCCCCTCTAACCGCCTCAGTTCCAGTGGTAGGGAGTTCCATAGTTTGGGGGCCAGGTGGGAGAAGGATCTTCCTCCCCATTTTTACCTACTGACCTTGGTTTGTCTAGCCTCTCTTCTGCGCTGGAGCGCAGCTATCTCTTTGGGATATAGGGCGAGATTAGATTTCTTATTTTTTTGGGGCCTTTCTTGTGTCGTGCTCTATGGGTTATGACCAAGGTTTTGAACTTTATTCTGGCCTCTACTGGGAGCTAGTGAAGTTTCCGCAGATGCTTTTTCGCTGATTCCTGTGTTGGCATGTTACACTGTAATCTCGCGGCCGCATTTTGGGCTATCTGCAGCTTCTGAATGACATATTTGGGTGCCCCTAGGAAGAGTGAATTTCCGTAATCCAGTCGTGAGGTAACCAGCGAGTGGATCACTGTCTTCCTTGGTTGGGTGGGTATTCTGTCTAGAATTTTCCTTAGACTTCTAAGAAGTCCAAAGCAAGTTGCTGTGACTTTATTGGCTTGTGAGGTCATGGAGAGTTTTGTTTCTAACCAGAACCCCAGATTTTTCACTGTATCTGCTGGGGTTAGTGGTTTACCCAAGCATGCTGGCCAGTTTATTATCGGTCTAGGTATTGGATTATTTCCAATAAATAGCAGCTCAGTTTCTTCTCCATTTAACTTTGAGCAGCTTGCAGTCATCCATGCCTTCACTTTAATCAGACATGAGGACAGTCTCTCACCATCCCTGCAGTTTTTTGGATCAAGGGAGATGATCAGTTGCGTATCATCGGCATATGAGGTCATCGCGATATCAAATTCCAGTCCAATTTTGGCAAATGGCTCCACATACACATTAAAAAGTGTTGGACTCAGGGATGTACCCTCAGTGACATAGTTTTGGAACAGATGTCCTTTTTTTGTACTTGAAATGAGCGTCCATTCAGGAATGAGGTTAGCCATTTGAGTGGCAAACCTTTTATTCCCTTATCTAAAACCCTTCTACACAATATACGGTGATTCACCGTCTCGAAGGCTGCGCTCAAATCTAGTAAGAGCAATGCCGCAGGTTTTCCTATATCGAGTGACTGTTTTAACTCCTCCACCACTACCAACAGGGCAGTTTTGGTGCTATGTCGTGTCCTAAACCCCATCTGTGAGTGGTAGAGGCAGTGGATGGTCTCCAGGAATTCTGTCAAGCTCTTGTTGACGTGTTTTTCCAATAACCTGTCAGCATATGACAGTAAGGAGATAGGGCGGTAATTTTCTGGTAGTAATTGGTCCGCATTGGCTTTTTTTAGCAGTAGTTTTATCACAGCATGTTTCCAAACCGTTGGAACTGTGCCTGTGTCTAGAGATTGATTCATAATCTTTATTAGAGTGGGTGTAACAATAGGTGCTACTGTTTTGAGGTTATGAGCCAATCCCGAGATTTGAACCTGGTTCTCCGGGTCCCCTGTTGGCAGCTCTGGTAATTATGCCACATCTTTGCTTCCTTTCAAAGCTCCTCAACTCTTTCTCACTTTCACTTCTATATTGGTTCAGAAAGACCCCATCAACACCGAACAAGCACTGGCAAAGCAAACAGTTCTTGGCAATGCTCGCGCTAATGGCCTTGCCAATGTGAATGTTGTCTAGCAGCACATCTACTGTTCAGCATGGCTAAAAGTCACTGAAAAAAGCACTATGATGTAGCCAGCTCAAAGGGCTTTTTTATTGTGTTAGGAGGTGCAGAACACTAAACTTAACATGGGGAGGGGCACAGAGACTCAACATTGGCTCATCATATTGTGATCCAGGGATTTCAGTAACTTTCAGCTATGCTGAACAGCAGATGTGCTTGCTAGAAAACAGGGCTAAAAGACATTCACATACAAAAGGCCAATAGCTTGGGCATTGCAAAGACCTATTGGCTTTCCCAATGATTGTTCACTTTATCGTCTTAAATACCCCAGCATCAATACCATGAGCTAGGGTTAGCTTCTAGTGACCAATAACTCACAAAAATGGTTATGAAAAGTCTCAACATGTCTATGTACATCCTCTTAAGCACAAGCGCCGAATTCTCCGAAGGCAAAGGGGGATATGGTGTGCACCTCATTAAGTGAATCAATTTGAATATATTTTTTTTAAAAACAGACAAAGAAAAAGTAATGTACAGATGTAATTCTATTTAATTGTTAATGTTACAGTTTTTCTAAATTTGGGAAAAAGTTCAACTCTTGACATTTGTTTTTATTTTGAAAACAAAACAATAACCTATGACAAGTGGCTTAAGGTCGTTTGCCACTCAGCCAATCATGTCTTTCTTTTAAAAGAAAACAGAGAATCAATCAAGGTGGGATTTATAGGCCATTACCTTTAATAGTTAAATCAAAACTAAATGATCCAACCGTCAAAGATTGCAAACAGCTAGATCTGCAGTTGTCGTGCTCATTTGGCATCTATGACTTCATTCTATAGAAAATATTGACATAAATGTCCATTATTATCTTGATAAAAAAGACTCAATATTGTGCATTTGTTTTCTTCTCTTCGTTTTGTGAAAGTTTACTTTCATTTAGCTTTAAAATAGCACTGCATGCCCTGAATACACTCAGATTGTAAATGATAAAAGACAAAACCAGAGTTAGATAACCATTGTTCTAAACTGCATATGCCTCCAAAATGAAGCCATGCTTCACAGCATAATGGATGCTGAACTAGATATCTCAAAACCGCTGACAAAGCCAATGGGTCCCAAAGGTGAAGACCAATTGGCTTTGCCAATTATGTTTCATTCTATTTATTGTGAAATTAGGTGCCTTCTCAGTAGGCTTGATAAAGCACAGTTAACTCATGTAGCTATATCTATGCCCTGAATGCCCTTTGGTGAGAGCGGGCAGTCGGTGTTTGTTTTACTTGTGCCGGCAGGGTGAGGATAATGGTCCATTGTGCACTGCAGGGTGTTGTGATTAGGCCTGGTAAGAGTTTGTGGTGTTCGGCACAGTGACTAAAAAACTACGCCACGCGGAGTTGCGCAAGCAGTGGGGTACGTTAGGTTGCCCCATTCATGCTGATTTTCAGAGCCAGGTGTTTGTTGAATGCTGGAAAATCAACGCAAATTTCACCATGCGCAGCACAAGAGGACGCTGCTTCTTTCTGCCGCTCTGTTAGATTTTCTACTCGAGTGGCAGCTTCCTCAACGCGGAACGGATGGTTTCTCAACGTGAGTGGTTGCGACCTCACGTTGCGTCCGTGTAGAGAAATCTCGCAAGGATGTGGTGTAGCGTGCTCCGCAGAGTGTAGCAAACGCTGCAAACTCTGCAAACAAAGCGGACTTCACCGCCCAGGCCTAGTTGTAATAAAAGGTATCCCTTCAGATGTCTCATATAAACTAATGGTGGACACTTAATCACCCCCTATTAACACTGCCAAGGGGTTTTGATTATTGTTCTGAGAGTACAGAGACTGATCTCACTCAGGGGCTATTCACAAAGAGCATAATCTGTGTGACGGGAAACCTGCCAAATCCTCAACTGAGTGCCCGGTTTGGTGGCTCAGTGGACTGATGCATCTAGTTCAGGCATCTATGTTTGACCTCATGGCCACTGGTATAAATACTTGGGGGTCCACTCAGCCGTTCACCCTTATGAGGTCGACTAAATTAGTACCAATGAGTTGGGTAACAATAAACGCCTGTTATTTCGGCACCAAAGTGACTTTTGGCTGATTTTGTGCTTCCGAACACAGATGTGTATTTTAAAAATCTAAATCTAATAACATTGCAATGTGAAGATGGACAAATTAAATTCAACCTCATCGGAGGCTATTTGGGGCTTTCAAAGGAAACTCACAATATACTACGATTCTGTCAGAGTTAAATTTTACTTTACTCTACCGCACTGAGAGATAGTACCATGGAATGGGAGTTACCTATCTGTTGAAACAGGGAGCACAGCCTGCATATGGATGAGCAGACAGACAGTTTTATAAATGGGCCTCTTCCTCTGTGCAGACGATACAGCCAAGTGCTAATTGCTTTTCTTTCTTAATGACTGCACTGGCTCACACATTTTTTTGAAGTGAGAATATACATTATTCTTCGGTCACCGCGGATGAGAACTTGGCAAACTGCTTCAAGTCACTGCGGATGCTTGGGGGTTTCCATTAGAGACGTCTGGGATATTTTGGTACCTTAATCAAAGCCAGGTTCCCGGGAATTATGCAATTTTGTGGCCGCTGAGTTTTCCGCATAATTCATCATCTGCTTCAGAACCTTCAGATTTTAACAAAAAAAATGTTTCTAGCTCAAACGGAGCAACATTTGCTTAATTCACTGGAACCTTTGTTGTTGCATAGTTTGGGCTCTATGCAAAAGTTGACTGGTCATCTTTGAGTTGCTTATTACTGTAGTGGAATGGTAAACTGGTATTAATGAGGTGTAACATTTTCACAGACACTTTTGACATGGCAAAAAATTCAAAATTATGAAGTAATCCTATCATAAAATTGGGCGCTTTGTGTCACATAATGTGCTTTTTCTTGCTGCATAATTTAGTCAACCCTGCCACACAATTTGGTCCTTCTCTGCCACTTAATTCCAGTAGCTATGATCAAAGCACATGTAGCTTCTCTCACCACCAACTCAGTGTTACAAAACTCTGTCAGCCATGTGGTAGTACCTGTTTCTCCCCTACGTAGCCTATTTAATGTGTTCATGGGAAAGAAAACGTGTTTACAGAAATATAGACCCAGACAAAAAAAGCACCAATGCACAGCAATCCAGAGCTGCCTCAACCCTGCATCTTCGATTTCTGTACTTTGATGTACGCAAAACTAGGTAAGAACAGGTAATTCCTTTCTTGCAGCCTCTCAATTATTTCGGAACCTCAGGCCCACAACCGGTCAGTCCATCTCAGGCCAGTAGTATCCTTTGCTATTCTAGTTTTATGACCCATACACAGCTCTCCTACTGCCCTTCATCTTGACGCAGAGCCAGGGCCAAACTGGGAACCCAAAGCAGCCCTGGCATTTTTGACGGACCAGCCCCCGCTAGGTGGGAGAGGGGGTGTTGCAAGTATGAGCACTGCTGCTTTTGGTACTGGGAGCCAATATTGGAGCACTGCAGCAAAACCACCCACCACAGCTGTAAAACTGCCCCCCAGCCTTGCAGCCTCCCAGGGAAACGCCTGATGCCTGTTACGGCTAGTCCGGCACTGCGCATAGCACTGTTAATATTGCTGATCAGGGGTTTGTGCAAAACTCTGCAGCAGGGGCATAACACAAGCCCCAACCCCTTATGGTGCCACCCAACCCTCAGGGGGGCCCTATTCAAGCCAAGCTCAACAAATATATGTCAGATATGGGAGACCCAGGGACCCCTCATTACCTTCTGCAGTGGGGCCCCATCATTTTATGTTACTCCACTGCTCTTCTGCAGGGCATTTCAGGTCTGACTTGCAGAATCTTCTTGCTTTCCCAGCACTGAGAGCACCCTCTTTTACCAATACCCCTCAGTACAGACCTGCAGTACCATATACTGTTCCAGTTAATCTGTCATCACCCCGCTTTGTCTTGCCTCCTCACCACTGCTCAAAACTATCATATATTATTGCATTATTGAAACCTACACGTACACCTATAGTAAAGTAACTTTTGCAGCACATAACTCTACTTGGTAGTAGGAGCCATGTATAGCTTTGCTAATGTGTGGGTAGATCTACCTATGCCACTATAGCACTATGCATGCACATGAACCTACACATACAGCAATCTGGCTGTTCTTGCCGTTCAGTCAGTGGGACATTGGAGGTCTGAGTTAAAAACGTTTACCTTAGACAATCAGGCCCACAGTTCTCATAAAATATTTCTGTTCTTACCTACATAAACCACTAACTTTCTAGTACTAAGACATGGGTATAGCAGCTCTGCCAATGCCCTTTTAGGTCTGGTGCTGATTTCACTAAAATTATATTTAAAATACACATATTTGCAGGGGCTTTCAGCCAGCCCTTGCCATCCACTAGTCTGCCATTTTGGCTATCACATTTTCCTTCCACTCGGTATATCACACAGCATTGGCTTAACTTTCTTCAGCCATTGGCTAACTTCTCTGTGAGTAACAGCATTCTGCTCTTTCACAAGGAGCACATCCACACACAAAGTATTCCCTTTTAGCGCCAGGAAATACTATTGGAATGTGTGGTTTTTCAGACCAAAGATATTTTTGCTTTTAACCTCCCTATAACCATCTGGCTGTAGAAACGTGGACGCTCACCAGCTTGTCTTACAGTTGTGAGGTGTCAAGAGTTATCACAAACTCTAACCAGTAACCTGTGCCCAAAAGAGTCTAGCAACCATCAGTGCCTTCTATACCATGCAAACATTAGGCAAAATCTTCTTTCTTTTTGGCGTCCCTTATAGGATTCGACTACCATCGCCTTGGTCCATGATGGATAGATTATGCCAATGGATTGTAGTTTGGGACCACTAACTATCTACTAAGATGACTCCTTGAGAATACAGAGGTCTGGATTTATTCAGCCTTTGCTTTGTCCTTGCATTGCACATGGTGATGCAAGGACGATGACACAAAGCCTTCAGTAAGATTTATGAAGATATACAAAGGGAGATTTGTGCTGCACTGTGTGGCTTTGTAAAGAAATGTAACACAACGCAGCAGCTTGCCCGGCATTTCATTGCATTTCTAGCAGGGAGGTGTTTCTGTGAGGGGGGCCACTCATGGATTTGACACACTTACAGATTTAAAAAAGCTCTAACTCGTTAAGTGAAATAGTAGTAAATATGCCCCAGAACGTGGTTATCAGAAAAGTCCTGCATCTACCCATGTGCAACCACACCCTGAAGACAAATGCTCTGTTCTAGACTGGACCCGTCCCTCACTTCAGATAAAAGGGATAGTTGGTACTTCTTTCTATGCAGACGGACGTGTTCTGGAACCTGTTAATGACAAGGACGAGAATCTTCCACCTATATATTAGCACAGTGGTAAAGGCTTACTGTTCATAAACATGCAGCAGCCCTACCACAAAACAGATGTTCCAAAGTACGTTAACTATCACCTAGATGCAGCAACCCTGCTATTGCTGCAGTGGGGAACCCTTAAACATTATCAATGGTAAATTTGCTGTTCCGGCACTGGGTTCACACAGTGGCGAGGTGTGGTGCAGCGGCCAGGGCAGCTGACTTTGGAGCACAGGGTTCACGGTTCGATCACTGACAGCAACTCAGCTCAGCACCATGTGACTCTGGGCAACAGCTCACTTAATTTCCACGATGGCCCCCAGTGCCTTGAGACCCGTAAGGATGAGTAGTTTGCGCTTTACAGATACGGATTTACATTTCCATTACATTTACACAGCTCTACCTATGACCTGAAATACTGTTCGCCCAATACAGGGGTCCACACACCGACCCAGGGAAACCTGTGTCTCCGAATGTTGTTTTGTAGTGCTATAGAGTCTGTTAACCTCGCTAGTGTTCAACTCAAAGTGTGTTGGGGTAATAAAGAGGCGCCACCCACAGGATACTTGAGGAGTTTAAGTTTATTCAATACACCTCATCTACAGCCCAGAGGCCAACTGTCAATGTCACAGTTAGCCAGGGAGGCTCCCTTAGAACCTTGGTGCCACAGAGGTTCCAAAGGCAGGAACCAATCCCTGCATCCCTGGTACCTTCTCCTGGGCCAGCAACCCACAACCCAGGACAGGATGTCACATAGTGCTCAGTGAGAGCTATGCATAACAACATAATTCATTATTTAATGTTTGACTGACTAAAACGTGGCACCATTCAGCCAAAGAAATGGATATCTGTGTCTGTAAAGTTGAACTGCACATTCGGAAAGGAATAATGGTAAAACGCCAAAAGGTGACAAAGGAGATGAGAAAGAGGTAGCAGAGTTGTGAGGGTAGCTGTTATAATCTAAGCATGTGATAAGAGGTCGGTAAAAAATCAATTAACACAATTAGGGTATAGTAAAAACAGGAAGCACCATTTTAGCTTTCATTGTATTGCCATGCATAAGATCAGAACAAAGACAGAGGCTGAAAAGAAACTGTACTACATTTTTAGTTTGCCAAATTTAAGTTAAAGACAGACAAGTACAATCTTATCTTATGGTAGAATGCACTTCTAAAGCACAGAGCTCATCCTAATAATAGTCATATGGTAATATCACAACCAATCCAAAGTTGATAACAGTAACAGTACAAAAACTCCCTGGCAATAGGAAAGAAATGAGTACCTGAAAGATGTCAGACATCAGATGGTCATATTTTGCAACCTTCCAGTGGCCCTTAAGTATCAGCAAGTCAGCAACTAAATCTTTTCATATTTTAAAATTGTGCTTATAGGCCTTCCTGCCCGAGAGCAGAACTCTTCACTTGTTTATGTTCAGTTTTTGATCATCCTCTTGGAGTTTCATAGACACAAAAGGTCAGTACACCTTACCTGTGATAAAGAGAGAAAGTGGCAGCATTACCAAGGTTCTTTTTCAGCAGCTATTCTTAGTTTCTATGAAGGGAAGAATGGTGGAGTGAAAGAGCAGTACAATGTGCATAGCATTGTCCCTGTAATTTTATGTCTCCCTACGGGGATGCAAGGAATATTCATACTTTCGAAATACCTGCCTTTTAGACTTAAATTTGGTAAATATGCATTGAGTACTGAATTTACTTCTTTTATGGGCTTACCTGCAGACAGTCTTTAGCTCTGTTTTGTTGAAGACCTGTTGTGGACAATACCATTACTTATAGTCGACTTTGGATTAGGCCATTGCTTGCCATTGGTTGGCTTTCTCGACAATCTCATTTGCTTGCTTCTTCTTCACTGGCTTTCCTTCCTCTTCTTGTGTTTGTTTGTTCCCCACACCTCAGAGCAGAGTTTGTTTAACATTAATTTGACTGGATGGCTTATATCCTTCTGGTACTAGTCAGTCAGTCAAGATTGTTTTATTCGATCAATTAAAACCATAAAAGCATACAAAAATATGCAGTATTCCAGAGAGATAAAATCTATGACATTTCATGGGCCGTTAGTAATGAAATACAAGGCTAAATATTTCATGTTAAAAATGTACAGCATAACAGGAGAATGTACTACACAAATAGATAAAACAGTCTTAAAAGCAACAGTCATTAGGGAGACAAAAATATGACACATTAAATCAGCCACATAAGAGGTTATTTTCTTTTGCTTCTTGCTCTAACTGCTGCAAATAAAAAATGAGCAATATTAAACATTTCCCAAGGGTTGTTCTGCATCTGCAGGTACACTATGGCTGATTGTACCTGCAGGTAGCCCTTATTTTCTAGAATTGGGAAAATAAAACGCTTCCGTAACTGCAAGTAGTGGTCACAAAACATTTAAAAATACAGTATCCCCCACATGCATCAACGGTGTTTGGAATCGCAAACGGTGCGAATCGGAAAATTCCGCGTTTGCGATTCCAAAATCACTTTTTGCTATGCATGAAACTTTTAGGAATTTTTTACACTTCTAAAAAATGCGTTTGCATTTAAGGAATCGCATGTGTGCGATTCCTTAAATGCAATGCATGATTTTTTAAAAAAATGTGAATTCTAAAATAGGAGGTGCAAATTAACACGAGGTTGACCCTCGTGTTAATTTGCGAAAATTTTAAAAAAAGCAAAAAAATGAATTTTTTAAACATGCATGTTACAGACACACATGTCCTTAGGACATGTGTGTGTGAAACATGCACTTGAAAATACATTTCAGGGGTGCAGGGCACCCTTGCAATGCATCAACAAATTGCGAGTGCAAAAAAAAAAAGCAAAACGGCATTGATTTCTATGGGCCTCTAGGCCCATAGGAATCAATGTAATGCCATTCCTTAATTGCGATTCGCAATTAAGGAATCGCAATTTCCGAAAATTAAGAAATCCTAAAAACTTTTAGGATTTCTTGATGCATAGGATTTTGCATTTCCTAAATAGCGATTCCTTAATGTTCGCTATTTAAGAAATGCAAAATCCTAGATTGATGCATGTGGGGGATAGTGTCTTGCCTTGAGAAACTGTCACAAGAACAGGGGCCCAAGTCCTCTAGCCTGCTCCAGCCCAGGAGCTCAGCCAACAAGAAATGTAAAAGGTTAAACCTCAGTCTAGTCAATAAAAAAAACGATGTCTGGGTTTAGTAACTACGCCCAGGTAGGTCTCCATCATGATGGACGTTTTTAAAATATGATGGGCTCATACTGTGGGCTTTGGTAGTTCAGCAGCCTCTCTTTCTTTGGTGCAAGGCGCAAGAATGCCGTCTTTCCCCAACCCACATCCTTGTTACATACATTTTCTGGGTTATTAAAAACATCTGGGCGACCTAGCTCCCTTGCAATGTTTTTCACATAATTGAGCCATGGAATCCTACTAGCCCTGTCCAATGACATACAATCTCTAATGATCTTGTGATTTAGCTCCAGTTCTGGGTTACACCATATAGAGATCCACTTGATAAAAGGGGACATTTTATTTACATCAGTCACATAGCCAACACCCAGTTTCACATGTATATTATACAAAGATGTAGACTGAGGAACTGAAAGCAGGCTTCTTAGGAATTCATTTTCTACAGTTTGGATCTCTGGACAATTTGTGAACCCCCAGATGTCAGAACCATAACAAGTGATAGCTATACAGTTAGATTTATATATGTTTGACATTGCCTTCATTGGTTTAGCACCTAACCTTCGTGCGAAGTAAAGTATCGAGCCTGAGGAGCGAGCCATGGCTATTCTTTTTGCCCTCCTCTGTGCAACCCAAGAGCATCTCTTATCGAATAAGACACCAAGATAGGGAAATGAGGAGACCCTGGTTATCTCATTCCCGTCACACCCAAACGACTTGATTTTCCTAGTCTTTTCTCCCAGACTCATAGCGTGTGATTTGGAAAAGTTGAGTCAGCAAATGACGATAGCAGATGCTGAAGCCCCACAGCAGTGCGTGCCAATAAGGCTGCAACATCTGCATAGAGCAGGGCTGGAATCAGTTGATCCCCGCACAGGAATATCCTGAGCAGCACTGATGGAGCGAGATACAGAAATGTTTTTTCATTTCAACTCGTGAAGTCAAACTTTCATAAATAAAATAATATGATTAACAGTTGTGCTATGTGTATATTAATTCAACCTAGTTATAAGTTACATACAAGAGAAATTACATAAAGGGCTACTAACATGTGTGCTCATAAATGTGCATTATGTTGCATTTCCTTGTTTGTGAAAAATAATAAATTAATCGTGTCTATTGTTATGTCAAAAATTACCTGCAGCTGTTTAGAATAAATGGCATGTGCTTATTTTGCTTCCCTGTCTATGTGGTGTCACTCTATTCTCTATAGGTGCATAAAGAACCTTGCTGGATAAAAATTAAGAATGGTAGATATAAAATGCTGCTATATTTGTTTGCTTCTGCTAGGTAACTTAGACTAATGGGTTAATTATTAGCAATGGAGGGTGGCAACAGAACAAATTATATTACTCGCATTAATTATTCTCTTGTGTTTGTTTATACGATAGTAAATGAAAAAGGTTTTGGGCCTAGTGAAATTTTCCGTGTTTGCAAAAATCTGCTTGGAGCCAGAGTGAGTCCATGATGGCAACAGTTTTCTCCTGTCTGAAAAGTTTGTCGTGCTGAGATGACATTCTCTTAGCTGAACAAGGCCAAGGCCAGGAACCGGCAAAAGGCTTGTGACATCCACGCATCCGAGGAAGCTAAAAACTTCATTTGTTGCAATTGTTGCGAACTGGAGGAAACCGCGTTGTTCGAAAAACTGGAGACAATGGTCTCTAAGAATGATGACGGAACTATGATTCTGAAATGTGGTGACACGTCGCCTGTCACTTTTGAACCAATGGGACTCCAATTCAGCAGAGAAAAATATACAATTTTTAGATTAGCTTAGCGTAGAAAGGTATAAAAACTCTTGCCCCGTGGAAGAGTTATGCTTCTCCTTGCAGACCTTTTGATGAGGGCGTTATGCTGTTGGACTTCTCTTGGAACATGTAAGAACCCTCAAGACTTTACTCTTTAATTTTTCCTTATAGTTAGAATTAGCTAGGGACTTAGGTTCTGAAAAATGCCAAACTGATAATTCTCATTTGCAATAATAATTTTGATTCATAATAAAATTGTCATAACTATTTGCAATGATTCAAATAAAAATGCTTTAATAAAATTTCTAATACAATTTCCAAATGAGTAGCTAATAAAAATCTTACTTTGAAAACAAGCTGGTCTTGTTATTTTCATGGGTATAGGTTACATATAGCTAGATCTTATCGCCACAGTGGCTTAATTAGCTTGTAGGTTTGTGAAGTACGATGAATTCATTTACCATGGTTGTATATAAATGTATATAATTTGTGAATAGGTTAATTAGGTCACATGATTCAGTTGGTTATAATATGTCATGTTAGATTTATGGGCCTAATGAGAGTTTATTGATTGATGGTGTATATAGTGGAGTTGGGTAGCGTTGCTTATGACATATTTCCTATAGCCCGCTGGATCAATTTTTCTGGTAGCAGATTTGATGGTTGCTATGGTAACCGATATGTTATATGGTAGTTACATAGGATCAATTATTAACATATGTTGAGTTTGTTCATTTGCGTTAAGTGTAGTCGAAAGGTTTTTTCCGGCGTGAAAAATCCTAGTTGTACCGGTACAGAGTAGTGTGACCAGAGTGTAAAGTCACAAGTCACACAGTGCATTTGATCTGTTTCAGAGTTGTGATATCGTCATGTATCACAAGTGTTGTCGTCGTGCAGCACATGTTAGGGATATAGGTGTGTCAGATAGAATGTATGCATAGTGAGGATTGTCTATGAAATCGAAGCATTGAGTATAGGGACAATGCGCCCGTTCTAAAACTCTCTGTGGGAAAGTAATAGAATTAATTCGAGCTTGAGTGAAGGGTAAGGTAACGTCGCTTATTTTACTGACGATTCATGTTATCAGTGGGGGGTTAGAGTCCCGCCAGGATTTCATGTGTGTGTGGTTAGGGATACTTTCTGGTTGAAAGTGCGTAAATGGTCTTGTAATTCCGTTCGAGTGAAACTTTGAATTGTTACTTTATGTGCATTCAGAGAGAAGCGCGTTCGTTATTACATGTGTGAAGGGTAGAGTAAAAGCTTACTTTATCGACGAAAGTATATTCTGTGAGAATAGCGTCGTCTATTCCACGCAAAGAATTTCTCGTGTGTCTGAAAAAATCTATCGCCTTAATTAGAGAAACAGACAAATGGTTTGTTCTTTTTGTTGTTGATTAATTGAATTTCATTGAGAAAAGCGTCTTTAAAATGGCGCTGTAAAAAGTTTTTGTGAAGGAGGGGTGAGCGCTGAGAGTGAGACGCGAGAAACCGCAGCGGCTGTGTACGTCACACAGTCCGCGCAGGGATTGGGTACTATACGTCATAGACTGTACTCTGATTGGCTCACGTGACTTTGTTGAGCTGAACGCTGATTGACTTTGGTGGTAAGCTCTGTTTTTACTGATCGAGCAAGGTGGCGACGTAGCTCGAGCCTGATTGGCTTGTTGGTGTGTTTTCGCACACGGATTGGCTGGTGTTACGGAACAACCAGGAAAACATTTACGATCATTTCTGATTAAGCGGATTTGATTTAAAAATGACTTATTACCTTAAACATGTCAAGAAAAAGACTTCGATACTTCAAAAATTTTAAATTTTTATTTCACCCGACAAGAAAATTCAAACGCGAGGTGGTAAATTACTTCATAAGTACAAGACACCTGCAGCGTATATGGAAGGTGAATATGGTTACCATACTGTTCTGTGGTTTGATGTTTGGAAAAATTACACAAAGGACGACGGCGTATTGGCTTGGCCAGATGATGGTTCATTTAATGTTAAGGTTTTAAAAAATCTGAGAGAGAAAATGTCAGCTCTAGTACCACGGCCTAGACCGACACAATTTGAGGCTTTGGTTGAATGGGAGGATGAGATGTTTCAACTTCAGAGAGAAGCAAATGGGATTAAGAGACCTCCGAAAACACCGAGTTACAAACGAGAAACACATGAAGATAGAATGCGTATGTGGAGACAGGGAGATATGTGCGATGGTCTCTATTTAATTAGGGAAATGGTTTTAGGGTCTCCAGGTGAAAAGAGAGCTGAAAAGAAAAATAATGTTGTTATAGATAATGAATCAGAGGATCCAGTCTTAGAAGAAATTTTTACGACAAATAATAAAAATGCCCCCTTGAGACAGCCTCGTTCATGGTCCACACCAACGGTTTCTGCCGGAACCACTCCTACTGCACCCCCAATAAATTATTCTCCAAAATTGTACCCAAATAATTCTGAATCTTTTGGAACTCCAGAACAGTTTGAGACAAGAACTAATTCTAGTGCTTTTATTGAAAATAGAAGTTTTCCAATGGAAAGGGAAGCCCCTAGAAACTTAATGAGAACTGACAGAAATGAGGAAATTGAAAATACTTCAGAATATTTACGATCGAAAGAAAAATTAATTCAGCAGATAACGAAGAACATGGAAGCAGTGACAGTGCCAGTAACTATTGGTCCTGTTCAGCCTGTCTTTGATCAAAAAGAAATTAAAACAGCCAGGTTTAACAATTCCTTTAAATGCAGAAATTCAAAAAGTAGCTGAAACTTTTTATTCAGATTTATCTGAAATAAATCGTGAAAAATCAAGGATGCCTGACTTGACTTTTAATCAAGGTTCTTTTAACCAGACACCAATGGGTGCAGAATCAGATGCTGAGTCTCCTGAGAAAAGAGAATCGAATTCAAAACTTGATGTTGCAAAATTAAAAGCAGATTTGGAAGAATTAATAATTGGCACAATTGGTCCTGACAGTTTAAAATATTACCGAGATGACGAACTCCTGTTTATCAGCAAAAGTATTCAATGGAAAATAAAGAATAAATATGATAAGTTGGAAGAATTGGCAGAGGATTAGAAATTGATTTAAATAAACAGAAAAACCTGGGAAAGCATTACAGATTAAATTTTACAGAAAAAGACATTGAAAATTTCAATACAGGAGGAAGAATTACACACATAAAAGAATTGATTGTTTACATCAAGAAATTGGGTGACTTGAGCAAATGGACAGTGAAATGGACCAAAAAGAAGGAAGATGAGAGGTTGGATAGGTTGGATAATCTGTCTAAACAGTTTCCGATGAGAGAAATTGCAGGTGGAGGGTATGTACATGTTCCCTGGACAAGACAGGACATTCTGCTCTTTACTAATGATTTTCCTCGGCTGAGAGAAAAACCGGTGGAATGGTAACGACAGGTAGACAGATTTATTAAAGTTTCAAAAGTTCTGTGGATTGATCTGGATGGCTTTTTCGACATTGTTGTCCTATCAGATCTCTGGACAGAATGTAAAATTGCTGTGGGTTGGCCAAAAGCTGAACCAGATCGAGTTAAAGATACAGGTGCTCCAGCACCTGAAGTCATGGAATTTTATGAAAAAGTGATTTATTGGTTAAAACAAAAAATTGCACCAAAGGAGGTTGACTGGGTTAAAATAGACAGAACAAATCAGGAACCAAAAGAATCAGTTCATTCATTCTATGAAAGGTTATTACTGGTTCTCAAACAATACAGTGGCTATGAAAAATTAGATGAAAAGGATATGAGCCACTTTATTTACAGATTCGTTTATGGTCTTAGACCAGAAATTGGAGAAATGATCAGGAATAATATTGTCGGATGGCAATCAAATTCAGTTGATGATATTTTGAGGAAGGCAAAATACTGCAGTGATGAGTTGGAGGCTAAACAAAAGAAATTAAAGGAAAAGGCGATGTGGGCACAGGTAAAAGTAGCTGAGCAACAAATTGCAAGTCTTGAAAATAAAAAATGGGAATTTTGTGCAACATGGAAATTTCGTGCAAAATAAGAATCAGGGTCAAGGAAAGTTTAAAAATAATTTCAATAATACTAATAAGCCAAAGTTTAATCCAAAAATTGAAGAATTAAAACAAACAATGCCTTGCTTTAACTGCGGGGAGATTGGACATTGGAGAAATGAGTGCAAAAACCCACACAGAAAATTTAAAAATACATCATTTAACCCACAGATGCAGAATGATGTTGATCTGCAGCAACAACTGCAGCTGCAGCGTCAACTGAGCGATCTGAGTCTTCAGCGACAGCTACAACAGCAGTTGACCCAGCAGCAGAATCAGATCCCATTGCCTCCTTTCCCTAACTGTGAGGGAGGTCAAAAATTCAATCCAGAAATTGGATTAAGCGGATGTGATCAGGTAATAAGAAATCAAAGACAAAATTTGCAAAATGCATCAGGACAAGTTTTATTAACAGGAAACCAAGGAAGCGATTCAGATGACTGCTTCTGACGGTGCCCGAGAGAGGGGGAAGAGTGTGTAATTGGAGCCACTCTTGAGGTTGACCAGTCTGGTCCATTTGTAAATGGGAAGGTGAACGATGTAGAGATCCCTTTTCTTGTGGACACTGGTGCTACCCGTTCTACTGTTAGATCAGTGGAAATTGAAAACCTACCTCTCTCTAGGGATACCATCCAAGTAGTCGGAGTCAGCAATCAACAAATGAAGACTGATCTTACTGAGCCTGTGAATGTAGAAATAGGTAATTTCAAAGACAAACACAGATTTGTAGTTTGTAATAGCAGTCCAGTGAATTTACTTGGGAGAGATATATTGTGTAAAATGAATTGCAGAATATATTGCTCACCTGGTGGAATTGAATTACAAACAACGGAGGAAGATGGGTTATACAGGCTAACCATGTTAATGATTGAGGCAGAAGAAGAGAGATTGTTTCCCACCTTTGATAAAGAAAATTTACCAGAGGAATTGAAAGAGACAGTTAAATCTGAAATTTGGGGTTTGACTGGAAACGAGATGGGTCTGATGAAACATGTTGATCCAGTCAAAATCACAGTGAAGAAGGGAATAGATTTTCCAAACATTCCTCAATATAAAATGAAGGCAGAAACGATTGAGGGTGTTATTCCTGTAATTGAAAAATTCATCAAGCAAGGTGTTTTGAAAGAAATTGAGAGCAGTCCTTGTAACTCACCGATTATGGGGATCAAAAAGCCAAATGGAACGTACAGAATAGTTCAGGATTTGAGAAAAATTAACCAGATTGTTGTTCCTTGTTGCCCAGTTGTTCCAAACCCTGCTGTCATTCTTTACCAGATTCCGCATGATGCAGAATGGTATACTGTCATTGATCTTTGCAATGCGTTCTTTACTGTTCCATTGCATCCAGAGAGCCAGGAAATCTTCGCTTTCCGGTTCCAAAGTAGGACCCTCGCATGGTGCAGAATCCCTCAAGGGTATACAGAAAGTCCTTCTATCTTTAATGAACTGTTAAAGAGATCTTTGGAAGATTTGAATCTGCCAGGCAGATCGACATTAGTGCAGTACATTGACGATCTGTTAATTGCAGCAAAAACCAGAGATAATTGTGTGACAGACACGATTACACTTTTGAATCATTTGGCAGACGAGGGACATAAGGTGTCTCGTGCAAAGCTGCAGTTTTGTAAACAAGAAGTAAAATACCTTGGTCATAGAATTGCAAAAGGAATGAGACAGGTGACAATCGAGAGAATCAAAATGATTCAGGGAATGCAACCTCCAAAAACACAAAGACAGGTGAGAATGTTCCTGGGAATGGTTGGTTACTGTCATCAATGGATTAGTGGATTTTCGGTAATTGCAAAGCCACTGCAGAGACTGACAAAATCAGATGTGAAAGATCCAATTGTTCTTACTGATATTGAGTTGGAAGCTTTTGAAAAACTAAAAAGAAGCTTATGTGAAGCTCCAGCTTTAGGCATGCCAGATTACGAAAAGGGTTTTGAGCTATATTGCAGTGAAAGGGAAGGATGTGCTTTGGTTGTGTTAATTCAGAGACATGGTAACATGAG
Organism: Lissotriton helveticus; assembly: GCF_964261635.1. Lineage (NCBI taxonomy): Eukaryota > Metazoa > Chordata > Amphibia > Caudata > Salamandridae > Lissotriton > Lissotriton helveticus. The sequence continues at coordinate 526,055,358 of NC_136072.1, forward strand.
AAAGCCTATTGCTTACTTCTCAGCAGTTCTTGATCCAGTTGCAAAGGCTTTACCAGGTTGCTTAAAGGCAGTTGCAGCAACAAGTGTTAGCCTGGAGCAAAGTGAGGGAATAATTATGGGATTTCCTGTAAAAGTTTATGTTCCCCACTCAGTTGAAATTCCCCTTACAAGGAGTAAAACGCAGCACCTGACAAACAACAGATTGACAAAATATGAGAAAATCATTCTGGGATCAGATAATGTGTCAATTGCAAGGTGTGTGCATTCAAATCCTTCCACACTGTTACCTGACACTGAAAATATTGATGAAAATGACGTGGAGCATGAGTGCTTGGATGTCATGGAATACTGTACCAAGCCAAGGCAGGACATTAAAGATGTACCATTGCCTGAATCGGATCATGTCTTCTTTGTGGATGGCTCCTGTCTGAGATCAGAGGGAGGTGTTTTGAGAGCAGCATACTCAGTCTGCACAGTGGCAGATGTTGAAGAAGCTTCATGTCTTGTAGGAATTCGTTCAGCACAGGTGGCTAAATTAATTGCTTTAATTCGTGCTTGTGAAATAGCAAAGGACTTGAGAGTTACCATAATTACAGATAGCCAGTATGGGTACGGAGTTGTGCATGATTATGGACAGCTCTGGTCTCAGAGAGGCTATATGACGTCAGCAGGTTCCCCAATCAAAAATGCAGAATTTATTAGAAGACTAATTGATGGCATACAAATGCCAAGGGAGATTGCTGTGGTAAAGTGCGCAGCAAATCGAAAAGGTGAGGATTTTATCACCAGAGGCAATGCTTATGCAGATGAAATTGCTAAATTTTGTGCAAGAAATGATTATGCACTCAATCTGGGAAAGAACAAAGATTATGGTAAAAGTTCATTGATGCTAACATCTGTTGTTGAGACATGGGAGGAAATTAGGGACTTGCAAAATAAAGCTGATGATGATGAGAAAAACACATGGTTGAAAGCAGAATGTAGGCCACGAGATGAGGATGGAGTTTGGACTTACAAAGATGGGAGAGTAGTTTTACCAAATTGCATGATTGCTGACATGGCCAGAATGTATCATGGCCCTGGTCATATTGGAAGAGACTCTATGATCAGGCTTTTCAAAGAGACATGGTTTAATACCAAGTTCAGGACAATTGCAGAATCTCTTTGTCAGAGGTGTTTGACTTGCCAACAAATGAACCCAAACAGAAAATCAGTTGTGGGAACGGGAGTCATAGGACGGGAGGGTGGTCCTTTTACCAGATTACAGATGGATTTCATTGAGATGCCCATACACAACTGTTTGAAATATGTTTTGGTGATTGTATGCTTGTTTACATGATGGGTAGAAGCATTTCCCACCCGTCATTGTGATTCAATTACAGTGGCAAAGTTGCTTCTTCGAGAAATAATACCAAGGTATGGTTTCCCAGTCACTATTGAGAGTGATGGAGGGGGACATTTTGATAACAAACTGATGAAATTGATCTGTGAAGCATTACACATTGAGCAGAAAATACATTGTGCATACAGACCAGAGGGATCTGGAGTAGTTGAGCAGATTAATGGAACGTTAAAAACTAGAATTGGAAAAATGTGTCTTGATACAGGTGTAAAGTGGACAGATGCTCTTCCACTTGTTCTGATGACTTTGAGAAGTACACCAGATAAAAAGACAGGTCTGAGTCCTCACGAAATCCTTATGGGTAGAGTCATGAGGCAAGCTTTTGTACCAGTAGGAAAACTGTTAAGCATTAATGACAGTGCGATTTTGGAGTATTGTAAACGACTGTCTGATGTAGTGACTTCTGTGTCTAATCAGGTGGGAACTGAAGCACAATCAAAAGACAAAGTGCAGACACATGATCGGAGACCTGGAGATTGGGTGAGAACGAAAGTTCACCGAAGAAGGAACTGCTTGGTCCCAAGGTGGCAGAAACCGAGGCAGGTGATCCTTGTAACAACAAATGCAGTGAAGTGTAGAGGATTGAAAAGGTGGATACATCCAAGTCACACTATTCCAATACCTACACCTGAAAACTCTGATGAAGAGAGTGATACGACAGATGATTCAGATTCTGAGGAAGAAGTAGAAAGAAATCCAGATACTGAAGATCGACAAAGAGGTCGACATCTGGAAAAACCATCTGTGAATGGAGATTTGATTGGAAAAAACTCGAAAATTATTGAAATAGATTCTGAAGATGAACATAATTTGCTAGACAAAGAATCAGCAGACGAATCAAACAAGGAAACAGGTGAAGCGAAAGAAACTGATCAAGATACGAGAAAAGAAAAAGAATCAACAGAAGAGTCTGATCAAGTTCAGAAGCAAGACCAGGAGAGTATTGAAAGGCAGAAAACAAGCTCTGAAAGCAGGAACAAGAAATCCGGATCTGGGAAGTTAAAGGTGATTGAAGAATTGGAGGAAGGCGAATTACCGAGTACCAGTGATGGGAGAAGGAGTGCTGTTCCTAACGGAGTGAGACTGCCGATTAGAAAAGATCCTGAAATAACGATTGAAATTTCTGACAGTGACTCTGGAGAAAGTGATGAAGAGTGTGAGAGGGAAAGAGTGAAGAAAAGATCGTGGAAAACAGAATCTAATGTGTCTGAGCCAAAGAGAAAGATCTTGAGAAAAGGAGAGACCTGGCCAACTGAAAACGGAGGGTTGAGGGTCAGGCTAGTGAAGAGATCGAAGGAGCAGGTGAATGAGATAACGAGTCAGGAAGATCCTGAAAGGAAGGCTGAGAAAGGAAAGAAAATAGAAGTGATTTCTAGGAAGACAAAAAGAATTTTGAAACCGAATCAGAAATACAAATCTCCTGAGTGGGCTTATATTATAATTCCACCTGTAATTGAAATAAACAGTAGTAGTCAAGAAGAAGAAGTTGAGGAAATTAGTGACAATGATTGAAATACTAACCTGTTAAAATTTAGGATTAAGTTTAGGTTTCTGTTCTTGGCATAAGGCTGAAGAAATTGTGTTAGGTGACACAAGGTTGAGGAATTTGTATTTAGTTGGAGAATAACTTGTGACGCAAGGTCGAAGAAAAATTGTTAGAGGGTAATAAAAAATAAAAAAAAGTTGAAAGGGGGGTGTTTAAATATTTTGAAAATTTTTGTTTTTTCTTCTTTTTGTAAAGCCTTTAAAAAAAAGAAAAAAAAAAAGATGCTATATGTAATGGCGCGTGGAAATTCAAAATGTTCCATTTTTAAGAAATGCTGCAAGATGACTCTGGTGTGTGTGCTCATATTAATTCTGCTCTGGTTAGTTTTAGCTGTCATCTTTCCTTTTGGAATCGATAAGGAGAGGTACAAGAATAACATGACAAGCAAAGCTTCGGTTAGTCAAGACAAGCATAGTGCAACACACAAAGCTAACAAAGTTATTGATCACAGATCAGATGTTCATCAGGACAGGTCTGTTGGTGATTTTTCCAGCAATACATTTTCAAGGCTTTTGGGAGAGTACGTTAAGGTCATGGGTGTCAAAGATTGCTATATCTGTGTGAAGTTGCCTGCTTCTGTTTCTGAGGGAGTGACATACAATATGCTTCCTCTTACTTATGGCATAACCTGCAGTGTGATAGCTAGCTTATTTTACCAAACTGGTCGTTTGGAATATTATTATTCCAACTATGATGAGATTTTTGCTAACCTGAAAATAGAGAATGCTTTAAATAAACATAAAAAAGCTAAACAGATGAGGGAATTCTTTTTAGTCACTAATGAACTGACTTATGAGTATGCTTATAGAAACAATTTAACTTGCAAATTGAGAGCTGAGGAAAAGACTTTCCTGAACCTTGTTGAGGAGAGAAGGGCGATTTACAAAAGAAATGAGATGGTCAAACAGACCAAATCCAAGTTTTGGCAAAAAGAGGATGCTAAGCTTAATGGCAAATCTTTTGATAATGTTGCAATTCACATAGATAAACCAATTAGTGGTAAGCTTTGCATTAGGAGAGACAATACCCTTTTTGATAATTATTTTGTAGGAGCTAGCAATTGTGAGGATACTTATCAAATCATGGGGGGTTGGGGATTCAAAGGTGGCAAAGATCCAATTTTTCCTGGGATTTATTTTATCTGTGGAGACAAAGCTTATTATAACCTCCCGGACCATTGGTACGGGACATGTTTTGTTGGTCTTGTTTTTCCGAAAATTTTCCATGTTGACAGGAATGAAGAAGGGTCTTTTGAAATCAGTAGCCATGCAAACAGGTATAAGAGAGAAAGTTTCTCAGAAATTTTGGGAGACATCTTTGAGGCAGTGATACCCTTAGTAGGTATAACACTGAATGCAGGAAGAATCAGAAAATTGTCCACAATTGTTGACAGATTGTCCACTGACACAGCAGGTGGTTTTCAGTTAGTGGATGTGGAGGTCATTGCGGTTAGATCAATGGCGATGCAAAATCGCCTTGCTTTAGACATACTCCTAGCAAAAGAAGGAGGAGTCTGTGGCATTTTACATGTACAGCATTGCTGTACTTACATTCCAGATGAGAGTAAGAATATTGAAATGTACATTAGAAACATCACAGAGATGCACTCAGAAATAGTCCCCTTAGAAGAGGATGATTTTTCAGAACGTCTTTCAAAAAGATTCCAAGCTATCAAAACCTGGTTTCAAGAAATTGGTGGTTCAGTTCTTGGCAAGATTCTAACACCTTTGTTTGTAATAATTTTTGTGATAGTTTTGACAAAGATCAGTTGCATGTTACACAAGAGAAAGAAGCACATGAGGGAAAAGAAAATAATTCACAAAATCAAAAAGGAACAAGAGAGAGAGATAGAGCTTGAGGAGTTACGCAGAGCTCAATATGAAAGTTGCAAAGATTTTGCTGAAACAAGTCTTTAGAAAATACTAACAGAGTGAAATTGAACAATTTTCGTTTGAGATCAAATTTACCAAATTTTTGGGTGTGGTGTGGTGATTGGTTAATCACCAGATGAGGGAGTTGATGGAGCGAGATACAGAAATGTTTTTTCATTTCAACTCGTGAAGTCACACTTTCATAAATAAAATAATATGATTAACAGTTGTGCTATGTGTATATTAATTCAACCTAGTTATAAGTTACATAAACGAGAAATTACATAAAGGGCTACTAACATGTGTGCTCATAAACGTGCATTATGTTGCATTTCCTTGTTTGTGAAAAATAATAAATTAATCGTGTCTATTGTTATGTCAAAAATTAACTGCAGCTGTTTAGAATAAATGGCATGTGCTTATTTTGCTTCCCTGTCTATGTGGTGTCACTCTATTCTCTATAGGTGCATAAAGAACCTTGCTGGATAAAAATGAAGATTGGTAGATATAAAATGCTGCTTTATTTGTTTGCTTCTGCTAGGTAACTTAGACTAATGGGTTAATTATTAGCAATAGAGGGTGGCAACAGAACAAATTATATTACTCGCATTAATTATTCTCTTGTGTTTGTTTATACGATAGTAAATGAAAAAGGTTTTGGGCCTAGTGAAATTTTCCGTGTTTGCAAAAATCTGCTTGGAGCCAGAGTGAGTCCATGATGGCAACAGTTTTCTCCTGTCTGAAAAGTTTGTCGCGCTGAGATGACATTCTCTTAGCTGAACAAGGCCAAGGCCAGGAACCGGCAAAAGGCTTGTGACATCCACGCATCCGAGGAAGCTAAAAACTTCATTTGTTGCAATTGTTGCGAACTGGAGGAAACTGCGTTGTTCGAAAAACTGGAGACAATGGTCTCTAAGAATGATGACGGAACTATGATTCTGAAATGTGGTGACACGTCGCCTGTCACTTTTGAACCAATGGAACTCCAATTCAGCAGAGAAAAATATACAATTTTTAGATTAGCTTAGCGTAGAAAGGTATAAAAACGTTTGCCCCGTGGAAGAGTTATGCTTCTCCTTGCAGACCTTTTGATGAGGGCGTTATGCTGTTGGACTTCTCTTGGAACATGTAAGAACCCTCAGGACTTTACTCTTTAATTTTTCCTTATAGTTAGCATTAGCTAGGGACTTAGGTTCTGAAAAATGCCAAACTGATAATTCTCATTTGCAATAATAATTTTGATTCATAATAAAATTGTCATAACTATTTGCAATGATTCAAATAAAAATGCTTTAATAAAATTTCTAATACAATTTCCAAATGAGTAGCTAATAAAAATCTTACTTTGGAAACAAGCTGGTCTTGTTATTTTCATGGGTATAGGTTACATATAGCTAGATCTTATCGCCACAGTGGCTTAATTAGCTTGTAGGTTTGTGAAGTACGATGAATTCATTTACCAGTGTTGTATATAAATGTATATAATTTGTGAATAGGTTAATTAGGTCACATGATTCAGTTGGTTATAATATGTCATGTTAGATTTATGGGCCTAATGAGAGTTTATTGATTGATGGTGTATATAGTGGAGTTGGGTAGCGTTGCTTATGACATATTTCCTATGGTGCACAGACATAATATCGACTCCAAAATATCGTCTGGACAGAATATCGAGTTTTAAATATCGTTTGGAGAAAATATCGACTAGACAGAATATCGACAGCCAAAATATCGTTTTTAAGGTAAGTGAAGTAATATCGACTGTAAATAATATAGACAGTGAAAATATCCAAGTATATAATCTAGATAGTAAAAAATATAGTTTTTTAAATAATATTTAATTATTTATAGTGTGTTTATGTTATAATATGTGTGAAAAGTGTCAATTTATTTTATAATTATTTGTAATTAATTATTTTTTTAATTATTGTGTAATTTAATTCTGTAGCGGGTTGTGGGTTTATAGGGGAATAGGGTGGGAAGTAATTTAATTATAATTAATTAAATATGTAAATTTATTGATTGGTAGTAATAATTAATTAATTGGTAATTAAATAATATATGTTAATTATTTAAAATTTAATTGGTAATTAATTTTATTTAATTGATTAATTGCTAATTATGTCAATTAAAATAATGTATTTTCTCTAGCGGGTTGTGGGTTTATAGGGGAATAGGGTGGGAAGTAATTTAATTATAATTAATTAAATATGTTAATTTAATAATTGGTAGTAATATTTAATTAATTGTTAATTAAAAAATGTTTGTTAATTAATTAAAATGTAATTGGTAATTAATTTTATTTAATTGATTAATTGCTAATTATGTTAAATGAAAGGGGTATTTTTAGGGTTCAGGGTCAGTTTTTAGTTTTTGGGTAAAGGGGTATTTTTAGGGTTCAGGGTCAGTTTTCAGTTTTTGGGTAAAGGGGTATTTTTAGGGTTCAGGGTCAGTTTTCAGTTTTTGGGTAAAGGGGTATTTTTAGGGTTCAGGGTCAGTTTTCAGTTTTTGGGTAAAGTGGTATTTTTAGGGTTCAGGGTCAGTTTTTAGTTTTTGGGTAAAGGGGTATTTTTAGGGTTCAGGGTCAGTTTTCAGTTTTTGGGTAAAGGGGTATTTTTAGGGTTCAGGGTCAGTTTTCAGTTTTTGGGTAAAGGGGTATTTTTAGGGTTCAGGGTCAGTTTTCAGTTTTTGGGTAAAGGGGTATTTTTAGGGTTCAGGGTCCGTTTTCAGTTTTTGGGTAAAGGGGTATTTTTTGGGTTCAGGGTCAGTTTTCAGTTTTTGGGTAAAGGGTTATTTTTAGGGTTCAGGGTCAGTTTTTAGTTTTTGGGTAAAGGGGTATTTTTAGGGTTCAGGGTCAGTTTTTAGTTTTTGGGTAAAGGGGTATTTTTAGGGTTCAGGGTCAGTTTTGGGTTTTTGGGGTACATATACAATATTGCCTATTATTTAATTACATTTTGTTACTATATATATATGTTTTAAGAAATATGATTAAAAAAATATTTTTTTTTACTTTCATTAAATATTTAATTATTAAAAGTTATTTTAAGTATTGTTAATTATATTTTAGCAATTAATTTTTTATATTAATGTAATTAAACATTGTTTTTAGTAAAGTCGATATTTTTTACAACGATATTTTTGTAAACGATATTTTGTAGTCGATATTTTTGTACTTACCTGTTTGTACATACAAACTCGATATTTTTGTAGTAGATATTTTCACCTCGATATTTTGGGTACTCGATATTGTGGTAGTCGATATTCTTTCAGTGATCCATTTCCTATAGCCCGCTGGATCACAATACCAGGTCTAAATTGTTAATATAGAGGGTAAATAACAGAGGAGCCAGAATACAGCCCTATCGGACTCCTCTTGTCACATCTATCTTCTGTTTCAGATTACCCATTTGGTCGAATCTTACTGCAGCCGAGAGATCCCTATGTAGGTCGGACAAAAAATACATAATATTTTTGTCCATACCCATTGCTGGTAACAAAGCCCACAGTTTGGATCTATTTACTTGGTCAAACGCCGAGGATAGATCCATGAACGCAATATTGAGGGATCCTTTTTTGGCTACAGTATACTTTCCTATTATGAGATAAAGATTAAGACACTGATCGAGGGTGCTTCTGCCTTTCCTAATTCCGTATTGGATATCGGACAATATACCACATTCATCATTCAGTTAGTTTGTTTAGCACCACCCTTCCCATCACTTTGACTGTGGAATCAATCAGGGATATAGGCCTATAGCACCCTGGGTCCCCTCTGTTTCCCTTTTTGAAAACCGGGACTATAGTTGATGTGGACCAGGATTTGGGCATTCCATATTGACATGCCGTGTTCAAAACGTTGGCCAATAACTTTGCCCATAGAAGAACATCTGTTTTAAAGAGATCAGCCGGGACCCCGTCCGTGCCTGGGGCTTTAATACCCGTCATTTGGGTAATGGCCACAGCCACTTCTTGTGCGGAAAAAAACAAGCTGTATTCAGATGTCGAACACGAGGGCCCTGTGTTCATCTTGTCATTCCGACTATCATAGATATGTTTGAAATGGTTGAACCAGAGTTCTTCTGAGATGTTACACTAAACAACATTACTCTCAAGGCCAGAGAAAAGGGGCCTATTTACTATTTCCCAAAATCTTTAACTGTTCTTGATTATGTCGACAGACAGCAGGTCCTCCCATGATTCTTGTTTGATTTCCAATTTGCGTGTATGCCTGGCCTGATTATACTCCGCCCTTGCCCTAAATATTAAACTTCTATCCTGGGATTTCTGTTTTAGGGCACATAATAATTTCTGATGGGCGGAGGTGCATTTATGATCAAACCACCTCTCTGCTTTATGGTACAACTTTTGTAAGGTAAGGAGAGGGCACTGGCTACATGCCTACTTATCCTGTAAAAAGCTGTGGCAATCACCACACCCCCCTGTGAACTATCTTGACAGATAGCTATCTCTTTCCCTATGGTGTTTAAAAGGTCATGTAAAAAACGATCTGGCAACACTTTGGCCCATTTCAGTCTACGGCCTTGGTCCTTCGTCTTAATCAAGGAATTACCTTTTGGAGATTTGTGTGTTTTCTTGTTCTCCTTCATGTGCTGCTTCCCTCCTCAAATCCCCATTACGCACTCTCCATGGGCCTGATTCACAAAGGTAAGCTTACACTTATGCAAAAGATTATGATTTTTTGGAAAACATTAGAAACATATCAAAAATGTGCCAAATCCTCTAACAGGTCTGCTTGCAAAATGACACCCACGCCAAGCACACACAACCAATGGTAACAGGCCCACTAAGTGTTTTCTACCTGTAACACATCTCTGCTTTTTTACTTACTGTATTGGTTGATGAAGTCAGCAAGGCTCACACTATTGGTAACATTGTAAGACGATCAATGCTGCCATATGCCTGTGTACCGGAAGTCACCCCGCAGTGCAGTACTGGATCAGCTGCGGCCTGCCTTCTGACAGAGGGTGCAAAACGTACTTTATTTAGGGCTGCAACATCCCCAAATTCATGGTGAGTAGAGTGCACACACAAGATGAATATTTTTCTCATCACAGGTGTGCACACTAGTCTTTCTGCTCGCTGGTCCAAAATCACAAACAGGCCTATGTGCACTACGTGAGCTGGGCAGTCAGCACAAGTGGTCTGTAATCCCCACTTTGAATATTAAAGCAGCGCCTGTGCCTCCTCATTTCCCAGAATTGGTTTTAACCATGAAATTCGATACACCAGTGATGATGTGCCACTTGAGCGTTGTTATAAATGGCCTGCAATGGAAAAGAAGCATGCTTTCCCCTGTCTGCATGTTGCTTCCCCTTTGTAGAGCATTGACATTGATACATGTCAGGAATTGCACAGAGAAAAAGAACCTGCGTGGGAGCTCAGAGCCTGGCAAGAAAACCACAATAGTAATAATAAGGGATATGACTAGCATTACCCCACCACGCTCTAGGACTGTTGCAAATTTAGTGATGTGCCAATTTAGCATACGGACATGAATTTGCATACCAGGACATTTTTGCCGATATGGCCATGCGTAAAGTGTACTTTTTCCACCTTGGTGTCCTCCTGATATAGAGCTTTATAGCAGCATCCCTATGTCTACCAGCCGTCTACAAGCTGCTCACACAGATTTGGGAGGCATGCACTTTAACTCACTGAGCTGTCCTTCTGGCACTGTGCTATTTTGACAGGCTATATAATGCGACCTGGTAAGGACAAATACGTGAAACCAATTAAATAGGGTAACGGATGTAAGCATAGCTGTCAAATAGGCCTATGTAAAAAAAGGAAACCCTCAACCAATATTGTTGGTTCTTTAATCAGCAGGACTTTGCTGGGATTCTTAAATCAACGCTGACAAACAATATGAAAATCTAAATGACAACTCCCAGAATTCAACGTGAGGTTGGCTTAAAGGCAGATTCCGCTGGCGATGTCACACATGACCTCACATAGGCCACATGGATGTCCCTGCACCAGACCTTCAGTTTCTCATCACAAACAATGAATCTCAACAAAATCAATGATCAATGTGCTGCCTTATGCCGGTGTACCGGACGTTTGTCACCCCCGCCGTGCAGTGGTGGATCCGATGGGGTTTGGCTTCTGTTCTGCCTGAAGGCCCCCAACATCTACCGCCACGGCACGAAAACAAAGTGACTTACCCCCCAGCCTGGTGTGATTTCAGCATTAGTAATAATCGCCTACTCCTTCGAGGGGAAGGGTCTCAGAGAAGCAGAAGGAGGGGGAGGGAGGAGGAATACAAGGGGGGGCCAATAGGCCCCCACGCAAGCATGGCGGGGCCCGGCTCCTCCCACACCCCGTCCCTTTCGGGGCCGCTTGCCCCGCGCCCTCGCCCCGGAAGTAGTTGTGCGCTTCCGGGGCGAGGGGGCGGGGCCGCGGCGGCGAAAGGGTTAAAAGCCTGGGGAGCGCGGGAAGCGGCCTCTTTGTGCCTGCGATCCCAGGCTCGCTCCTCGCCCCACCGTGGGGCCGTGTAATTTTTCTCTTTTTCTTTTATAGTCCCGCATGGAGAGCATCGCAATCAGCGGGAGTGGAGCTGCGGAGCCCGGGAGAGCAGCAGACGATGTCTCCGTTGTTCGTCGGGGGACGGGTGCTCGCTCCTCGCCCCGCCGTGGGGCTGTGTAATGTGCTTGTTCATTTTTATTGCAGGTGTGCCTCGTAGCTGCGGGAGGACTGCGGTGTTTTCCTGGATCCGACGCGCTGCTGAGGTGGAGCGGGAGAACTTATGACCAGGCGGCGTGCTGATCCGGAGAACCCTAGCTGCGGAGGACTGATCCGGGTTCGCGCCTCGCCCCACCGTGGGGGCTGTATAATTTTCTCTTTTTCTTTTGTAGTCCCGCATGGAGAGCATCGCAATCAGCGGGAGTGGAGCTGCGGAGCCCGGGAGAGCAGCAGACGATGTCTCCGTTGTTCGTCGGGGGACGGGTGCCAGCCGGTTTCGCGGAGGCTTAGGCATGCAGGTGTGAGGACGGGGACATGTCTGCCGGACTGCAGGGGAGGAAGCCATCCATGATCCATCGCTGCGGCTGTGCGTGGCTGTCCTGGCGGCGGGAGCACCTGGAGCGCGGCGGCAGCACCTGGAGCGCATCATGGAGAACTACAAGCAGAAAAAGTAAGCCCCCTAGAAAAGTACTGTGGCGCTGTGGTTGTGCTTCCGGTTTATCACAGTGACCATGTTCGAGGTTATAGCAGCCGTGTCGTTATTACACATGCTGAGTGTGTCAAGTATCACTTGCGCTATGGCAAAACGTTTTTTCCGTGTTATCGCCCGTTGAGCAAATAACACGGGAAGGTAATAGTGTCGGCTGACATCCCACTGTTTAAGACGCCTTATTTACCAGCATGACATTCCCTTGCTTCTGTGTCTCTTTAGTAATTCGTGTGGTAAGTAACTTGAAGGGGACCGGGAAAGCCGAGGCTCGTAAAGACGTGAATTGTGTTAACACCGTGGGTAGTACTCTCCAGAAGGGCTGGAATGTTGCGGCACAGGATGTGCCTGTTTGTCGGTAGGGAGACCTGTTGGTGCTTGATTTACGAACTGGGGATGTGGTTTCGTGCCTCGGTATCGACGCTGAACATCCTGTGAGTCTGGGCAAACTCACTTAATCTCAAGGCCACCATGAGACACACTCGCTCTATGCAGTGAGTGCAAGTGATGTATTTATAATACAGCAGCCTCAGTACCCCTAATCATTTCATCGGTCAAATTTAGTGGACACATCTACTTGTGATTTAAAATGACTACAGACTATGCAAATAGAGTTATGCAAGGAAATCGGGTTACATAATAGCTATTTTAGATTGGTTACAAAGTGCTTAGTGCATTGATTATAAAACTATATTACTCATGTATACGGGCAAATGCTCCTCAAACTGTAGGCTTTGAACCATGGAAATGACATAAAAGAAACCGTCTGATTATTCCATACAATTATTCGCAGAATAAGACTTCAAAATTCAGGGCGATAAATATTACAAATAATTTGCAAAATGAAGGTGTCAGGCAAGACCTGAATAAGCATTGTGTACATTCCAGGGTTATCTTAAAATATCTATCAACTCAGAGAGGCCTGTCGTTGTTTCCATATCAAAGACATTTGCATTCACTATTTTGGTCAGCGGAACTGACTGTCCCTCAGAATGGCCCATTTACAGATGTTGTAAAGAGCTCACACTACCAGATTCATGGTCGGGAATTGGTGGACAGGGCGGTACATCTCAACCACACACTACTTCTAATCGAGTGATATAGGCACTTAATTGCATTTATTTAGCTGGTGGTGCGTGTCGATTTGTGTGTTTACCAGTGAGTTTCAATGTATTACATTGATTTGCTTTGTGCGGCGTGTGGTTATGACGCTGATGGTGGGTTCTGTATACCGATAAATCGTCTGCAAGTGTGAGTGATACGAGGAAGAGGGGTCACCTGGCGAGTGGTAACAGAGCCCCCCTTGCATTGATCTGTGCTGGCAGAGAAGCACACTATGCCGTCGCCTGTCTTTGCGAGGGAAGCTTTACAATAGAAGTGAAAGGGGCCAGTGTTCTATTATAAATGATCTTTGAATGCCAGCAGATTGGTGCAAAAGCGCCTTCTTAGAAGTAGTTCTACAGCACAAGTCTGAGCGTTTACATTGAGGAAAAGCTTTTAAAAGTTATTTGAAAGCGGATGCAGTTTAGGTTATAAAATGACTGTTAGCAGAACGGAGGAGAATTAATATTTTGTGCCCAAGCAGTCAGGGAAATAAAATAATTTGCATGTTTACATTGGCATCAGGCTGTGTTAAATATAATGGAGCCGACCTGACACCGCCGGGCTTACACGGTCGCATGATCTCCACATTTAAGCTATCACATGTCACAGCGAGCGGTCATTATTTGAATGACCATAAGACATTCTGCTGTACATCCCGGTACTCGGGTTATCGTTAGCGGCTATTGTGTGGCTCCCTTTGGCAGACATTATCTCTATAAAACTGAGGGTTGGGGGACAGAGTAGTACTGCACGTGGGTGACAGAGTATTCTGTACACTAAACTCTAGCCTGTCCCTATGTTTTACAACAATTATGCTTAAATGACATAAAACACATATCTCGTAATTAAGGTAGATAGCCAACGAAAGCTGAAGCAAGATGATAGGCTCAACTCCTTTCTGTATAATGAGCCACAGTGGAATAATATTTGATGCTAGAGGTGACGCGATCAGTCCACTTCAATTTCTAATGCCCAAAGTGGATGTACTGATGTTTACACGGTGATATCAAGTACTGTTTGGCTCCAGTTTGGTGGAGAAGGGTGGCCCAGAAAATGGTTAGACTGGCAGACCATGATGCAGAGGTCTGGCCCGGGACCAGGAGTACATTCCCCGTCTGGGCGGGTTTTGGGCTCAATTTACCAGCAACTGACAGCCCCTGATGTTCACGAATTTTAATTTAAGTAGAATAGTGGGGTAGGAAAAGTACTATCCCACATCCTATCACACTTGTTTACAAGCAGATGGGTCCAGTAAATTGTTGACCAGGGTGACCACCTGCTACTGGGGATAAGCAATAAGGCAGTGGGGCTCTTAGCTCACAAGGTAATCGAAAGGATGGTTCAGGGCCACAAATAATTGCCTGCTGAAATTGGAAGATCTTTATCTCTGTCTTTAAATAAGGAATGTCCAATGTAGGCCCAGGAGGGCTGTATCCACGACAGATTTGCAGGATAAGCAACAAGTTTTAAAATGTGTTATATTGAGATGCACTGTATCTAAATGCATTTAATATGTTAATTCTAATCTCAGAGATGCTGCCCATTGTATACCTACAGATGCACTGTATCTAAATGCATTTAATATGTTAATTCTAATCTCAGAGATGCTGCCCATTGTATACCTACATTTGGGCAAGAACACTTTAAACGATCATTTGTCAGATTGGTTGAGTGCAAGGAGCGTGAAAAGCTGCCCACTTGGGGTTCAATGCTGTGACATTAGGATGGCAATTACTGTGCCCTTGTTTTCCTTTCTGACTCAGCGACAAGACAGTCGTGGTTGCTATTTATTCGGTGAATAGACAAGGTAACCATAATTGCTGGGCGGGCACTGTAATCTGACCCAGGTTTAACACCCTCCTTTCACTGACCCCGCCACCCCACAATATTTCTTTCTGGGTGCGGGGATTCTTGTTGTTTCAGAACGTCCTCACTGTTCATAAAATAATAGGTCCTGTCTGGTTCAACAGGAGGGATCTCAGTAAACAATATTGTGTGTCCGCTTCACCTGGGTATCCGCCCACAGACCAAGCTAATGGTAGTTACAACGATAACATGGCAGAGTGGTCTATGTAGTCAATATATCTACCGGTAATATTGACAATACTAATTCGGGGTTACCTGTGTGCGCTTGCGTGTCTACTTAACAGCATTGGGCACTAAATTCCTCCCCTCCTGTTTTATGGCATTAATGAGTCAGCCGTACCAAATGTCAGCCAGGAAATTGACATTCCATAAGTGTGCCTATTAGTTTCAGGTAATCTTCTCAGAGGACATTTAGCAAGCAAAGGACCCACTATAGTAGAGTGGATCTAAAAAGGAAGGTCGTGACCATGCCTAAATCCCATCTCTGATAATGCTGATGCTCTTAGATGGGCAGGGGGGTCGGACAGATTTGCATCGGACCAGGGCTGAACTGGGGGAGGCAGAATGGGTTAATGAACGGTAACACATTACACTCTGATCGGTTGACACTAATGTTGCATCATGATTTGCAACAAGTGTCGGTATACTATGAATTGATTGGAAAATCATGTGTGGCAGCGGGAGGGCCACCTGTTACATGCAACTTGTTAAGGGAATGATGCTCAGTTGGGTATCATAGGAATAATATATATAGGTTATGGTTGCCCCTTAGTTATATTACGCGTTACCATTGTCAACCACGGTCGAAGCCAGCAGTCAGGTGCGAGGGGTTCGATACTTAGAATACGTATATCTCATCAAGTTGTGATTGGGTGGGTGCTAATCCAAACAGACGGTCCCCTGTTAAACTGATATCCTAATCATCCTTAAGGAGTCATGAGGGCGCTATGGTATTCAGGGGGGACTCCATGCTTTGTGTCACTGCACTGCACACTGGGTAGTGTTCGTTAATGAAGGCCATTTTACTGGGCACTCTTCGTAACACTAATCCAGTCACGCTACAAGGGACACAAACTGAGACTATGCGCAACACTTAGTCGGGAGTGTTTGTGAGTATGCATCCGACGCTAATCGTACCTCAAATTTAGCAAGTGATGGCAATGTAAGACTTGCACTTGTACAGCAATTATCGCCAGGAACACTAATGGTTTGTGTTTATCTTTTCCATTTATGTATGGCCGGGTCCATGGTGGATATATGGAGTGCTCCGCATCACAACAGCTGCTACAGGTGGACAGCACAAGGGATGCTTACGTCAGGTAGAGGATTGCAAGCAACAACGCAAGTGTGATGGGCGAGCGATCAAAAGACGCAGGAGGTGCCAACACAGAGTGATTGTTTCGGTGTGTAAGCCCTTAATTGGGCTGGCGGCAGTAATGTAACAAGATGTTGCTTCACAAAAATGGCAGTATTTGCCTTAACAGGAATTGAATACCTACAGTAACGGCGCCTGTGCACGCAGGGCCACCAGTGTCAGCATGGTATATGCATGGATCACCAATTGGTAGTGACTGACAACGGTAGAGATGGGACAGTACACACGGGTGCGCATTCCTAGCCTCGGCAACCCCAGGAGTGATGGGCCTATGCAACGCCTCAGTTCCCCTGTTCAGGAAGTGGGGACTTCCATAGTAAAAAATAGTACCATACACTTAACACTTTCCGAGAGTAGGGGCTAGGTGTGGATGGTTAGCAGACTGTACAGTATGCCACTGGGAGGGGTAGAATGATAGTACCAGGATACCCCCGGGCACAGCATCTGCAGGGACCCTCGATGGGTGTGCCCCCACACCCTCATGCATTATAGGACATGAGGTAACGATGACCAGACTGCACCATAGGGGGGCTCAGTTTTTCCCAGGCTGCACGTAAAAGGGGGGGGGGCTAGGCGAGTGCAAGGAGTCACTTGGTGAAGAATCACTCGTTAAAGAGGATCAACACTTGGTTTGAGAAACTGTTTCATACACATTAATCGCAGAATATCCCACAGGGGGTCATCTCAGGACCAAGCAGACTAACAGTCAGCTGATAATGAGGAGTTGACGTTTATTAGAGGCTCTACTCACAGGGTGGGGGGTCCAGTGGACAGAGTCAGGGATGCCCTAGTATAGGGAACAAAATAGCAAGGGTAGAGGGTTTTTGGATGAGGAAGTTATGACCTTTCAGTGTAGGCGGTTTGGGGGGGGGCCACATAGTCGGTCAACTACCTGGCCTGTGGCGGTAAGGTCATTAATCGGTGAGCAGCATTTTAAGGTCCTTACGGGGGGGCGGACCCATTCACGAAAGGGGCCGCCCGCGGGAGGGGCCATTGGTCTCTCTCAGAACTTCAGGGGCAGGATATGATATCCCGTTTTAAAGGGTGCGGGGGAGGGAGTCTACGCTTTCCTCAGGCTGGTAGCCACCCCGCACAACACTATGACGTCACTAAGGTGCGCGAGTGTCTGGGCCCTCCTGTTATGGTTAAATGGAGTTCAGGGAGCGCACGTGGGTGTAACGTGCCCTGGGTTGCGCATGCGCATCTCCAACGTGAGAGCGCAGCTGTAAAAGGATCTGACACCGGTTGGCGACCTTGCCGTAGGACTTTATTAAAAATATTGGAATGCAGTTTAATTTTCAGGATGATTAGATTCGGTTAGGAAACACGCTGTACTAGCTATTTGTTAAGGTTAGCCCATCATACCATGTCGAAACGGATGTCAATCTAATCTTCTGAAAAGTGTGCATTTTAATAATTGTCAGAAATGTTTATTTGATTAAAATTTTTGATTTGTTTTATATTTTAATAAATACGGCCAGGGGGGGGGGGCCCTGTACCCCCCCCTGACTTCCAAAGACCCCCATGTGTTGACTGGTTGAATTGGGTAATTCAGTCAGTGTGTTAAGGGGGGAGGTGGCCGGCAGTCCAAGACCATGGTTACCTACACTGACTGAGACAAGCAGCATTGCTATTGATATTAGTAGTAATCATTACTGATTGCTAGTCTTCAATTATGTGAATTTGTTTTCACAGATATTTATGTCACTGGAAGGATTTTGTCTTCTTTGTTTTCTGTGGACATATATACTTGAATGGTCGGAAGCACATACGCCAAAAATAAAATGTCGAAAATCTTCAATGACTGTAAAATTACCTTTTTAACGGCGCAACGCAAAAATGATGCAGGGGTCCTTCAGAACTTACCATAACAATAATTATATCTAGGAGTCAAAGCAAGAAAGAAGCTCACTGTGAAGACAGAACCTCAACACGGAAAGACAACAAACTAGAAGTGAAGACCCAAATGTGCAAACAAGTGTGACAGAGAAAGTGTGAGCAGACTCAAGGGGATGGTTGAATTTTCCCATCAGTAGCCGCTCTGTACCGCCCTTTTTAACATCATATGGGTTCTCCTTGCCCAGGAGACAAAGGACATAGCCTAACGTTGTTATCGAGGCTATGTTGTAGCCTTTTACGTGATGTGTTATAATAAATGGGTGGTATAAGTAGTGTATGGATATAAGTGGCAACTGAGTAAGCAGTGCAAAAGAAGTGTGTTAGGTGAAAAGAATCTAAAATTGGATAAAACCGAGTAGATACTTAAATTTAATTTTTTCTCTCAGTTTTCCCAAATCTAAAAATAACGTGCAGAAACAGATTTAACAAAATATCTGTAAGCAATGATGGTCGACATGTTTCAGCATTTAATGGCAGTGTGCCAATGCTTTCTTCAGGACCCGTTGTTAGCTACTGCTATGTAATGTGAAGTATATTTTAAAAGTGAAGATTTTGTTTAAAAAAGAAATGTCACCTGCATATTCCAGGTTACGTATTTCCACCACAGACTATTGTCACATCATATTTTCAGACAAATTCACAGTACAGTGATGTATTAGTTCATCATGTAAAGGTTCATCCTTGATAATACTGCATATCACGATGGTATTATTGCAAAAGATCATGGCCACTCACCCATTAGTTGTGGTGATGGCGCTTCACCCCACCTGGCTGCAGCTCAGGTATAGAGGAGCACCGCTCTACATAGAAATGAGAACATTCAAAAGTATTAGATGGTTGGGTTATCAATAATTATATTCCATCAGGTGTTGTCGAGTTGCAAAGCACAACTCAACTGGTCAAATCTGTTATAATTCATCCCTCAATATTTTCATTATCCTTATCTATGTAACCCCTTAGGATCTAGGGCAACTACTGATTTCAAAAGGCGTTTTCTTTCGAGCACTGACTGGGGTGTATGCGACCATCTGCTGTAAGAAGTGGATCGGAACAATACAGTTTGTCAATGCCCCTGAGCAATGCGCTTTTAACACAGACCGATATGATGGAAGGAACGGATTCAACAACTAATCAAGTTGATTCAAAATTATGATTTGCAAATATCGAGCCGTTTTGAGCTTGTAAACAGCGAAAAAACTCACTAGGTTGCGCTCACCGACATTAACAAACGCGGTCTCCATTCGCCACTACTTCCGTCAATAGAGTTTGAGCCACACGTAAGCATTTACCTATCTTGTTGTCTCTTTTATCTCACACCCTCTACTGTCGAAATACCAGGCGGCCCGGCTCACCTAACCGTTGGTGTCTCCGGACTTGCTTCTGTGCTGTCTGCGGAGGCACTGAGTGCTCGCGCTGTTCCATTATGAATGCCGATGTGCTTCCGTACACGTGATCCACAGTCACGTGAGCACGGGCAGTCTGGGTACTGTAGTTCTATTACATAGCCAAACAGCAATATTACATTTCTTTTCGTCAGTGCGAGGCTAGAAGTAATTTATAAGACCTCATGGCTATTTATACAGACACAGTAATCATCTAATAGTATTCTCATACCAAAAGGAGGCTACATTAGGCAAAGGCAAAATGACAAACGAAGGGTTCAAAACTAGGCATATTACCCAATGTAGGAACTGTGGTGATGCTAGCTAGTAGTATGCTAGTAGGCACACAAAAGAAGGCAAACAATATAAAGTAAAAATAACAGTTAAGAGTATCATGGAGGGACCAAGGTGTTAGAACACTCATAATGTACTTTATTCAACAGGATGGTCCCTGTGTATAGACTCATTTATTTATTGCGTGAGGCAGTATAGTTAACAGCACGGCTGATACCTCCAGCCTTCTTAAGAATTGCAATGGTGTTGAATGTCAGTGAATATCATTGTCGTTGGTACATATTAAGATGTAAACCCCCTTTAAATACTACAATGATGTTAAAGATCTGTCTGTATCAATGTCGTTGTTAGACAATATTTCGGGATTAGGGAACATCAGGGTCTCAAGATTTAGAGCGACATCCAGGGTATTGGTTCATTTAGTCCCTCCTTGTCGCTATTTAACTTGTACACCCATTTTTGTTCCTTCTTAAATAAAAATTTACTAATGTCAGGGCAGTGATCAGGTAACAAAGGTTGTTCCAGGACAGTCCAAACAAAATCGTTAGGCCCACGGGCAACTTCAAGGAAATGTGCTGTCAATCTAGTAGCTTGTTTGCGACATCATACAGTACTCTTGTGTTCCAAGATTCGTGTCCTTACTTTCCTTGTTGTCATGCCAAGGTACCATTTCTTACATGGGCACGTAATCAAATAAATAAGGTTTTCACTGTTACAGTTGGTGAATCTGAGTTGTTGCCAGGGTCTGTTAGTGCCTATATCCACCGTGAGTGATTTGCATGTTTGTGGGCATACTGAACAGGTCCCACAGGGATGGTGGCCTTGCACAGGCGGCAAATCCCACAGGGCACCAACTTGTCTTGATTCTTTCGTTTTTGGTCTGTTGTGGACCAATTGATCTTTCAGACTCTGTCCTCTTTTGAATGCGAAGAGGGGCATAGGAATATTATCACCACCTGTGTTTAAGATCGACCAATGTTTACAAATAATCTTTTGAACCTGGTTCGATCTTGTGTTAAATGTGTTAACAAACGTAATTTTGTTAGACTGCTCCTTGGGTGTAGTCACTTCGAGAAGGGCTTCTCGATTATTATTAGATGCCCGCTTTTTTGACTGATGGATTATCTTTCTAGGATATTTCTTTTCTTGAAGTTGTTCTTCCAATTTCTTTGAATGTACCTTGAATGCTTCTTTGGTAGAGCAATTCCTCTGGACCCTGAGGAACTGGCCAAAAGGCAAATTGTTCCTCAGAGCCCTGGGATGGCAGCTTTTGAAGCTCAGTAGTGCATTATTGGCCAAAGGATTTCTGTAGAGTTCAGATTCTAAGCCCCCTGTTGCTGTAGCTAGTATTTTAAGATCCAGGAAGGCTTGCTGAGTCTTACTGTACTCCACAGTGAACTTCAGAAATGCATTATGGGTATTTAGCCATTGGTGAAAAGCAAGCAAATCTTGCTCACTACCCCGCCATACAACCAGATTATCATCTATATATCGCTTCCATACTTGGAGTGACAATAGATAGGGGTTGTTGGATGTTAAGACCTCGGTTTGCTCGAAGTTGTGAACATATAGATTAGCGAGACTAGGAGCGAAGACACTACCCATACTGGTCCCAGATGTTTGTAGGTAGGTAGTGTCTTCGAACCTGAAATAGTTGTCTTTCATCGCTATTTCTGCTAGACCCATAATGAATGACACTGGTGTAATAGATTGAAGGTTTCTTTCTTCCAACAAGTTTCCAACTACTTCGAGTGTCTCTGTTTGGGGTATCGAGGTATACAATGACTCCACGTCAAAGGAAACAAGAATGTCCGTGGTACTGTCAAATAGTATGTCAGGGAGCAACCTCAGGACATCCTTAGTGTCCTTGAGGAAAGTGGGCATCTCTCTCACTATTGGGTTTAAAAAATGGTCTACAAAAGTGAAGAGTGGCTCAAGAATCGAGCCAATCCCGGAGATAATTGGTTGCCCCGGTGGTGGCCTTTGATGTTTGTGGACTTTTGGGAGGCAATAAAAATACGGAATAGTAGGGTGTGTTGTTCGAAGGTATTGACCCTCCTGTGGTGTGATCCACCCCTCAGTTGTTGCTTCCTCCACTAAATGTCAAGTTGTAGTCTGTAAACGTTTGGTAGGATCTTCCAGAAGAGGACGGTATGCCTTACGGTCCTGTAATTGCCGAAAACATTCATTCCGATCGGTTTCCGTATCAAGTATAACAATTGCACTGCCTTTGTCGGCCGGCTTAACTGTGATACTTTCATTGGATGTTAATGCCCGTAGACCCTCTTTTTCATTTTTTGGCACATTAATGAAAGACTTGTCTTGAGTCGGGAAAAGATTTTTTATATCATTTTCTACCGCCTCTTCAAAGGTTGATACCTTTGCAGGTAAACCAGCTACTGGTGGATTGAATGTAGAAGGTCTTTTTAAACCAGTGTTTTTGTTGGTTTCCGTTTCTACAGTTGTTTGTTTGGTGAAAAAGTAGTGAAGTCTAATTTTTCGGAAGAATTTGGCTAGTTCAATCTGGGCCACAAATGGGTCTCCTGTTTGGGTCGCCACAAAACCCAAACCTTTGTTCAAAAGGCTCTCTTCATCGTTGGTAAGTTCATGAGAGCTTAAATTAATCACGAGGCAGTCGTGTTGCTTGGACCCGCTTGTTCCTGAGGTACCTTCTTCCCACTCCTTAAGTCCATTGTCTGTTGTGGTGCAGGACTCCAGTGGACTTGGTGTACCAATCCTTGTCTTCTTCTTCCCCTTGTCCGTCTCGGGCCAAACCCTAAAAAAGGAGGCATACCCGGACCTTGTTGCATCTGTGGGGGGCAAAAAGGACCCATCTGCTGTGGAAAAGCGGACCCGTACATCCACGGATTAGGTTGCCACCAGGGTTGGAATTCATTCTGATTTTGGTTTTGAAAATTCCCCCTCCTGTTTCTTCGGCTACCTCGCCCTCTATATACATTGGTTGTGTCACTACTCTGAGAGGTATCAGAATCGCTTGAGGCATTATCAGAACTAGATGTGGCATAAGTGGAGCCACCTCTTCGCCCATTGCGATTGAAAGCCGGCGCAATATAAGACTCGCTCGTATAAGGATACATTTTCTCTGTAGAGAATTTAGCCAGGTCTTTTTTAAATTTCTCTAGCTTAGTAAACAAAATCGTTTCTTTGAAATCCTTATTGTTCTTGTTACTTTCTTCCTGTCCATTTTTAAATAATGTACTCTTCACTGTTGTTTTAATCTGTCCTTCTAATACTTGTATTTCGACTAGTATCTTATCAGACACTCTGTTTGCTGTTTTAATAATGAGGACTAGCCAGTCCCGTGTACACCTCCAGGTTATCATAGACCAGTCCTTTATGAACTGTTTGTCATCCAGGAATAGTCTAGGAGCGTTGTTAACAATAAGGCTTGAAGGTGCACAATTTCCACGCAGGTATTCTGCCATGGTGATAACATGAACTATGGTTCTTGTGTGTGATTTCTTGAGCACAAGGACCTTAGCCCATCCATCTTCATTAGTACTAACTGTCACAGGGATACAGTCTATTATACTGGGGTTCTCATCAAGGATGCTCTGTACTTCCGCATCTTCAAATGCCAAACCCCAATTGGTCGCCATTTCCAAACAAAAATGCAATAATTGAAGAATATAAGAAGTATTCATTTGATTAAAGGATATTTGATAAAAAGAACCCAACGAAGGCGCTGAGGAATGTCTCACTACAAAATTGGAAAGTTAGGAGCAATAAACAAGACTAATCGCATTTCGATTGTCTAAAGACATAAAAAGGACCCGCAGCCATAGCTGCACTACAAATATCAAAACCACCACTAGAGAGAGGGTCCAAGGGCAAGTTTAACGACCCAAACTAGATATGTACCCCAACATAAAGTACCATAACAATAATTATATCTAGGAGTCAAAGCAAGAAAGAAGCTCACTGTGAAGACAGAACCTCAACACAGAAAGACAACAAACTAGAAGTGAAGACCCAAATGTGCAAACAAGTGTGACAGAGAAAGTATGAGCAGACTCAAGGGCATGGTTGAATTTTCCCATCAGTAGCAGCTCTGTACCGCCCTTTTTAACATCATAAGGGTTCTCCTTGCCCAGGAGACAAAGGACATAGCCTAACGTTGTTATCGAGGCTATGTTGTAACCTTTTACGTGATGTGTTATAATAAATGGGTGGTATAAGTAGTGTATGGATATAAGTGGCAACTGAGTAAGCAGTGCAAAAGAAGTGTGTTAGGTGAAAAGAATCTAAAATTGGATAAAACCGAGTAGATACTTAAATTTAATTTTTTCTCTCAGTTTTCCCAAATCTAAAAATAACGTGCAGAAACAGATTTAACAAAATATCTGTAAGCAATGATGGTCGACATGTTTCAGCATTTAATGGCAGTGTGCCAATGCTTTCTTCAGGACCCGTTGTTAGCTACTGCTATGTAATGTGAAGTATATTTTAAAAGTGAAGATTTTGTTTAAAAAAGAAATGTCACCTGCAGATTCCAGGTTACGTATTTCCACCACAGACTATTTTGCCGACGAATACCTCAAACCTCTAACACAACAGACCCCAACTTACCTCAAAGATACGAGGGACCTTCTAAATCAACTGACACAAGTAACCTACTCAGAGAGCACAATGATCCTGGTAGGGTTGGACGTAGTCTTTATACAAGTTTGCCACAAGAAAAGATCCTAAATACCTTAGAGAGCCTACTCTTCGATATGGACTGGCACTATAAAACTCCACGACATTTTGTCCTGGAGTGCTGTAGGCTTGCATTGACGGAAAACTTCTTTGAGTATAACACCACCATGTACAGACAGTGCCATGGTACATTAATGAGTAGCACATTTGCCCCCAGTGTGGCAGAGCTATATGTCAGTAACTTTGAGAAATTGATCGTCAACAACCAGGAAAATCCTTACCAACACCAGATTCATTTCTGGAAGCGTTATATAGACGACTTTCTTCTCATCTGGGAAGGCAACATGGAAAGTCTTACAAATTTCCACACATGGCTAAACACACAAGATGAGTGGTTAAAGTTCACTTATACTGCCGACAAAAAAAGCCTAGACTTTCTAGATATAACAATCTATGTCGAGAACGACCATCTTCATACCAGGACCTTCTTTAAACCCACTGCTAAAAATAGCCTCCTGTCCTTTAATAGCTATCATCCACGTCCACTGCGGGAGAATCTCAGCCAATTCCTCCGATTAAGGAGGAACTGTAGTAAGACTGAAGACTATAAATCTCAAGCCAACGACCTTTGTAAAAAGCTAGAAGCACGACATTACCCCAAGAAGGTTATCAACAAATGCAAAAAGAGAGCCAAAAATCAAAACCGAGAGGGTCTACTGGAAACATCCACCAGAGCTCTACAAGAAGACCTTCTCACATGCGTAACAACGTACAGCCCTGCCTCAAATAAAGTTAAGAAAATCATAAATAAACACTGGCGAATCCTTACCTCTGCAAATATTTCCTGGCCGAAACCCCGTTTTGGCAACAAACGAACGAGAATCTGAAAGACCTTCTGGTCCACACGAGACCCAAAGCCACCACACCACAGAACCAACTGACCTTATGGAACCTCCCACACATCATGGGACACTTCCCGTGCGGATCCTGCTCAGTCTGTCCATTAACCAGACCAACAAAAGAATTACAGCTCCTACCGCACCTGAGATGGACTATGTGGAACCATACAAATTGTAATACAAGCCATGTAATATACATGATTACATGTCCATGCAACCTGATCTATAGAGGCATGACGTGCAGAAAAGCGAAACAAAGAATTGGCGAGCATCGCAGTAACGTCATATGCAAGAAAGGAACGACCAAAATGGCAACGCATTACCTAGAAAAAGACCACACAGTTGATGACCTACAATGGGTAATTCTGGAAACTTTGAAAACTAAGGACCACAACGCAGACCGCATTCTTTTTGAAAAAGAACAAAGGTGGGTCCATAGACTGGGCACTGATGTACGAGGTCTCAATGACAATATTCCGTGGGCCAGTTTAAACAGATAGAAAAAGGACCGTATATCCTGTCATTACCAACAGACCGAGGGTGATATGCCGAACAACTACGAACAGCACTGAGCACTATAAGTATAAGTAGTAATCAGTACACACAAGATACCATCCACTTGTCTGACGAATCGAGATGAGTCAAAGATCATCAAATATATTAAATTCCCGGGAAACATCCTAATCCATACCACCCCATTTCATAGCTACACCAGACTATATTGTCATATGTGAAAATGCCACCACCTACACATATTGGGAACTGGTAACAATAGAGCGCATTATCATCGCATAGCCAAAGTTTCTATGAAGCAGTCACAGAATAAGTACACCATCGTGATTGATTCTCCAACAAGAACCAGTTCACCCTGGTTAATCGCCTATTACACCTAACAATATTGGCTTTAAAAATTATAAACTTAAGAAAATGTCAAGTGGAATTGGTAAATAAACAAAAACGACATAGACAATTGTAGAATCAATAAAAGTTTATTAGTGCACACGAACATAAGAGCATATCGTAACACATATAATCACCCTAAACCATAGTCTGTTTACACTTCCCATAGTTGGGGAAGTATGATAATCAACCCCTTAAGTTCACAAGCCCTACCGGGTCCAGGACGGCAGAGTCAGCACAAGCGGTGCAGGAGGCGAGGAGCTACAGGTACCTGCGAGGCCGGAGCACCATCTGGCGTCTTATCGGATAAGTACTATATTTCATTACTAATCCCCTACCCCTTGTTTCTAGAAAAGGGCCCCCCACCTAGAGACTCCCTGGTAACTGTGGAAGCACGCAATCACTGTGCAGAGGTACGTGGCTGCATTGTTGAAAGTGAGACTAGTCCCAGGAATACGTGTGACTGCATACTGACGGGGCTTGTATTTTTCCTCAAAAAACGATAAAAACGTGAGCGAAAGCCCCGCACTCAGTTCATAACTAGACGCTTTAGTAGATGGAAGCGTGCTTTAAGCATCAACCAACATTCATTTGCCGATACTTCAATAACTATTTTTTATCCACAAACAGCTATGGGTGAAGATAGTGAATGCAATTGTCAAACAGTGGTGAGCACACCATATTGAGGCGAATTAACGTTAAGTCAATGAGCACACATATCGCATACGATATTTAACAATAACAAAAGAAATATAAAAAATACAGCGAGCTCCCACAACTGCACGAACATATCCGGCTAATACAACTTATTGCTTTGTCTGAGACTAGGAGCGCCCTAATTTTCACGCAATGCCAGCACAAATATGCGCACGAATAAAAACGCATTACCATGACACCTATAAGGGCTAGTATTGATTAGATGTCAAAGGAAATTAGCGCACATAACAATTTTGCGCTAAGGCACCCTGCCCCCTTACGACACAATGAGCAAACAGCCATAATTTCGCAAAAGTACACACACCAACCCGTCTGTATGCAAATATCGAGAATGAGAAGGGAAACTTGCCACCTTATCGAAGAAATCGAGCAATGAGCACTGTTGTAAACCAGGCACTTGAGTATGTGGTATTTGTCTGCAGGATGTAGTGATCGATAAAGTATTGCCTTTTTATATGTTGCACTTTAATATATCATGCACACTTTTGACTTATGTTCCACTACCTTCCCCAAGGTTACCCACATCATTTATATTTACAGGTACAAGATTGACGTCCAAGGCGTAAAGGACTAACACGTCGCTTTACCACTCACATACTACACGGTCCTGAAGAAAGCCCACCGACCTTTTTCAGACAAACAGGGCTGAAACATGTCGACCTTTTAAATATCACGAGAATTGATAGCGTGAGAATCTTAACAATTCTCTTCACGCTTATCTACTATATTTTCACCGCTAACTAGAATCCAGAACAATAAATATAGTTATCTGGCTGTCCGAGTTGTTTTAATCTCACCATCACCACTTATCACTGGACACTACTGCTTTTAACCTTGGGTTACTACCTCCAGGTGGAGGCTGCATACCAACTAACCCTGTGATTCTGCAGACACAAGAGTAATATAGCGGAGAACCAAGATATACCGCTACCAGAAAACATCTACTCACGTGCATGAGGGTTTTTTTACAAAGGAACATACCACCTACCTGTAAAATCCAGGTTAGCACGACAAGTGATCCCTCCCCCCCCCCCAAATGATTTGCGAGATTACATTTCAAGGAAACTGGATGGATCACCATTTTTTCCTTCTCCCTCCTCAATGATTGAAGAGACTCCATTAATGAAGGCCTCGACAAGGGTGGAGGAGATGAGCGCGCGCAGACATTTTCAGAAAATCTACCAAGTTGAAGTGGGCTGCGGGGGCTCAACTGCTCGACGGACCTGGAAAGAGGGCTCTGTTGACTGCTGTTAGAGCCCCTTTGTGAAATGCTGAGGGGAGAGATATGTGGCATTTGCCACACAAAATGGTGCCGGCGCTGTATGGTCCTGCACTGATGCGTGGGCCCCCTATAATTATTTAATTAAGATGTTGTTGTGGGGGTGGGTCACGAAACTCGCTTTCACTTACCTTGTCCAGTGGCAGTACTGCCTTTGTCACTGTAATCGTGATGTTCTTCTATCTCGAGCCGGGCTCCACATCGTGATTCGTGACCAGGACTCGGGACGCAGGCTGTAGTGTGCTGACACAGACTGTAGACAGCGTGGCAATAGCCAGTATAGCACGTACGCACAAGCCAAGGCCCAAAATCAAAACTAGAAAATACTGGTCTTTGGACTCCTCCCCCAGACCCCAGCAAAGCAATCACTTGCAAAACAACAAGCAAGTGTTGCTGGGTCTCCTGGAAGAGGCAAAGGCCACTGCCACACCCCTACACATCTCTAAGCTTACTGACTGCACCGCCCCCAGCCATTGGAATCAATGGAGGGCCTCCAACTCCTCTCTGGGCCAAGCCAATAACGCCCAAAATCCAAATACTATTCTGGCAGTGAGACACAGATCCTGCCCACCTGTGTGTCGTCACTGCCCTGCTTTCTGGCTCGAGGTCGAAGAAATCTTCGCCCTGCCAAAAGCATGCACAGAGCAAGGGGAGCAAGGGCCATTCTCCCCCACCCCTTAAAGAAAACCACAGATTTGCACATGTGTGTCACGAGCAGCAACTGCTGCCAGCACAATTTATTGCTAGCTGCTCAGTGTTCCATCAGGCATTTTTTTTTGTCCCCCTGGGTGGTAGGGCGACGCCCATCCCGCCTGTGTACACCAGCCGCCCCTGAATGACAGGTGGAAGCCGATGGTCTGTCTTTCACTTTGCAGGCAGCAACCTTGTCTATGATTCTAAGGGCAGTAGGGACAATCGGAAAACATCCTTTACAACACAACTTTTACCACGCAGTGCCTTTACGACGCAACTTTTACAACGCAAACCATTACAAGGCATTGCGCTGGGGGCGCTCTAGGATAGGGAATAGGTTGAATTTACTATCCAACACCTTCCCTACTATCCACGGGGACTGGAGTTGGAATAGTAAATGAAACTATTCACTATCCAGCGCCCCAAAGCACTATGCGTTGTAAAGGTATGTGTTGTAAAAACCGCGTTGTAAAGGCATGCGCGGTAAAAGCATGCGTTGTAATGTCATACATCCGGGACAATCACCACTTCCACCTTGAATGCGGAGTCTGGGGGTTCATTGGGGCCTCTTTTCATCCTGACCAAGATGTGGCCTCAGGGAGCACATTAATGGCGTGCCACCGCTTTGGGGCACACAGTCAGTGCGGTGCTGGACAGCTCCTTTGCCTTATAATATGGCGCAGGTATAGAAAAAACTACTTGTATTTAGAACAGACTAATCATTTTGATTCCCTAATTTTCGTGGCAATAAAAAGATGCCGTGATCGTGCTTTATCAGAAACTCCAAATCATGAAGTAAACAATCAGCTTAGCTGCTTCTCCAGTGAGCGATCACAACTTTTACCGCTCTCTAAACCTCTATTCCTAGCTTTTCACAAATTCACACATGCTCGAAAAGATACATTTTCGAAACATTATACATGCTCTCGTGGTTCAAGGGGCAGTGAGACATGCTAAAATTTCTGATGACTGCGAGCAAGGACTAAAAAAGAATCTCCGGTCACCAGTTAAGGGTTTTCCTCATTTTTTGTTTCTGAATCCAGAGCCATAACTTCCAAAGCCCGCTGTGCCACGTTTCAGCCGGTCGAGCAGAGAAATGCCAGGGCAGCGAGATGCCCGGTTTTTTCATGTTCCTGAACGGCTTGAATGGAGCAGTCGGACCTGATAAGATGGCGCTTCTGTTCGACCTCACTCAAGCGATGTCATCTGCAGAGAGACTTTACATTTGAAATCACAGAGCAGAGAGTGGTTCCGGGAAAAGGCCGTGTAGAAAAGATGTTTATAAAGATGAACTCACCTAGGCATCGCTGAAGAGAAGGTAAGAAAAAAACTAGCTTTCACGAGCGGCTAAGAAAAGATCTGTCAGCAAAACTTTATCCTAAGTATAGAAAGTTGGTTCAGAGCTGGTTCAGAGCTACTCAGCTTTTTTTAAAGTACATTTTTTTTTAGATCTGATTGACATGCAGCTTTAGAGGTCTTTCTTCCAAAGCTAATGTATCAAAAATGTAACTAAAATGCAAATAGTCAGCCCCTCTCACCCACTGTTTTTGCAGCCAACACTCAGAGGCCTATATTGATTGAATAGTCATAGCATTTTCCAGCTTGGGATAATTTCAGTGGATTGGGAGAGTTAGGGAGGGAAGAAAATGTAATCCGGCAGGGGAGAGCATTTAATGGTCCACCCATGTATTGGCTGAAAGCCAGTGGGCACAGCAGGGCGAGTCTGGTCCCCAGTGCAGCCTATTCCCAAAGCATTTTTCTGGCAGATAACATTTGGTCCAGTATTGCCAAATTTGGATTTTACAGGAGCTGGAACACCGGGTCAGTAGTGATCTGATGGACTGGAATTCCACCTGGAAATACCACTCCACCAGACTGATAATCAAATGCAAAAAGGACAATTGATGGACAGAATGCAGAACAATGTCATACATTCACCCCAGTACAGAGATCTGGGCCTAAATCCATCGGTTTGTTGCTCACCAAGCCATTCCAGTTTGGACCCAGCCAAATGCAAATCAGTCTTCACCCTGCGTCCAATGGGAACAGTCCAGCCCAAAATGCCAGGCCAGGTCCCCCCTGGACTGGAAACAAGCATCCTAGGACTGGTTCCAGGCTTTCAGCCCTCATCAGCCAGGATAGCTTGACTCCAGTAAATACGTATTTGTAAAGTGCAAACTACTCACCCTTACGGGTCTCAAGGCGCTGGGGGCCATCATGGAAATTAAGTGAGCTATTGCCCAGAGTCACATGATGCTGAGCTGCCGCCGGGGATCGAACTGTGAACCCTGTGCTCCCAAGTCAGCTGCCCTGGCCGCTGCACTACACCTCTCCAGTGGCATGGAGAGCACGGGACGCACGTCTGGGCATACCCATCCCACTTGGGGTAACAAATGCAAAAAGAGCAATTGATGCACAGCATGTAGAACAATGTCATACATTCACCCCAGTGCAGAGATCTGGGCATAAATCCATCGTTTTTTTGCTCACCATGCCATTTGTATTCCACCTCAGTACATGGTTCCAAAGTAGCTCAACATTGCTGCACTCCCTACCAGTGGTTGGCCATGTGTGGCGCTGGAAATTCTACTGTGGTTTTATTTTTGTTTTAGAAATTACACTCGGATCTTGTGAATTCGGAAAAAAGTGGTATGCATAGCAAATGTGTATATTACTCAAAAGTGTAAGTTTCCTTTGTGAATCAGGCCCTCAGTGTGAAGGTTTGCCTACAGTCCTCCTGGTCTGTCTGACTGCTTAAAGGAATCACTTTTGTCAGTACCTGTCTAGCATAAAAAGACCTTGATGGAGTCACTCCGATCCACTCGTATCTATCCAGCACCACAGTGCCCTTCCAGGTGATAGTGCACACCAGAAATGTACATAACATCCATTAACAATCTCACCAGGGATGGAGGAGAGGTGTCCAGTGATGCCAAGTGCCTGTGAGCTAATCTCAAGGGTGGTAACTTTCTCTCATAATCACACGCCCCTGCACCGACATAAGATTCTTAAAAGTGGTGAACCTCTCCTTTCTCTCCTTGTGCATTCATCATAGCATCTACAGTACAGACCTTACCATGATTCTTAAGCTCGGACCTGGAAGGGCATCCCAAGCAACAGGTGGTGCCCCTTCATTCAGAAAGCCTCTGAAGTGATCCAGCGAGTGGAGGTCCCCGGAGCTCCCAGATCAAGAGTTTTTTCATAGCAGCATAGGTCATTTGTGACTCCTTAATCTATCTTATCTGTATTAAAATTCCTAATTTGGAGTTTGATGGATTCAAGCTCAAATTCCATTCTTGCTTCACCAGCTACAGGGAACCACCAGGGTGCGTAGGTCTTGGATCCTTGTCGATATCATATACAATTCAAACTCAATTTTTTTTATTTGGTTAATAGAAGTCATAACTGAAGCTGCGATCTCCTTCTTCATCCAACCGCCCCACCCCCACCTACCTTCTTTGGTAGTTTTAAGTCTCCACTAGTAAATTAACAAATGAATCAAAGGTTAGAACGAGGTTTAGAGTTGGGGTCATCTACACCTAATGGGAGACTAGTCGGGTAGCCCAGGATTCCAGTAGAGCTGAAAGCTGTTGAACCATGACCAGTAGATCACAAAATATAGGCCCCAATAAACTACTATGACATCTGGCCATGGAATCAAAATACCCCTTTCGAGTCAAATACTTTGTTTGCGAATGGTAGGCTCTGGGTTAAAATAATCGTTATTCGTATTTAAAAACGGATTATTGGACGTTGAATTATTTCACAAAATAACTCAAAAAGAAGCCAAGACCCTGAGAAGGCCTAAAGGTATAGACTCGAGTTCTGTAATAAGACATTTCTCCGCTGTAACAGTTTACTACTGAGCTCTGGGAGCACCTTCATAAAGCCCTAAAACAGCTTTCAGCACCATAGACAGCTCCAGGGCAATGGAAACCTATCCTCGTAAGATAGCATTGGCCCTTTAAAACCTATGAGCGGACATTCGTCAAAACCACACAGAAACAGGCATCGGAGTGATCCAAGAACCCTGGTACAGTGCCTCAAGACTAAAGATTTTTCTTGAATATTTTTGAACGGTTAGAGCTTAACACTTGAGACTTTAACTATGGTTCCTAAATTTAAGCGCACAGGACGTGTGTGCAGCATATGTGCTAAATGTTAATACAATTTTCAGCTATATCCAGGACTGATCACGGCGTTATTTTGATCTGTTTGTGTATCCGAGAGATAGAAAAGGGGAAGACAAAGAGAGAGAGAGCGAGAGAGAGAGAGATTCATACTATGCCCCAGATCTAGGTAGTGATTGCTCACCCGGAAGAAGCAGGAGTCTTAGGAGGCCCAGTGTTAACTCTCAGACCGAGTACAGCACCCCTGCTTAGTACGGAGTATGCCCTGTCTAACCTTTCGTACAGGTCAGTGATCCCCTATCCTTCAAAATCTGGCAAAAGGCCAGAGAACTTGACGTCACTTTTTCACTCCATACATTCCTTTTCCCCTCCCAACATATATCTATCTTCCTTCCTTCCTTCCTCCCACCCTCCCTCCCTCCCTCCCTCCCTTCCTTCCTTCCTTCCTTCTTTCCTTCCTTCCTTCCCTCTTTCCTTCCTCTTCTCCCCATCTCTCCTTATTCCAGTCTCTTCTTAACCTTTAGTTAGCCATTTGCTCCCCACCCTCAAAATTCCATGCACAATCAATGTCATGCTATCTGCCTCTCCGTCGACTGGGGGAGCCAAGAAAACAAATATAAATAATTCCATTTGGCCTGAAATGGTCAATGTCAATTTAATATTTTGGTTCACTTTGAGTGCGCTCAAATTCAGAGAAGCCGATGTTAATAACAAGAAAAGGGAGTGGTAAAAACAAACTAACTTCTGAAGGGTGACGATGAATCATTCTTTTTTAATCCGCGAGTGCCGGAATGTTAATCCACTGGTAAGTACATTGAGGCAAGGCACTACTGACTTGCCAACATTCCACACACGTTTCCAATCCCTACCTGTCTTAGATGAATCGAGAATGATCTATGTGCTGAGCGTTACTCCATAATAACCACCGGGTATACACCTTTATAACGTATGAAAGACTGGCTTAATCAAATGGGTCTTAAGCGAAAAGAGATGAACGAAATATGCAGAGATTGCATTGTAAAGTCGCCGCAGATTCAACCAAACAGAGAAACATTCTTCACTGGCTACATATATGCAGTGAATAGCTGGTCAGCCAATTAGCTAACAGATATGTGCAGCATGCAGTTCCAATTACATTGTACAATGACTTAAGTTAATAGCTCCAATATGTACTTGGCGGCTATCTACTGTTATGTTATTGTAATTTTGTTATTGTAATTTGTAATACTGTAATACTGAACTAAATAATACCCTCCCCAGGGTAATTGTCGCATAAATGCTATATACGCCTATACCGCTAATCACTGACCAGGGAGCTCACCGCCTAATCCCTGCAACACGCCTGCTGTTAACCGGATCTTGGACCACGCTGCATCTCGCGGTACCCGCTGCGCGGGTCCCGCATCGCCCGTTTGCCTGGGTTTTCGTGCAAGGAGTAGGATCATCGCTGGAGTCATCTGCTGCACCCGAGGGCGGGAGAGGAACACTCCTTGAGGGCTGCGAGCGCCAGGTGAGGGACAGGGACTCCATTTCTCAGGAGTCCCTGGGTTGCCATCACCTGCACCTGGACGCTCTCCCTGCTTGCCCCGCCCCCGACCGCCGAGCTAAAGGTGCCGCCTGCCCAGGACATTGTGGGAAACGCCTATACCGCTAATCACTGACCAGGGAGCTCACCGCCTAATCCCTGCAACACGCCTGCTGTTAACCGGATCTTGGACCACGCTGCATCTCGCGGTACCCGCTGCGCGGGTCCCGCATCGCCCGTTTGCCTGGGTTTTCGTGCAAGGAGTAGGATCATCGCTGGAGTCATCTGCTGCACCCGAGGGCGGGAGAGGAACACTCCTTTAGGGCTGCGAGCGCCAGGTGAGGGACAGGGACTCCATTTCCCAGGAGTCCCTGGGTTGCCATCACCTGCACCTGGACGCTCTCCCTGCTTGCCCCGCCCCCGACCGCCGAGCTAAAGGTGCCGCCTGCCCAGGACATTGTGGGAAACGCCTATACCGCTAATCACTGACCAGGGAGCTCACCGCCTAATCCCTGCAACACGCCTGCTGTTAACCGGATCTTGGACCACGCTGCATCTCGCGGTACCCGCTGCGCGGGTCCCGCATCGCCCGTTTGCCTGGGTTTTCGTGCAAGGAGTAGGATCATCGCTGGAGTCATCTGCTGCACCCGAGGGCGGGAGAGGAACACTCCTTGAGGGCTGCGAGCGCCAGGTGAGGGACAGGGACTCCATTTCCCAGGAGTCCCTGGGTTGCCATCACCTGCACCTGGACGCTCTCCCTGCTTGCCCCGCCCCCGACCGCCGAGCTAAAGGTGCCGCCTGCCCAGGACATAGTGGGAAACGCCTATACCGCTAATCACTGACCAGGGAGCTCACCGCCTAATCCCTGCAACACGCCTGCTGTTAACCGGATCTTGGACCACGCTGCATCTCGCGGTACCCGCTGCGCGGGTCCCGCATCGCCCGTTTGCCTGGGTTTTCGTGCAAGGAGTAGGATCATCGCTGGAGTCATCTGCTGCACCCGAGGGCGGGAGAGGAACACTCCTTGAGGGCTGCGAGCGCCAGGTGAGGGACAGGGACTCCATTTCCCAGGAGTCCCTGGGTTGCCATCACCTGCACCTGGACGCTCTCCCTGCTTGCCCCGCCCCCAACCACCTCATCACCATATTGGGAACGTCCGATACCCGCTACGCGGGACGCGTGCGGGACGCCCGGGGCTAAGCCCGGGCAAAGGGCGGGCCCTCTGTGGCCCTCAGAGGCCTGAGGAGCCTGGCCTGGGCCACCACCCCTGCTTGTTTATACTCCGCTCAAGGGACAAATGGACACATAAACTGTAAGTTGCCTAAAATCCTTGAATAGTGTCTGTGGACTGTTAGTCATAAGTATTAATTAATTGTTATCTATATTACCCTCTACCCTGTGCTTTGAGGCTGTTTAAAAACGGTGGTGGGGAGTACCATGAATTGCCGTGAAACTAGGAGCATGGCAGTCGCAGAATCAAAAAAATTAACTGGTACCCTAGACGATTTCATTGTTCGTACTCATGCACTGATTGACGAGGGGATAATTTTAATGGACAGGAGGGTGTCGCAAGATCTGGCCATGGCCAAGAGATCTTCCTTAGGTTCAATTGCCCAGGCCTGTACGCCCAATCCCGAGAGTCGCTCCAATACCCTCGCTTTGGTACATAATCTCGGGGACACTGGGGATTTTGAGGCTTTAAACTCACGGCAGGATCTGGAGGCCACCCCCAATCTTGATCTTATAACAGAAAGCGACCCAGACAGGACAGAGTTAATGAACTCAACCGGGGCTAGCGTTATACACCAAAAGGGTCTAAAAGAAGGGGCAATTCCCAAGCAAAAGGTAAAAAAATCTACCTCTACTAAAGGGAAGAAAGCACAAACTGCCAATAAGCGCAATAATTTCATCTTAGCTCCACCAAATACAAATGGGGCAGTCTGTGCAACTGATACCGGGGGGACACACTCAACAAACATTGGCTTGCCTTTAAGTCTTCCAGACGATACCATTATAGATAAAAGTCTGGAGGAAATTATGGAATTAAGTGGAGAAATCACTAGCGCAGCTCAACACAGTCAGGAGGGGCGTGGGTCAAGCATGTTTGATAACAATAACATCTTGAACATACTAAAATCTTTACTTGAACCCATAGAGGTTAGATTGCGCCGCATAGAAACTATCTTGACCAACATTCATAAAGATATCATTGCCCCTAGCCTCACTATGAACTCTAAAACATCCCACACCACTAACGCAGCCACCAAGTCTTCTATGGCTGGAAAAAAAGCTACTGTGGTTAATAATAACGCTTCTAACAGCACAAGTAATACTCCCACTGTGGAAGGTACTAATTTTAAGACCACGGTGACAAAACAACCTGAGAATCCAACTAAACCCAAGCCACCCCCCCAGGTTAAACTAAATGACCCCACCCCTCCGACCCCAAACCCTACACCGACGCCCGGACCTAAGGTAACGGTCCGCAGAAATATCCACCTCCCCCCAGATGCCTGCCCCTATGTAGTAATTCTCACTGGGGTCAGTGAAATTCCATCTCTCGAAACTGAATCCCACCAGGCCTTAAAAAATAAAGTGTGCCATTGGCTCTCAAAAAATTATCCCTTACCGCCTAACATGCCAAGCAACATTTTAATGGTGGAAAGAACCCCATGGGTGGGAGGAAATAGGAAAAGTCTGCAAGGGGACTGTGTGGTGGTTACCTTTGAGAACACACAGGTGGTAGATTTAATATGTAGAGGGTCCCCTAGATACCAAGCCAGCACTGTTACTGCCAGGCCCCTCTCTTACTTCTACCTACCGGGTAACCAAACAGATAATAGATGGAGTTGGTTAAGGGGCCCACAGGAGTCAAAAACAATTCAGAGGCAAAACCCCCCTTGGGAGGCATACCCTACAGGCTGGGACGAAGGTGTTAATGCGGGTTGGAACCAGGCCAGATCAAGAAGAGGAAGACCGCCTTATGGGGGCTTTGCGGCAGGGCCCTATAACAGTCACCCATTTAATTATCAACAGTTTGCTCAGGGATATGACAACCTTTCTAACTTTCCCACCTCCAACCAATATGATTACTTGTCAACCTTAGATGGGAACGACTGACAAATACAGGTCTCTCCATGTACACAAAGGCCTGAAAACAACCCTACACTTTTTCTGCAAATGGATAAGAGCACCCTGGACGGGCAGATGTCCTGTTCAACTACTACTAATTGTGAGGGTGGGGAAGGAGGGGAGCCCTTTAATTTAAAAATGGTTGGGCCCCGGGGGGGCGAGGATCTCTCAATGGCAACCTGGAACATTGCGGGACTTAAAAACAAAGTGGATAACCCAATTTGGCGGGACTTAATAGGCTCTATGGACCTAATAGCCTTGCAGGAGACCTGGGACACTGAAAATCTACTGACCCTGGATGGGTTCACCACCTTTTCAATTCCCGCAGTTGGATCCTCGAGGGGGCGTGCCAGAGGGGGTTTGGTCACTCTGATTTCTGCCAAAATTCCTGGGACATACACGCAAGTAGCCACTGGCTGCCCTTATTGTGTTGCTGTTTTAATTTCCTATAGGAATCATCATAATGTCTTGGTCATAAATTTTTATAACTCATTTGACAGGGACAGTCCAGTAAGTAATTTGATGATGTTAAGTACCTTTCTGTCCGACTTTAAAGAGTCGGCAGAGCATGACTGTACCATTTTGTTGATGGGAGATTTCAATATTCATGGATGTAAGGATAATTGCCCCCCCAATGTGTTATTTGGCACCCGGACGAAGAAAATACCCACTTTGAACATTCAGAGCAGGGCACTTTCTTGGAAATAATGTTGGCTGAACATGGGCTCATCTTACCAAAGGTGGATGATGGGGATATCCCTACCTTCACGGGCCATGGCAGTGGCTCTGTGATTGATTACATCTTCCTTAACAGTACCAATGGAGCCCAAATTAGTAGCTACTCAGTCTTAAGGTCCCATTTTAGTGATCACAATCTTGTGGTTTTAAAAGTAAAGAACATATTTGTCATCAAGGATAGCTGTAAAAACCTGACAAACAAGCATGATCTGCGGTTAACGGATCAAGCACGCAGAATCAAATGGTGTAGAGTAATCCCAGAAGAGTTTTTTTGTAACCTGTGTGAGAGTAGCAGGGATGACTTGATGTTGTGCATGGATCACCGGGCTGGGGATGGTGAAGTTATGGAGGCGTATAAAAAGGTCTGCACTGACATTCTCTCCAAATTGACTGCTCATGGTAAAGGCAGAATACAAGGGAATGACGGCTGGTTCGACAAAAAATGTTCAGTGGCAAACCGTAAACTCAAGGCCGCCCTTAAGTCAGAACCAGTTGATAGACGGCTAGTAGCTACCCTTAGGAGAGATTATAAGACCACAATCGAAAAAAGGCGGCGTGAGATTAGGGAGGACGCCTGGGCCGATTTAACCTCTACAGATGTACTAAAAAGCAGCGCCAAGTTCTGGGCGGTGGTAAACCAACCTTACTTCTCGGATTCCAACAACAATGAACTGGATTGTGGTATTCAGGAAGAACGATGGCACACGCACTTTAGTTCAGTTTATGAAGACGAGACCCATGCGGTAGAACGCCCGACCGCATTTCCTCAATCACCATACACCTTATCTATGAATGAGGAGGAGGTGGCAGTTGCTATTGGCCTGATGACCAGTAACAAAGCTCCTGGGCCTGATGGCGTCCCCTCTGACCTTTTTAAAGTCGAGACTTTATTTTGGTCCAAAGTTTTAACTAATGTTTTTAACAGAGTTTCTAAGACAGGCATTCCTGAGTCATGGACACAGTCGGTAATTGTACCAATTTATAAAAAAGGGGATAGGGGGGACCCTGGTAATTACCGACCTATATCCCTCATTGACTCTGCAGTCAAGGTCTTGGGGAGGGTGGTTTTAGGCAAATTGACCACCTGGTTAGAGGAAACCAATACACTTTCACCTCTACAGTATGGTTTCCGAAAGGGACGCAGTACTATTGATCAAAGCCTAAATCTACAGTTGCTCATTGGGAAGTACACCTTAGCTAAGCCAGGATCATTGTTTATTGCTTTTATGGATCTGTCCTCGGCTTTCGACCGGGTAAACAGATCCAAACTGTGGGCCCAGCTCCTTAATATCGGGACAGACCCCAATATAGTATATTTCCTAGCAGACCTCCATAGGGATCTTACTGCAACGGTCCGCTATGATAGAAAGGGGAACTGCACGGAAAAAATTAGCATTATTAATGGTGTAAGACAGGGGTGCATTCTTGCTCCCCTGCTCTTTACACTATATATCAACGACCTTGGCAAAGCTTTGAGTGGAGTCTGTAAGGATATCCCGAAGGCTGGGAAATATTTACTGCCTGCCTTACTGTATGCGGATGACGCTGCCCTCCTAGCTAGAACCCCAGTAGGACTCCAACGCCTGCTGAACTCTTTTTATGTTTTTATGGATAACCTTGACCTGAGCGTTAACTTTGGGAAGTCTCATGTCATGGTAGTAGGTCACAAAGCCAAGTCTAGGAATAATGTGATGTCACTATTCTGTAATAAACATAAGCTGTCACGAGTTTCTAGATTTCCTTATTTGGGGGTGGTCTTCGATGAGGGCTCCACGTGGAACCCCCAACTGGTGGAGAAAAAAACCTCCCTGGCACGTTCTATTTCGGCAGTACTAAGATTCTCCCGTAAACTAGGAGTGAAACCCATTGAGGCAGTTCTAAAAGTATATGCTTCTAAATGCACTGCAATCGCCACGTATGGGGCCGATTTATGGGGCTTTAAACAGGTTTCATCGCTCCAGGTCTCAGAGGATAATTTTTTAAAAACTCTTCTTTCCCTGCCAAATTCCACTGCAAACTACATAGTTCACCAGGAGTGCGGCGTAGGCTATTTGGAAGACAAAATCGCCCTGGCCCCCTTATTAAAATGGTTGGCAGTTTGGCTAAACCCAGAGCTTGATGTAAATCATGAAATCTTAAAAGATTGTTTAAGTCTGGACCACTGGGACAAGATCACCTGGTTGAAGTACGTGCAACAAATGTGCGCAAAACTGGGACGACCAGAATTGTTTGATAAACCCTCAAGTTTGGTGAAAGGGGACATGAAATGGGTCAAAAATACCTTCTTGTTGAATAGAGGAATGGACAGAGAGGGCAGGGAGCTGCTTAAATCCTCTGTCAGGTCCCATCAGCTGATTGTTTCACCTGACCCTGAACCGGAACTGTACCTTAAAGTCGTGAATAATGCCAATCACAGGTACCTGTTAACAAGGTTCCGTTTGAACAAAATACATCTTTTAATTTCTGGCCGCCCTGTTTGGACTAGGAGCAAGGACCTAGTATTATGCAATTGTGATGGCTGCTCAATCATGGACACGGCTCACTTTCTGTTTTTTTGTGACCACTTCAAAGGTATTAGACTTAAATTCATTATACCGTTATTAAAAGGTAAGGGTTTTAGGCAAGTGAAGCCAGCCTTGCTGTACCTCCAACTGTTGGCAGAGATTTGGGTTATTTTCAATGTGGCTAAATTTTTAACCATTGCAATGAGACTTGGCAAAAAGATCGCTTGGCCTTAGAGGACTTTTTATAAATATAAACTACTGTTTGAAATCCCAAATAAGGTCACCAACGTGTACACTGTTGTTTTTAAAAGGAAAAAACACCCTGCCATCATGTTTTGTATATTTCTGCTTTTTATCTATGTTATATGTTATATTTTACCTTGGGCGGGTTGTGGCTTGTTTTAATGCCTGTACACTTTTATGGTTTTTGTGACTTAAACCGAATAAAGTATCTTTTGAACTTTGCTTGTGCTCAAGTGTCACTTTCCGTCACATTGGTCTTCACCAGTTTACAAACATTTCTGTTTTGTAGTGGTTTCCTCTCAATTCTTCCTCCGTTTTAGGCTACACATGAACAAGTACTGTGCTTGGGAAATCTCTTGTAAACAAAAAAAAAATCTCAAGGTAGGCTTAGACTCCGCCCATTACCTACTTTTGATTGGCTCAGACATCCGTCACTCTCATTTCCTTGCTTCTTACTGGTCAGAGCCTCCTCCTTTCCTTGGATCCCTCCCAGGCTTCTCTGTGTGCCCCTGCTGTATAGCATGGACCAGATACGGCTTCCAGTTTGGGGCCAGTGTCCTTCCGCTCGTCACAGGCTCCTATTGGTAATTGTTTTTTGTTGTTGCAGAAACACTCTTATAGAGTGCATGAGTCTGCATCCCTCTTCTTCACCACCTCCCTCCTCTCACCGTCCATCCCATTTCCCCACATCCCCACCCTCCTCATGCTATCCTTTCTCTGTAAGTCA
This sequence comes from Lissotriton helveticus, assembly GCF_964261635.1. Lineage (NCBI taxonomy): Eukaryota > Metazoa > Chordata > Amphibia > Caudata > Salamandridae > Lissotriton > Lissotriton helveticus. The sequence goes on from NC_136072.1 coordinate 526,097,432, forward strand.
CCTCCCAACTCTCCACATGCTGTTCTTTCTCATTAATCCAACCCCCATCTTCCTTGTGCTGTAATTTTCATCAACCAACCACCTGCTCTCCTCCCACTGTCTGTTCCTTTTAGACCCGCCCCTTCCTCCAGCTAGCAGTTCTTTTTAGAATCCCTCTCACTGTCCATTCTCTTTAGATCCACCACCCTGGCCTCCTTCCGATGTCCGTTATCTTTAGATCCACCCCTTCCTCCCACTGTCCGTACACTTTACATCCACAACCCGCTCTCCTGTTGATGTCTGTTCACTTTAGACACTCCCCGCTCCCCTCTTGCTGTCCAATTTCTGTAGACTCACAACCCTCTTCCCGCTGTCCACTTGTTTTTAACCCACCCTTGCCTTCCTCCCACTGTCGTTCTTTGTTCTACACCTTCCACCCTCAGGGGCGGTGGGTGACTTTTGAAAGCGGTGGGGCGCAAAGTGATTTGCATACAGCAACGTAGCGAGCGAGCGCCTCGAGCGAGCCCGAACCCCAAACGGGGGGTTTCGGGGGGTAACCCCCACAAGAAAATTTTGAAAAAAAAGAAAAACCGTGCATTTTCAAGCACATTTGAGAAAGCAGGAAGGTTAATAAAGCAATTGTGAAAGTGCAGTTATTACATTAATAGATGGCATAACATAGGTAGCTGCTTATTCAGTATAACCACAGGGCCCTTTACTGGCAGCAGTCTTTCTTCACTTGTAAACATCAGAACTTAAGTCTGTAACACAGAAGCGCATGGAATGCATGGCTCTCCCATGACTCTAGGTGAGGGCTTGCTGATTCATTGCTGGTTGCTGCTCACAACCTCTGTGCGTCCAACATGCACAAAAAAAGAACTCTGCTAAGAAGCAATGCAATATTAAAGAAGATTAGTGTCAACTCTCACTTGTGACACACTACAGTGCAAGTCACCCAGGCCACCATGACTACCCCATAAAGAAACACTGTATGATGGTAATTCTTGACAAAAAAATTGGGACCTCCAAGCCATGATACTCAGCCTTGGAAACATGCTGGTCCTATCACAATCATGCCAATCCCTGGATACATATAGGCATCCATGGCATATTGACCATCCCTGTCAAAATTATCCATGGTATGATGGGGCTTATCACTGGCATAATACTGCTCCTGTCAGAATGATGGTCATTCTTGACATTTTGTGGCAATCCATGGCACAGTGTACACACCAGTGGCATAATGACGGTACTGGCAATATGGTGATACCTCTTGTCACATTGTGGGCATCCATTGCACAATGGGGCCAAACCCTGCCACAATGGTGGTGATTCCTGAAAATGCTGTGGCCCTCCATGTCACAGTGAAGGTTCTGGCAGAATGGTGGCACGTCTTGCCATACTGCGAGTGTTGGAGCTTGGGCCGATTCAAACACTTATCTCAAGAAGGGCGACCTTTCTAGCAGCACGAGAGGTAAAGGGATAAAACTATCACTTTTTAACATCAATCAATCAATTTAAACTTCATTCGGGCAAAATTACGCCCATAAAAGTAATAAATAAGAAAAACTTTTCATAAAACAGCTAAAACGACATAGATCATAACATTTCAAAAGAAAAAAACATAAACATCATAATTTAACGATATCAAATATCACAGCATAGTACTTCGAGCCCTTATGGCATATCTTAAAAAGGCAACTACATATAAGCTGACTTCATCTGATAGTTGCAAAACAAAGGAAAATGTAGCTCTAGCATGCCAACTGTTATGACATTTCTTTTAAAAAAGTGGGATTAAAAAACGCCTAGTATTCATTTCATAAAATGTACAGAAAAGCATAATGTGCAACACTGTTTGGCCTGTTTTTCCATCACATAGACATGGGATAGCAGCTAAGTTATGCTGAAAGCCAAGGGGGAAGCACAACAAATATTAGACAGATAATTAGAGGGTCAATTCGGGGCTATCAAGGAGAGGTATGCCATGATCTGTGTTTTCCCTTCCATTCTATTTATGCAACGTGCCTCCTCACAATCATCAAATATTAATGCCAATTCTTTTTTGTTAAGGTTACTACATGTATCTAGCTCTGCAAAGGCCCTCTGTAGACTCATTTTACCCGGTTCTGATGTGACGTAGGCCAACCACGGGATTTGGAGCCTCTTATCATAAGAGAGGCAGTCAGTCCAAAATGATATCTCTAAGTTACAGCTGCCTCCTCCTTCTTCCAAATTGATAGCCAGAATTAGTGGTCTAGTTCTGATATAATCAGTTATGTAGCGCAATTGTAATTCTTGGTGACAAATGAGGTAAGATGTTGAAATTGGGACTGCTTGGAGCCGTCTACAAAACCTATTTTCTTCATATTATTAGGCCTCACAGTTTGCAATACCCCATAGTTCTGTTCCATACGTTGCGTAGGAACGTATGGAGATTTCTATATCTGCAACAAGGGTGCCAGCTGGCCACCTCTCCGGGGATGTGGGAGACTAAAAAATAAACCAATTTGCCTCAGGTAATTGTGTTCTACGATGTGCAATACCGGGAGTCAATGCACCAGAGGCAGCAAAAATAACTCCCAGGTAAGGGAAACTAGACTGGTCAGTCCATTGGCACCTACCAACAGAGTTGAGAGTTGGCTGCATCGTGGCCCACATCATCCAACAGTCAAACCACTGCCCTGGTGAGATGGAGATGAGACGTCACGTCTGACTCTGTTTCATGCTTGAGCAGAAACCAGGTTCAGCATAAGCATCTGGTGTACAGGGCAGATCATAAAGCCTCAGCAGAGGATCTTTCAGTCCCGCCACTTATCCAACCAAGGTGAACCGTCCACATTAAAAACAGATTTTAAATGGCAGATGAAATTACACGGATATTGACGCTAGATACGTCATAAAATAACGTGTCAGTCTCCAGCATGACAGAAGGACCAGGGCCAGCACGATCACGCCGTCACCGATCAATGAGAATAAATACATTAGAAACAAAACGAAGAGGGCCCATCCCTGATTCTGTCACTGAGCATGTAAGAACAGCAGGCGGTAATGGAAAAGTACATGCAGGGTGTGGCTCGGCTCTAATGAGTCATGACATTTTATTTTTATCCTCCTAAAAAACAACTGAGATTGATACTCACTAAAAGAAGAGTAGTCGACAAGTAGCAGGAGTGAATGTGATGACGACGAGGAGACTAGAAGCAAAGGCAAGCACTGTAAGCACAGAGAGGCTGGTGATGCGCACACGACCAATCCACACACCACGAGGAGGGCCCAGAACCGGATCCTACGTCGTCAGCAGCGCCGCGCGCCGCAAATGGCCAATCACTGCATGACTCCATGAAGTCAGGCACAGTGATTGGCCATTGTGCAGTGCAGCTGAGCCACCCATGCGCGGCATCCAATAATGGATTGCCCTGCCCTGCTGCGCGGTGACCGGCCAATCCTGGCGCTGCATGCAGCGCCAGGATTGGCTTGGGAGGCACACTAACTGCTCGCCCTTGTTAATGCCGGGGCTCCTGCCTGGTTTAACCAGCACCCCCCTGTCACTATAATATCATGGGGGAACTTTAATGGTGCATGCACGGGCTAGTTTCAGCCCCAAGCAGCACTTGCGCATTAGGTATGCCCTGCAAGCCCTAGCCCTATAGTGTCTGACTCTGACGTAGACTCGTCATCACTCTCGACTCGACTGTCACTCACAGACCACTGCCAGCCCCGCCGCCCAGCCCAGCCCCCCTGCGCATCCCGTTTCAGTCGGGTGCTGCCCGGATTCCAGGCAGATAATCATCCTGATAAATTAATTTTAAAAATACAGTAGTGACAAATTGACAATTATTATTATACTTGCAGCCGCGGGTGCATAGGATGGTGGGGCTACGCCCCTATGCCCCAATGGACGCACCGCGGCTGTCCACCTTCATCCAACCCTCCTGTGCTGGTTTAAGACATTACGCAGCAGCATGGTAAAAAGCGCTATGACGCGGTCAACACAGGGCATGTCATATCACTTTTTTTTTTAACTTAAAGCCATGTTCCGCAGCAGCTTCCGCTAATATGCAACACGTAATGAAAAACATTGACAAAGCCAATAGTTCTCGCACAGGTAAAACCTATTGGGCTTACCAATGCTTTTTTCCTTTTTTTCAGGGTGAGGATGTGTCCCCTCAGGCAGGAAGGGAGCCAAGCTGTTGAGTCTATAAATACCAGTCACAAAGGGGATAATTACAGCTGAGCTTGTATGCCTTCTTCAGACTCTTCTGTGCATCACTGTTCCACTGTAATGGAGACAAATAGAAATTAAAACGGGGGAATGATCCTAATTATGTGACGTACCAAAATACTATGACGTATGAGAAAGATGGCCGACACAGTGTGCTTGGTCATCAACTTCCACAGGAAGGCAGGTCGCTCTCTATTCGGATATAGATCACAAGCCTGAGAATGCTGTTGACAGTGCAGCATCTGGGGAGCAGTATTGCTTCAATCCTTCAGGGCTCTGGAACTTTGAATATGTGAAGGTAGGAAATGGTATTTAAAATGATGCCCCTCCTTCACTACATATTGCAGTAGTCTGTGTGTGCCTGTGCTCGTATGTGTCTTTGCTGGGTTGAAAGTGGTGATCGGTTGGCATCTGTCACTAATATAAGTGTATCAGTGGAGGGGATCTATGGGGCATGACGAGCTGATACTTTTAACACCATCGCTGCTGATGATATTCTTCTCCTGTGCTGGACAGCAATAAAAACGGGTGTGGGCACACGAGCACTGTGCTGCATGACGAGCTGAGCTCGTCATGAGCATGGAAGGGGTTAATTTTAGAAGAACAGTTCACCTACTTTTTCTGAAAAGCCAGCCATCGTAGGACCAGACGATTAACTCCAAGAGTTGAAATGCTTCAGCTGCAGTGTAAGGCAGGGAGCCTCATGTGCTGTGAAAACGAGGGAGGGATAGACAACTAAATAAGCCTTCTTACCAAGGTGCCTGCTTCCCTGAAAGAAATGTAAATGCACACACTGGGTCAATCTACAAATGTAAAGGGTGCTTTGAAGCTGATATTGGCTTCACTTGATGGAATCACTTGAAGCCTCCTGGTGACACACATTTATTCTTTTTGAGAAGTATTGTAAGGGAACTATCAGCCAAGCTGTGAAGTGTGTGCTTTTAAAAGACAGTTTATAAAAAAATGCTTCCTGATGACACATTATTGTTCTTTTTGAGAGGTATTGTAAGGGAGATACCAGCTGAGCTGAGAGGTGTGTGCTTTTAAGACAGTTATAAAAATAGTTGCACTTTGTACAGTCTGGGCATTACTAAAAACTATAATTTGGAAGCACTTTTTTTTATCTTAAACCAACCTTCTTGCGCATTTTGAAGCACCTTTTGTGTGTATTCCAAGTTTAAAATAATGACACATGTTCACAATACTTTCCCTCATAGACTAGATAGAACCTTGTAGCCCTAACCATGCACAAGTCACTATTCTCCACTGAACCAACCAGGATTCAATTCTGGGGCTCTCTTTTGCAGTGCATTAAGTAATATAGGTTTCATAATGTAATATAGTGCATTTGACACTGATAAACATAACTTGCATTTCTGTCTTATTTAAGCTGTTTTATATTTCATATGTAGTTACCTGAAGGCGAAAGACCGAAAAAAGTTCCAGAATATATAGTTTTTTAGCCATGCCTTTGACCAAGCCCCCTCACTCACTCCACCCCGTTACGCATCGCATCACAGTTCTCATACATTTGTTAATGCACTTCGACCACTGAACTGTACTAACAGCAGAATTAATGCATACACATAACATGCCTACGAGAGGGGTTTAAAATGTGTGTAATTGAGTGTGGGTGGTTACTTTTTGTTGGGCTTGTAGCGCTTAATTCACACTGGTAGTTGCACGTGGTGGGCACCGGCTCTCATTTTATGCGAAGAGATATAATTTTGTTTTAGATTATGACACAGATCAACAGAGCAAAAGGCAGAAAAGAGAGGATGAAAGGGGATGAAGAAATGAAAACCTTGAGAAGGAGGAAAAAAGGAACCTGCAAGAGTCACTCAGATATAGAGACAGGAGTAGTAGGGTGATGAAAGAAATTGGCATTAGGTTGAATGAAAATTAGGCAGCATTGGTATTTGGCAAGCCCTACATTGAGCTGTGCTAGAGGCAGGTTCATAGGAAAAAATTGGTCCACTACACATACTTATTTATTGTTTAACAGATTAGGCATAGTGAAGCTGGCCATTTGCCCACACACATTTAGTTATAGCCCTGCAAAAAAACACATACGCTCAAGACACAGCAAACATAATAATGATGGCTGTATATTGATGTGTGTCTGCATCTTTGCCCCTGGAGAGAACAGACACTTTTCAATTTAATGAAGTAAATCAGCACTGCACTTAAAATAGCTTTGACATTTGCACATGTTTTGAGCATGTTTACTTTCCCTTGAATTAGGGCTTCGGTGCTCATGGATCTGCATATGTTTGATAAAGTCAATCAGAGCCAACTCTGATGTCAGTATTCTTACTCCACTGCATATCTGTGCAATATGTGCACATTTTATTCAATCACCTTTTGGAATTGATGTTTTATCATATTATTAACGCGGCGGCACATCCAGATCTAATCATACACAAAAGCATAAATCTCCATTTAGTTTGCTATTTTGCCACGTCTAAGTGGAGAATAGCACCATGGTGTAGACTTCATTGTCTCCACGGGCTCAAATAGGTTAATGATTACTGTTACAACTGAGTTTACGAGTGTTAACCTACTATTAGGAAATTTCCGCCTGTTTGTGGGGATCTCTGCAACCAGTGCAGATATCTCCCCACAAAGAAAATATAGGGAGATGTGGTAAAATATATCTTCTTTTGAAAATTAATTAAATTGACATTTAAATTAATAAAATTAATTAACCAATTGATAATGAAAAAGATAAAATACACTACTTCCTAAAAATAACGTTGTATATCATTCAATGTTTTGAATACACTTTTTTGACAATGTGTACCAATTAAACCATCCTCCATTTAAAAAATTTTAGTTATAACAAACATGGTTATAAGTTATGTTTTTAATTAGTTTTAATGAGGTGTAGAGTTTGAAAATAGGTTGCAATTATAATTTAATTAATTTTAAATGTACATTTATTATAAAATGAAAAACTAATTATAGCAATTATTGTACTTACTTTTTATTATATAAATATATATTTATCTATATTTAATGAAAAAACCAAAGGTTTCAGGACATTATAGTTGGGCTCAGATTTCACACGCACAAAACCATAGAAATGCAGCAGATATAGTTATCTGTGATAACTATAACTTACATACCACAATGCACTGCTTATAACCTCACATATTACATCACTCATGACATGGTCAGTGACATCACTCATGACATCTCAAATGAAATCACTCATGTTATGAATGATGTAATATGTGAGGTCATAAGCAGTGCATTGCGGGGCTGTTAGTTATAGTTTGCTCAGGTAACTATACCTGCTGAATTTCTATGGTGTTGTGCATTTGTAATCTGAGCCTAACTATAACGTCCCTCTCACCTTTGTTTTTTCTGTGAATTTCTAGGTTTTAGAAAACTGTATTTCCTAGCTTAACGTCTCTACAACTTTTGTTTTTTTCAGTGAATTTCAAAGGTTTTTTAATTCCATTTCTAAAGTGTTATGTCCCTCTAATATTACTTTTTTTTGTTAATTTTTAAAGGTTTTATTTTTTATACTGAGAGAAATACAATTTATTCAGATTTTTTATTTAGTTTTTTAAATGTAGGCATTCTTTTTTATAAATATACTTTATGAACATTTAAGACAGAAAAATCACATATGTACTTAATGTAAAGCATATTAAGTTTTTTAATGTAATTAAACCAATTTTATTTTTTGGGGGTACTGCACTACCTTTGTGGGTCCTTAAACATAGAAAGACTACTACTCTATGGTTTTTAATCCCGATCACGTGATCAGAATGAATCAGTGTGTCTGTATTTGTCCAACATTTAAAAAATCATTTAGAATATGTACACCCCTCCTTTTGATATATATATTTACAAGTATCTATACACCACGATACATCTGTTTTTCAACAAAGTTACCCATTTTTTAGTTTTGCGAATCAACAATTCTATGTGTTGGATTCACGAATTCACTCAAAACCATACCCAGTCCTTGTCTTTTGATTGGATATATGATGTTCCCACCCATGCACATGGAAAACCATACCCAAAACCAGTTACTTCTCCAGTGTAGTCTCTAGTATGAGGATTTGAGAACCAGTGGTCCTTCTTTCACAGAATGGCTGAAGCTTCAGCTTACATCTAGGATGAACATCCACAACCTGTTGAGGATGAGGAGGAAGACACACCACCTTGCAGAAAAGAAAGTGATGTGTGGAAGCACTTTACTATACCTTCTGGAGAAAAGAAGGTAACCACAAAAAAACGACAGTGCAATATTTGCAGCAAGCAGTTATCCAGATTCACTGCAAACAAGTATTCCATGTGGAAGCACCTAAAATAGTTCATGAAGGGGTCTACAACTGGATGATGTGTGAGAAAGTAGGTGCAGCAGGACAGTTGACCTCTACAGCAAACTTGGGTGAATCATTATCAGCTGCAGTCATTACAATAATAGCTGCCTGCGAAGAATTGAGTGACATGGTTATTCACTGTGTGAAATGCCACATGCTTGTCACTGTAAAAATGTCTTCTGTGGGTGCGTTCCTGGATACAGATAAATATATATAAAATACTTTATTTAGGCAATCAAGTCCATTAAAGTGCCAAGTGCCATAAACAGCAATTAACAATAAGAATCATTACATCCATAGATAGTATTATGTGAAAAGATGATCGACAAGTAGCAACTTCTCAATCATAATGGTTTATACAATTCATGAAGAAAAAATGGTTTAAAGCACATTTTAACGATGGATTTAGGCCCAGATCTCTGTACTGGGGTGAATGTATGACATTGTTCTGCATTCTGCACATCAACTGTTGTTTTTGCATTTGTAACCTCGAGTGGGACGGGTATGCTCAGACGTGAGTCCCGTGCTCTCCACACCACTGGAGTCAAGCTATCCTGGCTGATGACGGCTGATAGCCAGAAACCGGTCCTAGGATGCTTGATTCCGGTCCAGGGAAGACATGGCTTGGCAGTTCGGACTAGTCTGTTCCCATGAGGCACAGGGTCAAGGCTGCTTTGCATATGGCCATGTCTGAACTGGGGTGGTAGGGAGTGCAAACAAAACAATGGATTTAGGCCCAGATCTCTGTACTGGGGTGAATGTATGACATTGTTCTGCATTCTGCACATCAACTGTTGTTTTTGCATTTGTAACCTCGAGTGGGACGGGTATGCTCAGACGTGAGTCCCGTGCTCTCCACACCACTGGAGTCAAGCTATCCTGGCTGATGACGGCTGATAGCCAGAAACCGGTCCTAGGATGCTTGATTCCGGTCCAGGGAAGACATGGCTTGGCAGTTCGGACTAGACTGTTCCCATGAGGCACAGGGTCAAGGCTGCTTTGCATATGGCCATGTCTGAACTGGGGTGGTAGGGAGTGCAAACAAAACAATGGATTTAGGCCCAGATCTCTGTACTGGGGTGAATGTATGACATTGTTCTGCATTCTGTCCATCAACTGTTGTTTTTGAAAAAAATGGTTTAAAGCACATTTTTATTAAAGACATGTAGTATTTAAAATAGGAATGTTTCAATTACATATACAATAGAGCGTTTTCACCCTTAACAAAAACGTAAAGTGCCTCTTATGATGGACATAGCTTGCCTAGTCTGCTCGCTTATCATGATGCGACCATATAATTTAAGCACAGTGTTTATACACTAAAAGTAAAGTCTGCAGCAATAAAAACAAGTGGCTCAACCAGTTGTGCCTATTGTCTCTGGACATTTTGTTTTTATGTTAACCATGCAAAGATAAAAACCTTAATGTCCAAATAAATCCAATTGTCTACAGCAAGCTTAGTGAAGAAGCATCACTGATAGTTTTTTTTATTCTTCCAGTGACCACATACTGTTTTTTGAAGACTGAAGCCAGTTGATTCTTTGCATTTCCCCATCCTTTCCCTTTTTACTACCCTATTCACTTTTTGTTAAAAACATTTAAAAGAAGAAGACATTTAAAAAACAGTTAAAAAACCCTTCTATAAAAAATATCTCTTGTTAGAACCACCATCCGGTCAAACAAATAGAAACTCTGTGTTTTTAATGCGTCAGTGACTGTATCAGTGTGAGAGTGGGTGTGTCAGTGTATGAATCATTGTATGCCTGGATGTGTCAGTGTCTGCATAGGTGTATGACAGCGTATGTCAGTGTATGGACCAGTGTGTTCCTGTGTGTGTGTTATTGGATGCATTAGTGTTTAGCTAGGTATGTATGGCTGTGTCAGAGTCTGCATTGATGTATGCCTGGGTGTGTTGGTGTATGCACTGGTATGCCCCTGGGTGTGTCAGTGTATGCATTAATGTATCGCTTGGTGGGTCAGTTTCTGCTTTGATGTATGCTTGGGTGTGTCAGTGTCTGCATCAGTGTATGCGTCGGTATGTCAGTGTATCCATCAGTGTGTGCCTTGCCATTTTATTGGATGCATTTGTGTTTGACCGGGTGTATCAGTGTTTGTATTGCTGTATGCCTGGGTGTGTCATTGTATGCACTGATGTGTCTCTGGGTGTCTCAGTGCATGCATTAGAGTATGACTGGCTGTGTCAGTGTATGCATCAGTGTCAGCCGGGGTGTGTTAGCATATGCATTAGTGTGTGGCTGGGTGACTTAGTGTATGGATGAATGTGTGCCTCGCTGTCTCTGTGTATGCATTAGTGTGTGCCTGGGTGTGTTAGTCTATGCATTAGTGTGTCCTCAGGTGTGTTATTGCATGCATTAGTGTTTGGCCTGGTGTATTAGTGTCTACATTGCTGTATGCCTGGGTGTGTCAGTGTCTGCAGTGGTGTAAGCATGGATGTGTCAGTGTTTGCATCAGTGTGTGCCTAAGTGTGTTATTGGATACATTAGTGTTTGGCTGGTTATGCCAGTGTCTGTACTGCTGTATGCCTGGGTGTGTGCATTGGTAAGTCCCTGAGTGTGTCAGTGTGTGCTTCAGTGTATGCCTGGGTAGATTTTTGGATGCATTATTGTTTGTCTGGCTGTGTTAGTGTCTGTATTAGTGTGTAGTTGGGGGTGTCACTGCTGACATCAGTAAGTGTATGGGTGTTTGAGAGGCTGCATCAGTGTTTGACTCAATGTCTATGTGACTTGGCGTGTCATTGTCTGTATAGGTATGTGCCAGGGTGTGTCAGTTTCTGTATCAGAGTGTGGCTGGGTGTATCAGTAATTGTATCAGTGTGTCTGGGTATGTGAGTGAGTGTAACAATGTGCCCCTGGCTGTGTCAGAGTTTGTATCAGTGTAAGCAAGGGTCTCTCAGTGGCTGCATTGGTGAGTGCCTGTGCGTCTCAGTGGCTGCATTGTTCTGTGTATGGGTGTGTCAGGCTGTGAGTGGTTTTATTAGTGTATGGCTGGGTATGTGAGTAGCTGTACTGGTGTATGTGTGTTGGTGTGTACGTGGGTGTATCCGTGTATAACTGGGTGTATGAGTCACTGTATCAGTGTTTGGCTTCTTGGTATATGAGTGACTCTGTAAGTGTGAAAATGGGTGTATGACTAGCTGTATGGGTCTAAGTACCAGTTTGCATGTATACATGGGTGTGTGACTGCCTGTTTGTTTACCCTCTACATGGATGTCTTAAGAGCTAGTTTACATGATTGGATTGCCCCTGAATTGGTTCCCACCAGATTCCTGCATTGCTATATGTAGATGGCACTGTCCTATTGGCTAGAACCGCACTGGGTCTTCAGACGGATTTGTGAGCTATATGAATGATTTAGATCTTTCTACCAACTATAGCAAATCGTGGCTAATGGTGTAGGGACCCGAAAAGGCAAAGTCAAGATCCTTCCATGTACAGGACAGTATTCTATCTAGACTCCAGGTGTATACCAATCTATGGGTGTCTTTTGATGACCGGAATACCTGGGCCTCGTTACTTAATGCTAAGAGACCAGATCTCTCAAAAACTGTAGCCGCACTCTTTTCTTTCTCCACCCGAGAGATAGTTAAGGACTGTTTGAAGCTTGATGGGGGGAGGTCAATTAAATGGCTGATTTACATTAGGAACACCTTTGCCAGATTAGGCTGGCCTACTCTGTTGGACTCACCCTCTTCCATCACCAAAGCTGACATTCCCTGGACCAGGGACAGCTTTTTAACAGTGGAGTTCATCTGAGAGGGAAGGTATTGAGCTGGAAAAACCCATGGTTTGTGGCCATGAACTGAATAGAACAGGCCCTGCCATTCAGCCCTATTTGTTCTCTACTATGAACATTTATCACAGGTTTCTCCTCACTTGATTCAGTTTCAGACAGTTACATATACTGTTAGCCTTCTCGAAACCTGATGTCTGGTGTATGAAGTTAAGCCCTTGTACTTGTGACAGTTTTTCCCCTTAGGAACTATTGCATATTTTTTGGTGGTTTTTATGAGACCCCTTAAAGGATGTTTTTAACCCTATTAATAAAAAATGTGCACTTTGTTCAAGTAAAGCCTGCCGTAATGTACCTGCAGTCACTACGGGACGTATATTCCATGTATGTCATAGTTTCCTTATTACCTCATCCTTGAGGTTGAGAAAGTCATTTTTATGAGGTGTGTGATCCTACTTAAATGACTTCTGCCATTAGGGGAGTAGCTGATTGAGGATGGCCATTTTATTATTGACTTTTTTCAAACTTTTAGATGTGCTGTTTGACCTATTAATGTTTTTATTGACGTAAGCTGATAATTGATAACGTTTCCAGACTGTTACATGATTGTTTACGTTCTTATCAATGTAAGCAGTTCATGGTCATAGTATCTGGAATGTTTTATTTTTTGTGTATATTAATGTATGTATTTATTTATGCTTCCTGTACTTTTATGGTCTTTTGTAGACTAAATAAAGTTACTTTGACTGTCTGACTGTTTGGGATTTTGAGTGGCTGTATGAGTGCTTGTGTGGGTGTTTCAGTACCTGTGTAAAGGACTCTATAGGTGTATGAGTTCATGTATGAGGTACTGTATGGGGGTGTTTGTGACCCATAAGTAAAATTACTAATATATTTTTGTATAACTTTACAAATACATTTTATTAACACATTACAAAGCAACTTAAACCAAACAATTAACAAATAAACATAACATACCTTATTTAACTATTTACAAATACATGTTTTTGCACAAGTACTTCAGGAAGCACAACCCAATGTGATGTTTTGAGGCATCTTACAACACCATCAATTGAAAAATGGGCAACAGATAAATATCTCTACTGCAGTCATTGCAGCAAGGCATTATCCAGGGGCCCTTAAAAAAATTATTGTCATGGGACAACTTCTATGTGGAAGCATTTAAAAATAATTCCAGAAATGGGCCACAACTAAATCATGCGGGACAAAGTAGGTGCAGCAGGACACTCCTAATACTTAGGTCCAGTATGGCATTTCTATTAAACTCCAAAATGTGTCACTCTTCAAGTGGTTTTGGTTGTTTTTATCCTGGATACAGCATGCAACCTCCGAGCAGCGATATCTCCCTCAACTGCCCAACCACTCAGCGCCCACTCTTCTGCCAACACATTCCAACAATGATGGCATGCCCAGCCTTCCACCCAGTGATGACATCTCAGTGTTCCAACCACAGTGACATTTCCAGCCCTCCTACATTGCTGCAGAGGCAGAGTGAGACATAGCACATCTTCCTCCTCATGGTAATCAAAAATCTTCTCCCCTCATCGCCAGTATTAAAATCCAAAAACCAACACTCTTCAAGTTGTTTTAGTAGCTTTAATTCTGGATATAGCACGAAACAATCAAACCCATCTCTCTGAACTCCCCAATAGCTCAGCTTCCACTCCTCTGCCTGCACATTCCAACCATGATGACATGCCCAGCCTTCCACCCACTGATGACAACCGAGTGTTCCAACCCTAGTGACATGTCCAACCCTACTACATTGCTGCTGAGGTAGAGTGAGACATAGCAGTCCCTGCCATCATCACAAATATGACTCCAAAGGCCAGCTCCGCAATCCTAGTCAGTGATCCTCTGTACCTCTAGAGCAACTTCATAAGCCTTTAATTACATGTTTATATCTGCCCCATCCTTACAGTCAGGCACCAAGGGGTATAGCCACAAGAATTGCCGCTAAGCAAATTCGACGTTGCTTAGCGGCAATTATTTTTACTGCTATCAGCGAAATTCATTGCCATGTAAGCGGCGTATTTACAATACATCGCTACTTGGCGATAGTATCAGCTAGTCATGGCAAAAACCGCCGCTAACACTACTGCCAAGGTGATAAAAAATTGGATGTTAGTGAGAGAAAAGTGCCAATCAGCAGCAAAAGAATTCACGCTAGTCGACCCAGCGTCACTTTTCAGCCTCTATAGGTAACAATAGCCTATAAATCCAACTCCAATGAAAACAAGACAAAAACCAATGGAATGCAGAATAGAGCAAGCAGGGCCAAGTACAGCACAGGCCAACAACCCCTTCAATACCCCCAACAGACAGGATGCCCAGCCAGAGTCCCAAGGAAAGAGAAAATGCAGAATCAGGGTCTCATATATAAAACGTGGCGCATTACTGGTGAAAACCAATGACGCAGCACTTTTCATAGCGACACCATGGCAGCCTATGCCTGGAAGCGCGGACAATCCTTGGGGCCCAGACGCCCTGCTGGGCCTGCGTCTGAGACGCAGAGTGGGAGGCGCTGGTGCTGTGGAGTTGCTGTGAGCTATGGCAGTAGACATTGAGGCATCAGCGATCGCTCTTACCTGGTGGCGTATTCTGGCAGGTAGCATGGAGATACGTTGCTGACCTGTGTGAGAAAACCGTCTGGCACCCCTTGGAGCTGCGATCAGTAGAGCGCTCCTGTACACTGACCTGAGGAGGTCAGCATTGCATAACACGTGCCACCACTACACTGGGGTGCACGGAGGAGAACGCCAATGGGGGCCTGCACCTCTCTGCATCACATGCCGGATGATGTTGTGCTGGCCGGACACTGCGCAGGGTGAGGCCCCTGAGCTGCGCTGAACTTGTGTGGCGGGACCACGGCAACTTTTCTTCTAAGGGGGCCCAGTTGCATCCCCTCCAGCTAACTTTTAGCGGGGACTGCTGTACCCAGGATTGTGAAATCTGGCCTGGCTGAAGCACCTGCTGGCTGAGTCACAGACTTTGAGAGAGAGCGGCAGATTGATCCCCGGTGTCTATGTCCAGCTGAGAAGAATGTGATGTGGGATTGGTAGTGGAGGAGGCCCGGGTGTCGAGTCAGGCCCAGGCCTAGCACCTGTCGGTGGTGCACACCATGCCCTGAGCAATCCCTGTGCTGCGGCGGACCTACATCGTCAAGGGTAGTGAAAGAGACTGGTGGGGGACTCAACTGATTGGCTCTAGTCGCTGATATCGGCCGCTAGTGGTGCGGGGTGCTAGGTGCACGGGGTCTTTCAGGCACCGGCCCTTGGGTGCGCTGCTTGATCTGCCCTCTCTCACTGGGGCACTGGGTAACACGGAATCTGGTTGCCACTGTTAGCTTGGAGAGGAGGTGACCAGTTGGTACTGCCTTTCCTTGCCCCCTGGTAGTGAGATCTGGGTGTACAGGGGATTTCCAACTATGCCACTCGAATGAGGATTCTTGACTAGCGTACACCTGACTGGAGGAGAGGGGCCGTCTGGAAACACTGTAATGCACTGCATGTCATACATAGTGCCTGGGTGTCTGGTGCAACGATGTCCCACCTACAGACGGGGCGGCATTGACATGTGGCCGCTCCTAGTGTCTGTGAACCGAGTGGCTGGGGTTCGATGTCTAGTGGGGCAGGTGACAGCGGACACCCTGGACTCCAGAATTGACTCTGTACTCGCAGCGGGTACTTCCCTCAAACAAAAGCGCACTTCCTTTGAGGGCCGCATAGACATCACAGTCAACTTTAATCTGGAGCATTGCAGATCATCACAAGCTGACTTACCAGGAACACAACATTGAGCAAGAACTGGCCAAAGTCCCCCTGATTACCTTGAGTGCAGCGTTGGAGGTGCAGCAGCTAATGGCACATGTGAAGTCACTGGAAAGGCCAGCAGATGATGCGTAGGGCCGCTTCCAGCGTAATAACATGAGGGTGTTTGGTATGCCCAAGGGAGCAGAAGGGGCTGATGCAGTGGCATATACTAAGACATGGTGCTGTGACCTACTGCCAGCAGGTGCATTCTCCCCATTCTTTGTTGTGGAGCGGGCCCATCGAGTGCCGGCGAGCCATCCGCTGCCGGGGACAGGTTCTAGGCCCTTTCTCTTCTGCCTCCTACTGAGATCGGGACACTGTTCTGTGGGAAGTAAGCAAGCTGGGGGAGGTGAAAATGGATAATGCCACAGGTATTTTCTTCCCTGTCTACGCCACGGGGTGCAGAGGTAGATGGGCTTGTCTCTAGTGGTTAAGCGATGCCTCAGAGAGTTGGGCATCAAATACTCCGTCTTCTACCCATAAAGGCTGCGAGTGATCATTGACACAGCTGAACAGCTGAACCTGGCTGCAATCTACTGGTTGCCAGGTGCTGGGGACAGGAAGTGAAGGGCCTGCACAACAAGCAGTCATTCATGGAGCCAGTCGTAATGGGCGGAGTAGGAGGAGCAGGCATCCCGGGCACAACTACAAGCCACCCGAATCTGAAGCAGGTTATACAAGAGAGGTGGAAGGTGCTACATGCGGCGCACAATGCACAATCGCACTCAGGAACAGGAATCCGACACTTCCCCTGAATGCTGCCCAGCAACGTGGGGTCCACTACAACATGCTCATCCGGTGCGGAGTCCGTACAGTTCCCGGATGTGACTCCTCAGACAGCAGATAACCTAATTTAATGTCAACTGTTTGTGCGTCTTTCCTTCTTCCACGGTTACAGACAGCTCCGGAGAGTCTCTGGCTTTCTGAGGTTCCTAGTCTTCGGCTTCCTGTTGCTAAAGTTCTGGTCTACCGAGGTCAGTACTCTGAGGGAATCAGGTGCAGTCATCATCCAAAGGGAACAGAGCAGCTGTGCAGGTGAGCGATACATGTCAGGGCTGGTGGTGGTGGTCTCCTTGGTGCTCCGAGCTCCAATCGGAGGAGGTTTTAGAATTTTGAAAGTTCTTCTATTATCCAAGGGCTTCATTTATGAGACCCTAGCGGCACTCTTGCAATGCTGTAACGTCACTTGTTTGACGTTCAGGTGGCGCAATGTGCCACAGCATGTTTACAAGGCCACGTAAAGCCACTTTACATGGTTTTTCATGGCCTTGTAAATATATGCCCTTTTCATGTATTAAACAGTGTGAAATAGGCATTCATTTGGTGTTGTTGGGGGCGTTCCCTTGCCAAAACAATGGAATCTGAAGCATTCCCAGGTTTACGAGAAACGGTTAACCTTCAGGAATGTGTCTGTCACACTCACAGCCACGTAAGGATACATGACTACGTATCCCAGAATGCCTGCAGAATGGTCTGTCTTCTATCTCTCTTTCCACTTGCTGTTTTTCACTTCCTACTTATGCTCCTCCCTGGGAGTTGTTCGGAGCTTGTCACCTGTGATTTGATGCAGCCTCTGTGGATGTGAGGAGAAGCCGTATTTCAGTCTTTCCTGCAACCCCCCTGTTTTTGCCTTCCTGGAGTGAACCTTACGATCACTGGCCTTGGCAGAGGCTGCGAAAAACTTCTGATGTTACTGCCGCCTTCGGAATTGCTCGAAACGCGCTGGAGCGTTTCCGTCTCCTTTCCTTGAGACAGATCAGCGTGTGACTCGCTGAGCGCAGTGTGAACGGGCGCGGTTCATTCCGTGTTCATTCACTGTTGTTAAGAAAACGCTGCATACACTGTTTATGGCATGCTAGTGATCTCAACTAGTGTGTGCATTATCATTTCATCATTTTTTTGGCGTACTCGCCAGTTCCAGGTCGGAAGAGGAGCTCACGCTGATTTTTGGGTTATTTGTCACGGAGCCGTTGAGAGGCTCGGATTGATTTTGTAGGAGTATTGGTAAAACTATTGAAGACAGCTTCTTTCTGTTGGATATCCGGCGAGATTTGCTTCTCGTATTCAGTGAGAAGACATCAGCAGATAAGTAGCTTCCTGCCATAAACCTTTCTTACTATCTGATAGCCAGGTCAAGTGCTATCCAGACCCTCATTACCAGAACTATTCTTTTTCTTTCCTCTTTTATTTATTTTTTCCTCTTTGAGCCTTTTGATATACAGGATGATTGTGACAGCCATAAAAGTGAGTGGGTATTTGTATGCATTATATAATACACTTTGCTTATTAGGGTAGGGGGGAAATCTCATACCTGTCCTTGTGTCTTTTCTGCAGGAAACTGAACGCAGACCTAGAGTGTCTTCCTCTACTCTCTCTGAACACAGGCTGTAGATGGTTTCTGGCTGCCAGTCCGTTATATTTTATTTATCCATTTTTCCCCTTCCACTTGTGAGGTCCTATCTGCAGAGTTTATATATATGTATGGCTCTCAAGAGGTACCGCATATAGGGAAGGAGAGAACTAGCATTGCTTCTGCTGTACCCAGCTTTTTAAGGTTAGTCAACCCACTTTGTTTGTGACAGAGTCAGAATCTAACACCACCCGAAGGGTGGCATTTGGGAGGCGCTACAAGGATAAATGTTTGCAATTCTCCTCTTGTTTGCACTTTTTCCTATGTATGCAGCATTCTGCAGCACACAGAGAAAGAGGAAATACCCTGGATTGATTAATTTTGTGCAGGTAGGTGTCCTTCATGGACAACATCAATCATCTCCGCAACACAGTCACCCTTGCATCATGACGCAAGGGTGCCTGCGATGGCACATGGAAGTCATTGTACGCTAACGTAGGGGAAAAAGATAGGCGGGCTTTTTCATGAGCCCCTTGCTGCAGTTTAACACCACTGGTGTGTCATTTTCTTGACATACTTGCAGCGTGAATGTTGCACCAAGTTGCACCATATTTACAAAGTGACGCATCTAGGCATATACGTGACCTCATAAAGCACTGCTCCACATTATACCTGCGTCGGGTATGATGTATGCAGGGTGGGCATTCCCATGCAACAAAGCCTCATAGGAGTGGCTCAGTGAAATCTATAGGATTTGGCTGTGACAATTCTAGGAAGCCACTGCGTCAAAACCTTACGCCTGCCTCATGGCAGATGTAAGGGTGAAGCAGTGCCAGAGGGATAGGCTTGCCCCAAGCATTGCTGGAGTTGCATCATGCTTGCGACATAACTACAGCAATGCATGCCTTTAACGCCAACAGATATGTCAGGATTCCAGACGCATCTGTCATTGATTGCGACATTGAACGCAGTACAGTAAATATGGCGCATCTATGGTGTCGCAAGGAGGGCACAGTAAAAAGAGTTTTATCGCAGCGTTGTATAACTTTTCATGAATGGGTCCCAGGAATGCGCCTTATCGTATTGTTAGGGCACATTACTGACCTCTTGTTTTGGCACAAGGCAGTTCAGCAATATTCTTTGCAGCGTTGTCCAGCATCAGAACATCTTATATGTGGCCCAGGTAATTTCTGGCCTGAAAAAACAGCCTCTAATTAGACTTAGTGGCAGTTTTTTTGGTTTTGCAACAGACAAGTAAATCTTTGTAAATATTGTGTTGTGTTTTGTGGGTGTTTTTACGTGGGAACTTCTATCTTGCATCTCATTTTTAGCAAGTCACGCTAACACAAGTTCCAATGTGAAAAATTCATGTTTACACAAGAAAATTGCAGCCAACTTGAAATAGTGGCAACTTATAAATATGGCGATTAATAAAGAAGCCCTCATAACATCAAAAAATTGATGCTACGGTGGCGATAAGTTCTTGTAAATATGCCCATAAATCTCTGGGTGTATGGACTCTTTCTTCTGCACTGGACATAGTAATTTTGCTCCCAACATTTTTGCTAAACTGTAACAACTTTTTGACATTCAAGTCCACCTCTTTTACAATCACTTCATGAGCCAACAAGACTCTTTTTTTCTCCAAGGCTCTCTAAGCCTTAGCTTTTCTCTCTGCTGCAGCCACCTGGGCCAGCTGCAGCCATGTGTCCCTCACCGCCTGTCTGTGCTTGAGCTCCTCAGGGGACTGGGTTTGGGAAGAGACACTGCTGACTACACTGAATCCAGTAAATCCAGTAGGGAACTCTCTCTCTCTGGGGGGGAACCCCCTCTCTCCTCTGGACCCTTCATCCAGTCATTTCTCTACTCCTTTTGCTCCTTCTCAGAGCCAGTACCCTTAGAGACCCTGATTCTAAGGCCTTCTCAAGAATGCTGAAGTAGACCTCTTAACACTCTTCCTGTGGTGCACATTGCATTGTGCAGATGTGCTCCCAAACTGTAAGGACAAACTAGTGCTCAGATTGGGACGTATAGGTCAGTAAATGGGTGTGTGAATGGTCTATGGGTGGGTTTGTGAGTGAGCATAGCACTCACTGTCTGGCTATATGAGTAATGGGTATATAAGTGTTTTTGTTGGAGTGTAACAGGGTCTGTAAGTACCTGCCTGACTGTATGAGCATGTGCAAAAAAAGACTATTAGATTATATACTATAATGCAATATGCAAGCACACACATTTACTTTCAAACACTTTCATTTATACTTGCATAGTAAAATAATATTTACTCAGTATACCAATTCCTCTTTCTCCTTTCCTACTCACTGTATTTTAGTTAATGCTCTCATCTAATCACCCTTCTATTTTCCCTTCTAGTATAGTGTCTAGAAACTACAAATGTTCTTTGAGCTTACATACACTCAGGTGTGTGAATGAGTGTGGCAGTCACTGTCTGGTTATATGAGTGATTGACAAATAAGTGTTTTTGTGGGCGTGTGACTGGGTCTGTAAGTGCCTGCCTAACTGTATAAGTGTGTACAAATTACATACCATTAAATGACATTTTTTTTTTTTTTTTTTTTTTTTTTTTATTGAAGTCTTGGACACATAAAAACATAGCGTAATTTTAACCAAATGTACATATATCAGCGAAAATCAGTAAGCATACATATCACCATAACAATAGATTGGAACAATAGAGGTAAATACGGAAAAAAGAAAACAAGAAATAAAAAAACAAAATAAAGAAATAAAAAATAGGAAAACGGAGCCATATATACACTTAGGCTCCGTTACCATTCAAGAAAAAAAAAAAAAAAAGAGCCCCAGATTTTCTCAAACTTTCGAGTCGCCCCCACTCTTTGAGCATACACTTGTTCACTGTTTCTAACTTTTTGCATTTTAAAACGCCATTCATGTAGGTTGGGGCAATATTGCGAACGCCAATTTTGAAGGATTAATGACCTCGCCACGGCCATAGCGATATATGTGAATTTAACTAATTGCCCTTCTAGCATCAATTCCGGGTCAAATCCATACAAAATCATTTTGTAATTAACAGAAATTGAGATTTCACACTGGTTTTGCAAGAACGTAAATATATCTTCCCAGAAAGGAACAATTTTAGAACATTTAGCAACCACATGGGACCAATTAGCTGAGTCATGCTGCAAACATCTATAGCAATTCGAAGAGCACTCAGGATACATCTTGTTAATTTTGACCGGGGTAAAATACAGAAGCCATTTACTAAAAAACAGCATTCTACACCAATTGGCTCCTCTTAATACAGAAAAGTTCAGCACATTAATTTTCTTCCATATGGCGGGCGTTAATACCATATTTTCCTGGTCTAGCCATTTATTACTTGCTTTGCCATATAGATTCGGATCCCTGTTCATGGTTAACCGACGTTTCCACTCCCCAGGCTTCCTTTCTTGTGTTAGCAGAAAAAGTTCATTAAATAGTGGATCAGGGGGGGAAAGATGTGTCCGATCTAATTGAAGCAAAACACCATGAATCAGCTTATATGAACCCAATAGTATAAAATTACCCTGAATCCGGGCTATCAAATCAGGCATCATAATCCAGGTATCATTTTGCAAAAAATCATTCAGTTTCCTGAACCCTATTTTCTGCCATTTTTCTAAGAGCTCCAAATTGATATCTACCCCAAAAAAAGAGAAGACGGAGCTAATGGGAGAGAATAGATTAAAAAATGGAAGAGAGTGCCTTTTTAACAGTGCTGTGCGTCTTTTAAGGAACCAGTGCAAAACCTTATACCTAACTGTTTTTGGTGATTTGAAAATTTGGAGCGGTGAGGGAATCTGAGCTTCTATACAAATCAAATCAAAAAAAAAATTAATAAAAAGTTGTTGGGTATTGTCCTTAAATCTGGTCATAAATTGAGCCAAGTAGGCATCATAATAGTCTTTCAGATTAGGAAGAGCAAGTCCTCCTTGTTCCTTATCCTCAAATAAAGTGTGCAAGGCAATACGTGGCATCTTTTTAGCCCATATAAAAGAAGAAAACAAAGATTCAGCCTTAGTGAAAAATGAACTAGGCAGGGCACAAGAGATAGTTGAGAATAGAAAATTAAATAACGGAAGAACCGACATCTTAATTAGAGCAATACGTCCCAAAATAGTCAAAGGTAGGGAATTCCATCTTTCAAGCAATACTCGAATTTTCTGCAACATTGGTAGAAAATTTAAACTGTAAAGATCAGCAACTGAGGATGGAAACCAGACCCCCAAATATCTTTTCAGTTTGTTATTAATGCATGACTTTAAATCAGGATGTATTAAGGGGATGATACCACCGCAAACTAGAATTTCTTTTTTTTTTTTATTTATCCGATATCCCCCCAGCTCCTCAAACTCTTCAAATATTTGTAGAGCCCGAGCTTGGCATTGCATTTCTGGCCTAATTAACAGAATTATATCGTCTGCATACAGTTTGATTTTAGGCATCGAGTTAATAGGGGGGAGTAACATTGGAGCTTTCCTAATTGCAGTGGCTAATGGTTCTATAAAAAAAGCAAATAATATCGAGGAGAGTGGGCAGCCTTGTCTAGTTCCACGTTTCACCGATACAAATCCCACTGATTCTGTGTTAATAATGATATTGGCACGGGCCCCAGAATAGAGATTCCGTATCAGATCTATTATTGCCTCTGGAATACCGAAGTGCTGTAAAATAACAAAAAGTGTCTCCCACACCACCAAATCAAAAGCTTTTTCAGCATCAAATAATAAAATTAATGCTGGGATCTTTCGTGCATCACAGAAATCAAGAGCCTCTGTTAAAAAATGAGTATTGGTCAGCAATTGCCTGCCGGCAACGAAACCATTTTGATCTTCATGAATCAGATCTGCGGAAAAGGAATTAAAGCGAGTGGATAAAAGTTTAGTGATGATTTTATAGTCTGTGTTCAGAAGCGTGATGGGTCTATACGAATTTGGGTCTGTCGGGGGTTTACCCTTTTTAAGGAAACTTACTACTGTCCCTTCGCGAAATGAATCCGGAACATGTCCGCCCTTCAACATAAAATTTAATAATTATATAAAAAAATCTGAAAAGGCACTAAAGAAAACTTTGAAAAATTCTGCGGGAAACCCATCAGGGCCAGCAGCTTTCCCAAGTGGGAGCTGTTGAACTACTTTCTCTACTTCCTCTCGCGAGAAGGAGATAGCCATACTCGCTTGATCTATAGGAGAAAGAGTAGGAAGAGATTGTTTTTCGAGATACTTCAATAACTTTTGATGGTCTATCATCGCTTGAGTACCATAGATTTTCTTATAATGTGAGACCATAATATCTCCAATTTCAGTTGGAGCCGAAGTCTCTCTGTGAGTCTCAGGAGAGATCAAAGAGTGAATTAAATTCGACGAGGCTTGTTCTCTGGCCTGCCACGCCAGGAATTTGCCAGTAAAATTACTCTCCTCATAGATTTTTTGAGAGCTCTTACGAAAAATCTCCTCACTCTGAGTATAGATCTCCTGGGAGAACTCTCTTTTGGCCGCAATTAATTGGGTATAGACCGATCTATCTGAGCTATGTTGCATGCGTAAAGTCAGATCCTGTATTTTCTGTTGAAGCACTTTATTCCTGTTCCTGGCGGCCGATGAATCGACCGCGTCTCTCCCAATAACCAACCCTCGAATATATGCCTTCAGGGAATCCCAAACATAGTTAAGGGGGGCTGATCCCGCATTCCGTGCGAGAAAATCTGAAATTTCTGTTTTAATGGCCTCCACCCAGGCCTCATCAGTGAAATATTTTCTATTAAAGACCCAGCGCTTCGGGATTCTTACCCTGTCTCCCGATCCTACTTCCAAAATAATCATTGCATGATCCGAGAATCCGTTATGTAGCAACATCTGTTTAGAAAAAATAATTTGATGTGAAATTAAAAAGAAATCAATCCGGGAGGAGGATTTGTGCCTGCCAGACCAACAGGAATATTCCCTTTTATCTGGGTTTTGATTGCGCCAAGGGTCTCGTAAATTAAAAATCGCCATGTTATTCCTAATCGATCTAAGGGATTTGGGCTTATATTGAACCATCGACTTACTGGATGAATCCAGCACTTTATTCATCATAATATTGAAATCCCCGCCTATAATGATTTCCCCCTTGACCATTAACAAAGAATGAAAAAGCTCGTCATATATCGCTGGTCTATCCTCCGTTGGCGCGTAAAAACTGACAAATGTCACTGGGTTATTTCTGTTAGGAATAACACAGGTGGCCCAACACCATCGGCCCATCCCATCATGCTCCACCTGACCCACCTGAGCTTCTAGTTTTTTACTCACAAATAACGCAACTCCCTTCTGTGATTCTGAACATGCAGATAATACTCTACAGGATGCCCAACTTTTAAACATAGAAAATTCCTCATTTTTCGACTTGGGTATGTGGGTTTCCTGTAACAGAATCACATCCGGCTGTTGCGTTTTAACCCATAGTTCAATTGCTCTCATTTTTTTCCTATTATTTAACCCATTTACGTTGAAGGAAATAACTTTCACCCCCATACTAGAGAATCAAAACAAAGAAAATAAATCGCCACATATCTGATTTCCAAATCTGAAAATAGACCATATTTTGACCCCACGTTGCCAGGAATACCACACTTCAGAATTAACGACATTCTTAAACTTCCGGCTGTGTGCCAGTAAATATATAGAATCATCCACGACTTCTTTTTTTGATTTTTTACCACCAGCCGCCCTCCCCCTCCCCCTCTCGGCCCCCCGTCCTTTATGGCCCTCCCCCCACGCCAGCCATTCAGTCCCATCCCCACCCATAAGGTGCCTTGAATTAGCACCCCTTGACCTTCCTCGGAGTCCAGTCCTGTTCTCCTCCCTCCCCCCTTGCAAAAAAAAAAAAAAAAATGAAAGTTCAGAATAATTAGCGAGATAAGTAGTTTCCTCTGCCAGCCGGCAGATTTCCATAATTCGAAAGAGCACCAAGAATCAAAATTCAAAAAGAAAACTTCTATACCAGAGTTCAAAGGACAGTCTTACGGCCTGATGGCCTAAATTCATTGGTCCTTAGAAATCATGCTTAACAGCCCCTGTGCTTCGTCAATATCCGTAAATAAATGAAATTTGCCCTTAACCAGAACTTTCAGTTTTGATTGCTGAGCAATCATAGCTTGCGCTCCCCTGTCCTTAAACAATTGTAACATTTTTACAAATTCCTTCCTCCTTCTAGCAGCCGCAGCAGACATATCCGAGAAGATCCGACATTTAGTAGAGGGGTTAGCTGAGAATTGCCTCTGTTTAAAGGCCTTAGACAGAATAGATTCTTTCACTCGGATATCTGCAAAATTCACAAGAATAGTTCGAGGTAGAGAGGAGTTTGGAAAAGGTTGAGCAGGGACACGGTGTGCTCTTGTGATCGTCAAGTCCCCTTTAAATTCTGGGATAACCTCGTGGAGGAAGAAGGAGGTAAGCCACTGCGTCATATCAGAACCTTCAATTTTCTCGGGTACTCCCACAATTCTGAGGTTCGATCTCCTATTATAATTTTCCATTTCGTCTAACTTTATTTCTAAAGACTTAGAGGTCTTAGAGAGGGATGACACCTCTTTTTTAACTTCAGACACATGAGCCTCCAGGTCCGAAATCCTTGTCTCGGCCTCCTGGAGTCATACCATTAAATGACATACTTTAAGAAAGCACCCACATCTAATTTCAAACACATTGATTTATACTGGCATTTCAAAATGTATATTCTTTTCATTCAGTGTGCCAATTCCTATTTCTCCTTTTCTGCTCACTGTATTTGTAGTTAATGTTCTCATCTAAGCACTCTTCTAATTTCCATTTTAGTATAGTGCCTAGAAGCTTTTTCTAAATATACTTTTATAAACTACAATCTAATTAACATACATTTCTATGTCTGGTTAAATCTGTTTTCATTTAAAATCTCCAGTCACATCTCCTGCAAACTACCTCCTCTCTCAGTAGAAAAGCAGCTAAAATGGCTACCCCTCACCATGTGCTAATACATATGCTGCTCTAGTTAACAAATCACAAGATTTCTTTTCATCTGTGCTTTTTGTTATACCCTTTATAAATAGTCAGCATTACTTTAACCCTTTCCATGTTTCCTGTGTAGAAGCACAATTTGGTTGTCTTGTTTTTTCCACGATTCCGCAAATCTTCTAAGACACTCGGTGCAGTACATGTGTAACTTTGCAGTGGATTTACGGGTACGCACCGGATCTATGAAGATGTGTGTGAGTGTTTGAGTGGGTCTGTCAGTGTGTGTGTGAGTAGATCTGTGAGTGGGTGTGTGACTGTCTGTGAGTGGGTGTGTGAGTGGAGTCACAAGTGGGTATGCGAGTGTCTGTGTGAGTGTCTGAGTGGGTCTGTGAGTAGGTGTGTGAGTATATATATAAAAATATATATATTTGTATGTATATATATATATATATATATTCACTGAAAAAAACATAGGTTATAGGAGTGTTATAGTTAGTTGGACATTTCACTCGTACAAAACCATTGAAATTCCTCTTTTATAGTTAGTTGTACTAACTATAACTCGCGCACCCGCAATCCACTGCTGATGATGTCACATATTACAGCATTCATGACATGGTCAGTGACATCACTGATGACATCTCAAATGACATCACTGATGACATCGCTGATGACATCATCCAGTGAATGTTGTTTGGTTCCATATTTAAATAAGTATTATATGTATATAAGAATCTGCATTGAAGACTGAGTGGATGTATAAGTGTCTGGATGGAGGATTTAGTAGCACTGTGATTGACTGTCTAAGTGACTAATTTAAAGTGTCTCACTAAATATATGGGATAGTGATTTAACTGTGTGAATGTCTGTATCACTATGTCTCTTGTTATGTAAAGTAGTGTAAAAGTTGGTTACTAGCTATGTGAAACTGTATATTCGTTTTTTAATAGTTAAGTGAGTATTTGTATAGGAGAGTGAATGTGTGTGTAGTTGGGTGGGAGGTGTGTGACTGTCCAAAGATGTGTAAAGAGTTGATTTAGTTGGTATATGAGGTTAAGACTGCATGTGAAAACAGTTGATAGGATGAGTGAATCTCTTTATGGGTGTGTTGATGAGTAAATATAATTCTGTATGATACATGTCCAACAAATTAGAAATATAAAACACAGATTGTATATAAATAAGTTTACATAAGACTCAGTGATTGTATGAGTAACTGTATAGATACATGTTTACTTGTAATAGTGATTTTATAAGTCACTAAGAAGGAGTTACTATCTATATGAATACATAAGTGGTGTTTGTATAAGTGTGTAGCTAAGTAAATGTAAGTATGATCAATTGTTTGTATAAGAGTAGGATGACTGTATAAGTCAATGGAATGTGTGCTGGTAGGTAATGTTGATATAGGTGTATAAGTATATTTAAAAGTTTTCTATTGATCTTTCTCAACATGTATGACTGAATTTATAGGTAAGTGTTTACATGTGAGTGTAGACCTAGGAATCACTGAGTGGGTTTTTAGAAACTTTTATTGGTGTATCAATGGTTTAAGCGTGGCACTCTATATTTTATAGTGAGTGATGAAAGGTTATATTAGTGTATGATGAGGTGTATCAGATTGTCACGTGTATGATGTCATCAGTGATGTCAATTGAGATGTCATCAGTGGTCACTGACCATGTCATGAATGAAGTAATATGTAACATTATCAGCAGTGGATTGCGGGCACGCGAGTTATAGTTAGTACAATTAACTATAACAGAGGAATTTCAATGGTTTTGTATGAGTGAAATGTCCAGCTTACTATACCACTCCTAAAACCTATGGTTTTTTAAATGCTAATCCCTAACTATACCAGGCCTGAAAACTATGGCTTTTTCAGTGAATTTCAAAGGTTTTTTAAATGCTAATTTCTAACTATAACATGTCTGAAACCTATGGTTTATTCATTGAATTTCAAAGGTTTTTTCAAGGACAATTTTTTAATGTATTAATTGTTATATTTATTTTTTTCATTGTGAGTTAGTAAATTTTTTAAACTATTTATTTTTAGATATTTTGTTTTTTTAATTATATTATATATTTCAAATATTAATTAAAAAATATATTTTAGAAAATATTAGAATTCTAAGTTTTTTTTTATTGTTATATGTTTTTTAAATATTTTTATTATTGTCTTTATTGTGGTTTAAAAAAAAAAATTGGGAGTCGCG
Organism: Lissotriton helveticus; assembly: GCF_964261635.1. Classification (NCBI taxonomy): domain Eukaryota; kingdom Metazoa; phylum Chordata; class Amphibia; order Caudata; family Salamandridae; genus Lissotriton; species Lissotriton helveticus. The sequence continues at coordinate 526,126,122 of NC_136072.1, forward strand.
CACCCAAAGCAAACCTTTCTCGAACACAGGGCGGAACCTAGCCTCCATTTTAGGATTGTTGTGTAGGATCCACGTAGGGTGTGCGATGGGGCATATTTTCCTTCACGATTGCTATGCGACCGGTAGGCGACTTCTGGCGCATACGTGACATATACGTATTACGTTACGCGACCCTCGCATGCTTCCGCGTGACGTCATATACGTTTTGGACGAGGTGGGTGTGCGACTCCCGCAAAAAAAAGTATCTAAAAAATATATACATGTATTTATTAGAAATATTAAGGCAAGACATTATCTGAGCTAATCATAAAAATAATATTCTTTTAGTTTTAATAAAGATATATTACTTTTAAATGCAATTTCGCGAAGTCACGCTGGGTGTGTGCTGTCTGTGCGCACCCTACGCGGATCCCATGTGACCACAAAAAAAGAGATTTGATTGGTTTAACACTTCCTATTCTAACTATTGAAGGACCCCACCCATTTCAATCATTCTTACTAGACCTTCTTTGGAGCAATAACTCTACTAGGAAGAACCTAATTTTTTGCTGATTGGAGACCTGATTTTGATTTTCATTAAAGAACAATGGCTACTGGACAGCATGAATCATCTGATTCTGAACATTCCAACAATGAAGAACTTTTACCGGAGCATGCACGTCCTGAGAGATACAGTTCCATCGTATGGAAATTTTTTACAATTCCTGTAGGCCAAAAAAAAGTGAACACTACCAAGGTCACTTGTAAAATATGCAAAGTCGTACTCTCACGTGGAGATCCGAATAAAAAGTATTCTTGCAGGACTGCAACCATGCTTAAACATTTAAAAAGTTTCGATCCCGTCAATCTAGCACACGAGGAGTGCGAAGACTCAGAGAAAACCCACCACCAGCACCGGCAGTAGCAAGCACTTTGGGGACGTCTCTATCAAGTCAACATCTGGACATACGTCCCCAATTGGCGAATGCAAAAATACACTGCATTAAGTGTAATAGGCTGCTGTGCTATGGAGAGCAGTCTGTGGACTTGGTTTGCCGGGCTTTAGAAAATCATCGGTGCTAGATTTTTTAAATTTTACCCCCAGAAGTTCATTGTTTTGTTGCTCCAGTTCTCTTTTTTTCTTTAAAAAATATTCAAAAAAATCAAAAATCATTCTTTTTTTAAAGTTCTTTTCAGAACTTACGTTTCTTGTTAAAAAAAGAGCTATATTTGCATGATAGTGTGTTAAAGTTTGGTTGAATGTATGCGTAGTGGATAATTGACTGAAAGAATGCATTTGTGGTGCATGGTAAATGTATAAGTGCAGAACTATAAGGAAGTGCTGCAGTATGACACTGTAAGCTCTTTAGCTGCAGTGTGCTGTGGTACTTCCGAATCACAGGGATGCAACATATGTACATAAATATGTTGCAAGTCTATGCTTCCCTCTGCACTGCTGCTTAAACTGCAGCCATGTGGTGACACAGGCACCCTAGCACCATGGTGCAAAGATATCTGTGTTGTGTGGAGTTTGTTTTTGTGCAGGAAGACACACCTTCCTGCACAAAAACAATCAGTGAAGGCATTTTTCTCCTTCAATGTATGTTGTGCATTGTAGCAAAACTGAAAGAGAAAAAATGAGGAGAAATGAAAACAATTCTCCTTGTTGTGCCTTGCTACACCAATTGGAGGATGGTGCAGCATTCACACACATGTCCAGATTTATGATTTATGATAAATCTGGAGATGAGTCTTGTTCTATGAGTGTTCTGTGCAAACAGGCACAACCGGTATAGCTTACAGGGGGAGAAGGAGGAATGAGAGACTAGGTCGCCCTCCAAAGTCTTGATACACAAGTAGGAATCCAGATTACTGGGTCCCGAGACCTAGCTCATGTTATGGTAACCGACCCTATCGATCAGTGAAACCTTAAAGGAAAGAAACATTCAAAAAATTCAAAACAATCTAAAGATGCAGTCCCGGGGAGGCTGAATAATAGGTAAAGCCGGGTCTCGGGACCCAGTAATCTGGATTCCTACTTGTGTATCAAACAGGCACAACAACACCTATGGAACACCCTTTCAACACAAAGTGGTGTGTATGATGAGGTCGTATTTACATGGAGAAGAATAGGTACACAGAGTACCTTTTCCTGTCTTTGTAAATCTGAAAGAGTGTCTTGCGCTATAACCATGTTACAAAAAGTGACATATTGTTAGCACAGGATGCTTCTACATTTGCCACATACGTGCTTAGGTAATGCCAGACTGTTACAATAACAACATATTGCTAGTTCATTGTTTGAAAAATTGCATGAGAGTGATAGGAGGTATGTTTCCAAAGATGCTCATAGAAGAATGATTGAAATAATTGCGGTCCTTCAATAGGTACAATGGGAAATATTATGAACCAAACAAATCTTTTTCTTCAGGTCACACGATATCCTATGACAGGGAGATTCCAAAACCACATAGGTATACACTGGGTGTTTTCAAGACTGTATTAATACTTTTTAGCGTCTTGCAGATCTGCTTGCATAGTATATAAAGAAATTAACTTGTACAAGGGTTAATGGCTAAGTCGATCCTTAAATATATGAGTAATAAGTAGAGTAATTTCAGTACTACAAAAAGAGAACAAGGTAAATTTATAAGTACTTAGGTTTTGGCAAAGTGATGGGACATGTTTATAGACTTGTGACTGGAAGTGATGGGACCTCATGTGACATGTACAAACACACTCTGTGACATGTTTTAAGTTAAAGAATTTAGTCTCTTTTAATCCTAAAACTCACTGGACCCTAGTAGCCCACTATGTCTCTCTATTGAACAACATACAGCTACGTTGCTGAGAGGTGCTCTGAAGCCATGTCTCATTTTATATTTTTTTGCAATGCAACTGTCTGGCACTTTCTGCACATATCTGGTGGGTTACTTGGCCCTAGGGACAGTCACTATTGATGTTAATTTTATCCTATAACTTAAAACAACCACAAAGCATCTTTCCACACATATCTACTCTGTCCATCTCCTCTGTCTTCACCTGTGTGCAAACACAGGCCATTGTGCATTTTAATACTTAGTTAAACTTACCTTCACAGTAATAGAAATAAAAAACACTACACATTTTTTTCAGTTGTTTTTTATAATTTAAATTTCTGAAAATTTCATATTTTAGAATCAGGATCTGTAAAAGAGAAGAAAAAAACAGTTATAATATATAATATTATATTTTTTTACAACACAGCAACATTTTACAAATTATTTTCTTTGCCTTTTTTGCTGTTCTCAGAATATATTGAATTTCACTAGAAACAGTGATTTCAATCGTACTCATCACATAACAGCGGGCAAAAAAAAAAACAATCAATAAGATTGTTTAAAAAAACTCAAAACTACATCCTCAATAACAATCCAAAAAAACAAATGACACATATATAAAACACTTACTCCTAAGAAAATGTTCTTACTCGAATTTATATACACTGTAAATATGGTTGTTTAAAAATATACGCTGAGAAAATGTGCAAGAAAAAGTCCGTAATTCAAAGATACACCTTTCCTCTAGGCCAAATGGTATTACTGAAATCCTTTATATTGAAATTGTCCAATAGTAATCGTATTAATACATATTAATAAATTCTTCAGAGGCCGAATTATGTTCCTAAAACTTTGGCTTTAAAAATATTAGGTAGAAATTTGGTAATTCCCTAGGCAAACATTGTTTAAAAACCAACTGAGCATCATTACAATGTGTCCAGCCTTTATCACATTTTAGATAGGCAGTATAATGTCCAGATGTTGTGGAAGGACCATGATGGAAAAGTATTGCTGCTACAAAAGACCTTCCTGATATTAATATTTAACTTGCTACCAAATGTTTTATTAAAGTGTCCAATTTTCTTCCATCAGCTGTACAACGTTGCATCATTAAAATGATATATTGTCCATATCTGTCTATAAATAATATAAATATCACAACTCTTTTTAGAGCCACCCAAGATCTAAACACATACGCTTTATGTATATCTGAAAAATATAACTTTTTTTGCTTGGAGTCGTTCACCCAATGCGTAGAAGTCGTGCACCCAACGCGCTGGAGTCATGCACCCTACATGTTAGGAGTAGTGCATCCAAAACGTGCACACCAGGGGGCTGCACTGAGCACCGCGCTGGGTGCGCGAATCCTAATTTTACAGCAAAAAACAAAATACCACCTATCACTAATTTCTATTCTCCCCGGGGACCCCTTGGAGCTTATATACAACGTTGGATACCGTGGGGGAAGCCCCAATGCCCCCACGGTCCCCGCCGGCTCCCCGCATTCTTCGGGAGCCGGCATTGCTTTTCCACATGGGGAGCTGCTAACAAGCAGCTCCCCATGTGGAAAAGCATTATGGTTTGGATTTTGAAAGAGAGAGCAGGTTTCCCTGCTCTCTCTTTCAAAATCCAAACCAAAATGTCGATTAGGATGGCGGACGGAAATGGGTACTGTCCGCCATGGTCGTGGAAATTTTACTCCCGGCTGCGCCGCGGAGATTCCACGGTTGGGATTAGGATAATCATGTCACGAAACTCCGACCGCGGCGGACGGATCATAACAAACACCGTCCGCGGTGGACGGAACACATCTAACTCCGTCCGCGGCGGACGGAGCCCAATGAACAACCCCCGCCGCAGACGGAAATGACCGCGGAAAAAAACACATGTACCGCCATACCTGTGAATACTCCGTGTCCGCAATTAGGATAAATCCGCCCGTACCACGGAACGCACAGCCGTCCACGTCCGCGGCGGAAAGAATGCAACGATAAACAGTGCATCACTGCGGAAGGCCAACACGCACAACATCCCTAACGTCAAACAAATGTCAGAAAGTGTACCGCAAGTACAAAGCAAACATACGAACATTGACAAGGCCCCCCCCCGATACACCAACACCAAGCACAAGCAAGCATGACACGCCCCAAGTACCCAATAATGCACACTAGTCAACACGCCCACCTACCACCTGACTGCCAACAACCATTGAGACACGACTATAAAATGACACCCACACACTACCACAATCCTTTGCATCACAGCATTGCTGCTAGCAAGAGGCCCTAATCGAGATACAGCTAACTCACATAGAAGACACACAACCACCACCCTACCACACCCACCACACAAACACCCACCACACAATTCCTACACATCACACACCACACACCTGCACCCACCAACTCACTCAACCCACACACTGAGCACCACACACCATGGCACCCAAAAAAAAAACTAAATTCACGGAGGCAGAGTTGAAGGTAATGGTAGATGAAATCATCCGTGTTGAGCCCCACATCTTCGGGGCCCAAGTCCAGCAGACGTCCGTGGCGCAAAAGAACCACATGTGGGACAGGATCGTCACTCGGGTGAATGCTTCAGGGACCGTGCCGAGGACGAAGCATGACATTCAGAGGCGGTGGCATGACCTGAAGACCCGGGTGAAAGGCATCCGCGCAAAAAACTATGCAAGAGCCAATCATACTGGCGGAGGAACACCCCCGGAGCCCATACCCTTCACCGATTGGGAGGAGAAGGTGCTGGTGATACTTCACCCAGAGAGTCTAGACGGACTTGATGAAGGAGAAGAGGCTGGTAAGTACAAACCAAGCCCCACGATCAGTACGACATGGTCAGGCTCACACAACTGAGAAGACACATCACCTATGCCCCAACCCATGCACGTCGGACACCTACTCACAAACATGTACATGGCTACCAACAGGCCCCCATGTTCACGGGGAGGGTGGTGGTGGTGGAGGGTGTGGTGTGTGAGAGGTCCAAACTACAACTCCCAACAGGCCCCTATGTACACGGGGAGGGTGGTGGTGGTGGAGGGTGTGGTGTGTGAGAGGTCCAAACTACAACTCCCAACAGGCCCCCATGTACACGGGGAGGGTGGTGGTGGTGGAGGGTGTGGTGTGTGAGAGGTCCAAACTACAACTCCCAACAGGCCCCCATGTACACGGGGAGGGTGGTGGTGGTGGAGGGTGTGGTGTGTGAGAGGTCCAAACTACAACTCCCAACAGGCCCCCATGTTCACGGGGAGGGTGGTGGTGGTGGAGGGTGTGGTGTGTGAGAGGTCCAAACTACAACTCCCAACAGGCCCCCATGTACACGGGGAGGGTGGTGGTGGTGGAGGGTGTGGTGTGTGAGAGGTCCAAACTACAACTCCCAACAGGCCCCCATGTTCACGGGGAGGGTGGTGGTGGTGGAGGGTGTGGTGTGTGAGAGGTCCAAACTACAACTCCCAACAGGCCCCCATGTTCACGGGGAGGGTGGTGGTGGTGGAGGGTATGGTGTGTGGGGTGTGTGCGACAGGACACAGAAATGTTTTCAAATCGATATGAACATGTAATGTCCACATTACTGACCAGCTCTATCTTGTCCCTCAGGTGATCGTGAACTGACTGGGGAAACCAGTACCCGGCCGCAAGCCTCGCCTCCCACACATACCGGACTCTCTGGTGACGAGGACACAGGCAGCTCCGGTGCGGAGGATGGAGCGGGACCAAGCACACAGCCAGGGCCATCTGGCTCACAGGGACTCCCGGGCCCGATAACCGTCGCATGTGTGACTCCAGCGACACCTGCCTCTGTGATCTGCAGAGTCCCCACCACCACCACCACCACCACCACCAGTACCACCAGTACCACCAGTACCACCAGTACCACCAGTACCACGACTCCTGCCTGTGCCACTCAGCCTAACCCAGCGCACGATGCAGGTCCATTGGCCTCACACCCAAGCAGGGTGAGTGGGCCACAAAGGAGAGAGGCGACGGGACATCAAGCAATAAGGCGAGCCACACCCCGCCGTAAAGAGGAAGGACAGCTACCCCATCCTGTGGCAGAGTCCCTACAAGCCCTTGCCAGGTGCCAGGCGTCGTACGAACGTTCCCAGGAACATGCAGATCGTGCACACCAGTACTCAGTGGACAACACCAACATGTTGCGCGAAATCTCTGGGTACCTTGGCCAGATCGTGCACATCATGGGCCAACAGACAACAATGTGGAGGGAATGGATTGCCCGGAACAACCCCCCCTCCACCAATTGTCGTAGCGCCACCGCCACCGTCACCTCCACCTCCACCGCCACCGTCAACTCCGCCTCCACCGCCACCATCACCTCCGCCTCCACCGCTGCCACCACCACCTGTGCCCCTGGCGACGGATGTGGCCCATGACCAACCTGCACCCCCAGCTGACTCTGTTCCACCTCAGAGACGGAGGGGCCGCCCGAGGCTGGAAGTGGGTGAGAGCAGTGTTGGAGCGCCATCCACACGCTCCAAGAGGGGCCGCCAATGACTTTGTCACTGCCTGTGCCAGACATTCACCCTGCAAAGTATCCTGTCCCACATAGACAATCATAGCCACTGGTCTGCTGGACTAGCCTGACACCCCCCAATGTGGTGTCAGCACGGACATTTCATCTGCCATTACCTTCAACTCCAACTCCCTCCCCACCCAGTTACTTGTAAATATTCACCAGCACAAAAGCACAACCTGTAAATAAATTTCACTTACACACTCAATGATGTTTTGCCTCCATGTTTATTCACATGATTGCCTTCAGAAACAGACGTAAACAGGTGCAGGGATCCTAGTCGTACATGATCATGGCGCTGCGGGAGTGACCTAGGGAAAATCAGAGACTGCAAACACACGTCAGGAAACAGATTCACACACATCACAACACACTGCACAGCAACTTTACACAAACTACACTCATCACTAAAGCATGGGATGAGAGGACACACATCATGGAGACTTGTATGTCCAAAGAAATGAAGACACACATATGCAACCATCACAAACAAGAACACACAGCTGATGCAACCCACATCCACACAACACCAGCAAACATACATAAGACATTGTCAACTGGCACAAGAGGTAATTACTCACATTCAAGGGAAGTAGCGATCAATGAGCTGGCGCCTCTGGTCCACACCTTCCTCCTCACCACTATCCTCATCAGTCGACATGGGTGGGATGGGAGGCCGAGGAACTTCTTCGTCTTCAGGGTCCAAGAGCAGTTAAATGTCATTGCGCACTGCCAGGTTGTGGAGCATGCAGCAGGCAATCACGATCCTGCATACTTTTCCTGGTGAGTAAGGCAGGGCCCCTCCGGTCTTTTCCAGGCACCTAAACCTAGACTTTAGCAGTCCAAAGGTACGTTCGATCACTCTCCGTGTCCTTCCATGTGCATCATTGTAGCGCATTTCACCCGCTGTCGTAGGATTACGTAGGGGACTCAGGAGCCAGGGCCTGTTTGGGTACGCCGAGTCGCCTAAGTAGGGGGATGACAGACACAAATATCACAACAAGAAATGGTGGTTACCCCATGCCACACAGAGATCACAAAAGTCCCCACTGCACACTCACCAACAAGCCACGCTTGACCGGGTCGCAGATTTGCCATCAGTTGGGGGACAATGCTGCTCCGCATGATGTGGGCGTCATGTGCGGAGCCAGGAAATCTTGCACACACATGGGAGATGATGTTGTTTGCCAGGCACACCACCTGCACGTTCAGCGAATGGAAGTGTTTGCGATTCCTAAAAACCTGCTCACGTGCCCATGGTGGAATGATAGCGATATGTGTGCCATCAATTGAACCCACAACGTGTGGTATGTGGCCCAGTGCATAGAAGTCTGCTTTGACAGCTGCCAACTCTTCCGCCCGTGGGAAATGTATGTAGTCATTCTTGTACAGCATCATAGCTCTTAAAATATCCCGAAGTACCGTGCTGAACATGGACTGTGACATCCCCCAGGCATATCCAACTGTGTACTGAAAGGTGCCAGTAGCAAAAAAGTGTAGGGCAGCCATCACCTTTGCTGTGGGTGTAATGGAACCAGGATAAGTCCTTCGTGGCTGCAGATGAGGAGACAATTGTGCAACAAGCTCCATCAACCGTCGTCGATCCAGCCGGAATTTCCTAATCACCTCCTCGTCAACCATATCCTCCAGCACAGTGTATGGCCGATGCACATTTGGAGCTCTCCTGTGTGGGAGAGAAATGTAACTTGGGTCATCTTACAAACGACGCATACGTGTGCAACTCCATCGCATGTGAGCCAACATTAGCAACAACAACTTTTCTAGGGAGAATGGTCATATGTGTGACATCTCTGATACTCTATACAATACGTAGTGCCCCTTTAACAAAGTGCAGCCACTTGCAACAGGAAGTGTGTCAACGCAACGTAGTCACATGTGAACCTTACTGACAATACGTGTGTCTTTACCCTAATGTTTAATAGCCACATCACAGACACACATGCAAGTGCATGCACACAAACGATAATGATACACACACACCATGTCATCATGTACCAATGCCAACACCAATAATGTTGTCCATACGGTAATTACATGCATGGTGACACAACGTCCAAAACACATACACTGAATGCATGTGTACCACCACCACTGTAGTCACCTCGCCAGAACCACACACTGACAACAGATGCATAATTTGGCCATACAGCCGTAATGTACTGTGTAGTTGTGAAGATGTAATAACGTTTGTAGGGTCACACCCGACGTCAACACGTCCAAATGCACATCTGTTGCCCATTGTGTGCCCACCGATGGGCATAGTATGGACACACATGCAATAGTGTATGACATATGACCTTTCCCTATCACGCTCACAACCCTCATGACGCAACTGCACACAACACATCACGGTGCAGCGTCTGACAAGATAACATAATTGGCGCCGCCATGGCGGTGCACAACTTCCGCTACTTCCCAAAGGCCATACGCGGCCAGCAGCCCTCTTCCAATTGGCTGCATGTGCACGGACCGTCACGGGCACACATCGGCAACCGCACGTGCAAGCTTCAGGCACGGATGCTTCAGTTGCAACAATGTTCTATCACTGGCGCCACCATGGCGGTGCACGTACTCAGCGGGGGAGGTGCAGGCCTATACACCCTTTAGATGTACTCAATGGACATGCCAGTTCATGTCCCCTCTTACAGTCACATTGCATCATCCACCGTACACCGGCCGGAGCAGCCGGGCCTAGGACGGCCATGCCGGCCATGTCCACAACTGCCGTGCCAGGCCATGTACACAACTGCCGTGCCGGCCATGTCCACAATCGCCATGCCAGGCCCGGCCTAGGACGACCGTGCCGGCCATGTCCACAACCGCCGTGCCAGGCCATGTACACAACTGCCGTGCCGGCCATGTCCACAACCGCCGTGCCTGGACATGGCCGGCATGGCAGTTGTGTACATGGCCTGGCACGGCGGTTGTGTACATGGCCTGGCACGGCGGTTGTGTACATGGCTGGCACGACAGTTGTGGACATGGCCTGCACGGCCGTCCTAGGCCCGGCCGCTCCGGCCAGTGTACGGTGGATGATGCAATGTGACTGTAAGAGGGGACATGAACTGGCATGTCCATTGAGTACATCTAAAGGGTGTATAGGCCTGCACCTCCCCCGCTGAGTACGTGCACCGCCATGGTGGCGCCAGTGATAGAACATTGTTGCAACTGAAGCATCCGTGCCTGAAGCTTGCACGTGCGGTGGCCGATGTGTGCCCGTGACGGTCCGTGCACATGCAGCTAATGGGAAGAGGGACGCTGGCCGCATATGCCCAATCGCAAGTAGCGGAAGCAGTGCACCGCAACAACAGGGCCAGTCATTGGCCCATTTCACGAACACGCTTCCAGGGCTGACCAATTGCTGGCGACGTATGCCACTGACACGTGCTGAGGGCCCTATATGTGTGTTGTCCAAAAGCACACATCCTACCCTGGGAACCAGTGCTGCCTGTTCACCTCGACCTGCTGCTGCTGCTGAGCTGACCACCGACTGCTGCCTGTGACCATCACCTCGACCTGCTGCTGCTGCTGAGCTGACCAACGACTGCTGCCTGTGACCATCACCTCGACCTGCTACTGCTGCTCTAGTCCCATACTCCGTGATCTTGCCATGTCGAGAGGCAAAGAGATCCGGTCTCATCCCTTCACCGCCGCGGAGCTTGATGTACTCGTGGACGGTGTGCTCCGCAACTATGGACGACTCTACGGCGCACCCGGACGGGTGGTAAGTGCAGTGTGGGACATGTTGGTGTGCATGAGGGGGCCAAATGATCGTGCATACTGCTATCTTAGCTGTGTACTGTGGGCTCGACATATGTTTCGGATTGTGCATGGTTGCTGACAGATACGTGTTGCCCCTATGTGTGTGACAGGCCAACTGTCCACTGACTTACACCCTTTTTTTTCTCCCATCATGGTAGGTCAAGCTGCACCTTCGCAAGGATGTGTGGAGGAGCATTGCACCGGAAGTACGGGCATTGGGGGTGTGCAACAGACGACATACACACTGCCACAAACGCTGGGACGACATTTCCAGTCTGAGCAAGAATGTAGCGGAAATGACACTGGGGATGATTCCAAGGACGCCCCGTCTGGCCCGACGCTCCATGACCCCTCTCATGCACCGTATCATTGCAGTGACGCATCCTGAACTGTCCGAACGTCTGAGTGTCGATCAACAGCAAACTAGCGGTGAGCATACTGTCTGTGTAGGAAACTTGTAAGCGCAATGCATGTATTGGTGCACAGACACAGTATTGAGTTCCGTGTTGCGTATGTATCTCTGTGATGCCATGTTGGTCCCATTGGGTGGGTGTCATTTGACATCCAGGTCCGCAATGTTGACACGCCAATTGCTTAGTAGTTGAGTGTTGAAGCACATCCCCTAGTGGTCCATGGCCCCATGGCAGGAAATGTGTGCAGATGTACGTGCTCCTGCCCTGTCCGCATGCTGTACATGTGTCACGGCCACCAACGCTTATGTAATGTGAGGATGACTGGTAGAGGTGGGCCGTGTGCAGGATGGGGGCTACAATTACTTTGTCAGCTATGGAATTTGGCAATCCTTGTACTGCTGTACGTGAGTGTGCCCATGACTTACACCTCTTTTATGTGCATTTCAGCTATGGCAGAGGACACTCGGCCACAGACGGAGGAGAACAGTCGAGGAAATGAGTCCGGGTCAGACTTCGCACACACGCAGACTGACACAGAGGAGGGCAGCGCCGGAGAGGGGGACAGGACCGTCCCTGAGGACTCGCATGTGGAGACACCATCGTCCTCATCTTCGGAAACTCTTGGTGAGCCTGCACTGTTGTCACAGACTGGGAGTGGGCAATCATCACCTTCTGTCGGAAGACAGCACACAGGGCCCATACTTCCGCCAACTGCACCATGTACTGTTCGTGGCCGCAGGAGTAGGGGGAGCAGAGTGGCGTTCGGTGCAGGCACCGCTGCCCCTGCCACGGTGAGCCAAAATGCACTGTGTGCTGAGGCCGTTGATCTGCTGCGACAGCTGTGTGTGGGGCAGACCAATATGACAAATGCTTTCCAAGACCATGATAGGAAGTTGGGGCAGGTGGTGGCATTCATGGAAGGGATGCATGGCGATCTTGCTGGTCTACACAGGACAGTGCAGTCATTGGCAAGCAGTGTGTCGTCTGCAATAGTACAGTCGAATGTACAGGGTGCTACTTCTGTTTCCCCATCTACACCACTGGATGTCTCAGGGGGTAGTGATTATTCAGAGCAGGACTCAAATACAGGTTATTGCACTAGAAGCAGCGTCAGACAGCACGTCAGGGCACACAGGGCACAGAACCCATCCCCTAGATCAGCTAAATCTGTTCACGAAGACAACGTCAGATACACTGGAGTACACACACACGATCCACACGTGTTGTTGGGGGACATGCCTTCAGGAGCTACACAGGCATTCAACACAAAAGGTACTCCCAAGGCAAGGGATACTCACAAGTCCATGGACAGTCCCTTGGACAAGGCCACTCAAAAGACAAAGGACCCTCCTAAGAGCAGGGAGACTCCCAAGGGCAGGCCCACAACAGAGGAAAGGGACCTTCCCAAGGACAAGGACAGTCAGGAGACAAAGGCTCCTCCTCAGAGCAGGGAGACTCCCAAGGGCAGGCCCACAACAGAGGAAAGGGACCCTCCCAAGGACAAGGACAGTCAGGAGACAAAGGCTCCTCCTAAGAGCAGGGAGACTCCCAAGGGCAGGCCCACAACAGAGGAAAGGGACCCTCCCAAGGACAAGGACAGTCAGAAGACAAAGGCTCCTCCTAAGAGCAGGGAGACTCCCAAGGGCAGGCCCACAACAGAGGAAAGGGACCCTCCCAAGGACAAGGACAGTCAGAAGACAAAGGCTCCTCCTAAGAGCAGGGAGACTCCCAAGGGCAGGCCCACAACAGAGGAAAGGGACCCTTCCAAGGACAAGGACAGTCAGAAGACAAAGGCTCCTCCTAAGAGCAGGGAGACTCCCAAGCGCAGGCCCACAACAGAGGAAAGGGACCCTCCCAAGGACAAGGACAGTCAGAAGACAAAGGCACCTCCTAAGAGCAAGGAAACTCCCAAGGACAGGCACACAACAGAGCAAGGTCCTTCTCCCAAGGCCAGGGACACACACAGAGAGCAGGTGTCTACTGGAGACAGGTGCACCACAGACGACAAGTCTGCTGGCAGGAACAGGGCGGCGACCAGGGCACAGGCAAAATCCAGAGACAACACTCCACCTAAGGATAAGGCACATCCTACGGACAAGGCTTCTAGCATGGACAATGACGCAATCAAGGACAGGCATACTTCACCCCTGGCTGCACTGAGGCTGATGTTTTCAACTGAACGCCAAACAGATGTTTACGCGGCGGAGTCCCCCCATACCTCCACTCCCATCCGGCCCAGTCAGAAGCAGAGGAGGGAGTCCCCTGTTGTTGCATCCCCCATTACACATGATTCTGAGTCCCGGCTGCAGGCACACAGCAAACGACAAGCAGGCTCCAGCAAGTCCCCAGATACCCGATCCCCGGCTGCAGATGCTCCACCTATGGTGGGTGATAATTCTTTAGAGTCCCCACCACTTGGCAGTCCTGTCCTGTCCAGGGTGCACTCACACATCCCTAAGAAACGCAGACACACACCATTGACACCTGCCCACCCCAATGTCGCTCAAGGTCAGCTATCCCCAGCTCCCAGGGCCACCCTGCCTCCTGGCCCATACAGCCCTGTGGCTCATCATTTCAGTGGTCCCAGTGGCGCAGGTGCAGTTGAGTCTCATGTATCAGATAGTGGCACTGTGTCTGTTGTTGGCTCTCATGCATCATGTAGTGGCACAGTCTCTGTTGTGCCCTCTCCTGTTGCTGGTCCTGGCAGTGTATCTGGGTCTATGGCTCACGTGTCAGTGAGTAGATCTGTGGCTGTGTTGCACACTCCTGTTTCTGGTGCTGGCAGTCTGTCTGGGTCAGTGGGTCACGTGTCAGTGACTACATCTGTGGCTGTGTCTCACATTCCTGTTGCTGGTGCTGGCAGTGTGTCTGGGTGTGTGGCACATGTGTCTGTCACTCGGGCTGTGGCTGTGTCTCACACTCCTGTTGCTGGTGCAGGCAGTATGTCTGGGTCCGTGGCCCATGTGTCTGTCACTCGGGCTGTGGCTGTGTCTCACACTCCTGTTGCTGGTGCTGGCAGTATGTCTGGGTCCGTGGCCCATGTGTCTGTCACTCTGGCTGTGGCTGTGTCTCACACTCCTGTTGCTGGTGCTGGCAGTATGTCTGGGTCCATGGCCCATGTGTCTGTCACTCGGGCTGTGGCTGTGTCTCACACTCCTGGTGCTGGTGCTGGCAGTGTGTCTGAGGCAGGTAGTTCACGCAGTCCCCCTGATTCTGTGATGTGAGGTGCTGATCACTTCACTCAAATGTTATTTCACATGGTGTGTCCATTGAGAACTGCATTGCACTCTTGTGGTCCCTGGGACGGGTTGGTTGGGACACGTACTTGTGCTGCCTCTGATGTACCTGCTCTGTACTCCACAATGCCATGTAAATGTTCTGATACTGCATTCTGCCCTCTGATGTGCTGCCTCTGATGTAGCTGCTCTGTACTTCACAATGCCCTGTTGATGTTCTGATACTGCATTCTGCCCTCTGATGTGCTGCCTCTGATGTACCTGCTCTGTTGGGCACAATGCCCTGTTGATGTTCTGATACTGCATTCTGCCCTCTCACATGCTGCCTCTGATGTACCTGCTCTGTACTCCGCAATGCCCTGTTGATGTTCTGATACTGCATTCTGACCTCTCACGTGCTGCCTCTGATGGACATGTTCAGTGCTATGGACTGTTGTTGCACTTGGCCCCTCTCACGTGCTGCCTCTGATGGACCTCTTCAGTGCTATGGACTGTTGTTGCACTTGGCCCCTCTCACGTGCTGCCTCTGATGGACATGTTCAGTGCTATGGACTGTTGTTGCACTTGGCCCCTCTCACGTGCTGCCTCTGATGGACCTGTTCAGTGCTATGGACTGTTGTTGCACTTGGCCCCTCTCACGTGCTGCCTCTGATGGACATGTTCAGTGCTATGGACTGTTGTTGCACTTGGCCCCTCTCACGTGCTGCCTCTGATGGACATGTTCAGTGCTATGGACTGTTGATGCACTTAGCCCCTCTCACGTGCTGCCTCTGATGGACATGTTCAGTGCTATGGACTGTTGATGCACTTAGCCCCTCTCACGTGCTGCCTCTGATGGACCTGTTCAGTGCTATGGACTGTTGTTGCACCTGGCCCCTCTCACGTGCTGCCTCTGATGGACCTGCTCTGTTGGGCACAATGCCCTGTTGATGTTCTGATACTGCATTCTGCCCTCTGATGTGCTGCCTCTGATGTAGCTGCTCTGTACTTCACAATGCCCTGTTGATGTTCTGATACTGCATTCTGCCCTCTGATGTGCTGCCTCTGATGTAGCTGCTCTGTACTCCACAATGCCCTGTTGAGGTTCTGATACTGCATTCTGCCCTCTGATGTGCTGCCTCTGATGTAGCTGCTCTGTACTCCACAATGCCCTGTTGCTGCTCTGTACTCCATAATGCCCTGTTGATGTTCTGATACTGCATTCTGCCCTCTCACATGCTGCCTCTGATGTACCTGCTCTGTACTCCACAATACCCTGTTGATGTTCTGATACTGCATTCTGCCCTCTCACATGCTGCCTCTGATGTAGCTGCTCTGGTGCCCACTTTGCCCATGCTCACGCATACACTGTGATCATACCCCTATTATGTGCAATAAAGGTAGTCTATCAAGTCTCGTGGTTTGTCGTTGTCATTCATGCTTGCGTACTACAAATGTGTATTTCTATTTGCTTCTCATCAGTGGTTTGGGTAACATGACACTCCCCCTCCCTACGTCACGACCCTTGCAGGTATTCCCCTCCATGCAGCCAATGGTCTGTGCCTTACCTGCGTCGGCGTCGATGGTGGGCCAAGACTAGGACGTGGTGGATCGCGAAGAGCATCGGGAAAGCGTGTAGCGCTGGGTCCATGGTGGCGAGTAGCTTGTGGTGGGTCTCTCTGCTGTGTCTCTTTTCCTCGCTGTGGGGAATCCGCCGTGTTCAGACAGGTTGTGTTTCCGCTGCGGTTTTATGTGTATTTTCCGCCATCTTGATTTGGGGGACGGTCTTAGACGTCAGTACGTACGGCGGAGCCTCCGGATGTGTTCCGTCCACCGCGTGGTCGTGTGTAGTTCGACGGCGGTGCGTGCTTTTCCGTCGCGGATGGAAATTTGACACGTTTTCCTATCCTGATATGGCGGACGGAGTGTCCGCGGCAGGCGGACACGGAAAAGGCTTTTTCCGCCTACTCCAGGGCCGCGGTGGCTCTTCCGTCCGCCATCCTAATGAGCCCCCAAGTTTCCTATGGGAGGGCGGGAGCCGCAAGACTCCCGCCCTCTCATAGTAAACAGCAGTGTCCCGGGGTCGGCACCCGAAGACACTGCAGGAGCCGGCACTAGGGGGTAGTGGCCCCCAGGGCCCTCAACGGCTCCAGGGGGCCATGCGGCCCCCCTCCCACAATACATAATGCCCCAGGGTTGGTGGTCCCGGGGCTTGGGGGACCTTTAAGCCCCCCCATCCCTTTTTACAAAGCCCCAGGGATGGTGGTTCCCGGTGCTAAGGGGCCCCTCTGGGCCCCCCTAAAATTTAATATTTTTCCCCTGGGATTTGGCCCCCCCAGGGGCTAAATATTAAGCTTGCGCTTCATTTTATTATTTTTTTATGGCAGGATCCACGCACCCATGCTTAGGACCCCCTAAGCATGTCTAGAGGGTCAGGATATTTCTACCCTGCCCCCTTTATACATTTTGCACACTTGTTCCACTGATTTCTTCAGCCTTGCTTTACCGAGGCACAAAATGGCTGCCAACACTTCCTGGTTTGGAGTGTTGACAGACAGTTGACAGCCAATTAGCATGCAGCTCGTGATCGTGAGGATCAGGATGCGCGGATTCACCGCGGATATAAATATATATGTTCTTTTAATTGTGATTTCCTCAGGAACTACTGAACGGATTTGCACCATTTCAGCAAAATTATGACTTTAAACCAAGATCTACCTCTTTGCCAAATTTGGTGCAATTCCGTTCAGCAGTTCGAGCTGTAGCCCCGGCTAAAGGTTCCTAAGGGAAATTGCATGGGGAAAATAAGTTTTGGACCCCCCTTTTTTCTCGGCCCCACTTGATGAATCACCCCGAGACTTTTAGGATAGGAGCGGACCGGAGCGCCCCACCAGTTTTGAAAATTTAGCGAAGATTCGTCAACCGGCGCCAAAGTTATTCCAAATAGAATGTTGCGAATTTCCTATGGAAACTAGGTCCTAACTGTAACTACCTACTGGCGACCACCAGTAGGTAATATATATATACATATTCTCGTGATCAAGGGGTTGTCCACAAAACGCGCTGGGTCTCGACACTAGCTGAAATAAAATACCGCTGTCTCAATAATCGTGTCTACAGTGTGCTGTTTTGGAAAGAGGAGGTAGCATTTTGGGAAAATATTCAGGGACCCGCCGTCCCGCTGTAGAACGCCGCCGCGAGAGGCAAGGAAGAGGCGACCGCGTTGTTCTCAACGCTTTGCTGTGGGACTTTCAATTATTCCTTGCCCGCTCTAGAATACGGATGGTAAACACGGAGCTGAAGCCAACTGGTTTCCGGTACCTGAGGACCCGATTCTGCGATAACGGGTAGTAGAGAAACCGAGGTGAGCTCCGCAGCACAATTTGGTTCAATTTTCGAGCAGGCGGTTTCCCCGCGTTTCCCTTATACAAGGAAACGGCTGGGAGTTGAAAGCGGTTTCTGCTAATAGCAGAACAATCTAGCGCCTGCAGTATGGCATTGTCAAGGAGTATGAAACCCTGCGAGGCAGCAGAGAAAATGTTTGAAAACTACAAAGATCACACCGTAACGACCCAAATCGAACCGAAAAGCAATGATGATTTAACACCCAACAAATGTCACCTTTGGGATCGCTTGTGGAAAGCACTTAAACTTGAGCAGAATAAATGGTGGGAGGCCACAGCACTCCAAAAGTACATCGATGCGGAAAGAGTGCCCAGGGGTCTAAGGATCTTTGTAACCCCTACTTTCAACGACCCTGACCCAGAATTGATCAATGACTGGGCAGCCAATAACCACAATTGTTCTACAATAATGCTTGGACTGTTGGTTAAATATGCAAGAAAACATGTTGAGCGGCTAGCTGACGAAATTGAAAACATCACGAAACAGCTCAAAGCCATTTGTGGTTAGGAAGATTGCCAAAAAGAAATGAATAAATTAGATGAAAAACTTAACAAAATTGAAGAAGACATCAAGACAAAAAACAGAGAAAATTCCATGGAGATCTTATTGACTACCAGAAGGGGCAGGTATTCACCTTCGCCAAAAAATACGATTGTTTGGGAAACATTCAGACTGAGTTTGATGCTAGGAGCAGCGGCCTGACAAAGAATGTCACAAATGAAGGTGGCGCAGCTGGACACGCAAGGGAAGACAGTATTTTGAGTGAAAGAGACATCTCTAGTGTATCAGAGCGAGATGGGGTAAAAGACCGCATTTTAACCGAATTCACACTGATGGCAAAATTAAGAATGCCAGCCAACAGACAAGCAGTAAATCGAGGTCGTGGAAGAGGAGGCAGAGGCGCATCAAGAGGAACAAAAACATCGGTAGGAGTGCTGGGAAGCCCAGTGGGAAGTCGGACAACGGGCCAACAACAGAAGAAATAATGGAGCAGAACACAGTCATCAACCTGTCCAAGCGACCACTAACCGACATTGAGGTAGAGACTCTTTCTTTGGGTTTATCATGTTGTCCTTCTTATAATTTTAATTATACTCAAAGCCATATTGAGCTATTTAATTTCACATGGAAATTAAGGATAAAAAAATGGTATGCTACCAAAGTTACGGACCCCAGAGTAAATGCAATTGATGAACCGAGTCTCACCAGCATAGGGGAAACGGATTTATGGCAAACCTGTAGAGAGTTGGAGAGCGATGGTAACAGTATGACATTGTCTGAGGCTGATGTAAATGTAAGGACTGATCTGAGCACAAGAAGTGGCTTTAGACCGAAATCGATTTTCCTCCCACAGATAAAAAATGACTCCATTGCTGTGTTTGAACGTGGAGTCATGCAAGAATTTTTAAATCTGTCTAAAAAGAAATGGCATATCAACAAAAAATTTAACCACTGAGCAGTTGAATGCCATTGAGAGTCTAAAAAATGATCGTACCATTGTAATTAAAAAAGCGGACAAGGGTGGGAACATGGTTATACTTTCACCTGACATGTATATCGAGGAAGGTTTGACATAGCTATCTGACCCAGACAAATATGAGATCAGTAACAAGTACGAATATGAGAAATTTATAAAAAACTACCAAACACAATTAGTAGAGTGGAAAGATAAAGGGATTCTTGAAAAAGAAGAATATGATTTTTTATCTTGCAAGTATCCCAAACTCCCCGCTCTATACCAACTCCCAAAGGTCCATAAAGACAGAGAGAAACCCCAGGCAGACCCATTGTGTTGTCAAGGGGAAGTTTCTTGGAGAACTCATCTAAATACGTAGATTATTTCCTCCAGCCATTTGTCCAAAAGCTAACATCCTATATTAAGGACACTGGCGATTTTCTCAGACTATTAGAAAAGATTGAGTGGAACACGAATTACAATCTTCTGAGCTTAGATGTTACAAGTTTGTATACTTGTATCCCACACGAACTAGGACTCACAGCTTGTCAATATTTCTTTAAAGAAAGATCAGTCTCCTATACACTTCACACTGAAATGTTGGTTTCTATGATGCCTAGCTGTCTTACACAAAACTTCTCTACATTTAATGGAAAGATCTTTAGACAAACCCTTGGAACATCTATGGGGACCTGCTTTGCGCCTTGCTTTGCAGGTCTCTATCTAGGGTTTTGGGAGGAACTGTGGTCGTGAAAATGGAAATATACAGAAAGAAGGTGGTCACATGGGCACGGTATATAGACAATATTTTCATTGTATGGGATGGCAATGAAGAAGAGGCAAACAGTTTTGTTAGCAGACTTAATGTGAATGATTTCAATCTTAAATTCACAAGTCATTTTTCCTGTACCAGGATTGAATTCCTTGATCTGAAACTGACAGTAGTTAATAACAGACTGGAAAGTACACTATTTTGCAAAGAAACGGCAGGAAATTCGCTTTTACACTCACGTAGTTGCTACCCCAAGAGTCTTATACACGGCATCCCTCTAGGGGAGTTCCTCTGTGCAAAGCGCAACTGCAGCACAGAGGCTGGCTACATCAAGGAGCAGACCTTAATGGCAGAAAGATTTCTGGAAAGAGGCTACACCAAAAACACCATCAGAAAAGCCAAAATTGAGGCAAAAACCAGAAACAGATCTGACCTCCTAGCCAACACTAGCACAGTTTAACAGGACCACCAAAAAATCAGGTTCATAACAGCCAACAATCCAAACAAGTGAGACAGAGTTTAAAAAAAAATTGGCAAGTGCTTTCTACTGACAAAGATTTAGCACCCCAAATAGAGCCATTTCCCCAGATAGCCTACAGAAAGGCAAAATCACTCAAAGATACAATTTGCAGGACCATGGAAACACCAGACCCAAAGAAAACAGACATTAAGGGCTTTTTCACAATGCCGAAATTGTTAAGCATGTAAGTACAGCAAAAACTGTAAAGAATGCGTATTGTCAACATCGTGTGAACCTTTTGTCATCCAAAAACACCTTTTCTGTAATTCGGATCACGTAGTATATGCCCTCCAATGTCCCTGCAATAAAACGTATATAGGGAGTACACTAAACAAGGCAAAAAAACGAGTGTTAGAACACCTGAGGGCAATACGAAAAGGTGACAAACAGTACCCAGTAGTCAGGCATTTCCAGGCTTGCCACAACCAGGATGATAGATTATTATCTTTCATCGTGTTAGATTCAGTTGGTATAAATATAAGAGGTGTAAATCGAGTTCAGGACCGGCGAAGTCTTGCGTCTAGACTTATCATCCAATACCAAACAATGGCCCCTTAAAGTCATAACTGAGACGAAGAATTATAAGTACATCTAGGATGATTGCCCAATGTGTAGAGTCTGAAGTAAATCGTAAATGATTTTGTATGTTGTATTTTGATTTCTGAGTCAATTTCAAATGAATTTTAATGAAGGTAACAAAGCATTCTTTTAAGTTTGATGATATAGTTTCTAACTTATGGTGAACAGTATATTTGGCACATAGATGTTTGGGATTCGAATCTGAGTTTGATACAACAACTTATGCCTCAAACATTGCTGTACTTGGTATTAGAAAGTTGGGTAGAGTTACTGAAAGTAATGCAATATGATGGCTAATTGTTGGATTTAAACGTGTTATGAAACCAACCTTTTAGGAGCAGTTTAACTTACTACTCTATAGATTCAAACTAAACAAATCTTTTGTCTCGCAGCAAAAATATTCTGTCAATTTTAAATGTTCTTGTTTGGTAAGTATTCATTTTAGTGATATGACATGAACGAAACATATTTTTTTGTGTTCAGACTACAGGTTTTATGAATAGAAGAAAGTTGAGAGAATATGAAATGTATGCCTCACTTTGAAGACCGGTACAAAAGGGGGTGGTGATGGACGGAGCATCTGAACCAATCAAACACTCACACCCAGTCAAAAGGTCTGGGTTTAATCCATCACCGTTCTTTAGCCCGAACTGCCAAGCCATGCCTTCCCTGGACCGGAAACAAGTATCCGAGGACCGGTTTCTGGCATTACAGCCGTCTTCAGCCCAGCTTGCTTGAGTCCAGTGGCAAAGTGAGCAAGGGACTCACGTCTGAGCATACCCTGCCACACTTATGGCGGCCAAAAGGGGTACAAAAGGGGGTGGTGATGGACGGAGCATCTGAACCAATCAAACACTCACACCCAGTCAAAAGATCTGGGTTTAATCCATCACTGTTCTTTAGACCACTCTACCACCCCAGTTCAGACATGGCTATATGCAAATCAGTCTGCCCCTGTGCCTCATGGGAACAGTCCAGCCTGAACTGCCAAGCCGTGCCTTCCCTGGACCGGAAACAAGCTTCCGAGTACTGGTTTCTGGCATTACAGCCGTCTTCAGCCCGGCTTGCTTGAATCCAGTGGCAAAGTGAGCAAGGGACTCACGTCTGAGCATACCCTGCCACACTTATGGCGGACAAAAGCGGTACAAAAGGGGGTGGTGATGGACGGAGCATCTGAACTAATCAAACACTCACACCCAGTCAAAAGATCTGGGTTTAATCCATCACTGTTCTTTAGCCCACTCGGCCACCCCAGTTCAGACATGGCTATATGCAAATCAGTCTGACCCTGTGCCTCATGGGAACAGTCCAGCCCGAACTGCCAAGCCATGCCTTCCCTGGACCGGAAACAAGCTTCCGAGGACCGGTTTCTGGCATTACAGCCGTCTTCAGCCCGGCTTGCTTGAATCCAGTGGCAAAGTGAGCAAGGGACTCACGTCTGAGCATACCCTGCCACACTTATGGCGGCCAAAAGCGGTACAAAAGGGGGTGGTGATGGACGGAGCATCTGAACCAATCATACACTCACTGGATTCAAGCAAGCCGGGCTGAAAAAACTCGTGATCAAGGGGTTGTCCCCGAAATGCGTTGGGTCTTGAGACTAGCTGAAATAAAATACCGCTGTCTCAACAATCGTGTCTACGGCGTGCTGTTTTGGAACGAGGAGGCAGCATTTTGGAAAATATATATATAGATAAAGCAAACGAAGTGGCCTCTTGAAAACACCACAAACAGAGAGATTTGACACCTTTAATGTTGCGGGCTGCAGAGATAACAGTTTTACACCTTCAGTCCCGTAAAACAGCCATACGCATTTCAGACGATCACTGCGTCCTTGTTCACTGCCAAATTTCAAACACGGCTGCCATTGGGGAACTATTTATATTCAGAATCCCGCCCTCGTGGGCTTTGCACAAGTGCTTCTTGGTCCCCGTAGTTCCCCACAACATATCCAAGTGGGTGCTGCCGTGTAGGAAAAAATTGAAGGCAGGTAATGGCAACAGAGCAGTTTTTATCGTACTAAAGCCACCCACTAGGAAGTTGTATTTACTTTATGCACAGTGCATATGCCTACTCACATGAGTAACACTGAATGGAGCACTACGAAGGCCATGAGGCTGCAGGAGCAGCCACGCCCACCGGGACAGGGACTTTATAATAATGAAGTGCTAACTGATGGCGTTTTGCTCAGCTGTTAAAGTCAACCTTAGACGAACGCGTTGGCGTTTGACTTTCAAGATAAACTTTGTGCTGCTCGTGGTGCATCTACTTTGCTGCAGTCTTCAATAAATATGCAGAAATACTCACCCGTGTGGGCTTCATCATTGGAGGCAACTCTGTGTGTGGATATATATATATATATATATATATATAATATATATTACCTACTGGCGGTCGCCAGTAGGTATATATAGTTAGGATTTTTTCCCTATGGGATTTTTGAAAATTCTATGTCTAATAACTTTGGCGTTTGTGGACGGAATTGGCTGAAATTTTCTGGAAAATGGAACATTTTGTTTCTGAGCAGCCCCTGGAAATTTGGGGGGGGTTCGTCAAGGGGGGGCCGAGAAAAAAGGGGGGTCCCAAAACGTGTTTTTAACATTGAGTTTACCATAGGGCGGTTAGCCTCACTTTTAGCCCGAACGGCTGAATGGATTTGCACGAAACTTGGCAAAATTGTAGGGACTGGTAGCCCGATGTGCCTTTTGTAGGTCTCAATATATGTGCTCCAGTGGATTTTGAGAAATTAACGTTTAAAAAAAGATATATATCTGTAACAGCGGACCGGGCAGCGCCCCGGTTCGCGGACCTTACGCGTAACGGAACTTCACGAAGCGAAGCTGATTGGCCCTCCGGTGTCTGTCAACATTCTAAACAGTCCGGAGCGGCCGCCATCTTGTCTCTCGGTAGGATTGAGAGACAAGAGGAGGACAAAACAAAGGGGGAAATAACCATAAGGGGGCATACTAGATCCTCCATGACCCCCTAGGTTTAATGTGGAGGTTTTAAAAGGGCCTTACTTACTCTATTTTTTTTTTTTAAAAAAAATTTCGGGTTAGCTCCCGGTTCGCGTACCGGGAAGCTAACCGGGAAGCGAACCAAAAGAAATAGAGCTTGCCAGAGTGCTAAACATTCTAGCTAATTTTTAATAACGGGGAGTTAGTTCTAAAAAGAACTTTTTTTTTTTATTTTTTTGTTGTTTTATATTTTTTTTTTCTTTTTTGAACATTATTTGGTTTTTTTGTATTTTTTGAACACTTATTTGTTTTTTTTGTTTTTTTTCAAAGGGAAGGAACAGAAAGAGGCATTGAAAAAGGCTCAACAGGAGCAAAAAAATTTTTTTAAACTTGCTGCGTTTGGAGCATCGGTGTTTCTCGAAAGCCAAATTAATTAATTTCAGACTCATGTTTGCGCATGAAATTAAAGTGCCACAATATAAGCATGTCACCTTCATATGGACAAAATTTTTTTGGATATTTGGCGTTGTTTCGTTGGCCTCTCCAAATGTGAGAGACATATCAGGTGATGTTCTTGTCACCGAAGTTGGGGGGTTCTGTTGTAGTTCACGCACCTCTGCACGACTATAGTTGATTGGATGCCACCTCTGCATATGTCGGTGCATCGTGTAATTTCCATAACTGTATTTTTTATTAGTGCCCCGGGATAACTTTTCTTGGCAGATAAGGCACGTAGCATAGCGTGCATTGACTTTTTTCTCTCCTGGTGGAATGGAAAAAAATTGCCAGATAAAGCTAACTTTGCGATGAGATACCCGGGGTAACTCTTTGACAAATCGTGGTCCCTCTTCTTCCTCTCCGTCTTGTTCTTCCTCTTCCTCCTCTGTGTCTCCAATAAACTGTGCAGATGGTCCTCTCTTCCTATGAGGAGATGGTGGTGGTGGTGGTGGGGGTGCAGAAGCTGAAGCTACTATTGAAGCCATTTTTTAATCAGAGCAAATGATCAGGTCTTCCTTTCTCAAAGTTGAAAGTCAGAGTGAGAAAAAAGGTGGGGGCTTTCATCATTTGGGAAAAAAAATAGTTCTAAACCAATGAAAAGTGTTATTTTTAGGTCACCTGACCTAGCCTTACATCATTATGAAACCAAAAGTGAAATGAACCAATGAAAAGTTTTATTAACAAGTCACATGACCTCTCACGCTCATGTTACGCGCTGCGGAACGCGCCCCGGTTAGCTTCCGGGTCGCTGCGCTTCGCGCCTCGGTCCGCGCCCCGGGGCACTTCCGGGTGCGCTAACGCGGTACGTCACAAGACGCATTACGCGGCAACGCGATACGTCGCGCTTTCGCGACGCGCCGCGGATCGCTTCCGGGGAGCTGCGTTTCGCGCCTCGGTCCGCGCCCCGGGGCACTTCTGGGTGCGCTAACGCGGTACGTCACAAGACGCATTACGCGGCAACGCGATACCGTCACGATGTTGATTTCTTACCGGTTCGCGGACCGGGTCGCGGCATTAATTTGAGCTAACGGGAAGCTTTCCGGTTCGCGGACCGGGAGCGAAACAAAAAAAAATATTTAAAAAAAATTATTAATAAACATATAAAATATATTTTTGGATTTAAAGAAGAATACATTTTACAGCTATAGATATTAGCTTTTAAAAAACCAATGAAATTCACTGAAAAAACCATAGGTTATAGACCATATATAGTTAGGAATTAGCATTTACAAAACCATGAAAATTCACTGAAAAAAACCATAGGTTATACACCATATATAGTTAGGAATTAGCATTTAAAAAACCTTATTTTACTCACACAAAACCAATGAAATTCCATATATAGTTAGTTGTACTAACTATATATCGCGCACCCGCAATCCACTGCTGATCATGTCACATATTACATCATTCATGACATGGTCAGTGACATCACTGATGACATCACTGATGACATCTCAAATGACATCACTGATGACATCACTGATGACATCTCAAATGACATCACTGATGACATCACATCACAACTGAATGAGTGGATGTATAAGTGTCTGAATGAAGGTTTTAGTAGGTGCGTGACTGACTGTATGAGTGAATGATTAAATGTGTCTCACTGAATGCATAGGTTAGTGACTAAACTGTCTTAATTTGTGCATCATTATGTCTGGTATTCTGTAAACTGCTGCATGTGTTGATCAGTAGCTATATGAGTAACTATATGAGTTATTGATTGATTGTCCAAGTATTTGTATGGGAGACTGAGTGTGTGTGTGGCTAGCTGGGAGATGTGTGACTCTGTGCAGATCAATGTGTTCTTGTATCAATGATTTATAAGAGAGTAAGTATGTGTTAGAATATGTTTGAAAATGTAAGGTACTCTATGTTTAACTGTATAGATTAGAAAATGGAAGTGTGATTGATTCTTTACAGGACTGACTATTTGTATGGGAGACTGAGTGTGTGTGTGGCTAGCTGGGAGATGTGTGACTCTGTGCAGATCAATGTGTTCTTGTATCAATGATTTATAAGAGAGTAAGTATGTGTTAGAATATGTTTGAAAATGTAAGGTACTCTATGTTTAACTGTATAGATTAGAAAATGGAAGTGTGATTGATTCTTTACAGGACTGACTAGGTGTGTGAGTAACTGCAAGGATGAGTGGCAGAGTGTGAGTGTCTGTATAGGGTGTATGAGTGCATATGATAGTGTTGTAAAGATGAGTGATTGTATGTATGAATGATTGTATGGGTGAATGAGTGAATGTGTGTGTAGACGTAGGAATCAGTGAGTGCGTATGTAGTAACTAGTATTGGTGTGTCAATTGTTTTAAAAAATATATTCTGTATTTAACACTGGGTGTAACAGAGGTTATATTAAAGTGTGAGGAGAAGCATTGTATTGTCACATGAATGATATCATCAGTGATGTGATCATTGATGTCAAATGAGATGTCATCAGTGATGTCATTTGAGATGTCATCAGTGATGTCATTTGAGATGTCATCAGTGATGTCATCAGTGATGTCATTTGAGATGTCATCAGTGATGTCATCAGTGATGTCACTGACCATGTCATGAATGATGTAATATGTGACATGATCAGCAGTGGATTGCGGGTGCGCGATATATAGTTAGTACAACTAACTATATATGGAATTTCATTGGTTTTGTGTGAGTAAAATAAGGTTTTTTAAATGCTAATTCCTAACTATATATGGTGTATAACCTATGGTTTTTTTCAGTGAATTTTCATGGTTTTGTAAATGCTAATTCCTAACTATATATGGTCTATAACCTATGGTTTTTTCAGTGAATATATATATATATATATATATATACGATCCCAACTCCTGCCAGACGGACCTGGTTTCCGACTCCAACACAGGAACAGACCACAAAAAAGCGCTTGAGATAGATGCAAAGGTGGTTTATTGACCCCTTGTCTCCAGCATGACGCGTTTCGGCTACGTCACTGTAGCCTTATTCACATGACAATCGGAACCAATAGCTGTGATTTAATACTGTGCACAGTCAGTGGCTGGGCGAAAACAGCGCATAGACATAGAAAACATATTATAAAATACACACATTCAAAAGAAAATCTGCTTGCATACGATGTAGATATTGAATGCTCTCATAGATCAAATCAAATGCTAAATAACCAATTTTCATATGAACCAGTATAGACACTATTTCATTCTGGTAAAAGGTTACTTATCAGCTTACATTCTCATCAAGAAAATACGATAATATAAATATTATGTACAATCACATCGATTTCATCACGAATGTGTATCTAGTTTAAAATCCATATATCTTACAAACGTCTATGTACAAAGCTGTAAAATTGAGCATCGATAGCCCACACACAATCTGAAAGTGCTAGTGCAAGTGATCTGTAATAAAGTGCAAATAAATGCATAGTGCAAAAACATTTTCTTTTGTGAACTTGGAAATAGATACGGTTACAACATATCATTTTCAAAGTCTAAAATTAAGTCACTATAAATAGGGAAACATTGGAAGAAAACACGTTCAGAATCATTGTAATGATGATCCACATGTTATAATAGTATAAGCAATAACTATACTGTCTACGGATATGTGCAATTGGCATTCAAAATGGCAACACATTATAAATAGGGATATTGTGGCATAGTGCCCTATTCCCAATAAAAAATGCTGCCCATTGAAGCAAATACCCCCTCTCAATAATTAAGTTTGTATAGGGTTACTTGGGACCTACATGAGTCTACTGAGGACCGGACTCAAAAAGTAGGGAACTACTCAATGGATGACGGGGTGGCAGAGATGGATAACAACCATTTGAAATGAGACATTATCAGTTGACAACGGGGACGATGCTAGCATAGAAAACCTAAAGATAAAACTATATACCCACTGTCAAATGAACCAACCCATAATATAACCGGATTGTACTGTGCCTATGTTATAAAAAACAATGCAGATCCTCCCCTGTGTTCATCAAATTCGGGATCCTGGTATCTAGGAGTAAAATATATTTACTTTCCAGCTGTCTCAATTGTTTTTCTCGGTTGCAACCCTTAATGTTTTTAGGTACTGCATCTATGATGAAGTACTTGAGATCATTCAAATTTCTTTTGTGGACCAATTCAAAGTGGCGCACCATGGAATAACTTTCATCTGAATTAACAATCGCTCTTAGATGCTGGAGGATACGATTGAAGGCTTGTAGCTTAGTGCTTCCAATATACTTGAGCCCACAAGTGCACAGGAGCACATAAACCAAGAAGTCAGTGCGACAGGTGTTATGTCCCTTCATCTGGATTGATTTAGGATCAAATGCAGAGTAATACTCATGGGTATTAATTCCAAACTTGCATACTCTGCATGAGATACATTTAAAAAAAACACTTTTGTCCGATAACCAGTTCTTCTTTACTACTACCTCAGGGCTAGATTTAACTAGAGTATCCCTCATGGAGGGTGCTCTTTTAAAGGTAATAGAAGGTTCATCTGGTAACAATGAAGCTAAACTGACGTCAGTCTTAAGTAACGGCCAGTGTTTCTCAAGTATCCCCCTTACCTTTCTTTCCTCCCCACTGAAGGTGGTGATAACGCTGATTTTGTCATAAGACTCTATTTTACTAGCAATGTTAGTGCTTCCTTCCATGAGACATTCCTCCCTGCTAGTTCTGTTTGCCTTGTCCTTTGCCTCCTTTAACAATGAGACATTATACCCACGCGCACAGAATCTATTGAATGCCTCATTCTGGCATATCTCCAAATCAGATTCTGAACTGCAGATCCTACGCATCCTCAGAAATTCCCCGTAGGGGATGCTTCTGATAAGATGACCTGGGTACGAACTGCTAGCGTGCAGAATCGCATTGCCCGCTGTTGTTTTTCCATGGAGCCGAGTTTCCACTTTGTTATTGCAAATGTAAATTTCTACATCCAGAAACTGTATCTGACTCGTACTGATTTGGGAAGTGAATCGCAGATTAAGCTCATTGTCATTGATTCTATCGACAAACTTCATAGCAGAATCTAGTGTGCCCCTCCAAATCATACAGATGTTGTCAATAAAATGCCAAAAATGAACTATGTTGCAGGAGAATGAGTCAGCAAGTGAGCCCCTGAGGACATGCTCCTCCCACCACCCTACATGTAAACATGCATAGGTGGGGGAGAAGCATGCCCCCATAGCCACTCCTCTCAGTTGCTGACATATTTCCCTGTTAAATAGAAAATAATTGTTATTCAAACAAAGTTCTATCATTCTAAGCAACATGATACTATGCTGACTATGCATAATACTGCGTTTCCCCAAAAAATATTTTACGGCGTTGAGTCTATCTGTATGTGAAATACTGGTATAAAGTGAGCTGATGTCCAAAGCTATAAGCACAAAATCACTTTCCCACTCCATACCATTAATTTTTTAGAGGAAATGTCCAGTGTCTTTGATGAAGGAAGGTAGGGCTTCCACATGTTCATGTAAAAAGTGATCCACATATTTAGAAATGGATTCTAATAAGCTACCCTGGGCCGAGATGATTGGACGCCCGGGTACTGGTGTAATTTGCTTATGAATTTTGGGGATTAAATAAAAGAAGGCGTAACCGGGTGATCATTTTTCAAAAATGCATGCTCCTGCTTGCTTATATATATTATTTTTACTTTTTTGTTTTAAGTCACAGCAAGCTCCGCAAATCTGTCACAGAGTTACTCGGGGGCCATGCTGAGTGCCACTAGGACTCAGCGGATCTCGCATGTGAGAAAAAAATATGTTTTTAGACAAGCTAAAATAACTACTTCTGCTACCTCTGTTACAGATATATGGAGTCAGGGAACATCTACTCTGACCACTCAACTGTTTTACATGCTACTTTTCTGCCCCAGGGACTGCTTCCCGAAACATAAAATTGTGGCGGCAACTTTTCCCTCAAGTTGTGGCCAGCCAATCAGGGCCTTGCTTTTGTGCGTTTGGAACAGTGGAGGGTCCACGTCCCTAGATACCTATATTTCTTTTTCCTTAAATATCTCAAACTACTGAATGGATTTGCACCAAAAAACAAAATGGTCACTTTCTGAACCAAGACCTATCTTTCTGCCAAACTTGGTGTAATTCCATCCAGTGGTTTCGGCTGTAGTAGGGTTAAAAATCCCTAGGGGAAATTGTATGGGAAAACGCGTTTTGGGACCCCGCCCTCTGCTTGACAAATCACCCCGAAACATTCAATACAGCAGCTGAACTGAGTGTCATACTTATTTTGAAGATTTCTTGAACATTCATTAAATGACACCAAAGTTATTAACAAAACAAAAAAATGCTTTTCCTATGGAAACTAGGTCCTTACTATAACAACCTACTGGCAACATATATGTTTTATTTGGACCTGACATCCTTGGTGTGGTTTTCCCACATCATTTAGCCTTCCATTCTCCTGTTTTCACTAGCCTTAGGACTCTGCACACTTTACCACCTAATTGGTCTATTTAATTTTCTTATAAATCCCTTGTAAAGTGATGCTGCATGTACCCACAGCTTGTAAGCTAAATACTACTATTGGGCTTCCAGCTCTTATTTTGCCACCCACTTAAATAGCTATTTAAAATATGTCCCAAGCCTGCCATTACAGCCTGTATATGCAATTTTAAACAAGGCCTGGGCAGAGCTCGTGGAGTTGCACTTAGCTGAATTATGCAGAGTTACCAAAAAACTCCACCAAATTCCGCAGAGTTCCGCTAGCGGGCAGAGTATTGCTCAGCCAGCAGTAGTATACCTATATAACTATATAAGAGTGGTATAAAACGACTGACAAGCTGAGATAGACCACTGCCTACACAAGCTTGCTCCTATGTCCGGGCAAATACCTTTGCGACCAGAAATGCCTGACAGACTGTACTCACCGCACTGTGACTTAACGACAAGCAAAGACAAGCTACCCCAGTAAATTACTCCAAGCAGCAGGTGCGGAGTGGGTCAAGCATGCCAGTTTAATGCATAACAGATATAGGGAGAGTAGATGAGGAGTGGCGGAGGCACCTGGCTCTCACCCTGGCCCTTACCGGTGACTACCTTCTGACACATGTCCTGTATATTCACCGTGCAGTTCATGATGAACTCAGGGCCGGGGAATGAGCAGTAGTTGTTCAACTGGAATTCCTCGCACTGGTAACACTGGTTCTGCAATGTGCAGCCTGCATAAAGCCCAGCTCAGATCCTCTTGGCTCAGCAGACCCTTGACCTGTGACATGGGCATGTGCAGATCACACTGTCCTCTTTGGGGGTGCCTCCAGAAGCTCCTGCTCCTTCCCCATGGTGGGGCCACCCATTACCCCTTGCCCGGGATCCCCCAGCTCCCATGCTTCTCTGCTAGCCCTCAGCCAAACTTTGTTCTCTGAGTGGCCCCACCTCCATGACACCTTGAACACAATCACCAGTGTCACATCATTCCCGACATGCATGCAACCTCAGACAGCCCAGCGCAATTATGAAGGAAGAAAGACTATTTAGCAAGAGCATTCAATGAAAGAAAGACTAAACTAAACGAATAAAATAAATGCTAAACTAAACAGATAAAAGACAAAAAAAGAGACAAAGACCTGAGCTATCATGGGAATAGGCCAGATAAACAAAAAAAAAACACTAAATCGCAACAACTTAGCAATATGAAGCAAATGACACACTGAAACAATATTTATTTCTCAGTTTTTTTTCTTCATTTAATCAATTTTAATAGAAAGCTTTGATGACAAAAACTAGTGTGGTAGAGCACAATACTGAGTAAACAGATAAACTGCACCAATCATGTCAACTGGGGATGAGGTAAGCAAACTCAGTACATTTAGCGGGTACTTGTCCAGAACAATGTACCTCAAGTGAGCGATCATATTTTTTTAAGATTCCTACTTGCCAAGAACCTAAGCAGTGACAACTTCAGAATGGTACAAAGCTTTGTGAAGTATATAGATTATGCTGAATTCCATAAACATGCACACACTTTTCTAACTTATCACCCGGTTACTTTTATGATTCTACATCAAGAGGCACAATTCCAGCCAATGGTTCATTTGTAAGTCAGTTTATTTAACTCATATGATGAATTAATCAGGTGACCTACCCTTAAGCTATTAGACTGATCAAGAGGAAGGCAGGCATGTGAACTCTTGCATAAAGTACGCAAAGCGTACAGAAGGGTCCGATGTGTGCCGATGCTACAGGTACACATCTCTCTTCCATATAGGACATACTCCAACCACTCTCCAAGTGTACGTCTGCCTTCATTGCTCCAAGCAGGTGAGTGTGGAGGTGATACAGGTGCCAGATCATAATTTTTCACATCTCCAGAAATCGAGCCACCAACGCATCACACATGGGTGTGTTTGTCATTCACTAGGTTTAACAGACAGCACTTGCAGACTCAAATCGCAGCGTTCTTCTAATGTGTCCTGTAACAGAAAGCAGGTGTCAGGTCGGAGGCAGACAAACCTATGCAGCACTAAACACAAGGTCTGAGCAGTCAGTATGCTGCCAGTTTTCTTCAGAGGAAGTCAGAAAATCTAGTCTGGGGGAGTGCATCATTCATGCTCAGGTGTATACATGACCACCTCCCCTCCTGCCAGTCCCAGAATAAGTCAGCATGCAACAATGAACAGCAGGGTAGGAAGAGAAAACGAATCAATGTGAAACTTCCTGTCTAAGCCGACTTTGGATGGAAAACTGGAATAACGTGCCGGTAAACTCTGCTCTGCAGGCTGTTGGTGGAGCTTTACCAAACTCCTTACTCCAAGCGGAGTGCAGAGTGGCAAAACGCTGTGACCTCCACCACCAAAGAGGAGTTTTCAGCCCACCCCTATTTTAAACTGCCATTTCGACCTGGTAAAATAAACCTTTTGCCAGGCATTTACCTGCCTTTTTAATACACATGCCACCTGTTGGGTAGGCCCTAAACAGCCCGTGGGGTAGGATGCACTCTATTTAAAAATGTGGATGTGTACTTTTACCTTGTACTTGTCCCTGTAGTAAAAACTCTTAAACGTGTTTGTCACTACTGCAAGGCGTACTTCTATCATAGGATAACATGGGGTTATCTTATTACATTTAATAAATGCTAACATTCAATTTGGAGCAAGTAAGGATGTCAAATTTTGTGTGTAAAGATTTGCAATATAAAATCCTCTTTTTTTTCCAAAATTGTTCTATTTGGTTTTCTCATGACAGATAAGTACAGCAGTAAATGGAATGCAGGTTGCAAAGTAATTAATGACATTTCAATACAGTACAAAGAAAGTTATCACTGGTGTACATGGATATTTTCTGAAAGCAGGAAAATTATGCATCAGCTCATAAACAGAAGAATGCAAAAATGTAAGGATTAGTGGAACTATCTGCCTAACAGGTTGAAGTTCCCAAAGAAGGGGAAGTGATTTGGAGCAGTGACAGGCTAGGCCTTGTAGTGCGGCAGCATCAGGATAGTACTAGGC
Organism: Lissotriton helveticus; assembly: GCF_964261635.1. Taxonomy (NCBI): domain Eukaryota; kingdom Metazoa; phylum Chordata; class Amphibia; order Caudata; family Salamandridae; genus Lissotriton; species Lissotriton helveticus. The sequence continues at coordinate 526,160,542 of NC_136072.1, forward strand.
CAGTCCAGTGCCAGAGCTAAGGGAATTGCAAAGTGCCAGATGGTCAGAACCTTTTCACAGCTGTGTTGGGGGGAAGATAGCAGGAGACCATGGTGTTAAAGGGACAGAGGATGTGGGTAGTGCAAAGATTGGGGGTAAGTCGGGTATGGGCACATGGGGGTGCCATTGAGGCACCAGTCAGTTCGGGTATTGCTCCAAGAGGGAAGGTCATTGTTTGATATAAGCTGTTGGAAGTGAGTGAGAAGACTGTTCCATTCTTTCAACATTGGGTGCCTGCGAAGGTGGTGAGCCTCTTCATAGCTGAGGGCCTCACCCTCGGCTCTCCCCCATTTGCGCATTTTCCCATGCCATGCCACCACCTGTGGTACCGAAGGGGCCCTCCACTGGAGAGCAAGCGTCCTCTTAGCTAGCAAAAGCACCATGCCTGCGAAGGCCATCCTTACCATATAGCGTTTCTTCTGCTTAAAAATGCCTAATGCACTGGCCTCCCATTTAGAAATGTCATTGAGTGCCCTGACCTCTTGCAGCGCATCATGGACTGTCTGCCAATAGGTCGTGAGGGACTACAGCATGTGGCGAAGAACTTCATCTGATGAGCAGCATCAGGCGCAGTGAAGATCTTCTGCAGGTAATAGTAATTAAGTTAGAAGGGAATTAGGTAGGTTAGGTGAAGGATGGAGAATTGTATACTTTTAAAATGGGTTTTTCTAGAGACCTGTTGGGGAACATTAGGGCTTGCTCCCGTTCATTGTCGTTCAGCAACTCATCTTACCATTTGTCCTGCAAGACTGTCAAGGAAACACTGGTGCGATCCCACAGTGCCCTGTAGAAATATGTGATCAAGTGATGGCCCTGACTGATTGTAAGCTGTGTTTGTAGGACAGTGTAGGTTGTGGGTGCTCCCGTTCATTGTCGTTCAGCAACTCATCTTACCATTTGTCCTGCAAGACTGTCAAGGAAACACTGGTGCGATCCCACAGTGCCCTGTAGAAATATGTGATCAAGTGATGGCCCTGACTGATTGTAAGCTGTGTTTGTAGGACAGTGTAGGTTGTGGGTTCCTTTTCTTGACTGGACCAGAGAACATGACATGTATTGTGTATTTGTCTGTAGGTGAGGAATAAACCCAGAGGGATGTCATAGTCAGACTGGAGTTGGTCAAAGGTAAAGTGGTGCCCGTCAGAAAATAGGTCACCATTTGTGTCCAGTTATTATTACTGCCAAATCTGCAATTCTAGGGCGGATTACGTATCAGGGAAATGTGGGAGGCCTAGCAGTGTAAATACTGGTGCATATGGGGAAGTATGGCATGTGGGGAGGTGTACTTGAGCAACACGTCTGCATACCACTAGAACCTGTATGAACCAAGAGAACTGGATCATGATTTTGGTGAGCAGGAAGCCTCTTATTGTGATTGGTGCTAAAAAGTTAAGCTGGTGACATGTTTCTTCCAGTGCCCTAGTAGCCAATGGGCCACTCATTGAAACTCAGTCACCAGGTAATAGGTTTTTGAAGGACAGGGCACCCATTCTCCTCCTCTGGTTGGAAACTGCAGTTGTCTTCAAAGCTATTCGTTGACATTTGTTTCCCGAGATGCGATCCTCTAATAACGTGTCCAAGTAAAGGAAAACTATGGAGAGATTCATAAAATAGTAGAGCAGCCCAGGTATGATTATCATTTTTGATATTGCCATCTTTCCTGTGGTGGCCAATGTTAAGTACTTCCAGAATTGCACTCGCGATTTTAAGACAATCAGGGTAGCTCGTAAGTATCCCAATTGATCTGAAGACCTGCTGCTTAATTGAATGCACAGAGCTTAGTATGTATTGGGGAGTGGTCAGCGTGGATATCCTGGAGGTAAATCTTCGGCACAGAGGAATACCACATGAGTTCTGTCCCCCAGGGGGATCCTCCAGACTTCCCCTGGCCTATGATGCCGGATGGCGAGCAGTTCCATGGCCATTGCATAAATTAGAGGGGATAAGGAGCACTCCTGCCTAGTACCACATCCCACAGGAAAAGGTTCAAAATTAGTCAAACTAAGCGGACCCCAGGAGGAGGGATTTGTGTATAATGCCTGTGCATCTGCTGATTAGTGCCTGCACAACCCCATTCAATCCAGTACTCTGAAAAGACAGTCCCAGGTAAGTGAATCAAACGCTTTCTCCAAGTCCAGTATCAAGCATGCTGTGTGAGGAAACCGCTCCTGTTTCTGATCCTCAACATGAAACAGGCACTTGATTTTCAGAGAGGTGCTCTGCACCGGGGTTAAGATGTTTTGATCTAGATGGATGAGTTTAGGGAGGATCTCACCATATCTGTGGGACAATATTTTTTCTAGGATCTTATAATCAGCTCCTAGAATAGCAACAAATTGGTAAGAGGACAGGCAGGTGGGGTTTCTGTCACGCTTGGGAACTGATATCAAGAGGGACTCTCAGAGGGAGGGTGGTAGGTCCCTGGACTTTAGAGCATCATTAAACATCTCCGCTAAACACTGTGCTAGGCTGTTGGCAAAGTGCTATAGTACTCTATTGACAACCTGTCAAGGTCTGAGGTTTTATTTTTTGCAAGATACCCAATATCTTGTTGACATTAGCAGTTGAGATCACAGCATCAACGCTGCACCTCTGAGCATCAGGGGTCCGAAGGAGGGCAAGATCTGATAGAAATGCTGAGGGGTGCCTCATAAATGGCTGAATATTACCTGAGAAATACCTGTAAGATGTCATACTGAGCATAAAGCTTGGCACCGGAATGTGAGGCGCTTTCCAGAATGGGACTCAAGTGGGTTTCCTGTCAAATCAACCATGCAAGAAAGCGGCCAAACTTGTTGCCCTCTCTGTGGGTGTTAGCTACAATTGCACTATAAATTAAGCACCACAGGCATTCCAAAAGGGCTGCGTATTGGGTTTTAGCCGCAGCTAGCTCAGTGCTTTTAGCCTTGTCTCACTTTGTGGCTCTCTCTAGTGGCAGCAAGAGCCGCTCCACCTCCATTATCTCACTGTCAAGTGTCTCTCATACTCCCGCTTTCTCCTATATGCAAGCCCCCCTCGCGATCACCTTGAAGGCATCACAATTGATTACCCTGGTAGAGGATGAATTATGGTTTTCAGCAAAGTATTGTAGTATGTGGGACTCCTGCGTTGTGGAAGACCGGATCTTCCAAACAGTACCAGGGGAGTCGCCATGTAGGCATCAGAGGGAGTGGGGCATGCCATTGGAAGTCCACAACATTTGCGTCATCGTCTGAGATGACTCAGCCAAGGTAGTCAGCATTTTGAACTAAGACTAGGAGGGTAAGGAGTATAGAATATGGTGCAAACGTACATACAGCTAATGAGTCTCACAATAAAAGGACTAGAGTGCGGAGTCTGGGTGTGTGGCCCTCCATCGTCTGCCTGTGCCCTTGACGAATCCACCCCACAAAGTGCTCTGATTGCGGTAGAGGTGGTTGGGCGCGATATAGGTGAAGATCGAGTATACAAATATAGTTCTCATGTTATGTGGGTTCTATGGGCCAGAGCTCCAGAGAGACCTCATCAGCATATATCACACTTCCCTGTCAATTGCTGTGTCTAGCACCTGGAAAGGAACCCCTGGTTGGATCCAGACCATGGCCCCCATGCATATGCAGAGTATGTGGAGGCATATATGTCCCCCTCTACCAATTTTGCAGTCACTGTAGATCCCCAGCTGTGGTGTGTGTTACCTGGAGAAATACTATTTGTGCATGCTGAAGCTTAATATAGGAGTATACAGAATAAAGTGTCCTTGCTGTGTGCATGCCACATACATTCATGATGAAAAATATAGTATTAATAGGTGGAGCCATAGCGGGTATGGTGATGGAAGCCGGTTCCTGGGAGAGTGCAACCTCTGGGGGTCTCATCCATGGGGCAATGCCCTACCAGTCCACCTGTAAGTGACACAGGGTGCTGCCTATCTTGCTGAGTCGTGAGGGGGGAACTATGGAAATGCATCAACAAGGAAAAACAACACCTCATAGAGTCTACTATAAATTACGGTACGCCCAACTGGTTAAAGTAATCAACCATTTGGTTATGTGGGGTGGTGGCCCAACAATGAGTGACAAATGTCCAAGAACGGTATCACCCTGTTTTTCAACATCTGAGTTGTACTGGGCCTGGTCTTGATAGAATGGGGGATTGGATGGCAACGTGTCTGCTCTGGCGGCCAGTGGGGACATGATTTCACAGATTTTGAGGGATAGAAAGGCTGGACACTTATCAACTGTTGGGCAAGTACAAAAGCATGGGTTCAGTCCACCTGTGTCCTAACATTGGGGTGCCAGATCAGAATAAGGTGGCCGTATGTTTGTGGAATAACCAGTGGTGCAGTCTGGGACTCCCAATTGGAGTTGTTTGAGGAGTCGGAGTCACCATCGGAGGAAAAAATGTGAAGGCCACTCTCACCTTCGAAGAACCCAGGCCCAGCCCCTAGGCTGCCCGCTGCCTAGAGGGACTACCTAGTCTTCTAATATTTGTTCCATAGTGGGGGACTTCGATGGTGAGGACTTTGCGGAGGGTTCCTGCTGCAGATGACTCTGTCATTTCTGCCCTTCTTGGGAGGGTCAAGGGGTCCTCCTACATCTCCAACTAAGGGAGCAGTAGGGTCCTTATCGGCCCAATCCATGTGTCTTTAGGATTGGTAAAAAATAGAGATTTGCTGACTGTGAGGATCTTAAGACGGGACAGGAACAGCAATAAGTATTGGATTCTCATTTGTATGAGTCACCTTCTGACCTACAGAAAGGTGGTGCGCTGTCATTGTACCACTTAGGTGTAGTCAGCGAACAGCATGATGATCTTGTCCTGAAGTTTTAAAAGTCCGGCAACTCTGGCAGCTGTAGAATCACAGTCCTTGAAGTGCAAGAGCTCAGCCAGCATGGGACTTGGTGGGCCGCTGAGGAAGGGCGGGAGCACACGGAATTCAGTGGACCCTCTCCAGAAAGAAGAAAGGAGTGAGGTCAGATGTGGAGACAAGGGACCTAATTCGAGTTTACAAAAATGCCAATGGGTCCTAGCCTTCAAATCCCTCCTGCAAGCTCAGGATTTGTATGTTGCTCCTGCGGGAGCATCCTTCGGCATCTTCTGCTCTCTCCTCTAGCATTTTCATACAACCTTGTAGGTCCAGGAGGGCACGCTAATTGCCTGTGGCTATTGGGTGTAGTGAGATCAATGTTTTCTCCCCAACAGTGACTCTATCCACAAGCTTTGCTTTCGTGGTCATCTCGCAGGAAGCTCAACTCATCCACCATGGAGCTGAGTTTGGATGCCTTAGATATCTAAGAGCTCTCTATGGTGGCTAGTTTCATATCCAGTTTATCTGTTGCAGGCACAGAAAAGTGCTGCATGTCCCCAAGCAGCAGAGTGTCCGGTATGGCAGTTCGGGGGCTGGTCACCACTTGCTTCGGTTGCAGTGCTGTCGACTTTAGCCTGCCCATATTTGTGCATTTTGGGGGCTCCTGAGAAGGACGCAAAGCGTTTCTTAAGAAAAAGGGGGGAACTGAGGTATTTTTGTATGTGATGGTTCTTTACACAGTGAGAGGCACTGGGAGTTCCTATAACAACTCTGGAACCAACAAGTAGCTATGGGTGGGAAGGGAGAAAAAACATTTTCTTTATATAGCCCTCACTCTCTCTAATAATGACATGATTCATCATTGGGCTCACCCCAACTCCTAAAGGTTTGGGTGGGCTCAACCATATTTCAGGGAGCACTTATGAAAAAGGCAAATGGGGGCGTAACTTTAAAGATAAAATGCCTCACCTACCCCTAAATGATCCTTTATTGTTGGAGTGGGAGGGAAGAGTAAAAACACTATAGTAGGGTGTGAGGATGTGAGGGTCCTATCACCCTAAGCTAGACACCACAATGTTTCAACCCTTTCTAGCGGCCTAAAAAGATCCTAGGCTTTTGTCAGGGGGGTCCCAAAACGTATTTTCCCCATGTTAATTTCCTTATGAAACTTTAGACACTGCTACATCCTGAAATGCTGAACGGAATTACACAGAATTTGGCAGAATGGTAGCTGTTGGTCCAGAAAGCGACCTTTTTGTAAATTGGTGTAAATCCGTTCAGTAGTTATGGAGTAATTTAAAGAAATATTCCATTGTATATTTTGGGATACGGAGAATCCGCGACCACGCCCAATCTTGTGCTGAGATCTGCCTGGCTACCAACACTTCAAGAATAATCAGAGGAGGGACGAGGAAAACGTGTCCATTTTATTTCCCCAAACAATATCAGCGTTAATCAAGTGAAAAAATGGACACTTGTAACAGATCCAGACCATTAGTTGGAAAAACTATGGTACCCTCAAAAGACCCAATGTGAATAGGTGTAGCGGTATATATCATTCCTCCGCCCCTACATTGTGGTTCGTTGGCAGTTATCATTGGGTACCATAGGTAGTGTGGGTGCCTGCCTCAACCTGAGGCTCCTCTGGTCTGGATTGCAGTGGCCAGAGAGAAAAAATATATAGTGCAAGAAGAAAAAAAAGTTAAAAAAAGATCAGCACTTTTAAGTATTTTAATAAAATAGTGTAGATCTTATATTAAAATCAATGGGTACTTATCTAGGATCGAATTATGAGATCCAGAAGTATTCAAATTACAGGAGTGTCGACATGTTTCAGCCCCCTCTGGCTCAAAGGAGTCTACGGGGCTTTCGTCAGGACAAAAATGACAAACAAACAAAGAGATTCTACTCACACTTAATATGTGGAGTTCAAAGGAAAAGGCGAGGGTCAAATTAAACCACTCGAGTTTTTGCGAGCCTGTAAAAGACAATACAAACAGACATGTTGTGCAGAGTAATGAAACATTTGTATCATGTAGCTAGAATGAGAAAGGCACACTAGTAAGCAATAGTCTTAACTAGCAACACAGAGCTTATTTTTAGCTACGCAAATTTACATTTCTAAACATTAGGAGCATTCCCTGGTAGGATAGAGGAGAGAGGGGTAAGTTGAGAGCGTTCACATGTGCTGTAAAGATGTATGTTACAGCGCCAATCAGTGCTTAGTGGAGTCACAATAAGTATAATGGAATATGACTCATCATACGTGTTTTAGAGTCTGTCACTACTTTGAACTCAAGTACTATAAACTCAAGGGGGGGCAAATACAGCGAGACTGTCAGCGTTGTTAATGTGAGACGTTCTGAATTTAAGAACGCGGTATATGCTGGCTCTAATGCAGTAAGGTAGCGCGCTCGAGCATGCATTTATGGAGAGGCACTTACCCCCTGATTAGGAGATTCAAGCTTGCATCGGGGAGGTTCAGAGCTGTGAGGGACAGGTAAAAATTGATCAGATGTCTCTTACCTTCTTGTAGAAGGAATTGGAAGTTCCGAGCGAGGTGCGCGCTGCGCCATTACCCGCGTGTGTGCTTCCCTACGCCGCTTGTGCTGACTCTGCCCCCGGACGTCAGAGCAGCGTCCGGGGGAGGGATTAAGACTGCGTTTTTTTCTTTTTTTCAAACTTTATTGGATAGTTGTATAGAGAGTCTGGAAGATAGAATCTGTGTTTCTACAACAAACTTTATTGAGTAGTTGTGTAGAGAGCCGGCATGACAGGATCTGGCCTGTTCTGACGCAGTCTACAGACCTCTAAGTGAGGGTGGTAAAGCAACTATTCAATAAAAGGTCTTTTTAGTGAACTGCAAAGTGGTGCCACGGGACATTATCATTCATCCCGGTGATGTTGGTCTTCAAACGGTCCACCCACCGTTGCTCTTTTTCATACAGGATTCTTTCTGTATTGTGGGTTTTTTTTGATATCATTTCGATGACAGTCCATCTTATGTCGTCACAGGAATGTCCTTTCTCTAGGAAGTGGGCACACAGTTTCGTGGTGTTTTTCTTCAGGCGGATGTTACTGCGGTGTTCCCCTATTCTGATTTTGATTTTACGGCACGTCATGCCTATGTAAAGTTTTTTGCAAGGACACATAACCAGGTAAATGACGCACGAAGAGTTGCAGTTAGTATGTTGTTTTTGGGTCCAGTTTATTGTTTCTGATAGTTGTAACTGTTTCGTATGGGTGGTGAATTGGCAGACTGTACAACTGCCACATGGATAGTGACCACTCACCGGGTCCATCACAGCGTTCCTGATGGGTTCTTGGCTGTACGTAGTCCGTGGTCGGGTATGAACCAGCGTGTCTCGTAAGTTTTTAGATCTTCTATTTGCGAAACGTGGTTTTGGCCAGTCAAATTTCCCACTATTGAGGATTTTCCAGTTCTTGTTGACCAGTTTCTGGACCTCATAAGTAGATGGACAAAAGGTAGTTACACATGTCATGAGGTCTGGAGTAGGGTCTTTAGGGTAGGTTTGTAAAAGGCATTCCCTCGGTTGGTGGTTAGCACGTTTCATACATTTCTGTATGGTCCTCTGTGTGTAGTCTCTCTGTTTTAATTTTATGCATAGATCTTTTGCTTGAGTTTTGTAGTCATTGTTCTCTGTACAATTTCTTTTTAACCGGAGAAATTGACTATAGGGTAAATTGTCCCGCAATGGTTTTGGGTGGTAGCTCTTATAGGAAAGAAGACTGTTTTTGGCAGTAGGTTTGGTAAATGTTTTGGTTTTGAGTTTATTATCTTCTGCAAAAATTGTGAGGTCGAGGAAGTCGATGGATACATTATTGGCCAAATGTGTGAATTTCAGCCAAGGATCTTTTTTGTTCAGCCAACTCAGGAAAGCTTCCAAATCCAATTTGATGTCCCAAATGAGGAGGATATCATCAATATATCTCTTCCAGTATAAAATACTGGAAGAGTAAGGATTTACCTCATTGAGGACGAATTGCTGTTCAAAGTTGCTGACGTACAACCCTGCCACCGAAGGGGCAAAGGCACTGCCCATTGATGTACCATGTTTTTGTAGATACAGCGTTCCGTTGTATTCAAAGAAATTGTCTTTAAGTGCAAGTTGGCAGCACTGTAAGATAAAATGTCTTGGGGTCTGATATTCCCAGTTTTCACTGTAGAGAACGTCCTCCAGCATTTGTAGAGTGTCATTTTGGGGTAGGCTGGTGTATAATGACTCCACGTCAAGACCTACCAAGTACATCGTGTTTGGATCAAACGGTATATCTTTGATTTGTACCAACAGGTCACGTGTATCTTTTAGGTAGGTGGGTGTCTTTTGCACTATCGGTTTTAAAAACTCATCTGCGAATTTTGATAGTGGTTCGAGCAGTGATCCTATTCCTGCCACGATGGGGCGTCCTGGTGGAGGTGAACGGTTTTTATGGATTTTGGGTAAGGAATAAAAGAAGGGGATTTTAGGTTCTTTAGTACAAAGGTAATCTGCTTCCTTCCCTGTAATCCATCTTTTGGTTTCCGCTTCATTGACCATTATGCTGATCACGTTCTGTAGTCTTTCTGTGGGATCCTCCTCTATTTTCTCATAGTATTTACTGTCTGATAGGAGGGAGAGACATTGTAGATCATAACCCTCTTTGGTGAGGATCACGATACCTCCCCCCTTGTCTGCTGGTTTCAGGACAATGTCTGTGTTGGATTCAAGTGCTTTAAGAGCCTGTCGTTCCCTAGTAGTCAAATTTTGGAAGTGTGGTTTCTTTTTTGTAGTCATTTTGTCTATACCTTTTAGTATAGCCTGTTCGAAGGTATGGACTTCAGGTGGAATACTTCCTGCTGGAGGGTTAAAGGTCGATCTTTTTCTTAGATTGGTATCACCTTCTGAAGGTTGGTAAGGTTTATCTGAGAAGAACGCTTTAAGTTTCAAAGTACGACAAAACTCTGCCAGTTCACATTTTAGCTTGAAATTGTCAGTAGGTGGAGTCGGGACAAATCCAAGTCCTTTTTCCAGAACATTCCTTTGGTCTTCTGTTAGTTCAATATTAGCAATGTTGACTATTAACGAGTGTTGGTTTTGCTCGTGCTCGGTTGGGCAGACGACATGCTCCTCGTTTGGACACTCCTCTGCTGATCTTGCCAAACGATATTTTTCTTTTTTCCTCTGAATTGGTTTTGGCCCCTGCCTAAAAAAGGCGGCTGTTGTTGTTGTTGTTGTCCCTGTTGGCCTTGGTGTTGTTCATTGCCTGGTTGAGGCATCTGTTGCATTCCGTAATTGTATGGTGTCATCCATCCTCCGTATGGTGGCATATAAGGTTGGAAATGGGGCATATTCATGTTTGGATAGAAGGGTCTTTGCCATCGGTTACCCCTTCTGAATCTTTGTGATCGATTGTTAAAACCACCTCTTCTTGGCGGGTGGTCCTCAGAGCTGCTCACCGAGTTGTTTGAGGAGGCTCTGCCCAAGGATTCATTATCAGAGCTTTGGTCATTGGAGTTGTAATCCTCTTTGGTGTAAGGGTGCATTTTTTCTTGACTAAACTTCTTCAAGTCCTTGCAAGTCCTTGCAAGGACTTGAAGAAGTTTAGTCAAGAAAAAATGCACCCTTACACCAAAGAGGATTACAACTCCAATGACCAAAGCTCTGATAATGAATCCTTGGGCAGAGCCTCCTCAAACAACTCGGTGAGCAGCTCTGAGGACCACCCGCCAAGAAGAGGTGGTTTTAACAATCGATCACAAAGATTCAGAAGGGGTAACCGATGGCAAAGACCCTTCTATCCAAACATGAATATGCCCCATTTCCAACCTTATATGCCACCATACGGAGGATGGATGACACCATACAATTACGGAATGCAACAGATGCCTCAACCAGGCAATGAACAACACCAAGGCCAACAGGGACAACAACAACAACAACAGCCGCCTTTTTTAGGCAGGGGCCAAAACCAATTCAGAGGAAAAAAGAAAAATATCGTTTGGCAAGATCAGCAGAGGAGTGTCCAAACGAGGAGCATGTCGTCTGCCCAACCGAGCACGAGCAAAACCAACACTCGTTAATAGTCAACATTGCTAATATTGAACTAACAGAAGACCAAAGGAATGTTCTGGAAAAAGGACTTGGATTTGTCCCGACTCCACCTACTGACAATTTCAAGCTAAAATGTGAACTGGCAGAGTTTTGTCGTACTTTGAAACTTAAAGCGTTCTTCTCAGATAAACCTTACCAACCTTCAGAAGGTGATACCAATCTAAGAAAAAGATCGACCTTTAACCCTCCAGCAGGAAGTATTCCACCTGAAGTCCATACCTTCGAACAGGCTATACTAAAAGGTATAGACAAAATGACTACAAAAAAGAAACCACACTTCCAAAATTTGACTACTAGGGAACGACAGGCTCTTAAAGCACTTGAATCCAACACAGACATTGTCCTGAAACCAGCAGACAAGGGGGGAGGTATCGTGATCCTCACCAAAGAGGGTTATGATCTACAATGTCTCTCCCTCCTATCAGACAGTAAATACTATGAGAAAATAGAGGAGGATCCCACAGAAAGACTACAGAACGTGATCAGCATAATGGTCAATGAAGCGGAAACCAAAAGATGGATTACAGGGAAGGAAGCAGATTACCTTTGTACTAAAGAACCTAAAATCCCCTTCTTTTATTCCTTACCCAAAATCCATAAAAACCGTTCACCTCCACCAGGACGCCCCATCGTGGCAGGAATAGGATCACTGCTCGAACCACTATCAAAATTCGCAGATGAGTTTTTAAAACCGATAGTGCAAAAGACACCCACCTACCTAAAAGATACACGTGACCTGTTGGTACAAATCAAAGATATACCGTTTGATCCAAACACGATGTACTTGGTAGGTCTTGACGTGGAGTCATTATACACCAGCCTACCCCAAAATGACACTCTACAAATGCTGGAGGACGTTCTCTACAGTGAAAACTGGGAATATCAGACCCCAAGACATTTTATCTTACAGTGCTGCCAACTTGCACTTAAAGACAATTTCTTTGAATACAACGGAACGCTGTATCTACAAAAACATGGTACATCAATGGGCAGTGCCTTTGCCCCTTCGGTGGCAGGGTTGTACGTCAGCAACTTTGAACAGCAATTCGTCCTCAATGAGGTAAATCCTTACTCTTCCAGTATTTTATACTGGAAGAGATATATTGATGATATCCTCCTCATTTGGGACATCAAATTGGATTTGGAAGCTTTCCTGAGTTGGCTGAACAAAAAAGATCCTTGGCTGAAATTCACACATTTGGCCAATAATGTATCCATCGACTTCCTCGACCTCACAATTTTTGCAGAAGATAATAAACTCAAAACCAAAACATTTACCAAACCTACTGCCAAAAACAGTCTTCTTTCCTATAAGAGCTACCACCCAAAACCATTGCGGGACAATTTACCCTATAGTCAATTTCTCCGGTTAAAAAGAAATTGTACAGAGAACAATGACTACAAAACTCAAGCAAAAGATCTATGCATAAAATTAAAACAGAGAGACTACACACAGAGGACCATACAGAAATGTATGAAACGTGCTAACCACCAACCGAGGGAATGCCTTTTACAAACCTACCCTAAAGACCCTACTCCAGACCTCATGACATGTGTAACTACCTTTTGTCCATCTACTTATGAGGTCCAGAAACTGGTCAACAAGAACTGGAAAATCCTCAATAGTGGGAAATTTGACTGGCCAAAACCACGTTTCGCAAATAGAAGATCTAAAAACTTACGAGACACGCTGGTTCATACCCGACCACGGACTACGTACAGCCAAGAACCCATCAGGAACGCTGTGATGGACCCGGTGAGTGGTCACTATCCATGTGGCAGTTGTACAGTCTGCCAATTCACCACCCATACGAAACAGTTACAACTATCAGAAACAATAAACTGGACCCAAAAACAACATACTAACTGCAACTCTTCGTGCGTCATTTACCTGGTTATGTGTCCTTGCAAAAAACTTTACATAGGCATGACGTGCCGTAAAATCAAAATCAGAATAGGGGAACACCGCAGTAACATCCGCCTGAAGAAAAACACCACGAAACTGTGTGCCCACTTCCTAGAGAAAGGACATTCCTGTGACGACATAAGATGGACTGTCATCGAAATGATATAAAAAAAAACCCACAATACAGAAAGAATCCTGTATGAAAAAGAGCAACGGTGGGTGGACCGTTTGAAGACCAACATCACCGGGATGAATGATAATGTCCCGTGGCACCACTTTGCAGTTCACTAAAAAGACCTTTTATTGAATAGTTGCTTTACCACCCTCACTTAGAGGTCTGTAGACTGCGTCAGAACAGGCCAGATCCTGTCATGCCGGCTCTCTACACAACTACTCAATAAAGTTTGTTGTAGAAACACAGATTCTATCTTCCAGACTCTCTATACAACTATCCAATAAAGTTTGAAAAAAAAAAAAAAAAAAAAAAAAAAAAAAGAAAAAAACGCAGTCTTAATCCCTCCCCCGGACGCTGCTCTGACGTCCGGGGGCAGAGTCAGCACAAGCGGCGTAGGGAAGCACACACGCGGGTAATGGCGCAGCGCGCACCTCGCTCGGAACTTCCAATTCCTTCTACAAGAAGGTAAGAGACATCTGATCAATTTTTACCTGTCCCTCACAGCTCTGAACCTCCCCGATGCAAGCTTGAATCTCCTAATCAGGGGGTAAGTGCCTCTCCATAAATGCATGCTCGAGCGCGCTACCTTACTGCATTAGAGCCAGCATATACCGCGTTCTTAAATTCAGAACGTCTCACATTAACAACGCTGACAGTCTCGCTGTATTTGCCCCCCCTTGAGTTTATAGTACTTGAGTTCAAAGTAGTGACAGACTCTAAAACACGTATGATGAGTCATATTCCATTATACTTATTGTGACTCCACTAAGCACTGATTGGCGCTGTAACATACATCTTTACAGCACATGTGAACGCTCTCAACTTACCCCTCTCTCCTCTATCCTACCAGGGAATGCTCCTAATGTTTAGAAATGTAAATTTGCGTAGCTAAAAATAAGCTCTGTGTTGCTAGTTAAGACTATTGCTTACTAGTGTGCCTTTCTCATTCTAGCTACATGATACAAATGTTTCATTACTCTGCACAACATGTCTGTTTGTATTGTCTTTTACAGGCTCGCAAAAACTCGAGTGGTTTAATTTGACCCTCGCCTTTTCCTTTGAACTCCACATATTAAGTGTGAGTAGAATCTCTTTGTTTGTTTGTCATTTTTGTCCTGACGAAAGCCCCGTAGACTCCTTTGAGCCAGAGGGGGCTGAAACATGTCGACACTCCTGTAATTTGAATACTTCTGGATCTCATAATTCGATCCTAGATAAGTACCCATTGATTTTAATATAAGATCTACACTATTTTATTAAAATACTTAAAAGTGCTGATCTTTTTTTAACTTTTTTTTCTTCTTGCACTATATATTTTTTCTCTCTGGCCACTGCAATCCAGACCAGAGGAGCCTCAGGTTGAGGCAGGCACCCACACTACCTATGGTACCCAATGATAACTGCCAACGAACCACAATGTAGGGGCGGAGGAATGATATATACCGCTACACCTATTCACATTGGGTCTTTTGAGGGTACCATAGTTTTTCCAACTAATGGTCTGGATCTGTTACAAGTGTCCATTTTTTCACTTGATTAACGCTACCAACACTTCAAACCAGGAAGTGCTGGTAGCCCTTTTGGGACTCAGCTTAAGTACTACTGGAAAACTACCTTACATACTGCTAAATGCCTTTTGCAAATCATGCCTGAAAATTAGTTAATTTGACTTTTCTCATCCACTCACCACGAAGCGTCCTTCATCCTCCAGGAAAATGCTGGACCTGGCCCCTTTAAGGTGTCAGGCTGGCATGCTACTAATTCAACATCTCACAACAAAACATTACATAGCACAGCACAACATAAAGTACCATAGCTAAGCATAACATGTCTCATTACATAGTATCACACAGAATAAACCAAAATACCATAAGATAGCATTGTATAGCAAATCATGGTATAACATAGTGACATAGTATACCATTGCCAAGTGTAACATAACGACATAGCAGAATATAACAAAACAACATCATCATCATATATCTTTATTCGGTCATTTGTAGAAAAAACCATCAAAGTGTACAAGGTATAAAACATAAACATATCTACAATTAAAAATAGTATTATACCATTGCAATCATAAATACAAATGACGTCTCAGAACAGTTAAAAAACAGGAATACATATACCATCAATCTAATCATGCTTAAGAAAAAAAGGGGAGCAATATGACCACCAAACATATGAGAAATAAACCATACAAATCAACTAAGGATATAAAAATACATAATTTTCATAAGAAAAGAAAATAAGAGGAGTTAAAATGGTGTTATGATTAAAAAAGAAATTTTTTGCAAATCAACCAGAAGGATAACAGGAAACGACTGAGGGAAAAAACAATTGGCCCGGAAGTATCTGTTTTTAAAATTCTGTACGCAATCCAGTACTTCCTTACACCCATGTTAAGGCAAATAGGTCTTATCCATCTCTTGCGTAACTGCCTATACTTGGGGCAGACGAACAATATATGTTCTTCGGTTTCATCAGCTTCGCAGCATGCCGGACAGTTGCCTATAACTAGGCCCCTCTCCTCTTTCCCTTGAACTTTTCGTAACACATTACCATACCTAAACCTGATATGCAGATTTTTGGCAAGAGAAGGCGAGATCAGGTCAAGGAATGGTTAAAAAAAGGAGCAGGATTTTATTATTAAAAAAAATTGTTGTTAGCTGGCCGCTAGTTGGATTATGAATGTAGTGCTCCCCCACCAACTTCCAGTAAATAGCTTTAAGGGATTGTAGGTCACGTCTGGTGGCCCTTTCTGGATACTCCCATAAGCCCATTAGGTTCAATAGCGTGCACCATTTAGCGATATGTTTGAACCAGGGAAGTTGTTTTGCCCCGTTAAGCGCCAGGACCTCCCGTAAAGAGTTGCGATATTCAGTTAATTGGGGAGTAGTCCATAGACGCAACCAATAGGTTAAGGGTTTCAGGGCGGCCTAATCACCAATTCTTTTTAGCCCAAGGTCACAAAAAAGTGGAGTGAGCGGTGTTGTGACAGGTAGCGAGATCAGAGCCCTTGCAAAGTTATTCTCACAAATCGTTAGCTGATTTACAGGAGTGAATCCCCAAATCTCTGCTCCATACAAAGCTCCATGTTGGGCTTTTGCACTGTATATTTCAAGTGGGGTTGGGTATAGGATTATTTAAAAAATCCTAATACTGATTTATATCTTTCACATAAAGTTAGGAAGCTCTTCCTCAGCTGATACTCCCAACTAAGCGACTCATTTAAGCCTATGCCCAAGTAGTCAAAGTTTTTTACTCATTCCAAAGGTTCATGTATGATCTTGACCTCTTGTATACCACCCCTTGTTTTGCCGAGCACCATAAATTTTGTTTTCGAGGTGTTCAGTTCCAATTTCCTCTCCTTACAAAAGCACAAAACGTATAAGCCCATAGGGGTGGTAGATATTAGTAATGAAATGTCTGCAAAGAGCAAAATGGGTACTTTTGCATTGTTCAGTGAAGGTGCGTCATTTTTGCAACCCATTAAACAAGACACCATATCATTAATATACAGAGAGAACAATGTGGGGGCAAGGACACACCCTTGGCGCACCCCATGTTCAATTGGGATCCTCTCTGTCAGTTCCCCATTTGCCTCCCACCTGACCTGGGCATAATTATCCTTATGCAGTCTGGCAATCACAGTCACCAAGTCTACCGGAGCACCTTGGTCAAGCATAGTCTTCCACAGCATGTTACGCGGTACCAAATCAAATGCAGCTCGCAGGTCCACGAAAGCCACATAGAGCCGTTGTTTCCTAAGTAGCACATATTTCCATGCTAGCAGGGAAAATCTAAAAGCTTGGTTGCACATGCTAATTTTTGCACGAAAGCCAGCTTGAACTTGGAACAATACCACATTATCATCCATCTATTCTTGGAGTTTGTCTAAAACTTGCCTAGAAAAAACCTTCTGTAGGTTGTCTATTAGACTAATGGGTCTATAATTAGAGGGTATAGCAGGATTGCCCTTTTTGAAGATGTTTATTACCTCTGCCCCATCCATGTTTCCGGAATATCACCACCCGCTAATATACAGTTAGACAGAAGGTTTATATATGGTGCCCATATCGCGGGTTCAGACTTCTACAAGTCCCCTGGAATCAAATCGGGTCTGGGGCTTTGCCTGTTTTTAATTTACGGATTGCTGTCGGAGTATCCTCTAGGCTAAACACTAGCGAAGGATTATGTGTGGGCCCATCAGAAGCAGTAATATCTAAGAACGGAACAGCCTGGTCAGTGTGGGGATCTAAGGTCACCCTATCATCAGAAAATAAACCAGAAAAATGATCCACCCAAACCTCCGGTTGGATGTGATGGCAATTAGAAATGGAATACTACGCGGTACCCTTAGACACAATCAACCAGAACTTGCGGCAATCTCTTGCTTTAGCTGCTAAAACCAGGTTGTTCCAATTGGTGTCAGCGTATTCACGTTTGGCTTTACTAAGTGCAGCTTTATAAGTGTTGCAGGCAGAAATGAAGTCTGGTCTAGATCGCTCTCTAACTGCTATTTGTAGTGCCTTCTTGGCTCTCTTGCAGTTTTTTTTTTTTCGAGTTTTATATAGCGCGAACTAGACCCGAACCGAATCAGGTATCAGAGCGCTTTACATATTTTTCCAGTTACGTTACATTTTTACATTTCCAGTTACCTTCAGTTGTCATTAAACCGGTTATGAGCCCCTACACTGACAATTTTTCCAGCTTGACTCCGTTTTAAGAAGACTAGCTGCAATACTTCAAAAAGTTCTTGTGTGCGGCAGTGATTGTCATGCTTGCAAACGGGGTTGGCAAAATGACGCAGAAGTGGTTGGCAAGATGGCCGACACTCTTCACTTAGACGCATGCGCGAAGGTTAGCGCATGTGTATGAGGAAAGGAGGCGAGTCTTGAGCCCTCCTCTCCTTCCCCGAAGCACTTTGCGTTCGAGCCAGTTCCTGTTTTTCTCGTCCGGGTCACGGTGGTGGCGTTCGCGGTGGAACGTCGGGTTTCGGTTTCGTGAAGTAATGCGTTGGATTTTCGGAGAGCCTGTAAGCTTGAATACGTATATTCAGGGGTGTTCTTTGCTTTCCTGTGGCATTTCGTTATTTAGTCGATTGAGTATATTGGAATTGTTTGAGCTTGTTCAAACCCTTGCCTTAGTCATTTCCTGGGAATACTGATCCTGACTGAGGGTTGTCTGTTGTGTTACAACTTCTGTTATGGTTTCCTGGTACTTAATGGCGGTTTGGGCGCTATTGAGTGTGTAAATAATTATATGGTATTCGCTTCATGGTTTTCATGTGGATATAACATGCCATGAACAATCGATATGAATTGCAAGTATTGATGCTGATAGTAAGCATTTAGACAAGATTCAGGATGGTCATTTTATTATTTATTAAGCAGTCTCCAGTCTATCTATATGGTGAGCAAGGATTTCAAGAGCAGAGATATTCATTACTCCCTCCATAAGATAAAACACTGACACCAAGTTGTTTCTACCCTAGAGTCAGGAAATCCTCACATCAAAGCTATGCAGTCACATCATTCTTAAGAGGAGAAGACACAAAGATAGAAGGTACATATTAACTTTAGGCACACATACTATAGAATTAAGATAGGCAGGGGCAAACATCAATCTTATGCTTTCTCTTCATGCAGTAGACGCATACCGAAGCTTTGCAGGTATCCTGACCACATCGATAGGAGAATATTCTTGTCATTCCCTCCTTCCCTTGTTATGTTTTCCCTCCTTCCCCCTAATCACCAGTAGATGTTACCAGTCTGTACTCTGGCATATGGTGGTGATAGGGTGAAGTTGTGGACCTAACTTCTTCCTCCGTGGCACTCCTGAGACAACAAAGCATTGCACAGAACAGTGCTATCCTTGTAACTGGACATATTGGTTAGGGTGGCCGCTACGGACTTGTATATTTTAGCATAGAGATCTTGATCGGCTTGAATTTTGGGCCATCTAACTCTCCTGTGATTGTTAGTTGGACTTGGCTCTATTAGTTTAGAAATATAACAATGAGCACCCCTATACTGGTCCTTGCCCTTTATTTAATTTTAAAAGCAGAGAGTTATGATCACTATCTGTCCTTGATTCAATTTACACTAAAGACTATTTTCTAACATCGACGAAGATATAGTCTATAAAACTTGTATAGACACCCCTCTTAAAGGTAGCCTTCCTTCCTAAATCTGAAGGGGTTCTCCCATTACAAGCCCTCAAGCACCTACTAGCAGTTAGGGAAGCAATCGGTAAAGAGACGTTAGACTGACGCTGGCCTAGTTTACTGGCTACTAAGCTGGGGATACCCCAAATCGCATCCTTCTCTTCAAGGGAAGCACTTAATTAAGTGGAGGGTTCGAACGCAGCATTAAAGTCCCCTGTAACTATGATTTTAGAATTCACCTGATAACCTCCCACTAAGTCATCTAATAGTGAAACTACTGCAGATTTGCTATTAAAGGGTTCTGACCTGGCTTACACATTTAGCAAGGTCAAGATTAAACCAGACGAGAAAGTGAGCTGAATACCCAGTATATCAGGTGAGTTTATTGAAAGTTGCTTACACCTACAAGCTATGGTGTTTTTAACCAATATTAGTAATCCACCACTGGCCCTACCAGTCGTTTTTGGAGGGAGAGCATCCACACAATATGAGGTATAGCCATTGATATACACCTTATCTACGGCCCAGGTTTCTTGAAATGCACGGATGTCAATGTTACCCATAGCAGTAAACCATCCCGGATCTTGGAGTTTAGACTGTATCCCTGCTAGGTTCCAGGATAGTATACTTAAGCCAATAATTACCCAGGGTCTGCTGTCAGTGGCACTCCCAGGTACACCGGCTACTACATCAGTTGTGTTTACAATTATCTCTTCAGTAGCTATAATTGAGAAATCCCCATCTATTGGTTCGATGTAAAGATTGGCGTCCTGGGGCTCAAGGATTGGAGCACAGACAGCGTTCAAAATAGCCATGGGTGACTCATTTGTGTGTAAGTTAAGAATATGCCCACTCACTTTATGCGGACTACCAAAGGTAGATTTCACAAGTGAGCCCCTGTCCACCTCTCTCAAATCAAAGGTCCGCACAACTTCCGTACAGGTACAAGGATGAACTTCGGGTGAGCTACCCCTAACCAGGGCTAAGAATGTCCTCTGCCCACTAAGTTCAATGTGGGCAGTCAAGCATTCGCATCTAAAAGGTTAGAAACATCAAACTGGTTATTAACTGGGATTGTGTATCTGGCCTTCCTCTGCCCCTCCGTTAAAAGCTCCCCAAATGGTGCAAGTATCATACAGTGATGTTTATAAAAGTAGAAATTTGGTTAACAGAGCACAACCCTATATGTTACTGAAAATTAACTCCAGTGAGTCGACAATTGTATAAGCAATACTAAAGCAGAACAAGTTGAATGAAAAAACAGAGATTATTTTATTGTTAAATTTTCTTCAGTGTTGACCCGAAGAAAAGGAACAAAGACAGCCGACACGTGTTTCGACGACTTTTTCAAGGCTAAGAGCAACACTTTTTATCAGAGTTTGCGACGTGCGGTCATTACCAGAAATGATCTCAAAGAGTTCACGTAAAATGCCCAGGCTCTAAATCAATTATGAAGGCAAATAGTCTATGGGATACTTGCCTTAATATTGGAGTTAATTTTTAGTAACATATAGGGTTGTGCTATGTTAACCAAATGTCTGCATTTTCTTTGTATATGGGCATCTTATATACATAGTAGCATTGTTGGTGGCACAGTGTTTGATATAGAGCACGCTGGAGAATATCTGCATTATCCTTCTCACTTTGGAGCTAAACTATTACAGATGTGCTACCTGTAGTTTACCACTGCCATCAAGTGTTTTTAGATATGTTTATAAAAGTGACCAAGAGGTAAAATGCTAATCCCTGTACGTGCCATCGTCCAATTACCTGCCCTTTCCAAGATTGCATGAACTAGGTCGGGTGATCTGAAATAAATTGCTACACAGTCACCTTCTCTAGACTTGTTCGAGTTCCCAACCCAGCCAACCCCACAAAACAACATATACCAGCATCTCCCAGCACAACATAGTTAAGCATAACATAAAATATACAGCAAAGTATAATATAACATAGCATGTAAATGTAAATGTAGTAGTACTTGTATAGCACCCGAATCGACCCCCGAAGGGCGCTATACAACTTGTTCGCAACTTGTACGCAAAACAACATATACCAGCATCTCCCAGCACAACATAGTTAAGCATAACATAAAATATACAGCAAAGCATAATATAACATACCGTTTGTACTGACCCTCATTTCCCAGGAGCTGTTGCCTTTGTTATTTCACCGGGACCTTTCTGCTGCTCGCCGGACCCGCTGCGCGGGTCCCGCTTCACGGACAGGAGTCTGCATCCAAGTGGGGGTGAGCTGTGACCTGCTCTCCCTGCTTGCCACGCCCCCTGTCCATTCCTGTACCCTTATAGCAGTCATAACCATCTGCTGCGCGGGAGGGCGCGGGAGCGTCCCGGGAGAAGCCCGGGACAAGGGCGGGTCATCTGTGGCCGTCAGGGGCTGCAGGAGGCTGGGCTGGGCCCATTCTCTAACATCCGGCTCTGAAGTTTGTTTGGACATTGTCTCGTCTTGCTGCAGTGAGTTGTTCCCCTTTTTGAAGTTATAAAAACTGTTAGCATCATAAGTAAACTATATTGACGTGTCTCCCCGCGCTGGGGTTTATTGTGATTACTATTGACATTATTATAGTTTGCCTGCCTAAACATGTCCTCACCTTCACAAAACCCCTTACCCTCTACGGTAGGGGTTGCAATACTAGGCCCATTAGACAAATACTTTCGTAGGGCCACCAGTGAGCTCGACAGAGAAATTGCCCTAGCTGAGAGACGTGCTGAGCGCAGGTTATCTGTTGAACTCCTCAAATATCCCTTAGAGAAGCAGCCGCCTCTGAGCTTCCCGGTGCCGGCTCCTTTTCCAGCACGGGCAATTGACCCTGTACCCAATGTCTGTCCACTTTTGGAAAAATCACTGGTAGTTGCCCTGAAGCCTGGCACTGATAGGGTGGAGTGTATGACTGATCCTGTCCCATTTATTGAGGATGAAGCTCTGGCTGCGAGGCCTGCTAATGTCTTAGTCCTTATGCCTGTCCCTAACATCACTCTTAGCCATGGGGAACCCCTTCCTCCACCTGTGCTGCTGCCTCGGGTAGTAGCCAGAATGGTCCACACCAAGAGGAAAAGACTTGCTAGCCCTCGTAAAGGCTACCACCCTAACCCCCATAGGAAGATTAGGAAACTTGGCATTAGGGTGGGAGTGTTTCAAAAAACTGTAGGGGCGGGTGCAGATTGCTTAAAGGATGACATGGGGGGGTGCGCCCCTCGGTGTGTTACCAGCTAAACCATGTGCTGCTTTGCCTACAGTTTCCCCTGTGCTCACACCCCCTGAGATCCCCCTGATTGTTCGGATTGAGAAGATGATGAAATCTTTATTGTATCTGGTTGTAGAAAGGGTCAAAAGGTTGGCGGAGCGATTGGACACCTTTGAACAAGCGACCTTGGATAAATTTTTTTCCACCAAATCCTTAATAAAATTACATTTCGGGATCAGGGAGGAAGACCTAGGGGGGGGGGCTGTCTGCTAGGGCGTCCCTTGTTAACCCACTGGATCTATCAAATGCAATTGGTACGGTCGAGGGGTTGCCAGCGATAGAGGCACAAGAGCTACCTGCTGTCTCTGCCAATGGGGGCGACCCGAACCATGGGCTGGCAACAGAAAATACCACCAAATACACTGATGTTCCAAGGGCTTCAATTATCGATTCTAAATAGCCCGCACGTTCTGAGGCTATTGGCAAAAAGGGCGCTGTCAACTTTAGAAACTCGGGAACCAGCAAGGCTCCTGAGCTAGCTCCATCTAGAAGAACTAGCTCCATTCCTCCCCCTATTATCCTCACTGATGCACCCCCCCCAAAGAGGCCTCTAGAATACCATCCATGAATTTGCCCCCTGATTGCCACCCTTACGTTGCTGTTCTTACCAACGTACCACCCTTGTTGGCTGGGCAGCCAGAATCCTACCAGATGTTAAAAAACAAAACTATGCACTGGCTAAGGATAAATAGACCACTGCCCCAGGAAATAGACGGGTTGATTCTGGGTGTTAAAAGGGTAGGGTGGGTGGGGCACAGGTATAAGCGATTTGATGGGGACTGTGTGGTGGTAAACTTCAAGGATGATAGGGTTGCCCAGCTAATTTGTAATCAGAACCTAGGGATTGGTGGTGCCGGCATTGGAGTGGTAGACTTGTCCTACTTTTACCCGAGACCAGTAGGCAATCATTATAGTATAAACCCGGTTGGTTGAGGGAAGTGCAATTTTACCCCCTCCGGGAATGCTTTTTTCCCCATGGCCTACCAGCCAGTTGCATGGCAGGGATCATATGGGAGGTTGCCAGGATACTGATATGAAACTCCCCACGGGTTGGTTCACCTGTCCCCGGATTCGGGCCCTTTGACGGAGTCTTACGTTTTGGAGACTACTAATACCAGCCTGATATCCCCCCTAGTTGTCTGTAGTCCTCACGTACGGGATATTAATCAGGGTGCTGGGTCTATGCAAGGAGCAAGTTCATCGCATTCGGGCCCTTTGACGGAGTCTTACGTTTTGGAGACTACTAATACCAGCCTGATATCACCCCTAGTTGTCTGTAGTCCCCAAGTACGGGATATTAATCAGGGTGCTGGGTCTACGCAAGGAGCAAGTTCATCGGATTCGGGCCCTTTGACGGAGTCTTACGCTTTGGTCACTACTAATACCAGTCTGTTATCCCCCCAAGTTGTCTGTAGTCCCCAAGTATGGGATATTAATCAGGGTGTTGGGTCTAAGCAAGGAGCAAGTTCATCTTGGATAACCCTCGATGGGGAGTGGGTCCCCAACCTTGCACTTTACAGCGAGCCAGCTGTGGCGGATCCAGTTTTAAGGATTCTCAGCTGGAACGTTGCGGGCATTTCGAGGAACCTGGCTGTACCAGAATGGAATACCTTTGTGGAGGGCTACCATATTTGTATTTTTCAAGAAACTTGGAGTAGGGAGCCTTGCCCCAAGGTAGGCTATTTGTCTTTTTTCTTACCAGCACTACCATCTCCTTTCGGGAAGGGCCGCCTCTCAGGAGGCCACCTCATATGGGTCGCCATCTCACTTGGCTGTCAAGCTACTCAGTTAGTGTCAAACTCTTTTGACCTTCTGAGTATATCACTTAAGGGACCCAGGAGAGGGCTGAACTTAGATATTCATAACATCTATGCTAGAAGTACGAAGGGAGGTTCGTGCTCGTCCACAGTTACAGACTTGGAATCCTTGCTTTGGCAGGGTACTGGTAGTTCTTGTCGGGTGCCCCACAAGTCTTACCTTTACTTGTGACGCAATTCCGCAGAGACGACAAGAGCACCCGTCCCTGCACCCACCTGACCCTCGTGGAAGGCAATACCCAGCAGGGATGAGATGGACGCAGGGATGGGAGCCAGGGTGTAGGGCTAAATGATAGCGTGGAGCTGGCGGGGCGACCCGGTGTCAACTAGAAACCAATAAAGAGCTAGATCAGAAAAGGAGTCAGACCAGAAAAAGAACCACCCCACACATGCACACACAGACCTAGTAACCCTCTGAGGACTCACCAATGCTTCCGGAAATAAGGTCCCCAGACAGGTTCAGCTCCGGATACGAATAGCTAAGGTAAGGCACTCCTGCGCGTTTCACCCAAGCCCAAACCAAAAGAAGCGCTCCTGCGTAGGGGAAAAACGAACTTAGTCAAAACAGGTAAGCAAGCGCTCCGGCGCGTGTAGCAGGATATAGTGCGTAGTCACTCAACCTGTGGCATCCCCAATAAGCAACACAAGCCAGTTGGCTGAGCTGTTTCCCTAGTAGCGCTCCTGCGCGGTGGGAAACCGAAATGTACAAAACCAAAACAAAACACTCCTGTGCAAGGTCTACAAACACCCTCAAGGCGCTCCTGTGCGGCAAGGGTTAAGGAAACAAAAACAGGCACATCCCTGGATCACCCAGGAGGAAGAACAAGCAAGCGCTCCTGAGCAGCGCAGACGTGAAGGCAGAACAGCGCTCCAGCGCGGCGTGACTCTATGGTGACAGGCGAGCCTCAGCAAGCGCTCCTGCGCGTGTAGCTGACGTGACAGCAGAGCAGCGCTCCAGCGCGGCTTGACTCTGTAAGAAACTGGCAGGTCTCGGCAAAGGCGAAAGAAGTCCGCCTCACAGGAATCTCCAGCAAGGAATTCGAAGCATAGAGCCGGCGGGAAACGCGCTGTTTAAGCGATTCCCCCAGAAGTGCTTCTGTGCTCCCAGGTTGCTGCCCGGGACTAGACCGGGACTCAACTTCCGGCCGGAAGTGAGTATTCCGGCGTTCTGTCTGTGAATGCAGGGATGGCCGGCCGCGGCATCGCCGCGAACTGTGACAGTTCTCATGTCCCCTAGAACAGAACCTTCCCAAAGCCCCCGGAAATCAGAAAAGAGAGACAGGGCGAGGGCTCAGGGGATAACTCAGATGGAAAGCACGAACCAGAACAGGAGCGTGGCGCACATGGGACAAGGGTTCCCAGGACCGCTCATCGGGACCGTACCCTTTCCGGTCAACCAGGTAGAAGAGCTTGCCCCTGGTACGACGGGACCCCAAGATAGCCCTGACCTCATACTCAACATGGCACTCCACCACCACCGGAGAAGGGAGAGACGGAATAGAGCCGCCAGACTGGACTGCACGCAGAAGGGAGACATGGAAGACCGGATGGATTTTCATGTGCGGAGGAAGCGACAGCCTCATGGCCACAGGGTTGACCACCTTCTCGATAACAAAGGGACCCACAAAACGAGGCAACAGCTTTTGGGCCCGTGCACGTTCAGGTGATGAATGGAAAGCCACACCCTATCACCCGTGCGATAAGCGGGTTCCTTTTGTCTGTGAGCGTCAGCATGCGCCTTGTAGGAGTCCTTCGCCTTGGCCAGCTCGAATCGTGCCTGTTGCCAGAGTCCACGCAGTGACTCATGATAAGACCGCACTGTGGGCAGTTGGCTATCCAGAGGCACCTCCCAGGCAGATGTGCGGGGATGACGTCCTTGGACTCAAAAGAACGGCGACATGCCAATGGCTGAATGCTTGCTGTTATTGTACGCATACTCCGCCATCCATAGCACTTCGGACCATTCCTTCTCCACCGTAAGCAGCAAAAAGCGGAGGAACTGCTCCATTGTGTGGTTTGTTCATTCGGCTTGACCATCGGTCTGGGGGTGGTACGATGAGGAGAGGCGTACGTCCATCTCTAGTATCCTGCATACCTCCTTCCAGAAGCGGGACACGAATTGCGATCCCCGATCCGTTATGACCACAGACGGGATGCCATGGAGGCGAACCACCTCTTGTACGAAGATCAAGGCCAGTTCGGCCGCCGTGGGCAATTTCGTCAAGGGTACGAAATGCGCCATCTTGGTGAGGTGGTCCACTATGGTGAGAACAGTGGTGTGACCAGTCTTGGTGAGCGGGAGCTCAACCACGAAATCCATGGAGATGGTATGCCATGGAAACGGCGGTACAGGAATGGAACGCAAAAGGCCAACCGATGGTTCAGATCTGTTCTTGCCTAGCAGGCAAACGGCGCAGTTCGTCACATGGTTTTTTGTGTCGTTCACCATCGTTGGCCACCAAAACCGCCTTCGCACGAGATCGAGCGTTTTGTGGTAACCAGGATGGCCGGAGAGGACATGATCGTGACACGAGTAAAGGGCCTTCTTCTGTTCAGGCACCCCTGGGAGGTGTTCCTGGTCTCCAATATGCCGTGAACCGTTCACACATGTCCCGCCTTCTTCATCTTCTGTCGGGACCACTGGATCGGACCGTTTCCTGTCTGGTTCCGCCTGGCAGACGGGATCCATAGAAGCGACTATGCCCTGGAAGTGTTTCTCCGGTAAGATGGAGACAGGCTCGTGGTCTTCGGCGTCTTCGGCGGATTCGGCCAGTCGCGAAAGCGCATCTGCTTTGGCGTTGTCTTTCCCTGGCCGGAACCTGATCACAAAGTCGTACTCATTGAAGAACAGGGTCCACCGAAGCTGTCGGGCTGTGAGGGCACGTGCTGATCGTAGGAACTGTAGGTTTCTGTCGTCTGTGTAGATGGTTACTGTGTGTTTTGAGTCTTTCAGGAAGTGGCGCCATTCCTCGAACGCGGTCTTGATGGCTAGGAGCTCCCGATCAGACACGGTGTAGTTGCGTTCAGCGGGTTGGAGCTTCTTGGAGTAAAAGGCCACAGGATGCAGCTGTCCTGTTCTGATGCTTCTTTGTGATAGCACTCCGCCTATGGCGTCCCTAGAGTCGTCTGCCTCCACTATTAAGGGTTGCTCGGTGTCGGGGTGCACCAGGACCGGGGCTACGGTAAACCGTCTCTTTAGTTCCTGGAAGGCGTTGTCAGCTTTTTGGTCCCAACCAAAACGTACCCCCTTGCGCACCAAGCGTGTGATGGGGGCCACCATCTCGGAGAATCCTGTGATGAATCGACGGCAATAGTTGGAAAAACCGAGGAACCTTTGGACCCCTTTCACGGACTCCGGGGTAGGCCAAGACAGGATGGCTTCTACTTTTTTGTTGTCCATTTGGATGCCTGCCGGAGTGATGATGTGCCCCAGGAACTCAAAAGATGTGACGTGAAACACGCTCTTCTCCAACTTCACGTACAGACGGTGTTTTTCCAACTGTTGTAGGACGGAGCGCACGTGTTGAACGTCCGGTGGTCTGAGAGTAAATCAAGATGTCGTCTATGTAGACGATACAAAAGACGTCGATGAAGTCCCTCAACACTTCATCAATGAAGAACCGGAACGCGGCGGGGGCGTTGCAGAGTCCGAAAGGCATGACCTGGTATTCGAACAGGCCGAATTTCGTCCGGAAGGCGGTCTTCCATTCGTCTCCCTTCCCCACTCTGACAAGATGGTAAGCACCCCGTAGGTCCAGTTTCGTGTAGATGGAGGCGTTTTTGACCTTGTCCAAGAGATTGGAGATCAACGGTAGCGGGTACCGGTTTTTCACGGTGATGGTGTTCATTGCACGAAAGTCTATGCAGGTCCTCAGATCCCCTTCCTTCTTCGACACGAAGAAAAGAGGAGAGGAAACCAGAGATCTGGAGTGACGAATAAACCCGTTGTCTAGGTATTCGTCTAGATAGGAGCGGAGGTGGATGTTCTCCTTTTCCGTGAGTGAGTAAATCCTGCTGCATGGCAACGTGGAGCCGGGGATCAGATCAATTCGGCAGTCGAATGACCGATGGGGTGGCAGAGTGTTGGCTCCCTTCTTGTCGAACACTTCTGCTAGGTCCAGATATTCCTTCGGTATGGTTCCTTGGAGAACCATTCCCATGCCTACTACTGGCAACGAGTGTGCTTGTATGAAACGAGTGCCTGGCAGGTCGTCCTTTGCGTAACAGGTGCTGCAGCATTGTTCCGACTCAAGGTGGATGGTTCTGGTCACCCAATCGATGCGGGGATTGTGCTTCACCAACCACGGCAAACCTAAAATCACCTTAAACTGAGGGGCGTCGATGACGTCGAAACTAATGGACTCGGTGTGGTTGTTAGAGAAGGACATCGTCATGTTCTCTGTTCGGGGTCTGATAGGGCCGGAAGTCAGGTCCGTTCCATCAACGGCCTTGACGGGTTCTGGTTGGGCCTTCGTCACTGTGTCAATGCCCAAGGCACCGGAAAACGCTGTATCAATAAAGCAGCCTGTCGCCCCGGAATCCAACATGGCGATCATCACCCAAGTTCTGCCCGCCAGATTCTGTAAGGACACGTCCATGCCGACGTGATGACTACCGTCGTATACTGCAGGGATCGCTGATGTTCAAGACGAAGAACCCAGAGGACGGATCCCCATGTCTACTGGGTTGTCTCGTTTCCCGTCTTGTCGCCCTTGCTGATGGGCAACGCATACGGCCTTCTGCCTCGCGGTTTAGATGGTTTCGCAGGGCATTCCCTCACGAAGTGTCCGCTTTTGCCACAATATAGGCACAGGTTCTGCTTCCTCCTTTTTTCCCTTTCTTGACTGGTCAAGGGTCCTCTTATGCCGCCGATCTGCATGGGTTCGGACGCTTCACCCTGGGGAGCTGATTCCTCTTTGGCTTTCTCGACGCCCTTGTCCCCAAAGGGCAAGAGACGGTTGTCGCTGCCTTTTCCCCTGTCGGTCTTTCTTTCTTGTAGTCGGAAATTCATTTTCACCACCATGTCTATGAAAGGACCTATAGCATCTGGCGGATCGGGATACTGCGAGATAAGATCCTTCAGGTCATCCCGTAACCCCCGATAGAACACCGATACCTTCTTATCCTCTGGCCAGTGGGCCTCGATGACAAGCCTGCTGAACATGGTGATGTAATGGAGCAAGTCCTGGTTGCCTTGTCTGAGGCTGAGCAACTCGTTGTCTGAGCTTGCACGAAGGTATGGCGAGCGAACATACGCCGCATGGCTTCCTTAAACGTTGGCAGGTGGTTAAGCATGGGATCATCGTTCTCTACCAAGGAAATGGATCACTGAGTGGCATCCCCGCCCATGTAAGACAGTATCTAGGCGACCTTGGAAGCATCATCGGGAAAGGCCGCGATCCTAGCCATGAAATGCAGTTGACATTGATGGATGAATATTCCATACTTAGTGCTATCACCGTAGAAGCGTTCGGGTGGTGCCAACTGCACAGGTTGGGGAGTGACGACCTGGATGGCTGTGTCTTGGTTGGTAGCGGCAGAGGGCCCCCCAAAGGTAAACGTAGGTTGTCTCAACAGGCCGTCTTGTCTGACTTTAGGGCTGGGAGTAGTACCCCAAGGACTGGTGACCCCGGCTGCCATTTGGCCCTGTAGGGCCGTTATGTCATGGCGCAAAGCAAGGTTCTCTGACTGCATGGCAGCCAGCATGACTGCGATATCTTGCAGAGTGACCTCGGGTCGCCCATGTCGTCTGGGCGGAATGGTTACCGTGGGCTTCGAATTCTGTTGGGTGCCCCACAAGTCTTACCTTTGCTTGTGACGCAATTCCGCAGAGACGACAAGAGCACCCGTCCCTGTACCCACATGACCCTCGTGGAAGGCAATTCCCAGCAGGGATGAGATGGACACAGGGATGGGAGCCAGGGTGTAGGGCTAAATGATAGCGCGGATCTGGCGGGGTGTCCCGGTGTCAACTAGAAACCAATTAAGAGCTAGATCAGAAAAGGAGTCAGACCAGAAAAAGAACCACCCCACACATGCACACACAGACCTAGTAACCCTCTGAAGACTCACCAATGCTTCCGGAAATAAGGTCCCCAGACAGGTTCAGCTCGGATACGAATAGCTAAGGTAAGGCGCTCCTGCGCGTTTCACCCAAGCCCAAACCAAAAGAAGCGCTCCTGCGCAGGGGAAAAACTAACTTAGTCAAAACAGGTAAGCAAGTGCTCCGGCGTGTGTAGCAGGAAATAGTGCGTAGTCACTCAACCTGTGGCATCCCCAATAAGCAACACAAGCCAGTTGGCTGAGCTGTTTCCCTAGTAGCGCTCCTGCGCGGTGGGAAACCGAAATGTACAAAACCAAAACAAAACACTCCTGTACAAGGTCTACAAACACCCTCAAGGCGCTCCTGCGCGGCAAGGGTTAAAGAAACAAAAACAGGCACATCCCTGGATCACCCAGGAGGAAGAACAAGCAAGCGCTCCTGAGCAGCGCAGACGTGAAGGCAGAACAGCGCTCCAGCGCGGCGTGACTCTATGGTGACAGGCGAGCCTCAGCAAACGCTCCTGCGCGTGTAGCTGACGTGACAGCAGAGCAGCGCTCCAGTGCGGCTTGACTCTGTAAGAAACTGGCAGGTCTCGGCAAAGGCGAAAGAAGTCCCCCTCACAGGAATCTCCAGCAAGGAATTCGAAGCACAGAGCCGGCGGGAAACGCGCTGTTTAAGCGATTCCCCCGGAAGTGCTTCTGTGCTCCCAGGTTTCTGCCCAGGACTAGACCGGGACTCAACTTCCGGCCGGAAGTGAGTATTCCGGCGTTCTGTGTGTGAATACGGGGATGGCCGGCCGCGGCATCGCCGCAAACCGTGACAT
Source organism: Lissotriton helveticus (assembly GCF_964261635.1). Classification (NCBI taxonomy): domain Eukaryota; kingdom Metazoa; phylum Chordata; class Amphibia; order Caudata; family Salamandridae; genus Lissotriton; species Lissotriton helveticus. Next base: position 526,191,678 of record NC_136072.1, read on the forward strand.
TTCTCATGTCCTGGTGGCAGGGGATTTCCATTGTACGTTTGAACCCCTGGGATTGGAGGACACCGTGGGGACTGTCGATGAAGATATTAGGAGAGGAATACCTGCTCTAACCTTACCCCCTATTAGAAGGTGGTCTCAAGTGGCTGTCCAAATATACTCCCTAAATATAGAATTTGGTCTTAGGGCGGTGAATGGAAGGACGACCTCGGATGTATCTGGAGTGCATACTTACAATAGGGTGGATCACACATCCAGGATAGAATACATCCTACTTGACGTTAAACTTTGGGGTTATCTACAGGATATGGAGGTACTCCCCTCGGTCGAGAGCGACCATAATCCTTTATCTCTTGCCCTCCGCCCCTTGTGGAGGGGGTGTTTGGGGATGCCTAGGTCCCATTTGGCGCCTGCCCACCACGAAGTTTATCCTTCCAATTGTGGTAGACGACTAAAGTGGAGTAAGCTCAGTATGGATGAAAAGAAAGTGTCAGCTATTGCGGCTCTCTTAGACACTGCACTGACCCAACTGGACTTAATGATACCCCAGTCCGAGGGAGTCTCAGCGCTATTTTGTGACACCACCAAGGCTCTGAGTGAGTTTTTCTTCTCCCAAGTAAGGCATCTCGAGCCGATAAGTGTGAGAATATGCCGAATGCATATGGCTGGTACACTAAAAAATGGAGGGAGAAGAAGCACTCCTTGATAGGTGCTGTTAAAAGGAAATCCTTGGCTGCCATTAGATTGACAAGCAAAGAGTACTCGCAGATCACCTCTGCAGCCAAGAGAGAATGGGAGGATAGGTTTTGGTCGGATCTTAGGAAAGCAAGCTTAGACAGAGATGCTAGAACCTTCTGGAACCTTATAAGATCTAGAGATAGGCCTGATAGCACCTTGATGACGTGCAACATCCCTGCCCAGAGCTGGTTTAACCACTTCTCGTCTCTCTACACATCCACTGAGTCAATTACTCTCTCCACACTCTCTCTGGCTGTTTGCCCATTGGGCTCGGAGTTTGTTCCCTTCACGGCTAGAGAGGTGGAGGATGTATTCAAGACTTTGGTGCCCTTGAAAGCAGCTGGGCCCGATGGGATACCGGGTGACCTATTACGGGCAAATCCTAAGGTTTGGGGGAAGATTGTTTCTTCATTGCTAAATGCCATTAGCGAAGGTGCGCCAGTACCGGAATCATGGAAGGGGGCAGAGGTTGTCCCGATATTCAAAAAAGGGTGTCGGGACAACCCTGCCAACTACAGGCCTATAAGTCTGATTGACTCTTCCCAAAAAGTGGCAGGGAAGGTTATTTTGGGAAGGGTACTCCAGTGGGTGGACGACAACCACATTTTGTCGGACCTCCAAGACGGATTTAGTTCTGGCACCGGGACCATCGAGCAGGCCTACAGATTGGCTCTCTTACACTGGAAGGTGGTGGTGCTGGGCGGGGGCAGTCTTTATTTGGCCTTTATAGACCTTAAGACTGCCTTCGACCTGGTTCCCAGAGAGAAACTATGGAGGGTCCTGCTAGATTTGGGGTTGCCCGTGTATATTCTCTCCCTCTTGGTAAAATTACATTCCGGTAATTTTGAGCAGGTTCGTTGGGGTACGAAGGGCGAAAAAACGAATAGGATCCCTGTGGGTAGGGGCGTCCGTCAGGGATGTGTGTTAGCCCCCACTCTGTTTTCTCTTTATGTAAACGGCGTGGTTGAGCACTTGTTAAGAATTCCCTCGGACGCTCCATCCCTGGCGGGCAAACGGATTCCTACACTGCTTTTCGCAGATGACACTCTTCTTATCTCAAAGTCCCCTATGGGGCTTCAGAGCCTGCTGAACATTTTTCAGGAGTTTTGCATGCTGAGGGGGCTGGTAATCAATGCTGACAAAACTACGTTCTTGGTTATGAATCCCCCAAAGAAACTCGGACATCCCCTGGCTTTGAATTCCGATCCATTGGAGAGGGTGTCCGAATTCGACTACCTGGGCATTCGCCTCAATGATTCCTTTACTTGGAATCCGCACATTCAAAAAATGCTTCTGGGCCACAAAAGGGTGGGAGGCACCTTACTTAAGGAACAACGATCCTCCACAAGTAAACCCATAGCCCCTGTAGTGGAAATCTATAGAGCTAGAGGGGTTAGTGCTGCACTTTATGGGGCGGAGCTGTGGGGCACCTGCAACCTGGATGTACTAGCAAGATCGGAGAGCAAATTCTTGAAAGATCTGATGGCTCTCCCTTGGAGTACACCTACTGTACCAGTGTTACTGGATCTAGGTTGCAGATCCATTAAAGACCAAGCACAGCTCCGCCCTTTGCTCCTTTGGGCCCGGCTGTGGCGAGTGCCCGAACTAGCCTCCTACGCGGAAGCACTATCAGAGGTTATGGCCATGATAGGTTGGTCCAGGATTAAATGGTTGAGAGATGTTAAATGGTTATTAGCGGAGATAGGGTTAGCAGACGCTTGGGCAGCGAGATCCGCCCCACCCAAAGTTATGATCAAAAATCTGTACTGGAATTGGGTCTCATCTAAACTACATTCAGACCCACGACAGTGTAATTCCACTGTAGCTTTTGTGAGGATAAAAGACGTGGTGGCCTAGGAACCCTACCTAGATATTATCTCCATTCCTCTTGACCGCACTTTGTACTTTAAGTTCAGAGTAGGGACTCTCCCAGTAGGCGAAGTAGTTGCCCGCTGGAAACTGCCCTATCAATCCTCTCCTTTCTGTGCGTTTTGTCCCTCCCGTGTAGAGTCGGTAGCCCACATTCTTTTTGAATGTCCGGACTACCGTGCTCCGAGGAGCCGGTGGCTCAAACCTCTATGCAGACTCCTAGGCACCCGCCAGCATTTAGTGACGTTGCGTATTTTAATGTCTGACACTTCTACTGTGATTGTATGTGCTGTGTCAAAATTTTTAAAATGGTCTTGGTTGATCCGTGCAAGAAGGCTTTCTTTATCAATTTAATCCTGTGTTAACTGTTTTTTACACTTTTTAGGTTTTTAATTCTCTGTATGTAATTAGAATGTGATTGCTTTTCATGTTGTATTTTGTATTCCCTGTACACGCTTTTATGGTATTTTTCATATCGAAATAAAGCCTATCAATCAATCAATATAACATAGCATGTAAATGTAGTAGTCCCCGAATCGACCCCCGAAGGGCGCTATACAACTTGTACGCATACCACTGTGGAACCCTTTCGGGCTTTTCCATGTGAAGTGCCCACTCCTGGGCACGCACAAGGTGAAGCCAGGCACCCTAGCATTGTTGGGGCCGTTGTGGCGATTAAGCAAGCTATTGCCCAGAGTTGCATGATTAGATAGGCACCGAGGCGATAAATATCAGGTATTGAGCCCAAGACACAGCCGAGGCGGGAATTGACCCCTGGTCCCGGGCTAGACCTCTGCATCAGGGTCTGCCGCTCTAACCATTGAGCCACACTTCCCCACAGCATGTTACCTTTATCCTCTCACTGCATCTTGAAGCATCTTAATGGTGGCACTTGTGATCACATTCATTAAATAGATAAATAAGTAACTGAAAAGTATCATGAATAAATATATTGTGTCTAGACTTTGCATGTTTTACGTTGGCCTGACGAATCCGGTTTCTTTTTTGACCTTGTGCATGCTCAAGAGAAATGGCATTATTGAATCATGCTGTTAATTAATTAAGCAACGTAACCTTAGACAAACTTTCTGATATTTAGCAGGTAGGTTTGAGCCCTATCGGCTTCCGTAGGCAATTAGCTCGACAAGCATGATCTGCTTTGAAGAACCCATTGTTATGGAATTCAAAACTATTCGTCGTGTGTGTTTTTTATTGCCACGATGCGAAAGCAGCCGTTTTGTTTGCATTCTGTTAAGTTTTTGAGCTTCTTTAGAGCGCTGGCATCGGAATCACTGCTTATATGACACCTTCGTGGAGAGTAAAACAAACAGTAGGTCGGTAATAACTTAGAGGGCAGCTATACTTTGCGGTTTTCCCGCCCAGTCGGAGGTAAACCTTCAGCGCTGAAACCTCAAGTGTCCGAGCTCCAGAGGTGGTGGGCCGAGGGGGCCTGGGCCTACCTGAGAGCGCGAGGGGGCGGCGGCCGCAGCACGGGTGACATCCCTCTGGAAGACAAACAGGCCCGCTCTCAGGGGACAGGGGGGTCATTTTTCATGGCTGTCTCCGCCTCGGCGTCGCCCTCACCCAGGTATGAGGGGCAATCCTTCTTACCGTGCTTCCGTCAGAAGCTTCAGGCTTTTTAAATGGTGTGAGGCCTATCCCTCTACCCCATTAATCATCCGGCTACAAGGCAACGCTCACTGCTTGGCTGCATTTAATTCCATCTTTCTACCATTTTTTCTGTCTATTTCAGTTTTTTTTGCGGTGTTGTCATGCCATGGGACCTTCCTGCGCGAAAAGTAGCTTCAACATTCCTTTCCCTCACATGTGGCGGATGAAACATTCGACTCCGTTGTTCCTGTGATCCCCAGCGCAGACCCTTGCCTTTCTGTTGTCTCCTCGCCGCAGGGGCTCAAATGTGGTTTTGTAAAGTAATTAAATTAATGATTTTCCCTCCGAGCGCAGTGGAGTTCAATGATGGACTTCAAGGTGGCCGGAGCTAATAGGAAACATGCGCTGCTGGAGGCAAACTCTCGCTGATGTCTTTGGTGCAAAGGGAACCGACAGCAAAGGCTCCGGTGTTTGGTGCAGAGGGCTCGGGTAATTACTGCGCCAGGCTAAAAAAGGCGGCTCTCTGTCCTAGTCTGACACGGATTGTCTGGACGTGCCTTGGGTCGGCAACGGAGGAGCAAAAGGGCTTCAAACGCTTTTTGTTTTTTTGTGGAGTTTTATATAGGGTGAACTAGACCCGAAGGTATCACAGCGCTTTACACGAGCACCAGTTACGTTACAGACGGACACATTTATTTTTTGGTAGGCAATGGCATGAGAGATTAAGTTATTCGTCCAGGATCAGAATGATGAGGTCCCTGCCGCGACTCTAACCCGGTTCCCCAGCTACGAGGTCGAGCGCCCTAGCCGTTAGGCCACATTCTCTCCGACTTTCTTTCGATAGGAAACTCGCAAATATTTTAATTTCTTTGCTGGAGAGGATTTTCAGGCAGAACTAGGTACATGGTGCGAAAATAAGAAAGATTGGCAAAGTCAATGGGTTTGACCTTGGTGTTGTGTGGGGGTCAAGCATGCACACACTGTACAAACGCAAAACCTAATCTACTGGAGAGAAGACAAAAGCATCAGAGAATTGGATGCTGCAGGAAGGGTTACTTTCTTTTTTGTAGTATTATAGTGCGAAAGTTCTGAATCTGTTGCTTTCTCTTTTCTTAGGTCAGTGAACCTTTTGTTAGTTGCTAGATAGGTAATAGTTGCTAGAGAGGTAAGAGGGAGTTATTATCACTTCAATTACCATAACACATGAACAAAGTTAGTCATACAATAAAGCCAGGACTACTGGATGAAGTTAAAGGGTTGTATTACAATCTCAGACACAAACTGATATAGATGAGTCTCAGAAGCATATTATAAAAATATAGTATCACAAGAATAAATCCGAATCTCCTGATGAGATTCAGCCTAAACAATTAAAAAGCACACCAGAAACTTGGTGGCAGCTATGCCAAAGATGAGGAAGAGGATCAGAAGATTAAAGTGCAAGAGCAGATCCTTCTGCCTAGTCTAAAGAAATCCAAATTATCCTAATGGATAATAAAATAGGAAAATCCTGATTAATCTAGGGTAAACTAGGAACAGGTTCCAGTATAAATGAGACTTTCGTAAAGAACCCCAAATATATAGAATGTACAGCATGAAGCCACACAATTAGAGGAATAGCAAAAGAGTTCTGCACCACATGAAATCCTAAGAGTCTCTGCTCTCTATCAGTACAACACCTATTAACACACAAAGTGTTCAAGGTAACCGGTGTCATCATCTCCAGTACATTTCCTTGCTCCTTGTAAGAATTGGCAACATTCAGCTCTTCTCCCACACCTTTAATTGCGTACATTTGATCAACCCTGAGCATCCTTTCTGCGACATCAGAACTCGTCTCCAACTTAATTAGCGCGCCTTCTTCTTGCCAAAAATGTCCTTCCGTACCTTAGTATCGCTGAAAATAAACAATGCCTTTCACTAAACTAATGAAACCGTGTATTTGTGCCAGCAGAGGAGAGAACATGCAAACAAAATGATTCATGAGAAAGTTAAACATTGAAACTCATAAAAATAAGGCCTCTAATTATACCAAGTTAGCACAGCAATAATAGTGCACTTGACATTTGAATATAGGTGCACGCCCCTTCACAGTTATCTCATATAATGAATGTTATGTGGAATAAAAGCATGATTACAAATAACTGTGTGTTACATCTTAAAACAGCTTAGGTACAAGCAAGAACTACATGTTTATGAGAAATCTTCAACATTAGTATGCACACATTAAATAATTGCATTATGGGTATATCATGGCATATTTCAATAATTCATTTGAAACGTCATTGTTTATTAAAATGTTAGACCATGCAAAATATAGAAAGTGCCAATCTACACAAATCAACGTAAATATGTGACATGTAAGGGTTGAGCCAAAATTAATCTGCTCCAATAGTTCAGATGTTTTGCGCTGCACTTTCGCCCCAGTGCTGCCTGGACAATTGCAGAATGATTTTAAATGTCCAGTAGTCACTCATGCATTTCAATGGAGGGGGAAGAACACACCAATACAATTAAAATGTCCCTGCTGTCTCATCTAAAAGGCAATTCATAATGTCTCAAGTCAATGGCTGAAGGTTCTAGAGAACACGGAACAAATGGCTGAAGATGGCTGATCTAAAGCCACTCAATGTGAATGTAGCCTACGTTATGTTTGCCATGAAGGGTGCAAGCCTCTTGTATATCAAACCTAAATAAAGAGACTAATAGGGTACCTGAAATGGGAGTTCAAATTAGCAGAAATTTACATAGATAAAATGTATTAAGATTACTGTGTTTTGTGCCATTACACAACGTGAAAAATAGGAATACAGTGTACAGCAAAGTCAAGCTTAGTAGAAAACGTGCCTATCGTTTGTATAGTACTTATTGCTAAAATTTGTCCTGCTTCATTGTGCACCCAACCTTAGCAGACAAGAAAAGGTTAACATAGGGAAGCCAGCTGAGCCTACAAGGGTCATACAAATTGATCTTGGGTGAAAGGGGACGACTTACACATCTAGCCTGTTGATTTCACAGTCAATATTTAACCCACTAGGATAAAATGTGCCTACATAAACAAAGCTAAAAGAATTTGTAACAATATTGACAAGTTTTGCCCTTAGTTTCAGACTCACTCTTGTCTCAGAAAACAGAGCACAGAAGTAAATGATCATTTTTAGTAAGGGTACCACATTCGATAAACAGAAAATAATGCTATGATAATGTTTACAATAACCATTACAAGTCTAAGAGTAATTTGCCTCACACTTATAATGTAAAGAGATCCATACCCAACAACACACGGAACTTCTGCATTGATCTATACTTCAAGCCTTGTCAGAAATATTCCAAAAATCAAAAAAGTGTTGCACAAATAAACCCTTCAAAATTTTTAAAATAGGCACTAAAAGATGAAACCGGGTCTTGTTTGAACCATGGATAAACTGAGGCTTGGTGGTATTCTTCTATAATGTATATAGAGCCCAGCATTAACTTAGTTAAAAAAAGAAAATATCTATAAATCAGGAAAGAACCCAATAATCATCTTCTTCCTAATAGAGAATCATACATTTCACATCTCTTTTGGATGTGCAACTGCCCATCATCACATCTGCCTCTAACAGTGCACTACTGCTGTTGCCTCATGGTTCACCATCAATTAGCACGTCTTTGACATTATCTCCATAGTCAACCATTTCTGGCTCGCTACCTCCTTTTGCTTTTTGTGGAACCAATGCTGATGGGTTGCTCATCTGCACCTAATCGGATGCCTTGCTTAATGTAAGCATATTCAATTACAAGCCTCGGTCATCATTTGCCAAATTCAGTGCTTATTGCATAGTCTACTCCACAGACTGCCAGATCCTTCCATGAGGATTCTTGCCTCTCACCATCATTCCTTATAACTGAATCTACACTTGATGCTTTAGACATGGAAGTTCTAGTAATATTCATATCACAGAACTCAGTTGGAAAAAGACAAGAGTGTCCATCTACTGCTGCTGTTCCCCTTGCCCCCAGCCTTGCATCAATTTTTTTATTGAATTTTCGAACCTTGCTACTTCGTCGAACCAAATATGAGCATAATGACATACAACCAGTTTAAATTTGCTTATATATGAGCAACATTTCTACTCTCGATATCAGAACCCCATCTGGAAAAACCTCACTTGAGATTTTGATGCAATATCCTCAATGTAAAATAAATTTAAATAATATATTCGACATATGGCGTATATTAAAGTTAGATGCCACTAGGACTCCCATACAAAAATCTCTGTCAGAAGCCACCTTCATGGAAGAAGCCCTGCCACAAAAGATGTGAGTTTCCTCCACCACACCATCAGTCTAGAGCAAAGGTCTTCAAACTTTTGGATGCCGAGACCCCCCTGTCAACATTTTGAGGTGTAAGGACCCCCTCCTGACAAAAATGTCCAAACCTGTAGTCAGGGCTAGTGGAATTATGAGGCAGGTGAGGACCAAATTAGGCGACAGGCTTAACTAAATTGTGTGGGAAGAAAATGTAAAAGATGTTATGTGATGCCGCCTATCTTAGGATAGCATTGCTTCATTATTTTGACATTTTTTACACACAGTAACACCGAGGAAAGCTTTCACCCCATCAGTACCAGTTTATAACCAAAATACAACAATTACCATCAGAAAGATTTCTAGTCAACCTTTGTGAAGGGCCTTCCACTCCGTAGGAATACGTGCTGCCACATTAGAAGCTCACCTGGTCCTGGCCGGAAGAAGCAGGGGTCCCTTAAAACCCTGGCGGTTTTGTGCAGAATTAAACAGTTTACCCATGCAGCTTTCCTCTCACCACCTCCCTTCCATCCCTCTCTCCTCTCCTAACCCCGGATCCCTCTCTCACTTTGCAGGTCATTTTCTTTCACCCCTTTTTACAACTTCTGAACTCTCCCCATTCAACCTCTCACTTCACCTTAATCACCTCTTGCCATTCTGTCTTTTCATTGCCCTCATTTCTAACAGTCTCTCGAATTTATCTCATGGCCTCTCTGGCTTGTCACCTCCTGTGCTCCTCAGCACTTTGCATTCACCTCGTCTCTCCATTCAAAATTTTGTCTATTTGTATCTTACACCCCTCCAGTCCTCCCATTCATCTTTCACATCTCCCCTTTGGGACCTCCAGGGTATCTCTGCCTGACTCTTGCAGATCTCTACCTCCAGTGCAGCAGACCGGCTGAGACACAGGACGGGGGAAGAGGGAGGGCTGAAGTCCTTGGGCCTGGGCAGAAGTGTGACTGGGAAGGCGCGACCTCCTTTGCATCGCTTCACGGCCCCCCTGGGGGCCGTGCCCCACAGTTTGAAGAACCCTGCTTTAGTGCCTCATTTGAAAATCGTGGTTAACATTGATAGCTATACATTTCTATAAGCTAGACCTAATGGGCAAATTCAGTTAGCATTCAAGCTTTTGTTACTGTCATAATTCATTCTGTAATGGGGGTACATAATACGAAATGCAATCAATAAGGGCAATTAACAATTTTAAGTATGATTAAATGGGAATGTTCCATCATCAAAGGTGGAAGATGTAGAGAACGTAATCTATACAGAGTATGTTGCTATTCACAGGGCCCATGAACAAATGCAGGAGACATGCTTTTATTTATTTAGAAGTTTTCTATATGTATGGATAAGCACTAGAGAATGATCAGGGTCATCCAAATGATCAATTACTGGAGAATAGGGGGAACGAGGAAGGGAAGAAGCATTTCTTCAAGAGAACATATTTTAAAAATGTGCTGGAGGAGAAAGGCTTTAAAGAATTTCCTTAACAGGGTGAGAGGAGTTGCCAGACTAGGCTAGGTCAGGACAGATTTCCAGATGGTGGAGAGGTCTTCATAAAACATAGAAATAGTGTCTGTGTATTTTTGGATTTCGAGTATTATACTGTCCTGACTCCTTAGAACTCTGGTGTCGCTGAGAATTTTTGCCTTTATGTACCAACTTATTTCCCTATAGACAAAAAATATGCAAACCCCTTACATACATCATTCCCTTTCTTCTAATCTGTAAAATGCAATGTGTAAATTGACGGGTTAGTAAGTTTGTCAGTAGTGGACCTGGGAAGAACCAACCAGATATTGGGTGAATTGAGCACAAGGTTGGTACCTGTTAATAACAAAGCCCTGGCAAATGATGAAAACACAGTAACAAATACATATGCAGTTATGTGGCCCAAGTTTAGATGAAATGATTAATTTGGGGATTTGAAAAAAAGATGTCAAAATATTCCTAAAACTCCATCTTGCTTGTGAAATGAGGTAGTTATTTTGTCTTGTGGAACTCAATCCTATATTTGTAGATTGCTGTTAGCTCTGTTGGGTGGCTTCTTTCTTTCTGGGAGGTTCTAGGCCTAGCTTGGCACCAGACATTATGTGATTAAACTTAATAAACAGAAAAAAGACAAGAGGACTTTAGGAAAAACTACCAGGAGAGCGGCTTTGGCCACCAGCCACATATTGGTAGCTAGGAGTATGATTAGGAAGAAGTTTTGCTTCCACATTAAAGTGCTTATTTTGCTTATTTATTCAGCTCCCTAAACTGTGAACTTGAACTTTTAGTGGGGCACACATGACACTGTAATGTTTAAGTGTCTCAGATAACTAGATAAATTATGGTGTTTGTTTTTCGCTGACAGATGCACAAATCGGAGAAAAGAAGTCATGAACTTCAGAGAGTAGAGTTCTGTGTTTGAGGCCCAAGGCTACACTAATCTACATGGCTTTAGGGGCGGTGGGGTGTCCTGTTCAGCCTGAGGAGGTGGGGAGGGGTTAAGTGTCATCATTTTTGTCAGGATGGGGAAGCAGTACGTGCGGACTTGCACCTCGCCCAGTACTCAGCCACCTCGAGGCGCACCGGCATTAGCATGAGAATGCAGCCGTTTTGGGTTTCTGGTGGCCGAGCATTCACTGGACTGTGCTGAGGGGGCCCCCTGGAACCTGCTCCCCCCCTCACAACGCGGGGGCTGCGGGAGGCCTGCGTTACGCCACTGGCTGAGCCCCCAGCAGCTCGAGTTACACTGCAGCAGCCTGGGCTGAGACACAGGGCGGGGGAAGAGGGAAGACTGAAGCCCTTGGGCCTGGGCAGAAGTGTGACTGGGGAGGTGCGACCCCCTTTGCATCGCTCCACGGCTCCCCTGGGGGTCGCACCCCACAGTTTGAAGACCCCTGGTCTAGAGAGTTCTTTATTTAATATAATGGTTTTATTTGCTGAGCACACTCCACAAAGTCACTTGTCTTCAGGCACAAAGTTATGCCACCCAAAGTGGAAGGTTTTTTATTGCCTTATATTTTCTGGCAATGAGTTCCAAATTTGACACGCCAAACAGAAAATCTGTGGTCCCCTCTTCCAGAGAATTTGGCTCTATGGACCTTAAACAACAATTAAATAACTAACTGAAATGCTTGTGTGGGAAGAAATCATGATAGATTTTCCTGAAGGCACAGATAGAAAATTCCTTTGAGGCATTTATATACCAGACAAGCCTATTCAAAATGGATCCATTTGAAAACTAGAAGCTAATGGAGGGACACAAAGGCTTTCCTTATATTTTAAAACCTGAGAGCTACATATGATTCAAATTGGAACAGCCAAACCCAGTACTTTGGAGGGCCAATATGGACTTGGCATAATCAAGTTTTGAATTACAAGAGAGTCAGATACATTTCTGATTGCCCCTTATGGGCTTCTATGGGCTAGAGCTGTACCTGCCGGGCAAAGCCACACCCCAAACATGCCCATACACGCACGCAGCGTGGACACACTTCAGGGCAGACAATGACGAGGAACCACCCGATTGATGGTTCCCTGATCGTACGCAATGCGGAATCCCGGCGGCCATCTTAGGGCCACGCTTTGCGTGACTATCAGCTGTGGCATCTGAATAGGCAGAATCCACTTTCCTCAAGTCCCACTTCACAGCAGAACTTCCTTCCAGTACGCATCACCACAGCATCGGCCTCCTTCCTGATGAACAGCCGCTCATCGGTGCTGAATACTATCCTGCAAAAACAAATGAAATGCTATGTAGAACTTATAACCAAGCGTGCATGGGGGGCATAAATTAACATGAAAGACTTGCATTTAAAGTGCAGCTACATGACTTTTAAGTGACAAAGCTAGCACTTGGGAACTCCTTATACCATTCAGCTCTGCATTGGGTGTCGCTTACCAGCACTGATGTTGGTGTTTGGGAGAAAGAGCCTTATTACCAAGAGTCTTTATAGTTTAGCAATATTTTTCCTGAGTATATCAGACCGCAAGAGTCTATAAGGCCATACTATACTGAGCAGTGAATCATTCTGCAATGTGGCCTTGCATTTATTTAAATATTGGATGTGTGCAGTAGCGTGTGTGGCAAAGGCTATAGTGTGAGTGAGTGAAAGTTCCCCCCTTCCCAGAAACCTACTTATCCTGTGCTGGGCTCTGACTTAAGGAGTTTCAGCCTTCTCTCATACACTCTGATTTTAAGAGCTTCTGCTGTGTCCTGAGCTCTACTTATCTGCCTACACCTTTGATTACGCTGGGTCTTGTCTGGGATTCCTCAACAAGGCATCACAAAGCAGCCATTTCCACTAAGTTCCAGAACATTGAATTATTTACATTGTTCCAGATATAGAATATACTTACTATAGGTTATTATACAGAACACCAATACTAGTATTGTGCATGTTTTCACGTATCTCTCTTTTCCAGGACCACATGAATTCCAGAACTATTGATCCTTCCATTTCTATAAGACACAGCATTCAGAGAACCAGCATTTCAGAGGGCAGACAGTGGAAGATCCAGGGGGACACCAGAGCAGGTTTTCTTCCCCACTTACCTGGTTTTCTTCCCCCTTTCCCTTCAGTGCTTTCTCCTGGTGGGTCATTCGTTCATTCGTACATTCATCAGGGTTATTGCAGTTGCACATTGGAGTATTGTACATTGGAACATCACTCTTGCTGGGAACGACATATGTGCTGTTTTAATTTCCTATATAGCACTGAGCTGTCGGTCATATTAGTAGGGGAAGATGGTGCGAAAGTATTTACATGATAAAGCATTGATTTTTATTTTAAAATAGTTTTAATGATAATTAAAAATTTCATTGGTGATTAGTTAATTATGTCCAGTATTTAATTGATTAATTGCTATTTTATATCTGTTAGTGTATTTTGTGATTTGTAATATATAATTTAATTTTCGTATAGTTTATTACCGATTTATTGTATAGTAGTGGGCTGTCGGGTTTGTTGAGGAATTGGGAGGGAAGTTATTTAAATGATAAATTATTGTTTTTTAATAATTATTATGGCAATTAAATATTTAATTGAAAATAAATTATGTAAATTATTTAACTGATTGATTGTTAGTTGAATTATTTGTTTCATTTTAATTAATTGCTAATTCATTGATAAGTGCATTTAATAATAAACATTTTAAATTATTTTTTTATTTTCTATTTGTTTTAATTTTATGTGTTTCAATGCATTACTATTTTAAAGTTATTATTATTTAATTCATAATTAATGTATTTTGTTTGTTTTTTGTTTTGCGGGATTGATGTGCATTTATTTCAAATGTATTAATTTTATTCTACATATGTTAAATTATGTTTGTATTATTAAATTTATTATGTTGTAATATTTGTATGTTGTTAAGTACCTAAATGCTAAATAAAATCTTAGGAAATGCAATGGTGTTGGAACTGGCATGTTCTGGGTGGATGAGGTGGGGCCCTAGCAAGGCAGAACCTACCTCTCATGATAGAGGTGGGTGATTACACTCACTGAATAACCTGCGCTCACCCTTGGGTAGCTTGGCACTGAGCAGTCAGACTTATCACAGAGGCAATGTGTAAAGCATTGGCACAACACTCTCACACAATACATACACTGAGCTTCACAAAAGAGACTTCACAGGTGGTGGCTGTAAATAAGGTTTGTATTCAACACAAACATTAGATAACACAACATGAACAACATGTATTTCTGTGCATAACTCGTGTTTGGAAATATCACTAGCAGTAATATGCACACTTGCGAAAGATCCTTTATTACCCCCCCAGTATCCTTATGCGTTGTGAAACATTGTCAGAATGTAGCCCACCCTGGCAAATAATACAATTCAATATCACACAGTTATAGGATGCACCCCAGATCACGATTACAGAAATGTGTACACACAGATAATGCCAATACCTTTAAGCAGCACTGTGAGTCAAAGCAGCACAGATAAAAACAGTGTCGAATGTAGTATTCTTTTGACAAATAATCAATGTGTAAAGCAACACGGCTGTGTGTTGTAATTATTCACAGGCAGTCACTCCCACACACTGGCTCAGCACTATACGCTGTGCCACGGATATCAGGCAGGTCCATATGGAGCGCACTTTCACACACTCACACACAGCACCGTAATGCGGTGCAAGTGATATCTGGCAGGTCAGTTTATAATTGACATGCAGATCCCATGGCCCCAAACCCTCCTCCACCCTCCAGCTAACACCTTCTACCCTATACCCATGGGCTAGAGGTAAAGAAAACCTTCCCTCTGATACTAGGCTGAATACGGTCGCAGTCACACTTAGTCAAGGTCCCAGGGAAGAAGGTGGGAGTAGGCAGTAGGACTAATTAGGCGGCAGTCGACAAAGGGGTTTGGCCACCCTTGTTAAGTTCGCCCACGGTATGCAGCGCAAAAGCAGGCTGAGGTCAATAGTCGTTCAACCAAAGGATTCCACATTGTGCCTACCGGCACCTGCCCGCTTCTGTGTAGTACTGGGGAGATTATGCAGTTTCTTAACCTGCTTCCGATCTCTCTCAGAAGTGTTCCTTAGCCCAATCAATTACTCTTACCACCCAGGCCAGATACAGACTGTACTACCTAGCAACACAAAGTCATCAGGCCAGGTGAGGAGAGGGCAGTTGGCTTGCCACACTGAGGGCACAAAAAGGAGCATTCAGTGAATAGGGGATGAAGCAGGGGAGCCTCTCAAAAGAAGGGGGCACTCCGTAAGACGTACATTGATCAAAGTAGCACCCAAGCAATCCGGGCACCCTGGAACATGAATCTGCTCCTCCATTCCTCCCTGGAAATGAGGCACAATGTGTAGTGCTCATTGGTATGAGTCACACCAGACAGATCCGGATACATACAATGCAGGGGCACAAACTCAGTACTTCCCTATAAAAGAGGCACCATGTCTGGTGTGATACCACACACACTCCGGTTTTGGCTTAGACCTTGCCTGCACACAGTTTATCCCTATTGTTACAGAATGTGCTCATCTCTTTGGGTCAACCGAAAAAACCCAAGCTTTAAACATACATAAACAAAGGTCTGAGGAGCACAATAGGATCTCTACATTAATTAAAGGATTACTTTTTCTATTTTACAACTTCTAAAAGGACAGGAGAAGACACCATACATCACAAAAGTCAATCTCTGAAACATATTATTTTTCATCTTCTTTTAATTTTTAATTTCATAGAAATATAGATGGACAATTCCAAAAATGTGCAACAGCCAAATGTTCAACAGCCTACGCGTTTCGTCCCTTTTTATTTTCTGATGGGACTTCTCCAGGGCAACATTTGCTCTTGTGGGAGTTTGTCTCTTCAACAACACTTAAAATAATTCTTCATGGCCCTTTCTTTTCAGAAGCTTGACATCATCTCTTCCAGTGATCAGGTGATTCCAGCGTACCTCCGCACCTCAGTTTCCCACTCCTTTTCTTACTCTCTCCGCAACCTTCTTAATAAATAATCTCAAATTCAGGGTATTCTTGTACGTGTTCTCTCCAATCCTCTTTCACCATTATACACCAGTTATTGACAATCTCCTTCCATTTCTATTTTGAACCACCTGGGCGTGTAGTACCCTCTAGTTACCGGTGCAGTCTGCTGTCACCCGATTCCACGAACTGACCATGTCTGGTGTGGGTTGAGCTGAGTTGCACAAGACAATTCCGGTCACACACAGCGAAGAGTTACAAATTCCTTAATACCCTGGAAATGAGGCACACCGTCTGGTGTGTGTTGAGTGGAGTCGTACCAGACAATTCCAGTATTCAGTATTCCCTGGAAATGGGACACGTCTGGTGCTCCTTGAGTGGATTTGCACCAGAAAATTCTGGTTACACACAAACAAAGAGTTGCACATTCCGCACCTCCCTGGAAATTAACCCTGGGCGGAGTACGCAGAGTGCCACTGCGCATAGTTCCACAGAGTTTAAAAAAAACTTTGTGGAAGTCTGCTCAACTCCACCAACCCACACTTAAAAATAGTTTTAAAGAAACACTTATCTGCTCTGGCGTCTCCAGGCTGCTCTCCTCTTGGCCGTGATCTCTCTTCCTCGCTGTCCTCGTCCTCGCCGATCGCAAACCTGACTTTGTACGTCTTGCAAGGACTGCGCAGTCCTTGCAAGACATACAATGTAGTGGGTTTGCGACTGGCGAGGATGAGGACAACAAAGAGGAGAGACCACGGCCAGGAGGAGGGCAGCCAGAGATGCCAGAGCAGGTAAGTGGTGGGTTTGTTTTACCCTTTTTTGTGCATGGGCATGGGCAGGGGCTAACTCCGCTCCACTGCGAAGTCGGAGTTTTGCCTGAACTCTGTGTTTTCAACGGAACACGGAGTTGGCAAAACTCTGCAAACTCCTGGTGGAGCGGAGTTCGCCACCCGAGCTTATTGGGAATGAGGCACAACATCTGGTGTGTGATGATCTGAGTCACACCAGAAAATTGCGGTCACACATAATGAAAACCTGCAAATTTCGTGCCTCCCTGAAAATGAGTGCTACGCAAACATATGATGGACGGAATGCTAAATAAATTATACATTCACCCCCAGTCAAAAGATCTGGGTTAAATCCATAATTCTTTGCTCACAATGCCACCCCAGTTTAGACCCAGCCATATGCAAATGAGTCTTGACCCTATAACTTATGGGAATAGTCCACCCCGAACTGCCAAGCCAGGTCCTCCCCTATGCATAGGGCTGGGTCTGAACTGGAAAGGCATGGGGAGCAAAAAAACAATAGTTTTAGGCCCAGATCTCTGTATTGAGAAGAATGTTTGACATTATGCAGCACTGTATCCATCAATTGTTCTTTTTGCATTTGTCACCCTGAGTGGGTCGGATATGCCCAGACGTGGGTCCCATGCTCTCCAAGCCGCTGTAGTCAGGTTAGCCTGGCTGATGAGGGGTGATGCCCCCAAACCGGTTCCAGGATGCTTGTTTCCAGTCTGGGAGGACCTGGTCTGGCAGTTTGGGCTGGACTGTTCCCATGAAGTACAGCGTCAAGACTGATTTCCATATGGCTGGGTCTGAACTGGAAAGGCATGGGGAGCAAAAAAACAAGGGATTTAGGCCCAGGTCTCTGTACTGGGTGAATGTTTGACATTGTGCAGAATTCTGTCCATCAATTGTTCTTTTTGTATTTGTCACCCTGAGTGGGATGGGTATGCCCAGACGTGGGTCCCATGCTCTCCATCCCACTGGAGTCAAGATAGCCTGGTTGATGAAGGGTGATGACCCGAAACCAGTCCCAGAATGCTTGTTTCCAGCTTGGGAAGGACCTGACCTGGCAGTTAGGGCTGGACTGTTACCATGAGGAAAAGGGTCAAGACTGATTTGCATATTGCTGGTTCTGAACTGGAAAGGAATGGAGGCAAAATAACAATGGATTTAGGCCCAGATCTCTGTACTGAGCTGAATGTTTGACATTGTGCAGCATTCTGTCCATCAATTGTTCTTTTTGCATTTTCCTGGAAACGAGGCACAACATCTGGAATGCATTGATCTGATTCACACCAGACAATTCCAGTCACACACACAGGCGCAAGTTCAGCAGTGCCACACGAGGTAGAATGAGGCACTACTACGGGTCCGCCCACAATTTCGATGGCCGAAACCTGTGACTCGGACACTGCATGCAATGAGCATGCAGTTGCCGTGCTGCACAAGAGAGATGCTGGACCATCGATGAAGCGGACCCCACAACCAGGGAATCCGCTCACCCCCAAGATGCTTATACGTATCGGGCCCCACAATGCAGGGACCAAACTCCTGAGATGTGGGCAGTACTTTTGGGGCTCCACATCAGGCAATCCGGTCCTTAGGCACAATACTTAAGTTTCACGCTCACACTGCACTACCAGTTGGGATCCAGTAGATGATGTGGGTACTTAAAAGGGCACTGCTCTCCAGGTGTCACAGATAGATGTTGTGGGTCACTCTTTGATGTCCATGAGATCTCCAGAAGAGAAGAGGGGGCAAGCCAACAAACCCTTGAAGAGCAAACTTCAGGGTGCCACCCAGCAGCAGGTGGTCAGCCCAGGCCAGCCACTATTCAGGAAAGGTGCATGGTCCCTTCCAATAGCAGAACTCCTACTTGTGCACAACATATTCCTCTGGTAGTGTGCACCATGCAGTTCCAGGATTTACGGTCCCACATGCCCACAAATATATCTCTCCCCTGCTGAGGTATGGCCCCAGCAGTTATACTGTAGTGTGCCTTTGAAGTTGGGAGTGGTTCAGAGTGTTTCCCTTTGAACCACAGATGTTTCCCCTACATTTCAGTCCTCTCTGCCATGGGGCTCTGGAATGCTGATCCTAATCTTAAGTAGGGCCTTGATTTGTCTTCTAGAGGTCAAGTGTCAAAACCTTACCTCCAGTCTATCCAGCCAGGCTCTCAAATGGCAGAGGTCTATCGTTCCAATTGCATGCCCAATAATAATAATCTTTATTTAGATATAACACAGAGATCTTTAAAAGAGAATTGCAAAATTCACGTTGTATACAAACTGTTAAAATAAAAAAAAGAAAACAAGGCGATCAATTAGACAACCGTAATAAAAATAGAGATCTTCCGCATCCTGGACCTCCTAATTCCATCACATATTAAAAAAAAAAAATAATAATAATAATAATTTATTTATTTTTTTGTATATATTTTTATTGATTATAACACAAGAGTAAAAATGTACATACCGGGCGTCATTTGGTGGTACATAGTACAGCGGTGAACGGGCGAATGAATTGAGGAAATACAGTACAATTATAGGCATCCGAAAAATATCAATACCAGCTTAGAGCTGAGGCAAAACAATACGATACAGATAACCATAAGCAAACCTCATCGGAACCCGCCCACCAGGGATAAAGGATATGCAGATTGGACATTCGACACCCGGATATGAGAGGCAAAAAGATCAGGAGAAGATGCCGCATCTCTTGCGAAGAAGGGAAAAGGGAAATAGAAAGGTCATAGAACACAATAAAGGAAAAAAAAAAAAAAAAACTCAACCCCCCCACCCTGCACCCCTGCGGATGGCTACGACCTAACCCCACTAGCAGCGTGCCTGTCGCCCCCTAAACTACACCCCAGGGAAGGGAAAAGGTGGAGGAGGAGATGTATTACAAAACGATACGGGCTCCTGGACTCCCCTCCCCCCTGCCAAAAGCAGACATCCCCTACCGCGGTATTAAGCAAGGTATAACAGACTAATAAGCAAACCAATAGGGGAGACACCGACAGAGAAAAGACCGTCCCGCCCAGCCCCCGGCACCACAGAGACAGCAAATCCCTTTTCGATCATAGCAGTCATACCAAACCCAGACAATAAGAATTCCATCTGGCCCTCACTCCCACAGAAACAACCCAGCTGAGCCAAAAAAAAGGCATCGTACCGAATTCAAGTCAAATTCAGCCCTGGCCCTTACGATCCATCGCACAAACCCCATCCAGTAGAACCAATATAGTAGCAAAAGAGTCAAAGTGGTGTTGAAAAAGGAGATCAATATAGCCAAAAAGAGTCAAAAAGTCCATCAGATACACGAAAGTCAATCCAAAAAATAGAAGTGGTGGTCTGCAGAAGAGAAGGAAGAAGTGAGTCCCGTGCGGGCGACGACTTTGCCGATCTTGCTAGGTGTTCAGGGGCTCCAGTAACGTAGCGCTGTAATCGTGCGGGCACAATCGGCACCAGGTTCAGGTCATAGTCGGGGTTCTCCTCTCGAGGTAGATCAAGCGTCGCGGGGGAAAGCGTATGTTTCAGGTCTAACACAAGGCCGGGGTCCGGTCTCAAACAAACAGTCTCGAGGCGTGCAGTCAAATTGTGGAGAGCAGCCTCCATTTGCAGGTGAAGAGCTCCGATGGCGGCCATTACGGTCCCCAGGTTCGGTCCACACATCGTCCGATCCACCTCCGCGTGGGCGATAGAAAAGCAGATCTTCAGCCCCGGATGCCGGCTACTCCGGGGAAACCAACAGGCGCGGAGCGGACGGAAGCGACTGGCGACTCACAGGCGTGGTGACCTTTACACCACTGCCGAGAGCGGGGGCCCCACCCGCGGACCCCGCGGGTGCAGCAGGGTCCCGGGACCTGGCCCCCACCCACCGCGGCAACCACGTCTCGTCGCTGTTCGTCCAGTATTCGCAGGGACCGAAAACCACCACCGGGATAGAGAATATGTTCCACTCCGATGAGACGGGACTCTGCCGGGCACCCGCGGCCGATGTTGTTCAACTGAAACCCGGCTGGGTCAGTACTCGAGGTCCCAGCTTACACACTGGAGGAGGCCCAAAAATGAAAGACGGTGTAACCTCGTCAATAAAGGCGATAAAAACTCCGGGATTGCCCCTCTGGGCTCAGCAACGATTCAGACACCCGGGAGTCTGGCGGGAGGTCAGGATGGAGTTCAGGATAAGTCCGCCAGCGAGGGAGGTCGACGGAGCCGGGAGCTTATGCGGCCATCTTGGATGCTTGCATAGCTCCTCCCCCCAATAATAATAATTTAAAACGTAATGAACAAAATTACTCACCCCATTTTTTGTTACACTGACAGTCAGTCGTATCGTACATGTGAAAGACAGACCAGTGTTTTTAGAAGTACCACTCGATGTGTTGGCCAGTCAAATTAAAAAACATGATGTTCTTTTCGTTGCATCTTCCCTTTTTTTCTTTTGGGGATGTGGAGGAAATATATTAGATGATTTAAACAATAAAATAAGGGGAAAGCATTAGCAGGACCTCCTTTGCATAAAGTTACGATATGCTTGCTGAATAAAGATTATTAATCCTATGTTTAAATCTGTATTTTCGGGGTTCAGAGCCGCAATGATGGCTTGCCTACAGGTCCGAACACCCAGCCTGTTCCATTCAGCTTTGAGTTTGCACCTGCGTTGGGAATTAAGGGCTGGGCAAAGGCAGACCACGTGCAACAGAGTTTCAGCTGTTTTGCCGCACCCTCTACAGGTTAGGTTTTCCACCGTACGTCACCAAGGGAGAAGATCTTGCAAAAATCGCCAGTCACCCATTCTAATGGCCATAAGGCTGCGTTTTAAATACAGTGAGTATGTGCAAGACAGGTAGGTGGCGGGGGCTAACCGTCTGTAAGAATTTACAAGAGCCCAAGCATGACTGCGTTTGGAAAGGAGGGCTTTGTCCGTAATGAGTGAACTCATTCTCACACATTTTTTAATACCGGTTTTAAATGCTGTCTGGCTGGGGTTAAGGGCCCATAAATCACTCGCCGACATTTGATGAATAGAGTCCTTAAAAAGGCGCCCAAACGCACCTCCTGGATTTTTATGGGTGATTTCTAGCCAGACTAGGGATTCTAGTGTGCCTAAGTCCGCTTGTCTCAGTTTATGACAGAGGTTTAAGTATGCGCCGATGTTAGAGGCCTCATAATTTAATAAGCCCAGCTGTAATCTTATCTGGGCTGCAGAAGCGGAATTTGGCAGATGGAGGACTGTTTTGTAGATTTTAGTCGTGTGTTGATTTAAGACAGTGTTCAGTTTGCCCCTACATATCTCTATGCCGTATGATAGGGTAGGGCCAATTTTTGCTCTCAGGACTTCCAAAAGTGGCGAGAGAGTTGGGCCAGAGAGATTTTTCGTGAGCTTGGCTAGTGACACCCCAAGGGTCATAGCTTTAACTGCGATCTCGTTGCGCTGTTTAATTGAGATTACCCCTAGAGTCCAGGTGAACACCTAGATATTTGTACGAGTGACCTGTAACAAGGCTTGTGTTGTTATATGACCACCCACCACCGACATGACGTTTCCTTCCAAAGGGGACAACTTGGGTTTTCTTTAAATTAACCTCTACTTGGTTCGTGATCGTGTAACTAAGTAGTTTGTCAAGGAGCCTTGGCAGCCCGACCCTTGTGAGGCTAAAAAGAAGCAGGTCATCGGCATATAATAATAATAATAATAATAGGGGTATTTATAGAGCGCTGAGTTATGCACACCGGCGTGTCCCCGCGCTAGGGTGAGAGAGGCAGAGGCCGAAAGTTTAGCTGGAGGGCAGGCCGTCTATCTGACATAAAGGTGTGTTTTTAATTTAGCACGGAACCTACTTTCTGTTGGTTCTAAACGTAGCTCCGTCGGAAGTTTATTTCAATGTTTTGCCGCTAGGTGCCTGAACGATCTGCCTCCCATGCGGGCTTTCTTCACCTTGGGGATTCTCAGCAGTCCCCCACCCGCAGATCTTAACGCACGGGTGGGTTCGTAGGATTCAATCAAGCTCTGCAGTGGTCGCGGTGCTCTGCCATTCAAAATCCGATGGCAAATGCAGAGAGCCTTGTACTCTACTCTGCTCCTCACTGGGAGCCAGTGCAGCTTCTGCAAGGCCTCCCTCGAGGACGCCCTTTTGGGCAGCCTGAGAATCAGACGAGCTGCCGCATTCTGCAGCACTTGAAGGCGACCAAAACTCTTCCCAGGTGCCCCCAGGTACAGCAGGTTCGCATAATCTAGTCTTGCGGTCACCAATGCATGTACCAGGGTTTTTCGAGCCCCCATGGGCAATAGTTCCAGGACTTTCCTCAGTTTTTTCAAAACTCCGAAGCACAGGCCCACCACACGGTTGATTTGGGGGCCGAAGGTAAGGCCCGCATCGAACCACACCCCCAGGCTTTTTACCTCCTGACAGGGAGCGGGGGTCGGCCCTAAACAGGATGGCCACCAAGCCGACGACCAAGCAGACTGGTCTCTCCCCACCACAAGCACCTCTGTCTTGCTGCCGTTCAATTTTAGACAATTCATAGCCATCCAGTCGGCCAGATCTTTCATGCACGACCGGAAGTCATCTGCAGCAAGACAGGGCGCATGCGACAGGGAGATGACCAGCTGCGTATCATCGGCATATGATACCATTTGGAGGCCATAGCTCTCAACAATGGAGGCAACGGGCGCTACGTACAAATTAAAAAGGGTCGGGCTCAGAGATGAGCCCTGAGGCACGCCCTGGCCCAGAAGTACCCCTTTGGAGTAGCAATCTCCTTGCCTCACTTGGAAGCTTCTGCCCGTTAAGAAGGCCTGGATCCACCTCAGCATCGTGTTAGCGATGCCGCTTCTGCTCAGACACTGTAGCAAGGTGGAATGTGCTACAGTGTCGAACGCCGCGCTGAGGTCCAACAGGATCAAGGCCATCGTATGCCCCTCATCTACACCCTGTCGCAGATGTTCTGATGCCATCAATAGGGCAGACTCTGTCGAATGGCGAGGTCTAAAACCGAACTGCGTAGTGTGGAGCAACCCTGTCTCCTCCACATATTCCATGATTTGGATGTTTACCACCTTCTCAGCCACTTTGGACATAAAAGGTAGGAGAGAAATGGGCCTCAGATTTTCTAACACGTCAAAACTAATGTTAGATTTCTTCCGGAGGGGGAGCACCACTGCCTGTTTCCACCCCCTGGGCAGCATGCCCGACTCAAAAGAGACATCCAGGACATGCCTTATATAAGGCTCCAGGACCTCCAGGCTGTCCCCCAAACGTTTAGGGGACACCGGGTCCAAAGGGGAGCCGGATTTTACAGAAAGACATATCCTGACCAACTCCTCAGGAGGGGGGGTGGAAAACATTGTAAGTAACCCCAGGTTCTTCGTGCCCTCGGATGATGCGCCAGGCTCAAACCCTGTGGAGAGAGGATTGGGGAAAGTCGAATAGATCTTTGCAATCTTGGCAGAAAAATAGTCCGCAATACGATCGCATGTTTCCGTCGAACAATTCTCCGGGTCTGCAGAGGAGTCTATAATAGTCAAGGACTTATAGATGCAAAAGAGCTCCTTGGCCGAGTTCTTTGCCCCCAGAATTTTATCTGCGTAATAGGCCGCCTTCGATTTCTTTATCAGCCTATGATGTATCCTCCTTTTTTCTAAAAACAATTCCCTGGCCTGACTGTCATAAGCTGCCCTCCATGATCGTTCCGCTCGCTTGCACTCTGCCTTGGTCCGCCGTAGTTCTCCATTGAACCAAGGGGCTGTTCTCTTCATGCGGCTACCCGTAGATGTGCGGCTAAGTGGAGCAGTAAGATCTAGCGCCTCTTTAATGCGCATATTCAGATTATAATCAGCCGATTCTATGTCTTCTCCTCCTGGTTGACCTTCCCACGTCAATGCTTCATTAAAATCTTCCAAGGAGAATTTAGCCCACTTCCTCCTCAAATAGTTCAGGGGTGCCTGAGTATGTTTTATGGCCTCTATGATGTTTATGGAAAATACCACCAAGAAATGGTCTCTCCAGGGAATCGGCTCAACTGTAGAGACCTCGACCCCTCCCCAGTTTGCAAAAATTGGGTCTAGAAGATGGCCCTGGCGATGAGTGGGGCTAGAGCTCTTAAGTTCCAACTGAAGGGCTTGAATGTCCCTACAGAACTCCTCCACTCCTTTATCTACTGTGTTTATAAAAGGTTACTTTGTGCCGTGCCTCCCACCTTTGGGGGATGACTATTTCTTTCATCCAGTGTCATCGACAAATCCGCTATAAACAGGTTAAAAAGGAGGGGGGCCAGCACGCATCCCTGCTTCACACCTCTAGTTGCCTTGATTTTCCGCAAGAGATGCGTGCCGGACCCCAACTTCACCCTGACCCAGGTACAAGAGTGAAGTTGAATGATTGCCTCCAGTAGTTTATCAGGGATCCCCCATTTTCTTAGCTTTTCCCATAAAGCCGTCCTTGGGACCCGGTCAAACGCGGCTTTGAAGTCGACAAAGCAGCAAAGCACTGACCTAGATGTTGAAAGTGCTTTGTCGACAATAGTTGACAATGCTAATAGGTTGGTCCTAGTCCCGGTGTTGGCAATAAAACCTGTTTGGTTCATCGGTATCAGTTTGTGTACCTTTGCCCATAGCCTCAACTCCTCCAAGAGGAGACCTGCATAATGATTAGCCTCAATGTCCAAAAGAGCAATGAGTCTATAATTGTTGGGGTAGGCGTGGGAACCTGATTTATAGATTGGGGGATTATTGCGCCCCGCCATGAGTCCGGTATTGTTGCAGTTCTTAAAGCATAATTAAAAAGATTTGTTAGCGGCCCTGACCAGAGAGCTATGTCAGATTTAGACAGGCTCTGTGGCAAGCCATTTGGGCCCGGTGCTCCATCTGATCTTGCTTTTGACACAGCTGAGGCAACCCTTTCTTGCGGCATCTGAAGATCCTCGCTGACGGAGTGTAAGCACTCAGTGGATATGCTCCGCATGTTGCCAAAATCAGTCTCAATCTCTCTTGGGGGGCTGTTTCCTGTGGCTCCTGTATTTTCTGGTGACCCAAAGTGGTCAGTGAGGAAAGTTGCCCAGTCTGATTCTTGGATGTTTGCCGATCCGAAGCTCGATGTGCTCGGATGGAGTGGTTAATTAGGGCCCAGAATTTTCTTGAATTTGGGCTCTTGCTCTCCCACACTAATTTACACCAGAATTGATTTTCGTGCGTCTGTTAGTCTTTGGTAATCGCCAGCCTGAATGACTTTTGGGCTGCTTGATAAAGTTTTAGGAGCTCACTATTCCCCGGAGATTTTGCAAGTAGCCGCAGGGCATTGTTTCTGGCTATCTTAAGTGACTTTGACTGTTTTGAAAGTGTGAACTGGCGGGGCAGGATTGCCCTTTGGACCTGCTGTTTTGCTGGGAAAAGATTGATCAGGTGTGAGCAAAGCATCGTCCATGCCGCAATCGGAGAGGCATCCTGATCGATTCCACCTCTTATAAGGTCCATGCTTACATGTAGAATATTCGGACTAATATCCTCACTCCATCTGAGGCGCTTTATATTTTCAGCGTATGTTCCCCTGCATGTTAGAGGCGCAGGTTTATGGTTCATTGGGTTTGTATTGAGGGATATGAACTGGGGCCGAAGGCCGCTTTCTGTTCGCGGGTGGATACCAAAACTGACAAGACAGTGGAGCAGGGCTGAATTACAGATGGTGTAATCCAAATAGGATTGTTTATTGCCATTTGTCCAGGACCAGTTTGGAGGGGTATCGCCCACCGACCTTCCATTCATTACCAGATAGCCTGCACTATAAAATCGCATAACACAGAGTTCACCCAGACCGCAGTGGGCTTGGTTGGGCGGTTTGGTTTGTATCGCGGCCTCAGTCAAAGAAAATAAGAAAGGCCCTTCAGTTTCCGGTGGTTTTCCTTGGAATAGGTTGGTGTTGAAATCCTCCGTGACAATACAATATGAATTGGGTTGTTCCGCGGCTGGTCACTCATAATTTCCATTAGACGTACCAGGTGATCTTTTTTTGTACGTGTGCTTGGATTGATGTACACGTTTAGGAGAAAAAGTGAACGATGTTTCCTCCATGAATTGATTTTGACCCCAAGTAGCCAGTCTTCATCAAGATTTAGTCGTGTGATTCGGCCTTTTAAGTTGTTTGATATGTATATTGACAGGCCACCTTTAGGATGACCATAACGGCTGTCCCTGAGTGCTGGTTTCCATAGTACAATAAAGCCGATGACAGGGCAGCCTTGTGTGGCCCATGTTTCCTGCAGGGCTATTACTGCATGCTCGCATATAAAGGAATGGGTGTCTGGATTCCTAATTTTCTGCTGTAGGCCGCTGATGTTCCAAGAACACATTAAAAAGGTAGGATCTGCTTGTGGATTAAGCACAGTTGCTGATGAGGCTACTTGAGGGCTTATCTTTGCCAGTGATTTGCGGTTTTGGTCCGCAAACTCTACTCCGTGTGGTCATTCTGATCTTTTGGTTGACAGGATTGCTGGGAGCCAACCCCAGCCTTGACTTATGTCGGCATTAGAGACCACTATTGGAGAGATTACATTCTGTTCTTCAGATCCTGACACATTTTTTAAAATTGAGTACGGTCTAGTGTAGGGCAGGGGTCTGAAAGTTCCGGCTTTTGTGGGTGGTGTTGGCTGGTTTAGTAATGCTGTGGGATAGCCTGGGGTGGAATATGGGTAAACTCGAATGCCCCAATCCCGCAGAGTAGCCTTGTGATCCAAAAATACTCCTGCCCAATAGGCCGACTTGAATGACACCAGGGTTACCTCAGATGGTTGTGTGCCTCTTGGTGGGAGGAATACGATAGATTCTATATCGTCCGATGCCAGACCTGCAAACCCCGGGGTACCGTCCACTAGTTTTATTATATTCGATCTGTTGAGGATATCATGCCGACCTTTAGATTTGTAAACAGGTGCTAGTAGAATATAGGAGTATTGCAAATCGCTTTTGATCTCTTTGCTACGTAAACTTGGAACAGTCTTATGGGTGTTGTTGGGTGACAGGCCTGCATCGGGTTCCTGCTCCTGTTGTGGCGGATGTTGGGGGGCTTCCACAAAGACTGACTATTTTTAGGCAAGGTTGTTTTATGATTGTAAATTGTTTTTGTGAGGTTTGTTCTAGTTATTGGGATGTCCGACCGAGGTGAAGTTGAAACTAAGGCTGGTTTGGGTTTTACTGAAGTCGCTGTGGACCCTAATAGGCTTGGTTCGTTAGTTTTGATCCTTGGCTTTTCTATGACAGTGCTGGGCTTTTCTATCGCTATTCCCGCAACTGGCTCAGTTGGATCTTGGTTACTGCCCGGGGTCAGTTGAATGACAGTTGCGGATGAGTCCCCTTTTGAGTGGATGGCACTGGGGTTTACTAAGGGCGATGGTGCATCAGTCTCACTTAAGGCTTTTTTGTTAGTTGCCATTGCAAAGAGGGGGAAGAATTTCGGGGGGACAGCTGATGCTTTTGCCCTTGTTTTGTTTCTTTGTTTGCGCTGACGTTTGCGCTCTCTCTTGCTACGAGGTGGTAAAGGAACTGACAGAACTTCCAAGTTAGAGGGTGCCAAGGCCACTGAACTAGCCAACGGCCCTGCCTCGATGTGGTCAGTACAAATTGTGCGCCCACTTGGAGACCGGACATTTTTTTGTGGTAGTCCAGGGGTTAGCTGGGTCTTGGGTCAAGTTTGGAGATTTTTGCGGTTGCGGATGGAGAATTGTAAGTGAGTTGCCTCCCTTCAGCAACTTGACTTCATTTATAATGTTGGATAGAAAATCTGGAAGCAAAGAAAGTGAGTCGATGATAGGGGAGCAGCAGCAAACCTACTGTATGAGCTTTGCGGAGTATTGCGCTCCTAGTATTAAGTTGTTCAGTTTGTCCAGTTTGTTGTCGATCCCTGATGTAAACAACGCTAAGGTGTTCAAAAGGTCAACCTGCGCATCCAGTTTGTCCGAGTGGTAATTTAAAGCGTTAACTGTTTGTTGAAAGGTTTGAAGAAGTTAAGGCCAAACGCCAGTTGCTATGGGCTCTTCTTGGTTAGACTTTGCGTTTGACATATGGTTAGGAGAATTTTGAGTGTTTTTGAAGAAATACGACAAGTCCGCTAAAAGCTGGGCATTTGGGTCTGGTTTTTTGGGCGATTTTTGTGATGATGTCGTTATTACTGCTGGTGGTGAAAATGCGATATGCTGGAGACTTGACGCATCCAAATGATCCTTGGGTGTACTTATGGTTTGAGATGAAAGAGAAGTATGTGAGATATTGTTGCCAAAGTAAGTATTTTGCACGTGGATTTGTGGAAAGGTTAGTTGACGATGGGGGACCGTTGTAGACTCCTTTGGCATAGCGAGATCTTGTCGTAACAATGTTGCTGGTGTTTCTAATTTCTGAGTTTGCTCTGTGAAGGAGCTTGAGTTATGCGAAGGACTCACCGGAAAGGTTTGCATCAAACATGCTTCTTGCTTGTACGCAGCTGTGGGTGAAAAGTGCTGACCTGATTGCGGCTGTGGTTGATGGTTAAATAAAGGGTTTTGTTGGAAGCTTACGCCCCCGACCGGGTTGGGGTCGGGTCGTTGAGTGCAGATCCAAAAATGTAAACTTCCGGGAGTTGAGCCAAGTTTTTAGTTTTCGTTGACAACTGTTGTGGAGATAGCGGTTGTGGAGGAAGCATACTTGTTTCGGCTAGTTGGTCAGAGGAGCCAAGCCTGGTTGCCTCTGGGGGCTGAGAATGTGGGAGAGTGTTAGTCATAGTTGGGACTTTTTTGAAGTAGTCCAACAGATTCGAGGGTTTTAGGGTATTTGACGTATCCATGCTCTTGCCATTGTAGCTGGGATTGCGATAACCATTTAGCGTCGATTTTGCCGCATTCGCTGTGCCCTGGCAGGCCCGGGGACTCCTATAGCTACCCAGATGGAACTCCTCGTCGGGTGCCAACTGTTTTAATTTCCCCCGTTTTGGTACCGCTGTGGTTTTTCTTACTTTCCCGGATCTCATGGCTTCTATTAATTGGAGTAATTGTTCGGGCCAGCTGGTACGGACGCCCTCTACAGGGGCTGCGCTGGGGTAGCTCTACCAGATCTGGTATTAAGTCTGGGAAGGATTGCAATAGGCCTTGGAACTCTGATGGTTCTGATGATTCTAATGATTCTGATGTCTCTGGCTGGCTAATATTGTGCAGGTTTTATGTTCTGCGCTGTCTTGGGATTTTGGTTTATCTTCGCGAAGCTGCCAGGTCTGTTGATGGGTGGCGTTTTGAGTGGCTCTTTGGCACTTCGGTAACTTTGTGCTGGTGCTTTATCGGTATCTTAAGTGATGGCACCCCCCGCTCTTTTGCTTTTCCAACCCCAATCCTCCTGCTCGCGCCCGCCCGCTCGCCGCACCGCTCGAGCCAGAGGCTGGGAGTCAAGATCTCACCTCTGTGTCACCCCCCCTAAGGTGTGGTGCCCCCACCAGGAGTCACACGAGTACTGGGGTGGTGGGGTGATGGGGTGAAATCGCCTCAACCAGTCAGCAGCCCGAGCAGGCAGCGAGGCCAGCAGTCGCTAAACAGATTCGGGGGGGCGGGGGGAGCAGCCCCAAAGCTGGGTAGAGTGGCCGGGTGCCCCACGTGGCCGACCAGTTATGCAGGTAGCTGGAAACCAGCGGGGGAGAGTGGACGAGCCTCGGGAACCGGAGCAAAGGAGAGCAAGCCCTGGTATGAAACAGAACTCTATCCTGCATAAGCAGTAAGAGTCCTTTTTTTTTTTTTAGGGCCCTGCCAGGCTTATGAGGGAAAACGCCGGGAGTACAGGAGGGTTTAGGCAAGCAGCATCATGCGACACCGTGCGACTCAGGGGGAGGGGGCTGGGCAGGAGGGCAAGACCTTGCACGTTTTCTCCCAGCCAACCGAATGCGCCAGCCCACTACCACTACCAACAGTGGCAGAGACGGCCCCTTACGCCGCCCCTCACGCCTCACACCTCTCCTCACCCTCGCACCCGTTTGCCGACTCACCGGTACGCCGCTACTGCCGCCGCCGAGGTCCCGATCCTGGTCCCAAATGGCGACAATGCCCGGGGGAGGAAACCGGCTCTAATGCTCTCCCGTCACGGCTCCAAGCCCCCTGCTCCCAGATACTCTGTCCATCACCA
The DNA here is from genome assembly GCF_964261635.1 of Lissotriton helveticus. Taxonomy (NCBI): domain Eukaryota; kingdom Metazoa; phylum Chordata; class Amphibia; order Caudata; family Salamandridae; genus Lissotriton; species Lissotriton helveticus. The sequence goes on from NC_136072.1 coordinate 526,222,536, forward strand.
CCCCCTTTTTGAAATATTTTGGCCACCACAAGTGTGGAAGGGTATGCTCAGACATGATTCCCTTGCTCACTGCACCATCAGGATTCAAGCAAGCCGGGCCGAAGACGGCTGTAATGCCAGAAACCGGTCCCCGGAAGCTTGTTTCCTTTCCAGTGAAGAATTGGCTTGGTAGTTTGGTCTGCCCTGTTCCCATGATGCACTGGGCCAGGGACAGACTAATTTGCATATAGCCAGGTTCTGAACTGGGATGGTGCAGTGAGCTAAAAAATGGTGATGGATCAAGCCCTGATCTGTTGACTGGGTAGGAGTGTTCTGATTAACTCAGATACTCTGTCCATCACCACCCCCTTTTTGAAATATTTTGGCGACCACAGGTGTGGAAGGGTATGCTCAGACATGAGTCCCTTGCTCACTGCACCATCAGGATTCAAGCAAGCCGGGCCGAAGACGGCTGTAATGCCAGAAACCGGTCCCCGGAAGCTTGTTTCCTTTCCAGTGAAGAATTGGCTTGGTAGTTTGGTCTGCCCTGTTCCCATGATGCACTGGGCCAGGGACAGACTAATTTGCATATAGCCAGGTTCTGAACTGGGATGGTGCAGTGAGCTAAAAAACGGTGATGGATCAAGCCCTGATCTGTTGACTGGGTAGGAGTGTTCTAATTAACTCAGATACTCTGTCCATCACCACCCCCTTTTTGAAATATTTTGGCCACCACAAGTGTGGAAGGGTATGCTCAGACATGAGTCCCTTGCTCACTGCACCATCAGGATTCAAGCAAGCCGGGCCGAAGACGGCTGTAATGCCAGAAACCGGTCCCAGGAAGCTTGTTTCCTTTCCAGTGAAGAATTGGCTTGGTAGTTTGGTCTGCCCTGTTCCCATGATGCACTGGGCCAGGGACATACTAATTTGCATATAGCCAGGTTCTGAACTGGGATGGTGCAGTGAGCTAAAAAACGGTGATGGATCAAGCCCTGATCTGTTGACTGGGTAGGAGTGTTCTGATTAACTCAGATACTCTGTCCATCACCACCCCCTTTTTTAAATATTTTGGCCACCACAAGTGTGGAAGGGTATGCTCAGACATGAGTCCCTTGCTCACTGCACCATCAGGATTCAAGCAAGCCGGGCCGAAGACGGCTGTAATGCCAGAAACCGGTCCCCGGAAGCTTGTTTCCTTTCCAGTGAAGAATTGGCTTGGTAGTTTGGTCTGCCCTGTTCCCATGATGCACTGGGCCAGGGACAGACTAATTTGCATATAGCCAGGTTCTGAACTGGGATGGTGCAGTGAGCTAAAAAACGGTGATGGATCAAGCCCTGATATGTTGACTGGGTAGGAGTGTTCTGATTAACTCAGATACTCTGTCCATCACCACCCCCTTTTTGAAATATCCTGCTCCCTGCACGGCTCGGCTCAACCCTGCCGCGTGGCCTCCGTCCAACTCCGCCCACCTCTCCAAACCACACCTCGCCTCACCTGTCGGCACGTCCGGACGCACAGCGACTCTTCCGTCGGGCGCGGCCAAAAGGAAAATGTTTATAGCTGTCTCTGGGGCATGCACAGATGTGCTCCCAAGCCTCAAGTGTAGACTGGAGTCAAAGTAAAAGGCACAGACAGAGTTTTAGAGTAGAGAAAGATCCACTTTCTAGAAGTTGCATTTCTAAGCTATTGAGGACAAATCCCTCTTTACTACAGGGGAGGGTTTGCCATTGTGAATCAAATAATAGGAAACATTAGGAGGCTGCTCCACTCTAAGCCACTATGCAGCTTGCAGTAGTTCCAACCCTTCCCCCGTGTTAACCCATGGGAAGTGCAAACATCATTGGTAGTGAACACACATGGGTATTCTTAACTACCTGTGTACCTGCCCTCCCTTACACCTACCACTTGCTTCACGCCGTATGTCTTCTACCAGGGTGCCCTAGTTGTAGTGAAAGGTCCCCTCAGGATTGGCCAGTATTTTTGAAAGGCCAACCTGAGCATAAAGTGTGATTGCACACATACAGGTATGCAATGGCAGGCTTGACATATGTTTTAAAACCTCAAAGATGCAAGTGTGCACCAACATGCCTGCAATGGCAGGCTTGAGGAATGTTTAAAAACATCAGGTAAGTACCACTTCCTAATGTGTGTAGGAAGGGCGCACCTCTTTTACACTGCATTTGCAGTGGGGAGGGCACAGGGCCCTAAGGCCATTAAGAGAGAATCAGCAAAAGCCTATTAGAAAAAGGCAAAAGGTTTAGGGAAACACAACCAAAAGTTTTCAGGTCTAACAAATGGTATATCTAACCCTTCCAAAGTGCAGCTCTTTGCCTACTTTTGCTTATGTTGTAGTGAGAATAGTAAATCTAACCCCTCCAAAGTCCAACATTTCCTCTTCTGTTGCTTAGATTGGAGTGGGAATAGCAAATCTAACACCTCCAAAGTCCACACTTTCCCTGAGTTCACTTTCGTTGGAGTATAGTAAATTGAACCCATCCAAAGTCCAACACCTTTCCTGATTTTGCGTAAATTGGAGTGAGAATAGTAAATTAACGCTCTCCAAAATGTAACGCTGTCACAACTTTAATATTTACCTATAAGAAATATGTTTGTAACTGTATTATGATGTTATGGGTTATTTTTCTAAAAGAATGTGTCCCTATTTTCAAAGACAATATGTTTTTTAAATTACATTATATTTTATTAAAGTCTATTCATTGGTAGGTAGTGTTTTTCTGCACAATATTGTTGATTTTCCAATGTTTCTTTAAATATTGTTTCTGTTGTTGATATTTTGAGTATTACATAGTGAACATACAAAAACAATAGTTTTGTATGCAATATTTAGGGAATGATAAATCTGTACAATATCGACAGCAATGATAAAACACCACAGCGCCACAAGCCATTTTGCTGCCTCGATCTGCGTCATTTTAAAAGCATAGGGATGCATCATATTCACAACAATATGACGCATCCCTGTGCTTTCCCCTGCACTGACACACAATTGACTGCCATGCACCAATTCAGTCACCCTTGCACTATGGTGCAAGGGAGCCTGCGCTGTGGGGATGATTGTTTTTGTGCAGAAAGGGAAATCTTCCTGCACAAAAGCAATAATTGATGGTGCTTACCACTTTCTATGAGTGCTGCAGAATGCAGCACGTATTGCAAGAGGAAAACACAAGGAGAAATAAAAGTACTTCTCCTTGTCGCGCCTCCTTACACCTCCACTGGGGAGGCTCAAGATTCTGACGAATTTCCAGGTTTAAGAGATTTTGTAAATCTGGGAATGCATCAGGTTAAGTGGATGTTACGTGTGAACACCCACAGCAACACCCATGGTACGCCCCTTTCACACAAAGTGATGCATGAAAGAGGGACATATTTACAAGGCCATGAAAAGTCATGCCGGGTGGCTTTCCATGGCCTAGTAAATATGGGTCAGCACACTGCCCCACCGGTGTGTAAAAAAAGTGAAGCACCGGTGGCGCAAGGGGCTTGTAAATAAGCTCCTACCTGTTTTAGGATCAGTGACTATATGTTCTCTGAATAAGCAGAGGAGACATTGGCCCTCGCTAACCTGATGATGTCCTGAAGTTTGGTCTTATGGCAATAATCTTAAAGGCGCATGGTTAATTTGAGGGATTTGATGTCTGCAAAACTATCTAAAGATGACCCAATATCACCAGTTGTAAGGCAGTACTGCGCAATTACTTTGAGGTACCTTCTGCTTCAGAGAAGTGTGGCTCAGGGGTTAGAGGAGAAGTGTGGCTCAGGGGTTAGAGGCAGCAGACCTGGAAGCTGAGATCGGTCCTGGACCAGGGTTCAATTCCCCGCCTCGGCGGGTCTTGGGCTAAAAATTCCACGGACTCGATAATTCTCGCCCCGGTGCCTCCTCGACTCTCGGGTTCACACTCTGCGACTCTGGGCAATAGCTTGCTTAATCTCCACAACGGCCCCTCGCGGCGGGATGCCTGACTTTCACCTTGTGGATACCCTGATATCTCACAGGGGAATACCAGGACGGGTTCCCTAAGCAAGCGCTGGGAAACCCACTGCGGGTAGCTGTGCGCTATATAAGCTCAACTACATTTACATTTACAACCTGTTTGGAAAAGACACAACCTTTCCAGCTTTTTAATCCTCTTGATATATCTTCATTTCCACATGGCTTCTTCAACTTTAATTCCCATGTTGCCCATTCTACTACATTCTACTCATGAATTCACATTTGAGCCTCAATTCTGAGAAACTCATGAAAACACTGAGGGCCAGATGTACCACCCGTTTTTGCATGTGCAAACGGGTTTGCGAACCCGTTTGCGCATGCAAAAACATATAGGGCCATGTACATAGCCTATTTAGCGAGTCGCAATTTTTTTGTGGCTTGCTAAATAGATTCTTTGACTCGCTATTTGGAAGGGGTGTTCCATTCCAAATTGCGAGTCTCAAAACACTCGCAAATTACCACTTACTTCAAGTAGGTGGTAATGCATTTGAAAAGGGGAAGGGGTCAGGGCCGGACTGGCTACCGGGCAGTTTGGAATGCTGCTGAGCTGGGGGCTGATTTTGTTAATGGGGACCTGCGTGAGCTAAACGAAATTCGTTTTGCTTTCAGTATTTAGATGGACACGCAGGTCTCCATGGACGAAATCAGCCCCCACTGCAGTAAAATCAGGCAGCAGCTCGGCAGCATTCCAAACTGCCCGGTAGCCAGTCCGGCCCTGGAAGGGGTCCCCATGGGACCCCTTCCCCTTTGCAAATGCATGCAAAATATTTTTTTAAGGGCAGGCAGTGGTCCTAGGGACCAGTGCCTGCCCTTAAAATTTTTTAACAAAACGTTTCATTTTTCTTTTTTTATATGCATCCCGTGTATCTTTAATGAAAACGGTCTGCACTTAAAAAAAAAAAGCTGCTTCATTAAAAAGCAGTCCCAGACATGGTGGTCTGCTGAGCTCAGCAGGCCACCATCCCTGGGAGGGCTGGCATTCACAATAGGCTCGCAAATTGTAAAAGGCTCATTAATATTAATGAGCCAAGCAATTTGCATCCCCATTGGGAATCGCAAAACAGTGTAAACACACTGTTGTACATTTCATTTAGCGCCTCGCAACTTGCGACTGTCAATGTGTCGCAAATTGCGAGGTGCTAAATGAAAGGGTCGTACATCTGGCCCATAGCCACTTATCTGAATGCTTCATCATTTCTCATAGGATAACATCAGGTTCCAAAAACGTTCCTGTTAATGGGCACTTTTTCATTGATTTGCATAGAAATTGTTAAAATAATATTCTGCGGTTTCACCTTTAATTGTTTTCTTCAATGTCTTTTGGTAGTTCACTACAACATTCGTATTTTTTATGAACATAGTTTGGGCCTTTTTTATTCTTTTAATTCTATAGTTTTTGTAGTTGTTGAGTAGTTATTTATCCGATAATGTACTGTATGGTACGCGAGTATTACAAGTCACAGAAGAGTTGATTACATTTTAGATGAACCTCGCAAATGGCTGAGTGTCTTTATAAGATCGCTGATCTACTAGGCGACTTGCAATATCTTTTTTACATTTGGAGGGTGTGTTGATTTGTTTTATAATACATAGCCATACACTATCACACTTCCAGTCCTGTATGGTTACTTTAAATTGATTGGTTCGTGCTCCTTGTAATGACAAATTTCAAATCAGTAGTGTGAACATAATTCACCAATGAGCAGTTTGTAATTTTTTGCAAACTCTTAGGTTGAGCAGTTTAATGTAAATCAGTCAAAACCGACAGAGCGTTAAGATGTATGGTAACCTGTAGATACATTGATGTTCTTAAAAGTGAGAGCCAGCAGTGTAATAAATAAACATGCTACCATAAAAAGCTTCTTCTCCGCGGATGAAGGGGAATTTTCAGGGAAAAAAGTTCAGTAGAAAGCAAGGGAAAAATCTAATTTTCTCTTTATTTCTTTAAGCAGCATATGTAATTCAGCTGAACGTCCTACTTTTCATATTATCTAAAGCCTCAGGTAAAAGCACTGTGATGTGACAACTCTGTAATAACCTATCATATTAAGAGTTGTGATGCCACGCTATTATGAAAGTCTTGCTGTCACATATGGACTGTAATATGAATATTAAAGTCAGTTTTTTTATATCTGCATCACGTGCTTCCATGTAGCATACCACGATCACCTCACCCAGAATAAGTCTCTTGCTTGACCAAACTACTTACAGTGAGGCAAGGAGTTTAGTAGGTGAGGCAAGTGCTTTCTGATGAGCGTGTCCTGGATTCTTGTAATAGTATGTAAAAAAGTCTTAGGCTAGTCTCCCCCCTCCAAGCCTACCTGTGGATTTCAAACATCGGGTGCCCTCGTGAGGAAGCGCCGGCGCTGTGTGTGCACCAGTGCTTTCAGTATTACAGAAGGAAACACACAAGTGTCTGTGACCCCTTCTGTAATATCAAAGTACACCGGGGACGTGCAAAGCGGGCGCAAATGCCTGTTGCACCCTGGGCCACATCTATAATACGGTCCGGGGTGTGTTTGAACTTACAGACTAACAATATCTGCTCATTGCTTTTCCATTTGTACACCCCACTTTGTTGAACAGTGCCTGGGTTCTACATCTTCTCACCCAGACCCACCTCATCTGTTGGTGGCCCCGGTACCCCTCACTTTATAGCTGTATTGTGTACCTCACATGTAGTACCATAATCCTACAAACTTTGTCAAGTTTTGACTAAATGTCTCCCATCCTTGTGTAATCAATAGGCTTTGCTCCTAAAAGCCGTGCTTGACGGTTGTCTTCATCTGGATGTGTCCAACACCTTGATAGTTGTATTTGGCATGGAGGAGACACCAGCCCCGGTAGGAATGATCTCAATTTGTCATTGATAAACAGCAAGGATGCTTAATTTTTAAGTTAATTCTTGTCATTCGTGCCTCTTTGCCTAAGAGTGCAAAGCCTCCCACAATGGTACTGCCAGATGTGCTCTACCAGACTCATGTACTTGTTATTGGAGGTGTTGCACACATCAGCTATGGAGTTTTGTTGTAATTTCTTTGGCACTGTATGGACAGCCATTCATGAGTCCCATAGTATGCATCCATGCAATATGCACAATTGTGAAATCGTGTGGAGTTGCCACTGTCATGCATGTGCAGTGATCAACATGCCAACTATATTCATTGATGTACTAGAGGGACCATACTGTGCTCGGTGGTATAATATTGTGAAAGAGTGTGTGATTTTGTGCTTACATGCTCAGTTCCTGCATACTATAACAGTGTATTGTCCCTGTAAACATGGTAAACAACTATTTCACAGTGCCAAGTACACTGTGGATCCTCAGATATTATGGGTGCTGCAGAATGCGGCACACATAGAAAGAGGAAAAAATTCTGAGAAATAGAAATATTTCTCCTCTTTACACCTCTCCTAGGAAAGTGTACGTTTTTGGCACATCCCAATGTATACAAGTTCTTGTAAATCTGGGGAAGCATCAAAATACATGGGAGTTTTTTCTGCACGTTACCATGTAAACTATTGTGATTCTGGTGACAGTATAGTGTGGCAGCCCTTCACCTGTGACAATGTGAAATGTATTCTCTCTTCTATTATTGTGCCTCCTGGACCACCTCTCTGCTTTTGTACTCTGCCAGGTGTGTTTCTTGCAAGGCTAGGATTTAACATCTAGCCAATTAATAGCCCAAATGGTTTGGGAAAACTCACCCTGACTCCAGCAATATGGGCGCCCCACAAACAGGCGTGATGAGAATGTACAGGGAAAGGAATAATAAATACTGAGACATTTTCTAAAAAAAACAAACAAAGTGCACTGAATTTATTCTCAAATATGCGAAGACAGGAAACAGGACAGATTATAGAAAATCAATGAAAGGCATAAAGAGAACGGACAAAAACAGGAAGTCGATGGTAATGTCTTTTTTTATGTGAGTAATGATTTGAGGCCTCCATGTAAAGTGTCTACCATAAATGGCGACAGAACTATCTGGTGGAAATCTTCCATTAGTGTAAATGGTAAACAACTCTGTAACATAGATGGTCATACAGCTGATTATAATGACATGCCATGCCTATTAATCACATCAAGCTCTGCTAGACGATGCCCTGAGTGTGCATAATATATACATTTTAGTGAAATTTTTATGTATATTATCCACATACATAATGGTGATATTTACCATATATTTCCATTTAGCAATTGCCACTTACCCTGACCTGCTGTTCTGCATGTCGTCTAATGCTCTATCAAGGCCGGCTCACGCAAATGGCTATAGTGATAAGTGAACTGCTTTCGCTCCCTTGATAGACTACTTACATTACTACTTACATTAATAAGAATATCATTCTTATATGCCTCTCCATGACTCCCTAATGGCCCCTTAGTTTCATTACATCTGATTATCTCTTCTCACTTACAAAAAATTCTCAAGTAGGTCACCATATGTGTGTGTGTGTGTATCTTTGCGTGTGTGTCTATTTCTCCGTGTGTCTGTATGTGCACGTGTGTATGTTATGTGTGTATTTCTGTGTGCATGTGCATCTGTGTGTGTGCGTCTGTGTATGCAGTGCTTAATTTGAGTCAATGGTGGGCAGTGGGGTCATAGGGCACTAATTTTTGGACATCAGCACTCATTTTTATCTCATTAGACTTTCACCCAGCACAAGGGAGTAAAAAATACAAAAGAGGAAATGAAAGAGAAAGAGAGACTGAAAAACAGCAACACAGGCAGAAAGCAAGAACCAGCAAGAGTGATATCAATGGGCAGGGAGTGTCTGGTGGTGAGTGAAACAGGCTTGAGGTGGAATCAAGAATACACACCTTTGGGATTTGGCACTTTGCCAGATGCTTCTAAGTAAAGCTTTGGGCCCGGGACACAGGCCATATTTATCAAGGGGTTGCGTTGCTTTTGCGACACACAACGGGATGCAAAAGCGATGCAACCCTTAAGATGCGATTCATCAAGCCACACAAAGCCCACTTTTAATTTTATTAAAGTTGTAGATTTATATAGCACGGCTTATCACCCATGAGAGTATCAGGTGCTGTCCATCGGCACAGGGAGATCAAGTGAATAGCCCAGAATCACAGTACGCTGAGTTTAGACTCGAACCCAGATCCCTGCTCTCATGTTGGCAGCTCTGACTGCTGTGCCACATCTTTGCATGGCCCAGAGTGTCTCGTAAATCTAGAGCAACGCAATGCTGTGCGTTACTCTGCCCCAGGGAGGCATGCCATGGGTGGTATGTGGTTGTTCCCTTGCAAAACCCATGGATTTTGATGCAATCCCTGATTTGCCATCAGTGGTAGACCTCAGAAAAGTGCCAAAACTGCAATGCCTCACCAGGTGAGGCGTGCCAAGGAGATATATGTTTATTTCTCCATGTTATTTCCTCTCTCTATGTGTGATGCATTCTGCAACATACACAGAAAGAGTAAAATGCTTCAGGGAATTATTTTTGTGCAGGAAGGTGTCCCTTCCTGCACAAAAACAATTCTGCCTACAACGCAGGCACCCTTGCACCATGGTGCAAGAGTGCCCGCATTGGAGGTAGGCAGCACATTGTGCACCAGAACTGGGAAAAGGCAGGAGTGCGCATTCTTGCCCTATCCTTATCGGGCCGCCCAGTAAGGTGAGGTTGCGCTGCGTGGTATAGTGAGAAATATGTCCCTGCTTGTTTTACAATTTAAGCACTGTATAACTTATTCTAACGGTACCGGACCAGTCCCCAGAATGCTGGCAACCGCTTACTGAACCTGACAAACGTACCCAGTATGAGGACCACAACACTATAGGACAGGTCCCTGCAGCGCGTTTCTGTATTTTAGAAGTAGTATAAAGGCACAGAAACATTTACTTAGGTGCGCAGAACAAAGTATCCAAGTATCAAAGTGTGGCTGGAGTAAATAGTAAATAACCACGTCATTAAAGTTAACGGAGGACTTCTTTTCATGCATCTCAATAAATCTGTTGGTGTAAACCTTTCATCCTGCTGTGTAGGTCAACAAAGATCCCAGACCATTGAATATAATAACAGATGTCAATAAAGCGCGAGTCTGCATATGCTCTCATGTGTGATGCTGAAAAGGGCACTATAGATATATTATCCAGCGCGAACACACATCTTTGTCTCTTAAACCGCATGGTTGTCTGAAGAATGACGTAGGGAGGCAGGATTGTCCTAAAGAAAAGCCCTCTAACCCCAAAAAGCGTTTTAGGAAACAGGCGGTTTGGAGACAAATGAGCAAGCACTTCTGAGTCGTGAATTTCAAATTTGTGGAATGAGATTTTAAAATCCAGGAATATCTCTTAGAGAATTCGATCAGGCTCTCTCATTTTCCAGTATTCAGCTTCAACCGCCTCAAGAATTAATGGTCTGAGTGCTGGAACCAATACTTTTGGTTAATAGGAAATAATATGATCCCCATGTGTCAGATTGCCCTCAAAGGTGCAAAACTTGAGATCTCTTATTTTTGCAGTTTTATGTAGCACAAATATGGCCCTGAGGCATCACAAGACTTTGCATGAGCACCAGATTACATTACAAAAATGTCAGATAAAAAAAATAGGCATGGAGAGATTAGTGCTTTGCCCAGAATAACAGGAGGTTGAGGTGACGCCGGGACTTACTCTTGGCTTCCTAGTTCCAAAGTCGGTTGCTCAGGCCTTTAGGCCATACTCCTACACCCTTCCTCCGTGCCCAGCCCATGCATGCCTTTTGTGCTTCTTTGAGTGGTCCCACGTGAGATACTTTTATGTTTCTCCCCCTTTGCCTAACTTTGAGAGTTGTGCAAAGTTTGAAGCACGCATTAGAAGCACATGTAGTGGTATGGACTTTCTCCTTGGCCACTCAGATCACGTATCCAATGGAGGAGCACTATTTTTTTTATCCTGTGATTTTCTTTTTTGATTGTCCTGAACTTCGTTGTGCCTTTGCACAATCCAGAATAACACATTGGTGCTCGATCTAGAACTGTTTGCTTGTGAAGAGCTGTAGACATTAGCTCTGATCACAGTGATTGGTGAAAACACAAAACTCAAGCCAGTTCTGTTTGTTTAATCTTCACAAGTGGTTGGAATTAGAGCACCAGGCTTGACAATGGAATGTTTGTTTATATGGTTGTCGGTGGACTTCGAAAAAGACACATGAATATCAAATTTAGAAACTAAAACATTATCGAAATCCACTGTAAAAATATTTGCAGAGGAAGAATTGAAGGATCATCTCAAATTGCTATTGCTGACGACACATACAAATGAGGGAAACACGATTAGGGAAACAAACAGGTGAAATGTTTGGGGGCACAGTTCAACGCCCAGGTTGGGCTTGAACAACGTACATTTGTGCTTAACGGCTACATACTCCTGGAATCCTACTCGTTTTAGTGATGAAGATCGAACTGAGTCAATCCATTTAGGAGCGAGGTATGACCACTGCGACAGGGACATGATCCTATCTGAGTCCCTCTCGATTTGGCTACAGCATTTGACAATGTTGAACATCCCACACAACAAGACCAGTTGAAAATTGTGGTTCATGCACAATAATTCACCCTGTAGTGATGTAAAAGCTTCCACCACAATCACTCTCATCAAGTTAAATTGGGTGACATTCATCTTTAACTAGTGCAGCAAACATATGTACGCAAGGACGAGTATATTCCTGTGTGACTGACACACAACTCTGCATCAAACATGCAATTATTTAAGACCTTTGATCATCTGCCAGGCTTTCGGGAATGATGGACATTCGCCTTATGACACTTCAGTTGAAGATTAGACCTGAATTGCCTTATAGACTGCGTTACTTTGAGTTTAGCTTTAATGGGACTGGCCTTCATTTGAAAAGTGTATCTCAGTGTCCCCTGTATGAACTAGACTGTTACCTATATGGCCATTGGTGTTATCAGACTATGCAAACACTAATCAAAGCACTTGTTCGATACTGCATTTAATGGCTCAAGCAACCAAAAGGCAAGGACATTTTAAAAAATGGTACATCATGAGATAATACATGGGACTAAACTAGAACCTTTACTATCTGACATTTTATCTTAAAAAATTAAATATTTCTAGACATAGAGCCATCTGCAGCATACTGCCTGTTAGACTTGGCACCATAGGCGTGGGTCTCCCTTCCATTTTTTTGCTGTTGCCTCCTGTGTTTTTGCTGGTCTAGATGCTTTGGGCACTTTGCCACTGCTTTTCAGGGCCGAAGTGCAAGTGCTCCCTTTTGTAAATTGTTGTATGGCTTAGTGATTCCATGATTGGTTATTTGATTTACTTGTCAGACCCTAGTACAGTGCACCATGTGTGCCCAGGGCCTGGAAATGCTGCTGGTGGGCTCGCATCACTGATTGTGCCACCCTCAGAAAGCAGCTTGTAAAATGTGGTTCAGGCCTGCCATTGCAGGGCCTATGTGCAGTCTGGGACTGCCATGTCGACTTGGCAAGTGCACACACTTTCCAGTCCCCAAACCTTCCCTTTTCTGCATGTTAGTCACCCCTAAGGTAGGCCCAAGGTACCCCTGTTGGCAGGGTGCATTGTATATTAAAGGTAGGATATTCCCTGGTGTGTGTGGCATGTCCTGATAGTGAAATACTGCAGATTTCGTTTTTCACTATTGCAAGGCTATCTGTTTCCATTGGCCAGTATGGGCAGTTTGCTTATAACATTTTATAAACATAACTGACCTTGGGAACAAGATAGGAAAATAAAGTTTAGCATGCCTGAATTCAGAATGTTAAAGTGCATCTTTTAGTGAGGGTGATTTTTACATTCTGTGTTTGAAAATACCACTTTTAGAAAGTAGGTATTTTCTTGCCTACCCATCCAGTGTGCATCTGCTAGGTTTGTGTATTGCATGTCTGGCTTGTGAGTGACAGGGGCTGAAGGAGGGCAGCGGTTCCGGCAGTCTGAGGAGTCAGGGCTGGGCTGAATGGACCTGGGATGAATTTAGAGTTGGGGGAGGAGATTTCCTTTCACCTGCCTGGGCCAGGTCTGCTCTCAACAATCCTGTCTCCACCTTCTGCCAGGAAGCTGCACCAGAGAGGACAAAACTGATTTTGGCTGGATACAGACCCTCTATGCCTTCAAGGACAAAGGATTAGTGTGTATAAAAAGTGGGACCCAGACCCCAGAACTTTAGATCACTTCTTGGAAATCAAGAGAAACCTTTGCCAAGAAGAAGAACCGGAGAAGCTGAGGAAGATTACTGCCCCTGTGCTGTTTGCTGTTTGGGGGTTTGCCTGCAGTAGTTACTTGTTGCCAAGGAAAGGAGAAAAAGGACTTTGCTGTTTGCTTTGTCCCTGCTTGAAGAAAAGATCTCTAAGGGCTTGAAACTGAGCTTGCCTCCTGTTCTGAAGTCTCAGAGACACAAAGACTTCACCACCAGCTCCCCTGCTTTTCCTTGCTGGGAATTCCAACCTGCAAAAGAGGTGCCTGCTGCTGTTTAGAACCTCTAGAGACTGTTTGCTGGTGAGAGCTGGAAGATTGACGCAAAGAGGAAGAAGCGTGTTGCATCCGCACAGATTCCTGATGCATCGCCGAGTCACGGAGAAGAAGCGTGCCGCATTCGCACTTGGTTCCGATGCATCGTTGAGTCACGGACAGGAAGCCCGCCTCATCCACACTGGGTCCTGATGCATCGCTGAGAAAACTGTCGCAGCACCTGCTGTGCGGCTGCAAACATTCACACATCATACCGTATCATGGCATTGCATCGAGTACCATTTTGTCGCATCGCACCGGATCATCGCCGCACATCGAGGCACCATCTTGTCGCATCGTAACCGGAATGCAGTAATAAACAGATGCATCCCCTCCCCTCCGGTAAGGAACAGGCGCATCGCCTCCCCTTCGCTGCAGTAAGGAACAGTATAAGTAACAATGGGAAACCCAATAGAGCCTTGGAGGCTTGGGCGATATAGTATAGTCAAGTAGATGTGCCTACAAGGGATTTATTTAATATAGACTATTTGGAGTTGAATTATTGTTCTGAGTTCGAGACAAGTTTTAAATATTTTACTTGCAGAATAATTTCTTATAAATATTTATAGAATCAACAGTTAATGCATGAATTAAACAAGAAAAAATGCTTGTTCATCCACTTTGAGATATGAAGATATATCAAAGACACAGGTGTATATATTCAATTAATGGAATTTATCTCATTTCAAAAGAAAACATAAAAAGGGTACACAATCATAGTATACACAATGCAGCAGGAAATTACAGTTGTATGTACATTTCATATATTTCTGAGTTGTAATTGTGGACACCTTTTTCTCAAAAACATACAAAGAAGGCAAACTGATTAGTTTATATAAATCAAAGTCGCCTAAGCTATCATTTGAGCAGGAGATAGGTGTCGTGGTCGACGTTTCGGTCTATCAAGCTGTCGTCCACTAGACCATCTTCAGGACTGAGTAAATTAGAAATCTAAGGCAATATTTGGGAAAAGAGTCGTATTTACAACTTGCATTGAACTGAACTATTTCTATCATTTAAGAGCCATTTTTTGTCATTTGGCCTTGTGTTAGTTTAGATAAAGATTACTTATTTTTCTAAACTGGTGTGGTGTCCATTTGTAGTGTTTTCACTGTATTACTGTGTGTGTTCACAAATGCTTTTCTCACTGCCTCTGAGATAAGCCTGTCTGCTTGTGCCAAGCTACCAAGGGGGTGAGCAGGGGTTGTTTTAGGAATGTATCCCCCTTACCCTGACTAAAAGAAAGGGCCCCTATTTGGACAAAGGTACCTACCGCTGCCAACTAGAGCCCCCCATTTCTCACAGAGCTGTTAGACACAGCCAGTTACGGGATAGATTTACGAATAACTGGTCTCAACTGCGACCAGTTTTTTGCAAACAGTAAGGAATTTTACTAATCGACCTATCAATCAATCAATCACATATTTGTAGAGTATGGCAATTCACCCATGAGGGTCAGGAGGCACAGGAAATGTTGGCTGCTGCAAGGTGGTTTGATAATATAAACAGCCAGGTCTTTAGTTCTTTTCTGAATTGCTGGAGCAAATGTGCAGTCCTGAGGTGAAGGGGCAGGTCATTCCATACATTGGCTACCAGGTGCGAAAAGGAGAATCCGCTGCAGTTGGTTCAGCGGATCCATGGCATGTCAGCGAGGGAGATGGATCAAAGGTGTCTGGTCAGTTGGTCGAAGGTCAGGCGTTTATTGGTGTATGCTGGTCTTTCATTGTGCAAGGCATTGTAGGTGTGTGTTATCATCTTGAATGGCATCTCTTTTGGATTGGGGGCCAGTGTAGTCTCTTGAGATGGGGTGTGATGTGGGCCCTTCTGGGCAGGTCGAGGATGGGCCCTATATACTTACCATGTCTATGACTGCATTTAAATAAAACAATAATGTAGCCCATTCCTTACATGAAACAGGCTGCATTTAAAAAGAAGTTTTAAAAAAAACTTTGTAGTTGTCCTGCTGTTTGCTTTCCATTCCCCCAAAGCCTTCTTTTCTAATTCACAAACGGGAAGATGTCCCAAGGCGATCCTCCCCTTTTGTGAATGGGTTACCAACTACTTTGAGCAATTGGTAACCTATCATTGGTTTGAGACCGAAAGTACAGTCGCAAGTAATTGATACATAGCATTCCAAAATGTAATTTGGAGGGGACACCCTAAACACACTCTTCCAAACTGCGATTTGGTATGTATTTCCAAACCCATTTTGGGAATCAGAAAGTACATGCAAGTATGAGAAGTGTATAAAGGAGACAGCTGGAAAAACATACACTCTCATAGAGTGATTAACCCAAATGAAAGAAGTGATGCTTGAAAAGCAAGCAGTGCATGGTAAATAGGCTATTCCTCATGTGAGGGCCAATCACAAGATTGACAAGCTGGGATATGAATTAGGAGCCGGAAAATAAGAGTGACAGGAAAGCTAACCAATGGTAAGTAAGGGGCAGGCTCTAGGCCCTTCTATGACCTTGGTAAGCCCACATTATGTCTTTTGCAACCAAGCTGTGCTGTCTGGTACATGTGACCTAAATATTGAAGAAGTTTGGTATGAGGTGGTAAATAAAAAACAATATGTGTGCAATATGGTGTAGGCAATAACATAGAATAGGGAAAAGTATACATTAAGAGAACTGAAAAGAAAGACGGTGGTGAGGAAATGAACAGTCAGCATATGACAAAACCAGATAGAACAAGAGGCAAGTAAAATGATCATATATTAAGACACATTGGGGGGATTACATCAGCTGGGGGTAGATGAGATGATGAGCCAGCAGAAGTACTGAGCTAACATAACAGAAAAATTGTTGGTGTACAGTGAACTATATCCATGGGGAAAGCAGTGGGTGGGATTAATTCACAGTACATTTCCTCCATCTTGCTAATATACTCTATGTCTTTCAACCCCTTCTTATTGGTCTTATTGGTCAGTGCAGGCCCCTCATCCTTGCCATATCTTTCCACCATTTGGCAAGATAAATAGCTGGGCCAGGTAATATCAACAATCTATCCAAGTAAATGTACAATAGGAGGATAGAAAAGTTGAGAACCCACCATCTTACCAAAGACGCTAACAACAAAACCTCAGAAATAAAGAATACTCTTGTCCCAAATGTATAGATTAGAAGATGGCTACCCCCTAATATGGGAGAAACTTCCAACCTGACAATTTTCCCCATTCTTAATTTAACAGTAAAAACCTGGTAAAGTCATAAGAGTGAAACCCACTTGGAAAGAGTTAAAGCTCAGTAGTAATTGTGCAAAATGTCAACTTGAGAAGTTATGTCTCACTCTGAGCAAAAACACTTGTAATAGGGTCCTTACCAGTATTAACCTGGGGAGTTATTACCTCCCAAGAATTGAGGGTTTTCGAATGAGATCCTAATTGTTCATCCAGCAACCTGGGATGCAATTAAAACATAATCATCATTTCAGGAAGCATAAATGATAGAAGAGTGATATGCAAATGTTCTATTGTAAGCAAGAGAAAAATAATGTGAGAGTTCTAGAATTGTACAAGCAGACCGGTAAATATTGTGTCTGGAAAATTTAAAGCAGCATTTAAATGCTACATTCAGATCTCAAGATTCCTTGGCTTTGCGATTAAAAAGTTTCAAGAGTTAGGTCTAGGTCACTTCTTTGAAAATCCTGAAAGAATCCCTCCAAATGCTTAGGCCATTATTAAAGAGGCGTTGTTGTACCCGACAAGGTGCTAGGGGAGTGTTTCATTTGCCTTCTGCCCCCTAAAATGTTTTGTAATCTTTTTCTACTAATTTCCAGATTAAATTTTACCTACCTTGGGGGCATATTTACAAGGACTTTGGGGCATATTACCAACGATTAGCAATATTTATCGCTAACGATGCTTAGCAACAAATTTTTTAACGCTAAGCATCGCCGGAAATTATCGCAGAGATAACTTGCTATTAGCAAGGTTTATCTCAGAAGTGATAAAAATCCTTGCGCTAACTGCCAAATGAGAGATTATCGCTGGAAAACCAATGATAATCTCTCGAAGTTTGGCGTTAGCTTGATGATAGGGGCTCACAAACTTAGACATGATATCCACCTTCCGTAGGATATCATGGCTAAGTCAGGAAAATACCAGGTGTGAAAAAAGCAGTGCTAACCGTGGTTAGCGCTGCTTTTTTTTGTCACTAACAGGGTTAGCGAAATCCTTGATAATAGGAGAAATGCTGCTTAACAACATTTCTCCTATTATTTTTCTCTGGAACGCCCCCTTTGCATCTCATTAGAGATGCAAGGGGAAGCGTAGAGGAAAAGGGTGCTAACATGCGAATTTGCGTTTTAGCACCCTTTTGCTGATAGGGAGATAATTTTATCTCCGCTTTCTTGGCTTTTAAAGCCAAAAAAGCGGAGATAAATCCCTTGATAATATGCCCCCTTATATCTGCTTTTTTGGCTTACAAAGCCAAAAAAGCGGAGATAAAACCAGCGCCCTATTTACAATAGGGTGCTAACATGCATAATCGCATATTAGCACCCTTTTCCCCAATGCCTCTCTTTGCATCTCCAATGAGATGCAAAATGGGCGTTGGTGGGCGTACCCCAGGTGGACTACCTTGTAAATATCGCTGATGTTTACATTGCTATATTTACAAGGCAGCCCACATGATTTTAGCACACATTAAATTTTAGCGAAAACTGACGTTTTTGCCAAAATCTAACATCTGCTAAGATCCTAACTTAGCCATCCCTTACATAGGGGGTGGAATATGCTGATACAACCCTGTGGGTTGTATCAGCAAGGTTATCGCCCTTTTGCAGGGAACATCACTGGAAAACCAGCGATGTTCCCTGCAAAAGGGTGATGACCTCCCTATCTCTGGAATTTTTATCGCCCTGGAGTAACATGTTGTTAATTACGCGCTACCAGGGTGATAAAAACCAGAGATGGACGGCGATAATAAAACTATCGCTCAGCACGGCCAGCGATGATTATTGCTGGCCGTTGTTAATATGCCCCTTGGTTATGACTATGCACTGTGCACTTTTTGTTGGTGATTCCTCATCAAGGAGGATGGGCGAACAAGCTTATGCCTTGCCCATGTGAAAATCTTTCTATGCAAAGCCCGTTGCACTTTTTATTATTTTCCACATTATATAAGTTGGTGAGAATCAGATTTCTGCTTCCATTATTAAGGAATATTCGTCTTTGTTCATATAATGATGATTTTAATTAGTTGCACACATTGGTCCCCTCCGATATCTACATCGCCGTAGCAAACTTTATTAGGGGCTCTATCGTGATTAGAAAGCGTTATGTGTGAAATTGGTATAGGTTTATCAGGATATGACTTGTATTGCTGTTTTTAATTTTTCTTCATTGATCCTTTATGAATTGTACATATTTTTATTGTGATGATTCTCTGAACCGAAATAAAGTTATACTTGGCTTGATTCATGTAAGTAAATCTTAGATTTAATTAAAACCTAGATTGCCATCGGCAGCTGCATAGCAAGTGACACTGAGCTCCAATATAGGTTCTTGGTCATAGGCAACATAAGGCTGACAATGATGATTAAGCACACATAAATGAGCAAATGTAGGGGGTTAGCCTGAGACGCTGGGTTTCAAATCATGGCCTGAAGAGCAATTTTTACCATTAAAACCAATCAACACTAACTTGCATGGTAGGTATCCCCTTGACATCACATTTTTATTTGAATCCATTGGACTCTCTGAGTAAGTGTAGAAGAAGGATTGTCATGTGAATGGTTGTTAGATGAGTCATCGAGAATATGGTTGTCAGATGAGTCATTGAAAATAGAATTTAAAAACCCCTTCTTGGGCAATATATTATTAATTGCAAAAATCTCTTTTTTATCACTCTGGATTACTGTGATAAAATCTTGCTAAATTAAGGTGTGAGAACCTTTGTGCTGCTAATAATTTTCCCCTTAACTCGTTGTAAGATTGTATCTTTGTCACACTATTTGGTGATCAACAGTCTAGAAGGTCAACTAGAATAGGAGGAAGTCAATCTGTTACTTGCCACCATTCACACTTTTTATATGTTCTGAAATAGACTATAAAACATTGACAACTTGATCATTCTGTTGTGCAGACCTCTGTTGGAGAATTGACCTATCAGAGGGCTTGATGCAACTTTTTGTCACTCCCTGGTAATAGATAGGGCCGGTTCTAATAGATTGGAGGTGAGTAGGGCTGCCAGCATGGGTAAAAGTAACTAATTTAGCACACTTTATGTGATTGGCCATCCTAAGTACCACCGCAACTTGAAATCAAGGAAAATATTTTCACACATTTGGTTTCACGAACAGGGTTTCCTTAATCCCATGAGCAGAGACTCATCCTTGGTTTGCAGATGCCACCGTTCACCATTTCCCGTGAATCTCTGGTTCCTCACAGTATAGTTCTCCAATAGATTTGAGATGCAATATTGCCATGCCTTACAAACCCAACAACAAACTAACTGAGACCACAATATAGAATGATCCAATCAGCTCATGTTGTTGAGTGAAGGCCATTATGTGCCCACATAGACTCGTTTTTTGCACAGTTTCTTGGAGGCAATAAACAAATAATCCGCTCAGTGGAATATGAGAGAAGCAGCCTTGAAAAAAACGTTTGCTAAATACTTTAAAAAACACGATGCACATCAGAAAACAAATCAGAGAATGACAATTTTATATTTTAATCAAGGAACTTCTAAATGTAATATTAAAGTAGATTTGGTCCACAGGGCAGTGTTTTGCGTCACTTCCTGGACACAGGAAGCACATGATATGGTGCGCGCTAAAATTGCGCAGCTTATCATGATTGGTTCCAAACACTTAGCTCGTGCTACCATCAAAAACAAACAGCTGTTTATGGTTTTTTTTATTCACATGTTTGAAAACTGCCTCATTTCTTTATAGTGCGTGTAGTTATGCTCTGCTTGAGTACATATTAGCAAGGTCGATATTTGGAGTCTGTTGTAAACAGCTATCGATTGAACGGTCGTTTTCACAGATTGGAGAAAGGTGGGCAGTTAAATGAGCCATATATTTTATCGCCAAGGACATTCAGTAAACAGTTATACATTTATAAATGCACATTTTATGATACAAACTACTTACGAGTATAATTTAAAGTTTCACACAACATTTAGCCATGCATTATATGAATTCACCCCCCTCTTTTCCACCGACATATATCTGATCCTGGGCAGTATCAGACCTTGCCCTTCTGCTGTGTCTCAATTGTAAATTGTGGAAGCATGTGGTTGCCTCGGGTGTCCTACAGATAGAATAATGTATTCAAAATATGAATCTAACTGGAAGAGGCAGATATGCGGCGCCATTCATGGCGTTCCTGTCACTGTTGAGTTCACATAGAGCGGCGCCGGGCACGTTCCATCCTACTTGGTTTGACGTATTTCCACGTTGCCAGGGCCCTGGCAAAGCATCAAGCTATTTCCTCAGCAGGTTGAAAACAGCATGTTCTGTTTAAGAGCTAACCGCAGGGTAATGTTCCCAGAACTCGGCCTCAAAATGGCTGCCTGCTGGAGCAACAGCGCTGCTCCCTGCATGGGGGAACTGCAGGAAATGCACCTGGCCATCGCAGCCCCTCACCCCAGCAAAACTGATGTCTATGGACTATTCTATCGAGAAGACGAATTAAAGGCTATTTCTGATCAGGTCTGATTTAGCAGTGTGTTTACAGGCACTGCATGGACACGATAAGCCATTCTTATAGATGCGTAAGCCTTCACAGGCACACTGGAGATATCTGGCACACAAAAGATCACAAGGACGAAAAAGAGGGCAGGCACCCTGAATATCGAATCCAGAATTTCGAGGCATGCAAATACTGAGGATAAAATATTGAATCCCAAATATCGAAGAGTAAATAAGTAGAGCTTTTCTATACCTAAATACACGTAGTTCTACACTATGTATATATATATATATATTCACTGAAAAAACCATAGGTTATAGACCATATATAGTTAGGAATTAGCATTTAAAAAACCTTATTTTACTCACACAAAACCATTGAAATTCCATATATAGTTAGTTGCACTAACTATATATCGCGCACCCGCAATCCACTGCTGATCATGTCACATATTACATCATTCATGACATGGTCAGTGACATCACTGATGACATCACTGATGACATCTCAAATGACATCACTGATGACATCACTGATGACAACATCCAGTGACTGTATGTTTCTGTAAAGTTAAAATATGTCTTACATATTGAAGAATGAGTGGATGTATAAGTGTCTGGATGAAGGATTTAGTAAGTGCGTGACTGACTGTATGAGTGAGTGATTAAATGTGTCTCACTGAATGCATGGGTTAGTGACTAAACTGTCTTAATTTGTGCATCATTATGTCTGTTGTGATGTAAAATGCTGCATGTGTTGATCATTAGCTATACGAGAGGCTATATGTGTTATTAATTGGTTGCCCAAGTATTTCTATGGGAGATTGAGTTTGTGTGGGGGTGGCTGGAAGGTGTGTGACTCTGTGCATAGATGTGTGAGCAGTTTATTCACTAGGTGTATGAGTTCAAGAGTGCATGTGGAAACAGCTACATGGGCAGTTGACTGTGTGCATGAGTGTATTGATGAGTAAATGGATATCTCAATGCTACATGTCATAGTAAGTACATATGTAAAACACAGTACATGTGAGAGTTGGCATATATAAATAACTGTGCATGAGAGCCACTGAATGAGTGAGTGGTTGTATCGATCATTGTGAACTTGTATCAGGGATTGTATAAGAGAGTAAATATGTGTTAGTATATGTTTCAATAAGTAAGGTGTGTATAACTGTATAGTTGAAGAAATGGAGGTGAGATTGTTTCTTTGCATGACTGACTGGGTGTGTGAGTAACTCCATGGATGAGTGGCAGTGTGTGAGTGTCTGTATACACTGAGTGTATCTAAGGTTATATTAGAGTCTGAAGAGGTTTATCGTATTAGCACAAGAATGATGTCAAATGAGACGTCATCAGTGATGTCATCAGTGATGTCATTTGAGATGTCATCAGTGATGTCATCAGTGATGTCACTGACCATGTCATGAATGATGTAATATGTGACATGATCAGCAGTGGATTGCGGGTGCGCGATATATAGTTAGTGCAACTAACTATATATGGAATTTCAATGGTTTTGTGTGAGTAAAATAAGGTTTTTTAAATGCTAATTCCTAACTATATATGGTCTATAACCTATGGTTTTTTCAGTGAATTTCCAAGGTTTTGTAAATGCTAATTCCTAACTATATATGGTCTATGACCTATGGTTTTTTCAGTGAATTTCAATGGTTTTTTAATAGCAAATATCATAAGCTGTCGAATGTCAAGTACGTGGTAAGTAAAAACATTTTCGTGTTTATGCACACTGATCTGCTTTGAATGCTGCCCCCCACCCCTCATTTCTATTAGGAGTACTCTCTCTTTGCAGATAGTGAAGGGTAGTTAACGCAGGCCTTTGCCCCCGTTGTAATCCGTCGTGCCTGCTTCTCTCTCCCTTTGATTGATTGTTCTCTTTGGTTCATTCTCTATTTACAAACAAGCACAGAGTCGCAATACTCTGTTTAGTCTTTGCAGATAGCGAAAAATCGTGTAAAAAAACAAAAGGAATCAAGCAAAATCAGTAGGCCACTAATGGGATCTCTTTTTGACCTCCCTAAAATAGAAACATTAGGAACAACCTGTTGATAATACCAATGTGTATGTACATAAGCGGCGTTCATTTGTGTTCACAGTACCCCTTGTTGATTGTTTGAATCGACCATTGAATTGTTCGAAGTTGGTTCTCTTAAGAATCTTCTCTGCCTGCAAACGAGGAAGAATAGGAATATTCTCTCTCCCTTTGCAGATAGTGAAGGGTAGGTAACGCAAACCTTTAACACGTCGTGCCTATTTCGTTCCTCATTGATTGATTGTTTCCCCAAACATTGACTGTTTGGGAATTGGTTCTTTTTGGAGGTATTCCCTGTTTGCAAATATACGTAGGAAAATCTTTGCAAATAGTGAAAGGGTACGTAATGCGGACCTTTCTCCCCCGTTGTAATCTGTCATGCCTATCTACTCCCCACTGATTGATGCACCTGTTTCACCCGGACCATTTACTAGAGATACGTCATCTGGCCCGACCAGAGAGCACCCCTAGTGAAAAGGACATATGCAATAATAATGAAGTGATCACTGTATCCTGTTAACAGAAACTTTAGCATGAAACAACCTGGAAAGAAAGGAATAGGAAAACGAAAATCAGTAGGCCACTGATGAACATGAACTTTTATTAAACAACGAACAAAGAAACGATAACATAACGTAATGATAAAACCTATTAATGTCCTAGAAACAAGAAAACGTTAGAAATATGCCAGTGGTGAGAGACCAGAAAAACAGTAAGAGAAACCAAATCACCCCTCGCTGTCCCACCGCCTGCCACGCCAAAAAAATCGATAGACTAGGGAAAATGCAAGTCAGTAGAACATCCGCCCCCACTCTGGAAACTTCCAAGGTGGGGCAGGGTTGCGGCTACGCCCAGCCGGGAGCAGCCCATATAAGGCGGGTCCTGCTGCCACGCCTCGGCCAGGAGATCCTAACGTAGGGTGTAGCCGGAGGAGAGGCCGAGGCCAGCGGGACCCGGCCAGGGGATTGCCTTTACAACGCTGAAGAGTTGCAGGGGGGGGAATGTCTCCTCGACCCTCCCCTCTCTCTCCCAGTCCGGCCGCGGTGGCCCTTGAGAGTTTCAGGTAGTCCCGCCACATGCTCTTCCGGTCCGGCCACCAACGGTCGGGGGGCCGACGGGATCCGGCTGCAGCCGATAAACCAAGGAACCCGTTCATGGGGCCAGAGCCAGGGGCGTCCGGCCGGCATCCACCGGAAGCCCGGCCCAAAGACGGACGGGACACTTCTTCTTTCTTGAATAATGGCTTTGACAACACTGGGGGGGATGTCTTGCACATGCATCCGACCCCCCCCCCCGTCCTCATCGCCACCGGCCATAACAAATGTCAAGCGGGGCGCCGTGGGGTGCACTGGGAGGGAGAGACGGTGCGAACAGGCCTCTCCCGCCTCCTCAGGTGAAGGCTTCCCAGCTGCACCCTCAGCGCTCCAGGCGCCCCGAAAAGGGTTCGTCCACTGTGGCGATGCTGCAACGTCTCGCCCGGCAGGGTGGACCCCGTCCGCTCATATGACCCCGCGATCGCCGGTAGCTGCCGAACTCTCAAAATGGCGATCGAACTGGCAAGAGCGGGCCCAGCATGAAGAAATGGCCCGGTCACTGGTTGACTCCACCACCGTAGTCCTCCACGACCTTGAAGATTCTACAGGAGCCGCGGGAGTCTCCGACCCCCGATGGGGAATGACTGCCATGATCGCCCGTGGAGTGACGAAACTGTATCCGCGGGACGTCGGCGCTCCCATGCTGGCGCCAGCCTCACTTTCAATTACTAGAATCCTGCAGACCTCAGTTCCGGTGAAAGCACAGTGTGACCCGGTAGGAAAAATTGTTGCACCCCCTCCCCTTTTGCAGTGATAGTTCAAACCACCGATCCTTTCCTTTGCCCTTTTAACGGAACTTTGGACTGCCTCCCCCTCTTTTACATTTTCTAGAGAAAACAAAACATTAACCACTACATTACCATAGCAGTTGACACCAGAACTGTTTTCAAATTGAAAACCAACAACATCTTCAACAGAATCCTTTTTGTTTCTGCTGTGACCCTGCTACAGCACAGGCATTGTCCCCAGCAGTAATTCTGCAATGCCGGTAAGAATAGCTGTGGTGCCTACTGGACTCACTCACCCCCGCGGCGCCCCACGCCGTTATTTGCTGGGCGGCAACTTACTAGACATCACTTTCGTGCCATCTAGATTTCAGCGCGTTCTGCTGCCTTGGAACTATTCGCACAACAGACTGCTACTGACGACCCACCCCCAGGCAACATCTTCTGAATTTTCATAATTTGAAAGAACTAGTAACATGTCCTCATCAGGAATTCAAAAGAAATTGCCACGGTCTCTTCGTTGTTTAAATGTTTTTACTGTTTTTGTTTTGTTGTATATATTTATATGTTATTAAAGTTTTATATTCCTACTACTTTGTTGGAGTGCTATATATTTTTAATGTGACACATAATTGTAAAAACTTTGATGTACAAAGAGTCATTCCTAGAATCTTCCGCTTCAGGCTCGGTCCCCTCCCCAATCACAATACAGGATGGTTTTCAGATAGTAGGAACACGTGTGGTGTGACGGATCTCATCGGGTGTGGGCCTTGATCTACTATAACTCCTTTGAAGAGGGGTGATTCTTTACAGCTGGAGCCATAAACTACATCTGCAGGGCTAGCTGATAGCCTGGACAATCGGACACAGAGGAAGAGGAGTGTCAGAGGGTGCGGTAGTGAATAGGGCGAAAGGGAGGTGTCGGGCGGGCACAGAGTGTGATTCTCAGGGAAGAGCAGCGCAGATGGAAGGAGGTTTATTGCCCATGCATAAGACAGAGAGCGGGGGTGACCAGTGCCTGGGGAAGATGCTTGCGAGGGTGGGGAGCCATGCTACGAATCGACAGTGTGCAGAGAGTGGGTCTGGTCAAGGCATCTAAAATGGCTGCCGTGCACGACAAAAGTGTGGCATTTCAAAAAAGGCAAGATGGCGCAAACAATGTTTTTCAACACTTCCTCATTTCCTTCGAATCGAACGTTAACAGACGTTGGTGCATATTACCAAAGTTAAGCGATATTTATCGCTAACGATGCTTACCAACGAATTTTTTACCGCTAAGCATCGTCAGAAATTATCGAAGATAAACCTTGCTATTATCAAGGTTTATCGCAAATGCGATAAAAAACGGCCGCAATGCATGAATATCGCTAAAAAGTCAGCGATATTCATGCATTACCGAGCTAATGCTCTTAGCCATGTTATCCACCTCCCATTGGATAACATGGCTAAGAACTGCTCAGGGCAGGTGTTACTTTTTGGAGATATTCGCGCTTAGCGCGAATATCTCCAAAAGTTGGTAATAGGAGATATATATCTTGCATGTTGTAATGCAAATTATTGTGGTATATGGAACTCATACCATAATCTCTCAGGAAAGCAGAAACTGTACTTTTGGGACCGCCTGAGAAGGCCTAGGGGGTGAGGGGTACTCTACTTTGCCCCCTTTTCACGTTCCGAACTATTTTATTTTACTCTCTTCTGTAATTACACAAAATAGCAGCGATAAGATGCATCAGAGACACACAGTGAGAGAAAGGAGGCCGGAGATGAAGAAGAGATGTCAAATACACATTGGAGATAATATAGTGGGAGAAGGGAAGTAAATATGAGTAAACTTACCATGTAACATAAAAATGTTGCACTCTATACTATAAGTCTCATTTTATACTACAATCACTTCGCTACAACCTCATAAATTAAAAATAAAAATGAATAATGTCTCAAACAATTTTTGATTTCTAAATATAAATTTATTCTTCAGAATTTTCTAAATTTGAAAGAACTACTAACATGTCCTCATCAGCAATTTCCTCTTCAATCATCTCATCTGGAATCTCTTCATTAAAAGTCTGCAATGATGATTCTTGTAACTCTATGGTCTCCAAACATTCGATAAATTCGCCATCAACAGATTGATCAAAAAATCATTCAAGTCATCTCCTCCTTGTGACAATATTTCATTATTGGTGCTGTCAATTTCAATCAATGTAGTGGAATCATTCAAGTCATCTCCTCCTTGTGACAATATTTCATTATTGGTGCTGTCAATTTCAATCAATGTAGTGGAATCATTCAAGTCATCTCCTCGTGACAATATTTCATTATTGGTGCTCTCAATTTCAATCAATGTAGTGGAATCATTCAAGTCATCTCCTTGTGACAATATTTCATTATTGGTGCTGTCAATTTCAATCAATCTAATGAAATCATACAAGTCATCTCCTCCTTGTGACAATATTTCATTATTGGTGCTCTCAATTTCAATCAATGTAGTGGAATCATTCAAGTCATCTCCTCCTTGTGACAATATTTCATTATTGGTGCTCTCAATTTCAATCAATGTAGTGGACAATGCAAAAGAAATTGCCACGGTCTCTTCATTGTGAGCCATTTTATTTTGAAATTGCTTGCTGTAAATTGCAGAAAAAAATAATCACTTTCATTTATCGTTTTTAGTAATACATAATATAAAACGAACTTTATCAAGTATTTAGTATAACAGAAGGACTGCAAATAAATAACAGAAAACATTTTTCAAATTATCTTCAAGTGTACAACATAGTTCCCCTTACAAATTAACAACTCACCTTTTTAAAAGTAGGAGAAGTGTTAGTACTGTGTAAATCAAACACCAGAAATTCACCACCAAAAATTCCTCACAAATGTACCTCAGACAGTAGTATCACAAAATGGCTGTGGTTTCCTCTCATTTGAGATATATACATAACCAATTAACTTTCATCACACACAAATACAAAACCAAAGTAACATTTTAATTGGTTCTAAATTTCAACACTTTCAAATGTGTTTTCCCCATGCAATTTCCCATAGGACATTTACATACGTCTACATCCTGAATGGCTGAACGGAATTACACCAAACTTGGCAAAATGGTACATCAAACCTAAGAGGTCAGGAAGGATCTACTATGCCCCCTTATGGTCATTTGCCCCTTCGCTTTGGCCTCCTCTTGTCTCTCGATCCTACCGAGAGACAAGATGGCGGCCGCTACGGACTGTTTGTAATGTTGACAGACGCCGGAGAACCAATCAGCTTCGCAAAGCTCCATACCGGAGAACCAATCAGCTTCGCAAAGCTCCGTAACGCGAAAAGTACGCGAAGCGGAGCGCTGTTACAGATATATATCTTTTTTTGAACGTTAATTTCTCAAAATCCACTGGAGCACATATATTGAGACCTAGCAAAGGCACATCGGGCTACCAGTCCCTAATATTTTGCCAAGTTTCGTGCAAATCCATTCAGCCGTTCGATTATTGACATTTAGATACGTCTACAGCCTGAATGGCTGAACGGAATTACACCAAACTTGGCAAAATGGTACATCAAACCTAAGAGGTCAGGGAGGATCTACTATGCCCCCTTATGGTCATTTGCCCCTTCGCTTTGGCCTCCTCTTGTCTCTCGATCCTACCGAGAGACAAGATGGCGGCCGCTACGGACTGTTTGGAATGTTTACAGACGCCGGAGAACCAATCAGCTTCGCTTCACAAAGCTCCGTTGCGCGAAAAGTACGCGAACTGGAGCGCTGCCCGGTCCGCTGTTACAGATATATATCTTTTTTTAAACGTTAATTTCTCAAAATCCACTGTAGCACATATATTGAGACCTACAAAAGGCACATCGGGCTACCAGTCCCTACAATTTTGCCAAGTTTCGTGCAAATCCATTCAGCCGTTCGGGCTAAAAGTGAGGCCAACCGCCCTATGGAAAACTCAATGTTAAAAACACGTTTTGGGACCCCCCTTTTTTCTCGACCCCCCCTGGACGAACCCCCCCCTAATTTTCAGGGGCTGCTCAGAAACAAAATGTGCCATTTTCCTGAAAATGTCAGCCAATTCCGTCCAGAAACGCCAAAGTTATTAGACATAGAATTTTCAAAAATCCCATAGAGAAAAAATCCTAACTATATATACCTACTGGCGACCGCCAGTAGGTAATATATATATATATATATATATTTCTCACAAGTTGTCCCTTCACTCTCGGAACATAATAGGAGCACACACAGGCTTGACTCTTAAAACATTTATTTCATCTCGCATGACGCGTTTCAGCCGCCAGGCCTTTTTCAAATGCTATGTGATGAAAGCCGATCGTTAATGTTCCAAGATTTAAATAGCTCATGACGCTCGCCTTCTTTGTCATGGCAAGCAAGAGAGGACTGCACTTACACCATGGTCCTGTTTGTTATTTTTTCGGCGCCATCATTAAATATCGATAAATTCGTTTCAGTCCCATTGTAATGTTTACTCATTTCGCTGTTGACTTTGGAAATAAGTTTCCTCCTTCATGATGGGTTTGAATGTTAATGCCTTACACAATTGTCCGATATTTTAGGCCACTGTTAGTCTCTCTCCAGATGCAGTTGTTTTCTGACGCTATTTCTGTAACATGCCTTACGTCAGCCACTCAGTGCACTTCAGAGTTTCTGTACCTGAAATTGCTGATATAAGTAATCAGCGCTTCAACATGTCGTCATGTCCCAACTCGAAGGTCAGCAGGCACATCCTTCTTTTTGCTCGGGTGGTTCAGGCAGTTTCAAATTTAATTTTCACACAAACGCCAAACAAACTGTCGAACTCCTTACGTGACGGGTGCCTCCTTCGTGCATTTGGCTTGCATGTAATTAATTTCTCACAAGTTGTCCCTTCACTCTCGGAACATAATAGGAGCACACACAGGCTTGACTCTTAAAACATTTATTTCATCTCGCATGACGCGTTTCAGCCGCCAGGCCTTTTTCAAATGCTATGTGATGAAAGCGGATCGTTAATGTTCCAAGATTTAAATAGCTCATGACGCTCGCCTTCTTTGTCATGGCAAGCAAGAGAGGACTGCACTTACACCACGGTCCTGTTTGTTATTTTTTCGGCGCCATCATTAAATATCGATAAATTCGTTTCAGTCCCATTGTAATGTTTACTCATTTCGCTGTTGACTTTGGAAATAAGTTTCCTCCTTCATGATGGGTTTGAATGTTAATGCCTTACACAATTGTCCGATATTTTAGGCCACTGTTAGTCTCTCTCCAGATGCAGTTGTTTTCTGACGCTATTTCTTGAACATGCCTTACGTCAGCCACTCAGTGCACTTCAGAGTTTCTGTACCTGAAATTGCTGATATAAGTAATCAGCGCTTCAACATGCCGTCATGTCCCAACTCGAAGGTCAGCAGGCACATCCTTCTTTTTGCTCGGGTGGTTCAGGCAGTTTCAAATTTAATTTTCACACAAACGCCAAACAAACTGTCGAACTCCTTACGTGACGGGTGCCTCCTTCGTGCATTTGGCTTGCACGTAATTAATTTCTCACAAGTTGTCCCTTCACTCTCGGAACATAATAGGAGCACACACAGGCTTGACTCTTAAAACATTTATTTCATCTCGCATGACGCGTTTCAGCCGCCAGGCCTTTTTCAAATGCTATGTGATGAAAGCCGATCGTTAATGTTCCAAGATTTAAATAGCTCATGACGCTCGCCTTCTTTGTCATGGCAAGCAAGAGAGGACTGCACTTACATCACGGTCCTGTTTGTTATTTTTTCGGCGCCATCATTAAATATCGATACATTCGTTTCAGTCCCATTGTAATGTTTACTCATTTCGCTGTTGACTTTGGAAATAAGTTTCCTCCTTCATGATGGGTCTGAATGTTAATGCCTTACACAATTGTCCGATATTTTAGGCCACTGTTAGTCTCTCTCCAGATGCAGTTGTTTTCTGACGCTATTTCTGTAACATGCCTTACGTCAGCCACTCAGTGCACTTCAGAGTTTCTGTACCTGAAATTGCTGATATAAGTAATCAGCGCTTCAACATGTCGTCATGTCCCAACTCGAAGGTCAGCAGGCACATCCTTCTTTTTGCTCGGGTGGTTCAGGCAGTTTCAAATTTAATTTTCACACAAACGCCAAACAAACTGTCGAACTCCTTACGTGACGGGTGCCTCCTTCGTGCATTTGGCTTGCACGTAATTAATTTCTCACAAGTTGTCCCTTCACTCTCGGAACATAATAGGAGCACACACAGGCTTGACTCTTAAAACATTTATTTCATCTCGCATGACGCGTTTCAGCCGCCAGGCCTTTTTCAAATGCTATGTGATGAAAGCCGATCGTTAATGTTCCAAGATTTAAATAGCTCATGACGCTCGCCTTCTTTGTCATGGCAAGCAAGAGAGGACTGCACTTACACCACGGTCCTGTTTGTTATTTTTTCGGCGCCCTCATTAAATATCGATAAATTCGTTTCAGTCCCATTGTAATGTTTACTCATTTCGCTGTTGACTTTGGAAATAAGTTTCCTCCTTCATGATGGGTTTGAATGTTAATGCCTTACACAATTGTCCGATATTTTAGGCCACTGTTAGTCTCTCTCCAGATGCAGTTGTTTTCTGACGCTATTTCTGTAACATGCCTTACGTCAGCCACTCAGTGCACTTCAGAGTTTCTGTACCTGAAATTGCTGATATAAGTAATCAGCGCTTCAACATGTCGTCATGTCCCAACTCGAAGGTCAGCAGGCACATCCTTCTTTTTGCTCGGGTGGTTCAGGCAGTTTCAAATTTAATTTTCACACAAACGCCAAACAAACTGTCGAACTCCTTACGTGACGGGTGCCTCCTTCATGCATTTGGCTTGCACGTAATTAATTTCTCACAAGTTGTCCCTTCACTCTCGGAACATAATAGGAGCACACACAGGCTTGACTCTTACAACATTTATTTCATCTCGCATGACGCGTTTCAGCCGCCAGGCCTTTTTCAAATGCTATGTGATGAAAGCCGATCGTTAATGTTCCAAGATTTAAATAGCTCATGACGCTCGCCTTCTTTGTCATGGCAAGCAAGAGAGGACTGCACTTACACCACGGTCCTGTTTGTTATTTTTTCGGCGCCATCATTAAATATCGATAAATTCGTTTCAGTCCCATTGTAATGTTTACTCATTTCGCTGTTGACTTTGGAAATAAGTTTCCTCCTTCATGATGGGTTTGAATGTTAATGCCTTACACAATTGTCCGATATTTTAGGCCACTGTTAGTCTCTCTCCAGATGCAGTTGTTTTCTGACGCTATTTCTGTAACATGCCTTACGTCAGCCACTCAGTGCACTTCAGAGTTTCTGTACCTGAAATTGCTGATATAAGTAATCAGCGCTTCAACATGTCGTCATGTCCCAACTCGAAGGTCAGCAGGCACATCCTTCTTTTTGCTCGGGTGGTTCAGGCAGTTTCAAATTTAATTTTCACACAAACGCCAAACAAACTGTCGAACTCCTTACGTGACGGGTGCCTCCTTCATGCATTTGGCTTGCACGTAATTAATTTCTCACAAGTTGTCCCTTCACTCTCGGAACATAATAGGAGCACACACAGGCTTGACTCTTACAACATTTATTTCATCTCGCATGACGCGTTTCAGCCGCCAGGCCTTTTTCAAATGCTATGTGATGAAAGCCGATCGTTAATGTTCCAAGATTTAAATAGCTCATGATGCTCGCCTTCTTTTCATGGCAAGCAAGAGAGGACTGCACTTACACCACGGTCCTGTTTGTTATTTTTTCGGCGCCATCATTAAATATCGATAAATTCGTTTCAGTCCCATTGTAATGTTTACTCATTTCGCTGTTGACTTTGGAAATAAGTTTCCTCCTTCATGATGGGTTTGAATGTTAATGCCTTACACAATTGTCCGATATTTTAGGCCACTGTTTGTCTCTCTCCAAATGCAGTTGTTTTCTGACGCTATTTCTGTAACATGCCTTACGTCAGCCACTCAGTGCACTTCAGAGTTTCTGTACCTGAAATTGCTGATATAAGTAATCAGCGCTTCAACATGTCGTCATGTCCCAACTCGAAGGTCAGCAGGCACATCCTTCTTTTTGCTCGGGTGGTTCAGGCAGTTTCAAATTTAATTTTCACACAAACGCCAAACAAACTGTCGAACTCCTTACGTGACGGGTGCCTCCTTCGTGCATTTGGCTTGC
This sequence comes from Lissotriton helveticus, assembly GCF_964261635.1. Lineage (NCBI taxonomy): Eukaryota > Metazoa > Chordata > Amphibia > Caudata > Salamandridae > Lissotriton > Lissotriton helveticus. The sequence continues at coordinate 526,255,757 of NC_136072.1, forward strand.
ACGTAAATAATTTCTCACAAGTTGTCCCTTCACTCTCGGAACATAATAGGATCACACACAGGCTTGACTCTTAAAACATTTATATATTGCTACATTTCTTCTCACCCCATGTACATCGGCTGAAGTCACGGCACAGCAACAGGTAAGTTGTAAAGGTTTTTACTTTATTCACACACCATATGCAAAGTTTTTGCGTGCATCAAAAAAACGGACGGACTACGCGTTTCGGCTACTCCTAGCCTTCCACTGGACCATAGAGTCCCTGTGGTCTAGACCTTCTTTAAAGTGCTCAGTGTTAGTACCTTCTTTCCTTTCCATAGTCATCTAGACCATCAACCTTGCACAGTTTTACTGGCTAGTATAGTCCGCCATTTTCACTTCTTGTTTCACTTTAACATCACAGTAAAGTACCCTAAATGTCTAAAGAAACTAAAAGCAAAAACAAAGTATATACATTATATACATTTTTCAACATTTTCGCATCCTTTGTGTATTCAGGGTTAGATTCCCTAAGGGTACAATCACGAGTCTTTTTAAATATCTATTATTACTATCATAGTAAAGTACCACTTTTTTACACACTGTCCTAGGTTATATATATTCACGGTACTTGGATATGAAGTTTGGAATAGTAAATCTATATTTTCGTAATGAGCCAACTCACTTCTCTCTATTTAATGAAATTATGGCATTCGCTGGCATGCCACTTTAGTTGCTCGGACCGAATACTTCTTGAACAAAGAACACAAGCTGCACCTAACACAATATTGTCCCAGATCAGTTCAAAGCATGGAAAGTGCTGTATCACCACAATGTACTGACTGCTGCAGTTTAGTGAGAAAGGTGGGCTAATATGTCAGATGACCCGGTCATCTTCATTAGTCACGCGTGTTCTCATCATCCGGATGGACATTTCAATATCAGCCAGGGTAGATCAGCTCATATCTTAAATTGGTTTCAATCATTTCTCGCTAACCTTCACAAAGACGAATAGCTGGGTCAATAGCTCTCCTCATACACTCCATCACTCATCTGAACCTTCTATTGATGTACTATCTACCTAGTTTATTTCTACATCTACATCACTATTGGGCTGGGTCTACATTGAAGCCAGCTGCCTAAAGGTGCATCTATAAATGACCACAAGAGGGCTCCTTATTATAACAATTTCCCTTGTGTTTGTGGGAAATGGAGCACCCAAATAGCAAAATAAAGACTGTTGGCACAACACACATCCCTCACCACCACATACGTGCATTTCCTTGGCGATAGCGGAAGTCGAGCACCATAGTGACAGGAAACACACGTGAAACAAGATTAGGAACAGGGGATTAGGTATGAAACCTGATCATAAAGTGCTCGAAATACACCTAAAACCAGTAGAGACCTCAGCTCTCAGGACAAGACAGTGCAGTCGAATAACGGTTGTTACACCAAAGACAGGTTTGATAATGCAGGTCAACCAATCTCTAGGCTATAACCAAACAGCACAAAGGTAATGTTGAAAATGTTGGATGGTGGTGTATGTAAAAACTCTGTTGCATATTTGCACAGACACTTGGAAGATTGTGACACTCCACTTCCACACAAAGTTATAATTAAGGCTCCCTGTTTTCAGTTTTTACCGATTTTTACAGATAAATACAGACAGAAAACCATTAATTTTCCTGTCTGTATTAATTTTTAAATGTGTACAAAAACAGAAATTAGGTTATTTTTTGTGATTTTAAATGCTCTCAAGTCTTGACTGCTAGGCCATTTAAGATTTACAGGTAAAAGGGGTAAAAAGAAATACATTTTAGTAATCACGCTTAAACAGCAGTAGATATGCATACATGTATTACTAAAATCTGCATGTTTTCATATAAGTATATCAATTTGTCATCTGTAGGTGTTCAAACCACTGGAACCTGTTGGGCATTCAAGTAAGAGTGTACATTTATTGAGTCAGTAAAAGTGAACATATACTAAATTCAGCTTAATTTTTTTGCAAACCCCAAAATAAATGTAGATAAATGAATACAAGATTAGCAAAAAATAATTATGAAACATACAGACGCAAATGTCCAAAAAATAAATACTGTAAAACCGGGAGCCTTAGCTGTAATTCAGTCTTTAAAAACAATGACATTATGTAGATGGCATCTATCTTTGCATAAATTCGCTATGGTGTAAAGTGCTGTGACTGTCAAAAGAGTGGGCCTCTTTATATTTCTCTCTACAACATCCTTCCATTTATATTTTTTGCATGCCTACCAAAAGGGCCACATACACCACAGAGTAGTATTTGCACCTGGTATAAACACTACCAGCCATTTAGACTTCGAGAGATATTACACTTGCTTGTAGGCGCCGCTCGTGCAGGTAAGATCGGTGAGATGGGGAGAATCTGCATGACAACGAGGGAAACTTAAATTAATAAAAGGAAAACAATTGTTTCTTTTTTTAATTTACGTTTCCCTTGTCATCGTATGTCGACTACCCCCCTCAACGCCCTCACACTCCACTACTCTTACCTGCATGCTTGCTGTTTTCCTTGCATTTGCCACAATTTATTGCCTGGTGGTAACTGTGAGTGCAAAAGTGTGAAAAACACATCAATAATATGCGCAAAATGGGAGAAAATACATTTTGTCGTTGTTATTTACACTTTTGCGCCAGATTTAGAAGTGACAACATTTCACTTTAGATTTGCAGTGTTGAGTTAGACACACATTCAAATTCAGAAGACACTAATTTCTGTACCCTCCTTTTGGGAGTTGTATTCACAGGAAACTGAACTGTCAGGGTACGGTCGCGACTGTCCTTACCAGTTCTCCTGACACTGGGGGCAACTCATTCCCCAGAATGCAGTTAATGGCCATCAGGGGACTAACAAAGACCCCTCTTAGAGGCAAATCCCAACCCCACTCTAGGGACACAAGGGCCAAAGGCCAGAAAAAGTCCAGCCCATGGGTTGGAGTCTCTCTACACACCTCAACGGTGTACTGCGCTGGGAAATCTAGCTCTTCCACAACCATGGCCCTGCTAGCCCCAGTATCTGTCAGAGCAGTGGTTGGGATCCTATTCACTCCCACCCCGTGGAAGTGACGACTCATACCTTCAGGGATCATCAACTCACCTTCCGAGTCTATTTCACTGCTGAGGGAGATCATGGCATGTTCTTTGACCTCCCCCTGGGGCTACTTCCCCCTAAGGCCACATTGGCCACCCCTGTTGGGTTCCCACCAGTGGATGGTTTGTTTGGACAGACATAGTCCCACTGCTTGTGTTCTAATTGACAACAATCAAAGCAGAAGGGTTGGACATGGGTGCCTGGGACTTCTGCCCACCAGAATGTCCCTCCCTCTTCTCAGAAGAGACATGGGAACCCTTCCCCCTAACCCTGGGACCTGTCTGGGTCTCTTTGAACAGCTCACTCACTCTGTTGGGAGGAGCCTGACCTCCCTTCTTGGGGTCACCCCAGGTAAATTTTCGGACACTCTGTTGCTGCCCCAGATGTCAGCCTCCTCAGCAGGCTTCCTGGGATCAGTAAGCTTACTATCCACTAGGTGTGGGCACAGCTTTGTACAACAAATATCAGGCATGTTTTCCTTTAAAATTATTTTGTACAGCCCTGAATAATCATAGACTTCACTGCCCCTCACCCAGCGCTTCAGTGCCTTACCAGCAAAGTCTAAGTGGTCAACCCATCTCTGTTTGGCTAGCTTGTGACTGCCCTGATCCTCTGTTGGTATTGCTCAAGTTTCAGCCCAAATTTACTATTCAAGATGGCCTACATAGCAGTGTAGCATGTCCGGTCCCCCACCTCTAATGTAAGAAGAGTGTTCCTCCCCACCATGGGCATGTACCTGCATAGACTACCACCCCAGAACTTCACTGGGACCATGTGAACTCCTAGAGTTACTTATTTGTTGCAAACCACGTGTCCACATCACCCCCCCAATGTAGTTAGGCACCAAATCCCTGGGTATTCTTACTAGTGACTCATAAGACAATACTACAGGTATGCTTCCACCATTACTGTTGCTGGACACTATTTACAGGGCTCTGATGTCCAGCTCTCTGAGGTTGAGCTCATGGGTAAGGTTCCTCTCCTCTAGAGCCATCCTCCTGCCCTCAAGAGCTTGCACCTTCTCTATATTTAGCTTGGCAAGCAACAGCTTTAACTTTCTCTGCTCCCTCCTGTCTGCCATCTCCTCTTCTGCCTCAGGTTATTGGAGGAAGCGCTGCTCCCTGCTCTGGAACACATTACTGCTCCTGGCAAGTTCTTGGCCCCCTCTACAGGCAGGTCCAGAACAACAGCAGTCCCCAGAATCAGCTCCTCCTCCTCAAGAATTTCCTCCTCCTGATCTAGATTATCATCCCCTGCAACATAGGACTCTGCCCAGGCCCTCAAGGCTTTCTGTTGCTCCATCTACTGGGTGGAGATCTGAACATGTTTACAAAAAATATTTATCTGAGCCACTGTAAAGACTCTTACCTGGCCAGATCGAGCTCCAAAACATCAGGTGCAGTTGCAGGTGTTGCTTCTCCAGATTGAGTAATATTTAGCAAGAAAATGCAAAAGGCCAATCAAAGAGAATTAAAAAAAATTGAAATGGCCCAAGTATAGTGTTGAGGAGAACACTTAGTTGCTATATCGTATTGCACAAACAAAAGTCCTATCCTCACCGCTGATCATTAGAAATGTGGCTCTTGGTTGGCTGAGGTATGCACCCAGACCAGGCCAATCCTCACTCTAGTCAGGGTAAGCTGGCACACACTACAGATCACCTGTGCTCATCCTCTGGTAGCCTAGAACGGAGCAGTCAGACTCATCTAAAAAGGCAATATGTGAAGTATCTGTGCAACACACACAGTAAGACAATGAATATACCACAAAAATACTCCACACAGGTTTATTGCATTGTCAACAAAAAGAGACTAAAACAACAAAAATCCAATGAAGGCGTTTCATTTTACTAAATGAAAAGGCATCAAATTAAACACAGTGTGGGAAAGACATTTGCTTCTATTATGCTCCTTGCAGTAATGCTAGAATAAGGCAAACTGGGTTTCTAAATGTTGGAGTGCGCAAACGATACTCCAAAAGTCTGTGGTTAGTATGTTTATGGCAGGTACCTTGAGACAGGTATATGTGAAATAGAACTAGCCGGCTGTGATGTCATCCAGGTTGGTTGCAGAGATATGATGGGTTTCGTTGTTCACAGTACCTTCATCTGATGCAGCAGGGCCGCGACGGTACGCAGAACTTGTTCTGATCACATGTGCTGGCAGAGCTGATACGAAGAAGCTTCCTGTTGTCAAGGCAACTTGCAGGGCTGTGCTGAAACAGCTTACTTGGTGCTGTGGCATCTGTTGCAGAGCCAGTGTGTCAGACCCAACAAAACAGAGTGCTCGATCTTGATCAAGACAGCCAGGTGAGGTCACGCTGTGATGGGGATTCCCTCAACGCTGCGGCGTCTTTTGCAAAAACAGGGTGCTCGATCCTTAACAAGTGAAATGCTTGCTCTTTTCCCAGAGCCACTGGTGATGCAGCATGCTCTAGTATTTGGTAATGCAACCGCTGCTGGGCTAACTAGTGGCAGAGTCCCACAGCAACAGTAGGCAGGTGACGTCTTTAATGGCCCTAGACTTCAGGAACAGGGATTTCATTCCTGGCATTCGCATGTTTGCGAGATCTTTGTCATTGAAGCTTAATGGTAACGGCTTTTAGTGGCAAGATGGCGGCGTCAGGCTAGACGCCGGTTGCTGCTCTGAACGGGTCAGCCGAGCATGCCATAAATCAACCCAGAGTCTTATACCCGATTATGAGGAAATGAATGGAAAACACTGCGATGAGTGTGCCAATAGCCCCGAGAGATATGGACATCAATTTGCGATCTATGCAGCCAAATGAGCTTGAAGTCGTACCTGTCACGGCTTCACTTTCCACAAGAACGCTTTCACTGCTCTCCTCTGCGATTGGATTTGCCGTCCTCCGCCTGCTGATCGGTAATCACCGATCTGTGTGTACACTGCGCTCCTTGTGCTGGCTCTTCCGGTCAGACTTTGCAGACTCTGCAGATACCCTCAACCTGGCGAGTCCCGCGACCGATACGGAACGCCTGAAACCTGTTACCGGCAGCAGCTCACTAACCCCGTCAGCATCAATGGCCCCGAAGAATGCGGCCGCGGTGGCGGCTAAGACAAGGGCTGCACGTCAGGCGCTGATGCGAGATCAGGAGACAAGCAAGACAAGTAAGCAGCAGCAGCGTGGTGCTACAAGTGGGGGAGTGCAAGGAGTGCAAGGAGTGCAAGGAACAGGAATGCGCACTGAGACAGCTGACACTGCAGTGGTGGCAGAGAAGACAGTGGGAAAAACGCCAGCCCGGAGGGGAAGCCTTTCAATTAAAACACCACTAGCGTCCCTATCAGCAAAAAGTGCTACAATAAGTTCTCCAACAGTTGCTACATTGTTTCGCGCCGCCAGTCAAAGAACAGTGGCAAAAGAGGCACAGCAGATCACTGAGAAGCAACTAGTGACTGCCCCTATGGAGGATGGTGGTGTGTCTATATGCCTCGCAGCTTCAGGCCAGGCTGAGGGGGGTGCAGTACCAGGTCGGATGGGGGCAGAGAATGCCTCAGTAATGCTATCGGTGCAAGTTTTTGAGACAGAGACTGAGACTGCGACTGTGCCCAGCAGCGCGCCCGAAAAATCCGGTAGTGTTAGCGGGCAGGTAAGCCATCTTACCCCTTCTACCCCTTCTATCTCTGCGCCTCCTAAATTCGGCGCTAGCGTTCAGCTGGGCACTGATAATGAGGACGCGCATAACACTGACTCAGTGGATAAAAGTATTCTAGCTAACCAAGAGGGGGGCAGTAATAACATCCGCAATGTCACTATCAAACCTGCACTAAAGACTATTAGCATACATGGTGATCAGCGGGGGGCTACAATTCTCCCCACTTTACACCCCGAGAGCAATCGGAACGACGGGGTTGAGCGGACTAACCAAGGCCCTGCCGCAGACCCTCGAAGTACCACGGGGATGCAAGCAGGCCTCTTGCCTGAGAGTTTAACAGTCGATGCTCAACCAAACTCATTCGCCGACTTAAATCACGAGTCACAAGCTGGGATCAGCAACCCCCCCGAGAGTGGGGCAGGGAGCGAGAACTTACAAATCTCAGAGGCACTACATCCTGACATGGTAGCACCACAATCTAGCTCCAGAATAGATGTACACCCCGCTGATGCTACCGAGGCTCTCGAGACCGATAAGGACATAACTGATTTTTACTCTTTATCCGAGGACATCAGCTGGTCAGGCGATACGGATGAACTAGAGGATGTGCAAGATCCAGAGAATGATTCAGGTTCTAACTCAAGCTCGGATGCTGAACTCAACCTACCAAAGGAGCAACGCGACAAAAAAAGAACTATATTAAAAAAGAAAAAAACTGGGCATCACGGCGCAAATGATTTATCATGGGACTATACTCCAACAGCCCTAGCATTAAACCAGAGCCATACTCTTGATTCAAGACCTCAAAGATCATCCTCGGAGCAAAATCTAAACAAGGAAACTCTCGAGGCTTCAGGAACCACATTAACTCAAGTAATGGAGACAGTCCTGCAGGCCATAGCATCACACCGAGAGGAAACTTCTAAAGACAGTCGCAAAGCCCGAGCAGGCCTACAAAAGGTTCAAGGAGTGGTCCGCAAACTTTCTAAAACCATGGGCGCATTTACAGAGAGGTTAAACGACATTGAGGATCGCATTGTGGTCAATGAGACAGAAGCCACAGCTACAAACGAACGACTTGAAACCACCGAAGCACAGGTTCATGACATCAGATGGAAGCTAGAAGATTACGAAAATAGATTGCGCAGGAACAATCTTCGAGTGCTGGGAATTCCAGAAAAAATGGAAGGTGAGGACTGCCGCACCTTTATAATACAACTATTTCGTGATACTCTTCCTGAACTAAACACCTGGGACTGGGGTTATGAGGTGCAGAGAGCTCATAGGGTACCTTTAACTTTAAAATCCACGGCACCTACGGGTAAATACCCACGTGCAGTCCTAGTCTACTTTGGAAACTTCCTGCTTCGTCAGGCCATTGCGGAGAAAGTCACTCCTGATAAACATCGTAAAAAGGATTTAATATCGTACTTCGTGCGTCCCGATTTCTGCCACTGGACTGTCGAAAGGAGGTGGCGACTCCGGCAACTCATCAAACCCTTCCAAGAGAAGAAAGCTGTAGTATATTTGAACAATCCAGCAAAACTAAAAGTAATATATATGGGGCAGACTACATTTTTTACATCGGAGGTCAGAGCTAAGGAATACTTAGACAGTCTATGAGAAAACAACTGTTCGCACCTGTGAGTAGGGTGGGGAGGTATTTTGATGTAGGCACGAGATAGAAACAGAATTAGGCTACTAGTTACCGGTCTCACAAGTAGCCTGATACATCAGAATACAAACTGCGTAGCTGATAGTAAGAAAAACAAGAATTAAGAATTAAGAAATCGAACAGATGTCATCCAGAATTTTCAATTATTGATCTTTTCACTCTTCTACACTTTTCTTCTATTTTCTGACCCTTATCTGACCCTTATCTTTTCTATTTTTATTATGTTGTGCAAAGTATGTTTTCTCCATTTATAACTTTCTTCCCGTTTTAGGTAATTGTCATTTCCTGTACACTGTAAATGCATGTCACGCTAGTCCTGAACAGAGCAGGCTAATCCATCACCGCAGACTCTGATGGAGTCTCACTGCCAGGTTCGGGAAGGTAAGGGGTGGGGAGGGTGGAGTGGAGAAGGGAGGGTGGAGGGTGGGAATCTGGGTGCACCGGGTGCACTTGGGCTAGGGGGGGGGGGGACAACAAAAAAATATAAAATGAGCAAACTGATACGTATGACAGAACGTTGGCTAATGAACCTCGATGTAAAAATAATACAATTAAATGGGTAGACTAAACATAGGATGTTGGAATGTGGCAGGTTTAAACGACAGAGGAAAGAGGGCCCAATTTTCTCAAATAATGGCTTATAGCTCTTGTGACATCATTTGCATACAAGAAACCCATATACCAATAGGGGAGATTAACAAATTAAAAATACCTGGCTACCATATTTTAATTACAACAACTCAAACTTCAAGAACTAGGGGAGTCACTCTGCTTGCAAGAACAAGATTTGGTAGCCCGCTACGTAAAAAAGCTGACGACCATGGACGATGGGCCATTGTCCAACTAGATGTGGGCATTACAATATGCTCTGTTTATGGCCCTAATCTTGATGACCCCACATTATTTGTTGAATTGGAATCAGAACTGGCATCATGGCCAAGCACCTTGATCGTGTGTGGCGACTTTAATTTAACGGTTAACCAGACCCAGGCCCTTCAGAACCATTATACATACTCCGGACGGAAGCCCAGGGTGTTCAGAGCAGTTCTAAATCTAATTCAGACCCATAATCTTCAGGATTTATGGTTGTTAAAAAAGGGTAAAGACCCAGGTTACACCTTCTTCTCTTATCCACACCGGAAGTATGTTCGCATAGATTATTTCTTTGCAACACCTGATATTGCTCTGAATGCCCTGATCTTTAAAGATCCAAAGACAATTTCTGACCATAATTCGATTTTCATTACAGTGGAAATATCTGGGTACAATCGAGCCCACACACAGTGGTCATTCGATAGGAAACTACTAGCCAACCAAGAGTACATAACTTATATAACCCAATGGACGAAAGAATTTTTTGACGCAAACCGATATAGTGCCTCACGATTCATCGTTTGGGACAGCTATAAGGCCGCATTAAGGGGGGAAACTGCCACATTTGTCGCCACTCGCAAGAAAGAACGGATGAAAATTCATAACCAACTGATAAACGATTTGACACAACTAGAATACAAACATGCAATCCAAACACAACGTGGCGAACAGGCTGAGTATACCCTAAGAAAGATCCTAGTGCTTAAGGCAGAATTAAATAATGAGTTGGCTGTTAAAGCCGCCGAAACTGTCCAAGCTTATCGAAACAAATCATACGAGGTAGGCGAAAATGTCGGGAAACACCTAGCTTTAAAAACACGACAGACTCAATCCTATAATACAATACAAAGTATTGAACATTGTGGGCATAATTACACCACCCAGAAAGAAATCGCTAATTGCTTCAAGGAATATTACCAAAAGCTATATCAGAATGAAGATGAACACACGGCCTATGAGATTAATGAGTTTCTAGTCAACTGGCATAGCGAAACTAATATGTTACAACCCGCTGACGATAACGTAAGGAATGAATTAGAGAAAGAGATCACTAGAACAGAGGTGGAGTTGGCAATAGCAGAACTAGCCGCAGGGAAGGCTGCTGGGCCCGATAGGATACCCCTAGACCTATATAAGATACTAGGTAATATAATAATAAAAAAAAAAAAAAAAAAAAAATAAAAAAAAAATAAAAAAAAAAAAAAAAAAAGAAAAAAAAAAAAAAAAAAAAAAAAAAAAAAAAAAAAAGACTTCAGGAACAGGGGGCAAGCCAGCAAGCCCTTGGAGATCACTTCAGCAGAAGGCAGAGTCCAGCTCTCTTTCAACAAAGTCAGAGAGCAGCAGCCTCACAGTTGGGTCTTTTAGGCAGCACAGCTGTTCCTCTAGCAGAGTTTAGTTATACGTCCAGTAGTTTCTGATTTTAGGTGGACAGAGACCCAATACTTATATTCAAAATTGCCTTTTATGTGGAGGCGACTTCAAAGAAAAGCCTTTGAAGTGCCCAGGTTTCCTTTCAACCCAATCCTGTCTGCCAGCCCATCTGTGGGAGGGGGGCTGATCAGTGCTTTGGGTGAGGACAGATTAAATACTGATGGGTTTCTCCCAGAGAACGTCTGAAGACCTGGGACTCAATACAGTATGGACAACACTTGGACCTGACGTATTTTTTAACCCACCTCAGGTGTGTAGGGCCAGAGAAAATAATTCAACACGGTCATACAGAAAGTTGTCCCATGCATTAATCCAAATCACAGAGAGAAAAGGACAAAGGACAATACGTTTTTAAAGAAAAAAATCTCTCTTTATAAAAATCTTCGAATAAGCAATCTTCATTCAATCATTAAGACAATAAACGGTTATCAGGAAAAGGGTGAAAAAAGAGGTGCTCATTTGTGATGTGAACGTGAAAAAGAAAAGAAACAATCAGAGAGGGTAAAGAAACATTAGTATCCAAATTTCTATACAAAACATTGGTTGCAATAGGTACATATTAGGCCGAACCAATGTTAGGCCTGTATACATTACCAATTTTTTTACCTAACAAATTCATACCACGGTTCTATTGATAATTTTGATCACATTTTATCTATTACTTACCCTATTTTACCAAATTGGTTTGGGATTTTTCTTGTGTTGTGTTTCCACATCATTACTGTTTGAGTACTGAATAAATACTTTACGCATTGCCTCTAAGTTAAGCCGGACTGCTTTTGTGCAAAGATGAAAGAGGAATAGCTAAAGGTGTATTTAGCAACTTTTGTGGTTCATCCTGACAAGGATTTTGCTTATAATTTCAAGTGGGGTCTCACCCACATGCTCCCATTCAAGATGTTAATTGTGCTCATTTTGCTCTGATTTTATTCTCTGTGAAGCTGAAGATAAATTCATTTTCTAAGTATGTTCTTTGTTCATTTTTCTAGTCTCATTTGAAAGGGGTATGGGTCTCACCTCTCTCTCCTCTTTCCACTCTTCTATGTAGTGGATTCCCCATATTCAAAGGGTGTAATTGTCAAAAAGTATGATAACGTAAACAATTAGTCTAAAATGTGCATGGATTTTGTTGCATATGTAGCAATAAAGATGAAAAGATATCAGAAATCTCCTTTTGTCACCAACAAATGATCAGGAGCAAGAGCAGAAGCTTTAGGGTCTAATGGATTAGAAAGAGCTCAGAGATATGAGTTAGATTATGGCCTGGATATTAGTGTGTGTGGACTACTCTGTGAGATTCAGAGGCATCATGGAGTTTTCAGTCCTGACAAATGTTACTGGCCGAACTGCTATAATAAGCTTTCTTTACCATAAAGTTCTCCTAAAAGTAGCCCCCTCACACTAACCAAACATTTCTTTGTGAAATGTTGCAAACCACAAAAGTGGATTTAATTTATTTTTGGGGGAAACCCGGGCCTATTTTGGGTCCCAATTCAACTCTAGTACAGTATGTCCTATGCCTTGTGATGGTCAGTGGACTGTCTCAGGCATAAGGTAAACAGCTCCAAACTGACCCCCTGCCCAGTGCCTGCCCGCCAAACGGTACCTGCCGGGCTGCTTCCACAGTCTGACAATCTCATTCTCAGGCCAAGAGTCTGCAGCCCAGCCACGCCCTGTTGAATGATCAGAGTTAGACTGACAAGGCAGTTGAACAACTTCAACATGGATCGATGGAAAATAGACCACTCAGTTAGGGTCAGACAGGGACAGGAAATAGGCCTGTGTACCTAAATGTAAGTGACCCGGATTTCTGTATTACATACCTAAAAAAGTGGCCCATGTTTGCAAATTTGGACAATTTTTTACTTGGAAAGACAAGGTGTATAAGTGTTTTGGGAGATGTTGAATTCTGCATAGATTTGAGGTTGCTATAAGCAATGTTTGATTTAAAATAGTGGAAATGAACAGTAAAACGTGCACAACAGGCCAAAAAAACAGGTCCACAAACAGCTAAAAAAAACAGGGGCCACACACTGAACTGTCAGACCAGCCCGTTGGTCAATGGCCGATATCCCTTTAGGTCAGGCCACCCATGCACTCAGCCAAAGAGAAAGTGAGCAGAGAGAGGGAGAGCATAAGAAATCTGGAGTTTGGGGCAAAGAGGAAAAAGATGGGGAGACTATGCGACAGAAAGGGGGTACTATGTGTGCATATCTTTCTGTGAACGTGAGGGTATTGTTGATGGACCAGTTTAAGATTTTCTTAGCTGCTTGTCATGCAACAGTGCTAGTTCCTTTATATAATGTGCCTCTTGCTATGAAGCCATGAAGAACAGGTATGTCTATTTATTTAGGATGTTGCTAGACACATAAGCATTAAATGATCATTTCACAATACTTGCATAGATATGTTGAACGTATAAAATATACTTATTACATCTTTTGTCAGAGATTCAATCATTTTAATCAAACATACACTCATATGGCACTTGGTGCATCCAGGGACTGTAGACATTCAATTTATTGCTTTGAGGGTAATTCATGGCTGGTGGCCATTAGGACATTTAAATTTGTCTTTCTTTATTGAGCATGCAGTAAAGCGGCGTAATATGCCCATTTAATATGTTTAATCATTAAGAAGCAATGAACAGACATCCATTCACCATAATGCAAAGGGTAGTTGAAGTGACATCACACATTATTTGCGCCCTTTCAGGTTGTCCTTTTGGGGTGTATGTCTTTTTAGCAAATTTAAGCTAAATTAGTTTATCAAGTGCATTACTTAACCCCACTCATTAAAATAATTATTTGGGAGAGAACCTCTCCAAATTCCCTTTGAGAAAGAGGGGCTGGCCTGCTGCAATGGAGCTATAGGCATTTTCCATGCACCAAGTCATAACTGAACGATAACTATTTTCGGAAATTATTTGTGTGAAGAGAAAGGTCCAGGACCATTTGTTAACTGTAGCACTCAACATCCAGGTCCAAGGACATTGTTTGGGTCACCCCATTTTTCTATAATGGTTACCTTGTGCAGGTACTACCTGCGAGGGTTTATTTTCATATTTCTTAAAAAATAAATTGTTGTCACTTTGTGTTGTATTGGACTCTATGTTATAATTTGACATAGCACAGTTCACTTGTACTGGTAATGTTCCTAGTCTGTTTGGTTGCCTGCAGTATTATTGAACCTAATCTAGGATATGTCTGATAGAGAAACCTTGTCGTACAGTGAAGAGTACATTGACCGATTATTGCAGGCCCAGGCCGGCAGTAGTTTCTTAGGGTCAACGACACCAAACTTAGGGCCAGATGTAGGTAGCCCAATACCGGTCGGTAACGGCCGAATTTACTGATTTTCGGCCGTTACCGACCGGTATTGGGCATTCGGGATGTAGGGGACCCAAAATCATCCGAATCGGTAAATTTACCGAATCGGTAAAGTTTCCGATTCGGAAACCTGACCGAATCGGCAAATATACCGAATCGGTAAATTTACCGAATCGGTAAAGTTTCCGAATCGGAAACTTTACCGAATCTGTAAAATTACCAAATTGGTAAATTTACCGAATCGGAAACTATACTGAATCGGTAAATATACCGAATCGGTAAATAAGAAATGGTAAAAAATGAATTTAGAGATGTAGGTAACCTTTTAAATACCGAATTAGCATTAAATTCGGTATTTAAGAGTCAGTATTTACCATGGATTGAAATCAGGTGGTAACCAGGAGCAGGCTATAAAAAAGGCCCCAAAATGCAACAGTTTCACCAGAATGGCGGCATTGCGAGGCGGCTTCGGCTACAGGCAGAAGGAGAGAGGGTCTGGAGGAGGGAGGAGTAGGTGTACAGGCAGAGGATCACTCTTTTCCAGCTAACTGAGCCAGAGATCCTACAAAGGTACAGATTGGCTCCCCAAACTATCCTGGATCTTATCAGGGACCTCCACCCACTGTTGGACCATCTAACCCCAAGGGCACACGCCATCCCACCCCATGTGCAGGTGCTGTGCAGCCTACACCTGCTTGCATCTGGGAGTTACCAGAGTGTGGTTGCTGCGGTAGGTGGGGTGTCCCAGAGCTGTCTGTCCCGTTTCTTTAAAAAATTCCTTGATGCCATGTTACAGAGAATGCATCACTACATCAGCTTCCCTGCAACACATGCTGAACTGCTCAGGACAAAGACAGACTTTTATCAGATGGCGCATTTACCAAACATCATTGGCTGTATTGATGGTACCCACATACCAATATGCCCACCTGCTGCCACAGAGTACATTTATTGGAACTGGAAGTCCACCCACACTATAAATGTACAGGTGATCTGTGATTCCATTTTTTTTTTCATCATCAGATAATACAGTTCTAACAATTATTCAATTCCATATATTTATAACATACAGCCAATGCTCATCATTTACATTTCTTCAAACGCATAATGCAATGCTAAGTATTAACAGAAAAAGATATACCAAGGAAAAAAAGAAGGGGTGGGGTTAGAAGGGCTAGCAACAGAAAACAAGCACTGGCGTTGCCAATAGGTCTCGCAGTAGGAAAGTTGGAGCTATTGGTTTTTGTAAATGACATTTTATATTTATGTTTAGTGATTTACAATGCCAATAATTTTAACTTTAGCAAATGTGACACTTATAGCATTTGTAATGCCACATGTTTTGTATTTACGTGACTTAGATGTATATATCTTAGTAATATACATGTTTTTTTTGTTAATTAATTAATATTGAAATAAAAGTTATTTATAATGTATAATGGCAATATTGTAAACTTTCCTAAATACCTTTTGTGAATATTATGTTCAGTGTTTTTTTTGGTGAAGAATATGTAAGATTAGAAGTGAAATCTTAAAAAAATGTTGTGGCATTTGTAATAAAGTTTGAAACATTGAGCGAAGATTTTATAAATAGTTGTTGTTGAATTTTTGCATGGATTGATGCTGTGGTGTTGCGGATAGATGTTGTTGTTGCCTGTGTGTGCACAGTGCCGGTGTGTGTATGCAGTGCCTGTGTGTGCACAGTGCGCTGTGTGCACTGTGAGTGAGGGCTGTGTGCACTGTGAGTGAGGCCTGTGTTCAGTGTGAGTGAGGCCTGTGTGCAGTGCGAGTGAAGCTGTGTGCACTGAGTGAGGGCTATGTGCACTGTGAGTTAGGGCTGTGTGCACTGAGTGTGTGCAGTATGCAATGAGTGCAGACTGTATGCAGTGTGATTGAAGGCTGTGTGCACTGAGTGAGGCCTGTGTGCAGTGTGAGTGAGAGCTGTGTGCACTGAGTGAGGGCTGTGTGCACTGAGTGAGGGCTGTTTGCACTGAGTAACGCCTGTGTGCTGTGTGAGTGAGGCCTGTGTGCAGTGCGAGTGAGAGCTGTGTGCACTAAGTGAGCGCTGTGTGCACTGTGAGTTAGGGCTGTGTGCACTGAGTATGTGCAGTTTGCACTGATTGCAGACTGTGTGCAGTGTGATTGAGGGCTGTGTGCACTGAGTGAGGCCTGTGTGCAGTGTGAGTGAGCTATTGCACTGTGGTATGCTGGAGTGCACATGGGTGTGCTGGATGCACTGCGGTATGCTGGAGTACACTAGGGTGTGCTGGGTCCACTGCAGTATGCTGGAGTGCACATGGGTGTCCTGAGTGCACCAGGGTGTGCTGGATGCCCTGCGTATGCTGGAGTGCACATGGGTGAACTGGACCGCACTGCGGTATGCTGGAGTGCACTGCGGTATGCTGGAGTGCACATGGGTGAGCTGGGTGCACTGCGGTATGCTGGAGTGCACCAGGTTGTGCTGGGTGCACTGAGGTATTCTGGAGTGCACTAGGGTGTGCTGGGTGCACTGCGGTATGCTGGAGTGCACATAGGTATGCTGGAGTGCACATGGGTGAGCTGGGTGCACTGTGGTATGCTGGAATGCACATGGGTGTGCTGGATGCACTGCGGTGCGCTGGGTACACTGTGGTGTGCTGGGTGCCCTGCGGTATGTGGAGTGCACCAGGGTGTGCTGGGTGCACTGCGGTATGCTGGAGTACACTAGGGTGTACTGGGTGCACTGCGGTATGCTGGAGTACACTAGGGTGTGCTGGGTGCACTGCAGTATGCTGGAGTGCACATGGGTGTCCTGAGTGCACCAGGGTGTCATGCGGTATGCTGGAGTGCACCAGGGTGTGCTGGAGTGCTGCGAGCTCCGCTGGGAGGTGAGTTGGGATGCAATGGGGGTCGGCGCCGGCACCGAGATTGGCTTGTGCCGCAGGTTTTACACTCATAGCACTGAGAGCAGTATATGTGCACTGGATCCGGCTGGATGTTGCCAGAGTGAACAGAATTCCATTCCGATTCAGGCCCCGCCCCCCGGCTTGGATGCCTCCGCGGGGGTCGTGTCTCTCGGCTGCAGCTCTTTGCATAAGAGTTTTAACAGGGAATACAGGCTGCGTGTGCTTCCCTTTTGGTCACTACTGTGATAAGGAAAGTTTGGGGGGTGGGGGCGTCCGGAAGGGGTGGAAGTTCACTGATCGCCCTGGCTCCTGGGGTGCGGGCCCTTCACCTGGCCTGCGGCTAGGAAGCAAATGTTACTAGGCTAATTAAGCATGCAATATCTGACTAGTCGTGTCACAAAAGTAAAAAACAAAGGAAATTCATCACAATATTTTTTTCACAAGTTTGACCTCATCAACCAGCAATAGAGAAAATGAATCATATAACAACTTAAACTGATGCGTTTCCTAAACAAGTGCCATACAGCACAATGTCCTGTCTCGGCATTATTTTGCGGTGCTAATTCTTTTAAACCAGGTCTTGAATGAAATTCACGGTAGGAACTCATTACCAGTAAAGTGTGTGAATCCGCCTAACAACCCTGCCCGGGTGTCTCGTGAAAGCCGCCTGTTCCTTAAAACACTAAAGGTTGCATGTTTGTGCTACAGGGGTGTAGCAGGGTACTGTATTTAAACCTTAATCGTCCATGAACTCTAAGGTGCATGTTGATGTGCGTAACAACTTAAACTGATGCGTTTCATAAACAAGTGCCATACAGCGCAATGTCCTGTCTCGGCATTATTTTGCGGTGCTAATTCTTTTAAACCAGGTCTTGAATGAAATTCACGGTAGGAACTCATTACTAGTAAAGTGTGTGAATCCGCCTAACAACCCTGCCCGGGTGTCTCGTGAAAGCCGCCTGTTCCTTAAAACGCTAAAGGTTGCATGTTTGTGCCCAAAAGTAAAAAACAAAGGGAATTCATCACAATATTTTTTTCACAAGTTTGACCTCATCAACCAGCAATAGAGAAAATGAATCATATAACAACTTAAACTGATGCGTTTCATAAACAAGTGCCATACAGCACAATGTCCTGTCTCGCATTATTTTGCGGTGCTAATTCTTTTAAACCAGGTCTTGAATGAAATTCACGGTAGGAACTCATTACCAGTAAAGTGTGTGAATCCGCCTAACAACCCTGCCCGGGTGTCTCGTGAAAGCCGCCTGTTCCTTAAAACGCTAAAGGTTGCATGTTTGTGCTACAGGGGTGTAGCAGGGTACTCTATTTAAACCTTAATCGTCCATGAACTCTAAGGTGCATGTTGATGTGCGTTGACATGGTTAATCCACGTGGATACTGTGTGGGTTGGGGATTGGATGTTGGCTGTTCACGTCTCAGAGGACGTAAACAGGAAACCACAATGACGCTAACATGCTTCCTGCCGTGTAAGCAAGTATTGCAAAGTGTCCTGGAGTGTATCACAGCAGCGGCCGGGAAACTGAAAGTACGGCCGGCCAGCCATGATTAATTAGGGGAGGAGAAGCCGCAGAGCGCACGCTGGGCGAAGCCCTTTGATGTGCTGTGCGGCCGTTAAAAAAAATGCAATGAGGAGGGAGGGAGGCTGATGCGCGTGCTTGTTTGGTCACGTGATTCACGTGAACTCAAACAAAACAGCAGCAAGAAGCCCTTGGTTTGACGAGGATTTTGAGCACTTGAATTCTCGCTCCGCTCAATGCGCTTGCGCGCATTGATAGGTCGCGAGACCTAAAAACAGTTTATAATATTATTGAGTTCATGCCCAGTTTGAGCAATACTGGCTATTTTCCTATCTTTATGAAAATATATTTTTGTCTATTACCCCTCAAATTTTAGTTTCCATTGCTCTAAAGGTGCCCAGATCCGTTTACCAATCTGCATCGCTTTACGCCCTTTTTTTTCATATAGAGCTTTCTCCAAAGTGTACATAGCTAGCATTCTTGAAAGCCATTGGTGAAATGACAGAGGATTAGGATCCGTCCATAAAGTTGCTATGCAAAGTCTAACTAAAGCCATTGCGATAAATACAAATTCTTGATGCGGTATATCCTGTCCATCATTTCCTACCCCCAAAATCAAAACCACATTTGTTAGCCTAACAGAGATCCCCAGTTCATCATTAAAAAATATTACAATCGCCTGTTTAAGATGATCTAAATTAGGACATGATGCAAACATATGAATTGTATCAGCCTGCAGACTTTGGTATCTCAGGCAAGATATTCCATTCGTTCCCCCCCAGTGTGCTATTCTATGCGGTGTATAATACAGTTCATAAAAAGTTTTGTAGCATTGTGCCTGTAAGTTTGCCACTTTAACAATAGAATTTGTAAATTTTAATGATTTTTCCCCTCATTTCCAACTAAATTTAATTTTGTTCTCCATTTATAAAAAGATTTTATCCTATCATCATCTTTATATTGACACAATGCCCCATACAATTGTGAGATTGAGCATCCCTTCTCATTTTGAATAAATTCCATCAGATCGACTCTTTTAAAATTACAGTTCTCTGCCAGTTTCCTTTGTATTACTGACCTTATCTGCAAGTATTTAAAAAAGTCTCTACGATCTAACTTATATAATTGACATGCCCTTTCGAAAGAAATTAAACCAAAATCATCCATGATATCTCCTATTATGCCCACCCCAGATTTATCCCAACACTTCATCACTTGATCATGAAACACCTCCGGGAGGAGTTCATTTTTATATAAAGGGGTATGGAAATTCATTCGCCCTAGCTCAATCTTTTTCCGGACAGTAGACCAAACTGATATAGCAGCGCCAAAGACCTTAAACTTTGTTCTCTTATAAAAGTTTAACTCCTTAAATGTGAGCAATCCCTTATTAGAATCCCGAACCAATAAATCATATATGTCCGGGCTAGCACCCCACCCCTCCAAATATCCTCCGTATTTCCCCCTAAAAGTCCTTTGAGATAATGCAAAGCTGCTGCCAAATAGTAACCCTTAAAGTCTGGCACGGCCAGACCTCCCCGTTCCTTAGAGAGCGCCATCAGTTTTATAGCCCTCCGGGTTCTGCCCTTTGCCCATATAAATCTGTTGCAGATCCCATCAATTTCATTGAACCACTTATTATTGAATATTAATGGGATTTTTCGGAAGAAATATAAAATTTTGGGGAGGAATAACATCTTGATAACATTGCAGCGTCCGATTATTGTTAAATGTAGGTTGTCCATTCTATCCAAATCTAGTTTAACCTTTCTGATTACAGGGATCAGATTTTCCTCAACCACCTTGGATAAGTTAGAAGTTATAGTAATGCCCAAATAGACAGCCGATTCTATTACTCCCTCGTCGTTTATCGTGACAAATTGATTTACGACTATCTGTGTTTTAGCCTGATTAAGTTTATATCCTGACAGGAACCCATATCTTTTTGCCTCTTTCTCTATTTTCTCTAACGCTGTTACTGGGGCTGATGATGTGATTGCCAAATCATCTGCATATCCCAGAATTTTGGTCTTGTAGCCATTCAGAACAATTGGGCAGATATCCATGTTTATTTCTATGTGTCTTATAAAGGAATCTAGATAAAAGGCGAAGAGCAACGGGGAACAGGGACATCCCTGTCTGGTTCCCCGCTCGAGTTTAATAATTTCACTCTGTTCTCCCGCTACTCTCACCCTTATAACCGGACATCTGTATAAAGCTTTTAACCCACTTAAGCATCTCTTCCCGAAGTTAAGTTTACTCATTGTTGCCCACAGAAAGCCCCACGAGACCCTATCAAATGCTTTTTCAGCGTCCAGTAATATTAAGGACATAGGGTCTCGTGAGGCTGTCGCTCCATCAAACAGAGTAAAAACCCTTCTAATATGGTCAGCTGTCCCCCTACCTGGGATGAACCCATGCTGACGATGGGACACCACCTTGCCAATTACCAAACTCAATCTGGTAGCCATTACTTTAGAGTAAGCCTTAGTGTCGCTATTCATCAGGCTGATCGGTCTGTATGACCCGGGGTCAGTAGAGATTTTATTTTTCTTTAGAAAAACCACCATTGATGCTTCTCCCCAGGACCCCGGTGGCTCAGCTCCGTTCTGAATTGAAACCATAAGTGTATTAATATCGCCTTCTGGGATTAAGAAGAATTTCTTATAGAATTCTAACGGTATTAAATCAGGTCCTACAGCCTTTCCCGACGGCAAACCCTTAAAGGCCATAAGTATTTCTTCGCGGGTAAAGTTTACCACCAACATGTTTTTGTTTTCCTCAGTGATTTTATCTAGTGAAGCCGCCTCAAGATAACTCTCCATTCCCCCCCCTTCTGGTTCTTCTCCCTCCTGGCTATATAATTTTTTTATTTTATTTTGGAATACTGAACAAATTTCTTTTGGGCTTTTAACTACTACCTCTGCCTCTGTAATCATTTCTGTTATCTGCCCCCTAGTAGCTGCCTGTCGAGTTCTTATCGCTAAAATCCTTCCAACTTGTTCGTTATATTCATACTGCTCTTCCCTCCTTGCTAAATATTTTCCTTCTGCTTTTGCCGCATAGGTCTCACCTACTGCTGCTTTAGCCTGGGCTAGATTTTGTACCACCCCGTCACATCCCCTTTGGCCCTTATGATCCTTACCAGTTCTTCCTCTAAGCTTACTACCGCCTTTATCTTTTTCTCTATTGCTTTTTTTTGCAGTTTATTACATCTGAGAGAATAGCTTATAGTTTCTCCCCTTATACCAGCCTTTATTGCGTCCCACACTATTGAAGGTGATGCCGAGCCTCTATTAAGCCCCAAAAATTCTTTTAGCCACATTTCCATATGGGCAATATATTCTGCATCCTGGAGTAATGCTCTCTCAAATGTCCATGAGGTTGGACTTTTGCGTAGATTTAGTAGAGAGATTTCCAGAGAGAGTGGATTGTGGTCTGACATCAGTCTCTGTAGTTTTTTAATTTTTACTGTTGGCACCAACGATGGGGAGATCAAAAAATAATCTAACTGTGCTAAAATTTTATGGGGTGCCGAATAATATGTGCTGCCTCCCTCCCCCTCCTATTAACTGCTCCAAAGTATCCACTAATCCATTATCCAACATAAGATTAATCAAAGCTCTATGGCTTTTTTTCTTTCTGCCTTTAAACCTGTTCGGATCGTTCTGCCACAGCCCGTCAAGGCCATTTATATTAAGATCGCCACACATTATAATCGGGAGCGGCCAATTGGTCAACTGTGTATTTATATGAATTAGGGCCTCCGGATCATCAACTGTAGGTGCGTAAATAGAGCATAATGTGAAATTAAAACTTTGTATTTGACATTCAGCCAAGATCCATCGACCATATTTGTCTACCTGTTTTCTTTTCAGCATAACAATGTTTCCTCGTGTCAGTATCGCTACCCCACGAGTCCTTGTACCCTGAATCGTACAGGCCATTAAATTATAGCCCAGTTGTTCCAATAGCAATTTCTGCGATATCTCAATATGTGTCTCCTGAAGACAAATCAAATCAGCTTGCAATGTTTTAAAATATTCTCTCAGATCCCTTCTTTTTCTTGCATCATTTAGACCACATACATTAATTGTAACTATGCGCATAAAAGTTATTTTTTTTTGTCTCCATTCTGTTTATTGTGCCACCTCCCCTTTCCCATTGGCATCTGCTTTTCCTTCCCATTATAGCCATATCTGATTTCATTTTTATTCTGATGATGAGTTTTTCCCCGTTTTCCCCCCTGTACCACCCCCTACCCCACCTCCCCTCTGAGCCCTCCCCCCACCCCCCTCTCCACCCAACAAGGCAAGTAGGCTTATGGCCTCTGTGATAGTGTCTGGCAGTCGCGATTCCTCCATCACCTAAGAATCACCTAGTGTTTTTCTATACAATTATATTCACCGACCTGACATTGCTACTAATAGTTTTACTACCTCTACCCCTACCCTGTGACATTCTATCAATTAAACTGTGGATTTAAGTTAAATTACTAACACAATTATTAATCAAAATCGAAGTCCACATCAGATTCTAATCTGCTATTTCCCTTCTAGATCATTTATTAGGAGCTAGTGGTAGCAAAGAAATGAAATATTTCTAATCAGTTAATCATCCGATTTTTGCACCAGTATCTGATTTTACTGAGTTCATGTACTCTCTTGCTTGTATTTCTGAAGTGAAAACTCTGGTAGTGTTCTTGTACATAATTTAAAGTCTAGCGGGATTCATTAAGTAGGCCTGAAGTCCCATTTGATGACAGGGCTCAATCAATTCACGTAATCTCCACCGCCTTTCGACTGTAGAGTGACAGAAGTCTGGGGTAGTAAAGAAAGAGTGAGTCTCAAATGAGCGCTTAGAGTAAGGCTGAGCCTTAGAGTATACCTCTTCCCTCAAAAGAAAATTCCCAAAGTAAATTAAAATTGCCCGGGGTCTTGGGCTCCCATCTTGTGAGGTTTGATGATTCTTTTTTGCCATGATTGGGAATCTATGTACCCTTTGGATTTCTTTCTCCCAATCCTAATGGCTCAGTTCTGGAAAAGCCCCTTTCATCATTTTCACTATAAAGGCCTTACTATCGTCTCCTTCCACTTTTTCCTCAATTCCCAGGACCCGAAGATTATTGCGGCGTTGCCGGTTCTCCAGCTCTTCTAGCTTCCATTGTACGTCGGTCATCAATTTTTCACCGGCACTCTTAGATGTAGAATCTTTATCTCGATTGTCTTCAAGTGTGCTGACCCTTTCCTCGAGCTGAGCCACTCTAGCATTAGTATCCGTGCATATTTTGGCCACTTTCCGGATCGCTCCCTGTAAGTTTTTATTTGCCATGATCTGTGATTCCAAGTACATGATCACTGACATAGTAGCCAAATTCCCCGGGAGTACCCACAACTCCTACATCTTCCAAAACAGCGGTATCTACGCACGCCTGACAGCGGGGGAATTCGGTGAAGGATACTTGCTAGGTAACACACTGTGTGAAACTCCCTTGATACGTATTGCAGGTGAATGTGTGTGTGTGCATGTGAGTAATGTTTAATGTTCTTACAATTAGGGAACAGTGCTTATGCCCTCCGGTCCTTCATCCTCACACCCTACCTCAGGACACACAAGACAACCCAAAACATTGTGGAGCGCACCTTCGGTATGTGGAAGAGCAGGTTTCGCTGCCTCCATAAGAGTGGAGGGGCCCGCCAGTACACACCAATCACCTGCTGAAAGATGATTGCAGCCTGTGCAATGCTGCACAACCTTGCGGCCAAGAAGGGCACCGATGTGGATATCTCTGATTATGAGGACCATGACGACGAGGAAGCAGTGACAGAACCACACATATCTGGAGTTGCAACACCAACTGATGGCAGACACAGACGGGAAGAGATCACACGCAACTTATTTTAAGTAAGTAAAGAAACACAGACAGGTGGAGTATGCACCCAATGTAGTTTAATTGTGTAATGATGTAGGTTACTAAAGCACAAATGTGCAACAAACAGCATTTAACTTCAATGATGTCAGTCCTGGTTCACTTCACCATGAACTGTAATAGTCATTTTCGTCCTCGCTTCCCAGTGCCACTTGTATGTTGCTCACTGTGCTCACTTTCTTGCTAGCCTGTGGCCTCAGCGTGGCGCCTGCTGCTCCTCCTCGCCTCTGGGACAACGGAGCTTACAATGCTGCTCCTGCTTGTGCTCTCCTCACTCACAGGCACATCCAGAGCAGCTGTCTGTGCAATTTGGGCATTTAACAGCGCCTCAAGAGCACTGGTCCTCCTGCCCATGCCCCTAGTGACTTTATTGCTGTTTTGGGTCATAGCCTCCTGCATGTTACTGCTTCTCCTGCTTAGCAGGGATGTGGCAGTGGCCAGGCGGTTGAGAGCTTTATTTTGGCCATGAGCACGCTGCCTTTCCTTGCGCCTTGACTCAAAATCTGTGTCTAGTTTGGTGCATAGCAGCTGCACCCATTGGCTCATTTCGCGCATCCCTGCTGCCATCTCTTTGTTCACTTCTACAAGCTCCCTGATGCCCTTTCCTATGTCTCCTATGTTATTGTTCAGGGACCTCATTTGGCGTTGACATGACTGGATGGCTCTTCCCTGAATCCTCTGGATTCTCACCATGCTCCCCTCCAGGCCACGGAACACACTTGGACCCTCCACAGGTGCATCTGCTGGCCTTTCTAGGACTCTGCGGCATCTTGCACCACTATGGCCCACCCCTGCACTGGAGTGCATTGTGCCAGAGCTAACATCCACAGGCAAGTTGTGTGTTTCGTCCCCCTCCATGTCAGCTGCTAATGACTCCATTTCTACAAGTGGGGCCACAACATGCCTCCTGCTTGGTTGTGATGCAGGTGTTGTGTCATGCTGTGATGCTGGCATTTCTGGGGATGACAGCAACAGAGGGGATTGAGATCTGCGAGGGGACGCCTGCAACTCTGGAGCCATTTCTGAGTCTTGTGCAGGAGGCTGGCTACTTAGTGCACCTGTGTCCTGTGGTATGTTCAGGGTAGATGGACCTGGCTCATGACTCTCCTCCCTCTCTTGTGGTGTGCCTTCAGTCTCCTGCGAACGCCTGCGTGACGTTTCACCTGTGAACATATGAGCGTAAATTAGCTAAGCGCTACTGTCTCACAGTCACTACAATTAAATATTTATCACTTCAGCTTTATTCTCTCTGTAATCATTTCCCAAACTAGGTGGTTGCTGTGCTGTATGACATGTTCATACCTTTCCTGACTACATATACCATGATGCATTGCTCCTGTATAGTGCTAGCAGTACTGGACTGGGGTGCACTTGGCCACATAGGGTACAGGTAAGGATGATGGTATGGGGGGAATGCTGTGCATTTGACTTACCTTTTTTGCTTGCAGCTCTGGCTGAACTGTCTACTTCTCCCAGTCCACAGACACTGTCGGGTTCAATGGTTGAGGCCACCATCTCCTCCAGATCAGTAAGGGGGGGTGCTGGGTTCTTGCCTCCGCCAGTTTTTGTTGCCTGCTTGTGGTGTTCAGCCAATTTCTTTTTGGTTTGGCTCCTGAGGTCGTAGAATCGCTTTTTCAGGTCCTCTGTGTCTCTGGTAGTCACCCCAACTGCATTCACTGTCTAGTATGTCCAGCGAGAGTTTCCTTTTGGCAGATTCTGCCACAGTGAGGGACTGCCTGCCAAACAGTTTTTGGTGCACCTTCACCACCTCCTCAACAAGGACCTGCAGCTCCATGCTGCTGAATTTGAGTTTCCTTTTCCTCTCTGCCTGCTCTTTTTCTTTGCTGCTTGCCATTTTGCAGTTTTAAAAGTGCTCAAAACCCTTTCTGCTGCTCAGGGACTCAGCTCAGCTCCAACTGCCTTTCCAGAATCTTCTAATTAGTTGCAGCTGCCTCTGTAGCCACTTACTGGTAGGGAAGGGGAGGGTGGTAGCACCTGATTGGCTGCCTACTTAAGTTTCACTTTTGTTTGCTTTCCGATTCGGAAATTACCGAATTGGTATTTACCGAATCGGTATTTACCAATTCGGTATTCCCCATTCATTCCTATGGGCCAAAAGGCCCATAGGAATGAATGGGGAATACCGAATCGGTAAATACCGATTCGGTAAATACCGATTCGGCAATTTCCGATTGTCCGATTCCGAATTTTACCGAATCGGTATTTTTTACCGATTTTTTATCTACATACCATTTACCGATTCTAAAATACCGAATCGGTAAAATTCGGTATTTTAGAATCAATAAAATCGGATTACCTACATCTGGCCCATAGTTCTTACACTGAATGAAAAAATAAATAAATTGGAAAGATTAGAAAAGAAACTAATCAGAACTAGACTTCACGGGCATGTCCTAACGAAATACATACAGTCTAATATAATCCACGTGAGGTTGAAAGTAAGGAATGAACCTGCTATTTTTGTTGACAACCCAAAGTTTAAAGAGAACTTTAGTTTTGTCTCTAATAATTGTTCCCGGTACTGGATGGTGCTCAGGATTGAGACTGCTTTGGAGGAGGTACAACGCTTGATGAAAGAGATAGAGGACCTGTGAAAGAAATATCTGACGATAAAGCACTAACTAATGCCAAGGAGGCATTGGAAAGGCTTGAGAGAACTATCAAGGACTTTGACCTTTATACGCACACCAATAAGCTTGACAAACTAGCAAAAGACATCAAGTTTTATGATAAGAAGGTAACCTACCCCTATTTACAGGAAGTATATTACGTAAAAGAGGCAGATTCTCAACCAGAGGCAGGGGTTTTTTAGGAGATACACCACTTTTTCAGACTCCTCCGCAGCATGTGGGTCTGACAGTGAATTAGATAGACCAGGCCCTAGCTCAGGCACACACAATCCAGGTCAGTTATACTCAGACCAACAACCTTTTTTAGTGGAAGGACTATGGTGAGACTATGATGGGAGCACAGTGGGAGAGGACAACCCTGGGGGAGACCCAGGGGCATGAGAGAACCTACCTGGAACAGGGACAGAGGGAGAGCCAAGAAACAGGGACACTTCCAACAGGAGACACACAGGGAGATACAAACCTGATGCCAACGCTACAGTTGCTAGAATACAAATCTGCAAACCCAGTAGTGAACCTATCGGGTTACGTCTTGAAACCAGATGAACAAAAGATACTTGATATCATTTGTACCTACAAATTTGCCCAACACCTTTAATTTAAAGGTCTAACTACATCAGTTCTTTAGGAAGGTACGTTTTAACACACCTTCTCTGGCACTGGTCTATGACTATGACCACATCGAAATGCATCCCTCCTACGCATTTAATGTCACACAAGATTTTGGCGTATGAGCAAGTGGTTATGCGGGACATTACTAATTGTTTGTCCCAGAGACAGTAGGTTAAGTACTATACCACTAAGTCAGTACGTCTAGCCTTAGAATATCTTAAGAGTAATGCCAACATAGTCATCAAATCCGCTAACAAGGGTGGGGCGCAGTCATTCAAAACTCGGACTACTGGAAAGAGATTTTAGCCCAATTGGGAGTACAAGGTAAATACAGTAGATTGAGCTCTGACCCTACGAAAGAGATTGCTGATACCATCAGGCACATTACCTTCAAAGGATTAGAGGAGGGATTCATGAGTAACCATGAGTATGAGTACCTAAATAATAAACATCCCAGGATGCCCACCATGTATATACTCCCTAAAATCCATAAACGCATGCACGATCCACCCGGAGACCCATCATCTCCGGGTCTGGTTCAGTTTTGGAGCCACTATGTAAATTCATAGATGTGTTTCTAAAACCTATTGCTGAAAACACCACCACATACCTTAGAGACACAATGCAAACCATCAAACTAGTAGATAACTGACCATTCAAACTCAGTTACAATCTTCTGGCCACTATGGACATAACATTGCTGTACACAAATATTCCACAGGGGGCAACACTCACGATTATCTGAAAAGTTCTGGAAGAACGTCCCAAACCACACCGGGTACCCACTGATTTTTGACTTTGGAGATCACAATGACAAAAAAATGTTTAGTTTTTAGGGAGATTTTTACCTCCAAACCAAAGGAGTAGCAATTGGGGTAAGTGTTGCGCCTAACCTAGCCATCATCTACATGGACAATTATGAACATAGTTATATCCTCAGTGAGGAAAACCCTTACAGCGAGTGTATTGAACTGTGGCACCGTTACAAAGACAACGTCTTGGTTATATGGAGATGAAGTGAGGAACAACTGAAGGACCTTCACACCTGGCTTAATACCTGCTCTGAGGATATTCAATTTTCATTAGAATATAGCAAGTTGTTAGTCAATGTTTGAACATCTCAATAAAGGCTGGCCAAGATAGATTATACACAAATCTATACAGAAAATCCAGTGAAAGAAACAAACTTTTATGATACTCCAGTCACCATCCTCGCAACCTCAGAGACAATTTACCATTTGGTTAATTCTTGAGGTTGCACAGGAACTGCTCTAGGAAAGAAGATTACTTTTAGGAATCTAGGGATATGATGACTCGCCTCACTGAAAGAGGCGACCCTGTAAGATTACTCAAGAAAGCACGTAAACATGCGTGGTTTAACCACAGGGAGTACCTCCTTGAACCCAAACAGCAAAGTATCAATGACCAGGAACGCTTAGTGTGTGTTATCACTTTCTGTACGAAAAGCAACATGATCAAGAAGATCATAAACTGTCATTGGCACTTGGTGGCAGATGAACTTGGAAATGTGTCACCTCCCATGCATGCTTTCAAGAAAACAACAAATTTGAGTGACCATGTAGTCAAATCTCTACTGCCCACTGAACCAAGGGCTAAACATTCCACATTATGGGATATCCCCCCAGTGAAAGGACACCATAAGTGTGGGCAGTTTAAGGCTTGCTCTATGGTTAGGGAAGTGAATCAATTTACTCACAATAACCATATACATACAGTGCAGGACCACACTAACTGCAATTCCACAGGAGTAGTTTACGCAATAATACATCCTTGTGACTTTATGTATATTGGTCAGACCATACAAAAAGTAAAGGCATGCATTCTGCAACGCTGTAGTCGCATATGCTGCAAAATACAGGGCCCACCCTAGTGGAACATTTCAGAGCCCTTGGACACACACCAGAAAGTCTCAGGTGGGGGAACTTAGAAAAAGTGAAGGTTATCCCAAGGGGGAGAGATTTTTCCAACATCATTAATATCTGAGAGTGCAGGTGGATCCATCTTTTTGACACTGTGGCAAGAGGCCTTAATGAGTATGTGGAATAATGGATGATAAGCACAATTTCACCTGCTAGCCTTAAGGTTCACAGAATGATAACCTGGAGAGCACAGCCACAACAGTAGCGTAACTGTATCCTCCTATGCCCAAAGCAGCATTTAACATCTACTCTGCTGCCTAGACATGAATTGCTTTTTTGCTTGTACATATTGTATTAGTTCTATACATGTGTCCTTGTACAGAATTTGATGTTCTGTATTTCACCTTTAACATCCGTTAGATGTTGCACTTAAGTCTTTTTGTAAATTCACCTACATGGTTTATATTGTGGTCTAACTCGCCTCTCACTGATGTAATGCATGTATATAGAATTTCTAATATATGTATACTAGCAGCCCGTCCCGACGTTGTCCGGGTATGAAATAGAATGTGTGTAATGTGTGTATTTGGCAAGGACAATTTATTTTAAAATCTCGCGGTAGACAAAAAATGTTGTTTCATTAGAATAGGGACGGAGAAGGGCCAGCTGCAGCCCTGGTTGATGTTAGCAGGCGTGTGTAATGGGTGTAGTGATCCACCGCCTGAGCCCGGCTACAGCCCTGGTTGATGTTAGCAGGCGCGTGTAATGTCGTTGAATGAGAGAGTTATCAGACGTGGGTAAATCGTTTTATGAGAGAGTTCAGTGACAGCGAGTAGGAGAGGCTGCAGTAATTGTCCCCGCAGACAAACTCATTTGCGTGTTCCCTCGCTTGAGGCCCAGATGCAGGCCTGTTTGATGTTAGCAGGCGTGTGTTCCCCTGCTTGAGGCCCAGCTGCAGCCCTGGTTGATGTTATCAGGCGCGTGTAATTAGTGTACTGATCCGCCCGGCTAGAGCTCTGGTTGATGGTAGCAGGCGCGTCTAATTTCGTTGAATGAGAGAGTTCAGTAACAGCGCGCAGGAGAGGCTGCAGTAATGTTACTTACCAGGCCTCCAGCTGAACGTGTTTGTCATGCCCCCAGCACACGGCCACAGCAGATGATCTTCTGATTAATGTACGACCCACATGGCATGAAGGGCGGAACGTAGCACACGCCCCCAGCTTTTCTCACGCCCCCAGCGTGCCCCTTGATACGGCACAATTGTGTTCACATGGCATGAAGGCCGGACACACGCCCCCAGCGTTTCTCACGCCCCCAGCATGTCACGCCCCCAGCGTGCCCCTTGATACTGCGCAGCAACGTAATTGGCGCTTGTATGTACGACTCACATGGCATGAAGGGCGGACACACGCCCCCAGCATTTGTCATGCCCCCAGTGTTTGTCACGCCCCCAGCCCTCGATGTGATGGCCGTACCACATGCCCCCAGCGTTAGTCACGCCCCAGCCCACGCCCACAGCACAACTCAGACACGCCCACAAGGGACTACTTTGCTGGCCTGGTTCCTTTACCTTTTAAATGTATATGGTGTTTTAAGGTACAATTGTATGTCTTGCACTGTATGATTGTGATGAACACCACTGTTTCTTGAAAAGTTAATAAAAACAATTTTTTTTTAAAAATGTATATGGTGGTCGTCTGCAT
The DNA here is from genome assembly GCF_964261635.1 of Lissotriton helveticus. Classification (NCBI taxonomy): domain Eukaryota; kingdom Metazoa; phylum Chordata; class Amphibia; order Caudata; family Salamandridae; genus Lissotriton; species Lissotriton helveticus. Next base: position 526,286,991 of record NC_136072.1, read on the forward strand.
AGCTTATGTCCTTCTTCTGCAACTGCCCTTTCCAACTCTGTATTGGGTGTTGTGATTGGTGCAGTGGTTACTGAGAATACCCGCCTCAAAGGTTTGGGCTCTCTCTTTATAATATTAGTATGGATTAATTGTTGTAACATGTTTTTAATGTTATGGTGATGGTATTTGATTATGCCAGCAAGTACATTGTGACCAGAGAACAATGCCCGCCCATACATTAGAAAGTAGCCTTTTTTCTCTCTCATTAGTCTGACGGACCCGCATCCACTTAATAGAAATGTTAATGGTAATTGGGTATGCTAGCTAGTACCTTGTGGCGAGGTATCTATGCCCGCACCTTCATGTTAAAATAGAGTCTTTATTCATCTTGACTGAACCGCTACCGTGGGGCGGTTAGACAACGTCAGTCAGACGCCTCAGATGCACACACTGGAATGTCCACGAGCTACCGAGCGTTTATAAGCATCCTCACTTGCTCGGTTCAGTCTGACTGTCCGTGTTGGAGTGAGGATATCATACTGAGCTGCTGTATAATAAGGTAAATGCGAGCTGGATGACAGAGGCATTCAAATTGTTTGCAGTCTGTCTTTTGAGTTATTGACAATTCCCCCTTTTTATTTTATAGTCGCTGATTGAATCAATTGAACATTTAACACACCGAAAGAATTACGAGGTGCTTGCAACGCAAGTGCGAGTAAGCATTCATTATTTCAGCGAGACCTCGTGCTTTAATGTGGCTGGGCTGTTCTATTTCAAATTACTGAACACTCGTGTTCGTTTTCAGATGAAGATTACTTCTCCTTCGTTATATACGGACTCTTAAGGAGCCAACCCCTTATGGAGTCGCAACATTGAGGCAGGTGGTCATCTCAGGAGCCAGATCTACCTACATCCTCAATAGGTTGGTAGGACAGGCTTGTTCCCTCATTTTAAATTGTTTACCACAATTAGGCTAATAGGAAACCCTCCTCTTTTTATCTCCAAGGTTGCTTCTTCCTTGCCCCTTGTCCTGAAGAAGACCCGCAGACAGAGGCTACAATTACCCTCTATGCCCACAAGTCGGATCGAAACGTTGACGCTTACCCCAACAGGTCTGGACCACATATCCCTTACCTTACCTTATTACAGATGATATTTTCCCTGCATTTGTAGTGAATCATGTTGAACCAACTAATTGTATAATAACCAATATCGGCCAGGCCGTCTTTGGATTGATTTTTGTCATCAGTCACACCCATAATTTTATTAATGCTTGTCTTCTGATTCCATTTGGGATCCTTCTACTTGTTCTTATCTTGACTCGCCTCACACCAGAGCACTCTTTTTATGCACGTTACCTTGGAGCAAACCCCCCCTCTTTTCCTTTTCTTTAAGTTTCAGGCAAAGTAGAATGTTTACCATCTGTTGAAAAAATATGTGATCGATAAATACATGCTTTCTCAAAACTGATGTTTGTTGCACATCAAAGTACTTTCTCTATTTGGATATATGTAACCATGTGCTGACTCTATGTATGCGCCAAGTCATAACTGAATAATAACTACTTGTGGAAAGTAAGGTGGTGCTTATTGCAAACATCTTTTGCCACCATATTACGCAAATAGATTTCTAGAGGTTGGAATGTGTGAAGAGAATGCATGTGTAAATTAGTTGTGGTGGTGGTACGTTTTGCATTTTTTTATGCTGTTGTGCTGCATTATTGCATTCTGTTGTAGCATGCAGTAGAGTTGCAGATGTGTTCTGTTCTGTTTTGACACTTTTGCTATGTCTTTTTATATATAAGTTGTGTTACATTGCTTACAATTTTGTTATTGTGTTATATTCTGCTGCTTCTTTCGAACTGTTATCAAATCTTTCAACGCCAAAACAAAGTAACAACATCACCAAAGCACACTCTCTAAACTGCCCAATAAGAAATGCTTGATCACTTTAAAAAACAAGCATCACACCTACGACCTTCTCACTGACACACAACCTGACTTACTCTTCATAACTGGCTCATAGTAGGGAGATGACATGGCTCCAGTGCTACATGAATTAATTGCACCAGGCTATCAAATTATCACACAAAATCGTATAGACAAAAGAGGAGGTGACAAAGCCGTTGTATTCAAGCAAATATTAAATATCACTAAAGATGACAACGTATTGATACAAAGTTGTAAGGCCCTCTTCACCAGATGCAACCCTACACCATCTTCCTCCTGTAACTTCCTGCTCTTTTACAGACCTCCACATAGCAATGCAACATTCCCAGACACACTTCAGACACAGTTTCAAACCTTATAACACTACACTCCAACCTATGCATTCTGGGTGACCTACAGATTTGGTTTGACAAGCCCAATATGCCACATCCAAAGATAATAATCACTTCCCTAGACATACTGAACGTACATCAGATCATCCACAAACCCACACACATCGCTGGACACATCCTAGATGTTATTTTTGCTAATACGGAGCTAGTTACCCTTCAAACAATGACTTCGGTCACATGGTCAGACCACCATTTGCTTGCTTTCCAGCATAAAGCAACAATGAGCAACACATCTAAAACTACCTTACCTGCATCCACCTATCAACCGTGGAACAAACTCAACTTTGAACACTTAGAAACACAACTAACATCCAGTCCAGATCTAGACACAATACATTCTGATAAAAAACTATATGAGTGGCTACAGGAAGCTTTTGATATCCTAATACCACTAAGAACAACTGAACAGAACAAAAGAAAACAGGCTCCTTGGAGAAATAGAGATACAAGAGATAATACAGAAAATTAGAAAGCTGCAACGTACCTGGCTCAAAATAAACACCAATCAAGACAAACTTCACCTACAGAAACTTAACCGATTATACAATTCAGTGATCAAAAAAGCTACGAAAAAATATTATTCAGACAGAATTCAAAATGCCAAATATGCAAATAAAGAAATCTATAAAATTTCCACCAAATTTCGGAATCCAAATTGCCTAGAAAGAGCTCATCCTATTACTCAATATTTCACAGACGTGCTGGCAATTCATTACAGGACCAAAGAAGACATGCTGCACTCCTACTTAAAACAAAGAAAAAACACCAGCACCAACTCTTTAACAATAAAACACTCCAAGAGTACTCAAACATAGCCTCCCCATTCCTTCCAACAAAATTCACATGATGAATTTATGGACTTGGTCAAAGTAAGCAGGCCTGCCGGCCGTCATTCTGACATGTGTCCTCCACCAACCTTCAAGAAAATTCTTCTAACTACTTCTGCTGCCACACCAGTAAGAAGAATCATCAAGAATTCCTTAACTACGGGAACATTTCCGAAACATCTGACAAGTCATACATGTGCCCATTACTAAACATGGAACCGCTTCACCCCAACAACTACAGACCAATTACAAATGAACCTTTCCTGGGCATGCTGAAACATCTGCTCAGATGTCACAGTTCTTTGAAGATAATTGCATACATTCAGACTTTCAGACAGGGTTACATCCAGGAATAGGCACAGATTTGTTCCTCGTCCCCTTCCCGGGTGACCTTAAAAACACAGTTGACTGGAACAGGGTTGCTGCTCTACTTCTCTTGGACCTCTCAACTGCCTTTGACATAGTTGACCATGACACTCTAATACGAAGAGTCTACGAAGCTGGCACAGCGGGGACTGCTCTTGACTAGATCACATCCTACCTTCAAAACAGAACTAATTTCATCCATACCCCCTCATTTCTCATCCAAACCATACTTCACAAAAGCAGGGATGCCTCAAGGATCTATCATATCACCCATGTTTTTCAACATTTACAATAATTCATTACTGGCACTGATAAATCAGTATAGCCTCACATGCTGTAACTATGCAGATTACACATAAATACTCCTTAAATTGGAAAGCCCCAGTGACATTGGACACTCACAATTTTTCAGTTGTCTCAGAGCCTTTGATCAGTGGATGACATGGAGCCATCTTAAATTGAATGCTTACAAAATGAAATACTCACGTGTGACGATTGGAAAAATTATGACCCACTCGACGACTGGCCTGCCAATCTGGGAATATTGCCTAAAGTATCTAAGTAAGTAGGAAACCTCGGAAGTACAATGGGCTGAAAACTTTCAATGAATGCCCGAGTTGACAAACTAGCAAGATCAATCTTCATTACTATAAAAATTCTGCAACTCAACTTCCCCCACCAGGAAATTCCACATGAATCCTCTTTAACAACTATGAAACGAATACAACAGACTCAGAACTCTGCTACTGGACTTCTCTTCCATATAAGGCCACAAACCCACATCTCCTCTGCCTTGAAGGACCGGCATTGTTTACCAGTTGCAAGAAGATCCACATTCAAGCTGTTTTGTATCACCCACAAAGCAATACATGGAACAGGACCGCTCTTCATCAGAAAAAAAATCACAAAATGCATTCAACAAAGGAAACTCTGCTCTAGATTGGCACGTTGCCTCAAAGTCCCACCATACAAGAACAAGCATTAGAAATGCAATCGGGCTCGGATTTATTTGAGTTTGAGCTAATGGCATTGTAAATGCCAATGTCTTTTTGCCATGTGTTATGGAGTGTGTGCATGTGGTGTGTAGTGGAAGTATGTTGGTTGAATTGTAATTTTACCAATGGTGGCATGCTGTGCTTTATATGAATATGTTTAAAAGTAAAGTGTACCATACTGCGATTGCTTGGTGGAAAAGTGCACTGCCGGCTGGAGGTGTGTGTGCCTGGTGGAAGGGTGCACTGACGGCTGGTGGGTGTGTGCTTGGTAAAAGCGTGCACAGATGGATGATGGTTGTTGGTGTTTGTGCATGGTGAAAGCATTCATTGACGGCTGGGGGTGTGTTGTTGTGTGTGTTGTTTTCTGTGTGCTGGTGAGTGTGTGCTGGTGAGTCTGTGGGGGTGAGCCTGGGGAGTGAGTGTGGTGGTAAGTGTGTTGTGTTGAGTGGTGACAAGTGTGTGGTGTTGAGAGACTGAGGTGTGTGGTTTGTGTGTGCGTTATGTGTGTGTGGTGTATGTGTGTGTGGTGTTTTCTGCACACTCACACACTGCCCCGTAACATTCACACACTGCTCACCCGCACACTCCCAATGTCACCCTGCATAGTCACACACTGTTTACCCTGCACACTCATTCTGCACACTCACACAATGTGCACCCTGACACACTGTCTCTGCTGTCACTCTGCACTCACTGTCACTCTGCACTCACTGTCACTCTGCACTCACTGTCACTCTGCACTCACTGTCACTCTGCACTCACTGTCACTCTGCACTCACTGTCACTCTGCACTCACTGCCACTCTGCACTCACTGCCACTCTGCTGTCACTCTGCACTCACTGTCACTCTGCTGTCACTCTGCACTCACTGTCACTCTGCTGTCACTCTGCACTCACTGTCACTCTGCTGTCACTCTGCACTCACTGTCACTCTGCTGTCACTCTGCACTCACTGCCACTCTGCTGTCACTCTGCACTCACTGTCACTCTGCTCTCACTGTCACTCTGCACTCACTGTCACTCTGCACTCACTGTCACTCTGCACTCACTGTCACTCTGCACTCACTGTCACTCTGCACTCACTGTCACTCTGCAATCACTGTCACTCTGCACTCACTGTCACTCTGCTGTCACTCTGCACTCACTGTCACTCTGCTGTCACTCTGCACTCACTGTCACTCTGCTGTCACTCTGCACTCACTGTCACTCTGCTGTCACTCTGCACTCACTGTCACTCTGCTGTCACTCTGCACTCACTGTCACTCTGCTGTCACTCTGCACTCACTGTCACTCTGCTGTCACTCTGCACTCTGCTGTCACTCTGCGCTCACTGTCACTCTGCGCTCACTGTCACTCTGCACTCACTGTCACTCTGCACTCACTGTCACTCTGCACTCACTGTCACTCTGCACTCACTGTCACTCTGCACTCACTGTCACTCTGCACTCACTGTCACTCTGCTGTCACTCTGCACTCACTGTCACTCTGCTGTCACTCTGCACTCACTGTCACTCTGCTGTCACTCTGCACTCACTGTCACTCTGCTGTCACTCTGCACTCACTGTCACTCTGCTGTCACTCTGCACTCACTGTCACTTTGCTGTCACTCTGCACTCACTGTCACTCTGCTGTCACTCTGCACTCACTGTCACTCTGCTGTCACTCTGCACTCTGCTGTCACTCTGCGCTCACTGTCACTCTGCTGTCACTCTGCACTCACTGTCACTCTGCACTCACTGTCACTCTGCACTCACTGTCACTCTGCACTCACTGTCACTCTGCACTCACTGTCACTCTGCACTCACTGTCACTCTGCACCGCCACTCTGCACCGCCACTCTGCACCGCCACTCTGCACCGCCACTCTGCATCGCCGCACTGCCACTCTGCACCGCCACTCTGCACCGCCACTCTGCAACGCCACTCTGCAACGCCACTCTGCACTCTGCACCGCCACTCTGCAACGCCACTCTGCAACGCCACTCTGTACCGCCACTCTGCACCGCCACTCTGCACCGCCACTCTGCACCGCCACTCTGCACCTCCACTCTGCAACACCACTCTGCAACACCACTCTGCACTCTGCACCGCCACGGCACTGCCACTCTGCACCGCCACTCTGCACTCTGCACTGCCACTCTGCACCGCCACTCTGCACCGCCACTCTGCACCGCCACTCTGCACCGCCACTCTGCACCGCCACTCTGCACCGCCACTCTGCACCGCCACTGCACTGCACCGCCACTCTGCACCGCCACTCTGCACCACTGCACCAACATTGCACTGCACCGCCACTCTGCACCGCCACTCTGCACCGCCACTCTGCACCACTGCACCGCCACTCTGCACCGCCACTCTGCACCGCCACTCTGCACCGCCACTCTGCACAGCCACTCTGCACTCTGCACCGCCACTCTGCACCGCCACTCTGCACCGCCACTCTGCACCGCCACTCTGCACCGCCACTCTGCACCGCCACTCTGCACCAACATTGCACTGCACCGCCACTCTGCACCGCCACTCTGCACCACTGCACCAACATTGCACTGCACCGCCACTCTGCACCGCCACTCTGCACCACTGCACCAACATTGCACTGCACCGCCACTCTGCACCGCCACTCTGCACCGCCACTCTGCACCGCGACTCTGCACCGCCACTCTGCACCGCCACTCTGCACCACTGCACCGCCACTCTGCACCGCCACTCTGCACCGCCACTCTGCACTCTGCACCGCCACTCTGCACTCTGCACCGCCACTCTGCACTCTGCACCGCCACTCTGCACCGCCACTCTGCACCGCCGCACCGCCACTCTGCACCGCCACTCTGCACCCCCACTCTGCACCCCCACTCTGCACCCCCACTCTGCACCCCCACTCTCCACTCTGCACCCCCACTCTCCACTCGGCACCGCCACTCTCCACTCGGCACCGCCACTCTCCACTCTGCACCGCCACTTTGCACCGCCACTCTGCACCCCCACTCTGCACCACCACTCTGCACCGCCACTCTGCACCGCCACTCTGCACCGCCACTCTGCACTCTGCACCGCCACTCTGCACTCTGCACCGCCACTCTGCACTCTGCACCGCCACTCTGCACTCTGCACCGCCACTCTGCACTCTGCACCGCCACTCTGCACTCTGCACCGCCACTCTGCACTCTGCACCGCCACTCTGCACCGCCACTCTGCACCCCCACTCTGCACTCTGCACCGCCACTCTGCACCGCCACTCTGCACCGCCACTCTGCACCGCCACTCTGCACCGCCACTCTGCACCCCCACTCTGCACCGCCACTCTGCACTCTGCACCGCCACTCTGCGCCGCCACTCTGCGCCGCCACTCTGCGCCGCCATTCTGCGCCGCCACTCTGCGCCGCCACTCTGCGCCGCCACTCTGCGCCGCCACTCTGCGCCGCCACTCTGCACCGCCACTCTGCACCCCCACTCTGCACCCCCACTCTGCACCCCCACTCTGCACTCTGCACCGCCACTCTGCACCGCCACTCTGCACCGCCACTCTGCACTCTGCACCACCACTCTGCACCGCCACTCTGCACCGCTGCACCGCCACTCTGCACCGCCACTCTGCACCGCTACTCTGCACTCTGCACCGCCACTCTGCACCGCCACTCTGCACTCTGCACCGCCACTCTGCACTCTGCACCGCCACTCTGCACCCCCACTCTGCACCCCCACTCTGCACTCTGCACCGCCACTCTGCACCGCCACTCTGCACTCTGCACCGCCACTCTGCACTCTGCACCGCCACTCTGCACTCTGCACCGCCACTCTGCACTCTGCACCGCCACTCTGCACTCTGCACCGCCACTCTGCACTCTGCACCGCCACTCTGCACCGCCACTCTGCACCCCCACTCTGCACTCTGCACCGCCACTCTGCACCGCCACTCTGCACCGCCACTCTGCACCGCCACTCTGCACCGCCACTCTGCACCGCCACTCTGCACCCCCACTCTGCACCGCCACTCTGCACTCTGCACCGCCACTCTGCGCCGCCACTCTGCGCCGCCACTCTGCGCCGCCATTCTGCGCCGCCACTCTGCGCCGCCACTCTGCACCGCCACTCTGCGCCGCCACTCTGCGCCGCCACTCTGCACCGCCACTCTGCACCCCCACTCTGCACCCCCACTCTGCACCCCCACTCTGCACCCCCACTCTGCACTCTGCACCGCCACTCTGCACCGCCACTCTGCACCGCCACTCTGCACTCTGCACCACTACTCTGCACCGCCACCCTGCACCGCTGCACCGCCACTCTGCACCGCCACTCTGCACCGCTACTCTGCACTCTGCACCGCCACTCTGCACCGCCACTCTGCACTCTGCACCGCCACTCTGCACCGCCACTCTGCACTCTGCACCGCCACTCTGCACCCCCACTCTGCACCCCCACTCTGCACTCTGCACCGCCACTCTGCACCACCACTCTGCACTCTGCACCGCCACTCTGCACCGCCACTCTGCACCGCTACTCTGCACCGCCACTCTGCACCCCCACTCTGCACTCTGCACCACCACTCTGCACCGCCACTCTGCACCGCCACTCTGCACTCTGCACCACCACTCTGCACCGCCACTCTGCACCGCTGCACCGCCACTCTGCACCGCCACTCTGCACTCTGCACCGCCACTCTGCACCGCCACTCTGCACTCTGCACCGCCACTCTGCACCGCCACTCTGCACTCTGCACCGCCACTCTGCACCCCCACTCTGCACCCCCACTCTGCACTCTGCACCGCCACTCTACACCACCACTCTGCACCGCCACTCTGCACCGCCACTCTGCACCGCCACTCTGCACCGCCACTCTGCACCGCCACTCTGCACCGCCATTCTGCACCGCCACTTTGCACCGCCACTCTGCACTGCCACTCTGCACTCTGCACCGCCACTCTGCACCGCCACTCTGCACTCTGCACCGCCACTCTGCACCGCCACTCTGCACTCTGCACCGCCACTCTGCACCGCCACTCTGCACCGCCACTCTGCACTCTGCACCCCCACTCTGCACCCCCACTCTGCACCCCCACTCTGCACTCTGCACCGCCACTCTGCACCGCCACTCTGCACCGCCACTCTGCACTCTGCACCACCACTCTGCACCGCCACTCTGCACTGCCGCACCGCCACTCTGCACCGCCACTCTGCACCGCCACTCTGCACTCTGCACCGCCACTCTGCACCGCCACTCTGCACCGCCACTCTGCACTCTGCACCGCCACTCTGCACCGCCACTTTGCACCGCCACTCTGCACCGCCACTCTGCACCGCCACTCTGCACCGCCACTCTGCACCGCCACTCTGCACCGCCACTCTGCACCGCCACTCAGCACTCTGCACCGCCACTCTGCACCGCCACTCTGCACCGCCACTCTGCACCGCCACTCTGCACCGCCACTCTGCACCGCCATTCTGCACCGCCACTCTGCACCGCCACTCTGCGCCGCCACTCTGCGCCGCCACTCTGCGCCGCCACTCTGCGCCGCCACTCTGCACCGCCACTCTGCACTCTGCACCGCCACGCTGCACCGCCACTCTGCACTCTGCACCGCCACTCTGCACCGCCACTCTGCACTCTGCACCGCCACTCTGCACCGCCACTCTGCACTCTGCACCGCCACTCTGCACCGCCACTCTGCACTCTGCACCGCCGCACCGCCACTCTGCACCACCACTCTGCACCGCCACTCTGCACCGCCACTCTGCACCGCCACTCTGCACTCTGCACCGCCACTCTGCACCCCCACTCTGCATCGGGTATTACTAGTAGCGGAGAGGAGAGAGTGCAACCAGCGATGGCAAGAAAATAGGAGGGGCGGGGGGAGAGTAGAAAAGAAGGGAGGAGGTGAGACGAACTAAGAAAGGAATGAATTGCACACTTAGGATGGCGAGTCTCTTTATACAAGCTGCAGCCAAAGTGCAAAAAAAGGTATGTCAAGGATTTACAACGAAGTGCAACATTAAAACACACACAATGTGTTCACAGCCTGTGTTTTTTGCAAAGTTCGGTCTTGGCCTTAATTACGAAACCAAAAAAAACAAATATAGCTTGGAGTTGCAGTTCGGTTTACCTTACCTGAACTTTGAAATAAGAGTTGCGTGTGGAAGCCCAGTCTGAACTGGAACACTTTAGATCAGCAAGGGGTGTGTTCCATCATGGTGAGGATCCGAGTTTGTGATCCGGATGAGTGAGGCTGATGAAGCCCTTTCCCGGCCTGGCATGCAGCAGCTGCGCGCTGAGCGCTGCTGAATGGTGAACGCGCCCGGCCATCTGGATTCACTTACGGAGGCACCCTGACAGCTCCTAATTATAATTAATGTACTTCTTTGCGCGAGCACGAACGAAAAATGCCCAAGATGGCGGAACAAAACTACATTTACCCTATCACTTCAAGCCTATTAAAACGACAACACAACGAAGACGAATCACTGGCCAGATGACAGAACACGCTAAGGAATGTGTGGAATTTGTCTCGCCAAAGCCCTAGGAGATACTTTTTTTTCTCTTCTTTAACATTAGGATCTCGAAACTCCTCCCACTTTCAGTGGGGAGGAGTCCGAGCCCTAAAAAACCATAGGTGGCACATCCTTCTCCATTCAAGCAACCAAACTATGGAACTCTTTACGCCTGAACATAAGATCCACAGATAACTACCTTATCTTCAGAAGAGCTCTTAACAGTTGGCTCCTCCCCACATAACTACCATACTCAAACAGATATATACGCATATCCCTCTGTATATAAGCATGTATTTGGACTATTGATGTGTATCTACATATGTGTGTTGCTTTGTATAAACATGTATAGTAATTATGTTTATAAATATATATTATTTAGTTCTGCCTAACAATTGAACATGTTACTTATGATTATATTATTCTATGTTCAACATGTATATAGGTGACTGCATAAATAAGTAAATATTTTATCATAACTATTTATCAACAACTACTTCACTTTTGAATTACAAAAAAAATGTAAAAACAAATAAACTTAAAGTACAGCAACACTTGAAAGTCTGAGTTTATTAAATACAACTTAAATATACGTATACACCCACATGCATCAACCTATTTAGGAAGTGCAAACGGTGCGAATCGGTAAATTCGGCCGTTTGCACTTCCTAAATACGTTTTTGGGATGCATGAAACAGAGTGTCAAAATTCGCTATTTTTTGCATTTCTTAAAAATGCGAATGCAATTAAGGAATCGCATTTGTGCGATTCCTTAAATGCAATGCATCATTTTTTTTAAAATTGCGAATTTTGAAATAGGAAGTGCAAATTAACACTAGGTTGACCCTCGTGTTAATTTGCGAAAATTTTAAAAAAAGCAAAAAAATGCTTTTTTTAAACTTGCATGTTACAGACACAGTGAAACATGCACTTTAAAATACATTTCAGGGGTGCACCCTTGCAATGCATCAACAAATTGCGAGTGCAAAAAAAAAAATGCAAAACGGCATTGCAATTTCCGAAAATTAAGAAATCCTAAAAACTTTTAGGATTTCTTGATGCATAGGATTTTGCATTTCCTAAATAGCGATTCCTTAATTTTCGCTATTTAGGAAATGCAAAATCCTAGATTGATGCATGTGGCCGATAGTCCCTTCCTTATACATATTTGCCTTCTATGTACTTATGTGTCTTTATATTGATTACTTTACTTCTAATTCAACATCTCCAAAGCACTACCCTTATTCAGCATCTCCAATACACTACCCTACATCTTACTCTATACCTCTCTCAATATATCCTCCACCTCCACTCTCTGACTCATCTCTAACCTCATTCTACTATTCTCTCCAATGCACTACCCTATTTCTCATCCAATAACACTCTCCATGTATCCTATACCTCCAATCTCTGACTCATTCCAACTCCTATTCTACTACCATGATCCATCCACGCAATAACTAATTCTACTCTCTTCCCTCCTCTACCCCTCTTTGCATCATCTCACATCTCTTTTACTGTTTAGATCTCCCAAACAAGTCTTTCTAAACCTTTCCCTTTTACTTTTCCCCAGTTTGCCTCCCTTTTACTGATCCCAAACATCCTCCCACAGCTATGAGGTCCAAAAATAAAAATAAAGAAACCCTTCCCTCTACTATCCCTCCACTATCCTTTACAATAAAATTCACAGACTAACATGTCCACCACTCAAATTAATTTCATATTTCCTTATACTAATTTCTTACTAATCCTCTTTAGGTTCAGTTTTTTCAATCCAAATACCAAACTCACATGTCCACAGCTCAAATGTAATTCATATCTCCCTACACTAACTCATCTCTAACCCTGTTTGGGTTCCGGAGTAGCATGCTACCTGCCTAAAAGCACTTCAACACCTCATCAGGGGTAGCATTCGCAAAAAACAAATGCAAAGCCTTCCCTCTTCTACCCCTCCACTATCCTTTTTAATCCAAATAACAGACTAACGTCCATACCTCAAATTTATTTCATATTTCCCTATACTAAGTCACCATTAATCCTTTTGTGTTCCTCAGTAGTGTGGTATCCTCTGAAAAGCACTTTGACACCTCATCAGGGGTAGCAAGCGCTATATAAATGCAAACCCTTCCCTCTTCTACCCCTCCACTATCCTTTTTCAATCCAAATAACAAACTCACATGTCCACTGCTCAAATTAATTTAATATTTCCCTATACTATTACACCACTAATCCTTTTTGGATTCCGGAGTAGCGTGCTATTCGCCAAAAAAGCGCTTTGACGCCTTGTCAGGGGTAGTAACTGCTATATAAATGCAATTACAATACAATACAAAAAAGAAGACTCCTTTCAAATTCCAGTGATAAACAATCATTTAACACTGTCTCAAGTAGTAAAATGGTGCTGCTCTGCTACAATTTAAGACACTGGATCTGCCCCAACTGTGGCAGATATCAGTCTTGCATTGGCACTCCCAGTGCTCATTTGATATAAATGGATCAGGAAGTGTAGGGGTGGACAGAAGACGCATGAGGATGGGGAATTTAGACTAAAAGCTTTTACATTTGGCCACCTGGCCTTGGGCAGCGCCTCTGGCAGGCTCCAAAACCAACTTTGGGCCACTGCATTTTTTCCACAAATTAAAGGCTGAATGATATTATGTGTTTCTGTGAAACAGTTAATTTGAGCAATAGTCCACAGCCAATCAAAATGTTATTCAAAGTCTGCAGCTGGGAAATCGCAATCATGAAAGAATCATAAAAAAAAATCTCTGTTTGTGGGATATGGAGGCTTTTTGCAAGGCCATGCATATCTATCAGATGAGATTCATATACAGAACACACTCGTCTCCTTATACAGCCTACTGGGCTTCCACATTTGCCTACAGAATTGCAAATTATATTGCCTTAAGAAGGCCTAAACTCATTCCTTTCTTTTTCTCTTCGAAGCGTTGTTCTCGAGCCGCCTTGTTATGTCTTTTGGCTCCGCGAATATTACATTACCCCGGAAGTTACACACGCACGGAGGAGAGGAAAGCACAGCGAGCAATTACCATATTTTGACTTATTCAGAAGTCGGATTCAATTGCGGGTGATTTATGACTAGGCTGTGTCCTGGAGTACTTTACAATAAAAATGAAGCAGGGGAACGCCAGAAAATAAAATAACAGCCGCTCGCGATATGAAAAGAGATGGTCAGCGCGGCGTGAAAAACCACGGGTGATTAGAAAGGCTGGTCTGTTGGGAAATTGGAAGATTTACGGGGCTTGTTTACTGTTGTGTGGCAATCAGAGCCACGGGAACTATCTGACTCAGTGTTTGGGGTGTTTACCGCACTTGTAAGGATGTATTGCATGTGCCACGTCGTCCAACTTCCATTGCATAATTCAGCAAAATAAAGCAGTGGCAAAGCCAATAGGGTTGAACTTTTGGCTTTATCAATGCTTGTTTTTTGTGTCATGGTTTTTGCAAAATGTTAGGTAAAGGCTAAATACTTTTTTTGTCTCCAAAACACACACTACCATTGTAGTTGGGATTTAAAGGAACTGCTTGGTGTGTCCGTGTGAAAGGGGTGAATACCACCACTATGCAGTATAATTTGCAGTGGTTGGAAGAACAATGTGAATGACAGAATAACAAGCCAATGGGTGAATAGGACTGACAGACAGCCCCTAGCTGTAAATATAGTATACATCTAATTTTAGTAAAATCTAAAGGCCTTATCTAACTCAGACCTCAAAATTGTTTCTACCACAAAAGGATAACGTCAATAAATAAAAAATGACGCAAGTGATGCTGCCCAGTTACAGATCATTTACGTAGGTTAGCTGTTTACCTTTTGGTTGCTGATCCATGTGTTAGATAGTACTATTAAGATGTAGTCTTAGCAAAGACTCTATTAATGTGTGTTAATGCGTGCTAAAATTCATAATGCAATACTAATTGTTGCAGGATGTTCTGCATAAAGCTGCATAATATGTCATTTTTGCCATATAGCGTAGTCAACCCTATTGCCTATTTTGGTGCTTGACTGCCTCAAAATTCCAGTGACCCTGGCTCTGAATATCACACTTCACATGCCTTATCCAGTGGCAGCTCCTCTGGTAAGGTGGAGGAGTGTTGCCCCACTGCTTTTCTGCAGTGAAACAAAGGGAAAATAATAACTCGCATTATCATCATGTTCCGCAGCTTTGCGTGAGGGGGTGGGGCAATGGAGAAGTGGTAGGCAGCACCCTCCTAAGTGTGCAATGACTGCTTGGCCCCATCTCTCGGGCCGCCCAAAACAGTTTTGCGCACCTCGCATATTCTCCATGCAGGCTGCATTCCAGCCTACCTGGAAAATATGCTAAGGCCCCCAGTCAGCGTCTGAGCCCCGAAACACGGTGCTCAGACCAACCAGAATCCTGCAGCATTGTAATTGGCTGACTGGGAGCCTGTGTGTGCTTCCTGTTGAGCCGAACAAGGGAGGACTAAGGAGGAGAGACGCGACGAGGAAGCGACTAGAAGGTACGTTTTTCTTGTTTAAATTATTTTTTCATACCCACTTCCCCCACTTCCTTCACCCTCCCTGCCTGACCTCTGACCCGTGCCAGCCACAGCTGGCCATATCATTATTCTTGTGCAGTATTCCACATCCACAAACAGTTTGCAACTCCCCTCTGCACAATTATTCTTAATATGCAACTTAAATACACTGCTTTCCCATGCTCTTTTGCCTAACACTACACAAACCTGTTTATATATGTTCTCACTACTCAGCATGTGCTCTCCACAAACACTTTCTACATGAATATTTTCTCCCCATGTAGCAGTCTAGATGAACATCCACTTGCACCTAAATCCCATTCTTACTGAAAGATTGACAGTAAGAATTATACCATTTAGCACCTATGATTTAGACCTCTCTTTGCTGTATGGTTCTCCAACAGGCATTTATGTTACACTCTCACAACTTGCAGCCCTCAATCCATCACCCAAATCACTAGCAGACAACTAATAAAATTAGGCCAGGGCATAGTTCGTTGAGTTCTGTTCCGCAGAACTCCGCGAAGAGACAAAAAAACTCCATGGAGTACCGCAAGCAGAGGAGCGCGGCACGACGTGCTGTGGCATTTCGCGTTCACCAACTCACCATTGCCAAATGCAAGGGAGGTGAAAACTCTGCTGTGCTACGTGGAGCTGAGTTTTCTACACTCCACGAGCTCCATGGATCATGGAGTGCAGCAAACTCCATAAACAGAGTAGAGTTGACCACCCAGGCCTAAACCCATTTGTCTACAGTCACTTAAGCCATATGCTTGCCACTCATGCAATCCCAACGCATGACTTAACAAGCATTTGCAATGCAATAGGTCTCGTATTAGGAAAGTTTGAGCTATTGGTATTGTAAATGGCAAATTTTGTATTTAGGTTTTGTTTTTGAAAATAGAGAAATTAATAGCTTTGTCATTTACCATGCCAATAGTTATAACTTTCGCAAATGTGACACCAATAGCATTTGTAATGCAATATGTGTTGTATTTACGTGACTTACATGTATTGATATTACAAATAACAATGGTTTTTATTTTTTTTTTAATAATTAATACTTAAATAAAAGTTATTGTAATTTATAATGGCAATAGCTTAAACTTTTGTAAATAACATTTGTGAAGATTATGTTCAGTGTATTTTATTGTGACGAAAATCCAAGAACATATGTCAAATATTAACATCTTTTTGTTACATTTGTAATAAAGCTTGAAACATTGAGATAACATATTTGAACCAGTTGTTGTTGAATGGTTGCACAGATTGATGCTGTGGTGGAGCTCAGTGATGTTGTGGTGCCACAGAGTGATGCTGTGGTGGTGCTGAGTGATGTTGTATGCTATGCTATGTTTTGTTTTGCTATCCTATGTTTTGTTGTGTTATGCTATGCTATGCTGTTTTGTTATGCTATGCTGTTTTGTTATTTTATGCTATGTTTTGTTATGCTATGCTTTGTTATGCTGTGCTATGTTTTGCTCTGCTATGCTTTGTTATGCTATGCTATGTTTTGTTGTGTTTTATTATGCTATGCTTTGCTATGCTATGTTTTATTATGCTATGCTATGTTTTGTTGTGTTGGTATGCTATGCTGTGTTTTGCTATGCTATTATGTTTTGTTATGTTTTGTTCAGCCATGCTATGTTTTGTTTTGTTAAGCTATGCTGTTTTGTTGTGTTTTGTTATGCTATGTTTTGTTATGTTATGCTATGTTTTGTTATGGTATGCTATGGTTTGTTATGGTTTGTTATGGTATGCTATGTTTTGTTATGGTATCCGAAGCTTTGTTTTGTTATGCTATACTATGTTTACTTTTGCTATCCTATGCTTTGTTTTGTTACGCTATGCTATGTTTTGTTGTGTTTTGTTATGCTATGCTATGTTTTGTTGTGTTTTGCTAGGCTATGCTTTGTTATGCTATGCTATGTTTTGTTATGCTATGTTTTGCTCTGCTATGCTTTGTTATGCTATGCTTTGTTATGCTATGTTTTGTTATGGTATGCTATGCTTTGTTGTGTTTTATTATGCTATGCTTTGTTTTGCTATGCTATGTTTTGTTATGTTATGCTATGTTTTGCTGTGTTTGGTATGCTATGCTGTGTTTTGCTCTGATATTATATGTTTTGTTATGTTTTGTTAAGCCATGCTATGTTTTGTTGTGTTTTGTTATGCTATGCTATGTTTTGTTGTGTTTTGCTAGGCTATGCGTTGTTATGCAATGCTTTGTTATGCTATGCTTTGTTATGCTATGCTTTGTTTTGTTATGCTATGCTTTGTTTTGTTATGCTATGCTTTGTTATGCTATGCCGTTATGCTATGTTTTGTTATGCTATGCTATGTTGTGTTTTGTTATGCTATGCTATGCTTTGTTGTGTTTTGTTATGCTATGCTATGTTTTGTTATGTATGCTATGGTTTGTTGTGTTATGCTATGCTATGTTTTGTTGTGTTTTGCTAGGCTATGCTTTGTTATGCTATGCTATGTTTTGTTATGCTATGCTATGTTTTGCTCTGCTATGCTTTGTTCTGCTATGCTTTGTTATGCTGTGTTTTGTTATGCTATGCTATGCTTTGTTGTGTTTTATTATGCTATGCTTTGTTTTGCTATGCTATGTTTTGTTATGCTATGCTATGCTATGTTTTGTTATGTATGCTATGGCGTCGTTATATATAATATTGAAAATACTTCAGTACGTGTGTGAGAGGTTGTGGCGTAAGGGCCTGTGCTACCGACTTTGGAGCTGGGGAAGGAGGTTCGAGTGTTCGTTGGCTCAACATTCTGTGATTCTGGGCAAATGGCTTATTCTCCCTGTGCCTACCAAAAAATAAATGCATATGTCCTTGATGAAGCTCATGCAAAGCGCTTTGAGTTCGCGCAATATAGAACTGCAAAAAAAAAAGTTACATGAAAAGCAAATAAAATATTTGATGGAGAGCCCCAAAGGGACCTATCTCAGCACCTGCTCTTCAGAGCTGTAGGTGCTGAGCACTGGCAGGACCCGGCCCACTTAAATCCCTGCCCGTAGCTGTAGATAAAGAAGGATACAATTACCCTGCAGAGCTCCGTTTAGGGTCTAGGGGAATGAATTAACACGCAGCGTGGAAGGTCAGCACAGATTTTGGACGCAGCAGTAATTGTATGAACCCATCAAGCTATTTAGCAGCAAGTACCCCCTGAGCTAAGCAGAGAAATGAGGTGAGCAAAAGGATGCACGCCTACCCCCAGCTCTGCAGGAGATGGTGGAACAGCATTATATTGGCCGTGACTATCCCGCAAGTGCCAATGAAGGAAGTGGGTGGCAAATGGTGAGCAATTTCGTGGCCGCTTTGATGTTCAGTGGCCGCGCGGCTCATTGAGAACACCAAAGCCGCCGCGAAAATGCTCTCAAAAGCCTGCAGGCGGACAGATGGTTCTAAGAGACCTAAAAAGTGAGTAAACGTGCCTAAATCATTTCGCTGAAGTTGTGAGAATCCAAGTGCACTGAGGAGCTTACCTGTTACCTTCTGGCATTCAAATGCTTTCGGTGAAGTGATAGCTCGCGTAGCCATAACGCGGAAGTTAAGTGCTTCTAAACCGGAACCACATATGGTTTGAGTCGGGTCATGCCAGTGGTAAACAAACATTAAAACCGATAATGATAATCAAATAAATTCTCTATACAAGATTTATTAGCGTAAGTAAGAAAACATAAGTAACCTCGGTGTCCGAAAAAATTACACACTCCGAATACAAGCATTCCTGAGTGTTGTGCGCATGCGTCTATGTGCTTATGTTGAAGGTTGCTATGGGAAAGCGTATATACATGCACAGAGAAAAACTAAATAAATAATGAATCACGTATGCGGGAAAACTCAGTGCGAAAAGATAGACCCAACACCAACAAGCATTGGCCATGAAAGAGACACGGCCGGAAAACTCAGGGCGAAAGATAAAGATAAGCAGAGGCCGGGAGAGAAAATAAAGAAAATGAGGCGAGAGTGGAGGAGATAACGAGATAGACGAAAGGAGGGTCCGGCTGGGAGCCGGGAAGAGCTGCTGGCTCGGGAGGGTGATTGATGGGCGGGGGGGGGGCAGATCCCTTTGAAGCTGCTGCCTGCTTGTGGGGACTGGGAGGAAGGGTGATAATATTCCTTGGACATTTAGAAGATGTACTGGTAGCACCCAGCGGAAGGACCGTGGCAGGCAGGCTGCGAGAGGCAGCTTTTCGGATGCCCCGGGAGGGAGAAGGGGTTCCTGGAAGGGAGTGTGTGCACGTGAGAGGCTGGCTGTGGCTATCCGAGGGAGGGACGATGTGAGTAAAGAGAACAGTGACCGAATACAGGAGATAGTAAACTGGCTGATTGGGACTGTCAGGAAAAAATGTGGAGGAAGATAGACAGACAGAAGGGCGAAACAGAGGGGATGCTTGCAGCTAAGGGAAACGATGGGAAGCAGGCTGCAAGCAACTGTTTGAGAACAACTTGCATTGGACAGAGTGAGAGAAAAATGCATGAAGAGGGACAGCGTGAAAGATAGGAAAGAGGATTACGAATTATATAAGGAATGAGACGGGAGGTAGAGACTGAATGAACAAAGGTAAAGAAGTGTGGGGAAAGAGGGACGGGTTGCCGGGAGAGAGGGAACAGCACCAACCCTAACGAAAACGAAACTAGCATCTGGCGGAGAGCGAGGGATAGAGAGAAGGCGGGGCGGGGAGCAGAGCCGGGGAAGTACATGGGAGTCACGGCCTGCGGCCGTGAATAAGTGACAGCGGGGGGCAGGGCAACGGAAGCCTTTGATGTGGCAAATGCTGCTGGAAGGGTGAAGTGGATCAGCAGGGGGCGGAGAGCAGGGGTCGGAGCAGGAAGAGCTGCTGGCGTGGGAGGGTGATAACTGAAAGTACGGCCGGCCTGCGGCCGGCCATGAATATTTAGGGGAGGAGAAGCCCTTTGATGTGCTGTGCGGCCGGGAATGCGCGTGCTTGTTTGCTCACGTGATTCACGTGAACTCTAAGAAAACCGCAGTGCAAGAAGCCCTTGGTTTGACGAGGATTTCGAGCACTTGAATTCTCGATCCCTCAATGTGCTTGCGCGCATTGTAGGTCACGAGACCTAATAAACCACTCTTATCAACACTTGCCAAAAGGTACTGAAAACACCACTTGGTGCACACTGTAGTCACAGTCAAACACTGGCAACACCACCATTTTCCTCAGCTGCTCACACTCCTTACCCCAACCATGCATTCTCATTCACTTACTTCATTCCACAGTTACTCTGAGCACCGCTCAAAAACAATCAACAACACATATCCACACCAGCATCTGATGTTCACTAACAACACAAACTACTGAATAACCCTGGGCGAAGCACTACGCTACGCTCGCGTAGTTCGCCAAGTTTGCGCAACTTCGCACTACGCGAGCTGCACGTAGCACAGTGTGAACACGCGTAGCGCAGCGTTGCGTAGTGCAGCGGTCATTTTTTGCTTGTTCGCGGTCCTCAACGCGAGACTCTCAACGCGGGGAGGTCAGGTTTCTCATTGCGAGTGGTCGTGCATGCTCGCGACCGCTCACGATGAGAAACTACCAGTTCGCGTTGAGAAAGCTGACGCTCGAGTAAAAATCTACTCGAGCGGCAGAAAACTACAGCTCGCACTGTGCAAGATGCCGTTTTCAATGATTGCACAGTGCCGGATGCTTGTTCGCACTGTGCAATCATTGAAAATGCATCTTGCACAGTGCGAACATGCTACTACGCAGCTCGCGTAGTGCTACGTGAAGTTTGCGTAATGCGAAGTGCACTTCGCGTAGCTTCGCGTAGCGATACTTCGCGAACTACGCCCACCCCTACTACTGAATGCTCCTCAGAGTTTCACATCATCCTAATCCAACTACTTGCCTGCGGGCACTCACATCCCTTGAATTTTCCATAATTTTCTTTACATCACTCACAGCAGTCACTCACAACACCACTGACCGATTTTCCCATACATTTCTACACCATTCACCCACACAACACCATAAACTTGTAAAGCCATACACTCATGAATAACCACCCAAAGACGTTTGTAATAAAACTCAGATCTGTCGCTCTTTCCCAATAACTGTACCCACTAATACACACTAATACACACCACGGCGTGTATTAGACCTCGTATGAAGTCTACTCAAAGTACTTACCAACATCCTCTCGTCCATAGCTCCTCACAGTACTTCTCTACCACAATTGTTATATTTAGCTATCACTACTCACACACAGCCAACAGGAACGAAATAAGGGATGGACAGCAAGAGAATGAAAAGTGGACTAAAGTCTTGGTGGTAGTTCTCTCTAGCCATCAACTATACCTTGTTCTAGGAAACAGATCATGTGGAGAATACTGTAGGTGGATATCTGTGGCTTTGTTTCAATTTAGATTTAAAAAATGATGAAACTACACTTTACTAAAAGCCGGTGTGATCTTTGCCCCTTCAATTTGGAAGTTTGGGTGCAACCCTTAAGGAGGCCCCTAGCCCTTAAAGGGGGGTGGGGCAGTTAAGCCCTATGTCAATGAATATATATGATGTATGTGAGACTCAGGGCCCTTAATCACATTCTGCAGGAGGCTGCATCATTTTGCGTTATGCCACTGTTTGGGACTAACGTATGAAAATGCACTTTCCAAGTGTTATTCCCCATTTATTGCTAAACGTATGGTAATCACATTTAATAGCAGTGATACAGTTATTGTCAAAGTCAAAACAGATTTTGTATGATTATTTAAATCTTTACAATTATCTCAAGAAATAATAAAACAGAAATGTATTTACAATCACGATTAATACCAACAACGTTAATAATGTCCCATTGGCAGTATAACTTAGGTGCATGTGTTTAGCCAGCGTATAAAATGTTATAAATACAATAATTAAAATTTAGATCTAGTCCAGCTTCTCTGATCCTGCTTACTAAGTAAACTCTTAATCTGTTTTACATACAGTCCATATGTTACGCAATTGGCACCGTAAGACCCAAGACTGGTGAATCATTCTTCTCTACTTTCCTCCTGATCGGCTTGCCGTAAGAGTTTTCTTACCTCTACCAGGTATTTTACTCCCCGGCAGGCCAGAATTATGGAGGAATATAGTTATTGGAATTGTAATGGTACCATATTATGTTGCACAGGTTTCTGACATTCACTAATTCAAGACAACCATGGACAGTACACTCCAGTGCATTTAAAATCTAGGGCCGGTGCTTTCCTCAGTCTGTTTCATAAATTTCCGGCAGCAAGAGGTGACTGCCTAGAGGCGCAGTTATGGGCCAAAATCAACTCCGGCAGCCCAAGGCTTCTCTGGCTCCAGTTTCTTGAGGACTGCCAGCGCCTCCTGGATGTGAGTGAACTCTAGGCCATTAATCTGAGCCAGTCAGCTTTTAAATTTTGTATAAAAAATGCTCTTGCCTCTGGTCATACCATTCTGACAGGGCTATTATAGCCAAACGCAAACATGCTTGGGCTGTTATAAACACGTACCAGCCGACATCCCCCGCACTCTTTCTCGCCTATACCTACCCCATTTGTCTGCAGGCAAGATTTATGGCTCTCGATCTCAGAGAGTGGTCATTTTTGAGTCATCTAGCCAGTTGGCGTAGCCTCATGCAAGAAACAATTTGCAGATGCTATGGTCAGTGCGAGGAAGCATTTGAAAATGTGGTCTGCCTCTGCCCAGCTTTGTTGGATGAAAAAAAAAAGCAGACTCATCATGAGTGGAACAAGCTGGTAGTCCGTACATGTCAGCAGGCTACAATTGCCTCCCTCAACCCTGACAATACTTTTTTAAATTATCTGTTGGCTAAATCTGTTACCTTTGCCACCAATAGGTTCCGCCAAATAAAGGACCTGCCGGGGAACATTGCCCAGTCTCAGGGACCTATGCAGACTGAGCTCAGCTCAGTAGGGAGGGCCCCTTGGCAAGCTGAGCTATGAATAACTGATGCTGTAGTTCACAATCCCGCAATCTAACTCCTGTTTTTTCTTTGCAAGTTCCAATGGACAATAACGGACATTTTTTTTAATGTTGCTAGATAGTTTCTCCCATTTGAAGAATGGTTGTGATCCATTGCGCTCCATGCGCCCTTTAACAGCGGCTAACAATCCTTATGCTACTTTTGACAGCACTTTTTTACTTCATAAATTGTTTGTTTTTCTAACTGATTATGCACAAGCACTTTGTTGGTAATTTAACCCCTTCGTTGCGGGGACAATTCCGCCGCAGTGCTATGGTGGAGGGGGGCCGCGCGGCACTCCCATGCTCGTGACGGAACCGCTCCGTCACGAGCCTCGGGCGCGCTGTGCTTGTGACGGTTTTTGTATAAATAAACAGGAGTGGTAACCCGTCAACCTTGTTGGGATTGGGGTAGAGAACTATATAAACAAAACAGTATCCCAACTGGTATGATTTGAAGACAGTTAATGAGGATATGAATACAACATTATCCAAGGAGGAACAAGGAGACTCTATATGATTGTCACGTGTGCTCAAGGCATCATTTTACTCAACATTTTTCAAAGGCGTGGGCAAGTACAATTTACAGTTAATATCAGCACCGCAATTTGCAATTCAAGAATAACAACCCAAAGTAGTAGAAGGTGCACGAGTGAAGAGGTGAATAACACTACAGCGACACAAGTGACAGAGTGATCAGCGTGGGCGGCGCAAGGTGTTGGTGCATAGATATATACAGTGAATAAAAAACACAAAGTGGTTTCTAAATGATTTTGAAGGGTTATTTTCCATTTGTCATTCTTTGCGAGAACCACTGTGTGAGGGGCGCCTAGGATCTTGCTGATGAGTCGGCGGCGTTTCGATCCGTAGGAATTGGGATCATCTTCAGGACTGAGAGGGTTGGAGGCAGTGCGTATATCGCGACTGGTGGGCCGTATAAGGGGGGCCAATCTAGTAGTGCTTCTTCACTAAGTTCGGAGAGTTGCGGGTGCCTGGTGGGTCATCCCGTGTTGTAATCGCTAGGGAGTCGATGGTATCTATGTCGGTGCTCCGTGGGCCATGAATCCTACAGAGCGTAGTGCCGGTGTTGAGCAATTGTTGGGGGACTCCCATTACCGCAAGGTCGGCAGGGATGTGGTCCGATCCAAGCATAGCAACTCCGGGACAGCGATCCATTCATGCCGTCTTGCCCTCGAGGAAAGATTGATTCTCCTCGCCCCGCCGATCACGCTTGGATCACTACTAGATTGGCCCCCCCATATACGGCCCACCAGTCGCGATATACGCACTGCCTCCATCCCTCTCAGTCCTGAAGATGATCCCAATTCCTACGGATCGAAACGCCGTCGACTCATCAGCAAGATCCTAGGCGCCCCTCACACAGTGGTTCTCGCAAAGAATGACAAATGGAAAATAACCCTTCGAAATCATTTAGAAACCACTTTGTGTTTTTTATTCACTGTATATATCTATGCACCAACACCTTGCGTCGCCCACGCTGATCACTCTGTCACTTGTGTCGCCGTAGTGTTATTCACCTCTTCACTCGTGCTCCTTGTACTACTTTGGGTTGTTATTCTTGAATTGCAAATTGCAGTGCTGATATTAACTGTAAATTGTACTTGCCCACGCCTTTGAAAAATGTTGAGTAAAATGATGCCTTGAGCACACGTGACAATCATATAGAGTTTCCTTGTTCCTCCTTGGATATTGTTGTATTCATATCCTCATTAACTGTCTTCAAATCATACCAGTTGGGATACTGTTTTGTTTATATAGTGCTTGTGACGGAGCGGTTCCGTCACGGCCCCGCCCGCTCAATGCAACGTGCAGCGCAGGCGCGAAATCAGCGCCGCGCAGGCGCGCCGAGCGGGCTGTGACGGAACCGCTCCGTCACCAGCACGGCGCGCCCGAGGCTCGTTACGGAGCGGTTCCGTCACGAGCATGGGAGGGGTTAAACATGTCAACTTTTAACCAGGATTTCTTTTATGCTATGCTAGATGGCACTTTTTTACCTAGTGAATTGTTTTATTAATTGGCTATGCACAAGCACTATGATGGTGGCTTAGATACTATTCATATCAATTAGCTGGCACACAACCGTTGGTTAGGTGAATTTTCTTTAAACGACTAATGTTGTGTATTTACTAAAATGCCCTTGCGGCAAAGTATATGTGGGGAAGATGAAGAGGAAACTACGCCTAAGAATTAATGAACACAAGTCAAATATACGGACTGGAAATATGAAATCCACGGTGCGACACACTTCATGGAACATAAGCATAATATATCCCAATTGAGATTTTTGATCTTGGAAACAGTTGATAAAAAAGAGGGTAGGGACAACAGCAAACATTTATTAAGGCGTGAGAACTTTTGGATAATGAAACTACAGTCATATAGACCACATGGTCTCAATGAACGAATTGAATATGCTTGCTACCTCTGAGTACCAGGCCTTATGGTTTTGCTCTAAGATACTGTGTTAGTTGATAACATTTATATGCTAACATTTACATGTATACACTGGTTCTAACGCAAGTTATGTCATTTTCACACACATTACATACGATTGTGAAAACATAGTGTATTCTTTCCACTTTCCTACTTTTAAGTTCGGTTTATTTTATTTCATTATTTTTATTTTTCAATTTTATGACATTGACTATTTCATCATTCATACACACAGTAACATGGCCGCCACACCGCACCCGGTTTGAGTCCGTTTTTACTTGCTACCAACTACGGCGTCATCACACATACGCGCGTTTCTGTTTACTTGCAGAACGCCGGCAAAAGCACTTATGAACATTCCGCCGCGATACGGATTTGCAGGTAATAGACGATTGTGGATTACAAAGACCCTTCATGAAATTTTGATACAAGTAAGTTCGAAACCCCTAATTGAAGTGCTCATATAGAGCGCAATAGCACTTTACGCTATAGGATTTTAATACGCTCTTAACTTTAGCGTTGTACTGATATTGCTAACCATTGTCGTTTTCAACGTCATGACACTTCGGTTTTCACTTTGTTTCACAGTTACTCTTGAAGCATATTCCCCCGAACCTTGATTGTGAGTAACAACGTACATTCTTCGATTTTTCACATCACTTTTAAGCATGAGCACGATATAAAGGCATTTTTTCTAAATCACAAACACGATTATAGTCTTTTATCCCCACCACATTCATGTCTACACAATTGCACATGAGCACCATTTTTCAACCGCATGACTTCTAACTTGATACAGATGTAACACATATAAGTCCTTGTTTCACACTGGATTATGATTTGATTTCTAGAATGTACTCCCTGAAGAAGAGCATACCATGCTCGAAATGCATTGGAGTGTATCAAGAAAAGGAAAAGGCTTGCTTGAATTAATTTATGTACTGTGAATGAATTAACATATGGAATTAATGAAGATGAATGATATACAATGAATGAATAAAGTCAAGAACGAATGACAAATAATTTGACTGCAATTATTTGAACCTGCATGGAAGCAAGTGGAGTGCCCACAGGGGGATGCAACCAAGATTCTTGGAAGCACAGATTTTAAATGGCTTAGATACTATCTCATTCGGGTACAAACATTTACAATACACACAAGGCGCACTAATCATAGACCTGTGAGGTTCTAACATTGATAAAAGTGCTTAACTAAGGAAAAAAGTAAAACCATTTCTATTGATTGCTGATTCATTAATGTTTAACAATTTTGATTTTGACAATTGCTTCAATATGTACGATTTGATTCTGTACAATTCACACATGTTTCATTGTAGTAATCGCTTTAACAATTTTACATAACATTGCACAATATTTGAAAAACTTTTTTTTTTCTAAAGTGAAAGTTTCTTCTTGTCTCACTGCATTTCAGGTTGCCATAACCCTTCGTCAGGGGCACTGTAGGGGAAACATTTCAAATGAATAATCAGATTTGTATCCATCAGGAACATGTGAACAGAATTTCTTGTAGGGTTCGCTCCATTTCCAAATCAGACTATAATCTCCAGTGTACACCTGAATTCATAGTGCACCTGTGCAACTGCACATGTTGTGAGTCATTCACACTACAGAGGTGGCTTAGATACGTCATATTCTAGTCGAATTGTTGACTTGTTTGAAAGCATTTGCATTGCTATGGTCGTCTTTCCCCATCTGGATATATCATTACTTTATTAACTATTATGGACTTCTGTTTTTGTTAGGATATGTTGTTACTCTAGTTAAACAGTTTGACAACAACATTGCAGCTTTCATTCCGTTGTTTATTTGCTTTTTTTTACTAGTGTGTTTTGCTATAACGCGATTTGAAATGCTTTTTATTATGCATGTTTTTATACTGTATAATTGTAAAGGTTTTAATTAACCATACTATAAAGATCATTTTCAGCGTTTTATTTAAAATCAAGGGGCCTAGTAGCAAGAAATAGCAATATTTATCGCTAAACGTGGTTAGCGATTTTATTTTTTATAGCTGCCTATCGCTGGATATTTTAGCGGAGAAAATATGCTATTAGCAACGTTTTTCTCCATTGTGCTAAAATATCCAGTGATAGCGGCAAAATGCGAGAGATATTCTCGCATTAATGCCAATGGGGGCTTAATCTGATAATTCCCCCCTCATTGAGTATACAGGTAAGCCAACTTTTTAGCAGGCGTTAGTCTATAGCGATAATCGCGCTTAGCACGATTTTTTTTATCGCTTCGCCTGCCTTGCTAATAGGCGTTAGCTGTGTTAGCAACTGTTTTCAGTCGCTAACAGTTTGGGTACGCCCACTTTGCATGTCATTAGCGATAAATATCGCTGACATGCAAAGCTTGCCCCAAACCGGTCGCTATCGCCTAAAAGCTGTCGCTAACTGCTGTTAGCTACAGCTTGCGAATAGGGCGATAAAAATATTGCAGCTTTAGCGGGAAAAAGTTCCGCTAAAGGGGCGATATTGCCCTTGATAATATGCCCCCTAGTTCTAGTGGCGCGACCTTGGGAGGGAGACCAATCAGTCACAGTATTAATGTTCAAGCACTCATCATGGAATAACTATCCAGAAGTGCTAATGGAGTTATATTGCAAGGAATAACATCATATCCTAAAGTAGTCACGGAAGTAATCAGAACACCAACCTGTAGCAGTAATTTTGATGACTCTTCAGTCATCTCATTTAAATATTTCACCATATGCATATACTTCAGAATTGTCTGCAAAAACATCACCAGTTCGTTATAGGAACAGCCAAGCTGAGGTCATCTGATGACTTCAGAATGACTATTGCAGTATCTTAATTTCTGACTTTGAAAGGTGGGCTCAACCAGGTTTCTGAAGGCCTACAAATATGTATATTTGTAACTCCAGCACTAGAAAATATGGGGGGAAGGAGTATTTGTTGCAGACTTTCCACAGATTAGATAGGCATATTGCCACAGCACAGGGGAGGCAGCGCTGGATGGAGGGCAGAAACGGAAATCACTTCAGCATGGGTTTTTTTGTATTCCCTCTCCGAGGAACTGCAGCACTAGCAAATTGACTGTCTCGTTCAGCTTGGCTTAGGAAAATTGCTCTTAATTAAAGTTGTGAAACCGGCCAATTAGAGATGACAGAAAAAATCCAAATCGCCGCAGCAGGGCTCGAGATTCCCCCTTCCCACATCTTGAGGTGTTTTTTTTTTCAATCTTTTGACTTTTAATTATAACCATCGTTTTTTTTAAAGCATCTTTCATGTTTTCTGTCACTTGGTTAATTGCCTTGCATGATCTATGTTGCAGTATAATTTTTGTGCTGAGGATTTTATTAATCTGAAGGACAGACATGATGTACTTTTTATTTAATCTTTAGAAAGTTATTTAACCGCATGCGTGCGGTAGGATTTCCGCCCGTACGCTGGGTTTTAGGGATTCGCACTTTACATGACGAGCTGGGCTCGTCATGAGCGTGCGAGGAGGCTACCTCATGACGAGCCCAGCTCGTCATCAGCGTCGAAGGGGTTAAGCAAAACGGTCCAGCTTTGAGGTCTCGCTTGGTGCAAGGTAGGCAGTGGAGTTTGTTAAAGTTACTCTTTGTCTGAGCTGAAGGATGCAAAAATATCCCAAGTAGTATGTCATGCACGACTGTGAAAGAACGTCACACGAACGCTCTACTGATGGTATATATACGTATTATTACAATGACACTTTTTCAATTTCATAAAAGATAGAGGTTCCTTTTTGTCATTTTTGACAAGAGGCAGAGGACCCCGCATCCGCAAAAACAGAACAGGTGGGAGAGCCTTCTCCTACATCGCAGCCAAGACCTGGAACGAGCTCCCTGTGAACATCAGACGCTCTCCGACACTGCACACGTTCAGGAAGGACCTCAAGACCTGGCTCTTCAACTGATCCGGAGCTGCTCCCCCCGCTAGCGCCTTGAGACCCTCACTGGTGAGTAGCTCGCTTTATATTCCCCCCCGATTGATTGATTGATTTTTTAATTTTTATCTGCATCAACAAAAACTGTACTCTTGGAAATGCCCATAATTTGAGTGGCATGCTCCCAAATTTTTGCCTTGCTTTGCTGAACCCATTTTTGCTGGCCATACAACTCTGTGCACTTTACCCCTGCTAACCAGTGGTAAAGTGCTTGTGCTCTCATTTCTGAACATGGTAGAATTCACATGTCCCTAATTGGCATGTTTAATTTACCTATAAGGACCTAGAAGATGTTACCATATGTACCCAGGTCCTGGGAAATACATTTCACTAGTGGGCTGCAGCACTTATTGTGCCACCCACTAAAGTAAAAGGAACAAATGATCCACGGAATGCTGAACAATGCAAACGTTCACACCAGGCACAAAGGTCTGGGTTTAATACATTGTTCTTTTGCTCACCACGCCACCCCAGTTTGGACCCAGCCATATGCAAACCAGCCTGACCCTGTTCCTCGTGGGAACAGTTCAGCCAGAACTGCCAAGCCCGGTCCTCCCTGAACCACAAACAAGCATCCTGGGACCGGTTTTATGGTATCAGCCCTCTTCAGCCAGGCAAGCTTGAATCCCATGGTGCGATGAGCACAGGACCCATGTCTGGGCATACCCTTCCCACCCAGGGCAACAAAAGCAAAAGGACAAATGATGGACAGAATGCTGAATAACACAAACATTCACCTCCAGTCACAAAGATCTGGGCTTAATTCATTCTTCTTTTACTCACCACGCCACCCCAGTTTGGACCCAGCCATATGCAAATCAGTCTTGACACTGTTCCTCATGGGAATACACATCTAGAGCAGGGTGATAGCTTCACTTGGTGCAAGCTTTCCAGAAAGCCACAACACAGGAAGTGCTGCGTGGGACAGGGGATACATATGCATTCATTTATATATGACGGTTTTTCTGGGCTGAGGGAGGGAGAGGTCAGACACATTTACATTTGTAGAGGTTGTGTCCTGCCCTCACACAAACCTCTGATTCACCCCCCACAGATCATCTGGAGACGGGGCTGGGTTAAAAGGGATTGTTGTGCACTTCTAAGGGTTCCTTTGAAGTCACGCTTTCATCAAAGACAATTTTGAGTATAAATTCAGGGGCTCTGACCCTATGGTTTCAGACGGTGCATGGGACATGAGACAAGATGCTGCTGGTTCTACATACTGCACCAGAAGATTGCTGTGCTGCGAGTAGAAACTGCCATTAGGAGTACCTGCTTGATGTTCTGGCCTGCTGCCTGTTAGTCACTTTGCCACTTTGCCAAGGACCTTGATGTTCCTACCTGCCTGTCACTCCCATGGTGCCCCCTAAGTGACCTACAAGGAATCTCAGCATGTGGTGAGCACTATTTACTGTGTTCCTTGTGTGTTACAGTCAGCGCGTGGTGAGTGCTGTTATTTGCCTCTCGTGGATTCTAAAAGCACAGGTTGAGTGCTTTTCTTTCCAGCCAATGAGTGGCTGGGATTGCTCCTCCCTTGCCACAGCGTGTGGTGTGCACTTCCGTACTACCCCCGAGGACAGGCATATCCCTCGTGATTGCTGCTACACCAGCTCTGTAAGGCCCAGTCCTTTCATGGCATGCAAGTGCTTCCTATTCATTCCTCGGTTCCCCGCGCCGCCTAGAGAGCCACCGCAGATGCAAGGGAAATCACAGGAGGGATTGGATCGGAAGAACTCTGCTGACATCAGGTGGTGGGCGGGGCCTATTGGCTCAATGAAGACGCCACTAGCCCTGTATCGAATCAAGCCTCTGACTGCTTCTGAGTCCCTTCTTGCTGTGCAAGACGCCTCACCAGGAGAGATCTCTGTGGTGCCTAGAAGGTACTGGGCTTGGCTGCTGCATCGCACACCTGTGGGCAGCTGCAGTTGTGAGTTGGCCCTAAAGTGTGCCCCATCCCCTTTTGGCACACACATGGGGGTACTTGTTCCGTGGTGCACTTGGCCTGTGACGGGGAGACCTTGACAGAGGTCCCCATTTTGCTGGCTTAGAGACTAAACTGCCATATACCAGTTAGTAGTAGTGTGTAGGTGTCTCTGAGCCCTATGTTTCATGCATAAATACTTTGTTTCCAATGAGGTTCCCACATCTACTGTAATACTGCTGGTAGGAGCACAGAGGCGCTGGGCCCTATGTTTTGTGGTTACTTGTGGATTTCATGTGGTTGCCTCAGAACAAAACTGCATTGCCTGCAAAATATTTATGATTTTGTGGTGAAATGTGGTGAGTTATGTGTTTTCTCTTTCCCTAATCTAAACTGGCATTACATGCACTGATATTATGTATGTCATTTTGATTCTTGCATTGTCTTTATAATGAGTACTATTTCAGAACTTGCATATGCAGAGTATTTATGATTCATGTTGGTTTGGTCTATGTTACGTATAATATACTATATATTTTCATACAATCCTGTTTGGAGTCATTTTTATGGTGTGTTATTTGTGTTTCTGTGTGAGCGTGTTGCGCAAAAGCTTTACACATTGCTTCTGATGATGAGGCTGCCTGCTCTGTGGCAAGTCTATTTTTCCTACATTTTGCAGTTTCTATCCCCTAGAAGTGTGTCGTGAAGACAGATGTAAACCACATGAGCAAACCCAGAAAATAATGTTTCTGAAAACTAGACAAAATGTCAAATTCAGAAAGGGGCCATTTGTGTAGAAAGCTCATGGTTTTCCAGAAGAATATAATGATTGAAGTTAAAAAAAAATCAAGAGAAGCCAGAAAAAGATAAATAGTTGACAATGTTTTCATCTTTAATTTTTACTCCGATGGCTATTTTTAAAAGTAATATATCATTACATTCCTCATACCCTTTTAGTCATAGGGATGCATAACAAACCCTGGCAAAATTTTAATTTTGCCAGAGTAATCTGTGTAATTTCAGTAATTCTGCGTTAATCTGTGACGTAGGATTGCTGATAATAATGCAATTACACCCTCTGGCATAATTGACAGGAATTTGTAGAAAAAATCCATCTGAGAGCACATTTAGAGAGTGCAAGCGGCTGCTCATGCTCGCTATTTGTGTTCCATTGCATTTAGCGCTATGTGGCCGCAACAATGCATTATGTACTAAGTAGAGCTAAATGATCAGAGAAAGTCGGGGAAAATCTTACCCAAAGTAAACATTTAGCGAGCCGCTGCTTGCTCTCACTATTCATGTTCATGTTGGCTCCCAACGGACTCAATAGAACTGTGACATAGGTGTCAGAAGGCAATGCCATTAAAGCTTGTTTTAGAATGTTGAGTTTGCAGTTAAATGCAGCAAAATAAAGACTTGTAATTCTAGGCTCTATGTGTGGAGTGGTTCTTGACAGGTACGCCGGCTGGGAAACCGCTACAAATGGTGACCACAGAGGGGATAATTATGCCAAAGAATGACCGTCCTCTACCAGAGGGTTTGCCTTGGTCCAAGCAAACTGCTTGCGGGTGCCACATGTGTTACTGTTGAAGATGGGAGTCGACACTTCATACACATGGAGTTAAAGTACATATCCAGTGTTGGAAATGGGATACTTGGTAGGCTAGGGCGTGGGCCAAAGCCAGGCAGAAATCACCACTCAAGTTAGCATAAGGGAGTTACACTTCTAAAATAGCCCCTGCTCCCCCCCTTGGTAGCTTAACATAAGCAGCCAGGCTTATTTTAGAGGCAGTGTGAAAAACATTTACACATAACCAACGGTAATACAGTGGACGCACTACAAAAGGACACCACAACAGTTTAGAAAAGTATCCAATATTTTTATATAATTAAGACGACCAAAAACGATAAAAATCTGCACTACTAAATTTAAAAGTTCACAGTTCCAAAAATACACTGATTAAAAAAGGTTCCTTGTGGGAATAGCCCTGTGCGGGCTACCACAGCGTCGTGAACAACAAAATCCAACAGTTCTGGTGGGTCGCGGGTCGCAGGGGCGAGCGCCAGATACGGAGTCGGGAAGACATGCAAAACAGTACCTGTGAGAAATGCAGGGAGTGGAGGCCCTTGAAGTCTGTCCCGTTGCGGTTAAGCTCTTCTCTGGTGGAATCAGGAGCGCTGGTGCCAGCAGGCGTCGGGTGGTGCCCCATGTCGCGGTGCGAGCAGCGGCTCGTGGTGGCGTCAGATGACATAGTCGGCGAGACCAGGGTCGCGGTGCGAGATGAAGGCGATGCTCGTCACGGTGCTAGCAAGTTGCGGTGTAAGCAGCAGCAACGTCGTTGCTGGAGCGCTGTTGTCAGCTGAGGAACTGGAGTCAATGGCACCGGCGTCGTTAGGCCAAGGCTGCGGTGCGGGATGAGGGTGGTGCCTTGTGTGACTTACGAGTGGGGCCCTCGTACCACGGTGCAAGCAGCGGCATCAATTTCATCAGGAAGAGGCGCCGTCACGCCAGCCCGGGCGTCCTCGCGAAGGAAGGCGGTGCAGCGTGCGGTGCTCACAGGTCACGGTACGAGCAGCGGCGCGGTGGTGCCGTCAACAGGCAGTTGTCGGTGAGACCAGGGTTGCGGTGCAGCGCTGCGGCAGTGCCTTCAGGACGCGGAGTCGGCAGTGGCGTTGTAGATGTCGTTAAGTTGATGTTCTTCGGGTTGCAGCACAAAACACACAGCCCCCAGTGCTGCGGGTGAAGAACTTGGTCTTTGCTGTTCCTGAGACTTCGTGAACAGAGGGCAAGCTCAATCTCAAGCCCTTGGAAAGACTCACAAGTTAGGTTTTTCTTGGCAGTCTTCTTGATACAGATGAGTTCTAAAGTTCAGGGGTCTGAGACCCAGTATTTATGTCCAAAAATCCTTCGATCTTTCAGGCAGAGGGTGTCTGTGCCCGGCCACAACCAGTTGGGCCTTCTCTGGTGTGAATTTCTGGCAGGAAGTGGAGACGGCATTTGTCAGAGACAGACCAGGCCATTTGAGGTGCAAGGAAATCTCCTCCCCCTTCCCCCATCATAGCCCAGGTCTAATCAGTCCTTTCCCGACTTACCTAGAGTATCTGGAGCCCCTCCGCCCCTTCCCCCAGCTTTCTTTCATCCAAAACCCAGACAGGCAATCCACATTCCAGCAGAGGCACACGGGATGACTGAGCAAGAAAATACCCACTTCCTAAAAGTGGCATTTTCAAACACAGAATGTAAAAATCACCTTCCCTAAAAGATGCATCTTTAGATTCTAAGTTAGGGCATACTACATTTTATTTCCTTACGAAATTCCCTGGGCCAGTTATGTTTATGAGATGTTATAAACAAACCGCCCATTCTGTCCTATGGGGAACTGGTAGCCTTGCAATAGTGAAAAACGAATTGGCTGTAATTCACTATTAGGACATGCAACACCCACCAGGGCTTGTCCTACCTTTCACATACACTGCACCCTGCCCACTGGGGTACCTTGGGCCTACCTTAGGGGTGCCTGACATGTACGAAAAGGGAAGGTTGGGTACTGGCAAGTGTGTGCACTGGCCAAGTTGACATGGCAGTTACAAACTGTGCGCAGACTCTGCAATGGCAGGTCTGAGGTACCCTTTCAGGGCTACTCACGTGGGTGGCACAATCAGTGCTGCAGGCCCATAAGTAGCATTTGATTCACAGGCCCTGGCACATTCAGTGCACTTTACTAGGGACTAACAAGTGAATCAAATATCCAATCATGGAAACACCAATCCATAGCACAATTTACGCAGAACACCTGAACTTTACACCTGATCAGCAGTGTGAAAAGTGCGCAGAAACATTATGCCAGCAAAAACAGAGTCAAAACCAGAAGGTCAGAAAGCACAAAAGTCAGGGGAAACACGCCAAAAGATGCCAAGTCTAACATCCAGCAATGGATGTAAAGCACATGAAGGCAATGGAAGCATTGCAGAGAATGTACACGATGATGGTCGAGAGCCTGATGGTCAACCCATACACAAAGTTATTGCGCTGTCACGCAAGGTAAAGTTGTATATTACACAGCGTGTTTAAGCTGAAAGTGGTTACAACCTGGTTTACAAAGTACAGCTGCTGATAATCATAACCTACAAAATAACGCAGTGAACAGAAGGGTTACATGGTGAAATCAGCCAGGTGTTACAGAAGCAAATTGCCATTTAAACAAAAAGGAAAAAGTGCCTTACTGAATAGCCTGAAGAGAGAGCTAATACTACCACACTTGGTGACGGTGGCTCAAGGAGATGTGTTCGGGGTTGTGCTGACAGAGCCGTCCCTACTAGAAGAGGCTCACTCACGAAGTTGCAGGGTGGGGCACAGAGCAACTTCACAGGTTTTGAAGAATAAATATCTGAGAACAACTTTTGGAATAGAAATGTATCAGATGGCTGAGAAGAAAGTCACATTTTTAGCTTTCATTAATGATGCGTCGGAGGCCTGCACATCGCAGGGTCTCACAGACGAATTGCAAGCTCCAAGTCACAAGGAACCACCCGGGGTGTCATTAAGGCCAAAACTGGTCAACAATGCTGCTGCATTCCTGAAACCACCACCACCTTTCGATACTGTCAAAAAGCAAAATATTGGCGATAGATGGTCTGCGTGGATAGAGATATTTGATGATTTCACTGATTCACTTGAAGAGACTGATAATAAAAAGATTATCAATTATTACAAAAATCTTGCTGGTGATAGTGTGAAAGAAGTCATAAGGAAAATGTCATGAATTGACAAAGAAATTACATATAGTCAGATTAAAGAAAGACAGAATCAAAAGTTCAATCCAGTACCAGACTCTGATTACAAAAGATATATTTTCAGTTATGAATGTCAAAGAGTTGGTGAAACCATTGATGAATTTGTGGAGAGACTTGATACACTCATCAAATATTATAAGTAAAATGAATTTAATGATGAGGGAAGTATTCAACTTCGAGATATGGATGGATGCTTGTCAGATTCATTAAGGCGACAATTGCTGAGAAAAACTCAGTCTCGAGTGAGTGTTGATGACTGCCAGGGCTGAGGAGCATGCTGAAAGACAAGTCACTGACATGGAGGCTGGAGCTGCCCCAAAGTGAATGCATCATGAGCATAAAAATTAAGCTAAAACAAAAGACTGAAGGACACAAAGTGCTGTCTACAAGTAAAAAGAAGTTACATTTTAGATGTGTATTTTCGTTTTCACATGACGGTAAATGTCCCGTCATTGGACTGGGAAAGAGAACC
Source organism: Lissotriton helveticus (assembly GCF_964261635.1). Lineage (NCBI taxonomy): Eukaryota > Metazoa > Chordata > Amphibia > Caudata > Salamandridae > Lissotriton > Lissotriton helveticus. The sequence continues at coordinate 526,324,069 of NC_136072.1, forward strand.
ATTGTGTGACATTTTGTAAAGTGAAGGAAAAAGCAAGTGTGTCACGGAATGAAGACAAAATGGCCACCAGAAAATTCTAGAAACAACATTCAACACAACCCCACAAGGCCAAGCAGTGACATAATTTGAGGCAAATTGACGCTGAACGAAGTTGACTGTCATCTGAATCATTGTCAAACAGATTGGCCACCTCAGTATCCAGTGAAAGTGAGGAAGACGGTTGCGGAATGTCAATGTTTACTTCAGAGATAAGAGCCAAGGGCATAACACAGGCCCCCGCAGTGCAGGGGGCCCCCAAGATCCAGGGGGCCCCCTCAGCACAGTACTCCAGCCGGAGAGCTCCAGATTGAGGTCAGAGGGGGCTCCCCCACGTACCTTGCAGGGGGCCCCCTCAAGCTTCGTTATGCCACTGAGATAGCATGTCGAACTGGCTGCATACAAGGAAAAATGGCAATCAAAGAAAAGTCAACGTGCCAAAGAACTAAAGTGATATAAACATTGTCTGAAAATAACATTAAAAATAAATAACTACGCAATACCTTTTTTCATCAACAGTGGCGCATCGTTAAATATAGTGTCTGAAGAGAAATATCATGAATTGTCTCCGTTACCTCGATTTACACCTTTGAAAACCAAAGTGTACACTTGGACTTCATCAACACCCATAAAAGTTCAAGGTTCATTTGTAGCAACATTGAAACACAAGAAAATGAAGATGCAGGTACCTATCCATGTGCTTTATTGTACGGCAGCAAGTGCCAGTCAGCTCAGTTTCAGTACAACTGATGATATGCAAGTGATTTCTGTGAATTACAACCGGAATGCTCACCAAGAAATAGTAAGTCAATTTCCTTCATTGTTTCATGGTTTGGGAAAGCTAAAGACAATGAAAGTAAAGTTACACATTTATGATGATGTCTGTCCTGTTGCTCAGAGACATAGTCAAGATACTTTTCATTTACAAGAAACTGTTGAAAAAGAGCTTGACTCATTACTTAAACATGACATTATTGAGTTTTCAACTGGTCCAACGTCATGGGTTTCTTCCGTAGTGGTAGTGTTCAAAAAGGACACTGAAGGAGCTGTATGCATAGCGTTAAAATGCGCCAAGCAAATAAGGCAATTAAACAAGAACGACATCCATATACACATATTACTGACATGAAAATGCAACAAATCGGTGTCAATGATTTCTTTCGCCTTTATTTAAACAAAGGTTATCATCTGGAACTCGAAGAAGAGTGCATGTATATTACAAACTTTTCTACACAGTTAGGTCTGTTTTGTTATAAAAGACTCAGATTTGGTGTGTCATGGGCTGCAGAACTTTATTAAGACGTAATTCAACGTGTCATACAGCTGGTTGTGAATGCATTCTACTATATTATTTCCCAGGGCTAGACAAAAGGAGCATGTTTAAGCTCTCGCTAAAGTTTGTCGCTTACTGACTGATGTAGGCCTGACTTTGAATGCAGACAAGTGTGAGTTCCACATGACTAAATTTAAATTCTTTGGTCACATCATTTATGATGGGGTTATGACACCTGATTCTTCTAAAGAACAAACATTGTCTAATGCTACTCTCCCACAAATGGTTTATATGATACGTTCATTTCTTGGCATGGTCAGTCTCTGTTCAAACTACATCTGAGACTTTGCGACCATAAGCGCGCCCTTACGAGAGTTTTCAAACAAAAATGTTTCATTCAAGTGGTTACAGGAATGTTAAAGGAGTTTCAACAAAATCTAACAAGTCATTGAAATTGCTGCTGAAATGGCCTATTTCAATACAAAGCTTCATATAGAGGCTGTTGTTGATGCTAGCCCCTTTGGGTTAGGCTCTACCCTAGAAAAGCACAGTGGACACCCCCATGTTTAAAGTCACATTGTGGCATATGCCAGGAGAAGTCTCTCCCAAACAGAAGGTGCTTACTCTCAACCCGAGAAAGAAAGTTTGGCCGTGGCATGGGCTTGTAAGCATTTGCATGTATTCCTGTATGGAAATCCTTTTTCGCTGGTAACTGATCATCAAGCTTTACTGACTATCCCTGGCAATCCAAATGTCAAGATCCCTGTTTGCATTGAATGGTGTGGACTTCAATTACAAGAGTATGATTGCACCATTGACCTTTGTCTAGGAAAAGATCAAAACCCTGTTGACTATTTTTACGGAGTGCCTGTACAAAGTCAAGGTACTCCATCCAAAACAGCTGAAGCCTACATTCATTTCATTGTAAGGTAAAATACGCTACTGCCATATCATTAGCCCAGATCATCACGACCTTGAGCCATGATAGTGACATGCTGAAGTTGAAAGATATAATTACACATCAGTCGTTGAACCAACATACTCAACCTCTCACATGTGATGGTAAATACCAAAAGTACACAAACATTAGAGATGAACTGTTTATAACTCAGTAAGGAGTTATACTGCGAAGGTTGGGAATCCTAATTCTAGAGAGTTAAAGACAAAAGATAATTGAAGTGGCTCACGAAGGCCTTGGTGGCATTGTTACCCCGAGACAGCTCTGAGATCAAGTCTGGTTTCCAAATTTAGATGAGAGGAATGAAAAGGAACTCAAGGCCTGTCATCTATGTAACTACTTTTGCAATGTCATAACTCACTAAGCATGCATGGGGGAGAATAGCCATCGATTTCTTTAGTCCTCTTGACAATGGACATCATTTGACGGTAATTGTGCATGAGTACTCTCGATTTCCATTAATAGAGGAACTCTTATTCACGACTCATGAACGAGTCATTGAGATACTTGACAGCATTTTTGCAACATTGGGCATTCCAGCCATTCTGAAGTCTGATAATGACCCACCGTTCAACAGTAGAGAATTCAAGGACTTTCTAGAGCATCTGAACGTAAAGCATCAGAAGAGCACACCTTTGTGGTCGCAGGCCAATGGCTTGGTTGAGCATTTTATAAGTACACTAAAGAAAGCAGTAGAGCGTACAACTCTTGAGAGGCTCAGTTTGCAACCTGTGTTGAATTCCACCCAAACAGCCTATAGTTCAACAACCCACTGAACCACAGATGACAGTCCTGTGACTTTGATGCTCGGGACTGTAATAATAACCATATTACCTCAATGGACCAACAAAAGAGAAGGAGGTGATATTACAACTTGAATGAAGGACTTGGTTAATAAGGAAAAGGTAAAAGCCTTTGCGGACAAGAGGCGACGTGCACAGAACATTAGATTTAAGACAGGAGATCTAGTGATCGCCCGCCCACTGTGAAGGCGAAATCGGATGAGCCATATGATGCTGCACATTTCCACATTGTGTCCATCAAGGGACATATGGTGATTGCTCAGTATCCTGGGAAGTCTGTTACCAGAGACTCTTCTCACTTTTGATATTTTATTAGTCGGTCTCCTGATCCAGATGGTGAAAAAAGACTGAACTTGAGAACCCAGTGACTGCTGTTACTTCTTCACTGTCTTCGAAGATCTCTGACAGTGAAGATGACAGCTCCCAGCTTCCTGAAACCAGACCAGGCCGAGTAATTAAAGCACCAAGGGCTAGATGTAGGTAATAGCAAATTACCAAATGGTAAATACCGAATTTTACCGATTCGGTATTTACTAATCGGTAATTGCTGTGTAGGAAAAAAAATCGGTAAAAATACCGAATCGGTAAGATTCGGTAATTACCGATTCGGTAATTACCGAACCTGTATTTGCTATGGATTCCTATGGGCTTCAAGGCCCATAGGAATCAATAGCAAATACAGGTTCGGTAATTACCGAATCAGTAAAAATACTGAATTTCCAAGGGGGACAGGGTGTCACTTTGACACCCTCTTGCTCCCCTGTTTCAGGCTTGTGTGCCATGTGACACACATACATGCCCTTAGGGCATGTATGTGTGCCACATGGCACAGGTGCACATGCACAGATGTGCATGTACACAGAAATTCGTAATTTACCCCCCCCAATAGTTTTGGGTGGTAAATAACGAATTCTAAAGGCCCTGTAGAACTGTTTAAAGTGCTACCTACATGAGAAAATACAGATTCGGTAATTTTACCGATTGGTAATTTTACCGAATCTGTAAAATTACAGATTCAGTAAATTTACCGAATCTGTATGTTTTTGCTACCCCTACATACCAATGACCAAATACCGGTCGGAAACGGCCGAAAATCGGTATTTTTGGCAGTTTCCGACCGGTATTTGGACACCTACATCTGGCCCCAAGAAGGTTGAGTGAAGAAATGTGGTGTTATATATGAGAAGGTTGATTGAAGAAATTTGATATTATATGCATATTCTATGGTATATCTCTAATTCGATTTAAAAAATCCACTGAATCACTAATGGAGGAGGGTACATTTTCAACACATGGAAACAGAAAAATGCCCACAAAGCTAGATATATTTTTTAACAAGGAGTCCCATGAGCTCACTATTGGATGACCTGGGGGGTTTTCGAGGCTCTTGTGGACTTTTGGAAGCACTTATATTGTGGGAGTAATTCGAAGAGCGTTAGTAGAAACCCTAATTCATCATCACCCTAGAGCTCTTGTCTGTGCCAATTATTTAACATGGCGTGGTATAGCTGCATAATTTGTGGAGATGGTTCCTCTTTTAATCACTCATAATTCACCGAGTCATTGAGTTGTCTTTTGATTTCAAGATAATGTTTTTGGCAGTCCATCACTATGCTATTTCCACCTTTATCTGATGGTTTAATGATGATATTACTATCACTGCAAAGACCTTTTAGAGCCCATCAATCATCACCGCTCATATTCTGTTTTTATTAGATGTTTCCATTTCTTTTATTTTACCAGAATATTCCGAACATCCTTAGTCATAAGTTTGTGAAAAACATCCACCCTATTACCCGGTGGAAGCTGGGGGCAAAATTTGGAACACATCCTACATTTGCTACTGACCGATTTATTTGTTTCAATTGCCATCCTGTTATACCATTCCTCAATGGTAATATTTTCTGTTATTACTGACATGTCACCCTCCTGATTCTCATAATGCAGACAGTATAATGTTTTTAATGGAATTATGTCTTCAGAAATTAGTGGTGACAGGGTCTCGGGATCTCCTTGATCCTTTAACCTAGGGGCCTTGGTTGCAAAATATTTTTATAAATTCAACTTCCGGCAGAATTTATATAAATCCACCCTAGTTCTAGCAAGGCCCATCCCATTTGAGGGACCAAATGTCAGTCCTTTGTTCAATAGATTCAGACGTTTCTGATTTAAATTTTTAGATGACAAGTTGATAACAACCTCATCTTTAGCAGGTGCGGTCGTGTCTTCACACAACCTTGTTATTTCTGCATGTCTTTGGCTTTTCTCCCTTTGCTTTTTGCGGCAATGTCTGACTCTTTTTGTTGCTCTTCTCACCTTAGTTGTGATCCTCTGCTTTTCCCACGTGTGGTCATCCGGAGAAGATTCATCGCCCCTGAAAAATCCATTCTTTGTCGACTGTTGACGGGCCCTTCATCCCCCGAACTTATTTCAGAACTCTCTGCACGTGACATCCTCATTTGTTTTATATAGATATTTGCAATAAAGAGCCTTCGAGTTGTTCCCCTACCGTGGCCTCTGCCTTTTCTTCAGAAGGGGGTGTTTGGACATATTTTACATCGCTAGCCAGCGGCATGTTACAGGGGCCCCGGTACACAAGTTGGCCTGATCAACACTGTCTTTTTTTGCCTTGGCGAAAAATATTTCGATTTCAAGTTATTGAAAGGATCAGGCCCACCATTGTTGACAGGAGGAAAGGAAGCGGTGTCGGAGCCTTGGACTCCGCGTTGGGAGAGACGCATTGACGGACTTACCCCCGGGAAATGGATGCCTGTGAGTGACGGTGGTGCAGTAGGGGACTCGAGGAGGCTGTTTGTTTCTGCGGGCACGGCAGGAATATGAAAGAGGATCCTACTTCACTCTGGAATTCGCGCAACCATTTGGCCGCTCGATCCCTGCTGATTGCTGCATGCTGGGATTTGTAGTTCACCATACAACCTAGGAACTGCGAAAGGTGAAATTATTTCATCGGAAGGGGCGGAGCGAATTGTGGATATTTCAGTTGTTGCAGGTTCAACAACTTTGTGGCAAATTACCCTCCTCCTGGACTATACTGGGCGCTGAGGAGGCTACACAGCCGAAATGCATACGCCCGTTGTTGCCTATTTTGCAATAAAGAGCCTTCTAGTTGTTCCCCTACCAAGGCCTCTGCCTTTTCTTCAGAAGGGGGTGCTTGGACATATATATATATATATATATATATATATATATATATATATATATATATATATATTTATATATATACACGAAAACTCCACCACGCCACTTCCAATCCCCACTCGGATCGGCGAAGCGATAACCAGGAGGCGGACCACTGGAAAGTCACAATGTGGGCATTGTTGGGCCTGGGACAGGAAGCCCAAAGGGGGAGAAACAGAACGACCGGGCATTGCCCAAGGCTAGTGTGTCATCTGTTGGGCCTATGGTGGCCCCATTACCCTCCACCCAGCAGGAAAATTGTAGGGTGGCACAAAGGTTGCCGGTAGAGAAGAGGACTATGGGCAGTAAAATACATTTAGATTTACCACCAGATGCTGCCCCGACAGTGGCAATTTTTGTGGGCACTCCCCCATTGAAGGAAGGGGAGTTGGAGCACTTAAGAGACCTCATAGCTAAAGCACAATCCTGGTGCACGTATTCATGCAGTGGGGGCAGCATTGCTAACAGAATTATTTCAGCTAACAGGGTGGGTTGGATCGGGAAGGTACCGAAATTGGTGCAGGGGGATTGCGTGATAGTCAACTTTGCAGGGTTGATGTGGCCGAAAGGTTATTCTGGGACGGATCTGGAGTCTCAGATAACGATTACTTAAGACCATTGCCCTTGGGCTTCTTCTACCCACCCATAGTAAGATCATATGGATCACATTGCGCATCCATAGGGGGTAGGACAAGGCCCCAATTAGTAGGGGAGGCGGGGGCAGGCATGCGAACCTCTTGTCTACAACCAACAGTAGGTGCGGGACCAATTACCAACACCCGAACCAAGCTTCCTGAGTTACGACAGCATGTATCTCCTGGTCAACACATTTCCGGAATAACAGAGGGGTGTGGGTTGGTTCGTAGTAATCGCTTTTCCTCCCTTTCGGGGTTAGAGGACACAGACCGACTACCCGCACCACCATCACTACATCTAGGAGAAGCACCTAGTCCCACCCCTGATTTAGTTGATGTATGTAGGTTATTGAGCTGGAATGTGGCGGGAGTTAGAACCAAAAGGGTTGACGAGGCATGGCTCGCTTTTATCTCTATGTACGATATTGTAGCCCTTCAGGAATCTTGGGACATATCACCTAGTTTCTGTTTAGATGGTTTTTCGAGTTTTGTTGTGCCATCTGTCCCTAGTGTTGCGGGTAGAGCCAAAGGTGGTCTTATTTTGCTTTTTTCCCTAAAACTTAAGGGGGCTCTTAAAGTAATTAAACATGCCTCACCAAATCTTCTAATAGTGGAAAGAGTAATCTCCCTGACCCAGAAAACCATTTTTATTAATTTTTATAATGCCGGTATTCAGGAAAATAGTAACAACAATCTTGCTATCCTGGACTCATTTTTGTCAGTGGTCAGTCTAGATATATACACTAATATCGAACTCGTCCTCATGGGAGATTTTAATATCCATCCGTGTACTTTGCCATGTGGTACAATTGATTATTTGGGACAGAGTGGTTCAGATACTATGCACTTTGAGCACTCTAAATGTGGAGAGGCATTAGAGGAGCTATTGGCTAACTCCAATTTATTGGAACCTGCAGGCAGCATAGGCGGACTGAGGCTTATCACCTATAAAGGCTCGGCTCCAGGATCCATTATTGACTATATATTTGTGTCACCGGGGATATTACACAGCGTTGCATCATATAGAACCCTGATTTCCCCGTTCAGCGATCATAATCCTGTTTTATTGGAAGTTCATTGGGGCGACTCCATGGGCCTTAGGCCTCCCTCTGTTAAACCTGGGATGGGAACCCTTAAAGCAGTGGACCAAGGTAGACGGCTCAAGTGGGCAAACGTGGTCCCGGATGATTTCTATGATGTACTTCTCCCCAAAATTGACGGCTCTGTGGCAATCTGTCAAGATCCTAGAGCGGAAAAACATGAAATACTGGGGGCCTATGAAGAAATTTGTTCTCAAGTTTCGAATCAGTTGATAGTTAGACTGGGCCAGGGTGGTAACAATCAACACCGTTGGTTTGACTCCAACTGCTCCAAAGCTCATAGAGCCCTTTTAGCTGCCCTAAACCATAAGCCTAGAAATAGGGAGGCTATTTCTATCTTAAGGAGAGAGTACAAGCGGGCTATTAGAGAGCGTAAGGATGGAATCATGCAAGCCGCATGGGAGAAGCTACTCTCAGTGGATGTCCTGTGGGACAGTAGCCAATTCTGGAAAGTGATAAACCAGCCCCTGTTCTCTGGCCAGGATAATACGCTCATGGATTGTGTCATCCCAGATGACAGGTGGCTGGCCCATTTTAAATCTGTGTATGGGGATTCATCGTCTGGGCCATGTGCCCCCCAATTGACAACCTCAGAGTATGCCCGTTAGTTTTTACTCACGAGGAGGTTGAGAGAGCCATCTTAGAAACCTCCAAAAACAAAGCACCAGGGCCAGATGGAGTGCCCGCAGATTTTTACCGTCACTCCCCAAAGCTGTGGGCAGGAGTGTTATCTAAAGTCTTTACAGCTGCCAATTGTAACGTAATCCTGATTTCCTGGGCCACCTCAGTTATAGTACCAATCTTCAAAAAAGGCCAGAGGGAGGACCCAGGGTGTTATAGACCCATATCACTTTTAGATTCTGCCATCAAAATACTGGGAAGAGTCCTTCTGGTGAAATTAAGGGATAGCATTGAAAGTTGTGGGGGTATATCTAACACCCAGTACGGGTTTAGGGAGAAGAGAGGTACGGTCGAGCAGTGTTCAAATCTGCATCTCCTGATCGCAAAATACACTGTTGCCAAGGAGGGGTCGTTATTTTTGGCCTTTATGGACCTCTCCTCGGCCTTCGACCTGGTGAACAGAACTAAACTGTGGGCTATCCTCTTGAAGATTGGCATAGATGGGTCCTTAGTAAACTTTATGGCATCACTTCACCAGGAGCTGTTTGCCAAGGTCAGAGTCACCAAGGAGGGTAGATGCACGACCCCCTTTAAATCTATGCGAGGGGTGCGCCAGGGCTGCATCCTGGCCCCCCTCCTCTTTACAATCTACATTAATGGCCTAAGTAGTCATCTTGAGGCCGTACAGGGTGACGTTCCGCGTATTGGAGACGCTAAAATACCTGCCCTCCTATACGCGGACGACGCAGTACTTATAGCCCGCACAGGTGTCGGATTGCAACAGTTGTTGGATGCATTCGGGGCTTTCATGGATCAACTTGATCTAAAGATTAACGCCAACAAATCGCACACCATGGTGGTAGACCTCCATAGTAAAAAGGTAAAAACAAAAATGTTTAAATGTAAGGATGAGGTGGTTACAAGAGTGGCTGTTTTTCCTTATTTAGGAGTACTCTTTGATGAGAGAGGCTCATGGGGGCCACAGGTTAGAGCTAGGGGCCTAGCGGTGGCAAGGTCAACTGATTCACTCATGGGGTTTTCCAAAAGGCTGGGGTCCAGGCCGATGGAGGCAATGAAAAAAATTTACAACTCCAAATGCTTGGCAATTGCAGTCTATGGTTCAGCCCTATGGGGATATATAAAAGACGACACTATCCAGAGAGTGGAAAAGAGGTTTCTACGATCACTGCTGTCTGTCCCCCAGTCCACCACGACCTTCTCGACCCATGTGGAGGTTGGTTTGGACTTTGTTACTGACAGGTTGAGGCTGGCCCCAATAACATTCTGGCTTAGGACATGGCTGAACAGTGAATTATCTCTTAACCATGCTATTATGGCCGACGCCATGTCCCTAGATCATTCCAAAAAAGTGCCCTGGCTGGAATATATAAGAAGATCTTTAACCGAGCTGGGTCGCCCGGAACTTTTTTACTCACCTTCCTGTATTAGGAGGGAGGATATTAGTGTGATCAAAAAGCAATATATGGAGGGGGCCAGATTGGCACGTGAGGAAGGGAAACTGAGGAAGCCGACTGTTAGATCGCATTACTTGCTTCTGCATTCCCTATCAATGGAGCCATATCTTGGCATCGTCACTAAGCCGTTCCATAGGTTCCTACTGACCAAGTTTCATTTTAACTTGATCCATTATCATCTGGGCAGCTACCCTAAATGGGTGAAACCTGAGGCAGCCCCATTTTGTAAATGCGATGATATGTCTATACAAAACACTATGCATTTTACCATGTTTTGCAGGTTTCTTGCTGTGGAAAGGGCTACATATTTGTTACCTATTTTAAGAAAGGAGGGCTTCACCCAGGTGAGGCCTGCTGTAATTTATCTTCAGCTCCTAGGCAGCACTTATGTTATATTTAGCGTTGCAAATTTCTTGGTAGCTGCGACCAGAACTAAATCACGCAAAACACGAACATGATTATTTTTAACACGAGGTTGCCTGTTTTTCCCTTTTGAAATGAAAGCTCTACAATTAAATGTTCCGAATAATTTTTCAAATTGATTGTTAACACAAAAATGGTCTTATTATGTGTTATTCTGTATATTTTTAATGTATGTATATAAATATTTTTATACCTTTTATGATTTTAACAAATCGAATAAAGTGTATTTGACTGACTGACTGACTGACACTGGATCAGGTTACAGGTTCTTTATTTAGCAATTCAGCTGGTAAAAGTGCACAACGCCTTTCGGGCTAAGCAAGCCCTTGCTCACTTGCAATTTACTGTTTGTAAATTTTTTGATTTTATACTGCTAGGTGGCCCGCCTATCCCAGCCCTCTAACCAGGTCATGTGACCATGAACATAGACAACATGTTAAACATTGTAGTTCTTACTGTGCAAATACGCAAGGTTGACAGTATAAATAGCTGTTCAAAAGAAAATAAGTATTTACAATTTCCAACTATTACCGGATAAATCCGTAAATATGCAGGATAAAGTAACTGATTCCTACATAATATATCTTGCGAGCACAACAAGCTAGAATGAGCTAGAATAGGTGGGTATATTTTAAAGTGATATTAGCAGTGCAAAACAGTTCATGTCTAAAGTGCAAAGAAGCTGACCAACACGTGCAAAAATTCGGGAATAGAGTGCCATAATGAATGATAAAACAACCTGTATAAATATGATGAATCAATGCTTTCTAAACAATTTAGGATAAAACCACATTTTGTCAGATAATAAAGCATGATAAAAACATTTCATTTTAATTACGGAGTTTGTGAATAAAAAAGTGCTAAAAAGAGATCTTATTAGAAAAAACAGGATACTAAATATATTTACACAATGGGGCTGAGGATCTAGAGAATTACAGCTCCTGGCTAACAGGGAACCTGACTAACCAGGGGGAATTTACTGAACACCGAGAGCCGTTATATAGAATTTAAACCCCCAGGCAACAGGGAACCTGACTACCTGGGGTCCCAGAACTCATATCAACAAAATGATGGAGTAGGCCATAAGAATGTGTAATGAGTCCTTTTATAAGAAAGTATGTAGATCCTCTGTATTGTTCAGCCCATTGGGGCCACTTACTGTCGAACTCGAGGATCATGCTGGACTCTAATTGTCTTAGTTTGAGCTCTCTGTTACCACCTCTACAGAGTTTGGGCACTGCTCCCACTACATAGTATGATAAGCAGTTGACATCTTTATTATGTTTAATTTCAAAGTGGAGCACCACTGGATAGGAAGGGTCGCTGTGTAAAATTGCTCGCAAATGTTGCAAGATCCTGACGTGCACCTGTTGTTTAGTGCTCCCAATATATTTGTGGCCACAGGTGCATGTCAGGACGTATACAGCGAATTCCGTTTTACAGGTATGATTACCAATAATCGGAATTTCTTCCAAACTGAAAGGGGTACGGTCGTGGGTCTTATTAACACCAAACTTGCAAGCTCTGCAACTGGAGCACTTACGAAACCCTGCTGCAGGTTGCAGCCAAATGGTTTTTTGTTTTAGTTTTGGACTAGTTTGATCCAGAACTGCTCCCATGTTGCGTGCTCTGCGGAAGGTCACCATAGGTTTGGGTGGTAATATGGCCCCTAAGACATTGTCCGTAAGGACAATAGGCCAATTCTTATTGATAATTTTTCGGATAGTGTTTTCCTGGTCACTAAAAGCCGTAATGACCTAGGACAGACATTGGACCTTACATCAACAGTCTGGTTATGTTCTTCGATAACATTATTAGTAGACTTAACAGGGAAGAGACTTGCTCGGGTTCTAGAACTAGCTTTAGCCAAAGCTTGATCAAACATAGCGTTTGAATACCCTCGGTCTTTAAGCCGGTCTTGTAATTCCCTTACACATCTTTCAAAGTCATCAACAGAACTACATATTCTTTTTAGTCGTAAGATTTCTCCAAAGGGAATGGTATTGTGCTATATAGTTATTATATATATATAATGCTATATAGTGTTTTTTGATTTGCCAATATCTTTGGCACCATTTGACGAATATTCACAAACTTTTCAAATCTAATGGGGCGCTCAGGTCAGCTCTTGTCTTGAAAGTTTTAGGATGATTCGTCAGTGGGCAGAGAAAAAAGGGGTGTCCTAAAACCCGTTTTCTCTATCTTAATTTCCATTGGAAACTTTAGACAGGGCTACAGCCCGAACTAGTGAACGGAATTATACCTAAATTTGGCAAAAAGGTAGCTTTTGGTTCAGAAAGCGACCTTTTTGTTAAATGGTGTAAATCCATTTAGTAGTTCCTGAGAAATCTAAATATTTACAGATGTCTATATATGGACGCAAGGATCCGTGAACCCTCCCAATCTGGAGCCTGAGATCTGATTGGCTGCTAACACTTCAAACCTGGACGTGTTGGCAGCCACCTTGTTACTTGGTTGAATCGAGTCACTAGAAAAATGGTTAAAAATTAAGAAACAGGGCAGGGTAGAAACACCCTGACACCCTAGGCTTGCTCTGAGGGTCCCACAGGGACCCCAAGGGCAAACAAAAAAGCAGTTTTGTTTTCCTAAAGTCCCCAGGAAGGACAGGCATTGGGAGTATTGGTTAATCATGTTGTGGGGGCCCACGAAGGCTCCTGCAGCCCTGGGGACCGGCACCTCCCTGGGGCTTTATTTGAATTATGGGCAGGGGCATCACGGGCCGCCCCAAACCCCGGGGACCGCATCCTCAACAGGGATTTGATATTAAAATTAAGTGTAGGGGGCTCGAGCCGCGCTACGCTGCCCTGGGGACCACCACCTCCTGAGGCACTAAATATTGAAATTGGGGTCTGTTGAGGACCCCACCACCTCCTTTGGGGCTAGACTCTAGATGGGAGGGGGCAGCGCAGCCCCCCTCCTGGAGGCCCTCTTGGCCCTGGGGACCACCAGCCCCCAGGGCCGCCTCCAGCAATGTCCCGGGGTGCCCATCCCCAGAACATTGCAGTTTGCTATGCGATGGCGGGAGCACTGCTCCCGCCATTCCATATCAAACCAGTGCTCCACTGTGAACAAGTGAGAGAACTTTGATCTCACTTGTTCACAGTGGAGAACTTTTTTTTACCTTCAGGGAGCTGAATGTCAACAGCTCCTTGAAAGCAAAATGCAATGCTGGCCCCTGCAAGAGACGGGAGCCGGATAGGACCGAGGGGAACTTCAGGCTCCCCTGCGGTCCTTTTAATGATGGCCATGCCCCGGAGGATGGGGTCCCCGGGGCAGAAAATGGCCAGGAATGGTTAGGCCTCCGGGGATTGGGTCCTCAGGGCCGAAATGGCCTTATGCAACGGGGGGGGGGGTATTATTTTTTTCTCTCATGATAGGTGTTGCGACCCTATCGCGGCACTCAGCACGTCCCCCTGTGTAACAGCGCAGTGGTTTCGAGGATCCATCTTAAATAAATAATTAAACACTAACTCATTTAGAAGGTAGTGTTACAGTTGTGGACTTTTTTTATATATGTACTGAGATTGAACTTCATAATCACATTAAAATTGTGAGAGTGTAATATAATATTTAAAATTGTAAATTAAAAGTTAAAGTTGAAAGGTTATATGTGTTGTAGTACATTGAATTTGTGCTTTTGTTTTGTTAATTCGCTATGGGTTCGCGAATCTGAATAAAAATAGTATATATGTTAAAAAATATATAACTTTCACTGTTGGGTTATAGGGTGGCTCTAAGAAGAGCCATTGTGTTTATTATAACTTTGTTGAAGCTACATGTAAGTGCGGATGCACAGCTTAAGTTTGTTGACAAAGACTCTGTTTCCTTTATCTGTGGAAATGTAGATTGTTGTTATAGACAGAGCTCGTGTATTTGTCTCTGAGAAAAGCAGAAACAGCTTTTTTGACATTATTTCTAGCCTTCTCAATCTGTGGACATAATTGATTTGACCACTTCCATTTTTGTCTTCGGCATATGTTAGAGTATACAAAGACAGTGTGCTGGCAAAGCGACATCAGTTGTGCAAAGGTATCTTTCATAGTGATTTCCAATTCTACCCCAGTCAATGTGCCTAGGTCATTGCCACCTCAATGCACAATTATGAGGTCAGGGGGTTGGAGTTGCAAAAAGGTTTTAAGCAAAGGCAGCAATTGGTGCCACTTTAATCCTCTCTGGGCAAACCATTTAATATCCACATTTTGCAAACCCAGGTCTCTGTCAATACCTCTGTCTTCAGTATACCTTTTGCCTCAGAAAACAAAGCTGTGACCTACAATCCACACTATTAGCATGTTGAAGGTATGAGTGGAAGGGATCCAAACCTTCTGTAGCTGAGTAAGAATGAGAGGTATCTAAAATGGTGGAGAAGATGCTGTTTTTTAAAAAGCAGGTAACTGATTGGCTGTTCATAAACATTCTGTTGTCAAAAACAGGATACATGTTACTTTGTAGAAAAAGCATCTTTCTGATTGGGTATAAAACATTTTGAAAGGCACATTAGACAGGATAAGCTAATAATTGCAAGACTTAACCACACCTGCTGTTTGCATTTGTAAGCTAGTGTGCTGAACTTGAAAATATGGTGAACTTGTGACTTGGCAGTACAGTTGAATGTTGCAGAAACTGTTACTATGGAAACTAGGGTTATGCAGAATGGAGGAAGGGTCAGAAGTTAACTGTGTTTTTAAAATATGAAATGGTAAGGTATATATGAGTGATATGGGGTTAACGTTAGTTTTCCTAAATCAGTACTATGTTTAGAAGTGGTATGTTCTTAAAAAGTAATACTAGTATTGTTGTGAATAGGGTTTTGCACTCCCATCAGGGTTCTTGACTCATATGCGAACCCACATTATAGCACAGCGGTGGAGTTGTGACTTCTGTAAATTTCAGAAGCAGATTGGGCACTTTTAGAAGAGAGTAATAAAGGGTTAATATTTGTATCCAATAGAAGAGGGATTGAGTCTTTGAAAAAATGAAGGGAGCATTTGGACTTGCTACTTACATTCATTTGTGTGGAAAAAGAGAGGGAAAGTTTGCCAATACTTTACTTGTTCAGAGTGGTACATCACATTTATTGTGTTGGAAATAAAAACTTTTTGGAGTTTCTGACATTTTCATATTCTACAATAGTATTTCAGAGGTGAGTTACAAATATGTAAGGTGTGTTATATATTGCATAGCAGTGCTTCAGTGTTTGTAATGCTATTTTGAAGTTTGTAATGCATTACTTATAAAGCTTGCAAAATATTAGAATATAAGATATTTGAAATCAAAAGTACAAATGTGGATTGTAGTTTGTTTTATTGTACTGACATGAAGATTGAATAGTTTTGCATTGTAATATATGTTATTGCTGAGTGTCTAATAAAAGTAGAAGAGAAAACTGATGTTTAATACATGTTGGTAGATGTATTAAAGTGTACACCAGTCTAATTAACTGTATACCCAGGTGACCTGTATTATGATCAGAAAAGAATACATACACTTTGTACTACACAAATTTAGAGAGCATGTGTGTGAAAGACAGGTATTCAACTAGTTATATGTGTCTTTTTATGTCTCATGTCACTAGCAAAAGGCACAGACTGTTGAATGCATGCTTTGAGAAACATTGTAAGACTTATAACAGTGACATGGGAAGGATTGCTGTTTTAAATCTAGCAAGGCCTAACATTCTAAGCAGTTGGTGAAAACTGAAGCTGCTAGAGGAAAGTGAGGTTTAAGACATGTTGGCAAACGGATTAGTGATTAAGTTACTTCATATAAGTTTGTGGCAAGTTACAATTGAAGTAGGCCTTAATTTAGTTGTCTGCTTCAACTGAGAAATGCAGTGTGTCAAGTTTAAAGGTCTGTGTGCTCTAGTGAGTGAGGTGTTTGTCCACTTCTACATCTATTGTCTCATGTGTCATGCATCTGAAGATGGTAGCTTGAAAACCTGGTCAGTTTTCCTACTGGTGGACAAATATGTCAGTTCTGCTCTGTCATTCGGTCGCACAGCCTGTGATGTTTTCTGTATGAAGGTGTCATGGAGCCTCTCACATAGCCTGTTCAACACCGAGGTGCCGTGATTTAGGAGCAGAAATGAATACATACATTTTCTTTAACATAAATTTAGTAAGCATGAACTGTGAATCACAGGTATTCAACTATTTGTATGTTTTTTAATGTATCATGCCACTAGCAAAAGGCACAGACTGACACATGCATACTTTGAGAAAGATGGTGATAATTATAACAGTGACATGGGAAGGATTGCTGTTTTACATATGGCTAAGCTCAAGATTCTGAGCACTTGGTAAAAACTGAAGCTGCAAGAGAAAAATGAGGATTAAGACATGTTGGCAAAAGGATTAGTGATTTGGCTACTTGCTATGTTTCTATGGAAAGGTACACTTGAAGTTATTGTTATTGTTATTGTTAGTGAGGTTTTATATTGCGCCTAATCACCTGCAGGTCTCTAAGCGCCTGGAAAGATGGTACAGACAATAAATTAGCAAGATGGAAGTTGAGGTCATAACTGGATTATACTTTGCTCATGCTATTGCTGAACAGGACTGTTTTTAGGCTCTTCCTGAATCGTAGTAAATTCCCTTCCCGGCGCAGCACCTCCGGCAGCCTGTTCCATAGCTGAGGAACTAGCACTGAAAAGGCTCTCCCTCCCTTAGTCACTAACCTGTAGCGAGGACAGACCAGTAATTGGGAGTCTGAAGATCGAAGTGTTCTCATAGGGCAATAGAGTTGCAGACGATCTTTGATGTAGGTTGGGGCTTTGACCAAAGACGTTTAGGTGTCTGCTTCAAATGAGAAACGCCGTCTGTCAAGTTTAAAGGTCTGCGTGCTCTTGTGAGTTGGTACCTATTCTTTGGGAACTGGCAGATTTAAATAAATATGATTCTATTCTTATTCAATCTGTACACCCATTTCAGGCAATAGCTCGGATGGGGCCTAAAACAGGTAATCTACCATCAACAGATTTACAAAAAGGTCTCAAAGGTAGAGTTGTCTACTTACCTTTAGATTTTAAGAAACAACATTGAAACTGTTGGTGTAGACAGAGAAGAAAAAGTGTCAGTAGTTATTCTAGTAAATGGTGTGCCAACAAAGAGGCGAAAAATCTGGCAAGGGTTTGTAGACATTAGTAAACGAGATAGAATAACATTTATTATAAGAATGTGAATTTGATGAAGATGTAATATGCTTACAAGATGAAACTAATTTTAACTGGACAAATTGAAAAAGTGGACAAGTGCAGAACTGAAGAGGTTTATGAACATTATACAATACATCTTCTGCATTCAAAAGAAATAATTGGAAACAGTATTGAATTATGTCAAATGAAAAAAGCAAAGGGAAGACCCGATCAACAAGAATATTTTGGGAAGATGCAAGATTTCGGCAATGCATTCTTATATATTTATCTTTTGTTTGAAAGCTATTTGCCTGCACTTTCGTATGCATTGAACTACAAATTGAAACAGGACTTCATTTTCAATATGTTTCTGCAGAAGAGTTCATGGACAAAGTTGAGCAAAGAGATGAACATTTAGAATCTCAGTTAATTAATTTGATGGTGTGCCAACGTGGTACCAATGAGTATTGGTATCCTCATCATGGAGAACTTAAATGCATGTTAAGAAACTTAGGTACTCCTACATGGTTTGTAACACTTAGCTGAGCTGAATATGTGTGGGAAGATTTACTTGAATTTCTAAGAGAAGCAAATTCAAATGTTAAAAACATTGAATTGAAGACAGCTGGAGAACTGTATTCCTTGGATCCTGTAAATGTGTGCTGATATTTTATTCCTACATTTCAAGCTATGATGTCATTTATCTGCACTAAAAATATTCCACTTGGAGAGGTAACAGATTTCTTTTGGAGAAGGGAATACCAAGCCAGAGGTGCTCCTCATATACACATGCTATTATGGATAAAGAATGCACCAACATTTGGAACTGATACTCATGAAACTGTTTTGTCTTTCATCGAACAGTATGTTAACATGTAACATTCCAAGAGAAGGATGAGAAAAGTGCTTGAGACAAGTTCTATGGTTTCAAAGTCATTGATGTGGGGAATACTGCAGACAAAAATACAGGTGTAAAGGGAAATTGTATACAAAATGTCATTTTGGATTCCCACGTCCTATAATTTCTAAAGGAAGAGTAAATAGTTTTTCGTCAGCAGTAAGGCATTCAATAACTCGGAAATCTCCCAAGAATACATAAAACTTAAAAAGAACAGAAGCTTCAAAGTACATTAATGACTACAATGCAGTTACTTTAAAAATATGGAATATAAACATGGATATTCAGTATGTTGCAGATAATTCAATTGCTGTTGCTCGCTATGTTACATCATATATAACCAAATCTGAAAAGACAGAGATGAAAGAAATGTGGGAAGAAATTTCAGAAGAGAAGAGCCTTAGCAGGAAATTGTACAGCTTCATCTTGAAAATGCTTTCCCATCGAGAGATTGAATCGTATGAATGTTCGGATTTTTTTAGCTCTCCCTGTTTATATTCAAAGTAAAGAGGAATCATTTGGGTAAGTCTAGGTCTTGCCTCCACACGAAATAGAGTATTGAAATCTGTACAGGAAATTGAATACTTAGCACAGAATGAACCAGCAAGGACAGATATTGTTAAAAGTAATATGTTGGATACATACTATCTCAAAAGGAGTCCACATCTCGAAAAACTATGTCTGTATGAAATACTTCAACATTACAGCTTTAAAAGGAAAGTTAAGGAAAATATAAAAGAAGAGAAATATACAGTAATTGGATGTGATGGATGTTTAGCAAAACATGCCAAAGGAAATGTTATTAGCCACAGAAAACTCATTTGCAAAAGTCCAGATAAGAGAGAATCTGTCAATTTAGCACTTCTGCAACTGTTCAATCCTAGGCGTAGTGAAACGGAATTACTGGGAGATTTTGACTGCTATGAAGATTCTTTTAATGCAACCAAAGATATCATTCAGTGCACAATTTTTCCAACTTATCAAAAAATGTTAAATGATGACATTGAACAAGAAAGTAGTATTGTAGCTGAAATAGCTAGAGAAAACTCACAAGGCAGTAAACGTTCTGGTGCACTGAGTCAAGATCCACTGGGACACCAATTATTTCAAATGAAGCAGCAATAGCCATAAATGAGGTAGAAACTGCAATGCAACAAGCAAAACAGGATATTATTCAGTTGGAAAAGTTAGAAGAACAACTAAATGTTGAACAAAAAGAGATATATCTACAAGTCAAACAACAGATACAACATGGTTTGCTGCACACAAAAAAGGAATGCCAATGTTCATCATTTAAACCTATTCCATTGTACATCAGTGATCAATGTACACAGTGATTAAGCTGGATCAGGAAAACGTTTCTAAATTTAAAGTTTTGACCAGTAATCTACACAAAAGTACAGAATAACATTTATCTTGGGCTGTAACAGCTCCAACTTAATTAGCAGCACACAACATTAAAGGGATTACTTTACATCGATTACTTATGCTACCTGTTGAACATGATAATAATTTGGAATATCAGAAACTATCTTGAGAAGCTTGTTATGAAGTCTCAAGAGTAATGAAGAAAATGAAACTGTTAATCATTGATGAATTGAGCATGGTCTCAAACTTAATGCTTGCCTTTCTACATTTAAGAATGCAACAGATTTAAAGAAAAGATTACGATGTTCTGTTTGAAGGAAAACATTTAATTGTAGTCAGAATCCTACTACAACTTACTCCTATAAAAGGAAGAAAACCTGTTCTTAAAACTCTTGTCCATGAAGTCACAATGAAATCTTTGGGAAGTATTGGAAATGTGACTATTTGGTTATATTTTGAATATATATAGAACTTGTTAACCCTTTCTAAGCTCACGATGGAGCGGTTCCGTCATGAGTCACGATGGGCGTTTGCTCATGACAGAACTGCTCCATCATGGCACCCACCCATGGGGCAAGCGCTGGTGCGCCCCCCACAGGCAGCCCTTCTAGCCCCAACAAAGGGGGACGCGCAGGAAGCCATTTGCTTCAAGGTGTCCACAGGAGTAGGTAAGTGTTCCTGCTCCAGGGGGGGCTTTCTATAGCCATCAAGGCATCAGGGGAGAGGAAAGAGTTTTTCCTCTCCCCTGATGTCTCTTTGAAGGGCACCTGTGCTGCACGATCACGCACAGCGTCAAGATTATGCAGCATAGGCACCAGGGATATCTTTTTTTGACATGGAAGCGACCCCTTGGGCAAGGGTCGCTTCCAAGGGGGCACTATTTAGCTTAATGTTTTTCTGATCAGGCCATTTTGTGGGCATTTCTAGGCACCAGGAATTTTGTATGAAGTTGTATGTAAGTGATCCCGTCTGCAAGGGTCTCTTCCAAAGGGGGTAATAAACATTGGATGGTTTTTTTTGCCCCCCCGGGGGCATATTGGTCCTTTTCTTACCCCACTAGGCACCAGGGATTACGCATTTATTGTTTGGAAGTGACCCCTTGGGCAATGGCCACTTCCAAGGGGGAACAAATTTGCTCAATGTTTTTTCTGCCCACCTCCCACCCCCGGAGGCAGATCGGGCCATTTTTTGGCCTTTCTGCCCAACCGCACTAGGCACCGGGGATTTTGTTTGTAATTGTATGGAGGTGACCCCTGGGGTAAGGGTCGCTTCCAAAGGAGGTAAAAAAAATGGATGCTTTTTCTGTCCCTCATGGGGTCAGATCGGCCTATTGTTTTGGCCTTTAAACCCCACTAGGCACCAGGGATTGTGCTTTTTATTGTAAGGCAGTGACCCCTTGGCCAAGCGTCGCCTCTAAGTGGGACAAGTTGGCCTGATGTTTTTTCTGCCCCCCTCCCCCCCGGGGTCAGAAAACCCCACTAGGCACCAGGGATTTTGTTTTTTGTTGTATGAAAGTGACCTAAGGCTTTCATACATCAAACAACAAAATCCCTGGTCGCTTTCAAGGGTGTCAATTTAACTGGATGATTTTTCTGCCCCCTTTCCCCCGGGGACAGATTGACCCATTTATTTGGCCTTTCTGCCCCTGGGGGAGGCAGAAATCCCCATTAGGTACCAGGGATTTATTTTATTGCAGATGGAAGCGACCCCTTGGCCAAGGGTTGCTTCCCAGGGGCTTAACTTATGTTTTTCTATTGTCTGCCCCACCATGGGGACAGATATGCCCTTTTTTTGGCCTTTCTGCCCCCAAGCGGGAGGGGGCAGAAAACCCTACTAGGCACGAGAGATCTATTTCTTTTGCAAGGGGGACACATTTTTGCCTGCTGGTTTCTGGCCCACCAGTGGACAGATCGGCCTGTCAGAAAAACCGCACCAGATCTCTTGGGCAAGATCACCCCTCATTTTTCTCAGCCCTATTTGAAGGCCCAGATTGACCATTTAAGTAGTGACATAGCGTGTTATAATGTTATTTGTTTTATTTCTTCTGAATTGCAATTGTAACAATTATGTTTGCTTTTTATTCTAGTTCAAGGCTTTTTCTCTTTAGACTGATGTTCCAGGTTGCGGTTTCGTTACTGGTGGTTCTGCAGTTTGTGTAGTTGCATGTGTTTGGTAATAGGCTTTTTTTGTACTGTTTACTCTGAATGAGTTTCATTTCCCTGCATGAATCTGTTTTTTGCAAATGGTGTAATAATAGTGGTATGTTTGGCTTCTGGTTTTTGAGTGTTTTTAGAAATGGGGATCTCTGGTTGGCTAAGGCTTGCGCCAAAGCCAGGCAGAGACCACCACTCTAGTCAGGGAAAGGGAGTTACACGCCTAAGATAACCCCTGCTGACCCCCTTGGTAGCTTGGCATGAGCAGTTAGGCTTATCTGGGTGGCGATGTGTAAAGCATTTGCACAACACACACAGTAACAACACACTAGGCACACCCCAAAAGGAACTCCACACAAGGTTATATAAAAATAGACTTTGTATTATAATAAAAACACATCAGATGGTAATCACACAATATACACTGTGCCAACTGGCACGGGCAATATTTACAAAGGACTATTTACACATGACAGGGCCATGTGGGCCACTGTCAGAATTAGCACTTAGTAAACAAATAGTAAAAAGTAAGAATACATATGAATTTAGAACACAGCCAGTAATCACTGGCAGACACTATACCCAGCGTCAACCTGTAATATAAATCAGAACATGCATAGTACACATAAGGAGAGAACTCTATTCTGCGCCAACCTCATAAGCAAAAATAGGATAAACCATAATCTCCTAAACATCAGGAAATACACTTATTCACATAACCTGCAGTAGGGAACAAATCAAACCTAGACCACAGTAGAAGTAAAACAGTAGGTAAAACCTATCAAGTATAAAAGCACATAACCTGTAGTAGGGAATAAATCAAACCTAGACCACAGTAGATAATTAACCGCTACCGCGCTAGCGGGTTTTCCCGCTGTGCGCTGAAATTTGAAAATCGCGCGGTTTGTGACAAAGCCAGCTCGTCATCCGCGTAGCGCAGGTAACGCCTATGACGAGCTGGCTTTGTCATCCGCATCGAAGGGGTTAAAACATAAGGTAAAACCTAAGAATCACAAAAGCACATCTAGGAGCATAAATCAAGGTGCATAAATCATTCAACAAACATTACATTTCCTAGCACCTATATAAATGACCTTAGGGCCTTGCGCCCTGTAAAACCTAATAGTCCCCAGGGCCAACTGGCCATCGTTAAGGGGCTCAAATGCCCTCTGTCCATAAAGTCAGGGCTGCTTTCTAAACAGCGACAGTCATGGGGCGCACTTGGCGCAAACCTAAACGTGGCAGCTGCCCACTACTTGCTGGGCAGCTGGGAAGATCAATGAAGGCCTAAACGTTGCAGCTGGCACTAAGTGCTGCTCAGCTGTGCAGGCCAGGGTAGGGAGAAAGAAGTGTGTCTCACTCCTGGATAAAAGTACATGTCCCCCCTTGAAGAAAGAACCTAAATAGTGCAGCTGCCCACTAATTGCTGGGCAGCTGGGAACCAGCAAACTGGGGCATGGGCTCTCAGTAGCCCTGAAAATAAATTGCGCAACAGGTTGGAGCCCTCTAGGCTCTAGAACAACATGTGCACTCATGGAGCGCACTAGCGCTTTTAAATGAAATATGCCCCCAAAGGTGGAAAAGACCCTCGGGTCCCTCTTGCCCCTTAACCGGCATGCACACATGGGAGTCGCCCACTGGCTAGCGGGGCCGCTCAGGGAATCAGCAGGGACACCGGGATCAAGCGGGCCCCTCGGGGCAAGGTACGGTGCCTTGAAGGCACTAGGAACACGGAGCCCCACTTACCGGGCTCTCGATGCTGCCGGTCTCCTCTGTGCGTGGCGGCCGGCTTGTCTTCGAGGAGGCAGCCCCGCTCTTTACACGTGGTGGGGGCAGGCACCGGCAATGTGCCTCGGCCCCCTCCGCCTTCCATCGCTACTCGTGGGTGCCTGCGGGGCTCTCCCTCAATCATGGGAGCCCCGAGCTGGCCGGCACGTCACCGCTACTCCGGGCGGATTCTCTTCCTGCCGGATCGCAGGCCCCGCCCACGTCCCAGGCAAGGGCGGCTGACTTCAGGTTTTGCGGCGCGGCCCGCGGCGGTGATTTTAGCTGCAACGAGGGGTAGGCTCCCTCGAGTCAATTATAAAATGAGCATTCAGGAGCGGGGTGGGCACCCGTAAATTATAAATATAAATAGCACGGCGGCCAGGCGGGGTGGACACCCGCCGGGACTGCTAAATTAAATTAAAGGAGAACATAATGCAGGGTGGGCACCTGTTTAAGGAAAGCAAAAATAAGCGGGCATAATGCAGATAAAGCGCCCCAGGCACTAAAGGTCCAGACACTCAGCCTACAAGGGAAAGACAGCGCAAAAACAGTCCTGGGGCATAGCTGGGCCAGGAAGAAGGTCAAAAGTGTTCCAGGAAAAAGCAAAGTCCCCCCCCCCAATCATCCCAGGCAGGCAGAGGGGTCCCCCAGAAGTCCTCCAGGCATCCAGGGGCTGGGCAGAGCCCAGGGAGGCAAGCCTTCCCCTGAGCTCCAGCAGCAGCATGCCCCTGGCAGATTCCAGTACAAGACAAGAATATTTACTTGGGTTCACAGCCCCTCTTTTATACACAGAAATCTTTTGATGTAGCAGTGTAGGCAAGGGGAGAACCAGATGAAACGGGCTCTTGAGCACTTTGGTTTGCTCAGCCCCTCTTCCTATTCACAAGACAGGCCAGGGGCATCAGACGCACCACAGGGGGCGGAGCCAGCATTGTGGAGGGAAAGCCCAGCCCTATTCATGTCCCAGGTGCACTCCTCTCTGCCATCAAGCATGCAGATCTCTCCATTCACCACCGGGGCAGACCCATCCTGTCTCCTGGAGCCAGGCACACCAGCCAGCTCCAGCCAAACATATGCCAGACAGCCAATTAACATTCACTGCACAGGCAGGCCAACTTCAAGAAGTGGCACTTCCACACTAGCTACAATAAATCTGCACATATCATCGCGCAGCATTTAATCTCACGAGTTCACACATACAAAACTTGACCTTGCACTCCCCACGCATCAGGAACTATCATGGACACACATATTCCCCATGCATTCCTATGGGAGAGCAGACCAACTCAGCACACACACTCAGAGTGCGCACGCACTTTACACTGGCCCACAGTGCTAAAGTGCGCAGAGGCCTAAAATCACTATCACCATGCCAGAGACTAAAGGTAAAAATTTTTAGGGATGAACCTCCCAAAAAGGCCCAAGTACAACAAGTGTCAAAATCTTTTTGCATATGTGCTCAATGTGTATTTTGTTGTCTTGTGAGTAATTAGTTTTGTTTCTTCTTCCTAGTGGGATATCTTTGGTTTTTGCTGTGTATCTGCAGAGTAGGTGCCGGTGAGTGTAGCTATCATTGGCAAGTGAGTCATATTGTTTTTGAGTATATAGGGCCAGATGTACAACGGTTTTTGCATGCAAAAACCTATAGGGGTATGTACATTCCAAAATAGCGATTCACAATTTATTTACGACTCGCTATTTTGGAATTGCGAGTCATTATTAGGAAGGGGTGTTCCCTTCCTAATAGCGAGTGCAACCCCATGTACAAATGTTTTGGAACCGCAATTGTGGTTGCAAAACACTTGCAAATTATCACCCTCTTCAAGAGGGTCGTAATGGGGTCACAAAAGGGAAGGGGTCCCATGGACCACTGCCTGCCCTTAAAAAATGAAATGAAAATATTTCATATTTTTCTTTTTTAAATGCATCTCATTTTTCTTTAAGGAAAACGGGCTGCCTTTAAAAAACAACTGCTTTATTTAAAAGCAGTCCCAGACATAGTGGTATGCTGAGCCCAGCAGGCCACCATACCTGGGAGGGCCTGCCATTCCCAATGGAGTCACAAATTGCTAGAGGCTCATTAATATTCAACAGCCTCTCAATTTGCGACCCAATTGGGATTCGCTAACAGTGTGAAAAACACAGTTGTGCATTGGAAATAGCGCCTCACAAATTGCGATTCACAAAATACTCACAATTTGCGAGGCGCTATTTCCACAGTCATACATCTGGCCCACAGATCTTTGTGCTAAAGCCACACTTTTTGATTGTAGTTTACTTGTTTGTGAAGTCTCCTTTCTTAGTAAGGATTATGGCTGGCCGCAGGATTACTGCTCAGCAGGTTGTTGGTATGTTTTTTGAGTCTTCCTCTGAGCATGGTTCAGAGACTGACTGCATCTGAGGTAGAGGAGGGAGTGAAACATGCAGGCAGTGAGTTTTCTGTCCACAATGAATCATTGGATGATGAAGCTACTCTGTGTGGATGAAGCTTTTCTTAGTGCGGATGAAGTGCCTGTTTTAAAGGAAGACATTGATGTGCCGATAGTGCAGCAAGAGGCATCTGCGCTGCAGCCTGGGGCTGCAAGGCTTCCCATTGGAAGTGCTGACCTCTGGGTTGCTCCAGGCATGGTGCAGCCGACATTGTTAGACTTTACTGGTGTTCCAGGGTGTAGATTGGATAGTATAAACCTTTTTTTGTTAATTATTTTTCAGTTATTTATGGACGATGCATTTTTGGCAGAGATTGTTGAGCAGACTAATTTGTATGCTGAACAGTATTTAAGAGACAACAGTGCCAGCCTTATGCCCCACTCTAGAGCTACCCGGTGGACACCCAAAAATCTGGATGAGTTGAAGAAGTTCTTTGGATTAACTTTTTTGATTAACTTGCTAAGGAAGCCATCAATGTCTTCATATTGGTCTAGTAGTCCCTAGATGGCAATGGCTATATTTCCGGCAGTCATGAGTCGTGATAGGTATTTGCTTCTGCTTCGAATGCTGCCTTTTGTCAATAATGGTTTAGCATTGCCACAAGATCACCCTGATTGTGACCGTCTGTTTAGGATTTGGCCTGTCATTGATCACTTTGTAGATCGATTTTCTGAGAACTATGCTCCAGGGAAAGAAATAGCAGTGGATGAGTCTTTGGTCTTGTTCAAGGGCGGCTTGGTTTTTAGGCAAAACATTCCTAGCAAGACGGCACGCTATGGAATTAAAATGCATATGCTGTGTTTCACGTTGTACATCGGTAGGGATTCCAGCATTGACCCCCCTTGTTATCCGTCCAGTTTTGGCGTGACTGCGAAAACGTGTGGGAACGTGGTAGAGGACTTTTTAACAAAGGTCACCATTTATATGTAGATAACTTCGACACTGGTGTGCAGTTGTTCAGAGAATTGGCCAATGTGGACACTGTTGCTTGTGGCACAATCCACTCTAACTGTAAAGGTTTCCCAAAAGAACTTGTTTGTCAAAAGCTTGTGCGGGGACAGTACAGTGACTGGTTGTGGTCAGGTTGCTGAAGCTTGCAAACGTGTGTGCATTTTAGACTATAATAGGCACATGGGTGGTGTTGATAGAGTAGATCAGAGGTTGGAACCTTACACTGCTCTTAGTAAGGCTTACATTTGGTATAGGAAGTTGCCTGCCCATCTTTTCCACTTGCCAACCTTTAGTGCTTTTGTTGTATTCAAGGATTGTTGTCCTGAGTCAAAGATTATTTTTGCTTAGTTTCAGGAGTCTGTAACAGGCCTTTTTGTAGTGGAACAGGCAAGCGTTCCTACAGTTGGAGTGGTGGAGGATGTGGCTAGATTGAAAGATCGTCACTTTCCTGATAACATTCCTCCCAAGCCCTCAAAAGACTTTCCCAGGTAGGAGATGTAGAGTCTGTTGGAGAAGAGGTACGCGGAAGGAGACTCGTATGTACTGCCCCGAGTGTCTTTCTAACTGTGCGCTGTGTGTGCCTGCTCATTTCAGAATGTACCACACGCAAAAAAAATTGGGGAACATCCATGAGTGGGAAAGTGAACTGCCTGTGCTATATTGATTTAAATTTTTTTGTTCAGTTTCAAGGTTGCCATTTGTGCAATGTATTTAGTTTCAGATTTTGTGTTAGTAGATTTGTATCTATTTACAATTTGTTTGTGTTTTCTTTTTTGTATTAAAAAACACTAAATGTGATGGCAGTGTGTGTAGGCTGACGCTTGGCTAGTGGTGTGCGTGGACTGGCGCTTGGCTGGCAGTGTGCATGGACTGATGCTTGGCTGGTAGTGTGCATGGACTGGCGCTTGGCTGGTGGTGTGAATTGACTGGTGGTTGGCTGGCAGTGTGTGTGAACTGGCACATGGCTGTTTGTGTGCGTAGACTGGCACTTGGCTGGCAGTGAGTAGTGACTTGCTGCTGGTCACTACATACACTGGTAGCCAAACGCCAGTCCATGCTGTCATTGGGGGATCCACGCAAGCCATACCTCCCTGGACTCCCCCGGGTGTCTAGTTTTCAGAAATGTGTGGGTTTGGTAGTTTCCCAAGATGGCCGCTGAGCCAGGGGCCATAAAACCCAGGTGACCTCCTTTGCGAATCCTGGTTGTTTTGTGATCTGTAATTTTGATGTCTCCTCAATAAGTTTTTGGCCCTTGCCTCTCGCGGGTACTTGACCCACCCATGCTAATGGGGTACCATTTTTCTCAGAACAGTTTGGGGAATGTGGGGTGAGTGGATATTTGTGGATCAACACAGATTCCAGAACTTTCCACCACAGAAATGTGAGGAAAATTGGTTTTTTTGGACAAAGTTTGAGGTTTGCAAGGGATTCTGGGTAACAGAATCTGGTGAGAGCAAGACAAGTAACCCCATCTTGTATTCCCCCGGGTGTCTAGTTTTTCAAAAATATATAGGTTTGCTATGTTTCCCTATGTACCGGCAGAGCTAGGGTTCAAAATCTACAGCTAGTCACTTTGCAAAAAAAAGGGGTCAGTTTTCACTGTGAAAATGTGGTATGTCCACGTTGCGTTTTGGGCCGTTTCCTAACACGGGCACTAGGCCTACCCACACAAGTGTGGTACCATTTTTACGGAAGACTTTGGGGAATGTGGGGTGGGTGGAATTTTGTGGATCCACGCAGATTCCAGAACGTTCCACCACAGAAATTTGAGGAAAATGTGTGGTTTTTTTTGTCAATGTTTGAGATTTGCAAGGGGTTCTGGGTAACATAACCTGGTGAGAGCCAGACAAGTCACCCCATCCTGTATTCCCCTGGTATCTAGTTTTCAAAAATGTACAGGTTTGCTTGGTTTTCCTAGGTGCCGGCAGAGCTAGGGTTCAAAATCTACCACTAGTCACTTTGCAAAAAAGAGTCAGTTATCACTGTGAAAATGTGGTGTGTCCACGTTGTGTTTTGGGCCATTTCCTATCACGGGCATTAGGCCTACCCCCACAAGTGAGGTACCATTTTCCTTGGAAGACTTTGGGGAATGCGGGAGGGTGGAATTTTGTGGATCCACACAGAATCCAGAACTTTCCACAACAGTGAAATGAAATGAAATGAAAATACGATTTATAAAGCGCGAAATAGTTGCCCGGAGGCATCCAAGCGCTAAGACTGCTGGAAGTTTTAAACAGAGAATAAAAAACCAAATAGGACCAACAAACAAAAGAATTTATTTATTAAACAGAAAAGTTTTCAGGTGTTTCCTGAAAGAAGTCAGATCTGGGTTGGACCTTAGTTGAAGGGGTAGGCTGTTCCACAGCTTCGCAGCGTTCAAGGAAAAAGAGCGGCCTCCTGATCTTGCCCGGTTGACTTTGGGCACCGTAGCCAGGAAGGCACTAGCTGAGCGCAACTGTCTTCTAGGGAGATATGGAGTGATTAGGGAACGACTGATCAAAGGGCCAGTTGACCAAAATGACTGATGGGCAATACAAAGGGATTTAAAAGCAATCCTGTCTCTCACAGGAAGCCAGTGCAGTCTTGTCAATCCGGGTTTAGCGGAGGACCTACGAGGGATTTGGAGTAGAGTCCGGGCTGCACAATTTTGGATCACTTGTAGCTTCCGCAGTGTGAAGTCAGGGGCTCCCAAATAGAGAGCATTTCCAAAGTCCAGCCTAGAATGGATCAATCCCTGTACAACAGTCTGCCTAGCTTGGAAGGGTAACAGAGGAAGGATCTTCTTCAGAAGTCTAATAATACCAAAGCAGGTAGCGGACAGCTTCACAGCCTGGTGATCTAACGTTAAATCCTTGTCCAACCAGATGCCCAGGCTTTTGATGGTATCCTTTGGAACT
Organism: Lissotriton helveticus; assembly: GCF_964261635.1. Taxonomy (NCBI): domain Eukaryota; kingdom Metazoa; phylum Chordata; class Amphibia; order Caudata; family Salamandridae; genus Lissotriton; species Lissotriton helveticus. The sequence continues at coordinate 526,354,208 of NC_136072.1, forward strand.
GGGGGAGTGCCCAGGCTGGCCGGCCAGATGGAATTCAGCGAGGGAGGGGCTGAACGTCCCAGCATCATGACCTCTGTCTTGCTCCCATTAAGTTTGAGGCAAGACAGGGTCATCCAGCTGTGTACCTCGCTCAAACATCCGGCCAGGTCCACTGTGTCCGAGGAATTCTCAGCCCGCGTCAAAGAGACCACCAACTGGGTATCGTCCGCATAGGTAACGATCTTAATACCATATGGGCGGACGATACCTGCCAGCGGCCTCATATAGACATTGAACAATGTCGGGCTGAGCGAGGAGCCCTGCGGGACACCACAATCCAACGGTCTACTAGTGGAAATGATGTTTCTCTCGAAAACCTGAAATGATCTGTTGGACAAGAATGACCTTAGCCACTTCAACGCTCCTCCTTGGATCCCAATGTCATGGAGGCGCTGCAACAAGATCTCATGGTTCACAGTGTCAAAGGCGGCACTCAGATCGAGGAGGATGACTGCCACCGATCCTCCCCGATCTAAGATGCCCCTTGTTTCCTCCAGAACTGACAACAAAGCCGATTCTGTCCCATGTTTGGGGCGAAAACCAGTTTGTGATGAATCGAGCAGTTGATGATTTTCCAAGAAATTGGTTAAAAGGTTGTAATGTGATATTTTTGATTTTTTACAAAGTTCGAGGTTTACATTGTACTCTGGGAAACAGAACCTGCTGAGAGCCAGATAAGTCTCCCTTCCTGTATTCCCCAGGGTGTCTACTTTTCAAACATTTATAGGTTTGCTAGGTTTTCCTAAGTGCCGGCAGAGCTAGGGTTCAAAATCTACCACTAGTCACTTTGCAAAAAAGAGTCAGTTATCACTGTGAAAATGTGGTGTGTCCATGTTGTGTTTTGGGCCATTTCCTATCACGGGCATTAGGCCTACCCCCACAAGTAAGGTACCATTTTCCTTGGAAGACTTTGGGGAATGTAGGAGGGTGGAATGTTGTGGATCCACGCAGATTCTAGAACATTCCCCCACAGAAATGTGAGGAAAATGTGTATTTCCTTTTCTTTTCAAAGTTTGAGATTTGCAAGGGATTCCGTGTAACAGTACCTGGTGAGAGCCAGACAAATCACCCCATCCTGTATTCCCCTGGGTATCTAATTTTAAAAAATGTATAGGTTTGCTAGGTTTCCTTAGCTGCAGGCAGAGCTAGGGTTCAAAATCTATAGCTAGTCACTTTGCAAAAAAGGGTCCATTTTCATTGTGAAAATGTGATGTGTCCACGTTGATTTTTGGGCCATTTCCTGTCACGGGCATTAGGCCTACCCCCACAAGTGAGGTACCATTTACCTTGGAAGACTTTGAGGAATGTAGGAGAGTGGAATATTCTGGATCCACGCAGAATCCAGAACTTTCCACAACAGAAATGTAAGAAAAATGTGGGGTTTTTGCAAAGTTTGAGGTTTGCATGGGATTCTGGGTAACAAAACCTGGCGGGAGCCAGACAAGCCTCCCCATCCTGTATTTCCCAGGGTGTCTACTTTTCAAACATTTATAGGTTTGCTAGGTTTCCCTAAGTGCCGGCAGAAGTAGGGTTCAAAATCTACCGCTAGTCACTTTGCAAAAAAAGAGTCCGTTTTCACTGTGAAAATGTGGTGTGTCCATATTGCGTTTTGGGCTGTTTACTGTCACAGGCACTAGGCCTACCCACACAAGTGAGGTACCATTTTTCTCGGAGGACTTTGGGGAATGCGGGGTGGGTGGAATTAAGTTGATCCACACAGATTCTAGAACTTTCCACCACAGAAATGTGAGAAAAATGTGGGTTTTTTGACAAAGTTAGGGGTTTGCAAGGGATTCTGGGTAACAGAACCTGGTGAGAGCCAGACAAGTCACCCCATCCTGTATTCCCCCGGGTATCTAGTTTTCACAAATGTATAGGTTTGCTAGGTTTCCCTAGGTACCGGCAGAGCTAGGGTTCAATATCTACAGCTAGGTATTTTGCAAAATACGGGTCAGTTTTCACAGTGAAAATGTGGTGTGTCCAAGTTGCGTTTTGGGCCATTTCCTGTCACGGTAAATAACCCTACCCACACAAGTGAGGTACCATTTTTCTTGGAAAACTTTGGGGAATGAGGGGTGGCTGGAATTTTCTGGATCCACTTGGATTCCAGAACTTTCCACCACAGAAATGTGAGGAAAATTTGTTTTTTTATACAAAGTTTGAGGTTTGCAAGGGATTCTTGGTAACAGAACCTGCTGAGACCCAGATAAGCCACCCCATCCTGGATTCCCCTGGGTGTCTAGGTTATAGAAATGTATAGGTTTGCTAGGGTTCCCTAGGTGCAAGCAGAGCTAGGGTTCAAAAGCTACAGCTAGGCACTTTGCAATAAACTGGTCTGTTTTCACAGTAAAAATGAAGTGTGTCCACTTTGCGTTTTGAGCCGTTTCCTGTCGTGGACACCAGGCCTACCCATACAATTGTGGTTTCTTATTTATAGAGAGACTTAGGGTAACACAGAATTGAAGAGCAACTGTTATTACCTATTGACTATCAATGCATTTCTTCCTTCCAAATGAAAGACAATGCGTAAAAAATAAGTCACTTTGAAAAATGTCCTATAATTCTCATGCTAGTATGGGTACTCACAATTTTGGAAATGTGCAAATCGCTACTATTTCAAAACTCTATATTTTGTTCCAATTCTAGAAATACATAGGTGTCTTTCATCCCGATTTTTCACTGTATTTATTTTACCAAATTAATTGCTATACACCCGGTATATAATAAAAAACTATTGCTAGATGCTGCTCAGTTATTGGCTCTGGGTTAGTTAGGTTCTTGGTGAACCTACAAATCCTATATATCCCCACAACCAGAAAGGTCAATCAAATGTAACTATGTATTGCTTTCAAACATCTGTCATAATGAAAGAAGTTACAGGTGAAAACATTGGCACAAATGACTGTTTTGTTCAACTTATTTTCAATTTTTCCTATTTGCAACTGCTAGTTTCTATAAAGAAACCTTAAAGGATCTACACAAATGACCCCTTGCTGAATTTAGAATTTGATCTACTTTTCTAAAATGTATAGCTTTTCAGGATCCATTATTTCTTTCATACCCATTTCTACCATTAACTAGAAGAAGGTTCAAAGCATAAAAAATAGCAAAAGTAGGCTATTTCCCAGTAAAATGCCAAAACTGTGTAAAACATGTTGGTTTTCTGACAAAAGTCTGTCAGTCCCTGAAAGCTGGGAAAATGGTGAATTCAGCTCCATGAACCCTTTGTTGATACCATTTGCAGGGAAAAAAACAGACGCTTAAACTGTAGCTCTGTTTTTCCCCAAAAAAACAAATGTTAGCTGTATTTTGGATAATTTCTGGGTCCCCTCCAGGAGAATCCACAAACCCTGGGTACCTTTACAATTCCCATGATGTTGGGAGAAAGGGACGCAAATTTGGCATGGATACCTTATGTGGTCATAAAGTTACAGAGGCCTAAACGCAAACTGCCGCAAATAGCCAAAAAAAGGCTTAGCACATGGGGGGAGGCTTAGCAGCGAAGGAGTTAAGAATATGCGACAGGCAAGTGATGAAGATTATGGGAGCATTCTTCAAGAGATAAGAATTGGTGTCTTAACTGGACATGGTAGATAAGCTTTAGAAAGTCGGCTACTAAGGAACTTGTTTACAACTGGAAACACAGCAGCTGAAGTAATGCACAATATGCTTGGAGGAAACAAGTCTACAGGCTAAATTGCTTTCTTTGGAAAAGTCTGTATCTAAAATCTGCAGGCTTAGAAAAGACTTTACATGTATTTATAACATTTTGAGGCATAATTTGTATGTAGAAGAAGGTTTAGTAAACGGATTAATTGGAAAAGTTGTTTAATTTGTAAATTTTCAGAATAGAGATGATATAGAAATTTTGATTATAAAAATTGATCAGATTAAGGATGTAAGACAGGTTGGGCATTGTGTTGTACGTTTTTTGCTTGTAAAAGATTTGCATGTTCGCAGACAACAGTTTCATCTGTCTTTAGTATATGCAGTGACTATTCATAAATCCCAAGGTTTAAGTATTGCACGAGCTTTTGTAAATATTTGTAGTACGGTGTTCAAAGAGGGAATGGTATACATTGGATTGTCTTGAGAAAGAACATTGTCTGGTTTGTATTTGATAGATTTTGTTAAGAAAAAGGTTAGTGCTGATGCAAATTGTGTAAGAGAGTACAGTGGTTTAAGAAGACTTTATGCTCCTGATTTAGTTGAATATCCTATATATGAGAAACGTATAGTGTGTCCAAAACAGTAATATGTCAAAGATGCAACAGAGGTTCAAAAAAGGAAAGCATCTGAAGAAAAAGTTGAAAGTATAAAGAAAAAAAAACAGAAAGTGTTGATGATATTTTAGGCTACCAGTTAGAAAGCAGTATCAACTGTTATGCTAATGTGAGTCTGAATGTTGTGTTACTTTTACCTAATCTTCATCATGAAATCATGGGAAATCATGAAAAAAGGTTTTGTTCTTTACTACATCATGTATTTCAACAGTTGATAAATGACAGAACTAAAATGCATACTGCTTCTGGCATTCAGCATTTTTCAAATATATGTACTTGTTCAATGACATTTACGCTGAACATACAACAAGATGCACAAGCATTTCTAATGCTTATGTTTGGAGTATTAGAACATGAAGGAATACACATTGAAAACTTATTTGGACTAAGTTACAAGTGGAACCATAAGTGTGAAGAGTGTTCATTTACTTCTACCACTGAAATACAAACAGCACGATTCCTATACTTGACAATACCAGACTGTGAATCAGTACCTTTTAACAAATTGATAAAAACAGCAAATCAGGATATGAGATGTTCACATTGTAGATCAGAGATGATATCTACATTACATATAGAAAGATTTTTAAAATATCTAATTTTAATGTTACAACAATATAGAGCAAATGGAAGAAAATTGGAAACACATATTACAAATTTTAAAGCAAGTCAAATACCTATTTCAAGAAGAACTTATACAACAGCAGCTATTATTTTTCCTGAAGGACTTACTGCAACATCTGGACACTATACTGTTTATTTAAAGTGTAACAAAAGATGGACGCTTTGCAATGATGTCCACCTGGAATTCAGAGCTAGATTGCCTTATGAATGACCAAATTTATATGTGTTATTTCTGCAGCCAAAGTTTTGAGTACACCAGTCGGCCTATTGGGAAGATGTAAACTAAAAGTAGACAACACTGCAAACTACTAGTATTTATAATTAGTGTTTGGATTATTATTTGCGCTAATTGATATTACATTTGGAAAATTGTGTTTAAATAGTTTATATATTTGTTGCCTATATTGTACCAGATCTGAATGAAAGTCTATATTTTGGCAAATGTATTTGAGATAAATAATAGACTAATATAGTTAACGCGTAGATGAAGGAAGTAATTAACAAAGTGTAGATAGGAAAACGCATAGCTACACATATTGATAACGATGTTCTATGCTGATTGTTTTTTTATCTACAATCAATTTGATTGTATTTTCCCCGCTGTTCAATGATAATACCACATTGAAACCATTGTGTATGGTGAAATTAAGTGGAATCTGAGAACAGCAAAAAAGGGAAATTGAGAATGTTATGTAATTCTAAATTCATGTTGTTTTCTCAAAAATATAATTTTATCAATTCTGTAATATATTATCATTAAATAACAGTTTTCTTTTCTTTATAGTAGCTCCTGTTGAATTTTGAAAACGTTTTATGCTGTTTAGGAGAATACTACTCTAAAATAGTTTTGCTGAATAATGTATCTAAATTACTTGAAAGGTAAGAATACAGAATATAATATGCACGATAACATGGAAAAATGATTTCAATTTAATTATGTTATTTCTTTCTAAAATAAATAATGTTCATCCTTTCGACTATTTGAAAAGTATCACCATATTTCTGAGGAGAAGTATCACACTTACTTTTTACGAAAGTGCATAGACCAATAAAAGTGCTTTTGTTGCAAGTTTACTCACGTGTCATTATACACCACAGGTGTGTATTGAACTCTCTAGCCAAGGACTTCTCACATGCATACCTAGATAACATATGCCTGATTCTGTGACTCAATACCATAGTAGAACTGATAGGGTGTGTGCCCTTCTATGGAAAACGACATAGTTTTGAAGTTAGAATCATCAGATGCACAACACATATCAGAATACATGTAGAAGCCTACACATACTAGAATATGTCTGTTTCATACCACATGTTTTCCAAATTTGTGTACGATAAGATGTATATACTACTTTCTCCTCCGTATACAGGACTGGTGGTTATTGAAAGTGCTTTTTATTATATTTGAAAATTTGACAGTTTTGAAGTATGATGTACCTTCTCATTTGAAGAAGTATTCTAAGACATAATGTAGAGCTAATAGGACTAAGTTTTAATGGATAGAATCTACTGTATACGGCTCAATTCATGCAGTCATCCAATCATTCAAATACTATCCTTGTACTAATTCATTCATTCATTCAGGCACTCTGTATACATCCATCCAATCATCCAGATACAACTAATGCAGTCTTTCAATCACCCAAACAATACACTTGTAGTGTACCAATCACCCAGGCAATACCCATACACTCAACCATTCACTCAGGCACTACCCATGCACTGCTCTATTCATCCAGGCACTACCTATGCATTTATGGAATTACCCAGGAGCTATCCAGACACTCATGTAATGTAACATATACTACCTATGCACTCATCAAATCACCCAGGAACTACCCAGACACTCATTAATTCACACAGGTTCTATCTCTGCACTCACTCATGCAATTCCCCTGTACTGAACTATTCACTAAGGCACTACCCATGTACACATACATGTAGTCACACACTGTGCATGGACTTATACAGTCATCAAGGCAGTAGCCATGGATTAATCCAATCACCCAGGCACTACTCATGTACTGACTGGATGAGCCACGCACTACCCTTGCACTAATCCATTCACTCAGGTACTACCCATGCAGTCATTCAATCACTCAGGCACTACTCTTGCACTCAACTATTCACTCAGGCATTACCAATGCACTTATCCATTCTCTCAGGCACTACCCATGCACTCGTCAGCTGACCCAGGCACTACTCTTGCACTCAACCATTCACTCAGGCACTACCCATGTACTCATCTATTCTCAGGCAGTACCCATGCACTCATCCAATAACTCAGGCAATAAGTATGCACTCATCTTTTCACTCAGGCACTACACATGCACTCATCCTATCACCCAGGCATTACCCATGCACTCATGTGATCACCCAGGCATTACCCATGCACTCATGTGATCACCCAGGCACTACCCATGAATTCATGCAATCACTCAGTCACTACTCTTGCAATCAACCATTCACTCAAGCACTACCCATGCTCTCATTCAATCACCCAAGCCTTACTCTTGCAGTCATCGTTTTACCTAGGCACTACCCAGGCACTCATGCAATCACTCAGGCCCTACTTGCACTCAACCCTTCCCTCAGAGAGTACCCATACACTCATCTAGTCACTCTGTCACTATCCATGCACTAATGCAATCAAGGAGCCACTACCCATAAACACATCCAATCAATCAGGCGTTATTGATACAGTCATGCAATCACCCAGGCACTACCCATGCACTCATGAAATAACTCAGACACTGCTCTTGCACTTTTCCAATCTCCCCGTCACTATGCATACACTCATCCAATCACCCAGGAACTTCCAATACGCTCATTCATTCACCCAGGTGCTATCCATGCAGTCATGCAATCACCCAGGCAGTGCTGTTGCACTCACCCTTCATCCATGCACTGCCTATGCACTCATCAATTCTATCAGGTACTGTCCATGGAGTCATGAAATCATCGAGGCAGTACCCATGCATTCATCCAATCACACAGACACTAACCATGCACTACCTAATGAGCCATGCACTACTCATGCAGTCATCCAACCAGCCAGGCACTATTCACACATTCTTTCAATCACTCAAGCACCATCCATTCAGTTACACAATCACACAACCACTAATCTTGCAGTCATCCATTTACTCAAGCACTACTCATTTACTCATATAATCACTCAGACTCTACGTATGCACTCATCCAATCACACAGACACTTCCCATTGACTCACATATTCATACAACACATACCTTTTCTTTTTTAAACCAGAACAAGGTGGTTCCGTAAGAACGTTTTTTTCTTCTTTTTTAAAAACTATGTTATATATTTTGTATAACAATTTTGTGGGTTTGTTGGTGTTTTTTAGATATTACAAAGAAAAGTTAAACAGAAAAAAGCACAAAAAAAGTGTCTAATTCGGATAAAAAAAATGTTTTAACAATGGTGATTGTAAATAGTGTCCAACATGGTATGGACAACCTGTTCTCCAATACTTAGTACAGTAATGCACTTGGGACAAGAAAGTCCTGCCTTTCAGAAATCTGGAAGAGTCGGGGGATGGACACCAACCTGTCACCAGGTCTTGAGGTAGAAGGCTGTGCATCTTGGCTCCCATCATTTAGTCTTGCAAATTCAGCTCTTACAAGTCTGTTTCTGCGCATGGTTTTAAGATGCTTGTACATCGACGATGTACCACAAGAGTATTTCCTGTCTGGTCCTCATAAAAGCACCTTCTTGTACATGTTGCATGTGACTTTTTGTGCATTCAACTTCTTCTGGTCTTCGGGTATACTCAAGAATTGCCATACCAAACACTCTTTCTTTTTGTGGTGAAGCTCCTGTTCCGGCACCAGAAGGGTTTCCTCCTCCTCCTGCAGATCTTGTGGAGTTGCCATATCCGAATTGTAGTGTAAATTCTTTAAACACCAATAAACATCTCCCAAAAAAATAAGCTCCTGAAAAAGTATGGCTGTTGCCAACCACACCCAAAATTAGAAGAAAGAGGGAGGGATTTAGCAAACTTAAGGATGACAGGATCTTTAACCAATCTCTTTTTTTTGTGTCACATGAGGTGCGCGACCCCTACGCAGTACCACCACTTACCAGATGCGATTCTGCAACTTGTTTCAATTTTACATTTCTACAATATTTAGTACTATCTTATCATATTTTACTTACAAATAACTGTATCTCTTTTTTTAAAATAAAGTAAATGAAGCTATATTAATATAAACTATTGTTTTTAAAAAAAGTTGGATTCACATCTCGTAGGCGAATCCGGAAGTTTGATGTAAGGAGACGTATAGCGATTCCTGAAATTATTATTAAAAATACATTTTAATCACTTTATTTTATTAATATACAAGTTTATATACTATGTTAGCAAAACTGTAACCTTGAATTTAAGATTATTATTGTCTACATATATGTTTTAATAGTACAAATTAAACACAAAGAGTTGCGTCTGGGTCGCGAATTTGCATTTACATTTTTTAAAGAAAAAAGATTTAATCTAATTTAAACTAAAATATTAAAGTAATAATCAAGTGTACATTATAATATTTTTTTAAATAACTGTTTAAAATCACGCTGGAGCTGGGATTCGTACACGGATTTGGAAGGAAGGCCCGGTAGTGTCCATGGAGGTTTTGTGTATCCGCGATATACCGAAATGTAATATTTAATTATAGTTTAGTATAACTACATATTCAGTATATTAATGTACAACTAAACTACTACCCCTAACATATACAGAAAGTATTAATTTCACTATATTTTACACTTTAAAATAAATAAATGGTTCAGCGTACATAACATGAAGATCCACTTCTGGTACGTGACTCCATTTTTATATAACAGAAAGAAGTTGTTGTAACTATATAGAAATATAAATATATATATAAATATATATATATATATATATATTTATTACCTACTGGCGGTCGCCAGTAGGTATATATAGTTAGGATTTTTTCTCTATGGGATTTTTGAAAATTCTATGTCTAATAACTTTGGCGTTTGTGGACGGAATTGGCTGAAATGTTCAGGAAAATGGAACATTTTGTTTCTGAGCAGCCACTGAAAATTTGGGGGGGTTTGTCAAGGGGGGGCTGAGAAAAAAGGGGGTCCCAAAACGTGTTTTTAACATTGAGTTTTCCATAGGGCGGTTGGCCTCACTTTTAGCCCGAACGGCTGAATGGATTTGCACGAAACTTGGCAAAATTGTAGGGACTGGTAGCCCGATGTACCTTTGCTAGGTCTCAATATATGTGCTGCAGTGGATTTTGAGAAATTAACGTTCAAAAAAAGATATATATCTGTAACAGCGGACCGGGCAGCGCTCCAGTTCGCGTACTTTTCGCGTTACGGAGCTTTGTGAAGCGAAGCTGATTGGTTCTCCGGCGTCTGTAAACATTCCAAACAGTCCGTAGCGGCCGCCATCTTGTCTCTCGGTAGGATCGAGAGACAAGAGGAGGCCAAAGCGAAGGGGCAAATGACCATAAGGGGGCATAGTAGATCCTCCCTGACCCCCTAGGTTTGATGTGGAGGTTTTAAAAGGGCCCCGCGGGGCAAAAAAAAAAATAATAATAATAATCGAACGGCTGAATGGATTTGCACGAAACTTGGCAAAATATTAGGGACTGGTAGCCCGATGTGCCTTTGCTAGGTCTCAATATATGTGCTCCAGTGGATTTTGAGAAATTAACGTTCAAAAAAAGATATATATCTGTAACAGCGCTCCGCTTCGCGTACTTTTCGCGTTACGGAGCTTTGCGAAGCTGATTGGTTCTCCGGCGTCTGTAAACATTCCAAACAGTCCATAGCGGCCGCCATCTTGTCTCTCGGTAGGATCGAGAGACAAGAGGAGGCCAAAGCGAAGGGGCAAATGACCATAAGGGGGCATAGTAGATCCTCCCTGACCTCTTAGGTTTGATGTACCATTTTGCCAAGTTTGGTGTAATTCCGTTCAGCCATTAAGGCTGTAGACGTATCTAAATGTCCTATGGAAAATTGCATGGGGAAAACACATTTGAAAGTGTTGAAATTTAGAACCAATTAAAATGTTACTTTGGTTTTGTATTTGTGTGTGATGAAAGTTAATTGGTTATGTATATATCTAAAATGAGAGGAAACCACAGCCATTTTGTGATACTACTGTCTGAGGTATATTTGTGAGGAATTTTTGGTGCTCAATTTCTGGTGTTTGATTTACACAGTACTAACACTTCTCCTACTTTTAAAAAGGTGAGTTGTTAATTTGTAAGGGGAACTATGTTGTACACTTTAAGATAATTTGAAAAATGTTTTCTGTTATTTATTTACAGTCCTTCTGTTATACTAAATACTTGATAAAGTTAGTTTTATATTATGTATTACTAAAAACGATAAATGAAAGTGATTATTTTTTTCTGCAATTTACAGCAAGCAATTTCAAAATAAAATGGCTCACAATGAAGAGACCGTGGCAATTTCTTTTGAATTATCCACTACATTTATTGAAATTGACAGCACCAATAATGAAATATTCTCACAAGGAGGAGATGACTTGATTGATTTTTTTGATCAATCTCTTGATGGCGAATTTATCGAATGTTTGGAGACCATAGAGTTACAAGAATCATCATTGCAGACTTTTCATGAGGAGATTCCTGATGAGATGATTGAAGAGGAAATTCCTGATGAGGACATGTTACTAGTTCTTTCAAATTTTGAAAATTCAGAAGAATAAATTTATATTTAGAAATCAAAAATTGTTTGAGACATTATTCATTTTTATTTTTAATTTATGAGGTTGTAGCAAAGTGATTGTAGTATAAAATGAGACTTATAGTATAGAGTGCAACATTTTTATGTTACATGGTAAGTTTACTCATATTTACTTTCCTTCTCCCACTATATTATCTCCAATGTGTATTTGACATCTCTTCTTCATCTCCGGCCTCCTTTCTCTCACTGTCTGTGTCTGATGCATCTTATCGCTGCCATTTTGTGTAATTACAGAAGAGAGTAAAATAAAATAGTTCGGAACGTGAAAAGGGGGCAAAGTAGAGTACCCCTCACCCCCTAGGCCTTCTCAGGCGGTCCCAAAAGGATCAGCTTCTGTTTTCCTGAGAGATTATGGTATGAGTTCCATATACCACAATAACTTGCATTACAACATGCAAGATATCTATCTCCTATTACCAACTTTTGGAGATATTCGCCCTAAGCGCGAATATCTCCAAAAACTAACACCTGCCCTGAGCAGTTCTTAGCCATGTTATCCAATGGGAGGTGGATAACATGGCTAAGAGCATTAGCTCGGTAATGCATGAATATCGCTGACTTTTTAGCGATATTCATGCATTGCGGCCGTTTTTTATCGCATTTGCGATAAACCTTGATAATAGCAAGGTTTATCTGCGATAATTTCTGACGATGCTTAGCGGTAAAAAATTCGTTGCTAAGCATCGTTAGCGATAAATATCGCTTAACTTTGGTAATATGCACCAACGTCTGTTAACGTTCGATTCGAAGGAAATGAGGAAGTGTTGAAAAACATTGTCTGCGCCATCTTGCCTTTTTTGAAATGCCACACTTTTGTCGTGCACGGCAGCCATTTTAGATGCCTTGACCAGACCCACTCTCTGCACGCTGTTGATCCGTAGCATGGCTTCCCACCCTCGCAAGCATCTTCCCCAGGCACTGGTCACCCCCACTCTCTGTCTTATGCATCGGCAATAAACCTCCCCCCATCTGCGCTGCTCTTCCCTGAGAATCACACTCTGTGCCCGCCCGACACCTCCCTTTCGCCCTATTCACTACCGCACCCTCTGACACTCCTCTTCCTCTGTGTCCGATTGTCCAGGCTATCAGCTAGCCCTGCAGATGTAGTTTATGGCCCCAGCTGTAAAGAATCACCCCTCTTCAAAGGAGTTATAGTAGATCAAGGCCCACACCCGATGAGATCCGTCAAACCACACGCGTTCCTACTATCTGAAAACCATCCTGTATTGTGATTGGGGAGGGGACCGAGCCTGAAGCGGAAGATTCCAGGGATGACTCTTTGTACATCAAAGTTTTTACAATTATGTGTCACATTAAAAATATATAGCACTCCAACAAAGTAGTAGGAATATAAAACTTTAATAACTTATAAATATATACAACAAAACAAAAACAGTAAAAACATTTAAACAATGAAGAGACCGTGGCAATTTCTTTTGAATTATCCACTACATTTAATGAAATTGACAGCACCAATAATGAAATATTCTCACAAGGAGGAGATGACTTGAATGATTTTTTTGATCAATCTCTTGATGGCGAATTTATCGAATGTTTGCAGACCATAGAGTTACAAGAATCATCATTGCAGACTTTTCATGAGGAGATTCCTGATGAGATGATTGAAGAGGAAATTCCTGATGAGGACATGTTACTAGTTCTTTCAAATTATGAAAATTCAGGAGATGTTGCCTGGGTGCCGCACTGATTTGGGTATCCGGCGTGGGGCGTCCCGGGGGGTGGGTTGTCAGTAGCGGTCTGTTGTGCGAATAGTTCCAAGGCAGCAGAACGCGCTGAAATCTGGATGGCACGAAGGTGATGTCTAGTAAGTTGCATCCCAGCAAATAACGGCGTGGGGCGCCGCGGGGGGGGGGAGGCAGTCCAAAGTTCCGTTAAAAGGGCAAAGGAAAGGATCGGTGGTTTGAACCATCAGTCAAAAAGGGGAGGGGGTGCAACAATTTTTCCTACCGGGTCACACGGTGCTTTCACCGGAACTGAGGTCTGCAGGTTTCTAGTCATTCAAACTGAGGCTGGCGCCAGCATGGGAGCGCCGACGTCCCGCGGCTACAGTTTCGTCACTCCACGGGCGATCATGGCAGTCATTCCCCATCGGGGGTGTCTGCGGGGGTCGGGGACTCCCGCGGCTCCTCTAGAATCTTCAAGGTCGTGGAGGACTACGGTGGTGGAGTCAACCAGTGACCGGGCTATTTCTTCATGCTGGGCCCGCTCTTGCCAGGTCATCCGCCATTTTGAGAGTTCGGTAGCTACTGGCGATCGCGGGGTCAAATGAGCGGACGGGCTCCACCCTGCCGGGCGAGACGTTGCAGCATCGCCACAGTGGAAGAACCCTTTTCCGGGCGCCTGGAGCGCTGAGGGTGCAGCTGGGAAGCCTCCACCTGGGGAGGCGGGAGAGGCCTGTTTGCACCGTCTCTCCCACCCAGTGCACCCCACGGCGTCTCGCTTGACATTTGTTATGGCCGGACCAGGCGATGAGGACGAGGGGGGGGGGGTCGGAGGCATGTGCAAGACATCCCCCCCCAGTGTTGTCGCAGCCATTATAAAAGAAAGAAGAAATGTCCCGTCCGTCTTTGGGCCGGACCTCCGGTGGATGGCGGCCGGACGCCCTTTGCTCTGGCCCCATGAACGGGTTCCTTGGCTCATCCAGTGGGGCAGGCCTTGGCATGTGGTGCCTCTCCTGGGCCTTTCGTGCAGTGGCCTCTCCACTCCCAGGCCCTCCATGGATGCTGGCCCAGACTGGGAGAGAGAGGGTCTAACCTGCAATTCTCCAGGGTTACCGCCACCGCGGCCGGATCCCGTCGGCCTCGGCCTCTGGTTGATGGTGGCCGGACTGGGAGAGAGAGGGGAGGGTCGAGGACACGGACATTCCCCCCCCTGCAACTCTCCAGGGTGGTCGTAGCAATCCCCCTGGCCGGGTCCCGCTGGCCTCGGCCTCTCCTCCGGCTACACCCTACATGATGATCTCCTGGCCGACGGTTGGCAGCAGGACCCGCCTTATATGTGTTGCTTCCGGCTGGGCGTAGCCGGAAACCTGTTTCTCAAACAAAGGATATTGAGGCAAATGTGGCGCATACTCTCTTCTTAACCTATTGTATTCCTTAACACAATCTAGATCCGCACAAATGTTTGTGACATCACACTCAATCAAGTACAATCCCGATAAAGTTTCCAGAATGGGGCGGATGTCTGCTGACTTGTATCTTTCCCAGTTTGCCGTTATTTGGGCGTGGCAGGCGGTGGGACAGACACGTTTTGGGGCAGTGAGGGGCGATGAAGCCTCGTTGCCTTGTGGCCGTTGCAATGTCACACTTGGTTTCTCTTACTGTTTTCAGGTTTCTTATTACGGGCTTACTTCTAACGTTTCTTGTTTCTAGGACAATAATAGGTTTTATCATTACGTATTGTTATCGTTTCTTTGTTTGTTATTTAATAAAAAGTTCATCAGTGGCCTACTGATTTTCGTTTTCCTATTCCTTTCTTTCCAGGTTGTTTCATGCTAAAGTTTCTGTTAACAGGATACAGTGATCACTTTGTTATTATTGCATATGTCCTTTTCACTAGGGGTGCTCTCTGGTCGGGCCAGATGACCTATCTCTAGTAAATGGTCCGGGTAAAACAGGTGCATCAATCAGTGGGGAGTAGATAGGCATGACAGATTACAACGGGGGACAAAGGTCCGCATTACCTACCCTTTCACTACTTGCAAAGATTTTCCTACGTTTATTTGCAAACAGGGAATACCTCCAAAAAGAACCAATTCCCAAACAGTCAATGTTCGGGCAAACAATCAATCAATGAGGAACGAAATAGGCACGACGTGTTAAAGGTTTGCGTTACCTACCTTTCACTATCTGCAAAGGGAGAGAGAATATTCCTATTCTTCCTCGTTTGCAGGCAGAGAAGATCCTTAAGAGAACCAACTTCGAACAATTCAATGCTCGATTCAAACAATCAACAAGGGGTACTGTGAACACAAATGAACGCCGCTTATGTACATACACATTGCTATTTTCAACAGGTTGTTCCTAATGTTTCTATTTTAGCCAGGTCAAAAAGAGATCCCATTAGTGGCCTACTGATTTTGCTCGATTCCTTTTGTTTTTTTACACGATTTTTCGCTATCTGCAAAGACTAAACAGAGTATTGCGACTCTGTGCTTGTTTGTAAATAGAGAATGAACCAAAGAGAACAATCAATGAAATGGAGAGAGAAGCAGGCACGACGGATTACAACGGGGGCAAAGGCCTGCGTTAACTACCCTTCACTATCTGCAAAGAGAGAGTACTCCTAATAGAAATATGGGGGGGGGGCAGCATTCAAAGCAGATCAGTGTGCATAAACACGAAAATGTTTTTACTTACCACGTACTTGACATTCGACAGCTTATGATATTTGCTATTAAAAAACCATTGAAATTCACTGAAAAAACCATAGGTTATAGACCATATATAGTTAGGAATTAGCATTTACAAAACCTTGAAAATTCACTGAAAAAACCATAGGTTATAGACCATATATAGTTAGGAATTAGCATTTAAAAAACCTTATTTTACTCACACAAAACCATTGAAATTCCATATATAGTTAGTTATACTAACTATATATCGCGCACCCGCAATCCACTGCTGATCATGTCACATATTACATCATTCATGACATGGTCAGTGACATCACTGATGATAATCACTGATGACATCTCAAATGACATCACTGATGACATCACTGATGACATCTCAAATGACATCACTGATGACATCACTGATGACATCTCAAATGACATCACTGATGACATCACTGATGACATCTCATTTGACATTACTGATCACATCACTGATGACATCATTCATGTGATAATACGATGAACCTCTTCAGACTCTAATATAACCTTAGATACACTCAGTGTAAACACAGACTCACAGATTGTCATTCATCCATGAAGTTACACACACACCTAGTCAGTCATGCAAACAATCAATCACACCTCCATTTTCCCAACTATACAGTTATACACACCTTACTTATTCAAACATATACTAAAACATATTTACTCTCTTATACAATCCTGGATACAAGTTCACAATGATGCATACAGCCACTCACACATTCACTGGCTCTTATGCACAGTTATTTATATATGTCAAGTCTCACATGTACTGTGTTTTACATATGTACTTACTTTGACATGTAGCACTGAGATATCCATTCACTCACCAATACACTGATGCACACAGTCAACCGCCCATACAGCTGTTTCCACATGCACTTTTGAACCCATACATCTAGTGAATCAACTGCTCACACATCTATGCACAGAGTCATACACCTCCCAGCCACCCACACACACACTCAGTCTCCCATACAAATACTTGGGCAACCAATCAATAACCCATATAGTTACTCATATAGCTACTGAACAACACATGCAGCAGTTTTCAGAACAACAGACATAATGATGCACAAATTAAGACAGTTTAGTCACTAACCCATGCACTCAGTGAGACACATTTAATCACTCACTCATACAGTCAGTCATGCACCTACTAAATCCTTCATCCAGACACTTATACATCCACTCAAGACATATTTTAACTTTACAGAAAAATACAGTCACTGGATGTTGTCATCAGTGATGTCATCAGTGATGTCATTTGAGATGTCATCAGTGATGTCATCAGTGATGTCACTGACCATGTCATGAATGATGTAATATGTGACATGATCAGCAGTGGATTGCGGGTGCGCGATATATAGTTAGTATAACTAACTATATATGGAATTTCAATGGTTTTGTGTGAGTAAAATAAGGTTTTTTAAATGCTAATTCCTAACTATATATGGTCTATAACCTATGGTTTTTTCAGTGAATATATATATATATATATATCTTCAAAAGAATCGTGTTGCTCAACAAAACACGAAAGCAAAGGACACACCAGAAGTCTGTGTAGCAATCGGAGGTTTAATTCATCGATGGTCTTACAGGCAAAACAACTCGACGCGTTTCAGTGCTAGCGCACCTTAGTCATGAGTAGTGAATCTACCAGTGCAAGCATTTTTTAAATACCACGTGACACTTGTGAAAAGAGTGAAAACAGACTCATGTGCTCAGCCGAGCGCATGTCCCTTTGTGTGCAAAAAATAATAAATATGTACAGAACTGCTCACTTTTCAAATAAACAAATAATCTGCTGAATACAATTGTCTGCTTGCATGAATAAATACATATGAGCAACATGTTGTAAAGCACACGCCGGTAAATGACCTTCTTAGAGTATACAGTGAAATGTTCCACTAGCCTTACTATTTACAAACTCAAGCCCAAGTGGGCAAAGTCTAATTTACTGCTGTCTGCAGAAAAATAATAAATAACGGTACTTATTGTTCATCTAGCCCAAGTGGGCTATGTTGTGTGCTAACTCAAAAGTTCCTTCATAAACAGCAAATGTCATAATGATTCAGATTCCTTTCTTCATGTCTAGCAGTTCTCATCTAAAGTGAAAAATGAAACGAAATACAAAGTGTCACTTCAGTCCTAAAATCATATAAAAAAAACATGACACATAGATCAACAAACATTCAACATAAAATATGTACTACAGTTATCTAAGCTCTGCGGCATCTACGCGACTCTGGATCTGACATTGGAACAGCCTATACTAACTAACCTAGATGGACGGCTAGCTCTTCATCAAAATTGTGGCCAGAGGGGGTCAGAGTCCTGTATTGTATAATCATTCTAGACTCAAGTCTGCGGAGTTCTTTCAGTCTGTTGCCTCCACGTACGTCCGCTTTAACATAGTCTAAAACTGCAAAACTTAACAAGTTTGTGTTTTGTTCGTGATGACTGCGAAAGTGGCGTGCTACGGGATATGCTTTGTCACAGTTCTTTATTGCACGGAGGTGCTCAAGAATCCGAATTTTAGCTTTGTGGATAGTGCTGCCTATATAGGCAAGACCGCACGGACAGAACAGTGCATATACTGCATAATCTGTATTGCACGATGTGTGCTTTCTGATAACAAATGGTTGACTTTCTGCTGATAAGATGCACTGTTTTTTGTTCTTACTATTCTTGCAAGCTTTACAGCTTCTGCAAGTGTAAAAGCCTTGGATCCCAGTAGTTCCTTTCTTTTCTGATTCGACTGCTCTGCAGAGCACGTCTCTCAGTGATTTGGCTCTTTTGTATGTAATCTGGGGATTCTGTCCTACACAGTCTATCAGATCTTTATCAGTTCTAAGAACTGGCCAGAATTTTTTCAGACAATTACGTACTGCATGTGTTTGTTTGTTGTACGTGGTTACGAACCTAAGTGTTTGATCTTTCTCTTCTTCACTCTCTCTAGTACAACTAACTATATATGGAATTTCAATGGTTTTGTGTGAGTAAAATAAGGTTTTTTAAATGCTAATTCCTAACTATATATGGTCTATAACCTATGGTTTTTTCAGTGAATATATATATATATATATATATATATATATATATATATATATATATATATATATATATATATATGAGCACACAAACTCCGGTTCTGAAAGAAGCCGTCTGACAGGGCGGTCCGTGATCAGGGCACCGGCTGCCCTGTAAAATATCGTATCCCATGGTGCATATAACCATTTTTGATTTAGTATAAACATGTATATGCATTTTTTTTTTTAGAGATGGATAGCCCACTTGGGCAGCACCCCTCTGATTATGTAATGTTTGGCCCACTTGGGTTAATGTTTTCGAATCATGATGCAGAGTTTAATGAAATAATTCTTTGTAAAAAGTATTTCAGGAATGAACAACTTGTGGTATTTCCCTATGTGCACTGAAAGACGACATTGACTAGGTCAAAATGGCGGAACCTCTGTAGATCTATTCTTTACACTCACTGTGGTTAAGTCCTTTGTTTATGTTATCACTGATGTATATTTAAATGTTTAAACTGTTATGCTTCGATAGCGTGATCAAGCCGAAAGGTGAAACGCGTTGCGGTGCAGTCGAATATTTGAATAAATTACCTGCAATACATGCGAGGTGTCCGTGATTACTCTTCCGAAGAGGGGAAGCGTTGGGATACGATATATATATATAAAATGTATATGTTTTTCTAAAAATTATTACAAAAAAAGATGTTTTAAATATATGTATAAATATCCTTCAAAGATGCCCATGCTTTTAAGAGTTCGCACCACCCTGTCAACAACCACAGGGCTCGTCTTTCCTGAACTGTGCAGGGATTAAGTGACGGCGCAGCCTACTACCAAATTGAGGAACAGGACACACCATATCTGGGGCCCACTGGAGGGCTGGAATTGGTCCTTGAAATGTTTTTCTGCACACAAACCTACTGGAAGGTAAAAAATAAATTGGAAATTAACTACATGTCCCAGCGTGCACCATATAATAATCAGTGATGAACAAGGCACACCGGAGGCCAGGTGATTATTTCAAAAAGCGCAGGGGACTGTGGGAATCCTAAACAGTGTTTGCAGAAAGAATGCCTCTGAGGAAAGAGCACGAAGGCTCTGAAACGCGTCAGGCAGGAGGACAGAAAGACACTGGATTGGTTTTGCCTGCTCCAATGTAAATAAATGATTTTGTTTAAATCCGAGGCTGGAGGAGTGCGTCTCTTAAAAGCATGGGCATCTTTGAAGGATATGTATAAATATATATATTAACTGCAATAACTTTTAATGGATGTTATAGTTAGAAATTAGCATTTAAAAAACCTTAGAAACTCACTGAAAAAAACAAAGGTTTCAGGCATGTTATAGTTAGGAATTAACATTTAAAAAACCTTAGAAATTCACTGAAAAAAACTGAGATTTTAGGGACATTATAGTTAGGAATCTGCATTTTAAAAATCTTTAGAAATTCACCAAACCGGAATTCTGCCCAACCCACTATTTGCAGACGCTATGGTTCTCCCATTGGTGGGAGTCCAGCTGGCCCCAGTTTTTTAAATAGATCTCTCTGCCATGAAGGTTGGCGAACTCCCAGCATGCATCTTAACTGGCTGAGTAAGCCTTGTAATATGTGCTGGTATTCTGTTTTAAATAACGGTTGAGAATACTTTTACAGTCCCGGTGTCATTCTTGCCATGTACCTTTCCTGGGTCCCCAGACGCCCCAACCTCAAATCCAAGTACCAGCATCACTGTGGGACGCCAATACAGTGATTGCGCCCCTCTGTGGAGTCACAGACTGTAGATAACAGCAGTAGCTTGCTGTCCTTGGTTGCAGCGATCCAGCGATACTCCAATCCCTTGGAAAAACACTGCTCACTTGCCAATGAGTCTCTGGACTCTTTGTAGGGCCGGTTCGCCCAGCGCACCACTGGCCCGCACGCACAATATCTCACAAACGATCACTCCATGAACAAGTAACTGGAGGGACACAGCAGAGACAAAAGGTACTCCATTTATTAAAAGCTGCAGCATGATGTGTTTTGGCAGGATTGCCTTTATTAAATACCATACAAACTGGAATTCTGCCTAACCCACTAATAGCAGACGCTACGGTTCTCCCATTGGTGGGAGTCCAGGTGGGCCCAGTTTGTTAATTAGATCTCTCTGCCGTGATGGTTGGTATATTACCTACTGGCGATAGCCAGTAGGTATATATAGTTAGGATTGTTTTCCATAGGGAAATCGCAACATTCTATTGGGAATAACTTTGGCGCCGGTTGAGAAATCTTCCTGAAATTTTCCTTAACTTTGCCTCGCGGCGCTCCGGTCCTTCCCTCAAAGTTTGGGGGGGATTCGTCAAGCGGGGGCCAAGATAAAAGGGGGGTCCTAAAACGTGTTTTCCCCATGTTCATTTCCATAGGGCGGTTGGACTCACTTTTAGCCCAAACGGCTGAATGGTTTTCCACCAAACTTGGCAAAATTGTAGGGACTGGTAGCCCGATGTGCCTTTGCTATGTCTCAAGATATGTGCTCCAGTGGTTTTTGCGAAAATTAACTTTGAAAAAATATATATTGGGCTACATTGGGCTATATATATGTTAGAGCCCAAATGTAGCCCAATGTAGCCCAATGTAGCCCAAAGATGGCCACCAGAGACAAAAAAAAACAAATGTAGCCCATGTAGTGGAGAAGTGTGGCTCACTGGTTAGAGGAGGCAGACCTGGAAGCAGAGGTAAGCCCGGGACCAGGGTTCAATTCCCGGCTTGGCGGGGTCTTGAGTCCTATAATGTCCATGGACTCGACAATTCTCGCTCCGGTGCCTACTCGATGCATGGGTTCACACTCTGCGACTCTGGGCAATAGCTTGCTTAATCTCCACAACGGCCCCTCGCGGCGGGATGCCTGGCTTTCACCTTGTGGATACCCTGCCGGGGTTATCTCACAGGGGAATACCAGGACGGGTTCCCTAAGCAAGCGCTTAGAAACCGCTCGGTGATTTGCGCTATATAAATTCCTGTACATTTACATTTACATTTACAATATCAGCCAGATGTAGCCCAACTATAGCCCAATGACAGAATGTCCCAGAGTGTTCTAAAGAACAACTAGAGCGCTAACAGTCTTACTT
Organism: Lissotriton helveticus; assembly: GCF_964261635.1. NCBI lineage: Eukaryota > Metazoa > Chordata > Amphibia > Caudata > Salamandridae > Lissotriton > Lissotriton helveticus. The sequence continues at coordinate 526,376,467 of NC_136072.1, forward strand.
ATGACAAAAGTATGGCACACCCGAAGTCATCTTGATTGGAATAAAGTGTTAACACTTAAAACATTTAATTTGCAAAGGAACAAAATGAGGGGGTTCATTTTGCCATAGAAATTATGATTAGTGCTGAAGAAAGAAAAATTAGGGCACATTTTGAGTGACTTCTCAAATCCTCTTATATTTCATTAAAAAAAATCTGATATGCAGTCTCCCAAGATGACCACCAGAGACAAAAGAGCCTGTGCTTAAAAACTCTGTTAGCAAAGCAGGCATTTGAGATTTAAAAAACGTTTTAATATATAAAAACGTTATCCGCTAATAGAATTAGCATTTAAAAAACCTTGCGAATTCAATGAAAAAACCATAGGTTTCAGGCCTTATATAGGAAGGAATTAGCATTTAAAAAAAACGTGTGAATTCACTGAAAAAACCATAGGTTTCAGTCCTTATATAGTTAGGAATTAGCATTTAAAAAACCTTTGAAATTCACTGAAAAAACCATAGGTTTCAGGCCTTATATAGTTAGGAATTTGCATTTAACAAAACCTTGCAAATTCACTGAAAAAACTTAGGTTTCAGGCCTTATATAGTTAGGAATTAGCATTTAAAAAACCTTTGAAATTCACTGAAAAAACCATAGGTTTCAGGCCTTATATAGTTAGGAATTAGCATTTAAAAAACCTTGCAAATTCACTGAAAAAAACATAGGTTTCAGGCCTTATATAGTTAGGAATTAGCATTTAAAAAACCTTTGAAATTCACTGAAAAAACCATAGGTTTCAGGAGTTATATAGTTAGGAATTAGCTTTTAAAAAACCTTTGAAATTCACTCAAAAAACTATAAGTTTTAGTGGTGTTATAGTTAGCTGGACATTTTACTCATACAAAACCATTGAAATTGCTCCTATATAGTTAGTTGTACTAACTATATTTCGCGCACCCGCAATCCACTGCTGATGATGTCACATATTAGACCATTCATGACATGGTCAGTGACATCATTGTGGCTGTGGTTCGCTGTGGGATTTGGGCATGGGCTCAGGCACTATCCATGAAAACATAGCAATCCCGGCCCTTTCTGAAAACTAGACACCAGGGAAGTCCAAAGTGGTGTGACTTATGCTGATCTCACAATTCTTACCTACCCAGAATGCCCTGCAAACTTCAAACCTTGACTAAAACCACATATTTCCCCCACAATTCTGTGAGTGAAGCTTCAGGAATCTAAGACCTCCAGAAAAATTCTACATCCCATCATTCCCACACTTCTTCCGATAAAAATGGTATCCCACCTGGGAAATGTGATCCTCTTGCTAGTGACAAGAAAGACCCAAAAATGAAATGTAGAAACCAAATTATCTCCAAGAAAATGGCCCAACTTGGTAGTGTGGCTAGCTGTGGAATGTGGTCTTGAGCTCCGTCCCCACCCTCTAAAACCTACTTAACTGAGACATTTCTGGAAACTAAACACTCAGGAGAGACCAAGTTGGGGTGACGCGTATATTTCGTGTCATTTTCTTACCCAGTATGCCCTGCTGTACTCAAACTTTGGTTAAAAAGGTGCATTTTCCTCACATTTCTGTGAGGGAAGCTTCCTGGAACTTCAGAAATACACTTTGTCCAATAGAAATAATATCCCGCTTGTGTGTGGGCCTATTGCCCATACAAGAAAGGCTCATATACACAACATGGAGACACCAAGTTTTCTCCATGACAAATTAACCTTTTTGATGATATGAAAACTAGAAGTATTTTGACCCAGACTTAGCCTCCTCCCACGACAACGTACAAAACCAAGTATTTCTGAAAACTGGATATGCCAGAGAGTCCATAGGGGTGTGATTTGCATGTATCAACAATATTTTCTAACACAGAATACTCACCAAGCTAAGGGGCCGATTAGGATGGCGGACGGACTTGCGTCCGTCCGCCACCCCTGAGTAGGAGGGACCGTCCGCATGGGCAGCGGCGGTCCCTCCATGGCAATTAGGATGTGACCGCCACCCTGGCGGTCACATCCTGTATGTTTTACATTGCGGCGGGTGCTGCTTGAAGCAGCACCCGCCGCAATTAAAAATATGAAAGCTGTGCATTTGCATGCACAAAGCGGCAGGCACCGCGCGGTGCCTGCCGCTTCGTGCACGCAAAGGCAGGGGGGTACCATAGGTACCCCCCATGTGCACCCCCCACGCAACCTTCACCCAGGGGGCCCGCAACGGGCCCCCAAAGTGATTGTCCGTATGCTTTTCCACGGCGGAAAAGCCGCCGCGGAAAAGCATTCCGCCGTGGAAAAGCATTCCGCCGTGGAAAAGCATTACTTTCCCTACATCCTAATATGGCTGGCGGTGTCTGATAGACACCGCCTGCCATGTTAGTGCTTTTCCTGATTTGGCGGTGGGTCTTTCAGGCCTCCTCGGCGGATTTCCCGCATACTCCGGGCCGGCGGTGGCTTCCGCCGGCCCGGAGTATGCGGGAAATCCGCCATCATAATGACCCCCTCTATCTTTTGCTAAAATCAAGCATTTCCCTCCTATTTTTAAACAAAAATAACCATGATAGCTAGTAGGCTTTCTGCCCTCCCCTCATTGCAGATTTGTGGTAAACTATCCCAATCACCCACTTGAGGGGGGCTCAAAGACTGCTGTGACTTTTTTTAGGTGGGGTCAAGGCCTGATTCCAGAGGGTACAACTCCAAACCTAATCTTTTTTTTGTGACCAGTTTTCCATGGTGTCTAGTAGTCTTTCTGGCCCGCTGGGCGGGTGATTGAGGTAACCCCCACAATCGGCTCTAAAGTGGTGTTGGGCCAGAAACGTACAGTGGACAAGACATACGTTTTGTGTTTCACTCATATTAGAGATCCAAAACACCTTCCAAAATGAAGAAATAAATACATCTGAGAGGATTAAGAGGGACAGAACCCACTCCTTGACTTTGAATTGGTTGGAGGTGCACTTTTAACTTATATGCTAGGGATGCTCTCATCATTTGTGATACTGCAGGCTGTATATGTGCCACTAGAACAGTATTTTCCTGCTGTCTATCATCTCTTCCTGGATCTATCCCAGTGACATTAGCACAGAGACACTGACTGCTTCTCTTAATCCTGCTCAGCAACATAATGCCCAGGCCTGAGGTGAGGAAAAAAGCCAGGTGAACTATAACAGTCGAAGTTGTATTGGAGAAATGACTCTTCCCAAGGGAATGGATTTGGTGCAAAAGGTTAAGTGATGTTGCAGAGCTCTTTTCTTTTGAATACCCTGTATTTATTGCAGACAGTATGAAAATGTGCAAAGTTCACTACGTTTTAATGAAGTTGGGCTTTTGAGTGAAAATGTCGACTTTTGTTATGCTTTTGTATGTGAGTGTAATTTCTTGCACCTTTCCCAAGCGAATGTTGAGTCACTTTTGAGGCAAAACTATGGGAAGTAGGCACTCACATACAAAAAGTGCAAGATATGAGTGTGTCATGGTTTCAAAGAAGTCGTAAACAAGACACATCGATTTTCATCTCAAACTCATACGCCCAGATAAGGCTACCCTTCACCATTGGCGAATGGAGGGAAAGTCGGAAATACCGTGAACTATGTAAAGGCCAATAACTTGACCTACTTGAAAATCTGTTCAGATAGCTGTTTACCTTCTCATAGTGCTGTAGAGGAACGGCAAGTGAGAGAATGAAAAATAAAAAGCAATTTCACAATAAATAATACAACAAGGCTTGTCAAAGTCAATCGATCTGACCTTGGTAATCATGAAAAGCATTGAATGTTTTTGTTATTATTTTCTTTGAAAACAATTGCAATCCACAAACAAATTGGCAAACAAAAAGCAAATATGTAAATAAAGTAGCTGCCAAGGAGCCCAGGAACACCAGCCCTGGCTGTGAAGTGCACTCCTTTTCAGGAAACTGTACACATGTGATCAGGACAAAAATGCTGCCACGCAGAGAGCAAGACAGCCAATGAGTGAAGTGAGCTGACATTGTGCACTACGCTTTTTGTTTTAATTGGCGGAACCAAAATGTGAATGACACTTGAACAGACCAAGTGGCATTCATACATACAAGGCCTTTCGGTGATGCTGACCTAAGGCCTTGGATTTATGAATATATGTAGGTATTTTAATATGCTTTTTTGGGAAACATGATTCTGGCAAGGCAAATAAAGCTGTCTCGATGCCAGAATTAAAATACTGATGGAAGGTGGAGCTAGTTATTTTCACACAGCCCTCATGTTACGTAAAAACACAATGACCAGTCAGTAAAAGACCCATCATTCCCATAACATAGTCTATCTGTGTATTGCCCTTAATGTTTAATAACCCAGATCAACTCCTGGCCTTGCTGGCCTTTTACCCACATAAATCAGTTTGTATTTAGTGATTCATTAGACCGAGGAAGTTTCCAGTGGTTTTGATAAAGAAAACATTTAAATTAAGGCTGCAGGGGATAATTGATGATTAGAGCTCTGATTAGATACTGCAATTAAAATTAGCCCAAGAAGAATATTAATCATATGAATAATGAGGCCGCAACCTTCTTATTAGAAAACTGACAAGGAAGTAAGGAACATACAGTACTCTGGATATTCGAGCACTCATGGCGGATTTGGAAGGTGTGGGTCCAGTTTACTAAGGAAAGGGAAAGATGGAAGGGGATGTGGCCTCACGGATACAGCTGGCGACTTTGGAGCTGGGAACCAGGGGCCTCATTTATGAAGGCCTTGCGCCACCGGTGCGTCACTTTTTCCCATTTTAAAAGTGACGCACCGGCGGCGCAAGACCTTCATAAATAAGGCCCCACGTTCGAGCCTCGGTGTCGGCTGAGCATCCTGTGATTCTGGGCAAATCCCTTAATCTCCTCGTTCCTACCAAAAATGAATGTGTGTCCTTGTGTAACGTAACTGTTACTCATGCAAAGCACTCCAATACCTCTGGGTCGAGTTTGTGCTATATAAATCTGCAAAAAAGAAATAAGGATTTGTGACAGTGAAAAGCAACTACCGCAAAAGGAGCTTTGCAATAGAAAGGTTCCGGGCTTTGTATCAAAGTTACTGGCTACTTGAAGGCAGTGCAAACAAGGGAAAATATGTTAATGTTAAAAAAATTATGCAGTGTATGTGTGCTGCAGTGCACATAACACAAACAATGCATGGGGTCCTGCTGAGCTTATCTCCACAGGGGAATTTGTACTAGAAGGGTATGCTTTCAGTACAAATCATATGCAAGACAGCACACACTCACCTCTACATCATGGTGTGAGGCTGTGCATTATGCAAGGTAGCCATTTTTGAGTGCCAGCACAGACAGCAACAGATCAGTCTTAGTAAATGCACTGTGCTTTCTACCTTAAGCAACAAAGCAGAACAAATGTGGATTATGTGCTGCATTGCATGCACAAAATGTAAATCTGTGCCAATATGTGCATGGACAACATGCACACTAAGAAATGGTGCAACTAGACCAACACAAAGTCAGACTGGGGGAGCCATTCAGCAGTGGAAATGACCCTCTGTATCCTGGCATCATTGACGGACCCCAATAACGAGTGCCTAGGAAGAGGTTACAGTATTTAGTGAACCCAGAACATTTAAAACACAAAAGGGAGATGTATTTACCAGGTCTGGTTAATGCCTACAATTCTGATTTTTTTCCAAGGGCAATCAGGAAATAAATCGCAGAATTAGTGTTTTTTACACCAAAAATCACATGTTCCGGAATTTACAGACTTTTTTTCTCCGAGGAACAATTCACCAAATATATCTACCCAAACTTTTCCTGGGAAAAATGCGTTAGGGGTCGTAATCACCGTAATATTCGCACTCAGGGCCACCCTAGCGGGTACCATGCGTTTCCCGGTGGGTTTTGATACAGGACGGCCGGTTTGGCAGCAGTGCTGTAATATCAGCCCCCTGTACCAAAATCAGCAGCAGTGTTTTCCACGCTAGCTGGAAAGGAAGATTAGAATGAGAGCAAGACTCCCCATTGCTGAGTGCGTAGAAACACCACCTAGCAGGATGAGCGAATCAGCGATGCTGATAGGCATTCAAGCTTTCTCTGGCGGGATTCGATCTGCCGCACACCGGCCTCTGAGCTCCACCTTTGCGTAATACGTCAGACTGCCTTGAGGGAAGGTCGCTCTTTCCGGAGGTATAAATCAGCCACTTGGCTGAACACCTCTCTGGGGCGGGGGGGGGGTGGACAGAGGACAGACGACAGACGACAGACATGGTCTATGGGGTTATCTGCCATGAAATTACTAGAATTATTTGACCGTCCGCACCAGAGAAAAACAGCCCATTAATTCTCTGATATGAGCCCTTTGATACGGTGTAATGCAATCTTCGCTCTACACCTCTCTGGAATTGCAAACCTTGTTTGCAAAGTAACGAGATGAACTTTGCCCCACACATGTTACGCTACGAGAAGATGAGTCGATCTTTCAAACTTTCATGTCAAAAGAGTTTCTTTCATGCAATGCTACAAAAGTTGGAACATTAATCGTTGAGACAGAAAGAGAAACCTCTACGTTGGACAATGAGGTGTTACCGAAAATACACGAACATGCAATTCAGCATTATTTTGATTCGTATTTTTTGTATCTTTCGACGTTTTATTTGATGTGTAACTCATCTCTCACTGTGGCACGAATTTACATCAAACCCCTGTTTTAATTATTTTCTTACTCTGACAAGCTGACTTGTGGCGGCAATAGTGATGACATTACTTTCATTGGCAGATTTGATTGTGAGATTCACACTAATACATTTACATACACATTGCAGCCTTCGCCTCAAACCTCACTATGCCTAAAATATATCTATGAGTTTTATTTCGTCACTAAGGAGCAATAGACAATTTAGGTTTCGTTTGTAAAACTGTCTTTCGATTATAACAAAGCACAAAATACATCAATATGTTATAACTATTCAAAGAAAGACCTGGGAGAACCAGATATTTTGATATCTGTCCGTGGGACAGTTTTGTCTCCCCTTCAGGTCTCTGTGGGGTTCATGAGTTTGGTGCAGGCAGCCATTATATTTGCACTGCAGAGTGGCTGGTGCCACATGGCGTTGCTGCACAGCGTTGAGTTGGTTAGGTCTATCCAGGCCCATCCTTGTGACTCTGAAGAGCAAGATCTTCACAGTCCTCCTGAGTTTCATGGGGTTGACAATGGATTTTAGGACTGGTTTTAGCCATGACCTTTTCATTTTACGAAAACTATATATGTATAATGCACTAATTTAAGGAGTTTTCAGCCAGCCCTCTTTATCTGTTTTTTGTCATTCACAATTTTCTCCCACCCCCTACAGCAAATGGATCAGACCAATTCAACCATGGCTGACTTCACTGTGAGATAGGGCACTCTTCCCTTTCACAAGGAGCACAACCACAGACAAAATAGTTCCTTTAACTGCCATGGACCACTTTGGCGATGTGTCCTTTCTAAGATCCAAAAATATTTTTGCTTTTAGCCAATGTTTTATTTTTTAAATTAACAACATACCCAGCAATAACGTTTTGCCAAAATCATGACGAAACAAGCATTGACATGGTCAAGAGGAGGGTATCCAATGCTAGACAAGGTGGCTTTATTAATGCCTGTTATTCTTGCCAGAAGCAAGCACCAGTGTTTAGTCTCGTGAACGAAGATGCTTCCCCTATGCGCTTCTGTTTTAAGTAAGTTACAAGAAAAGTGGCATCTTTGTATTATGAAGAATGGCAACCTTTCACAGTTTTTGCAAATTTCCATGCCATTCAGTTAGGGCAAGAGAAGCCTTCCACCAACCAATAGATTCCTATGACGATATAGGCTTGGAGATACATGGTTTGTCTAGTTTCCGTAATGACACTGAGATGTTCTATAAACAAACACAGGGCCATTGGTCTACATTGTGTCCAAAACATGTTCAGGGAAATGGACACAGCGGGAAACGAGGACGCTATGTACATCTATATATGAAAGGAATTGCCACACTCAAGAGGGCAAAGAGAATATACATGTAGACCAAACCTTTGGCCTGACTATCTTCCAGTATGAGGGACATTGAAATAAAATATTGGCATTTGAGACATTTTGAGGAAAATTCAGGTAATTACCTCTTTCTTGGTGGTCTGTCGTAAACCAGTCCAGGGCAATGGGGATCCGAAACCCACTGTAAGAAATTGGTTTATTGGTTGAGGGGGTGAAAGCCATTTGTTAGAAATGGGATCTCAAGTTGGCAAAGGTATGCACCCTGTCCAAGTAGGGACCCACACTCTAGTCAGGGTAACTGTAATACATACCACAGTTTACCTGTGCTCACCCTTTGGTAGCTTGGCATAGATCAGTTAGGCTAAACTAAAGAGGCAATGTGTAAATTTATGCACACACACAGTAACACTGTGAAAACATCACAAAAGTACTCTACACCAGTTTCGAAAAATGGCCAATATTTATCTGAGTAAATCAAGACCAAAACAACATAATTCCGACATACACAAGTCAATACCTCCAACTGGGATTATCTGGTCCCTCTTGACAAGGTTGTTGAAGATTTCACGCCTTAGGGTTCCTTTGCATCTGCACAGCTATCTCCTAGACTTGAAACCAATAATTTATGTAATCTCCCACTCCATAATCAGGCACCAGCCTTTGAATATGTGTACCTTTCCCTCTGAGTGTACTGAAGAAATGCTTGCATGTTCTGCGCTGGATTCAGCCCTCTTTGCTTTCAAATCCAGCTCCTTTAAGCTCAGCTCCTGAGTCAAAAGCATTTTCTTCCCTCCCTGGTCAATTTATCCTTTTCCATTACCAACTTCTGCTTTTCTACATCCACACTGAGATTTGCAAGCTCCCACTGGAGCTTCCTTTCTTGCCGCTTGTCTTTCAACTCTGCCGCAGGCAGATTATAAGAGGAAACACTACTGCCAGCTCTGGAGGGAGCTCTTCTAACATTCATGCTGGCCCCCCGCCTCACCTGCAATGCTGGTTCCTCCAGCCATTCCAGATGTAAGCTTGGCTCCCCCTCATCCACAACAACATTCTCATCTCGTGGGTGCACAGCTGAATCCCTGGTTGCTAAACAGGCCCTTCGTGCCTTTTGCAGCTATTCCGTTTTAGTGAGGTCTTTAAAGGACATTTGAGCTTTCTGCAGAAACCTTTGAGCTGGGACACCATGTAGGTTTCCAACTTCTCCTTCTCAAACTCAACAACTGCAGGTACAGTTGTTGGCTTTCCACATTGAGACATGACTATTGCAAAAACTCAAGGGATGCCAACAGAGGAAAAAGAAAAAAATAGTATGTTGGTGCGTAATGGTCTGAGATATGGAAGAAGTGTACACCAATCACTGTATGTAATGCAATAATACAAGTCCTATCCCCACAACAGATCACTAATGGTAGAAATGAGCTCTCTAGTTGGTGGAGCTATGCACCCTGTCCAAGTAGGGACCCACACTCTAGTCAGGGTAAGTGTAATACACACCAAAGTTTACCTGTGTTCACCCTCTGGTAGCTTGGCACAGAGCAGTCAGGATAAACTAAATAGGCAATGTGTAAAGTATGTATGCACACATACAGTGAAAACACAACAAAATTGTTCCGCACCAGTTTAGAAAAAATATGTATCTGAGTAAAAGAAGATCTGAGCAAAAAACATGAACATACACAAGCCAATATATGAATTTTTAAAGATGAAATTAAAATGCAGTGCTTAGAAGTCAATTCCTCCAGCTGGGACTATCTGGCTGTGCTTGACTGGGCAAATCCAAAAGTTCAGTCCGACCGCAATGGAACAAAGGCTGAATACAGGAATCACGCAGACCCTCTTACAGTACCTTGGATGTGTCAGAAATCAAAGATGGTGAGTCGGTTCCTGAGGGCAGTGAAAGATCATTGAAGCTTTAACTCCAGTGGATGATGCATTGCTCAGAAGAGGTGATACATCAGTTCCTGAATGTGACACTGTATCAATGATGCGTCAATGTCAACAGCGTGATGCGCCGATTCTATGGCACCAATGTCAAACTGCTCGGCTGAAAAGGGTGCGTCAGTCGATGGCCACTCAGGGCTGCATTTGAGTTGGAGCGGTGCGTCACAGACTTCGGTGAAGTGGTGCTCAGGACTCATGCAGTGACAGTTCTTCGGAACAGCTGAAGCAAAGTCACGGCTGCGTTGAAAGTTGAGGTTGTTGTGTCACGCACTCGGCAAGCGGTGTCCGCGGCTTCGGTGCAGCCAGCAGCAGTGCATCGATTTCTCAGGGATGTGCCAGTTCAAAACTTATGCTTTAGAGTCGATGCATCCGTTTCTTGGTTGCAAAACCAAATTAACCTTCAAGGGCCCAGGACTGGATTTGGCACCATAAGGCAGGGCAGGGCTCACAGCAGAGGAGCCCAGGTGCTGGTTTACAAGATGCAGGTGAAGTCCTTGATGCCCCTAAGACTTCAGCAAAAGCAGCCACACTCAGTCAAGCCCTTGGAGAACCTTAGAAAGCAGAATGTAGAGAGTAAAATCCCAAACTCTCACTCCCAGGCAAGAAGTAGCAGACCAACACAGCAAAGCAATCAACAAAGTGCAGTCCCTCCTAGCAGCACAACAGCGTTTCTTCCTGGAAAATTGGCCTCAGTTCAGAAGTATTCTGAGTATATGTAGTCCGAGGTCCAGTACTTATACCGATTTTAGCCTTTGAAGTATGGAGACTTCAAAACAGGTATTTGTAATCCACAATACTCTGCCCTTCCTGGCCCTGGCCCCAGCACACTACAAGGGGGTATGCAGCTCTTTATGAGGAGATAGGTACAGCCCTACCCAGGTGCAAGTGTCAACTCCTCCAACCACTGTAGATTAGGAAGACGTATCAGCCTGGTGATGGGTGAGGATATGCAGGGCACACCTCAGCTACCTTTGTGTGTGACTGTCTAGAGTGCATTCACAAATTCCTGCTATCATCCCACCCAGACGTGTATTCGAGGGACAGGCAGCAATGCAGAATAGTTAAAGTAAGAAAATGGCAAATTTCTAAGGGTGCAAAAAGAACAATTGATGAACAAAATGTTGACCAATGTCATACATTCAACCCAGTACAGAGATCTGGGCCTAAATCCATTGCTTGTTTGCTCCCTATAACATTCCTATTTAAACCCAGCCATATGCAAATAAGTCTTGACCCTGTTCCCTTGGGAATAGTCCAGCCTGAACTGCCAGGCCAGGTCCTCCCCTCATCAGCCAGGCTAGCTTGATTTCATTGGCATGGGGAACACAGGGCCCATGTCGGGGCATACCCTTCCCACTCGGGGTGACAGATGCAAAAAGAGCAATTGATGGACACAGCCCTACCCAGGTGCAAGTGTCAACTCCTCCTGCACAAGACAGTTGTGTTGTTTGCTCCGCGGTTAGTGCTCAACGAAGGTCAAGCAGCCATGATTGTCTGGTAGGACCAAGTAGCGACTTCCAGGACATTGCTATTTTGTGCTTGGCAAGGCCCAAGGCCAGGTCCAGAAATCCATTGAGGCTTTTGCAAAAGGCATTGCGCTTCATGATTCCCAGCAAGAACTGAGAGCCCTGAGCGGTCACTGGGGTGTCTGCCACCTCTGTAAGTATTGTCACTATGTTGCTCCAGTATATCTGAATGCGGGGACATGTCCATACCATATGTGTAAATGTTGCCTCTGAAGCATCTCGGGCATTTGTCAATAGAAGCGGGATACCTCTGTGCTAATCTGTGTAGTGTTAGGTATGTATGATGTAAGTAATTGAATTGGGTCTACTTCAGCCTGGCGTTTGTGGATATAATTTTGGGATAACTGATGCATTGTGTCCATTGTTTGTCAGTGATGGTGATTGACAATTCCGTATCCCAGTAAGCATGCAATGGTGCCAATAGAGGCATGTGGTATGGCCTGAGGGAGTTGTAGAGTGCTGTTATTGTGTGCCTACCATGACCATGTGTCAGTAGAGTTTGTAGCAGCTGTGATGTGGCAGGTTCAGTGCGATAGTTGTCCCATGTCTGAAGGAACTGTCGAGTCAGCAATGCATGAAGCAGAAACGTCCCCTACGGTATCTCGAAATCCCCGACTAAGCCTTCAAAGGTTTCCAGTTGTGAGTCTGCAAACATGTTGTCCCAGGTGTCCAGTCCCCCTTCCCTCCAAGACTCGAGTTCTGGGCAGCTGTGGCAATCTAATGAGCCTTGTAATACTTCTAGCAGTAGGTGAGGCTCGTATGGTGTAGCCTTCTCTTTAAGTAACTCATATTTGGACCAGCTGCGTCTCGCCACTATCATTAGAATGTTACCCTGTTTTTTTTTGCAATATGGTGGTAGACCCCGAAAGCCACTCCAATATTATAGGCTGTCCAAAAGATAGCACCCCAGTGACCAGTTCGGTTAGATTGTTCCTCGCCAGCCACCTCATCGGCCATTGCAGTTGCGCTGCAATATAGTAATGTTCGTAATTTGGCACACTCCAGCCACCTTCTGACAGCGGCAAATACAATTTTCGAAGTGCCACCATAGGTCTAGACTTCCCCATATCAGAGAGATGAGAAGTGACTCCAAGTCCTCAAACAATCTTTGTGGCAATCGATAAGGGAGCGTGGAGAAAAAATACAAAAGTCTGGGAAGTAGAAGCATTTTAGAAATGGCCTCTCATCCCATAGGAGATAAGGGTAAACTCAGCCAAAATGGGAAAGTTGTGAGGGCCCTGGTGATTGCTCTCCCTAAGTTTACGTCTATTGTGTCTATGCTAGAGTGATCGATCTGAACCCCCAAGTATTTGAAGGTGTTGAATGCCCATTCCCATGGGGTATGTGGCATTGCGTGTCTCAGGGCCAGTGTAAGCGTCTTCATCGGGAACACTCCTGACTTGGACAAGTTAACCCGTAGGCCTGAGACCTGTGCGTGGTCATACAGCAGGGCCATCAATTCCCACAAAACAGCGATCTTGCCATGTAGGTAAATTAATGCGTCATCTGTGTACAGTGACAATATATACCATAGCTGGTCAGCATCTGTGCCCCAGGAGAGTACCCGTTGGCGCAGTCTACATGCCAATGGCTCCATGGCCAGTGCAAATAGAATGGGTGACAGAGGGCAGCCCTGCCTTGTGCCCAGCTCCATTACAAACAGTAGAGAGATGGTAAGTCCTGTCTTCACCCTAGCTTGCAGCTTTGTGTATGGTATACGCACCCATCGAAAAAAATTTGAGCCCATGCTGAGGCCGGCCATCACTGCCAGTAAATAGTACCAGCTCTAGGTGTCAAATGCCTTTTTAATGTCTAATGATGCTATGCAGAGCCCATTTTAGCTACATAAAAAGGCGGCGTAGATTCAGTCCAGTGTTCCTCCCTGGGATGAAACCATTCTGACCTTCATGAACTAGTATGGGTATTGCTTCAATCAACCTATTGGCTAGTAATTTGCCTAAGATCTTATAGTCAACATTCAGCATCGACAAAGAGTGGTATGAAGCCACCTGAAGTGGGGCTCTACCCGGCTTGGGCATCACTAGCAACATTGCCTCTCGCAGAGTAGGCGGGAGTTCACCCCTATCAAACGCGTCTTCATACACCGCAGCCAATCTGAGGACGTTTTTTTCGGAGTAAGCTGAGAAAAACTCTAATGGCTAACCATAAGTCCCTGGGGTCTTACCCATTGCCAATTGTTTCACTGTGTCCAAAACCTCATCTGCAGTAATAGGGTCTTTGAGTGAGGCGTACTTTGTTTGCATTACCTGCAGCAGTCAAACATGCAACAAGAACTGCTGGATGAGGGTGGGATTGCCGGTGTCTGGGGCTTTATACAGCAGGGTATAATATTCATAAAAAGAGTTATTGATCACTTTCTGGGCGTTCTCTATGTTCCCGGCAGGCGAGCATATTGCCGTGATGGGGGGCTGTGAGGTGTCTGTTTTTAGTAACCATGCCAGCATTTTACCAGCTATGTCCCCTTCAGTGTGCTGACAACCAAGATATGACTTATAATCCAGTGCGCAAAGATTATCTAGTGTTTCGCTATACAACAGTCGGACCTGGGCTAGCGACTTACCAATGTGGGGTTGTGTGGGGGGCAGCCGCTCGCATCTCTGTATCTCCAGTTCGTGTTTCTGGAGATCATTTATGAGTGACTTGCGGGAGCCATAGCTAGTTTTGATGGCATGTCCTCTCAGGACTACCTTAAACGCATTCTATCCCCAGATTCTAAGCTGTATCTGCCTTGTCCTGAAAGTATGAGTCAATGTATTGTGACAGGGTGACCCGGAACGCCATGTCGGTAAGTGCCGCAAGAGGAAGATGCCAAGTCAGTACCCTAGGTCTCTGCGCTGTAGTGGAATATGATCTGAGATTGTGCCTGCCAAATATTCAGGGTGCGACACTGTGTAGAGCATTGTCTGAGCAATATATGGCGTCTATCCTCGTGTGGAAGTCGTGTAGTGCGAGTAAGTACGCTGTGCAGGATGTTTGCTCCACCGTGTGTTATTTAGATTCATGTTAACAGTCCAATCCCTCATATGTTGTGCTAGTTTGATGGATTGTGCCCCCGGTGGAGGTCAAGAGCGGTCCAAGGTAAGGTTACGTACACTATTATAGTCTCCGCCCCATAATGTTGGTGCCGTACGGTCTGTAAGTAGAGATGGTGTGATTGACTGAAGAAAAGAGGCCTGGCCTGAGTTGGGGCATAAAGGGACCCCAGTGATAGTGTGGATCCATTTAAAAACCCTCTAGAGTTGCATAGCGGCCTTGTGTGTCAATCCGGGAATGTGATATTTTTAGAGGAACTCCTGGTGATACCCATATTAGGGTGCCCCTAGCATATCCCGAATATGTGGTGCCAATGACCGTGCCCCTCCAGTGTTTAAGAAGGGACGCAAGAGTTCTTGGAGTCAGGTGTGTTTCTTGTAGTAATGCAAACAAGATCTTGTGGCTGCGTAAGTACTGGTATACCTTGTATCGTTTAGCACATCCTGCCATACCACAATTGTTCCAGGTCAATAGCGTATAATCTGTACTAGCCATCTAATTAACAGTGAACAAGTGGTCATGTATAGAACCGGGGGCCGAGCCCCCACTCTCCCTTGATGGTTCATCTCTCATCACCCACATCCCCTAGCCCTAGCAGCCACCGAATTGCCAGTCATCCTGTACTCCCTGTGTGACATAAGGATCCAGACAGATCAAAACAAATGATAAAATTACCCAACTTCCCACCCAAGGCCGGCTTGCCAACGGGCCATTGGTCATCTGCACTGAAATGTAATTGAACTAAACTAAATCTAACATTGGAAAAGAGATGCAAAGGAGCATCCCAAAGTTTCTTTCACCAGAATTAGAATATATAGAAGGGACAAAGGAAGAAGAGAAAAAAATATTGAAAGAGGAGGGAAAATTAGTTATGGAAATAAAGCGTTGTAAAGGTCCTGTATCAACTACTTATCGCTCTCAGGGGGACGTGCTGTTCCGTATGTCGCTATTATTTGGCTGCCTTATGAAGTCCCAGCCGATAAATCTCTTATCTGTAGTATGCGGCAAGTACAATGTAGAATACACCTCTGCCTGCATCAGTTGTAGGCGTGAAGTGGTCCACATTAGGTTTACAGGCAGTCCCCCAGGCAATCATCCGTGTTCCTACGCAGATTGCTGGGTGTGTACCGCTTTTCCCCCCCAACAGCGCTGCGTGCTGCAAAGCAGTTCGTGGTATTACTTGATCCGATGCTGCGTCAGAGTCTGATTCTGATCTTTGGGGTTTTGCGGGTCCGCCAAAATGTTCCGCTGACTTTATAGCTTGTGCGCACTCTTGAGCCAGCTGTGCCTTCGTTGGTCACTGCACTTTGCCCCTTCTGCGGCCCCAGCGTGCTCCCACCAGTTTCCATGGTTGGCGAAGATCCGCCACTGCCGTAGGTGGAGTGTGTGTAAGTCCATGTTGATCTATACAGGTCCATGTCTCCTCGGGATTGGTGCAGAAGATGGTGTTGTCCTTGTGGCGGATAGGCAACTTGGCTGGATATTGCAATGAATATTGTATTTTATGTTCTCACAGGCATTTCCTATTAAGTATGAGGATCTGCTGCGTTGTACCATCAGGGTGTAGTCCGGGTAAATGTTCACTGTTGCGTTCTCTATTTGCCATGGGCCCGAGCTCTGGCCACCTGCAGAATGCGGTCCCTATCCCGGTAGTTAAATAATCTCGCCACCGCAGGCCTGGTTGTGACGCCTGGATTTAGGGGTCTCCCGGCACCCTATGTGCCCATTCAACCGAGAGGAACTTTGAGCACTTGCCCTAGAAAATATCTGTGGAGAACCAGGATTCCAAGTAAAGCTCCATGCTGTGACCCTCCGCCTGTTCCGGTAGACCCACTACACAAAAGTTATTTCTACGGGACCGCCCTTCCTGGTCCTGCATGCGTGCCCTCAGGTATTCCACTTCTTGTTGAAGGGACTGGATCTGGGCCGCCGCCGTGGTCACTGTGGGGAACATAGATGCTAAAGTGGATTCCGACTCCTCCACTCTGACTTTCAATTTTTTATGGTCTTCCCTTTAGAACCCTATGTCCACACTGAGTGAATTGATTTTCTGGGCCAACTCAATTTTAATGTTCAATATTGCAGCCATTAGTTCGTTAAACCATTGTGGGTGATCAGTGCAATCCACAGGGTTCATTGGCCCAGTGTGGTCGGTATTCATCGTGCCAGGGACAAGGTTCGGTGCATCCAATGGCTAAGACTGTGTCCTATCCATTCTGGGCTTCCACATCACAACAGTATGGACGTGCGGTGTCCTGTAACCAGGTTGTCTGCCAGCTGCGGCCCCTGAAGAAAAGGCCGGGGGAGTCACCAGGCACCACCCAACAGTCAGACCACCAGTTCTTGCAGCATCCCGTCTGCCCACCATGCGAGTGCAGCCCCCGGGTACCTGTTGCTTGTTGTGTTCTGGGTCCACGGCATATCAACCGGGGTACCGGGCATCTGGTCTAGCAGGCTTTCAGAAAAAATGGGCCACACAAAGTGTACGAATGAGGGCTGCTTAACCAAGGAGGGAACAATCGGTCTGAGGGTCCAGACAAGTGTAGTATTCCTTGCCCCGCTCACCACCGCTGGTATCACACCTCGCAAGAACCTGTTATGGGGTGGACGCCTGTGAGATGCTGTGCCTCACCAAGGGTGCTGTTTTGAGTATCTCGTGTTAAACTGAACCATGTCTGTATATTTATAAGTACTAGCTTCGTTTTTAGACCTCAGACAATATCAGTTATTTTCAGTGAAACCCTTAGTGCCACACATCACTATAGCTCTGATTGTATATCTAACCATCGAAATTAACTGTTTTATCTACACAGTGGTTGGAGACTACAGGAATAGGTACAACTTCCCCCAAATTTTTTTTGCTATCATTGATTATACTGTATCTCAATAAACAACTCCATATACTTGAGAAAACAAGTTATTTTATTGTCTACATTATTTCTTTGCTTTGTAGGTATCAATTCCACTTAATTACAACTGCTCAAATATAGTACTTATTAGTTCTGTATCGTGTTTAGCACTATTTAATTTCGCTATACTTAGTAGAGAGGGAGTGTCATTAAAGGAACCTGTTTAGATTTGGTTGTATTAATTGCTTTTTGGATTGTTATAATTGACATGTAATTCTTCAATAAAAGTTTTATTTATTTATTTATATTAATTTTGAATAAACTATGTTTTTCAGATAGAATTTGTAGCTCCTGAAGAAGGCGTCTCTTGCAAACGCCGAAACGCGCGTCGAAAAATATTGATTGCCACTGTTTTATAATTTTTTATCGATTGTATTGTATGGAAATTATAGAACTGTTTTAATTTTATGTTTACTTAGTGTTTGTTTTTAATGTGATAATTTGTGTATCTATTAAATGAAATCCAGTTTTTATAATTGTTTATTTTGTGGTTCCTTTTTGTACCTACCTCCCTCTCCTTTTGTTATGATTATGCCATGATCTTTACATTGTGTAAGACTGTGTCCTATCCATTCTGGGCTTCCACATCACAACAGTATGGACGTGCGGTGTCCTGTAACCAGGTTGTCTGCCAGCTGCGGCCCCTGAAGAAAAGGCCGGGGGAGTCACCAGGCACCACCCAACAGTCAGACCACCAGTTCTTGCAGCATCCCGTCTGCCCACCATGCGAGTGCAGCCCCCGGGTACCTGTTGCTTGTTGTGTTCTGGGTCCACGGCATATCAACCGGGGTACCGGGCATCTGGTCTAGCAGGCTTTCAGAATAAATGGGCCACACAAAGTGTACGAATGAGGGCTGCTTTACCAAGGAGGGAACAATCGGTCTGAGGGTCCAGACAAGTGTAGTATTCCTTGCCCCGCTCACCACCGCCGGTATCACACCTCGCAAGAACCTGTTATGGGGTGGACGCCTGTGAGATGCTGTGCCTCACCAAGGGTGCTGTTTTGAGTTTTTTGTTTTGTTTTTGGGGGTCGTAGGTCCCAGCAATGAGATTTAGGAGGCCTTGGTGCCAAGCGATGCACTCCGGGCTGGATCATCTGAGGAAGAGGGGGCCTGCAGGCACAGGAGGCGAGTGTATGCCGCTCATGCGGCCAGCTCTGCAGTCGCTAGGATGAAGGGAGTTGTACGCCATGATCAGGGCCTACCAGTAGGCCTACCAGTAGGCGAGGCCGTCGCCCTCCATGTAATGGGGGCTTTATAGTTGGCAATATGAGGCGAGGCATGCCCAGTGGGTCAGTCGCATTAACATGCTCCTACTCCCCACAATGAGCCAAGTGTAATGGTGGACGCGGTGGTGTCTTGTGCGCCTCTTAAATCCGCCACCACAAAAGTGTCCCAAGTCCCGGCTACCTCTGCCGTCGCAGCCAATCCCACATCGTAGGGCCACCCAGCACTCGTTCGCTGGCTAAGACCGCTCCTCAGCAGGCCCCGCAGTTCAGCACAGACCCAGCAATGGAGCTTCGCAGGAACACCCAGCCCTGTCTCACTGCGTCTCAGAGGCAGCGGTGGGCATGGGTCGAGGGCCGCAGAAGTCCTCGGCAGTACCCGGGCAATCAGCGGCGCTCCCATTCTTGTGCAATCCCCTCCTCCTCGCGTGTGCCCCAGGAAGGAGGCAGCACGGTCAACATGCACCGATCTGTTGCACGGCTGGGCGGGCTGCTGTCACTCAAGGTCCGCTGCTTCAGGCAGGTCACGGGCTTTCGCCGGCAGCAGCCTCTGTTTTCCGCTCGGTATTCGGCTGCAGGGGTCAATGCAGCAATCAGATTATCACCGATGTGTATCTAGTTTCATTTGTCCGGCCAGGGCAGAAATTCAGAAGGTTTTTTTGTCTGGCCCAGAGCGGAGCTCGGTTCAGCACATCCGTGCTTGCCGCCAAGTTGACCATGCCCCAGAGGCACAGAATGGTTAAAGTAAGAAAATGCCAACTTTCTAAAAGTTCAAAAAGAACAATTGATCGACAGAATGCTGATCAATGTCAACTATTCACCCCAGTACAGAGATCCAAAGCTAAATCCATAGTTTGTTTACTCCCTATGCCATTCCAGTTTAAACCCAGCCATATGAAAATCAGTCATGACCCTTTTCCCCATGGAATTAGTCCAGCCCGAACTGCCAGGGCAGGTCCTCCCTGGACCAGACACAAGCAGGAGTGCTCCAGGAGGCAGATACCATTGCTTGAAGGTCCAACAGAACAGGATTTGCTGACACAGAGAAGAATGACGTGGGAGCTACTGGGAAGTCAGGGTGACCAACTAAGCACCTTGGGCAGATCAGTTGGCAGGTTGGTCCCGGTCTGCTGTCTGTTCTTTTGGCACATTTTTTGTGAAATTTCTTCTAAGTCTCAACTTTTAGGGTTAGGTAGGAGAAAAGCATTGAACAGCACTTCGAAGGGTACAGGACCTGAGGGCACCAGTTGGGGGGTAGGACTCACTCCTGCAGGGACCAGGAGCAGAATTTAATTTGAGGTCTCTTGAGCTTGTTAAGTTCCTGTAGATCACATAAGAGGCCAGACAACAAGCCCTTAGTAGATTAGTTGTAGGGCAAATAAAGAACATAGCCGGCCGGGTTGCTTGATTTCTCCTACACCCCTATCCCAATGGTGCGTTACCAAATCATAGAGTCCTCCAGGAGGCAATTTGTAGAAATACCAAAAAAAGTCCCATTCACATGTATGTTCCATTCCAAATGTTAGTTTTTCTTTCAGATATGAACTTCATCATATTCTTCATGAGAACATTTCCATGATGCAGCCTGATTTGACAGTACAGCCAACATGTATTTCAGAGAAATACCCCTTCCTCAAGGCAACTCCAAGTTGGAAGATTATAAAATCTTTGATCATTATATTTCTTTTTCTTTAAATCGATATTGCTTCTCCCACAGTAAATTGAATGGGTATGGCAGTAAACAGATTAGGTGCATATTATTAAGCACTCATGTTTGCCTGTCTCTGGGTCACATGATTTGGTGTAGGTGACAGTTGAGCTTTGTATATACATCCTAGACAGCCAGACATAGTGGGAGTTTAGGTGTGACTGGATGGGCAATCACTGGCAGGATCGGAGGGTGGAGCTGGGCACAGCCCCACGTACACTTGAACAGACTGTGTCCTGTCTACACACAAAAGACTGAATACCTACTGTAGTTAATCTGGAGCATGGAAAGGCAGGGCATCTGTGTATTTTGAAGGCATGCCTCTGGGGCAGAGTTTGGCTGCCAACAGTAATGGCCACCTGTGGACCACCAGACAGCCTCATCCTCTGATGCAGGCCTGGCTGCTCCTCATGCCCTGATTTGGGGGCCCAGGTTCCACGAGGAGAGTGGATCCTGTGGGATGTGGCCTGGTACTTGAGCTTGCGGCCTGGGCATTAGCACAGCGACCGCCTCTCCTGTACAGTGGCCTGCACCCTTGGCCTCAGCAGTGTGCTTGTCTTACAGATGCAGTCTTGACAAAGATCGTGTTTGTTAGACTTGGGGGTCTCTAGTTGGCACAGGTAGGTACTTGTGACAAATAGGGACCCTTGCCTCAAGTCAGGGTAAGGGGGTACACTCATAAAATAACCCCTGCTCACCCCCTTGGTAGCTTGGCATGAGCAGACAGGCTTATCTCAGAGGCAGTATGTAAAGCATGTGTGACCACCTACAGTAACCCAGTGACAACAGTACAGATGGATACCACACAGTTGTACATTAAAAATAAGTATTCTTTATATAGACTCAACACAAGACCACAAACGACAAAAATCCACAATACTATATTTAAAAATGGTTTTAGCTTAGTTCAGTTCACCTCTTAAGATGCAACACTTTGCGTCAATGTACCTTACGATGCGTTGCGCTTCTACAACAAGTAATGTTGCAGCGATGGAAATGCGGCAAAGTTCTGGTGCAAAGAAATAAAGACGTGAAGATCTTCCAGATGCAGCACGCTTCTCCGATGATGCGAGAAGTCTTGGCTTGATGCATCAGCTGCAGCGGCAACACCCTTGTTCAGCGATGCGACGGGAACAGCCCCTGCTGCGACACTCTTCTCTGACGTTGCGAGCGGCTTCCACACAATGCGACAACTACAGCGGCGAAATCCAAGATGCGACGGCAGCAGCTCCGATGGTGGCGCGCTTCTCCGGGGGATGCGAGGCGCTTTCCTCGATGAGGTGCAATATGACAGCTACAGCGCCGACATTCACGATGCGACGGCAACAGCAGCGACGGCGACAAGCTTCTTCCTCATAGCGAGACACTTCTCTCGATGCGGTGCAATACGACAGCCACAGCGGTGACACCCTCCTTCGGAGTTGCGATGGCAGAGGCGGCGACGGCAGCAGCAGCGACGGCAACACGCTTCTTCCTCGTTCAGTCGTGCTTTCAGCTCCTTGCGACACGCAGTCCCTCAGAAGGCCCAAAACAGCAGCAGGCATTTCCAAAAATCTCTGTGGAGCTGGGGAGTGAAGTCTGTTGTCCCTGAGACTTCAGCAGGAGGCAAGCTCTTTTCCAAGCCCTTGGAGATCCTTCACAAGTTGAAAGTAAAGCACACAAAGTTCGGTTTCCTCTCTTTGGCAGTCAGGTAACCACTGCAGGCCAATCCCCTATGCAGCACTTCAGCTTAGGAATAGACTCTCCTCAGTTTATTCAGGTTCCTCTCCTCAGCAGAGGTTTCTTCTTGTAGTCCAAAAGTGATCTAATTTCTTGGGATCAGGGTCCCAATATTTATACCCCAAAATCCTTTGTCCTCTGAGGGCAAAGGGGCCTTTGCCTAGTCCAAACCAGTTCTGGAGCACTCTGTTTACATGACTCCTTCTTTCCTTTCACAGTGCAGGGCAGAAACATCAGACGCCCCACAGGAGGGGGAGCCAGCATTGTGAAGGGAAAGCACAGCCCTGGAGCACTTTGTTGACATGATTCCTTCTCTCCTTTCACAGTGCAGGGCAGAGACATCAGACGCACCACAGGGGATGGAGCCAGCACGGTAGGGGGCAGGCACAGACCTATTCAGGTACCAGGTGCATGTCCCTCCCAACTAGATGCAGATCTATCTATTCACTACTGGGCGGACTCATCCTGTCTCCTCGAATCCCCCAGCCCTGTCACTCAAACTCCAGACAAGGAATACACAACCTAGCAGAGGCAGGCCTGGAAGGTTAGACAAGAAAATACCAACTTCACTAAAAGATGTATTTTATCATTCTGAGTTAAGGCATACTAAACTCGAATTTCTACCATGTTCCCTGAGTAAGTTAGGATTATAAAATGTAATAATCTAACTGCCCATTCTGGCCTATGGAGAACAGGTAGCCTTGTAATAGTGAAAAACGAAAATGGCTGTAATTCATTATTAGGACATGCCACACACACCAGGGCATGCCCTACCTTATACGTACAATGCACCCTGCCCTTGGGCCTACCATAGGGGTGTCTGATATGAAGAAAAGGGAAGGTTTCAGGACTGGCAAGTGGGTGCACTTGCCCAGTCAGCATGGCAGTACCAGACTGCACACAGGCTCTGCAATGGCAGGCCTTAGACACACTTTTAAAGGCTGCTTCTGTGGATGGCACAACCAGTGCTGCAAACCTACTAGCAGCATTTGGTTTACAAGCTCTGGGCACACTCAGTGCACTGTACTAGGGTTTGACCAGTAAACCAAATAAGCCAATCATTGAATCACTAATTCATACATTAATTTATAATAGGGAGAGCGTATGCACTTTAGCACTGATCAGCAGTGGTAAAGTGCCTAGAGTCATAAAATCAACAAAAACAGGTCAGACAAAATAGAGGAGGAAGGCAAAAAAATCAGGGATGAGCCTGCAAAAAGGGCCAAGTCCAACAGTGTTATAATATCTTCCATCGAAACGTGTCAACATTACATGACACAATCTGTTATAAGGCTGGACCACAGACTACCAATTAATTTGTGGTATCGGTTCTAGTGCCTCACATTGTTCTTTACGGATGTGTAACCTGTTAATGACAAAGTGTACTGTCTTTTTTGTGTACTCTCTATGTTAGTAAGTGTAGGTTCTCTATTGTGTGTTTTTATGTTAGGTATTGATGTGTTGAGTGTTAGGACTTATGAACATCACCAATTATAAGTTTGCTATATGTTGCTTTTTAACTCAATATCACAATTCACCAAGTCTTTTTAATACAGTTTTATACTGCTTTTAATTTTATTAAACATTTGTACATTTTTGTATAATTAATAATAAATAAATCTATTTTTTCTAAACACTTTGATTGTGACCTTGGGCTTACTAGTGTACTTCCTTGGAATGCATGGTGTATGTGAGGTGGTTTGGAGATCGTATGGCATAGACCATTATGAGTGGATGTGACTAGTAGCCAATATCATTTATATAGGATAGTCCAAGGTAAATTGTTTTGTTGACATTGCTTTATTATTGCACCCTATTCCTTTGTTCTCAAGGGATCCCTCTCCTTTTCTTCATAACTCTGAGCACAACCCAGTGAGTTGGAGAGGAAGTGGCTGATCCTGTTGGATCTGCTTCTATTAAGAAAGGCTTAGTCCTATATTCAAATCAAAAGTTACTTTATTTGGTTAAGATTATTAACCATAATAGCATACAAAATACAAAATTAATTTACATTAGAATAACAATAAAATTTAAAAGAAAAGTACATCAGTTTTCTTTACAATAAGACAGTACAGAGTTGGTAGGAGCGATACCCTTGTCCTATCAGAGTAGCATATCTGGGCCAGGGGGTAGGTTCTGGTAATTATAGGTGGGTTACTGCTGGTGACTAATTGGTACAGGACCCCTCCTGCCCCCCGGTGGTATCCCTCTACGCTCCACCTTGTGATTGGCGAATATGCAATTCTTGGGTAAAAATCGCACAGTGCAAGTGTTGTTATGGGCCCGTCTCCTCTTTGTGGCTCCCAGCTTCGCAGGTAAGGGACGACCACGTTATCCCGAAAATTAACAATGACCAGGTCTCCTGCTGTGTTCTTGAGACGGGAGCCTATCCACCCCACCCTTCTGACATTTAGGATTGTTCCGTTAATGTTGGATGGAAGCGGTCTATTCTTTGTCAGCCAAAACTGAACTTTATTTTTGAGGTCCTGGTTAAGCATGGGCGTAAAATCCGTTCCGCTCGTGGATTTTGCGGATTTTCGGCAAATTCGCAATCCGCGAACTCTCGCGAATTTGCTGAAAATCCACAAATCCGCACGCGGCGGATTTTTTTGCTTGGTGATACAATATTGCGGCGCGCGGCGTGGTGCACGGCGTTCACTTTCCGTCATTCAGCGTTTGCCGAGTTGTTTTTCTCGATATTTTGCGAGTGCTGTGCCATTTTGGATCTTGCTGCGGGATCCCGCGGGAGTTTGGCACCCGCGAATACGTAATCGCGGCATGGCACCTTACCTTGCACAGCACGCATCGCGACAGTTTGCAATTGCGAACACGTAGGTGCGGCGGGCAGGAACAATCTCGCACTCGCGAAATAGAGATTTTGCAATTCTGCACAAGAAATCCACCAGCAAACAGCATAAACCTTCAGAAAATGATGATTTTTATCAGAATCACTCCTCAGGTTGACATTTGCCTGCACTTTTTTTTGCAAGGAGTCCATTTTGGGGGGGGGGGGGAGGAAGTGCCCCACAGTCTCCAACTTCCTGTTCCTGTCCAGCAGGCTCCTCCCAGTGCTTTCTTCATGTGCTGGTCACTTTCATTTGGACCTTGACCTGGAAGGATTACTTTTTGTGGGTGCTGCTGGATATTTGGATTTGAGGCCTTTTTGACTTTCTTTGGATCACTTTTGGATTAGAAATCAACTTTCACAAGTAAGTTTGTTTGGGGCATTACAGTTGCTGCAACTACAATTTTGGAACTTTTTCAGAACATTAAATAAAATATATTGTGGGTAGCCACAGTATCCAGTAGGACCAGGGTTGGTTATGGGTGCATGATACAACTGTTTTGTTGAATTTAAACATCATTGAGGCAATGGATGGGCTGGGATTGTGCTTAATTTTGTGGTTTTTGTCGATTTTTTGGGGCTGCTGTTGGGGCCTTTTGCCCAGGGGTAGTGAGTGGTGCATGGACTGAGTTTGCCTGTGGGGTCTTTTTAATGTAAACATCCTGGATGGCATTGGATTGTTCTGATTTTTGTGTGTTTTTCGTTTTTTTTGGGGTGTACTGTTGATTTGGACTGGCCATGTGGGTGGTGGTGGTGGCCATCTTGAGTGCTGGAACAGGCAACATGTGCTTGGGGTTCAAGGGGCCATTTTGAAGAGAGGCAGTGTCTGAGGCCTGCACTTATTTTGCCTAGCTTTCATCCATTATGCCCAGGGATAGTGAGTGGTGCATGGGCCTAGTCTTTCTGTGGGGTGTCTTCTTGAATTTAAACACCATTGAGGCCATGGATGGGCTGGGATTGTGCTGAATTTTGTATTTTTTGTCGTTTTTTTGGGGCTGCTGGTGGGGCCTTTTGCCCAGGGGTAGTGAGTGGTGCATGGGCCTAGTCTTTCTGTGGGGTGTCTTCTTGAATTTAAACATCATTGAGGCCATGGATGGGCTGGGATTGTGTGAATTTTGTGTTTTTTGTCGTTTCTTTGGGGGCTGCTGGTGGGGCTTTTTGCCCAGGGGTAGTGGTGCATGGACTGAGTCTGCCTGTGGGGTCTTTTTAATGTAAACATCCTGGATGGCATTGGATTGTGGTGATTTTTGTGTGTTTTCCGTTTTTTTTGGGGTGTACTGTTGATGTGGACTGGCCATATGGGTGGTGGTGGTGGCCATCTTGAGTGCTGGTACAGGCAACATGTGCTTGGGTTCAAGGGGCCATTTTGAAGAGAGGCAGTGTCTGAGGCCTGCACTTATTTTGCCTAGCTTTCATCCATTATGCCCAGGGGTAGTGAGTGGTGCATGGGCCTAGTCTTTCTGTGGGGTGTCTTCTTGAATTTAAACACCATTGAGGCCATGGATGGGCTGGGATTGTGCTGAATTTTGTGTTTTTTGTCGTTTTTTTGGGGCTGCTGGTGGGGCCTTTTGCCCAGGGGTAGTGAGTGGTGCATGGGCCTAGTCTTTCTGTGGGGTGTCTTCTTGAATTTAAACATCATTGAGGCCATGGATGGGCTGGGATTGTGCTGAATTTTGTGTGTTTTTTCGACTTTTTGGGGTGTATAACTGATGTTCCTCTGTCTTCCTTTGCTTGTAGGTGCACAAGAGAACCACCAGTGCCAGGAAGAAGTCCTGCTGCGGTGTGTGCAGCACAACGTCACGTGTGGCCACAGACAACTCTGCAACTTGTGCAACTGCGGCCTGCTGTTCAGAGTGACATCTGAAGAAGATGGCCCCAAAAAAAGTTGCCCGTAGCTCCTCTAGCAAGAAAGTTGCCAGTAAGGAGCAGAAGAAGCAAGTGGCGCCCCTTACCAAGGAGACTGGTGTGATGACGACCGCCACATTTTTTGGGATAAAAAAAAGTACGCCTGCAGCAGCAGCGGGGTCTGCTGGGGACCAAGCTGGGAGCAGCACCTCCGCTCCATTGAGCTCAGTGCCACCACCACCACGCCAACTTAGGTCCAAGCCCTTGAGTGCTGCAGAGGCAGCCAGTATAGTTGTTCAATCACCATCGACCAGTGATGTTGGCTCATCGCAAGAAAGTAGCAGCAATGTCCCCTCAATCAACACAGGTTGTTGTAACTCATCTGACGAGTGTTGAACAACCACAGCCACAACAACAATCACATGTGCAAGTACAAGCCCAAGTACATGTGGAAGGAGAGGCGGCGCAAGGAGAGGAGCAAGCAGAGGTGCATGGAGGGGCACAACAAGTGGCCACAATAGTTGTTCCTCCAGAAGTAGGGGCACATCTGGAAATCGACAATCAAGCCGAGGTATCATTCGAGGAAGCCACTCCTCCTGATGATCATTCATTGTCTTCCACATCCCGAGCAAGGAAAAGATCAAGGGTGTTGGTGTCTACATCTTCTTCAAGCCCACCTCCTTCTGATGATATGGATCTTACTTGGGAACCAGCACCACTGCCGTCTGAGAGTGAGGTTGAGGAGGCACACCATGATCTGACAAAGGTAGCTAAGCGTAAAAGGAAGGTCGTCGAAACTCTCATAGTTATGGGGTGTGATGACGCTCAACAAGAAGTGGCGTATACTCCTGCTGATGAAGACTCTCACGACGACGATGCAGTCATCATCACTAACGTCACTGAAGCCCCAGTGGGCATGCAGCAAACAGACATTTTGACCCTAGCCCGACAAGCTGCTGAGCGTGATGATGAAGTCGACGAGGAGGCAATGGGAACACCACAATCATTGATGTTAACTAGTACACCACAACCTACCGCTTCCATATTTCTTACTCGCCAGAAGGGACCTCCATCCACCTCGACCTCAATTAGTGGTGGTGAAAGTGCACAACGTAGTAAAGTTCAGCAATACACATCCTCCACTTCATCTGGCATTAGCAGCACGACCACCACCAGTATCGCCTCCTCCGGCCCCCACAGACATTTCAAGTCCGCAGTTTGGGACTTCTTTAGTGTTTGCCCAAAAAGTGAAAACATAGCCATTTTTAGCATTTGTAAGCTTGCAGTTAGTCGTGGTAAGCTTGGTACCAACTATGGGACTGGAGGCCAGAGAGGTCATCTTAAGAGACAGCACACTGTCCAATGGTTGGCGCACCTAAAGGAGATCAAGGAAGCCCGAATTGCAAGTCGAGAAAACGTTGATGTTCCATCTGATGATGACGAGGAGGAAGAAGTGTCACACACTTCACTTACACCCAGTACCCCTGGGAGCCACACTGAGAGTGTGGGACAGAGTGAGCCACCAATGCGAAAAAGTTCATCAGCGAGCGTAACTGGGTCGAAGAAGTCATCATCATCATCCCGTAAAATGGTCCAGGGCAACATTAAAACAATGTTGTTTTCAGACGCGCCATATGACCGCAACCACCCAATGGTGCGTCTGTATAACACTAAGCTGGCTAAAATGCTAGCGCTGGATCTTCTCCCCTTTTCTTTTGTAGAAGGGGTTGGTTTTCTAGAATTAGTAGCAGCGCTCTGCCCTAAATGGAAGGTTCCTAGCCGGTACTATTTTGCCCGAGTTGCGGTTCCAGCACTACATGAAGATGTGCTGGAGGTGATTGGGGCAGCTTTGCAAAAGAGTGCTGTTCACACTATACATCTGACAACAGACATGTGGACCAGTGGCGCAGGCACTGATTACATGTGCATCACTGCACACTGGGTCTCTTTTTCAGGGGTTAAAGCAAAGCTAAACGCAGGTGCTGACCTGGACCAAGTTTTTAAAACTGCTCGGAAACATGCAACACTAGCCATGTTTGGCTTGGAGAAGCGTCACACAGCACAAAACATTTTGAATGAGTTCAACACAAAGGTCTTTCACTGGCTGTCTCCAAAAAAACGCGGCATTGGTTATGTTTCCACGGATAATGGCGCCAATGTAGTTAAGGCCATGGAACTGGGTGACTATTTCAGAGTGCCGTGTTTGGCGCACTGTATAAACCTGGTTGTTAAAAAATTCTTGGATAAAGACAGTCCAGCATGCCAGTTAGTGGTCACCTGCCGAAAAATGTGCAACCATTTCAGCCATTCTTTTAAGGCCCGGAAGCATCTGAGGAGCCTGCTACATGAACGTCGAATGCCAGTGAAAGCACTCATCCAGGAGGTGCCAACACGTTGGAACTCAACCTTCTACATGCTTGAGCGTCTGTATGAGCAGTTTACGGTACTCGATCAGTATTTCTTAACAATGGGTACAGCTGTGAAGGAGGACCTGAGGTTAAATGCGGCGCAATGGGAGCTAGTTAAAAGCCTGACAGACATGCTTTGTCCTTTTGAGGTCTTCACGCGTGCAGTCAGCAGGGAGGACTGTAATTTGGGAAAAGCTATCCCATTGTTGCGCATGCTGGAGCACAAACTGAAGGCGGTGTCTTCAAAGTTTCAAAAAGATGAAGAAAAGCAAGAAGCTTTTGTTTTGGCGGAGAAATTATTAGAGCGCCTACTTGGCGATGAACGTCTTCAAAAGATCCACTCAGAACAGCATTACGTTTGTGCTACTATTCTGCATCCACGCTACAAAAAGGCGCTGGCAGGCTCTGCATTATTTTCTTTTGGTGATGAAGATTTTACAAAGTACAAACGTTGGCTAGCCTGGTCAGCCATCAGGTTTGAAAGAGAACGGAAGCAAATTGAAGGAAAAGGCAGTACATCAGCATCAGCAGGCCATCCCCAGTCAAAAGACTCCACTTCTGCACCTGTGGCTGTGGCAGAAGTGACCTCTCAGCCGTTAAAGACACCGGCAACCGCATCGTCTGCACCAGACACAACAGAAATATCGGGTGATGAAGAGGATTGGCTAGCTGAGATTGGTTATGGTTCTGAAAAGGTCCGAGCGAAAATTCAGCAAAGGTGAGGAACCGTGGAGAACTTTGAGTCGATGGTGCAGGACTATCTGAATGACTCAACAGAGGTCTATGTTAATGCTGACCCATTGGCGTATTGGCATGGGAAAAAAAGAATTGTGGCCAGAGATCACCCGCCTGGCTATACATTACTTGTCTTGCCCACTCGCAAGCGTGTCTTCTGAATGTGTTTTCAGTGCTGCTGGTGGCATTGTAACTTGCAAACGGACCCGCCTCTCGCCCAAAAATGTGGAGATATTGACAATGATCAAGATGAATGAGCACCTCATACCACCAGATTTCAAAGTACCAGATCACACGACGGAAGAAGACGAGGAGGACAGCAACTTAGATGAGGGAATTTCTTCTGTGTTAGGTGACACTGACCTACTCCTGCCTGAATTCGCAGAGTATGAGGACGAACTCTTCTTCCCTGACACCGAGGACTGAAAATGAGCCAATGAATTCAGAAATTTTCTTTTTCGTACTTATTCACTTTTATTCCTGTGTTTCTGTCTTTGTTTGTTTTGCACAAGTTAATATAATTAAAACTTTAATCACCTGTACTTTTGATTTTTGGCTGTTTGGGGGTCTTCTACTTGTTTTCGCCTGGGTTGACGGCTGTGGGGCCATTGCTGGGAAGGTCTAATACCGGATAAAACTGGTTTAAACAACATCCATGAGGAAAAAGGTTTTGCATTTTCTGACTTTTTGCTCAATGTAGCGTTTTCGGGGGCCTGTTTGGGGGGCTTCCTGGTGTTTGTGGGTGGGTTTCGGGGTCTGGGAGCACTACTGGGTATGGATAGTTTAGATAGCAAGAGGTTTGAAGGAAATCCATGGAGGCAGAGGGGAGTTAGGGCCTAGCTGCAGAGCGCGCGCTGAGTGATTTTGGAAATTTTCAGAAAAGTGACTAAGTCCACATTTTTGTACTTTTGCTTTTTGGCTGTTTGGGGGTCTTCTACTTGTTTTCGCCTGGGTTGACGGCTCTGGGGCCATTGCTGGGAAGGTCTAATACCGGATAAAACTGGTTTAAACAACATCCATGAGGAAAAAGGTTTTGCATTTTCTGACTTTTCGCTCAATGTAGCGTTTTCGGGGGCCTGTTTGGGGGGCTTCCTGGTGTTTGTGGGTGGGTTTCGGGGTCTGGGAGCACTACTGGGTATGGATAGTTTAGATAGCAAGAGGTTTGAAGGAAATCCATGGAGGCAGAGGGGAATTTGGGCCTAGCTGCAGAGCGCGCGCTGAGTGATTTTGGAAATTTTCAGAAAAGTGACTGTCAACATTTTTGTACTTTTGCTTTTTGGCTGTTTGGGGGTCTTCTACTTGTTTTCGCCTGGGTTGACGGCTCTGGGGCCATTGCTGGGAAGGTCTAATACCGGATAAAACTGGTTTAAACAACATCCATGAGGAAAAAGGTTTTGGCACTTTTTGTAACTTAGGGTTCGTTAGGGTTAGCCCTAGCAGCAGGATTGCATGTGTTTCGGGGTGTTCTTGATTTTTGCAACTGAGTTCTAGGGTTTTAGAGCACTCGTGGGAATGTGTAATTTTTGTTGCAAGCAATTTGAAGAAAATCCATGGTGGGAAAAGGGGTATCACTTATTCTGTGAGAGGCACTTAGTGTTGAAAACATTTAGCCATTTACACTTAAAGGAAGAAAATGACACAGACTTAAGTTTCAGGAAAACAAACTTACTGTTAAACCACCACCCACCAGACTCAAAAGCAGTAGTATGGTGGGAAAGGGGGGATTTGGCATAGTTAAAGAAAGCCTTTGCCACTATTCTTAACTAAGGGCTTGTTAGGGTTAGCAGTATTTCTATTGCATGTGTTTGGGTGGGGGGGTTTTCGAGTCTTGGAGCGATGCTGGCTATGGATACTTTTGCTTGCTTGCAAGTGGTTTGAAATACAATCCACGGTGGGTAAGGGGGTATTTGGGCCTACTTTTACTTTAAAAGTACGTTTTGTCACCAGTTTTCTGCTAGGCCTCGTTTTTTGAGATCTGATTGGGGGTCTTTTACATTTTTGCGACTGGCTTTAGTAAGGGTCTGGGTGGGAGCACTGCTGGGAAGGTCTAATTTTGTTCTAAAACACAGTTTACAGTACACCTAGCTTGAGGGGAAAGATCCGCTAAATTAATTTGCCCATACTTATTTATCCTTCAAAAGGTGACTCAGACAGAGTACGCACTTTCAAAAATATTGTACTGTCTATTAGGAAAATCAAAGTGTGACTTTTTGCACTACACAGCGTACATACCTTATATTTATTCATCAGTGGTGTTGTAATAGCACTTCCTGTTTTTCGTTCAATAATTACAGGCCGGGTTTCAGTCTGTGCAATGGGGAAAAAAGGATGGAGTCAGGCTTCACATTAGCGAGCCGCAATTCAGCATCCGCCAGGCAGGCAGTGGACAGGGTGTCTTCCGGTCACCAACATTGATGGACGAAGCGTCAGCTGGAATGGAGGAGTGCCGCTAATAAGAGGAATTGTTTGCTGCATGCAACTTACTTACCAAATTCAACAGGACAACTACAACAACATACAGATACAGTATCCATTGTTTTCTTCTATGAGTGGGACTGCATTTCTTGGATCTCTCTCTGCTTCTAAATTGATCCCTACAGCCATTCTATAGGTTTTACTTCGGCTAATTTTTACACCTAATTTAATGTAAGAAGTGTTTCTCTGAGTGCAGAGATAGGCAAGTGAAAACGCTGCAGCCCTGTACTGTCGCAATCTAGTACTACTTACTTTTCAGTAACAATGCATGCAGTAGGGCATGCACTTCCTTTATGTCACTTAAAAGATTTATGGTTTGCTTTGTACCCAAAGATTTCTTTATCTTCAAATATTGTTTGTCCATGCTGTGCTTTTTTTTTTCTAAAAAAAAAACCTACCCAAAAAGAAACCCCCATTCCCATCCATTTTCCAAACCCTAACCCTCTTCCCTCGGGCTGTGTGGTTTAGCTTGATGTGTGACTAAATGACATCAATAATTCCACACACTTGCTGGGGAGGATAAGGTCATAGCAACAGGCTGGTGAAGGAATCCGAGGATATATTCTAGACTTACTCAGCTTCAGTACTATTTCTTGTAGTAGTAGCCAATGTCAAAGAAATTCAACGCAAGTACTAGTTATACTTTCAATACTTTACCATTTGTTAGGCTCTGTGTGGCACTGTTCTAGTGTACTGTCACCTGCTATATTCTCTATTGTACCGTTGTAATGCTACAGTAAGGACAAACCAGGTTTCATTTTCTTTTTTTCCATAGCCATGCAACTGCCACTGTGTCACACCACTAGTACCACCGCAATGAGGACATTTCATCCGCCCAGGATTGCCAACCTTAATCGCCATTTCCCGTGGAGCCAGCCCTGGGCCTAGCCCTACTTTCAAACACAAATTACAGGTAAGATAAGCGTTTGGTGGGAGGTAGTATAATGGAGTATTAGGAATAGACGAGAGATTGACGGTAGTACTACTAAAGTCCTAGGACTCTTCAGGAAAACAAACTTACTGTTAAACCCCCACCCACCAGACTCAAATGCAGTAAAAAACAGGTATGGTCAGATAAAGTTTCAAAAAGTATATTTTTGTAGCCCTAACAAAATAATCTCCCGCAAGACACTCCCTAACCCCAACGATTGTCCTTCAAAAGTCCCAAAAACAACCCAACTCCCAAATCCCACCCCCCAAAAGTCTCTAAAAAAGGGGCAAGGGACACTACACTACGGGAGGGTGCTGTTGACTTTACCGGCCAGGGCATCATACTCCTTGCGGAGGGTGGCATGGTCGAAGCGGAGGCCCTCCACCAAGTTCTTATAGGTTTGCACCTCCTGCTCCAGGTAGGACACTCTGAGGCATAAGCGCGCTGCCGTGCCTTGCAACTCCTGTGGGGGGCAGCTGCTGTCTTTGCTGCTCGGCGGTGGCGGTTGGCTTTGGTAGCCCGGCTCCGTACCGCTGGAGCACTGCGCTGGCTGGCAGCCCGTGGGGGCACGGAGGAGGATGCAGCTGTCCCAGTGGATGTTGTTGTTGTACCGGTAGACTGCGTCTCCTCCTCCTCCAGGGCCACCAGCCGCCGATATTCGGCGACAGCGGCATCCAGCCTCCATTGCCGGGCCATTCGAGCCTACTCCCTCCTTGATGGTCTGTTTGATTTGGAAGGAGCAACTATATGAAGAAAGAAAGACATAGTCTGTAACCAATGCTCCTTGAGATTAACACAAAATGATTGAGCAGAAAGTTGTGTCACAGTACAAGTAGCAAATTGGAAGCACAGTACATAACTATTGAGGACAGTATCTATCTAACCTCCCACTTCTTCATCCTTGCTCTAACATAAGTGGGAGTTTAAGGAACAAATTCTACGAGCACTATGGACTTCCATTACAGTCGACTATGACAGTACACCAGTCTTATTCTTCTTCTTCTCTCTTGTTTAGGAAAATTGGTACGTTATCTTATGCAAGCCGGCATAATGCCAGCGCAGTGAACTTGCACCCGAGAAAAACAGACGCACACCATGATGAGTGAGACAGACTTGCGTTACTGTACCGGTCCAGTACATGCAGGTGGTGAAGCTCTTACTTTTCTATTACGGGTGGCACTGAGAATACTCTGTTAAAAGGGCTACTGCTTAATTAATTTAGCTTTCACCCTACAGTGCAAATGAGTACTAGAAAAGGAAAATGAAGAAGCTAAATAATCTGATTATCTATCACTTCACATGGGATGTATTTGATGACATATGGGATGACTTTAGGTGCTTTGCTTATTATTGAGCGAACAGTGATACACCCACACATGAATGACGTACTACTACTAAACTAAAGTTATTAAGAGAGGTAGGGAGTGTCCACCGTAATAACCGGATATATGCTGTGCTTGCAGTTGCAATACAAACTACTGCTACTATTCATTTTTTTTAAAAATATATTTTTATTGCAGAAGCAGAAATAAACCCGTTCAATAGGCCAACCTATACACTGACGGCCCCCAGCACGCAGTATAACAGCAAATCAATACACATCCGATTAGCCCACATCCCGGAGGCTGGGCGGCGCAGCAATTAACCAGTTCGCTGTAGGTACCTCAGTGCCTGCCCTGTCCGGGCCATAGGTCAGTTATAACAAATCATATCCGCTTTTACCCCATAACAACCAACCCAACCTTTTCCATCTAGCCCTAGGCCATGCCATTGTTACTTCTCACCCATTGCCGAGTCAACCTCCCAGGGCTACCCAGTTCCGGGAGGCTGCCGCCGGGCGGCAGCCACCCCCTCCCTCGGTGTCTTCCCTTAACTCCCCCCCCCACCAACTGCTGCTAATGCGGGTTCCCAGATTCCCTTCCTGCTCTAATGATGGACATCTACCAGGAGAAACAGACAAACAAGTAGTCCCCATGGAATCCCTTCCTATACCTGGTCAGGCTCCTCGCCTTCAGTCATGTAGTCCCTTAACGCCTGCACTACCAGCTCCCAGGACCGCGCCAGTTCTAAACTTTTCTCGTTGCCAGTTCTGGTCGCTTGACGCATCCTGAGCACACTCTCACAGCCCGACCACTTCAACAATTCATTCCTCCATCTCCGCACAGACGGCCCCTCTTTAGACTTCCAATGCCAAGTGATTTCGCGCTGTGCCAGAATCAAGCCCTTCCCAATGAATTTGCTCGTCACTTTGGTCTTCTTAGTGTGCGCGAACCAAAGAAGCAGACAGGCAGCCATGTCAAAGTCCACCTCCCTATCCGTGACAGCGTTCAGGAGTTCCCCCACCTCCGGCCAGTAGTCCCCTAGTTTCGGGCACCCCCACAGCATGTGGTCCAGATCTACCTCAGGTTCTAGACATCTCGGGCACATGGCGTCAAGCACCTGGAAGTGTCGACGTAATCTCTCCGGGGTCAAATACGCCCTATGGAGAACGAAAAAATGCACCTGCTGGAACCTCGCATTCCTCGTCTCCTTCCAGGTCCTGTGTAACACCTGGCTCCACACGGTATCCGGGATTTGTTTGCCTATACTGGCCTCCCATCGAGACTTCAACTCAACCCAAGGCACCAGTCCTTCACGTAACATTCTGCTGTGGAGGCACGTTACCGCCTTGACGGTGCCCGCGGCCATCACCACATATTGGCACACCATCGTCACCTCCGGTTCCACCAGTCCACCCCCCCAATGCTGCTGCATCGCCGTTACGACCGCCGCATGCAACAGGAAGGTGCCACCCGGCAGGCCGAATTGGTCCTGTAAAGTCTGGAATGGGGCCAGCGTCCCGTCCACATAGAGGTCTCCCACCATCTGCAAGCCCAGTTCTTCCCACGTTAATAAAGGGGACCAATCCCCCCCGTGCGGCAAGGCGGTCAGCATTCCCAGCGGAATCTCCGGCGCATACGGCCGGCGCTTCCCAGCCTTCTTCAGGTTCCTATTCCAACATAATCTCAGCGTCCGTTCCTCCATCGTGAGATCCCTTCCCGCCAGTCTCTGTTGCATCACGATAGAGGACAGGACATGCCTCCGAACGCCTACCCCTCGGGCAGTATCAGGCCCCCTAAATTCTCTGGCCACGTTCTGTGTCAGGACCTGTAACTGCGCCGCCAGATAATATAATTCAAAGTCGGGGACTGCCATCCCTCCCTCGCACTTGGGTCTTATCAAGGTGGTCAAAGCCACCCTCCGGCGACCCTGGCCCCAGAGAAAGCCAGTCACCAACGTCCTCAGCTCCCTAAAGATTCCCTGCAGGATCCATACCGGCAGTTTTCCTAAAATAATAAAGTAGCCGCGGTAGTGCCACCATTTTCAACAGTGCTACTCGACCGAGCACGGACAGTGGGAGAGAGGCCCAGAAGTCCGTACTGCCCCTCAGCACTCGAATGCAGCGCCCCACGTTCCCCTCAAGGAGGTCCGCTGCGTCGTGGTAGATGCGCACACCTAGGTAAACAAAACAAGAGGGTTCCCACACTACCGGTCTCGTGAGTTGCGGGCAGAGCGTAGACTTTCGCAACGGAAACACACATGTCTTAGACCAGTTCACCCTGAGGCCTGACAGCCTGCCGAACCTGCCCAACATGTCCACCGCGCCTTCCAGTGCCCTCCCAGAATCCGCTAAGTACAACAACAGGTCGTCGGCATACAACGATATATAGTGCGAGTCGGGTCCCTGTGCAAGCCCGTCGTAGACGATGCCCGACCTTGCCTGCGCCGCTAGCGGTTCCATCGCCAAGGCAAATAGCAGAGGGGACAGTGAACAGCCCTGCCTCGTGCCTCTGCAAACCGGATAGGCCGGAGAGATCATGGTCCCCAGCCGCACCCGCGCCGTAGCCGAGGAATAAAGCACTCTCGTCCAACCTCGGAACTCTTCCCCAACTCCGAATTTCTGCAGCACGCTGTCTAGATAACTCCACTCTAAACTGTCAAACGCCTTTTCGATATCGACCGTCAACACTACCGGGTCCTGTTCCGCCGTAGCAGCATCATCAATGACCCCGATCAACCGACGGATATTCATCGATGTGCTCCTAGAGGGGATGAATCCCGCCTGATCCCCATGCACCAGGGAGGTCATCAGTGGCAGGAGCCTGGTAGCTAGAATACGACTCAAGATCTTGTAGTCTACAGTTAGCATAGACAATGGGCGGTAAGAAGAGACATCCAACACATCCCGGCCCGGCTTCAGCAGCGGCACCACCAGCGCCTCCCTCATAGAGTCAGGCAACCGCCCCACCCGGCTCGCTTCCGCGTAGACAATCTGCAGCCTGGGCGCTAACTCCTCCGTAAATTTAGCGTAGAACTCTATCGGTAGTCCATCTACCCCTGGGGTCTTATTCCGTGCCATATGACTAATTGCCCCTTTTATTTCTGCTAGGGTGATGGGGCCTCCCAGGTCCCGAGCATCCTCCACATCCAGTAACGGCAAAGGGATCTGATCCAAGTAATCCTCTATCTCCGTAGCAGCTGCGTCAAGGTGGCTAGCATACAGTCCCGTATAGTAGGACTGAAAGCGCCCCAGGACCGCCGACTGCGAGTAGACCACTTCCCCGTCCTCTCGTCGCACACTCATGATCGGGCACCCTCTAGGGCTCGGATCAGCCAGCTTCGCAAGGAGCGTGCCCACTTTGTCCCGCTCCTCATGCACTCTGACAGCATACAATTTATAATCAAAACACCTCAATCTCTCCGTCTCAGTCGCCACTCTCTCCTTAGCTTGCAACAATCGTTCCTGCAACTCCGGCCTTTCGGGTCTCTGTCGTTCCACCCCTCTCAGCACTTCCTCCGCCTTCTCAAGATCATTCAGCACTGTTCCTCTCACGGTCAGAAACCGCCCCATACACACCCCTCTCACCACCACTTTCATTGCATCCCATTCAATCGCTCTGGACGCCGTCGACCCAACATTTTCCGTAAAATAGCTGTCTATTCCCTGGCGGACCGCGTCGCAGAACACCGGATCTTCCAGCGTCTCCGGACGAAGTCGCCACGTCGGGACCGCAGATCTCGCCAGCTGCCACTGCATAGAGAGCAACAGGGGGTTATGGTCAGAGATGGTCCGGGACAAATACTCTGAGTGGGTCACCGCACTCGCCATTGAGGCGCTGCACAGCACTGAGTCCAGTCTAACATGCAGATCGTGCAGCGCGGAGAAGTATGAGTAATCTCTAGTTTCAGGGTGTTGCGCCCTCCACACATCTACTAGGCCCCATTTTTCCTGCCAATCCCGCCTATGGGTCGCAAGTCGGCGCACCGGGGAGTCCACTAGGGGCGGGTGTGACCTGTCTAACAGCACATCAGTAATGGAGTTAAAATCCCCCGCCAGCAATACAGGGCCTGCCAAATAGTGCGCCAGTGAGCGCGATAAACCCTCGAAGAAATGCGCTTGATCAGCGTTGGGGGCATAGATGTTACACAGCACCACCTCCCTACCATATAGCCGCCCCTCCACTACTACATATCGGCCCTCTGAATCGATTCTCTGACTCGTAACTTCGAATGGCGTGCCCGCCCTAATCCATATCAGCACCCCTCTGGCGAATGCCGAGTATGTCGTACCAAACACCTGTCCCCGCCACCTCTTCTGTAGTGCCCTGCACTCCTGCTGCGTCAGGTGAGTTTCTTGAAGCATCGCTATCTGAACGCCCCGCCTCACTAAGTAGGCATGTACCCTGTGGCGCTTTACCATAGTTCGAATGCCTCGGACATTCCATGTGACACATTTCAGGTTAGGTAACGTCCCCATAAAGCATCAATCCCAACAGCGGCGCACGCCAACAAATGTGACCCGCATTGCAGCAATTGTGTAACCCCTTCAAAACATCCCCCTGAACTCCCACCGACCCCCTCCTCAGGACAGGGCCTAATAACCCAGCTTCAGCCCCGTTCCAAACTGTAAACACCCAACACATCATGCTAACCTGTGGTCGTCACCACAGAAGACCTTAAGGGTCTGAAGAGGGCTATGGAGCCCCAAACCAGGACGACAGAGCCGCCACCCCGCGCCCGTAGCCCCACACTGCTAAAGCAGCCCCATACCTGGCAGTCCAATAGAAGTTAGTAGTGTCCGCACCTCCAGGTCTCCCAAAAATGTTCAGTTGCCAGTGGCCTCATCCATTAAATATACCATCTGATGTCTGTGGGGTGACCTCTGGCCCCTGCACTCCCCCCACCTCCGAGTCATCATCACCGGTCTTCTCCCCTTCCTCGTCCGAAGCCGAGCCTCTGGAAGCGTCCTCACGCTGCGATCCTGTGATGCTCGCCGTGGCTTCCAACGCGCTCTGTCTGTCGGCCAGCATTTGTGCTTCTCGTTCGGCCCGTTGGCGCCTATTCCGGGAGCGGATGCGCTGTGATTTCCTGATCCTGACCGGCGGTTGCCGATCCGTGGTGGGCCTATGTGCACGATCCGTCCCCGCATGGTACAGTTCCAGCCAGGACCAAGCTTCATCGGGCGTTTGGAAGAAGTGAGTCCTGTCATCAACGATGACCCGCAGCTTGGCCGGGAAAAGCAAGGAGTATTGGATCCCCTCTTCTCGCAGCTCCTTCTTCACCGACAGGAAAGAAGCTCTACTCCGCTGCACCTCCTGCGTGTAGTCCGGAAAAATTGTCACCTTACTGTTATCCACCTGGAAGGGCCCTTCGGATCTCGCCCTATGGATCAGCAGATCCCGATCCTTATAGTGCAGCAGTTTGACCACCATCGGTCGGGGCGGACGGCCCTCCAGGGGCGGCCTGGCGGGCTCCCGATGCGCTCTTTCCAGAGAGAAGAAGGGGGACAGGCCCTCCGGCGCCACCACTGTTCTGAACCAGTCCTCCATGTAGGCCACCGCGTCATCCTTCTCGATCTTCTCCGGAAGACCCACCACCCGCACGTTGTTCCGCCGGTTGCGGCCTTCCGCGTCCTCCGCTCGCCGCTCCAGTATCGCCAGTCGGTGAATAACGTCTTCAAGCTTACGTTCGGCGGTGACCACCGCCGGTTTTAGCTCCTGGAGCAGTTGTTCGTTAGATTTCACTTTGTCAGAGAGCTTGGCGTGGTCTGCTCTCAGCAGGCCAAGCCCCGTCGCCACCTGCGCAATGTCCTGGTGCAGCTCATCCTTCGTAGCCGTGATCGCGGCCAAGATTGCATCCAGGCGGAGGTTCAGCCTCTGTTCTTGTGTGGAGGGCTCCGTTGGGAAACCGCCATCCACGTCCTCTGGCCTCCGGCCTCCCCGCTCAGGCGGCGCGGCGTCGCCATTTCCCTGCGCGGCCATCTTTAATGCAGGAAACCAGCCACTCGAGCAGCCCCCTCTGATGAAGGCCAGGCCCACCAGGAATCGCCCAGCGGAATAACTCAAAGAGCACGGCTTCCAATCCCCAGGTCAAGCGGGAACACGCGGTGCCAACCGTTCCCCCTCCACGGCCAGCCGTCAACCTCCAGTCCAGGAGTGCACTCCGTGCTGCCCCACCGTCACACTCAGAGCGCCTGCAGAGCCCGCCAGGGCCAGGGGGAGCAAACTCTATCGAAAAGGCGGTCAGTGAAGCGTTCGAGTTCCTGGGTAGGCTGAGCTCACTGTCCCCGGCACCACTGGCCCTCGTGGAGCACCGCGCACGTTGGGGTTCCAGCACTGTGTAGGCGGCCCGGCGTTTCCCTGTCCTCCACCGGGTGGGCCCACCTCCATGGACCGGTCCGTCGGCCGCTGCCTCGTCTTCCCACGTCCCGGGGTGCGCAAGCGCCGTGGGTGGCCGCCCCCCCCAGTGCCTCGGCAACTCGCTGCCCTCCTCCGTGTTTAAATGGCCCCTGCTGCGATACAGCCAGCGGTCGGGCGGCCTCACAGTCTAGCAGCGCCTCCACCGGTGCAGCGCAGGTCCAGGCCCAGCCCTCCAGCCGTCCGAGTGAACAGGTGGGGGAGGGGCGCCGCTCTCACCGGTAATCCCTCGCCGACCTCCTCCGCTGCACAGGGCCTGCTCCCACGGTCTACCGCTCTGCACTCAGCCTCACGAGGGCCCTCCGGGTGCCCGCAGCAGGTCCGGCACCCCTCACCGCTCCGTCCACGGAGCTCTCA
This sequence comes from Lissotriton helveticus, assembly GCF_964261635.1. Lineage (NCBI taxonomy): Eukaryota > Metazoa > Chordata > Amphibia > Caudata > Salamandridae > Lissotriton > Lissotriton helveticus. The sequence continues at coordinate 526,417,851 of NC_136072.1, forward strand.
CAGAGGCGGCGCCGCCATCTTTCCTTTGTTTGCTCGCCAGATCGAGCCGGTCGCCAGGTCCTCCCGCACTCGTCACCTAGGGTTCCGACTGGGGTCAGATGTTCCCCAGTAGGTCAGCGGCCCCTCCGGACCACGATTGCAGCCGCCAGGCGACACGGGGCGAAGGATATCAGGAGGAAAGACGGGACTCGGCGCGGAGCAACTCGCTCACGCAGCCATCCCGGTCGGCGCTGAAACCACGCCCCCTACTGCTACTATTCATGGTAGTATTTGGACAAAATTACAACTTCTTTTCCTTGCCTTTCCTACACTGGAACGGACGTGCGGGTGCGGTGTTACATGCTCTTCAAAGTAGCACTTAGTTCATCCAGTGACCGTCTACTCTCTCTAGATACACATATGCTATCTAAGAGTCAGATAATACCATGATCCAGGCATCCATCCATTCAAAGTATATGCACACATACAGTTTCTGTTTCACCCACCCAGGCTGTTCTCCTTCCACCCATCCTTGCTTCATCATTCACCCAGCCATGCACCATACCATATTCTTTCCTTCCCAGCCACCTCGGGGACCAAGCAAACACATATCATTCTTCTTTGCCAGTCATCATTAAATTTCTCGTCCTTCCACACTTACTTACACCCTTTTTTCGCTTTTCGTTCATCCCATCCATCAAGTTCATCTCAGATCTTATTGGGATTCTCCTCGCCAAAAACTTCACAGCTAAGTCGAAGTACATTTAGAGGAGGCTACTACCTGGTTGATTTATAATACACCCGTGCAGAAAGCACACTATGCAGTCTTCAATCTCAATAAGTAAGGAATATATAGCTTACCTCTGCCCGCCACCACCGTGTGAACCCTCACAGGCACGTCCGGCACTTGCACCGCCTCCTCCCCAGAGTTTTTCCCCTCGTCCAATACCACCACCTCCGCGCTGGCCCCGCCACCAGATGTTCCACCTACAAAGTACATTTAAGAATGTTAGAATACACCACTCACTACTATATAATCTTTGGTCTAGGAGGAATAAAGAAATGTGAAAAAAACAGAATACAATGTAATAATTTGTGACTGTCTACTCTAAAGTAAAAATGTCCCTTTTTCCAGGGAAGGCTGTTGTCTTGCTGCACTTTTTGGCACAACTGATGAATGCTTGCTTTTTATTTTTAACACGCACCACTTTTTCTCCTAACAGACAGAAGCTTGACTTCTAAGAACATGAGCAGGATCAAGTTCAAACCAGGTGAGAGCTCGGCTCGACCACAAGAAATGTGTCAAATTAATCGTCAGCACTAAGCACTTTTCCATTTTCAGTTAAACGTTTAGTTTTATGACAAAGTTGATTTTAATAAATGTGTTTACTTTTAATAAAGCTTTTAAACTTAAATAGACTCTGTGGTTTTTGGTCCTCCAGACTAGAGTGGATGAGCTAAAGGTTTTGGAATTTTTACAAGCATGAGTCCGTGCCTCTGACACTTCTTGACTCTGACTCCGTACTCTTCCCTGCGTTGGATAATCTAATCATCATTGGGGATCAATCATCGGTGACTTTGGGAGCTAAATGACTCTGCCACACTATCTAGTCAGTAAGGAGATTGGGGGTTCAACTACAAAGTCTGTTATCACTGAGGTATGTGGAAAGTCTAACAGCACCTATTATAATTGATAAGCTAAGCAATGCATTATTTAGTGTCCATAGTTCTGTTTGTGCAGATTTGTCTCTGCAACAGTAGTAGAAGGGATTGTCCTACTATCCAAACCAAAAGTAAAGTAGTATCTTATTCTTTCTTGGTGGTCATTCACCTTTTTATTGTTGGCAATTGTCAAAGCATAAACATTTAGAAGACTTGAAAAGACATTATGGACAATCTCAGATGACTGCACTCAGTGCATAGAGCTATTGCTGACTAGAACGGGAGTCGAATGGAATTGCCAAATGTGCAATCTTAGTTAGCTACACAGACAGACTAATAAAAATAATCTAGTAATACCACAGGGAGTCATAGTCGAGGCAGGATAAGAATTTAGATCCAGTCTACAAGAAGATCAAAGACGATTTAGAAAAAATCGAATGAGGAACGCTAGGAAAAAATAGGTACTCTATATTAAAATTAAAACTTACTGGGGCCAGCAAAGGAGCCCTCGCCTGCCCGATCCTGGCCTGCATCCTGAACAGCACCCTCCTCCTCCTCCTGTGTCCTCTTGCCCCTGGGGGAGCTGATGTACAACATGAAAGAAAGAAAGACCAGAAAACATGGATGATATTTGTCAACCAAATCAAACATTTCAAAAGAACAATAACAAAATATTTTGGCGAAATAGCAAATAGACAACTATTCCACGGGATATATTGACCGATCTCATGTGGTCTACTACGTTATTAGTATTGCTTGATTTGCGGACCGTTGACTTGGAAAGTTCCTATGTAACTCACTAAAGAAACTACTAAAAAGGTTTGCCTAGGCCTGGCAGGCAGCAGTCCGCAGCACGCGAAGTGACAGACAAAGTCCATCGTGCTTGCAGATCAGTGAATACTCAAACTATCAATCCACCGACCACCACCACTATTTCTTCTTATAGCCATGTGTCTAAAGGAAGGACTGGACTTGAGTCTGAAGGGGCTGATTCAGAAGCCCCTTGCGGCTCATTTGCTCCATTGTTGCGTGACTTTTGTGACGCAGCCGCAAAACAAAAGAGGCGCCATAGTGCGGCGTATATTAACAAAGTGACGCATATGGGAGATGCATCACGTTGTAAAGCCCTGCGCCATCAGGGGGCGTTCCGGCGCAAGAGAGGGCGTTCCTGCGCAGGAACGAATCCTAAAAGTGGCTGAGGGAAATCTACAAGATGTCAATCAGTCACTTTTAGGACAATGATGCGTGACTCAAACCCTGTGCCTGCTTGAAGCCGACGTATGGCTTGATGCAGCATTGGGGAGATATGGTACCCCAGAGCATTGCTGGAGCTGCGCCATCGTTGGCACGCAACTCCAGCAATGCGCCGCCTTTACGGCACAGATGCGTAAGGCTTCTGTGACGTTTTGGGCCCATGGTGCGCCACATTGTAAATACGGCGCACCATGGGTGGTGGTGGCATGGTGCACAATTACTGGCGCATCCCTGCTACTTTGCAGGGATACGCCGGTAATTGAAAATCTGACCCTTAGTGTCTAGCATTACGCAGTTCTTTACACTACACTCATACATAATTTCCCAGGCCAATGAAATGAACACAAAATAGAAAACAAATAAGCATAGTAGCAAGGCTACTGAGAAGGAGAGCAGTGCACCTGAAATGCATAGAAGATTTTGAAATATAATTTACCTACAATGTAATCGGCAGCATTATTGCTCTTGGTAAAAAACAAAAATTTGCAATATAATAACACACAGAGCGGGATAAAACAGAGTAGTGATGAAATAGATAGAAATAGCTACTACTACTCACCAAGCCCGGGGATCTCTACGCCGAGCACGTCCAGCAAATCGCGTTCCCGGTCCATGAGATCCGTCCAGCGGTGGGTGGCCTGGTTATAGGTGCGCCGGACCCCAGAGTGTTCAAACATGGCCCGGCACACCTTCTCCCACCGCTTCCGGTGCTCCCGGATCCCGTAGCCGGTTGTGATCTTGCCGCCTCCCATGATGGTCTTGGGGAGGCGGCGCTGGACGTGAAAGACTAGTGCGGCCACCTCCTCCGCACTAAAAATCTCCCGAGCTATAACTGTCTCCCCCCTCAAACACCCGCACGGGAGCCGGGCACGGGGTGCGGGACCCTTCCCCTTTGCGGGCTTCTTCCCGGCTCCCTTTGCCATGGTCTGGGCAGAAAGGAAGCAAAATAAGAAAGAAGAAATAGAACAGGGAAGAGGAAAAGAAAAGCGTTTAAAAAAGTAGTTTAAAATTAACAAAAAGTAGCAGAAAACACAAAAATATAGAGCTAGAAAAATAGAGGGATAGATAATAAGTAAAATAGATCAAAAAAACTTCAAACAAGCAAAGGATGGCAGAGATTAAGAAAGGATACAGAGAGCATGCCCAGAACCATAGCAATGAATGAGAAACAAGATGGCCGCGCCTGTTCACGACCGCGTGGGTAAGTTCGCGCGAGATTTTCCTCGCGATCACACGCGAAATTGTACTATCGAGCCGCACACTTTGCGAGATTACACATAGCGGCCGGAAACGGAATTACGTCACGCAAACAAGATGGCCGAGCCCATGTACGACCGCTAGGGTAACTTCGCAAACGTTGCGCTACAAGCGGCTTGCGAACACGCAAAAAATCACGCGAACAAACACGCCGCAAAAAAAACAAATCGTGTATTCGCACAAATTCGCGGCTTCCGAAATAGATCTCGCACGGATTCGCGCCCCGCAAATCGTGCAAAATTGCAGAAAAACGATTTTTGCAAAACTGAAAGCAATCAGCAGGTGCAAAAGTTCAATCTTAACATTAGTAACCATTCACTCTAGTGCTTCCTGAGGGGCCCCTCCAGAGTTCAGTTGCCTATTTGCAACTATTCTATGACCCTGCTCTGACCCTCACAGCAGGCTCATAGAATAGCTACAAGTAGGCCATGAAGGTCCTGTGAAAGAAAATTGCACTGCAACAGAAAGCAAATTACAGATAAGGAAGGAAGCAGGTGCCAGCCAGACTGGAAGTTTAAAAATCAGTGACACATTAATCAACCCCAAATTAATTCATGGCAGTTGAAGCAGGGCAGGTGTGCTTGCTTTTTTTCACCCCCATAATCTACAGTGATAAACCAACCAGAGGGTGGCAGTGAGGATGTACCAGAGGGTGGCATGGGTGTACCAGAGGGTGGCAGTGGTGAAACAGAGGGTGCTGTGAACCTGTGATGATGAACCAGACGTAGAAACAACATAGTCACTGCCGTTGCGAGCCGACAAGTAAGTTCGCAATTGCGAACTGGTACACAAACCTCGCGAACTGGCAGAAACCCTTGCGAACACAAAAAACCACAAAAATCCGCAAATTCGCGAGAGTTCGCGGATTTTGCGGATTGCGAATCCGTAAATACGCAAATTTGCGTACGCCAGATTAGCAAAATCCGCCCATGCTTAGTCCTGGTGACCTTCAATTTTTCCGGTAGTGAGCTCAGGCACTCCCGAGAGAACACACACGTAGGGTGCTGCCTCTGGTGGTAAATGTATGCACTTATTGCTCGCAGCTAGCCCCTCAGAATATTTGCCTTCTTTCAACCACCCAGCTCTGGGAACAGAGCTAAGAGCCATTGTCAGTTCATTGGCTACCTCCTTGTTTTTAATAACTGATAATACGGGATCTAGTGGCTTATTCTGGGCAATTTTGCTGTGTACAATGGTGTCAGACGTTTTTGGGACAACTATTCTCTGAAATTGGTTGTTTGACTTGGTTGGCTTGGTATTTGCGTCTATTGTTGAGAGCTTTTCCCCAATTCTCTCTATCCTTTCAATAAGCGGGGATAATAGGGTTTTTACCAGTTCTTCAAAGTGGGCCAGCAGAATAGATAGTAAAAGGGATATAGGGGTTTCCAGTATTTGACATGCTTTGGGTGTCTTTGGGGTGGTGGTGGCAGTAACCAAAGAGGGGCTTAAGTTTATTTTTCGGTATTTCGCTGGTTTCCCCTTGTGTTTTATACCTTTAACGTTTTGTGCTCTGGGTAGGGACCTGGGGATGTGCTCTCCCCTGAGAGGTAATTTTATCTTTTATTGCAACAGGAGTTTCCAGTGGACTTTTATTTAGTTGATGCGAATTCCTGAGCTGAGGGCTTCCAATACCCATAGGGCATGTTGTGGAACCGATTAGTTCAATTCACTGTTCAATGGGAATATACCTGGTGTTGCAAATAGCATTTAATTCCCTCTGTAATAAAGAATTTGGCGAGTCGGTTGAGATCGGAGGTGATCGTTCGCAACATATGGTGTCTTTAGGAAGGCTATGTTCTGTTGACTCAAAAGCCGATGTTACCCTAGTTATGTATAAGTCCAGTGTCCCCTTAAGTGACCCTCCTTGAGAGGCGGATTGTTTGGCTGACCCTTTAGAGGTCATGGTGCAACAAGCAAATGACCCAACTACACACACCTAGTAAAGGGCTAATGGATATCTGGGTAGACTAAGAGGCTACTGGGAAAAAAGAAAAGAAAAATAAACAAGGACATTCGTTGTTAGACTCTAGGTGTTTGGTCTCTGATTGAGCATACCGTAGTTCATGTCAATAGTCCCGAGAGACCAACCAAGAAGGGTGTCCCAACCCGACCTCCTCTGGCCTCTGATGGCCGCAGATGGCCCGCCCTCTGCCCGGGCTCAGCCCGGCGTCGCCCGTGCGCGTCACGCGGGACGGGAGGCGTTCCGCTCATTGTTTGCGCCTCTGGGTGCTGCCTATGATGTCCCAGGTGCGCCTCTGCCACTGGGGCACCTGGGAAATGGAGTTTCCGCTGGCCGTTCCCCTCACGGCGCTCGGCGGACTGGTGCAGGAGTGGTGGGCAGGTACGGGGCTATGCCGTTGCCATCACCGCACTGTCTCTGCCTGCTGCTCGTAACCCAACAAAAGCCCCCACAGAGCGCTCGGCGCTCCGCTCTTTGTTGGCGCCTCTGGGTGCTGCCTATGACGTCCCAGGTGCGCCTCTGCCACTGGGGCACCTGGGAAATGGAGTTTCCGCTGGCCGTTCCCCTCACGGCGCTCGGCGGACTGGTGCAGGAGTGGTGGGCAGGTATGGGGCTATGCCTTTGCCGTCACGGCTCTGTCTCTGCCTGCTGCTCGTAACCCAACAAACGCCCCCACAGAGCGCTCGGCGCTCCGCTCTTTGTTTGCGCCTCCGGGTGCTGCCTATGACGTCCCAGGTGCGCCTCTGCCACTGCGGCACCTGGGAAATGGAGTTTCCGCTGGCCGTTCCCCTCACGGCCCTCGGCGGACTGGTGCAGGAGTGGTGGGCAGGTACGGGGCTTTGCCATTGCCGTCATGGCGCTGTCTCTGCCTGCTGCTCGTAACCCAACAAACGCCCCCACAGAGCGCTCGGCGCTCCGCTCTTTGTTTGCACCTCCGGGTGCTGCCTATGGCGTCCCAGGTGCGCCTCTCCAACTGGGGCACCTGGGAAATGGAGTTTCCGCTGGCCGTTCCCCTCAGGGCGCTCGGCGGACTGGTGCAGGAGTGGTGGGCAGGTACGGGGCTATGCCGTTGCCGTCACGGCGCTGTCTCTGCCTGCTGCTCGTAACCCAACAAACGCCCCCACAGAGCGCTCGGCGCTCCGCTCTTTGTTTGCGCCTCCGGGTGCTGCCTATGACGTCCCAGGTGCGCCTCTGCCACTGGGGCACCTGGGAAATGGAGTTTCCGCTGACCGTTCCCCTCACGGCGCTCGGCGGACTGGTGCAGGAGTGGTGGGCAGGTACGGGGCTATGCCGTTGCCGTCACGGCGCCGTCTCTGCCTGCTGCTCATAACCCAACAAACGCCCCCACAGAGCGCTCGGCGCTATATTAATAATTGCCAATATGGATACTTTTAAAACATTCGGATTTTCGGAAGATCAGTTTAATAGATTAATTAATCAAAACCCACGTAGTGGTACCAAGACCACCATGAATCAATCAAACCACTAACAACTTATGAAACTATTCAATCTTAAGAAAAAGTTGATCTGCACTGAATTATATGCAGAATATCTCATTGAGTATCTGAAAACGGGTGTAATACCAATTGGGCTCCAAATTCTAAATGAGCCAGGATTGTTATGAGAACATAAAATGTTTTTAGAAACATGGACACACATTGCGAACCGCTGAAGCAGAGATTGGCTTATTCTTATTATTGAAACAGCGCAAGAGGTTATGATTATAGAGAGAAAATGTATCGAGAAAGCAAAAATAATAGAGATCACTGCAGTAGAGGAGGTTAAAAAGAAATTAGAAGAGCTGGAACAAGAAACAAATGGATACAGAGAGTACCTTATCAATAAAAAAACTAATAAATTGAGAAAAGACTTTGAAAAGTTCAGTGCAGAAGTAATCTATCCCTATTTAGAGAAAGAGTACTATAATCTCAAAAGAGATCAGAGTTGGGATAAACCCTACTATGAAAGACAGATATATACAAGAGGGGGAGTAAAAGAATTACCTTCTCAGAAACATCTGGCTCCAGTAGCGATGAGGGAGAACAACACAATGAAATACAACACAGAGGAGCCCATAATTTAAATCAAGAGTCTTTTTTAGGGCAACACCAAAAAAGAAAGCAGAGGAACCCCAGGACCTATGGTCGAGGGGAACCAACAAGAAGTTAATCGCCCCAGGATTTCTTAAAGACCAGAAACCGCCAATATTGGCGGTAGACAAATTTCCTTTAATAAATTTGTCTTCTAGAAATGTGTCTAGTGTTGAGAAATAAATCTTAGAAAAGGGGTTTAGTTTTGCTCCTACCAATGCACTCAATTATTTTGAATTTGAGAATGACCTTAGATTATTCTTCAGAAGGATCAGGTTGAAGGACTTTTTTAAGGATAAGGAATATTGCCCAAGAGTGAATGTCTCAGGATTTAGGAGTAAGTCATCTTTTACTCCGACTTTGAACCAGGTTAGTAAGAGTATTGAAATATTTGAGAGAACTGTTGAAATTGAAATGAAAGCATTGCTGGCCCAACCTAGTAGAAAAATCAATAATTTCTCGAAAGCACATAGGGAGGCCCTAAGGAGATTAGGAGAGGATTCCAGTATCAGAATCAAACTAGTCGATAAAGGCAGTAGAGTGGTGATAAGGGCTACCATGATAAAATGCTCAGTCTCCTTAACATTCAAGAGCACTACAAACAAGTGCCACATGCATTGAATTAGAAGTTAAAAAAGGAAGTCTACAATCTTTCAGAGCAGGTGAAGAGAGAAGAATGGGTCTGTGAGGAAAAGTTTAAATTCCTATATAACACCAATCCAATCACACCCGCCATATACGGGCTCCATAAGAACATTAATAACCCTCCCATGCGACCGATAGTCCACAGTATTGGCTCGATTTTAGAACCACTCAGCAAATACGCTGACTTCTTTTTGAAACCTATAGTAAGTAAACAAAAGTCTTATCTGAGAGACTCAGCCCATGCGATCTCTGTGTTTGAAGGGGTGGACTTCAATGGGGTGACCCAGTATATGGTCACCCTAGATATTGAAGCCCCATACACTAATATCCCCCAGGATGACACCATAAGAGTTGTGGAAAACATTCTTGATAATGAAGAACTGGGTGGTGCAGACAGGGATTTCATTATGAGCTGTGTCAGTATAGTTGTACAAAACAATGTGTTCCTTTACAAGAAAGATCTTTTTCAACAAATCAAGGGGACCAGCATGGGGGCAACTTGCGCCCCAAGTCTAGCGTGTTTGTATGTCAGTGACTTTGAGAGGAAATGTATTTAACAAGATGGCCCCATTCTTTGAGAACGTTAATCACTGGTGCTGTTTCATTGATGATATCATCTTCATCTGGAACGGTACCAGTGAAGAATTGGACGAGTTTGTATCTTGTCTCAATCTAGGTGATCCCAATCTGAAATTCACTGCTCAATGGGACAACACTAGGATACATTTCTTGGACATCTGTATAAAAAACAGTGATAATAACTTGGCTGTAGAGTTATACACAAAACCTACGGACAAGAACACACTCCTGCACTATGGCAGCAAACATCCAAAATCACAAAAAGACAACATTCCCTTTGGGGAATTCCTACGTTTCCGTAGGAACTGCACAACAATAGCAGACTTTTGTGCACATTCAGAGATCCTCATGAAAAAATTGGGAGATAGAGGTTACCCAAAAAAAGTAATTAAAAATTCATTCAAGCGAGCTAGATTCTACGATCGAGACTACATGCTGGATACGAACAGAGACAGGAACATGAGGAAAGACACAAAGAAGGTAGTGTTCGTGAGTCAATTTTCCAAAGTCTGCAATCAGATTAAAAACATTATAAATAGAAATTGGAAAATCCTCAATGACGAGAGAAAAAAATTGCCTAGACAAACCATTGTTTGCCTTCAGATGGAATAAAAATATATGAAACTCCCTAGTCCACACATACAAAGAGAGTGAAGAAAATAGACAGATGACGATAAATAATAAGAAAGCGGTAGGCAACCACAAATTTGAACCTGCTCAATTTGTGAACACTGTATAACCGCTAAAACCTTTGCCTTTAATGGTATAACATTTAGTCCAAAATCACTGAACAATTGCCGCAGTAAAGACCTGGTATATCTGTTGATCTGCCCATGCGGCTTAGGCTATGTGAGCGAGACAAGCAGCAAACTCAAATTGAGACTTTTAGAACATAAATCAGCCCTTAGAACAAAAAAGAAAATGCGCCACGTACTGAACGTTACTTTAGATTCAATCATTCATGTGATGACTTTAAGTGGTACATTCTGGAAAAAATTAACATAAATAGATGAGGAGGTGATGTGGACAAGAATAGAAAAAAGCACGAGCAATGGTACATGTGAAAATTAGATACCATAAATAAAGGCTTGAATTCCAGCGAGGACTGGATGTCCTTTATTGTGTAAGCAAGTAATAGATGTAAAGCCAGCTTTTCAACAGCATATAATACCATCAGATGGTTAAGAAAGGATGTATTTCCCTTGTATCTATGATGCCCCTCTATTAGGAACTTGACTGCTAACAAAAGAATAGTTAGTAAATATAGGAGGTACGGAATATATTCTCCCGTTAACTATGAAGATTTTCTTTCTACTGAGCAGACTTATGTGTAATTTCAAGAGGTGGACAAGTAGGGTTTTTCTTTTTTTATATTTAGGATGCCATCTTATAATGGACTTGACCCTAAATGAAATAATAGTCTGGAAAAATAGTTAAAAAGGAAAAAGAAATATAAAAAATCCTGTTTACGAATTTCTCAGACAATGTACTTTTATCATAGTACACTATACTTAAGGTGGGGTTTTCCTAGGATATCTACTTTCAGTATACACAATATATCAACAGGATGTCATATTCTATTCACTAGATTGAATAGCATGTATCTCCATTCGGTTAATTGTCTTATAATATTTAATAGGATCAAATAAAGTAAAAATTTAAAATATTTTGACAACATAAATAAAAACATCGCGGACTTATCAGTAGAGAGACGATATATGGAAATGGAGAATGGCGATACACTTAAAGATGGAGGACATTCTTATGGTAAAGTAGTATGTAAGAAACTGTGCACCCATTTTCTAGTTTTACACACTTTAAAAGCTTCCTGTCCTGGAACTAGAACCCTGAGCGTCACACTGACGAGATGGGATAATCATACTCAGGTGGATCCGAAGTAGGCAATAAACATATAAAGCAGTAATATCAGTTTTGTTTAAGTCCTACAGGAACCTAGATGAAGACGGGGCATTTAGCCGAGGTGACAGATGTGAATACAACCGTTAAATAGGATAGATGAAGGGATTCCATTCGAATAGATACCGGGCAGGAGTAGGAATGTAAAATCAAAAAATGGCGTTTTAGCGAGAGATTTTTCAGCCTGGAAACATTTTTAAGTGACTAAATCGAAAGATTATGTCTTTTACTCCAGAAAGTACAAACAACCGGATCAGATAACATTCAACTGCGATGGCCGGTTTTCAGGCAAAGATTTAATTAATTAATTAATTAATTAATTAATTAATTAATTGTAGGCTTCTAAAGCGCTAGAATCGACTCCCGAAGGAGTATCTCTGCGCTGTAGACCGCTGGGGAACCCGTCCTGGCTTTCCCTGTGAGATGGTCCCTACTGGATATCTCCAAGGTGAAACCAGGCATCCCCGGCGTATGTGGGGGGCCGTTGTGGAGATGAGGCAAGCTAATGCCCAGAGTTGCCGAGTGTGATCCCTGGTTAGAGTAGGCACCGAGGCGAGAATTATCGAGTCTGCTGACCCTGGTCCACGACCCTGCCGCATCGGGAATTGAACCCTGGTCCCGGGCCATCCTCTGCTTCCGGGTCTGCTGCCTCTAACCTGTGAGCCACACCACTCCATTTCACTTGGGAATTTGCCATTAGTCGCCCCACTAGATGCAATATCCCTGTAATAGTTTACAAGTTGATTCAGATCTAGGGGGGTATACTCCTTTTCTATGTATGAGGATTTATTACAATGGGAGAGTCTCAGAACAAACTTTTTTCCCCTTCATTATATTTTTTAGACCCAATTGATGAAGGGTTACCGGAACCTTGTACTAGCGCAGTCAGGGACTTGGGACAAGTGTGGCAGCCTCTGCCCAAGAGGTATGTCCATGGTGTCTAAACATGTGGGGAGGAGTAGTGAAACTGCAGGAAATAGCAAAGGTCTTAATATTGCCCTGTTCTCATATACTATATATCTTTTCAGAGCATGATAATATATTTGAAGTGTGTGATTCGAACACCAGTGATTTTAACGACTTGGTCCCAGAAACGTTTTCTTGTCCCATTGGAATAGAGATTGAGGTGAGGGATTAACCTTCCTTTTGATGTTTGACTGTGTGTGAAACAACTACGGGTATCAGACAATAATTCTGATAATTCTTGCTATTCATATTTAATTAGACTACATCTGTATTTACAGATAAGTCTCTACTTAAACAACAGGACACGACATAGGAGGACGGAGGTATGTACTCCCCAAGTCTTCTTTTCATGAACAATTTGGAGAGAATTTAAATTAGAAAGGCTCTACACTTCACCTTATCAGGAAGCTAAAGGGGAGCAGAATGATTGAGTATTTGATGTTGAAGCTAATGAGTTTGGGACAACTAGGTCCCTGGTCGGGGTGAGCGAGAATGAGTTAGATAAAGTGGCGTTTAAGGCCTTCAGTGAGTGTATATGAACACGGAGGGGAGGTGCAATGTGAAGCCCAGGGGGACGATTAACATGTGATAAAGTAAATTGTCTCTGTACAGCTCTTGAACCCGTTCGCTGATGGTGTCGCCCAACGGTCGCCGCGAGAAACTACCTCTATAGTGCCGCGCACGTCCGTTGGCCAACACGGCCCGCACGCTCAATGGAACGCTCCGCACTGGCGCAGAACGTTCGAAGCAGCAAATGGGTTAATACTAGTCATTTGTTTTTAATTAAATAAAATTTCTTTTAACATGAACTTCTTTGAAATATAGGAACGTGTACAGTATATGTTGTGTTAGTAGAACTATATGATGAATGTTTGAGTAGTACTTTCGACGCATTAAGATGTTTGGGGAGGAAATTTGAGTGAAATACAATTGTTAACAAATGGATGAATATATGTATGTTAACATCTAGGTATTTTCATTCTAGTTGCTTCAAAAATTCATTTGACCGAGAGAGTCACAGATACTGTCTTGAAAAAGATGGTGTAATAATTTCTTCCTTCAAAATGCGTCCACGCTACTTGACACAATCCGTTATAAGGCTGGAACCACAGACTACCAAATAATTTGTGGTATCGGGTTCTAGTGCCTCACATTGTTCTTTATGGATGAGTAACCTGTTAATGACAAAGTGTACTGTCTTTTGTGTGGTACTCTCTATGTTAGTAAGTGTAGGTTTTCTATTGTGTGTTTTTATGTTAGGTATTGATGAGTTGAGTGTTAGGATATTTGAACATCACTAATTATATGTTTTCTATATGTTGCCTTGCTTTATAACTCAATATCACAATTAACCAATTATGTTTAATAAAGTTTTATACTGCTTTTAATTTTAGTAAACATGTGTATGTTTTTGTATAATTATTAATAAATAGATCTATTCTTTCTAAACACTTTGATTGTGACCTTGGGCTTACTATTGTACCTCCTTGGAATGTATGGTGTATAAGAGGTGGTTTAGAGATCGTATGGCATAGACCATTATAAGTGGATGTGACTATATCATTATATAGGATAGTCCAAGGGAAATCGTTTTGTTGACATTGCTTTATGGCACCCTATTCCATTGGTTTCAAGGGGTCCCTCTCGGTTTCTTCATAACTTCTCTCACCCCCACCAGGGGCTGACATTGCTAGCGCAGTGCCCGCAGGGCACCCGTCTCAGGCAGGAGTGTATGACAATCTGAAGCTGCCACAATGAGGAATAGGCCCCAGCTCCGGCCCCATCACGCCTGCTTGACTCCCATCACTGTGCTGTTGTGGGGTTGAACTGGGCCTGTGAACAGAAGCCTCCATTTTGTAATACACATTTAAACTTGACATCTTTTTAGACAGTAACAGTTCACATGCTCTGCAAGTACATGATTACTTACTTAGAAAATGTCATGCTTCCAGCACATTTTTTGTAAGTATTTTATCATGACCCTTGTACACTTTATCCAAGGCTAAGGAACACTGAGTAAGTTGCCCTTGCTTTTTGTTGTGCGGATGGAGACAGCTCTGAATCAGAGAGACAAGCAATCACATCAGCAATGCACCTCTGACACAGTGCGAATGGAACCAGGCGTTGAATTTTTAAATTGCCCATGAGCCAAATTTCTCAGAGGAGTACTTCTACAGATTAACCTGGAATTCTTGCCTGTTACAGAGATGCAGCCCTGCTAACTCTAATCTCTATCCTGCAAAGGACGGCAGCCTGTTCTACATCAGACTTGCTTCCTGATAAATCTGACACAGGAATGGGGAGCTGATGTGTCCCAAGAGATCTTGCAGAGGGTACTTTCACTATACTCTCAATAGTGTAGGTAGGAGTATAGGTATGACATATTCTCATATATTCATATAATCACTGTAATGTCATAATTGTTAAACTGTTTATCTTTTACACCCTTCTTGTAATGTTGGTTACAATGCTTCTTTTCCTCCTGCTAATAACTGCAGCTCATGTTTTTTACACAAGAATACAATTGCTTCAGTAAATGTTTTGAACTGCTAATTCACACATTTCTTGTGTCTCCCTTTGGGCATGCCTTAGTAATAACGAAACAGTAGATCGGTTTCCAATATTTCCTTGGAGGAACGAGAGTGTCATGCTCTGAGGTTGCAGACACCATTCGGTACCATGCAAGTTAGGGATCCAGATAGGGCACTGTGAGCTAGCTAGGAATAGGGCCAATATACTCTGATGATATGAGTGGACCCAGTACCCATCTTCTGACATTCATGTTCTCCAGATACACAGTCCTACTTAATTCGTAGAAACTGTGAGACATGGTTACACCAACGTTCTAGGCCATGTACTTGTTTAATGGGTCTCCTGAGTAGTTCTTACACATGCCCATAGGCTCTAGTCACCTTATACTGAGATGTCCATGGTGTTAGGGATTAATCCTCCTCAACTAAGTATGGAACACCAATTTTTGTCTGTAGGTCACTGAGCTATAGTTGTTCCCTTCTTTGAATTCTATTCATTAAATTTGGCGCAAGTACCAGTAGTAATACCATTCAATTGCAGACATGCAGTAACATACAACAACACGTGGCTCCTCTTTCAGGGGGAGATGTTACCTTCATGATAGGTGCCCAAAAAATGTACAAAACAGAGGTATTCCATTCCTGAGTTATTTTTCCGGCAGCGGATGACAACACACAAACATTTCATGCATAGGCAACAGCTGTAATACCAAGCCAATACAGAGCCTATGAAGATTTAGAAATACCATTAACATTTCAGGAACATACAAATTGGTTTCAAGGTGCCCTACTACATCTAAACAATGTAAGACTGGGTCCCCTCAGCAATGAGGAAGCAACATGGCCAGTCATAGTCGGCCATATACCATATCCAACATTAGCACCACTCACTGTTGTAGAGCTCCATGCTCTTTACACAGGTCTTATTTGACTATACAGATGTTTAACACAGTTTGTTATGCGAACAATACCTTCAACCCCAATGAGGGCTGTTCCAGCTGCGCAGCCACATTTAGATGTGCCTGCAATTAGTTCTGCTACCATTAACTCAATTATGGGGAAAGTTCCTGCCAGATAAACATAGAATTCTCATAATGTGCCTATAACTAGGGTTGCTCCCTTGCTAGATGAATGTGCTATTTGGGGTACACATTTTTCAGCAATATATACCATAACACATCGTACATCATCCATAGCTGTTTTGCTTGAAGTGCTAACAGCAGATTCAAAATGAATATAGGGCAGCCCCTGCCCTGGATTTGGGGTTGAAACTGATTGACAACTACGCCACAGTCACCGCAATAATTTTAAGTAACATAGAATGTTCAGATACAAGCCCTACCTAATTTGTAGGAACCATTTGACAGTGCCTCCTTTGGTCCGCTGGAGCAAGAGGCCTCATGGTCTTGTTTCGGCTGTCTGGGGCCACCCCCTCTGCTACCTTCCCGGCCCAGCGCTGGGCCCGAACATCCCCCATGACCAGGTGGAGGACTCTTGCAGCCCTTGACGGCATGCACAATTTTGCCATTGTGGGCCCCTGCCATGCCACCCCGGGGCCCACCTCTCATCCCACGTAGCCTGCTGAGGTAGGGGGCCTGTTTTGGATACTATGAGGAGTCCTTCTTTTGCGGTCCCCCTCCCGATATTGCCTTGATGTCGGGGCAGTGCCATCACTCAGAGGGGTGCCTTTCCAGGCCTACCGTGGCCCTTGCTACCTGCAAATCTGGACTCGACTTAACAGTCCCAGGGTACATTCCTGGGTCTCCTCTGGATGCCTGGGGTGGGGACTGCACAAGACTGTTTGGGGCCCTTCTGCCACATGCCTTCAACACCCCATTGCAGGTTTTCTGTGGGATGTTCTGGCCCCTGCAATTGGCCACCTTGGACCTGGCCACACCTTCTCCAGCTCTTCCTCCCTTTGCTGCCATGGGGTCTGGACCTGTACTGCTGAGTTGCCCCCTTCCTATGCATGTGCTTTGTTTCTCACCTTCCTCGTCAGTCGTGACTGTGGGTATCTGACTCCAGGGACGTTGCGGCTGATCTTCAGTGCTTGCGCAGGTGACAGGGGCCCTCTTAGGGGCCCTTTCTGTATTCGATGATGGATGGTGTTGTTCCTGAGTAGACCTGTGCAGCCTACTTTACCCATGCCTGCACCTCCTCTTACCCTACGGGAATGAGCCTTGCCTGTCCTGGCCCCCATCTGTTGGCCGCAAGCACCCTGCCCAGGTGAATCTATTCTGTGTTCTGGTTCTGCCTCCGGGCTGGGCCAGGTGTCACCCTCCCCTGCTGCCCACTGGGGTGGTGTTGGACTTGGCCCTTCTGGCAGGTTCACCCCTAATATTTTTGCTTTTAGTATGTGATCTGTGTTAGTGATTTTTGGGTCTCTGCGCACTATTTCCCTGTGTCCCAGGTTAAAGTGTGTGCGTGTAGTATGGCTGGCCTGCCCTCCCATAGGAATGCATGGGGAATGTGTGTGTCCATGTTAGTTCCTGATGTGTGGGGAGTGCAGGCTCGAGTTTGGTATGTGCGAACTCGTGAGAATGAATGCTGCGCGATGGTATGTGCGGCTTGTATGTGTCTAGTGGGGAAGTGCCACTTCTAGACATTGATGTGTGTGTGCAGTGAGGGTGCTGGAGCGTGATTGGCTGGAGCTGGCCGGCAAGCCTGGCTCCAGGAAGTCTGGATGGGTCTGCCCAGGAGTGAGTGGAGAGATCAGCATGAGTGATGTGTGGGAGGTCTGCACCTGGTTCCTGATGGGGCTGGGCTTTCCCCACACAATGCTGGCTCCGCCCCCTCTGGTGCGTCTAACGACCCTAGCCTCCCCAGTGAATGAAAGGGGTGGTTGGGCCATCAAGGGTGCTCCAAAACCAGCTGCTACTGGTTTCTCTCCTACCCTGCACCTCCAAACAAAGGATTTTAGAGTATAAGAAGGGGCTGTGTCCCCTTACAATTTGTTCTCTGTTCTGTTCCAGGATCCTGCCAGAGGGGGCAGCTGTTGTTGCTGTTGCTGGGGCCAGGAGGACCGCCACTTGGATTGTCTCCCTGCCTGGAGACCCAGTGAGCTGGCTCTGGGCCCAGCCTTGCCCCCTGCCTGCCTCCAGACCTTGCTGGAGCTTTGCCTTTGCCTTTAGCGCTTGAAAGCACTTCATTTTAGATTCCTAGCGCTGGGAGAGCTTGACTTTGCCAGAGCGCCTGGAAGCGCTTTTTATTTGACCTATAGCGCTAGGAGCGCTTTATTTTTGCCCCAGCGCTCAATAGCGTGTTGCTTTGCTTTCTGGCGCCTCAGAGCGCCGAAATTGACTTAGCGCTCGGAGCGCTGTTATTTTTGCCTGCGAGGCTCGAAGCACCATTCTGTGTTCCCGAGTCCCCCGAGAGGGACTCCAACGCGCCCGCAGTTGATTCAGAGCCCCGAGGTTCCTGCCCATATTGGTTTGCGAGCCCAGAGAGGCTCGAGGGGCATTCGTTATTTTGAGCCCAGAGAGGCTCATAGCCCCCATTGTCTACAAGCCCTGAGAGGCTCTTGGGTGACGTTATATTTGATTGAGGGGCAGTGAGTTGGTTAGAGCCCCGTGGCTTCCACGCTGTGTTTCGCCCCACCATTGTTTTTGAGCCCACGAGGCTCCAACGTTGGCCCATCAGTATTTACAACTGCCCAGCACTTTGTGGGCAGTTGCCACGTTTAGGTTTGTTCTTTGCTGCCTGAGCAGCCTGCCCTGACATTTTGGACTAAGGGCATTTCAGCCCTTGTGAGGCCAGTTGGCCTGGGGGACATTTCTAGTGTTGTGCCATGTGCACCTTGCGCAATTTATGTTTCCTTGCTAATTTGATTCCTGCGCAAATGTTCTACCTGCACCTCTGAATGTGTTTTAAAGCCTCATGTGCAATGTGTTTATGTTTTATCCCCTTTGCTAAAAGTGACCTGCTTAGAGGATTGTTGATGTCTTATTACCTTTGCTAAATGTGACATGCTTAGGTGATGGTGTTTTCCTTCCATAGGTCCTGAGAATAAGGTCCTAGTTCCCTGCATGATTTTCCTACAGTGTTTAGGGTTGCGTAGGAGGTATTTACCCTTTACCAGTAATTACTGGTTGTGTGCTACATTTACTATTTATAATGATACAGTCACTATATGTCTATGTGCTAAGTGTTATACCTACAAGTATTATTTCTAAAAAGTGCATACCCCTGACAGTGGTCCAGGTGGCCCTGTCCTGTACATAATCCCTTGTAAATTCTGCCCATGCCTGTTGGCACATTGTAAAGTGTGTGGTGTTATCTAATGTGTCTTTATTATAATACAAAGGCTATTTTTGATATAACCTTGTGTGGAGTTTCCTTTGTGGTGGGCCTTGGGTGTTGTTGCTGGGTGCGCGCGCAAACGCTTTACACATTGCCTCCGAGATTAGCCTTGCTGCTCGCATCACGTTACCTAGAGGGTGAGCAGGGGTTATCTTGGTGTGTAACTCCCTTGCCCTGACCTTAGAAATGGTGATCCCTGACTGACTTTGGCGTGAGCCTTGGCCGGCCGGGGGTCCCGTTTCTAACAGGTGGTTTGCAGACTGACTTCATCTGCCCAATCAGCCCTGTGTCACCCACCAGGTCATCTTCTGGGGCTCGCTCCTTCTGGCTTGTGGTTGCTGGGGTTCCTCTTCTGGACTCTGCTAATTATCCTATCACCCTGTGAGGGCCCTCCTCCCCCCATGTTGATGAGCAGTGCCTGTAGTCCCTGTTCTTGGGTTCCATCCCTCTCAACAATCCTGGCTCCTGGTCTGGGTTTCAGCAATCCCCAGGTTCTTCCTTTCTCACTCCCACCTACCATGGCCATTAGGAAGGTGTCCTACTGCCAGCTGCACTTTGCCAAGGCCATTTCACTCCACAAGTCCCGCACCAGCCAAATGGGGTTGCTTGGATGAACCAATGGATCATATCCTGCAGAAAATCACGGCGGTGTGCCACAAACTTGAACTGATGTGTGCTAAGGAATGGACCTTACCACCGATAGCAAATCGATCCTGATGGAGATCAGCGTGTTTCAGGGCCACCTGGATGGTGTGGAGTCCTGTCTTACTGGCTGGAGGCACAGGTTACTAGTATCAGATTAATTGCTGATGCGGAGAGGGTTGCCATAGCAACGCCGCCCTTCGGCTACAAGCCACGCCCCTTCACGCTGATCACGCCCACATCCAGCCCATAAAAAGCGAAGCGCTGATCACTAGCGCTGTCGCTCAGACTCTCTCGTGAGGCGGGAGATTTTTATGCTCGCTGCTATTTTAACTGATCTTAAAAAACTTGATTTTAGCCTGTATTACTGTGTCACTTGAATTTGAATTGTGTCATTTCACTGCTCGCACCCGTTCCGCCCAGCAGATTAATTGCTGATGCGGAGAGGGTTGCCATAGCAACGCCGCCCTTCGGCTACAAGCCACGCCCCTTCACGCTGATCACGCCCACATCCAGCCCATAAAAAGCGAAGCGCTGATCACTAGCGCTGTCGCTCAGACTCTCTCGTGAGGCGGGAGATTTTTATGCTCGCTGCTATTTTAACTGATCTTAAAAAACTTGATTTTAGCCTGTATTACTGTGTCACTTGAATTTGAATTGTGTCATTTCACTGCTCGCACCCGTTCCGCCCAGCAGATTAATTGCTGATGCGGAGAGGGTTGCCATAGCAACGCCGCCCTTCGGCTACAAGCCGCGCCCCTTCACGCTGATCACGCCCACAGCCACCCTTCCATTTCTATTTACATGTACAGGAACCGGAAGCGCAGCGGACGAGCGCAGCGGGCGCGACGATTGCGCGCCGAAGGCGCGCATAAGGCAAGCTCGTCTGCGCTCGTCCGCGCCGAGGACGGGCCCGGGGCCACCCCCCCTGTTCTGCCTGGCCCACGACCCACCATCAATACTCCTCTGCTATGTTACTCCTCCGCAGAACTCCGGAGCTATAAACCTTATGCCGAAATAGCCCATCCCATACCCCTCTGTAATTACGACTCTTGCATTGGACCGCTTATATGTCCCACATGCATAAAGATACCGTCTACAGACACTACCACCTCCATACCCACAGTGTCTGCAGCTTTAATAAACGTTCGTTCCCTACCCAAACACAAAATGGAAATCGCCGAGTTTATTGACTCTCATGACCTGGACCTATTATTTATCACCGAAACCTGGGGAAATGAATCCTCTGGACCTGATTTCAGAGATGCCATGCCTAACAATTACTGTGTAAGCAAGCTAAACAGACCCCTAAGGAAAGGCGGAGGAATAGCAATTATACATAAAGAGCACCTAAAATTAACAACATCAGAAACTACTCTCCTTGAGTGTGAAGCTCTCCTCTTTGCCATACGCACCTCCAGTAAAACTACCTTTAGAGGTTTGTTAATTTACCGCCCCCCAGGATCCAGATCTAAATTTCTCTCAAATGTAGACAAAATCATTGAGATGTCTATTGGAGCCCAACACTTCACCGTATTAGGTGACTTCAATTTTCATCTCGAATCTCTTGATGACCTTGATACAGGAACATTATTAGGTGACATGGAGTCAGTAGACCTCCTACAAATTGTCAAATCACCTACCCACTCAGCAGGGCATACCTTAGACGGCCTATTCACCAACGACAGAGATATTACAATCAATAAGGTTCTTCCTCTAACTTGGACAGACCATTCGGCAGTTTGTTTTTCAGCCCCCATTACTCCTTGTCCACCCTCCCAGACTACTTCTGGACCAATAAAATTCAGAGACTGGAAAAACATTAATATCGACCAGCTCACTGAGATCATACGGGACAGTCCTCCGCTAAACAAGCAAGACCCTGTAGCTGCGTCAGCCACCTACTTAAACATCCTGAACGCAGCCTGTAACAAACTAGCCCCCACAAAAACATCTAACAGGAACAGAAAGCATCATTCAGCCCCTTGGTTCTCGGAATCACTTAGATTGCAGCGCCAATATTGCAGGAACTTAGAAAGACAATGGCGTCGACACTATAATAACGCAGACAAGATCAGCTACAAAAACGCCCTTTCCATCTATAAAAAACTGATCACATCCGAGAAAACCACTTACTACACCAACCAAATCAACCAGGCTAAAAATTCATCAGGAAAACTGTTCCAGGTAGTAACATACCTGTCCAATCCTCCTCCACCCCCCTCAGAGGGATCGCAGGACCTCTCAGATGCACTGGCCAAATTTTTTGAAGATAAGGTCAGAGCCATTTTTTCCACTTTTGCACCTGACCCTTCTTTATCCCCTACCGAGCACCCTACGACAAATAACACTCCTAATTTCCCAGCCTTCGAAAACATTACGAAAGATACGGTTCAACCCCTTATCGCTAGAACCAAATCTGGATCCCCATTTGATCCATGTCCTCCTGCTGTTCTCAACCTTATCCCAGAAGCTGTTGCCCCGTCACTCACTACGATTTGCAACGCAATGTTCACATCCGGCACCTACCCTTCAGTATGGAAGGAAGCCATTATCAAGCCACTACTCAAAAAACCCAGTCTAGACCCGTCTCTCCCATCCAGCTACAGGCCTATTGCATGCCTTCCTTTTCCGGCCAAAATCTTTGAAAAGATCATGAACCAGCAACTGGCAACATACATCCACAACAACAACTTACTGGATGACACCCAGTTCGGGTTCCGTCAGGGACATGGCACAGAGACAGCTCTCCTGAAGGCAGCGGACGAGATTCGATCCATTATGGACAATGGAGGAGCTGCAATCCTCATACTCTTAGACCTGTCCGCAGCCTTCGACACGGTCGATCATGCCACTCTGATCGACCGTGTCGCGGCCATAGGAGTAAGGGACAAGGCTAAGGAGCTTCTGGCCTCATTCTTGTCAAACCGCCCACAAACGGTGAAGCTGGGACAATACACTTCCCAGACCTTCTCCCTGCCTTGCGGTGTACCACAGGGATCCTCGCTAAGCCCGACACTGTTCAATATATATGTGTCTGACTTAGCGAGGGTCATCAAGTCCCATGGTATCTCTCTCACTACATACGCAGACGACACACAGCTGGTGTTGTCCGTATTCGATGATGGCCAAACAGTAGCGTCAAACTTCCAATCTGGCATGGAAGCAATAAGCTCCTGGATGTCATCAAACTGCCTCAAGCTAAATTCTGATAAAACAGAAGTGATGACATTCGGGAGACTACAACCAACCTGGTCTCCTCAATGGTGGCCCCAACAAATGGGACAACCTCCAGTACCAGTGATCAAGGTACGAAACTTGGGGGTCATCTTCGACAACAAACTGTCCTTCCAGCAGCACGCAAACTCAGTGGTCTCATCTGCCTTCCACACCTTAAAAAAAATCAAAAAATTCATTCCGTACCTACCATCTTCCGCAGGCAAAACTTTAGTCAGCACGCTAGTCTTCTCCAAGACTGACTATTGTAATGCCTTACTCCTAAATGCACAACAAAAGGTCCTTAATAAATTACAGACTGTACAGAATGCAGCAGCTAGGACCCTGATACGCATTCCTAAATTTGCATCTGTCTCCCCCTACATCCAACAGCTGCATTGGTTGCCGGTAAGGAGCCGCATCAAATTTAAAGCCTTGTGCATAGCGTACAAAGCCATTCATAACCAGGGCCCCCTATTTCTAAAACAAGCCTTTCGCCCACCTGAACAGCAAAGAACATTGCGTTCATCTTCTGCCCATCTGCTAACAGTCCCCCGCACAAGAAGGGCTAACTGGGGAGAGAAACGTTTCACCGTTGCCACAGCTAGACTGTGGAACACTCTCCCTCTCCACCTTAAGTGTGCACCTACCCTGCTTAAGTTCAGAAAAAATCTGAAAACATGGCTATTCCATGCCTAGTTTCCTTTCCTACGGAGAGTTCTGTTGACACAGCGCCGAGACACCCTCGGGTATTTGCGCGCTCTAAAAATTGCCCCAAATAAATAAATAAATATCTCATACCAGGAAGCTGAACTTTGGTGCCTCTCCCACAAGATCTTGGGCCTGGAAGACAGAAGGCGAAGGGATAACATTTGCTTCTTGAGGTTTCCTGAGAGGGTGGAGCAGAATGACACTGGTCGCTTCCTTTGTGACCTTCTAACACACCTTAAGGGAATCTTCATGCCTCCCTTGATGGTCCAGCAGGTGCATCGTATTCATGCCCACCGACTGCTGTAAGCGGGCAAGCCATGCCTAATCATTGCTTGTGTCCTGCGCCATGCCCAAGTCTGGCAGATTCTAAACGCATCTCTAATAAAAGAGAGAGGGACCCCAGGACCAAAGGGATAGGGTTCCACAGTTGACACAAGTCAAAATATATAATTCCCTTTGGGCGAATTATCATGGAAAGGCAAATTCTTACCAGTAGGCACATATATACTCAACAATCAATAATATCAAAACATAACAAGGAAGCAATGCAAAAATTATTAAAAAGGTTTTAAGAAAAAGCACAATAATAAAAGTAGATCTGCACAGTTTATTACCATACACTATAGTTTGTTAAAAATGGGAAACATACACAAAACAGAACATTATATACAAAATATATCCAACATTTCAGTAAAAAAAGGAGGTACAGGTAAGGGATTAAATTCCGACAAGAATACAGAATTTTCCTTAATTTGTTTTCCTAGTATTACTCCTTGAGCATCGACGCGTTTCGGTGGTGTAGTTAATGTTTAGCCACCTTCATCAGGACAAAATAAATGTTTCCCAATGTTTCGGAAATTCAAACAAATCCAATCTTAATTCAATATAATATTATATTCACACTTTTAAAAAAAACATTTTTAAGAAAACATAATGTATACAGATATCTACATCCCTCAAGCATTGCTTCCATGTTAAACTATACAAACAAACAATATATACGGATACAGCATAGCAATAATTACGATTACAGAAACATAAATCCTAATACCGATCGGACATATATCTAAGTAACTCAAAACGGTCTCTAAAGATCTCTCCAGATATGAGATTTATTATTAAATGTCATACATAGTACTCCAGTAATTGAGAATATAGCACATCCTTAAGGTTCAATAACTAGGTAGTGACATTCAGGTTTATCTTTGGACAAGAGAGGCGGCCATTTGGGAAGAGCATGATACATCACCTACCTCAAAAGCTATATATCGTACAGTCTAGGTCAGGGGTACTCTGCCTCCTTTCCAGTTTCACAAGATGTTCGTCCAGCGAACTATCTCTTCAAAGTTAAAATGGTATTGTCCTATATATAAAATGGATAAACATTGTATTTTAGTGTCAGCACCCACCATTATTTTTGAGGGGTGATGTTTATTGTCACACTACAGGATTCTCTAGTGCAAAGGCTCCAATTAGCTAGTTAAATTTTTTCATTATTAGTATTCACTACAAGAGCGCTCACCTCCTAATTGGTCTGGATAGTCATAAGCGGACAACAACACTAATATTCTACGTTGTTCCTCGGCTTCGTAGCTCACCACATATGCCACTATCAATGCGTATAACTCTGTGAATAATTAACAAAAACGTAATTATGGACTCCACCAGCTTCAAAATACGAACGCCTATTATCAGCACACTTCCCCATTATACTTACATAGATGTGTAGTAAAAGTGCCACACACGCGGTATGGGTATGGTCATTAGGACTCACACGATTGGAGTATAGACATTCCCTAAAAAAGTAGGGGGAGAGTCCACATATTACTCTTACACTCTACTTAGGGTATCAATTTGATAATAGATATCTAAATCTAAAGCAGCCAGTGCAAAGAGATATAATAGGTTTCACAGGATGCGGGGATCATTGGTCGCGCTGGAAAACTTGCAGCGTGCACTCCCTGTTAAATATACAGACGGATACCACATGTTATAGGGGCTTAATTCAAATAATGCTGGTCGCATTTCAACAAGCACGACCAATCCCTTACCTCTGGCGCTAAGGCCAAAGTGTCCCGCGTGTAGGCAAACGTGGCTGGAATCGGCAAACAAAGCGCCGTTCCAGTCACTGATTTAAATACGCAATCAATCCAGGAAGTGCCACAGACCTTCCTATCACATGGCTTCGGACATTGTAAAAACAAACAACGGACTATACCATGGAGACAGGGCTGGAAAATACTCACTTCCTCCCGAGTGTAAACACAGCCCGCAGTAAATATAATACTTTGCGCTCTCGCGTTGGGATCGATATTATGAGTATGTAACACGCTTAATTCACGCTATACATAAAAACTATATGTTCTCTGCCAGAAGTAAGCAGGTGAACGATATTCTGTTCAAATCATTATATAATTTATTTCCTTGGGCATGGATATCTAATAATAGTAGCTTGTTTTCATAAAGTGGAATAGTGGAATCCTATTACAAAATTATTAAATATATATAGCTTTAGAGTAAATAGTTCCTCTAAATTCCAGCTTCAATGACTAGTCCTATGACTCTAAGTAAATTCTCTCTCTATCATTCTATGATCTGTGTTAGCAAAGAAAAACCGATCCATGTAGTACCCAGCATGCCATCTCAGATCCTCATGGTCAGGAATTGGCAAGGTGGAAATAGTGGGTACAGCTCATACGTTCTATAAATAGAGGCAAGGAGGTATAGTTACACTGCTCCAATAATGCGATCCCATTCCTCTCTCGAATTCAGGCCTCTTCTTACAGTATCGAGATATGAAATGTACCACTGCTCTCTCTCTTTTCTTCTAGAGACAATGTTGCCACCTCTCTTGCCTATTTTAATTTTTTCCAAGATAAACCAATGAAAATCTGATTCCCTATGTCCTTTCTCTAAGAAATGGGCGACAATAGGGGCAGTGATCTTTTTTGTCTTTATGGCTGATCTATGTTCCTGAAACCTCATGCGTGCCTCCCTCCCTGTCTCTCCAACATAGCAGAGGCCGCACGGACACCTTAAGAGATAAATAATATTCTTGCTTCTACAGTTATTGTGGGTCTTACATTTAACTGTTTCTGAACGCAGCCCGCTCCCATGGCCACGAGAGCCACGAGTTACACATTGCTGGGGACTTCTCTAGGGAGATGAACGATACTTTCCTGGCCCTCCATCTACCCTCCATCTGCCATGAGCAAGTGGGGCATCAAATGCGCACTGCTGGAGTTGGCACAGATGTAGATTACCTTGGATGGCAGGTCAAAAGACTTCATGGAACCAGATGATCTCAAGGCCTTTCTTGGTTTGTTGTAGGACTCAGACATGGATACAACACTGCCTTCTACCTCCTTTGGGGATCTGGCCTGCCACAAGACCCCGAGCTAGCTACACCAGTCAGGCGGGCTACAGGAATGGCTTCTCCTTCTCCACTCCCGAAGCGGGAAAGACAGAGCTATCAGGATGATGATTGAGCTGAGACAGGAGTCAGGCAGGGACAAGTGTCGCCGCCACTGAAGGCTTCCTCCATATTCACGCACCCCACCGTCCACGGTCCATTTTCCATGGCATCAGCGTCCTTGACTGTCCCTTCCTGGAATGACCATGGCCTAACTCTCTACACCACGAGGGCAAAGGTCCTCACATACCTGAACTCAAAGAATGCTGATATAGTCTTATTGCAGGAGACATGCCTTACGAGCCCCAAGACCGATAAACTCAGGCATTACTGGGTGGGGAGGGTATTCCATAGCAGCTGTGCCTCTCAGCCACTTCCCCGGGATGTGCCTCTGCTGTGCAAGTGTCTGCAGTGCCGGTCGCTCTCCTTTGCCTGCCTCAAAATAATGAACCGGATCCTGTAAGTGGAATCCAAGTATGCCCCGTCGGGACCAAGACAACTTTCCTCCTCCGCCTCAACCGCATCCTCACGGAGCTGGGTTCCACGCACCTGTTACTGTTACTGGGGGGTGGGGTGTGGAATGTTGCTCTGGACCCTGTCTTGGACCACACTGGCTCATTTGACAGGGCTGAGAACCTGGATAAGGCACTCCTGCATGATCTTTGTGGTGGTTCATGCTGGTATTTTACAGGGCTCACTTTCAGACTAGCCTTTTGCTCACCCTCAGTTTGAGGTGCCCGATCCGGAAACCTTGGAGGCTTAATACCTTCTTTTGCTGGATGCCAGACCAGAAACAGCTTCTTCAGTCTCATTTCAGTGTATCTTGATGACAATAGAGGTTTGGTGGGGTCCGCACGAACACTGTTGGCGGCGGCAAAGGCCACCATCAGGGTGCAGCTCATGTGGTATGCAGCCCTCCATAACAGGTGCATGGTGGAGCAACAGTGCTCTCTGTATGCTCTCTGTAGGTGTCTGTCCATAACCTGACTTGACTCTTTACCTCCCTCCCCATGGACCATACCCACAGGAGGTTGGGGAAGGCTAAACTGGACCTCAATTGCCTCTTCACTGCTCAAGCTTCGATTACATAGAGTGGGGATAGCTTTTTGCTGTACTTTGCTGGTTCAGTTTGGGGTGACTTTGTCTCCAAGGTCCAGTTGTTGTATGGTTACCCCTTATCACAGTTGAATTGCGAGAGGATCCTGTCCGCTCCCTTCCAGATCTGCCTGGACACCTCAGGTGTGGTCTCTCTCACTGTTCCTCTTCCTCCTGGCCCTGTAGCCCTTGACTGCGGCTGTCCATCAATCGCAATGTATTGTGGTCATACTGACCCCAGGAGGGACCTCCTCCATCCTCCTTTATGCCAATAACATCTTGCTCACACTTAAAGATCTCCCCCAATCCCTTCCAGCTGAACAGTGTCGCACCTCACGTATCTGGGGATTTTTGCCAACAGAGAGTTGAAACTCATGACATCGGGCAATCTTGAGCCCCTGCTGGAGTGAACTTGGGCAGATTTTTCAAATGGATGCACATCATTCTCTCACTTTGGTGTCACATCCAGGTGGTTAAGATGGTCACCCTCCCCAGATTTACATATGTTCCGGGCATGCAGCCCTATTAGGTCTCAATTTCCTCTTCTTTGCTTTGTGGATCATCTCATCAGCAGTGTTATCTGGGGCACTTCATGACTAGTGACATCTAATTTGGGTGCCCAGAGGAAGCATTGTGGGCTGGGTCTTCCCTCAGTAGAACGTTATGCTTTGGTGCTCCACCTTGTGCAACTTGCCTTCATGCAATGGGGAGTGATGGACTCCCGTGGGTTCTGACAGAATGGAGCCTCACCAGTAGTCTGTCCGGCCTTTCCCTGTTTTATGTCTACGGCGCTCTCAGGGAGTGCTCTGCTAACCCCATGCTCAGGGCAATGGCTGTCACATGGTGGCAGGCGCATGTCCTTTTCCCTGTCGACCATTGATTGCATGCTGAGGCCCCCCTGTGACAGAATGCCAGCATCTGTATTGGGGGTACCCCACCTTACTGGCTAGAATGGGATGGACGGGCACAATTACTTGTGGATGGCTCCCTCACGGTATTTGCTGCCCTCCAGCAGGAGTTCTAGCTACCCTCATGCCAGCACTGGCGATTTTTGCAGCTCTGCCATTGTCTTCCTAGCTGTCTGGGGGCCCCACTGTGGGACCTGGGGTCCTCTCCTGTTGTCATCTATTTCCAGGTGTGGGGACATTACCATAACATGAAGTTAGGCCTGTATAATCTGATGATCTGTCACAAATACTCCCTTCATCAATTCCGTCGGTTGTGGGCAAGGAGGACTGGACTGAGATCCTAGACTGTAATGTATGAGATGGTACTTGACTGGTTCAGAAGCTCCGTCCATCACCACCCCCTTTTGTACCACTTTGTTCGCCATAAGTTGGCAGGGTATGCTCAGATGTGAGTCCCTTGCTCACTTTGCCACTGGATTCAAGCAAGCCGGGCTGAAGACGGCTGAAATGCCAGAAACCGGTCCTCGGATGCTTGTTTACGGTCCAGGGAAGGCATGGCTTGGCAGTTCGGGCTGGACTGTTCCCATGAGGCACAGGGTCAGACTGATTTGCATATGGCCATGTCTGAACTGGGGTGGCAGAGTGGGCTAAAGAACGGTGATGGATTAAACCCAGATCTGTTGACTGGGTGTGAGTGTTTGATTGGTTCAGATGCTCCGTCCATCACCACCCCCTTTTGCACCACTTTGTAATGTACGAGAGGCCAGGATGAGGTTTTGCCTTTTTAAAACGGTACAGGATTGGTACTGGACACCCTCCAAATTGGAGTGTGCTGGCCTCCTGCACCACTAGTGTTGTTTATTATTATCATCATTATATCATTATGTATTATCAAAGTCCTCTCATTGTAAAAGATCGGTCTCTGCCTGTGCCACCCACAATCCCTAGAAAAAGCTATGCTTTCTGAGTATGGGCCGAAACGTGGGCCAGATGTACGATGATTTTTTAGATCACAAACGGCCCAATTTGCAGAACTGCACCATTTGCGACTGGTAAAAAAGCATTTTTCTGTGTGCCAAGCCCTATTTAGGCATTCAGTAACCTATCACAGAATTGCAAGATGGGTTTTCTATTTAGTGTTAGGAAGGGGCGTGTTAATGTCATCCCTTCCTAATAGTGACTCACAGTGGTATATGTGCATGTTTTGCAACCGAAATGCAGTCACAAAACATTTGCATTTTACGGTCTACTTCAAATAGGTGGTAACCCATTAGCAAACAGGAAGGGGTACCAAAAGGACCTCTTCCCCTTTGTGAATGTTTGTAAAAACGTTTTTAAGAAAAACGTTTTTAAGAGCAGGCAGTGACCACTGCCTGCTATTAAAAAATAAAAATAAAACATTTAATTTTTATTTTTGAAACACATTCCATTTTCCTTTAAGGAAAAAGGGTTGTATTTAAAAAGCAGCAGGCCACCATCCTTGTGATTTTTCCAAATTCCAATGGGTCGCAATTCGAGACCTACCTCATGAACATCAATGAGTTAGGTCTATTTGCGGCCCACTGGGAATCGCTAATTTTGTGAAAAACACATTTGTACATCACTGTTCGAGATTACCTAATGGCGAATCGCAAAACTTTGCTATGTGGCAATCACAAACTCAAAGCTATGTACAAGTCTTTTAGGACAGAAGTTTCATAGTTTATATTTCAGGATTCATGGTTGCGTGTTTCTTTGTTCAATGAAGTGAACTGATGAACAACTCCTTAAAAGAAAACATGCTTCTGTTTTACTTTTTTAGCACCAGATTGCAAATTGATGCAGGGAGTTAAGCAATGAAGAGCAATTGATATGACATAAACATATAGGGCCAGATTTATGACCATTTTTTGTAGTCACAAAGGGGATTTTGGCCCCTTTGCGACCGCAAAATAGGTCAGCCCAATTTACTAACCCTATTTTGCGAGTCGCTAATCAATTAGCGACTCGCAAAATAGGGTTAGAGACTCACTATTAGGAAGGGGCATTCTAAGGGCGTCCCTTCCTAATAGCAAGTCCCTAATAGCAAGTCCATAACCCCTTTATGGATGTTTTGCGACCACAATTGCTGTAGCAAAATACTCGCTGTTTACCACCCTTCTCAGGCCACCATCCCTGGGAGTGCCAGTCATTCCCAATCGGGTTGCAAATTGCGACAGCCTCATTATTATTCATGAGGCATGCATTTTGCAACCCCACTGGGAATCGCAAACATTGTCTGAGACACTGTTGCACATTGGATTTTGCGACACGTAAATTGCGACTCGCAATTAGTCGCAAAATCCAATGGTCATACAACTGGACCCTAGGTCCATAGTTACTAAGACTTTACACCAGTACAATAAGATGCAAAGCAGCACATGCTGTCTACTGTCAAGTGCAAAAGATGTTTTATGTTGGAAAGTTGCTCTTTTCTCAAGGCAAATACCAATTAGAATCGCTTTACGTCAAAGGTGTGTTACATGAACGGACGAACACAAACATCTAGGGGCAGATTTATGAGGCCCTTGCGCCACGTTTACGCCGCTGTTGCGTCACGCAAGGTGGCGTAAACGTGGCGCATCCCTACGAACGATTTACAACGTGACGCATCTAGGCAGATGCGTCACGTTGTAAAGCCCTGCGCCGCTTGTGGGCGTTCCGGCGCAGGGTGGGCGTTCCGGGGCAGGTGCGCCTCGCAAAAGTGGCTGAGTGAAATCTATAAGATTTCACTCAGTCACTTTCAGGCCAATGCTGCGTCAAAAGCCTGCGCCTGCTTGAAGCAGGCGTAGGTCTTGATGCAGCATTGGACAGATAGGGCCCCCAAGAGCATTGCTGGGGCTGCGTCGCGCTTGCGACGCAACTCCAGCAATGCGCCACCTTTACGGCACAGATGCGTCACGCATCTGTGCCGTTTTTGCCCCATGGTGCGCCGCATTGTAAATGCGGCGCACCATGGGTGGCGGAGCTGTGGCGCACTGTGGCGCACATTAACTGGCGCATCCCTGGGGATGCGCCAGTTAACATAAATCTGCCCCCTAGAATTTAGCTCGTGCAAAGCACACATCCAATGCCTGAAAAAATTCTGAGTTTTTTTATGCAGATGAGTTTGTACCGGAGGGGTATGCTTTCAGAACAAATAACCAGCGCAGGAGATGATAGCAATACGTATGGCTCTGGTGTGAGTATTTCCCCTCGCACAATGCAGCACAGCAAATGTGGGTAGTACACTGCGTAGTGTGGAAAATGAGTTAATCTGTGCCATATACTATAGTGGCACCCAACATAAAAAAGAGGAAATTAGGTCTCAGTGAACTAATGGCAACATTTGAAAATGGTTATAATAAAGAAAATTACATATTCATGTATGCACAAAAGTGCATAGCCAACCATGTGCAGTAATATTCCCAGTAACAAAGCACAAGAAGCAGGGAAAGCAAGCTGACAGCTTTGAATCAAGTTTTTTCCCTTTTGATTGAAAAAAGGCTTCTCATTGTTATTCTGAATCCTTCTGAAGTGATTTCATTTAGGATTAAAATAGAACAAATAGCTAACACAATAACTTGAGGCGCTGTCTTTGAACTGAGTTCCGTGATGGGTCTTATACATGATAAATAAGAATGCAAAGCCAGTCTTAGTGTAACATTCTATATATTACTCCGTCTCATCTCTTCCTCCCATTACTTCTGCCACTCCCTACTTCTTCACTTTCGCTTTTACCATCTCTTTGTATCCTTCTCCCTCTCACTTTCCCTTCACAACACTCACTCTCTTCTTGCTTACCTTTCCCAAGTCTTTTTCATATCTGCTCTTTCTCTCTTACTCTTTCTATCTCTCTTACACTCACTCTATCTTCTTTCTGTTTCGATGTTTTTCTCCTATCTCTGACTATCTGCCTTTCTTCTCCCTTTTTCAATCTGTTTCTGTCCCTAAAGGCAGCAATAGTGGTTATGGTTAGATCAGAGTTTACATTGGAAACGTATTTTAGGGAAGACATTTTTTGTTTTCTTAATCATTTTGGTGCCTTTGATGCATTTGCATAAAACAGTCCAAAAATTGTTCATTCGTTTTGGTTTCTTCATGTCATGTTTTCAGCAAATCTGGAATTCGGGGACACACATGTAGTAGAAGATGTCCCATGAGTGGCATTTCCAACTGTATCTCCCTTTGGATTCTTGGCTCTTTGATACAGAAAAAATGAATGAACAGAAATACAACACACAAAAGAAGAGCTTACCTCAAGGTAGTACCATCACTTGGTTTGATGTAAATCTGTTTAAAAGTTTTCAATAAATTGGTGTTTAAATATGTTCTAGTCTGGGCTACAAAAACGTACATTTTAGAGATAAATGAACTGTTACTCAATTGATCCCCTGCTGATTTGCAAATCTATAGAAGATTTGCAAATCCAATTAACAAAACAAAGGCATTCTATTGGACTTGGGAGCTCTTTCTCCCATTGTTCACTGCAGGGGTTGCAAATCCAGCCGCATATTTGTGATTCTGCATGCTCTGATTGGCTGGCCCTAACAGGAAACCAGCCACCATTATCCAACCCACTGCAGTGAGTATCATTTTGGAAAAAGAAAAAAGGGTGAAACAGGGCGGGGTGATCCTACAATAACTCTCAGAAACATGTGGGGCCCCACAGAGACCACCACAATTTAGTAAATATCAAAACAGTATTTTTATACCAGCATTTAGGAATCCTATGGGAGATTCGTGATTCCTGGATCCACACTGGAGCCCCAAGTTTCACAAATCCCACACAGGATTAGAGAATCCTGATACAATATAAGAAAAGTTCTCAGTGTATTACAGCTGTGCTTCTCCAATGGCCACATGCAGGGGTAAGCCACAGAGAGCAGGTTGGGAACAGGACCTGACCCCAGTTTAAACCATGCACAGCTGAGGTTGGCCACCTACAGCACTATGCAGCACTGCATTCAAACCTGCTCCTCATATTAAAAGGCCTTGCATAGAGGAGGTTGGGCATATGATCTAGCCATCTACAGTCAACCCCTACTACACATGTCGAAGCTCTTGTGCAGAGGAGGTTGACCTATCTCAGAATACATTTAAACAAATAGAGAGAGCGAGGAACACAACATGCTCGTTCTTCTCACCTAGATAATCATAACAAACAACAAAGACAAACTCAATAAATTAATACTGCATCAAGAATCATACGTGAGGAAAACCCTTTATGTTTTTAAAAATATCCTTCCCTCACCAAACTAGTTGGTGGCATGCTTTATCATCAGGTTCCCCTCAAGGTTGCCGGGTGCATCCTAAGTGTGCTTTGACGGGTAATTACAACAGAGCCAGATTTTTATTTTCTGTGTCAATTTGAAAAATGAGTGACTTAAAACTGTCTCCAGGAAAAACCTGAGACAGGAATAAAAACAAAGGGCCAGATGTATGACCTTTCCAATTCGTGACTCGCAAATTGCATCGTTTTGCGACTTGCAATTTCCAACTTGCAAAATGGAATTTACAACAGTGTCTCAGACACTATTTGCGATTCCTAATGGGCTCGCAAATTGCCTGCCTCAATAATGTTCATAACGCAGGAGCAATTTCCGTCCCCATTGGGAAGGGCTAGCACTCCCAGGGATGATGGCCTGCTGGGGTCAGCAGACCACCATGTCTGTAACTGCTTTTTAAATAAAGCAGCTTTTTTTTTTTAAATGCAGCCCGTTTTCCTTAAAGGAAATTGGGATGGATTTAAAAAAGAAAAATGAAATGTTTCTGTTTCATTTTTCAAGAGGAGGCACTGATCCGTGGAACCACTGCCTGCTCTTAAAAAATATTTCTGCTACCAGTCTCAAAGGGGAAGGGTTCCCTTGGGGACTCCTTACTGTTTGCGAGAGGCTTACCACCTACTTGAAGTAGGTGGTAAAGTGCGAGTGTTTTGCGACCGGTTGCAAAACAATCATACATTGAAGTGCGACTCGCTAATAGGAAGGGACGTCCTTGGCACGTCCTTTCGTAATAGGAAGTCGCAAACTCTATTTTGCGAGTCGATATTAGGTTACTGACTCACAAAATATGGTTTGTACATAGGGCAGACCTATTTTGCGGTTCGCAAATGGGCCGATATCCCATTTGCTACTACAAAAAACGGATGTACATCTGGCAAAACGTGGATGTGAGGGAGATGAAAATGGTCTTGCACATCCTGAATTAGGTCTACATGTTTCAGCCTCTCTCAGAGTTCGACATACTAGGTCTTGCTGAAGGCTAAGCATTGCAGGTCACGCCACCATGCATGGACAGCAAGCATGTGTAGATGGAGTTGACCATCCATGGAGGTTTGAGCGCAGGGCCTGGCAGCAGGTCACTCCTTATGGCCAACCCCAGTTGTGCACCCCAGAAAGCCTTGTGGTTTGGCGCTAGCTGCCCATGGTTCATTGCACGCATTTACTTAAAAATAAAACAAAAATTCACTGACAAAAAATATATGTAAATAATATCATTATATATATATTCAATGAATAAATCATAGGCTAAAGATTAATTATAGTTAGAAAAACGTTCTTCCTACACAAACAAAGCTTAAGCTACACAAACTAAAAATTCTACAGTTATAGTTATAACTTTCATTTACAATGTATCCACCAATTTCAAATTGTTATAAATAATGTACCTCATTACACACACTTTTCAGTCCGCTAACCAGGCAACACTAACTGTAACTAACCACTACCAATCACTGTGTTTTGACGGATGATGTCATTTGAGAAGTTATAAGTGTTATGAATGATATGATTTCACATATAATAAGTGATATAGTATGCAAGGGCATACTAGTGCAGGGAAAATGTATGAGTGTAGAGCGGCAAGTGAAGTGACAAGACTGTTTTCGAAGGTGAGTGACATAGTAATTTGAAGGTGGTGCATAAATGATGAATTGTATTTAAAATTATAAATTTATAATTTGTAATGTTTGTGTATTTTAAGTTGGGTTTTGGATGGAAACAATACATAAGGTTTTTCTAACCTTGTTTGTTTTTTATGGTATGTTAATGGCTTTTATTTTAAAAAAATATATATGTTTCAAATCCCAGTGTGGAGTGTCATTCATTGGTGTGTCAGAAAGTGGAGTGTAGTGCATTACAGTAAAGGAGAGTGTTGTAGAGTTTAGTGTCAGAGTGGAGTTTGTGTCATAGAGTGGAGTTCTGTAGAGTGGAGTCAAGCAGAGTGGTGTAACCTAGAGTGTAGTGGAGTAAAGTTTTACACAGTGTAGTGGTGTGTCGTATCATGGAGTGGAGTATGGTAGAGTGGAGCGGCGTGTTGTACAATGTAATGGTGTGTTGAAAATTAGAGCTGAGTATTGTACAATGGCATGTTGTTGACTGGAGTGTCATGAAACAGAATGTGAGAGAGTGGAGTGTCATTAAGTAGATTATTGTAAATTGGCATATAGTGTAGCAGAGTGTTGTAGAGTGTAGAGACATAAAATGGAGTTCAGTGGTGTAGAGAGTCGTACAGTTCAGTGTTGTTAAGTGCAGTTCCTTGAAATTTTGATTGCTAAGAACTTTGCCCCCATTTGATGAATTGCCTCAAACCTTTCCATGTCTATAGCTTTTTCTTCATTGTAGAAGGATGGAAGCTTTCGCCGTGATTGGTCAGGGGGTGCAAGGATAAAAGGGGGTCCCAAACACATTTTTCCACCAATGCGTTTTTTATAGACTTTTGTTTCTCATGTAGCCCAAAAATAGCGGAACGGATTTACATGAAATTTGCCAGATTTTTACATTGTGGTGCAAGGACGATCCATTTGGTACTACAGGTAAGCAGGGTAAGTATGTTTTAGGTTACAAGGCAATTTAACTTAATGATATATGTTGTAGCATTAGTTTCATGAAATTATGTGTAATTCGCTGAAGTATTGCAGTACATAGCAATGACAAGACATTATGTGATTGGCTAATGACTGCCTTTACAAAAGTTAAATGCAGCCATGTTGTTTTTAGAATTGACTATGTTCGGTGTTACACCCTTAGATATAGATATATGTTAGGTTTGATATTTTTTCCCTAACTATTAATAGTTTAATAAAGTGGTAATAGGTAAGGAAAGTAAATTATAAGTTTCAATATATTTGAAATAAATCTGAAAAAAAATGATTTTGTTAAAAATGAAAAACGCACTGCACTACAGTATATAAATATAGTGTACTATAGGCTATTTTTAACATGTTTAAATCTGCTAAAAAAACTATTCAGTATATCACGGTAATACCTACAAATTACTGCACTATTTTAAAAAAAACTTGAAGAAAATTGTGCAGTTCTTCCTAAACCTCTGTAAAGAGATATAGAAAAATATAAATACACTTCCTTAGCTTTTGCCACTGTATTAAAGCCGTAATAGGTGGGAAACAACAATAAAACCTACTACTTACCTATATCGAAGTTCCTAACCCAGAACGCCACAAACCTGTACTGAAAATGACATGGCTGCTTTTTACGTCTAGTAAACACAGTCAGTAGCCGATCAGATACGCCTTATTATGCGCATGTACCATGGTATACCGCAATCATACCGCAGTATATCGCTGCACAACATAGAACTATTTTAAAACTTATAACTTTAACACTACTTACACTATTCACACATACTAACACAAATTAACATGTGTACCTAATAATGTATTTTCCTGCAACATTACATCTACATCAGTTCATGCAATTTCACACTATGACTGTTTCAATTACCAGACTCCACTCTATGCTACTCCATTATACACCACTTCACTCTGCGCTAATCCATTGAACGGCATCCCACTCTTCTTCGCTCCCCTCTACAGCACTGAACTATATGCTACTACGCTTCATGCCATTCCATTTTATGACACTCCTATGTGCACCATGCCACTGTACCCCCTTCCACTCTATGTTACTCCACTGTACACTATTTCACTGTGCACAACTCCACTCTACAGCACTAGACTCCACACTATTCCACTCTATGCAATACACTGTATGCCCTTCAGTGACACCACTGCAATATACACTATTCCAGTATACTCCACTCCACTCTAAGCCACTCAAGCATATGCCACTCCGCTCTACGCCAATCCACTATATGCCTTTACACTGGCCATCACTCCACTCTATGCCATTCCACTCAATGACACTCAACCCTGTGTCACTACGCTTCTACACCCTACAATAGTCCAATATCTGACACTCTACTCTATGCCGCTCTATTCTATGCTATTCCACCATTTGCCACTCCAATCTACGTCACTGCAATGTATACCAGTAACACTCAACATTATGCCACCTCACTGTACACCACTCCATTTAATGCACCTACTCTGTACACTATTTCATTATACGCCACTCCGCTCTACAACACTCCACTTAATGCCACTCCACAAGACACTATTTTACTGTATGCCACTACAGTCTACCCCACTACACTCTACCCCACTCTATGGCATTCCATTCTACAACACTCAACTCTATGTCACTCAACTGTAAGCCACTCCACTTTATGCCACTCCACTCTACACCACTACACTGTACACTATTCCACTGTACGCCACTCTGCTCTACAACACTCCACTCTATGCCACTCCACAGGACACTATTACACTGTATGCCCCGACAGTCTACCCCACTACACTCTACCTCGCTCCACTCTACAACACTCAGATTTATGGTATCCCACTCTACAACACTCCACTCTATGCCACTCCATTCTGACCCACTCCAGTCTATGCCATCCACTATACTACAGTAAACTGTACCTCACTCCACTCTACTCCACTCCAGTGTAGCCTACTCCAATATATGCCACTCCACCCTACGCTATTTCACTCTATACTACTGCTGCTTGGATATTACTTTACCTTAAACAATGGAAAGACAAGAGGCGATTGACAGTACAGGAACAAGTTGGTTTAATTAAATGAGTAGCATCCGTAGAAAGTCTCTTGTTGTACAGATGTTTTGGCCAACCATTTATCCTTTTCATGAGGTACAATAAACTGATCTGGCTTTCTTGGCCTAGTCAAAAACAACAAGTGCAACCATCTGATAACGGGGACACTGGTGGTTCTCGACCTCAAGGAAAGCTAGTGTCGGCCAGTTTGTTTGTGTCCAGATTTCCGGTGTGGGGAGCGCATGATCACTACTTGTGGTGTACATGCTGTGTACTGATTGGCTGAGTGTTATGAACTGTAAATGGTAACTATCAGTGTTGTATTTTGGGAACACGTGCCTTTGGCCAAACATGTTTTATTTAGACTAATTTCCTCTGACCTGTTTGTGGTGTAATTGCCCATGTGTGGGATCAATCAGGGTTTTCCCTGGGTGGGCTTTTGTCTTTGGGCAAAATGGAACCCCACCTGTGAATAGGGATGGTTGGTAAACTCCGCTCCACCAGTGGAGTTTGCTGAGTTTTGCCACTCTGCAGACCGCTTGGAGCATGAAATTTGGCAAAACCTCCAGCAGAGGCCACGTAGCGAAGTTTACCAGCTCCAACTTCTGGCTCACTCTCCCCTTCCCACACTCTGCTGTCACCAAGAATGGGGGTGGGCAGTGTTTCTCTTTCAGGGGTTTCTTCGGAGTTTCAAAGAGCAGCAGGAAGGAGGATGAAGTGGAGGTGACGCACTCACTCAGTTACAGACCGAGAGGCTCCAGCGACAAAGTAAGCCAATAAAACCAGGGAAGTCCACATTTCCAGCCACAATAATCCTGTGTTGGGAGAAGGTCTACACTCTACACAGCACCAACCCAGTTGCCGCGGGTGACTAAATCATCCAAGCGTGGCCAGCAGACCATTTTACCCAGTAAAGGCTCAGGATCTCACACCTAGCATGTCATCCTGTGCCACCATTGTATGGTGCATTACACGTTTTGTAAATAGGGCTTCCGCACTCCAGAGCCCAGTTTACAAGCTCGGTGCACAGAGTTCCAGGTCTCTTTTGACCCCCTACTGCGCTGACTTCCAGTTTGCAGTAGCAGAAGTTTCCACTTTACAGCTTTACAGCCTGTGGTTGGGGACCTTCCCCACTTCGGTGGTGAGTGAAGGTGAGCTCTTACTTCAGCTAGCGCTGCACGGGCATCAGCTTTTCCAAACCACCATTCCCTCCTGCAGAGCGGCCAGGCATCACACCCTCCCTGCTCCGGCCAGAGGCAGAGGGATCCAACCAGGAAGAGGAGAGGAGTCGGAGAATGGGCTGTCAGTCACACTGAAGCCCTGGAGCTGAACAGCAGGCACACACAGAGAGAGGACAAAGACTCGCCAGAGGAGGAACGTGTACAGGGATGGAGCGTGCGGGGTCTGCCAAGTTGGTAAGATGAATGAGATCCATTCAGTGTGTGGTGGGACAGGAGTCGGGCATGGGAAGGCAATTTTGTATATGTTTAATCTCATTTTACAGCTGTTTGCATTCCGAAGTGTTTTCATCGTTTATAAAAACTGTCCCTTTGCCAATGAGAGGCGAGTTCCAGCACCACACACAAACATCTATGTGGTTATTGGAGTTGCCGAGCATAGTTTTTTGGACACTCTGCAAGCTCTGCCCACCCCTACCTTTGACATGTTAATAGGTTAGCTCGAGTTTAGGTCACAGGGCCTGTCTGACCATGTATCTAAGACTCAGGGTTGATGGGGAGGTCCCATTGGATGGATCGGACAAAAATGTTACGAGTGCACAAAATTGTGTACAATTATTAT
This sequence comes from Lissotriton helveticus, assembly GCF_964261635.1. Classification (NCBI taxonomy): domain Eukaryota; kingdom Metazoa; phylum Chordata; class Amphibia; order Caudata; family Salamandridae; genus Lissotriton; species Lissotriton helveticus. The sequence continues at coordinate 526,458,689 of NC_136072.1, forward strand.
GGCTGTCATTGACATCATTTGTACCAACATCCTCAGTATTGTGCCTACAGTTGTCATAGCATACATCAATATTGCTTTTACTGATAGTGTCATTGTTATGCGTGCATAGATTGTGCATAGATTATGGCATAAATTGACATTGTTTTTTACTGTTATCAAAATTGTTATGCCTGCAAATTTTATGGCATGTATTGACATTGCATTTATGGTATTGCCTTGGTTGGGCCTGCATATATTATTGTATTCACAGATATTAACACTACTCCACTCTACGCCACTCCATTCTAACCCACTCCAGTGTACACTATTCTACTGTATGCCACTCCAGTGCACACCATTTCACTCTACGCCACTCCACTCTACACTATTCAACTGTGCACCACTGCACTGTACGTCACTCCACTCTATGCTATTAAACTGTATGCCACTCCACTCTACCTCACTCCACTGCCCTTTACACCACTCCACTGTACTCCATCCCATTTTATTCAACTCCACTCTTTCATAAAAGAGGCCCTGGAGGATGGGGTCCTCAGGGCCTAATAAGTCTCATGGAGGAAGGCCAAGCAGCCCCTCTAAAGAAAAACCCTGGGGGATGGGGTCCCTAGGGCCTAATAAACTGGGTGGGGGGCTACTTGCCCCCTCCCCTTTAAGAAACGTAAGGCCCTGAGGTCCCCAGGGCCTAATGGAATTATTTAGGCTCAATGAGGGGGGCCACAATGCCCCCTCCCCTTTAAAAAACAAAAGGCCCTGTGTCTGCGCGCGAGGGAGGTGCTTCACATATGGTAATAAAATATTACTTTAGGTTTAAAAAAACTAGATATTCACTGAAAACACCAAAGGTTAAAGTAACGTTATAGTTAGCTTTGATAAAAAGATCTGTTTCAGTTTTTTTAAAAACCTTGAAAATTCCTTAGGAAAAAACAAAGGTTAAGGTAACCGTATGCTAGGTGAATATGTCCGTGACAACATTAGTGTTTTGACTTAAAGAAAACACAGACATTCATCAGTTATAGTTAGCAGAGCGAACTATAACTTGCAACTCTGCCATGCACTGCTTATCACCTCATATATTAGATGAATTATGACATGTCCATTAAACATCCCTAAGGTGGGCTACCTGGTCTGTACAGCCAAAGAAGGTTAATGCCATTTTTAACTGTGGCAGAATAGAGAGTTCTGGGTAGCAAAGGTGAAAATCCCCCGGGTGTCATCACCTTAGGGGCAGATTAGCTGCCAAGGCTTCTTGCTGACCTTATCGCTGCCTACGCTTGTTGGCGGCCAGTCCGGCCACCACTCCCGCCACTTGATGGTGCAACCCGAGGGAACTCCGCAGCACTTTCAACTTGACCACCTCAGTGGCCCTGTTGTTGACTTTTTGCATCCATTTCCTCCCCAGCACCGTGTAAGTGGTAAATCTAGTTCTCCTGTGGCTGCCACTTCAGCACTAGGGGCAGTCAGAGTAACTCTGCACCCAGGCCCTTGGAGACAGGTAAATTTGAAATGACTGTCGTGGCCGGGTCCTGGGACCCAAATCACGTTAACCCCAGTGGGTTCCACGCAACTCGACCTGCAAGTGACCAATTTCCACCAGTGCTTTTTACCACTGACAGCAATACTAAGGTTTTGCAGATTTGATTTGCACTGATTTTTCTTTCTAAAATCCATAACTCCGGTTATACGTATCAAAATATTGATTAGCAAAATATCTACATACAAAAATATCAAGTCATAATTATTGATGTAAAAAATATACACTTCCTATACTTAGAATTGAAAATAAAAAAAATCTAATATATAATTGCCACTAATATAGTTGTCTAAAATATTGATTTTTAAATATATGTTAACTTAAATAGTAAACATTAATTAAACTAAATATTAATTCTACTGTAATAAAAATAAAAAGTATTTAATAACTTTTTTGAAAAATATAACAATGATTCTTTTCTAAAATTTCAGTCAGCATAAATATTAATATATATTTATTTACATATATGTCATTTATACATATATTCAATATTTTTTTAAACAAACCATTTTAAATACAATTAAAAAAATGAAACAAAATTAAAAAATGATTTTTTTATTAAAACAATTATATCAAAAACATTAATGATTATAAATATTATCATTTTAAATAGCCAAACTACAACAGTGATCTACAACATTTTAAATGAATACATATACTATTCCCACTACTAGTTATACAAGAGTAGAGAAAGAGCCTCCTTACGATGTCAGTTGGAGGCATCGCCACGGAACGGGCCGAACTCTGGCCGGCGGCCCGACACTCCAATTAGGATGTGATCACACATGGTGCAGTGGCAAATTTCCATTTTATAACGGGAGCTTGTATGGCGGGTCGAAACCGCCCGCAGCACAAGCTCTCATTGTGCAATGGAAGTTTTTGCACATCCCGACACCGTGTGGCAGGCACCTCATGATGCCTGCCACACGGTGCAGGGATGTGAATGGGGGCATCATAGGTGCCCCCCGGGCCTGAAACGGAGTGCCAGGGGAGAAGAGAGCCCTGCTATAGGCCCCCAAAGTAACTTTCTGATAGCCTTTCCATATCGGAAAGGCCACCATGGAAAGGCTGCCGGTAACCAACATCATTATCCAGACAGCGGAAACACCGACCTTAAGGGATTATGAGCGGTACCCAACTGGCCGACAGGCTGCTTGAGTCTGTTGGAACTGAGTCAGTTTTCCCAGCCGGTTTACATTCCAACTGCCAACATTGTAATTCGGCTGTTGGAGTGTAAGCCTCTGACCAGCGATCGGAAACTTTCGAACCGACATCGAAATGAGGCCCAAAGTGTCATAAGGAGGAGGTGTAAAATGTACAAGTCCCACTAAACTCATCACAACAGTAGAGAAAGTTTGAATTTCAGAGAGATAACATTAAGTACTCCCACTCCACTGAGTTCAACAGTATGGAAAGTGTTGGATTGCAGAGGTGCAAAATTTACTATTCCCACTCCAGTAAGTTCAACATTAGGGAAAGTGTTGGAATATAGAGGGGTAACCTTTTCTATTCCCACTCCAGTCAGTGCAACAGTAGCGAAAGTGTTGGATTACGGAGGGTAAAATTCAATATTTCCCACTAGAGTCAGTGCAACATTAAAAACAAATAAAATATCTGGAACAAAATTAAATGATTTAGAAAGAAAAACAAAAATTAATTAAAATATAAAGATGTTGAATAAAAAATACAAATTTATTTCATATACATTTTTTTAAAATAAAAACATATTGCAATGTTAAATACATATCACAATCACAAATAACTACAAATATTATTATAAATAAAATACACAAATACTTTTCTTTCAAATATTTTTTTGAAAGTATTTATACACAAAAAATAGTTATTACATACATTTAATTTAGTTACTTACCACCCTATAACCAAACAAAACTCACAATGTGCAGCTGAAACGTAACTGAAACAAAAATGATATACACTATTAATATAAATATTTATCAACAAACTAATTATCATTAATTAAATATTAACTATTGATGAATTTTAATTAATGTATTTTCCACAATATACCCCCACAACACACCCAACACACTCATATCATTTAACAGAAAATCATTTACTCAATTAACATAATAAATGATCAAATTAATCATTAATATTACTTAAAAATACCCCTACAAAACCCACAACCCACATCTAAAATAAAAAATAATATTTTCACAATTAACGTAATTAATTATCAATTAAACAAATATTATTTATTAAAAAATGACTACAAACTCATTAAAATTAAATAACTTCCCACCCTTTACCCCACAAACCCCACAACCCCCACCTTAAATTAAACTACAAAAAATTCCTAACACAATTAAAATCATTAATTTACAATTAAATAATGAATAGCATTTAAGAAGTAATTATGAATTAATTATGATTAATTTACTCCCCACTGTTTACCCTTGTAAGTCCCACAAACTGCACCTAGTTTTTTTTAAATTAAACAAATAACATTATTAATATTAATTAAATTAGGTAATTAATTAACCACTCATAATAAGTAATTAAAAATAAATTTCTTTCCACCCGTTACCCCTAGAAACCCCACCACCAGCACAAAACATTTACATAAAAACAAATTGTTAGCACAATTAACATAGTTAAATATCAATTAAATAAATAATAGTAAATAAAATATATTAATTCATTTATTATTATTAAATTACTTACCATTGTATATACCCATAACTCGCAACAGAACTTAAACACAAAATACATTTAAATAAAATGTCATAACTACTAAAAATGTAACTAATATAGTAGGCAACATAAACAATAATTAAACAAAAAAATTACATCATAAATATTTAAAATCTATACTAAAATACATATTAAAAAAACTATTTTAAACAATTATATTTTTGAAATCAATATTAATGATTCCTGTATTTTGATGTCGATATTTCCATGTCACAATATTTCTCACTCAATACTCTTGTCTGTCGATATTTTCGACTCTATATTCTGTCTGAATGCTGATGTGAAGACTAGGGGGCTTATTACAATGTCAGTCTGAGTTTCCTCTGACCCACAACGTGGCGGAAACGGGACCGACTGACCGCTGGTCAGCGGTCCCGACCACTTAATTACGTGGTGACCACACATGGGGGCCGATTATGATGGCGGACGGACCTGAGTCCGTCCGCCACCATAGAGCAGGAGGGAACCTCCGCATTGCCTGCGGAGTTCCCTCCTGTGCAATTAGGATGTGACCGCCACCCTGGCGGTCACATCCTCTATTTTTACCATTGCGGCGGGTACGGCTTCAAGCTGCATCCGCCGCAATGGTAAAAATGCATACATTGCATTTGTATGCAGAAAGCGGCAGGCACCGTGCGGTGCCTGCCGATTTCTGCATACAAATGCAGGGGGGTACCATAGGTACCCCCCATGTGCACCCCCCAACCCCCCCTTCACCTAGGGGGCCCGCAACGGGCCCCCGCAGTGAAGTTACACATGCTTTTCCACAGCGGAAAACCTGCCGCGGAAAAGCGTTTTTTAAAGCCCTTCCTAATATGGCGGATGGTGTCTGAGAGATACCGCCACCATATTAGAGCTTTTCCGCCGCGGTTGTAAGCCAACCGCGGCGGAAAAGGTGCAGACGGAAACCAGGACCCACCAGCCATCCTAATGTGGCGGTGGGTCTTTGGTGGGTCCGCTGCGGTTTTTCCGCATCCTCCGGGTCGGCGGTGGCTTCCGCCGGCCCAGAGGATGCGGAAAAGCCGCAATCATAATAGGCCCCTTGGTGTGGTCTAATTCCCAAATTTCCCTAAAGGAGTTTGTGCTGCAGCCATAAACCGGCTGTAACACAAGCTCCCATAGAGAAATGGGAGATTGTGTTAATCACTGCATCCCATGCCAGGCACCTCAAGGTGCCTGCAACAAGTTGCAGGAATTAACAGGGGTACACCATAAGTGCACCCTCCGCCCCCAACCGGAGGCCGCAAGTAAAAGGAGGCCCTGCTAGGGGCCCCCAAACTTGCTTTCCGATAGGACTTCTATGTCGGAATGGCCAGTATGGACAGCCTATGAGAAACCGAGCATCTAAATCCCGAAGGCGGAAATGCCTTCCTATGGGATCACGGGCCAGTCTCCGACGGGCTGATGGGCTCCTGAATCCTTTTGGAAGCCGACCGGAATGGCTGGCTGGTTTCAATTCCGACCGGCTGTATTGTAATCAGCCAGTCAGAATTGAAACCAACAATCGCGTTCCTAAAACCTTCACGACCTAGATCGTAATAGGCCCCTAGGAGTGTGGGGGGGGGGGGTTGAAAAATTAAAAATACCTGCCTATTAGGAAAAATATTCTTTATTCGCACCTCTACTTGGTATGGTTAAAAAACAAGGAAAAAAACTAGATTCAATGAAATTATGTTTCCAGGATTCTAAGGGTCTACATGTTTCAAGCCTTATCCCAAGGCGGTTCATTGGGACCAATTATATCTACTCCCTTAACTCACTCCTGTTAAAAACTCTAGCTGCAAAACATCTGCATGCTAAGGAAAGTAAATATATATACAGCACTGTTTTGGTGTTACATGAAAGCACTTATAGGTGTAATATAGTAGATGAATAGAGATGTAAAGAACTAGGGGCCAGATGTAGGTAAATATATTTTACCGACTCATAAATACCGAATTTTACCGATTCAGTATTTATGAATCGGTAAAATATAAGGAGGGAGATGTAGGTAAATCCAGATGTGGATTTACCGAATCTGTAAAAGTCGGTATTTACCGATTCGGTAAATACCGACCGGTAATGCCCATTCATTCCTATGGGCTTTGAAGCCCATAGGAATGAATGGGCATTACCGATTCGGTATATACCGAATCGGTAAATACCGAATTTCACAAGGGTGCAGGGGGTGTCACTTTGACACCCTCTAGCACCCCCAAAACAGGTTCGGGTGCCATGTGGCAGGCATACCTGCCCTAAGGGCAGGTCTGCCTGTCATATGGCACAGGTGTGCATGCACACATGTGCATGCACACCGGAATCGGTATTTTGCCATCAAATTGAATTTGATGGTAAAATACCGATTCTGTAATGCTTGTGGGACTCAGAAGAGTCCCACCTACATATCAATTTTACCGAATTGGTAAAAATACCGATTCGGTATTTTACAGAATCGGTAAATTTACCGATCGGTAAATTTACCGATTCTGTAAAATACAGGGCCCTACATACCATTTCTGACATACCGGTCGGTAACGGCCGAAAATACCAAAATACCGATTTTCGGCCGTTACCGACCGACCTACATCTGGTCCTTTGAGTGCTTTATTTTGTGGAAATGAATAAATACTGGCATATGGGTAAAAATATTCTTTATTTGCACCTCTAGTCGATATGGTTACAAAATGGGGGGGGGGGAATGAGACTCCATAAAATTATGTTTCTGAGATTCTAAGGGAAAGTAAATATATATATAGCACTGTTTTGGTGTTATGCTTGGATGATCTGAAATTACATGATGTGAAAGTTAGTCAGCCAGGAGTCTCTGGCTATATTTCAAATTCTGTAAAAATACTGTTATATGGACATTTGTAGGTACATTGCAACATGCTAGCAACATGCTAGTTATGACAAATGCCATGGCATGCTTATACTGGCTGCTGGAAAGCAGCTATGCCATGCTTACAATTCCAAGGTGACTCCCTTGAGCAATACATGTACCTTGGAATTTGTCATAACTAGCATGTTGCTCAACCAAGTCACACGTTTTCTCAGATCTCCACAGAGTGTGACTACAGGTGTTCCTTCCCCCGGACTCATGATGCCAGATTTAGGCATTATACATGTATTTGGTGCATTTTATCCTAATTTTATTTCATGTCCTGGACAATTAGGTTTATTTTCAGTTTTTTGTCCTATATATCTATGTTAGATGTGTGTGCTCAGTGTAAATGTTTGCATGTCACAAGTTTTTGGTTTCATTAGAAGTGTATACCTCTATGAACATTTAAAATTCATCACAAGTTTCACACAGAGGTGATATTTATTAAGGAGTACGCACAATGTACCTGAAAATATCCATACAACAGTATTTGTACAGAATTTGAAATATAGCCAGAGACTCCTGGCTGACTAACTTTCACGTTATGTAATTTTAGATCATCCAAGAATAACACCAAAACGGTGCTGTATATATATATTTACTTTCCTTATCATGCAGATGGTTTGGGGCTACAGTGTTTATCAGGAGTGGTATCAGGAAGTAGATATCCTTGTTTCTGATTAAAAGGGATTGGGGTAGTGGCTTGAAACATGTAGACCCTTAGAAACTCAGTAACATAATTCCATTGAGTCTCCTTCCCCCCCGTTTTTTAACCATATTGACTAGAGGTGCAAATAAAGAATATGTTTTCATCATAGGCCAGTATTTTTAAATTTCCACAAAAAACCACTCCAAGTTCTTTACATGTATATTCCTGTACTACATTACACCTATAAGTGCTTCCACGTACCCAGAAAGGTCGCAGCATGCCCTATTCCACAGCTGAACGGGAGGGACCTAATGATGAAGCATGACACCAAGGGGAAACCCTGGTGGGTGAGGGTTCCCTAAAGAAAACATTCTGTTTTCTAACCAGATGTGGAGGTCAAGTCCATGACTGACAGACGAGCTCTCTTTATTTGTTGAGAATATTGATAGAGGAAAGAAATAGAAGGACTCGTCCTCCTATCACCCCCCTTTGTTCTGAATTATACTCAAGGTATGTCACCTTTTGGTAACTTTAGTTGTCTGTCAGCCTCCAGAAAGTATTTGTTGACATCCCATAATACCACGTGACCCACCTTATCCAAGGGCTTGATGACAAAGGTATGATCTTAGCTCAGGGTATCTAAAATATGTTTTGTGCTTTGGTTAGATTGGTGAAACAAAGCAACAGTATCTCAACTGGTATCACTAGGAAGGACCGTTAGACATGTATGTACAATACATTACACAAAAAGAACACAGGAGACTCTGAACAGATTTTAGAAATGTGCACATGGCATCATAAAATTAAGATAAAAATTGAAAAGGAACAGTTGTAACAGCAATGTAGGCAAAACCTTTGTGTGAACAACCCAAATAGGACTTGGTGCTCAATTGTGTACGTGACACAAGAAGTGGCGATGCAAGTGACAATGTGCAATCAGCAAAAACGGCGCAAGGAACCGATGTGAGCAAGTATATACAGTGAATATTGAGGTTCAAGACATTGATTTACAATGTTTTAGATGAAAAATGACAACAATTTCAGTTGAACCACAAAAGGAGGTGCACCATCAGTTGCGCTGAGGATTCGACGATGTTTCAATCCTATTAATCAGGATCATCTTCAGGCCAAGCCTCACCACATTACTATACTACTTGCTCAGTGCCTGGATACCCTCACAGGTGACAAGTAGTGCTCTCTAAATACACCTTACATTGCACTTATGTGCTGCAGCACGCATAGAAAGAGGAAGTAGCAAGGAGAAATAAAGATATTTTTCCTGTTGCGCATTTGACGCCTTCCCAGGTTTACAACTGATGGTAAATCTGTGAATGAGTCAAAATCCATGGTTTTTGTGTGGGAACACCCAATCTCCACACATGGAATGCCTGCCTCGGGCAGAGTAACGCAATGCAGAGATTTGCACTGAATTGCATACCTCTGGATTTGTCAAGACACTTAGGGCCACACAAAGGGGTCGATTCCGATCCGGTAAAAAGCGTTCCGAATTGCCGTTCGGAGCGTTTTTTCCCCGTACGAATCGTACCTGTGAGCATCCCCGTACGAATCTGCAAGTACGATCCCAACCTAAAGCGTCACTCCGTACGCCTCGTAAACAACGCCGTACGAATCGAAAGTCCATACGAATTGCTGTCGGCTGACGCTCCACGCTACGTCCGAACGTAAATAGACCGTGTCTTCCGAACCAGGAAGTACGATCCGTGTTGAACACACTCCGTACGGCTCTTTTTCTACGAGAGCTCAAAACTGCCGTAAAACCAAACTCCGGCACGAACCGCACCCCGGTACGCGACAAGCAGGACATGAACGCCATCGTCCGTCTCATCCCAATCCTGTACGGCCACCACCTCGTACTTAGAAACTGACGACGGCGCAGGAAGGTGAGTACAACGAAGTCCAACATACCTGTACGTGTTGCCACACGCACACATCTCCATTGCACGACTGTAATGTCTGTGTACGTTGCGCCACACACTCCCGCACATCACCAGTGTAATACGGAGACGTGTCGCACCTACGTCATCGACCTCGGGGTACGGTACGTCACCGCACAACACCAGTGTAATACGGAGACGTGCCGCACCTACGTCATCGACCTCGGGGTACGGTGCGTCACCGCACAACACCAGTGTAATACGGAGACGTGTCGCACCTACGTCATCGACCTCGGGGTATGGTACGTCACCGCACAACACCAGTGTAATACGGAGATGTGCTGCACCTACGTCATCGACCTCGGGGTACGGTACGTCACCGCACAACACCAGTGTAATAGGGAGACGTGCCGCACCTACGTCATCGACCTCGGGGTACGGTACGTCACCGCACAACACCAGTGTAATACGGAGACGTGCCGCACCTACGTCATCAACCTCGGGGTACGGTACGTCACCGCACAACACCAGTGTAATACTGAGACGTGCCGCACCTACCTCATCGACCTCGGGGTACGGTACGTCACCACACAACACCAGTGTAATACGGAGACGTGCCGCACCTACCTCATCGACCTCGGGGTACGGTACGTCACCGCACAACACCAGTGCAATAGACGTGTGGGACATAGTCTGCTATGTCAGTGTAAGTGTAAGAGGTGTGTATAAAACACACCCAGCAGTGCCCAGCATTAGAGTGTGTGTGGCTAAGACCCCCACCACTGCCCAGCAGGGCCCAGCATTAGAGTGTGTGTGTGGCTAAGACCCCCACCACTGTCCACCAGTGCCCAGCAGTGCCCAGGATTAGAGTGTGTGTGTGGCTAAGACCCCCACCACTGCCCAGCAGTGCCCAGCATCAGAGTGTGTGTGTGGCTAAGACCCCCACCACTGCCCAGCAGTGCCCAGCATTAGAGTGTGTGTGTGGCTAAGACCCCCACCACTGCCCAGCAGTGCCCAGCATTAGAGTGTGTGTGTGGCTAAGACTCCCACCAGTGCCCAGCATCAGAGTGTGTGTGTGGCTAAGACCCCCACCACTGTCAACCACTGCCCAGCAGTGCCCAGCATTAGAGTGTGTGTGTAGCTAAGACCCCCACCAGTGCCCAGCAGTGCCCAGCATCAGAGTGTGTGTGTGGCTAAGACCCCCACCACTGCCCAGCAGTGCCCAGCATCAGAGTGTGTGTGTGGCTAAGACCCCCACCACTGCCCAGCATTGCCCAGCATCAGAGTGTGTGTGTGGCTAAGACCCCCACCACTGTCCACCAGTGCCCGCCAGTGCCCAGCATTAGAGTATGTGTGTAGCTAAGACCCCCACCAGTGCCCAGCAGTGCCCAGCATCAGAGTGTGTGTGTGGCTAAGACCCCCACCACTGCCCAGCAGTGCCCAGCATCAGAGTGTGTGTGTGGCTAAGACCCCCACCAGTGACCAGCAGTGCCCAGCATCAGAGTGTGTGTGTGGTTAAGACCCCCACCACTGCCCAGCAGTGCCCAGCATCAGAGTGTGTGTGTGGCTAAGACCCCCACCACTGCCCAGCAGTGCCCAGCATCAGAGTGTGTGTGTGGCTAAGACCCCCACCACTGTCCACCAGTGCCCACCAGTGCCCAGCATCAGAGTGTGTGTATGGCTAAGACCCCCACCAGTGCCCAGCATTAGAGTGTGTGTGGCTAAGACCCCCACCAGTGCCCAGCAGTGTCCAGCATCAGAGTGTGTGTGTGGCTAAGACCCCCACCACTGCCCAGCAGTGCCCAGCATCAGAGTGTGTGTGTGGCTAAGACCCCCACCACTGCCAAGCAGTGCCCAGCATTAGAGTGTGTGTGTGGCTAAGACCCCCACCACTGCCCAGCAGTGCCCAGCATTAGAGTGTGTGTGTGGCTAAGACCCCCACCAGTGCCCAGCAGTGCCCAGCATCAGAGTGTGTGTGTGGCTAAGACCCCCACCACTGTCCACCACTGCCCAGCAGTGCCCAGCATTAGAGTGTGTGTGTGGCTAAGACCCCCACCAGTGCCCAGCAGTGCCCAGCATTAGAGTGTGTGTGTGGCTAAGACCCCCACCACTGTCCACCACTGCCCAGCAGTGCCCAGCATTGGAGTGTGTGTGTGGCTAAGACCTAAGACCCCCACCACTGCCCAGCAGTGCCCAGCATCAGAGTGAGTGTGTGGCTAAGACCCCCACCACTGTCCACCAGTGCCCACCAGTGCCCAGCATCAGAGTGTGTGTGTGGCTAAGACCCCCACCAGTGCCCAGCATTAGAGTGTGTGTGGCTAAGACCCCCACCAGTGCCCAGCAGTGGCCAGCATCAGTGTGTGTGTGTGTGGCTAAGACCCCACCACTGCCCAGCAGTGCCCAGCATCAGAGTGTGTGTGTGGCCAAGACCCCCACCACTGCCCAGCAGTGCCCAGCAGTGCCCAGCATCAGTGTGTGTGTGTGGCTAAGACCCCCACCACTGTCCACCAGTACCCAGCATCAGAGTGTGTGTGTGGCTAAGACCCCCACCAGTGCCCAGCATTAGAGTGTGTGTGGCTAAGACCCCACCAGTGCCCAGCAGTGCCCAGCATCAGAGTGTGTGTGTGGCTAAGACCCCCACCACTGCCCAGCAGTGCCCAGCATCAGAGTGTGTGTGTGTGGCTAAGACCCCCACCACTGCCCAGCAGTGCCCAGCATTAGAGTGTGTGTGTGGCTAAGACCCCCACCAGTGCCCAGCATTAGAGTGTGTGTGTGGCTAAGACCCCCACCAGTGCCCAGCAGTGCCCAGCATCAGAGTGTGTGTGTGGCTAATACCCCCACCACTGTCCACCACTGCCCAGCAGTGCCCAGCATTAGAGTGTATGTGTGGCTAAGACCCCCACCACTGCCCACCAGTGCCCAGCATTAGAGTGTGTGTATGGCTAAGACCCCCACCAGTGCCCAGCATTAGAGTGCGTGTGGCTAAGACCCCCAGCAGTGCCCAGCATCAGAGTGTGTGTGTGGCTAAGACCCCCACCACTGTCCACCACTGCCCAGCAGTGCCCAGCATTAGAGTGTGTGTGTGGCTAAGACCCCTACCACTGCCCAGCAGTGTCCAGCATCAGAGTGTGTGTGTGGCTTAGACCCCCACCACTGCCCAGCAGTGCCCAGCATTAGAGTGTGTGTGTGGCTAAGACCCCCACCACTGCCCACCGGTGGCCAGCCGTTAAATCAGAAACATACCATTGTTAACCTCATTACCATCAGGAGATAGACACATGTTAACATACCCAAATGTGAACATCACACCAGCTCCCAGGCACACAGCAGTCACAGACATCACCACACAAACTAAAGTTCAGAAAATGAAATAAATAGCTTTATTCAGCTGGTTCAAAATTGAAAACGCAAATAAGAGTCCTTGCTCATAAAAAGCCAATGGCAGTCCAAAAAAGTCTGATCAACAGTTTGTGCCTCCATGGGTGTGCTCACACCCAAACTTGCCTGCACATAGAGTTTAATCCGCAGTGGAAACTATGGGGGCACAATCTGTGGAATCCTCCGACACCGCATGGACAGGAGAGGGAATGACAGGGGGAGTGGGTGCAGGTGTAGTGGATTCATCCACACTGGTTGGTGCATCGCCAAAAGTAGCTTCAAATACCGGACTGCACACCGCAGCCAGTGCGGAAAAACTACCACCTGAACCCGGGGACACATTGGGGGTGGAGATAGAGGGCTGTGAGTCTGTTCTACTGGGTGTGTGGATGCGTGTGTGAGGTGTGTCCCCTCTCCCTGTGGGTGTGCCTACATCCCCTTGAGATTGTGTGTGTGGAGCTTTGAGCTTTTTCTGGCGTGTGGGTGTGCTGGGTATGTCTGACCTGTGGCGTCTGCGTGTATGTTGTGTAGGCATGTGAGAGGCAGAGGTGGATGGGTCTGAAGGATGTGGGGGGAACAGATGCTGCTGGGTATACAGAGCTGCTGTCATTGTTGACTCTATGGCAGCCACACTCCGACGTAGATCAGACATGGCCAATGACATGCCCTCCATGAACGACACCAACTGTGTAATGAGTTGTATATGTCCATGGAGGACTGTCAACATGAATGTCTGACCTACTGCAATCTGCTGGAGTAGGTCCACAGACTCAGCACTGAGGGCAGCAGGGGACACAGGGGCAGGGGCTGCGGTGCCGGGAGCAAAGGAGACACGGGGGTAGCACGGACCCTAGGGACACTAACGACTGGGAGGGTGGAGATGGTACTGGAGGAGGGGAGGCCAGCCAAAGATGAAGAGGTGACCATTGCTGCATATTCCCCCTCCTCCTGAGAGTCTGACTCGGAGTTGTCTGCATGGTAGGATGTGTCAGTCACATGTCGTCCGGCCTGCAGACTCTCCTCACCCTCTGTGCCACTGCCTCCCTCTGACTCCTCAAAGCAGGTGGCACTGTCGGTGTGTCCCTCTGCCTGATCCGCGCCTGTGTCTCCTCCAGATTCAGATGATGATGCTGTTGGCAAGGAGATTAAGAAAAACATATCAGTCACCTGTACACATCAGACATATCATCTAGAAATCATTTGGGCAAATTTCTAAACATGGCATGCATCATGAGTCACATGACACAGAAATCTGCACAATGCTAAGTCTAGTCTTGGCCAATTGTGAGAGACACAACGCTCAATGTATAGTAGGATGCAAGCAACAGGCAAGGCAAAAACGTGTATGAGAGACACAATGATGATCCACTGCCTAACAACAGGAGAGCTGATGATGCATCACAGTTCATTTTCCCACCCTGCCACCCAATCCCAGACCTGGTCATGTTTGATTAGCTTTTACCTTGTGCCACATGGGAAAAGTCCTGCCTGAACTGCCATGTGATGCCATCCTGGGACCTGAACCAAGTGTACCATCACCTCACACTGGCATCACAGCTGGCTACACCCAAAGCCACATTGTGTGGCTGACCATCAATATTATTTACAGCCACCATGCAACATATTTGGAGAATATGCACACATGCACTGCCCAGTGTGAGTATGCATAAGTCCAAAAAATTACACCTGTACATTGTGCACCTGTAGCTAACACATGACAATTAGAAAGTGTACCATGGACAAAGGCCACTGAGGCTGACTCGTGCAGAAAACACATGTTGAGACTCAAGATCATTGCCAAAATATGAAGAAGGGCAGACACAGTGCACATGTGGTGCTACATGTAAGGTACCAACAGGTGTCACAGACCCCCTCCAACATGATGATGTGCAAAGGAAGATGCATACTGAGACATTGCACCCTAGGAGTACATGTGAAAAACAATCATCAGCCAAAGCGCAGGTCAAATGTGGAGTCGGGCAAGGCATGTAAAGAAGCAGCTGCTGAAACTGGGACATTCGAATACCAATGCATAAAGTGCCTGTCTGACCACACCACTCAAACTATTGGAGTGTTACCAAGCCTTGGAGCACTGCAGGTAGCATGTGAGACACATGACAACAAACAGTCATGTACCTACCCCCTACTTGCTGCTGTCCCTCCTGCAACTGCCTGTGGAGCTCTGGGAACACCACTTCCAGGACCCTGAGCATGTGGGGGGTGAGGTGGCGGGTGCCGCCATGCCGGGGTGGAGCTTCCAGCTTCAGCTGTACACTGACGATGCGGCGGGTCCAGCACCGGATGTCCTGCCACCTCTTCTTGATGTTTCTGAGCCTCCTGTGAGGGCCCCCCTCACTCCTGACAGCCCTGGCGATGTCCACCCAGATTTCACCCTTCTCATAGGCAGATACCTGTCACAAATGTAAAGTAAAAGACCATCAGTACACCCGGTCCATGTTCCAAAGACACACATATGTGCACAAAATACTTGATGACAAAAGGGCATCGTATGCTCCACACATTTGCATCATTGTCCAGGAGTATGTGGCCTGTGAGCAAACACTACTGCATTACATGCCATTGAAAGGCTACAGATGACATGAGGGGTGCAAAACACTCTTTGAGCATGGCACTCACAGAGCAATATATGCTACATCTGGGTACATTGCAGCACGTGACATGCTGTCACACACCCCACTACAACAAAGTACTCTCTTGAAACAACACTGTACACCCTGGCACTCACTCCCAACAACATAGCATCTATCCACTATACATACACAGTGGCTATAATGTCACACACACAACAGGTGCACACTCCAAGGTAGTGCACACATCACTCACCTGATCCTCTGGTCTCCCATACATATTGCTGTAGTTTGGCAGGAGGGCATCCAGCAGGGCCTTGTTCTCACCATCAGTGAATGCAGGTGCCCTCTCCATGCTCAGCTAATCAGGGTCCAGAGGATACAGAGACAGCAGCTGTGTTTTCCACTCCAATGTTTTGCAGGCAAGTGCCCTCCCACAGCCACATGCTGCCTTATATCTGTGCTGCAGAGGGTCTGTGAGTCCAAGGAGTAGTGTGTGATAGGCCACCATAGTTAGCATCCTATGTTCCATCCAATCACATCACACATAAGGCCATGACACACATCTGCATGGTTTTGAAAACTGAGCAAGAGCTGAACAACAACTTTTGCAACATTGTATACTTTTGCCCAACTGAATTTTCTAGAACACCTGTAGGAGGCTCAAAACTCTCTGTATCCATGACAACCTGGTTGCATGTTGATCATTCCATTGTTACCCTAGATGTTCCCTATGTATTTATTTGAATACCCACACAAGTACGGTGCCATTGCGTTGCTAATGCAACCCATTCTATGGTGTAACGAGGCGTACACACGCACGTACCATTGGGGTACGCTGTGCTCGCGTATGCTCAAAATGCAATAGGGAAACGAGGCGTACACACGCACGTACCATTGGGGTACGCTGTGCTCGCGTATGGCTAACATGCTATAGGGAAACGAGGCGTACACACGCACGTACCATTGGGGTACGCAGTGCTCGCGTATGGCTAACATGCTATAGGGAAACGAGGCGTACATACGCACGTACCATTGGGGTATGCTGTGCTCGTGTATGGCTAACATGCTATAGGGAAACGAGGCGTACACACGCACGTACCATTGGGGTACGCTATGCTCGCGTATGCTCAAAATGCAATAGGGAAGCGAGGCGTACACACGCACGTACCATTGGGGTACGCTGTGCTCGCGTATGGCCTAACATGCTATAGGGAAACGAGGCGTACACACGCACGTATCATTGGGGTATGCTATGCTCGCGTATGCTCGAAATGCAATAAGGAAATGAGGCGTACACACGCACGTACCATTGGGGTACGCTGTGCTCGCGTATGGCTAACATGCTATACGGAAACGAGGCATACACACGCACGTACCATTGGGGTACGCTATGCTCGCGTATGGCTAACATGCTATAGGGAAACGAGGCGTACACACGCACGTACCATTGGGGTACGCTGTGCTCGCGTATGCTCAAAATGCAATAGGGAAACGAGGCGTACACACGCACGTACCATTGGGGTATGCTGTGCTCACGTATGGCTAACATGCTATAGGGAAACGAGGCGTACACACGCACGTACCATTGGGGTATGCTATGCTCGCGTATGTTCAAAATGCAATAGGGAAAAGAGGCGTACACACGCAGGTACCATTGGGATACGCTGTGCTCGCGTATGGCTAACATGCTATTGGGAAACGAGGCGTACACACGCATGTACCATTGGGGTACGCTATGCTCGCGTATGGCTAACATGCTATAGGGAAACGAGACGTACACACGCACGTACCATTGGGGTACGCTGTGCTCGCATATGGCTAACATGCTATAGGGAAACGAGGTGTACACACGCACGTACCATTGGGGTACAGTGCGTCAGACATGCTCAAGTGAACGATTGTGTAGGCTGCGTTCCTGACCTCCTTCATGTCACCATTGGGAGAGTGACCCCAGGAAATCACATTGCAGGGATGTAGTCTACACTCATGTTGACGATGTGAATGCATACATCAGCATGGCATCCTTACATCAGCATGCCCCAGGTGTGGCAGACATTGAAGAAGCACAGGGACTGTGACCTTGTGGCTCAGTTGATGTGTGAAGAGCGATTGAGACATGTCATTAATCATTTTGCACATGTGTATCACATACATTCAACACTTTGCACCTGAGTAACGTCTGCAACATATTGTGAGGCACATCAACACTGGAATGGCACACCATTCAGTACAGGGAACTGTCACATGATGACAGCAACATGCCCACTGTCACAGAGGTCAAATTGACGCACAGCATGACCCTGTGTGACCACGTCATGTGTGTGCCATGTGCGACATTGTGCATGCTGTTTGCATATGAAATGAACTGGTCATTATTATATTCCTCACCTTAGAATATCCCCAAGTGTCATCCTGGATATGGCAATTTCCGCTTAGCAGTACACTTGTGTGTCGGTAGGCATCTCCTGCGGCTCTGCGTGTGTCATTGGCGTTGTGTGCGCCGTGATGACGTTGTCTGAGTACTCATACATCACCTCTGCGTGCTCACGTCAGGTCATCTTTTTTCACACCACCAGCGCTGTTCCCGTATAAATGTAACCTTACTCATTTTTCTACCCAAATAATAGTACGATCACTTCTGACCATTTCACTTGGATTGTCTGACTCTGGACGGTGCCAATAGGGTTGTCCGTTTTCATAGCCTGTGAGGATTGCGAACGACTCATGTCGGTGACCCTCACCGTCGGTGTCTCCACTGTTTGGACGTCAAGCACGACAACAAGAGCTGCTCCGACTGCCGGGACCAGACCTATGAAGCCAGGTGTGAGTGGTCCCACAAGCCGCTCAGACTCCAGCAGTTGGCCCTGCACCACAATAGCTCATGGTCTGGATGTAGGACGAGTGCCTGGGCGTGGGTGTTGAGACATCAGAGCCCCGGGATTTGACACCAGTCCTCCAGGGCCAAGTCGTCAGGTAACCTCAAAAAGTCAAAGAGACGTCATCGCACTTCAAAATCACCACAATGCACGTGCAATTCTGCATGGAATTCGGGTGAAACCGCCCACGCGGCTCCATCAGATTAGCAGCCGTCGTAGCCTGCACCACGACCTCCGGTCCCTGCCCAGCACTTACTCATAGGTGTGGCAGGGTATACTCAGACATGAGTCCCTTGCTCACTGCTCCATTAGGATTCAAGCAAGCTGGGCCGACGACGGCTGAAATGCCAGAAACCGGTCCCCAGAAGCTTGTCTCCTTTCTGGTGAAGAATTGGCTTGGTAGTTTGGTCTGCCCTGTTCCCATGATGCACTGGGCCAGGGACAGACTAATTTGCATATAGCCAGGTTCTGAGCTGGGATGGGGCAGTGAGCTAAATAACGGTGATGGATCAAGCCCTGATCTTTGGACTGGGTAAGAGTGGTCTGCTTAATTCAGACACTCTGTTCATCACCACCCCCTTTTCTGAATCGTTTTTGGCCACTATAGGTGTGGCAGGGTATACTCAGACATGAGTCCCTTGCTCACTGCTCCATCAGGATTCAAGCAAGCCGGGCCGACGACGGCTGAAATGCCAGAAACCGGTCCCCAGAAGCTTGTCTCCTTTCTGGTGAAGAATTGGCTTGGTAGTTTGGTCTGCCCTGTTCCCATGATGCACTGGGCCAGGGACAGACTAATTTGCATATAGCCAGGTTCTGAGCTGGGATGGGGCAGTGAGCTAAATAACGGTGATGGATCAAGCCCTGATCTTTGGACTGGGTGAGAGTGGTCTGCTTAATTCAGACACTCTGTTCATCACCACCCCCTTTTCTGAATCGTTTTTGGCCACTATAGGTGTGGCAGGGTATACTCAGACATGAGTCCCTTGCTCACTGCTCCATCAGGATTCAAGCAAGCCGGGCCGACGACAGCTGAAATGCCAGAAACCGGTCCCCAGAAGCTTGTCTCCTTTCTGGTGAAGAATTGGCTTGGTAGTTTGGTCTGCCCTGTTCCCATGATGCACTGGGCCAGGGACAGACTAATTTGCATATAGCCAGGTTCTGAGCTGGGATGGGACAGTGAGCTAAATAACGGTGATGGATCAAGCCCTGATCTTTGGACTGGGTAAGAGTGGTCTGCTTAATTCAGACACTCTGTTCGTCACCACCCCCTTTTCTGAATCAGCACTTACTCATGGCCATGATGTCCCTTACTCCACCAACGGCCTACGCGACGGCATCTGGCCCAGCAGACCCGTCTGGGGGCACTAGCGGGTCTGGTGCGTTGCCCTTGACGCCGTCACTCGCTTTGGCTTTGACGCAGGCGGCGCATTTGTCCCGGCCCCGCTGGGACAGACAGGATCTGATTGGTGATCCTGGTCCTCGCTGGTCCACCTCACAACCTCACCGGCAACAGTCCCCCAGGTGTCAGCCTTGGCGCCGTCCTCGGGAGGTGCTGTCCCCGATACCACACACTATACGGTTCTGGTGTGGGAACTGCGCGGCAGAACACCACTGTTAATGCTGCATGGGGAGTTAAACTTCAACGAGCCGGGCACAGCTTATGACAACCCTGATTATCAGGGAATGGGTGATAAGGAGTATTGGGAGGGTTATGAAGACCCACTGACACGTGAGTGTCAGTCCCAAGATGACAGGACAGGTGGACTGGGGGATGCAAGTGGTCTGGACACCTCACCAGACACTGGTGATGTCTCTACTCCAAACGTGTCTTTGGATGAGCGGGCAACGTACAGTGTTGTGTTGACATGGGCAGCCAAAGCCTTGCCCCTTCTTCTCCCCTTTGCGGCCGTGAGGACCAACCTCCTCACTGAGGTCCTTAAACTGCAGTCAAGCTCCGCTGAGCCTCTGCAGCCGTTTCATTCGGAATTGACAGAATCTATATTGGCCAGCATGTACAGGCACGCTGCAGGTTTTTCTGTAGATAGGCACGTTGCCAGACGCCCACACCCCTCCCCGGACGAAACATGTTTCCTGTCCTCCCACCCCACCCCAGAGAGCATGGCCATCCAGGCCTCCAAATCACAGACCACATTCCCGTTTGCTTCGCTGGACAGGGTATCCAAGAGGTATGAGCAGTACGGAAAGATGTTATCATCCTCCCAGAGTCTGGGACTGAGGTCTTCCAACATCACATGCCTCTTTGTCCGCTACACACACACTCTGTGGGACACAGTTGTGGAAATGCTGCCAGAGTGTGCGTTGTAGGTACGGGCAATACTTGGCCAAGCCCTTGTAGAATGCCAATCCGTGACAAGGTATTTGATCTGGTGTGGGCTGGATAGCACCGACTCACTGTGCAGATCGATGGCATCCACGGGGGCAATTTTGTCAAAAGCCTGGTATGTATTCAAAGTTAGGAATATGCTACAAACTACTATACCTTACCGATATTTTGTTACAAAAGGTAAGTTACTAGTTCATACTGTTCAGTATATCTGCTGTAGGAGCATCTATGTTGGGTCCTTGCCGTGATGACAGGGTTTGTAATATGCGCACACCATGCCACTTGTGCTAATGAACCGCTCATATGTGTGATGGCATCACAGACCATTTGTCACAAATCAAACATTTATGCTGTATGATGATGTCCATGTAATAGTTTAGGAAATTTCACACCGCAATAGGAATATGTCAGATCTGTGCAAATGATGGCACATGTGATGTGTGTGTGTGTATTGCTGTCAGCTGTCTGGATGTGCAGACAACCTCCGAATGCCATTCTCATGACGTGTGTCACTGACATGATACATTGTCATGCTCACTCAGACCTTTCCATCAGATCATTTGTATGCATGTCATATACATTCCACAGACCACAGGTCTTTTACTTTTCACGGAGGAGTGGCTGGCAGCTGGCACATGTTTCCTCAGTGTGTATCCCACGCCACACTCAAAATTGTCTACATTTGTTGAAGCTGTGTTGCTTGTGCCATGTACATTGTTATTGTCTTAGTCAGACAGTTCAACACATTTTCTCTTAATTTTGTATTGCAGGGCACCCCCTCTGGAAAGGCCGTTGCCAGACTTGGAAGCCATGAGGGAACGTAATTGCTTACGGTGTTACCGCTTCACCAGACAGTTGATCAAGGACCTGACGGACAGGCTGGAGGTTCACCTGCAACCACGACATAGGTATCCAACTGCGCTGACACCCAAGGTAAAGGTGATGGCAGCCCTACATTTCATTGCCACAGGTACGTTCCAATTTACCATAGCTGATGTGGGAGGGATGTCTCAGACAATGTTAAGCCGTGTATTGACGGATGTATTGGCAGCTATGTTGCTCCACCTTGATGAATTCAATACATTCCCTACTCCTGAACAGTTGACAGATGTCAAAGGGGAATTCTATGCCCTGGGACGCATGCCACATGTAATTGGTGCAAATGATGGTACACATGTTACTCTGGTGCCACCACAGGCTCAGGAGCAAGCGTATCGCAACAGGAAACACTACCACTCGATAAATGCCCTGGTGGTGTGTCTTGCCAACATGATTATCTCACATGTTTCTGCACGTTTTCCAGGATCATGCCACGATGCTTTCATCATGAGGCGTAGCAGGGTACCACAGATGATGCTGCAGCTGCACAACCACCGGGCATGTCTGGTTGGTGAGTAAACTCTGTCAGCTATATATGTCAGTATGTCACAACTTCATGAACTGCATCATATTACACACTCATTTCCATGATGTCAATTTGCAGAAGATGCAGGATATCCAAACGTGCCGTGGATAATGACTCCGCTACGCAACCCCAGAACAGCTGCAGACCAGCGGTACAACAATGCTCATGGGAGGACCAGGCGGGAGATCGAGCGAACATTTGGACTCCTGAAGAGCCGGTTCAGGTGCCTGGACAAGACAGGCGGAGCCCTCCAATACAGCCCACGCAAGGTGTGTGACATCCTCACCGTGTGCTGCATGCTACACAACATGGCAGTGGAGAAGGCCGTGCCACTCTACCTTGATCCTGATGAGCTGGAACATCCGCCCGTTGAGGATGAAGGCCATGCCCAGGATGCCAGTGACGAGGAGGATGAAGATGATATCCGGAGTCACCTCATCCGCAACTTCTTTTCATAATGGTGAGTCATAGCTGCTTTTGTGTAAAACATGAACTATAGAGTAGCATGGGTAGCATGCAGTGTATGCAACAGACTGTATGCAATGTCACTTGGATGTTTGTTGTGCAGTGTCACACAGGTGCAGATGTAATGCAACACACATACGTGCTATGTCTGTACTTGTAATGTACAGGTGTACTACAACATCAGGCTATTCAACAGGACAATGTCAGAATGACATTATATTGAACTTGACCCCTTGTGTGCCTCTCATCCCCAGCTCGCCCTGCCTGTTGTCCGTTGGGGTCATCATGGTCAGCCTGCTATTGCTCATCATGATTGCAATGTCAGCCGAATCAACGGAGCATGCATGGACATGTGGAGAAGTCAATTTGGGTAAGGACTCATATGTGGCTGTTTAGCGTTGGTATGGTTTGAAATGTGTGGTACATGTTCATGCGCAAGTAATGAGACCATGCATATATGCAACAACATATTGTTACTTATTACATGTATGCCCACTCCCATGACAGGATAGTCACCCCATCTGACAGTCATCTGTTGTAGTTTTAGACTCTGATGAATGCATCAATGTGTGTAGACATTGACACTGCAACATTGCATATACCATGGTTTGACATTGTGTCAGAGGTCAAAACCACGGACTCTGTGGGGGATTGCAGCCTCACTGTGTGCATTATAATGTGTCTGGTTCCTCACCTCCACCTTGTGGGTCAGTCCAGTTTGTTTACCACTAAAACATGTCGTGTAGGTGTGGCCCAGTGTATGTTCCACATGTTAAGACAACTGTCCTGTGATTCTGTTTACATGGATGCATTGCCCCTTGTTGCAGTATGTCATGTCACTGTCATGTCTTTACCTCATTGCAGGTTGCGAATACGCCTACGCCAGCCTTCACAGTGAGTAGTAGTTCTGTTTTGATTAACATGATGCCATGTATGTTTAGCATTAGACATGACAATGTTGGGATGATGCATATGTGAATTATTGTGTTGCACCAGTGGAGTGAGGTCAATCACATGATTCTCTTGTCCTGTGCAGCATTTCTGTGCAATGGTAGGGTATCATTATGTGGCTTGGATCAACATCACTTGCAGTAGAGTTTTCTTCAACCTGCTTGTCATGTTTAGCATAGTAATGCAAAGTTGATAGATCAAAAGACTGGCTACAGAGTGCCTTCATTGCATGTAGAGATTCAGAAAAGGGGATTAGCTTCCTCATCATATGTGATTCTTACAGCTGTTGTGGGTGATGTCAAGTTTGCCTACACGGCCCTTATGGGTACACATAATCTAATACAGATATTACACTTTGCGTAAGTAGCATTGCTGTATGTTTTAATTTGTTTGTAGGGTCCACATCATCAGAGACAGTGAATGAGTTTTTATCCACATAGATCTCATTGCATGGTAGCTGACTTGTGAGCGTTACACAAGACTCAATGGATGACAGACTGTCCTAGGTTTTATGTGTCCGTGTCATAGCATCGGATCTCATGTGATAGCATGATGAGTAACCTCAAATTGGCTCCAGTCGTTACACTTCACAGGTGTGACTGGTACAGTGTATCTAATGAGGTTTGTGTAGTGTTAGTGACATGATAATGTACTCCTAATGGTTATTTGCCTCTGTTTCAGGTCTCCCTCCCTGCAGTTCCCATCCTCTCCTTCCCTCGCCTGATCACCCTTTTGTGTCTGTCATTTGTACTCAGACCAAGGGGCTATTTCGAGGTGGAACCCTTTGAGCATCACACCACTCTGATGAAGAAAGGTACGGCCAGTCCCTGACAGGCTTGTAGCTAATAGTACTGCTGCATTACAGGTGACATCATTCATAGTCTTATTTTGACTTCTTGCCAATGCCAATGCCCATGTATGTTTGATAATGCTCCATGGCCTCACAAGGTAAATCAACATGTTGTGCATGACGTGTGATTTCAACTGAATATTGTGCCGCCTTGATGTCAACGCACATGTCCTTCTAATGTGCATGTATACTATATGGCATGAAGTAAACTTATGCTTGTTATGTGTATACGTGTAAAGTGACTACATGCATGGTGTTGGTGAAGGCTAAAATACTATTTGTGTGTGAGGTAGATGGCTGTGTAGCTGCTGTTTAGCTTTGAACACACTAGCTGTAGTGTACACCTGCTGACGCTGTGTGTCCTGTGCCCCACTTGGGGCCTGATCCAGTGACTGATCTGTGGTGATTACTGTGCCATTTTATTTGCAGTGACCCTGAGTGAGGCAGACACCCCTGCTTTCACATACACATGTCACTTTGTGGCTTGCCAATGCCCTTGTAGTATGTGCTTGTTTTGCAAGGTGTCACACCCCGCCTGCCGTCATGTCTTCACTCATTCCTGCTGCTGCATACACAGCCACAATGCAGCGTACACTATCTAGGAACACACACACCTACAGGATAACCCTCCTTCCATCCATTTGTAGAGCATGCTCCTGCCACCCTACACACAGACAACACCAGACAATCATCCTCCTGGAATCACGATGCCTCAAACTCAGCCATTACAGATTCTATGCCTGTGTGTGCAACACATACTGGCACGACTATGCAGATTCGCATGACATTGGCTCTACGTACCACCAGGTCATGTGCCTTGTACAGCACACACACACCTTCCATGGGCACAATATTGTACAGTGTTACCTTGTCAACACCACAGCAGCAAAAATACGCTTGCTTACAGTCACGTGGCAGTACACGACCTGGTCACACCACTTCAACATAGCTGTCACAGTCAGTCAAGTAGCCACAGGGGACACACACCATGACCACGTCTCTTGGGTGTGGTGTCAATTGCCCGTTCTGGTGTGGATAATTGTCAGACGTGGGTAGTTGTTCTGTATGCGTTGCACCCATAACAGGAGTATACTACTTGTAGCTCCATAGGGGGAGGTCACCTAATCACGTGTGCTTGTGTACAGTGCTACAGCCCATTGCCCACAGTCTGTCCTGCCACCCTTGTCCTGTGCGCCATTCATCACATCCACAGTACTGCATCATGCTGATGATAGTTCACATACCTGAGGACACAGATGTAGGTACTCCCTACGTGGACAACTAGTTTTGTCACACTGATCTGTACACCTCAAAGTGACTCCCCTGGCTGTTATAGCAGTTTTGTGATCCAATCCCCCTCCAGCATTTACTAACCCACACAGGTGTGTCTTTCCATCCATGTATCTAGTTGTTAGGAAATTGTGAACGATGTGTGTCCTCACCCAGATTCTGATCAAAGTGTGTGGATGGCTGCAGTTTGTTGGATACCCTTGCATTTCATACATTTGCACACACATATCATTTTATGCTGTGGGTAAAAGATAACTCACCAAATGCGTATGATGTTTAAAATATTTATTGGGTGGTCTTGTGCAGGAAACGTGAATAGGTGCTGTACAGAAAGGGGTGGAATCCAAAGTTCACTGCTGGAGATGAGATGCCTTACAGTTTCAGTCAACAGAGTCCAGGCCACAGTGCTTGGCATCATTGGGCAGACTGTGACCAGCAAGTCCATGTGGGAGAGTCTCATAGGTGATGCTGTTGCACCCAAGGGCAATATGCCAGGTCCAGGGTCCTGGGAGTTGTGCATGGCCCACTGCCTCTCAACGTCTTAGCCGTGGACGACCCACCTTCCTTGGGGAACCTTCACGTGCAGGCATGGACGATGCATGGGACGCTACGTCAGACAGTTCCTCCTCCTCCTCCTCCCTCCCTGGGTCTGGTGTTGCACTTTGCCTTGATGTTGATGGCCTTGTGACACAGGGAGGGTGCTGCATCTTGGCAGCTATCTGACGTAGCGATTGGCTCATTTCCCGATGCACCATCAAGAGCTGAGCCAGACTTTCCTCCACCCGTCCATAATGTTGGTCTTGCCTGGCTATGTGCTCTGCCTGCTGTTGTTTTACCTGGTTGAGGGCCTCCGCAATCTGGCTTACCTCCCTGGTGTCCCGCCGGTATGCCTCCAGGATGTTAGTCAGTTCAGGCATATCGGGCCCCGCAGCTGACTGGCCAGATTCTCGCCTCCGCCTTGCGCCACTCCCACCACCCTGACCCACACGAGCACGGCCTGCGCTTGTGGGCACATCCGATCGATGGGCCCCCCGAGTGCTGGCAGGGTGGAGGTTGTCTGCCACCTCAGGGGCGCCCGACAAAGGGTGTCCCTCATTTTCAGACAGGCTCTCTGGTGGATCATGGGCAGGGCTCTGACCTGTCTGCTGGGATATGGTGGGAATGTTTCCGGTGGTTGGCAGAGATGTAGCTGGTACAGTTGCTGCAGGGGTTTGGGATCCAGAGGAGCCAGGTTGGTTAAGGTCATCCACAGTACGTTGAGTGGCGTTGCTGTCGGTGGGGTCTGGGTCCTGCTGAGCCTGGGACTGGGATCCTTCTCTCCCCTGGTTGGGGGGCTCCACATGTTGCCCTGTGTGTGGGAGAGACAGACACTGTTAACGCACTATCAAGTGACATCTTAATTAGTTATCCATTATCAGCATCACAGTTCCACAAGCTTTACATTGTTGTCATTGTTCAGTTGTGTATGTAGTGGTAGTGAATTGAAATGTACTCTGGGGTATTTTCCTTCTTCCATTCTCTTGACAATGACTGACACAGCCATTGCTGTGTCTTGTCTTGCCGGCACAACACATGTAAAGCAGTGCTCAGGTTCACGCAACATCCAGGATACGGTGTTAATCCTTATGTCCGCATCAAGCATGCACAGAGTTTAGATGCAGCATGTTCATGTAAGAGACAGAGCATCATTAAATTGCATACCATCTTCTACTTTGGATAGGTGTTGCTGTTCCGTGATGGCCAAACAATGCCAACACCCCTGGACCTGTACACACACTTCCAGATCATGGCTTTGGAACGTGGCACTTCTCAAAGACGCATCACCTTGTCAATACCCATGTCCATGTTGGTACTTAAGTGCATCCACAACGTTCATGAGATGGGGCACATGCATTGTGTGAGAGGCACAATGGACTTGAGCATCTGCAATGTGCATGTAAAACTTGTATGCGTATTCATATGAGTGAGTGTTTAGTTGTGGTACATGACAATTGGGACAGTGTTGCACTCCATTGCCTGTCCCCAGGGGATGAGTTTCTGTAAGGGGGGTGTATGACAGGACATGCTAGTAGTTTGCGTGTGATTTGCAAGCGTACATCGTTCATGATTTGGCTGTCCCCTCATGTAGCATGCTGGCATAATCATGGTTGTGTGTTCATGCACAGGATGTGTGACCTAGTCCTGGTGTTTGTGTTTGCAGTGATCACAGGAGGGACTTGTGCTGCCTACACCTGTGCCCATTGTGTACTACAGAGCTTTACAAAATGTGTGACCTTACACAATACAGTGTCGCCTGCAAATGGTGTGTGTGTTGCAGGCACTTAGTAGATGACTGCTGGTAATTAGGAGACATCCCTAAACATTCTGCTCTATGGTCTTTGTAAGGCCTGTGCAGTGCTTGGGTGCAAATGTGTGTGTGCTCAGGAAGCTGGGGTGAGGTGACAGAGGGAGGAACACTGAGGGATGGAGGTAGGGAGGTAGACAGAGGGAGGGAGGTAGACAGAGGGAGGGAGGTAGACAGAGGGAGGGAGGGAGACAGAGGGAGGGAGACAGAGGGAGGGAGACAGAGGGAGAGGGCGACAGAGGGAGAGGGATACAGGGATAGAGGCAGTCAGAGGGAGGGAGGGAGTCAGAGGGAGGGAGACAGAGGGAGAGGTAGACAGGGATAGAGGGAGACAGAGGGAGGGAGGGAGACAGAGGGAGGGAGGGAGACAGAGGGAGGGAGGGAGACAGAGGGAGGGAGACAGAGGGAGAGGGAGACAGGGATAGAGGTATAGAGGGAGACAGAGGGAGGGAGAGAGTCAGAGGGAGGGAGGTAGACAGAGGGAGGGAGGTAGACAGGGAGGGAGGGAGACAGAGGGAGGGAGACAGAGGGAGAGGGCGACAGAGGGAGAGGGAGACAGGGATAGAGGGAGTCAGAGGGAGGGAGGGAGTCAGAGGGATGGAGACAGAGGGAGAGGGAGACAGGGATAGAGGGAGACAGAGGGAGGGAGGGAGACAGAGGGTTGGAGGGAGACAGAGGGAGGGAGACAGAGGGAGAGGGAGACAGGGATAGAGGGAGTCGGAGGGAGGGAAGGAGACAGAGGGAGGGAGAGAGACAGAGGGAGGGAGACGGGGATAGAGGGAGACAGAGGGAGGGAGGGAGGGAGTCAGAGGGAGGGAGGTAGACAGAGGGAGGGAGGGAGACAGAAGGAGGGAGACAGAGGGAGGGGGAGACAGGGATAGAGGGAGTCAGAGGGAGGGAGGAAGTCAGAGGGAGGGAGGGAGACAGAGGGAGGGAGACAGAGGGAGGGAGGGAGACAGGGAGGGAGGGAGACAGAGGGAGGGAGGGAGACAGAGGGAGGGAGGGAGACAGGGATGGAGACAGGTTGTTTGTGCTCGCTCGCTTGCTACACTGCCTTTCTGTGTCAAAAATTGATGCATCTCTGGAAGGTGTGTCAGCAACATGAAATTGTTTAGAAGCTGTGGTCTACTATCTTGTGTGATATTTCCCTATCACTGTGCATTGGGCATGGTGCGTGGGTGTGTCCCTGGGACATATGGGATGAGAGCAGCCTCCTACCCTCCACCTTCCACCCTTTGTGCCTCCCCCTTGCCACAAATCCCATTTTGTTGTGTCCTGCTGGGACTCATGGCCACCCACCCCATGCTGCTGGGCACTGTTGTAAGTCCACCCATGTAACATGTTTTTTTTGTACACTCACCAGACTCAACGGCTCCTTCAATTCCATGTACTCCCACCGGTGGCAGCAGGGCCATGACTTTCTCCTCCCAGGGATGGAATACAGGAGGTCTGCGGGGACCACCACCTCCAGTGTGGTGTGCAGAGGCATAGTCCTGGTCCATCTTCTTCTTGACCATCCTCCGCAGATCATGCCACCTGTTCTGGCATTCCCCCCTGGTGCGCCTGATTGGTGCAACAGCATTGACCCGGTCTACGATCCTCTCCCACAGGCGTGTTTTTTCAGCCATGCTGGTCTGTCTGACCAATGCGCCAAACAGCTGTGGCTCGACTCTGATGACTTCATCTGTAAGTATCTCATTCTGCGGGTTAGTGAACTTTGGATTCTTGGGTGTGGTCATGGTGTGGGGTGTATGTGATTGAGGGGGTGATGGTGTGTATGGATGAGGGTGTGTGGGTCTGATTGTGAAGGGGTGGTGTGGGTGTAGATGAGATAGGGTGTATGTGTGAAGGTGTGTGGCTGCAATTGTTGGTGTGCTCTCTGTGTCTTCGCAATAATGGGTATGTTGCAAAGGATGATGGGTTGTATGTGTGGACCCTTTTATTGGTCAAATAGTGGGTGTGGCTTATTTTGAATTGGCGGGGTGTGTGTTATATGGGGTGGGTGTTAGTGTTGACCTCTGTTTGCCTGTTTGGCTGTGACCAGGAAATTGATTCTCAATGGTGTGTACACAGGAGACATGTTCAGGGTTGTTGTGCGGCTCATTTGCAAAGTCCTTGTGCTGGTTTGGGTGTTGGCGTTATGTGTGCGTGTCGTACTTGTGCGTGCGATCGACTTGTACGGGCCGTTGGCGGGTGGGGGTGTTCGCGTAGGCTTGTTGGGAGGGTGTGCGTATCGTACTTGTGCATGCGATCGACTTGTACGGGGCCGTTGGCGGGTGGGGGGGTTCGCGTAGGCTTGTTGGGGGGGTGTGCGTGTCGTACTTGTGCATGCGATCGACTTGTACGGGCCGTTGGCAGGGGGGGTTCACGTAGGCTTGTTGAGGGGGTGTGCATGTCATACTTGTGCGTGCGATCGACTTGTACGGGCCGTTGGTGGGTGGGGGGTTCGTGTAGGCTTGTTGGGAGGGGGGTGCGAGTCGTACTTGTGCGTGCGATCGACTTGTACAGGCTGTTGGTGGGTGGGGGGTTCGCGTAGGCTTGTTGGGGGGTGTGCGTGTCGTACTTGTGCATGCGATCGACTTGTATGGGCCGTTGGCGGGTGGGGGGGGTTCGCATAGGCTTGTTGGGGGTGTGTGTGTGTCGTACTTGTGCGTGCGATCGACTTGTACGGGCCTTTGGTGGGTGGGGGGGTTCGCGTAGGCTGGTTGGGGGGGTGTGTGTGTTGTACTTGTGCGTGCCATCGACTTGTATGGGCCGTTGGCGGGTGGGGGGGTTCGCGTAGGCTTGTTGGGGGGGTGTGCGTGTCATACTTGTGCGTGCGATCGTCTTGTACAGGCCGTTGGCGGGTGGGGGGTTCGGGTAGGCTTGTTGGGGGTGTGTGCGTGTCATACTTGTGCGTGCGATCGACTTGTACGGGCCGTTGGCAGGGGGGGGTTCGCGTAGGCTTGAGCGAGGGGTACACGTGTGGTATGTGTTGATGCCGCTTGCTGTGAGGCGATGATTCCCGTACGAATCATTCTTCATGCGCGAAAACTTTGGGCCGTACGAATCGCGGACAGGCTTCTCGTACAGGATCGTACTAGTGTGTTTGTACGGCCTGGTTACGATTCGTACGGTAGGATTCCCGATGCTTATTCGTACGGGTCATCGACTGTGGTTCGTACGGTTTGCTGATATTCGTACGGCATTCGACGGAAATGGATCGGAATTCGCAGGTCGGACGGAAATTTCCCATTCGTACGGATTCGGATACGAATACGAATCGTACGGGGGAATATTTTACCGGATTGGATTCGAGGTCAAAGTGGCCACGCATAGCTTGATAAATCCTACTTAGGTTTTTGCAACACCCTCGCGCCCCCTTGCATGGCACAAGTGTGACACAAAAACTAGATAAATATGCTCCTTACTATGCACAAACCAGCTTTCTCTCCTTTCTCTTGTTGACTTTATGCTTGAATTTGACCCTGCACAGCTATCTGCTGCTTTTTTATATAGGTTCAAGTATAGAAAAACTGCATAAGTACAATCCAATGTGCATATTACTCATTCTGTACAAAACCTTTTACAAAAAAACTTAAGCTATAGCTTTAAAAAAAATATGTATACTATTGAGCGCTTTCAGCCAACCTGTTCTCAAAAACAATTTGGGCCTGGAGGGCTCCCATTGACATTGGTTTGATCTTTTCCTGTTGGGGGCACTCGGCTCAGCCAAACAAGAGGAGCAGCGTTATTATCAGTGCAAGTGGGGTAACGCTGATTGGTAGGAAATTTGAAGATGTCAGCGGATAGCAGAAGTTTACATCACACAAAGGGAAGGAAAATTTGTGATTTCAGGCAAAGTTTATTGTTTGCAGGGCATTGTGGTTAAGAAAACCTTGTGGGATCCATGCAAGGCATGCCACCCTGCAATTCTCTGCTGTCTAGTTTTAAAAATGTCTGTAGTTTGTAGGTTTCCTTGGGTGGCACAACAGCACAGCCCCAAATATCGCAACCACCCCTATTGTTTATCTATCAACGTAGCACCTTAAGGCCTTTTTTTGTCATGGTCTCTTAGACCACCCACACAAGTGGTGTAAGATTTGTATTGGAAAATACCCTAGTTGTCTAGTTGTAAAAAAATGTGCAGATTTACTGAGTTTCCCTAATTACGGAGGAGATAGGGCCAAAAATACATAGCTATCCACTTTGCGTAAAAGGGTCAGATTTGAGTGGAAAAATTTGATGTATCTGTGTTGTGTTTTGGGCCTTTTCTTCTAACTGGTGCTAGGACTACCCACATAAGTGAGGTACCATTTTTATTAGGAGACATAGGGGAATGCTTGGTGGAGAAAATTTTTACTCTCCCTATGGATTCTTAACTTTCCATCACAGAAATGTGATAAATATTGTTTTTATAGTCAAAGTTCAAGGTTTGTAAGGATTTTGGGTAGAAAAGCCTGATGAGAGCAACACAAGTCACCCCACCCTGGATTCTCCCAGGTGGCTAGTTTTCAAAATTGTGCAAGTTTGCTAAGTTTTCCTAGGTGCTGACTGAGCTAGGGCCTAAAATAAACAGCTACCAACATTGCAAAAACTTGTCAACTGTGTGGGGAAAAATTGCGCTTTGTGTCATTTCCTGTCGTGGGCACTAGGCCACCCGCACAAGTGAGGTACCCTTTTTATCAGGAGACTTGAGGGAATGATGGGTGGAAGGAAGTTTGTGGTAACCCCGCAGATTACAGATCCTTCAGTCACAGAAATGTGGGAAAAATCACTACTCAATTCCTTTCTCTTGGGCCCTTAACCCGTTTACCGCGGCGGACATTCCGACGCGGTGTGGGAGTTCCACTGAGTGGGCAGGGCTGCGTCAGCCAACGGTCGTGCGCAGCACCCAGAAGGTAGTCAGCACGGAACGGGTTAATATTACATCCTTCTCTGTATGTGCTGGTCAATTACTTGTGTTTCCAAGTCAACGCCAGAATGCTTTGTTTTGAGTGGCAGTGCGCTTTATAAATACCCCTATCATATCATAATAGCCCCTGGGACAGACTCCCATCCAATCCCCATGCTGCAGAGCAGCACGGGGATTGGGTTGAGTGGGCAGGAAAGATGCTCCACTCAGGTCGTGGAGTCTGTGGGGTTTCTCCAGCCCGGCTGCTGAATGCAGCCGGGCTGGAGACACTTAAATGTGTATGTGTGATTTGGTCAGCCTGAGACGGCTGGCCAAACACATATGCATACCTAGGGAGTGCACAATGCCTCAACCCTCAATGCATAGACTGGCTCAGAGCCGGCAAATGAAAAATAAATTGATGCTAATGCATCGTTTTATTTTTCATTTGCTGGCTCTGCGCCAGGCTGCGGGGTGATGTTCCTCCGCCATTGCGGAGTAGCAGCCACTGGAAACCTATAAAAAATGCATAAGAAATAGAATACGTCTTAGTCTACATAATTTTTCTTTGCATGCTTTCTGACTCACAAAATAAAATTGTGCCCAATAAGGAAAAAAAGCCATCTTCCTTATGTACTCCTGGGCAACAAAATGGAAAAGTGACCTAGCAGTGAGATACACAAATTACTGTATGGAGGACATGATAATTGACCCTTAGGAAAAGAAAAATCTTAATATTTATAACAAAGATTGGTTTTCATTCACTTTGACATTCATATGTAGCACAGTCCTATCAAAAGTAACAAGGAAGCCCAAAAAATAGACTACACTGCATATGTAAAGTTTCAAAATTATTACATGAACAACTAAAAGACACACACATGGCCATATGATTATGTAAACCAATAAACAAATACATAACAAATACAATTGATCAAAAAGAAAGAACTCACAATAAATCTGTAGTTATAGTTAGTATTCCTAAAGAAAGGAATTCCTTGGATATTAGTTCCCTAATTACTTACCACCCTTTTGACTAATCACCACAAAACCTTTGAGATCTATAGCATTTTCTACAGATGATGTGAATTTTTGTGGTGAATCGTTAAGGGGGTGCAAAGATAAAAGGGGGTTCCAAAAAACATGTTTTCCACCAATGTGTTTTCCATAGACCATTGTTTTTGACGTAGTGTGAAAATGGCTCAATGAATTTACATGAAATTTGGCAGGATTAACATGGTGCAGAGATTTAGCTTTTTGGGCACTGCATTTAAGTAGGGGATAGTATTATTTTAAGCTATAAGGAATTTAAATACAATGATATCTGTCACAAAGGTACTTTTATTTAATATCACAAACTTTTTTGAAACTACCGCAGTACTTGGCTGTAAAATTATTTAAAAATATAAATAAATTCCCCTACCTATTACCACTTTATTAATGTCGTAATAGGTAGGGACCCTATATCTAAGGCATAACACTGAACACAGCCAAAGTGTAGTAAAAACAATATGGCAGCCTTTTCATTCACTAAAAACAGCCATTACCCAATTATATACCTGTTTTTCATTGACATGTACCACAGTATACTGCAACGATACCATGGCCCAAATTAAAACCAAGTCTTAGCTGTAACATTGGATTGCAGTATCCTTGTGTGACGGACGGTGTCGCAAGGGCAATGCAATTCTTAAGTCAGATTTTAAAAAGGAACAAAAACCCACCAGAGTGGCCCGGCATTGATTGGTAAATCTTGAGAAATGCAAGGCAGCACAATTAGCTGTTTTGCATTACTCTGCACACCATAATCTACATTGCTGATAAATTTTAATTACATACAACACAGTAGCTGCTCCACTATATGCTATTCCACTCTACGCCGCTCCACTCAATACCTCTCCACTGTATGAGACCCCACTCTACCACACCTCACTCTACTCTATTACACCGTATGCCAATCCAGACTACGTCACTCTACTGTATGCCACTCCACTGGCTGCTAATCCAATCAACTCTATTCCACTGTATGCCACTCCCTTCAACAGCACTCCACTGTATGTTATTCCACTGTATGCCACTCCACTGCGAGCTACTCCACTCTGTGCCACTCCAGTGTTTGGCATTCCACTTTATTCAATGCTATTCGATTGGACCCCACTCCAATATTCACCACTCCACTGTGTGCTATTGCACTCTACCCCGCGCCACTGTACTCCACTCTAGTCTACAACACTCCATTATATGCCACTCCACTGTATGCTATTCAACTATACATTATTACGCTCTACAAAACTCTGTTCTATGCCACTCCACTCTATGCACTGACCACAACTCCAATCTATGCCAGTCCACTCTATGCTATTACATTGTTTGCAACTCCACCCTATGCCTTTTCAGTGTATGCCACTCCGCTGTAAGGTATTTCAGCATATGCTATTACACCCTACGCCATTCCCCTGTATGCCGTGCCACTCTATGGTAGTCCACTGTATGCCACTTCACTGTATGCTACTCCACTCTAGCCACTCCAGTGTATTCCACTCCACCTTACCCTACTCTATTCTATGCTATTCCATTGGACCCACTACACTGTTTGCTATTAGACTCTATCCCATTCCAGTGTACATCAATCCAGTCTACACTCGCTGTATAACACTGCACTGTAAGCTAGTCCACTATATGCTATTACACTTTATGCAACTCCACTGTACGCTACTGTTATGTTTCATATAGGTACCCTAATATAGGCACGGGTAACATCATACCCCTTCACCTACATTACCTTCCCTACAATACACTGTAACGAGCCTTTTTAGGATTGAACCTTTTACCTACTTCTACTCCTGGGTGCAAAAGGAGGGTTTCTCCTAAACAATAGAGTCCTATAACTTCCTCAATAGACTCACACTGCATGAATGACTATTCATAAGAGTTCTTAGAAACCAGGTTGGGGCTACACCATCTTCCTTCCCATATCTACGTACATGGTTCATCCCATATGTCATCCTCAAATCCACCAATGGCTAATACAAGCAACAAGGGACAAAGGAGCCCTGGATACTTTCTGTATAAATATAGCACTTCTTGCTAATGTTAGTTAGAGGGAACCGAGACTTCCAGGCAAACACACTGACCAGAGATGCTGAGGCTCCTGCATGCAGATGCTTCAGCTGACAGTGGTCTGAAAATCCCTTGCGGGGTGTCCAACTCGAGACCAAGAGGGGCTCCTACATTCTCACACTTCAAGTAATGGGGTTTGACTAAATCCTAAAGGGATTCTTGGCTTCACACCTACTCACATGCTAGGTACACTTAGGTACATCTCGATAGGCATTGTAGGAGTACGCACATTTTTATCATGCATTTTATATTCATGTATTTATTCATGCTAATTGCAAAATGGTAGAACTGTACTATCCTTTTATATTCACTGTACTGCTCATCACATATCTCTGCTACTGTCTAATGGTTGTTGCAGCTCATATATTTTACACAAGAATAACAACTGTTCAATAAACCCTTATTGAAACGCCCAGACTGTTTATTCTGTGTATCTCTGAGATAAACTAAAAGAGCACGAATGACTGAGCGAAAAGTAGTACATTGTTTCAACGATCTTGAGGGATCAGGGTTGTCATGTTCTAAGGTTGCTAGAAACAAAACTCTCCCCAATAAGAGGAGACACTAGTGGCATTGTGAGCTAGCTTAAATGCAAATAGGCTAACATTTCTCAGTGGGGGTGTACGGAACCAGTCTGCTACCAATTCCACAGTTTATGTTATACAAACGTGCAGGTCCTGCATGGGTACCATAGGAACTACATGACATGGCGCCACCAACGTTGGTTGGGTACTTATTGAACAGTAGAATCTGAGTAGTTCAGTCGTGCTAATACTCAGAGAACCCTGCTCACAAACACCAGAGACGTCTGGAGTGGGTGGGCACAAACTCTGCCACAGCTGAGTAGGTGAAATATCCTAATAACTGGCTGCTGGTTAATCAAGCTTGACAAGAAGTAGTGTTCCTAAATTGTGCATAACACCTTATCTTAGTTCCCTTGAATAAACTTCTTCATTTCAAAATGACTAAGGGCGAAAATAAAAAGTATTGTGGGGAAGCCTCTCATCAGAAGATGAAGAGATGGATGGAATTATTCCACCTAATTTCAGACATACTATCACCCTGAAACTACTAGAACATGGTTTATCAGCAAGGGATGGCTTAGTAGCCTTTGTGATTGAGGCACACAAATCCAACAAAACAGAGGTATTCTAGTTGTGGGTTACATTCCCAGAAGCAGATGCTAGAACACACACATTTTACGCTTACACAGAGGGAGATGCACCAGCAGAATATGGTCCTTGCAGGACATAGAATTTCCACTAACGTACCAGGAACATTTTTACTGGTTTATAGGTGCCTTACCCTACTTAAGAAACAGAGTAACATTAGGCCCGCTTGGAGGAGGAGACTGGGCAATATGGCCAATATTAGAGGCCTACACACCACATCCTGACATTGATACAATGCCAAAACCAGAATTACTCATACAACACAAAGATTTAATTAGAATCTACAGAAACGTGATGAAATTTGTTGTACGGACTTTTACAGTCTATGGGGCGTGGCTTGCCTAGGGACAATGGCAGACGCATGAGCAAAGAGCTCTACACCAGCTGCCCAATTATCCTTCTGCTCGAGCTAATCGGGCAGTATCGATACACCTTGCTGCTGCCGCAACGCCTGGGGGAGCGGTAGGGTATCACGGAGCTGATTGCGCAGGTCTCTGGCGCTGAGACTCGAGAGCAGCGCTTTCCAGTGAGGCCTTTGAAGGGAGGAGCCTGCCTTCCTAGATGACTGAGGAGGCCTAGCCGCTAAGCGACACCGCGGCTCGGACCTGCGAGCAAGCTGCAGACTGCACTGCTGAACGACCCCCAGAGACTTCAACCGAATGCACTGCAGAGGCGACTTGCCGGGTAGAGATCGGAGGTCCTGGAGTGGGGATGACGGCATGGTGAGCGCCGGAGGGGGAGATCGGGGCGCCGAGGCCCGTGCCACCCAGAAGTGAGGCTCGAGCGGATGTAGGCCCCGATCGGAGAAACCCGACATCCGCTTCTGATCTAGCAGCAGCCCTATGATTGAGGAAGACGGCTACGGGGGGGCATGATCCTGGGCTCTAAAGATCAGTTTGTATCTGGGAACTGGCTGAATGTGTGCAACGTGACCTGGTTGCCATCTGGGGGTCGGACCTTGGGTCCGAGATTGAGCCTGTTTGTTTCCCTGGTGGGGGCGTAGGCCCAATAAGCAATCTACCACACTTCAGCACCCTAACATTGTGTGGGACTGTCAGGAGGGGCCTACTGCTCTCTCCTCCGCTGCGTCTAACACTGGACAACGCCCTGATTTCACCTGATTTCTGCTAAATACGCCAGAGAGGTGCACTGACTCTTCAGCTTGTTATCATTCCCTGTTGCACGGGCTGTTGGTTGGAGGGGCACCATACTACATGACTATTGGTGCTCCTGAAAGTAACCTAGGTGGGCCCCTAGTACTGGTGACCCCCCGATTGCCTCCACATAGGTGGCAGCAACCAGAGGGGTTTTGAGGAAAGCCTGCGCACATCTGCATTGGGATTGGAGATTCCTCCACTGCGGGCTGCACTCCCATCATGGGCAAACCTAGGAATAAAACCACCGGGGCTGCGCTGGATCCTGATGACAGCACGACCAAGCACTTGTGGCTGGACCCAGTTGACCTGATCCAGCAACAGTTGAAACAAATCCTTGACACCATCACTGACCCTAAGCCCGCCCTCCACCAGGATATAAGTACGGTGACGGTAGGCCTGGGTCTCCTAAGCGAAGAGCATAAGAAACTATTGGATAGGGTCAGGCATAATGAGACCACTCTGGCAGAAATGTTACCTGCACAGAAAGCGACGGATCAACAGTTAGGTGCCCTCACAGACAGAGTCAGTGTCCTGGAACATAGGGCTGGGGATGCAGAAGGCCGCAATCGGCGGAACAACGTCCGAGTGGTTGGATTTCCGGAGGGAGTTGTAAGGAGTGATATGGTGTCCTATCTAGAACACTGGTTCAAAGCAGTAGTGGCCCCTGAGGGGCTGACCTCCTTGGTGGACAATAGTAGGGTCACTCTGTTTCCGGATTATACTCTGGAGGTTCAGCGGAAGCGAGCTTCCTATCTGAAAGTCAAGAAAGCACTGAGAGATGGAGGACTGCAGTACTCCCTAATGTTCCCGGCCCGGCTGCGCATTGCGCTAGACAACACCACTCGCTA
The DNA here is from genome assembly GCF_964261635.1 of Lissotriton helveticus. Taxonomy (NCBI): domain Eukaryota; kingdom Metazoa; phylum Chordata; class Amphibia; order Caudata; family Salamandridae; genus Lissotriton; species Lissotriton helveticus. The sequence continues at coordinate 526,498,006 of NC_136072.1, forward strand.
TTTCAATTCTCCCTTCTGAAGCGTGGGACTGGCTAGAAAGCCACAAAGATGGGCTGACGACTAATGCGAACCGTGAGCGGACGAGCTCGCAGAACAGAACTCCCAGGGCACGTAGCCCACGAAGGTCAAGGAGGAGAGCCCTGGTGAAGCCCAGCACAACACAGGCTATGAAGGAGTGGGCCGCTGCACTGCAAGCTGTGGCGTCCCTATCGCAGAGTCGGAGTCCGCCACCAACGAACGATGACGCAGGTTCTGCTAAGGAATCGGCAGACAATGACTCAGACATGTCGAATGGTATCAGTGTGAAACTACCTGTGGTAACACTCCAAAACGTAGATGATATTGTATGAGAAAGTTATTAGATCCTAACAGCTGTTTTCTATTTCACTTCATTATTTTCATATTATGTATAAGGTCCCTGAGCTAGCTTTGATTCTTTGCAGCTGGTGCCCTACAAGCTGGGTACACGTCCCTAGTCAGCTGCGTCCACTACTGCCTCTGAATTAGTCAGAGGTTTCACTTAATTTTAGTTTATTAAGGTTTTGATGGGAGCTCGTTCAATTGTTACTGTCCTTGGGAGGGGGAGTTGGGGTTTTGGGGTTGTTCTATGGGGGCCCGGGCGTGGCACTGCTAGAATTCTGTATGACTGTTGGGCCAGATTACACCATGGGATCGTTGTTGGATCTAAAATGCATACACTGGAATGTCAGTGGCCTGCATACAATGGACCGCCGCTATAAGATACATGCTTATTTGGTGTGCAGGGGGATTCAAATAGCCTTCTTTCAAGAAACACATATCACGGGCCAAGAGGGTATTGCTTCACAGCGTAGGTGGAGGGGTCAAGTTTTTCATGCTGCTTATTCTGCTTTTGCGCGCAGAGTATTAATATGGGTTAGAGTGGGGGTCCCTTTCCAGCTTGTACAGCAGACAGCAGACCCAGAGGGTAGATATGTGATGGTGATGGGCAGGCTTAATGGCAGGGATGTTGTGATGGGCAGTGTATAAGCACCTAATATTGATCAATCAACCTTTTTCGCTCAACTCTCAGGGAAGCTAGCGTCTTACTTGACCGGTGCTGTAATCATAGGTGGGGATTTCAATTTGGCCACTAATATCCTACTAGAAAGATCTCATCCACCCCTCTCCACCACCCCTACACATAAGCTAGCTAGGGCTAGGAGGAACTGGCAGGCGCACTGGGGACTGGTGGACACATGGCGGGCGCATCACCCGACTGAACAAGACGATTCCTTTTTCTCTGCACTCCACGAACTCTATGTTCAGATTGATGCTTTACTTTGTTCCCCAGAACTACACACTACGATCACGCATAGCGAATATCTCACCAGGACACTTTCAGATCATAACCCATTGCTGGTTACAGTTCAGTGGTTTCAGGTGCGCCCTGTAATCCCAAATTGGCATTTAAACCCAGAGCTCTTGGAAGATTTAGTTTTTCGGGAGACAGTGGGAACTGGGGTGACTCAATATTTCCTAGAGAATGCAGGCATGGCATCTTCAACGGCAGTTGAATGGGATGCCTTTAAAGTGGTGGTGAGGGGTCTGTGCATTTCCAATGTGGTTGGGGCCCGGAAGACTCTACTCCAGGACATAGATACTGCAGATCAGCGCTTATGAGACCAGGAACATGCTAGGACTGGACAGCTTCAAAGACACAGGGAATTGCTGGATGCAAGAGAAGCAGCAGCTGTGGAAGTCGAAAGCCTGCGCTGTTTTGACTAAAAGAAGTATATAGCACACACTCCTATCGAGCGTGACAAATCTGGCACCCTGTTGGCCTGGTTGGCCAACCCAGGGAGGCGGGGGTCGACTATATAAGAATTATATAGCCTGTCGGGAGACCTTTGCCGCACACAACAGATAATTAATGAGCAGTTCCACGCATATTACACAAAGCTTTACCAGAGCAAGGTTGTGTTGAATGAGGATGTCTTCTGGGAGTTTCTAGTGGCAGCTAATCCCCCAGGGTTTAGTAGCTCAGAGGCTGAACAACTAGGCCAAGGTATCATGTTGGGAGAAGTGAGAGCTGTGATTAAACATATGATACGTAAGAAGACCACGGGAGCAGATGAGTTACGGGTTGAGTTATATCTAACCTATATTGATCTGATAGCACCCAAATTAGTGACCCTCTATAATGAGGTAAAGAAGAAGGGATATCTTTTAGTCACTACCCGTGAAGCGATAATAATCCCCGTTTTGAAAATAGGGAAGTCGCCCTCAGATAGAACTGCGTACCGGCCACTGTCTATGCTTTCTACGGATTATAAGATCCTGAGTCCGATACTGGCGGCCCGGTTGCTCCCCCATATGGCCCATTTGGTCCACGAAGACCAGGAGGGATTCATCCCGAAGCGGAACACTGCTGTTAATGTGAGACGGCTACTCCGCATTTTGGAAGCTGACACATACTCGAAGACACCCGCTGTCACTTTTTCAGTGGACATAGAAAAGGCTTTTGATAGCTTAGAATGGCCTTACTTATTTCAAGTTATGCGCGCATTTGGGCTGGTGTGGACTTTGTGAGCTGGACGGCATTGTTATATAGATTCTTTATGGCACGCGTTAAGATGGGGGTTTGATCTCAGACATGTGTGCGGTGAGCAGAGGGACGGATCAGGGATGCCCACTATCCCCTCTGTTATTTGCTTTGGCTATTGAGCCCTTGGCGGCCCAAGCCAGGATGGGACATCGTTACAGGGGTCTCGATGTACATGGTGGTATTCAGTACATTGCGCTCTAGGCAGATGATCTTCTCATGTTTTTAGTGGACACAGGAGCTACCCTCCTCGGGGCGAGACGTTTCCTCCAAGACCTCGAACTGGTGGCAGACCTTACAGAAAGACAGTACCGGTCCTAGCACTACAACGAAAAAGAACTGTACTTCTGTTGCCTCTTGCCGGGAAAAAGTAGAAAAGATTTGTCTCAATCGACTTAATCAAACCACACTATGTGGCCAATACTAAACAGTAGGCCTCATGGACGCCCTCCTGTTGCTACAATCCAAGACGTTCTAACAGAAAGACTCATCACGTTTGAAGAGCCTCCTGATGGAATGATGGACTATGCAACAATGCTATGGAACTCGTTCCTCTTGAACCCGAAGTTCAACGTCAAAATCCAACTCAAAGCAACACCCAAGTTGCAATTAGACCAAATACAGATGTCTACATCAATATTCCTTGACGAGAGCAAAACACAATTTCAACAAATCCTGATGCAATTCCAACAATTGATTGAACTGCTCCTGGCTACTTCATGAACTTTGATATGTTTTCTTTGGATCCAGGTGAACCGGAAACAACACCAGCCCAACAATCACACAAGCAACAGATAAAGAACCTTCTGCACTTTCTTCAAAAGACATACCTGGTATCGCCTTGGGTAGATCTCTGTGTAATTACTGGGATATTGTTTTTTCTTTTCTGGCTAGGTTTAGTAATAACATTTAGCATGCTTATTAATGGGCATTACCTGCAGCAAAGCTCTACAGCCCAAAAGGTCAACTTAATCCTGAAGCCACATCAATCATCACATCGTGAGCAAGGAGACTTGTCATCAGTGAACATTACAGCAGTTCATATTACGGACAGTATAGTCTGGAACAAGGTTGATTTTGATATATTCGGCCCGACCAAACTTTTAAAAATTCCTCATTTTTTTAAAATTTCACTAAGTGATATCATTACCTCCAGTACTTTTTCTGATGATTGAGACACTGAAACTGTTAATAACATGTTGTCTGATTTAGAAAAAACTGCTGCATTTCCGAATACTGAAATGTTAGAAGATAATTCAGACTATGACACTTTGTACTGTAATCAAAATAATGGTAATCATTTTCTGCACAAATCTATTTCTCCTAGAAATGTTTTTGAGTATCATCAGTTGGAACATTGCCCTACACCACCAAAGAGTAGTTCGCATACCTTCACAAAGAAATGTTTATATTTTTCAGGTTTTAACACCACGGACCTGACCTCATATTATTATAAGGTTACGCCGACATCGGTACTGAAAATCATGCTTATGAACACCAAACAGATTTACTCTGCTTTCTTTATTGCCCAACTGTCTGAACAGGGTTTTGACCTCTGGAAGGACACAATAGACTTAAAATCAGGGATCTAGGGACTGGTAAGTCCAGGGATCAGAAGCACTATTTATTATTATTATTATTATTATTTGGAATCTTATATAGCGCGTGGTTACCCTCGGGCATCCCAGCGCTCGTTCATAGCTCAGAAGGATGGAGCTGAGAGAAAGACATCATTAGGCGGGGAATAGGTGAGTTTTTAGCAGCTTTCGGAACCGAATGATACCGGTCTCTGTCCGCAGATTTAAGGGCAAAGCGTTCCATAACTTGGCCACATTCACCGAGAATCTTCTCCCGCCCGTCCGGGCTCTTTTAACTCTGGCCACTTTTACCAGGGATTTATGGTCCGAGCGAAGTGCTCTAGTAGCCTTGTAGGGGAGAACCATATTGTGCAGGATGGGAGGGCCTTCCCCTCTTAGAATTTTATGAGCCGTGCAGAGCGATTTGAATTTTATCCTCTCCCGTACTGGGAGCCAATGCAGCGCTCTTAATGCTGGTTTTGCCGATTGTCTCCTAGGAATATTCAACAACAGTCTTGCTGCCGCGTTCTGCACTTGTTGAAGTTTAGTGAGCGTTGCCTCCGGGGCACCCAAAAAGAGCGCATTGCTGTAGTCCAGCCTCGAGACTATCAGCCCCTGAATAAGGAGTTTCCTGGAGGTCGAAGGGAGAAGGGGTAAGATCTTGCGGGCCGATCGAAGCAAGGAAAAGCAGACTCCGGCAGTTTTCTTTGCATGGGTTTTAAATGACAAATTTTGTTCCAGCCACACACCCAAACTTTTAATCTCTTTTTTGAGAGTTGGAGGATCGCCAAGGCAAGTCGGCCAGCTACCAGGCGGTAACAAAGGCCCCGCCTGTCCCAGCAACATCAGCTCTGTTTTAGCGTCGTTCAATTTTAATGCTGAGTTGCCCATTCAAGTATACACCTTGGACAGGCAGGAGTGCAAAGGGTCAGGGTGGTCCCCCAATTGGGAGAGAGCCACCACCAACTGGGTATCATCAGCATAGCTGATTATTTTGATGCCCAGTGGTGCCACCACATCCTCTAACGGAGCCATATAGACATTAAACAATGTGGGGCTCAGGGAGGAGCCCTGAGGCACACCACATTGAAGGGGAATGGGGACAGATTGAGCACTACCTTCCCAGACATGAAAAGTTCGTTGGTGAAGGAACGACGCAAGCCACTTCAAGGCCGTTCCAGTCAGACCCACGTCAGACAGTCGTTGGAGCAGTACCTGATGGTTTACGGTATCAAAAGCCGCACTGAGGTCCAGGAGGATCACTGCCACTGATCCTCCTGAATCCAGAATGCTCCTGGCTTCCTCCACGACTGCCAGAAGGGCGGTGTCTGTGCCTTGGCCTGGCCTGAATCCCGTTTGAGAATTCCGCAACAGGCCATTAGACTCCAAGAAGAGTGACAGTTGCCTGTTCACCAGTTTCTCCGCTATCTTAGCGAACCCAGGCAGCAAAGAGATCGGTCTGAAATTAGCCAGGTCTGATGGATCTAGACCAGGCTTTTTCAAAAGGGCTTTTACGACCGCTTTTTTCCAACTAGGTGGTACCGACCCCGGTGCCAAGGATGCATTGATAAGATCTGTTACTGGTTCCACGATGGTAGTTGGTATCTGCTTAAGATATCTCATCGGGACCGGGTCCCTTGGTGAACCACTCTTCATGGCCCCTAGAACCCTGAGGACTTCGTCAGAGGTCACTGGACCAAAGACATCGAGCTTAATCTGAACTTCAGCTCGCTGTATGCCTATATCTAATTCCTGAGATGGTGGTAAGGAATTAACGATGTTTTCTACTTTCATATGAAAGTAGTTGGCCAGTTCCATACATTTTTTTTTGAGGGCTCTCGTGGGTCAGTGGTGGGTCCGGAGTTTTCAGAAGATCTCTGAAGACCTTGAACGATTCTCTAGAGGAGTTAGCCGAGTTGCCAATTCTCTCCTCAAAGAACTTGGCTTTGGCATCCCGGAGAGCGGTTTTATATCCTCTTATTGCCTTACGATATTCAGTCCGGGTTGCCTCTCCCCAATCCTTTCTCCAAATCCTCTCTAGCTTTTTGCAGCCTTTCCTGAGAGTTCTCAACGTCTGGGAATACCAAGGGGCTGAACCCACTCTTTTTTCCCTCTTTGGCATTTTCTTGATGGGAAGAATAGCATCTAAAGATCTGTTTAGCCAATTTTCCAAGTTTATATCAGCCGTTAAAGGGTCCTGCACCGGACAAGGGCGAGTCCCATCTAGATTGGCAATCCAGCGCTCAACTGGGAGCCTGGACCAAGCCCTGTCAGCCAAATAGATCCTAGGAATAGTTGCGTTCGTTAGATCAAATTGCCACTTAAAAGGAACCAAAAAATGGTCTGACCACGGTAAGGCTAAAGGAGTTGAGGCTTCAATCTTGTACATATTTGAAAAGACTGGATCTATTTAGAGCAGGCCTCATTCCACAGCAGATGATATTTCTAAACGAAACTGTGCAACAGACATCCTGTCTTGGATTAGTCAAGATAAAGGACCTTAATACACCTCGGTTTCCAACACCATCACAGGGGTGGCAAAATTCGACTTCACAGGATGGGGCAACAGTAGATAACATTTTACAGTACAATAGATCAGACCCAAATTATAAAGAAAGAAAAAATGAAAGCGGGCCAATCTGCACTCCACCTATTATCTAATCAATATACATTCTAGGAAATCCTAGATCTGTGTTCAGATTATGTCAAAACCAGTTCATCTATTTTACGTTAGTCCACAATTATGAATATGTAATGTCCAATAGTATTACACAGAGCTCCAAATTCAGAGATCCAAGCCACATAGTACTCTTCCAAAATGTTATTATTGTAAATCCATAATTATATAACAACTTCTCAGCTCACACCGCCGACACGTGTTTCGTCTCGCAGAGACTGGGACACCTATCCTACGAAGTCGAGAGTCAGACGACCTCCAGTGCTGTTGTCAGGTGTTTGACAACGGCACTGGAGGTCGGCTGGCTCTCGACTTCGTAGGGACTTACCAAGGTTACTATTCACGTACGCCTAGATACTAAAGAAGGATCCACACCTAGTACATACGTACTTTAGAATAAAACTGGCGTATATATTTCCCTACAGTACGTTGTGGATAGGTGTCCCAGTATTCGGTTATAGCTTCGACACAAGTCATCTGCCAACTGTCAACCGCCTAATATTACTAACAAGAGAAGATTCTCCACTCATATTTATTTATGAGGAGAGGAATTTTGGGCGCTACTTTTCCACCTCTATCAAAATTTGAGGAGCTACAGTTGAGTGAATACAATCTGATCTACCCAAACCGAAATTGTGACGACATCTTTACCTACACTTTTACCTTCTTTGCCTTGAAAAAGTCTCTGCGAGACGAAACACGTGTTGGCGGTGTGAGCTGTGAAGTTGTTATATAATTATGGATTTACAATATTACAATTTTGGAAGAGTACGACGTGGCTTGGATCTCTGAATTTGGAGCTCTGTGTAATACTATTGGACATTATATATTCATAATTGTGGACTAACGAAAAATAGATGAACTGGTTTTGACATAATCTGAACACAGATCTAGGATTTCCTAGAATGTATATTGATTAGATAATAGGTGGAGTGCTGATTGGCCCGGTTTCATTTTTTCTTGATTTTTAGGCATTTTGTGCCTTTTTGACACTCCTGGTGGTGGGTGTACATCAGGCCATATTAGCACCCGTTGCAGGTTACGCAAAAATTACTGTGTTTTGTACTACACGTTTAAAACTTTTTCTGTGAAAGATATTATCTTATGTGCGGACACTTTCCCTTTTCTAGGGGAACACTGCCACCAGTCCTTTTGTGAGTATCCAAATTAGAAAGAATGCGTGGTTTGGCCTTTAGACACAAACATATGTCACTAGACATTCTTGGGTATTACCGAAGGGTACGGTATCCACAGGCAGACCCATGTTATTGAGCTGCACTCTGCAATCTTTGTGTACAGCTTTGTGCCCTGGCATTTTATAAACAGTATGTCTCTGTTTTCTGAATATAATTTAACAGATAAACAGGTTGAAATGGCACAAAGGGGAACTAAATATACAATGCTGCATATTGAAAAGCTGGAGCAACTACCTTTTAAAGTAGCGGAATCTCCGTCTACTGAATGGCTTTTCCATGGCCACATAACTCTACCGGTCACTACTTTTCAGTTGTAATATTGCCTTAAACAGAGGCAGGTGGGCAAATATGAAAAAATGGATAAGAAGTACATTAAAGAATACTGGGATTTACCATATAGATTTCGATGCCTGAGTGGGGATCGAGAAGTGTTTCTAAGTCATACGATCTGCAAGTACTCTTTGAGCGGTTCTCTCATGTGCCAGGACATTTCATTGCACAAAGCTTGTAATGGGTGAGTAGCAAACTTGTCCTGCCACATGAAAGGGACTCCAGCTGCTGTTATTAAACTGATGTTCGGCTGCTTTCGAAAGAGAGTTACTTGATGCTGAACGATCAGGGTTGCTGTGATATGCCGTTACTTGCTGTATGCAAGTATTATTTCCACCGACAAGTACAGTTAAGGAGGCGCCATTATGGCCTTTGTTGAATGTTTCTATTATACAATTTGAAACTTTGAGCAGACTGAAAGCCATGCTTTTACAGCCGACTTGTCCCTTAACCTTCATCTTGAGAGACCTTTGATCTCCAAATCGCAAGGACCTCGACTGAGATACAGGCACTTATACGTATAAACTGCCCCATTCATTTAGCAGAAATGGTGGGTTGTATCTTTAATATGTCATATACGTGTGGAATTGTACACCTATTTAAGACAACAGGATTCCTTAGCACCTTTCAGACAATCCTCGGAGTTATTTCAAACTTTATACACTCCGTACTTGGAAGCATTTATGGAGGTCTACCTCTGATCCTGCTGTCAATAGCCGGAATCCTGATTGTCATTTACCTGCTATGCAATGGATGGCCCAATCACCAATGAGATGGCAAAAGCGATCCTGGAGCGGAAATACCGTGAACGCATGGTACAGCATCTAGGCACACTTCGCCTACGGGAACTGAGCGCCTCTTGGTTCCTATTGTTTAGACCAGTCTGGATGGACTGCATCTTACCTGTTCTTCGATGCCTGTTTTGCAGTGACGAATGTGTGTTGGACCTCTGTATGACATTTGCCACGGACACACCTGCGGACATGAATACCAGGCTGGAACCCTTGAGGTCTCATGCTCGGCAATGTCCCCAGCTAATTCCTATACTAACGACCGCATTCCTTGAGAATCTGCAGGTGCCTTTTACAACTCGAGTGAGCTTTAGCTCCACCATTAGCACCACTTGCACCCATGTATTGACAACAGCACCGGCGGCCTCTGCCCCAGTTATTGGCAGTACTGAATATCATCTGTGCTCCATTGACGTACTATGCAAGGTGTTACAAGGACCGTCCCCTGCAGCAGCAAGCAGTCATGATGTAGCGTCACCCAGCAGAACATTTAATCTATAATTGGCTCATCATGTGCTGGGAAAGAATCCGGATTTTCCTTTTTCTAAACTTAACTAAATTTGGAACATTTCCTAAAAGTTGACACACTCTCGCTGAAAAGCATGGCCTTTTTGAAGTTTGTAGGTCATTCAACTTATATAAACGAACTCAATTAGGACTGTGGCTTGAGGGACAATTCAAAACAATTCAAAACAAACTGATTTCATAGAAAAAACAATTCTCTCCCCCTTTTTCTTTTTAAGCTGTTTTAAAAATTATTTTAAAATATTGTTTTACAAACTCATGGATTAATGTTTTCTGTAGTGAAGAGAATAGTTCACTAACATTTTTATCATTGTTGACTGTTCGGAAGAGGAGTTGGTGTTATGTTTCATATAGGTACCCTAATATAGGCCCGGGTAACATCATACCTCTTCACCTACATTACCTCACCTACACTACACTGTAACAAGCCTTTTTAGGATTGAACCTTTTACCTAATTCTAGTCCTGAGTGCAGAAGGAGGGTTTCTCCTAAACGATAGAATCCTATAACTCCATCAATAGACTCACACAGTATACATGAATATTCATAAGAATTCTTAGAAACCAGGCAGGGGCTACACCACCATACTCCCCATATCTAAGTACATGGTTTATCCCATATGTCATCTTCAAATCCAACAATGGCTAATACAAGCAACAAGGGACAAAGGAGCCCTAGATACATTCTGTATAAATATAGCACCACTTGCTAATGTTAGTTAGAGGGAACGGAGACTTCCACGCCGACACACTGACCAGAAACACTGAGGCTCCTGCATGCAGATGCTCCAGCTGACAGTGGTCTGAACATCCCTTGCGGGGTGTCCAGCTCAAGACCAAGAGAGGCTCCTAGAATCTCACACTTCAGGTAATGGGGTTCGAATAAATCCTATAGGGATTATTGGCTTCACACCTACTCACATGCTAGGTACACTTAGGTACATCAAATAGGCATTGTAGGAGTATGCACACTTTTATCATGCATTTTATATTCATGTATTTATTCATGCTTATTGCAAGATGGTAGAACCGTACTATCCTTTTATATTTACTGTACTACTAATCATATATCTCTTCTACTGTCTAATGGTTGTTGCAGCTCATATATTTTACACGAGAATAACAATGGTCAATAAACCCCTATTGAAACGCCCAGATAGTTTATTCTGTGTATCCCTGAGATAAACTAAAAGAGCACGAGTGACTGAGAGAAAAGTAGCACATTGTTTCCACGATCTTGAGGGATCAGGGTTGTCATGTTCTAAGGTTGCCAGAACCGAATCTCTCCCCGATAAGAGGAGACACTAGTGGCACTGTGAGCTAGCTTAAATGTTTTGTTTTGTAATGCCTACAATTAACGCTCTTCGCCCTACGGAATGTCTGTCTCCTTATGCTTTAGCGCCAAGAAACCGTTGGGTGTTAGTCGCGCTTTATACATTTTTTTTACATTACAAATGCAAATAGACTAACATTTTTTGGTTGGGGTGTACAGAACCAGTCTGCCACCAATCCCAGAGTTTATGTTATCCAAACGCGCAGGTCCTGCATGGGTAGAATAGAAACTACACGGCACAACTGCACTATACACTATTACAACCTACGCCACTCTTATGTTATTCCAATGTATGCCACTCCTCTGTACACTACTCCACTCTATTCCATTTCAGTATACTATCCTCCACTCCACATAATTTCACTCTACAAAACTCTACTACACTCTATGCCATTCTACCAGAATGAACTCCACTCCATCCTCGTAAACTCCACAGATGAATTTGCACTCTACTCCATGCCCATACACTCTATTGTACAATACTGTACTCCACTCTATGATAGTTTCCAACACTGTACAACAAAGCACTCCACTCTACTTTATGAGACATCACTCTAATTTATAACTGTTTCCTTGACTCTACCCTATGCAACTTCAATATACGCCACTCTATGCTAATCCCCTCTACCCTACTTTACTCTGCACCAATCCAATGTACACAGCTAAACTCTATGCTATTTCACTCTGTGCCACTCCACTCTTCTACACTCCACTGTACAGTATTCCACTGTAAACTATTCCACTGTATGCTACTCCACTCTATACCATTACTGTATACGCCACTCCACTCTACGCCGCTCCATTGTATGACACTCTCCTCCACTCTATATAACTCCACTCTATAAAAGTGTACCACACTTCATAGCACTCTATGACATTCTACTCCACTCTAAGCCCCTACACTCCAATGTAAAACATTCTATTCCAGTATACAAACTTTTCTATATGACACAGCACTCCACTCAACTGTATGAGACCCCCACTCCAATTTATAATACACTCCACTCCATGCTACTCTACTCTATGACGCGCTGACACTGGATGCAGCAACCACGATTTTAATGTTTTTTTGGGCACCTGTTATAATTGCTAGTTTGAGCGGCTAACAATCGTCTTTGTATTTTTTTTTAAAACCTCCTCTTACTTCCCTGAGCCAATCTCTGTACTTCCTCAAACTCCCCGGTCCACCACGAGCATAGCTCGATTGATGTGGAGGGAGACCTTTCTTTGTTTTTACTCTTTCTGTGGCATCACACACACTTCCGGTGGGAAGAGGTGAGCGTTCTAGCGCTCTAACCACTTCACCTTTAAAACCGCTTGCAGGGGGCATCGCGCATTGGACGCGCTGACACTGGAGGCAGCAACCACGATTTTAATGGTCTGTTGGGCACCTGTTATAATTGCTAGTTTGAGCGGCTAACAATCGTCTTTGTATTTTGTTTTAAAAAACCTCCTCTTACTTCCCTGAGCTAATCTCTGTACTTCCTCAAACTCCCCGGTCCACCACGAGCATAGCTCGATTGATGTGGAGGGAGACCTTTCTTTGTTTTTACTCTTACTGTGGCATCACACACACTTCCGGTGGGAAGAGGTGAGTGTTCTAGCGCTCTAACCTCTTCGCCTTTAAAACCCGACAGTGGGGACAACGCGCAGCGGAGGCGCGCAGCGGGCGTCCCAGCGGCGCGCCAAAGGCAAGCCCGTCTGCGCCCGTCCGCGCCAGTCCGTCGCCCAGTGCCAGGAACCCTGCTGGTTTGTTGCCCGATCAATTAGCACATCCCAGTACTATCATCACTTACTCCAAACAGGAACTAGAGTCTATTAAAGACTGTATGGCATCATCCTCCATAGGCAATGAGCCCCATAATTGCACCCACCGATTCCCATACTTAGTTGAAGGCCCGCTATGCTGCCGATTGTGCGGCTACCACAGCATATCACTTCCCGACCCTCCGCACCCTGATGACACCCATAGCACATGTGCAACTAATTGGGACTGTCTTCTGGCGAACGTACGCTCCCTTCCTAAGCACTCCACTAACATTTGGGACCTTCTCTCCTCAGCTTCAGTAGATATAGGTTTCCTGACAGAAACCTGGTTAAAACCAGCGTCAACCCTGGATATTGCGGTGGCGGTTCCTGAAGGATTCCGCATTTTAAAACTAGACAGGCCTCATAAAATGGGTGGTGGGGTCGCAATCATCTACAAAGACCCAAATACAGCGACACTATTAGACCAACATTGTAGTGATATTATAGAAATTCTCATATTTAGAATTGACCTACACTCACAATTAAGCTGGAAAGTAGCTCTTGTGTATCTCCCCCCTGGTCCCGTTGCTAATTCCATCTCTCTTCTCCAGGACCTGATCGCTCCTCATGTGATATCTACCAAGAAGTTCCTATTACTAGGCGATTTTAATGTTCACAGTGAAAATCTGGATTACCCGAATGCCACTTTGTTCCGGAGGGAAATGTCTGCTCTTGGGCTCACAAAAAGGAATAATATTCCAACACACACTGCTGGCCATATTTTAGATCAAATCCTCTCCAACTCGTCAGACATCTCTCATAAAGCCACTTCCCCCCTAACATGGTCGGATCATTTATGCATATCCTTTGATCTGACTGGTAACCGGGAATAGGCCCCCAAAAAGGCTCTAAAAACACACATATGCAGACAGTGGCATAAACTTTCTCCTAGCAAATTCCGTGAGGCATATATTCCTGGAAACTTAGCCATCTCAGACACAGTCGACAACCACTTGTCGTCCTTTTACAACACAGTCAAGAGCACGTTAAATACTTTAATACCAGAGAAAAAATCCTGTCTGGTCCCTACACGCACACAGACACCCTGGTACACAGCAGATCTGCGCTTAGAGAAAAGTAAATGCAAAAGGCTAGAACGCCAATGGCGCATAAACAAAAATCACATAAGTAAGAAACAGTATAAGGTGGCCTTAGACACCTATCATAAAAATCTAAGATCTGCACGTAAAAATCACAGCCAACCAGTTGGAAGAAGCAGGCAATACACCTAAAACACTATTCCATATTTTGGATTCCCTCATTCATCCTAATGCCTGTAATTCGGATGAGGACGTGACTCAATCACTGTGTGACAAACTAGCCAGTCATTTCACGCAACAAATAGAGAATATCTACAGTAAGATATTAGCCTCCCCCACCAACATTAACTATGTCTCCCTAGTTGGACATGACCCAGCTCAAAAAAATCAGCCTACTCTTAACGACATCCCTTTGCTTACTATCGAGGGCACAAAATTACTTCTGCAATCCGCCAAATCAGGCTCTCCCAAAGATTTACTACCGACTAAAGAGGTGAAAAAACTTGATGCAGAATTAGCGGAGCCTAACTGCACCATCTTCAATAGCTCCAACACACAGGGCCATCTCCCTAATGAATGGAAGGATGCGCAGATTATGCCAATTAGGAAAAATCTCAAACTTTCCCCCAACGAGGTATCCAACTATCGCATGATTTCTTTGCTCCCTTTACTAAGCAAATTACTGGAAAAACACATTAATGCCCACCTCTCCACCTATATGGAAGCCTCCCACTGCCTTGATCAGTCCCAGTCCGGCTTTCGTCCTTTGCACAGCACCGAATTAGCTTTGGTCAATGTAACGGACGATATTCGCATGCTGGCGGACGATGGTCAAGCAGTTATTCTTATACTGCTTGACCTGCCCGCCGCTTTTGATACCATTTCCCATCAAATCTTGCTGGACAGACTGAGCTCTATAGGCATCCAGAACTTAGCATTGGCCTGGCTTCAGGACTTTCTCAGAAATGGGACGCAAACAGTTAAACCGGGACATTTTTCTTCCAAAACCACTCAGGTCACCAAAGGGGTACCACAGGGGTCATGTCTCAGTCCTTCTCTATTCAATGTATACATTGCCCTTCTCTCGGCCCTTCTCAGGAAGATTGGGTTTATCTCAATCTCCTACGCGGATGACACACAACTTATCCTTTTGTATAAGAAAGACACACCTGATATCCAAAAGTTGTTTCAAGAAGGGATGAGAGTTATAACTTCCTGGATGAGCAGTAATTTCCTACAGCTGAACGCAGGGAAGACTGAAATCATAGTTTTTAAGGACGCTATCACCAGCTGGTCCCCCAGTTGGTGGCCTGATGATCTGGGTCCTTCTCCCCTACCAAAGACAGTTGTCAAAAACTTAGGGGTGCTATTGGACAATGATCTCAGTATGGACGAAAACATAGAGGCAATAAAAAAAGCCTGCTTCTTTGCTCTTAGCCTCCTTCGTAAAGTTTTTCATTTCCTACCGGTATCCACGTGCAAAACCCTTGTCCACACCCTGGTACTTAGTCATTTGGACTTTAGCAATGCCTTGCTGATTGCCGCTAAGGAAGGCCTGCAGGCGGTACAGAATACTGCTGCCCGCCTGGTAACCGGAGCCATCTATCGTACCCCCTCTCTCCCTCTGCTGCGTAAACTCCACTGGCTGCCAGTTCGAAAAAGAATACAATTTAAAATCTGCTGTATCGTTTTCAAAGGCATAAACGAGATGGGCCTGACGTATCTTGCAGATAAGTTAGTGAAATATATCCCTCCCGCGCCCTCCGCTCCGAAGGGAAGGGCCTGCTCAAGGTCCCGCGAATAAAATATACCAGATTGGGAGGAAAGTCCTTCTCATATTTCGCCCCTAAACTATGGAATCAGCTACCTCCTGAGATCCGCCTCACCACCAACTACTTAGGATTCAGAAAGAAGCTTAAAACACTACTCTCCTAATCTGGTTGCCTGTCCTTACAGTTGTCCTCAGCGCGGAGATACCCCATCTGGGGTGATTCAGGCGCTTTATAAATGACTTAAATAAAAAAAAAATATGACACATAAATACACTCTATTGTACTTTACTCTACCCTGTGTTACACCACTCTACCCGACTCTACTTCATTTATGCAAGACTTTACCTCATTCTATGCTACAATACAACAATCCACTCTATGCAGTTCCATTTGTTTCACATACTACTGTACTCTATGCATCTCCATTCTACAATACTATACTACAATTTATGCCACTCTTCGACACTTTACTCCATCTAAACCCCTTCACTCCACTGTACAACACTGTACTATATTGTATGCCACTATACAGCACTCTACTCCACTCTACTAGACTCTGTTACAATATACAACACTGTACACAACTCTTTGAAGATCACTACACCTCACTTAACTTCATTCTACTCAGATACAGTACTCCACTCTACTCCACTAGGCCACTGTATTCTACTCCACTCTATGCCACACAATGCGATCGTACTCTATAACATTGAATGCCAATCCACTGTATCACATTCTATAACACTGTACCATACACCACTCCACTCTACAAAAATCAATTAGACCATATTGCTCTCTACTCTACTATAGTCTACATCACTTTCAAATACTGTACAGCACCCCACTACACTCTACTGTACAACATGGTACTACAATTTAAAAAAACTTTACTCAACTGTATGCTACACCACTTCACTCTACTGCACCCCACGCCGCTATAGTCTATGATATGCCACGCCACTCCACTCTGACACTTTACTCCACTCTACACTACCCCAATCCAGTGTACTCTACTCGACTATACAACACTTTATCCCATTCTATGCCACTCAACTCTACTCCGCTCCACTCTCCGACACTTTACACCAATGTATGCAATTCCACTTTACAACAATGTACTACAGTCTATGACACTCTACTGCACGCCGATCCCTTCTACTCCACAGTACTACACTGTCTGACACTCGCAGACACGCCACACAGCTTCTCTCTATAATATACCTCCACTATATGACAAAGCACACCACTCTATGACCACCGCCTCCAATCAATCAATCAATACATTTATAGAGCGCACTACTCACCCGTAGGGTCTCAAGGCGCTAGGAGGGGGGGGTGCCTTTACTGCTCGAACAGCCAGGTCTTAAGCCTCTTCCTGAAGGAGAGGTGGTCCTGGGTCAGGCGTAGGTCGGTCGGGAGGGAGTTCCAGGTCTTGGCGGCCAGGTAGGAGAAGGACCTTCCTCCTGTTGTCGCTCTTCGGATGCGGGGGACGGCGGCGAGGGCGTGGCTGGTTGATCTGAGGTGGCGCTTGGGAGCGTAGAAGTTGATTCGGTTGTTGAGGTAGCTCGGGCCTTGGTCGTGTAGGGCTTTGTGTGCGTGGGTGAGGAGGCGGAAGGTGATTCTTTTGTTGATGGGGAGCCAGTGCAGGTCTCTCAGGTGCCCGGAGATGTGGCTGTTTCGTGGGATGTCGAGGATGAGTCTGGCTGAGGCGTTCTGGATCCGCTGGAGTCTCTTCTGGAGCTTGGCAGTGGTTCCGGCGTAGAGGGCGTTGCCGTAGTCCAGTCGGCTGGTGACGAGGGCCTGGGTGACAGTCTTCCTGGTCTCGGTGGGGATCCACCAGAAGATCTTCCGTAGCATGCGCAGGATGTTGAAGCATGACGAGGAGACGGCGTTGACTTGTCTGGTCATGGAGAGGGAGGAGTCCAGGATGAAGCCCAGGTTGCGTGCGTGGTCCGTTGGTTTGAGTGCGGTGCCCAGGGCGGGCGGCCACCAGGAGTCGTCCCAGGCGGAGGGCGAGGAGCCCAGGATGAGGACCTCCGTCTTGTCTGAGTTCAGTTTCAGGCGGCTGGTCGTCATCCATTCGGCTACATCTCTCATCCCTTCGTGCAGGTTGGCTCTGGCGGCGGCGGGGTCGTTGGTCAGGGAGAGGATCAGTTGGGTGTCGTCGGCGTAGGAGATTATGTTGAGGTTGTGCTGGCGTGCGATGGCCGCGAGGGGGCTCATGTAGACGTTGAAGAGGGTGGGACTCAACGAGGATCCTTGAGGGACACCGCAGATGACTTCGGTGGCCTCTGACTTGTACGGTGGTAGGCGGACTCTCTGTGTTCTTCCGTCGAGGAAGGAGGTGATCCATTCCAGTGCCTTCTCCTGGATTCCGATGTTGCCAAGGCGCTGTACTAGGGTGCGGTGGCAGACAGTGTCGAATGCCGCGGAGAGGTCCAGGAGGATGAGGGCCGCTGTTTCTCCGTTGTCCATCAGGGTACGGATGTCATCGGCGGCGGCGATGAGGGCGGTCTCGGTGCTGTGGTTGGCTCGGAAGCCAGACTGTGAGGGGTCGAGGGATCCATTCGTCTCGAGGAAGGCGGCCAGCTGTTTGTTGACGGTCTTTTCGATGACTTTGGCCGGGAACGGGAGGAGTGAGATGGGACGGTAGTTCTTGAGTCCGGTGGGGTCCGCTGTAGGTTTCTTGAGTAGAGCGCTGAGTTCGGCGTGCTTCCAGCTCTCAGGGAAGGTGGCGGTGTCGAGGGAGGTGTTGATAATGTCCCGCAGGTGGGGTGCGATGACAGCGTCGGCCTTGTTGAAGACGTGGTGAGGGCAGGGGTCGGTTGGAGATCCGGAGTGGATGGAGTTCATCGTGCGGATGGTGTCTTCGGTGCTGATCGGGGTCCAGGCGCGGAGGGTGGTGGTGGGTGGCGTTGCTGCGGTTTTGACATGCGTTGGTTGGATGCTGAAGCTGTTGTGTATGTCCGCGATCTTGTTGTGGAAGTAGGAGGCGAGGGAGTTGCAGAGGTCTTGCGATGGGGTGATGTCGTTGAGCATAGTAGAGTGCTTTGAAGTGGTGTCGGGTGAAGTAGAGTGTCTTAGATTGGGGTATTGTCAAATGGAGTGTCGTAGAGTGTACTCTACGACACTCCATTTGACAATACCCCAATCTAAGACACTCTACTTCACCCGACACCACTTCAAAGCACTCTACTATGCTCTATGATAGCCTGTGGCACCCTCTATACTGTTGTACATGCCAATCCACTGCACAGTTCACTGTGCCAGTCTACGATAAGTAACTCCACTATATGAGATGCCATGCCATTACACTATATAACACTTTACTACACTATAAGATAGCCTACTACACTCTCTTCTACTCTATTTGATTCCAACCTACAATACTCCATTCTATGACAATAGACTTTACAACACTCTCCTTCATTCTTCTGTACAATAATCCACATAGCAACTGTCCACTTGCGACACAGGATTGTTCAATTTGAAGCACATTTTTAGTAAAAATGTTTTTAAAAAATGAAATTCAATGAGAAAAATGAAGGCTAAAGCTTAATTATAGTTAGGAAAACATATTTTCCCTATAGAAACCAAGTTTAAAAATTCCAAAGTTATAGTTATAACTTTAATTTACAATGTATCCACCACCTTCAAATTATTAAGTAGCGGAACTCTTCACACGCTCTTTTCAGCTCACTAACCAGACAACACTAACTATAATGCACCACTTAATTAATAAAAAAAAACTTTGAAATTCACTGAAAAACAAAGGTACTGGGATGTTATAGTTAGAAAATAGAACATTAAAAAACATTACAAATTCACTGAAAAAACAAAGGTTACAGGAAAGTTATAGTTACAAAATATAACATTAAAAGACCTTTGAAATTCACTGAAAAAACAAAGGTTACAGGGATGTTATAGTATAATCATGCATCCACTTACTCATCCATACAACCACTCACAGATCTAATCATACAGACACAGACATTTACACACCCACTCACACACCCATACACCCATATGCACACTGAGTCAGTCACCTATTCAGCTACTTACACACCTACTCCCTCACTCACACAGCCACTCACTCACCTATAGAGTTACTCACACACCCACTCACTTATTCATGCAGATATTGTCACATGTAGCTTCTCACCTATACAGTCTCTGACACAAGCAAACACTCACCCATACAGCCGCTCTCACACTCACTCACTCACCTGTAGAGTCCCTCGCACACCCACTCACTCACCCATATAGCCAATAACATACTCACTCACCCATACACCAATGACACACCCACTCACTCACCCACACAGCCACAGACAGTCACTTACTCATCCTTACAGCCACTCACACACCAGCATAGACACTCACACAGCCATTCACTCACTCATATATTCACTCACACACCAATAGAGCCAGACACCTAATTACACATGGATACACACAATCACACAGCCACTCACATAATGAGGCTTATTAGAATGTTGGTGACACCGTCTCAGACTCAGGACCGACCGACCTCAAGTCGACGGTTCTGACGGCCTGATTACGATGCACTCAATCACTGTTTGGCCACATACTCACTTTTCTCTTTGGGAGCTTGTGTCACAGCCGTAAACCAGCCATGATACAGACTACTATAGAGAAATGAGGGTGTGTTTAACCCCTTCGACGCTGATGACGAGCTGGGCTCGTCATGAGGTAGCCTCCTCGCACGCTCATGACGAGCCCAGCTCGTCATGTAAAGTGCGAATCCCTAAAACCCAGCGTACGGGCGGAAATCCTACCGCACGCATGCGGTTAAAACCCTGCACCCTATGGCCGGCACCCCATGGTGCCTGCCCCCAGTGCATGGGTTTACAGGAGGGTGCCCTAGGGACCCCCTCTACCACCAACCGTAGACCGCGGAGGCAAGGAGGTCCTGATGGGGCCCCCAAAGTGCTTTCCAACAGCTTTTCGGTGTCAGAAAGGCCGGCACAGAAAGGCTGTGGGAAACTGACATCGTAATCCTGATGGTGGAAACGCCATCTATAGGAGACTGCGGTGTGGTTATGACCAGATGGAAGCCTCTGAGAGCCGGTCGGAACGGAGTCGGAATGACCGGCCAGTTTATGTTTGCACCGCCAACATCATAATCGGGTGGTCAGACAGCAAACCGACCGTGTCAGTCGGAAAGCCTCAGACCGCACTCGGAAAGCTTCTGACTAGCGGTCGGAGGCTTTCTGACCGACATCTTAATCGGCCCCAATATGTGTTACAAATAGTATTACTCATTAGTAGTACGCAAAGAATACACATTTATCTTTTGTAGTATTTTAGTATTTATGTTTAGCAGTCAAACATTTTTACATAACACTCTCGCTCAATGGATGATGTCATCATTGATGTCTTCAGTGATATAATTTAAGATGTCATCAGTGATGTCATGAGTGATGTCACTGACCATGTCATGAGTGATGTAATATGTGAGGTCATAAGCAGTGCATTGCAGGGACGTAAGTTATAGTTAGCTCAGGTAACTACAACTGCTGAATTTCAATGGTTTTGTACGAGTGAAATGTGAACCTACTGATAATGTACCTGTAACCTTTGTTTTTTTCAGTGAAATTCTAAGGTTTTTTTCAATTCTATTACTGATCTATTACGTCCCTGTAGCCTTTGTCTATAGGAACATTATAGTTTCATTCTTTTATTCTTAAATTCTGTAGATTCTTAATGTGCTTGAGCTGATAAATCAGGCAAGAACAGCAAAACATCTTGGACCAGGGTCATCTCCTCCCTCACTATTTCTATAATTCCCTCTCTCTCTTCTCCCTTGCTAGCACTCTACATTCTCTTTTTTCTTTGACTTTTCCTTTCTTTTCTAAGTACTTTTTTTCAGTTAAACCTCTCTCTGCCTCTGTTTGTCAACCTCTCTCTAATCCACCTTTTTCATCCTCTCATTTTCATACTGTGTTATTTTACTTTCTTCCATCATCCTCCCCTCTCTTGTAATTCCTCTTTGTTTGTTTCCCTTTCTCTCCCCTGCTGTTGCTGATTCAGTAACAGTGTTCTAGTACAATGACTGATTGATTCACGATGAGGGCTGCCACTCATTTATGCATTATATTTTTATAAATATGACTTCAGGCTACGTTCAGAACTGGAGCCTTTTTCAGAGTTTCCAGGGAACTAAAAATCCTCCATTTTTTCTGGGTTGACTCTAAACAGGGAGTGTAATCCTCCGGCAGAATTTCATTAATATACGGCTAACATTATATAGGAAATTGGATCTATTCCATATTTAGACTTGCCTCCTGCATTAGAATAATGTATGGTCCCTCCAAACTCCAAATTAGGCCCAATGTGTCCCTATGAGTTACCTTAATGGGCGTTTGGCCTCTCTGCAGCGGACTGTGTCCATGGACTCGTCCCCCATCTCTGATCTCTCACTTACCTACGCTCTCACCTACAAAACCAATAACACCCAAAAAAGAAAACCTCTGTAGGCTGTTTGCAGCCGAAATTATGCACTACGCGGAAGAGACTGCCGGCAAGGTTATTTGAATCTCTCTGTGAAAGGTGTAATTTTCCTGCAATTGATTTCCTAAAGATACTGAGCGGCCACCGTGCACCGAAAACTAATTTTGCTGAGAAGATGAGTCTCTTCAGTTCACCTTGATTGGCAACCGTGATAAATTCCTATAATTACTCCTGAATCTGAGGAGGTTTTTAATTTGTTAAGATGTTGCCAGGGCGACAGCTCGAAGGTGGCAACTCTAGAAGAGCTCAGGGGGCGGTGAGCCCGCCTGCTTTCCTCTGCCTGGATAGGCTTTGTTTGCGTGGACTTAAAAACAGATATTTCAATAAATGCTAGGGTAGCTCAGTGTGTTGAGCGCCTGCTGCACAGGTGTTCACATCCTGCTGGGTCAACTCAGACTTGAGTTGGGCAGGAATAAATAATACTCCAATTTCTGAGGAATTGGTGAGATTAGAAAAGAATCACCCAGGCGTTGAGGTTCCACCTAAAATTCAGCCCCTATGGTAGAGGAATTTCAACCTGTTGGTTTTCACCCTTTTGGGCAATTCCTGCAGATACCAGAGGGTTTCCTGTGCAATCCTACTCAAACACAGGTAGCCGTTCGATCAAATATTGTCCTAGCTTAAACTAAAACCTGCATTTGAAGACACAATTCGCAGTGTGCACTATTTAACTGGAAATTGTTTGCAATACGCCAATTATATTTACATTTTCAACTTCTGGGGAAGATCTAAGACAGACGTTCATAATACGAATGAAATGTCTTACTGACGACTAAGTGAACAGCACACAACAAACAATAACATTATTTTGGGCGCTTTTGATTGTGCAATTTGTTTTGTACCGCTCAAACACTACACGTCAGTTTATATAAGTAACCATCCATTTCATATTTTAGAATTTTGTATTTCGTTTCACGGCATCTCTCCTCGCTGCCCTGTATGTATTCTCCATTCCCCGCCATACAACTCTTCGTACCTGGAGTCATAAGAGTTAAAGCGGCAAATAACAGCTTTAGGAATTCGCCCTGAACTGTGAAAGGCAGAATCTGAGGAAATATTTGTTAGACTAGCAATTCCAAATTACAGACACATTATAAAACACGTGCAATTAACGCTAAATCCTAAAAAAATCTTTAATTGTAATTATAAAACCATAAGAAAATGTTTACCATAGAAAATGGCGCTGCCAGTTAGCCATGCAAAAAGAACAATTGCTGGACAGAATGCAGAACAATGTCCTACATTCACCCCAGTACAGACATCTGGGACTAAATCCATCGTTTGCTTGCTCACCATGCCATTCCAGTTTTGACCCAGCCATATGGAAATCAGTCTTGACCCTGTGCCCAATGGGAACAGACCAGCCCGAACTGCCACACCAGGTCCTCCCTGGACTGGAAACAAGCATTCTAGGACCGGTCAGTTATCCATAGCGCGGAACTTGGGTGCTCTGCCAAGGCTTCTGACATGAGTGTGATAATCTTTGCCATACCAGTGAGCCACCCAGTACATAATGTCAAGGATGTGCTTTTGGGCCATACCAGCTGGGTAGGTACAGCAAACAACGTCCACTAACATTTACAGCAAAGTGAATAGAACATTAACACAAGCTTCCACCACACACAGAACAGGAAGAGCAGAGCACAGCATAGTCAGATCATGGTTGCTTTACACCAAGGATAGTGACATAGTGGGCAGCAGTGCAAGCTTCCCTTGTATACAAAAATTAAGGCCAGGTAATACCTGGTCTCAGGATGGCAAAACGACGTGAATTTATTAATATCTCTGGGTTGTTTGCTCTTTCTATGTGTGCTGCATTCTGCAGCATACATACATGGGCCAAATTTACAAGGGGATCTTGCCACCAGAACATCACTCAAGTGACGTTCTATTGGCAATATTCCCTTCTTCTTATTTACAAAGCGGCTTTAAGCCACTTAACATGGCTTAACGACTCCCTGTAAATAAGGCCCTTTTCACGCTTCACTTAACGTGAAAGGGGCGTGCAATGGATGCTGCAGTGGGCGCTCCACCGCAACACCTATTGCTTTTTGACACTGCCCGATATTTACAAGGCTGGGGCAACTCCAAATACTAAGACCAGGGAATACCTGATCTTAGACTGGTGATATGAGGATTAATTATTAATTTCTCCGCATTTTTTGTTCTTTCCATGTGTGATGCAGAATGCAGCACACATGGAAAGAGCAAATCGCCTTTCAAGATTGTTTATGTGCAGGATGGTGTCCCTTCCTGCACATAAAATATCGTCCCTGCAGCGCAGGAACCCTTGCAACATGGCAGCAGGGTGCCTGCTCTAACCCTAGGCTGCTTTTTTAGTGCCACAGATAGGGGAAACACAGGTGTGCGCTGTATTTTTGTAAATACGGCACAACCCAGCATTTTAAAAATGTCAGAGCGCGGTGTTGACAAATTTGGCATAACACCGCGCACCATCACTTTCTTGTAAATATCCCCCTCATGTCTAGGGCACAGGAAGCAGCAGTTAAAGCTTCTCTGACATACAGTGCACAGCTCCAGCATGGGCAACAGAAGTGCAAGCTTCAATCACACCTAGAATAAGTATTCATTCCCTCACACACTCACAAAAGATACATCTTTGCAAACAACAGCTGCAATACTTTTTCTAGAAACTGATACTATCCTTATCGCTCCCCACCTGAGAGACCTCCACTGGCTCACCATCCAGAAAGATAGTATGTACAGAAAAGGCAGCAATGGGATGATTAAAGCTGCAACAATGTCCTAGTCACCTAGTAGTTAGCAACAATATAAATACTTTGTCTGGATGCCCACCTCCAGGATCATCTGCCAAGAGACACAACATGTTATATATCACAGATAAACAAAGTACGGAGAGGGAAACAAAAAGGAAAGATAAGTAAACAACAACTGTGATTCCACAGAATGACATCAGGAGTCTTCAGTATCTCTGTTGCTTCTTTTTTATTTTCAAATTGTTGAGGTAAAACGCCAACTTGTGCAGCCAACACGTTTCACCCTGAATAGGGCTTCATCAGGGCTGCAAAGATTGACATAAAAACATCTTACAATAAGACAAAACACTATACAATAGGACAAAACACTAACAGAAAATTGTCTCAGACATAAAAAAAATTACACAAATTATTTAACCCAGGAAACTGTTATACTGGGTTTATGCGTATTGCTAAAATGTTTTCACAAACATTAATATAAACTTACAAAATATCATGGAAATGTATCAAATTTTGTATCATGTATCTTCATTGTGTCACAATAAGAGACACCGAAAACCCCAAGAAAAACACTTGTAAAAATAACGAGCAATGCAGAATAAGGTTCATACCTTGGAGAGAAAAAAGAAAATACCAAGAGTAGCAAAAGGGGGAAAAAAGGACAGACGTTTTTTTGCCACCCAATGAGTGAAAAAACAAAAAGCCAGCTCTTGACATCATAATCAATCATGATGTCACCAACACAAATGTGGCAGGAAAAGAAAACATTTTAATTTTCCAAGAGTAAAATTCAACATTTTAATTTTCCAAGAGTAAAATTCACTGGTTCCTTACCAGTATTTTAAATGTATCCAGTAAAGACACAACAACTTCTAAGCAAGATTAAGATTAGCTGCAAGGGAAATTTAAATAAAATCAGTACCCAACAGGCACAGTTTCATCTTGGTGCTACTTGAAAGATGGTATCTCAACGTACCTCCAATAGTAGGCATATAGCCTATCCATAGGATGCTGTGACAAAGATTAAAGCAACCGTACGTAAACGAGTGAGATTTCACTTTGATAGGTGAAACAGTGGCTAGAAAACAAGCACAAATGCATAAGTCAGTCTAGCTCCCTATGCAAATGACGAAACACTGTTACTGCCAGGCATTTGCAATGCGATATAAGCCGTCATGCCAATTGTGGTACATTCAAGAAATATCCACTAGTACGTAAACCTTCATATCTCTCAAAACAATTCGGGCCGAAAATACTCCCCATTGGTCTAACTATCGAGCCTTACCATAACAGGGTTGGGTTGCCAGGTTATCTCTACACACAGTGTTCTTATTTGTTAAAACAGAGCAAGTCCCTTGCACTTGATCTCAAATTTAGAAACACACAATGTATAAATCGTATGTTATTATTTATTTGACAACTGAAGGTTAAGAGTTCCAATACGTCCTACTGCCATCATGTTTTAAATGGACTCAAAAACACGAGCCATCAGCAGTTTATGAGTTACAAACACTGGCATGATTGCTCACCACCTTAAGTGAGTACAGCAGCAGCCAAAGATTCGTTAGGACGTCAGCTGGCTAGACTATTCACATAGCATCGAGCGAAGGGGCATACACATTACGGTGAAGTATTAAATCACATTGCCACCAACAGCGTCGGATTGGTGACGCGGGCATTTTGGGCAATGCCCGAGGGTCCGGTGTCCAAGTTCTGCTGTGGGCTGCTTTTTTGAGCAGTCGGGGGGGGGGGGGGTTGCATTTGGGCGCTGTCTCTATTGTTCGAACAGCCAGCGGCCCAGTGGGTGTCTGAGTGGCCTTTCTAGAGGCAGATGGGCGCTCATTACCTCCGTTTAGCAACAGGCAGAGCTGTCACTCCCTTTGTCTCGCGGGCCGGCCCATTGATGTGCGCACATACTGAGTGGGGGGCGGGGGCCTGAGCAGAAGTGGCCTAACTTGTTTCACCACTGTAAACTAACGCGTGCATTTTTTTACACCCCCTCATAAAGTTTTTGTATAAGATTACGCCAAGCAGTGATTTGAGGAGTGATTGTGCAAATGTGGGCCGTTTTTTTTTTTTTGCGTGCCCGGGCCGATTTTCAATCCCAATCCAACCCTGGCCACCAAATAGTCTGTACGGCTCATTCCAAAAGAGCCATACGTTCTAGGCTAATGCGTCAAAAGATGGAAAAGCACATTGTCTTACCCGTGTATTCAAACGTAAGCTCCCATCTTTCAGAAGGACGCTGACCGTGGTATTCGCAGTCTGACTGCTCACGCTTAGTGCCGCCTTCATTCAGCTTCAACAATTCCTTTTAGCCAATCCCACTGCTCCTCGTCAGATTGTGACGAAAGCCCAAAATTGACCGCGGGCAAAAAAGCACTCCTCCCTTGTCCACGTCAAAGACTAAGGCATATACAAAACATTTGCCGTGTTGTTTTTATTCAGATGCTAGTTTATTAGTTTGCACTGGTAATAGAACAGAAAACACCTGTTTGGTTGAGAAGTAAAGAAACAAATACCCTTGCAACTACTGTTATTAGGCATTATCCTGATCATGAAGCATACCATGTTGTGTCACCCGAAGTTTGTTTATGATCGAAATGTAAAAGGACCCATCCCCTCGTAACCAATGCATAAACCTAAACACCAGGTATGCCATACTGCTCAATTTATTACGGTTAATACCTTGTTGTTCCCATTATATTCACTAATTACTCCTGCTCTTACTGCATATAGATGTTTTTATTGATGTTAGATGTTTTTATTACAATCTTTGCAGCCCCAATGAAGCTCTATTCAGGGTGAAACATGTCGGTTGCACGAGTTGGTGTTTTACCTCAATAATTTGAAAATAAAAAAGAAGCAACAGAGATACTGAAGACTCCTGATCTCATTCTGTGGAAATACAATTGTTGTTTTCTTATCTTTCCTTTTGGTTTGCCTCTCCGTACTTTGTTTATCTGTGCCATCCAGAAAGATGCCAGCTCAAGATCCTCACACACCTCTACAGAGCCCATCATGACCTAGGACCTACCTACATCAACCATAGACTGAACTTCCACCAACCCTCTAGACTTCTGTGCTCCTCTTTACTAACCCTCTCACCCCCTCCCACTGCATCTGTCACAGCCACAGTGGTGGAAGCTCCTTCTCCTACATCGCTGCCAAGACCTAGAACAACTTTCCCCTCCAGCTCATACAGCCCCCTCACTGGCAGACTTCATAAAGAGTCTCAAGATATGGATCTTTGACAGAGACACAGCACCCAGATACCTATAGGGGTGACAGTGTTGCACTTTACAAATGCTGATTGATTGATTGATTGATTTTGATTGGCAGAATTACCTTGATTTTTCCCAAGATGAATATGCACCGCATTACAAAGATATTTTCATAAACACTTAAGCTGATGATTAAGGATGAAATCATTGTTTTCCAAATATATGTTTAAAGCATATTTTTGGAGGGATAACCACCTATTTAAAACCGAATCATTGACATTGCTCTCCAAATATGTACAGTATCATTAATCTGAGAGCCAGCCATCATTGCTGTATGTGCTTAATAAATTAGTCTGCTGTACTTCCTGAGATCACAAGACGTGTATTTTTTTCCCACTCTGACACTTCCTAAGAGATTTTCGAACATAACATGTGGTTCAAAATCTTCTTGAGACAGGGAGCAAAATTGAAAAGAAGCGAAATGTAGAGGTGTAGATAGGTGTTAAGTAAAATGATAGGACTTCTGAAATTGGATTTTCTGAACCACATGTATCACCTATGAAATTTTAGAACTTTTAAGGGAAATTATGCCGAATGCTGCACCAGTTTTCCACCAGTTTCGCAAAATAATCTTGTAACGGGAAACCCTGCAGTACTCTTGGGGAGGGTTTTACCTTGCTTGGCACGTTGTGAAAGTACAGGCACCAATCCAAAGTGCTGTTAGTGATGCTACAGCTCATTTATGAGAAAATTGTGCTGAAAATCAATTATTGGATCTAATTTTTAAACGTTTTTTTCAAAAAGGACTTCCACTTTCAGATTCGTCTTCCTGCAACCCAGCCAGTCTTGATTGTTGCAGCCATTTAGTAGAGGTTTTACATCCCCACCATTTAAATTTACTTCAATTTCCACATGTTCCATTTCGCATCTTGTTAGAAGTCAAAAGGAAGGCAAACCCCTGCAGGCAAACTGTCATCAAACATATCTTTCCATATTTCAAAATGTCTTAAAAACCCAACTTTTCCAACTGGCCTTTTTAACTTCTTGGTTTTTATCTAAAGTTCTGGTATTTTATGTAAAAATGGTATTGGAAGCACCTGAAAAGATCTGACAATATTCCTGTGGTGGACAGGCAAGTACCATGTGGCCTTGGTGAGGGATGAGGAGTATAGAGTTAAAATGTAAGCGGGACTAAAGTAAGGTTCTGTGATTTATTTATTATATCCGTTATAATCAATGGAATCGCAATAAAAACAAGACAAATATTTTATATTTCATTACATTCCATGTGCTCTCTTCTGACAAAGGAAGATATGAAGGCTAAAGAACTTGGCAATAAGAAAAAAAATCCTATGTGTCGAATGTGTGATAAAGGGCGGAACAGTTTCAACAATGGAAGACCAGAGAAGGTCGCCAACAGGTGGAATGATGCAACAGGAAGGGTTATGGATCAAATGTACAAACGTCAGGTTTTGCGACTCGCGATTTGTGATTCTCAAAACCTGATGTACAACAGTGTCTCAGGCATTGTTTGCGATTCCCAAATGGGTCGCAAGGGACCTGCCTCATTAATATTCATAAGGCACGTCGCAATTTGAGACCCATTGGGAATGTCTAGCACTCACAGGGATGGTGGCTTGCCGGGGTCAGCAGACCACCATTTCTGTGACTGCTTTTTGAATAAAGCTTTTTTTTTTTAATGCAGCCTGTTTTCCTTAAAGGAAAACGTGATGCATTTCAAAAATAAAAATAACGTTTTATTTTCCTTTTTTTAGACTGGGCTGTGGGCCCTGACACCACGGCCTGCTCTAAAAAATTATTGGCGCCCCCATTCACAAAGGGGAATGGTCTCTTAGGGAACCCATCCCCATTGCAAATGGCTTATTACAAATTTAAAATTGGTGATAATCTGCAAATGTTTTTCGACCACATTCCCAGTTGCAGAACATTCGTACATACAAGTGTCACTAGCTATTAGGAAGGGATGCCCTTTACACACCCCTTCCTAATAGCGATTCACAAACCCTATTTTGCGAGTGAATGATAGGTTACTGACTCTCAAAATAGGGTTGGTACATAGGACAATACATTTTACCAATCACAAACAGCCCAGTGGGCCATTTACAACCGTTAAAATAAGTTGTACATCTGGGGCCGCATGCACGCCCATTTCCTTCTGCGGCTCGCATTTTGCAAATAACAACTTGCAATTTGTGAAACTCAAAAGGAAATGCACTAATGTGTTTTGCAATTCCCAATAGGGTCGCAAACGACCTGACTCATCAATATTCACAAGGCAGGTCACAATTTGAGACCCATTGGGAATAGGCAATACAACTGGGATGGTGGCCTGCTTGGGACAGCAGACCCCCATGTCTATGTTTGCGTTTTAAATAAAGGTAACTTTTCTTTTTTTAAATGCATCCTTTCAGGAAAATGGGATGAGTTTCAGAAACAAAAATGAAACGTTTCAGTTTCATCTTTAGGTCTCGCGACCTGCGTTGCACTGCGCAGCAGTGCACGTGCAGGCGAGAGTCCTTTTGTCCGGGGTTCAGAAATGGACCCTGGAAATTAACATGCTCATGCGTGTGTTTTTACTTTTGCGGCCTGCTATTGGCCTTTGCCTGCGTGTTTGCTTTAAAGATAGCACACAATAGGCCAGAGGCGGGCGCATAGCTCCACCCATGGCCCATTGGTGTCTATTACGCTCATTTCTGCCATATGGTTTCAATTATCGTGCACAGACATGGGCGCGATAATTGAAACCATATGGTGTGCCTGCGCACCGCTTGCGGCTTTCTTTTTCCCAAAATCGATCGCTTTCAGTTTCAAGATCGCCTTTCTCCTCCCTCCCCACTCCCCTTTTGTCTCCTCACCTCCACCCCCTCCTCGCACCCCTCCCATGTCCGCGTGCAAGGAGAGTCCTGTTCAGCCCCAGGCGAATGCAAAAAGCTATTTTTCTTGTTATACTAATAGTATGATTTTTTTGCTAGTGTAGGCAACTTACGGACGATCCGAAGAGTTATCAGAGGCTGGCACCTTACAATGCTGATGCCGCTTGTTTTTTTATTTGCAATAGAGATCGCGAAAGTGATCGCTTTCAGTGGTGCTTGTTTTTTCCTGGTTTGTTCACCGTTCTGTCAGCTTCAGAGTCAGGTAACGGGATCTGGTCACGTGACTCCGGCAGCTCGCGCTGGTTCCGGTGTCAGTATACCGGTGTGCATCAGTTTCTGTGCCTTGTTCGCAAAGGTTGCAGACATGGTGTACCTGGGGCTGGCACCGCCTATTAACGTCATGAGTGTCTTCTGGGGAGTTGTGGGTGCCGTCGTGCCCTGGTTTATCCCCAAGGGTCCTAACCGGGGGTGAGTGCGGCAAAAGCGGAATTCTATCAGTATGGCGTTAAAGGTTAGGCGACGTTGGACGGGGTGGCAGAGCGCAGGACAGGCAAAGGGATTTTGTGAGTGGTGTGGGGGCAAATCAGAGCCTTTAGGGGTCTGAGGATCCGAATAATGTATATAAGTATGGGTTCTTCAGGGCATTCAGTGAGGTTTGCCTGAGTTGGGGACCCCGGATGATGGTATGCAGCAGTGTCCTCCTATAGGAGATTGAGGAACCGAGGGCTATATGTAAAGCAAAAGACTTAGGCGACTAATGCTGTAGCAGAGCGCGTTCAAACTGGGGCACATGGTATGTATCGTGTGTAGTGGGTGATCCATAGGAACTAATTAAGGACTAAATGGCGGCTGAAGTGATTTAACTTGGAGAATCAGGAAGTTATTTACCTAGCGGGGACTCTGGAGAGGTGGATGATCATGCTGGAACGTGTACAGTGATGGTGGTCGAGAATTGCTGGGGATGAAGTGGTCTGGAAATGCAAGCATATTTGGCTAATAGATTCCAGGGATATAGAATAGTTTTGAAATGCGTTGTGTGCCTTTGAGAGTCTATGGCCCTGTACCAAAAGAGAGGGGGGGGGAGGAGGAGGGGACGGCATCTTCAAACGTTGGCGGCAGATTGTCTCAGCTGTTGCTTTAAATATACTTTTTATTTCACTGTTGCTTTAAATATACTTTTTTTCATTTTTATAGTTCTGGTTGTAGCAATCTTAGACCTATCTGATTGACGTCTTGTTATACAGGATGCTTCACATGTCAAGACTGGCATAGTTGAGGTAACGATAATAGGAAAGGTTACATGCAAAAATACATGATTGGCAAATAAGTGCATAATTGGGGGCAGATGTGCTATTATGCTATTCACAAAAAAACGACTACCCTCCTTTTGCGAATGGAATCATATTTTGCGAACTGCTCTATGCATTAATAGATTTGTTCAGGAAATAACTAATTGCAGGGAGTCGCAGAATGACCTGCATAATTCATGTTAGGCAGCTTGCAGTTTGGATCCCCATGTGATTGGTTGCGATCATACATGTAGTGGCCTGCAAGAGACATCGGACCATCAACCCTCTGGTAGGATTCCAAAACGACAAACTTAAGCAGCATGTGCTACGTAAGGGAACTGGTGTTGATTTAAAATAGCTTTTGAATACTTCAGGAGAAGCAGGCGGTGGTCTCTTGGACCACTGCCTACTTCCTTTGTGTCTCCCACCCGGATTAGCAAAGGGTAGGGATGGGCCTATAGGACCCTTTCCCCTTTGCAAATAAGTCACATCTTCTATGAGGTACTTTAAAAACTACCCTTATGCGGTCACAAACCTTGCGATATTGCGGAGTTTGTGACTCCCAAAGGGGCTAAGTACATCTGTTCCCACATAAGTTAAAATAATAAATACAAACGTCTGAGTGTTGTCGGTTCTGCAATAAACACACTCCCCAACTGAGCTATCCTGCATCGACGATAACCCTTGTGGGCTAGAGACAGTGCTTTCCAGCTGGCTCAATAACCCTCTGTTATTGTTTCATCAAAACTGTGACTGCACATTACATACTTTTCTGTAACAAGTAAATTTACCTCTGATTCTTAGTGTCAGTTTTATGCTCTGTGACAGGCTGGATTTACATATTTTCGCAGCTGGTGCAATAACTGTATTAGCCATTTGAAAATACAATGGGCCTTATTTATGAAGGCCTTGCGCCACCGTTGCGTCACTTTTTCCCATGTTAAAAGTGACGCACCGGTGGCGCAAGGCCTTCATAAATAAGGCCTAATCTATTTGTGACCAGCGCAGCATTCGATAACTTTGGGGATAATAATGGCCAAATACTTGTAGGTCACCAGCAAACTGTCATTAGCTCTTCTCCAGACAACGCCCTTTTAGACCTCGAGTAGAGAACTGTGGGGCATATTATCAAGCAGGGCGTTAAAATTATCGCTGTTTTAGCGGCAGAAAACTGCAGCTAAAGCGGCGATAATGGGCTTGATAATATGACCA
The DNA here is from genome assembly GCF_964261635.1 of Lissotriton helveticus. NCBI lineage: Eukaryota > Metazoa > Chordata > Amphibia > Caudata > Salamandridae > Lissotriton > Lissotriton helveticus. Next base: position 526,531,509 of record NC_136072.1, read on the forward strand.
GGAGAATTGCAAAAGAAGCCCATGTTCACACCAGAACATGGGTTTCTATCGGAATTCACAAGGCCATTTTATCAAGCCCCTTATCGCCGCTTTAGCGGTAGTTTTCTGCCGCTAAAACTGCGATAATTTTAAACGCCCTGCTTGATAATATGCCCCCGTTTTTTTTTTGTTTTAAATGATTAATTTTAACGTACTCACTATTTTAACTATCTTGCATGCCTCAGTGCTCATTTCCCCTTCAGCATGCGACTCATTTCCGTGTAAAAATGGGGAAGGGACATTTTACTTTGCAACAATGCTGTTATATACAGTCTCGCCTTGCCCATAACGTTTTAATCGAACAGAAAAGAGGAAAAAAGATCCTCGAACGCCATGTGTTCATTGTTGGTTTAAACATGTTCACAGTTTGGAAAATATTTGAAGGTCATAGGATGTAAGGAACGTCCTTCAGCTTAATCCTTCTGCACGTCTTTCCTTTACTGGTTTATCATGTATTTCACATGACACTTAACTTTGCATGTTGCCTATTATCAGCATTCTTGTCTTCTTGCTACAGACCTTTAAACCGTTTTCTCACCAAGGATGTTTAATTTGTGTCAGCAAAATATTTCTATGCAACTGCTACTCTTTTTACTTCACATCACAAGATGTTTTGCATGTGTGAATTTTGGCACATGACCATGACCTCTGAGGCAGAGTGTTCCAAATCATGGATAATTACAACTTTTTATAAAGGTTCCTAAAGAAAAAGGAGCCAAACTCGGATTGTTCATAACCCGAAGCCATTCCCAAGCAGACCGCTGTGCACTGTCCTGTGCTGAAGAAGCTTCTGGTTTCAGCTCAGTTACCAGCACACCAAAGTTCACATCACTGAAAGCACCATCGCAACTGGCGTTAATTGGAGCCTCGGCTTGCTTTCCTTCATAAAATGCACCTACCTCGAGACTCAATTGGCAATCGTTTGTGTCTACATATCCGCCTACCAACAAATGTCAGTGCACACTTTTCCAAAAGGCAAACACACAACCAACCGTCAGTGCACGCATTTCCACCAGGCACACACACCACCAGCCGTCAGTGCACGCTTTCAACAGGCACACACACCACCAGCCGTCAGTGCACGCTTCCACCAGGCACACACACCACCAGCCGGCAGTGCACACTTCCACCAGGTACACACACCACCAGCCATCAGTGTACAATTTCTACAGGCACACACACCACCAGCCATCAGTGCACACATCAATTGTTAACGCATCCACAATTAACTATTGTAGCAATCGCAGTATGGCGCACTTTACTTTTAAACATATTCATCTAAAGCACAGCATGCCCCCATTGCTACAAAAATAAATACTAATTTTTTTGAGCTACAATTTATAGACTTTTGTTGCAATTGGTGTTGTAATATTTCACAATGCCTATAGCTCAAACTTAATTAATGCGAGACATCTCAGTTTCATTTTTTAAGAGTAGGGAGTGGTCCATAGGAACACTGCCTGCTCTTGAAAAATGTTTTCACTGCCAATGACAAAGAAGAAGGTATCCCCTAGGGACACCTTCCTGTTTGCTAGTAGCTTACCATCTACTTGAAGTAAGCGGTAAACTTCGATTGTTTTGCGCCCACATGCCAGTTGCAAAACAATTGTACATGCCCTTGCGACTCGCTATTAGGAAGGGATGCCTTTGAAATGCACTTTCCAAATAGCAACTCGCAAACCCTATTTTGCGAGTCGGTAACAGGTTACCGACTAGCAAAATGGGGTTTATACATGCTACAACCTTTTTTTGCAGTTGCAAACAGGCGAATCTCAGTTTGCAACCACTAAAAACGGTCATACATATTCCCCTGGCCCCTATATACTAGGGGGCATTGTGGAGGCCAGACCAGCAGAAACAAGCATTGACATTGGCAAAGAAAATTGCTTGGCTTTTGTTTTAATGAAAAAAATTCTCCAGTTTCAGTAAAACACGTAACAGGTACCACATGGGCAGCGCTCACAGAAGAGGATCATAATAGAAAGCAGCAAAGCAAGTTTGGCACACAGCTGAGTGCTTGCGTAGTACATGCTTTTTAATTAACTATAGCCTTTTTTGTCAGAGCATTGGTTATCAGAGAACAGTTATTGGCTATTGTGGAAGGTCTCAACAATTCAATAGTTTCTGCAAACAGTAATAGTGGAAATAGCAAGTCTCAATATTACACATCTTGGGGCATAATCTCAAGGATTTATCGCAGAGTTAACAGCACTTTATCGCAGCCAAAGTCGCAATAAATGTATCACCCAATTCACAAGCTGGTGCTATTTTCCTGCAGACTGAACCGCTTATTCCTACTCTTCTCCTTGCCCTTCCCTGACCTGGAGGTCCCAGGCTGGTCCTCCGGGGGGCTTGTGGGGTTCTGGTTGTCCTCTGTACTTGTTCCAGCAACCTGCATTGTGCTTAGCTGTTGTTTGGCTTTTGTTTGTATGATTTTTTTCTACTTTTGTGGTGATTTTTCCCACCTGACGTGTGTGAATTGCAGGCCTGTTGCAGGTTTTTGCTGATTTTTGTATCGCAATTGGCCTCATCGCACTGTTTTTTGCGTTCATGTTTTGCATTTTTGCGGCATCGCGTTGACTTTATCGCGCACTTTTGATGTGATATCGTGGGCCTTTCGCATGATACCACCATGTTGTGAATACAACGTTAACACAGCATTATTTTCCTGTGATAGACTGCGATGTGAAGAGTTGCGTTAAGCTAATTTTGTGGTAATTATCACACGTTCTTGAGAATATCCCCCTAAGAGGGGAGATTCCAAGTCAGGTAGAATTTGGTCTGATACTCACCCCACCCCCTTCATATCTGACAGGTCGCGCATTAGTAACTTCAGGGGGGGCAGCAGGGGGTGGAAAAACAGCACTGTGGACCTCATTTATAAGGTTTTGAAATAGGGCAGTGCTGCAAGGAATCTTTCTGCGTGGTCCTACATCAAAAGAAGAGGGCATGAATGTGCTGTATCTCCAAGATATGGTGCATTATTGTCCTCTTCCCCAGCGCATCCATGTGCTGCAGTGTGCCAACACAGGCACCATTGTACCATGATGCAATGGTGCCTGTGTTGCGGGGCTGATTGATTTTGTGCAGGAAGGGACACCTTCCTGCACAAAATCAATCAATTCAGCAATCAAGAATGCAGCACACATAGAAAAAGGAAAAACAATGAGAAATTAAAATATTTCTCCTTTTTGCGCCTCCCTAATGCCACACCTGGGGTGGCGTTAGATTCTGACGAATTCCCAAGTTTAAGGATTTCTAGTAAATCTGGGAATGTGTCAGATTCCATGGGTGTTGCATGGGAACACCCACAGCAACACCCATGGAATGCCCATTTCACGCAGTGTTCTACGTGAAAGGGGCACATATTTACAAGGCCATGAAAAGCCACATAAAGTGGCTTTATGTGGCCTTGTATATATGCTGGGGAACTATGCGCCACAGGAACAACTAAAAAGTGACATTCCGGTGTCACATGGGGCCTCATAAATAAGGCCCTCTGTTCTAGGTTGCTGGGGAATAACTTTCCAATCAGTGAATTATTGCCAATTCCCTTGTGGTTTCTTCCTGTGTTCCACCAGAAGATTTTAGCTACTTTCAGAGTCCTACGGAGAAATCTCACATCCTATAATCCCCACAAGGCCAGTAACTTTGATTATCTGCCACCTCAGGCCCTCAATGGGAGTCTCACTGGTGTTATCTTGGACAACCTGTAGCTGGCATGTTTTGCAACGAATGCATGAACCACTGATCTATACCTGCTTCAACCGAATGAAGTACAATTGATGCATAGCTCTGTTGCATAGCAGGTTGATTTCCTCTCTATTTCATTTCATATCTCATATAAAAAGAAGTCTGGATTTACCTACAGAGTTCTAGAATGCAGATGACATGCGAATATTATATTCAGTGACTTGCGGAGGAGTGTGAAATTGACTACTTCCTGAAAGATGCAAGGAGTCCATTATACCCAAATGTAGTCTGCACTTGCATATATTCTGTGTGATTAATGTCAATAATAGAAGTGGGGGTATGACATATATATATATATATATATATATATATATATATATATATATATATATATATATATATATATATATATATATATATATATATATATATATATTACGCTCCATGGGGTTGTCCAAGTAGCGGGTAGCACCCGAGCCTGCGTGCGCCTTCCCCAAAGCGTTAGTTGGTATCGGTAGTTGCGTGTTTGAAGTAGGCCCGACGCGTTTCGGAAATTTATTTTCGTGGTGTGGGTCACGCACACCTCTTTGAGTTTCAATTTGTATTGCTGTGGTGTGCTTCCAGGATATCACCCCCTGACAGAGAGGTGTCGTAATCCAATATGGTCAGTGGTACCTAGGATAAGTACCAACTCCTAGAGCACAACCTTCCGGAGAAACAAATTCACATTTTGTACCAAAGATGTATGAATGCAGTATCTATGTTTAATTCACATATGTTCATTCATGTCCATTGATCAATACTCATTCAACGAATGGTATCTATAATCCAATAGTCGTATTCAAATATTTAAACATTTCCCTCCCGATGCATTTCGGACATCTGTCCTTCGTCAGGGGATTCCTACAAGGCAAAAACATGGTCTAAGCATTTCACCCCCGGGGTTCAAAGAATCAGTAAGCTGCATAAGTCAAGTGCGCCAAAAGTAAAAAGTAAACTGAACGTGCTCAACCAATATTGAAACGTGACCCTAATTGTGGTTAATATTAACCGTGCAGTTAACGTAATCGCTGTGTTTGCTCAGAGTGCCTTGCAAAACAGAAATAGATTGAGTATTGTCCTAGCCGGTTCTGAAAACACCCGGTGCTCGGTAAAAAGTGCGCTTAAAAAATGCATTCGTAAATCATCATCTAGTGCTCAGTGTCTGAAATAATATATAATATTCCTCCACCAAAAACTTGAAAGTGTTCAAATAAAACTTACGAGAAAATGATGAGCGTGAGAACCCGCGTCCCACTCGTGCGCTGAACAAGCGTCTGCCGGCTGTGTTTAAATCAAAGCATAAACATGGATGACGGACGTGCTGGTGTGTGAAGACCTCCAGAGCTGTGGCGGCCATATTGTAAGGGTCTGAAAAGGTTGCCAGCATGTACGTGCAACTATTAAAAAGTGAATTACGTGCTATATGTGTTCCCAAATTTCATGCAAAATATAATAGAGAAACCTGCGGGCCAACTGTAACAACGTTGCTTAAACGCAAAATACAAATGGAAAATGCAAAACGATATTCAACATAACCATAACGTTAAAAATGAAATACAGGCAAGTAATCGTATATCCTCAGGTCATTTACAGGTAACACGTAAACTCCATCCGATCATTGAGACCGGACGGCTTCATGGATTGAAGAAACTTAATCCAGTGGTTCTCACGTTGCAGTAAGAAATCATTATTGTCTCTGCCATCCCGTTTTTTCACCACTTCCACAGCAGCGAACCGCAGTTGACTGATATTATGTCGGTTGTCTTTGAAATGTACAGCGAGGTTAGATTTCAAGTTCACTGTTCTTATATTACTTTTATGTTCATTAATCCTCACTTTAAGTTTCCTTGATGTTTTGCCAGTGTACACCAAGCCACACGGGCATTTGATAATGTAGATCACATTCTCGGTGTCACATGTCGCATTCAGTTTAAGTTTGATATTGGTGCCCTTCAGGGGGTGTTTCAGTGTGGGACCTTTGATCATGTTGTTGCAGTTTTTGCAATTCAAACAAGGCATATTGCCCTTGTACGTAATTTGCTTACGTTGACCGGGATGAGTGATAATCTCTTTCAAATTTCTGCCTCTTTTATAGGCGAATAATGGTTGTTGGTTGAAAATGCCATTAAAATCTTGTTCTCCACTAATGATGGGCCAATGCCGCAGAATTGAAGCCTTGTATGTTTTAGAAACTTCAGAAAATTTGGACACTATGACTGGTCTTTTGGTTTCTCCTTTGATTCTCATCATAAGTGTATCCTGCCTTGTAAGACTATCACATCGTTCCTTGGCATTACTCAGAATGCTCTCTGGATATCCTCTATGTGCAAAACGTCCAAGCATTAGTTGTGCTTGTGATTCATATTCGGATTCATTGGAAACAATTCTTTTCACCCGGAGCAGCTGTGAGAAGGGCAGATGGTTCTTTAATGATCTTTGATGATAAGACTTATAATGCAAAATGTTGTTTTTATCTGTCTCTTTTCTGTACAGATTGGTTTCCAAATGGTCCCCAACCCGTATCACCCTGACGTCCAGGAATGTGATCGTTGACTGGTTCACTTCATGTGTGAACTGAATGCGGTCATTGATGTTATTTAAGTTAGTTAAAGCTGATGATAATGAATCTTGATCTCCATGCCACAAGACGAAGATGTCGTCTATGTATCTCAGAAACATCACGGCATGTTGCATCCACTGGGTCTGGTTCAAAATGTAATTGTTCTCAAAATATTGCATGAATGCATTAGCGTACACCGGAGCCGCACAGTTGCCCATGGATGTCCCAGACAGCTGTGCGTACACTTGTTCATTCCAAGCGAAGTAGCTTTGGTACAGTGTGAAATGTATAAGCTGCATGATGAAAATCTGCAAGTCTTCTGTCAAATCTGATTGTAGCAAAATGCTTTCCACTGCTTCCATCCCTAAATCATGGGGAATACTAGTATACAAGGATTTTACATCAATGGAACATAACCAGATGTTATCAGTTTGCCCAAACTTGATTTCCTTGATCTTTAGCAAAAAATCAGTCGTATCTTTCACATATGTGCCAGACTGCTGTATGAGAGGTTGTAAGTACCGATCAATGAATTTGCCAGTGTTCTCGTGTATACTTCCACGAGTCGAAACAATTGGTCTGAATGGTGGCGATGTTAAATTCTTGTGAACTTTAGGAAGCATATACATGCTAGGGGTGCGTGGGTTGATGGTAGTTAAAAACTTCTTAGTTTTAGGATTAATCGTTCCCTTTTCCTCAGCCATTGAAAGTATGTTCATAAGCACCTCATTGTATTGAACAGTAGGATTGAATGTTAGCAAATTGTAAGTGTCAACATCTGCAAGATGTTCTTGGACTTTGTCATTGTAAAATTTGGTATCCATCAGGACAAGAGCCCCTCCCTTATCCGCTGTCTGATACGTGATGTCTTCCTTGTTTGCCAATCTGCTCAGTATGGAATACTCCTTGTTGGTTAAATTCACGTGTTTCTTTTTTCTGGTGAAATTGATGTTGCTAATGTCATTCTTTACCAATTTCTCAAAAGTGTCAAAGGACTTATGACTGACAGGTGCCATAAAGGTGCTCTTAGTTCTTAGTCCTCTCAATTGATCTGTGTGTTCACTCGCTGGTGGGGGTATCACATTCTCAAAAAAGTGCCTTAGTCGCAGATTGCGCATAAATTTAAACAAACTAATTTCCAATTCCAACTCGTTGGTGTGACTGGTCGGAATAAACGAGGTGCCTTTCTGTAGAACTTTGGTTTCCTCATCAGATAACGTATATGATGAAATGTTGATCACTAAGTTGTTTTCTTGGTTTTCTCTACCCTCTTGTTCAAGGTTGAACTCCTCATGTCTCTCCCCGTCTCTTTTTCTTTTTCTTTTGGCCTGGCTCCTCCTGGGTCGTCTCTTTCTTCTGAACCCTCGCCTAAAAAAGAAACCGTGGTGAGGACAGATGATTCCACGTTAGCTGTAGGTCTGCTGGTATCTGCTCGTCTACGGTCACCCCGAGATTCCTCCTCTGAGGATGAAGTTTCTGTTGTATTAGTCTGGTCCCTCGGTGGTTTATTCTGTCTTCTCCTGGCATATACCTCGGCCCAGGAGTACACCTCCCCCAACTTATAATCAATGGTATCTCTTCGATACTTGCGTATCTTTCGGTCATTGATTTCACGAGTGTGCTTGTCCATTTGAATGGTGATGTCATCCAGTATCTTGGACCATTCCTCAGCGGACAGCATGTCACTGAGTTCCTGTTTGCACTGCTGTATCTCTTTGTTTAATTCTTCCAAAGCTCGAGATAACTCATCAACTATTAGCAAAATTAAGTCCAAAGAACATTTATTCAGGATGGCGTACCATCTTTCCACAAATTTGGAGCTGTTCCTGCAAAGGAGCGGCTTTAGCGGGATGCGGAGACCTCTGGGTATCCGCTGTGCGCGGTGGTAACGTATCAACGTACTGGCATGAAGCCTTTGACTGATTTCCTTTCGTGTGTAATACAGAAGTTGTTTCAAACAATTGTCTTTGTTCCTAGTGGGACCTTGAGGACTTGCCACCTCGGGGATTAAGGCGTAGATCTTGTCGATGTCATCAACATTAAAAGCAAAGGTGTCTGCTTTCAAGTCAGTTAAAGCCGCAATGTCATCATATGCTAGAGAGGCCATGTTCTAGCAGTCTGTTTCAGGGGTGCAGTGGCCCAAGTCAGGGCAAAATATGAACGTGGTGTGGGTCACGCACACCTCTTTGAGTTTCAATTTGTATTGCTGTGGTGTGCTTCCAGGATATCACCCCCTGACAGAGAGGTGTCGTAATCCAATATGGTCAGTGGTACCTAGGATAAGTACCAACTCCTAGAGCACAACTTTCCGGAGAAACAAATTCACATTTTGTACCAAAGATGTATGAATGCAGTATCTATGTTTAATTCACATATGTTCATTCATGTCCATTGATCAATACTCATTCAACGAATGGTATCTATAATCCAATATTCGTATTCAAATATTTAAACATTTCCCTCCCGATGCATTTCGGACATCTGTCCTTCGTCAGGGGATTCCTACAAGGCAAAAACATGGTCTAAGCATTTCACCCCCGGGGTTCAAAGAATCAGTAAGCTGCATAAGTCAAGTGCGCCAAAAGTAAAAAGTAAACTGAACGTGCTCAACCAATATTGAAACGTGACCCTAATTGTGGTTAATATTAACCGTGCAGTTAACGTAATCGCTGTGTTTGCTCAGAGTGCCTTGCAAAACAGAAATAGATTGAGTATTGTCCTAGCCGGTTCTGAAAACACCCGGTGCTCGGTAAAAAGTGCGCTTAAAAAATGCATTCGTAAATCATCATGATGATTTACGAATGCATTTTTTAAGCGCACTTTTTACCGAGCACCGGGTGTTTTCAGAACCGGCTAGGACAATACTCAATCTATTTCTGTTTTGCAAGGCACTCTGAGCAAACACAGCGATTACGTTAACTGCACGGTTAATATTAACCACAATTAGGGTCACGTTTCAATATTGGTTGAGCACGTTCAGTTTACTTTTTACTTTTGGCGCACTTGACTTATGCAGCTTACTGATTCTTTGAACCCCGGGGGTGAAATGCTTAGACCATGTTTTTGCCTTGTAGGAATCCCCTGACGAAGGACAGATGTCCGAAATGCATCGGGAGGGAAATGTTTAAATATTTGAATACGACTATTGGATTATAGATACCATTCGTTGAATGAGTATTGATCAATGGACATGAATGAACATATGTGAATTAAACATAGATACTGCATTCATACATCTTTGGTACAAAATGTGAATTTGTTTCTCCGGAAGGTTGTGCTCTAGGAGTTGGTACTTATCCTAGGTACCACTGACCATATTGGATTACGACACCTCTCTGTCAGGGGGTGATATCCTGGAAGCACACCACAGCAATACAAATTGAAACTCAAAGAGGTGTGCGTGACCCACACCACGTTCATATTTTGCCCTGACTTGGGCCACTGCACCCCTGAAACAGACTGCTAGAACATGGCCTCTCTAGCATATGATGACATTGCGGCTTTAACTGACTTGAAAGCAGACACCTTTGCTTTTAATGTTGATGACATCGACAAGATCTACGCCTTAATCCCCGAGGTGGCAAGTCCTCAAGGTCCCACTAGGAACAAAGACAATTGTTTGAAACAACTTCTGTATTACACACGAAAGGAAATCAGTCAAAGGCTTCATGCCAGTACGTTGATACGTTACCACCGCGCACAGCGGATACCCAGAGGTCTCCGCATCCCGCTAAAGCCGCTCCTTTGCAGGAACAGCTCCAAATTTGTGGAAAGATGGTACGCCATCCTGAATAAATGTTCTTTGGACTTAATTTTGCTAATAGTTGATGAGTTATCTCGAGCTTTGGAAGAATTAAACAAAGAGATACAGCAGTGCAAACAGGAACTCAGTGACATGCTGTCCGCTGAGGAATGGTCCAAGATACTGGATGACATCACCATTCAAATGGACAAGCACACTCGTGAAATCAATGACCGAAAGATACGCAAGTATCGAAGAGATACCATTGATTATAAGTTGGGGGAGGTGTACTCCTGGGCCGAGGTATATGCCAGGAGAAGACAGAATAAACCACCGAGGGACCAGACTAATACAACAGAAACTTCATCCTCAGAGGAGGAATCTCGGGGTGACCGTAGACGAGCAGATACCAGCAGACCTACAGCTAACGTGGAATCATCTGTCCTCACCACGGTTTCTTTTTTAGGCGAGGGTTCAGAAGAAAGAGACGACCCAGGAGGAGCCAGGCCAAAAGAAAAAGAAAAAGAGACGGGGAGAGACATGAGGAGTTCAACCTTGAACAAGAGGGTAGAGAAAACCAAGAAAACAACTTAGTGATCAACATTTCATCATATACGTTATCTGATGAGGAAACCAAAGTTCTACAGAAAGGCACCTCGTTTATTCCGACCAGTCACACCAACGAGTTGGAATTGGAAATTAGTTTGTTTAAATTTATGCGCAATCTGCGACTAAGGCACTTTTTTGAGAATGTGATACCCCCACCAGCGAGTGAACACACAGATCAATTGAGAGGACTAAGAACTAAGAGCACCTTTATGGCACCTGTCAGTCATAAGTCCTTTGACACTTTTGAGAAATTGGTAAAGAATGACATTAGCAACATCAATTTCACCAGAAAAAAGAAACACGTGAATTTAACCAACAAGGAGTATTCCATACTGAGCAGATTGGCAAACAAGGAAGACATCACGTATCAGACAGCGGATAAGGGAGGGGCTCTTGTCCTGATGGATACCAAATTTTACAATGACAAAGTCCAAGAACATCTTGCAGATGTTGACACTTACAATTTGCTAACATTCAATCCTACTGTTCAATACAATGAGGTGCTTATGAACATACTTTCAATGGCTGAGGAAAAGGGAACGATTAATCCTAAAACTAAGAAGTTTTTAACTACCATCAACCCACGCACCCCTAGCATGTATATGCTTCCTAAAGTTCACAAGAATTTAACATCGCCACCATTCAGACCAATTGTTTCGACTCGTGGAAGTATACACGAGAACACTGGCAAATTCATTGATCGGTACTTACAACCTCTCATACAGCAGTCTGGCACATATGTGAAAGATACGACTGATTTTTTGCTAAAGATCAAGGAAATCAAGTTTGGGCAAACTGATAACATCTGGTTATGTTCCATTGATGTAAAATCCTTGTATACTAGTATTCCCCATGATTTAGGGATGGAAGCAGTGGAAAGCATTTTGCTACAATCAGATTTGACAGAAGACTTGCAGATTTTCATCATGCAGCTTATACATTTCACACTGTACCAAAGCTACTTCGCTTGGAATGAACAAGTGTACGCACAGCTGTCTGGGACATCCATGGGCAACTGTGCGGCTCCGGTGTACGCTAATGCATTCATGCAATATTTTGAGAACAATTACATTTTGAACCAGACCCAGTGGATGCAACATGCCGTGATGTTTCTGAGATACATAGACGACATCTTCGTCTTGTGGCATGGAGATCAAGATTCATTATCATCAGCTTTAACTAACTTAAATAACATCAATGACCGCATTCAGTTCACACATGAAGTGAACCAGTCAACGATCACATTCCTGGACGTCAGGGTGATACGGGTTGGGGACCATTTGGAAACCAATCTGTACAGAAAAGAGACAGATAAAAACAACATTTTGCATTATAAGTCTTATCATCAAAGATCATTAAAGAACCATCTGCCCTTCTCACAGCTGCTCCGGGTGAAAAGAATTGTTTCCAATGAATCCGAATATGAATCACAAGCACAACTAATGCTTGGACGTTTTGCACATAGAGGATATCCAGAGAGCATTCTGAGTAATGCCAAGGAACGATGTGATAGTCTTACAAGGCAGGATACACTTATGATGAGAATCAAAGGAGAAACCAAAAGACCAGTCATAGTGTCCAAATTTTCTGAAGTTTCTAAAACATACAAGGCTTCAATTCTGCGGCATTGGCCCATCATTAGTGGAGAACAAGATTTTAATGGCATTTTCAACCAACAACCATTATTCGCCTATAAAAGAGGCAGAAATTTGAAAGAGATTATCACTCATCCCGGTCAACGTGAGCAAATTACGTACAAGGGCAATATGCCTTGTTTGAATTGCAAAAACTGCAACAACATGATCAAAGGTCCCACACTGAAACACCCCCTGAAGGGCACCAATATCAAACTTAAACTGAATGCGACATGTGACACCGAGAATGTGATCTACATTATCAAATGCCCGTGTGGCTTGGTGTACACTGGCAAAACATCAAGGAAACTTAAAGTGAGGATTAATGAACATAAAAGTAATATAAGAACAGTGAACTTGAAATCTAACCTCGCTGTACATTTCAAAGACAACCGACATAATATCAGTCAACTGCGGTTCGCTGCTGTGGAAGTGGTGAAAAAACGGGATGGCAGAGACAATAATGATTTCTTACTGCAACGTGAGAACCACTGGATTAAGTTTCTTCAATCCATGAAGCCGTCCGGTCTCAATGATCGGATGGAGTTTACGTGTTACCTGTAAATGACCTGAGGATATACGATTACTTGCCTGTATTTCATTTTTAACGTTATGGTTATGTTGAATATCGTTTTGCATTTTCCATTTGTATTTTGGGTTTAAGCAACGTTGTTACAGTTGGCCCGCAGGTTTCTCTATTATATTTTGCATGAAATTTGGGAACACATATAGCACGTAATTCACTTTTTAATAGTTGCACGTACATGCTGGCAACCTTTTCAGACCCTTACAATATGGCCGCCACAGCTCTGGAGGTCTTCACACACCAGCACGTCCGTCATCCATGTTTATGCTTTGATTTAAACACAGCCGGCAGACGCTTGTTCAGCGCACGAGTGGGACGCGGGTTCTCACGCTCATCATTTTCTCGTAAGTTTTATTTGAACACTTTCAAGTTTTTGGTGGAGGAATATTATATATTATTTCAGACACTGAGCACTAGATGATGATTTACGAATGCATTTTTTAAGCGCACTTTTTACCGAGCACCGGGTGTTTTCAGAACCGGCTAGGACAATACTCAATCTATTTCTGTTTTGCAAGGCACTCTGAGCAAACACAGCGATTACGTTAACTGCACGGTTAATATTAACCACAATTAGGGTCACGTTTCAATATTGGTTGAGCACGTTCAGTTTACTTTTTACTTTTGGCGCACTTGACTTATGCAGCTTACTGATTCTTTGAACCCCGGGGGTGAAATGCTTAGACCATGTTTTTGCCTTGTAGGAATCCCCTGACGAAGGACAGATGTCCGAAATGCATCGGGAGGGAAATGTTTAAATATTTGAATACGACTATTGGATTATAGATACCATTCGTTGAATGAGTATTGATCAATGGACATGAATGAACATATGTGAATTAAACATAGATACTGCATTCATACATCTTTGGTACAAAATGTGAATTTGTTTCTCCGGAAGGTTGTGCTCTAGGAGTTGGTACTTATCCTAGGTACCACTGACCATATTGGAAATTTATTTTCCTCATCAGGGGCCAGCAGTAAAGTGCACGACGTCTACCATCTCCCTATATGAAAACACACATTGTGCTTGTGGGAGATGTAGTCCATATATCCTGGATGGATGCACTCTCAAATTACTGCTCGTTCCAAAGGCTCTACCATGAGCCCCAAACATCACTCCTGTCCTCAGCTATCGCGCAGCTCCACATAGGAGACTCCTTGGATAGTGAGTCTCGTGGCCCCCGTTTCTTCGGGGTGGTGCAACCCAGCGGCGGACCGCCGCTAATGTATTACGCTCCATGGGGTTGTCCAAGTAGCGGGTAGCACCCGAGCCTGCGTGCGCCTTCCCCGAAGCGTTAGTTGGTATGGGCATTTGCGTGTTTGAAGTAGGCCCGACGCGTTTCGGAAATTTATTTTCCTCATCAGGGGCCAGCAGTAAAGTGCACGACGTCTACCATCTCCCTATATGAAAACACACATTGTGCTTGTGGGAGATGTAGTCCATATATCCTGGATGGATGCACTCTCAAATTACTGCTTGTTCCAAAGGCTCTACCATGAGCCCCAAACATCACTCCTGTCCTCATCCATCGCGCAGCTCCACCTACGAGACTCCTTGGATAGTGAGTCTCGTGGCCCCCGTTTCTTCAGGGTGGTGCAACCCTGCGGCGGACCGCCGCTAATGTATTACGCTCCATGGGGTTGTCCAAGTAGCGGGTAGTACCCGAGCCTGCGTGCGCCTTCCCCAAAGCGTTAGTTGGTATGGGCAGTTGCGTGTTTGAAGTAGGCCCGACGCTTTCGGAATTTTTTTTTCCTCATCAGGGGCCAGCAGTAAAGTGCACGACGTCTACCATCTCCCTATATGAAAACACACATTGTGCTTGTGGGAGATGTAATCCATATATCCTGGATGGATGCACTCTCAAATTACTGCTCGTTCCAAAGGCTCTACCATGAGCCCCAAACATCACTCCTGTCCTCATCCATCGCGCAGCTCCACATACGAGACTCCTTGGATAGTGAGTCTCGTGGCCCCCGTTTCTTCGGGGTGGTGCAACCCAGCGGCGGACCGCCGCTAATGTATTACGCTCCATGGGGTTGTCCAAGTAGCGGGTAGCACCCGAGCCTGCGTGCGCCTTCCCCAAAGCGTTAGTTGGTATGGGCAGTTGCGTGTTTGAAGTAGGCCCGACGCGTTTCGGAAATTTATTTTCCTCATCAGGGGCCAGCAGTAAAGTGCACGACGTCTACCATCTCCCTATATGAAAACACACATTGTGCTTGTGGGAGATGTAGTCCATATATCCTGGATGGATGCACTCTCAAATTACTGCTCGTTCCAAAGGCTCTACCATGAGCCCCAAACATCACTCCTGTCCTCATCCATCGCGCAGCTCCACATACGAGACTCCTTGGATAGTGAGTCTCGTGGCCCCCGTTTCTTCGGGGTGGTGCAACCCAGCGGCGGACCGCCGCTAATGTATTACGCTCCATGGGGTTGTCCAAGTAGCGGGTAGCACCCGAGCCTGCGTGCGCCTTCCCCAAAGCGTTAGTTGGTATGGGCAGTTGCGTGTTTGAAGTAGGCCCGACGCGTTTCGGAAATTTATTTTCCTCATCAGGGGCCAGCAGTAAAGAGCACGACGTCTACCATCTCCCTATATGAAAACACACATTGTGCTTGTGGGAGATGTAGTCCATATATCCTGGATGGATGCACTCTCAAATTACTGCTCGTTCCAAAGGCTCTACCATGAGCCCCAAACATCACTCCTGTCCTCATCCATAGCGCAGCTCCACATACGAGACTCCTTGGATAGTGAGTCTCGTGGCCCCCGTTTCTTCGGGGTGGTGCAACCCAGCGGCGGACCGCCGCTAATGTATTACGCTCCATGGGGTTGTCCAAGTAGCGGGTAGCACCCGAGCCTGCGTGCGCCTTCCCCAAAGCGTTAGTTGGTATGGGCAGTTGCGTGTTTGAAGTAGGCCCGACGCGTTTCGGAAATTTATTTTCCTCATCAGGGGCCAGCAGTAAAGTGCACGACATCTACCATCTCCCTATATGAAAACACACATTGTGCTTGTGGGAGATGTAGTCCATATATCCTGGATGGATGCACTCTCAAATTACTGCTCGTTCCAAAGGCTCTACCATGAGCCCCAAACATCACTCCTGTCCTCATCCATCGCGCAGCTCCACATACGAGACTCCTTGGTTAGTGAGTCTCGTGGCCCCCATTTCTTCGGGGTGGTGCAACCCAGCGGCGGACCGCCGCTAATGTATTACGCTCCATGGGGTTGTCCAAGTAGCGGGTAGCACCCGAGCCTGCGTGCGCCTTCCCCAAAGCGTTAGTTGGTATGGGCAGTTGCGTGTTTGAAGTAGGCCCGACGCGTTTCGGAAATTTCTTTTCCTCATCAGGGGCCAGCAGTAAAGTGCACGACGTCTACCATCTCCCTATATGAAAACACACATTGTGCTTGTGGGAGATGTAGTCCATATATCCTGGATGGATGCACTCTCAAATGACTGCTCGTTCCAAAGGCTCTACCATGAGCCCCAAACATCACTCCTGTCCTCATCCATCGCGCAGCTCCACATACGAGACTCCTTGGATAGTGAGTCTCGTGGCCCCCGTTTCTTCGGGGTGGTGCAACCCAGCGGCGGACCGCCGCTAATGTATTACGCTCCATGGGGTTGTCCAAGTAGCGGGTAGCACCCGAGCCTGCGTGCGCCTTCCCCAAAGCGTTAGTTGGTATGGGCAGTTGCGTGTTTGAAGTAGGCCCGACGCGTTTCGGAAATTTGTTTTCCTCATCAGGGGCCAGCAGTAAAGTGCACGACGTCTACCATCTCCCTATATGAAAACACACATTGTGCTTGTGGGAGATGTAGTCCATATATCCTGGATGGATGCACTCTCAAATTACTGCTCGTTCCAAAGGCTCTACCATG
Source organism: Lissotriton helveticus (assembly GCF_964261635.1). NCBI lineage: Eukaryota > Metazoa > Chordata > Amphibia > Caudata > Salamandridae > Lissotriton > Lissotriton helveticus. Next base: position 526,548,297 of record NC_136072.1, read on the forward strand.
AGCCCCAAACATCACTCCTGTCCTCATCCATCGCGCAGCTCCACATACGAGACTCCTTGGATAGTGAGTCTCGTGGCCCCCGTTTCTTCGGGGTGGTGCAACCCAGCGGCGGACCGCCGCTAATGTATTACGCTCCATGGGGTTGTCCAAGTAGCGGGTAGCACCCGAGCCTGCGTGCGCCTTCCCCAAAGCGTTAGTTGGTATGGGCAGTTGCGTGTTTGAAGTAGGCCCGACGCGTTTCGGAAATTTATTTTCCTCATCAGGGGCCAGCAGTAAAGTGCACGGCGTCTACCATCTCCCTATATGAAAACACACATTGTGCTTGTGGGAGATGTAGTCCATATATCCTGGATGGATGCACTCTCAAATTACTGCTCGTTCCAAAGGCTCTACCATGAGCCCCAAACATCACTCCTGTCCTCAGCTATCGCGCAGCTCCACATAGGAGACTCCTTGGATAGTGAGTCTCGTGGCCCCCGTTTCTTCGGGGTGGTGCAACCCAGCGGCGGACCGCCGCTAATGTATTACGCTCCATGGGGTTGTCCAAGTAGCGGGTAGCACCCGAGCCTGCGTGCGCCTTCCCCGAAGCGTTAGTTGGTATGGGCATTTGTGTGTTTGAAGTAGGCCCGACGCGTTTCGGAAATTTATTTTCCTCATCAGGGGCCAGCAGTAAAGTGCACGACGTCTACCATCTCCCTATATGAAAACACACATTGTGCTTGTGGGAGATGTAGTCCATATATCCTGGATGGATGCACTCTCAAATTACTGCTTGTTCCAAAGGCTCTACCATGAGCCCCAAACATCACTCCTGTCCTCATCCATCGCGCAGCTCCACCTACGAGACTCCTTGGATAGTGAGTCTCGTGGCCCCCGTTTCTTCAGGGTGGTGCAACCCTGCGGCGGACCGCCGCTAATGTATTACGCTCCATGGGGTTGTCCAAGTAGCGGGTAGTACCCGAGCCTGCGTGCGCCTTCCCCAAAGCGTTAGTTGGTATGGGCAGTTGCGTGTTTGAAGTAGGCCCGACGCTTTCGGAATTTTTTTTTCCTCATCAGGGGCCAGCAGTAAAGTGCACGACGTCTACCATCTCCCTATATGAAAACACACATTGTGCTTGTGGGAGATGTAGTCCATATATCCTGGATGGATGCACTCTCAAATTACTGCTCGTTCCAAAGGCTCTACCATGAGCCCCAAACATCACTCCTGTCCTCATCCATCGCGCAGCTCCACATACGAGACTCCTTGGATAGTGAGTCTCGTGGCCCCCGTTTCTTCGGGGTGGTGCAACCCAGCGGCGGACCGCCGCTAATGTATTACGCTCCATGGGGTTGTCCAAGTAGCGGGTAGCACCCGAGCCTGCGTGCGCCTTCCCCAAAGCGTTAGTTGGTATGGGCAGTTGCGTGTTTGAAGTAGGCCCGACGCGTTTCGGAAATTTATTTTCCTCATCAGGGGCCAGCAGTAAAGTGCACGACGTCTACCATCTCCCTATATGAAAACACACATTGTGCTTGTGGGAGATGTAGTCCATATATCCTGGATGGATGCACTCTCAAATTACTGCTCGTTCCAAAGGCTCTACCATGAGCCCCAAACATCACTCCTGTCCTCATCCATCGCGCAGCTCCACCTACGAGACTCCTTGGATAGTGAGTCTCGTGGCCCCCGTTTCTTCAGGGTGGTGCAACCCTGCGGCGGACCGCCGCTAATGTATTACGCTCCATGGGGTTGTCCAAGTAGCGGGTAGTACCCGAGCCTGCGTGCGCCTTCCCCAAAGCGTTAGTTGGTATGGGCAGTTGCGTGTTTGAAGTAGGCCCGACGCTTTCGGAATTTTTTTTTCCTCATCAGGGGCCAGCAGTAAAGTGCACGACGTCTACCATCTCCCTATATGAAAACACACATTGTGCTTGTGGGAGATGTAGTCCATATATCCTGGATGGATGCACTCTCAAATTACTGCTCGTTCCAAAGGCTCTACCATGAGCCCCAAACATCACTCCTGTCCTCATCCATCGCGCAGCTCCACATACGAGACTCCTTGGATAGTGAGTCTCGTGGCCCCCGTTTCTTCGGGGTGGTGCAACCCAGCGGCGGACCGCCGCTAATGTATTACGCTCCATGGGGTTGTCCAAGTAGCGGGTAGCACCCGAGCCTGCGTGCGCCTTCCCCAAAGCGTTAGTTGGTATGGGCAGTTGCGTGTTTGAAGTAGGCCCGACGCGTTTCGGAAATTTATTTTCCTCATCAGGGGCCAGCAGTAAAGTGCACGACGTCTACCATCTCCCTATATGAAAACACACATTGTGCTTGTGGGAGATGTAGTCCATATATCCTGGATGGATGCACTCTCAAATTACTGCTCGTTCCAAAGGCTCTACCATGAGCCCCAAACATCACTCCTGTCCTCATCCATCGCGCAGCTCCACATACGAGACTCCTTGGATAGTGAGTCTCGTGGCCCCCGTTTCTTCGGGGTGGTGCAACCCAGCGGCGGACCGCCGCTAATGTATTACGCTCCATGGGGTTGTCCAAGTAGCGGGTAGCACCCGAGCCTGCGTGCGCCTTCCCCAAAGCGTTAGTTGGTATGGGCAGTTGCGTGTTTGAAGTAGGCCCGACGCGTTTCGGAAATTTATTTTCCTCATCAGGGGCCAGCAGTAAAGTGCACGACATCTACCATCTCCCTATATGAAAACACACATTGTGCTTGTGGGAGATGTAGTCCATATATCCTGGATGGATGCACTCTCAAATTACTGCTCGTTCCAAAGGCTCTACCATGAGCCCCAAACATCACTCCTGTCCTCATCCATCGCGCAGCTCCACATACGAGACTCCTTGGTTAGTGAGTCTCGTGGCCCCCATTTCTTCGGGGTGGTGCAACCCAGCGGCGGACCGCCGCTAATGTATTACGCTCCATGGGGTTGTCCAAGTAGCGGGTAGCACCCGAGCCTGCGTGCGCCTTCCCCAAAGCGTTAGTTGGTATGGGCAGTTGCGTGTTTGAAGTAGGCCCGACGCGTTTCGGAAATTTCTTTTCCTCATCAGGGGCCAGCAGTAAAGTGCACGACGTCTACCATCTCCCTATATGAAAACACACATTGTGCTTGTGGGAGATGTAGTCCATATATCCTGGATGGATGCACTCTCAAATTACTGCTCGTTCCAAAGGCTCTACCATGAGCCCCAAACATCACTCCTGTCCTCATCCATCGCGCAGCTCCACATACGAGACTCCTTGGATAGTGAGTCTCGTGGCCCCCGTTTCTTCGGGGTGGTGCAACCCAGCGGCGGACCGCCGCTAATGTATTACGCTCCATGGGGTTGTCCAAGTAGCGGGTAGCACCCGAGCCTGCGTGCGCCTTCCCCAAAGCGTTAGTTGGTATGGGCAGTTGCGTGTTTGAAGTAGGCCCGACGCGTTTCGGAAATTTGTTTTCCTCATCAGGGGCCAGCAGTAAAGTGCACGACGTCTACCATCTCCCTATATGAAAACACACATTGTGCTTGTGGGAGATGTAGTCCATATATCCTGGATGGATGCACTCTCAAATTACTGCTCGTTCCAAAGGCTCTACCATGAGCCCCAAACATCACTCCTGTCCTCATCCATCGCGCAGCTCCACATACGAGACTCCTTGGATAGTGAGTCTCGTGGCCCCCGTTTCTTCGGGGTGGTGCAACCCAGCGGCGGACCGCCGCTAATGTATTACGCTCCATGGGGTTGTCCAAGTAGCGGGTAGCACCCGAGCCTGCGTGCGCCTTCCCCAAAGCGATGGTTGGTATGGGCAGTTGCGTGTTTGAAGTAGGCGGGAAGCGTTTCGGAAATTTATTTTCCTCATCAGGGGCCAGCAGTAAAGTGCACGGCGTCTACCATCTCCCTATATGAAAACACACATTGTGCTTGTGGGAGATGTAGTCCATATATCCTGGATGGATGCACTCTCAAATTACTGCTCGTTCCAAAGGCTCTACCATGAGCCCCAAACATCACTCCTGTCCTCATCCATCGCGCAGCTCCACATACGAGACTCCTTGGATAGTGAGTCTCGTGGCCCCCGTTTCTTCGGGGTGGTGCAACCCAGCGGCGGACCGCCGCTAATGTATTACGCTCCATGGGGTTGTCCAAGTAGCGGGTAGTACCCGAGCCTGCGTGCGCCTTCCCCAAAGCGTTAGTTGGTATGGGCAGTTGCGTGTTTGAAGTAGGCCCGACGCTTTCGGAATTTTTTTTTCCTCATCAGGGGCCAGCAGTAAAGTGCACGACGTCTACCATCTCCCTATATGAAAACACACATTGTGCTTGTGGGAGATGTAGTCCATATATCCTGGATGGATGCACTCTCAAATTACTGCTCGTTCCAAAGGCTCTACCATGAGCCCCAAACATCACTCCTGTCCTCATCCATCGCGCAGCTCCACATACGAGACTCCTTGGATAGTGAGTCTCGTGGCCCCCGTTTCTTCGGGGTGGTGCAACCCAGCGGCGGACCGCCGCTAATGTATTACGCTCCATGGGGTTGTCCAAGTAGCGGGTAGCACCCGAGCCTGCGTGCGCCTTCCCCAAAGCGTTAGTTGGTATGGGCAGTTGCGTGTTTGAAGTAGGCCCGACGCGTTTCGGAAATTTATTTTCCTCATCAGGGGCCAGCAGTAAAGTGCACGACGTCTACCATCTCCCTATATGAAAACACACATTGTGCTTGTGGGAGATGTAGTCCATATATCCTGGATGGATGCACTCTCAAATTACTGCTCGTTCCAAAGGCTCTACCATGAGCCCCAAACATCACTCCTGTCCTCATCCATCGCGCAGCTCCACCTACGAGACTCCTTGGATAGTGAGTCTCGTGGCCCCCGTTTCTTCAGGGTGGTGCAACCCTGCGGCGGACCGCCGCTAATGTATTACGCTCCATGGGGTTGTCCAAGTAGCGGGTAGTACCCGAGCCTGCGTGCGCCTTCCCCAAAGCGTTAGTTGGTATGGGCAGTTGCGTGTTTGAAGTAGGCCCGACGCTTTCGGAATTTTTTTTTCCTCATCAGGGGCCAGCAGTAAAGTGCACGACGTCTACCATCTCCCTATATGAAAACACACATTGTGCTTGTGGGAGATGTAGTCCATATATCCTGGATGGATGCACTCTCAAATTACTGCTCGTTCCAAAGGCTCTACCATGAGCCCCAAACATCACTCCTGTCCTCATCCATCGCGCAGCTCCACATACGAGACTCCTTGGATAGTGAGTCTCGTGGCCCCCGTTTCTTCGGGGTGGTGCAAACCAGCGGCGGACCGCCGCTAATGTATTACGCTCCATGGGGTTGTCCAAGTAGCGGGTAGCACCCGAGCCTGCGTGCGCCTTCCCCAAAGCGTTAGTTGGTATGGGCAGTTGCGTGTTTGAAGTAGGCCCGACGCGTTTCGGAAATTTATTTTCCTCATCAGGGGCCAGCAGTAAAGTGCACGACGTCTACCATCTCCCTATATGAAAACACACATTGTGCTTGTGGGAGATGTAGTCCATATATCCTGGATGGATGCACTCTCAAATTACTGCTCGTTCCAAAGGCTCTACCATGAGCCCCAAACATCACTCCTGTCCTCATCCATCGCGCAGCTCCACATACGAGACTCCTTGGATAGTGAGTCTCGTGGCCCCCGTTTCTTCGGGGTGGTGCAACCCAGCGGCGGACCGCCGCTAATGTATTACGCTCCATGGGGTTGTCCAAGTAGCGGGTAGCACCCGAGCCTGCGTGCGCCTTCCCCAAAGCGTTAGTTGGTATGGGCAGTTGCGTGTTTGAAGTAGGCCCGACGCGTTTCGGAAATTTATTTTCCTCATCAGGGGCCAGCAGTAAAGTGCACGACATCTACCATCTCCCTATATGAAAACACACATTGTGCTTGTGGGAGATGTAGTCCATATATCCTGGATGGATGCACTCTCAAATTACTGCTCGTTCCAAAGGCTCTACCATGAGCCCCAAACATCACTCCTGTCCTCATCCATCGCGCAGCTCCACATACGAGACTCCTTGGTTAGTGAGTCTCGTGGCCCCCATTTCTTCGGGGTGGTGCAACCCAGCGGCGGACCGCCGCTAATGTATTACGCTCCATGGGGTTGTCCAAGTAGCGGGTAGCACCCGAGCCTGCGTGCGCCTTCCCCAAAGCGTTAGTTGGTATGGGCAGTTGCGTGTTTGAAGTAGGCCCGACGCGTTTCGGAAATTTCTTTTCCTCATCAGGGGCCAGCAGTAAAGTGCACGACGTCTACCATCTCCCTATATGAAAACACACATTGTGCTTGTGGGAGATGTAGTCCATATATCCTGGATGGATGCACTCTCAAATTACTGCTCGTTCCAAAGGCTCTACCATGAGCCCCAAACATCACTCCTGTCCTCATCCATCGCGCAGCTCCACATACGAGACTCCTTGGATAGTGAGTCTCGTGGCCCCCGTTTCTTCGGGGTGGTGCAACCCAGCGGCGGACCGCCGCTAATGTATTACGCTCCATGGGGTTGTCCAAGTAGCGGGTAGCACCCGAGCCTGCGTGCGCCTTCCCCAAAGCGTTAGTTGGTATGGGCAGTTGCGTGTTTGAAGTAGGCCCGACGCGTTTCGGAAATTTGTTTTCCTCATCAGGGGCCAGCAGTAAAGTGCACGACGTCTACCATCTCCCTATATGAAAACACACATTGTGCTTGTGGGAGATGTAGTCCATATATCCTGGATGGATGCACTCTCAAATTACTGCTCGTTCCAAAGGCTCTACCATGAGCCCCAAACATCACTCCTGTCCTCATCCATCGCGCAGCTCCACATACGAGACTCCTTGGATAGTGAGTCTCGTGGCCCCCGTTTCTTCGGGGTGGTGCAACCCAGCGGCGGACCGCCGCTAATGTATTACGCTCCATGGGGTTGTCCAAGTAGCGGGTAGCACCCGAGCCTGCGTGCGCCTTCCCCAAAGCGTTAGTTGGTATGGGCAGTTGCGTGTTTGAAGTAGGCGGGAAGCGTTTCGGAAATTTATTTTCCTCATCAGGGGCCAGCAGTAAAGTGCACGGCGTCTACCATCTCCCTATATGAAAACACACATTGTGCTTGTGGGAGATGTAGTCCATATATCCTGGATGGATGCACTCTCAAATTACTGCTCGTTCCAAAGGCTCTACCATGAGCCCCAAACATCACTCCTGTCCTCATCCATCGCGCAGCTCCACATACGAGACTCCTTGGATAGTGAGTCTCGTGGCCCCCGTTTCTTCGGGGTGGTGCAACCCAGCGGCGGACCGCCGCTAATGTATTACGCTCCATGGGGTTGTCCAAGTAGCGGGTAGCACCCGAGCCTGCGTGCGCCTTCCCCAAAGCGTTAGTTGGTATGGGCAGTTGCGTGTTTGAAGTAGGCCCGACGCGTTTCGGAAATTTATTTTCCTCATCAGGGGCCAGCAGTAAAGTGCACGACGTCTACCATCTCCCTATATGAAAACACACATTGTGCTTGTGGGAGATGTAGTCCATATATCCTGGATGGATGCACTCTCAAATTACTGCTCGTTCCAAAGGCTCTACCATGAGCCCCAAACATCACTCCTGTCCTCATCCATCGCGCAGCTCCACATACGAGACTCCTTGGATAGTGAGTCTCGTGGCCCCCGTTTCTTCGGGGTGGTGCAACCCAGCGGCGGACCGCCGCTAATGTATTACGCTCCATGGGGTTGTCCAAGTAGCGGGTAGTACCCGAGCCTGCGTGCGCCTTCCCCAAAGCGTTAGTTGGTATGGGCAGTTGCGTGTTTGAAGTAGGCCCGACGCGTTTCGGAAATTTATTTTCCTCATCAGGGGCCAGCAGTAAAGTGCACGACGTCTACCATCTCCCTATATGAAAACACACATTGCGCTTGTGGGAGATGTAGTCCATATATCCTGGATGGATGCACTCTCAAATTACTGCTCGTTCCAAAGGCTCTACCATGAGCCCCAAACATCACTCCTGTCCTCATCCATAGCGCAGCTCCACATACGAGACTCCTTGGATAGTGAGTCTCGTGGCCCCCGTTTCTTCGGGGTGGTGCAACCCAGCGGCGGACCGCCGCTAATGTATTACGCTCCATGGGGTTGTCCAAGTAGCGGGTAGCACCCGAGCCTGCGTGCGCCTTCCCCAAAGCGTTAGTTGGTATGGGCAGTTGCGTGTTTGAAGTAGGCCCGACGCGTTTCGGAAATTTATTTTCCTCATCAGGGGCCAGCAGTAAAGTGCACGACATCTACCATCTCCCTATATGAAAACACACATTGTGCTTGTGGGAGATGTAGTCCGTATATCCTGGATGGATGCACTCTCAAATTACTGCTCGTTCCAAAGGCTCTACCATGAGCCCCAAACATCACTCCTGTCCTCATCCATCGCGCAGCTCCACATACGAGACTCCTTGGTTAGTGACTCTCGTGGCCCCCGTTTCTTCGGGGTGGTGCAACCCAGCGGCGGACCGCCGCTAATGTATTACGCTCCATGGGGTTGTCCAAGTAGCGGGTAGCACCCGAGCCTGCGTGCGCCTTCCCCAAAGCGTTAGTTGGTATGGGCAGTTGCGTGTTTGAAGTAGGCCCGACGCGTTTCGGAAATTTATTTTCCTCATCAGGGGCCAGCAGTAAAGTGCACGACGTCTACCATCTCCCTATATGAAAACACACATTGTGCTTGTGGGAGATGTAGTCCATATATCCTGGATGGATGCACTCTCAAATTACTGCTCGTTCCAAAGGCTCTACCATGAGCCCCAAACATCACTCCTGTCCTCATCCATCGCGCATCTCCACATACGAGACTCCTTGGATAGTGAGTCTCGTGGCCCCCGTTTCTTCGGGGTGGTGCAACCCAGCGGCGGACCGCCGCTAATGTATTACGCTCCATGGGGTTGTCCAAGTAGCGGGTAGCACCCGAGCCTGCGTGCGCCTTCCCCAAAGCGTTAGTTGGTATGGGCAGTTGCGTGTTTGAAGTAGGCCCGACGCGTTTCGGAAATTTGTTTTCCTCATCAGGGGCCAGCAGTAAAGTGCACGACGTCTACCATCTCCCTATATGAAAACACACATTGTGCTTGTGGGAGATGTAGTCCATATATCCTGGATGGATGCACTCTCAAATTACTGCTCGTTCCAAAGGCTCTACCATGAGCCCCAAACATCACTCCTGTCCTCATCCATCGCGCAGCTCCACATACGAGACTCCTTGGATAGTGAGTCTCGTGGCCCCCGTTTCTTCGGGGTGGTGCAACCCAGCGGCGGACCGCCGCTAATGTATTACTCTCCATGGGGTTGTCCAAGTAGCGGGTAGCACCCGAGCCTGCGTGCGCCTTCCCCAAAGCGTTAGTTGGTATGGGCAGTTGCGTGTTTGAAGTAGGCCCGACGCGTTTCGGAAATTTATTTTCCTCATCAGGGGCCAGCAGTAAAGTGCACGGCGTCTACCATCTCCCTATATGAAAACACACATTGTGCTTGTGGGAGATGCAGTCCATATATCCTGGATGGATGCACTCTCAAATTACTGCTCGTTCCAAAGGCTCTACCATGAGCCCCAAACATCACTCCTGTCCTCATCCATCGCGCAGCTCCACATACGAGACTCCTTGGATAGTGAGTCTCGTGGCCCCCGTTTCTTCGGGGTGGTGCAACCCAGCGGCGGACCGCCGCTAATGTATTACGCTCCATGGGGTTGTCCAAGTAGCGGGTAGCACCCGAGCCTGCGTGCGCCTTCCCCAAAGCGTTAGTTGGTATGGGCAGTTGCGTGTTTGAAGTAGGCCCGACGCGTTTCGGAAATTTATTTTCCTCATCAGGGGCCAGCAGTAAAGTGCACGACGTCTACCATCTCCCTATATGAAAACACACATTGTGCTTGTGGGAGATGTAGTCCATATATCCTGGATGGATGCACTCTCAAATTACTGCTCGTTCCAAAGGCACTACCATGAGCCCCAAACATCACTCCTGTCCTCATACATCGCGCAGCTCCACATACGAGACTCCTTGGATAGTGAGTCTCGTGGCCCCCGTTTCTTCGGGGTGGTGCAACCCAGCGGCGGACCGCCACTAATGTATTACGCTCCATGGGGTTGTCCATGTAGCGGGTAGCACCCGAGCCTGAGTGCGCCTTCCCCAAAGCGTTAGTTGGTATGGGCAGTTGCGTGTTTGAAGTAGGCCCGACGCGTTTCGGAAATTTATTTTCCTCATCAGGGGCCAGCAGTAAAGTGCACGGCGTCTACCATCTCCCTATAAGAAAACACACATTGTGCTTGTGGGAGATGTAGTCCATATATCCTGGATGGATGCACTCTCAAATTACTGCTCGTTCCAAAGGCTCTACCATGAGCCCCAAACATCACTCCTGTCCTCAGCTATCGCGCAGCTCCACATAGGAGACTCCTTGGATAGTGAGTCTCGTGGCCCCCGTTTCTTCGGGGTGGTGCAACCCAGCGGCGGACCGCCGCTAATGTATTACGCTCCATGGGGTTGTCCAAGTAGCGGGTAGCACCTGAGCCTGCGTGCGCCTTCCCCAAAGCGTTAGTTGGTATGGGCAGTTGCGTGTATGAGGTAGGCCCGACGCGTTTCGGAAATTTATTTTCCTCATCAGGGGCCAGCAGTAAAGTGCATGACGTCTACCATCTCCCTATATGAAAACACACATTGTGCTTGTGGGAGATGTAGTCCATATATCCTGGATGGATGCACTCTCAAATTACTGCTCGTTCCAAAGGCTCTACCATGAGCCCCAAACATCACTCCTGTCCTCATCCATCGCGCAGCTCCACATACGAGACTCCTTGGATAGTGAGTCTCGTGGCCCCCTTTTCTTCGGGGTGGTGCAACCCAGCGGCGGACCGCCGCTAATGTATTACGCTCCATGGGGTTGTCCAAGTAGCGGGTAGCACCCGAGCCTGCGTGCGCCTTCCCCAAAGCGTTAGTTGGTATGGGCAGTTGCGTGTTTGAAGTAGGCCCGACGCGTTTCGGAAATTTATTTTCCTCATCAAGGGCCAGCAGTAAAGTGCACGACGTCTACCATCTCCCTATATGAAAACATACATTGTGCTTGTGGGAGATGTAGTCCATATATCCTGGATGGATGCACTCTCAAATTACTGCTCGTTCCAAAGGCTCTACCATGAGCCCCAAACATCACTCCTGTCCTCATACATCACGCAGCTCCACATACGAGACTCCTTGGATAGTGAGTCTCGTGACCCCCGTTTCTTCGGGGTGGTGCAACCCAGCTGCGGACCGCCGCTAATGTATTACGCTCCATGGGGTTGTCCAAGTAGCGGGTAGCACCCGAGCCTGCGTGCGCCTTCCCCAAAGCATTAGTTGGTATGGGCAGTTGCGTGTTTGAAGTAGGCCCGACGCGTTTCGGAAATTTATTTTCCTCATCAGGGGCCAGCAGTAAAGTGCACAACGTCTACCATCTCCCTATATGAAAACACACATTGTGCTTGTGGGAGATGTAGTCCATATATCCTGGATGGATGCACTCTCAAATTACTGCTCGTTCCAAAGGCTCTACCATGAGCCCCAAACATCACTCCTGTCCTCATCCATCGCGCAGCTCCACATACGAGACTCCTTGGATAGTGAGTCTCGTGGCCCCCGTTTCTTCGGGGTGGTGCAACCCAGCGGCGGACCGCCGCTAATGTATTACGCTCCATGGGGTTGTCCAAGTAGCGGGTAGCAGCCGAGCCTGCGTGCGCCTTCCCCAAAGCGTTAGTTGGTATGGACAGTTGCGTGTTTGAAGTAGGCCCGACGCGTTTCGGAAATTTATTTTCCTCATCAGGGGCCAGCAGTAAAGTGCACGACGTCTACCATCTCCCTATATGAAAACACACATTGTGCTTGTGGGAGATGTAGTCCATATATCCTGGATGGATGCACTCTCAAATTACTGCTCGTTCCAAAGGCTCTACCATGAGCCCCAAACATTACTCCTGTCCTCATACATCGCGCAGCTCCACATACGAGACTCCTTGGATAGTGAGTCTCGTGGCCCCCGTTTCTTCAGGGTGGTGCAACCCAGCGGCGGACCGCCGCTAATGTATTACGCTCCATGGGGTTGTCCAAGTAGCGGGTAGCACCCGAGCCTGAGTGCGCCTTCCCCAAAGCGTTAGTTGGTATGGGCAGTTGCGTGTTTGAAGTAGGCCCGACGCGTTTCGGAAATTTATTTTCCTCATCAGGGGCCAGCAGTAAAGTGCACGGCGTCTACCATCTCCCTATAAGAAAACACACATTGTGCTTGTGGGAGATGTAGTCCATATATCCTGGATGGATGCACTCTCAAATTACTGCTCGTTCCAAAGGCTCTACCATGAGCCCCAAACATCACTCCTGTCCTCAGCTATCGCGCAGCTCCACATAGGAGACTCCTTGGATAGTGAGTCTCGTGGCCCCCGTTTCTTCGGGGTGGTGCAACCCAGCGGCGGACCGCCGCTAATGTATTACGCTCCATGGGGTTGTCCAAGTAGCACCCGAGCCTGCGTGCGCCTTCCCCAAAGCGTTAGTTGGTATGGGCAGTTGCGTGTTTGAAGTAGGCCCGACGCGTTTCGGAAATTTATTTTCCTCATCAGGGGCCAGCAGTAAAGTGCACGACGTCTACCATCTCCCTATATGAAAACACACATTGTGCTTGTGGGAGATGTAGTCCATATATCCTGGATGGATGCACTCTCAAATTACTGCTCGTTCCAAAGGCTCTACCATGAGCCCCAAACATCACTCCTGTCCTCATCCATCGCGCAGCTCCACATACGAGACTCCTTGGATAGTGAGTCTCGTGGCCCCCGTTTCTTCGGGGTGGTGCAACCCAGCGGCGGACCGCCGCTAATGTAATACGCTCCATGGGGTTGTCCAAGTAGCGGGTAGCACCCGAGCCTGCGTGCGCCTTCCCCAAAGCGTTAGTTGGTATGGGCAGTTGCGTGTTTGAAGTAGGCCCGACGCGTTTCGGAAATTTATTTTCCTCATCAGGGGCCAGCAGTAAAGTGCACGACGTCTACCATCTCCCTATATGAAAACACACATTGTGCTTGTGGGAGATGTAGTCCATATATCCTGGATGGATGCACTCTCAAATTACTGCTCGTTCCAAAGGCTCTACCATGAGCCCCAAACATCACTCCTGTCCTCATCCATAGCGCAGCTCCACATACGAGACTCCTTGGATAGTGAGTCTCGTGGCCCCCGTTTCTTCGGGGTGGTGCAACCCAGCGGCGGACCGCCGCTAATGTATTACGCTCAATGGGGTTGTCCAAGTAGCGGGTAGCACCCGAGCCTGCGTGCGCCTTCCCCAAAGCGTTAGTTGGTATGGGCAGTTGCGTGTTTGAAGTAGGCCCGACGCGTTTCGGAAATTTATTTTCCTCATCAGGGGCCAGCAGTAAAGTGCACGACATCTACCATCTCCCTATATGAAAACACACATTGTGCTTGTGGGAGATGTAGTCCGTATATCCTGGATGGATGCACTCTCAAATTACTGCTCGTTCCAAAGGCTCTACCATGAGCCCCAAACATCACTCCTGTCCTCATCCATCGCGCAGCTCCACATACGAGACTCCTTGGTTAGTGAGTCTCGTGGCCCCCGTTTCTTCGGGGTGGTGCAACCCAGCGGCGGACCGCCGCTAATGTATTACGCTCCATGGGGTTGTCCAAGTAGCGGGTAGCACCCGAGCCTGCGTGCGCCTTCCCCAAAGCGTTAGTTGGTATGGGCAGTTGCGTGTTTGAAGTAGGCCCGACGCGTTTCGGAAATTTATTTTCCTCATCAGGGGCCAGCAGTAAAGTGCACGACGTCTACCATCTCCCTATATGAAAACACACATTGTGCTTGTGGGAGATGTAGTCCATATATCCTGGATGGATGCACTCTCAAATTACTGCTCGTTCCAAAGGCTCTACCATGAGCCCCAAACATCACTCCTGTCCTCATCCATCGCGCATCTCCACATACGAGACTCCTTGGATAGTGAGTCTCGTGGCCCCCGTTTCTTCGGGGTGGTGCAACCCAGCGGCGGACCGCCGCTAATGTATTACGCTCCATGGGGTTGTCCAAGTAGCGGGTAGCACCCGAGCCTGCGTGCGCCTTCCCCAAAGCGTTAGTTGGTATGGGCAGTTGCGTGTTTGAAGTAGGCCCGACGCGTTTCGGAAATTTGTTTTCCTCATCAGGGGCCAGCAGTAAAGTGCACGACGTCTACCATCTCCCTATATGAAAACACACATTGTGCTTGTGGGAGATGTAGTCCATATATCCTGGATGGATGCACTCTCAAATTACTGCTCGTTCCAAAGGCTCTACCATGAGCCCCAAACATCACTCCTGTCCTCATCCATCGCGCAGCTCCACATACGAGACTCCTTGGATAGTGAGTCTCGTGGCCCCCGTTTCTTCGGGGTGGTGCAACCCAGCGGCGGACCGCCGCTAATGTATTACTCTCCATGGGGTTGTCCAAGTAGCGGGTAGCACCCGAGCCTGCGTGCGCCTTCCCCAAAGCGTTAGTTGGTATGGGCAGTTGCGTGTTTGAAGTAGGCCCGACGCGTTTCGGAAATTTATTTTCCTCATCAGGGGCCAGCAGTAAAGTGCACGGCGTCTACCATCTCCCTATATGAAAACACACATTGTGCTTGTGGGAGATGTAGTCCATATATCCTGGATGGATGCACTCTCAAATTACTGCTCGTTCCAAAGGCTCTACCATGAGCCCCAAACATCACTCCTGTCCTCATCCATCGCGCAGCTCCACATACGAGACTCCTTGGATAGTGAGTCTCGTGGCCCCCGTTTCTTCGGGGTGGTGCAACCCAGCGGCGGACCGCCGCTAATGTATTACGCTCCATGGGGTTGTCCAAGTAGCGGGTAGCACCCGAGCCTGCGTGCGCCTTCCCCAAAGCGTTAGTTGGTATGGGCAGTTGCGTGTTTGAAGTAGGCCCGACGCGTTTCGGAAATTTATTTTCCTCATCAGGGGCCAGCAGTAAAGTGCACGACGTCTACCATCTCCCTATATGAAAACACACATTGTGCTTGTGGGAGATGTAGTCCATATATCCTGGATGGATGCACTCTCAAATTACTGCTCGTTCCAAAGGCTCTACCATGAGCCCCAAACATCACTCCTGTCCTCATCCATCGCGCAGCTCCACATACGAGACTCCTTGGATAGTGAGTCTCGTGGCCCCCATTTCTTCGGGGTGGTGCAACCCAGCGGCGGACCGCCGCTAATGTATTACGCTCCATGGGGTTGTCCAAGTAGCGGGTAGCACCCGAGCCTGCGTGCGCCTTCCCCAAAGCGTTAGTTGGTATGGGCAGTTGCGTGTTTGAAGTAGGCCCGACGCGTTTCGGAAATTTATTTTCCTCATCAGGGGCCAGCAGTAAAGTGCACGACGTCTACCATCTCCCTATATGAAAACACACATTGTGCTTGTGGGAGATGTAGTCCATATATCCTGGATGGATGCACTCTCAAATTACTGCTCGTTCCAAAGGCTCTACCATGAGCCCCAAACATCACTCCTGTCCTCATCCATCGCGCAGCTCCACATACGAGACTCCTTGGATAGTGAGTCTCGTGGTCCCCGTTTCTTCGGGGTGGTGCAACCCAGCGGCGGACCGCCGCTAATGTATTACGCTCCATGGGGTTGTCCAAGTAGCGGGTAGCACCCGAGCCTGCGTGCGCCTTCCCCAAAGCGTTAGTTGGTATGGGCAGTTGCGTGTTTGAAGTAGGCCCGACGCGTTTCGGAAATTTATTTTCCTCATCAGGGGCCAGCAGTAAAGTGCACAACGTCTACCATCTCCCTATATGAAAACACACATTGTGCTTGTGGGAGATGTAGTCCATATATCCTGGATGGATGCACTCTCAAATTACTGCTCGTTCCAAAGGCTCTACCATGAGCCCCAAACATCACTCCTGTCCTCATCCATCGCGCAGCTCCACATACGAGACTCCTTGGATAGTGAGTCTCGTGGCCCCCGTTTCTTCGGGGTGGTGCAACCCAGCGGCGGACCGCCGCTAATGTATTACGCTCCATGGGGTTGTCCAAGTAGCGGGTAGCAGCCGAGCCTGCGTGCGCCTTCCCCAAAGCGTTAGTTGGTTTGGGCAGTTACGTGTTTGAAGTAGGCCCGACGCGTTTCGGAAATTTATTTTCCTCATCAGGGGCCAGCAGTAAAGTGCACGACGTCTACCATCTCCCTATATGAAAACACACATTGTGCTTGTGGGAGATGTAGTCCATATATCCTGGATGGATGCACTCTCAAATTACTGCTCGTTCCAAAGGCACTACCATGAGCCCCAAACATTACTCCTGTCCTCATACATCGCGCAGCTCCACATACGAGACTCCTTGGATAGTGAGTCTCGTGGCCCCCGTTTCTTCGGGGTGGTGCAACCCAGCGGCGGACCGCCACTAATGTATTACGCTCCATGGGGTTGTCCATGTAGCGGGTAGCACCCGAGCCTGAGTGCGCCTTCCCCAAAGCGTTAGTTGGTATGGGCAGTTGCGTGTTTGAAGTAGGCCCGAAGCGTTTCGGAAATTTATTTTCCTCATCAGGGGCCAGCAGTAAAGTGCACGGCGTCTACCATCTCCCTATAAGAAAACACACATTGTGCTTGTGGGAGATGTAGTCCATATATCCTGGATGGATGCACTCTCAAATTACTGCTCGTTCCAAAGGCTCTACCATGAGCCCCAAACATCACTCCTGTCCTCAGCTATCGCGCAGCTCCACATAGGAGACTCCTTGGATAGTGAGTCTCGTGGCCCCCGTTTCTTCGGGGTGGTGCAACCCAGCGGCGGACCGCCGCTAATGTATTACGCTCCATGGGGTTGTCCAAGTAGCGGGTAGCACCCGAGCCTGCGTGCGCCTTCCCCAAAGCGTTAGTTGGTATGGGCAGTTGCGTGTATGAGGTAGGCCCGACGCGTTTCGGAAATTTATTTTCCTCATCAGGGGCCAGCAGTAAAGTGCACGACGTCTACCATCTCCCTATATGAAAACACACATTGTGCTTGTGGGAGATGTAGTCCATATATCCTGGATGGATGCACTCTCAAATTACTGCTCGTTCCAAAGGCTCTACCATGAGCCCCAAACATCACTCCTGTCCTCATCCATCGCGCAGCTCCATATACGAGACTCCTTGGATAGTGAGTCTCGTGGCCCCCTTTTCTTCGGGGTGGTGCAACCCAGCGGCGGACCGCCGCTAATGTATTACGCTCCATGGGGTTGTCCAAGTAGCGGGTAGCACCCGAGCCTGCGTGCGCCTTCCCCAAAGCGTTAGTTGGTATGGGCAGTTGCGTGTTTGAAGTAGGCCCGACGCGTTTCGGAAATTTATTTTCCTCATCAGGGGCCAGCAGTAAAGTGCACGACGTCTACCATCTCCCTATATGAAAACATACATTGTGCTTGTGGGAGATGTAGTCCATATATCCTGGATGGATGCACTCTCAAATTACTGCTCGTTCCAAAGGCTCTACCATGAGCCCCAAACATCACTCCTGTCCTCATACATCGCGCAGCTCCACATACGAGACTCCTTGGATAGTGAGTCTCGTGACCCCCGTTTCTTCGGGGTGGTGCAACCCAGCGGCGGACCGCCGCTAATGTATTACGCTCCATGGGGTTGTCCAAGTAGCGGGTAGCACCCGAGCCTGCGTGCGCCTTCCCCAAAGCATTAGTTGGTATGGGCAGTTGCGTGTTTGAAGTAGGCCCGACGCGTTTCGGAAATTTATTTTCCTCATCAGGGGCCAGCAGTAAAGTGCACGACGCCTACCATCTCCCTATATGAAAACACACATTGTGCTTGTGGGAGATGTAGTCCATATATCCTGGATGGATGCACTCTCAAATTACTGCTCGTTCCAAAGGCTCTACCATGAGCCCCAAACATCACTCCTGTCCTCATCCATCGCGCAGCTCCACATACGAGACTCCTTGGATAGTGAGTCTCGTGGCCCCCGTTTCTTCGGGGTGGTGCAACCCAGCGGCGGACCGCCGCTAATGTATTACGCTCCATGGGGTTGTCCAAGTAGCGGGTAGCACCCGAGCCTGCGTGCGCCTTCCCCAAAGCGTTAGTTGGTATGGGCAGTTGCGTGTTTGAAGTAGGCCCGACGCGTTTCGGAAATTTATTTTCCTCATCAGGGGCCAGCAGTAAAGTGCACAACGTCTACCATCTCCCTATATGAAAACACACATTGTGCTTGTGGGAGATGTAGTCCATATATCCTGGATGGATGCACTCTCAAATTACTGCTCGTTCCAAAGGCTCTACCATGAGCCCCAAGCATCACTCCTGTCCTCATCCATCGCGCAGCTCCACATACGAGACTCCTTGGATAGTGAGTCTCGTGGCCCCCGTTTCTTCGGGGTGGTGCAACCCAGCGGCGGACCGCCGCTAATGTATTACGCTCCATGGGGTTGTCCAAGTAGCGGGTAGCAGCCGAGCCTGCGTGCGCCTTCCCCAAAGCGTTAGTTGGTATGGGCAGTTGCGTGTTTGAAGTAGGCCCGACGCGTTTCGGAAATTTATTTTCCTCATCAGGGGCCAGCAGTAAAGTGCACGACGTCTACCATCTCCCTATATGAAAACACACATTGTGCTTGTGGGAGATGTAGTCCATATATCCTGGATGGATGCACTCTCAAATTACTGCTCGTTCCAAAGGCTCTACCATGAGCCCCAAACATTACTCCTGTCCTCATACATCGCGCAGCTCCACATACGAGACTCCTTGGATAGTGAGTCTCGTGGCCCCCGTTTCTTCAGGGTGGTGCAACCCAGCGGCGGACCGCCGCTAATGTATTACGCTCCATGGGGTTGTCCAAGTAGCGGGTAGCACCCGAGCCTGAGTGCGCCTTCCCCAAAGCGTTAGTTGGTATGGGCAGTTGCGTGTTTGAAGTAGGCCCGACGCGTTTCGGAAATTTATTTTCCTCATCAGGGGCCAGCAGTAAAGTGCACGGCGTCTACCATCTCCCTATAAGAAAACACACATTGTGCTTGTGGGAGATGTAGTCCATATATCCTGGATGGATGCACTCTCAAATTACTGCTCGTTCCAAAGGCTCTACCATGAGCCCCAAACATCACTCCTGTCCTCAGCTATCGCGCAGCTCCACATAGGAGACTCCTTGGATAGTGAGTCTCGTGGCCCCCGTTTCTTCGGGGTGGTGCAACCCAGCGGTGGACCGCCGCTAATGTATTACGCTCCATGGGGTTGTCCAAGTAGCGGGTAGCACCCGAGCCTGCGTGCGCCTTCCCCAAAGCGTTAGTTGGTATGGGCAGTTGCGTGTTTGAAGTAGGCCCGACGCTTTTTCGAAATTTATTTTCCTCATCAGGGGCCAGCAGTAAAGTGCACGACGTCTACCATCTCCCTATATGAAAACACACATTGTGCTTGTGGGAGATGTAGTCCATATATCCTGGATGGATGCACTCTCAAATTACTGCTCGTTCCAAAGGCTCTACCATGAGCCCCAAACATCACTCCTGTCCTCATCCATCGCGCAGCTCCACATACGAGACTCCTTGGATAGTGAGTCTCGTGGCCCCCGTTTCTTCGGGGTGGTGCAACCCAGCGGCGGACCGCCGCTAATGTAATACGCTCCATGGGGTTGTCCAAGTAGCGGGTAGCACCCGAGCCTGCGTGCGCCTTCCCCAAAGCGTTAGTTGTTATGGGCAGTTGCGTGTTTGAAGTAGGCCCGACGCGTTTCGGAAATTTATTTTCCTCATCAGGGGCCAGCAGTAAAGTGCACGGCGTCTACCATCTCCCTATAAGAAAACACACATTGTGCTTGTGGGAGATGTAGTCCATATATCCTGGATGGATGCACTCTCAAATTACTGCTCGTTCCAAAGGCTCTACCATGAGCCCCAAACATCACTCCTGTCCTCAGCTATCGCGCAGCTCCACATAGGAGACTCCTTGGATAGTGAGTCTCGTGGCCCCCGTTTCTTCGGGGTGGTGCAACCCAGCGGTGGACCGCCGCTAATGTATTACGCTCCATGGGGTTGTCCAAGTAGCGGGTAGCACCCGAGCCTGCGTGCGCCTTCCCCAAAGCGTTAGTTGGTATGGGCAGTTGCGTGTTTGAAGTAGGCCCGACGCGTTTCGGAAATTTATTTTCCTCATCAGGGGCCAGCAGTAAAGTGCACGACGTCTACCATCTCCCTATATGAAAACACACATTGTGCTTGTGGGAGATGTAGTCCATATATCCTGGATGGATGCACTCTCAAATTACTGCTCGTTCCAAAGGCTCTACCATGAGCCCCAAACATCACTCCTGTCCTCATCCATCGCGCAGCTCCACATACGAGACTCCTTGGATAGTGAGTCTCGTGGCCCCCGTTTCTTCGGAGGCCACTTCTTCGGATGGACTACATCTCCCACAAGCACAATATGTGTTTTCATACAGGGAGATGGTAGACGTCGTGCACTTTACTGCTGGCCCCTGATGATGAAAATAAATTTCCGAAACGCGTCGGGCCTATTTCAAACACGCAACTGCCCATACCAACTAACGCTTTGGGGAAGGCACACGCAGGCTCGGGTGCTACCCGCTACTTGGACAACCCCATGGAGCATAATACATTAGCGGCGGTCCTGCCGCTGGGTTGCACCACCCCGAAGAAACGGGGGCCACGAGACTCGCTATCCAAGGAGTCTCGTATGTGGAGCTGCGCGATGGATGAGGACAGGAGTGATGTTTGGGGCTCATGGTAGAGCCTTTGGAACGAGCAGTAATTTGAAAGTGCATCCATCCAGGATATATGGACTACATCTCCCACAAGCACAATATGTGTTTTCATACAGGGAGATGGTAGACGTCGTGCACTTTACTGCTGGCCCCTGATGAGGAAAATAAATTTCCGAAACGCGTCGGGCCTATTTCAAACACGCAACTGCCCATACCAACTAACTTTTTGGGGAAGGCGCACGCAGGCTCGGGTGCTACCCGCTACTTGGACAACCCCATGGAGCATAATACATTAGCGGCGGTCCTGCCGCTGGGTTGCACCACCCCGAAGAAACAGGGGCCACGAGACTCGCTATCCAAGGAGTCTCGTATGTGGAGCTGCGCGATGGATGAGGACAGGAGTGATGTTTGGGGCTCATGGTAGAGCCTTTGGAACGAGCAGTAATTTGAAAGTGCATCCATCCAGGATATATGGACTACATCTCCCACAAGCACAATATGTGTTTTCATACAGGGAGATGGTAGACGTCATGCACTTTACTGCTGGCCCCTGATGAGGAAAATAAATTTCCGAAACGCGTCGGGCCTATTTCAAACACGCAACTGCCCATACCAACTAACGCTTTGGGGAAGGCGCACGCAGGCTCGGGTGCTACCCGCTACTTGGACAACCCCATGGAGCATAATATATATATATATATATATATATATATATATATATATATATATATATATATATATATATATATATTCACTGAACAAACCATAGGTTATAGACCATATATAGTTAGGAATTAGCATTTAAAAAACCTTATTTTACTCACACAAAACCATTGAAATTCCATATATAGTTAGTTGTACTAACTATATATCGCGCACCCGCAATCCACTGCTGATCATGTCACATATTACATCATTCATGACATGGTCAGTGACATCACTGATGACATCACTGATGACATCTCAAATGACATCACTGATGACATCACTGATGACATCTCAAATGACATCACTGATGACATCACTGATGACAACATCCAGTGACTGTATTTTTCTGTAAAGTTAAAATATGTCTTGAGTGGATGTATAAGTGTCTGGATGAAGGAATTAGTAGGTGCATGACTGACTGTATGAGTGAGTGATTAAATGTGTCTCACTGAGTGCATGGGTTAGTGACTAAACTGTCTTAATTTGTGCATCATTATGTCTGTTGTTCTGAAAACTGCTGCATGTGTTGTTCAGTAGCTATATGAGTAACTGTATGGGTTATTGATTGGTTGCCCAAGTATTTGTATGGGAGACTGAGTGTGTGTGTGGGTGGCTGGGAGGTGTATGACTCTGTGCATAGATGTGTGAGCAGTTGATTCACTAGATGTATGGGTTCAAAAGTGCATGTGGAAACAGCTGTATGGGCGGTTGACTTTGTGCATGAGTGTATTGGTGAGTGAATGGATATCTCAGTGCTACATGTCAAAGTAAGTACACATGTAAAACACAGTACATGTGAGACTTGACATATATAAATAACTGTGCATAAGAGCCAGTGAATGTGTGAGTGGCTGTATGGATGATTGTGAACTTGTATTAGGGATTGTAAAAGAGAGTAAATATGTGTTAGTATATGTTTGAATAAGTAAGGTGTGTATAACTGTATAGTTGAGGAAATGGAGGTGTGATTGATTGTTTGCATGACTGACTAGGTGTGTGTGTAACTTCATGGATGAGTGACAATCTGTGAGTCTGTGTTTACACTGAGTGTATCTAAGGTTATATTAGAGTCTGAAGAGGTTCATCGTATTATCACATGAATGATGTCATCAGTGATGTGCTCAGTAATGTCATTTGAGATGTCATCAGTGATGTCATCAGTGATGTCATTTGAGATGTCATCAGTGATGTCATTTGAGATGTCATCAGTGATGTCATCAGTGATGTCACTGACCATGTCATGAATGATGTAATATGTGACATGATCAGCAGTGGATTGCGGGTGCGCGATATATAGTTAGTACAACTAACTATATATGGAATTTCAATGGTTTTGTGTGAGTAAAATAAGGTTTTTTAAATGCTAATTCCTAACTATATATGGTCTATAACCTATGGTTTTTTCAGTGAATTTTCAAGGTTTTGTAAATGCTAATTCCTAACTATATATGGTCTATAACCTATGTTTTTTTCAGTGAATTTTCAAGGTTTTGTAAATGCTAATTCCTAACTATATATGGTCTATAACCTATGGTTTTTTCAGTGAATTTCAATGGTTTTTTAATAGCAAATATCATAAGCTGTCGAATGTCAAGTACGTGGTAAGAAAAAACATTTTCGTGTTTATGCACACTGATCTGCTTTGAATGCTGCCCCCCCCTCATTTCTATTAGGAGTACTCTCTCTTTGCAGATAGTGAAAGGTACTTAACGCAGGCCTTTGCCCCCGTTGTAATACGTCGTGCCTGCTTCTCTCTCCATTTGATTGATTGTTATCCAAGCATTTACTGTTTTACAATTGGTTCTCTTTGGTTCATTCTCTATTTACAAACAAACACAGAGTCGCAATACTCTGTTTAGTCTTTGCAGATAACGAAAAATCGTGTAAAAAAACAAAAGGAATCGAGCAAAATCAGTAGGCCACTAATGGGATCTCTTTTTGACCTCGCTAAAATAGAAACATTAGGAACAACCCCTCATGACAAATACGAAACTAGTGAGATGAACTGAACTCCACACCATGATGGCTGCAATACAGCTCGGCTCCGCCACCCACCCCGCCCAAAATAACGATAAACTCTATACAAATATTACAAATATATACTACACACCAGCAAAGTAACAGGGTAAAACATTTTATTAAACAACTATTTACATAACTATTTTATACTTTTTGTTGCCCGATCCGGCTAGCTCAATCGATCGAGCATGAAACTCATTCACTCTGATGGTTCAAAGTTTTGAGGAGTGCTTGTAACACTGTCTGAAGCCTATTTGCGCTTGCTTCAGCTTCACTATTCTCAAAGTAAAGTGGGGGCTGTTTGAGGACGTGACTGCATTTGTGAACAATGTGATGCGGTGCCACCCTGAACCGCTTGACGGAGGCCCCCGAGGGACGGTGTGATGGCGCGGACTCGGAGGGGGCGCTTGGCTCCGGCCCCCTCCCTGAGGTTCCGTGACAATTGTAAGTGATGTTTTCGACTCGCACGAATATGGTCGAGTCTGGTATCTAAGAACCGCAAATGACGAGTTTAGTAAGTATGCGCAGTTTCGCTGTGCTAACTTAAACCGTTCGTTTGATATGTGGGTTTTTCATCTGTACCCACGGGTTCCATCTTAGATACGGCATCCATTTTGTCTCTTGCCCTCAAGTAGCCAGCGAACGGACACTGTCCGCTTCGTTACCCTGGGACTCTCAAGATATTTGTGGAAGACACATGTTCTTTGTAAATACCTTTTACGATGAGGGGGATGATACTGTAAGGCAGATGGCCCCGCTTGAGGCTCATCTTGCCGTGCCGGTTTATTGTCTCAGCCGTGCATCTCATTAGGCACGTCCCTTTGATGCCTGTATCTCGTGTTTCCCGATACCTCCCCTTTTACACCCTTTTCGATCTCCCCACTGTCTCCATCTTCCTCTGCACCTGGCTTTGTCCCTATTTCGATCTGTTTTACTGCCGATTGGAATTTACTAATGTTGGGAAGATGGGTTTTTACAGTTGGGAACCGCCAAATGTTTCCGCACTTATGTTCCGGACCTTATGTGTACCAAAGTGACCAAAGCGACCCCTCTGAGGGATAATTATGGGAACCAGGTTGTAAACTTTTGTGTACCATGTTGTCCTATGAGTAAATTTTGTATAAAAGGAGCGCTCCACAGAACCAATTTGAAGCAGTCTCCCCAAGTTGCACGTGTTGTACTTGTTGTGACTTCTGTGTTCCCTGCAGTAAATAAACCTTGAATCTTTGACGCCGAAGGAAGTGTCCCGTGTCTCTGTAGTTTGTGCGCCGAAACAGGTATCCCATGAAGGTTATAGGTGTTGTTCCCTGGCACCGCTGGTACTGTTAAAAAGTCCAGTCCTTCAGTTGGCGCCCAACGTGGGGCGACTTCAGCGGTACCGGTCCAAAGCCTGATGATCGTGAGGAACTTCGTGTGAAATCTCCGAGGGAAGGTGCACCCCGCTTCATCGATCCTGTTGTCGAAATAAGTGGCCCGAAGTTTTTCCCTGCGAAGATTCCCGCCTCCTGACGGCTGCGACGGACCGATGCCCTGACTGTCGACCTGTCTTCGACGCCCGGCGTAGACCTTATGTACAAGCGAGACGACAGACGGGCCTTCCTGGTGACGCCATTGAAGTTCTGAGTTAAGTATTTGTGGGTCGCTCCCAGTCCTTAGTGGTTGTTCTAGCTTTTGAAAGCTTTGTGGTTAGCCTTTAAGGCTTTGTGGTAATAGCTCACTGAGCTTTGTAATAGCCTCCTCAGGCTTTGTGGTTAGCTCTCCGAGCTTTGTGATAGCCTTAAGGCTTTGTTGTATTGCATGGTTCCATTGCATTTGTGGTTCTTAGTATTGGTCCTTAGTATTATTTGACAGTTGCAATTGCCAAAAACCGAGGGTTTTGACTTACACGAGGTTTTATTGCTTCGGTAATCCTTGAAGTTTGATACTAGGTTAGTGTGCACGATGCCTAGCCATAGTGATTTGTTTCGTATTTTCAAATGTTGCGCAATGGATTCCCGGTTGGAGGACTCGTGTCCGATACCTCCAGTTGGAACTCCGATACATGATCTTTATAGTCGACATGGGGTGGGTCCTATAATATATAATGATTACTGGGTCCGCTATACAAAGAAAGACGGTGACCTTAGATGGCCACCACATGGAACTTTTGAACTTTCGATTTTAGATAATCTTGAGGCTAAATTATTTTTAAAGAAAGCTAGGCCAGCTATGTTTGATTCCTTTCGGATATGGCGTAAAGAGGCCAAGCAGAAAGAAATCAAACAATTTAAAAAGGATCAAAAACAAGAGTTCGTTCCTGTAATGCAAGCTATAAAAGAATGTAGACAAGACAAAGAAGAAAAAGACATGGAAATCGCTACTAGATTGCATCACATGAAAATAGATAAATGTTACCCAGTTTTACCGAATAAATTAGAAAAGAAAAAAGAAGATTTGAAGGAGGATTCCTTGCTGTCATACTTGATGAAATCACCACCTCCTTATGTACAGGGTGCTACTGCTCCTGTAGTTCCTCCTGTAGTACCTCCTGTTTTACCTCTTGTTGCTCCAGCGGCTGCGGGTCAGCCCGCTGTTAACCCTACGTTTGTTTCACCACCTGTTCTAGTTCCTACTGCTCCTGTACCTGTACCTTCGCAGACTGTTGTTTCTGCTACTCCAACTATCTTGTCCGTTCCTACTATGCCTTCCTTCACCTCCAGTGTTGTTGCCCCTGTTTTTCTTTCTCCTTCTGTTCGTAAGCGTGTTCCTAACTCTGTTGCTACCCTTTATTCACCTCTTTCTGGTCCGTTATTTTCGTCTGATTCATCTGACACTCCTCAGAGACGGAGTCAGATCCCTAGTGGTAGGGAGAAAGAGATGTTAGTAACAATGGCACATAGGTGGATAAGACATCCTGCTAATTACACTCCACGTGTAGTCTTTGATACGTTTTCTCAGTTTAATGAGCCTACGCAGAGATTCGTATTTGAGGAGATGTGTAACCTTTTGAGAGAAGAATGGTATAATGATGATGTAGATGATGTACCGTCCGACATAATTGAACTTCAGAGTCACTTTTCAAACGGTATGATTATAGGAGACGATGTACGACGTGCCGTGGAACGCTTATTAGCATTCAGACCCACAGCACATTCTCGGGTGTCATTAGATGATACCACTGAGAACTGGAAAGCGGTTCCTGGTCAGTATCCTATGAGAGAAGTCCCGCCACTGTGGGTGCCTGGAGATCCGCAGGGTAACCCTGTGGTGCTACCGCATTTTCGAAGGATGTGGATACATCTTCCATGGAAACGATCAGAAGTTTTGCAAGTGAAGCAATCCTTACCCGATCCGCGTAAAAATCCGGCTGGTTATTATAGGGAGTTATCACAACTGGTGGAAGCTACTATTATGAATATTGCCGACATCGACATGTTGTTTGGCAATGTGGTACCGCAACCAGTTTGGGCTAAAATTCGTCAAGCCAATCACGCAGTTGAATTAGGGGGTGATTGGGCTGCACTGCTAGCGGCTGATGCATTACAAGTCGGTGGGGCCAAGCCTGAACAGCTGATTTTGGATTTGCCTCAGAAAATCATTACGCTCATGAAAACTCTCATGCCAGCGATGAAGGTGAACTGGGATAAGTTATCAGCTTGTAAGCAAAAGAAAGACGAGAGTGTCTCAGATTTCTTTACAAGGTTTGAGGAAGCGTTTGTCGACCACAGCGGCCAGGACATGGGCGCTGAGGGAGGCCAGCGGTTATTCGTTGACAAATTCGTGTCGAATTTGTTGCCTGAACTAAGTAACAAATTAAAGAATTCAGAGAGTGCGTGGGCAGTTTCAACCCCTGCGCAAATACTAGCAACGGCTCAGTATTATGAGAATAGGGAAAAGGAAGAAAGTGATCGTGTAGAAAAGAAAACTAAGGAGCTCAAAACGAAGGTTTTGTTGCAGCAAGCATACCCTCCACGATCAAACCAAAATGATTCGCAACAGCAGTATCGACCACGAGCACAGCTCGATAGAACACCGCCGCGCTCTGACAACTTTGATTATAGATCTTCACTTGGGTATAATCAGTGCGCATATTGTAGGAAAGAGGGACACCTAAAATATGATTGTCTTGCCTTACGGGACCGTCTGAATGGTGTGTCGACACGTGGAAACCGTGGTGGTGGTCCTCAACAGGCACCACGTGGTAGAGGTCGTGGTTCATTCCACAATCAGATTGATCGTCATCAAAATCAATCGGATGTAAATAATTACTTTGACCAGCGAAATGCGGGGTCAGTTCGATCTGCACAGTATAATGTTGATGACTATTATGTAGAGCACGAAACTGTTGTAAATGACCATTACTAGGACAGCCAACGACAAAGAGAGGGAGTAGTGTCAGTTCCGGTCGATCAGAGTGGGCCTTACGTTGCAGTGGCTACATCAGGTGTAGTTGAGCCTTTTCTGTTAGACACTGGTGCGACAAAAAGTTCCATCATGCATTCAAAACTCCCTGGCGC
Organism: Lissotriton helveticus; assembly: GCF_964261635.1. Classification (NCBI taxonomy): domain Eukaryota; kingdom Metazoa; phylum Chordata; class Amphibia; order Caudata; family Salamandridae; genus Lissotriton; species Lissotriton helveticus. The sequence continues at coordinate 526,576,187 of NC_136072.1, forward strand.
ACCTTTGTCTGGCTTAACGAATGTTTCCGTTGGATTCTCTGGCGCCCCTGTTAGTAACCCAGTCTCTAATCCTTTGCCTCTTATGATTGGACCGCGTGAGCTAACCGCTCCACTGATTCTATCTACAGGTTGTGGTGAAAATCTTTTGGGCCTGGATTTGTTGAAACGATTATATGCAACATTGTATTGTTCCCCCGAAGGAGTGGAACTTACATTGGGACGGAGAGTGATCTCTCCCATGTATTTGTCGGTCGATAAATTCCCACCGGAATTGAGTTCCCTCCCTGCGTCCTTATGGGCCACAGGTCCCAATGACGTGGGCCTGTTAGACATTCCACCCTATGTGATTCAATTGAAACCAAATGCGCGATTACCGCGTTTACCTCAATATCGTATTTCTCTTGAGGGCAAACGAGCGCTGTTAGCAATTGTTCATGATCTCATTGGAAAGGGTGTTGTTGAAGAAACTCGTGGAAATGTTTGTAATAGCCCTGTATTGCCAATTCTGAAACGAACTGACCCAACTAAACCTCCTGTGTACCGTTTCGTTATAGATTTGAGAGAGGTAAATAAAATAGTGGTTCCACAATTTCCCGTGGTCCCTGACATTACGGCTTTATTAACAATGATTCCGGCATCTGCCTCCTGGTTCACAGTGATCGATCTAAAGAATGCTTTCTTTAGCATCCCGATTGCAGAGGAAAGCAGAGACCTATTTGGATTTTCATTAGGAGGTCGCAGTTTTAGGCTAAAACGCGCTCCACAGGGCTACTGTGAGAGTCCGTCAATCTACAGCCAAGCACTTAAAGGTCAGCTTGATGCCTTTGTATTACCTAAAGGTGCAGCTTTGATTCAATACGTTGACGATCTTTTAGTGGCAGCTGATACAGAAGCTATTTGCAAAACGGCTACAGTATCATTATTGCACTATCTACATGACTTACACCACAAGGTATCGCCTTCAAAGCTACAGTATTGTTGTCAAGAAGTTACCTATCTAGGTCACTTATTGTCAAAAGAAGGGAGAAGGTTGACCCCAGAAAGAATTGCAGCGATTTCCCGAATGACTGTGCCAAAAACCCAAAGAGATGTTCGCGCCTTTTTAGGTATTACGTCCTACTGCAGACAATGGATTCCAAATTTTTCATTGTTGGCGAAACCATTGATAGCCCTTACGTGCAAGGATGTCCCATCCCCAGTACCTTGGTCTGAAGAATGTCAGAAAAGTTTTTCTGAATTGCGTGATGCGTTGTGTTCGGCTCCTGTGTTGGGCACTCCTGACTACAGTAAGCCATTTACACTATACGTCCACGAGAGGGATGGTTGCGCGTTGAGTGTTTTGACACAACCTTTTGGTGGTAAGCAACGCCCATGTGCCTATTTTTCTTCAACTTTAGACCCAGTAGCAAGAGCCTTGCCAAGTTGCTTAAGGGCAACAGCGGCAGCTGCGGCGTCCATTCGACAGTCCGCAGGTCTAGTCATGGATAATATGCTCACGGTAATGGTTCCGCATGCAGTCGACACTCTATTGAACCGAACGAAAACTCAACATCTGACAAGTGCAAGATTGTCTGGTTATGAATTGACGTTGCTGGCCAGTCATATACGGATAAAACGATGTAATGTGTTGAATCCAGCAACATTGCTGCCGATCGACACAGAATCAAGTGATGAAGCAGTACATGACTGCTATCTCAGAACTGAAGAGGAAACCAAGGGTCGTATTGACCTAAAAGATACTCCATTGACAGATCCCGATGGTACTTTGTATGTGGATGGTTCCTGTTTCAAGTTACCGAATGGTGATGTAACAACTGCGTATGCTGTAGTTACATTGAGAACGATTGTGGAAAACGCAAGGTTAAGTCAGAATTCGGCTCAGGCTGCTGAGTTAATTGCTTTGACGAGAGCGTGTGTGTTGTCTAAAGATAAACGGGTGAATGTATTTACAGATAGCCAGTATGCGTTTGGTGTGGCACATAGTTTTGGACGACTGTGGAGAGAGAGAGGATTCCTTACGTCACATGGTACGAAGATTCAGCATGGCCAGCTTGTAAATGATCTTTTGGATGCACTTACGTTGCCTAAGCAAGTGGCGATTGTTAAATGTAGTGCGCATCGTAAGGTGACGGATGATGTTGGTCGTGGTAATGCGTTTGCGGATGAGACTGCTAAGGAGACTGCCCGGAACCTTAGCACTCGAATGTATGTGACGAGTTCGGTTAGGTGGCCTGCAGAATCAAGTATGTGTGAAAACACTATCGAGAGTGTGAAAGCAATTCAGAATGAGGCCACCGAGACTGAAAAGGCGAAGTGGAAAGAAAGTAAGGGAAAGTTGGATGCGAATGGTTGTTGGATTGACTTATCGGAACAGAAAAGATGGATGTTGCCTGATGCGTATGTGCTGGCTGTTGTGACTATGGCACATGGGTTAGCACATATTAGCGCGAAAGGTATCTGTAAATTGCTGTTTCCTGTGTGGAAGAATGATGGTATTACGAAATGTGCTGAACGCTTGGTTAAGAATTGTATGGTATGTATGTTGTACAATCCTGGTAAGGGAACCCCAACTCCTCCTGGTAGTTTTGCTCCCCCTTCATGTCCCTTTGAGGTGATCCAATTGGACTTCATCCATATGGAGCGATGCAATAACTTGAAATACGTTTTAGTTGTTGTTTGCGCATTCTCCCGATGGATTGAGGCCTATCCTCTCAAAGACAATACTGCTTTGTCCACTGCGAAAATCCTACTGAAGGAATACTTTCCTCGGTATGGAATGCCTAGAATTGTGTGGTCAGACAACGGAAGTGAGTTTGTGGGGAGTGTGATGAAGAGTGTGTGCAAGGGCCTTGGAATTAATCAGAAATTCCATAGTGCCAATCATCCTCAGTCAGCTGGTTTGGTTGAAGGGTACAATGGCACCCTTAAACTAAAACTAGCAAAGATTCAGGCTACGACAGGTCTTTCATGGCCTGACGCTTTACCCTTAGCATTGCTGTCAACAAGGGCAACTGTACACTCCCGAGTAGGGCTCAGTCCCTATGAAATAGTGTTCGGTCGCCCTGCCAATGTTTGGGGGGTCCCTAGACCGGGTGCCTTTTGTGATCTTGAGTATCCAATGTTGATCGATTATCTTCATGACTTGACTGCTAAACTGAGGTTAATTCACCAACAGGTTCACGAAGCATTGCCGACGCAGACGGAGGGTCCAGGCCACCAGCTCCAGCCCGGAGATTGGGTGGTAACGCGAAACTTTTCGCGCAAGAACAATTTGGATCCCAGGTTCACTGGACCCTATCAGGTCCTCCTTGCCACGAGAACTGCAGTTCGTCTCGAGGGGCGGAAGAATTGGGTGCATGCCACCCATACCAAGAAAGTCCCCATCCCGTTGCCAGCAGACTCGTGGGTGAGGAAAGGCAGTGCATCAACTGAAACCGAAGGATTGCCGGCGTTTGTACCTTTCAGCGACGCACAACCTGTCGGGGAATCCTCAGTGCAGCAAAAAGGCATTGTTGAACACTTGTCATCAGAAGACTCAAGACCAGAACATTCAGCTGATCAACAGGGCGTTGTCCCTTCGACGGATCTTTTGTTTAACGAACAGACACGTCCTGGGGAAACCCGATACTTTTTGCGACCCAGCACTAAAGACTAATAAAAGACCCCGTTCTGTCCCTTGACAAGTGCATTATCCCGTTTTCCATGATCAGTTTGAACACTCATACTATTGTAATTATTTTGTACATATTCATTGAGCTTCGTTCCTTACACTTTTTGTTTCCACAGCTGAGAGACATTGTTTTCACATATATATATATATTTGTGAAATGAAGGCCGTAGGGCCGCGCGCGTACTTCCTCCTGGTTAGTAGGTCTTGACGCTAGGTTAAAGACCGTCGGTTCCTGGGAACTCCTAGGAATTGACTATTGCTACACAGAACGAAGTGCGTCAAGAAACGTTGCGGACGGTCATAGGGAATGGCATTTTCAAAGCTGATGGACTTGGAAAGAGCTCAAGCACAAAGATTCAAGCTGCAGCAACTCAGTCGTACCAAATGTTTTGTGTTCCAAATATTCGTACTGTTTGTGACTGTTTCTGCGTTATTGGCGGGTGGGGTGTATTACACGATGTCTTACTTCTTGCCTTCTATCATACCTACTCCTACCCCTGACCTTAAACTCACCTCCACTGTTTCTCCTCATTCTTTTCACATCTTACCTGAACACGAGCAGGCTAGACGTGCAGAATTCCGCAACAATTCCTTTATTCAGCTCCTTCATCAGCATCAGTTAGTGGTTAACACTACTAATTGTTGGGTGTGTGGGTTGATGCCGCATACTACGAATAAGGGAATTCCATATCTGGTGTTACCGTATAGCTCCCAAGGGTCTGCTCGAGCATTTCAAACAATGTTTCAAAGCGCACTGGGTTTCCACCCCATTCGAGAACCACGTTCCCCCTACTCTGGTCCTACCTCGTACCAAAAACCTTTGTCTATAGCAATAGAGGATTTAGATAGCGATATCTATGATCCCTCGCTTATCCCTGAAGAAGAGGTACAAGCCTATAGGGTCCTAAGTAGAGGCGAATATAGTGTGTTCACTGGTGAAAAACAGCTTAAAAGCTCGCCTCCGATATGGGTCGTACCCCACATTGGTAATTTTTGTTTAATAGGTCGCGGCCGTAGATCGAAAGCCCGACTTGGAGAGAGTGCTTGCACTGAAAATTATATTTTGCCAATGGTCTCGTCCCCTGTGTTTTTGGCTGCCAAGGGTACATACTTTATTTGTCATGATCGTGCGTATGCATGGTTGCCCTCTGACTTCATGGGCTCATGTTTTATCGCAAACTTGTTGCCTCCGACGTTTACTGTAGATGCAGATTATCACAAAACTAGAGTTGTGAGAGGCGTAATTAGCGAAGAGGATACTGCCGGTCAAGAGGCAGGAGACTTTTTCAAGGGTTTCCTCCCATTTTGGGGACCTATGGTTAATAGTAGGAACCTGAGACAGTTGACTCGAGTGGTAGAATCGACAGCTAATATTACTGCCAGTGCCCTTGGTAATATCACCACAGAACTTCAGGCGGATAGACTTATGACGTTACAAAACCGTATGGTTTTAGACGTGATCTTAGCAGATCGAGGTGGGGTATGTAAGGTGATCCATTCGAGCTGCTGTATTTTCATTCCTGATAACGCTCCGACTGTCTATCAAGCCATCTCGAAGTTGCATAAGATCTCCGAATCCATACACGTGGATGTAGGGGATTGGACGCTACTTGGATGGTTTTGGGGCCTGATGTCGACTTGGGGTTGGAAGATTCTGATGATCATTGGAGTCGTTGTAGCGTTCCTGTTCACGTGTTGCCTTTGCGTGCAGTGCGGTCCTGCCTTATGTGGCCTCTGTGCTACAACGTGTATGAGACAGCCACCTGTTACCAAAGGGTCTCGGTTGGACAGAGCTATGCTACAGCAACATCTCGAGGGTCTGATGAATATCGAATATGATTCCGACTAGTGCTTGCCTACATGAGGGCAAAAGGAGCGTCTGAGGTTCCGTGACAATTGTAAGTGATGTTTTCGACTCGCACGAATATGGTCGAGTCTGGTATCTAAGAACCGCAAATGACGAGTTTAGTAAGTATGCGCAGTTTCGCTGTGCTAACTTAAACCGTTCGTTTGATATGTGGGTTTTTCATCTGTACCCACGGGTTCCATCTTAGATACGGCATCCATTTTGTCTCTTGCCCTCAAGTAGCCAGCGAACGGACACTGTCCGCTTCGTTACCCTGGGACTCTCAAGATATTTGTGGAAGACACATGTTCTTTGTAAATACCTTTTACGATGAGGGGGATGATACTGTAAGGCAGATGGCCCCGCTTGAGGCTCATCTTGCCGTGCCGGTTTATTGTCTCAGCCGTGCATCTCATTAGGCACGTCCCTTTGATGCCTGTATCTCGTGTTTCCCGATACCTCCCCTTTTACACCCTTTTCGATCTCCCCACTGTCTCCATCTTCCTCTGCACCTGGCTTTGTCCCTATTTCGATCTGTTTTACTGCCGATTGGAATTTACTAATGTTGGGAAGATGGGTTTTTACAGTTGGGAACCGCCAAATGTTTCCGCACTTATGTTCCGGACCTTATGTGTACCAAAGTGACCAAAGCGACCCCTCTGAGGGATAATTATGGGAACCAGGTTGTAAACTTTTGTGTACCATGTTGTCCTATGAGTAAATTTTGTATAAAAGGAGCGCTCCACAGAACCAATTTGAAGCAGTCTCCCCAAGTTGCACGTGTTGTACTTGTTGTGACTTCTGTGTTCCCTGCAGTAAATAAACCTTGAATCTTTGACGCCGAAGGAAGTGTCCCGTGTCTCTGTAGTTTGTGCGCCGAAACAGGTATCCCATGAAGGTTATAGGTGTTGTTCCCTGGCACCGCTGGTACTGTTAAAAAGTCCAGTCCTTCATCCCCAAGTCGTGTTCTCCTGGTGTGGCCTGAGATCGCCCCCGACATAGGTGGCCGGCTCCCGGGATCAAGCGGAACTTTTTGCCTTTTGGTAACTCTTCCATTCTTGACCTTGTCCCACAATCCGTTTCACCTAAAGACACGCTGTAGTGGGGCGCCCCTTTACCGTTTCAGTTGCCATTCCGCCCGCTTTTGCTACACTGTGCCTCTTCCGCTATTCAGCTGTTTACCGCCCGCTCTTTCGACTACAGCGTCTCGCTCACCATGTAGTTGAGTTACTCCCGCTCTTGCGGTGCAGCGATAGGCGGCTGCCACAGGACTCTCAAAATGGCAGCCGGCTCTTCAGATTTGGGCGTGGTCCACTAAAATTGCCCTGCGACACCTTGGAACTCGGACGCTTGTCTGCTAGAGATTGGGCTCCATTCTCAAAAGCGTCCCCTCAGCCTTGAAGATTCTACAAAAGTCTTGGGGGCCCCCGACTCCCGCAGGCTTCTGGTGGGGAGCGGCTAGCATTATTGCTCGTGGAATGGCCACGACGGAGCTACGAAATGGTGGTGCTCTCATGCTAACGCCAGCTTCAGTCTGAAACATCCAGAAACACTGTAGACTACCAATTCGATCAGTTCCGGTAGCGCCCCAACGTGACCCGGTAGAGAAGAACTAGCCCTCCCCTCTTTGACTGATGGTTCTTGTTGCCTGTCCCTTCTGTTGTCATTTAACAGAACTATTTAGCCTGCTGAAAGGGGTTGTGTTCCGACCGCTGGTTGGTGGAGACATTTTGACTATATTCTGGACCTGCGTTGTCGCGTAATGCGTCATATGACGCGCCGCGTTAGCGCATCCGGAAGTGATCCGGGGCGCGACGCGCAGCGCGTAACGTAAGCATAACAGGTCATGTGACTTGTTAATAAAACTTTTCATTGGTTCATTTTACTTTTCTTATTCTAATGATGAAAGGCTTGGTCATATGACCTAAAAATTAAGCTTTTTATTACTTCCGAACTTTATTTTTTCTTAAATATATGTTATAATGTTCCAGGCTAATGTACTTTCCCGGAAAATTTACAACTGTCCTGCAAGTAAAATATATTCTTTTTTCGAGAAAAAGGGCGTTTCTTCGTCCCATGACGGAGCCGTTGAGCAAAAGAGGGTCGACCTGCTGTCTTAGTCGCCGATACGCCTGAATATGAGATTCTTATCGATCACTTTATGTTGCAGGAGTAGAAAACACAACAGCCCTTGACCATTTATCTTTGCTGCGTTCCTGCGTATTATACCTTTTACCCTTCATGTAATTGGTCTGCTTTATTTCACTTGCCTTTTACTGATTCTAAAACAGTGACTATTATTAAAAACTTTACCAATGTATATACTACTACCATGTTTTCTTTTAAAAACCTTTATTGTGAAAATGTCATTATACAAATACGAGCCTATAACCACGTGGGCCGGCCACGGAGCAAACTGTAATCGTATATGATGAGTAGACATTTACACTGTAGAGGAACGTAACGGGCGGGCCATTAGGTTGCAAGAACTAAGGTGTCTAACAGTTGCGGAATCGGTGGACGTACATTTTATAATTAAAATACGACAGGGCCAGTTACAATAAAATTATCTAGATATACATTTGCGGGCAAGTACCATGGGTGACGTTAATTCGAACTTTCAATAGTACAGTAATCAATAACACATCAGAACTTAATATCAATAGGGATGTCGAAATATTCAATCTATTCTCGTCCCCGCCCGCCATGTGCTTCAAAACTGCATACGTATCTCGTGATATCAAGGTTGTGCAACCAGTACACAACAAGGAGTTACGAGTCCCATTTATTCCGGCGCCATTTTGGGCGAGGACGGGCAGGTCCAGGATATAGTCAAAATGTCTCTACCAACCATCGACTATGATGATGTTCATATGCTGTATTTATTACAGTAACACTCATCTGTCCACATGAAATTAATTTGCCACAATCTAAACATGTCATTTTAATCTTTCCAAAGTTCTTCTAAATATTTGGGACCGTTTCCCTTGCCTCTGATGCTGTCAGTGCCACTTCTTTGATGAATGTACTGGCAGGTCGGGGGTTCTCCTCCAAATCTCTCTTTTATGCAGCACTATAATTAATCGGTGCCACCTCTCCATATGACGAGGCATGGTATAGTTACCATAACTATATTTTTTTTCGGTTCCTCTGGAGAGTACATCGTGGCAGATGAAGCGTGTAACGTACCGGGCATTTACCTTTTTTTGCATGTAGAGGAAAGGAAAAAGAATTCGAGCATCCGAGTTCTAAGGTGTCCCAGGGCCATTTTAGTGGACCAGGCCCAAATCCAAAGAACAGGCCGCCATTTTGAGAGTCCTGTTGCAGCCGCCTGTCGCTGTAGCATCAAGAGCGGCCGAAACTCAGCTAAATGGCAACTGAAACGGTAAAGGGGCGCCCCACTACAGCAGACGAGCCTCCACCTAGGAAGGCCCGTTCACGCCGCCTCCCCCCCCCCCTTCGGGCACCCCACGCCGTTATTCGGAGCAGTATTGTAGGATGGCCACACCAGTGCGGCAACTTGCTAGACACCACCTCGGTGCTAACCGAATCTCAGCGCCTTGTGGTGTCTTCTATTCAGAAAATATTGTTGCGCTGCCTTTGGCCCCATTCGCACATCGGTCCGCTACTGACGCCATCTCACAGGCCAACGGGGCGCCCCACGCCGACTTTCAGCATTGTAGGATGGCCACACCAGTGCGGCAACTTGCTAGACACCACCTCGGTGCCATCCGGATCTTGACATCTCAGCGCCTTGTGGAGTCTTCTATTCAGAAAATATTGTTGCGCTGCCTTTGGCCCCATTCGCACATCGGTCCGCTACTGACGCCATCTCCCAGGCCAACGGGGCGCCCCAATCCGACTTTCAGCATTGTAGGATGGCCACACCAGTGCAGCAACTTGCTAGACACCACCTCGGTGCCATCCGGATCTTGGCATCTCAGCGCCTTGTGGTGTCTTCTATTCAGAAAATATTGTTGCGCTGCCTTTGGCCCCATTCGCACATCGGTCCGCTACTGCCGCCATCTCACAGGCCAACGGGGCGCCCCACGCAGACTTTCACCATTGTAGGATGGCCTCACCAGTGCGGCAACTTGCTAGACACCACCTCGGTGCTAACCGAATCTCAGCGCCTTGTGGTGTCTTCTATTCAGAAAATATTGTTGCGCTGCCTTTGGCCCCATTCGCACATCGGTCCGCTACTGACGCCATCTCACAGGCCAACGGGGTGCCCCACGCTGACTTTCAGCATTGTAGGATGGCCACACCAGTGCGGCAACTTGCTAGACACCACCTCAGTGCCATCCGGATCTTGGCATCTCAGCGCCTTGTGGTGTCTTCTAATCAGAAAATATTGTTGCGCTGCCTTTGGCCCCATTCGCACATCGGTCCGCTACTGCCGCCATCTCACAGGCCAACGGGGCGCCCCACGCCGACTTTCAGCATTGTAGGATGGCCACACCAGTGCGGCAACTTGCTGGACACCACCTCGGTGCCATCCGGATCTTGGCGCGTTGTGCTGCCTTCGGCCTATTCGCACATCGGTCCGCTACTGACGCCGCCTCACGTGCCAACGTATTTTCTCCGCATTTTATACCCTATGCCGCATAACAGGTCATGTGACTTGTTTATAAAACTTTTCATTGGTTCATTTTACTTTTGGTTTCCTAATGATGGAAGGCTTGATCATATGACCTAAAAATAACACTTTTCATTGGATGAAAACTTTTTTTTTTTCCCAAACGATGAAAGCCCCACCTTGTTTCTGGATGTTTCAGACTGAAGCTGGCGTCAGCATGAAAGCACCACCATCTCGTGGCTCCGTCGTGGTCATTCCGCGAGCAATCATGGCAGCCGCTCCCCACCAGAAGCCTGCAGGAGTCGGGGGCCCCCAAGACTTTTGTAGAATCCTCAAGGCGGAGGGGACGCTTTCGAGAATGGGGTCCAAGACCTAGCAGACAAGCGTCCGATTTCCAAGGTGTCCCAGGGCCATTTCAGTGGACCAGGCCCAAAAAGGAAAGAGCCTGCCGCCATTTTGAGAGTCCTGTGACAGCCGCCTATCGCTGCACCGCAAGAGTGGGCGCAACTCAGCTGAATTGCGGCTCTTGACACAGTGGACCAAAAGCGGACGGAATGGCAACTGAAACGGTAAAGGGGCGCCCCACTACAGCAGACGAGACTCCACCTGGAGAGGCCCGTTCACGCCGCCTCCCCCCCCCCCCCCCGGGGCGCCCCACGCCGTTATTCGGAGGGCGGCAACTTACTGGACATCACCTTGGTGCCATCCACATTTCAGCGCGTTCTGCTGCCTTGGAACTATTCGCACAACAGACCGCTACTGACGACCCACCCCCCGGGACGCCCCACGCCGGATACCCAAATCAGTGCGGCACCCAGGCAACATCACCTGGGTGCCGTCCAGAAATCTGGACGTTGTGCTGCCTTGGGACTATTCGCACAACCGACCGCTACTGACCATTGTTCCTTCTTTTTCCCTAAAAATGTTTAAATGTTTTTACAGTTTTTGTTTTGTTGTATATATTTATAAGTTATTAAAGTTTTATAATCCTACTACTTTGTTGGAGTGCTATATATTTTTAATGTGACACATAATTGTAAAAACTTTGATGTACAAAGAGTCATCCCTGGAATCTTCCGCTTCAGGCTCGGTCCCCTCCCCAATCACAATACAGGATGGTTTTCAGATAGTAGGAACGCGTGTGCTGTGACGGATCTCATCGGGTGTGGGCCTTGATCTACTATAACTCCTTTGAAGAGGGGTGATTCTTTACAGCTGGGGCCATAAACTACATCTGCAGGGCTAGCTGATAGCCTAGGACCCGCCTGGACAATCGGACACAGAGGAAGAGGAGTGTCAGAGGGTGCGGTAGTGAATAGGGCGAAAGGGAGGTGTCGGGCGGGCACAGGGTGTGATTCTCAGGGAAGAGCAGCGCAGATGGGGGAGGTTTATTGCCCATGCATAAGACAGAGAGCGGGGGTGACCAGTGCCTGGGGGAGATGCTTGCGAGGGTGGGGAGCCATGCTAAGGATCGACAGCGTGCAGAGAGTGGGTCTGGTCAAGGCATCTAAAATGGCTGCCGTGCACGACAAAAGTGTGGCATTTGAAAAAAGGCAAGATGGCGCAGACAATGTTTTTCAACACTTCCTGATTTCCTTCGAATCGAACGTTAACAGACGTTGGGGCATATTACCAAAGTTAAGCGATATTTATCCCTAACGATGCTTAGCAACGAATTTTTTACCGCTAAGCATCGTCAGAAATTATCGCAGATAAACCTTGCTATTATCAAGGTTTATCGCAAATGCGATAAAAAACGGCCGCAATGCATTAATATCGCTGAAAAGTCAGCGGTATTCATGCATTACCGAGCTAATGCTCTTAGCCATGTTATCCACCTCCCATTGGATAACATGGCTAAGAACTGCTCAGGGCAGGTGTTACTTTTTGGAGATATTCGCGCTTAGTGCGAATATCTCCAAAAGTTTGTAATAGGAGATAGCGATGTTAGCGACTGTTTCCAGTCGCTAACATCTTGGCATGCCCACTTTGCATGTCATTAGTGATAAATATCACTGACATGCAAAGTGGAGCCCAAGATGGTCGCTATCTCCTACTAGCGGTCGCTAACTGGTGTTAGCGACAGCTAGGTAATACGGAGATAATTTTATCTCCGCTTTCTTGGCTTTTGAAGCCAAAAAAGCGGAGATAAACCCCCTTGATAATATGCCCCGTTATCTCTCCCACACTACCGGTCCCCCTGGGCTTAAACGCCGAGATGGTAGGGACTGCATCCCGTGGAGATAGGCCGAGACGTCACTCAGCAGAAAAACAAGTCTATAAACATACAATAAGTTAAAAGTCAATCATTCTTCTTTCCTTGTAGTACGCTCCCCAGTCCGCTTCCCGTTACGCTAACCGGGCGCACCCCACCAAAAAAACGATTTTTTTTTTTGCCCCTCCAAAAAGAACCAATTTTTGCACTCTATACTATAAGTCTTTTTTTATACTACAATCACTTCGCTACAACCTCATAAATTAAAAATAAAAATGAATAATGTCTCAAACAATTTTTGATTTCTAAATATAAATTTATTCTTCAGAATTTTCATAATTTGAACTAGTAACATGTCCTCATCAGGAATTTCCTCTTCAATCATCTCATCAGGAATCTCCTCATGAAAAGTCTGCAATGATGATTCTTGTAACTCTATGGTCTCCAAACATTCGATAAATTCGCCATCAAGAGATTGATCAAAAAAATAATTCAAGTCATCTCCTCCTTGTGAGAATATTTCATTATTGGTGCTGTCAATTTCAATAAATGTAGTGGATAATTCAAAAGAAATTGCCACGGTCTCTTCATTGTGATCCATTTTATTTTGAAATTGCTTGCTGTAAATTGCAGAAAAAAATAATCACTTTCATTTATCGTTTTTAGTAATACATAATATAAAACTAACTTTATCAAGTATTTAGTATAACAGAAGGACTGTAAATAAATAACAGAAAACATTTTTCAAATTATCTTAAAGTGTACAACATAGTTCCCCTTACAAATTAACAACTCACCTTTTTAAAAGTAGGAGAAGTGTTAGTACTGTGTAAATCAAACACCAGAAATTGAGCACCAAAAATTCCTCACAAATGTACCTCAGACAGTAGTATCACAAAATGGCTGTGGTTTCCTCTCATTTTAGATATATACATAACCAATTAACTTTCATCACACACAAATACAAAACCAAAGTAACATTTTAATTGGTTCTAAATTTCAACACTTTCAAATGTGTTTTCCCCATGCAATTTTCCATAGGACATTTAGATACGTCTACTGCCTGAATGGCTGAACGGAATTACACCAAACTTGGCAAAATGGTACATCAAACCTAAGAGGTCAGGGAGGATCTACTATGCCCCCTTATGGTCATTTGCCCCTTCGCTTTGGCCTCCTCTTGTCTCTCGATCTTACCGAGAGACAAGATGGCGGCCGCTACGGACTGTTTGGAATGTTTACAGACGCCGGAGAACCAATCAGCTTCGCAAAGCTCCGTAACGCGAAAAGTACGCGAAGCGGAGCGCTGTTACAGATATATATCTTTTTTTGAACGTTAATTTCTCAAAATCCACTGGAGCACATATATTGAGACCTAGCAAAGGCACATCGGGCTACCAGTCCCTACAATTTTGCCAAGTTTCGTGCAAATCCATTCAGCCGTTCGGGCTAAAAGTGAGGCCAACCGCCCTATGGAAAACTCAATGTTAAAAACACGTTTTGGGACCCCCCTTTTTTCTCGGCCCCCCCTTGACGAAACCCCCCCAAATTTTCAGGGGCTGCTAAGAAACAAAATGTTCAATTGTCCTGAAAATTTCAGCCAATTCCGTCCACAAACGCCAAAGTTATTAGACATAGAATTTTCAAAAATCCCATAGAGAAAAAATCCTAACTATATATACCTACTGGCGACCGCCAGTAGGTAATATATATATATATATATATATATATATATATATATATATATATATATATATATATATATATATATATATATATGTATATTACCTACTGGCGGTCGCCAGTAGGCAGATATAGTTAGGATTGGCTACCATAGGAAATCCGCAACATTCTATTGGGAATAACTCTGGCGCCGGTTGAGGAATTTGTGTGTAATTTTCCAAAAGTTTGGCCAGCTCCGCTCTGCTCCTTCCCTGGAAGTTTTGGGGGGATTTGTGAAATGGGGGCTGAGAAAAAAGGGGGGTCCCAAAACGTGTTTTCCCCATGTTAATTTCCATAGGACGTTCTGACACGGCTACAGCCCGAACCGCTGAACGGAATTACGCCAAACTTTGCAAAATTGTAGGGACTGGTACTCAGATGTGCCTTTGCTATATTTGGTGAAAATCCCTCCAGTAATTCCTGAGAAAATCAAAAGAGAAAAAATATATATATCTATAGCAGCTTACGTGTAAGCTTACTGTAAGCTTACCTTTCCGAGCATGAGCTGCATTCTGATTGGCTGCCAATGTCTGTCAACACTCCAAACCAGAAAGTGTTGGCAGCCATCTTGGGCCACAGGAAAGCAGAAAAACAAACATGTAGAACTCAAGAAGGGGGCAGGGTAGAAGCAACCTGACCCCCTAGGCCTGCTCAGGGGGTCCCACAAGGACCCCCAAGGCAAAAAAAAATATTGTTTTCAAAATTCAAATTCTTCATCCAAGAAGTGTTGGCAGCCATCTTGGGACCAATATACATGATAGCACCTCATTAAAAAGCATTGCAGTTAATAGAAGGTTTTAGGACTTTAGTTACATTATAAATCATTTGTTGATGGTACCATACTCATTTTAGGAATTGTGGTGTGTTCTAAGGTGATTTTACCATGTGAAAAAGCCTTCTGCTGGTATATCATGAATCATGCTTGAAAGAAAACTATAATCTCATGTTTCTCCCACAGTGGTTTGGAAGGGGATCTATAAGCTAAACTGAAAGCATATTTTCTGTAAATCCACATTATCTTTCTCAGTCATGTGAGAATGAAGTCTGACATTCTCAGTAAAACATGTACATCCAACAAGGACAGAGACTGTCAGTTGATTCCTTTGTGTTCTACTGCAGCTTCCCAGTCTTACTTATGACAAAAGTATGGCACACCAGAAGCCATCTTCATTGGAATGAAGTGGTAACTCTTAAAACATTTAATTTAAAAAGGAAAAATATGAGGATGTATTTTGCCATAGAAAGTATGATTAGTGCTGCAGAAAGAAAAATTAGGGCACATTTTGAGTGACTTCTCAAATCCTATCCTATTTCATTAAAATATTCTGACATGCAGTCTCCCAAGATGGCCATCAGAGACAAAAGAGCCCAAATGTAGCCCACATATCACCCAGATGTAGCCCAAGTATAGCCCAATGACAAAATGTCCCAGAGTGTTCTAAAGAACAACTAGAGCGCTAACAGTCTTACTTATGACAAAAGTATGGCACAACAGAAGCCATCTTGATTGGAATGAAAACATTTAATTTAAAAAGGAACAAAATGAGGGGGTTCATTTTGCCATAGAAAGTATGATTAGTGCTTCAGAAAGAAAAATTAGGACTCATTTTGAGGGACTTCTCAAATCCTTTTCTATTTCATTAAAAAAATTCTGACATACAGACTGAAACATGCACTTTGAATACAAGCAGCAGACTTCCCTGGTGAGCAGTAGCTTTACTACAGTGATATAATGAGCAACTAGAGTGCTAACATTCAGAATTTATGGCAAATGTGTGACACATCTGAATGCCCTCTTGATGGAACCAAAGTAAACAAGCATTGAAAATGCAATAGATCTCGCCCTCGTTTAAGGTAAAGCCATTCTGTTTGTAATGAGGTGGCTTTTTAGCTTTGCTTTAATAGTGTTTTTCAAACTTTCATGTAAATAACATGCATATGTATGCATATATGCATATGTATGCATGCATTAATATTTGTATTTATATAGATATGCAGATTATATATGTTTTTTTATGTATGTATATATATATATACACATACATATATATAAATGCATATATATGCATATATATATGTGTATATGTGTACGTGTAGATAGACTGAGGCATAGGAAAGCAGAAAAACAAACTTGCAGAACTCAAAAAGGGGGCAGGGTAGAAGCAACCTGACCCCCTAGGCCTGCTCAGGGGGTCCCACAAGGACCCCCAAGGCAAAAAAAAATTGTTTTCAAAATTCAAATTCTTCATCCAAGAAGTGTTGGCAGCCATCTTGGGACCAATATACACTTCCAAAGCATTTCCAGACGTACCCCAGTCAAAGTGCCCAGGTCATTTCCACCACAGTGCACAATTATAAGGTCAGGGTGTGGTAAATGCATAAAGGATTTTACCAATGGTATCAAATGGTTACTCCTCAATCCTCTCTGTCCAATCCATACAATGTCCACATTTGGTAAATCAAGGTTGTAACAAAGTAGTGCATCACAATGTTTGCATTTGATTGAGGCCTCATTAAAAACAGGCTGAATATTTTGGATCAGCTGTTCTGGTCGCCCCGTCACCGATGCAGTTGCTCCTCCAGTTGAAGTAAAGGTACCATCCCTTGGAGCCTCTCATGCCAGAGCCCTGACACTCTCCCGGGCATAGTTCTGGGGGTGCCTCCTCTGGACATGCCGAATCATAGTTGAATTACCAAAACTGTACTTCCTTCTGGGGTCTCCTCGGGAAAGTACAGTATGGCAGATCTTACACTCCACCTTTGGAGCATTTACTTTTTTAAGTCCCTCAGGTATAGAAAAAAAATTCCAAATGAAATGTTCTTTCACCTTCGGCTGAGGAGGCTCTTCATCTATGAAACCATCTGACTCCTCACTGCTGCTGGATGCTCTGGCAGCCATTCTATCCACAAATTGTTAGCACAGAAAAAAGAGGTCTTGCTCTCACCAAAGTGAAAGAAGAAGTGAAGGAAAAGGGTGGGGTTTTCATTCTTTGTGAAAAAAACTGTTAGCAACCAATGAAAATTGTTATTTTAAGGTCACATGACTTGACGCGCTTACGCTGCGCGCACCGAAGCGCTTCCGGGGGTGCTTACACGGCGCGAACGTAGGCGCTTCCGGGGGCGCTTACGCGGCGCGCCTGAGTGACGTTTTGGTAGCTTTACAGAAATGCTAAATCATTTTCATTCGGAAAATCAAAAATACTGCTTTTATAAGTATGGTACTGAATGTCTTGCATTATTATTCAGCTTTCATACATATTTCTTTACGAACGCAGAATTAGCGCTCTCGCTGTGCTCTCGGGAGAGCTTACCGGTGCGCGCACCCTGAGCGCTCAAACACAAAATGATACGGGTAAGCTTACCGGTGCGCGCACCAGGAAAAAATGATAAAAAATATATATACATTGAACAAATAAATATAATTAATAGTTGTAAAAAACTGCTAATAATGAAAAAAAAATCGTAGGTTACAAAGTCGATATACAAAGGAATTAGCTTTTTAAAAAACTATGAAATTCACTGAAAAAAACATAGGTTTCACAAACGTTATAGTTAGGAATTAGCATTTAAAAAACCTTTGAAATTCACTGAAAAAACCATAGGTTTCACACTCATTATAGTTAGGAATTAGCATTTAAAAAACCTTTGAAATTCACTGAAAAAACCATAGGTTTCACACCAGTTATAGTTAGCTGAACATTTTACTCATACAAAACCATTGAAATTCCCACGTTATAGTTAGTTGGACTCACTATAACTCGCGCGCCCGCAATCCACTGCTGATGATGTCACATATTACATCATTCATGACATGGTCAGTGACATCACTGATGACATCTCAAATGACATCACTGATGACATCACTGATGACAGCACTGATGACATCACTGATGACATCATCCATGTGAAAATACGATGCACCTCCTCACACTCTAATCTAACCTTTGATACACCCAGTGTTAAATACAAACTATCATTCCTGAAATTATTGACACACCAATACCAGTAACTACATACACACTCACTGATTTCTAGATCTACACACACATCCACTCATTCACCCATACAATCACTCATACATACAGTCACTCATCAATAGTACACTATCATATGCACTGATACACCTATACAGACACTCACACGCTGACACTCATCCACAGAGTTACTCACACACCTAGTCAGTTATGCAAAAAATCAATCACACTCCCATTTTTTCAACTACACAGTTATACACACTAAACCTTACTTATTCAAACATATACTAACACATACTAACTCTCTTTCACAATCACTGATACAAGTACACATTGATCCATACAGTCACTTACGCAATCACAGGCTCTCATGTATAGTTATTTATATATGCCAACTCTCACATGCACTGTGTTTTACATATGTACTTACTTGGACAGGGAGCACTGAGATAGCAATTCACTCACCAGCACACCCATGCTCACAGTCAACCACCCATACAGCTCTTTCCACATGCACTCTTGAACCCATATACCAAGTGAATCAACTGCTCACACATATATGCACAGTCACACACCTCCCAGCCACCCACACACACACTCACCCTCACATACAAATACTTGGGCAACCAATCAATAACCCATGTAGCCACTCATATAGCTACTGATCAACACATGCAGCAGCTTACACAACAACAGACATACTGATGCACACATTCAGACAGTTTAGTCACTAACCAATGCATTTAGTACGACACATTTAATCACTCACTCATACAGTCAGTCACGCACCTACTAAATCCTTCATCCAGACACTCATACATCCACTCATTCTTCAATATATAAAACATATTTTTACTTTTCAGAAACACACATTCACTGGATGATGTCATCAGTGATGTCATCAGTGATGTCATTTGAGATGTCATCAGTGATGTCATCAGTGATGTCATTTGAGATGTCATCAGTGATGTCATCAGTGATGTCACTGACCATGTCATGAATGATGTAATATGTGACATCATCAGCAGTGGATTGCGGGCGCGCGAGTTATAGTGAGTCCAACTAACTATACGTGGGTATTTCAATAGTTTTGTATGAGTAAAATGTTCAGCTAACTATAACTGGTGTGAAACCTATGGTTTTTTCAGTGAATTTCAAAGGTTTTTTAAATGCTAATTCCTAACTATAATGAGTGTGAAACCTATGGTTTTTTCAGTGAATTTCAAAGGTTTTTTAAATGCTAATTCCTAACTATAACGTTTGTGAAACCTATGGGTTTTTTCAGTGAATATATATATATATATATTTATATATATATATATATTGCTTCCACAAGTTTGCTCAGAGACAAGTCCGCACTCCTCAGGCAGGTAGGTAACAACCTTTATTGAATTAAGCAAAGCAGCTTCACATCCCTCGTGTGTCCATTGGCCTTACGCGTTTCAGGGAATTTCTTTCCCCTTCCTCAGAGGCCGGCGCGAGTCATCTTTGCTTTTGTGCACTGCAACTTCCCCTGCGTGCTGCTTTAATTGGCCTCCGGTGTGCCAATCTGCTGCATCAGCCTTCTCAGTGCACGCTGGGACTTGTAGTCATTACGCACTCCTTACAACCCTCCAGTGGGTTAGATGGCTCACGTGTATTCCTGGACTCGTTTCCACAGCCCACCATTGAGCCTCGGATGAGACTCTGCTTTGCTGCAGTGAAATAACCTGCCCCGCAGATCACAGAGGGATAGCTTCCCCCCATGCAGGCCCCTTCTGAAACGGGGTGGTGCGTCGACTCCACGGCCTGAAGCCGCCGTGATTAATTGCTTCCACAAGTTTGCTCAGAGACAAGTCCGCACTCCTCAGGCAGGTAGGTAACAACCTTTATTGAATTAAGCAAAGCAGCTTCACATCCCTCGTGTGTCCATTGGCCTTACGCGTTTCAGGGAACTTCTTTCCCCTTCCTCAGAGGCCGGCGCGAGTCATCTTTGCTTTTGTGCACTGCAACTTCCCCTGCGTGCTGCTTTAATTGGCCTCCGGTGTGCCAATCTGCTGCATCAGCCTTCTCAGTGCACGCTGGGACTTGTAGTCATTACGCACTCCTTACAACCCTCCAGTGGGTTAGATGGCTCACGTGTATTCCTGGACTCGTTTCCACAGCCCACCATTGAGCCTCGGATGAGACTCTGCTTTGCTGCAGTGAAATAACCTGCCCCGCAGATCACAGAGGGATAGCTTCCCCCCATGCAGGCCCCTTCTGAAACGGGGTGGTGCGTCGACTCCACGGCCTGAAGCCGCCGTGATTAATTGCTTCCACAAGTTTGCTCAGAGACAAGTCCGCACTCCTCAGGCAGGTAGGTAACAACCTTTATTGAATTAAGCAAAGCAGCTTCACATCCCTCGTGTGTCCATTGGCCTTACGCGTTTCAGGGAACTTCTTTCCCCTTCCTCAGAGGCCGGCGCGAGTCATCTTTGCTTTTGTGCACTGCAACTTCCCCTGCGTGCTGCTTTAATTGGCCTCCGGTGTGCCAATCTGCTGCATCAGCCTTCTCAGTGCACGCTGGGACTTGTAGTCATTACGCACTCCTTACAACCCTCCAGTGGGTTAGATGGCTCACGTGTATTCCTGGACTCGTTTCCACAGCCCACCATTGAGCCTCGGATGAGACTCTGCTTTGCTGCAGTGAAATAACCTGCCCCGCAGATCACAGAGGGATAGCTTCCCCCCATGCAGGCCCCTTCTGAAACGGGGTGGTGCGTCGACTCCACGGCCTGAAGCCGCCGTGATTAATTGCTTCCACAAGTTTGCTCAGAGACAAGTCCGCACTCCTCAGGCAGGTAGGTAACAACCTTTATTGAATTAAGCAAAGCAGCTTCACATCCCTCGTGTGTCCATTGGCCTTACGCGTTTCAGGGAACTTCTTTCCCCTTCCTCAGAGGCCGGCGCGAGTCATCTTTGCTTTTGTGCACTGCAACTTCCCCTGCGTGCTGCTTTAATTGGCCTCCGGTGTGCCAATCTGCTGCATCAGCCTTCTCAGTGCACGCTGGGACTTGTAGTCATTACGCACTCCTTACAACCCTCCAGTGGGTTAGATGGCTCACGTGTATTCCTGGACTCGTTTCCACAGCCCACCATTGAGCCTCGGATGAGACTCTGCTTTGCTGCAGTGAAATAACCTGCCCCGCAGATCACAGAGGGATAGCTTCCCCCCATGCAGGCCCCTTCTGAAACGGGGTGGTGCGTCAACTCCACGGCCTGAAGGTAAATAAAGGTTGGTACCTACCTGCCTGAGGAGTGCGGACTTGTCTCTGAGCAAACTTGTGGAAGCAATTAATCACGGCGGCTTCAGGCCGTGGAGTCGACGCACCACCCCGTTTCAGAAGGGGCCTGCATGGGGGGAAGCTATCCCTCTGTGATCTGTTTGGCAGGTTATTTCACTGCAGCAAAGCAGAGTCTCATCCGAGGCTCAATGGTGGGCTGTGGAAACGAGTCCAGGAATACACGTGAGCCATCTAACCCACTGGAGGGTTGTAAGGAGTGCGTAATGACTACAAGTCCCAGCGTGCACTGAGAAGGCTGATGCAGCAGATTGGCACACCGGAGGCCAATTAAAGCAGCACGCAGGGGAAGTTGCAGTGCACAAAAGCAAAGATGACTCGCGCCGGCCTCTGAGGAAGGGGAAAGAAGTTCCCTGAAACGCGTAAGGCCAATGGACACACGAGGGATGTGAAGCTGCTTTGCTTAATTCAATAAAGGTTGTTACCTACCTGCCTGAGGAGTGCGGACTTGTCTCTGAGCAAACTTGTGGAAGCAATTAATCACGGCGGCTTCAGGCCGTGGAGTCGACGCACCACCCCGTTTCAGAAGGGGCCTGCATGGGGGGAAGCTATCCCTCTGTGATCTGCGGGGCAGGTTATTTCACTGCAGCAAAGCAGAGTCTCATCCGAGGCTCAATGGTGGGCTGTGGAAACGAGTCCAGGAATACACGTGAGCCATCTAACCCACTGGAGGGTTGTAAGGAGTGCGTAATGACTACAAGTCCCAGCGTGCACTGAGAAGGCTGATGCAGCAGATTGGCACACCGGAGGCCAATTAAAGCAGCACGCAGGGGAAGTTGCAGTGCACAAAAGCAAAGATGACTCGCGCCGGCCTCTGAGGAAGGGGAAAGAAGTTCCCTGAAACGCGTAAGGCCAATGGACACACGAGGGATGTGAAGCTGCTTTGCTTAATTCAATAAAGGTTGTTACCTACCTGCCTGAGGAGTGCGGACTTGTCTCTGAGCAAACTTGTGGAAGCAATTAATCACGGCGGCTTCAGGCCGTGGAGTCGACGCACCACCCCGTTTCAGAAGGGGCCTGCATGGGGGGAAGCTATCCCTCTGTGATCTGCGGGGCAGGTTATTTCACTGCAGCAAAGCAGAGTCTCATCCGAGGCTCAATGGTGGGCTGTGGAAACGAGTCCAGGAATACACGTGAGCCATCTAACCCACTGGAGGGTTGTAAGGAGTGCGTAATGACTACAAGTCCCAGCGTGCACTGAGAAGGCTGATGCAGCAGATTGGCACACCGGAGGCCAATTAAAGCAGCACGCAGGGGAAGTTGCAGTGCACAAAAGCAAAGATGACTTGCGCCGGCCTCTGAGGAAGGGGAAAGAAGTTCCCTGAAACGCGTAAGGCCAATGGACACACGAGGGATGTGAAGCTGCTTTGCTTAATTCAATAAAGGTTGTTACCTACCTGCCTGAGGAGTGCGGACTTGTCTCTGAGCAAACTTGTGGAAGCAAATATATATATATATATATATATATATATATATATATATTTTTTATGCAATGTAATGCAATTTATATGAGTGTTTTAGAAATGTAACTGATAGGAATTTCATTTCTCATGAAAATGTTTGTGAACATGTCTACCAACAAGAGAAATAATGCTGTGGATACTAAATGGAAGTTCATGTGCTTAGAAACTCTATTTGAATAACCATGTTATTACTGTATTAACTTTAAAAGTATGTGTAATGACATTTAGATTCATTTGTGTGTAAAAGAGTGCACTTAAATGTAACCCGTGCACTTGTTAACTTAGCCTAACTTGTGGGTCTGAGATGCATTTGGATTGAAGCTCACATTTCAGTTTAACATTTGAATTCATATTTTTATTTTGTTTGCAGTACAAATGTTGCATGTAATTTGTGCTCCCACAGCAGGTGAATACGGCGTTGTTAGCAGAAAGAAGAAGATCTTTGTTCTCAGTAGATAGAGAGGCATGTGAAGCAGCAACTGGTACAAGGAGGGCGATAACATGATGGGAGGAAAGTAGTCATGGGAGAAGGAGACTGGACCAAGGACGGTCAGGATAGCGATTGATGAGAATAACAAGATGGTGTGAAGACATCTATGTAGGTTGGTAGAATGGAAAATTACAAGATGTATTTGAGGGACATACTTTGGATTCAACTGATATTATGATGCAATTTAATGAGGGATAGCTAGCATTCTGGCTAGGGTGCCTTAAGGTGGCTTTATGCTACTTGACCCACGTTGTAGTTTATTTATAGAAGGCATTGATGACTGACACCTTTTCCTTTTTCATATTTCATCTTAACTAAATCTTGCTTTAGTTTAGGGTTGCTACTTTGGGTAGGGTAGAGTAGGGACAGACAGGGAGTCCATGCTTATCTTTGATGACAAAATAATGCAAGCTGATGCAAAATTCTATGTCAGGACTGGAGGCGAGGATTATGCCTTCTTTCTTCAGTTTATTCAAATAGCAGCTCATTTAAAAGATAGCAAAAACTACCTTTCCCATGAATCCTTGGTAAAAGGTAGTTTAGAAAAAACACATAGTAACAGCCAATCGTGGCATAGCAACAATGTCCAATCAGAAGGCTCATGGCCCCAACATAGTCCTCTCCCACTGGCCCTTCACGCTGTTTCTTCGCTGCTACACAGCCGAGATAAATACCCTTCAGTTCTTTTCACTGTGTTGTGCTTAATTTATGCGTATATTGTGCCTATTTTATATCATGATTGCTTGGTTTAATTGTGTGTTATACTGCTGATTTCAATTTGCATATGTCACAGCGTAATTTCCATGTTGCTGATGCTCTGTGTGATGCGCTTTAACTGCTCAGTACTCAGTGCTTTGTTGCAGCATTAATTCCCCCTTTTTTCTGTTTTATTTCCACTGTGGGAGCGTTTCTAGCCCCTACGTGGCGGTTGTTGGTGATTTGCTTGCAGCGTCGACCTCCCACCACCAGGGGGCTTGGGAGGCGATGCGGAATGCAGTGCGATGTTTGAATTCCTCACATTCTTTGAAATTCTGTCATCGCGTGCGATCCTCCTTGAGTGGCGGGTCTGAGCGAGACGAACTGCTGGGTCAGTATGCGATTGGGCAGCTTTCAGAAGAGCAGCCGATCGCCTGAGTTATTAAATGAATGCTCTGCTGCCCAGTAGAATTAGGAGCAGAGTCTGTACCTTGCATTTGCTTATGCCCTAAAGTGGGGTCTGTACTTAAGGCCTAGCAGTAATCAATGCAGATTAATCCATAATATTTACGACCATAAGATGTTCTTGTGTCAGAATTCAAACTAATGCGATTCTGACACAAGAACATCTTAATGGTTGTGAATATTATGGATTAATCCGCATTTATTACTGCTATACATGGGCTGTCATTGAGCAACCATGCTTCCTGACTTTTGAAAATTCAACTACAATTGGATTCTGTCAGTACAATTCTCTAAGGGTCATTCAATATTTGATTCTCAAACGTCCTGAAGATGGTCTAGCTGATGTTTACACTAAAGTAGACCAAAACGTCGACAACTATGTCTTTTTTCGTTCCAGATTGCTTTATTCAAGGAGATGTTGTCTGTTTAACTGGTCACATTTTCCTATCATTGTTTGAAAAAGGTCTTCGCAACTGTAACAATGAGGTGCTTGTAATACCAAAATAGTGAAAACTCCCACTTGCATTGTGTTATTTTCTTTTTACTCTTTTGAACCCTTTTGAAATATCTTGTGAATATAAATTTACGCTTCTGAAATAAAGACACCTGTGTAAGAATTTGTTTTTAGATTTAGGAAAATTGAAATAAGTTTATTTGAGTTTGAGAGAAATAAAACGTGAGCTACCAAATAGAGCTTGCTAACATTGAATGCAGAATCATTCTTTATTAATGTATGCTGTAATAAATCCCTTGAAGGCACACTTACCTGTTAAAATGTAGATTACCCAAACCTCCAAGGGTATATTGGGTTCCCTCTTTTCTCTACACTGTCTTTTAGGATAAGCATGTTCTTGTCAGCTTTGGTAGCAGCAATAATCTGTTCAATGGATAGGGCTGCTGGTGTATTGGATTACACAATGAAGTTAATGTACTCCTCAGCTGCTTTGGATGGTGTGCTCTAATGTTTAGTGGTACTCGTGAAAAATAATCAGCAGGGTTCTGGTCTTTAACCAACTTGTGTACAATTGTTAAGTCTTACTCTTGCAGTCACAAATTACACCTCTCGATGCAAGGGGCATCTTGGCTTTTGGATTTCAAAAAACGGTGAGCAGCGCTTGATGGTCTGTTAAAATAGTGAAACGTTTTCCATAAAGAAACACATGAAAATGTTTGCAGGCCTACACTACAGCAAGGCTCTCCTTCTCTGTCTGAGAATATGCACGTCCTGTGTCGGACAAGCTTTGACTTGAATAGGTCACAATGTGTCTCTGGGCATTTGGGCGACCATTATGTTGAGCAAGGATTGCCCTTAGCTCCACCGGGCTCACATCTACTGTGATCTCAGTCTGTAGTTTGGAGTCAAAGTAGGCCATATTGGTTGCCTTCTAAATTGCATGTTTTATTCTTGAAGTTTTGATCACATTTAATCGGCCCATTTGAATGGGAAATTTTGTTTTGTCACTTCTCCCAAAGCAGCACTGACTGTGGCAAATCCACTAATCTGTCTTGAACAATAACTGCCCATGCCTAAGAAGGATCGCAGCATAGTGACATCGTGTGGGGGGGGGGCAAGTAGCTGATAATGTTTCTACTTTATCAAGGCCAGGAGTCATTCCCCACCTGAAAATATGTGTCCAAAGTATTTAAGTTTGGCCATATGAAACTCACACTTTGGCGGGACAAGAATTCTTCTGGAACCTACTGGTGTCCATTTTCACTTCTCACTGTAATGTAGTTGGCTTCTCTTTTGACTTGCAAACCATTATGAAGTGGTTTTCCTTCTCACAACCTTTGCACATCTGTCCAAAGGTTGAATGGCTGGACATTTATTTTTATGGGAAGATAAAAATCCACACCAGAAACACAACTTTTCTTTAATTGAAGCCATTGACTTGCATGCATTTGCCTTGTGCTTGTGTCTGCTTTTCATGACTAATGCCCATTCACTCTTTGCTGTTCCAGCTTCCAAGTCGGCAGCTTGTTAATCCGCTTTTTCATTGGCTCTTGCTGCCATTTGTTTTTTCTCCAAACTGAGGGTCTCTCTCAATATGCGTCTCATGAACTAGTCTGAAAGTCAGCCATCGATGACTCTGAGGCTCATTGCTTCTTCGTCATTAAACTCACTAAATGTGCAGCGTTCTAAAAATACATCAAGTCTTTCAACAAACTCATCCCCTTTCACCCGCTTGCTGTCTTGCTTGATTTAAAAATTTACCTTCGTAGTCAACATTCGGTATTAGATTGAACTTGGCTTCTAATGCTTCTTTGATTTGACGGTACAATATTTCATCAGTTTGTGAGACTTCCTTTATCACTTCTTCAAGGGCGTCTACAAAGTCACCAAATGTTTTGATCCATGCAGTCCATCTGCCGCCAATATCTCTTTCTTCGCCAGGTCGGATGGTGGTGGTTTCAGACATACAGCGGCATCGTACTTTGCACTCTTTTCTACTGCCTATTAGGAGTATGTGCTGTTCAGGTGACGGCAGCTGTTCTTTTGGTCGATACCTTCTGCAAGCTCTGAAATTGTTCTTTTACTTGGGTCGTCATGCTCAATCGGAGGTCGTAAGGTGCCATCTTCTCTCTTGATGGTAAGTAACAGTTTAGTCTCTTGTACTTGTTTGTCAATAATTTGGCTTTTTGCATCATACCTGGTTGTGACTGCCTTTACCATTTCGCTTGGTATTGATGATGGCTTTGTGTTATGCTGTGGTGCAGTGTCTTTTCTTTTAGCCTTGCCAATGTTTTTTTGCAGGCTATTCAAATGCCATCTTCTGTCAGGCCTTCAACGCATTTGACGGCTGTATATGGAGTGGAGCAGGGCTTCAATTCCACACACGCCACCTTCAAGCTGCTTTTCATTGAATGGGGTACACATGGCACACATGAGGAGTTTGCTGTAACATTGCAAATGACCAGGGAGAGCAGTTTTAGTTCTCTGGGGCACAGATCCCGCACTTGTCACCAGTTGTAGTATCCTGCCCAGGCTGAGAGCATGCAAATGAATACTCCACACACGGCGTTTTGGATTGTATGTCTTTATTCCTTTGCATACAGTCACACACTGTCCTCTGATTATGGCATAACTGTTAATAACCAAACCTTGTTTGCAATCAATGAGAACTAGTTCTGGTTTAAATTGTGTGTATGTCTGCGGGTGGAGAAAAACCATTAGGTTTTATGAAGGCCCTCACCCACCAACCTAGTTGGTGGCATGCTTCATTATCGGGCCCCACCCGAGGTACCGAGTGTACCTCAGGTGGGGCCTAGTTTCAGCCAGGCCACGCTACGGTGCTTATATGTGCAAGAGGTTATACACCTGATTTTAGCGAACAACTCAGCATGGAGCTCAGCCGGTGGCCAGGATCATGCTCACGGAGCCTCTGCCCGGACAACAGGTTTGTTGCGGGCCCAGCGACATTGCGCAAGTACACATGGTCCTGGCCCCCGGCTGAGCTCCATGCAGAGTTGTTCGCTAAAATCAGGTGTACAACTCGAGAGGAAACACCTCTTGCACATATAAGCACCGTAGCGTTTGCTTTACACACAGGGCACTGACAAACTCATACAAACCCCTGTAACACCCTACACACATAAGGTCCTGACGAAAGCCAGTAGAAGAAAAGGCCTGGCTGAAACAAGTTAACCGCACAGGACGTCGGAGGCCATAAGCCTAGCATGCATGTCCGAAAGCCTTTGTTTTTATTGACTGCCTGAGGCCCACCATTCAAACAGTCTTTGGGACACCCAGGACAGTATTTTAAACCTCACTCAGAGCACACTCACAGCACCCTCACGAACAAAAAAACCCGCTCCGCAGTAATCTGGCATCGAAGCACACCTGAGGTACACTCGGTACCTCGGGTGGGGCCCGATGATGAAGCATGCCACCAACTAGGTTGGTGGGTGTGGGCCTTCATGAAACCCAATGGTTTTCCTCCACCCGCAGACATTCAAACAATTTAAATCAGAACTAGTTCTCATTGATTGCTAACATATAAACTGGGGAAAAGGACTAGCCTCTCTAGTTCTCCTCTCTCTTTTTGATTACAACAAATAACCAAACCTTAACACCACCAAACCACTTACAACATACTTCAGCTAAGTCCGCCCAAGAACAGTAAGGGTCCTAGCACACATAGTCCCACAAAACTACAACTTCCACACTAACTGACATTTTAGCAACTATTCTGTCTCTGTCAAAGTGGAATTGGATTGATCTGGATTATATTTCAGTTCCCTGGATACATTTTGGTTCAACATTCCATGTCTCTGTATCTCTAGAGGCTGTTAATGTCAATTCAGCCCCTGTATGAAATGTGCTGGGCGTGTAAGAAGTACTTAAGGGGTGCGAATGTGAAGTCTGAGAGGGCATGGAGCAGAGCATTACCACCTTCAGATGCAAAAGTATGAGGGCTGAACAGCAGTTCCAGAAGAAACAGTTTCACTTATGTTACCTTGGGTGGTAATTTGATAAATTCAATCTCCTAAGAAAATAAGTAAACAACAATAGTATCCACACAAGGCCCGGGTAAAAATTAATTGACACCAGCATAATTTAGTATAATTTACTGCAATTTGCACTGTCATTGTTAAACAAAACACCTGAGATTATGACGTTACACCATGTAATGGAAACTTTGGGTCTTAATTATGAGAGGCTTGGGTCCCCCAGTTTTTTGGTGCCCTGGCAGCGCAAACTTCTCAATCATATGTATGAGGCTCAGAAAGCAATTTTCCATGGCTTTGCATGGCCTCATAGATATGGAGTAAGATAAAGCAGCACAGTCACTGTGTTGCTTTACTCTGCGCCATGGAGCCATTCCATGGGAGTTGCGGTGGGGTTTCCCACGCAACACCCATGAATTGTGGCACTGCCTCAGATTTACTTAAACGTGTAAACCTGGGGCAGAACCAAAACCTTATGTCTCCACAGAGCATGCACAACAAGAAGAAAAGGTTTGAATTTCTCCTTGTTTGTTCCTTTTTCCATGTGTGCTGCATTCTGCGGCACACATAGAAAGAGGAAAATGCCTTTTGGGATTGTTTGTGTGCAGGAAAGTTCCCCTTCCTGCACAAAAAAATCCTGCGTGTAAAGCAGATGGTATAAGGGTGCCTGCATTGATGCCAGGCAGCAAATTGTGCACTAGCAAATAAGGAAAGGACAGGAATGCACTGTATTTTGGCCTGGATTTCAGCTTTGTCCCGCTGAAAGCTCCAGGGCTCAAGACTTTCAGGAGTTGACATGGGGCTCCTGCTGAACCAAGCTGAGGAAGCTGCTGCAAATACGACCTGCTGAAGAGGCCCACTCGACATCGAGAGAAAATCCCCCCGAAAAGTTACTAAGTGCAAAGGTAAAATTTTGACTGGGGCCTCCCACTTAGAGTATACAACCAGGGCTCCATTGTGGTTAGTCTCAAACTTTGAGTCTGTCCCGATCAACCATGACCAGATGTCCCACGTTGGCCCAATATGTTTTTTAGCACTGGAAAGTGTTTATTTTTTAAGGATTCATATCTCTGGTTCCCTATGTTGGATTTTTGTTGTTTTGGTGTCATTTTAATCATAACGGTTCTGAATGGATTGTCAAAAAAAGAAAATGAATAAAGAATTTTTAACTCATAATGCCTAATGGATTTTATGTGCTAATTACTCGAAGAAGTCTTGCTGAACTCTTATTTAACATGAGTGATGAGATTTACATTTTCTAGGATGCTGAACCACTGTAGAATGAATAAAATATTTCCTTTTTTTTTAATTGCTTGTGGATTTTTATTGTATTTTGTGTTTTACATCTTTAATGTATTGGTGTTTTTATATGTTTTACACACTTGTCTTCTAAGTTAAGCCTGCCTGCTCATTGCCAGCTACCAAGGGTTGAGCAAGGGAATAATTTATTGAGACCTTGACTGAACCTTATATTGCATTGGATGCCTTATTGCTAGTGGTAGGTGTGCATTTACCCCTACCAATAATCCACCTTCCAACACCATCCTTTTGAGTAATAACATGCCATGTTGTGTTAATTTGTGGGCATTTCGCATAATTTCCACAAATTTCATCCAGATTTAACTTCACCTCAATTAAACCCATCTATAGTTAGGCACCATTGTTCCAAGCTGCCTCTTTGCCTCACATTCTGCTACTCTTAATGCCTTTGGAGACTCGGAGAAACCGCTGTGTGATAATCGCAGACAACTTTTAATCCAGTTGATGCAGTAGACTCAAGACTGTTCCTCATCACAAGCAATATTATTTCCCTGCCATCCAGATCCTTGCCCTTAACTGATCCCTATTACCTTGTCGACTCTGATATATATATGAATGCTCAGAATTGAATTACTCTATATTAGTTTCTGGAAGGTAGTGCCGCATCTTGAATTGCTGAATGCACGCCTTACTTCTATCTTTGTTCTGTAACAATAATCCAATTAGAAGAACTGATTTTATACAGTGCAAGTTATGAGGGAAATCGGAGGGTTTTGTTTTGCAGGAAATTAGAAAAATGAGGCACGAAATAAACAGCTAGGACTCGGAGCTTGGCTTGAAAACTAAAGGCACGATGTCAAGGGACAATCCAGTGAATGATATCACAATGAATCTCAAAATATTAGTGACATCATCAGACAAATGAGCGTTCTAGAATACTTACAGTTGGTGAAGGACAAAGATGGAGGTCTTGGCTAAGAGAACTATTTTTTTCAGTGACAGCCCTCAGCATTTTAAACATGTGGAGCACCAAAGCTGGGATTGCACAGTACCTGCTGTACACATATTCCCCCTGAACTGTGAGGGAGCAAACCTTGTACTGCTGCTACTAGATTTGTATGTGTTTTGTGATGGGGTAAGCTTGCACTTCCACAGCCCTAGCTTTATCTATAGCATCTAAAAAGTGATGAATGGAATGCTTGAATTAACTTTTACCACTGATAATTACTTGGGGCTACATCGCAGTCCATTGGTATTTTGCACAACATGTCACCTCAGTTTGGACCCAGGCATATGCAAATCAGTCTTCACACAGCTCCAATGGGGGCTGACCAGCCAGAACTTCTAGCCCAGGTACTCCCTGAACCAGAACACAAGCAACCCAGGACCAGTTTCGCCCTTGTTATATGCTCTTCAGCTGGGTATAACTGGGTTCCAGTGACACAGTGTGCACAGGACCTGTAGCTGGGCATACCTGTCCCACATAGGGCAACACATTAAAGTATACAAAAAGTGGTGAATGGAAGGCTTGAATTAATCTCAGCCACTGGTAAACACTCGGTACCACATCCCTGTCCATTGTTATTTGGCCCATCATGTCACCTCAATATGAACCCAGCTGTATGCAAATTAGTCTTGACCTTGCTCCAATGGGAACAGTCCTGCCCAAACTGCCATTCCTTTAGTATGTCACCCTAAATGGGACAAATATGCCCAGATGAGGGTCAGATGTGTTAACAACCACAGGAGACACCTGTAGCCCCAACTGAGATCTAGGTAATTCTTCAATTGCGAAGTTTTTAATATTTCTTCAGAAGCACAAAGTGTTCACCTTTTCATTTAGTACATAACTTTAAAGCATGTTTGATGGGGCATTTTGATTTGTGAAGTTCAATGTGTATGCCTTTCTTGACAATATAAAGGCATGCAATCGTGTTCCTGGGACTATTTGTCATTATTTAATGTATGTATTGTAATTAATGTACTCCTTGAATCATATTCTCTCATTGATTCCTGTTGAAACATTATCGTATCTTACTACAGCTGTGGGTCAGATGCACACTGTGTCATTGTAAATGGTCACATGCACACTGTGCCAATGGAGCTGGCAGCCCATAGCAAGGATGAAACCAGTCCTGGGTTGCATATATTGTGGTTCAGGGAGGACCTGGCTTGGCCATATATTGATAGGGATTTCTAGATTGCACACTTAATTTGAGTTTGGGATTCTTGCTCTTGAGTGCACAGGAGCAAGCACACTGACTAGTGTGGATTACCACTGAGCGAGTCTGGGGGGTGTGAATTGTAGTATTTGGTGAATGGTTTCCCATTCCTGATTTTTAATGTTGT
This sequence comes from Lissotriton helveticus, assembly GCF_964261635.1. Taxonomy (NCBI): domain Eukaryota; kingdom Metazoa; phylum Chordata; class Amphibia; order Caudata; family Salamandridae; genus Lissotriton; species Lissotriton helveticus. The sequence continues at coordinate 526,608,688 of NC_136072.1, forward strand.
CCTTGTTTCAGTAGTTTCATGGATTGTGATTGATTGTTTGACTTGATTCACTGACTTTTGTAACCTTTCTATGGAAAAAAGACATGAGTTTATTTGTTTTTTTTAATTCAAAAGTAGTTTTTAGATTGTTTTGCTGATAACAGAGAAGATGTGTTGTGACTGGTTAGTGAGCCATGGAGCCACGCTGAGATTGGTGATATGTCATCACAGAGTAGTACTCTGATTGGTTAAGTGTTGATGAAACCGCTGTGTGAAAGGTTGACCTTTGAAAGAACCCCTCTGTGATTGGTTGTTGCTTGCTAGCTTGTTTGTTGTGAATTTGAGTTGATAATTGAGTTTGTTTTAAGTGAAAATAATGGGAAGCTTGTTAGTAAAGCCTAAGTTATTGTAGTACCTAGATAGGGTCAGAAATTACCAGCAGACGGATCACCTGTCTATGAAGTGGTGAAAGAGATTGGGTGCTATACGTATACCTGGATTTCAGATAGAAATAAATATTCTGCACATGATGAAGTTTTACCATTTATATTGGAGAGTACATTTAATGTTAGCAAAATAGATTTCTTGAGATGAACCATGTAAGACATGAAGCTGATGCCTGTCCCTAGACGGTTTGAGATTCTTAATAAAGGAGATTGCAGAGCAAGAGAGAAAGAAACCACAAAGCAGATGAAGAGCTTATTTAATAATTGGCTTCAGGGTAAAATGGATCAGCAGAAAAAAAGTTGCAGCGAGGATATTATCAAATGTGTAAAAACACCCCCTGGTATAATTAATGAGAATAATGGTAAGGATAAAACAAATAATGTCATATGACTCAGGAGCAGGTTGCAGGCACAAAATAGCAAGGACAGGAAAATGCCAACTTTTTAATAGATTTGAAGTCACCATTTTGCAAAATGCCACTCACTTTACCATTAAAGAGGATTTAAAATTACAATTTCTTAGACACCAGACATGAATTTCGTACCTGCTCCTAATCAAACGTTAGCACTTATTAAATGTAATAAGACAACCCAATGTTATCCTATGGGAGAGTAAGGCCTCACAGTAGCGTAAAACAAATGTATGAGTTTTTCACTATCATTTCTTGTAAAACTTAAAAGTACATGCCCTGCCTTTTAATTACAATGCACTCCGCTTTATGGGCTGCCCATGGCTTACCTTAGGGCTGACTTAAAAGTAATGAAATGTGAGTATAAGGCTTGCAAATGGGGTTATTTTGCAAAGTTGAATTGCCACTTTAAAACTGCACACAAACTGCATGTTTTAAAGGGCTACTCGAGTGCGTGTCACAATAAGCACTGCAGGCCCATTAGTAGGGTTTAATTTACAGGCCTTGGGAATATGGCATACCACTTTACCAGGGAATTACATGTAAATTAAATATGATTAATAGGTGTAAGCCAATTTTCTCATTTTCGATGGAGTCAGTACAAACACTTTAGCATTACAAAGAGTCCTAAAACCAGCAAAAACAAATTCAGAAAAATAGGAGAGTGAAGGCAAAACAATAGAGGGAAGACCACCTTAAGACTGACAGGTTTTACACACCAGATCTCTTCTTCAAAAATATAGGCATTTCAAGAGCATGTGTAACAGAAGAAGTTATATTCCTTGCTTACATTGGAATAGAATTTGAAACCTGGTGGGTCAATACAGTTGCACATTCTTTGCGTGATACAAAGAGATTTAAAATTAATTCTCTGACAGACAGGAAAGCGCTATAGTTCAGACAGGATAGGTGGTACATGTTCTCTAGAACTTGTTAGTGGAAGAACCCAAGCAGCCATACTCAGGAGATCCTGAATGCCTGGATACATATGTTCTTGAAGGTCAAAATGTTGATTGTTCATGTTGTTAGTAAACAACATCACCAAGACAGGCTCTTATTGAGAATGGATCATGTGTGGAAGGTTCCTCCTCAGATATTTCAGATAGAATAAATCAATCTTTGGTAACTGACTGTCTACTCGCAAGTGAAAACCCTAATGCAGACTCCCATGCTTTTAACCAGCTACAGATCGGTGTATATTGACGCAGTGTTGGTGCCAGATAAAGGACAAGGGCCTCCTTGTGTCAGTTCCAACTACAATTTCCTAACTGCGATTCTCTCCAAATCACAATTAGGAAATCAGTATTCTTAACGTATGAAACTCATTGAGTTTCATTTAGGGAATCCTTGTGGGCTGCAAGTCGCCCTGCCTTATGAATATTAATTAGGTAGTTTGCGACCCATTAGCAATCACAGCCATCACAGGAATGGAAGCCTACTGAGGTCAGCAGTCCACCATGTCTGTGATTGCTTTTTAATAAAGCAATCTTTTTTTTAATACAGCCTATTTTTCCATAAAGGACAACGGGGTGCGTTTAAAAAGAAATAAATGAAACCTTTAGGTTTAATTTTTTTAAGAGTAAGCAGTGGTCTGTGAGACTACTGCTTGCTCTTAAAAATATCATTATTTACATTCTCAAAGGGGAAGGGTCCCTTGGGAACTCCTTCTCTGTTTTGCGACCGGAATTTTGCAAAACAGAAATACATATCATACCAAATCTGGAAGGGATGCCCTAAACCCGCCCCTTCCAAATAATGACTCACAAATGCAAAATGTGATTCAGTAATAAGTTACCAAAATGTACATTTGCAAAAACCTTTTTTCTGGTTGCAAATGGGTCGATGTTGTCAATTTGGCCGTTTGCGACCAGAAATGCTTTGTATGTGTGGCCCCATATTTCCACTCTAACCCCCCAGACAAGGGGTTAGTATTGGAGCCGAGGCAAAAAGACATATCTTCACTTCATAATATTATAAAATACAAGTTTTATAACAAAAATGTGTTAAAAAATATTTTTAACAAACATAATACAATTAACAGAAATATCTTAAAAATGTGTCATCAGGCAAATCTTATTTTACGTGATCATCTATTACGTTTGATAAAAACTATATTTTGGGGAAATGGACCTTTCTTTGGGGTCACCCCCAAACTTTTTGTCTACCTACTCCACTTTTTCAGACCTCGTTTCTGCTGGCTTTAGGACTCTCTACTCTTTGCCACTGTTAACTAGCACAAAAGCGCTTGTGGTCTCTCCCCTAAACGTGGCAATATTGGCCTCATCCCCAATTGGCATATTTAACTTACATATAAGTCTCTAGTAAAGTGAACCACAAGTAACTATGGCCTATAAAATAAATGCTACTAGTGGATCTGCCTATTTAAACAGGGGGTAACCCAAGTAACCCTTTGGCATCTGGGTAAAGACATAAAATCAACAAAATAATAATGCCTTTGATAGATAACCACGCTAAACAGTAAGCTGAAGCGATACCTAAATTATCTCTTCCTACGGACACAAATCCCTTGAAAACTCTATATTTCAACCGGATATATGATGTTACAACGCGTACTTTTACAACGCATACCGTTATAACGCATTTTTTACAACGCGAATACTGTTACAACGCATGTTTTTACAACGAGTACTATAACAACGCAAAATAGTATTTATTTAGCAAATATACCATTACAACGCATTATATAACAACGTATACCATTACAACGCATAAATAAATATATATTTTTTTTTTTTGTAAAATAAAACCTGGCACGGGATGCAGGGAAAATAGGGGTTTTGGGTGGGGAAGTGTTTTAAAAATCGGTAAGAAAAACTACCATATTATTACGAATCTTAATTATTTATTTAATAAATTAATACTCGAGTATTAAATTTAATACTCGAGTACTTACATTAATACTCCTCGTGTTAAAATTATATCTTTTTTCGTAATTATATTTTTTAAAACTAAAACAAACGAAACTTTAATAATATACACGATATGTATTTTTTTAATATTACAACTAGATATATATAATTCATGGACGCCATTTTGAATAGGTATTGTAATTTATATAGTCCTACTATTATTTCAATTAATAAATACCACAACACATTATCCAAAATGGATGCCAAAACGGCTGATATAACGCTATATAATTTAATTATAATTAATTTTTAAATTATACGTTTACACAGAAATATATGTAAAATGTAAACCCAATTGTAGCGCATATTTTTATAAATAAAACTGAGTTACTAAACAAAACTTATAAATAGTAGCCAGACACCATTTTGAAAGTAGTTGATTCTCACTACCCGAGAGAGCAGACGTGAAATCTGAACATCTGACCTTTTCACCCTTTCATATAAATTAGACTGACTGAGCTACTGAACAACTGAATAAAACGATTAACAAGTAAGTAACGTTTATCGAAAACGTGAACAAAATATATATATTTTTTTATAAGTGAAGCTGAATTAAAATATTCGTAACTATCCTTTTTATTTAAATTTTAATTAGATGTTACGAAAATATTACTGGGAATTTAAATGAAATGAAAAATAAAACACCGTTTATTTTAAATACGATAATAATTAATTAATACTTATTTTTTATATTACTCATAGAAATCACTTCCAATCCAAGGAAAACGTGAGACCTAGGATATCATTTTTCTTTTGGAAAAAACGAACCGTTTTTCAAAGTTAGAAGAAGGTACATCATCATTATTCATTAAACGACTTTATCATGCATTACTCAAAAAATGTCGCATTAATAATAAATATTATATTTATTTTTTAACAGAAATTTTACTTCTAAATTACATTCAGGATCATAACGGCCCCAAAAAAGTTTATCGACATCTTTATAAAAGGTATTAAAAATATTTTCGTGACAAACTAAATACTGCTTTTTTAAGCAAATATAAATCCAGTTGAAATGGAAAATATTATTCTAAAATAGTGCATTATTTCTATGTTTCTTGAATTAAAAAACATCTACACTTTAAGGAAGTAAAAAGTCACTTTCTTCACAAGTTATAATTCACATATTTTTTACCAAACATTTTTTTTTTAAGGACACATCTCAGCAAGATCTTCCAAAAGATCTACTAAAACCACAAACAATATCAGAAACCCATCTCAGGAAAGAAAAGATCCAATTCGAAAAGTACGTGAAAATGAGAATCCATTATACACATATGAATAAAGCATGAATACAAATATATGCAGATTAGTGTAAAGCTAGTAATAACTATTCCAATTTTATTTAATTGCTACAGTAAGAAAAGTGCAGGATACACTAGAGGTTTAAATTAATATTCCAACTCCCTATAAGTGCAGCGGTAGGGAAAGTGCAGGAAAATCTAGAAGTGTAAATTACTATTCCTACTCCGGGTAAGTGCTGCAAGAATGAAAGTGCAGTTAAGTGTCGAGGTGTAAATTAGTATTCCTACTCCAAGTAAGTGCTGCAGTACAAAAAGTGCAGAATAGTGTAGAGGTTTAAATTACTATTCCAACTCCGAGTAAGTGCAACAGTAGAGAAAGTGCTAGATAGTCAAGAAACCTATAAAATAATTTTCCAACTCCATGTAAGTGCTGCGTTAAGAAAAGTGCAGTATACTCTAGAGGTGTACATTAGTATTCAAACTCCATTAAAGTGCAGCAGTAGGGAAAGTGCTGAATAATCTTAAAGTGTAAATTACTATTCCAACTCCCTGTAAGTGCAGCGGTAGGCAAAGTGCTGGAAAATCTAGGGGTGTAAATTATTACTATTCCAACTTCTGGTAATTGCAACACTAGGGAAAGTGCTGGATAATCCACAGGTGTAAATTACTATTCCAACTCCAGGTAAGTGCAAAAGTAGGGAAAGTGCTAGATAGTCAAGAAACCTGTAAAATAATATTACAACTCTGGGTAAGTGTAGCAGTAGGTAAAGTGCAGACCAAAAGTATATTTCCAATAATATAATTCTAAAATTGTGCATTATTTCTATGTTTCTGAAATTTAAAAACATCTAAACTTTAAGAAAGTAAAAATTCACTTTCTTCACAAGTTTTAAGTCACACATTTTTAACATAACTTTTCTTTTTTAAGGACACAACCCAGCAAGATCTTCAAAAAGATCTACTATAACCAAAAACAATATCAGAAACCCATCTCAGCAAAGAAAAGATCCAATTCAAAAAGTAAGTGAAAATCAGTTTTCATTATACACATATTAATAAAGCATGAATACAAATAAATGCAGGATAGTGTAAAGGTACTGATAACTATTCCAACTCCAGGTAAGTGGTGCAGTAGAGAAAGTGCAGGATAGGCTTAAGGTGTAAATTAGTATTCCAACTCCATGTAAGTGCAGCAGTGGGGAAAGTGCTGGATAATCCACAGGTGTAAATTACTATTCCAACTCCCTGTAAGTGCAGCAGTGTGGAAAGTGCTGGATAATCCTCAGGTGTAAATTATTGCTATTCCAACATCAGATAAGTGCAGCACTAGGTAAAGTGCTGGATAATCCATAGGTGTAAATTACTATTCCAACTCCCTGTAAGTGCAGCAGTAGGGAAAGTGCTGGAAAATCTAGAGGTGTAAATTATTACTATTCCAACTTCTGGTAAGTGCTGCACTTGGGAAAGTGCTGGATAATCCACAGGTGTAAATTACTATTTCAACTCCGGATAATTGCAACAGTAGAGAAAGTGATAGATATTTAAGAAACCTGTAAAATAATAATCCTACTCCATTTTAGTGCTGCAGTAAGAAAAGTGCAGGATACTCTAGAGGTGTAAATTATTACTATTCCAACTTCTGGTAAGTGCAGCACTAGGGAAAGTGCTGGATAATTCACAGGTGTAAATTATTATTCCAACTCAATGTAAGTGCAGCAGTAGAAAAAGTGCTAAATAATCTTGAAGTGTAAATTATTACTATTTCTACTTTAATTAAGTGCAGCAGTAGGGAAAGTGCTGGTTAATCCACAGGTGTAAATTACTATTCCTACTCTGGGTAAGTGCTGCAGTAATGAAAGTGCATTTAAGTGTCAAAGTGTAAATTAGTATTCCTATTCCAGGTAAGTGCTTCAGTAGGGAAAGTGCAGGATAGTGTAGAGGTGTAAATTACTATTCCAACTCCGGGTAAGTGCAGCAGTAGGGAAAGTGCTGAATAATCTTAAAGTGTAATTTACTATTCCAACTCCCTGTAAGTGCAGCAGTAGGAAAAGTGCTGGAAAATCTAGAGGTGTAAATTATTACTATTCCAACTTCTGTTAAGTGCAGTATTAGTGAAAGTGCTTGATAATTCACAGGTGTAAATTACTATTCCAACTCAATGTAAGTGCAGCAGTAGAAAAAGTGCTAAATAATCTTGAAGTGTAAATTATTACTATTTCTACTTCAATTAAGTGCAGCAGTAGGGAAAGTGTTGGATAATCCACAGGTGTAATTTACTATTCCTACTCCAGGTAAGTGCTGCATTAATAAAAGTGCAGTTAAGTGTCGAGGTGTAAATTATTATTCCTACACCGGGTAAATGCTGCAGTAGGGAAAGTGCTGGATAATCCATAGGTGTAAATTACTATTCCAACTCGATGTAAGTGCAGCAGTAGAAAAAGTGCTAAATTATCTTGAAGTGTAAATTATTACTATTTCTACTTCAAGTAAGTGCAGCAGTAGGGAAAGTGCAGCATAATCCACAGGTGTAAATTACTATTCTTACTCCAGGTAAGTGCTGCAGTAATGAAAGTGCAGTTAAGTGTCGAGGTGTAAATTAGTATTCCTACTCCGGGTAAGTGCTGCAGTAGGGAAAGTGCAGGATAGTGTAGAGGTGTAAATTACTATTCCAACTCCGGGTAAGTGCAAAAGTAGGGAAAGTGCTAGATAATCAAGAAACCTGTAAAATAATATTCCAACTCCGGATAAGTGCAGCAGTAGGTAAAGTGCAGACCAAAAGTATATTTCCAATAATATAATTCTAAAATTGTGCATTATTTCTATGTTTCTTGAATTTAAAAACATCTAAACTTTAAGGAAGTAAAAAGTCACTTTTTTCACAATTTATAAGTCACACATTTCTAACAAAATATTTTTTTTTTTAAAGGACACAACCCAGCAAGATCTTCAAAAAGATCTACTATAACCAAAAACAATATCAGAAACCCATCTCAGCAAAGAAAAGATCCAATTCAAAAAGTAAGTGAAAATCTGTTTTCATTATACACATATGAATAAAGCATGAATACAAATAAATGCAGGATATTGTAAAGGTACTGATAACTATTCCAAGTCCAGATAAGTGGTGCAGTAGAGAAAGTGCAGGATAGGTTTAAGGTGTAAATTAGTATTCCAACTCCATGTAAGTGCAGCAGTGGGGAAAGAGCTGGATAATCCACAGGTGTAAATTACTATTCCAACTCCCTGTAAGTGCAGCAGTAGGGAAAGTGCCGGAAAATCTAGAGGTGTAAATTATTACTATTTCAACTTTTGGTAAGTGCAGCACTAGGGAAAGTGATGGATAATCCATAGGTGTATATTACTATTCCAACTCGATGTAAGTGCAGCAGTAGGAAAAGTGCTAAATTATCTTGAAGTGTATATTATTACTATTTCTACTTCAAGTAAGTGCAGCAGTAGGGAAAGTGCTGGATAATCCACAGGTGTAAATTACTATTCATACTCCGGGTAAGTGCTGCAGTAATGAAAGTGCAGTTAAGTGTCGAAGTGTAAATTAGTATTCCTACTCCGGGTAAGTGCTGCAGTAGGGAAAGTGAAGGATAGTGTAGAGGTGTAAATTACTATTCCAACTCCGGGTAAGTGCAGCAGTAGGGAAAGTGCTGAATAATCTTAAAGTGTAATTTACTATTCCAACTCCCTGTAAGTGCAGCAGTAGGAAAAGTGCTGGAAAATCTAGAGGTGTAAATTATTACTATTCCAACTTCTGTTAAGTGCAGTATTAGTGAAAGTGCTTGATAATTCACAGGTGTAAATTACTATTCCAACTCAATGTAAGTGCAGCAGTAGAAAAAGTGCTAAATAATCTTGAAGTGTAAATTATTACTATTTCTACTTCAATTAAGTGCAGCAGTAGGGAAAGTGTTGGATAATCCACAGGTGTAATTTACTATTCCAACTCCCTGTAAGTGCAGCGGTAGGCAAAGTGCTGGAAAATCTAGGGGTGTAAATTATTACTATTCCAACTTCTGGTAATTGCAACACTAGGGAAAGTGCTGGATAATCCACAGGTGTAAATTACTATTCCAACTCCAGGTAAGTGCAAAAGTAGGGAAAGTGCTAGATAATCAATAAACCTGTAAAATAATATTCCAACTCTGGATAAGTGCAGCAGTAGGTAAAGTGCAGACCAAAAGTATATTTCCAATAATATAAATCTAAAATTGTGCATTATTTCTATGTTTTTTTAATTTAAAAACATCTAAACTTTAAGGAAGTAAAAAGTCACTTTCTTCACAATTTATAAGTCACACATTTCTAACAAAACATTTTTTTTTTAAGGACACAACCCAGCAAGATCTTCAAAAAGATCTACTATAACCAAAAACAATATCAGAAATCCATCTCAGCAAAGAAAAGATCCAATTCAAAAAGTAAGTGAAAATCTGTTTTCGTTATACACATATGAATAAAGCATGAATACAAATAAATGCAGGATATTGTAAAAGTACTGATAACTATTTCAACTCCAGGTAAGGGGTGCAGTAGAGAAAGTGCAGGATAGTTTTAAGGTGTAAATTATTATTCCAAGTCCATGTAAGTGCAGCAGTGGGGAAAGTGCTGGATAATCCACAGGTGTAAATTACTATTCCAACTCCCTGTAAGTGCAGCAGTGGGGAAAGTGCTGGATAATCCACAGGTGTAAATTACTATTCCAACTCCCTGTAAGTGCAGCAGTAGGGAAAGAGCCGGAAAATCTAGAGGTGTAAATTATTACTATTTCAACTTCTGGTAAGTGCAGCACTAGGGAAAGTGCTGGATAATCCATAGGTGTAAATTACTATTCCAACTCGATGTAAGTGCAGCAGTAGCAAAAGTGCTAAATTATCTTGAAGTGTATATTATTACTATTTCTACTTCAAGTAAGTGCAGCAGTAGGGAAAGTGCTGGATAATCCACAGGTGTAAATTACTATTCATACTCCGGGTAAGTGCTGCAGTAATGAAAGTGCAGTTAAGTGTCGAAGTGTAAATTAGTATTCCTACTCCGGGTAAGTGCTGCAGTAGGGAAAGTGAAGGATAGTGTAGAGGTGTAAATTACTATTCCAACTCCGGGTAAGTGCAAAAGTAGGGAAAGTGCTAGATAATCAATAAACCTGTAAAATAATATTCCAACTCCGGATAAGTGCAGCAGTAGGTAAAGTGCAGACCAAAAGTATATTTCCAATAATATAATGCTAAAATTGTGCATTATTTCTATGTTTTTTGAATTTAAAAACATCTAAACTTTAAGGATGTAAAAAGTCACTTTCTTCACAATTTATAAGTCACACATTTCTAACAAAACATTTTTTTTTTAAGGACACAACCCAGCAAGATCTTCAAAAAGATCTACTATAACCAAAACCAATATCAGAAACCCATCTCAGCAAAGAAAAGATCCAATTCAAAAAGTAAGTGAAAATCTGTTTTCATTATACACATATGAATAAAGCATGAATACAAATAATTGCAGGATATTGTAAAAGTACTGATAACTATTTCAACTCCAGGTAAGGGGTGCAGTAGAAAAAGTGCAGGATACGTTTAAGGTGTAAATTAGTATTCCAAGTCCATGTAAGTGCAGCAGTGGGGAAAGTGCTGGATAATCCACAGGTGTAAATTACTATTCCAACTCCCTGTAAGTGCAGCAGTGGGGAAAGTGCTGGATAATCCACAGGTGTAAATTACTATTCCAAATCCCTGTAAGTGCAGCAGTAGTGAAAGTGCTGGAAAATCTAGAGGTGTAAATTATTACTATTTCAACTTCTGGTAAGTGCATTATTAGTGAAAGTGCTTCATAATTCACAGGTGTAAATTATTATTCCAACTCAATGTAAGTGCAGCAGTAGAAAAAGTGCTAAATAATCTTGAAGTGTAAATTATTACTATTTCTACTTCAATGAAGTGCAGCAGTAATAAGAGTGCAGTTAAGTGTCGAGGTGTAAATTATTATTCCTACACCGGGTAAGTGCTACAGTAGGGAAAGTGCTGGATAATCCACAGGTGTAAATTACTATTCCAACTCCCTGTAAGTGCAGCTCTAGGGAAAGTGCTGGAATATCTAGAGGTGTAAATTATTACTATTCCAACGTCTGGTAAGTGCAGCATTTGGGAAAGTGCTGGGTAATTCACAGGTGTAAATTACTATTCCAACTCGATGTAAGTGCAGCAGTAGGAAAAGTGCTAAATTATCTTGAAGTGTAAATTATTACTATTTCTACTTCAAGTAAGTGCAGCAGTAGGGAAAGTGCAGCATAGTCCACAGGTGTAAATTACTATTCTTACTCCGGGTAAGTGCTGCAGTAATGAAAGTGCAGTTAAGTGTCGAGGTGTAAATTAGTATTCATAATCCGGGTAAGTGCTGCAGTAGGGAAAGTGCAGGATAGTGTAGAGGTGTAAATTACAATTCCAACTCCCTGTAAGTGCAGCGGTAGGCAAAGTGCTGGAAACTCTAGAGGTGTAAATTATTACTATTCCAACTTCTGGTAAGTGCAGCACTAGGGAAAGTGCTGGATAATCCATAGGTGTAAATTACTATTCCAACACAATGTAAGTGCATTAATAGGAAAAGTGCTAAATAATATTGAAGTGTAAAATATTAATCCAACACCTGGTAAATACTGCAGTAGAAAAAGTTTTGCTTAGAGTAAATGTATTATTTATTATTCTAATTCTATATAAAAATTATATATACGAAAATGCTGAATAATAAAGAGTTATACAATAATAATAGTGGTGCAATAGGAAAAGTACATACAAATCTAGTAGAAAATTTTTTATATTCACAAACTTAATATTTTTTTTCTCTTTTTTTAGGAAATGTCTACACATCCAACAGCTAAATATATCTCTTCCAGGAAAGGAAACCAACTACTTAATCATGCAGGTTACATTTATTGTAAGGATAGGTTAAGTAATCCACGGATTCATTGGAGATGCGTGCAATACCATACAACTCGTTGCAGCGGCAGAGCGGTTACGGTCAATGATATTATTGTAAGAACAACTGACCATAACCACTCTGCCTCTGCAATGGAAGTTGATATTAGAGAAACAGTTATTGAAATGAAAGCTAGTGCAAGCACCTCCAATGAATCCACAGGATCTATTTTAAGACAGGTTGCACAACATGTCCCTACTCATATTGCTAGTAATATTCCAAATATTCATAATTTGCGTAGAATTATACAACGTCAAAAGCAGGCAAGTAATACTCAAGTAAATACGCCACATAGTTTTTCTGATATCATTATTCCTCAAGAACTTACAATTTCTTTTGCTAATGAACCTTTCCTACTGCATGATAACGAAAACCCTCTAAAGCGTATTTTAATATTTAGTACTCCACGTAACCTTGTAAAGCTTGAAACTAGTGAAATTTGGATGATGGATGGGACGTTTAAAAGCACGCCCCATCCATTCACCCAAATTTATACTATCCACGCAAAAATTAACAACAGTGTAATACCCCTAGTGTATAGTTTGCTGCCTGATAAGACTTCTGCAACGTACACAGAATTTTTAGCTGTGATAAAATCTATAACTAAGCAAAGCCCTAGGAAAATAATAATGGATTTTGAATTGAGCATGATTAATGTGATCACCAAAATGTACACGGATACCCAAATTCAAGGGTGTTTTTTCCACTTTTCCCAGGCATTCTGGCGTAAATTACAGAAAACACCCTTAGTTACAGAATACTCAACAGACAGCAAACTTCAAGTAGAATTAAAAAAATTAACAGCTCTTTGTTTTGTCCCTCCCGAAAGTGTAGACGAGTACTACACTGCCATTACAGAATCTGATTATTATTTAACAAACGAAGACAAATTGGCACCTATTCTAAATTATATGGAAGACACATGGATTGGACACCTAGGCAGATCGGGTCGCAGGAGGAAGCCACGTTTCCATGTGGAGTGGTGGAATTGTTATTCGAGTTGCCTACAGGGAGAGGCTAAAACAAATAATGCCATTGAGGGATGGCATAACTCCTTCAATCATTTAATTGGAAAACCCCACCCTAATTTCTATTCATTTCTTGAAACTTTGAAGAAGGAGCAAAGCTTTCAGGAAATGAGACTATCACAAACTCTCACAGGTAGTCTAAACTCACGGATTACTCAAAGAACTAAGGATATGTCTGATCGACTATTGGGACTTTTACAACAATTTTCGTTGTGTGTGGCTCTAGATTACCTTGAGAATCTTGCTAACATCCTTACTTTTTAAACTGTTATTCACATTACTTTCCTGCTTTTATCTAAATTTACTCTCTAATTTAAATTGGCAATAAACCTGTTTACTAAAAAAAAATTCTAAATTTGATGTTGGGTCATATTTTTTTTATTTTTTGTCAGCAATTTTTTACCAACAATTTGTTAATAAACCCCTTACATTAATCAATTTTTTTTTAAATTTTTTAATAATTTTTTTTAAAAAATTGCAAATTAAATATTTGCTACCCTAATTTTGTGTCAATATAACAAAATAATTAGAAATTATTTTGCAAATTTAATAAATGCATTTTTAATAACTTTCAAAACTGTTCTTTCAAAACTACATCATAAAATTGTTGATAAAACTATTTTTTTAAGCAAAACAGTGCAATTTCCATGAAATTACAAATATGTGCTAAATGTTATTGTACACACAAAAATAAATAATACATATATTAAGCTCTTTTCTTTTCTTCAAAAAGCGAAACACAATCTGGCCTTTTCAATGTTAAAATCCAATGTAACCTGATATTCTCAATCCAAATATAGTAACTCCAACAAAAACCATAAATATACACTTCACCATATTTTTATAATAACGGTGAACATTAATTCTGCCTTTAAATATAATAATGCAAAAAAGAAATAATTGATGAATCTTTCACCAAAGCAGAATTATAATGAAAAATTTTTAAATAAAAATGAATGCCAAACAATATAACCAGTCATAATATCACATTTTTGCAAATATTCCAATATTTGGAATGTCCAACAAAAACATTATTTTTTTAAAAAAGAACGAATAAAACATTGGAAATATCACTGTTTACATTTGATTAATATTTCATCAACAATTACGTGAAACTAACCTTTTCAAACTCTATTTTTCTAAACTTTAATTTCACTCGAAAATGCATTTAAATACATTGCATACATAATTATATTTATTGTATATTAATTACAAAATAAAACACTTTTTCATCATTTCATAGAACTAATTATTTCATTAATCTAATTACCGATCTTCCCCACGCCCTCCGACCCAACATAGGCATATTCTAAAAATACGAGTAGCGACATGTTGTTTTAAGAACATTTTTTTCAATTCGAGCAACCTCTACTTAACTTATCTTTAAAATAAATGATAATCTTTATTTGATTTACAATATTATTTAATATTTAAATGTTTTCCTACCTGAACGTAGATCAGCGTCCTGCTGCTTCCTGCTGCTTCCTGCTCCGGTACTCCACAAAATGGCCGATGACGCTCGCGTAAACGTAATGACGTCAGGATATGCTGCAACAATAAACAAGGGACTACTGTACATTTATATTTAAGCGATTATTTACAATAAAGTTATTTTATTTATATTTTTACATGAATATTAAAAATGTTCAAAAATATACATTAAAACTTAAAAAAACTGAAGTTTATTTTAATACATTTCTTGAATAAAAAAATTAAATTTTTACTTACTAAAACACTGTTTGTTCGTTTTTATTTAATTAATGCATTGTATATTTTCATAACTATTTTCATGTAAAAATTATACTTTCTTTTCTTACCTGTTTTCTTCCTTCTTTTCTGTTATTGTTTTTTTCTTTCTGTTACTTTACTTTGCTTTAATTCCGGACCGCTATACATATATCAAGGTATCATGAAAATAAATGAAGGACAAATGTATCCATTGGAAACAATGTTAAACCGTGGGAACCATAATATTATAATAAGTTTTTCACAAATATATTATTTTAAATTATTTTCTATTTATAAACGTATAAAATATTAAACTGTTTCTTTATTTCTCAATTTAATTTTTTTAAATATAATCTATTATAATTTTTTTATTATTTGGATTTTTTACTATAAAATTGTATAATATCAAAATTAATAGTCCAAATAATTATACATACAATATATATAATAATTTTATATACAATATATTTAATATTTATTTTTTACATATTTAAATTATTTATATAATACTCAAAATAATACTCAAATTTATTATTATTACCTTAATAATATAAATATCTTATAAATGAAGACAAATATATTATTGACTAATTTTTACATATTTAAATTAATATTATGATACCCAAATTAATAATCAAAATAAGTATAAATACAATAAAAATAATAAATAATTTGTACATATTTTAATTAATTTTTTTAATATCCAAATTAATACTCACATTAATTATTATTAATAATATTTGATATTTCACATAACTATATTTATATTCAATTAACATTTACCATATTAATTACTAATAACAATAAATTATAATAATAAATATAATAAAATATAAATTACATTAAATAAAATAAAATAATTATTTATTTTTAACATATATTTATTAATTATTTAATACACTAATTAATACTCAAAATATTTATAAAAACAATATAATATAAAAATAATTTTTACATATTTAATTTAGTTCAATAATACTCAAATTAATATTCACATTAATTATTATTATTATTCATTTATATTTTATATTTCACATTACTATATTTATACTCAATTAATTATATTTATAAATACAATAAAATAATTAATAAATTTTTATATATTTTAATTAATTTTTTAATATCCAAATTAATACTCAAAATATTTAAATTTAATTTTTACATATTTTAATTAATTTTTTAATATCCAAATTAATACTCAAAATATTTAGATTTAATTGTTTCATATTGTAATACAATTTTTAATATCCAAATTAATACTCAAAATATTTAGATTTAATTGTTACATATTTTAAATAATTTTTTAATATCCAAATTAATACTCAAAATATTTAGATTTAATTGTTACATATTTTAATTAATTTTTTAATATCCAAAATAATATTTAGATTTAATTTTTACATATTTTAACTAATTTTTTAATATCCAAAGTAATACTCAAAATATTTATTAAAATAATATATTTTATAAATAATTTTATACATAATTTTAACAAATAAATAAATAAATGAATAATAAATAATAAATATAAACATAATAAATATAAATATATATTACTCAAATATATTAACATTAATAGCCTTCATTAACTATACACATATCATATAAAATGCGTTGTAAAAGTACATGCGTTGTAACAGTATCTGCGTTGTAACAGTATGAGTTGTAAATGTATGCGTTGTAATAGTATTTGCGTTGTAAAAGATGCGTTGTAACAGTATTGCGTTGTAAAAAATGCGTTGTAACAGGTGTATACCATTTCAACCATCAATAGTCAAAGGCAAATCAGTATGTACACAAGTGCTCCTTATTAAAGCACACTTTGCTATATTTATTCGTAGACATATAATTTGAGGAGCATCCTTATTGAAGAAAAGGGCGAAGAGAGCAAGAAGAAAATATATACGTTGTGTTCCGTATGTTTAAATGTAAATATGTGTATATATATATATATATATATATATATATATATATATATATATATATATATATATATATATATATATATATATATATATATATATGTCTATGTGAGGTATCTCTTTATATATATATGTAAAAAAAGAAAAAGAGATTATTTTCTTTTGATTATTATATTTTTTTTTCATGGAATGTATAGAATAAATATAGCAATGTATGCTTTAATAAGGAGCACTTGTGTACATACGGATTTGCCTTTGACTATTGATGGTATAGAGTTTTCAATGGATATGTGTCCGTAGGAAGAGATAATTTCAGGTATTGCTTCAGCTTACTAGTGGATCTGCAGCCCTCATTGGGCCACCCACTTAAGCAACCCTCTAACCATGTCTCAGGTCTGCCAATGCAAAGTCTGTATGTTCTGTTTGCTCTGCAATTTCAATCTGGCAAGATAAACCTCTTGCCAGGCCTAAAACGTACCTTTTTATACATATAGGTCACCCCTAAGGTAAGTCCTGGACAACCGAAAGGTCAGGGGGCAATGTATTTAAAGATAGGACATGTACTTTTGAGTTTTACATGTCCTGGTAGTGAAAAATTCTAAAGTCATTTGTAACTACTCCAAAGCCTAACTCTCTCATAGGATAACATTGTGAATTTCCTTATTACATTTTATGTGTCATTTCCACTTAAGAAGAGATCAGACCCTCAAGTCTGGTGTCTATGGAATCAGAAGCTATATTTTAAATTACAGTTGAGGAAATGCTACTTTGAGAAAGCTGGCATTTTTCTTACTTTAGCCATTTGGTGCCTGCTGCCTGTTAAACTTGGCATCTTTGGTGTGGTTTCCCCTGACTTTTTGCCTCTCCCTCCTGTACTTTTGATGCTGTGCTGGATTTCGTTTTTGCTGGCTTTGGGCACTTTGCCACTGCTGATCAGAGTCAAAGTGCAAGTGCTCCCTGTGTAATTTGTTGTTACAATTGGTTCTCTATGATTAGCATACTTCTATTATTGGTAAGCCCCTAGTAAAGTGCACAGAAGTGTGCCAGGGCCTGTATATCAAATGCTACTAGTGGGCTTGCAGTACTGATTGTGCCATCCACAAGAGTAACTGTGAAAAGGTAACTCAGATCTTCCAAAGCAGTGTCTGTGCGCAGTTGTTAACCGCCATATCGACTTGGCAAGTGCACCCACTTGCCAGGCCCTAACCGTCCCTTTTCTTACATGTAAGACAACCCTATGGTAGGCCAAAGGTACCCCCTGGATAAAAGGTGCAGTGTATGTGAAAAGTGGGACATGTGCTGGTGTGTGCAACATGTCCTGATAGGGAAATAGTGCCAATTTCGTTTTTCACTACTGAAAAGCTATCTTGCCCATAAGATAGAATGGGAAATGCTTTGTAACATCTTACAAGCATACATTCCCATTGGGACATGATAGAGAAATATTGTTTAGGCTCTCTGCACTCAGAATTTAATAACACATCTTTTAGTAAAGATGGTTTTTAAATTGTGTCTTTGAAAATGGCACTTTTAGAAAGTTGGCATTTTCTTGTTTAACCATTCTGTGTGCCTCTGCCTGTTTGTGTATTGACTGCCTGGCTTTTGAGTGACAGGGGCTGGGGATGTGTATTCACTATAGACAGCCACCGGGGGGGGGGGATTGAGGTGTGCCTGGCCCTTCCTGGATGACTCAGACCTGAGCTGAATAGATCGTTGCTGAATTTAGAGTAGTGGGAGGAGATTTCTTTGCACCCAAATAGGGCCTGTCTCCCTTGCACAGGGTGGAGACTTGGGCCGGTCTCCACCCCCTGTGGTCATACTGCATCAGTGAGGACAGAGCTGGTTTCGACTGGGCTCAGAGGTCCTTGCACACAGGGAACAAAGACATTTTGGGGTATAAGTATTAGACCTAAAACCCCTGAACTTTAGACTACTTCTGGAATCAAGAGGAACCTTTGCCAAGCAAAAGACCTGGAGAAACTGGAGGATGAGTACTGCCCCTTTGCTGTGTGCAGTGTGGGGTTGGCCTGCATTAGCTGTTTGTGCCAAAATAAAGGACAAGGACTTTGCTGTGTGCTGTGCCCTCCAGCTTGAGGAATATCTCCAAGGGCTTGAGTAGACCTTGTCTCCTATTTTGAAGTCTCAGGGACACAACAACTTCCCCCTCAGCTCCCCTGAACTTCCTTGTTGGGAGGTCTGACCTGTCAAGAGGTGCTTCTGACTTTGTTGGGCCTCTGGATGCTGTTCCTGCTCTTGGGAGCTGGAAAAGTAACACAACTACAAGAAAATCAATGTATCGCTCTTTGTGCCACTGTTTTTCTGACGCAGCACCGCTGTTCGGGAAAAATCTCCACATATCGCTGCTGACAAAACCGACGCTGTGCCTGTCGCCGCTGCAAGAAGTGACGCATCGAGGGATAGCGGCTGAAGAAACCGACGCGGCACCGCTACGGATCACGGAAGCTTCCAGGATTTCCACACAACATACCTGAGAAGAAAGCTCTCCAGGCGCCTCACCCGCGGACCAGAACCGTATTGGAATCGACACATCACTTCCCTCCTCAGGCCGGATTCGACGCATCACTTCTCTTCGTGCATCAGAACTGTCGCATCGCCTCCCCATGGTATCAAGAACTTACGCAGCTCTTTTTTTGTTGACACTTCCAATCTCTGCGCCTGTTTGGCCTTGTGAATTTTGCCTTAACTACAGGTACTTTGAGAGAAATCACCCATCCATAGTTTTCTATGGCCCGACTTGTTTTAAACCTCTTTAAAGTCATATTCTTATTACATGTATGTTGGATTTTTGTTGTTTTGGTATTGTTGAGTTTAGATAAAGATACTTTATTTTTCTAAACTGGTGTGGTGTCCATTTGTGGTATTATCACAGTATTACTGTGTGTTTTGAGTACATATACTTTACACATTGCCTTTGGGATAAGGCTGTCTGCTCACGCCAAACTACACAGGCGGTGAGCAGGGGTTATTTAAAGTGTGTATCCCCCTTACCCTGACTAGAAGCAAGGGTCTCTATTTAGACAAAGGGACCTACCTCTGCCAACTAGAGTCCCCCATTTTTAACATTGGTGGTCAGCAGTGAGGATTTGAACCTGTATTTGTACTTGATCCTCAGTGATTGGTGCACATCCCTAGTTTAGTGCAGACCACTACGCAACCACATATTGTGTTTATTTTTTTGGTTCTATTTTTGATCTAACCCTTGAAGTAGCCACGTACCATGTTTCTGAATGGTAAATCAGCAAGTGAGGCTGCAGATTTGGAGTTTGACATTGAAATGTTAATTAGTTACAAAGTAGAGCAACTCAAGCAATTCTGCATGACCTCTGGCTGTCCCATAAAGAGCAACTCTAGGGTATAGGAGCTACAGAAGGCCTTAGGGGCCTGGTGGGAGGCCAGACAAGCTGAGAACGGACGTGATGTAGATGTGGATGGGAGATGGGAGTGCGCCAGATGCCAGTTTCAGAACCCAGGATTTGCCTTTTCAGAGAGCAGCCTCTAGGGCTGGCAGCAATCATTTTTCCAGGAATTTGTATCCAGGGGAAATAGAGGAGAACAAAATGGCCAGAGAGCATGAGTTGGAAGTCCTGAGGCTCAAGATGAAACAGATGGAAATGGAAATTCAGAACAAGGCAGAGGAGAGCCAGAGTGCTTGTGCTTTGGAAGAAAAGAAGTTGCTTTTTTCACATGAATTGAGCATGAGAGAGCTGGACCTCAAGGCCAAGCAGGCAGAGTCCAGTACACATAGTGTCAGGGCACAGCCAGTACAAGGGGGTAAGGTTTATATTCCCAAGGACCTAGTACAGAATTTCCAGAAGGGGGAGGATATTTATGCATGGTTTGCATTTTATGAGGCAGCACTTCGTATGAATGAGGTTCCTGAGAAACATTGGGGGCGGGCCTGTGGAAACACTTTGAGGCCAATGGGAGGAACACTCTGACACCTTCGGAGGAGGAGGGTGCTCAGACCTATCTCAATATAAAGGAGGCTGTATGCCTCAGGTATGGGCTGACACCTGAGCATTACAGGGAAAAGATTTGGTCCTTCAAGAAGCCAATAAGCCAAGAATCCAATAAGTGGGTTGAGTGTGTGAACCTTTATTGCAGGGCACTGGATCTTTGGATAATGGGCAGAAATGGAACTGATTACCAAGGGTTATACAACTTGATTGGTTGGGAGCACTTGTGTAGTCTGTGTGTTTCAAAGCTGCCCCATCATCTTGTGGATAGTAAGCTGACTGACCCCAGGAAGCTTGCTCAGAAGGCTGACCACTGGATGAGTACTGTGCTCCATAACGGGTATGTGGGTCCCCAGTAGAAGAGTGGGGGAACAGGGGGAACCAAAAGGAGTTCTCTAAAGGGCCCCAAAATAGTTCCCAGGGTAAAGATTCCAGCTCCCCAGTTCTAAGAGCCATGGCCTCCTAAGGGTTGGCAAGACAACTGGGGTCCCCGCAAGTACTATACATGTGGTCAGGAAGGCCACCTTGAGAATGATCCCAAGTGCCCCAAGGTACCACCAGCTCCCACTGGTGCATCGTCACCGGGGTTAGTTAGTGTAGTACTGGGGGAGGAGTTGGTTTCTAGTGAGGGTGGGGGGTCAGCTTTGATGACACTTGTCTCATTAGGAGACAGGGAGATGGTCCAGGAAACCTGCCTGACGGATAACACTAAAAAGTACCTGCAGTGGGTGACAATCAATGGGAGAATGGTGGAGGCTCTGAGAGACACATGAGCCAGTGTGACATCTGTCAGGTGTCAATGGTTGTCTGAAGAGAAGGTCATCCCCAATGTACTTCACCCTGTAGTTGCTGCAGACAACTCTGTGTGCCTGTGTAAGGTGGTGCAGGATCCCTTTGAGTGGGGGAGGGAACTTAGGTTCCATGAAGGTCTTTGTAAGTCCATCCATGCCTGTTGACTGTCTGCTTGGCAATGACCTGGAGAGCTCACCTTGGAAGGAGGTGTAGTGCCAGGCTTGTTTAAAGATGTTGGGACTGCCTGAGTGGGCCTGTGTGACCATTTGGTCAATGCCAGCCAGTGAGGGTGATCAAGAGGACCTGGAGCCTGAAAAAGGGGCCCAGGTGCCTGCTAGAAAGAGGAAGGGCTGGGGGCATGGGAAACCAGTCCGATGTTCCCCTGGTCCAGGAGGAGGCAGAACCTGAGGGGGATGCCCTGGAACCTACAGGGGAGCAGGTGGCCTACCTGGGCTACCTGCCTGAGCTGACCCATTGGCAGCAGGAAGGCGGTCCATCCAAGGAGGAGTTCTGCCAAGCGCAGATAGAATGCCCTACTCTTGTTGGTTTGCGGACGCAGACGGCAGACCAGGCAGCAGTTGGTCCATCCAGATCACATTTGATTTATTGGGAGAATGGTCTCCTTTACAGTGAGCCTAAGGTTGCTGAGCCAGGGGCAGCCTGTGTGCTGGTGGTACCCACTTGTTACAGGACCTTCATAATGGGTCTGACTCATGACGTGCCTTTGGCAGGACAGTTGGGGTGCGATAAGACCTATCACATGCTTGTCACCCACTTTTACTGGCCCCGAATCCAGAGGCACATTGGCACACATTGTAGGTCATTTCAGACTTGCCAGGCAAGTGCCAAGACAGGAAGGAAGTGTAAGCCTCCCCTCCAACCATTTCCTGCGGTGAACATCCCTTTCGAGTGGGTTAGCATCGACATTGAGGGGCCACTGGAACCCAAGACAGCCTTAGGCAACAAGTTTATCTTGGTCTTGGTGGATCATGTCACCCAGTACCTAGAAGCTGTCCCTTTCAGGACAATCACGCCCCCGCGGTGAGCCGTGCTTTAATGGGGATCATTACCCACGTGGGTTTCCCCAGAGAGGTGGGGTTCCCCAGGGAGGTGGTCGCTGACCGTGATACAAACTAATTGTTAGGTATATGAAGTCACTGTGGGAGGAGTGTGGTGCAATGTACAAATTCACCACTCCTTACCATCCCCAAGGGAATGGGTTGGTTGAGAGATTCAACTGAACCTTGAAAGGCATGATAATGGGTCTTGCAGCACCCATGAGACGTAAGTGGAACATCTTTCTACCATGCCTGTTGTTTGCCTACAGGGAGGTACAGCAGAAATCATTAGGGTTCAGTCCCTTTGAAATGCTGTATAGGCACCCTGTGAGAGGACCTCTAAATCTGGTGAAGGAGGGCTGGGAGAAAACTCCTGGTTAGACCCCCCAAGCTGTGCTCAGCTACATGCTGGCCTTTAGAAACCAGACTCAACGCTTCAGGAAACTCTCTCAGGCAAACCTGGAAGCCAGCCAGGAGGAGATGAAATTATGGTACGACCAGAATACCACTATGGCTGTTTCAGCCTGGCCAAAAAAGTGTGGGTGATGGCACCAGTGGAGCCTTGTACACTCCAAGACAACTGGACTGATCCATTTGAGGTGGTGGAGTGCAAGAGTGATGTAACCTACCAGGTTAACTTGCAGGCTCCTAGGAACCCTTTGAGGGTCCTGCAAGTGAACCGCCTGAAAATCTCACTTTGAGAGGTCTGAAGTGAAAGCTAGGACATGTGCTGGTGTGTGTGTCATGTCCTGATAGAGAATTACTGCCAATTTTGGTTTTTTCTATTGAATGTCTATATTACCTATAAGATAGAATGGGAAATGCTTTGTAACAACTTACAAGCATACATTCCCATTGGGACAAGATAAAGAAATAATGCTTAGGCTCGCTGAACTCAGAATTTAATAACACATCTTTTAGTAAAGATGGTTTTTAAATTGTGTGTTTGAAAATGCCACTATTAGAAAGTAGGTATTTTGTTGTTTAACCATTTCATGTGTCTCTGCCTGTTTGTGTATTGACAGTCTGGTTTTGGAGTGACAGCGGCTGGGGATGTGCATTCACTATAAAAAGCCAATGGGGAGGGTGAGGTATACCTGGCCCTTCCTTGATGACTCAGAGCTAAGCTGAATAGACCTTGGCTGAATTTAGAGTAGTGGGAGGAGATTTCTTTGCACCTAAATAGGGCCTGTCTCCCTTGCACAGTTCTGTTTCCACCCCCAATGGTCATACTGCACAAGTGAGGACAGAAATGGTTTGGACTGGGCAAAGAGACCCTTGCACAAAGAGAACAAAGACATTTTGGGGAATAAGTATAGACCTAAACAGATCTCAATATGAAAAGATGTGAAAATAATGTAATGTATATTATGGAACAAATATTTGTTGCTTGAGATGTATGTTAAGTGCATTACATGCCGATAAAATCTGTTTAAGAAATAAAATAAAATAAGTATTAGGCCTAAAACCCCTGAACATTAGACTACTTCTGGAATCAAGAGGGACCTTTGTCAAGGAGAAGAACTGGAGAAGGAGCACTGCCCCTTTGCTGTGTGCTGATTTAGGTTGGCCTGCAGTAGCTGTTTCTGCCAAGGAAAGGACAATGACTTTGCTGTGTGCAGTGTCCCACTGCTTGAGGAAGATCTCCAAGGGCTTGAGTAGAGCTTGCCTCCTGTTTTGAAGTCTCAAGGACACAAAGACTTCGCCCCCAGCTCTCCTGAACGTTCTTGCTGGTAGTTCTGACCTGCCAAGAGGTGCCTGTGACTGTGTTGGGCCTCTGGAAGCACACAGCAAGGACTTTGCTGTGTGCTGTGTCCCCCTGCTTGAGGAATATCTCCAAGGGCTTGAGTAGAGCTTGTCTCCAGTCTTGAAGTCTCAGGGACACAACGTCTTCACCCCCAGCTCCCCTGAACTTTCTTGCTGGGAGTTCTGACCTGCCAAGATGGGCCTGTAATTGTGTTGGGCCTCTGGAAGCTGTTCCTGCTGTTGGAAGCTGGAAAAGCAACACAACTAAAAGAAGATCAATGCTTCGCTCTTCTTGCGGCTGTTTTTCCGATGCTGCACGAATGTGCAAGAAGAATCTCTATACATCACTGGGCCGCTACCGAAACCGACACAGCACCTCGCCGTCGCAAGAACTGACACATTGAGGGAGCAGGGGTGAAGAAACCAATGCAGCGCCACTTGACGCCGCCACATTTATCAACGACACATCCCAGATTTTCACACATCATACCGGTGCGGCATGTTTTCCCTACGCATCACCTATGGACCAGAACCGTCATCGAATCGCTGCATCACTTTCCCCTACAGACCGGATTCGACACATCACTTCTCCTGCGTACAGCTGAACGGTTGCACTGCCTCCCCAAGGTTTCAGGAACTGAAGCATCTCTTTGTTTTTCGATGCTTCCCGTCTCCGCAGCTGTTTTGCCTTGTGAATTTTGTTGCAACTACAGGTACTTTGAGAGAAATCACATATCCATAGTTTTCTATTGGCCAAGTTGTTTGAAAACTTTTTTAAGTCATATTCTTTTTACATGTATGTTGGATATTTGTTGTATTGGTCTTGTAAAGCTTAGATAAAGATGCTTTATTTTTTCTAAACTGATGTGGTGTCCATTCCTGGTGTTATCACTGTATTACTGTGTATTTTACTACAAATACTTTACACATTGCCTTTGTGATAAGTCTGTCTGCTCGTGCCAAGCTACCCAGAGGGTGAGCAGGGGTTATCAAAAGTGTGTATCCCCCTTACCCTGACTAGGAGCAAGGGTTCCTATTTGGACAAAGGTACCTACCTCTGCCAACTAGAGTCCCCCATTTCTAACACTGCCTGTCTCTGATACATGTCTGGTAAGGGTGACAGCTGGGCTTTGTGTATTCCCTGTTGACAGCCACAGACAATGGGAGCTTAGGTGTGATTTGATAGGCCATTCTGGGAGGATGGATGGAAGCAACTGGGCACAGCTTCACACCTGCACCAGAATGGCTGCGTCTTGTCCCCACAAAAAGTACTGCATACATCCTTGTAATGAGTCTGGAGCCAGGGCAGGAAGGAAGTAACTCTGTGCACTTCAGAGATCCTTCTTTGGGTCTCCCCTGATTAGGATAGTTCAAAGGCACAACTGGGTATAGGTACTGGACCCCTGCCATCATCAACTTAGTACCCTTCTGACCTATGAAGACTCTGTCAGGAAGAAGGACTGCTGTGCTGCTGAAGGACTGCCAGTCTGCTGGATGGCCAGTCTGCTAGACTGCTGCTTTGCTGGACTCCTGCCTTGCTGTGCTGCCCTGATGCCTTCTGTTCCCCTGCCTGGGTGAGAAGGACTGGACCTGCATCACTTCAGGAAGAAGCTCAAGACCTGGCTGTTCGAGCAGTAACGGCACCCCCCACCCCCCAAACCAGCGCCTTGAGACCCTACGGGTGAGTAGTGCGCTCTATAAATGACCTGATTGATTGATTGACTTGAACCAAGAGTGACACAAGGGCTTGCTAAGTTGCCTACTGATCTGAAGTCTCAGGGACATAAAAGACTTCCAACCATTCTGGTCCTGCATCTGGATTGTGCAATCTGTGAGTCTACCCTGCCAAGTTGTGCCACCGCAGTACTGGACCTTTGGAAGTGGGCCTAAGGTGTTTGCTCTAAAAGAACCAACACATTTTCTGGTGCGAGAGCAGAATCGATGCATAGCCACTGCTGTGGGAACAGAACAGCACATCACCCTTGGAAACAGCATGTCATCTCTGGAACCGCTGCTTCGGAATCAACGCATGGAGAAACCCAGAGCTTTGTCTTTGGAACCACCACACTTCAGAACTGTTGCATCGTCTTCAGAAACCGCGCATTGCCGCTGTTGCGAGGAGAACATAGATGCATCACCCCTACTGCGTGGGGAACACAAACACATCGCTTGACTGCACCCCGCATCTTCGTCGACGCAACCGGGAGTAAGGTACTTTTGTTCAGCAGGCCTCACTGGGTCCCTGTATCTGGCCCACGCTCCATCATGGACATTCTGAACTCTTGACTTTGACCCGGTCTAGTGCAACCAGCTATCTCAAGAAAGTGTTTATTGCTTCTAAGGGCTATTTTACAGTATATTCTTTAAAAATACATATCTCAAGTTCTACTTATTGGATTTTTGTCATTTTGGTCTGGTTTTAGTTACTAACTTAAGTTCTTTTCCCAAACTGGTGTTGGATCTTTTTGTGTGGTGTTTTCACTGTTTTACCTTTCGTAGTGTTGTAAAAAAAACTGTACACATTGCCTCTTAAGTTAAGCCTGACTGCTCTGTACCAAGCTACCAGAGGTTGAGTACAGGTTCATTTAGGGTATGTTTGTGACTTACCCTGACTAGCTTTGTGGTTCCTGCTTGGACAGGGTGCATACCTCTGCCAACCAGAAACTCAATTTCTAACAATTTTGTATTACGTTGTTGTAATAAAACTTGTATTTTATTACATTAGGAAGTGAAGATATGTACTTTTGACTCCCTTCCAATAGTAACCCTGAGTCTGGGGTGTCACAGTGGAAATATAGTGTCAAATTAAGTTGTGCTTGCTTGGGAAAACACAGCCTGGAGGGCTGAGTCTTAGCAGGACCATGGCTGTGTACGTTTTTGCCTTCTGTAGTTTTCACAAGAATGTAGTTAGAAAAACTGTATTTGCTTAAGGCACATAAGGCAAATGGTTTCAATTCTGCAGTTGTACAAATACTGAGCAGTCTTTCTGCACATATCTGTACTAGACTAGGTTGTTAATCTAACTGGTGAGCAGCAGCTCAAAACCCTCAAAAGAAGAACTTGGAAGTTGTCTATGTAACATCAGGATTTATAGTGGTCTCGGTCATCAAAGGGTTGGCTGTTAACTCTTGTTTCACTTCCATTTCCATTTCATTCCATTTCAATGTCAATCATAATCAGGCCAGATGCACTCACAAATATGTTAAGATGGAACAATGCTAGATTGCATAGAAAGATTTCTGTCTGGGGAGACTTTGCATCAACAGTCCTCTGACTGACAATATTATGCTTTTTGATATGTACCTTTCCCAGAAGAACCTTAATTACCCTTACAGATTCACGCTAATCATTTTTTCTCTGAATCGAGAAGAGCCTGGGTAAATGAATTTTGTGTAAGTCTTTTCGGCTTTTTTTCTCGATTTAAACAAGATACTACTACCAAGATTCATCAGCAGGCACAATGACGCTATTAAGGATAGCTTCTGGGTAAGATTACTCTAGAACCACTTTAAGCAGATTAAAAAATGCTCTGCATCTTTTAAGGGAATGTGAGGCGAGGACAATTCTCTAATTACACCTTGGTTATAAAAAAAAGGTGCAAAGAGGACCTAACAAGGAAACTGTATGTTCGAATAATAATAACTATAAGGCCTTGTCCTTCGAGCGAAAGAATACATGTAAAATTGGCCTTCAACAAGAGAGATCCTACTTACATTTTGTCAGAAGTCTATACTCTCAGGGGCAGATTTACAAGAAACTGACGCATCTGTCGAGATGCGTCAGTTTCCCTGGGCCAGCCTGCAATACCCTTGCACCACCTTGGATGCACCTTATTTACAATACGGGGCACCATGGTGCGAGGATTGACAGATGCATCGAAATGAGGACTCATCTGTTGACCCAAAAGTCACGCATTGATGCAGTCGTGTCCCAAGCACGATGCAATTTCAGCAATACATGTTGAGGCCTATACGTGTTGTAATGCATCACTCGTTACGCCGGCTTCAAGCAGGCGTAAGGTTTTGACGCTGTGGCATTTTAGAAGTGTCACAGTGAAATCTTGTAGATTTCACTGAGTCCCTTTTACAAGGCTTACCTGCATGTGAGCGCCCACCCTGCATACATTATACCTGACACAGGTATAATGTGAAGCAGGGCTTTACAACAAGATGCATCTCCCTAGATGCGTTACATCATGTTGCTTCACATTTCTGCCCCGGGTGCAAAATTCATAGGGGGGCACAACATTTTAAAAGAAACAAAATTCGTACTGCACATTTTTTTCTCTCAAAAGTTTGCACCAGGAAGTTCTAACGATCCACGTATTAGGGAGTGCAATACTTGCCTTGCCCGGGGTGCTGGCAACCCACGCTACGCCGCTGGAAGTTACATCTCCTAGCAATGATGTTTTCGCCATCGGGCGAGTTTCAGAGTTTGGGTGCTGCTGAATGCCCGGGTTGTTGAATACCAAAGTTGCCTAGTCGTGGGTGCACCTCATGCCTTTTCTTCTTGACTTCTTGGCTCTTTATCTCACTCTTGCAGGTTCTTCGTTAGCTCTTTGTCACTCTTTTCCTAGCTTTCATTTACTCCTTCTTTCTCCCTTGTCTTGCTTTGTCCTTCTTGCTCTGGCTCAAAGTTTGAGGATGAGCAATAAGTTCCAGTCCTCAAAAATCAATGTGAGTGCCCACCACCTGCAAACACCGGCATAAATTAACCACTGCCACCCTTCTTCGCTGAACAGAATATCTTAAAGAGTAAGTTGAAGACATGGCTCCGGGAGCTACCTTGACCCCATCACTGCCAACATTTCAGGTAACGTTGGCAGGAAGATAAGTGCCCGCTTAGAGATCTCAGACGCAGCCCTCGTCTGTGATGGCAGGGTGCGATTATGAAAATGGGTTTATTTTTCAAAGTATACTCATAAATCAGATGCCGCATCCCAGATGAGCGGAGGATCTCAATGCCTTGATTAGGCGGCGAAGATTTGCATGGTGGCTGTTTACCTGCTGTCATTTCAAATTAAGGCCTGGGCTTGTCAGAGCAGTCAAGTTTCATCACTATCCCTGCGCTCTCTTTATTCCCCATTAACATGTTGTTATGTGTCTAGCTTTTTAGGAGATGACAGGAATATCTCTTCAGCCTCACGCCACCTTTGTCGACTTTGAGAAAAACCATTGACTAAGCTCGCACTTATTTTTTTTATAGCAGAAATAGTTTTCTTAAGCTTCATTATTCCTTCCAGAACAGATACAGCCTGGAGCAGCAATAGTGCAAACTTTCCACACACAGTCAACAAGCACAGCAACGGTTGTGGCAGTTCAAGCTTTCTACTCACACTTCTAATTACACCTTCACAGCTGCATGCGCCTCCTTCACACACAGAAGAGGTACAGTTTGGGCAACATCACTGCACACCTCGTTAAAACACACACAGGAATATCGCCACCAGAACATTACTTTTAGCGACGTTCTAGTGGCGATATCCCCTTCTTCTTATCTACAAAGCAGCGTTAAGCCAATTAACGTGACTTAACGCAGTCTCGTAATTAAGGACCCTTTTCACGCTTCACTTGGCGTGAAAGGACGTGTCATGGGTGTTGCAGTGGAGGTTCCGCCACAACACCCATAGCTTTTTGACGCAGCCCCATATTTACAAGGTTGGGGCAGCGCCTAAAAATAAGATCAGGGAAAACATGGTCTTAGACTGACGATACGAGGAGAAATTATTAATTTCTCCTAGTTTTTTGCTTTTTCCATGTGTGCTGCATTCTGCCGCACATATAGAAAGAGCAAATCGCCTTTCAAGATTGTTTATGTACAGGAAGGTGTACCTCCTGCACATAAACAATCGCCCCTGCAGCACAGGCGCCCTTGCAACACGGCGCAAGGGTACCTGCACTGACGCTAGGCTGCATTATTAGCGCCAGCGTTAGGGGAAACACAGGGTTGCGCCATATTTTTGTAAATATGGCGAATCTCTGCATTTGAAAAATGTCAGAGCTCGACGTTACCAATGTTGGCGTAACACTGCACTCCGTGTGTGTAAATTAACGCACCCAGGCAAACAAACTAACTTCTGGCGCAAATTAAAAGGCAAACAAACCACAATT
The DNA here is from genome assembly GCF_964261635.1 of Lissotriton helveticus. Lineage (NCBI taxonomy): Eukaryota > Metazoa > Chordata > Amphibia > Caudata > Salamandridae > Lissotriton > Lissotriton helveticus. The sequence goes on from NC_136072.1 coordinate 526,639,036, forward strand.
AATAATGGTATACAACTGCTTTAGCATATAAAGTACTTTTTAATTACATACAAGAAACATCATTCGGTAAAATCGTTAACTCATTAATACGACTTGATAAAACATTTTTGCATTATCACATATGCATTCATTGATAAAAAAGGGTATGGTGTAAATAATGGATGGTTTCACTGCACTCCAACATTTTGATGTAAATATCCCCCACAATATCAGTACAAGCGTACTTGCAAAGAGATACACTACAGGCAACAACAGTGCAGGGTTTATTATGTACAGCAGACCGGCACCCCTCCCTAACACACACACATCAGAGGAAGATTCCTTGCATAAATATGGAGTATGAGCAGCAGCAGAAGAAGCTTTCAACTCACACAGAGCAGATGTATGCAGTTCACACCTCCACACACTCATCACAAGTACCTTCTTTCTTGCATGCCTATATAATACCGGCTTCAGTGTAAGAAACTGTCACATATAGAAGAGGCGCAACATGGACAGCAGCACGCCTCTAACATACAAGTTCTGAGCAGCAGCTGTGCAAGCTTTCCTGGCACAAACAGCAGGTGTAATATGGGCAGCAGCAGCAGGCACGATTCCATCACACACCTGTTAGTATTTGCTACATGGGTAGGGCCTGAACCAGGGCCGGACTGGCCATAGCGGGCACCGGGCAATCCATAGCTGCAAAATCGGCCCTGTATCAAAATTGGCAGAAAACCGGCCCCGGCAAAGAGCTCGGCGAGCACTTTGCCAGGGCCGGTTGTGGTTCCCAGTCCAGCCATGGCCTGAACAAGGGAGAGGAATGAGATCCATTCACAAAACAGGCAATTGTAAAAGGAGCGGGATGTCATCAATGCTGGAGAGCATAAAAGCAGTGATGGTCCAATCTAACTACACAAGGGACTTACATTTCAAAGCCCACAGGCATGTGACATCTGTTGGATGGAGAGATACCGTGTTATGTATGAGGTTAAGCTGCTAATTCTAGAAAGAGTCTGGGAGGCTTGGAATAAGCTGTGATTTATACAATAAAACCTTTGTGATCATCACGATGCTGTGTAGGAAGCAAGGCAATAAGACGTTGTCGTTGAGCTGTTGCCTGGTCACTCATTTGTCCACTGAGCACAACTTTCTCTGTAAGGCAGGACAGGAAGTTGGAGGGAGGGCACTAAACAAGGGGGTGAGGAGAGAAACACATTGGTGAAAGACAGCTTTCCCTACAAGTAGATAGAGTCAGACAAATTTACTAGAAGCCATGCAACTGCAGTGCAACAACCAGATCTGCTGCGCTATGTTGTCTGAAAGGGAGAGAACACGACAGGACCATATTTACTAAGATTTGGTGCTGTTGCGCTCTCCCTCAGCGCTGGTACATTTTAGGTGCCGTGAGCCATGCATACACCCTTGGGCCATTGTTCAAGCGTGTCTGCATGATGACTAGTGTAGATTTTGTACTGGAAAGTGCCTCTTCCAGTAGAAAATACTATGCCTAGGCATAAGTTAAAACATTTCCAAATTTGTATGCATGCTGTACAGTACAGCACACATGCAAAGTTTGAAATATTAGGTGAAAAAAGTTTTTCTCCAACTTGGCACTTGCCTTGAGGAGGAGTAATATTTTGGTGCAAACTCATTTCTTCAGATTGTAGTAGACAGGGTTTTGTGTTAAAATCCTGGTTGGGTGTAAGGGAGCACCCATGTATCACATATGGAAATCCACATCGATGCATAGCAGCACAAAGCAAAGCATATTGTTACTTTGCATTACTTTAGGGCTACTCTCCAAAGCAAAACAAGTTTCCTCCTACATAGTAAATCCAAATCAACTCTTTGCACCAGTTTGCATCTCTTTCCATGACACTGCCCCGGCACAAAGCGTTGATAAATCCGACCCCAAAGTGTACTAGCCAGGTACATATGAAATAAAGAATGTTCACATGCACCTGGGCTTAATGTGATCCCTGAAACCAGATGGGAAGACCCAACATATGAAATAGAGGTGGACTTTCTCAGACCACATCACTTATAGAAAGATAATTCAAATGGATATATACCTAGAAGGAACAATACAAACAGAACCTTTAAGAAAACCTATATTGAGATCACTTGCTAATCTAAATGTTGGAAAACAAAGATCTAGAGCAATGGGTCTGGCCAGGTAAATGGAATGGAAACACATGAAAAACTAATCATATACAACTTGAACAAAGTGTGAGAAACAGAAGACTACCAAACAAAAAATAAAATCCAACTGAAAATATAATCACAATTTCTTAACCCGAAAAAAATATGAAAACCTTTCTGGTTTTAAATATAATGAATGCATGCATGGAGATCTTTGAATATCTGAAAATAAGATTGCCACCTAATGATTGGCAGCGTGAATCATTAGTCAATATAATGAATCAACCTGTATGCTTTGCTACTTTCACCAGTGCCTTATTAACAGGGAAAGCCTGTGCTGAGTTCTACCCAGGGTGCCTTGTCAGCACGGTACTAGAATATGGTAGTTTAACTGGCAGACAAAAATATTGCCCCATTGGATTAATAATAGAAAATCTACTCAGAACGGAGCAATATTTTTGTAAATTATATTTATGTAATGACATGTGTGTCAGACAATATGTTTGCTATGTATGGCTCGTATTGAGAGCCTCTATCATTTATTTCAATATCTGAATGTCATAAATCAATGCTCTGACAAAGCAACAGTCGATAACAAAACTGGTAACCCAATGTTATGATATCATAAAGCCCTCCCAGGTCAGGCTGTCAGGGCTCTCTGAGAGCCTGTCAGCACAGCTCTGCTTGTCTACTTTGAATGAAAGCAGAAAGCACAGCTGCAGGAGGTGGAAGGAAGGCAGGGAAGGTTGTTGGGGTTGGTTAGGGATTGCAGGTAAGGTTTCTTTTTTTAACTTGGGACAGGGAGGACGGGCTGTGTTATGTATGGCTCCCTCATTAATCCTCTGCTCTGTGTAGCAGTTATAAGCAGGTTGAAACCTTTTTGGGGCCATTCATACCATTAAATTATAAAACGGTAAAAAGTGAATTACTGGGATTCGTTTCACAGAGGGGTTCTGAGTGACATCATAGACAACTCGAGCTTCATCTTTGTAATGTCACTCAGAACCCCTTGGTGAAAAATATCCTCGTAATTCACTGATAACTATCTAAAATTCTATGGGGCATATTACCGAGGAGTGCGTTGGAAAACGCACAATGCACATTCCCGTATCGCCGGCTATCGCCGGATTTCATCGCCTTTTTAGCGCGCAATTATCAATGCGCATCAGGCAGGCGAATAGAAATCCGGCGATAGTCGGCAATATGGCACATTAGCGCATGAAAACAAACGTTGTTTTCATGCGCAAATGTGGGCCTTGATAATATGGGGGGGTGGATTCAGCTTTATGATCCACACCCCCATGTTATCAATGCCTAACGCCTGGTCAGAGCAGGCGTTGGGAGACCTGCGATAAATGAGTTTATCGCAGGTCTTTTCCTCCCATCGCCTTCCTTGGTAATAGGGTGTTACCACCTCCAACCACATTTTACATGTGGTTGGACGTGGGAACGCCCACTTTGCATGTCATTAGAGATGTTTGTCGCTGACATGCAAAGTGGGCCTGAGGCAGGCGTTAGCATGCCCTTGTGGATAGGGCTCTAGAAGTATCGCCGCTTTCTCGGCACAAATCGCCGAGAAAGCGGAGATACTTGCCCTTGGTAATATGGCCCTATATTTGTTATCGATCTCCTGGCGTACAATCCTAGATACAGCACCACATTGTGTTCTAAATATTGTTTGCACAAATATCATCCCATTGGAGTTCATAATAGAAAATCTATGCAAATAGATGGTAGCTTCTTACACAATATTTAGGCAACAATTTTTATGCAAGAGCAGTGCTTTAAAAACCATTGAGGACCACTACCCACTTTTCAGCATGAAAGAGAAGCCAATTCTAGCAGTGCCTGGTTACATCCATTTGTTAGGGTCGGTGCGAATAGGGGTGTAGGTCCCGTTTCAAACTCCAATGCATAATTTTGTCCCAATGTTCAAGATACAACACTCGCACTCCAGAACTGAGTTCAAATAGGATTTATTGACTTTTTAGCATGGCAAACTTTCGCAACTTTGATGAAGATGAGGAAGGCAATTTTGTCAATGTAACTAAAGCATTGCGTGGTAGCGCAGTCATTTACCAACAGCACATTTTCCATTGAAATGGCCACTAAACTTTTACAGACATACAGTTTTACTGATAAAATTATGCAAAATTATATTGCCCTCAAATGATAATGTGTGGAAATTGGGGTTCAGTGAATATTTATCATTTGTGCATCACAAAGAAAAAGCGTCTTGATTTGTTTAGATCTAATTAAAATCTTTTATTTCAATCATACTTGGAAATATTCTTCAATTATGCTTTTCGAACTTCTGAATGTGTAGAGTTTATTTACAGGTATTAACATTTTGTTGTGTTTTACAAAAAAAAAATATTACAGCCTATCCTTTCACAATCTCTGTACTCTGTCAAGACTGTCACATAATTCACTATACTTTTCCTTCTCTAACTGCAAAGTGAGAGAATTTTGTAAACACCAATACCCATGTTAGAAAAAAATAAGCTGCAATTTTTCAGAAGACATCTTTAATTAATGCTTGGAATATCACGACTCACAACAAATTGTCCCCTGACACATCAATAGATAACAACTGAAAGTTTGGGAAACTGTGGTAGAGCATATGTTTTGTCGGTATTCTATCATCTAACTGTTTGGCATTGATTAAAGTCTCTGTGAAGAGTAATACTTAATTCATAAGAATCATCCCCACAGCCTGATTGTGTTGAGGAATGGGGACCTCTCCTAAAGTGAGAGTTGTCCAAACTGTTCTTTTCATTATTTTAATGTCCTCCTATCAGCTGTATGGGTCAAATATTCAGCTTATGTACAGTGTTGACATTAGGGTCTGCCATCCATATGGACTCTTGCTGAGTCAGCCCAGCTTCTAATCGCAGGACACTTGGTCAGTGGTATCTCATCATCTGGCAGTGTAGAGTAACTTGGCCATCAGAATGAAGTAGCAAGAAAACTGCGAAGAATAAATCAAATTCATTAATGATACATGTGCCAGTCTACCATAACTTGAAACCCACATAAATCTATTAAAATCTCACATTTACATAGGCATGACTAATGGCCCTAAGTGCATGTGGGCACAGCACACCTCAACTCATTATGATTTTTATCAGACACTAGCTGCAATGAGATGATGTTGATTAATTTGATCTCCTCGTCCTGAAGTCACTTGTTGACTGTATCCTAACCGTTAACCCTGCACTGAGCTGCACTGCCTTTTGGCTAGGCTTGGGCTTTGCAAATCTGCATCAAAACATAGATCATGAGACCATGTTGCAGCACACCTTTACATCAATTCAGATCCTTTTATTGAATCATTGTCTTCCATATGCATGCAGATATCATTTATGGAAAGGCAGTTCCTGTGGTCTTTAACCTTGTGAGCTATTAATGGATACCATCGCTAGTGTGTACTCAGGACTGGATGGGGTTTCCAAAATAACAATGAGTAATAGAATTACACAGCAGTGTATATTTTATTGGGGTGCCCGTGGGTGCAGTGGCTATGCATTATGGCACAGGCAAGTAGCGTTTATTTCCTCTGGGCAGAGAATAATTCTAACAGGGCTCTCCTATTCAGTCCCTGGCTGTGGCACATAGCTGAACTATTTATGCCTATTTTGTTTTATGTTTTCTGATTTTCCTGGACAAGCTCTCTTTCTGTATTGGGCAAGGTGGGCATGTTTTACACTTTCATACTGATCATTTCCTCCCTTCCTCTCTGTCTCTCTTTCACTGGTGCAAAGAAACTTGAGAAAGCCCCCCTGCAACGTACGTGGAGGGGCCTCCTCTGGACTCAATCAGGAGCTCTCCAGCCAGAGTATTGTGCTGAGGGGGCCCCCTGGAGCTTAGGAGCCCTCCTGCACCACAGGGGCTGCAGGGGCCTGTGTTACGCCATTGCTCTCTTTGTCTCTTGATCTCCTACTCTCTGTCCTTCTCTCCATCCTCTCTTCTTACATTCTCTCATGATTCCATTTTTAGGTTGAATTCTAGCAGACAGCACAGCTTTCTGGTTTGCTAATGATTTCTTGTGGACATTCCTAAAGTTTCCTTAGGAATACATTTAGCCCAATGCTGACCATTGGCTTTGTGGTTTGAAACTCTCATTTGCTTGCTTTCTATTTGGTGGCTTTATTCGTTTTAGGCTGTCCAGCTTGAGTTTGTCTGTCAGGTGCAGCATTGCTTGCTTACTTCTGTATCCTTCCGAGCCCCCTGATATACCTCCGTAAAAAAAAACGTGTCCATAGATTTTCTTTTTTGATTTGTGTTTTTGGATCATTAAAGCTGTCATGGAGCTTGGGTAGACATTGCTGATCTGGGCTGAATTTATCTAGATGGCAATTTTAAAAATGGCGGATGTGTTGCAATGATGATGTAATATTTCAGGAACCATGTGACCTATGTACCTCATTTTGGTGTCAAAACATAGGTTTTGGGGATCAAGTAGTCTTATAGAGACAGAAAATAATTCCTCAAAGCAACCCTTCCGCCATTTTCCACAATGTCACCTATAATAGAGGAGAAGAGGCATACATAGAAATTAAACAAATAATAATGGTGTCAAACCTTTTATGTATATACCAAACAATGTTTATGATCTGAATAAACAACAAATATTTTATCACTCCTGTTTTAGACACATTTTCATAGTTCACTTTGTTTATTTGTTTCAGCAAGTGCTCATGATACATTTGCAAAATGTTGCACATTTAACAAGAGCATATCGACAGGGACATCTTTTAGTAGCACCAGTTTTGCAAGTACATGTATGTGTAAGTTCTGTGGGTAGAGGCTTCAGACATTTTGTAGGTTTTAGCACCCCATCAATATCTTCTCAACCAAATTCACACAGATCTTTCGCTATATATGTATGATCCTAAACATGTACACATCTTCTGATCAAGTAGAATGCTATTTTAATGTGTCCACGCACAGAATATGACATTGGTGGAAGGTCACTTAGCGGGACTGATCTCTTGAACTCACTCCACCAAAGATCGTCAAATATGTGACAGTCACAACTTGTTTGCCACACAAGCACAAAGTATTCTTCTGTGTCTTTAAAGTCACATTCTTTTTCTGCCTCAGCAAATCCTTTTAGAAACTTCACAGGGTCAGCAGTTAAAGCTCCAAGTTTTGTTCCAGTTTTGCTGCTAGGGTCATCACCTGTAAGAAGATGTGCCTTGATAAGAACACTGGGCATCTCTGGGTCAAGTTTCTTGTACAGAATATGAAGCAGGATTAAGTATCTTTTCTCGCCTGTTTCTTAACGTATCCATAACTCTGACAATCCTTGACTTATGAACTTTACAACAAATCTAAGTAGCACATGAATAACATCTGTGCCATTTGACAGTACAATGACTCGATTGGAACCATTTTGAACAGTCCACTCAACATGTAGCACAACACAAAGGTCAGGTTCCTCAAATTTACTGTTATGTTCTTGAGTAATATGGCCCATATGTTATGTTATGTTAAGTCCACTTGTAGCGCAAGCGGATTCTCAAGAGTGTCCCGGCGCGATGCCTGAGAGGTACAAGAGGAGATTAGCAAACAAAAAGGTGAGTTAAGTTTCTTTTTGAAAATGACAGGGTTCTGGATAGACCGCAGGGAGAGGGGGAGGGCATTCCAGGCTGCACTGGCCTTCACCGTAAGGGAACTGCCACCCATCCTCTGAAGCCTAAAGCGAGGTACCAGGGCAAGACATTGGGTCGCAGAACGAAGAGCACGAGCCGGGAAGTAAAAAGAAAACCGCTTCTGAAGAAAAGAGGGACCAAGGCCACCAACAGTTGGTTACAGGCACCAACTCCTCATTGACAATCACTCCACTTGCAATAATTGGAAAGTCAGTGTTCACTGAAGCACAAGCAATGTTTGCAAGTTTTACATCTCCAAGTTCATCGTGTTTGATGTTGATGACCAGAGTTTACCAAGTTGCATAGGTATAGGTGTTGAATTTTTGCTGCAGTCAAGGTCAATTGTTTCACTTGTAGACATTCGTCTGATTCTCTCACATTCCTCGATAGATAGTTTAAGATAACTAACAAAGACAATGTGCAGTTCCTGCAAGTTGCACATTGACTTTGATAGCTGTAGAACAGTCTGAATGGCCTCTACAAAGTTTTGCATGCATGAAATCTTGATCATTCGCAATTGTGACATATAGTCCACAACAACAGCAGTTTTCAATGAGTACACCTTTTTTAATTGAAATTCTTCAGGTGAAAGATTTTTTCGAGCTCTTGAACGAGTTTGTGCTTCAATAGTTTGATTGCAAAAATAACAATTGATTGACAGAATGCAGAACAATGTCATACATTCACCCAAAGATCTGGGCATAAATCCATTGTTTTTTTGCTCACCATGCCTGCCATTCCAGTTTGGACCCAGCCATATGCAAATCAGTCTCGATCCTGTACCCAATGGGAACAGTCCAGCCTGAACTGCCAGGCCAGTTCCTCCCTGGACTGGAAACAAGCATCCTAGGACCAGTTTAGGGCATTCAGCCCTCATCAGCTAGGATATCTTGACTCCAGTGGCATGGAGAGCACCTGACCCAAGTCTGGGCATCCCCATCCCACTCGGGGTGACAAATGCAAAAAGAACAATTGATGGACAGAATGCAGAAAATGTCATACATTCACCCCAGAACAGAGATCTGGGCCTAATTCCATAGTTGTTTTCCTCACCATGCCATTCCAGTTTGGACCCAGCCATGTTCGAATCAATCTTGATTCTGTGCCCAATGGGAACAGTCCAGCCCGAACTGTGAGGTCAGGTCCTCCCTGGACTGGAAACAAGCATCCTAGGACCAATTGCGTTTGCGTAGCACTTTTCACCCTAAGTAGAATGGGTATGCCCAGACGCGGGTCCCTTGCTCACTGTGTCACTGGATTCAAGCCAGCCTGTCTGATGAAGGGTAATACCCAGAAACCGTTCCCAAGATGCTTGTTTCCGGCTCAGGGAGGACCTGGCTTGGCAGATCGGTCTGGAATGTTCCCATGAGACACAGGGTCAAGACTGATTTACATATGGCTGGGTCTAAACTGGGGTGCCATCGTGAGCAAAAGAACAATGAATTTAACCCAGCTCTCTTAACTGGGGGTGAATGTATTATTTATTCAGCATCCCATCCATCATTTATTTGCGTAGCACTTTTCACCCTAAGTGGGATAGTTATGCCCAGACGCGGGTCCCTTGTGCACTGTGCCACTGGATTCAAGCTAGCCTGGCTGATGAAGGGTAATATCCAGAAACTGGTCCCAGGATGCTTGTTTCCAGTCCAGGGAGGACCTGGCTTGGCATTCCGGTCTGGACTGTTCCCATGAGGCACAGAGTCAAGACTGATTTGCATATGGTTGGGTCTAAACTGGGGTGGCATGGTGAGCAAAAAAATTATGGATTTAACCCAGAACTCTTGATGGGGGTGAATCTATGATTCATTCAGCATTCTGTCCATCATTTGTTTGCATATCACTGGTTTGATTGCAGCATCTCCGTCAAATAATGCGGTTGTTGGAAGAAGATCATGCAACAGAAAGTCCTTGATAAATTCACCCTTTTCTTTTGCTATATCCACCGCTCTATGTGCTTGCAAACGTTGTTTTCTTGTAACCTGTTTTGTAGTGGCTGGTTGGAAAAAACTTACTATAGCAATTAAAGCATGGAAGTTTAGCTTTAGTAATTATGTCAAACAACTTTTTTTTCTCTTCAAGTACAAATCTCTCCTGCTTCAGTTCTGCATATAGTTTCGACCAATGTTCCAGGATATCTAGTAGGCGTGTCTTTATATCATTACCCACATATTGTCTGGTCACGAAGTTGTATTGTTGCACAGAGACAAGCATTTCAAAGTGGTTCCTTGCTGCTGCATGAAATGAAAAAGGCTGCCAACAAGTTTATTAAACGTTCCCCTCTCTTACCAACAAGTTTGTGGTGAGGAACAGTTTCACGATGGTCCATTCATTTTGAATGTGTCATCTCTCTTAAAACATTGCAAATAAAAAGGACTTCATGGTACACTAGCTGCCATTGAGCAACATATCCCCTTTCACATGTCTGACCACCAATCACCTTAGAGCTTTCCTGTGATCGCTGGATCGTCTGTTCCAGTTTCATATCTGTGTAAGCCACACTATTGAACCTTTCTTCTCTGTCTTTCACAGCGAAATGTCTTTTAATTAATTTTCTGTAGAGATATGGTTTTTCCACCAGTGGCTTTTTCACTCTTTCCAAATACCACAACCCATATCTCAGGTATTTTATGCAAATGAATTTGCAAAACACAGTAATCAGTGACTCCACAGTCTTCACGTGCAGCTCACAATCACATTCCCGATCAGCATGTGCCAGGTTTTTCACTAGAACTATTATGAGTAAAACATTTCCCCAGTACATGCAAAGTTCTGATTTTTCTTCATATTCTTTGACAAACTCTATGAATTTGGTTTTCTGAGTTTGAACTGAGTGTATTGATCATTGACTGGCTTTACATTATGTATTTTGAACGAAGTGCACCCTGTGCCTTGTTCACTTCTAAGATAAGACATGTCAATAATTTGTCATTCTTGATCCAGAAAGCATTCCAATGTAATGTTTCTATAGCCTCAGATATGATGAGCATACCTTGTAACGAATGAACATATTGAGTTCCGCTCAATACTGACAGGACTGCTTTCCTTCCAAAGATCCCAGTATCAATAAGTGTAACGTCTATGCCACATCCACTGAGATAACAACCTGCACACCACCATGCAACTTTTGTCATGTGGAAAATGCCCATCATTGGATAAAGATCATCAAATTCTGCTGGATTGCTCATAAAAATGTCATCTACAATACAGAAAACACCTTCATTGCAGAAAATTGGCAAAATAGACTGATCTTCAAGCTGAGCATGCACATTTTTGAACTTTTTTAGAGCTGTGTATAATGTTGCGTACTTTGTGACTGGATATGGTATTAGTGTTAAAAACCCAACCTTCTACAGTGGAATGGTATTTGGGGAGATCAAATTGTTCAAACGATGATAGGAAACTTTTCGCAAATGCCCGCAAGGACTACAAGACAGCCATCTCAACCACTAAATCAGCCGACTTCTCCTCTAAACTACTCAACGCTACCAATAAATCTAAAGACTTTTTTAAAATTGTCAATGATTTATGCAATGACACCAGAACCTCCCTGATACAGATCCCTACTCAGGAATTTTGTAATTCCTTAAATCACTTCTTATCGACAAAATCTCTTCCATTAAAAGCAGTCTCCCTAATACCCTCAACTGGGAACCGCTGGAAGACACCTCCAAAAACCAAAGGGTCCTAAACTCTTTGCAACCTATATGTACAAAAACCCTATCTTCACTCTTGACCTGTGTCAAGTCGGGTTCGCCTGCTGACTGCTGCCCCCGCACATCTCTAAAGAGATATTTACTACCTTACCCCAGTGCGTGCTTCCCCTCCTAAACGAGTCACTATCCCAAGGCAAGGTTCCATGGCTTTTAAACATGCCACAGTAGTTCCTCTTATAAAAAAGCCTGGGGCAGATCCTGCTAACCCTGTGAACTACTGCCCTATCTCCCTCCTTCCCTTTCTCGCAAAAATCCTGGAGGCCAACGTAGCCAGCTGCTTGTCCACCTTCATTGAACACTCTGAGTACTTTGAACCAAACCAAGCCGGCTTTCGCCCGAGACACTCCACGGAGGCTGTGATTCTGGCAGTACTGGACACTCTCAGAGCCAATGCTGACAGGGGTGACCACCAATCCCTGGTACTCTTGGATTTGTTGGCCGCGTTCGACACGGTTGATCACACCATCTTGTCAAACCGTGTGGAGCAAGCCGGCCTGAGGGCCCTGCTCTGGAATGGATTAAATCCTTCCTCGCCGAACGCACCCAGGCGGTCGAGCTGGGAACGTTTTCTGCCCCCAAACTTTCCTCCACCGGCGGTGTCCCGCAGGGCTCCTCGTTATCCTCACTGCTTTTTAATCTCTACATAAGACCTTTGATTCATTCACTAAAAACCAGAAATATCACAGTATTTAATTATGCAGATGATCTTCAGATTATTTTCTCCCTCAGCTCCCCTAATGCCGTGAGAGAGTTTCAATCAACCATGCTTCATATCCAGCGTTGGATGGATATGAACCATTTGAAACTCAACCCTGGCAAAACAGAGTTGGTTCTGCCTGGGAACAGCAAGAACAGCTGGAGTCCGTAATTTTGGCAGCTTGAACTTGGTCACCTCCCCATTCCGTCCTACTCCGTGAAAAGCCTTGGCATCACTATCAATGCTGACCTTTCGCTTCGCGGACAAGTTGGTTCTGTGATCTCTTCCAGTATCCATCAATTGCGGAAAATAAGGACAATTGCTCACTTGTTTACCCACCCTGCTCTAATCCAGGTGGTGATTGAACTCATCCTCTCACGGCTTGATTTTTCCAACTCGATTTATCTTGGCCTCCCTCTTGGTCTGCAAAAAAGGCTTCAGATGGTTCAAAACCAGGCTGCCAGATTGATATACAAACAGCCTAAGTGGTCGTCGGCAAGACCCTACCTGGCACAACTTCATTGGCTCCCGATAGCTCATCGGGTCTCCTTTAAGATAGGCTGCCTAGCCTTTAAAGACTTTCACGGTAACAGCCCCAGATTCATTAGTCGCATACTCACTAAATATACCCCCCGGCGTAGCCTCCGTTCAGCTCACCATCTTCAGCTTAATACACCGTCTTGCAGACTGAAACGTCAGGGAGGGTGTCGTTTTTCTCATCTTGCTCCAAGATTCTGGTACTCTCTTCCTCTAGCTTTGAGAAGTTGTAACGATCTCCTCTGCTTTAGGAAATCCTTGAAGACATTGCTATTTGAGCAAGCGTACGCCTAGTAATGCTGATCGCACCTGACTTCAGTAATTAGCGCCATGAAACCCTCGGGTGTACGCGCGCTTAATAAATTCCTACTAACATAAAATAACATAACATCAGAGCATGAATTCCAGCCTACGCAGGTACTGGCTTTTCTTCATCCTTCAGTCCGCTTCGAATAGGCAATATGATAAATTCTGTTAAATCAGCTTTGTGGACCGCAGCACCAGGTAGACGAAAATCCATGTCCTCTGCCACTTTTATACTTTCTGGTAGCCTGGCACGTATTGATGGCTGGTAGTGATTTTACACTTGTATGCAAGGCAGTTGGGGTATAAGTTTACAGCTTTGTTTGTTTATGCCTTCAGCTGACACAGCTTGTTTTCTAGCATCTACTTCATTGGGACGGTCTTGAAAAAGCACCATGGCAGTATCATGTGTACTGGATGTTCCAGACAAAGAAGAGCTGTCTTCAAAATTATCAAGAGCAGCAATTGTAATTCCTTTCCTGGTAAAGTGACTAGGAAGTGAAGTGCTGTCGGATACACACGATTGTCTTCCACTTCTTCGCTTATTTCTTCAAAGTCATCATCAATGTTGTTGGCTTTGGTTCCAAACGAAAGAACTTTATTTTGTAACAGTTTGGCTTAGCTGATATTAAACAATGATGTAAAAAAATGTTAAGACAACATCAGGTATTTTTGTTGACTCACATGATTTTCGAAGCTGTGGGGCATCACAAAACTTGTCATTAAGTCCAAAATCTAAATCTTCCAGGATGTATCTAAAAATGGTTCCTGCTGATTTTACTGCATCCTATGCTCCTATTTTGGCAGCAAGAACTTGAGGAGTCAAATCTGCTGAGAACACCATCGGTGGCTCATTCTTTTTGTCACACTGACAAAACCGAATGCTGCCATTATACCTCCTCACCAGAAAAATCTGAATTTCATCAATACAGTTTCATCAATGTTTACCATTATTTCTCTGATCTCACTGTGTGGATCCGTAGCCAACCCTGAAGAGTGGCTTTTAAACTTAATTTGCTTTTTCCAAAAGTGCAAACTTAACTGAAAGCTGGCAGTTACGTTGCTGCTGGGAGCTCATTGTACATTCTTATTTTTGAATGTGTGCACGCATGCAGTTTGGTTGGGCATACAAATTTGCTGCAAATACATTCACCTTGCTGGTTAGATCAGCTACTCAGCTTAAAACTTCATCTTGGGAAAAAGATAGCTGCAGATTAAAACATGTTTGCCCTTTGAGACTCACCTACTCTGTACTTTGTTCTTTCGTCAATACCTTTGGCTCTTGTTCTGGCTAAATCACAGATAACACATTGAAGATCCTTTGCTCTCTGATCAGTTGTTGAAGATGGATGATGGGTAGCCGTCGATCTTGTGGATGGGCATTGGGTTTGGTTGTTGTTGCTTTCTAAAAAGACTTGGTGTCTTGTTCTGATTCACTGCTTTCTGCTATTTTATGACAATTTTGTTGCAGGCTTTTTTTCCATTGTATACGACTAGTAGCACTTGATGTTACAATGATAAAATATTTGATCCTCTTCACTCAACAGGTTCAATCTTTTATGAACTTGGTCTTGTCGTATTTCTACAGCATCTCCAACTCAGTTGATGTTAGCTTTTTTTGGGATTAGTTTGGCCTATGACACATTTTTCTTTGTTGAAGGAGTCCTCAGATTTTGTAGTTAGCAACACTGTGTCAGGAGGTAAAGATCCTCTCCTACCACCTACTTTGCTCATGCTTATGAATTTCAATCAATGGAAAACCCGAAACAAAAACAATCTGAAAATAAATTACCAATATGATGGCTAAAACACATCATTACAGAGCCGCCATTTTGGAACATGGCAGAAGGGTTGCTCTGAGGAGTCATTTTCTGTCTCTACAAGATTACTTGAACCCCAAAACCTATGTTTTGACATGAAAATGTAGTACATAGGTCTCATGGTTCCTGAAATATTACATCTCACTGCAACACATCCACCATTTTTAAAAACTGTGGTCCAGAAAAATTGGGCCCGGATTAGCATTGTCTATCAAAGCTAAATTACTTCTCTAATGATACAAAAACACAGATCAAAACTAAAAATTTCTGGACAACACATTTTTTACAGCTGTAAATCAAGGGTCCAGGCCTATTTCTTTCTCTGACTTCAAAGTGAGAGGATTTATCTGACAATCTGGGGGTGTGAAAGGAAAGGCTTTTATCAAGCACACAAGAAAAATGAACTATGCTCATATTTCAGAATACATAAGAATTAGGAAAGTACAAATAGAGTTGGGTAGAAACAAATATTTGAATACGATCAGAACACATCAATACACTAGATGATGGTATTTACACACGATGGGCCGGATTCACAAGCGCAATCTGAGACAAAAGTCTAACTTTACGACTTTTGGTATTCACAGAGGTCATTTATGAGTCATTTCTTTACGTCCACAGTCAGGCCGGAATCTCAGCACCTGGGCCAGAATCTCCGGTTCGGGCCAGAATTTCCACACCTGGGGTGGAATCTCCGGCTCAGGCCGGATGAAGTGTAATCAATGGGCAGGAACACAATTTTTACAAAAAGGAACATTAGGAAGGTGAGATAAATGGAAGAGGAGGTCATGAAAAATAGTTTGGGCAGAGAAAAGGGTGTGGCCAGACACTGCATCCCATTCCAGAAATCTTTGCTTCTTTGCATCATGGTACATGCAGTCCTCAATTTCCACTCCACTCTGTGTTTTTAGTATTGTATTATGGTGCGCCTCCCTCAGTGTTGACTGTAGTGTAACAGTACAACACCGAGGGGAGCACAAATTGTGGACTGCATGTATCATGATGCAAAGGGGCTATCCACTCCAAGCTACCCTATCTACACCACTCTAATCTACTTCAATCTACAGACTCAAGTCTACCACACTCTACTCCACTTCACTCCAAGCTACCCCACTCCACTACAATTTACCCCAGTCTACCCCACCACAACCCACCCAATCTACTCACCTCTAACCCAGACTACCCCATACCATTCTACCCAATCTACTTCAATATACCACAATCTACCCCATTCCAATCACCCCCCTCCAAACTACCCAATTTACCCCACTTTTCTCCAATCTACCCATCACATCCCAAAAAAAACCAATCTACCCCACCCCAATCTACCCCACCCCAATCTACCCCACTCCAACCTACTCAAATCTACCCCATTCTAGCCTATTCTCTTTTACCCTAATTTACCTGACTCTATGCCAGTCTTTCCCACTCCATCCCAATCTACCACACTCCAATCTACCCTAATCTTCGCCACTACACCCTAATATGCCCTACTCCACTCCAATGGACCCCACTGCAGTCTGCCACAATCTACCTGACTCTATACCAGACTTCCCCTCTCCATCCCATTCTACTACACTCCAATCTACCCTAATCTTCCCCACTCCACCCTAAATCTGCCATACTCTAATCCAATCTACCCCACTGCACGGCAATCTGCACCAATCTACCCCATTGCAACATAATCTACCCAATTCCACTCTACCCCACTCCACTCTACCCCAATCCACGCCACACCAATCTACCCGACTAAAATCTACCCCACCCCACTCAAATCTACCCCAATATACCCTACTCCATTCCAGCAGCCACACTTGTGTACAACATGGCTAAAACACACTACAAAAGCCAATAGCTCATGCATAGGCGAGACCTATTTCTCTATTCAATATGCATGCTTTCTGCCGATCTGTCAATACCTCGCTCTCCCTCATGCCCTCTCACTTCAACTCGCTCATTATTACTGCCGATCTCCACCCTTCTCTCACACACTTCACTTATCTATTAATGTATGGATATTTGTTAAGCCCTAGAGATCTCACACCTCAATTCATCTGTATCAGGCATGGTGGGCATCTCTGCGGACAAAAACAATAATTCCTACATGGTAGACACCCTTGTACCATGGTGCACGGGTGCCTGCATTGGCGAAAGGCAGCCAAAAAGGACCCAGCACAGTGTGACAGGACAGGATTGCGCCGTATATCATAAATACAGCGCATTTCTGCCCTTTCCTTTCGATGCAGGGCAGTGCAGCAAAGTGATTTGCTGCACTGCCCCGGGTCAAAAACTTGTAAATGAGGCCCCCAGTTTCCACATTCAATTTACAATTAACACATTAACTTACTACCATTCCGACTCGGACCCGTGTCCTTTGCATAAGAGAATGGCAATTTTGCTAGAGAGCAATTTTGAGCAAAAGGAGCAGAGGCAGAGCAGATCGGAGCTTGACGGGCGACCAGTAGGCTGTAAGAGGTGAGCTAGATTACCCCAGCACAGACACCATTGATCGGCTCCAAAATCTGAATATCATGACTTTAATTCAAATCAGCAACCCTGGCAACCTGCTCGGCCAGCCCCCCCTGGGGGGGCTGAGGGGGTGCGACCGAGCTGTTTCCAAGGGCCGGTTTCGGACAATTTAGTGACCGGGGGCCAATATTGCAGGCCCCCAGTAACAAAAATGGCCCTCAGGGGCTCCAAAAAGGCCCCCACCTGGCAGCCCACCGAGGAAACGCCCGGTGCCCGCTATGGCCAGTCCGGCCCTGCTTTGCAGCAAGAAAAAGCAAATTATGCTGCATAATGCAACACATTTTGTGATAGTTTCACGTCATTATTTTGTCATTTTTACATATGGCAATACTAGCTGGACAAAGGTTTCTACTTTAACAGCCAAAACACAGCAATATGCAGCTGAAAGGTAAACAATCAGCCTTCCAGAAGTGCCTTCCGCTACGCAGTAGCACGTATTGCAGCATTTTTAGACATTTTTGCTCCGTTTGAGTTCGAAACAAAAATTTTTTCGGTTAAAATGAGCAAATTTGCAAATTATGCAGCAGGTGACTAATAATGCAAACCCTTAAATGCTTAAAAACACACCGCAAAATCGCAGAATTCGTGTGGCCCTGAGTATAGCATTAGTAGCATTAATAGTGGCAGTTATAGGCCACGATAACAATAGTCTGCTTGCTTGCTACTTGACCTCCGTGGGCAAAAAACTTGTTTCACAAATGGAACCATAAATATTCATCCCTAACCACGATTTTCTCTAATTCACAGAACTCAGCAGTGGTATCTCTAGAAAGTTGCACCAGGCGCACGATTTCGGAAGTGCTATTGAATCATGTTTTTTTCCTTCCAAAAGCTATTTTCCCAATACATATTTTTTATATACAATTGCTAACTGTTGAAAGGCATCCGAATGTGCAAACGCAATATATATTTTTTCATTTTTCTTTTTTTCTCAACAAAACTGGCCTTACACACACACCCACCAAGTTTGGGGGTAATTCACTTTCCTTCTCATCGGTGGAAGAAAAGTCAAAATGATCATGTGGTGCTCCACATTGCACGATAACCTGTTTGTAAGTAAAAAAAAATGTCTTCCATTTATAGAGAAAACACACTACCTTTAGCACTGTCACCATTCTAGAGAAACAAGTTAGTCATGTTAGCAGCCTCATCTGAATATTCAGAGAGGGCTGCTGTAAAATCAGCCTCATTTATGAGGCCGTGTGTCACTTTTACGCCGCCGGTGCGTCACTTTTTGTGACGCACCAGCAGCGTAAATAATGTGCCTTGTTGCACCATATTTACAAAGTGACGCATCTAGGTAGATGCGTCACTTTGAAAACCCCTGCGCCACATTATACCTGCGCCAGGTATAATGTATGCAAGGGGGGCGTATTGACGCATGGAAGGGTCGTAGAAGTGACGCAGTGAAATCTATGAGATTTCACTGCGTCACTTTTGGGACGTCGTTGCGTCAAAATCTTGCGCCTGCCTCACAGCAGGAGTAAGACTGACGCATGCCCTTTCACATGGGGCTTGCCCCATGTGAAAGGAGGCATTGCTGGAGTTGCGTCACTTTTGTGACACACTCCAGCAATGCGTCACTTTTGCGCTTACAGATACGTCAGAAATACTGACGTATCTGTAACTCCTTGCGACATGATGCGTCATACATTAAATATGACGCAACATTGGTGTCGCAAAGAGTGCGCAGTGAAAAGTGACGCATCGCTGTTTTCACGCAGCGATGCGTCACTTTTCATAAATGAGGCCCAAAACATTTTGGAACCTCTATGTGGGTCCTTGAAAAAGTGCAGGGCCTGGGGAGTGACAGTCTTGCTTCCCCATCTGCGGGCACTGTTCCGAGGCTTTGCCTCCAGTTGTGAAGCAGGTTCAAAGGCACCTTAGGCGCTGACTGCTCTACCGAGCACCCCCAACTTCAACTTGCTCACAGGCTGAATTCACTTTTGGGGAGCAAGGCGAGAGAAGAATTAGTGACTGCTTCAGCTGAACGGCGAAGCTTTCACAAGTATTTTTTGTTAGTCAAAATATATCTTTTCACGCATTCCTAAAATCCCAGGGGCCTTATTTATGAAGGCCTTGCGCCGCCGGTGCGTCACTTTTTCCCATGTTAAAAGTGACGCACCGGCGGCGCAAAGCCTTCATAAATCTGCCCCCAGGCTTTCTCTCAAAATCTGTTTTTGTTGGTAGAAAACGGAAAACTGCACTAAAGCAGCCTTGTGCCCGTCCTCGTAAGTCAGGATGCTTTGTTTTCTTTGTTCAAACCATTGCTGCTTCACTTTCATTTATATTTCAAGTGGAAAAACACAATTTCTCTAGCTCCCAGCAGGACACCGACCAGAGTGTATTTATATTGATAATGCTGGAGAGATCACCTTTAAAAGCATCACTTCCCATCTCTCTTCCACCTCCGCCTTTTGTGAACGAGAAAATTCTTTTTTTGGTCCTTTTTCCCCCTAATCCATAGTTCTCCTTGACCTTTGCATCTGCTGCTAAAAGCCACCTTTTAGCGCTGCTATAAAAAGCGGAGGGAGCCTGTCTTATCAGAGAGCTACACTTCCTTCCTAGAAAGGTTAGCGCGTTCACTACATGGCAGATCTGCTGATGCGAGCTGCCCTTTCTGAAGCATAACATTATCCTCGATCTCCAGTGGCTAACTCCTTTTCTACGTTGTGCCCTTTTTCTCGCCCATCAGGAAGAAACACAGCCGTTTTACAACTGGAGCTCTGCGGACCTACAACCTTTGCAAAGTTTTTCTCAGCTCAAGGCAAAATGACTTTTTGCTATTTTGGCATCCCCTCAGTAGCAACAAAGTAATTTGTTAGGCCATTTGTTGCAATCAAGTGCCATCTAGTGGCCACTTATGGCGGTGCGTTAAGGCAGGTGCATTTCGTCACATTACTGTAGCATCAGTCCTGCCAGAGAGAAAGCCAAGAACTTCCTAGTGTACAGAAGATGTTGCAATAAAATAATCCAATAAATTGACCCAACTGATGTGTATGGCAACTCAAATATGTGTTTGTGGATGATTTTTATGTCTTGTGCTTTGCTTACTTTGCAGTGCTAAGCAGATTGTGCAAGAATGTTTATTTATTATCTACATGGTTAGGCCTATTGCTAGGCAAGACCTTTTGTATTTAATAAAACTACACATATACTATAGCCTTATAGCCCGCCGTAGCGGGCTATACCAGCCATTAAAGTTCATCTCTCTTTAACAAGTGACCCGCTGTTTGGAATTTTGCTGTTCCTTGTGGACTGTAATTTCGTGTTTGTGACGGTACCGCGTGGCTGCAGGGATTGAGTGCCTGTGTATCCTCGCAATTCGTACATTTATTGGATCTTTGACGTTACCTTACATTTTAAGAGTGGAATTCAGCGTTACAAGGGCTCAGTGGACAGTGTCGGCAAGGCGGCAGTAGGACAGGTCCCTGCCAGCCGTGTGTTTTTCCAAGAGAGCTCATACTCCATTCAGAAATATTGAATCCCCTGTCCTGATGAAGCCAAAATGAATCTCTGGCTGAAATGTGACCGCGCCAGCGTCGACATTTACAAAGGAGTCCCACCATTTAGAGTTGTGACAATGAAGTAAAGCGCCACTTTAATAGTTTTTGAGGTGTTATTCCTCAGGCGCTATAGGGACTACCGTAAAGTAGATTGCTCTGAATTAAGAGTGTACATTCTGTTTGTTTTATTCTCAGAAGGGGAACTAATTATTGATTTATTGGTTTCTGATACCTGTATATGTTTTATGTTGTATATGTTGTACATATTGTAGATATGTAATGTATCATATATATGAGTGTGATGTAAATTTTGTGTAAAAAATGTGTACATTGTGTATATTTGATAACTTTATATGTATTAGTTTGCTGTGACTAGACTGTCCTGTTTTTCCCGTCACTTAAAACGCACACAAGTTATAAGACTAGAAATGAATTTGTCACAAATAAGAATCAGGACTAGCAGGGTAACTAATTGTACTCTGGCTAAAAATTAATAGTTTTTTTTCATTGATCCCTGTATACCATTTATTTTTGATTCTACATCGTTGATGTTTATTGCTCAGGTAGATGAGGGTTATCTGGGCATGACCCCTATTATATATATACCTGCTCTTTAACCCCTTCGCTGCTCATGACGTGCTCAGCTCGTCATGCAGTACACTGCTTGTGTGCTTATGACGAGCTGAGCTCGTCATGAACAAGAGGATCCAGTAAATGTTAGCACAGAGGGGGAATTGCTGCAGCAGTCAAGGTGTTAACAAGTGAGCAGGACTTTTATGGCCGGTATAGCCCAGCTACGGAGAGCTATAAGGCTTAGAACATTCTGCCACCAGATGGCAGAATGTTCTAACAAATAAAACAGAGGCCTCTCGGAGCCCGAGGGGGTTTTAATCCCCTCAGTCTCCGAGAGGCCTTTGTAAAACAAAATTGGAATGTCGCTTTACGGGCTTTTTCCAGCCCGTAGAAGCTCGGAGCACTCCACTGTATTCAATGGAGTGCTCCACATTCCAATGTTCTATTACACATTATTTCACAGAGGGACTTTCAGTCTGTTCTCTTCATTCATTGGTGTATTGTGTGTCATTCACATTTTGTTTCTGCCCAACACTGTATGCAGCATGGAACACAGGGTTAGCCCATTTCAGCCACTGGTTCACCTGGCTATGAGTGATGGTGAAGCAAACACAAGGAGACTGATGGACGGAGCGCTGAAACTTTTTAGACACTCACCCCAGTCACAGATCTGGGGTGAATCCATCATCGTACTTTAGCTCACTTCACCACCCCGGTTTAGACCCAGCCATATGCAAATCAGACTTGACCCTCTGCTTCATGGGAAGAGTCCAGCCCGAACTGCCAAGCCAGGTCTTCCCTATACTGGAAACAAGCATCATGGAACCGGTTTCGGGGTAACACCCCTCATCAGCCAGGCTAGCTTGAATCCAGTGGCAAAGTGATTAAGGGACCCATGTATGGGCATACCCTAGCAACTTAGGGCGAACAAAGCACACACAAGGAGACGATAAACAGAGGGCTGAAACTTTTCAGATACTCACTCCCAGTCACAGATCTGGGTTGAATCCATCATCGTTCTTTAGCTCACTTCGCCACCCCAGTTCAGACCCAGCCGTATGCAAATCAGTCTTGACCCTGTGACTCATGGGAAAAGTCCAGACCAAACTGCCAAACCAGTGAGTGAAGGCATATCTTTAGTAAAGTTGCCTCTAACTTGTAGGCACATTGATCCAGCCCAGTACCCAATTTGTAATATGTGCATGAGTACTAGGCATAGGGCATGAGAGCAGACCATGTCCTGTGTCTAGTGTTTTCTGACCACAGCTGCAAGAAGTGCCCTTTTGGGCACTGAGAACAGGGTACTGGCCAAAGGGCTAAGACGCCAGCCATGCCCAGTGTCCTGTGTCCACTGAGCATAACCATGGTCCGACTTTACAACAGGCAAAAGTATTTTGGCTTCACAGCATGCCTAAAGTGCACAGACTCTGAAGGTTGGGTGATCTGTTACTATAACTAACCATAAACTGTGATAGTCAATATGTGAGAAAGTGGGATTCTGTTGCAGTACCCTCTCCTCCACATTTTGCCTGGCTTTTAATGGAACTTTGACTGTAGAGTACTGGGTCCCTGCTGTCTAGGTTCCCAGTACCAGTGTTCTTTTCCTAAACACATGACCACAATTGGTACTTCTGCCACCTGTAAGTCCCTAGTAAGTGGTACCCTAGATACCTAGGGCCTGGAGGCTTACGAGGTCCCCAGGAACCCCTCACTAGGATCATCCCACTGCCCCTGTGAGGTAGGAAAATGACTAACTCGACAAGGCACACTGCCTGTGTGCCATGCGAGCTAACACTGCCAAAGATATAGGTAAGTCACCCCTCTAGCAGGCCTTACCAGTCCCAAGGCAGGGGGCACTATATCCCAGGTGTGGGCATATCTGAAAGCACAGATATGCCACTATAGTATTAGGGTCTATTCCCTAGTGTTGTAAGTACCAGGGAAGCCATAGAGAGTTCATCAATCAATCAATCAGGGAATTGTGAAGCATGCTACTCACCCATGAGGGTCTCAAGATGCTGTGGGAAGGGGGAGGTGCAGCTCCGGGTCTGTCGAAGAGCAAGGTCTTGAGGCTCTCCTTGAAGGTGGTAAACAAAAAAGTAGTAAACAAAAAAGTAGTAAACAAAAAATTCCTTTCTGTGTTACTAAATTAGATTCCAATCAATCCCACCATAATGTATTAATGACCATCCTAGATTTCAGTAAACCATTCACATATTATATCAACACAAGTAGGTTTATATTCTTTTCTTAATTTTCTTTTTTTCTTTTTTAAAAAGACAAAAACTTTTTAGGTCTCCTTGAAGGTGTCCAGAGTGGGGACAAGTCTGATGTTGAAAGGGAGCTCATTGCAGGTCTTTGCCGCAATGTAGGAGAAGGCCCTGGCTCTGCAGATGTGTGGGGTTTTGGCGAGGTTGGCAGATCAGAGGTTTCTCTTGGTTACGTGGAAGGAGATTATTGTGTTGAGATATTGGGATCCAGTGTTGTGGGGGCATTTGTAGGCATGGGTGAGTATCTTGAAGGTTGCTCTCTTCTCGATGGGGGGCCAGTGGAGGTTTCACAGGTGTTGGGGGATGTGTTCATGTTGAGGGATGCCGAGGATAAGTCTGGCTGCTGTGTTCTGAATGGTCTGGAGCATGCGGAGCAGGGATTTGTTGAATTTGCTGGGAACTTGACAACTCGCGTTCCAAAGCTCCATGCTGGTTTCACTGAACCCAGGAGTGTTTGGTTCCAAACAGCTCCTAGCAATAAATCCACACTGATGCCAGTGTGAGATGTTTTAAAACATATACTCAGAGGGCACCTTAGAAGTGCTCCCTGGAAACCTACCGACCCTGGTGTTGGCATTGACTGTCTTCAGCAGCCTGCCACACACAGACATGTTTCTGAACCTCTGGGTGGAGAGCCTCTGCTCTTTGGGATCAGAAACAATGCACATACTGGACAGAGGTCTTAAACCCTATCCCCTGGGATGGGCCAGTGCTCGAAGGGTAAGCTTCAAAGGCCTGCTGCCTTTGTAATGTGACCCCCAAACCCTGCTGCTAGCAGCAGATGGCAGCCCCCCTGTTTACACCTCCACTTTAGATTGGACAATCAATGGGAAAACCAAGAAAACTAGGAGGTGTCCCCACTTTTGCCAACTCCACCGATGGTGGAGAAGGTTAAGTTAAGCTCCCTTTTAAGTCCCCTCCATCTTGAAGAAGAGGGGACCCCTCCAATCAGGGCTAGGTCTATGCCTCCTTCCACAGGAGGGTGGCATAATAGTGGGTGGAGCCCCCCTCGGTAAGGTGTGCATTGGCTCTACCTGCTACCCCCCTAGAATCCCCCTAAATATAGTATTTAGGTTGCTCTCCCAGACCTGGAATCCAGATTCAACGGATCAAGAAAGAAGACAGAAGACGACCACTGATGGACCAGGAACTGAACCGCTGCAGAACAAAACTCGTCAAAACCCTCGCTACTTGCCACCGGTTCCATCACTTGGCCTGCCATTCTTGCAGAAACCCCGCAAGGCCTCCAAGAAACCCCAGAGACCTTTCAACCTTCACCACAGTGCCAAGAACCTCCCTTCAGACTAGAGGCGTCTGCTGGTACACGAGACGCCACGGTGAGTATTGACAGCTACAATTGTTTTCCTCCACAGGTTAGTATTGAGCTTCTCTGAAATTTGCACTGTCAAACTATCAAACTATTGAAACTTGAAAAGCATTTTTTTGAGGACCATATTTACCATAATGTGAAGACCTTGGTCTTATAATAAAATATAAACAAAGTATAGTTTTCTTAAATTGGTCTGGATCTCCTTCTTAAATTGTGTGTCCATTATTGATCATGTTTGTGCAATAGATGTCTTACACTCCTCTATGTTAGACCTAAGGCTGCTTGCCCACACTACCACAAATAGAGCACTTCAGGTTTTACATTGAGCCCTGGACAATTTTGGGAACCTCTGGACTCTGTGCATGGCATTACCTCCTATTGTCCATATCATTTACAGCGCCAGCTTCAAACACAATATTTTTAGGGTTAGATCATAAGTAGAATGTCCTTTAATCAGTGGTTTCAAAACCGATCTTTCACATAAATGACGTCATACTGTTGTATTATTTATATTCTATTATTTGTACAAATTAAATTATCAATCCCTAATAAAGTCAGAAAGTAGGTAATACAGCAATGTCCAGCCTATAGCAATGATATTAGTGCAGTTTTCAAAACACATTTTCCAAGTTCCAAAAATCATGTCATAGAGAAAGTACATAACATACATTTATCGAGTGTTTGTTGGCATTTACCAGTCACTGCCTCATAGTTGAATCATGTTATGAGAAGTTCACAGTGCATCCACAAAAAGTTACATTATGACACAGGCCCATCATTGTACCCATTTTTCCTCTCTGGCCATACTTACAGAATTTGCATTTTTGCTGCTGCAGTACAGCATGAACAAAAAGCATTGGCAGAATCAATAGGTTTGGTTTGCCAATTCTTGTTTTCAATTCTGTCATGGCCAAGACACCCAAAAAGAAAAAGAAAGGACTGGCAGCCTGGCCCTTTCAGGCATGCTCATTTGGCAGTGCCAGAGAAACAGAGTGCCCAACAGGCCAGTCAGGCACTTCAGCCTTCTGTCTGCCAGTCAAGATATGGTAATTCAGCAAGAAAGGGAGATAGTGAGAGACGTGAATAAATCTTAGCACCAGCAATTTCTACTATCAATTGCAATTACTATGTAGATATTCCGGCGCCTCGAAATAAAAAGTCTATGTCATTAAATACATTAAATGCGTTTTTATCTGCTGATTGTGAACGTACTGTTTCTGCATTCTTTTGACTTTTTCATGGAATAATAAATGTACACTGTTTCACGCAAAAGCCCTGATTACAAATTTACAAGTGGCAGAAATGTATCTGGAGCAATATTTCCTCATAGAATTTTCCAAGCTGCAATTTGAAGTGTCTCCTGGTCCGGAATTATTAGCTACGCAACCACATCCCTGATAATTCCAGAGACACCGGATCCTGTCACGTGCTGCGGGGGCACGTGCTGTTGAAGGAGCACCGCCCAGCCCCCCGCCTAACCCCTGTCGCATCACGGAAATACCTGACTACCAGCACCAAACACGCTCAAGGCTGCCATAACCCACAACCTCCACAGCTCTACCACTGACGCTATAAATGGCAGCAGTTTACTCCCAGGAATCGGGGAAACCACTCGGAAAAGGACACAGCATTTCTGAATCCATGTGGTTATTTTCCATTCTGAGGACAAAAACTCACAATTGCTAGTTTTTGATGTGGGGGAACAGCCAGAATCCAAAATCCCCACACCAAAAACGGACAACCTCGCAATCAGGGTCTAAATCGTTAATTTCAAACTTGAGGGTTTTAGCCCTTCTCCTGGAACTATGCCGTGTGTGTAGCTTGGTGT
This sequence comes from Lissotriton helveticus, assembly GCF_964261635.1. NCBI lineage: Eukaryota > Metazoa > Chordata > Amphibia > Caudata > Salamandridae > Lissotriton > Lissotriton helveticus. Next base: position 526,665,923 of record NC_136072.1, read on the forward strand.
TCCAAAGTACTTATTGCACTGGGATAGTTTAAAAGAAGTATGCTTAGTCAAAACAGATTACCACCATTTTGGGTAGCCTTGCGGTATTGCTACTTTGCTCCTCAGGCACACTCTCATTGGCCTCACTTGAGGGTGTAGGAGTATTTTATAGCTGTGGTTCTTTGACATAAGGCAGGCCTATAGTATATCTCTGGCCACAAAATTGTGGGCTCTTCTTCTGAACTCAATTGTCCTGGCTGGTTAACTATCGTGATGTCATATGGATGAGAAAGGTCGCTATGCCACCTGGCACATGAAGTAACGACTTTAGCCGATCCCCTACAGAAGTGGCTGGAACACCAGAGAGATTGCTAGACAAAGTATGAGGGGGTACAAAGTTGCTGAGTAAGCAATGGCAAATCATATATTGGAAATCAGATTTGCAGACAGCACATACAGTACCGACTCACACTGGACTTTTTCACAAGATCATCTCTGGAACTAGGTGCTAGATGTTTTACGTTGTTTTAATTAACTTCCTGGAGATGTAACGTTCAGTTTATGAGGCACATCAAATCCCTAATTAGACACAATACATAAATTAGTTCAGTTGCAAAATAAATACTTTATAGGTCAGTGTAGCAACCCTTCACAGTATTTCCACTTTTTAACAATGTTGTATACCAAAATTCAAGAGATAAGCATGTGCATTTTCACACTTTTTAAATCAGCGCATGCAAGAAATAATAATACTTTACTGTAAAATTCCACTGGCTCACTAAGTAGGACTGGCACTGGATTGTATGTATGAATGTACCAGTAGGTAAACTGAAAATCTAGCAGGGAAGTGATAGAGCACTGTAAATAGACGAAGAGAATAATGTAAGATCAATGACATCATTTTAGGATATAAAGGTGTCCTTTTGTGTACCGGCCAGAATTGCTTTTAGCCCAGTAGAGTGGTCTACTGATAGTTACAGCCTGGTAGATGACAAATCAGGACTTAAAGGTGAAGGAGGACTGTCCAGGTGGAGGCTTGGCTTAGTCAGGACCAAGATGATGTTGTCAACCTTCTTTAGACCTTTGATGAGTCACATGGTGTTCTGTAAGATGCCAGTGAATTGAAAAAGACGTCAGTTGGGGATGCCAAAGACTAGGATGTTTCTACGCTCTGCATCAGGGATGACCCATTTTTGGATGATGGTTCTTATTTTTGCCTTGGCTGGTTGATACTGTATCTTGCGACACAGAAATCACGCTGCCTGATGTTTTTATGACACATATTTGAAAGGTAGGGCTGCCATTGGTGATGAATCCTGAGATTTTTCAATTTTGTTTCTGGACAGATTTGACCTTGTTCATGTTATTGAGCCATTCATGAGTCTGGGTTTGTTTGGAGTTACTGGCAATGAGGATAATCTCAGTCTTGGTGGAGGTCATTTTCAGATTGGCATTAAACATCCAGATAAAGAAGATTGTGAAACAATCTTTAAAATGTTTGGTTTTGCGTACGGCTACTTTCTTGTAAGTTGGTGGGTTATCAGGCTCAAAGTACTTTTTTATTCCATGACCGATCACAGATGCTTTTAGATGTTTTGTAGAAAGTTACACAGTACAATTGATAAAATGGGAAGCAGTTTGCCATTTATGAAAATTGTTTAAAGTTATATGTGTATTAAAAGGGAAAATATTTTGAATGCTTTAGAAATGGGATGATATGTGTATTAGAATGTGGAAGTTAGATTTCCAGTATGAGGAGGGAGGAAACAGGCTCACCCAAAAGAACTGAACAGCAAAGAAGTATCCAATATGTCAAACATGTGGTTTATTTGTGCTAGGCGGTTTCAAATGGCCTGGCACTTCTTATAGGGGACCAGGAAACTCTATTCCTCCCGAGGATGGTGAACTGAAAGAGTCGATGATTTTCCTTCTCAGCTGATGCATACGAACTTTGAAGCTAGGCTCTTATGATTATTATAAAGAGATACGGCATCACAAGAATCTATTCACCAACCAGTGCAAACATGAAAGACTGAGTTGTCCTTCATCTGGCTCGATCTCATGCACTGAAGTTCACCACTTGTTCAGTCAGTAAGCATGTTAGTTATTAAACCATCCTGCTAGCTTCATGGAAAGTAATTCTCTATGTGAAGCATTATATTTTACAGAAATAGCTGCTATCAGATATTTGTGTGTTTATTTATCTTTCTTATGGCGACGAGAGGTCAAAGTGCATTAGATATGGAGTGTGGGATGACATAGGGACATTTAAATAAGAATCTTTGAGTTCAAAGCATTCGCTCATAGTGATCATGTGAAATATTGATGTATGAATACTGACAGTTGGACCAACATTCTGGATGGATGAGGTGCAATAAAGAAGTGCTCTTTCACTTGTTCAACATTGATCTTTGTGTCTTATTTGATGATCCCATCACAATGAAGAAAAAAGATTGTGGAAAGAGAAAAGGGTGCGGAGAAAGCTAGTGGTGAAATTTTGTTTATGCATTGATCTCAAGGCACTAAATAGGGAAGAGGTTCTGAACAGGTTTCCCCTCTGTAACATTTGTACAATCTTTACCACTTCGGCTGCTGCCATTTTTTAACAACACTTGATCTGGCATCTGCATATCACCAGATTGAATTGGATATGTTAAGGGTGTTCCTAGTGCCATGGGTCTTCCCACTTAGATCTGAGATGTACTGGCTTAGCACTGGTTCCAGAAAATCAATCATTAAGTTAAATTGCTGAAATTAAATCATTACAGGAAAGAATAAGTTCTGGGGAAAATTCTGTTTTCAGCATTTATAATTTGCATTAGCCAATGTTTGATGATTATCTCTTAAGTGATGTGAGGGTGTCTGAGTTCTACATCTAGCGCGTAGACATCAAGTGAGAGGTTCACGTGCAGGCTCACGCGGGGAAGCCTACTTAAGCATTCCTTTCCAACGGCTCAGCGCTTCGTCTCTTGTTGCTGTCACGACGAGCGCTTCGCCTCTGCCCTTCTAAGCCGTTCGAGTTAGATATTGCCTGAAAACCCTTTCCTCAAACCCTTTCTTCGCCTTGCGGGAGAGTTTCCTGATTTCAGAGGCTCTTTTGTTCTTTCGCAAGCCCCTCTCATCCAGTCCCAGACTTTTAACCCGATACAAATAAAAACGGAAGATTTACCTTGAATTCCTCCGTCGAGCGAGGGACTCGAGTTGGCCTCCGAGAAGCAGTGAGTTTTTGAAGACGTCATTGAATCTCGACGAAAGGTCGTCAGGAACACGCCTCCTAGAAAAGAGAAAAAGGACAGTAAGATTTTGTTTTAACAGGAACTGATGTAAATAGTTATTTAGATAGACTGCGCAGGAACAATTTTATCTTCAATAAGGTTTCATCACACGCAGAGACTAAAACTGGTTGACTTTGGAACAGCTTGAAAAACAAAACAAGCCTTGGCAAAGTAACGAGTTTGTTAATGTCATTTTGAAGAATATGTGCAAACCTCTAAAAGAGGTTTTGGGTCATTTGAGTTAAGTGATAATTTAAAATCGATTTCTTTTGATCAAACTCTGAGATTTAAAGTTTATTTAAACAGCCTGTAATCCAAAGTGTAGGAAGTTGTTGTGTTTTCTTATCTTTAAAATTACAGAATCCCTTTAGAACAGAAGATGGCTGGATCTTCAGGTATGAGCATGTGCATGAGTTTTTAAGTTAATAAGATTAACCCATTAACAAACTAATTTACAAAAGAAGTGTTGAAGCAATACTAAATAATCTGAACTTTATTTTAAGGAGTCAGTAAAAGTTAATTAGCAGCATTTGACTTCAGATCCAGAAAAGTTCGAACTTGGGCCTAAATTCAAAACGGTCAGTTTTATAGTAGAGAAATAAATTATTTAAGTTATAAGAAGTAATTTGTAGCAAAATAATTGATCTAATGCATGGAAATTTCAGGAATTCTTGAATCCAGTTTTGTGCAAAAGAAAGCAACGGCCTGGAGCACTTAAAAGAGAAAACAACAGCTGGAACCAAAGTTTGTTTTGTTGTTGTTTGTTTCTCTCTCCACTTTCCCTTTCCCTTACGGAATAGTTAACATAGTCAGAGTTTCAATCCTGATTGTGTTGGTTGATCCTTGAAGGAGTTGGGAGTTTGCGGCAACAAGAGGAGACGACTGGAGTGACTCTCTTGACTACTCAACAGGATAAGCCCTTGCAAGATCTGATTGCCTTCATCACTCCGATGGGGTCATATAGATTTTCTAGAATGCCTTTTGGGGTAGTTTTGTCAGCCTCAGTCTTTCAGAGAGTGATATCCATTCTTAAAGGTATTCCTAGAATCCGTTGTTATCAAGATAATTTGTTGATATTTGGTCAGACGAGAGAAGAACGTGATGCAAGGATATGTATTGTGTTGGAGAAACTGTGGAAATCAGGTTTGACTTTAAGAAAAGATAAGTGTAAGTTTTGAGTGCAGGGTGTAAATTATCTAGGACATCATATTTCAGATAAGAGTGTATCTCTGAATGAAGAGTATGTTGAGACAATTGATAAGTGTTAAGAAGTGTTGAAGCAATACTAAATAATCTGAACTTTATTTTATGGAGTCAGTAAAACGGCCTGGAGCACTTAAAAGAGAAAACAACAGCTGGAACCAAAGTTTGTTTTGTTGTTGTTTGTTTCTCTCTCCACTTCCCCTTTCCCTTACGGAATAGTTAACATAGTCAGAGTTTCAATCCTGATTGTGTTGGTTGATCCTTGAGGGAGTTGGGAGTTTGCGGCAACAAGAGGAGACGACTGGATTGACTCTCGTGACTACTCAACAGAAGACGAAGCGATAAAAAAGAAGTTGTTTCCTCTTGAGGTCGTAACCTCACCCTCATGGATGTTCCTCAGTTGACTCAGTTAGTGCAGAAATTGAATGTTGAAATGGAGAAATTGCGATTGGAGAATCAATCGCTTCGTCAGGAGTTAGAGGAGACTAGGGTGGGGTTTTCAGTTTGGAGAGATCCAACTGAAGAAAGGAAACCAATTTTAACTCCAAGTAAGTTTGGAACCAGTGCTCACCAAACACATTCTCTAGGGGATCAGTCTAGTAGTCAACCTGTTCAAGTCACTGTAGTTACTCCCACTCCTGTCCCGTTGGCAAACCCTGAAAGATTTTCTGGAGATAGTAGTAGGTACACTACTTTCATTAGTCAATGTCAACTGCATTTTATGTGTAAACCCCAGATTTTTACCACAGACACGGCTAAGGTAGCTTTTATTATTTCCTATTTGGGAGGGGTGGCTGCAAACTGGGCTATGCCATTGATTGATAATAATGACCCATTACTTCACAATTTACAAAATTTCAAAATTGCCATGTCCAAATTATTTGCCAAACATACGTTTATTCAAGCATCGGATAATGAGCTGTTGAATCTTCGTCAGTGAACAAAGGATCTCATTTCCTATATAACTACTTTCAATAGACTACTAGCTGAGACTCATTGGCCAGAGGAGAAAAGGATATCTTTGTTTTATAGGGGACTAAAGGATGATCTGAAGGATTCATTAGCACATATAGTTAACTTGCCAGATGACTTTAAAGAATTTCAGGATCTTGTGGTTAAATTAGATCACAGACGTGGTGAGCGTAGATGTGAGAAACCGAGGAGTGATTTTAGAAATCAACAACAACGAGTTGAAAAGAAAGAGATGGTAGATAAAAATTCTTCGGTAGAGCCAACTCAGATTGGAGGGATTAAGGGACCACTAACTCCAGAAGAATAGAAACGTAGACGTAAGGGTAACCTGTGTTTATATTGTGGTAAACCTGGGCACTTTGCTAGAGATTGTACAATTAAACCAGCTAGAAAGAAGGTCTTAGTGATAGAAACAAACTCTCAGACTCAGTCGGAAAACTAGAATACTCGAAGAAAGTTGAGATCGTTCCTTCAAGTAATAATTCCTCAAAGATCTCTCAATATGCCACTAATGTAAGCACCCAGATTCTCAAGCACTTCAAAATTCGGATGGTCTTTATTTTAACTACATTACAAAGACATAGTATTCCTGTACTTTTAGATTCAGGAGCCACGGGGAATGTTTTCGATTTGGAATTAGCTCATAAATTAAATTTGAAATTTGTTTCTAAGAAAGAACCAGAACCAGTGAAAGCAGTCGATGGTTCAGCCTTATCCTCAGGTTTAATTCGATTTAACACAGAACCATTGACCTTAGTAGCAGACAATGGACATACTGAGGATGTGGTCTTTGATCTTATTGATACGCCTACATTTGGTGTGATTTTGGGAATTCCTTGGCTGGAGTTACATAATCCAAAGATTGATTGGATTAAAAGAACTGTGACTTTGGAATTCTCTTATTGTAAATTACATTGTTACCAAGAAACAAAGGACCCAGTTATGCTTCTGTTTTGTGCAACTTTGAATCCAGAAACTAGTAGTCTACCAGTTGAGTATCAGGATTATTCAAAAGTTTTTGATCCTGTTGAGGCTACTAAACTTCCACCTCATAGAGTGTATGATTGTCGAATAGATTTAATTCCCGGAGCAGTTCTTCCATGTAGTAGAGTCTATGCTTTGACTGAACCTGAGAATGAATATTTGAGGAAATATTTGGATGAACTCTTAGATCTTGGGTTCATTCGTCACTCAGCTTCACCTGTCTCGTCTCCACTCTTCTTTGTTGCGAAGAAGACGGGAGACTTGAGAGCATGTATCGACTATCGAGCAGTCAACAAAGCGACCATCAAAAATAGGTATCCTTTGCCTTTAATTCCAGTACTCCTCAATCAAATCAAAGGTTCCAGTATTTACACTAAACTGGATCTTAGGGGGGCTTATCACCTGATTCGTGTTAAGGAAGGTGATGAGTGGAAGACCGCCTTTCGTACGAAGTTCGGTCTATTTGAATATACCGTCATGCCATTTGGCCTTTGCAACGCTCCTGCAGCCTTTCAATATTTTATCAATGAAGTGCTGCATGACTTGTTGGATGTTTGTTGCATAGTTTATATTGATGACATTTTAATTTATTCAAAGAATACTGAAGAGCATGTACAGCATGTTCAATCAGTTTTGCAGAGATTGAGGGATCACTCTTTATTTGCAAAATTAGAAAAATGTGTATTCAACGCCTTGGAGGTGGAATTTCTGGGCTATTGCTTGATACCGAAGGAATCCATATGGATCCTAAGAAAGTAGAAGCAATTTTAACTTGGCCAATACCAGCTTCAATAAAAGACACACAACGGATTCTCGGATTTGCTAATTTCTACAGACGTTTTATCTCTAAATTTTCTGAAATTGTAACTCCGATTACTCAGTTATTAAAAAAAGGGAAAACCTTCTCTTGGACTGAGGAAGCTGATCGAGCCTTTTCCTTGTTAAAAAAAGCTTTTACCAAGGCACCGATTTTAGTTCATCCAGATCCGGATAGGCCATTTTTTGTGGTAGCTGATGCCTCGCAAACCGCTATTGGAGGAGTGTTACTACAAAAGGATCCTGATACTGGTCATTTGCATCCAATAGCTTTTTATTCAAGAAAGTTACTGTTAGCTGAACAGAATTACACAATTGCAGAACGAGAGCTTTTAGCAATCAAAGACGTATTTCAGGAGTGGAGGCATCATCTCTTGGGGGCTAAACATACCATCACGGTGTATTCTGATCATAAAAATTTACAATTTTATTCTACTGTAAAGGCTTTCACTCCCAGACAAATGAGGTGGTTACAATTTTTTAGTGAATTTGATTTCTTAATCACATATCGTCCAGGGAATAGGCAGTTGTTGTCAGACACACTCTCACGATTAGTTTGTGAAAAGAATTTCAATCTGGTTAGTGAACCACCCAGTATTCTTCCTAAGGAAAGGATAGCTGCTGAAATTTATTCAGAAGGTTTCTTAGATTCAGTAAAGGAAAAATAAAAAAACTGCAATGTTCAAGAGTGGTTATCAAAGAAAGATAATACAATCAGAGAGGGTCTTTTCTTTCATAATAACAAATTGTTTATTCCTACTAGTGATTTACAAAAAAAAGTTATGCAATGGAATCATGATCTGGCAATTGCTGCACATCCAGGAATTAATAAGACCTTGGAGTTGTGCCAGCGTCATTTTTGGTGGAATAAGATGATTCCTGTTATATAGCAATTTGTTAAAGCTTGTCCAGTTTGTTCTCGACAGAAAGCCTTACATACAGCTCCAATGGGTTTGCTACGACCAATGACAATTCCACCGCAGCCCTGGCATACTATCAGTCTAGATTTTATTACTGATTTACCAAAGTCTAATGGGTATACAACTGTCCTGGTAGTAGTAGATTTGTTATCAAAGATGGGACATTTTGTTCCTTTGCAGAAGATTCCTACAGCAGCTGAATTCAGTATGATATTTTTATCTACTATTGTAAAACTTCATGGTCTTCCCACCAAGATTATTTCGGATAGAGGCCCGCAATTTATATCAAAGTTTTGGTCACAGCTGAGTAAACAACTAGGAATAGAGTTAGCATTGTCTTCCTCCTTGCATCCACAGACAGATGGGCAAACAGAGAAGGTTAACCAGCATGTAGAACAGGGTTTACGATGTCTGATAGCTACTTCATCTAGTCATTGGGATGAAGTTTTGCCTTGGGCGGAATTTTCCTATAATAACACCACACATTCAGCTTTAGGTTGTTCCCCCTTTTACTTTTTGACTGGGCAACATCCTCGATCTCTTCCTAACCTTTTACCTGAAGAGCAAAAGACCATGCCAGCAGTTGCTGAAAGACTAACTTCATTGTTAGACGTTCAGGAAAAGGCTAGGAAACAGTGGTTAAGAAGTAAGGAAACTATGAAAAGGACTGCAGATTCTCATCGAAATCCTTCACCGTTATACAAGAAGGGTCAATTGGTTTGGTTATCCACCAGAAATATTCAGTTAGAGGGTCCCAGAAAATTAAAACCAAGATATATTGGACCTTTTAAGATTGAGAAAATTTTGAATCCTGTGTCTCTCAAATTAGTTTTACCTGATGAATATGCCATTCACCCTGTATTCCATGTGTCCCTTTTGAAACCCTATGAACCTACTACCCGATCTGATAACCCTCCGCCTCCTGTGGTAATTGGTGATCATCTTGAATATGAAGTAAAGACTATTTTAGATTCTAAAAGGATTCGGGGTACCTTGTTTTATCTAGTTGACTGGAAAGGTTATGATCCTTCAGAACAATCTTGGGAACCTGAAAGGAATATTCATACTCCTAGACTCGTTAGGTCTTTTCATGCTTTACATCCTGACAAACCCAGACCTGTGAGACGACCTTTGGGGGGGAGGAACTGTTAAGGGTGTTCCTAGTGCCATGGGTCTTCCCACTTAGATCTGAGATGTACTGGCTTAGCACTGGTTCCAGAAAATCAATGATTAAGTTAAATTGCTGAAATTAAATCATTACAGGAAAGAATGAGTTCTGGGGAAAATTCTGTTTTCAGCATTTATAATTTGCATTAGCCAATGTTTGATGATTATCTGTTAAGTGATGTGATGGTGTCTGAGTTCTACATCTAGCGCGTGGACATCAAGTGAGAGGTTCACGTGCAGGCTCACGCGGGGAAGCCTACTTAAGCATTCCTTTCCAACGGCTCAGCGCTTCGTCTCTTGTTGCTGTCACAACGAGCGCTTCGCCTCTGCCCATCTAAGCCGTTCGAGTTAGATATTGCCTGAAAACCCTTTCCTCGCCTTGCGAGAGAGTTTCCTGATTTCAGAGGCTCTTTTGTTCTTTCGCAAGCCCCTCTCATCCAGTCCCAGACTTTTAACCCGATACAAATAAAAACGGAAGATTTACCTTGAATTCCTCCGTCGAGCGAGGGACTCGAGTTGGCCTCCGAGAAGCAGTGAGTTTTTGAAGACGTCATTGAATCTCGACGAAAGGTTGTCAGGAACACGCCTCCTAGAAAAGAGAAAAAGGACAGTAAGATTTTGTTTTAACAGGAACTGATGTAAATAGTTATTTAGATAGACTGCGCAGGAACAATTTTATCTTCAATAAGGTTTCATCACACGCAGAGACTAAAACTGGTTGACTTTGGAACAGCTTGAAAAACAAAACAAGCCTTGGCAAAGTAACAAGTTTGTTAATGTCATTTTGAAGAATATGTGCAAACCTCTAAAAGAGGTTTTGGGTTATTTGAGTTAAGTGATAATTTAAAATCGATTTCTTTTGATCAAACTCTGAGATTTAAAGTTTATTTAAACAGCCTGTAGTCCAAAGTGTAGGAAGTTGTTGTGTTTTCTTATCTTTAAAATTACAGAATCCCTTTAGAACAGAAGATGGCTGGATCTTCAGGTATGAGCATGTGCATGAGTTTTTAAGTTAATAAGATTAACCCATTAACAAACTAATTTACAAAAGAAGTGTTGAAGCAATACTAAATAATCTGAACTTTATTTTAAGGAGTCAGTAAAAACGGCCTGGAGCACTTAAAAGAGAAAACAACAGCTGGAACCAAAGTTTGTTTTGTTGTTGTTTGTTTCTCTCTCCACTTCCCCTTTCCCTTACGGAATAGTTAACATAGTCAGAGTTTCAATCCTGATTGTGTTGGTTGATCCTTGAGGGAGTTGGGAGTTTGCGGCAACAAGAGGAGACGACTGGAGTGACTCTCGTGACTACTCAACAGGATAAGCCCTTGCAAGATCTGATTGCCTTCATCACTCCGATGGGGTCATATAGATTTTCTAGAATGCCTTTTGGGGTAGTTTTGTCAGCCTCAGTCTTTCAGAGAGTGATATCCATTCTTAAAGGTATTCCTAGAATCCGTTGTTATCAAGATAATTTGTTGATATTTGGTCAGAAGAGAGAAGAACGTGATGCAAGGATATGTATTGTGTTGGAGAAACTGTGGAAATCAGGTTTGACTTTAAGAAAAGATAAGTGTAAGTTTTGAGTGCAGGATGTAAATTATCTAGGACATCATATTTCAGATAAGAGTGTATCTCTGAATGAAGAGTATGTTGAGACAATTGATAAGTTAAAGAGCGAAATAATAAGGAATAATAAGCCTCTTTCCTAGGAATGGTTGAATATTTCAGCAACTTCAAATGACAACACTATGCATCTGAGGACATTAATGAGAAAAAAGATTGAATTTGAATGGATGCAAACAGCTAGAAGGAATTTGATGCAATGAATAAAGACCTCAATGATGCTCCCTGTTTGCAAGTGTGTGTTAATGGAGATGAAACAATCATAATGACAGATGCCAGTACAAGTGGTACAGGGGCAGTGATGGTTCAGAAGAGGGATGGGGTTGAATATTTGATAGCCCGTCCCTCTCGCTGTCTCAAAGTGCTTGATGCCACCTCTTCTAGGATTAGGAGGTGGGTTGTTTCTTTAGTAGACTATAGTTTTTCAGTTGAATTCATTTGTGGGATTTGTAATCAGTCAGCAGATTGTTTGTCACGTCTTGTGAATGTTGATGAGTTGCAAGATATTCAGGATGACTTTCAGGATGAAGAAGTAAGTGTTTGTGAGCTTACATAAGGGGCCATTAAAGAAGGTGATTGGAAAGATGTGGTTGAAAAGGATCCTTTTCTTTCTAAGATTCTAGAAATAATTTCAACGGAAAAGAGTATGCTGTTGGATAAACCATGGTGTATGATTGAAGAAAAGTTGTCAGTGGTTAATGGGTTCTCACACAACTGAAAAGATAGGTTCCTCCTGTTGGTTTGTGAGGTGTATTGCTTGAGTTTGCACATTGGGGGTATGTAGAAATGTTATAATCCAAAGAACAATTATGTCTACACTTTTGGTGGCCCGGTATGGATATGGAAGTAGAGAGTATGGTGAGAGATTGCATACAGTTTAGAGTAAGTGACAACATTTGTTAACCAATCAAATTCCCATGGTATGTAGGAAACTCCCGTAATTGCCCTGGCATGAAATAACGATTAATATTATGGGACCATTACATTGAGAACATCATAACCCGTATCTTGTAGCAATAATGCATTTATTTTCCAGGTGGACAGAGGTTGCATGCTTTTGTGATATTTTCAACTTCCAGTATGATAACATTTCTTGAAAAAGTATTCAAGTGGGTGAGTTATCCCAATTCCTTTTTATCACACAATAGTACTCAGTTTTGTTTAAGTGACAGTGAAACGTATCTAAGAGATTGTGGAATTCTTCATAAAAAGAGCTCTGTGTATCATCCAGAAACCAATGGAGCAGTTGATACACTAAACAAAACTTTAAAAGAGAGCATACAGTTAGCTAGGGCCAACAGTTTGATTGGATTGGAGGGTATTTTTGCAGGACAGAATTACAGTCTATCACATGCCACCTCACACTACTACTTTGAAAATGCCATTTGAACTTTTCATAGGTAGAATTGCAAACACTAAGTTGTTTCTAGGTTGGATGAAATGGGATAAAGGTTTGAGGTTTAATGAACTGGATGATTGGAGAAGAAAGGAATTGCAACACCAATATGACAGGAAGAAATAGTTTGATAAAAAGAAATGTGTGAAAGCTAGTAGATTTTCTCTCGGGGATGTAGCGAAGATAAGATCCCATTTGGGTGTCAACCATGGTCTAAAATTTCAAAGCAAAAGGAAGGTGGGGACATTGTTCAAAAATGTCATCAATACGGATGATGGTAGATTATGGGGCAAGAGCTGGGTTGTGGTAATTAATCCTCAATAGTGTTACAGATTTACAGTTTGGTGTTGGTTCTTGAGATGGAAAAACTCAATATGGTGGGTGTGCTCTTGTTTGAATGAATTCCCAACAAGGTCTTGCAAGAGAAAAGAGTGTAAAAAATCATAAGACACCAGCATATATGGAGGATAATATAAGTGACTTGTAATGTTTATTTATACTTATATGTTTTGGGGTTCATTTTATTATTCACTTGTTTGCTTTATAAGTCTTAGCTCTTTGTTAATGAGGGAGAAGAGTGGAATGACATAGGGAAGTTCTAGACAAGAATCTTTGAGTTAAAAGCATTCTCGCACAGTGGTCAGATAGAATGTTGATGTATGAACACTGACAGTTGGACCGGCGCTCTGGGTGGATGAGGTGTAATAAAGAAGTGTTCTTGTGCTTTGTTAACATTGAGGTCTCTATCTTATTTGATGATCTCCACACCACATTCAGCATATGGAAGAAGGGTTACCACATAATGCTGATGTGAAAGCTGAAGAGGAAAACTGTGTGCATGTGTGAGGTGAAATAGCACAATCTTCTCTTAGGAGCCCTTGCTTAGGTGCTTGGACTGAGTTACAGCCTACTGTGTGCACCAGTTATTGGAGAGCTAAAACAAACACAAACAGCACTAGTTAGCAACATATATTGCTAGCACAACATTCACATGTATCATGATATAAGTGCATACCCAAGCAATGTTACATAAAATAACAGTAATATGTGTCATTTCAGAGCTGATGTGGAGTACAATATAAGGTATTTTTCTCCTTATTGTGGACCACGTTCAAACCATTTCCTTTCAAAGGTTTTTTGCTAGAGGTATAACAGTTGCAGTTTTCTCCACAGCTCCTTTCCTGTGTGCCTTGTTGTCTTATTAGTTAACTGGATATAGGTTTGAGGTTGCTTTTGGGTACATCATGGGGTTGCTTTCCCTCCTAGGGTGTGTATTGCTCTTGAACTGCATATAGAGGCATTGCTACCTAATGCACTGTGCAAGTAATAGCTGCCTCCATCACTAGCAATGATGCTCACCTTCACCCACCCTCCGGTAACCCTCTAGATGCAAGTCATTATAACGACTTGCGCTGTAGGGTGCTGGACTTAAGAATAGTATGATTTACTATTCCAATTCCAGCCTACAACGTACAGTAGGGAAGGTGTTGGAATATTAAATCAAACTATTCCTTAGTCTAGAGGGCCCTCCAGTGCAAGTCGTGGTAACGACTTGCGTTGTAAAAGCAGCAATGTGAATGTATTGCGGTGTTTTGACCGCGTTGTTAAGGTTGTTTCCCATATGAGGTTGCTGGGACAGTAGACAGATAGGGGTTTCCTTATTCTGTAAAAAAAAAAGGTAAATGGTGATGTTTTAGTTGTACCCCTGTTGCACAGTTGTGCTACATTTTGATGTCCCAGTGGTATAAATGAGTTGAGGGCTTGGTCACATCTAACCATTCCTAATGCAAGCCCACATTAGTATGGCATGCTCAGCATGTGCATCCACAGATCCACCAACCCATGCTAAGTATGGATGCAGAGAGTTTAATGCTTTCAGGTGGGTGTGTACTTCTGCTCAGTAGCAGCTGCTACCGGACGGGGTGGTGTAGTGGGGGATTAATTAATTTTAAAAAACACTTATCCTTAGACCGGCCGACCAGCCGCCGCCTCCCCAGCGTCCTCTTCCTTCTTCCTCTGCAGTCTGGTCAGCAGCAGGAAGCCCCCGGCACACAGGCTCCCCAGAGCCAATCACAACGCAGCAATTGCAACATTGTGATTGGTCTGACACTGTTGATCGGCGCTCAGACTTGAACAGGGACCTGTGCATGTTCCACACCAGGCAGCCTGGTAGGAACATGCAAAGTGCACATCAACTGTTTGGTTGACCCAAGAGGGCCGGTCAAACAGTTCATGCGCACTTTGGAAGTGCAAACCACTCTGACTCTGCTCTAGCCATCCCGCCCTGCCCCACACTGCACACATGCCACTGACTGCATTCAATAGGAAAAATAAAGTGACAATAACAATACATTATGGTCATTTTATTTTTCCTTTTTACCCAGTAGGGCAATGCTCCTCTGCCTTAGCAGAGCAGCCGTCACTGCTTCTGCTGTGCCTCAAATGCTCCACAACTCTTAGAACAGCTACTTCTTGTGATCTGAAAATTAACACTTACTTGTAGCTAGAGCCTATTTGCACTTCAACCAGCTACTGATTTGTCCATAGACCACATGCCTCAATTAATCTTAATTGCTTGGTACTTCAGCTAGGAGTAGGGGAGGCTGCACACCACACAATTATAAAACACATTTATCTGTAACACTTACATTGAAAAATGGTGTGTGCTAAGCTTGGTAGTACTCAAACATCTACCAGACGTTTGAGAAGTAACTCTTAGACAAATTAGATCAAAGAGGGTGTAAGGAGTAGTTAGCCATTTTTGTTAGAAATCATCCTTCTTTTCAAGTAAAAGTTTTTTCTTCAACCACAGAATAGGTGAAGAGGCTCTAGGCATGTACATTAGAGGCGAGTAGTGCACTGGAGAGACAGACACACTTATTATACATGTATATTTTATATATAAGACGATGGAAATAGGAAGTGAGAAGGAATACCCAAAAGCTCCAAATGAAATCAAAAAGAGCCAGGCTGGACCAGAGCACATGGAACATTGGAGGCTTTTCAAAGTTAAACCAAGTGTGTGTATGCATGTGTGTGTGATGTGTGTGTGTGTAGTGTGTATGTGTGTGTGCAGGTGAGTGTGTCTTTGTGTGTTTTTTTGCATGCATAAAGATGCATGCAAAGGTTATTGTGAATGTGCTGTGTGTTGATGCCTTATGAGGACATTTCTCTACAGCTCCTTTCCTCTGTGCTTTGGCCATTTTGTCTTATTGGTTAACTGGATTTAAGTTAGAGGTTTTCTTGGGGTACATTTAGAGGTTGGTTTCGCTCCTTGGTTGGGAATTGTTTAGAACTGCATATAAAGGTATTGCAACCTCATGTACTGTGCAAGTAATAGTGGCCTCCATCACTAGCAATGGAACTTTCTTTCACCCACCCTCTTGTGACCCTCCAGATGCAGTGATTTGCACCACCTGTTAAATCTAGATTAAGATGTTGTACGAAGCCTTAGAAGAATGGGAAATGGAGGCATTTGAATGAGACAGGTCGAGAAGTACCAGGGGTCATAGAGGATTCTATCCCAAAACCATGCATATAAAACGTGAAGATCAGATGAAACAATGGAGACAGGCAATGGTTGCAGAAGGACTGTATCCTGTATTAATGTCAGATGAGCAGTATGGAGGCAAGTGCACTAGGACAACTGAAAATATGACAGGTTGTGGAGAATCTGAAGATGATTTTATGGAAGACATTCTAACAAAGAATCCTCCAGCATATCAGGAAGGACCCAATAGAAATATACAGAGCGCTCCAGCCTTAGAAATCCCATTAGTTCCTCAAATTCTGCATGACTTATTAAATGAAATAATATTACAGGAAAAAGAAAGAGAAGCAATAAATAAAAATAAAGATGAATGAATACAGAAACTAAACCAATTGAGTGTACATCCTGAAGCATTAACCATACCAGTTACTATAGGTCCTGTTGCCCCATTATATGGGGATAAAAGAAGCTGTTCAAACCCACCAATTATGGCTACTCCTGTAATAGAACCAAGAAAGGAGAACATAATAATTAAGGATCAAGCTAGTGAATGTGAGTCCTTAATATCACTAATGGATTTACCAATAAGAGAACAGATACATGAAACCCCGAGAAGAGCTACACCTAGTTCTTAAAAAAAAATACGAATGGAAACTTCTACAGGAACTGAAAGTGCTACCATTGTGTCACCAGAAGAATTAGAAAGATAGGCACAGGGAATGCACAAAGCAGTTTTGGATATTTATAAACTAAAGGTAGAGTTGGAAGAAATGGTAGCTGGAACTGTGGGAATAGACAGATTAAATACGTACTGTGAAGATGAATTATTATTCATATCTAGAAGCATAACTAGAAAAGCAAAAATATTTCATGAGAAATTAACAGAGCTTGTTTCAGAGATGGGAATTGAAATAGGGAGATACAAGGTACTGCAAAAACCTTACAGAGCAGAATTTACTGACAAAGATTTAGAAAATATGAATGTGTCAGGAAGAAAATTACAGATTAAAGAACTGATGACAATTTTACAAAAGTGGGGAGAATTAGACAGGTGGAAAGCAAGACTGACTATGAAAAAGGAGGAAGCTCAGGCAAACAAAACTGCATCAGAATATTTATTAAGAGAACCTAAAAATACAGAAAGATTATGTCCCATGAGAGAAGTACCAGGAGGAGGATATGCACATGTTCCATGGTCTAGGAAAGATATTTTGTCATTTACCAACGATTTCCCAAAATTAAGAGAGAAGCCAGTTGAATTGTACAGACAAGTTGAAATGTTTGTGAAAGTTTCAAGGGTCTTATTGAAGGACTTGGATGGTATGTTTGACATAGTTGTACCTGCTGTTTATGGACAGAATGTAAAATCACAGTTGATTGGCCTAGTGATGAGTACCCAAGAGATGAGAAAACAGGTGCACCTTCAGAAGAAGTAATGAAGAAATATAACCAGGTGATTACTTTCTTGAAATGGAAAATTGCCCCAAAAGAGACCGATTGGATAAAAATAGACAGAACTAGACAGGAAATAAATGAGACTGTATATGCTTACTATTAGCGGCTGTTGCAAGTATTTAAGCAGTATAGTGGATTTGAGAATATTGGTGACAAAGGTATGGGACATTATGTATTTCAATTTGTATCGGGATTCAGACCAGAGATTTGTCAGATGAAGTCAGTTCAGTTTATAACTTTATTCGAATGTTTAAAAAACATCATAAAAGTATACAGTTAAAAAACATTACATGTACATGATTCATAAAAAGATGAACAGGGATAACCTTGACACAAGGTGTGCGGGTTGCTGCACATAAATTTACGCGAAAACCATACTAAGTCTAGCTCTAATAGATTTCAAAATAAAAGTGGCAGTAAAAAAACATATATCAGGGCTTGAGAGTGAGAAAAGAAGCCTCAAGGCGTTACCTGTAGTATACATGGAATATTTAAGAAACATAGGCTTGAGGTAGCAAATACGCTGCGCTTTATACAAAGGACATTGTAGTAAAAAGTGCGATGTGCTTTGTTTGGTAAAACCGTCACATGGACAAGGAGTAACTGGGTGAGATTTCATTGTTGGGAAGGCAACCAGGTTATGTACTATACCTAATCTCAATCTTGAGAGGACAAACTGGTGAGACTGTCTGTGGATAACATTGAGGTACATAGGAATACCACAACTATCATCTTTCAATGAAAAGTGAAAAATATGTGTGGAATATTCTCTGGTAGCATACCTTCGCACATCCGATTTCGCCCTAAGATAGACATTTTTTAGTTCCTGTTTACTAACTGAGTTCAGACAGGTGGGGTCATTACATAAGTCCATGTCAAACAAGTCCTTGACAGTCGCAACTACATATTTCAACCATGGTATACTTAAAACTTTATCCAAGAGTAAGCAGTCCTTGATGATGTCTTTGGTAAAGGCAGTTTCCGTCTTGGTAAAAATGGATTTCCATACCAGCAGTGGCCTTAGTCCGGTAAGATCGGACAGGTAATCCAAATCTAGTTCCAAATGGGTTAAAACAGTAGATGCCGAGGAGGGAAGACAAAGCAGCCGTTTGATGAACTTGTTTTCTTCGGTTTGCAGGGCCCTGGCATTGCAGTGTCCCCACACCCCCGAGCCATACAATGCTATCGAGGTACATCTGTGGTTGAATATAGTCAGCATATCAGCAATACGGCGGCTTCCTACTTTAGAGGCAAAGCGGAAGACGCCTAAGGAGGCTTTCCCCATTCTGGCTTTGACATTAATCTCCTCTGGGGCCCACGATCCTCTATCATTAAAAGTAACACCCAAATAACAAAAATTGGTAACAATTTCAATATGGTTTTCCTTAAAACAGAAGGGTTTAAAAAGTTTCAGCTTTTTCCCACACACCATGACAAACGTTTTGGAATTATTGACTTTAAGTTTCCTTCTCTGTATAAAATCATAGAACCCGTCCATCAGTTTTTGGAGGCCTATAGGTGTCCTGGACAATAGAACCGTATCGTCGGCATAGAGTAGTACCGGTATAGGGGTGCCTCCTGCTTGTGGGGCATCGGCATGGATTTGCTTTAATTCTTGCTCAACCGAGTTAATGAAGAGCGAAAAAAGCAACGGGGCCAATACACATCCCTGCCGGATGCCAGATCTTACTCTAATCTTTCGGGTGCACTCCCCCTCTGGACCATAGCGGATTTGGGCAGATAAGTTTGAGTAAAGTGTTGCTAAAAAATGAATAATATCAGGGGGGGCTCCCATACCCAATAAAGTTGTCCATAACAGGGCATGATCGACCAGATCGAAAGCGCTTGAAAGATCTGCGAAACACAAAAATAGTGATCCCGGCTTGGCCTTGGTATACTTCCCAATTAAAAGGTTCAAGTTGATACATTGCTCAATCGTACCAAGGCCCTTTCTGAAGCCATATTGGGATGGGGCAAGAATATGGTTGTCTAAGGCCCAATCTTCCAAACGTGCTAACAGGACCCTACTCAAGATTTTTAGTGAGGAATCCAGAAGGGAGATAGGGCGGTAGTTTTTAGCCTCTCCTCTATCCCCCTTCTTATAAATTGGGATAATAATGGATTCACCCCAAGTAGAGGGAGTCCTGTTATCCATAGCAGCATTAAAAGCTATGGTCAATAACGGGCTCCAGAGAGCTGGATCAAATTAGTATAGGTCGATTGGTACCCCATCTGGGCCTGGAGCCTTTCCCCCTTTACTATTCATTATTGCCATATCCACCTCATGGATCGTAATTCTCGGAGTTTGAACTGGGGTAATACAGATAGAATTAAAAATATCATTGGGCTCTCCAGTAGGATCAAAGATCCCTGAGAAGTGGGACACCCAACCATCTTCACTAACTTGGGCAGTGAGGACAGGGAATTCCTCTTTTTGCAGGAAGGGGCTGTTGATGGTACTCCAGAATAGTTTGCTGTCCCGGAGAGCTGCAGCTTTGCTCAGATCTTCCCAGGCTATTTCTCTTAGTTCTTGTTTCCTGATTTTGAGCTCATTTTTATAATTGGCCCTCAGAGATATAACCGCTTCCCTGTCTCTCGGAGTTGTGGAGAGGGCAAGTTTAAGGGCTTTTAGTGCCCTTGTACATGCTTGGTTGAACCAACCCTGTGTATCCCGTCTGGTTTTAGCCTTCCTTGTAGTGAGGGTTTGCTTAATTATGGCACCCAACTTCTCAAAGTTATTTACAGATTGGTCTGGGGGGGCTTCCGTATCAAGGCAACTAAGTATCGTATTTAGGCCAGCTTTCACCACCCTACAATGTAAATTCTCTGCTTTTTCCCCACACCACTTGATGCGAGTCCCATTTGGTCTGCATGGGATAATGTCGTCAACAACCCTGCCGGAAAATACATCCCTATGGTGCTCACAGTATATGATCATAGTAAGAGCATTATGGTCACTCAGACCAAGGTCTAAGATCTGTGGGACCAAACAATGGGGAGCTACCCGGTTGGAGATAATCAAAAAATCAATAATAGAGGTTGTGATTCTCCCCGTGAAGGTTGGCGGCAGGTTACCCTCATTGTCAGGGGCATGTTGGTGGATGATTACATCAAGTTTTAGCATCAGGTTGTTAAGAGAAGTGCCATATGGAGAGTGTAAAAAGTGTAGTAAATTCTCCCCATTTTCACCATCGTATCCACATGTAGTTGAATATGAGAGGGGGCAAGTTCTGATGTTAAAATCTCCCCCCCAAACAATGTCATACGATACCGCCGAATTGCAGAGAATAGGGTCCAGAACAGATTCGAGTTCGTCTACTACAGTGGTACTAGAAGGGTCAAAGGTGTTATTGTAATGATTAATCAGCAATAGATTTCTGTCCCTGCCTACTAATATTTCCAGAATTTGCGAATGGGACCCCACTATGTGGCTTTTCCTTACATGTATGGGGAGGTGTACAGACAATAAAATCAGTAATCCCCCTTTGGCCCTCCCCATTGCAGATTCTACCGCATTACAGTTGTATGAAACAAAACCATCATAAAAAATATCTTCCACTGACCACGTTTCTTGCAGACATAAAATGTCAAAGTCCACAATATGTTCCCTCCAACCCAGGGCTGAGACTTTTTGCCGCCACCCAGCAATGTTCCAGCTCGCCAATAAAAATCCCTTTAGCCTTTGGTCCTGTACTGTATTAAAGTGGGTAGTTGGGATAAAAGGTGTGGTATGGGTCGTATCTGGTGGGATCAGGTCCGGTTCAGTGGGGATAACTGGGGTAGGAGTGATGGGAATGGTTACCGAGCATTGAATAGTAGGGATTGTAACAGGTGGAATCTGGGCCAATTTGGTGGGGATAGCTGGGATAGGGGTTGGTAAATGAACCGTATGTAAGACATCAAAATTTACTAGGACATGGGTCTGCTCCAAGGAGGGGGAGACGGAGGAGGAAGAGACGGGGTGTAGTCAGTCGACTCCCTCTAGGCCATCCAAACAACCAAAGCGGTTATGATCCGTGAAGGGGTGGAATTGGGGTGCGTATTGAGGTTGTCTAGGTGGTCCAGCATCGTATGCTCGTTGCCTACGCCTCCGTTCCACAACGGTCCAATCCCCTCTTCTCGGCTGGTAGCGGGTATCAGTTGGTGGAAAGAAATAGGAAACAGGGAGGGTCTGGATGGTTGAATCAAAGGATCTATTGAAACCTGCACATATATGGGATACTGTGCGGGGGTCTCTGAAACTAACGGTTAGGCAGTCCCCATTGATGTTTTTAGGGGTCTTGCCTATCCAGGAAACCCTCCTGGCCATAATAATTTCATTGTGTAAGTGGCCCGGGAGTGGTCTGTTCCAGTTGAGCCATTTTATTATTTTATTTTTCAGGGAGCTAAAGGTTTCCGATTCCCCTGTTTCTAGTGGTGGTACTCCGGCTAGAATGACAGTAAGCCGATTAGCCTCCGGTGGAAGATCAGGCCATCTAGGTCTAGGGGTATTGTATACCTCGCTCGGTGCTCCCTGGTTACCCTCAACCGTATGGGCTGGTGGATTGGGTTGGCTTGGTAATTGACTCACCACATTATCGGCTGTTGGATTATTAGACTGAGGGAGGATATGGGTTGGTATATTAGTATTCAGCGGGGGGATATTTACTTGATTCGAGTGCGGGTTGGGAGGGGCGGCGATCAGGGGAGTTATAATGGTCGGAGGGATATGTTGGTTCTGGAGGTTACCAAGGGTGGCTAAAATGGAGGCAGATGTTTTCTCTACGTTAGATATTCTGGAGCAAAGCCTATCCAGTTTAGCCTCTAATGGGGATATAATTGATTTAAATATGGCCACGGCCCATTCCATGGATATTTCTCTATTCGGGAGGTGGGCGTCAGGGGGGTTAATAGTGGTCTTGGGTGGCACCTCCCGCACTTTAGCAGATTTTACAGCTCTTCCCATTTTAGTTTCTTTCTTGTTATACACTCTTTTCCGTTTCCTCACAGCACCCTGTCTTTCCCCTTGGCTCTTATTCTCTGTAGTGCTCACATCGAGGTGGGATAAGAGGGAGACATTATTGCTTATGGGGACACAGTTAAGGTCAGCCACAATGTCAGTTGTGGTAACCAAGGTAGCCATGGAACCGGGATCTTCTCTGGGCGGGGATATTGTCTCCGTAATAGCAGACTGATCGCTATTTCTATTGGGCGTTTTAGCGTTGGCAAGGGGTCCTAAGGATGAGCGTTTCAGAGAGATGAGTTCAGTTGACAAACGCTTTTCCAGTATGACTATCTCCTTATCTATAATATTATTAGCCCTTATGAGGAATTTCTCCATACCTCCGGCGGTTGACAGGCTACCAGTTAGGGAGGATTTGATCCTATTGTCTCTACCAGCCATAGTCCTTATAGAAGGAGACTCACACAGGTTAGAGGGGTAGCCCGGTCCGGTCACTCCGGGTCACGAACGGCCACAAACGGTCCCGCCCTTGTCCCGGGCTTCTCCCGGCACCCTCCCGCGCGCTCCCGCGCAGCGGGGATGACGCTTCCCTTTAGTTGCTGGCTAATTGGTCTCTAGGGGCGGAGCCGGCAGGGAGAGCAGCCCAGGTGGACACGGGCGCGCGGGGACTCCTGGATCTTGGAGTCCACCGCTACACACTCGCAGCCCTGCCGGTTTTAAGTTGAACTAGCAAGCCCCTTCCAAGTGCCAGGAAACTGCTCCTAGCCGCGAAGCGGGACCCGCGAAGCGGGTCCGGCGAGTTGTGGCGGCAGAAGCAGGCAAGAAGCAGGCAAGCGACAGCAGGATCCCTCAGCTCCCTCCTCAGTTCTCCAAACGCTGGTCCGGTAATTACAGGCAAGGAATCCGCCGCTGGCAAAGCGGGACGCCGCTAAATCCTTTCAGGTGGGGGCGGAGCCGGCAGGGAGAGCAGAAGCAGGCAAGAAGCAGGCAAGCGACAGCAGACTCCCTCAGCTCCCTCCTCAGTTCTCCAAACGCTGGTCCGGTAATTACAGGCAAGGAATCCCTGATGATGAAGTCTTAAAGTATGCAAAATACTGTGGAGATGAGATAGATAATAGACGAAAAATGTTAGAAGAAAAAGTAAAGTGGGCACAAGTGAAATTTGCAGAACAACAAGAACTCAAATTAAAACGAACAAAATAAAGGATTAGGACAGAATGAAAATAATGGTGGAAAACCAAGAGGGAAAATGAGTAGAGAAGAAGCAAAGAAGAAGTTTCCTTGTCATGGGTGTGGAAAATTGGAAAAACAAGTGTAAAAATATTCAAACTAATAATGACCCAAATCAAAATTTAAATCCACAGACGCAGATGCAAAATTTTGTGAACAGAGCAAAGTACAGTGTGGTTGCCGGATTTCAAGGAGAAAGTGGTAAGCTAAATTCAGTAACTTCACAATTTATTTAGCAGAATAGTAGTTCATCGGAGGATGAAGTTTGCCGGTGACTGAGGAGGGGGGGGAGAGGAATGCGTAGATTGGCGCTTCCTTACTGGTAGATTAGTCAGGTCCATATATTGATGGAAAAGTACAAGGAAAAGATATTACTTTCTTATTGGACACTGGTGCTACCCATTATACTGTGAGAAAAGGAGACATCCCAAACCCACCCCACTGAGGTGAGGCAATCTAAGTAGTTGGTGTTTCTAATAGACAGATCAGAACTCCAGTCACAGAACCCATGGAAGTGTGCTTAGGCAATTTTAAAGAGATGCACAAATTTGTATTGTGTGACTCCAGTCCCGTAAATTTGTTAGGAAGAGATTTACTATGTAAGATGAACTGTACAATTTATTGTACACAGGATGATGTGACAATTCAAACCCCTGATGAAGATAGTATTTACAAATGAATGCTAGCAAAACAAGGTACGGAGGAAGATGAAATGTACTCAATGATGACAAAGGATGATCTACCTGATTAATTAAAACTGACAGTAAACCCAGTAGTGAGGGATTTCACTGGAAAAGAAGCAGGGTTGATGACAGGTGTAGACCCAGTTAAAGTGACTGTAAAAGAAGGTGCTATTTTCCCAAATACAAGACAGTATAAAATGAGCCCAGAAATTAAATCAGGTGTCATAGCAGAAACTGAACGAATGATTCAACAAGGCATTTTAAAGGAAATAATGAGCAGTCCTTGTAACTCACCCATAATTGGCATTAAGAAACCTAATGGGAAATATCGCATAGTGCCAGACCTGAGAAAAACAAATAAAATAGTGGTGCCTTGTTGTCCTGTGGTGCCGAACCCAGCAGTAATTCTCTATCAAATACCATGGAATGCAAGATGGTTCACAGTAATCGATGTGTTTCATGCATTTTTCTCCATTCCATTGCACCCAGATAGTCAGTATCTCTTTTCATTTACATTTTAAAATCGTATCCATGTGTGGAATAGACTTCCTCAAGGGCACACAGAAAGTCCCTCCATCTTTAATCAGATCCTGAAAAAGTGTCTTGAAACATTAGTGATGCCCAGAAGTTCAGTGTTGGTCCAATACATAGATTATTTATTAGTTGCCTCGAAAACACGAGAAGACTGTGTCCCAGATTCTATTGTATTGTTAAAGCATTTGGTTGAAGGAGGGCATAAGGTGTCACCAGAAAAACTACAATTTTGTCAAACCCGAGTTAAATATTTGGGACATCAATTAGAAAGAGGAGTGAGGAAAGTGACACCTGAAAGGATTAAAGTAATACAACAGATGCAGTTACCTCAGACCCAGAAAGAAATCAGAATGTTACTTGATGTTATAGGATATTGTAGGCAATGGATTGTAGGTTTTTCCTTACTGGCTAAACCACTGATACAAATGACAAGAAAACAAGCAAAAGATCCTGTAGAATGGAATAGTGAAAGCATGGGAGCGTTTGAAAAAATAAGATATAGTCTATGCGGAGCTCGTGCCCTTGGAATGCCAAACTACACAAAACAATCTGCATTATTTTGTTATGAATGAGATAATTGCGCCATGTCAGAACTGACCCAAAGGCATTTTTTGGTGCGATGTCCAGTGGTATATTTTTCCGCTACTTTGGATCCTGTAGCCTCTGCATTACCTGGTTGTCTGAAAGCGGTAGCTGCTGCTTGCATAAGTCTTTAACAAAGTCAATCTATTGTGATGGGACATCCTGTGAAGGCATACGTCCCTCATTCAGTTGAAATTCTTCTGACCAGAATCCAAACTCAGTATCTTACCCCAAGTCAAATGACAAAATATGAAAGAATTATTTTAGGAGCCGAAAATTTAACACTAATCAGGTGTACAGTTCTGAATCCAGCTATTTTATTACCTTATGTGTTTGGAGAAGACGTGAGAGATGATGTTGAACATGACTGCCTAGATGTTACTGAATATTGTTCCAACCGAACATAACTAAAGAGTAAAATGATGACAAATTGGTTGGATTTGATATCCACAAACATGCTGTGCGTCTGGGAGTGGAGCGGTGTTGAACCACTCCCCACATGGCTTATCTCAATGAATGTGCTTTGAGGGCAAGGCAAATCCCAGTTTCGCACGCAAATCGGCAAGGATTTGGACAAAGACTTTATGGATTTAATATGGACTATAACGGTTTGCATGCCACCACTTCCATTGTTTAAAAATTGATTGCCCCACGCTGGTTGTGCACCCGAGGAAATAACAAGTTTAAAAAGACAAGCATTGGTTTTGATGAAAATTTCCACATATTATAATAACAGCAAGTTCCAAGCAGCTTTGGAAGAAGGAAATAACATGAAAGGACATAATGATATATATTTTTAATATAAAAGCAGAAATTTATGACATAGTACGCATGTGTTAAACAAGATGTATATCCCCTTTTTTGTGAGCATTGGTCAGGCGTAAGAAAGAGGTGCAGTATGGGCACTGTAGTAACGCGATGAACGCCAGGAACTCTGGGAGGTTTTTGCACGTGAGGTGGGTGGAGTACACGTAGTTTAAATCGGGTGGGATTAGTAAGATGGTTTCACTGGACAAAGGAGAATCAGAAGTTAATGCTGAGAAAGAAAAACTAGGCGATGTTTCAAGCAGGTACGCACGGAGTTTTGTTGCAATGTGTAACGCTGAAATGGTTTGTTATTGAGCGCAAAGAAAATGGCTGTTGATAGACGCCCGATAGAAAATATATATTAATGAGCGAGGCACGCCCGCAAACAGAGAAGCATAAATGTAACATTCAGGTGTAGATAACAATCTAGGAACACGCAAGCCAGATCCAGTGTAAGTCGGGACAATAAATGTGAAAATAACGTGGTTTCAACTGCTGTATGGAAGTTTTTATTGAACAATCGTCAGAAGCAAAAATCGAGCTGAATAATATAACGATATAGATGCGTTTGACAGTTTCATTTGTTACAATGCAAAATATATATTTGGACGCAAGGGGATGAACACTTGTAATATATCGGATAATTTAATCAATGAGATGGGAATTATTATCATATGCTAAATGTTATATGCATTTGTTTAAATTAAGAGGATTTTAACTGTAATGAAGAAACTATATATATATTAATGCAATGTTGTTATTATTGACTTTCAGTTACCCCCGACAAAGGGCTATAAAAAGCCCGAAATGCATTGGGTTGAAATAAAGATTCGCTGCTTTGAACTATTGTTTGTATGGAATCGTATTTTCCAAGGAGGCCTGGATGGGCACATGTGAATACGTGAAGTTTCCTGAATACAATTTGTTTAACATGTGGATAATTTTCGGAAAAAGAGAAAGAATGGCAACATAATGGTGAAAAAAGGACGAACATAACTAAAGAGTAAAATGATGACAAATTGGTTGGATTTGATATCCACAAACATGCTGTGCGTCTGGGAGTGGAGCGGTGTTGAACCGCTCCCCACATGGCTTATCCCAACCTTTGCCCAGACATACAGGAAGAGCCCCTGAACAATTGTGAAAATGAACTATTTGTAGATGGCTCGTGCATGAGGCACAAGGAAGGAGGGTTGAGTGCTGCTTATGCTGTTTGTACATTGGCTCAAATGGTCAAAGCATCCTATTTACCTGGAATCAAGTCTGCACAAATAGCTGAATTGATTGCTTTAATTAAAGCATGCAAAATTGGGAAAAATTGGAGAGTAACCATTTACACTGATAGCCAGTATGGTTACGGGGTTGTGCATGACTTTGACCAACTTTGGATGCAAAGGGATTTCATGACTTCTTCAGGAACCCCTATCAAAAATGGCCAACATGTGAAAAGGCTTTTAGAAGCAATACAACTGCCAAAGGAAGTGGCTGTGGGCAAATGTGCTGCACATCAGTCAGGAAATGACTATGTGACTGCTGGTAATCGTTATGCTGACCAAGTTGCTCAATATTGTGCCAAGACAAAAATGGAAGCGAACAAGAAAATTGAAACAACAGGAATCAGATGCCAACTTATGCTTATCTCAGCCATAGAAACATGGGATGAAGTAAGACATTTACAAGATGAGGTACAAGTAAGTGAAAAGGAAGGGTGGATCAAAATAGGATGTCAAAGGAGAGAAGAAGATGGTGTTTGGATTTATCCAGATGGCAGGCCAATCATGCCAGACTGTTTACTCTCACAGCTATCAAGAATGTACCATGGAGATACCCACATAGGTAGAGATGCTATGATAAGACTTTTTAGACAGGATTGGTTAAACCCGAAGTTTATGACTGTCGCAGAGAGCCTTTGCCAGAGGTGCTTAATTTGTCAACAGATTAAACCAGGTAGGACAACAGTGGTCAGCTGGGGAAGAATTGGAAAGGCAGAGGGACCATTTGTAAGGTTGCAAGTTGATTTCATTCAGTTACCACCATGTAGAGGACTAAAGTACATCCTTCTCATAGTGTGTTTGTTCTCACGAGGGGTGGAAGCATATCCAACCACGTGAAATGACAGCATAACAGTTGCCAAATTATTGTTGAGGGAACTTATACCACGTTTTGGTTTTCCAGTAATGGTGGAATCAGATAGAGGATCTCACTTTAATAATGACATAATTTGATTGATCTGTGAAGCATTCAAGATTGAGCAAAAATTGCACTGTGGTGGACAACTGAATAGCACAATAAAGTCAAGATTGGCAAAGGTGTGCGCATCTACATCACTATGTTGGCCAGATGCATTGCCTCTTGTTCTGATGGGACTCGGAAACAATCCTGACAGAAACACAGGGTTGAGTCCCCATGAAGTACTCATGGGGAGAACAATGAGATTAGCCTTCATACCTGGACACAGACTGTTAAGCATAACTGATGATCTGGTATTGGACTATTGTAAAAGATAGGCTGACCTAGTGAGTTCTGTCTCTCACCAGGTTGGAGAAGACGCAGATGCCAGGCTGCCGGATCAAGCACATGATCCAAATCCAGGTGACTGGGTAGTAGTGAAGAATCACACCTGAGAGACTTGCCTAGCACCCAGGTGGAGTACCCCAAAATATGTCATACTGGTTACAACAATAGCAGTGAAATGTGCAGGATTGCCTAACTGGATACATGCCAGCCATACCAAAAGAGTACCAGCTCCTGATGAAGAAACTCAACAACAAGAAATCGAAGTTGAAGGTGCAGAAGGTTGTGCAGCTGAAGAGCCTAGAATAACAAACTCTGAAGTAGCTGATCAAGTACAACCAAGCAGGATTGGTTACCAGCAATTGACATACCTGACATACCTGATGTGGAAATAAGAACCAGAAGCAAAACAAAATTAGGGAAGCTAGAAACTAGTGAAGACCAGACAGGTATAGAAGATCAAGCTCAGGAAACAGAATGTTGAAGACCCTGAGCAGGAACAGATAGGGATAGAAAAATGCACTCAGACTGAGGTGAGCAAGTATTTTCACAAATCTGAGGAGGGACAGACAGGTGTAGAAGAACACGTTTAGGCAACAAATAAGTCAAGTGCAATTAAACATGAGCAGAACCAGTTAAGAATAGAGAAAAAAGTTCAGGGCGAAGAGCAGGCTAAAGAAGACTCTGTACAGGGACAGATAGACAATGTACTTCAAGAAGTCCTGAACTCGGTCAACTAGAGAGGGATTTAGAAGACAAAGAAAATCAAATTGTGCCACAGCATAATACAAATAAAAGATTACTTAAAAGTGATGAAGAAGGAGTACAACACAACCCAAAAGGGTTAGAAAAGGTGACAATTGGCCTAGATATGTCAAAAGATTAAGATATCATCTAAAGACCATTAATGAAGAACCTGAACAAGTGAACAAAGTCACTAGTCAATCAGGACAGACCAATGAGAAACACAAGCGAAGGAGTCAAAGATTAAAAATATTGAACAATAAGTTCAGAGCAACTGAATGGGCTTATGTGATTCTTGAAGAACTTGAAAATTTAGATTTAGATTTAAATGAAGAAAGTGATGAAGAAATAATTGCAGATCAAATTGACGAAGGAGAGGTGAGACCTCCTTGAAAACGTACCAAGAAAACTTAAAATTTTCTGGAAGTAAAGAAGGAAGAGAGATTTTTTTAAACGGGCTAAAAAAAGAGTTGCTGAAAGACCGAAACAAAATTGTTTAAAGAAATGTTGTAGAGTATGTATATGTATCATCCTAATAGTGATTATAGTATGGTTAGGTTTAACGATAGCGATACCATATTTGATGAGTATACAAAAGAAAATGAGTACAGACACAGATGGAAAATTAGCTAACATAAAGGGAAATAGAGTAGAACTAGAAGCCTCAGATGAGTTAGAAATACATCACACAGTAACAGATAATAACACAGATTTAAACGTTTTCACAAAGCTATTGTTTGAATATGTAGATACTATGGAGATTAGTGATTGTTATGTATGTATAAAATTACCAGCTTCAGTAGCAGAAGGTGTTACATATCACCATTTACCGCTAACATATGGCATTTCATGTAGTGTATTAGCAAGTCTGTTCTACAAAACAGGAAAATTGCAGTATTTTTATTCAAACCTAGATGTGATATTTTCAGAAGTTCCTGTTAGAAGGAATATGAATCCAGTACTTAGTAGCCTAGCAGCACAGTATATGGGTGAATTGTTCCTAGGACAACATGCAATAGATATAGCAGAAGCTCACAAGCATAATTTAACATGCTCACTAAAAGAAGAAGAAACAACTTTTTGAATTTAGTAGAAGAAAGGAGACAACATTTCCAGAAGAAGGCCAATGAACAGAAACCCAAAATTCCACCATGGGCTGAGAAAGAAAGAATGTTTACACCTGGCAAGGCCCAGGCTGCGATGGCACTAGATTTTGAAAAGAAAGATCTGTCTCCATAGATTAAAAACTGATTATAACAATGTATTTATTGGTTCCAGTGAAAGTGAACATAACGTTTTGGTTATTGGAGGATGGGGACTAAAAGGGGGCACTGATCCAGTATTTCCTGGAATCTACTATATAGGTGGGAACAAGGCTTACTTTAAGCTACCTGCAAGATGGTATGGGAGTTGCTATTTTGGAATAGTATTCCCTAAAGTCTATCATGTGAAAAGAATCACTGGAAGCAATGAAAACAATAATGAACTTATACGTAGTAAAAGAGCTAGTTTTGCGGAAATAGTATGGGACATATTTAGTGTATTGATACCTTCAGTGGGAGTAATTCTGAATTCACAAAGAATTTGTCAATTGTCCACTATAGTTTATCGCTTATCAACTGATACTGCTGGAGGGTTTTTGATGATCAATACTGAAATGGTTGCGATCAGATCTATGGTTTTGCAGAATCAACTTGCCCTTGATATTTTATTGGCAAAAGAGGGTGGAGTCTGTAAAATGCTGAAAGCACAACACTGTTGCACTTACATACCTGATAAAAGTATAGAAATTGGTAAATACATAAAGAATATTACAAATTTGGAAGAAGAATTAAAACCACTGGAAGTTGACAGTGTATGGAAACAGCTTAACATCAATAGAGTCATGGTTTGCTAATTTTGGAAAAGTAGTTGTAGCTCAAGTAATACTACCTATACTTGGAATAACTATGATAAGTTTGATAATAATGATCTGGTAAAAATGGGTTAAAATGAGAAGAAAATATGAAGTAAATAAACAGAAAGAAAAGGAAATATGAAGGAATTAGGCTTGAAGAATTAAAAGGAGAATTATGTAAGAAAATGAAGAACATGGAAGGCAAAGATGATGTAGAAATGGATAAGATAGCGAAGGGAATGGAGATATGCTAAAGTTGGCATTTGATTTGGGTATGGGTAGTTGTTGATGGCTTAAATGCCATCAGAGTGGGGATTGATGGAGCAAGGATTTGCACATAAGCAACTTGCTCGGATATAATCCTCTCATATAACATTGAAATAAATTATTAATATTGTTTGTAGTACTAACTTTACACAACATTTTACATTTATTAGAAAAGGGCGAAGCTTGCCTATGTGTTTTACTAACAAGTAACCCGAGTGCAACTAAAAAGGCCTGCTAACGCGGGAAAACAAACTGTGTATGCGTCAACTGCATGACTTCTTAATGCTTGGAGGGGAAGCTTTGCTTCTGTGCAATGACAGCCAAATGGCCGCTTAAGAACTAAGTATGGGCGGAAAATTAGTTTCGCTCGCGGAATTTGCAAATCCGCGAATTTCGCGAGTGGGACAAATTTTGCTCAGGAAGCACTTACAGGGTTACAGCAGGTGCCCAAGTTGAAGCTAATTTCTTTGTAACCATTTACAAAATGGTTACAAAGAAATTAA
Source organism: Lissotriton helveticus (assembly GCF_964261635.1). Classification (NCBI taxonomy): domain Eukaryota; kingdom Metazoa; phylum Chordata; class Amphibia; order Caudata; family Salamandridae; genus Lissotriton; species Lissotriton helveticus. The sequence goes on from NC_136072.1 coordinate 526,697,906, forward strand.
CTTCAACTTGGGCACCTGCTGTAACCCTGTAAGTGCTTCCTGGCGCCTCTTTGCCTAATTGCAACTATTCTCTGACCCTGCTCTGACCCTCGAAGCAGGTTCAGAGAATAGTTACAAGTAGACAAGGAGGCTCCGTGAACAGGACAACGGGAAGCACTTACAGATAAAGCAGGTGCCCGAGTTGAAGGTCAAATTCAGTCAGCCCCAAAAAATCACTGGAGCTTCATTCTCCCCATCTGCTGCTCTGATCGTGCCTGACCTTTTATACACACAAGAGGCATGTGAACTCGCATGGAAGCTTCGCCCGTTTGGCCCCGCCCACACACTAGCGGTGTGCACCGTCTTCCTGCCATTTACCCACTAATGTGGACAGCTCACTCAAGGGACCCCTGCACCCTTCGGCGCTATGGCATAGTAACACACATGGTCACTGGAGCTTCATTCTCCCCATCTGCTGCTCTGATCGGTCTCTGACCACTTATACACACAAGAGGCATGTGAACTCGCATGGAAGCCTCACCCACACACTAGCGGTGTGCACCGTCTTCCCGCCATTTACCCACTAATGCGGAAAGCTCACTCAAGGAACCCCTGCGCCCTTCGGCGCTATGGCATAGTAACACACATGGTCACTGGAGCTTCATTCTCCCCATCTGCTGCTTTGATCGGTCTCTGACCACTTATACACACAAGAGGCATGTGTACTCGCATGGAAGCCTCGCCCACACACTAGCGGTGTGCACCGTCTTCCCGCCATTTACCCACTAATGTGGAAAGCTCACTGAAGGGACCCCTGCGCCCTTCGGCGCGATGGCATAGTAACACACACATGGTCACTGGAGACAACTCTTCTGGCACTTTAGGCAGCTGTAGTGCCGAAAAAGCACTATACATTTACCCAACAAGGTAGCACTTACTGATTAGCCAGTAGAAAGTGCTCCAGTTAGGTACGGTGAAAAATCGCAAAAAAATCCGCGATTTCGTTGGGAAATTTGCGAATTTGTGGATTTTTTTGCGATTTCGCGCGAATTTGCGAACCGCTGATTTGCAAAATTCGCCCATACTTATTAAGAACCCACATGCTAAGCATCTGCTCTGCCTGAAACTAAACCGCGTTATATATTAAGTGCTAATGCATAAAGTCTTTTTAATTAAATGGGATTAGAGTAGAAATAAGTAGTATACAGTGAAATCATTTTATTTGAATCTAACATCTTGTCTTTTTGACTTCTCTGTTAGTTTGTATTTGGGCCTTAAAGAGAGCTAAGGGCTGACACCCATGTGACACCCATGTGACACCCATCCGCATGCGTAGTAGAGACAACTCCAGAGTCATGAACTCAAGTCTTGGAACCCGATCAAGGACACCCTTTCCACATGTCCTGGGAACCAGCTGTACATCCTGAAGACTCAATGGACAACTGTACAAACTGTATAGATTGTTGATAATGCATTATGAACATGGGTGGGAAATAAAGCTTGGGAGGAACAAATTAATGGGTGGGAACATAAGACAAAGGTCTTAAGAAAGTATTAAACTTAGCATTGTGTGATGATCATCCCCTCGGTTTGTCCAATCAGAATAAGGAGATTCATAAGGTTGAAACATTTTGGGGTGGTACATGCCATTAAGAAAGTATAATTGGGGAAGGTAGTTAGATTAGTTTGCTCAATTGCTGCCAGAACACTGAGAGATAGAGATGCTGTCCGATTGCTGATCGAAATACTTAAAGAAGCATAAAGATGGGTGGAAGGAGCGTCAAATGCACAATAAAATCCTCAGTCCAGTACTGGAGTCCATGATTTTTATTATTTAATCTTTCAAAGAATTTCCAACAGAGAAAATGTCCAATCCAATGTAAATTACGAGAAATATTCCATCCAAATAAATGCTTCCTGGTCCGCGAATAATCACAACTCAAAACAGCCTACGCGTTTCGTCCTTCTAGGACATCATCAGGGATCCTCAAAATGTACAGCTCAAATCTGCTGCTGACTAAATCCTACTTGAATTCAAAGGATGTCTATTCATCACTGTACTCCCCATATATCGGGATCTTTCTATTCAAACCACCAATCAGAAAAACGTCCTGTTACTATTTATCTTTCAATACCAAAACGATATCTTCACCAAAAACTCAAAATTCTTGTCAAGCGTGTTGTATTAAGTCAAAAATCCAGGACCGGCGACAGTAGGTCGTGATAAATCCACTGTACTTAAAGAAGCAAACTTAGAATTTTTAAGCAAGTAAACTTAGAAAAAAGATCGCCGAAGAATCGAGGAGGTAATAGAATTATAAAGAAGATCACGGAAGAATAGAGGAGGAAATTAGAATCAGAGAGGGGTGAGACACAGGCATCAAATCTAGAGGAGGCTACCTGTGCTTTCCTAATCCTGTCCTGAACCTGTCACCCGATGGGGACCACAACTCTTGGCCAGAGGGGTCTGATCTTGCACCATCCTAGATAACTATAAATCTGTTTATTGTGTCAATGTGCCTTTTCTCTCTGTCCTCTCTTCCTTAGGTACTTGTCATTGAAATTATAGTTTAATCCAAATAAGTTGAATCTTACCTCTTCAGAATGATGGAGTTAACACTGTAATTTGTCTTTGATTCTTATGGTAAAATTCAGATAAACCTTTCAAACTTATCCGAGTCTCTGGTTATTTAATGAATAAAACAGGTAAACGTTTTATGGTCATTATTTCCAAATGAAATCAACTAAAATAGATCCATTTGTAAGGAAACCGCTTAGTAATTAAATAGGCTCAAGACTGAGAATCAAAACGGACAGATAAAGAGTGAGTGTGGTTTATGGGCCCGACTGGGTATTTGGTGAATATTGTCTGCAGGTTGGTGTCCGGCAGGATCAAGGGTGACCCACGTCAGCCCTTTTCCTCAGTCTTGTTTGGTGACAGTGTTTTCCTATTTAGTTTTTAGATGCAGAAGCTACACTCAACTATGATTTCTACTAGTCTCGGATAAATGGGGCCTTGTCAAGGGCTAGATGCTTGGTTGGTTTGTTGAATCCCTTTCTATATTGCCCAGTAGCCACAGTGCCACATGTCCAGCATAGTATACATGAAATGTGTCAAAGGTCTCCTTTAGACGGTGCCAAATTGGAGGAAAAACCTATAAAAGAAAATACACCCTTGTAAACCTTAAGAATGTTGATTGAAAATGAAGAATAGTAATGAAAAATAGCAAGATACCAAACTCTTACTGAGGGACAGAAAAGGAAAAAGAGCCAGGTCAAATTCCAGAAGTAGATTCCAGTATTAATAGAGGGGACAGTTCCAAAATGATAGCTCACAGATCATTTATTGCACACTCTCTCTCTTCCAGCTTGCTGGATCTCTCACTCTTGCCATCTCACACTCTGGAGAGCTCAACCGTGACACCAACATGCCACTTAGGCAGCCCACACAGCAGCCTAAACACCCTAAATTGCTGGGCCAGTCCAGCCAGCCCAATCCACTAACACAAGGAGATAATGGACGGAGCACTGAAACTTTTCAGACACTCACCCCAGTCACAGATCTGGGTTGAATCCATCATCATTCTTTAGCTCACTTCACCACCCCAGTTCAGACACAGCTATATGCAAATCAGTCTTGACCCTGTACCTCATGGGAACAGTCCAGTCCAAACTGGCAAGCCCTGTCTTCCTGGATCAGAAACAAGCATCCTGGGACTGGATTCAGGCTAACAGCCTTCATCAGCCAGGCTAGCTTGAATCCATTGGCAAAGTGAGCAAGGGACCCATGTCTGGGCATACCCTGCCAACTTAGGACAAATAAAGCAAACACAAGGAGATGATGGAGTCACAGATCTGGGTTGAATCCATCATTGTTCTTTAGCTCACTTTGCCACCCCAGTTCACACACAGCTATATGCAAATCAGTCTTGACCCTGTGCCTCATGGGAACAGTCTAGTCCGAACTGCCAAGCCAGGGCAAGGGCACAGTTGGAGCAGGAAGTTTTAGGGGGCACAGTGAGATCAGCAAAAGGATGCTGGGAGACAGTGCGCAGGTGGGGGCAGGATTGAACGTGGCACAGGCCACGACACAGGAGGCAACTAGGAGCCTGACCTCTGCAATAGTGGCAGCAATGTTAGTATGGAGTGATGAGGACAAAGTAGGACAGGAAGGTGGATCTGGAGACTAGCACCTGGAATGGGGCAGAAGTTGGTCACTGGCAGATGATGGAAGTAAGCCAATAAACATGTATACAAAGGAGGGCCGGAGCGTGGACGGGGATGGTTCAGGGGCATGGGGGGCTGTTGAGGGAGCTCACAGGGCAGAGCATAGGTTTAGGCAGTGGTAGTTGGTTGTCAGACACATGGGCAACTCAGGACTCGAGAGATATAATTAGCAGCACACCGGAACTAACCTAATTTTTACAGGTTGAACAATATAGCGGCTTAGCAGACTCGGGATGGGAATTTTGCAGCTCTGCTTCCCCAAGGGGAAGAGAAGGCATGACCTCATGCTGCTAGCTGGAAGGCAGTGGTGGACAGCAAGATCACTTCCCCAAAAAGGTCCAGAACTCCTTTGGGGTTTCAACCTACGGGAGGTTGCAGTGCTACCCCCAGCGGCATGCACTATGGGATGCAAGGTTTTTTGGTCATGGTACGGCTCCTCAGCAAGGCTTGAATTGGACTGCATGTGTAAACCTTGACAGAATATCACATTTCTGAGCAGCTAAAAAGGTCACAAAGGCAGAGGATATAGATGTATTAGAGGAGACAATGTTGGACTATGATAAAGAGGGTTTGGAGGAGGGTGAATTGTTGGAGAATGGCATGCCTCAAGTGGAGAAAACAAGACGGTGGCAGCATAGGGGGGGTGGAGACGGGAATGCTCACCAGTCTGTGCAAAGTGTCTTTCAGAGTTCAGGAGATGGTCGGCAGCATTTTGGAGGACATAGAGGATCGGAACAGCAGCGATAGCTGGAGAGACAACGGGCTCTGGAGCAGGCACCGATCTTGGCGCCAAGTAAGGATGTGCAGAGCGGGCAAAATGCAGCCAGCATGGTATCAATCAGTGTGCAGGCAAGGAAGTCCCAGGAGAGTGGGGCGAGTCGATTGAGGAAATGTTTATAAGTCAAAGATACAGGGGTAGTCATGGAGGAGCAGGGTCCAGCTTGTAAGGTAGACACAGTGACTGTGACAAGGGGCAGTAAGACAGGCATCTCATCACCGGTTAAGAAGGTGAAAGGAAAAGACGGAGGGCAGCAGGAGCCACAGAGCAAGGAGTAGAACTTGAAATTACAGGGGGACAAGAGTAGGAACAACAGAGGGGAAGTCAGAGGTCTTTGAGAGAAAAGGGTTGAATATCAAAAAGCTGCCTTACGTGGGGGTCTCTAAGCCTTTGGGTGTGCACCTCATGCTAGCAGCTAAAGAGAGGATATGGAAAGGAGAATATGTTGAAATGCTAAAATTACTGCATAGAAAGCTAAGGCCTATGGAGGGCTCCAAGGAGGAGGAATATGAGCTGTCCAAGCTGCCAAACGTGCCATTGACAATAGGAAATTGGACGGCGGCCTTTCTAATCTATGCTACTGTATATTATGAAAAAACTCTGGAAGGTGCTCTTTAAATATATGGATGTTATATGAAAAGCAAAGATCAACTATGGGGGCTATGCTTGGGCCCAATACGATGATGAGTTTTGTGCTATCATGAACCTGGATCCTGATGCACAATGGGAGGAGTTCGACTCAGACCTCGGGCAACATACGATGGGGCCCTCTAAGTTTGGGAAGACTATTTTCATGGTCGGTGGGTTACCTATAGTATACCACCCCTTTCAGAGGCACCCCACCTGGGAAGGGTTAGGGGCGACAAACAAAGGTCTGAGTAGTAGGACAGGAGCATGTTGAAATTTTAACAAAGGTCTATTCACCAGGGAATACTGCAAATTGTGGCACAAATGTTACCAATGCGCCATGAGACATCCCCTTATCCATTGCTATAGGGCAGGGTGTTCCTCATCAGGATAGTGGCAACAGCAGCAAGGATACACAGGTGTGTAGCAGCTCAGTCCAATGTCAAGTGTCAGGGCAGGACAGTGTGCTCTACAACCTGGGGGCAAGGGCTCATACACCAGTTAAACTAGAGTGGCATGATTTCTAGCTGTCACATCATGATAAGGAGGATGGCAGGCTATTGCAAGAGGGGTTTTGATGGGGGTTCGAATTAGGATACAAAGGCCAAGGGTGCGCAGGTGGACGAACAACCTCAAATCTGTCAGCACATAGAAGCAAGTGCCACACATCTGTCAGCACATAGAAGTAAGTGGTGAGGGAAAAGTTGTGGAATGAAATGAAAGAAGGTAGGATGGCTGACCATTTGATAATTGGCCTATGGCAGGTTTAAATTTTGTCTCAGATAAGAGTAGCTCCGAAAAAAAGAAAAAGGGTAGTTCAGATTGATACAACACCTTTCCTGGCCAGAAAGCACCCTTGTTAATGATTTTATCCCGGATGACTTAGGGCCATTTGTATCAAGTAAAATTGCATTCGATAACGCCAAAATTCGCAGAATTTCGGCATTTGCGAATGCAATTTTGCCAAATGGTATGTATTAAGGCAAAATAAGGAATCGCAAAATTTGCGCTTCCTTATTTTGCGATTGCATTAAAGGAATCGCAAATTTTGCGATTCCTTAAATGCAATGTAAGAAGCACCAAAAAAGTGCAATTTGGCCTTAAGGAATCACAAATTAAAAATGCACTTTTTGCATTTTTCAAAGTGCAATGTGAAGCACATACATGCCCTTAGGGCATGTATGTGCGTCACATGTGTCCTTTTGACACCCCTGCACCCTTGAAATTATTCTCAATTTGCGATTCTCATATTGCGAATTGCAAATTGAGAATAACTTCCCATTCATTCCTATGGGCCTCCTGGCCCATAGAAATGAATGGGAAAGTATTCCTTAATTGTGATTCGCAGTTTGTTAATCGCAATTAAGGAATATTAAGAAATCGCTAAATAATTCCGATTTTTTACATACATCCCTATTTGCAATTCTCAAATAGCGATTTCAAAAAAATCGCTATTTGAGAAGCGCAAATCAGGATGTTGATACATATGGCCCAAGGTATCTGTGACATATTTCTTAGTGGACGTGGCTCTATCCTTAGGTAGAGAGACTAGGACAAGGGGTGCAAATAGCTAAGGGCGACATCAAGTCGGCTTTCCGCTTGCTGCCAGTACATCCAGATGACTTCCAGCTGTAGTGCATTCAGTTTGAAGGCCAATGGTATGTTGATTTGGTGCTCCCGATGGGGTGTTCGATCTCATGTGCTCTGTTTGAACAGTTTAGCACCTTCCTGCAATGGTTGTTCACGCGGTGAACCGGACATGAACACATCACACATTATGTTGATGACTTAATTTGTTTGAGTTTAAAGTTTTAAGGAGCTCATGGTGGACCTTGGGGTGCCATTGGTACCAGAGAAGACCTGGTACTGTGCTGTCCTGGGAATTAAAATGGACTCAGGGGCAATGGAAGCCCACCTACCAGAGGATTAGAAACTTTCGATGCATTGCTTTTGGATGACATGCTGGCTAAAGCAAAAGTCTCAATCAAGGAGGTACAGGCTCCTGAAGCATTTGAACTTTGCCTGTAGGGTATTAAGAGCAGGGAGGACTTTCTGTAGGTGGCTAGGGATGTCTCTGTCTGGCTTGCTGTTGCCACAACACCATGTGTGATTGGCGGCAGGGGTCAGAGAGCATCTAAGAATGTGGTGCTTCTTTTTAGAATCTCTCAATGGAGTGCCTCTGGTAGCACTGAGAGAGTTGGAATGGGATTCACAGATCTACTTCGATGATGGGGGAGGAATGGGCTTTGGTTCTTTTTGGCAAGGCAAATGGAATGTGGAGAAATGGCCATCCGACTGGAAGAAGAGGGGCAGACTAATGCCTTTCTGAAAACTTTTCCCCAAGTGATTGCAGTAACATAATGGGGGGAGCAGTTGGCACACAAGAAATTTCTGTTTAGAATTGACAACATGGCAGTGGTCCAAGTGGCAAACTGTCAGTCAGCAAAAGATGTTCACGTATTGAAACTGCTGCATGTTTTTGTGTTGAGGTGTCTGAAGTGTGACTTTTATTTAGAGCGTGTCATGTTCCGGGAGTGGACAATGACATTGCAGATGCTTTGTCTCATTTGTAGTGGGAGAGATTCCATGAGCCGGTCACGGAGGCAGACAGAATCAGGATCAGGATGCCACAGGAGCTGAACAGTAGGCGACAGAGGATGCTCCAGTTGGTGGTATAGTCGTCGGCAGTGTAGATGAGAAAGGTCCAATCAGAGTTCTTAGATAGTGGAGCACAAAGGATGCAAGAAGGTTGGGCCAGTACTGAGGATGCAGTGCAATTCATGTTGTCATCGAGAGAAGGCAGTCGAGAGTTATGATCTCAGGAAAGCTGGCTGGTGTAACATTTATTGGAAAACTCCTTTGGTCAGGGAATTGGGCAGAAGAATGTTGGAAGACTGGGCCAGAGAAGCTGGTTGCGTCGGTAAGAGGAGACCTCTGACCTGGGGTTTATTTGGTGAGGTTTATTGTGAGTTTGCACAGGATGTGCCGGGGGTGAAGGGATGAATCAGTGTTATTCACCGCCTTAATGATATGGATGTTCCTTTATCCATTCTGGGTATTAGATCTATGAGGGGATGGGGGAAGATGAGGATATTGTGGAAAGAGGTTTTCCGCTGCAAGGCAAATTTGCAAGTTTGGTTATACAGGTTGAAGATGTATAAGAGGCATCAGGGCAAGTCTGTTTTGCTCAGAGAATATCCAGTTGCCCATCTTCAGCCTGGTGTAATGGGGAATAGCACTGCAGGCTTGGACCCGGTTGGTAGTGGGGAAAGATTTCCAATACGTAGACAGTGGGTCAGTGATGGCATTCCAGCTGTTGGCAGTCCTGCGCCAGATGTTTGTCCAAGTAGGGGTTGATGCAAAAGGTTAGAGGATGCATTGATTCTGCATAGGGATGGTGACAGAAGCGGGAGAGGCTGTAGTAGGTAGAACATTGTGGGCTTAGGTAGATGGGCCTCTGAGTTTTTCCAGTGCTACGTGTGGGGGTGTGGGTGAATGTTGAATCATATCCAGTTTTTCAATTGTTCTTGTTGTGTCTTTAGGTTTGGTACCTGGCCCCAAGGACGCAGAGCTTGATTGTGTGTCATTCTTTAATTAAGTGTGCGGAAAGGCAGGCGAAGCAGAGCAGCCATGGCATAAATTTGAGTCTTGACTCCAACATGTTACATGTGCACTCGCATGACCAGGAGGGCATGCGTTGAAGGGAGCGCCTGTTTTTTTTAAAATGCATTGTTAGTGGGAGGGAAGTGCCCAAATGTGCTGATTTTACATTTAGATGAGAACGACTTAGTAGTAGAAAAGGGTTGGCGTTGATTAGAGTCATGAAGGAGGATCCAGGTGAGATACGTCAGTGGGCAGGGTGCCATGTTATGTGGATGGAGTTTATTCCAAGGAGAGTGTGGTGTGGGGTTAACGAACCAGCAGCAATAGATAGGGCTAGAAGGAAGCTCAACAGGAAGATGCAGGAGATGGAGTTTTTTGTAGGGATCGTGTATCCAGCAGAATTGAGCATACAGACTTGCGGTGTGAGAGTGTTGAGTTTTTCCTCGGAGACGGAGTCCCGTTGTTGAACTATGGCTTGAGTTTTATCTATTACAGTTAAGAGAGGTTTGGGCTACGGCATTGAATCTTTGCCGGTGGGTGCCTGGAGAGGGGCAGAAAAAGGCGAGTAGGGTCTTTTCCGGGTGGCGGTTGACCGAGAAGTTTGGCATGGGTTAGTGAAGTATATTTTTGTTGACAGTGGCAATCAGCCGTGGCCCGTGCAGGTGAGAACGGTGATGCAGGAGGGCTGTGTGGGGGGGAGGTTCGACAGATGATGAGGGAAAATGTATTATTTATTTAAATTTTACTCGTGGTCGTCTGTTGAAATCCCCCCCACCTGGCCATACCTCCCCACGGCACTTACCTGCACGGGCCACGGATGGCAGCAATCGAGGCTGAAAGGGAATGGGTAGACAATCTCACACCTGGATGAGGCAGGAAGTTTAAGGTTCAGTATGTGTCAGGATCCAGGCCTCTTGTTCCATCAACTGGAACAGGATATAGGGCTCCGGGAATGCATGTTCTGTATAAATGAATGTCTATTTTCACAGAATCCCTTGCTGTGTTTCCAGGGATGCAGGAGAAACTCGGCTGAGACTGCAGTGTGTGCGCAGAAAGTTTGCGAATTCTGAAATCTTTTAAAAACTTGTAATTTTATTTGTACTGGTTTTACTTTGCTACATTTGCACAATGTACTGTTTTTAACTAAGAAACTTATGAGCATATCATGGTAGGCTGCCTGCCCCGGTCCATCCCGGCTGTGTGCCGTTGCGTTGAGGGCGGGGCAGAGCATGTCACTAGGACATCACTTCCGGGTCTAGCAGGCAGAGGCGTGCCTCCTGCCTGATCCCCCTACCAGAGACCGAGGTGATCACGGACGCGCAGAGACACTCGGTGAGACTGCAGAGTGTGCGCAGAAAGTCCACGAATGATGATGTTTTTTAAAAACTTGTAATTTTAATTGTACTGGTTTTACTTTTCTAGATTTGCCCAATGTACTGTTTTAAACTAAGAAACTCTTGAGCATATCACGATAGGCTGCCCGCCCCGGTCCATCCCCGCTGTGTGCCGTTGCGTGAAGGGCCTGGCAGAGCGTTTCACTAGGACATCACTTCCGGTCCAGAGGGCAGAGGCTTGCCTCCCGCTTGATCCCCCTACAAGAGACCGAGGTGATCACTGACGCACAGAGACACTCGGGTGTGACTGCAGAGTGTGCGCAGAAGGTCTGAGAATGTTGACATTTTTAAAAACTTGTAATTTTAATTGTACTGGTTTTACTTTTCTAGATTTGCCCAATGTACTGTTTTAAACTAAGAAACTCTTGAGCATATCACGATAGGCTGCCCGCCCCGGTCCATCCCCGCTGTGTGCCGTTGCGTGAAGGGCCTGGCAGAGCGTTTCACTAGGACATCACTTCCGGTCCAGAGGGCAGAGGCTTGCCTCCCGCTTGATCCCCCTACAAGAGACCGAGGTGATCACTGACGCACAGAGACACTCGGGTGTGACTGCAGAGTGTGCGCAGAAGGTCTGAGAATGTTGACATTTTTAAAAACTTGTAATTTTAATTGTACTGGTTTTACTTTGCTAGATTTGCACAATGTACTGTTTTTAACAAAGAAACGTACGAACATATCATGGTAGGCTGCCCGCCGCGGTCCATCCCGGCTGTGTGTCGTTGCATGGAGGGCGGGGCAGAGCGTGTCACTAGGACATCACTTCCGGTCTAGCTAGCAGAAGCGTGCCTCCCGCCTAATCCCCCTTACATAAACCAATGTGCATGCGACCGCACAGCGGACGCGCCGCTGGCACACCAAAGGCACGCCTAAGGCAAGCCCGTCTGTGCCCGTCCACGACTGTACGGGACCAGGGGCCAGAAACCCTGGTTCTAATAGGTCACAAGATAGGATCAAGTACTCTAAGGAGGAACTACTGAGATCACAAAAGCCCAATGACACAGCACTCATATTTAAAACACAGCATATAAGTGTAGACAATATGGCACCGATATGTAGGCACTGCAATACAGCACTCACATTTAGAACACAAAATATTAAGGAGACTAAGCTACAGCTGCCATTACTAAACTGCAGGTCAATGGCCAGACACAAGCATGAGATACATGATCTATTAAGGGAAAGATCACTGGATGCTCTATTCCTAACCGAGACATGGCTTTACGAGAACTCTACCCCAGATGTACTAGACGCCATCCCGAATGACTATCTCCTAGTAAGGAAGGATAGGAAAGGCCAAAGAGGTGGGGGAATTGCCATAATCTACAAAGCCGACATAAAATGCGAAATCAAAAAAGCAGGCCTAGACAACTGTGAGGCACTCTTCTTCACTCTATCCACAGCAGAAGACAACACCATAGCTGGCTTTCTTATCGACCGCCCACCCAGCCAAACAACGCAGTTTGTGGCAAGCCTGGAAGAAAAGGTAGTACACCCAGCCCTGAGACACAATGCATTTCTGCTTTTGGGGAACCTTAACATACACTTCGATGATACACATAACCAAGATATATGGGCAATTTGCAAGGATCTACTGGCACTTAATCTAACACAAAAAGTGGAATCACAAGCCCATCAAGGGGGCCGCATCTTAGACCCTATTTTCACAGATTTTTCTGAGGTGGAAGTCAGAGCACTATGGCCAGTCCCCTGGTCGGATCACTACTTAGTCCCCTTCACAGTGCCATCTCACAGAAGGAAGGCCCAACATCCTAGGAAGGAAATCGCTACCAGAAAGTGGAATAAATTCAATTCCGCTTCCTTCACTCAAGCTCTTAGGGACATGAATCCAACATTGGATAAAAATATTAACCTAGTCAATGATCAGATAGATGCATTAATTACTAATGCACTAGATAAAGTAGCACCCTTGCGCACTAGAATCCCTAAGAGACAAAAGGCAACAGCACCATGGTTCAATGATGAATAAATGAAGGCTAAAAAAGGTGTAAAAAAATAGAACAAGTCTGGAGGAAAAGATATTGCAATAGGTCCAAAGAAGAATATAAAAAGGAACTTAAAGACTATCATTCACTGATAAAATAGAAAAAGCCAGCAACTCTCATAAAGAAATGTTCACAATTGTGAAATCTCCGAAAACCAAGAAGATAATAAAGATATAACAGCCTGCAAAGAGAGCTGTAATAAGGTGGCAGATTTTTTTGCAAATAAAGTAACAAATATATATGAGACCTTCTCAATAGAAGTACAGCAGGGCACCAATGTATCCGGTGTAAGCCTTGGGAACTTAATAGGAGCAACGCTAGATGAATTCAAAATACAGGAAATGGAGGAACTCAAAGCCACAGCAAAAGGAATAAAATCGGGTTCCCCTTTAGATCCGGGCACGACCAGGGAGAGTAATGGAGGGGGTGGACATAATCCTGCAGAACATTGCGGAACTCATCCTCTGCTCCTTTGGAAGTAGTCCCAATCAAATGGAAACAGGCCATTGTTAGACCACGCAGGAAAAAAACATTGTTAGAATATACAGTATTAGAAAACCTTCGCCCAATCTCATTACTACCATTCGTGGCCACGATAGCAGAAACAAATTACAAACAGCTGGTAGACCACATCAATACTAATGACCTACTACACCCTTCCCAGTCAGGTTTTTGAATGGCGCACTCCACAGAATCAGCACTACTGATGGCCACAGAGGTGCTGAGAAAATATGCTGACGAAGGGCAAACGGCCGTGCTGATCCTGTTGGATCTCAGCACGGCGTATACCATCTCGCACAAATTGCTTCTTCAAAGACTAGAGGCCTGTGGCATCAAGAGGAATGCCCTGAAGGGGTTGACATCGTTTTTATCCGAACGGAGCTTCCAAGTTGCACAACAGATGCATCTGTTCGATAGTTTCGCTCTGCCCCAAGGGGTCCCACAAGGATCAATTCTAAGTCCCACCCTTTTCAATCTGTATGTGGGACCACTAGCAAAATGTGTAGAGAAACATGAGGTGTCAATAGTGTCATATGGGGATGACACACAGCTAATTGTAATGCTGTCCCAAAACAAAGAGCAGGCAGCTATCCGCTTCTCTAAGGGCCATATGTATCAAGGTCCAGTTTTGCGATTCTGAATTAGCGATTTTTCGCGAATCGCTAAATCAGAATCGCAAAACGGGATGTATGTAAGAAATCGCAAAAAATAGCGATTCCAAAAAATCGCTATTTTCATTGCGATATCTGAAGTAGCGATTCCTTAACTGAAAAAATCGCAAATTAGCGAATTTAGCAAATCTGAGAAAAGGAAACTCAGGTGCAGCTTGATGACATCACAACCAGGAAGTGTGACTACCCATGCTGCTCCTGAGTTTCTGAAGCACAGACAGAGAGAAGGAGTAGTGGAGAGGGAACGCTGCAGTGGTGAAAAGAATGCAAGACACAGGTGACATGCCCAGCCAGGACACCCCCCCCAGCAGCAGCAGGGTGACAACCAGAGGAAGATGAAGCAAAAGTTTTCAGAAGCTGAGCTGGAAGTGCTCATTCAAGAAATGGTCACAAGCCATGAGCTGCTTTTTGGAAAGAAATCACTCAGGGTGCCTGAGACATGGAAGCGGCGCATATGGGCAGACATCCAGCAAAAGGTGAATGCTGTTGGGGTAACACACAGGAGTGTGGAAGACTTACGGAAGCGCTGGTATGACATGGGCCAGCGCTTCAAGGAGAAGGTGGCTGCCAGGTTGGAGCAAGCCATGAAGACTGGTGGAGGGACCTCCAATGCCACTGACTCAACACCTTTGGAGGAACTGGTGGAGGGAACCCTACTTCCTGAAAGCGCCATGGGCGTGGCCGACCTGGACAGCTCCGACCCCCCCGGGACCAGGACAAGGTAAGAGGCATGCCATCACACCCCTGACCCCCCCCCCCCAAACTACCCCCACACACCCAGCAGCGACCCAGGGGCAGGACAAAACTAGAAGTCCAGTGCAGGTACACAAGCACACACTGCAATGCATTATGGGAGATGTAGTCACATGCACATTACAGTGGTGCATTTACACCCAGCCAATCCCCAAATGCATGTGCACATCAGGAAAGGAAAAAACAAGATACATGTAATCCCAACAAGTGATATTTAATAATTGTCACGTGCAAGTCAGAACAGTAAATACATGTGTGCTTTTACATCCACAGCATCAACTCCAACACAGGCAACAGGCAGTGGGAGACAGGGCGATTCCCCTACTAGACCAGCGGCAGGGCAGGAGGATGAAACAGAGGAGGAGGCTAGCCCAGTGAAACCCCCAAGCGCCGCAGGAGTAATGCTGTGCTACCACTACCCCCATTGGAGGACGAGGGCCAGGACACTGATGGCGATGTCCAAACTGATACTACACAGCCAGAACCACAACACCACCCACGTGCAGATCCGATACCAGTAGTCCCAACCAGGCGCAGGTCCCATGCTTCCAGCAGTGCTGCAGATCCAGGGGATGGGTCTGTGTTTGGCGGACTAGAGCTGCACATGTTGCAGGTACAGTGCCTGCAAGCACAAAATATAAAGTCCCTAAAAAGGGAAGTCAGGGCAGGCTTCAGGACCATGACAGGTGCCATGGAGGCACTCTGTGCCGTGCTCAAGGCTGACCGTGCAGCTAGGCGCAGGGTGATGCAGCGCCTAGACTTGTACACATGGGCGGTGAACCGCCTGTCCTCTGCCACCAATGTTTTATCAAGGCGCAACATCTGCATGCAGCGCGAGGTGGCGCACAACAGCAAGGATGTGGCAAGGGCCCTGCTCCGAATTACTACGGCTGTTGATGAGCTGCGGGCAGTCTGCACTACTGGGCCAGGAGTCCTGACTCTCACTGATGAGGACGCCCTATCAGGAAAGAGCAGTGTCACCCCCCCACCATGGATAGGCGCCGTAGTGGCCGACCCAGTAGGCCTAGGGGCCCAAGTGAGGGGGGCACTGTGCATTCCCAAAAAGAGGCTTCCTCCCGACAGCGCCGCTTGTGAGGAGTAGTACATGGGACCACAGGATGGGTGCAGCTACCCACTTCACATGGACACTTGCCCCTGATGGGGGACTTGCACTGTGCAGGAACATGTGCTGGACATTTGGATGGACATTGTGTGTCACTCAGCCTGTGTGACGTTAATAATCCTGATGTTAAGGAATAAAACACAGTCTGACAATTGATATCTAGCATTGTGTCATTTTGTCTTACCTAGAAATAGTTGCGTGTAATCTCATCTCGCCTCTGGCGCCCAGCAGCTGTACCAACTACACCGGCTGGCATGCGTTCCGGAGCTGGCCCCTCCACATCTGATGAGTCTGATTCACTGAGCTGGATGTACGACATTACAACGCATGCTTTTACATCGCATGCTTTTACAACGCGAGTTTTACAACGCATACCATTACAACGCATAGTGCTTTGGGGCGCTGGATAGTGAATTATTTAATTTACTATTCCAACTCCAGTCCCCGTGGATAGTAGGGAAGGTGTTGGATAGTAAATTAAATATATTCCCTATCCTAGAGCGCCCCCCAGCGCAATGCGTTGTAATGGTTTGCGTTGTAAAAGCTGCGATGTAAAAGCACTGCGTGGTAAAAGTTGCGTTGTAAGTGATGTTCCCCACTGAGCTCCACTGGTGTGCCTTTCCTGGTGGCGATGTTGGGCAGCATGGCACATGCTACCATTATCTTGCAACGGGTCTGTGGGCTGTATTGTAGTGCCCCTCCACTCTTGTGGAGGCATCTGAATCTGCTCTTGAGTATCCCAATTGTCCTCTCAATGGTGCCTTTAGTTGCTATGTGGGCACTGTTGTTCCGCCGCTCCACTGCGGTGGCTGAATTCAGGTAGGGGGTCAGTATGATGTCACGGACCGCATACGCACTGTCACCTGTGGGGTGGGAGGAATATGGTTAAGCACTGTCTTGCACATGCTATCGTTAACAAGTGTGGCCACTGTTCAAATGCATTTACCTAGTAGATACCCCTCACCAAACTCCCCACTTGTGAGTCTACGGTGTATCCCACTGTGACGGAAGATGTAAGAGTCATGCGTGCTGCCAGGGTATTTGGCAACAATGTCCGTGATGATGTGTTTGGCATCACACACCACCTGTATGTTCAGAGAATGGTAGGATTTGCGATTCCTGAACACATACTCATTCTGGGAGGGGGGGGATATTGCAACGTTTGTACCATCTATGCATCCGATGACGTGGGGAAATTGGGCTATTTGATAGAAGTCCTGTTTGGACTGGTCTAGTGCCTGTGGGGTGCTTGGGAAGTGAATGTGGTGATGCAGCCTCTGTACCATGGCATCAAGGAACGCGTGGAAAAAGCGTGAAAGAGCACTTTGCGACACCCCTCCTGCTGAGGCCATCACCCCCTGGAAACTACCTGATCCCAAGAGGTGCAGTGAGCACAGGACCTGGATGTGGGTGGGGATGGAGTGTGTCCTGCGTGTGGGATGTTCAAGGAAGGGTTTGAGTTCATCAATTAAATCAAGCATGCTCTCTTCATCCAGCCTGTAGTGTGTATGGATGTCCTCCTCAGTGCGCTGGAAGATGGTAATGCACGAACGGAATATCCTCTCCTGGCGACTCCTCCTCTGTGCAGCAGCTCTGAGTCGCAGCCTCCTGGCGATCACGTAAAGCCCAGCCATTGTGGAAAAAACTCTGTTGCATTGTGGGACTCCTTATATAAATTGCACCTGGTTACCACCTGCTCCTACTTGGTGTTAATTGCGATTCTCTAAAATGCAAATTTTTGTGAAATCGCTAATTGCGATTTTTTCATACATTCCATTGCGATTCCTTGTTTTGTGATTACACCATTTGCGAATTTCGCTAACTGAGGTAATCGCAAAATAAGGAATCGCTAGGGAAATCGCAGAATTTAGGGTCTCGCAACGTAAGCAATCTCTATTTTAGCGATTTCTCATTTTGCGATGCGATTGTGCTTCATACATTGGGAATAGCACATTTTTAGTCGCAAACGCTGTTTTTTGCGATTCGCAGAGTTTGCGACTAAAAATTAGCTTGATACATATGGCCCTAAATGTCTGGAGGAGGTGGCTGACTGGTTGTCAAGCCATTGCCTCCAGCTAAATGGGAATAATATGGAGGTAATTGTGGTAGGTCAGACACCTACCATATGGCCATCCGCATGGTGGCCAAAATCACTGGGCCAAGTACCCACCCTAAAAACAGAGGTGAAAAATCTTGCAATCTGGTTCGACTCCAAACTGTCATTTGACAATCAGATTCGAAGGGTTGCAGGGAAGTGCTATGGGTCCATGAAAACCCGGAGGAAAGTCATAGATTTGTTTACTTCTCATGCTAGGAAAACCATAGTACATGCAGTAATCACTTCACAACTGGACTACGGAAACGTACTATATCTATGTGCGTACAAAAAAGGCCTAGCTAAACTACAAAGGGTACAAAACGCAGCGGCACGTTTGGTTCTCAGCCTTCCGAGGAGAGCCAACACGAAGATAGCCCTGACTGCCTTACAATGGCTGCCAGTAGGGAAGAGAGTCGTGTTTAAGGCAATGTGCCACCGTCACCGCATCCTTTCAAATAAAGGTCCTAGATACCTCCAACCACTACTGACTAAATACACCCCAGGACGCAATCCAAGATCCATGGGAATGGCACTGGTGACAGTTCCAAGAATATTCAGAGCACGAACTGTGGCTCGCTCCTTCAGGTATTTAGCAGCTAAAATCTGAAATACCTTGCCAATCAACATCAGAAATGAACCAAGCGAAAGTATCTTCCGTAGACAGCTGAAGACATGGCTGTTCACAAAAACTGAATAAAAGCACAGTTCATGGGCCTCAGGGGGGCTACAGCAGACTCATTAGATATGTCTCAGCGCGGGGACACACCGGTTGGTGTAACCATGCGCTCTACAAATGAATAAATAAATAAATAAATATATTCACGTTCCCTTATTTTTTTTAAAACAGCGTCAGCAGAACAAGCCCTCGCTTGGCTTACGGTTCCTGACCTGTTACCACGCCCCTTTTTTTGTGTGCCTTGCTCCTCCAGACCCTCGTCTGTTGCCTGATTCCAGTGATACTTTGTTTCCTGCCTCAGAACCCTGAACCTGACTCGCGGCCGCATTCCTGCAAAAGACGCAAGCCGCGGATTGCCGACTGCCACAAGTATATCTTCCAATCCTTGAACATGACTTGTGGCTGCATTGCTGCCAAAGACGCTAACAGCGGGTTTCCAACTGCCATGCAAGTGTATTCAACGCCGTATATCGTTTTAGCACCTCTGGTTGTTGTATCCTCCTATTGTCATTTTTACTGTGGACACGCACCTATCTTGCACACCGGATACTCATTAGCGGCATGGCCCTCTTTCACGCTAAGGTTTTCTTACGCGGTCTAGCAACAAAGATCCTCGCACTTCTGGTTGTCTTCCTCATGCCTCATATCTCTTGTGTATTCTTCTTCCACCCATGTCCCATGACCTCCTCGCTCCCATGAAGGATATTTGTTTTTGATTCTATCACTTATTTTTTGGAACTCTCCATAGACTGACAGCACATCGTGCCTCAAATTACTTTTTCGGAATTACTAAAAACTTCTTTTCCCTTATTTGAATGCTACCTTACGCAAGTGGTAAAGAAGAATTTACCTGCTATACGATTGGGAGCAACGTTAACTCTACTAATTCTTCACGGAGCCGGGAGACACACAGCTGGTAAAAGGATTTCTTTGTTTGTTCCGAGCATGCATTCAGTAGATTGTAATACTCACCTGACATAGAGACTAGGTGACTCTGATAGAATTCCTTGTTCCCTCTTAGGCTTCTCCATTTCCTGCCCGCCTTTCTCGTGTAGCCTGTTGAGCCTGCTGGGGGGAGAGAGAAGCAGTCACCTTTCAGACACCCTTCCCCACATCTGGAGAGAGCGATCCTATGTGACAGTTGTTCTGTCCTCATTTTGGGTGCTATCTTTTGAGAGTGTGGGGCACTCCTCTTCCTTTCTGTAGAATCAGAGCAGATCCACGTTAGTGGTGATCTTGTGCCTGACAGTATGGAGTTTAGTTAGTTAGAGGTTAACAGTTGCAGTAAAACTGAAGAGAAAGTTAAAGGTATCAATTTCTGAAGATCCGCCCAGGAGGAGGTAGAGACTTGCAGGTTTTAGTGGGGGAGGGGGGCATTTATGTGTGGGATTATTTTAACATATTTGAACATATCTGTATAGTGAGTTTTTAGTTTTTTACGGCAAACGGCCCTGTGATTATTTGCAATATGGCCCTGTTTCAAAAAAAGGAGCTTTTTTTTCACACAAATCCTGTGTCAGTGGTCTGTGCTTCTTCCCCTCTTCCCCAATCACACGAATGTCAGATGAGTGTTGAGGAAGCAGTTCAAACCCAAGACCCCAGGTTGATAGTTTAGCCTTTATAGCACATCCTATCCCTGCTCTACAAAGGACACAGTTATAGTTATACAGAGCTCCGAATTGGCATGTATTCTGGAATGTGCACTGCAGTCAATCTAATAAGAAAAAATCATAATTTAGTCCCAAATTGCCTAATGCTGCTGGGAGAAAAAAATCCAGCAGTGGTGGGAAGTTGGCAGCTACTGAATTTGTAAGATTCTTTTAAAGAACATAAGGTCTCAATTTTTAAGAGAAGCTGAGCAGCATTAATCTACTGTCTTGAAGTTGGCAGTAGGGTGTTCGGACAGGAGGCAAGCATCACATTAAAGCTGACCACGCATGGTGGCATATGTAGGAAAATTCCACCCAGGCTTAACACTGTGGCACTTTGCTCATTTTATCTAGGATTCTTTCTCCTGTTCTAATCAACCATATAGCAAGAACAAGCCACAACGTTTCACTGCACTAAACCCACCTGATTAAACGATGGAAGTGTTCTGCTTCCTTTCAAAAAAAGGTGTTCATGGATTTTCTGTCTTCAGCTCTCTTTTCTACTAACCTTTACAGGGGCCTACTTTTGGCACACACACTAAATCAGAATAATTGACTTCAGCCTCATCGAATTTCAGCAACCACAATTCTTTTGGCAACTTGTATTTATTAAATGTTACCATTTAATATTGACTATGGTAATAAGGCTGTTTATTAACTGTGTTTAGTGTTGTATAAAAAAACAATTGATTTTTACTTGTAATATTTTCTGCCATTGGGAAATGTTATGTTGTATTAATTGTTTTGTCTATGAAGTGCTATTCATACTCTCGAACAGCCTCTTGGCGCTAAACCTCATGGACAGCTACTAAATTGTAAATTAGGCTGCAGGCTGGAACCTAGATCATTGGAATGCTCGTAATTGATCTGCATAACTTATGCCCAAGGCCGACTGGCCGTACTGGGCACCGGGCATTTCGCCGGTGGGCCGCCAGGCTGGTTTCAGGTTTTGGACTGCTGTTGGACCCTTGTTACAAAAGCAGCTGCAGTGTTTTCAAGTGCAACCCCCAACCCTCCCCCCTTTTCGCGGCCGGTCTGACTCAATAGCCAGGGTAGGTTTGCGTTTCCAGTCTGGCCCTACCTATACCATCTTACCCTGACTTCTACAGATGGGGTAGATTGCAGGTTGTAAGCCATCTTGACATGCTGAACAAGAAAATTATGTACAAATGGCAATTATTTTTGTTGCACTGACTGATGTACTCATATTAGTGCCGGTATCCCTTTGGTATTGATGTGCTGTATCACTAAAAATACAGATTTATTTCTCATTTTCCTGAGCACTCACAGTCTGTAGGTATAGGAGTGGAGACAAAGAGAGATGAAGTCATTTTTGAAGCATTGCACAATTGCAGAATCTTTATCAAGTGGAGAAAGGAGGAGTAGAAGTCAGTTATCTTGGATTTGCAGTCAGCAGGTAAGCCACTAAACTGCATCTCATTTGCTAATAAAAATAAAGTTGGGGTAAGGGGCAAAAGAACAATTAAGATTGGTCTGTCAATTGTGCATTTCCACATATAGAACCTACCCAGACAGTATGGTTACCGGTCTAGAGTGGAGAAGCGTGGCTCAATGGTTAGAGCGGCAGACCCTGATGCAGACGTCTGGCCCAGGACCAGGGTTCAATTTCCACCTCCCCGGACCTGATAATTCTCGCCTCGGTGCCTAGTCTAATCATGGGTCCCACTCTGTGACTCTGGGCAATAGCTTGCTTAATCTCCACAACAGCCCCAGCAGCGCTTGGATGCCTGGCTTCTCCTTGGGGGTGCCCAGGAGTGGACATTTCACAGGAAAGCCAGGAAGGGTTCCACAGCGGTATGAATACAGCGCCACGAGACCTCAGGGTAGAAGGCGCTATATAAATACAAACACATTTACATTTACTAGAACTACAATAAAGAAGGTAAGACCGAAAGCTACTGGACAGGGAGCAGTAGCGTAGCAAGGATGCTACAATCACTGATGCAAGGAATGGCAATTACTACTATGACTGCTGTTGGGGTGGCAAACTCCAGCATTGTCAGGGTTCAATGGACCTCGCAGGGCTCTGGACCCTGGTACCAATAGAAGCTATGCCCCTGCCTGGGAGCTGTCCATCGGTAAACACCAAAGACCACACCATATAAAGGATAAGTACCCTGAGGAACATGAGGAACCAACGTTGTCCCATGATATCTTTCTAGGTGGGGAGGTGGGAAGTCTCAAAACTAAGGGACTGATTATGAGCTTGGTGGATGGTATACTGCGTAACAAACAAGATGGATATCCTATCCACTGTAGTATAAGTTCCATAGGATATAATCATACTTGTAGTATGGTGGACGAGATATCAGTCACATTTGTGATGAAGCATCCCATCTGGCAAGATCATAATCAGGCTCTAAGATTGGGATGGGTTGGATGTATTTGTCAATCCATATATAGTTGGCACTTTAAGACCTTTAACTCACCCACTGAAACAAGAGAGCCTCCTTGTTTTTGGAAAAACAAGCACCCTATATCTTCTGTGTGACTGAAAACCCCTTTTGGGCTATTTCGAGACTTGCTATAACTTTACTTAGGGAGATAGCCTTTACAACAATGGCTCAACTCCGCATGCCTTTGTCACGCAGGCTTTACCACGCATGCATCTTTACCATGCAGGATTTTATAACGACTATGTCTTTACCACAGATGCCTTTACATAGAAAATGTGTATACATGTGTTAATATATTATGTGCGTTTATAATATATATATATATATTACCTACTGACAGTCGCCAGTAGGTAGTTATAGTTAGGACCATGTTTTCATAGGAAAATAGTTTTTTGACATGCCTTTATATTTGGCACGTTTGACAAATCTTCATGCAATTTCCCCAAAAATGTGTGCCGCAATTCTATTCGCAAAAACAACAGTTGATGGACAGAATGCAGAACAATGTCATACATTCACCCCAGTACAGAGATCTGGGCCTAAATCCATCGTTCTTTTGCTCACCACACCACCACAGTTCAGACATGGCCATATGCAAATCAACTTTGACCCTGTGCCTCATGGGAAAAGTCCAGCCCGAACTGCCAAGCCATGTCTTCCCTGGACCGGAATCAAGCATCCTTGGACTGGTTTCTGGCTATCAGCCATTATCAGCCATGTGTATACATGTGTTAATATATTATGTGCATTTATAACATATATATATATATATTACTTACTGACAGTCGCCAGTAGGTAGTTATAGTTAGGACCATGTTTTCATAGGAAAATAGTTTTTTGACATGCCTTTATCTTTGGCACGTTTGACAAATCTTCATGCAATTTCCCCAAAAATGTGTGCCGCAATTCTATTCGCAAAAACAACAGTTGATGGACAGAATGCAGAACAATGTCATACATTCACCCCAGTACAGAGATCTGGGCCTAAATCCATCGTTCTTTTGCTCACCACACCACCACAGTTCAGACATATGCAAATCAACTTTGACCCTGTGCCTCATGGGAACAGTCCACCCTGAACTGCCAAGCCATGTCTTCCCTGGACCGGAATCAAGCATCCTAGGACTGGTTTCTGGCTATCAGCCACCATCAGCCAGGATAGCTTGACTCCAGTGGCGTGGAGAGCACGGGACTCATGTCTCAGCATACCCGTCCCACTCGGGGCAAAAAATGCAAAAACAAAAGTTGATGGACAGAATGCAGAACAATGTCATACATTCACCCCAGTACAGAGATCGGGGCCTAAATCCATCGTTCTATTGCTCACCACCCCAGTTCAGACATGGCCATATTCAAATGAGCCTTGACCCTGTGCCTCATGGGAACAGTCCAGCCCGAACTGCCAATTCTATTCGAGCATGGAAAGTTACCCAGTGATCTGTGAAGCAAGGGCCGAGAAAAAATGGTGTAAAAAAAAACGTGTTTCCCATGTTAATTCCCACAGAGTCTTTAGACTCGCCTACAGGCCAACCACTGGACGGAATTACACCAAATTTGGCAGAAGGGTAGCTTTTGGTCCTCATATTACTGTTTCAATTATTTAGTGTAAATCCGTTCAGTAGTTTGCAAGATATTAAGGTAAATCCAAATTTGTATATCTACGATTGCAAAGCCTTTGCGAATAATAAGGAGCTTGTGCAGAAATCTGTGAAGGGCTTACTGAATGGGATATATGTTAAACTTTTCACAAGACTGGGAACGTTAGATGGGTGGCTACGGGAATGAATAATTGTATGCTATACGTAGTGGGGATGTAGGTCTGGGCCGCCTTATGTTTGACTTTTAGGATCTTGTACTAAAAGTGCGGGCATATAATCTAATATATATTTTAATTCTATACAAACATGCATGGCCTGATGTTTTGTTGTTGTTCTTATGGGTAGGCACAGGTCAATGGACACATGGACTATGGTGGCTCCTTAATCCACATTAAGTAATGACTCCTGATGAACATTCAATTTCAAATGGACTGTGATGATTTCACGAATATACTTACAGGTACTGTTGTTCATGGATCATCTAATTACCTGTAAAATAAATTCAAAAGTTCTGAAGCGTGGAATTTATAAATGGCAATGTACAAATTTATGGGCCCTATTCTAGCAGACTGAGATGTAATTAAGTCAGATTTGGGGCCTTGCCTGGTTTCAGGATTGCATATAAAGATAACGAAGAACAGATCCAAACATAAAGGGACCATGTGACAGATCCTTGTGGCTCATGCTTACTCTGTAGACCAATTGAGCATTACGGATTAGGCAATATGCGCATGGCAAATTCACAATCTCTGGCATCTGTGACATGTTAAATTGATGGATATACACTGTGTATGGGTGTTTATATATTTCATGCTTTTTGTTCTAGCTTTTGAGTATTGATTGAGGTGGAAACACTAAAAGGATCTTTTGAGTGGTACCAGGGATGTGGCGTGTGTCATTCTAAACAGTTTTTATTAGACATCATTTATAATGGTAAGTCTATTGATGCATGTCTAATTAGTTTAGTTTTTAGATCACTGCTTGGGGCAATCGGTGTTTTTGGTACACTATTCTACGCTCTTTATCTTGAGTTTCTCGATTTTGGTCACTGTTAATCACAGTATGGGTTGGGAGTCTTTTTCTGTTCTGTGCTCGCATTGATTCTCTGAACATGAATATGGCATCTTGATGATAGATATCTATTGCATACGAGTGCAAGAAGATTCTGTAAGAAAGGTAAAAAATGTTTAGTCTTTTTGACTATTAACAACAATGCAAGTCACAAGAAGGTTAGATCCTCTCAACTTAGGTCTTTTACTGTACTCTGGGATGCTTTTCACTGTTGGGTATGGCATGACTCTTGGTGTCAAATCACAATGCATATATCGCTTCATGCTTCCTATTTGTGAATTAAGGACTTGTTTTGTGGATATACATGTTATTTTTAAATATAGTCTTACAGCATTGTATATACTACATGTATTTTTGTATGCATTTGCAGCCCTAAAGACACCATTTGTAATGGGCGAAACGCGTTGGCTGCCCCTGTTTATTCAATCCAGAAGAAAATGAATAAAGAATTTCCAGTTTACAGTGGGAACTATGGAAATTGGAATCCGAAATTCCTTAACTGTAGTGTTAATATATTGCCTCTCATCCTGTTGCTAAACCTGAGAGCTGTGTCCACTGATGTGCCATGTCTACTGCTCACGGCAGACTGTAAACAGCCATCTGACTGAAGAGGCCCAGTCAAGCCCAAACATCCTTGGGTTGCTTCTGTTCCGGTTCACTGAGGACCTAGGTTGGCCTTGGAACTGCTCTTTTGGAGCAGGACAATGACTGGTTTGATTAAGACTGGGTTTATTGTGAGGTGGCATGGTGGGCAAAATAATTATTGGCTTGAATGCTGGTTTTGAAGAGAGTGGACATTGAAGACAACGAAAAATGTGAATGGAGCATTAAGAGAATCAACGAGCTTCAGGAAGCACCATTCCTACAGCCCTTTTATGAAACAAGGAGTTGGTTCTGAGACTAGTTCATGGTAAATGATCCATATACTAGCCTTATCATCCAGAATATTAGCTGTACTCTTTAATAGAAAGGAAATTGATGTCATGCATTTAGGCTCTACCCATAGTTCCCTCTAACATGTGCAGGTGTGCGAGCGCGCACACAGCTTTCCACCAGCGTGCACACTGAAGAACCGGGTTTTCGTAGAACCCAGCAGCGTCAGGGACACGCCCTAAAGTCTTCGGGTTCCCCTGTCCTGGAAAACAGAGACACGGAATACTTCTAGGTGGCATCAGAGATCAAATTTATTAGCTGCAGCTAGTAACAGTAAACCAAGCAATACAACACGGTGTATAACTCAGGAAACTGCTCAATTTTTGTAGAGCAAGACATCACCTTATATTCACAATTTCAGCCCATTACAAATGCACACCCACTGCGGCAAATTCTGACGAATCAAGTACATTTTTACACATTATTACATTCCAAGAAGCTCACTTTACATTGTACCAACCCACAAGTTAATTATGAGGACTGTCCCAAATTGGATTATCACGAGCCGGACAAACCCATAATTGAAAGCACTACCCATGTAATGAAAAGACATAAGAAAAGGAGCAATTCAGATGTTGAGTAGTATAAGACATGGCAAGAAACTAAAAGTTAACGATATCCTGAACATTGATTGCCAATTTGAGACAACGATCTACTAGAGAAATTGGCTTCGTGGAAGGGTCAGTTTCAGGTGAGGGGGTCAGCATCTTACAGTTCACTCGCAAGTCGAAGGCCATGTTAATACGGACATGAACAACGAAGCCCATGCAACTTCGTTCGTTTACTTCCACGGCCTACGTGAGGGCAACACAAAAATGGCGTCTCGAACAACGCAAACAAAATGGAGTCCGGTTCGAGAATCACAGAACCTCAGACCCTCCTTTTGCCATTACATAGGCAATGACCTAAACTCACGTCAATCTGAATCCAGGTCTATATCTATTCTCATCAGGTTATCAAGGTGTTGCTGTAGCATCATCTTATTATCCTTCACTTCTCTCAGGACGGGTCTCTTCACACAGATCGTAGCACAAAGGCCACAAATGGCGGGACCACACTGGATGCATAAGCAACACGAGAAAAGGATCGCTAAAGCCATACCAAGAAACATCAGAATCTTCCATCCCCATTCGGACAGTAGTTCCCAAAACCATCCTATCAACGACCAGTTCCCTTCGTCTACATGTATAGACTCAGCAGACTTATGTAACTTCAAGATGGCTTGGTACACTGTCGGGGCATTATCTGGTATGAAAACGCAGCAACTAGATCCGATCAATTTACATACTCCACCTCCATCTGCAAGTATATTATCTAAAACAAAACGGTTCTGTAATGTCATAAGGCGATCCGCTTGAAACTCAGCTGTAATATTGCTAAGAGCACCTGCAGTCTCATTTATAGTGGCCTCCACCACTCTCGTAAGCTGACGAATATTCCTACTATTAGCCATAGGACCCCAATAGGGTAGGAAACCCTTAAAGAAGTCTCCAACTTCTTGTGCGACAGTATCTTTCGCATCGATAATACCTCTACCAAATCTTGTCTTATGGTAATCGAAAGCAGCTGTGTATGTAGGGGGAAGCAAAAATGCACATAACATGTGCCTGAAAAATCAGATGGCAACCACGTATATGCTCTGTCGTAACAAACAAAATATGTGCCTTTAGCTGGCACGAACGATGGAGATTTCTGGGACGTATAAACATAGGTGTGAACACACACACTCGTACCAAGCTGAGCTCTCGGATTCTGACCATTACCTTGCAGACAAAAATGACCTCGATGGGGTACAATCCAAATAGGAGGAGAACTTTTCTGTCTATCTTTTTCAGTCAGACTAATACTATATCTCGTCTTGTTCCAACCAACGTATGCTCGTACCTCATCTTTAGGAATAGCATTATACGCTTCGATATCTCTAATCATATCGACTATTCCCCGTATCAAGGTATTATTACTCACATTATCCTTAACGGAACGTACAGGAGATACTTCATTCGCATAGATAAACATCGCTTGAAGTGCCCCTACTGACCCATTAGGCAAAAAAGGCAAAACCAAATATGGCATTCCCTTATCTGTCGTATGTGGCATAAGACCACAAACCCAACAATTCGTGGAATTTATGACTAGCTGATGCTGATGCAACATCTGTATAAACGAATTGTTCACAAATTCTGATCTTCGCGTCTGTTCATGTTCAGGCAACGTATGAAACTCATGTGAAGAAACAGTAGGAAAAGAAAGAGTAGGTTGGGATGTAGATGCAAGCGTCTGTTGTGTGACATAGAAAATCCAACCCACACAAGCTAACGTAATATTCAAAAGCATTAGAAAACACAGTATTAAAAAACAGTTGCTACGAATCAAGATACATATTCTCACTTTAGCATTAACTTTCTCAACACTCTTATCAGACTCAAAAAACTCCATCCTCTAACGTGCTGCTCACGGCTATTACCTTCTTCACTTAAGTGTGTGCCAAGATCGTACTAGCGACCCTGAACCACAGACCTTATGTCAATACGCGGTTCACCCCTTAAGGCTGTACCGCGACCCTGCAGCGGAGTCCGGATGGTGACTCGAAAAAGAAAAAGTTAAAAAAAAGTTACTTGATCTGACAAGGTGTAATTCACTGCATAAAAAATTAAAACTTTATTTGCCCATTATTCAGTCTCTCGTGATCTTAGATCATAGCGTTCTGTACCAGGCACAGTCTGGTCTCGGAAAAGGACCTCTGGATTCGTAGTGTTGATTCTCATGTGGGGCGGCACAGCAGCTTGAAGAACGTCGTCATCTGCACGTTCTGACTGAGTCCATATCAAATGAGCATCACTAAATGGTACGAATCTAGGAACTCTTGCACAATCAGAATCAGCTATTCCCTCCCTCACCCACTGATCATACGGTAAGGGCAAAGGAACTTTTTTGCAATGGGTGGCATGCACCCAGTTCTTTTTGCCAGCTACTCTAACTGCAGTCTGAGTGACTAATAAAACTAAATGTGGGCCGGTCCACCTTGGTTCTAGATTCTTGGTTCGTTGAAAATTCTTGGTCAGCACGTAATTCCCAGGTTGAATCGTGTGGCCTGGATCTGCAGTAGCTGTCGACAAACTGTCATAGACCTGTTGGTAGAGAACACACAATTTAGCAGTCAAGTCATGTAAATAATCCACCAACATAGGGTACTCAATGTCACTATATTTCTTGGGACGAGGCACACTCCAAACATTCGCTGGACGACCAAAAACTATTTTGTATGGGCTAAGTCCCACACGAGAATGCACAGTCGTCCTGGTTAACAAAAGAGCCAACGGCAAGGCATCCGGCCATGTAAGACCAGTGCTCGCTTGAATCTTAGCTAACTTCAACTTCAGCGTGCCATTATAGCACTCAACAAGTCCAGCTGACTGGGGGTGATTTGCAACATGGAATTTCTGCTTTATTCCCAAACCAACACACACTTTCTTCACGATTTGACCCACAAATTCACTTCCATTGTCCGACCATACAATTCTCAGCAAACCAAATCTGGGGAAATACTCTTTGAGCAAAACCTTGGCTGTAGACAAGGCAGTATTATCCTTTAGGGGGTAAGCCTCTATCCATCTGGAAAAGGCGCAAACAACCACAAGGACATACTTCAAGTTATTGCGTCTCTCCATATGAATGTAATCTTGCTGTATCACCTCAAACGGATACGTCGGAGGAGCAAAATGACCAGCTGGAGTTGGAGTTCCCTTTCCAGGATTGTATTTCAAACAAATCATACAATGCTTCACCACATTCTCAGCACATCTCGGAATTCCAGTATTCTGCCATACTGGAGCCAACAACTTGCATATTCCCTTCGAACTAATGTGAGCCATTCCATGAGCCATAGTAACCGCTGGGAGCACATACGCATCTGGCAACAACCATCGCTGGTGCTCTGACAACTCAACCCAACAACCTGTCGAATCCAACATACCCGTACTCTCTCTCCACTTACTCACTTCTTTCTCAGTCGCTTCAGCCTGAATCATCTTCACACTTTCTATTGTGTCTTCACACATTCCACCTGCCATGACTCATCTTGCGGGCCTGCAACATACATACGGCTCATCATGTCTTTCGCCGTTTCTTTCGCAACTTCATCCGCAAATGCATTTCCTCGACCTACATCATCCACAACTTTCTTATGCGCACTACACTTCACAATTGCAATCTGCTTTGGGAGAGTAAGTGATTCCAGAAGTTCATTCACTAACTGCCCATGCTGTATTTTCGTGCCATGGTAAGTAAGGAATCCCCTTTCTCTCCACAAACGTCCAAAACTATGGGCAACATCAAACGCATACTGGCTATCAGTATAAACATTCACTCGCTTTCCTTCGGACAATATACACGCACTAGTCAGTGCAATCAACTCTGCTGCTTGCGCAGAATTCTGTGCTATACGTGCTGTTTCAACAACTGTATGCAAAGTTGTAACCGCATACGCTGCAGTCGTTTCACTATTCGGAAGCTTAAAGCACGAACCATCTACCCATAGGGTACCATCAACATTCGTAAGAGGAGTGTCTTTTAAATCACCTCTAGCCTTCATTTCTTCCTCTGTACGAAGAAAGGAATCATGCTGTTCTTGAGCATCTGTCTCTACAGAAATCGACAACAACGTAGCTGGATTCAACACATTACATCTCTTAATGTGCACATGGCTAGCCAACAGTGTCAACTCATAACCTGACAGACGTGCACTAGTAAGGTTCTGTGTCTTGGTCTTGTTCAACAACGTATCTACTGCATGTGGGACCATCACAATCAACGTATTATCCAATACCAAACCAGCAGACTGTCGGATAGAAACAGCCGCTGCCGCTGTAGCTCTCAGGCAACTCGGCAATGCTTTAGCTACCGGATCTAACGTCGCTGAAAAGTACGCACATGGAAATTGAAACCCATATTATATGGCACAGTAAGCTAAAAACCAGCATAAACAAGCTGCTTGCAAAGTGAAAGCCATGGGTTTGGAACCTTATGGTTTTCTTTATCAATTTGTCTTGTAATGCTGCTAAAAAGGATTCCATTGCATAGTAGTAAAATCTCTTCAATACAGACATAGACCAGGCATTGTTACATTTTAAATCCAGACTTTTTGTTTCTCCCAGCTATGCACTCTTAACATATGCCTACCTTCTTACAGTACCTGCATACAGTTTCTATACAAGGGGTAAACAAAGTCAAAAACCTGCCTCAAATATTTCTCTTAAGTACTTGACTTGTAAAGTGATAAGTAATGTACCTTTGTCCCCCTCCATTGCTTGATGTATATGTATTAGGCACCCGTGACCCCCAGTCAGGCTTATTTTTTAATAAAAGTAGGGCTAATTGCCCTTTGAAAGAGGGCTTTGTTTTGGGCCAACTTAAATTGTAAATATGAGAGCCCATTCACAGTCTGCATATTCTTGTTCGTAACAACAAAGCAGACAACCTGCGGGAGCTGCTTAATGTGCCTTGGTGTCGGTAATTTACATTAGGAAAAATGTCAGCACTGATATGACCAGCATGGATCTTGGTTCAAACTCAATAATAACTGCCTCCTTCTAACTGCTTGCATAAATCCTGCTGTTCAGAAAAATATTATAATGGTTCAACCTTCTATGTTCAGTCCTTTTCAAAACCTAGGGTGTAGGTGCTCCAGGAGTTAACAATCTGATTCTTTTATGGATCTAATGAAGTGTCAAAACAAAAAAGAAATATCAAAGGACAGTTGAGCAGTGGAAGAGGATGTGGCCCAATGGCTAGAGCGCTCGACCTCGAAGCTGGGGAACCGGGTTTGAGTCTCGGTAGGGACGCTCAACCTCCTGTGAGTCTAGGCGAATTACTTAATCTCTTGTGCCTATCAAAAAATGAATGTGTCTGTCTGTAATGGAACTGGTCCTCTTGTAAAATGCTCTGATACCTTAGAGTCTGGTTCCTGCTAAATAAAACTCTAATAAAATTAAATGGCAGTTCTTCTGTGGAATTCGAAGATAGTGTAATGTACTCATTTTAAGACAATACGGAAATTATGTTTTATATTATGTTTTACTTATCCTTTTCCACTGTTCATGTTGCACACACTAGAACATGAAGCATTTAAAATGCTGGGGCAAGTGAAATTCGGGATAGGACGGTTGGGCGAATCTGGGGATAGAGTTACCCGCCTTCCCACATTTCGTGCAATTGTGTCTCCTTTTCTGCTGCTTGGCATAAAGGCAGAGATGGATTCCCTGTTGTCCTGGTAGACCTGAATGGAAAAATGTACATCAGACCCTCTACTCAAAATAGGGCAGATGGTCAGCTGTACCTAGTCCGACGACCCACAATTACGTCAGGCCATTGGTGTAGGGTTTCCACAGGCAGAGTCAATGGGGCAACACCCTGGGAAGCATGATATTCCACCTGAATCTAAATAGGGTGGGTGTACCATAACTTTGGTGGACAGGGTACTCCATCATGTTTGTGGCAAAGTACCATGTCCACCAAAATCTAAACCAGGTCCGATGTCTCCTGGTTCAACAGTTTCCAACTAGTCTAGTAGCCGAGATGTGGGCTGACAGCTATTTTGATGGCACAGCCAGAGGACTGCCTTTCCAGGGAAATGCCACTGTGTTGTAGGAACAGCCCAGCTTTAGAATACAATGTTTATTTCCAGCATATCTAGGTGAAGTGCAAAGAAGAGATTACAAGTATCCTATGTCCATGGCTAAAACATTCCCACTGGACCACATCTCCTCCTGTTGTTTGCCCCGGTCAGTCACTTTCCCACATTATTACGGAGCAGCCATGTTTTATATAGCAGTCCCTACCTTTTCTTTGGGTCCTGTGGCAGCTGGCGGTTACTGGGCAGTTTGCATGAGGATACTGATATTTATCATAGGTCTTTCAAATCTTAAGACTGTTTTTTTTCCATGTGGATCCCAGAGTTAATAATTTTCTAAATTTGTCTCAAAGTTTACAATAGCGGACAGTCAAGGCAACCTCCAGAAGGTGGAAAGGGGTTGGAACTCAAGTAGAGTATTAATAGAATTCCGACCAAGTTATATCTTTTAAGAGGGCCTGATTTAGAGTAGGAGTGTTAAGAATGAAAACCCCCAAAAATGTGCTACATGACTCATAAGGGCATATTATCAAGCCGCAGCGATAATTATCACTGAACGCGCTAAGCGCGCTTTTTATTATCGCCGGCTATCGATGGAATATATTGTCAAGCTAGCTCTGTATTATCAGCGCTTAGTGCTATGGCGATAAATATTCTAGCGATAGCGGTAAAATGGCCAAACATCGCTGAAAAACCAGCGATGTCCCTTTTAAAATGTCAATAAGCTTGGTGATAAGGCCCAGTGGCCGTAACCCCATAATCCACCTCCCATGTTAGGTATGCCTTAGTAAGGAATTTAGCAGACGTTAAATTCCTGCATTAAGGCAGAGTTAGCACCATTATGACTCTTGTTAATATCGCGAAGCTGCCTTCTGATATTTTTCCTTGTTGTTTTGACAGACACACCTACTTTGCATCTCATTATCGATGCGATGCAAGTCGTGACAAAAACGGGAGCTAAATCCAGAAAACACATGCTAGCGTGTCCTTGTTAATAATGTGATAAAATTACCGCCGCTTTTTGCCCGAAAACGGATGCTAAAGCAGCGATAATTCTATCGCCAGTCCTTGATAAAATGCCCCAAAGTCTCCCAGCTTTCCAACAAAGGTCTTCTAATGCATGTGCAAAGTGTCTCCAAATGGGCAAATTGGCAAGCGAAGTGATAATGGAAATTTGGCCACTCTAACTAAGGAACATCTTGGTTGTGATAGATCATTAAAATAGTGTTCTGATATATTTAGTTGTCTCAACATCTAATTTAACAATATAGTAATTAATTGTGGAAAAATGTGAAGGATATATAGAATTCCCGCAGAAATTATACCAAACTCAGGTGCCTTATGGCAGGCCTCCTCTCAGTATGTTTCACTTCGTGTTTTTCACTGCTCTTTGTATAACAAAACGTGACCAACATTGGTGCGTGATTACAAGGAAACTGAGAGAGCATAAATTGAGAAAAATTGTAGAAGTGCACCATATTTACAAGCACGTTGTACTAGCTTAGTAGAGATTACATAAGCGTGTTTAAATTTTAGAGTAAGAATACATAAGAGTGTTTAACTAGAAAGTAGTACATATATCAGTGTGAAAAACTAATGTAGAAGAGTGTAGAGATGTTAGAATGATGTTGAAATCTCATGTTATGTGGCTGTTGTAGGGAAAATGTAATTCTGCTAAACGTAGAAATGTGTAGGCCACATGGCAGTTCACAGAAAACGAAAGATGCTGTTCCACTTTAACTTGAGATGGATTTTGATGTTATTATAATTCAAAGTATTATTGATCATAGAACTGAAATAGATGTTTATAGAAGTGTTTCATATAACCATTGTGTGTAATAAGTTAGAATACTGTTTAGACAAATAAACTAAAAGTTCTTAGAATGCATAGGCCCGTTTCATGTATTAAAAAGGCCTGAATAGAGAAGTTCATTTCTTTTGATCTGCATGTGTTAGTTGGAGAGATGTCATGTTAAGTTTAAATTGCAGAAACTGCTCGATGCTTTACGACTTAAAGATACGGTGGAGGTCGGAATTTGAGGCCCACAGTATAAGTGTCTGTTTGCAGGTGCGAGGAGGTTCTAATCAAGCGAGTGATGAATAGACTTTTGTTTCAAGAGCCAGGCACAGGCTTGGAGGAGGCTTCAGGAATTTCCTGGGGGGTACCGTCCTGTCGGAGAAGAGCCTGAGAAGCAAGGTCAACGCTAACAATGGGCCCAGAGGAGTATCAGCATGAAAATACCAGAACCAACACCACGTGAGGGGCGTCTCTAATGGGCGTTTCTATTGTAAATGTGATTTTGTATTAGGGACAGTACCCCTGGGTGGAGTTAGAGCAGATGATCTGAGGAACCTAAGAGAGCGGATGGGTAGGCAGATAGGTTAACTGCGAGATATCGATTCTCCAAGAAGACAAAGAGAAGTGTGTGATCTTCTTAGGAAGTCACCACGGCTGACACCTTTTTAGGTTAAGATTCTGCTAAGTAGGGATGTCACTTAGTCTAGTGTAGGGACAGTCTAATCTGGATTTTTCTTCCTTTCTGTAAATGACTCACAAGCTACAGCTCGTGGCTATTCTTGCAACTCTTATGACTTTTGAATTGGTTTTGATAATATTCTTTTGCAGACTAAGAGCTTTTAGAGAATTTTTGTTTGTATTGATACCCGTATATCTTTTGAACCTTATTTTGAGATGTTTGTATCTCCAGTTAGCTTTGGCTTTACAATAAACTTTTAAAACTCATTCGTGGTAAGTGGTTCTTTAGAGTGGGGTAAGTCCTTTATAGATTGACCTAGTAGTGGATTGCCTTTTACTCTTTGACAGGTACCAACGGTTTAGTCGACCTGAGTTGGGTTCTAGATCTATAACAACAGGCTAGAAATCCCGCGTTAACAGTTGGTAGCAGAGTGAGGATGGTTACCTTCTTGAGGAAGGTGATCTAGACTAGGTTAGATTACCCCAAGGTCCCTAGAGATCGAGAGATGAGTAGTGGAAGTATCGCCTACCGAAGAAGGAGCTGACGGTGCGAGAGAAAAGCAGCAGGGTCGGACGAGAGTGAGTATAACAAGGGTCATGCGTTGACAGATTGCGGTGTTTTGTGTTGTATTTGTATTGTAATGTCATGCGGAGTTGAATGCCTGTAGTGTGATTGAGAGAGGGTTGTGAGCGTGCGCAACCTGGCAGACTGGTAAACTGGCAACCTGGTAAACGGGTGAACCGGTGAACTGGTGAAAATCTTAAGTTCGGGGAAGAGCTTAAGTGGTTCGGGTGTATCGAACATCCAGAGTAGTTGTCGACCAGAGTATAGGGGGTCATGAGGTACCATTGATCGCCCGCAGGACCGAGATAGGGGGAATGCAAGAGTGAGTGTGTGGGTAACGGACGCAGGTTGAAAGTTACCGTGTGCAAGTAACCTATCAGAGAAGGCGATTGTCTAGACGTACACGGAAAGACATTTCGTCAGTTAAGGTGACAATTACAGTTAGACTGTGGGCGTACAGTCAAGAAAAGTGATCGCTTGGTCGGAAGTAATCATTTTTCAGAGTATGAATGGGACTCATGCATGACCGGGAGACGAGCAGAGAAAGGAGGCGAACTGCTGCAAAGGGGGAGAGTGACGTCAGCTAGAGCCGCGCTGTGATAGGGCGGTTGGTGAGAAGCCGCGCTGTGATAGGGCGGTTGGTGTGACGTCGGTTAGAGCCGCGCTGCGATAGGGCGGTTGGTGTGACGTCAGTGAGAAGCCGCGCTGTGATAGGCCAGTTAGCGAGAATCGCGCTGAGATTGGTGGATTGTCATCAGGAAGTAAACAAACGCGGAGAAAATAGAAATTTTGTAGGTTTTAAACATGAAGTGTTTTAAATGTCTGAGAGGGATTTTTAAGAGAAAAAGAAGAGAGTCTTATTACGGGGAGGAGGCACCGCCAGAGGGTACACCAGCTCACTATATGGCAACGAATGTTGGGTTGCATACTATACTATGGCTTAGTACTTGGAGTAAGATTACAGAGGGGAGTGAGGAATTGACTTTTCCAAAATACGGAACGTTTAGACTAGAAGTGTTGCATCATCTGAAAGCAGTTATGTCCTCATTGAGACCTTTACCTAGGCCAACACAGTTTGAGGCCCTTAATGCATGGATTAGGGCGGCGCACGACAGGAATCAGAACAGACGACAAGAGAGGGTAAGGCGATCAGTAAGGGCAGTGCAAGATGCCAAATGGGATGCGGAAGCCAAGAGGTGGAGGGTACAAGCGATTGAGGTGGATAAGTTGTACCCAATGAGAGAGGTTGCAGGAGAAAAGAGACCTATAGGAGAGGATGACGAGAGCGAGTCGGAGGATGGCTTAATAAACAGGTTGTTGATAGACAGACCACCTCCGGACAGTAGGGAGATGGAAAGTACTGAGCTCCCAAAGGAAGGTAGGGCGGACAGAGATGGGAATAGGTCACTTCCTATAACGGATTGGGTACCTACCAAAGGTGAGGAGATACCTCAACATGGTCCCGTACAGGGAGTAGTCGGAAGGGTCATGGTGCAGAAGATGCCAATAACAGAGAGGGTTGAGTCTTATGAATTGCCAGATGCTCTTCAAGTACCCGTTACCATAGGTCCTATACGGTCGATTTATCACCCAGAGAAAGGGAAAGAGGAAGAACAGGTACAGCTAGAACGGGAAAGAGTTGAGATGGAAAGAAGGAATAACACGACAAATGCCTGGAGGCAATTGCCGGGACCGATAACGTGGAGCACCCCATTGGAGTCAGCAGTGGATCCCGTAACAGAGCAGGGGGGTCAGAGAGGACTGATGGATCTGAGGGGACCACGGCCGAAATCCTATAAAGAGTTGAGGGCTGACTTGAAGGAATGGGATAGGTCCACGGAAGCTTCGAACAACAGGCCAGGAGCAGAAGCTGAATGGGGAAGTCGAGGCAACGGGACATTATCTCACTGCGGGGCTAGCAAAAGCAGTCGGGAGTGGGACGGTAAAAGTCAGGAGACTAGAGGAGTTACACGTCATTTTGACGGTGGAAATGGACAGGAGCAAAGGGAGAGAAGTACAGGGTGTGGAGGGATGTCTCGTCTCATTCAAAGTGAGGGAGACCAAAGGACACAAGAATACAGGGATAGATTTAAGTGCACTCACCACACACCTGAGGATAATGTACAGCACTGGAATCGAGGGAACATGGGGAACCGTGAAGGATCTTCTCATGTGCCGACTGATCAGAGATCACAGGCAAATTGCGAAGGCATGAGGAACAATGGAATGCCTTACCATGCACCTAGAGAAACCAGGCAGGATGGGAATTGTGGGACTATGGGAAATAGGAAAGTGTTTCACTATACACCCAGAGAGGATGGAAAAGCATGGGACCTGGAGAGATGGGAGCATGGGAGGACTCCCCATAACACGCCTGAGCCCAGACGTAGGACTCAGAGCTGTGATGGGAGA
The DNA here is from genome assembly GCF_964261635.1 of Lissotriton helveticus. NCBI lineage: Eukaryota > Metazoa > Chordata > Amphibia > Caudata > Salamandridae > Lissotriton > Lissotriton helveticus. Next base: position 526,736,088 of record NC_136072.1, read on the forward strand.
GACGTATATGGATCCTCTAGAGATGGCATATTGAAGGTTGTAATAAAAGCCAAAAGACTCGATGTGACCAGCTTAAAATCTGACTTGGACGAGATGATAGATGGTAATGAAATCTGTCGGTGCAAGTATCGTGTCATGATGGTTAGCGCTTCTTCTTGAGGAATGCTTGTGTATAACGACGTTATATCACAAGTGACCAGTATTTCTTTCTCCACATCATACGGTAGGCCATCCACAATGCTTATAGTGTGCATGGTGTCCCGGAGATAGGTGGGTGTCATTTCTGCTAAGGGTTTTAAGAAGAAGTCAATATATCGACCTATTGGTTCCAGCATAGACCCACATCCCGACACAATGGGTCTTCACGGGGGCTCATTCAGGTTTTTGTGTATTTTCGGCAAAGTATAGATGGTCGGTAGTCTGGGCGTTTGCTGGTTTAGATAGTTGAATTCCAATTCAGTGAGGAATCCTTCTTCGAGGCCTACCCTAGTAAGATTCAGGATGTCAGAGGCAAGGGATAATGATGGATCAGTATTGAGTCTTCTGTAGCTAATGCCATCATTCAGCTGGTTAAAAATTTCTTTCTAGGATTACTACGGTTGGCAATGATGCACAACTTTTTCATGTTCCAGGACCACTTCTATTTGCAAACCAAAGGAGTGGCGATGGGAGCCACCTTTGCTCCTGATCTGGCCATTCTATATATGGCGTCTCTTGAAGCAGATATCATCCTTAATGAGCGGAACCCATACAAACACCATCTCAGAGTCTGGGTACGCTATATAGACGATATTCTGATAATTTGGAAGGGAACTGACATCGAACTTTCTGCCTTCCAAGCCTGGCTGGACCTGCAATCGGCTGATATTAAGTTCACTTTCAAATCTGATCCCTCTAGTGTTGATTTCCTGGATCTCACGATCTACGATGATAACGGCATTTTGAAGACTACTCTATTCCGCAAATCTACAGAACGGAACTCACTCCTCCAATATGGTAGTCACCATCCCAGGTCCCTTCGGGACAACCTGCCCATTGGACAATTCTTGCGGATTCGCAGAAACTGTTCCGATAGATCAAACTACATGAGGCAGGCTGAAGATCTGATGGATAGACTGATACAGAGAGGCTACCCCCGACGTTTGGTAAAGAGAGCCAAAAAACGAGCATGGTACAATCCCAGGGAGTGCTTGTTACAACCAAAACAACAGAATGAGGTACAAGAAAATCGATTGGTTTGTGTCACCACCTTTACTACAGAGAGTAACAAAATAAAAAAGATTATCAACAAATATTGGCCACTAATATCCAATGATATTGGATATCCAACTTTGCCTCTACATGCCTTTAAGAGAGGTAAGAACATCAGGGATCATGTGGTAAAATCTTTTCTCCCTTCACCAGCACCTGTAACTGTTCTATCGTTGTGGAATCTTCCACCAGCTATAGGTCACCATAGGTGTACCAAATGTAAAGCCTGTGAGAATACAATCCAGACAAAGATGTTTGAGTATAAAGAACATAAGATTCCATTAAAATCGCTGACCAACTGCAATAGTCAGAATATAATTTATGCAATTCTATGTGACTGTGATCTTATTTACATCGGGCAAACTCAGCAACGGGCCAAGGCTAGGATCCTACAGCACACTAGCAGAATTCGCTGTGAGGTAGTGGGCGCCCCTTTAGTGGATCATTTCAGAATCAAACAACATACACCAGAGAGCCTTAGGTGGGTCATACTTGAAAAGATCACGCTTGGTGCGAGGGGTGGAAATATCTCCAGTATTTTGAATACTCGCGAAGCCAAGTGGATGCATCTTTTCGATTCTGTTAGAACAGGACTCAATGAGAATGACAGCACGTTTGCCCAGATGGCTAATTTGTGAATATCAATAGTGGCTATGCTATGCAATGGGCAACCGGTCCTGAATTATAACGTCTATAATGCTGGTTTTACCATCATGTTTGATAGGTACACCGTCATACTTGCCATACAATTGTTATTTTTCTGAAAAATTTGGTGGCAGCGGTCTTTACCATCATGCTTGATAGGTACACTGCTAATTGCTGATATAAGAAATTTTCAGAATGTCATCAGTGGAATTTGCCAAAATTTTGAAAAAGTTGTGTGAAGGGATGCATTTATTTATTTTAGGAATTATAATTTATTTTTGTTATGTTTAGAACAAAACAACGTTTGAATGATTCACTACCACAATATGTATAGCTAAATTATATTTGTTAATGGAATGTCCATAGTGACTATTATGCTAGTCCCTTCTCTGTAACTTGGTACATCATGGGTCATGTGATCGCAACTATATACATCGACACCTTCCATGCTTGGATGTACTAGGATATATGTATACAGTTGTTTATTTTTAATTTTTATTTTTTATCTTTATGTTGGGGATATTTTCCAAATTAGAACAGTGATTTCACATTAGACCTCTTTGTAAATTTCCCCCCGTTTCGATTATAACTTTTTGGAAACTCCATTTTGGAGGTACAAATGGTTCTCGACATCAGTCCCATTTCTATCACGATTATTTTTCCGACCATGTGATCGGAACTTCATAAGGAAAGTGCTTCCTGTATAACACTGTCCATGACTAATAGACGTCGGCTGCCAGACGGAACTTCGCGCTCTGAAATTCTCGGTATGTGATTCTTTTATGCCTATTCGTTGCTTTGACGCGCTACGAGCAGATAGTTTTTATATGTCAGTTCACTGACGGGCCTCTCTGTGTTTCCCACAGACTGCGGATCACGAAGCCAACAACCTGGGCATTCGGGAAGCTGATCACACAATCACCCCAAGGTCGGCAATTATCCCGTCCTTTCTGGTATGTTGACGGCACCTTTATCGTTTTGCTTGAATCATTTGACCGGCTGCTCTAGGGCGTACTTATGGGAGTCTAACCCTTCACCTGACATACTTTTACAGATTTTGGCTCACGGTACGTGAAGACGACCGCCCAAGTTAGAACGAGCCTTTTTTGCTACATGCAGGTATGTCAGATGCAGAATATATATTGACAGTAAAACCTTTTTATATTGCTGGAGAACTACAGAATGTATATATTTGCTTATCTATTTAGAGCCATCTCCCAGCTGTTGGAGAAGCCACTCTACGACTAGAAGTGGCACTTCAGGGGTGGCAACGACATCGCCCTCCTGCTAAGTATGCACATTAACATTTATTTCGAATAGTCACCAACCTATAGGGTTAGCACAAGTACTGAAGTTAACATCCACCCATTTTTATAGATTTGGCCCCTGGTGCGTGTTGATGACCACTTTTGAATGAATTCTGAGCGAGTTTTTCCTACAAGCAGGTATGCCATTTGTGGAACATGAAGCGGTTTCACATCTGTTTTCTACTACCACTTCTGAATATTAGAATCTTTTTGTCCCCCCACATTTGTTCAATGCCTATTTTCTGCCAGACTCGAAGCTCTGAGAATAGCTCCTCCACATTTGTACAATGCCTATTTTCTGCTAGACTCGAGGCTCTGAGAATAGCTCCTTTGTTACATGTTTTTTGCATAGACTGCTTTTCTGTCATCTGATACTTTCGGTTTTTATGAATACCTTCAGTGGATTCATGAACCCCCCATCTCCAATGGGATTGTGAGTACCGCCTTATACATCGGTCGGTATTTACTTAGATCCCCATTTGCTGTTTCTTGACGATGGTCTCCCTTCCACAGAGTACCTCTTACCTACCAACACCAGTCTCAGTCTTCATGACTCTATGATTGTCGATACACCTTCGATGCATTCCTCCCCCCCCTTTCCAACCTAGCAGTAGTTCCTCTCGATGAGCTTTTATGAAAATTGTTTGGGATCTCATATGACCCGTGAACTAATTGTTTTAAAATTCAACTTTTATGCAGATCTATTGCCCCACCCTCCAACACCCCCGTCCTGATGAAGACCCGCTAGCAAGGTTTATCCACGCCTGCATTCCAACTGGGTCGAAACGTCGACACGTCCTTCTATGTTCAGCCTCTATTATCATTTATTAGTATTGTTTTCCATTGAGGCATGATGTTTTCAAATAGAAGATGATTTAACTCTTTATACAACTAATTATTTATATTGTGGTTTTGCAGACCTTCCTTGAAGATCTTATTCTTTCACCATCCCAACACTACCCTTCCCTTTCTCACTCTCATAGGGGCATTTTGTAAAGTGATTTATTGTACATTTTTTGAATGAATAATTGTTATATGAAACACATTGTGATTAAAAAACAATGTTGTTATAATTAATTGTACATCCATTTTTATTGGTTATTGATTGTCTTTATTTGTTCTCTATAAACTGGGACCACTTTGTTTGTACTGCAGATGCAGTCAGCTGGAAAGGGCGGACAACAGCAACAGGGAACAGGGACAATGGGTCGGAAATCAAATAATCAGAATAAGAACAACGAGGAAAACTTGAGACCTAGAATAGACTTTGCTACATTGAAAAAAACGACAAAGTGCCACCAGTGTCACCAGGTGGGACATTGGAGACGCAAGTGTCCCTATAACCCTGAAAACGAAGAATTAGAAGTAGAAGAGGAAGTTCCAGAAGTTCCAGTTCAAGGGGTGGCAGTGTCAAGAAGTAAGGTGGCCAAAGGGGGGACTTCGGCTCCACGAGCTCAGTTCCCGCAGCCACCAAAGACTGCGACAGGGGGAAAGACCTATAGACAAATGGCTCCTTTTGTAGACGACGAAGAGGGTTACTACGTTGATCCAATAACAGGACGACGTGTAAGTAGATAAGAGGACTGTACCCTCGGGGCAGTTCTAGAGGTGGATCAAAGAGGACCGTTTGTTGAGGCTGAAGTGGCAGGGTGTCCTACAACATTCTTAGTGGATACTGGAGCTACTCGATCAACTTTGAGATCGGCAGTGGTTCCAGATTTACCCATGTCGAGGGAAACGATTCAAGTGGTAGGAGTCGCAAACAGGAGAATGACTAGCCCTTTGACGGAACCAGTGTCAGTGAAAATAGGAAACCACACCAATGAACACCAGTTTGTAGTATGTGATTCAAGTCCTGTGTGTCTGTTAGGAAGGGATTTATTGTGCAAACTGAATTGCACAATATACTGCACACCTCAGGGAGTGGAGGTACAGACTACAGACGACGATGCTACCTTTAAAGTTGCAAATTCGAGAGTATGCGTAGAACTGTATCCTACCCTGACTGTGGAGGACCTTCCTTGGGATTTACGAGATGCAGTGGCATCAGAGGTATGGGATTTCACTGGAGAAGAGATAGGATTGATCAAAGGAGTAGAACCAGTGAAGATTATGGTGAAACCAAATGCTGAATATCCAAGAACACCCCAATACAAATTGACCCCAGAGACGATTGCAGGAATAAAACCCATGATTGACTCTATGATTCAACAGGGAATACTGAAAGAAATCGTGGGCAGTCCATGCAACTCCCCGATTATGGGTTTACAGAAACCTAGTGGGAAATTCAGAATAGTACAGGATCTTCGGAAAATTAATAACATAGTTGTTTCATGTTGTCCAGTGGTACAGAATCCATCAGTGATATTGTTTCAGATACCATTCCAAGCTGAGTGGTTCACGGTGATAGACCTTTGTCAGGCTTTCTTCTCAATCCCATTGGATGAGGAGAGCTAGTATCTTTTCGCTTTTAAACTGGAAAGTCGCGTCCTAACATGGTGTCGTATCCCACAAGGGTATACAGAAAGCCCATCAATTTTCAACCAGCTACTGAAGAAAAACCTTGAAGATCTAGTACTGCCACAGAACTCGGTTCTGGTCCAGTACATAGATGACCTACTTGTTGCGTCAGTAACAGAAGAAGCTTGTAAGGCAGACACCATAGCCTTGTTGAACCATTTAGCTGAAAATGGACACAAGGTGTCTCCGAACAAATTGCAGTACTGTCTGACAGAAGTACAGTACTTGGGCCACCGGATAGAAAAGGGAAAGCGCAAGGTGTCACCAGATAGGATAGAGGCGATAATGAAGATGAACGCGCCTACGACTCAGAGAGAAGTCAGGATGTTTCTAGGAATGGTTGGGTATTGCCGACAGTGGACAGCTAACTTTTCACTGAAAGCAAAACCCTTACAGAAACTGACGCACAAGGAGGTGAGTTATCCGGTACCATGGGACAGGGATTGTTTGATGTCGTTCCTACAGCTGAGAGAGGACTTGTGCCGTGCTCCAGCTTTGGGAATGCCTGATTACGAAAAACCATTTTCACTTTACTGTTGTGAAAGAGAGGGTGGTGCTTTGTCAGTTTTAGTGCAAACTCATGGAAATGCCGTAGACCAGTTGCATACTTTTCGGCTACTTTAGATCCGGTAGCCGCAGCGTTGCCCGGATGTCTCAAATCCGTTGCTGCAACAGGTGTCAGCATTGAAAGGTGTGAGAACATTGTAATGGGACATCAGTTAGTGGTGTATGTACCTCATTCTGTAGAACTGTTAAAGACCAGGACCAAAACACAGCACTTGACCAGTAGTAGGCTCACGCGCTACGAGCAAGTTATTCTTGCTGCGGAGAACGTGACCCTTAAGAGGTGCTCTGTTTTGAATCCTGCTACATTGATGCCACTTCCTAATGATATAGAAGGCGAAGAATGTGAAGATCATGATCGCCTTGATGTGACTGAACTATGCACCAAGCCAAGACCAGATATTGTGGATGAGCCGTTGACTGACCCTGATGAAATTTTCTTCGTTGATGGCTCATGTTTAAGGGACGATACTGGTCGGTTGAGAGCAGCTTATGCTGTTTGCACCATTACTGGAGTTGTGGAAGCCGCTTGCCTGGAAGGAGTACACTCCGCTCAGGTAGCTGAAATCATTGCATTGACACGTGCCTGCTTAGCAGGTAGAAAAATTAGAGTCACCATTTATACCGACAGCCAATATGGGTTCGGTGTAGTTCATGATTTCAGGCAATTGTGGTCTCAGAGAGGTTACATGACCTCCTCTGGTTCGCCTATTCGAAATGGAGAATTTGTGCGGCTGTTGTTAGAAGCCTTACAAGGTCCAGCTGAAATTGCAATTGTTAAATGTGTAGCCCACACAAAAAATACAGATTTTGTGTCACAAGGTAATAGATATGCAGACGAAGTTGCCCGCTATTGTGCGGAGCACGGATATTCTTTCACGGAGGTGGAAGTAGGAGGGGCTCAGGAAAAGACAGAATTAAACATGGTACTGGAAACAGTAGATACTTGGGAAGAGTTAAAATACATGCAGGAAAACGCACCTGATTTCGAGAGAAAAGCATGGGAAACAGCAGGCTGTGTAAAGGGTGAAATGGATTTGTGGGTTTCAGCAGATGGAAGGGCAGTATTGCCTGAGGAGTTAGTGAACCCAATGGCACGACAGATACATGGTCCAGTACACTTAGGAAGAGATGCCATGTTGAGGGTATTCAGGCAGACTTGGTATTGCCCTAAGTTTAGGATTGCAGCAGAAGCCGTGTGTAAACGATGTGTCACATGTCAGCAATTGAACGTAGGGAAAAGAACACCAGTTACAATGAGTCACATTGGGAGGTCTGGGGGGCCTTTGAACAGAATGCAATTAGATTTTATCGAAATGCCAAAAGTCAACCATCTCAGGTATGTTCTGGTGGTTGTATGTATATTTTCCAGATGGGTCGAAGCATACCCTACACGCAGGTGCGATACACTCACAGTAGCAAAGTTGTTGCTTAGAGAATTGATTCTGCGCTTCGGGGTGCCGACCTGTCTGGAATCAGATAGAGGAAGTCATTTCAACAGCGAAGTTGTGAAGATGCTTTGCTCTGCATTGAACATTGATCAGAAGTTGCACTGTAGCTATCGACCAGAAGCTTCAGGTATCGTGGAGCAGATAAATGGGACTCTGAAGTCCAGGATAGCCAAAGTATGTTCATCGACGTCCTTAAGCTGGCCTGATGCTCTACCTTTGGTGCTCATGAGTATGCGTAGCACACCAGACAGGAGGACAGGACTTTCTCCACATGAGGTGTTGATGGGGAGGGCAATTAGACTTCCGTCTGTTCCAACTGCAGCTTTGTTGAATATTACAGATGACCTGATCCTGGACTATTGCAAGGGATTGTCTGACGCCATTCATTCTGTGTCCCTTCAGGTACAGGCTGCTGAAGTCCCATCTTCAAGAGACCTATGTCACGATTTGTGCCCAGGTGATTGGATCCTGGTGAAGAAGCACGTCCGGAAGAACTGCCTAGACGTGCGTTGGAAGGGACCCTACCAGATAATCCTGACAACGAATACAGCTGTGAAGTGTGGAGGGCTGCCAAACTGGATACATGCATCCCATACTCAAAGAGTTCCAGCACCCTTAGAAGAAACAGCTCCTCTCACAGATGAAAATCCAGCTGTGGATGACGAACCACAAGAGGGGATCAGTCAAGCTGTAGGGGTGTCAGAAGAAGTTGGGAGTGCTACAGATCCAGAAGAAGAAAGACAGGACGGCAGTGAAACTGAAGTTGCCACGGAAGGAGAGAGTTGTTGTGAATACGGCTCAGACACAGATCAAGTCTCGAGTGATCAAGAACCGAGTGTGAGGACAAGAAATAGGAGAACAAGGCGTGGAGAAGCTAGTTGGCCTGAAAGAAAGAAGAGGCCGAGTTTGAAGGCAACTCCAGAGAAAACTCTTGTTCCTATATCTGAAGACTCGGATTTGGACGAAGGTGCACAAGGACAGGAACAGGAAGGTCCGAGAAGATCGAGGAGAGTGCGAGTGCCCTGCAGAAGATACGCTACTCCTGAGTGGACCTACCTTGTTGCAGATGCCCAGAGTACAGAGACCCGGGAGGGTGAGGGAAGTGGCTTTGACCAGTACTGACCCCATCATACCAGTGGAAATAGTGTTGCTGATACCAGGAGTGGAGGTCGAAGGGTTGTTGACACTCACTATTCCCTATCCTCCTTATCTGAGCGGGATAAGAGACATGATTTTAAGCAGAATAGAATTTCCGATTTGTTGTTCAAGGAGGCCAATACTTGAGGAGACCCTTCTTCGTTTGGAAATATTAGAGAGTGTGATTCGTGTCGCTGGAACACGTATAATTTCAGATTGCTAAAGACTTTGTAAGTAAACAGATTGAGAGATAACCTAGCGCCAAGTGGAAGAAGAAGAAATTTAGGGATTACATTTTAGTGGATGGAGAAGGGCTAGGGTTGTTTGTCACGAGAAAAACAAAGACTGAATTTCAAAAGGGATTATCAGCTTCCAGGTGTGGGTCGAAGAAAAAAAAAAAACTGAAGAAGCAATGAAAAGAGACTTTGTGTTGTAAAGAAAAGTAGGACTTCACTGTCTTGAGATCATGGAGGCTGGCAACCCGAACCGCGGGACAAAATGCATAGTAGGCACACTTTTAGTGGGAGTGATTTTTCTTATAGTTCTAGTAGTTACTATATCATATGTAGTGGGACATGAAAATGAAGAGAAAGCAGCAAAAGAAGCAAAAATTGTATCGACACAGAAACTCACTACGGCTGGTACAAAGGGGGACAATGCAGTGAAAGATAAAACTATACTAGCAGCTGAGACTCGTAGGTTACACGTAGATGAATCACAGGAAAACTTTAAATCAAATGTATATGCTAAATTGCTTTATGAATATATCGATGCCATGGAGGCCAAGAATTGTTATGTCTGTATGAAATTGCCTGCCTCGGTAGACGAAGGTATTAGATATCATCATCTTCCATTGACTTATGGAATCACATGTAGTTTGTTGCTGAGCATATTTTATGAACGTGATGGGTTTGAATATTATTTCTCTAACTTTGATGCGGTGTTACCAGAAGTGCCAAATTACAAACATTTGAACAAATGGGATTATTATAAGAGTGAAGACAGATTAAAGAAATTTTTCATTCCTTGGAAAACGTTGGATACTTCACATGCCCGAAGAAATAATTTGACTTGTAAAGTGTCAGAAATTGAGAAAAGGTTTATAGGGCAGGTGGATGATCGGTACAGGAGACAGAAGATCTTAAAAGCTTCAGGCCAATGGAAAACAGATTGGACTGAGGAAGAAAGATCACATCAAAGAAAGGGTAGTAATGGTCCAATAGCTTTGGATCGAGAGAAGAAAGGGAAACTGTGTATATATAGGGGTAAAACCTATTATGAGAATGTGTTTGTGGGAGAAGTAAGTTGTGAACATGCTTTTCAATTAGAATATTACAACAAGGACTTCTTGAAGGAAAGGCAGGTGATCCCGAATGTATATTTTGTTTGTGGAAGAAATGCATATGTAAAACTACCGGATAATTGGTATGGATCATGTTATTTAGCAATTGTCTTCCCCAAAATATATCATGCAAAGGATTTGGAGATTATAGAGAGAGGAACTCAAGTAAGAGGAAGAAGGGATGTATACTATGAGGAGGTAGTTGGAGACGTATTTGGTGCTGCATTTCCTCTTTTAGGGATAATACTGAATGATGTCAAGATTAGAAGATTGGCAACTGTTGTAGATAGGTTGTCTGCTAGTACTGCTAGATCATTAATGCTGGTGGAGGGAGACATGCAATCGATAACGGCAATGGTTCTTCAGAACCGACTTGCTCTAGACGTTCTGTTAGCCAAAGAGGGAGGAGTCTGTAAGGCTTTGAAGGTTCAGGAATGTTGTACTTACATTCCAGACAATTCAAAACCTTTAGAGAAGTACATACGGAACATTACTGAAATTCATAATGAGATTGAAGATTTGACACAGATAAACGTGTGGGAAAAAGTAGGTCAAGGAATGGGTAAAGTTGGAGGTTGGTTTGCCAACCTAGGAAAGGGTTTCATTTGGTACATATTGAAACCTATCATCATAATAGTGATTTGTGTAATCACTTTGTGGGGATTGGTGCGACTGTACCAATGGTATAGATCAAATAGGTTGCAGAGATCCATGAGAGAGCAGGAGAGGAGATTAGCTACGATGCAGGATAATCAGTATAGGAGTCTGAGGGCTCTAGAGATGATGAAACGAGGGAGTACTGCAACGACTTCTGTTTGATGCTGTTCAAACCTTAGAGATGTGTTGTGATGATGATGACTACTAAAAGTCATCAAAGGGGGGATTGAGAGAGCACAAATTGAGAAAAATTGTAGAAGTGCACCATATTTACAAGCACGTTGTACTAGCTTAGTATAGATTACATAAGCGTGTTTAAATTTTAGAGTAAGAATACATAAGAGTGTTTAACTAGAAAGTAGTACATATATCAGTGTGAAAAACTAATGTAGAAGAGTGTAGAGATGTTAGAATGATGTTGAAATCTCATGTTATGTGGCTGTTGTAGGGAAAATGTAATTCTGCTAAACGTAGAAATGTGTAGGCTACATGGCAGTTCACAGAAAACGAAAGATGCTGTTCCACTTTAACTTGAGATGGATTTTGATGTTATTATAATTCAAAGTATTATTGATCATAGAACTGAAATAGATGTTTATAGAAGTGTTTCATATAACCATTGTGTGTAATAAGTTAGAATACTGTTTAGACAAATAAACTAAAAGTTCTTAGAATGCATAGGCCCGTTTCATGTATTAAAAAGGCCTGAATAGAGAAGTTCATTTCTTTTGATCTGCATGTGTTAGTTGGAGAGATGTCATGTTAAGTTTAAATTGCAGAAACTGCTCGATGCTTTACGACTTAAAGATACGGTGGAGGTCGGAATTTGAGGCCCACAGTATAAGTGTCTGTTTGCAGGTGCGAGGAGGTTCTAATCAAGCGAGTGATGAATAGACTTTTGTTTCAAGAGCCAGGCACAGGCTTAGAGGAGGCTTCAGGAATTTCCTGGGGGGTACCGTCCTGCCGGAGAAGAGCCTGAGAAGCAAGGTCAACGCTAACGATGGGCCCAGAGGAGTATCAGCATGAAAATACCAGAACCAACACCACGTGAGGGGCGTCTCTAATGGGCGTTTCTATTGTAAATGTGATTTTGTATTAGGGACAGTACCCCTGGGTGGATTTAGAGCAGATGATCTGAGGAACCTAAGAGAGCGGATGGGTAGGCAGATAGGTTAACTGCTAGATATCGATTCTCCAAGAAGACAAAGAGAAGTGTGTGATCTTCTTAGGAAGTCACCACGGCTGACACCTTTTTAGGTTAAGATTCTGCTAAGTAGGGATGTCACTTAGTCTAGTGTAGGGACAGTCTAATCTGGATTTTTCTTCCTTTCTGTAAATGACTTACAAGCTACAGCTCGTGGCTATTCTTGCAACTCTTATGACTTTTGAATTGGTTTTGATAATATTCTTTTGCAGACTAAGAGCTTTTAGAGAATTTTTGTTTGTGTTGATACCCGTATATCTTTTGAACCTTATTTTGAGATGTTTGTATCTCCAGTTAGCTTTGGCTTTACAATAAACTTTTAAAACTCATTCGTGGTAAGTGGTTCTTTAGAGTGGGGTAAGTCTTTTATAGATTGACCTAGTAGTGGATTGCCTTTTACTCTTTGACAGGTACCAACGGTTTAGTCGACCTGAGTTGGGTTCTAGATCTATAACAACAGGCTAGAAATCCCGCGTTAACAAAACGACACACCACTGCGCCAAAATGTGCCGTACCGCGCCATTTGCAAAACGCAGGGATGCGCCATATTGACAGGAATACGGCGTACCTCTGTATTTTCCCTAGTGCTGGGGCTAAAAATAGCTGCCTAGCACCAAAACAGACACCCTTGCGCCATAGTGCAAGAGTGCTTTTGTTACAGAGATGATTGTTTATGTGCAGGAAGGGTGTCCTTTCATGCCAATAAACAACCAATAATGGCGACAGCACACATAGAAGTGGCAAATCACCATCCGCCTTTATTTAATGATTGTTCTTGTGCAGGAAGGGGCACCTTAATGCACAAAAACAACGATTAATGTTGCTTTGCTCTTTCTATGTGTGCTGCAAAAATGAGAAACAAAAGTATTTCTCCTCGTTGCACCAATCTAATATCTGCTTTTGCATGGCGTTAGTATTTGGCACTGCCTCAGATTTACAGATCCTTGTAAATCTGGGGCAGCACCAAAAAACAATAGGTGTTGTGGTGAAACGCTCACAGCAACACCCATTGCAAGCCCCTTGCATGCCGATACCTGTGTGAAAGGGTACCAAATTTACAAAGCGGCATTAAGCCACAAAAAGTGGATTGAAGCCACTTTGTAAATGTGCAGCGGGGCATTGCAAAGCAAAGCTATAAAAGTGACCTTCTAGTGGGTCAATACCCTTGTAAATGTGCCCCATTGTCTTGAGACCAAGATTGGCGCTTTGGTCACAGATGCTCCATTGACAAGTACCCTCGAGCTCTACAAAAGACTAAAGAATTTGAGCTGCATGTGGACTGCAGTCCTTGGAGCTCTGGCACTTGTCAGGCTTTTGCCTTTTTGCCATTAGATACATGAAGCGATTGTAAGCTCTGGCACTTGTCAGGCTTTTGCCTTTTTGCCATTAGATACATGAAGCGCTTGTAAGCTCTATAGTCACGCATAGCCCTGTATTGTTCTCTAAATCTTTTATTTGAAATGTTTGATAATGAGACCAGGCACTCCAAGCCAAGAGTTTATAACGCGGTTTCCATGGCGACTGCACAGCATTCCAAACAGAACCTGAACTAAACAGTTTCAGACCCTCTATTTCCCCACCTCAGTCTTTTGTTAGCATGCTTTAAATCCACTGACATACAGATGTGTTGGGGTCACGGGTGATAGGGAGGAGAACACGCGCTCCTTTGATATTGCCAACGTTTGATCGCACAGAACGGATCAGTTGTAGTGGAATTGTCATTCTTTGTTGACTTTGATCCTAGAAAACTCTCTTGGACACATCGCATCGGAGATGTTTGAACACTAACAAAGGAATCTCACTCCACCTCAAACAAGCATTTTCAATGCAATAGGTCTTGCAATTGCGAGATTTTAAGCTATTCACATTGTAAATGATAATGCCTTTTATTTATGAATTTTTTCAAAGCAACACAAACATAAAAGGCATTGTCATTTCTAATGCTATTAGCTCAAACTCTCGCAAATGCAAGACCACGTTAATGGTGTCCGCCCCCCTTTCTTTGGGTGCTGAACGCCGTAGCCAAGTTACAGTGAGCAGCGTCTAAAGAAAGGGTCGCGGCCAACATTAATGTGAAGTTGGGCATGGGGCTCTTTTACACAAAGTGTGAAAATAAATAAAAAAGGAAGCTTTTGTAGCCCGCCAGCTAAAGTGAAAGCAGTTGCTCTGAAAATTAAATAAATAAATAAGCATGGCCGCTAAAGTGAAAGCAGACCATTCTGTAAATTGAATAATTAAATAAGTGCGGCTGCTATAGTTAAAGAGGATTATGATGGAAATCAAAAAAGCACTTGACTAATAACAAAAAAAAGGCGGCGGCGTGCAGTAATGTTGTGGGTGGAATAGGCAAGATTATTAAAGAAAATAGTGTGACCAACTAGATAAAGCAGACTGTACAACACAAGTAAAAAGCCATTGTTCTGGGTAGTTGTAAATGCAGACAAGGCGGTACCAAAGAGGGACTTCTAAGCCTATTCACGAATGAAAAGCAATGATTTCGAAAGGACAGTAACAGGAGCCAATTGAAAAGATGGGTGGGAAATGGGCGGCGCTTCTATGCCTTACCTCAATACAGCATGCCTAGCAGAGCGTCGCTAGTGCCGCCCAGGCTCGATATACAAATAGGAAACCGACACAATGAAGCAGAGCTACAAAAACACTTACAAGGAAGTTCGACTCTGTTGTCAGAATGTGCAGTATTAATTTGGGTAATTTTCCTTTTCTTGCCGCATGATTAACTTAATCCTGCTGCATAATTTGGCCCTGAACTTCAGACAAATTCCGTTGATGCTGAAGAAAAGGCAGTATTTATTAGGCCGTATTGCAGGCTAACCACGCTCGTCTTAGTGTTTCTACATTATAGCAATACATTTGGCCCACTGCAGAGCATAATGATGTTGAAATGCTGTGAATTAGCAACCCTAGTATTCAGATTACCAGTATAGTGCTGATGTGAATTTGGCGAACGTTTTTGGGGCGCTCATATTAATTCTGTGATTAACCGCTCTGCGGGTTTTCTGCATTCGTTGAACTTGCCACCCTATTCGCATATTTAATGGGAATGGACCAAAGTAGAGTTTTGAAAAACTCCCCTTTCAGGGTCGCTATGGGAATAACGTGGATTTATAATTCCATACAATAGATGCGAGGGACAAGTCAAATCAGTCCCTCATTAGAGGCCTATCAAATGTCTGCCAGGACTATTTTAGATATCTGAGAAGGCATCTCACCAGTCAAATGGCGGCATGCATCATCATCGGTGCCTCCACTCATTCGGGCAGGTAGATACCACTCAAATGGGTGAATGGGCTGTACCAAAATTGGAAGCTCGCAATAAGATATTCTTCTGGAGAAATGCAGGGTTCCCGTTATGTACAAATATGTATGGGCATATGCCAGATTTCTCTTGTTAATCATTGAGTACCCATGTCATAAATAGAAACCAAGTCCGGATATTTCTATAAACGCAATATTTCATACATCAACAAACTGTGTTGCCTGCATGTTTCAGCTGCAATAAATTTGCCCACTCATGTTACTTGGCTTTTACCAGGGCTGAGAGACTTCCTGCCTACCTACTCCAAACACTTAAGGGCTCTAGCTAAAAAAGGAGGCACTTTTCTCTCTGTTTCCTGTTCATGTTTTGTAATGAATCCTATTAGGGTTTCGATCCAACTTCATTGACTGCGAGGGAGAGGGCACTTCCCTGTAGTCAAATTTGCATCAAGGGTACAGTGCCTCTTTTTCTGTGCCCACATCTGCTCTCCTCTACTGGGTATAATAACATGGATTTCATATGTGATAATGTAGTAGGATGATGCTATGAATTCTGTAGTAAAACATGGTTGTGAGGTGGGTTGAATTCCAATAATATACACATTTATCTGATAATGATATAATCAATAGGTAATGTGGTGTGGTATTTCTCTTGTATGGATTTGTTAACCTCTGTTGGTTGTGGTAAAGGAATATATGACGTTATAACGCATGTAATTACAATGCCTGCTTTTACAACGCAATCTTTACATTGCAACTACTATTACATCGCAAAATTTTACAACGCATATTTAAAAACTATCCTTACAACGCATTCCATTACAATACTTAATACTTTTAGGGCAACAATAGGGTAAGTTTTGGATAGTGTGGGGGTAAAAATTACTATTCCCAGTCCGGTGAGTGAAACAGCAGGGAAAGTGTTGGATAGTGTTGGGCAGAAGTGCTTTACCTAAGTGGTGAATGCGGGTGGAACAGAGAAGAAAGGAAGATTTTAAAAATGTTTCTGTCACTACCGAGCTCCACAATCATCCAGGCTATTAGAATG
Organism: Lissotriton helveticus; assembly: GCF_964261635.1. Lineage (NCBI taxonomy): Eukaryota > Metazoa > Chordata > Amphibia > Caudata > Salamandridae > Lissotriton > Lissotriton helveticus. Next base: position 526,752,490 of record NC_136072.1, read on the forward strand.
GAGATAGGAACAATAGCGCGGAGCATTCAAATCCAAATGTCTTTGATAAGATTTTGGGAACGCCAGGACTCAGGTGGAATGCAGAAGGTCTCACAATGGTGCAGAGGGGAGATTAAATTCAGTAGCCTAAAATGGGCTAATGAAGTTAGAAAGAAACTCCTGAGTATAAGCGAGTGCCTAAAGGTGAGACTATCACAGCATTCAATGGAAGTAGAATTGACTAAGAGTATTCTCAGGCTCCAAGGTCAGGAATTATCAATGAAGATGGATCTGGAAAACCTGAGTTTGAAAAAATCAGTACAATGTATAAGAAACTCATGGGTAAAGGAAGCTAGGGACCTGTACTTGGACACCCTGCCTAACCATGGGCTAAGGTGTGAAATTCTAAGAGTACGAATCGGTATCAATCCTTGGCTGATGGAGGAAAAAATAAAAGTAGAAATGATAAGATGGAATCTGTAAATGTGGGTTAGGAACCAGAAATAATATTTTGCGCATATTGGTTGATTTCATCTCGGTTTTACCCTTGCGGGGGCCAATTTTTTAAAAATACGAAATAAGGTCACGAGCCCAAGTAGTAACCTTACTCACAGAAATGCCTACTCTTGATGTTGCCATTGCTATGGGAAAATATGTGAAAGCCATAAAAACCTTCGCAAGGGAGAAATTGAAGAAGGGGTAGTGAATTTAATCTTGCTTTTAGTCTTCTCTTTTCCATCCTATATTACAAATTTGATCTGTGATTGTATGTTGGTGTTACTGTGGATAGGATACAGTGTGCCGCATCTTCTTTTAAGTGTATAATTGGTAATGTAATTGTTAAAGAATTTATACTGCTATTTTATTCTGGGTTCCCATTGTGTTTAAAGACTACGGTCTAAATAAAAAGAGTTTCTCTCTCTCTCTCTCTCTCTCTCTCTCTCTCAAGTGAGTGCAACAGCAGGGAAAGTGTTGGATAGTGTTGGGGTAAAAATTACTATTCCCATGTACCTCAAAACCCATACCCAGTCTAATACTATAAAAATCTCCATTACTTACCTTATAGTGCGTTGTAATGGCATGCGTTGTAAAGGTATGCATTGTAATGCCATGCGTAGTAGTGACGTGAGTTGTAATGGCATGCATTGTAATGGAATGCGATGTAAAGGCAGTTGCATTGTAACAGTTCCATTGTAAAGGTAGGTCGTTGTAATGACTGTGTTGTAATGGATGTTTCCCGTGGTAAAGCTGCATTTTACATTCTACGTCAAATGTGATTAAAAGCAGAAATGCAATGGTGAAAAGTCTTTTCAGTACACTATAGAATTGTCGATTTTATTGGTTTATAATATTTATGCTGTTTAAAATATGTACAATGAGTTTTACACATCTCACAAGTCTCATTGATAACTCAAAAAATGGATTTATAAATAGGCCCAGACATAATTTTCATTATACTGGTGTAATTTCGAATACTTTCTGGCATTTCGCTTTGCGCTTGTTACACAAAATTCAACAAATTACACCATTACACCATTACTGCACTTTGCATAATTTCAAGTCAGTTCAGGAAAAAGCCCTATCGTGGAAGCACCGGGAGCTGCTGTTAATCACAGCACTTGTGATTTTTTGCTTTTGTGTGCGCAAAATGCATACTTAGGTCCAGATTTCACGCAAGGATGTATTTTGCGCTAAAATATAGTTCCAAGTGTAGATTTGCATTATACATCATTTCTCAATATTTTTCCGAAATTTCTCGTAATTACTCAAAAGGAAATTGTTTGAATTCCACACACCACTAATTATAAACCTTAACGTTCTAGGCTATACCAAAACACTCTTACAGACATCATCAATAATCACAATTAAATTCAAGGTTTTAAGATATATAAATATAGAAAGTCTTTCCTTCAATTTATCCCATTGCTTCAAGAGCAAATCAAAATTGTTTTTCTTTGTTGTTCATTTTTTATAAACGTCCCATGTCATTACATTTTTCCTGTACCTTCTTCAGGAGTTCCACAATTCTCAAGAAAAATCATCCCACATATCTGCAATAACAAGAATATGTTTGAGCCTCACTCCTCATTTAAATGCACCCAGAGAAATACTATCAAGGCCCCTTCAAGAATTTATGACATTTGCCTTGTTCCATCACAGGCCCTCAATGTATCCCTAGTTTTTAACAGGGGGCAGTTGATCAGTCTGCTATTGTACCAAAAACAGGGCCTTAATAGAGGCGAAACCAATTTTCACTTTAAAAAAATAAGAAATCTCCCAAATTGTTTTAGCCAATATGTGTCATTTCAAACGTATTTCTGCCTCACAGTGATAAGCCATATCCCTCAGAAGATCTTAGCTACAACTTTGGGAGTACACAGCTCTTGACAAGCAGAGAATCACTTAGGGGCTTTTGGACAAGAAGATTGCCCCGCCAATGCGTCAAAACCTTTGATGCATTGATGGCACTGTTAGAACTCTATATTTACAAGATGATGAGCCTCATTTATATTTACGCATCGGCATTGATGCATCAGGTTCCTTGCACCTGCACCAAATGTCCTTGTGACATCATGGATGCGATGTATTTACAAAACCGGGCTCCGTAGCGCAAGGATTTAACAGATGCATCAGAAATTCTGACTCATCTTTTGGAGCAAAAGTGATGCATTGCTGGAGTTGGTCGCAAACCTGATGCAACTACAGCAATGCATCAGAACACATAGGAGAGTCCCATGTAAAAAGCCCAGCATCAATCCTTACTCCTGGTTTGAGCAGGCGTAAGGATTTTGACGGGGTGTATGATGGTACAACGCATGCCTGAACAATGCATGCCTGTTCCACGCAGGCTCTATCACGACCACATCATTAGCAAGCATGCCTCTTTACCACGCAATTTTGTGGTAAAGACTTGATGAGTAAAGTGGCATGCAGGCTAAAGAGCATACCCCTGCCCTGGAAACTGTCCCTTTTCCTCCTGCCCCCTAAAATTAAACCCACACCTCAAAAACTACTATGACCCAAGCCCCCATGCCCTGAGTCCTAAACTACCCCCTACATCCCTAAACTACCCCGGCCCTGCCCTGAGCCCTAAAAATGAAGCCCATGCCTCAAAAACTACCCGACCCTAGCCCCCATGCCCAGAGCCCTAGAAACTATCCACTACGTACTTAAACTGCTCGACCCTGCTCCCTGCCCTGTAAACTGTCCCTTTTCTGCCTGTCCTGAGCCCTAAAAATTAACCCCATGCCCGAAAATCTACCCCAACCCTGGCCCCCTGCCCTGAGCCTGAAAAAACTGTTCCCACCTTCGTGAAGTACCCTGACCCAGCCCCATATCTGCCCTGAGGCCTAAAACTGTCCCGTGCCCTGCACCCTAAAAACTATAACATACATTCCCAAACTACCCGACCCTTGTCCTGTAAACTGTCCCTTCTCCCCCTGCCCTGAGCCCTGGAAATGAAGCCCATGCCCCAAAAACTACCCAAAAGCCAGCACCCTGCCTTGAGCCCTTAAAACTATCCTCTACATCCCTAAACTACCCGACCCTGCTCCCTGCCCTGTGAACTGTCCCTTTTTCCCCCACAGATAGCCCTAAAAACTGCCTCCCACCCTAAAAATACCCTGACCCTCTCCTGAGTCCTAAAACCTACCCCGACCCCAAAAAACTACCCCCCACCCCAAGAGCAAGCCCCATCCCCCTCACTGCACTGTGTCCTTAGCCCTAAAAAGTGTCCCCACCCTAAAAACTACCCAACCCCCTCCTGAGTCCTAAAACCTAGCCCCACCCCAACAAACTACCCCCTCCATCCTCCATCCTCCACCCCCCAAGACCAAGCTCCAAGCCCACTTACCTCACTGTGTCCTTTCCCAATTCCTGATAATCCTTTCTCTTCCTGTCTTCCCCTTCCTGTGCCTCTGCTTGGCTACTAGACAGCGCGTTGCCTTAACGACGCATATGCGTGGTTAAGGCAAGTGTGGTGCGGCTTGCAGGGAAATAACATGCATGGCTCAGCCTGCGTTGTTAGGGCCGTTTTCCACTTTGATGCAGGCAAGTCATACAGTGACGCAGTGATATATTTTACATTTTACTGCGCCACTTCTACATGGCTTTTTTGCAATGGAACGTCTTACCTGTATACATTATACCTGGAGCAGGTATAATGTGACGCAGGGCTCTACAAAATGACGCATCGGGCCCAAAGCGTCAGTTTTTAGATATGGAGCAGTGTGGCACACTGATTGCACCACTGCTGCGTAAAAGAAAGTGATGCAGTGGTGATGCAAGCTCCTTGTAAATGAAGCTCGATATGTCTTAGAGGATGCGTCACTTTTTGGAGTCCTGCATCAAAAGGAACCTGTGTCAGAACCGCCTGTGTCACGTAAGTATTAATATATACAAGGTAGTGTTCCATAGTAATTTCCACAGTAAAACAGGTGCATATTTAGGAGTTTTAACAAAAGTGACGCATCACCTTCTTGAGTCGGGCAGAGGCCCAGTAGTGTCAAAATTCCTGCGCCTGTGAAATCCATGCGTAGAAAATGATGCATTGACATTGGTGTATAAAGAGAAGCCAGAAAGAATAGTATGGCAAGCACAACTACACCATGGAGGTGCTCATTTTGCAGCTGGGAGTCCCAAGAGATAACCACCAACACAACCACCCACCCCTCACCACCACAAAGGCAGCACAGCAGAACGAAGCGCATTTATCACCAGCGGACTACCCTAATTGATCTCAGAGAGTTTATCACTTAATACCGGCTCAGGTGGGAGTCCCTCATCCAACTGCTACAACAGATAGCACCAAGGCTCCTGGCACAATCTCCCAGGGCCAGCAACATCCGTCACCAGGTAAAGCTCATGGCTGTCCTACACATGTTGGTATCAGGCTCATTCCAGATCACAACAGGCAGAGAGGCAGGAAACTCTCAGCCATCTATCTCTACATTTCTACCCTTTGTCATGGATGCCATCACCTGCCTACCACCATAGTACCTCCGCTTCCCCATCACACAACAACTGCAGCTGGAGATCAAGCAAAGCTTCTATGCCATTGCTGGTTTCCCACATGTGCTGGGTGCCATGGAGTACACACATGAGCAACTCCTTCCCCCTGTAGAAACATGCTATCTCTACAGGAACTGAAAGCACACCTACTCCATCAATGTCCCGGCCTTCACCAATCATCGGGGGATGTTCACTAACATGCTGGTCAAATACCCAGGGAGTGTGTGTGACGCATAAATCTTCAGACACTCCATCATAAATTAACGCTTCCAGAATAGCCAATATGGAAATGGCCTACTTGTAGCTATGCAAAACCCAGGTACGTAACAGACCCACTAACGGTCAGAAATGGATTACAGAATACCCATCTCTGTGTCTGGCAGAGCAGATTGGCACAGAAGTATAAGGGGTGTGCCACATACATGCACCATGCAAGGCCACAACTTACTCATGTCAACACACCTCAAATCATCAACAAAGAATAATATCCAACCTGCACAAGCCACCACAGTATACTCGGGACACCAATGTCAACATGGATCTCACATCGCGATGAGAATAAATAAAAGGCATACACTTACATAATCCCCTATTACTTCTAGTCCTACACATACATGTAGAATGTATTGTGGCTACTCATGTAGTAAACAGCTCCTCATGCCAACATCAGTCTGTCCCACATGAGCATGGCCTACATTGCAATACATATGTGTGAAGCACAGTGCACCATGATAACTATTATGCCCAAAAATATAGTGGAAGGCAGAAATGAACAGTGTAACAATCCATGTGACATGTGTGAACTGTACCACAAGCATGACCCAACATCATATGGGCAAGTCAGTGTACCATGAAAGGCCTGTGCCAATGTCATGTAGGCCACGAACAACATCTGTGCATTACCATGGACATACACCTGTGTCAGTGTAAACCATGTCTGTCATGTCACAACCTGCCCAGAGAGGATCAACTAGCATATTAGCAGCTCTTCAATCTTTCACTTCACACATGTAGAGGGAGCACATAGCATAGAGTAGCCATGACCATCTCCAAATAGCCGTCACAGCAAGTTACAGGATTAACATGTAAGTCAGGATGTAGAAGTGTACTATGTCTCAAACCATGCTCAGCATTTGCCATTACTCAAGTAATAGAGGAGACATGTGTTCACCTTTGACCAACTCCATGAGTAACACATATTGTGAAAAAACATTAGAATTGTGTATGACCATTTAACTGCACATTACACACATGGACCAGAATGTATCTGTAACAGTGACCCGAAGAATTGACAGTTTTCTTATCTTTTCCTATTTCATCTGACCAAGGATTTGGTCTCCAGCCATGGCTCATGACCCCATATGCACATCCCCAGACTGAGCCAGTAAGGAACTACAACCAGGCTCTCTGCAAGACTCGCAATATTATTTAGTGAACCTGTGGTCTGCTCAAGATCAGGCTCTGATGTTTTGACATTTCAGGGGGAGATTGTTGTACTCACCCCCAATGGTGTGCAAGATCATTCTTGTCTGTGCCATCCTGCCCAATATATGTGTGTGTGAACGAATAACCCGTGGGCTGGGGACCAGCAACTGCAAGACATAATAGAGAGAAGGAGGATGGTGGGGACATACAAAACTCTGTTGCTGGCAATAGGTGATGCACACACATTGTGCAACAATTCTTTAGCTGAATTGCGATTCTCCTATTAACATGACCAGAGAATCTGGATTTCATTAAAGACACGGAGGCTGACATTATGCATTATCCTTTAATAGCAACTCACAGCAGCCGTACTACATCATAAAGGATAAAGTTCTAGAGTTAACAACACTGAACAAAGGATGTGTGTTGGAGATGATCTGCCTCTTTTAAAAGAATCGCAGCAGGAAAGAACTTCATAAACGGAGAGATCCAAGTAGAGCTTGAAAAACATCATGGAAGAAACTTCAACAAGTCAAAGGCCAGTCGGTTAAACGGAATTGCCTGAAAGAAAGAAATGATTAAGAACCAAGAGCCTAGAGAGCTAAAGATCTCATCACAATTAAAAGATAACAGAAGCATAGGCATAATTCATAGATTAAAAAGTTTATAAAAGACATATCAAAAGATGTAATAAGTTCATAAAAGACATATCAAAAGTTGTAAAAGGGAGGAGGGAGGGAAAATGTCAGCCTCCGTGTCTTTAATGAAATCCAGATTCTCTGGTCATGTTAATAGGAGAATCGCAATTTCATTACAAGACCGGAGGCTACATTATGCATGTTCGTAGCCCCGAAGGACAACATCAGACATATGCTCGATAGGCTTGCAATAATGACGAGCAAAAGTGTTAGCATTTGACCAGTCAGCAGCTTTTAGGATATCATCCAACTTACCACCTGACCAGAAGGATTTACTGGCCATAGCTCCTCTGATAGAATGTGCTTGAAACTTAGAGAGGTCGATACCAGCAAGGCTCATGGTAGATTTAACCCATCTAGCTATGGAGGTGGATGAAACAGGTTTAAAAGGTTTCACAAAAGAAACTAAAAGTTGATTTGCATCATTAGGGCGTAGAAGAGACATCCTAGCGTCATACTCTTTCATACAAGCAACCACACAACATTTAGGGAAACTGTCAAAACGAGGATAAAAGATAAAATCTGACATGGTTTTAGTTCTTCTTAGTAATTCAAACTTGACACCAAAAATATCATAACATCTATTTGAAATATCTAAGCTTCTGATGTCAGAAACTCTCCTACAGGAGACTAAACACAAGAGAGAGTGGCAAGCTTGAAGGAGAGAAATGTTCTATTAAGGGAAGAGTTATCTGGCCAAGAACAAAAAAGGTCTAAAATACACTTGACATCCCAAAGGGTCTGATACTTAGGTCTAGGGGGTCTTCTTAGCCTTATACTCTTGAGGACTCTACAAATTATAGGATTTTTACCTACCGATTTACCGTTGATAGGGGAATGGCCCGCGGAGATTGTGGATCTAAAGCAATTAATAGAACGATAGGATAGGCATCTGTCAAATTGTTCGACCAGAAAATTTACAATATTGACGACAGGAGCCTCCACGGGATCCAGACTCCTTTCCAGGCACCAATGAAACCATTTTGTCCAAATGTTGTTATACCTAAGGTGTGTTCCGGGTGCCCAAGATTCTCCGAGAAGAGAGAGAGCTGTCGACGAAAGTCCAGACAACTCGTTAGATTGCCTGACACTTTCCAGGCAAGAAGGTTCAAATTCCCCTCGAGAATAAGATGATGATCTTCCCCGTCTGCGTTTGAGACCAGGCCTGGAGACGATGGGATCAGAAAGGGAATGTTGCATGCTAGTTCCAGGGCTGTCGGGAACCAAGCTTGGGATGGCCAAAAAGGAGTTATTAGGATCAGAAGGAATTGTTCCGATCTGACTTTCTGAAGGACCCTCTGAATCATGGCGAAAGGAGGGAAGGCATAACCCAGGAAGTGAGACCATGGTTGGAGAAAGGCATTCACAGCAAGAGCCCCCGGGTCTGGCATCCAACTGAAGTAGTTGGGAAGTTGGAAGGTAAGCCTGCTGGCAAATAAGTCCACGTCTATGGGACCCCAAAAGTGGAAGAGGGTATTGAAGACGTTCACATCGAGTTTCCAGTCTGAGAAGTCTAGAAGGAATCTTGAATTCCAATCTGCAGAAATGTTTGATTTCCCGGGAAGATATTCCGCCCTGAGGGAAATTTTGTGTTCCAGACAGAACATCCAAAGTTTCTTGGCAAGATTGGAGAGATCTGCAGATCTCGTTCCACCAAGACGGTTGATATAGGCCACAGCGGAAATGTTGTCCATTTTCAGAACAACAGACCTCCCTTGAATGGAATGTTTGAAGCTCATAAGAGCGTATAAACCAGCTGTCAATTCCAGAAAATGTATGTGTTGAGAAGATTCCGATAGGGTCCAAACCCCACCGGTGTTCTGGTCTTCCAAACGTGCACCCCAGCCATGAAGACTGGCATCTGATTCTAGGACAAAATCCGGGGATGAGCCGAAGATAGCTTTTCCGTTCCAGGCGTCTAAAGTTCTCCAGCCACCAAGAGAGCTCTGCTCTGGCATCTGGGTCCAGAGAGACAAGATCCCCATACCATAGGCCTGAATTGAGCGCTTTTCTCTTTATTCTCTGAAGCGCACGGTAGTTCAGAGGGCCGGGGAAAATAGCCTGGATGGAAGAAGAAAGAAGTCCAAGAAGTCTGGCTAGTTCGCGGAGAGTTAAGGACTCTTGTTTCAAGACAGACCTGATCTCCTTCCGGATCTTGGCAACATTCTTGGCAGGAAGAAGGAGAAGACATTTCACAGTGTCTAGAGTGAAACCAAGGAATTCTATGATTCTGCAGGGAGAGAGAATGGACTTCTCTCTGTTGATGATGAATCCTAGACTCTCTATTAAATTCATGGAAGTTTTTAGATCTCTTAGGAGGTCTGAATGGGATTGGGACATGATGAGAATATCGTCCAGGTAGATGATGAGACGGATACCCCTTTCTCTTAGAATTGTAACGATACATTTCATGATCTTGGTAAAACACCAAGGGGCAGAAGAGAGGCCGAAGGGAAGAGCTTGGAACTGGTAAAGACGTTCTTTCCAAGCAAATTGAAGGAAAGCTTGATGATCCTTGTACATAGGGATGGTGAAGTAGGCGTCCTTCAGGTCTAACTTGACCATCCAATCTCCTTTGAGGAGGAGATCCCTCAGAAGGTGGATACCCTCCATTTTGAAATGACGATAAACAAAAAATGTGTTGACTTCTCGAAGGTTTATTACGGGTCTCCACCCCTTGTCCTTTTTCTGAACAAGAAACAGTGTGCTTATGAATCTTGCATCGGACCAGGGAACCTCTACTATAGCGTTCTTTTTGAGCATAGAAATAACTTCTTCCTCCACGATCTTTTCTTGATCCTCTGAAAGGACAAAGGGTTGGGGAAAAAACGTTTGGAAGGGGACCTGTAAAAAGTCTATCTTGAAGCCCATAACGGTTTCTAAAACCCATGGGTCCTGGGTGATTGAATCCCAAACATGATAGAACTGTTTTAGTCTGCCCCCTACTATGGGAGGGAAAGAAGAAGAAGGAGTAGTACTTACTTGTAGAATTGGAGGTGATGGGAGTACAACGACCTCTTGAACCTCGGTTTCTTGGACCTCTTCCTCTCTGGGGGAAGAAGGGTTGTCTAGAGGGAAAGAAGCCTCTTCCAGTTCCTCTGAATGACGAGTAGGGTCGTTGGTTGCCTCGGCCGGAAGAGCGACCCCTTCTCCCGGCCTGACCAAAAAGGTTGGTGTTAAACACCCGTCTTAGGATGTTTTGAGCCCTGTCGAGAGCAGTGAAGGTAGAGACATTTGGTTAGCACTATTCCAAAGTGTGCCACGAGGGGCACCGTACATATTTGTGCCGCCATGGGCACCGGTCAAGGGAGTGTCCCGAGGGACATCAGGTTCAAGTGGGGCGCAGTGGCCTCCCATCCAAAGTGAGGTGCTAGGACCTCCCGTACTATGAGAGGCGCTAGGGCCTGTAGTGCTTTTAAAATGTTTAGTCTTTTTGGGTCTCTTACCGTGTAAGGGGGGATCTTGGGAATCACACGGTCTTTTAGAGAGCATGACTTCTTTAAAAGAGGAGGACATCATACAGGATTTAATTTCCTGTTGAAGGAATTTCTTAAGTGAATTGCCGATAGGCGCAGGTGAACTTGCAGTGGCGTCATCTGAATCCATGTCAGACATGGTGTAGAAAGATCTCTGAGGGTATTAAGAGACTTGAAAGGGAAATGAAATAATGATATTAATAAAGGTAAAGTAATAAAAGTTCTCCTCTCTTTTTCCTCCTTTTTTTTATCTTTTTTTAAATTAAGCTACTTTTTCCTTTTTTGTTTTTAATTTATATTAAATATAAGGTAAGGGTGGTAGGGAAATAATATTCTTATTAGTATTATTGGGTAAGGAAAGTTGGAAGAGAGTTAGGAAGAGAGTTAGTATTCTTATCAGTATTTTTTGGCAATTAATATTCTTATTTGAAAATCCTTGTTAATATTATTGGGTAAATGATGTATATTTACGATAATAAATGCGTGTATATTGTTATTAAGGTAAAGGTATCGGTAAAAGCGCAATGGGCAGAGTATCTCCGGCGGCTGAAGCAGAGCAACTGACAAAATATCGAGGAGTGCTCGAGCTCAGCCGCCGGAGAGGAGGAAAGTCGCTTCAGAAAGGAGGCACGCAACGCGGGTGTTGCTAATGCCCTTTCCTTTTGATGTGAAGCGTATTTCAGTGCAACGCGGAAAGAAACGAAATATGAGCGGGGACAACGCCAGAAACGCGGCGGGCATCGGCAAATTTACTGCGCGATCGCGTGCTGGGGGAAAAGGGGAAGGTCATTACTAAGGTGAGGGACAACCGAAAATTGGAAGTCCATGGGTGGGGGTTGGAGTGGAATCGAGAAACCAGCGCCACCTACGAGGAGGGAATCAAGCCAATTGCGACAGGCATAAGTCAGGGAATAGTAACGAATGCAAAAGGGTCGCAAGGTAGTAGAGAAACCGGCTAAAAAGGCAGCGTTAAAGCGTCAAAGGGCGAAGGAAGAAGTATGAAGGCATAGTAAAGCATCATATTGGCATTTAAACGTTTTAAAATTATCATTATACACGAACTATAAGCCAAAGTGTCTAAAGTAAAGGAGAAATAAGTAGTAGTGACTTATCTGCTGGCGAGCCTCTTTTAAAAGAGGCAGATCATCTCCAAGACACATCCTTTGTTCAGTGTTGTTAACTCTAGAACTTTATCCTTTATGATGTAGTGCGGCTGCTGTGAGTTGCTATTAAAGGATAATGCATAATGTAGCCTCCGGTCTTGTAATGAAATTACATGTGCAGTGGTGGAGCTATAACTGCCATATTGTGAATGTTCAACCGGCAAATTAATGTATGAATCTAAACTTGGTCTTTGTATTCATGTCACAGACCCAGTAGATATATACACATGCACATCTCGTCAACTAGAAGTAGGCCTCAAAAGTTTACAATTATGTCATCAGACCTGTTGACCAACATGGGCCCATGCTGCACATCTATCAATTGCACATATACAGAAATGCTATGTGAAACTGTGTACTGTACCATGAAAGCAAAGAGTAAAAGATTTGCACACTGTTGACATACAAATGTGGCACATTCCGAGTCTTCAAGCATGTCTGGCAAAAGATTTTGAGCAGGAAAATTGATCCCTGGGAGTGCATACCTGCATTGCAACAATCTATACACTGTCCCAAACACAAAGGGTTAGTTGCATCAATTAAAACAAATGCATTGCCCATTTCACTAGCGAGGCTTCAGTCAAAAATGATGCTTTAGGAAAGATGACACTTCATTCAGAAAGGTGACGCTCAAGTATTAAAGGTGACCCTTTAGGAAACTATACATTTGAATAATAAAGGTGAGGCGTGAGTAGGAAATGTGATGTTTGATTAGGAAAGCAATGCTTTAGTAGGAAAGGTGAAGCTCAAGTAGGAAATATGACCCTTTAGGAAATGAGACGCTTGAGTAGTAAAGGTGACGCTTGAGTAGGAAAGGTGATGCTTGAGTCACAAAGGTGATGCTCAAGTAGGAAGGGGTCTGTCTGGACATCCTGGCTGGTGCTGGGGTTTTGGGGTTGTTGTACAGGCTACCCCTCTCTTCTCCGCGCTCCATGGCTGCCTTCTGTGAAGTGTGCCAATGGTTTTTTAGAGTTTTTTTGATGCTTGATGCATATAAAAGTGACGCTAGGGTGGTTAGCATTGCTTTATGTGCCACTAACCAGCTTTACGTCAGTTTTCATCCAGATGCGTCACTTTCCGCTGAGACAACACGCCCGCAGCAGTGTCAAATTCTTTTGATGCAGCTTGATCCTTAAGCTGTGGTGCGTCATACTGTAAATATGATGCAGCCGTTTAAAAGTGACATAGCAAATCATAATTCATTTTGACACATCACTGACGCAACGCTATGCATCACTTTTTGCCCTTAGTTTATTTTAAAACTGAGTCCCAGATATATTAAAGTCAGGGCCACTGGAACTATGCAATTCTGCAGCTGCACTTGTTTCGCATATTTCTAGATTTGTCTATTTTGTCTCCATTATCTGCTGCATAATCTGCAGATTCTAACCCAAAAATGTTTTTAGCTCAAACAGATCAAAAGTTACTATAAGTGCATTGTGCAATTGAAGTCCCTACACAAATGTTAAGTGATCACCTTTAATTTGCTTTGCCCATGAAGTGTTAACTTAAGTAAAAATTACAAATTAATGAAGTAATGTGTGCTGCATTAGTGCCTTTTCTTGACGCATATATAGTCAACTTTGCTGCATAATTTGCTCCACCCCGCCACATAATTCCTGTGGCCCTAGTCATAGCTTTGTGCAGGCAGTTGCTTGCCGCAAAACAAGAGAACATAGCATGAAACAACTCAGCGTGTCAATGGTTTTTATGCCAAAAGTCTCTGCCAACGCACCGCTAATCGCATTGTTCTGCATAGCGTGAAACCTTCTGATAATGTATGCAAAGTGGGCATTATGGGCCAGGAACTGTGTAGGCACCATTAAGAGTGCAAACCCTTCCTGACCAAAATCACAGAAAAGAGCACGATTTAAAGTTGCTTGGAATGCTAACCTTAAATGACACCAGGCATAAACAATGGAAAAAGGTTGGGGAGGGACACTATTTGATTTTTCGAACACATAATTAGAGCCACTGGAATTATGCGATCCTGCTGCCTCGGACTTTTTACATTATAATGGATTTTCTAGACTTGAAACAAAATCCATGATCTTCCTCATAATTTCCAGTTTTTAACAAAATACATTTTGTTTCTAGCTCAAACAAACCAAAAGTTATTTAAAACGCTGCCAGAGGAGATATCCCAGCAGAAGACCCTTTGACATGCAGTGACAGGTCATCTTTCAATTGTTGCCTGCTCTATTTAGGTGTTAAACTGATCCTAAAGAAGTGAAAAATTGGCCCATCAAGTGTTCACATTTGTAAACATGTCAAATTAGTGAAGTAATACTGCCACAAATTGTGTTGCATTAAGGTGCCTTATTTGATTTTTCTTGCCACATAATTTAGTTAACCCGGTTTTATAATCTGGTTCTCCTCTGCCATGCAGGGGCATAACAAAGGCCCCCGCAGCCCCTGTGGTGTGTGTGTGTGTGTGGGGGGGGGGGGGGGGGCAGGCAGGCTTACCCATACTGGGGAAGGCCCCCTCAGCCCCTACTGTTGTGAGTGTGAGGGGTCCCTTCAGCATATCTTCCAGGGGGGGCCCCTCACATTTTGTTACGCCACTGCTGCCACCTAATTGCAGTGGCCCTGCACATAATGCATGTAATAAATGTGAAACATATGCATACTATGCAGCAGACCCGTGGATGGTTGCCTGCCTGAACATAAATGCATGTACCTTGAGTACAAACGTCGCACAAAATAATGCTCAACATCCGTAGCACTGTAGCACAACACTGGTTTGTGTTTTAAGACACAAGAAAAAATCATTATTTGCTCTTTCATCGACTATGCCATCGTGCGACACAAAGAGTGATAGATATGATGACGCACTAAAATTGGGCAGCTTGCAGCTGACTTTGGTGCAGGTCAACACTGCACAAATGATAGTAAATCTGCCCCTGATTTGTATGGTGTCTGTTAAATACTCTGTGGAGGGTACTTTCCTACTTCATCCTTAGCTCCCTACCGCGTTTGCTCTTTGGGGATAGGAACCTTATTCTTCTGCAGGCACCTCTCGTTCTTTGACACTCCTATTGCATTGAGCCGTGGATAATCTTTGCACACGTAGGCAGCAAAACTTTTTGATGGGTAGATTTACTGAAATCTCTCGCAGCGCAGCAGGCAAAAAAGCTGTGCTGCATTACATTGCATGCAGTAGCGGCTCGGCTCGCAGTGGGACTGTTGTGGGGCGGTGAGGCGCGGCGGGGTGGGAGTTAGTAAACTCCAGCATATGGCCAACCAGAGGTAAGTACATAAATAAATTGAATTACATTGCGCGCGCTGCAACGCCATTTGCATTGCAGAGCGCGCAATGTAGTTCGTTTTTTTTATTCATGTATTTACTTATCTCCGGTCGGCCGTATGCCTGAGTTTACTACCCCACACCCTGTCCCTCCCCCGCCCCTCCCCACCGCCCCGCAACACTCCCACTACGAGCTGCTACTGATTGCATGAAAAGAAGTGAGCAGGAGACCATCATATTTACAGAAATATAGCACTCTCTTCCCCGCTCCCTAGTGCTGGCGCTGAAATTAGCTGCTGTGCGTCACACACAACTTTGCACCATGGTGCAACAGTGTCTGTGTGAGTCTAGCGTAGGTTTTGTACTGGAAGGATAGCCTTCCAGTACAAAATACTATGCTCAGACTAACTTTAAACCTTTTCCCACTTTGTAAGTGTGCTGCACAGTGCAGCACACATACAACGTGGGAAAAGGAAGGAGAAATTAACGCATTTCTCCTTCATTGCACCTATATGAAAAGGGTGCTGTTTTCTCACACTAAACCCTGTCTACTTTTTTAAGTAAATAGGGTTTAGCGTCACAAACCTTAGGACGTTGCATGGGAATGTCCATGCACCACCCATGGTAAGCCTCCTTGGCGCTAAGTAAAACAAAGCAGCTGCTACTTTTGAATGCTAAACAAGTTTAGTGCTAGAAAGTGAATTAGAAAAAAAGATTTCACTTTATTTTGCTTCACTTTTGTGATTCAAACCAGGCATTAAATCTTAGAAAAAAGACACCTGGGTCTTGACATAGCTGGTCCGATTCACAAAGATTAGGCTGTAGGTGTGAACTTTATGCTTGAGACCACTTGACCATAGAAAAACTGTTTTTTGGGAAATATCAGATCATGTGGCATGGATTCTATAGCTATGGCAACCTCAAAAGAAAGAATGCTGGGTAGGGTGGAGCACTTAGGACCTCATTATGAGTGGCACCGTGAGGTATCACCAAGGGACACTGCCCTTTTATTTTCTAAGAAGCCCCGTGTTTCTGGCAGTAGCGTTACGAGGTCCAAAAAAAACAAACCTGATAATCATGGACCTGAAAACAGCAGACACGATCTGATTGTGGAGCTCCAATGGCAATCACCAGCAAATGCCCCTAGCCGCCATCTGCCCTGACCCTGTACACTGGAGGAAGCTGTAAATGCTTTGCTCTTTCCCGCCTACTCTGCCATAGGCTTTTACCCAACCACCTAAAATTACAATCCTTTGTTTGACACAACATGCCCCTTGCCTAGTTTTAAGGGTATCTCTTTCTGTTTTGGTACTGCAAATGCATCTATATACATCACACAACAATTACTATATACACCTAAAACAAGTCAGAATTTTAAAATTGGTGGGGCAGAAAGGTTTGAGGTAAGTATAAAGTGAATGCGACCTTCAATCTAACACTAGGGGATGGGGGGTTTGAAAAAAAGGTAGAAATAGACTTGCAAAGACTAACTCATGCAGACACATTACTCTCACAGACACAGCGCTCCACTCAACTTCAATTACAGGCGCACACTGGTTTCCTCATCCTACACTCACATAAGAATCCTGCTCACCCTGCACTCACAAGGGCATACCATTCATCCAGTGCATTCACACAGTCACACAACTCACTCTGCGCTCACACAAGCACAGCATTCACTCATACATTCTCAATACTCACCCAGTGGGCTCTTGTTACTCACCCCGCACACCACTCACCCTGCACTCATATACACACAGAGCACCCTCTGCAATCGCACACAGGCACATCACTCACCCTGCACTCACACAGTCACAACATTCACCATCACTATCACCCCCCCACCTACACAGACCCCAGGCTGCAGCAGAACTAAACGCTCCCTGCAACCACACTTTAAATCACAGTCCTGCAGGAAATAATAGGAAAATAGGAAACAAAACTAATGGAATGCAGATTGGAGCAGCCAAGTGAAGCACAGATCAACAACCTCCAGCCCCCCAACAGCCAGGATGACCAGCCAGAGTCCCAGGGGAAGAGGAAATCCAGGGCTACAATTATGAAAAGAGGCGCATCGCTGGGCAAAACCACCAATTAGGGGCAATTGCCAGCGCCTCAATTTCTACCACCACGTGCCAGCAACTCCACAGCACCGCCGCATCCCACTCTGAGGCCCAGACGCAGGCCCAGCGAGGCCTTTAGGCCCTGGGACTGTCCGCGCTTCCAAGGTTTTGGATGTCATGATGTTGCAAGGAGTGCGCAATGATAAGTGATGTATCACTGGTTTTGCCCAGTAATTTGCCTCTTTTCATGATTGTAGCCCCCGATTTCCTCTTCCCCTGTGACTTTGGCTGGTCAGCGTGGCTGTTGGGAGGCTTGGGGGGGTTGTTGATCTGTGCTGCACTTGGCCATGGCTGCTCCAATCTGCATTCCATTGGTTTTGTTTCCTATTTTTCATTGGAGGTGTACTTCTAGGCCGCGTTAAGAAAACCGCCATTAAGTAGCGTTAGCGTTAGTTAGCTGCAGTTTTGTACATATACCCCTAAGGTTTTAGACACCCATGGCCAGTACCGTATATGTAGGCTTGCCACCAGGCCAGTTTTGTACACTATGACAAGTATTGTAAAGTCCGGCTGGTAGAAGAATTAGGAATACCACCTAAAGCTGGTATTTCTCCCCAGGACATACTTCAAACATCAAAAAGAAGAAAACACTTTAAAATCAGCTCCAAAGCTGCCATAATAATCTCTTACTGAGTAAAGCATGAGCACAGATTACTTTACATTACAAATCCAGAAAGGGGGCACGGTTGACAAAGTAAAATCGTTAGATGGCCCACCTCACATCTGGCCATGAGTTTGAATCCTGTAATTTTGATTAAATCCTTCTTAGGTCGATAACAAGTATGCTGTTATTTTTAGTAATACACCTCCATGGGAATAAACTAAAGAAAGCAGGAGCTAACACAAGGATCGCCCCATGCGACGGATACATGCTTCCAGGCCAAAAACAACACAACAAATGGAAGAGGCGAGCCAGACAAGAATGTGGAGTTGGTGCCAGTGGCTTTTCTCGTCC
Source organism: Lissotriton helveticus (assembly GCF_964261635.1). Taxonomy (NCBI): domain Eukaryota; kingdom Metazoa; phylum Chordata; class Amphibia; order Caudata; family Salamandridae; genus Lissotriton; species Lissotriton helveticus. The sequence goes on from NC_136072.1 coordinate 526,770,566, forward strand.
TGTGCCAGCACAATGCACCTGGCAGCAGTGGGCATGAAAAGGCTCTAAGATGTATTTACAGGGAACAGGAATTGTTCCAAATCTACATACAGACTCCCTGGCAAGGGGAGTGGTGCGGACATAAGTCATACGGTGCCAGCAGAAGGCACCAAGGCAGCCTGACTGCATGGCGCATAGAGGTAGGAGCTGTATTTATTTATTTATTTGATTTATATAGCGCGTTATAACGCAGGGGTCTCTAAGCGCTTTGTCAGGATCAACACACCGAGTACAAAAAAAGCAGCTGGTCATAGATTACAGGCCACCCCACGCTTGTTGAAAGAGCACTGTTTTTAATTTCTTTCGGAAGGACAACAAATTGGTTTCTTTCCGCAGTTCCATTGGCAACTTGTTCCAAAATGCTGGGAGAGTATAGGAAAAGGCACGACCACCCACATTGGCCAATCTACAGCGTGGTTGAGTAAGAAGGGTAGCTTCTGCAGATCGAAGCACCCTACCCGGCCTGTAGGGAGTCAGGCGGGATTTCATGTAGCTTGGCGCCTTACCATAAAGGGCTTTGTGCACAATGCAAAGCCCTTTAAACATTACCCTCTGCTTAATTGGCAGCCAATCCAGTTCTCGTAGGAGGGGGGATGCATGCGTGTTCCTCGACTTTTTAAAAATAAGTCTAGCAGCGTCATTCATGACAACCTGCATCTTGTTCAAGAGTTTTTGCTGCAGCCCTATGTATAACGAATTGCCGTAGTCCAGCCTGGCTAGGATCGTGGCAGAGATCGCCCGCCTCAGGGTGGAAAAAGACTGCGGCGGGGAAACTTTCCTAAGTTGTCGAAGGAGGCCGACACAAGTCCCCACGCCAGCCATAACTTGTTTCTGCATGGACAGCTTGCCATCCACATGGATGCCCACGCTTTTAACCACGGCCGCAGGTTCCGGAGGTGACCCTAATTCTCTTGGCCAGAATTGATTGTTCCATGGGTTGCCCGCGATGGTGATAGGCAACACCTCGGTCTTGTCCGGGTTGATCTTTAGTGAGTTCATGGACATCCAATTGGCTGTGTATGGCGGAGGCACTGTAATGAAGGGTTAGGGCTGTATGGTGGGGCTGCTTAAATATATATGGGGCTTTACAGTGGGGAATTGTGTTCAGGGCCCAGTTTGTTTGGAAAGCTGCAGTAATTCTCTGCACCTCGCACTCCTGAGCTCTCTGCTAAGCGAAGAAGGCAAGAGGGGAAGGGCAGAGGTGCCCTCCAAATAGCCCCCCCTCCCTCATAGCCCGGGCCTCACGCCCTCCATGCATCTCCCCCTTCACCGGCGCCCTTTCCGTGCCATCTCTCTTCATCATCTGTATTACCTCAGTTCTCCCCAATCGCTTCCAGTCTCCCTCTGCCTGTCTTCCATCGCTGGAGCTCTCCCCTCACCCCCTTTGAACCCCAGCCTGGGGTATTCATCGCGCTGAACTCTCACCACCCCCTTGCACCGGGACCTCAACGCACATCCTACAGTGTGTCTGCACCAGCCCCTTCACTCAGGGCCGGCGCTAAGCATGGGCAGCGTGGGCGGCTGCACAGGGCCTCACACTCAGCCCACCAGCATGGGGCCACGCACTGGTGATGTGTCCTGTTGTTTCCCTGGCAATCTATTTTAAAAAAAGGTGTTGCAATTAAGGTCCATTGGAGGGGGCCCCCTCCCCGGGCCTCTCAGGGATGGTGTCTGTCTGGAGGCCTAGGGGAGGGAGACGCTCCCTCGATTGCAAGGAGACCATTCACAGACACTGTGGGGGGCCCATTGTCCAGCATTTTGGCGCCCCCCACAGTTTTAACTTTTAGACCACAATCAATTCTCACACCTATTGGACTGAAGGTGTGAGACATGCTTGTGGAGTAAAAGTTAAAACTGTGGGGGCGCAAAAATGCTGGACAATGGGCCCCCCACAGTGTCTCTGAATGGTCTCCTTGCAAGGGACCACTTATCTAAATCAGAGCGGGCCTCGCACATTCCCTTACAGTCCAGGGCCTCGCAAATCCTAGGACCGGCCCTGCCTTCACTGACTCTCGCTGCTCCACGGTAATACCTGGAGCGAGGATAGTCCAAACATTTTATTTGCATAGTTTTATAAAGGGCCAACTAGGCCCGCCGCATAGCATGAAACATATAAACCGAAAGCTATACACAGCTGTAGACAAAAGCCCTGTGCTTCACACAGCAAGCAACCTACAGCAGAGACACACATCTTAGGCCTATGCATATGTTAAAACACGTAAATTTCAATGTAATACATCTCGAACCAAAAGATATCCACACTTATTTAAACTTTTGACCCGTGAAGCGCACACATTATGAAGTGCAGTGAAGGCACAGTGATTGAAATGACCATTTGCTCCTTTACCCAAATGAAGCAACTGCCGCAGCATGTCCGACATCTTGGCTTTGCGAGTGCTTATTAGCATGGATTTCTGTATGTCCCACATTTCTTCTCCATGTAGCTGTTTTACATTCTCTTCTTCTGCATGTACTTCCTTTCATCTCCTCCACTTCACAATCTTCTCTCACGCTTACAAATAATGTATTTTCATTTCCTATCAGGTTGTCCGTATTGCAACAGGTGTGTCCCACCTTCACACACTATCCCTAATCTTACCTGTTTTTTCAATATCTCCTTCTTCATGTACTTCCTTTCATCCACTTCACAATCCACTCTTGCACATACACATAATGCATTTTCTTTTCCTAGCATGCTGTCCATATTTTGACAGCTGGGTACCATCTTCACACACTATCTCTAAGGGTAGAAACTACAATTGGCACATATGTGACCGCCCCTCTGTGTGCTATGCAGGCCAAACGATGGATGAGAATTTAGTAAGAAAAAATGTATGACAGGCACTGTCAGAAACTTGCAACACCTTCAGGCGCAGCTCCAGAGATCTTAGTTGTGCCCCAACATGATCACTCATCCACTTGCTGAAGTCACCTAGACACCTTGAGGCAACTCAGGCTGCAGTGAGTGATGTACAAGACTCATATGTTGCATGAAAAAACAAAATTACAGAAACATAACTGGGGGAAAAGAAATTATACCACTATATAGAAACACATACACCATTCAACATGAAGATGAATTCGTGAAATGGACCAGATAATGCAGCACTGATCTAGATAGTCATTATGATTGACCCTCATTACAAGTGGCCTGCCCCTGGAAGTGGTATTTAGTACCTCAGTAAAAAAAATCCTATTACAATATTTCTCTATCCAAATGGGGGTTAACATGAACATTTGGCACAAAAACTCCTTAAACCTGTGTTCGGGAGTTTGCCATGCATTTTTTACCATTCAATGTTGGCATATTTAACTCTAGAAGCAGGAAAGTTCCCTGCAATGAACATCTGTGATGTGCAGAGTTCTGTGCCTGTTTTAATGAGCCAGCAGTGTTTAAAGTAAATTCATTTAATTGGATAGTTCTCCGAATTGGAGCTTGATTTTCAGAGAGTACAGTGCAGAAGCAGTGAGTGGGGTTTGCCTCTGGCAGTTTCCGAGCTGTGATGTCTAAAATAATATACTACCTGGGAGAAATATTTGCTAAGATTTACCTACTTTAGAAAGCGCAGATGCATAAAAATAGGCGCTCAGCTCTGCGCTGAGTCAGCCCACACATTCATGGTATGGTGTCGCGCATTGCCAGGGGGGGTGCAATCAGGGCCGGACTGGCAGTAGCGGGGACAAGGCATTTCGCCGGTGGGCCAGAGGGGTGGGGGCGGTTTTGGTAAAGGGGGCCAGTTTTGCAGCACTGCTGCAATATCGGACCCCTATAACAAAAGCAGGAGCATAGTGTTTCGCTAGCACTCCCCCGTCCCATCCCAGGTCCGGTCAGGCAGCCATCACCAGGGCTAGTTGCTGTTCCCAGTCTGGCCCTGGGTGCAATGTACCAGGCCACTCATAATGAGGGCGTTGTGGAGAAAGAGAACAATGCATTTTCTACAAAAATGTAGGGCATTACTATAGTGCCTGTTAGAGGCCCGTTTCAATAAGGGCTGGACTGGTACACAAGGCAACCCTGGAAATTTTGACTGGATGGCCCCCACCCCCAGATGGGGGCTGGAGGGCGGGAGCGTGAAGCACCGCTGTTTATCAAAACAGGCCCCCAACTCTGGTGCTTTTGTTACTGGGAGCTGATATCACAGCATCGCTGCAAAACCAGCCCACAGTAACAAAACTGGCCCCCACCTCTCCAAAACCGGCTCCACCCCTTCCAGCCTCCCGGGCAAACGCCCAAGGCCCGCTATGGCCAGTCCGGCCCTGGTTTCAATGGTGATTTTTATTACTATTGCTGCTGCACTTTACCAAGACCCATCCCACTTAAAGCCCACACCTGGTCTTCTGTTGCTGCAAGCAGGTTGTTTGGAGATATCCAGGGTTGGATTTACTAAGATTTTGCACAGAAATACCCCTTGGGCCTTATTTACAAGAAACGGACGCATCTCTGTGTTAGATCAGAGATGCGTCAGTTTCCCTGCGCCTGCGTGCGAAAACCATACGCCACCATGGATGCATCGTATTTACAATATGGTGCACCATGGCACAAGGATTGACAGATGAAAGTAGCGTCCATAGAAGTGGTGCAGTTAAATCTTCTAGTTTACACTGCGTCACTTCTACGAGGCTTTCCAGTGTGGGAACGCTCATCCTGCATACATTATACCTGACATAGGTATAATGTGGCACAGGGGTTTACAACATTTATTTATTATTTATTTATTTATTTATGCGATTTTATATAGCGCGAACTTTACCCGAAGGTGTCAGAGCGCTTTACATAGGACCCAGTTTCAACCATAAGAACTGATGGTTACATTCGGAAGAACAGATTTGCATATTTTTGACTTACATAAGAACCAGTTGAAAACATACGGACTTAGGATTACATGCGTACACAAGGAAGATACACAAATGGATATATTCTAGGCCTATACTAGTAATATCTCTATCAACATAGGGAGGGGATACACATGGATATACTCTAACAGTCATATAGGGGACTAGTCGTTAGAGTTATCTCTATATACATAGGGAAGGGATATGACTGGATAAACTCTAAGAGTCACATAGGAATGGTGGAGAGCACAACGGTCTACAGCATATACTAGTGATTAGAGCTATCTCTATATACATAGGGAAGGGAAAGGACTGGAAATACTCTAAGAGAGGGCAGGCACGTGAGATAACGAACTTTACCCGAAGGTGTCAGAGCGCTTTACATAGGATCCAGTGGACAACATTAGGACTGAAGGTTACATGCGTAAAATGATTGCAAAAATTTTGCATTACAAAAGAACCAGTTAAAAGCATACGGATTTAGGATTACAAGCGTTACAAAAAGGTATACAAATGGATATACTCTAGGCCTAAACTAGTAATATCTCTATCAACAAAGGGAGGGGATAGACATGGATATACTCTAAACAATCAAATGGGAGACTAGTCGTTAGAGTTATCTCTATATACATAATAGGGAAGGGATACGAATGGATATACTCTAAGAGTCACATAGGAATGGTGGAGAGCACAACGTTCTACAGCATATACTAGTGATTAGAGCTATCTCTATATACACAGGGAAGGGAAAGGACTGGATATACTCTAAGAGTCACAGAGAAGGCAGGCACGTGAGATAGACGAGAGAGGGAAGCAGAGAGTGATGAAAAAGACAGTGAGGAGTGTGTCAGAGGCAACAGGAGAGACAATAGGAAAGTCGAAAGGTCAGTGGGCGATCACTAAAAAGGCGGAAGAGAAAGTTAGAAGAAGAGGCAAGTCATACAGAGAAAATGGAGGGGAGCACGGAGGTCCATGTCCGAAAGTTCAGGAAGAGGGCTGGCACAGCCAGCAGGTCCAGGGGGAGACAGGCAGTCCGTAGCAAAGTCGCAGCCTCATTGTTCAAGAGGAGCTGGGGCAGAGGAGATCAATCCGGAGACCAGAGGAGGGTCAGGGGAGAGAGACCACAGGCGCCCAGGCAGAGATGGAGGGCAGCAAAGTTTGAAGCAAAGGGAAGGAGGGGCCTCTCACCAGAGCCCAGTTAAGCACAATGTGGGTGGTGGCATTGAGCGGGGGGGGGGGGGAGACCGTGTAGGCGCTATGGATTGTGTCGCGCTGGCTCCCGGCGAGTTCATCCGCCCTGGCATGTGTTCATGTCCCTGGAGCCTGTGTCCGCCGGTCGTAGGAGGCGTGTCCCCCAAGGGCGCCATCTTGGAGTCAGGCACCGTTGGCGCGAAACAGCGTGGTCAGCAAGGGGGGGGCACATCACTGCCCTCGGGCCCAGGCCCGTCTGTGACGGAGAACGGATGTATGGCCCCCGGAGCAGGTAAGTGGGGATGGTCACGAGGCGGCGCCGTCATCAGCAGAGGGCGCCGCCGTCAATCACCTGCCCTTTTCTGGAGTGCCCCTGGAATCACCGCAGAGTCACGGCGGGTGGCGGCGGGTGGCAGCGGGGGACGCGGTAGGAGCCCTACATACCGCTCGGGTGATCAGCGCCTGTCAGGCTCGCCCCCGGCAGGACGCCACAGGCTCCGCTCCTCGTCCTTGTTGTTTTGCCCGGGCTGGTATCGGGTGGCCGCCATGTTGGGTCCCAGGCAGGGATCGAGAGGAATCAACCAGCGCCGCTCCACAGGCACCAGCAGCGATCGGGGGCAGCCCTGCAGGTGCCCCACACCTTCCGCTTCAGTTAGGAAGCGTGTGCATCGCGGAGGGCTTCCTAAGGACGCGGGGCTTCAGGCCGGAGCAGTGCGCGGACCGGGAGCCGAGACGCTCAGATAACACGCAACATGACGCATCTGCCTAGATGTGTCACATTGTAAATAGGCCGCAACCTGGTGCATTGTTTATGCTGCCTGTGCGTCACAAAAAGTGATGCGACAGCGGTGCAAACGTGTCACAAGGGGCTTGTATATGAGCCCCTAAATCTTAGTAGTGGAGCATAGGGCGGGACTGGCTTATAGGGAAATTGGGCAGTGCCCAATAGACTGGTCTCACTGATCGGACTGTCAGCTGGTTTTTCAGCAGTTTGTGGGCCTATTTTAAGGCCAAGAGGGCATGTTAATACACACATTGCCTGCAGCAAACACAAATGCATGCATCCTCCCATACTTTGCAAAATGCTCATACAGCATGACTTTACAAGTTCAAAACATGCCTAATTTGCAAATGCCGGTCTCTGTTTTTTTTAGCTATCTGGTGCGCTAACGTGGGCTATTTTTATTTCTGAGCCTGGGACTATTTTTTTTTCCAGTCCGACCCTGCGTGGAGCATCTTTGTTGTCGCCCTTTCACGCAGCGCAGCCAAGCGACTTTGCTTGCTGCCCTGTATTGCATGAAATGTAAGTAAATATGCCCCCCAGTGTTCAACAGAAGATAGATTCAGTATCCTGGGGCCGGAATAAAAGCACAAGCAATGAGGAAAAGTGAGCGTTTATCATAAGCGGCAAAGAAGACACAGGTTGTGGACTGACCGAGCAGCGCTACACGGTCCCTTTGGGCCACAGGCTGTAAATTGGCCTCCTTTTTGCTTTGCTCACCTGCCTGAGGCTTATGGAATATAAAATAGCAGCAGGGAGCGAGTGTGGCTGGAGGACAAGCTCTCCCTTGGGAGGCAGGCATGCCAGACATACAGCGCCACTGTTAGGTGAAGATGCGCTGGGCATAGCTTTCTCACGGGCACTGAAGCACGGAGGGCGAGTCTTATTAGGTTTTTAATTGCTTTCATGTCCAAATGGTGCCTGACAGGGATACAGGTTAAAGCTCTTCATGAAGTAATATTTAAAAAAAATTAAATTACTTTTTATATAGTACTAATGTGCTTCTACCGTTGCCAAGTGAAAAAAAATACCTGACATCAATATTACCCAATTAAGGGCCTCAAAATTAGCTCACTGGAAGCCAACAGGCCTGAATCTGTGATTCTGTCTGCTGTGCCCACACCTAATTGCGGGGAGTTTAAGTTATTTATTAGAGTGTGGAAAGTTGTGTAGTTTTGTCTCCTAAAATTACATGAAATGTTTGGAAAAATACCCAAAATGACACGTAAATTACAAAAAAGGCACTTTGCTGTTGCTTGAATGTAAACTGTGCAAGACAGCATACCTCACATTCAAAGGTAAATTGAGATACTGGCAATGCATTTTTTGCAAACATTTTCTGCTTGAACCTGGCTCCCACAAGACATTTCTGCTTGAACCAGTCCTTTACAGCAAACAATTGTACAAAATGTCATGCTGGTCTAAATTCAGACATTTCACGTCATTTCTGCAACATGAAATTGAGCAAAATATGCACATTTTATGAGCATGCCAGACAATTCCAAACAGGCCTAGTTTATTTAAACCAGATTGGGAAATAACAAGTAGGCCCAGGTGTAAGAAAGTGGCTCTGTATATACTGTTCCAAAGTAAAGTACAGCGTGCACAGAGTCTACAGTCCTCAGATGTTTGGCAGAGGTTAAAGTTAGATATAACCTTACTCTCTAAAGTGGTAGCTTGGTCGAGCAGTAAGGCAGTATCAGAGTACAGTGTAAAGCATTTGTTGTACACACTCAGTCAGTAAATGGCCTCACACACTCAAGAACTGAACTCTAGGTCAATTGTTTTGTATATAAAAATATATTGTTGTTTTATTTTAGAACCACAAGTAGTTATAAAAATACTTTCTCAGAATGAGATGTTGCAATTGAATACTTTCAAATAACAGTTGACTTTTAAATGCAATCGATACAGTTGTTGCAATATGCAACACAAGTTAAATACAATTATAACATCGAGCTCAATGGGAAGTTTTAAGTAAATGCAATAAAACCACTTTACAAATATTTTTCTTACTCATGGCTGGATCCTGGATTCAGCCCTGGTGCATTTCTGTAAACAGTTGTAAGAAGTTGTTTTTGTTACACAGGCGATTTTTAAGGAATATTTGTATGCTTTGAAAATCGACAGAAGAATTTCTGGCAAAAACCATGCAATGTTATCCTATGAGAGGAAATCAGGTCATCGAAAAATCACAATTGTAATTATTGTTTAGGGTCAGTGCTGGGCACAAAGATACAGCACTGCGATCTCTGCTGATAGCAGGTGAGTAATTTCGTTTTTGTTGATCTGAGGATTTTTAAGGAATATTTCAAAGTTGCAAAACTTGACACAGAAGAGTTTCCAAGAGAAAACCAGCCAATGTTACCCTATGGAGAAAATCAAGTTATCGGTCTTTGGGTAAGTACTCGACTGACAGAGTTAAGGTTCTGGGGTAAGACTCAGGGGTCTCCCAGGGTCAGGTAGGTACAGTCGTTACACCCTCAGCGGTACAGGGGCAGCCAGGTGCAGAGTGAATAGGCCCAATGTTAGCCTACGGCGGTCAGGGGGCCTTTGGTTGGTGGCTGATAGCAGGCAGGCCACGCAACTGTGGGAGCTGGTCTCCTGGTCACTTACACAGGGCAAGTGGAGAAGTAGGTTAAGACAGATGCTGCACTCCCAGTGGCACTCGGGCGGCTGGGTGCAGGGAGCTTTTTGGCTGTCGGGTGCCCAATGTATTTCAATGGGAAAGCTGGAACAAAGGCTGCAGGCTCGGGGACGGAGGTTCTTCAGGTGCGACCACCACTTCGAGAGGTAAGTTGGGTAGCTGTAGGTTAGGTAGCCACCCAGGGGGGAACATCCTTTACAACGCAACTTTTACAATGCACTACCATTACGACGCAACTTTTACAACGTATGTCATTACAACGCATTGCGCTGGAGGGCGCTCTAGGATAGGGAATATATTTAATTTACTATCCAACTCCTTCCCTACTATCCACGGGGACTGAAGTTGGAATAGTAAATTAAACTATTCACTATCCAGCACCCCTTAGCGATATGCGTTGTAACAGCATGCGTTGTAAAAACTGCGATGTAAAGGTAGGCGTTGTAAAAGTATGCGTTGTAATGTCATACATCCCCACCCAGGAGTTAGGCACAGGGTGCCGTGGGGCACCAGGTGCAGGGCTGTCTTTTGGTGTGGGGAAACCTTACCCTCAGCTGGTCACGGTTGGAGGGGTCCCTTGTTGTGAGGCTGCAGGTGTCGTCAGAGCATCGAGGGGGGTCCTTGGGTCCTGGATTTGCAGTCACAGTCGCTGGGGAGACGTCCTCGTGGTCTTCGTACACTCAGGCGCGGGCCGAGCTCGGAAGTTGCAGAGTGTGCTGGATTCGCGGTTCCTGGCTGGCACCAGGGGTTGTTGCTGTTGGAGCAGAACCACTACTCGTGGGAGTCTCAGTCTTTGGATGAGCAAGGCAGTCAGGTCCTCCGGGGTTTTCGAGGTTGCTGACCACAAGAGACACCGGGATTTAGCAGGAGCAGGTTCGAGGGTCGACAGGCCTGTAGGACTGGGGCCAAGTCAGTTGGTGTCATCCTCTTGTAGGTTCAGGATGCCCCTAAATACTAAATTTAGGAGCGTTACAGGTATGGGACGGTCAGGGACCAATGGGTCCCTTCCTTGGGGTGAGTACACCCCCTTTCCTGCCACTCTCCTAGGGGAGGGGGGCAGGAGCCAGTCTCTGATTGGGTAGGCTCGCCATCCTCAAGATGGCGCGAGCCCGGAGTTGTGCTTTACCTCGCCTCCCCACCTGAGGGGTGGGGTTGGCAGAGGCTGGCACTCCGCCTTTCCTCACTTAGGTTTTCCCACCTGTCTTCCCGCCAGAGTGGGGGTCAGAACCAATGGGGGCCAGTTGCTGAGTACAGCAAGTGGCCTGGAGAAGCTCACAAAGGCTGCATGCCTTTTAAAGCTCCCCCTGCCCATCCTGGGGCAGAGGCCTAGCACCTCGCCCCAGGATGTGCATTGTTGCAGGACCACAAGAGCGGATGGTTCTCTACCCAGGGGTCCAGCAACATGTCTGCTGGGTGGCAGCCTAGGCAGCCTCTCAGTCAGGGCACGGGTTGTGGGTTAGTTTCAGGGGCAACTCTAAGTTGCCCTCTGTTGTGCATTTTACAATAAATCCCACACTGGCTTCAGTGTGGGTTAATGTGCTGAGTCTTCAGTGTAGCCATCATGGTGCTGTGGAGTTAGTGATGATGACCTCCCAGCACCATATACTCTTAATGGCAGCACTGCACTTACAGTGCCCAGGAATGGACCTGGGTACAGTAGGGGCACAGGGCTCACGCCCTTGTACCCACACCACTGGCATAGGGCACCCAGCTGGAGGGTTGACTGAGGAATGCCAGGGCAGTGTGTTGTTGGCATGGCACACAGGGATGTATGCCATGTCGACTCTTTGTTTTAGTCTGCAACAGGACACTCAGCCTGCAAATGCAGTGTGTGTGTGTCAGGGTACAGGGCCTCTAAGGGTGGTACAATAAGTGCTGCAGCCCTTAGGGGCCTTCTCTGGTCACTGTGCCCTGGGTACCTAGGGTACCATTTACCAGGGGCTGACAAGTGGCCAGAGATGCCAATTAGGTTTAGGTGTCCATACAGTTTATAGGGAGTGAACACAGGCCCTGGGCACCTGATTGGCAGGGACCCAGGGCACACCAAGTAAAAGTGCATCAGTTATCAGGAAATAAGTGGGGCGGTTACTGCAACGGAAACCCACTTTCTTACAGCAGGAATATCAGGATCACTGCATCCGACAACTTATGGCAAAGGGTCAGTCGACTTCAGCCATTGCCTCTTTTGCAACGTGATTGATGGCATCATCAGTCCCAGGGCTCTTAGGACAGGTCTTTGGTTTTCCAATGCTTTTTTGTTGCCATTCTTCATCCTTCTGTTTTTTATCCTTGTGTGGTTGAGTTATACCTTCAGGTTACAGTAATTCAAACTCAATAGTACATGTTCTGTCTGAAAACAATGTTGATGTAATGCACAATGAAACAGAATCTGGTTTCTATAACTCTTCTTAGTACACCTGCCGCTGAGGCCTCACTTTTTTTTGACACACCGCTGGGATAATGGGCTTGCCCATATATAAAAGGTCACGTACGGTCACCCTGCGTGACTTTTCATGGCCTTGTAAATATGGGGCCCTTTCACACATAACTGTGCGTGAAAGGAGTGTTCCATTTGTGCTGCAGTGGGTGTTCCACGCAACATCCATGGAACTTGACACATTCCCAGATGTACAACATTTTGTAAAACTGGTAATGCGTCAAAATCCTATGCCTCCCTGGGGAGGCGTAGGAATGGTGCAACAAGGAGAAATACTTTTATTTCTACTCGTTTTTTTCTCTTTCTATGCATGCTGCATTAATTATGTAGCTCGCATAGAAAGAGAAAAATGTCATTAATGATTGGTTCTGTGCAGAAAGGTGTCCCTTCCTACACAAAAACAATTATCATCGCAACACAGGCACCCTTGCAACTTAACGCAAGGGTGCCTGTGCTGGCACATGCCAGCCAATTGTGCACAAGCGCAGGGGAAAGCACTGGGGTGCGTTGTATTGTTGTTAATACTACGCATCCCGGTGCTTTGAAAATGACGCAGCACGGCGCAGCTAAATGGCTTGCGGCGCTGTCATACTTGTAGATGAGGCCCAAAGGGTCTTTGGATGCAACTGATCAGCTGGCTGCTCTCTGATGTGCAGACAAAGAAGCCAAATGGGAGGCACATCCACCCATAGTTACCCAGGAATGTGAGAGGAAGGAAGAGCATAGAACACACATAAAGGCGGACAGGAACCCTCATTGTAGCATGTTTATACTCATCAGGGCACTGGTGTTGTCTTGTCTTTGATGATGGCTTTCCCTACAGCCATTCTGACTCCTGTAAACCAAAAGGATGCCTGGAGCCCAGAATCAAACTGAGGAGTGTGTTTGAGAAAATGTAAAGAAATAGAGAGTGAGTCAAATAAACATGCTCTGAAAGCCTCCGCCTCACTGGTAGGGCCCTATAGGTATGGAGATCTCCACAAAGTTCAAACAAGGATCTCTCATGGAGTGTGTGATCATCCGAGTCAGAGGAAACTCCCATCTGGTGTACTTGTGGAGTCCTCCTTGATAATGGAGTCCTGGTTTGGCAACAGTGTACTGCCTTGTCCTGCTAGAAGTACACATTTCAATGCAAGAACAACCAGCATAGGGTAAGTCAGGCAAATGTGAATTTCACAGCAATTTCAAATGATACATGTAGGAATATCACGTAATAATCTGCTCGCCCCTTTTCTGTGCCTGGTTTTGTTTGGTACTAATATCTCCAGAAAATCCGGACTGCACTATTGTAGTAGATCTGGCTTTGGGTGGAAACCTATGGGTGTTTGCACTCTTCCCACCCTGTTATTACCCCTTTGCATGGATTATAGGGGAGGTTATCTCTCTGCAATGCAAAGAAATTGCACTGCACTCACGTCAGCATGTCAGTGCAAAATATACTGTGCACCAGAAATATCATTGATCAGTGCTGCTTTAATTTTTATGTATTTTAAAAAAAAAGAGATTGGATTGTAAATTGTACTATGTGATTTATTGGCGTTATTGTTGTTTTAGGAGGTTGCTTAAATACTTTACTCACTGTTGTCTCTGAGAAAAGCCATTGCTACCAATAGGAAGTCTGGGCATACTAATTAAAATCTATTCATTGCTTCTTAGGAACTGGTTCACGTAGCATTATGGGTGCTTTTTTCTTGCTCTCACTAAGACATAATTAATAAGTAGTGATGAAGGCATTAATTCAGCACAGTGATAGTCAACACTGATGCTGCAGGCACACATTAATGAAATATATAAAAAGTGATCATCTATATTCAAGTGTCAGTGCAACCAATAAACTCAATGGAAAACAGCTTAGCTTCAGCTCTGTCTCTGGTGCACCAGCCTAACACACAGGCCAGGAGAAAAATCTGGGACTGAGCTTTGGCCAAAACAGTTGCAGTCTTGACCCACCTACTGAGAGCAAAGGTGGGATCAGTGTGTTAGTTATCACAACCTCTGTAGGGGGGCATTCTCAGGTTGGTGGTTTATCAGGGGGACTACCAGTAAGGTGTGCCAGAGTCTGTCAGTTTTCAACCTGGACTAATCAGCACTCAGAGCAACTACTCCCCTCCCTCTTCCCCCCAACAGGAAACTTTGATGTACTTCAAGCCCTCCCTCATACCACAAGCCAGAGAAAACATACAAAAGCAGACTGATTCATTTTTGGATCAGCACAGCATCCAAAGTTGCTGCTCAGCATAGCGCAAGGGGAAGGCAGCAGGGGGAGAACTATGGGGCATATTATCAAGGACGGGCGATACATTATCGCCGCTTTTATTGGCAGGAAACTGCCGATAAAGCGGCGATAATGGGCTTGATAATATGCTCTATGAATTCCTATTGAAGCCCATGTTAGATGTGAAGACATCTAACATGGGCTTCGATAGGAATTCCATAGAGCATATTATCAAGCCCATTATCGCCGCTTTATCGGCAGTTTCCTAATGTATCGCCCGTCCTTGATAATATGCCCAATATTTATTAAAAATGTCATGCCGCTGCAATGGCGCACAAACAGGTTGCCTAGCGCCATGTACAACCCTTGCACCATGTTGTAGAGATGTGTGCCTGTTCTCTAACATACAATTTGCATACTGGAAGCATATTCTTCCAGTATATAGTCCTACGCATAGACACATTCTAATACATTCCACACATTGGATGTGTGCTGTACATTGTAGCACAGGTGCAATGTGTGAAATATTTGGAGAGATATAAACAGTTCTCCAAATTAGCACCTGCTTCAAGGAGGCATAGTTTTTTGACACAAAATGCAGTATGTGAGAGAAAATGTGAGCCCTCCATATATCCAGACATACTTTCAAATGTCCTTCTTTAGCAGAGCAATCCTTACTTCCGGATATATATTTGGTTAAAGTGCATCTGTTTATATTTCTTCTCTACGTAAACATCCATTCTGCTGAATGTTGGAAAGCAAATTTATCACGTATTGGATGGACACTTAAGTGGAGGAACAGACAGCATGATAAATGCTCAATGATTCCTCTGTCCTTCTTGCCAATTTGAGAAACAGCTGATTATTACCACAATTAAATAGATCAATTTAGACTTTGAAACTTGCAGACCTGAGTTCTAATTAACCCCTTTGATGCTTCTGTCGGCCAACGGCCATCGCGAGCACTACCTCCGTAGTGCTGCGCACGTCCGTTGGCCGTCGCGGCCCTGCCCACTCTGTAAAACTGCCGGATTGCGGCAGAATTGCCGCCGCGGTTAAGCGGTTAAAGGCCCAATCAGGGGGCATATTTACAAGGACACACTGGATTATTCCTTTTTTCGACGAATGGTGGCGCAATGCTCTGCTCCATACTTACAAAGCTTTTTACAATTCTGTAACCTGTCTATTATGTTATTTTTGTTGCAGCTATTGTTTGTCCTAACTTGCTTTGAAACTGTATTAATGATGCAAGGGACAATTGACTCCCACGTTCTTTTTGCCTGAAATTCTTTACCTTGCTTTTTCTTTTCCTAATTTCCCACCCCCGAACCTTGTTCGAGTGTGCTCTGGATAGGTGCAGGCTTGTACCCTATCAACTTCTAAATCAGACCTCTTGGTTGGTCGCTGTATTTATTCCTATACTTGAATAAAAATTCAGGCCCGGCTGGGTACTGAAAAAAACTCTCAGATATAGTACTGATTGGAGTCTATATGCCATTTGAATTGTTAGTAATTCTTTATTCTAAGGACCATTGTTTTCCTTAATAATCTACTGCCCAAGGTCCTTGGTACTTTTTGGGTTCCCTTGTTTTTTTTAAAAGACTTGAGCGCAAACGCCGGTTTGCAAGGGCTCTTCATTGTCCAAACCCCTCGTGGTTTTGGGTCCCCCTAGTACCCTTATCCCCTCCATTATTCTTATTTCCCTTCCAAAAATCGCGCTAAATTTCTAAATTCCTTTCTAAACTTTCTACCTTCTCTAAGTATCGCACTATGTCAAGTCATGCTCCACTCTACACAGATGAATATTTGAAACAACTTTGCTCGGGCCCATCTCTATTATCTGATAACTCAGAAGTCCCCAGTCAGGAGAATGCCGCACTTCCCGAACAACTAGAAAAACTCAGAAAGAAACAGGTCCGCTTACAATTGATGATACTGATGCTAACAGATTACTTAAAAGCCGATGTAATTCCCTTAGGGTTACAAGTCCGCAATATACCGGGGATTTTTACAGACAATCCTAAGTACACAAGCAATTTCAGCTACATAGGAACAACCTGTTCACGTCATTGGCTGGCACTAGGGATAGATATTGCTGTTGAGACCCTTAAATCCCTCGAAGTTGAGATCTCAGATATCCTAAAACAAATTCAGGACTCAGATATCACTGAAGACAGCAAGAAACTTCTTGAACAGGTGGATAAAACCATCGCTGAGTTTCATAGAATAGAACAAAATAAAAAATCAAATAAAGTCAAAAAAGATATAAAATCATACAATATTGAGGTGACATATCCGTACCTGCAGAAGGACTTTTATACAAATCGGGTATACACTAATTCCCAACAGTACAGACCCTGGGGTAGATTCAATAGACGTAGGAACATAGTAGGCTTTTCAGATACCTCAGCTGAATCGTCTGATAATTCGGACGCAGGTGAAGGCAGCAGCACCTCTAGACGAGGTGGCGCACATCAGAACACTGGCACAAGCGCTTTTTTACAGAGGGGCCAACAAGGCACACCTCAGAGAGGGAAGGTCAAGAAAACCCAGAGATGGGTCAACCCACCGGGGGAGCGGCGGACGAGGAACAATTATTATCAGTGGTGAACTCTCCATCCGCTTGCACAGAAACCATTCCAATTTTCAACATCTCTAATTATTCCCTTAAGGAAGATGAATTTTCCCTCCTTAAAAAAGGTCTCACTTTTGTGCCCACAACCCCGCCCAACTTTCTAGAGCTTCATACTGAACTGATGAGGTTTTTCAGACGAGTTCGGCTGAAGGCATTTTTCCAACTTCATCCTGGTCAAGAGAGTAAAGCTCTAACTCCTTTCCGACCACCTTCCACTTTTTTGCCCTCATCATGCATGATTCCTGCTGAGATAATCACCTTTGAGAAGTTGGTATTAAAAGATCTCTCCACCTTGCAAGGCAAGCACAGGTTTACCCCGTACAATATTACACTGAAGGAGAAACAGGCCATTTCCACACTTAAAATGAACACTACATTGATCATCAAAAGTGCCGATAAGGGCGGGGGAATTGTTCTCCAAAACCTTGACTCCTACACCAAAGAAATACAGAGACAGCTAGACAATAGGGAACATTACCAAAGGTTAGCTTCTAATCCAACAAAAGAGATACAGGAACTGATAAAGAAAATCACCACAGACGCAGTAGCAGAGGGCTTCTTATCCAAGAAAGAATTTAATTATTTAAACATCAAAAGCCCTAGGACACCAGTGATATATACTCTCCCGAAAATCCATAAGAGTGTAACGTCACCACCGGGTCGCCCCATTGTTTCGGCTTGCGGATCAATCCTTGAGCCACTAGGATCCTTTATTGATTATTTCATAAAAGGTTTTGTCCCTTCTACGACCTGCTACGTAAGAGACTCTATGTCCATGATTTCACTGGTTGAAAATTTACCATTCAACCCAGTAACAGACACCCTTTGTACCATGGACGTAGAGTCCCTTTATACAAACATTCCCCAGGTAGCAGCCCTAAAGGTGATTCAAAAGACTTTGGACACACGTCCACGCCCACATACAATACCAACGGAGTTTATTTTACAACTTCTCGAAATCTGTCTGACAAGGAACTTTTTTACATTCAATGGCCTTTTCTATCAGCAGATAAAGGGGACGAGCATGGGCGCAATTTTTGCTCCAAATCTGGCGGTATTGTTCATGAATGAGATAGAAAATGAGGCAATATTAACACCCTCAAACCCCTTCTATTTGGGAATAGGGTTGTGGCGTAGATACATTGACGATATCTTCATGATTTGGAGATGTGAAGTCAGTGATCTACGCCACTTCCTACACTGGATGGATAATAACTGCTGTGGCCTCCATTTTACCTTAACATCTGACAAATCGTCTATTGACTTCCTGGATCTCACTATTTTTCACCAGGAAGGAGTCCTTCTGACTCGGCTATTCAGAAAAACTACAGAGCGCAATACACTGTTAGACTACTCTAGTCATCATCCCAGAGCCCTGCGTGACTCACTCCCATTCTCCCAGTTCCTGCGAATTAGGAGAAATTGCTCCTGTAGGCAGGATTATTTCAAAGAAAGTGCCATTCTAGCTGACAAACTCAAAAACAGGGGCTATCCAAAGAGAATCGTCAAAAATGCCCTCAAGAGAGCATGGTACAGACCCAGGGAAACCGTACTCACACCGACACAAAAGACACCCCAGGAAAGACTTGCCTGTGTTACTACTTTCTCTCCTGTGTCAAATAAAATGAGGAAAATGGTACTCCAGCATTGGCCGGTGGTGAATGCGGGCGTACTTGAACTTGAACGTCCCTTATTTGCTTTTAAGAAAAGCAAGAATTTGAAGGACCATTTAGTGCGAGCAGCACTGCCAAGTCCCACTCAATCATCCACGCTTGAAGCTATTTGGGGCCTGTCCCCCATTGTTGTGCATGTGAAATGTGGTAATTGCAGTGTGTGTGACATAACCATTGAAGGAAAAACAAGAGTATTTAACAATATCACTTTCACTAGCTCTTCTCTTTCAAACTGTAACACCTGTAATGTTATATACATGATCCAATGTCCGTGTAACAAAATGTATGTTGGCCAAACTTCGCAGAAGGTAAAAACAAGGATTTGCCAGCACAGGAGCCGCATCCGCTGCCAAACTCCCAATGCCCCACTTGTGGAACATTTTGTTAATGCCAAGCACAAGGAAGACGAATTCCGCTGGACTGTACTAAAGTCATTGAAGTTACCGGCTAGAGGAGGTAACATGAGTCAACTTCTCAACCAGGAGGAACTTAAATGCATCATACTCTTGGACACGATACAGAACGGCCTGAATCGTACTGAGGACTGGGCTGGATTGCTCTAAAACTGCTTGGACAGCTTGTACTTAAAACTTTTTGCGAATACAGAATCATAAATGCACGAGTATTGAATCAATGAATGATGCAGATAAATCACTATCACGATGTTTTGAAATAATGCCTAGCACTGCTCACAATACTGAAGATCTCAGGTAGTTATTGACACTGTACCTTAAATCAGAACCATTTAGAAAGTTTTCAACTGTAATGATGGTGAAACAATATGACCCAATTGTAAATGTGAATTCTTTTACAATGAATCTAAAGTCACTCAAAATGCATGATGGCGGGCACTTAGGCACTCCGACAGCCCATATCTGTATATACCGAATACCGTTCCAAGATGGCCGCTATAGAAATACGTGCCCTCACTCCTTCTCACTTAAACACTCCAAACCGGCTAGCACCTCACTTCCGGACCATTGTGAAGTCGGCTCACTGCCATTGAGCACGCCGGGTGATTCCTGCTCGATTCTGGAGCAAGGCAGCATCGTCTGCGCACGAAAGGTAAGAGCGGAATTAGGCTCCCCATGCCTCGCTCGTAGCATGCTATTCATTTAATTAATTAATTAGACCTTCGTTTTTCACAGAGTGCGCCAACATTGAAAATCCGCCCTCGTGAGACCGGAACTAATTTGTACCATTGCGGCATGGAAGAATACTAAAAGACTGGTGATATTATGTTTACCAAGTAGAAACCGAGGTATTTATAGGCACTATAAAAACACACTGCCCGGCACGCCTGAAACGGTACACTTCGGAACTGACCCGCTTTTCCATTCTTTAGGCATCGTACTCTCCCATGATTTTGACTCGCTGAAACAGAGTAATCAAGGCTCTGAAAGGTTGGTCCTGCATCCGCACAGAATTGTATCACAATAGGCACTTAGATACTTCACGGGGCACACGCTAGTCTAACCCGATCTCTCCAGGGTCGCTTCACGGTCTGTATGCACACGCGGTAGCATTCCTGGATCCATAACTGACACCATCACTTCAGTCTCACTGACGCGATCTTGTGATAACTTCACCTTTATCCTTTAAATCCTTTATGATTGATGCGATATCCAAATCTGTGGACACACATCGTGAGTGCATGAGGCGAAAACACACTTTAAACGGGGTGTCGTCATGAATGGTGTGCCCTGTCGGTTGAAGACTATGGCATGAGTAGGAAGAAATACAATTGTCTGTATGTAAAAAGTACCTGACAAAAGTGCTTTATATATAAAAAGAATCTCTCTTTTTTCCTCCCACTTTTTCCACTGTAAACAGGTTTATGACAAAAGTTCTTACAGGCAAAAAATTAGAAAGTCCTGATGATGATCCAAGTTCAATAGGAGCCAGGGGATCGAAACGCCGTCGACACTTTTTACAATTCTGTAACCTGTCTATTATGTTATTTTTGTTGCAGCTATTGTTTGTCCTAACTTGCTTTGAAACTGTATTAATGATGCAAGGGACAATTGGCTCCCACGTTCTTTTTGCCTGAAATTCTTTACCTTGCTTTTTCTTTTCCTAATTTCCCACCCCCGAACCTTGTTCGAGTGTGCTCTGGATAGGTGCAGGCTTGTACCCTATCAACTTCTAAATCAGACCTCTTGGTTGGTCGCTGTATTTATTCCTATACTTGAATAAAAATTCAGGCCCGGCTGGGTACTGAAAAAAACTCTCAGATATAGTACTGATTGGAGTCTATATGCCATTTGAATTGTTAGTAATTCTTTATTCTAAGGACCATTGTTTTCCTTAATAATATACCATACTTACAAAGCAGCAGTTAGCCAGTTTACTTGGCTTAACACCGCTCTGTAAACATCGTACCCTTTCACCCCGGTATCTGCGTGAAAGAGGTATGCAATAGAGGTTGCACCAAACACCCATTACCTTTTTACTCTGCTCCAGATTTACAAGGATCTGTAAAACTGAGGCAGTGCCAAAAACCACTGAAAAGAAGGCGATAAAGTGGCAAAATAAAAACAAAAGCTTTTATTTCTCCTCGTTTTTTGCTCTTTCCATCTGTGCTACATTCTGCAGCACACACAAAAGGAACAATATGCCTTTCATGACTGTTTATTTGCAGGAAGGTATCAAATGTCTGTGTTGGTGTTAGGCAGCTTTTTTAGTGCCAGCACAAGGGAAAACACAGGAGTGTGCTGTATTCTTGTAAATATGATGCATCCCTGCATTTTTAAAATGATGTTGCACCGAACTGCTAACTTGCTTGCAGAACTGCGCTGAATAATTTCTTTGTAAATATGCCCCCTAGAGTTTGGTGGACTGTACTCCACCTATCATTATGATTTTTAGGTCTCGTTTCCGCATGCACTAGCGCAAAGCGGGAGCTTATGTAGGCACTTCAGAAATGCTCAGAAAAAGCAGATCACACACAGTTCATGTGCGACGGGTGCTTTCACCGTTTGGCAGCCTGCGGCCACTGACAACAGGAAAGCGCTTTGATCTATATCACTCCCCTCTCCCACTCCCTCCTCCCACTTGCTCCTGCTGAGCCTCACAAAGTGGTTGCATCTCAGCCACAGACTTCCTGGCATGCACGCATTACATTAAAAAACGTTTTACATTCACACGGAGCCTTTCATATGCAATTTCAAAGGTTTCCTACTGTGCTGTCACATAAACACTGCGCTGCCTCACACACACACTGCACTGCCTCACACACACACTGCCTTGCCTCACACACACACTGCCTTGCCTCACACACACACTGCGCTGCTTCACACACACACTGCGCTGCATCACACACACTGCCCTGCCTCACACACACTGCGCTGTTACAAACTGCACTGTGAGACACACACTGCACTGCCTCACACACACTGCGCTGCATCACACACACACTGCCCTGCCTCACACACACACTGCGCTGCCTCACACACACTACACTGCCTCACACACACTACACTGCCTCACACACACTGCGCTGCCTCCCACACACTGCACTGCCTCACACACAGACTGTGCTGCCTCACACACACTGCACTGCCTCACATACACTGTGCTGCCTCACACACACTGCGCTGCCTCACACACACTGCGCTGCCTCACACACACTGCGCTGTCACACTTACAGCAATGTCTCACACTATGCAGTCACACACTGCTGTGTGTCACTCACACTGTCCTATCACACACACACTGCGCTGTTACACACAAACTGCACTGTGAGACACACACACTGTGCTGTTACAAACTGCACTGTGAGACACCCACTGCACTGCCTCACACACACACTGTGCCGCATCACACACACACTGCCCTGCCTCACACACACACAGCCACACTGCGCTGCCTCACACACACTGCGCTGCCTCACACACACTGCGCTGCCTCACACACACACTGTGCTGCCTCACACACACACTGTGCTGCCTCACACATACACTGTGCTGCCTCACACACACACACTGCGCTGCCTCACACACACACTGCGCTGCCTCACACACACACTGCGCTGCCTCACACTATGCAGTCACACACTGATGTGTGTCACTCACACTGTCCTATCACACACACACTGCGCTGTTACACACAAACTGCACTGTGAGACACACACTGCACTGCCTCATACACACACTGTGCTGCATCACACACACACACTGCGCTGCCTCACACACACACTGTGTTGCCTCACACACACACTGCGCTGCCTCACACACACACTGCGCTGCCTCACACTACGCAGTCACACACTGATGTGTGTCACTCACACTGTCCTATCACACACACACTGCGCTGTTACACACAAACTGCACTGTGAGACACACACCGCACTGCCTCATACACACACAGTGCTGAATCACACACACACACACTGCACTGCCTCACACACACACCGTGCTGCCTCAGACACACACTGCCCTGCCTCACGCACTGCACTGCCTCACACAAACACTGCCTCATACACACTGCGCTGCCTCACACACACTGCGCCGACTCACACACACACTGCGCTGCCTTACACACACACTGCGCTGCCTCACACACATACTGCACTGCATCACACACACTGTGCTGCCTCACACACAAACTGCGCTGCCTTACACACACACTGCGCTGCCTCACACACATACTGCACTGCATCACACACACTGTGCTGCCTCACACACAAACTGCGCTGCGTCACTCACACACTGCGCTGCCTCACACACACTGCGCTGCCTCACACACACACTGCGCTGCCTCTCACACACACTGTGCTGCTTCACACACCCACTGCACTGCCTCACACACACACTGTGCTGCCTCACACACACACTGCGCTGCCTCACACACACTGCGCTGCCTCACATATGCTGCGCTGCCTCACACACACTGCGCTGCCTCACTCACACTGTCCTATCACACACACACTGCGCTGTTACACACAAACTGCACTGTGAGACACACACACACACTGCGCTGAATCACACACACACTGCCCTGCCTCACACACACACTGCGCCTTTACAAACTGCACTGTGAGACACACACTGCACTGCCTCACACACACACTGTGCTGCATCACACACACATGGCCCTGCCTCACACACACACAGCCCTGCCTCACACACACACAGCCCTGCCTCACACACACACTGCGCTGCCTCACACACACTACACTGCCTCACACACACACTGCGCTGCCTCACACACACACTGCGCTGCCTCACACACACTGCACTGCCTCACACACACTGTGCTGCCTCACACACACACTGTGCTGCCTCACACACACACTGTGCTGCCTCACACACACACTGCACTACCTCACACACACACTGCGCTGCCTCACACACACTGCCCTGCTTCACACACACACTGCGCTATTGCAAACTGCACTGTGAGACACACACTGCACTGCCTCACACACACACTGTGCTACATCACACACACACTGCCCTGCCTCACACACACACAGCCCTGCCTCACACACACACTGCGCTGCCTCACACACACTACACTGCCTCACACACACACTGTGCTGCCTCACACACACACTGCACTGCCTCACACACCCTGCGCTGCCTCACACGCACACAGCCCTGCCTCACACACACACTGCACTGCCTCACACACACTACACTGCCTCACACACACACTGTGCTGCCTCACACACACACTGCGCTGCCTCACACACACTGCACTGCCTTACACACACACTGCGCTGCCACACACACACACTGTGCTGCCTCACACACACACTGCGCTGCTTCACACTCACTGCGCTGCCTCACACACACTGCGCTGCCTCACACACACTGCGCTGTCACACTCACAGCAATGTCTCACACTACGCAGTCACACACTGCTGTGTGTCACTCACACTGTCCTATCACACACACACTGCGCTGTTACAAACAAACTGCACTGTGAGACACACACACTGCGCTGAATCACACACACACTGCCCTGCCTCACACACACACTGCGCCTTTACAAACTGCACTGTGAGACACACACTGCACTGCCTCACACACACACTGTGCTGCATCACACATACATGGCCCTGCCTCACACACACACAGCCCTGCCTCACACACACACTGCTCTGCCTCACACACACTACACTGCCTCACACACACACTGCGCTGCCTCACACACACACTGTGCTGCCTCACACACACTGCGCTGCCTCACACACACACTGCGCTGCCTCACACACACACTGTGCTGCCTCACACACACACTGTGCTGCCTCACACACACACACTGCACTACCTCACACACACACTGCCCTGCTTCACACACACACTGCGCTATTACAAACTGCACTGTGAGACACACACTGCACTGCCTCACACACACACTGTGCTACATCACACACACACTGCCCTGCCTCACACACACACACACACAGCCCTGCCTCACACACACACTGCGCTGCCTCACACACACTACACTGCCTCACACATACACTGTGCTGCCTCTCACACACACTGCGCTGCCTCACACACTGCGCTGCCTCACACGCACACAGCCCTGCCTCACACACACACTGCGCTGCCTCACACTCACTACACTGCCTCACACACACACTGCGCTGCCTCACACACACACTCTGCGCTGTCACACACGCACTGCACTGTCACACACACACAGCAATGTCTCACACTGCGCAGTCACACACTGCGGTGTACATACAAATATATATACATCTGCATAACAATATAAATACAAATGTAAATGCATGCATACATATATGCATACATATGCATCTTATGTACATAACGGTTTGAAAACACATAATAACACTCAGTGCCATTCAATTACACGCCTCATACTTACACTCTACTCAATGCAACATAAATGCACTACATATAATCACACACAGTTCCACATAATTATATGCTACATAATTACAGTGACCTCAATGCAACATGCACTCCAAATACCACTCAGTACCACATAATTACATACCACATATTTACTATACTGAATGCAACATACACTCCACACAATACCACTCAATGCAACATACTGATATAATACATAATTACACTGCCTCAATCCAACATACACTACAAATATTACCACTCAGTGCAAGCATAATTGCACACCTCATGTTTACACACAACTCAATGCAACATAAATACACTCCACATCATACCACACAGTGCCACATAAGTATATGCTACATCATACCACTGCACTCAATGCGCCATGCACACCAAATAACACTCAGTGCCACATAATTACGCACCACATAATATTATACTACTAAATACAACACACACTCCACACAATACCACTCAGTGCAACATATTTATATGCTACATAATTACACTACACTCAATGCAACATACACTCCAAATAATACCACTCAATGCCACATTATTACATGCCACATAATTACACCCTACTGAATCCAACACACACTCCACACAATACCACTCAGTGCAACATATTTATATGCTACATAATTACACTTCAATCAATGCAACAGAAATGTACTCAACATAATAACACTTAGTGCCACATAATTACACACCACATATTTACACTCTATTCAAAAAAACTTAAATACACCCCTAATACCACTCAGTGCCACACACTTACAAGCCACCTTATTACACTTCACTCAATACAACATAAATACTATCACAATAATACCACTCGGTACCACAACATTACACAATGCAACATACATGCACTCAACAGAAAGCCACTCTGTACCACATAATTACACATCACAGATGTACTCTATAAAACATACATACACTCCACATACCTGTCACATTTGCAAAAGTTTAAGCTATTGGTATTATAAATGCCTATGCTATTAATTTATCTATTTTCTAAAACAACACATAAATAAAAAAAATCAATTAACAATTCCAATAGCTCACACTTTCCTAATGCGAGACCTATTGCATTGCAAATGCTTGTTTATAATGTCTGCCACCTTATCAGACATGAATATCATCTGATACATAGCTCCACCGCTGGTCTAGTAGTGTTCTTTGTACCTTGACAGGAAACACCCTCAGGGGGGTTCCTTCCAAAGTGCAAACTTTTTGGTAGATGGTCATTATATTTTGTTTTATGGAAAATGATGTTAACCAGACTAAAAATACGTAATACTGATCATTGTATGGCACCTCAAGTATGAGACACTCCTTCTGAATTAAAAAGTTATTTGTTAAACTCTCTGATTCTCATTGGAGTTTGATTCATGCCACATGAAGTGCATGATCGGAAATATGAATACCCATGAGCAACTGTGCAGAAACTTACACTTGCGCAGCAGGTGAAATAATACATTATATTACTGTCATTTTAGCCTTTAACCTGCAAGTTATATACACAGTGCTAGTGGAGACGGTCAACCTCTTAAACTATCACAATGGAATTAGAGCCTGTAAACTGCAAGCGATATAATTTTTCATGTCATGTGCTAAACTCACCAAACTTTTTTTGCACATTTTCTCAGCCAGCCTCTTTTTATACAATTTAGTGAAACCATTAATGTTTAGATACATTTGTAGGGTTTCAAGAATATCATCTTTCCCTCCATCTTGCTGGGCACATTGTGGTGATTTTTAGGGAAATCATAAAACCATGCTTGTTGAAAGGTACTTATTAAAATGTGCCCCTGGGTAGTGGTAGAATGTGTAGTAAACTCAATAATGACTGAAGTCAAATGAACTTGAGTTTGTTGATTTATTGATAAGATCAATATCCACACAGCTCATCATCTGCAAGTCCTGTCCTCCCAGTGCTACAGTACAGTTAACTCACAAGCATTGAAACATAACGTTCCAGATGTCATGACATCATAAACCCAATGACATCAGTGGTAAATGGCTAATTAAACTAAGCTAGCAAACATAGAGCATTAAACACAATAAACATTGTACATAGAATATAACATACTTCCTTTTCTACAAAATAAAACAGCTATAACAAAAATACAATTTTATAAAATAGTTTTACAATTTCAATCACAAAACCTCTGCAAATAAAGATAAGAACTAGTTTAAAAGATCACAAAATCTACGAGGAATAATAGGAATAGGTACACAAGAAGTAGATGAATTGGTGGATAGGTTGATGTCATTACTTTCTTTTTCCTTTTCCTTTAAAACACTGGACTTAGCTTTGACAATCTTCAATACATTCCACCAACATCCGCCTTCTATTTGAACAGAATTGTTACCAATTCTGATGACCTTAACAGGACCACCAAATCTTCCCTTTCCTTTCTTGGTATGCACAGGATTTTTGATTCTTACAAAATCACTAATGCACAAATGAACCATTTTGACATCTTTTTTTTGTCAAACCATTCTTTTTCTTTACTCTGCATAAGGCCAACATTGGTTTTAACATTTTCCATAGTTTAAAGGGGTTTATAAAGCGCCTGGTGACGCCTCACGGCGTGTCCCCGCGCTGTGGAGAGAGCGTTTTGTGAGGAGAGAGAGGAGTGTACTTATGATGTAAATAGCGCTGTCTTCAGTCTCTTTCTGAAAGAGGCCTCGTTGGTCTCCAGTCTAATGTCCGTCGGAAGGAGGTTCCAGTGCTTGGCTGCAAGCGAGCGGAAGGATCTACCTCCCATTCTGACTTTTTTGGTGCGGGGTGTGCTGAGCAGGCCCATTCCTTTAGATCTAAGGGATCTGTTAGGTACATACAGGGATGCCAGATCCGACATATAGGCCGGCGCTTTTTGATGGATTATCTTATGGCACCATAGTAGAGCTTTGAAAACAATCCTTTTGCTAATAGGCAACCAATGCAGGGAAGCAAGAGAGGGTCTCAAGGGAGCTCTACGAGGAAGCCTCAGCACCAGGCGTGCTGCAGAATTTTGTAAAACCTGTAGTCTCCTAATGTTTTTAGCAGAGGTGCCTAGGAGCAGCACATTCCCGTAATCGATCCGGGACGTGATCAGTGCCTGGGTCATGGTGCGTCTAGAGGTCAGAGGCAGCAAGTCAAGGGTGCGGTTAAGCGTTTTCATTACACCGAAGCATTTGCCTACCGTTTTCTTGATGTGGCTATCAAAAGACAGCTTGTTGTCTAACCAGATGCCTAGGTTTTTTGCTTCCTGGTTGGGAGTAGGCTAAGGACCCAGACAGTTGGGCCACCATTCTTTAGTCCATTTTGCCTCATTGCCCCCAATTATGATAACCTCCGTTTTAGTGCCATTTAATTTTAGACAGTGTTCTGTCATCCAAGTGGCAAGCTTACTCATGCAAGCATTGAAGTTATCTGCTTCCAGAGAAGGGGCTTGTGACAGTGAAATTAGAAGTTGTGTGTCGTCGGCGTAAGAGACAAGCTCTACGCCGAACGATTGTACCACTTCCGCCAGGGGGGCCATGTACAAATTGAACAGGGTGGGACTCAGGGCAGAACCCTGAGGCACCCCCTGTTCTAGCATCACACTGTCAGAGAAAAAAGTCCCTCTTTGGACTTGAAAGCTCCTGTTGATCAGAAAGGCCTTCAGCCATCCCAGTGCCTTGTTAATAACACCCGCTCTGTTTAGACACTGTAGCAGGATGGAATGTGCTACAGTGTCAAACGCGGCACTGAGATCCAGCATGATGAGGGCCATGGTCTTTCCCTCATCCGCTCCTGCCCGGAGGGTCTCAGTGGCCCTCAGGAGAGCTGTCTCCGTGGAGAAGTTGGATCTGAAACCCGATTGAGATCTATGAAAAGCATTGTTGGATTCTAGATGGCCTATGAGTTGGGCATTAGCAATTTTCTCGGCTAGCTTTGCCAGGTAAGGTAGCAAAGATATTGGGCGAAGATTTTCCAATATGTCTTGGTTCATGTTCGGCTTCTTTTTTATTGGTAGTACTACAGCCTGTTTCCATTCCATAGGCAAGCGAGCCGTGGAGAAGGAGACTTGAAGCAGGTGTCTAAAATGAGGTTCCAGTGCGGGGAAGGCTTCAGCTAGAATTTTAGGGGGTGCCGGGTCCCGAGGTGATCCTGATTTAATGTTCTTGCACATTTTAGCCAATGTTTCATGGGGAGGTACGACAAATGAGCCTAGGCACTCCGGAGAGCCTTTGAGATTTGTATTTTCAGTAAATTCAGTCACCGACTTTATATTAGTGGAGAAGCAGGCATAGATGTTAGCGATCTTTCCTGAGAAGTATTGGGCAATTGTATTACAAGTTTCCACTGAATCATTGTGTGAGGAGGGATTTGCGTTCACTAAGGATAATTCTTTATATATTAGGTAGAGTTCCTTAGAGGAGTTTTCTGCTTCCATGATGCGGGTGTGGTAATGGGCTGCCTTAGACAGGCGTATCGCTTTGTTGTATTCTCTTTGCGCTGTTTTGTACTGGGCTTTGATTTCTGGGCAGAATTTTTGGCGCCATGCTCTTTCAAGCTTTTTACAAGCTGTTTTCATGGTTTGTAGTTCATGGCTAAACCAGGGAGCAGCTTTTTAGTTCTCCTTGTGTTAGTGGTGGAGCGCATTGGGGCAGTGATGTCAAGGGCCTTGGTGACAAAATTATGTATGTACTTGTTAGCAGTCTCGCAATCATCCCCTTTAGGAGGGCCTTCATTCTGGACAATTTTAGTGAAGGCTTCTATTGAGAAATTCTTCCACTTCCTGCGTTTATAGCGTAAAGATTGTTGACTATACTGTTCTGTTCTGTCTAGTCGAATTGTTATGGGGATGATGTGATGATCTGACCAAGGTATAGGTTGAGGAGCTGCGGTATGAACTCCCTTCCAGTTGCCAAAGACCGGATCTAATAAGTGTCCTAATTGATGTGACGGTTCCTTATTTTTTAATTCAAGCTGAACTGAGGTTAGCTCAGCTTGAATATCAGTCGCATCGGTGTCTGAGGGGTCTTCAAAATGTGCATTGAGATCTCCTAGCACTAATAAGCGGGATTTCCTTATTGCTAGGTGGGTAATGGCTTCCATAAGGGTGGCAGTGAAGTCAAATAGCCTGCCTGGGGGTCGATATATCAGGATACCCGATATAGAGTGATTGGGACCGGTGTTAATTGTGAAAGATCCAGCTTCACTGTGGTCAACCCAGATAGGAGACATGGTGCAAATTAGAGGGTCT
This sequence comes from Lissotriton helveticus, assembly GCF_964261635.1. Lineage (NCBI taxonomy): Eukaryota > Metazoa > Chordata > Amphibia > Caudata > Salamandridae > Lissotriton > Lissotriton helveticus. The sequence continues at coordinate 526,801,096 of NC_136072.1, forward strand.
TTCGTTGCGATAGCAATGCCACCACCTCTGCCTTCTTTCCTATCTAGTCTGGAGAGGGCGTACCCGGGGGGAAGAGCCTGAATGACATCCGGATCTGAATGGTCATCCAGCCAAGTTTCCGTCAGGAATAAGATATTGAGGTTCTGGTCCTCAAGTAAATGAAAGATTTCTGTGCGGTGCTTACGTAAGGATCTGCAGTTAAGCAGGGCTGCTTTGATGGTGTGACCCGTGTGGATGTCAGGGACATGAATGATAGGAGCAAATGTACATAAGGGGCACTTATGTATCGATAGGGCATGCATAGAGTGTTTGCAGCCTGCTAGCGTGTTAGGTTGGAGGTCAAGCAGATCCTGTGTGGCATACCTGATAGCGGGTGTAGTCGGGGGGCCAGGGTTTGTGGCCCCGCGCCCCGTCTGGCCGCGGACGGGCGCAGACGGGCTTGGCTTTGGCGCGGCTTCGGCGCTCGACCGGCGCGCCCGCTGCGCCAGCCCGCTGCGCCGTCTGGGGGGTTGACACATGATATAGGAAGGAGGAGGGTGGGAGGCCGGCCCGACTTGAGCGCTGACCTCGCCTTCCTCACTCAAGATGGCGCCCACCGCCGAGTGATGTCAATACAAAAGCGGTTTAGGCTGAAAGAAAGGACATGAAGGTGTGTAGAGTGTCAGAGTGCCTGTCTACTCAATTCCCCTTATTGTAATAGCCCCCAGAGTGAAAAAGCGGCGGAATTATAAAAACATTAAAAGCGCTCCAAATATATTTTTTAAAAGGCTAAGAACAATGCGCAAATATCGTAAATATCGCAAATAATCGACTCAATATCAACAAAAGAGTCAAACCATTTGTTCATCCATCCTGGACGAAAACTGGTATTGGCTTTTCTACCCCTTAGAACTTCGAAAGGACAACACTTGGTAGTAGAGTGTGCTGTAGTCCTGTAGAACCACAGCATGCCTTCCAGAGAAGACAACACATCATGCTTTCCCTTGACAGCCCATTTGACACATTCTCCAACAACCCTGTTCATTCTCTCCACCAGACCATTCGCCTGTGGATAATATAAAGAGCTCTTGAGGTGATTTATCCCACTGGGATTAAGAAAACACTGAAACTCGTGACTCACAAATTGAGGACCATTGTCTGAGACCAGAAATTGTGGAAACCCTTCCCTCAAAAATACTCCCTTCAAAAACTTGATGACACTGGTAGAACTAGCCCCTCTAACAACCTTCACTTCCGGCCACTTGGAAGAGTAATCTATCAAAACAATGATAAATCTCATACTCGAAGGTAGAACGTCATAAGGACCCATTATATCGATACCTATCTTAACCCAAGGTCCAGGAGGACATTCAATGGGAGATAGAGGTGGAGTATTCACTTTGAGTGTTTTCTCTGATGAAGAACACAATAGACAATTCTCTACAGCAATCCTAATCTCATTGTCCATTCTAGGCCACCAAATGTTTTCACGGACCCGCCGTATAGTAAGTGAAATACCTAGATGCCCTTCATGAGATTCTTTGACAATAACAGACCTAAGAGAATGTATAGGAACTAACTTGTCACACCTCATCAGTAAACCATCTTCCATAAATAACTCAGACTCAGGTTGAAGTTCAAAAGAAAGAGACTTCTCTTTCGGCCAACCTTTATTTACATACATGCAGACATCCTGAAGAAGTTTGTCATCAGAAAACGCCAACCTCCACTCTTCTTCTGATCCAACAGCTAAAATGGGAATGTCTACAGATGCCACAAAGCAGCCTTCATCATCCTCATCACACAACTCTTTAAAACCTGTACCCTCACTAATATCAGCACTTTGGGGGAAACGTGAAAGAAAGTCAGCTCTAATATTTTTCCCACCAGCAATATGTGTGATATTGAACTGATACTGTAACAGTTTGCTAACCATCCTGGTGATTCTCGGTGTACAACACTTGCTTGGACCAGAAGACAATATTGAAACAAGAGCCTTGTGGTCTGTGATTAAATTAAAGTGTCTTCCCCAAACATACAGACGATATTTGTCACTAGCCCACAAGCAAGCTAACAGTTCTTTCTCGATCACGATCACATTGTTTTTCTGCACTCCTAAGAACTCTTGATGCAAAAGCAACCGTAAATTCTTGATCACCAGACTGCTGAGTAAGAATTGCTCCTAACCATTCTTTGCTAGTATCGACAGTAATAAAACATGGTAACTCCGGGTCAAATGGCGTAAGAGCATCACTTTTCCTTAAAGCATCCTTAACCTCCTCAAAAGCACGGTCACAGTCTGATGACCATATATACTTTATAGAAGACTTAAGAAGGTTGCTGATAGGTCTGACTTTAGAAGCATAATTGTGGACAAATAGAGAGTAATACTCTAGCAACCCCAAAAACAACTTTACACCAGTCTTGTCGCTGGGTATAGGTGCATTCATGATAGCATCAATGAGACCTTGCCTGGGCTTAATTCCTTCAGAGGATAACAGATGTCCTAGATATTCAATTTCACTGCATGAAAACTTGCACTTTTCATTTTTTAATACTACACCATTTCTCTTAAAAATTTCTAAAACATTTCTGATGATGTTGTCATGGGATTCGTTGTCTTTGGCATAAATGAGGACGTCATCCTGAAACACCAGGACCCTGTCTACACCCCTCAACATATTCTGCATAACCCTCTGGAACACCGACGCCGCAGAAGCTAGCCCGAAAGGTATCCTCTTATAACAAAACGTTCCAGGGGATGATACAAAAGTAGTCAAGGAGCGTGAATCAGGATGAAGTTCTATCCAGTGGTAGGCGCTAGACAAATCTAACTTTGAAAAACCTTTTGCACCTCTGATACTTGAAAACGAATCTGTAATTTTAGGTAAGGGATGAGAGTCGACCCAGATCTCCTTATTGAGTGATCTGAGATCAACACATACCCTCAACTTCCCATCTCGTTTGCGTGCAACCACTAAAGGCGACAATCATAGAGAAGAATCTGTTGGTTCTATGATTCCCTTCTCACACAGAGAGGAGAGTTCTTTGTTAAGATCCTCTCTGATGCTGAACGGGACACCCCTTAGTTTATGCTTGATAGGAGTTGCACCTTTTTTTACAATTATCTTGTGCTTGAACCCGATGATTTTTCCCAACTCATTTCTAAAAACAATTGGAAATTCACTAATCCACTTAGTGCTTTCTTCTTCACACGTAACCAGCATAACTTGTTCTTTAGTGCCTGGTTTAAGTTGCATCCCAAATAGGCCTTGATGGAACCAGCCTAAAATGTTTAATCCCTTGACAGCTACGTAAATCTTGCCTCTAATTTTCCTTCCCTTGAAAATGAGAAAATCCGCAATGAAGCCAAGTAAATCTATTTTCCTTCCCTCATAAGAGACTGGTGATTGATCAGGAGGAAACAAATCTCTGTTACCCCATGTTTCATAGAAACGTTTTTGTGTTATCATGGTAATTTTAGCACCAGAGTCGACTAGTAAATTATGTTTCTTATCACCCACTGTGATTTCAACAATAGGGTCAACACAAGATGAAGGATCACCAGTGAGTGGTATTGCAGACTCATTAGAAACCAACTGTTCTTGTACAACAGAAACAATTTCTTCATTTGAATCATTATCATCAAATTCTAATATACAAGCTACAGATTTTTTTTTAAATTTCTTTTTCAAACACACAGTAGCAAAATGTCAAACTTTTTAACAATAGTTACATATTGAGTTCAATGCTGGACATTTAAATCCCTTCCCATGAGAAGGACTACCACATCGTAAGCAGACATTGCTAGGTATAGAATAATCGGATTTTGTTTTTGAAGAAAGGTTATTTCCTTTTTTTGCAAACTTGTTTCTAGGTTTTTTTATTGGACCCACAAAATAGATAGCCTCAGCTGGTTTATCTTCTAGTTGCTTGAGTGATATATGTGAGGTTTCAATGCTTTTTGCAACTTTGATGGTTTCATCAAGTAATGGATTGTCCATAGATAACAACTTTTGTCTAATTTGTTTATCTTTGCATTTCCCAACAAATTGATCACAAATCAACTGTTCAGTAAAATTCTCGAAAAGACACACTGAAGCAAGTTTCCTGAGAACAGAAACATAAGCATCCAGATCTTCATTTTCAGACTGTTTTCTCTTAAAGAACTTGTGTCTTAGTACAATCAACTTAGGTTGTTTATCAAAACGTACCTTAAGTTTTGCTACAGTGCATTGATATTCATCCAAGATATCCCCATTGTCAGGCAAATCGGGTAAATGCTTGAAAATTGATCTCCCCTCGAATCCTAATGAGTGTAATAATAACCATTTTTTTCTTTCTGGACGATATCCTAGAGCCTCAATTGCACCTAGATATGTCTCAAAGGCATAAAACCATACACCCCACTTTACAGGAGGCTCTCCTGGGTCTCAAGGAAAGAAGGAGGCGCATTAACTGATTGTAAAGAGGACATTGTACAATATAAATATGTCAAAAAAAAATAAAAGATTCTTCCTTCAATTACAAGTATATAAATAGATTGACATAGAAGCATACATTTTTTATATATTTTAAACTGTGCGAAACACTTCAATTCGCTTGTTATAGATGTAGCAAAACTATATGTAATTGACTCCACTCTGTTGTATTGACAAGTGTGCGAATCACTGCAATTCGCTCGTAAGAAAGAACAGTGTGAGAAAATTGAATATTTCCAATGAAATCCTTTAGAAAAAAAAATAGAATTAAATATGTCATTAATAAACACTACTTTGTAATGTAATAACCTTCCTTTGAATTATGATGTAATAATCTTCCCTTGAAATGTAGAAAGAATGCAGAAACCCTTGAACTGGAGACAGAATGTAGAATATAAGTTTCCAAAGCAGAAAGAGTTATTGTGACATCAAGATTGTAGATGATTGGTAGCGTTAGTAGGACTGTGAGCGCTGAACGTGGTTGGCAACGTTAACTCTGGTTGGCAAACAGCGCAACGTGCATGCGTGATGACAAGCTCTTCAAATCTCACGCTAGTATAATGTCGAAGAACAAGAAAGAATGTTTGTTGCGCGAGACGCGCTCAAGATGCCGACAGTCAGGTAAGGGACTTTTCAAAAATATACAAGCCAAAAAAACATTACATGAAGTCTTCAAAACAAGGAACATAATATCGAAGGTTAGAGAAATTCTCTAAGATTAGAAAAATGCTCTTAGCAATCTGCCAAAGCTTGAGATAGGAAGAATATACCTGCGCTGTGCATGAGAAGTGCAAATCTCAACAGCCGCGGCATGAATGAAAAGGATCCAAATAGAGTTGCGCTGTACATGAGAAAAGCAAAACTCAACAGCCGCGGTGTGACCACAATTACAATCGTCCTTTTCCTACCACTACAACACCAAATAGTTCTTAGATGAATATTCGTGCCACAATAATATTAAAGTTATGAAGCAAAGCCAAAAGGAAATAGTCACTCATAAAATAAAATAGTCACTTATCTGAGAACATCCAGAGAAATAACCACTAGATGGTGGTTAAAGTGCAGAAATATTCAAGAAAGTAGTACTTTAAACCAGCAGATGATATGTTGAAAAGTTGAAATTGATGAATGCGTGGATTCTGCTGTGTGGAGTCCTCGTCGCCAAATTTTTGTAGTAAACTCAATAATGTCTGAAGTCAAATGAACTTGAGTTTGTTGAGTTATTGATAAGATCAATATCCACACAGCTTATCATCTGCAAGTCCTGTCCTCTCAGTGCTACAGTACAGTTGACTCACAAGCATTGAAACATAACGTTCCAGATGTCATGACATCATAAACCCAATGACATCAGTGGTAAATGGCTAATTAAACTAAGCTAGCAAACATAGAGCATTAAATACAATAAACATTGTACATAGAATATAACAGAATGGTTCTGTGATCTGTAGCAAAGACAAGGTACAAAGAGCGCATCAGCTGTTAACAAGCAAGCTAAGCATGGTTGATAGATGTGGAACAAGCTAATAATATAGAGTAAAGACCACTCACATTGTATGAATGATGTACTCAAGAAGGAAAGGGAATTATCTGACCTAGATGATAACTAAATAGATTGTTAGGAAGAAAATTCACACCAGAGTGTTGGATGGAAGGCAAGAAAGACCAATCAGTGATACAGGTGATGAAGCAAGATTTTGCACATTACGCGACTTGCTGAAATCAAGAACCTCGATTCATTTATAACTCTGTAATCCAATTTGTATGTCTTACTAATTTCCTTTATTTTTGATATACATGTATCTTAGTGATGCTTGCTTATGTGTTTTACTAATACGAATAATCCTTGTCTTAAAATGGCCGTCGCTTGGGAATTTACTACTGCGCATGCGTTAGTCACACTCACGTGACGTGACGTAGTTGTAGTTCTGGTGGGAAACTGTGCGCATGCGTATTGGCCTCTAATATGGCTGTCTGAATACTCACATGGTGAAGCTTGCGCAGATGCTCTCGTGTTATTGTCTGTTGCACTAATACATAATAGCATAGTATATTTTTATGGTAAGAAGTATAAGGTAACTATTCATGGTATATAGTACATTCATTTATTTCTATGTTTTAATTTGTTCTCGCTTACCTTTCATGTACCGCGATAATTGGGGGGTCTGGATGAGACGAGAACCATCTTGAAGGTCCCTTCTGCGCATGTCGCGCATCCTGGGAGAAGGTAGCCTTGAGCAGTGGAACCCAGCCAGTTGGCAGCCACAGTCAAGATGCTCCTGTTAAAGCAACCTCTGACCCAGCAAGATGGATTCGAATGTACTGAAATTGTTACAATGATATTTTCCTATTGTATTCTGTAGAATAGGTCATGGGAACCCCAAATCTGCTAGGCGGTTCCTAAAAATGCAAATACGAGCTTGTAGAAGTTTGTTCTGATTGGTGTGTTAACCTATCCTACGTGGGGACCAATCGAAATTGGGGATTCTGACACTTTGCAACATTGGGGGGTGGTGCACTGACCCGAAAACAGTATATCTAGCCTAGGTTCAGCTAGAGAAATTGTCCGACTAGTCTGAATAGCTGACCTGTCACTGACCCAACGCACTCAATAGGTGACTGAATACAGAGCGCTGCGGAGCACTCTGTCCGAATTTGACCATAGACTCTAAGGTTTTACTAAACCTTAAGTGCTGGCGGAGCACTTTTCTGGGGGGTTCGCTAACCCAATCGGGGTTCTGACTGATAGCTGCAGAGAGGGTGGAGCGCAGGCGTTGCTTCCAAACTGCGGGTGCTGGTCGTGCCTTGGTGGTCCTGTCCTGATCCTAATCTGGTTTTCCTGTCCTGTCCTGTCCTGTCCTGTCCAATCTGCACCTGCTGTCCCATAGATGACTGTCCTTCCTTGGGGTATTTCCTGTCCTTGACTGATCCGTGGCCAGGGTTGGTCTGCACACCTTTCTAGGTAAATATAGTGCGAAAAAAACTCTTCACTGCATCTTCTATTTTTCTGTCTTTGCTTTAATAAAGACATTTCTTTGCATATGTTAATTTTCCATGCTTTCCGCAACCTAGTATAAAGTCATACAGTATATTTTCCTTAGCATGTTCCTATGTTCCCCTACCTTTTTAGAACACATTCTCTCCATACTGTTTATGAAACATAACTGTGGTATATAAATTTCTCCTGAAATCTGATTTTGCGTAAAGATACTAGAACTATAGCTTGTTCCATTTTCCCCCTCCTATAGATGTATAGGATTTCCAGTCCATACCTTGCAGTATTGTTCCCAACAGTAATATCTAGTTCGTGATCCACGTTTCTAAAAATCTACTAGTAGATCGCATTGTTATAACTTTCTTATAGACTCATAAATGGTTGCCCTGACACTGTTCCTCTATGGTTATATTCTTTTTGTTATCTTGATTATTGATTGCCTTTTAACTGTAAACTTGATTATTTCCGAATCTGATTTCTAGATAAACTTTTAAAACTTCCCAGTTGTCTGTGATCATTTAATGTGAAATAGAAATAAGTTGGGTTTTGTATTTTGCCTGCCTTTCTTTTACAGCTATTCAGAAAAGGGGGTGGTGATGAACAGAGTGTCTGAATTAAGCAGACCACTCTTACCCAGTCCAAAGATCAGGGCTTGATCCATCACCGGTATTTAGCTCACTGCCCCATCCCAGCTCAGAACCTGGCTATATGCAAATTAGTCTGTCCCTGGCCCAGTGCATCATGGGAACAGGGCAGACCAAACTACCAAGCCAATTCTTCACCAGAAAGGAGACAAGCTTCCGGGGACCGGTTTCTGGCATTTCAGCCGTCGTCGGCCCGGCTTGCTTGAATCCTGATGGAGCAGTGAGCAAGGGACTCATGTCTGAGTATACCCTGCCACACCTATAGTGGCCAAAAACGATTCAGAAAAGGGGGATCTCTTGACTGGGTGAGAGTATTCTGCTTAATTCAGAAACTCTGTGCATCACCACCCCTTGTTGTTAAATATTTCTTTTACAGCTAGCTCCCTGATCCATTGTGGATCTTAGGTACCTGTAACGGTGGATTGGTAAGTCAGGTACACGAGAAATAAATAGGAAGGAACCAGGGTTACTGGTAGTAGAATTGGTAGGTCACCCGATTAATGTAGGTGATGTATTGGAAAAATATGGGCCTGGTACGTGTATGGTGAAAATTTATTGGCCGGGTGACCTGCGATCTCTATCAGTAGTTTTCTGGTAGCAGAGGTATGGTTAGGGACTAGTTAAAGTTAGGTAGGACTAGTTAAGCTAGATAAGTTGGATACTGTTAGAAATTATTGCTGCTAGTCGAGAACATCATTGCTGCTAAAAAGATAGACTTTTTCGTGAACTGATCACTCACGTGAAATATTTTGCTTTGAAAAATTATGAAATGTTTTAAATTGTTTTTCTTATTATTATACTGATATATGTATTAACCCACTCGTTAGTAAAGTGTTTATATGTTTGTTGGGAATCCCCGGGGAATTGAATAGCGAGTGGTGAAGAGAATCCACTTCGCGTTGAGGTCACTGGCCTAAGGAAGGTTAGTGCAGGTTAGGCAGAACTGGAAGCACTAACTAGGGTTTTTTTTTTTATGTTTGTTTGAATAAATGATAGCGACGAGATCACTGGCAAAACTTCTAATGTGAGACAAACCTAGTAAAGGTCACACCGGAAGGAGTAGCAGTTTCATCGGAGCTTGGGTGATAGCAAAGGGGTTCGCTGGTGAAATTTTAGACTTAGTATATATCCCGGAAAGAAGTGGATAAGTCAAAAGAAGTAGCAGGTTCCCTAATGCTTGCGTGAAGGGTAGGCGGAAGAGATCTATCCGTAGTGTATGAAAAGTAAATGGAAGTAGTTTACTTGCAGTGAAACAAATCTTTGCTGTCTAGACACTTGGGTACAGTGGCGAATGTGTATTCGTTGTTAAATAACAAAGCACTTGCACTTTTAGAGAGAAATTAAGTTTCCGTTACCTTGTGAGGGAGGGAGTCAGTTGCGGAGCTGCTCTGACGTCACTCTGTGCCGCGCTGGGATTGGTAGACGCAGCGGGTGTGTAGCGGAGCTGGAATTGTAAAGGAGGGGTGAGTGCCGAAGCGTGAGAAACCTGTCTCGCGAAAGGCCGCGCACCCATTGGTCGAGATTATTTGAACCCGTGCACTTTATTGGTTGCACGAAAATAAGAAACGCACTTGGATCGGAAGTGAATTTGTAAACAGAGTCACTAGCAGAAATCGTATGTGGCACTCGTATAGACCGCATACTAGACCTGATCCACGATATTTAGGGTTTGAGAACGATCAGTGGAAAGGGCATAAAACCAACATTATGTACGGAAATAAGAGAAAAATATCCGCTGTAAATAAGGTGAAGAATTATTTCAAAAAAGACAAGCCGATTAAAACCAGAGAAGGTGTTGTCATTCCGCCACCTAATACTCCCACATCTTTCATGATGTTTGATAAAGGGTACCACTCGTGTGTATGGTTAGAAAACTGGGCGGAGTACACCAAGGATGATGGAATTTTGGCTTTTCCGTTAGAGGGTACATTCAATGGCAGAATTCTATTTAATTTGAGAACCCGAATGAATGACTTACATCCCAGACCTAGATTAACGCAGTACGAAGCTTTAGAGGAATGGGAGATCGAAGCTTTCGAGAGAGACAAGCACCGAATGGATAAAGGGTTGACAAAATGTTATCCAAAGTTGAAGCAGGAGACCCGAGACAAAAAGATGAAACAGTGGAGACAGAATATGATTGTAGAAGGGTTGTTTCCAATGATGTCTATGGGTGGTCCTCCCGCAGGAGAGAAGAGAACAGAAAAATGCAAACATTGGGTGCCCATGGAGGAGTCGGATGATGAATTATTAGATGACATGTTTTTGAGAAGTCCGCCTCCTTATAATGAAGGACACCGACCCTCTAGTGAAGGGGATAATTCACGGAGACCTCCTCCCCAGGAAGAGGCCAGATCAGTAAGTGTAGGAGAGAGTCGTAAAATACCTCCATATAATGAGGGTTTGTGACCTCTAGGTGCTAGAGATAGCTGTCAAAGAGCACCATTGTGTGGGGAGTCAAGATATTCGAGAGAAAGAGACTTCTGCTCTAGACTTCCCTACGAGGGTGAGGCAAGGCCTTCCACGTCAGGACTTCCGTTCTCAAGGCCCCCGTCGGAGGAAGAACCAAGATCCCTAGGTACAGGAAGTCTGTTCCCAAAACCTAATTACGGTGAAGGACCAAGTGAGACACATCCCACTGCCCCGAGTTATGCCCCAACTTTGACCCCGCAGGTATTACATGACAATTCATTAGACAGGATACTGGAGGACAGGGAACGAGAGGCATTAGCTAAGCAGAGAGCCGAGATAATTCAGAAGATTTCCCAGTTAAACACAAGTCCTGAAGCATTGACAATCCCGGTAACTATTGGACCAGTGGTTCCGCTGTATGGGGATAGACAGGGAAGTCCGAAGACTCCAGTTATTACTCCAGTTGTAGCACAGCCAAGGCAGGAGCCCTTAATTGTGGATGACCAGACCAGTGAATGCGAGTCCGAGGTCTCGCTAATGGATCTGCCCATTAGGGGTGCAGGGAAAAGGTTACAGAAAAGACACAATCCTTTTAACACGAGGGAGATTCAAATGGAATCGACTTCGGGTACCAAGAGTGTCACCCTGGTGACTCCTGAAGAAATTGAAAGGTGGAGTCGAGAATTAGAAAAACAAACTCCTCAGTCGAAACCTTTAGATATTTTCAAACTCAGAATAGAAATGGAAGAGCTAATGGCAGGAAATGTAGGTTTGGACAGATTAAATACCTATTCTGAAGAAGAGTTGCTGTTTATTGGCAAAAGTTTTACCCGAAACACCAGAGTGCTCCATGAAAAATTAACAGACACTGCAACTAGTATGGGAATCGATATTTCAAAATCAAAGCCACTGCAGAAACCCTATAGATCTGATTTTTCAGACAAAGATCTGGAAAATATGAATGTATCAGGGAAAAAGGCGCAGGTTAAAGAATTATTGACTGTGTTGCAAAAATGACGTAGAAAAGTGGAAAGCCAGGTGGGCAAAGAAGAAAGATGAGGCCAGATCTAAACAGACGTCTTCCGAGTTCGTTCTAAAAGAAGCTGACAAACCTGAGCAGTTATACCCTATGCGTGAAGTGCCAGGTGGAAAATATGTGCACGTCCATGGTCCCGACAGGATATTGTGTCCTTTACAAATGATTTTCCAAAACTACGAGAAAATCCTGTGGACTGGTACAGGCAAGTGGAAAGGTTTGTAAAGGTGCAAAAGTGCTTGTGGAAAGACCTGGATGGGTTTTTCGACATTGTGGTTCCTGTGGATTTATGGACCGAATGCAAGGTTGCCATCGATTGGCCTAACAAAGAGTATGATAGGGACCCTGTAACAGGTGCTCCCTCTGATGAGGTAATGAGAAAATATGACCAGGTCATGTTACATCTGAAAATGAAGGTGCCTGCGAAGGAAACTGATTGGACTAAAATAGATAGAACTACGCAGGAAAGGGATGAGTCTGTACACTCCTTTTATGAAAGACTGTTGCAGGTGTTCAAAACTTACAGTGGAATAGATAACATCGAGATGAAGGACATGACCCACTTCATTTACAGGTTTGTAAACGGTTTAAGACCCGAAATTTGCCAGTGGATCAAAGACAATAAGATTTGTTGGCAGTCTAAGAAAATGGATGAGGTCCTACGGTATGCAAAGTACTGTGAGGACGAGATGGCAGATAAGAAAAAGGCACTCAAGGAGAAGGTCATGTGGGCACAAGTGAAGTTAGCAGAACAACAGGAAAAGCAATTGAATAAGATGAATAAGAATACCCAAAATCAAGGCTCTGGGGGTGGAGGAAAGCCCAAGGTAAAAATGAGCAAAGAAGAAGCTAAAAAGAAATTTCCCTGCCACCAGTGCGGAGAAATCTGGCACTGGAGAGACAAGTGTCCATATTTACAGCATGATAATACCCAAACCCCTGATTTAACTCCACAGACGCAGAATGAAAAACCAAGAAAGACTCAGCATCAGGTAAAGGCAAGTCAATTGCCCCGAGTGCCAAAACCGAATTATAAGGGAAAATCACCACAGGGTGATGACATAGAGATCTGGGGAGGCGATGAAAATAGAAATGCAGCAACTTCGCAGTTCTTGTTGAATGATACCTTTTTCTGTGACGACCAATACTGACGAGGCCTGAGAGGGGAGGACAAGGAGTGTGTTCTTGGCGCCTCCTTGCCGGTAGACCAGTCAGGGCCATACATTGAAGGAAAGGTTGATGGAAATGATGTCACCTTTCTATTGGACACTGGTGCTACCCGGTCTACTGTGAGAACAGCGGACGTTCCAAACCTACCCCTCTCGGGAGAAGCAATCCAAGTAGTGGGTGTATCTAATCAATTGATTAGTACCCCAGTTACCGAACCCATGGAGATCACAATAGGGAATTTTTAAGAAATGCATAGATTTGTAGTGTGTGATACCAGTCCAGTAAACTTACTGGGACGTGATTTGTTGTGCAAAATGAACTGCACCATCTTTTGCACACCAAAAGGCGTCGAAATTCAAACCCCAGACGAGGATGACATATATAAATTAATGTTAATCAGACCTGACTCAGAGATTAAACGAATGACTATACAAGACTTACCCGAAGAACTCCAAAAGACCGCGAAATCAGAAGTATGGGACTTTACTGGAAAAGATGTAGGATTAATGGCCAATGTAGACCCAATACAAATAGCCATGAAAGAAAATGCAGTTTACCCCAATACCAAGCCATACAAAATGAGTGCCGAAGTAAGAGCAGGAGTTAGTTGCGATTGAAATACAAAAATTGCTAGAAGCAAACATCATACAAGAAGTGATGAGTAGTCCGTGTAACTCACCCATAATTGGAATCAAGAAACCTAGTGGCAAATACAGAGTAGTGCAGGACCTGAGAAAGGTAAACAAAATAGTGGTTCCTTGTTGTCCTATTGTTCCAAACCCAGCAGTGATCCTATATCAGATTCCCTGGGATGCTGAGTGGTTTACCGTGATAGACCTATGTCATGCATTCTTTTCTATCCCATTGCATCCAGATAGCAAATTTTTTTTCTCATTTGCTTTCGACAGTCACGTGTACGTTTGGAATAGGGTCCCCCAAGGGTACACCGAAAGTCCCTCTATCTTTAATCAGATCCTGAAAAAATGCCTTGAATCTTTAGTCTTGCCTGGAAAGTCTGTATTGGTGCAATATATCGACGACCTCTTGGTGGCGTCCAAAAGTCATAGAGATTGTGTGATTGACACCATTGCTTTACTGAATCACCTAGGTGAAAAGGGACATAAAGTGGTCCCTGAAAAATTGCAGTTCTGTTCAAAATCAGTGAAATATTTGGGACACCAGATCGAAAAAGGCATCAGAAAAGTCACCTCAGAGAGAGTCAGGATAATTCAAAAGATGCAGTTACCCCGTACCCAGAAAGAAGTCAGAATGTTTCTTGGAGTGGTAGGTTATTACAGGCAATGGATTGTGGGATTCGCAGTCCTGGCAAAGCCTTTGATAAAAATGACAAAGAAAGGAGCAAAGGACCCAGTTGAATGGGATGATGAAAGCTTAACAGCATTTACTAAATTACGAGACTGCCTGTGTACAGCCCCTGCTTTAGGGATGCCTGACTATTCTAAGGAGTTTGCACTGTTCTGTGACACACGTGACAATTGTGCATTGTCAGTCTTAACACAGGAACATGGTCTGACTAGACGTCCAGTGGCCTATTTTTCTGCCACTTTGGATCCAGTAGCTGCTGGATTACCCGGATGTCTGAAAGCAGTAGCTGCAACTTGTACAAGTTTAGAGCAGAGTGAATCCATTGTAATGGGACATCCTGTCACTGTGTATGTTCCTCATGCAGTTGTAATTTTACTAACCCGAACTAAGACCCAGTATCTCACCCCTAGTCGGCTGACTAAATACGAGAGGATTCTCGTGGGTGCTGCAAATGTGGTTATTACTGGGTGTAATATCCTGAATCCAGCTACCCTACTCCCTGACTCAATGATTATGGAAGCAAAGGGAGAGAATGAACATGACTGCATAGATTTGACAGAATTCAGTACTAAACCACGCCCAGACATTAGAGAAGTACCTTTGCCTGTAGAAGATGAGGAGTTGTTCGTGGATGGCTCATGTATGAGACACGAACTTGTAGGCCTAAGCGCTGCTTATGCTGTAGTCTCTATAAACGCCATTAAAGAAGCTTCCTGTTTATATGGGGTGAAGTCTGCACAAGTAGCCGAATTGATTGCATTGATAAGAGCTTGTAAAATTGGGAAAAACAAAAGAATAACAGTATATACTGACAGTCAGTACTGTTATGGGGTCGTGCATGACTTCGACCAATTGTGGCTACAAAGGGAGTTTCTGACTTCATCAGGTACTCCTATTCGAAATGGGAAAGTTGTACAGGATTTACTGGAAGCAATCCAATTACCAAAAGAATTGGCAGTGGTCAAATGTGCTGCTCATAAATCGGGCCTTGACCATGTATCTTTGGGAAATAACTTTGCTGATGAAGTGGCCAAACATTGTGCCAGAAATCGCATGTCTGTAAATGTTAAACTGGGGGGACCTGGAAACAGCTGCCAACTTATGATGTTTGAAGAAGTGCCTACCTGGGAGGAGGTGAGAGATTGGCAGCATGCGGTGCCAGATAAAGAGAAAGAAAAATGGAAGAAACTTGGTTGTCGACCGAGAAGTGAGGATGGTATCATTGTGGGCCCAAATGGTATGCCTGTGTTGCCTAGACATCTGCTTGCTTCTATGGCCCGACTGATACATGGAAATTCACACACTGGTAGGGATGCCATGGTTCTGGTTTTCCAACAAACATGGTACAATCCGAAGTTCAGGAAGGTAGCAGAGTCACTCTGCCAGAGGTGCTTGACATGTCAGCAGTTCAACGCTGGCAAAAGAACAGTAGTTGAATTAGGGAAAATTGGGAAATCAGGGGGTCCCTTTGTGAGAATACAGATTGACTTCATCACCAGGCCTCGTTGTGAGGGAAAAAGATATGTCCTTGTCGTTGTCTGCCTGTTTTCAAAATGGGTGGAAGCCTACCCTACCAAACAGAGTGACGCCATAACAGTAGCCAAATTGTTACTACGAGAATTGATACCTAGGTTCGGGGTTCCAGTCACAATTGAATCAGATAGAGGCAAACATTTTCAGAATGAGATAATCGATCAGCTCTGTAAAGCATTTCAGATCACCCAAAAGCTGCACTGTGCATATCGTCCAGAGGCTTCTGGAGTAGTAGAGCAAATAAATGGCACTATAAAATCGAGATTAGCAAAAATGTGTGATTCTACTGGCATGAACTGGATAAATGCATTGCCTCTTGTTCTGATGGGACTCAGAAGTATTCCAGACCGAAAGACAGGCCTGAGCCCTCATGAAATCCTGATGGGAAGAGTGATGAGACAAGCATGGGTACCAGGATACAAATTGTTAAACATTTCTGATGATTTGGTACTTGAGTACTGCAAGCAACTAGGTGACCAAGTGCGTTCTATCTCTCGCCAGATTGGGGAAGATGTCGTCGCCAATCCAGCAACCCCAGTCCACAAATTGGTTCCTGGCGACTGGGTTAGAATCAAGAAACATACTCGTTCGAGTTGCCTTGCACTGAGGTGGGGAGAAAAACGCCAAATGATACTGGTGACCACGACAGCGGTGAAGTGTGCCGGCGTTCCAAAGTGGATCCATGCCAGCCATACACAAAAGGTGATTCCAGACGCGAAGACTGACGCTGAAGGTTGTCCAGCTGAGGGGTCTGCAGAAGTTGGTCCTGAAGTAGCTGATGACGAACAACCGAGCACCAGTCAAGAGGATTGGATACCCATAATCGAGCTAACTGGAGACCCAATCAGAGCAAGAAGTCAAATCTATGAAGATAGAGAGTGGAATAGAGAGGTGGAGGTAGGCACAGGCGAAGATCCTCGGATTATTGAGATTCACGTCAAATCTGAGGAAGAAGAGGAAGGTCAGACAGGGACAGAGCAAGTGATCGATACACCTCCACAAACTCCTGAAATTGAAAAGGAACAGACAAGAAATAGTGAAAAGGTTCAAGCAGAAGAAAATCAAGGGATCGAAGTGCTTGAACAGGATCAGATAGAAATAGAAGAACGTGTTCAGGACACAGAAACAGAGACACTCGAAAGTAAAACCCAGAATACACCTGAACAAGGCCAGCTTAGTACCCAGGCAGAAGATATAGAGACAAGACCTGGAACTAGTCAGACAGGAAGGGAAGAATCAGAAGTGCCACAAACAAACGAAAATAAAAGAACATTAGAAGAAAGCCAAAACACAGTGCCAACTAAAAGACTCAAGGAAAAGAAACATATCGAACCAAGATATATTAAGAGACTGAGACTGAGAATAAAAACAGTAGAGGAGAAACTTGCAGAAAGAAGGAAAAGTCCTCGTATTACAGAGCAAGTTGGAGAAAGTTCACAAAGGAGGAGTGAACGAATAAAAAGACTGAACAAAAAATACCAAGTTCCTGAATGGACATATTTAGTGTTAGAAGAATTCGAAGATCCTGATATTACTGACGAAAGTGACGAAGAACAGACAGCTGATTATTCTGCCGAGGAAGACGAACCAACCTGAAGTTGTGCAGGGTAAGCTACCTGTGCAGAATTACAAAGAGGGGTTGAGAAATCTTCTTCTGAACGAAAATGTCTGATTCAAATGTGAATGGAAGGCCTAGACGCAGTTGTTGCAAAACATGCTGCAGAGTATGTATATGTAGCATAGCTATAGTTTTAATAATTTGGATAGGACTAACAGTTTTCATTCCTTATATGGTGAGCAAAAATACTAATATTGACCCTACTCAGACTGTGACCACTGACACTGAAGAACTGACAACACGAGGTGTAGAAAGACGTGAAAAAGCACTCAGACAAACAAAACGAGACTTAGAAGCATCAGATGAGGAAGGACTACATTATCATGGAGTTAAAAACCAGACACAGTTAAATGTTTTCGCTAATCTTTTAGTGCACTATGTAGAAACTATGGAAATAGAAGACTGCTATGTCTGCATGAAGCTACCTACTTCTGTAGCTGAAGGCGTGACTTACCATCACCTACCCTTGACCTATGGAATTTCCTGTAGCATTTTAGCTAGTTTATTTTACAAAAGAGGACCGTTACAGTACTACTATTCTAACTCAGAGGTGATATTTTCTGAACTTCCCATACGTGGAAATTTGAATCCTGTACATACTAAAAGTGATGTTACACGTTATATGGCAGAATACTTTCTGACAATAGGTACCATAGACTTAAATGAAGCAAACAGAGATAACTTGACCTGTTCATTACATGAACAAGAAAAAATGTTTTTAAACATGGCAGAGAAAAGAAGGGAGAGTTTCCAAAGAAAAGCAAATGATAAAAGACAGAAAACTCCTAAATGGGCTGAAAACATGGAAAGCACCTCAAATGGTGGGAGTGGTCCTGCTTTGTTGCTGGATTTCGAAAGGAAAGGGAAACTCTGTCTTCATCGCGAGAAGACTAGGTATTATAATAACATTTTCATTGGTTCCAGTCAATGTGAACACAATTACAAGGTAATTGGAGGTTGGGGTTTCAAAAATGGGTCAGAACCTGTGTTTCCCGGAATTTATTATATATGTGGAAACAAGGCTTATTTCACATTGCCGGATCACTGGTATGGAAGCTGCTACTTTGGCATTGTCTTCCCGAAAATATACCATGTGAGGGAAATTGCTGGAAGCAATGAAAACACTAATGGTTTAGCGCGTAGTAAAAGGGAAAGCGTAGGTGAAATAATGGGTAGTATTTTTAGTGCACTGATACCTGGAGTGGGAGTGGTTCTGAATACACACAGAATTTGCAAATTATCCACAATAGTGGATGTGCTGTCTACTGACACAGCTCATGGATTTCTATTGGTCAACACCGAAATGGTTGCGATCAGATCAATGGTTTTGCAGAACAGACTTGCGCTTGATACCTTATTAGCAAAAGAGGGCGGAGTCTGCCGGATGCTGAAGGTGCAACATTGTTGCACTTACATACCGGATAAAAGTGTACAGATCAAAAGATATGTGAAAAACATTACTAATTTGGAAAAGGAACTCAAACCACTGGAGGTTGACAGTGCCTGGAAGAGACTTGTCGATGTTCTCTCCAATGTAGGTCATTGGTTTGTTAATTTAGGTAA
This sequence comes from Lissotriton helveticus, assembly GCF_964261635.1. Classification (NCBI taxonomy): domain Eukaryota; kingdom Metazoa; phylum Chordata; class Amphibia; order Caudata; family Salamandridae; genus Lissotriton; species Lissotriton helveticus. The sequence continues at coordinate 526,819,853 of NC_136072.1, forward strand.
AGGTTTATTGTTTCAGGTACTGCTGCCAATTGGAATGATAGATTTCATCATTTTCCTCATATTTGTCTGCTGCAAATGTCGCAAACACACAAAGAAATACGCTGTGAATAAGAGAGGTGTGAAACGGAGTGTGGATGAACTTGAATTGGAAGACTTGAATAATCAAATTTACAAAAGGGTGAAAAATTCTCACCCTAATAAAGATGTGAAAGAGAAATTGAATAGGATGTTGGAAGAAATCGAACTGCACAAAGTGTGAGAAAAGTTGGCATCTGGTTCCATTAAGTTTGTGATGATAGTAAATATCATCAAAGAGGGGATTGATGAAACAAGATTTCGCACATTACGCGACTTGCTGAAATCAAGAACCTCGATTCATTTATAACTCTGTAATCCAATTTGTATGTCTTACTAATTTCCTTTATTTTTGATATACATGTATCTTAGTGATGCTTGCTTATGTGTTTTACTAATACGAATAATCCTTGTCTTAAAATGGCCGTTGCTTGGGAATTTACTACTGCGCATGCGTTAGTCACACTCACGTGACGTGACATAGTTGTAGTTCTGGTGGGAAACTGTGCGCATGCGTATTGGCCTCTAATATGGCTGTCTGAATACTCACATGGTGAAGCTTGCGCAGATGCTCTCGTGTTATTGTCTGTTGCACTAATACATAATAGCATAGTATATTTTTATGGTAAGAAGTATAAGGTAACTATTCATGGTATATAGTACATTCATGTATTTCTATGTTTTAATTTGTTCTCGCTTACCTTTCATGTACCGCGATAATTGGGGGGTCTGGATGAGACGAGAACCATCTTGAAGGTCCCTTCTGCGCATGTCGCGCAGCCTGGGAGAAGGTAGCCTTGAGCAGTGGAACCCAGCCAGTTGGCAGCCACAGTCAAGATGCTCCTGTGAAAGCAACCTCTGACCCAGCAAGATGGATTCGAATGTACTGAAATTGTTACAATGATATTTTCCTATTGTATTCTGTAGAATAGGTCATGGGAACCCCAAATCTGCTAGGCGGTTCCTTAAAATGCAAATACGAGCTTGTAGAAGTTTGTTCTGATTGGTGTGTTAACCTATCCTACGTGGGGACCAATCGAAATTGGGGATTCTGACACTTTGCAACATTGGGGGGTGGTGCACTGACCCGAAAACAGTATATCTAGCCTAGGTTCAGCTAGAGAAATTGTCCGACTTGTCTGAATAGCTGACCTGTCACTGACCCAACGCACTCAATAGGTGACTGAATACAGAGCGCTGCGGAGCACTCTGTCCGAATTTGACCATAGACTCTAAGATTTTACTAAACCTTAAGTGCTGGCGGAGCACTTTGCTGGGGAGTTCGCTAACCCAATCGGGGTTCTGACTGATAGCTGCAGAGAGGGTGGAGCGCAGGCGTTGCTTCCAAACTGTGGGTGCTGGTCGTGCCTTGGTGGTCCTGTCCTGATCCTAATCTGGTTTTCCTGTCCTGTCCTGTCCTGTCCAATCTGCACCTGCTGTCCCATAGATGACTGTCCTTCCTTGGGGTATTTCCTGTCCTTGACTGATCCGTGGCCAGGGTTGGTCTGCACACCTTTCTAGGTAAATATAGTGCGAAAAAAACTCTTCACTGCATCTTCTATTTTTCTGTCTTTGCTTTAATAAAGACATTTCTTTGCATATGTTAATTTTCCATGCTTTCCGCAACCTATTATAAAGTCATACAGTATATTTTCCTTAGCATGTTCCTATGTTCCCCTACCTTTTTAGAACACATTCTCTCCATACTGTTTATGAAACATAACTGTGGTATATAAATTTCTCCTGAAATCTGATTTTGCGTAAAGATACTAGAACTATAGCGTGTTCCATTTTTCCCCTCCTATAGATGTATAGGATTTCCAGTCCATACCTTGCAGTATTGTTCCCAACAGTAAAGTCTAGTTCGTGATCCACGTTTCTAAAAATCTACTAGTAGATCGCATTGTTATAACTTTCTTATAGACTCATAAATGGTTGCCCTGACACTGTTCCTCTATGGTTATATTCTTTTTGTTATCTTGATTATTGATTGCCTTTTAACTGTAAACTTGATTATTTCCGAATCTGATTTCTAGATAAACTTTTAAAACTTCCCAGTTGTCTGTGATCATTTAATGCGAAATAGAAATAAGTTGGGTTTTGTATTTTGCCTGCCTTTCTTTTACAGCTAGCTCCCTGATCCATTGTGGATCTTGGGTACCTGTAACGGTGGATTGGTAAGTCAGGTACACGAGAAATAAATAGGAAGGAACCAGGGTTACTGGTAGTAGAATTGGTAGGTCACCCGATTAATGTAGGTGATGTATTGGAAAAATATGGGCCTGGTACGTGTATGGTGAAAATGTATTGGCCGGGTGACCTGCGATCTCTATCACAGCTATGGAGTGGATGTATAAACAATCTGTAAGAAATTAGAAGTTTATTTGGAGAGTTGAAAACCAACCTCAAATAATAATCACAATTCTTGTCAAAGTGAACCACAAAAGTCACTAAATAAAACTGTGCTTAACTCTATGGTAGCTTGGCACAAAAACAGACTTAACTTAGAGGAAATGTATAAAGTATTTATGCAGTACTCAGATAGTAATAAAAAAAAAACAACACAAGAAATATCGCAAACCAATTTAGAAAAATACAATACATTTTAGGAAAGTAAATTACACCAAAAGGACACAAATTCAATATGTAGAACTGGAGATATACATTTTCAAGTGGTAGGGGGCAAGGTGTATCTGAAACAGGTCTTTCAATGGCGGGTTGCTGAAGCAAAGAATCACTGTGTGGTCATTGACAAAGGCGACAAAGCTTCGAGTGGGCAAAGATCATGCCCAGAAAGGTCTTGACTTTGACTTGCATCACTTCAACGTCAATCTTGCCTTCTACATTTGTACTTAAAAACTTTTCTGGATATCAGATCTCCTTCGAGAGGGCAAACCAGCAACCTGAGGCCGAGTGGCGATTTGTGCTGCCCCTGCCTCTCATAGCAATCCCAAGCACAGTGGAGGTGCACCAGCAATTATTCAATTCATTTATGTGAATTTAGCCTGCCCCTCACCACCCATTGGGTTCCCATGAGCCCTGGATGGGCACCACCATTTTTTTTAAATTCCTGTAGTACCTCTGTGTTTTACTGTAAACTACCCCACAGTGCCCCTCTCTAGCTGCATCCAACATCAGAACCCATCAGAACCCTTCTTCTCCTGGTCAGAGTTCCCTGTGCCAACTCATAAGTGTGGCTATGGAAATGGGCAAAAGAAAATTGGGTGACTGACCACAATTCTTGTCAGGGTAAAGCGCAAGAAAACCCCAAATTAACCTGTGCTTAACCCTCTGGTAGCTTGGCTCAAAGATGTCAGGTTTAACGCAGAGGCTATGTGTAAAGTATTTATCCAGTACTTCAAACAGTAATAAAGTAAAAATACAATGCAAGAAAAATCCTACACCATTTTAGAAAACTTAGAGTTAATGTTACTAAATTATTTGACTTTAAAATGATAAAAATCAAATTAATAGAACCGGCGATGCAAAGTCCCAGTATATACAGGGACAGTAAAAGTAGGAAGGGAATTTTGGAAAGTCATTGCCATGCCTGAGAACATAATCTAAGATGGAATCTCTGGGTTGGGCATGGTGAGCGGACAAAATGGTGGCCACATAGATTCGAGCGCTGCTGCTGGCCCCCATACTACCCGACATCCTCCGACACCGTGAACCCGCCCGCAGGGGTAGAGACAGTGAAGTCGACTCCTGCCTTCCCTGGGGGGTGTCAAGAAATCTGCTGAGCCGCTTCCTGGGGTGCCATTTGGTGGAGGGTCTGGACCACTTTTCAGAGGCAGTGAGGGCAGACAGAGGCAGAAGAATGCAGATGGGCAGCTGGCTGCAACACGCTCATTGACCTGGCAGGAGAGAGAGGTGATGCTGTTCTGCTGGTGGAGGACCGGCCCAGAGGACAGAGGAGAGAAGCCAGGAGTCAACGGCAGCCAAAGGCTGCAGCACGCTGAGGCCAGGTCAAGGACCCCTGCGCTATCCCGCTGAGGCCAGCCTGCACCTGAGCGAGGCAGCTGAGCTTGTGAGGTCGAGGCGACAGAGGCATCGGAGATGCAATGCACAGAGCAGTGGCCGAAGTCACGTTGGGGGCAGGCTGTGGTTCACCCTAGGGCCCAATAGCCTAGTAAGGATGCTCTGCATGACAGAACGATTGTGCTGACCCCTGAGAGAAGAGTCAAGAGGCGGAACAGGGGCATGGCCTGCAAGGCCACCATTTGTAGCCCGAGAGTGATCGGGGCATCTGGGTTCTAGCGAAGGAGTTGAAGGGTCCTCCCTTGGGGACAATGGGAAGGTGTTGGGCCCTGTGGGTGATAATGGCATGGTGATCCCCGGGGTGGGGAAATCAGCTTGAAGGTTTGATGCAGGTGGGGGTGTGATTGATCTGCCCAGCGGCTGGACTCTCCAGGGAGGCCGTAGATTCTGAACTGGTGAAGAAGGATGCACCCCGGTTGTCCGCGACCCAAACGATGAAGAGGCGTCTGCTAGGACATCCGCCAGACAGCGTAACTTATCTATCTTGGGTACATGATGGCCAGTGTGGTGGAGATGAAGTGCATTCCCCCTCCTCTGTACCCTGAGGGCAAATTCCTGGTTGGGGTGGACCTGGTTGCCCCCAGATGTGTGTAATTGTGGTATGATGGGCAAGGAGAAGATTGATAAGTCACCAAACCGGCTGTGGACCATAGGGAATGCAGTGGTGCCGGGACCCCACTGGGTACACCCAAGAGGACTCTAACACCTTCATCCTTCAGGCCCTTTCCGAAACTCAAGAGTCCCTGGACGGCAAAATTGTTGACCTCAGTATTGACTTGTCCCTTATCCACCAAGATCTTTCGAATCATAGTGGAGAGAGTATTGTAGATGGAGGGGAGTCTGCTTGGGGTGGGGGGAAATCCCTCCGTACTGTCTAATTTTATGCCCATATCCATGCTCCCCGCCTTCCCTAAGGTCCTGGAAAAGCACATTTACACCCAATTGACACATCATGTTGAAAAAGTTGATTTTCTTCATCATTCCCAATCTGGGTTCAGAGCCAGCTTTTCAACAGAGACTGCTTTGCTTGGGGTCACTGAGAAGTTGCGTCAACACCTGGACCAAGGGGAAACTGCGGCACTCATTTTATTAGATATGAGTGCCGCATTCGACACTATGGGCCCGATGTAGGTAATCCCAGATTACCGATTCTTAAATACCGAATCATACCGATTCGGTATTTAAGAACAGGCGAATGGGATGTAGGTAATTTTATCGAAAAAATTACCGAATCGGTAAGTTTCGGTTATTACCGAATCGGTATTTACCGATTCGGTAAAAGGGGGAAACATTGAAGGGTGGCAGGGTGTCACCTTGACACCCTGTTGCACCCCTCAATTGTGTATGTGTGCACATGTTGCAGACATACATGCCCTAAGGGCATGTATGTCTGCCTCATGGCACTGTTGGAAAAACAAAAAAAATGCTTTTTCCAAGGTTTTCATTATTTACCACCAACTTGTAGGTGGTGGTAAATAACGAATCCTAAAAGGGGAAAAGCACTCATTTGAGTGCTCCCTACATAGCAAAATCGGTAATTTACCGATTCGGTATTTTAAGGAATCGGTAATTTACTGATTCTGTAAATTACCGAATAAGTAAAATGCCCACCTACATCTCATTTTCCAAATACTGGTCGGTAACGGCCGAAATTACCGAATTTCGGCCGTTACCAACCGGTATTTGTCTACCTACATCTGGCCCTTAGTCACATAACATCTTGCTTAACTCCCTTAGGTCCTTTCGTGTGGAAGGCTCCGCCCTATCCTGGCTTGCTTCATTCCTCTATTGTCGTACCTTTCAGGTATTTTCCGCCAAGGCTTCATCCAAGATCTGTGTATCAGCCCACATAGTTCCACAGGGTCTATCCTGAGCCCTTTGCTCTTCAACATTTATGTTAGACCCCTGGCAAACATCGTGGAGGACGCTGGTCTATCCCTCTATTCGTATGCTGACGATACGCAGATTATTTTTTCATTATCCACCACTAAGGACGTCACAACATCTGCCCTTCAGTGTGGTTTATGGCAAGTGACAGAGTGGATGCGCCTCAACTTTCTGAAGTTGAATGGGGGCAAGACCGAGGTTGTCATCCTTGGCAAGCACAAGGACCTATGGGGCCCTCACCACTGGCCTCAGGAAATGGGCCCCCTTCTCCGACCGGTCACTCATGCCCGTAATTTGGGCTTTATTATCGATGAAAACCTCTCCATGAGGCAACAGGTGGTGAATGTTGCTGCCATCTCTTTTACGATATTGAGATGGCTCCGCAAGATCATCTGGATGCTCCCTGTCTCAACCCAATGAACAGTAGTCCAGGCACTCATCACCTCCCGCCTCGACTACGGTAACGTTCTCTACCTTGGCGGGTGTCAGACGGTCTTGAGAAAGCTACAGGTAGTGCAGAACTCTGCAGCACACCTTCTTTGCCAAGAGCCCAGACAGGCTACCATCTCGCCTTTCCTCCGCGATCTTCACTGGCTCCGCATTGATCAAAGAATCAAATTCAAAACACTTTGTTATATTTTTAAAATCAAACAAGGAGTCGCACCATCGTATCTTTAAGAGCTCATCCATCCTTATATTCCATCTCGTCTCCTGCGTTCCACAGCTCATGGAAACTTTGTGATCCCTAGATTCAAACTTGTAAGAATGGGTGGCCGTTCCTTTTCCTTCCTTGGCCCTAAGATCTGGAACTCCCTTCCTGTTTCTCTGAAGAACGACTTTTCGTATGTTAGCTTCCGTAGAAACCTTAAGACTTGGCTCTTTTTGCAGTAAATGCTCCCCTGTTCACTCTCCCTCTAGCGATTTGCTAGGCGCCAGGAAACCCTTTTTGAGTAGCTGCGCGCATTAAAAATTTAATTTATTAATAATAATAATAATAACATGCATAATTGCATGTTAGCACCCTTTTTCCAAATGCCTCCCTTTGCATCTCCAATGAGGTGCAAAGTGGGCGTTACTGGGCATACCCCGGATGAACTACCTTGCAAATATCGCTGATGGTTACATCGCAAAATTTACAAGGCAGCCCACATGATTTTAGCAGACGTTAGATTTTGGCAAAAACGGACGTTTTCGCCAAAATCTAACGTCTGCTAAAATCCTGACTTAGCCATCCCTAACATAGGGGGTGAATTATGCTGATACAACCCTGTAGGTCGTATGAGCAAGGTTATCGCCGTTTTGCAGGGAGCATCACTGGAAAAACAGCAATGTTCCCTGCAAAAGGGCGATAACCTCGCTATCTCTGGAATTTTTATCACCCTGGAGAAATAGTCTGCCATAATATTATTATCGCTAAGCACGGCCAGCGATAATTATCGTTGGCCGTTGATAATATGCCCCTTCATCTCCCACAACACTATGTAGAAAATGTCTATAAGCTTCCTTGGGAGCTTAAAAAAGGAAATGATAACCAGAGGATCCCAAAACTGGTTAGCATAAAAGATATAGGATTAACATAAACATAGAATCAGAGAAATAGAAGCAGCAATGTGCTGAGATCTAAAGCATGAAAAAAGGGGGACAGAAAGAGACCCAGATGAAAATAGGTTGCAAGCTCACTAATCGATATTGCACTTACCAATGATAGTAATAAAGAACAAATTAGAAACAGTGATCGTGATACGAAAACTGCCAGCCTTGTGTTGTAGTCGCAACAGAATTCTTAAACTGTGCGTACAGATTTCCAAACCTGAGAAAACATAACAATGTGCACAATTAAATATCTCAAACAGAAGCCATGTCTGGCTGTTCATTCATGTGAAATAATACACCCAGCATATCTTACCTAAAGTTACAGAGTCAACATTAACTTATTCTCCTACAAGAGTACATGTCAGTATAGAATTATCGCAATCCAGGAACAGAATTAGAAATCTGAAAAGAAAACATTTACCGCCAATGAATGCTTCAAATGAGAGCCATGCCAAGCTGTTCATCTAAATTAAGTGAAACGTCCTGGTGGTGTTTGGTATGTTTGAGCAGTTTTGATTATGTCTTCACAAGGGCGACAGATGCTTCAAGTGGGGAAAAATAGAGTGGGGGTGAGAATGGTGTCTGGCCCACGCTGGTTGCTGGGGCAAACAGGAGTTGTTGTTTGATTTGCACTTGAATGATTTTGCTCCACACTTTCGAGAGGTGGGGCCCTAATCAGGTCTCAGTGGGTTTATGATGCAATGTCAACAACAAATCCGGTGGATACAGTGGCAGGTTAATTAGGTGACTAAAGGATGGTCACCTGGAAAGTAAATGGCCTTAATGACAGGATTACGCAGTGGGCGGTGATGACTTACACCAGGCGATACCGCCCAGCTGTCCTCACGCTTTAACCCCTTGGCCGTGGTGTGAATTTCGATGTGGCGTGGGGGGCGGGCGTGTTGCTTCGGCGCTCGTGACAGAACCACGCCATCATGAGCCACGGGCGGCGTGTGCTCATGACGGCATGGTTCCGTCACGGCACCGCCCGCTCATTAATTCGCCCACATAGGCGGGGAATTAATGCAGCGTGGGCGGAGCGGCGCAGCATGGCGGAACCACGCCGTCATGAGCACACGCCACCCATGGCTTATGACGGCCTGGTTCCATCATAAGCAGGCAAGGGGTTAAGAAATGCTTCTCCTGTAGACTAACTGCTCCTTTCTCGGGCAGTTCGGTTATTCAAGGGCCTATCATTCAGGGTACACAAGGGGGTCCAGGGGAATGGCCATTTTGCTCCAAAAGGCATTCCCACTGACCATGCAGGAGGTGCATACAGTTCCCCTGGGTGGTATGTGGTTATCCAGGGAACACTGCAGGGCCTAGCCTGGACGTTGGGGTGTGTCTATCACAGACGCTGAGCACCATATTTGAGGCAGTAGCCCAGCTTCTAGCGGCAGTAGTGCCGGGATTTAGGTTGCTGAGGGAGATTTTGACGTGGTAATAGACCTGGAGATGGACACCATTTCTGCATCTGGTATTGACCGCTCAACACATCTCCAATCTTGGACTGAGGGGCTTGGGTTGGTGGATGCTTGGTGGTTGGAGCATAGGGGCGAGCGACAATTCACTTATCACTACCACCCACATGCTACCTCCTCCCGCCTACATTATTCTCTTCTCCCCTCCTCAAACTGTGGGTTGGTCACTCAGTCCTGTATCTTCATGCGTTGTCTCTCGGACCACTGCCCGGTGCGGCTGGCAATTCGGGTTAGAAACTGGGGTGAACGGGGGTTGGGGCGACTAAACACCTGGTGGTTCAAGGATAGAGTTTGCAAAGGAAATACGGGAGACCATCACTAACTAATTTAACCTCAACAAAGGCACTGCCTCCTCCCCCACTGATCTATTGGAAGCGTTCAATGCGGTCCCGGAAGGACAGTCTTTCTCATATACAGGCAGGCGTACTAAGCACAGAGAGAAGGAGCTACACTGCCTATAGTCTGAGATTGAGTGTCTTAAGCACGTGCTGCAGGTATTCCCCTTCCCTTCAGTGAAGCTCGGGTTGTACTGGGCTTGCTTGGCCGTTCGTAAGAACCTCTTGAATTCGGCAAGGTTGAGCCAACTCCATTCTCAGGGTCGGGTGTATGAACTGAGGGACAGGGCGGGTAAATTGATCTATTGGTTGGTGAAGATGAACCACCCCTGCAGTCTGGTGACAGAGCTGAGAACTGCTGCGGGTGAGACGTTCAGAGAAATTGCTTCTCACTTCAGGTCCCTCTATGCTGGTCGGCCAGGCTTCTGCCACCCCAGAGTGTGACAGGCCCATTATTCATGATCTGCCTCTATGGTTGCTTTCAGTCTCAGAGAGTGAAGATTTGGATCTTCCGCTTACTGCAGAAGAGATACACCATGCGATCTTAGCTATGCCCTCTTGGAAGGCCCCTGTTCCAAACGGGTTCCAACTAAAACTATATAAGAATTACTCTGCCCTGTTGATCCCACATTTGTTGCAGCTCTACAAAGAGGCCTTTACGTGGGGGTGCTCCTCTCAGACCTTCGGGGAGTGACTATTGCAGTCATTCCTAAGCCTGGTAAGCCCCCGGAGGAGTGCAGGTCCTACCGCCCCATCGCCTTAATCAACCTAGAGGTGAAAATTCCAGCCAAAGTACTGGCCTCCCGCTTAGCCGTGGTGATTCGAAGGTGATTTGGTTGGTAGTGCACGCGGATCAGAATTGATTCATGCTGGGCAGGAGCACTATATATAAAGGTAAAACAGTATCCCAGAAGGTATAAATGTAAGGACAATTTACATAGCATGCAATAAGCATTACATGGAGTAGAGAAAGGCGACACTTATTCAAGTAATTCACGATACACCTCCCAGTCCACTTCCGTATTCCCTTTGCGTCCCCAGTGATTTACACGCTACGCAGCAGCCTCCCAGATTGTTGACTGGCGAGCCCGACTACATTGACTGTGTCCGCGTCCCTCACGACTAAACAGGTCCCTGGCCACCATTACTACTCACCCTCGCGATTGCTTCACGACGCCCTTTTTTTTGGGAACCCCTCATAATTAACAGGTCCCTTGTGGCGGTGTTTTTCAAATTCGCCACGGTCGCTGCGAGATGCTGACCGGTACATAATACTCAGGTTTTTTACCGCAGAGATTTAACCTCTTTATGACGCCCTTATTTACCGGATAATTAATTCAGCACCTTTAATGAGACAACCCTGTCCTGAAGATGGTCCGCATTGGTTAAGGACCGAAACGTCGTCGACCTCCCAGCGCAAATTATAGGCGCATGCCATTGTGACCCCAATTGAAATTACAAATTGTAGTATAGATTGTCACTGATTTCATGTCACTGTTGAGCTATTCACAGTAAATATTTCACTTCGCTCACTTTGCGCCGTTCGTCGCTGCTTACGCCTTCACTTGAGTTGCCACACCTCACTTGTATATATTGTGCACCAAGTTGTCTTTGGGTTGTCACCCCAAGTTTTGGTTTATGTGCTGTATATAACTATGTGTACCTAAAAAAATCTTTTGCTTAAAATTTCAAAACGAAAAATGTATTTTTCTAAAACTACTTGAATAGGTGTCTCCTTTCTCTATTCCATGTAATGCTTATTGCATGCTATGTAAATTGTCCTTACATTTATACCTTCTGGGATACTGTTTTACCTTTATACCTAGCACCCCAATCCCGATTGGTTTATGGGTCACACTCCTGTTCTCTTTGCAAGATTGTGAGCAGCTGCTGAGCTGCGAGAGTTTGTACCCTTTGGGTATACTACTCTAGATCTAAGTAAATAGATCTCCTCGGTGTGTCATTAATCAGGACACATACGATGTCTAAGGAGAGCCTAACCTATTCAGAAGAATACATTCAATCATTGATAGGTGTCTCCTTTCTCTACTCCATGTAATGCTTATTGCATGCTATGTAAATTGTCCTTACATTTATACCTTCTGGGATACTGTTTTACCTTTATACCTAGCACCCCAATCCCGATTGGTTTATGGGTCACACTCCTGTTCTCTTTGCAAGGGCAGGAGCACTAGACACTGACTGCACACCTTCACATGGCATTAGCTCGCATAGATGAACTACTGGGAAATACTGCACTCCTCCTGGTTGATATCGAAAGGGCCTTAGATACGGTGCATTGGCCCTACCTGTCAGAGGTCCTTCAGAGAATGAGGTTTGGACCCTGGTTCAGGCGCTGGATATCCCTACTGTACTCAAGTCAGTGTCAAATACCTGATAGAAAGGGGCACAAGGCAGGGCTGTCCCCTCACCCCACTAATATTCGTCCTGGTATTAGAGCCACTTGAGGAGTTTATTAGGATTGATGCCAGGCTGGGTAGCTTTGAGTGGAGGGGAGCAGCAGAGGACTGTGTGTCGCTGTACGCAGATGAAATACTCCCCTTCCTCAAGAGACCTAGTGAAACCATCCCGCTGCTTATGGAGATTCTGTAGCTCAATGGAGAGGAATCATGGTTCAGAGTCAACTGGGGAAAGCCAACGCTGGTACCTGTATCGGAGGCAGTTGATGGGGGGGTTAGACCACCAGTTACGCATGTCGGAGGACAGTTTTCGATATTTGGGAATGATGGGGGCTCTTACCTCATTGAGGTACTGGGAACTAAATGTGGTCCTACTGCTTACTAGGGTTCACTGGGACATAAAGGAATGGACTAGGTTGCCACTTTAAATGGCAGACCGTGATGTGCTCTTTAAGATGGTTATGCTTTCCTGTTTCCTGCAAATCTTGCAGCATTATCCCCCAACCCGATCCCACCTAGCTTTTTCACTGACCTACAGGCACATATCACCAGCTTCCTATGGGTGGGAAAGACATCTAGAGTATTTTTTGAGAATTGTCAGCTCCCTCCATTTAAAGTGGGACAAGGGTGGGCAGATATTCGACTATATCATTGGGCCTCCTAGTTGATTAACATTAACTACTGGTTCCGCGCTGACAGGGGTGACTCTGCCGTTAAGCTGGAACTCGCCCTGCTGCATCCCCATGGTTTACTCTCACTATTATATGGAAGGACACCCCATCACTCGCTGCTGCTGATCATATAGGTCCCCATCAATTGCTGGTACGCAGCTATCCATTATATGAGGTGCTATGATACTCTCACAGAAACAACTCCTCTTTGGCATGGGACATGGCTATCGGAGATGGCAAGCCTTGTTGAGTTTCACTCCTGGGACCTCATAGGCTTCTCCACGCTAGGAGATGTGTGGAGGAAGGGGCACATACAGTCATTTCAGGACCGGATAGCAGTATTCCAGCTGCATTTCTCGCAGTTCTATCGATACCTACAGCTACGTCATGCTCTGGAGGGCTATAAAGAGAGGCTGGGGACACTCCCAGAGTTAAACCCATTAGAATGCAAGCTGGTGACTGATGAGCTGGGCAGGGGGTGTCTTATGGCTATACAAATCCTTGATGGTGAACACACCAGATTCCCTGAGGACCCTAGGGGCAAGGTGGGAAGAAGATGTTGGGGCTCTTGGTGGCAAGCAATGGGCTGAGGTTAAGAAGGCTTCTAGGATGCCTGCTATATCCATGCGCTTTGGCCTAATCAAGTTCAAGAACTTTCATAGGATTTACTTATGCCCCGGCGCATCTGCTTCACATGGGACGGGCTTCAGGGCCATAGTGTCCGCTGTACCGCCGCTCCCCAAGTTTCCTTTATCATGTATTGTGGGATTGCCCAGTAGCACATGCATATTGGAGGGAGGTCAATGATCAGATTGAGAGGGTAGTGGGCTTGCCGTTGGCTCTGGACCCCAAGGTTATATTGTTGAGAATGATGGACACACTGGGGAGACACAAGCCTTGCGAGCCTTTGTTACCATGGCCTACCTGGTGGCCAAACCCAAAAGACACCTGGACCAGACGCTGGAGAGACACCTGTGCAGCAATGGAGAAATTGGTGTTTAATGTACTGGGGATCCTGCAGAAGTATGAACGAATTTGGGGCACCTGGAATATATTTAAAGGGCCCATGGAATTTTATGGAGGATTGGTACCTAAAGGACCAGCATCCTGGAATCTGTATAATGCTATGTGTGATTGTCCGTCATCGGTTGAGTGACTGTATTAATGCATATGTGACACAGAATGTTACCTTGGGTTTATCCCTACACTTGAACATGGGCCATGCGGTCAGGAGTTTTGTTCCTTATTGTTTTGTTATAAGTCATACAACGAATAAAATGTGTTATACAAAAAAGATAGAATAATCTGCTTCTCTGACACTTGTTTCACAAGTTCCTCCAAGCACGGGCAAAAGAGGTGTTGTCCCTAAAATGTGAGCTTGAAGAGACGAGCTATCTGAAATGGGTCTCTGTTATACCTTGATTTCTTATAATGCATCCTTTCCCTGGTTACCCAGTCCCTGCAGCTCAGCCAGTATGAATGTGATGTGTATGTGGAATGATGAAATGCTTGATGAGGGAGTGGAATGCTGGAGTGCCTGGTGGAATGGAGAAAGAGACAGTTGGAGTGTGTGGGCTGAGCAACAGCGATGCTGCTCCTGGTGGGGCTAAACTAATGAACTACCATCCTGTAACTACCATCCCACAACTGAGCTAATAATCTTTTTACTTACAACCTACTACATGGCTACCTCTGGACTTCTTTGGATTACATTAGTCTCCCTTCCATGAACTAGTATCGTTGTCTGGCTGCCAACAAACACCAAATCCATAGGAGCAAACTGATGGCAATTATCAAACAATGCTGCATGCAAGTTGTATCTGTTCTTCTAATACTTCTTGTGATGACATATAGTCCAAATCCTTCTCCTGTATTGAACATCTTTCATCAAGGATATAGCACTAAAGGTCACATATTGTTGGGTCTGTCGATGGCCCACCCCACTTAATTAAGGAGGGTCGATGAGCGGGAAAGGGAGAAGCCTTAGCTTTAAAGCTCTCTCAAGACCATTAAGAAAACCTGCCCAATAAGGCTTTTCTACTTTTCAGTAGGTTTATGCAAATAATAGTTTCGCTCATGAAAAGAAACGTCTATAGAGTCAAGGGAATTAGCATAAAACCAAAATATAATAATGCAAAATCTCATTTGCCTGTAAGAAATTAAGTAGTCGCAGCATTTGAAAATGAGCCAAATTAATAGTAAAGGGGCCAAATACAGAAATAACTGTCTAGTCCTCTCTAAGCAACAAGCAGAAAAGTTTGACAGCCTAAGAAGATAATGTTTGTTCCCCAAATAGCATGTATTTTATATTGTTCTGGACAAAGAAAATACATTTAACCACAGCAGGATTTTACTGAAATGGGCATCATAAACAATGTCACTTGCAGAGCACCAATAACACTTTTAATTTCAAAACAACACGTACTTGCACATTATTTTCAATGTCTGTTAAATACATGAGGCAGATTTACCAGGAAGTGACGCAGCGCAGCGACGCAAGCCCTTTGGCTGTGCCACGCTGCAGCACTTCCAAAGCACAGGAATGTGACATATTTACAATAATATGTTGCATTCCTGTGCTCTCACCTGCGCTGGTGCACAAACTACAGCCATGCGCCGGCGCAGGCACCTTTGCAACATGGTGCAAGGATGCCGGCGTCATGGGGAGATTGTTTTTGTGCAGGAAGGGGCACCTTCCTGCACAAAAACAATCACTACAGGCATTTTCCTCTTTCAATGCGTGCTGTAGAATGCAGCACACATTGAGAGAGGAAAAAACGAGGAGAAATAAAACATTTCTCCTCGTTGCGCCTCCCTACGCCACCGCTAGGGTGGCGTAGCATTCAGAAGCATTTCCAGATGTACGATTCCTCCTAAATCTGGAAATGTGTCTTGTTCCATGGGTGTTGCGTGGGAACACCCACATCACCACCCATGGAACACCCCTTTCACTCAAAGTGCTGCGTGTTAAGGGTGTCTTTTCCTGTCCTTGTACATATGCAATTTGGAGCAGTAACATGCACCACCAGTACGTCACAAAAAGTGACATACTGGTGTCACAAGGGGCTTGTAAATCTGCCCCCAGATTTGCTACATCATTTTATTAATGCAAAAACATGACAAAACGAGTTACAGGCTCTGCATATTTAACAATAATGAAATGGTAATGAACATTTTGGTCATCATTTCATAATGTTCCGACATAAGTACATCCCTTCTAGAGAAAGGGATGGTTTGCAGCTGAATTTCGATGATGTTCTGAAAACAAACAAAACACAGGAATGAAGGCAGATTCTGAACAAGAAATAAACACTCACTTTACTGCAATTTAGCAGGCACTCTAGTTAATGTGGCCTAGCTATGCTAACTGAACCAAGAATATGTTAAGCACTATTTGCCAATCAAATATTTTAATTTCACAGGTCCAAAAAGCAAATGAAGGTGAAGTAACAGCATGTTTCTTCTTAAGGAAATATTAAACTTTTTGGATATCATTTTGTGTATTGGTGTTGTATTTTTTAGTTATCAGAAAGGGGTAGTAGTTCTTCTTGGCAGGGGGATGTGTCAGCCAGGCAAGAGAGACGAGAATACAAACTCAAACCATCAGGGAAGCCCTCATCTACACTTTGGAGTAGATGTTTTTAGCTCAGATTCTATGAACAGAGGTCTCCCAGACCTCTTTTTCTGCTGCATCCAGACCTTAGTAATCTACAGAGTGGGAGCATGTCCAAGATACATAGTGGAATGATATCTATAGCAATGTTTACTTGTGCACGGTATTTGGACGTGGACAACAGAGAGTCATCACCTCGTCAAGAACCGCTTGTTTGATGCATTTGCCTTTATTTTGTTAAAATAGAGTTTTGTGAAGCATGAACCGGGCCTCAGGGACATTGGAGTGCTGTAGTGCAATTTAGCACAACAAGCAGGGCAAATGAATGAATGAGAGTTGATTTGCATGGTGGTGCAATGCTACAAGAGTATAGTTTATTTATTTTATTTTATTGATCGACCAATAGTATGATCATGAACAGTTTCAAATCTCACATACAAACTTTATCACATAGAGCTTTAAAAAACATTTCATAAAACTATGATTTAAGACCTTGCTTGAAGCTAATGTCAATTATAAACTTTAAAAAGTTACTTTTTACCATCTATAATGGATGTACAGTATAAAAAGTCATTATGTCTGAACTCAGTCTTGGAAATGTAGATAGTAGGTGGGGGACATTCCAAAGCATTCGGGCAGCCCTGAAGAAGGCCTGCTTCAGTGTTCTGTGTTTCATTACCCTTGGAAATTTCAGGGGCAGTTTTACTGCTGGACATTCATGTTGTGTTAATTTAAGTTATAACGCACATAAATCACCAGGGAAGGGGGATCTCGGTGCAGCCCAGACTGATAAATAAATAATCAAAAACTATTGAGCCACAAACAGATCTGTCTTAAGACATTTTCTGAATTTAAAATGATCGGTACATTGACGTAAGTAGAGTGGAAGCTCATTACAATACAAGGGGGAGAGGAGTTGGCTTAACGGCTATGGCAGTCGACTTCGAATCTGGGAAACCGGGTTTGAGTCTCACCTTTAACCATGACACTGAACATAAAGTGATTCTATGCAAATCACTTAATCTCCCCGTGCCTAACAAAAAAATAATGTGTCCTTGTCAGATATGGGGGTCTCTAGTTGGCAATGGTATTCACCTTTGTCCAAATAGGGACCCTTACTTCTAAGTCAGGATAAGGGGATTACACTCCTTAATAACCCCTGCTCACCCCATTGGTAGCTTGGCACGAGCAGACAGGCTTATCTCAGAGGCAGTGTCTTAAGCATTTTTGAATATACACAGTAATACAGTGAAAACACTAAAGATGGACACAACACAGGTTTTATAAAAATAAGTATTCTTTATATAGACTTAACACAAGACCACAAATGACAAAAATCCACAATACTACACTTAAGATTACTTAAAAGATGATTAAAATCTCTTAGTTCAAGTTGTTGGTAAATGCGACAAAGTTCTCAACAAAGTACCTGGATGCGTAACGCAAAGTGAACAAAAGGCTCGCAAAAGGGGAGATGCGTCGGTTCCGTGACCCGTGGGAACGGGTGCGTCCTTCCTCAATGCTTGCGCAGAGTAGGGGACTCGTCGTGAGCCTTACCGGTGGGGAGGTGATGCATAGATCCTTGGCTTGCGGGCCGGTTGAGGTGCGTAAGATGGCGCCTTGATGCAATGCGATGATCCAGTTGCGATGCGAGAAGATGGCGCCCTTGATGTGGCGATGCAATGACAATGCGATGATGCCCTGGCAGTCTTGCGACAACTCTATACTTTGGAGCCGCGACAGGCCCTGCGACACGCTTCTCCGGTGATGCGATGGCGACTCTCTCGATGGCGTCACGCTTCTCCGGTGATGCGACAGCAGATAGCTTTGATGAACACACGCTTCCAGGGAGATGCGGCGAAGGCTCGCTTCTCCGGTGTTGCGATGTTTAAGCTGCGGCGGCAACACGCTTCTTCTCGATACGTTGCGCTTCCAGCTCCCAGCGGCACGCAAGTGTCTGGAGTCAGAATTCCCAGCAAGGAAATTCAGTAGGGAGCTGGAGGTGAAGTCTTTTGTCCCTGAGACTTCAGCAGGAGGCAAGCACAGTTCAAGCCCTTGGAGAATATTCTGTAGATGAAAGTCCTTACAAAGTTCCTTCTCCTTTCCCTTGGCAATGAAGCAACCACTGCAGGCCAACCCAGCAAACAGCACACTGGCAGAGGGGCAGTCCAAACTCCTGCAGCTTCCTTGGTTCTTCTCCTTGGCAGAAAGGTTTCTTGTTCCAGAAGTGGTCTAATCTCTTGGGATCAGGGTCCCAATATTTATATCCCAAATGTATTTGTTCTCTGAAGGCAGAAAGGTCTCTGCCTTGTCCAAACCAGTTCCTGAGCACTTTGTTTACATGGCTCTCTTCTTACTTTCACTGTGCAGGGCAGAGACATCAGCTGCCCCACAGGAGGTGGAGCCAGCACAGGGGAGGGAAGATACCGCCCTGGAGCACTCTGTTGACATGATTCCTTTTCTCCTTTCACAGTGCAGGGCAGAGACATCAGACAACCCACAGGGGGTGGAGCCAGCATTGTAGAGGGAAGGAGCAGCCCTATTCAGGTCCCAGGTGCAACTCCTCCCTCCCATCTAGATGCAGATCTCTGTATTCACCACTGGGCTGCCCCAGCCTGTCTCCTGGAATCCCCCAGCCCTGTCACTCACACACCCAGACAAGGAATACAGAACCCAGCAGAGGCAGGCTCAAATGGTTAGGCAAGCCAATACCTACTTTCTAAAAGTGGTATTTGCAAACACTAAATATTAAAATAAACTTTACTAAAATATGTATTTTATTATTCTGAGTTCAGGCATACTAAATTCGAATTTCTACCATGTTCCCTGAGTCAGTTAGGATTATGAGAATGTAATAATCTAACTGCCCATTCTGGCTTATGAGAACAGGTAGCCTTCAATAGTGAAAAACGAAAATGGCTGTAATTCACTATTAGAACATGCTACACACATCAGGGCATGTCCTACCTTATATTTACAATGCACCCTGCCCTTCGGCCTACCATAGGGGTGTCTAATATGAAGCAAAGGGAAGGTTTACTGACTGGCAAGTGGGTGCACTTGGCCAAGTTTACATGGCAGTGCTAGACTGCACACAGGCCTTGCAATGGCAGGCCTGAGACACACTTTACAAGCTGCTTCTGTGGGTGGTACAACCGGAGCTGCAAGCCCACCAGCAGCATTTGATTTACGGGCCGTGGGCAAACATGGTGCGCTGTACTAGGGACTGACAGATAAATCAAATAACCCAATCATGGAATCACCAATTAGTACATCAATTTAACTTAGGGAGCACTTGCACTGTGGCACTGATTAGCAGTGGCACAGTGCCCAAAGCATAAATACAGCAAAAACATACCAAAACAGAGGAGGCAATCCATCAAAAATGGAAGGGAGAATCACGTCAATGATGTCAGGTCTAACAGTCCTCATGTAATGCAACTGGTGCTATGTAAAGCATTCCGATACCCAATACTGGGTCAAGTTTGCCCTATATGAAACTCTGTAAAAAATAAGACAAAGGCCTGCCCCTTGCGTGCACCCCCAGATATCATACCTTTCTGTTCAAAACATTTTGTTGTGTTCGGCTTTGTACGTGAAGACTGACACGTTTACATTGCCATCTTGCTTCAAGTGGAAGCCTGTGAAGATTAGTTATAGCAGTGTTTATTGATCTTTATGGCTGTGTCTTTCAGACAGATGAATAGCTGCATGAAGAACAACTTCAAGTGGGGCTAGTCTCGACCTAAGTAGGCCACCCATCAGGGTATTTCCATAGCCTATTCTATTAGGGACCACTGTTTGGGCTACTGTGTAAAGGTCTTGCTTTAGAATAAATAATTAAATGTTCAGTAGAATCTTTAGTTAACATTTGGCAGAGAATCTTTAATGTATTCATCAAGATGGAGCGTGTTGTTAGTTCTAAAAGCAAATAATTTTGTCTTTGTAACCGCTGTGGGTGAAGATAATAATGTTTGGAGTGAGTTAATCCCTATTGCTGTGGAGTTTTCCGGGATGGAGAGATCAGATTATAGCAGGCTTGAGCTGAGGGCCTCATTTGTGGCTTTTTGGCGCAGGGCAGCACAACATGACACTTTGCTGCACTGCCCTACGCCAAAGTGAAAAGGCAGGAATGCACCGTATTTATCCAAAACAGTGCATTCATGTCCTTTTCCCCTGCGCTGGTGCCGTTTTGGCAGCTTAGCGCCAACGCAGGCACCCTTGCACCATGGTGCAATGGTACCTCCGTTGAAGACAGGATTGTTTTTTGCAGGAAGGGGCACCTTCCAGCACAAAAACAATCCTAAGAGGCGTTTTCTTTTTCTATGTGTGCTGCAGAATGTAGCACACATTGAATGAGGAATAAACAAGGGGCAATAAAACAATTTCTCCTTGTTGCGCCCCACCTTGGGGGGCATAAGGTTTAGGTGAATCTCCAGGTTTATAAGGTCTTGTAAATGTGGGGAAGCATCAACATTCATGGGTGTTGTGTGGGAACACCCACCACAACACCCATTGAATGCCTTCTGAGTGCCGAGTAAGGAAATGCAGCGATTTGGCTGCCTTGCCTTAATCTATAACTATGAGGCCATTCAAAGCTACGCAAAGTGGCTATGTGTGGCCTCATAGATGTTATTTCAAGGTTTGCTTCTTCGGAGCATCACAAAAAGTGACGGTACGGTGGTGCAAGGGGTCATAAATATGCCCATGAGTTTATGTAGGATTATTCAGCAACTGATTTTGTCATACATTATGCAACGTAGTAGTACATGTTGTCTGTGTATCCTAAGGTAAACCTCAAATATCATCGACCCACTGGTGAGGATTCATGCCAATTTAATTCATATAAAAAATTGATTGAAATTAAAAGATAATAGCAGGCATATTCAGTGGTGTTAAGGAGTAGCATGTAGTCCTATGTACCTGACATGACTCCTGCAGTTCAGGTTTGATGCCTCATTGAGCTCATTAAATGAGCTGGAGAGAATGAAGTCCCTCTGGAAGAGATTTTTGTTCAACTAGTGAAGATTCCTGGAGTGACATGACACAGGCAATGTATTCATTATTCTACCAACACTTATTTTTGTAATCATTGGACAGCCTCTGTCCCAGGATTGTATTGTTAAGACGTCATTTTACGCTTACATCCTAAGGCATCTTTTTATTGTTGTTGCAAACACTGATTCTCCACCAATATACGTGGACCTTCTATTAAAATCCAATGTTAATAAATTGGCCTGCATCACAAGTGGCGGTGAAATGATCTGGATTTTCTCATCCCCCAACATACAGACACTGTGAGGTACAGTTAACTCTGGTGGTTGGGAGAAGTCGGGATCCTCTAAAAAAATTAGGTATTATCTGGGGAAACAGTAATTCTGGGTCTGATCACCCCAGCAATTCTTCATTTTGGGATGGACTTCAAATAGAGTTTTTGGCTGTTACAACCATCAGTAACTCTGGCTGAAAGTAAAAACTTTGTAAGTCTGATGGGGGCCAATAAGTGCTGTTAGTAGCCCCATCGGAATTAAAAGGGCAGTGGTAATGAAGGCTTGAGAAGGAATTAGAATCCAATATAGACAGGGCTAGGTGCAAAATGGAATAAATGCTGTCTTGGTTAAATAAAAAGTACATCTAAGCAAATGTCAATAAACCTGCCCAAGACTAGTATAAAGCTAAAACCCAAGGGCCTTATTTACAACAAAAGGACGCAGCGTGGCACCACAAGCCATTTTGCCCCACCAAACTGCGTCATTTTAAAAGCACAGGAATGCGTCATATTTACAACAATATGACACATCCTTGTGATTTCCCCTGTGGTGGCACACAATGCGCTGACATGCGCAAACGCAGGTACCCTTGCGTACCTGCATTGCAGGTTGATTGTTTTTTTGCAGGAAGGGGCACCTTCCTGAAGAAAAACAATCATTGATGGTGCTTTCCTCTTTCTCTGCGTGCTGCAGAATGCAGCACGCAGAAAAAGCTGAAAAAAATAAGGAGAAATAAAAGTAGTTCTCCTTGTTGCGCCTCCTTACACCTCCTCTGGGGAGGCGTAGTATTCTGACGCATTCCCAGGTTTACGAAATTTATTAAATCTGGGAATGCAGCAGAATCCATGGCTGGTGTTTTGTAACACCCACAGTAAGACCCATGGCATGCTTCTTTCACTCAAAGTGATGCGTGAAAATAGGCCGTATTTACAAGGGAATGACAAGCCATGCAGGGTGGCTTTGCGTGGCCTTATAAATATGGGCCAGAACACTGAGCCGCAAGTGCATCAAAAAAAGTTACACACGGAAGGTGCAATGGCCTTGTAAATAAGCCCTTAAAAGCATGTCATTCACCCTTAGACATGGTCGTCATGCTACAGCATGCCAGGGGTTAGGGAGATCCAATACTTTGTTTCCCCTAAACATTGTTACTGTACTATCAATTTATGGATCAGTGATAACTATGCTCTTTCTATGGTAAACGTAATGTGTTTTCACAGGTTATAATTCACAACATCCCAATCATGGCTGTGTGTCAACCATTAAATGCACATTCTCAAGCGAATATGCAGTGAAAGAGTGAAAAATAAACTGAGGGAAAGCAGACAATAGAGAATTGCATTAGTTGTAATTCATCATTCCAGAAGATAAAGTTGTCAAATGTGAATTACTTAGTGCCCTGAATAACATACACAGGTATAACGAAGTTAGTTTTGAACACCTGAAGTGTGCATCATCCTGTTAGAGGAATAGTGCTCACTTTCCAGGTACTACTGACTGCTCAAACAGCGATCAGCTACTTTTAGCAATTAACCCCCAAATACCTGTTGCTGTTATAAGCCCCATTCTTCTTTAGAGGGCCTTTTTGTTTTGATATCCATAGATATTTATTTCAATGCCAATCAATGGCAGATCATTTTTAACTAAAATCAGAGCATTTTCAGAGATATGTTTTATATTTTTATATTTTCTTATGTTTCCAATTTTGATGTGCTCACATGCTACACCTGCCATCTGGGGACATTTGTAGACAACTATCATAGTTCTTTTCTACTCTCCCATTCCTGCGCCAGCCAAAATATTAGAAAATTATTTTAATCAAGAGTTGGTAGCATTTTTAGATTCTCAGGATCTACTGGATCCTTCGCAGAATGGCTTTCGGAGGAGCTACAGTACTGAATCCGCTCTGCTGGCTGGCACTGACATTATTCATCATCAGCTGGACCAGGGAGGATCTGGTATTTTGGTACTGTTGGGCCTTTCAGCAGTGTTTGCTATGGTGTCCCCCTCTCGCCTAGTACATAGACTGTAGCAGGCTGGGCTGTGGGACATTATCTTGGCCCTGATGGATTCCTTTCTCTCTGATAAGTCTCACGTTGTGGACTGCGGCCATTTTGGGTCTGGCTTCTTCCAGCTACCGTGCGGGGTGCCACATGGCTCCTCAATTGGCCCAACTCTGTTTAATCTTTATGTTGCCCCTTTGGCCAAACTGATTCAGTCCTACAGCTTCCAAGTATTATCGTATGCCGATGATACGCAAATTATTGTGTCCATTGCTGACAATGTTACTGTGGTGGCAGAGAGGTTTAAATAGTGTATGGTGGACAGTAACAACGGGTTGAAGGAGAATTTGTTTAAATTGATACCGACAAAACTGAGATCTTGGTTTTTGCTGAGCAAAGATTGGTATGGTCAGAGCTGTGGTGCCCAGAGACCTCCCTTTCCTTTGATATTCATGCAAAGAGGATTGTCAGTTCTCACCATTTAAATATTGAGGAAGGTCTTTCTTTTCATCCCTACTGAGCCTAGAGTTGCTGTGGTCATTGTGGTCATTACATCGCGCATTGACTACTGTAATGACCTGTACCTTAATAATAATAGAGGCACTCTAAATAGATTCCAGATGATCCAGAACGCTGCTGCTTTCTGGTCCTGGATATCCCTGTTTCTAGTTCACACCGTTCTCCACTGCCAGGGGCCAATGCATTTTAGAACGACCTTCCAATGGTACATGTCTAATAGACAGTTGAGAACTGCCTTCCTTAAGAAGGTAGAATTCCCAAGATTTCGAAAAGCCAGGTGGGGGTACGGGGGGGGCATTCCTTCTGCGTGTCTGCTGCCAAGCTGTGGAAATCCCTTCCCACTCAAATTGCTAGCTTGTCTTCTTATGCTGCTTTTCAGATTTTTCAGAAGGACTTGAAAACCAGGCTCCTTTTCAGCTGTTAAGAATAGGTCTTGTTGTCTTTCTTGTAGGTGCTTCTTTGGTTAGCTAGCACTTTTACACCTTTGGGTATAACGTGCTCTACAGGTACAAAAATACAAATACACTGGTAACTAACAACAGGCTGTTTTATTAACTATTACTCTAATAAACTTTATAATTCCTTTATAATTTTCCCCCTTTTTTAGCATATAAGACCTTTTCCAAGAGACTTCTCTATGTGTTTACTCAACTATGTTCTACATGTATAGAAAACCAGCACACCATTAGGACCCGCACGTATGTCTGTGGGCCTCACTGGAAGTTGTAAGAAGTATCTTCACAACTTGAGCTGGTGTATTGGTGTCGACACGTCTCTGAATGTTTGTGGATGTTTGGAACACCTGGAAAAAGTTAAAGAACTAAGGGCCATATTATCAAGGAAGCTGCGGTAGTTTATCGCCGCTTTACCGGCAGGAACCTGCCGATAAAGCGGCGATTCGAATTTCAATCGAAGCCCAGGTAAGATGTTCACACATCTAACCTCGGCTTCGATTGAAATTCGAATCGCATATTATCAAGCCCATTATCGCCGCTTTATCGGCAGTTTCCTGCCGGTAAAGCGGCGATAAACTACCGCAGCTTCCTTGATAATATGGCCCTAAACTCGAAGGCGTGAGCATCTTTCCATCAGCGACATTGTAAAGAAGAACACTGGCTGTTAAAAGTGAGTCTGAAAGAGATCAGCTGTGCAGGAACATCTGAGATTTCCTTACAATGTTTGAGAGGCAAGTGACGTGGAAGAAATTGACTCCAGCAAAGTGCACAGGTCAGTGATGTAGCAATGAGCAAGACTTAATTGTATTGGCTGAAGCCAGTAATGTGGAAATGGGACTGTCCAGTGTGTAAAGGGCCAGACTGGGACACAAAATAGGCTAGGGCACCAAATTAAAAGTGGCCCTTATTAGTTAATAAGATATTTAAAAAGTAGCCAACATTTGCAAATCAGAGCAGTTTTTTTTAAATTCATGTTTATTGAATGATCAACAAGAAAATCACAGTACAGTAATTTAGAAAGTCTCAGATGTACATTATCAAACTTCATTTTACATTCGGACCTCATTGTTACATACTGCTCAGAAAAATCAGAGCAGTTTTAAACTTGTAAAGACATGCTGCATTCTGTGTTTTGCAATGCAAGCAAACTGCATGTATTTGTGCTTGTTGCATGCAATATATTTGGTGTTAGATAAATTAACTGTATAAACAGACATTACAACAGAACCGCAAAGAGCTAGAAAAAACAGCCCATGCACTGATCTGTCAGACCACCCTCCAGGCACTGGCATATTGCCCTATGGGCCACTGTGTGTGTGTGTCACCCGGTGATGGAAAAGAGTGGGGCACCCTTGTGCATAACTAAAGAGTTGACCACTGATGTCTCACAATCTTAACCACTGCAGCATCTCTCCATCCAGTGCCACCTAGCGCACAAAAAAAACTCCCTTTCTCGCAAGGGGGATTAGCACAGTAATCAATCTCTATCAATAGAGAGAGACAAGCCACAGGTAAAGAGGTTAATTAAATGTGACTTAAAGCCGGCGACATGATCCGAACTTAGCCAGGGACAGAGGAGGTTTGCATACTGAAGACATGACTGATCAATAGCTTCTGGTGGCAACTGGCTGTCAGAAAAGCACTACAGCCAGGGCCTGGGCAACAGCTCGGCCAGCTGCATGACAAACACTGCTCATTGTTGGGCAGTGAAGGCATTCATACAACAAACAACACGGCTGCATCATACAAAATCAGCAATACAAGATTACATCAGATCCAGAGAACAAGACAGAGCAGTAAGGAAAGCAGCACATCTATGCCCAAAACACACAGAATAGGTAAAACCCATCTGTTCCAACTCTAATCATCCAATCTAGCTAAACTACTATACATCTTACCGTTGTGGCTGCTAAAGTGCAGAGATACTCCTCCGGGAGTTGAATCAAGCGCTATACAAACCCGCAAATAAATAAATAAGAAAGAGCATCAGCAATAGTAGTCAGTGAAACGGCGTAATTTATTGCACGGGCAAAACACAATTCTCAGTACTATAAAAAAGGGTTTGTTTAGTCATACAGGGCAATACCAAAGAGTTCACTCAAAGCAGCACAGCAAGTAAAGTTGCTGCACTGAGTTGCATGAATGGGAGAGAGGAGAACCGCACTATGGGGGAGATTTACAAAAAAGTCATGCAACGCAGGGCAGACCCCTGCGAGGCTGTGCTGCGTTGCACGACAGGGAGGGAGCAGGGGAGCGCCATATATTCAAAGATATAACTTTCTCTACCCCTTTCCTTTGCACTGGCACTGATTTCAGCTGACGTGTGCCATGCACACACCTTAGCGCTGTAGCGCCAAGGATGTGTGCATGAGTCTAGCATAGGTTTTGTACAGGAAGGGTACACTTCCTGTACAAAATACTATTCTATACACAAGGGAAAGGTCTTCCTACTTTGTATGCACGTTGCACAGTGCAGCATGCATGCAAAATTGAAAAAGGAAGGAGAAATGAAAGCATTTCTCCTTCATTGTGCCTAGTTGAAAAGGGCGCAGTTTTCTCACGCTAATCCCTAACAACTGTTTTTAGTAAATTGGATTTAGCATGAGAAACCTTGGGTGGTTGCATGGGAACGCCAATTCACCACCCGTGGCGCACCTCCAAGGCGCAAACTAATGAGAAGCAGCTCAATGCTTATGTTATTTCCAGCGCTAAACAAGCTTAGCTCTGGAAAGTTACTTAGGAAAAAAAGATTTCGCACAATTTTGCGTCACTTTTGTGACACAAACCTGGCGTAAAACCTTAGTAAATCGACCCCTAAATCTATTCAGAAGTGGAGCAATTCTGCTCATTCCCTGCTCTGGCGCACTTGTAACTGCCATAGAGCAAAACATGCACCCATGCTCCATAATGCCAGGGTGTCTGTGCTAAACTCAACATTATTTTTATGCAGGAAGCAATATTTTCCTGCACAAAAACTATAATTTAAGGCAATTTCCTCTTTCTATGTTTTTCATTCTGCAGCACACTTACATAGAGGAAAAAACAAGGCAAAATAAAAACATTTTGGCGCAAACCCCTGTCTACAATTCTTTGTAGACAGGGAGTTGCATCAACACCCATGGGTGGTTGCATGAGAACACCCATGCACCACACATGGAATACCCCCTTGAAGCTAAGTAACGCAAGGCAGAACATCGCACTGCATGTGATTTGCGTTGGTTTGTAAATCCTTGCAGAAAACTTTGCATCAGATTGCATTGAAAAAGTAGCTTAAACCCATGGTAGATTCTTTGTAAATCTGGGCCTATGTCTGGGAGGTTGTCTGTATGAAAATCATAGTCCAAATATGCCCTCATGTATGCACTGCATGCAAGATACCAGCTTCCAGCTTCATGTAATGTCCATACATGGCCATATGTTTTGAGTCAAGATTGCCTCACTTTTGTGGAATAGCCCTAAGGCAAAATCATTATTGGCATTTACTAAGCCACACAAAGCCACTTTGTGTGGCTTTGAGGGGTATTGTCTATACAAAGTAACACAGTGCAGTTCATTGCATTGTGCTGCCTTGTGGTACTTTGTGTTTGGTGTCATTATGTTTGTGGATCATGGGGGTTCCAGTGCCCCAATCCATGTATTTTGACGCAAATCCAGATTTACAAAGACTTGTAAACCTTGGTTTGTGCTAAAATGACAGGTCGTATGTTAGAGGCACACAAGGCTCAACCACGCGTGCCTCAACAACGAAGCCTGAACCACCAATGCGACTTAACCACATATTCCTTTACCACGCATGCCTTTACCGCGCAATTTCTTGGTAATGACATGAAAGGTAACGGTGTATGGGTGGCTAAGTTCGCCAATACTCCGACCTCCCTCCCCAGCCCTAAATTTCAAACCCCCTCACTGCCCTAAGCACTAAATTACAAACCACCTACCTGCCCTCCGCCCTATACCCTAAATTACAAACCCCCTACCTGCCCTTCGCCCTATGCCCTAAATTACAAACCCCCTACCTGCCCCCACCCTGAGCCCTAAATATGCCACATACCTTAAATACTTCCCCCAAACCCAGTCCTTAGAGCTACTTCAACCCCCTCCTCCTGGACCAAGCCCTAAAAACATGCCCTCCCCTTAAAAGCACCCTGACCCCTCCCCCACGCTGAGCACTAAAAACTTGCCACAACCCCCCCCCCCCCCCACTCCAGGAGCGACCCCAGATCCAATCCCAAAAACTTGCCACTGATTCCCCCCAAATGTGGCCCCCAGGCCCGGCCCCATCCCCACTAACCTGTCTGTGTCCGCTTCCCTTCAAGGCGATCCTGTTCCTGTTTCGAATCCTGCCCATCCAGAATACCAGAGCACTTTTCTCTTAACCACGCATATGTGTGGTTTAGGCAAGTGTGTTGTTTGGGCAAGCATGGTTATGCTTACGTGCTTCTGGAAGGCATGGCTCTGGCCAGACAGTTCCGGAATTTTCCCAAAATTGCATGATTAGAAGACAGAGGTATAACGAGGAAAAATACCTTTATTTCTTCTTGTTGTTTCCTGTTTTCCATGTGTGCTGCATTCTGTAGCACACATGGAAAGAGGAATATGCCTTAAGGATTTTTTTTTGTGCAGGAAGGTGCCTTTTCTTGCACAAAAACAATCATTCCCATAGTGCAAGCAACCTTGCATTATTATGGTGCAAGACTGCCTGCGTTGGTGCTAGGCAGCACACATTACACCAGTGTAAGGAGAGAATAGAAATGCACCATATCTCTGTAAATATGAAAATATAAAGCATATCTGCTCTGAAAGCTAGAAAGAAGAAATGCTCCATATTTAGAAATATATGGAACATTTCTGCTCTCTTCCTTTCACACAGCATACCTCAGAAAGTTCTCCTAATGAGCCACGTTGTGTGAAATAATACTAAATGTGCCCCCAGGCATCATGACTAACGCAAGATTACACTTGTGTACAAAATTATGCACACCGACAAAACAATTGCACAGGCTTCACTGATCCAGGGAACATATTCCTCATTGACAGTGACTGAGGGAAATATTTACCAAATTCTCACACAACGTAGCACAGCAGCCAAAAATGCTGCACTGTGTTGCATGAGAAGGGGAGAGCAGGCTCTCTCCTCCCCTTAGAACTTGCACAGAAATTGCTGCCGAGCACCAAGCACACATGTTTGCGCCATAGTGCGAGGGTGTGTGCATGAGTCTAGCATAGGTTTTGTACTGGAAGTGTACAAATACTATTCTTAGACTACATTTAAAATGTTTCCTATTTTGTAAGTGCTCTATGCAGTGCAGCATACATGCAAAATCTGACAAAAAAAGAAATGAAAACATTTCTCCTTTTTATACCTCATTTCAATGGCGCTATTTTTTTATGCAACAACCTTTCTAAAAATGTTGGTAGATAGGGTTTTCTGTCAAACACCATGGTTGGTTGTAATGGAAAGCTCATGTACCACCTATGGAATGCCCCTTGGCACTAAGTAAGAGAAACCAATGCTAGGTGCTGCTTTGCTTTACTATCAGGCAACTTTTCACCACCAAACAGGCGCCGGAAAGTAAATAACAAAAAAAACATTTGGGGCATATTTTCAAGAGGATATCACTACCAGAACGTCAGTTTTAGCGACGTTCTGGTGGCGATATCCCCTTTTCATGATTTACAAAGCGGCGTTAAGTCACTTAATGTTGCTTAACGCCCCCTTGTAAATAAGACTCCTTTTCAAGCTTCACTTAGCATGAAAGGGGCATGCAGTGGGTGTTGCAGTGGGTGTTCCGACGCAACACCCATTGCTTTTTAGGTCTCGCCTGTCGATGCGCATGCGCATCGAGCTTGCGAGACTATGGGGGCTTATCCACTCTTTATCCAACTTGCAAGGAATCGTGGCGATTCCTTGCAGTGCACGAGAAATTGAAGCTCAATGCGCATGCGCAATGAGCTTCAAAGCGCGTGCACAAGCCCCCAGCCGCCTGCATTGCCTGCTCTCTCTGTCACAGCCTCCCCCAGCTCCGCCTCCTCACTTTTTGATTGCACGGCCGTTAGGCCGTGCCTCCCCTACTCTACTCCCCCCTCCTTCTCCACTCCCCCTCACGAGTGTCACGACGCACCTCCGGATCCGCCCCCTCCCCATTTTCTCTGCCTGCCATGTCGCGTCGCATTTCTCCTCCCCCCTCCCCCCAGCCGCCTGCCTTGCCTACTCTCCCGCCCCCTCACTTCTTGATTGCACGGCCGCTAGGCCGTGCCTCCCCTACTCTCCTCCTCCTACTCTCCTCCCCCCTCCCCTTATCTGGCCTTCCCTCCGTCTGTTCCCTCTCCCCGCTCCGCACCTCCGGATCCGCCCCCTCCCCATTTTCTCTGCCTGCCATGTCGCGTCGCATTTCTCCTCCCCCTCCCCCCAGCCGCCTGCCTTGCCTACTCTCCCGCCCCCTCACTTCTTGATTGCACGGCCGCTAGGCCGTGCCTCCCCTACTCTCCTCCTCCTACTCTCCTCCCCCCTCCCCTTATCTGGCCTTCCCTCCGTCTGTTCCCTCTCCCCGCTCCGCCCCCTCCCCTGCCCGCAGTCTGTTCGAGACAAGACGAGAATTGAATTCCCTCTCAATAGGAAAGGAGGGAAAGAAAGACAGCGCGGGTCCCGCCTTCTGCAGCCACCTTCTTTGGGGGTCCGGGACTCCGGGTGCTTGTTTTATGAATGAAGTGGATGCAAGTGGTGCAGGCGCTTTTTTTTGTATTTTTTACTTGGATTTTAGAACAGCCCGCGGCGGTTTGCAGTGAGCTTTTAACAACACGTCGCCCACACACCAAATTGAGGGAAATCAAAATAAAAACGTCTTGGGGATGTTTCTTGAGTCGTGAACGGAGTCGGCCTATTTTTAGAAAATGCGCTAAGCACATAATTGGGTTGTGGCCTACAAAGGAATGGCGCCACCTTTCACGTATTGGTGGCCTCTGCTCAAATAGCAGCGGGTGTTTTTGTGGCTGTTTGTGTTATGTCTTTGAGTTGTATGGCCTTGTGTGTGTTTCTACGGGTGGAGTCTAGCTATGTGTATGACGCGTCGCATTTCTCCTCCCCCCTCCCCCCAGCCGCCTGCCTTGCCTACTCTCCCGCCCCCTCACTTCTTGATTGCACGGCCGCTAGGCCGTGCCTCCCCTACTCTCCTCCTCCTACTCTCCTCCCCCCTCCCCTTATCTGGCCTTCCCTCCGTCTGTTCCCTCTCCCCGCTCCGCCCCCTCCCCTGCCCGCAGTCTGTTCGAGACAAGACGAGAATTGAATTCCCTCTCAATAGGAAAGGAGGGAAAGAAAGACAGCGCGGGTCCCGCCTTCTGCAGCCACCTTCTTTGGGGGTCCGGGACTCCGGGTGCTTGTTTTATGAATGAAGTGGATGCAAGTGGTGCAGGCGCTTTTTTTATTTTTTACTTGGATTTTAGAACAGCCCGCGGCGGTTTGCAGTGAGCTTTTAACAACACGTCGCCCACACACCAAATTGAGGGAAATCAAAATAAAAACGTCTTGGGGATGTTTCTTGAGTCGTGAACGGAGTCGGCCTATTTTTAGAAAATGCGCTAAGCACATAATTGGGTTGTGGCCTACAAAGGAATGGCGCCACCTTTCACGTATTGGTGGCCTCTGCTCAAATAGCAGCGGGTGTTTTTGTGGCTGTTTGTGTTATGTCTTTGAGTTGTATGGCCTTGTGTGTGTTTCTACGGGTGGAGTCTAGCTATGTGTATGACTATCTGGCACGGTGTTATTCAGCTGTACAACGATGTGGTGCACAAGTGTATGGCTGTTTCTGGGTTGATGTGTGTGTTTTGAATTCCAGGTAACGTGTAGCTACAAATACTTTATGCAAATACAACTTCATGCCAGTTGCTGGGCTCTGAGACAGAGAAGAGTAAGTCACGAGACAGTGCATCTGTTTTCGTAAACACTCATCGAGCCTGGGAAAACTGAATCTCTCCAGGGCAAATCATGCGGCTTTTGGCAAACCAGTTCGATGTGAGGTGACAGTCACCTTCACCACTATCCCGCCAAGAAATGTTAAATGGACTTAACAATTTGTTTCATAAACAAATTGATTTGTGACCAAAAAAACAAGTCGTTTCATGAAAAACTGGATTTGGAACAAAAACATCACATGCAGCGATGCGATCCAATCTTCTTTGCTGTTAGGTTCAGGGTAGCAGATTTCGTACCGCCCTGCCTGTTTGCATATGTCTTGGCTACCATGTTGTCTGCCCCTGCTTCCAGTATGCACACCCCGAGCACGTCCTCGAAACACATTTCCATTGCATCCAGTGCAATAGGTCTCGGAGCATTTGATTAGAGCTTTTAGAAATGTTTATGGCTTTTTTTTTTTGTAATTCTTTGGCATTGGCTACAGGAAACAAAAATGCTAAAGATTTACAAAAAAAACCCATAAACAATTCTAAAAGCACTAACTCTAATGCTGCGAGACCTATTGCATTTCCAATGCTTGTTTAAACTACCCTATATTTACGAGGCTGAGGCCAGGGGTATAACACAGGCCCCCGCAGCCCACGCGGTGCGGGAAGGGCCCTAGCTCCGTGGGGCCCCCTAGGCACTGAACTCTGGCCGGGAGAGCTCCTGATTGAGCCCGGAGGGGGCCCCCCTAAGTACCATGCAGGGAGGCCACCTCACTTTTCGTTACGCCAGTGGCTGAGGCAGTGCCAAAAAATAAGACCACGGAATACCTGGCCTTAGATTGACGAAACTCTCCTCGTTTTTTTTGCTCTTTCCATGTGTGCTGCATTCTGCAGCATACATAGAAAGAGCAAATCGCCTTTCAAGATTGTTTATGTAAGGTGTCCTTTTCCTGCACATAGAACAATCACTCCTGCAGCACAGGCACCCTTGCAACATGGCGCAAGAAAGCCTGCGCTGGCGCTAGGCAGCTTTATTAGCGCTCAGGGAAACACAGGGGTGCGTCGTATTTTTGTAAATAGTGGAAGCGCTGCGTTACCAACTTTGGAGTAATACCGCTCTCAGACATTTTGTTGTAAATATCCCTCTTTGAGTTGCTTTGCGCCATTTTGTGACTCAAACCCAGTGCAATTTGTTAGTCAATCTGCCCCGTTGAGTGTAAGTTTAATCACACAGAGGAATGATACAACCTGACATCAGGAGCACAGTAAGCTTCACTTTTACACATAAAGCAGGGACGGCATGGGCTGCAGCAGAAATGTACCCCCTATATCCACAACTGTGTAGCACATTCAGAAGCAGGGCAATCTGATACAAGTCTGATAAAACAACTTGCACATCATTGGCAGAAGCAAGGCATCCTTTGCCAGAGCTTTATGTGGGCTGGGACTTACCAGCAGTTTTTTAAAAGCAGGTGCCGAGATGGGTCCCTACCAGTGCGTACGTGCGTGTGTGTGCAAAGAATACAACAGTGGTAGGTGTGTGAAAACAAAATGGAGGTCCACAAATGCCAGTGAACAATATGTGTCACTTTGAGTACAGCACCAACGACAGTAGCAGCGGCCGGTTGGATGGCAGAAATGAAAGATTCCTATCACAGTAAGTGAACAGCATAAACTTTTAGTTCACCTAGAGAAAGATGCAAGAGAAGCTCCCTGGGGGCCCATTGGATTTAAGTTGAAACCTCATCCTAGGGAGGACTTTGGTTGAAATATTAAAGACCGTTTCTTTATTGTGGTGTTTGGTGCCCTCCAGTGTTCCCAACGAGAATTTCACATTTTTCAACATACGTAAAAAAAAAATGAACGAACTCCGGGAATGTGTTTTTAGGGCCTGACTACAACAGCTTTAGTTCTCTTTTGAAAACGGATTTTTCCCAAAATATATAGCATATGCTAAGAGAGGGCTTTGGGTCAGCCGTTTGTTCCTGACCGAATGGTTTTGGTGTCTCTTTTTTGTCTTCTCTTGATTTAATGGCTTTCCTCCCTATTCTTGGGTTTGTCCCAGGGTGGAGTTCGTTTTCACAGTGTTCTGATCGGATTTATTTATTTGTAAAGTTTTCTATAGCGCGTTGGTTCCTTCTAGTGTTGCCTTGAAGGTACTTTGGGGCCTATTTACGATCTGATTTGCGTCGGTCTTGCACAATGCAACGTGGTGCAAGAGCTGGGGCGCAACTAGAGCCAAATTTCGGGGGGGGGGGGCTAAGAAAATATTTCGGGGGGTCTGGCTCTTCCAGCAATAGTTAGAGTGATGATGCAGGGGCTCTAGAAGGGGTGGAAAAAAAACAAATCCTCATTTACAAGCGAATGATCTTTTAAAGACCTGTGAAGTACTCAGGTGCGGCTGTGTGTGTGCCCGGAAGCTGTCTCAGCCCGGGCTGCCACACACGCCAGAGTGGGATGAAGACCTTTGATCCCAATGGGCGTTGCGCGCCTGTGCAAGAGCGACGTAAACCTTAAGCTAGATTTATGAATCCACGCAAGGCCACTTTCCGTGGCCCCGAGAGGCTCCATAATTCTGCCTTACTTTGCCTTAGGAGGCGGTTGCATGGGCGTTGCTTGGGTGCTCCCGTGCAACTCCCATGGTTTTTGACACATTACCGGATTTACCAGAACTGGTAAACTTGGGAATGCGCCAAAAAAAGTTACACCTTCCCAGGAGAGGAAGATATTTTTCCTTGTTACATCCTCTTTCTATGTGTGGTGCATTCTGCACCACCCAGAAAGAGAAATTCGCCTCTCAGGATTAATTTTGTGCTTGAAGTTGTCCCTTCCTGCACAAAAACAATCCTGCATGCAACGCAGGCAACCATGCACCATGGTGCAAGGGTGCCGGCGATGGCGCAAAGCTGCCAAAAGGGCACCAGTGAAGAGGAAATGGCAGGAATGTGCTGCATTGCCCTAAATACGGCTAATTCCTGTCCTTTCCCTGTCACACAGTGCAGGTGACTTGCTGCGCTGCACTGCATGAATTTTTCATAACTAAGCCCTTTCGTGTGCATGCCTGAGCTTGGTACCTCCCACCCTCCATATTTGTCCTGTTTGTTGGCTTTCCTCACTTCCATTTATCGCTGCACACTGCCTTCCCCTCTTATGTACTCTTTCAGTGCTTCCTGTCCACCCGGACCATTATCTCTTAACAGTAACGGTCGGTAGTGGGAGTAGCTACCGGGCGGTGATTTGGGGAGGGGGAGGGGCAGGGTGGGGGGTAGTAATCTATGGATTACGGAAGATTACAGGTAAGTAAACATATAAATAAATAAAAACGAATTTGTTGCGCGCACTGCATCCCCAAATGTGATGCAGTGCACGCAACGAAATTTGTTTTATTTATTTATATGTTTACTTACCTGCAATCCTCTGTAATCCATCGATTACTACCCCCACCCATCCCCCCCCACTCCCCACGTCACGGCCGTCAGCTACTCCCACCTCCGACCGCTACCGCATCATTTAACCCAAGTCCCAGAAACTTAAGCAAAACTGGAACTACTGATGTTTAAAACTCTGTTGTCAGTTTCTATGTAATGTTTTACACAAAGTACCAGTGTTTAAATGGAATACAAGCCTGAGTGGTGTGAAAGTTACTTGCAGTGCATCTACAGAACTGTATCACTTATAACAAACCAAATTGTTTCTTGTGGGGTTAGGAAGGGTGGCTACAGCATGCAACCTAACAACAATATCCATCTTACCACTTAAAACCTCAAACATACCCCCTCAGGAAAAGACAAATGGAGTGCTAGCGAATTGTAGGGGAAATGACAAACAGATAACACATGGTTTTTGGGTTGTATTATTAGCACTTGTCTGCAGTGCGCCTTCTGTCACTGGTAAAATCTGATCCCGCTTTCACCAGTCTGACAACTTTCTTCATGGATCCAAGGTTACCACTGCAGGGATTTCAACCCCCTCGGGCTCCGTGAGGCCTTTGGTTAACAAATTAGACCATCTGCCATCTAGGGGCAGAATGTTCTACTAGCCTTAAAGCCCTCCATACGGGCTCTACCGGCCATTAAAGACCCGCTCCCTTTATCGCTTGAACGGACCTTTAATGGCCAGTAGAGCCCTCTACAGCTAGCTCTAAGACTATATTAAGAAGGTTCTAGTGTAATTATTTTGGTGTTTAATGATTAAAGCTGGAGGGTGTTTCCAACTGCTTAAGCATCTTCTAGGTGTGGGTGTAGGTATGTGATCTCGGTGGTGAATTGTGTTAGGAACTGGACAGTATTGTGTGCATGGCATATCTGGACATTTTTATATGTGTATTCAGAGTTCTGTCTAAAGTGTTCTATTGAATGGTAGCGTGCGACAAATCATAATGGAAAATGCTGTTATGAGCATGGTAATTGTCAACGGCATGTTATTTCTTTGCTGGTACGGTAATGGTTGTTGGCAAGGTGGTCTTTCTAATGTACTCTGTTGTAAGTTTTTTTTTGTTACGGCATGTAAAATAGCATTCTTTACTGCTTGGTGCAAGGCACTTGGGTTTCTTGCATGTTTACAGGCATCTACATAGCGTAAACCTATCCAGAAGGTCAGTGGCATGCATTGGTTGTGCTTAAATTAAAGCCCTGCAACTTTTGAAGGTATGAATACTGCCTACCGTTGCCAATTTACTATGAACAAGCTTGAGAGTAGTTAGCAGGGCCGGACTGGCTGTTGCGGGCACTGGGTATTTCCTGGGAGGCTGGAAGTGTGGGGAATGTTTTTGTTATGGGGGCTGGTATTGCAGCAGTGCTGCTACATAGGCCCACAGTAACAAAAGCAGTAGGGGGGCTGGTCAGTCGAAATTGCCAGGATTGCTTTTGGTTCCCAGTCTGGCCCAGGTAGTTAGTAAAGAGGGTGGATTCAGAAGAAACAAGGTGAGGTGAGTGGCTCCACTCCACCTCTTCGCGAACAGCTACCTGGGAGTGGTCACCAGTTGGATAACACTATAGGTCTGATGCTTCAAATGGCAGCTTGCATACCTATCAGGGTTTTTGCACATTGATTGCTGCAACCTTTCCTACATCACTCTGATTGTAAAATGTATTTTCGCAGAATGTCACAAACCTCCTCCATCATTAATATTATGATGTAGGAAGTATTTTGCAACCCCCCTATCAATAGTTCAATTGCAGTAATGGAGGCCTGTGGGCGACACCAAATCCCCGCATCTGCATTCCCTGGATGCAAACTTTTTCTTTGAAAGCACCCTAGGTCCAGGGCACTAGTCCTATAAAAAGAGGTGGAGGGACTGACAATATGCAAATGACCTCATGACGTCACGTGCTGAACATGTCCCAGTTTCTGAAAATTACACCGGGATACGTTCAGCATATTTCTGTGGGACCCAGCTTCTTGGCAGGGGGGACGGCGTCCACCCTGTGAAAAAAGTGGGGGAACGCCGTGTACCTGCGTGTACCCCGACTCATTCCCTGCCTAGGTCCCTTAAAAGGACAGGTGCTTCTTTCAAAAGAATATATTGCCATCCAGTTAAGTCATCAGTGGAATATCTAGTTTTTCCCTAGATCTCTTTCACCTCCCCCAGAGGCCACCCACCACAAATCGCAAAGGTGAACCTCTTCCATGGGGAAGGCTTCAATGTTACAATTCATTTATCGCTACAAGTGAAGTGTCAGTAACTGATCAATGGTTTGCACACACAATTTCTGTCACAAACTATTGTACATTGCATTCCAAATTGCAAAAGGGAGGGGGGGGGGGCACACCTTTCAAGCACCTTCATAATTGAGCTTCGGAATATACACTTTGTGACCTGTCTATTTGCGGTTGCAAAGCTTGTTATGCACGCACAGAGAAAATACTCTCACATATCTGCCAACTCCTACGGTGCCACCGTGTGACATACAATATCGGCGCCTATTAGACGGTCTCCAGGGCCGGACTGGCTACCGGGCATTTTGGCATTCTGCAGAGCTGGAGGCTGATGTCACTGCGGTGGGGGCTAATTTCGTAGATGGAGACCTGCGTGTGCCTCGAAATCAACAATGCAAAACAAATTTCGTTTGCACACGCAGGTCCCCATCAACGAAATCAACCCCCAGCACTGTAGAATGTCAAAATGCCCGGTAGCCAGTCCGGCCCTGACGGTCTCCCGATGAGAAGCCGATATCACATGGTGGCAAGGAAATCGAGATGAAAACAACTGTAAATAGTGGTTTTCCAGCTTGTTTTCTGAGGCTTTGAACTGCTGATGTCCATTAAGGGGCGTGGTAACACCCCAGGACATCTGCACCAGCCTCAGAAAGCTTTTGTTTTTGGGGGTGGGTGACTTGGGGATGGGGTTCAAAAGTGCCTTGTAGGAACTTCTGTGCACAAGGCCCCGCCACCTCCTCACACTGTGACATTGTTCTTCAAGTTGGCAGGTATGCTCTCATGATATTTGTGGTAATTATGGCTGGTGGTCAAGAAAGGTGTAACACGTTGTACCAAGTCAAATTCTTATTTGTTTAAGGATTACAAACAGTAAAAAAATATCTGAGTAACCCATGAAGGGAAAAGGAACATTTTTGGTACCACCCCTATATCTACAATGAGCAGGGGCACAGAGAAGATCTGTTTTAATGTACATGATCGGCAAATACTAAAATAAAATTTTCAAGAAATATGGCTCTTAGAACTGGCACATTCGTAGAGCTATGTTAGCACATTCGTTTTTTGAAAGAACTATATGACCTTCATAAATAGGTGTGGTGAAAATGCATTGTATTGTATTGATTTTTGCATTTACAACATGCTTTATACACCTGAAAAGGTAGTGAATCAAGTTTACAAATGGGTAGCATGCTAATCCGTGGGAGCGCTATGAATAGAAGAGTGTGTGGCAGTCATGTTGTCTTTTTGGGTACTGTTCCAACATCATAGGGTGGACTGGAAATGTGCTCTTATCATGTTCTGTTACTAGCCTACCTTTGAGGCTGCAGCGAACCAGAGTGAGGCATAAGACACTTAAGAATTAAATCTGTGGTATGAATGGGTGGACACTAGATTGACACTCAAGTAACACTAGAATGTCAATAAAGTAACATGCTGAGATCTTGAGTGACATCACGGTGATATTCGATTGATACTAGTCTGAGACTGGAGTGACTACAGAGACACAGGCTGGCACATCGAGTTACACAAGAGTGACACTCGAGTGACACCAGAGTGACAGGCTGGGATATTGAGTGACTGTAGAATGGCACTCTAATAATATTTGAGGGACAGGTTGGGATCTCCAATGACACTCGAGTGACATTGCAGTGTCTGTGAAGTGCTAGTCTTGTGTATATGCAGTGGCACTCAAGTGTTACACAAGTGTTACTTAAGTTTCACTCGAACGTCATTCATGTATCATTTGAGATG
The DNA here is from genome assembly GCF_964261635.1 of Lissotriton helveticus. NCBI lineage: Eukaryota > Metazoa > Chordata > Amphibia > Caudata > Salamandridae > Lissotriton > Lissotriton helveticus. The sequence goes on from NC_136072.1 coordinate 526,859,522, forward strand.
CTAGCCTGTCACCCTAGTGTCATATGTGATTAACTCTTCTGTCACTCAAGATGCCAGCCTGTTACTCTATTGTCACTTGAATGTCATTCTTGTCACAATTCAGTGTCAACCAAGATCCCAGACTGTCACTCTAGTGTCACGCAAGTGTAACTCAAGATCCCTAGCGTGGCACAAGTGGTGACCGTCCTGACTTCGTCAGAAGCGGTCGCTCCCTACAGCCCCTGCTCTCCTCTGCCTATTCTACCTGGGTATCGTTAGCGCTGCTCTGCTGCTTAGGATAGCGCTTGACTGTGCCTGCGCTTGACTGTGCCTGCATTAATTATTTAATTTAAAAAGTGCCTGTATTGCTTGCTTGCATTGTTTATGCAAAGGGCCTCATTGCCTGAATACTCAGCATTACCGGAGCGTTTATTTGTTATTGCGGCCCATTCCTTCTGTGCCCCACTCCTCAAGCGCCTCGCTGCCCACAGCGTAATTAATTATTTATTTTACCCCAACCCGGTTTGCGCTTCCGTTTCTGCCGCCATTGTTGTTGTTGTTGTGCCCAGAGCCCGCCCTCTCCACCACGCACCCGCCTCCCAGCTGCTCCTCCCTCGCCCCTCCTCTTCCACTATCCACATATGACAGAAGCATTTGCGCGCAGCGTTCACGCGCAGCGGTCGCGCCCCATGCGCGCCGAAGGTGCGCCAAAGGTAAGCCCGTCTACGCCCGTCCGCGCCTGGACCGCGCCCAGCGCCAGACCCCCTGGCCCCCGCAATCCGCACTCTGGCCGCATTAAGTATGACGCAGCCACCCTCCTAGCCCTCAACCCCGGAAACACACACCCCAATGCTACGAAGCTGCCCCGGGACGTACCCACGAGCCCTTCGCCTGCCACTCCTGCAAATTTACCAGCGTCAAGACCCTTACCACAACCACTAACCCCAAACACAGCTCCGACCCTAACCACCTGAAGTGCATCCTGCTGAACACCCGCTCGGTCCACAGACACGCCACCGAACTCTGGGATCTACTCGACGCTATATCACCAGACGTCTCCTTCCTCACCGAAACATGGATGAATGCATCATCAACACCCGACATCGCCATAGCCATCCCGGACAATTACAAGATCATCCGTAAAGACCGCACCGTCCAAACAGGAGGAGGCATCGCCATCGTCCATAAAAACACCATCAAAATCACGACCAGCTCCGACGTTAACCTTAACACCGCCGAACACCTCCACTTCCAGGTCCACACTGACCCCAGAACCACACTCAGAGGCACCCTCATCTACAGGCCTCCAGGAACACGTAAACAATTCAGCGAGGACATCACTGACTTCATCAGTCCACATGCCCTCGCCTCCGAGAACTACATCCTACTAGGAGACCTCAACTTCCACCTGGAAAAGAAAAATGACAGCAACACCACCACCCTTCTGGACAACCTGGCCAATCTCGGACTCAAACAACTTGTTGACACCCCCAACCCATGTAGCCGGACATACGCTAGACCCAATCTTCACTTCCAGCAAACACATCTCCTTCAATCGCACCACAGCTCTCCTTTGGACGGACCACAGTTGTGTCCACTTCAGCTACAAAACCACCTCGACCCACAACCCCCCACAACCTATTCCCCGAAGAAAATGGAACACAATCACCACGACCAACTCCTCACATTGCTCAACAAAAACCCACCCGCCCTCTCACCGGACCCAAACCAAGCGGCCATCAAATTCAAACAATGGATCACTCACAGCGCTGACGAATTAGCACCCTTGAAAAACCATCACACCAAACAAGACAGCAAAAAGGCCCCCTGGTTCAACGATGACCTTAGGAAATCCAAGAAACTATGCCGTACTCTCGAGAAAACATGGAGAAAAAACCCAACCACCGACAACATGACCACCTTCAAGGCAGCCACCCGCAAACACCACCAGCTGATTCGATCCACCAATAAATCAGCATTCAAGAATCGACTCGACAACAATGCCCATAACAGCAAGGAACTATTCAACATCGTCAAAGAATTTACCAACCCCACCGCAGCCTCAAACGACATCACTCCCTCCCAAGACCTCTGCGATTCGTTATCCTCCTTCTTCTACAACAAAATTGCCGACATACATAACAGCTTCGAAAACAGTCCCAACGAACAATCCTCCCCACCCCCCTCAGAACCTATACCGCCCTCTCACAATCTCAACGCCTGGAACCCAATCACCACCGAAGACACCATCCGCCTAATGAATTCCATCCACTCTGGCTCGCCAACCGACCCATGTCCCCACCACATCTTCAACAAAGCAGACTCCATCATCGCACCCCATCTCCGTGATGTTATCAACTGCTCCTTCAGCTCTGCTACCTTCCCAGAAAGCTGGAAACATGCCGAAGTCAGCGCCCTCCTGAGGAAACCCACAGCAGACCCCTCTGAACTCAAAAACTACCGCCCAATATCTCTCCTCCCTTTCCCGGCTAAAGTCATCGAGAAAGCCATCAATAGCCAACTCGCCGCCTTCCTCGAATCCAACAACTCCCTCGATCCCTCACAGAACGGCTTTCGAGCCAAACACAGCACCAAAACCGCCCTCATCGCAGCCACAGACGACATCCAAACACTACTGGACAACGGAGAAACAGTGGCCCTCATTCTACTCGACCTCTCTGCCGCCTTCGACACAGTCTGTCATAGCACCCTCATACAACGCCTCAATAACATCGGAATACAAGGAAAAGCATTGGACTGGATCGTCTCGTTCCTCGCCGGAAGAACCCAGAGAGTACGACTTCCCCCATTCAAATCAGAGGCTACCGAAGTCATTTGTGGTGTACCACAAGGATCATCACTCAGTCCCACCCTCTTCAACGTTTACATGAGTCCACTCGCATCCATCGCGCGTCAACACAACCTTAACATCATCTCCTACGCTGACGACACCCAGCTGATCCTTTCCCTCACCAAAGACCCTAACTCCGCCAAAACCAATCTTCACGAAGGCATGAAAGAAGTAGCCGAATGGATGAAAAACAGCCGCCTAAAACTTAACTCAGACAAAACGGAGGTGCTCATCCTAGGATCATCCCCCTCTGCCTGGGACGACTCATGGTGGCCTTCGGCTCTGGGCACAGCACCCATACCCACAGATCACGCACGCAACCTGGGCTTCATCCGAGATTCCTCACTCTCGATGACCAGACAAGTCAACGCCGTCTCATCCTCCTGCTTCAACGTACTTCGTATGCTCAAAAAAATCTTCCGTTGGATCCCCTCCGAGACAAGAAAGACTGTCACCCACGCACTAGTCCCGAGTAGACTGGACTACGGAAACACCCTCTACGCCGGAATTACAGCCAAATTACAGAAAAAACTCCAACGCATCCAAAACGCATCAGCAAGACTCATTTGGACATCCCTCGCCAAAATCACATTACCGGCCACCTGAAAGACCTCCACTGGCTCCCCGTCAACAAGAGAATAACATTCCGTCTCCTCACCCACGCACACAAGGCCCTCTACAAACTAGGGCCCAAATGCCCCAACACTCGACTATCCTTCTACACACCCACCCGCCAACTAAGATCCTCCAATCAAGGCCTCGCCGCAGTTCTGCGTATCCAAAGATCCACCATGGGCGGTAGATCCTTCTCCTACTTGGCGGCCAAGACCTGGAACTCACTCCCCACCCACCTCCGCCTTACACAGAACCACATCTCCTTCAGAAAAGAACTTAAAACCTGGCTATTCGATAAATAATGAACCCCATCCCCAAGCGCCTTGAGACCCTCTGGGTGAGTAGTGCGCTATATAAATTCTTGAACTTGAACTAACTCCTGAACAAGAGCTGGGATATCGAGTGACATTAGAGTCAAACTCAAGCTGGAATCTAGAGTGAATCTATACTGACACTCAAGTGACACTAGAATGGCAAACTGGGATCTAGAGAAACACTTGAGCGACTCGTGAATGACCCCAGAGAGGCACTTGAATGAACCTAGAGTGATATTCAAATAACACTCCAGTGAAACTCAAGTGACCCTAGAGTGAGAGGCTGGGATCTCAAGAGTGACATGCAAGTGATACTAGAATGAAGGCAGGCATCTTGACCCACACTAGAATGACAGTTACACTAAAGCGAAAGTCTTATATCTCGAGTGACACTCAAGGCCACTATAGTGACAGGCTGGTATATCAAGTGACAGTAGAGTGACACTTAAGAGACACGAGTGAAGGGCTGAGACCTCAAGTGATGCTCTAGTGACACCTGAGTGACATTTTACTGGCACTAGATTGGCAGGCTGAGTTCTCAAGTGACGCTAAAGTGACATTCGATTGACACTGGGACCTCGAGTGGCATTTGAGTGATTTTAGAGTGACCAAAGGTGATCTTGATTGACACTCGATTGACTCTAGAGTGGCAGGCTGACATCTCATTTTATACTAGGATGACACTTGAGTAACACTACATTGGCATTAAAATGACCCTTAGGTGACACTAGATTAAAACTCATGTGATTGTTGAGTGACATTAGAATGTCTTCCAAGTGAAACTCGAGTGGCAATAGAGTGATAGGCTGGCATGTCAAGTATAACTAGATTGACACTCAAGTGGCTCTATAGTGAGGGGCAGGTATCTTAAGAGTGACATGCAAGTGACACTAGAATGAAGGCAGGCATTTCCACTGACACTAGAATGACAGCTACACTAAAGTGAAAGGCTGGAATCTCGAGTCATACTCAAGGGACTCTATATTGACAGGCTGGTATATCAAGTGAGACTTGAGAGACATTTGAGTGAAAGCCTGAGATCTCTCAAGTGAAACTACAATCTGTGATGCTATTTCCAAGAGACATTGGCAGCTGGAAAAGAATCGCTGACAAAGAGATTGGGGCACAAGAATAAAGTCACTGAGTATTGAAAACAAAAAAATCAGGACAAAGATACAACTAGAGTAACCCAAAAAAACATGCACCCGAGAATATGGTAGCACATATGACACATGGAAACGCAGACGTAAACACTGAATAGAGAAAGATAGCCACAAGGATAGGTGACATATTTAAGACACAGGTGGATCTTTGGGTCCCCCTGCTGACTCAGCATTTTAATGCAGCTACAAGAGGGGGGATCCTAGATAGTTGTAAATATTCTATTATAGTTCCGATTTTTAAAAGGGGTAGTAGAGATGACCCTGCTTGTTATTGTCAAACTGTGGTATCCCGGTGCACTCGAAGAAAACACATGTATTCTGATAGTACTCGAAGTTTATGGTAGGCGCCACATCCGACGCACGTAGACAAAGCGTGCCTTCAATTAATAGTCAACGTGGAGTGGGAAAAGAATTTCTCACAAGGGTGTGCGCTCTGATTCACAGGAAACCGAGTGGTTTCTTAACAGTTCAAACTGAAGATATATTCAATAATTGATTCTTGATCAAAAAAGTTCTTTCCGCATTTATTCCAATGTTTTCAATCACATTGTGTTGCAGTTAATTCCAAATTCGATTAATAAACATTCGTTTCGAATACCCAATGCATTTCGGGTCTCAAACCAAGGACCCTTCGTCAGGGGTCTATAAGAAAAGGAAAAAACAGGACCAGGATAAATATTCACTCGGTAAATGCAATTTCAACCCTAATTACCGTTGGTGACTAGAAAAAGTCGATCATGAGTACATGCCATGAACATAAAAGAGTGGTGCTGTACAACGTCATGAGACGTGATAACCGGCTGAATCACCAAAATAAATAAGCCCATGAACCAAAGTGTAGAAATTGAAAAACGTGTGAGTGTAGTGAAAGACTCGAAAAAGGAAGCTGAAAGGCGGTGTCAACAAAACCTCGAGGAAACCCAACGTGTTGCGTGTATAACAGACGCTGAAAGGTGGAGCCGCCACCACAGTGTACCACGCTAAACGAACACAGAACAAGGGACTTACATGAAAGCTGGACACCGAGCGTCTTAAAGTCGATGTGTGACTGGATCAAGCAAGTTGGGTGAAGTAAAAGTGAGAAAGGATCAAAATATTAACGTGTGACGTGTAGCGTAAATCACGTGATCGGGAGAGGAAAGGGTGACAGACACTAAAAAAGGACTCGAGCTGTAAACAGGGAAACGAACAGAAACCCACAACAGAGTGACGAAAGTAACGTGAACTACATGAAAAAATGCAAGTACTTGTGATAATCGCAGTTAATAACATGAACATTAAAAATCATGACATCAAAATTAAGGAGAAAATAGATCGCTGGTATAGACAAGGAAAAACAAAAGAAAGCGTAAGGCATGAATTTGAAAACATACATGAGTCAAGCTCACTGATAGAGCTCAGAATAGTTCAAAGACGCCAATGTTGAAAATTAGAGAAAACAAGAATGTTCAATCCTATCATTCATCCCCACTGGTTGTAGAGCATTCAATTTTTTGATCCAAAAATACTCTGCTTGTAGTCTCTGTTTGACAGGATCAATGTCTCTGCGTTGTGGGATAACCTCCAGAATGGTACATCGCAACTGAGCAATTTGATGGCCCGCTTCTTTCCAGTGGTTGGCCACCGTAGATTTGGTGTTCAACAGTCTAATATTGCTCTTATGTTCTGTAATGCGTACTTTCAGTTTACGTTCAGTTTGTCCCACGTAAACTTTGCCGCATGGGCATTTGATAGCGTAAATAATGTTAGTGGTGTCACATGTACTGGAATGTTGTAATTGAATTTGGTACCCTTTAGTAGGGTGGGCAAAGCTGTTCCCGACGATGACATTTCCACAGTGTACGCAGTTCTGGCATCTGGACATGCCTTTATAATTGCATTTGTCCTTTTTGGGTGTGTTCAATATTTCTTTTAGATTCCTAGATCTTTGAAATGCGAAGGTGATTTTATGGTACCCCCCAGCAGTTCCATGCAAAACATGCCTTCCTGGCATTGTGGCGGGCGGTGCTGAGTGCACCGCCCGCCACAATGACAGGAACGCAGTATGCACCCGCCACTGTGGCGGGTACATCCTAATTGCCCCCACGGGACCCCCGCCCTCATGGTGGGCGGTCCCATTTCCCGATAGGGTGGCGGGCAGACAAAGTCTGCCCGCCATCCTAATGACCCCCAAAGTGTTCTATTTGTCATTTTGTAATTATAAAATCAGTTCCTGGAGGGGAACCTTACCTGGCTTTGGAGCTGTCTAATTTTCATCGCAGATTATTGACCTATTTTAGATTTGATCTTATTCATCAGCTCCTGTTGCCCAAAGGATCTTGTTTTAAAATGTAAGAAATTCCGGCCTGTATTTGTGATGATATCTCTATTCCTAACACATTTCATATCGACATGGTTTGGTGAATCTTTGGCCATTTTAGGAATAGATTTTTTTCACACACTCCTCCTACCTATGAATGTTACACAAGTGAGGCCTGCCTTTCTTTTTCTGTAGTTGTTAAATTCCCCCACTATTTGTTTTTATTTGCCTCGTTTTGTGTCTGGGGCCATTCAGGGGCAATGATTTTTTGTTTCCCTGGTGTCTTATGTTGTGTATAATTAGTCTGTTATTTATTCTTATGCAGATTTCCAATGTTTTTATTAATGTATTTTGTGGTTTTTAGATGTTTTGTTGGTATTGGAATTGTATTGTGCTGATAGGCGTTTTTATTATCTGCTATAGTATATGCTTTTATGATTTTCCTGAAAATGAAATAAAGCTATACATTCATTCATTGTCTCATTCACAAGGAAAGGTACTCCACTGAAAAAGGGAGATAGTGACACCGGCACAAATATACACAATGGAACAAGAAGATACTGACTCTGTGTTGGGGATCATGGACGCTGGATGTTGGGACAAACGTCCTCTACAGAGTTCTTTAGAGTCGGACTGTCATTTCCTGAGGTCCTTTCCAGTGTGATCACGTTGTTTTTCCTCTATGAGCTTGACAACCATGCAAGACCTGGGTGTGCTACCTGTTTTAGCAACCCTGAGACCCCAGAACCAGACTCTGAGAATGGGATAGCTCTAAAGAGAATTCCTCTTTTAGAGAGTGACTGCTGCTGTCTCTGACAAGGCTAAAAGAGAATAATGGCAGTGACAGCATCAGTCTTCCCACTCCAGTGCCAATCCCCTTCATCATACTTTAGAGGGTGACTGTACATGTAACTATATAGTTGAGGATGTTATCAGCATTTGCGGCTTAGTGCATGTTAGAGACTACAGGGCTCTACAAGTGTGTGTCTTCAAACTGGTGGCAGGTTTTGTTCAACAGCTGCCCAGGTCCATGCTGGACTTGGAACTGTAGACATTTACATTCCTTGCATTCCTGGCTATGTTGTTCATTAGAGCAGGGGGCAACCACTTCAGTTAAAGTGCTCCCTCCCACCGAGACCCTCTCACTATTCATTATAGAATACGCATCTGAGCAGAATCCAGACACATCCCCAAGGCTGATACACATCCTGCTTTGATCAGTTTGAACAACCTTGGGAGAAGCTACAATGACCCTGAGATCTCGGGGGCATATTTACAATAACTGGCGCATCCCTGCAAACCAGCAGGGATGTATGTAAATGTAAATGTAGTTGAGCTTATATAGCGCACAGCTACCCGCAGTGGGTTTCCCGGCGCTTGCTTAGGGAACCCTTCCTGGTATTCCCCTGTGAGATAGCAGGGTATCCACAAGGTGAAAGTCAGGCATCCCGCCGCGAGGGGCCGTTGTGGAGATTAAGCAAGCTATTGCCCAGAGTCGCAGAGTGTGAACCCGTGAGTCGAGGAGGCACCGGGGCGATAATTATCGAGTCCGTGGAATTTTTAGCCCAAGACCCGCCGAGGCGGGGAATTGAACCCTGGTCCAGGACCGATCTCAGCTTCCGGGTCTGCTGCCTCTAACCCCTGAGCCACACTTCTCCACCAGGGATGCACCAGTTATTGTGTGCCACAGCTCCGTCATCATCGTGCAAAAACGGCACAGATGCGTGATGCATCTGTGCCGTAAAAGTGACGCAAGCGCAAGCGTGACGCAGCTCCAGCAATGCTCTGGTGCCCTATCTAGTTAATGCTGCGTCAATCCTTACGCCTGCTTCAGGCAGGCGCAGGGTTTTGACGCAGCATGGGCCTAAAAGTGACTGAGTGAAATCTTGTAGATTTCACTCAGCCACTTTTAGGAGGCGTTCCTGCACCGGAACGCCCCCCCCTGCACAGGAACGCCTAAATGGGGCGCAGGGCATTACAACGTGATGCATCTCCCAGATGCGCCACGTTGTAAGTACCCCCGCACCATGGAGCAGGATTTGCGCCGCCGCTGCGTCACAAAAGTGACGCAACGGCTGCGTAAATGAGGCGCATGGGGCTTGTAAATCTGCCCCTTCATGCCTTGATCATTGAGTGGCCATTCCCCTTGGTAGCTGGATGTCCAATCTCCATCCTCCCTAAAACACAACGTTTGTAGATGATTCTTGGTCAAGATTGGCCATAAGTACTGGTTTCTTTGACTAGTGGTTGGTACCACAGTCATCATCTACAGAGGAGCTGCCTATGTGAGTAGTCGAGAATAACTGGTACCTTGGTGGTTGCTATCTCCTTCCATTCTAAGACTAAGCCTGGATCACAATCATCAAAGATGCACGGCCGTGACTGAGGAGAGGAGAGTGAGGAGAGGCTGGTGCCTGTTGAGATGACAATGATTACGTCATTCAGGTTGAGGTCCCTCTTGTCTGTTAGTGAGGTGTGGAGCACAGCTCACAGAGAGCATCTGCTGGATCTGTCATTGGACAATGCCAACTCCAAAACAAATGCTATCCCTTCAGCTAGTCGAACAGGAAGTTTTCATCATCTCCTGCACAATATCACCCTGGAGCCCCAGTCAAGACCTGTCACCTTTTGTAGATGCTGAAGGTGAGTTTTCTTTTTCCCTGACCACTCCTGAGCTGCTAGGGAGCTTGTGTACTCAATCTAGGCGCCTCCAGAAGTCTTGAAAATTACCTCAGCCTCACCCGTTGCTGTGTAATTCAGATACACAGATGTTGTTGCTCTGCATCAGGAATCATTCATCACATCTCTATAGCCTAGCGGTACTGCAGATATTTTAATTTGAGCACCCAATCAATACCCAGAAGGTATATTATCTTCAGCTTTGTTCTTGCTTTTCCGGTAGTCATTGCCTGCAACCCTGGACCTGTGGGAACGACTGCCTTAATATTCATTTTATTAAATTAGTGGGTTCAAAGATATATGCCTGGCTCTGTTGTTACCACCTTAAGTATGTTTTCGATTATACTGGTTGTGGAATTAGATGTTACCTCCAATGTACACACATTGTAGTTAGTAGGAAGGCAATGAACATTCCTACTGTGCCCCCTTCAGAGTGGTTTTTGTATCAGGTGCATATAAACCTCATTAGAATTTCAGCACCAGCCACTGAAACCTGTACAGTTTCCCCTTGTAGTGTACCAATGGAATGTGCCAGCTTTGAAATGATGCAGTGGGATTCTGATGTTTAAGCTATTGTTTGTAGTTACAAAGTTCTTTAGGAAGGATATTTTGCTGAAATTTGAAATCGCAAGCATTGTTCCAAATTCATTCTCACTGAGCAACACTGGCTATAAGCCCACGTTCAAAGTGACAACAGCTTGGAGGGGCATATTTACCAATATATCATGCAGTGCAGCACACCACCTTGCTGCGCTTCGCTCCGTGACAGGAAAGGGCAGGGAATGCACAGTATTTAACATAATATGGCTCATTCCTGCCTTTTCCCAGCACTGGCGCACAATGTGATGCCTAGGACTAATGCAGGCACTCTTGCACCATGGTGCAAGGTTGCCTGCTTTATAGGAGGCATTGTTTTTGTGCAGGAAGTGGCACCTTCCTGCAAAAAAGAAAATCCCTGAGTCATTTTCCTCTTTCTATGTGTGCCTCAGAATGCAGCACACATAGAAAGAGGAAGGAAAGAGGAGAAATAAACATATTTCTCTTCATTATGCTTTACCTTGTGATGCATAGCAGTTTTGGCGTTTTCCCAGGTCTACCACCTATGGTAGATCTGGGAATGCGTCAAAATCCATGGGTGTTGCTTGGGAACACCCACATATTACCCATGGAATGCTTCCCTGGGGCAGAATAATGCAACGGAGCAATTTGCACTGTGTTTCGTTAATCTATATATATCAAGCCACTCAGAGCCATGCAAGGTGGCCTTGGTGGCTTGATAAATCACATTTAAGGTTTGCGTCATGCATGCAACCCATTGCTTGGTGCCAAAGCGAAGCAACCCTTTCACAAACATGGCCCTTAGTCCTTATACATTGTAAAAGTCTTTGTGGTCATATCTTTACCAGGAAAATCTCTGGTTTTCTTTGTTGTTCATTGTTTTAGGTATAGTATATTATTATTATGTATATTAAAGTGCTTTTGTTTTATAGAGTAAAGCGATGACTGTAGTGGTGTTAAAATGTCCCACTGTATTATGAGGACCCAATTCACAAAGATTCATCTCGGGGTATAGCTGACAAAAGCAATACACACCTGACAAACATTAGGCTTGGAACAGAGAAATAAACCAACAAACCCTAGGATCTGCCCTGTTCCATTTGTGCTACCTTATGGAACCTGATGACGGCGATAATGCCAGAAACCGGTCCCAGGATGCTTGTTTCCGGTCCAGGGAAGACATGGCTTTGGCCGTTCGGGCTGGACTGTTCCCATGAGGCACAGGGTCTGACTGTTTTGCATGTGGCCATGTCTGAACTGGGGTGGCGGAGTGAGCTAAAGAATGGTGATGGATTAATCCCAGATCAGTTGACTGGCAGTGAGTGTTTGATTTGCTCAAACGCTCCGTCCATCATCCCCCTTTTGTATCGCTTTGCTCGCCCTAAGTTGGCAGGGTATGCTCAGACGTGAGTCCCTTGCTCACTTTGCCACTGGATTCAAGCTAGCCTGGCTGATAAAGGCTGAAATGCCAGAAACCGGTCCCAGGATGCTTGTTTCCAGATCCAGGGAAGACATAGCTTTGGCAGCTCGGGCTGGACTGTTCCCATGAGGTACAGGGTCAGACTGATTTGCATATGGCCATGTCTGAACTGGGGTGGTGGAGTGAGCTAAAGAATGATGATGGATTAAACCCAGATCAGTTGACTGGGGGTGAGTGTTTGATTTGCTCAAATGCTCCGTCCATCATCCCCTTTGGTATCGATTTTTTCGCCTTAAGTTGGCAGGGTAGGCTCCGACGTGGGTCCCTTGCTCACTCTGCCACTGGATTCAAGATAGCCTAGCTGATGAGGGTTATGAACCCGAAGCCGGTCCCAGGATGCTTGTTTCCAGTCCAGGGAAGTCATGGCTTGGCAGTTCGGGCTGGACTGTTCCCATGAGGCACAGGGTCAGACTGATTTGCATGTGGCCATGTCTGAACTGGGGTGGTGGCGTGGGCTAAAGAATGATGATGGATTAAACCCAGATCAGTTGACTGGGAGTGAGTGTTTGATTTGTTCAAATGCTCCGTCCAACATCCCCTTTGGTATAGCAAAGGAAGAAAGGCACGTAAAAAACATATGGGACCAGATCTCTAAAGCATTTTCCAGTTGCAAATGACCGGATTTTGGCTCGTTTGTGACTTGAAAAATGCTTTTTGTAATATACAAAATGCAAAATGTGATTCGGTTGCTTGTTACCAAATCGCTATTTGTATTTGGTCTTCGGTATTTGGAAGGGGAGTGTTTTGGGTGCTCATTCCAAATACCATATCTCTGTAGTATGTATTACTGTTTTGCGACGCAAAACAGTAGTACTTGACCACCATTTTAAAAGTGGTGGTAACCCATTCGCAAATGGAAAGGGATCCCGTGGGACCCCTTCCCCTTTGAGAATGTTAAAATAATATTTTTTTTGAGCAAGCAGTGGTCTGGACTACTGCCTACTCTAAAAAAATGGAACTTCAAAGAGTAATTTGTTTCTTTTTAAATACATCCAAATTTTCCTTAAGGAAAAAGGATGCATGAAAAAAAAAGGATTGCTTCATTAAAAAGTAATCACAGACATGGTGGTCGGTTGACCTCAGCAGGCCACAATCTTTGTGAGGGCTGCCATTCCTGGCCTACCTCATTATTATTTATGAGGTAGGTCGATTTGCAACCCACTAGAAATTTCTTTTTAGAAGTTGTACATTTTCCTACATAAGGTATTGAGATTTCCTAATTGCAATTCCATAAGAATCACAATTTGGAAATCGCAATTCCTACTTTTTGTACATCTGGCCCTTGATGTGATTTCTCTGTGCATGTGTGGTAAAAAGTGTGTTCATGAGTGATAGCGAGAGAATGAGATTAAGTGAGAGTGTATGTTTTAATTTAGTGTGTTTGAGATTGTCAATGTCAGTGAAAGAGTATGTTAATCATCAAGGGGCATATTAGCAAGCAATAGCGATATTTATCGCTAAATGCGCTTAGCGCAGTTTTTTTATCGCTGCCTATCGCTGGATATGTTAGAGGAGAAAACATGCTATTAGCAACGTTTTTCTCCATTGTGCTAAAATATCCAGCGATAGTGGCGAAATGCGTGAATATTGCTGGAAATCCAGCGATATTCACGCATTAACGCCAATGGGGACATAACCTGAAAATCCACCTCCCATTGGATAAACAGGTAAGTCATGTTTTCAGCAGGCATTAGATTATAGCGATTTTTTTTTATTGCTATGCCTGCCTTGCTAATAGGCGATAGCTATGTTAGTGAATGGTTTCCATCGCTAACAGTTTGGGTACACCCACTTTGCATGTCATTAGCGACAAATATCGCTGACATGCAAAGCGGGCCCCAAACCGGTCGCTATCGCCTAAAAGCTATCGCTAACTGCTGTTAGCGACAGCTTGCTAATAGGGCGATAAAAATATTGCCAATTTAGCAGCAAAAAGTGCAGCTAAAGCGGCGATATGGCCCTTGCTAGTATGCCCCCAAGTGAGTTTGAGAGTGAGCATGAATATGTGAAAACAAGGATGAGGAAGTGAGTAAATCAGTTTGAATGAGTTAGAATGGGTGAGTGGGAGATTGTGAGAGGGAAAGGGAAAGGGAGAAAGTCAGGAGTGAAGTTACCAATGGTGCCGGAGGTGCAATTTGGCCAGGGCCCCAGCGCCTGAGGGGCTTACTGAAACCTATTTCTTAAAACACAGCAGCTGTACCACAGGAATTCAAATCAGAGCCCCTTTTTACCAGTAGTTGTGAGTGAGACTCAGTGATTGTGAAAACGTGAGTCCCCCATTAGATCTTGCTCCTTTCATCGCTCTCCTTTTCCTCACAGGGCACAGTGATCTTGGCAAGCAGGCAGGCACTGCTGCTCTAGGGGAAGGTGGTCCTGGCTGTCCCTGGGTGATGTCTCCTCACCCAGCTTGGAGACTGGCAGGCCATAGCCCCCAGCCTGTTCTCATGTGGAAGTTATGCAGAGCCTCTGCTCCTCACACTGCCCAACTGGCTGCTTGACAGCTGACAATTTTGGGGGCCTCCAGCTTCCCTTCCGATAGTCCATTTCCAACCATCAAATGTGATTGAGGGTCAGAGTTTCTAAAGTTTGTATTGGGGGTATGCTTACCTTTGAAGTGGCCACTCCTCTGTCCTGTCATTTCCCTACGAAGCAGTTTATCACAGCTGAAGCAATTCCAAATCGATGCCCCCCCCCCAATGGAGGCCATGGGAATTTCTAGAAGATGTCAACCACCGTGACATGCATCAAAATGTTACCCCATAGCCCCAACCCTACTCTTTATGATTTGCTTATCAGCCCCACCTCCTTCCCGACATGTGCTCAGACCTCTTTTCAGTGACCTGTAGCTGAATTAAAGAGCAACCTTTGAAGTGTTCGAAAGAGCATGGCTTGCACTTCCTCCAGTGTGTGTTCAACCCACCTCGCATGATTGCAGAAATCCACAAATATGTCTGGGCGTATTCCTCTACCTACTCATGCTCCTCCAATTAGGCCTGACACTCTCAAACGCAACCCAGAATCTTCCATGTACTGTACCACTCACAGGTATCCTTACACCCAGCACATGCAAACAACACAAACACACTGCACAGTGCTACGTACTACCATGATGTAGGCCGAAGGTGATTTACGTACAGAGCAGAACTTTACATGAATGAGCCTGTAGGCACAAGGTATGCTGCCATCACAGTGCTTGTGCTACTTATCTCCTGGCAATGGGAGTAAGCTACCAGTTCAACAAGACCGCAATATCTGAGATAGTCCTATATCAGTGCACACATGCATGAAGCATGTTCGCCCTTCAGTACCAGTAATCCAGACATCATTGAAGCTGGGCACTCAGTGCAGGGGTACACATTCATCTCCATAGGAGTAAGGTTCCCATCCTACCAACCAGTATCTGCATTATTCATTATTTGTTGCATAAATTGTATCATCACATTCATTTTTGATGTGAGGACACATTTTGTGCTAAAAAAAGCAGAACATTGCGTGTGACGTGAGCAGCTGCTCGCATGTGGTTTGTTCATGTTATACCTGTTCTACCACAATAATATTGTTAACCAATGAAGTCTCAATTGCACGATTTGTCATATTGTTATAAATTCTCAGGTATTTCAAGCAACAAATATAACGCGAAATGCTAAATTTGCACAAGAAAAGGGGGCGTAAATAAAATTTCGCTAATCTGCCCTTTCATTTCTTTGAATGCTGAAAAGTCTCAGGATGTGGAGACATATGGAGCCAAATACACCAACCTGAATGTATGTGACTCAACACAGCATCATTTGAGCTGTTCAAACCTTTTGGAGAATGTTCCCATCGCCCCCCTTGGCACTCCAAGCCGGTGACAAAATCTTGGAAAGAAGAAGTGGTAGTCCCCTCACCTTGCCCCAGACAGCAGGTGCCATGAAGAAGTGGTGCAGAAACCCATCCAGACAGAACAGTGCCGCTATTCATCTCTGTTACTAAGTGCAGGCAGAAGTGCGGTTTGTTGTGCTACATAAGCAAAACTGTTCATATTATTAACGGTTGTGCACAGCCTTATTTTTGTTAAGTCAATGGGGCATAATTACAAGGAATTGGTGCAGCGCCGCACTGCACCAAATTTGGCAGCACCGTGCTGTACCATTTCCAAAATGCAGGAATGTGATGTATTTACAAGGATACAGTGCACCCGTGTGTTTCTCCAAGCGCTAGCACTAAAAATAGCTGCCTAGTGCAAACACAGATACCCTTGCGCCATAGTACCAGGGTGCCTGTGTTGCAGGGATGATTGTTTATGTGCAGGAAGATGTCCCTTATGCACATAAACAATCAACAATGGTGATTTGCTACTTCTGTGTGTGCTGCATTCTGCAAGTTGCACAAGAAAAGGGGGCGTAAATAAAATTTTGTTAATCTGCCCTTTCATTTCTTTGAATGCTGAAAAGTCTCAGGATGTGGAGACATATGGAGGCAAATACCCCAACCTGAATGAATGTGACTCAACATAGCATCATTTGAGGCTGTTCAAACCTTTTGGAGAATGTCCCCATTGCCCCCCTTGGAACTCCAAGCTGGTGGCAAAATCTTGAAAGGAAGAAGTGATAGTCACCTCACCCTACCCCAGACAGCAGGTGCCAAGAAGAAGTGATGCAGAAACCCATCTAGACAGAACGGTGCCACTATTCATCTCTGTTACTAAGTGCAGGCAGAAGTGCGGTTTGTTGTGCTACATAAGCAAAACTGTTAATATTATTAATGGTTGTGCACAGCCTTATTTTAGTTAAGTCAATGGTGCATATTTACAAGGAATTGGTGCAGCGCCGTACTGCAGCAAATTTGGCAGCACCGTGCTGCGCCATTTCCAAAATGCAGGAATGCGCTGTATTTACAAGAATACGGTGCACCTGTGTGTTTCCGCTAGCACTAAAAATAGCTGCCTAGCACAAACACAGACACCCTTGCACCATAGTACCAGGGTGCCTGTGTTACAGGGATGATTGTTTATGTGCAGGAAGGTGTTCCTTACTGCACATAAACAATCAACAATGGTGATTGTCTGCTTCTGTGTGTGCTGCAACACACATAGAAGTAGTAAATCACCATTAT
The DNA here is from genome assembly GCF_964261635.1 of Lissotriton helveticus. Lineage (NCBI taxonomy): Eukaryota > Metazoa > Chordata > Amphibia > Caudata > Salamandridae > Lissotriton > Lissotriton helveticus. The sequence goes on from NC_136072.1 coordinate 526,876,554, forward strand.
TTAATGATTGTTTATGTGCAGGAAGGAGCACCTTTCTTCCTATTGTGCCAATCTAACGCCTACTTTTTCATGGTGTCAGTTTTGGCGCTGCCTCAGATTTACACATCCTTGTCAATCTAGAGCAGTGTCAAAAAGCAATGGATGTTGCAGTGGAACGCCCACAGCAACACCCATTGAATGCCCCTTTCACCCAGAAAACTGCATGAAAGGGTACCATATTTACAAAGCGGAGTAAAGCCACAAAAAGTGGCTTAACACCACTTTCTAAATATGGAGCAGTGCACTGCGCCACTGAAACGTCGGTAAAAGTGACTTCCGGATGCACAATCTCTTTGAAAATATGTTTCGTGTTTTAGCTGTATTTTCACCCACTCTTTGTTAAATAAATCATGCATCCTAAGGTACTGTTTGCTAAAAAAAATCACAACATCCCATGTGCATGCACTTTGATGATGAACCTTGAATAGCTGGTGCAAACACAACCCTCAATTACTACCTATGTAAAAAGCCATTTACTAAATGTTGTATCTTTGCTAATCATAGATAATGGCAGGGCCTAGAGCTCACCAGTCCTGATTAATTTGCTTGTGTCTCTGGCTGGTGAAGCATATTGTCTCCGCCGGGTCTCCTGCTCGCTCTTTGGTCTTGAGTGTAATTAAGTGCCCTGTTCCAAATTCAGGTTTGGAAACTACCACTTTTACTGCAGTGATATAATCCGATGCACTATGGTGAAATGCTTCCATATAAAGAGACTTTATCATATATCTGCATTATGTTTTATCACAGTCCCAGGGACTCCTTTGCCAAACCTTCTGGTCTTTCAAAGACACCCCATCTGGATCAGCTTCCTCCAGACCCATCATCCCCCCTTCACTAACAGATGAAGAGAAGCTTCCTGTGTACTAGCAGTACTTATCGACATGGCTGAGGCCCAAGAGTAGGAACTACAAAATAGTGGAGCACTCCTTACATGTAAATAACTACTCTTATCATAATTCAAATCAATTTTCCATATCCATTAGTACATCCTGGTATACATAGCATTAGTATTACTAGAGATACTATCTCATAACTCGGCTTCAGACATTCAGGTATGTGAAGAACAGGCTTCCCAGGTAGCGTCCAAGCAGCAATAGACACTTCGCATCCATGGTCTACCCTGGACAGATTATGATTGCCACAGGGTGACCATGCTCCCAATGGATGTATGACATTACAACGCATGCTTTTACATCGCATGCTTTTACAACGCGGTTTTTACAACGCATACCATTACAATGCATAGTGCTTTTAGGCGCTGGATAGTGAATTGTTTAATTTACTATTCCAACTCCAGTCCCCGTGGATAGTAGGGAAGGTGTTGGATAGTACATTAAACCTATTCCCTATCCTAGAGCGTCCACCAGCGCAATGTGTTGTAATGGTTTGCATTGTAAAAGTTGCGTTGTAAAGGCACTGCGTGGTAAAAGTTGCGTTGTAAAGGTTGTTTACCGCTCCCAATAAAACTACACTAGACCCATGCCAGGGTGTGGCCAGCCTGTATGGGGCTGCCAAATGTTCACCCAGAGGTCTTCTACCCCACGACCATACCGTAACACAAATGAGGTGTCAAGGTGCCTGAAATAATTCCATTTCCACACTGAGATGCTGTAGCTGCTGTGCTAATGGACACTTTAAAGAGCAGGCTGTGAATGACAAGCCCGAAAATCCAGGTAGTGGGAGATGTGCAGTTATATGGGCACCTTTGGTGGGGGCTTTTTGTTCTGGGCACCCTGTCAAAACGAATTAACCTCCTACTGGATTTTTGTCACTTTAAACTTGATTAATTTGAAAGGAATAAAGGCATTTACCACTACTCACAGAGGTCAACTGTCTTTGCATTCACCACCATATAGTGTTATTTTGAAATCCATAGAGGTCTTAGCTGCAGAGGGAGGGAATTTAGGGACACTCAACCTAAAGCAGATAACTTCAGGCTATATTTTCACAAACACTATTTAATATTGGGACTAAACCTGTTTTCATTCAGTCACACTTTTTGCACATAATTCACATGAATATAACATGTTTTGCCCAGGATCACATAATGTGTTAAGTTTATAGAGCTGGGTTACAAGCTCTGTCATTTGGTGCCACAGCTAACAGTTTAACTGCTAGACATTGTGGGCCTCATTTACTTATTTTTGGCATAGGGCAGTGTTGCAAGCCTTCCGGCTGGAATGTGCCGTACCTATAAGATACGGTGCATTTCTGACTTTTTTTACTGCACTAGACCACAAATGGCTGCCTAGTGGCAAAGCATGTGGCCCTGCACCATGGTGCTATGATGCCTGCATTGAAATCAGGCTGGTTTTGTGCAGAAAGGGACATCTTCCTTCACAATAACAACCGTTACGCCACCCCTGGATGGTGTAGGCTTTTGACGCATTCCCAGGTTTACAGCATGTTGGAACATCCAAAGTAACACCCATGGCACGCCTCCCTATTGCAGTGTGAGGCGACGCAATGATTTGTGCTGCATTGCCTCATACCATATCTACAAAGTCATGAAAAGCCACGCAGGGTGGCTTTATGTGGCCTCGTAGATATGGCTCTGCATTGTGCACCACCGAAGGGTCATTAAAAGTGACTTTCCGGAGGCACACGGGCAACTGCCACTGTACTGTAAATAAAGAACCCTAAAATAATGAAAAAGGGCACCAGATGAAAATGTCATCTCTATTCCTCCCCTGGGAGGAAGTTAATTATTTTGTGACAAATAGGTGAGAATGCAAACTTTTAGTGAGACCACAGGGCCAAAATCACAAATCGAAAATGAAAAAGGTAAACAGAATACTAATCATAAGCCACATGTAGGGCACAATGGGAATCAAAAGACTGAAGGCAGGGAAATATGGGAACGGGGGATAATGGGGCTAATCCATTTACTGAATGGTAATGTCAGGCACTTCTTAGGGTCTAGGATAGACAAGGCAGCATTAAAGGGAATAACCAGAAAAAGAAACTACCCCACACCTTAACTGTATCACAAATGAATGGCTGTGAGTGAGTGAGACGGACAAGTCATGCCCTTGTTCATCTGCTCCCTAGTATTCCATTCATCCATCCTTCTCCACTCACTTCTGTGCCGGTCCATGAAATGAGCAAGATAGATACAGGTATTTTATTAATTGTCGAAGTTTCAAAAATACGCAGGATTTTTTGGCAGTGGGGCAAAGATGTAGGTGGATGGCCCTCCATGTACTTCGCATTGTGGGGAACCATTCTCCTTGTGCTTTAAGGGGGTCGCATTCAGGTATTATTATGCTCTTTGGCAGAGCTGAACATTAGACATTAATAACAGGTGACAAGATTCACATCCTACCTCCCCATTCTCCCCCCACTACCACCATCCCAAAGTGCTGGTGACCAGCAAAAGGCATCAAGGGAAAATAAAGCAAGATGATGAAAGGGCAAGGAGGTACCACCTAAGAAAGGCTCGGGCAGAGGAAGTCCCCCTGACTATACAGGACAAGCCACAAAAGTTAACCCCAAAGCGCTGCTAACCCCGATTGTAGAGTTGGCCTACATTTTCTACTGTTTTGAGATCTTTTTGGCTGTAGTACCTCTTGAAGTGTAGTTTGTGAATAGAAATGAGCTTACTCTTTTATGGGTGGGTGTTTGTATTTGCATGTCCCTTCCTAAACCTCTCCTTACTCCTTATTAAATTCCTCCCATTTAACTACCCCTGCTATCTCTCCCACATTTACCACTAAAGCATAGATCTACATGTGTGAAGATAGTCACACATGTGGTGGAGATCACCCCCTTGGAATAAGAGGCTGAGGTTTCCCCAAGTAGGCTAGTGAATACCATTTTGTAGTACATTTGTGACACTACTGTAATACTACTAACTGTACTAAGAAAATGCAGTTTTTCTATAGGCTTCACAGTTTTTCTTGCAATATGAAAGGATGTTTCCCTTATGCCCCTCCACAGAGGGAGTTTAATGGTCTCTCAGTGACTGGTGCTATGTTTCTAATGTGTTTTCACCAGTTACTCTCTCGCCCGCTCTGTCCAGAGTGTAGACCATAACCTCCATCTAGAAGCCTAAATCCAATCTCACTGAGATGCAGGACCTCTGTCCATGAACATTTTGAATAAAATATATGAAATATTCCGATGTTATGCCCAAATGTATATATTAACAAAATCATTAGAAAAAATTACATTGCTCAATTGAAAACACCAGTGATGACTACTGTAACCAGTGTACTCTAACATAATTTGCATAGATGTTTAAGTTATACACTTCTAGTGCACTACCCCTTATTACCTCAACAGCAACCATTAATCTAAGTAGCCAATAACTGAATTTAAGCCTTCACTGGTGCGTTTTGGCAGCTTCTTGCCAACACAGACTCCCTTCCACCAGGGTGCATGGGTGCCTCCTTTGCATGTAGGATTGTTTTTGTGCAGGAAGGGGAACCTTCCTGCACAATAAAAATCCTACGAAGTGTTTCCTCTTTTTATGTGTCCTGCAGAATGCAGCACACATGGAAAGAGGGAAAAATGAGGAGAAATAAACACATTTCTGCTCGTTAAGCCTCACCTCGGGAGGTGTGTGGATTTGACTCTTCCCCAGGTTTATATCACTTTGTAAATCTGGGGCAGCCTCAAATTCCAAGGAATGCCTCCTGGGCGCAGAGTAAGGCGACGCCGTCATCTTACGTCATGATTCATGAGGCCACGCAATCTTTACGAGAGCCCTGCATCACGCATGTTCTACTTTAAGTGGTGCAATAGTGACACAGGCTTCTCATAAATAAGCCCAGTTGTACTTAAAATTTAATAATGTGGCATAGTATGAAATTCTAAAGTCCTGGTGCCAGACGTGATCAAGGGTCAACAGGAAAATCATGTGGTACCCCCTACTCATAAGATGTTATTTGTCATGCAATTACACATTTGACATGTCTTACGCTTGCAGTTGTTCTGATCTTGATATTTGTACTGGCGGGTGTACCTCAAGTACAAATTTCACCCTTGCGACATACGACAAACTGTAGAGTCGTGCTAAAATGGCTTTTTGAGCGTTAGCATGGATGCCAAAAACAACAATGTGGTGTTGCAGATTTTTTTCTACTATGTGTGCAATGCAACCTTGCACAAATGTTAGCTAATCTCGGGTTCACTTCAACAGGCGCGATTTAACCACATTAAAGCGTCCATGTGCGAAAAAAAGTGACATTCTTTTCAATTGGCCCAGTTTCTGAGTAGTGGGATCAGCACTCGTCCAGAGTACTGCTGGCTCTGCTCGGGGATACTGCTCAGCTCAAAAATCACAGTGGTATTTTTCATTGATTGCTCTGTCCTCCGGCACCGTCCTTTTTAACACTTGGAGTTATAATACACTTATGCAGCAGAGGGCAGCAGAAGCCTAATTATATTAAATAAAGAATTTGTATGAGCAAGATTGTTTGGAAAGGTGAGGTTAATGCTAAAAATATAGGGCCTTATTTTAAATTTGTTGGCAGATGGTGTTCAATGCCTGTACCCTTTAGTGGGAACAGCGCAGCTTAAGAAAGCACTTGGACAGGTGCTTCGTGTAATATTCACACACCATACTCACAATAAAGCGTAAAGGGCCATTTTTATTAGGACAGGTTCATGTCACTGCTTATCAAATTGAAACCACTTTGACCTAACATCAACTTTTGAAAGCAGCCTCAACTTTCTTCACCTACCCCTTTTCCCCACACCATTCTCCAGAAGTACGTACTATTGCCCAAGTCCCCATACTCTGACTTCATGCTTTTCTCTTTCATTCGCCGCCCTGCTTGCATTACCCCAGTCTCACTTTGTCTTACTGAACCATATATCCCCCAAAGAAGCCTCTTTGTCCTATTCCAAAACTCCACAAACCGTCTTTGTGTCCTCTGTGCTCTTCTCCTCCCCTCCTCACCCCCCCTTCCACCCCGAGGGGTGGATACGTTAGCATCGGAATCACCATCCCCCAAATATATCCTGGAGGGCGTTTTCCTGCCCCTTCCCCTCACCATCAAAGGGAAACATCGTTAACATCGCAGTCAGTACACCGCGATGCTGTTACATCGCGGTCGTTACAACGACTGTGATTTTATCACGCTATGCCATTACAACACAAGTCTTTACAGCGTGCTAACATTACAAATAGTGTAGTTTACTATCCCACCACCTACCCTACTGTTAAGTGAACTGGAATTGGTATAGTAAATTACACTTTTCTAATGTTAGCTCGCCATCTAGCGCAAGTCGATGTAAAGACTTGTGTTGTAATGGCATAGCGTGGTAGCATCGCAGTCGTTGTAACGACACGCGTCGTACTACCTTGCGTGGTAACGTCATACATCCCCATCAACATTCCATGTGCCTTTCACTCCTCACCTCTGCACCAAACCTTCTCATTCCATCGCTCCCCCATCGTTTCATGTACTTTCATCATGTAATATACATTTCTAGAGTGCGATAAATGCACCCATCAGCTCAAAACAGAAACTGCTCTTCCTCCTTAATACCTCGATGTGCAATCTCATCAGTGTCCAATGATTTACAGAAAAACCTCACATCTCTTTCGAACTTTTTCCTTGCTTTGTCAACCGCCGCAGGTTTTAATGCTCCTTTCCACTGCCTCCTGGGCAAAAAGTCAGCCCATATCAGATGTCCATGTGAACTGCCTCTTAATTAACTGTAAATCCTCTTTCGTGTGTTACAACATTCTCCCCCAAGTGAATAAGGAGCATGTTCAGGCTCCCCTTCTGTGGCACCAGTTTAGCCAAGAAAGGCACGAGATTACCTCATTGCATCCCACTCTTACCCCATCATATCACCTCATGCCTGCTACTGGACAGTCCAAGGCTCCTGCCATAGATATGCCGATCCGCATAGTTCACAGACCATTGCACAAAAGAATGGTTACGGCCCGCTCACGCACCCTGCAGTTAAAAACACTGCATTAGTAGGTGTACTACCGAGAATGCCTTCACCCTGCCCTCCCCCAGAATACATTACTTCTGCACACAGCACTAACAGCATCAGGAGTTCCACCTGCCAATCCTCCAGGGTGTGCAGACAAAATATCGAGTTGGAAAATTTGAACAACAGAAATATCGAATCCTAAATATCGGTAGTGAGAAATATCGATTTGAAGATAAGAAATATTGTTTAAAAAAATATATCAATAATATCATTTGCAAAAATATAGTTGTTTAAAATATCGATTTTTTAAGTAGTGTTATGTATTTTAGTATACATTTTAAATGTGTGATGTATTTTTTTGTATAAGTATTGTTTATGTTTTTAATATGTGTTAGATTTTTGTAGTTATCAATTGTATTTTAATAAAAATGTGTGTATTTTTGCTCTGTAGCAGGTTGTAGGTTTAGCGGGGAGTAGGGTGGGTAGTAATTGAATTATAATAAATTAATTATCTTTTTTATTAATTAATATTCATTTAATTGAGATTTTATAGTGTTAATTGTGTAATTTATTAATTTGTTGTTAATTAATATTAATTAAATACAGAATTTGTGTAATTAATTTTAGGTGTGGGTTGTGGGGCTTATAGGGTAAAGGGTGGGAAGTAATTTATTTTTAATTAATTAATAATTAGTTGTTAATTATTATTAATTAATTAATTGGAAATTAAATATTGAAATTGTGTAATTAATTGTAGGTGTGGGTTGTGGGGTTTATATGGGTAAAGGGTGGGAAGTAATTTATTTTTATTTATTTAATAATTAGTTGTTAATTTATATTAATTATTTATTTGAAAATTAAATTTGGATTTTTTTAATCATTTTTAGATACAGGTTGTGGGGCTTATAGGAGTAAAGTGTGGGAAGTAATGTTTAATTAATCAATAATTAGTTGTTGATATTTTTTAATTAATTGAAAATTAAATATGGGAATTGTGTAATTAATTTAAGTGTGTGTTGTGGGGTTTATATGGGTAAAGGGTGGGAAGTTAATACATTTTTATGTGTTCTAATTTGTATTTTAATTAATAATATTTATTTAATTGATAATTAATTACGTTAATTATGGAAGCACATTTTTTTTAAATTTAGATGTGGGTTGTGAATTGTGTGGTGTTATAGGGTAGGATGTAAATAAAATGAATGTATGCAATAATGGTTTTGTTTATTAATAATTTCCAACAAAAAATATTTGTTTGAAAACATATTTGTATATTTTATTTGATATATTATATGTGTGTGTGTGTAGGTATTGGTGATATGTATTTAACATTACAATATGTTTTTATTTTTTTAATTTACAATTTTAAATATATTTGTATTTACATTTTTAACATATTTATATACTTTTGTAATTTATTTTGTTTTTCAAATTTTTTATGTTTTTTTTAATAAATGTTTTTATTGCCATTTGAAATTATAGCGGGCATTACAATACATATAATGAAACATTTGGACAATGATTATATATTTCTAATCTCTTATGGAATGGTCATCTGACCCTAAGCAGTCCATTTGTTGATTCTTACCATGTATAATCCCATGACATTCTCAGAGAATACCCTCTTGTCAACATAACCATGTAACTCCCCAACATACCCCCCACCCACCCTCCCTTTGTCTGTTTGAATTCTACCTCTAATCTAGATTGATTCCTAGTCTGGCTACGCTTCTAATCTACTCCTGGTGTGTCAAGGTGTGTTAGTCACAGTTCTGTTCTCTAGGGGTTGTTCCTAGTACCAGTGTTCGGGGGGGGTGGAGCCCCAGATGGTTGTGTTTCCCTTAGGTCTTTGATCATTGCTTCCAAGGCCCGTACATCATCCTCAATTTTCTCATTGTGCCGTACTTGCTTTATCTGAACTGCCTCTGCTGTTGCCCATTCGTAAACATCCTTCACCCACATTACTACTCTTGGTGGGGCATGGCCCTTCCAGGATATTGCTATGCAGCGCTTTGCAAGGACTACATCCAGCATCACAAATTTCCTACTCAGGTTTTTACCCTTCGGAGTAGAGAGTAATCCCAATAGGACTGTGCGGACCTCCCCGGGAATCACCCAACCCATGGCTTCTTTTAGTGTGGCTAAAATTTCTGTCCTGTAAATATTTTATGTTGTTGTTGATATTCTGTCTGTTTTAAATTTTGAATTGACTGTAGTGGGAATAGTAATTTTTACCTATCCACTATCCAACACTTTCCCTATTGATGCACTAACTGGAGTGGGAATAGTAAGTTTTAGCCCTCCGCTAACCAACACTTTTCCTACTGCTGCACTGACTGGAGTGGGAATAGTAATTTTCAATGTTTTGGCAGTGAACCATCTTCCAGATCCTGCCCCGATCCCACCCAAGCTCCACCGGCACCATTGAGTGACGCAATCCTGAAAGAGTGTGTTCCGTACCTGTACAGGCCCATCCCACCCTTCACAATACCAATCGTAAAACTGTAAGCATTTAAAAAGCTGCAACTCTCTTCCCTCCTTTGTAACAAAACAACTCTACCTGCTAGTGCCCGGCTACAACTGAAAATGTCTCCATTCCCTCAACGGGCAAGTCTCTGCCCTTACTGCTTCTCACAGCCAAACCCATTTCCCCCTCCTGGTCTGTTCTGTCTTTGAACTCCTCAGCCAAATCTGCAACTGGGACTGCTCCAGACGCACCTCTTGATATAACACTCCCGACTGTCATGCCAACCACAACAACTCAGAAACCCTGAAGGCTCAAAAAAACAGACATAGCATCCATAAGCAAAAAATTCCAAACTAAAAAAGATCGTAGCATCACAAAGGCAAAACCTCCAAAATACTCAAATTATATAGCCTCACAGATCCCCAAAACCTTTCCCTTCTCCTTACTCCTTCAGAATTTGCCCCAACAAGCCACTCTGCACTGGGTCAAGACCTCAAAACAATTTTCCATAGAACGAAATGCCAGCCAGTTTCCTCGCTATGGTTGTAGGCGGTAAGCCCTTGACAGTCAGATATAAAACAAAACGTGCCACTTTTCCCTGGTTCCTCGCTCCTGCAATGTTTTCTGCTGCGTCGTGTGCTAAAAAATCCTAAACTTCCTCTTGCGTGTTGAGTCTGCTAAAGATCTTTGAACCAGGTCTATGGCTCTCACCCCCATGCCCAGATGTTGTGTGGTAACTGCGTCTTCCAGGCCTCCGCACCTGGGCCAACATACAAAAAACCTGCTAATGGGAATGAGATAATAAATCAGCTATATCGTTGTTGCTTCCTGGCACATGCTTTGCCCAAAAAACAATGTTCAGTCGTAAACAAAGCAACATGGACTGCCTCAGTAAATGTAGCACCCTAAGGTCCCTCACCTTCTGTCTCTTCACCAAGTCCACCACTGTCATATTGTCCACATTCAACATCACCCTCCTGTTGGCCATCAATTCCCCCCACACCACCAGTGCCACTACCAATGGAAAGAAGTCAAGAAAAGCAATGCTCCTCCCCAGTGTCAGCAAATGCTCCGGCCACTTCTCTGCCACCACCTCCTGTTCCAGAAAAGACCAAAACCATAAGCACCAACTTCATCAGAAAACTTCTGCACCTGACAATTTGCATTGTCTTCCTAAACAGCATGGAGATCCCATTGAAGCTCTCCAGAAAAGTGCTCCAGATACACAAATCAGCCCTTTACTGCCAGTAAAATTCTGAGGCGCCTGCAAAATGTCCTACCCCCTTCTCACCACATAGCATGCAAAATTCAAGAAGCCTAACAGTTTCTGCATCTTCCACAGCTCCAAACACCTCATACAAATCATCTCATCCAGGAACTGACCTCTCTCCAGTACTGTGCAGCGTGTTAAGCTTTCCACCGACTCTATTGTACCCAGTTCAATTCCCAAAAGTGTCAAAACTGTGGTCGGTCTTTCTATCTTCTTGGGGGCTAAAGGAACACCTTCCTTCCTGGTCAACTCCTCAAACTGCTGCAGCGCCCTGCCACACTCACCCGTGACCCTCCAGCCAATGAACAAAATATCATACAGGTAATAGGAGATCTCTCTATGCCCATTCGTTTTCGGAAAAAAAAAACATTACAAAAAGGTGCTAAAAGTCTCAAATAAGGGGCTTGAAATGGCACAGCCCATAGGCAAAACCCTGTCCACATAGACAGCCCCATTAAATTGAATGCATAAAAGTGGGAAATCCTCAGGATGTATGGGCAGGAGGTGCAAGGTACACTTGAAATTAAATTTGTCCAACCCAGCTCCTGTACGGCTATGTTGCAGCAGCCTCACTGCATCATCCTTTGTGTGCTTAGCCACAATATAATCAATCAAGGAACCCCCTTTCGATCATGTCAAAGGATGGATCATTCTCCACTCCCATTCTAACTTCATGGAAACTACCACCAGGCGGAACCAGTCAAAAAGGGGGCAAACTACTCTCTCCTCCTCAGCCTCCTTCACCAACTTCACTGCCACTACATTCAGCAAAGCCTTAGCCGATTTCAAATTGTCTGCCCACCTACATCCCCACGGCCCTTGATAACCCTCTCAAAAACCCCACTCGATCGTCAAATTTGCTTCCCTGCTTGGGTACCTCCATAGCAATGGCGCCAACACCTCCATTTTAACCAGTTTAGGCGCACTAGTGTCCAGTCTGTGCCTGATGTCCCCACCCCTTAGATGCCCTCCAGTTTTCCTGGAGCTGGCCAGAGTGTAGCATTGGGTGATGAGGTGCCTTCCCCTCACACTTTGAACACTCATGCTAAAATGTACAAAGCTGGCAGGAGCAGAAACCCTTGATAAAGTTCGGATGTATGACGTTACAATGCATACTTTTACAACGCATACCTTTACAACGCAACATCCATTACAACGCATTCCATTACAACGCATGCCATTACAACGAATTTTTAAAAACTCCCTTTACAACGCATTACATTACAACGCATACTACCTTTACAAAGCATACCATTACAACGCATAACATTACATTGCATGTATGGTAAGTATTGTATAGTGTAGGGGTAAAAATTACTATTCTAACTCCAGGGGGGTGCAACAGTAGGGTAAGTGTTGGATAGTGTAGGGGTAAAAATTACTATTCTAACTCCAGGGGGGTGCAACAGTAGTGTAAGTGTTGGATAGTGTAGGAGTAAAAATTACTATTCTAACTCCAGGGGGTGCAACAGTAGGGTAATTGTTGGAAAGTGTAAGGGTACTATGCGTTGTAATGTTATGCGTTGTAATGGTATGCGTTGTAATGACATGCGTTGTAGTGGTATGCGTTATAGTGTCATGCGTTGTAATGGTTGCGTTGTAATGGCATGCGATGTAAAGGATGTTGTGTTGTAAAAGTTTCGTTGTAATGGTAGTGCATTGCAAAAGTTGCGTTGTAAAGGTTGTTTCCCATAAAGTTCCAGCATGCCCCCACATTTGTTCCTGTACCTTTGTGCATGTTCCCCACCCCCTGCTGTGTGGGCCGCAATTGAAAGAGTGATAAGTAACGAGCAGGCCACTTGCCATGTGGGTGGTTGTCGGCTGATGCATGGACGATATTCATTGCAACCATAGTTCAGAATCTGTAGTCCCCAAGTGTTCTCCGGATTGATACTAACTCTAGCCCTGAACTCCTCATCATGCATAGGTTCTAAAATGCTGCTGTGCCTTCCGTACAATATTCATTTACTTGAAAAGCGCAATCGCCCTGTCCCCATATTTCTCACAAAAGATGTTGGCATAAATTAAGAAAGCAGACATCCAGTTCTCTAAGCTGATCGGCATCCTCTGCCATCAGGCCAGTTCCCATTTCTCCTTCTTAGAGCCCTCCTTCGCTTGAATGTCCCTATGCAATAGTTTGAAAACATCCACATACTCATGTTCCCAAATCCTGCTTTTAATCTTGTCCAATATGTAGGAGCCCGAAGGCATCCCCAAGCCTATATAAGGCTACTTATTCCTATGCTGACCCCAGTCCTTGTCTTCTTCACCTTCTTTAGTGTCCATGGCTCTTATCGACCTCTTTCCCCTCACTCTGAATTCCTTTATCACATACCTGGTGTCCTTCTGCACTATTTATGCATGAACCATCTGTCCCCTTCTTCTCCTTCACCTCGTATATGACCCCTTCACCCACCCCCACTGATTTGATGTGTCTCTTCCCAGTCCCCATGTCCCCACTGTCCTCTACAGACTACCAGTCAGTCCTACCTTTTTGCAATCTGTTCCTGCCTCCTGGCTGCTGGGCATGCCACATCTGCTTGTCGGCCAGCTTGGTGCCTGCGTCTTCTTTGTCTGCACTTGACTTCTGAAAAACACCAACATTTCTTCCAGTGCCCCGGTCCCTAACACTGGCTCTGTCACTCGGGCCCAGCTGTGTGTCCACTCCAGCAACAACCTCGTCTCAGACCTCCCTTTCTTCATTCATCTCTGTCATCTGCATAATCCAGCACCAAATCATCTGCACCATCCATACCCCACTCACATTCAGCCGGACATTCATACTACGCCCCCTCCAGGGTAACTCCACATCATCTGCAGTGCATCTCGCAGTGTGCGCTGTGGAAGCCCGGGCCCACGGCCTGGGGAGAACTACCGATGACCCTCTGCCTCTTCAGACAAACATCCTGGGGCCGTTGTGCACCCAATTGGCTTTGCCAGGAGTCAGCTAACCTCCATTGTCCAACCCCAGGCAACACCACCCTGAAGGGAATACTTCACCACTTGCCCCCTGAGCTACACCAGCTCCCCCTGACCCTGCGCTATCATCCCATTTATCTGGCACCCAGAGCCACTGGCCTTTAGGACCCTCACCCTGACCAGAAATCCCAGGGCCCTGGCCCCCATGTGCCTAGCATCCATCATTCCCTTGACCTTCTTGTCCTTATGGCCTTGCTCTAGTGCTGCTTCTTGCTACCTGCTCATTCTCTCCCACCTCTCTTCAGTGTCCCTCAGTAACTGGTACTGTTCCCTGATCCTGGTCTCAAGCATCTGCCCCCACACCCATCCCTACCTGGTGAGTCGCCACCTCTTATTCTTCCCACCCATGCCCACCTCTGTACCTGCAGAAACTATAGGAACTGCCCCAGCACCTGCAGCACTTTTCTGTAATAAAAGACCTGCAGCCCCCCCCCCCCGCCCCCCGGGGTGCTTGCAGGGTGCACTGCCCCCAAAAGTGGTGCCTCAAGACCTGTCTGGCCCCCCCACAGCACCCCATCATAGAAAAGCCATGACTACAACTCAGTTCTTGAGGTTCCACATTTATTATTTCGCTAACAGACTACATACAATCCCAATCAACAAGCTGCTCCTTCAGACCCAGAGCTGAAACGTTCATATGCATTCAGTACCAAACTGCTGTGTCTGTGAAATGAGAAAAGAAGGATGTGTCTTTTCAATTGACCCTACCCTTTTATTCTTAGTGTGTGCCACTCAGGGTTACAAATACACCGGAATGAGAAAGCCAAGTGTTAACAAACCTAGGGCTAATGCTGAGTATCACTGATGCTACTCGGGTACTCGACTCCTCATAAGAATTAACATAGTTGGTGACTTCTCAGTTTTGTTGTAGCGGGGATGGGATTTGCACCATGCAGATCATTGGTGCAAGCTACACTCGAGCAGATGGACCTTTAACCCCAGGATGAGGTTTAACATAAAAAACTCTACGATATATCATTTTTCAGAGAAATATCTTAGGCCCCACAGGATGATAGAGAGTAGTAGATTTGCAAACCATGAGGTTTATTAGCAGATTACTAAAGTTACAAATTCAAAACATTCACATTAGTCATAAATCAATGACCATCATACAAATGCATTTGTCAGTATGATTTAAAGAGATTAAAAATAGCAAATACACCAAGTGTTTAAAGGTATCATAAGCAAATCGTGCAAATTCAGTTTCCCTTGAAGAGAAGATTCCCTAACATGCTAAACTAGAGGAAACTATGGAAATGTGAGAGAAGTCAAGCAGAATGTGCAAGCAAGTAAAGTCTCTGAAATGCATAATAAAATAAAGATTCAAGGGCATATTACCAAGCAATAGCGATAATGATCGCTATTGCTTGGTTAGAGACAAAAATTCACCGCTGAGCTGTGGCGATTTTTATCGCAAATGAACCTTGGTATTACCAAGGTTTATCGCAAATGCGATAAAAATCGGCCGCAATGCATGAATATCGCTGAAAAGTCAGCGATATTCATGCATTACCGAGCTAATGCTCTTAGCCATATTATCCACCTCCCATTGGATAACATGGCTAAGAACTGCTCAGGGCAGGTGTTAGCTTTTGGAGATATTCGCGCTTAGCGCGAATATCTCCATAAGTTGGTAATAGGAGATAGCGATGTTAGTGACTGTTTCCAGTCGCTAACATCTTGGCACGCCCACTTTGCATGTCATTAGTGATAAATATCACTGACATGCAAAGTGGGGCCCAAGATGGTCGCTATCTCCTACTAGCTGTCGCTAACTGGTGTTCGCGACAGCTTGGTAATAGGGAGATAATTTTATCTCCGCTTTCTTGGCTTTTAAAGCCAAAAAAGCGGAGATAAACCCCCTTGATAATATGCCCCTCAGTTAGGTAAATGAGAACGGATTTTCTCAGGAGTCTAACTATTTGAGAGACTCAAAGTAAGGCAGCGGATCTCAAGAAAGTGTCAGAGAGCATCTGAATCTAACTAGATCAGCACTGCGCAACTAAATCCCACAGTTCGCGCTAAAATGCAGCACTTTCCACGATTCCCAGAGAGAGGTGACCAATCTGGATCGAACCTTTCATGATATCTGGGGGGTGTCAAACCTCTTCCCAGCCATCACACAATGGAAGGTTTCAGCTGCACAGCCTTCAATAGATATCTCCCAGCAAGAAGATACATTGCTGTCAGGCTGCCCTCAGCACAAATTCAAGGATTTATTATTCAGCTTTCAGAGAAACACAAACAGATAAACAATTGTCACAAAAAAACATTTTGCAACAATCTAATTAGTGCAATCTACTATATTTTTTTTATGAAACATGAGAAAAATGCAGAACCCATTTTCTATCTTAGCGAGATTCATTTAAACTGAGACCTGCATTAACTGTGGCTAACTTAACGTGAAAATCAAACTTCAGGTACATGTATATGATGTCGGATTAACATACATGTTATGCAAAATGAAAAATAGTGACAGAGCATCACCAGTTCCTACAGTGTTAGGGTATTTTGCAAAGTTCCTGCACATTTTTGTAATTTTGGAAATTACCACTGATGTCCTTTGCATTGCTTTAAATGGGTACTGTCCAGTACTGAGTACCTGCATCCCTTTAATTTGAAGGGGAGAGTACCTTCACTTCTTAGCACGGCTGCAATGCATTACAATGGATGAATACCTGAAAAGGTACTCCAAATAGAGAGTACCTACACTTTTATATTTCCATTTAATGCGCTGGTGCACTTGCCTAATTTTTTTTGTCATTGATCTACGAGGAATTAATATTCACTTTCACCCTAAGTTCCTCAAACGTTATATCCTCTTCTCAAAGAAATCTAAAAATATTTCAGCAACGTGTCACATATTTCTCTACATGTTTAAACGGAAGTCTATTGCTGGCGATATCACAATAATGCTCCAGTTGTCACACGGGGTTATTCCTTGGATGTCCAGCAGAGGGTGGCAGAGCCGTGTTTATTTGAGCTGGAACGTTAGTTTTGGGTAGAAAGGGTCCACATCTGAAGCTAAGGCTAAGGGGAATTGTTGTTTGTTCTGGTTATATTTAAGATCAGTTTGTTTTCACAAAAACTTACTATATTGCTTTGGAACCCACTAAACCATTCCTCATTTTTAGACTGGTTCAGAAGACAAATTATAATCACAATACCGTTGCATTCTACCCTGTAAAAAAACATACACAACATAATTCCTATTTTTTCATTATTATACAGATCCTCTCCAAAGTAAAAGGCACAGAATCTAAAACCTCAATATGTCCCAGTTCCTTAGTGGCGATATATTTATTCCTAGTTGTCCCTCTTTTTACCCACGCTTTTTCAAACGCCATAGGTTGAGGTGTCTTGGGATTTTCAATGTATAAAATAGTAATTACCTATACGTCCCTCGTCCTTGACCCAGTCATAACACATGAGGTAAATTCCACTGACACGAAATGCTTTTAGGCTCCACCCACCCTCCTGAGGGGGGCTATAACCCTATAGCCAGCAGAAAGAACTTCCTGTTTTGTTTCCGGTCGGTGGTGCGCCTCGGAGTCTTACCGGTCCTCCAACTGGAAGAGGAGCTGTCTGCTGTGGAGGGGTCCCTTAAGTTCTTCCAGGATTGTCTGCTAGGTTGCAATGTTCTGGTGTGGTCTGACAACACCGTGACTGTGGTGTATGTGAATCATCATGTCAGTACTCAAAGTAAGTCCTTGAATCTGGCGGACTGTGCGATTGCAGTTTGGGCGGAGCTGCATCTCCAGGCCATTTCTGTTCAACACATCAGGGGCTTGGACAATGTGGTGGCGGAGGCTTTAAGCTACAGGTTTCCATCCTCTCTGACTTTCTACCTCTCTCCCAGGGTGTTCCGATTGATTTGCCATATATTCGGGACTCTGGTGCTGGATTTGTTTGCTGCCAGGGCGGATGCTCTTCTTCCCTTCATTTGTTCTCTGATTCTGGAACAGGGTGCCAGGGAGGCCTGCCACTCCAGTGGCCCCCTTGGTTGCTGTATCCCTTCCCTTCCTTTCCATTCATCCCTGCGTTTCTGTTGAAGGTTCAGAGGGTGGGGGCTCAGGTGGTTGCTGTGTTGCCTCTCTGGCCCAGGAGGTCTCAAGTCCCATTGTTGATGAGTCTGGCGGTGGGTCCTCTTTGAATCTTGCTGAGATGCCCGTCTACCCTGAGGTCTTCCTCGCCTTACCTACTGGTCCCTCTCACCTTGGTGGTCTGGAAGTTGAACAGCAGTTGATAAGGCAAATAATTACAAACCTATATCTCTGCTCTCAGGTGTCAGTAAGATCATAGAGAAACTGGTCAACTGCTATTTGACCAATATTCTGGAAAGCCATAACCTTCTAAATCAGACTAGTTTCCTTGTCGGATATAGCCCTGAGACAGCTCTCTTACTGGCCATGGAAGACCTCAGGAAAACATTAGATCAAGGTGGCTTAGCTGCGCTCATCCTTCTTGATCTGAGCGCAGTCTTTGACTCTCTATCCTTTGACACAGGCTGGAGGTGCTCGGCATCAGGCAACACGTTAAATTGGCTGACCTCCTTTCTGAGCCCCGCTCTTTTTAATGCGTATGTGTGTCC
The DNA here is from genome assembly GCF_964261635.1 of Lissotriton helveticus. NCBI lineage: Eukaryota > Metazoa > Chordata > Amphibia > Caudata > Salamandridae > Lissotriton > Lissotriton helveticus. Next base: position 526,894,797 of record NC_136072.1, read on the forward strand.
CTTAGCTGATATCAATTGCTCAGCTTGTTTTAGTATGGTGTTGCATGCCACTGACACCCAGATCATCGTATCCTTGACGCCTGACATCAGCCGAACCTCAGCAAATCTGTGTACCTGCTTGGAGCAAGTGAACAGATGGATGGCCATCAGTTGCCTTAAACTAAACGGTGACAAGACAGAGGTTATGGTGGTTGGGAACAATCCCTTCCTCTGGCACCATTTTACCTGACCATCATGTCTGGGTGATTGTCTTTCCCTGAAAGTGGAGGAATAGGGCCTTGGGGGTTTCTTGGATAAAGACCTAGCCATGGCCACGCAGGGTAAGAAGGTAGCAGGAACCTGCTCTGGCCTTCTCAGAGCTCTCAGGAAGCTGATCAGATGGCTTCCTGCAGAAACCTGAAGAATAGTGATACAAGATCTCACTGTGTGATGGTTAGACTACGGCAACTTGCTCTAACTCGGCAGTCCTGTGTATGTTACCAGGAGGCTGCAGATTATTCAGAATGCTGCAGCCAGAGTCCTGCTAAGCCTTCCAAGAACGCAGTCTGCACGTCCGGCCCTGGTTATGATCCATTGGCTACCAGTAAGGAGAAGAATAGAAATTAAAACACTCTGCATTGTACATAAAGTAAAACATCACCAGAGACCACACATCCTTGGCCACTCATCGTCCCACACAACAAAGTATGAGATCTAAGGTGGAACAATCACTTTCTTCTGGCCACCCCCAGAATCAATAGAGCCAGAAGTGAAGGGCGGTCTTTCGCTTATCTAGCATCCAAGTTCTATAACTGCCTCCCTATTCAACTAAAAGCTTACGTCAACTTGCTCAGGTTCAGAAGGCAGCTAAAGACCCATCTGTTCACATAAACAGCGTATTATTGCTCTTATGATTCCTGTTAGCGCCTGTTCTGGGTAACCATGATCTCTACAAGAATAGGTAACATAATATAACATGTAGGATAAAACAGTCATCACAAGAATCAATCATCATATACAATTCGCCATGAAGACTTCTCATTGTAACCTTAACTATGTCTAGAAAAATGCTTCACAAAAAGTAATCAAAAGATATTGAATAACAAAATAAAAGTAAAGTGCATGGGGCAACGATTTTGCCAAAGGAACAGCTCAAGGTTCTTCTCATGGGAGTATCATCCAAGAGCAACAAATGGGCCCTTTAATTTTTAACTGGTGTTGACAGCCACTTTAGTGTTAGATAGTTTTCAGCAACATATATACATTTCACAAAACTTGCAGCCAGAGAGGGGTGCTCCGCGTTAAGGCAAGCCTTTACAGCCGATCTGTAGGAGTGAATACCCAGTACATTTAACTGAGTTTCCAGAAATTCATACCTCTTGATCAGAAATGCTGTACAAATGCAGACTATGGGTTGGATAGTTTCCTGGTGTAAAGTGCATATCCTGTAGAGGGTATTAGTTGCTTTCCTTAACCCTTTCTGTTTGCAGTCTAGTGTAGGCAGACCTCCTTGCCTAGACTGGAGTAGTTTCCATTTGATCTTTTTCGATATGCAAAGATTCAAGATTAGTTGCGGGCCTAAAACCTTCCAGGCCTGTGCCCAATATGCCAGTCTCTGTATGTCTTCCAGCCACAATTTATGCCACAAGGTTTTTTAAACTAATCTTGCAAAGGTTGTGAAGGTAACTGGGGCCGACCATAGGCTCACTATCTGCAGATTCTGCACCTACAAGTCCAAAAAGGAACGAGCTGTTGAGTTGATACCTCGGTTTGAAATCTCTTGCCATAGTTGATGGTCGTGTGAGTTTTCCAATGTAGCTCATAGCTTAAAACACATTTTACAAATGCCCCTTGTCTTTCTAGTATTTTTCTAGTTAAGCCGATTTCTAGGTGAATCTCATCTCAGTCAAACATTCGTTTATAAGTGTTAATTAGCAGTTCCTCCGGAAAAATTGAAACCACTTCTAAACATGACTCCTTGAACATAAGCTAAGGTAGGAAATAGCTTGACACATATAATTATCATGATAGGGTCAAGGGAGGGGGCGCAAACATTTTTGAAGAGTTTCAAGAAGGCATGGAGCAGAGACAAGGCTTTTGTATTTATGAGTTGTTTGTGGGGGAGGACAGTTCCTCGATTATAGGACTTGGCCTTTTTGGCTAAAGTTCCCTAAACTTTTTGCTCTCCCCCTAGACGTTCTCCTGACATAGAGTTGCCAATTTAGATCCTCTGGGTACTTTGCCACTGCTGATCAGTGTCAAACTACAAGTGTTCCCTGTGTAAAGTGTAATGGTAATTGGTTGGCCATGATTGGTAGGTTTGCCTTACTTACTAGTAAAGTCCCTAGTGATGTGCACTGTGTGTGCCAGGGCTAGCAATGCAAAGGTGCGTGGAGAAGGGAACTCAGGCCTGCAGTGTAAGGCCGTGCACAGTTTGCTAAGTTAGCATGTTGTCCTGACAAGTGCAGCCACTTGTCAGGCCTTACTTTCCCTTTTGCGTACACAGTGGGCACCCCTGTGGTAAGTCCCGGTTAACCCCTGGGCAGGGTGCAGTGTAAGTAAAAGGCAGGACATATACTAAGGTGTTATGTCCTGACAGTGAAAAACACTCCATTTAGTTTTTTACTGCTGAAAGGCCATCCTGCCCATTGGACTGAATGGGGGAAGCTGGGTGTTGTGTTTGTTAGCCTAGTTTCCTGTAAGTTTAAAAAGGAGAGGTGCAGTGTAGTATGTATGAACTCACCGTGTCATAACACATCTTTCTATGAAAGTGGTTTTGTCACTGTGTGTTCAGAAACCACTCTTTCAGAAAGTGGCTGAGTTGTGTGCTTTAAACATTTCTGTGTGTCTCTGCTGAATGTGGATTGACTGTCTGGATCTGAGAGGTGAGAGGAGCTGGGATAGGTGACCCAGGGAGGGATTGAGATGGCACAAGGCTGCCCTGCATCTGGAGAGTAGGTGGAGGAGAATCCCAGGAGGTGAAAAGGCCTGGGCTGGTGCTATAAACCAATTGACCCATCTCCTGCCGAGTGATTGAGGATCCAGAGCCTCAGTATCAAAGGGAGAAAGGTGACAGTGGGAGTGAGACACCCAGAACTGATCTAGATAGGGGTCAGGGACCCCTGAGCACAACGAACATCAAAGACATTTAGGGGTATAACTATGAGAGCTGAGGCCCCTGAATGTTGGAATTGAAAAGGATTGAAGCTGAAAAGACTTAGACCCATTTTGTGGTCAAGAGGAACCTCTGCTAAGGAAAGAACAACTGAAGAGACTGCTGGGAAGGACCAACCCTTGCTTCGTGATCTGGGGCTGTTTGCTGTTTTAACCAAGGAAGAAGCTGTTGGGACTGTGCTGTGTGCGCTGGGTCCCCCTGCTTGAAGAAGACTGTGCTTTGTGCTGTGTCTTGCATCCCCAAGGGTCCGAGGTGAGCTGGATCCCTGTTTCGAACCACAGGAACATAAAAGTTTCCAGAAAAGTTTCAAGCAACGCAGTGGGCACGTGTTGTGGTAGCTTGAAACCCTCAGAAGGTGTGCCCTGTGATCTTGGACCCACAGAGGAGACGTGTGGCTCAGACATGCTAGGAGCATGTGAGAAGTGCACAGGAGACGTTGGAGAGGAGCGCCTGGTCAACGTGTGCTTCGAAGGTAAAGCGAGTCTCGGACGAGCTGGGAGCATGTTGTGGTGCACCACAGGCGTTGGTGAAGAGCGCCTGGTGAATGTGTGCACTGAAGGTGGAGTGAGACTCGGACACGCAGGGTGCGTGTCGCGGTGCACTGCAGGCACTGGTGAGGAGCGCCTGGTCGGCGTGTGCATCGGCATTGAAGGGAGTCTCGGACGGGCAAGGTGCGTGTCGTGGTGCACAGTAGGCGTTGGTGAGGAGCGCCTGGTAAATGTGTGCATTGCAAGTGGGGTGAGTCTTGGACACGCAGGGTGCGTGTCGGGGTGCACTGGAGGCACTGGTGAAGAGTGCCTGGTCATCGAGTGCACCGGAGGAGAAGTGAGGCTCGGACACAGGGAGCATGTTGTGGTGCAGCCAAAGGCATTGGTGAAGAGCGCCTGGATATCGGGGCACCGGAGTTGGAGTAAGTCTCAGGGAAGCAGTGTGCGTGCTTTGGTGCAACCTGGGACTGTGGAGGTGATCGGTTGATCATCATGTGCACCAGAAGAAAGTGAGTCTCTGCAGCGTGGTGTGCGTGTCTTGGTGCCAACTGAGACCGCAGGAAGGAGTGCCTGGTGATCGTGCACTCGGAGTCAATGTCAAGTCCCATCAGCTTTGTGTGTGTGGCTTCGTGCCAGAGGAGACCCGGAGGGTGCTGTGGTGAACGTGCACCCGGAGTAACATAATCTCAGGGGCATGGGGTAAGTGTACCCTGCGGCTGCCTGAGACCTTCCTAACAGTCACGGCCTGGAGTGGCAGCCCCAGAGAAGCTGTGCTGCCAGGCCAAGCTACTGAGGCCCATTGAGAAAGTTCTGCATGGAAAGCCCAGTTCGCTGAAGGAGGCGAGGAGAGTGGCCACCAGGTAACGTGGATCACTACCTGGGTGGGGTGCGGGCTCGGAGGGACACTCTCTCGGCCTCTCAATCCTTCTGGCTCATATTGGGGCCTTTACTAGCCAACGGAGTGGCAGTACTGGGGCCAGAGTGAGAAGCTGCACTTTATGTCATTGTGGATACAATGGGGGGCAACTGTTATCGAAGAAGCTAATTGTTGTAATACACTTTGCCAATATTGCTGCTTACGAACTGCCGGACTGTCTTATGACGCCTCGCATTATTTCTGCATAACAAAGTACATGATTGTAGCGCTACGCATTGCATTATTTCTCCAGTGCAAAGTACAGGAATTGCAACGGCCCGCATTGCATTATTTCTTCATTGCAAAGTACATGATTGTAACTACGCATTGCAGTATTCCTTATTTGCAAAGTACATAATTGTAGCGGCGTGCATTGCATTATTCCTTCATTGTACAGTACATGATTGTAGCGGTACTGTTAGAAGGTGGTTCTGACACTAAGGGCCGCCCGGATTTTTCGCTTTTTGAGCACCTAATTGTTGAGCTTTTACTGCGGGGGAGCCTCATAATCTGGGATTCACGCACAGTGAACTCATAATGAAGGAGACTGCATGGAGATTTTACTGGTGTCCCCCTGGCTTGACTAGGCCGCTGCGCAGCAGCTGGAGTATGGGGCACCGGGCTGGTTACATGCAGACACGGGTGTACATGTGTGTGCACGCGTGTAGGGTCTGCGCAGGGGAGATTCCTAGTGTGCGCAGTCCAGGAGCAGCTACAGAGTGAATGGTGTGGCAGGACTTATGCAGAATTGGGTGGTGACATGGAATTGGCTTTATGCACTGGAAAGAAACATGCCAGGGAAAGTCAGTGTGTTTTACTGTGTTTTCACTTCATTATTCCCTTATGGGGATGTGGGGCCCATGGCTAAAATGACGTCCACAAGGCCTACAGATTCCAGACAAGCACTAAAGGCTAGTGTAGCAGATGTGAAAATAAGTATTCTGCAGAGTCCAAAGTCATATTTGTACTCCTTATGGGTCGTCTAGAAATGTCATATTTCTCTGAGTCCCTGGCTGGGGTCTGGCCCTGACAGGATAGATTAATTACCTTTCTTACCAGAGCGAAGATCTTCCCTCCAAGGAGAAAAGATCGGTGGAGCGACCAGCCAATCCATCAACTGTTGTCGCTGGGTGCCAGGCACCAAGCTGAACCAAGGCAGTAAGGGGGGAAGGAGTTGAGTTTCAGAGGCCATGTGGCCAGAGACACTGGACGACGCCATGCTTGAACAACCCCAGAGGCTGGACAAGAAGGAGGGAGCAGGGGCAGGGAAGTGATGTGTCCTGCCAGCCCCCTTCTCAACTTTTAAAAAGTACTTGCACAGGAAGAGAAGCTCTCTCTGGGGTGTGGTCTGCTCAGGCGAAAGGTGCTGGAGCCTGGCGCAATGGGCAGTTGGAAGAAGGACACCCCTGACTGCCCCCCAGGCCCCTAAAAGCACCAGAGGAAGAGCCCAGGACCGGTGCACAGTAGAAGAGGCCTCTGGGCAGGGAGAAGAGAGGCGCAGGGAGCCAGTGAAGACCGCTCCCTGCAGAATGCAACCACTTGAAGACCCGGAGGGCAAAGGAAACGCCACCAGGAGCAAGAAGATGCAAAACGGGGCAGATCGGACCCCCAGGGGCTGAGATATGGCCCCAGGAAGGTAGGCGACCTGTGACCCCTGAGTAGACCGACGACGAACCGCGTGGGGCTCCGCCGCCGGTCTCGGAGATGCCCCCGGGGTGGGTCAGGTCCCGGGGCTCCCCCAAAAGAAGTAAAGTCAGGGTGCGTCCTTCGAGCTCCCAGTGAAGCTGCCCTGCATGGGAGCCAGGAGCCCACCCTGGCCCTCACCGAAGAAGAGGCGGGGGAGCGCCGTTACCCTCTCCCCCCACGAGGAGGAAAGCCGGGGAGCGCAACGGCGCTCCCAGTGACAATGCCCCCGACGAAAATGGTGATGGGGCGTGCCGTCAGGCAACCCCATGCGGAGGAGATGGGGCCCGGGACCCCATCTCTGGGACCCGAACTGTCGGAGTGAGGGGGAGCACCGTATGCATTTCATTATTTCTCCCATTGCAAGGTACCGGGGTCTATCGTTATGCATTTTTTTTTTTTGCTCATTTGCCAACTCCTCGCCCCTGCTTTCGTGGTACCGCCCTATGGCAATTTATCTCATATAAGGAGTTTCTTAGCTCTTAGGAGGAAGTATACCACCTTAACTGGTCTTCCTCGAGACTTATACCCGCCGAGATCAAACGCCTTTACCCTAACTACCCGACCCTTCACCCAAAATATAACAGGAAAGGAGTCCAAAATCTATATCTCTTCTTTTGCCGATCCACAATGTCCAACCTGGCAATGGCACTCAGTGCTCTTAACTAACTCAATTCTGTTGGAGGATCTGCCGACACCCAATTTCTGCATATCTCTCTCTGGGCCAGCAATATAGCATAAAAGACAAATTACCTTGTAGATCCAATATTCCCGACATAACTAGTTCAGGGCTTACCTCAATCTGCTGGGAGAGTACCGCTGACAAACATGTACTTACGGCATCCCAGAAAGTCTTTATCGTCGGGCATGTGACGAACATATGTAAATTCTCTTCATTGAAGCTGTTGCATTTGGGACACGCCACCACTCCGCCACCCTTAAACTTCGAGAGTTTTCTGTGAGATCAATATGCCCTGTGGCGGCTGAACAAGTGATTTCTTCTTAGGTTTGCAGGTTTTACCACTTTATATAAAGTAAACATAGTTATTTGCCATTGATCTTCTGATGCGATCTTCGGCAAGCACTCTCCCCACAGGGTCTCCGGCAAGGTGAATGGTCCATCCTCAAGTTCTACTATTGACCAGTACCACAGCGCAACTTCTTTTTTTATTGGCCTCTCCATCCCCAGCTTATCTTCAAAGATATTATACTGGTCAATTAAATTTGCCTTACCGGCCGCCCAGCTTTGAATATGTAAGTATTTAAACCTTGAAAATGTGTGCCCCCGCTCTTGTTCGCAATAACCCCAGGGTACCAGGTCCCCCTCTATAAACAACTCTCCCCACCTCTGAGGTCCATCAGTTTTTAGTGCCAATACCAACGCATCTTTAGTCCAAGGGGGAGCACCTAAAACTAAAGTATGGTATTTTTGTTGCTCTCCTAATTTTGAACCAAACCGTCGCTAGATCCTTCAACACTTTTAATCTGATTTTTTTTTTTTTGGGGATCGGCAATTTTATACATGTACCCCTGTTGCTTCAGATTCTCCATCCTTAACAAAGCACTCAGCATTTTCCCAATGTCCGAGCTCCCTGGGGTAGCCAACAGCATCCTACAGTTCTTCAGCAAGAAGGCCCATGAGTAGATCTGAAAATCAGGGGCTGCCAACCCACCCTTCAACAATTTTCTCCTGATTTTTTTCCATGATAAGCGGGATCCTTTTGACGCCCAGATAAAATATCCTATCTCACTCTGTAGCCTAACAAACCAGTCCTTATCAAATAAAAGAGGTAGTGAATCAAACAAAAAAGTTATCTTGGGTAAAATCCTCATTTTCACCAGGCTAACTCGACCATATATTGTTAGCGGGAGTTGTGCCCACCCCCGCAAAGCAGAGGAAATCTCTTTCCTAACCTTGACAAAGTTAACTTTAGTAAGCTGTCTTATATCCTGTGTTATTCTCACCCCCAAGTAGCGAGTCTCAGATTTGCATTCTATACCCTCAGATGCTAAATTCCAAGACATAACCTCTGTCTTCTCAGCGTTTATACGATACCCAGAAACTTTCCCAAACTCTTTAATTATTTCTTCTAAACAACCCATCGACTGCTGCAGATTCGAGGTGAGGATGACTATATCGTCGGCATATAGCCGGATCTTCCTTGCCCATCCCTGAAATTTAAAAGAAGGGATCTTCTCTGCCTCTCTGATTCTGCAGGCTAGGGGTTCAATGTAGAGATCGAATAAAAGAGGGGAAAGGGGGCACCCTTGTCTCGTACCTCTCATTCTTTTTATTGACTGAGTTAATATTCCATTCACTAGTACCTTAGATGTAGAAGCTTGATATAGTAGCGCCAGAGCAGTGCTAAAATTTGTACCCAGGTTGAGATGCTTTATCAAAGCCTTTAGGTATGGCCAATTTACCCGGTCAAACGCCTTGGCGGCATCCAGCGCGATGATCGCCAAGGGAAGATTATGGGTGGAGGCAACATCTATACTCCCTATAAGAGAGAAAGTTAACTCCTTCAAATACCTGCCCTTAATAAAGCCCTTCTGATCTTCATGTATTATGTGAGAGACAACTTTCCCAAGCCTGTCCGCCATAATCTTCGCAAAGAGCTTATAATCACAATTTAAAAGTGAAATCGGTCTGTATGATTCCAAATACTTCGGCGGCTTCCCAGGTTTCGGCAGTACTATAATGTTCGACTCATTCCATGATTGCGGTAGAGCAGCCCTTCCCAAAAAAACATCGTTAAACACTTGGGTCAGTATAGGCGCTAAACTCACTAACAAAGCCTTATAAACCTCGGCAGGAAGCCCATCTGGACCCGAAGCCTTCCCTTTCTTTACTTGCTTAATTACCGATTCCACTTCTCCCTGCGAGATCTCGCGATTTAAAACATCCCGAAATTCTTCTTTCTGATACTGGTTTCAACACCTTAACCCACTTGTCTACTGCCTGGGTGTGTGGTTTAAGGTCTTCCTTATAGACTTCCTCAAAATACCTGTGAAAGGCTCCAATAATATCCTTAGTATCGGTGACCAAAAGCTCCCCCACTTTCACTTCCTTGATCAAATTTCGAACCCGATCTTTCCTCGCTTTCCAGGCGAGCAGTTTACCTATCCCTTCTCCATACTCAAAATGTGCCAATTGGCTGGCCTCCCATTTCTCCTTAACTCTAAGGCTTAACACCCTTGTCAATTCTCCTTTTAGCTCAATCAACTCCTGAACCAACCTTCCCTCTGGCTCGAGGCCCCCTAAGCTCACTATATCTGCCTCGTGCTGGCGAATTTCTTTCTCCAAAACATCTATTCTATTGAAATAGGCTCTCCTTTTACCTGCTCCCAATGCTCCTAGTCTTCCCCGAAGAAAAGCCTTACATGTCTCCCAGACTATATCGATTTTGGCTGACCCCACATTCTTCTCTAAATAAAATTCCAATTCCTTGCTTAAGTTCTCCAAAGCTTCATGGTCGTATAAAACTGTACGATCCAACCTCCAGACTGAACCCACATTACCGCTTTGTATCTTTAAAGCCACAGTAACTGCCGAATGATCCGATAAATGAACCCCTACATGGGCTATCTGGGTCACATTGTCCGCCAACCCGAGATCTATCAAAATATAATCAATCCGTGATCTATGACTATTCTTTTTATTATAATAGGTGTACCCTAGTAGCTGACCGGACCTTTTTCTCCAGACATCACAGAGCCCTAGTTGGGCCATCAAATCCTTCACCCTATTCGACATTTTCACATTTACTAAAGCCCTGCTATTAGAGGATCGATCTAACTTGTGATCCAACACTGTATTGAAATCACCCATTCCGGGGCTCCCCCAAAAGAAGTAAAGTCAGGGTGCGCCGTCTCGCTCCCCGTGAAGGTGCCCCGCATGGGAGCCAGGAGCCCACCCTGGCCCCCACCGAAGAAGAGGCGGGGGAGCGCCGTCGCCCCCCCCCCCCACGAGGAGGAAAGCCGGGGAGCGCAACTGCGCTCCCCGTGACAATGCCCCTGACGAAAATGGTGATGGGGCGTGCCGTCGGGCAACCCCATGCGGAGGAGGAGGGGCCCAGGACCCCATCCCTGGGCCCCGAACTGTCGGAGTGAGGGGGAGCACCGTACGCATTGCATTATTTCTACCATTGCAAGGTACCGGGGTCTATCGTTATGCATTGTTTTATTTCTCCTTTGCCCAGCACAGGATTGTATCGTTACGCAGTGCATTATTGTCTGTCCATTGAAGCGTGTGTGATTCTAGCATTACGACCAGCATAGTATTTTGAAAGCGGTGGTTGGGATTTGAACCTACCAGCCAGCCAGAACAAATACTACCCTTGATTATATGTTGGCTTTTGTATCATGTGGTCTGATCATATATCTTTTTAAATAAAGTTTATACTCATTTTATCAAACTTGTGTGGAGTCCATTTGTGGTGTCACCAGTGGGTTGCTGTGGACGTGGTTGCACATACTGTACACTCGTGCCTTGGAGATAGGCCTGGCTGCTTGTGCCAAGCTACTAAGGGGGTGAGCAGGGCTATCTCAAATGGTGTCCTTACTTGGCCTAACGTCGAGTGGGGAGTCCTGGGTCTCGCATTTGGTGACAGCAGTGCGGGGCGGGGACTCCGGCTTCCAACACACCCCCCAAGTACTTACACTCAGATGCTTTTTTAACTGGAAGACCATTCAGATGTGATGTTCCAACTTCTTTATCTTTCTGCCTATTATTATGATTTTTGTTTTCTCCCAAAGTTAATGGGGGTACATTGGCTTCAGTGTTCAGTGTAGTTATGCAGTTTGTTAAAACTGCATTGTTGCCATATCCTGTTTATAATATCAAAAGACCATTGTCTACATAAAGGAGGCAACTGATCTGTTTGACATCGAGTTTTGGGGCATGTGTATTTACTTCCTCCAAGTCTGAAAGAAATTCAGACAAAAAGATGTTAAAAAGTAGTGGGGTTAAAATGCATCCTTGTTTTAACCAAGTCCATGTTTGTGTTTCACGGGTAAGTTAATTTCCAACTCCAATTTAAACTTGAAGCCGTGTGTCTGAGTTCAATGTGATGATGCTCTTCAAGAAAAGTGGCAAAATGTATCTCACCACTCATTTCTGCCAAAAATTGTATCAGAGGTACAGAGCCAAATGCTGCTTTAAAATCAACGAAACAGAGTTACAGCATAGATGTTATTTTAATTGCTCTGTCAATGAGGATCGCCAAGGCCAGAAGGTTTGTAGTAGTCTTGATCCACTGGATTGTTTCTCCTTACCTCTTCTCGAAACCAATGTTACTCTCTTCAGGTGCTCTGTGCATGAAGTCTCTAACTTCCTGTGTTCTAATCTTGTAAAACATGAATCTTGATTGGATGCTGCTAAATCCACTTCCCAGTAGGGGACCTTTGATCCATGGTGAATGAGCAATATGCCACTGTCCCTTGTGGGAAGCAGCATGCACATGTGGAGCACAAGTCAATGTCACCACTGTTGGTATTTATTTTATATTCACAATTGGAAATACTTAGGAAATGTGGAATATTTTTCTGTATACAACTCTTAAGGAACATTCTTATTTCTCCTATATCTAAAATTGTACCAGTATGCATCTTTGCTTTTTGATAAGAGGCATTTATACACTGATCTGAATGTTTTAGGTAGAGTATGTCGATGAGATGTGACAAGTGATTGTACATGACAGCACTGTAGTCCATGTGATTCCTGGACATTTAAATAAGTTCTCTTGTACTTTGCCAATGTAGACATGCAGCATTATGCATAATTATGCCAAAGGACCTTCTATTACATGAAGAGGTATGAGACAGCATTAGGAATGTTTAGCCATAACTTAAAACATTCATGAATTGATATAAAATGAAATGAAATGAAGTGAAGTGAAGTATTTTTAAGGAGCACTGTCACATAAACCAGAACATCCCAGTGTCTTTTTAGATACCTGACCCATTTATTAAACCTACAGGGAAAAACATAAAGATTCAAAGACCAAGAATTAAAACCAACAACTAAAATAATTCAATCAGGCGTTTACATAAACCATCAGGAAAGGAAAAGAGCCAGGTTTTCAGACATTTCTTAAAAACAGATTCATTCTCTATGAATCTCAATGATCTCATCAGTTGGTTCCAGGCTTGGGCGCCCGATTTACTGAAGTAATAGCTTGTTCCAATTGCTTTCAAGAAATCAGTTGAAAAACAACCATTTTGGGCTTAAGATTGGAAATATCCTGAGGAGGCAGTGAGAATTATCCAACCCATCATAGTTACTATTAAAGCTCCTCTGGATAGTAATGATTTTCTCCTAAAAATAAATGGAGCGGTTGTCGCATAAAGTTTGAGAAGGAGTAATATCTCTCCCAGAGGCTTTGGGTTGGAGAAAGGACTTGGAGATCTGAAAAATCTTCTTTGGTCATTATTGACAAGCTCAATTGGAGAAGTAAAAAATAACCTTTTTGCCTCTGTGTTGAAATAGAGAATTAAAGTGTTTTCCACACATATAGTGCTTCTGCTTATGGTGATTAATGCCCTTATTTGTAAGAGCTGAAGTGTAGTCATCAGCTTAGTCATAATCGAGGTTCCCTGGATAGAAACAGATATATATTAATAGTTATTTGACTTTTCTGTCAAGGTTGAGGTGTTGGACTATGAAGCACCATTGGCCGCACCAAGAGATCTGTAAAAATGTTAATGTGAGATTGGACTATCTGAGATTAGTGTTGGTAGATTCTTTGAGTACAGGAGTGGACCTCACCAGCCAAGATGTGTTCCCTTTGGTTGAGAACTTACTTGGTGTGTTTGATGGTACCAGGAGGGTACTATTCCCTATCCCATTAAAACAATTCTATATTTCTTTAGGTTAACAGACACGAATGATGGTTTTATTATTATTATTCATTCCGTTCAGTTTATATGCAGCTGATCAGAGTGAAGTGAGAGCCGCTATGTGGTGCTGTGAGTTACATCAATAAGTTTTGTGCTGAAATTTGTTGTGGTTTTTCTACCATGCTGAGATTGGTTATTACGTCAATGGGCTCCATGCTACCAGTGCTCAGTTCAGTGGTGTGTGCTAGGATTGTGTATTTGAATCATTGAGTATTGCACTGTGAATTAATGCGAACTGTTGGTATTTCAATTTGTGTGTTGTTTTGTATAAGGACAATGATGAAATTATTTAAGAAAATTAGAACTATGTTGAGAAATGAGGTGAGCACGCCTGTCCTTGAGGGTGAGAAGGCTCTTCCAGAGGGCACACCCTCACACAATATGGCTACTAAGGTTGGTTTACACACTTTTGTTTAGATGAAATAATGAAATAAATCACATTGGAAGATAGGTGCTTGCAATTTCCCTAGTATGGTATATTCAATGTGAGAAAAATTGAGAATCTGAGATGAGTGATGTATGAGATGAACCCAGGCCCATACCGTTTGGAGCATTACATACATGGTAGCATGCCGCGCAAAGGAAAGAGAAAGAAAAATATAAAACCCAAATGGGAAATGAAGTTTATAGTTAGATGGAGGCCAGAAGGAATATGGAACAGCACCTGTGGAGTGAAGATATGATTGAGGACATAGGTATATACCCCCTGATAGCAAAGAAGAAACAGAAGGAAAGAAATCATGAGAGGGAAGTGGGGATGAAAAGAAAGAATTTGGAAATGACAGGGAATCGGATGACAATTTTTGGATGATTTGTTAACTCTCAACCATCTCCATACAAAGTTGTTCATCAGCCTATAGGGAACCCTCAGCCCCAATTGGGAGCTTTGGAAGGAGGAGCAAACTTGGGTGCAAATGTAGGTATGAGTCCCAGTGCGCTTGGATTGCACATATGGAGGTTCACACCTTGCCACTCCAGATTCTTTATTAAGAGCCACTAATACTACTGTTATCTTTACTAGCCAGGTGCGTTTGTTGTCACCATTACCCCTAGTGCATCTTATACTGGTACCCTACTAGATTAGGGAGCTCAACTCTGTACATGAGGTACCAAACCTATAAACATGCCTGTTGTTGCCACTGACATAGATCCAGAGTCTCACCCTCAAGAAAGAGAGACCATAATAAAAAAATTCGTATTTTAAAATTAAATGCAGAATTTGAGTAATTTGCAAAGGGAAATCTCGAGTTATATGTCATAGAGGCATACATTGAGGCAGAACTTACGTTTTTGAGTAGTGAAGCTGCAAGATATGCTTGTGTGGCCATTAGAAGTCTTGGAGAGGGAATCGCATTTAAACTTTCAGAGACGGGGGGCGTGGCCAAGCAGCATGGTCGACAGGACATGGGCTCCTTCAGCTCCCGGCCGGCCCAGCTTATAAATCCTGATTAACTGCAGATCCTGTCGAACTCGGACCGAGGAGCGGAGGTCCAGGAGTCCTGATCGCCTCGGGCTTCTCCCGGATCCGGGGGTGCACCGACTGACAGCCGTTGACTGGAGGAGGTGGCCCGGCTGCGGATCGCCGGACCCATAATACATGCAAGGCCGGTGCTGCAGCCTTCCGGCCGAGTTTCCCCGCGGTCGCAAATAAAAAGTGCGTGTGGGTGGAGGAGGAGCCCGCTTCCATCCGGGTTCTCTCGTGTGGCATAGATCCTGTCCGGTGTGATCGAAGGTCAGACCACGGGACTACGGCGGCGCCCTGCGTTGAAGCGGAGGAATCGACCGGAGCTCCCGGGACCCATTGGGGTCCACCGATTGGTGGAGCCGCGGCGATGGGGGGCGCCCATTGCAATCCGGGGCCACCCGGCACTGCGGAACCCCTGAAGTGCTTCGGCCCTGCAGAGAGCCGACGTGCGGTGGCGACGACGGCCCGGAATCCTGGTGTCCAGGCCTTGGGCCTAGTGTGGACTCTCCTGCAGCTGGGGTGGTCCCTACTGCCATCGGGGACCTCCCGCCAATATAGTGCCCTAGAGGTTGCCCGGCCCTGTGGGGAGGAGGCAACGTGCCCGCGGCGGCTGTCACTATCGCACCGACGGAGGCGGCCCGAGATTCTGGCACCTCTGCCTGGAGCCTGAGGGTGAGTCGCATACGGCCAGGGAGGTACCCACTGCCATTGGGGGCCTCCCATCATCGCTGCACCATGCTTGTGGCGGTGCGTGGAGGAACAGCGGAGGGAGCGTTCCGGGGCTCTGGGCTCCTCTCTACCCGGACCTTTTGGTGAGCCTGCTGCCATTGGGGGCCCTCTGTCACCACGGGGCCCCTGAGCTTGTCCGGTCCTGCGGTGGGCGCCAGCTGTGACCGTGGCGACGGCCGGAGCTAGAAGGGCGGAGCTGTCAGGCTCCTGGGCCCCCGTACGTCGGACCTAGCAGGCGGTGGCCGGGGAGGCGCTTGATACCACCTGAGCTCTGGGAATTAGTACGCATCTACTTGAAACGCCTGGCCTGCCCTCAACGTTTTGGGGGCGCCTATGCGGCCGCTGGGGGGACCCCAGCCGTATCCTGAAGATCCTGGGAACGGCGGCTGAAGGAGCGGTGGGACGGTGATGGCGGCCTGCAACAGCGGAACCGGATAACGGAAGGGGGTCCTCCCTGCTCCCTGGCCACATTGCTGCTCTGGTTGGATGTCGGGAGGTGCGTGGTGACTGCTGGAGTTATCCTGGATGCTTGCAACGGTCCCCGCTGTCCGAATTCGGGGCGGAACCTTCTCCCTGGGACGGACACTACGCAGCTGACACGGCGGTGAGTGGGGTATAGAACTGTACGTGGCCGTGGTGGCGCACGGCCGGTGGAACTGCTGGGGACCCTCCACATCTCCGAGGACCATTGGGGAGGGGACTGTCGGGGGGCATCTCGATTGGTCAGACGTCTGGGAGGGGTCCCCATAGACTCCCATAATGTGAAAGGACAGAATGGCCCGAGCCTCGCAGCCGAACACCATCACGCAATACACCACTCAGCGGCTCCCTTCACAGCGCATCACGCGTCAATCCGGTCAGGATGGGGAGGGTGAAGTCCCCAGCGACCCCGGTGAGCCCTCCGGGCAGAGCTACTGAAGGCGATACAGGGGCCCCACACCGCCTTGGAAAGACAGATCGAGACGGTATCCTTAGATGTGAACCTCCTGGGAGCAGATCTCTGTAAGGTAACAGATAAAGTCGCCGCTGCGGAGGGGAATATAGTCCAGCTGCAGGAGGAGGTGGCGTCCCTCAAACAGACAGTCTCGCGGCTCTGCCTCGACGGGGAAGTTGGAGCGTAGAGTGGAGGATGCCGAAGGGAGGGCACGCCGCAGCAACATTATGGTCCTTGGAATTCCGGAACGCGCAGAGATGGGGAACGCTGAGCGTTTCCTGGAACACTAAATCCGCACCACACTTTGCACTACGGGACTGTCCGATGTATTTGTGATCGAGCGCTCCCATAGAGCGTTGGTCCCGCCACCGAGGCCCGGCTCTCCGCCGCCGGCCCTCATCGCCAAAATCCTAAACTATCGGGACAGGGACTGTATCCTGAGAGCGGCCAGGGAAACGGCGGACCTCACTTTTGAAAACTCCAAGGTGTCCGTGTACCCGGATTACACTCGCCAAGTTCAGGAACAACGAAAATCCTTTTTGGCGATCAAGCAGAAGCTCCGAGACCTGCACCTGCAATATATGCTCCTTTACCCCGCAAAACTTAAGGTCATATCCCAAGGAAAGGCACATTTCTTTCACGGCCCTGAGGAGATATGGGAGTGGCTGGAGATCAGAGGGGATGCCCTCCCGCCGGGGGAACGGGGTGGAATCAGGAATACATGGGGGACACGTCCTGCAAGGAACCGTAGACCCAGACGCCGGCGCTCGCCTGACGACGCTGAGAACGAAGAGAGGCGGCGAGTCACGGTGGGAGACGATGGAGCCCTCTGCTTGGAGTCCTCGGAGCCCGGGGACCTTCCAGCGGCCCGGGCAGAACCCCCTCTAAATGAAGTACTGGTTCCGGACACCTTGCCACCGGCTGTGGACGCTCTCCCCCCTACCGTAGACGGTGCACAGACATAATATCGACTCCACAATATCGAATGGACAAAATATCGAGTTTTAAATATCGTTTGGAGAAAATATCGACAGGACAGAATATCGACAGCCAAAATATCGTTTTTAAGGTAAGTGAAGTAATATCGACTGTAAATAATATCGAAAGTAAAAAATATCTTTTTTTATATAATATGTAATTATTTATAGTGTTTTTATGTTATAATATGTGTGAAAAGTGTCATTTTATGTTATAATTATTTTTAATTAATGATTTTTTTTAATTATTGTGTAATTTTATTCTGTAGCGGGTTGTGGGTTTATAGGGGAATAGGGTGGGAAGTAATTTAATTATAATTAATTAAATATGTAAATGTATTAATTGGTAGTAATAAATAATTAATTGGTAATTAAATATTATATGTTAATTATTTAAAATTTAATTGGTAATTAATTTAATTTAATTGATTAATTGCTAATTATGTAAATTAAAATAATGTATTTCCTGTAGCGGGTTGTGGGTTTATAGGGGAATAGGGTGGGAAGTAATTTAATTATTATTTATTAAATATGTAAATGTATTAATTGGTAGTAATATTTAATTAATTGGTAATTAAATAATATGTGTTAATTAATTAAAATGTAATTGGTAATTAATTTAATTTAATTGATTAATTGCTAATTATGTTTAATTAAAGGGGTATTTTTAGGGTTCAGGGTCAGTTTTTAGTTTTTGGGTAAAGGGGTATTTTTAGGGTTCAGTGTCAGTTTTTAGTTTTTGGGTAAAGGGGTATTTTTAGGGTTCAGGGTCAGTTTTTAGTTTTTGGGTAAAGGGGTATTTTTAGGGTTCAGGGTCAGTTTTTAGTTTTTGGGTAAAGGGGTATTTTAAGGGTTCAGGGTCAGTTTTTAGTTTTTGGGTAAAGGGGTATTTTTAGGGTTCAGGGTCAGTTTTTAGTTTTTGGGTAAAGGGGTATTTTAAGGGTTCAGGGTCAGTTTTTAGTTTTTGGGTAAAGGGGTATTTTTAGGGTTCAGGGTCAGTTTTTAGTTTTTGAGGAAAAGGGGTATTTTTAGGGTTCAGGGTCAGTTTTTAGTTTTTGGGTAAAGGGGTATTTTAAGGGTTCAGGGTCAGTTTTTAGTTTTTGGGTAAAGGGGTATTTTTAGGGTTCAGGGTCAGTTTTTAGTTTTTGGGTAAAGGGGTATTTTTAGGGTTCAGGGTCAGTTTTGGGTTTTTGGGTAAAGGGGTATTTTTAGGGTTCAGGGTCAGTTTTTAGTTTTTGGGTAAAGGGGTATTTTTAGGGTTCAGGGTCAGTTTTTAGTTTTTGGGTAAAGGGGTATTTTTAGGGTTCAGGGTCAGTTTTGGGTTTTTGGGTAAAGGGTTTTTTTAGGGTTCAGGGTCAGTTTTGGGGTACAGGGGTACAGGGGTACAGTGTAAAAATAAAGTAAAATTAAATTTACATTAATTTAATTTAATGAAATGAAATTAAATTAAATTATATTTAAATAATTTTAAATAATTTAAATTAAAAAAAATTATTATATACTTACCAATACTTACGTTGTAATGGTAGTGCGTTGTAAAAGTTGCGTTGTAACGTCATATATCCACTGTTGCACTCTTTGCAGTGGGAATAGTAATTTTTACTCTTTTGTATTTGTACGTTAATAATATTGGCTATTATTTAATTAAATTTTGTTACTATATATATATATGTTTTAAGAAATAAGATTAAAAAAATATTATTTTTTTACTTTCATTAATTATTTAATTATTAAAAGTTATTTTAAGTATTGTTAATTATATTTTAGTAATTAAATTTTTATATTAATGTAATTAAACATTGTTTTTATTAAAGTCGATATTTTTTACAACTATATTTTTGTTAACGATATTTTGTACTCGATATTTTTGTACTTACCTGTTTGTACATACAAACTCGATATTTTGGTTGTAGATATTTTCTCGTCGATATTTTGGGTAGTCGATATTTTGGTAGTCGATATTATTTCAGTGATCCACCGTAGACATGATCCCTGAGACGCTGGGGGATCTACTGGCTACGTCTGCGACCCGGTCCTGTGGGACGTCTTTGCTCTCACTATGATTGACCCTATATTGTGAATGTTAACTGAATCCCCTGGGTCGCATCCTGCTGGGGACAGTGGGGGGCTTTCTTCAGATACGTTTGATCTTGTAGGGGGTTGGGACTTCGGGCAGGAGGATGTCCTGGCAGACGCACATGTTATACCTCTAAGTGTCCGAGTCACCTATGATTGTCGAGTTAGCTGGGAGTGCTGGGAGCTGGATGGGGGGGAGGGGTCTCCTTTCTTTACCTGTTGGGGTGGTTCAGCCCATTTGGGCACATGGGAAAGCTGTGTATGTCCTGGCACCAGCAGAGGAAGGGCATATTAGCATGTTTTGTTGTTGCAAGAATATTGCTCGTGGGAGGGGGGTAGTTGGGGTTCTGGGAGGGAATGTTGGGGGGAAATGTTGCAGACATAATGTGTATCACAGTTCGGGCACGGGGTTGGGGGGCACCGGGAGTAGAGTTGTAGGCCCGGGTGGACCACGTCACCAGCCATGGGATATAAGTTCTTAAGTTGGAATGTGAGGGGGCTTGGCACATGCACCAAGGGGCATAGGGTCCTGTCCTTCCTTCGAAGGCACAGAGTTTCCATTGCATGCCTGCAGGAGACCCACCTTGATAATGAGGGTGCCCAAAAGTTGGGAAAAAAGTGGCGGGCCAGATGTTTCATTCCTCCTTTTCTACATACGCTAGGGGGGTCCTGATATGGGTGGCACCCGGGGTCCCATTTGCCATCCAGTACGTGGCGGCGGAAATACACGGCAGGTACCTGCTCCTTCGGGCGAAGCTGGATGGAAGAGATCTTACCATATTGAATTCGTACGCACCCAACATAGACGACCCTGGGTTCTTCCTGACCCTGCAGGAGGTCCTCATCCCTGACCTGGAGGCTCCCCTGCTTTGGCTCAGAGACTTGAATTGTGTCCTGGACCCTGTACTGTATAGGTTTCCACCCACGCGGGCACAAAGCCGCGTATGACAGCGCAGCTTCGGGAGGTTATGGGGAACTTAGGGGCTAGTGATGTGTGGCACCTGAGCAATCCGACACAGAAACTGTACACATGTTTTTCCCCCACTCATAACACACATAGTCGATTGGACAGAGTTTTGGCCGCAAACATAGACGCTACTACTTCCCTGGAGATTACACATCAGGCCCGTTTTTTGTCCGACCACTCCCCAGTGGCATGCGTTTTGAGTTGAGAGAGGCAGTCCTCCCGCCCTCGGACTTGGAGGCTGCCGGCAGATCTCCTACAGGACCAAGTGGGGAGGAACCATATAGAGACCACCCGTACCAACTATATAGATCTGAATTGGGAGGGGGGAGAACTCACCTTCGCTACCAGGTGGGATGCCCTGAAGGCGGTGATGCGGGGCGAATGTATGGGCCTCACCTATGGGGTCCGGAAACAGCTTCTTTGAGACCTACAGGAGTCAGAGGATAATCTCCTGCGCCAGCAAACATTGTCGGACCCTGAAGACTTGCATCAGGAGACAGAACAGGCAGCCCGGTCTTGTGTGCATGACATCTTAGACCGGCTAGACAAATATACCCTTGGCCAATATAGGCAACGTCTTCACAGAGAAGGCGACAAATCGGGCCGACTGTTGGCCTGGATCCTTAGGCGAGAGTTCACCCCGGAGAGGATCTTGGCCCTGCGGGGACCAACGGGTGGTGTGGTCCACTCAGAAGTGGGCATTCTCCGAGTCCTCCAATCCCACCTACAAACAGTATATGCCGCGGATCCCGCGGTCACCGAGATCTCATACCTCCCTTACCTGCAGGGGTTGACCCTGCAGTCCCTCCCTAGGGCGGTTCTGGACGAGCTAGATGAAACACCGACACTGCGTGAAGTGCGCGTGGCGATGGCCTGCCTGCCGAGGGCTAAATCTCCGGGGAGGGATGGCTTCCCCCCTGAATTTTAGCAGACATTTGGGGATACTCTTTCCCGCCTCCTCTTACAAGTGTATCTTGAGGCGTTCGAATGTGAGACTGTTAGACGGGGACCTGGAGGGTCGGCCGAGCACAAGGGGAGGGGCCTCCAGTGAGGGCCGTCTCCAGCGATCGTACAGACAAGTAACTTCCCCCCCACAGATGGACACCACACGAAGATCAGATTAACACCTTTTATAGGCAGTTCTTGAAGTAAGGTAGTACGATACAAGGAGATCAGGACACGATGATCCTCTCAATTCTAGTCTCTAGTAGGGAAAGGGGGTAGCGGGACAGTCTTGGTACCTACGGGTACTGGGGTGAAAACGGCGGTAGCTCACAATCCTCGAGCTCGGCGTTCGGACGGATCGGACCGCGGCAGCGCCAGCAGGTCCCGAAGAGATCGTAGGTGGCAACGGGCCGCGCCAGCGCCAGCAGGTCCCAACGAGGATGACGGTTACAACGGGCCGCGGCAGCGCCAGCAGGTCCCACGAGGATGAAGGTTGCAACGGGCCGCGGCAGCGCCAGCAGGTCCCACGAGGATGAAGGTTGCAGAAGGCCGCGGCAGCGCCAGCAGGCAGGACAATAGTTCACAAGGCAGGGCTGCGGCAGCGCCAGCAGTCCGTCAAGGATGAGTTCTTCTCGGTGTCTCTCGACTCCAGGATACAACTGCCTTCCTGTTCTGGGGCTGCCTCAGTTATAGGTCTGGCACTCTTTGATGTCCGGACCCTCGCTCTTGGAGGTCGGGAGGTCCGGGATGAGGGAGTCCAGACACCCAGCAGGGGGGTGGAGCCAGCGCCCGGGGAGGCTGGGGGTGATCGGCACCTGGCGGGAGGGAGCCATCGACACTTCTTACTCCCATTGACCTGCCAAGTGGTCCGTTCACCTCCTGGGTGGATGGTGGTGCCGGGATGTCGGGGCCTGGCTAGGCCCGGGGTTGGGGTCGAGCTGAGGCCACGCGGCCTCGTGGCGCAGTGTCCAAGATGGCGGCTGGCCCGGGCAAGGGTGCTGCCGGTGGCCCAGGCCAGGGACACCGGGATTCCCGGGAGCAGACGTCCCATGGGGGACGGGTTGCGGGTTGCTCCGGCGGGTAGCACCTGGAGGGCCGGTACCAGGGCCCTGTCATGCGGGGAGGGAGCGAGCCCTTCATGGGGCCTGTCCAACATGCATCCCCCCCAGCTGAAGGCGGGGAGAGTCATCCATCCTCTTGGGGACTTTCCTCGTCGAGGCGGAAAAAGCGGGACAGGCCGTCCGCGTTGGCGTGGTCTTGACCAGGGCGATGCCCTACAGTGAAGTCCATCCCCTGCAGGGAGATGGACCACCGCAATAGTTTGGGATTCTCCCCCCGCATTTGCATTAGCCATTGCAGGGGCCGATGATCTGTTTGTACCCGGAAGTGGGTTCCGAAGAGGTAAGGCCGGAGCTTCTTGAGGGCCCACACTACGGCGAAGGCCTCCCGCTCAATAGTGCTCCAGCGCTGCTCTCGGGGCAGTAGGCGTCTGCTGATGAAGGCCACTGGTTGGTCGACTCCCTCGGGGTTCAGTTGGGAGAGGACGGCCCCAATACCATGGTCGGAGGCATCGGTCTGAACGATGAACTCGCGGCTGTAGTCGGGGGCCTGGAGCACAGGAGCGGTGCACATGGCGGCCTTCAGCTTCTCGAAGGCCGCTTGACAGTCGGGAGTCCAGTTGACTCTTTTTGGGTGGTTCTTAGACGTGAGTTCCGTGAGGGGCCCCACAATGCTGCCATAGTCCTTCACGAACCGCCGGTAGTATCCGGTGAGTCCCAGAAAGGCTCGGACCTCGGTTTGTGTTTCGGGGGGTTGCCAGGACTGAATGGCAGCTACCTTGAGTTGAAGGGGGGCCACCAGACCGCTCCCCACTTGGTGTCCGAGGTAGGTCACGGACCCCTGGCCGATTTGGCACTTGCTGGCCTTTATTGTGAGGCCGGCCTGTTGGAGGGCCTGCAGGACCTCTCGGAGGTGGTGGAGGTGGTCTGTCCAGTGGCGGCTCTATACCGCGATGTCGTCCAGGTAGGCGGCGCTGAATTCTTCGAGGCCCGCCAATACCTGGTTCACCAGTCTTTGAAAAGTGGCTGGAGCGTTTTTCATGCCGAATGGCATCACTCTGAAATGGTAGTGCCCATCCGGGGTGGAGAAAGCGGAACGTTCTTGGGCCCTGGGGGTGAGGCCGATCTGCCAGTAGCCCGCTGTCAGGTCGAAGAGGCTTAGGTAGCGGGCTGCCCCCATGCGGTCGACTAGTTCATCTGCTCGGGGGATAGGGTGAGCGTC
The DNA here is from genome assembly GCF_964261635.1 of Lissotriton helveticus. Taxonomy (NCBI): domain Eukaryota; kingdom Metazoa; phylum Chordata; class Amphibia; order Caudata; family Salamandridae; genus Lissotriton; species Lissotriton helveticus. The sequence continues at coordinate 526,918,311 of NC_136072.1, forward strand.
GGTTCGGGTGACCGCGTTCAGACCCCGATAGTCGATGCAGAATCGGAGCTCAGGTGTGGTGCCCGGGGCCGCGGCCTTGGGGACCAGTACGACCGGGCTGGCCCAGGGACTGTCCGAAGGTTCGATGACCCCGAGGGCGAGCATCTTGGAGACTTCTTCTTTGATGCAGGTACGTACCCGATCCGGTACTCGGTACGCCCGGTGTCGGACAGGAGGACTGTCCCCAGTGTCCACGTCGTGCAGGCACCAGGAGGTGACTCCGGGTGTGAGAGAAAACAGGGTTGCGAACGGCAGCAGGAGGGCCCGACAATCTTGACGCTGCTCCGGGGTCAGGGCCTCGGAGAGTCGGACCCCGTCCACCGAACCATCTCTTTCACGGGTCCTCAGTAGGTCAGGGAGGGGCTCGGAGTCTCCTTCTGCGCCACTGTCGGTAGCCATCAGCAGGCTGAGCTCTGAGCGCGCGAAGTGTGGTTTGAGTCTGTTGGCGTGGAGAACCCGGAGGGGGTTCCGGGGGGACTCCAGGTCGATGAGATAGGTGACGGGGCTCTTGCGCTCGATCACCTTGAAGGGCCCCGTCCATTTGTCCTGCAAGGCACACGTTCGGTGGGGGACATCACCCATACCTGCTGACCCGGTTCGAACTCGATGGAGGAGGCATGTTGATCGTACCACTTCTTCATGTCCTCTTGACTGGCCTCAAGATTGGCTTTGGCGATCTCCCTGAATCGCCGGGTCTGATTGCGGAGGGTCAGGAGGTATTTGTAGACGTCTGGAGGGGTTTTTAGGGGGGCCATTTCCCATTCCTCCTTCACTAGGCTGAGAGGCCCGCGAACGGGGTGTCCGTACAGGAGTTCGAAGGGGCTGAAGCCGAGGGACTTCTGGGGGACTTCTCGGTAGGTGAAGAGGAGGCACGGTAGTAGCACGTCCCACTGGCGGCGTAGGGGTTCTTCTAGCCCCATGATCATCCCCTTGAGAGTGCGGTTGAACCGCTCAACCAGTCCGTTTCCCTGGGGGTTATAGGGGGTTGTGAATCGGTAAGTGACCCCGCACTGCTGCCAGAGGGATTTCATATACTTTGAAATGAAGTTCGTACCCCTGTCGCTGACGACTTCCCGGGGGAAGCCCACTCGAGAAAAGATCCCCATTAAGGCTCGACTCACTACTGGGGCTGTTACAGTGCGAAGGGGGACCGCCTCAGGATAGCGGGTGGCGTGGTCCACCAGGACCAGGATGAAGCGATGCCCTTGTGCTGTTCGGGGGTCCAGGGGCCCCACAATGTCTATTCCCACCCTTTCGAACGGGGTGGTCACCACGGGGAATGGTTGTAGGGGTGCCTTGAGTTTGCGGCCGCTCTTCCCGCTGGCCTGGCAGGTCGGGCAGGACCGGCAGTGGTTGGAGACGTCATTTCTCATTTTGGGCCAGAAAAAGTGAGTCACCAGGCGGTGGTAGGTTTTGTCTTGCCCCAGGTGCCCAGCCAGGGGGACATCATGGGCCAAGTTCAACAGGAAGTCTCTGAGGTGGAGGGGCACCCTCAGCACTCGACCGGCGCCCAGCTCTGCGATTTTTGCTCGCTGTACAAGAGATCATTGTCTCAATAAACCCAGTGGGCCCCGGTGGTGTCTCCTTGGCCCTGGGCGAGCGCTTGCTGTCGCAGTCCCTCGAGGGAGGGACAGGTCTTTTGCTCCTGCCGGAATTGTTCTTGGGTGGGCCCCCCTTCTTGACGCCACTGAGCCAGGTCGGGAAGTTCGGGGGGCTGTGCGGACCCCTCTGGGGTTGGTTCCGGGTGGTCGGTATGGATGGAGTCTTCTTCTAGAGCGATCGGGGGAGGAGGTGCTGACCACTCGGGTTCTTCCGGTCTAGGGATGGTGCGGGTGGCCATGGACCGGGTGGTCACGCACGCCCAGTCCGGGAGACCCAACATCCCCAGATGCTCTCTTCTTTCAACAGCTGCCCACGGGGAGCTCTCGAGATCGTTCCCCAGGAGGCAGTCCACGGGGGCATCGTCGCGGACAGTTACTTTTAGCATGCCGGACACTCCTCCCCATTCGAAGGGGACGCAGGCCATCCGACACAGGCTCTCCGAATTGTCTGCCGATCGGACGGGGCAAAGAACGTTTGGCAGGATTTGTTCTGGGGTCACCAGGTGACAACGGACGGCCGTCACACTGGCCCCGGTGTCACGCAGGGCTTCGGCCTTGCGCCCATTTATGCTCACCCATTGGCTGTACTTCCGAGTGTTGGCTGGCAGGGGAGTCCGCGGGACCATGTCTCTTCCCTCTAGGCAGGCCAGGGTCATGGCGGCAGGTTCCCACTCGAACTGCTCCGACTCGTATGCTTCAGGGTCTTCGGAGACTTGTTCTTCTCCTAGGGCGGCGGCCGCCACCTGGCGGGGCCCGGGAGTCTGGTTCTTCGGGCAAGTCGGGTCACTGGCATAGTGGCCGACTCGCTGGCATCGGTGACACGTAACGTTGGCTCGGAACCCCGGGCGCATCGGGGGGTTTCCCCGGCCGGCTGGGGGCGGGGTGGTGTTAGCGGGAGTGGCCGGGACAGCGTCTCTGCCCCGGCCCTGTCCTCCTCCTCCTCCTCGGGGACGATGATGACCTTGGTTGGTTCTGTTCTGCTCATTCGGCCCACTCCGGGCCACTCGGGTGCTCTCCCACCGGTCCGCCTCGGTGGCGAGCTGCCGTGGTTCAGTCAATTTACTGTCGAGGAGGTGCTGCCTGAGCTCGACGAAACAGTTGTTGGAGAGGTGCTCCCACACAATGAGATTGAAGAGTTGTTCGTAGGTGGTTACGTTGTTACCCTTGATCCACCCCTCGAAGGCTCGGCTGAAATAGTTTACGTATTCCAACCAAGTTGTACCTGGGATCCGGGTGCAGTTGCGGAACCTCTGGCGGTACATTTCGGGCGTAAGCCCATATCGACTGAGGAGGGCGGCCTTCATGTGGTCATAGGACGTCATTTGATGGTCCGGAAGCTGCAGCAGGGCATCATGGCCCTCATTGACGAATCTTCCCCATAGCCCGGCTCCCCAGTCACTTCGAGCGATCCGGTGAGCCGTCATGGCGATCTCGTAGGCCTTGAACCACTGCTGTATGTCGTCGTTCCGGTGGTATTCTCGGACCACATCCTTGGGGATGTGGACCTTCTGTTCGGTAGTACCCGGGGAGCGCGGTGGCTCGGGCACCCCTAGGTTTTTGTTCAGTTTGCGTATTTCTATCTCTGCTAGTTTGCACTCGTGTTCGTATGCCAGTCTTTTTTCTTCGAGATCCCTCTGTCTCTGTTTTTCCTCTCGCTCTTCTCTGAGCCATAAGTGTTCTAAGTTTATTTTTTGTTCCGCCAGCTTCAATTCTCCGTCTAATTTGAGCCGTGCCAAGTCTAACTCGTGTAGTCTATTTTTTTCCCGCTCCTGGATCTCTTCTCGGGAGGGACCTGTTCTCCGTTCTTCCGTCAGGGTGGTGTTGACTTCCGGGGCTTCGAGGTTCCGGGGTGTGGCGGTATTCGTCTCTGTCCAGGCCTCTAGGGCGTTTTTGAAGTCTTCTTTTGTGCTTAGCCCGGTGGTAGCAATGCCTAAGTCCATGCAAAATTGTTTTAGCTCTCGGTGGCTGTATTCCTCCAGCTTTTCCATCTGGAACTTCTCTGCAGATCCGCTCTCTTTGGTCGTCATTGTGGTTTAGTCGTAGGGTGAGTTACTATCTGTACGGTACGCGTTGGTTCGGATCGTGCCGCTGGCCACCAATGTTAGACGGGGACCTGGAGGGTCGGCCGAGCACAAGGGGAGGGGCCTCCGGTGAGGGCCGTCTCCAGCGATCGTACAGACAAGTAACTTCCCCCCCACAGATGGACACCACATGAAGATCAGATTAACACCTTTTATAGGCAGTTCTTGAAGTAAGGTAGTACGATACAAGGAGATCAGGACACGATGATCCTCTCAATTCTAGTCTCTAGTAGGGAAAGGGGGTAGCGGGACAGTCTTGGTACCTACGGGTACTGGGGTGAAAACGGCGGTAGCTCACAATCCTCGAGCTCGGCGTTCGGACGGATCGGACCGCGGCAGCGCCAGCAGGTCCCGAAGAGATCGTAGGTGGCAACGGGCCGCGGCAGCGCCAGCAGGTCCCAACGAGGATGACGGTTACAACGGGCCGCGGCAGCGCCAGCAGGTCCCACGAGGATGAAGGTTGCAGAAGGCCGCGGCAGCGCCAGCAGGCAGGACAATAGTTCACAAGGCAGGGCTGCGGCAGCGCCAGCAGTCCATCAAGGATGAGTTCTTCTCGGTGTCTCTCGACTCCAGGATACAACTGCCTTCCTGTTCTGGGGCTGCCTCAGTTATAGGTCTGGCACTCTTTGATGTCCGGACCCTCGCTCTTGGAGGTCGGGAGGTCCGGGATGAGGGAGTCCAGACACCCAGCAGGGGGGTGGAGCCAGCGCCCGGGGAGGCTGGGGGTGATCGGCACCTGGCGGGAGGGAGCCATCGACACTTCTTACTCCCATTGACCTGCCAAGTGGTCCGTTCACCTCCTGGGTGGATGGTGGTGCCGGGATGTCGGGGCCTGGCCAGGCCCGGGGTTGGGGTCGAGCTGAGGCCACGCGGCCTCGTGGCGCAGTGTCCAAGATGGCGGCTGGCCCGGGCAAGGGTGCTGCCGGTGGCCCAGGCCAGGGACACCGGGATTCCCGGGAGCAGACGTCCCATGGGGGACGGGTTGCGGGTTGCTCCGGCGGGTAGCACCTGGAGGGCCGGTACCGGGGCCCTGTCATGCGGGGAGGGAGCGAGCCCTTCATGGGGCCTGTCCAACAGAGACTATTCCACCAAGTATGAACCAGGGTGAAATTTGTATGATCCTGAAGCCGGGGGGAGATAGGTGCGACCCTTCGGCGTATCGCCTCATCACCATGATTAACACGGACGTGAAGATTTTGACCAAACTCTTAGCCGCTTGTCTGGCGCCGCATATGGCCCATCTGGTCCACCCGGACCAGTGTGGGTTTATCACGGGGCGCAACACTGCCATGAACCTGGGCGGTTGAATCACATTATACACGAGGTTCGCGAGAGGGAGGATCAGATGGTCTTGGTGTCGATTGACCTCGCTAAAGCATTCGACACTGTTGACTGGGGGTATCTGCTAGAGGTCCTCCGTGTGATGGGGCTGGGCCCTAACTTTTGTCGATGAGTCTGCATACTGTATAAGGCCCCCCGAGCCAGGGTGAGACTAGGTGCGGCACGATCACAGGAGTGGCAGTTGGGACGAGGTACACGCCGGGGGTGCCCCCTCTCGCCGCTCACGTTTGCCCTGGCAATAGAGCCTTTGGCAGTTCGAGTCTGAACAGAAATGGCGCAGTGGGGCCTAATGGTAGGGGACACGTGCATTGTGGTTTCCTTGTACGAGGATGACGCCCTCTTTTACTTGATGGCCCCGCGGGAATCACTGCCTATCCTGCTACAACACATGGACTGCTTGAGCGAGGCTTCGGGTTTGAAACTTAATCGCGGTAAGTCTTTGATCTTCCCTCTGGCGGGATATGGTCCTGGGCCGCTGATGGGTCTGCCGAACCTTGGGCTGCGTTGGGAACAGGAGGCGTTCCGTTATCTCGGAATTCAAGTGGCCCAACGGACGAGCAGTTGTTGGCTCGGAATGTCGATCGGATTGTTAAGTCCTTACAGCAATCGGTGTCCTTTTGGAACTCCCTGCCACTCTCCCTTATGGGACGGCTAGCCGTCGCTAAGATGGTAATGCTCCCCAGCACGCTTTACGTCCTCCAGAATTCATTGTGCCCTCTCCCCCGCAAGTATTCCGCACACTTAACACGTTGCTTACGTGCCTACTTTGGGCGGGACGGCATAGCAGGGTCGCCTTTCATACTCTTGTCCGAAGCTGGGAGGAAGGAGGTCTGGAGGTGCCACGATTTGAATTATACTATTATGCGGCACAACTACAACTGGCAGCACGGTGGTTCGCAGACGCAGACAGCTGGGAGATGAAACTTTTGGCCGGTAGAGCAAATGTGGGGACGTTGCAGGTTGCATTGATGCAGGGATGGGGAGCAGACGAGGCCCTGCCATATGTGGTACGCCACACGGCAGGTATCTGGCAGCGGTTTGTGGAAAAGATACTACGACTGGCCACCTTCCATAGGGAGCTGCCGGTGTGGATTCTGGCCCCTATAGTTGCTATGGAAGAGCACATGTCCTTTCGGGACTGGCGAGCGGGAGGCTGCGAGACCTTGGCTGACCTCTACCCCAGTGAGTCCTTCCTGTCTTTTGAACAGGCCGAGGAGAACTTTGGACTTGGAGGGGGGCAATATTTACATTACCGGGGCCTCCAAGATGTGGTGAAGGTGGCCTGGCCCCAATTCCCGGACGCGCCCCCGATGTCCCATACCCTGAACATCCTTCTTTCCTGTGGTAGAGGGCGTAGATTGATCTCCCTGCTATATTCAGCCATGAGGCAGGACTCAACCCCGCCGGTCCCACCTTCCTGGGGGGCTTGGGAGGCAGACCTCGGCGCCGCCCTGGAACAGGGGCAGCGGAAGCGTATAGGGAGCCTCACGCACAAGGTATCGTGCAATGCGCGATTCAAATTAATACACTTCAATTTCATGCATCACACCTATCTGACTCCGATTTCATTGAAGCTCATTTCTGGGGATAGGGGGATAGCTGCCCTAGATGTGGTACGGAGGGGCCGGGATTCCTCCATTTGGCCTGGGACTGCCCATTGGTCAGGAGTTTCTGGACGGAGGTGGTGAGACGTATAACCTCTGCCACCGGCCTTCGGATAGTCTTGAACTCGCTTCATTGCTTGCTGGCTCTGGTCCCCAAGCCCAAGAAAAGGAACCTTTCCTACAAACTATTGCAACTAATGTTGGTTCTGGCGAGACGTAGGGTAGCGATTACCTGGATGGAGCGGAGGGCTCCCGAGGTGCCTGCCTGGCTTAGGGATGTGAGGGGGTGGTCCCTGGCCGAGGAGACACATATGCAGCTTACACGCAGGGACGAGAAACTGCAGGATGATTTACTCACCTGGCGAGTCATGTGTACTTCAGGATTGTCTCTGAGTGATTCGGATGGGACGAGTGATGAACTGTTCTCGCCAGAGAGGTCGGGGTCTGATGGGGAGGAGGAGGGGGACTGCTAGGTCTTTTTTATTGTAAGGGATTGTGTAGTGCTCGGCTGCTTCCTCATGCTCCTTTTCTGTTTATGTCCTGCTTCTGTCATTCCTCATGGACTCCGCCTGTCCTGATGACGCCTGTACCCACCAGAGCCATAATGAGGTCATTGATTTGTCTACACGTGTTTTTATTGATGCCACTTGAAGGGAGGAATGTTTCTATACATGTTGTATAATCCAAAATAAAGTTCGTTTTTTTTTAAACTTTCAGAGACGTGAGAAACTGAATGATGACATTTCTGAGAGGAAAATAATAAACATGCACCATCTACACGTTCAAGAAATTATGAGAAGAGAATTTTAGTTACTGCATCGTAAAAGCATGCAGAAAAAGGTGTAGACTAGATGATATCATTTGTGTAAATAATAGAGACTGTGATTTATTAATTGACAAAGTACTATTTTTCATTAATGAGCTAGAAATGTGTAAATGGTGAACTCTCACATTATGGAGTTTTGTCTCTAATCATTCTGTATTATCATTTATATGTGTGTACAACTAATGGCAATTAGTTAATTATCAAGATTTAACCTGAATATTGTGTTGAATTCAATATAAATGTGTCTTTTATGTGTAAATGTGTGCACCGAAATGACAAAAGGAAAAAGGTGTTACGTATTCCAAATTATTGATGTATTTGTGGGATTTTCAGAGAATGGATTTTACATATCTACTAATGTTAGATGCCTATTACTTTGATTTATAATAGTTTTTTTTACATGTTAGTACTTTCAAAGTAGTAATACATCATCCTGGCACGTATTTTTTGTAACCACACTAAAAGATTTCAAATACATCAGAGTTATTTTAGAATATTGAGATCTTTATATTCTCTATGACCATATGTCCAACGATCATATATGTTTTACATTAAATTAGCTCTATCTATTGTGGGCCTGACAGAAAATGTGAAGTCCCTTGACTTGCTGAGTCTACTGCTCATGAGAGAATCCCTCAATGTAATCAATAACATGAAACAGTGTTTTCTTTCCTGAGTTCCCATGTACTGAACAATACATGTTACTACGGTTTTCATTACAATCCGGAACAGCTGCCTGAGAAACTGTCCTCTTGAACTTGCTTATGTGCTCTGGCTAAAGGGGCTTATTGGATTGCTTAAGGACTGCGTAATTGTCCCACCTATTTCTCTACATGTTGTGTCTTCTTTATGTCGCCTGACACTCATCCTATACGAACTGACCAATGAACTGAGTGGTCTGATCAGATGAGGTGACTCCAGGAGGTGTCAAACCAAGAACTTTAAGAATATACTATTGCCTGATGGAACAGACAGTGGGGCTGAGCTGGTTGACAGTTGCTGGTTGGTGCGACCACACATGCTAGTGGTAATAAATGGGTTGCTGGTTTTCCTATTACAGAAATTTGTGGAAATTCCTGGGCAATCTAGAACTTGCTTTATGCGGACTCACCTGGCTTACCTTTCAAACTGATGCATATGCTATATGCGACCTAGTGGCCTCTTCCTTGCTGGGAGGCTGCTTGAACTGGAATATTGTATGTCCCGCCCTGAACTCTTGAGCTTTGGTATATCTATTTAGAATTTGCTCGATTTACCTTATGACCTGATGCAAATTTACTGATGCATTTATTTTACTTGACATTTGATAAACTATACCAACATTTTCCATAATGACTCAGCTATCATGTTTAAATTTATCCAAATTAATGTGCATTCTTAATCCTGGTTTGCAATGATGAGAAAATATTATATTAGAGAGATCATACAGCATCAAATACTAGAGGTATTATTCTGTATTGCTTTCACTGAACTTTTAGTGGGTGTACTTTTGGCTCACCTATGTTTCTTTAGGAGAATTGGGCTAGCTGTGATAATCCTTAACCTTCATAGCATTGTATTGAGAATAATGTATATACATGTAATTTCTAGTTTGTAGTACAGTTATCCAATTCCAGGTCCTCATTGGATGACTGTTGGGACCCTTATATCCAACCCCTCTCTACACAAAACAAGGTTTATCAGAGGACCAAGAGAGCAGTATAAATATCTCACAGGAGAGAAAGAAAGTAAACATTGCTTTGTGGGCCCAGTAAATGCCACAGCAGAAGAAAGAAGGGTTGGCTGCCGAATTTGGAGTTGACTTGAATAATAGTCAGGATTTAAAGAAGAATTATAGGATGTTCATACTACGGATACACCAATGAAGATGAGAACAGCTGGTTTGAGAATATATGTCAGGGAGTTATTGGATTGTATCAGAAAATGGGTGAATATCTAAAAATACATGCATTGATGGATAAGAAAGGAAAATAAATAGAAAAAAAAAGTGGATACCGGTGGGCCTGAAGTGGATGTTAGCATGAGTGATTCCTACCTCAGATATTGCCTGCTGAGAAAGGTGCAGGGAGGTGGGTGTGTTCATGTGCTTTGGAGTCATTGTGACCTTTTCACATTCACCAATCAATTTCCAAAGCTACAGAAGAATTTCAACCAATGGTATACTGGCGTGAAGATTTCAAGAGAGATTTGTGCAGATTTTAATACTTTTTTTTGTGTTTTGTGGTCCATAAAGATGTATATGCAAAATGCAAAGTGGCTGTGAATTGGCCAAACGCCGAACCTCAGAGAGATCCTAGAACCATTGTGCCTTCTCCTGCTGTTATGGACAAGTATTATAAACGTATTGCTCATTTGAAAACAGAGGTTTGGATTAAGAAGGTTGATTGGCTCAAAATAATCAGAACCTCTCAAGAGTCCAAAGAGTCTGTGCATGCTGATTATGAGAGGTTGATGCAGGTTTCCAGACAGCACAATGGCGTTGAAAATACAGAAAAGGAAAATCTTAGTGGATTCTTATTTTAGTTCATTCTTGGTTTGCTTCCAGTGATTAGTTCTCATATACAGCAGAATATGTTTTGGTGGCAATACAAATTGCTGTATGAGAGTTTGATGTTATGTACAATATCGCAGTGGCAATTTGGAAGCAAATCAGAATAAAATTAAACAGAAGTTCATGTTGCCATAGACTAGATTGGATGCAGAGGAGTTGTCAGAACTGTCTGTATGTGGCAGATACCTTTCATGAGTGCCAAAAAAATCTCCAATAGTTCCCAGTTTTTGTCAAAGATATTTTTATTAGAATGCTTTACGACAAACCATCTGAGATAGTACCAGAACAGTTCCCAGTTTTTAACAGTCCCATTAGACTGAACTTCGATCAATCACAATGATGGTGCCTGAGATGGGAGGAGGACTGAATGCTTGGCACTGTTCTAAACGGATCACTGAAATAATATCGACTACCAAAATATCGACTACCCAAAATATCGACGAGAAAATATCTACAACCAAAATATCGAGTTTGTATGTACAAACAGGTAAGTACAAAAATATCGAGTACAAAATATCGTTAACAAAAATATAGTTGTAAAAAATATCGACTTTAATAAAAACAATGTTTAATTACATTAATATAAAAAATTAATTACTAAAATATAATTACCAATACTTAAAATAACTATTAATAATTAAATAATTAATGAAAGTAAAAAAATAATATTTTTTTAATCATATTTCTTAAAACATATATATATATAGTAACAAAATTTAATTAAATAATAGCCAATATTATTAACGTACCAATACAAAAGAGTAAAAATTACTATTCCCACTACAAAGAGTGCAACAGTGGATATATGATGTTACAACGCAACTTTTACAACGCACTACCATTACAACGTAAGTATTGGTAAGTATATAATAATTTTTTTTAATTTAAATTATTTAAAATTATTTACATTTAATTTAATTTCATTTCATTAAATTAAATTAATGTAAATTTAATTTAACTTTATTTTTACACTGTACCCCTGTACCCCTGTACCCCAAAACTTACCCTGAACCCTAAAAAAACCCTTTACCCAAAAACCCAAAACTGACCCTGAACCCTAAAAATACCCCTTTACCCAAAAACTAAAAACTCACCCTGAACCCTAAAAATACCCCTTTACCCAAAAACTAAAAACTGACCCTGAACTCTAAAAATACCCCTTTACCCAAAAACTAAAAACTGACCCTGAACCCTAAAAATACCCCTTTACCCAAAAACTAAAAACTGAACCTGAACCCTAAAAATACCTTTACCCAAAAACTAAAAACTGACCCTGAACCCTAAAAATACCCCTTTACCCAAAAACTAAAAACTGACCCTGAACCCTTAAAATACCCCTTTACCCAAAAACTAAAAACTGACCCTGAACCCTAAAAATACCCCTTTACCCAAAAACTAAAAACTGACCCTGAACCCTTAAAATACCCCTTTACCCAAAAACTACCCCTTTAATTTAACATAATTAGCAATTAATCAATTAAATTAAATTAATTACCAATTACATTTTAATTAATTAACAAATATTATTTAATTACCAATTAATTAAATATTACTACCAATTAATACATTTACATATTTAATAAATAATAATTAAATTACTTCCCACCCTATTCCCCTATAAACCCACAACCCGCTACAGGAAATACATTATTTTAATTTACATAATTAGCAATTAATACATCAAATTAAATTAATTACCAATTAAATTTTAAATAATTAACATATAATATTTAATTACCAATTAATTAATTATTACTACCAATTAATAAATTTACATATTTAATTAATTATAATTAAATTACTTCCCACCCTATTCCCCTATAAACCCACAACCCGCTACAGAATAAAATTACACAATAATTTTAAAAAAATCATTAATTAAAAATAATTATAACATAAAATGACACTTTTCACACATATTATAACATAAAAACACTATAAATAATTACATATTATATAAAAAACGATATTTTTTACTTTCGATATTATTTACAGTCGATATTACTTCACTTACCTTAAAAACAATATTTTTGCTGTCGATATTCTGTCCTGTCGATATTTTCTTCAAACGATATTTAAAACTCGATATTCTGTCCAAACGATATTTTGGAGTCGATATTATGTCTGTGCACCGTTCTAAACACTCTACTCCACTCTATGCTACTTTACTCCACGCCACTCCGCTCTTCGCCACTCTATGCCACTCCTGTCTAAGTCACTCTATGACACTCCACTCTTTGACACTCTATTCCTCTCTATGCCACTTCACTCTACAACAGTCCACTCCCCTCTACAACACTCCACGCTACTCCCCTCCACACCACTCCACTCTACGGCACTCTACTCCAGTCTATGCCACTCCACTGTATGACACTCTACTCTACGCCACTCCAATTTACCACCTCTACTCCACTCCACTTTAAGACACTATTCTCCAAACCCATCCACTCTATGCCACTCCATTCTACGACACTCCACTCTGTCACTTTACTCTACAACACTCTACACTATGCCACTCTACCCCACTCCACTCTATGACACTCCACTTCATGCCACTCTTCTCTAGGCAACTAGCGTTTAGACATGCTGAACAGCAGTCACTTTGGTGTACAGCATGGCTAAAACACATTGCCAAAGGCAATAGCACTCACATAGGCCAGACCTATTGGCTTTGGCAGTGCTTGTTGAAACCAGGCAGCACACTACTCACTGAGAAAGTTTCTATTTCTTAACTGCAGGTAACGAGACCTGTGATTATGAGGAAGTGGAGTGGTGTATTTCAGCGTTAATAGTAAAAGGTTGATTAGAAATACACAAGTTTGTTTTTCTTTCGGGTGCTGTAATATCAGTATCAACAATGGCAGCTGATGGGACACAACTATGAGATATTTCAGAATCATTATTCAATGAGCACAATTACTCTTTAAATGAAGCAATGTCGTTGTTAAGGGCAGATGCTTTCCTTTTACTCATATCAAATTATAGAAAATAAAAGGGCCGCAGCACTGCCTCAGTTAGACTTGGATGGATGCAGAGGAGGCAGGTTTAAGCTTGGCACAGGCACAGGCAAGGCTCCAGTGGATAACTAAGTAGCACTGAGGGGGTGCTATGCCTCTTTTCGTCTCCCTCAAGCACTAGATGAAGCCTGGGACATGTAGTCTTCTCCTTCTCAGCCATACTTCAGAGTTCACAAAAAGAGGCCCGTGCGGCAGTGTAGGAGAGTAGGGTCTGCTTTCTTATGGTCACCCCATGTTTTGCTTTTTGCTTCACTGGTTTTCGACTTAATGTGGCTGTGGGCCTGCTAATCAGACCCACAGCCCTGCTGTTCTCTCTCTAAATTCATACCATGTACTTTAGGTACATCACCAATTGGGATTTGGGTCACTCCTATGAGTCCCTGTACAGTGTACTATAGGTACCCAGGGCATAGGTGCAGCCAAGGCCTACCAGGGGCTGCAGCATATCTTTTGTCACCCCTGGCTGGCCATCCAAACTGACACAACTGGCTGATCACTCAGCTGGGGCAAGGTCGTGTAATCACCCCTTGCTTAGCTATAGTAGTCCTATGTCTAACCTCATATCTGGACACATATACACCTATAAGTCACTCCTATGGCAGGCCTTAACAATACTGAAGGCAGAGTGCTTGGTTTTATGTGAGATGGTGCTCTAGCATGAGCTGAGCCTGTCTGCAGCTTTCGGAACCATGTCCTTATAGCTGTTCTAGGATAATGCCATACCATATACTCTTCAGTGCATTATGAACCTCGCGGTTAAATGCTGTCTTTGGTTTGGCTTTATCAAAACATGTCGTGTAAGGTGTCATACGCTCTGGAATACTACCCCCTCGCCAGTCATGGCGACGGGGGTAGCATTCCACCCTTCTAGAGGGAGAAGACATATTACTTCCATTAATCCCGGTTAAAGTTAACCAGAGCCTCAGCATCACAAAATGGATGCTGCTGCCACAGACACAAGTCTGCTGGGAGTCCTTCCAGCGTTGGAGGCTTGGACAATAGGTTTCCCGTCACAGGGAGGTGCTAGCACCACCCCAGACAGGCTTTAGTGTATTGGGGCAGGGAGGGCTGAATGAAAACACGGCCTGGGGCACACAAGGTGTCCCATGCATAGTCCAGTTCAAACCGGTGCTGGGGCACTCCAGCCCCAGCTGTGGCGTGAAACTGGACAAAGGGAAAGGGGTATAACCACCCCCTTCCTGGGTCCCACCCATAGGAGGGACCTAGTAGGTAATCCAGCGCCTAGATTTGGTATATAGGTAGGAGCTGTGTCCTTAGACTTTAGATATATCCTGACTGAAACTCTGATATGAAACTCTGGACCTTCGACATCCTACTCGACTTAGAAGACTGAAGAATCACCCTGTGCAAGCAGGCACCATCAAGCGCTCAACGGTTTGATTTGTCATTGCTCCCGCCGGAGCTTGAACACAGAGCCTGACAAGACCTAGACTTCCAGACATCCAACAGCCCGATCCACAGCCATAGCAAAGCTGAGACCCGTGGAGGTGACGAGAGACGTGAGACCGGCCATCTTGTAAAGCCAGCGATTTGCTTTCCGTGCAACTTCTGAGGCACCCTCGAAGCTGTGCATTGTGGATTAAGAAGCCCCAGCCCCGAGCACCAACTGCACCAAAGATCACCTCTCCACACTCACCGAGTGCTGCGTGGGGCCCTTTTGCATTTTCCTGCTTGACGCGTCTGTCCGGTCACTTGCCCGTTGGCTAGTGGCCTCTGTGACAATGAAACCCAAAATCTACACTGCTGGTCTGGTTGCTCCAGACTGGCCCTTGCTTCCCTGCGAAGGAGAAGCCCCTCAGTCCTTGCTGGCCTGAGTAAGAAGCCATCTTTGATTCCTGCGTGGGTTGCATTTGCTAAGGCCTGTTGACTCCGAATCGAGCACTAACACCGCCGACAGCGAGAACCTTTGTGGGACAGTCTGTATCCAGCTCCTGGTTGTCGTCGACACCTCCTGGTCCACCTGGCTGCAGAGTCAAGCTTCATGACATCGCCTTGTTCCTTCCTGATTCCTTCCTGGTCACTGGCTAGTGACCCACACTCTGTCCCCTCTGCTTTCAGGTACTCTTCATCCTTGATCCACCCTTGGATCCAACCGGACTCTTCTCTCCTAGTCGCCTGCAGCATCTTTTCTCCAAGGCTCCATAGAACTCCACGACGAAACCCGACACACTTTGGGACCTATGCACCCGCTTCCTGTGGGTGAGGTAACGCGAGTACTGCTGTGTTCCTGTGAAGATTAACTCTCCTAGTGTCCTAGTTTCAAGTGGTTAGTTTCTAGTCCAGTTGGAAGACTCCTAATTCTTTAACTTTGTAACTTTACACACCCATTGACTTCTATGTGTGCACGCGTGCGCAATTAGACACTGCACACGTATCCCGTGGGCCTCCTGCTCCCTAACAACTGTTAGTCCAGTGTAGCCCCAGCGATTCCCAAAGCCCTAGGCCTTACCATTGTTCGTGACGTGGTTCTTATACCACTATTTTTTTGTTTTTTATTTTTTTTATTTTTATTGAAATTAAACAAACATACATGAAAACAAACCAAACCACACAAGGCAAAAACATAATAATACATTATCATGGGTCCGTGCGGCCAGAGCTCAAAGGATAGATGGATACATTTCAATTGGCTAGTACGGGGATAGGGGCGGACAAGGAAACAAGCGGAATCATTGACAAAAGATGAAGAGTGAATGTCAATTAGGGGGACGAAGACACATCAATGGTTACATCCTGCGGGGGAGTACATATATTACCACTATAGGCGTTCCATTGGGACCAGATTCTAACCCATTTCTTGGGCCGTCCCCGGGAAAGGTACACAGTCTTCTCTCGGAACATGCACCAGTCCATATTTTCTTTCCACTTGGATAAGGTGGGCGGTCTATGTGAACCCCAGAGCTGGGCAATGTCCCTTTTCGCGACCATATTTCCAAGGGTCGCCCATACAATCTGTGCTGAGCCGTAGTCATTAGGCTCCCAGACATTCAACAAACAACGCCTGGCCTCGGGCAGCAGGGACACACCCGTGACACTCTCCATGACATCATGTACTCGGGACCAGAACTTAACCATCTCCGGGCATTCCCACAATATGTGGAGAAAGGTACGAGACATCCCTCAGCCTCGCTTACATAACCCATCCAAGGAAAAACCCATTCGAACCAGACAAGGTCCAGTGACATACACTCGGTGAAGTATCTTAAGCTGGAAGAACCTCAAACGAGCAGGAATGGCGACCTCCATGGGCGAGGACAAAGCAGACTGCCGGTCCTCATCATCCAATTCCAGTCCGTCCGCACACCACGCGGCCCTGAGGCGAACCAGCAAGTCAGCTCTGTTATTGATGAGTTTTTTATAAATCAATGAGATCGTGCTGTCGGGCACATGACCATCCAAAATGCGGTCCTCCTGAGGGGAAGACTCAGGAATATCATCACCCGCAGCAAACACAGACAACAGAGCATGACGGATCTGGGCGTACCTAAAGAATTCATTGTCACCAAGCTCATACTCCACTCGCAGCACGTCAAAGGACTTGACAGTGCCCTTCAACCACAGATCGCCCACTCTGCTGATACCAATCATATCCCATTTATCAAAGCCTTTCGTTTTCCACAAATGGCCCAAACATTCCGAATCATACAAAGGGGTGGCCCGAGTGAACCTGCCACACCAACCCAAGGCCGCATTCGCATCACCCCACACTTTCACTGCAATCTTAGTGGGACCGGTCAATGTTCCACGGAGTCCTCCAGAGTACAACGCTCTGCTGAAGGTCCCCCCTGGCAGGATAAATCTATCCATGGAGAACGCCAGGGCAGGGCCTGGTATGTAGGTCGCATGATTAATCGCACTTAACTGGGATGCCCAGTAATAACGTCTGATGTCCGGGAGGGTTATACCGCCATCATACCACGGAAGTGTGAGTTTAGAAAGAGCAATACGGGCACGCCCGTCCCAGACCAGTTGTCTCTGTAGGCTCTCCACTTCACGAAAATAACCCGAGGATATCGGGTCAAAGGAATTCTGAAGCGCATACAAAAATCGAGGCAGAGACATCATTTTGAAAAGCGCCGCTCTACCGAGGGGTGGCAGCGGCAACGTATGCTAGCGAGCCACATCGAGCGTGAGCCGCTGAAGGGGGGTAATAAATTAAGCTCGTAGCACCTAGAGGGGTCCAAGGAAACATAAATCCCCAAGTACCTGAAACCGGTCTCCGTCACGTGAATCGGAAATCTACGCGGCAGTGGAGGGAGATCTCCCGCCAAAAGTAGACGCAGGATTTAGCCCAATTAATAACAAGACCGGAGTTCTTTCCGAAAGAGGTCAGAACATCAAAAAGTACATTCAGGGACTTTTTAGGGGAAGTGAGATATAGGAGGATGTCGTCCGCGTATAGCGAGACTCGATCCTCGAAATCAGGAGACCATCGGATGCCCCGCATAGAAGGTTCCCAACGGAGCCACTCCGCCAAAGGTTCAAGAGCGAGAGCAAAAAGCAAAGGGGACAGCGGACAGCCCTGCCGGGTACCCCGCCCAAGCGTAAAAACGCAAGACACTCTTCGATTAACAACTACCTGGGCCAGGGGACTCTCATAAAGAAGTTTCACCCAGACTATGAAGCCCGGCCCAAACCCGAATTTCGAGAGGGCCGCCCAAAGGTAAGGCCATTCGATAGTGTCGAAGGCCATGGTAGCGTCAAGAGAAGCCAAAATGGCCGGTTCAGCAAGCGTCCCGGCTCTGGCGAGAACTCCGTGGAGTCTGCGCAGATTCAAAGCAGTGTTGCAGCGTGGGATAAAACCGAATTGATCTGGATGGATCAAGTCCCCGATCACAGTTACTAAGCGATTCGCTAATAGTTTAGCCAAAATTTTGGGTTCGGCATTGAGTAAAGAAATAGGTCTGTACGAAGTACAACGATCCCGCGGCTTACCCTCCTTAGGAATGACTACGATAGTAGCGAGTCGTTGGTCCAAGGGGAGGGAGCCAGACTCCAGAGCCTCGAGGAACATATCCCTTAAGTAGGGCGCCATTTTATCAGGTCGCAGCTTGTACAATTCAATGGGCAAACCATTGGGGCCCATCGCCTTACCCAAACGGAGGGAACGAATAGCCACCGCAACTTCATCCACTGAAAGTGGAGCATCCATGAGGTCTCTGTCAGCGTCAGAAAGGCGAGGCAAAGCAATGTCCCGCAACAACAATCGGGAGTCCTCTTTATCCCTATCACAAACAGAGGTGTATACAGTCTCAAAGTGGTCCGCAAAACATTGAACGATCCCAGCTGGATCAGTGACACACTCTCCATCAGGCCGCTCAATCACAGGGACCACACGATTAACCCTCTCTTTCTTGTACAACCACGCAAGCAATTTACCCGCTTTGTCTCCCACATCATACAGTCGTCCCTGCTGCTCCCTATACATCACTTTCGCAGCATCAGTTACCAGAGCCTTGTAGTCAGCTTGTTTCAAAGCAAGGGAGTGCAACGTCATACTGGAGACGCCCAACTGAAGATCGTCCTCCAGAGCGGCTATCTCAGATTCCAATCGCACAACCTCCACATTGGCGGCCTTCTTAGCAGCGACAATCAAGGACAGGGACTGACCACGTATAACAGTTTTAAATGCTTCCCATAGTGAAACAGCAGAAGAAACAGACCCCACATTTTCGTCGAAATAATGCTCAATAGCTTTTACAAGTTCCCAACGGGTCTTGGGGTTGCGAAAGTACCACGGATTAATAGGAGCAACTCTTCCCTCATCGCCTGCCCCGACCTCATACCGGAGCCATAAGGGGGAATGATCGGAAATACCCCTAGGGAGCTGACGGATTTCTCTGATGGAGGAGGATTGGACCGCTGGCATTAAGAAATAGTCCAATCTAGAAAGGCTGCCGTGTGCCCCAGAGTGGAAAGTGTACTGCAACTGTGTAGGGTGTAGTAGTCTCCAGGCGTCCACAAGCCCAAAGGTCTCTAGCAAATCAGTCAACCACATTTGTGCCCTGGGTAGATCTCTGGGAGGGTGACGATCAGAGGAGCCAGAAACAACCGAATTCAAGTCCCCACCCAAAATAAGAAGGCCCTCAGGAAGGTCCAAAAGGACTTTATTCAGATGAGCGTAGGTTAAAGCCTGCAGACCCGGGGGGACATAAACTGAAAGTATGGATAATGTCTTCTCCTCCCACCTACCAGTGAGCACCGCATAGCGCCCCCTGTCGTCAAGTTTCACCTCGTCAACTGCAAAAGGGAGAGAGGACCGAACGAGAATACCAGCCCCCCTGGACCCAGAAGTAAACCCCACATGGGCCCCCAACCGATAACCGCGCCTATTCATTGCCTGACATGCATTGCCTATTAAATGCGTCTCCTGTAGGAGGACAATATCAGGAGAATGACGCCTAAGGAATCGCAAAACAATACTCCGCTTAATTCTGTCCCCTAACCCAATGACATTCCAGGATAACAGTCTCAACTCGCCACCCCCATCCCCGAAAAGTAGACAGAGCAGGACCCACATAGAACCCCATGATCAGTGCAGATGAGAAAAACAATACGATGCCTCGTGAGTAAACAGAAACACACACACACACACACACCACCCCCCAACTTGAACGTGTTACTCCCCCCACCCTGCACCCCTGCGTACGACTAATAAGCCACCCCAACTTGCAGTGTGCCTGTCGCCCCATTACTAAACTAAGCTACGCAAAGAACCCAGAAGGAGGAAGAGTCCCCATTCACCCCCCGCCACCCCCAGGCTGATCTAGGCCTAACAGAAGACCCAAGTCCAGACTCAGCTGAAACAGCAGAAAAGTTCAGACGCCAGGATCCACAGGTAAAATCCTCATTCCGCCACACCCCCGTCGGCGCCTTCGGGGTGCCCAGTATGTTCATCACTTATAGGCAGAGAGTCGAGCCAGTCACTGACATTTTCGGGGCGATCAAAAAAGAATGCACGTTCCCGATATTCAATCCGAAGCCTGGTAGGGAACAACATGGCGTACTTGAGACCCAAGTCCCGCAATCGTTTCTTCACTCCCTGAAATCCAAGTCTTTGTTTCTGGACAAGCGGTGAAAAGTCAGGATAAAAAGAAACGGAGGCATTTTCAAAATTCACTGGGCCCTTGTCCAGTGAGGCCTGCAGAACAGCATCCCGGTCTCTAAAGTGGAACAACCTGGCAATAATGGGCCTCGGGGGAGCACCCGGTTTAGCCTTCCCGCCAGGAACACAATGAGCGCGCTCAACAGCAAAGAACTTGCTGAGTCCAGCGGGAGAAAGATAATTGGTAATCAAGTCCTCTACCAAGAGGTCAACCCCCAGGATCTCGGGATTCTCTGGGACACCAATAAGGCGCACGTTGTTGCGACGGGCCCTGTTTTCGTAGTCCTCGAGACGACGAGCCATCAGGTCATGCTCTAATCAGCGTAATGTCAATGGCCACCGTGTCGATCTTAGAGGCTAGGGCCTCGTACTGATGTCCCATAGAGGCCTGCATGTTGGCAATGGCACCCATGACGTCCTGTAAGGATGGTTCCGAAGACGCTGAAAAGACGGTCTTAGGATTATCCGAAGCGCGGCCCGCAGCGCCAGGCGACCCCTTGACCTGCGAGTAGTGATCCATAATGTTCGTCTGGGTTTGGCCACCACGGAGAGGTGCCTTGGTCTTGCGCTTCTCAAGAGGCGGTCCGGTGCCATATTGGAAAAGGGACCCCCAAGGGGTCCTCGAGACCTGGTGAAAATGTGGCCGGTCATGGAGTGTCCAGACAGTCAACGAGACCAGATCAGATGGTTGTAGGCACAAAAAAGGCTTGGTTGTGGGCAGTCAGTCGGGCCAATACCAAACAGCAAAGTGACTACAGGCCAGCCGAAGGTGGATCAGGGCTACACCTCTGCCGATCAGAGCCGGGAGCAGAAAACGAAACCGAAAGTCAGGAGGGGTCGACCAGAGGGGACCCCCTCAGCCGTTGTTGATCCACTACTCCACGGCCTGCCAAGCAACCGAGCCCCCGGTCCGCCTCGGGGTAGGCCACAAAAAGAAGAGACGATGCAAAAGTGGACCCCAGCGTCCAAATTCGATTTTTCAAAAGGTACGGAGATCAGCAAGGATGTACGAACAAAAGCCCGTCCTCTAAATCAGGATGTAGTCAGGATATCCGTGAAGGGCGGCGCGGGTCCGGGGAGCTCTGTGCTCACGCGACCATCTTGGATTCCGCGAAGCTCCTCCTTATACCACTATTTTAGTATATGGTTTAGCGGGCCACCAAGGCCTATCCATATTTGTGCAACTTATTGTATGTTATATTAAGTTTCTTGTTATGCGCTTGTGCCTCAGACTTCATAAAGAGTTCAGAGGATTGATTTAGAAATAAACACATATATATTTTGAATATATAACCTGTGTGGTGTCCTTTCATTTGGTATTAAAGGGATGGCATATGGTAAAACAGCTGGCTTCACATGCCCTCTTGAGTTAAGCCTAAGACTGCTTTTGTCCATGCTACCACTAGGATAGCTGGTCTATAAGGTTGACTTTACAACCATCACCATAAGGGTTGTTTGGACTGGTGCAAGGCGCTCACTAGAAAAGTGAACATCATATACCAGGCCAACTTCTCACAGGTGGGAGCTGGAAAAGTGCTTAATAGTGCTGAGAAGGTGTGCACCATACATGCCAACAGACCCGATTCAGGGGGAGACGCAT
Source organism: Lissotriton helveticus (assembly GCF_964261635.1). NCBI lineage: Eukaryota > Metazoa > Chordata > Amphibia > Caudata > Salamandridae > Lissotriton > Lissotriton helveticus. The sequence continues at coordinate 526,940,097 of NC_136072.1, forward strand.
GATTTTTAAAGGATAAAATGGCTTTGTTTTAGCTGTCTCCCACCTAAATCTGCCTCAATTTCAATGTTAATCAATGCAAAAAAAATATTTACCCCTATTTTTTTCCCACTAACTCCTTCTTTCCTTATTTAAATGTTGGCATGGATGGTACACCTTCAGGATGTTGTCCCTTCCCTTCCAGGTAGACTCCAAAGTTCACAAACAAAGCCCCACGCAGTGGAAGCTAAACAAAAGTGCTAGATAGCACTGAGAGAGTGCTCCCCCTCCTTTCTTTCCCCTCAAGCACCAGTCAAAGCCTGTGAGATGTTGTCCTCTCCTTTGTTGGATTAAACCCTGTGGAGGTCCCTAGGCGGTTGAAATTTCAGGGCCCCCCCTCCCAAAATGTTTCCTAATACCCAATGCACCAGATTTTTTCACAAACTGACAGCTTCCAGAAGAAGAGCTTTTACGGCACAAACTGTTATGTGAATCTGATGTTCCTGGTTTATGTTTTTTAAGTTGTATTTTAATCCGTTATCCTGAGTACCCTAAAAGTAGTGGGGCCCATAGGCCAGTGTCTACTTCGCCTATTTGGTAATCCGGAACTGGTCTTCTCTCTCCCACACAGACTTTCGATTTCACAAACAAATACTCTTTAATACCACTATGGAATTAACCAAGGCTCAAATGAACTCCCATGGCTGATTTTTTTTTTCAACAATGTGCTTTTTGTAGCTCTAAAGTACTCAGAGCCCCCACTTGTCCAGTAATCAACGTTTGATCTGAAAAGAAGCACAACATACACATTAAACTTGTATGCTTAAGAATTTATCTCCAATATTTTTCATACTTATTTGTCATTTTCTTAATAACAAAAGTCCATCTGGTACAATCCAAGCACAAAAAATATACAAATAAACATATCTACAAATAAACAACAGAAAGGTTAATCAGTACAGGTCACAGCACAAAATAACATACAACTGTGGGAATTTAAAGAAGATTTTTTGGGTGCACCTTAGTGAGTTGTTGCCAATAAGTCCAGACTAACTAACTCTAGTAAATGATCCTCCCCTTAAATAACAATGGGGCTGTACATCCAATGGTATGTTCCCACACTCAACACCATCCAAACAAGTGAAACATTTATTTGATTCCTTTTCAAGTTGAAAGATTCTTTTCAGAATCATAGCCAGTAATTATGTGATTGAGGTGATACTTCCGAAGGGTTCCCATTAGAACATACCAACACGTTTCGACCTCATGTGGTATAGGCATATGCAGCAACTCTTTTTAAGAGGTCATCATCAGGGATAAAGGAAAACGTATTCATTCAAAAAAAAGAAAAAAGGGTATGAGTATAAAATGAGGCATTATTTGGAAAATGTCTAGAAGGAGTCATTTACTAAATCACCATGTGCAGCCCAAAACACGAGTATATCCCTGAAGGGGAATATACCTTTTTATGTATTGGTACCTTACAGGCCCTTATCGTAATACCTAATGAGTAGACCTACATCTAATCAACTGTTTTTGCCCAGGGATTAGTGAACACAAGTATTTTCACTGTGGGGTCATTGAAAAATAATGTCAGCCCAAAGGTTTATATTAGCTAAACACCCAAGGTGAGGTACTCCATTATGTTCGTGAACCGACTCACCAGAGTAAAATAGTATAGGCCCATGCTTAGAGAAACCGACCCTTTCATGGCCATCTCGATATCCACAATACACAGAGTAAAGTGTCTGAAAACAATAAATATAAATATATATAAGGTATTTAGAATTTGCCCCCCCCAAAAAAAAATGTCGGGGAGAGCCGAGTAGAGCGTCACTTACTTTTTGGCCCTCTATGATGCTTAGGAAGTGTGTCCGATCCTTCTTTAATTCAAGGCACTCCGCGGCTCGCAAAATCCAGTATGCGAGTCAACGGACAACGTTGTTATCCTGTGAGACGCCCGCAGGGCACTTCCTGTTCTGGCCCCTTGGCCTCATTTAACTTCATATTCAGCACTACATGCATGCTTGAAGCATATTCCAATGGGAATCAAAAACAAAAGTGTTTCTAATGGTTCTGATGATATCAATACATTTTAAGAACCAAATACATCAGGTTGATTTTCACTCCTCATAAATATGCAACTGCAGGTAACTCTAGATTCATGTTTTGTAGTCAAGATATTCTCTAAATCAAAGATCTGAGGGAAAGTTGCAACTCATATCGTTGTTAAAAGAGAAGATGATACCTATGTTCATACTTAAATATACATGGTAAGAGAAAATACATAGAAAAACTGTGTCATCAAAAAACATATGCTAATTCAGATAATACATTCAGTATATGGTAATGCATATATACTTGAATACATGTAGTTTAAAAGGATACATAGAAAGAAGCTTGTCATTGCAAGGCATTTGCTAATTCAGACAGGTCATTTAGGCCCATTTCTGCAGTGCTTAGCTTCATAATTAGCAGTGACTCTTGTTTATTTATTTTACACATTTGTTAAGCGCACTGTTACCGAAACGGTGTCCTGGCGCTGAATGACCGCTAGAGTGTATGACGGGGTGGGTTAGTGTGTGAATAGCCAAGTTTTCAGGGCCCTTCTAAAGGGCAGCAGGTCTGAGATCTGCCTTAGGGCCAGTGGGAGAGAGTTCCAAGCCCTAGCCGCTCCCAGGGAGAAGCTCCTTCCACCCCAACGGGCCTTCTTGACTTTAGGGACTAAGATCAGCCCTTGGTCAGAGGACCTAAGCGACCTAGTCGGTATGTACCACTGAAAGAGCGCGGTCATGCAGTGAGGGCCCAAACCCTTCAGTGCTTTAAAAACTACACAAAGAGTCTTAAAGCCTATTCTTTTCCGCACTGGTAGCCAATGGAGCTTTACCAGATCTTGTGCTACCGAAGAGAATTTGGAAGTTCCCGTAATCAAACGGGCAGCTGCATTTTGTAGGATTTGTGATTTGTTTAACAGCCCCTGTTGGGCATTTAGAAGCAGGCTGTTACAATAATCTAGACGGGATATTGCCAATCCCGTTACCACGGTCTTTCTGTGTGCGTCAGGGATAAAAGGCAGCACTTTTCGTATGGTTTTCAGGATATAGTGGATAGAAGAATACAGAGCGTTGACTTGAGGCCTGAAGGAGAGAGTGCCGTCCATCAGCAGCCCAAGGTTTTTAACCTTAGTAACTGGAGAGGGGGGTGTCCCCATTTCTTCGGGCCACCATCTTGGGGACCAAAAGTTATCTTTGGCCCCAAATAGCAGAATTTCAGTATTCGCTGAGTTCAATTTAAGACAGTTTTCTGCCATCCAATTACTAACCTCACGCATACAGTCCTTGAACCTGTCCGCTGTGTCATCCACTCCACCCGGTAGCAGAGACACTACGATCTGTGTGTCATCTGCATATGATGTTACATTAAAGCCGAAAGATCTTATGACTGGCGCCAGGGTGGAGACGTACACATTGAAAAGAGTCTGGCTCAAGGACGAACCTTGAGGGACTCCACAAGGGAGTACAAAAGGGGCCGATTCATAGTCTCCCAGAGCCACCACCTGAGTCCTGCTGGCAAGGAAGGCCTGCAAGATCTTAAGGGCCTTTCCCTGGATTCCGCAGGCCCCCAACCGGTCCACCAGCAGCCTGTGGTGGACCGTGTCGAAGGCTGCGGACAGGTCCATCATGATCAGGGCGGCTCTGCCACCTGCGTCCATCACTTGTCTTATATCTTCGGCAGATTTTATCAGAGCTGATTTTGTACTATGCCCTGGCCGGAATCCGTGCTGAGATGAGTCCATACGTTGTGCTTTCCCTAGAAATGCGCTCAACTGGGTGTTTATTAGACCCTCTATGATTTTAGCTGGTAAAGGTAACCTAGCGATGGACCAGTAGTTATTCAAGTCGCCCACATCTAGGTTAGGTTTTTTAAGTAGAGGTAGGAGTGATGCCTATTTCCTGCGCGTAGGGTACTCACCACTTTCCACCATGTTATTGAAAAGTGGAGTGAGTCTTGCTGCTATGATGGATGGGACTGTTTTTAAAATGGTGGCTGGGCAGGGATCACCAGGGGAGCCTAATTTAATCCTCTGAATCCAAATCCTGACCTCCTCCTCGGTGATAGGGGAGAAGTTAAGTAATTTTCCTATATGGCAGTCAGTCTCTGAACTGTCTGGGTTCGTCAGTGGGGGGTTGACCTTAACTAGGTGATCAAGGGAGTAAAAGATCTTCTCGACCTTACCCTGGAAGAATTTGGCCAGGTCTTCACATAATTCCCGACTTGGGGGAATTTCCACTGCTTTGGGAGCTGCAAGAGATGTCACTGTGCGGAATAATTCCTTAGAGGAGTTACTCGCATTCTGAATGCGAGTGGTGAAAAAAGCCTTTTTGGCTGATCGAATCATCTCTTTGTAGACTCCCAACTCTGCATTCAATAGCTTTTTGTCCACCTCCTTATAATGTTTCCGCCAGTTTCTCTCCAGTTTTTTACATTTCACCTTATAGGCTCTGATTTGTTCCGAGAACCATAGAGCTGAAGGACTAGAGCGTGTAGAACGGTAAGTTTTAGGGGGTACTAAATGCATACATGCCGCGTCTAGCCAGTTAGTGTAACTCATAGCCGCCTCCTTGTCTATTTAAGTTGGAGCTATCACCACTAGTTTGTTTCTCTTGACGCAATACAGTGCATTTTAAATCGCCTAACATGTTTTTATTATCAATAAAATATTGCAGCAAAGGTGCCGTCAGATTTCAACTTCGTATCCGTGATTTGTGTTGGCTAATCCGATGTCGGATTTCTTGGTTAGTTTTGCCCACATAGACTTTGCCACATGTACACAAGATGCTATAAATTACATTTGTTGATTTGCAATTGGTGAATTCCTTGTGTTGAATCAAGATGTTATTATACACAAATAAAGTCCCTTCTATTGTGGATGAACAAGCCACAACTGTGGTGCCCCAAAATAGGCGATAAACCCAATATAGTTCTTAAATTTCTTTGAGTACCTGGTAACTCAGTATTAGAGTGAACCAAGTTCTCTGTAAGGTTCTTACTTCTCTTAAGGGCAAATAAAGTCATTTCTTTGAATGGGTTAAGAAAAGATACACTCCTCCAATGATTGCAGATTTTTTTTCACATCTGATGTCACACCGCTAAAAGTAGTTACACAGACGAAATGGTCTGTTGACTGTTTATTTCTTGGTTCTAGTAGGGCCTCTCTTAGTGTATTCCAGGCTCTCTTCATTGACCGGCACAGCAAGCGGTGAGGGTATTGACAGTCTTTCAATTTTGTCATGAGTTTGTTGGCATTATCGAAATAGTCCGATTTCTTTGTACAATTCCTGTGTAAGCGCAAGAATTGGCTGTAAGGCACATTGACTTTAAGGTCTCTTTGGTGTTGACTATTATAGTGAAGAAAAGTGTTCCTATCAGTCTCTCTTGTATAGAGGGTGGTGTAAATTTCCCCTTCCTCATGTTTGATGTTCTGGTCAAGGAATTTGATATGCGCTTTACTCCACTGCGCGGTGACTTTTTTAGTCACCTAATCGATTGTTTAACCATTTAATAAATAGCTGAAAGTTTTCCACATCTCCCCGCCATATCAAGAAAATATCATCAATGAAACGTTTTCTTGTCATGATGTTATCCCTAAATGGGTCATTATTGTATACCCATCTATCTTCATATTGGGCGATAAACATTACCGCAAATTCTAGAGCAAAGGGACATCCCATTACTGTCCCTTTGTCCTGCAGATAAATGTTTATTGAAATGGGGAAAATGATTCCGTAAACAGATCAGTGCCAATTCAACCATGTGGATACATTATGGGGTTTTGATCTCTTTTCTAGGAAACATTACATAGCTTCAAGTCTTGCCTCTTGTGGAATGTTGGTGTATAGGCTTGTTATATCAAGTGTTGAAAGAACGTCTGTTCCAGAATCAAACGTACTCTGATCTATTTTGTTGATTACATCGGTGGTGTCTTTTAAACAGCTAGGCATAGTCAGAATAAGAGGTTTAAAAAACACATCTACATACATAGCCAGAGGTTCCAAAATTGAATTAACCCCCGGAAATAATGGGGTGATCTGGGGGACTTAATGGGTTTTTATTTACTTTTGGTAAAATGTACATTACCGTGGTACGTGGATTCTTATTTATCAAAAAAACATTTTCCTTTTCGGTGATCCACTCTCCAGTTACTCCCTTTTTGATGGAATTACTTATTTCATCTTTGATAGATAAGAAGGGATCACCATCAAGGGTCCAATAGGTGTCATTATCTGAGAGTTGTCTGAGGACTTCATCCTCATAGTATTCTCTGTCCATTATCACAATACCCCCACCCTTGTCTGCTAGTTTGAAATTATTTCAGGGTCAATCTGTAGTCAATTTAAAGCTTCTCGTTCTTCCTTTAAGATGTGGTGTTTAATATAGCTTCTCTTTGTTTCTACAACATCTAGTTCTCTCAGCACAGTTTTCTCAAAAGAAATCACTTCCAATGGTATAAAACTGTTTGGTGGATAGAAAGTTGACCAGTTTCTCAATCGTGAGAAACCACTATTGTAGACATTCTCTTTATCCAAAACGAAAACCTTTAACCGTACACTCCTGAAAAAATGCATAATTTGAAATCATTTGTTCCTTCTCATCCAAAAACCTTTTGGATAAATTATAGATGGGGATTAGTTCTCGTTGCCCCATCTTTATTGGCGTAACAAAAGTTTAAGGGGTCCCCTTGCTATGTACACGGGGGCCCCCTCTCGGATTTAATCTGGAGCGCTCAGGCCTGAGTACTGTGCTGAGGGCGCCCTCTGCAGCTCGGGGTCCCCCACACACCACAGGGGATGGGGGGCCTGTGTTACGCCCCTGCGGCTTGTTCATAATGCTCCTGTTCCTTGTCTGGGGGTCCATGGTCGCCTCGTTCTGCCACGTCCCCGTCCTCTTCCTAAACAAGCATTGAAAATGCAATAGGTCACGCATTTGGTTGAGTTAGAGCTATTAGCGTTGTAAATGACAATGCCTTTTATGTATGTGTTATGGGGTGTATGTATGTGGTGTGTAGTGGAATTATTTGGGTTGGATTTGAAATGTTAGTTGTGGAATTGTGTGGCATTGAATTGTGTGGATTTGTGTAGTGCAATTATGTGGCATGGTGTGCAGTGGAAATATGTGTATAGTAATTATGTGGTATTGAGTACTGGAATTATGTGGAGTGGGATTGTGTTATGGAGTGTAATACTGTGGAATGTTTTTTGTGTTGTGGAGTTTAATTATGTGGTGTGCTGTTGAACAATATAAGTGTCGCACCACCCCCTCTACCACGTCAGCTTACGAGAGCTTAATGTTCACCTTAGAACTATCCCCTACCAACATCTTCTCAGGCCTCCTGGTCTATCGACCGCCTGGAACGATCGGCCAGTTTGTTTCGAATATGACTGATCTAGCTGCCAACTTAGTGATTACATCGGCTAATTTTACAGTGCTGGGCGATTTAAATCTCCACTTAGATGACCCGCTCGACTCAGCAGCTAACAGTCTTCGATTGAATCTTCAAGCTATTGGCCTGGCTCAAAAGGGATTTCTTCCTACTCATACTAAAGGTCATCTATTAGATCATATTTATAGTACCCTCGACAATTTAAATATTGGATCGTCTGTTCCATTGCCTTGGACCGGTCATTATTTGATAACTTTCTCATGGACCACTACCAATTCTCTCCCTTTACAAGACCTAAAAAAATATTGGGGTAGGAAGTGGGCTACACTTACCCTCTCTAAATGGGAAACAGCACTTGTTGAGTCTAAACCTCCAGAGGTCACAAATCCTAATTTAGCCAACACTATTTTTAATAACTGGATTACTAGCTCCCTTAATTTAGTACTCCCGAAAGTACCTTTGCACTCTATAAGGAGGCAAAAAGTAGCCCCCTGGTACACTCCGAGATTAAGAGAAATGAAACTATCTTGTCGCAAACTTGAAAGAGCATGGAGACAAGATCGCTCTCAGATTAGGAAATCTGATTACAGAGCCGCAATTAGGCTATACAAAAAGGAAATGAAATCTGCCCAAGCCCAGTTTTATGATTTAAAGATTAATCTGGCAGCCAATGCTCCCAAAGAAATCTTTAAAATAGCTAAATCTTTGATCTCCCTTCCTCCCGAGCGAATGTCATCAGATGGGGCATTAGCTCGCTGTAATAATCTAGCAACCGTCTTCTTCCAGAAGATTCAGACCATCTACTCTTCCTTTTCCACCGATGAAATTGAATTGGAGGTTGCCACTACAGCTGGCCTAATCACCCCAGCCCCCTGCATGCTGGAAAGTTTCACCCCCTTGGACTCCACCTCCATAAAGGAAATAATTTCTAAAGTTAGATCAGGTTCTCCTAGTGACCCAGCACCCCCCCAGTTTCTTACTCTGGCCATGGATGCCATTCGCCCAGTTCTTCTCGACGTCCTTAACACCTCAATTGCCACGAGCATAGTTCCGACTGGGTGGAAGTGTGCAATGGTCAGGGCTCTTTTTAAAAAAAACACGCTAGATCAAAACAATCTAGCCAACTTCCGCCCTATCTCCCTGTTACCCTGGACGAGTAAACTGCTAGAAAAACATATTAACAACATCCTAGTAGACTACCTAGAGTCCAATAGTCTGCTAAGCGTCTCTCAGACATGGGACTGAGACAGCTTTGCTAGCAGTTACCGAAGAAACAAGAACGGTGCTGGACCCGGGAGGGAAAGCGGCCATCATATTATTAGACCTCAGCGCCGCGTTCGACACGGTTAACCATGCTACCCTATTACATCGCTTGAAGGGCATGGGAGTGTCGGGCGCGGCCCTGGCATGGCTTGTCTCCTTCCTGGACAAACGCTTCTTCCAGGTGTTTGAGGGCGTGGCTGTATCCATCAAACAGCCACTCAAGTGTGGGGTTCCTCAGGGCTCTGCCCTGAGCCCCACACTTTTTAACATCTACATGAGGCCCCTAGCGGAGATAGTTCATCCATTTGGCGTCCGTATTGTCACCTACGCAGACGACACTCAGCTGGTGGTCTCATTAGACCACTCTGAGGGGTCGTCTAACACACTGAGCTCATGCTTAGAAGCAGTGGCCAAATGGATAAAATCTTCTTGCCTCAGATTAAATGGAGAGAAGACGGAGGTCATGTTACTGGGCAGCCCTCCACCTACCAGTCTGACCTGCTTCTGGCCCACTTGTTTGGGCCCCTCCCCCCTCCCTAAATCTGAGATAAAAAGCTTGGGAGTTTGGCTCGATAAATCATTGGATTTTACTTTTCAGGCCACCAAAACTGCATCTGTCTGTTTTGGGCTGATGAGAATGCTCCGGAAGGTACTCCCCATGCTCCCATTCCAGGCGAGGAGAGTCATGATCCAGGCCCTGATACTCTCACGCCTGGATTATGGTAATGCTCTCTATCTGGGAGCCCCGGTGGCAGTGATCAATAAACTCCAGGTCACCCAAAACTGTGCGGCCCGGCTGCTTTTCCAAATTCCTCGCTGGCAGTCGGCCAAAAATGCCTTAAAAAGTTACATTGGCTCCCTGTGGCAGCTAGGGTACAATTTAAGGCTATGTGTCTTGTGCAGAAAGCAATCCGCAGAACTGGTCCAGCCATAATGCACCCTTTAGCTACCCCCTACCTTCCCCTCAGAGCGTTGCGCTCAAGTTCATTGCAAATAGCCACCACGACCAAGATACACAAGGCTCGCTGGGGCGGCCGCTCATTCTCACACAATGCTGCGAGAATATGGAATTCTCTTCCGCTTATCCTTAGAGAAAACAATAACCGGATGGCATTTAGGAGGCTTTTAAAGACCCACCTGTTCAGTAATGCCTGTTAATCATCCTAGCTGGCCGTCTTGGATTTCAGTTAAAGCGCTGCGAGGCCTACGGGTAGTCTGTGTGCTTTATGAACGTAATTTTTCATTTCATTTCATTTCAATTGTGAGACGTGGAACTGTGTGGATGCAGCAAACATGGAACTCTTTCCCCACCAATGACATAATCGGGTTGCCTCTGTATAGTAGTTATTTTAGTACTACTCGCTCTAGCCAACCCCTGCATTTTCCAAGTGTCCACTGTCCCCTAATGAAAACAGCAAAGTTGCTTTTAATAAAAATAAAAAAATATTTCTACATAGCTGCGTTGAAAGGTGGGAAGGTAAGTGAGTGAAAGGATGGCTGGATGGATGAGTGAAATGGTGGATGGGTGAAGGGCTGGATGGATACGTGCATGGATGAATATGTGAAATGATGAATTAATGGATGGCTGAGTGGATGTGTGAAAGGGTCGATGACTGATGAGTAAAAAATTGATTGATTAATGAGTGAAAGGATGGATGATGCCTGAAAGAGTAACCGGAAGGATGGGTGAACGGCTGGAGCAATGGACGGGTTAAATGAGTGGATGAATGGATACTGGATGGATGGGTGAGTGAAAAAATGATGTAAGGGCGTGTGAGTGAAAGAATAAATGAATGAGTGAAAGGGAGGACAGATCGATGGCTGGGTGAAAGGGAGGATGGATGAGTGAAAGTGAGAATGAATGGAAGGATTTGTGAGTGAAAGGGTGGATGGATGTGTGAGTGAAAAGGTGGTTGCAGGCGAGTGAAAAGATGGATGGATACATGCATGGATGAATGAGCAAAATGATTGATGCAAAGTTGTATGAATGAAAGAGGAAGGATGAGTAGATGAGTGAAAGAATGTATGGATGAGTGGGTAGATGAATGGATGGATGTGAGAAAGTATGGATGAGTAAGCGAAAGGATGGATCGATGAGTGAAAGGGTAAATGGATGGATCAATGAGCGAATGGATCGATGACTGACTGGAATGGCGGATGGATGATTGAACTGATGGATGAGTGAAGGAGTGGCTGTAAGGATGGATGAGTGAAAGGGAGAGTAGATGGATGGCTGAGTGAAAGTGTGGATGGATGAGTGGAAGGGTGAATGGAAGGACGAATAAGTGAAAGGGTGGATGGATGAGTTACTAAAAAGATGTATGAGCAAAAAAGGTAAATGGATGGATGGATGGATCAAAGGGTGATGGCTGTGTGAAAGGATGGTTGGCTGAGTGAAAGGATGGATAACTGGGTGAAAGGAAGGGTTTGTGTTATAGATAGGTTTAAAGATAGATGAAGAGGTTTGGATATGGATGGGCGGAAGGTGACAGACTGAATGTTGGATGAAAGACTGAATGGATAACAGAATATATGGATGAAATGGTGGATATCAACAGGTGGATGAATGATGAAAAGATGAATGGGTAGATGTTTGGGTTGAATAGACAAGCAAGCTTTTCTGGGGAGGGTCACAATGACTTGCTTTGCCTGCTTAGTGCCATAAGACCTTTGGTTGAAAGTGGGGTGTATTTTAATTTTCTGGCTACTCCCTTGATCTGAGGAACACCGGCTCACCTTGACTTACATGTATGCAAGATCGAATAGCAGTCTTCAGAGTATTTGAGCAATTCAAGTACTTCAATGAAATCGGGTCTTTGGTTTTGAATTGCCTTATGTTGGAAACATGTGATTGCATAAACTATAGTAATTGTATCTCCTTTTATAGCTTTCTGATCTCAATTGAATGTTTTGGGAATGTTTACAATTTCCTTTGAAAAGTCAGGTCAGTCAGAGTCAACTGTAAATGTATTTATATAGCTCTTACAACTGACAGGGCTGACTGTCTTGCTCTTTCTGCCCTCAGTTAGTTAAACAAGAAATTACCTTCATTGAAACTTGACAATATTGGGAAGTGAGAGTCAATGTGACCTGTCATTGGTCTGTTAGAAATACAATTACAATTGACGTTTTTCTGTGCATTACAAGCAAAACAATACACAAACGTAGCATACAGTGCATTGTAAAGGTCAATGCATTGCAATGCCCATGGTAAAGGGGTGCAGGATAAAGCCCTGCATTGTAATATGTGAAACTCGATAGAGGATACTCCTTTGGGGCAAACTACAAGGTACATCACCGATTCAAAATATGTTAAAATGCAGGTTGTGCAGTACAAGAACCACAAACCTTTGTGTTCATATTTCTTTCCACCTGTAAGGTGGATACATTCCCATATAGTTTTCTACTTTGCTTAAGTCCCTGTGAGGAGTTGTGATTCCTGTGTTTGCTGGTGAGGGCAGTCCTTCTCCTTGAACTGCTAACACCGCTGCCCCTCGCCAGGGCGCTGAGTGAGCTGAGAGGAATCAGCCATGCACTGGCGCATTCCCACAGGGTTAAAGTCCAGGCCCGTTTCACAAGTAACATGTCACACAAACCTATGTTTCCATTTCAAGCGCTTTTTTAAGGACTTACTGACACAAAAGCACATTCAGTGTTTCTTAGCTATCGGTGTCTAGTGTAAATATTCACTCGCTCAACTCCCACTGTCACAAAACTAAAAGCTGTTCACTTGACGACTCACTCACGTACTCACAACACTCACTGACACAAACACTGAGAAAACTGTTACAGGGACAACCCATCAATGTGAGCTACTGATACATCCACTAACACAAGAACACACACCCGCATAATTATTACTTCTAGTGACAAAAGTACACACATACATACATTAACACAGCCAATAACGTACTCAGTGACACAAACAAGCGTTGGCACACACGCTCTTATTGCCTGAGACACTGTCACACACACAAACTAAGTAACAAAAAGCTCTAACTGACCAAACACTGAACGACGGTATCGCAAGGTAGCACTATATAAAACTTTATAAATAAACATGGCTGACACATGCACTATCTGGTGCATATAAGAACATACACATTCACTAGCGCATTAATACAAACACTGTCTGAAACACACACACTTGAAAAACACCGTCTAACACTCACTCTCCCCTTCAAAAACATTTCCTGGCACGCATTTTTTACACATTCTCGAGAACACAAACACTCGCCCACAAAAACTGACTGCGAGTCTCGCCCACAAAAACTGACTGCGAGTCAAGAGAAAAGCTGCAAGGGAGATTTAAAATAAGAAAGCAGCATGCAACCCTGGATATTTTAGGCAAGGCAGTCTCAGGCTCTGTGAAGCAGCATACACTTGGTCGCGGAACACCGGTAGCCTCGAGCCTGCAGCATTACCCCCAGGTCCCTCCGTCCTCGACACCTTCATACTTACAAGTGGAGATGACCATCTCCCGACAGAAAAAAACAAGAGGAATGCTGGGACACTAATACTGCCCCTCCCCCGGGAGTACATAAGCAGTACTTACCCAGCAGACCTCCTGTTCTTTTTTTCTGTCTGTCGACAGTCTGGTTGGTGTGCTGGTGCTGCTCCTGCTGGGCTTGAGTGGCTGTGCTCTTTCTTCACCCCCTGCCCGGCTGCCTGGCTGTGTGGGCGTGGGGTTCCCTGGACTGTCTCCTGGCCTGCCGGGCTTGCTGGGCGACAGTCTCTCTTGGAGCCGGTGTTTCTGATGTGGTCTGCATGCTCCTCCTGGTCCTTTGCGGCTAGGGCTGGAGTTCCCGATGTTACTTCCGGGTCGCAGGTTCGTCTTCCCGAGCCTGGCCGGGGAGGCGTGCCTCGCTGGTTGTGCTCCTGCAGGTGTCCTGGATTTTGCTGTTGGAGTGGGGGCCTTGTTCCTGGGGTTGGCCTCCACTCCGGGTGAGTCCTGCTTGCGGGGTTTTTGTTTCTTTTGGCTTGCACTGCAATTTGGCAAGGTGGTTCAGTTTTTGCTGGTGCTGCAGTCTTTGGAACCGGGCGGCGTGCTCGTGGCCTGTGCATGTTCCCATCCCCGTCTTTCTGTGCCGTTGGCCTTGTGCTGACTTTAGTTCCTGTGGCCTGTTCTTGAGCTGCACTGTGTTTGGGGCGCTATTGTGGCTGGAGCTGCCGTCTTTGGATCCGGAAATATGAGAATGCATCTGCCGCGATCCCGGGCCTGATTTCATTGCCGGTTGTTTGTGTGCGATGTTTGGCTTCACTTTGACTGCTGTGCTGTGTCTTCTGCTTGTTTTGTTGTACTGGCTGCCATGACTCTGTTACGAGTTCGTTGGACTATGGTTCTCTTGGTCTCTCGATTCCTTCCATGTTTTTGTCTCCTTTGCAAGTTCCTTGTTTCTTAGCGGGGTCTGGTGGCGTGATGGACTGATGCATTCACTTTGGGGTCCTTTTTTTTTTTTTTTTGTATTCCCCATATACCAGATTGGGTGTTCTAGCTAGGGCATCTCCTCCTCCCTACATTACGATGCACGAAACCTCGAGGATTATGACCTTTGTAGGGAAGGAGGGCGAAGACCCCGCTCTAGACTTGGCTGTTTGCTATGTCCGCTCCATACCATTTCGACCTTGAAAACCCTTTCTTCGGCAGGAGAACAAGCACCAACAGTACCCAGGTGAAATCATAGGAACACTGTCATCGGTTCCGCCAAGCCACAAGGGCCGCCCAGATCTTATCTTGACTAGAACTATCACAAGCCATATCGGACTCACTCACATAGATAATATATTTCAGGCATTCCGTGAATGTAGGGGCATTCTCTGACTTCCAGGCCTTACAAATTTCACGCCTTGATAGAATAATTATATAAAAGATGAATTTAGTCATCCGATCCTGAAGCTGGTATTCTGCCCCTAACCCAAAAAAAATTATCCTAGAAGAGATCTCAATATTTATGCCTAGTACGTCAGATATGAACTCTCCAATTTTAGTCCAATAGGGTAACAAACTTGGACATTCTGCGAACATGTGTATATCGTCTACTGCAGGGGCCTTACAACGTGGACAGCTATATTCCAGCTTTGTAATTTTAACCAGTTTTTTTGGAGTTATGTAGACTCTGTTTAGGGTGAACAAATGATTGCGCTTTAAGGGGGCAGATTTCACCACTATGTTTAACAATTTAAAGGAGTCTCCCCATAATGCTAACAAGTTATCACATTGCAGGTCGTCTATACCTCCCCAGAGTTTGTTAAGTTCACTCTCTGAGATTTCATCCTTCTCATTTAAGGCCTCTTGCCAAAAGGAAATCTCCTTTTTCCATCTACCCTTTCTCATCACAGATTCAAATTTTGGGTTGGTTGTGAACTCCTATGGAATGGTAGACCACCAGCTAGATAGCTGATAGTATTTGAATCTGGTGAGAGTTCCATTTGTCAACCTGGAGAGTGAATCCCACCCCAGTAGCTGGGAATTATCCGTAAGATCCTGCCATTGCATAATACCGGCTGTTTTAAGAGGAATTGATAATTGGTCTCTGAGACATTCTGGCGTCCCAGGCGAATCCCATATAGGGGCCTGGGGAGTGTAATAGGGAATACCCAGTTTCTTTCTCACAAACACCCAGTTTCTCAGGGCAGTTCCTAGCACCTTTAATCTAACCTTCTTGTAGAATCTTGGATCCCCAAATTTAAACAAAAAGAATTCTTGCCCTAAAGGGGTGCCATGTAATAACGCCTGGAATAGCCGTCCTAAAGAAGATGTATCAGCTTTGTCTGCCATACACCTGAAGTTTTTAAAGTGAAAAGAATGACAATAATACAAAATATCTGGCATGGCAAGTCCTCCAGCTTTCAATTTCCGTCGCAATTTTTTTAAAGAAATTCTGGGCGATTTACAATTCCAGATGAAGGATCCGATTCTTCCCTGTAGTTTGGCAATATCTTTAGGATCAAATGACAAGGGTATTGAATTAAAAAGGAAAGTAACCTTTGGCAAAATAACCATCTTAATTAAATTAACCCTTCCAAAGATGTTTAGTGGTAGGCCAGACCAACGTTGTAAAGTCCCACAGATGTCCTTGTAAACTCTATCCAAATTCACCTTGGATGTTTCTACAATGTTCTGAACTAAATGAATTCCAAGGTATCTCATCCGGGGTTTTGATTCAGGAAGTTTATCCTCATAATTCCATTGCATGACCTCCGTTTTTTCTTTATTAATTCTATATCCTGAGATCACCCCAAAACTTTCGGCATGACGAAATATGCGGTGGATGGATATCTCAGGATTAGATGTATACATTAGGAGGTCATCAGCATATAGTGCAAATCTCAGGTCTAACTCATTAATCTGGAAGGGTTTAATCAGAGTATCAGATCTTAACTGGTTTACCAAAGGCTCTATATAAAGATTAAACAATAGAGGAGACAGGGGGCATCCCTGTCTGGTACCCCGTGTTATTTGAACCCAATCTGTTAGCAAATTATTTACAAGGAACTTGGCCTTAGGACTATGATATAGCGCTGTTATAGATGCTATAAAATTAGCTGGAATGCCAAACTTAGACAGAGCCTCCCATAGATATAACCAGTGGACCTGGTCAAAGGCCTTAGCGGCATCGATTGCCACGATAGTCAAGGTTTTTTTTTGCTCTGAAGCATAGTCTATTGCAGCAATAGCTTGATGGGTCAGTTCATTTAACTGCCTGCCTGGCATAAAGCCCCTCTGATCCTCATATATTAAGGACTTAATTACTTTGGCCAATCTCGCCGCCAAAACCCCAGCAAAGATCTTATAATCTATATTTAGCAGCGAGATTGGCCTATATGACTCAACTGTCAGCGGGTCCTTATTGGGCTTTAGAACTAACGTTACTGTGGCTTCCAGCCAGGTCGGTGGGATAGACTGTCCCTCAAAATGTATCCTATTAAATAGAGACATAAGAATTGGAACTACTATGGCTGCCCCCATTTGATAAACTTCAACTGGAAGCCCATCTGGGCCAGCTGATTTTCCTCTGGCCATTCTTTTGAGCTGATCGTGAATCTCCCCCTCTTTAATCAAAGAGCCTAGCATTGAACTATCCTCATTCGTTAAGTGTGGGAGGTTGAGCTCCTCCAGCCAGTGAGCTGCTTCTTCAGTGGAAGTTTTATTGTCTATACCTGTATATAGGTTCTGCATATATAGCTTAACTTCCTCCAATAGCTCCTCATTATTAAATGTTATTTCGCCAGAGCTCTGTATCTTTAGCCTGGTTATCTGGTTTCTAGTTCGATCGGACCTGGCCTTCCAAGCCAAAATACGACCACATTTTTCGCCATAGGAGAAGTTCTGCAATCTACTAGCATCCCACCTCTCTTTGATGGTCTTGTCAAGATTTGCCTGTTATTTGACTTTTAAGTTCTCTAGCTCCTTCTGAATGGAAGGCAAGTTGGTTTGTTGCTCTAGTGAGGCTCTCTGTAGCTCTTGCTCCTTTTGTTTCATTTTATAGAGCGAATCTTCCTCTGTCTTCTTCCTACTTACATTTCTCTGTATCCTTATGGTAGAAAGTACCCCCCTTAAGTAAGACTTAAATGCTTCCCATACAGTTTGTTCTGACGCAGTGGTGTTATTGATTTCAAAATACTCCTTTATATGCTTTAGTAGGTCATTTTCTAAACCTTCCTGTAATAGGAGGAATCTATCTAGGGTCCAACGTCTTACCTGGACACATTGAGAAAATACAACTGTTAATTCTACCATAGAATGGTCGGATAAGATAGCAGGAATGTAGGTGGTAGACACAGTGTTTGGAAGTAGCCCTTGATCAATAAGGAAAAAGTCTATACGTGAGTGGTGTCTGTGTCTATGGCTATAGAATGAATAGTCTCTATTATTCGAATTCTTTACTCTCCAGATGTCTAGTAAGTTAAAATCCCTCATCATGTTTCTGAGATCTCTTTTGGAATTATATGATGTGGCAGAGGTAGCTCGAGACGTACGATCCAATTTAGGATCAAATACTAAATTAAAGTCGCCCCCTAATATAATTGGAGCATTTAAATTCTGGAAACTAGTTTTTAGATTAACCAGCGCTTCTGGAGAGTCCTGATTCGGTCCATAATATATAGCACATGTCACCCGTGTGTTTTTTATAAATAAGGATGCTGTTAACCATCTACCTGTATAATCGGTTTGATGTTTTTCCACGCTTATCCCACTGTTGGATCTAATAATCATAGCCACACCTTTGGTACTACCAGTCTGTTCAGAGCAGAGAAGATCCTGAACCCACTTTTGATTTTTAAAAGCTGCCTTGCATTCCTGCTGCTCTAGGTGGGTTTCTTCTAGAAATATAATGTTAGCTCCAGACTTGTTCATAAATTCACAAATCCTATTGAATTTCCTATTTTCCCATAATCCATTGACATTCCAGCTAATTATCTTTGTCTTATTCTCCATCATCCAAATTTGTTATAACCAAGGAAATGGTATTTTGCCTCCATTTCACTCTGCTTAACAAGTCAGTTTCATTTAATACAGGTATATGAGGAAAATATTTTCTCTTTTTATACACCCACCTCCCACCACCTCCCTCCACCCATGAGGAACCCCCCCATTTCAACCTTGGCGATTGTATCGCCATACGAGGGCTCTACCCCTAACCTGGATTGTGGCCCTCAAAAAAAAAAAAAGATTGTCTAACGGAGTGCACCTAAACCAACACTAACACTAATCATACGTAATGAAAATATATATATATATTTTTTGTTATTTATAGGTTATATATGAGCATTTTTTTTCACTCTTACTAATTTATTTGCTCTTATTTATTCCCCTATAGTGTATCCATTTTTCTATTTATTTTTTTATTTTTTCAACAACCAATTTTTGTCAACTCTTAACATTCATATGCATGAATCTAGTAATCTAGTAAGCAAGATAGGGATTATATGTTGGTTCTTCGTCTAACCCTAATAGTGTAACCTTATCCTTATCCTTATCCTTGTCCTTATCCTTATTCCTGGTGCTGGGCTTCTTTCAAAGAAATTATGAAACTATCCACTTCTTTAGGGGAAATAAAGTTGTAAGTCTTATTCTTCCATACAACTCGTAAAGCAGCTGGGAACTTCATCATAACCTGTGCCCCCAACTCTCTAATCTCCTGCATCCGAGTCCCCAACTCCCACTGCCTCTGTGCTGTCACTCTACCCACGTCGGAGCGGATTAGGTACTTAGTAGAGTCAATTTGAAGAGAAGAGTCAGTGAGAGCCCTACCTAGTATCAGATCTTTAACTGAGTACGAGAGAAAGTTGACAAGTATCTTTCTGGGGGCACTCCGACCCGAATGCTGTCTAAAGGGGTCCCGGTGTGCACGCTGTATTTCGCTCTCTAAGTTAATATCCGGTCTATCCTTCAAAACTCCTTCTCTCAGCAATCGACAGACTAAGGTCTTTACGTCCCCATTCTCCGCTCCTTCCGGAATTTTAAGGAATTTCAGGTTATTACGTCTTGCATGAATTTCAAGACGCTCCATGTCCTGCTGCAAAGTCTTATTCTGAGCTTTCAAGTCAGCTATTATTTTCGAGTGTGACTGTGATACTTTATTCAGGGCTGCCACTTCACCCTCAAGTGCTTCTGTTCTGGTACATATGTCATCCAGTTTACTCTCAAGATTAGTGCATTTCTCAGCTATTTCTCTCTGATTTCCTTCAGATATTTCGAACTTAGGCATCAATTTCGCCAAAAGATCTTCATGCATAGCTCTGAAGAGACTCTCCAGATTTCCGCCTGCCCCTCCACCTCTCTCTTCCTCTCGATGCTGCTGTTGGCTCGCTCGATCCCTGCTTTCCCCAACTACTTGAGCAGCTTTTTCCAATGTAGTACCAGCAGAAGACTCCTCCAAAACAGTTTCTGGGTCTAATAACAATGGACCATATCTATTCTGGGACACCACGGAGGAGCTATCTCTAGTATTAGAATTATAGCTAACACTAACATCCATGCTGACGCTGGGTTTAGAAATGGGTGTAGAATCAGAAATTGAGACAGAAGTGGTATCTGCCTGTAAACCCGTCTGCGATGTCACCTGTTTTGTACCCAAACCGGTTACAGTTTTCTCCATTATTCGAAAGTACGCCTTTAATGAGGGTGTCGGTTTTGGCACAACTTGAGTTTTTTTTTGCTTTCTAACAATTTCTATTTTCTTTCTTTCTTTTTTCTCTCTTCTTTTTTGTAATGGGACTAGGGGAATGGGAGCTGATATAGGAACTTGACCCAGAGATGTAGATGTAGATGTAGTTGGTATATCTCTCTCGTGCAGAGAGCGAAGGAGATATCTGTTTTTAGGGACTCGGGTAGCAAGCGTTACTTCTTCTGATGCTTTAAGTGGATCTACAGACTCGGGATTACTGTCCCCTTTATTTAGCGCTCTCTCTTTTAAAGCCCCTGTGAAAGCTGCAGATTTCTTGACTTTGATTACTTCCACTATAACTTGCCCGTGCGACAAAATCTATATTGGACAAACACAACAGAAGGTGAAGGCCAGAATATTACAGCATATGAGCAGGATCAGATGCGATGTTCAGGGGGCTCCCCTTGTAGATCATTTTAAGAGAGCAGGACATCCCCCAGATAGCCTCAAATGGTTGGTGATAGAGAAAGCGACCCTAGGCCCACGGGGTGGTAACATCACCGGTATCCTAAATACATGTGAATTAAAATGGATGTACTTTTTTGATTCGATCGAGACTGGCTTAAATGAACACGACAGCTCTTTCTCGCAGTTGGCGACGTTACCTTGATTCGGGGTTTCCTTCCCCTACCCTGTATCTTCACGTGCCATACATCACTATCACTATTAACAAGAACTGGCCTTCACCCTCATGTGAGAGGTGCGCCACAGTGAGTGTGATAATGAAATGATGACACAGTGTTTCTTTCTCTTTATCTTAAATTGGCCTTTACCCCAATGTGGGAGGTACGCCACTAAGATAACTATTAATGTATCTACCACATGTGTGATTGCAATTGTGCTCATTAATTGTGTAAGGTGATACTGCATCTGGACCAACACTTGCATGCTAGCTCGGCTTTTAATGTATATTAGCCCTCATTTGATTTTCCAGAAATTTTGCTTACTGTATATGAGCCCTCCATTGGAATTCCCCATACACTTTGCATCCGGACCAATAGTCGTATGCGAGTACAATGAGTTGCCCCAAGCACGTCTCTTATTGTATATTAGCCCTTTGTTTTGGATGAATGCACTATTTTTGCAGTATCGAAGAATTGTCTGACTACTCTATACAATTGCTGAACAATGTGGTATCCAACAACTCCAGTTAATGGAGTTTCATTATGCCTTCTGTCAAACTTCGCCGAATAACCCGTATATTCACCCATCCATTGGCGAGATTCCAAAGCAACCATAGTCTTTTTTCTATTTTCCCTCACCGACCACTCATCACGTGGGACGGTCTCCATAGTGATTTAACTAACAGGAACTGCAGCTCGCCATTGCGAGGCACAGCGGCGTCCTTGGTCCGATTCAGTCGGCTTTTCCAAGTAAGTCAGCGAGATCGAGTCACCCATGCGATTTTAGAATACTAATTTGGTCTCTCACAGTCTCTGTAACTGACAGTCCACACCCGTTCATCCCTTTAACAGGTTGTCCGGACTACTGAATCATTGCCGGTCCCCAGAGCGTCTTCCCGATCTCCGGGTAAGCCGATTATTCCTGTGCACTGAGTCTTCGTTTTATGGCCACCAGTAACTGTACCCTTAATTGACTGGTTCCCCCCTTTACCCACAGGAACATTCAGATATCGCACTAACCGCTTACAGCATCCCGTGGCAATATTGGTTTTTACCACGCGGTAAGTTAGCTCAATCCATATCTACCCGTGTCACCATCATTGTGCATGTACAATCCTATGGTTGGCACCCGGTGAATTATTTGGCCCATTTTACTTATTTCAGGCATGAACTTCTTGACAGGATCCAATTAGATGGTGGCTATTTACCACGCCCTTCAAACTACGTTTCACGGTAATACACCACCTTTAACTATTTCATGACGGGGATCGCTAGTACCCACCTCCCTTCTGAGCCCTTTTTTCTCCGTTGCTCGCTTCTACCATTGTGATTTATTCCTTTATACGGGCCTGGCTCCACTTTCAGCCCGGTTACCAAGTTAATTGATCTCCTAGTATGATAATCAATGTGTCGATAATCCAGCATTCCTAGTAATTAACTTCAACTTGCTCAATCGATTGTGTGCTAATTGTATAAGTATTATGAGGCAAATCCCATTATCTTGGAATATAACGTTTAATTTTATATATCGAATTAGGTTGCCTGCCCCCCCCTCTCGGTCCTGATGAAGACCCCGCAGCAAGGGCATAAATAATCCCTGCATTAGAGGGTCGAAACCTCGACAACTATCTACTTCACCATCAACTTCACTCCAACATTTATTTCATTTATTGTTATATGTGAAGTATGACTCTTTAATCTAATTGTGATGAACCTTTGGTCCACTATACTGTATATGATTCGGAAATACAGTCTCCTTAATATATTGATTTTACTGTCACGTATTTCTGTCTATCACTTTATCCTCACCTGAGCACTTACCTTTCCCCTTTTCTCTCGGGGCACTGTACAACCAATTGCATTATTGATTTGGTCTTATATATATTCAGTATATCCAGTCCCGTTGTGAATAAAACAATGTGGACTCATTTATTGTTTGTTTAACTTATTGTTTGAAATTATACACATTACTTTACACTTAAGCTGGGACCCCTCCCTCTCAGTACTTATTGAACCCAGGTCCCAGTGACCATGTTTGGGTAAACCCTCCTTTTATACCCTGCTTCCTGTATGGGCTAGGTGGCGGGTGCTTCTGTGTACCTATGGTCGCTCGGACGTCCTGGTGCTCTCTGGGGCTCCCTCTCCGCGCCCACCCCACCTGTGATGCGGGGGTGTCTGGTTGGTGCTGGGCGGTCGGGCGCTGTGGTTCCTGTGCTCCTCTTCTTGGTCTGCGTGGTTCGGGTTTCTGTTCCTGGCCTGCTGCCTTGCCGCTTGCCCCGGCTCTCGTCTGTTTTCTGGGTTGGGGCATGCCGGGGTCTTCTCCCTTTGGTGCACTTCTTTGGGTGGTGCCCCTGCTCTTGGCCACTCGTGCCTGTGAGTTCCTTTCGGGCTCTGTTGAGGGGTTTCCTCTCCAGTGAGTTGTTTGCTGGTTCTCTGTGCTGTTGGCTTTCGCTCTTCTGTTTGTGGCCTGCCTGGGGTTGCCATGGGTTCCTGTCGCCTCTGTGGTGGCTGGTTCCTTTTTGCTGGCTCTGCCTTTGCTTGCTCCTGGGGTTCCCTGTGTTGTTGGGGTTTTCCTGTGTGCTTGCTTGCGCCTTGCTCTCTTCTGCATGGCGTTCCTCTCTTCTTCAGCGATGGCCTGTGGGGGGTGCGTTCTGTTCCCCCTCTTCTTCGGGCTGCCTGCCCCGCCTGGTGATGAGTCGGTGTTCCTGCTCCTCGGGCCGCTGCGGGGGTGGGGTCCTGTGGGCTCCCCTGGTTCCGGTTGGCCTGCCGTGCTGTTCTCCCTCTGTGACCTTGCCTCCGCAGCGGGCTGGCTGTTGTGCCTCTGCTCTGCTTGGGTGTCCTGGTTCTTCGCTTCCTGGCCACTGTGTGGTTGGTCGCCTTTGGGGCTCCTGGTTCCTGGTCCTGTTCCTCCCGTCCCTTGGGCTGTGCCTGGTTCGGCTCATGGGTGCTTGCCGGTGTCTTGCCGGGGGCTCTTTGGGGTGGTCTGTCCCCTCTGCCCGCGCTTGGGTGGCTTGTGCTGCCTTGGGTGCGGCTGTTCTGCTTCAGCCCTGCCTGCTCCTGTCCTCGTCTGTTCCCTGCTTGGTGCCTGTTTGTGGTGCCTGCCTGGGTCTTCCTGTTGGTGTGGGCTTCCTTTGCTCCCGCTTGGGGCTTCTGGTGTTGTCCGGGGGCTTTTCTGTGTGCTTGGCCTGGCTGCTTCTGCGCAGGCTCCCCCTGGGCTGGCCTTTGGCTGTCTGCCCCTCCTGTTTCTGCCGGGGTGCCTGCCTGGTTTGTTCCTGGCTGGTTCCTGTCGTGCCTCCTGTTCTCCGGGTTGGTGTGCTGTCCCCGTGCTCCGCTGCCTGCTCTGTGTTGTGCTTGGTCGGGCCGGGTTGGTCCCTGCCTGGCCTTCTGGGGCTGCTGGGGGCTGTTGGCTTCCGGGTCCATCTCCTGTTGGGGGTGTTTGCTCCCTGGGTTGTTCTGGTCTCGTCTGGTTCCCTTGGTGGGTGCCTGGCTGAGGTTTCTGCTGCTGCTTCCCGCTCCTGCTTGTGGTGCTCCTTTTTGGGCTCTGCTTCCTTGCTATTCTCTCTTTGAATCCTGGCGGGGTGTTCTGCAGTTGAGGCCGCTTCTGGTGGTTCCTTCTGGGCCTTCTCCTACTGTTGGTTCTCTTCCCAGGCTTGTTTGCCCTGTGTTGTGGGCCTGTGTGGGGTTCTGTGGCTACGGTTCTGCCGGCTTCTTGCTGGTTGTGTGTGGCTTCGGGCTGTGCCTCCTGGGTTTTCGGGCTGTGCTGTCCCGTTTTTGCCTGTTCTGGGGGTTTGTTGCCGGCCTTTTCCGGGTTCTTCCTGGTTCTGTGGTCCTGGCTCGTTCCTTCCTCCCTTGCTTCCCGGGCTTTGTTCCCTGTGTGGGTCTGTTTGGTTGCCCCTCCCTCTTTGGTTGGGGTGCTGTTCTGTGGTTCTCGTGCCTGTGCGGGTCCCTCCCTCCTGGCTGCGGGTTGTCTGTGGTTTCCTGCTGCTTGGTCCTCTGCTCTCCTTTGGGGTTTGCTTGGGCCTGCTGTTCCTCCTGCGTGGTCGGGTTGCTTGGCTCTGGTCCTGGCTTCCCGGTTCTGTTGGAGTTTGTTGGCCTCTTTTTTTGTGGTTTGCTTGGCTCCTCTCCGGCGTTGCTGGGTTGGGGCCTTGTGGTTATGGTCTGGGGGCTGTTCTCCCTGGGCTTTCTTTCCCGCTGCTCCTGCCCTTGCTGCTTGCCTGGCCTGGGTGTGGGGTTCCTAGGTGGTCCTGTGTCTTTTGGGCGCCTTCTTTGTGCTGCCCTCTGTGCCTCGTTGGGCGGCTGCTGGGGTTTTCCTGGTTGCTCTGTGCTCCCTTCCTGCCTTGTGTTCCATCCCTTTGGGGTTGGGGTTTTCTGGGCTTGTGGTCGGTTTCTCTGTTCCCGGCCTGGTTGGGTGTTCTTTGTTGCTGGTTTCCAGTCTTGTTGGCATCTCCTTGTTTGGTGGGCTTTTGGCTGGGTTCTGGGGTTCTTCCCCGTCACTGTCTTTGGGTCGGGTTCTCTGTCCTGTTCGGCTCCTGGGTGCTTGTTGCTTCCTGGGCCTCCTCGGCGGCGTTTCCTCCTCGGGTCTCTTGGGCTCGTCTCCTTTCTTTTTGGGGGTTTGCCCGTGTTTCTGGCCTGTGCTTCTCCTTCCTTTTTGGACTGGGTGCTTGTGCCTGCGCCCTGTTGGCCGTTTCTTCTTTGGCTTTCTTCTGGGTTGTCTTGTCTTCCTGGTGGGTCTGCCTGGCCCTGTGTGCCTTCCTACTGGTTCTGGCCTGGGCGGTCTTCTCCGGTGGGTTGTTTTGGCTGGTCTTGGTGTCCTGGTCCGGGTCCCGGTTGCCGGTTGCTCGGGTTGGCGGCCTCCTTTATTTGGAGCCCTGGGTTTTTTTTCTCTCCGGCCCTTGTCCCTGCTGTCCTGTTCTGGGTTGCGGGCCGGATGTTTCCTGCGGTCTTCCTTTCCTCCTTCTCGGTACTCCCTTGGGTGGCTGCTTTTGTTGTGGTTTCCTGGGTGTGCTTGTGCGTGCGGAAGGCCGGGTTTCTGCTTTGGTATTCTCCACTTGTAAGTATGAAGGTGTCGAGGACGGAGGAACCTGGGGGTAATGTCCTATTACTTACCGGTAATCTTCATTACTCCGGGTCCCGTAGTCCTCGACACCTTCATGCGCCCCTCCCTCCCTCCCGGGCGGCCGGCCTTCCTGTCTGGGCTTGTTAGTACAGGAGGTCTGCTGGGTAAGTACTGCTTATGTACTCCCGGGGGAGGGGCAGTATTAGTGTCCCAGCATTCCTCTTGTTTTTTTCTGTCGGGAGATGGTCATCTCTACTTGTAAGTATGAAGGTGTCGAGGACTACGGGACCCGGAGTAATGAAGATTACCGGTAAGTAATAGGACAATACCCAGGGAAGAACTCAAGCAACACTACAGGTAGCTGATAACGCGCTGCTGCTACACTAAGAAACACATATTGTAGGTAACATCAGCTGCCGCTTACAAAAAAAAAAGCTGTAGGTAACACAGTGTTTATCTGACTTACTTCAGATTCCGAGGCCCGCCTGCTTCCTCAGACTCCAGTCCTGGCCTGCACAGTCACTCCTTCTCACTTCACGGGGGGTGAGAGTGGAGGGGACGATCATTATGAGGATTAAGATTTTTTTATTCACTGCAGCCACGCCGCGGTATGAGCAGCGCTGCCATGATTTGCCGCAACTAAGAGGGAGCACCAGCTCTGGCAGCATTACCAGAACGTGACGTCGCTGCAGGCTGGGTGGCACGGCGCGGGACCTAAAGTCTCTGAGCCTGTTTCATGAACTCAGAGTCAGCTGATGATGTGGTACGAATTAGGAACTATCTCACCACATGACAACAGTCAAAGCCCTGCTTGCAGCAATGTCCTGGCTCTGTCATCATGAAAAACATTTCACGGACACTACACGCCCCCAAGACAGTCTAAAGGTACATAAGAGATCTAAGAAGTCGACACACATGATGGATCACTACTCATGACAGCTTTAAACATACAATTTGAAGCGCATACCGCTGCAGCTGCCATTGTCCTGATCAATGTCTGTATAAAATAGTGCTGAACCAACATATAAATCCCACCTTGTCACGCAGCAAGTACACGATCCAGTCCGGATGGGCGAGCCGAAAAGGAGACAGGTAGAGAACAAACAAGTCTCACTTAACATAGAAAGCGAGCGTTTACCATAAAGGATGACGCCCGCCAATAAAAAAAATGGGCGGAACTTCCACTCCACTTCCAAAATCTCCTCGATTACAAGAGGTCTCACAGAGCGGGCAGCGCATGCGCTGCAACACTAGGCAAGACCTAAAAAACAAAGTCTTGTTGAGTCCTCTTCAAAATTGGTGCCCTGTTCTGAATCACTTGTGTTTGAACCAAAATATGAGGCGCTATCCGAGAAGCCAATGAACCTCCTATTGCATCTCCTTTTATATTGATAACTGGCGGAGAAATCTTGTATTATTGGCCTGGTCATAGACATTTTTTTGTATATATGGATAAGCTCTTTCCCTCTTGAAGTTCAAAAGATCCTTTTGTAGTTTTTTTGTTTAAATGTTTCAGTGTTTATTCGAAAATCAGACACCTCTTTCTCGATCTTTAGTAGAAGGGATTTGGAGTCAGCAACTGCAGTATTCATCTTTATTGCTTCTTCCAATTCCTGAATTTGTTCTAGTTGTTTTAGACTAATCTTTTCAGCTGTTTTTATGGATAGAAACATCCATTCCCTAGAACATTTTGTTCCTATACAGCTAAAATCACCAAGGTTCTCAAGCACATCAATGAAAATTACAAGGACATTCTTTACTTGTGATCCTAAAGGAATGGTCCCATTCCTAAATGTTCAAGGAGAACCTCACCATGCAAATGTGTGCGGATTCGTTTCTTTTTTAGTCGTAGTAATTTCTCTGCTTCTGTCTGCTCTGATATAGTAGCACTTTCTCCACCCGGATTGAATGTAGATGGTCTTTGTAATAGAGATCCTATCTCCTCTTCAGTATAACTGAGGGTCTGTAGAGTTGACATACTCAATAATAAAAGATGATTGTCAACCAGATGGACTAAGATTCAATTACCTGAAAACAGTAAATGGAATATATATTATTGAAGCCCTCTTGGTTCAACACACACTCACAATCTGGCTACGTAACGGGGGTTATCCAATAAGCCCTGTTAGTGGGGAGGGATCAATTTCATATCACAAAAGTACTCAGAGCCCCCACTAGGCCAGTAATCAACGTTTGATCTGAAAAAAAGCACAACATACACATCACACTTATATGCTTAAGAATTTATCTCCAATATTTTTCATACTCATTTGTCATTTTCCTAATATCAATCAAGTCCATCTGGTACAATCAAAACATAAAAAATATACAAATAGACAACAGAAAACTTAATCAATACAGGTCACAGCACAAAATAACACACGACTGTGGTAATCCAAAGAAGACTTTTTGGTGAACCTTTGTTTGTAGCTCTAGCTTGGCAGCGTTAGTGTTCCACTAGGCATTTTGTAAATAATGCACAGAGAGTGGGCATTGCGTCTGCCTCCATCAGCAATTAGCTTGTTTAGGTCATCCCCTTTAGGACAGAATCAATCAGAATCTGGATTAGCACAGATGCATAATTCTGTCTAACTGTGATGCTGTGGGCCGATGGACATATTAAGTTGCTTATTGAGGGATGTTTCCATTGCATTGCACAAGGAGCACTGTCAGGAGCAGTGGCAGATGGTGGGAACTATTTTGTGAAGTCAAAAGCAATCTTGAATAGAAGACCTCCCTCACTAAAAAACAATACCTTGTGCAGTTTACAGAAAACGTCCTTTTAGCATGACATAGGTGAGTATGTAAATGTTCAGTAATGTATAAAAAATGGAAAAAAAGAATGGTATCAAGAATTAGTCCAGGCGTGTTTATAGTGCATTTCAATAGTTTGTTGATTATTGTTAATTAGTTTTGGTTTACAATTACTTCATGTTTATTTTTTTAGCATACGGAGGAAAATAATTGGTTCGAACATGACCACCAATATTGTGGGAGACTGCCTTTATAACAACGACTTTGTCAGAAAATGCCTTTAGCATGCAGCCTACATCATGCAGGCAAGTATCATGCAGGTAAGTATGTGTATCTTTACCATGCAAGCCTTTACCAGGCAGGTACATATATTCTTAACAACATAACTATAATGTGATTATAAAAATAATTTTGGTGTGGGTAGTAGTAAAGGGAGGCAAGGGTAATTCTAGAGTTTAGGAGTGGGTGGTAGCAAAGGTGGTAAACCCAATCCTTTTGGGGCAGAGGTCAGGGCAGCTGCTGAGGCCAGTCACATCCAACAAGGACAGCTCTCCTCCAACTTTTCTTACCCTGCGGCAGCAGCTACCAACCCACTTTAACCTACCCTTGCAGGACCATACTCAGCTGGTAGGAATCATGATACGACATTTCTTCTCTAGGTGGAGATAAAAGTCAGCGAGGCACTTGAGGCTTGAGACAGGTGCATGGCCCTGGCTCAGCTCAAGGTCCTCTTGGAGCCTTGAGTCCAAAAGGAGGCGAGCTTTCAATTGGCTTCGGCCTACCACCCACTCTCTAACTTCATGCGGCAAAAATTAAAGACAAAGCATTAACCTTTGATGTAAACAGGAGAGAAAGATGCCCATTTAGTGACTGACTCGCACAAAGTGGAACCACAAAACCTAGGATCAATTCCGGATTAGTCGTTTGACCAAACTGTGTGATCTTAGGCAAGC
Source organism: Lissotriton helveticus (assembly GCF_964261635.1). Taxonomy (NCBI): domain Eukaryota; kingdom Metazoa; phylum Chordata; class Amphibia; order Caudata; family Salamandridae; genus Lissotriton; species Lissotriton helveticus. The sequence continues at coordinate 526,969,334 of NC_136072.1, forward strand.
TTTCTATTTCATTATGCCTACTTTTTTTCTGTAATGCATATGAGAACACCCTGAATTACATGAGCTCTGAAAACATGCGGTACAAAAACGTCTCCTGTGTTTCATTAATAGACTGTTATGTTGCTTCATGAATAATAAGCCTCTAGCAACTGTGTAGCGTCGTGCACTTGACACCTGACGTGCGTCAGTCAACAAATGGCATTCTTTGTCAGGGAATGGTAAGACGTATGTTTCTAAATTCGCGTTTAAAAGCTATCAATTGTATTTTAATAAACGCATCTCAAGGCAGTAATATAGCCTGATGTACTAAAGATGAAACGCTTCCGCGTGTTAAAATCTTTTCTTTTTTTTTCAATTTTGAAGAGACTTTATCGCATTTTTATCTCATGTTCGTTGCACGATTTTCTTTACAAAACATTTATAATGACTCGGCTCGTGCACGAGCTCTTAGAGGCAAGCTATTCCCTTGGCTCAGCTCCCCTTGTTACCCAACAATTGTTTTGCTGTATGTATATAAAATCACACAAAAAATAATAATAATAATAATGATTTGTTGCCCCATTACAAAAACGCAAGCTTACAAAAAGAGGGTTCAATGTACACATGCCAAAACGATTGACGTTGCCAACGCATGTTTGCTCTGCCTAGTGCCTGGAACCATCAATGAAGTGTACAATGTATTGACGTCACAGCAGAGATAGTACAGATTATTGATAATTCGGCAACGTTACAACCGCTTCATAACTGTGTTGTCAGAGTAGTAGTGGGCGGTGGCTGTACACAGAGTAGCGACGCCACATTTTTTTTAATCCGTTCAGGATATTTCACGACGTGTCCCCCACAGCGAGAAGGTTCGAGAACCAGACCACGGTGGGAGGAAGCTTTCCTCACCTCACTAACTATCTAGGATTGCAGAGTCTGCACACGGAACGCTGGCTTCGAGAAAAAATACGGTATAAATCCCCATCGACAACGGTGGGTTAACAACGGGCATCCTGGACTCTGGCATCTATCTCCAGGCACCCGAACACGAACCGCCATCCTGCCGCCCAGGCATGTAGTGTGCTTAAAATAGCCCCTCATAGCTCTGCTTCTCCCCCGCCAAGAGCCGCAGAACAAGACATGGCGACCTCCCTGGGAGAGGAGTTGCCGCCTCTGCCCTTCATTTCATATTAAACGATATTAACACATTCCCCTTTTACGGTAAGTGTGCTTGAATTCTAATTTTCCGTTTCCAGAACCCGTGAAACCGTCTTGTTTTCATGCAAGGTGGGTATCTGTTTCGGTTATTCCAGTCCCTGCTTTTCCCAGTGTCCTTCTGCAGTCGCGGTGCCTCCTCCGGATGGAGAGTGCAGTGTCAGTTGAGGACGCAGGTTAGTCGAGGTAAACACCGAAGTGCAGGCTCAGACACCAATTGAACTGGGGGCAAAGTGGGTACCTCACAGTCCTGCCACGGCACCACTGAGGACTACCTACTCCCCTGCTCGGTGAGCAGTAAAGACCTTGGGACAAATCCGTGATTCCTGTGGTGATTTCATCAGGAGTCTCTTGCCTGCCTGTTCGCGACATTAAAACAGTCGTCATGCATACTTGTGTGACCTGATGCTAGTCACAAAAATAACAGCTCACGGGTCATACATACCTTAAGAACTCTTGTGTTTTATCTAGTGCTTAGCCCTCAGTTTTGAAGCTTCGTAGCACTGTGGAATGAGGAAGTCGTATACTCACCAACTCAATGGTCCTTGTTTTATGTAGACCAGTAGGATTCGGACAGGTGACCTGCAATCACTGCTGTAGTTTTTGCATTAGCCAGCTGAGCTATTCGTCAATCGTGCTGTGGCTTTTTTTTTGTACTTAAATTGGTTTTGAATAACACGATTTACATATGTAGCAAGTTTATAGATTAAATTGTAATGGCTTTAATTAACGGTGCAAATAAATCAGACTGGGAGACTATAATTGTTGACAGCGTGAGACATTTGATGGAAAATGGGGTTTAAAACAAGCTCAATCTAGGTCAAGTTCTTTTCAACTCTAAAACTAGCTAGAATATTTTTCTCTCTGTGGCACCGTTGGTAGCTGATGTAGGATGGGTTTACTCTGATAGAGACTAAAAAAAACACAACTTTCTCGACCAATCCCTAAGAAGCCTTGTACTAAATCAAAGGTTGTGAATGGCATATAGCTCGAGACAAATTAAGGCCTGTGTGTGGGGGGAGAGGGGGAGCAGGGTGCAACTGTGACACGCAGATAGGAGACCCTCAGACTTGGACGGTGTGGTCGGCCGGATGTGCTGTCAGTTTCTATGTAGTGCTACATTTTGCTCAGCCACTGACCTTTCTCAAAAGAGTAATTGATTACCATTTTGTTTCATTACTATATATAGCACTTACATTTACCCATAACCCAAAACATAGCAGAATGTAAAACTAGAATACATATATACATTCCTTCATAATTGAGCACATTTATGAATATAAACCACTGTACAAGAAAATATTATTTCACTCTAAGATCACGCCTTAAGAGGAAAACCTAAACCCAAAAGGAGGTACAATGAGGGCCAGTGTGGGATTATTCTGCAGAGGAGGACCAATTTATGAGGCAGGATTGACTGAATTATGCTGCAAGAAAAGGCAAATTATTGGGCATAATGCGGCACATTTTGTGATAGTATTAATTACTAACATAATTTTGGAGTTTTTCCACATGTTAACACTGTCTGGTTAAGGATTTCACCTTATTGGGATCAATTTAACACCCAAATAAAAGAACAAGTAACTGAAAGATGACTAGTCAATTTTTTCAATGGGTTTTCCATTGAATAGGATTACGTCATCGTGATTTTAGTAACCTTTGGTCTGTTTGAGCTAGAAACATTTTTTATTGTTAATATCTACAGATTAAGCAGCAGATGATGGATTAAGTGACAAGTGCGGCACATCCCTAATTATGTGAAAAACGCCGCAGTCGCTGAATCACATAATCGCATAATTCGAGTGGCCCTTAGTTTTACAAGAATACCTGAAGATCTTTTTCTATGTTCAGTCCTTGTGGTACTTTGCATGTAGTAGGAATATAATGCAAGATTTCGTCATGCATAGCCTCAAGCCCATTTTTACCTCTTTGTACATGTACAGGCTCTATGTAAAATACCATCACTTACACTTCTTAGTACTGCTGTCATGTTTCTTAGCGAAAGGAATGACAACAGATTAATTGGCATCTCCAAGTTGGATTGCTCAGAGCTCTCTTATATTCAAAAACTCATACCTTCATTTGACAGTGTCTGATGTAACCATGGATATAATACTGCACACATGACTAACATGTATGGCAAACTAGGTACATGGGTATCCAAATCGCATGTACATTCTCAATTCTTCAACAGCTTTTCTCCAGTCTTCATACTCTCTCGATCCTATCTCTCTCATCGCACTGTCTTTAATATTCATATTATTGTTCTTCTTCACTTTGCTTTTTCTTTACATCTAGCCAATTACCATCACTATCTCACAGGTGGTTTCATTTTCTTACTCACCATAACTCATTTAATCCCTCACAATATACACTGACTTCCATTCACACGTGCTTTTACTGTGCTTTTCTCTCTCACTTGCTCTCTTTTTCTCTGTCCTTGTTCTCTCATTTGTTCTCGTGCTTTCACTTTTAAGCTTTCTCTCTCCATGTGCCCTTAGCAGTCTTTCACTCTCCCTTTTACTCGCTTTAGTGCTCTTTTTATTATCTATCTCTCACTCTCTTTCTTTCTCCCACCTTCTCCCAATTCTCCTAATTTTTCTCTTGCTGTCTTGCTTTCTATCGCTTTCACTCTCCTTCACACCATTACATGTTTTATTCTTTCTCCTATTTTTCTTTCTATCCTTTTTTTACTCTGTACTTCATCCCAACTTACATTTCTCTCTCTCTCCTTAGCTCTATCTCTCGTTGTATCCCCTTTCTCTATTTCTCTTGCTCTCCCTCTAGCTCTCTCAGCGTCTTCATCTTTCTCTAAGTCTCCCTGTACACCTGTCTTTCATCTGTCTTTCTATCACTCTGACGCTCCATATTCCCCTCTCCTCTCTTCACTAATCTTTCTATTTAAGCTTTGCTGTCACGTATTGCTATTTCTGTCACACACACTGCATTTCCATCACTCACATTCACATGTATTTCAGTTCCAACACGCCAGCTTCATGAAACTTCCCCTTTCACTACAATGCTCCTACTGCTTAGCTTCTCCCTTCGTCTTTCTTTCATTTTCTCTTCATGCTTCTTTCTTCTTCTTCACGTTCTTCTTCTCCCTCTTTGTTCCCTCTACCTGCTCTCTCTGCCCCTTTTATTATTCTCTTCTATATTTGTCCATATTCCTTCTCTTCCACTTTTCACTATCTAATCTTTTCAGTTTGTATTTTTCCTCTTCAGACAGATTTAAAAGTCTTAAAAAAAATACCACTACATTGAATTTCAATAGGATAAAGAGGAATGAATCCGAGCAGGGAGGTGCACTTGGAGCAAGTAAAGAACCATTTTTTTTTGTTTTTATGTACATCAAAAGAAAGCCTGTGGTTTTACTTGGCACAAAGAAAAGGCACTATGGTCTTACCTTTGGAAGTCCTAACACTCAAGCCCACTCAGTTGTAAGCAAATATGCACATGTGATCAGTCAGGCAAAATGCTGTTACTCACATTTATGACAAAGCCAAAGGCTAATGTTGGCAGACCTACTGCTCAATACTGTATGGTGTGGTCGGCAGAATCACAATGTGAATGACATCCGAACACACCAAAGCATGAAGAGGGCTGACCCAACGCACCACTATATATATGTTTTAGTTTATGATTTTTTAGTAACATGAACATGGAAAGAAACCTAGTGCAAAAGGTGTCTCCAGGAGGCCAGAACAAAAAACACAGGGAACCTCAGTTAATTATAATACATAAATAAAAGGGAGAGCGGAAAGAGAGAGAGCATTCTCATTTGATCAAACACAGAGATGGATACATGATCTAACCGTCATTTTTCCAAGTAAAAAAAAGCCAACATTTGATCATCTATCAAAGGATGGAGTCATCCAAAGAGATGTAGAATATCAAAATGGAGGCATTCGCAAGTAATAGGCTCCGCCAATCACTTAGCACGTTCATATTCACAAGTATTTCTACTAATGGAGTAATTGAAGTAGTTAATGTGTTCGAGGCTGCTTAGTGCCCCACTAATGTGTGTCACAATGCTAAAGAAAGAAAAATGGTTAGATTGGTAGCTGAGTCTGGTGTTCAAATGGATCACACTTTGGTAATATGTGTTTGACCTGATGGTCACAGGTTCGTATCCTGGCAGCTCCACTCAGTCTTTCATCCTTCGGAGGGCTATACAATTAAATGAGTGCCATTGAGTTGGTTAACAATGAACTTGTGATTTGAACGTTATGTTCCTCTGTTAATTGTCACTGATTCCTTCAAGAGGTCTGAGATCACGCCTTTGGAAAACAAATATTGGAAAAGCCAATAGGTCTTGCATATTCAAGAGCTATTGACTTTGCCAATACGTTTTAGCCAGGTTGTACACCAGTGTGGCTGCTGTTCAGCATAGTTAGCAGCTCAGAGGAGCATGGAGCAGAGTGGCATAGAGTAGAGTGTCGTGGAGGGGTGTGGAGTGTCGTGGAATGATGTAGAGTGGAGTAAAGTGGAATGGCATAAAGTGTCATTCAGTTTCGTGGAGGAAGTATAGTGGAGTAGAGTAAAGTGGAAGGGATGTAGAGTGAAGGGCCGTAGAGTGTCATAGAGTGGAGTGAAGAAAAGTGGCATTTAGTGGCAAAGAGGGTGTTGCATACAGTGGAGTAGAGTGCAGTAGATTGTAAGAAAGTGGAGGACCATATAGTGGAGTAAAGTGTCATAAAATGGAGTAGCATAGAGTGTTGTGGAGTAGCATAGAGTGTCGTAGAGTGGGCTAGAGTAGAGCAGAGTAGAATGACACATGGCAAAGAAATTAGTAAGCAGCCCAGCAGTTGGTGCAAAGAGGTCCCATTGTGCCACTCTTGACTTTTTGGGAAAGGACTACAGAGGCCACAAGGGCAGGCATTGACACAGGCTAGAATTGCCATTCTCTTGGTAGTAAATGTCTGGCTTGAGGGTCCCATGTGTACTAAAAGTTTGACTCATACTTGGGCACTTCTTTGGGTGTACTCTAGTTGGGGGTCACAGATGGTGGTACTGTTCAAGTATCATTACATTCACCACTGCCCTTGTACTTGTCAAAGCAGGCATGTTGAAGTACTGAATTGATACTTGCCATTATGGGGAGCCATTCTTAGATTTCCACCACACTGCATAACAGAAATTGTTCAAAACAACATAGGAACAGCTAAACCATACAAACACTGAAAGAGTTTGTGATGCACCTCCCTCTAAGTAAAGACACGAGTCCTTACGTTAAATCCCTCCTACGTTTAAACAAAAACAATGACTCTTATGCTCTCACGGTGTGCAACACCACTGCCCCTGCCATTCCTAAGGGGCGGTTAGAATAACCAATATACACTTTGCCAACTGAAGGTTGCACCACCCTATCCCAATGTCCATACATAAATAACTTTTCGAATGTCCGTCCAGTGTTGATAATATTCAGAATTCTCAATTCTTTCTATTTGAATAATGTACTCCAAACAGCCAACGCGTTTCGTTCTATTAGAAGAACTTCATCAGGGCTGTAAACAACATTTAAAAACAAATATATAATACAACACAGTACATGTAAATAGATACACATACATTTGATTTAAAATACAAAGACAGGAGACCATTACTTTAAAAAGAATCAGCACTAGTTTCTTTGTTCATTTGAACCTTCCTGATATAAACAAACTCCCACTTATTAGTCATAAGTCATCCCATGAAGGATCAAAAAACCTTTATGGCGTCTGATAATAAGGTCTCCTTTGTGTAAGGGAGGGGGGTGACTGTTGAAACAGTTGCCAGTCTTACTTACTCCGTTTCCTGCCTTCGAAAATCTTTGTTCACACATCCAGTTCCTGTCCAGCTCTAATGTAACATTAAGGTAGTAATGTACTGGGTTCCATTTCATTGTGAGGGCAACTTTTTTCAGCCAGTACCAGGTTTTGAGGGTGGAGTGTTTAAGGAATTCAGCGGAATTCCATGCATTAAAACCTTGCAAATTCCACCCACCCCAAATACTGACATGAAAAACCTAGTAATGGCCATGCTGGAGAGCCTAAGCTCCATTGATCAGGAATTGGATGCCCTGTTGTTATGCACAAGATCGATAAGCATCGACAGTCAACTGAAACATGCAGAGCAGCGGATATCTACAGCTGATGATGCCTTGGGGGCTAAAGGAGAAATTCTGCTCAATATTAACAAAATGTTCTTAAGGTAATTGCTGCCAAGAAAGAGGACCTCGAAGCTAGGTCACGCTGCAATCACCTGTGTATCTTAGGAGCGCCAGAGACTACTAACACTGGCAGGCTTGACGACTATGTGGAGAGGATGCTGGTATTGCTATTTAGAGCTGACTCCATGTCTCGCCTCTTAGTGGCGGAGAGAGACCACAAATCCTTGGGGGTCATGCCACCAGCAGGAGCTCCAGTACAGCCTATCATAGCGCGCCTGTTAAATTTCCAGGACAATGACACAGCACTCGGAATGGTGCAGGAGAAAAGTACACTTAAATCTGCCGCAAGTGTCACCGTTATCCGGACTTTATGATAGCGGTTCAAGAAGCTAGGCTTATGTTTACCCAGGTGAAATAATACGTTGTACAGGCTGGAATCCAGTATGCAATGTTACACCCGGCGTGTCTGTGAGTCATAGTCTAGGCTTGGAAAGATGCTCACCCATGATATCTCAAGCCTTGCAAACTGACTCAGACTGATGAGAGGAGTCTGTTCACTGATGCACTGGCAGGGGACTGTTCGCTGATGCACTGGCAGAACTTACCATGGGATGGAATGTCTCTCTCATCCTTTATCGTAACTCGCCTTGGAAGGGATCGCTGTGTTGAGTGCTCCCTCTTCCACTGAGCTATTGGAATGCTGGGCATGTACAACTGTAGTTTTGCTGTTGTGGGCTGGTGGTTGCCCTGCGCTCACCATGTGTTCTGCGAGCTTGGACCTGGATGTCTCGGACACCCTCAGCTTATGCTGGGGTTGCTTCACTGTCGCTCAGGACGGACCCTGAGGGTCACACCTGTGATTTTTTTTATTGGCGATAGTTGCCCCTATTTCTGTTCTGGGCTTGTTCTGTAGCTGGTTTGCTTGGCTTTCATTACAGGGGGGTTAACACTCCTGGTGGGATTGGGCCATCAGAGTGGGTAGTTTGGAGGATAGAGCTAAGGGGTGTTTGCTGTTGTATGGTATTTTATCTGTCAGCATTGCAGTTTAGAGGAGACACGGTGTTGCGACTGCAGTCCGAGGGGATAATGTTCAAATTTGAATGTTTTCTGACATGGGAGACAGGATGGATGAGTACTGTCGCTTTTTGATCTGGAATGTCAGAGGCTTGAATTGTTTGGGTTTAGGGAACATTTCGGTATCACGTTTCTTCTACCTAGTGTCACCTCCATAGCAGTTGGAAGATCTCACAATTAATTTGCCAGCTCTGGTCTTGTTTGCAGTCTGACGGTGTCTTATTCTTGCTGACCCTTACCCTCTAAAACTGTGAACTGAAGACCTAATTAAGGAGAACATTTTCTGATCCAGCCGCATTAAGGAGCCTGCGTTACATACATAAAAGATAAAATCTAACTTTTATATTACTTGTAAATACAAATAAAATATGTAGTTGTTTACTTGTTCTTTCTGGTCTATATTTTCCTATTGTGTTATATCTAATTGGTTGCCAAGGGGATTGTTATTGCACTGTTGAATTTTCCCTGCCCTTGGAACTGGGATTTCTCACCAGTGGGTCCTTTTTTATTCACATCGAGAGGATTCAATATCCCAAGAAAATTAGGCAGGTCTTGACAGCCACAAAGTTGACATCACACTTCTACAGAAGACACATCTAGCAATGCACTTGGAGGCTACCCTGGGTCAACATTAGTCGTTCTGTTGGGTTACCTTGTCTTATTCCTTATATGCACATGGGGTGAAGTGCATCTCCCTTTTAGAATGGGTAGGTCATTCATAGATGTGCAGGGAATGTTTGCTATTCTGTGGTGAAGCCTGGGACACACCCTGTTCACAGTTGTTAATTGTTATGGGCCTAATTTAGACCTCGGTTTCTTTGATATATGGGGTAGGATACTCGCTTCTGAGCCTCATGCTTTGATATGGGGGAGGCTTTAATTGTGTTTTGCAGCCTCATATTGATAAAACATGCATGCCGTCTGGCGCTGGAGCTGCTGCAGCCAAACATCTGAGAGTTATCGTGCAGGATCACAACTTAAATGATATCTGGTGGGATATGTTCCCACACACTGTAGAGAGCACTTACTATTCCCTCATACATGGGGGATGATCAAGCTTTAACTATTGGTTACTGTCTAAGGATGTGGCACATTTAGACCGTACCCTCTCGGACCATGCTCTGGTTTTGCTAACTGTGAGAATTCTGGGGATGCCTTTGTCTGGTCTTTCTTGGAGTCTATACCCAGATGCGTTGTTCGATAGGGCCTTTACAGAGGTCATGGAATATTTTGAAATAAATATTGGTACACACAATCTAATGCTACACTAACTAAGAACACCCAGTGTTCACCTGACGCACAACAGCCATCTCGTCCTGAAAGTGGGCCATCTAGGGCCTTTCTGACACACGTTACCGAGTGCTTCTTTAAAACGCATCACCCAGTGCTTGTGAAGCCGTCTCAAATAGTTTTAACTTGTGCTACATAACTTGAACTGCCAACATTCACAACAGATTGTGCTACCCTTGTGCACATTACCCTCAGCTTTCACCTTTGGCATCACCTTGTGCCACCTTCTCACATCACTCTGTGACCCTTGCTATTTCTCACTCCTCCCCAATGCACATGAGTCTCAATTCTGGCCTGCATGTATGTGTGCCTATATTTATCGGTGTGTTTATACAGCGTAGATATTTGTATGTACAATTTCTGGTTGCATGCATGAATGCCTACTGGTAGTTGCACTTAAGGATGTTGGTATAGCTGATGACTGTATGTCTGGATGTGTATATGTTAGTTGACCTTTTTGTCTGTCTGCCTACATATGTTTGTATGTCTGTGTGCATGCGCTCCTATATGTGTGTTGCTCCACATGAGTGATGTCTGTAGGTGTGGTGGTCTGCATGTGGGTGGGTGGGGTATGTGTGCCCTCATGTTCTGTATCTCTGCATGCATGAACTATGTACATTTTAAACCTATTGATTTTGTCAAGGGTTGACTTATATTGTCCTGTATTGACTTTGTTTGTACTTCTGTTGTAGGATGAGGCACAGAGTTATGACCACAGTTTTGTTTGTGATTGCTATTTTACTAAGGGATTAAAAGTCAGATTTTTTTAAATTACATTGCAACCCAGCAACGTAACCAAAGTTGGTGTGCTGTGTTCAACTGGGGAAGAAATCAGTGCAGTGCATTTCTTACAAGAGCTGGCATACTTGGTGTGGTTTAGCCCCTAATGTTTTGCCTTCAGACCTTCTGTTTGCTGTCTTCATTTTTGCTGTCCTTAGGACTCTGCACACTTTACCACTGCCAGCCAGTGCTAAAGTGCTCATTCTTTGTGCCTAAACCATGGTAGAATTGGCTTGTACCCCACGGGTATAACTAATATACTTGTAAGTCCTTAGTAAAGTGGCATCACCTGTACCCACAGCCTAAAATTAAATGATGTTAGTGGGCCTGCAGCACTGATTATGCCACCCACTCAAGTAGCACTTTAAACATGTCTCAAGCCTGCCACTGAAGCCTGTGTGTGTGCAGTCTTAAACCACTAATTCGACATGGCAAAATAAACCTTTTGCCAGGCCCAAACCTTCCTTTTTAATATATATGCCACCTCTAGGGTAGGTCCTGGACAGCCCAGAGAGCATGGTCCAGTGTGTTTAAGAAGTGGGGCATGTACCTATTAGTCTGACATGTCCTGGTAGTGAAGAACCCTTACATTTGTTTTTCATTACAGCAAGCCCTACCTTTCCTAAAGGATAACATTGGAGTTACCTTATTATATTTAAAAATATGTCACTCTAAACTGGAACAGGTAACCAGTTCATGGTTGGTGTCTTTGGATTTGTAATGTTAAATCCTAACTTATGGTGAAGTCAGATTTTAAAATTCAGTTTTGAAAATGCCACTATTAGAAAGCTATATCATGGAACAATGGTCCTTAGAAAGGGAATTTCTGGAAACACATGAAATATAGACCTTAATGGGTGCTATATGCGTTAGATGTCCAGCCGGACAAGGAATTTTCAATTTTTCAATGCTATCCAATGAACATAAAATAGGAAAACAACACAACAGAGCAGGACGCAATCCTGCATCCAGTAAACAAAACAGGGAAACGAGAAAACATTACGTGTAAAAGATTTCAGGCAAAACAAGAGCTTTGGAAGCTTGGCATAATCAGGGAATGAATCAAGCTAACCAACATAGTGACCACATTAGTCATACACATTGGTTAAACGTGGCACTATTTAGTTTGTCGACGACGTTTAGATCCCGTGTTAAAAAAATAAAGGGATCATCATCAGGACTAAAGAATGCAATGCCTGGAAAGAAACACAATGCCTGTTGAAGAAAAAACAGGAAGGAAAACAGGGGAGCCTGTCAAAGACCTTAGGAATCAGAAAGTTTCAACATGTCAGCAGAGCCGTGCATTTAAACAGCACGTGGTATTCAAGCGAAACATATGGTAACAACATGAATTAAAAGCAATTGCAAATATTGTGACATGGCCTGTAGAGCACAGAGTGTACTCAACCTTTGAGCATTGGAAAAAGAAGGTGAAAAGAGTGCAGGGGCGATGATCGCAGTAGAAGTGCATCAAAATTGTGCTTAAGTATGTGCGGAGAACGGGAAATGCTGGTTGGAAAACTTGAACATGTGGCTCCCTGTTTTCCTTCCTGGCCTGTCTCCACACAAAGGGATACATACCCCCTGCATTTAGTATGAAGTCAGGGCTAGAGAGGTATGACATCTGTGCACTTCAAAGGCCTGCCTCTAGAAGCTGCTACCCACTTTAAATGCACAAATGGGTATTAATACTGGACCTCAGACACCACCTCTTCAGCACACTTCTGTACCTGTGGATACTTTGCCAGGAAAAAGGACTGCTGTACTGCAGAAAGGACTGCCACTCTGCTGGACTGCTGCTCTGAGGGAAATACTGCCCAGTTGGACTGACCTGCCACCTGTTGCCCTCTTGCCTGGTTGAGAAGGACTGGACCAGCATCTCTTGAACCCAAAAACCATAGTGACTCCATAGGCAAGGTTGCCTCATTGGAAGCCCCAGAGATACAACAGGCTCCCAACAACCTTGCACCCGCACCTGGGCTCTGCCATCTGTGAGTCTGCTCTGTAGTGCTACCCCAGTTCTGAACCCATCGACGTGGGTGTACTGTGCTTACCAGCCTCTGTAGATGCAGCAGAACCAATGTCCCTCCTCTGCTGTGCTGCATAACCCAGAGCAGAACGAATGCATCGCCGCTACTGCGTGGATTGGACCCATCGCAATGACCCGCAGCACCACAGGCACCTGCAACCTCTTCGGAACCACAGCTGCGTGATGCATCCTCGGTGCAGGCCCATGCATCCCTCGACGATGCTAGGCTCTGCATGGGAGCTTTGCAGTTCCTCAGCTCCTCGGTCCGAAGCATCGCCCCGATCGCACAACCAGTCCTTGACGCCGAAGTTCTCATTGCAAGCCTTCATCAACAGGCTCTTCACCAAGGATACAGGACCACATACCCCAGCCTCGCCACATCTTGGAAACGACGCATCGCTTTGATTGCGCAACGCATCTTCAACACGGGTCCTCGCAACACCCCGCACACCAGGATTTAAGGTACTCTGTTCAGCGGGCCTAACTGAGTCCCTGTAACTGGTAATGCTGGTCGAAAAACTTGAATGTGTGGCTCCCTGTTTTCTTTCCTGTCCTGTCTCCACGCAAAGGGCTACATACCCCCTGCATTTAGTATGAAGTCAGGGCTAGAGAGGTATGGCATCTGTGCACTTCAAAGGCCTGCCTCTAGAAGCTGCTACCCACTTTAAATGCACAAATGGGTATTAATACTGGACCTCAGACACCACCTCTTCAGCACCCTTCTGTACCTGTGGATACTTTGCTAGGAAAAAAGACTGCTGTACTGCAGAAAGGACTGCCACTCTGCTGGACTGCTGCTCTGAAGGAAATACTGCCCTGTTGGACTGACCGGCCACCTGTTGCCCTCTTGCCTGGTTGAGAAGGACTGGACCAGCATCTCTTGAACCCGGAAACCATAGTGACTCTATAGGCTAGTTGCCTCATTGGAAGCCCCAGAGATACAACAGGCTCCCAACAACCTTGCACCAGCACCTGGGCTCTGCCATCTGTGAGTCTGCTCTGTAGTGCCACCCCAGTTCTGAACCCATCGACGTGGGTGTACGGTGCTAACCAGCCTCTGTAGATGCAGCAGAACCAATGTCCCTCCTCTGCTGTGCTGCATAACCCAGAGCAGAACGAATGCATCGCCGCTACTGCGTGGATTAGAGCCATCCCAATGACCCGCAGCACCACGGCACCTGCAACCTCTTCGGAACCACAGCTGCGTGATGCATCCTCGGTGCAGGCCCATGCATCCCTCGACGATGCTAGACTCTGCATGGCAGCTTTGCAGTTCCTCAGCTCCTCGGTCCGAAGCATCGCCCCGATCACACAACCAGTCCTTGACGCCTAGGTTCTCATTGCAAGCCTTCATCAACAGGCTCTTCACCAAGGATACAGGACCACATACCCCAGCCTCGCCACATCTTGGAAATGACGCATCGCTTTGATTGCGCATCCCATCTTCAACACGGGTCCTCGCAACACCCCGCACACCAGGATTTAAGGTACTCTGTTCAGCGGGCCTAACTGAGTCCCTGTAACTGGCCTGCTCTTCATTGTGGTCAGCCCAAACCTGTGACTTTGTCTCAGTCAGGTGAGACCATATATCCACAGTTGACGCCATCTGCTATTCGGCGCTATTTTGACAAAAATCTTTCAAAATAAATATCTCTGGTTCTACTGATTGGATTTTTGTTGTTTTGGCCTTGTTTATTTATTAAAAATAACTCAATTTTTCTAACTTGTTTTGTGGTACTTTTTGTGTGGCATCTTTCACTTTATTACTGTTTGAAGGATTGCACAAATACTTTACATATTGCCTCTGAGTTAAGCCTGATTGGTCTGTGTCAAGCTACCAGAGTGTTGAGCACAGGTTCATTTAGGTTTGGCTTGTGCCTCGCCATGACAAGGATTGTTGTTGCTTGACCAGATCTCACACCCCAGTCAACCCACATAACAATTTCTTACAAGAGCCAAAATTACAAAATACTGTCTGCTACTGCTCTCTTTACCTGCACATAAACAGGCTGCCTAGCGCTAATCACACATGTTGGGTCATATTGAATAGGTTTGTGCGAGATGTCTAGCATAGGTTTTAAACTGGAAGGATATCCTTGCAGTACAAAATCTTACATTTAGTCCATTTTTATTTTAACATTTCACACATTGGCTGTGTGCTGCACAGTGCTTTGAAAAGAATGGTTGGTAGCATTATAACGCCAGTACCATTCATAGAATGCCCCCTTGGTGCAAACTAGCACCAAGAAGCACAAAGCACTATTTGTGCTCCAAAAGGGGGTTTTGCTGGAAATTAATACTTTATCAAGCTTTTGCACCGCTTCGTTACAGTCTGCGTGACTTTGCAGTGGTTCAGAGCGTTAAATAATCTATGTCATAGCTTCATCATTTTATGTCTCAAAAATATTCTTTTGAATTTCAAGATTATTTATTGCATTTAAAGCATGGCTGGCATTCATGTGCTGTGTGGTTAGGTGTGTTAAGCCTACGAGGAAGTAAATAGAGAGGAGAGATGGGCAAATAATTAGATAATATCAGATTGTATGCACCAAAAGATATACAGACAATGTCTTAAGGTAGATAGTTGTCAATTGCCATCTAAATTGTGATATGCATAAATGGATGAACGTGATTCCCACTGTCCCTACTTACTAGCTAGACGCTGAATTGTAATGTCATCTGGATGACCAATGTGTCAGAAGTGAGAGAAAGCAGTGCTGGGAATCTCTGGCTACTACAGGGAGTGTATATTAGTGTTACTCTGAACATGGGACTCCATAACCAAGGAGGCTTCTCTCCAGCAAGGTATTCTGAACACACCCTGGCATACCCTGCTTAACGTCAAAACGCTGGTGTGTGCGACCCATACTTATTGTCTTTCGTATGCTCCCTTCAATCGCCTGGCAATTGTCTGTTTCTCCTATGCAGGGTAATACTAGATGCACCAATGGGAATAGTTCTGGAATCCCTGCACTAGTTTGTGATCTGCATTCCAGCCATTGGCTGTTTTTAAATGCAGTACATGGCCCTCTGCCAACAGTGTTGGGCTGCCCACCAGCACCAACAGCTTGCTACATTATACCCAGATGGCTGATACTATTGGCTTGCAGAGTGAGAGCTCTTCCTGTAATACCTCTTATTGCTTCCGAGCTCTCGCCACATGGACTGCTGCTCCATGTGGCCTGAGCTCTTCCGACTGGATAACCACACAGGCTCATGAGTGAAGTACCTTATAAGAAATATACACAGTTTCATAATCTATAAAGGCTTGAGGTAGAGGAAGATCTCTAATTCCATGAAAAAGTCTTCTTATGGTTCTGGCTTCACCTTCTGGGTCAGTCTAGTGGAGCTATGTCAGAGGAGTAAACCTCACTTATTTAATTAAACTGCCGAAAATTGATTTTGTAAATGTAAATGCAGAGTAAGCGAGCATCTGACCGTTGGACCTTAGTTCCCGTTCACTTGGTTATGTGCAGTGCAAAGCAACAAAACACATAAGTGACATATCAACACAGGGTGTGAGTGTGTACATTCGGAAAGTTCTGGCTAAAGAGATTTGTACCATGCTCCTGAATGAACCGGGACATTAATTAGAGGTGGGCAGTGGCAGCTACATGCTGGTTTACCTCATGGTGCTGCTGCCAAAGACCTTGGTGCTCATGGGGCCATATTACCTAAAGTGATATGCTGCTAATTTTAGACAAAGGGCCTTATTTAACAATTGGATGATGTGGGACTCTGTCAAAATGTGGTGGATATCCTGTCTGCCAAATTACAAGGTCAACACATTTGTGCCAGCACAAGTCAAATTTATGCTAGTTATAACTGTTTTGTAAATCACACCTAGCAGCAGTCCAAGAACAGGCGAATAGGTGGGATGGATGGACAGACAGACAGATGGACAGCTGAATAGATGTATATATGGATTGATAGGTCGATAGATGCATGGCTAGGTCTGTACCTGGATGGACAGATGCATGGATGGATGGCAGTGGCGGCTGGCACAGATTGGGGGTGGTAATGGGGGGGGGGGGGCTGAGGGTTAGAAAAAAAATTAAACGTACCTACTTGCTGCCGCATCTCTTTTGTCGTCCCTCCTGTCCTCGCTCTGCTCCAGCTGGAAGCAGGAAGCACCCAGGCTTCCCTGAGCCAATCACAAAGCTCCAATGCAGTGCTGTGATTGGTCTAAGTGCTGTGGTTCGGTGCTCAGCCAGGAAATGGGGGTCATGTGCACTGATTACAGTGCATGCCTCTTCCGTGGGTGCCTGTTATCCCCCCGGCCCTCCCCCAAGACTCTGGGCCACAAAATAAAATGATAATAAACCATGGTTTATTTATTTATTTATTTTTTTCTTTGGTCTGCTGGAAGGGGGGGGCGACGCTCCTCCACCATAGCCGAGGAGCCGCCACTGATGGATGGTAAGCTGAAAGTCAGAAAGATAACTGATTTGATGATTGGGCAGATAGACTAATAAGTGTAGCGGAAATAGGGAAAGATGGTCACATGATGGATATATGGGTAAATGGATAGAGTTATTAACTGATTGACAGGTTTTGGGTTGATAGCTGGGTGTATGAGTGGATTGCATTTGACATTCCTCTCGATAAAGATTCATTTCATTGACTGACATGATAATTGATGCATTCTATCCATAGGAAACCTCAGCTCTGTCTGTCAACTCCAACAGATCTAGCACCCGTACTGCACTGTAATGTGCCTTCTGATCTGGAACCCATGGCATTCATATCCAGGTTCTCCCGGAGCAGCTCCAAGTCTCCAAGCAGAAGGTCCAGAGAGAACTCAAGCCCACCTGTCCTCAGCGTCTTCGAGCTGGAGAGGCTTCTTTACACAGGCAAGACAGCCAGCAACCACGTCGACGAGGTCTGGCCTAGCCTGTACCTTGGAGACCAGTATGTATCCAGTACCCTGGTAATACTGTAAGATTACTAAAGTTCAGGTGGATGAGCTTCTGGCTGTTAAGTTCAAGAGTTTGTGATACCTTCATACTGTCCGGGCAGGTATCCTAAGTGGGTACTGTTATTTGCCACACATTTCCCAAGACCACTAATCACACGAGGACCTCATCTACAAGAAAATTACGCAGCGCGGCGCCGCAAGTCATTTAGCTGCGCCGTGCTGCATCATTTTCAAAGCACAGAGATGCGTCATATTAACAACAATAGGATGCATACCTGTGCTTTCCCCTGCACAGGCGCACAATTGGCTGCCATGCACCATTGCATCATTTTGCAAGGGTGCCTGCACTGTGGGGATGCACATAAACAGACATTAATGGCACTTTCCTCTTTCTATGCTTGCTGCAGAATGCAGCATGCATAGAAAGAGGAAAAAACGAGTTGAAAGAAAAGCCTTTCTCCTCGTTGCGCCATTCCTACACCTGACCTGGGGAGGCGTAGGATTCTGACGCATTCCCAGTTTTACAAAATGTTGTAAATCTGGGAATTCATCAAGTTCCATGGATGTTGCATGGGACTACTCACAGCAACACCCATGCAACGCCCCTTCACGGAGAGTAATTCGTGGATGGGGCCCATATTTACAAGGCCATGAAAATACATGCAGGGTGAATATATATGGCCTTGTAAATATGGGCGAGCCCATTGAGCCGCCGGTGCGGCAAAAAAATGTGTTGCACCGGCGGCACAATGGGCTTGTAAAAAAGCCCTCAATCGTATAACCACATTTTTCCCTTGAGGCAGTTAACTGTCCAGGTTTAGTTACATTCAACTGTCAGACTTATTCTATGAGGTTGTAGTGGTTAGAGCGCAATGTACAACATTACACAATAAATAATACACAATAAATTGAATGGATGCTAAGTAGTATAACGATAACGATGAATACAACATAATTAACAGTTGATTGAAATAGGCAGAAATACGATACACACAGCAATTTATGGGCCTGTGATATGATACCCAAAGTATTTATAGGATTCTGTAAACTAGGCGCAAGATTTTCTAGTAAGATTGAGCTCCACAGTAAATGTTATCCCATGTGGAAATATTTCTGCTGCTCTCAGTCACCCTTGGGTCTCACCAGATAAATTACAGTGCTTGCAAACAGCTCTCATTCAATAGGGCATCTTTCTGCCATTCCTTTAGTGGCTTTGACTCTTGCACTACTCACAGGGGCTAGAACTCTGTAGCTCATTTCCAACAAAAGTAGTTCACAAATGTATTTGTCCCAACACCATACTACAGAAACAAGAACCCAAGTCCCAAGCTAGCCGATCACGATGTTTTAGGGTTTTCAAGGCAAGTTACATCATAATCTCAGTGTCCAATCAATCAATAGTTGGTGTCTATCATGAGAGAGTTCAGGATGAAATCGGTTTCTGCTGGTCTCACATTCCTTAGTAGTATTTTCAAGTGGGTCGAAACAGTACAGGGTGAGGATAAGCACCACAAGATTTTCAAACTTTAGGGGTGCTTATCTTGAAAAGAGCTATTCGCCATCCCTTTTTTCTCTGCTGGGGTTTGCAGCTCAGAGAGGCTCGCCACTGGAGCAAATGAATTGCCATTTTTTAACTGGGTAATGAAATCCAGAGATATGGTACAGCTATGGCTTCAAAATGGAGTCTATTCAAAACTGTACATGTGAAACTAAAGGTTCACATGGCACACCCTAATGGTAAAGATCAAGAGGAAAAACCATTGTGTTACTCATGTGGTGAATGATGGCAGATAAAAGCACCCATATGTACTAGAACGTTCAGGGACAGTGCACGCTCATCACATATGTTATAAAAGTTAAATGTCAGAACCTCAAAATCAGAAAAAGCTGTCTGTGGTTTTACTTCTGGTCGGTTTTTTTGTGGTCAATAGGTTTATTAAAACAACACTGTTAAAATGTTATGCTGACAGAATATCGTGGAATAAATAATGTCTGATAAAAATAGTGTGTCCTAAATAACCCCCTCTCACAGCTAATAACATAAACTGTACACCAAGTTGGACGATATTTTTGTTAACAGTAAACTTAGGACAGGATATTTATTTCTGACAATATTTTTGTCAACGGTATTCTGATACGCAACGGCAAAATATCTTCAAAGAAAAAAAAAGTTTAACAAATGAAATTGTTTGCATGGCAAAATCAGCAATAACTTAAAAAGATTGAGTTGAAAAAATGTGCCCAGTCCACACATTTAACGAGTATACACCACAGCCAGTAGGGCTGCAGGAATCTTGTTTTTCCTAGATAACTCTAACCTCCCTACAAACCTATGGCATCTGAGCCGTGTGTATATCTTCCAGAAAGTCTGGGGTAAGCTCATGCCGTGTTATTAAGTTCCTCTCCTCCTGGGGCTCAGGACGCAGCAATAAAATGTTTCAAAGGCTGGTCTCAGGCCAAACTCTGAAGGCAAGCAGAAACCAACAAAGTCCTGACCCTAGCAAACATTCTGAGCACCAGTGTGCAGAGTCCCTTTGAATTCTGATGAAGTTCAAGTAACTGGTTGGAGTGGTCTATATTTAACTTGCTAACGCGGGATTACTGGTTACTAATTATCTTACCAAATCCCATTTCCTGTCGACTGAATCGTTGGTACCTGTCTTGAGTAAAAGGTAATCTCACAATAAACAATCAATTTAAGAACTTACACCACTCTAAATGACCACTGACCAAAATTAAGTTTTAAAGATTTAATATAAAGTCAAAGATAACTGAAGATACAAACTTCTCAAAATGAGATTCAAAAGGTATATCGGTATCACTATGAACATGAACTTCTTGAATAGTCTGAGTCTGAAGAACAAAATAATAAGTACAAGTTCGAATACCATCAGGGTTGCTAAAATGGATACAAGTTGCAACCTCAAAGTCATTACAGAAAAGAAAATTAAGGTTAGTCTGTCCCTACACTACACTAAATGACATCCCTACTTAGCAAGATCTTAACCCTCTAGGTGTCAGCCGTGGTGATTTCCTAAGAAGATCACGCACTTCTCTTTGTCTCTTCTCTGATAATGGGTCTCTCCTGATCAGCCTATCTGCCTACCCATCCGCTTCCTTAGGCTCCCAAAATCATCTGCTCTGCTTTCCTCCCGGGTCACTTTCCCTAATACCAAATCACATTTCCAATAGAAACGCCCCTTGGGACGCCCCTCACGTGGTACATCTTTCCGCGGCAAACTCCATGATGGTACTCTTGAAGACCCTCGTTAAAGTTGACCTTGGTTCCCAGGCAGCTTCTTCAGTGCGCTGATACCCCCTGAAATTCCTGGAAACTCCTACAGGCCTGCGCAAGGCGCCACTGAACAAAGTCCCTTTCATTCGAGCTGATTAGGACCCTCGCACCTGCATACAGCTCGTCCTGCAGTGGGCCTCAAATTCCAGACTTCACCATATCTTAGGCCATAAAACACTCTCAGAGCTCCATACTGGACACCTCACGACCTCTCCTCTAACGAGCACATGACGATTTAAACTACATGACATTATCTGCTCTGGCCTACTTGATTTACATGCAGCAGGTTCCTGCACTCCTAAAACGTTGACTTGATTTAAACAGCAAACATTCTTAACTAGCATACGTTTCTAAAATAACACATCTATAAAGCATATACTTTTAACCCTAAGTTCAATAGTACATTTTGAAAGAACCATGTCAACCTTGTCTCACATTATTTTAGCAGCACGTTTAGATTTGCTTGTGAATTGCCATGAGGCCTACACAAAATACTGGGTTTTAGAGTTACATTCAACTCTTACATTATTCCTTTAACATGAGAACATGAGGTTTTCATATTCATCCCAAACATTTCTACATTAGTCTCACACAGTTATGATTATTGTTACTCTACTTAAACATTCTATGCATTTCACCACTGAATATAAGACACTCGGTGTATTTCACTTCTAAATATAAACACTCTGGTGCAAAGTACATGTTAACTAACTACGTGCTTGTAAATATGGCGTACTTATACATTTTTTTCAAACTTGTGCTCTCTCAGTCCCCCCTTTGATGACCTTCAGGGGTCATCATCACCATGACACCAAAAATGTAGAACCTTTTAAAGTGAAGTCAGGACAGTACCACTTCTTTTCATACTCTCTAATGCTTTCAGACTTTTGTATTGGGTGTCCTGCATCGCCGTCAACTCTTCTTCCTGTTTCTTCATAGCTCTCTGTAACCTATTTGCTCTATACCATTGATACAAACGCACCAATCCCCACAAAGTGATTACACAAATCACTACTATGATGATGGGCTTCAATATGTACCAAACGATACCCTTTCCTAAGTTGGCAAACCAACTTCCAACTTTACCCATTCCATGGCCTACTTTTTCCCACACATTTACTTTTGCCAGGTCCTCAATTTCGTAGTGTATGGCAGTGATGTTTTGTATATACTTCTCTAGAGGCTTTGAATTGTCTGGAATGTAAGTACAGCATTCCTGGACCTTCAAGGCCCTACAGACTCCTCCCTCTTTTGCTAACAGAACATCTAAAGCAAGTCGGTTCTGAAGAACCATTGCCCTAATCGATTGCATCTCCCCCTCTATCAGCATCAAGGACCTTGCAGTACTGGCAGACAGTCTATCTACGACTGTAGCTAACCTCCTGATCTTAATGTCATTCATTATCAATCCTAAGAAAGGGAATGCAGCACCTATTACATCTCCAACTACTTCTGCTGCACCCAGCCCTCGCTTCCATCTAGTTGATATTTCTTTCTTAGGCGTGTCTAAATTCTCAACATGATATATTTTAGGGAAGACAACAGCCAGATAGCATGATCCGTACCAATTATCTGGTAACTTCACATAGGCATATCTTCCACATACAAAATATACATTTGGTATTGCTTGCATCCCTTTCATGAAGTTCTTAGAGTAGTACTCCAATTGAAAAGCATGTTCGCAATTGACTTGTCCTACATAAACGTTTTCATAGTAGGAGTAACTCCTGTGAATGCACAGTTTCCCCCGTTTCTCCTTATCCAAAGCAATTGGACCAATACTTCCTTTTCGTTGTTGTGCCCTTTCTTCCTTGGTCCAATCTGTTTCTCCTTGTCCTGATGCCTTCAATACCTTCTGCTTCCTGTATCTAGTATCTACCTGTGCTATAAACTTTTTCTCAACTTCTGATATTTGACAAGTCAGATTGTTTATTCGAGCATGTGAAGTATCTAACGTTCTCCATGGAATAAACCATTTGTGTAACCTGTCTTCGCTTTTGTAGTAGTCCCATTTGTTCAAATGCTTGAAATTCGGAACCTCTGGCAATGTCGAGTCGAAATTCGAGAAGTAATACTCAAATCCGTCTCGTCCATAAAACATACTTAACAATAAACTGCACGTTATTCCATATGTCAACGGGAGATGATGGTATTTGATACCCTCCTCCACCGAAATTGGTAATTGCATACATACATAGCAGTCCTTTACCTCCATGGCATCAACATATTCATAAAGCAACTTAGCATAAGCATTTGACTTGTAATTCCCCTGTGACTCATCCATGTGTAACCTTTTTACTTCTGCATCTAACAACGCTTTGTCTTTCTCATTGATGTTTCCCTTCTCCTTAATAATGGTAGTTCTCGGTGTTGACACTCCCTTATCCTCCTTAACTGTGGTTCCATCCCCTTCGTGTCCCGCTAGGAATGAAACAGTTACCACTAAAATTATAAGAGAAACCACTACTCCTAAAAATGTAACAGCTATACATTTTGCCCTGCGGTTCGGGTTGCCAGCCTCCATGTTCTCAAACAGTGTAGTTTTCGACTTTCTTCCAGCATTCACTTCCTCTTCTTTTCAAACAAAGTCTTTCTCTCTTGCAATGTCTTTCTTGGAACACTTGGAAGCTTGACAAAAAACAGTTCAAAGTCCAGTAGAAAATAGACAACCCTAGCCCTTCTCCATCCACTAAAATGAAACCCCTATCACTTTTCTTCTTCCACTCGGCGCTAGGTTATCTTGCAACAATTCACAATTTCTTTTCAAAAGTCTTATTTTCGTCTGAAGTTATGTATGACTCAAGGAGTGACACTACTTCTTCATAAACGTCCATCCGAAGTATCATTCCCTCAGGTTCTGGACAGTTCGTACCACACCATGGAAAGTCAACCTTTTCTAGGATTATTCTCCTTATTTCGCTCAAGACAAGTGGACGGACGAAATTGAGAGTTAGCGTTTTTTCAATTTCTAATCCTGGTACTATCAGTTCTATATCCACAATTACAAAGGGGTCCGTTCTAATCAAGATCACTTTCTTCACTTTTCCAGATCTGCACCCCCTTGAAGACATTCGCAATATGATCTTAGTCCACAACAATAAGCACTCCTAGCAATTCTACTACTCGTTCAAGCATTTCCAAACGAAGAAGAGTTCCCTCCAATATTGGATATCGTGAACAGCAAACTGGAAACTCAACTGTCTCTAAAAGCAATTTTCTTATTCCACTCAGGAGAGCAGGATGAACGATGTTGAGTGTCAGCAACCTTTCGGTCTCCGCTCCTGGCAGTAGAAACTTTATTTGCACTGTGATGATCGGGTCAGTTCTGATCAGTTCCACTTCCCTGATCCTCCCTGTTCTGTGTCTCCCAGACATCTGCAACAAGGTAGGTCCAGTCGGGAGTAGAGTATCTTCTGCTAGGCACTCGCACCCTACTTGATCTTCTAAGACCCTCCTCGGCTTGATCCTGGATATCTTCTTCTGGATCTGAGTCTTCGGATATAGGAGTAAGCGTTTCTTCTTGGGCCGACCTCAAACTTAGCCTTCTTCTTCTTGTTGGCCAAGTGGCAGCTCCAAGCCTTATTCTCCTATTCCTTGTCCTCCCACTTGGTTCTTGATCGCTCCGATACGGATCTGAGTCTGAGTCGTATTCACTTCTGCTCTCTCCTTCAGTTGCGTCTTCTGTCTCACTGCCGTCCTGCCTTCGCTCTTCTTCTGAATCCGATGCGTTCCCAACTTCTTCCGACACCTCCTCAGCCGCCTCAATCCCTTCTTGCGACTCTTCTTCCACTTCCGGGCTTTCGTCTGGGATGGGAGCTGTTCCTTCTAGAGGTGCTGGAACTCTTCTAGTATGGGATGCATGGATCCAATTTGGCAGCCCCCCGCACTTCACCGCGGTGTTCGTGATCAGGATTACCTGAAAGGGCCCACGCCAGCGAACATCTAGGCAGTTCTTCCGGACGTGTTTTTTAACCAGGACCCAGTCCCCTGGGTTCAGGTCATGACACAGGTTCCTCGCTGTTGGAACTTCAGCCGCATGCACCTGAAGGGACACAGAATGGATGGCGTCAGACAGTCCTTTACAATAATCCAAGATCAGATCATCTGTAATATTCAATAGAGCAGTAGTTGGAACTGTAGGAAGTCTCATGGCCCTCCCCATCAGGATCTCGTGGGGAGAGAGACCTGTCCTCCTATCAGGTGTGCTGCGCATGCTCATGAGCACCAATGGAAGAGCATCTGGCCAACTCAAAGATGTGGATGCCACTACTTTAGCCAATCTATTCTTCAAAGTGCCATTCACTTGTTCCACAATTCCTGAAGCTTCTGGTCGATAACTACAATGCAGCTTTTGATCGATATTCAGTGTGGAGCACAACATCTTCACTATTTCGCTGTTAAAATGTTTTCCTCTGTCCGATTCCAAAGAGGCAGGCACCCCGAAGCGCGGTATCAACTCCCTGAGCAACAATTTAGCCACTGTGAGTGTATCGCACCTACGTGTAGGGTATGCCTCAACCCATCTGGAAAATACGCATACAATCACCAATACATACCGAAGGCGATTGACTCTTGGCATTTCAATGAAATCTAGTTGCATTCTATTGAAAGGCCCCCCTGACCTCCCAATGTGACTCAGTGTGACTGGTGTTCGTTTGCCTACGTTCAGTTGTTGGCAGGTAACACATCGCTTACATACTGATTCTGCTGCTATTCTGAATTTCGGGCAATACCAAGTCTGCCTAAAAACTCTCATCATAGCATCCCTTCCTAGATGTACTGGACCATGTATTTCTCTCGCCATGGGATTAGCTAATTCTTCAGGTAACACAGCTCTCCCATCTGCTGAAACCCAAAAATCCATTTCACTTCGCACACAGCCTGCTATTTCCCATGCCTTTTTCTCTTTTTCAGGTGCGTTCTCCTGCATTATTCTTAAATCCTCCCAAGTGTCTACAGTTTCTAACATCATACTTAATTCAGTCTTTTCTTCTGCACCTTCTATTTCCACCTTTGAGAAAGAATAACTTTGTTCCGCACAATAGCGTGCGACTTCATCAGCATATCTATTACCTTGTGACACAAAATCTGTATTCTTAGTATGAGCTACACACTTCACCACTGCAATATCAACAGGACCTTGTAATGCTTCTATCAGCAATCGCACAAATTCTCCATTTCGAATGGGCGAACCAGAGGAGGTCATGTAACCCCTCTGAGACCACAACTGCCCGAAATCATGAACCACACCGAAACCATATTGGCTGTCCGTGTAGATGGTGACTCTCTTTCCATTTCCTGCTATGCAGGCACGAGTTAGGGCAATAATCTCTGCTACCTGTGCGGAATGTACTCCTTCCAGGCAAGCGGCTTCCACAACTCCAGTAATGGTACAAACAGCATAAGCTGCTCTTAACCGACCAGTATCGTCTCTTAAACATGAGCCATCAACAAAGTAAATTTCATCGGGGTCAGACAATGGCTCATCCACAATATCTGGTCTGGGTTTCGTGCATAGTTCAGTCACATCAAGGCAATCGTGGTCTTCACATCCTTCGCCTTCTATTACAGTAGGTAATGGCATCAAAGTAGCAGGATTCAAGACAGAGCATCTCCTGAGAGTCACGTTTTCTGCGGCAAGTATAACTTGCTCATAACGCGTGAGCCTACTATTGGTCAGATGCTGCGTCTTCGTCCTGGTCATTAACAATTCAACTGAATGCGGTACATACACTACCACTGGATGTCCCATTACAATACTTTCGCTCCTTTCAATGCTGACACCCGTTGCGGCAACGGATTTGAGACATCCGGGCAACGCTGCGGCTACTGGATCTAATGTAGCCGAAAAATATGCAACTGGTCTACGGGCATTACCGTGGGTCTGTGCCAAGACTGACAAAGCACATCCCTCTCTCTCACAGCAATAGAGTGAAAACGACTTTTCATAATCTGGCATTCCCAGAGCCGGAGCACGACATAAATCGTCTCTCAGCTGTAAAAACGCCACCAGACATTCTTCATCCCATGGTACCGGATCACTCACCTCCTTGTGCGTCAGTTTCTGTAAGGGCTTTGCTTTCAGTGAAAAGTTAACTATCCACTGTCGGCAGTAACCCACCATTCCTAGGAACATTCTAACCTCTCTCTGAGTTGTAGGCGCATTCATTTTCATTATCGCCTCAATCCTCTCTGGGGACACCTTACGTTTCCCTTTTTCTAACCTGTGCCCTAGATACGGTACTTCTGTCAGACAATACTGTAACTTGCTCGGAGATACCTTATGTCCATTTTCAGCTAAATGATTCAGTAAGGCAATTGAATCTACTTTACAAGCTTCCTCTGTTTCTGACGCAACAAGTAGGTCATCTATGTACTGTACCAGAACCGAGTTCTGTGGCAGTACTAGATTCTCAAGATTCTTCTTCAACAACTGATTAAAGATGGATGGACTGTCTGTGAATCCTTGTGGAATTCGACACCATGTTAAAACGCGATCTTCCATTTTAAACGCAAAAAGGTACCTGCTCTCTTCATCCAATGGGATTGAAAAGAAAGCCTGACAAAGATCTATCACTGTGAACCATTCTGCTTGACATGGTATTTGAAACAA
This sequence comes from Lissotriton helveticus, assembly GCF_964261635.1. NCBI lineage: Eukaryota > Metazoa > Chordata > Amphibia > Caudata > Salamandridae > Lissotriton > Lissotriton helveticus. The sequence continues at coordinate 526,996,681 of NC_136072.1, forward strand.
TATTACTGATGGATTCGGTACCACGGGACAACATGAAACGACTATGTTGTTAATCTTTCGTAAATCCTGAACTATCCTAAACTTCCCACTAGGTTTCTGCAAACCCATAATCGGGGAGTTACAAGGACTGCCCACAATTTCCTTCAGTATTCCCTGCTGTATCATTGACTCGATCACAGGCTTTATTCCCGCAATCGTTTCCTGGGACAATTTGTATTGAGGCGTTCTTGGAAACTCAACATTTGGTTTTACCAGAATTTTTACCGGTTCTACCCCTTTAATCAATCCTATATCTTCTCCTGTGAAATCCCACACCTCTGACGCCACTGCATCTCTTAAGTCTTGTGGAAGATCTTCTACAGTCAGAGTAGGATATAGTTCTACACAGAATTTTGAATTGGCCACCTTAAAGGTAGCATCATCGTCGGTAGTCTGGACCTCCACTCCTTGTGGGGTGCAGTATATGGTGCAATTCAATTTGCATAACAAATCCCTACCTAACAGACATACCGGACTCGAGTCACAAACCACAAACTGATGTTCGTTCATGTGGTTTCCAATTTTCACAGACACTGGTTCTGTCAAGGGACTAGTCATTCTTTTATTTGCGACTCCTACCACTTGAATTGTTTCCCCTGACATTGGCAAGTCTGGAACCACCGCTGATCTCAGAGTCGAACGAGTAGCCCCAGTATCCACTAAGAACGTAGTGGGACACCCTGCCACTTCTGCCTCAACAAATGGCCCTCTCTGATCCACTTCTAGAACTGCCCCGAGGGTACAGTCCTCTTCACTGCTCACCCGTTGTCCTGTCAATGGATCAATGTAATAACATTTTTCTTCCTCGATAAACAGAGGCATTTGTTTAAAGACCTTTCCTCCAGCTGCTATCTTCGGTGGCTGTGGGAATTGGGCCCGTGGAGCCGAAGTCCCCCCTTTGGCCACCTTACTGCTTGGGACTGTCACTTTTTGCACTGGGTCTTCTTGGACCTGCTCTTCTACTTCTTGCTCTCCGTTTTCAGGGTTAAAGGGACACTCGCGTCGCCAATGCCCCACCTGATGACACAGATGACACTTTGTCGTTTTCTTTAAAGTGGCAAAGTCTATCCTAGGTCTCTGCCCTTCTTCATTATCCTTGTTCTGACCATTTGGTTTTCGTCCCATCCCCTGCTTCTGCTGGCCACCCTTCCCAGCGGACTGCATTTGCACCACCATCAATTTCTCCTTTAGATTCTTGGCTTTAGAATCTATCTCGTCACTGCAGTACCTCGCATATCGTAAAATCTCATCTAGTGGTTTGTTCTGCCAACAGATTAAATGTTGCTGTATCATCAGACAAATATCAGGCCTCAACCCCAAGACAAACTTTGACACGAACTGCCCTATGTCTTTGGGATCCATTACATCTAGTCCACTGTATTGCTTGAATGTTTTCAACAATCTTTCATAAAACTCGTGAACTGTCTCCTTGGGTTCCTGCCTTGTTCGGTCTATTTTTACCCAATCTATATCCTGTGGTGGTACCTTATCTTTCAGCCATGCTATTACCCTTTCATACTTTCGCATGACAATCTCAGATGGTCCATTTGTTCGAACGTCTCTCAATGGTTCAGCATTTGGCCATTCGACACTAGTCTTACAAGGGGTCCACAAATCAGATGGGACCACGATGTCAAACAACGTGTTCAAATCTATCCACAATACTTTCGAAATTTTAACAAACCTCTCTACCTGCTTATACCACTCGACTGGGTTGTCCCGTAACTTCGGAAATGAGTTGGTAAATGCGGCTAAGTCTCCTCTACTCCAGGGCACATGTACATAATTTCCATTTGATATTTCTCGCAAAGGGAATGCCTCCATCTGCATTACCCTTCCCTCAGGGGTCATCACATTTGTACTTCGCCTAACTGTACCCTTTTTCGACCACCTTTCTTCCCATTTATCCAGTTCTCTCCACACTCTTATCCCTGTTACCAGCTCTCTTATGTGTGTTTTTAATCCAGCAGTTCTCTTCTCATCTAGATCTTGGTCTGCGTACTGTAATCTGTGGTTACTCTGTAATGCCCTTGTCCTAGACAAATCCACGGCATACTTGTCTGCCAAATCAGTCAGTTTTTCATGAACCGCTCTAGCTTTCCTAGTAATATCCTTTGCCATGAACAATAACTCATCCTGTTCATACAATTCTATCCTCTCCAAAGGCAATGTTCCATCTATTATCTCATCAACATCTGATTTTAAACTGGTAACATCAAGCCTTTTTGCCTTTATTTCAGCTTTCAAGACACTCAATTTAGCTCCTCCATCCGCATCTCTCCCATCCCAGCTCCGAGATCTACGTTTAGGTATTGGTGAATTATAGGGAGTCCTCCCCTGTTCCCATCTCTCTAAGTCCCATGCCTTTCCATCTTCTCGGGGTGGGTGGTGAAACACTCCTTCATGCCTCCCAGCCTCTCTCTCTCCATCCTGGCTAGTTTCACGGGATTGAGGATAAGAGGTTCTATTACTCCCTCTTTCTTCCCTACTTCCCTGTGCTTCCTGAGTATTCGAGGCGTGGCGGGACCTATCGCTGTTCTCCTTTCTCCAATGTTGAACGTCTTCCCCAAGGGTATGATGAAGGCACCTAAACCTATTCTGAAAATTCCGTACCGCCTCATCTCCTCCGTTCCCCCAGAGACGGGACATTTCCTCACATTCTACAATCCTAGTATTTTGTTCCGACTGTTCTCTCTGATTTGTAGGACCTGCATCCCCTCTATTCTCTTGACTTTGGCCTTCCCGGCCCTGACTGCTTTCGCTGGCCCCACAATGAGATACTGTCCCGTTACCCCTGCTTTCCCACTCTGGTTCCGTTCTTGTCCTGTTACTCGGAGATACTATGGACCCGTCCCATTCCCTCAAATCAGCTCTTAACTCTGAAAAAGATCTTGGCCGCGGTCCCCTTAGATCCATTGGTCCTCTCGGACCTCCCTGTTCTGAATTGGGACCGACAGTTGTGTCTAATGGGGTGTTCCACGTTACCGAACCTGGTAATTGTTTCCATGCATTCGTCACATTATTCCTCCTTTCCATCTCAATCCTTTCCCTATCCAATTGCCTTTGTTGTTCCCCTCTATCTCTCTCAGAATTATAGATCGAAACTATGGGTCCTATGGTAACAGGCACTTGAAGAGCGTCTGGCAATCCCACAGACTCAACCCTTTCTGTGGTTGGCGTTTTCTGCACCACAAACCTTCCCACTACACTCTGTACAGTGTTGTTTGGAGGTGTTTCTCCGCCTTTGCTAGGTGTCCATTCCGATATAGGGAGTGGTGTATACCCCTCTATCTCATTCCCATCTTCCCTTGCGAGCCCTCTATCTTCTATCAATCCCACTCTCGGAGGTGGTCTATCCATCAACAATCTGTTTATCAGATTGTCCTCCGACTCGCTTTCCTCGTCTTCTTCCATGAGGTTTCCTCCTCCTGACACCTCCCTCATCGGATACATTTTCTCCACCTCAATAGTCTGTACCCTCCAACGCTTTTCCTCCTCATCCCATTTGGAATCTCGCACTGCCCTTACCGATCGCGTCAGCCTTTGTTGACGCCTGTTCAAATTTCGGTTGTGTGCAGCCTTAATCCATGCATTAAGAGCCTCAAACTGTGTTGGTCTAGGTGAGGGTTTCAATGAGGACATGGTTGCTTTTAGCCGATGTAACACCTCTAACTTAAACGTTCCATACTTCGGGAACTGCATTTCCTCATTTCCTTCCGTAAGCTTATTCCAAGCCCCAATCCACAATATCGTATGCAGCCCCACATTCGTTGCCATATAATGAGCTGGCGTACCCTCTGGGGGAGCCTCTTCCCCGTAATAATGTTCACTTCGTTTACGTTTAAAAATCCCTTTCAAACACTTAAAACACTTCATGATTTCTCTTTTCTCCGCGTTTGTTTACTTCCTGATGATATTCCACCAATCTCAGCGCCGTTCTCACTAACTGGCCTATCCGTACGCGACTTTCCTCCGACGTCACGCTAGCCGCCCAACCAGAGCGCGGCTCTAGCTAACGTCACACCAACCGCTCAATCAGAGCGCGGCTCTAGCCGACGTCACCCGTCCCCCTTCGCAGCAGTTCCCCTCCTTTCTCAGCTCGTCTCCTCGGTCATGCACGCATCCCATTCATACTCTGAAAAATGATTACTTCCGTCCAAGCGATCACCTTTCTTTGACTGTACGCCCACAGTCTTTCTGTAGTTGTCACCCTAACTTGGCGAAATGTCTTTCCGTTTACTTCCAGACAATCGCCTTCTCCGATAGGTTACTCACACGCAGTAACTTTCGACCAGCGTCCGTTACTCATACACTCACTCTTACACTCCCCCTATCTTGGATCCACGGCGGTCAATGGTACCTCGTGACCTCCGTACTATGGTCGACAACTACCCTGGATGTTCGATACACCCAAAACCACTTAAGCTCTGGCCTGAACTTAAGATTTCACCAGTTCACCCGTTTACCAGGTTACCAGTTTACCAGGTTGCGCGCGCTCACAACCTTCTCTCATTCACACTACAGGCATTCAACTCCGCAAGACATTACAATACAAATACAACACAAAACACCGCAATCTGTTCACGCATGACCCTTTTTATACTCACTCTCCGATACTGCTGCTTTTCTCGCACCGTCTGCACCTTTCGGCACACGATTCTTCCGCTGCTCGTCTCTCGACGTCTCGGGCCTTGGGGTAAACTAACCTCTCTAGATTACCTTCCTCAAGAAGATAACCATCCTCACTCTGCTACCAACTGCTAACGCGGGATTACTGGTTACTAATTATCTTACCAAATCCCATTTCCTGTCGACTGAATCGTTGGTACCTGTCTTGAGTAAAAGGTAATCTCACAATAAACAATCAATTTAAGAACTTACACCACTCTAAATGACCACTGACCAAAATTAAGTTTTAAAGATTTAATATAAAGTCAAAGATAACTGAAGATACAAACTTCTCAAAATGAGATTCAAAAGGTATATCGGTATCACTATGAACATGAACTTCTTGAATAGTCTGAGTCTGAAGAACAAAATAATAAGTACAAGTTCGAATACCATCAGGGTTGCTAAAATGGATACAAGTTGCAACCTCAAAGTCATTACAGAAAAGAAAATTAAGGTTAGTCTGTCCCTACACTACACTAAATGACATCCCTACTTAGCAAGATCTTAACCCTCTAGGTGTCAGCCGTGGTGATTTCCTAAGAAGATCACGCACTTCTCTTTGTCTCTTCTCTGATAATGGGTCTCTCCTGATCAGCCTATCTGCCTACCCATCCGCTTCCTTAGGCTCCCAAAATCATCTGCTCTGCTTTCCTCCCGGGTCACTTTCCCTAATACCAAATCACATTTCCAATAGAAACGCCCCTTGGGACGCCCCTCACGTGGTACATCTTTCCGCGGCAAACTCCATGATGGTACTCTTGAAGACCCTCGTTAAAGTTGACCTTGGTTCCCAGGCAGCTTCTTCAGTGCGCTGATACCCCCTGAAATTCCTGGAAACTCCTACAGGCCTGCGCAAGGCGCCACTGAACAAAGTCCCTTTCATTCGAGCTGATTAGGACCCTCGCACCTGCATACAGCTCGTCCTGCAGTGGGCCTCAAATTCCAGACTTCACCATATCTTAGGCCATAAAACACTCTCAGAGCTCCATACTGGACACCTCACGACCTCTCCTCTAACGAGCACATGACGATTTAAACTACATGACATTATCTGCTCTGGCCTACTTGATTTACATGCAGCAGGTTCCTGCACTCCTAAAACGTTGACTTGATTTAAACAGCAAACATTCTTAACTAGCATACGTTTCTAAAATAACACATCTATAAAGCATATACTTTTAACCCTAAGTTCAATAGTACATTTTGAAAGAACCATGTCAACCTTGTCTCACATTATTTTAGCAGCACGTTTAGATTTGCTTGTGAATTGCCATGAGGCCTACACAAAATACTGGGTTTTAGAGTTACATTCAACTCTTACATTATTCCTTTAACATGAGAACATGAGGTTTTCATATTCATCCCAAACATTTCTACATTAGTCTCACACAGTTATGATTATTGTTACTCTACTTAAACATTCTATGCATTTCACCACTGAATATAAGACACTCGGTGTATTTCACTTCTAAATATAAACACTCTGGTGCAAAGTACATGTTAACTAACTACGTGCTTGTAAATATGGCGTACTTATACATTTTTTTCAAACTTGTGCTCTCTCAACTCACAACTGAGAACCATAAACCAAAAAGCGCAAACATTTTTGGAAATGTTAGGGGCATATTTACAAAGGGATTGCACCACTGGAATATCACTTTTTTGAAGTTCTAGTGGCGCTTTGCCCTGCACCATATTTACAAAGTGCTGTTAAGCCACTATTTGTGGCTTAACGCCGCTTTGTAAATATGGTACCCTTTCACACAGGTCTTTGCGTAAAATGGGTGTGCAATGAGTGTTGCTGTGGACGTTCCACTGCAACACCCATTACGTTTTTTACGTTGCCCCAGATTTACAAGGAGGCGTGAATCTAAGGCAGTGCCAAAAACTGATGCCATGTAATTCCAGGCACTAGAATGGTGCAATTAGGAGAAATACTTTTATTTCTCCTTGTTTTTGAATTTTCTATGTATGCTGCAATCTGCATAGCAGTAACAAATAGCCATTAGGGATTGTTTATGTGCAGGAAGTGACGCCTCCCTGCACTGTAATAATCATTCTCTGCAACGCAGGCACCCTTGCACCATGGCGTAAGGGTGCCTGCTTTGGCGCTAGGCATCTAATTTTAGTACCAGTGCTAGAGAAAACACAGGGGTGTGCCATATTGTTGTAAATACGGTGTATCCCTGCATTTTAGAAATGTCGGAGCGCAGTGCTGTCAAATTTGGTGCAGCTCCGCGCTTCGACATTTCATTGTAAATATGCCCCATAGTTTGTAAATACCCATGTTCACAAGCTCTTCAACTTCCCCTGTACCTTAGCCAAGTGCTGGCATAAATCTGTTTCTTTTTCCTAATATCGACAGGGATATGGATCACACCAAGATTTGAAGGAGGTGTAAGGGTAGGGGTTACTCCACAGGGAAAAATATTTTCCCCATAGAGAGAAAAGAAACAAAAAAATTGTGCATTTGCACAGGGGAAGCACTGAGTTGGTTAGGCGCCCCGGACATTATCAGCTAATAATTGCCCGTCTGAAACTCTGGGTTTAATGTGAAAGGTATAATCAAGGGGAAAACACAATTAATAGCAGTTAACATCTGCCAGCATGCGTGCAATAAGGCCACAGGAAGGACAAGCATCTGTTGTCCCACTATGATTGACGTTCATGGTTCAAAAATAGTTAAGGCCTTCATTTTATATTGAATTGCTTGACAATAATAAATACAAACTTCTAAAAACAAAGCCTACAAGTAAGAGTTTCATCTGCTTCATCCAATACCTTTTATCAGAGTTTTTTTCGTGCTAGAGAGAAAGAAAGGGAGATAGAAGGGTGAAAAAGAACACGTGCCTCTTTAAATCACAAAATGTAAATATCTGAAAAATGCAAATAGTGGGGTATAAAACTAGAAAAGCACAACCCACATGTATTCGGATGCTCCAGAGCATAAGTACCTAGGGGGGATGCCATGCACAGGAGGTAGTCTGTCAAATGTGCCTATAAAGTGCAAATGTTATAAAGTGCTTTATCCTGCAATTCAAAGTTAATCATAAAAGACTTGCCAGTAAATCGCATGTGATGGTAAATTCATATCCAAAGCTAATCCATGTAAAAGAAAAATATTTGCGAAGTTTACTTGTTTTACCATATTACACATTCCAATGACTGCTAACTGAAAATGCCCAGTGAATACTGATTCAATAAAGTCCTGTTTTTGAGCATAAAGGAAAAAGTAAAAACATTGAAATAATACAAGTATTTTTATTATCATCATCATTACCATTATAACAACAACACTAATAATAATATTTCGGCATAAACCCAGTGGCCAGGCTTTCCCTACAGCAGATGTCCAACAGAAAAAATGGAGCAGTGATAAAAATACAAAAAACTTTCAGAGTGCTTATTCACTAAAGTGCTTTCTAATAACGGTATTATAAGAAAACAGTGGTCCTTATAAAAAAGAAAAATGGGGCTGTGATTAATATAGACTAGAGTCAGTGCTATATTGATGCTGTCCAGCCTGACAGTCAATTTAATGAATGATCAATGCAAAAACAAATAAGAACACAACAATAGAGTGGGACACAATCCTGCGTCCTACAAAAACACAAAACAAATACATTTGGACGAAAACGTTTCAGGCAAGACAAAAGTAGCTTGTGAAAAATGCAAATGGTTAAGACAACCTTAGAGACAACAGCTATTGCACTTGTTTTATCACATTAGATTAATGTGTAAGCTGTTTTAACAAGTCGACGACGTTGCTATCCTTTAAAAAAATACTAGGATCATCATCAGGATGGATTTAATACAAGCCTGAATTTTAGTGCCTCGTATGGTAGTACGAGCGGGATCGCGAGACCAAGGATGGCTCAGAGGAAGCCTGGATGCGCTTCAGGTGCGGACCTGGAATTAATACCATGGAAGGGTCACGGTGTGGATGCAGCAGCTAACAATTTGGAAGGGCTGTGATTGAGGTCTTGGTGGCGATGCACTAGTAGACTAGCCACCGAGCTCCAGACCCGGAACTGCGATATCTGGTCTACTAGTGCATTGTTAAAGCAACTTGCACATTAATCTAATTTTATAAAACAAGTGCAATAGCTGTCATCTCTAAGCTTGTCTTAACTATTTGCATTTCTCACAGTCTACTTTTGTCTTGCCTGAAAAGTTTCTTTCAAATGTATTAGTTTTGTGTTTTTGTAGGACGCAGGATTGTGTCCCACTTTATTGTTGTGTTCCTATTTGTTTTTGCATTGATCATTCATTAAATTGACTGTCCGGCTGGACAGCATCAATATAGGACTGACTTTTGTCTATTTTAATCACAGCCCTATTTTTCTTTTATAGAAGGACCACTATTTTCTTATAATACTGACACCCAAGGTCCTTAATTATCTTGCGGGTTCTCATAATGGTAAGTATACAGATGTTGACTATAACTTTGCTAATTTAGCCATCGTTTTACCGAATTTATATTGTAAGCCATCCCACATATAAAAATATTGCCTGAAAAAAATATGTAAAATGCATTGCATTTGTCCATTCTAGAGGAGCGTAGGGATTCTCATCCTTCCAATAGAGTGTAACCAGAGATCTGGCTATCAAAGACACAACACAAAACAAAACAGTGTCTGGTTAATAGCCAACATAGTACAAAAGCACTTTGCACGACTCATTGGAGTAAGGATTGGTACCCTACCAAATAACTAAACTGAAATATTTATAGAAACCTGGAATTGCAAGCTTTTGATGCAGCTTCGATAAAGATTTGCAACGGCAAGATAAAACCGGTTGACCCAGGCCCTCATGCTAAGCCAGGTCACTGACTGAGCATCTCATTATGCTTATTTTGATATGATACAACAACTAAGAGCTTATCAGATGAAAGTATTCAGATTTTTAAGTTCCTCATTTTAGGCATTCAGGACTTATCGCAAATGTGTGACTGTCACTATTTCATATCCTTGGTTGTATTTTAACCTCTACATTATGAAAGCAGGATTCTGGAGATGGTAATGTGTGACAAGAATGGCTGCACATATCTGTGGTGTGGCATTTTGATGTTTGTTGCTGTGTTTTGGGTTGCACTATTGCAATGTGATTTTGTTGAGTAGTGTGGTTGCTGTGTTACCTTTTGTTTTGACAGTATTGTTGAAGTGTGCTGTTGAGTTTTACTCATGTTATGCTGCATTGTTTATATTACTGCCTTCTTTGCAGCCGTTTATTTTAGCTATGTCAACAAATACTCCTATATGTCCAACCAAAAGCACCATTTGCCTTGAAAGTTCATGTGACAAGCAACCATTTACTACTATGGTGATAAAATAGCACTGCTCCAGCTCTTCAACTACTTAAAACACCGGTCATCCCAAAAAAGTGTCTTAATTTAGCGCTCCCAGTGCTCACTTTATGGCATACAGGCCCACATGCATCAAGCATTTTTGCAGTCGCAGACGGTGCGATTCCTTAAAATCGGCCGTTTGCGAATGCAAAAGTGCTTGTTGGGATGCATCATGCCATTTTAGAAGTCGCATCTTTTTTACGATTTCTAAAATTGCGTTAGCATTTAAGAAATCGCAATTGTGCGATTTCTTAAATGCTATGCATCATTATAGAAAAATATGCGTTTTTTAAAATTGGAAGTGCAAATTACCACGAAGTTCAACTTCGTGGTAAATTGTGAAATTGATTAAAAATGCACAAAAATGCATTTTTTAAACTGTAAAGTTACACACACACATGTCCTTAGGACATGTGTGTATGTAACTTATGCTGAAAAGTACATTTCAGGGGTGCATGGGGGGGTCCTTTGGACCTCCCCCTGCACCCATGAAATTTTCTAAGTGCCACTCGCAATTTCCATTGACTCCTATGGGCCTTTTGGCCCATAGGAATCAATGGGAATTGCGAAAATTAAGTTAAGAAATCGGTATTTCTTTGGGATTCGGTAAAAAATGCGATTTTTACCGAATCCCACAAGAATACCGAAAATATTGATGCATATCATTTTGCATTTCTTAATTTGCGATTCCTTATTTTTCGCAAATTAAGAAATGCAAAAAGACACAATGATGCATGTGGGCCACAGTCTCTATCCTCAGGTATCCAAAATTGCCCAGGTGTACAATTAGAGTTTGTACCCAATTATGCACTCCCATGGCGCTTTGAGATTATAGAAAGAGCCATACTATTTGCACGAGACCTTATTTGAATAGCAATTGTGTGGGTATACAATTTGCATAGATGTGTTTCTTTCGGGTGTGGCAATATGCATGAGAAGGAATCCCTTTGCCTTTTCATATTCTTCTTTTATACTTCTTTTTATCAGTTTTAAAACAATGTTATAAATCAACAGTTTATGGTTACACTCTGGTAGGGGGGAGATATGAGTAATGTAGCTGTCTTGGTATATAAATCCCCCTTCACCCACGCAGACAGTACGTGTTGTCTTGACAGTCCCAGTGAACAGGATCACAACAAAAATAAAGCTGTGTGCCCATTCTACGAGAACCTTGCCTCCCTAACTTTCACGTGCGGAAGAGCTGTGGCGCTGCGGCCAGAGTGGCTGACTCCGGAGCGCGGGTTCACAGTTCGATCGCCCGGAGCAGCTCAGCTCAGCATCATGTGAGTCTGGGCAATAGCTCTCTTAATCTCCGTGACGGCCCCCTAGCACCTAGATACCCTTAGAAGTGATACATTTGTACTTCATAAATGTGAATTTTATTTATTTAATTTCTTGGCACTTATATATCTCCTTTTTGGCATTGCATTAGAAGTTTATACCTTCTTTCCTCCAGGTAGCTAGCGGGGTGGGGGTGGCTAGGTGGGGCAGAAGGCACAGTGTCAGACACTTCTGAGCAATGTCCCATTTAGCTACCAGGTATCCAATGCCGGCAAACAGCCTGTGGTGCGTAGTATCTATGGGAAGAACAAAAGAGAAAGCTAGAACCGTTATAGGACCGGCCCTGTCCCTAAGTAACTATATAAAAAAACAACTTGGACGAGCCCGAGCTAGATAGATGTCCGACACTTTGGTGTCTGGCAACACACAGGTTTGTTAAAAGAACCCTCACACACCAACCTAGTTGGTGTCATGCTTCATCATCGGGCTCCCAGCTGAGTAGCCGAATGCTACCCAGCTGTGGTGTTACATCTGATTACAGTGGAGCTGTTTTTTTCTTTTTTTATATGAGTGTGATGAAGTGGTGCAAGTTAAAAATACCTCTGGGGATTCCACTGTTAATTACTTTATTCCCTGTGGCCGAGGGTACATTTAAAACAGAATGTGGATCATTTTTTAAGACCAGTGAATTTGGTCTTAATTATCCCTGGTCTACATGTTTCAGCCTTATATAAAAAATTAAAAAATTGTAAGGCTTTCTTCAGAACCTAACTGATGTGCAAGTGGTTATAAAAACAGTGAACAAGTGGGTGGTAAAAATCATACCACGTGTGTTTGCATTTTTAGCACACACACTAAGATGTGCTATGCATGCTGTGGACTAACCATTTGTTATAGATACACTGCTGAGAAAAGTTACTATGAGATTCCACAGCTAATCTGTTCCCGGTAGGGGCGAGCCCCTATAGTCACACTTTCGTCACGGTGCTTGCCCGCTTCTGAACATACTCCGGTCTCCTCGGGAACAGGATGCATAAGGTATTTTTAACTTTCACCAGTTCATCACACTCACATAAAAAAAGAGCTCCACTGTAATCCGGTGTCGCTGCACAGTGGGGTAGCATTCGGCCAGGCACCACAGTATCAGACAGCTATCTAGCCTGGGCCCGTCCAAGTTGGTTTTTGGTGTGTAGTCAACAATCCATTATTCCAAGAAGTGCCACTTTAGGGTATAGCTCTGCCACTTCCTGCAGTATGCATGTAATCTGTTTGTGGACTGAAGCCCAGTAGGCTTTTATAACCGGACAGGGCCAAATAACATAGAAGGATCCCAAGGGGTCGCCACATTGTGTGCAGCTAGGTGAGTGAGTGTGCCCCATCCTCTAAAACCTATCCAGGCTATAATATATGTGGTGAAAATAGGAAAATTGAATGAGACAGAGGTTAGAATGTATGGCTAGTGTGCGCAATGCCTTCCTTGTGGCCCCCATTCCTCATCATCCAGTTCTCCCAAATCAGACGTACAGCTTTCCCAGGGATTTAGGAGAGGATCTGGGGCATTAAGGAGAAGTTATCGGTACAGTCCTGGGGAAGGCCCATATGAAAGTTGATGCCATCTAGTACACTCACCTATAGGCCGGTCTTCCTGGCCCTTTAATAGGTTTGGGAGAAAGAGCTGATATACATGGGGGCACTAGGCATGTTTAGCCCGCACTGTGGGGACTAGACCAGTCCGTAAAGTGTTGGTAAGCCCTGACAAAACAAGACTGACCATTTTTTTAACAGCAGTTGGGCTATGTGAACCAGTCCATGTCGTGTGGAGGTACTTTCCAGCTGGTGCATCAAACTAAAAGAGCAGTTATATTTGCTTTGGTCCACTGTATAACTTTTCCCAGGATTGAGGTGCTTGTGGAGTTAGAATAGTAAATACACACTCCATTAAAGTCAATGTCTGGTCTTCGTGTAGATATAGATATGACATGCTGTGTGTGTTTATTTTATTTATAATGTGCATATAGTGCAATCAATTAGAGCTTCAGGGAGCACATAAAACAAACAACTGCAAACTAAATGTAATATATGAAAACCACAAAGCTACTATAAAACCTACAGATTAAAAAACTGTACAAACAGTAGATTCACTACCCACTTCGGGGGCACTCAGCACAAAATCAAGTCATCCACCCACTTTGTGAATGTGATACCTTGTATTACTTAGATGTAAAGCATTGTAGCAAGCTGGAATACACCCTAATTATTTATTTCTGTTTTTTTATTTATTCTTATCTCTTTAGGGATATAGCTGCTGATCGCCGGGAGTTGTCACGGTTGTGCATTACTCACATTCTCAACGTCTCCCACAGCAAATTTAAAGGGGGAGGTGAATATTATGAGGGCATGAACATCACGTACAAGGGGATTGAGGCACATGATTCCCCAACTTTTGATATGACTATCCACTTCCAGTCAGCAGCAGATTTCATCCACCAGGCACTGCGAGAAAACAAAGGTAAACTGATCATTCATGGTGATACCTTAATGATAAGGGCATGTGCTACATTGGAATGTTCATTGCAAAAAGAAAGCAGAACAAGCATTTGCAATGTAATAGGTCTCGCATTTGCGAGAGTTTAAGCTATTGGCATTGTACATGACAATGCCTTTTATTTATCTGTTTTGCTAATTAACACATAAATAAATGGCATTGTCATGTACAATGCCAATAGCTCAAACTCTTGTAAATGCGAGACCTATTCAAAGAAGCGCCCGCCATTGTCCCGGAGTGCTTGGAAAGTGAAAGTATTCAAGGCACGCTGAATTTTGTATGAAAGCATGTCGTGCTTGCAGTAGGAGAACCTCATTAAAGAAAATAGTCCTTACAGACTGAAAAAGACTACAGTGTAATAACCGAAGTAAAAGGAAAGATTAACAAGCTTATTAACAAATCAGAAGCCAGCATTTATGAAGGACAATAACACAAACCAATGACAAATATGGGCGGAGAGTGGGCAGGGCTACTATTCCATACTCCAATACAGCATGCCGCAGAGCAGTGCATGTGCTGCCAAGGCTCGACCTAAAAAACCACTAGGCCCATAAATGTTACCTTTGCTGACTTGACGTTAGCATAAAATTGAGAAATAGAGACCTCATGTGGAGAGGAAAACAGTGTGCACCACATTATCACACGGAAAATATTAATACACACATATAAATCATAATACTGACTCCAAATATCATCACAGAAGAGTTAATAGTAACTCTAAACTTATCTTGACAATATTTAAAATTTCGATATCATTGTTACAACATATGTTTAGGTCGCTATTTCGAGGTAGATAATGTGATATTCATAGGGGGCAGAAGATGTAAAATGAGTTGGTTGAATTGAAAGTGAAAGAAGAAGGAGCAACATTCTCAGATACTCAAATGTAGATGGGCTCCAATTGGTTGGAGTGGAATGCATCAAAACCTGAAATGCTGCTTACTGCATGTCAAACTAAATAAAAGGAATGTCAAAAATGTATTCGAGAACATAAATGTTGTGGATACCTTTCTAACTCAGTGGACAACAGTAGGGGCTGTGGAGATATTTTTGACTACACCATGTACTTGGAAGAGCAAGTGAGTTACATTGCAACTTTATTTTGAGAGTATTAAATAGGATTCCTCCGTTGTCAGTGAGTAACATCAAGCCCCCAGATGGTCTGAGATTTACTGTTGCAATATGTCTATGGTAGGCTTCACCAAGTGAAATCTCTTGAAACTGTTGATATTGCAAAATTCAGCTGTAAGGCAGTGACTTTAACCACCGTGGTGGATGATGGCTTGGCAGTTAAGTCTGGACTGTTCCCCTGAGGCACAGGGTCAATACTGATTTGCATATGGCTGGGTCCAAACTGGGGTGGGGTAGTGGGCAAAAGAATGATAGATTCAACCCAGATCTTTTGACTGGGGGAGAATGTTTGCATTGTCAGCATTCCATCCATCATTTGTGTGCTGTAACAGTTCTTCAGACCATGGGATAAATAAAGGAGACAGATCTCCGAATCACCAGGTTTTCAAAGTTCATTCCATTTGGACACAGATGACGGTCTTTTACCCAGTCAAGGATGTATCACCGGCAGTATGCATTTTTGTACCAGATATTACAGGCACTTATTTTATGAGGTAAGAGAGGCATCATCCATTTGAAATAGTGAGTTTAATATGAAAAATGTTGTGCTTTTAGCCAAGTATCAGATTTCCTCTCTTTTCTCTCTCTCTTCAGCTAATCTGCCGATGCCCTCCCTCCAAATCTAATTTCGCTGACTCCTTCTGCGACTAGTCATTGATTGACCTTTATTACACCCCACTGATAATGCTTGGTAACTTCAAAATGTGGTTTGACTTTCATGAGTGATAAAACAAAAAATCCATCCTCCCTCAAAGAGTTCAGTTCTCTCCACAAAGGCTTTTCCTGGCCTACGGGCACAGTCCTAAATACCCTCCATGACTTCTCCTCCTAGAAGAAGAAAGAAGAAATGCCTAAAAGCTCACCAGCCATACCCATTCCTCTAGAATGATCTCTACCTCATGCATTTCTCAATTAACACACCTTAGAGAAAGGCTTCACCTACCTGTAGCATAATGAGCACCTCGAGTTGGCATTTGAGCATTCAGGTAACGATTAAAAGACTGTGAGGTGACCTCTGCAACATCGCTACAAGACCTTACTTCAGTAGAATACTCAGATCAGTCTTCGAACACAGGATCACAAACACTTCACCTCCTTGATACTGCTTAACCCTAGTCGAATTGCCTCCCTCACCAAGTATGAAAGGGTTTACAAAACAAATCCTTATGCTCAAACCAAAGAATCACATCATCAAACATAGATGGTAGAAGGGCAGTGAAACCAGATACATTTTAATACACCACAAAACCAAGGCTAATAAGAACCTCTATTAAAAATAGAAGAGATTATATCCCACCTGCCTCACAATGCCACCTCAAAAACCTTTTTTTTGTATTTCAACAATTTTTTATTGGAGAAGTACAATACAGAACAATACAAATATAAAATTACGGTCAACATATGTAAATACATTCCATTGCGTAGCAAAACGTTTTACGTCACGAAACCCTCAGTGAGTATTTAAGGCATTACTGAATAGAGTGTGTTAGAACAAAGTACAGGAAAGAGGATGACAAAACTTAGAAAGTTGACTACAGAAAAAAAACCTATAGAAAGAAATATATGGAAAAATGGAAATGAAAAAGGGGGACAAGGATATGCCCTTTAAGAAATTACAGGACATATGTTGCATAGGGGTTGATGTTCATGACAGCTTGTTTTTTTATAGGTAAAGATCTAGTGTTGCCTGTAATAGCCAGGAGGATTTGGTGTTGTAATCGCTATTGTTATGTTGTATCCTGCCCTTCTTGTAAAGCAAACCCAAGCCCACCGTGTGTGATGTAATATGTTATTATATTTTTCTAATTTTCCAAAATGGTTTTCACGCCAATAGTGAGCAATATATCTAGCAGGAATCAATCCCAGGTGTCTAGAGGTGGGGCAGGTGAACACGTTGGGAGTCCTAAGGAGATGAATATGTGGTTTATGGTGAATTTATTGTTAAAAATCTTGTTAAGGGTCTCTTCAATCTCCATCCAGAAGGGTCCAATATGTTTGTAGTAAACAATTAGGCCATCTAAATCCCCAGGAGTGGACTCAAAATGGCAGCAGGACTCAGATTCTATTAGACCAAGTTTATGCAAATACGCAGGCATCAAAAAGATCTATGGACCATCCAGTACTTGCACTGGTAAAGTAGAGGGAAAATTTGTGATGGAGAAGCGGATTCCAAATTTCCTCCCAGGAAGAGGGGGGGATGATTTCAATATTGTAACGAGATCACAGATCTTCCCATTTCTTGTGAATATTTTTAGGTCTTGCCTAGGCATCATATGCGTTGTCTCTTCGAGACATGCTGTATCTAGAATATGGGTGTTGTGAAGTAAGACTCTTGAAACAAGATAAGGTAAGAACGGTCTTTATTCTGTCACCCACTCTCCAAGACTGCCTGGGAGATGCCAACATTCTAAGGCAAGCTCCAGTGAGTCATACCAACAGGGGAAGGGTACAGGGGGAGGGTGGAAAGTACCATCTGATTAATTAACAGAAAAGGAAGATTACAACACATCTCAATGGGCTTTAAGCACCGCCCCTTTTTTAATTGGCTCATTTTACTGACCTTCCTAAACGCCTGCTTCGCATTGATTAATATGCTTAGTAGTCCCTCCTTTTCTATTTTGTAACCTCCCATGAGGACTGTCCGAGTTACATGTGTTCTTAATATTCATGTTAATTTAGGATACTTGGTGAACACTCTTTTCTTTTTGTTGGCCTGCCTCAGCTCATGCGTGTTTTCTTTATTTTGCAGCTTATTTATTTGACAGTGCTTGTTTTGTTTCAGAGTGCAGTGTTTTCGTGGCTCAGCATGGCACCCCCTCATCGACGCCTCGCTTTCCCTTCTACATCCCTGCAGCACACACTTCACAGACGCCGATGTTCATGCGATAGTCTTAAAATATAATTAACTCTGCTTCCCCGCCTGCAACCTGTTGCTCACACCCTCTCTCCCACAGCAGTCACCGTTCTGTTTTATGAATGGCGGCTGGTGGACCAGGCTTCACGTGCGCCTACACAGAGGGCAGCAGCAAACTGTTATTACATTCCATGTCTCTGCCGTCCCCTCAGTTACATACTTATAGGTGTATTGCGACTGAAATGCTGTTCATTGAAAACCTAAACAATGGCACGTGTAATTCGGTGAGTCACATGCGTGCCGGGAGCCGCCGAGCCCAGAGCTGGGCGGACCTTAGAGCATGAGAGCTCAGACTGAGGCATTCCGAGCAGGTGGCATGCAAGGCAAGGGGGCACCATGCACAGCACCGCTTCCGAGCAGCCAGCTCAGCTGCCAACATGGACTAAGGTGCATTTTCATTCTTTCCACCCCCCTTGTGTGCGTGTGTACCAAATCGCAACCCCATACCAAGTCGAGAGATGTGGACGCGATTCGTATTCATGCCTTAGTTTAACTGCTGCTTGTCCTATATTTCCGAGGAACACTGAGGTAAAACTGTGCTTTTTCGCTAACCCTTTAAACCACCATTCTGGTACAAAGAGCGAGGCAAATTCCCAGCAAGCTACATGGTCTGTGACTGCCGGCCACCCCCCGCCATAACATGCAGAACACCGTTACACATTCAAACATCCAACACAGAATTTTCTTTGGAAGGCGGGGAGTCTCGAGCCCGAGACCCCCCGGCCGTATTTATTAAAATATGAAACAAAATTAAAAATTGATAAAATAAACATTTACATAATTATTAAAAATGCAAACTTCAGAACATTAGATTTACATCCATTTTGACAGGTATGATGGGCTAACCTTAACAAATCTCTAATACAGCGTGTTCCTAACCGAATCTAACATCCTGATATTAAATTTGCATTTACTAATAATTTCTGTCCTACGGCAAGGTCGCTAATCGGTGTCAGATCCTTTTACCCAGCTACGCTCTCACGTCCGAGATGCGCATGCGCGACAAGGGCCCGTTTACCCTCGTGCGCTCCGTTAACTCCATTTAACCATAACAGGAGGGCCCTTACACTCGCGCCCTTAGCGTCATAGTGCATAGTGTATGTGGGGGGTGGCTACCAGCCTGAGGAAAGCGTTGACTCCCCTCCCCCGCACCCAAGCAAGCGGATATCCTGCCCCTGAAGTTCTGGGAGAGACCAATGGCCCCTCCCCCTGGGCGACCCCTTTCGTGAATGGGGCCGCCCCCACCTAAGGACCTTAAATTGCTGCTCACCGATTATGACCTTACCGCCACAGGCCAGCATAGTTGACCGACTATCTGGCCCCCCCAAAACCTACACTGAAAGGTCATATCCTCCTGGCAAAACCTTCTACCCATGCTACGATGTTCCTTATGAATAGGGCATTCCCTGACTCTGTCAAATGGACCCCGTCCCGCACATAGAACTGCTCCCCCCATATACAGCCATGAGGTATGCTCTGTAGGTAAGGCGTTCGACATAGCTAGTCAAGTTTATTGTTGACCCTCTTTACCGAGTGGTTCAACGCCCTAACTGATTCTCCCCCCCTCCACTGCAGCCTCGGTATCAACTGTGACCACACAATAGTGCAATCCGGTAACAGTTTCGCCAGCCACCCTGCCGCTGAGATGATTTCTTCCAAAAGAACCCTTCTGCCCAGATCCACTAAATCATTCCCACCCAGGTGATGGATGACCACTGAAGGTGGTGAGGTGTGTCTTTGGAGTAGGTCCGCCATGAAACCCCTAAGCTGACTGAGGCGAAGCCCTCCTCTGCCATGGAAAGAGACATTGAAACCCCCGAGCTCCGCCCTCCTGCTACCCGCTCCTGCAAGGAAAATTGGTTTAGCACGTTTTACATACGAGTGACCGACTACCCATATTACATTTCTCCTCCGTTTGTCTTCTTGCCATTGCCGGGATGTTGATGGTTGGTCTCGTCGGTCCCTTAGTACTTCCCGTCCTGCGTCACAGGCCCGAGAAACTAGAAATAAGCAAGACAAAAAGGCAGGCGTGAGAGGGGCGGCGACCGGCACTTACAACATGTGCAAACGTACATACCGCTTATAGGCATTGGAAGACCATCTCCCAATCCTCTTCACACTACTGACATTTAACCCCCTTGCAGTGGCCTCAGTGGCTGCGCCTATCCGAAAAGAATGTGTCCCAAATTCCTTGCGATCACAGCCTGTTTTGGCAATACTCATGGCTAATACCCTCTGGAACTGAAACCTGGTCAAAGGGGTACCATCCTTATGCATAAGCAATGCTCCCTCAAACTCCCGTGCGCGCTGCTTAATTAACGCCTCCACATGTAACACAGGGCAGCACGGGTTATTCAGTGCCCGGTGTAAGATCAGAGTCTGACCCCTGGCCTCCTGATCAGTCTTGGATTTACGAATGGTAATCCGCATCGTGTTGTCCTGAATGCTGACGTCGCGCAGCTGAAGGCCACCTTCCCTATCTAGCTTGTTGGCCGCCACCAGTTCCCCTACCCTGAAAGCCCCGTAGAATGCCAGCGCGAAAGCAGCCCTAAATAACACCACCTCGGTCATAGAACTGCATGTGTCCCGCAGGGCGAGGAGCACTGCTGACAATCGTTCAAAACCTATCGGTTTCCTACCATCGGCAGTGGGTGCCTGCAAGCGCCGCCACCCTCTCAACGCTTTTTGGACCAGGAAACTGTTTGTCGGATCCCTAACTCCCTTGGCACGTGCGAAAAAGGAGACTGCTGCTTTGTGTCTGCTAGCTGTCGCCGCCGTGCGCCCTTGGTTGTGTAACTTGCTCAGGTACCTATTGAAACTAGCCTCCAGATCCCATTTGTTCACCCAATCATGCCCCAGAAAGTTACAGTAAGACCTGAACGCCCCTTCGTAAGCTCTCCTTGTCTTTGGCGCTAGGCTGGCTGCCACGTGGTCGTGTAGTTGGGGGCACCAATCTGCCAAAGAGACGATGGGAAGCGAGTTGGGGAGGCCTCTGCAGCCGGTAGGTGGTCCCTGAATACCTGCATCTTAAAGCGAGAAAGGTCGTCAGCTGCGTTATTTAATACCCCTGGGACATGCTTGGCCCTGAAATGTATATTCAATTTCATGCAACACAGCACAATCTCTTTCAGCAAGCGCAATATGAATTTACACCTCGCCGCCTGCTGATTGATGCATTCCACCACGGTCATGTTATCTGACCAGGAAATCACTGCGCGGTTGGCCAAGTCTCCAGGCCATACTTTCAATGCCACCCAGATTGGAAAGAGCTCCATGAACCCAATGTTTGCCGTCAGCCCGCTCTCCTCCCACCATTCTGGCCATTTTTGCGCCACCCATTTCCTGCCAAGAATCGCGCCAAACCCCACGCTGCCTGCGGCGTCAGTCCATAAACCTAACTCAGCTGAGGACAGCGCGGGGGCACCCCACAGTACTTTGCCATTAAAGTCCCCCAGGAATGCCATCCATATCCGCATGTCCTGGCGAACCTCAACAGAGAGCCGTGTGCGATAATGCTTTTCCTGCAGACCCTTCATGGCTTGTGCAATTGAGCGGGAGAATGGGCGTGCCATGGGAATCACTCTCAATGCAAAGTTTAGCTGACCCACTGTCTGCTGCAACAGTTGTAAAGTGACTTTCTTAGTCTGCAAGCATAGTTCCAGTGTTGCCCTGAACTTCTTGATCTTTTCTTTGGGTAACCTGAAACATCCTTCCACCGAATCCAGCTCAATTCCCAGAAATTCTAGGCACGTCACTGGCCCAACCGTTTTCCCCTGCGCTAGCGGGACCCCAAAAGTACGCATGAGCACGCAAAACTCCTGCAATGCACACGCGCCCTCCCGAGAGCCCGCCGGGCCCAGGAAAAGAAAATCGTCTAGGTAATGCATGACCGACTGATGACCTGTAGATTGTCTCAAGACCCACTCTAGGAAGGAGCTGAATTGCTCAAAGTATGCACATGAAATAGAGCAGCCCATGGGCATGCACATATCCATGTAGTATTTACCATCGAAGGAGAAACCTAACAGGTGCTGATCTGCCGGGTGCACTGGGAGAAGCCTAAAGGCTGACTCTATGTCTGATTTGGCCATCAGTGCCCCAGGGCCCAAAGTCCTCAACATTTCCACAGCCTGGTCAAAGGATGCATATTTCACACTACAAATTGACTCATCTATGGCATCATTCAAAGATATGCCCTTAGGTGCCGACAAATTGTGTATTAGCCTTCTTAGGTACCACTCCTAAAGGCGAGCACACAAAATTATGCACAGGGATGTCAGGAAAAGGCCCCGCTACCCATACCTAGGCGCAGTTCCTTTTCTATTTTGTTCGCTACCACCATGGGGTTCATCTGAACTGACAACTGGTTCTTACACTGTGGTGCCCCAGTGTAACCCCCAGCCGGAATCCGGAAACCATGCTTGAAACCCTCCTGTAACATCCTTGCGGAAGTGTGATTAGGTTACCTGTTGAGCCAGGGGATCATAGCTGATACCAAAATAGGAGAATGCGCCACCAGGGGCTGGATTATGTTATTCTGGTTTCCTCCTCCCCCTGTTGCCAGACCTATTGCCTTTTGACCGGCATGTAGTCCCTGGGTGGGACGGATGGCCGCATAAGTTACACGCGTGCCTGAATTTACATGTGCCTGGTGCCCTGTTGCACGTCCGCCTATTGAAATCCCAGCACACTCCTTTCCCGCCTGCACTACCTCTGAACTTGTTGCCCGACTCCCCCCCTTGCGCTGATCGAAAGGGCTGCTG
Organism: Lissotriton helveticus; assembly: GCF_964261635.1. NCBI lineage: Eukaryota > Metazoa > Chordata > Amphibia > Caudata > Salamandridae > Lissotriton > Lissotriton helveticus. Next base: position 527,019,372 of record NC_136072.1, read on the forward strand.
AAAGGGCTGCTGGGGTCTGGGGGAATACCCCTTGTTACCGTAGGCGCTTGTACTTGCGGTCTTACCCTTCTCAAACTGGGATTGCCAGGAAATGGAATCGACCGTGTCCCAAGCTAATGACTTGTTGAACTCCCTTGATTTCCTGAAGGCTATGTCGTACTCCTTCCATGCATCCCCCCCCATGATTCTCATGGTACATTATAATCCTGCTCTGATAGCAGGCCATCACAGTTTGCATACCTGAGAAGCGTTCCCCAATCACAGCACCCTACACAGAAAGGGCCCTGATCCAATTGGCGAGTGTCTCTTCCACCCTAAATTTGTACAGTTGGGATCGCCACTCACTAGGCAACATCATATCCTTCTGAGTTTTTGCATATTCCCATTCCCTGTTGTCGATTAATAACGAAAAAATATTCACATATTTGTCTGCCCAGATTAACTCCTTCACACTTTGAGACACATGCTGCGCTAAAGAATCCCCCCTGGAGGGAATTGCGCCCTCGCCCAGCACCGGCAGGGCTACCTCCTTACCACTTTCGGTGGGCTGTTTTGCGTCCACTGTCTTGACCGCCTCGCCATCGTTCGCTGGACCTGTCTGGGGAGAAATCGGCGCACTTGGGGTGCCACTCCCACCCGTAGCCAACACTATTTGAGCAACCATTTTTTGGGCTTCTGCCGCGGGATCTGCTGCAGCAGGTACCACTCCTCCAATCCCCAACCAAGGAAGCACCGCCGCTATCTGTGCTGCCAGTTCGGGCGGCACTGGTCCTGGGGCTGTAGTGACCGGTGGGACAATTGCCGGGACAGGACCGGTCGCCGGCGCGACTGGTGCCGGGATATTAAGGGGGGCTACTGGCGCATTCACTGACGGTGGCTGCGGGACAGGGGCCGGAACACCCGCCGGGGGGTGAGGGATAGTAATTGGCGCACTCGGAACCACAGGCAGTATATTAGGGGTTGGACTCGGGGACCCCCCCACCCTCGCCGGACCTGGGAGGGCGACCCCCCACTTTCTTAGTTCTGGCACGTTTGGGTGGTGTCTCAAATTCCCCTCTTGGTTTGGGGGCACAATGGTCCGCTTCGGCCTTCCCGATGGGCCTGCCTGTGCATCCACCCTTGCTCCCAACTCTGCCACTGTCTTATCCAACTTGTCCACCTTCCCTAATCGTTTGTTCATAGCTGACATCCTGCACATCATTGTTTGAAACATTAATTCCACACTTGTTTTTCCTGGCAGACATGTTGCCCTGCACCTACACTACACAATAGTTTACTTATGAGCACACCGTGCTCCGTACCTGACCAAGTTGGAGGCTCACGAGCTGGCCGCAGGCACCACGCAACTGTGACCGCACACACCAGCTAGCCTGGAGTGTTTAGGCGAGCGAACTCTAGCCCAGCGGCCCGCCAGAAGCAGTGAAATGCAGGCCTGCCCGTGTCCTCAGGATCCACCGTCCACCGTGAGCTCCTCCAGCTACCCGGCCCGCAGCGATCCTAGTCTTGCGCTCCTAAAATGAGAAAATTCGTTAAAAACCGAAATCGCTGCTATTCCACAAAATGGGGAAAATTCCCATTCCAGCTCTATATAAGCATACAGTCAATAATATGTTCAAGCAAAACAAACAAGCCTAAAATTAATAAAGGTGTAATTTTTGTCCCATTCAGAAAGAATACAGTGAGCTTGAGTGATTTGACCAGAAATATGCTCCCTCAACCTTGAGTCCTTGAGTGATTTGCCCAGAAATATGCCCCCTCAACCTTGAGTCCTAAGCCTATTCACTTCTGTCAGCATACAGAGATATTAGCAAAGAACATCAACAACAGCATGTAAATATCCACAGGCATGTAATGTAAAATTAATTATCGTAATTTGCACAACGCTCACTCTGGCATTACTAAATGGTACTACACAACCTACACGAACCAGGCGCAGTGCTACTCCAGTGTGTCAATTGTCAATAAAACTTCCCTTTCACTGTACTAAGGCAACACGTTTAACGGGGCATTTATCATTCAATTATTTGTGAAATGAACACTTGAGCAGAAAACAACCCTCTCGGTCTCCCCTCCGGCTGCTGCCCTTACCGACCCTGCTTCGCATTACATAAAAAATTAGCCGTTCCTGCTTCAGAGCACACGCTGCTCCCTCGCTGCAACCTCGGCGCCTGTGCGCCTCTAAAACCGCTCCGATGAGCCGGTCCTCACTCCCGCTGCCCCCCGCACACTACCTCGAGCCGCCTTAAAGTCTAACGGGTCCCTGACCAGCGCGAGCAGCCCGCAACTCTCCGCGCACTCGGTGTGTGTTCCGATGACGAACCGCCGGCGCCCACGAAGCTGCTCCTCCTGTGCCGAAACGACAGCGCCCACGAAGCTGCAGCACCTGCAAAGAGAAAAGAGAGAAAATTAGAGTGCCCACCGCGGGGCAAGGAGCGAGCCTGGGGAGCACGGGCACAAAGAGGCCGCTTCCCGCGCTCCCCAGGCTCTTGAGCCCCACGGATGCCGCGGTCCCGCCCCCTTGCCCCGGAAGCGCGAAACTGCTTCCGGGGCAAGGCGGGACGCGCGCCCAATCAGGACTGGCCAAGGGGAGGGGCCGGGCACAGCCATGTGTGCGTGGGGGCCGAGCGGCCCCCACTTTCCTCTCCTGTTCTCTCTCTCCCCTCCCCCTTCAGAAGCTGTTAAGTTGTTTGATCGCAGCACTCTTTGCTCCCCTCCCCTGCACGTAGGTTCTTAGAAAAAAAAGAATTAAAAAATCATCCAGCCTAACTAAAAAAAAAACTGCCTTGTTTTCCCAGAAAAAGCAGCTGCTGCTACAGCAGAAAACACGTCTGTCTGGTTTATTTATTCTTTGTGCTGTAAGCTTCATCTAGGTCTACTCTTGTATCTTTGTAACTTCCTTAGATATCTGCTCGTTCTGACCCCTGTATTGCTTTCACCCCGCAGAGCTTAGGCTGACTGGTTTGTACAGACACGAGTAATCACTGTGCTTTACCCCAGGTTTGGATTTACAGATAGCCCCCCTCCATTTGCTGCGGTTAATGTGACCTGTGCCAGAAGGCTGCTGAGTAATATATAGGAAGTACTCCATACCTACTTGTAGAACTTCGTGAACAACAGAGTATTACATTTCCTGCGTGCAACACAACAAGGGGGCTGGTTTGTATGTGGTAAAATTAAATGCAGGTGTTGAAACTCTGGCAGTCTTGGTTGCTCGAATGTGCTGTTTGATCACACTTGTGTGAAACCTGCTTCAGTGAGACCACCAGGGGCCTCCGAGGCACGTGTAAAAGGAACGAGATGGTGACATTTTGCAGCCCAAAAATATATGATCTCGATAAGGGTTCTCGCACTCCATGTAATCAACACATGTTTCTGTTCTGTTCCGTCCTTTCCCATCCTAGTGCATTTTGGGTACTGTAGACTGGTGCCTGTTAACTCTTTGTAACACGAAGGCCCAGGTCTAAAACATTGTCCTTGTGGATAATGTCTTGGGGAAATCACCCAATTGTGTTATTACATCTGTAGGTGGAGCAAGACCCAGTCCTCCTTAAAGAAACCAGACATCCATCCATGTACTCATACAGGTATCCATCCATTCAAGCATCCATTTCATTTAATTTCGAATACTTTATTTTGGTAAATAGGCCATAAAAGTGCAAATGCAATAATCATACAATACATTAAAACAATCATTCTAAAAAATACACATTCAAGTAGCTAGCGAGGTCCTAAATTACAAGTACAATTGGTGGACCTTCGCCCCGTAAATTATCAGAAAAGGGATAAACAAAATATGTACTGCCCTGTTAAAATATACTAAAGTATACAAGATTAAGAGGTTAGCAAAATATACAATCTGTTGACCCTTTGGAGTCCTTGGTTACGTATGCCATTGCCGACCACCTTCAATGAACAAGCATTCATGCAAACATCTATCATTCCACTATGGGCGACAAGATGGCAAAGTAGGACGTGCTTTTCGGAGCACCGTCCCAGCGAGGCAAATATCCAGCAGAATCCTGCGGTGCATTTGAGCACCGACCTCACCGAAGAAATCGGCCGGGCCAGGGGCATCATTCAACTTTGGTATTTTGCTCTGAGACGCAGCTTGATCAGCGCAAACAGTGCTGGAATCCGAGTGCCGGAGGAAGGAGCTCTAGAGTTGTGCTCTTGTCTTCGCGCATTGCGTCATGACGCAACACGCGAAGACGCCCAGTCCGAGCGAGTGCGCATGCGTGAGAGGAGAGCCCACGGATCAGAGCAGAACGGACGCTCAGCGCTCTCCCGCGATCCATGTAATTATAATAAAGCTACATTCTCCATAGTCACCGAGTCTGCCTCCTCATTCCTGCATGTTACCAGCATCATTATAGTGGCGACGAGGAGTGGGATTGCCCACACAACAAAAAATAAATGAATAAATAAATAAATAATAATATATAGAAATAAAGCAGAACAACGGAGGAGCAGCACAAGGAGGAGAGGAATACACCCCACATGAGCCCACCTTGACAGGAGACAACGCGGGAAGAAACAATGTCCAGGTAGTCAAAGGAAGATCGCAGGGAGAGCGCGGCAGAAGCACAGACAGGCGGAGAGCACCCACTGCATGCACCAGTGCCAGAAGGCGGGAACCAAGGGGGTGAACCGCAGAGCAAATCGATAAAACCCCACAGAGGCCCTGGCGGAACAAGAAGACCACAGAGAAGGGGGTGCAGGAGAACCCCGACCAAACCAGACGCAAGGTGGGAACGCAAGCGCGCCCAGCCCAAGAAACCAGGGAGCGGAACCGGAGGAACAGGCCAGAATGAGCACGCAGACGTCGTCACTCACTGCGCCAGTCCCGTTCTTGCCCAAACCTGGTGAACCCCATATTAAGTGTGAAGACTGGAGGGAGTATTTCAAAAATTAACTTGAGGCCCTGGAAGATGAAAACGGGGAACCCTTCCCCAGCGTGAGGAGAAGAAGGATACTCTTACACAATCTGGGCCCGGAGGGAATAAGAGTCTTCACGAACTTAGTGCCCACGACGAGACCACAAGAGGACGTTGACGTCTTCAAGCATTCCTTAGAAGATCTAGACAATCACTACCGCCCAGCAGTATGTGTCTCCATCGACCGCTACAATTTCCAGCAAAGGAAGCAAGAAGCAGGAGAATCCATCGATGATTATGTCGCTGCTCTACGTCGATTAGCGATGACGTGCAAGTATGGGGCATTGCATGACGAATTTATAAAAGACCAAATTGTAATGCACACCACCAACAAGACTGTGCAGGATAAACTATGGGCACATGGAGAAGCGTCGCTGAAAGAAGTCATAGCCATGGTGAAGAAAGCGGAATTGTCGAAACGATGTGCCGAAGCAGCGAAAAGGGAATCCACCCTGAAAACCATGGTGAACAGGATAGGAGAGTCGGAACCTTCAGCAAGGAATAGAACTGCGCAGGGAGAATGTAAAGGGACCAACAGATGGGCGGAAAGAACCGGAGAGACGAGGAAACAACCCATGGAAAGCAAGTCCACGTGCTACAGGTGCGGAAGTCCAAACCACGCGGCCCAGGATAAACGCTGCCTGGCGTTTCGGGCGAAATGTATGTTCTGTGGCCTACTGGGCCACTATGAAAAAGTGTGTCGCAGGAAAATGAAGAGACCAGTGGTGAAGTACCTAACACAAGACCGCACAGAAGGAGAAGAGGACGAGCTGGACGACGATGACCATGTGTTGTGTATAGAGGAGCAGGTGCTGGGAATAGGGAACAAGCGTTCTCGCAAACCTCAAGGCGACATGGTAATAGGAGGTGTGAAAATCAAGATTGTGATAGACTCGGGGTCCCAGTTCACCATAATCCAAAGATCAGTATGGGAAGAAGAGTTCGAGCCCAGCCTAGGACCCAGATTGGAACCACCAGACATACGGCCGGTGACATACTTGAACACACCCATCCCCATCGTAGGGTACAGGACTCTAAAGTTCAAATTCAGAGGAAGGACAGCAGAGTGCAAGCTATATGTGGCAGAAAAAGGTCCATCAGTCTTAGGTTGGATGGATGAAGGTGACTTGGGGATAAAACTGGACCCTGGAGGAGACATCCAAGTGTTGATGACAGCCCCTGAGATTTGGCCGGCCTTGGAGAAGTTAAAAAGGGACTTCCCGAGAGTGTTCGGAGGGAAGGACGGCAAACTAGAAAAGTTCACGCACAAAATTCTGCTCAAGGAGAAGTCCAACCCAGTGTCCCACAAAGTTAGGAGAGTGCCCCTAGCAGTGAAGGAAGCAGTACAACAAGAATTGCGTAGACTGGAAGAACAGGGAATAATCGAACCCATAGACAGTTCGGAGTGGCTGGCGCCCTTGGTCGTGGCGAGAAAACCAAATGGCAAGGTGCGTCTGTGTGTGGACCTCCGGGAACTTAATAAGTGCCTGATCGTGGGAAAATTCCCGTTGCCCCGCATAGAAGAAATGCTGGCCAAAACGAGAGGAGTAAAGTGGTTCTCCACTATCAACCTTACGTCTGCCTATCATCAAATAGACCTATATCCCACAAGCCGGAAACTCACATCCTTCATAACGCCCTTTGGATGCTATCAATTTCGCAGGATGCCTTTTGGCCTGGCCTCAGCTGCAGCGGTGTTCCAAAAGTTAATGCATCGTCTATTCAAGGACATCGAAGGCATCCAATACTTTCAGGATGATATTTTGGTAATGGGGAAAGACCGGGAGGACCACGACAGGAAATTGGACAAGGTACTGGGCGTACTACAAGAAACAGCCTGACAGCAGAATGGGAGAAATGTTGACTAGGAATGACATCAGTCACTTACCTGGGACATGAAATAGGAGAACACGGAATAAAGCCAAAAAAGGAGAACGTAAAGGCAATCTGTGAGGCCAGGGCACCTGACAGCAAAGAGGAGGTGAGATCCTTCCTGGGGATGGCCGAGTATTATAGCAAGTTTGTCCAGCACTTCGCTACTAAAACACATCACCTGAGGCAGCTGACAAGAGACAAGACAGTGTTCAAGTGGAACCAGGAAGCGCAGAAAGAATTTGAAGAGTTGAAAAGGAACACAAGCCAAGCGGTGCCATTACAAGGATATGACCCCATGGGACAGACCATTCTGATGACAGACGCCAGTGAGAAGGGACTGGGAGTGGTCCTCGCGCAGGAGAGGACAGACGGAACCGTGGAGACCCTCAGCTTTGCCTCCAGGACTCTATCACCCACAGAACAGAAATATAGTGTGATGGAGAAAGAAATGCTAGTGGTGGTATGGGCCATGGGGAAGTTCCGGCAGTTCCTGTGGGGCACGAGATTTCGACTGCAGACGGACCACAAGCCGCTAGTCAAAGTGCTAACCTCGAGTGGACATGCGACTGCCATGCCACGCATAGCCAAGATGTCGTTGAAACTACTGGAGCACCGGTATGACGTGGAGTATATACCGGGGACACGCAACAAGGTAGCTGATTACCTTAGTAGAGCCTCAGCCATGAAAGAAGCCCCAAACCTCTCCTCTGAGGATGAAGAAATGATAGCGATAACGGAAGATCCAGAAAGAGTTATCAGTAAGCAAGAATGGGTCTTAGCATATGAAGAGGATAGAGAGATCCGGGAGGTCAAAGAACACATAATCAAGGGCTGGCCCGAAAAGAAGAGAGTAAAGGATGAGCTCCGGAAATTCTATGAAGTCCGAGAAGAACTGTCTGTGAGTGACTCAGGCATCTTTCTATACCGAGGAGACAAGGTGGTGCCTCCTACTAGTTTGATCCCGTTCCTGTTGACACAGTTACATGAAGGGCATCTCGGGATTGTCAAAACCAAAATGAGAGTGAAGCAAATGTACTGGTGGCCTGGACTAGACCTACAAGTGGAAAGACATGTGAGAGACTGTGGCCAGTGCCAAGGAGCTGACAAAATCCTGAAACCTCTAAGGCCAGCTTTGGGGAAATTTGACCAGCCACGCGACCCCTGGGAAGATATCTTGGTCGACATTTCAGGACCTGTTCTGGACAACCAAGGAGTGCCGAAGTATGTATGTGTATTGGTGGACAAATACTCAAAGTGGCCGGAAATTCATATCCAAGAAGAAATGGACTCTGAAACAGTGATAAAGTTCCTCACGTCAGTTTTCCTGAGAGAAGGGATCCCGAGGACAATCCTGAGCGACAATGGCCCTCAATTTACCTCTGAGAAATGGTACAAGTATGCAGAAAGGAATGGGATCAAAACCAAACACACTTCTATATACCACCCCTCGAGCAACGGACAGGTGGAAAGATTCAATCGGGTCATCATGGGGTCCATCCAAGCTTCCATCATGAAAGGCAAGGATTGGGAAAAAGAGATACTGAAGATGATATGGGCCTACCGTATTACCCCCACCTCCACCGGGTACAGCCCATTCCAAATACTGAGAGGCAGGCACCCCTTCACGAAGGACAATGTGGTTTGGAGAGAAAAGACCATCACCAGCAAATGGTCTCCTGCAGTAGTGCAACATAACCTAGAGAGAGCTCAGAAAGTATATACCGACTATTATAACCGGAGGAGAAACGTACAAGAGACAGCACTTGAAAGAGGGGAGTGGGTGAGAGTCAAACTGGCTGTGTTGAAAAAGAAAGGAGAAACCAAATACAGCCCGCCTCTGCAAGTAGAAGAAGTATACAATAGAGCTGCGTTACTCAGCGACGGGAACGTGTGGTCCCAAGACCGCATGGCTAAAATCAACAAGATCCTTCAGTGGCCTGCGGAGGAAGAGAGAGCCCTACAAGATCAAGAGAGAGCTCTACAAGATCAAGGGCCAACAGACAGAGAAGGATGTACATCAGCTGGGGAAGAGCACCAGACAGAAGAAGGATCTTACGGGGACTTGGGAGATCAAGAAAGACCCGTTGCAGAGGAAACACAGGGAGAAAGGTGTGTGACACCGAAAAGAGCCGAGCTGAGTCAGCAGAGAGACAAGACTGTAAGCCCTGAAGAGAACTGCACCAGAGAGGCCTCCACGCCGGTAAGACGCACCCGCGCCGGTAGAGTGGTGGTCAGACCCAATCATTACAGAGACTTTGAACTAGGGGGATGTTAAGCCCCTGGTGACTCAGAGGACTCTTTTGTGTATGTATAAAAAAGGGGCGATATGTAGAGTTGTGCTCTAGTATTCGCGCGTTGCGTCATGACGCAACACGCGAAGACGCCCAGTCCGAGCGAGTGCGCATGCGCGAGAGGAGAGCCCGCGGATCAGAGCAGAACGGACGCTCGGCGCTCTCCCGCGATCCATGTAATTATAATAAAGCTACCTTCTCCATAGTCAACGAGTCTGCCTCCTCATTCCTGCATGTTACCAGCATCATTATAGGAGCTGTCATCTTGGCCTGCCTCCCTGGCACCCTCTGCTTGACTTGAAGGCCAAGGGCGTACGGGTGTGCTTGGCTGAGGGGGCATTGGCGGCCTGCAGTGCAGTGCCGTTATCAGGACAACAGCTCCGGAGCACCGCACGCCAAGAGATCTACAGTGGGAGGCGCTGAGTCATGTGGATCCTGAGAGAGGTGAGGCTGGCCAGGCGGTGATGCCGTGGCCGGGACCCTCCCTTGCTAGCAGGAATACGGCATAAGTGCGGGAGGCTCCCCAGCCGGATGAACCGGAGGGGGTAGTGCGGGAGTCCAAGCCCCGGATTGGACCAGGAACTGATTTCGCCAATGTTGTAGGCCGCAGACCGCACCGGGGCCTGCACATGCGTGGAAATAGCCCCATTAGGCAGGAGAGTGAGACGGTTGGGTCCTCCCGCCACGACTGTTACACGCTAGACAGCAGACACTGATGGGGGCTGAGTCGAGGGATGGCTGGGATGCCACTATTCTACAGCCTGAGGGCCTGTAGACACTTGGTGACCTGGAGGTGAGGGTGGACTGGCTAGGGGTGCCAACTGACTCAATGTGGATGGTCCTGGGGGTGCACAACACTTGGTGAGTGGAGACAATTAGACGAGAGAGGGCCGGGGGTCCCAGACCTGAAGTATACGGGAGCCGCTGAAGGCACAGGATACAGCGGAAAGCAAGACAGAGCTTTGCCCAGATTGGTTGACCCCGGGGCCTCAAAAAGTCCCTGTTCATCATGGTGAAAGATAAAGGCTCCAGAGCTCAATCCAATAAAATATTGAACTATGCGCAACCCCTCCCGAACGGGCCCAACCCGTGTTATTTGATTGAAAACACCTTTCTTCTGCTGCTGGGCGATGTTTTGTGACCCTGCTTGGGATTTTCTTTAACATTTCCTTTGTTGCAGTGATGTTCATAGATCTTTCTTTTATTAATGGAGTGTGGAATTCTGCAGCACACTAAGCAAATCGCCATTATTGATTGTTTATGTGCAGGAAGGTGTCCCTTTCTGCTAAACAATCACCTCCGCAGCCCAGGCACCTTTGCAACATGGCGGCAGGGTGCCTGCGCTAGCGCTAGGCAGCTTTTATTGTGCCTGGGATAGGGAACACACAGGGCTGCGCCATATTCTTGTGAATACGGTGCATCCCTGCATTTAAAAAATGTCGGAGCGGGCGTTGCCAAATTTGGCGTAGCAACATGCTCCAACTTTTTTTCGTAAATATCCCCCTGTGTCTTCAAGGGCTGCTGGGATTTCTAAGTACTAGAGTCATGATATCTAGGTGAAAGGCCAGATACCAATTTCCCGGCCAAGGACACGATCAAAAATGTTTGTGTTAAATCGAGTGGGTGGTATGATTGGCTCTTTATAAGTATGAGGGTTCGCCCTCACACTGATGGGATTGTGAGAAGAGTAGTACTCAGTGTAATGAAAATTACCATCAAGCAATCAAAGAATGTTTTCAGAAATGGTGGGTATGACAAGAACATGTCCATGTGGCTCCAAGTCATCATTATATATCATGCTTTATAAGCTGCATTTATATCCACCCATCTGATTTCACATGTTGATGTTGGAATAAGATAAGATATATGCGTTAAGCAACATGTTCCATATTCCCTTTTTTTCTCCCCACAGGCAGAATTCTGGTTCACTGTGCTATTGGAGTCAGTCGTTCGGCCACACTGGTGTTAGCCTACCTCATGATCCACCAACATATGGTCCTCATGGAAGCCATCAAAACCGTAAAAGAGCATCGGGGTATTATTCCCAACAGGGGATTCCTACGCCAGCTGGTTGCCCTGGACAATTCTTTGAGAGTCAAGCGCAACATGTAGCTTTCAGGAACTCTTGTTTCCATTCTGATTTATTCAACGGATGCAACTTCTGTAGCTACATTGCTTTAAAAAGGGTCTGATGTATTGTGAGTTTGCACTTAGACTGATGTAGTGCTTGTTATATGCTTCACCAAAAATTCAATTTCACAGAACTCCTGGGCATGGCCTCAGGTATCAGGGATCCATTAACGTGATTAGTAGAGTCTCCAGCAACAGAACGTTCGGCTCATGGATCCGCAGAGAATCAGATGCCAACTTCAAATTCCCTGAGTGACACAATCAGCCTGTATTTTCAGCAGATGACCATTGATGGCCAGTGACAGGATCACCTCTGTCTAGAAAATCGCTGCACCGGTCCAGCATCAAAACAAAAAAAACTGGTTGATCCAACTTTGACTCTGGAAAGCTTAATTTTGCCTCATTGCCAAGCATTGTTTTTCCTTACTTACAAAAGTGGCTTTGTTTTTTTGTATTAATCTGATTTGTTTTTTAATTCCTGCACCCGAGAGACGCTGGTTTATATGTATGGTTTAGATCTTTGTCCTGTTGAGCGATTCCCTACAAGTTAGATTCTCAATGCCTTACTAGGATTAAATGCTCCTTCTTTTGCTTAGGTGTAGCGTCTTTGGGATCCACTCCTCTCCACCCTTTTAGTACGGGAGCGCGTTCGCTTGACAATGGACACACCTTACTACTTTCCGTGCTGTCTCCTTTTTAAAAATTCGAAACATTGCTTGTAGTAGCCCCTACTGAAATCAAGTTGGTATCACTGTGCACCACCGCAAAACAATGGAAATAAATTGTGCTAAAACCTAAATATGCAAATAATAGGACAAAATACTTGTTTTATAATTTATATCTGGTACGCATCTGTTTGTTTGGAAAGACTCTGAGCAAAAGGACCTGATCTATGTCACTGTGGTTGAAATATCAGGCAAAAGAATGATCATTTGCATGTAACAATGTCTCTTGCTAACTTATCTTTAAATTTGTTCACCCCTGAATCAGGATATCAAAGGCAGAGTCAATAGTGCTGTTTTGGAATTAGAGCATTGTAATTACATGTGTGTTAGGAGGCTAGTTACTCAGCCCACACATCTTATTACTAATTTGGCATTAAAATATTCCAAACCTTTTCAAAAATATTCGCTCTGTCAGGGACTATTAGACAAATAAATGGTTAACTTGGAAAACCAGAATGGCCTTTTTTATGTCAAAGCTAGACAGCGCATGCACTGTCTCTTCGAGACATGTTGTTTACACACAGTGGTATTACAGCCCACCCATATCTTTTCATTGCTTCTGCGTCACTCTTATTTCTTTTCTTGCTTTTTGTCAAGCCGTGCCTGTATCATGTACTCTTCTTGTGTTACACACTACCCTGGAGTATGAGCCAAGTACTTGTGCCATTCCATTGCTCCTGTTTTTGGGGGATTCTTTTTTGTATTTCAGCACTCCACATGAGTGCTTATGTTTTCCCCTTTGCCCCATTCTACTTCTTATCCACCCCTACTCGCCTTCTCCATGAGCCCACGTCGCCCCACACCTCCCACCAGCTATTGTTTGTGATTTTTTGTGCACATATTCAGCAGACACCAGTTCATTGAGGCCTCCTTGGGATTGTGTATGAAGGCATCAGACACAGTGGCGTTGAGAGCTGGGCACGTACAGTCGAATATGGAGTTAAGGTTACTGTGTACTTTCTTGTTTTGTGACCTTCTGAAGCATGATAAAGAAAGTTCCATTACTTATTTATTTTGCGCATTGACAAACTCTCCATTACAATTTCAGGACTCCCTCCCCCGTAAGCATGCGTCTCTACCTGTGACTTCCCTGCGTTACCTCTAAATTACTTTCAGTTTCAGTTATTACTCAGGGCTACACGTTTCTGCCCTGAATGCACATTTGTCAGGGAGAAGAGAGGGAAAAGTGCTGGTCACGTGATGGCTTCTTTGTTTACAGCAGCTGTGACTAAATTGCTTTCATTTTTTGAGCCATCGCCTCACTCATTCACTCCCCCTTTTAACCAGGGTGTGCCATTATGATCACAGCTTCCGAACGTGGAACTGGTGAACTGGGCTTGAGTCTTGGCATAAACTAAGCATCCTGTGATTCTTGGCACATCACTTAAACTTCCTATGCATATATACAATGCATTTGAGCTTGTACCATTTTACTGGTGCTCATGTAAAGTGCTTGGCCTTCGATTGAAAGACAAATAGATGCTTATTTCCTAGCTCATTATTACAAAGTGAGACCAGAAACCATGAATAAATTGAGGCTTCCCCGCTTAAAATGGATGCTCTTGGGCTACATGGTCAAAAGACATTAGCATTGACTAAGCCAATAGCTCTCACATTACAGAGACCAATTGGTTTTGTCAATGCTTATTTACTTCTGGAAGTGATTGGTGTAAGTATCAAGCTAGTTATTTTGGAAGGATGGCCAATTAAACACAAACATCTTTATTTGCTCGTTTTACTTTGATGTTTTAGAAATAGCCCATTGACAGCTGAAGTTGTTATTAAAGTGTTATTCTGACTGCTGACAATACAATCAACCTTTTATGTACATGGCTTTCAAAGAATGGTGTGGGTTAATGGCTTTACTAGGGTCACACCAACAGGTGATTCCATATCATGCTGATAATGCTAATATTACCAGTATATTTTTGCAATGGTGCCTGAAAAGAATGTTTACAAGAATATATGACTTAAGATATTAATGATGGATGTGTGTACAGCGCACCAATATGAACGAAATGACCTTCCTGCACTCTCTGGATTAAGAAATGTCCACAAAGATGAATCTGAAAGGGTGAGGGCATGATCAAAAATTTCGCAATGTCTGCCCCAAAGGCAGATTATTTTCCCCTGAGACGCATGACCCACAGCAACAGTTCTGTCCCACAATCACTGCATTTCCTGCATTCAGGCCCCAAAATCAGGGGTACATCTCCAGGACCCCAGGCCCTGATGTCTCTGAAGAACTGTTAGACCCGGATCCCTGTTTGGCTGAGGTAGGTACCTTAGGCCAAATAGGGACCTGCGTTTCCACATCAGGAAAGGAAGGTCACCTTTTGAGATAGCCCCGCTCACCTCCTTGGTAGCTTGGCATGAGCAGCCAGGCTTATCTTCCAGGCAAATGTGTAAAGTATTTGCAACCACGCTCACAGCAACCCAATGATTAAGTATGGGTGGATTTTGCGAATCTGGCGTACGCGAACTTGCGTATTTACGGATTCGCAATCCGCAAAATCCGCGAACTCGCGAATTTGCGGATTTTTGTGTTTTTTTGTGTTCGCAAGGGTTTCTGCCAGTTCGCGAGGTTTGTGTACCAGTTCGCAATTGCGAACTTACTTGTCAGCTCGCAACGGCCGCGACTATGTTGTTTCTACGTCTGGTTCATCATCACAGGTTCACAGCACCCTCTGTTTCACCACTGCCACCCTCTGGTAAACCCATGCCACCCTCTGGTACATCACTGCCACCCTCTGGTTGGTTTATCACTGTAGATTATGGGGGTGAAAAAAAGCAAGCACACCTGCCCTGCTTCAACTGCCATGAATTAATTTGGGGTTGATTAATGTGTCACTGATTTTTAAACTTCCAGTCTGGCTGGCACCTGCTTCCTTCCTTATCTGTAATTTGCTTTCTGTTGCAGTGCAATTTTTTTTCACAGGACCTTTATGGCCTACATGTAGCTATTCTATGAGCCTGCTGTGAGGGTCAGAGCAGGGTCATAGAATAGTTGCAAATAGGCAACTGAACTCTGGTGGGCCCCTCAGGAAGCACTAGAGTGAATGGTTACTAATGTTAAGATTGAACTTTTGCACCTGCTGGGTGCTTTCAGTTTTGCAAAAATCGTTTTTCTGCAATTTCGTGCGATTTGCGGGGCGCAAATCCGTGCGAGATCGATTTTGGAAGCCGCGAATTCGTGCGAATACACGATTTGTTTTTTTTGCTGCGTGTTTGTTCGCGTGATTTTTTGCGTGTTCGCAAGCCGCTTGTAGCGCAACGTTTACGAAGTTACCCTAGCGGTCGTACATGGGCGCGGCCATCTTGTTTGCGTGACGTAATTCCGTTTCCGGGCGCTATGTGTAATCTCGCAAAGTGTGCGGCTCGCTAGTACAATTTCGCGTGTGATTGCGAGGAAAATCTTGCGCGAACTTACCCACGCGGTCGTGAACGGGCGCGGCCATCTTGTTTCTCATTCATTGCTATGGTTCTGGGCATGCTCTCTGTATCCTCTCTGAATCTCTGCCATCCTTTGCTTGTTTGAAGTTTTTTTTTATCTATTTTACCTATTATCTATCCCTCTATTTTTCTAGCTCTATATTTTTGTGTTTTCTGCTACTTTTTGTTAATTTTAAACTACTTTTTTAAACGCTTTTCTTTTCTTCTTCCCTGTTCTATTTCTTCTTTATTATTTTGCTTCCTTTCTGCCCAGACCATGGCAAAGGGAGCCGGGAAGAAGCCCGCGAAGGGGAAGGGTCCCGCACCCCGTGCCCGGCTCCCGTGTGGGCGTTTGAGGGGGGAAACATTTATAGCTCGGGAGATTTTTAGTGCGGAGGAGGTGACCGCACTAGTCTTTCACGTCCAGCGCCGCCTCCCCAAGACCATCATGGGAGGCGGCAAGATCGCTACCGGCTACGGGATCCGGGAGCGCCGGAAGCGGTGGGAGAAGGTGTGCCGGGCCATGTTTGAACACACTGGGGTCCGGCGCACCTATAACCAGGCCACCCACCGCTGGACGGATCTCATGGACCGGGAACGCGACTTGCTGGACGTGCTCGGCGTAGAGATCCCCGGGCTTGGCGAGTAGTAGTAGCTATTTCTAGCTATTTCATCACTACTCTGTTTTCTCCCGCTCTGTGTGTTATTATATTGCAAATTTTTGTTTTTTACCAAGAGCAATAAACTTGCGCCGGAACGCCCCCTGATGGCGCAGGGCTTTACAACGTGATGCATCTCCCATATGCGTCACGTTGTTAATATACGCCGCACCATGGCGCCTCTTTTGTTCTGCCGCTGCGTCACAAAAGTCACGCAACAATGGAGCAAAAGAGCCGCAAGGGGCTACTAAATCAGCCCCTACAGACTCAAGTCCAGTCCTTCCTTTGTACACATGGCGATAAGAAGAAATAGTGGTGGTGGATTGATAGTTTGAGTATTCACTGATCTGCAATCACGATGGACTTTGTCTGTGACTTCGCGTGCTGCGGACTGCTGCCTGCCAGTCCTAGGCGAACCTTTTTAGTAGTTTGTTTAGTGAGTTACATAAGAACTTTCCAAGTCGACGGTCCGCAAATCAAGCAATACTAATAACGTAGTAGACCACATGAGATCGGTCAATATATCCCGTGGAATAGTTGTCTATTTGCTATTTCGCCAAAATATTTTGTTATTGTTCTTTTGAAATGTTTGATTTGGTTGACAACAATCATCCATGTTTTCGGGTCTTTCTTTCTTTCATGTTGTACATCAGCTCCCCCCAGGGGCAAGAGGACAGAGGAGGAGGTGGTTGCTGCTGCTGTAGAAGGCCAGGATCGGCCAGGCGAGGGCTCCTTTGCTGGCCCCAGTAAGTTTTCATTTTAATATAGAGTACCTATTTTTTCCTAGCGTTCCTCATTCGATTTTTTATAAATCGTCTTTGATCTTCTTCTAGACTGTATCTAAATTCTTATCCTGCCTCGACTATGACTCCCTGTGGTATTACTAGATTATTCTCATTAGTCTGTCTGTGTAGCTAACTAAGATTGCACATTTGGCAATTCCATTGGACTCCCATTCTAGTCAGCAATAGCTCTATGCACTGAGCCTTCCCTGGAAAAAGGAAAAGTTTTACTTTAGATTAGACAGTCACAAATTATTACATTGTTTTCTGTTTTTTTTCACATTTCTTTATTCCTAGACCAAATATTATATAGTAGTGAGTGGTGTATTCTAACATTCTTAAATGTACTTTGTAGGTGGAACATCTGGTGGCGGGGCCAGCGCGGAGGTGGTGGTGGAGGTGGATGAGGACTCGGAGGACATTTCTGGGGAGGAGGCGGTGCAAGTGCCGGACGACACCAATGTGCCTGTGAGGGTTCACATGGTGGTGGCGGGCAGAGGTAAGCTATATATTCCTTACTTATTGAGATTGAAGACTGCAGAGTGTGCTTTCTGCACGGTGTATCAACCAGGTAGTAGCCTCCTCTAAATGTACTTCGACTTAGCTGTGAAGTTTTTGGCGAGAAGAATCCCAATCAGATCTGAGATGAACTTGATGGATGGGATGAACGAAAAGCAGTATTTTATGTGCATATGTCTGTGGTTACTGCTTTTGTCACAGAGATTCTTTTAATAGTGTGCACATAAAAAAACAAAAAGCGAAAGAAGGGTGTAAGTAAGTGTGGAAGGACGAGAAATTTAATGATGACTGGCAAAGAAGAATGATATGTGTTTGCTTGGTCCCCAAGGTGGCTGAGAAGAATATGGTATGGTGCATGGCTGGGTGAATGATGAAGCAAGAATGGGTGGAAGAAGAACAGCCTTGGTGGGTGAAACAGAAACTGTATGTGTGCATATACTTTGAATGGATGGATGCCTGGATCATGGTACTATCTGACTCTTAGATAGCATATGTGTATCTAGAGAGAGTAGACGGTCACTGGATGAACTAAGTCAGGGGTCTCCAAACCGGTCCTGGAGGGCCGGATACATGCCAGATTTTTAAAATAACTACATGTATCTCAATGGGGATATCCAAAAATTCTGGCATGGATCCAGCCCTCCAGGACCGGTTTGGAGACCCCTGAACTAAGTGTTACTTTGAAGAGCATGTAACACCGCACCCGCACGTCCGTTCCAGTGTAGGAAAGGCAAGGAAAAGAAGTTGTAATTTTGTCCAAATACTACCATGAATAGTAGCAGTAGTTTGTATGCAACTGCAAGCACAGCATATATCCGGTTATTACGGTGGACCCTCCCTACCTCTCTTAATAATTTTAGTTTAATAGTAGTACGTCATTCATGTGTGAGTGTATCACTGTTCACTCAAAAAAGCAAAGCACCTAAAGTCATCCCATATGTAATCAAATACATCCCATGTGAAGTGATAGATAATTAGATTATTTAGTTTTTTATTTTTCCTTCTCTAGTACTCATTTGCACTGTAGGGTGAAAGTTAAATTAATTAAGCAGTAGCCCTTTTAACAGAGTATTCTCAGTGCCACCTGTAATGGAAAAATATGAGCTTCACCACCTGCATGTACTGTACCGGTACAGTAACGCAAGTCTGTCTCACTCATCATGGTGTGCGTCTGTTTTTCTCGGGTGCAAGTTCACTGTGCTGGCATTATGCCGGCTTGCAGAAGATAACGTACCAATTTTCATAAACAAGAGAGAAGAAGAATAATAAGACTGGTGTACTACTGTCATAGTCGTCTGTAATGGAAGTCCATAGTGCTCGTGGAATTTGTTCCTTAAACTCACACTAATGTTAGAGCAAGCCAAGGATGAAGAAGTGGGAGGTTAGATAGATACTGGCCTCAATAGTTATGTACTGTGCTTTCAAGTTGCTACTTGTACTGTGACACAACTTTCTGCTCAATCATTTTGTGTTAATCTTAAAAGCATTGGTTACAGACTATGTTTTTCTTTCTTTATATGGTTGCTCCTTCCAAATCCAACAAACCATCAAGGAAGGAGCAGGCTCGAATGGCCCGGCAACGGAGGCTGGATGCCACTGTTGCAGAATATCGGCGGCTGCTGGCCCTGGAGGAGGAGGACACGCAGTCTACTAGTACATCTACTGCGACAGCTGCATCCTCCTCCGGGCCCACACGGGCAGCCAGCCAGCGCAGTGCTCCAGCGGTACGGAGCCAGGCTACCAAAGCCAACCGCCACCGCCGAGCAGCAAAGACATCAGCTGCCCCCCACAGGAGTTGCAAGGCACGCCAGTGCCGCTTATCCCTCAGAGTGTCCTACCTGGAGCAGGAGGTCTTAACCTATAAGAACTTGGTGGAGGGCCTCCGCTTCGACCATGCCACCCTCCGCAAGGAGTATGATGCCCTGGCCGCTACAGTGAACAGCATCCTGCCGTAGTGTCCCTTGCCCCTTTTTTAGAGACTTTCGGGGGGGTGGGATTTGGGAGTTGGGTTCTTTTTGGGACTTTTGAAAGACAATCGTTCGGGTTAGGGAGGGTCTTGAGGGAGATTATTTTGTTAGGGCTATACAAATATACTTTTTGAAACTTTATCTGAGCATACCTGTTTTTTACTGCTTTTGAGTCTGGTGGGTGGTGGTTTAACAGTAAGTTTGTTTTCCTGAAACTTAAGTCTGTGTCATTTTCTTCCTTTAAGTGTAAATGGCTACATGGTTTCAACACTAAGTGCCTCTCACAGAGTAAGTGATCCCCCCTTTCCCACCATGGATTTTCTTCAAATCACTTGCAACAAAAATTACACATTCCCACGAGTGCTCTAAAATACCAGAACTCAGTTGCAAAAATCAAGAACACCCCGAAACACATGCAATCCTGCTGCTAGGGCTAACCCTAACGAACCCTAAGTTACAAAAAGTGCCAAAACCTTTTTCCTCATGGATGTTGTTTAAACCAGTTTTATCCGGTATTAGACCTTCCCAGCAATGGCCCCAGAGCCGTCAACCCAGGCGAAAACAAGTAGAAGACCCCCAAACAGCCAAAAAGCAAAAGTACAAAAATGTGGACTTAGTAACTTTTCTGAAAATTTACAAAATCACTCAGCGCGCGCTCTGCAGCTAGGCCCTAACTTCCCTCTGCCTCCATGGATTTCATTCAAACCTCTTGCTATCTAAGCTATCCATACCCAGTAGGGCTCCCAGACCCCGAAACCCACCCACAAACACCAGGAAGCCCCCCAAACAGGCCCCCGAAAACGCTACATTGAGCGAAAAGTCAGAAATGCAAAACCTTTTTCCTCATGGATGTTGTTTAAACCAGTTTTATCTGGTATTAGACCGTCCCAGCAATGGCCCCAGAGTCGTCAACCCAGGCGAAAACAAGTAGAAGACCCCCAAACAGCGAAAAAGCAAAAGTACAAAAATGTGGACTTAGTCACTTTTCTGAAAATTTGCAAAATCACTCAGCGCGCGCTCTGCAGCTAGGCCCTAACTCCCCTCTGCCTCCATGGATTTCCTTCAAATCTCTTGCTATCTAAACTATCCATACACAGTAGTGCTCCCAGACCCCGAAACCCACCCACAAACACCAGGAAGCCCCCCAAACAGGCCCCCGAAAACGCTACATTGAGCGAAAAGTCAGAAAATGCAAAACCTTTTTCCTCATGGATGTTGTTTAAACCAGTTTTATCCGGTATTAGACCTTCCCAGCAATGGCCTCAGAGCCGTCAACCCAGGCGAAAACAAGTAGAAGACCCCCAAACAGCCAAAACACAAAAGTACAGGTGATTAAAGTTTTAATTATATTAACTTGTGCAAAACAAAGAAAGACAGAAACACAGAAATAAAAGTGAATAAGTACGAAAAAGAAAATTTCTGAATTCATTGCCTCATTTTCAGGGCTCGGTGTCAGGGAAGAAGAGTTCATCCTCATACTCTGCAAATTCAGACAGGAGTAGGTCAGTGTCACCTAACACAGAAGAAATTCCCTCATCTAAGTTGCTGTCCTCCTCGTCTTCTTCCGTCGTGCAATCTGGTACTTTGAAATCTGGTGGTATGAGGTGCTCATTCATCTTGATCATTGTCAATATTTCCACATTTTTGGGCGAGAGGCGGGTCCGTTTGCAAGTTACAATGCCACCAGCAGCACTGAAAACACATTCAGAAGACACGCTTGCGAGTGGGCAAGACAAGTAATGTATAGCCAGGCGGGTGATCTCTGGCCACAATTCTTTTTTCCCATGCCAATACGCCAATGGGTCAGCATTAACATAGACCTCTGTTGAGTCATTCAGATAGTCCTGCACCATCGACTCAAAGTTCTCCACGGTTCCTCCACTTTTCTGAATTTTTGATCGGACCTTTTGAGAACCATAACCAATCTCAGCTAGCCAATCCTCTTCATCACCCGATATTTCTGTTGTGTCTGGTGCAGATGATGCGGTTGCCGGTGTCTTTAACGGCTGAGAGGTCACTTCTGCCACAGCCACAGGTGCAGAAGTGGAGTCTTTTGACTGCGGATGGCCTGCTGATGCTGATGTACTGCCTTTTCCTTCAATTTGCTTCCGTTCTCTTTCAAACCTGATGGCTGACAAGGCTAGCCAACGTTTGTACTTTGTAACATCTTCATCACTAAAAGGAAATAATGCACAGCCTGCCAGCGCCTTTTTGTAGCGTGGATGCAGAATAGCAGCACAAATGTAATGCTGTTCTGAGTGGATCTTTTGAAGACGTTCATCGCCAAGTAGGCGCTCTAATAATTTCTCCGCCAAAACAAATGCTTCTTGCTTTTCTTCATCTTTTTGAAACTTTGAAGACACCGCCTTCAGTTTGTGCTCCAGCATGCGCAACAATGGGATAGCTTTTCCCAAATTACAGTCCTCCCTGCTGACTGCACGCGTGAAGACCTCAAAAGGACGAAGCATGTCTGTCAGGCTTTTAACTAGCTCCCATTCCGCCGCAGTTAACCTCAGGTCCTCCTTCACCGCTGTACCCAGTGTTAAGAAATACTGATCGAGTACCGTAAACTGCTCATACAGACGCTCAAGCATGTAGAAGGTTGAGTTACAACGTGTTGGCACCTCCTGGATGAGTGCTTTCACTGGCATTCGACGTTCATGTAGCAGGCGCCTCAGATGCTTCCGGGCCTTAAAAGAATGGCTGAAATGGTTGCACATTTTTCGGCAGGTGACCACTAACTGGCATGCTGGACTGTCTTTATGCAAGAATTTTTTAACAACCAGGTTTATACAGTGCGCCAAACACGGCACTCTGAAATAGTCACCCAGTTCCATGGCCTTAACTACATTGGCGCCATTATCAGTGGAAACATAACTATGCCGCGTTTTTTTGGAGACAGCCAGTGAAAAACCTTTGTGTTGAACTCATTCAAAATGTTTTGTGCTGTATGACGTTTCTCCAAGCCAAACATGGCTAGTGTTGCATGTTTCCGAGCAGCTTTAAAAACTTGGTCCAGGTCAGCACCTGTGTTTAGCTTTGCTTTAACCCCTGAAAAAGAGACCCAGTGTGCAGTGATGCACATGTAATCAGTGCCTGCGCCACTGGTCCACATGTCTGTTGTCAGATGTATAGTGTGAACAGCACTCTTCTGCAAAGCTGCCCCAATCACCTCCAGCACATCTTCATGTAGTGCTGGAACCGCAACTCGGGCAAAATAGTACCGGCAAGGAACCTTCCATTTAGGGCAGAGCGCTGCCACTAATTCTAGAAAACCAACCCCTTCTACAAAAGAAAAAGGGAGAAGATCCAGCGCTAGCATTTTAGCCAGCTTAGTGTTATACAGACGCACCATTGGGTGGTTGCGGTCATATGGCGCGTCTGAAAACAACATTGTTTTAATGTTGCCCTGGACCATTTTACGGGATGATGATGATGACTTCTTCGACCCAGTTACGCTCGCTGATGAACTTTTTCGCATTGGTGTCTCACTCTGTCCCACACTCTTAGTGTGGCTCACAGAGGGTGTGCTGACAGGGGTACTGGGTGTAAGTGAAGTGTGTGACACTTCTTTCTCCTCGTCATCATCAGATGGAACATCAACGTTTTCTCGACTTGCAATTCGGGCTTCCTTGATCTCCTTTAGGTGCGCCAACCATTGGACAGTGTGCTGTCTCTTAAGATGACCTCTCTGGCCTCCAGTCCCATAGTTGGTACCAAGCTTACCACGACTAACTGCAAGTTTACAAATGCTACAAATGGCTATGTTTTCCCTTTTTGGGCAAACACTAAAGAAGTCCCAAACTGCGGACTTCAAATGTCTCTGGGGGCCGGAGGAGGCGATACTGGTGGTGGTCGTGCTGCTAATGCCAGATAAAGTGGAGGATGTGTATTGCTGAACTTTACTACGTTGTGCACTTTCACCACCACTAATTGAGGTCGAGGTGGATGGAGGTCCCTTCTGGCAAGTAAGAAATATGGAAGCGGTAGGTTGTGGTGTACTAGTTAACATCAATGATTGTGGTGTTCCCATTGCCTCCTCGTCGACTTCATCATCACGCTCAGCAGCTTGTCGGGCTAGGGTCAAAATGTCTGTTTGCTGCATGCCCGCTGGGGCTTCAGTGACGTTAGTGATGATGACTGCGTCGTCGTCGTGAGAGTCTTCAGCAGCAGGAGTATACACCACTTCTTGTTGAGCGTCATCACACTCCATAACTATGAGAGTTTCGACGACCTTCCTTTTACGCTTAGCTACCTTTGTCAGATCATGGTGTGCCTCCTCAACCTCACTCTCAGATGGCAGTGGTGCTGGTTCCCAAGTAAGATCCATATCATCAGAAGGAGGTGGGCTTGAAGAAGATGTAGACACCAACACCCTTGATCTTTTCCTTGCTCGGGATGTGGAAGACAATGAATGATCATCAGGAGATGTGGCTTCCTCGAATGATAACTCGGCTTGATTGTCGATTTCCAGATGTGCCCCTACTTCTGGAGGAACAACTATTGTGTCCACTTGTTGTGCCCCTCTATGCACCTCTGCTTGCTCCTCTCCTTGCGCCGCCTCTCCTTCCACATGTACTTGGGCTTGTACTTGCACATGTGATTGTTGTTGCGGCTGTGGTTGTTCAACACTCGTCAGATGAGTTACAACAACCTGTGTTGATTGAGGGACATTGCTGCTACTTTCTTGCGATGAGCCAACATCACTGGTCGATGGTGATTGAACAACTATACTGGCGGCCTCTGCAGCATTCAAGGGCTTGGACCTAAGTTGGCGTGGTGGTGGTGGCACTGAGCCCAATGGTGCGGGGGTGCTGCTCCCAGCTTGGTCCCCAGCAGATCCTGCTGCTGCTGCAGGCGTACTTTTTTTTTTATTCCCAAAAAATGTGGCGGGCGGCACACCAGTCTGCTTGGTAACTTGCTTCTTCTGCTCCTTTCTGGTATCTTTCTTGCTAGAGGAGCTACGGGGAACTTTTTTTGGGGCCATCTTCTTCAGATGTCACTCTGAACAGCAGGCCGCAGTTGCACAAGTTGCAGAGTTGTCTGTGGCCACACGTGAAGTTGTGCTGCACACACCGCAGCAGGACTTCTTCCTGGCACTGGTGGTTCTCTTGTGCACCTACAAGCAATGGAAGACAGAGGAACATCAGTTATACACCCCAAAAAGTCGAAAAAACACACAAAATTCTGCACAATCCCAGCCCATCCATGGCCTCAATGGTATTTAAATTCAAGAAGACACCCCACAGAAAGACTAGGCCCATGCACCACTCACTAACCCTGGGCAAAAGGCCCCACCAGCAGCCCCAAAAAAATCGACAAAAACCACAAAATTCAGCACAATCCCAGCCCATCCATGGCCTCAATGGTGTTTAAAATCAAGAAGACACCACACAGAAAGACTAGGCCCATGCACCACTCACTACCCCTGGGCAAAAGGCCCCACCAGCAGCCCCAAAAAAACAACAAAAAACACACAAAATTCTGCACAATCCCAGCCCATCCATGGCCTCAATGGTGTTTAAATTCAAGAAGACACCCCACAGAAAGACTAGGCCCATGCACCACTCACTACCCCTGGGCATAATGGATGAAAGCTAGGCAAAATGGGTGCAGGCCTCAGACACTGCCTCTCTTCAAAATGGCCCCTTGAACCCCAAGCACATGTTGCCTGTACCAGCACTCAAGATGGCCACCACCACCACCCACATGGCCAGTCCACATCAACAGTACACCCCCAAAAAAAACGAAAAACACACAAAAATCACCACAATCCAATGCCATCCAGGATGTTTACATTAAAATGTAAATAAATGTAAATGTAGTATACTTGTAAAGCGCACAGCTGCCCCAGCAATGGGGCGTCCCGGCGCTGTATAACTCTGGGGAACCCGTCCTGGCTTTCCCTGTGGGATGGTCCCTTGCTGGGAGTCCCCAAGGTGGAGCCAGGCATCCCTGGAATTGGTGGGGCCGTTGTGGAGATTAGGCAAGCTAATGCCCAGAGTTGCCGAGTGGAACCCCTGATTAGAGTAAGCACCGAAGCGAGAATTATCGAGTCGGCTGACCAAAGTCCACGACCCTGCCGCGTCGGGAATTGAACCCTGGTCCCGGGCTGACTTCTGCTTTCAGGCCTGCTGCCTCTAACCAGTGAGCCACACTACTCCACTTAAAGAGAGTGAGACCCCACAGGCAGACTCAGTCCATGCACCACTACCCCTGGGCAAAAGGCCCCACCAGCAGCCCCAAAAAAACGACAAAAAACACAAAATTCTGCACAATCCCAGCCCATCCATGGCCTCAATGGTGTTTAAATTCAAGAAGATACCCCACAGAAAGACTAGGCCCATGCACCACTCACTACCCCTGGGCAAAAGGCCCCACCAGCAGCCCCAAAAAAACGACAAAAAACACACAAAATTCTGCACAATCCCAGCCCATCCATGGCCTCAATGGTGTTTACATTCAAGAAGACACCCCACAGAAAGACTAGGCCCATGCACCACTCACTACCCCTGGGCATAATGGATGAAAGCTATGCAAAATGGGTGCAGGCCTCAGACACTGCCTCTCTTCAAAATGGCCCCTTGAACCCCAAGCATATGTTGCCTGTACCAGCACTCAAGATGGCCACCACCACCACCCACATGGCCAGTCCACATCAACAGTACACCCCCAAAAAAAAAAACACACAAAAATCACCACAATCCAATGCCATCCAGGATGTTTACATTAAAGAGAGTGAGACCCCACAGGCAGACTCAGTCCATGCACCACTACCCCTGGGCAAAAGGCCCCAACAGCAGCCCCCAAAAATCGACAAAAAACACAAAAATCAGCACAATCCCAGCCCATCCATGGCCTCAATGATGTTTAAATTCAACAAAACAGTTGTATCATGCACCCATAACCAACCCTGGTCCTACTGGATACTGTGGCTACCCACAATATATTTTATTTAATGTTCTGAAAAAGTTCCAAAATTGTAGTTGCAGCAACTGTAATGCCCCAAACAAACTTACTTGTGAAAGTTGATTTCTAATCCAAATGTGATCCAAAGAAAGTCTAAAAGGCCTCAAATCCAAATATCCAGCAGCACCCACAAAAAGTAATCCTTCCAGGTCAAGTTCCAAATGAAAGTGACCAGCACATGAAGAAAGCACTGGGAGGAGCCTGCTGGACAGGAACAGGAAGCTGGAGACTGTGGGGCACTTCCTTACTCCCCCCCCCAAATAATGGACTCCTTGCAAAAAAAAGTGCAGGCAAATGTCAACCTGAGGAGTGATTCTGATAAAAATCATCATTTTCTGAAGGTTTATGCTGTTTGCTGGTGGATTTCTTGTGCAGAATTGCAAAATCTCTATTTCGCGAGTGCAAGATTATTCCTGCCCGCCGCACCTACATGTTCGCAATCGCGAACTCTCGCGATGCGTGCTGTGCTGTGCAAGGTGATGGCAAGCCACGATTACGTATTCGTGGGCGCCAAACTCCCGCGGGATTCCGCAGCAAGATCCGTCGAAAATCCGCGAGCGGAACGGATTTTACGCCCATGCTTACCAATGATGACACCACAAATAGACTCCACACGAGATTTATGAAAGCGAGTATAAATTTAATATAAAAAGATATACGATAAGACCACACAATATAAATCCAACAGATGAGTATGTGTACTATTTCTCTTGGCCGGTTGTCAGGCCAACCAACCCTTGTAAGTGCTGGCGATATTAATGAGCACTTCTAAACATTCCACTGTAATCCTAATTCCATGTTATGCAATTCGTAATGCTAGAATCAGGCACTTTTGCAATGTAAAAATAATGCAATGCGTGACACAATAATCAGGCACGTTGCAATGTAAAAATAATGCCATGCATAACGCAAAAATCAGGCACTTTGCAATGTAAGAATAATGCAATACTTAATACAACCACCAGGTACATCGGTATGTAGAAATAAGGCAATGCATAAAACACTAATCAGGTAGTTCGTTATGCAGGAATAATGCAATGCGTAATACGCTAATCAGGTAGGTCGTTATGCAGAAAGAATGCAATGCGTCATACGACAATCAGGTAGTTCGTTATGCAGAAATAATACCATGCGTGATACACTAATCAGGTAGTTTGTTATGCAGGGATAATGCAATGCGTAATACACTAATCAGGTACTCCGTTATGCAGAAATGATGCAATGTGTAATACGACAATCAGGTGCTCCGTTATGCAGAAATAAGATAATGCGTAATACACTCCGGCACCGATCACAGTGCCTTAGGTGGTCTCTCCGCCACTACTTCTGACTCGCAGTCAGCCTCTGTCAACAGTTGCCCCCAACATGGGTATGGTGAAACAAAAAGTGCAGCTCTGCACTGCAGCCCCGGTGCTACCACTCCCTTGGCAATACGGGCCGCGATACGAGCCGAAGCAGAGGCTCGCGCTGCCAGAATGAGAGAGAGGCCAAGAGCGTCTCCCTCCGAGTCCGCACCCTCTCCAGGAGTCGACACACCTTACCTGGGGGGGGGGGGCGTGAACTCACTCTCCTCTCCTCATCCAGCGGCTTGGGCTTCTGATGCAATCTTTGTGAATTGGCAACGGCGGGCTCAGGCCGGCAGCTCAGCTCCTCCAGGGCTGCCAGTCCGGGCCGCTACTACTACGAAGATGTCAGGCTGCCACAGGGCACACGCACACAGTGTCGTTGTGACTCCCTTGAACTTTGGGTGCACGATCCCTGGGCACTCCACAGGAAGGTCTCAGGCTGCATGAAGAACACTCGCATAGCGTCGCTGAGATTCACTTTAACTTCGGGTGCACGTTAACAAGGCAATCCTCATGAAGGTCTCAGGCTGCACAAAGCACACGCACACAGTTTCGCTGAGACTCACTTGGACTGCGGGTGCACACTAGCCAGGCAATCCTCAGGAAGGTCTCACGCTGCACAAAGCATAAGCACACAGCGTTGATGAGACTCACTTGGATTCCGGTGCACATGATAACTGGACAATCCTAAAAAAGGGTTCAGGGTCCAAAAGCACACGCACAAAGCATCGCTGATCCTTGCTTGGACTCCAGGTGCCCACAATCACAGGGCACGGCTTACGAGGGGCTCAGGCTGCAACAAGCACATGCACACAGCATCGCTGAGACTCTCCTGGAAACGTTTGTGTTCCTGAGTTTCCGCAACAGGGAGCCAGCTCACCTCGAGCCCTTGGGGATAAATTACTTTAGGACACAGCACATCAACATCCTTTCAAGCAGGGGGCCAACCCACACAGCAAAGTCCCTTTAGCCTTTCCTTGGTTAAAAAGCAAACTGCAGGCCAGCCCCAGAACACACAGCAAGGGTTAGTCCTTTACTTCCGTCTCTTCAGTTGTTTCTTCCTTGGCAAAGGTTCCTCTTGACCATGAAGTAGCTCGAGACTTGTTCAGTCTTTATCAAGCCATTCCACAAAGTTCAGGGGCTTCAGCTCTCATAGTTATACCCCTCAATGGCTTTGAAGTCTTTGTGTTCAGTGGGGCACTGACCCCTGTTCAAATCAGTTCTGTGTGCCTCCCTGCCAGTGACACCTTCTTCCTTTGATTAGTGGGGGTCTGGATTCGCAATCATTCAGCAGGAGATGGAGCAATTGTTTTATAGTAGCAACCCAGGCCTCTTCACCCCTAGGGGCTACTCCTCCACCTACACTACAGATGCAGGTCAGCCTGTTACTGTCTCACCTCCCCCCTGGGTCAAGACATTCCCTAGATCCTATTGCTTTCAAATCCAGACAGTCAATCCACAACCAGGCAGACACACACAGAAATGTTAGAGCACAAAAACCCAGCCACTTCTAAAAGAGTGGCTTCTAAACACACAATGCAAAAACCACCTTCATAAAAAGATGTGTTATTGTATTGTGAGTCCAGGCACACTAAACTTCACCCCTCCATCTTAAGCCTTGGGAAGATAGGCTGGAAAACATATTACACAGCCTTCCCAGTCTATCCCATTGGCAAGATGGCCTTTCAACAGTGAAAAACGATATGGAGATTATTTCACTGTCAGGGCATGGTACACGCCTTTGTTACATGCCTTACCTTTCACATGCACTTCACCCTGCCCAGGTGGTACCTTGGACCTTCCACAGGGGTGTCTGATGTGCATGGAAAGGAAAAGGTAAGGTCTGGCAAGTGGGTGCACTTCTCAGAACAACATGGCAGTATAACAATCTGCGTGCAAGCACTGCAATGGCAGGCCTGAGTTCCCTTTTTAAGGCTACTTGTGTGGGTGGCACAATTAGTGCTGCAGGCCCACTAGTAGCATTTGCATTACCAGCCCTGGCACACATAGTGCTCTTTACTAGGGACTTTACTAGTGAGGCAAACATACGAATCATGGACAACCATTAATCATTACACTTTATACAGGGAGCACCTGCACTTTGACACTGTTTAGCAGTGGCAAAGTGTCCAAAGCATCTAAGTTGGCAACACCATGTCAGAAAAAGGCCTAGGGGAAAGCAAAAATTCTAGGGAACTTTAGCCAAAAAGGGGCCAAGTCCTACAGGAACATTCATGGTTTTTTTCTATGCACACCTCCTTGGTTTCATTTGTGGTCCTGAACACAAGGGCCACCAATAAGAGTGGTGTCAAAGACCCGTCAAGTTAATGTTAGCCAATGAGATGCCATTCCCATCAGCGGAACAACAGCCAACACCATGCAAGTGGAGATGGTTGCACCCAGTGCTTAATTTGTGCCGGTGCTTTCCGGTGCTTAGCACCGGCACATAATTATCAGGGCCGGGTCTATGCATCTGGAACTCAAGTCACATCTTGATGTTTTATAAAATTTACCTTACTGTACTCGCAGCGTGTTTTTCGCGCCTCGCGAGTAACTGACGGCAGTCAACAGTGTTGCGGGCGGCTGTGAGTCTTCTGAGTCACTTAGCCTGCCCTGAGGCTGAGTCCAAGATAAGATTTAAATACGTTAATAATAATAAATAATATGTTGAACAAGGCGGCGCGGGCGCGGCCACGGCCCTTAGTTAAAATTCAGTCAGTTTGCACTGTTTCCACTTGCAGGTGGGCGTGGACGGGCAGCCAGGCAGGACACACACACTGACACTGATTGATTTGGTTGTGATTGGGGTAGGGGCTGGCTGTGCGCGTAGTAGCGTGCATGCGCAGATTTTCTCTACATTACCATGAGCCAGCATTACCACCGCAGATCACCACGAGTCGTTGTCGCCGTTGAAGTCAGCCAGAGCGAGTCCCGACCCGGCCGGCCGAAGATGACATTGAGGGCAGCGCAGCCTGTGCTATACAGGCATTGATCAGCCAGTAGTACAGTACTGTCTTGTGGTAGCAAGCACCAACCGCCTAATCACTGGTAATCATCACTCAGTTATTAAAGGCAGTGCCGGCCGGCCCACCACGAGAGTAACGGTAAGAAGTTAAGGAGTAAACAAACTCAGTACTACTAGTAGGCGTAGCCAACTAAGCTAACTAACTAGCAATGCCATTGCAAGTCCTATAATATGCTGTTCCTGGCGTGCCCAAACCAACGCTGGTTTTTTTTGGGAGCATGGTGGCGTGACGGTCCGGTTGTCGGCGTGGTGGGAGGCAGGCAGGCAGCTTGCCTCCGGCGGCTCTATAAGATATCATTCATACCAGATACGATTTAAAGGATGTGCTTCAGATTCAGATAAGTCAGTTTACCGCCCTTAGCTGTACACCGACTTCCTGCCAGCGCCGCAATACTGGCGTTTAAGTTAAAAGCCCCTGGCACACTGGTTTGTCCAAACATGGCGCGCAGCCACGCACGAATTAGGTTCCCACAGTTTGGTTTCACTTTCTGATGTATGGTAATCATCGTCTAACGGTCAACAAGCTGCTCCGAGTAACCCCGGGCGTTATCTGAAGGATAGGCAAGCAGAGACATCCCCTCTAACTTCCATCAGGGTATCAAAACAAACAATTATGTTTTGTATGCGTCTGTATTAGTTTACTGAAATCAAACCATAAACTGTAAAATAACGCTCCGTCCGAATTTCCGAGGCGTCACATCACATACACCTTCACAGGAATAATCAACTTGAGCGCATCCAAACAAATTTTATTAAAGAATAGTTTGCCCTCACTCGCGACTCGCTCAAATGCTTGGTGGCATCCTGATTCCTGGCAGTCCTCCTGAGTCCTGGCCGGACAAATTCTAGGCTGATTCTAGGCTTTAAAGTTGAAACCTTGTGCAAGGACAGTGCACGCACCGGCAATCCGCCCCCCACCTTTGTGAAAGCACTTCTTGCAAAAAGTTTGCAAGCATGCGACTGACTGAGCATGGTTTAAATGCAGCACAGACACAGTACTGGTGCATTGTGAGTACACAGCAGGCGAAAGCCTGAGCACACAGCAGCCGTGCCTACGTATCTTTGCAGTGGAGCTCATACTAGAGAATACAAGTTTAGCAATGTTAGCATGCATATTTTAGCAATAATTAACGCGGAAAACTGATCTTATGAACAGGTTTTTTAAACAATTGGATAAATGATACACATCAGTTCACGAAGGCAGGTACTTCAAAATGTGAAACTGGCGAAAATATAATATCTACAGAGAAAGTAATACATTTAATCAATGTGTAATGAAAATAGACTTAGAAAGGTTTGACAGGTGTCGAGTCTTTGTGAGTTTGTTAGTGGGCCTCCCATGATGATTTGCTACGAACACTTATTTTGTGTTAAATGTCCATTTTCAAGAATATCCCACTGGATTACCAACGATCCCATTAAATGATCTAATAAGAAAGTTAGGGAGTTTCTAGTGCACGGGGGCCACACCATTGGCACCTTGGACCGTTTTGAAAAATACATTTTAAAAGAGCAAATGCACTCTTTTGAGAGTTTTCTAGTCCGTTAGTAGGGAATAGAAATAACTTCTATTGACAAGCTGCCTGCAGGCCATACTCCAGTCCATGCTTATTACTTGCCTACAGACCGCAGTTCCACAGTGTCACGAACCTTAAGTAGGCAGAGGCCAACTTGCAATAATGGGGCCGTAATGGACATTTTGCAGCCTAATTTGCA
This sequence comes from Lissotriton helveticus, assembly GCF_964261635.1. Taxonomy (NCBI): domain Eukaryota; kingdom Metazoa; phylum Chordata; class Amphibia; order Caudata; family Salamandridae; genus Lissotriton; species Lissotriton helveticus. The sequence goes on from NC_136072.1 coordinate 527,051,742, forward strand.
ACAATTAAAAAGTGCACTTAAAGACATTTTCAACAACCGACTGCTACAAAAGTAAATATCCCCCTGGCCGTTCTTTAGAAATGCAAATCCTAAATTGCCTATCACCCATGCACATTAATGCAATCTACCTCTAGCCTGTGCCTATGAATGATTGAATAACTGAATGGAAAGCCTTAGGATGGGAAGGAATGTATTATTATCTGTATCACAAAGATCAGGTTTCCTTTCCAAAATGGTGTTTTCCCCCACATCATAAGTTCACAGGCACCAGCATCCTGGATCAGTGCAATGCCATCCAGTACAGGTGCCAACATCCTGTCTCGCTGCTCTGGCAGTCCTGGCTGGAATTCCCATTTTGGGGATGACACAGACAGGAAATTAGAACCTCTAACTGTGGGTGATGCGTGACGGCCATGGCTCCATTGCCTGACATTTGAGCAGTTGAGAGCTTTAGGATAAATCCAAATATTTAGGTTCTTATATTAAAAGATCAGTGAGAGGCCTATAGACCGACCTTTTGAGGTTCCTGCTTGCACTGCCTTGGAAGACTTTTAGCAACAGCTTCCTTGAGTATCATGAAAAGCAGGATGTTAAATAAACTGGTTGCCTTATTTTCTACCAGTAAGTACTTAGTTGCACACCTAAGGAATGAGCCCATAATCTTAAAGGCTCTTGAAGTGTGCAGCCTGCGATGCTTTGTGCTTGTAAATTTGTAGTGTAATTGTGCTGTGCCTTAGTATGTATTAAAGATTATGTGCAAAAACAACTGACCGGAGTAGGTCAGCATCAGCCCCCCTCGCAGTGTCTTCCATTAATTTAATTTGAACTTCGAAGCAATCCATATCGCGCGGTTCGGGCATCACCTAAGCATTTGATTAAAAGAGGCGGCCCATCCACTAGAATCTTCGTGCCACTGGCTTTCTTGAGAAGTTCATGCAGATTTATTTTTCCTAAAAATTGCTTGCTTATATTTATGGCGGAGGCCAGCAGAGCTGCAGTATGTGCCTACTAAGGAAATACCTGGGGCTTAATAATGTTTATTTATGCCTTTACTTTCTTCACTTCCTTATTACCACAAGCCACAGAAGCATGGTAGCAAGAGGGAGGTGAGGAGAAGAATAACTTTGAAGAGGGTAGGGCGAAAGGGTGGGCAGCAGAGAGAGACAGAGGTAAAGAGGTGTGAGCCGTGAGGTCAGATACCAAGAGAGAGAAATGACGGAGCAAGAGATGGGTGAGGAGAGAAGGAAAGATATATAGAAAGACAGGGTGTTGAGGGAGAAATAGGTAGAGAGAAAGTAAAGACAATTAGTGTTAGAGGTAGACAGAGGGTGTGGGGGTTAGAGAGAAAAATAGAAGCGAGTAAGAGAGAGAAAGAATACTGAGGACTCTGCTGCATTACGCTCCCAAACAGGGCGTTACATGTCTGTGATTGTTCAACAACTCTGAGAGATGTTTGTAATTTTTAGGACAACAAGGTTGTGGTGAAAATGTGCTCTATTTTGCTGCATAGAAAAAATATTTCTCTAGTGTGGCCAGCAGCAAAACTCTAGTCACAATTATCTATAATACTTTAGGCCTTGGATTCCTACTCCCGAATGTCATTACATGAAGTTTATTTTTCAAATGTGTAAGTTTGCTGTCTTAAATAAGTCTGCACAGATGGTCACACCAGAACATAGATGTAAAGTTATCCTTCACTGATACACACCTAATAGTAGCTACAACACACAGCTATTGCAGGAAGCTCAACAAAGAATCTCTGCCAGCACTGCATCTCTGGGATAGGCTCAGGAAATGGGATAGCTTGCAGTTTCACTCATCTTACCATTGAACACAGGCCTGGCCTACATGCTGCCTGCAAAGTTCCCTTGAGACCTTGCTTAACCCAAGGCACGGGTCTGCTTTTACGATCTGGGTAAGTGAGGTTTCCCCATTTCGAGGGAGGGCAGCTGAGCTCACCTCACGAGTCCATTCCTGAGATTGCCTGAAGTTAAAGTGCCAAGCCCTAGAGGTACCAAAGTAAACAAACTGAATGTGACTGCAGGATTAGGGTCCCTACACAACCTGCCTTGCTCACAGGACTAACTTTGCTTCACTTCTGTTTCATAGAGCTAGCCTATTCCTACATGCATATCATTAACAAATAACAACTGGCAATGTCTGGTAGCTACTCAGCTGTCCAAAGCATCAGCCGATATGCTGGAATTCTACCACAGTACTGGGTAGAGCAGGAAGTTGAGACACTTGGGGTTGGTGAGTTTAGGATTGTGGAATGATTTGGTACATGCAGTTCACCAACACCACAACAAGCAGTGGGCTTCAAAATGCTCCACTGCAACATACCTAACCACACCCTCACCACCTCCGTCGGAATGGACAAGGCTCATTTGCTATGTTTGTCTTTAGTGTGATGTTTAGATTTTTCACAATCTTATGATTTCTTCAGTGACGTAACATTGAGGGCAGTCCCAACACTCTGAAAATTGTTCCAGTGCCACAGGCTTGGGTGCCTTTCTTTGACATTTTCATGTTTTCTGGCCTGGGAGTCTATGTGTGATGTTTCCAAGCTTCCTTGTCTGAGTACTTATGTGTGAGCTTTCCATGCTTTCTGGCATGGGTGCTTATGTGTGAAATTTCCATGGTTTATGGCCTTGAATGGATGCTTATGTGTGACACACACATTTCCATCGCTTATCGCATTGGTGCTTATGTGTGACATTTCTATGCATTCTAGCCTGAGCTCCCTTTCTGAAATTCAGATCAGGTATTACACCTGACTTTTAGCAGTGCCAGTTGAAGATGTGGGTGGAGCTAATATAGTAAGTGGGTGGAGCCAGAAAAAAGTAGGTGTGGCCTCCAAGAAACATTTCAGCACCTGCACTTCATATTTTACAAATTAAGCCCTGGTTGCACCACTGAGTACACCCCCTTTTCTAGCACTATAAATGCTGCATGGGAATGCAGGGGTTGGCAAACTGGGCATCTGCCTTTTTTGACAGCCGCGATATTATTGCCCACCTCAAAATTAATTCCTGATTTTTCTTTTCTTCCTGAATGATATCAACATGGTGCACTTCACCTAGGCAAGGTGAGGCCTACTAACATTTGAGATGCTAATTGTTCTGGAAATGTTGTCAGTTTGTTTGGATGAGTGCAGGGAGTGACTATGGGTGAAGTGTTTCGTTGCTATGGGCCTTAGTTAGAGTTTGCATGGTGACCTCCACGTCTGCCACATTTGTGAATTTGTGAATTTGTGAGGGTATTTATAGAGCTCAACGTTCGCTCCGGAAGGAGCATCTTGGCGCTAAATTTCCCGGTAGAGGATTAGATCATATCCTAGAGAGAGAGGAAGTTATATGGCTGCTTTGGTGTAGTCATCATTAAGGCTGTAGATCCAGGTTTTTAGTAGTTTTCTAAATTGTTTTTCATGGGTTTGGAGTCTCAGATTTTTGGGCATGAGGTTCCATGCTTTGGAGGCCAGGTGGTGTAAGGTTTTACCACCTTTTGTCTTCAAGTTGCACCTGGCAGGGAGGATGAGATTATCATGAGAGGAACGAAGAGATCTGGACGGGAGGTAGTGGGGGAAACGTTTGGTAAGGTATAGTGGGCCGGAGCCATTGAAGGCCCGGAAGGCGACAAGCAGCATCTTGAAGAATATTCTTTTGTGAAGTGGGAGCCAATGCAGAGATCTCAAAGCTGCGGAGATGGACGATTTCCTGGGCAACTTTAGAACCAGTCGGGCTGCGGCGTGAAGAACACTTTGGAGTTTGTTGAGCGTGGACTTTTTGGCTCCAGCTAGGAGACCATTACAGTAATCTATACGTGAGATTATTAGGGCCACTGTTACCGTTTTCCTAGAATCAAGTGGTAGAAAGTCAAAGAATTTTTTCAGGGACTTAATGATACCAAAACATCTTCCAGCTGCGGTCCTGACGTGATGGTCAAAGGAAAGATCGGTGTCGAACAGGACCCCGAGATTCCTTGCAGTGGTAACGGTCTGGGGAGGGGCGGCAGAGTTTTCTGGCCACCAGAGGGCTGGGCAGAAGGTGGTATTTTTTCCTATGGGGAGGATCTCCGTTTTGCTGGAGTTGCATTTAAGGTGGTTTAAGTCCATCCATTGGAAGACCGCTTTCAGGCATTTTTTGAGGTTTAGCTCGGCCTTGGTGGAATTTTTCTCCAAGGGTACGACAAGTTGAGTGTCATCGGCATACGATGTTACAAGTATGCCGAATGACTCTATGAGGGATATGAGAGGAATGAGGTAGACGTTGAAGAGGAGGGGGCTTAAAATGGAGCCCTGGGGAACCCCTGATGAAACTCTCTTCTCTTTGGAATGAAATGGGCCAAGGGTGATGGTTTGGGATCTGTCGGTTAGAGGGAGAATCAAGATGGCGGGTTGACGCCGCCTTGGAGCAGTAGCGCTGTACGAGGCTCCCGTCTCCCTGCCGCTGTAATCTTTCTGGGTTATGGAAGGAGAGAGTTATGCCAATAGCGGCTGAAGTATTTTGGAAACTGCTAAAAACAATGACAGAGTGAAAGTCTTTGAGTGGAGAGGAGAAAACTTAGCTTGTGCGTGACAAATCCGAGGCTGCGGCCGGCTCTGTGCAGCTGGTGCAGGGCAGCGCTTGTACGCGCTGGGCACCTGGAGCTTGAACTTTCTGCTGTGCTGCGGTCCGGCGGCTGGCTGATGCTCCGTTCCCTGGGCGGCTGGTGTAGGCGGCGTTTGTCCGCTCTGGGTGTCTGGAGCTCGGGCACACTGCTACATCGCGGATCGTTGGCCCGCTGGGCGGCTCTTGCTTCGTCGTCGACTTCGCCTGTGGTCGGAGCTACGCCGAGGAGGCTGACGCAGCCGAGACGCTCTGACTTGCTTAACCCATTGCAGTCAGGAGACGCGCCTCAGATGAAGATGGGGCCAAAGATCACGGCGAGAGTTACTCGTGCTGGAAAGGGAGCGAATACTGAAATAGTGGCACAAACATCGACTCCTAAGAGTGTCACTAACACTCTTTCAACTACTGCTGGAAAGACAACGCAGCAAGCGGGTAAGCCCCTACTCCGTGCTCCACTCTTTACCGGCACAATTTCTAGTCCAGACCCCATTAGCCAATCTGCCTCGAGGGACTGCAATCTTGTTTCTGATAAAGCCTTTCTCTGCAATAATGATAATAATGATACTAACTCTGCAGTCTCAGTAGAGAGTGTCGCTGCAGGGGAAAAGAATGGTCTGACAGACACTGGGGGTGGCCTGGCTGTTGGTGAGAGGAGAAAGAGCGATCTGGGATTAGAAAGAGATAAGGATATCTTCAATGTTGGCGAATCCGGAAGTGGTGTTACCTCAATTGAAAATAATGGGACAAACGATGAGGTACTCTTGACGTCCTTACGACGAGACCATGAGCTGCATTCTGAAATGATTAACACACTGGAATCTGGCACTTTAAATTTGGAAGGGGTAGAAGCTACAGTAATTATAGAATCTACTGAATCTGTAGAAGGCAGCCCTATTGCTGAGAATGAAGAGGAACCTGACGACCCTGACAATTATGAAGACATAAGTAATGACGTTTCGGCCACTGGCAAAAGTTTGGGTCGCAAGAAGGGCAAAGCTAAAGCAAAAAATAGATTTAAGAAAAGCAATATTGCTATTTCTTCTGACAATCTACGTGCTAAATTGATTAGAGACGAAAGCCCCCTACGCAAATGGATGCAGGCTAGGGGAGGAGTCAAGTCTATGGCTCTACGTTTATCTGGTGCTAATATTGAAGATATCAACCAAAAAGAAGGAGCCCAAACCGCTATGAGTGCTTTGCACTCCCCGACTCTTGTTCCGGTAGAATTGGCACCAATACGGAGAGAGCCAACTGCTGAATTAGTCGTTAAATCGGTGGTAGATGCCTCAAAACCTGCCGAAACGACTTCTCAGCCCCCTCTCACTGGGTCCTTTTTAGAGTCTGAGTCCTTAGCCCCTTGTGATTCCTCTGTATCTGTATCGAGCGTGTCAGGAATACCCCCGAAACAAATAGGAGACGCTCCATCCTCTTTCGACCTTATTTTAAAGACACTCACTGATCATAAACATGAAGCACTTCAACATTTTCTTCAGCTCAGAGAAGACAACAACATGCTTCAGAATTCTTTGATGGAGGTCTCCAGTAAATTAGGGGGTGTCACACAAGAGATGGAGGATTTGAAACAGAGAGTTGTTGAAGTAGAGGAGGGCGCTATGCGTACTGAATCTCTTACTAACCAACATGCAGTACAAATCTCAAACCTTGAAATTAAGCTCGAGGACATGGAAAACCGTCAAAGACGGCAAAATCTACGACTTTTTGGTATTCCGGAGGGGTCTGAAGGCTCAGACCCTCGGGCCTATGTTGTCAAACTGTTTCAAAAAGCCTTTATAGACCTTTCGGACTGGGACTGGGACTCGCAGCTACAGAGAGTTCACAGGCTTCCTATCTTTCAAAGAGATAAGACCAGCAAGTTTTCACGTCCTCTTCTGATATATTTTGGGAACTATCTACTGAGACAGGCGGTCTCACTGAAAGCGAGACCAAATACCCCGGTCACGGTTGAAAACATAACCTTTTTTGTCAGATCTGATCTAAGCAAAAATACGATGGATAGAAGGTGGAAGCTCCGCCAGATGATTGATTCTTTTAAATCTATCGGTTGTGAGGTGTACTTACAAGAGCCTGCCTGTCTTAAAGTTATTAAGGCCGGCCGATCTTACTTTTTTACTGATTTAAAAGAAGCAGAGACTGCACTCTCTAAGTTTAGCCTATGATCGGGTCTATGACTAAGTAATATACACAAAGGGGGGGAGAGAGGGAGGGGGAGGAGGGGGAGGAGCAATGTCTAGGTATATTGGATATAGCAGGGGGCATGGAAGTGCGCCCTACTAGATGCATCGAATATCAGCTGAACTACGATACAAGCTAGGTCTTTACTATATTACTGGTTCCTTATAGCGATACTCTGATAAAACATTATTATTATTTATTTACTTATTTTTTTCTCTTTTCTTTTTGTTCCTCCCCCTCCCTTTTCTCCTTCCTTTCTTTTTTCTTCTCTTTTCTCCCTCCTTTTTTTCACTCTCTCCTCTATTCTCTTCTTCTTTTCTTTTTCTTCTTGTGGCAGGGGCACTGGTTGTAGCCTCTTCGCTGCTGCTGTTAAGAGCTGCCCTTTCAGCGGCAGTAAGGTTAGTGGGGTGTTCTCCCCAATTGTACTAGGGAGGGTGGGTGGGGAATTGGTTTGGGTGGTGTTAAAAAAGAGGGAAAAAATAATCATTGCTCGAGACTTAATTTGGAAGCAAAGACAAAATACAGTCATTATTTTATATAATGATTTAAAAACAGAGGAATATATACCATTGTGTTATCGTTTTTTTTCTAGAAAATGTTTTTCTTTAGATGCTTAAGTTGGAATGTAGCCGGCCTTAACAGTAAAAATAAACGTAGATTGGTTCAGGAAGAGCTTTGTTTGTATAAACCCCACTTTGCGTTGCTTACAGAAACTCATATTGGTGTAAAAGATAAAAAACTGCTTGGTCACTTGGGGTATGATCTTATTACTTGTTCAACTTTGGGCGCTTCTATACGGGGGGTAGCTATAATGAAGCGTAAACATTTGAATTTAGCAATTACACGGACAATGGCTGACTTAAAGGGAAGATGGGCTATCATTCAAGCCGAACTGGAGCAATTTAAATATGTATTCTGTGTGGTTTACGGTCCTAATACTGATGATCCAACTATGTTTGATAGATTAACCATGGAATTATTAGATTGGGAAGGCGAACTACTCATTATGGGCGATTTCAATTGTGTGATGAACTATCATTTAGATACAACCCGACGTCATGCACTAACACGGATGTGTAAAGTTAGATCAGCGATATTAGAACTTAGTCACATACATAATTTGAAAGATGTTTGGCGTACTATACACCCTAATGTAGCCGGCTTTACATATTATTCAGCACCTCATAAATTGTGCTCTCGAATTGATATGGCTTGGGCTACAGAGAGAATCACGAATAATTGCACAATAGAGCTTTGTCCCAGAGTGACGTCGGATCACAACCCCATACTGATTGAAATTAATATACTGACAAAAAAACAAGAGTTCAGACAATTCACTTTCCCGAGATACCTCTTTTCAGATACAATTTTTACTGCCCAGCTTAAGCAACACATCACTGAATTTGTACTGATTAACTTAAACTCTGTGGCTGTAATACACGTTTGGGACGCTTGTAAAGCTAGCATTAGGGGCTTTGTACAACAATACATCTTACGGAGAAACTCGGAAAGGCGAAAAGAGACTAAAACACTGACTTCTAATCGTATTGCCTTGGAAAATCACTTAATACAAGCTTTGCAGCAAGAAACGCCTAACGTAGATCAGATAAAGATGGATTTGACTAATTTGAAGATTGCTACTAAAAAGATTTTGATTGAAAGACATAGTCAGAAACTGCATAAGTATCATATCTCACAGTATGAAAGTGGGGACAAAATAGGAAAATTATTAGCATATAAAGTTGCTGACAAGAAAGCGAAGACCATGATCAAAGCTATAAAAGATGACAATGGGGTTTGTTACACTCAATCGGATGATATACTAAATCAGTTTGTAAACTACTACACTAGGCTATACACACCTGAGAACTCCCCTTCTAGCGATCTTATTTTATCTTACATTAATAGACATCTAGCCAATCAAAATAACGGTTTAAGGTTTAATCAATTGGAGGATGATATCTCTATTACGGAGATAAGAACAGCAATAGCTTCCCTCCCGTCTGGTAAAGCCGCCGGGGAAGACTTAATCCCAATCGAACTATACAAAATATGCTCACAGGAATTAGCTCCCCTGTTTAGTTTAGTTATTAATTCCATCAGGGAAACAGGGAAAGCGCCAGCTTCATGGAATAAGGCTAAAATAGTATTTTTCATAAAAAAACAGAAACCAGCCAATGATTGCGGGTCCTACAGGCCCATTTCTTTGATAAACACCGATGCTAAGGCCTTCGCCAAAATACTGGCCACTCGGCTAGCCCCCCACATGCCAGAGCTGGTTAACATCCAACAGCATGGGTTTGTCACAGGGAGAGACACAACGGCCCACGTCAACATGGCAATCACAGCCTTTGATGTAGCTTCTACGGAGCTCTCCCCACTCGGTATGATCATGCTCGACGCGGAAAAAGCGTTCGACCGAGTGGGGTGGGATTATCTCTGGGCCGTTCTTAGGGCATTCGGTTTTCAAAATAACTACATTGGCTGGATCAGATCCCTGTATGACCAACCTACAGCTAAGATAAGCTATGCAGGCATGGACTCTACCAAATTTCAGATAGCAAGAGGAACCCGGCAGGGGTGTCCTCTTTCACCCCTGCTGTTCGCTCTTTCTTTAGAACCATTTTTAAATGCACTTATTACTCAAATGAATATTAGTCCTTTTCAATTTGGTAGACATGCTTTAAAAATAACCGCATACGCGGATGATATAGCTATCTTTACAACCGATGTAGTTAAGTCACTACCCTTGATCACTAGAGAATCAGAAGATTTTGGGAAGGTTTCGGGGTATAAATTAAATTTAAACAAGACGCAAATTATAGCCAACTATAAAACACTGATTCCAGTACCTGGCATCTGTACTAATGCTACATATCTTGGAATAAAAATGTCAGCTCATCTCGGAGACTTAATCGCTCTCAACTACAACCCACTCTTGAAAGAAGTAGCACTGTCTTTTAAAAAGTGGCACAAGATCCCATTGAGTCTTGTCGGCCGGATCAATCTTATTAAAAGGAAAATTGTCCCCAAATTTCTTTACTTATTCAGATGTATCCCCCTTCGACTCAGCAGTGCTTTTTTCAAAAGACTCGATGGGTTATGCAGTAGCTACATATGGGGCTATAAGAAAGCCCGTAGATCTATTCAATTATTGAAACTTTCCACTGAGAAAGGTGGACTGAAGCTCCCTGACTTTAAACTATATTTTTTCGCTACTTTTTTCTCTCGTATCCGAAGCTTGCTAACCACTAAACTACCTCAACCTTTTTATTATGAGTTCATGTTAGGCTCTGATAGTAGCCTTTTTTTATTAAGGGTCCATGATCCCAATTTTTTCAAACGGGTTAAATTTAAGACTGCTAGAGAAATTATCGCCATTTGGAACACTATTATGAATTGTGGGAAATTCTCTTTCTTTCATTCAAATTTACCTTTATGGGACAACCCAGGCCTTCCCGGAATCTTCTCTGATGGGGCAGGTATCTTCTGGGCTAGATGTGGGGTTCGTACATTAGGAGACCTGTTCGGACACGAGGGCTTTTTAGATTTCACGTTATTAAAAACTATATATAAATTGGACGATGCTATGTACTTTAAATACATACAAATGAAAGACTTTTTAGTCAGAAAAATGAAAATTAAAGATGCTAGCCAATCAGAAATTTTAAATTGTCTGTATTCTAACAAAACTAAATCAATTATTAGCGAAGGGTACGCATGTCTAATAAATCTAAAAATGGACGACTGTAACAAACTCGCTATAAAATGGACCAATAGGATGGGTATAAATATAACCCCAAACCAAATTTCGGGTTCATTACGCCGAATCAATCAGGCTGTCCAGTCCTCCAGCTTAAGACTACAGCACTATAGAACTATTTGTCAACTCTACTACACGCCGCAGAGAATATCTAGCTGGGCAGGCAACAATGATGTTAGTAGCCGTACGAAGTGTCCTAAATGTGAATTACACGCTGCCGACTTAGTTCATATGTTTTTTTTATGTCCGTCTTTGACTGAATTCTGGGGGAAAATAGAAGACATACTCTCCTTTAAACAAATAATCAGCCCGAAACTCACTGCACAGTTGGTCTTACTCGATTCGCAGGATACAAGTAACATATCTAAAGACCTCATCACTATCTTAATTGCCTGTGCACGACTGGTCATAGCTAGGGCATGGATCTCTCCTCATCCCCCGCATATATCGGAATGGTGGGCTTTAAGTAAGGAGATACAGCTGATGGAATTTTCACTAGCAAAACTAAGGGGACCTAAATCTTTAAGGAAAAAAGAGAAAATTTGGAGACTTTTTTCATAACATTATTGTTTGGTTGATGCTGGCTAAAGTCACTACATATTCATTTATTTGTTCATTTTTCCTTTTTTTTTTTTTTCTTTTTTTACATATGTTCCTCTGTATTATTGACTATTGTATAAGATCTTAACGCTTTATGAATTTCTTATGTCTTTCTTCTTATATTTCCTATGTATGTGTCTCTTGCAATGATCAATAAAAATATTCAAAAAAAAAAAAAGGGATCTGTCGGTTAGAAAGGATTTTATCCAAGATAGGGCCACATCGGAGATCCCCATATCTACCAATCTGCTGATCAGGATAGCGTGAGAGATGGTGTCGAACGCCGCGGTGAGGTCTAGGAGGATGAGGGCGACGTTCATTTTTTGGTCTTGAAGCATTTTTATCGAGTCCGTGAGTTCTATCAGTGCCGTTTCAGTGGAGTGATGGGAGCGAAAACCAGATTGTTGTGGGTGAAGTATATTGTGAGCCTCCAGATATTTTTTGAGTTCCTTGTAGACCATTTGTTCTGTAATTTTTCCCAGGGCCTGGGAGGAGCGAGATGGGCCGAAGATTGGTAAGATCCGACGGGGGTTTGTTGGCTTTCTTCGTTAGTGGTTTAACTATTCCCTGTTTCCATAGGCAAGGGACGAAGCCCGTGCAAAGGGAAGAATTAACAATGTTGTTGATTATAGGGTTTACCACATCGATGAGTTGGTGGAGAATTTTGGGGGGACAGGGGGGCTCATTGCTTTACAAGAGCATTATAGCCTACGGCAAATAGAATACCTGTTATGTTTAAACAGATTATCTAAGGCGCCAAACTCTAAATTGGTATTTTGATGTGTTTACTTGGATGCATTTTCAGGAAAGATGAATGTTTTGAATGCTAACTGAGCTATGGCCCAGATACGGTTGGGGCAATGCATTCAAATGATAATGCCACTGTAGTATGCAAGCTGGTGATTTCTTTCCTTACATTAGAGAAGTATGCGTCACAGAGTTCGCCAACATAAGTTTTTCTTTTGATTGGCTCACTTCTGTTTTATGACGTTTTAATCATTGTTGTTTACATGTGCTTTACTTTAAACTTGACTAATAGCTCTTCTATAAATATTTGATTTTTGTTTACAATGGTACTTAACAGTTCCTTCCGCAACTGGTGTTCACCAGAGATTATGCTTCTTTTGTTTCCTGACACCCTAAGTCCAGAAGTTATTTTCATATTCTGTTCTTGCAGATCTTGCTTTAGTGCCACCCAACAGGTTTGAATATGTAGTAAAAAAAATACAACATGGTAAGAGTTTTTGTTTTTCAGAAAAAGCAGTAAATTAAGGGGTGAAATGTATAGCTTTCCGAAATAAAGAGTTGTACAATAGGAAGCTTCCTGAAACTAGTACCCATTGTCCAAAATCGAGTGGATATTGGTGAAAAGGAACAACTCATCCTCTCTAACGCAACATCCATACTCTTTGTGCCAAAAATATTGGGGCAGATTTATGAAGGCCTTGCGCCGCCGTTGCGTCACTTTTTCCCATGTTAAAAATGACGCACCGGCGGCGCAAGGCCTTCATAAATCTGCCCCATTGTCTTTAAAGGCTGCATTCTCATTCACCTACTATGCTACTCTAGACAGTTTCAGCCCAGATGCAAGTCAGCCTTCGACCTGCCCTGATAGGACCATCCAGCCTGAACAGCCAGACCAGGTTCCTACCAGATGGAAACACAACCATCCACAGACCGGTTCAGGCCTACTTAGGTCGTTATCAGTGGGTTACAGCTTGATTGGTGAGGCACAGTGAGCATGCGACCCACTTTTGGGCATACGAGTCTCACTTAGGGCATCTACTTTCACAAACAGAAAAGTGATGGTGTTGACACTATGGCACTATTTTTGATAATCTGATAGATAATAGATAAAGCATCTTCGCAGGATCAGAAGCGGTATTTTCCTCAACAATAAATGAGGTAATGTGCCCCTAATGAAATTAAATCATTATAAAAATAGCTTAATCATTTAATAAGAGTTCTTGAGACAACGATCAAGTTAGAAACCATGAAAATGTATTAAAGAATGAAATCATTACAGAAGAAAAATCTATAGTTAGACAGCAAATGTAGGAAATTAGGAAGAGGCTGTATCAAATGCTTCAGTAAATTTAAAAATAATATTCTAAGTCCTAAGCATGAGACAGCCTGTTGTGGGTCTGGTCTCCAATGTTGGGGCAAACCAGAACTGGTTCACCTCCAGTGGAGCCTTTTTATAACAAAATACTCAGCGAAAATCACATTGCCAGCATAAGGTGATCAAACCATTGCAAAGGTTTAACAAATCAGTGTAAAGAATGTAATGCAGCATCATCTAAAACTATCCTATCACCATCCACCTAATTTAATAATAATACAACCCCTTTTTCATTTTTAAATTGGAATACCTTTATCAAGGGAAGCAATACGTGAATGAATGTGCCACTGGACTGGTGATCGCTTGCGGCAACATTCCAGTCCATCATTTATGGCACACAATGCCACTCTAGGCAGTGTCCTGGCATATGCAAATCAGCCTGGGTTCTTCTCCATTAGAAACAATCCAACCCAAACTACTAGGCCGGACACCCCTAGATGGGAACTTGCATCATCATCAAACTGGTAAGTTGTGGTTCACCACATAGCTAAAATTAATGAGCTAGAAAAAATGGGCCATGTACTTGGAGATGGTGAAAAGTATAAGATAATTATCAAATCTTTGGAAATATTAAGAGAGGAAAGACATGTATCAGTAAAGATGAATAAAGATAACCTCAGTGTAAAGGAAGTTTGAAAGTCCACTAGACTGGCAGAGCTTTACTGGAGCAACAAAGGATTTCTAACTCACTTCTTGAGCAACAAGAATAACCACTACTAATAAAAACATACTGCCATTAGTCATTCTGAGTCATTTAGATCTACAGCAGACACGTGTTGATGGGCCATGTAGGATACAGGATGTCCAGCACACCAGCTACTCTGAAATACAGGAATCAGTCATGGCCAAGACTCAATCTGCCTCATGCATGCTCTGATATCATCCAGGACAATAGCCACACAAGGCAATACTGAGGCATACAGATACAATCATACTGTCAGAGATTGAGGTAAAGATGTATCTATCCATAGAACTGTTACAGGATAAAATTGTTAACGACACACCTTATTGTTTAATTTGCTTTTAATAAGTAAAAATGATCGAACCGTTGTTTACAAATTATGTGCACTCCTTTAATGCTGTATCGATATTGGTATTTATCATCCATTCTCAACCTTCTCGATTGGTAAAAAAGTTGAAGATAATATAGACATATTCATGTCTTTGTCCCAGAAAAATGCTGTATATAATTCTACACTACTGCATCCCACCTTTATTTTCAAACACGTTAGGTCTTTCTTTGCCCTAACAATCTAACTAGGAGCTGCCCTTCACCACCTTGTTTTTACACACAATGCAAGCAAACCATTTATCTTTAAGGGTAATCAGAAGAATGAGCCATATGTATGAACATTTTATTTTGCAAGTCGCAAATTGCGACGTTTTGCAACTTGTAATCTGCGACTCACAAAATTGAATGTACAACAGTGACACAGACACTGTTTGTGATTCCTAATAGGGTTGCAAAAGACCTACCTCTATAATAATAGCAACTTGCGACCCCTTAGGAAACTCACATATTACAGGGATGGTGACTTGCTGGGGTCAACAGACCACTGTGTCTAGGTTTGCTTTTTAAAAAAAACAATGTTTTTGTTTTCAAATGCAGCACGTTTTGCTTATAGGAATATGGGATGTGTTTAAAAGTAAAAATGTTAAGTTTTCTTTTCATTGTTTAAGGGCAGGCGGTGGTCCGAGGGATCACTGCCTGCTCCTAAAGAAATATTTTCACATACATTTACAAAAGAGAAGGGGTTCCCTGCGGACCCCTTCCCTTTTGCGACTGGCTTACTATTTGCAACTTACTTACCACCTAGTTGAAGTAGGTGGTAACTGTGATTGTTTTGCAACCGAAATTGTACATACCAGTGTGAATCGCTTTTAGGAAGGGATGCCATTTTCACTCCCCTTTCTAATAGCGAGTCGCAAATCCTATTTAGCGAGTCGGTAATAGGTTACTGACTAGCAAAATAGGGTTTGTACTGATGAAGCAAAGCTTCGCATATTTTGCGATCTTGCCGAAGTCATGAACCTCGTTTATGTGTAACAAGGTAATAAGTGTAAGTCTTACTAACGTTTATATTTAGTTTAAATAAGGATTAAGACGCTTGCCTATATGTTTTACTAAAATAATTTACTCGAGTCACTTAAAATGGCTGCCGCTTGTATTTAGTTACTGCGCATGCGTCAGCCACACTCACGTGTCCTGACGCGTCTGCAGAAGTGGAGGGAAAATTATGCGCATGCGTAATACATAGCTTGGCCCAATGTGGTACTGCTCGTGCCACTGCTCTTGTCACTGTTTCTATGTAGCTAACATTTAGACTGCATAAGTATATGTTATGATGATAAGTTGAAAGTACAACCCTGTGAATGTGATTTCATAACGTTATTTCTATGTATTAATTTGTTCTCGCTTACTTTTCATGTACCGCGGGGAATGGGGGTCCAAACTGATTGGGAGCCATATTGACGGTCTCTTCTGCGCATGACCAGGGAGCATTGAAAGGTGGCCACTTTGGACAGTGGAACTCAGCCAGCTGGCAGCCACAGTCAAGATGCGCCTGGGAAAGCCACCTCTGTGCTACGAGAACGGCGAATGTTGCTCCTCATATGTTACAATGTTAATTGTCACTCGTATTTCTGCACAGTTTCTCATGGGAACCCCAATCTTGCTAGGCGGTACCCAAGTATGTAAAGTAGGCATACAAATCTTGTATTCTGATTGGTGTGTTACCCAAATCCTACCTTAGGACCAATCCAAATTGAGGGATTCTGACACTTTGCAACATTGGGGGGTGGTACACCGTCCCAAAGAGTATATCTACCCTGGGTTCACCTAGGGAATTTGTCCGACTTGTCTGGTTTAGCTGACCTGTCACTGACCCATCGTACTCAATAGGTGACTGAAGACACAGAGCGCTGCGGAGCACTCTGTCCGAAATTGACCATAGACTAAGGTTTTACTGAACCTTAAGGTGCTGGCGAAGCACCTTGCTGGGAGTTCGCTGACCCAATCGGGGTCTTGATCGATAGCTGCAGAGAGGGTGGAGCGCAGGCGTTGCTTCCAAACTGCGGGTGCGGTCCTGTCCTGAGCGGTCCTGTCCTGAGAGGTCCTGTCCTGAGCGGTTCTGTCCTGAGGGTTTGCTGTCCTGTCCTGAGGTCCTGTCCTAATTCCTAATCTGAGGGTATCCTGTCCTGTCCGGGGTGTCCATTCTGCACCTGCTGTCCTTTGAGGGGTATCCTTCCTTGAGGGTTTCCTGTCCTTAACTGACCCGTGGCCAGGGTTTGGTTTCCACACCAGTCTAGGTAAATACTGCTCTAAGTTCTTTAAACTTGCACCTTTCTATATTTCTGTCTTTTGCTTAAATAAAGACACACCTTTGCACATGTTGATTTTTCCATGCTTTTGCCGCAAACTATTGAAACGTAAAGTCATTTGCATAATTTTCTTGATATGTTCTCATGTCATCCTACCTTGTAGAAATTATATTTTGCATTGCAGTTTGTCATTTTCTGATATGGTCTAGAACCTCCTTACCTAGACTGTTCAAAGGTCCCTTCACTTTAAGTTTAGCGTGTTACTCTTTATAGGCCCTCCTATAGTTACCCATGCATAGTCTGTCCATGCTTAAACATTTCTGAGATTATATAGTATTTTTCCATTTACATTTCATAACAGTATTTCGATGATTACCCTGTCTTTATTTCTCTATAGTTATATCATTTACATTATCCTAGTTATTGAATGCCTTATTCTTGTATATCTCATGAATGAAAATAACGAACTCTAGATAAACATTTTAAAACTTCCAGCTGTCCGTGGTCATTTAAACAATATTGAATGTCATTTGAAATTTGCATTTGCTGCCTTTTCCTTTTAAAGCTAGGCCCCTGATTCATTGAAGTCATAGGTACCCGTGTCGGTGGATGGTAAGTCGGGTACACTGAGTCATAACAATAGGGAACGCGTCTGTTCCGAGGGGACTGATCATTCTCTTGTGAATACGCTGCTGAAATTCATGAATTGCTGTATTGTTATTATTCTTGTTCTTATATTGTTATATGTATTAATCGATGCATTTGTAAACCGTCTCGTATTGTGTTGTCTGAACTCCCCGGGGAATTGAAAGGGCAAGTGGTGAATAGAATCCATTGTCCTGAGGTCACAGGCTTAAAGGAAAGTTAGGTGCAGGTTAGGATAACCGGGAAGCACTAACTAGGGTTTTCTGAATACATGTGTGAATAAATGTCAGTAACGAGGTTCATTGGCAAAATTCCCATAGTGGCGTAACCTAGTAAGGGTCACATCGGAAAAGTAGTAGGTTCCTCGGAGCTTGGGTGAAAGCAAAGGCGTCCGCTGAGAAACCTTAGACTCGGAACATATCCCGGAAAGAAGTGGATGAGTTTAGGGGAATAACAGGTTCACCGATGCTAGAGTGAAGGGTAGGCGGAAGAGATCTGCCCGCAGCGTGTGAAAAGTAAATGGAAGTAGTTTACTTGCAGTAAAATAAATCTTTCTGTCTAGACACTTGAGCACTGTGGCGAATGTGTATTCGTTGTTAAATAACCAAGCACTGAGCACTTTAGAAAGAAAGAAAGAAAGAAAGTTTCCGTTACCTTGTGAAGGGAGGGAGTCAGCCGCGAAGCGCCTCTGACGTCACTCCGTGCCGCGCTGGGATTGGTAGAAGCAGCGGGCGGGTAGCGGGGCTGGAATTGTAAAGGAGGGGTGAAGCGCTGAGGAGTGAGAACTGTCTCACGAAGGGGCCGCGCACCCATTGGCCAAAATTATTTGAACGCGCGCACCTCATTGGTTGCACGCAATTGTAAGGCGCGTTCTGATTGGAAGTAGCTTTGTAAACAAAGTTAAGCGTAGAAATCGTATGTGGCACTCGTATTGTCCAGAGACTAGACCCGATCCAAGGAACCAAGGGTTTGAGAGGGATCAGTGGAAAGCCAATAGATACGATATTATGTACGGAGGAAAGAGAAAGATGTCCCTTGTAAGTAGGGTAAAGAATTATTTCAAAACGGACAAACCGATTAAATCTAGGGAAGGCGTTGTTGTCCCGCCACCGAATACTCCTGCCTCATTCATGATGTTTGACCGAGGGTACAACACCTGTGTGTGGTTGGAGAATTGGGTGAAGTACACAAAAGATGACAGAGTATTGGCTTTTCCGTTAGACGGTACTTTTAATGGTAGAATTTTATTCAATTTGAGAACCCGCATGAATGAATTACATCCCAGACCGAGACTAACGCAGTATGAGGCATTAGAGGAATGGGAGATTGAGGCTTTTGAAAGAGAGAAACCCCGAATGGACAAAGGTCTGACTAAATGGTACCCCAGGCTGAAACAAGAGACCAGGGATAAGAGGATGAAACAGTGGAGGCAGAGCATGATTGTTGAAGGTCTGTTTCCCATGATGCCAGCAGGTAACCCTTCTGGGGGAGAGAAAAGGACAGAAAAGAGTAAGCATTGGGGAGCTCCTGGGGAGTCAGACGATGAATTTTTAGATGACATTTTTACGAGAAGTCCGCCCCCTTATAATGAGGGAGCCCGAACTTCCAGTACAGGAGAGAACCACCAGCGTCCATCTATTAAGGAGGAGGACAGATCCCTATGTAGGGGGGGAGGGGGCCAGGTATTGCCCTATTTTGAGAAGCCCGAGCCCCCAGAGGTACGAAATATATATCCCAGTATGCCCGTGAACCAGGAGGAAAAATATTCCCGTGAAAAGCTCTTTTACCCCAGACCTCTTTATGAAAACGAAGAGAAACCATTAAGTTCAGGAGTACCCTTTTTGCAGCCTCCATATGGGGAAGAGCGTAGGTCATTTGGCACAGGAACTTTGTTCCCGAAACCAAATTATGGTGGGGGTCCAAGTGAGACGCATCCTACGGCCCCGAGTTTTACGCCTCAACTAACCCCATAGATGATACCTGACCGAACATTAGGAAGAGTGTTAGATGAAAGGGAGCAAGAGGCCATAGCTAAACAGAGGTCAGAAATAATTCAGAAAATTTCCCAGTTAAATACCAGTCCTGAAGCTTTGACTATTCCGGTAACAATCGGACCAGTGGTTCCGCTGTACGGGAATAATCAAGGAGGTCTGAACCCTCCAGTTATGAACCCGATAATGGCCCCGCCGAGGCAAGAGCCCCTATTGATAGACGATCAGTCCAGTGAGTGCGAGTCTGAAGTTGTGTTCTTGGATCTACCAAACAAACAGACCGGAAAGGGAGTGCAGAAGAGGCATAATCTTTTTGATACGAAAGAAATTAAATTAGAGTCAGCAACGGGTACTAGGAGTGTCTCTTTGGTAACACCGGAAGAAATTGGAAATTGGAGTCGGGAATTAGAAAAACAGGCTCCGCAAACGAAACCTGTAGACCTCTACAAACTGAGAGTAGAAATTGAGGAATTGATGGCAGGAAATGTGGGGCTAGACAGACTGAACACCTATTCTGAAGAAGAGTTGCTGTTCATGTGTAAAAGTCTTACTAGGAGTACTAGGGTGCTCCACGAAAAACTGACAGACACCGCAGCTAGTATGGGAATAGATATATCCAGATCAAAGCCCTTGCAGAAACCATACCGAGCTGAGTTCTCAGACAAAGACTTAGAGAATTTGAATGTATCAGGAAGAAAGTCGCAGATTAAAGAGTTGCTTGCAGTCTTGCAAAAATGGGGAGACGTGGAAAAATGGAAAACGAGGTGGGCACATAAGAAAGAGGAGGCCCGCTCCAGACAAGCTACCCCTGAGTTCCCTCTGAGAGAAGTAGACAAGCCCGAAACTTTATGCCCCATGCGCGAAGTACCTGGTGGGAGGTATGTGCACGTTCCGTGGTCCAGACAGGATATTGTGTCCTTTACTAACGATTTCCCGAAATTGCGGGAGAAGCCAGTTGAATGGTACCGGCAAGTGGAAAGGTTTGTAAAGGTGCAGAAATGCCTGTGGAAAGACCTGGATGGGTTTTTCGACATTGTGGTCCCAGTCGATCTATGGACCGAGTGTAAAATAGCCATAGCCTGGCCTAGTGAGGAATACCCGAGAGATGAAAAAACCGGGGAACCATCGAAAGAAGTGATGAGAAAATATGAGCAAGTGATTCAGCATCTGAAACTAAAGGTCCCAGCAAAGGAAACTGATTGGACCAGGATAGACAGAACAACGCAGGAAAGAGAGGAGACAGTGCACTCCTATTATGAAAGGCTGTTACAGGTGTTTAAAACATACAGTGGTATAGATAACATCGAGATGAAGGACATGACGCACTTCATTTACAGGTTCGTAAATGGTTTAAGACCTGAAATTTGTCAGTGGATAAAAGATAACAAAATATGTTGGCACTCCAAAAAGGTAGATGAGGTCCTGCGGTACGCAAAGTACTGCGAGGACGAGATGGCAGAAAAGAAAAAGGCTCTCAAGGAAAAGGTGATGTGGGCTCAGGTGAAGCTCGCAGAGCAGCAGGAAAAGCAGTTGAGTAACATGGTCAAAAGTGCTAAGAATGAAGGCCCTGGGGGAGGGGGAGGAGGCAAGCCCCGGCCCAAAATGAGCAGGGAGGAGGCTATGAAGAAATTTCCCTGCCATCAGTGCAGCGAAATTGGACATTGGCGTAACGAGTGTCCTTACTTGCCCGAAGATAACCCCAAAACTCCTGATTTAACTCCACAGACGCAGAAAGAGAGACCAAGAAAGACTCAACCACAGGTAAAAACAGTTCAGGTGCCCCGAGCACCAAAGCAAGTATACAGGGGAAAACAGGCAGAGGGAGATGAGATAGAAGTCTGGGAAAGCAATGAGAACAGAAATGCAGCAACTTCGCAGTATCTTCTAAATGATACCTTCCTTTGTGATGACCAGTACTGACGGGGCCTGAGAGGGGAGGACGAGGAGTGCGTACTTGGCGCCTCCTTGCCGGTAAACCAGTCCGGACCATACATTGAAGGAAAGGTTGACGGAAACGATGTCACCTTTCTGTTGGACACTGGCGCTACCCGTTCTACTGTGAGAACAGTGGACGTTCCAAACCTACCCCTCTCGGGAGAAGCCATCCAAGTAGTGGGTGTATCTAATCAATTGATTAGTACTCCTGTTACCAAGCCCATGGAGATATCAATTGGAAACTTTAAGGAAATGCATAGATTTGTCGTTTGCGACACCAGTCCAGTAAACTTACTGGGACGCGATTTGCTGTGCAAAATGAACTGTACCATCTTTTGCACACCAAAGGGTGTTGAAATTCAGACCCCAGATGAAGACGGCATTTATAAATTAATGTTAGTCCACCCTGACTCGGAAATTAAACGAATGACCATGCAGGATTTACCCCAAGAACTCCAAGAAGCAGTGAAGCCGGAGGTGTGGGACTTTACTGGGAAAGATGTAGGGTTAATGAAAAATGTGGACCCCATACAAATAGCAATAAAGGACAATGCAGTATACCCCAATACTAAACCCTACAGGATGAATGCAGAAGTGAAAGCTGGTGTTGCTGTGGAAATAAAGAAATTGTTAGAAGGAAACATCATACAGGAGGTGATGAGTAGCCCATGTAACTCTCCGATTATGGGCATTAAGAAACCTAGTGGCAAGTACAGAGTAGTGCAGGATTTGCGAAAAGTTAACAAAATAGTAGTTCCCTGTTGCCCTATTGTCCCGAACCCAGCAGTGATTCTGTATCAGATTCCCTGGGATGCTGAGTGGTTCGCAGTGATAGACTTGTGTCATGCATTCTTTTCCATTCCTTTGCATCCAGATAGCAGATTTCTTTTCTCATTTGCCTTCGAAGGTCACGTGTATTGCTGGAACCGGGTCCCTCAAGGGTATACAGAGAGCCCCTCTATCTTTAATCAGATCTTGAAAAAATGTTTGGAAACTTTGGTCTTACCTGGGAACTCTGTCTTAGTGCAATACATAGACGACCTCTTGGTGGCGTCTAAAAGTCATAAGGATTGTGTGATTGACACCATTGCCCTACTGAATCATCTGTGTGAAAAGGGACATAAAGTGTCCCCTGACAAGTTACAGTTTTGTGCAAAATCGGTGAAATATCTGGGGCACCAGATAGAAAAAGGTGTCAGAAAAGTGACATCGGAAAGAGTGAGGATAATTCAAAAGATGCAGTTACCCCGTACTCAGAAAGAAATAAGAATGTTCCTGGGCGTGATAGGATACTGCAGGCAGTGGATTCTGGGATTTGCAGTCCTAGCCAGGCCCTTGATAAAAATGACCAAGAGAGGGACACCCGAGATTGTAGAATGGGATGATGAAAGCTTAACAGCCTTCACCAAGCTGCGAAATTGTCTGTGTACTGCTCCTGCATTGGGGATGCCAGACTATTCCAAAGAATTTGCCCTATTCTGTGACACTCGCGATAATTGCGCATTGTCAGTCCTAACTCAAGACCATGGCACGACGAGAAGGCCTGTGGCATATTTCTCTGCCACCTTAGATCCAGTGGCTGCTGGATTACCAGGTTGTCTGAAAGCAGTAGCTGCTACCTGTGCTAGTTTGGAACAGAGTGAGTCAATTGTCATGGGACATCCGGTAACTGTGTATATTCCGCATGGAGTGGTAATTTTGTTGACCAGAACAAAAACACAGTATCTCACCCCTAGTCGGCTGACTAAATATGAGAGGATTCTTGTGGGTGCTGCAAATGTAAACATTGTTAGGTGCAGTATTCTGAACCCAGCCACCTTACTCCCTGACCCAAAGGATATGGAAGGGAGGGTGGATGATGAACACGATTGTATTGACCTAACAGAATTCAATACCAAGCCACGCCCAGACATAAAAGAAACGCCGTTGCCTGAGCATGACAAAGAATTATTTGTAGATGGTTCATGTCTAAGGCATGAACAAGGAGGCCTGAGTGCTGCCTATGCAGTAGTGTCCTTAGAGAAAATTGAGGAAGCAGGTTATCTATATCACATCAAGTCTGCACAAGTAGCCGATTTGATTGCTATGATAAAAGCTTGCCAAATTGGGAAGAACATACGCATAACAGTGTATACTGACAGTCAGTACTGTTATGGGGTTGTGCATGACTTTGGCCAGTTGTGGCTGCAGAGGGAGTTCCTGACTTCATCGGGTACCCCTATTCGAAATGGAAAGGTTATTCAAGACCTTTTAGAGGCAATCCAGTTACCAAAGGAACTGGCAGTGGTAAAATGTGCTGCTCATAAGAAGAGCATGGACAGGGTATCACTGGGGAACGATTATGCTGATCGAGTGGCCCAATGGTGCGCAAGAGATCGGTATATCGTGAATCCAAAACGAGGGGGGCCAGGAACCAGCTGCCAACTTCAGGTGTTTGAGGAAGTGCCTACATGGGATGAGGTGAAAGAGTGGCAGCAGGCGGCACCTTGGCAAGAAAGAGAGAAGTGGAAGGAAGATGGATGTAGACCAAGACGTGTGGATGGTGTCATTATAGGTCCAACTGGTATGCCTGTGTTACCTAGACACCTACTTAGCGCAATGGCGAGGTTGATACATGAAGGATCACACATTGGTAGGGACGCCATGATTCTAGTGTTCCAACAGACTTGGTACAGTAAGAAGTTCAGGAAAGTAGCAGAGTCCCTCTGCCAGAGGTGCCTGTCATGTCAAAAGATGAACCCAGGGAAGAAGACTGTAGTGGAACTGGGGAAAATTGGGAGGTCCGGGGGTCCCTTTGTAAGGATACAGGTTGATTTCATCACCATGCCCCATTGTGAAGGGAAACGATATGTCCTTGTCATGGTCTGTTTATTTTCAAAATGGGTGGAAGCTTTCCCCACTCCCAAAAATGACGCAAAAACTGTAGCTAAGTGTTTATTAAAAGAACTGATACCAAGATTCGGGGTGCCAGTCACTATTGAATCAGATCAAGGCTCACATTTTCATAATGACGTCATCGATGAACTCTGTAAGGCCTTTGGAATTGCACAAAAGCTACACTGTGCCTACCGTCCAGAGGCTTCTGGAGTGGTGGAACAAATAAATGGAACTATCAAAAACAGACTAGCAAAACTGTGTGATGCAACTAAATTGAACTGGGTGAAGGCCCTACCCTTGGTCCTGATGGGACTCAGAAGTATTCCTGATCGCAAAACAGGCCTAAGTCCCCATGAAATAATTATGGGAAGAATAATGAGACAAGCATGGGTACCAGGAAACAAACTGTTGAGTATTACTGATGATTTGGTACTTGAATACTGCAAGAGATTGGGTGACCAAGTGCGTTCTATCTCTCGCCAGATCGGAGAAGACGCCATCCTCAATCCAACGACTCCTCTCCACAAACTGGTCCCGGGGGACTGGGTGAAGATAAAGAAGCACACTCGGAAGACCTGCCTGGAGCCAAGGTGGGGAGAAAAACGTCAGGCGATTCTGGTTACTACCACAGCAGTCAAGTGTGCTGGGGTTCCGCGTTGGATACACGCCAGCCACACCCAGAAGGTACCACCAGACGAAGTGCCTGAAGCAGAAGGACGTCCAGCAGAGGACTCTGCAGGAGCCAGACCAGAAGTAGCTGACAGCGTACAGCCCAGTACCAGTCAAGCTGCAGAATCAGCAGACGTTGGCCCAAGAATAGTTGACAACGAACTACCAGGAGCCCAGCCTGCTGAAGGGGTCCAAGGAGCTGAGCCAGAAGTAGCTGAAGACGAGCTGCCAAGCATATGGCCAGAAGAGTGGATTCCATTGATTGACCTCACTGAAGACCCTATTCGAACAAATGAAAGACTGTGGGAAGGTAGAGAGTGGACTAGTGAGGAAAAGCAAGGCATAGGCGAAGAGCCTCAGAATCTTGAGATTCACATCAAAACTGAGGAAGGAGAAGGTCAGACAGGGACAGACCATGTGATTGATACAGAACAAGTGAATAAGACTGAACAAGTGCCCGATACTGAACAAGTGAAGGATCTTGAACAAGAGAGGAATACAGAACAAGTGATTGATACTCCTCCACTGACACCTGATATCGGGAAGGGACAGACTAGACATAGTGTAATAGTTCGAGCAGAAGAAAGTCCAGAGATCGAAGTGCTTGAACAGGATCAGATAGAATTAGAAGAACGTGTTCAGGAAACAGAATCAGAGACACTTGAAGAGCAAACACACAGTATACCTGAACAAGGCCAGATTAGTACCCAGGCAGAAGAAACCGATACTAGCCCTGGAATTAGTCAGATAGAAGAAGAAGAAACTGAAGCAGAATTGCCACAAGCTAAAGAGAATAAGAGGGCAAGAGAAGGAAACGAAGTCCAAGTACCAACCAAGAGACTTAAGAAAAGAAAGCATCTTGAGCCTAAATACATAAAGAAATTGAGATTGAGAATAAAAACAGTAGAAGAAAAACGTGCAGAAGAAAGGAGAAGTGCTCGTATAGCAGAACAACCAGAAGACTCTTCCAAAAGAAGGAGTGATCGAATAAAGAGACAAAACAAAAAGTACAAGTCACCTGAATGGACACTTGTGTTAGAAGAGCTTGAAGATCTCGACATCACTGACGTAAGCGACGGAGAGCCCGTCCCTGAGTACTCTGACGAAGAGGAAGAAGAGCCACCGTGAATTTGCACAAAGTAAGATACTCGTGTAAAGTCACAAAGAGGGGTTGACAAACTTCTTCTGAAGCCAAAATGTCTGATTCAAACGTGAGTGGTAGACCTAGTCGCAGCTGTTGCAAAACTTGCTGCAAGGTATGTGTCTGTAGTGTAGTTGTCCTGATATTACTCTGGATAGGACTAACAATCTTTATACCCTTTGCTGTGAGTAAAGATACTAACATTGTCCCTACTGAAATTGTAAATACCGACAGTGAAGAGCTGACAACACAGAGTGTAGCTAGACATGAAAGAGCACTGAGACAAACAAAACAAGACTTAGAAGCATCAGATGAGGAACTACATTATCATAGAATCAAAAACAGGACACGCTTAAATGTTTTCGCAAACTTGTTAATACACTATGTAGAGACTATGGAAATTGAAGATTGCTATGTCTGCATGAAGCTACCTACTTCTGTAGCTGAAGGCGTGACATACCATCACTTGCCACTGACATACGGAATTTCCTGTAGCATTTTAGCTAGCTTATTTTACAAAAGAGGACCGTTACAGTACTATTACTCTAACAATGACGTGATCTTTTCTGAGCTTCCTATACGTGGGAACTTGAATCCTGTACATACAAAAAGTGACGCAATACGATACATGGGAGATTATTTCCTGACTATAGGTAACATTGACATAGCGGACGCACACAGAGATAACTTGACTTGTTCTTTGCATGAGCAGGAAAAGATGTTCCTAAACATGGCAGAGAAAAGGAGAATTAAAATACAAAAGAAGGCTAATGACGAAAGTCAGAAAAAGCCAAAGTGGGCAGAGAACATGGAAGGCACCTCAACTGGTGGGGCGGGTCCTGCTCTGTTGCTGGATTTTGAAAAGAAAGGCAAGCTATGTCTTCACCGCGAGAAGACTAGCTATTATAATAACATTTTCATTGGTTCCAGTGAATGCGAACATAATTACAAGGTAATTGGAGGTTGGGGTTTCAAAAATGGGTCAGAGCCTGTGTTTCCTGGAATTTATTATATTTGTGGGGACAAGGCTTATTTCAAATTGCCGGATCACTGGTATGGAAGTTGCTATTTTGGCATTGTCTTCCCGAAAATATACCATGTGAATGGAGGCGCTGGAAGCAGTGAAAATACTAATGGCTTAGTGCGTAGTAAAAGAGAAAGCATAGGTGAAATAATGGGTAGTATTTTCAGTGCACTGATACCTGGAGTGGGAGTGGTTCTGAACACTCACAGAATTTGCAAATTGTCTACTATAGTGGATGTATTGTCTACTGAGACAGCTCATGGATTTCTGCTGGTCAACACCGAAATGGTTGCGATCAGATCAATGGTTTTGCAGAATCGACTTGCTCTTGATACCTTATTGGCAAAAGAGGGCGGAGTCTGCCGGATGTTGAAGGCGCAACATTGTTGCACTTATATTCCGGATAAAAGTGTACAGATCAAAAGATATGTGAAAAATATTACTAATTTGGCAAAGGAACTCAGACCACTCGAGGTTGATAGTGCCTGGAAGAGACTGGTAGATGGTCTCTCAAATGTAGGTCATTGGTTCGCTAGTATAGGTAAAGGCTTATTGCTCAAAGTACTGATGCCAATTGGAATTATAGGTCTCATCCTATTTTTCATATTTGTCTGCTGCAAATGCCGCAAGCGCACCGGAAAGCATGAAGTGAATGCCAGAGGGGTGAAACGAAGTGTGGATGAGATTGAATTGGAGGAAGTGAATGATCAGATATACAAAAAGGTTAAGACTTCTCACCCTACCAAAACTGAAAGAGAAAAGTTGGAACGCTTGCCGGAAGAGATAGAATTGTATAAAGTGTGAAAGAAAGTTGGCATCTGGTTCCATTTATTTGTGATGATAGTAAATATCATCAAAGAGGGGATTGATGAAGCAAAGCTTCGCATATTTTGCGATCTTGCCGAAGTCATGAACCTCGTTTATGTGTAACAAGGTAATAAGTGTAAGTCTTACTAACGTTTATATTTAGTTTAAATAAGGATTAAGACGCTTGCCTATATGTTTTACTAAAATAATTTACTCGAGTCACTTAAAATGGCTGCCGCTTGTATTTAGTTACTGCGCATGCGTCAGCCACACTCACGTGTCCTGACGCGTCTGCAGAAGTGGAGGGAAAATTATGCGCATGCGTAATACATAGCTTGGCCCAATGTGGTACTGCTCGTGCCACTGCTCTTGTCACTGTTTCTATGTAGCTAACATTTAGACTGCATAAGTATATGTTATGATGATAAGTTGAAAGTACAACCCTGTGAATGTGATTTCATAACGTTATTTCTATGTATTAATTTGTTCTCGCTTACTTTTCATGTACCGCGGGGAATGGGGGTCCAAACTGATTGGGAGCCATATTGACGGTCTCTTCTGCGCATGACCAGGGAGCATTGAAAGGTGGCCACTTTGGACAGTGGAACTCAGCCAGCTGGCAGCCACAGTCAAGATGCGCCTGGGAAAGCCACCTCTGCGCTACGAGAACGGCGAATGTTGCTCCTCATATGTTACAATGTTAATTGTCACTCGTATTTCTGCACAGTTTCTCATGGGAACCCCAATCTTGCTAGGCGGTACCCAAGTATGTAAAGTAGGCATACAAATCTTGTATTCTGATTGGTGTGTTACCCAAATCCTACCTTAGGACCAATCCAAATTGAGGGATTCTGACACTTTGCAACATTGGGGGGTGGTACACCGTCCCAAAGAGTATATCTACCCTGGGTTCACCTAGGGAATTTGTCCGACTTGTCTGGTTTAGCTGACCTGTCACTGACCCATCGTACTCAATAGGTGACTGAAGACACAGAGCGCTGCGGAGCACTCTGTCCGAAATTGACCATAGACTAAGGTTTTACTGAACCTTAAGGTGCTGGCGAAGCACCTTGCTGGGAGTTCGCTGACCCAATCGGGGTCTTGATCGATAGCTGCAGAGAGGGTGGAGCGCAGGCGTTGCTTCCAAACTGCGGGTGCGGTCCTGTCCTGAGCGGTCCTGTCCTGAGAGGTCCTGTCCTGAGCGGTCCTGTCCTGAGGGTTTGCTGTCCTGTCCTGAGGTCCTGTCCTAATTCCTAATCTGAGGGTATCCTGTCCTGTCCGGGGTGTCCATTCTGCACCTGCTGTCCTTTGAGGGGTATCCTTCCTTGAGGGTTTCCTGTCCTTAACTGACCCGTGGCCAGGGTTTGGTTTCCACACCAGTCTAGGTAAATACTGCTCTAAGTTCTTTAAACTTGCACCTTTCTATATTTCTGTCTTTTGCTTAAATAAAGACACACCTTTGCACATGTTGATTTTTCCATGCTTTTGCCGCAAACTATTGAAACGTAAAGTCATTTGCATAATTTTCTTGATATGTTCTCATGTCATCCTACCTTGTAGAAATTATATTTTGCATTGCAGTTTGTCATTTCTGATATGGTCTAGAACCTCCTTACCTAGACTGTTCAAAGGTCCCTTCACTTTAAGTTTAGCGTGTTACTCTTTATAGGCCCTCCTATAGTTACCCATGCATAGTCTGTCCATGCTTAAACATTTCTGAGATTATATAGTATTTTTCCATTTACATTTCATAACAGTATTTCGATGATTACCCTGTCTTTATTTCTCTATAGTTATATCATTTACATTATCCTAGTTATTGAATGCCTTATTCTTGTATATCTCATGAATGAAAATAACGAACTCTAGATAAACATTTTAAAACTTCCAGTTGTCCGTGGTCATTTAAACAATATTGAATGTCATTTGAAATTTGCATTTGCTGCCTTTTCCTTTTACAGCTAGGCCCCTGATTCATTGAAGTCATAGGTACCCGTGTCGGTGGATGGTAAGTCGGGTACACTGAGTCATAACAATAGGGAACGCACACACAATTGGTAGCAGCCCGTGAAGTCGCCTGGTCAATGAATAGTGTGAATTGAAAGTATATGGGCCCTGAAGCCGGAAACGGCGTAATCATTGGCTGGGTGACCTCGCGCGCTCTATCAGTACATACCACTACCCTTTTTAGCGGTCGCCAACGGACTGATCTCCTATTTGCGACCGCTAAAAAGGGTCATAAATCTGGCCCCATATCTTTTGTTCACTACCTCTGTTGGAGGGATGGTCGGAAGCAGAAGCGAGGAGGCCGTATGGGGTCAATAATGAGGGTTTTATTGGAGAAACATAAAGTTGTGGGGATGAACAAATAGTCTGAATAAGAAGGCAAAAGTCTGAAGGACTTTGGAGGTTAATGGTCTTCAACCCCAAAAAGACTCTTCAGGGTGTTGGTACAACTGTTCAGCAACTTCTTCCTCAGGGAGTCTTCGAAACCTATTACGGGTTTCCATTGGGATGCCCGGTCCACGAGTCGCCTCAAAACAAAAGAGAGTAATGGTCAAAACCGAGGCTTTAAAGGGGATATGTCACCTTCACCGAACCACGTTAGGGACAACAGAAATCAATAGAGGGGGGGAAAGAGGTAGGGAAAGTGCTCTCCTTAGTCTAGGGCTTCAGGGTAGGTGAGGGCTTTAACACGTTCCTCGTAGGCAGTGAGTGGTGTTTAATTAGAAGGGTTTTAGCGGGGGCGATTATGTATCAAGAAACAGTTAGAAAACACTATTTAAGAATCCATGCATTAATACGTGTACCTTACCGCCATTACACCTCCCTCCTCCCCTTCCCTAAGCCCTTTTCCCGACACGTACCCCCACTAGCCACAACTCTCCAGAGTTGTGGCGGCTCGTGCGTCCTCCGGGCTCCACCACTCTTCGGTCCATGTCTCTGGACCTCTGTCGTCGTATACTTCTGTCCCGGTGTTATCTTGAGGCACATCCTGGGACTCTCGGTGTTCCGCTTCTCCCTCGGCGTGAATTCTCTGCAGATCCGGGATCCCTCGACACTCCTCTTCCGGTCTCTCCACGGCTGAAGCGTCTACTCATCTGGTTCCTCCCTGTTTATCTGCGTCATGTCCCGTCATCCCGGCTCCCGATTAGCTGTTACGGAGGTGTGTCCCGCCTTCACGGCCCCGGACCGCATCCAGGTCACTTCCGGGATTCTGTGAGAGGAGGGGAAAGTCAGGAATTAGCCTTGGGGTTCTCTTTGCGGCGTCCTCGCCACAAAGGAGGTAAGGGGTCCAGCCAGTAGAATGGGGTGGCTTGTCCGTATACTCATTTAAGGGCTTATGTGCGGGGTCGGGGTCTCCCTCACATTACCCTTCCCTAACTTTCTTGTGTACAAGAAAAGGATCATAGGGATATCTAGACACAAAATCAGCATTTGCTTGGTTCTTCCCTTTTCTGTGTAACATGGTGTACCTAAAAGGTTGTAGGGCAAGGAACAACCTCGGGATACTCTAGTTCTGTCCATTATTCCGGTAAAGCCACTCCAGGGGAGCATGATCGGAGTACAGTAGAAACTCTCTTCCATCTAAATAATATCGCAGGGCTTCTACAGCCATTTAATGGCTAAAGCCTCCTTTTCAATTTATTTAATTATTTATTTATTTTGAAGCTTGTAAAGCGCACGGCTACCCCCGACGGGGATGTCCCGGCGCTGCAGACGGCAGGCTAGAAGTATAATAGAGTCCCTTAAGGGCTAATGAACATCCAGGTTTTCAATCTACTCCGGAACTCTGATTCAGAAGAGATGAACCTAATATCTAATGGGAGACTGTTCCACAATTTAGCGGTCACTACTCCAAACGCTCTGCCACCCATTCTGGATAGACGAAAGCGTGGGGAAACCAGGAGGCGTAAATTGTTCGACCTCAGTGATCTGGTGGAATGGACCAGTTTGAGCCTGTTTCTCAAATAACCCGGGCCTAACCCATTAAGAACCCTAAAAGCAAAAATCAGGGCCTTAAATTGGATGCGCCGGGTAATTTGTAGCCAGTGTAACTTCTTTAGATAGGATGAGACCGAGTGACGATAGGGAATATTGCCAATCAGTCTGGCCGCCGCATTTTGTACAATCTGCAGGCGCTCAATTTGGTACAAGGGGGCGCCTACATATAGACTGTTAGCATAATCTAAATGTGAGGTGATCAGGGCATGTATAATGGTTCTACGAGAGTCCAGCGGGAGGTAAGGGAAGATTTTCCTGATCATGCGCAGTTTGCCGAAACAAGCTGACGTAACCTTATTAATTTGAGTTTTACAGGATAACGCATTGTCGAATTGAAAACCCAGGTTTCGAACTACTTGACTGCATATCGAGTTTCTCTTGGGAAGAGTTTCCTGCTGATAAAGAGGATTGGGTGTTCTTGCCCTGCTTCGTCTTTTGGGACAGCACGGCGCCTATGCCCTGATCTGAGGCGTCTGTTTGGAGGATAAACGGCTCTTTGTAGTTGGGATTGACAAGAACGGGTCTGGACGTGATACTGTTCTTTAAGGTTTGGAAGGCATCTAGTTCTATCGGGGAAGGGTTTCTCAAACACCTTTCAGCCTGACTGGTTTTCCTTAACAGGTTAGTTAGGGGACTAGCTATGTCACAAAAATTAGGGATGAACCGTCTGTAATAACCAAGTAGGCCTAAGAAGGCCCTGAGGTCTCTCTTGGCTTTGGGAAAGGGAAATTGGGCTATGGCTGCAATCTTACATAAAATCATATACAACTTATCAGAATAATCAAATTAAAATCAGACAGTGGCATTCATTAATGTCTAATAATCAAATTAAAATCAGACAGTGGCATTCATTAATGTCTAATAATCCAATTAAAATCAGACAGTGGCATTCATTTACATGTATGTTTAAATTAAAGATAATATAGCTTTTTAACAGTTTTTGCCTTTGTTGTTCTCGTCTATTGCAATCCTGATTCCCTCTATGTTGCCCTAAAATGCCTAGGTTTGATATACACATTATGTTTTCCCTGTCCTAGGAATTGTATTCACTTTCTACAGGGAGTCCTTGTTATTTACACATTAATGGTTAACCCTGCCTCTCGTAAGGATTGGACAACTTGGGTCAGATGGTGAAGATGTTCTTCCCAGGAATTGCTATAGATGATGATATCATCTAAGTACGCTGCCGCATATTGTTGGTGAGGCTGTAGGATTTTATTCATTAGGCTCTGAAACATTGCGGGGGCACCATGAAGGCCAAAAGGCAATACTTTAAAATGGAACAACCCACTTGGAGTGCTGAAAGCGTTTTTTCCCTGTCTTGTTGTTGTAACGGAACTTGCAAATATCCTTTACATAGGTCAAGGGTACTGACGTATTGGGCTTTCCTGAGTTTCTCCACCATTTCATTGGCTCTAGGGGGGGGGGGGGCGGTAAGCATCAAACTGTGATATCTTATTCACCTCCCTAAAGTCGATACAGAAACATATAGAGCCATCTGGTTTTGGCACTAATACCACGGGCGAGCACCATTCGCTTTTAGAGGGTTCTATATTGCCCATTTGCAACATTTGTTCGATTTTGTGACTGATGGCTTCCCTCCTGGCTTCAGGGACATGGTATGGTTTTAATCTTATCTTTTTACCCTGGGGAGTGTGTATCTCATGTTCAACTAGGTTGGTCTTTCCAGGTGTCAAGGAGAAGACCTCCTGTAGGGGAGTAAGGGTTTCTCTTAACTCCTCTCTTAATGTATCAGACAGGTCGGGATTTATGCTTTGGTCTATCAAGAAATTGTGTGGTTGGGTGATCAACACAGGGGTAGGACCTTCCCATTTTTTTAACAGATTTATATGAAAAATCTGAGTTACGTGGTTTTGAGGATCCATTTCTAATTTATAGGTAACTGACGTAACTTTTTCGTTACCTTAAAGGGACCCTGCCATTGACTGAGTAACTTGTGTTCAGAGGAAGGACGTAACAACAGGACTTGATCCCCTACCTCTAAGGTTCTTTCTTTTGTAGCCCTATCATATTGCTTCTTCTGAGCTATTTGGGACTGTTCTAGATTTACTCGTAGAATCTCTCTTACTTGGTTCGATTGGGACTTCAAACTGGTACCATAATCCAATAAGGGTTTAGAAGTATCTGTTTCCTCTTCCCACCCTTCTCTGGCCATATCGATGAGGGTACGGGGAGGCCTCCCATAAAATAGCTCAAAAGGGGAACAACCCAGACTCTTTTGCTGGCTACACCGAATAGCAAAAAGGGCTATGGGAAGCATATCCTCCCATTTGCGAGATTCAAGGTTTAGGAGCTTTCTGAGGGTGGTTTTCAGGGTGGAATTATAACGCTCGACCAGTCAATCAGTCTGAGGATGGTAGGCTGCTGTGCGGATATGTTTGATATGTAATTGTTGACATACCTGTCTCATTAGTCTTGAGGGAAAAGGAGTGCCCAGATCAGTCAGGATTTCTTTTGGAAATCCTACTCGTGCAAAAATATTTCTCATAGCTTTTGTGACCTGAATAGTATTGGGCTGCCGTAAAGCAACAGCTTCAGGGAATCTTGTGGTGTGATCTACTAGAACGAGCACATACCAACACCCACTATGGGAGGGTAAAAGGGGGTCTATGATGTTCATGCCTACCCTTGAAAAAGGAACGTCAATTACTGGTAGGGGTTTTAGTGGTACTCGGGGTGGAAGGGAGTGACTGTTTTTTTGACACACTGCACACTCCCTACAGTATTTTCTGACTTGGTGATAAATTCCTGGCCAATAAAACCTCTCCAATATAGCTTTCTCGGTTTTCTCCCCACCAAAATGACTACCTAACAAGTGACTAGGTGCCAGGTAGAGGAATTTCTCCCTGAAGGGTACGGGGACTAGAAGTTGGGAGGGAAGTGTTTACCCGCCTTTACGGTATAACAACCCTTTTCTAATGAAGAATTGGGGACCTACTTAGAGGGGGTCTTCCTGTTCCTGGGCCTATGTCCATGCTTCTTGCAAGGTACTGTCCTCCTTTTGGGCCGAGCGAAAACTTCTGTCATGTTCCCAAATAGAGGGGTCTGGTGTTGTAAGTTATGACCGGTTTCCTTTTCTTTTTGATATTACACAACACCGGCACTTAATCATCAACACCGGCGCTTGAGCACCAGTTAAAGTAACATTAATTTTGAGTAGGCAGAGGTCGATTAAGCGATTTGCCCGGAATCACAGTGTGTTGAG
The DNA here is from genome assembly GCF_964261635.1 of Lissotriton helveticus. Lineage (NCBI taxonomy): Eukaryota > Metazoa > Chordata > Amphibia > Caudata > Salamandridae > Lissotriton > Lissotriton helveticus. The sequence continues at coordinate 527,086,671 of NC_136072.1, forward strand.
CTGACACCAAGACTCGAACCCGTAGCCCTGTCAATAAAAAAAAAATCCACAACACCATTGCTTTTTTAGCTTACGGACGAAAATGCTCACAGCTGTTGGTCGTTTTAGTTTACTAGTTACAATGGCACTCCAAAGGAGAGGCGGGGTTGAGACACAATCTGGGACACTCACAACTGTAGGTAAGGAAATCAGAAGCACGCTCCCAAAAAAGGCAGTACCCTTGAAAAGGCTTGCAAGGATGGGTCTGAGTAAGTCAGAACTCCGAAGGAAGTAATTCCAGAGGCAGGATTCAACAAAAAACTTCACAGACTACACCAGCAGCTTAACACAAGGTAATTACTAACATTTAACTTAAAAACAACACACAGCGAAAATCAATTAATGAACATTTTCTATAAAAGGCTTTGAATCTCGCTAGAAAATGTAATTTAAATGTAATTTAAATTAATTTGGCATTTTTTTCTTCTAAAATATTGGCAACATGCATCTCCTTTGGAGAGCCATGATTTATCTTTAAAGACACTACACCCACTACACCAAAGTTGTTCGCAAAATGTTATGTGTTGAATAGCTAAACACTTATAAGCAGTGGTTAATTTCTAAAAATAAGTGCCGGGGCTCTCGTCAGGAGGCTGCTTCTACCAGCCCATTTCTCCACAATACCAACAAACCCTACAAGTGGGGAGAGTATGTTGCATAATGCCCAGAGCTGCTGACCTCAGCACTGGCAAACCAGGTTCGAGTCTCCGCGTCAGCTCAACATACTGTGATTCTGGGCAAATCACTTAATTGACCTCTGTCTATCGAAAATGAATGTCCCCTTAACCGGTGCTCAAGTCCCGGTGTTGATGATTAAGTGCCTATGCTTAGCATTGGAAACTGTTATATTGTTCATTGCGATATTCTATTTTGGGTGTGCCCATTCATAATACGTAACCACAGGGGTGGGCGGCAAGCTGTCCCCGCTTAAGTGATCGTTTTGGTTTGCCCGCGCAGTACGGGCTGGTGTTAATAAATAGTTGTGTGCGTGCACTCGACATCAGAGCTGACACACGTGAGCAACAGTGAACTGCCCCTTCAGTCCTGCCTCATTCATTGTGGCCTATGCCATGTGGCCCTCGCACGTGTCATGGCGCCTTGCAGCGCAAAATCACCCCAGTCTAGGTATACACAATTACACGCTCAGACATAACATTTTGATGATGAGGGTGGTGACCAGTGGTCCCAGGCAGCGGCCACGCACAATCATAACGTGTGCGCCGTGCTCATGCTACGGTGTTACCACTCCCATGTGCCCACGTGCTGTCTGCACCTGATGGGGAAAAAGTCCGGCGAGACGCCTGCTGCGCATCGTCACAAGTCCTGAAGGGGCAGCATTGGAGCGCTGACTGCTGATCTGGCTGGTGGCAACTCATAGATTGTGAGTGCTCACGGAGAACTGTGAGTAGAAGCAGCTGAGGGCACTGAATAGAGTGGCTGTCTTCCGGCGTAGCGGCAAGATCTATCGTTCGAAGGAACACACTGGTGACATTGAGACTTCACAGTCATGGATCACATCCCTGCCATAGAACCATTTGTGGTAGATGGGGCCTCATCTGCTCAACCCCCGAGGTGGAAAGAATGGGTGGAGCGAGTGCTCTTATTCTTTGAGGCCACAAATTAGATGGTGAACAGAAGAGGGCGATGATTTTACATCTTGGAGGGAAGGATGTGTACAAGATAGCTACATCAGTGGCAGAGGCAGCACCAAAGACTCATCTCACGCTCATCACAGCCCTAAACACTCTTTTTGAGCCCATGGTAAATGGCGACTGTTAACGTTTTGTGTTCCGACAAGCCAGGCAACAGCCTGAAGAGTCGCTAGATGTATTTCATGCGATGTTAAAGGAGCTAGCCAGCACATGTGGGTTTCAGGATGAGATGGAGGAGATTAGAGGCAAAGTCATTCAGGGGATGCGAATTCTGGAAGAATCAGGGAAGTCATTAGCAGATATACTTACCACGGGAAGGACTAAAGAGCTCTCAAAGTCCCGGGCGGCACATATAGCGGACGCACTGCAGGGTCCCATCAAGACTGAACCAGTGAATGCAGTCACCCCGACCCCCATGACAGTGCCAAGAGGTCAGAGAACACGCACATGTGGATATTGTGGGGGACCATTACATCAGCCGTCGGTGCACCCAGTGAAAGGAAAAAGGTGCACGGGATGTGGCAAAATGAACCACTTTATGATAGTCTGTCGATCAAATAGAGGACGAGTGGTGAGGTCCCAGGTGAACGTGATCCCAAAGACACAGGAACAAGGCAGTGATATGGACGATGATGGCCGCGAGGAACACACGGTACACTCAGTATTCACTTTAGGGTCAGCATCGAGAACCCAGAGTCGATTGCCACAGTGCCAACCTCTAGTGGGGGGATGCCCTTCGACGGCGATCGTAGATACGGGTATGACCATAAACATCATGTCCCGTGAACCTCACCAAGGAATTACACCTCCTCCAGCATTGACCGCTACCAAAATTAAAGTGTTTGCGTATGGACAATCCAAACCCCTGGCTTTGAGGGGAAAATTCAGAACTACCATAGCCTATGAAAAGCAGGAAGTGGAGGCGGTGGTATACGTCACAGAGGAGAATATGGCATGTTGCTTGGGTGCAAGTCAGCAGAGGCTATGGGAATTGTTATGTTTGCTTTCGGCATACACCAAGAAAGTGTGAGTGAAATACTAGAAGAATTCCCAAAAGTGTTCAATGGGATTGGATATCTATGGGACAAGCAGATACATCTCCACATTGACCCCCTTGGTGCAGCCAGTGGCCCTTCAACCCAGGCAGTTCGCATTTTATCTGAGACCCCTGGTAGAAAAGAAACTGCGTAAACTTGAACAAGCAGGGATTAAAGAAAAGGTGAAGGGCCCGACTCCCTGGGGGTCACCAATCGTGGTTGCGAGGAAGCCCAAGCAGCCGGGAGAGGTGAGAATCTGTGTGGACATGCAAGCTCCCAATGCAACAATAAAAAGGAGAATGGCATTTGACTCCGACCATTGACGACTTCATAAGGGAACTAAGCGAGGCCAGCTGGTTCTCAAAACTTGACCTTTGAGCTGGATATCATCAACTAGTCTTCCGTGAACCGTCCAGATACATCACGACATTTTACAGGCTTGTTTGATTGAGGCGTTCAAGCGGCTGAGCTTTTCGATAGCGATGGAGGTATTCCAAAATACTATCAAGCAACTCCTGTCCGACCTCCCGGGTGTAGTGAATGTGGTGATGACATTCTGTTCTATGCACAATCAATACCTGAACACAACAGTCAGCTGCGACAGGTGCTCCAGCAAATACAGGACTCTGGGCTCACTTTACACTGAGATAAGTGCGAGTTCCTTCAACAGAGACTGCAATTCTTTGGGTATACCTTTTTAGCAGAAGGGGTCGCTCCTGAACCTGAAAAAGACAAGAACATCAAAGAGGCCGGGCCCCCACGAATGTGACTGAAATGCGCAGCTTCCTGGGGATGGTTAACTACTGCGTAGATTTTATCAAAGATCTATTCTCACTGACCACACCTCTGAGGGAATTGACTAAAGTGTCTGTTCCGTGGGTAAGGGGCCCAGAACAAGAAACTTCAATTAAAGCGACTAAAGACGCACTGTCGCGCACCACCATGCTGAGATACTTTTTTTTGGGGGGTTTTAAACTCGACCTTTATTGACGTCATAAAACATAACACAGCCGGGTGCCTACATCCCCCATCAGGCCGGCACAGCAGTATATGACATTCAATGCATAAGGCAGTGGGGGGTGCGTACACAGCAAGTCGCCTACAACCCAGTGGGCCTGCCGCTTCAGGTAGGCAATCAAATCAAGCAGCAGTCAATTTAGGTCTCCTAAAAAGAAACAATAAACCAGAACCCCCCTAAAACAGAATTCCTGCAAAAATCAACAGTCACAGTTAAGCCACATTGTCATCCAATACCTTAGTCCGGTTGCCACTCAGGTCACAAGTAATTATGTATGGCCATAGATTACTACGCCCCGTACCCCACCCTCCGCCCCAATATCCCACAATAGAATCTTATGGGCCCACGCCTGAAGAGTCCCCCGCCCCTGCAAGCTCCCCCCCGGCCTCCCCTCCCATTTCCCACCCGCTCCAGACTCAGCTCTGCCTCCCCAGTGTCAGTATGTTCCAGAAGATATGCCCTAAGAGGGCCCCAAATATCCTTAGGGCGTGAGGAACGTGGCATAAGGTCAGCATAAGTGTGCAGCTGTTCCTGGCAGTATACAAGATCATTAAGCCACTCTTTAAATTTGGGGGCTCGGCTGCGTCCCCAGCGACGACATATATGCTGTTTCGCCATCAAAAGAGCTAGAGAGGCGAACTTCCGGACCTTAGCGGGAATTTGCTCCGTATAGCCCAACAGGACGGTGAGGGGATCCTCAGGCACATGTATTGCAGTCATGACATCCAGCGCCTGCAGTACCTCGGTCCAGTATTTCCGAACAAGCGGGCAGTCCCATGCCAAATGTCCAAAGTCAGCGCCTTAAGCCCCGCATCTGTCGCATCGGTCCGTGTCTCGCAAGCGTAGCCGGTGTAGCCTAGCAGGCGTATAATATAAGCGATGAATGTATTTATAATGTATCAGGCGTAGCCTGCTATTTGCTGAGATGACCCCTGTTTGACGACAGCAATAGGCCCATTGCTCCTCCGAGATGGGAGCATCCAACTCTTCCTCCCACTTCCCCTTAGCTGGAGCAGGACTCCTTCCCCATTCTCTTTGAGTGGAACTATATAAACACAACACCACAACTACAACAGTAGGTGCAAATCACACCTTACGCTGGGACCCCTTTAAATTGTATCGCATTGCACCCAGGTCCCTAGTGACTTAGCTGGGTATAACCCCCCTATATACATATACTTCGAAATAATCAGGCATCTATCCTCAACCAAGAGGTCCGGGCGGTGGTGTAGCAGGTGCCCTCCCGCCTAGTCGGGTGCAAATGTCGCCAAGCATCAACCAGTTCATAATCTTCAAGTAATGACTTAAGGGCGGCCTGTGAATGGGAGTAGTGGTGTGGTTGTGGGTGTGAGCGATCCATACCAGGAGCAATTGTCACATTGAGATCTCCCCCTATAAAAGATGCACCAATCCAATCTCCAATATCTTTCCCCAGAGCACCCGGAAAAATTCCGGATCATCAGTGTTAGGTCCATAGCATGACAGCCAAGAAACTCCCTCATGACCTATATGTACTTTTACCGCAGGAGATGCCTCTAATAACACTGGCATACACAAGACATATCATCACTTTTTTTTGGATTTACTCATTTATTATATTTTTGAAAATCTTTTTTTCTTTCATATTTCTTTATATCATTTTACTAAATACAGAAAGACATTTCATATGCATTATACAAAACTTTTTGAATTCAGACCATAAATATACATTTCATACATTAATTACACAAAGTCATATATTCTAAAAACAAAAGCCCATTCTGCTAAACCAGGCAGAGAAACCAAAAACACACACACTCACAACATACATTCTAAACATGCATCAATTCAAAGCATCCACTAAACATCCTGTCACATTATATCTGTCGTCCAGTATACAACCATAGTTGTTTGATCTAAATTAGGAGAAAATGGCCAACGCGTTTCGGTGGAAGAACAGCAATGAAGACCACCTTCATCAGGACCCGCCAGAAACAATTCAACAATGGATCTCTAGACCTGGATTTAGAATCTGAAAAGATATGTACAAAGAAATATAACTGGTATGCCCTTATATTTACAAAATACATTTGCGACAACAATGTGGACCACCACACAAACCATCCATCTCTCACAAGCTATCACCAAATTGTGTTACCTTATATCCCCAAGTAAAAGTAGATCTATATATATTGCCACAACACATTAAGGAATAGGAAAAAAGAAAGCCAAATGATCGTGAGCTCACAAACATATATCTCTTTTTCAAACTCTGTCACAATATAGTAACTATTTCACTCTTCAAGGAAACACAGGGAAATTCTCTTGTCGTACTGGGCTGCGCTTTATCCAGTCCTCAATCTGATTATAGGGAGAATATAAAGAAACATGATGACCCTAAAATGTGGCATATGTCTAAATGGTACACAGCAGAAAGATGCGAACAAATCCAAGCCTAAGATACCTACAAATTCGCCGTCCACTAAGTATGCTTGATACTGTGAGAAGGTGTATATGGGATCCTCTCGTCTAAGGCCTGGGGGATTTATTACTGGAAAGAAAACAAAGACGGTCCGTTACTATTTTCATTTCTAGATGGCTGACTTGCTTTATGACTGCCAAATGACAGCAACTAAAGTTACCATGCTGATATGCACAGAGAGCAAGAGAAACACGACATAATCCATTCCTCGTACGAGAGAGGCTCACTCTTCTTATAATGGTTGGGAGAAGCACCACACCTATGAATGGACAAAAGTCTGTCAGTTTTAACCTCACCGAAATAATACATATAGGTACGGCTTGTATCGCACATTTGTTCGGTATACTTACTTCCTACTAAGATGTATTTAGCAGTAAATTACGTAATACGAGGCACCTCCAATTTTCCTTATGGCGTTAAATTGAGCAATACCTATTAGAAAAGAAACATATTCACAATATAGAAGGAGCCACCATTCCGATGAGACCAGAATTATGCTAGTGTGGCCACTATCGGGTAAGGGGCTTACAACTAATAATAAAAGCAAAAGAGTATGCCCACAGATTCTACTTATATTTATGAGTGGTAAATTATACAGCGAAGGAAAAAAGGTCTCGCATAACGCAAGCTTTCCTTAGTTTCTACAACCCAAAATGGTTTGTAATGGTTGCTACGATAATTTCGGGTGAGATCAAAACAAGGGTCTCGTGGTAATATGCGGTGAGCTCAAAAAAAGGGTACGGCTAAAAAATATAACCAGAACGTAATGGTACAAAAAACGGGCCGTTTTTTTCCCCTTTACGATGCAGGTATAACTATAGGACCTATCTAGAATCTATATATCGTATTAGATTTTTTCCTCGTAATTACTTACTTTTCAAAACTTTACTAAGTTCACAGAAGGTAGTCGCCCCAGCATCCGACCGCAGATCGCCTCGCAGTACGCCATCAGCAAAAGACCGCTTCTTTAAAAACAGGCTGGAATCCATCTCACCGCGCAACACGTGTGTTGGTGTAACGTAAGTCACTCCTCCTTACTTCCGCTTATGCAAAGCGATGAAACTAAAGAGTGGACTACACTTTCCGTCGCCATCTTGAGGGAATTTCTCAAGAAAACTTACCATTATTTACGTTTTCCTAGGGCAATAGAAAGTGGACTAAAACCCTCAACCACCGTCTTGTATGAGCAAGCTATTTTACCACTACCTACATAATGCTCGACAGACATCCGAGAAACAACACACTTTTAGATAACTAAGTGATGACACTACGCAAGATAAATAGTAGCGAGATATAAGTGTGGTCTCGGGAAACACACCCATACCTAACGTAGATGCAATACACTAAACCTTTTGATTTGTTTATGAATCATGTTTGTGTATGACCTCACCAGGTCCATAGCATGACACCAGGCTGAAGGTTTGATTGGCTATCCAGCCCCAAAGAATGGAATACCGCCCCTGCTTATCAGTAACATTTCCCAACGGGTATATGGGAGGGACTTCCTCACTAGTATGCACGTGCCGCGGGCATACGAAGAATAGGAAGAGAAGCACGTGTGACTGGCCCATCGAGCAGCAAAGGTAGGGGGGACAGTGGGGCTAAAGTGCGTCTCTTGTAGTATAACGCAGTGTATGTTGTGTCTATCTAAATAGGACAGTATCCCCCAGACGCATCAAGCACCCATTTTGCGATGCCTTATTAGCGAAAAATAAGGATTCGCTAATAAGGAATAGCAAAATGCTATGCATGAAGATCTCGCTTAAAAAATAGCGATTTCTTAAATTTCTTAATTGCGACTCGCAAATTGCGACTCGCAATTAAGGAATACCTCCCCATTCATTCTTATCGGCCTAGAGGCCCATAGGAATGAATAAGAAGACAATCTCAATTTGCGATTCTCAATTAGAGAATCGCAAATTGAGATTGCAATTTCAAGGGTGCCAGGGTGTCAAAAGGACACCCTGTTGCACCCCTGTAATCTGCATATGGGTACATCTTGCACACACACATGCCCTAAGGGCATGTTTGTGTGTAAAATGGAACTTTGAAAAATGCACTTTAGTGCATTTTTCAAAGTTTTTGCAAATTACCATGAAGTTCAACTTTATGGTAATTTGCGCCCCCTATTATCGAAATAGCTAATTTTTTAACTTTAATGCATTGCATTTAAGGAATCTCAATTTGAGATTCCTTAAATTCAATAGCAATTTAAGTAATCACAATTTAGCGATTTCTTAAATTGCGATTTTTGCATTTGGGATGATGCATCCCAAATGAAAAAATACCGGTCGCAAAGGGGCAGATTCTCAGAATCTGCCCCTTTGCGAGCGGATTTTAGCTTGATGCATCTGGGCCTAAGTGCCTGCGTTTACGGGCCTCCCCCATCCCTCTGACATTCCAGGTAAGGAAGCGGTAGGCAGGGGGTCCCGAGCGCTCATCCATTGCAAAACCTGGGGTAGCGCATTCTCCTGTAGTGTGTAACGACATCACGGTAATCAAAGCTCAAGGCACCATTAGCACGAAAAACAGTGGCCTGTGATGTGGCATGACATCGGTCATCATTTAAAGTCCCAAATAACAGTTCCCCATCCCCCTCCCACATCAGCATCCCAATCCTGCCGTGGCCCAAGTCCCTCCCCTCTTCTCACCACCCCACAAAATTAGGCTCCCAACAGGGCAAAACATCTGTACCAATGCCATAACTAGTGGTACTAAACCCACATTCATCTCAGTAAGGGGTCACCTGCGAGGTGGAATCCAGAGGGCGTCCAAGGGTCTTCCTTGCTATAGCAAGGGGGCTCGGGAGATTATATAATGGTCATCTAGAACTTAGTTACATACGAAAGACATTGCCTAGAACCATCCGCTCTTTCAGCAGGCGTAGGGGCAAAATATAACTGTCCTTGTCATTGCAGATGGGCAGGGGGCGGGGAACCATCCCAGACAGTTCCAAAGTGATCATCTCTGTCCATGCCTCCATGACATCGACCAGCATAGCAAATCACACAACTGGGCCCCAGTACCCCTTCAAGGGGGATGAACAGCCTCCCCCCCAGGTCCCTCCCCACATTATGCAGTTGCCCCTCTCACCTATACCATTCGGGTCAGGATCACTAGGCTTGTATTTTCATCCGTGAAGGACATAAAGGAGGTTGGGGATCATTCTACATACGAAGTGCCTCTGCCAGCTTCAGGGCGATGAGGCGCCGCCGTCTTCGGCAGGGTCTTCAGGAAGTCCTGTGCAAGCTGCGGAGTGTCGAGGAAATGCTGCTTACTTTGATAAGTCAGTTTAAGTTTTGCGGGGAAGAGCATCGCATAAGGGATGTTTAGTTGCTGTAGCTTCTTTTTTTTACCGGTAGAAATTTCCGTCTCTGCTCCTGGACTGCCAAAGTGAAATTGGGGTATCTCGAAATGTCCATCCCCTCATGTCGGAGCTGGATAGGCGTAGGGCCACATCCCGGTAGTTAAGCAGGTAGGCAATTATTGGGCGATGTGTCACCCCAGGTACCGGGCGGGCCGCCAGTGATCTATGTGCTCGCTCTACCACCAAAACCGATGAGAATGCCTCCCTTCAGAATAAAGCAATGAGAAGGCGCTCCATATAGTCCTTCACAGAAAAATACTCCAATAACAATACAACAGGACAAAATATCTGGTGGTGTGTAATCTGTAGCGTTAGGGAAGATTACACCATGAGTGGTAGTAGAGATTATACGATTGACCACTCAAGGCAGAAGGACCCTGCTAATCATGTCCATGTGTCTGGGAGGAAAAAACACTATTTCTTTTTAATTACCCTCACACGCCCTAGTGGTGTCATGCTTCATCATCGGGTCACCCCGACCCCTAAAAGTCGGGGTGGGCTCAACCACAGTGTTGGGTAGCTCTTAGAAGAGATGAAGGAAGGGGGACTTGAAGATTAAAAGACCAGTCAGACATCTGGTTCCCCTTTATTCTTGGGTCTGGCTGGGTCAATACAATTCTAAAAAACTGGTCTTTATTGGATTTTTATGGTCCTAAGACCCTGGTGCCGACATGTTTCAGTCCACAAAAGGCCGTAAAGGTACAGGACTTTCTTCAGGGCTAGAAAAGAACACCCTTTTATGTGTGGGGTATTAAAGGATGGGGAGTCCCTATCCTATCCATTTAGCGAGGGAAGAGTAGCTTCTCCTCGTGTATGCGACAGATAAAAGTGTCTCTGCATTGCCAGGCTCCGTCCAAAATATGGGGGCTTTGTGATTCTCACAGGACCGAAATAAGCGGGTATGTGGTCTCGATTTGAGGTCTAACCCGTCTGTATCACTTGTTGCGGTTTCAGTCCCTGGCTCTGCTCCACATAGTTCTCCATCCTCTCAGTCGCGGTTGTTTCCGAAACGCTCTAAATGCGGAGATTGTATATTCGAGAACGGGATTCAAGATCCTCGCTTTTGGCCGCAATCACCTGCAGCACCCTCTCCATGTCCAGCATGCGAGACGTAGTTGTGGTAGATGCATCTTCCAGGTCCGAGATCCGCCGCTCCGTCTCCGCCAGGCTCTCCTCATGTTTGTCTACTTTATGCAACACTCCATCTAGCCGCGCACACATGGAGTCCATTTTGGATTCTATAGAGGTCAGGCTAGACTGCATGGCCAGCAGCAGATCTTTCAGGTCAGCAGTCGAGGGCGCCTGGGTCTCTGCCTGCTCCTCTTCAGAGTGTGTGTGCGAGCGCATGCCTTTTCGCGCCTCAAAGTGCAGCGTCGGCTGGCAGCCATCAGGGTTCCCCATGGTGCCCAGCTGCGCAGTTCGGCCCGCAGCGTCAGTCCTCCACCTCTTCAATTCGGATCCGGGCCAGATATTAAAAGTGAGGGCCCCCTTTCCATGTCTCACACCTTCAGTTCACAGCGCTGTATAGCAGTGGATCTGTCCCAGTATGCGCCCAGGGGAAGAAATCCAGACCCCCTCGCTCCCCACGCCAAAGGTGGGGCAAAGAAGATGTCCCAAGTCCTTCACCGAATCCGTATGGGGTCCCCTCGTTGCTGTCCGGGCCTCCCACGGGGCCCCGATCTCAGCGGTCAGCAGGTGCTCCAGCCACACTCCAGTGCAGGCTGCTAGGCTGGTAATGTCTCCCCCACAGAACCTCCAAATGCCACTCTATCTGTGATGCAGGCACACTTCACCTTTCCTAGCATGCCAGAAGATCGGGCCCCAGGCCAGGCACCTCAAAGACGCTCAACAGGACTCTTTCAGCCCGACTCCCGACTAGTATTAGAGTCGCCCAGAGGCCCCGCACAATGAGACAGTCACTGTCCGGCCCCGATCACAGCAGCAGGCCCGACAGTCAACAGCAGGCCCCACTCACCGCCTTTCCTCCTACTGAGTGTCTCCTCCAGGGATGGGGCCAGCACGGCTTCCCACGGCAATCCGCAGCCTCGCCGCATCCTGCAACACCTCAATCTCGGCCCTGCTCCGATTCTCCCAAGCCGGCCAGCAGGGTCCTCACGCGCCGTTCGAGCAGGGAGGCCCCAGAGCAGGCAGCCCGAGGCCCTCTTCGCTCACAGCCTCCACTCGGCATCAGCAGACTCTCGCTTCCTCGCCCACGACCACAGCGCCGCAGGCTAATAGGGACGGCAAGACAACTACCTGCAGCGTTCCAGCCTCATTACCTCCTCGTCAGCCCTCCCCGTCCCAGTCCTTACCAATGAGCATAGCTCCTCCCACCAGAAACTCCCAAGCAACTAAAAACCCATCCCTTCCCTCCAGGCCACACCCATACCCTAAGGCATATAACCATGTGACCCGCCCATCCACATCCTGTTTGTTTTTTCTGCGGAATTCATTTCCTGGCAACTTCGTTGTGGGGAGGTACTGGACCGGTGCCTCCTTTCGGGTGAGTGTGAAACGGCCTGCTGGGCGGCCGTTTGTTCCCCTGATGTACCTGAAATATTTTCTTTACATGTACTTTCGAGTCCCTGCTTTAGCGGGACCGTGGGGTTGGGGGGCCTTGACTGCCTGGTGTGGGGTGGTGTCTCCCTGCTGCGGCCTCCCCTCTTCCGGGTATGTTCCCTGCCCAAGCGGGTTCACCCGGGGTGGGTGGGGGGGGGTGTGTTGGGCGCGGCTGGCCTCTCTGCTCGCCTGTGGCGTGGCGGTTTGGCTCCTCCTTGGTAGTGTGTTTGGGGGCTGGGTGCTCGTAACGGGCCCGTGTTTCCCACTGTTTGCTGCCATTGGTTTGTCCGGGTGTTCGGGGGCAAGGGGGTGGTGTCCCGTGCACTGCTTCCGGCTTTGGACTCGGTTTTCGGGTGTTGGCATTGCTTCAGCCTCGTATGGTTCTGGGCGTGTCGCATTTCCTCCCCCGCCTACAACACGTGACATGTGTCCTTCTTTGACGCAGCTGGTGCTCGTAGAAAGCGCGCCGTTGCGTTTTCCAATGCTCCCGTGTCTGTTTGGATCTTTGGGCTGCCTGTTCTTTCTCCTGTGCATCCCTTTGTCCTTCCGTCTGGGGGGGGCCCTGGTGTTCTGCTTATGTTGGGCTGCGCCTCGGCTACTTCTGTTTACCGTTGTGACATAATCCTCTATGTACTGTGGAGCGTGTTGGGTGTTTGAGCCTGCCCTTTACGGAAATAAGGTGCTTTGTTATCTTTACAAAACGCATGCCTGGGGCCGGTTCTTTGGGGGGTCGGGACTCTGTGTGCTGTAGGTCCTTGGTTTCTCCCCTGGCCTCTTTCTCCTGCCGGGGGTCGCTCTCTGCCCCTTTTGAGGGGCTTTGCTTTTGTTTCTGGAGGGGACCCGTGGTGGTGGCACGACTTGTCTTCCTGCTGGGGCCTCCCCTCTTCCAGGTTGATTCCCTGCCCTAGCGGGTTCGCCCGGGGTGGGAGGGGGGGTGTGTTGTGCATGGCTGGCTTCTCCGCACGTCTGTCCTCCTTTCAGGTGGGTGTGTGACGGTCTGCTTGGCGGCTGTGTTTTGTTCCCCTTGGATACCTGTGGTTTCATGTGCGTTTGAGTCCCTGCTTTAGTGGGGTCATGGTGTTTGGGGGGGTCTGGGACTCCCTCTTTATGTCTTGTTTGGGCTGGCCTACTATCCTGTTGGGGTGTGGCGTTCCCTGATTGGCCCTTGTGGATCTTGCATTGCTTGGTCTGGGCACTACTTTCTCTGTTCTGTTCCCCTACTGGAGATGTGTGGTTTGGGCTCCGCTGTGACTGGGGGGTGGTGGTCGCTGGGTCTTCCGCTGCTCCTTCACTGTTGTCATGTGCTGGATGCTTTGCTGTCGTGGCCCCGGACATTGTTTCGGGTGAGTCCTGTGGGCTGGCTTCATGGTGTTCTGCTACGTGTTTGGGACCGTTTGGGGTTCCCTTGGCCCTTGGGAGGTGGGAAGTCTGTAGACTTTTTCCCCTTTTTCCTGTTGTTGGGGCTTGTAGGCCTCCATCTTTCTGTACTCTGTGAGCGGTGTGCTTGATGGGGGGTGGAAGGATGTTGTCACGCTTGTTTTTCCCCTGGGTCTGGCGGTGGGGTGTCCTTTACAGTGGTTCGCTGTGGTGTCCTGGCTGTGGTGCTGGTCGATCCCTGCTGGCTGGTGTGCCTTCTCGGTGCCTGTTGGTATCTGTGGGTGCCGTTCCTTCTTCTTCTGTGGTCCTGCTTGTTGCGAGGCCTTGGATCCATCTTTTTCTGCCTCTGGTCCTACAGTTCTGTCTGTGCCTTGCCCCTGCTTTTGGGTTCGGTTGCTTCTGTGTGGCTGTCGAGGTTTTCTCTGCGGCCTACGGCCTTGCCTCCCTGGTTTCGCCTGCTCTGGTCTGCTCTCGGGAGTTCGGCATGGTCGGGCCTGGTTGGTGCCTGGTTGGGAGGCCACCTTGGACTACCGGGTGCTGTGGGCTAAGTTCCCTCTGATTCTTTTTCCATGTTGGGACTGCTGTTGCGTTTCCTGACGGATTTGTCCTTCGGTTCCCTTGGTACGGCAGCGGCTTGGTCCTCTGGGGCTGTTCGATGGCTATTGTGCTTCGGGCCTGGGGAGGCGGTGCTGCTTGTGGGGCTGCTGTGATGGGGTTTTCCTTCGGGGGCTCTATCCAGTTTGGGGTTCCGTTGGTGCCCTTGTTCGGTTTGGCGGCTGAGTTAGTTCTTGTTGGCTCCTGTCCGATTTCTCGGTGTGGGTAGTTTACGGGTTGTGTGCGGGCTTTTGGTCTGCCTTTCGTTAACTTTGATTGCCCGACCCTTTTGTGGTGTGGTGCGCGGCCGGTGGGTCCCTTCCTTCCACATGTCCCGGGGTTTTCTGAGTGCTTCCTCTTCTTCTGGTCCCTCCTTGTTGGGCTGGGCTACTGGATGGGTTCTGCGCTGCCCCTGTTCCGGGTTCTCTGGCGATGTGTCGGGCTTTCTTTCTCGGTTTTTGGGACTTCGTTTCTGTTGGGCCTGTGTGGTACCCTCTTCATTCCTTCATGATGGTGTCTCTTCGGTTGTTTCTTCCCTTCCTGTTGGTGGGGTTTTCCTGGATTCTCTGGTTCTGTGGGACGCCTGCTTTCATATGACAGTTCACGCGGCTTCGTGGTGGTTCCTACGTTCTGTGGGGGTGTTGTTCATTTCCGCTTTTTGGGGCTGCCTTTTGGATGGTCTGCGTCTCCTGGTGTGTTTGCTGACCTTTGGCTCCCTGGGTGGTTTTGTTGAGCTACTCTGTTTGGCCTGCTCTGGGGTTCCGGGTGTTCCCATCCTTGGACGGTTGGTTGATTCTTCCTCTTCTTTCCTTCCGGCTCCGGCCCTTTCGCTGGGTGTTTGCTGGCTCCTGAGTCGGTTTGGGTGGGTTCTGATCTTGGAGTCTTCCATTCTTTGCGCCACTCGGGTGCTCCTGTTCGTTGGGTGTTTCGGCGCCTCAGTTGGTGGGGTCTTCCTGCCAGTGCCCTGCGGGCTGGCTCTGTTGCGAGGACTGCGGTGGTTGTTGGGGGCTCAGTCTTCCGCTTCTCCCCGGTGGCTCCATGTTCCGCGGCTGTTGTCTGCTGCTGTGGGGTTTGTTCCTTGGGCCCGTTGGCACTTGTTCCCCCCAGGTGTGTCTTGCTCTGGGGCTTTGGGTTCCGACTTCTTTGGGCTGTCTGCTGCTGTTTCCGGGGGGTGTGGCCTTTGGCCGCGGGTGGTCCTGTTGGCTGGTGGTTCGCTCCTCTTGCGTGGCTGCCCTTTTTTGTCCCGTGAGCGGTTGCCTCTGTGACTGTCTTGGGCTTGTTGGGCGTTGATTGTCCTTGGACCTATTTCTCTATGGTATGTCTTGTGCCTCTGCTGCCGCGGGCTCACACGGGAGATGGGTTCATATCCTGCCTCTGCTTTCGTGGTGTCCCTTGGTGGTTTTTGGTTCTTATGGTGCTTTCGTTTTGACCGGTGAGCTTTAGCTTGATGGTTTGTCTTGTGCCTCTGGTGGCGCGGGCTCGCACTGGTGTGGGTTTGGGTCCTTCCTCTGCTTTCTTTGTCTCCTGTGGTAGGTTCGGTTGGCCTGGCCTCTTTCTGCCTTGGGTCCTCCTGGGGTCCGTATCAGTCTGGTCGGACTGTGTGGTGGTTCCATGGAGCTTTGGCGGGTGGTTGTATCTTGTACCTTTGGTGGTGCCCACCCTCGGAGGCCTGGGTTCGGATCCTGCCTATGCTGTGTCTGTGAACCCTGGTGGTACTTTTTGAAATTCCCTTTGGGCTTTCTGTCTGCCGGGGGTTTTGTTCTTGTGGCGACTCACCTGCGTGGGGTGTTTCCCTCCCTGTCTGTGTTGAGCCTCTTGCTGGCCTGGTTCGGGGTTCCGTTGTTGGTCCTGTTTTGCATCTCCGGGGATCGCCTTGGGTTGAGGTTGTTCTCTGGTTTGGTCCGGCGCTGTCAGGGGGGTGGTTGCCCTGTCCTTCTGTTGGGCGGGGGCCTGCTGTGTGCCTTTCCTCAGTTCGGTAGCCCTTCGCCTCTCCTGTCCTGTGCCGGTCGTGGGGTTTTCCTTCCTGGATTACTGTCCGGCACGGGGTGTGTCTGCATTGGATTCCGGTGCGTGTCTTGGGTTTCTGGGCGGTTGGCTTCGACTTGAGTCGGGCTGTGTCCTCCCTGCGAGCTCTGTGGGCGGATGTGTTGGCCTTTCGGGGTTCGGGCGTTGGGCCGGTGCGCCCCTTGGTGTCCGGGTGGTTTTGGGTGGTTCCTCCTGGCGCCGTTCTTTCGTTCCTTTGATCCTTGTTGGAGTTTCTGGTTCTGCCTGTTTTCTATCCTGTTCCTCTTTCTGGGGTTTAGGTGCAGCTACTCTGTTTGACGGCTGTGCGGGCTCTGGAGGTGTTCCTCCTTCCTGCGGTGCCTTTTTTATGGGGTGGTTTTCCCTTTTTGTTGCCTTTGGGCTGGCTGGTCCTGTTTTGGGGCCTTTTGTGGCTGCTCTCCGTCGGTGGCTGTGTTCGCTGTGCGGCCTGCTGTTGGGCTTGTGGTGTGTTGGCGCCTGGGTCGGTTCGAGGTTCCTGGCCTCGGGGTGGCTGCTTCTAGGGCTTGCTTCCGAGGGGCCTCCCTGGCTGTGTTCTGCGTGTATGCTTCTGGGTGTTCTCCTCGAGATTTTATGTCCTCTATTCGTTGGTTGATGTGTGGGACTGTGTCTCCTGGGTTTGGGGACGCTGGGTTGCGTTCTGCTCGGGTTGTGTGCCTTCCTGCCTGTGCGGCTTGTGTCTGTTTTACTTCTGTATGAAGCCGATTCTTGCTCTGGTATCTGCTCATTGGTAAGGACTGGGACGGGGAGGGCTGACGAGGAGGTAATGACCGGTTACTCACCGGTAATATTCATTACTCCGAGTCGTAGCCCTCCCCGTCCCAGTCCTGGTTCCCATCCCTCCCTCCCTGTTCGGCTTCTTGTGCTTGGTAGTACAGGATGTGGATGGGCGGGTCACATGGTTATATGCCTTAGGGTATGGGTGTGGCCTGGAGGGAAGGGATGGGTTTTTAGTTGCTTGGGAGTTTCTGGTGGGAGGAGCTATGCTCATTGGTAAGGACTGGGACGGGGAGGGCTACGACTCGGAGTAATGAATATTACCGGTGAGTAACCGGTCATTATCGGGCCTCTCCCACGGCTCTTCTGAGGCCTCTCACCCGCAAGGCCCGCAGCAGGCCACCGGCTCCTCCTCCTGACAGCTGGATCGCGGTCTTCCGTCGGGGGCCGCCGTCCTCCGCACCCACGTTACCAGCAACCGCCTCGAGCGGCCATACCCAGCAGCGCTCCCCGCCTCAGTCGGGACCAGCACCACAACCCCTGCGTCGGCTCTCTTTACTCCGCCGGATGCCTTCTCGTATCCGCCATGTTGAATCCGGCAGCAGCTCCTGAACAATCACGTGGATCAGCGCTCCGCAGTCTAGTACCGGCTATGTTCTCGGTCTCAGGCACTCCTGTATAATTCCCCTGCACAATGCTTACTGTTTAATCGCTCATGAGGTCTGGATGGCCAGGATAAATAGCGGATAGTTCTCCGAGCAGCAAGAGCCTCACAGTAGTGTGGCCATCTTGCTTGGCGCCCTCTAGCGCACCCCACCACGCTGAGATACTTTGATCCAATGCAACAGACCCAAGTTGCAGTTGACGCCGACCCAAAAGGTCTGGGAGCCGTTCTACTTCAACAGATGACAGAGGAGGACGAGTGGGCTCCAGTGGCGTTTGCAAATAGGTCGCTGACTGCTACAGAAAAAAGGTATTCCCGAATAGAAAAGGAAGCGATAGTGGTGCATTGGGGGTGCAGGCACTTCCATCTATATGTATATGGAAAACCTTTCTTGGTCACCACTGACCTCAAACCTCTCATTCCTCTCTTTACTGGAACGGCGTCCAAACCACCACCTCGCATAGAACAGTAGATGCTGCAGTTGCAGGAATATAATTGTAAAATTAAATACCACCCTGAAGCAAATAATCCAGCAGATTATTGATTGTGTCATGCCCGAGTAGGTAATAGTGTTGAGATGGGCGAGACTGAAGAGTATGTGAGATACATAGTGGACCGGTCGCATCCGCTGCCCATATCCCTAGCAGAGCTGTGCCAAGCAACAGTCCAGGATGAATGCCTGCAGAAGGTGTTAGAAGCCGTGAAGATTAATAAATGGCATCCTCTCAGAAGTCAAATCAAATCAAAAATGAGCTTTATTCGATTTTAAGTGTTAAAATCATAAAAGCATACATACAGAAGAGAAAATTCATCATCAAATATCACAATAAAAGATACATTTATATGCAGCAATCGAACAAGTAATACTGATAAGTTCATAATATACTTGTAAACGGGTTATGGTTCCCTTGGGTAGATTTTCCAATACACTCTTCCCAGAATTCACTAATTGATCGCTTTCCTTATCCTTAATACGTTCTTTAGGAATCCCACCATAGAACCAATACAATAAAAACTATCCAGCATCTGCAAATGTATAAAAGCAGGAAGGCATTGCCTCCAGCCTCCCTGTTTTAATAATGGCTTTAACCATCTTAACCTCTCGATAGTGTAGAACTTACAGAATAAAACCACATGTATTGTACTTTGTTGTGATATATTATCACAGGGGCATCGGCATAATTCCCTAGACCAGTCATTGATAGTTGGGTACGTGATTAGGTGGTGGAAGGTCCCAAACCTAAATCTGGTCAGGAGATATCCATTGCATCTGCTCAGGACGTGTTGCAAGTATGGTTGAATATTACTAGTGATTGTAATCAATTGATGGTGGATCACCATGGGTTTATTCAATTCGAGAGTTAGCCAATTTTCTTCTAAGTGAGTCATAACAACTGTTTTAAACTCTTTACATTTAATAGCAGAAGTCAAGGGGTGACTTTCACTCCGGAAGCCAGGAAAATAATCGAGAGCCTGTACCAGGTGAGACATGAACCAAGTGCGGATGCTTACTTCGAGGCCACAAGTAGGTGATTCCTGCAACTCTTGTGGACTGAGTGGTTGGTTTGGCACATGCTGGCCACCAGGGAATGGTGAAGACTAAAGGCAGACTGAGAACTTGTGAGAAGTTGGCCTGATATATGATGCTTCCAATTCTGGAACCACCTTGTATCAGTCCAAGCTTTCCCTTATGGTGTCTGGTTGTAAGTGAACCTTGTAGACAAGCTATCTTAATGGTAGCATAGACTAAGCAGCCTTAAAGGCTTAACTCAAGAGGTCGTGTTAAGCGAGCTGTTTTACCAATCACAGTCCTGTAATATCAAATGAAAGGACACCACACAAGTATATATTATAAAAATATATGTATTTATTACTTAAAATAATC
The DNA here is from genome assembly GCF_964261635.1 of Lissotriton helveticus. Taxonomy (NCBI): domain Eukaryota; kingdom Metazoa; phylum Chordata; class Amphibia; order Caudata; family Salamandridae; genus Lissotriton; species Lissotriton helveticus. The sequence goes on from NC_136072.1 coordinate 527,106,081, forward strand.
CCCAGTATTCTTTATGAATAAAGGAGCACAAGCGTTAAATCAAAAGCACAGTATAACATACAAAGTTGCACAATTATGGATGAGGGCGAGGGGCCACTCAGACCATATACTAAGAAAGTGGTATAAGAGATACCAATCAAACAGTGGTTAGGCCTAGGGCCTAGGGAATCGCTGGGAGCAGTCGGGACAAGCAATGCTGAAGTCGGGAAAAGCCGGCGGGATTCGGGTGCCGTGCTGAAAGCACATGCATGCACCAATGCAAGTCAATGGTGCGTAAAAGTTAAGCAAATAGAGTTTTAGGACACTTCCACTGAACCTAGAAAGACAAGTTTTACCAATCACAGTCCTGTAATATCAAATGAAAGGACACCACACAAGTATATATTATAAAAATATATGTATTTATTACTTAAAATAATCCCCAGTATTCTTTATGAATAAAGGAGCACAAGCGTTAAATCAAAAGCACAGTATAACATACAAAGTTGCACAATTATGGATGAGGGCGAGGGGCCACTCAGACCATATACTAAGAAAGTGGTATAAGAGATACCAATCGAACAGTGGTTAGGCCTAGGGCCTAGGGAATCGCTGGGAGCAGTCGGGACAAGCAATGCTGAAGTCGGGAAAAGCCCGCGGGATTCGGGTGCAGTGCTAAAAGCACACGCATGCACCAATGCAAGTCAATGGTGCGTAAAAGTTAAGCAAATAGAGTTTTAGGACACTTCCACTGAACCTAGAAAGACAAAACTTAAGACACAGACCCTAGAGGTGTGTACCAGTGTGGGAACACCGGCGTTGCAATGTTACCTCACCCACAGGAAGCGGGTGCACAGGGTCGAAGTAGTGTCGGGTTTCGTCACGCTGGTTCTTGGTGCTTGAAGCTGAAGAGGCTGCAGGCGCTGTGAAGGAGAAGTGTCCAGTGGGATCCAAGGGTGGATCGAAGTTGAAAAGTACCTGAAAGCAGAGGGGACAGAGTCTGGGTCACTCAGCAGTGACCAGGGTGGAACCAGGATGGAACCAGGCAATGTCGGGCGCAATCAGGTGGTTGTCGAGGAGCTTCTCTCCGCTGTCACGTGGGCTCTGGGGCATCTACGAAGTCCAGGAGCAGGTCACGATCTGTCCCACAAAGGCTCTCGCCGTCGGCGCTGTCGGCTTCAAGATTGGAGCAAACAACACTTGGCAAAAGCAATCCATGCGGAACTGGAAGATTGCTTCTCACTCGGACCAGGAGAGTCAGAGTGGGTACTCCTTTTCAGGGGAGTGGGTGCAAATCTAGAGCAACCAGAATCACAAGTCGTATTTTGGTTTTCGTCGGCACAGGGGCCACAAGCCAGCTGGCAAGGGACTGGTCAACGCGTTGAGCCAAAAGAAGCAGAAGGGCCCCACGCAGCACTCGTCAAGTGTGGAGGGCTGAACTTCGGTGCAAGAATGGCTCAGGGTTGGGGCTTCTCAAACCCCGGTGTACAGCTTCAAGGGTCACTCGTGGGCTGCACGGTCAGCATCTCGTGGTCTTTTCAAGATGGCGTGCCCCACGCTTCCGGTCGCCTCCACGGGTCTCAGCTCTGCAGGGACTGTGGATCGGGCTGTTAGAAGGCAGGCAAGCTTGATCTCGTTGATCTCTGTCGCTCGAGTTCTGGCGGGAACTGCAACAAAGCAGACGTCGAGGTGCTGGATGGTGCCTGTTTGCACAGGGTGGTCACTCCTGGATAATCTGAAGTGCATTGGCACTGCTCCCACTCTTATTCGAATCTGGGGGGCTGGATTACCTGCTAGGTCCCCTCCTATGGGTGGGACCCTGGAAGGGGGTGGATACACCCCTTTCTTTTGATCCAGGCCGCGCTGGGACTGGGGCTGGTGTGCCCCAGAACCGGTTTGACCGGATTATGCAAGGGGCAGCCTTGTGCTCCCCATGCAGTGTCTGGTTTCTTTCAAACCTCCCTGCTACAATCCACTATCTCCTGTCTGGGGGGGTGTGACACCTCCCTGCGACAGGAAACCCTTTGTCCAGGCCCCCTTGGCTGAGTTTCGGTCAGCTTCCGGGGGTCAGACTTGTGTCTGTGGCAGAAGCATCCATTTTGTGGATCTGAGGCTCTTTTAGAAATTAACCGCATTTCATTAAAGTAACATGTCTTACCCCTCTAGAGGGGTGGAAGGCTATCCCCGTCGCCAGAACTGACGAGGGGATAGATTCCAAATCGTATGACACCTTACACAACATGTTTTGATAAAGCCAAACCAAAGTTGCTATATAACCGCGAGGATTATAATGCACTTAATAGTATATGGTATGGCATTATCCTGAAACAGCTTAGGGATTTGTTCCCGACGGCTGCAGACAGGCTCAGCTCATGCTAGAGCTCCATCTCACATTAAACCACGCACTCTGCCTCCAGAATTGATAAGGCCTTCCATAGGAGTGGCTCACAGGTTTATATGTGTCTAGATATAGATTTAGATATAGGTATACTATATCTAAGCAAGAGGTGATTACACCATCTTGCCCCAGCTGAGTGATCAGCCAGTTGTGTCAATTTAAGAACCGGCCAGGGGTGGCAAAAGATATGCTGCAGCCCCTGGTAGGCCTTGGTGGCACCTATGCCCTGAGCACCTATAGTGCATGGTACAGGGGCTAACAAGGAGTCCATTTCCAATTGTGGTATGTACCTATAGCACATGTATTAATAATTTAGAGCGAGAACAGCAGGCTGGGGTCTGATTAGCAGGCCCACAGCCTCAGTAGTCGAAAACCAGTGAAGCAAAAAGCAAAAATTTGGGGTGACCATAGGATAGCAGACCCTACTCTCCTACACAACCCCCCCCCCCCAAACGCAGGGACATTAAACTAACCTTGACCAGATAAGTCTTCATGTTCTAAGTGGAAGTACCTGGAGAGACCATCTGCATTACCATGGTCAGTCCCTGGGCGGTGCTCCACTGTAAAGTCCATCCCCTGTAGGGAAATGGACCACCTGAGCAGTTTGGGATTTTCACCCTTCATCTGATTTAGCCACAAGAGGGGCTTATGGTCTGTCTGAACTAGGAAGTGAGTACCAAACAAGTATGGCCTCAACTTCTTCAGGGCCCAAACCACAGCAAAGGCCTCCCTCTCAATAGCTGACCAACGTTTCTCCCTGGGGGTCAGCCTTCTGCTAATGAAAGCAATGGGCTGGTCTTGACCATCTTGATTAAGTTGTGAAAGCACAGCTCCCACCCCCAACTCAGAAGCATCTGTCTGTACAATGAACTGTTTGGAGTAGTCAGGACTCTTCAGGATAGGTGCAGAGCACATGGCCTTCTTCAGGTCATCAAATGCCTTTTGACAGCTAACTGTCCACTGAACCTTTTTTGGCATCTTCTTGGATGTCAAGTCATTTAATGGTGTCACAATGGACCCATAGTTCTTCACAAACTTTCTGTAATACCCAGTCAGGCCCAAGAAGGCTCTGACTTGTGTCTGGGTAGTTGGAGGAGCCCAGTCCTGTATGGTCTGGATCTTGCTCTCCAGTGGCTGAACCTGACCTCCACCTACTAGGTGGCCCAGGTATACAACCTTGCTCTGCCCTATCTGGCACTTGGTAGCCTTGATAGTCAGGCCTGCCTTTTGCACAGCCTCCAGAACTTTCTTCAGGTGGATCAGGTGATCCTCCCAGGTGGAGCTAAAGACAGCAATATCATCTAGATATGCTGCACAAAAGTCATCCAACCCAGCAAGGACTTGGTTCACCAACCTTTGGAAAGTGGCAGGTGCATTCTTCAAACCAAAGGGCATTACCACAAACTGATAATGTCCACTAGGGGTAGAGAATGCTGTCTTGGCTTTTGACTCTTCAGCTAGCCTGATCTGCCAGTAGCCAGCTGTCAAATCAAATGTGCTCAGAAACTTGGCAGAAGCCAATTTATCAATGAGCTCATCTGCTCTTGGAATGGGATGTGCATCTGTCATAGTGACAGCATTGAGACCTCTGTAGTCCACACAAAATCTCATTTCTCTCTTTCCATCTTGGGTATGAGGTTTTGGCACAAGGACCACTGGGCTTGGCCATGGGCTCTCTGATGGCTCAATTACTCCAAGCTCCAACATCTTTTGCACCTCAGCCTTTATACAATCCCTGACATGGTCAGGTTGCCTGTAGATCTTATTCTTCACAGACAGACTGTCACCAGTGTCCACCTCATGGGTGCACCAGTTAGTTTGACTGGGTGTGAGTGAAAACAAGTGTCTTTGGGCCTGCAAAACTTGTCTGCAGTCCATATGCTGCTGGTCAGTGAGGCTGCCTGACAAGGCTACTCCATCAACTGAACCATCATCAGGGTTCTGGGAAAGCAGGTCTGGGAGAGGGTCACTCTCTTCCTCCTGTTCCCCATCTGTGGCCATGAGCAAGCTCATGTCCTCCCTGTCCACAAATGCTTTCAAACGATTTACATGAAGCACCCTGTGGGGGCTCCTAGGGGTTCCAAAGTCAACCAAGTAGGTGACTTCTCCCTTTTTCTCAATGATAGGGTAGGGTCCAGTCCATTTGTCCTGGAGTGCTGCTGGGGCCACTGGTTCCAACACCCACACCTTCTGCCCTGGCTGGAACTCAACCAGAACAGCCTTTTGGTCATGCCAAGCTTTCTGCAGTTCTTGACCTGCCTCCAGGTTTTTGGATGCTCTCTCCATATACTCAGCCATCCTGGAGCGGAGACCAAGTACATAGTCCACAACATCTAGCTTAGGCTTTTTGAAAGGTAACTCCCATCCTTCCTTCACCAAACATAGTGGACCCCTCACAGGGTGGCCAAACAAAAGTTCAAAAGGGCTGTAGCCAACCCCCTTCTGTGGGACCTCTCGGTAAGCAAAGAGCAAGCAGGGTAAAAGGATGACCCATTTCCGCCTGAGCTTCTCTGGTAAACCTTTTATCATTCCCTTGAGGGTCTTGTTGAATCTCTCCACAAGCCCATTGCACTGTGGGTGATAGGGTGTGGTAAACTTGTAGTTTACTCCACACTCCTTCCACTTTGCTTTTAGATATCCAGACATGAAGTTTGTACCTCTGTCTGATAACACCTCCTTTGGGAAGCCCACTCTTGAGAAAACTGTAATGAGGGCTTTTGCCACCACAGGTGCTGTGGTGGTCCTTAGGGGAATTGCCTCTGGGTACCTGGTGGCATGATCCACTACCACCAGTATAAATCTGTGCCCAGATGCTGTTTGAGGATCCATGGGACCCACAATGTCTATTCTAACACGTTCAAAGGGCACCCCCACCACAGGTAGTGGTATCAGGGGGGCCTTTGTTGTGCCACCTGACTTACCACTGGCTTGGCAAGTGACACAGGAGCGACAAAACTCCTTGACATTTTCTGACATATGAGGCCAGTGAAAGTGTGGAACAAGCCTGTCCCAAGTCTTGTTCTGGCCTAAGTGTCCTGCAAGGGGAATATCATGGGCCACGGTGAGAAGGAAACCCCTAAACTTCAAAGGTATGACCAACCTCCTGGTTGCACCAGGCTTGGGGTCTCTAGCCTCTGAGTAAAGGTGTCCATCATCCCAATAAACTTTATGGGCACCTTGAGCATTCCCTGCAGCCTCAGCAGCAGCTTGCTGTCTGAGGGGTTCAAGTAAAGGGCAATCTAATTGAGCCTGCCCCAGGTCTGCCCTTGAGGGTCCCCCTGTCCCCAGAAACTCAACCTGATCAGGCTCAAGTTCCTCAGAGACAGTCTCCTCTTGGACTGCAGAATCAGTTTCCTCTGAAATCTGATCCTCAACCTGGGGCAAGGGGGAAGACAAAGCCTTAACCCTCTTGCTCCTTCTCTTGGGTTGTGGTTGGTCTATTGTTCCAAGATCCACCACTGGTTCAGGAAGGCACTTCTTAGCCTGAGTCCTTGTCACTGCAAGGACATGTGCTGAAATCCCTAGCATTTCTGCATGAGTCCTGTACTCCACTTCTGACCAAACTGAGCTTTCAAGATCATTGCCTAACAGACAGTCTACTGGGAGGTCTGCACTCACAACAACTTTCTTTAGGCCATCTACCCCTCCCCAGGAGAAGTTCACAACAGCCACACTATGTGAAGTAGTGGAGTTGCTTGCATTGGTCACTAGGTAACTTTCACCTAGTACAATCTGTCCAGGGTCCACAAAGTCAGGTGTCACCATAGTGACACTGGCACATGTGTCCCTGTAGGCCTGAGCCAGTTTCTCATTTATCAAAGGCGTCTGCCTATATTTGCCCAGGTTACTGGGACTCACTGTAGTGGACAAAGCTAAATCCACATCATATAGGAGAACTGCCTGAGTAGGGATTCTGACTAGGCCAGATTCCATCTCAGTACCCAAGGTTAACCCAACTATACCCTTAGGTTGTGTACCACCACTGTTAACTGTACTAGGGGGTGCAGGTGCTTTAGGAGCTACAGTGGTGGGGACTGGATTTTTCTTGGTGCATTCACTGCCCCAGTGTGAAACTGATTTGCAGGTATTACACCAAGGTTTCTTTGGGCCATCATTCTTCTTTTTCTAGTTGCCATTTTGGGAATCACCCTCCTTATTACTAGTTTGGGGGCCTGAAGAATTCTGGTCCTTTTCTTTATCTTTCTGATTTCCACCCTTCTGGTCTGTTTTCTTCAGGTCACCACCTTGGTTCTGGGGTTTCTGCTTAATCCTTGTTCTGACCCATTTGTCTGCCTTCTTTCCCAATTCTTGGGGAGAGGTCAGATCAGAGTCAATAAGGTATTGATGCAACAGCTGGTTCTGACAGTTATTAAGGATCTGCTCTCTCATTATAAGATTGTACAATCCTGTATAGTCTGAGACTTTACTTCCCTGCAGCCAACCCTCCAGAGCCTTAGTGGCACAATCAACAAAATCAGTCCAGTCCTGAGTCTGTGCTTTTTGGGTGTCTCTGAACAACAACCTGTATTGCTCAGTGGTTAGGCCAAACCCTTCAATAAGAGCACTCTTCAGGACAGAGTAGTTTTTGGCATCCTCAGGTCTAACTGTGAGGAGCCTATCCCTCCCTTTCTCAGAAAAGGAGTACCATAAAATTGCAGCCCACTGATCCTGAGGAACCTGCTGTACCATGCAGGCTCTCTCAAGTGCAGTCATCCATTTGTGGATGTCATCCCCTTCCTTGTAGGGGGGCACAATTTTTGTCAGGTTTCTATTATCATAGCTCCTGTCTTTCTCTCTAGGAATTATGCTGCCACCAGTGGCATCTAAGCCACACAACTTTTGCTCTCTTGCCAAGGCAAGTCTAGCTTGAGCCAGGGCTACCTCCTCCCTCTCTATTTGGAGTTTGACAGCCCTCATCCTGGCTCTATGTTCTATCTTCTGAGAGGAAGCCATCCCTCTCTGAGATTCTCTTGAGGCACTAGAAATGTGAGAGTCCCCTGATGGAGATCTCACTCTTCTGTTGCCTGGGAGAATGATATTTTGGGATCTGGGGAGGTGCTGGCCCTCTCCATTCCCCAGTAGGTTTAAGTTGGCCTGGTTAAGCCTGGCAACTATAACCTGGCTACCCCTCTGATCCTGATTTTCTGGGTCCTCTACATCTGAGTCCTCCTCCTCCTCTTCCTCCTCTTCTTCTTTTTCTTCTGGAGTGGTATCAGTTACAGGGGGGTTCACTCCATCTCCTGAATCTAGGGGAGCTGCACTCGCCTTAGCTAAGTCATCCTGTTCTAGAATGTGTAGTATCCTGTATATTATGTGTATGCATATTTCCCACTACTCCATCTGTAGAACACTCTGGTGTGATGTCATTTGGAGTGTTGTTCTATGAAGCTGTCAGTTGGAGTAGGGCTGAGTGCCTAGCTGTGTACTCCTGGTGGGGCTATCTACTGATGTACTACTGATCTCCATCTATCTTCAACAAATCTACTTGAACATCACCAACCTGCGTGGAGTCAGTTACTACATTTATTTGGCGACGATTGAACTAAAGAACCTGCATGTGCTACCTCTAAAGACCACTCAGGACATCTTGTGTTCCTACTCTCAACCTCAAGTAACTTCAAGCAACCTACAATTCACTCCAACTCTTCATCTGGCATACATCAGCCCCACCAGTGACCTGCCACCGGTCGCCCTCAACGCTCAAAGTGCCAGTTCCAGTTTAATCTGTGAGGGTAAGCCTGTCTATGTCTGCGTTGTGTGTGGTAAATCTGCCATCAACAAGCCTACACACTTTCTGGTGAAGAAGTGTGTCCTCACAAGTATACGTCAGTTACAGTCTACTACAGCCTGTCCCAACGCTGTCAGTCTCTTTGCAACTCAAGTCTACCTTCTGTCTCTACAGAGTCTGTTCTCCGTGCAGAGTCACAAAACGTCTGTTTAAGTAGACTTTCTGACATTTGGAAAAACGCCTTGCTTAGAGAAATAACATAGAGCATTTAAGTAAGAATGCTGCCAACTATTTCATGAATCTATCTGGGTTCTTGCCGTTGTGTGAGAAAACATTTGCAGTACTCGATAATTCGAGTGATGGGCCATGATCTCTGTCAGCCTGAACACTTTGTCATGTGCCTTCAACCCAGAGTCTGTCGACTTCGTTTTTATTTACTCTGTGACAAGTGACAATTTTGTATTTTAGTGCTTCGTTTGGAAAACTTTCTGACACACTGTTTCTGCGCCACATTGAAGTGTAAACTGTCGTTTTTTCACTTCTATTTACATCAGTGCAAGACTTTGTTTTAAAGTGGTGCCAAATTCTGGATACACCTCAAGCATCTTTCAATACAGTTTGTATATTTTCAGTATTTTATTGTCTATTAGTGAATATCGTGGCACTTATTCCAGCGTTAAAAACCGCCTTTCTACATTTGAAAAATGCAGCGCATGTCATGCAGCGCGTTCCGTTCGCACTCACCTTCTTTCCTTCACCGAGCTCCTATGACGTGCTATCTTCCCTGCTGGATCCTTGGAAGCTGTTGGTGTGTGGAAGCGTAGTGAGCCACCTGGCTTTGCGCCACTGTACGTGCCTCCATCTTGCCCCTGACGTTTCTTTTATGTCTTCAGCAGCCAGTGAGTCCTGCCATCACCCGAGTCTGTTTCCGATCGTTCTAAATATATATATATTATAATAATATATACTTCAAACCAAGCTTGATCTGCTGTTTTTCTAGGAACATCCGACAAGAAGGTACTGTGCATTTTGTTTTCGTTATAATGCTGATATATTTCTCGGGGGCATAGATCGAGCTCCGGTGGGTAAAGTTATTGTGAATGCGCATATAAAAACTTTGACATCAACAATGTACTGCACAAAGTTATGCTGCCATCTACTGGGCCAAATTGGAATTTATTTGAATTAGAGATTATTCATCAGCAGTTTTCACTCCTATCACGAGTTTCGTGGAGCTTCTACAAAGTTCTAGTGTGTTTTTTAAGTGCCTAGTGGTTCTTCCTTATTTTTGCGGTGACAGGCACACCTTGGTCATTTTCGAAGTATGAGTTTGCTGTGTATATGTATAAGTTTTAACGCAAAAATGATTTCTTTCACAGGCAATTGTAGTTTTTGTATTTTCTTATATAATTTGCCAATTGGTTATACATTCCAGCAAGTTACAACTTATGTAATAAGTTTGGACATTCTACAGTTAATTGTGCACAATTAAGTTTAGTCTCGTACAGTAATTTGCATATTGTTGTTACCCCATATGGGGTGTCACGCATGTATATTTTTTGATCCTGTTATTTCTGTGCACAATTATGACCTCTTCAAGAGGTGTGTTTTGTTGTTTGGTTAAGTGCACGCCTACATTGTTAGGTTTTCTGTTTGCATGGTTCCTACCTCGCATTTTTTTTATATACACAATTTCTGACCTCTCTGGAGGTGTATTTATTGGGTCCGCCCATCATCCTGTGCATAATTTGACCTCAAGTCGAGGCACGTTCTTTACACATACATGTTATGTCATGTATACCTTCACTTCAGTGCACATTTTTACCTTTCTTAAGGTGTCTAGTGTAGGTTAATGTTTTTTTGTCTACAGTGCACAACTACTCATGGCATTCCATGTGTTTACCTTCACTTTAATGCACGTTTTAAACCTTTGTTAAGGTGTCTAGTGTAGGTTAATGGTTTCACGTCAACTGTGTACAATACTTTTGGATATCTTGTTTTTCCTCTGCACATTCACATTTTACCCTGTTGGGTGTATAGTTTGGAGTTTCACCTTTTACTGTACTACAGTGGTCTATTAAGACTGGGCATTTCTTCATTCTGTTTTACAAACTCATTTCGCTGTAGCCCAGTACTTTTCAATTGTAAATTTTATTCTATGTTTTTATTGTATAGAGAGGAAGGAATTATAGATTACTTTTCTCTTCTTCTCTATCATCTTATTTTCTCCTGATGTGATTTACTCTTTTGTGTACTTTCCTGGCCAGTTCGTGCACAGAGAGTTCTCATTGATGGTTTCTATTTCTTCACTTTATCTCTTTTCGCATTCATCAGAAAAGAGGATGGGAAACAGATTTTGTATTTCTGTTTCTTATTATCTAACTTTACTTTGTTTCTTTGGCTCTCTTCTCGTGATTTCCATCCTATAGGTTTTAGCTTTGTTTCTACACTTCTATTTCTATCTACGACTTTGTTTCTACACTTCTCTTCTCTTTATTTCTGTCTACATGGTTATACACCTGATTATGTTCTTTTCGCTTTTATTAGAAAAGAGGATATGTAGTATCCTGTATATTATGTGTATGCATATTTCCCACTACTCCATCTGTAGAACACTCTGGTGTGATGTCATTTGGAGTGTTGTTCTATGAAGCTGTCAGTTGGAGTAGGGCTGAGTGCCTAGCTGGGTACTCCTGGTGGGGCTATCTACTGATGTACTACTGATCTCCATCTATCTTCAATAAATCTACTTGAACATCACCAACCTGCGTGGAGTCAGTTACTACAGAATGGCTATCAGGGTAGGAATGGTGAGACCTCTGCCCCTTTTTAGCCCTCTTGATATGCACAAGGCACACAAGTCTTTGTGGCTAAGTTTGTCATAGCTGGAAGTTGCCTTGGTAAGGTCCACTGTCACAGGCAGGGAACTTGGAGTCTCACCTGTGCCAGACATGACTGCTAGTGAGCTGTAAGTGGTGCACTTACCTACACTAAGTGTTTTCCTACTGTACCTTGCTAGTGAGTTGTAGTCAGGGTGTGCTACTCCCTTTAATCTACAACTACTAAGTTCAGTAGAACTTAATATGCTAAGCTTTTGATTTATATGTACCTAAGGTACTTGATGTGATCTTTCAATTTGATAAAAAGATTGCAATGGTAAAACAACAGCAAGCTCAAATCCGCACCGCTGCCCACCAATGTGAGAAGTTGGCCGGATATATGATCCTTCCAATTCTGGAACCACCTTGTATCAGTCCAAGCTTTCCCTTATGGTATCTGGTTGTAAGTCAACCTTGTAGACAAGCTATCTTAATGGTAGCATAGACTAAGCAGCCTTAAAGGCTTAACTCAAGAGGTCGTGTTAAGCGAGCTGTTTTACCAATCACAGTCCTGTAATATCAAATGAAAGGACACCACACAAGTATATATTATAAAAATATATGTATTTATTACTTAAAATAATCCCCAGTATTCTTTATGAATAAAGGAGCACAAGCGTTAAATCAAAAGCACAGTATAACATACAAAGTTGCACAATTATGGATGAGGGCGAGGGGCCACTCAGACCATATACTAAGAAAGTGGTATAAGAGATACCAATCAAACAGTGGTTAGGCCTAGGGCCTAGGGAATCGCTGGGAGCAGTCGGGACAAGCAATGCTGAAGTCGGGAAAAGCCGGCGGGATTCGGGTGCCGTGCTGAAAGCACATGCATGCACCAATGCAAGTCAATGGTGCGTAAAAGTTAAGCAAATAGAGTTTTAGGACACTTCCACTGAACCTAGAAAGACAAAACTTAAGACACAGACCCTAGAGGTGTGTACCATTGTGGGAACACCGGCGTTGCAATGTTACCTCACCCACAGGAAGCGGGTGCACAGGGTCAAAGTAGTGTCGGGTTTCGTCACGCTGGTTCTTGGTGCTTGAAGCTGAAGAGGCTGCAGGCGCTGTGAAGGAGAAGTGTCCAGTGGGATCCAAGGGTGGATCGAAGTCGAAAAGTACCTGAAAGCAGAGGGGACAGAGTCTGGGTCACTCAGCAGTGACCAGGGTGGAACCAGGATGGAACCAGGCAATGTCGGGCGCAATCAGGTGGTTGTCGAGGAGCTTCTCTCCGCTGTCACGTCGGCTCTGGGGCATCTACCAAGTCCAGGAGCGGGTCACGATCTGTCCCACAAAGGCTCTCGCCGTCAGCGCTGTCGGCTTCAAGATTGGAGCAAACAACACTTGGCAAAAGCAATCCATGCGGAACTGGAAGATTGCTTCTCACTCGGACCAGGAGGGTCAGAGGGGTACTCCTTTTCAGGGAAGTGGGTGCAAATCTGGAGCAACCAGAGTCACAAGTCGTATTTTGGTTTTCGTCAGCACAGGGGCCACAAGCCAGCTGGCGAGGGACTGGCCAACGCGTTGAGCCAAAAGAAGCAGAAGGGCCCCACGCAGCACTCGTCGAGTGTGGAGGGCTGAACTTCAGTGCAAGAGTGGCTCAGTGTTGGGGTTTCTCAAACCCCGGTGTACAGCTTGGAGGGTCACTCGTGGGCTGCACGGTCAGTGTCTCGTGGTCTTTTCAAGATGGCGTGCCCCACGCTTCCGGTCACCTCCATGGGTCTCAGCTGTGCGGGGACTGTGGATCGGGCTGTTAGAAGGCAGGCAAGCTTGATCTCGTCGATCTCTGTTGCTCGAGTTCTGGCGGGAACTGCAACAAAGCAGACGTCGAGGTGCTAGATGGTGCCTGTTTGCACAGGGTGGTCACTCCTTGACCACAAGGGAGATTCTTCAGTCTTCTACGTTGAGTAGGATGTCAAAGGGTCCAGAGTTTCGTTTCTTATGTTTCATCAGGATAATCTGAAGTGCATTGGCACTGCTCCCACTCTTATTCGAATCTGGGGGGCTGGATTACCTGCTAGGTCCCCTCCTATGGGTGGGACCCAGGAAGGGGGTGGATACACCCCTTTCCTTTGATCCAGGCCGCGCTGGGACTGGGGCTGGTGTGCCCCAGAACCGGTTTGACCGGATTATGCAAGGGGCAGCCTTGTGCTCCCCATGCAGTGTCTGGTTTCTTTCAAACCTCCCTGCTGCAATCCACTATCTCCTGTCTGGGGGGGTGTGACACCTCCCTGCGACAGGAAACCCTTTATCCAGGCCCCCTTGGCTGAGTTTCGGTCAGCTTCCGGGGGTCAGACTTGTGTCTGTGGCAGAAGCATCCATTTTGTGGATCTGAGGCTCTTTTAGAAAGTAACCGCATTTCATTAAAGTAACATGTCTTACCACTCTAGAGGGGTGGAATGCTATCCCCGTCACCAGAACTGGTGAGGGGATAGTATTCCAAATCGTATGACACCTTACACGACATGTTTTGATAAAGCCAAACCAAAGTTGCTATATAACCGCGAGGATTATAATGCACTTAATAGTATATGGTATGGCATTATCCTGAAACAGCTTAGGGATTTGTTCCCGACGGCTGCAGACAGGCTCAGCTCATGCTAGAGCTCCATCTCACATTAAACCACGCACTCTGCCTCCAGAATTGATATGGCCTTCCATAGGAGTGGCTCACAGGTTTATATGTGTCCAGATATAGGTTTAGATATAGGTATACTATATCTAAGCAAGAGGTGATTACACCATCTTGCCCCAGCTGAGTGATCAGCCAGTTGTGTCAATTTAAGAACCGGCCAGGGGTGGCAAAAGATATGCTGCAGCCCCTGGTAGGCCTTGGTGGCACCTATGCCCTGAGCACCTATAGTGCATGGTACAGGGGCTAACAAGGAGACCATTTCCAATTGTGGTATGTACCTATAGCACATGTATTAATAATTTAGAGAGAGAACAGCAGGCTGAGGGTCTGATTAGCAGGCCCACAGCCTCAGTAGTCAAAAACCAGTGAAGCAAAAAGCAAAAATTTGGGGTGACCATAGGATAGCAGACCCTACTCTCCTACAGAACTAAAGTCTGGTTTCCTCTCATGGATGTCAAAGTGGAAGAAGTGGTGAGAGCCTGTCAGTGGTGACCAGTGAAACGAATCCTCCTGCACCCATTATGACAGAGCAGCGACCAGAAGACCAGTGGATGTGGGCAAGCATGGATTTTGGAAGTCTCCTGGATGGAAGACACTCCATGGTGGTGATCGACAACTACTCGAAGTATCCTGAGGTAGAGGTGCTGTCCTCTCTGAGTGCTGGAGAAGTCATACTCAAGCTGGAGAAAGTGATGGCCGCCCATGGGCTCATCAAAGAGATCAGAACTGATAATCGTCCACCATTTCAGGGACATGAATTTGCATCATACCTGACGTCTCATGGAATTGTACCCAAGAAGATAACCCTGAAGTGGCCGCAAGCTAATGGTGAAGCGGAGCGTTTCATAAGAATCTTGAATAAAGTTATCCGAATGCAGTGGCCAAGAGTGAGTCTGTGGAACAATCTATATACTCTTTTCTACAGGATTACAGGCAGACTCCCCACACACCAATGGGCGTACTCCAGGGTATCTGTCCATGGAACGAGTGGTTAGTGATTCTATCCCTCATCATCCCCGATGGGTTCCAGAAGACATAAACAATAGTGCTGTAGATTGCAGAAGGAACCGAGGCAATGATCATGTCAGCAGAAGGCGTAGAGCGGAGACATCTAAGCTCAAGGTAGGGGCTTTGGTTATTGTTCAAGACCGGCACCCTAGAAGTAAGTTCCACCTTCCCTTCGAAAAATATCCCTTGTGTATTACTCACGTTCGAGGCACACAAGTCACGATCAAGAGAGGCTTGGAAGTGCTCACAAGAAACGTCTTGGTGTTCAAGAAGTACCATGGGCGCCCTAGTACTGAAAATATATTGGCGGAACAAGGTCCAGATGACTGCCACTGGGAAGATTGGTCCGAAGCTGATCATGATATGCAGGGAGGTAAAGTTGTGGCTGTGTCCAAACTACCTCCAGGTCTTCAGCGAGATGTGTTGGAGTCTCCAGTAGCCACTGAAAGTACCGGTGAGTGCCAAGAGAATCGCACTCAGTATAGACTGTGGAAGAATCCTGAGCCATCGAGTCGTTTAAAGAACTTTCATTGCTAGGTTATCCCCTGATGGAACTGGTAACTTATATGCTGCTCTCTGAGACTTTTTATTTCAGATGCTATGAATGTTTGTGCTAAGAGCCCGGTGTTGGTATGGGTGAATTCTTTGTTTGGGGAGGAATGTCGTATCACTCCTCACGATATTCTATTTTAGGCGTGCCCATTCATAATACGTAACCGAGGGGTGGGCAACGAGCTCTCGCCGCTTACGCGATGGTTTTGGTTTGCACCGTGCAGCACGGGCTGGTGTTAATAAATAGTTGTGCGTGTGTGCTCGGCCTCTGAGCCGACACACGCGAGCAACTGTGAAATACCACTTGTGTCCTGCCTTATTCATTGCGGCCTATGCCACGCGTCCCTCATAAGTTCAAAAAGAATTTTATTGAAAATAAAGAGGTGTCATCATACAAACATGTGATCAATCAAGATAGAATGAGTCACATATGTAGTCCAACATAAATACAAGAATAAGAATAAAAGATAAAAACATATTGAAGAAAATAAGAGAAATAGTGCAATACCTATTAATATATGAGCTAAAGGATTATCTAAAGATAATTATGGGGGTTTAAGTCCCTCCTGCTGAGCTGGTTTAGGCAAAGCGTCCTGCCTTGCACATTTATCAAAGAATGTTGTAACAGGTGACCATAACTGAGTTCTCTTCATGGCCAAGTGGAGAGGAAATGTGGAAAATGTGTCCAATCTATGATTGTGGCATACATCGTACCACCAGGCTTTATAAGAAATCTTATTAAAGTCTTTCCAGTTTCTTGGTATTTGCTGAAAGGCAAGTGTTATTAGTAAATCAATAATTTTCATATTAAGTTCACAGTTATCCCAAGAAGGTGAAAGACTTCCCCAAAAAATCCTTTTACTCAGATTTGAATATTGGTACCAAAAATGACATTAATTTGAGACCATACACGTTCCCAAAACTGATATTCAGGTGAACATGAAAAAAGCATATGATACAAATCAGCTTCAGGAAATGTGCAAGACCAGCAAGTATTCGGCAAATTGGGGAATCTTTTGTTTAATGTGTGTGGGGATAGCATGAGTATGGTATAGATGTAAAATAATGTTTGCGTTAAACTAGCTGTTCTTGAGGTTTTACGTAGCTTAATCCAGATATTGTTCCACGTTGATAAAGGCCAGATTATATCAAAGTCTTTCTCCCAAGCCATTTCAATACTAGATTTCTGTTGTGTTGTACCTATGGATTGAAAGTAAGCATACATTTTTGATGCTTTGGGTTTAGTATGCAAAATAGCGGACAAGTTTACATGCAAGTCGTTAATAGGAGATTTGTGAGGCTTGCAACTAAGCTGAGTGTATATGTTAAGCACAGTGTTGCGTAGACTATAATACTTAGAAATTAACGAGACGGGCAAACTATATAACTGTCGAAGCGAGGAGAAAGAAACAAATTCATTATTTGAGAACAATTGGTGAATCCATATTAAACCATGTTGTCTCCACGATTTCCAATAAAAGGGCTTGTTATTTATCAATACAGTTTTATTGTGCCATATAGTAGAGGCTAAAAAAGATTCGAGAGAATCATGTAATGAAGGAAATATAGGGTTAAGGAGTTTGGAGGTGATTTTAAATAGGGAAGTAGATAAAGTTTGGGGCTTGCTAGAAAAGGAAAGATATTCATGAAATGAGTAAGGGAACAAAAACGAATTCTCAAGTGAGGTCCATAAGGGATGATCTTCAGTAGGATCAAGCAGCGAGTATGAGGCCTGTCGCAACAAGAACGCTTTTTGATAAGCTGGGAAATTGGGAAAATTAATTCCTCCTTCAGTTTTGGGTCGCATTAACTTGGAAATAGACATGCGGGGCTTTTTATTGTTCCATAAGAAGAAAGATAATATTAAATTGATAGATTTAAATAGTGTAGTAGAGATGGGAACCGGAATGTTGGACATGGTATATATAATTATAGGAGAGAGCATCATTTTTATGGTATTCAAACGACCCCACCAGGATAGGTAAACGGGATGCCATTTGGAGGTAAGTTCCGAAATTTTTTGAATGCAGGTATTCATACACAAAGTTACTGTGCCTTTAATTGTAGGCATGAAATTTAAGCCTAAATATTTGATATGATTTCCAAGTAAAGTTTGCTGAAGCAAAATCAGCTTTAAAGGTGAATTTAGTGAGAGGTAAGATTTCCCATTTGTCGCTGTTTAGTTTATATCCTGAAATCATTGAAAAGGAATGAACCTCCTTTAGAAATGCAGGAATTGATTCACTGGGATTTGAAATAAAAAGCAGAATATCGTCAGCGTATGCTGCAAGTTTGACATTGGTTGTGGGAGTTTCAAATCTGTGTATTCGTACATTTTGATGAATTTTTGAAAGGAAGGGTTCAAGGGCCAAATTAAAAAGGAAAGTGGATAAGGGGCATCCCTGACGCACTCCTCTGCCAAGATCAAAAAATGAAGATGTTAAACCATTAGCACAGACAGCAGCGTGTGGATTAGAATATAAAAGTGAGATTAGGGACGTAAATTTAGGGCCAAATCCGAATCATTTGAGAGTGTAGAATAGATACTGCCATTCAACTCTATCAAATGCCTTTTCTGCATCCAACGCTATTGCCGCAAGAGGGTGATTTAGAAATGGGGCTTCAGATAAGATATTTAAAAAAATTCTTGTGTTATCAGAGATTACTCGCGGTAAACAGTCATAATATCGATTCCAAAATATAGAATGGACATAATATAGAAGTAAAAATATAGAATGGACAAAATATCGAATGGACACAATATAGTGGTTACAAATATCAAATTTAAGGTAACTAATATCGATTTTCAAAATATAGAAGTCAAAATATCGAAGTATACAATATAGGCATTAAATATATCGATTTTTTTAATAATATCAATTTTTTAAAGTGTTTTGTATGTTAGTATATGTGTGAAAGTGTATATTAATTTTTGTAATGTATGTTTAATGTATTTTAAGTAATGAATTTTATGTTATTTAATTTTTGCGTAATTTAATTCTGTAGCGGGTTGTGGGTTTATAGGGGAATAGGGTGGGAAGTAATTTAATTATATTAAATTAAATATTGATTTTTAGCAATTATTAATTTTTAATTAAATTTAGCTTTTTAGTTCTGTAGCGGGTTGTGGGTTTATAGGGGAATAAGGTGGGAAGTAATTTAATTGTAATTAATGAAATATTTTTATTTATTTATTGGTATTCATTTTGAATTTATTGTTATTTTTTAATTGGTAATTAATTTTTATTAATTGCCAATTAATTTGTATTAATTGATTAATTGTTAATTATGTTAATTTTCTAAATTTATTTTCTGTAGCGGGTTGTGGGTTTATAGGGGAATAGGGTGGGAAGTAATTTAATTGTAATTAAGTAAATAAGTTTTTTTCATTTATTGATATTAATTTTAAATGTATTGTTAATTAATTTTTAATTGGTAATTAATTTCTATTAATTGGCAATTAATTTTTTATTAATTGGTAATTATTTTGTATTAATTAAATATTTGATAATTATGATAATTGTATTAATGTATTTTCTGTAGTGGGATGTGGGTTTATAGGGGAATAGGGTGGGAAGTAATGTAATTGTAATTAATTACATATTAAAAATACTTTTTGTGTATTGATAATTAATTTACTGTTCATGTTTAATTGGTATTAATTTTATTATTAATTAGTTTTTGATATTGAAAATTAATTAGTTGTAAAATAATTATGAATAGGTTATTAATTTTTAATAACTAATATGTAGTTGTATTTCTAATTAATTATTACATAATATTAAATTGGTTATTAATTTCAATTAATGTTTTATTGGTATTGATATTTAATTTATTTTTAATAATATATTAAATCATTACTTTCCCTACTGTTAAACTCACTGGAGTGGGAATAGTAATTTTCACCCTCCCGCTATCCAACGCTTTCCCTACTGTTGCACTCTCTGGAGTGGGAATAGTATTTTTTACCCCTACGCTATCCAACGCTTTCCCTACTGTTGCACTCCCTGGAGTGAGAATAGTAATTTTTACCCCTACGCTATCCAAAGCTTTCCCTACTGTTGCACTATCTGGAGTGGGAATAGTAATTTTCACACTCCCGCTATCCAACGCTTTCCCTACTGTTGCACTCTCTGGAGTGGGAATAGTATTTTTTACCCCTACACTATCCAACGCTTTCCCTACTGTTGCACTCTCTGGAGTGGGAATAGTAATTTTTACCCCTACGCTATCCAATGCTTTCCCTACTGTTGTACTCTCTGGAGTGGAAATAGTAATTTTTACCCTTCCAATATCCAACGCTTTCCCTACTGTTGCACTCTCTGGAGTGGGAATAGTAATTTTTACCCCTACGCTATCCAACGCTTTCCCTACTGTTGCACGCTCTGGAGTTGGAATAGTAATTGTTACCCTCCCGCTATCCAACGCTTTCCCTACTGTTGCACTCTCTGGAGTGGGAATAGTTATTTTTACCCTTATGCTATCCAACGCTTTCCCTACTGTTGCACTCACTGGAGTGGGATTAGTATTTTTTACCCCTACGCTATCCAACACTTTCCCTACTGTTGCACTCTCTGGAGTGGGAATAGTAATTTTTACCCCTACGCTATCCAACGCTTTCCCTACTGTTGCACTCTCTGGAGTGGGAATAGTATTTTTTACCCCTACGCTATCCAACGCTTTCCCTACTGTTGCACTCACTGGAGTGGGAATAGTATTTTTTACCCTCTCGCTATCCAACGCTTTCCCTACTGTTGCGCTCTCTGGAGTGGGAATAGTAATTTTTACCCTTACGCTATCCAACACTTTCCCTACTGTTGCACTCACTGGAGTGGGAATAGTATTTTTTACCCCTACGCTATCCAACGCTTTCCCTACTGTTGCACTCTCTGGAGTGGGAATAGTAATTTTTACCCCTACGCTATCCAACGCTTTCCCTACTGTTGCACTCTCTGGAGTGGGAATAGTATTTTTTACCCCTACGCTATCCAACGCTTTCCCTACTGTTGCACTCACTGGAGTGGAAATAGTATTTTTTACCCCTACGCTATCCAACGCTTTCCCTACTGTTGCACTCACTGGAGTGGTAATATTAAATGTTACCCTCCTTCTACCCTTCGGTAAAATATTGTAGATTTTTTATTAATTTAAAGGTTATTTGAGTATTTTTAAGTATGTTTTAGTTAATTTATTATTTCATTAATTTTAAATTACTTTTAAGACATTTAAAAAAATTCGATATTTTGACTGACTATATTTTTTACAGACTATATTTTGGATTCGATATTTTTGTACTTACCTGTTTGTAGATAGGAATTCGATATTTTGTCATTCTATATTTTGGTGACTATATTTTGGTAAGTCTATATTTTGTCATTCTATATTATGTCAGTGATCCATTTCTCGCCCTTTCACAAAACCGAATTGTTACTTGCCTAATATATTTGGTAAGATAGGGTCTAAACGTAAGGCTAGTGCGTTGGAAAAAATCTTGTAATCTATATTGACAAGTGATATGGGTCTGTAATTTTTACAGTATTTCAAATCTTTGCCCTCTTTGGGTATTAGACAAATATGGGCATCTGATAAGGAACCCTTGGATTTTCCCACCGAAAAAAAGGAATCAATTAAAAATTTAATTTAGGCATTAATACTTTAGAAAAATGAAGATAAAATTTGACCGTAAAACCGTCTGGGCCAGGTGCCTTATTTTTTTTTTGAGATGTTGAAGTGCATCTACAAGTTCATGTTGCGTTATCACTGTTTCCAAGGATGATAAGTCAGGAAAGTTCTGTTGAGTTTTATGTAAAGTTGAAAAGAATTGTGAGAGCAGTTGGTTAGTAGGATTCGTTTCAGAAGAGTATAATGACTTGTAAAACAGTGCAAATTCATAAAAAAGAAATTGTGTCTTTGAATTTTAAAGCAGAATGCTCATCATAAATAGAATCGATGTTCAGTTTGTGTTGTTTGGTTTTCAAATAATTGGCTAGGATTTTACCATCCCTATTTTTTCCCCCATAAAATTTTGCACTAGATTTCAGTAGATATAATGAGGCATTGTCGGTTGATTCCTTGTTGAACTGTAATTTAGGTTTTATAAGGGCATTGAGAATATCTTTTGAATTGGATCAGGGGCGTAACAAACGCCCCGCAGGCCCCGCGGTGCGGGGGGGCCCGCTCCCCTCAGTAAATGAAGGGGGCCCGGCCCCCTCAGCTCTTCTGAGAGCTCTGAGAGAGGCTTGAGCAAGCCTCTCTCCTCTGCGTCTGAAGCAGGGGCAGGCTGCAGCCTGCTCGGAGCCCCTCGCCCCCTCCCGCTGACTGAAGGGAAACAATGTTTCGACATACATTGTTTTTCTTCAGTCAGAGCAAGCAAGGCCTGGAAAGAGGATGGGGGTGGGGTCCCAGTTAAAGCAGGTGAACGCTGCTCTATGCAGGTACAGTAGTGGATCAGGGGGGCCTCTGTCTCAGTTAAGCTGTGGAATCACTAAAATGGCGACATGAGGCAGACCATTGCACCAATAAAAGGGCAGTTTTTACGAGGGCGCTGGGGGCCATATTAAAAGGGTCCCGGGTAACTACAGGAGGGGCCACAGAGACTTGTGCTGCTCCTCATGTGACATGGACTGCGCAGTCCGTGCTCCGGGGGTCAAATAGACATTGAGTATATTTCAGTCAAACTTTCAGGATGGCTATCAAATATGCAAATAATCTTATTTAAAATTAATCATATGTTAATTAATTTTATATGTAGTAATTGTAGATATCCTGAAGACCTGACTGGACTTTACTCTTCAGTGAATCCACAAGTCAAGCCTTAGTCTGGATTGACCCTGGCGAATCCAGGGGCCCCTCCTCAGAAGCGCGGGGCCCTTGCAATCATCACCCTCATAACTGCCCCAGTTGTGTCTATTACAGACTGACAACACACAGAGCTCATAGGGGCCCCTCCATAAACGCCTTTCTGAGTTCTTCAGGAGTACCACAGGATTTTACAGGCGTACTACAGGAGTGCCCCAGGAGTCCTACAGGAGTAATACAGGAGTACTACAGCAGTACTACATGAGAATTACTGGAGTTCCACAGGCGTATAACATGAGTACTACAGGTGTACTACCGGAGTACCACCGGAGTTCTACAGGAGTACACAGGAGTAATACAGGAGTACTAAAGGAATACCCCAGGAGTCCTACAGGAGTAATACAGGCGTATTACAGGAGTACCCCAGGAGAGGAGTAATACAAGAGTACTACTGCAGTACTACAGGAGTACTACATGAGAATTACAGGAGTTCTACAGGCGTACTACAGAAGTACTACAGGTGTACTAGCGGAATACCACCAGAGGTCTATAGGAGTACTACAGGTGTACTACCGGAGTACCACCGGAGTTCTACAGGAGCAATACAGGAGTACTACAGGAGGACCACCGGAGTTCTACAGGAGTACCACAGGAGCACTACTGGAGTTCTACAGGAGTACCCCAGGAGCCCTACAGGTGTAATACAGGAGTACTACAAGAGTACTACATGAGAATTACAGGAGTTCTACAGGCGTACTACAGGAGTACTAAAGGTGTACTACCAGAGTACCACTGGAGTTCTACAGGAATACTAAAGCAATACTACAGGAGTTCTACAGGCATACTACAGGAGTAGCGCAGGAGTTCTATAGGAGTACTACATGTGTACTACAGGAGTACCATCGGAGTTCTACAGGAGTACCACAGGAGCACTACTGGAGTTCTACAGGAGTACCCCAGGAGCCCTACAGGATAACTACAGGAGTACTACAGCAATACTACAGGAGTACTACATGAGAATTACAGGAGTTCTACAGGCATACTACAGGAGTACTAAAGGTATACTACCAGAGTACAACCGGAGTTCTACAGGAGTACTACAGGAGTACTACAGCAATACTACAGGAGTACTATAGGAGATTTACAGGAGTTCTACAGGTGTACTACAGGAGTTCTATAGGAGTACTACAGGTGTACTACCGGAGTACCACTGGAGTTCTACAGGAATACTACAGCAATACTACAGGAGTTCTACAGGCATACTACAGGAGTAGCGCAGGAGTACTACAGGTGTACTATCGGAGTACCACCAGAGTTCTACAGGAGTATTACAGGAGTAATTCAGGATTACTACAAGAATACTACAGGAGTACCGTAGGAGCGGGGGCATAACAAACGCCCCGGGAGCCCCCGCGGTACGGGCGGCCCCACTCTCTTCAGTAAATGAAGGGGGCCCCGGCCCCCTCAGCTCTTTGGTGAGCATTGTGAGAGAGGCTTGCTTTGCTCTAAAGCAAGCCTCTCCCCCTCTAAAGCAGGTGCAGGCTGCAGCCTGCTCTGAGCCCCTCCTGCTGACTGAAGAGAAACAATGTATCAGCTTACATTGTTTCTCTTCAGTCAGAGCCCGCCCAAAGGATGGGGGTGGAGGCCCCAGAGACAGCATTCTCCAGAGCAAAGCTCATATGAGAAGGGATGAGGCAGCAAAATGGTGCCCTCAGGTAAGCACTCTTGTTAGAACACAGCATGTGGGCGTCTTCAGGGGAGGTGGGGGCAAGGGGGGCCGAGAAGGGTGCAAGGCAGAAGGGAGAATGGTGCAAGGTAGAGAGGAGAAGGGTGCAAGGTAGAGAGGAGATGGGTGCAAGGCGGATGGGAGAAGGGTGCAAGGCAGGGAGGAGAAGGGTGCAAGGCAAAGGGGATAAGGGTGCAAGGCAAAGGGGATAAGGGTGCAAGGCAGAGAGGAGAAGGGTGCAAGGCAGAAAGGAGATGGGTGCAAGGCAGAGGGGAGAAGGGTGCAAGGCAGAGAGGAGAAGGGTGCAAGGCAGAGGGGAGAAGGGAGTAAGGCAGAGGGGAGAAGGGTGCAAGGCAGAGGGGAGAAGGGTGCAAGGCAGAGAGGAGAAGGGTGCAAGGCAGAGAGGAGAAGGGTGCAAGGCAGAGGGGAGAAGGGAGTAAGGCAGAGGGGAGAAGGGTGCAAGGCAGAGGGGAGAAGGGTGCAAGGCAGAGAGGAGAAGGGTGCAAGGCAGAGGGGAGAAGGGTGCAAGGCAGAGGGGCGAAGGGTGCAAGGCAGAGGGGAGAAGGGTGCACGGCAAAGGGGAGAAGGGTGCAAGGCAGAGGGGAGAATGGTGCAAGGCAGAGGGGAGAATGATGCAAGGTAGAAAAGGGTGCAAGGCGGAGGGGGAGAAGGGTGCAAGGGGGAGGAGGAGAAGGGTGCAAGGGGGAGGGCGAGGAGGGTGTAAGGCAGAGGGGAGAAGGGTGCAAGGGGGATGGTGATGAAGTTAAAAATGTGCCCCCCCACCCTAGGAAACATTTCTGCAGACGCCCATGGCAACACACACTGCTTTGTGAGAGAGAGTGGGCCAGAGTGGAGAGAGAGAGTGGAGAGAGAGAGAGTAGAGAGAGGGTGGAGAGAGAGTGGAGAGAGAGTGGAGAGAGAGAGAGTGGAGGGAGACAGTGGAGAGAGTGCAGAGAGAGAGTGGAGAGAGAGAGGGTAGAGAGAGTGGAGAGAGAGTGGAGCGAGAGCAGAGAGAGAGTGGAGGGAGAGAGCAGAGAGAGAGTGGAGAGAGGGTAGAGAGAGAGAGTGGAGAGAGAGTAGAGAGAGAGTAGAGAGAGTGGAGAGAGACAGTGGAGAGAGAGAGAGAGTGGAGAGAGAGTAGAGAGGGAGAGAGTGGAGAGAGAGAGGAGAGAGAGAGGAGATAGACAGTGGAGAGAGAGAGAGTGGAGAGAGCATGGAGAGACAGTGGAGGGAGAGAGAGTGGAGAGAGAGGGAGAGAGAGAGAGTGGAGAGAGACAGTGGAGAGAGAGTGGAGAGAGACAGTGGAGAGAGAGTGGAGAGAGAGAGTGGAGAGAGAGAGAGTGGAGAGAGAGAGGAGAGAAAGAGTGGAGAGAGAGTAGAGAGAGAGAGAAGAGAGAGAGAGTGGAGTGGAGAGAGAGTGGAGAGAGAGTGCAGAGAGAGTGGAGAGAGAGAGAGAGTGGAGAGAGAGAGTGGAAAGGGAGAGAGTGGGGAGAGTGGAGAGACAGAGGAGAGAGAGTGGAGAGAGAGAGAGAGGAGAGAGAGAGGGAAGGGAGAGAGAGAGTGGAGAGATTGGAGGGAGACAATGGAGAGAGAGTGGAGAGAGAGAGAGAGAGACAGTGGAGAGAGAGACAGTGGAGAGAGAAACAGTGGAGAGAGAGACAGTGGAGAGAGAGTGGAGAGGAGAGAGACAGTGGAGATAGAGTGGACAGTGTTGAGAGAGAGAATGGAGAGAGAGAGATAGAGTGGAGAGAGAGTAGAGACTGACTGACTCAGAGACTGAATACTGACTGACCGAGATACTGACTGGCTGAGAAACTGACTGAAAGAGAAAGAGAGAGAGACTGACTGACTGAGAGAGAGAGACTGACGGAAAGAGAGAGATAGAGAGACTGACAGAGAGAGACCGACTGACTGATAGAGAGAGACTGACAGACTGACTGACAGACTGACGAGAGAGACTGACTGACTGACAGAGAGACTGAATGACCGAGAGAGAGAGACTGACTCACTGAGAGACTGACTCACTGAGAGAGAGAGAGAGAGAGCGAGAGAGAGAGACTGTGATGGAATTGGGGTCACAGTGTGTATGAAGCTATGCAATGCCTCTTTAAGATTGCAATGTCTACTAATAAAAATATATTATCAAAATGTGCTCTTTGTAGTTACATCTGCTTTTGAAATACTGCATTGTCGCTTTGTCTAATGTTTTAAAACGGAAACGCGAAGGAGCAGTGGATGCACTTTTGTCAAAACTGAACGATGAGTGGGCCCGATGTTGTATATCATGACAGGAGTCTGCATCAGGAAACCGACCTAAAATTGGGCAAACTACCCCGGCCTACTGATGGCAGAGACCCTGTAATGAATGGACCACCACCTATGATAACCTGCCGGCAGACTAAGCCCAACCTTTAACTCCACCATCCAGTGTTACTTATAACGGCTGTATTGGTGACAGTGGCGTAACAATAGCCCCGCATCCGCTGCAGTATGGCGGGTCGCTGGCCTGAGAGATCTAGACTGGCACGGAGGATTGGAGGGGGCCCCCTCCATGTAGTTTGCAGGGGGGCCCCCTCAAGTTTCGTTATGCCACTGAATTGGATGTATAAAAAGAATGCTCCAGTCTCTTGATGTCTAGAAGTAGGGACCTGATACGTTTGCAGGCAATGTTAAGTTTTTTAGCCACATAACTTATAATAAAATCTCTTGCTGCAGCCTTAAACGCGGCCCTCGTACTTGTCACGGCACCTTGCAGCGCAACATCAGCCTGGTCTGGGTATACACAATTACACGCTCAGACATAACAGAAACCACCGGCTCAAACTAAGCACTGCTTATAAGGTCCAAAAGGCGATGTCGATTGTATTGCAAATGCTTGTTTTTTTAGGCATGATACACTGTACAACATGGCTAAACAATAGGTCTCGTAGGTGAGATCAGTTGGCTTTGACAAAGCTTGTTTGTTTTTCTTGATGCTGTTCTGCCACTGCAAATAGGATTTATTTCTCTATTCAATTTGTGCCAGTGTAAAACAGCATTGTGGGAAAGCATTGAAGAAGCCAAAAGGTCATGGCATTGAAAGGCGTGACATGCTGTATTGCTTGTTATGTATTTGTGAGGACAGACACAGTTATCCACTTAACCTCCATACTGCAAATTACATTTTCGTATGCTCTTCTTTCACTAAAGGCTTGATTATCTTTTTGAAGCTATTTGTATCATTACAATTCTTGCAAATAACCTTTGCTTCCGTTGCAGGAGTAAGTTACCCAGCGAGTTGCAAGGTGTTGTATGAGCTTTCACTGCGCCACTGACGTAGTGTCCTAGATCTGAGTGGAGCGCGTCCCCATTACAGTTTTCTCGAACACAAATACGTTTCTTCTAAGGGACTAATTCACAAGTTTTATTAACATTTTGTAGGGTAAAAACGTGGATATTGTTTCTCAGGGAAAGCCTGAAAATCCGAGGGTAACAATTTTTCATGAAGTCCTGGACAGAGAGAGGTCTTTTGTTAATTGTACTGTGGAGTTTTATTTTCTGCACACAAAAAACGGAATGCAGTCTAACAAGTCTGCTCTGTACGTTAGCCCCAGGGCACACCCCTTAACGAGAAATTCCTGTCTGAATGACAAAGGCCCGCCTAGAAGTCTAAAGAATTAACGGAAAGTACACTTTAAAGCTCTTCCTCAAAATCTATGATTTCATAATTCTGGGTTTTCTGCTATGTTTTCGTATCTGGGTGCTGAGTCACAGTTTGAAAGAGTAGGCAGAATTATCGGACGTTAAATGTTAATTATAATACACCACACGATCTGTGATAAAGGTCGCTCATATGACAAGGCAATGCATGAACAGTATTAGAGATCAAATGCAGATCTGAAATAACTGACTTAAAAAAAATGTCTGCCATTCTTTGACAAAAGCAAACTGTGCCCAACATCTAGGGTGACCAACTGGCATGGGTGCAAATTCAGGACAGTAAGTGTAAACATTCAGAACAAAGGGTCAAAATTCAGGACAAAACTTCTGGACAAAAGGTAAGTTTTACAGACACAACAGAGGAAGTTGTGTGATAGTATAAACTTTAGTAAACAGACAACCACTTAAGTACAAGTCAAAATAAGTTTACATTAGGTTGAGGCAATTGTGTACTTCACGTTTTTAGGTCTCGCCTTAGGGGAGGACCTCATGTAATCCATCTGCTTTTCTACCCAAAAACGTGCACGTGTTGCATTGCTTTCCATTGCAACGCATGCACGTTTGGCGATTTCCTTGCGGGAGCCAGCTGCACCATGTGCTCACGCACGTTCCCGCGAGGGAAACACTGGGGAGTCAGCAGGGCGCACAGGGCCATCTGTCTGGTGTCAGGTTTCCTTGCCGCCTGCTGCTTTAATCAATTTCCTGAAGGTCTCGCGCATTCCAATGCCGCTTTTCTGTTGCCGACCGTGCTGAAAACTGAAACCCGTTATTGTGAAAAGTTCAGGGCTCGTTAATGGTAGGGGGGACAGTCAGGACCGGGTCATTTCTAGGGCCGTTGATATAATAAGGGTCTTACCTCAAACTTGCCGTCCAAGTCGATGTCGCGGAGCAGGTCGTGCTGCACGGGGTGCTCTTCCTGGGGGGTGGTGAAGGTGCTGTCCGGACGGGTCTCGTCTGCCATCTCCCTCAGTCAGGGATGTGGTCCCGGCTCAGCCTCCGAGTGGCAGCAGAGCTCAGCTCTGTGATCTTCCAGATGCAGCTGCTCCTCACCCTCCCTCTGTGCTGGGGGGGCTCCCTGCGGGCTGGCAGCTTCCAACACAGATCCACCTCCTCCTCCTCCCTCCTTCAGCGTCCCCCCCGTCCACTGGCTGATGCCCCCTTCTCCTGGACTCCACAGGACGCCATCTTCTGGGCCATTGGCTGGGTGGGCCACTAGCTACCTTTGCCCTCATTTCAAGGGGCTCTGATAGGGGGTGTTGCTGGCATTGACCTCTTGTGCAACCCTCCCTTTACATCCAGGACACCTGTCTCCGGAATTGTACCCCTTTTTTCTGACCAGACACCTGCTTTTATTATGGCACTTCCATATTCTCTTTCTTTGTTCAGTACCTATTAGAAGGCTGCTCTACCCTTTCTCTCACCACTGGGCACCAATGTTCAACGTCTAGGTCCTTTCTTTCTACACGGGACACTTCTTTTTAAATCGCCACCTTTTGCTTCTCTTCGTAGCACCTATTTTTAAATCCCTCTACCTCTTCTTTCTCTACGAGGCACCTCTTTTTAAATCGCTCTAGTTTTTCTCCCTCCTTCAGCCAACTCCTTTTAAATCGCTCTCCCTTTCTTTCTCTCCTCATGGCACCTCTTTTTATTTTAAAACGTTACGCCTTTTATTGCTCCTCTAGCCTCCTCTTTCTAAATCGCTCTGCTCTCTTCCTTTTCTCGTGGTACCTCTTTTTAAATCACTCTACCCATTCTCTCTCTCTGGGACACCTCTTGTTATGTCAGGTCCTGCTTCTTTTACCCAGGTGTGCTACTTGCACAATGCTGCTCTCGGCTCTCTTTCAATACACACCTCTTGTTCCATTCTGTACCCTTTCTCTAGGGGCAGACCACTCCTTGAGTTTAATGCTGCTCCGGTCTCCTTCTCTGCAGGGCACCTGGGCTGTTGTACAGTGACGTGCCTATGTGTTGCTTCTTGTGCGGGCACTTCTTTAATAGTGGCATGTGCACTTCCATGGGCGCCTCTTGTTGAATTTGAATTTTGATCGCTTCTTTCAAGTCAAGTCAAAAAGCTTTATTTCGATAAAAGTGATTATCATAAAAGCAGCTCAATACATAAAAATTCATAGTTAAGAACAACAGTAATAAGTTTTTGAGGTTTTTATATCGCTATACCAAAAATTTTAAAAAGACAATAGTTTCAATAAAAAATATTTGTACAATATTAAACTAGCCAACTAATTGATTAAGTTTTACAGGTTTAAGCAATTATGGCAGTAAAAAAAGAGAATTAAACAGATTGTTTTAGCTTTTTGGCTCGGATGGCCCAGGCCCAAGATAAAAATGTGGCCAAGGCGCAGGCATAAGGTACACTACTGTCCGAAATAAGTATCCTGATTGCCACATCATGACTCCTAGTCCCCAGCTGACGACATAGATTTTTAAGCCAAACCCTCCTCGCTTCTTTCTCGTTGCTTACTCGGGTTCTCTAGTTCAGACCTAGTTTCCTCATGCATGAACCCCGTTTAAAGGTGACACCCCCTTGCTGCTCAGATAGCTCGGGCTCTATGCTCGCCCTCTTTCCTCGGTGCAACCCCCGCCCCTTTCAGTGACGTACCTTTATTTATGCGCATACATCTCTCTTTTAACATCTATTTTACTCTCGGTGCAAGCACCCATTCAGAATGCGACTCCCACTTTTTAAGGAGAAAACACCCTATTTCTGCATAGATGCCTCCTGTCTTATTGTATGGATTGTAATTACTTTTATTTTGTGCTACCTACCTCTGACAAGTTGTTGAAGCGCTTTAGCCCACGCCGCCCGTGGCTCGGAAACCCAAGCGGTTAGTCCAAAGTTATGGTTATTTATTGTGAATGGGGTGCATTTACAAACCAGCATTTGCAATGCAATAGGTCTTGCATTTGCAAGAGTTTAAGCTATTGTCATTGTAAATGGCAATGCCTTTAATTTATGTTTCAAAACCCAAAACATAATTAAATGGCATTGTCATTTACAATGCCAACAGCTCAAACTCTCGAAAATGCGAGACCTATTGCATTGCAAATGCTTGTTTTGGTATG
This sequence comes from Lissotriton helveticus, assembly GCF_964261635.1. Classification (NCBI taxonomy): domain Eukaryota; kingdom Metazoa; phylum Chordata; class Amphibia; order Caudata; family Salamandridae; genus Lissotriton; species Lissotriton helveticus. The sequence continues at coordinate 527,136,564 of NC_136072.1, forward strand.
CGTGCAGCTTTGGACAACTGTGCAGGGCTTTATGTGGTATTTTATATGATAATAATCTATTTATATGGTTACTGCACTGGGTTATCCAGTCTGATATTTTGTTTACAACTCTTGGTCCTGAGCAGACATGTTTGGTGAGAGAAGTGGTCAGGATGATTTGCTCGGATAGACTTTGTTACTAGCATCTCATATCTGATTGCCATTGTGAGATGTGAAGCGGCACAAATTGGTGAACTAAAAGGAGGATTGCTGTGATGAACAGAGAGTTGCACTAGCTGACGGAAGTCACAAAGGTGCATTTCCCTGCAGGTTTCTTAAATAAGGCACTGTCGATACACTATTACATAGTTTATTTTTGACGCCTTGCCTAGTGCTACAAACACAATATACATCTCGAGCACAGCTCATGGCACTATGGGGCTCTCTCTAAAACCCTACACCTAAAACAAAACATGCAAACATTTACAATTACTAGTGTAACATTCAAGTGTCAGTTGAGTGTCACTCAAAATGTCATATGCATGATGTTTAGATCCCGCACATAAGCACGCAGCAAATACAGAATAGTAACACATAGGCAAGGGAGTAGCCAGAAAATGTAAATACCACCCACTTTGAACTAATGCACTTATGGGATCAAGAAAGCAAAGTAAGTCATTACAACCCTCCCCAGAAGAGCTCTCTTGTCCAAGGATCTAGTCATTCATCCTTCCATCAAACCCCTGATATCCACCATTTCAAATTCTGTCATCTATTAATTCTTTCATCCATCATTCAGTCTTTCACCATTCATTCTGTCCATCCATCTGTGTGCCCATCCATATCAAAACCCTTGCAACCATTTGCAAACCTATCCATCATCTATTGTTCCATCCATCATTTCACTAATCCATCCCTCTATCCACCCTTTCACTCATCCATCCATATATCATCCATCCACCCTTTCACCCAATCCATCCTTTCACTCATTCATCCACACTTCCACCCATCCATCCCTTCACTCAACCAATTCAACCATTTACCCTTTCACCCAAGCCACTCTTTCACTCATCCATCCACTCTTCCAACCATCCATTCATTCAATCATCCATCCAACCATTTACCCTTTCACCCATCCAGCCATCCTTTCACTTACTCATCCATCCACCCAGTCACTCATCCATCCACCTATTCAACCTTTCACCCATCAATCCATCCATCCTTTCTTCTAGCTCTCCAGTCTCCCTTTCACCCATGTATGCATTATTTCACTCATCCGTCTTTACATTCTTCTTTTCACTCATCCATGCACCTATTCGCCCATCCATTCTGCCAATCATTCCTCCATGCTTTCACTCATCCAGCCATCCTCCCTTTCTCTCTCCGTTACCTTTTCACTTAGTCACCTATCCTTTTATCCACCCTTCACCCATCCACCGACTCATCCATTTACTCATCCAATCATGAATCCATCCATTGACCCTATCACTCATCCATTCTTTCACTCACCCATCCACCCTTTCTCTCATCCATTCACCCTTTCACTCATCTATCCATCCTTTTGTCCTTCTACCCTCCCTTTCCCTCACTCGTCCATCCTTACATCCACCCTTTCACTCATCCATCCATCCATTCATTCGTTCACCCTTTCACTTATCAATTCATCAATCTATCCATCCTTTCTCTCATCCATCCACCCATTTATTCACCCATCAGCCACTCTTTCACTCATTCATCCATCCTTTTACTGATCCATCCACCCTTTTACCAATCCATCTACCCTTCTACCCATACATCCATCTATTTACCCTCATTCATCCTTCCACTCAAGCATCCATCCATCCTTTCTCTCATTATCCATTCATTCATCCTTTCACTCATCCATTCATCCTTTCACTAATACATCCAGCCATTTACCCATTCCTTCACGTATTCACTCGCCCACCTTTTCACATTAATTATGAGCTGAGCCTTTGTCTACTGAGTTGCAGACAGAAGAGGCCCATAAAGAACTTCACCCTCGCTGTGGTTCCTAAAGCAAGGGGTGGAGTGGGGTGGGGTAGGGTAGGGGAGAGTTCACTATGCTCCTGCACATAAGCAATCTGAAAACTTGGAAGTCATGAGTCATGCATGAGGCACAGTACCAGGACGCGAGATTACTGTGACATGGAGTTTTTCTTAAGTGGGATGAAGAAACTGGGGGTCTCTCCAAGGGGCATGGCTGATGTAATCAAGGGCATGGCTTAGAACACCTGAGCTAAAAATATGTGCTGAGCATAATGTGCTGTCCCACTGGTATTTTGCTGTTTCTATCACTGCATCCAGTAACATTAGACCTAAAAAAAAGGCATTACCATTGGCTTTGTCAATGGATGTTAGTTGCATAAAATAAATAAAAAAGCAGCAAGTATGGCTTAGTTGTATGTAATAATAAAAATGATTCAGCTCTGAAATTATGACACTGTGTAAGAACTATAACCTCTTCTTTTTAACTTTGTACATTTGTTTTGTACATTTCTTCCATCTAATCCTAACAGCTCACACTGGCCCACTGTCATTCTGTATGTGACAAACATCAGCCACATATAAAATGACAATGGGTCAGGTGGGGCTTTTCTTGTGCTCTGAGGTTGAGTGTGAGGCAGCCCCATCAGGAATCTGAGGCCTCTATCAGGGGAATAGATCTGCTCCCCCACAAGGACCAAAATTAGGGCCTAAAGGCGTCCTTAAAAGGGATCCTCATCGACAACAGGCGTGAGGTCCAAATTAGGGATGGTCCGTAAATTTTACAGACGGTTTATCAGCCTACCAACATCAGCCGGCTCTTACCTACAGGTCCGTGCATTCTGCCAAAATAGAGCTGAACAACTTAATCTACAATAAAATTTCCATAACACTCAACTCCCATCAGTACAAACTGACATCTAAATAAGGCCTAAAAAATCCCAGAAATGTTGTGCTCCACAAATACATCTCAGTTACCACCAACATAGCACTACCACATATCTAAACCCCAACATAAATATAGAGAGACAACGTAACCCCTTTCTGCAAGGCCCCAGAGAAATGAAAGCCCACTAAAAAATCCAAACAACTCAAGCACAACCAAAACAGGAGTAAATAAATGTGTCCAAGATTAAATCAACCAGGCACATTAATAACAAATGAAAAAACAGCAGGCAACGCAACAATGAGAAAGCTGCCTTTAACAACTGTGCCCCTACGGAAGTATCCAAATGCCATTCAAACCCCCACCTAAGGGGATTAGACATAGGAGGAGAGTCAAGACTGAGAGGATTCCTTGTTGTCATTTGTCCAGAATTATATTCTCCTCAAGGACTTCTTTAAGATTGGGTGTCAGTTTTTCAAATCTCCCTCAAGGCTTTGCCTCTATCTGCAAGTGCATTGCAGTCTAGACAGTACGTGTATTGGCTCCATGCTAGTGGGATTTAGTAGGGGGGCAGATTATAATTCTTCAGATGTTTATTAAGTGTGTGAAGTAGGGGTGACACGGCATTAAATTGGTATGCCAGGGGGACAGTGCTGCAGTCTAATCTGCATATAAAGCAAGAGGAATTAAATTCATATTCAACTCACCCACTCCAGGCGCTTCCTACACCCCAGTCAACTGTATCTACTTGCTCACACTATAACACACAGACAAAAAGGAATCATTTACCTATGGTAAGCCTGGGGGGAATTCACAGAGTTCCGCTACGCAGAACTCTGCGAAGTGACAAAAAAACTCTGCCAAGCTATGCGGAGTTCCTCGAGCGGCAGAGTGGGTTACTTCGCGCCGTTCACACTGATTTTTAGTGGCAGGTGTTTGTCCCACACTGTAAAATCAGAGCAAGCAGTATCTCATACAGTGCAAGAGGGCGCTGCTTCTTTTCGCTGCCCAAGTAGAAGTCCTACTCAAGCAGCAGCTTCCTCAATGCAAACAGACGGTTTCTTAATGAAAGAGGTAGTGACCATCAGCGACTGCCCGCGTTGAGAAATCTTGCTGGTAAGTGGTGTAGCGTTGGATTTTCATCGCTCGTTCTCGCCAACTTACCATTGGCGAGCACGATCAAGGAAAAAACTCTGTGTTGGGGGTGGCTGGTGGTGGGAACAAGCATTGATTTTTGAGGGGGCTTACTTTTCATCACATGACTTGAGCGGAGGGTAACACAAAAATCTAAATTGTTTACTATGGTAAGTAGATTATGACTTCTGCACATAGATCCCACACCAAGCATCTCTCAATTATTACCCTTGTACTAATTCCAATACTTACTTATTACATTTAACCTAGGACTTTGTAGCCTAGACACCGGTGTTGGCTACACTCTGTGCTATTAAACTGAATCCTCCAACTATAATCTACGGTGTGGGATGACAGCATTATTTTTTGGCAATTAAGGTCTCCAAGTCAATGGTGACAGGGCCCGAAAATGAGTCCAGAATTATAAATATCAATTTAAATTTAACTAAACAAATTATCCCTTGTTTACCCCTATCATGCCCAATTTTCATAAAATCCAACCCTTCAGCCCTCAAAACTGAATAGCTGTGCCCCTGTGATTTACCAGCACACATTAGAATTTAACGTCCTGTATCAATACAACATTTTCTAGCTATCGCGACAAGAATTTTAGATTCTATTAAGGACACGGAGGCGAGGATTATGCTTTCTCATTTCTTTACTGCACAAAACAGCAGCCAATGAAAATGTAAACTACAATGTAAAAAACAACATTTCCCATGAGGCTTTGAACCACGCCTCTCATACAACAACCAATCACAGTGGCAATAAACATATATAGTATCGAGACACTAATCTGGCCTCCTCTTTCTTTGCGTGAACAGTCTCGTCATAGTGAACAAAAGTCTTAACTCTCAACGGAGAGAACAGATCCATTAGGAATTCCCAACATAGAACATCCAGAACCACAAGGAATCATCCTCCACCAGAAAGGGACAGCAACACCATCCACAGGAGGCAGTTAACTCTTGTTGGAATCGTTTCCTGAAACAGAAAAATAAGTTTGAGAAAAGAAGCCCACAAATCCTATTTCTCAGAGGGTGGGTACAAAGTTGTTAAACAACATCATTTCGAGACAACTTTACAGTTATATAACTGTCCCAACGGGTGGGATAATCCTCGCCTCCGTGTCCTTAATAGAATCTAAAATTCTTGTCGCGATAGCTAGAAAATTTTGTATTCTATGGCAGGACCGGAGGCTTCTGATTATGCTGGTTCAAAGCTCATAAACCAAGCTCATCAAGCACAGCATCAGAAACATGAGGAATAGGCTTATAATAAAACACCTTAAACGTTGAGTCCGAAGACCAATCAGCCGCTTTGAGGATATCCTCTAAGCGTGACCCTATTAAATAGGCCTTAGAAGCCTTCGCACCTCTAGCTGAATGCGCACCATAAGCAGAGATATCAATGCCAGCTTCAGACATAATCCATCTAACCCATCTGGCTAAAGTAGCCGCAGTGACAGGTTTGAAGGGTTTTTGAATAGATATGAGCAATTGGCCCAAGGGATCAACCCTGTGTGCAATAGTACGCTCCTCATAACATTTTAAACACTGCAACACACATAGCTTGCTGTTATGAGGAAAAGCGGGATATTCCACTGAGCGTGACATGGTCTTGGTTCGTCGTGTGATAACAAAGGAAACACCCTGAGGAGAAAACATCCTACCAGCCAAATCTAAAACTCTAACATCCGAAACTCTGCGACATGAAATGAGGCACAAAAGCATAGTGAGCTTAGCAGAGAGCTGTTTCAAAGACAAATCACCATTATTGGGCCAGGTTTCCAACAAATTAAGCACCTTTGTAACATCCCACATTGTGGAATACCTGGGCCGAGGAGGGTTGGCTACACGCACACCTCTAAGCAATTTACAAACCAGGGGATGCATCCCCACCGGTTTACCGTCAATGTGGTCGTGACCAGCAGAAATTGCAGACCTGAAATTGTTAACCGACCTGTAAGCCAGGCCTGAAGCTGCACGCTCAGACAGAAAATTCAGTACCTCAGTCACATTTGATCCCACGGGATCCACCTGCTTTGAAAGGCACCAACCCACCCACTTCTTCCAAGATGCAGAGTATCGTTTCCGGGTGGAAGGAGCCCACGCTTGTTGCATAAAACCGGAAGCCTCTCGTGAAAGGCCTGCAAGGCATTCATGTCTCCGGAGAGCGTCCACACCATTAAGGTCAACTGGTTCTGCAGGACCAAGGGATGTCAAGCTCCCACTGGGTCCTGCAGAAGCGTCGGGAAGACTGGGAGCTGGAAGGGGAGATCCACAGATAACTCCAACAGTGTGGGAAACCACGACTGAGTCGATCAGAACGGAGTCACCAACACTATTGTCGCCCTCTGCCGGCGTACCAATGCCGCCACTCTCGGAATCAAGGCAAACGGAGGAAAAGCATAATTCCTCCGATGCCCCCAATGGTGAAGGAACGCGTCCGTCCCCATCGCCATGGGATCCGGTCTCCAACTGTAAAACAGGGGAAGATGGGCATTGAGACGAGAGGCAAACAGGTCTATCTGACAGGGGCCTCGCATAGTCATGATCTGAGAGAACAGCGATGGGTGAAGTCTCCAGTCGCTGAAGTCTCTGAGAAATCGGGAGTTCCAATCCGCCACCTGATTGAATTTCCCCGGAAGGTATTCCGCCACCACAGAGATCTTGCGGTCCAGGCAGAAATGCCAAAATTCCTTCGCAATGTGTACCAACATTCGGGACTTCGTCCCCCCTAATCGGTTGATGTATCTCACCGCGGAGACATTGTCCATCCAGAGGAGAATACAACAATTGCTCTTTAGCGGTGAGACAGACCTGATGGCAAAAGACCCTGCCAACAACTCCAGACAATTTATGTGAAGTGAAAGTTCGTCTGCTGACCATCGCCCTCCTGTGGTAAAGTCTCCACAGCGAGCGCCCCAGCCCCATTGACTGGCGTCCGACTCGACCACCACATCCGGGGCTGCGCCGAAGATGGCTCGGCCATTCCAGGCTGACATGTGTTCCAGCCACCACTGGAGTTCCTCCCGGGCCTCGGGAGAAAGAGGTATTAGATGATCGTAGTGAAATTTCCTATGTAAGTAAAAGATTTTTAATCTCTGCAGGGCCCTGTAGTGTAAGGGACCGGGAAAGATGGCTTGGATCGACGAGGCCAGAAGGCCCACAATCCGTGTCAGCACCCGCAAGGAGATCCTCTCCTTGGTCAAGGTGGATTTTATTTCTCTCTTGATGGACCTGATCTTGTGAAGGGGAAGGAGCAGTTGAGCTGAAACAGAGTCTATTAGGAAACCCAAGAATTCCATCTGTTGATTCGGTATCATCACCGATTTCTTGGTATTGATCACGAATCCCAGATTCTGCAGTAGGGCCGTCGTCCACTCCAAGTGAACAAGAAGAAGGGACCTGTCTTGGGCCAGAACAAGCATGTCGTCCAGGTAAACAATGAGATGCACTCCCATCTCTCGGAGGCGAGAGATCACAGGTTTGAGAAGCTTGGTGAACACCCAAGGGGCTGAGGACAGACCAAAGGGAAGCACCTTGTAACGATACCAACGCCCTTTCCAGGGGAACTGCAAGTATTTTTGATGAGATGGGCAGATGGGGACTGTCAGATAGGCATCTTTTAAGTCTAATCAGACCATCCAGTCGTTCTCCAACAGGAGGTCCCGTAAAAGATGGATGCCCTCCATCTTGAAATGGCGATAAGTCACAAAGGGGTTGAAGTCTCTCAAATTGTGAACAAGGCGTTGACCGCCTCCTTTCTTTTGAACCAGAAAGACATTGCTGCAGAAGCCCTCTGGAATGAAGGGTCCTACCGCAATAGCCCTTTTTGTCAAAAGCTCTTCCAGCTCTGAGTCTATAAAACTCTGTTCGAGATGGGAAAAAAGGAGAGGATGAGGGGGAGAAGGTTGCAGGGGACATGCCACCATCTCTATTTCGTAGCCTTGGATGGTCTGCAAGACCCAAGCGTCTGCCGTGAGACTCTTCCAATTCATTACAAAGTGACGCAACCTCCCCCCTAGAGGGACCAAAGGACACATTTGACTTACCAGAGGACTGATTGTCGAAGTTTTTGTAGCCTCTGTTGACCCCTCGATTATAGCGGCCCCGGAAGCCGCGGGATCTTGACGGGTAGAAGCCCGCCTGATCCGGTTCCTGTGTATACCCTCTGCCCCGTCGAGGGGCGTAACCACAGTGAGGACTGGTATTCGAGTAGCGGCCTGTCGAGCGTCCTCTGCCACGCCCGGCCCTGTTAGAGACCTGGCGCAACACCCTCTTCAAGGAGGCTTGAGATTTATCCAAGGATGCAAACGTATTGACAAATTTAGCAATGTCTTTTACAAAATTGTCCCCGAACAACTGCCCTTCCGCCAAAGGGCCTGGCTCCGATGAAGCCAATTCAACCAGTTGGGGGTCAATTCGGAGTAAGACCGATTTCCGTCTCTCAGAAGCCAGAGCGCAGTTTGCATTCCCCAACATGCAAATGGCTCGCTGCGCCCAAACCGCAAGAACTTCCGGGTGGATGGCGTCACCAGTCTCCTGAGCCTGGAGGGCCAGCTCCAGTATCTTGGCCAAAGGCCCCGAAAGGTCAAGAACCTTATCCTGGCACGCTCTGAGCGTGCGATCAATGCCTTTTTTGGGGTCTTTCTTGTATTTTTTGAGGAAAGTAGTCATGGAAGCATCGATATCTGGAGTAATGGCCACCTTGTGGGCCAGGTCGGGACGGGGACACTCGGACTTCAGGCGTGCTCTCACCTCTTTATCAAAACCTTTACGCAGATGCGTCTCCAGGTAGGTCGCCACAGCAGGGGGAGGGACCCAATTAGAGGACCTAGGATGTACAATGTCCGTTGGGTCAAAGGAGAAGGGCGAGGGAGTAATAGGAGGGGAGGCATGCTTGCGTTTCTTAGAGCGCTTGCGGGGTGCAGCGTCAGAGGAATCAGTGTCTGTATCAGTGTCAGTGGTGGTGTCTTTGGGAGGGGCGGGGGGGACGGGACGGCAAGGCCTTGTCGCCAGCGGAAGACTCTTTAGATTTACAAAGCTTATCATAGGACTGGGCGTGGGGCCAGGATGAGTCAAGAGCCTTCTTCTTACGGAGAGGGGGATGGGAAGGATCCTGGTCAGGAAGAGGCAGAGGCTTACCAGGGACCAACAGTTCCAACTTTTTGGCTAGTGGAAGCAGGGCTGAGGAGAGGGCCCTATCAAGCTTAGCGTCCAGTTTTTTGTCAATCAAATCTTCCATAGATTCTTCTTCATAATATTCAGCATTGCCCTGGTACTCGTACGCAGTGCCCTCCTCATCGCAGTACTCAGTATCTGCCATCATCAAGGGATTGGATCAATCCCACTCCAAATCCCCAGAGGGAAGCAGAAATTGCCAGCCAAAGTAGGGGCGTCAATCAGGGGAAGTGCCAGGCGCAGGAGCCGGAAATACCAAAGAACAATAGAACATAAAGTCCAATTCTAGGACTAATGGAGGGAAAACAACCCAAATCAGGACTGAAAAGGGCCTCCAAAAATTACCCTACTTCCTCTATCACTGGGAAGCTAGGGGTTAATGTATCAGACCTCCGATACTGAACTGGGGAGAAAATGCTGCCCTGAAGGTCAGAAAAACGGCCCTCGGCTCCTGGCCAAACTGCGTGTAGTCCCCTTTCAGCCGGGGCTAGGGCGTCTTGATCGGCACGAAGAGGCTGCGCACGCAGAGTGCGTGCGCGAGCCCCTGCAGACGCACGCCGGGCCTCAGCCGGGCTCCCGCGTGCGCCTCCTCCCCGAGGGGGGGGCCAAGTCCCTCCAAATCGCAACCGCGATTGAACAGCGGCAGGCGCCGCAGGCAGCGAGCGGGGACGGGGAACCTATGAACGCTACATGCGCTCCATCGAAAAGTAAACGGACACGGAGCGGGCCGAAGCAGCACCGCTCCGAAATCGGGGAAGGCGAGGGAGGGGGTTAGCGAGGACCGGGCCTGACAGTACCTGGGGGAAGAAACGCCGACAGCGGCTGGAGCACTTAGCCGTCAGCGCGCCACAGCGTGTTAGAAGACACACAAGCACCAAAGCATAATAAGAAGCAACAGAAAATCATATGAATCAGCGCATAGCGCTCACAACCGAAATACAGCATACGCCAGAGGCGAAGTATGTACTAACAGTTATATAAGCATATAAGAACAAGCAGCACTTATCTGGGCTGCGGAGCAGCAAAGAAAGAGGAGGCCAGATTAGTGTCTCGATACTATATATGTTTATTGCCACTGTGATTGGTTGTTGTATGAGAGGCGTGGTTCAAAGCCTCATGGGAAATGTTGTTTTTTACATTGTAGTTTTCATTTTCATTGGCTGCTGTTTTGTGCAGTAAAGAAATGAGAAAGCATAATCAGAAGCCTCCGGTCCTGCCATAGAATTTATATTGCTGCTTTCCTTTAATCGTATGTTGTTCATTTTAAGGGATATGTGTCAGGAAAGAGCAAGTTGATGCCTTCCTGGAATTTAACTCGGCAGGACTGCAACTTCCAGAAGTCAGGGCGATAGAAAAGGGAGGAGTTGAGTTTAAATATTGCCAGCGCACTCCTGCCTTGTGCGTAATTCTTCATTTTTGTATTGGATGCCCGCTGCGAGGGGTAACTTGCAGGGCTTCGAGTTTTGGGTTCCGCGGGGTGTAGAAATCTCCCGAGTGCAGGGCGCTCAGCTACTCTGTTTTCGTTCACCTGGGAAGGAGAACCAGTGTGTATTCTCGGGAGGTTGACGGCTGTCAATCCTCCATTGCTCCACGGAGCATTCTTGGATTTTCCGTGCTGCTCAGCTGGGTTGCCATGGATTCTTCAGCTTCCGTCTCGCAGACTCATCGAGTTGTTTTCCTGTTTGTTTCTTCTCCTCAATTTGGCAAGCAGAGGGGATCTAGGAGAAGGCTGTTATCTCTGTATTCCTACGAGCATTTAGACGTGGTAAAGAGGATTCTCACTTCGGTGCTCAGCTCTGCACTGCAGTATCCTTTCTCTTGTATTTGCTGGACTTCTCTAATTCCAGGTTGGAAGCAGAATTTGACTATTAACAAAAGGATCGTGTTATTTTCCTATTATTCTATATGAGTCCGTGGCCTGACAGGGTTATGGAGATACTCTAACTGACTAAGCATTTCCGTGGTTGATGAACTCTTGTGTTTTTTTGCTTTGAATTATAAAACTTGGAAATTCAGAGGAAATCTTTATAACTATGCTGCTATCCAGACTTATGGATTGAGAGGAGAGCCAATTAGTGCTTTTTATTACTTTTTATCTTCCTGGATTGACTCCTATTTTTTGCTTCCCTTTATTTTTACAAACGGTATGTTTGAATGTGGTTTGTTATATTCAGTAATATTAGTGGTAATAGGAAAGAAAGAACCTTTAAAATATTGTCTTTCTCTATCCTAGGAGTATGCCAAGAAGATTGTGAGTAAAGAAAACACAAGGAGATGTTAGACGGAGTGCTGAAACTTGTCAGACACTCACCCCCAGTCACAGATCTGGGTTGAATCCATCATCATTCTTTAGCTCACTTCGCCACCTCAGTTCAGAGGTGTGATGTATTATACAACTGTATGATTCAGGTACAGATCAGTCGTAGCAAGATTATATGAGTGTAGGATTATAGGAGTGTAGGCCCTCGTCACCAGCCGCCTAGACTACGGGAACACCCTCTACGCCGGAACCACAGCCAAGCTCCAGAAAAGACTACAGCGCATTCAAAACGCCTCGGCAAGACTCATCCTGGACATCCCCCGCCACAGCCACACCTCTGCCTATCTGAAGAATCTGCACTGGCTCCCCGTCAGCAAGAGAATCACATTCCGACTGCGCACCCACGCACACAAGGCTCTCCACGACGCGGGCCCCATGTACCTCAACAACCGACTTGAATTCTACACGCCAACCCGCCAGCTCCACTCCGCCAGCCTCGCCCTTGCCACCATCCCACGTATTCGCAAAGCCACCGCCGGAGGAAGATCCTTCTCCTACCTGGCAGCCAAGACATGGAACTCCCTCCCCACCCACCTCCGGCTGACACAGGACCATCTCGCCTTCAGGAAGCAAGTCAAGACCTGGCTCTTCAAGCAGTAGCGACCCCCTCCCCCAGCACCTTGAGACCCTAACGGGTGAGTAGCGCGCTCTACAAATACCTTGATTGATTCATTGATAGGATTGTTCTGGATTGTATTTCATGGTATTCCTACTCTCTTACAGGTCTCCCATTTCCCAGCTGCCCCTTCCCTACTCCTTTCCCTTGCTTGATCGCCCTAATACTCTGTGATTACTATCTGAGTTGGGCATGTCAAGAGGTGGACATCTTACTGCATCGCCCGGATTCTGAGGAGTTCTTCGTAGGAGTTTCCAAAACCTGACAGAATTATGCACCCACATATATATATATATATACTCCTCCCGATCGGGATGATCCACTTAGATGGCTTCCTCAGAAGACATGCTTCACGCGCTATTGTTGGTACAACAAGATTTCGTTACATTCAGTGCAGAAACTGCAGCCCTTAGAGAAAATGTTGAGAAGCTGAACCAAAACCTTTTTGATGCATCAGCCTCAACTTCAAAAATTCATGTGAATGTGCCTCCCCCATACCATTAGCTAATCCTGACTGATCACCACAAGATACAAATATTTTTGACACAGGTTATGTTGCATTTTTCATGCAAACCTGCTTCCTTTCCGAATAATCACTCTTGAGTAGCATTTGCTATTTCTTACATGGTTGGGGATGCCACCAATTGGGCAGTACCTTTTGTAAAAAATAACGATCCCGTACTTTCGGACTGGAATGCCTTTCAATGTGAATTTGAAAGGGTATTTGAGCAAAGAGCTACTACCTTTAGTGCAGATAAAGAAATGTTAGACTTAAGACAGGGGAAACATGATTTGGTGACCTATCTCCCTTCTTTCAACCATTGGGTGGCAGAAACAGCTTGGCCGGAAGAAAAAAGAATGTCCCTTTATTATCAAGGCCTTAGGGACGAAATAAAAGATGTTTTTACGCAGATAGACCCACAACGTCAAATTGTATGGATTTAATAAACCTAACGTTACGACTGGATCATAGGCTGATAGAAAGAGGGGGAGATATAAGGAAAGGAGACAGAATGTATGCTCGGTTTGATAGAGGACCCAGAACAACCTTACCCAGTGGCGAGTCGGATACCGAGCCGATGGAAGGAGGAGCTATTTGAGCTCTATTAACAAGGGAAGGAAGGTAGAATCGCAGAGCACACAAATTATGTGTGTATTGTGGGAAGCGCTGGCCCTTTGTGAGGGAATGTCCTACTAAACCCAGATCACAAAGCTCTTTTTCTTCTCAGAAGAAGTTAGCTGTTTCGGTTTTGCAGACAAAGTGTGAAACAGTGGACTTGGATAAGGAGTCATCTTTGACTTCTATGGCTAACCCGAATTAGCCTATCCCTTCCCTAGCTTGTACTGAGACCAAAGATACTGAATCTCGCACCTTGGTTCCCATGAAATTAGGCTTTAACCATCTACAACACCAAGTATGGATAATGATTGATTCAGGGGCCACTGGTAACTTTATTGATTGTGGATTGGTAGAGAGGTTAGAACTACCTAGCGTGTCCCGAGGAACTCCCGTAACAGTGTTGGCGGTGGATGGCAAGCCTTTGAAATCCGGTCCCATCACCGAACAAACGGAGTCAGTAGAGTTAACGGTAATGGATGAAACACAGGAACACCTTGAAAAACTTACGTTGAGCATCATAGAGGCCCCCCAATATGAAGTCATTTTGGGAATGCCTTGGTTGAGGCGGCATAACCAAACCATTGACTGGAAGCAGAAAACCATGAGGTTTTTGTCTGAATAAGGCAAAAAGCTTTGTTTACGAGACAATACTTCTCATGTACGATCATTGTCTCACCCTTTTTAATAGCCACAGCGGCTGAGAAGGAGGTGGGATTGCCCTTAATCTATGAGCAGTATCAGGAGGTTTTCTGTGAACAACAGGTGGAAAAGCTCCCTCCCCACAGGGAATATGAATTTCAAATAGATTTAGTGCCAGGTACCACGTTGCCCGCCTGCAGAGTGTATGCTCTGTCCTAACCTGAAACTAAGCACTTACGGGAATACCTAGATCACTATTTAGAGATTGTGTTTATATGACCTTCCCATTCTCCAGCAGCCTCGCCTCTTTTGTTATCTACAAGGCGAACAGCGACTTGCGGAAGTGTATAGACTACAGCATGTTGAACGAAAACACAGTCAGAAACTGTTACCCTCTTCCACTCATCTCTGTATTGCTGGATCAGGTCAAGGAGGCCATGGTGTACAGCAAGTTAGATCTACGAGGGGCCTATCATCTAGATAGAATGCGGGAAGGGGATGAGTGGAAGACAGCCTTCAAGACTAGGTATGGCCCCTTTGAATATATGGTGATGCCTTTTGGGCTTTGCAACGCCCCTGTGGGCTTTCAGTTTTTCTTAAATGACATCCTGAAGGAATATGTGGATACGTTTGAGGTAGTCTATATAGACGATATATTGATTTACTCCCTCAATTTGGATCAGCATAAAGGACATGTCCTTCTGGTAATAAAGAAATTAAGAGAACATCATTTATTCTGCAAGTTAAGCAAATGTGAGTTCCAGGTTGAAAGAGTGGAGTTCTTAGGTGTGATATTGAGTCTGTCAGGTTTGAGCATGACTAAGAGAAAGGTGCAGGCGGTGCGTGAATGCCCTATTCCTAAGAATGGGCTAGATGTGCAATGCTTTCTAGGTTTTGCTAACTAATATCGCAGGTTTATTGCACATTTTTCACAAGTAGTGACCCCTGTCACTAGATTGTTGAGAAAGGGTGCTCGTTTTGATTGGACCTCGGAAGCTATAGAAGCATTCATAATCCTGAAAACTGCTTTCACAACCGCACCTGTGTTGCAACATCCACAACTCAATTTCTCATTTATGGTGGAAACAGATGCTTCAGATGTAGCAATCGTAGCTGTCCTCTGGCAATGAAACCAATAGACTGGTCAATTACATCCAGTGGCATATTTATCCAAAAAACTGAATCCAGCAGAAGCCAACTATACTATTGCTGAAAAAGAACTGCTAGCAATAAAGAAGGCTTTCCAAAAATGGAGACAGTATCTATGGGGAGCACAACATCCAGTCACTGTATACACAGACCATAGAAATTAGCAGTACATGAAAACAGCCAGACAATTAACTCAGAGACAGATGCGATGGATGTTGTTTTTCACGGAATACGACTTAGCGGTCACATTCCGGCCTGGGTCCGAAAACAGAAAGGCAGACACCATGATGCCATCATTAGCCCAAACAAGGTGGTATGCGTGGTTAAGGTGGAGGTCTTCCTGGAGGAAGTAAAAAGCATAAGTCCTCTGACTTTTGGAGGAGATGGGCGGAAAGCGATAGTCATTAAAAGCTTACGCAAGGTCTTCCCTTTTTCAGGAACAAACTATACCTACCAACTCAGGAGCTCCGGTTAAAGGCTTTTCACTGGACTCATGAATCGGTTCTAGCTGGACATCAGGGGTGCCTAAAGAACAAACACTTGAACCAATGTCACTTCTGGTGGTATTCGTTGTATGAGGATGTAAGGTGTTGGATATTGCAATGTGAGACATGCCCTGGGGCTAAAGGAGAACATGCAAAACAAACATGAAGGTCGATGACAATACCCACACCACGGCAAAATATCAGCATGGACTTCATCACAGGGTTGCCAAAAGATCAAGGGTGTACCGCTATTCTGGTCATGGTAGACAGTCTCACCAAGATGGAACATTTCATTCTGTGTAACACTTTACCTACAGCAGGGCAAACAGCTCAGCTATTACTAACTCATGAAATCCGGTTACATGGCATACCTGGAGTCATTGTGTCCGACAGGGGCCCCCAATTCATAGTGAGATTCTGGAAAATGTGGTGCAAGTCACTACAAATAGACTCTGCGCTTTCCACCAGCTTCCATCTGCAGATGGATGGACAAACTGAGAGATTAAACCAAACCCTCAAACAATACTTCTGCTGCCATTCGAAAGAGGCCAATGATTCCTGGGTGGGGTTGTTATGACAGGCTGAGTTAGCTTACAATACTGCCTTGCACAGTTCTACTGGAGAGACCCCGTTCTTCGCCAATTATGGGTTTCATGCTAGAGTGCTACTGGTATCCATCCATTGCGAGATGGCAGCTCATCCATCAGTGATTAAACATGTGAGACACTTGCAAGCTGTGCACAAAAGGATTGGCATCCATTTGACCAAAGCAAAATAGTCCTATAAGAAGTGGGCTGATCGACAACGTAAGGATGGTCCCCTTTATCAACCCAGTGACTGTGTTTGTTTGTCTACACGGAATATACGTTTCAGGGTGCGAAACATATTCCATCCCAGGTACATTGATCCATACACAGTACTGAAGAGAATCAATCCTCTGGCCTATCAACTACAGCTGCCGGCCAATTTTCGTATCCATCCAGTATCATTGTAGAATTGTTTGAATCCGGCATGAGGGGCTGGATGTCGGGCAGTCCCTCT
This sequence comes from Lissotriton helveticus, assembly GCF_964261635.1. Taxonomy (NCBI): domain Eukaryota; kingdom Metazoa; phylum Chordata; class Amphibia; order Caudata; family Salamandridae; genus Lissotriton; species Lissotriton helveticus. The sequence continues at coordinate 527,153,123 of NC_136072.1, forward strand.
GGTGGTGCGAGATGGGCATCTGGAATATGAAGTCAGTCGTATCCTGGATTCAAAATACAGACGGGGCAAGCTGTGGTATCTGGTGTCCTGGATGGGTTACTCCTCCAAAGATGACTCTTGGGAACCGTGTGGCAATGTTCACGCACCATCTGAGGTGCGCTCATTCTTTTTGAGGTATCCCATTAAGCCTGTCTCTAGGAGGCGTCTGGGAGGGAGGCGTTCTGTCAGGATATGAGCCAGTTGGGGCCTTCCTGGAATTCAACTTGGCAAGGCTGCAACGCCCAGACGTCAGGGCGATAGGAAAGGGAGGAGTTGAGTTTAAATATCACCAGCACACATTAGCCTTGTGCGTAATTCTTCATTTTGTATCGGAGGCCTGCTCCGCGGGTAACTTGCAGGGTTTCGGGTTTTGGATTCCTCGAGATTTCTCCCAAGTGCAGGGCGCTCAGCGAGGTTGCCATGAATTCTTCGGCTTCCGCCTAGCAGACTCATCGACTTGCTTTCCCATTTGTTTCTTCCCTTCAATTTGGCAAGCAGAGGTGACCTAGGAGAAGGCTGTTATCTCTGTATTCTTACAAGCATTTAGCAATGGTAAGGAGGATTATCACTTCAGTGCTCGGCTCTGAACTGCCATATCCTTTCTCTTTTATTTGCTGGACTTCTCCACTTCCAGGTAGGAAGCAGAATTTGACTATTAACAAAAGGATTGTGATATTCTCCTATTATTTTATAGTAGTAAGTGGCCTGACAGGGTTATGGTGATGCCTTAACTGACTAAGCGTTTCCATGGTTCCATTGTGCTTTTTTGCTTTGTATTATATCACTTGAAAATTCAGAGGAAATTTTTATAACTGTGCTGCTATCCAGACTTATGGATTGAGAGGACAGCCAATGATGTAGTGCTTTTTGTTTCTTTTTATCTTCCTGGATTGGCTCCCTTTATTTTCACAAATGGTATGTTGGAATGTGGTTTGTTATATTCAGTAATATTAGTGGTGATAGGAAAGAAAGAGCCTTTATAATATTGTCTTTCTCTATCCTAGGAGTATGCCAAGAGGATTGTGACTACCAGTTACTGTCTAAAGGTGTGATGCATTATACAATTGTATGATTCAGATACGGATTAGTCATAGCGAGATCATATGAGTGTAGGATTGTTCTGGATTGTATTTCATGCTATTCCTTCTCTCTTACAGGTCTCCCATTTCCCAGCTGCTCCTTCCCTATTCCCTTTCCTCGCTTGACCACCTTAATACTCTGTGATTACTATCTGAGTTGGGGATGTCAAGAGGTGGACATTTTATTACATCGCCCGAATTCTGAGTAGCTCTTCGTAGGGGGTTCCCGAAACCTGACAATATGAGTTTCTTGCAACATGATCACAATATGTGATATTCACATATTTAAGATGCATGCATCTTAAATATGTGAATCGCATACCAATATTTTTTCAATTTGTTATCCCATTCACACTAAGCAACAATTTTAAACCGATATGAATTATTACATAATTTCAACAGTTTTGCAACACCTGTGACTTATCTCAGCTCCTTCACCCAGACCACCCTCCATCCCTCTCTCACTTGCTCAACTGGACTGTATGTTGCTGGTTCCACAAGTTTTGCAATCACCCCAAACCCACTCCCCAAAATCTCTCAATGTATTGACAGGTTTTCCTCCACAAGGTATATGACATTTTGTTGCTCTCCTTGCCCTTACCACTTGGGATACCAACCGTTCAGATATTGGACATTCTAGAGTGATTGTCCTCCATAACCCATTTGCTGATTTTAGCCTAGGAGGTGGAGAAAGGGGTATTCCACAGAAATTCTTAATGCCACTGGAAGTTCGGTCCACTGACGTTTCCAATTTAGCAGGATTATCAAAGTTGAAGTAAGAGACTTCAGGTTGTATAAACAGACTTGGATGAGCAGTGCTGTTTTTAGAATCTGGATCCTCTTGCTAAAACAGGATATTCTTTTATTTTCTTATTCCTTAGAACCCTCTAAGGGGTGATGGCCTTTGGCAGCTAAAGTTGCAAATAATAGTTTGCTCCTTGCCCATGAAACAATCTCCTGGGCTCAGAGCAGCTCATCGCTATCGTGTTACCAACTGAGGTCCTTAGTTCTTGCCATCAGAGGCATTTCCAAAGCACTGACCAGTGCCGCTTCTACCATTTCCAAATGAAGACAGAGACATGGGAGCTTCCAATGAGTCAGTTTTAGCCATTTTGCTGCATGAATTTTACTTCGGCAATCCTGCTGTCTTTAATATTCATTCTTAGTGGCTGGGAGGGATTGGGATCAGTGAATATCAGAGAGCAGAGATTCTGTCATAAAGGTATCCAGAAGCCCACAGAATTATACCCAAAGGCATCCCTTGGGTTGGTGATGAAGTGAGGGGGTACAGTAGTGCACGATCCTGATGAGAGATTGGTCCCAACAAAAGGTCCATATCCGCCATGAAAATGAGACTACCCAGTTCTACTTCTGACCTGTTTCTCATCTTAGAATCAACTGACTCCTCTTCTAAGACTCCCTGGGGCAGACTGGATTTTGAGTTTAGAACGTTGTGGTCTCATTGAGTACTTTTTCATTTGGTGTTGCCTCAGACTTGGATTTCACAGGAGGATCCCCTCATATTGAACGCTTGTGAGACCCTAATCTAGTCATCACGCAAAGGACGTTTCTCTGCCAGGGTGATTCTAAAATTGGTGCACCTCTGACTATGATGCTCCAACTCTGAGATCTGGAAAAAAATTAAGCAGATCTGTCAAGAGAGGAGCATGAGGGGGAAGGTAAAGAGTGATATATAGAAACCTCAGGTACTGTCTTGTGTCTTTGTAGGTGTGAGCACATTTAGCCGCCATGCTATGTAGAAGGAGTTCACTTGGGCCCTCTGGCTGGAGGAGCATCTTAAACCCTTGTCTGCCATTGTCTTTAAGAGATTTATTTAGGTCTAGAAGGCTTCAATATTGCAGCACGCCCCCTCCCCCCCTGCTTGTGTCTTTCAATGGAGAACTATGTGGCCATCACTCTTGACCAACAGGGTGATTCCCGGAGCAGATGTGTGGTCAGCATTATGGCCATTTTGCTTCTTTTTTCCCTCTCTCCCTTTACCCCCAGCCAAACAATAGGACAGATTGTACCTGCTCATTGGCTCCTAAACAGGGTTGCACAACTGTTCTCATCTGTATAACTGTTCCAGGGAAAAACAAGACTCCTTTTTTCCTAACAGCTCAACAGTTCAGCTAACCAAACAAACATATTGAACAGCTCATCTAAGTGACAGGAAAAAGAGAGGGAACACCACATTACTGAGCCTTCTCTCTAGCTGCATGTCTTGTAAAGTGTAGCATCCCTTTGGGCCCTGCTCGTCTGATTCTGGCTTATTTGGCAATGCTTCCTTCTCTCTCCTCCTGCGTCCTCCCTCAAACAGCAGCACTCCACAGTATCTGCTGCTACTTGGACTTCCTCATCAATGGACATGAAGGCTTCCGCCTACAACAGCCACTGGCAACCACCAGTTTGTTACTTCAGTGCACAGGAGTTTTCGTCATCTACCCTATGGAGCCTCCAGACCACTCTTCACACAAGCCCAGGAAATGAAGGGCTACACTTTGTCATCATTGGTCTCGCCGGTGACTCCCCTGAGTGTCCTTACAGAGACCTTGCTCCATCGGCAGCATGAATGTCTCTGGAGCAACGCTGTGCCACAGTGTATAGTGCAGCTCCACTAAATCAGTCAGGATCCAAAATGTCTGTTACTTCGACAAGATCCTCCAGCACACGCAAATACAATGAATACACAGTATATAATGGAAAAGCAAACATTTTTCGTTTTCTTATTTTTCTTCTTTTATTTTTGTCTTTTGTACTGTTGTTAGGTTCTTAGCCTAAGTTCCTTAGCCAACACGTGTTTCGTTGTCATATAGACACAATATCCTGTGACTTCTTCAGGGCTAAGAGAATTATACAGGAATTAAACACTATAGCGAGTGCCATACACTTTAAATCACTTCACAGAGACTTTTGTGAGAAGTTTAACTACCTTGTGTATAATCAAAGTGGCTTTGCATAGTGGAAACGCATGTGCATGGTTTCGTTTATCAGCGTTCTTTGCTATCAAAACAGACTTAAAGTCCAGCTTTAACTCAAAAGGGCGTATGTCAACTAACATTTAATGTGCAAGAGCAATTTCATTTTTGAGACGTATGTAAATGATATTCAAGCATTGATTATCCCTTTCAGGCATCATAATCCCAATATTTTTATAAAGAGTCCAAATGTCTGTTACTTGCGTTCTCATGGTGGTTGTTTTGTCCCGAACAGAGATCATTCGAGAGGAGGACAGTCACTGTAAGGAGTTCAGACTGCATAACAAGCTAGAAATCAGCAAACAGAATAAGAAATGTTCGCTGTCTTAAACCCGGAATCTGGCTCTGAGGTTTTGTAAAAGTTGAACAGCTTTTACTAAATTTTACCCAAACATATATTTAAAAACATTGTCCCCCCAATAAAATCCATCTGGATAAATGGCATGATAATTAAGTTAGATACCCATCCTAAATAATAATCTTATTTTTAAACAAGAGATTCACTAGCTGTTCGCATTCACCAAAATGAGGTATAGATAACTAATAAAGGTTGATGCCAGTTAAAGCACCAGGCCCCGCCCCAACAGTTTCAGCAGTGAACTACATGATTGTTTTAAATCAGAATTAGGACCTCAGCTTTTGAAGCTACTTGATAACATTTTGATGGAAGGCTCATGTCTGGCAACTTTCTATCAGGGCATCCTTTGTGTTTTTGTAAAACCACAAAGGGATCCTACGAACTGTGGTTCAAATTACCTTACCATGTCCCTCATTCAGATTTAAAGCTTTTCATGTAGATTTTCTTTAATCCTTTTGCATTGGTGGATGGAGGCATGGTAGGAAATGACGACTCGGGATTTCTCTTGGGGTGCACAATCTTCGTGTAGACCCATTTTCTGGTTAGGGACATACCTTATCTGAGGGTTAAGGGGGGAGTGGGCGACAGAGTTTCATTACTTTGTCAGATGTCAAAAAGGCTTTCAACCTTGTGATCTGTGAGTTTGTATGCACAACCCTCCGTAGAATTAGGACACTTTCCCACCTCAAAAAGTCAATCGCGAGCATGTATTCTGGGGCTTGGCCTGGCTATTCGTTAATAAAACATTGAAACATAAGATATATTGCACCTGACAAAAGGAATATCTTGTCTCTCTTTCTTTCTCACTTTTTTTATAAAGCCAGTTGCCATAAAATTAAGAAGGGAGGCGCAAATATGTACTTGTGTCACTAGAGAGTCAAAAATCAAATTACATACTAATGATGTGGCTCTGTATTTGGCACCAGATTCGATCAACGTCCTAAGAGCCTTAGATTCAATCTTCAAATTTTCAGCAAGACGAAGATATAAAATTAACCAAGAAAAGACTGAGGTAATATTGACAGGAACTGTGCCCGACTCTCTGCCCGGATTACTGCAAGACTGTGCTCATAAGGTCTCAAAAAACAGAGATCTGGAAATCTGAATGACCACTAATATCAGCTAACTGGTTGGCCTAAATTATACCCATCCACTAAATAAAATGCATAAACAGACTAAACTAATTACTATTTAAGTTGGTGACACAGATGTCTCTGGTCAAAATGGCTTTAGCCCACCTTTTAAAACTTTAAAAACAAGCATTCGCAATGCAATAGGTCTCGCATTTGCGAAAGTTTAAGCTATTGCCATTGTAAATGACAATGCCTTTTATTGATCTGTTTTGATAATTAACACATAAATAAAAGGCATTGTTATTTACAATACCAATATCTTAAACCTTTGGAAATGTGAGACTTATTGCATTTCAAAGAAGCGGCCGCTATTGTCCTGAGCTGCTTGGAAAGTGAAAGCGCGCATGGTGCACTGAATGTTGCAGGAAAGCATGTCGTGCATGCAGTAGGAGAAACTCATTAAAGAAATTTGTGCTAACAGACTAAATAAGACGTACCATATAACAACCGAAGTAAAAGGGCCAGTCCTCATGGGAGGTTACAAATGAAGACAAAGCGGTATTAAGGTGGGACTAACAAGCCTATTAACGAATCAGATGCCAGCATTTACAAAGGACAATGACACAAGCCAATGACAAATATGGGGGGAGAGCGAGCGGGCCTACAAGTCCATACTCCAATACAGCATGCTTCGCAGAGCAAAATGGTTATCCTCCGCCAATGTTTATATTCAGTTTCAGGCCCCCAACCAACACCCGCTATGTAATGGGACTTCCCTTCCAACGCTGTATAAATGTACATGGAGTAGGACAAAGCAAGCGGCCGATTCACAAAAGGAATCTACAAGTACAGGTAGTACTCGTTTACATACTCTGACAGGTCTTTGTGAATCAACCCGAAATCCTCATTAGTAAAAATGCAAAAAAGGCACAGTCTTTTCTGTTTGTACTAATTGTTTGACTATTCCGTGAATATTTGTATATTATTTATTTGACAGATGTTTTGGGGCCAAGAAAGAGATTTATGTAAAAGATTAAAATATGATAAAACTCACTCATAATGCCTTTGTGAATAAGCCACATGTTTTGTTCTTGGAGCCTCGAGTAGCCAGGAATTGTATTGCAATAAAGCTGAAATCTCAAAGCGCTATACCTTTTAAGGAATGGAGGATAGTGGTTGAGAGATAACTGAGCGCATTGGCCTTGATGTAATTGAAATAAAGTTTTCTTTTCAATGCAACTTCCTTGTTTACAACAGGAGCCCGAAGCAGCACGTACGTGCGTGAGAGAACAAAGTCTGCCCTTTGACAACTAATGCCTTCTTTTAACGAGGTGGGAAGTTCCCAAAAGGCTCGCGGCTCCACGCAGCAAAAAAAAAAAAAATCACACCACTTCCTCTCTGAGTCAGCACCTCTTCCGTAACAAACACTGGCAGATAAAAGCCTGCTTACGGAAGCAATGTCTGTAGCGCTGTTTTCTAACAACCGGACGCAGGATACGCAGCGCGTGCAGACACATTGGCGTACCCTCCGTTTAAAAGACTGGTCTGCAGTGCCCATCTGTGGTTGAACATGCTGAGGATGACCAATCGAAGGATTTGACGTGCTCAAAGTGCTTCACGGCGATATATCTACAACGTGACAAAACAGAAGCAATCCTGCAAATAATACAATAAAACAACCCTTTCGCATCTATTACCGAATCCAAATGTCGTCTATGTAGGAGCTTCGAATCCAGCATCTAGGCGCGCGCTTGCGCCTGAACGGGAAGAGGTGTTTCTGAGGACTGGGGGATTGCCAAAACCATCGCAATCCTCGGTTACCTCAGAGTCAAGTGACACCTGCGAGGCTAGAAAAAGAAGCGAGTGACATCGGATTCGTGCACGGAGAGGGACCTGAAAGATGGCTTTCCTGTGGGCCGCTGTGTTGACATTAGCTCTGCTGTCCTCCGCAGCAGCAAAGGCGCTGCCTCTCCGGGGCCCCCTCAACGACAGGCCAATCGTGGGTAAGGATTCTGTACCTTGCAATGTCTTACAGGTACGGCAGCTGGGGCTGCTTCCCCGCTTTGAATACCGGCCATCTGTTCACGTTTTAACGTTCTGCAAAGGCTCGGACAAGATTCTTAAGTAGAAAGTTATATTCAGTAATTGAAATGGGAAAATAGAAATGCAGGTACTCCGTACCAGAGTACCTGGTTGTTTCTGAGAAGTGCTGGGAATCTCAAATTAAAAGTATTATGTCTGACTTGACTGTCTTGAGAAGTGCCGGTACTCGCCCTCTCAAACTAAACAAGCATTTGCAATGCAATAGGTCTCGCATTAGCAAAGTTTAAAGTTGTTGGTATTGTAAATGGCATTGATTTTTATCTATTTCTTTTTCAAAGCGTCCGTGGTGCATTATTTATTCTATTTTTATGTGGCATTATGTTCCAATGTTTTAGATGTCGCAGTGCTAAAAGTGACAGTTGTTACAGAAAACGGCATGTTGCTTTAGTAACTGGGTTTTAATAGGGTAATGAATAAACGTCTGTATTGTAGAAAAAAAGGCTGCTATTGGAAATAACAATGCCTTTTATTTTTGTTTTGTTTTTAAAGGCATAAATAAAAGGCATTGTAATTTACAATGCCAGTAGCTTAAACTCTAGTTACTGCCAGGGTTAGAGCGTATAAAATGATATTATGAAGTATTGTGACCTCAGATCGAGAGTGACCTTTGATAGTGCTCCCATCCCGAATTCTGCTAGGATTACTTTGCAAGTATTAAGGAAAACTGAGGTGTGCATTTGTTCTGGGATTTTTTGTGTGCAAGATATTTGTTCAGCCAGCTATGCTGTGCATATAATACCAAGGGATAGGGCAAGAGGTAGGTGTTAAAGTGCGGAGGTGGCACATTTAAGAGTTTGCAGTGTAGCACCAAGCTCCCTCCACAATCTCCCATTCTCGTTGTACTTTACTCCAATGACCTCTGAGTTCAAATGTATTGGATGAATATTTCTGAATTAATGAGCTGTTACGGATACCACACACAAGCTAAGTTCCTACAGAGTTGCCCTGTGCCTCCGAGCTTCATTCGGCTATGTGTTTGACCAACGAACTATGGTCAGCAAGCAGGAATATCAAAGCAATTTTAGAGACTTTTTATGTAGGTCGCGGTAGTCTGGGTCTCTCAGCAGGAAATGTCTAAACATTCTGTTGTTGCATTTCAACTGGGAACCCATCCAGAGTGACCTTAATTCCTTTGGGCCGCTTCCCACCCAACATTAAATTAAAAGGTCTTGTTGGAGGGGGAAAAAATATATTTTCCTTTGTAGATATTTGAGTGAGCTTAAGTAAGGGTAGCGGCGTTGGTCTTGTATGTCTTATCCACTAGGTAGTTGGTCAAACAACAAGTCACTTGTGAACACAGCCTGCATGGGACTATATTCTATGGCCAATATAAGGGTTAGGAGGGGGCCTCCTCTGTCCTAGAAGATATCTGCTTGGGAGGAAGTCAGTGGTGGGTATTTCACTGGCCATGCAGAGCATGTCCTCTTTTGTCCATTTACGTCATCAGGAGCCTCTTTCACCAGAGCGGACATCTCGGGATGGAGGAGGCCTACACGAGCGATGAACATGTACTCATGGAGGTTGCTTATGCCTAGAGATCATGTTTTCAGTCAACTTTTCTGGTCAGTTTATCCTCCATTGAACCTACATATCGTATATAAACATCAGGAACCTGGAGACATCACATGGGGTCACAGGGCTAGGATTTTATCTTGGTGGAGCTTCCTTTTAAATCAATTCAATGAAAGACCAGTCCTGAAATTGCATGAGCCATTTATATTGATAAATTGTCGTAACCATTATCCACAGACCCACTGTGTCTTGTCTCTAAAACAGAGTCAGAGCCTGTTTGAATATGTTAAAAGCGCATATCGAGCACACGTTGTTTTTCTTTTCATCTTTTCCAGTTCTATATAACGAGGACTTGATCCCAAGGTATTGGTCGCGCTTTACATAAGCACCTGTTACAATACAAAAGATTCATTGATTTTTTTTCCCCAGACACAGGGAGGTTAAGAGATTCGGCCAGAATCACATGGTGTTGAGCCGGCGCTGAGACTCGAACCTGGCTCCCCAGTTCCAAAGTCGGCAACTCGGGCCTCTCCCATTTTGTAACCTAGGCACATTGTTCTATGAGGCCTTCTATTTGCTCAAATTCGGCTACTCTGGAAGAAAGGAAAACTGATATATTGCTGAACAAGTGGCAACTGTAGGGTTGGCAGTGATGTAAGCTGTACGACTTACCACTGTAGCACTGCTTACATCAGTGCCTCCTGCTTACGTCTGAACACATAACACTGAATTCAGTTCAGTTTTCAGTTAAAAAACAAGTTTATTTAGACCATTCAGTCTTTAAGCAACAGCTCATACATTTATATTTAAAAGAATCTACACATAAAACATTTTAGCATAAAATCATGGTAACATTAAAAATTAATTCCTAACAATTTAACCATTAATAAAATTACTTTTTAGATTATAACCCACCTTTCTGCACTTAAATCTCTAACGCAGCAGGGAACTTATATACACCCTGCATACATTTCCCAATGGCTATCGCAATATCTAAATTTTCCATTTCCGCAAGAAGCTCCCATGCTTGTAAACGCGCCCTTACATTATACTTTAAAAAGATCGGACAAAGGATTAATTTATGTAACTCTAAAAAAATGTTCACAATCCAATACAATGTGTAAAATATTGCATTTCATCCCTATTTTACATATACATTTACCATCTTGTTGAATGAATCCAGATTTTATAGCACTATTAATCACAGCCGGGTTAATACCAATTCTTATCCTAAGCACTGGAGTTGCGGGGGGATCATTGCTTTATAGGCCATCAATAATGGTTATTTAACAGGGTGTTATTTAATACAGATACTTCTAACATAATGTCCAACATTGAAGCAGAGGACGATGACGTGATATCCAAGCCCAACGTACCATTCCGTAGCATTTCATTTTCAGAGTCCATGGGTTTAGGGCTTTGATTACCTGCGTGCTCCGTACTTTTTTCCAATATAGAACCTATAGCAGAGTTTGTTAAATCAATGTGAGTCCCCGCCTCTTTAGACCCATTCCCTGCCATATCCTCATCCTCAACCCCCAACTACGAAAAAATCCGAGCTGAAGACGAGTGTCTGGGTTCCAGACGGCGGTCAATATGACTTATATCACTCTGTGTGATGGAGGAGTCAACAGTCTCCATCACATCCTCTGCACTAAATGGCTCATTATTCCTTTCTTGGACTTGAACTTGGCCTCTTCCCGGTGTAAGTGTCCTCTTAAAGTGCTTCCCCACAAAGTCATTTATTGACTTGGACACTAAACCACCTTCTTTCCCACAACCGTGTGTTTTATTGACTGAGGTGGGTTTCTTTGTAACTTTCCTCACACCGCTTTTGTCAATTTTCACGGGTGTTTTTGTGGTCGCCCCTTCAGGCCCTTCATCAACTGACACCATTTCCAACTCATCGTAATCTTTTGATCCATCTTTGCATAGTTTCCTTGACTTTGCCTTTCTTGGCGCCGTTCCAAAGATCTAACTTGTATGAGCTGTACTGTTTATATATTACGTCTGCTTCAAATTATTCTTTCTCCTTCGGCCTACCATTCACTACCCAAACGTAGTGTAGCCTTTTACGCGCCCTTGCTTCTTGCTCTTCCTGGGCTTTCTATGCTCCCGCCCAGGTCTAAAATATCATTAAAAATGCATTAAAACTTGTACTTATTTAAAAATTTAACAGCCACTTACCTCCCCTGTGTCCTGACTGACCACTTCCCACCCAACATTAAATTAAAAGGTCTTGCTGGTGGGGAAAAAAAAATATTTTCCTTTGTAGATATTTGAGTGAGCTTAAGTAAGGTGAGCGGCGATGGTCTTGTATGTCTTATCCACTTGGTAGTTGGTCACACAACAAGTCACTGGTGAACACAGCCTGCATGGGACTCTTTTCTATGGCCAATATAAGGGTTAGGAGGGGGCCTCTTCTGTCCTAGAAGATATCTGCTTGGGAGGAAGTCAGTGGTGGGTATTTCACTGGCCATGCAGAGCATGTCCTCTTTTGTCCATTTACGTCATCAGGAGCCTCTTTCACCAGAGCGGACATCTCGGGATGGAGGAGGCCTACACGAGCGATGAACATGTACTCATGGAGATTGCTTATGCCTAGAGATCATGTTTTCAGTCAACTTTTTTGGTCAGTTTATCCTCCATTGAACCTCCATACCGTATATAAACATCAGGAACCTGGAGATATCACATGGGTCACAGGGCTAGGATTTTATCTTGGTGGAGCTTCCTTTTAAATCAATTCAATGAAAGACCAGTCCTGAAATTGCATGAGCCATTTATATTGATAAATTGTCGTAACCATTATCCACAGACCCACTGTGTCTTGTCTTTAAAACAGAGTCAGAGCCTGTTTGAATATGTTAAAAGCGCATATTGAGCACACGTTGTTTTTCTTTTCATCTTTTCCAGTTCTATATAACGAGGACTTGCTCCCAAGGTATTGGGCGCGCTTTACATATGCACCTGTTACAATACACAAAGATTCATTGATTTTTTTCCTCAGACACAGGGAGGTTAAGCGATTCGCACAGAATCACATGGTGTTGAGCCGGCGCTGAGACTTGAACCTGGCTCCCCAGTTCCAAAGTCGGCAACTCCAGCCTCTCCCATTTTGTAACCTAGGCACATTGTTCTATGAGGCCTTCTATTTGCTCAGATTCGGCTACTCTGGACGAAAGGAAAACTGATATATTGCTGAACAAGTGGCAACTGTAGGGTTGGCAGTGATGTAAGCTGTAGGACTTACCACTGTAGCACTGCTTACATCAGTGCCTCCTGCTTACATCCGAACACATAACACTGAATTCGGTTTGTTCATGAAATTTGGACTGTTTGAAGCGTTACCCTTCTGTGCATAGAATATACCAGAAGCGTCACAGCAAACAGATGTGCGCATACATTCGTTAAAATGGTTTTAACTCATTCCTTTTTTGCAAGTATAACTATTACATTATTCCATTTGTATGTGGCGCACATCGCAGACTGGGTATGTGTTGTAAAGAAGATTCTTGACACAGCAGAAAGGTATGAACTTGTCTTTATTATGTCACCCACTCTCCAAGACTGCCGGGTGGCTGTCAACATTCTACAGTAGACTCCAGTGGAACATACCATCAGGAAGGGGACGGGGGGGGGGAGGAATGTACCACTGTAATTATACATAAAGGTTTGGGCAGATTACAACACATCTCCCAATGTACCACTATAAATACACCTTTTAGTATAAGCTGATTACAACACATCTCCCTCTGTAATTGAAAGAACTATGAGGAAGGAAGGAAGATAAGAATGAAGGAAGGAAGGAAAGAACGAAGTAAGAGGGAGAGACCATACATCGATGCCAAACAAAAGTAAAAAACAGATTACAACACCTCCCCTAGGCTTTAAAAGAGATAAGCCTCGGAGAAGGAGAGAGGAAGGGTGCAGGATGGAGGAAAACAAAGGAAGCATCCCGGACAGGATGCCAGTTAGGATAGCAAAGTCAGGATAGAAGACAGATGCAAAAAGTAATACCATCATAAAGTTAACAGAGAACACGCAACAGAATAGTGAACACGAGTGCATCATAAATATACTCCCTAGAGGACACATGGCTAAATACATACTGTTTGAAGAAAAGAACATTCCATAAGCTCTTGTTATACAGGCAAAATCTAGTTATGGTTATCCTAAATGTACCTTTAGCATGGCTTACCCTACTGACGGGTTCTACAGGTGGATAAATCTCCAACCAACTCTAGCAGTGTAATAATAGACTGGCCCTACTGATAGCTACTCTTAATGGGGGATGGGGAGTACCTATTACCAGGGTTCCCTGAAAGGAGAGTTGAGCACTCACCAAACTCCTTTAAACAAGTTAGGCCCTCATCTTCACCATGCCCATAAGGTGTATGGGCCCACCAGCATAGCTAGTCAGGGATACCTTGGGTTTGGGTACTTTAAGAATGGAAAGGCTAACCCAACAAATCACCTCACTAAGTTTCTCTCTGATGAGGGGATCGGACGAAGCATCCATGGGGAAAGGAGGAGGAAGGCTCCCTAAACTCTAAGGATGGTGCAAAGGTACAATAAAAGAGCTCACTATCTAAATTGAAAGAGGTACAGAGGCACCCAGAGGTGGTGGGTCCTTACACGCCTAACCCAGGCTGCAGGAGAAGGGATGGATTGAGATATGTACCTTTCCTGCGGGAGGTGCCAACTTCAATTGCACACTATAAAGTACACTGTATGTAGTAACAGAATAACACAATGTTTGTGAAGCATAAGGTTAAAATGCAAAAGCTTTCGTAACTAGCTGTCACAAATTGTACGATATCACTGCAGATCCTGATAACATGAAGAATGCACACACTTGAAATCCATTCCCAGTAATACATTAAAGCACAGCTAGATGGCACAGTACAGGGTGAACTGAAGGTCAACGATAAGCTGAAATGCACTAAACTTATAGGTGGCGTGTCCCTGTAGGAACCGGATTTATACAGTTGAAGGATCTGAAAAGAGAGTAAAGTAGACTGGAGTGAGGATCTCCGTGAGGACGCTGTGACACACCTGGGAGGGGAAAAGAGTTATAGAAGGAGCACATGGAGGGATAAGGAGAATGAAGCGTGGAGGACCCTCTAGAGAATAACTCACACGTATACCTGGCCCTATTGAGGATATGTCACCCTAGGAACATACAATAGGCTGGATAAGGTAAAAACGCACCTTACTGGGGAAGGCACGATAGAACATAAATCCAGATCCCTAAAAGCATGAAATCACTCTGTATAAGGAACAGCAGGGCCGTAAATGTTTTATACTTAGTCACAAATGCACACTATCATCTAACGAATCTATATGGGGGCAAGTAGTATGGTGTGTGTATCACCAAGATGACGCCGTGACACACTGCTGAGGGGTACTGATTAACGGTGGACAGAGCACGTCAGGACCAGAGTAGATTACCTCGTGGTTCTCTGGAGAATATGTGCACCACTGAGTTGTTCACAGCGAAGGCATAGTGGGAACTTGAGGAGGGAACTCTATATATAGAAAACTCTGTGCAGGCACAAAACAATCCGTCCTTGCACAACGCAGCACAGGGAAAGTTAATAGTAATTATGGAAAAAACTGCTGACTTTTCCTTGACCCCAGAACCGTCTTACTTGAAGTACACCGCAGACTCAGAAGATGGGGCTCTTGTACCAGCCCATGGGATGGTTCCCGAAGAAGTGGAGGCCTCTTACGATTGTTCCCTCGAAATAGACGAGCACGGTGTGGTAGAACGGAGGATGTTGATGGCTGGAAGGCAGGACCGGTGCTGAGGCGGCTGGTGCGCCGGAAAGCTGACAAGATGTGCCCTGAAGAGAATGAACTCACTGATTCTGACAGGAGCACTTGCGAGCGAAAAGCTGCCCCCTGGCGGATCCGGTGCGCACCTTTTGTGCTTACAGACCCTAATAAGAGGCACGCTGAGGGAGAAATTCCTGACAGCGATCTTGGCACTCTGATCTCCCGGCGCTCTGAATGTTGGCACTAGCTGAGAGGCACTCTGAGGAACAATTCTTGACTGCGACAGCGATCCTCCGCTGACCCTGTCTGAGGGAACACTTCAGCGCAACCATGGGAAACGCCGCCGCAGAACGTGAAGACCAACTGTGAGGTTGTAATGTACGAGGCACCAAGCCCCCCAGTGGGCAGCACCACTGGAGCAGGCGACTAGGGCGGCGTAAGACTTAATTACGGGAACCTGACCAAACTGCCGCAACTTATAGGTTCCACACTGACAGTTCTCCACATCACAACAACGGTAACCACAGTAAACTCAAAAATGCCTCCTCCAGCGCCGGACACTGCCCCACACTTTACACCACAGGACTACGGGAACCGCACTAGGTCCCCCAACTCACAGGTTCCTCACTGACAGCTCTCCTCAGTGCAGCGGAGGCAGCAACCTTGAGCGCAGATGCAGCTCCTCCGGGGCAGACTCTGACTCCCTTTTTACACCAATGGTCTGCTGCTCACTCACCACTCCTAACAGGTTCAGTTCAGACCAGTTGCGCTACGGACAGATAAGCAAGTGCGTCCTCAATCCCTTTCAGGCACTGGAAACCAATCAGCTGTCCATGCGTTTTACTTGCTGAAAGGATTGCACCACCAGGGCTGGTTCAGAGAGGAGACAACTCCAGTTTCAAGATGCCAGCCCCCTCCTTGAGGCAAAGTTGAGTACTTTCTTCCGTTTTCTCCTACTCTTGAATTAGTACGTTTATCACTTAAGTACCCGTCACCAGTGACAAATCACATGTCCTTGTAACCTTTGCAGAACGATATCTGCTTCACACCTTCACCAGGAACTCGCATAAAATGGAGAGAGCTCTGAAAGGGGAGGTGACATCAGGGCCCCCTGCGCCACGTTCTTCACCTCGTCGCCAGTGTTGTAAAGAAGATTCTTGACACAGCAGAAAGGTATGAACTTTATTATGTCACCCACTCTCCAAGACTGCCGGGTGGCTGTCAACATTCTACAGTAGACTCCAGTGGAACATACCATCAGGAAGGGGACGGGGGGGGTAGGAATGTACCACTGTAATTATACATAAAGGTTTGGGCAGATTACAACACATCTCCCAATGTACCACTATAAATACACCTTTTAGTATAAGCGGATTACAACAGTATGTTCATGTTTGGTGCTTCAAAAGTGTTGAAGATCAGCTCAACTTGACTTCCCAAAGAGATTCAACTCTTTCTAGTGGTGTAGCAGAGAGTATGGCGCCTCAGTGAAATGTCTGGCATCGAAGTTGTTTTGTTTGATGACACATACCTCACTCCACCTGTCCACGAGTATTATCATAACAGAGCTCTGCCTTACCCACCCGGGGACATGTTGTCACACTTTTCCATGACACCGTGTGGGTTTTCCTCTCCGGTGAAAAACAGCTTCTTCTTTCCGAGGGATGGTCTCTATGTTTAAGTGACGCTCGTTGGCCACCAGGCCCCGTTTCTGTGGACATTATGTAGATTTCACCTTTGGAGAGATTGTGCCATCGACCCCAGCAGTCTGTGTGCAGACCTGTGCTCCGACAGAGCACGACGTGCTCTGGGAGGCATGACTCAGTATGACACAGAAGCGTCCACATGGCGGGTTACAGAGGAATTAAGGTGTTCTCATGACATTGGAGGCATAAGCAGCGTTTCCCGTATAGCTGATTCATCTCACCTTGTATAATAGGGAGCTGGGGCTGTAGGAAGGGGCTGCAGCAACGACAGGCACCGACCAGGCCTTCTGGCAGGGAGGCAGGGGGACAGGCCGGCAGCAGGAGGAGAAGGCGGTGTCAAGGGGGAGGGAAGAACAGACACTGAGAAAACCCCATTGGCTCCACGTACAAATCTTTTGGGCCGGGATTAGAAGCGGTGGTTCGGGAGGCTGGCATGGGCTAGGAGCATCACAAACTGCCGTCCTCTTCCTGGTGCTGACGGTGCTCCATTCCGGCCACCGAGTGAGTATTCGGGAGGGGGATTAATACCAGAGCATCCGAGTTGAAAACGCTGGCTGCATTTCAAGATCTGAAATGGAAAGTGAAACTGCATGCTCACTTGCCTGGGAAGCGGGACAGGAGATGTGCACACCGCGTGCGCGTGGCTGTACGTTCGCGTACACCTGCACAAATCGCCAAAAGCTCTGCGCGTGCCCATCTCCTGTCCCACTTCCGAAGCAAGTCGTTAACAATAAGTCTCGCTGATGAGAGCGCTTCGCGCTGCATTGCCAGGTGCGAGACCTAAAAAGTGCCGGTATTCTGTACGGGACCGTAAATCGTCTGTATTTATTTTTAACATGGCATTAGAGCTTTTCTTTAGCAGTTAGGAGTCCTTAGAACAGTTGTAGAATATATTTGAGGTGTTTTCTTCTTACATTTACTGTTTTACATATGTACTGATAAAGGGGTAAAATACAGGCGAATTCACAGAATTTGAAAGTCCCTGCCTCTCATGACTTCTCTTAACATCTGTCATGTACTGAAAAGGGTTGTAAATGATCCTATGGCGCAACATTCTAAGTAAGGTGTGTATCGCAAAACGTTCCTGTGCTCTAGTAGTGGCTTATTTGCTGACAAGTGGTTTAAAATATGCACATGTTTGTTATAATGTACGCTAATGTTTATGGTAATGTATTTATAGATGCAATGAAGTTGCAACTTCATATGGAAATATTGTGCTTTTTAAATAATAAACAATACAGTTCAATACAGTCATTCCCTACATAACACACTTCTGTGCTTTAAGGAATTCTGGCACCAGAAGTCAGTGATGAAGAGATGAAACCCTTCGGACAGGCCTATGTAGCCTCCTCCTACGTCAAGTACTTGGAGTCAGCTGGGTGCAGAGTTGTACCAGTCAGGTGAGAGGAGTGTTCTAACAGGTAAACGAACGTCATCATCCCCAATCTCAGGCTTTGCCATACTTTTGAGAAAGTACAGATGCGTGCCGCTGTTTCTGTGCAACGTCCATCCAAAGTATAGTCTGACAGTTGGACCAAGATACGTATGAACACGACAATGCCACCTCTTGTTAGGTGACAAATGTCAAATGTAGGTAAATGTTCAGCCATACCCTAGGATACAAGGGGCCAGCTGTACTAAGTGATTTTGCAGTCGCAATCCCAGTGGAGGGTTTACGACTGCAAAATAATTTTTCTTATTTACTAAAACCATTTTCCGATTAAAAAAAGTTTTTTTCATATCACAGAATGGGATTAGAAATAATAACTGATTCGCAGTTTGTAAGGTGTGCATTGTTTGCATTCCTTCTACATTGTGTTATAGGTATCAATGGTTTCCGACAGTAATTCTGGTCGCAACCCATTGATCAATCATCGACTCCGAAGCTGTGGTGATAACTTAATTCGTGCAAAGAAATCAGGGTGGATACTTCATGTGAAATATGCAGTACTCCACTGGGCTTCTGCCACCTCTCACTGAAAGCTTCTTTTGTTTTTTAAAGCAGCAGTGTTTCCCCTAAAGACTCTTGTAATGCAGTGACAGGGATGTGGCCTATGTCCCTTGCAGGCCACCATGCCTGTCACTTCACCCAATCACAGAGGAGTCTCCATTTGCGGACTGTCTGATAAATATTAATTAGTCAGCCCAACCAGTGGTCCCATGCAATTTCCTATTTTGCAAACTCGCTCATTAATTAGTACATAGGTTTGATCACAAAATTAGTTAACGGTCAAAAAAAGTGACCTCTTTTCACAACCAGTATCTTAGTACATCTGTCCCTATGTGCCTAGTCATTAGCCAGCAAATACCTTCTACTCAGGTATCAAATATCTAAGTATAAGTTCATGTCATCCTCTTCCTGGCGCTGAAAGTATCTAAGTAGTATCAATTTACCAAGTCGTCAAGGTCTCCAACTATTTAAGCACAAACACAAAACATCTTACACTAGAATTTCCGGAAGGTAAATATAGTTTAGGGTCAGTCCTTATTCCTTGATCTCCAATGTCCTTGCAACTAAATAATACCATTTGTTATTTTGAAACTCTGAGTACGTAAAGATAATGCAGTATCACATGTTATAGTGGAACCTCAAGCATTTAACCATTTCTAACATAGGGTTCCAAGTATGGTTCAATACAATCCTTTTATGTGGGAACGGCAAATTAATATAGCCTTATAGCCCGCCGTAGCGGGCTATACCGCCTATTAAAGGCCCGCTGAATCGTTAAAGGCCCGAGCCGAAGGCGAGGGACTTTAACGAAACAGCGGGACTTTAATAGCCGGTATAGCCCTGCTACGAAGGGCTATAGGGCTATTAGAACATTCTGCCACTAGAGGGCAGAATGTTCTAACAAATTAAACAAAGGGTTCTCGAAGCTCGAGGGGATATGAATCCCCTCGAGCTTCGAGAAGCCTTTGTAGAACATTGGAATGTTGCTCTGCGGGCCTTTACCGGCCCGTAGAAGCAGGGAGCACTCCATTGTCTGCAATGGAGCGCCCAACATTCCAATGTTCTAATAAGCAATAAGCATTCCTGTGGCTTACTGAGCCACTGCAAATATGTAAGCATAGCTTAATCATTCCCACTTGCTATTCGAAAATCCACATGCAAATGCATGCTTCACGATCACTCCTTATTTTAGATACCCAAGTATAGGAACACTGGGTGATTTGGCACCTTTTTTGACCCCTGAGGGCAAATGATTGGTAAATTCCATGCATTCCTCTTGGAGTCTAAAGCTCATTTAAAAGTGGAATGGAGCTGAACTCCTGTGTCGATTTCCACCCCACCCAATTATAAGTGAGCATGTGTTCCTGGACATGGAATTCCGAGTGGGAATAGTAGAGTTGATTTTGGTAGCTGAAAAATCTGCATGGTAAAATGGCATTGGGCATGGGGGTGCTGTATATCCCTGTCCGTGTTCCTGCCTCCCCAACCTTCTGCCAAGGTACAGTTGGAGCAATTAATGGAGCACGTATTGAAAATGCCACATTTACTCTTCTACAGCAGCTTTCTATGGACGGGCCATTGCATTCCTCCTTCCTGGCCATGGGTATGGAGCATCCAAGAGTTCATGTTTTTAAACATTGGTTCCTATAACCTTTTATTGAAGGGAATCTGGTAGTTTAGTAAAGATGCAGTTGATTCACTCTAGGCATCAAAACATGATCCTGCACTCCTGTTCATTCTTGTATGCATGGATGTACAAGAGAATTTATCATCATTCACTATAGTTTTGGTCATACCAGCTCTGTTGATCCAAAATTGATGACCGTGTTGGGTTTTCACAAGTGATAGCAATGTAGGTTGAGTGGATCATAGTGGCACCAATGACGTGGTTGATTATGTGTGTGTGTTCCTTGCCTATGCAGCTTGCACAGATGGAGAGTTCTGTCATTCTAAGGATGCTGAATTTGCTGTGGAAAGCCATCCCCGTATAAAGGAGCCCTGTTCCCTTCTGCCGCCTTGTCTTGCATCTTCATCAACTCGCTGTTGTTATCACCAGAGAATACATGAAACACTGATGCTTTTTCGATTATGCTTTTGATTTAGGCCAAATCTTCAGGATGAAGACTATAAGAAGCTCTTCAGATCTATTAATGGGTGAGTCGATCAAGCAATTCATAACCACTGACATGACTTCAACAGAAGTGAGCATCCGTAGTCATCAGTTTCACCTGCTCCTGCACACAAATCTCTAATTTTCTTCACACCTTGTGCTGCTCCACCAATCCAAAAACTTATCTCAAGAACACACCACTCTTTCTTTGTTTCTGTCTTTCAGTAATCCATGCTCTCCTCTTAAACCACATTTTCCTCCTTCTGTTATCCGTTTTTGCTTGCATCTCTTCTTTTCCTCATGCTGAAACACACAGGTCTTTGTAGAGTAATCTTATTCATCTTCTATTGTTTGTGTCACCTTCAAGCTGCCGATGATGGTCTTTCAAGCCTATCAGTGTCACAGTACATGATGCCTGCAGTCTGCAATGCTGCACCAAAGGCTCAATATCTAAATGCTTAGATTCAAAATACACATCTCTCAATTGAGACCAAACAGGAGACCAGTCAGGCACTTAGTCTCAAAGCCAGCTCCCAAAAAGTTCAAATTATTTCCACTAAACCATAGATATACACTGATTCTTACATGACTGCAGCTCTTACGCAAGATGCACATCTTCTGTTCCTTTGTGATTAATCGCAAGACCTTGGCCTGCCTTGATGAGTTCCCTGCTGAATCAACTACGGGAGAAAGCAGAGATTGACCCTGCACAAATTGGCCAAGTCCAGAAGACACAGGAAGCAGGAATAAGTTAAATAACCTTATCTTGCTATCCCTATCCCCATCGAATCAAGTACAGTCATAACTGCAAGTGGTGCTGGGCTATGCTTGACTGTCAATCTAGGTCCAAGGCCTTAGTGGACTTGTATTTCCCTGACAGCAGAGACGTCTCCTCCATATGGGCGGAGGAGCGTCACCCACTGCTTTCTCGCAGTGCGAAAAGCAGAAACATAAAATGGTATTATAAATACATTTTATGATTCTGCTTCTCACACTGCGAGAAAGCAGAAGGGTTTGGTTGGGGGGGCGGGTGGGCGGTCCTGCTCTAGGGCAGGGGAGGAGTGGCTTGCCCCCTCTGTGGTCGCTGACAGTTTGGTCGGCCCCAGGGCTGACTAAACCAGTCATATGCACTCTCCCTTTTCTCCATGTAGTCTGCATGCAGCCTACATGGAGAAAATGGCCTCCCGATAGATGCCTGTGTGGTTGGCGTCCCAACCAATCACAATGCTTCCATTGCGGCGTTGTGTCACTGGCTTAGGAGAGGGGGCTGTCTGCTTCTTTTGTGGAGCAGAGAAGCAGTAATGACGTGGGACGATGCAGGACCGGACAGGGCTGGTGAAGGTAAATTAACTTTTTTTTATTTAAAGCTAACCCCCGCATGACCCCCATCCCGCGCGACCCCCGCCCCTCCAACACGAGTTATGCCGGCTGCGACTGCCTCACAGACCTGTCCCATGAAGCACTGGTCCCCAGTGAGAGAGTATCCGAACATTAAACGCCAACACCTGATTTAGTTTTTGCAGCATCATTGTATTCACCATGAAGACAGCCCCTTTTGCATTAGTGCTATAGATAATATCTCTTAGTCAAAGTCTTGTACTCCTTACCTTTGGAATTTAGAAGAAGAATGATTTCTAAAGGAGTAAACAGGTAATTCTATTCCCGATGGGATTAGTATTAGTCAAGGAAAACATGCTTTTATTTCGAGGTTATTGTATGTAGATAGAATGTCACCTAAATTAACAAGCATTTGCAATGCAATAGGTCTCGCATTATTGAAGTTTGAGCTATTGGTGTTGCATTATTTAGCAATGCCAATAGCTCAAACTTTAATAATGCGAGTCCTATTGCATTGCAAAAGCTTGTTGAGTTATGCCACTGTCTGGAACTGTCCTAAAAGCTTAATGATGGGGCCCCTATAAAGGTGGGTGCCCTGGGCCAGAGCCCACGCCTTAAAACGTCTCTGGGTGAGAGCCCATTTGCTGCAGAGATGAAGAATGTATAAGCAGTGCTTTGAAAAATATAAGTCGTGGAGGCATTGCTTCTAATACATTTGCCACATTCTCTTTGAAAATTGAATAGAAATGCTCGATACCTTGTGGTATTCAAGAACTCGCCCTACTGAAACATTATGAAATAATTAAAGAGCATTTAAGGCTTACTGAATTATTAAAAATGACTTGCTTATGACCTCAATTGGTTATGCTGGATTGATCCTATCAAACCCTTGACGCTCTATCCACAAACAAGAAATTAAATCAATAAAAGTAAAGTTCCAATTCCACATCGCCATATGGAAAAATGCATTATTTGACCAAAGTGAACGGAAGCTTATAATGAAGCCTTGTGAAGGAGCACGGTCAGCTGGCCTCTGGACTAATAGCTGACCTTTGCAGTTCCACATAAGTCCTACCTCTTGCATGTAAATGCCAAACTTGACAGGCGAGGGAGGGGCTGTACCCTCCCAGGCTAAACAGAACCAACCAGGTCTGTTCCATAACACAGCTTTGTGTACACACACTAAACAGCCCTTCCAAGTGTAACACATCCTGTGTGACACTAACGCATTGTAAGTTACCTTACCGCATTCCCGCATGTGAAATGATTATCACGCAAATGAGCATAATTAAAAGATGAGTGCATTACCGGTATTTGTGGTTCGTAGAGTTTGATATTTCACTAGGTTACAGAAACACAAAGCAGACGGGCACAGCAGCCTATGCGAGTTCTGCTATGTTTTGATGGTTCATCCTGATTCAACGGTGTTTTGCTTGTATTACGTAGTCAGTAGGCTGACCTGCCAACCTCCCCCGGCACTAATTGGTCCTTATAGCACGCACGTGCTTGCAGCCGTATGGCCTGCTGAACACAGCGTAGTTTGCTAGAGCCAGGTGGTCCATGCACAGGTCCTGGTTTCAGTTCATGGCGGCCCGTTTTTGGAATGAGCTCCCTCTTTCACTTCGCAAGGCTAATAATCTTCTGGCCTTTAGGAAGGAGCTGAAGACCGTCCTTTTCTCTGCATAACCTGAGCGCCTATAGTGTATCCGCTTCTGGGTTTTCTTGGTTCTGTTCAGGCCCCTTTGCTAAAGCGCCGGGACACCCTTTCCGGGTAGCCGTGCGCTCAAAAAGTGCGGTTTTAACATAACATAACATAACATAACATGCAGTGTTAGTGCTGCTAAAGGAAGAAGTTGCAGCGGCCTCCCTTGTGTCAGGGACTGAAAGGCTCCAGGCGGCGCAGGCAGAATATTTTCGATTTAAAAATGTTATTGCAATCAGCCCGGGCCACCAGGAATTGCTGCAACCAGAATTAAATTGAAGGACAAGGGAGTCCTACTTGACACGAGCCCCCTTCCCCTGCTGGAAGGGGGGAGAGGGGGAAGGGAGTGTTACCCAGGGGCTATCACGGTAAGAGAATGTGCCGAGGGCCTGAAGGCCCTGAAGACTGCGTGCCAGCCACGCCATGCCCTCTTCAAATGTGGTGAGTATTTCACATTTGATTCTGATCACTTTTTAAGATAAAAGCGCCAAAACTTAGCGCTATAATACGCTGCTTTCCCGTGATCACTTGTAAATTGTTCCTAAAAAAGAGAAACATTTGAAGATTAAATTGTCGATCCTGCATTGATTTGTTTCAGTCTGTGCTAAAATGGAATTCTAGTTTAAATAAAGAACAATCAATGAACGGAATGCAGAGAGGAGCGTCAGAATCATCTAGGTCACAGTGCAGGCCTGCTCTCTTCGGATTGGCAACTGTCTCCAGCATATCACAGCACTGCCCACAGTTTAAGCAGCTGTCTGCAGTGAGAGTGACCCTACAGGCTGCAGTTACAGTGTACAAGCCGAGCAGCAGAAGTTATGTTCCCAGCACTGATTCCATTGTTAAGTCAAAGAGAAGGTGGGATTTAATATTCATCCTGGGAGAGATCAGAGATTTGCCCAGTACAAGTTGACTCACCAGTGCCGTAAAGGGTTAATGTGCCTACTGCAAAGAACGTGCTTCATGCATATCACTGAACCTAATGTTGATAAAAAGGATTCATTTGGTAGAAATGTTTTTTTATTAGCAAACCCAACCCCAACTACTGTGGTACGTTTTCAATCCTCAATTTGTGCCCCTCCTGATCAAATACTTAAAATATACTGCAGTTATACAATTATTTTACTGTACGATCAGCTCACAAGGATACTAGATGAGTGCCCTTCCATATGTTTCTCTCGTCTTCATTGCTTGATTTTGCTTGCGAGAAAGTGTCACTCATAGTCGTTGAATTTCACTCATAATTACATTGAAACTACGAAAATGTCACACATAGCAATCTGGACCCTTGGCAGCTATGACTAAAGCTAGAGTTTGCCACTGTATGGTGCACAGAGATCAGTGCATATCTTGATGACTTGAATTGGCATCAGTCTACTGTGAAGACCTCCAATACTAATGTATGTGTCGGTTCCAGTCTAGGAAACAACTTGCCCCCCGTGGTCAGAACTCCCCCATACTATCATCATCACGATACAGTACTGAGCAGGAGGGTGAACATCACTGTGGATGCTCTGTCTCACTGAGGCATCTGCCAGCTGCTGGGATGAAATCTTGGGACCCAGGACTGGGTCTGCCGGAATCTTAGCTGTGCCCAGTTTCTACTATTTGTTCATCTGACCTGTAGTTCGACCCAAAGTAATCTGTTTAACCCTTGATGGGTCTTTCTCACAGGGACATGACTAGTTAAGTAGAGAATGATATAAAGGAAATCTGTGGTTTGTGCAGTGCACACACACTGAACGCAACTTTGGAAGGGCATATTTTAAGAAATGATATACAGAAAAACCCGGAACTGACGAATAATATAATAGAAAAAAGTGCAACACTTTTAGAAAGTCTCCTGGGACGAGGGAGGATGAAGAGTTCACATTCTGGTTTTCAGGTTAAAGGCATGAAATGTTCAAGTAACTCAGATGCTAAGTGAATATCCGGAATAAATCACTGCCTGGTTTTCATTGCACGCTGGTGACAATGAATAGCAACAGGAGCTCCCAATTCTGGCGCCTATTAAAAAAAACAGAAATCTTAACCACAGACGCCAGGAATTACACATTTTAAAGCTCCACCCACGCTGTCGGTGAATGTAAATGTATTTGAGCTTGTAAAGCACACTGCTACCCGTCCGTAGGTTTCTTGGCGCTGTATAACTCTGGGGAACCCGTCCTGGCTTTCCCTGTGGGATGGTCCCTGCTGGGAGTCCCCAAGGTGGAGCCAGGCATCCCCAGAATTGATGGGGCTGTTGTGGAGATTAGGCAAGCTAATGCCCAGAGTTGCCGAGTGGAACCCCTGATTAGAGTAAGCACCAAAGCGAGAATTAACGAGTCCGCTGACCAAAGTCCACGACCCTGCCGTGTCGGGAATTGAACCCTGGTCCCGGGCCAACTTCTGCTCCCGGGTCTGCCGCCTCTAACCAGTGAGCCACACTACTCCACAAGTGAATGGCACAATTGAGTGCAGACATTATTAGCTGAATATTTTTTTGGACCAGTTCATGTGCCCTTTAAAGAGCCCAGCGAGTCTGGATCCTCACAAAGGCCTCAGGGTTCGGGGGCTTGATGGGAAACCAGTCAGCAGAAGCCTAGTACTGCTACCCACAGTTATCTAGGGGTAAAACTCGAATATTATACGGTGAAACTGACCCTATCTGTTAGGCTTTGATGCATTTCAGAGCATGTGGTGACATAAATCACGTCTGTTATGCTTTTTTCTTGACGTCAGAGATGGAAGGTGGGGCTCAAAGCTTGAGCTGGCGCCCTTCTTGTGCGACCACAAGTACAGAGCGATAAGGAAGCGCTTCCCTGTACTTGAAAACGATTAGGCGCTTCTTGCTGGATATCAGTAAGGTAAACGGGGCACTGGCAAAGTGTCTTTCATGGCTTGGGAGGTTTAATCCTAAACACGTGCTACACGCTCACAAAACACGGAGTCCAGGGTAAAACACAGATAAGCTTCCAGGTGCTGTGCTTGTGGGAGGTATAGTCCCAGAGCAGGGATAGTTACTCTCAGTAACCTGGATAACACACAGAGTGGCTTCCAGGCACTTTGTGCGGTCCTTCGGAGAAAGCTGCCCCAAACGCCATTCTGCTATTCAGTGGTTGGTTCCCTAAAGACCCGGAACAGTTAAATAACGTAGGCTGATCATGCATGCGTGATTCAAGCGTCGAAGCATTTTGTCCCTCAGCAGTGCAGTGTTAGTAATTGTCCGGTTTATTTTAGCAGACCTCCTGAGTTTATTATTAGTCCAGAAAGCTCCCGGACAATCCTCCATAATTGGCATACTACGTATACTCATCTTTTCATCTGCTTTTAAATTTGCACTTAACTGAGCGTTTTCCTCGAGCAAACTCAATAAACAAGTGGCGCGCACGTCCCACCTGTGTGGGCACAATCATAGCTCCTCCCACGGCCTATTGGTGTCGATTACGCGCTTGGTACGCGTAATAGACACCAATAGGCCATGGGAGAACCTTCGCGCGTGCTTCGGGCCAATTGCGTGCAGTCTTTAATAAAAAGACTCACGCAAAGGCCAATGGGGTAGCACAAAAGGAATCGCACACGCACGAGCGTGTGCGATTCCTAGGTCAGTGCTAAAACCCGTTTTTGATTACAAAATGCCTCGCGCTGCGAAGCACTGCTTATGCAGTGCAACGCAGGTCGCTCGACCTAAAAAGTGTGTTTTTGTCATAAAAACCATTTGTCATTTAATTGAAAATATCAGCTGGGCTGTGCGGGTGGAAGGTGGTGTCAGACTCCTCTCTAGCGCAACTGGTTTGTTTTGGTGGAACTTCTGTTGCTTCCCGTTTTTTGTTTTTGTCTGAAGTAGTACCCTGATTTTAAGGTACAAAAGTGAGTTGGTTACATCACATTTTCGGATCTCCAACAAAACATTATTTCAATGTTTTATATCGAGACACAACATGGATGAGAGAGTAAATTATTAAATTGGGAATAAGGGACCCAAGCTCCAACCTGAGCTCCCCAGTTAAAGTTGTTTTATGTTTCAAGTTCTGTGTAATGCAGACAAGGCCGAGCATCCTTAAAGCACTTCACAAGTAAGGACTATAGTTATTAGCATAAAGATTACATTTACATTATTGTTAAATATCGATTGAATTATATAGCAAAATATGACTATACGCTGGCACAACTATATTCAGATTACATAGATCCTCTCAGGACATAAAGAAATATGTAAGTATTGATAAGAAATGTATATAAAGTGGATGATTATTTTAGTGTCAGCTAGGGAAAATAACAAATATGCTGGATTAAAAAGTTATAATGACTACAACAAACAGGGGCAGCCCTATTCCCCAGAACCTGGGACCAATAAACAATATTACAGCAACAATGGTTCAGGGAATTGATTTAAACAAAAACACAGAAATCCTATCATTATTACTGTGACACAATCACTCAATGCATATAATAGAAAACATTAAAGAAAGATAATAAGGCACCCACAACATTTATGTGAAAAAGACCATTTGT
This sequence comes from Lissotriton helveticus, assembly GCF_964261635.1. Taxonomy (NCBI): domain Eukaryota; kingdom Metazoa; phylum Chordata; class Amphibia; order Caudata; family Salamandridae; genus Lissotriton; species Lissotriton helveticus. The sequence continues at coordinate 527,181,347 of NC_136072.1, forward strand.
TATTGCAAAATATTCATATAAGACGAGAATAATACAACAATACAATATATTGTGTTTTTTTCCTGTCACTTGACTGACTTATGTTTGTGTTACTTCTTCCCTCTGCCATTGTCTTTTGTCTACACTGAAATTTCTATTTTCATGTTGTATGTTTTGTGTAACTTTGTGAGCACCAGTTGTATATTGTATTATTGTTTTATTCTTGTCTTATATGAACATTTTGCAATAACAAATTGTATTTCGCAAATAATTGTGGTGGGTACCTTATTATCTTTCTTTAACTTTTTGTATTATCTGTGGTGAGTGATTGTGTTATGTTATGTTATGTTATGTTATCAGGCATTTTTATAGCGCTCGGCTACTCTAAAAGAGTGTCCCGGCGCTTTTCACAGGCAACTTACAGTGTAAGATCAACATAACAGGTAAAAGCAGACCCCGAAAGAAAAGGAAAAAGAAAACCGTCTAAGCAGAGAGATTAAAAAGCCACGTCTTCAAATTCTTCCTAAATTGAAGCAGGTTGGGGGTGCTACGCAGTGCCAATGGAAGCGAATTCCACAACTGGGAGGCCTTGAGGCTGAAAGAGCGCCCCCCCGTGCGTGCCTTCCTCACGCGTGGAACCACGGCAGTAAAAAGGGATTCTGAACGCAGTGAGCGAGCCGGGCGATAGAAAACTAATCTTTTTTTCAGATATCCAGCACCTGAGGCAAAAAGAGCCTTGTGCATCAGGGTCATAGATTTGAAGACAATCCGCTTCCGAATTGGAAGCCAGTGGAGCGTCTGCAGCAACACAGAAGCCCGTGCTCGTCTATGCAGACCAAAAATTGCCCGGGCTGCCGAGTTCTGTGCCACCTGCAGACGCTGGACTAAGTAATCCGGAAGGCCTAGAAAAAGGGCATTGGCGTAATCAAGCCTAGACCCGATAAGCGCCTGCACCGTAATCCGTCTGTGCTCCGCAGACAGTAGGGGAAGAAACTTGCGGAGCATTCTGAGGATACCGAAGCAGGTCACAGTGTCACAGTATTATTGCTGTGTTTTCTGTGTTTTTGTTTAAATTAATTCCCTGAACCATTGTTGCTGTAATATTATTATGGTGTTAAGTTAAGCAAACTTCTCAAGGTAAATAAAAATGGAAAAAAAGACTTCACATTTAAAGTCCTAAGAGGAAATAGATCATTGAAGATTAGGAGGGGAGCCTGATCAGCTTGTAGTAAGAATCAAAATAAACAATATTTGTCATCTTGCTAAAGTAGAGAAGGGAAGAGTCAAAGATAATGAGGACATAGATGGTAAAAACGCCAGGTCTGACAACACAAGGGGATTAGAGAGGTTGAGGTTGAAAGTGCTTTTCAAAGACCAAGTTCTCTTGCAGGTGATGCATCAAACTCTGCTGAGTCCAACAACTACTTTGTTTCCCTCTGTATCTTACTTTTCTCCTCAGCTAAAGGGCTGACCCTGTTCACATGCTAACTGCAGTATACTTTTCCAAAACTGACAGCGTTTGATACAATTGTAGCATTATCCTCTTGCTGGAGTGAAGGGTGAATCTGCAAAACCACTGCCACGAAACATGATAGCTTCAAATTTTGGATCAGCAATGCACATGCCCCACCCTATGCTGTCTCAGATGTGTCATTGACCTGTTGTCCATGTAAACATCTGAAAAAATTTAAACTTAGTTTCCTTTAAATATATTTGAAGTAGAGCAAAGCATATTGCAAGTGCATTTGTTTTCATGCAGTGCATTTGTTTTAGACACACAAACTACACACCAACAGATAAACTATCATTAGATTATTAATTAAGTATAACAGTAAATTAATTTATTCCATATGGTTTCAAATTTTTATAAAATGCTTAATGGCGTATGGATAGGTTTTCCCATGGTAGCTCGGTGGGTGAAATGATTCAACCATCTCTGTGTCTGGTGTTTCAAATACAGCAGTAGCAGCTCGACATTTATGTCTAATTTAGTACATATCTTGTGAAACATCTTATAACTCCAACTAGTGGTTTTCGAAATCATAATTATAAAAGCAAGGATGGTGTTTCAAAAATGTATTAATATCTTTTTCACCTTTTCTACCCATAAAGGGTATATATGATCATTACCATTGTATCATGGATCTTTTTTGTAACATTAAAAAGACTTTAGGCGTGCATCTGAGCCCTACCTGTGAACCAAGTAACACTTAAAATGAGAGAGTTTTCAGTAGTTTACTAAATTCAAAATGGGTGCAAGTGAACTGTGTTTGCTCTGGCGATGCATTCCAGAACAAGCAGAACTCAAGGGACTCTTACTGACCTCCTGCCCAAACTTTTTTTTATTCTGGGTGGAAGTTATTAGAACTTGTAACTGTACCATAACAATAGTACTAGGTAATAAACCTTCATTATATTTCAATTTCAAAATGTCTTTATTCCATTTTATGAATAAAATCGTACAAGAGCATAAGGCAATAAATACCCTACATTGCATCTTGAATCAATAAAACTAAAAAGGCAGGTAAGATAATGAATACTCTTGCTAATTATATTGTTTCCATGGAAACAAAATTCCATAACATGCTTACAATAAAATTAAAATAAAGTGCAAAGTCATTAGAAAACCACCCATCTCCAAATATCAAATCATGGATCAATATCTAACCAAGAAAAGGTTTCCAACCGTCCATGTATTTCCTGCTTCTAACTGAAAGTATAAAAAAACTTAACGCACAATATGACAAACAAGTGGGCTGCCTAGTAGCTGCAAATATAAGAGGGCATATGTGTATTTCTGGAAGGTAAGAGGTTTCATGATATGTTTGAGACAGCTTAGAAAGAAAAGCCTGTCACATTTGCAAAAGAACATAAAATGTACCAACGTTTGCTAAGGCAACCCATCGCAAGGGCAGGCCTTTAGTCAGCTGCCCCAAGGCTTCAAGTCATCAGGAAAGCACCTAAGGCGCCAACCTGTGCCGGCCTGAATCTATAAGGAAGTGACCTTTCCCACCATGAGAGTTCCAGATGCAAATAAGATGCCATCTACCCTGAAGATAAAAGTATATAATAGTCTTGTGTGTGGCACATATAAAAGACACCCTCCTTTTTAGGTCTCGTGACCTACAATGCGCGCAAGCGCATTGAGGAGCGAGAATTCAAGTGCTCGAAATCCTCGTCAAACCAAGGGCTTCGTTCCTTGCGGTTTTCTTGAAGTTCACGTGGCCACAGGCACGCGCTTTTCGGCCATAAACTCTGTTCCCCACAGCCTTACATTCATTTCTCCTCCCCCTCCCCAGCCAGCTTCCCCCAGGCCGTAGCAGCACTCCTCCCACACCAGCACCTCCCCTCTCTCTCCCCGCAAACACAGCCTTTACTTTAATTTCTCCTCCCCCTCCCCAGCCATGCCGAATTCTCCTCCCACCTCCCACGGTCGTCCTTTCTGCCCGCACGAGCCTTCTCTTCTCTCTGCTCTCCCCTCAGGCGCCGTGACATACTTCAAAGGCTTATCACTTCACACGGCCGCAGGCCGTGCAACCAGAGCACTTCAGTTGGTGCGCAGCCCCCCTCCCAGCACTGCCTTGTTACTCTCGGCAGCCAACTTTCTTTTCATGGTGGAACAAACCTCACTGATAACTATCGTCTATTGTAGCGAACAACACCAGGTTCAACTTGTGACTTCAGGCGCTACACGCATCTTTGCAGGGTGTGTGCACAACCTAACGCCATTTTTTGTAGCTACCTTTACGAGTATCATTGGGTATTACGACCCTGTCTACGTGCCTTGAAGTAGCATCCTGATGGCTTAAGGCGCTTGCTCACAAGTCCGCACTCGATGCACTCTCTTATCTTCTCCTTCCTGCTACCCAGGCTCCGCATTTCACCCATTGAAATAACTTTAGAGCAGCATAAAAGGGTATACAAACAAAGTAATGTAACTAAACAGAACATATATTCTTAACTAAACGTGGCATATACATGGATAATATATGGAACGTATGTAAGCATAACATACCATATGTAGAGTGCAGAGTGCAGATTCAGAGTGCAGTGTGCAGAGTGCAGATTGTGAGTGCAGATTGTGAGTGCAGATTGTGAGTGCAGATTCAGAGTGCAGATTCAGAGTGCAGATTCAGAGTGCAGAGTGCAGATTCAGAGTGCAGAGTGCAGATTTAGAGTGCAGATTGTGAGTGCAGAGTGCAGATTGTGAGTGCAGAGTGCAGATGGTGAGTGCAGAGTGCAGATTGTGAGTGCAGAGTGCAGATTGTGAGTGCAGAGTGCAGATTGTGAGTGCAGATTCAGAGTTCAGAGTGCAGATTCAGAGTGCAGATTCAGAGTGCAGATTCAGAGTGCAGATTCAGAGTGCAGAGTGCAGATTCAGAGTGCAGATTCAGAGTGCAGAGTGCAGATTCAGAGTGCAGATTGTGAGTGCAGAGTGTAAATTGTGAGTGCAGAGTGCAGATTCAGAGTGCAGATTCAGAGTGCAGAGTGCAGATTCAGAGTGCAGATTCAGAGTGCAGATTCAGAGTGCAGAGTGCAGATTCAGAGTGCAGAGTGCAGATTCAGAGTGCAGATTGTGAGTGCAGAGTGCAGAGTCAGAGTGCAGATTGTGAGTGCAGAGTGTAGATTGTGAGTGCAGAGTGCAGATTCAGAGTGCAGAGTGCACATTTAGAGTGCAGAGTGCAGATTGTGAGTGCAGATTGTGAGTGCAGATTCAGAGTGCAGATTCAGAGTGCAGATTCAGAGTGCAGAGTGCAGATTTAGAGTGCAGATTGTGAGTGCAGATTGTGAGTGCAGAGTGCAGATTGTGAGTGCAGAGTGCAGATTGTGAGTGCAGAGTGCAGAGTGCAGATTCAGAGTTCAGAGTGCAGATTCAGAGTGCAGATTCAGAGTGCAGATTCAGAGTGCAGAGTGCAGATTCAGAGTGCAGATTCAGAGTGCAGAGTGCAGATTCAGAGTGCAGATTCAGAGTGCAGATTCAGAGTGCAGAGTGCAGATTCAGGGTGCAGAGTGCAGATTCAGAGTGCAGAGTGCAGATTCAGAGTGCAGAGGGCAGATTCAGAGTGCAGAGTGCAGATTCAGAGTGCAGATTCAGAGTGCAGAGTGCAGATTCAGAGTGCAGATTCAGAGTGCAGAGTGCAGATTCAGAGTGCAGATTCAGAGTGCAGATTCAGAGTGCAGAGTGCAGATTCAGAGTGCAGATACAGAGTGCAGAGTGCAGAATCAGAGTGCAGATTGTGAGTGCAGAGTGCAGATTGTGAGTGCAGAGTGCAGATTGTGAGTGCAAATTCAGAGTTCAGAGTGCAGATTCAGAGTGCAGATTCAGAGTGCAGATTCAGAGTGCAGATGCAGAGTGCAGATTCAGAGTGCAGATTCAGAGTGCAGAGTGCAGATTCAGAGTGCAGATTCAGAGTGCAGAGTGCAGATTCAGAGTGCAGATTGTGAGTGCAGAGTGTAAATTGTGAGTGCAGAGTGCAGATTCAGAGTGCAGTGTGCAGATTGTGAGTGCAGATTGTGAGTGCAGATTGTGAGTGCAGATTCAGAGTGCAGATTCAGAGTGCAGAGTGCAGATTCAGAGTGCAGATTCAGAGTGCAGAGTGCAGATTTAGAGTGCAGATTGTGAGTGCAGAGTGCAGGTGGTGAGTGCAGATTGTGAGTGCAGATTGTGAGTGCAGAGTGCAGATTGTGAGTTCAGAGTGCAGATTCAATGTGCAGATTCAATGTGCAGATTCAGAGTGCAGATTCAGAGTGCAGATTCAGAGTGCAGAGTGCAGATTCAGAGTGCAGAGTGCAGATTCAGAGTGCAGAGTGCAGATTCAGAGTGCAGATTGTGAGTGGAGAGTGTAAATTGTGAGTGCAGAGTGCAGATTCAGAGTGCAGATTCAGAGTGCAGAGTGCAGATTCAGAGTGCAGAGTGCAGATTCAGAGTGCAGAGTGCAGATTCAGAGTGCAGATTCAGAGTGCAGAGTGCAGATTCAGAGTGCAGAGTGCAGATTCAGAGTGCAGATTGTGAGTGCAGAGTGCAGAGTCAGAGTGCAGATTGTGAGTGCAGAGTGTAGATTGTGAGTGCAGAGTGCAGATTCAGAGTGCAGATTCAGAGTGCAGATTTAGAGTGCACATTTAGAGTGCAGAGTGCAGATTGTGAGTGCAGATTGTGAGTGCAGATTGTGAGTGCAGATTCAGAGTGCAGATTCAGAGTGCAGATTCAGAGTGCAGATTCAGAGTGCAGATTCAGAGTGCAGAGTGCAGATTTAGAGTGCAGATTGTGAGTGCAGAGTGCAGATTGTGAGTGCAGAGTGCAGATTCAGAGTTCAGAGTGCAGATTCAGAGTGCAGATTCAGAGTGCAGAGTGCAGATTCAGAGTGCAGATTCAGAGTGCAGAGTGCAGATTCAGAGTGCAGATTCAGAGTGCAGAGTGCAGATTCAGAGTGCAGATTCAGGGTGCAGAGTGCAGATTCAGAGTGCAGAGTGCAGATTCAGAGTGCAGAGGGCAGATTCAGAGTGCAGATTCAGAGTGCAGATTCAGAGTGCAGATTCAGAGTGCAGAGTGCAGATTCAGAGTGCAGATTCAGAGTGCAGAGTGCAGATTCAGAGTGCAGATGCAGAGTGCAGAGTGCAGATTCAGAGTGCAGATTGTGAGTGCAGAGTGCAGATTGTGAGTGCAGATTGTGAGTGCAGATTCAGAGTTCAGAGTGCAGATTCAGAGTGCAGATTCAGAGTGCAGATTCAGAGTGCAGATTCAGAGTGCAGAGTGCAGATTCAGAGTGCAGATTCAGAGTGCAGAGTGCAGATTCAGAGTGCAGATTCAGAGTGCAGATTGTGAGTGCAGAGTGTAAATTGTGAGTGCAGAGTGCAGATTCAGAGTGCAGATTCAGAGTGCAGATTCAGAGTGCAGATTCAGAGTGCAGAGGGCAGATTCAGAGTGCAGATTCAGAGTGCAGAGTGCAGATTCAGAGTGCAGAGTGCAGATTCAGAGTGCAGATTGTGAGTGCAGAGTGCAGAGTCAGAGTGCAGATTGTGAGTGCAGAGTGTAGATTGTGAGTGCAGAGTGCAGATTCAGAGTGCAGATTCAGAGTGCAGAGTGCACATTTAGAGTGCAGAGTGCAGATTGTGAGTGCAGATTGTGAGTGCAGATTCAGAGTGCAGATTCAGAGTGCAGAGTGCAGATTTAGAGTGCAGATTGTGAGTGCAGAGTGCAGATTGTGAGTGCAGAGTGCAGATTGTGAGTGCAGATTGTGAGTGCAGAGTGCAGATTGTGAGTGCAGAGTGCAGATTGTGAGTGCAGAGTGCAGATTCAGAGTTCAGAGTGCAGATTCAGAGTGCAGATTCAGAGTGCAGATTCAGAGTGCAGAGTGCAGATTCAGAGTGCAGAGTGCAGATTCAGAGTGCAGATTCAGAGTGCAGAGTGCAGATTCAGAGTGCAGATTCAGAGTGCAGATTGTGAGTGCAGAGTGCAGATTCAGAGTGCAGAGTGCAGATTCAGAGTGCAGAGTGCAGATTCAGAGTGCAGATTGTGAGTGCAGAGTGTAGATTGTGAGTGCAGAGTGCAGATTCAGAGTGCAAATTCAGAGTGCAGGGTGCACATTCAGAGTGCAGATTCAGAGTGCAGATTCAGAGTGCAGAGTGCAGATTCAGAGTGCAGATTCAGAGTGCAGATTCAGAGTGCAGATTCAGAGTGCAGAGTGCAGATTCAGAGTGCAGAGTGCAGATTCAGAGTGCAGATTCAGAGTGCAGAGTGCAGATTCGGAGTGCAGATTCAGAGTGCAGATTCAGAGTGCAGATTCAGAGTGCAGAGTGCAGATTCAGAGTGCAGATTCAGAGTGCAGATTCAGAGTGCAGATTGTGAGTGCAGAGTGCAGAGTGCAGATTCAGAGTGCAGAGTGCCGATTCAGAGTGCAGATTGTGAGTGCAGAGTGTAGATTGTGAGTGCAGAGTGCAGATTCAGAGTGCAAATTCAGAGTGCAGGGTGCACATTCAGAGTGCAGATTCAGAGTGCAGAGTGCACATTTAGAGTGCAGAGTGCAGATTCAGAGTGCACATTTAGAGTGCAGAGTGCAGATTCAGAGTGCAGATTTAGAGTGCAGAGTGCAGATTCAGAGTGCAGATTCAGAGTGCAGAGTGCAGATTCAGAGTGCAGATTCAGAGTGCAGAGTGCAGATTCAGAGTGCAGAGTGCAGATTCAGAGTGCAGAGTGCAGATTCAGAGTGCAGAGTGCAGATTCAGAGTGCAGATTCAGAGTGCAGATTCAGAGTGCAGATTGTGAGTGCAGATTCAGAGTGCAGAGTGCAGATTCAGAGTGCAGATTGTGAGTGCAGAGTGTAGATTGTGAGTGCAGAGTGCAGATTCAGAGTGCAGATTCAGATTCAGAGTTCAGAGTGCAGAGTGCAGATTCAGAGTGCAGATTCAGAGTGCAGAGTGCAGATTCAGAGTGCAGAGTGCAGATTCAGAGTGCAGTTGCAGAGTGCAGCTGCAGAGTGCAGTTGCAGAGAGAACTCAGCAGCACCATCACAGCATCACTCAGCAGCACCACAGCATCACTCAGCAGCACCACAACATCACTCAGCACCACCACAGCATCACTCAGCACCACCACAGCATCACTCAGCACCACCACAGCATCACTCAGCACCACCACAGCACCACTCAGCACCACCACAGCACCACTCAGCGCAATCCCAGCATCACTCAGCACCACCACAGCATCACTCAGCACCACCACAGCATCAATCTGTGCAACCATTCAACAACAACTGGTTCAATTATGTTCTCTCAATGTTTCAAGCTTTATTACAAATGTCACAAAAAGATGTTATTTCACTTCTGTTCTTGGATTTTCATCACAATAAAATACACTGAACATAATCTTCACAAACGTTATTTACAAAAGTTTAAGCTATTGCCAATATAAATTTCAATCACTTTTATTTAAGTATTAATTATTTAAAAAAATTAAAAGCCGTTGCTATTTGTAATATCAATACATCTAAGTCACGTAAATACAAAACATGTTGCATTACAAATGCTATAGTCGTCACATGTGCGAAAGTTATACCTATTGGCATTGAAAATGACAAAGCTATTAATTTAGCTATTTTCAAAATCAACACATAAATAAAAAAATTGTCATTTACAAGACCAATAGCTCAAACTTTCATAATGCGAGACCTATTGCATTGCAAATGCTTGTTTTATGAGCTACAGAACTCCACGTGCCGGGACTTGACTAGCTGCTTTATTATATGTTTACGTGAAGGAAATATATGTCAAATTCACCCAAAGACCAGAGGTAGCAAAGTGATATCACAGTCATTTGACCTTTCCGTTCACTTACACAAGGATGTTTACATACACACACAATCACACATACAGCCACTCTTTCACATAAACACACTCTTCCCTGCACACTTCTACACAACATACATTTTAAAGCATTTCTTACTTACCTCTGCCGCCTGAGAGTGTCATATTCCAGCTAAATGTACTCCATTTGTATTACACTAATATTGAACAACATAATGTTATTTACTATTAGTTTAATAAAAATAATTGGAAACACACAAGGAGTTTGGAGTCCCAACTGATTCCATAAATACGAGCTGCCCCATGTTCCTGGCACTGATTTTGCTACCTCTGAAGCCAGAGGTCTCCCATGTGATGCCAGGGGTCGCAAGTAGCAAGTCAGGGGTCGCAGTTGCGACCCCTGGCAACCTCTAAATAATGTCCCTGGGGAGGGGCTGCTTTGTGCAGTTTAATTTTGCCTCTGGTCTTACTGGATGGAAGTGCAGCCTTCTCATGGCTGGCATTAAATATATGGTTCTAGACATGTAATTCACTGGCCGTGCCACTGCACTTTCCAAACCTAGTAGCTTCTGAGAGCTCTCTGTATTGATACCAGCTAACAGGCAGCTGCAGTAAGGAACGTTAGACCCTATAATGGCACCTGCAAGCATGGCTGTAGCTTGATCTACCAACAAGGGCTAATTTCCTTAAGTAATATCCGACAACAGCGTATTGGAAAAGTCCTGGATGCTTCAGTCCTATGATATCCTGCTGCTCAATGCAACATTGTGAGTGACAGTGGTTTTTTTTCCGGCAGAGATGACACATGTAAAAAGTTCCCTGTCAGTTATCTAAATAATTTTGTTTTACCTTCCCAGAGAAGTGTTAATCTCCACTGGATTTCATAAACCCACCCAAATCAGAACTCCTTTTAACATGAGTCCCCATAACCAAGCCATGGCATACATGTTTGTGGCAGCTAATTGATAATCATGGGTTTCAAGCTTTTTTTCTCGCTACCTCAAACTAGGAAGCTTGCCTAGGGGCTGTAGAGCATGTTGTGATGGCCTTTAATACCCCTGCGTTTTAGAAGTATGTATGAGGATAGCTTGTGCACTGGAAGAGTTTGGTAATCAGTTATGTTATGTCAAAAATTATTTATATATTGCAAACTGATGCCCCAAAAAGGGCACTGTGTTACTAAAGAAAAAGAAGAAACTCACAATCACACAGCATCAGGAGCTTATGCCTACTGGTATAGCCATGTCTTCATTTTGTGTACAGCAGTAGTCGTCCGAAATTTATTGTACAGATAGAGGAAGAAGATTCCAGTTGTGGGCAGCTAGGTAGGAAAAGGATAATTATCTGGTATGAGCTCAGTGTATTTGAGGAATCGCCGCCAAGGCGGAATGGGAGGAACGAAGAGTGTGAGTTGATACAATGATAGTTTTTCTTAAGCTAAGAAGGACCACGATTACTGGGAGCATTAAAGGCAAGATAGAGACCTTCTTAAGCAAGCCCATTTTTAGGTCTCGGCCTGATCAGCGCATGCGCTGGTCTGGCCGAGACATTTAGTAGCTGCTTTGAGAAGTGCTACTTTCCCCGGCCACCAGCTTACTATCCCGCACACAAGAGCGCGCACGCATGCGCGTGATAGCAAGCTGGTGGCCGGCAAGGTAGCACTTGCGGTTTTTCATTTCGCGGCCGCGCGGCTTTACTTTTAAGGCCGCGCGGCCAATGCTTGTTTTTTTACTCCTTTAAAAGTCCAGCTACATGAGAATGGTTGCGCACTACTGCTATTATACAAACCAAAAAATATAAACTTTTATATCATTGAACGATCTCTTCAGAGGTATCTCTGTATGGCTGACATTTGGTCCAGAACACTGACCCCGTCATTGATTTTTCTATTTACTATCCAGAATTTGCATATCACCCTGTTACTACCAGCTTCCTCCCTTTCCTCAGCGTAAGGCCGTAAGCCCGACCTTGGCTCACTATTGAGGTACAGATAATCAGCCGTACAGATAAGCTGTGACAAATAAACAGGCACCGATATGAATTATCTCCCAGAAATGCACTGGTCTTACCGGAGCTGCAGCTGCTCCCCGCCGGTCACTAAGCCCCGGGCCCCGACACACCCCCTCTCGCCGGCTTCCCTGACTGGCGCCTGAGTAGCCAACCCGTAGCCCTGTCCAAGCAGAGAACAACCAGCAAGTTCAGTGCTGTTTGTTTAACAGTCCTGTGCCAACAACGGCTATAGCTATTAAAGAGCTAAGGACTTTCAAAGAAACTCCTGCTAACATTTTTAAAGATATATTTACAAAGAGAGGCGATTGCATTCCGTGGGCTGTACATGTGCATTCTTTCTTGTAAATGGATATATCACAACTTGATCTCATCACGAGGGAGACCCAAATAGCGGCGTGTTACGATAGCTTTTACCACAAGTATTATAGCTCCCAGGACAAAATGAAGATGCTGCTTTTAGATACCACATGACGTGTTAACCATTGCTCTGTGTTTAGCTGTGCTGTATCCGGTATTGTCACAACGCGTCGGGTCATCTGAGAGTGATGCATTAGGTAAAGAAACATTTTTATGAGGCTGACATTTGGGTTAGACACGAGGTCATCCGTCTGGAGGGTGACAGCTTTTTAGGTCGAAGACCTAAAGGCTGCGCTTGCGCAGTCTGGCGTCGGAGATTTAATGTCTCTTAGTGTGCTGTTCAACCCGCCTACCTGCCCCGTCTCTCCTCCATTGGCTGGCTTCCTAAACGGAGGCCAGCCATTGGAGGAGAGATGCGTCACTCCAATTTAGCCCCATCTTTTTCGGATTTGGGGGCATAAGTTTTGCTGTTCTTTAGACAGTGATGTCATGCGTCACTCAAAACAGCAAAACCACGCCCCCGATTCCGAAAAATTCGGACGCCTGCGGCCGCCATTTTTCTTTCCCCGCAGTGAAGGTGAGCCTCGAGCCTCTGCCTCTGCCCCCGTTTGTGCCGTTTTTATGCCATACGTCTCCACAGCTTCGCTGCTCCCACAGTCACACCACCCCAGTAAGCAGCAGGTAATGATGCGGCTTCACAAAATTGGCAGACAAACAGCGGGACCAAAGGAGACCTCGGGAAGAAGCTCCCGCAGCCTCACGATTCCCACAGCTCTGCGACCCTCAGCTGGAAAGTGAGTAGTGGGGCCAGACGAGCAGGCAGGCAGACAGCGAAGCGGCTTCACAGTGGCTGAAGAGTCAGAAGCAGGCAGCGTCTTCTCGGCTCCAGCGGCTCTGCGGCACCAGCAGACGCGCAGGTAGGCGGTGAAATCAGCGGGGTCGACCCTACTCCATGGCCCTGGGATAGCACTTAAAAAGTTATGTTTTAAGCTTAGTAGCAAGCTATCTGTTGGGAGCACAAAATGCTTTTTGTAGGGAGCATAGGTGGAGGATCACTGCGGCGCTAGCGGTGGAGCCTGTTTGCTTTACTTCTCGGGGCTCGTGAAAGAGGGGCTGTGAGGGTACAGCGGTCTGGAGAGGGGCAGTGCTCTCAGCGTCTGTCAGACGCTTTCCTTTGTTACTTTGTTCGTTCTGGTACTCGCTGAGCCCGAGGGAGATATGGAGCCGGGAGCTGCGGGATGGATGCAGGATGAGTTACCTGGCTGCAGGTAAACACTCCTACCACATTATAGCGGAAATTGATAGTGCTCCCTGCTACAAACTAATGTTTCCTGGGCGAAACAATGTCTCACGTCACTGACCTTATGCCTCGGTTCTGTAGCGAACTACGCCGACCTCTGCTGATAAGGAGTCCAGTTCATGCATCTCCTTTCACTCCATACATTATGCACCAGCATGTAACGGAACTTGCGAGTAATGGTCCACCATGTGAGTAACGCGTCCCCCATCACGTGCCGCCACCCCATCTCGTGTTGCCTCCTACACCCCCCCTCCCCCATCTCATGCCACCCCCCCACCACCACCTCTGCATCACTGAAGTGCTCGTACCCCTCACTGCTGGTTACCGCAACTCCAATATTTTTTCACCCCTTCACAGAAGAGCGATTTAGTTACAGCTTCCTGGTGAGCCATTCTCATAGAGGGTGCTGACAGAGGAATGGGGTGTTAAAACACTCTGTAGCCACATTGCAAGGAAATGTTTACAGTTTACCGTTACACAAGCATCCCCTCAGGAACTTGGGTCAGCGAGCCATGCTTTTATGAGGGCCTTATAAGTGAGCACGAAAAACTGCATAGCAAACAACTGGATGCATTACATTTGTTTCAAGAAGTGTTTTTCTTTGCACCCAGGCATATCATGGGGCAGTGCATCGTTTACCACAAAAAATGAGTCCGCAATGCACACTGGGTCTTTCCTTTAGTCGTGCCTTTTGATACCTCAAAGGAGTAATCTGCTTGCCCATTTAATTGGCTTTAACTGTTTGTGGACGTAACGTCATGCTCTTAGGCATATATATTTTAGTAGCCATCGTTGCCGTAGGCATGCATGTAATGTAATACTCGCCTTCGGAATGATATCTGGTACACTGTAATTCACTTGAAATGAATTGCTCGTGTCTGTTCTTTGTACTTTCTTACGCCGTTTATGTCGGTAGCTAGCTGGGTGCTTTGATGTCTATGTTATTGTTTTCTTTGTATTTTCCCGTCAGATCTTTCGTCTTGTGTTGCTTTAGTCCCAGCCGTAGTCACACTGCCGTCTGGTCCCACTTTCAGATTTGCCCTTCTGGGTTGGGATCTCTTTTCCAACGGTGAAGAGCTGTGTTAGACGGGGACCTGGAGGGTCGGCCGAGCACAGTGATCGCACAGACAGGTAACTTCCCCCCCACAGATGGACACCACACAAAGATCAGGGTAACACCTTTTATAGGCAATTCTTGTAGTAGAGTGGTACGATACAAGGCGATCAGGACACGATGATCCTCTCAATTCTAGTCTCTAGCAGGGGAAGGGGGTAGCGGGACAGTCTTGGTACCCACGGGTACGGAGGTGTAACGGTGATGGCTCACAATCCTCGAGCTCGGTGTTCGGAGGGGTCAGACCGCGGCAGCGCCGGCAGGTCCTGACGACGTCGTAGATGGCAACGGGCCGCGGCAGCGCCAGCAGGTCCCACGAGAATGCAGGTTGCAACGGGCCGCGGCAGCGCCAGCAGGTCCCCACGAGGATGAAGGTTACAACGGGCCGCGGCAGCGCCGGCAGGTCCCACGAGGATGAAGGTTACAACGGGCCGCGGCAGCGCCAGCAGGTCCCACGAGGATGAAGGTTGCAGAGGGCCGCGGCAGCGCCAGCAGGCAGGACAAGAGTTCACAGGGCAGGGCTGTGGCAGCGCCAGCAGTCCGTCAAGGATGAGTTCGTTGCGGTGTCTCTCGACTCCAGGATACAACTGCCTTCCTGTCCTGGGGCTGCCTCAGTTATAGGTCTGGCGCCCTTTGATGTCCGGACCCTCGCTCTTGGAGGTCGGGAGGTCTGGGATGAGGGAGTCCAGACACCCAGCAGGGGGGTGGAGCCAGCGCCCGAGGAGGCTGGGGGGTGCTCGGCACCTGGCGGGGGAGAGCCATCGACACTTCTTACTCCCATTGACCTGCCAAGTGGTCCGTTCACCTCCTGGGTGGAGGGTGGTGCCGGGATGTCGGGGCCTGGCCAGGCCCAGGGTTGGGGTCGGCCTGAGGCCGCGCGGCCGCGTGGTGCCGTGTCCAAGATGGCGGCTGGGCCGGGCAATGGTGCTGACGGTGGCCCGGGCCCTGTCCTGCGGGGAGGGAGCGAGCCCTTCAGGTGGCCTGTCCAACATGCGTCCCCCCCAGCTGAAGGCGGGGAGAGTCACCCATCTTCTTGGGGACTTTCCTCGTCGAGGCGGAAAAAGCGGGACAGGCCATCCGCGTTGGCGTGGTCTTGGCCAGGGCGATGCTCCACAGTGAAGTCCATCCCCTGCAGGGAGATGGACCATCGCAACAGTTTGGGGTTCTCCCCCCGCATCTGCATGAGCCATTGCAGGGGCCGATGATCTGTCTGTACCCGGAAATGGGTTCCGAAGAGGTACGGCCGGAGCTTCTTGAGGGCCCATACCACTGCGAAGGCCTCTCACTCAATGGTGCTCCAGCGCTGTTCTCTGGGCAGTAGGCGTCTGCTGATGAAGGCCACTGGTTGGTCCACTCCTTCGGGGTTCAGTTGGGAGAGGACGGCCCCAATACCATGGTCGGAGGCTTCGGTCTGCACGATGAACTCGCGGCTGTAGTCGGGGGCCTGGAGCACAGGAGCGGTGCACATGGCGGCCTTCAGCGTCTCGAAGGCTGCTTGACAGTCGGGCGTCCAGATGACTCTCTTTGGGCTGTTCTTGGACGTGAGTTCCGTGAGGGGCCCCACAATGCTGCCATAGTCCCTCACAAACCGCCGGTAGTATCCGGTGAGCCCCAGGAAGGCTCGGACCTCTGTTTGTGTCTCGGGGGGTTGCCAGGAACGGATGGCAGCTACCTTGAGTTGGAGGGGGGCCACCAGACCGCTCCCCACTTGGTGTCCGAGGTAGGTCACGGACCCCTGGCCGATTTGGCACTTGCTGGCCTTTATGGTGAGGCCGGCCTGTTGGAGGGCCTGCAGGACCGCTCGGAGGTGGTGGAGGTGGTCTGCCCAGTGGCGGCTGTATACCGCGATGTCGTCCAGGTAGGCGGCGCTGAATTCTTCGAGGCCCGCCAATACCTGGTTCACCAGTCTTTGAAAGGTGGCTGGAGCGTTCTTCATGCCGAAGGGCATCACTCTGAAGTGGTAGTGTCCGTCCGGGGTGGAGAAAGCGGAATGTTTTTGGGCCCTGGGGGTGAGGCCGATCTGCCAGTAGCCCGCTGTCAGGTCAAAGATGCTTAGGTAGCGGGCTGCCCCCATGCGGTCGACTAGTTCATCTGCGCGGGGGATAGGGTGAGCGTCGGTTCGGGTGACCGCGTTCAGCCCCCGATAGTCGATGCAGAATCGGAGCTCAGGTGTGGTGCCCGGTGCCGCGGCCTTGGGGACCAGGACGACCGGGCTGGCCCAGGGACTGTCCGAAGGCTCGATGACCCCGAGGGCGAGCATCTTGGAGACTTCTTCTTGGATGCATGTACGTACCCGATCCGGTACCCGGTACGCCCGGTGTCGGACAGGAGGACTGTCCCCCGTGTCCACGTCGTGCAGGCACCAGGAGGTGACTCCGGGTGCGAGGGAGAACAGGTTTGCGAACGGCAGCAGGAGGGCCCGGCAATCTTGACGCTGCTCTGGGGTCAGGGCCTCGGAGAGTCGGACCCCGTCCACCGAGCCATCCCTTTCCCGAGTCCTCAGTAGGTCAGGGAGGGGCTCGGAGTCTCCTTCCGTACCACTGTCGGTAGCCATCAGCAGGCTGAGTTCTGAGCGCATGAAGTGGGGTTTGAGCCTGTTGGCGTGGAGGACCCGGAGGGGGTTCCGGGGGGACTCTAGGTCGATGAGATAGGTGACGGGACTCCTGCGCTCGATCACCTTGAAGGGCCCCGTCCATTTGTCTTGCAAGGCACACGGTTCGATGGGGGACATCACCCATACCTGCTGACCCGGTTCAAACTCGATGGAGGAGGCATGTTGGTCGTACCACTTCTTCATGTCCTCTTGACTGGCCTCCAGATTGGCTTTAGCGATCTCCCTGAATTTCCGGGTCTGATTGCGGAGGGTCAGGAGGTATTTGTAGACGTCCGGAGGGGTCTTTAGGGGGGCCATCTCCCATTCCTCCTTCACTAGGCTGAGAGGCCCGCGAACGGGGTGTCCGTACAGGAGTTCGAAGGGGCTGAAGCCGAGGGACTTCTGGGGGACTTCTCGGTAGGCGAAGAGGAGGCACGGTAGTAGCACGTCCCACTGGCGGCGTAGGGGTTCTTCCAGCCCCATGATCATCCCCTTGAGGGTGCGGTTGAACCGCTCGACTAGTCCGTTCCCCTGGGGGTGATAGGGGGTGGTGAAGCGGTAAGTGACTCCGCACTGCTGCCAGAGGGATTTCATATACTTTGAAATAAAGTTTGTACCCCTGTCGCTGACGACTTCCCGGGGGAAGCCCACTCGAGAGAAGATCCCCATCAAGGCTCGACCCACTACTGGGGCTGTTATAGTACGAAGGGGGACCGCCTCAGGATAGCGGGTAGCGTGGTCCACCAGGACCAGGATGAAGTGATGCCCCTGTGCTGTTCGGGGGTCCAGGGGCCCCACAATGTCTATTCCCACCCTTTCGAACGGGGTGGTCACCACGGGGAATGGTTGTAGGGGTGCCTTGAGTTTGCGGCCGCTCTTCCCGCTGGCTTGGCAGGTCGGGCAGGACCGGCAATGGTTGGAGACGTCATTTCTCATTTTGGGCCAAAAAAAGTGAGTCACCAGGCGGTGGTAGGTCTTGTCTTGGCCCAGGTGCCCGGCCAGGGGGACATCATGGGCTAGGTTCAACAGGAAGTCTCTGAAGTGGAGGGGCACCACCAGCACTCGCCCGGCCCCCAGTTCTGCGATTTTCTGTTCGCTGTACAAGAGATCATTGTCCCAATAAACCCAGTGGGCCCCGGTGGTGTCTCCTTGGCTCTGGGCGAGCGCTTGCTGTCGCAATCCCTCGAGGGAGGGGCAGGTCTTTTGCTCCTGCCGGAATTGTTCCTGGGTGGGCCCCCCTTCTTGACGCCACTGAGCCAGGTCGGGAAGCTCGGGGGGCTGTGTGGACCCCTCTGGGGTGGGGTCCGGGTGGTCGGTCTGGAGGAAGTCTTCTTCTGGAGTGATCGAGGGCGGAGGTGCTGCCCATTCTGGTTCTTCTGGTCTAGGGATGGTGCGGGTGGCCATGGACCGGGTGGTTACGCACGCCCAGTCCGGGAGACCCAACATCCCCAGATGCTCTCTTCTTTCCACAGCGGCCCACGGGGAGCTCTCGAGATCGTTCCCCAGGAGGCAGTCTACGGGGGCATCGTCACGGACAGTTACTTTCAGCATGCCGGACACTCCTCCCCATTCGAAGGGGACGCAGGCCATCCGACACAGGCTCTCCGAGTTATCTGCCGATCGGACGGGGCAAAGTACGTTTGGTAGGATTTGTTCTGGGGTCACCAGGTGACAGCGGACGGCCGTCACACTGGCCCCGGTGTCACGCAGGGCCTCGGCCTTGCGCCCATTGATGCTCACCCATTGGCTGTACTTCCGAGTGTTGGCGGGCAGGGGAGTCCGCGGGACCATGTCTCTTCCTCCTAGGCATGCCAGGGTCATGGCGGCGGGTTCCCACTCGAACTGCTCCGACTCATAGGTCTCCGTGTCTTCAGAGACTTGTTCTTCTCCCAGGGCGGCGGCCGCCATCTGGCGGGGCCCGGGGACCTGGTTCTTCGGGCAGGTCGGGTCACTGGCATAGTGGCCGACTCGCTGGCATCGATGACACGTCACGTTAGCTCGGAACCCCGGGCGCATCGGGGGGTTTCCCCGGCCTGCTGGGGCCGGGGTGGCGTTAGTGGGTGCGGCTGGGACGGCGTCTCTGCCCCGGCCCGGGCCTCCTCCTCCTCCTCGGGGACGATGATGACCTTGGTTGGTTCTGTTCAGCTCATTCGGCCCACTCCGGGCCACTCGGGTGCTCTCCCACCGGTCAGCCTCGGTGGCGAGCTGCCGGGGTTCAGTCAATTTACTGTCGAGGAGGTGCTGCCTTAGCTCGACGAAGCAGTTGTTGGAGAGGTGCTCCCACACAATGAGATTGAAGAGTTGTTCGTAAGTGGTTACGTTGTTACCCTTGATCCACCCCTCGAAGGCTCGGCTGAAATAGTTCACGTATTCCAACCACGTTGTACCTGGGATCCGGTTGCAGTTGCGGAACCTCTGGCGGTACATTTCGGGTGTAAGCCCATAACGACTGAGGAGGGCGGACTTCATGTGGTCATAGGACGTCATTTGATGGTCCGGAAGCTGCAGCAGGGCGTCACGACCCTCGTTGACGAATCTCCCCCATAGACCGGCTCCCCAGTCACTTCGAGCGACCCGGTGGGCGGTCATGGCAATCTCATAGGCCTTGAACCACTGCTGTATGTCGTTGTTCCGGTGATATTCTCGGACCACATCCTTGGGGATGTGGACCTTCTGCTCGGTAGGACCCGGGGCGTGCGGTTGCTCGGGCACCCCTAGGTTTTTGTTCAGTTTGCGTATTTCTATCTCCGCTAGTTTGCACTCGTGCTCGTATGCCAGTCTTTTTTCTTCGAGGTCTCTCTGTCTCTGTTTTTCCTCTCGCTCTTCTCTGAGCCGTAAGTGTTCTAAGTTTATTTTTTGTTCCGCCAGTTTCAATTCTCCGTCTAATCTGAGTCGTGCCAAGTCTAACTCGTGTAATCTGTTTTTTTCCCGCTCTTGGATCTCTTCACGGGAAGGGCCTGTTCTCCGTTCTTCCGTCCGGGTGGTGTTGACTTCCGCGGCTGCGGGGTCCCGGGGGGTTGCGGTATTTGTCTCTGTCCAGGCCTCTAGGGCGTTTTTGAAGTCTTCTTTTGTGCTTAGCCCGGTGGTAGCAATGCCTAAGTCCATGCAAAATTGTTTGAGCTCTCGGTGGTTGTATTCTTCCAACCTTTCCATCTGGAACTTCTCCGCCGATCCGCTCTCTTTGGTCGTCATTGTGGTTTTAGTCGTAGGGTGAGTTACTGTCTGTACGGTACGCGTCGGTTCGGATCGCGCCGCTAGCCACCAATGTTAGACGGGGACCTGGAGGGTCGGCCGAGCACAGTGATCGCACAGACAGGTAACTTCCCCCCCACAGATGGACACCACACAAAGATCAGGGTAACACCTTTTATAGGCAATTCTTGTAGTAGAGTGGTACGATACAAGGCGATCAGGACACGATGATCCTCTCAATTCTAGTCTCTAGCAGGGGAAGGGGGTAGCGGAACAGTCTTGGTACCCACGGGTACGGAGGTGTAACGGTGATGGCTCACAATCCTCGAGCTCGGTGTTCGGAGGGGTCAGACCGCGGCAGCGCCGGCAGGTCCTGACGACGTCGTAGATGGCAACGGGCCGCGGCAGCGCCAGCAGGTCCCACGAGAATGCAGGTTGCAACGGGCCGCGGCAGCGCCAGCAGGTCCCCACGAGGATGAAGGTTACAACGGGCCGCGGCAGCGCCGGCAGGTCCCACGAGGATGAAGGTTACAACGGGCCACGGCAGCGCCAGCAGGTCCCACGAGGATGAAGGTTACAACGGGCCGCGGCAGCGCCAGCAGGTCCCACGAGGATGAAGGTTGCAGAGGGCCACGGCAGCGCCAGCAGGTCCCACGAGGATGAAGGTTGCAGAGGGCCGCGGCAGCGCCAGCAGGTCCCACGAGGATGAAGGTTGCAGAGGGCCGCGGCAGCGCCAGCAGGCAGGACAAGAGTTCACAGGGCAGGGCTGTGGCAGCGCCAGCAGTCCGTCAAGGATGAGTTCGTCGCGGTGTCTCTCGACTCCAGGATACAACTGCCTTCCTGTCCTGGGGCTGCCTCAGTTATAGGTCTGGCGCCCTTTGATGTCCGGACCCTCGCTCTTGGAGGTCGGGAGGTCTGGGATGAGGGAGTCCAGACACCCAGCAGGGGGGAGGAGCCAGCGCCCGAGGAGGCTGGGGGGTGCTCGGCACCTGGCGGGGGAGAGCCATCGACACTTCTTACTCCCATTGACCTGCCAAGTGGTCCGTTCACCTCCTGGGTGGAGGGTGGTGCCGGGATGTCGGGGCCTGGCCAGGCCCAGGGTTGGGGTCGGCCTGAGGCCGCGCGGCCGCGTGGTGCCGTGTCCAAGATGGCGGCTGGGCCGGGCAATGGTGCTGACGGTGGCCCGGGCCCTGTCCTGCGGGGAGGGAGCGAGCCCTTCAGGTGGCCTGTCCAACAAGCTGGGACCCACGAAATCTGCATGCAACTGCGTGTGTGTGTATTTTTCAAATTTGTCTGCTTGCATGCTTGCCCTGAGTCCCCACGACTCTGGCCTCTTTACTACCCCCCCCCCCCCCCCACCCGGACACACAGCTGTTCCCTTGTGACCGTATTTAGGTCGAGGGCCACCCCTCAAGCGCTGTAAACCGAGGAGGGAGTTTCCTGCCGAACAGGCCTGACAACCCTGGAAGAACACTCAGCTCGCGAGACTGTCGTGTTAAGAAGCTCTGGCGTGCCCTGAGCCCCTCGCCAGGGCCCCTACAGACACTTCTATTGCAAGTTGCCAAGGGCAACTCGTCAAGGGGTCGTTGAGTGAATTGTGCCACTGTAAGCAGGATGGCAACCTCGACTGTATTAAAGTAGTTGGGTCAATTGAAGCAAACAAGACTACTACACCCATAATGCATTAGGTTGTCACACAAAAGCACAGGGCTGGAAGCAATAACATGGGATGGCCTTTACATCTGATTACAATTAGATGATGTAATAGCAAGTCGCTACTTACAGAGCTTATAAACAGCATGTGTGATATGAATCGGTATATAAACAAACATTGGCAAATCCAATAGGTGTCGTCTTTTGTTTCTATCTCACTACCAAAGAACATCCCTCTCCCTCACTACCTCACTCTTTCACTACCTCACTCTCTCTGTCTCTCACTACCTCACTCTCTCTCACTACATCACTCTCTCTATCTCCCTACTCCACTCTATCTATCTCACTACCTCACTATCTCACGACTTCTCTCTCGCAAAACCTCACTACCTCACTCTCTCACTACCTCACTCTCTATCTCACTACATCACAACTTCACTCTCTCTCTCTAACTCACTACCTCACTCACTCTCTATCTCACTCGCTCTCTTTCTATCTCACTAACTCACTTTCACTCTCTCTTTCACTACCTCACTCTCTCTCTATCTCACTACCTCACAACATCCCTCTCCCTCTCCCTCACTAACTCACTCTTTCACTACCTCACTCTCTCTATCTCACTACCTCACTCTCTCTCTGCTAATGCAATAGGTCTCACATATGCAAACAATTCAGCTATTGCCAATAGAAATGACAATGCCATTTATTTAGGGATAAAAAAAAAATACAACAATTATGAGCAAGGCCAATAGCTCTACCTATAATATTGCCGAGACCATTGCATTGTAAATGCTTGTTCCTGTTCGCGCCGAGAAAGATAAGAATGATGTACACCATGTGCTCTTACACCAAACACATCTTTTTCTATCGTCTTCTTTGAAATGTGTTTTTGTAACAATAGCAATTTCTTTTACTTCATGCTGGCAGTGTTTCATGGAGCGCTCTGTCTAGTGTCCATTTTTTTGTCCATTTCCCTCATCTCAGTGCTTGCATATTAAAGCTCGATACTTCGAGACTGTAACCTTTTGGCTTTTTGTCTGAGTATCAATGTTTTCAGCTATAAGATGGCCCAGTGAGTTACCCATTGGAGTTCAAGGAGCTCTGTGCATCAGCAGTGAGGAAAGCACTGGGGCAGGAAGCATGACTGTCTCCCTTGAAGGAATAAAGATAAGAAGGGGAGCGAAGCGTAACTCCTTGAGGTGTATGACATACACTGCCTCGAGTGCTTAGAACCAGTTTTGCTTAGAACTATAGCCTCAGTTGCTTTGACTGGTGCCAAAAGGATCCACTGCCTGACACCAATGGGCTGCCCAAGATCCGAGACTCATCACGGCTTTCATGCCCTGCAAACGAAGAATACGTTGCACCAACAACCACATTAATCCTTTTATCCCCCATGAGAGAAAATACCCTAATCGAAACCCAGCATCTCCTCCATGATAGAGAGGAAAGTGCTCAAGAAGTCTATTGTGGTTGATCATTTGCTTCCATCAGATTTATCTTAGGTGTTTTTGTTCTCTCACAATATCTGCCTCAGTGTATTTTTGTGCTGCCCAACCTGTGGTGCACTTGGCTTTCTGTGCTAACTCACCACATGGCAGCATGCAGGACACCTGGTGCAAATGGTCTCTCTAGCGGTGCACCACAGTTTAAACTACATACCGTCCCTGAACTGGCTGTTGCCAGTGTGTCACCTTTTCTGACGCAGTACTGAGCGTTTGATAAATTCCATCACATTCACCTCCAAGGGCATCTTGGCTCCAACACATTCACCTGACCACCCAGTTTGTGACTGCACTCAACACTGGACCTACTGCATCCTCATGCACAAAATGGCAGCTTCCTTTGAAATAAGTGGAAGTACACACATGCATAAGGCAATACTTACAGACAGCCCAAACATGGTGAAAAGCCAATGAGACATGTACAGATTAGGCTGCGGCACTCACTGCAAACACATATCCCTTTGTAATGCGGATCATGTAGAAAAGGTGATGCCACTGATAGAGAAGTCAATGACCCCTGATTTTGAGTTTTTCACTGCTAGTTGCTTTTGGTACACTATTGAACATAAGAGAATACAGGTAATACTCTTTCATAATTCAATAGAACAAAACAGCCAATACCTATATAACGTGTCGTTTGTGTGTGCACTACATATGGGTTCCAACCACACCACCCTCTAAGCTTTGATTTTTCGATCATGCTATCCCCTGAAGCAACACAGAACCTTAACTAAACCATCTGGAATTTCAACCACCAACCTTTTGAGTCACAAAAGGCCTCAGAGCACGTTCTTCAATAGACTGACCCAGCCCAGGAGAAGAAGCATACCCATTTAAAAATCTAAAACTCTAGAATACTACTCACTTTATTGTCTCTGTCAGTTTCCCATCTATACTTTGCTTCTATGTTCATTTTAGTGTGTTTGTTTAACAAGTCATTTTTTTAATTTTAGCCACGTTGTAGGCTGTTATGAAATGACTGATTATTGACTCAGGGTCACACACTATGTCCCTTCCCTTCCCTGATATCAGCCCCTGAATCCTTGCTATCTGGAAAATATCAGAAGAACTCAAGTGACTCATATATTACTTCTCAAGGCAGATTAGTTATAGTAGCAAGAAAAAAGCTGGGGTGACATTGACAAATCCAACAAAAAATTAGGGAATAGCAATGGTCCAAATCTGAAAACGGAATTATAGATATGCAGGAATTTGCCCCTGCTTCTGTATCAGTTGTCTAGTGCCACTAGATGGACCGCCACTTTGCTACTGCCTACCTAAAGGCATTTTCCAAGCTACACGACCCCATGGGCATATTATCAAACAGAGGCTCAGACACAAAGGAACTTTCGGATGCGCATCGACTGTGTGCTACACGGAAGTAGTACACAGTAATTGCGCCCCCGTTTGAGAGAGAAGAAAGGGGTAAAATGGGCCCCCGAATATCCACCTAAAATATGTGCAGTCGCTTACTCTACCAACCTGCAGAGGGTTCTATGTCCCCTTTAAAATGCAAGCCAGGCTGCCGCCTGCACAGAAATTGGTGGACCAGCCACTTCAAACAGCCAGTCCACCTTGCAGGTGTGAGTTTGCAACTGCACTGAGGTCAGTGCATTTATTGTGATAGGGTGCACAAACCCAGTCTGCGTTCAGCACACCAAGTTAAAGGTGTGCCCTAGTGTAGAGCAGGGCGGCACACTATCTTTAACACGGATTCTGTTTTTTTTAATATAAAAAATGCTGCTGCCAAAGAAGTAGAGATGACAATAGGTTTTAAAATTAAACATGTTCTAAAAACACTGCCATCAGGAATCGCTATTACTTTTTCACGTGCTAGATAATAATTTTATTCCAAAATATAAAACTAAAATTCTACTTCAAAGTCTCACACTAGTGAGTCATCCAAGGAGTCTGCATGCTGTGGTGCCTTTGAGCTTGTGATCGGTCATGGTAGGCGGGAGCTTCATGTGTGCCAGTGACCCAAACACAGCAGTTCATACAGCAAGATCAGCAAAGCAGTTTTATTCCTTCCTGTTGATAAAAGTGTCAGATTGTTGTTGGGAAAAACATTAGGATTTACTGTGGAATCTCACAAAAACATCTCACCATTGCGTCTCTCTCTCTTTTTTTCAGGATCCTGTTTCCTGGTGGTGCTGTTGACCTTCAGACGTCGGGTTATGCGAAAGCAGCAGCAATTTTCTACAAGATGGCTATGGAGGTGGGTCTCACCACTTGCTCTAAAAAGTGGTTTAAGGACCAAGACCTGAGGTAGAACTAAACAGTTTAAAGGAACATGATTTGTGAAAGACCATAGTGCAGCCAATATCTCGACTGGAGCTAGGGGGGATTTATAAGGCCACCATATAGGTGTCTAAGCTGAGGACCTCTATGCGGTGGCTAATGTTGGTGTTATGTGGTGCGCATAAGGGGGTTATGGGTCAATGCTAGATTTATCACAGTGTGTGTGAGAGTGCAGCTGGTTTGGCTGTGTTTTGCCAGTTGTATGAGTAAGTTGCCATCTTGTGCAAGTAAAGGGGTTCTATCTAACATGCGCTTTTTGAGGATGTCTGTTTAAAGGTGTGACTGAAACATTGGTATGTGTTGATTGATATTCCTCCATTGAAAGTTCTGTAATAAGTCTGATGAAACCCCGTTTAGGGGCTCCCGACATATGTTGGGTATGCTTGATATGGACTATTTATAGTGTGCTGCTCATGAACATGTTAGTGGGTTATGGACTACTGTGTCTATTCTGACTTTATTCTCACTCTCTAAGTCAGAATCTGTGTATATTTAAGTGTGATGTTCAACAGGTCTTTTTTTGGTGGTAAAGAGAATGTCTCTACTGTGGAAGAGAGCAGAGTATGCACAACATTGTGCAACATTTTAGTGTCATCATTTCCTGGATAAGGAAGGTAAGTCATGGATAGAACATTAATTGGAGAAAACCTTTCATAGTCCCTAATATGTACTTTCAATACAGTTCACAATAAGGTGTAAAATAGTAGTTTGCACAGTAATTGGAGTCCAGATTTGTCATCTTCAGAATGAGCAACATCTGTCCATGTATAAGTTCATTTGTGAAGGCACCTTGGGTTAGGGATGTGTGGATGATTTTTAGTGGAGGCAGCCAGACTTCCCTGGGTTCCCCTTCACCACAACGTTCCGTTAGGAATCAGCCTTCAGATATAGGGGGTTTACCCAATTTATCTGCAGAGTGGGCAATTAAGACAGCACACTTTAGTGAGATACAGCTTGGGCCATTATGGCGAAGTCAGATGTAGCTGTTCTGTTGCATTTTGGACTTCAGCTGCAGCTTGTACCAGATGGAAGAGATTAGAGGCCATATTCACACCTTCATTTCTTACATTGTTCAAAAGATTTGGACCAGGGCCAATTTTCTTTCCAGTGTTTTCACTTTTTTCATTTTATATAGTCATGATAATTCACTGGGATTAGTGGTGGAGGTCTAGAGTGGCATTAGATTGTCAAAGAAAGATGTTCGGCAGAGGTGGAACTGCTGAACTGTTATCATTGGGTTGTTAGGTGCAAAAGCTGTTATTTCAGAGTGTAAAGGGGTACAGTCCAGTTTTTTTTCCAAGGTCTAACCGTCAATTTAAGGGTATATGGGGTTAGACATCATCAGAGACATTGTGGGGTGTAGGCTGAGCAGAATTACATTATGGTAAGTCTAGGTGAAGCTGCATTTTTTGTCAATATGTTGAGGGCCAGTGGGGTGAATATTGCACCTAGAGAATGCAAAGACTTGTGGGTTCAGTAGATGAAAAGTTAAATTAGGTTTAGTAATTTTGGATTAGTGACAAGGCCCTTAGGCAAGGACATGAAAGGTTTATTAAACCAAGTGTTAAGGTGCTTTTCTGTGATTTTGTAGACAAAGTGGAGGAACAGCACAGAAAATGGGTGGGGGCAGGTTTTGGGGAAGGTCTGTAGATAAGAAGAAATTAGGAATTAGAAGGTGAAGGTGAAGATGGATAGCATTGGAAGACAAAATACTTGAATTCAGGAGTTGATTAGTGTTTGATGGATTTGGTAGAAATAAAGTTTTTGAAAACAATTTCTAGGCCTCCACTCTCTGCGAATGTTCTTTGTGTGACAATGTTTGAGTAGAATTTTGTGACCTGACCTGAACCAACCAACTCTTCCAAATGTAAATGTAAATGTGGTTGTACTTATAAAGCGCACTACGACTCCAAGGAGTATCTAGGCGCTGAAGACCACTGGGGAACCCGTCCTGGTTTTCCCTGTGAGACGGTCCCTTTCTGGGTGTCTCCAAGGTGAAACCAGGCATCCCCGGCGTCTGTGGGGGGCCGTTGTAGAGATGAGGCAAGCTTAATGCCCAGAGTTGCCGAGTGTGTTCCCTGGTTAGAGTAGGCACCGAGGCGAGCATTATCGAGTCCGTTTTGACCCTGGTCCACGACCCTGCCGCGTCGGGAATTGAACCCTGGTCCCGGGCCGTTCTATGCTTACGGGTCTGCCGCCTCTAACCAGTGAGCCACACCACTCCACACTTCCATACCCTTGTCACATCCATACCTCCACGCTTCCATACCCTTCGCACATCGCGCTTAGCCAGCGTGAGGCCTAGAAACAGCAAGTGGCGCTTATATCTATTGCCACCTAGTCCCTCAGTTATATGAAGCATAAATAATCGAGGCAAGGGTTGAATATCCCAACCCAGGACCTCCGAAAGGCATGCAGTAACCCCCCTCCAAAACTGCGATAAGGACGTACACTGCCATACTGTGTGGAAGAAGTAACCCTCATTCGCCCCACATCGTAAGCATCTAGGGGACGCAATCAGCCTCGCCCGCCACAGCTTATATCTGGTCAATTATACCCGGTGCAGGTATTTGAATTGGATCAGCCGCAAGCGGGCTGCAAGCGCTGCGCCACGTGGGAATTTGAGCGCCTCCACCCAATCATCCTCGTCAAGGGGCCCCAGGTCTAGCTGCCAGGCCTCCGGTGTTTTATGAAGTGGGGTGGGGGTGTTATTTATGAGCGTACAGTAAATCTTAGTTATTTTGTGATCCCCAGATCACCTATTAAGACTTTGGCCTCAATGGGGTTAAATTCAGGTATAGTATCTTGTTGCACCAAATATGGGGAGACGACATGTCTCAATTGTAAGTACTTGTAAGGCATATCAAATTCTCTCTGTGGTTCTTGAAAAGACTTCAGGCTACCTCCATGCATAACTGCCCCTACTGTATCAATGCCAATGGCCTCCCAACCCCGAAACCCGGATAGCTGCATCACTTGGGAGAGCTGACAAATTGCGCCATAAGGGGGTTTCCCTCGTCAGTTTACCCACCAGCCCATCGCACGCACTCTCGTTTGCCACACTGCAAAGACCAGGCTGGTCACCGGTGGCAACGCCTTAAGTTATGGGCTGAAATATAAGAACTGGTGTAGCGACATGACCCCCATCCGCCAACGCTCCACTGCATATGCTGGGTCCCTACGATCTCCATACCACCAGTCATTAAGGACCAATATGTGTGAGGCTGAATGATAGGCCTGAACAGCTGGAGTGGCAATGCCTCCACAAAAAGTAGATTGACAACAGGTTCTCAGAGCACCGCACGCCGCTCCTCCCTCCCAAAGAAAGCAAGTGAGGATCGCGTTTAGCTGCAGGAACCAGGTCAGCAGTATGTAATAAGGGTGGTTCTGGAGCTCATAAAGTAGGCGGGGCAGGGATTCCATTTTGAATATGGCAGATATGCCAAGGAGAGCGGCAGGTGAGACCACACTCTGACCTGTTCTGCTGTCGGCCAAATTCCTGTCCCACGAAATAGATTGGGATGTGCCGATGTGGATAGAAACACCCCCAGATATTTAAAACCATCCGAAACTATAGTGACTGCTTGAGACCATGCTACCAACTGATCTCCCCCATGCAAAGGCCACAAATTTGATTTGCTACTATTCATGTATAGGCCAGAGGTCTCCCCGAATATCTGCATAACTTTAAGAAAACGGGGGGCCGGTCACATCTGGTCGGGTGAGAAAGAACAAAACATCATCCGCATATAGCACGATGCGGTCGGACATCTCTCACAACCAACCAAAGGATCTGGACATCGATTCTCACCCACGCCGCCAATGGTCCCATGGCCAAGGCGAACAAGTAGGGAGATAGGGGGCAGCCCTGACGAGTGCCCCGCACGATGGAATCCGGGATTCTAACAGACGCCAATAAGTCAGTGTATAATAGCCGTATGAGTGTTAGCAGGGGAGGACCAATGTTTAAACGATTGAGCAGGGCGAAGAGATAGACCCAACTAAGTGAGTCGAAGGCTTTGTCCATGTCGGCCAGAAGTAGTGCCGCAGGCTCCCCCAGGTCGTCGAAGCCCTCGGGGGAACCCAATGAAACGGAGTTTATTGTGGCGAGCCTGCCCTTCCGCGTCCTCCACTCTTGTCGCCAGGCCTTTCGTTAGTGTCTCGAGGGTGTGAAACTTCTTATGAAGGCCGGTCACTGTGTCCTCTACAGTGTAGATTCGGGACTCCGTCTCTGTAATCCTCAATTTGTCCGTCTCACTGGTGCTTCTGGTTGAAAACGCCATCGGCCGACCAGAAGCACCAGTAAACTGGAGACGGATGAATGGAAGATTAAGAACCCATCAAGACTGAAAAGAAAGGGGTTTACCCCCAACAGTAAAGAAGAAATAGGAAAGAAAAGAAGTGCCATGCTCCCTGGACCACTATACCAGTACAAGATACACAATGGCACTTATGAAAGTCCTACACAGAATTTCCAAGCCTTGAGGAAGACCTTCCGAAAGTCCTCACGGTCCCCACACGAAGGTCGAAACACGTCGGCACCCCCCTCATTGAGGCCAAGGGTCTCCTTGTTTGGAACTGTACAGATCTTAAAATATATACAACCTAAGCTGAATTTAAACAGCTTACACTCAGACTTTGACAGGTTCTCCCTGACCTCATCACATTGGACCTATGGAATGACCACAGTATTGAGGACGTATAAACTAATAAGACCCAATACTTTACAAATATATTAGGACTATCAAAATTAATTAGATGAAGAACTATGAAATTTATGTAATGTATGTTATGTTCTGCTACCACTGTTTATAAAGTTTTATGCAAATTGTCTGTTGAAAAATGTCTTCAATGTTTGTATAACAGTTTCTATGTCTTGAAAAAGAAAACTAAGAAATACAAAAAACAAACAAATATGTCCCTTTTAATAAGTTGAACTTTGTTTTTTTTTAAACTAATGATTGTATGATGGCTCCAACCCCTTTGCACAAAACTTAAAATGTATCAAATGAAGTTGCCTAACTAAAACTTACCTGCAGGTGAGAATAAATGACCTGAGGTATAAAAAAGTAATACAGCATTGATTGTCCAAGAGGCAAATGTTCATTGTTTTGAGAGTCTAACATATAGCATCACCTTTTACAAGTAAGGCCATTATTGGAAAAGCTCCAACCTTCACAATAAAATAAAATAATGGTTTTGTTTGTTTTTATTGCTTGTGGTTTAAATGTTGGATGTATACTTTTTTGTGTAGTACATTAAACTACATAGGATCTGCGCATTTGTTGGACAAAATAAACAAAGGGATTGGTCTCTAGACTGATTCTGGACACCCCCATAGGATATGTCAGCCTATAGGCCAATCCCTTAGTTTATGTTGTCCAACATACGTGAAGATCCTACATTGGTCGCCATGTCATGTAGTTCCTAAAAATACATAGGATCTGCATGCTTGTTGGAAAACATAAACTAAGGGATTAGTGTCTACACTGATTTTGGACACCCCCACAGGACATGTCAGCCGATAGACCAACTGGCTCACAGTGCCACCATTAAGCCCCCTAACCTTACAGAGTAGCGAAATAGTTTCTGGCAACCATTAATCATGTTAACTCTTGGCCTTTCAGGAATCGTGGAAACAGTACCGTACTTTTCACTCAGTCAATCGTGTTAACTTAGCCTCAGGGAGATACACAGAATAAACATTTGGGACGTTTTAAGTAAGCATTTATTGAACCAGCACCATTCTAGTATAAAACATGTTTGCTGCGACAATCAATAGACAGAAGCAAATAGAAGAGTTTACAAGCACCAACAGAGTGAAGAGTAGATACATTTCTACCATGGTGCTAAAGCAATGAATATATATATATATATAAATATATATAAAAACAGTAATCTTTGCGTACTCCTACGATGTGAACCCTACCTAAGTGTATGTCACAGGGTCAAGGATAACATAGAGGAAGAGATGTAATACTCCCCCATGACTGTGGTGACTGAGGTACTCTTCCTCCCTGTGCAGGCTTCATCTCCTGTCTGTCTCTTTAAAAATCCGGAACCTGATATCCAAGAAGAAGGCGGTCCGCAGGTCCTGACGACTACATTACCCCCGACCAATGGGGAGAAGAAGCCGCGCTGACAGACGCGTAAAAGGAGGCAGGGACAAACGCCTATGTCAGAACGAGACCCGGACAATGCGGAGAGACGCCGGAGAACCAGAGAGCGTGGAACAGAACCAAGATCTCAGTGCCTACGCAAGGCGGAGAAATTATTCCAGAAGAAGAGGAGATGCCAGGAGGCCAATGGTCCCATGATTGGCCCTGCCAAGTTGTGTTTCCGACTGCGGGGGCTCACGGGGCACTGGGAGGGGAAGTCAAAGAAATAAGGGGAGGATAGACTTCTGCTAAAAAGATGGAAACTGGTGTATTAACTGGACTTCACTTGGTGGTGGTCCCTAGTCTTTGTTTTTGGTGATACCTCCAGCACGGTCCCCTACCCTACCAGCTATTGTAGGTGTCGCAATGGTCACCATGACTTTCTTTTTTTCTTTCGAGGGGAACAAAATTCCACAACCTGACCAGGTGGCCATGCGAGGTCAAGGAAGGACGAAGCACTCCTACCCGATGTCTACAACCCAGTGAATGGAAGAACTAGGACTAAAAAAACAGCTAAAATAAAGCCTCAGTAAATAAATGGATTAAAAGAGCCACATCGCCTGTTGTTTCCTTCCGGGGCTTAACCTCCTCCTCGAAAGCCTGGTCACCATGTACCTAAGTGTACCTAGCATGTATGTGGGTGTGAAGTCAAGAATCTCCTAGGAAAGAGCCAACCCCATCACCTGATGGGAGAGAATGGAATACCCTGTCTTGGGCACGAGTTGGACACTCCACAAGGGATGTCAGACCACTCCATGTTGAAGCTTCAGCATGCAGGGACATCTGTGTCAGTGTCAGCATAGAAGCATCTACTCTCCTTACATAGTGAAGATGTGGTGCTTTCATACCAACAAAGGTAGCCTTGAGGTTCTACCACAATCGATATGTTGTGAGTACGATTATGTAGATGAGCCTAAATCAATAATTGTAACTATGCAAATTCATCCTGTCGCCCAAGGATGAAGGTAGCGATGTCTTTTGTACAGAGTATGTTAATCCTGTTATGTACGTCAAGTGCAGGGGATTAAGAAATGATGCTAAGAATTCTCATGCATAATAATCGAGGCTAGTTTCTAGGAAATCAATCGACATTTATTCAGCACATAACTGGGTAAAATGTCATTGCTACAACTATTATGCAGAGCAAGGTAGGACGAATGTAGGCAAAAGGTCGCTTTGCTACTGAACCCTAGGCTAGGAAACATAACAACTAGTTTTTGTATGTTTGTGTATTGTTTTGGGGGTAAAATTCCTGCAAATTGGTTAGGTCAGGGTACTTGGTTTCAACTAGTAATTCAGTGGGGGTGCACAGAAGTAAAAAGGTAAGAACTGCTGCACTGTGCGGTCCTTTACCCATGCATTTCTTCAATTTATTTCAATCTTGATTGCATTATAAAGCTACGCTCAGTGTGGACTAAGTAATTATATGGCACAAAATGATTTCACCTGTCTGTTTTAAAAGGTGACTGCAAAACATTTCGTTCAGCAATTTAATTATTAGACATATTATATACCTGACTGCATAGGTCCCAGTAAATACCTCAGAACATTGTGATACATCTGTCTGTTTGCAATTGTTTTAGGTTCATATGTCAAAATGGGGGTAAAATCCAAGGATAAATAAACGCTGCAATGGGTCAGCCTGCCTCTGTTAAAATGTTACCTATTCTGTCTCTTGTTTCATGAATCTCTCTGATTCTCTTGTAGTCCTTCGATTCTGGTGACTACTTCCCCATCTGGGGGACATGTCTGGGATTCCAGCTTTTGACAACACTTACTGCTGGACAGAATCTGCTCTCAAAAACACTGGCGGAGAACATCTCCCTGCCGCTGAACCTGACAGAAGGTGAGGCAACCGTGATGTTGTGTGAGGCTGAAGCCTTTATCACTGCAGAGCCAGTGCTTAATTTGAGCCGGTGGTTTCTGGTGCTCAACAGTGGCACTTAATTTGCTGCACCGGCACTTATGACAGAGTGCCTCATGCTGGGCTGTTTGCTTGATTTAGAGTGAGCATAAAAGTTGTTTACTAATTCAATATACGTTTAAAATGATTAATACATACTGCCCTTGCTAATCTTATAGCTTTGGGGGGTCTGGAATAGTCTCAACTGTCAAACTTGTAGGAGTGTGATGGTTTGTAGCTGGTTTGGTACTGTCATTGGTAGAGCTAGCAGGGGCAACGGGTGGTGTAGGCTGTGCCCTGATGAGGGCCCTGGCACTTTATTTTTTTACAAATTAAGCACTGTGCAGAGCATATCCATTTAGATGCTATCATGCCTGGAGGACACTAGCCATGTCCACGCAGTCTCCCCACAGCTCCCACTCTGCATGGGCAATAATGGGGGGAGGCGGGTGCCCGGTACAACCAGGGTATGTAGTTGCTTGAATGTTGAAAAACAATTCTAATCTTAACAAGATGTGTGTCTCTTGTTCCAGATGCTACTTCGAGTCGGATGTTTCGTAACGTTCCATTGGATCTCATGAAAGCTTTGAGCACAGAGAAGCTGACAGGAAACTTCCATCATTATGGACTCGAAACTCAGGCAAATACCTTGAAGTTTCTGCTTCCGTCTTGTGGTGCTAGGAAGATAGTATGGTACTTTTGAGGATGAGACTAAGAAGTCAGTAGAGGAAGGTGGGAAAATGACTCTAGGGCAATTGTGAGGTTAAGACTAGTACAACAGCAGAAAACATGAGAGCCAAGAAGATGGTAAGGACGTCCTTTCAGATGCTGTTATAAAGTGAGAAGGGAAGCTTGAAAGTGTAGCGATATATGAAAGTAAAGAGGCTTGGAAGGGAGGACTACGAAGATAATAGATACCCTTATTAGGGTTTGCGTAGGAAAGTTAATTGGAGGTTGGACCTAGGAAGCTAGTAGATGAGATTGAGACGTTTGTGCTCAGTAGACCTAAGAGGAGCTCAGGAGAATGATAGGAAGACAGAAGGAAAGATGATGGCAGCTCAGACGGCAATAGAGAGGCTAGAGGGGGGAATGCTGGAAAGGCAACAATGAAGCTGGGGTGGTTGTGGCATCAGACATACGAGGAAGGCTTGTCAGGATGTGCCTTAGACAATAGTGAGAAGGCTTGGATGGTCTTGCTGGGAATAGCAGCATTAATGGTGAGTGGTAACTGCTATAAAAACGTGTATGGAAGCTCTAGAGGTTAGAGTGAGGAAGACAGTAGAGGAGCGTAGTAAAGGAAAGGGAAATAGTAGATACACTCAGGTAGTAGGTGCTGGCAGAATGCAACTACGTCCAGGATGTTAGCTATGACTCATATTATAAGGAGTGAGTACTCTGTATCTCAGACCCTTGGAAGGCCTACTTTCAGGGCTTATTTACTGTTAAGTTATTGGACACCCTGTAAACCCATGCTCTCCATTTCTTCACACAAAAATACACACTTGCAGTGTTAGATTGTACCACACTTCCCAATTAAATGTGTCCAGCCGCTTGGCTGATTGATGCTTTTCCTGGATGGGCGTACAGAGTTGGTCAAAGACCAACAGGCACATGCATCAATGGTTTTTGCGAGCACAAACGGTGCTATTCGCAAAAATCTGCAGTTTGCGCCCACAAAAAGGCCTTTAGCGATGCATCAAAGTGTAAGGCACTCACAATTTAAGAAATTGCAATTCATAGCGATTTCTTTAATTGCAATTGCATTTAAGGAATCACAATTTGCGATCCCTTAAATGCAATGCATGTACCCCTTAGAAATAGCGAATTCGCTATTTGGGGCCGCAAAATACAGAGAAATTACTCTGGTCTGTATTTTGCAAAAATCCTTGAAAATGCACTAAGTGCATTTTTCAAGGTTTCAGATTACACACACACACATGCCCTTGGGGCATGTGTATGCGCGAAATAAATGTAGTCACGCTTGCACTCTAGATTAACCTTCGTCTATGAAGTTGTTGCGTGCTCCAGGGCGTACCCTCCTTCTGAGTACTGAAATAACTATCTAAATTGCGTAACTCTTCATTGAGCATGTGTATGCGCGACATGGGTGCACATCACAATTTCAGGGGTGCAACAGAGTGTCATTTTGACACCTTTGCACCCTTAAAATTGCAGGTGCAATTTGCGAGTACCTATTGGTACTCGCAAATTGCGCATGCAGTTTCCCATTCATTCCTATGGGCCTGTAGGCCCATAGGAATGAATGGGAAGCCATTCCTTAATTGTGACTCCGAGTCGCAATTAAGGAATGTTTAGAAATCGCTATTTTAATAGCAATTTCTACATGCATAGGCTTTTGAGAGTCCCTAATTGCATTCCTTAATAATTGTAATTAAGGACTCGCAAAAGCATTACTTGATGCCTGTGCCCCTAAGTCATTCTAATACATGTTCCCAGGGCTTTAAATGGGATGAAAAATGTGATGGGTCTCTAAAAGGGACGGCTTATTAAGGTGCGGCTTAAACAGGTTAACTATATTTCTGTAATTTCCATAGTGTGACCCCAACCAATATTTTGGTGCTTTTTGTGATTGCATCCAAATATATAACATAACTGACTTACACTTAAATCTAGCCAGGGCTACAATCAATAGTCAATAGTTGTTAGTCCATTAAGACAAATTAGTAACAACAATGACTTTGTTCACAACAATTAATATTGAAAATGTTTCAATTCCGAAATTGTGAGACTGAATTAATCATTACTGGGGCTTGTGGAAATGTTCTCTCTATGTTGGACATGTACGCCTTTTTTTCTCTCCACATCTCATCCATTTGCACATCTTACACTTCATCGCTTTCATCTTTATTACCTTCTTTTCACTCTCTGTTGAATGCATTTCCTCGCATCTCCTTCACTTTTCTACCCCCTCAAAAAACACAACGCAGCTGTGTACCTCCTTCACACATTTGTAGAAAATCACAATTGCAACTGGTGCACATGAAGCTTGCTCTGTGTACTCTGCAGAGAGGCCAATGATTGCATGACCATGTATTCTGAACAATTTTTAGACCCACTGACAAGCAACAGCATAGCCAGTGTGTCGGCCTTAGTGGCCTTAGTGCTAGGAAGGAAATGGGCCCCTCTGGCTGCTGTTCAAACTATAAAATATAGCAGACGTGAGTCCCTTGCTCACTTTGCCACTGGATTCAAGCAATCCGGGCTGAAGACGGCTGAAATGCCAGAAACCGGTCCTCGGAAGCTTGTTTCCGGTCCAGGGAAGGCATGGCTTGGCAGTTTGGGCTGGACTGTTCCCATGAGGCACAGGGTCAGACTGATTTGCAAATGGCCATGTCTGAACTGGGGTGGTAGAGTGGGCTAAAGAACGGTGATGGATTAAACCCAGATCTGTTGACTGGGTGTGAGTGTTTGATTGGTTCAGATGCTCCGTCCATCACCACCCATTTTTGTACCACTTTGTTCGCCATAAGTTGGCAGGGTATGCTCAGACGTGAGTCCCTTGCTCACTTTGCCACTGGATTCAAGCAAGCCGGGCTGAAGACGACTGAAATTCCAGAAACCGGTCCTCGGAAGCTTGTTTCCGGTCCAGGGAAGGCATTGCTTGGCAGTTCCGGCTGGACTGTTACCATGAGGCACAGGGTCAGACTGATTTGCATATGGCCATGTCTGAACTGGGGTGGCAGAGTGGGCTAAAGAACTGTGATGGATTAAGCCCAGATCTGTTGACTGGGTGTGAGTGTTTGATTGGTTCAGATGCTTCGTCCATCACCACTCCCTTTTGTACCACTTTGTTCGCCATAAGTTGGCAGGGTATGCTCAGACGTGAGTCCCTTGCTCACTTTGCCACTGGATTCAAGCAAACCGGGCTGAAGACGGCTGAAATGCCAGAAACCAGTCCTCGGAAGCTTGTTTCCGGTCCAGGGAAGGCATGGCTTGGCAGTTCGGGCTGGACTGTTCCCATGAGGCACAGGGTCAGAATGATTTGCATATGGCCATGTCTGAACTGGGGTGGCAGAGTGGGCTAA
Organism: Lissotriton helveticus; assembly: GCF_964261635.1. Classification (NCBI taxonomy): domain Eukaryota; kingdom Metazoa; phylum Chordata; class Amphibia; order Caudata; family Salamandridae; genus Lissotriton; species Lissotriton helveticus. The sequence goes on from NC_136072.1 coordinate 527,218,758, forward strand.
AGAACGGTGATGGATTAAACCCAGATCTGTTGACTGGGTGTGAGTGTTTGATTGGTTCAGATGCTCCGTCCATCACCACCCCCTTTTGTACCACTTTGTTCGCCATAAGTTGGCAGGGTATGCTCAGACGTGAGTCCCTTGCTCACTTTGCCACTGGATTCAAGCAAGCCGGGCTGAAGACGGCTGAAATGCCAGAAACCGGTCCTCGGAAGCTTGTTTCCGGTCCAGGGAAGGCATGGCTTGGCAGTTCGGGCTGGGCTGTTCCCATGAGGCACAGGGTCAGACTGATTTGCATATGGCCATGTCTGAACTGGGGTGGCAGAGTGGGCTAAAGAACGGTGATGGATTAAACCCAGATCCGTTGACTGGGTGTGAGTGTTTGATTGGTTCAGATGCTATGTCCATCACCACCCCCTTTTGTACCACTTTGTTCACCATAAGTTGGCAGGGTATGCTCAGACGTGAGTCCCTTGCTCACTTTGCCACTGGATTCAAGCAAGTCGGGCTGAAGATGGCTGAAATGCCACAAACCGGTCCTCGGAAGCTTGTTTCCGGTCCAGGGAAGGCATAGCTTGGCAGTTCGGGCTGGACTGTTCCCATGAGGCACAGGGTCAGACTGATTTGCATATGAACTGGGGTGGTAGAGTGGGCTAAAGAAGGGTGATGGATTAAACCCAGATCTGTTGACTGGGTGTGAGTGTTTGATTGGTTCAGATGCTCCGTCCATCACCACCCCCTTTTGTACCACTTTGTTCGCCATAAGTTGGCAGGGTATGCTCAGACGTGAGTCCCTTGCTCACTTTGCCACTGGATTCAAGCAAGCCGGGCTGAAGACGGCTGAAATGCCAGAAACCGGTCCTCGGAAGCTTGTTTCCGGTCCAGGGAAGGCATGGCTTGGCAGTTCGGGCTGGACTGTTCCCATGAGGTACAGGGTCAGACTGATTTGCATATGGCCATGTCTGAACTGGGGTGGCAGAGTGGGCTAAAGAACGGTGATGGATTAAACCCAGATCTGTTGACTGGGTGTGAGTGTTTGATTGGTTCAGATGCTCCGTCCATCACCACCCCCTTTTGTACCACTTTGTTCACCATAAGTTGGCAGGGTATGCTCAGACGTGAGTCCCTTGCTCACTTTGCCACTGGATTCAAGCAAGTCGGGCTGAAGACGGCTTAAATGCCAGAAACCGGTCCTCGGAAGCTTGTTTCCGGTCCAGGGAAGGCATGGCTTGGCAGTTCCGGCTGGACTGTTCCCATGAGGCACAGGGTCAGACTGCTTTGCATATGGCCATGTCTGAACTGGGGTGGCAGAGTGGGCTAAAGAACGGTGATGGATTAAAACCAGATCTGTTGCCTGGGTGTGAGTGTTTGATTGGTTCAGATGCTCCGTCCATCACCACCCCCTTTTGTACCACTTTGTTTACCATAAGTTGGCAGGGTATGCTCAGACGTGAGTCCCTTGCTCACTTTGCCACTGGATTCAAGCAAGTCGGGCTGAAGACGGCTGAAATGCCAGAAACCGGTCCTCGGAAGCTTGTTTCCGGTCCAGGGAAGGCATGGCTTGGCAGTTCGGGCTGGACTGTTCCCATGAGGCACAGGGTCAGACTGATTTGCATACGGCCATGTCTGAACTGGGGTGGTAGAGTGGGCTAAAGAACGGTGATGGATTAAACCCAGATCTGTTGACTGGGTGTGAGTGTTTGATTGATTCAGATGCTCCGTCCATCACCACCCCCTTTTGTACCACTGTGTTTTTCATAACGACATCATCTTAGTTATGTTTTTTTAAGCTCTATATGCTGTCAGTATTCACAGTTGTTGGCCAGGCTGCAGTGAGTGACAGCGCAGGGACACAATCTTCATACTGCACTCTCTCAGGACACAATCTCACGTTCTCTGCCCTCGTTGTCTGTCTCTCCTGAAGTCTTTCTTGGTCTCTAGCTCTTTCTCCATCTCTTCTGTCCCTCACAAACATTTTCTCTCTCTCTCTCTCTCTGCATATCTCTTGAATTTCTCTGTTTCACTATCCTTGCTGTTTTGTTGTAAATATTTTGTTTTTCTGTTGCTGAAATCCTTCATTTTAGCATGAAATTTGTAATTTTCCGGCAAATTACAAGTGAAAGTAACTGTGATTTTACCAAATGCACATTCCTAGCATGTTCATCTATTTTGCAAATCGGCCTTGGCGTGGTGATAACTCAGCATTATCTAAATACATTCCTAATAGTTAAACATTTATTTTTGAATATACAATTATTAAGTCCTATTAAAACATAGAGGTTCTGGACAGTTAATGACTGCAAAAATGGTTTGCCACTTGCTGTTTATTTTTTATTCTAGCTAGCCTGCAACAAGCTCCAGAGCTCAGATGTGTGGAATGTTTATCCTAACACTGCTGATCAAGCTCTTGGGCTCAGCCCTATATAATATTCATTCAAACAATGTTCGGCAGGATCCCTGGCAAAACTCTGTTTAGTGTTTATGTTAAATACTTTCCTCAGGTTTTTTGACCAAATCCTAATTTAAAAAAAATCACATTACATGCCTTAGCTTAGACTTATGCTATAACGAGCCATTTTTGGGCCTCTTTAAATTCTAAAGATGGCCTTTGTAGGACATTACTCATTTTTGAACGGTTAATGATGTATATTTAAGAAACCGAGCACTTTTTAAAAACTTCAATTCACATATCAATTTATTAAATGGAATTGGACTCCTTATTGGTCTGTGTATTAATCCTATCTCCATCTGACGCCCTACCTTCTGGTCTGAATTTGCTTCATGCAGTTGTGTATCAAGAACCATTGTTTTTTTTCTAAATAGCTAAGAGAGGAGCTTTCTACTAGGCCTATTGGACAAAAAGAGCATGCCTTTAACACCGAATCCAATAGAAGGATGCTGTGTATTGGGTAGCCTTCACAGGTGACTCACAGGCTCTGCTCTTAACCACAGCTTTTGACCGAAATAGCTGGCTGGCTATCCAGACAGAACACTAAGCACCTATAGTTCTGAAAACAAGTTTGCGATGGGGACCCACCTTTGAACTTCAGATTTAGTCATTTTATTTATTAATCTTCTAGAACAACCATAACACCTACAAATAGCACAGAGGGTGTTAAGACTACATGATGCAGTAACCAGGTTAGAATTGTTCCTATTGTTTTCATTACTTATGAATTGCTTTGATGCATTACTGTTTTTTCTGTGTGGTTATAATTCATATTATATGCACTAGGTTAGGATTATAAAGTAAACATTTGAATGCATATTCCGTGTGTAGGGACTTTGAAGAGTGTTATTCCTTTATGAAAGAGGGCTTGGGTGTCCACCAACTGTCCCTGACCCATCTTATGGGCCTGATTATCACCAGAAAAAAAAACTTTTATGCAGAGTTGTTCAGTGGTTTGTGTATTGGTTGCTAGTTAAACTGGTTTTCTGATTCACATTTCCACAATGACTGTGTCGTTAGTGCCCTTAGTGTCATGGGGTCAAAAATCCGAACCCTGCAACTCTAGTATGGGCCTAGAGAATATATTGCAGTTTTTTTTTTACCTCTCATTGTTTGAGTTCTCTACATTTCTGTCTTACTCTTCCTCATGTCTCCCCGTTTCTTCCTTTGTTGGCTCTCAGAATGGCTTTCCTTTATCCCTTTGTAACACTGTATATGTGTCCTATAAAACACAATCTGATTGAAATACTAAACTGCCCTATTAGGATTCCCAACTGTGACATGTAGGTTACAAGAAGTGCTCTGCAGTAGGTATTTTAACCACTTGAGCTAATTTCATAGAAATCGGTGAATGGCACTCCCATTTGATGATTATTTCAATTTGTTTTAAAATTTGAAACAGTTTCAATGTTCTCTACCAATATTACTGTATCAGCGACCCTTAAATATATAAAAGCATTGGCAAAGATAATAGTTGGGCAGCCAAAGCCAGAGCTATTTTCTAAGGCCATGCTTGGCTCAATTATACATTTCCTCGATTAAAGGTTACTTTGTTAACTTGCCAATTCTGAAACCAGTAATTTTCTGTTCTTAAATTTTCAGTGTTAACATAAGACTATTACTCCAATACCAAACCTAACCTTTTCATATTTGCCTTTGATCTGTTAGCCTAGTGTTGAAGTTTCTAACATGAGCATTAAGGAAATAATCATTACTGCATCTTCTATCTGATGACGAAATCTACAAGACCCTGTAATCGAACATATTGTACCAATATTGCTCTTCATTTTCACATGATCCAATAAAAGGTATTAGAACCTGAGACATTTGAAGTAGGTGAATTTGTAAATCCAGGCATAGAATCTTGTGGCTCTAGCCACCTGACTATTGAGAATAGGAGGCCACCTCAGTATCTTATTGAAGACATTCTTAGTGAGAATACGCCTTTCCTATGTGTACTTTCAGTAGATATTTGCTTGACTGATCACATACCTATTTTTCATATCTTGTATTGTAGACCTTTCATAGCAACCAGAACCTCAGAAACTTCTACAATGTCCTCTCAACCAACAGAGATCAAGTGGGCTTGGAGTTTGTGTCCACTATGGAAGGTGAGTCCCGACACATATACTATGCTCCTCATTGTATCCATAAAGAAGCGCCTGATCCTGCCTCATTGCATCACTTTGGCTCCAATTAGAAAGCTGACACACCCAAATAGTCCTTGGTATTTTACGGCATGAACATGGGAGACCCCACACTTTTTCCATTGGTGGTTAGCGTACCATTGCCTATATTTTACTGCCCTCTATAAACCTATGACTTTATAGCACACACTTTTGACAAAATGGAGACTGAAACAGAATGTTGTAAATGTATTTGCCCTGATCACTGTGTTTTAATGAGAAGATAAGCAAAGATTAGAAGGCTTAATACATTTATTTCGAAATATGTTGTTTATTTTCGATTGAGAAGTCTTATGTGGGTGGGGGGCAAGATGACGGCTGCTACTCTGGCCGAGTAAACTGGTCATAGCGCTTCTCCCTGCCTGGATGCCCTGCCGGTGCAATAGCCCATAAACGAGAGGATTAAACGGATGTAATCCGCAGCTTTGGAAACAACGACTTTCTTTTTCTTACCGTTCGTAGCGGGATGCTGCGGTTGCCTGTGAGAAATCGACGCCGCCCTTCACAGCTGATCCCGGCTCCGTGGCGTCTGCTCTGCAGCGGCTTTGCTATCGCACGGCGGCTTCAGCAGTTCCATCTGCTCTGCTCGCAAAACGCCGTGATGCCCTCCGAAGGGGCTATCAAAGAACCAGCCTCGGATTCCCGCAAAACCTCTGGTGCCCCAGCCCCCATCCACACAGGTGGCGCGCTCAGCCGACAGAGCAAAGAAGGCTCATGCAGATATTCCACCTGCCAAAAATCTTAAAAACGCTAAAACTGTACCAGTTCCTGCAATGTTCCAGACACGGGCTGCCAGTACTAATAAAACCCCTCAGACCCCTCACAGCCCAGCGACAGCAAAGACTCGACAGCCAACAGCTTCTACATCCACTAAAGCCCCCACAGCTGCAGCGGGTAAGATGGATGTTGTCTCTCAGACACCATCAGTAGTCGCACCGTTAAATGTTACAAATGGGGGCTCAGTAGGCATTGTACAAACAGATTCGGGGTATCTGACGCTTATAATTCTGGAACCTTGACTTGCACTGAATCCACAATGGTTTTATCTGCACAGACCCATGGCCTTCTGGGAGATGTAGTCCCTCTGGCGCAGATTCCTCAGAATCACTTATTCATAGACTCACTTGCAGCGCTCTCTTTGCCGCCACCTAGTGTCCACACACATGTAGAGGCTATCCAAGCTCCCTTGCCACCAGCCTCAATAAATACTGATGGGGACACAGACGGTGATAATTTTTTCTCTCTATCGGAACATACTGGTTCTTCCGTGGACGATAATGGTTTAGATAGGAACTGGACGGACGACGAAGATAGTGTAACGGGGGACTGGCGCACAAATGAGGTTTTGAATTCTGCGGCTATCTCAAATGTCTTATCTACAGTTCGTAAACTGCCTCAAGATCCAGATCAGGTGATTGGCTCCTTAGCCTGGGACTATTCATATACAATGCAGCCGGGTGCTCAATCCAACCTTTTAGAGTCAGCCCTTAAGATTCCTGACCCTAGCCTGGGGGCACCCTCGCGGGAAATGACGCTGGCAATAATTTATCAAACAATCATTGCCCATCGGGAAGAGACCCGCCAGGAAAGTGCCTGTGCGCAAGCAGCTTGCCGCAGGGTCCAGAATTCACTACGTAGAGTTATCAAAACCTGTGCAGAAACGGCACCTAAGGTAGCCGAAGCAGAAACTCGCATCTCGACTTTGGAGGATGACATGTCTACCCAGAGGAATGCTATTGAGGCAATCCAAGCGTATAGGGGAGATGTTCAATGGAAGCTTGTGGACATGGAAAATAGGGCCCGCAGAAACAATTTGAGGATTCTGGGGGTTCCGGAAGGCATTGAGGGAACTAATATTCGCCGATTTGTGGTGGAGCTATTCACGGAAGCATTCCCTGAAGTGAAGGAATGGGACTGGCAAATGGAAATTCAGCGCGCCCACCGGTTTCCGTTCAAGCCTAAACAGCACTCTGGCCAAACATCTAACAGACCTCGGGCTATCTTAATATCTCTGCTCAATTTCTTGGCCAGAGAGAAGCTGTATGATTTAGCGAGGCCGGACAGACCGAGATCGGGGAAGGGGTGCCAATTTTATGTCAGGCCAGATTTCTGTAAATATCAATGTGGACTAGCTTAGTTTAAAGGGAGGGGGGATTTAAGTGACTCTGGTACGTCAGACAATAGACAGGAAAAAGCAATGTTTTCCTTATAAAGCCCTCACCCACCGACCTAGTCGGTGGCATGCTTCATCATCGGGCCCACCACAGTGGCACCGAATGTGCCCCGGGTGTGCTACAACGCCAGGTGACTGCGGAGCTGGTATATTGCTGCGTGTGCAGTGAAGGAGTGAGAAGTGAGAGTTTAAAAAGCTATACAGGAGGTCCCAGCACCCGAGGGTTAACAAGTATTTAATAAACTGGGCCTCTGTTAGCTGTTTAAAAAGGCAAAAGGACAAAGTGGAGTGTATGATGACCTCCCGTGTCCAGTGTGGTCTACATGTTTCTGCCAGTGCCTTTTATATTATAAGCTGGCTTTCCTCAGGACCAAAGTGTAACGTGATAATGTGCAAGTTAAATAATAATAAACTATATTAAGTGTTTGTGTCAATTCTTGACTATGTGTCGCGCTCGCTAAGGCGCTGTAGCTGTTAGAGGGGGATTCCCTCAAGCTTTTTCTGTTATTTCTTGGTAAAAAGCCTCATGGGTCGCCATGCAGAGAAAGAGACCGAGTAGTTCGGTCTGGTTCCTCCTTGGACCTAGTCGTCCTTTTACTTACCTGCCGCCACCGCCGAGAGTCACACCACACCAGCAGTCCACTCAAGGAAGCCGCCCACCGCCGAGAGTCACACCGGGTACAGCAAACCGCGCCGCCGCTCCGGGAGGACCACAACTCCCGGCAGGCACCGCGGCGGCGCGACGGAGTGACGCGGAACGCGCCAGCAGGGCGCAGGGCGCAGCGACAGCCCGTTAAAGGGAGCAGGAGACCGGCAAAGCGGGGGGAACTACTTTTACTTACCTGCCGCCACCGCCGAGAGTCACACCACGCCAGCAGTCCACTCAAGGAAGCCGCCCATCGCCGAGAGTCACACCGGGTACAGCAAACCGCGCCGCCGCTCCGGGAGGACCACAACTCCCGGCAGGCACCGCGGCGGCGCGACGGAGTGACGCGGAACGCGCCAGCAGGGCGCAGGGCGCAGCGACAGCCCGTTAAAGGGAGCAGGAGACCGGCAAAGCGGGGGGAACTACTTTTACTTACCTGCCGCCACCGCCGAGAGTCACACCACGCCAGCAGTCCACTCAAGGAAGCCGCCCACCGCCGAGAGTCACACCGGGTACAGCAAACCGCGCCGCTCCGGGAGGACCACAACTCCCGGCAGGCACCGCGGCGGCGCGACGGAGTGACGCGGAACGCGCCAGCAGGGCGCAGGGCGCAGCGACAGCCCGTTAAAGGGAGCAGGAGACCCGCGTCGCGGGACGCGAGCGGGACGCCCGGGGCGAAGCCCGGGCAAAGGGCGGGCCCTCTTGGGCCCTCAGAGGCCCGCGGAGCCTGGCCTGGGCCAGACACTTTGCCCGCTTGCAAGTAGCCAAAGGACATCGAGACTGCATAACTGTAAGTTGGCTAAATCATGCTATAACATACCATTGTGAGTCCCTGAGTCCCTTTTCGCATCAAGATTTGTACTGGGTATTTGGCCGTAAGCATTATCTGCTGTATAGTGGGTTATTTAGTGGGCTTGTCATGAACCATCCAGAGACCAGAAGCATGGCAGCCGCTGGGGCAAAGAAACTAACTGGTACCTTAGACGATTTTATAGTACGCACAAATGCGCTTATTGATGAAGGGATCATACTGATGGACAGAAGGGTGTCCCAAGATTTAGCCATGGCAAAGCGTTCCTCTCTGGGCCACATTGCACAAGCTTGCACACCTAACAGTGTATCCGCTCCAAAAACACTCGTAATGGTACATAAGGACCAGGGTTGTGACTTACCAGCATCGCAGGAAGGCTTGGAGGCAACCCCAAATCTCTCCTTGTTGCTGGAAAACGGCCTGGCTGCAACTGAGAATGAACATACAGCTAGTACCCTAATTGAAAGGGGGAGGAAGGAGGGGGCTATCCCTAAACAAAAGATTATTAAACAACAGCCCATTAAAATGACCACTCGAAATGGGAAAAAAGCCCAGGCTAGCAAAATCCTTGACCCTATTCAGTTGGCTCCGATTCCTTTGAATGTGAGCACCAACCTAGATGCTCACCCCATTATTAATGACACCGTAGGTGGGCCACGGGTAAGCGTGGGCATAACACTAAGTCTGCCAGATGAAACCATCTTGGATAGTAGCTTGGAGGAGATCTTGGAACTAAGTGGGGTAGTTGATAATCAAGCTGGAGGGGGCGAGGACAGTAGTAGCCTAAGCATGGGTAATAATAACATCTATGCTATGCTAAAAACTCTTTTAGAACCTATCGAGGTGAGGCTACGCTGTCTGGAAAAAATACTGTCTAACATCCATAAAGATATTAGTGCACCTAGCTTCAATCCGAACAATAAAGTTCCACAAAAAAACCCAACTATGAACAGACCACCCACAGCTGCTAAAAGCGATGTTACCACTAATCCACCTCCAAAATCCATCACTAATCCACCCCCAATACCTACACCATCATCTAAAAACCCAACTTCAACTGACAAAGTAGTGCCACTCACACAAACCCCCAAGGATAAAGTTAATGTTGAAAAAAGGGAGACACGTAGAAACATACATTTACCGCCAGAAGCCTCACCATATGTTGTGGTCCTTACCGGAGTCCCCCAACTTGACAATAAATCAAATGAAAATAATGGGGGACTTGTAAATAAGTATTTCAAAAAGAGAGACAGGGAGAGTAAGCGGACACTCTTGTTCCCCGGTCAATATTTCATAAGCAAAAGAAGAGTGTCCATGAGAAAGGACTGCGCCAATCACAGGAGCATTAGAACATCCTCACTGGGATGTTAAAGAAAGCCCTCACTCACCACCTAGTGATGACATGCTTCATCATCGGGCCCCACCAAAGAGACCGAATGTCTCTTTGGTGTGCTGCAACGCCAGAATTACTGCGGAGCGGGATGGTGAGTAGAGGGCGTGTTGTGTGCAAAATTATACTAGTGAGTGATGGAGGTTAAAAATGTCAGTAGTGTATCAAAGAAAAACTTTATTAAATGATCACTAAAGACAATGAAATTAAAAATTATGTGAGGGACCAGTCCACTTTAATTGAGTGGTGGGTTCCTACAATGTTGTCGACATGTTTCTTGCCATTGAAACGGTGTTAATTTACCCGGCAATTCTTCAGGACTGGGTGTGTGATAAACCCCGGCGGTATGAGCACGCTAAGGCCCACCCTAACCTAGGGACGTGAAAGTGAAAAAAATTAAATCAAATAGTGTCAAAAAGTGCAAAAAATTAGGAATAGAGACTTATCCCTAATTACTCCTGGTTTAGGAGGCTTCTACTGATCGTTTCTGCACTTTCTGGGTGTTATGAATAAACACCATGGGTCTCAGGAGGGGGGTGGAAGCGTATTCGGCACACCGCCCTCGACGCTCGGCACCCGTGGTCCACCTACGTCGCCCTCAGACTGGACCCCGACTTTCACGTCCCTAGGTTAGGGTGGGCCTTAGCGTGCTCATACCGCCGGGGTTTATCACACACCCAGTCCTGAAGAATTGCCGGGTAAATTAACACCGTTTCAATGGCAAGAAACATGTCGACAACATTGTAGGAACCCACCACTCAATTAAAGTGGACTGGTCCCTCACATAATTTTTAATTTCATTGTCTTTAGTGATCATTTAATAAAGTTTTTCTTTGATACACTACTGACATTTTTAACCTCCATCACTCACTAGTATAATTTTGCACACAACACGCCCTCTACTCACCATCCCGCTCCGCAGTAATTCTGGCGTTGCAGCACACCAAAGAGACATTCGGTCTCTTTGGTGGGGCCCGATGATGAAGCATGTCATCACTAGGTGGTGAGTGAGGGCTTTCTTTAACATCCCAGTGAGGATGTTCTAATGCTCCTGTGATTGGCGCAGTCCTTTCTCATGGACTTGTAAATAAAACAATACATTGGTTAAATGATAACTACCCTCTCCCACCAGCCTTTAAAAGCAACATCCTTATGGTCGAAAGGGCTCCTTGGGTGGGGTATAATAGTAATAAAAAAAGGACGCTTGGTGACTGCGTGGTGATAACATTTGAAAATCCCCGCACTGCAGAATTTATTACATCGAGGCCCCCAAGAAATTATGGGTTGTCTATTGTGGCTAGGTCATTATCCTACTTTTACCCTGAGGGTGAACAACCAGATAATAGGTGGAGCTGGACCAGGGACAAACGACACCTTGGTGGTAATACTGGTGAGGCTTCTGCTAATAACTACCTCAACACACAGTGGAATGGGAGGCATGAAGATGGTTGGAACACTGTGAAACATAAAGGGAGGGCTCCTTATTTTAATCCACAAGGTTATGACCCAGGATGGACAGGCAAAATGCAATTTCCTCCGTTTTTCCCGTGTTACAACCGGTTTGACTGCTTGGAAGCAGTGGACTGACTCCCTAAGTTCAAGGAAGATGACCGGCTGCTTAACAATCCTGTGGGTATGGGTTCCATAAGTTGTCTGGGGTCTGAGGAAACTAAGTTCAAGGAAGATGAACGGCCGCTTAACAATCCTGTGGGTCTGGGTTCTATAAGTTGTCTGGGGTCTGAGGAAACCCCAGAAATACAGGTGGGGGATGAGTCTATACAAGGGAGCCTGGTCAGAAGACTAGGGAATACTGTAGATATCTCACCTGTAGGAAAAGATTACTGTAAGGTGCTCTTTTGGAACGTGGCCGGGTTAAAACAAAAGATTACCAACCCAACCTGGGGTGAGGCCATTACCGACGTGGGAATATTAGCCCTTCAAGAAACTTGGGCCACCAAGCCGATACATCTTAATGGCTATAAAACTTACTTTACCCCGGCGGTGGGTGGGGTATACGGGAGACCTAAGGGGGGGTTGATTGTATACATATCTAATCTCCTGGGATACGATAAAATCTCCTTTTCCCCTGGATCCAGTTACTATAAAAAAATAGTGATATACACAAGGAAGGGTCCTAAGGTGGTTCTTTTCAATTTTTATAATAACTGTCCAGATAGCATGATTAAGGACGTACTTGACACTCTAACTTCAGAAATGCAAGACGAATTCGATAAGAGCAAGAGGGCTGAAGTTATGTTATTATGGGGGGGTGATTTTAATTGTACTCTCTGCAAAAAGGGCCAAAAGGGTATTTGTGGTTTAATGCTGGAACAAGATGTCAATTTGACGCATGTTGAACATACCCTACTAGGCGATTCATTAAATGAGATGATTTTTAACTTTAATTTTGGATTTTCTAATGAGTTAGCACACCAGACTACGACATTTGTCCCAACTTTTGTTGGGCGGGGTGCCTCATCTATTATTGATTTTAGTTTATGTACACTTAGCTCCGCGAGCAGATTGATTAGTGCAAACATCATGGACTTACCACTGAGTGATCATCTGCCACAAGTATTAAAAATGGAGAACCTATTTGTCGTAGAGGATATTAGAGAATGTCCGAACCAAATGGTTCAGGACGTGAGGTTGGTTGCCCAAAATGGCTACAACCTTAAATGGAGCAGACTGGTCCCGGATGATTTCCAGTATAAAATATTGAGTAAATGTATGAGTAGTTTCTCGATCTGCCTAGATGTACACGCAGAGAACCGTGATATAATAACACATTTTAATATCATCTCTAGTACAATTAAGGAAGCTTTGTGGGTTGAAAGGAAAAATTCCCTAAAGTCCAATAGGAAATGGTTTGATAGGAATTGCACCAGAGCCTTAACAAAGCTCAGACATGCAATTCATAAAAGACCACGGGACGTAATCCTAATTAGAATTGCAAGGAAGAACTATAATTCAGCATTGAAGGATAGGAAGGCCTCGATAAAAAGAGAGGCTTGGGACAATCTATGCGCTGCCTCTAATTCAAAGGATCCGGCTGCTTTTTGGAGGGTTATTAATACCCCCCTTCTACATGAACAAAAAGCACGCATGGAAATTGCCATCACAGAAGATGAGTGGGTGGCTCATTTTTCCTCTCTTTATAAGGTTGTGGAACCAACCCCTGAAACAGGCCAGGATGTGGGGTTGCTAAATTTAGATACATCGAGAACTTTAATTGTAACCCTTCCTGAAGTTATAGCAAGCTTGAAGGCGACCAAGGGGGGCAAGGCAGCAGGACCAGACGGTATACCAGCCGACCTCTATAAGGCTAACACCGAGTTATGGGGGCCACTGTTGGTTCAGCTTTTTAATGCCGCTCTGGAAAATAGCCTAATTCCTACCTGGTTTACTTCGGTAATAGTCCCAATCTTCAAGAAAGGGGATAGGCTAAGTTGTACTTGCTATAGGCCAATTTCCTTATTGGACTCTTCTATAAAAATTTTGGGGAGAGTGATTTTAGCCAAATTGCAAAGCTGGGCTGAGGATAATGGGGTTTTAAGTGATTTCCAATTTGGGTTTCAAAAGGGTTTAGGGACCATAGAGCAAGGTCTGAATTTATTCACCTTGCAACAGAAGTATATAAAGGTTAAAAAACAACGTCTATACCTCACCTTTGTTGATTTAACATCAGCTTTCGACTGTGTGTCACACACTAAATTATGGTCAATTATGGCCGAATTGGGGGTAGACAATGCCATTATATGCTTCTTGAGAGAGCTCTATTCCGGGGCCACTGCTAGTGTCAGATACGGGAATAATGGCGAATGCAGCCGACAATTTGGGATTGGTCGGGGTGTGCGCCAAGGGTGTGTCCTAGCCCCCTTCCTATTTTTATTATATATAAATGGAATGGAGAAGCACCTCGTACAGGACGGCAGAGACATGCCTATGGTGAGAGGTAGGCCTGTCCCTGCACTGATGTACACTGATGATGCTGTTCTGATGGCACGCACACCAATGGCCTTACAAACTTTGGTTACAGCCTTTAACACTTTTATGCTTGGTTTAGATTTGAAAATCAACTGTTCTAAAACCTTATCCATGTACTGTGGGCCTAGAACAAACAAGCACCTGAAGCCAATCTTTATAAACTCCAACCCCTTAGAAAGGACCCCTACTTTCCCTTACCTGGGGATATTGTTCCATGAAAGTGGCTCATGGACTACAGCAATCCATGCTAGATCTTTGTTATTTTCTAAGACCATTATGGCCCTAAAATGCTTTATGAAAAAATTAGGTAAAAAACCCATTAAGGGGGATTTTAACTGTTTATAATGCGACCTGTATATCTGTAGTCACCTATGGTGCAGGATTATGGGGGTATTCAAATACTAGTGCGATTCAGATCATGGAAAACAAGTTTTTATGCCACATTCTGTCCGTACCCCAAAGTACCGCAACGATGATATGCCATGCTGAATTGGGAACACCTTATGTTACCGATATTATTAAAATTCAGCCAGTCCTTCTTTGGCATAGGGTTTGGACAAATGATGAATGTGTTGTCAATCGGGCTATTTTAGAGGATATCATGGCATTGGACAATATCAGTGATTTTAAATGGATAGGCTACGTTAGAAACTTCCTTGAAAAAATAAGTTGCCTCCAATACTTTGAGGACCCACAATCAATGGAATATATCTCCAGAAGAGATTTGAAAAATCTGTGTATGGCGTACCTCAGGGAAAATAGACTTATTGAAGAGGCGAGAAAAAGGACTGTTTCCGTCCACCAGGGGATTCTATGTGGAGAAAAATTGCAGCCATATCTTTCATTGCACATGTCCAATCATGAACGTTACCTTTTGACCCGTTTTAGATTGAATATTGTATTTAGGACATTATCGTTCCCCGTGATGAATTGTTGGTCGAAGGATTTATGTCTTTGTCCATGTGATGATGTATCCCAACAATCCGATATACACATATTATTCTTCTGTAAATTTTATACTCTTCCTCGAAAGAAACTCATCATCCCTATCCTCACGGATTTAAATGTATATAGATGCCGCCTAGCGTTTACAGAGTGCCAGAAAATGGAAACTGTTTTTATGGTTGCCTCAATTGCAGAATTTTTAAAATTAGTTTTTAAATGTCGTAAATCAATTCATACAGACTGATTGTTTTTATTGTATATATGAACCTAATTTTGCTGTTTTCCTTTTTTGTGATTTTTAAAAAAAGTTTACTCTACCTCTTGTAAATTGTACCTTTCATGCTACTTTCATGGTTATTTTGTTTTTAACCGAATAAAGTAATTTTGAATCCTTTGACTATTATATGCTTTCCTTTTATCTTTGACTTCCTCTGGACTTTTCCTTTTAACTGCCTCGATCAAGGCTGTTTTCGCAGCACGGCATTTCTTATTATACCAGGGTTTCCCTGCTGGTTTTGCATTTACTGTACCAGTCCCTTTTTTTGGTCTTTTTGTTAAAAGGTCTACCAGTTGACTAAAGAGGAGCCTATGTAAGTTAATGAATTCCCCAGGTTCACATCTTAATGGGCAATAAGATTCAAATGTGTTTACAAAAGTATGATAAATATTGGATAAGAGATCCTCTTTTTCCAATACATATGCCCACTTAACAGCCCTTCGATTATTGCTGACTATGATGTTATCTTGTATAGGCAATTGAACTTGTGTAACACCTTCCTCTATATTACCCATCCCCTTTAGTAAACTTTTAAGAAAGCTGGTTTCCAGAGGGTTGTGGTCGCTATCAAATCTTTCTTTGACCTTTAAGTCAATTGTATATGGCCACATGTCAAAAGAAATGATAACATAGTCTAAATTGCTTTTGTAGTCTCGCCTCTTGAAAGTAGGAACTTTTGGGCTATCAGATGGCATACGCCCATTACAGGCCCTTAGGCCGTGGGTAGTTAATAGCCTAGTGATCTGAAGGGCTAATGTAGTCCCAGCTACAGTTCCGTTTTCAGTCAGGAGAGGTATCTTATTGGCCATGTCCTCGTCTTCAAACAGGTTGGCCATACCCGTAATAGGTTCATAATTACAATTCAGGTCCCCGCATAGGATTACACTTGCGCCTGGCTCTAAGGTGTCCATAAAAGTCTCTAATTTTTCAATACATGGTGACACCTTATAGGATGGATGAGGACTATTATACACATTTATGAGGTTAATTACCCTTTTGTCCTCAGTTGTTAATTCCAATCCAAGGATATCTAAAAAATTGGTGTTTAACATTTTTATACCGATATTGATAGATACACTGATCCATATGAGTAGGCCTCCTGAGGCTCGACCTCTACTTGAGGGCACAGCCTCAATTTGGTAGGTTTTATATCCCACTCTGTGGACCGGGTCAGTGGCCCATGTCTCCTGTAGCATACAAATATCAAAAGTATTCACATAAGTATTCCAATCAGGATCACATATTTTTGCACGTACCCCCGCTACATTCCATGAAAGTAATGTAGCTAATGTAACGTTTGACCCACGATTGCCTACTCGAATAAAAGAAGACGGTCTGCTGTTGGCACCGACCCCAATTGCAACATCGGTATTTTCTGCCATCAGAGAACTACTTCCTTCTACCTCCTTGTCTCCGACAGTGTTACAGTTGATTACACATCCGCCCCCTCCTCCCCTGTTCAATAAACTTCAATCACATTCCTCCAAACCACTGAATACACCAAACCTATTTGATAACTCCAGCGGCGTGAATGGTAATGAGTGAGCCATTCCCCTGTGTTCACTTATGATATGTCTCGGGGGTACGGTATTCCATCCAGATATAACAGTGGTTGGAGCTGTTTGGTACATGTGAACAGGATTTCTAGCTTGCTCCATATTGAAAAAATAATTGTCAAAGAGAGCTTTACTAGTTGCCAGTTGGTGTGGAAGTACTATTGATCTTGGATAAAAGTAGGTTAGAGGTCGCGGTATGATACAGTTAATCTCATTGCCATGAGGCCAGGACAGAATGTATTGTACTGCATTTTTGTCTCTAAAGTTTACCACGACCACGTCACCCCCATGTCCTTGGGTCTTCCGCCTAACCATGGCAAACGTCGAACATGTATTATTTCACCATTTATATTACTGGCCTTTGGTCGATGTGTCGTTAGCCAGTGCATGATCTTATTCTTAAGTTGAAAAAAACCTTCCCACTTGTTTCCTGCTAATACAGGTACCCCAGTGAGTACCACCACATAAGGTATGGCTTCTGGCGGGAGATCTGTAGGTAGTCTCCTGCCTTGGACTCCACTTGTATATCTTGCTTCATCCGCCTCCATTCTTGGCTGCCCATTCAAAGAATTCCCTAGCCAGATTTTTATCAACCACAGTATGCGGAATACGGTTCAGGGTGGCAGCTGATACTGGTGCTAGTGTTTTAGCCTGAATTTGTTTTGGATTAGGGTGATGTTTGGATGCAGATGAAGTACTTATGGGCTTGTTTTTAGTTGCAGCTGGTATAACTGTTTTCAGGTTGTCACAAGGGGTGGTAGTAGTAGGTGTTGCCGCGACGATGTCAGATGAAGGAATGTGCGACGATGTTGATGCTTGGCTGGGGATTGTTGCTATTATTGGACCTTTCGTTCCTGTGGTCCTAGAGGCGATACTATGTATGGCCAGGTCTGCCTCTATTCTTTCCAATCTTAACTCCACTCCTTTTAATCTTTCAACTATGGCCAGCGTGTAACTCCTCACAATAAGTTCTATGTTATCTAGTAAATTGCTAGAAGGAATAGGTCAGGTGTTTTTTACATTTGGAGCAAGTCCAGTATTATGCTCAGAGACCAAATGAAGAGTAGATAATGGAGGAGCTGAACATTTTAACATTGATTCTGCAGCTTCCTGCGCAACTAAGGTTCCTGTGACTTCAGTGCAAATAGGATTAGCCTTCCTCCCAAACTCAGAATGGCTCAGTTTTGGTTTGGTTGGATCCAATCTGTGACGTCTCTTTTTTGTAGGTGGCGGACCGTGGTTTTTGTGTGGTAGAGGCCTTAATATTTTCCCTCTTACTATCTTCCCTGGCCTAACTGTAGGTGATATTATAATCTTGGATCCATTAATAGTGACAGAGGGATCATGAGAAGTAATATCTGAGTCAGTTTGTGTGGGGCCAATAGAGGGTGCTAAGCACTCCCTTAACAATAGTGGCACACTGTCCCCCGTTAATATAGCGTCCGTGGTATCAATACTCATTTCATTGTATGCTGTAGAATCAGGCGTAGGTTCAGACAGTGCCCTATTCTTAATTCGCTCAATAGAACGGCGTCGGTCAGCCCGGCGCTCGGCTAATGAAAGGTCTTTGGATCCCTCAAGGGTGGCTTTAGAGAAGTAATTGTCTAAGGTGCCATTCACCAAGCCCCCTGTTTTGTCAGAGACGATGGCTGAGGGGGAACTACGCGCAGTGGTAGACATTGGAATAGGTAGCAATGAGACCAAGTTTCACACGACTTACTTCTGATGGGAATACACCGCCAAGAGGTGCGGCCCAGCCCAGCCTCTTCTGGCCTCTGAGGGCCACAGAGGGCCCGCCCTTTGCCCGGGCTTAGCCCCGGGCGTCCCGCCCCGCGAGGCGGTTCCACTCCTGTTGATATAGATGGTAGGGCGGGTGTGGGCGGGGCACGCAGGGGGCGCTGACCGGATGTTGCTTGGTCAGGCAGGGACTCCTGGGAAAGTGAGTCCCTGCCGCGCTACTCCCCCGCAGCCTCTCTACACCACTGATGGTCCTCGGGCTCGGTTGAGCAAGCAGCTGGCAGCGTTGGTGAGATGGTCCTCCCCCGAAGCGGCTTCCGCGCAGTGGGAGTGGCGAGGAGAGAAGGTCGGCGAAGGTAGGAGGCGAGGGAAGGCAAACAAACAGAGTGTCCCCGCAGTGTCAGAGTTAGCGCAGAAGGCCAACTTTTGTATCTCTTTAGAACCATCCCATTAGAATTTGCCCAGACTAGCATGGCCAGGGTAGAGAGATGCTGTAATAAATTTTTATGGAGCTACCGTCAGCCACGAAGGGCCTTGAGATGGATGCAGTTGCCTGTGGATAGGGGAGGGTGGTCACTCCCCAATTTGATGCTTTATAACTGGGCAGCCCTATTACAACATCTTTCTGTTCCACTCTTTAGGGACAGAGCAGTACTTCCAGTATGCTGCAGCCCCTCGATTTTCGCAATTGGCCTAGGGGAGCATGTGAAAGGAACGCTATTAACAGTTCTTGAACCTAGTTACTATAAAAAAAGCAAATTTAGAGTTATCATGGCTATGTATTCGGTTTGGAAGAAGGTACGGGGGAAATGGTCAAGCCCTAATATTAACTATTACACACCCCTCGCAGCAGCTAGATTATTACCACCTATCTTCCAAGACCATATCACATTTAGGTGGAGGATGCATGGTAGTTTTGGGTGACTTAGCCCAGCAGGAGAGTCTTGCCCCATTTCTCTTTCTTAAAGAGAAGTTTGCTCTGGACTCGCACACATTTTTTAAATACCTGCAGATCCGCAGTTTTTTAGACCGACTTCTGACTAAAAATCCAACTTTTTTTGTTAAAAATTTACTTATGGATTTGATTTTGAAGAAATCAAAAATAGGCCTTATCTATCAAAACCTTCTTTTGGGTCTTCCTGATGACCTACCCCACCAAAACTCTAAATGGGATAACAAACCGGGTCGGTCAGGAACCGATATCATTCATTCACTGGAGTTATCTAATATGGTTTTAACATCTGGGAGCCTGCGCTCACAATCATATATGGCTTTATTGGATCTCTACTACACCCCGGCTAAAATTTCCAAATGGGTGGGCAATGGGGCCCATAGTTGTCCGAGATGTGGCCTAGTTGCTGCTAACGATATACATATGTTTTCAGCTGCCCCAAACTTGATTTATTTATTCAAGATGTCAAAACATTTATTAATTTTAGTCTTAAAATATCTGTGGTTCTATCGCTTTAATATTCATAGCGATGTCTGTAATGCGACTATGTATCACTTCTGAATGGATTAGCCCAGATCCTCCCACGTTTGTGAATTGGAGAGCCAGGATTCTGGCCCTGCATAATTTAGAATCTGCTGTGTCCATGCGGTGAGGCAAGAGGAGGCGGGAGAGGGGGCTGCGAATTTAGGCTCCATTTGTTCATTGGCAGAATAATTGATTGGCTGACCTGGCTTAGCGGCTTGGTTAAACGCTGTAATATTGTTGTCGTGCTGGCCCGCTTCATTAACCTCTTTTTATTTGTCTACCTACCCTATGTCTATCGGCCGTCTTATTTTTTCTGCACTTTCTATTCTTTTGTAAATATAATTTTGTTTTATGGATTTCATAGTTCTCATGTTACGCTTAAATGCTATGTAATATGCAAGCTGAATAATAAAAACATTTAAAAAAAAAGTCTTATGTGTATATACAAAAATGGATATGAAACAAAACTGCATTACTCTGATGCTAGTCATTTTAATTGCAGTAACAACAGAATTCCAGCAAGCCCCAAATTCATTGAAATTGTCTCTCGTGTTGATTTTGCCAACAAAGTACTTATTCCTCCCTATACATATCAACTAGTATGTTCATCAGTTATCAAACATTTCAGAACTAATTAAACAATAGACAAAGAAACGAGCTGAGGTGGATTCCACATTGTGAAAAAGGTCCTTGCATTGTAAAACCCTTACTTGACCAGTAGATGCAGAATAGACTTTACTCTTGAGGCCTGCAAAGTCCTACAAAATATGTCAAAAAATATTACCCGAATGAAACAGTTATTTGAGAGTGTACTAGGAGTACCTATTACCAAATACAGTAATTGGAATGGGAGTTATCACCAAGCAAGTACATCAAACAGTAGAAAACTGATTTTCCCAAAGGATTTAGGGGCCCGAAAACACTGAAAAATCAAACTTACATATAAATGATTTAAAACAATATTTAGTTTGAATTTAATTTCATCATAGATTTTGAACTGACAGGCAATTCATGCCGTAACATTCCACCACTATTAGGCTATTATCAAAGTCCTTTAGATGAATGTTAGTTTCACATAACTAGTTTCCGTTGAATGAATGATTCCTCATCGCCCGTTTGCAGTTCGAAAATCCACCCTGCTCTTGCCGTCTATATTTGCCACCAGCAGAAGAGTCAGGACATATTGCATTTTCCTCATTTCATTAATGTTCAGCCATACAGTCCCACTTATCACCTGGAAGACTAGACAAGTCTACACCGTGTTACTTTTCAATCATTTACCACGTCCAATGATATCCCTGATAGCTAAAAGCATACCGACATCCCTTGCTGCACTTTTTGCAAAGTCCAGCTAGACAGAGGCATTCCATCTAATAATATGTTCGCATGTATGCCACACCTACTTGTGAGCATGATATATACACTCTCCCTTGCTCTACAAATAATTACCCCAGATGGGATTCCCTAGCCAGATAGGATTCCCCAGCCTCTCACTCCCTCCCCAGAGCCACATGATGGAAGAGCTCATCTAAAATTCTACCAAGGGAGAGATGAAGCTATAATCAGTGGTGTGGTCAACCAAATCCTTCTGTAGATTCTTACTCTAGCAATCCAACTCAGCTGCAAAATTCATTACCTTCAAAGATCATTCGGGTTGAAGGTGGATTCGCCGAGATTGAATTAAGCAGTAAAACATTCTATTGCTAGCTGACTGAAAATCAACATTAGCTTGTTTGACAAGGTGCTCCAGGAGGATGGGGGATCTATTCCCTTGCTACTAATCACAGCTGTAGTTGAAATGAAAATGTCAGCTATATTCTTTATGGGTATCTTCTCTCCTTCTGATAACTGGAAGGTGTTTAATCCTCAGTGGGACATCAGTAGGTGCTCTGGTTCCCCCTGGTCCACAGGCAGAGTCCAATAGCCATTAGGATGAACCAAATATCCTGATTAAAGTGAGTATAGACAATTTTGACCATTCCCCTTTTGAAGATATTGCAGGTTTATCAGTAGAACATCTGCTCGTACCACTTGGATTTCTTTCTCAAAAAATAAATTATTACAAGAAACACATTTTTCAGTCATAATTAATATATAAAAACTTTAAACATTGGTTTTTCTAACGAAAAAATAATTACGTTTAGCCTTTGCGAAAGATATTTAGACATGTAGTTCTTTTTTCAGTTCAAATTAATGTTTTTGGAACTAATAAAAAATGGTACTTGGTAAAAAAAATGAACTTTTTAGGAGTTTTTTAAAAACACTGCAATGCTTTTTAAAAAGTTAAAAACAAATGGCAGGTCAATTTTAACAATAAGTGGGCCTTGTTTGTTAAAAGGCACACATAGATGTTATAGCTTTCAAAAAGATTGACTTGTTTGATAAAAATTAGATTTTTAAATTTTTTTAACTTTTGTAAGGTCAGTAAAACTACTAAACATCAACCATTTGTTTTTCTTATAAATTTTTCTGATTTACTAAGACGCAACAACAAATACATTAAATCACACATAAGTTACGCTTCTCCATAGTTCTGAAAAGTAATTGTCATAACATACAGTATTTGGATACATTTTCATTAGATAAATGAATTTCATACACTAAAGAAGGATATCCTTGGGTGACCCAGTGCCGTACACCAGGCATTATTCCTTTTCAAGGAGCCAAGCGGTGCAGGAATTAGGAGTTTAGCCTACCCTTATTAAGGTTCCCCTTGTTTGGTGTATGCTCTACATTTTTGGGCACTAAAGAGGCACACTGTCTATGTTTTATGTATGCCCTTTTTAGGTCGAGCTTGGGCAGCTTGTGCGCTGCTCTGTGAGGCATGCTGTATTCAGGTAGGGACTTGGAGCTCTGCCCACTCTCCCTCAATGCTTTTCATTGGCTTCTGTCATCGTCTACTGTAAACTGTAGCTGTTCATTTGTCAATAGGCTTAGTAGTTTCTCCTTAGTACCGGCTTGTCTCATTTTGTAATCTCCCATAGCGACACCGCCTGTTATGTGTGTTGTTACTCGGTAGGCTTTAATTACTGCCTTGGAGCACTATCTTCTCAAATACCTTTGTCTTGCCTGCTGTTGCAAGCAGGACACGCTCTCTCCAAACTCATTTTTATAGCACAAACACATTTGCAATGCAATAGATCTCGCATTTGCGATAGTTTATGCTATTGGCATTGTTAATGACAATGCGTTTTATTTATATGTTTTAAAAACAACACATTAATATAATGCATTTTCATTTGCAATGCTAATAGCTCAAAGTCTCGTAAATGCGAAATCTATTGCATTGCAAATGCTTGTTTGAGAATGAGTGACAACATATTTGGGGTCACTACGCAGTTGCTGGATTCTAAAATTGCCTGTTTTGCTGACCCTCTGTTCTGCCAGCCGTACTGCTCAGAAAGTTGAACGCTCACCCCTGAAAAACTGCAGTTCACAGATTTCAGCTCAGTAAATGAAATACCATTAATTTGGATAACAGTGACACCTTTTATTTACAGTCCTTTTGGCCAGGTGTATCAAAGGGTTTTACCCAATCTGTGTCCATGGAAAAATGGGTTTGTACATTTTGCCCTTAGAAACGCCAGAAGTAAAAACAAGCTATTGTGTGGCTAAAGCACAATACTGTAAGGGTTGTGCATGTATTTACCAAAATGTTTTGATTCCTCCAGGTAAGAAGTACCCGTTTTACGGAGTCCAGTGGCACCCTGAAGTGAATCGCTTCCAGTGGAAGAAGGAATTGGCCTACCCACACTCTCCCAATGCCGTGCAGATTTCTGTCTCCTTGGCAGACTTCTTTGTGAATGAAGGTTTGTGTATATTGGTCTATATAGTGTATTATTCTTAGCTTAAAGCCTTGTCATGGTCTAACATCAACAATCATACCCAAAACAATACCTGTTATGGTTAATTTGCTTTAGAAATCCCTTCTCAGGGAACTTTCTGTAAACTACATATTTGATTGCTGGCAGGCTGAAATGACATATTAGTTTTATGGAAATTATATAGAACAACTAAACTATTGAGAAATCAGGAAACTCACACATAAGAACGTGCCTTCGATAAGCAAGCTCTGTGAGGGCACAGTTATCTCACATTACACTTGACATAGTATACAAGCTGCATGAGCCCTATGTGTCTTTAACCTTGTGCTACTTGATGATGTTGACACCTAGTTGTCACAAGTTGTCATTCTCAACAAGACCTAACTTTCACATCAAAAAGAAACAAATTTAAGGGTGTGGTGACATATTTTTGTAGTTGGTACATGATGAGGAAATTAATGCGTGCCATAAATATTGGATCTGGGTTTGTACTTGTTGATATATTATTGGGGAATTCGACCAGATACTCAATAAGCATGCATCAACCATTACGGTGGACGCAAAGGGGTGCTATTTAAAAAATATAGCTACAGTATAGTTGTTCAATATATAAAGTATTTTAAAGGCATCAAAAAGGGTTTAAGAACTGATCTAATAAACTCATATAATTTAGCCGTATAAAGGGGCATAGAAGCATTAATCCCTCCCATCAGACTTGCAGGCTCTTTGGATATTGCAGGACAAATGAAATGAAAGTGAGTTTTGTAGAGCGCATTACTACCCGGAGGCCTCGTAGCGCTGGGGATGCGTATCTCTGGGAGTTTACTGATTTACTTAGAGAAGAGGAAGGTTTTAAGGGTTTTGTGGAATTTTAAATGATTGGGCTCGCTGCGAAGCGTGGATGGTAAAGAGTTCCAAACCGTGGCAGCATTCAGGGAGAAGGAGCGTCCGCCCCACCTGGCCCGTTTGATCTTATGTGTTGTTGCCAGAAAGGCCGTGCTGGAACGCAGTGATCTTTGGGGATTGTAAGGGGTGGCGAGGGAACAGAACAGAACATTGCGGGGGCGTTTTTCCACATGGCCTTATGCATTATGCACATAGCCTTGAATTTTACTCTGGCCTGGATGGGCAGCCAGTGTAAGTTCCTCAGGGCAGCAGTGCCCGAATGCCTACGGGTCAGGCCGAGCAGTAGACGTGCTGCTGCGTTCTGAGTGACTTGCAGCTTTTTAAGAGTGCTGGTTGGTGCACCCAAATATAAAGCATTCCCATAATCAAGACGGGACAGGATGATGGCCTGGACAAATCAATCTTATTGTCTGGACTTTCATTAAACATACTTCCAAGTGTTAGCTTTATAGGCCAGACCAACAGCCTTCGCTCACCACTAATGACCAGCAAGGACACCACATTAAGAGTGACGTATCCATAAAGTTAATCTTGTTAATGAATATTTTAGTCAATAAATGCTGGTAGAATAAATAAAGATGTTGCCTTAAACTATTAAATACTTATTCCACGAAAAATGTTCCAATCATGGCTCTACCGGAGTTAATGAGGACTAAAGTTGTGTTTCGAATGGGTAACAGATTGCAAGCTCGTCACAAAGACTGGCTGAGCCAAATCAAGGCAGCACAAAGTTCACATCTGAATTATAGAGACAGTTATGGGAGGAAGGGAATTTTTAATGACATCACATGTTTAATGCAAGGCAATACCTAAATGAGGCATGAATACTGCCCAGATAGTACCACCAACAATACTTTGCTCTACTTAAGCCTGATCACATTTGAGGCATCAGTGTGGCTACCAGTGCAGTCCCAGGACCTGAGGCTAGATGTATGTTCAAACCTGCCCATATTGTTTAAAGAATATTTCTGCAGAAGGGCAGAGGCAGGACAATGAGATCATAGTTTTGATCATATAATGATTGTATTATGATAATTATAATTGTACTGGACAATAGCATCGGATGTGATAATGCCTCAAGTGAAAACCAGGGCCCAGACTTACTAACACTTGACACAACGAAGTGTAACAAGACAACCTGTTGCACTTCACTGCGCTGGGTCAAATGGAGAGAACACGAATGCACCATCATTACTAAGATACGGTATATTCCTGCTCTCTCTTTGCTGGTGCACTGAGTGCTGCATAGCACCAATGCAGGCACTCTTGTCCATGGTGCAAACGTCCCGGCATTACAGGTAGGATTGTTTTTGTGCAGGAAGGGACCCCTTCCGGCACAAAAACATCTTCAAAGTCTTTTTCCTCTTTCTCTGTGTGCTCCAGAATGCAGAACACGTAGAAAGAAAAAATAGCAATGAGGAATAAACATATTCCTCCTCGTTGCACCTGTGTTGGGATGGTGTAGCACTTTGACACATTCCCAGATTTGCTTCCATTAGTTAATCTGGGACTGCACCAACATCTGTGGGTGGATGCATGGCAATGACCACATTCCACCCAAAAACACCTTCCCAATGGTACACTAAGAAAATATCGACACCCAAAATATCCCTATACAAAAATAAAATTACCAAAATGTCGATGTCAAAAAATGTCTACATCCTATACCCTCCTGGTGCTTTTAGATCTCTCTGCCGCTTTCGATACGGTCGACCACCAGACACTGCTCAGAAGAATGAGGGAAGCAGGGATTGGGGGAGCGGCACTGCAATGGATGATTAGCTTCCTTTTTGATCGCACCCAGACTATCAATCTGGGCCCATATCGGTCCAAGATGAAAGAACTGACCAAGGGAGTGCCTCAGGGCTCATCTTTAGGCCCAACTTTGTTCAACATCTAAATTGCTCCCTTGGCCGCACTTTTAAGGAACTACGGGTTTGTCCCAATAGCTTATGCTGACGACAGTCAACTTACCTTCTCCTTCAACAAGGCATCCCAGACAGCTCAAGACTCCTTCTCTTCCGGCATGCTGGCTGTCTCACAATGGATAAGAAATAACTTTCTACAACTGAATGCCGGAAAGGCAGAAATCATGCTTTTTGTCGCGGCCCCGATATTATGGGCACCAAGCTGGTGGCCCAAAGAGTTGGGAACTATTCCTGCCCCAAAATCAACAGAAACAATTCTAGGGGTGCATCTTGATCAGACTCTCACAATAAAAGAGCATGTAGCCCATGCTTTCATACTTTGGGCCTGCTGAGAAGAGCTTTCCCCTATCTCCCTGACCCCCTGCGAAAGACTCTTATTCAGACTCTGGTGCCGAGTAATCTTGATTATTGTAATGCTCTACTGATCGAAGCTAACAAGTCTGCTATAAATCGACTTTAGGTGGTGCAAAACACTGCAGCATGTGTAGTTTTAAATGCACCTTACAGATCAGCTTTGCTCCCTCTCCTACAATAACTACACAGGTAACCAGTACGAAAATGGGTGAAGTTTAACATCTGCTGCCTGACACACAAGGCAATATGGGGAAAAGGACCCTCCTATTTGGCGGGGAGGCTCCATCATTATGTCCCAAAAAGGGACCTGCGATCACTGTCGAAATCTCTGCTCAAAATCCCCTGGATTTAAAAAACACGAACAGGAGGAAATACCTTTTCCTACCAGGCACCTTTCTAATGGAACCAAATCTATTGGCCTCAAGACAATGCCCGACCACTTGAAATTGAGAAAAGGCTCTGAAAACCGCTCTTTTTTAGATCAGCCCACTACCACAACTTCTTTTGCAAATCCACAAGCACCGAGATACCCCCCGGGGGTGATTCACGTACTATATAAGCTTATAAACATAAACATATAAAAGTACAAAAATATAGAAAAAAAATGTATGTCATAAAAATAGTTGTACAAAATATAATTTTTATATATATAATTTTTTTAATAAATATTAAATATATTAAAGAATATTTTTTTAATGAATTAGATTTAATATACAAATATAACAAATAAACATAATTTAAAAAGTTACACACACATATATAATATTTAATATATATATATATATATATATATATATATATATATATATATATATATATATATATATATATATATAATATTATTATTATTATTATTATTATTATTGACATTTATTAAGCGCACAGCTACCCCCAACGGGGTTGTCCCGGCGCTGAGGAATGCAGATCGAGGGGGAAGAAATTAGTAGCCCGAAAATAAGAAAGTTTTCAGTTTGCCCCTGAATTGAGATTCGATGTCAATGAGCCGAAGGCTGATGGGAAGGGAGTTCCACAGTTTTGATACTGCCACTGCGAACCCTCTGCCACCCTTTCTCGCAAGGCGGAATCTGGGGGTGAGCAAAAGAAGAAGGTGGTTAGACCTAAGATTAAGAGAAGATTGGACTGGTTTTAGTCTATGTCTCAGGTATTTTGGGCCTTTTCCGTTGAGAGCACTAAAAGCTAGGACCAGGGCCTTAAATTTGACGCGAGCAGTGATCGGGAGCCAGTGCAGTTTCCTCAAGTGGGGGGAGATCGAGTGTCGATAGGGGACTTTGCAGATCAGCCTGGCAGCGGCGTTCTGCACGATCTGCAGCCTGTGGAGAAGGTAGGCGGGAAGTCCCACATATAGGCTGTTCGCGTAGTCCAAGTGCGAGGTGATTAAGGCATGCGTCACTGTCTTCAATGCTTCCGTGGGGAGAAAGGGGGAGATTTTTCTTAACATATGGAGTTTCCCAAAACATGCCGACGTGACTTTCTGGATCTGGGTTTTAAAAGATAAATCATTATCGAATTGGACTCCAAGATTGCGAGCCACCTTTACCGGAGAAGGTGGTGGGTTGAGTTCCACAGGCCACCAAGTGGCGGGCGGCAAGGGAACCGTTTGATTAAAAAATGACACCTCAGTCTTATCCGTATTAAGTTTTAACGTGTTTGAGGTCATCCAGGCCACAATATTGGAAAGACAGGTTCTAAAGTTTTCAAAACCCGAGGGCGAGTGATCTCTAAGGGAAAAAATAAGCTGCGTATCGTCAGCGTAGGATATCACTCTGACCCCCAAGGACTCAATCACCTTTGCTAGGGGTGCAACGTAAATGTTAAAAAAGAGGGGGCTGAGGGCAGATCCTTGGGGCACCCCGCAGCCAAGAGGTTTCCTATCTTTAGACCAGAATGGTCGGCACCAGACTTGTTGTGTGCGGTCTGTGAGAAAAGAGGTAATCCAGGCTAGAGGGGTGCCACAAATCCCCATCTCTCGGAGTCTGTTCAAGAGGATGGCATGGGAGACCGTGTCGAAGGCTGCGGACAAGTCGAGGAGCACAAGCATGGCTACCTCTCCCCGGTCCACAGTCTCCCGCACGGTCTCCGCCACCTCCAGAAGTGCTGTCTCCGTGCTATAACCGGTCCTAAAGCCGGATTGCGAATCTTGTAGCAGATCATTGCTTTCAAAATAGTCCGAGAGTTGTTCTTGGACTATTTTTTCCAAAATTTTGGCAGGTTTAGGTAGCAAAGATATCGGGCGGTAGTTACTAAGAACAGCAGGGTCTGCCTCAGATTTTTTTAAAAGAGGGATGAGGATTGCCTGCTTCCAGGACTCCGTAAACTGGCCTGATACGAGAGAGGAGTTCCATATCGATAGAAGGGGTTGTACAATCGCAGGAGCAACTGTAGAGAAAACTTGAGCAGGCATAGAGTCTAAGGGTGAGCCTGATTTACATAATTGAAGTTTATTCAGTGCCATGTCTAGGGTGATAGGTTTGAACGCACTAAGCCTAGTGTCCTTGGGCATGAGATCGATGGGGGGTATGCCCTCTGTGTCCGGGCTATTCGCTACATTAAAAGAAGCATAAATGAGAGTAATTTTCTCATGAAAGAAATTAGATAATTTATCACAGAGTTCTTGACAGGGTTCTGTCTTATGCAGAAGGGCAGCGGGGTTGGGGAAATCTTTCACAACTTGAAAGAGTACCTTGGCTGAATTATCTGCAGATTTAATTTTACTGGCAAAGTATTCCCTCATGGTAATTTGTTTGAGTTTGTGGAAATTTTTTAGTGCCCCTCTGTAAGTTATTTTGGCGGCTGGATCATAGGAACGGCGCCAAAGGCGTTCAAGCCTTTTGCATTTACTTTTTTCTTCCCGCAACAGCTGGGAGAACCAGGGAGCAGAAGGCTTGGTTCTGGCTGAGGAGAGGACAGTGAGGGGGCAATGTTTTCAATGGCCGTAGTGAGGTATTGATTCAAATTAGCAATGTCCTCATTGATGTTCGTAGAGGGTTGCCATTTGAGCTTGGCTAAAGCAGGCTCAAGCTCCTCCAACGTTACTTTGAACCACTTTCTTCCCGTCCTCTCTATCCTACAGACCGGGGTCGCAGTAGGTGGGAGTTTAAGATTAAAAGGAATAGTGAAGTGGTCCGACCAAGTCACAGGGGGAGGGGCCAAGGTGGAGAGGCCAGGTAGATTAGTAAAAATAAGGTCTAACGTGTGACCGGCAGTATGTGTGGGACCCACAACTTTCTGAAGAAGGTTGATGCC
Organism: Lissotriton helveticus; assembly: GCF_964261635.1. Lineage (NCBI taxonomy): Eukaryota > Metazoa > Chordata > Amphibia > Caudata > Salamandridae > Lissotriton > Lissotriton helveticus. The sequence continues at coordinate 527,248,665 of NC_136072.1, forward strand.
CTCCATGGTTTCTACCAGGGAACACGCCTTTGCACAGTTACTGTCATCAACATGTACATTAAAATCCCCCAGGACAGTAAAGTGCAGGTGTTTTAGTGAGAGGTCAGCTAGGATCGTGAGTAAATCCGTAGTGTGGATGGGGGGAGTGCTAGGTGGGTTGTAGGTAAGTACCCCTGCACAGATAAGGAGAGCTGCCTCGGAAATACAGAAATATATGGCATCAATGGGTCCCAGGTTGTCTAGTTTTCTTGAAGAGATTTTCCAGTGGGATCTAAGAATAATAGCTATTCCTCCCCCTGCCTTTGATCCAGGTCTATTAAGCCCAACAAATTGATAGTCAGGAGGGACTGCTAGAGCGATATCAGGGTGCGAGGCATCTTTTGTCCAAGTTTCCGTGAGGAACATCAGGTCCCAGGCATTCGCTGTGAGGGAAAGCCAAATGACGCTAGCATGTTTAGGCAAGGGACGGCAGTTAACTAGGCAGGCCTTTAATTCCCGCGGAGAAATGAGAGAGCAACTCTCTCTGGTGTCCCTGCATGCATGGCATGGCGATGAGCGCAGGGAAAATGTGCAGTTTGGGCAAGTATAACGTTGCTGGGCTAGCGCAGGGTTATACCTTGTATGGTTATCAGCTAATGGAGGTCTAAGGTCTAAGAGACTTTCTCTGGACCAGCTACGTCGTTCTGCCAGGTCAATTTGGGCATAGTAACCAGCGCTGGGCGCGGGACAGGCGCGGACGGGCGCAGACGGGCTTGCCTTAGGCGCACCCTCTGCGCTCGCCCGCTGCGCGTGCACTGACACATGGGATATATAGGAAACGGAGCTCGAGATCAGCTCCGCCCCATGTGCTGCCGGAAACGCCCTGCGCGTTCTGGTGCCGGTCTCCACGCCCTCCACTCAAACAGCACACAGCTGCGGGGACCGAGGCGGGAGCAGAGAGGTAAAAATGTATATGTGCAAAATGGCAAGATCATATGTTGTTAAAATCGCTATTCATTTTAAAACATTTCAAACACTGCTAGAGTTAAAAATAATGCCCCACACTGCTCAGTATATCGAGTAAACAACAGATGGTGAATCTCAAAGGATGTTGGTGGGGTCAGGCAGCCGCCTACTCACCGCAATCCTCAGCGTGCAGTGAAGCCACCTAACTTAAGTAATGAGCGGAGCTCGAGATCAGCTCCGCCCCATGTGCTGCCGGAAACGCCCTGCGCGTTTTGGTGCCGGTCTCCAAGCCCTCCACTCAAACAGCACACAGCTGCGGGGACCGAGGCGGGAGCAGAGAGGTAAAAATGTATATGTGCAAAATGGCAAGATCATATGTTGTTAAAATCGCTATTCATTTTAAAACATTTCAAACACTGCTAGAGTTAAAAATAATGCCCCACACTGCTCAGTATATCGAGTAAACAACAGATGGTGAATCTCAAAGGATGTTGGTGGGGTCAGGCAGCCGCCTACTCACCGCAATCCTCAGCGTGCAGTGAAGCCACCTAACTTAAGTAATGAGCGGAGTTCGAGATCAGCTCCGCCCCATGTGCTGCCGGAAACGCCCTGCGCGTTCGGGTGCCGGTCTCCACACCCTCCACTCAAACAGCACACAGCTGCGGGGACCGAGGCGGGAGCAGGGAGGTAAAAATGTATATGTGCAAAATGGCAAGATCATATGTTGTTAAAATCGCTATTCATTTTAAAACATTTCAAACACTGCTAGAGTTAAAAATAATGCCCCACACTGCTCAGTATATCGAGTAAACAACAGATGGTGAATCTCAAAGGATGTTGGTGGGGTCAGGCAGCCGCCTACTCACCGCAATCCTCAGCGTGCAGTGAAGCCACCTAACTTAAGTAATGAGCGGAGCTCAAGATCAGCTCCGCCCCATGTGCTGCCGGAAACGCCCTGCGCGTTCTTGTGCCGGTCTCCACGCCCTCCACTCAAACAGCACACAGCTGCGGGGACCGAGGCGGGAGCAGAGAGGTAAAAATGTATATGTGCAAAATGGCAAGATCATATGTTGTTAAAATCGCTATTCATTTTAAAACATTTCAAACACTGCTAGAGTTAAAAATAATGCCCCACACTGCTCAGTATATCGAGTAAACAACAGATGGTGAATCTCAAAGGATGTTGGTGGGGTCAGGCAGCCGCCTACTCACCGCAATCCTCAGCGTGCAATGAAGCCACCTAACTTAAGTAATGAGCGGAGCTCGAGATCAGCTCCGCCCCATGTGCTGCCGGAAACGCCCTGCGCGTTCTGGTGCCGGTCTCCACGCCCTCCACTCAAACAGCACACAGCTGCGGGGACCGAGGCGGGAGCAGAGAGGTAAAAATGTATATGTGCAAAATGGCAAGATCATATGTTGTTAAAATCGCTATTCATTTTAAAACATTTCAAACACTGCTAGAGTTAAAAATAATGCCCCACACTGCTCAGTATATCGAGTAAACAACAGATGGTGAATCTCAAAGGATGTTGGTGGGGTCAGGCAGCCGCCTACTCACCGCAATCCTCAGCGTGCAGTGAAGCCACCTAACTTAAGTAATGAGCGGAGTTCGAGATCAGCTCCGCCCCATGTGCTGCCGGAAACGCCCTGCGCGTTCGGGTGCCGGTCTCCACACCCTCCACTCAAACAGCACACAGCTGCGGGGACCGAGGCGGGAGCAGGGAGGTAAAAATGTATATGTGCAAAATGGCAAGATCATATGTTGTTAAAATCGCTATTCATTTTAAAACATTTCAAACACTGCTAGAGTTAAAAATAATGCCCCACACTGCTCAGTATATCGAGTAAACAACAGATGGTGAATCTCAAAGGATGTTGGTGGGGTCAGGCAGCCGCCTACTCACCGCAATCCTCAGCGTGCAGTGAAGCCACCTAACTTAAGTAATGAGCGGAGCTCAAGATCAGCTCCGCCCCATGTGCTGCCGGAAACGCCCTGCGCGTTCTTGTGCCGGTCTCCACGCCCTCCACTCAAACAGCACACAGCTGCGGGGACCGAGGCGGGAGCAGAGAGGTAAAAATGTATATGTGCAAAATGGCAAGATCATATGTTGTTAAAATCGCTATTCATTTTAAAACATTTCAAACACTGCTAGAGTTAAAAATAATGCCCCACACTGCTCAGTATATCGAGTAAACAACAGATGGTGAATCTCAAAGGATGTTGGTGGGGTCAGGCAGCCGCCTACTCACCGCAATCCTCAGCGTGCAGTGAAGCCACCTAACTTAAGTAATGAGCGGAGCTCGAGATCAGCTCCGCCCCATGTGCTGCCGGAAACGCCCTGCGCGTTCTGGTGCCGGTCTCCACGCCCTCCACTCAAACAGCACACAGCTGCGGGGACCGAGGCGGGAGCAGAGAGGTAAAAATGTATATGTGCAAAATGGCAAGATCATATGTTGTTAAAATCGCTATTCATGCTCATGGCCACCTCTTGCTCTGCTCTCCCCTAAGCCACGCGGCCGCCCCCCCCCTCCGGGGGTTGTAGGCAGGGCGCTGTGTTAATGACTCCATCTCCCCTGTTTAGTTCTACCTACTGGCCCTTCCATGCGCGGCCGGCCCCGAAAAGGGGTTGTAGGCTTATCGCTGTGTTCACAATAAAAACAGATTTGAACAAAAAATCGCTATTCATTTTAAAACATTTCAAACACTGCTAGAGTTAAAAAATAATGCCCCACACTGCTCAGTATATCGAGTAAACAACAGATGGTGAATCTCTAAGGATGTTGGTGGGGTCAGGCAGCCGCCTACTCACCGCAATCCTATATATATATGACTTACTGGGCGTCCTGTTCAACGAGCACCAATGCAGCAGCACACAGTCAAATGACGACAATGCCTACGTCCGAGTTAAGTTTTCAGTTCTTTATTTTTTCATATTCACCATGTGCAAGGTGTTACACAATTTCTTGCTCCATACTGAAACGGACCGACGCGTTTCAGGGGTATACCTTCTGCTGGGTATTTATATATAAATATATTATATATTTACTTTAAAACAAATATTAAACTAATAACTTTGATGTATTTTATAATTTTAAAATTATATAAAATTGTAAACTAATATATATATATATATATATATATATATATATATATCCAACAACGCAGGAAACCTCCCGTGGCTTTCTTCAAGTTGGGTTTCCTGCGTTGTTGGATGTATACCGGCTGTTCCCGGTCGGGAAGAAAGCTCGCTGCGGAGCAGAATCCATGCTAGCTTCCAAACGGAGGTCTAACTACACGGATGGGAGGTGAGTAGGCGTCTATGCAGGGTAGCGCCTGCTCAATTCACGATGGCAACAGGAAAGCAGGACATTGTAACAGACGTTTTGTCACATCTACTACGGAGAATGAAATGTGTTTTAATTTTATTTTGGTTAAAAGCGCTACCCACTGGGGATAAATTCAAGGACTATCACATCCAGAATGCCGTGCTGCCGGCCACGCCTTGGCCGACAGGTGGTGCATATGAACTGCATGAGATCAATAGCGCCTTTTAATCAGTCATAGCACAACGCCACTGAGGAAGGGAACTTGGATTCCTGAAACGCGTCTGGCGAGGGAATATGCTTGGTCTGACTTTCGTTTTGTGCATTGTCAGCATGCTGCCATTAAACATGTGAAAATCTAATACCTCCCGTGGCTTTCTTCAAGTTGGGTTTCCTGCGTTGTTGGATATATATATATATATATATATATGTGTGCCGGTGTGCTCCGCCGGCATTCCCGCCACCCTTCACGGGTCCTAGTGGTACAGAAGGGGGGCAACAAACTACGAATATATATAGAAACGCGTCATGCCCATGGTTTAACAATAAAAGGCTGACATCACGAACCTCGAGTGCCGCCTAGTCTTCTTTTCTGGAGCAGACTTCTTGGGAAAACATAACGTGTCTGTGGCAAGCACGTAAGGAAGGCACCTCCCGCAAGTGTTAAGGGGGTCGCTACATGGAAGACCCTCTGACTGCCCCGCATGAAGTCTGGATCGGATGTTGCTGCGAATGCGCAGTCCATACTTGAATGGGACAACACTTTTACTTTATTGGTGTTTTCTGCTCCGCGAAGGATTTTTGTGCGAGGAAGGGGGAGAGAATCGTGACTGTCAACAACAAATGCCCAGAACAATTTCCACGAATCCCCGCCTGATCACACAGCACATCGGTTACCTACTTGGCAAAAATACACCGAGAACTGAGACCGCCGCCAGCGTGTGATGGACGCTGCATGCTGGGAAATGTTGTCCACTTGTGGAACCAGAGGCGGATCCAGGCCGTGTTTTCCAGGCCACCCACACTACTTGAGAAAGTGGGAAGGACACAATTCAAAATGAGGGGGACTGTGAGCAACAGCGGCGAACTGAACCAGGGGGGGCATTTGAAAAAGGAAGTAAACCCCGAAACGCGTCATGCCCATGGTTTAACAATAAAAGGCTGACATCACGAACCTCGAGTGCCGCCTAGTCTTCTTTTCTGGAGCAGACTTCTTGGGAAAACATAACGTGTCTGTGGCAAGCACGTAAGGAAGGCACCTCCCGCAAGTGTTAAGGGGGTCGCTACATGGAAGACCCTCTGACTGCCCCGCATGAAGTCTGGATCGGATGTTGCTGCGGATGCGCAGTCCATACTTGAATGGGACAACACTTTTACTTTATTGGTGTTTTCTGCTCCGCGAAGGATTTTTGTGCGAGGAAGGGGGAGAGAATCGTGACTGTCAACAACAAATGCCCAGAACAATTGCCACGAATCCCCGCCTGATCACACAGCACATCGGTTACCTACTTGGCAAAAATACACCGAGAACTGAGACCGCCGCCAGCGTGTGATGGACGCTGCATGCTGGGAAATGTTGTCCACTTGTGGAACCAGAGGCGGATCCAGGCCGTGTTTTCCAGGCCACCCACACTACTTGAGAAAGTGGGAAGGACACAATTCAAAATGAGGGGGACTGTGAGCAACAGCGGCGAACTGAACCAGGGGGGCATTTGAAAAAGGAAGTAAACCCCGAAACGCATCATGCCCATGGTTTAACAATAAAAGGCTGACATCACGAACCTCGAGTGCCGCCTAGTCTTCTTTTCTGGAGCAGACTTCTTGGGAAAACATAACGTGTCTGTGGCAAGCACGTAAGGAAGGCACCTCCCGCAAGTGTTAAGGGGGTCGCTACATGGAAGACCCTCTGACTGCCCCGCATGAAGTCTGGATCGGATGTTGCTGCGGATGCGCAGTCCATACTTGAATGGGACAACACTTTTACTTTATTGGTGTTTTCTGCTCCGCGAAGGATTTTTGTGCGAGGAAGGGGGAGAGAATCGTGACTGTCAACAACAAATGCCCAGAACAATTGCCACGAATCCCCGCCTGATCACACAGCACATCGGTTACCTACTTGGCAAAAATACACCGAGAACTGAGACCGCCGCCAGCGTGTGATGGACGCTGCATGCTGGGAAATGTTGTCCACTTGTGGAACCAGAGGCGGATCCAGGCCGTGTTTTCCAGGCCACCCACACTACTTGAGAAAGTGGGAAGGACACAATTCAAAATGAGGGGGACTGTAAGCAACAGCGGCGAACTGAACCAGGGGGGCATTTGAAAAAGGAAGTAAACCCCGAAACGCGTCATGCCCATGGTTTAACAATAAAAGGCTGACATCACGAACCTCGAGTGCCGCCTAGTCTTCTTTTCTGGAGTAGACTTCTTGGGAATATATATATATATATATATATATATATCCGTAGTTTGTTGCCCCCCTTCTGTACCACCAGGACCCGTGATATATATATATATATCCGTAGTTTGTTGCCCCCCTTCTGTACCACCAGGACCCGTGAAGGGTGGCGGGAACGCCGGCGGAGCACACCGGCACACAAATCCTTTCCTTATTCCAAGTAATCACGATCTCAGGAAACAACACAACAACCAGTAAGGAGTAGACAAAGGTTGTTTACTTCACAACGCATTTCGCCACTCACAGTGGCTTGCTCACGTGAATATCAGGCATGTACACAGTAGTATATATCCCCCACAGGAAGTAAACACAAAGATGTGGACTGCGCATCTGAAACACGATCGTATATGCCCCAATACAGCATAAATACAGTGACAACCTCACATATTTTTCAAACATTTCAAAAATTACAAGTGTTGTTGCCACCTAGTAATGCACAATATTAATCTGTAATACAGTTGCAAACTATATATACACACGTAAATTAGCATGGCAGGTGCTCCATACTTATAGTAATATGATATAGATGCAATCCAGGAAAAACATACCAGTTTCCGCCACGTTAATCCATGAAAACTGGCCGGTTCGTACCCACAAGGAAACAGATGCACCAAGTAGCGACCCACGTGATACTGGTACCAGTAGGTACACTCCCCCAGCGAAATCTCACGCAAAGTGCGTGTGCGCCGTGGTGAACTGAATAAAGATACCAAATTCAAAGTTCACACCACAGGTAGGCTCGTTGCTACAAGCACACTGTACTTAGAAAGGCCAATGCCTCACAGTGCAAATTAAAGTACAAATTAAAGTACCGTAATTGTTGGCAAGTGCCCAAACCATACAGTGTTAAACTGACTGGTAAGCTCGTAGCTTAAAAAGTGATCCATCCTGACAGACAAGTGCCTAACAGTGCAAATAGGAGCATATTAACTAGGATATCCTTCTCGTTAGCAAGTGCCAGTATGGGATTAAATAAATGCTCAAATCTAGGTAGACATGGGACACAACATTAACGATCACTAAATCATAGCAGTTCCAACAGTATGTTGGTTACCCGTGGTAACAGACGTGGTATACTTATGCCGAAAAAAAACCTTGGTGCTCGTGAATGGAAAAGTGAAGAGGGTAAACTGCCCATGTAGAGTGAGTGAAGGTGACTTGGGCCCCTCATAGATTTCCTAAAAAATAAATAAACAAAAGCACAAGGTTATAAATAACCAAACTGAAAAATAAAGAATTAATTAAATATTAAAAAAGCTCATAAGCTACATTATTCATATTATACATATCAGGGTTCATAAGCAACAAGGGCTCATAATGATAATATCTATACAGGAAAAAGCATTAAGAAAACATCAAAGTCAGGCAAATCATTCTTTTAAATGAACTGACAGTTCTTCATCTTGATTTAGCCCCTCAGGGTCTTTGCTGTAGAAATCAATGATCAGCTTAGATTCTCGCTGTCGAAGTAACAAGACTCTGTTGCCCCACCTAGGATTCTTTACAATCTGTTCAAGGATGATATAACTTAGATCTTTCAGATTAGAAAAATGATTACTTCTAAAGTGTCGTGCTAGCGGGTACTTAGGGTCAAAATTGGAGATGGCCCTGGTATGTTCTAAAATCTGGTTTTTGCCATGCACGTGGTACTGCCAATGTACCACTTGTTGCAAGTACAAACAATGGCATATACCACAAACGTAGAACTACATGATAGAAATTTAGTAATTTTCCTAGATATACCATTGTAGTTCACCTCACTACAGCTTCTGCTATTAGCACAGGCTTTGCAGTGGCCACAAGGGAAAAAGCCCCTTGAGGCCCTGAACTGTCGTGATTGGGTAGGAGGTAATGTCATTATGTGCCAGCATATCTCTGATATTATGGCTGCGTCGGTACGTAATGCTCGGTCTGTCTGCAATGGTCTTGCCGATAACATTATCAGATTTAAGTATATCCCAATTCTTAGTAATGATTTTCTGAAGGCCTGGGCATCTGAACTATACGTAAGTATCAGTCTGGTGTTGTCCTCAACGAGCCCGTGTCACTCAGTGTCTGTGATCTCTCAATTATGTTAGCTCTATTAAGAGCTTTCTTAAGCACCCAGTTGGGATAGCCCCTTTCCCTGAATCTATCCACAATCACCCCACTCTCAAGTTTGTATGAATCTTCGGTATTGCAATTACGTTTGGCCCTCAGCAGTTCTCCATAAGGTATCGACCATTTAAGGTTATCCGGATGACTGCTGAGGGCGTATAAGATACTGTTCCCAGCTGTGGATTTGCGATGTGTGTACTTTGTTAGCTATTATTTCCACTTTGACATCCAAGTACTCAATTTCAGTCTCACTAGTATTGCCACTCAAGACAATGTTGCAATCGTTTTCATTCAGTTTTTCAATAAAAATGTTAGCCTCATCGACAGACTCCTTCCATACTATGAAGAGGTTGTCTATGTAGCGTAGCCACAACACCACCTTTGCAAAATCTTGTTCTAACACAGGGTCCGCACGTATGTTCTCTTCCCATTTGCCCATGAACAAATTGGCAAAACTAGGGGAGAAACATGAACCCATAGCTGAGCCATTCACTTGTCGATACAGTGTGCCATTGAACAAGAATATATTATTGCTCAAACAATACTCCATCATTTCGAGAAGCATCTGTGTGTGTTCTCGAAATCTGATATGACGGCTGGTAAGATAGTGTTTGCATGCCTCCACACCTTGTTTGTGGTCAATTATGGTATATAAACTTTGCACATCTAACGTCATAAGAATGTAATCTGTGTGCCATACTAAACCCTAGATTTTATTGAGGAAGTCTTTCGTGTCTCGCACGTAGCTATCCAAATTGGCTACTGCGTCTCTCAAAAAGTAATGCGTGCGGCACACCGGGGGATTGCCCTTTGCCCGCTATGGCCAGTCCAGCCCTGAGCACAAATACAATCCCTGGCTCAAACCTATAACTACCAGCATATTACCCATAAGGACATCGGGTACTACTACACCTAGCCACATACTGACAAACTCGCAGCAAATGAACTATGTTACACCGACTGGTATTAACTGCTCTGCTTCTACTTCCAAAGGCTCACTCGGAAGTATAACTGCAAAAATATCATATAATCTACTGCAAAATACCCACACAGCCTTATAACTAGAGTTGAATGTGAGACTTGGTGCAACCTGACCTCAAGTAGAGAACCAGAAGGGCAACAAACAAAACCTTCCACATGTTAACAATAGCTCCACTTACAAAATTCCACAATCAGTCAGAACAGAGCAAAAAGCTAGTCAGCACTGCCAATCTTGATTACATAGAGTCAGCCCACTCCACTGAAGCTCCTCCTGTATTCCCAGTGGGGAGAAAAGGTGAGGAAATTCAGCAAGCAATGTCTTAACAATAGTTTCAAACTGCAGAGGAGACTCATACCATGTTTCGGTTGGGCAAACTTCTAAAAAAAAGTCACCCCGCATCAGCCTCAGGACTTTGTAGAATCTTACGACTTAATGAATGGGCAGCAAATGGACTTCCATTCGGGTTATTGTATTGAGCTGGTGATCCTATCAGCCCTCAATGATCTTCACCAGCTTATTGATAAAAGATAAACTGGCATGCTGGTACTCTTAGACTTGTGTCTGCATTTGATACAATTGAGCACATTCTCTTGCTTAAGATCCTGGAAGCAGCAGGTATCCTGGAATGGTCTATAATGGGCAAAATCTTGCATTCCAGGGTTATCAAAGTGGTCAGCCTTTTCCTGTACTCCTTAAAAGTATACAACATCAATTGTGGGGTTCAGGAATGGTCAATCCCCCCTTTCTGTTTAACATGTATATGCAACCACGTACTCAATTACTCCACTAAGCAGCAGGGGTACACCTCTACATGTATGCTGATGATACTCAGTTTTTCGTTACCCTACATAGTATCCAAGTCTCCAATTACAAAATGAGACCATTATTGGAGGCCCTCGCCATTGCAGGGGAAGGATGGCCAGCAAATTCCTGACAATGAACCTTACCAAAACTGAGATCTCAATTACCTCTAATTCATCGGAAGTGAATTGGACACAAGCTTATGGCTAGATATAATGGGCTGCCCCCATATCCTTCAAAACTGGTGTAGAACGTAGGAGCTCTATGTTTTCCCCACCTTCAACTTCAAGAAAAGAGTCTCCCCTTTATTGATCCCTGTTTGAATGCTATCATTCAGTCTCATCTTGACTACACTAATTCAATCTAACTTGTATCTACACCCAAACTCTTATGTCGATTGCAATTTGCTCAGAATGCTGCAACACAAGAGTTTACATAACTGCCAGACATGTAATCCGTACACAAGCTTCCCATTCAATCACGAGAAGTCTTTAAGGCCCTTACATCGTCCTCAAAGCCCTACACCTCAGAACACTCCCCTTTCCTGCCTAATACATTACAACTGTCATGCTCCCTCGGATTGGCAAACAAATTCTTGCTTGCCATCACTAGGACCAGAACTGTCACTTCTGGAGACCATGCTTTTTCTACAGCAGGGGCCAAACTAGAACTTTCTCCGTTTGAGCCTGGGCATAGAAACAAATGTAGTCTGTTTTAGACTCAAGCTGAAAACCTGGGTTTTTAATAATTAAGGGGCAGATGTATCAATATTGTGTTTTGCGATTCTGTAATTGCATTTTTTGCGAATCGCAATTGCAGAATCGCAAAATGGTATGCATGTAGTTTTTTGCAATTATTTAGCAATTCCCTAAAAATCTCAAAAAATTCTGAGATTTTTTTGCAATTGCAAAAAACGGGAATCTGCAATGCAGGAACAGGCTGATGACATCACACCCAGGTAGAGGGAGTGATTTCCTGCACCTGGTAGCCTGAGGTACACCCAGTGGCAGTTGGAAGACAGTTTGTAGGCAGAGCAGACCTGTTTGGATTGCAATGGAGTCCCAGAACACACAGGAGGGAATGGCTGGAGACAAAAGGAAGAGGAAACACAAGTTCTCCGAAAAGGACCAAGAAATTCTGATAGAAGAAATGGTGTGCAGCCATGAGTTGCTTTTTGGGAAAAAGGCATTAAAAGTTCCTGAATCAAGGAAAAGAAAAATCTGGCTGGAGATTCAGCAAAAAGTCAATGCTGTTGGAGTTACAAACCGTACCATAGAAGAACTGAAAAAAAGATGGTACGACATGCGTCAAAGATCTAAAGAAAGGGTTGCAGAAAGAATCAAGGAAGCAAACAAAACAAAACTGGAGGTGGAACATCAACTGCAGATCAACCAACACCACACGAAGAACTTGTTGAATCCACTCTGCTGCCAGAGAGTGTGACTGGAGTGGCTGACATAGACAGCTCTGACTCTACACCAACTGCACAAGGTAAGATGCATGCAAAGAAGTCCAGAAGAATAGTCTAATGCATGTGTGTACGTCTAGTGCATGTACTCAGTGTGAGGAATGTAGTAGTCCTGAGATACAGCTAAACATATAGCAAGCAGTGCATCATGGGAGTTGTAGTGCACTCATAATTGTATCAAATTTACATCACAGAAACACACGAAAAGTTTGTAATTTAACTTTGAAGGCAGAAATATAGTATAGAGAAAGGTATTTGTTAAAAAAAAATACTTTATTTGTCAGAAAATGCACATACAAACTCATATGTCTCACTCTACATCAACAGAACAATCAAGGGAATCCAGGGCAACTGGAAACACCAACAGTGTTTGCCGGATTAGAGCAGGACATGCTTCACGTGCAGCGCCTGCAACATAAGGCCCTTCGATCAATAAATAGACAGCTATTAAAATTGAACAAAAATCAAGAAAGCATGGCAGCATCAATTGACAGACTGTGTCTGACCCTCGAACGTACTGAGTCTTCTCGCAACAGGGCTGCACACCATGCACATGTGAGAATGCAAGGCTATACAAAAGTCATTAACCGGCTATGTACCGTGACATGCAACTTCACCAGGCACAGCATCAACATGCAGCGTGAAATGAGTGAATGCACTCTTAACATGGCAAAAGGGTTGGAAAAAGTCGCCTCTGCAGTTGAAATGTTACAAACTGCAAACTCTGGCGCAAGCGCTCTCTTTGCTTCTGCTGACAGCGAGGACACCTCCAGCAGGAGTAGTAGGAACCCCACACCAACTACTCAAATGACCCAGCGCAGAAGTGGAAGGCATACTGGCACTGCACCTGATCATGAAAGCATGCACTCAGAAGAACGCCCTGCGCAAAGCCACCAGCGCAAGAAGTGACAGTTTACAGTGCAAGACTTTTTTCATTAAAGCATTGTCTAACATGGCTTTCTTTCACATTTGTGTTACTTTACCCCATTTGTGAACTAACATTTTCAGTTTGAAAACTGTACTATGGTTTGTGTGTTGTGAATAAAAACAACACTTGCAAAAATGTGAAATTTTGTGACATTGCTTGTCTTACCTAAAAGTAATTACGTGTAATCTCAGACCGTCTTTGACGGCCAGTCGCTGCTCCTACTCCAGCTGCAGCCCTTTTAGGTGGAGGTATGTCATCATCATCAGATGTGTCTGACTCACTTACTTCAATGTCTGTGCCTTTGCGCATAGCCATGTTATGCAGCATTGCACAGCTAGTTACAATTTTATAACAGGTTTCAGGACTGTATTGCAAAGCACCTCCACTTTTGTGTATGCAGCGGAAACAGCTTTTTAAAATGCCAAATGTGCGTTCAATGACCCCACGTGTTGACCGGTGTGCCCTGTTGTATCTTCTCTCACTTGCATTCGCTGGGTTCAAGTATGGCATTAGGATGAAGTCACGCACTGCATAGGCACTATCACCTGCATGGAAGAAACAAGAGAGTAAGTGTATGTTCCGTTCTCAAATGATGGATGGATGGATGGATGGATTACCTAGCAGGTATCCCTCTCCAAACTGTCCAGCACTCAGACATCTATGAATTCCACTATGTCTGAAAATAAAGGAGTCATGTGTGCTGCCTGGGTACTTTGACACTATATCATTGATGATATATTTGGCATTGCACACAATCTGGATGTTGAGGGAGTGTTAGCTTTTCCTATTTCTAAATACATATTCTGTGGCTGCTGGTGGAGTGATGGCAATATGGGTTCCGTCAATGCATCCAATCACATGTGGGAAACGTGCAATTTGATAGAAATCCAACTTGGTTTCTTGTACGGCTTGTTGGGTCTTTGAGAAGTAGATGTGATGGTGAAGCCTGTTCAGCATTGCATCTAAGAAAACATGAAAAAAGCGTGAAAGGGCACTTTGGGATACTCCGCCAACCTCTGCAATGACGCTTTGAAAAGAGCCTGAAGCCAAAAGGTGCAGTGAGCACAATACCTGCACATGGGTTGGAATTGAATGTGTTCTGCCTGTTGGATGCTCCAAAAAAGGTTTCAATTCATTAATGAGATCCAAAATGGTGTTTGGATGAAGTCTGTATTTGTCATATATGTCCTCTTCAGTCTGCTGGAACAGCGTTATGCGTAGTCTGAAAATTCTCTCCTGTGTCTGTCTCCTCTGTGCAACAGCTTGAATACGCAGCCTCCTGGCTATCAGGTATAGTCCAGCCATTTTGTAAAAAGTACTCAGTGCATTGTGGGTGCCTTTTTACATTTGTTTTCAAGTTACCACCTGCACGTGGTTGGTGTTAACTGCGATTTCTTAATTTACGATTTTATGAAATTCGCTATTTCTTATGCTGCGATTTCTTGTTTGCGAATTTCGGTAAACTTGAAACATGCAAAATAAGGAATCGCAATAAAATTCTCAGAATACCTGTTCTCGCAAATTAAGAAATCGCAGAAATTGCGATTTCTTATTTTGCTATGCGATTTTTTACATACATGCCGATTTCATATTTTTTAGTCGCAAACGCTGTTTTTTTGCGATTCGCAGCGTTTGCGACTAAAAAATACATTGATTCATCTGCCCCTTAGTCTCTTCCAGCTTTTTTCCCCGGTCACTGATAGATTATAAAGTTGTATCTTTCTAAAGCACGAGAGGCATCAGTATACAAGCGCTCCACAAATAAATTATAACATAACATAACTCTTAAGAGGGAATGGATTTTAGGGATTGAGTGTTAGAAATTATAAACCCATAGAGTTGTTTGATCGGATCTTTCCAAAAAGACAGGGTAGACATAGAGCTGACAAGAAATTTTGAAACAGCATCAGAGAAACAAGCCATACAGACGACCTATACAATCTCCACACAGACTAGCTTTAAGACTAAATGAACAGAATCATAGATTACTAATGGAACATCCAAAACAGATGCTCTCATGCCATCCACGATAAGCAGACCACAATAGGCACTCAAAGTGGCATTCTCCAACTAGATCTTACCAAGAAAGCAACATGTATTACCCAGGAAGGTAGGGCAGCACATGTGCTGCCGCACTCTAATGATAGGATCCCGATCAAGGAAGAGAATATAAATAGGCACCTGAATTTCAAGACTACTTAGAGGTATATATAGATAGCATTAACACCCTGCATTTCAAACCAGTATGGAGTCTGTTATAAAGTAGTTCAGGCCGTGTAAGCTCTTTATGATGGAACCAGTGTTGCTACTTTCTTAGTGCCATACGCAAACTATCCATCCTCACCAACAACCAGCTTTTGCTAGTGTCAGACTTGTAATACAATTGGTCAGTCCTGGAAATAGCACCATTAGCTCTTTAGCAATTAGTTTTTTATTGAGGGATTATGGAGACTGGCTTTATTTTAGCATTCTTGTTCGTCAGTTGCAATACCTACTTTAAATCCAAAATGCCACTGTGAGACTTCTTTATAACAGATACTTTTAACATCAGATTCCTCACCGTAATAATATTCCCAGGTGCCAGGCTGGATTTGGATAGTTTTTTAGCAGTGCACCCCTTGTGCTGTTAGCTGGCACCATATGCTTTGTGATGACTTCATACCACCCCGGATGTGAAGAAACAGAGCTGCATATAAGTGCCCCCTCACCCCCTTCGAGATCACATCAGTTCCTTTTTTTCAACTGTGCCATGATTGCAGGAAACATTATGTCGTTCACAGACCCACACGTGTGCCATTGGAGCTTGTGCTCTAGTCACGATTCAAAGAAGTGCAATAAGTCTGTCCTCATGCACCCAAAGGTAATCAGGGATAGGGAGTCAAAGTTATATGTCACAGAGGATAAGAAGAGTTGCATTATAAACAGGTGTCCTGGTCTTGCTTCAATCACAGGACCATTCATGGGTGTAGTCACAAAGTCAGTCCTGTGCAAAGTTCCCTTGCCACTCGACTTTTCCAGTAAGTTGAAGTTAAAAATGCACTATAAGCGCAAGACAGTCACTTGGGAAGTTTGGCAAGAATTGACAAGGGTATCACTCCAAGGATCTGGCGTCTTCTGACAATGAGCAGGACCCGCATTTGGTCCCGACGAACAAAATATTTCATGGACCTTTGTTGATCCTGCTGTGAAGAGCAGTCCTCAAGGAGGTCATGCTGCAAACATATCAGACAATACAGGCTACCTTTGACATGCTTTCGGGTCCCATGAAACTATAGGACCCCTCAAATGGCCCTCACCCTGATGTTGACTGCCACGTTGGGCCCCATTTACAGTTACATGCCAAAGTGGTCTAGACTTCTACTATGGCCTCATGGTCCACACCAGTTCCTTTCATGCTGTCGCGCATGCCAAATCGGATGTATGACGTTACAACGCATACTTTTACAACGCATACCATTACAACGAATTTTTTACAACGCAAAAACTTTTACAACGCATACCATTACAACGCATGTTTTTACAACGCAAGTACCTTTACAACGCATACCATTACCATTGGTAAGTATATATTATTTTTTTTATTTTAAATTAATTGAAATTAATATAATTTAATTTAAAAAAAATTTTTTACCCTGTACCCATGTACCCCAAAAACCCCAAAATGACCCTGAACCCTAAAAATACCCCTGTACCCCAAAAACCCAAAACTGTCCCTGAACCCTAAAAATACCCCTGTACCCCAAAAACCCAAAACTGACCCTGAACCCTAAAAATACCCCTGTACCCCAAAAACCCAAAACTGACCCTGAACCCTAAAAATACCCCTGTACCCCGAAAACCCAAAACTGACCCTGAACCCTAAAAATACCCCTTTACCCAAAAACTGAAAACTGACCCTGAACCCTAAAAATACCCCTTTACCCAAAAACTGAAAACTGACCCTGGACCCTAAAAATACCCCTTTACCCAAAAACTGAAAACTGACCCTGAACCCTAAAAATACCCCTTTACCCAAAAACTGAAAACTGACCCTGTACCCTAAAAATACCCCTTTACCCAAAAACTAAAAACTGACCCTGAACCCTAAAAATACCCCTTAAAAAACCCAAACATATAAAATTTTAAATATAATGATATTGTGGTAAATAAATAAATAATACCCTATTTTTGAGTGCATGAATGAATAACAGATAGCTCAATAAAATAAGAGTCAAGATTCGAGGTAGTGGGAGTTTTGCAGGTTTATTACAGCATAAAGGACAGGATCAGGACAACCTGCATGGGAACAGAATGGCAAGGCCCGGCAGGGGGGCCGGATTGGACTAGCGTGGCCCGGCAGCTGCCGGGGACAGGATCTGGAATGGCTAGCTCTAACTTTTAATAACAATACATGAGCATATATACATAACGCAAACACATAGCATTACATTGCAGTGGGCGTAGCAGTGGGTGGAGCAGTAGGTGTGACGCGTAGCAGTCGCGAAAGATAAGGGTGAGAAGAAGGTGTAACAGGGCGTATACATAGACATGTGATGCAAACGTAACAGAATATGTCATGAATGGGGCGGAAACCATGGAGGGGGCTACCTGAGGAGCCGGGACCTCTAACCTAATGGTGCGCGCAAACTGGCAATGACGTATTACTAGGAGAAACTGGGGGCTATGAACTCTGTGCTAGGAGCAGAGACTGAAGTCTGGAGGGTCGGAGCGACATGTACCTAAACCCTATCTAGTATCTGATGTTTAGGGAACATGTTGATATAAACTAGAAGTCAAGAGGGGAAAGGCTAACAGACTCTAAGACTGGAGCATGCATTATTCTACATGTAGTGCGTGATGAAGAATATTAAATGACCATTAAATACAGTATTTCTCTAACATGGAGCCCTGAAGGCTAGACAATGACGGAAACTATTGATGCGATTCAGTGGCTTTAGGAATGCAGGGAAGGAGGGCTGAACTGATAACTGGACTCATAACATACTCTTGGCAGACTCAGAGGCAGAGCCAGGCTGCACCGGGCACTGCGAGGCAGGAAGTAAGTGAAGGGTCGAGGATACAGGTGGGGGCCGTGTCGCTCCTCAGCGAGGGCTTCAGGAGACGGGAGCTGAATCTGGTGTCCGGGCCCTTTTGAGGCCTAGAAACGGGGACTTTCAATGAAATAACGTGCACACTGGAAAACGTGGCAACATAACTTTACATAGGCCTGATACTCGTATTATTAACGAGAACTGGAAACTGACATACTAGAGGTGGACACAACTGTAATTGCGTCTTTTAATCGAACATGGGGAATAACATATGCATATTAATCATGCACACATAACATATGATGGATGACACGTAGGGACACAGAACATGGCAAAATTTACTTTTCCACATTCCCTCCTTGTCACTACGTTTCCATCAGGAAACATCAATATTCATGATACCATCTATCATTTCATACAGTATCATTTGCTCATCTCGAATTCTCTTGGAACGGGATTTAGAACGGGACTTGGGACTAGGAGTTATACTAGGAATACAGGATGTAGCACACATGCCGCAAATCGCAGGGCCACATTGTATACAGAGGCAGCAGCTGAATATGATCGCTACTGCTATACCTAGAAAGGACAAGACTTTCCATCCCCAGGCGGAAATTATACCCCAGAGCCAACCGGACCATGTCCAGGTGCCTGGATTTTGGTGGATCAGATGGGCAATTTTATGGAGTCTGGTTATAGCGGAATAGACAGACGGCGCGTTATTTGGAATGAAAATGCAGCAACTAGATCCGATGACTCTACAAGCCCCGCCCCTATCGGCCAGTATGACGTCAAGGACGAGACGATTTTGCAAAACTACAAATCTCATAGCAGATTGCTCTTCGGTTAGGTTACCTAGAGCAGAGGCAGTCTCATTTACTACAGCTTCAAGGGTTCTGGTTAATCTACGGATTAACTTACTATTCTGGACAGGGCCTATAAAGAAGAAGAAACCTTTATTGAAATCGGTATATTGTTCTAGAGTAGTTTCAGTGTAATCGACAATCGGGGACTCGATCTCCCTTCTATGTCTAATGTGTACTAGATGTGTGTTTCTATGATAATCAGATGGGGCTAGAAAAACAGGTGGCAGTAGGAAGGCAATGTAACAGGTTCCCTCCCAATCGAGGGGCAGACGAACATATGCGGTCTGACCACAAATAAAATATGAATGACGTGAAGCTTTGAAAATAGATTTCCCACTGTCACTATACTTGACAATAGTAGTACAATCACTATGTCCTACATGTACGGAACCATTATTTCGGACACATAATTCGCCTTTGACTGGTAGTACTAAAATAGCGGGTAAGTCTGGAGTAGTATCAGACTGAACATTCAGGACCATAAAATTCGAAGAATAGTTACCTAAATTATACACTTCATTTTCTAGATCTAAACCTGTTCGGTGAGGGAGACCTTGCTTGTCTGGGAAACATGTACTGTTAAGAAAAGACATATCTGTTGAGGATGACGTCAACGTGGACCATGCTCCACACGAACCATTATGTGAAAAAGGATAAGGAAAGAGTGGCAGAACTCCCTTCGGTGTCTGGAAAGGGGGGAGTCGACCACATACCCAACAATTAGTGGCATTGCTGGTCTGGTGTGAGTAATGTAACATGCGGATAAAGGAGTTATTACGCATAGCGAGGCGGTAAGAGAGTTCATGAGGGGGCAGATCACTAAACGTGTGCTCTACTGTAACATTAGAAGACTTATTTACATGAGGAACTGGAAGATACAGGTAAAACGCATAACTGGTGCAGGAAATCATAATGCTGAGAAATAATATGAAACTTAGAAAAACGATACATCGGATTGAGTTTTGACTGACTCTCTCACTATGGGGGTCTATTTTATACATGTCAGAAACAGTCTAACCGTTTCACCTAGGGGAGGACTTAGACAATCAAACTGGCTGACTTATTTTACTAGACCGTAGTTTCTGTTTATACTCCTGCTGCGGAGTTTTCTCTAACAGGGGGGTTTTGAATCAATGTCATTTGCGGGACAGTCCTTGAGAACAATGCTTTGGCAATCCTTCAAATCCTGGGAAATGTTCTTAAAGACGGGTTTCAGTCCATTAAATTGTTTTATATGAGAAAGGTGCACCCAGCCTTTGCGTCCTTCCAACTTCACGGCTGTACGGGTGGTGAGGAGGACTTGTCGGGGCTCCTTCCAGCGAGGCTCCAGCGGACTTGATCTGTCAAAGTTGCGGACCATCACCATGGATCCTGGAACGATTTCATGCGGTGCCACCTCGGTATTGTCTGGAAATGCGGCGGCAACCTGTGAACGACATGAGTTGAGGGCAGACATCAAGGAAGCTAGGTAATCTGTCAGCATATTACTTGAAACATCGGTAATACTTCGGGGTCTAGGAGTACCCCACATATTTGGGGGGCGGCCGAAAACGACCTCGTACGGGGACAGACCTGATCTGGAATGTGCGACCATGCGCATGTAAAATAGAGCAACTGGCAGAGCTACTAGCCAGTCCACACCTTTCTCCTGACAAACTTTGGCGATGCGGATTTTCAGGGTCTGATTATGTCTCTCAACGAGACCGGCTGCTTCAGGATGGCGTACACAATGGAACTTCCACTGGTACCCTAACAAAAGGGAAACGTGCTTCATTAACTCTGAGGAGAATGGCTGGCCGTTATCAGAATATACGACTCTAGGGAGTCCATAACGAGGGAAGAATTCACGAACCAACTGCTTGGCAGTGGTCGTGGCTGTGTAATCTGGGACTGGATATGCTTCTGTCCACCTGGACAAAGCGCATACAACTACAAGGACATACTTGAAACCTCGACATCGCTCCATCTGAATATAATCCATCTGGAGGACTTCAAAAGGGTGGTCAGGGGGCTGGAAACCACCTTGTTCCACCGGGACACTTTTACCTGGATTGAACTGACAACATATCATACAGGTACGGACTTTCTGCTTAGCTGCAGCTCGTAAATGCTTGTTGAACCAAATGTTCTGGATACTATCTAACATAGCTTTTTCCCCTAAATGTGCTGGACTATGTGCGGTATTGATAATGACTTGAACCATAGAGTCGGGGAGAAACCATGCGGTTCTACCCCTCGTTACCCATCCTTGATCTGTCTGGACCCCTCCTTGTTCGTACCATTTCTTGATTTCATCGAGAGTAGCATGTAACTGGATATCTATGACATCTTGAGTAGGGTCCTTAACTGTCATACATGTAGTCGGATCTGGAGTATGTGTCATGTTAACTGGAATGTCTGGAGTCTGGGCTGTAAGCTTGGCTGTGCGATCTGCTAGATCGTTACCCTGGGAAATAATGTCAGTGACTTTCGTGTGTGCCTTGCATTTCATGATGGCAATGGATGTCGGTAAATGTATTGCATCTAATAGAGCTTGGATAAGGAGACCATGCTGAATCTTGGTTCCATGAGAAGTCATGAAACCTCTCTCCTGCCAGAGCACTCCAAAGTCGTGTACGACTCCAAATGCGTAGCGTGAATCTGTGTAAATATTAACTTTCAGGTTCTTGGCGTGTATACAGGCTTGTGTCAGAGCAACTAGCTCTGCTGCTTGAGCGGACAGAGTGTCAATACGGTGTGTCTTAATAACGTCAGTGTCAGTAGTCACTGCATACGCGGCGACTAGATCTCCTGTACTTGTTCTCATGCATGAACCATCCACATAAAGTGTCAGGTCGGGATCTGGTAATGGAATATCTGTCAGATCTTGCCTTGGTTTAGTCGTAATGTTGACTACTTCCACACAGTCATGTGTGGCAGAATTCGAATTAACTGATGGTAACAGTGTAGCAGGGTTCAGAACGTTGCAGCGTCTGATTTCTATGTGTGGCTGGAACAGTGTCAATTCATAACCTGTTAAACGTGCAATTGTCAAGTGCTGAGTCTGTGTTCGGTTTAGAAGAACTTCCACTGAGTGTGGAACTTGTACTGTCAGGGAGTGTCCTAAAACTATGGAATCACTTTGCCTAATAGCTAGTGCTGTGGCTGCAACTGACTTGAGGCACGCAGGCAAAGCCTGGGCGACTGGATCTAATGTGCTAGAAAAATAAGCACATGGCTTGTATTGTCCTGCTTGATCTTGTGTAAGAACAGATAATGCTGTACCTTCACGTTCTGTGACGAAAAGTGTAAAAGGCTTACTGTAGTTCGGTGTGGCTAGAACTGGAGCCTGGCATAAAGCTTTCTTTAACTCGTTGAAACTAAGTGTATGTTCAGATGTCCAAGGGAGAACAGTCGATGCGGCTGCCTCCTGTGTCGTTAACTGTATCAGTGGCTTGGCTAGAAATGCATACTGAGGAATCCATTGTCTACAATAAGAAGTAAGGCCGATAAAGGCACGTACCTCCTTCTGGGTCCTGGGCTGAGGAAGACTCGCTATTAACTGGATACGGTCTGGTGTCAACTGCCTACCCCTCTTGGACAGTAAGTGTCCTAAGTAGACCACTTGCTGGACACAGAATTGAAGCTTCGAAGGGGACACCTTGTGCCCCATCTCGGCTAGGAAATACAGAACCGTCAGTGACGCTCGCTCGCAATCACGTTCAGAACGGGCTGTGATCAGTAGATCATCGACATACTGGAGCAGGGCAGTGTCAGTTGGCATGTGAACATTATCAAGTTGTCTCTTAAGTGCTTGACTGTAAATACTAGGACTTTCTGTGAAACCTTGAGGAGCGCGTGTGAACATATAGCTCCTTCCATTTAAACAGAATCCGAAAAGAAACCGGCTGTCTGGATGAATTGGAACACTAAAAAATGCGTTCTTGAGGTCGATTACAGTAAAGAACATGGCTTCGGAATCAATGGCTGTCAATAGGGAAGAGATGTCTGGAACAACTGGGTACTGAGGAATAATACATTTATTAAGTTCTCGTAGGTCGATCACTAATCGATATACTGGGGGTGCATTTGGATCAGTACGTTTCATGACTGGAATGATCGGAGAATTGCATACGTTGGAGTCAGTTTCTACAACTACTCCTTGAGCGATGAGCTCGTCAATAATTTTGGATAAGGCTGCTACAGCCTCAGGTGGCAATCTGTACTGTCTGATTCGTGGTAACACTACACCTGGTTTGAGAGTCACACGATGGGGTGTGATTTGCATGTACCCTACATCAGTTGGACCTTGCGCCCATAAATGCTGCGGAACATTAGACAGTCTTGGATCAAAATCACGTAAAACATAGTGACCCTTAAAGTCACGTAGGAACAGACGTATTCCCTCTGGTGAACAACATATAACTGCACCTAACTCTTTCAGTGTTTTAATGCCTAATAGATTTTCTGGACATGACTTAGTAAGTAACAGATCAGTAGTACGGGACAATGGACCTACTTCTAGAGTAACTGGCTTTGAGATCTCATTTATAATGGGTTTTCCTGAAAATCCAAGGGAAACATTTCTAGAGCCTGAGAGCGGAGCCCCTGGAACTTCGGCGTGACTAATTGTGGTCCTACTTGCCCCTGTATCAATTAAGAACTTTCTGTCTTTCCCTAATACTTGACTGTGAACATAGGGACCTTCTTGATCTACAGGTATCTCGATGAGAGGCAAGCCTACCTCCCTCTCTAGGCTGTTTCATGAATACTGCTGGTACTCTGGATACTCAGACTGTGCATACTGGTACATCTGCTGTGTAACATGCTGTGTTGCAGCAATAGGCTGCGGTACTGTAACTGTCTGTTGTGCATTCTGTGGCTGAGGAGTCTGTGAAACTTGCTCTTGTCTAGGCGGACGTGGTCTTTCTTTTGTTTTACCGGTAGCTATGTTGTGTTTCAGAACTGCGCACTCGTTTATAAAATGACCTGGCTGTTTACAATAGTTGCAGTTCCCTTTAACGGGAGCCGCAGGATGATTGACTTGATTCGGACCCCTCTTCTGACTGTCTTGAGGAACGGATTGTGCAACTAGTACTTTCATTTTCGTGTCTTTCATACGTTTTCTCTCGTGTTCTTGTTCTTCCCTGATTCTATTCTGGTGGTACTGGAGCATCTGTAACATTTGGGACGGAGTATTAGCTTGCCAGGTACTTTCGACTTTCAAAACTCGATTTTTAACTTGTGGACTTGAATTCTCGACTAATTTAGTAACAAAGAGATGAGGGTATGACTCGCTACTTGTCTTGAGACCACTATTGATGCTAAAGCATTTTTCAAACCTAGAATAAAAATCACTAATGTCTTCTTCTTGTTTCTGTTTACAGGCTGAGATTGCATCCCAGTCTTCCTTTTTCGTTGTTAATAATCTGGGTAAAACTTGAATCAATAATTCTGGTAATTCTTTACATTTCTCTCCTAGACCGGTACCTGGTACACGTGACTTATCTTCAGCTTCTAGAACTGCCCAATCTATCTTTTTCTCTCCCACCTCCCATTCTTTTTCCTTTAGCTTTTCATACACCCCTGCGGGCAACAGGACCTTTAACATTTTAATGATATCTGGGTAAGTGTATTCTCCCATACGGAGCATGTCTTTTAATTCTCTATGGAACCCTGCTGGATCTTTGTCATGACAGGGAATTAATTTCTTCATTTCGAGGAGTTCCATCTTTGTAATCGGGGTGTAAACAAACACTCGTTGCATTTCACCGTCCTCTGTCTTAACTGGATGCACTTCTCGTAACGGGTTCTGTCTTTCCATGTAAAAGGGTTTACTTTCTGGGGGTGAGACATGAACAAAATGCGGGTTCAGAAACGTTCTATATTTGTGGCGCTGTTCTAGAATGACACTAATTAAATCGGTACCTAAACCTCTCCATCTATACTGGAGTAACTCGTTCAGGATATCGTGTAACGGACCTGGATCAGAGTGCTGACCCTCATACAAAGTAATGAGGTGCTGGATCATATACATACCCACCAGTCGCTGCTCGGCTGGGGGCAATTTCAGAAACATTTGTGCCACTATTTCGTCTGGAAAAGTGGTAGAATCAATAATCCATCGGACTGCTGATCGGGCTAGTTCCTGTTCATGCATGGTACTTAACTCACTGTAACCGATTCGTGATTTTAGAATGTGATCGGTAGCTTGAAATACTTGTTCTAGGGAACCTTGTTCTGGTGCTGAATGATGGAAAATTGACTTGTGTTCTAGGCGTAAATGGCGATCTGGAAATCTAGATTTTCCTACATACGCTATTCTGGCGGTATTCTCGTCGTCTTCCTCTTCAGGATCAGAGTTACTTTCTTTCTCGCTTACTTGTGCTGCTTTACGTTGTTCGTGTATCTTTATTATTTCTCTACGGATTTTCTTGTACATACTCTCCATGGCACTAATGGT
This sequence comes from Lissotriton helveticus, assembly GCF_964261635.1. Classification (NCBI taxonomy): domain Eukaryota; kingdom Metazoa; phylum Chordata; class Amphibia; order Caudata; family Salamandridae; genus Lissotriton; species Lissotriton helveticus. The sequence continues at coordinate 527,274,006 of NC_136072.1, forward strand.
ATTGTGCTTACCCTCGGCTATATTATCACTCCACTTTGTCAGGATTTTCATTTCGGCCTGATCTTTAGACGGGTAATCTTGTTCTCTTATTAGACAGTTAATTAAAAACTTTAATATCATACGCTGGATCTCAGCTTTCCTTTGAGACATGGCATCACTAATACTTTCTGGATCATCCCCTGTACGGATGAAACGATATATTCTGTCTAGATCTTCTTTCATATTGGGTAGGGTGACTAGATACTCGGTCACCCTCCTTACGCGTACTGAATATAAAACCATATTATTCTCGCCTGGGACTGGGTCATAGGCACATTCGCCAAGGGCTTGCCTGATTTCTGCAACAGACTTATTACTCTTGGGAGTACGCTGTGATGCTTGAGCATGTAATTCGAGTGCTGATAAACGCTTGCGTGGCGGCGGGGTTTGAGGAGGACCTCCTCCTGCGGCCCCTAAACTAGAATCGTCGACTGATATTCTTCGTGGCGGAGCGGGAAATTGAAATGCTGGCTGGACCGGGGGTACCGTAGCAGGTACTGCATGGGGTGCCCCGGTATCTGGAGGAGCGGGGTGTGCCTGATTTACTGGGACTGGCGGAGCGCGAACAGGATTTGCATATTCAGGGACTATGTCGTCCAGATAGGACGAAATAAAAATATCAGCTGCGGTCGGTTTGTGTCGTAGCTTGGTCGGAACTAATGGTGACGGAAAATTACTGGATGCCTCCGGGGTCGCTTTTGGCAAGCCCTCGGCAAGAAGAGGATACATACCCTTAATAAGGGCATTCCTCTGTCTGTCTCTCTGTTCAGTTTTGACTTGTTCACCTATCTCGATTAATTCTTTTTCTTGGGCTCGCTCTTGGGATTCTCTACTTAATTCTGATTTTCTGATTTCTTTTTCGGTTCTTTTATGAGCTTCTTTGCGCCATAACTCGATGGCATCTTTCTGTGACTGTCTGGCTTTCTTTTTCCATAATGCCTCTTCTACTCTCATGATGCACTCGGCATCCCACGTACCTGATACGGGCCATCTATACTTTTCTTCCAGCTCCTTGGTATACTCTACCCATAAATCTAGATATAATATGGCACTTATGCCATGTTTCTGATACATAAAGTGACCTGGACTGTCCCTGGGCGGGACGGGAACTGCTGCTTCCAGCAGACCCTTTCTAGTTTTCAACTGACGTAACTTGGAAAATATGGGCATGACTGAACTGTAATCTAGACACAATACAATACACAATGAACACAATACTTATTCCCCATTCATACCACGACATTGAAATACATGAAAAACATTTAAAATAACAGTTCGAACAGAATACTACCTGGAAATACTGAGAACAGAACACATAAATTTTCTCGAGAACAGAAACTGACTAGAACAGAAACTAGATGCACTGCTGGAACAGTACGAAACTTACCGGTCTCATAAAGAGACACGTCAGGACCCGCATCCACCGAAGTGGACACTTCGTTTGTGGGACTGTGTACCACCAACCCACAGACCAGAGTCAATTAAATTGACCCTGTCTAGATACCACCCCAGTAACGGTACTCACCGGGCAGCAAGAACAGAAGGCCTCGGACTGGACTGGACTGCTACGACGACGGACGACGAACTTCGGACTTCGGACTTCAGTTACGGGTGGACCTCCGGATACCTCGGACCTTGGACTCTTGGCTTGGGCTCTGGTCGGGACTCGCCGCGTTCCTCCACCGTCTCGTCTGGATGCTGGACCGCCTCCTCCGTCTCCTCCGTGGGCCTGAGGGATACTTGAGCAGAAATATCTGCCACTGCGCAGAAGAGTTCCGTCACGACTGCAGAGGGTCAGGGGGTCGGCGTGGCTTCACCGACGCGTGGGGAAAGGGCAAGTCCCTGTTCGGGCGCCATTATGTGGTAAATAAATAAATAATACCCTATTTTTGAGTGCATGAATGAATAACAGATAGCTCAATAAAATAAGAGTCAAGATTCGAGGTAGTGGGAGTTTTGCAGGTTTATTACAGCATAAAGGACAGGATCAGGACAACCTGCATGGGAACAGAATGGCAAGGCCCGGCAGGGGGGCCGGATTGGACTAGCGTGGCCCGGCAGCTGCCGGGGACAGGATCTGGAATGGCTAGCTCTAACTTTTAATAACAATACATGAGCATATATACATAACGCAAACACATAGCATTACATTGCAGTGGGCGTAGCAGTGGGTGGAGCAGTAGGTGTGACGCGTAGCAGTCGCGAAAGATAAGGGTGAGAAGAAGGTGTAACAGGGCGTATACATAGACATGTGATGCAAACGTAACAGAATATGTCATGAATGGGGCGGAAACCATGGAGGGGGCTACCTGAGGAGCCGGGACCTCTAACCTAATGGTGCGCGCAAACTGGCAATGACGTATTACTAGGAGAAACTGGGGGCTATGAACTCTGTGCTAGGAGCAGAGACTGAAGTCTGGAGGGTCGGAGCGACATGTACCTAAACCCTATCTAGTATCTGATGTTTAGGGAACATGTTGATATAAACTAGAAGTCAAGAGGGGAAAGGCTAACAGACTCTAAGACTGGAGCATGCATTATTCTACATGTAGTGCGTGATGAAGAATATTAAATGACCATTAAATACAGTATTTCTCTAACATGGAGCCCTGAAGGCTAGACAATGACGGAAACTATTGATGCGATTCAGTGGCTTTAGGAATGCAGGGAAGGAGGGCTGAACTGATAACTGGACTCATAACATACTCTTGGCAGACTCAGAGGCAGAGCCAGGCTGCACCGGGCACTGCGAGGCAGGAAGTAAGTGAAGGGTCGAGGATACAGGTGGGGGCCGTGTCGCTCCTCAGCGAGGGCTTCAGGAGACGGGAGCTGAATCTGGTGTCCGGGCCCTTTTGAGGCCTAGAAACGGGGACTTTCAATGAAATAACGTGCACACTGGAAAACGTGGCAACATAACTTTACATAGGCCTGATACTCGTATTATTAACGAGAACTGGAAACTGACATACTAGAGGTGGACACAACTGTAATTGCGTCTTTTAATCGAACATGGGGAATAACATATGCATATTAATCATGCACACATAACATATGATGGATGACACGTAGGGACACAGAACATGGCAAAATTTACTTTTCCACAATATACTTACCAATACTTACGTTGTAATGGTATGCGTTGTAAAGGTACTTGCGTTGTAAAAACATGCGTTGTAATGGTATGCGTTGTAAAAGTTTTTGCGTTGTAAAAGTTTCGTTGTAATGGTAGTGCGTTGTAAAAGTTGCGTTGTAAAGGTTGTTTCCCGCCAAATCATCACTCACCACTAACGGATCCAGCTACAATACTGTTCGGACACGGAACTGACGTCTGCCTATAAGAGACCTATGTTGCACTATTAAATAACAAAGGCATAACCAATGGTTGTACAGCCAGACCTTTAGTCTCAGCCTCTCCCTCAATGCCAGTACGATCAGAAGACTGATGCCCTCATTGGCTCCAAGTCCAATGAGGTCCATGGTCCCACACAACACTGAAGATGACAAGGAGGCAGACAATCTAGCACCCACAATCCACTGATGGAGGGATATGTAGACTTGAAAAATGCCTGTGGGCTAGATACCTCAGTGGGGAGAGTAAGCTAGACTCGTCACCTGGTCCACTAAATGTAGAAAACACCCATTTCACTGTAGTACTGCGAAGAGCAACAGAAATAGTAGATTTACATTTGGCTACTCTGGAAACCAAAGCCAGTTTATTAACTGAAATTCTTCAACCAGGTCAAGTGTCATCTGGGCCGATGTTATCGTTATCATTTAATAACCCCTTCATGGACATTCTCATGGCCTCTTGGTTTAAGTCATGATCAGCACCTCCGGTCAACTGACAAGTGGCCAGATGGGTCAGACCAACCCCTGGTGACCCTGACATTTTGACAAGAGACCCAGTGCTTGAAAGTCTTGTGGTGCATTCGTCCACAAGTCAAACCAAATTCTTTTCCTTTGAACACCCCAGATAAGGAGTCAAAACATATTGAAGCCTTTGGCAAGAACATGTTTTCCTTATCTAGCCTGGATTTATGCTCTTTGAATGCAGTGTGCCTTCTGGTCAGGTACACCAATGCCTTAGTGTACATGTCCAGTAACATCTTGCCAGCTGTTCCAGAGGACCTCAGGAACCAACTGTCTCAAACAATCCAGGATGTCTAGGACGCAGCAAAATATGTGCTGCTGGCGGGCTTGGACACCGTAGACTGGATAGGGCATGCTATTGACACCAGAGCAGTGCTTAAAGGCATACCTGAATGTGAACAACTGGGTTTTCTAACGATGTCTAAGCATCCCTTAAGAATATGCCCTTTGATGACTCTAGTCTATTCGGAGAGAAGGCTGAATCGATGCTCCAACAGTTCAAAGATAGACAAGTCACAGCTCGATTCATTGGGTTATTGTCCCCAGTCAGGCAATTCCACCAGCACTGTTGGGAATATTAGGACTATTCCAGGGGCCTACCTTACCAGCAGCATTGACCTCCCAAGCACTGCAACAGCAAACAGGGCTTTCCGGGCACAGGATGTTGTGGCAGCCGAGGGCATTCACTCCTGCAGGGGCAGCAGATTTCCTCCTTTCCTGCTGCATCAGTCCCGAAGCAATTTCACTTTGCCTGCTCAGGCCCAAAATCATCCCAGGCGAAGGCATGAAACAGTATATACTTTCCAGTTGCAAATTCATTACACTTATTGATGATTTTTATAGATTTTTCAAAGAGGCTACACCCTGCTTTTCATTTCATCCCCACCTTTTATTACCCCCCACACTTCTGCCATTTTTGGCAGACCACGCTACTATCTCGATACCAGAAGACAATATCCTCTTGGACAAAAGCATCATTGAGTGGGTGCCAGAATCAGATTGTCGTGAGGATGCTATTCATAATACTTCCTCGTCTCAAAGGACAGAAGCCTCAGGCCTTCTGAGCCGCTAGATATTGAATGTCTTTCTGAAGGCCAACAAATATAAAATACTAACTCATGTTCATATCCTCTCCGCTTTATATCTAGTGTACTGGATGGTGTCCAGGACACATATATTTGCATACCTAGCATCCAGTCCCACAAATTCTACCTGTGGTTCCGAATGATGCCTTTGATCTCCTTGGGGAATTCCACCAACTAGCTGAAGTTCCAACTGAGCACTATGCAGAGTATTTCCTTCATAAGGGTAGTCCTGGACATGGTAACGTTCAATGATTTTCCACCACCACAGCAAGTGCATAAGACATGTTTTTGGTTCAGTCCTTGGTCTCAGTGAAGATAGTTCTGAGGCCTCTTAGAGCTCTTAAGCATTTACCCTCCTGTCCTACTAACACTTTTGTTTCAGCAAAAGGGGAGGGTCCTGCATTCATATATCTACAACCTACACCTCCATGTGTGGAGATTGAGCAGCACCAGTTACATAGTTTTCACTTGCCTCAGGAGTGGCGGATGGAATTTTTCCTTCTAGGATATACATCCAAGAGGTCTGTCTGTGCCTCGTGCTGTGAGACTTTGTGGCCTGGTGCATCATATGTCATCTAGAACCTCTGCAGACCAAACTCACTGATGTATTGTTTTATAGTTGGCCCACCTAGTGGGCACACTTAAGGGTTACTTTTCTGCGTTTTCAGCCTTTTCATGTTTAACTGATCTCTCTCTTTAAATCACCAGCTGTGATGCATTTTTTGAAAGGCCTAGCAAATATGTTCCTTCCAAAACCATTTGTCAAGCCTCAGTGAGACCTAAATCTAGTCCTGATGTTCCTAATGTACACACCACTCGAGCCTACTGCTTCTGGTAATCAAGACAGTCTTTGTTATCACCATGATTTCTGTTCGCCATGTGAGTAAAACTAAAGGCACTCTTAGTGCAACTTCCCTACACCAAAAATGTTGCTTGCCTTCAGTAATGATCTTTCTGGAGTCTACTAACCTCAGACTCCTCACTGACCTCCACATCCAGTTCAATGGAGTAGACTCTTGAAAACTATAGTAATGTTCCAAGTGAGATTTTGGCACACCTCACCTGCAACTTGTATCAAGTGTTTCAAATCTGTGGGTGCAGAAGGACAACGTTTAAGAACCTGCATCAGCGCACTGGGATGATACTTATATGCTGGCAGTATGAAGGCTTCCAGATGGCACCACCTACTGGCTTTCAGAGAGCATTGCTGAAACAATCTCTGGATCCTGCCTAGTGCCTAGCAATATTCTTAAGGTTAAGGATCTGTGGTTCCAAGGGTAAGTAACTTGTTCATTAGGAACAAGAAGCAAAATGATTGACTCCTTTAAGGCTAAAGGAGCGCATGCATCAATCGTCCAACAGTGTAAATTGAAAGTCCTGGCCAAATGAAAATATGTCATTTTTACAGACATATCGGATGCTCAAACTATTCTGGAAGAACTGAGCGCTGCGTAAGAAAAGGGATTTTGTAGTTGTAAGTTGCCTTCTGATTTTTAATAGAAAGTATTAGGAGAACTGTCAATGATAGGAAGGCAAGGGCGGTTACGAGGTGAATCAGGAGTCACAAAAGGATGCACCTAGATGGCATCCAGGTAAAAAAAAGGAGAAGGAGGGAATAGTGGGATCAGCGGGGATTTTTCTCCTTAAGCAGGGGAGGGGGATCGGTGGAGGGGGGGAAGCATCTAGAAAAAAGAGAGTTCTTGGACAAAGTTTTATTGTGTCAAAATACGGATAGATTTTGCAGAGAAGATATCAAGATATGACCTATTTATATTATAATATATTATATATCTTAGGGGGAGAATGCACTTAGGCACTTTGAGCTTTTTGGCTATATGTGGTTTTTTTGCACTTCATATACTTGCTGCTATTGCAAACTGCTGCTCTAGGCTAAATTTGCACATTAAATGGATATTTTTTAAGGAGTGGTTTCTCAGGATGCTAAGTTGTCAGCTATAGGACAATTGTAGAATGCATTACAGGTACCTATGCTTTACCGCATGTCATGTTTTAGCCGCCTTTGAGCGCTTTTGCTCAAGCATAGTTTGCACAATTTGCGTAATTTGTACTTTAGTTGCTGTAGGTATTGATGCTCTACTGCATGCTATATTTGTAGCCGCTGACGAGGACTGCTGCTTGAAACATAGCTTGCACAATCTGCACAATTTGCACTTCTGTTATTGTTCTAGGTACCTATGCCTTACTGCATGCAATGTTTCTGCTGCCATCAAGAGCTGCTGTTTAATGCATAATTTGCACAATTCACACAATTTGCACTTTAGCTGGTTAACTCCCAGGAAGAGATTGTATTGGAAGAATTTCTATGTGTCTCATGCCAATACTTTTATCAGTGTCAAAATTAGGAGCAGAGCTAAGGTTAAGGAGGTATGTTCAATATGTTGTGAGGGGATATGTGTCTTGTAAGCTTTTAGATGATTTTAAAATATCCCATAAAGCAAAAGAATGATGAATAGGAATAAATTAACAATCCTGTCCCTTAATGCTAATGGTCTTAACAACAGGCGCAAAGCCTATGCAGTAGAAAGTTGGCTCGGAGGGCATAACCCCAATGCGATTTTTCTTCAAGAGACACATTTTCGAAGTTTGTCAGATGCTAGTAAAATCTTTAAGAATTGGGTGGGCTTCTATTGCTCATCTGTCTCAGGTATTGCGCAAATGGGGTGTTGGCATTTGTTTAGGTAAGCATGTCCAATTTCATGTTAATGGATCATACTCTGATCCGGGGGGTAGATGGACGTTTTAGCATGGAAAATTAAATCAATTATACCTTATACTGGCTACAATCTATGCACCAGTGATAGATGATCTACTCCCTATCTTACAATTAAAACAAGCTTTATCGTGCATACCTAAACAGATCATATGGGGAGGTGATTTTAATGTTTTACAGGACCCCTCACTTGACTTAACAAAATTAGAACGTAAACAAAACAAACCACAACTTGCTATTGCTCTGTCTAACTGTAAAACTGACCTAGATATTATAGATAAATGGCGATTTAATAACCCGGTTAAAAGTGGATATTCTTGCTACTCAGCTAAATACGATACAGCATCAAGAATAGATTTTTTTTTTACTTCCCACAATCTTGAAGTTAGCAGTTATAAACACATTCTAAATGCCTTTTTAGATCATGTCTTAATTAAAATGGAAATTGCTGTAGGGAATACGGATAAAGGTGCATCAAGAAGATGGTAATTCAATAAACTTAACTTAACAAATGATTTATGGTGCGCAGAAATAGATAATGGGATTAGGGCCTTTTTCAGCCCCCATTAATGTGACCTGGGATGCTTTCAAGGCAACGTTAAGAGGCATAATTACCTCAAAGGATATCCCGCAACAAAGGGCGAGAAAAGAGGAGAGAATCATGATAGAAAGAAGACTTGCTTGTGCGAATCAGGAATATAATATGAATAGGGGCCCAAACACTAAGCAAGAACTATCAGAAGCCAAAAACAAATGAGAGAATTGTATTATGGGTTAGGTGATATGGCGAGCAGGACTTACCTTCAGACAGTCTATGACTGGGAAACTATTATCCTGGCAGGCAAAAGAGAATCAGGTGCCCTTACCGGCTTTGTGGGCTCTGCTGCTTTAGCTGTTACCTACCTTGGATCCCGTTGTGCCCTGCTCCTTTGAACTGCTCCTACCGCTGGCCATCAGCTCATTCCTGTCCCCGTGTGCATCGCGGACCGCCGCCTGCCATACTACGACATCTAGGAGGCAGTGCGGCGAGGTCTCGCGAGAGGAGGAGGGGGGCAGGATTATAAAACTTACAACGGGCTCCCACGGCGCAGGACGCGCGCGGGCGAAGCACGGGCCAAGGGCGGGCCCGTCCGCGCCCGTCAAAACCCGGAGGAGCCTGGGCAGGGCCATCTCTCTTACATCTGCTACCTGGGGGCTATCATCTATAAAGTACTGTTGACACATACTTAGTGTGTTTATTTTTTTTTTTCACAACAAGTTTATTGACAAAGATGAGCATATGTAACAAGACGGACCCCCACAATCGGGAAGGCACCATCAGACATTCCGATACAATCAAGAAAATAGAATTGAGTATTCAGTCAACAATCATTGCAGCACAAGGTCATAAGAAACGATCATCTCTGTCTTTATCACTAAATTATCCACTCATCCCCAACTCCCGGATCCCTCCCCTGAATCCCACCCTAACCCTATGCATGTGTGTATGGACGGTGTCGATGAAAATTCTCAAGCGGTAAGTGTGTGTGTGGGGGGGGGGAACGGGGCCGTCCGGCCACAGGGAGTTAAAGTTAGTGTGTTTATTTTAACGTCTACTAAGTGCAATTACCAATAATTGCCTCGTTTGTGGGGTGCGCCACCAGTACTAATCTATCATGACAAAGCACAAGGGAGCAGCGGGAACTCTGAACGCCTTCATTGTTAGGGCTGAAATTTTACTCACGCATGAAATTGAGCTTACCGAACGACGCCTGTCCCTGGATCTCCTAACTGCAGAAAGACGCGCATCCCTGGATGCGCTAAACCAGGGTGACATCCCCCATCATCGTCTTTCCCTAACGCCGAACTTACAGATATTGCCTGAAGTAATGCCCTCATCATCGCCAACGCTGCTGATAATGGATACTCCCATTGCCACACCTAATCGTCACAGAATTGCAACCGGGGCGCGTGCCTCCAAAACCATGGCCCGAAATAAACTACTAGAGCCTGCGGCAAAACGGAAACGGGTCGCTCCTCCTAAATTAAAACCCAAAAACCCATCTAAAATTGTAAGAAGCGTGGACCTCCCTATACATGGAGTAACCACTTTTTCCATGGGCACTGAGACTGATGACATCCCATCTACATTTAGAATGGATAATATTATGGACGCCTTGGAGTCAAGCATGAGAACCATGATGAGTTATACAAAGGCACTCTTTGAGAAGAACTTTAGTTCTCTGCAAGATAGACTTGATCAATTGGAACGCTTGGTTACATCGGAGTCTGCCACAGAAAGACCTGGAGGCTTTTTTCCTCCCCTAACCACCAATTACACTATGGGGGCTAACCCCTGCCAAACGTGTTCTAGAATTCAGGATCTTATTGCTCCAAAGCCTATTGTTGTCCCTGGTCCTGGGCTGGAGGATTGCACTGAGCAGCCCTCAACTAGACATCATAAGCCTTTGCAACTGGGCACCCATCTCCCCAACGCTATTGGGCATAAGGATAGATTGGCTAATGTAAGACCGGTGCTTCCTAGTGATTATTCCAACACTGATGTCTTGAATCTCCCCCAGCTTCTTGTCCCTATTTTTTAATCCTGGTGGGTGTTCCTTGTTTAACAGGAACTGTGCAGGAGTCGTGGGTTGACTTGTGGAACAAGTGTGTGGATTGGCTTAAGAAACATAAAGGTTTCAACCCCTCCAACCTACATGAAATTTTAATGGTGCGTAGAGTGGGGTGGGTTGGCCAATCCCCAAAAAACATCACGGGAGACTGCATTGTCATTAACTTTCGTAGGCCTCAGTTGGTCCGTAATGTTTTATGCTCACGAGAGCAAACACTTGCACCAAGTACTGATATTTGTGCTCTCCCCTTGGGTTACTTTTATAAACCCCTCACTCGCCCTTATCCTAATGCGCCTGTAGTCTTACCTTTAGCAGATCGCTTCTCTGTCTTGTCAGATCTGGATATTCCTGACTGACAATCACACTTACAAATTTATCATGCTCAATTGTCAGAGAATGTAAGAGATCCTCTTCCCTTATCCCCTTCCACTATTTATGATAACTCACCCAGATCAACCAGAATAGTGGAAGCCAACGATCTAAATGTTTTGTCCTGGAATATAGCAGGCCTACAGTCAAGTCTGGAAGACCCTGAGTGGCTTAGCTTAATAAACCAGCAGGATATTGTAATGTTTCAGGAGACTTGGGCCACCAAGGAGCTGCATTTCAATGGGTTTCAGTGCCATAACATTTTAGCTGCCAAACCCAGATTGGGCCGCGCATCTGGGGGCCTTTCTATCTGGATTAATATTGCTGCCGTTGGGAGTGTTAAGAATATACCAACTGATAATTTACATTTCCAAGCTCTTTTATTTAAAAGGAAAGTTTCTTACTTTTTGATTAATTTTTATAATAATGATTTTAATACGATTCCTAACAGGAATTTTATTGACCTATTTAACTTTATTACCAATTTAGAGTCCAGGCAAGATTTCGATAAAGTTGGTGGCATCTTGTTGGGCGGTGATTTCAATGCTAGGCTCAACGATGCCCTTTCGCATATTAGGACGAATGAGCAAGGTACTTCTTACCAAAGGGGTGCTGAATTACGTTCTTTTTTGAGCTCTCACAATTTGCAAAATGTCATGGATATTACTGCCAATTTTTTACCGAATGCCCAGTTTGTGCCAACTTTTAGAGGTATGGGGTGTTCTTCAACTATCGACTATTTTTTTGTTTCACCTCGCCTCGCTGACTGTTTATCAGCGGGCGTTGTCATCCCAATGAGTCAAGGGGACCACAACCCCATCAGGGTTGTCATGAGTTTGGAATTTTGGCCGATTTTTTAAAGGGAATGTGGTGCTAGGAACTTATCCCCCACGACAGATAAACTTAGACTCAGATGGCGGGGTATTAATACTAAGGAAGTGTTCCGTGTCTTAGTTAGAGATAATTTATGTCTCTTTAACCCCTTCCATGCTGGTGACGAACCCCAGCCGTCACGCTCCGCGGCGCTCGTGTGCGGATGACGGCTGGGGTTCGTCACGGCCCCGCCCTGTTCGTTTGTTTACCGCACAGCGGTGGAAACGGGCCAGCATGGAAGGGGTTAACTCATGTCTGTCAGACACGGTTCCTTATCCCAAGGCTGTCTGTGACTATGTTAAGATTTGTTCAGCCTCTAAATCCTTATTATCAGCACCTCGCAGGGAAATTGAATCATGCCCCAGATGGTTCAATCGTGAGTGTTCAGTGGCAAACAGAGAATTGTGCAGGGCATTATCTTCCAAACCTAATTGTCCTATTGAAGTGAGAGAAGCTAGACGTAGGTATAGAGTGACTATAAACAAAAGGAAAACAGAGATCCTTGAAGACCGTTGGGATGTATTAGCAAGAGCAGCTGACCTAAGGAAGGGGGATGCCTTTTGGGCCGCTGTCAAGGACCTGCGATGTTCAGGCCAGTTCCTGACCCCGATTAGCTGTACCATTTCAGGTGAAGCATGGGTGAATCATTTTGCCACCGTATATGCCGCACCACATTCGGGTCGGCTCCAGTGTCCTTTTGCCACCCACCGAGGGTTGACATAACTTTATCTGAGGTAGAAGATGGAATTACTCAGAGCGCAGGGAATAAGGCACCTGGCCCTGATGGCTTACCCATCGATATTATTAAATCAAACTTGGAAGTCTGGGCACCGCTCCTCTTAAATATTTTTAATAATCTTACCCTCGCCCCTCTTCCTCGCACCTGGTCATCAAGTATCATCGTCCCTATTTTCAAGAAGGAAGACCGCTCTCAACCTAGCTGTTACAGACCTATCTCTCTCATTGAAAATACTTTAAAAATCCTTGGCAGGATCTTATATAATAAGATTTTGAGCTGGACCGAGGACAATGGTATTTTGGAGCGCTGCCAATTAGGTTTCCGCAATAAGGTAGGAACCATTGAACAGTGCCTCAATCCAAACCTAATCCTAGGTAAATATAATATTGCACGTAGATCAGCAGTTTATCTTGCCTTTATGGACTTGTCCTCTGCTTTCGATCTCGTTAATAGATCGAAACTTTGGACAGCTCTTTTGAATTATGGTCTGGATGAATCCCTTGTGCATTTTTTGGCCTATTTGCACTAGGACCTTAATGCTTGTGTCAGGATCGGTCAGGGGGGCGAAGTGAAAAATGCTATAAAAGTTCATAGAGGGGTAAGGCAGGGGTGCGTGTTAGCCCCCCTTCTTTTTATTATTTACATTAATGGGCTGCACAAAATCCTAACCCATTCTTCATATGACGTCCCCAAAATTATGGGCAAATCTCTCCCTGTTCTAATTTACGCGGATGATGCGGTCCTTATCGGCCGCACTCCGAATGCTTTACGTGCCCTGGTCAGGGGGTTCATTGATTACATGGAGTCCCTTGACCTAAAAACAAATTTTATGAAATCTTTTATTATGTCCTGTGGCCCTAAGAAACGACAGCTAGGTTGTATTTCGGTGGGCGCTGATAAGCTATGGTCTACCAACAGCTTTCCCTATTTAGGGGTGGTCTTTGCTGCGAACAACTCCTGGACTGAGCATATTGCTCACTCCAGGGGTAGGTTCTCAAAGGCCATCAACTCAATCCTCATCTTACCCCGTTCTAAAAACACTGGCACCTTATTGGCCATTTTAAAAATGTATAAAGCCCAATGCATTCCCGTTGCCACGTTTGGAGCAGAGGTTTGGGGTATCGCTAAGAGCCGACCTATTCAATCTGAAGAGAACAGATTTCTCAGGAAGATACTCTACGTTCCTATTTCCACCCCACAATATGTTTGTCATGAGGAATTGGGCGTGCATTTTATTGAAGATTTTGTCCGTGCTCGCCCTGCTCTCTTCCGGCTTTCTATCTGGAAGAACCCTGCGGCATCACTCACAAGAGATATTATCACTGACTGTTTGAATTGTGATAAATGTATGGATATCCCTTGGCTCTCTGGAGTGTATAATAGCCTTTGCAGTATTAATCAAGGGAATGTTTTTACTAATCATACTGCAAATGATCTCCCAAATAAAAAAGATATACAACATGCTTTATACACACTGTACGGCCGAGAAAGATTATGCAGGGAATCTTTGAAGACAACTGTCTCTATTTATTTGGCCCACGATTTTTTTATCTTAACCATGACTCACTATTTGACAATTCTGATGAGTCATTGGGAGCGGGGCTTATTATTTCGCCTAAGCGCAGGCACAATTAAATTTGCACTTTGTTTTCCCCTCGCCCACCACAATGAACTTGATTTTTTGCCTCGCCCGTGTGACGGCCTGAGTGGACAATCTGTTCTGCATTTTTTATTCCTTTGCAAATTTTATATGAAATATATCAAATGGTTTTTAACTTCGTATTTTAAAAAATATAAACCCATTAGCCTGGAAAATGCTTATCTAATGATATTAACCCTGGATGATGATGAAATTATTTTTCGTACTGGCACTTTTCTGCGAATAGCTGTTCGAGCAAGACAGACTTGACCCATAAATTTGATCCATTTTTGTATGTACTTTGGGATTTTATGATGTTTTTATTTTTCCAGCGTTTTTATGTATTTGTACTTTTGTGAATACTTGGATATCCGAATAAAGTTCTTTGATGATGATGAATAGGATCAAGAGTATCTGGAATGAAGAAACTAAAACACATTCAAGTAGGACACTGGATGAAGGCAAAGTTTATCTCAGGCACTATAAGGGAATTTATCAATCGGACTATAATGCACCTTCGGAATTGATTCATGGTTTTTTTCGCGACTTGCCAGTCCCTATTTTAAATGTGAACTTTCTAAGGGAATTATTAGCTGGTTTTTCTAAGGAAGAACTTGATTTAGTCATAAGCTCCTTGCCTAATTGTAAAGCAACGGGAAAAGACGGGTTTCACGCGGAATAAAAAAAAAAATTTAGCTTCAACTCTCAATACTGAAATCTTAAACTTAGCGACCTATTTACTACAAGGGGCGACCCGCCGGTATCCTTTCGCACAGCATTAGTGGTCAGCATTTTAAAGAAGGATAAAGACAGTGGGAACGTAAATTCCTTTACGCCTATAAGCCTTTTAAATGCTGACTTCAAAATATTTACAAAACTCATAACGAATAGGCTAAATAGAATGGTAAGTTCACTTATTGAGAGGGATCAGTGTGGTTTTGTAGCTGGGAGACAGCTACATACCAACACAAATTTGTTATTAGAAGCATTGGATTTTTTTCACATAAATAAGACTGAGGCGCAGGTCTGGTTTCTAGATGCCGAAAAAGCATTCAATCTAGTCTCATGGGATTGTCTGTTTCTGATTTTAGAAAAATTTGGCTTTCCAAAGGAGTTTTTTCATTTGAGAAGGCAGCTTTGTACGAATTCCCAGGCACAAATTTTAATTAATTTGGTGAATATAGGTACACGTCAAATAAATAGAGACACTAGGAAAGTGTGTCCTCTTTCTCCGATCTTATTTGCATTATTTATTGAGCCACTTGCAATAGCAATTAGACAAAAAAGGCATATACAGCCCGCTTCAAGGTATGATCAATATACACTTTACGCCGACAATATAGTCCTTTTTTTAACTCAAAAACAGACACTCAGTTAGAAATCATGAAGATTTATTTCAGACTTCCAAGCAAGAGGAGGTTACAAAATAAATAATACTAAGACAGAGATTATACTGTGTAACTGCTTTGTTGGCTCTCTATTGCTAGAATTTAGGCATGTATATAATACTCGCCCAAAGAGATACCTAGGGATTTTTTTACGGAGAGAATTGAAGATCTATTCCACTTAAACTATACAACGCTGCTAAAAAAAGTGAAATGCATGTTAGCACCATGGAACCAGCTCCCACTATCAATATTGGGTCGAGTAGCATTAATCCGCATGTCTGTTCTTCCACTTTCAACAGAGGTGGGACTGCATCCAGTCCCCAGTGAATGTACAGCAAATATGCCACTTTCGGCTAATCTTATTCCATTCTTTTAATTCTTGTCCTTTTTATCCATTTTATCAAAAATCCTTTTAACCATACTTTATCCGTGTTTTCACGGGGCCACACGCTGCGTGTACACGTTGTTTCCAAGTTTCTACTGCTCGTGGTGTCACACCTGACTTCTTCCAAGAACATGAAAGATACGTGAATTCATGTAAGGCAGTGTTTATTTCAATAAAATTACCCAATGCATTTCCTCCTGCACGCCCTTCTTCGGGGGTCACTGTGGGATAATCATAAAATCATACAATTACTGTGCTGTTAACTTAACTTCACAACTTCTACATCAACATGAGTACTGTGTATAGTTAATCACCCGGTCCAGAAAATATTCATAGTGGAATAAATGAACCAGCGCTGTGTTTCTCCCATCAAACCTTAATAATCTATTTTACAATCCAACGGCTTGTTAATGTCATTATGCCCCTTCTAACCTCCCATCGCTTTTCTGTTAAAAATCTACTTCAACAAACGGTACTAAAGAGATTTGACTTGTGTTATACTCTCAACATTCCTTCCTTGTAAAACATCCCCGAGAAACTAATTATTGTTACGCTCATATGTGTTCACAATAATACTGGCGGTGCTAACACCTTTCTATCTAATCCCAAGAAGTCAAGAATTCTACAAGAGCACTGACTGTGTTCTTAAAGTACATTAATCTAATCTCGAGTGTCACATACCTGCCGTTCATCTTTAAAAACACACTGCTTCCCTCATCGTTCTCTCCGATCCCCCTTCTACCTCCCACAATCCTTCTGCATTTTTAACTCATACCAATGGCCCTGATTGGTTCATCCTGTTAACTTTCCCGCTCTCACCACATAACTTTTGATGCCTATCTTTTACGGGACTCACTTTCCCATAGTCCCCCCATGAGGACAACATCAACTTCTAGATATCACAAACCCAATTAACCCCACAGTCCGTCTCAAATAAAATAAAACATGTTTATGTGTCCGTTAAAGTAACAGTCTTTGTAGATACACTGTCTTCTCCCAGAACCACGGCGTTGATTCTCTGCATGTGGACTCGACAACTCCTCCCATGCTTCTTTTTCTTTGTCTATTCGTTCCCGCGGGTGCAGTCCTGGTGTCGGGCTAAAGTTACGATGCTTGTTTATGGAAGCAGGACGCACACCTATAACTTCTATATTATTCAATCTTAATTCAATTCATATCATTGCATGCGTGCGACTTCACTTCTTCCATAAACAATGTTCTTCCACTTTGTCATTTTCTCTTTAGTGCTGCCCTGTGCGCATTGCAAGCAGCCTATTTACAGAGATAGATAGCAGGTTTTTTTCTTTTTTATGGTCTAATAAGATACCGAGATTGGCACTTAGCACTTTAAGGTAACCTGCTGCAGAAGGAGGGGTCTCCCTTCCAAATATTAGGAATTATTATCACGCGACTTTTGCACATCACAGTTTTAGATTTTTTCTATTGGATTCTCAGGAGGCAGACAATTTCTTTATGAAAAAGATACAGAATAACCAATTACCCTAAAAAAGTATGCTATAAAACCCAATTTTTAACATTTTATAATATCCCGAGATTCAATAATTCAACTAGACTGTCCCATTTTTTCACGGGGGAAAGATATTTTTTAGAACCTAGTATTTTAAAGATGTCGGAAGAAAATGGGTAAATTTGAGATTTCACAGTAGGAAATTGTTGGAAGTCATGGCCAGAGATCGAAATGGGGCTTTTACACTCTAAAACAATCTTTAAGTGGTAAGACATCGGAATAAAACCCTTGCTACAAAAATGTGACATTAAAAATGCATCAGTTTGAGCAAGATTAAGTGAAGCCTTCGACTCCCCGACGCAATGGAAGACTAGTGCCTGGGTTAAAATTATTGATGAAAATAAGCCTCTCTCGATATATGAAAAAATCCTGGATAGATGGTGGAGAAGGGAAGGGATGCACGTCTCAAAATTAACCTAGGATAGAATAAATAAATTGAATTCATAAACACTCAAAGGTGCAGATTTTAAACGCATCCAGTTCTATTCAAAATGGTTGATCTATAGAACACCTTCCTTTCTTCATACGATATACCCACAGATTGAGGACAAGTGTTTCAGTTGTGCAAAAGAGGGTGGTGGCACCTGGCTACATATTGTTTGGGAATGTCCGAAGATCAATAGTTTATGGGAAGAAATAGAAACTTATCTCAGAACTATACTGGACCCTTCTATCTCCTTAGATATAGATATATCAGTTCTGGGATGCTCTCCTAACATTACTGCACAAGAAGAATGCCTGTATATTGCAGCATTGGTAGCAAGAGCTTTAATTTTACAATGTTGGCGTACCTTCTTTTAAAAAATGGAGAGTGAAGTTAAGTAAAATCAGAGAACTGGGAAAAAAATATGCAATAAGATTAGGCTCCATAAAAAAGTATGAAAATGCTGGAGTTTATTCGGGACATAGGTAATAGATCGGGTCAGTTTTAGAGCATTGGGTCTTGCTTATCTCCTAGGATCTAACATCCTCTACATACCCCTTTTTCTTTTCTTTTTTCTAAATTATGATTATTAACTATCTTGCATGTTTGCTATATCGTTCATAGGCCTAAGCCTAATTATTCAGCATGTTGTATTTTTCAGATAGTATTTCTCTTTTGCAACAGGGTGGTGTGAGAGACCGATGAGATATGTTCATTATTAAATAGTTAGCACTTTGCACTTTTGATGGTATTTATCTCTGTATCAAATAATGTAGTAATTATCTTACATGTTTGCTTTATCCTTCATAGGCTTATGCCTAATTGTTTAGCATATCGCAATTTTTCAGATAGTATTTCTCTTTTGAAACTGGGTGATGTGAGAGACCGATGAGATAGGTTCATTCTTAAATATTTAGCACTTTGCACTTTTGAGGGTAATTATCTCTGTATCAAATATTATATCTGTGAGTATTCTGACCATTTTGTAACATGCATTCTTACTCAACAGTTATGTAGTTTTGTAATTTGCACGAGCTCTCAATAAAAATAAAAAAAGAAGGAACCAATGCAAGTTGTTGCCATTTTTGATTCATCGCCATTTCATAGATTGTGTGTAGAGCTCTCTATGTCACACACAATTCCTAGTTTTCACCTGGTTAGTGGTAGTCTGTGATAAACCATCCTGACCATGTTCTTTGTCTGAGTTTTTTCTTGATGTGCCACATATAAGAAACTATGACCTGCTAGCAGGCTCCTGTATGTCAAAGCCTGTACCTTCTGGCGTGATGAAAAACGAAACTTGGCTTTTTAAAAATTATTATAAGTCTATATTTGTTATCTTTGTCAAGGTCCTGCATTGAGATGATTATTTGAAAAGTTCAGACTGGCACCAAGAAGCCTCTTTGGCTGCAACGGGGATGATTTTCAATGGATTTCCCTCCTGACATCCTGAACATCCTGATAAGACTGCACCATGACAACTTTGCACGGGTCAGGTGTGGTAGAAACGGGATGCTCTCAGGAAGATTCCCCGTTGACAGGGGGGTGAGGCAGGGTTGTGTGCTTGCACCGACCCTGTTCTGCCTTTTGTCAACGGGGTAATCGACCACCTGACTGGGATAGCTGACATTGATGCTCCAAAGCTCAACGGCAGCAGCGTGCCCGCTATTATGTTTGCGGACGACACCCTGCTGCTGTCAAAATCCCCGATGGGAATACAACGGGTCTTGGATGGGTTTGAAACCTTCTGTGCTGAGCGGGGACTGGAGATCAATGCCCTGAAAACCAAATACATGATTCTCACTCCTCCACCTTCAACACGCCCCAATCCCACCATAGGCACGCTGAGATTAGAGAGGGTTCACACATTTGAGTATCTGGGGGTGACCATCAATCAAAATCTGATCTGGGATACACATCGGACAAAGGCTAACATCAAATTAGCGCAGTTAGCGGGTGGTATCTCCAGGATGGCAAACAGATCAACTCACAAACCCCTCGGCCCAGTGCTCCAAATTTACAAAATGCAGGCCCGGGGGCAGTCACACACGGGGGGAGTTGTGGGGGCATATACCCGCCCAAAACCTGACAACCACTGAGAATACATTTATCAGGCAGATGGTGGCGTTACCACCAAGCACCCCACTCTTCCCGCTCAGACTAGATCTGGGCCTAAGAACAATTGAGGAAGAGCTGGGATTAAAACCACTAACTTTCTGGCGACGAATCTGGAGTACCCCAGAGCTCATGAGCTACAGGATGGAGTTGCAAGAGATTTTATCTCTACCAAACATAATGAACATTCCCTGGCTAAAATATATAAAAAAGACATGTGAGAGCCTGGGTAGGCCAGAACTGTGGTTGGACCCAGTAAATGCTTGTAGCAAGGTTTCTCGCAAATCTTTATCACAGGACTACTATGATTCTAAAATAATATCTTTACTACAGAATCCTCGCATGGGGTCATTAACTCACTCATTCACTAAATCCAAAGACTCATACCATCGGGAACTTGTCCTTGATACAATTAGCCCTGCCCTGACAAGAAAATTATTTTTACAGTGGAGGTATGGCACACTCCCTCTTAGAGCACTCAGCAGTACCTGGTCCCAGCCCCCTACCCCAGAGCTATGTCCAGCATGCACGTACCATCAGCAAAATGATTTGCATGTCATATTCTTCTGCAATGCTTATCAGAAACCCAGAAAGTACTGGCTCATTCCCCTTCTTAAAAACCTGGGGTTCAGGCACTTAATAGCAACACCTTTTTCCTTGTTGGTCGAAAGTCTTCACCATCTAAAGCTTCTATGTACTTATCAAACTTTAGGCAAAGAGGATCAGTAAGTCTTTTGATATTTACCCCCAACTACAGAGATGAATGGTCAACCCATCACAAATGTCTTTAAAGAAGCTAGGCGCAGGATAGAAATGTGTTATGCCAAAGAGGAGAATCTTATTATGACTAAGTATAAGTTCTATATGCAACATCAAAAGGTAGATGAGACTTGCCATCATCTGGTGTCAAACTCTTGGAGCTGTGCCCACTTTTGGACCCTGTAGCCCAGCTAAATGTGATTCCTGTGCACATCGAAGCCATGCGAGCCCACCCACATTTGGTTAGGCTTCCTGCTGCCCTTAGGAATAACTGAGTGGTGTTGCTTCCATTCAGGGGCCTGCCATAAAAATTACTGGGGTACTGGCTAAAAGTCTCCTTTGAGCTGCTTAATGTGGTTGCTTTCTTGCCTGAAGTTCGTTGTGTTGTCCTGTAACTCCATCAAGTCTTCGTGGGGTGTGGCAACTGTAGGCAATAAAGCCCCCTAAAATTCCTTTTGTATTGGTGCTCAATCCATTCCACTGCAGGTTTTAAAGTGCAGTGAATGAGATCTACCTGCACCTACAGCACATGTAATTGCTCCACCGCATTATTACCTTTTCCCTGTGAAGTATTTCGTTTAAGACTGGTTACCTGGACACTCTCATTCAATAGTTCGTAACCTGTGGTCCAAAGACGCTTGGGGGTTTGAGAGGCTTACTCAGGGGTTGTGCAACTGTTTTAAAAATTAAATCATATTTATCAATTAATATTGTACATACAAATATAGAGGCGAAATTGAACATTTAAAAAACTTTTTCTATGTTTGATCTTGAATTTACATAATATTTCAACATTTGAGCATTTGTTTGGTGTATACATATTTTTGTGTACTGTTTGAGGTCCAGATCACCGAATTTGCTTAAGCTGGGGGTCCCTAGCTTCCAATAATGACTCAGTGGGTTCCCCACACTCCAGTACTGATTCAGTAGGGGTCCACAGAAGTCAAACGGTTAAGAACTGCTACCCTAATCTATTATGAGAATAACCTGTGGTAGGAGGAGATTGCACCAAGTGCTTACCCTTGCCCGTGCCCTTAAGTTAACCTGCCATTCCTGTGTAGCAGCTCCGGATTTAAATATCCCATACTTACCGCATCCCGCTTTGTAAGGGGTGCAGCTAGCTAGGTCCCTAGATTCCTGGATTTCCATTTGGCTAAAATGGGCTTGAGTGTGTGAGAAGAGTGTTTGTTTCTTGGCATGGTGAAACCACAGTGATTCACTGCCCGCCAATTTGATGCAAAGCTTGCCACATGAACAGCAATGTTTCTTGCCACTGATTGCAGATCTGGACTTCCAAAGTTTTGGGCTGCTTTGCTGTAAGCATTCCAATGCCAGTCAGAGGTATTTGTAATCCACAATCAGTAAGAAGCTGAGTGCTGTTATACCTTCCTTGTCTGAGATGGCTAACGGAACAGCAGCATCTGAAATAGAAACCTGAAACCCTGTGGTGAGGGTCAGTGCTGAACACCCGTGCAGATAAAGCTGAGGGGCAGTTGGGCCGGGTTAGAGGGGGGGCGATTTCGACAAACGACGATGAGGGAAAATGAAATAAATAATTTTGCCTTATCGTTTGTAGAAAAAGACCCCCTCCCACGCCCACCCTCCCATCTGGCCCCACCGCTCTTACCTGCATGGGTCATGACTGTTGACACTACATGTCACGGTATACCTACACTTCAATAATGAGAGCAAGTAATCACTTGGCGTCAAATTGCGCAATTTACGAATATTGTGCTTTTACACTATCATCATGAATATATCATGTTCACAGTTTAGAAGTGTTGTGAAACTATGCTACTAACAAGAATACACAGGTTAGGGCCATGATTGGAATACGGGGCTAATAGTGTGACAAGTGTGGGATGTTGCCAACCAGCCTATGTACTAAAAACACTTCACTGAGGTCCAGATTGCAATGGGACGCAATCTGATTTACGTCATGAATATTCATGAGAGAGGTTACAAACTGTAACAAATTATGATTGGTGGCCATGACAGAGATGGTGTCCTGCTGGGGTCAGCAGACCACCACCTCTGTGATTGTGTTTTTTAATCATTTTCTCTTAGCCTGTTTTCCATAAAATGTAGCTGCTTTACTGTGTTTTAAAGTGTTTTTTTTGTTTACTTTTTGCTTGTTTGAAAGTACAGTGGTTCCCTGGACCACTATTTATCTAGTCATGGATTTATTTTTACATTGACCAAGGGGAGCAAAGTTTTGAGGACTCCTTCCCTTTTGCGAATAACATACTAACCTATGTTGGAAGTCAGTAAAATTTCAATGCTGTGCAACCAAATTTCATTTGCAGTACATTGATATATATATATATATATATACCACAACAAATCGCTATTTGGAAGGGATGACCTGAACACGCCCTTTCCAAATATTCCTTCTAACGATTCTGCAACATGTTACCAAATCACAAAATGGGCTTAGTACATACCAAACAAGCATTGGCATAGCCAATAGATCTCGCCTTTGGGACCTTTTAAGTGTTTAGCCATGCAACAGTTGATGTTGTTGCACTAAGGATATTGTGCTGCACAACTAAATACTTATAAGGTCCCAAAAGCAAAAACTATTGGCTATGCCAATGCTTAATTTATTTGAACCCAGGTTTGCGAGTACAGGTTGATGATTGCTCCCAATAAATTCAAAGGTGCTCTCCAGGCTTTGGCCCATAGTTTGGATCTTGGCGCTTTGTCGAAAGCTGCTTTGAGATCTACGAAGCATGTGTAGAGGATGTTTGAGTTGACAATGCTTGGCTGGCTAAAAGGGTAACTGCCGATATGTTTATTAAGGTGCCCATTCCGGCCCGGAATCCGGTCTGCATTTTTGGAATTACATTTATGCTGCTGATCCAGGTCTCCAGATCTGCCAATAACTTTGATGCGTAGATCTTTGCCTCTACATCGATGAGGGCTATCTGTCTGTAGTTCTTTGGGTCTGAACGTGTCCCTGATTTATATATGGGCTGAAGGATGCTGCCCCGCCAGGAGTCGGGATGATACTGGCCTCCAAGCTGTGTATGAACAGGGGGGTTAAATGGCTAGACCAAAACGCCGGATCGTTCCTAAACAGGGCGTTAGGTAGGCCGTTAGGGCCTGATGCCCTGACTGATCTCAAATGTTTAATTATGTTCGATACCTGCTTTTAAGTAATCTGTGCTTGTTCTTCCCTTAGCTCCTGCCTGGTGGGTCTTGGCTTACTTTTTGGATTTCAGGAGTTTCTTTTTGAGGTTTGTCTTTGGTTAGATTTTTTGAGTAAGTAGCTAATGACTCCGCAGATGGTCGTCTATGAGACTAATCTAGTTCCTCTTTGATGCTTTGGTTCAGGTCTTCGGACTTTGTGCTCGAACTAATATGCATTCCGATCTTGTTTGGAGCATAGGCAGTGCTAGCTACACTTGAGGGGGCTGTTGTATTATATGTTGCTTCAGTGTGAGCTCTCCAGGTTTGCTCCATTATATCCGAGTTGAAGTGGCGATGTTTGCAGTTTAGCAGAAAGTTGATGTTTGCCCAAAACTGTTTAGAGTTTCTCTGCTTACTAGCGTGGAGCATGTTGATCTCGAGTTGTTCCTTGCATGTTTGCTTGGCCGCCTTTATTACCTGTTTTAGGTACTTTTTAATTTTTTTCTATTGTTGTAAGGATCTGTTTTGTCGGATGGGTTGTACTGGTGGCAAGTATAATGATACGACTGTCAAAAAAAGTACATTTGTGAGTGTTTTATTCACAATATGGGTACAGGATGGCATGTCATGCTTATGTAATATTAGCTTACATATACATTAAAAGTGTTTGCTAACATTATAATGCAGATATAACTACACTATACATATAATAAAATGTTAGTTATAATGATACATTTATAATAAACATATTATTATACAACTAACACACTTTTACTGATACATACACAAAGGAAGAGTGTAAGGTATACACAGACAATATGGGCTAGAAATACAGATAATTATGTTATGGACACCTATATCAATAGGTGTGTTCAATATATTATGGGTATAATCTGAAAACATACATACACATAGGCTGTAGATAGCTATTTTTAGGCACCTGCTATAGGATTGGAACTACTGTTGTAGCTTTCATATATAGAAGTATTATCATGGATAACTTTCCTTTTTAGCATAACATATACTTACAAAATGCATAACGATAAAGATCTGTATATATATATATTCACTAAAAAGAACAATAGGTTTTAGGTCATATATAGTTAGGAATTAGCATTTAAAAAACCATTGAAATTGCTCCTATATAGTTAGTTGTACTAACTATATTTCGGGCACCCGCAATCCACTACTGATGATGTCACATATTACATCATTCATGACATGGTCAGTGACATCACTGATGACATCACTGATGACATCTCAAATGACATCACTGATGACATCACTGATGACATCTCCATTGACATCACTGATCACCTCACTGATGATATCATTCATGTGATAATACGATGCACTTCTTCACACTCTAATATAACCTTTGATACGCCCAGTGTTAAACAAAGACTACCATTCTTGAAACCATTGACACATCAATACCAGTTACTACATACGCACACACTGATTGCTAGGTCTACACACACATCCAATCATTTACCCATAGAATCACTCATACATACAGTCACTCATCAATACAACACTATCATCTGCACTCAAACACCTATACAGACACTCATACTCTGCCACTCATCCATGGAGTTACTCACACATCTAGTCAGTCATGCAAAGAATCAATCACACCTTCATTTCCTTAACTATACAGTTATACACACAACACCTTACTTATTCAAACATATACTAACACATACTTACTTTGTTATACAATTACTGATACAAGTACACAATGATCCATACAGCCACTCGCACAATCAGTGGCTCTTATGTATAGTCATTTATATATGCCAGCTACCCACACACACACTCAGTCTCCCATACAAATACTTGGGCAAACAATCAATAACACATATAGCCACTCATATAGCTACTGATCAACACATGCAGTTGCTTACACAACAACAGACATACTGATGCACACATTCAGACAGTTTAGTCACTAACCCATGACACATTTAATCACTCACTCATACATTCAGTCATGTACCTACTAAATCTTTCATCCAGACACTTATACATCCACTCATTCTTCAACATATTTAAACTTTACAGAAACACACAGTCACTGGATGATGTCATCAGTGATGTCATCAGTGATGTCATTTGAGATGTCATCAGTGATATCATCAGTGATGTCACTGACCATGTCATGAATGACGTAATATGTGACATCATCAGCAGTGGATTGCGGGTGCGCGAAATATAGTTAGTACAACTAACTATATAGGAGCAATTTCAATGGTTTTTTAAATGCTAATTCATAACTATATATGACCTGAAACCTATGGTTTTTTCACTGAATTTCAAAGGTTTTTTAAATGCTAATTCCTAACTATATAAGGCCTGAAACCTATGGTTTTTTCAGTGAATTTGCAAGGTTTTTTAAATGCTAATTCCTAACTAAATAAGGCCTGAAACCTATGTTTTTTTCAGTGAATTTGCAAGGTTTTTAAAATGCTAATTCTCTTAGCGGATAACGTTTAAATATGTTAATATCCTTGTGGGACCACCTGAGCAGCCCTAGGGATCTGATTTTTGGACCGGAGCAATATGCTCTCTGATTGTGCCGTATTTCTTGCCTTCTGCCCCCCTGATTGTGCCGTATTTCTTGCTTCTGCCCCCCTGATTGTGCCATATTTCTTGGCTTCTGCCCCCTGATTGTGCCGTATTTCTTGCCTTCTGCACCCTGATTGTGCCATATTTCTTGCCTTCTGCACCCTGATTGTGCTGTATTTCTTGCCTTCTGCTCCCTGATTGTGCCGTATTTGTTGCCTTCTGCCCACTAATTGTGCCGTTTTTTCTTGCCTTCTGCCCCCTGATTGTGCCGTTTGTTGGGCCTTCTGTCCCCTGATTGTGCCGTTTTTCGTGCCCCTGCCCCCCTGATTGTATTATCTTTGCCAGTGTTTTTTTCGCTGCAGGTATTGCCTTTGCCTGTGTTTCTTTGCTGCCGTTATTGTCTTTGCCAGTGTTTCTTTGCTGCCGTTATTGTCTTTGCCAGTGTTTGTTTGCTGCCGTTATTGTCTTTGCCAGTGCTTGTTCGCTTTGCCAGAGCTGTGTGGGCTGTGAGAGCTGTGTGGGCTGTGAGAGCTGTGTGGGCTGTGAGAGTGTGAGTTGTGTGGGCTGTGAGATCTGTGAGAGCTGTGTGGGCTGTGAGAGCTGTGTGGGCTGTGAGAGCTGTGTGGGCTGTGAGAGCTGTGTGGGTTGTGAGAGCTGTGTGGGCTGTGAGGGCTGTGAGGGCTGTTTGGGCTGTGAGGACTGTGAGGGCTGTGGGGCCTGTGAGAGCTGTGTGGGCTGTGAGAGCTGTGTGGGCTGTGAGAGCTGTGTGGGCTGTGAGAGCTGTATGGGCTGTGAGAGCTCTGAGATAAGATTGCTGGAATTTATCCTACAAACAAATTTAGGACGTTTTTATGGGTACTGGAGAAGCACAAAATGTGCGATTTTTAAAAATTGATTATTAGTTGTTCTTTTGAGGTGTATAGCGCTAGTTGGGAGGTCAGCTGCTGCAAACCAAGAGGCGTTTGGGAGAGCAACATGATGTCGTCCGCATATTGCAGGCTAACTATTGGGGTATTTCCCAACTTGGGAGCGTTGTCCTGAGTTAGACAAAGTTTGCTCTCTATGTCGGCGGTGTAGATGTTGAATAAGCTGGGTGCCAGTACACATCCCTGCTTTAGCCCGTTGTCAAGAGTTTCTTAGTTAAGCCCCGGCCATCCCCTTTTTAGGTCTTGCCTGAGCCAGCGCATGCGCCGCTCTGGTGAGACTTTTAGTTACGGCTACAGAATATGGCACCACTGTGGCCTAGAGCTTGCGTGCAGGAGCGCAGCCGCCAGCTTTAGCGCCTGAGGCACACAACTTGGTCACCACTCGCGTGTTTTAAAATTATTATTTTTTTGCACGCGCACACACATCTCCCGGGCTTGGGGTATCAGCATAAAGCATGCGCTGCCTTTATTTTCTTATGCATGACGTGGCGTGCTCCATCCTGCTTGTTTTTTATTTCGTTCTGCTTGTTCTTTGGTGCTGTTCAGCTTCTTCTCCCAGCCATTGTCCCTCCACCATCACCTCCTAGCGGTCGGATATTCAGAACCATTTTGTTTGATGCGAGACTGTAAGGAGCTTGCCTCACAATTGTTTTGGGGGGGGGAGCGGGTGGTTGCATTGGTGGCGGGCAAAGTGCCTTTGAGATAGCTCTTGGCCGAAGCTCTGATCCCTCCTAGACTACGCCCCCTCCTCACACGGTGAAATTTGTTTATAGGTTGGCAGATATGTGACAGCAGTGGATGCACAGGTCAGAGTTTATGTTCAGATTTACTGGTGTAACTGGCACTCATGATTTTACTGTGTTTTTAACAAGTTTGCCTAAAGCGTCTCTTTCTGTATGGCTGCCAGTTGCTTCCAAGTTCATTCAGTGTGACTTTTTTTTTTTTATCAAAAGCTGTAATTATGTTGTGGGTTTAGCCCCTCACCCTTTAAAGGCCTATGAAACTACAAGTCTCACTATCCCAGGATGCAATACTGAACAGTTTGGTTGTCAACACTGGTCAATGGGTTACCTAGTTCTAAATGTAGCTATGTTATCCCTCATCAAGCTATTAGTTACTCTTGTACCCACAGTGCATGAAATCTCAGTTTTCCATTTAGTGCTGGCATGTTCTGTCCAGTAGACATTCCCTTTCCTTCTCCTGCTTGTGCACCCTGAGGACACTCACATAAGCCTAAAGTCCAATTCACTTTTAAAATGTTTCCGTAACTTTCTCTATGGAACTATTAACCGCTTTTGGAAGCAGGCGTAAGGTGCCTGATATCCGTGAAGGACTTTACCCTGCTGGGGTTTAGTGTACTATCATAGCGTTGAGCAGTAAGAAGTTATTTTTTTTAGGCGAAGAAGAAAACAAGGGGACAGGTAGTTTTTTGGCCAGACAAATGTGTTGGTTTTGTCAATTGGGGTTCGAAGTCTGATTTCCTTTGTCCACATTTTACAACGAACACATTAAAGAACGTTTTCAAGGTAATGCCCCCCCCCCCCAGACTCTATGTAATGGCTCCCGATCTTGACACGGCACTCCATATAACTCTTCAAGAAGTAATCAAGCTTTGGCAAAGTTAAAAGGATGCTCCTTATTTGCCTATTTACTTGCTATTATTTTTCCTGTGCCTCCATAACCTGGTTGTGCATTTCTGCCTATGCCTCCTTTTGCCTCTTGTACCCCATTTGCTGCTGGGGGAGGCACCTAATTTGTGTCTTCTCGTCCCTGCCTGTACTGTGTTCCTTGCCTGTGTTCTTGAAGTGCCTGCTCTGTTCACCATTCCCAACTGGCATATACCTTGCTATGACAAGCTCTGTATGCCTCTGCCTTAATGTGGTGTATAACATACCTAAATGTTTGCAGGATGCATAGCATAGACATCCCATAGCGAAGTCAGCAGATATACATGCAGTCAAGAATTAATGACAAAACAATGAAATAATTGAAACCACGCCAATTTCTATTGGGGACAATTATATTGGAGGTTTATTCAATAAGGTAATGGGTTAACGTACAAGACGTCCAAGAGTAGCCAATGAAATGACCTGTTTGATTTACCGGTAGTCACCAGGACTTGCCATCATGAGACTATAAATGAGTTTGTAGCTAGGTTTTATGAGTTGTCTAACAAGTGTTGTTTTGGAGCCATGACATACGAACTAATTAGAGACCAGGCATTACTTGCCCGCTTATAGAATACTAAAGACGGACGTATCACCCCCGATTGTGTTTGCGGTAGCCAAATTCTTAACTGCGATGTGGCATATACGTACTCGCTGCACGCACTTTGACATAGATTCGGTATAAGTTTTAAAACAATTTCATGTTTTGTTGACATCTAATTGAAATACAGTGCATTCAATCTACGATATTTTAAATCTGACTCGTGATTTATGATAGGCAAACTATTGTAACTGCCTGATTCTGTATAATAGGATGAAATCTGTAATGTTATTTTTTAAACCATTGTTGAATGAACCTGTATTAACTAAGTGTACTTTTTTAAACTTTGGATGCAATCTTTTATGATCTATTCGATCGAAATAAAGAACGAAATGATGATTTTCAATGATTCAATATTTTCAAGGCAGCCGTCACCTTTTAAAGACCAAAGGTATCACAAGTGAAAGTAAATGCTCATCCTAACCACAGTGTCCTCTATTTACAGCCAGGAAGAGCTCTCACCAATTTGCCAACCAAGAAGAAGAGGAAGCTGCCCTCATATACAACTTCCAGCCTGTGTATGTGGAGAACTTCACAGCCTATGAGCAGGTGTACTTTTTCTAGAAGTATTGTCAAGTGAGAGACTTAAATTTCACACAGACCCAGAAATGCACCTGCACGTCCACATCCCAAGAGTCACGGTGTGATCTACATTGCTATGGATTACTGTCTTCATCTGCTTCCTGGAA
Source organism: Lissotriton helveticus (assembly GCF_964261635.1). NCBI lineage: Eukaryota > Metazoa > Chordata > Amphibia > Caudata > Salamandridae > Lissotriton > Lissotriton helveticus. The sequence continues at coordinate 527,304,145 of NC_136072.1, forward strand.
TAAGATACAGGAAAACCTTGTTACTTCTTTGTGCTCTAGAGCAGCGGTTCTTAACTTTTTGACTACTGTTGACCTCCACTGAATTATTTCTTGAAGCCGTGCACACAGCCTATGGAATTTAAGTGAATTGAACCTCAAATCTATATTAAAAAATACAGAAACAAGTATGCATCAAACAAATATACAAACTATAAACTATTTATTATACTGCACAAACAAACAAAAAATGCAAATGTGGAAAATGTAATTGAAAGGTTGGACTTTGTCAAAATGTTGTTTTATTTCAAAAACATGAAGGGAAATATTCGACTCTAGCATATCACTTTGTCATTTTTTCTCCTAATGCATGCTTTCTTTTTGCCGAGTATACCACTGCACTTCAGTTGAGTACACCAATTTTCCAAACTAGATTCAGTTTGCTCTACTTTTGCTGCTCCTACAAATCAAGGTAAGAATGCTAATTCCATTTTTAAAATGTTTAATTCCTTCACATTTGCAGCAGGTTTTAAAACTTTCAATTTTGCTTTTCTATTTACTTTATTATTCTGCTAATATTTAATTTCTAAACAATCTGGAACTCCAGGAGTCAGTGGACCACAGGCTAGGACAAACGACTCTAGAGCTTAGAATATTTTGTTTTAAAATCAATTTATTGTATGTGGTGTATTGTTATTTTTTAACAACGGGTCCTTCGTAATGAATCTTACATTCCAAAAAGTTGTGTCCCGCTGCCTGACTAAGTGTTTTGCAAATCCACGAATGGTGGCTTTGCTGGCAGACCATTGTGTGCTCACTCAGGCCACCGTTCCGGAGTTATGAAGGAAGTAGGATTGGAGCTCTGTCTATAGTGTCTGGACAAAGGTTTGGTATTGAAGATACCACGCGTTGATGCGCCGCATGGGTCTTGGACATAAACAGACAACAGTGTGAGGACCCGTCCCTCCCAGGACCCAGTGATGCCTACATATCGACCCCTGTCATCAGCCCAGGTGGAGTCTACGCTAAGAGGAAATGTGTTCTTTACCATAATGTTCACCCCTCTGGAGCCATTCGTGAATCCTGGGTGCGCCACTAGTTTATATCCGCTCCTGTTCATCGCTCTACAGGCGTGACCCATAAGATGTGTCTCTTGAAGAAGCACAACATCCAGGCCCTGTTTCTTAATATATTGCAGAACAATGCTCCGCTTAACTTTGTCCCCAAGCCCGTTGACGTTCCAACTTAAAATGTTAATGCTTTTATCCCAGTGTGTGTGCATTGGTAATGTAGAAAGTCTTTTGTGCATTCGCCGTGCCTGCAATCGGGCGTAAATGAGAAGAACAAAGAAAAACCCCTTCAAACCCACCGTCCAACAACCCGCTTCCCTGCCCTCTGGACTTTTAACTGCCCATACCAAACTGGCAAAGTGCCTGTCGCCCAAATTCTGATACTAAGAAACAACTAAAAGTAGAAAAGAGGAGGGACGCCAACACTCCGTCTCCCCATCCCCCGGATAATTCTTTGAATCAATTGTCCCCAATTGGGCCGTCTATGAAGCTTCCCCGGAGTGAGGCGGAACATGGTGAGACTATGTCCAGCTGTGGGGCCACCAGGACCCCGTTACCTGAGTGAGTTTGTGTGGAAAACAACGGCACCTAGCAATTCTCATCCTCGGTCTTGCGACTCCAGATCGCCGTCCCCGCTCCTCCCTCCTGGACCGCTGTCGATTCAGCTGTCCAGCCAGTCCGAAGCCACTGCCGGATTATCAAAGAACCATGCCCGTCCCTCCACTTCCACACGGAGACAAGCCGGAAACATCATTGCATATTTAAGTCCCCTCTCCCTGAGCTTCATCTTGACAGCCATGAACGTTCGACGTTGTCTTTGCAACAATTGCGTGAAGTCCTGGAAAAAGGATATAACGGCATTTTCATATTGCAGAGGGGGTGCGGTCCGCGCATGCTGCAGAATTGCGTCACTGAAGTTCAGTGCTATTAGCAGGTGCAGTGGTGCGCCAGGCTTGGGTCTTCCTCCCGGGATTCTATGTGCATGTGTAGTGTAGTTCCTATATTCCCAATAGGCTCTGTGCATTGGAATAAAATATCCTATAGATGTGACGTAGGACTTAGGTCGACTAGGTCTCTATCGAATATATTAGACTTAATTATGAGTACCAGCTTGCTCAGAGGTCACTAGAAACTTTCTCGGGTTCACCAGAAGGGATTTCGTTTCTGACAACCGAATAAACATGACACCTTTGTTTCCCTAAGATAATACTGATCTTTAGAGTCGTGGAAACAATAGATAGATATTTTACTCAGTCATTCGTGCATGCTTCGTTTCAACAGAGTTGCAGAGAAGTAGAGAGACGGGCTTTTTCAATAAAAGTTATTTATTGAACAGTCTTCTTTCTCAAGCATAAGAAATTAACTGCTACAATCGTAATACTGGTTGCAAAATATAATGCATACAGTATAAAGAGTAGAATAAAATAATACTGTAAGAGCATTGTATGGTTCCTAGACCATAGATAAATACATACATAAATAACAGAGGCTAAAAAGTACTCAACTGGTGCATCTAAAATACGCCTACCCCGATGTACCTAAACTAAGCTTAGTACGAGGGAAGGAGTAAGTGAGGTGTAGCATTAATGTAGTATTCTTTTGCCAAGAATCTATCCAAGATTTCTCTAAGGGTCTAATATGCTCTGTACTTTGGTGTAGAATGGAGAAGGTCAGTCTCAGGACTCGATTTCCCAACAACCTGCAAGGGTAGCTTGGAAACACTGGAGCTGGATTTCTCGGCAAGAGAAAAGACAGCGTTTCTCTCTCAGTGCGTCTGCTGGAGGGTCGGCTTCCTTCGGCACTTGCTGTAGCACGATGCGTCGGGCAAGTAGATAGTCGAACTTCTCCAAACCACCGTGTGCTTGCTAAGGCAAGTGTGGGCATATTTATATCTTGAAGGTGCCGAGTTTGACGTAAAGGTGGGCATAATAACGTCATCAAAGAGTCTCAGTTCTTTGAAAACTCCATGAGTTCTTGGACAAGTCAGTATTCGAGCAAGGAGAAGTCTGTAGCTGCTGAAGCCGAGTTTTCCAAGAAATCGTTGTGGATTTTCGGAATTAGTGGAAGTAGCCCTGCTGTATTTGGACTGCATGCAGGAGCGTAGCTAGGGGGGTGCGGGTGGGGGGGGAGGCGCTTCCGCTGGCAGCAGTTAGGCGAGGCCGGCAACTGTTGGCAGCGCTGGCGCTGCTCGGCGGTTAATTGAAATAAATGACCCACCCCGCGACCTAAACCACGGACCAGATGGCCACTGAAGAACAGAACTGTGCAGCTGAGCTGTTGAATGTTCCTGCTGCTGAGCCTAAGTGAGTGAGCCTTGGGCGGGCGGCTGGCGCACGTTTCTTTGCAAGTAACACATGTTCTTCTCACCTCCCCCCACCCCCCCCCCTTGTGTCCTAGTGGCAGTTTTTCATCTTATATCCGCCCCGAGATCTGTTTTTGCTCCGAGTTGTTTTCTTCCTTGTTCAGCGTCCCCGTTCGTTAACGTGCACCAGCAACACTTCTGCAACTGGGAAAAAATGACTCCTCATCCCATAAATTCAGTATCAGCTGCAAGAGAGTGGAGTCGTACGGGACAGTCATAAAAATCGGAGTCTGATCAATTTATACTTTTAAAATTATTTGGCGGCAAATCATGTGACAGAATCTGTTTTGGCTTACTTATTTGCTCACAAAGAGTGTATTTTTAAATCCTAGGGGGTTAAAGCCCCAGCTGCTTAGATGTTTGTGTGCCCTGCAGTTTTCATGGAGCGACTATGTTATGGCAACCCTGGTATTTAATTTACTTGCTGGAGTGATCTGTGTTTTATCTAGTAAACATTTTGACTCAAAGTAGGATTAAGGGTTAATGTCCCTGCTGCAAAGCATATTGTGTAACGTGCAGATTGCACGTTCGTATTTTCTGTAGGTATGTATATAAAAAAAGAGGGCGGTTCCCGGCCTTTGACGCAGAAGTTCTTATGTTTCTTGCTATTCATAATGTGCAATTCTCAATATAGCGAAGTGAGCTATGACTCGGCTTCAAGGAGGAGCTGCATGTAAACTGCAGGCCTTGGTTTAGAACATTGTTTATGCCTCAGTCTGTAGTTATTCAAGGTTACCGGGCTCCTGGCAGAGACGCTGCATTTAAGGCCACAATGTGAACGCGAAAGAGCACCTACACCCATCGATAACCAGGCATGATAACTTTGCACTTTACCATCTGCCTTTTGCAGGTTGGTATCAGTATTCGAATTGCGGAGAGCAGCTGTGTTTAATGTCACTATTTAAATCTGTAGGAACGGTACCCAATGTTTACACAATTACTGCACACTTTTATTGCTCTGCGTGGCTGTAATTGGGGGGGGGGGAGGTTTTTGAGCCCATGGTACGGTACCTCCCTGCTTTCTCGGGAGAGCCTACGTCTTTGGGGGTCAGATAGGTGTTCAAACTTTGTTCCTGGTGTGCAGAACACTCTTCTCGACTGTTTTCCCCTTTACGTAGCGAAAACTCTGATTTGGGTGTCACAACTTCATCTGATACTATTTTTATTTTGTTTTATGCATTTTTATATTGCGCAGACTCTACCCGAAGGTGTCAGAGCGATTCACAAAAGGAACAGTAATGATACATGAGGAGAAAATTACATGAGAACAAATTACACAAAAGTAAACGTTAAGTTACATGAGGCAAAAGTGACAATTGTGAGCAAATCAAATACAAGAGGTAGCAAATAGTACATTACAGGAGGAAAAAGTGGCATGTGTGGAAGTTACAAAAGCGTACAAAGTACAAGTAGAGGTATAATACTGCAATAAATGGCAGACACTCAAGCACAAGAACACACGTTACGTGGGAAATGGTGGCACTTGTGCAAGTGTCTAAAGCAAACAAAATGTAAGAGGTAGCAACCAGTACGTTACAAGAGAAAAGTGACGTGTGCATGTTACAAAAGAGTACCAAACACAGGTAGAAGGATAATACTGCAATAAATGGCAGACACTCAAACCGCCAGGAGGGTGACTGAGTGGGCTGAAGCAGACCCTGAAAGTACTGGAATATTTCATCGCCCCTATAGAACCAATGTTTTTTTTTGTTGCTTTAAAATGTACTATTTAACCCCCTTTTGAAAACCATTTTGAGGGTGAAAACCCCTAGCAGACATAATATGTCTGTTGCATACCTGACTAAAATGGTGATGCTGTCAAGATCACTGTACTGTTTCTCAAACTTACCAATTCCCAGATCTGGATGCCATGCTAGGGGATCTAATTGAAATAATGAATGGTGCAGAGTAGCACTTTCCTTTCCAAATTGAAACTACCCACGGATCAGGGAGGCCTGGGAGCCCTGCACTTCAAGCACTGCTATCTAGGGGTGCAACTTCAGCGGCCTTCTCATGAGCACTATCTCGCAGTGCAACTTCAGTGGCCTTCTCGAGAATGAATGTGTATAGTGTGGCCTATGTGACATTGGTTTCATGCATAAGGACCTGAGGGGTGATTCTTAAATGACATGCATGGAGTGGAGCAAAAAGGAGATAGCTATAGCTTTGCTTATGTTTCTAAATACTGTTGTTGTTTGGTGGAGTGTGGGTGTAGAGTGTGATCTATGTGGGAGTTGTTTTGGTGTTGTGCTTGATGTCTAGCGGGTGGTTTTACAGCTGTGGTCTTGTAGTAGCAGTTAAGTATGGAGTGGTGTAAAGAGGAGGAAGAGATACATTTACTTATGCATTTAGCTACCATTTTAGTGCTGGTGGGCCTTCATCAACTGAGACTTGAACTTCGAGGTTTGCTCTATGCTTATGCCGCAGTTTCACGCCCTTTCTTATGCAGTGGAGTAGAGAGTGGCGTCGTAACTTAAACCCTGCCAATCCACCCCTGCTGCTCGCCGTAATTTTTCCCCAGATCCTCCCCTCCTCGCCGCTACCTGCTATGGGCGGCAATCTGGGGGATAGCCCGGGCGCCAGAAGCTCTAGCTACGCCACTGACTGCATGAGCTATGTCTAAATATGGTTATGATTTCTATGCCTATATAAGGATATGGTGATTTATACCTATATAAGATCATGAATCGGGAAAATTACAATAGAGTCCTAAAATGTTATACAACACATGATTGATGGTGAAAAACTTCCCCAGTCCCTTAGGTTTGAGGTAGTTTAAGATGAGGTCCTCTCTAAACAAGTCCGGCACTGGCCCCTCTGCTTTTTCGGGCACACCTAGGATGCGGACATTGTTGCGTCGTGACCTTCGCGATCATCCAGTTTGTGTTCGGCCGTCTCATAGAAGGATTTAAGATCTTGTACTTCTCATTGGAGTAGGACTACATCAACTATTAGACTGGCTGTCTTTATATCCAAAGTTTTTACCTTCTCGTTCATTTTCGTGGGGTCAGCCTGAATGAGGTTCACATCGATGGAGATAGTGCCCATTTTATGTTCTAAAGATGATTTGACTCCATTGATGACTGCCAGAAGGTCCTGCAGTGTCAGGTCCAGGGTGGTGCCCTCAAGTTCATCCACTGCCTTAGGAGTGTGGCGCAGGTCTGATGGTGAGCCCTTGGGAAGAGTGTACCAGACTTGTTTCATGCTCCTGGGACCCCGGGCCGGGCCGTTTTCTGCTTCATGTTTCCCTGTCATCGCGCGTGTAAGCATCCAGACCCGCTCGCCGCGCCTGAGCCGAAAGTAACTCTGTGGGTGTGGAGGGAAGAGGGGAGGAGGGAAAAGTCAGTTACTTAGAGCTGTCAACTTATCACAGGTACCAGGGTCAGATGCAGGGGGTGCAAAAGGTGAGCGGCCCCCTTTGTGTCCGCGACCGGCTGTTGAGCCAGCGTATGTGCACTCCACCCCAGGGAATTACAGTCTCTCTGTAGCAGCTCCCGCACAGCCCAGGGTGGGTGGCATGCGAGGACGAGGTGGCTGTTTGGTTGAATAGGAGATGATCGCCGGCAGGAAGGCAAGGGTTTCAATGCGCGCTCTCTCATGAGTTGCCGCAACTTACTGTGGTTATGTCGCACCAGTGTTTGTGTGCTTAAGGGGCAGCGCGGATGGATCCTAGGTCACGGGAGAGAATCCTCCGTCGATACTGCGCACCGGTGCTTCAGGGAGGAACAGCGCTGCCGGCCGCTATGCACTCAGCAGCCGCAGGCTCACAGGCACTTGCAGGCAGAGGAGTGCACTCTTCCCAGCTCCCGGGCGCACCTCATTGGCTAATATGGCAGGGCCACACGAGAAACGCTGAGGGTAGCCCCTACCTACCCCCAGGTCAGGCTGACCGGCGAATCAAAGGCCCCATCAATCAGGCGATCCGGCCCTCGGGCGGGATCCAAGTTATGTACTGGCCGGTCTAAATACCTCCGCGCGAGGCCCAAAGGGATTTCACGATGGTAGCGACACTACAGTCAGAGGCACCTTGGCCGATTGTCCTGAAGCGAACGAACCCACAAGTTTCCCGCTGACCGGCGAAATTCCGGTCCGAGCAGCTGGCTCTACTCCACACTTTGGCGGTGAGTCGCAGTACTCCAGCCCCCGGCATGAGACGTTCATCCAGGCCCAAAAAGACGGGACCCGTATCTCCGGTTCTGAGCGCCGTTCGGAGCTTGGAGCTACATGGATCGGCGCCACTCGCTGTCGGCTGTCATTTGGGGAACCATTGAGGCAGGATTACTGGCAGGATATGGGTGTCAAGGAGATGGTCTCGACTGAGCCGAGGTCTTAAGCGGCCATTTTGGTCCGACTCTTGGCCACTTCCTCCTTCGCATTTTTTAAATGCAATGTACGGCATGTTTGCCAGGGCGGTTAACTCATCCGGTGCGCCTGGTGGCCCGTGGGACTGTTTTCCTTTAACATGGGTGTACCCCAACATTATGCCCAGGACCCCTTTATGCCTTTCATGCCAATGACTCCAACTTGACCTCTCCCGACGCTGATATTCTCGATGCCAATCCCGTCACAGGAAAGGATGGACTAATCGCCGGCGCTGTTGGGCTCCAGTCCAGCACCTTCTCGACTTCGTATGGCATCTCCAGCCGCACCTGAAGGGCCTCCGTCGACGCCGGCTCCGGAGTCACCGGCGCCGCGTCTCACACTGCAGACGCCGATACCAAAGATACGATTGAGAAGGGAAGCTCAGAGGTTTCTGGAAGAGGAGGAATTCCAGGAAGAAGCGGAGGAAGGAGTCATACTGGATCCCGGGGATGATTTTGAAGGGCTTCAGGATGCTAGGGGGCTGGACACATCACCAGAGTGGGAGCTCTCTTCTCCCAAAGCAATTCCTTCTCAGGAGGTTTCTTCCTACCATTTTATTAAAAGGAAGGCTGCTGACCTTATGGATTTACAGTTGCCCACTGCAGAGGTCAAATCAAACATTCTGACGGAGGTTCTTCACTCTCCTTCATCAGTGATGGAACCTTTACTTCTGCTCAATGAAGCCTTGAAGAAACCCATCTTGGAAGTTTGGCAGAAGCCTCTGTCTGCCCCAGCTGTTTTCAGAATGGTGGCAAGGCAATACGAAGTTGCGTCTGGGGATCCAGCTTTTTTGTCAACACACCCTTCACCTGAGAGCTTGGTGTTTTAAGCTTCATATTCCTCGAAACAATCTTCAGGTTCCATTCCCTCCACTCCGGGGGATAGGGATTAAAAAAAATAGAACAGTCGGTTAAATAGGTATTTTCATCGGCCAGTATGGTTTTGAAGTCGACTAATGCCATGTGCCTGTTGGGAGGCTACATCCATGCGTTGATGGACTCAGCTAAGGATGTGATTCCTAAACTGCCAGAGGATATCCAGGGACACTTCATGGAGATGCTGTCGTGGAGATGCTGTCGGACACTCAAGCTGCAGCCGGTCAGGTGATTCAGTTCGGGCTTGATACGGCTGACTCAGTTGCTAGGGGGATGGGCTCATCGGTGGCAACTGGGAGGCATGCCTGGTTCAGAGGATCAGGATTCTGTCTGGATGTTCAGGCCACACTGTTGGATCTTCCCTTTGATGGCTTTAGACTCTTTGGGACCAAGGTGGACTCTGCTCTACACGTTTTAAAGATAATAGAGCTACCTCTAGATCTTTAGGTTTTCAATACCAGCCTAGGGGTTTTGGATACCAGAGATTTCAGGGTTTTAGGAAGGCTACTCCTTTTCGGGCCCGACAGCAGCAGCAGCAACAACAGAACCCGCTGTTTAGAACATGCAGAGGGAAAGGAAGAGGTCGTCTGCAAGGGTCTGCTCGCCAACAAGTCTCCTCCTCCTCCCCATCCTCCCCATCCTCTCCTGTTTGCCCAACTGGCTCCGCAGGGAAGCAGCTCTAGATCCCCCACCTTAGAGCACTGTTGGAGCCATTGGAGGTTGAATGTCCCATTTTCTACAAATATGTTACGTCAGATCTTTGGGTTGTGAATCTAGTGGAAAATGGGTATGCTTTTCCTTTCCAGGAGTTTCCCCCTCCTTTCCCTCTTTGCCAGGGCTGGTGTTCAGAGGACCATCTGTTGATCCTGCAAAAGAGGTCCTGTCCTTGCTACAGAAAGGTGCAATAGAGGTTGTTCCAGAGCAGGAAAGGGGTCAGGGATGCTACTCCCAGTATTTCCTGAACCCCAAAAAGGACGGGTGATTTAGACCGATCCTAGACCTCAGGATCTTGAATTTTTACCTCAAACAGGAGAAATTCAAGATGTTGACCATAGCTCAGGTTCTGCTGGTGCTGCAGCAGGAAGACTGGATGGAGTTGATCAATTTACAGGATGCGTATTTTCACATTCCCATCCTAGAGTCGCATCGGAAGTATCTCCGTTTTACGATGGGGTCTCAACAATACCAGTTTGCGGTCCTCCAGTTTGGTCTTACATCCACACCATGGGTCTTCACAAAGGCGGTGGTGGTGGTAGCAGCACATCTCCGAAGGTTGGGGATTTCTGTTTTCCCTTACATGGACGAATGGCTGCTCAAACCAAAGTCGCAAGAGATAGTGGTGCATCATTTGCAAGAGAAAACGTGTCTTGTTCGACTTGGGTTTTTTGATAAATGTACCCAAATCTCACCTGGTGCCCTCTCAGCACAACCTGTTCATAGGGGCAGTACTGGACACTACTGTTAGTCCTACTTTCCGGCCTCCTCAGAGGATTCTAAACATACAAACTATGATTCAAATGTTTCAAGATGGAGCAACTGTTTCAGTCCTGAAGGTTTTGTGCCTGCTTGGTCTGTTAACTTCCTGTTTACTGTTGATTAATCATGCACACTGGCACATGAGGACACTCCAGTGGTGCCTCTGCAAGCAGTGGTTTCAACACAACGGGGATCTCAGAGAGGTGGTCAGAATCTCCAGAGACACTGCAGCGGAGCTGTTATGGTGGAATTTTCCACGCAACCTGTCTCTGGGGTAAGCCATTTCAACCTCCTTTTCCAGTTGCCACAGTGATAACGGATGCCTCCACTCTGGGGTGGGAGCTCATCTGAGGGATCTGGATATCAAGATCCTTTGGTCTCCAGAGGAAAGATTGCTTTAATTCAATCTTCTAGAATTGTGGGTGATACGTTCGGCTCTCAAGGCATTTCTTCCCTACCTTCGTGGTCAGTCAGTTCAGGTCCTGAAGGCCAACACTAATGTGATGTGCTACATAAACAAACAGGGAGGCGTATGGTTGCATTGTCTCTGCAGAGACGTTCTGCGGCTCTGGTCCTGGGCCCAAGACCATCATATTTGAGTGAATGCGAATCATCTGGCCAGAGTGCTGAATGTGCGTGTGGATAGTCTCAGTCCTCGGCCTATCACGAGTGGCGTCTTCTTCCGGAGGTGTTCCATCACATTTTCAGGATGTGGGGGGTTGCCTCAGTTGGACCTGTTTGCCACTCACGAGAAAGCGCACTGCCCGTCATTCTGCAGTCTCCAGTATCCAATGTGCGGAGTGTTGGGGGACGCGTTTCAGTTAGATTGGGGGTCACAGCTTCTTTGTGCGTTTCTTCCCATACCCTTGATTCCTCCGGTTCTAAGGAAGATTCGACAAGACGGGGCCCAAGTCATATTGATCACCCCAGATTGGCCAAGAAGGGTGTGGTACACAGACCTCCTTCACCTCTCATCGCACCCTCCGCTCCGTCTCCCTCTCAGGGCAGACCTTCTTTTGCAGTCTAAGGGGCAGGTCCTAAATCCCCGACTCCAGAGTCTGCACCTTCATGCCTGGAGATTGAATGGGACAACCTGAGTTATTTCTCTCTCCCTCCAGATGTGGTAGATGTTATTTTATCGGCCAGAAGACACTCCACCAAATCTGTCTATTCTGGTAGGTGGGCCAAGCTTGTTAAATGGTGCGTAGAGAGATCAGTTGATCCTTTGCAGGCCCACTTGTCTGATATGCTGAGTTTCGCTCTTTCCTTGGCTCAACAGGGTTGTGCTGTAGCAACTTTAAAGGCTATTTGTGTGCCTTTCTTTACTTACCATACCAACCCTCTTTGTTTAAGTCTCCTATACAGACCCTCCAGGATTTCGCGATTTTGAGTTTGCCGCGAAATCGGCACTTTTTAAAAAATTCCGCGATTTTTACAAAAGTGCCCGCGAAATCGGCACTTTTGTAAAAATTCCGCGATTTTTACAAAAGTGCCAAACACCTTAGTATTATTCATTCTCTTATGTAGTTTCATCGCATATACCTTTTGATAGCATTGGCTATCCTTCATTACCACTCACTCCATCAAGATCTAAGATAAAATAGTTACAAGCCCCTTTTTCATGGTTCTAGGATATCTTAGTGCTTGTTAATAACCTTGGTGCCCTTATGGTTAGGTCACAGCTATAGAAATAAAATACAAATCTGCCAAGCAGGTGAAATCATCTTTATTCCAGCAGAGGACAATATCTGTATCTCAAGCAATGATCATGTTAATGTTGTACTGTACTGCAGAAGTTATACAGTGCTTCTTACTCCTGACAAGGCAAGAAAGCTTTCTGTATTCCATCATATTCCTGTGCACCCCTTTGGAGTTGCTCGATGTAGTTTGCCACACATGGGAGGTGTTGTGTGAAGGGTATGAGGTTCAAAGATATTCTTCAAACACGGTGAGGTGTACATTGCTGTGCACATGCATGGGTGTTATGGAATATGTTGTAATAGACCTATTTGTGCGTACCAGCTTTTTATATAGTTGGACATCTGCATTATGGGATTATGTGTGTGTGTGGGGAGTGCGGGGGGTTACCTATTGTGCTAGTGCTCTCTGGGACACCAAGTGATTGTCAATTCTTATTTTTGCAGGAATTGAATTACATAGCTTGGCTGCTAGTGGGTAACTTTTTTGAAGGGAGGAGTCATCAAAAAGGGATGCCAATCTAGATCAAACGGGGATAGATACCTTAATGCTTGCTAGTGCAATGGTGGCCTAGTTCTATTCAGACCCCCCAGGATTTCGCGATTTCACGGTTTGATGATGAGACAAACGGCGCAAAGCATGTAGAATGAACTGTGCCATCAAATAGCCCTCGTTCATTTAGAAAGCCAATGTGGGGACATTTTATTAGAGAAGCTGTGATTCTGGGCAAGTCACTTAATCTCCCTATGCCTATAAACAATGCATGTGCTTGTGTTGTAATTGTGTAGTGTGACTGGTGCGCATGTGAAGCGCTTCAATTCCTTCCGGTCAAGTTGGAGCTATAATTTAAAAAACGACAGGAGAATGCACTAGGAGGTTAAAACTAAAAACAAAGTCTTAACGTAAGGAGAGACAAATAGATACCCACTTACTTGCTGATTTGCACAGAGTGAAACCAGAAAATCTGGATAAAATTGTAGCTTTCAGTCTGAAATTGTGTGATCTTAGGCAAATATTTAATTTCACTAAGGTAGGTTCTGGAATGCCATTTCCTATGGGATGCTACCAGGCCATCTTTGATGGATGTATGTCGTTACAACGCATGCTTTTTCCACGCATGCCTTTACAACGCAGGTTTTACAACGCAAGTCATTACAACGATTTGTGTTGGGGGGCGCTGGATAGTGAATAGTTTAATTTACTATTCCAACTCCAGTCCCCGTGGATAGCAGGGAAGGTTTTGGATAGTAATTAAACTATTCCCTATCCTACAGCGCCCTCCAGCGCAAGTCGTTGTAACGACTTGCGTGTTAATTCCTGTGTTGTAAAGGTACTGCGTTGAAAAAGTTTCGTTGTAAAGGATGTTTCCCTCTTTGATGGGCGTCTCAGAACGTATACTAAAGCAAATGGAGGATTGCATTTTCAAGGGATAACAGCCTTCACCTGTGGGGGCTGCTTCCACTGTTCCATATCCTAGGTTGCCTATTTCAAAGTGGAATACTCTGCTAAAACAGTTTCCTTTGATTTAAGGCTGAAAATGAATGATTATGAGTAAAATAAAGTGCTGCAAAAATGCGGCAAAATTTCCATATTTGTGCCGCTAAATTTCCATATTTGTGCCGCTAAATGTGCTAATCCATGCTGCTATATCCTGGAGGGTCTGCCTATAGTTAGGAGATCCATTAAGGGTCTCACTAACAGGTTTCCTCCCACTCCATTTATCATGCCTGAGGGGGATTTAAATGTAGTTCTTACTTTCCTGATGGGGTCCCCTTTTTGCCTCTACATAGTTGTCCGCTGAGGCTCTGTCATTCAAGACAAATTTTCTGATTGCTTTTAATTCGGCCAGGAGGGTTAGTGGGCTACAGGCTCTTAGTTGTAAGCCTCCTTTCACCTTCTATTCATGTAGATAAGATGGTTCTTAGGACCAGAGCTGCTTCCCTGCCTAAGGTGGTCATTCCTTTCCACCTAGGGTAATCTATAACTATACCTCTTTTCTATCCTCCCCTCACCCTTCTGAAAAGGAGGAAAGACTTCACCTAAGAGGGCGGTCAGCTTCTACCTGGTTAGGGCTAAAGACTTCAGGTTGGATGACCAACTCTTCATTGGATACATGGGGAAAATGAAGGGCAAGGCTGTCCACAAGTGAACGCTGTTCAAGTGGATCATCTTCTGCATCAAGATCTGCTACGCCTTGGCCAAGAAGGTGCCTCCTGAAGGTATTCAAGCTCATTCTAACAGAGCTACGTCTTCTTCTTCTGCTTTGGCTAGAGGTGTCCCTGTTGTAGACATCTGCATGGCAGCAACTTGGGCCTCCTTCAACACTTTTGGGAAGCATTAATGCTTAGATTCAGAGGTGAGGAGGGACGGTCACTGTGCACGTTCTGTGCTGCAGGATTTTTTGGTATAGGTAGGCGGACACCCTCATGCGGGAGCGGGACTGCTTGGGGATTCAATTCAAAAGGTGAGGAATCCACAGTCAGATGTATCCATCAGAAGAACAAGTTACCTTCCTTCGGTACTGCTTTTTCTGTTGGATACAGTATCTGCCTGTGGATTCCTCACTGACCCACCTGCCTCCCTATTGTCCGCCTACTTATACCGAAAAGAATTTTGGGTATGACATTCTTGTATTTCATTGTCAATAGAAATGATTATGATGTTTGTTGCCGGGAAATGTCTATATTTTAGAATTTCCAGTTTCCTTTCTTCTTTGAATCGTATACTGTGTATATTTGTGTATATGTTGTATACTGTGTTACTTGTGAAATGTTGTTGGTTCACCCGTTCACCTCGAAGGCATGGAAAAAAGGGGTGGAACTGATGTAAGCATACCGACGAGGTCTTCTTATGGCTCCAATGACGTCACGCGGAGTCGCAAACGGAGGTATGTTGGTGCAACGTCACAGTGTAATACACTAACCAACCCCTTTAGGAGCCTTAAGTTTCATTTGTCAATCCTTCAGCTAAACCCTGGGTACCTGTGTCTCTGGAGAGCAAGGCTTACAGAAAGGAACAAGTGTAAAACATTTAAACAGCACCAAAACAATTGAAGAAATTGACAATACACCAAGAAAACCCAACACCAGTTTGTAGAAATAGACTTTATTTTATGTATTTTTAGACACCACAATGAAAAGGATCCACCAGAGACTTCTGGAGATATCGACTTAAAAGTTATCGTGAATTAAAGCATTTCACTTCAATGCCAATGAGCACTGGCAAATTCAACTAATTTTCTGCAAAAACTTGGACTAGCTGTAATGCGCTCATTTAGAGTCACTTTAGGTGACCAACTCCAGTAGGGAGCAAGTCAGGGGGACCAACAAGGTCCTCAGACTCAGTTACCTCTACAGGTGAAGCAGTCTCCAGGTACTTTATCCCCATTGCAATGGATCCCTATGGAAGTGGTACTGATGCATGGGATGAAGGATGCCGAAGATGCTGAAGGATGCTGTGGATACGGTGTGGTCGACGGGGGTCTTCCCGTGGCTACTCCTTGATTCACAAAGGGTGTGAGGCGATCTTGGTCACAGGGTCGATGTCCCTTCAGGTCCTCTCGGGCTCGCAAAAGTCCAGTCACCACTTTGGTATCAGTCACCTAATATAGCGGTCACAGACAAATCCTTCCCTGGGTGATAACTCAGCTTTTGGGTGACCAAGCTGCATTCTAATGAGTCTCCTGGACCCAATGAACTCTGGTGCAACTTTAAGTGTCAGGTCCTGTTCTTTGGTGTTGTACGGTGGCGTTTGGAGGCGGCTTATAAATTCTGGGCTACCACCTTGCCCCTGCAGGCCTCTCAACTATTGTGTCCCTGTGCCGTGAACAGGAGGCCAGAGTGGGTAACAATATATCAAGTTAAACCTAAAAGTGGAAAGCAGGTGGTTTTGTTAGCTTTCTGTACTCTCCCAAAGCACCATTCAAGTCAGTGGATGTGCAGAATAACATGGAGAATTAAAAAAAAAGAGTATATGCCTTCATCAACAATATCCCAATTTCATACATATACAAAGAGAAAACATCTGTATCCATGGTATTTCTTAAAAACTGTAAAAAAAAACTTCAAGCAATGGAAAAGCCAACAGATCTGGCTTGCAATTAGAGCCCTGACAAAAACATTTTAAAAAGCCTTATATAAAGCAAAAGCAAAAGAAAAATTGATTACTTTGTGCATATAATGTCTTAATGAGATAAAGAATTTAACGTGAGATGAATCAGCATACTTTTGAAATGTAAACTAGTCCCTCCTGCATTGCAATGGAAAGCATCCACAGGAGGTGAAATAGCTAATAGAATGAAGTGAAAAAGAAACACTCGAGTGGGTGGAACCACAGCCCACCCTTTGTACATTTTAAAGACTGAATAACAAAGTGTCTATTTAGACTTAAACATTGGAAAACATGTAGTTTTATTAGCTTCCAATGGGTCTAAAGTTGGTCAAGTCAGTGGATGTGCAGAATAACATGGAGGGCCCGAATATGATGTCAGGTGGACAGCCACAGACAGGCCGTCGGTGTTGATCCACCCAACATCTAAGTATGGCAGCGGTCCGACCGCTGAATTATGATACCTAGGATGCATCCTCTGCTGAAGCATCTACTGTGTGGGGACGGACTCTGACTCATTGAACTCAGAGCTGACTACTTCGCCCGAAAAATATTGGCAAGAAGGCGTTGCTAGCTACACCCTTTTAATGTATAAGCCATCTAAAAATAAGGAGGACCCTGCTTCTAAATCCGTGATTTCTGGAACCGACCAACTAATTGTGCAGTGTAAAAATAAAAAAAATACAGGAGAGATTATAAGCAGCCAATAACCCTACATTAGGTGATGCTGTAGGAATAGCCAAAGTGTTAGAGCAGTTGGATTTGTACATGAAAGAGCTGGAAAACATTAGGACCCAATCTTTGCAAGGCATGGGTGGGAAGCCTGGTTGCATAAAAAAAACAAGGTGGTGGAATGACAGAGATGTGTGCAGATGAGGTTTCAGGGGCAACTTCACTTTGACTTTCCTATGCTACCATAATAACCACATATACCCAAAACCTAGAGAAAACAATAACCTTTAGAGTATGCAGCTGTAGTAAGACAACAGCGAGCATGCCAGTAGGAAGTGCCTTGTCTCTGTATACAAATAAAGTGCTGATAATGGTGTGTGTATCACTGTGAACCGCACTGAGAACAATGTTCGGAAAATGTACCTGCTACCCTTATTGTGATTCCAATGTGCACGCTGATCCGAAAATCATTTACAAAGTGTGCGCATTACCATGGTCTAATGCACAGATAACACACTTCAGTGTGCGTGTCATACCATACACTCAATAAAGAGGTGTGAGCATCAACGGTCACAGAGACAAGCTCCTTTGTTTGTGTTTGCGTGCCTTTATGAGGAGTGTGCATCACCGTGCATAAATATTCCGCTTCATTCAAGATGGAAGCCGCGTATTTTCATGTCAAACGTCACCATACCAGTGGACGGCTAAGTTCCTTTTCTAATCAGGATGGCCACCACGTACTACATCAGGGATAGTATTAGTGCACGTAGGATGAAAGCTGAAGTGCGTGCTCTCAACCTCACCTAAGAGTTAGAATATGGCAGCCGTGTGTGTAATTGGCATTATATGTCACACCGCCCTAACTTCTCTACAGTCAATTGGACTAGGAGATGGACCCCTGCATCACTCACTTACATACAAGGTGGGACGGGGCACATGGACTCTTGGAAACCACCCACCACTTCAATGGGTTTTCATCCGCTCTGCTGCTCCACAGCAGTTGTCATTTCATGGCACCACTTCTAGATTCACACTGACTATCAGTGCACTACTCCTTCAATGCACGGAGCAGCTGATCATCGCCAAAATTGTGAAGGAACACAGGAAAATACCTGAAAGATGAATGTAAGTGGTTTTATTGAGCAACAACGTCTAACAGCAGCTGAGCAGCTGCTTGCCTGCTGGCCAGTGTCCAACTGCCCACTACAGAATGCTTGCTCTAGAACCTCTAACATGGATTCCTCAAGATAGAGGATTCCCTTACAGAGAGAGCACAAGACAAGGGCATGCCCTGTCCAATGCTTCTTAGACATAAGTGATATATATATATATATGTATAAAACACAAAAACACAGGCAACAATAAAAGGAGGTAGGATGGGTGGGGCACGTTACCACCCGGACAACAATGAAAGGCTGAAAGGAGGTTGTGTGGTGGGGGTACGCAACACAGATGAAGGAGTGACCCTGAGGGGAAGAAGTACATGAGGAAGCCAGCAGAAAAAAACACACTCTGGTAATGTGGAAAATTAGTACGATTTTGGTAAACATTATCTGCGCCATCTTGCCTTTTCCTATATGCCACACTTTTGTCGTACACACCCGCCATCTTAGGTGCCTCGATCAGAACCACCCTCTGCACGCCACTGGCCCCCGGCATAGCCCTTCGCCCTCGCGAAGGCCGCACACTGGCAACCCCCCCGCTCTCGCATGCCTTGGGTCGTAAACCCCTCTCCAGCGCAGCTCTGCCTCAAAGCCCCATCCTGTTCCCAGCGCAACCCCTCCCTTCATTTCTTTCATGGTCCCAGATCCTTTGATGCAAAGAACCCCCCTTTTCCTGTGCCCGTTTGTCTTCCTCGTTCCCAGGCTAACACCTAGCTCTGCCGATACTGTTTGTTGCCCCTCCCCGTACAGTAGAAAGCTTCCCTCGTCAAAGGACCCCCGAGTTGATCAAAGCCCCCACCCTATGAGATCCGATCGAACCCCCACATTCCGCGAATCGGCGGAATATCCAGCTGCGCGATAATCAGCACCTGTTGTGACCGGGGTGGGGACTTCAACTGTAAATGTGTGTGGGAACGGGCTTGGAGCGGGGATTCCGAGAATATCTTTCCGTACATCAAAGCATTTCCAAGAATGTGTTATATGTAATAAAGCTATAAACCTGCATATAAGAGGCCAGGCCTCAGAGATGCATTTAGAGCACCTCGCGACGATACTTGCTGTCCGAACTGATGTGTTCTCCTCCGGAGAGAATAAACCTTGTTTCCTGCCTTCCCGTCTCCAGCGCCTGCCTCTTCATTTGTTAATATTCTGTGGGTTCAAGTGGCGACACCGCCGGGCAATACTTAAGGATCTTGTTCACCAGTTGTCCGTGACCTTTTTTACAATTGGCATCCCAAACGTGGGGCCCATCAGCGACTCGTGGATCCAGTGGGAGAGGTCCTGACGACAGAGTGAACGACTGCAACGATCGGGAAGTGCACCTGTCCGATAGACCCTCGTCTGACAGCCGATCATCCGAACTTCACTGGTTCCGAACAGACCTCTCTCGAGTGATCTACGGTCCTGACTGGGAACCACCAGGAGTGCCGCGAAGATTACGAGGAAAAGAGGACGATCGGGCGCTGGATTCGGAAGACAAGAAACTGTCCATGCGGTCCGGGTAAGGTCGTGTAAACACGACGAATGGCGAAATGATTATTTGAATTGTTTAGAAAATACTAGTATTACTCATTGTTAATTTATTTGGAGATCCACTGTTTGCAAACGGAGAAACAACAGGCTCTCTCTTTGCAAGCAGCGGAGGATAGGTAATGCAACCGCCGCGCCTGTCTTTCTCCCCCACTGATTAATTATCTGAAACTGAACTATTGTTCGCGGACTGTTTTTCTGGAGATTCTCTGTCTGCAAACAGGAAAGGCCCCCCCCTCCCCTTTTTGCAGATAGCGAAAGGGTAAGGTAACGCAGACCTTTGCGGGCCTACTTATTCTCCCCACTGAATTATTTATTACCGAACATTGACTATTTGATATTGGTTCATGAGGTATTCACTGCCTGCAAACAACGTAGAATAGCAATATTCTGTCTAGTCTTTGCACACAGTGATAAGATAGGCAGTGCTGACTTTTGTCCGTCGTTGCGAGCCGTCATGTCTGTCTTCTCCCCACTGATCGGTAGCCTGTTTAGCCCGGACCGCCTATTAGAGATGAACCATCCGGCTCCACTGGAAGGCACCCCTAATAAGGACATGTTCATGAAGCATGGATTGATCGCTATAGCCTATAACAAACTGTGGCATGAATATACGAAAAAGGATCAAGAAAGTCAGTGGCCACTGATAGGATCCTTTGATAATGACAAAATAAAGGCGCTAGAAACAGCCCTTGGTAATAACAAGACAACACCCACTATGCTTGATAGTTTCGGCATGTGGCGCAAAGAAACCGAACAACGCAAAAGGAAAATTGAGAGTAGGTTGGAAAAAGAGCTGCGAAAAGCAGCCCACCTAGCTGCTCAGAAATTAGAAGAAGAGATAAAGGAAAGGGAGAAAGCCAAACAGAAGTTAGAAAGAGAAACCTCAAGCCAGTGCCCGGTTAGAACGTCTTCCACGCTTTACCCTGATCTACCCTCGAAACAACGAGCCAATGATGATCTGCTGTTAGGTCCTCCGATCATCTACATGCCCCCTCCATATGCCCCCTCCCAACCCTTAGCACAACACTCACCACCCCTAGGTACAAACGAAGGTAGTGCCACAGCTTCGGCCCCCACGGTCCCTGTGCCGGCCGAACCCCTTGCACCAAATACTCCACAAACGACAACGCTAGGCGACCATGAGACCCGAGGGATCGGTTCCACGAGAACAAACAGACTAAGCAAAGATGAGCTAACAGGGATCGACAAGATAGTAAGAACACTGGTAGAAAGGAAGGAAGGTGAAGAGTACATCACGGATATGTTTAAATCGTATACTGGGAGTCACAGACCACATTTTACCGTACGACTGTGTTACCATGTCTTGAACGCATACGAGGACCGATATCGAGACAAAGGTCCCGAGAGCCTTACGACTCTGTACCGGAAGGTCGATATCGGGGATGAGGGCGAGTGTGATGTGACGGACCTCCTTATGCGTACGCTTGAGGTCTTCCGCCACCTCACTGAACGAGAGTCGGGGATTAAACCCACGACCTCCGTAGTGACCGAGCCACTAACTGAGCAATCTAACACCATGATGCCGATACGAGAGGCTGCTCCTTATTGGGTTCCTCCACGAGGTGCAGGGACTAACGATGATGCAAACCACCCAGATGCAAAAGGAAGGGTAGTGTACAACTGGGTCTACCAGCCTTGGGACCGGCAAGAGATTCTGACATTCCGGAAATCTCTGCCTGACCTACGTAAAAACCCCACGGCCTTCTATACTGAATTGGGTACAGCCCTAGGTTCAACAATCATGACCTTAGCTGACATCGACTTGTTTTTCGGGTTATGTCTTCCAGCTGATGTGTGGAAGCAAATCCGGAAAGTCGACCACCTTGAGCTGTTCGGACACACCTGGACACAACTCGATACCCTCGATAAACAACGAGGACCTGGACAAAAGCCTTTAAAAGCCATCCTAGACCTCCCAGATAAAATTGTACTGAAATGAAAAACCCTGATCTCAGAAAAGAAAGTGGACTGGTCGATAGTAACGGCCTGTCGCCAGAAACCCCAGGAGGATGTATCCGAATACTTCTCCCGGTTTGAAACAGTGTTCTCCGATTACAGCGGCCAGGACATGACCACTGCAACCGGACACCATCTGTTTGTCCAGAATTATGTCAAGGGCCTGTTGTCGGAGGTTTCCCAGAAACTGCAGGCTAGCGAGAGTAGTTGGGCAGCCTCCAAACCGACGGCTATCCTCCAGATGGCCCAATATTATGAACATCAGAAAAATGAAAACGATAGGGCAACAGAGAAAAAGAAGAAGGACTTGAAAGAGAGGGTGATGATGGCCCAACTGCAAGGGGTGACTATAGGACGAGACCAATACCGGGGAAACTACCAGACGAACGCCCCTAAGGCTACATCTCCCCAGGACCGCCCTTTGACTCCCCACAGTGGACGTACAGACCTTAGACAGGACCAGTGTGCTTTCTGCAAAGGAACTGGCCATTGGAAATCCCAGTGCCCAGTTCTTCTGGAAATAATCAGGAACAAAGACCCCAAGGACGTAGCAAGCGGACCGAGAAATAAGGGACAACAGCGAGGCCCCCCAAATGACACGACTAACGACAGATCAGGTAGACCAAATATGTTTGATCGACCCCGACAGAACCAATACCAGCAATCTGACTACGATGACGCCCACGACTTTGCATAGGACTGCCTGGGACAAGGGAGGGATCCAGTCGAGCTCTATGTTGACCAGCAAGGCCCTTATGTCACTGCTAAGGTCCTGGGTACTAAGTCTCCATTCCTGGTAGACACTGGCGCAACACGTAGTGCGTTATCTAAACGACTGATTCCGGGGGCACCCTTGTCTGGGTCACTTATAACATCGACAGGTTTCGATGGAACGCCCTCCACTAACCCTTTGTCTGCCCCGATCCTCTTTGATGTAGAAAATACCACTACTGACACCACGTTTTTGCTTTCCTCAAATAGCCCTGACGCCATTATGGGACTTGATTTATTGAAACACTTCCGAGCGACAATCAGATGTTCCCAAGACGGAGTTCGAGTTTTCCTTTACGACAACCCTGTTCTGCTTAGACATTGCCCTCCCCGACGCATGTTTTCCATCACCGATGCTGACACATCCCTGCTCGACACCCTGCCTCCGTATCTGTGGGCCAAAACGGATTCGGACGTAGGGCGCATGTTGATTGACCCAGTACGCATTACTGTCCAACCCGATGCAACACTCCCGAAACTTCCACAATATCGGATATCGCCAGAGGGCGAGAAGGCATTGGTAAAGATTATTCAGTCACGAATAGATGCAGGAGTGGTAGAGGAAGTGGTAAGCAACATTTGCAATAGCCCTATCTTGCCCATCATCAAGAAACAGGGGGAGGGAGATGAGAAGGCATACCGTTTTATCATCGACCTTCGAGAGATCAACAAAGTGGTAGTACCCCAGTACCCTGTGGTCTCAGACATCACCACCATCCTGACCTTGATTCCCCCTACTGCCACCACCTTCACTGTCATTGACCTCAAAAACGCATTCTTTTCCATCCCCATCCACCCAGATAGCCGATACCTCTTCGGCTTCACCCTGAAAAATCGCTCATATAGGTTCTGCCGAGCACCCCAGGGCTACACAGAAAGCCCTAGCATTTACAGCCAGGCCCTCAAGAGACAACTGGATCAAGTCCAGTTACCCGACGGGGTGGTGTTAGTGCAATATGTCGATGACATCCTTTTGGCAGCCGACACCGCTCCCTCAGCAGTCACAGCCACCATTCAACTCCTACACTTCCTTGCAGAAAACGGCCACAAGGTCTCCAAGAAGAAGTTACAATTCTGCCAACCCCAGGTCACTTACCTAGGCCACCTTTTGTCCAAAGAAGGAAGGAAACTCACCCCTGATCGAATCCAAACCATTCTCGAAACCCCTGTCCCTCAGACCCAGAAACAGGTTTGCTCCCAACTAGGCCTTACCTCCTTCTGCCGGCAATGGTTACCTAACTTTAGCCTTGTAGTTAAACCGCTGCTTTCTCTGCTAGGTAAAGACGTCCCCTTCCCACTCCCTTGGACCACAGAGTGTCAAACCTCCTTCACGGAACTGCGAGATGCCCTTTGTTCGGCCCCTGTCCTAGGTACCCCCGATTACAAAAAGCCCTTCTTCCTTTACACTCACGAAAGGGAGGGGTGTGCTTTATCTGTCCTGACCCAGGCCATCGGCTCAAAGCAACGGCCGTGTGCTTACTTCTCTGCCACTCTTGACCCTGTAGCCAGAGCCTTGCCTGCCTGCCTTCGAGCTGTAGCTGCTGCTGCAATCTCTATCCGACAGAGTGAGGGGATCGTACTCTCGAACTCCCTCACGGTACTGGTACCCCATGCAGTTGACACCCTCCTGAACCAAACCAAAACACAACACCTAACGAGTGCACGACTGACTGGATACGAACTGACTTTGCTTGCACCCCATATCACCCTGAAAAGATGCACCACACTGAACCCGGCAACTCTGTTACCCTTGCCAGAGAACGATCCCAACGTGCACCCTGTGCATGACTGCGTGACCCTTACGGACGAACAGACTAGGAGTAGGGTTGACCTCAGAGACACGGCCTTCCCTGACCCTGACGGGGAGCTGTGGGTGGACGGTTCTTGCATCAAACTCCCCGACGGCACCACTTCCGCTGCCTATGCGGTCACCACGGCTCGAACTGTAGTCGAGACAGCCCGTATCACGCAACGATCGGCCCAGGCAGCGGAACTGATTGCCCTGACACGAGCCTGCATTCTGGCAGCAGGAACCACAGCGAACATTTACACCGACAGCCAGTATGCCTTTGGGGTGGTTCACCATTTTGGGCTCCTTTGGAGGGAAAGGGGATTCCTGACCTCACACGGCACCCCCATTTTACACGGGGATCTAGTCTCCGCCTTGATCGAAGCTGTCCTCCTCCCCAAGAAGCTTGCCGTCATCAAATGCCAGGCACACAAAAAGGTGACAGACATCATTGGACAGGGAAATGCACTAGCCGACATCACTGCCCGAAGGACAGCTGAAAACAGGACGACAACACGTATGTACGTGACCAGGTCACAAGCAGAAAAATGGATTGACGCTAGGGACACTATTAGAGACATTCAAATGGCTAGCACACAGCACGAACTGACTGAATGGGCACGAGTGGGGTTGAAAGATGACGAAGGCTGCTGGCGGACAAGAGACACGAACAAATGGTTGCTACCTGACTCGTACCTGATTCCCATACTGACTATGGCACACTCCCCTGCCCACATAGGATCAGCCCCCATGATCAAACTTGTTTCCAGAGTTTGGCACAATGATAAAATCACAGACTCCGCCAAACGTCTGGTCCAACAGTGCTTGATATGCCTGCAACACAACCCCGGGAAGGGAGCTGTAGTACCCCGGGGGGGATTTGGGGTCCCAGATCACCCGTTCGAAGTCCTGCAGATGGACTACATCCAACTAGACAGATGTCAAGGCCTGAAATATGTACTTGTCGTGGTGTGCGCATTTAGCAAATGGGTGGAAGCATATCCAACCCGTGACAACACTGCCATGGCCACTGCAAAAGTACTGTTAAAGGAGTTTTTCCCCCGCTACGGCCTTTGTCGTATTTTATGGAGCGATAATGGCCCCCACTTCATAGCCGAAGTCATCCAACTCATCTTAAAGGGGTTGGGCATCAAACAGAAGTTCCACGCAGTCTTCCACCCCCAGTCTGCTGGACTTGTTGAACGACACAATGCCACACTGAAGCTTAAACTGGCCAAGATAGTGGCTACCACAGGTCTGAAGTGGCCAGACGCCCTCCCACTGGCATTGCTATCAATGCGTTCCACCCCCACCAAACATCACTTGACACCTTATGAAGTTGTTTTCGGCCGACCCATGAGCGTCTGGTCAGCACCGAAACCGACTTCCATTCATGACGTCCTGGACTTCCTAATGTCTGATTACCTGTATAAATTGACTGAAACTCTGTCTGTCATTCATCAGCAGGTGCAGCAGGCCATCCCCGATGCTTCCAGGGGTCCGGGACACACCATCCAACCCGGGGATTTCGTGCTGATCCGAAATTTTCAGCGGTCGAAGAGTTTGGAACCCCGGTGGACGGGCCCCTGGCAAGTGTTAATCACCACCCGGACAGCTCTTCGCGTGGAGGGGAAAAGGCATTGGCTGCACGCACACCACTGTAAGAAGGTCTCCTCAACCCTGGCCACGACAGACAACATCGACAACCAAGAAGAGCTCCTGAACAAAGATCGACCGTCGCTAACCTGCTATCCTGATACCGAGGCACTTGAACTTTCGAGATTCTCTGATCCCACCGTGCCATCCAGAGAAGGGTATTTCCTGCGTCGAAAGGAGGGAGCTTCGGCTAAGTAGACCACATACCAAGTTGAATCTCAGAACGGTGACCCAAAGCAACCAAGGGTCACCTGGAGAGAAGCTAACTAAGTCTGTGGTTCTGCCCACTACCGAGCACCTTGAAGATGAAGATGATGGAAGCGCCAGATAAGAAGATGATGGAAGCGCCAAATAAGAAGATGATGGAGGCAGCAGGAAATACCCACTACAGAAACCCAAGAACAGACAGACTCCACAGCTCAAAGACAATCGCACTCTTCATCACAATCCTTTTTTGCTTTCTCGTCATGACCACACTCTGGATTGTGGAAGAGAATGCACCCGCTCACGAAACATTCTTGACCACCGCTCAGCCTACCACCGCAAAGGAACATTATCTGATTTCGCTCTCTCCTCAACTCAGAGAGAGGCGAAAGGAGTTCTGGAATAACTCTTTCGTACAGCTCCTTCACCAGCACAATCTCGCCACCAATGCCACCAACTGTTGGATCTGTGGGTTGCTACCCCACGCCACTGGACACTCGATACCATTCATCCCTTCACCTTTCTCAGTTCATGGCTCCTGCCTTGCTTGGCTGATCCTCCTGCAAGAAAGCTATAAGGACAACACCACCTCCAGCAAAACCGTAATGCATTTCTCTCACGGGGTCAGGCGAAACAGAACAAAGACACATTTCTGTCCGCAGACCTCCAACGACTCTACCCAAATGGACATCCCTGCTAAAGAGCGAGTCGAAATGCAGGTGTTCCAGATTTCAGATTTTAATGTCTTTATTTCGATAAATGAAATCATAAAAGACAACTTAGCAAAATATTTACAACAATATCGACATCAATTCATGTTACAAATCGTTATATATAAGGAAAAAGGGATAGTTATACCTATGTATGTAAAATCATCACTATACGTCCTACTTGAATCCAAAGTTAAAAAGTTATTAAACCATCAACGACAAAATCAAGACATTATTTAATCCAAATATGTTATCATAATAGTTAAAAAGCTCTTAAAATGAGTTTTAACAGGTATTAGTGGTGGGCACTATACAGCTTACACTCTGTCCAGTAACGATAGGATTCCTTTTTGTTCTGATTACCCAAGCCCAACCTAGGTATTTAGCCAAGCATATCACAATAAAACCAGTTGTGTTTGTTTTTAAAACCCATATTGCATCTGAAGATTTATTACAGTTCATACGTTTAAAAATGGGTTTTAGCCACTTTGAACGGGGTTCGCTATATCGCGGGCAAACAAACAAAAAGTGTCCCTCTGTTTCCTTACACCCAGGGCAATGGCTACATAGATTACTAGTTTTGTTATTCCATGTTGCTGTGAAGGAATTGAGGGGTAAGGTGCCCACCCGAAGTTGGTGATATAATTTTTTATCTAGGGGCTTTGAGATAAGATCCCAATATAGCTCCCGAACCGGATCCAATTTAAATCTTAAAAAACGCCCTGTCAGATCTTCAGAGCCAGATACCTGGACCAGAGAATGACGGGTAGAAGCCCAGAATAGGCTCTTGAAATCCTTTTTTGAGGGAAAGTTGCTAATATCTGGCGAGGACCACAGGTGGCTAAGGCCCATGTCAAACAGGGTCTTTTTCACCATCTGCAACCATGGGATTCTCTCTGAACCCCCAATAGCCTTCACCTCGGATACCTCCTTTGCAAAGAGTGACAACTCCTCTGTGGTCCACAGACGCCTCCAGGTAGACACTACTCTGTAACGTGCCATATCCGTAATTGGACGGCAACCCATGTCGTGGCAAAGAGGGATCAGTGGTGTAGATTGGGGGAGTCCCACCAAACTACGAAGGAACCTGCACTGGATTTTGTACAAACTTGATAGATCCATAAAACCCCATAACTCTGCCCCGTACAATGTCGCAGCGTTGATTTTAACATCGTAAATTTGTAAAGCCGGGGCAACCCTTTTGGTAATCGATTTCTTTTGCTCCCGCAAAAGGCAACCAGTGAGTTGGGACAGTTTTAATTGCTGGGTCTCAATTTGTGGTTTCCAGGACAGTCGGCAATCCAGAGTGACCCCCAGATACGTCATCGTGTCAACTTGTTCTAGGTTAACCCCATTAAGTTGTACACTACTACGTATTGGTTTTTTTTTTCTGGAGAAAACCATAAATGTTGTTTTCCCCACATTTATCTGAAGGTCATTACGATTACAGTACTCCTCAAAATGGTTCAATGCCCTCTGCAGCCCCCCCCCTGTTTTGGATAAGAGGAGGGTGTCGTCCGCAAAGATCAACAATGGGAATTTCGTCCCCGCCAGAGACGGAGCATCAGTGTTAATTAACCCAAAGAATTTCACTACCTGGTCTATAAATAGTAGGAATAGGGTGGGTGCGAGAACGCACCCCTGGCGGACTCCTCGGGAGACTGGAAAAGACTCCGTAAATTGGCCTTGTGCCCCCCATCTGACCCTAGCGAAATTGTCTTCATGTAGTCTGATAATAATGTCCACTAGTTCCCCCGGCATTCCTAGGTCCCTTAAAACCTGCCACAATTTTCCTCTCGGCACCAAATCAAATGCTGATTTAAGATCTATAAATGCAGCAAAGATGGTTCCGCCGCCAAGTATGACAAATTTCCAAAAAATCATGCAAAACCTCAGGACCTGGTCTATAGTACTTGTACCGGGTCTAAAACCTGCCTGTAACGGGGATAGTATTCCTTCTATATCCATCCACCCATGAACCCTCACCAAAATCATACGGGCAAAAACCTTTTGAAAACAATCAATTAAGCTAATCGGGCGATAGTTTCCTGGATTTGTTCTATCGCCCTTTTTATGTATGGGGAGAATCTCTGCCCCTTTCCAGGTCTTGGGAATGTGGGCACCTCTCGCAATGATGTTAACTATATATGTTAAGTAAGGTACCCACAGACCTGTATTCGCTTTAAAGGTGTTCCACAATCCAACCAGGCCCACCTTCTCCTATCTGCGGAAACGAACGGCCGCCACCTTGACTGTAGCTCTGTCAGTCATCAACGTCACAGGCCACCTGTGCATAGAAGGACTTGGGACACAGCTGGTGGGTCACAGTGCTTGCCGTTTTACCAGAACTTTGGACTCCATAGATCCACCCTCTTTTGTATCGTCCCCAAACATGTATTTCGTCTGTGGCACAAAAGCCTACACCTGGCTCCCCAAAGGCTGGGGGGGCACTTGTTTCATCTCTTTCATCCTTCCTCCGACTTATGTGGCTCCAGCGAATCACCATAGACAAAAACGAGCCAAGGACATGGAGCAAGCCGACTCAACTGGGGCGCAGTTCCTCGATGCTATGAAGGGACTCGTTCCCCTCTGGGGCCCGATGGCAAACAGCCGTGCCATCCGACATCTGACCCAGGCAGTTGAGACAACAATGAACATCACGGCTGGCATCTTTGCTAACAACACCGCCGAACTCCAAGCAGTCTGCTTGGTGGCCCTTCAGAACCGCCTTGTCCTGGATGTGGTTCTTGCGGACCGTGGTGGAGCATGCCGCATTATTGGGTCCAGC
Organism: Lissotriton helveticus; assembly: GCF_964261635.1. Taxonomy (NCBI): domain Eukaryota; kingdom Metazoa; phylum Chordata; class Amphibia; order Caudata; family Salamandridae; genus Lissotriton; species Lissotriton helveticus. The sequence continues at coordinate 527,333,334 of NC_136072.1, forward strand.
TGCTGTACATACATACCGGACAACTCGCCCCCAGTGTACAAGGCCATCGAACATCTTCACAGACTCTCTTCAGAAGTCCATCAGGAGCAGGAAGAATGGTCGCTTGGTGGCTGGTTCTGGAACACTGTTAAGACCTGGGGCTGGAGACTGTTCACCATTATCCTGATTCCTGTAATTGTAATATGTGGTCTATGCTTAGGAATCCAATGTCTGCCACCCCTGTATTCATTATGCGCAAACTGTATTTGCCCTAAGACTGTGGACTTTGGAAACGAACGCATGGGAGCCTTATATGATGCCGAGGTTAAGAACTTGATGAAGATTGACATTGAGTAGACAAGTTGGCTAGATATGTTAAAGGGAGGACTGTGGAAAATTAGTACGATTTTGGTAAACATTATCTGCGCCATCTTGCCTTTTCCGTATGCCACACTTTTGTCGTACACACCCGCCATCTTAGGTGCCTCGATCAGAACCACCCTCTGCACGCCACTGGCCCCCGGCATAGCCCTTCGCCCTCGCGAAGGCCGCACACTGGCAACCCCCCCGCTCTCGCATGCCTTGGGTCGTAAACCCCTCTCCAGCGCAGCTCTGCCTCAAAGCCCCATCCTGTTCCCAGCGCAACCCCTCCCTTCATTTCTTTCATGGTCCCAGATCCTTTGATGCAAAGAACCCCCCTTTTCCTGTGCCCGTTTGTCTTCCTCGTTCCCAGGCTAACACCTAGCTCTGCCGATACTGTTTGTTGCCCCTCCCCGTACAGTAGAAAGCTTCCCTCGTCAAAGGACCCCCGAGTTGATCAAAGCCCCCACCCTATGAGATCCGATCGAACCCCCACATTCCGCGAATCGGCGGAATATCCAGCTGCGCGATAATCAGCACCTGTTGTGACCGGGGTGGGGACTTCAACTGTAAATGTGTGTGGGAACGGGCTTGGAGCGGGGATTCCGAGAATATCTTTCCGTACATCAAAGCCTTTCCAAGAATGTGTTATATGTAATAAAGCTATAAACCTGCATATAAGAGGCCAGGCCTCAGAGATGCATTTAGAGCACCTCGTGACGATACTTGCTGTCCGAACTGATGTGTTCTCCTCCGGAGAGAATAAACCTTGTTTCCTGCCTTCCCGTCTCCAGCGCCTGCCTCTTCATTTGTTAATATTCTGTGGGTTCAAGTGGCGACACCGCCGGGCAATACTTAAGGATCTTGTTCACCAGTTGTCCGTGACCTTTTTTACAGTAAACACCAAGAAAAAGTAATGCTTAAAAAACCACAGCATCTTACAAATAAAAAGCAAACAAATGAGAGTGAGGGTGAAGCCAACCAATGGTAAGCAATGAGCATGCTCTAAGCCCACTCTTAGAAAACAAAGGATCTCAATTTCACAGTGCATGCTCAGTCTAGGCGAGACCTACAAAGAAAAAGCATATATATTTGTATATTTTCTTTTGGCATATAAACCTAAAATAGCAAGCATGTGAATAAATCATTTAAAAGTGTCTTATTTTTCAATACTTAGTAAATGGAAACTGAGGTATGATTGTTACAAATGAGGACTGAGCATTTTATACAAATTTGTTTTCACCTACCAGCTTGTGGCTGCTCCAAAACAGCAAATGTAAACAAGTGATATTTTTTTCTAGTGGAACCTGATTATCAAGTAGCAGTATGTCGTAGGAGATATCACTCTTCACTTTTTAATTTATACCATGTTGCATTCTGGGACTTGTAGTTTCTCTTTTAAGAGTGACAGTATAGCTGAAAGTGATAGCAAGCAAAGTGCTAATATGGCTAAACGAGAAGGAAACTAAATATGCTGTGTGGGTATCAATAGTGTAATAGCCAACAATTCGAAGAGACTCAGTACTGGCAGGCCCTTAAGGAGGCAAGTACAGGGAGGGATGCTGCCCGTTTCTGAAGCATTATAAGAGCCAAGACTACCCCAGATGACGCGCTTATAACGTACAATATTGCAGGGCAAGTGTGGTATGATCACTTTTTAAAACTATATTCGTACCCACAGGGTGATCCAATTGAGCTCATCTCTCAAAATCTCCCAGCAACCTCGGGGGAACCCAACAGCTATCCCTTCACAGAGAAAGAGGCGGAAAATGCGATCATGTGTATTGTGCCCCACAAAGCAGCAGGCCCTGATGGTATTCCTGGTGATCTTATTCGTTTTGACCTGCTGAAATGGGGGAAGCTTATTACCATCATACTTAATGCCATTGACAACGGTGCTCCAGTCCCTGAGTCATGGAAGGGGGCAGAGGTCGTCCCTATCTTTAAAAAGGGTCATAGGGGCGACCCTGCCAGCTACCGACCGATAAGCCTGATTGATTCCACTCAGAAGGTTGCTGGGAAGGTGGTTCTTGAGAGAATCCTGCAATGGGTTGACAAAAATAAGATTCTTTTGGACTACCAAGCAGGATTCAGGGCTGGCACAGGGACCATAGAGCAGGCTTTCCGATTACTACTCATCTATTGGAAAGTGGTTCTTCTGGGAAAAGGCCGTCTTTATTTCGCGTTCATCGATCTAAAGACTGCCTTTGACCTTGTGCCTAGGGAACGTCTTTGGGTAGTGCTGTCCGAAATGGGGATCCCCTCGTATCTTTTGTCAATGCTAGTGAGACTGCATGATGGCAACTTTGCCCAGGTGAGGTGGGGCCAACAGGGGCAGAACACTAACAGAATTCCAGTGAACAGGGGCGTCCGCCAGGGATGTGTGCTAGCCCCCACCCTGTTTTCACTTTATGTGAAGGGCGTGGTGGAATACCTTTTGAAAACTCCATCCGACGCATCTTCCCTGGCGGGCGAGCGAATTCCAACTCTCCTGTTCGCTGATGACACTCTTCTCATTTCTAAATCCCCTGTTGGCCTCCAGACCCTCCTGGACAACTTTCAGTCCTTCTGCATCCAGAGAGGGCTTGTTCTAAACACAGACAAAACAAAATATCTGGTTTTAAATCCACCTAAAAAGCTTAGCAGGCCCCCAGTCTTGAACTCCACATCACTAGAAATTGTTACTGTATTTGACTATCTTGGAATCCGTATTTCGGATACCATGCAGTGGACTTCCCACTTGCAGAAAATGCTTCTTTGTCATAAAAGGGTGGTGGGGGCCATTCTTAGGGAACATCGCTCCTCAACCACTAGGCCCATCGCCCCGGTGGTTGCAATATATAAGGCTAGAGGCGTAAGCTCGGCCCTTTATGGGGCCGAACTGTGGGGTACATGTAATATGGAGCAGCTCAGCAGCTCCGAAAACACATTTTTTAAAGATTTAATGGCACTCCCCCAGAGTACCCCTACGGTACCTCTATTATTAGATTTGGGCTGCCAATCGATCTGTGACTTGGCCAAAGTTCGACCGCTTCTACTATGGGCTCGGCTGTGGCGAGTGCCCGAGCTAGCAAAGTATGCGGAGGGCCTATCAGAAGTTATGTCCATGTCAGGCTGGCATAGAATCAAGTGGCTCAAAGATGTCAAAACCCTGTTATGTAATTTGGGCCTAAAAGATGCATGGGAAACAAAATCTGCCCCTCCAAAAGCAATATTGAAGAGAATCTACTGGAGTTGGGTGTCCAGCAAATGCTATTCAGATCCAAATTTGGGTCCAATACCCAGTAATTTCTTGGAAATTAAGGATGTTGCCTTTTGCGAACCCTACCTTGATATTATCCAGAACCCAATTGATCGGGCTTTGCATTTTAAATTTAGGCTTGGCATACTTCCAATCTGCGAATTCACTGCGCGATGGAAAATTCCTTTCCAGACTTCCCTTTTTTGTCCAAATTGTGTGACTAAACTAGAATCTATGGCTCACTTTTTATTTGCATGTCCAGCGTACCAATTACCAAGGAACCATTGGCTTAAGCCGCTGTGTAGAGAACTAGGTACTAGGCAACATCTTGTAGCGCTGCAAATTTTTAGAACGGACACTCGAGCATTATATGTGTGTGGACTATCCAAGTTTTTGAGATGGGCTTGGTCCATCAGATCAAAAAGGCTAAGAGAAAATGTTTAATCTCTGATTTTATTTTTCTTGTTTTACTCTTGGGCGAAACACTTGTATTGTTTAATGGTAATTTTAAGAAATTATTTTTATTTAAATTTTTACATGGTTGTAAAATTTGTCTTCTTATACTGCCAATGTATTATTCTGTTTTTTTATATGTTCATGCTTTTAAGATTTGATTTTTATCAAATTAAAGCCTTTTTCATACTTATACTCATACTCATACTTCCCAGACTCCAGCAGCACAAGCCTCACTCAAACACAGAATAGCTACTGTCAGGGGATATCGTTGCATGCACAGGTGTACTATATGGCTTCTTCAGGAGAAGTGCATTACAAATTTGAGGGAAACATTTTCAAATAAAAGAATTTATATTTGACAAAATCCTTAGTCTAGATCTGTTGTTGGATTGTTGGATTTTCGTGTTGGATGCATCGTCTATTTGTTTGCTTATGGTGCTGTGTCAGTTAATGACAGCTGGTTTAGTTGCCACTGGTTACAGCACCCACTTGCCTTGCGCGATGCCATTTTGTATTAAACATTTTACAAAAATTCAACATTGGTAGATAACACGACATGGCCATGTAGGCTAAGTGAACACTATTTTGTCCTTCAAATTGCACCCATACTTGTGTTTTATAATAGCTTTTAGTATGGAGATACCAAATATTATGGCTCATGAACTGATATATCTGTTAGTCACCACTTTCTGAAGGTTACATTTTATCCACTTGCCCTTTTGAAATTGACTTTTTGCACCTTTGATATCATTCCACAAGATTTGATGTCTGGTTCCTTTGGAGAATACCAAAAATAATGGCCTACTGGCTATATTCAGTTCAGTTCATAGAGTCTTTATTTCGATTATAAAACCAAAAAAGACATTAACAACCAATAGAAAGTGAATTCATTATAGATACGTTGATATTCTGAAGCGGATTTGCCGTCGTTTTGCTGCCCACCCTGATCGTTGCTTTCACTGACCTTCTTGGACTTTGTGAGGTCACCTCGCCGGACCCGCTTCGCGGGTCCCGCAGCGTTCTAGTTTCACCCCGTGCTGCCTTGGGAGAGGAGTGGTGTCACTTGGGGCGGGTGGAGCTGCCGGCAGGGCTGCGAGCTGGAAGGCAGGGACTCAACCTACCAGGAGTCCCTGCGAGCCCTATTTGCTACGCCTGGGCTGCTCTCCCTGCTGGCCCCGCCCCCCCGCCCACGGAGTGAAAAGCGGGTGAGGAGTTTGCTACTGTGGGACCCTTCTGAAGCGGATTTGCCGTCGTTTTGCTGCCCACCCTGATCGTTGCTTTCACTGACCTTCTTGGACTTTGTGAGGTCACCTCGCCGGACCCGCTTCGCGGGTCCCGCAGCGTTCTAGTTTCACCCAGTGCTGCCTTGGGAGAGGAGTGGTGTCACTTGGGGCGCGTGGAGCTGCCGGCAGGGCTGCGAGCTGGAAGGCAGGGACTCAACCTACCAGGAGTCCCTGCGAGCCCTATTTGCTACACCTGGGCTGCTCTCCCTGCTGGCCCCGCCCACCCGCCCGCAATCTCTCCCCATTTTTGTTAAAAAGAGGTTTACGGGCCGCTGCGCGGGAGCGCGCCCGGGAGAAGCCCGGGACAAGGGCGGGACCGTCTGCGGCCGTCCGGGGCCGAAGGAGGCCGGGCTGGGCCACCCCACTGATATCTATCGGCAAGAACCTTGATACAGTGACACTGAGTTTCGTAAATCGTCTTTTGTACTCTAAAGTGTTCTATCGTCCCTGAAGGCGTGGGAGGTTTTAGAATATGTCGTTATCTTCAAGTATGTCTACTTCCACCATGTTGCCACCTTTGAATGAGGCAGGGTCAGCTATCATGGGTCCCCTGGATACCTATTTTAAACGAGTACCCCAAGACATTGACAGAGAAATTGCCCTGTCGGGAAAACGTGCAGAACGTAGGTTGTCAATTGAACTTCTGAAAACCTCTGTTGATAAACGTTATCCTCAAAGTTACCCAGCTTTGGTTACCCCCTTATCATCTATCACATTGCAGGTTGCATCGGAAACCCCCTACCCCTTCCCCCCAATTATAGAGCCATTAGCAGTCCTGTCTTTGGAATCTGAATCCTCTACTCTGCCTGTAACCCCTCCTAGTCCCCCTATTGATCCACTTATTGATCAGTTGTGTACGGCACAACCTAGCGCCACAATATATGTAGAAAAACCTAAAACCTGCCCTAAAAGGAAGAAGAGTGTAGCCCAAAAGAAATGTAATGCTCCAAAACCCCCCCAAAAAATGAGAAAAGTAGGAGTATGTACACGACCCCGGGAACCTACTGGGAGTAGCCTTGGTGGATTACCAATGGGAGAGAGGGAAGCCGCCTCGACAGGTACAGATCCCATAGTGATAGATCCCATAGTGATAGCATCGCCTGTGACATTACCGCCCATCTCGCCACTGTTCTTGGAGTTGGAGAGACTTATACGGACCCTCCTGACTCCCATCGAGGAGCGAGTTAACAAATTAGTAGTCCAGCTAGATCACTTAGAGCAGGCTAGTTTGGACAATTTTTTCTCCACAAAATCTTTAATTAAGTCCTATTTTAGGACGGGAGAGAGTAGGAATTTCCAGCAAACTACTGGGCGAGATGAAAGCGTACCTGCGGTGGAATTCCATTCTCCCGTGGCTAGCACCGAAACCGTGCCGCAGGGAAAGGGACATACCCGCAAACCTAATATAGAACCGTCAGTAACCTTAGGCAGTAAGAACGGTGGGAAAACCAAGCTTACCGATAATGTGGTTAAGGGTAGTAAAGAGTGTCCTAAAAATCCCACGACCTTAAGCAATGGCACTCAATATCTACCAAGTACCCTGAAACCCTGCCAAGGTACCGTAGCTGGTGATAATAACAGTCCCAGGATAAATAATGCGGTAGTGAATAAGTCCCAGGCTCTACAGATCCCAAAAAATGTAGGTCCAGTAATTGGTGGAAATGATAGCTCTAGAAAAAGTAATGCTGTAACAAACAACTCCCAGGTTTCCCAGGTTCCACAAAATGTCCAAATATCCCGCCCTGTTGTTCAAGATACAAGTTGCCCCACACTCCTTGTGACAAAGCCTCTCCCTAGGATACCCCCCGTAAATCTTACTCCGGATTCTCACCCTTATGTGGCTGTCCTTACCAATGTTCCACCTTTACTGGCAGCCCAAAGAGAAACCTTCCAGATGTTAAAAAATAAGGTCATGCACTGGTTAAGGGCTAATAGACCATTGCCCCGTGAAGTAGATGGTTTGATTATCGGGGTAAGAAGGGTCAATTGGATAGGTTGTACCCCAAAAAGTCTGGGGGGGAATGTATTATTATTAATTTCCAAGATCCCAGGGTGGCGGGTTGGATCACGAGGTTGGGCTGGGGCACTAACAGTGGTGGGATTGGTATTGTGGATCTTACTTTTTTCTATCCAAAACCAAGTGGACCCCAATATGGGGGGAATAGTGATCTAGGCAATTCTAGGTATCCATCATTGCCAAGGATCACCTCCTTTACTGTCCCCTTGTTACGACCAAACTTTAGCAATGGTCAAACTTATAACTCCCATGATGGGGGTGGGGTTGCTGACGAGAGTGTGGTGCTTCCTTGAATACCAGGGGTAGTGTGTTAAGGGGGCATTCATGCGAGAATTCTGTAGTGTCCATCTTGGATGCAATAGCACACTCACAAGAAGTGACTAGTGTTGGAAAGATCATGAATTGGAGGGGAGATTGTGGGGCCTGTTTACAAAGTTTGGGGGATGATGAGTCGCTTATAACAAGCACTACTGATACCCAGGAAACTGATGTTATTATGATGGATAATGTTGTTGACCAGGAAGTGCATTCTGAGTGCTTGGGCAAACCTATATCCACGCCAGTTATTGGGGTGGAAAATAGAGATGGCTCTAGCCCAGGGAAGTTCCTCTCGTGGAATATTGCGGGGCTAGCTAGTAGATTATTGTCCCAACATTGGATAGATTTTGTTAGCGGGTTTGAGGTGTGTCTGTTTCAGGAGACATGGGCCTGCGACCCTATCTTCCTCCCAGGCTACTTAAACTATTCCATTCCAGCGACCAGAGGTGCCAGGGGTCGACCCAAGGGAGGGTTGACAGTTTGGGTCAAGCAAGGTCTACAAATCAAAGTGAAAGTGTTGGACTTGGGTTCTAAGGATATCCAATTGCTGAGAATGACATCGGATAAGTGGGGTGCAATGGATATCTATAACATCTATGCTAGGGGTACTAACACCGGGAGCTCCCCCACCCTAGAGGCCCTGTCCACTTTCCTTGAATCATTGTCTCTGGGAAACAGAGTGGTAGTGGCAGGTGATTTTAATAGGACCTTCGAACCGTTGGACGATACGGAAAATTCACTAGGACAAGAGGAAGATATCCAATGGGGTGTCTCGCCTCTAAACTTGGTTCCGGTCAAACGGTGGACGAAGGATATTTTGCTATTAAATGCAATGTGCTTGGAATATGGGTTGAGGGCCCTTAATGGAAGGACTAAGAGTGACCAGGAAGGTGTTTGTACATTCGATAACGGCCACAGTAAAAGTAGAATAGATTATGTCATTTGTAGCCTTAATCTATGGCAGGGGGTATCCGATATGGAAATAATAGAAAGATTGGAAAGTGATCACAATCCCCTTTGTGTTACCCACACTTGGTGGACCGCCATGCTTGGCGGTTTGCAACCTCGTGATGGAGTATTACCCGATATGGCCAATGACATGCGTAGAGTTAAATGGCCAAATGTGCTGGCGAATGTAGTATCTATGGACTCTATAAATTCAGAGTTGGATACCGCAATCGCCGCCTTTGAGATAACAAGCCCCGTAATTCCTGGTTCCAGTGTAGCCACGGCCATACATGATAAGTTTTTTTCCCTCTTAAAACCACATTTTATGAGACCATCTAATGTAAGTAGGAAAGTTGCACCCAAACCGGCTAGGTGGTTTAATAAACAGTGCAGGACCGCCAGATTAGAATTGGGTAGAGCAATTAGAAACAGGGATAGGGTTGCGATTGGTGTAGCCAGGAAACACTACAATGTAAGTGTTCGCCTGGCCAAGAAAAAATGGGACGAAGACTATTGGGATGAATTGCTTGAGGCTTCAGGGGCAAGGGATTCTAGGCTTTTTTGGAAATTTGTGAAGTGGGGTAGAGGTGGCACCCCAAATAAACCAGGTAACAATGTTGATGAGGCATCCTGGGTGGAATATTTTAAACCCCAGTATGCGGAGATAAGGGAGGTAGTGGCGCCAGAAGCAATCCCAGTTGTATTTTGCACGGAAAGTTTGTTTTCCACCAAAGAAGTAGAATTGGTAATTTGCTCCTTGCAAGGGGGAAGGGCACCGGGTTTAGATGGGATACCCTCCGACATATTCAAAAATGATAAAGTACGGTGGGCTAGGTATGTGACCCTACTGGGAAATGCAATAGCAAAAGGGGCTGCAATCCCAGAAATATGGAAGGGAGCAATAATTATACCCATCTATAAGAAAGGTGACCGGTCACTCCCAGCAAACTATAGACCAATAAGTTTGATTGCCACTGTACAAAAAGTTGTGGGGAAGATGGTGGTAAATAAGCTGATGGACTGGGTAGAGGAGCACGATGCTCTTTCCCCTTATCAGGCGGGTTTCAGGCGGGCAACCTGTACGGTAGATCAAATATTCCGTTTTACCATGTTACGGTGGGGGACGGTGCTCCTTGGTGAGTGCAGCCTGTATGTCGCTTTTGTCGACTTGCGGGCTGCCTTCGACCTGGTCCCAAGGAGCAAGCTCTGGACTGTTCTGAATGGAATTGGGGTCCCGCCCGAGTTGCTCACTTTGATTATGAGGCTCCACGAGTGCAACTCTGCCAAAGTACAGTGGGGGTTGAATGGGGAATCCACTGTCGACTTCCCGGTAGAACGGGGGGTGCGACAGGGATGTGCAATGGCACCCTTGCTCTTTTCCCTATTTATTAATGGAATTGTGGGTAGGATGCTGAGCGCGAGTGTAGACGCACCTTCGCTAGCGGGCATCAGGGTCCCGATCCTGATGTTCGCTGACGACACTTTAATTGTGTCTAAAACCCCGGTCGGACTGCAACGTGCTTTAAATATATTTGATGTTTTTTGTGGGGAGCATGGCCTTGAAGTTAATGTTGGTAAGACTAAACTGATGGCCTTCTCCCAAAAGCATAGACCCCGACCAAGGATATCTCTGAACAACACTGAGCTCGAGGTAGTAAGTGTTTTTACTTATCTTGGGGTTGAGATATCTAGTAAGTCAGGTTGGGACCACCACATAGATAAAGCGGTACTGAGGCATCAGCAGATTGCAGGGGCACTTCGGGTGGAGCAAGCTAAATCAAAAACAAAGCCTATAAAACCAGTTCTTCTCGTTTATGATGCTAAAGCTATAAGGTCAGCCCTATATGGGGCTGAAGTGTGGGGTTTTGAGAGGTTCCCCACTTTACAAACATCAGAGAATAGGTTCCTAAGGGGAATTACGGGTCTCCCCCAGAGTGCACCATTAGTCCCGCTTGGCCTGGATCTAGGAAGGAGATCTATTAGTGACCGAGCTAGATTAAGGCCTATTCTTTACTGGAGACGGCTATGGACTACCCCAGAGATTCGACATTATGCTGACGGGTTTTTAGCTCTAATCAAAACAGACACCTTCCATAAAATAACATGGCTGAAGAAATTAAGGGTCGTTTTGGGCGAGCTTGGCCTTCCTAATCTTTGGGATAATCCAGCAGGGGAAGTATTTCCAAGTAAAAATATCATCAAGACTCTTTATTGGGACCACATAGAAGAAAGACTATGGAGGAATACTAAATCTGAAACAATGGGGGGGAGATTCTTGGAATTTAAAATGAGACCTATACTGGAACAATATTGGGACAGTATTACTGTCCCAATGGATAGGAAGTTATTTTTTCAGCTAAGGTCTGGTTTCCCTTCCCTTGCGATCCTTGACGGGTAGATGGCGGTGCACGAACACCTCATGCTGTCCGGTGTGTGGTGTAAGTAAAGAAAGCATAGGCCACTTTTTATTCTCGTGTAAGGCCTATGCTATCCCAAGGAGAGTATGGCTGACTCCAGTGTGTAGAAACCTTGGGGCATCTAGTGGTGTTGAGGGGCTACGAATTATCTGTACCACCACTGATATGCCCATTGTGCTTGGAACTGCTAAGTATTTGGGGTGGGCATGGTCCATTAGGCGCCGGATTTTATCTGCCAATACGAATTTATATTGTTAAATAATAAAAAAAAAAATTTATTTTTGCTAAAGCTTGCACAATTGTTTTACATGTATTAAAATGTATGGAAAATGGATTTTAATGTATTTTAAAATGTATGTTTGTGCTTTTATGAGTAAAATTTCTCGAATAAAGCTTTTTCAACATTAATAATTAAAACATACACACGGTATTCTTAAAATGAGTATTAAAGCACAATCCAAGCCTCTTAGTTAGAAAAGCAATTAGTGAACAGTAGATAATTAAAAAATGGAAATGGAGAAACACACAGCATCTAGCACTTTATACAGGTAGAAAAAGGTGAGGACAGATCATACTACCCCACGGCTAGAGTCACTATGGACAAACCAGATCAGTGGACCCTGAGGTTGTTAGCCCGAATCCTCCATGCCCACCCCAGGAATTTGGCGGTAGCAATAACAATGGCCTCCTTGGGACTGGTCTCTAAAATCCTCAAGGTTTCAGTGGCAACCCTTATGCCAAGGGTAAGACAAATAGGTTTAAGCCATTTCCTCCTGTACGCCGGGCAAACAATTAGCATATGGGGAATAGATTCTAGGAATACCAGACATAGCGGGCATTGGTCTGTCGTAGGCCTATGCCATCTACTGGAAAAGGCTCTGACAGGCAGAGAGCTTACCCTAAACTGGTGATAGAGCTTCCTATCCACAGGTTTTGAAATAAGGTCCCAATAATGATCAAACACAGGTTCGTGCTTTATTGATAGGAAGTCTCTGGTTAGGGAGGGGACAGTTATAGAAGAAAAGCGATTCACCTTCCTGAATTCCATATAAGCAGCCCTAAGCTCCTTTTTATAAGGAAAAGGAGTCAAATCTGGGTAATCCCACAAGATGCCCATCCCCATTGCTGTCAGGGTGTGTTTAATATACTAAAGCCATCTGATCTTCGTTAGTGACCCAACCCCCCTAAAATCAAGAAGGGCTCTAGCGTAATTAACAAGCTCGGGGGTGGCCCCTAACCTTCTCCAGAGGGCTATAGGCCTAAATCTTGCTAGGTCCTCAATGTAATGACAGCCCAAGTCCAGAAATAATGGCACCAAAGGCGAAGATTGTGGTAGTCCTGTTAAGGCCCTCATAAATTTATTTTGGGCTCAAACCAAGCATGATATGTCCTCGTGGCTCCATAGTTCAGCGCCGTATAAAACAGCACTTAACACTTTAGAGTTATATATTGTGAGGGCGGGAGCTATAGGTTTAGTATGGGACAGCCTATGTTCTTTAAGGAGGACGCCAGAAAGCTGGCCATGCTTTAGAGCCAGCATGTTGATTTGCGACTTTCAGTGCAGCTTCCTATTTAAAGTTATCCCCAGTAATCTGTCTGCTCTAGAGGAACGTCATTCATATAAACTTTGCCCCTTACAACTTTTGATTTGTGGAGAACCATAAATTTTGTCTTGTCCACGTTAACCACCAGCTCATGATCGCGGCAAAACTCCTCAAAACGGGACAGAGCCACCTGTAGCCCGGATTGGGTCTTAGATAATATCAGTGTGTCATCCGCAAGCATGAGTAGGGGGAATTTCATTCCCCCAAGAGTTGGAGTGTCTGTAGGACATGTGGAATAATATTGCACTACCCTGTCTATAAATAGGGAAAGAAGGTAGGCGCGAGAACGCATCCTTGATGCACGCCCTTTGTCACCGGGAATGTATCTGTGACCTCTCCGTGTGAACCCCATCTGACCAGGGCATGGTTGGAATCATGGAGCCTAACTAACTTCACTAACAGCTCTAGGGGCATCCCCACTTCTAAAAAATCTCTCCACAATTTATTACCTGGGACAAGGTCAAATGTTGATTTTAAGTCAATGAGTGCGGCATGTAGCGTGCCTCCACCTACAAGGACTACCCTCCAGTAAATCATCGCAAACCTCAATACCTGGTCAATTGTGCTTGTGCAGGGCCGAAACCCTGCCTGCATGGGAGATAAAATCTTAGCATCCTCTACCCATGATTGGATCCGACTTAAAACCAATCTGGCCACAATTTTCTGTATGAAATCTATCAGGCTGATAGGCCTATAATTACCTGGCAATGTTCTATCCCCCTTTTTGTAAACCGGTATGATTACCGCACCAGTCCATGTATCAGGGATACACGCACCACTGGCAATGGAGTTTGCCAAATAGTTAATATAAATCACCCAATTGTCCTTATCGTGAGCAAATAAGTCCGCAGGCACAAAATCGGGGCCCGGGGCCCTGCTTCTCGGAGCAAGGGAAAGGACAGTCTTAACCTCGGAGTTACTATATATCAAAGTTGGTATTGGACTAGATATTTTAAATTCGTCCAGGTTAACGTTGGTGTTAGAGAACTGGGCCATAAAATACTTGGCCCACTGGTCTGGCGGGACATAATTAATTGGTTTAAAAGGTGTCCCGTCACTCCCCCATTTCACCAGCTGCCAAAAGTTAGTCATGTTTGCTAGCTTGGAGAAGATCGTTCCAGCGATCCCCATCCCACTTTTTTAGCCTTAAGTTGGGTTGTCTTATAGTTAGCCCTTGCAGCCTTCACTCCTCCCATGTCTTTGGATCCAATGGCCGTAGAAAACAAGCGATAAGCCTCTCTGCAGTTTTTATTATACCGGGAGGACTTTGTTGACCCTACCTCTGCTTTCTTTTTACTGGTCTTAATAAAAAAGTTTTTAAGATTAGAGAACAGGTCACAGTGAACCGGCAGGGAAATTAAATCAATGTCCGCCTGTGTAGGGCAGCTTTGAAAACAGGAGATTGATTGGACAACCAAATCCTTAATTGCCGCAAGATACCCTTCGTTATCAATAACCCTGGACCATCTTACTCTCCTTATATCGTTGGATAGAGAAACTGCGGGAAGGGGTTTGACTGCCTGCTTTGCACTGGGGTCATGTGGTATCAAAGCCCTTATTAACAAAATCAATGGATCATGGTCACTTTCCAGATGTTCCTGGACCCTCATGTCAATTAAAGAACTCCATGATTCAACTTTTCGGAGAATATAGTCAATGCGGCTACTCCTCCCGCTTTAATGTCAGAAACCGGTCCTCGGAAGCTTGTTTCCGGTCCAGGGAAGGCATGGCTTAGCAGTTCGGGCTGGACTGTTCCCATGAGGCACAGGGTCAGACTGATTTGCATATGGCCATGTCTGAACTGGGGTGGCAGAGTGGGCTAAAGAACGGTGATGGATTAAACCCAAATCAGTTGACTGGGGGTGAGTGCTTGTATTGTCAACGCTCCGTCCATTACCACCTTTGGTTTTGCTTTGTTCGCCATAAGTTGGCAGGATATGCTCAGACGTGAGTCCCTTGCTCACTTTGCCACTGGATTCAAGAAAACCGGGCTGAAGACGGTTGTAATGCCAGAAACCGGTCCTCGGAAGCTTGTTTCTGGTCCAGGGAAGGCATGGCTTGGTAGTTCGGGCTGGACTGTTCCCATGAGGCACAGGGTCAGACTGATTTGCATATGGCCATGTCTGAACTGGGGTGGCAGAGTGGGCTAAAGAACGGTGATGGATTAAACCCAGATCAGTTGACTGGGGGGTGAGTGCTTGTATTGTCAACGCTCCGCCCATCACCACCTTTGGTTTTGCATTATTAAAGGTGCAAGTACCCTTCCTGTCCGAGTCAGTTCTCTCATTTACGGCTCGCACACCCCTTTGCAGACACAACCCTTTAAGTTGGAGGGCTGCTTCTGTCCATTTTTTAACAGGACACAAGTCTAGGCACCGAATGCCCCACTGCATGTCCTCATCTGCGCTTAACATACCGTCCTCTGGATCCAATGGTTCATAGGTGCAATTAAAGTCTCCCACGATTATCAAATTACACCCTGCCCTCCGATTATCTAAAAACCCATCAAGGTGGTCAACAGTCTCAGATCGCCTCCCTCCTGGTAAGCCTCTGGCATACACATTGATAACCAAGGTCGGAGGAGCATGGTTCACTCGAAGCCGTATTGCCAGAATGTCTGGGCTGTCAATGTTGACCTCCTCAACCATTAACCCACTTTGCTGTCTCACCCAGCAAATAAGACCACGAGAGGGTCTGCCCCTCCTCCCCCCTAACGCTGGTTTAGAAAAATGTAAAAACTCAGGGTAATGGACCTGGTCCGTGGACCAAGTCTCCTGGAATGCCAGGAGATCAAACTGTTCGACAAACCTGGCCCATTCACCCGATGCAGTTTTGGATAGAAGACCTGCGATGTTCCAGGAACCTACTGTCATAACAGACAGGTGTTCGTCTAACCTGGAGCTGACTGAAGGAGAGGGGGACACAAGTTCCTCCCCCGCCTGCATACCACAACCCGAAGAACAAAAATTGGGTGTATGACCCCAGAGGTGTAAAATAACCTTGTTTGCCTGCACTTCCCTACTCTGTCTCTCTTGAATGATACAGTCTCCTCCTTGTTGTCCTAGATTGATACACGATACATCCCCCACTTGTAAGATCACTCTAGATCTAGTGGATAACTCGGATAAATTACAGAAGGGGAAACCGTAACCTGGTCCTTTGGGGACGCCAGGAAGACCAGGCCCAATGAGCATACTAAAGTTTAAGCCCGGGAGTCAATCAATATCTTCGAGTGAGGCTAAGGCGGTAAATTGATTGTGAAGGGGAATGGGGTGATTAAAGTGGTCGGTTGGTTGTAAAAGCAATCGTCTTCCATAATAGCTAGTAATAGACATAGGGCGATAAAAGTACCCCAGGGGAAGGACCGAAATACAGTCTCGAGCGATGGCATCCCCCGCCTTCTCCAAAATGTGCTGGACCAAACCAGGGGAGCCAAAACTTAAAACATCACAATCACCCCAAAAGGACTTATTCCCCTTCCCAATCCAGGGTACTCTTCGAACCATTTTGAATTCTTTAAAGGGTTGATTGTTGAGCCCCGTCCTTGAACTCAGTAGATATAAAGCCTTGTTTCTTAATGCTGGCCAGTCCTCGGTTGCCAGCGGCACCAGCTTGGGAACATTGCCCAAATCTATGGTGTAGGGGGTGGCTTCCGGGGGAAGATGCAAGAAGGTGGGCCCTTTATGAGCGACGGGTAGACCTGGTGATTAGGGGGACAAGTTTGGGATGCCATTAAAGCAGGTTGCAACCCTATTAGAGGAAGTCCCCCTGTAGAGAGGAAGTCGGATGGCTAGAGTCGGGAGCTCGATCAAGGAGATTCCGAACTATGGAGGTGTTCCCTCTTGCTACCTGTTGTCCCACCCCCCCCCACCCCCCAAGTAGGGCACCACACCCACCAGCTGTATTTTCTGTAGCCTGAATTGAGGAAGGTGGCGACAAAACCTGCTCTAATTTAGTTATTCTACCTTCTATCAGGCTCAATTTGTGGGTCAGGGGAGCTAAAAGATCAGCAATGCCCTGCATCATTCGCTTATAGAGCGAATCCTCAATCATATTAGTGGGGCCAGTAACTTCTGCACTAAACTGATTAGACTGACTACATCCAGCATGCACCCCAACTGTGGATTGCGGAATAGACTTGGGTGGGCCCCGGCCCTTCCTTTTCTTCAGGAGGGGTTTGCCTTGGCCCGCCTGTAGAGCTTTGTTACCCCTCGTAGTAACCATTAATGGATATGAGTTAGCAGCGGGGGGTGAGGACTCAGATAAAAACTCCGAGCCATAACTTTGCTGACTTAGAACCAGTAGGGGGAGAGAAGGTGGTTGGCCTACGCATGTTGTCACTACCTGGGGACTAACCCTCAGATTTGGGATTGGAGGTAGGATAGCCTTCGCTCGGTTATTTGAATCTCAAGCATCAGAGCCGATTCAGCCCTGGACAAGAAGGCATCGAGCATTCCCACTATCCCCCCTCCCACCCCTAGTTTGCGCTTGCATGGGCGCCCCTTTCCCACAGATGACATGGCCCTGAGTCAATCAGATAATGCAGTCCCCTAACACCAAAGAAATATCACCTACCAGTCTCGGACGGGCTTAGACGGGCCCGCCCTTGGCCCGGGCTTTGCCCGGGCGCGTCCCGTGCTGCGGGAGCCTTGCCCCCTTTTGAACGCCCCCTGGCGCTCACTGATGTAGTACGCGACGTGCGTGCCGCACAAGACGCTCGGTGTTGTGGTTCTGGGCGGGAGGGCAATGTCGGTCAACAGCAGAGCACCTCAAGGTTGCAGCAGGGCAGGTGTCCAAAATATCAGCAGGTGTCACCACAGGGCGCAGACAGTAAGTAAAAATCGGGCGCCTTGGCCCCCTTTTGAACGCCTCCTGGCTCTCACTGATGCGGTGCGCGACGTGGGCGCCACACATGATGCTGGGTGTTGTGGTTCTGGGTGGGTGGGCGGGCGGGTAATGGTGGTTAACATCAGAGCCCCTCAAGGTTGCGGCAGGGCAGGTGTCCCAAATGTCAGCAGGTGTCACCACAGGGCGCAGACAGTAAGTAAAAATCAGGCTCCTGCCCTGTGGGAGCCTTGGCCCCTTTTGAACGCCTCCTGGCGCTCACCGATGCAGTGCGCGAAGTGCGCAACGTACAGGATGCTGGGTTTTGTGGTTCTGGGTGGGCGGGCAATGGCGGTCAACAGCAGAGCCCCTCAAGGTTGCGGCAGGGCAGGTGTCCCAAATGTCAGCAGGTGTCACCACAGGGCGCAGACAGTGAGTAAAAATCTTGGCCCCCTTTTGAACGCCTCTTGGCGTTCACTGATGCGGGGTGCGACGTGCGCACCGCACAGGATGCTGGGTGTTGTGGTTCTAGGCAGGCAAGCGGGCAATGGCGGTCAACAGCAGAGCCCCTCAAGGTTGCGGCAGAGCAGGTGTCCCAAATGTCAGCAGGTGTCACCACAGGGTGCAGACAGTAAGTAAAAATCGGGCTATATTTGAATCCCCTACCTGCCAAGTGTTAACACTTACCGGCATAGAGTTTGACATGCCCTTCACTTATTGGCTAAGTGAACAGTGAACACAACATTTCACCGACAAATCCTGCCCTTCATAGTAATTAACACTTTGTTTTATAGGCATACCAAATATTATGGCTTATACATTGCTATAGTATCTCGTAACCCCTACTCTTCAAGGGTAACCTTTTAGCCATTGACCAGTTGCAATGTAATTTTATTTGTGAGGGGATATAGTAGGTATATATACATTTGCTATTTTAAATGCACCCTCACAATCAGCCCATGTGGAGATACCAAATGTAATGACCCATATTCTGTTATAATATTTTGCATCCCCTACATTTAAATAGTTAATGCTTACCTTGATAGGATTTGACACACTTTTATGTTGACCTGGTGACTACAGTATTTTTCTGACAAGTCACATCCTTCTTCTATGTGTTTTCCAACATCTTCTTCTACAGGGACACCAAAAATTACAGCTCATTCATTGCTATAATATCATGTATCCCCTACATTTCAAGGCTTACTTTGTAGCCATTTACAAGCTGAAATGTGTTTTTATTTGATCTGCCATTAGCACTTTTGATATCATTCCACAAGCTTTCACGTCTGGTTACTGGGATACCAAAAATCCTGGGTTTCTGGGATACCAAATATAATGGCCTATGTAGGTGATATCTGGTATCCCCTAGGTTGCTTGGGGTAAATGTACCAGGATACAATTTGACAATGTGTCATAATGGTGTGGTGAACACAGCACTTTTCTGACACATCACACCCTTCCATATGTTTTCCACTGACTCTTTCAATGGGGATACCAAATGTTATGGATCATGCAGTGATGTAATATCAGGTATCCCCTACTTTTCAAGGTATACCTTTTAACCATTGACAAGTTCAAATTGTCTTTTTTTTTTACAGCAGATTACAGTATCTTTTAGCACTTTTGATTGCCTTCCACAAACTTTCACATCCGGTTCCCTTTGGGGATACCAAATATAATGGCCAATACGGGCTATAATATTTGGTATCCCATATGTTATTAGAGTTAAAGCTTTCCAGTACACACTTTGACATGGCCTTATGTTGGCAGGGCAAACAGTGTTTTTCTGCAATATCACAACTTTCTTTGTGTTTTGCACAGTCTCTTCCTAAGGGGATATCAAATATTACAGCTCCTGCATTGCTATAATATCTGATATCTCCTACTTTATATGGTTTACCTTTTAACAATTTGAAATTGCCTTTTTTAACAGCAGATCACAGTATCCTTTTGCACTTTTGAATGCATTCCACAAGCTTTCACATTTGGTTCCTTTTGGGGGTACCAAATATATTGGCCCATACAGACTATATTTAGTATACCCTAGACTTCTAGCGTTAAAACTTACGAGGATACAATTTGACATGGTCTTATGTTGGCCCGGTGAGCACAGCATTTTTCTGCAAACTGACAACCTTCCTAGAGTTTTCCAACACCTTTTACTATAGGGAGATCCAAATATTATGGCTCAAGCACTGCTATAATATTTGTATTTCCTACTTTTCATGGGTTACCCTTTAGCCATTGACCAACTGAAGTTGTCTTTTATTTGATAGCAGATTACAGTATCTTTTCACATCTTTGATATCATTCCACACATTTTAACATTTGCTTCCTTTGGGGATACCAAATATAATGGACCATAGGGCTATAATATTTTGTATCCCCTATGTTTCTCAGGTTAGAATTTACCAGGATTCAATTTGATATGGCTATGTTGGCTGGGTGAGCACAGTATTTTTCTAACAGAGCACCCTTCTGTGTGTTTTCCAATATCGTTTACTATGGGGATACCAAATATTACGGCTCGCGCATTTCTGCAAGATCTTGTATCCTTTACATTTCATAGGTACCTTAAGCTGTTGACCAATTGAAGTTTCCTTTTTTTGATAGCAGGCTACAGTTTCTTTTTGTATTTTGTTATATCATTCAACAAGTCTTTACATCTGGTTTCTTTGGGGGATACTAAATACAATGCCTTATGTGGCCTATAATATTTGGTATCCCTTATGCTTCCAGGGTTCGAACTTATCAGGATTCAATTTGACATGGTCAAATGTTGGCCGGGTTTGCACAGTAATTTTTAAACCACAAAGAACCCTTTCTTATGTTTTTCAACATCGTTTGCTTTGGGGGTACCAAATATTATAGCTCACGCATTGCTGTAATATCCCGTATCCCCTATGTTTCAATGGTTACCATTTAGCCATTGACAAAACTGATGTTTCCTTTTATTTGATAGCAGATTACAGCATCTTTCTGCGTTTGGTTCCTTTGGGGGGGGGCCCTGGGGGACTCCATGCGCAGCTCCAGCATTGTACTGTGCTTGCCTGCAGCACAAATCTGGTGGAGAGCTGGGGGTGATGGCTCACTGTCTAGACTCTGCTGGAGCATCCATGTTGGGGTTGATAACAATGAGGGCACGATGGTAAAGTCTATTTGCTAAGAACCCCCTTGCAGGTATTGGGGATGCACAGAGTACCCTACTGATAAAGGCATTGGCACTCGGGCCATCTCAAGGCCACTCTGCATAGTCATTCTGCCCAGTTTGAAAATATACTACATGCAATTCTGGACACTAAAAGCACGCTGGAGTCCAAGATTGATACAGTCTCCTTAGATGGGAACCTGTTCCATGTGGATCACAGGAAACTGGAGCACCAGGTGGACGATACGGAATCCACACTAACCACGATGCGCCCCACATTATAGGAACTGCAAACCCGACTGAAGGACATGAGAGCAGAGGTGACCTCTCTACATCGGAGAGCGGAGGAGGTGGAGGGCCGCTCGAGGCATAACTATGTCCACTTCTTGGGATTTCTGGAGTCCATGGAGGGCCTAAATATGGAACTCTTCCTCAAACAGTGGTTAATGATCACAGGGCTAGCATGCAAGGTACCCGAATTCTTCTCTGTGGAGGGAGAAAGTCATCTACCTGGGAGGCCACAGCCACCAAGGGGCCCCGCTGAGTCTTTTCATTGCAAAACTACTTCATAGTAGGAACAGAGATTTGATGCTGCAGTTGTTTCTAATGAAAAGTCCATGGCGCTTTGAAGGCAGCACCATCAGTGCTTACCTGAATTTTACACTGGAAATGCAGCGTCTTCACAACTCGCACACGATGGTCAAACATCTCCTCCGGCAGCGAGACCTGAAGTATGCTCTTCTGTATCCTGCTAGACTTAAACATAAACTTAAACTTAAGGTTATGAATGATGAGTAAACACATTCTTTCTTGACTCCTGGAGCTGCATAAACCTGTTTACACATCAAGGGAATGGTGAAGCCCAGATCAGATGACCGGGATGCTGGTAAATGGCTGATGCCCAGATTGAGGCGGAGGAACCAGAAGCCGCCCCTCCATGGCACAGGTGGCCAGGGAGTGAGCACAGGTAGCGGTGCTGCAATATGGCTAAAACTCTTTAGAGGCCTTGCGATCTGATCGAGCCTCTGACAGAGTCAGATACTAATAGCTTCATGGCCTCTTTTGGCTTGGTGATGATCTGCTATGAAATTTGGGGGTTTGTTCTTTGCTGTGCAATAAATGGTGTGGCCTGCTCACCGGTGACTATTGGAGACACCTTGGGGCCTCATGAGAAGGGGTTGGATGCTCAGATCATTTAAGAGGGCCCGCATGTACGTGAGCCCTGGCCTCTCCAAACAGGAAATGTATTCTGTTACAAATTTCTCTTTGGTTGTTCATTTGTTGAACGGTTATGTCTGGGCACTCAGAGAAGTCCCAGTCAGGGAGGGGGGGTTACAAATCTTGTTTTTTCTTTTGACACACAGATGGAGTCTCCTACATATAATTCTGTGACATGACCCTGTACTCACTGGTCACTTGATAGTCGGCGGGGCGTTTGGGGTGGATCCACACACTGGAGTTGTGGGGAATGGGAATCGCAGAACAGGATGCATCACTACTTACCACCATACCCAATGGGCACACTACCCCAAACTATAACTTGATGACACGGAACGTGAGGGACATGGACACTCCCCAAAGAGGTACTGGATTCATACATATCTTAAGTACCACTGCACACACATAGCTTTTTGTAAGAGACACATTTGATACAGGCAGAGTTAGAAAAAGTACATGCGATATGGAGGGGACAGGTGTTTGGCACTACGACATCGACCTATGTAAGGGGGAATTGATATGGATTGCCCCTTGTGTCCCATTTGTGAAAGACATACACAGAGTTGACACAGAGGGCATGTACATGATGGTGGAAGGACATATGGATGTTGCCTCCCTCACTGGTGGTCATTTATGCCCCCAACACTAATACCTCTGCTTTTTTAGGTCTCCTGACCCGAGCTCTTTTCCGGGAACAACACACTCTCGGCATATGGGGCAGCAACTTTAATTGTGTTTCATATGTTGCCCGGGACTGCTCGACTCCTCCGCTGAAATGCACTATATGTATCAGGGTATCACAATACTTTCAGGAATGGATGGTTAACTGGAGCGTGTTTGATATGTGGCGCTTGCACCATCCAGACACCAGTGAGTTCTTGTTTTATTCTCTGGTCCATGACCTCATCACCGAGCTGGATCTTTTTCTCTGTAATCAACCGTTGGGCACGCAGATAGCTAGTATGGATTACTTGGCACATACCCTCTCAGATCACTGCCCGCTGCTGATGATGTTACGGACCTCAAGGTTCCAGACTGAGGCACTTCAGAATTCCCCTTCAAGGAGGCCCTGTCACACATATTACCCATATTTTGAACTTAACAAGTGCACCACCCCACCAGAGCACTGGAGTGAGATACCCACAAGGTGGTCATGAGAGGGCAATGCCTTGCCACTACATGTGGGTTCCTCCAGGACCCGGATGGGGGGCTTCTGGACATGGAGCAGGAGGTGAGACTACTTGAGGCTGGGTGTCCGGTTGGGCTGACGAGACGGAAAGACACAAACAGCTGAGAAAGAGTCACAGGAATCTACAGGCGTGGTTGGAGAAACATGACTATAGGCACTGCCTTGCCTTTCTCAATGCGGAGGGGGGTTGTTCAGGCAGGCTATTGGCATGGCTAGTTGAAGAGGACCAGGCACACCCGCCGATAGGTGCAATCAAGTTTGGGGAGGTGGTTGGCACGGTGGTTAATGTGCCATTAATGCTGCTTTTGCAGACTACTATCACTCCCTGTATGGGATGTAGACAGCCCCCTCATTGACAGAATCAAGGGGTTTCTCCGTGGGCTACTGTTACCCTGATTGAATCCACTCCAATGAGCAGAACGTGATGAGCCCCTTCAAATTGGGGACATACTTCCGGCTATCATCCAAATTGCCCAAAATAAAACTCTGGGTGCGGAATGGCTCCTCATAGAATATCATGCAATCTTCAGTGCACACCTTTCCCAGAATCTCATGGAAGTTTTTTAATGAAGCAAGGTAGAAGGGTCAACTCCCAGACTTTTTTCTATGAGGCACTGATAGTAGTTCTGCTGAAACTGGGCTGGGATCCCCTCGAAGTCTGCTCATATTGGCTGCTCTCCCTCTCAAACTTAAACAATAAGATATTAGGGAAGGCCCTGGCCAATAGGCTGCTCCCCGATGCTACACCCTAGTGCACATAGATAAATCTGTGTTTATTCCAGAATGCAATACGTGTCTTAACTTAGGAAGACTACTTTGTCTGATAAAAGCTGCCTCGAGTGAGACGGGAAACAGTTGGAGATGTCGCTTCACATAGAAAAGGCATTTGACATGCTGGGGTGGGATTACATACTGGCGACGCCTGAAGAAATGGGCGTTAGGCCGGGCCACCTTAGTTAGATATTCACCCTCTATAAGAACCTGACAGCGAGAGTCATGGGGGGGACAGTTGATATCTGACAGCTTTGACATACATAGGCGCACCAGGGAAGGTTGCCCCTGTTCCCGCTGATTTTTACCCTGGCCATGGAACCCCTGGCCTGCAGCCTGCACTTGAGAGCGCAGCTTTGGAGTCTCCTGGATCATGACGAACATCATATCATCTCTTTATATGCAGATGAGGTCCTTATTTATCTGTGTGATGCCACTACCACATTTCCAGCCCTGATGGAGACATTGGAGGAATTTTGAATCGTGTCAGGTCTCAGAGTAAATTGGTCTAAGTCTTGCCTGTTAACCCCTCTCTCGGGTTCCTGAGCATTACAGGAAGGCCCTGCAGAGGTTACGGCTGGAATGGCACCATGACACGCTCAAGTACTTGGGTGTACAGATCTACCAGTCAGACAAGGATATTGTGGAGGGTAACGTTAACATGGGTAGGGCCCTGGGCGCGATCTGTAAGTCTCTCCCTTTTTGATTGTCCTTGCCGCTGTCCCAGCTGGGCAAAATGGTGATCTCCAAGATTCTTATACTACCACGGCTCCTGTACTTCTTTGCAACTTTACCGCTTTTGCTCCCCAATCGCTTCTTTCGGGACCTCCATGGTCTCCTGCAGGGGCTGATATGAGGCTCCAGCAGGAGGCCGGTGGCACTCTCCATACTTCAGCACCTGCTTTTTGAGGACGGTCCCAATTATGAGTTGTACTATGAAACAGCTCAGCTGCAGTGGCCGATGCGCTGGCTGGGCACAGCCTGTTGACCGGAGAGAGCAACCATTCGCAGGCTACTTGGGTGGATACACACATATATATATATATATGTGGCTGTCGGACTCCAGTGCTCGCCCACCGCATAAGATGCATCAGATGAAGGTAGTGCAACATTTCTGGAATGCAAGCAAGGCAAGGGGCCTCATCCTCCCTACTCCCCACTGGTCCCTGCTTGATAGTTGCCGACACTACAGGAGGTGACCCAACACCATGACATGTCTCCTTGGAGATAATAATAATCCATATTTGCAAAGCGCAAATATATGCAATCACTACACTACACTGCCACTGCACACAAACCTGTCACACAGAAGCACACAGAGAATTGGTCAGTACTGGAGCATGCGCTGTGTTCCCAGGTGCCCTTCTCAATCATGTTGTTCCCCCAGGGACTATGGCCATGATACACTATAGTGCGACCCATGTCTGTGCAGGGGTGTTCTTCATTATGACATGCTGCCATATGTGAGGTTGGTGGTGTGACATGTCTAGGCTATTGTGACTCCATTGTTCATGTTGGTTATTCTGTTTGATGTGATATCGTTTTTGAGTGGCACATCAGAATTAACACCATTATGTTTTTTTTTGTTTCTTTTTCTACTTGTGCTAAAACCAATAAAGAAATTAGTAAGAAAAAATAAAAAAAGGAGTCATGTTTTCAGTGGGTCCTTGAAGTCCCATGATCTTGCCAGTGGGTGAACCAGTCTTGAATGAGTGTCCATCAAATCACTTCAGTAACTTAAGTCTTGTTTCAATTGTTTAGGTGTTGGACCTTTCATCCATCACACTGCAATTCCACACTTTGCCAAAAGTATGGTCATGGCTACAAATCCTCAAGCTCAATAGCGCCGCCAGTGGGAGCAACGGTGCAAGGATTTTCTCATCTTGCATAGTGCAGTAATCACTACCCCCAAAAACGTAGCTATGTATGGACATGTTCAAGCCAAATGAATAAAAAGTGCCCCTCCAGCTACTCTGATTTGTCCAATTGATTTTTAATCCTGAAATACCACTGAATCAGATGGCTTCTTGAACAATTGGATTTATGTTTCAGGTTGTGTTCTGTATATACAGAAGGATATTGTCCATGTACAGATGTACAACCAATGGCCTGCCACCTATTTAAATTCCTCTATGTGCATGCAGCTGCCTATACATAAAGGCCAAGGGTTACAGAGAAATGCAAATAGGAGTGGTGACAGGGGGCAACCCTGTCTGTTGCCACTGCCAATTGATAAACACTCTGGCCAAGGGGTTCCTATGCAACAAGATCATTTTAATAAAATGCCTAACCAGGCTCATTCTAGTTAATTCAGAAAACCTTTGCAGAGTCACGGTCCTGCATTCCAATCGCACAGCTCAAAAACAATCTTTGCAAACTTTGTATGTTCCAAACTTCTTATATTCCATGTATTCAAAAATGTGTTATCACTCTTCTCTTGATCATTCACAATAAGACTGTACAAAGTCCTGTTTTTTTTTCCAAATGAGGCGGTTGTGCCAATGCGGGCCTCTTACCACATCACGAGGGACTTTAAATTCATGTTATATATACAACAAAGTTTGCAAAGATCGTTTTTGAGGAATGCAGGACCGTGACTCTGCAATGGTTTTCTGAATAATACATACGTGTTTCGAGGCGAGGCGCGTCTCCAGTCTGTACGCAAGCAGAAGAATATGTAAAACGTTGAAAAAGTATGACATAACATGGTGTGCATCTGCTAATTTTTTGTCATTCTAGTTAATACCTGAAATATATATGACTATTCCAGAGAGTCAAATGCTTTTTTACTGTCAAGAAAAAGAGACACTGCTGGTAATTGAGGTTCTAAATGACATATCACTGCTGGGAGAGTATGTAAATGTAACATGTTGAGCGACTGGGTATAAAATTATTCTGGTCTGTAAGTACCAGACCTGACATAAGTGGTTTTAGTCTCCTAGCTAGGACATTTGCAAACACTGTATTGTTAATGTTAAGCAATTACAGTAATCTATACACAGGGGTCTTCTGATCTGTCTGGTTTGAGAAGTGATATCCATATGTCCTTTCATGTCATTGTGAGAGGGTCCCCTTCCAGAATGTCTGCTTCATACTCCTTAATAGTTGGGGACTTTTTATTTCAGCATCAGCCTCTTAAAATGTAATTGTAATCCTATCAGGCCCAGGTGTCTCTCCACTCTGTAGCTACTTTATTACCTTTTGTTAATCCTCAAGGCTGACACGTGTGAACCTTTCCAAGTAGGATAGTCTGCAAATCTGCTGTGCTGTAGTAGTGTCTCTCGACCGATCCCACAGCGGTGTGAATGCATTCAATATTTCCAAGTGTACTGAACAGCATTGGATTGGGTGTTCTACCGTCCTCCAGTCTATGGGCCTGAGTTTTGTGGGTGTGGTGTACTCTGAAAACCTTACACTACAGAAACACGCTCACTGATTGGGAGGATCGGGAATGCTGTTAACCTTGATTTCATGAGACAATGTGTCGCAAGATAATGTACAAATCAGCATATCAAAATACAGTCAAATAAGAAAAGACTGACTCAATAAGTGAGTTAAAGGGCAGAATTACAAGTTTTATGAAGATGTGTCACAAAAATGTAAAATGTACTATACAGAAATAGTAAATTGCAAATGTAACTAATCTCATTTATTTGCATAAAGCCATTGCAGTGGAAGTTCTCTGTAATAGAACAATACAGAGCAATAGGCAAAATCCAAAATAGACCAGGTTTCAAATCTGCAGAAAAATCAGTAAGAACTCAGACAGCATTACTACTAGTAGCATAGGAAAGGTCTTCTGACTCACCCCAAAATCTACCAATCTCCCATAGAACAGCATGAAAGTTGCTAAATCATTGTGGTGTGAGTAAGGAAATAAATGTTCAGCAAATCGGAATACATTATTTTAAAAAGCTGTACAGCCTTACTACCTAAGCACTAACCTACCAGATGAATAATGAATAACCCCACCCCCTGACCTAATGTCATCCAGAGGTGTCAGAACAAACTAGTTACATAAACTGCAAAAACCATTGTGATCAAATGCAAGCGGAAGAGCCTTGGAAAGAAGTTCCATTAGTAAGCCCATCTTCAAGAACATGTCACTCAAAAATAAACAAACATGACTTGCTTGACAAAGAGCAGCAGAAATAAACAGTGAATGTGTCAAGGTCTAAATACTTAGTGTTGTCTGAACCACACAGGAGCAGAATGACGCTAGATCCCAATACCCTTCTCAGAACCAACCCTGCTAGGTCTTTTAGTATTCCATTGCAGGTAAGTTCTGAGGGGGGAAAAGGGGTTGGGACAGAGAAGAGACTGCTCCAATATTCTGCCTGTTCAGCTACGATTTCTTCTTCTTCTTACAGGACTGCAACATTAACATGTTAAAACCATTATTTACTGTGCCTTTTAACTTACTGTTTTTTCTATGGTGTATAAATAACTTATCTTACCAGAATGTTTACTGAAGCTTACTTCTCTTCTACTTCTCATGTATTGTTTGCTAGGTTGCATGAGAAGTCTTCACTCATGTCTCTTTTCTTTTCGTTCTCAGGTACAATCTGCACTTGATCCTGATATTCCTTAATGTAAGAAAGATAAGGTAAGTATTTATTTCTATATTCCTAATTTAAGTATTATTTGGGTTTCCCTTTCTTTCTATTAACTCACTGTTGGAGTGGGCCTTGAACTGGGGTTTCTGGAGTAGGATGACTGGTTTTCTCTCTTTAATTAGTTTTTTTAACAATGCTTCAGAACTTAGGTTAAATGTTAGAAGGAAGCCTTTGTTTTATTCAGGCCTTCAGTTTTAATGTTTGCTGGAAGCACAATTTATTCTGCCCCCAGGTTTTAATGTTTGCTGAAGAGTTCATTTATTCTGGCCATAGAACATTACTGGAGTACTTTAACTGGGTCTTCACTTATATCTTCAAACTTAACACATGGCAAGGGAAAGAAATATGCCGGGCTTTTGACCCTGACTTCACCTTTTAATTAATTCTCTGAAGAGTGAACAAGATTCAGTCAAAGACAACATGTGTGTTGAAATGTCACACCAGGGTCTGACAGATTCTGGAACAGCTGAATAAGACAGCTGATTCAAAAAGCTTTTTATTTAATCTTCTCAGCTAAGGAAAGCAATTACTGAAAGGTAGTTCCAGTTTTCAAAAGAATGAAAATATATTCTGACTTCATTTCCTTTTTAAATAGAAATTTACCTCTGACACGATAACCTTTTCTCACATAATGTTTTATATTAGCTACATAGTTTAACACTAACCTGATTAGTGAGGGAATGTAGTTCCGACGAAGCTAACCCCGATTTTATCACAACTACCCTAACTGACCTCCCACGATGCTGGGGAAAACAGGTGCTCTTCCAATTATTTCTTCAGTGAAGTGCACAGTGGAATGTTGAAGCACACTTCACCAGGTGTTAAGCACGCTTCACCAGGTGTTCTGAAGCCTAAAAGTCTAGACAGCGGTGTGCTGTTGCAGTATGTGCATGTTGGCAGCCATCTTGGAGTTCCATTGGTGCCAACAAGCACTGTAGCTTGAGGGATGAACTGACTTTTGATAATTTAGTAGGGGGGAGATGGTAGCAAGCATTGTGTTAAAAGGAGGAAACCTCCCGTGAGTCCTGACAGACTACGACATACATTTTTGACAATATGATGTCGAGACCTAATTGAGGCCTAGTTAGCATAAGCCAGGATATCGAAATCGTTTCAAACGCAATAACATCAGGTCTGTATACATGTGTGAATTTGAGTGTAGATTAAGATCCTGCAGATTGATAGTAATGCACATTTTTTAATCAATACAGAATTCCTCAGCTTGTTTCCTTGGAATCTCTCTTCCTTCTTTACAACCTCCCTGAACTTGCTTAATCGTTCATTCATTCAGGAAAGAGTGGTATAATTGTGATCATGTGTATAATTTGTTTCAGCTACCTAAGGGATTTTTTAAGTAATGTTAGTCATTCTCACAGCAATTTCAATCTTTCTGCTTCATTTGCCTTTCCCACAAAATACGCTTTAAAGTCCTGCCAAACCAGAGTCATCCGCTGCACAGAGACCAGGTTGAGGTCTGAATATTCAACTATAGCTCATTCCTGAAAGAGGCATCTAATTAGGATTCTGATTTGAAGGCCAGATGTACGAAAATGCAATTTTGCATTCCCTAAATAGTGACTCCATAGGAATCGCTATTTAGAAAATGCAAAATGATTTGCATGGCATTACAGATTTCTCTATAGCGACTCCTACAGAGTAGGAATAGCTATTAGGAAATCACAATTAGGAAATCCTCTGCCATTCATACCAATGGTCCAGTTTTGCATTTTCAAAATAGCGATTTTCTATTAGGAAATCACAATTTTTGAAATGCTAAACCAAGGATGACCATGGGCATAATGCCTCCGTACTGCACCCCAAAAATAATGGTGCACAAGTGGAGCCTACATATGCCCTAGAGGCAGGCGTGCACTCTATTGCCCCTTTAAAAAAGCATCTTGGGGTGTTTTTTTTAAATTGCACATGGTTACCATCGACTTTGAGTCAATGGTAATTGCATTTCCTAAATGCTCATTTTGCATTTAGGAAATGCTTTGTACAAGTGCTAAGAAATTGCATATTTAGGGACTCGCAAAATGCGATTTCAACTCGGTTGAAATCGCATTTTGAGATTCCTTAAAGGCCTTTGTACACAGGAAAAGGCTGTTTTAAATTTCTTAGTGGGCAAAATTGCGATGAGGCTCATTAAGAAACGCAAAAGGCCTTTGTACATCTGGCCCTGAATCTCCATGTTCCAGTTTGTCAGGTACCTTACTTACAGTCCTGTACCAGAACTATTGGTGAGTGGTCTGATGAGGATCTGCGTAGAATGCCAGTGTGCCCAATCTAGGATGTTAGGCCAATAGATATTAGCCAATAGTCGATTCTTGAGCTTGCTTTGTGCACAGTAGATTTATAACTGTATTGTACTGTGGTTGGATGCTGTACTCACCAGATATACAACAGGTCACCGGCATTCATGATCTGTGCTATCATTGCAGCCCGCGTAGTAGGTCTAGTAGTACAAGTGGATCCGTTTGTTCAAATCTCCTCCCCAAGTTCCATTGTCTATACCTATTTTTAGGAAAGCATCACAATTAAGGCTGTATTCATTTACCAGTGTCACCTCAATATTATTTAAATATTATGTATGCCACTTGCCATGGTACCATATCACTCATCTCGATCTGGGTTATTTGTTAGTAGATGAAAGTTAAGGGATTGCAATATGATAGTAACAACTCCCCTGGTACTAGAGCATGGGACTCATAATATTTGTGTTTTCCTCACTTCAAGGCAAAAGCAGATTGTGAACAAGGTCTCAGATGTGTTTCTTGTATCATATATCTTATATCACAGTTATGTTCACTTTATCATGATCCTATGATTATTCAGCCCTCTACCACTCCAATTTATAATTTTAACAATTCTTTTATTATGCATTCCAGGGTTCGAAAAATCATTAACATTTTACTAGACCTGCAGGTCTGGTAACTTGAATAATCTACTCGACCTAACTGTAATGTACTTGACCCGTGAACTGGTCTCAAATTGTGTGATCCTAGGCAAACATTTTGTCTTATGCAGCTGCTTTTTTTCATTATCACATTATAGAGCAACTTCAAAAATGCAAGGTCACTATTTCTGCTGTACAAAAAAACTATTTATTTACTAGACTAAATATTTGCTCCATGTATAAGAATCAATCTCACATATAGGGTACACATGATCCTGTCTTGCCTGCTAGTTCACTAATAGCACTGTCATCTGGGCAGGAGCAGGAATATTTCCCACTTCATATTTAAAAACTCACTTTTCAATATATTACTAAAGCACGATGTGATAGCGCACTGGCATTTACAGATAGCATATTTTCCATTGAAATTGCCTCAAACCTTTACCACTAATATGTAGTTTTACTGATAAAACTATATAGCACATAAACATTGTTTGGACATTGGGTTTCAGCACAAATATTTACAATTTGCACATCATCAAGTAAAGGGTTCTGATTTGTTTTGATCATTAATGGAATATTAATGGACTGGGAAAGAAAATCCAAAACGCAGAAATAGAATCCCTGTCAAATATCTACCAAATCATATGTCTGCAAGAGACATGGAGTACGGAAGCCTTCTTTTTACAAGGTTATAAAGGATTCTATGTACCAGCTATCAAATATACCAAGTTTGGACGCCCAAGTGGGGGCCTGGCAATATTTATTGGGATGGACTTCAAAATCGATCATGAACAACTGGACACTAACAACCAAATATACAAGCTGTTAGGATAACAATGGGACATGACGAGTTAAAAAACAGGACTAACTTACTGATACTTAATATTTATATTCCACCAAATCAGACATCACGCAAGAAGATAAGTTTTGAATTGGTAACATTCCTGCTGGAACAACTAATGATTGATCCGACTGTCAGTATTTTAGCCACAGGAGATTTTAATATTAATTTGTTGATTAAGATGACACGGAACGATTTGGTTCATTCTCAAAACTATGAATGGTCTATTCCGGAACAATCATCGGATAAGAGTCCAACTCTCAAAGGAAATTTAATAGGAAAAAACCTACTGATGGATTTGGAGGCAATGGGATTACGTGTCCTAAATGGAAGGTTCCCATTGGATCAGCCGCCCGGCTGGTCATTTCACAATCACGAATCTAAATCAAGAATTGACTTTACATTAATGTCATTAGACATGTTTGACAAAATTAGTTCCTATTTACTTAATAAGCGAATCGACAGTGACCATAGCCAGCAAATAGTGGAATTGTGTTTTGATATCTCCAGACATCAAAGCTATTTAACCACACAAGGTCAGATCATGTCAGTTAATCATAAGAAACTTATCTGGAATCCAGATAAAAAATATGTTGTGGAAAAAAAGGCCCAAAAATTGGCATTTGATTGTTTTGAGAAGCAAACAACGCAGACAGTAATATTATGTTGGGAACAATTTACTGAAAAGGCAGTAGAGTTGGATAATACAAATATGACTAGTAAGAAATCGAAACTCAGGGGAAAAAAATAAAAAATTATAACAAAATCAATCTTCCCTACACTATTAAAAAAGCGAGGCGGACTCGTAACAAGCTGAGGAAACAACTTACCAGGACGCCGGATAATGAAGACGTCAGAATACAACTCAGAGATACAAATAGTAATTTGAGGAAATTAATATGGTCTGAAAAAAATAAAATCCAACAAGAGCTATGGACAAAAAAATTTCACGCCAGTAATCAAACAAATTCTAGAGAATTTTGGAAAATGATTAACGAAATAAACAGACCAAACAAGCATGTAATAGCCTCGCCAATAACAGAAGTGGACTGGGTAAGGTTCCTTAAAAAAACTCTTGTCACAAAAATAGAAGTATGTACCAACAGTAGGGGCTATAAAGATCCCACTGCTAGACCAACTGAAACGGATCTGGTGATAAAATTTACAATCGCTGAGGTAGCGAACATAATTAAGAGACAAAAGGATGGAGCTCCCGGTCCAAACGGTATTCCTTTTGCCCTATATAAAGAGGACCCCCTATTATGGGCTACATATCTGACAAAGGTTTTCAACGAAATTATCTATACAGGGAAAATACCACAATCCTGGAAAGGATCACTTATATCGCCTCTGTTCAAAAAGGGTAATTGGCAATTACCGGAGAATTACCGTTTGATCACCCTACAAGATACGGACGCCAAGCTATTCGCAGGTCTCTTATTATCAATTCTTACAGACTGGGTTAAGGAAAAATCTATTTTACCCCCCAACCAAACCGGCTTCGTTAAGGGCTTAGGCACCACAACCAACCTGTTAATTTTATCAGTTCTAATGGATAAGACTCTTCTTAATAAACAGTCACTTTACTTTTGTTTTGTCGATTTTAGATCGGCTTTTGATTTAGTAAATAGGCCCCTCCTATGGAAAAAACTGGAGGACTACGGAATCCCAGGCTCTCTACTGACTCTCATTAAGTTACTATACTCTGACAATTGGGTGAAGGTGAGGATAGGGGATGGCCGGGCCATGACCAAAAAAATACCGGTGACTCGTGGCCTTAAGCAGGGATGCGTACTCGCACCTTTACTTTTCAATTTATTTGTGGCCGACCTTACCAATTCATTAAACGAGGTAAACTCACATCCACCCAGGATAGCCGGAAAGCAAATGTCTAACTTGCTATATGCAGACGATGTGGTTTTGCTGAGCCACACAAAAGTGGGACTGCAGAGATTGATCGACTGTACACTTAAATATGCAAAGGATAACCAAATGACAATTAATGAGACAAAAACAAAAATAATGGTTGTGACAGGAAAAAAAAGACAAAAGATGAAATGGTTGCTGGGACAAACACATCTAGAGCAAGTGGAGAGCTATCGATATCTCGGTGTTCTTTTCAATGAGACCGGAAGCTTTGTACCACAAAGGGAAGATATTGCAAGGAAGGCTAATAGCTTGATTGCGGCATTTAGAACCCTACAAAAGAATCTATCTGTACTGTCACACGGGCCTCTGTTAAAAATTATAACTGCCAAACTACTACCATCCTTAACTTACGGTGGTGAAGTGCTAAATGGGAAGGATGCTGTGCTCATCAACAATGCTGTAGCAAAAACTTATAAAATATTATTTATCCTACCATGTAATGCCTCACAAGCACAAATAAGGATGGAATTTGGTATGAACAATCAAATATATGCCCGCCAAGGCCAAATATTGAAAGTTTGGAATAGAGTAAAAAACGACAAGGACAATCAATCGTCTATAGCTTTGTGGAGAGAGGTTAAAGACAACCAGAAATTGCAAGCGTGGAAATATCTAAACAGCGCAAAAGAAGAATTTGGAATATCAGCAATCTGGGACAACACTGTAAGCCAGGAAAGCTTTAAAAAAACAATAAATAAGCTGGTAGCTCACCTATCGCTGCTTAAAGACAAAGCCTTGTTAGCAAAACGCAAGCATTCATGGCCAATCATAAATGGCTACAAAAAAAACAAGTCCAAGCCTACCTCCATACGGCATGGTCATCCCAAAGTAAGCGAACATTTATAGGAGCACGCTTTGGTGTATGGCCAGGTTTGTGTCATCTCCCACCTTGGAAACTAAACGAGGGCAATATGTTATGCAGACTTTGCAAGGGGGGAAAAGAAGACATTGTGCACTTGGTATGTTTATGCCCTGCTATAGCCCCAGAAAGGAGACAAATCCTCAGGAGGTTGTTCAATGCCCGAAACATAAGATCCTGTAGAGAAGCAGTAATGGCCTGTCTAAACCCGAATGACCTGCCAATGAATGTTGCCTTTGTAAAAATTTTAAATGTGATTGCTAAAGGTCATAAGGACAATGTCATTTAGTTTTATAATTTTTTATTTTTATTTTAATTATTTTTAAGGCCATTTACTATTTGTATGACGTATAAATGTATATTGATGCTGCTACTTTTTCTAAAGTCACATTTTTGTAAGATTTTAATTAATCAAACAAATAAATTTGAATTTGAATTTGAATTTGATTTGTTTTGATCGTATACAATCTTTTTTTTCACCATAGAATTACAAAAATTTGAAATATATTTGAAATATTTGAACGGTTCACTTATTAGCTATTTCAGTGTTGTGTTGGAAAAAAAGCCAGAAATCTTACAGCCTTTTATTTCACATGCTTTGCCCAGCGCAAGTCACACAGTTTACTTTAAAAAAGCCTCTAACTTCAGTCACAGAAAAAAAAAGTAAATGTAGGAAGACAAACTGACTTTTGACCTCTGTCTCTGAATGCTGAGCAAATGTAGCTCCTCCAGGCCACCTCATTTAAGCGGGGGGAAGCCAGCGCGCGGTCCAGACTTTAGAGCTGCCCTGTAAGACTTACTTTAGGACGCACAGACGCATAGAGTATAGCACAGAGGTGCTTCTTTTTAATCGCCGTAATTACTGTGTATTTTTTTCTCTCACTGTTTTAAAAAAAAGCCATATTGACTGTTTGTGACTGCTTTACTTCTCCGCATACCCGCACTATAAAAAACATGAAAACTTTCATCCTCACCCGCCGTTTTGGCATGGCTAGATCTCCCGTGTGGCTCATGCGCCATATTGGTTGAGGGAGGGTGGGCTTTGGTTCCATCCCCAGGCGCCATCTTGAGAGGCGCTCTAGTTGTTTGGTAGCTCCTCCAGGCCACCTCATTTAAGCAGGAGGATGCAAACGCGCAGCGGGCGCGCCAGAGGCGCGCTAGAGGCAAGCCCGTCTGTGCCCGTCCGAGCTCTGGAGGCGCTTGGCGCTGGTAATGCTGCCCGTTCGGCCAGCGTTCAAGGGCGCATAACCTATGACAGAGAACAACTGATGAGACTAGACAGGGTTGAAGGGTATGTGATCCCGGCCCCGGTCCATGTGAGAAAGGTCGGAAAGACTCTTATCGGGGGATTGATCAACAGCCGGTCTCTTATTAAACACTTGTTTGAGGTATCGGGCCTGATAGAGGACATGGGGCTCGATGCTTTGTTTCTAACGGAGACCTGGACTAATGCTGAGTCAGCTGTAGATCTAGGAAATGCCTGCCCCAATGGTTACAAAATCCTCCACAAACTCAGAAACACGGGTAGAGGTGGAGGAGTGGGGATGATTTTTAAAGAGGAACTGGACTTTAGAGCTCTGCAAGTAGATGAGGTTGAGGGGATGGAAATGCTGGGGTTCTCCCTACACTCCTCCAGTGGGAACCTCCTCACAGGACTGGTGTGCTACAGACCTCCAGGGGGGACCACAAACTATCAAAACTTGTTTGACACTATCACTAACCTCACATTGCCTCATTCCAATATGATCATCTTAGGAGATTTCAATCTATGGGAAGAAGGGAATGTCAATAGCCAACTGCGGGATCTCAGGCATACCTGCGCTAATCTAAATCTCTCCCAGCTGGTGGAAGACCCAACACATCGAGGGGGTCACACCCTTGATTTGCTATTCTCCAGCCAGTCCACGACAAGGATACTAAACATAACTCCCCAGATTTTAACTGACCATTACCTCATACAGTTCAACATTAGGATGCCACATTCTGGAGATAGGACTGGTCAGCGAAGGGCTTATAGGAAAGGCAGGGAATGGGCTAAATTGGAGAGGACTGGAGCTCCCTTACTGGATTTGGGCGTTACCCACTTTACATCTACAATGACGGCTGAAGAAAACTACAAGGTGTTCACTAAACATATAAATGACACTTTGGATCGAGTTATCCCTTTAAAAGAAATAAAAACCAAAAGTAAAATCTCGGCTCCATGGTATTGTGAGGAGTTGAAACAGCTCCGTGCGCCCCGCAAGAAGGCGGAAAGGAAATGGAGGAAATGGTACGATGAGGAAGATAAAAAAGATCTTACACGGATACAATTGCAATATAAAGAGCAAATCCTCAGGGCTGAGGCAGAATTCTATGCCAGCTCAATCATTCATGCGCCCAACGGGACCAAAGCACTATTTACAATTAATAAAGACCTCTGTGCCCCTATATATGTATAGAAAATAAAATTGTAGCATCCCAAAAATTATGTGATGGTATTAACCTACACTTTCAGGACAAGATTGCAAGTATTGTGAACACCTTGCATGATAACGATAATGTTGTACAATTTAACCCTGAACATAGGATTGAGAATGACCCTCAATTACCGGCCTACCTGGATAACTTCCAAACATTAACAGAAATGGCTTTTGATAGCCTGGGAGATAATGTATCCTCTGGCTCCCCCCTTGATCCTTTTCCCCACAAATTGTGGAATTCTCTTGGGCGCAATACCATTCCATGGTTGAGGCAGATTTGCAATCAGTCTCTGGAAGAAGGAAAGGTCCCGGAATGCTGGAAACTGGCGGTGGTATCCTCCCTGATTAAAAAGCCCTCCTTGGACCCGTCATTACCGGCTAACTTCAGGCCCATTTCTCTCCTTCCTTACCCGGTGAAGATTCTGGAGAAAGCAGTCGGTAGGACCCTGTCTTGCTTTCTGGAGGAGAATCTTTTACTGGATAAAGACCAGTTTGGCTTCCGCCCGGGGCAATGGACTGAGTCTGCTTTGACTATGATGATGGATAACCTACGTATGCAGGCAGACAGCGGGAATGTCACTATTTTAGCACTTCCCGACATGTCGCCCGCATTCGATACGGTGAACCATCTCCTACTGGTGGAAAGGCTGAAGAAGATGGGAGTGAGTGGTCGTGCATTGCAATGGCTTCAGTCTGTAAGGTCGTCAGCAGGTGGTAACTTTAGCACCTTTCTCCTCTGGTAAATCCCCAGTTGTCCATGGGGTGCCACAGGGTTCTGCAATCAGCCCTGTCCAATTCAATGTCTAATTGCAGCCCTTGTTTTCCATCATAAAGTCCTTTGGAGTCTGTTTAGTCAACTATGCCGACGACACGCAACTGGCCTTCTCCTTGGAAGGGGACCATACAGTATCGATGGACTTGTACCAGTAATGCATGCGGCAGACAACGGACTGGCTCAGAAGGAATTCTCTGCAATTTAAC
This sequence comes from Lissotriton helveticus, assembly GCF_964261635.1. Taxonomy (NCBI): domain Eukaryota; kingdom Metazoa; phylum Chordata; class Amphibia; order Caudata; family Salamandridae; genus Lissotriton; species Lissotriton helveticus. The sequence continues at coordinate 527,371,697 of NC_136072.1, forward strand.
AGCGGAAAGACAGAGGTGATGTTTTGCTCTGCAGGCAGGATATCTAGACAATTGCCTGGTGACTTCAGACTCCTACCAGAGGAGGATTCACTAATCCCGGTTAGGAAAGTTCGTAATCTGGGGGTGTTGTTCGATGACGACCTCCAGATGGAATCACAGGCAAATAAGACCACTAGCGTCTGCTTCATTCTCATTCGCATGCTACGGAAAATACTCCACCTAATACCTAAAGAGAAACGTCCTCTGGTGGTAAGTAGCATTGTGGGTAGCAGGCTGGATTATTGCAACGCCATTTATCTGGGAGCCCCTATGTACATCTTTCAGGGTCTGCAAAGAATCCAGTCTGCAGCAGCCAAACTGGCCCTTGGTAGGACACAGAGTTCCTCTTCTACCATGGCTCTGAGAGAGCTTCACTGGCTGCCCGTCAGGGAAAGGGTCCATTTTAAAGCTCTGTATATGGTCTTCCGAGCTGTGCACAAGCTTGGCCCTGTCCCCCTGCAGTATAGATTCTTGTGGTATCACAAGGCAGCTCCGCTTTTCCAGCGCTGGCCTGTTGACGATCCCCCGGATTAAACGGGACAGGCTTGGAGGAAGGGCTTTCAGCAGGGTTGGCGCTCGCCTATGGAACGAGCTCCCTCAGAGCCTCAGATTAGTCAACTCTCTGTTAGAGTTCCGTAGGAACTTAAAAACCTGGCTCTATGCCATGATCTAGTTCCCTTTCCCCTACCTCTGCTGCGTCCCGCCTATATTCTGGTCATGGATAGTTTTTCTAGTCTGAAGCGCCAGGATACCCGTAGGGTGACAGTATGCGCGATACAAAAGCTTAAATCAATCAATCAATCAATCAAATCTGGCTCGCCATATCGAGTGGGCGAGTGGATTTTTTGAGCCATGCATTACATTAACTCCACATATGGTATTTCCTATTGCACAGGTGTTGTACCTGGTGTACCGCTGCAGGTAACATATTGGCTATATTGCTTTTCTTCCTGGTGTCAAGTGGAAATGTATTCTGTTGTGCATTGGTAGCGATTAAACAGTCTTCATCCTGTCCACCATCCCCCCTCCGACAATGACACCAATCGTCAACAAGTGCCCAAATCCCATAAACATATTGTTACAAATTGGGTTTCTAGTTCGCAGAGATAGGCACCCTGTTCAAGCAGGAACCACAATCCTAGTCAGAGTAAGTCAGATACACACCCTAAAATAACCTGTGCTCACCATCTGGTAGCTTAGGACAGAGCAGTCAGGCTTAGCTTAAGGGGCTATGTGTAAAGTATTTTTGCAAAACTTCATATAGAAAAACAGTGAAAACACCACATAAAAAATATCACACCTGATTAGAAACAATAGAGCTTCATTTAATGAACAAAACTCAAATTAGAAGATCCTGAAATCTGCAATTTTAAAGATGTAGGTGAAAATAATGCATAAAAGCACAACTGTGGTTATCTGGTCGTGCCACATTGGGACAAAGTCGGAAGTTTTGGCTGACCGCGATGGAGCATTGGCCGGCTATAGGGACCCACCTGCACCAGGTGAACACAGTATCTGAAATCTTGGTGCACGTGCAATGCTTTGCGTCTTCCGCTGTTGGTTCTAAGAAGGACCACAGAAGGCAAGGCACCTTAGGCCAACTTTCAAGGGTCCAGGACAGGGGTGAACTGGGCATACCATGCTCACTACACCATTGAATTCAAGCTAGCCTGGCAGATGAAGGGTGGATACCTAAAACTAGTCCCAGGATGCTTGATTCCGGTCCAGGGAGGACCTGGCTTGGCAGTTCAGACAGGACTGTTCTCACAAGGCACAGAGTCAAGACTAATTAGCATATGGCTGGGTCCAAACCTCGGGTAGTGTGGTGAGCTAAAGAATGATGGTTTAAACCCAGATCCTTGTGACTGGGGGTGAATGTTTGCATTGTCCAGCATTCCATCCATCAATTGTTTCTTTTGCATATGTCACCCTAAGTGGGAAGGGTATGCCTAGATGTGGGTCCCGTGCTCACTACACCATTGGATTCAAGCTAGCTTGGTTGATGAGGGGTGATGCCCTGAAACCGGTCCTAGGATGCTTGTTTCTGGTCCAGGGAGGCCCTGGATTGGCAGTTTGGGCTGGACTGTTCCCACAAGGAACAGGGTTAAGACTGATTTGCATATGGCTGGGTGCATACTGGGGGTGGTGTGGTGAATAGAATAAAAGAATGATCGATTTAAACTCAGATCCTTGTGACTGGGGTGAATGTTTGCATTACAAATGATATGACTGATTGATTGATTGAAAACCATAAAAGTATGCAACAAATATACAATAAAATATCCCAAAAATGTTATAGAATACAATCTAATTCATCAATATACATGTTAAAATGTAAGTCCCAACAAGTTACCAACAGTGAGCCCAAATTATTATCTTATCCTAAATTCTTCTTTATTCTAACTGCAGCAGTTAAGAAGCCAGCAATACTAATAATTTCCCATGCATTATTCAACATTTGGAGATAAATAAAGGCCGGTCTTGCCAGGGTAAAACCTTTGTCCTTTAAAATAGGACTTATAAATCGATTTCGAATATGCAGAAAGTGATCGCAAAACAAAACAAAATGCATGGAATCCTGAGTAGAAAAATTGTCACAAGCACATACATTTAAGTCCTCTAACTTTTTCCACCCCTTAGGTTCAGCAAAGAGCAAGTGCAATTGATTCAGTCTAAATCAAACCAAAAGAAAATGATGCTGCTGATTCGACACAATTGTCAAATACGGTTCAATTGTTAACGTTGTGCATAACAACTGGTGTGCTCGCACCAAAGGCTTATTTAATTCTACCTGCTCTCTATCACTTTGGGATATTTGGACATACATGTTTTAAGCCCACAATATATTTGCCTTAACCATTGTTTCTGGAGAGCTAAAGAACTCAGGTCTCCCCAAAGATGTGGCAATCCTTTTTACATAATTCAACCATGGGATACAGTTAACATAGTCAAGGGATAGACAGTCACAGATAATATCATGGTTCATCACAAGCTCAGGGTTAATCCAAATGCTAATGCATTTAAGCAGCGGAGCGACTTCTATGGTGTCTGAAATGAAGCCAATGCCCAGCTCTTGATGAGTGATATAAGTGGAAGTCGAAGACGGAACAGACAACAAATTTCTTAAAAAATTGTTTTCCACAATTCCTTGGTATTCCTATAACCCAAAGATCAGATCCATAACTTGCAATAGCGAGACATTTGGCCTTATAAATACTTAACATAGCTTTAGCTTGAATGGGTCTGGAACCCAATCTGCGTGCAAAGTCTAAGATGGCGGTGGTTGATCTTGCCATTATATTTCTTTTGGCCTGCATTTGTGGGATCCAAGACGCCCTTTCATCATAAATCACTCCTAGATATGGGAATGACATTACCGGAGTAAGTTCATTCCTCTCACAATAGTGATTCTTATATTTCTTGGGCTTAGTCCCCATGATCATAATGTGAGATTTAAAAAACTGTACATCCATATCCAGAGACTTCATAAAAATAGTAAATGTGGTTAAGAGATGCTGTAGACCATTCGCCGTCCTAGCTAGAAGGGCAGTATCGTCCGCATATAGGAGTGCCGGAATTCATTTCTGTCCTTGCTAGCACCTGATAAAATCTCATCGAGATGGTTAATATATAAAGTAAATAAAAGTGGTGCCAAAATACAGCCTTGTCTCACTCCCTTAATTATTCTGATATTACGTGTTAAATTACCTTTTTGATCAAATCTTACTGTGGCTTCAAAATCTCAGTGAAGATCTGCTAAGAAATTTAAGATGTTCTCATCTACTCCAAGCTTCAACAGTAAATGCCATAGTTTAGATCTATTTACTCGGTCAAAGGCTGAGGAGAGGTCCATAAATACTAGATGTAAAGTGCCCTTCTTTGCGAGAGTATATTTCCCAATCAACAGGAGCAAGTTTAGGCATTGATCAGTGGTACCTCTCCCCTTCCTAAAACCGTGCTGTAGCTCGGAGAGAAAATTGGCGTGATCCAGCCATTCTGTAAGTTTTGCCAGTACCGCTCTACCTAAGACCTTCACTGCTGAATCAATCAAAGAAATTGGCCGATAACAGCGCGGGTAACTTCTTGATCCCTTTTTAAAAATTGGTACTATTACAGATAAAGACCAGGACTGTGGTAGGCCCACTTTACAGGCACTATTAAAACATTTGCCAACAGTTTGGACCATAAAGGTATATTCGTTTTAAGAAGGTCAACAGGGACCCCTTGGTCCTGGGGCTTTATTTTTACACATTTGGGCTATAGCATTTGCAACTTTGATATCCGTAAAAGTAAGAGAATATTTTTTGCCCACATAAATAGGATCCCTGGATTCAATGTCTTCCAGGTCCCCATATATAATTTTAAAATGGCTAACCCAGTCCTTTTCACTTATATTACACTGCAATTTATTTCCTTTATCCTCTGAAAAGAATGGTCTATTAACAAGACTCCAAAATTTGGAGCTATATTTCAGCACATCAATAGATGTTAATTCATTAAAAGCATCATTCATTATGTCTGATTTACGGGACTCTATTGCCAGTTATACTCTTCCCTACAAGCAATGATCTTGGTCTTGTTGTGTGGACTAGCTTTTAAAGCACCCATTAAATTATGGTGTGCCACTGAGCACCTGTGATCAAACCATCAATCTCGACCATCTGTGTGTTTTTTGCAGGAGTAGGAAATGTCTTTTGCTACCTGCTTACTAATTGTGCCATAGGCTTTTAGGACCCTGTTAGCTCCCGCCCCACTGTCACAACACAACTCCAGCTCTGGGCCAACTTGACTGACTAGTTCATTACAGAACTCTTCTGCAATAATCATATTCCATTTTAATCTGCATCCCTGGTCTGTGTTCTTAATTGCTGTCGAAGCAGCCCATATTTTAACTTCAGACTTAAGGATAATACCCCCCTCAAATGTATGGGATTATGATCGCTAAACTGAGACCATAAAGCTGTATATTCCTTAACATAAACTTCAAGAGTTGTATTTATAAAAATAAAATCAATGGTTGAGTGGTTTCCCCTCCCTTTAAAGGTAGGGATAATGTGTCTCACTTGGATTAATTGGATAGAAGAGTCCTAAATCTGCCATGATTTGCTCCAGATATGCACCTTGTAAGGTGTGCTCAATCAGCCACTCTATCCTCCCTGCATGGGCCTCCCGTCCCACCATGGTGTCACTGAGTGGCTTCCAGCTGTACTACCCTTCAAAACTTAAAGTTACATCGATCCAAAAGGGACCTTGCACCAGTTCCACTTGATGCTCGTATAAGTCAATCTAAAATCATATGGTATCTCCGGGCACTCCGGTGCTCAAGTTAAATCAAAAGTTTCTTTGAGCGCAATTCTTGTCACACTGTGTCTGGCAGTGCCTTCAATAATAAGTTGTAGTGTGATAATATTATCACTAAAGGATGCGCTCTTTAAACATGAAACCAAAGAGTTTCTTCTCTTGGTTAACAATTTTCAAAAAACAACATGTACTCGATTGTTTCTTTGATGCTTTTCTTTAATGAACAAAAGACTTTTCATTCAAATATATTTCTTTCATATCGTAGGTCACTTCATCATATTAAACTGATGATTCACTGTTACCCAATGCATTTCGGGTCTTTTGTGATGACCCTTCGTCAGGGGTCTATTAAGAGGAAAACAAATACAGGACCTTAGCATTCAGATTCACATATTTAGTCGAATTCATAGTGCATTCTAACATGTGAACTACGTGCAGAGGGAAGTGCACTGAATTAGAAAATGTGAGGGTGAACGGTAAAAACGGGGCTGTACATGCTAAAACTGCCGGTGAGCAGAAAAGATTAGGTGCACTACAACGCGGTGAACGATGAGGGTAAAGTTAACGAAGCTTGAAGTGCAAGTGCGTGATTGGTGATGAAAAAATTTGCAAGAAATAGCATGCCTCTGTTTAAAAAATGCTCGAGAGAGGATAAACGAATATTGTGGGAACACAATAAGAGTGTAAACTTACTGCAGTGATCGCGAGTGAACGCCGAGTCGGGAGGTCCTACTTCCGTGTTAGCAAAGCTGCATTGATATGCTAGCCAATAGGATCACGTATAAAACGGAGGTAACACTTCACTGTGTGAAAAAGGAACGAAAAATAAATGAAATGTGAAAATAAATAATAATAATAGTAGAACTGTAACACTATAGCGATAAACGGTTCAGTGCAGGGTACGTGGAGTATATGCAAGTGTTATTGCGTGATTTATATGCACACAGAGAGAATTCCTATATACCGTATTGTATGACTAATGTATAAAACAACATGATCACAATTATAACACAAAATTCGATATTGTTGGGGGTTAGCCAGTCCGGAGATCTATGGTATGCAGATTCAAGAATGTTTAAAGAAAACATGAAAATTCAATTCTATCATTCATCCCCGCTGGATGTAAAGAGTTTAGTTTTTTGATCCAGAAAATTTCCGATTTTAACCGCTGTTTAACAGGATCCTTGTCACAGCGTTGTGGTAGTACCTCTAGTATAGTAAACTTAATTTGGGAAATCTGATGTTTTGCTTCTAGCCAATGCATGGCTACTGTGGATTTAGTGTTCTGTAGACGTATGTTACTTTTATGTTCCGTCATGTGAATTTTGATTTTCCTCTCAGTTTGCCCTACCTAAATTTTGCCACAAGGGCATTTAATTGCGTAAATCACATTTCTGGTATTGCATCTTCCAGAGTATTGTAGATTGATCTTGAAACCTTTAGTTGGGTGCATGAATATGTTTCCGATTATGACATCATTACAATGTACACAATTTTGGCATTTTGCCATGCCTTTATGTTTGATAGCTCCCTTGTATGAGGAAGTCAGAATTTCTTTCAGATTTTTAGATCTTTGGAAAGCAAAAGTTATCTGTGCACTGTACAGACTTTGTAAATCTGGTTCTGTGATGATTAATGACCAATGTCGGTTTAATATGCTTTTGATGACATGAGCTTCCGTGGAGAATTTTAGTACATATACAGTTTTGATCTCTGCTTTCTGAGTTGATGATACTAGGTTTTTCTCTTGGAAGTTTATTGACCCTTTGTAAGGATTTTTCCAGAACTTCTTTGAGATAGCCTCTTTCGGTGTATTTTATCATTTGATCATTAAAGATTTCTTGTAAGGTTCCAGGATTCGAGGTTATCCTTTTGAGTCGAATAAATTGTGATGTGGGGAGATGTTTCTTCAGTGTCTACAGATGGAAACTCTGGAATAGAAGACTGGAGTTCCTGTTGGTCGCTTTTTTGTATACTTTAGTGTGCAGTTTGTGATTTTCAATACTGATTTGGACATCCAGAAACGCTATAGAATCCTTGTTGATAGTATGTGTAAATTTGATTCTTTCATTGTAGGTGTTGATCTCGACGAGGTTATTGATCAGTTGCTCTTTGTTTCCTTTCCAAATTAGGAATATATATCGTCAATGTAACGTTTAAACATGATCATATTGTCTGTCCATTCTTGATTGTGTAATATATGCTCAGTTTCAAATTTGGAAATGAAAAGATTAGCATATGAGGGGGCCCCCCCGAAACCCATTGAGGTTCCGTTACATTGGTTATAAAAGTTGTTCTGCCATTCAAAATAGCTATGGTACAATGAAAAGTGCATTAGTTCGATGAGAAACACTTTGTTGACCTCTACATCTTCTTCTTTTAGTAGACTCCATTCTAGGGCTTCTAGCCCATCACTTTGTGGAATTGAGGTGTCTCCTCGTTTAGTTTGATGTTATTAAGGAGGTTCAAAAATGAAGTCGTATCTTTGATGTATGTGTCGCATTTTTGCACTATAGGTTGCAAGTACCAGTCTACATATTTCCCCAATCGATTCTGAGATAGAGCCACAAGCTGACACAATGGGTCTAAAAGGAGGTGTTATAGCATCCTTATGTATTTTTGGTAACATGTACAGCTTGGGTCTGCAAGGAAATTTGTTTTCTAAAAATGTATGGGTTTTGTCATTTATCCACTGCATTTCTAATGCTTGATTCAATATTAGTGAAATAATGTTTTTGGTAATCTTCTGTAGCATCACTTTCCAGAAGTATGTAGATGTCTTTATTACTGACATGTTCGTTGACACTTGTTTCATAGAATTTGGTATCCATTACTATTAGTGCTCCTCCTTTATCTGCTTTCTGAAAAGTTAGATCAGGATCTTTTGACAAGTTTTTAAGAGTACTCCATTCTTTAGATGACAAATTGGTTTTCCTTGATTTGGCAAAATTGATCGTCTGTATTTCGGTGAGTACTGATCTTTCAAATGCTTCAATGGTTTTGTGCGAAAAAGGTGCACAAAAATAGCTTTTGGGTTTAAATTCTTTAGAACTAGCTCCTGTGATATTTTCTGTAGCAGTATTAGAATCTTTAAAGAAATATCTTAATTTGAGTACTCTAAAAAATTAAATAGAGCGACTTCCGTTTCTGGTAAGTTTGATCTATGTGTGGGGACAAAAGAAGTGCCTTTGTTTAGAACAGCAATTTGTGCTTTTGTCAGTTGTTTAGAGGAGATGTTAATCACTAAGTCATTTTTGCTTGACTCCTTGTCACTCTTTTTACTCGTCCTTCCTCGGTTTCTTTTGCCCCTCCTTGTTTTTCTATTGGTGGTGCGTTGCCGGCTGGGATTGTCTCTAAAAAAGCCGTTTTTTGAGATGTAGCGGATTGAATTTGGTTTTCTATTGGTTTTCTTGTTTGAGATATGTCTGTGTCGGACACAACACTTTCTTGTGATGAGCTTGTGCGAGGTTTTGGTTGTGATTGCTGCCATTTCTTTTGATTATAAATTTCAGCCCAAGTGTAGACTTCATCTAACTTATAATCGATTGTGTCACGTCTGTACTTTCTCACTTTACGATCATTCACTTCTTTTGCATATTTATCAAGTTTTGAATTGATGTCTTCCAATAAAGTTTGTAGATCAGGGAGTTTATTCAATTCTTTTTTCATACCTTCCAATTCTTCTTCTATTTCTTTAAGAACTTTCGAAAGTTCTTCTATGATCAGCAAGATAAGGTCTAATGAACACTTGTTCAAGATTTGATACCATCTTTCGATAAACTTTTTGTTGTTTTTGCATAGCATTGGTCTCAGGGCTATTCTTAGCCCCCTAGGAATTCTTTTGTTTTTGTGGTAGTGAATTAAGGCTGTGGCGTGAAGCCTTTGGTTGATTTCCTTTTTACTTAGGAATTCAAATTGGCGAATGAGTTGCGCTGTTGTAGTAATATTAGGACTGAATGCTCTGGTCTCCTGTATAAGTCCATAAATTCCTTCTGCTGCTTCCGCAGAAAATGCTAGAGTTTCAGCTTGGTTAGTGGTGATTTGTGCAGTATCGTCGAACTGCATTATGTTGGTTGGTGCACTCAGAGATTAAGTAGACAAAACTGGAATCAAAAATCATATGGTATCTCCGGGCACTCCGGTGCTCAAGTTAAATCAAAAGTTCCTTTGGGCGCAATTCTTGTCACACTGTGTCTGGCAGTGCCTTCAATAATAAGTTGTAGTGTGATAATATTATCACTAAAGGATGAGCTCTTTAAACATGAAACTGAAGAGTTTCTTCTCTTGGTTAACAATTTTCGAAAAACAACATGTACTCGATTGTTTCTTCGATGCTTTCCTTTAATGAACAAAAGACTTTTCATTCAAATATATTTCTTTCATATCGTAGGTCACTTCATAATATTAAACTGATGATTCACTGTTACCCAATGCATTTCGGGTCTTTTGTGATGACCCTTCGTCAGGAGTCTATTAAGAGGAAAACAAATACAGGACCTTAGCATTCAAATATTTAGTCGAATTCATAGTGCGTTCTAACATGTGAACTACGTGCAGAGGGAAGTGCACTGAATTAAAAAATGTGCGGGTGAACGGTAAAAACTGGGCTGTGCATGCTAAAACTGCCGGTGAGTAGAAAAGATTAGGTGCACTACAACGCGGTGAACGATGAGGGTAAAGTTATCGAAGCTTGAAGTGCAAGTGCGTGATCGGTGATGAATAAATTTGCAAGAAATAGCATGCCCGTGTTTAAGAAATGCTCGAGAGAGGATAAACGAATATTGTGGGAACACAATAAGAAAGTAAACTTACTGCATTGATCGCGAGTGAATGCTGAGTCGGGAGGTCCTACTTCCGTGTTAGCAAAGCTGCATTGATAAGCTAGCCAATAGGATCACGTATAAAACGGAGGTAACACTTCGCTGTGTGAAAAAGGAACGAAAAATAAATGAAATGTGAAAATAAAATAACTATGTAAATGTGAAAATAAATAATAATAATAGTAGAACTGTAACATTATAGCGATAAACGGTTCAGTGCAGGGTACGTGGAGTATATGCAAGTGTTATTGCGTGATTTGCATGCACACAGAGAGAATTCATATATACCGTATTGTATGACTAATGTATAAAACAACATGTTCACAATTATAACACAAAATCCAATATCGTTGGGGGTTAGCTAGTCTAGAGATCTATGGTATGCAGATTCAAGAATGTTCAAAGAAAACATGAAAATTCAATTCTATCATTCATCACCGCTGGATGTAAAGAGTTTAGTTTTTTTATCCAGAAAAATTCCGATTTTAACCGCTGTTTAACAGGATCCATGTCGCAGCGTTGTGGTAGTACCTCTAATATAGTAAACTTAATTTGGGAAATCTGATGTTTTGCTTCTAGCCAATGCATGGCTACTGTGGATTTAGTGTTCTGTAGACGTATGTTACTTTTCTGTTCCCTCATGCGAACTTTGATTTTCCTCTCAGTTTGCCCTACGTAAATTTTGCCACAAGGGCATTTAATTGCGTAAATCACATTTCTGGTATCGCATGTTCCAGAGTATTGTAGATTGATCTTGAAACCTTTAGTTGGGTGCATGAATATGTCTCCGAATATGACATCATTACAATGTACACAATTTTGGCATTTTGCCATGCCTTTATGTTTGATAGCTCCCTTGCATGACGAAGTCAGAATTTCTTTCAGATTTTTAGATCTTTGGAAAGCAAAAGTTATCTGTGCACTGTACAGATTTTGTAAATCTGGTTCTGTGGTGATTAATGACCAATGTCGGTTTAATATGCTTTTGATGACATGAGCTTCCGTGGAGAATTTTAGTACACATACAGTTTTGATCTCTGCTTTCTGAGTGGATGATACTAGAGGTTTTTCTCTCGGAAGTTTATTGACCCTTTGTAAGGATTTTTCCAGAACTTCTTTGGGATAGCCTCTTTCGGTGTATTTTATCATTTGATAATTAAAGATTTCTTGTGAGGTTCCAGGATCCGAAGTTATCCTTTTGAGTCGAATAAATTGTGATGTGGGGAGATGTTTCGTCGGTGTCTCTGGATGGAAACTCTGGAACAGAAGACTGGAGTTCCTGTCGGTCGCTTTTTTGTATACTTTAGTGTGCAGTTTGTGATTTTCAATACTGATTTGGACATCCAGAAACGCTATAGAATCCTTGTTGATAGTATGTGTAAATTTGATTCTTTCATTGTAGGTGTTGATCTTGAAAGGGTTATTGATCAGTTGTTCTTTGTTTCCTTTCCAAATTAGGAATATATTGTCAATGTAACGTTTAAACATGATCAAATTGTCTGTCCATTCTTGATTGTGTAATATATGCTCAGTTTCAAATTTGGAAATGAAAAGATTAGCATATGAGGGGGGGCCCCCGAAACCCATTGAGGTTCCGTTACATTGGTTATAAAAGTTGTTCTGCCATTCAAAATAGCTATGGTACAATGAAAAGTGCATTAGCTCAATGAGAAACACTTTGTTGACCTCTAGATCTTCTTCTTTTAGTAGACTCCATTCTAGGGCTTCTAGCCCCTCACTATGTGGAATTGAGGTGTATAACGATACAACATCCACTGTATATAGCCAATACTCTGTCTCCTTGTTTAGTTTGATGTTATTAAGGAGGATCAAAAATGAAGTCGTATTTTCGATCCGAAATGCATTGGGTAACAGTGAATCATCAGTTTAATATGAAAGAAATATATTTGAATGAAAAGTCTTTTGTTCATTAAAGAAAAGCATCGAAGAAACAATCGAGTACATGTTGTTTTTCGAAAATTGTTAACCAAGAGAAGAAACTCTTCAGTTTCATGTTTAAAGAGCGCATCCTTTATTGATGATATTATCACACTACAACTTATTATCGAAGGCACAGCCAGACACAGTGTGACAAGAATTGCGCCCTAAGGAACTTTTGATTTAACTTGAGCACCGGAGTGCCCGGAGATACCATATGATATTTGATTCCAGTTTTGTCTACTTAATCTCTGAGTGCACCAACCAACATAATGCAGTTCGACGATATCGCACAAATCACCACTAACCAAGCTGAAACTCTAGCATTTTCTGCGGAAGCAGCAGAAGGAATTTATGGACTTATTCAGGAGACCAGAGCATTCAGTCCTAATATTACTACAAACAGCGCAACTCATTTGCCAATTTGAATTCCTAAGTAAAAAGGAAATCAACCAAAGGCTTCACGCCACAGCCTTAATTCACTACCACAAAAACAAAAGAATTCCTAGGGGGCTAAGAATAGCCCTGAGACCAATGCTATGCAAAAACAACAAAAAGTTTATCGAAAGATGGTATCAAATCTTGAACAAGTGTTCATTAGACCTTATCTTGCTGATCATAGAAGAACTTTCGAAAGTTCTTAAAGAAATAGAAGAAGAATTGGAAGGTATGAAAAAAGAATTGAACAAACTCCCTGATCTACAAACTTTATTGGAAGACGTCAATTCAAAACTTGATAAATATGCAAAAGAAGTGAATGATCGTAAAGTGAGAAAGTACAGACGCGACACAATCGATTATAAGTTAGATGAAGTCTACACTTGGGCTGAAATTTATAATCAAAAGAAATGGCAGCATCACAACCAAAACCTCACACAAGCTCATCACAAGAAAGTGTTGTATCCGACACAGACATATCTCAAACAAGAAAACCAATAGAAAAACAAATTCAATCCGCTACATCTCAAAAATCGGCTTTCTTAGAGACAAGCCCAGTCGCCAACGCACCACCAATAGAAAAACAAGGAGGGGCAAATGAAACCGAGGAAGAACGAGTAAAAAGAGTGACAAGGAGTCAAGCAAAAATGACTTAGTGATTAACATCTCCTCTAAACAACTGACAAAAGCACAAATTGCTGTTCTAAACAAAGGAACTTCTTTTGTCCCCACACATAGATCAAACTTACCAGAAACGGAAGTCGCTCTATTTAAATTTTTTAGAGTACTCAAATTAAGATATTTCTTTAAAGATTCTAATACTGCTACAGAAAATATCACAGGAGCTAGTTCTAAAGAATTTAAACCTAAAAGCAATTTTTGTGCACCTTTTTCGCACAAAACCATTGAAGCATTTGAAAGATCAGTACTCACCGAAATACAGAAGATCAATTTTGCCAAATCAAGGAAAACCAATTTGTCATCTAAAGAATGGAGTACTCTTAAAAACTTGTCAAAATATCCTGATCTAACTTTTCAGAGAGCAGATAAAGGAGGAGCACTAATAGTAATGGATACCAAATTCTATGAAACAAGTGTCAACGAACATGTCAGTAATAAAGACATCTACATACTTCTGGAAAGTGATGCTACAGAAGATTACCAAAAAAATTATTTCACTAATATTGAATCAAGCATTAGAAATGCAGTGGATAAATGACAAAACCCATACATTTTTAGAAAACAAATTTCCTCGCAGACCCAAGCTGTACATGTTACCAAAAATACATAAGGATGCTATAACACCTCCTTTTAGACCCATTGTGTCAACTTGTGGCTCTATCTCAGAATCGATTGGGGAAATATGTAGACTGGTACTTGCAACATATAGTGCAAAAATGCGACACATACATCAAAGATACGACTTCATTTTTGAACCTCCTTAATAACATCAAACTAAACGAGGAGACACCTCAATTCCACATAGTGAGGGGCTAGAAGCCCTAGAATGGAGTCTACTAAAAGAAGAAGATCTAGAGGTCAACAAAGTGTTTCTCATCGAGCTAATGCACTTTTTATTGTACCATAGCTATTTTGAATGGCAGAACAACTTTTATAACCAATGTAACGGAACCTCAATGGGTTTCGGGGGGGCCCCCTCATATGCTAATCTTTTCATTTCCAAATTTGAAACTGAGCATATATTACACAATCAAGAATGGACAGACAATATGATCATGTTTAAACGTTACATTGACAATATATATTCCTAATTTGGAAAGGAAACAAAGAGCAACTGATCAATAACCTCGTCAAGATCAACACCTACAATGAAAGAATCAAATTTACACATACTATCAACAAGGATTCTATAGCGTTTCTGGATGTCCAAATCAGTATTGAAAATCACAAACTGCACACTAAAGTTTACAAAAAAGCGACCAACAGGAACTCCAGTCTTCTATTCCAGAGTTTCCATCCGGAGACACTGAAGAAACATCTCCCCACATCACAATTTATTCGACTCAAAAGGATAACCTCGAATCCTGGAACCTTACAAGAAATCTTTAATGATCAAATGATAAAATACACCGAAAGAGGCTATCCCAAAGAAGTTCTGGAAAAATCCTTACAAAGGGTCAATAAACTTCAGAGAGAAAAACTTCTAGTATCATCCACTCAGAAAGCAGAGATCAAAACTGTATGAGTACTAAAATTCTCCACGGAAGCTCATGTCATCAAAAGCATATTAAACCGACATTGGTCATTAATCATCACAGAACCAGATTTACAAAGTCTGTACAGTGCAGAGATAACTTTTGCTTTCCAAAGATCTAAAAATCAGAAAGAAATTCTGACTTCGTCGTGCAAGGGAGCTATCAAACATAAAGGCATGGCAAAATGCCAAAATTGTGTACATTGTAATGATGTCATAATCGGAGACATATTCATGCACCCAACTAAAGGTTTCAAGATCAATCTACAATACTCTGGAACATGCGATACCAGAAATGTGATTTACGCAATTAAATGCCCTTGTGGCAAAATTTACGTAGGGCAAACTGAGAGGAAAATCAAAGTTCGCATGACGGAACATAAAAGTAACATACGTCTACAGAACACTAAATCCACAGTAGCCATGCATTGGCTAGAAGCAAAACATCAGATATCCCAAATTAAGTTTACTATACTAGAGGTACTACCACAACGCTGCGACATGGATCCTGTTAAACAGCGGTTAAAATCGGAATTTTTCTGGATCAAAAAACTAAACTCTTCACATCCAGCGGTGATGAATGATAGAATTGAATTTTCATGTTTTCTTTGAACATTCTTGAATCTGCATACCATAGATCTCCAGACTAGCTAACCCCCAACGATATCGAATTTTGTGTTATAATTGTGAACATGTTGTTTTATACATTAGTCATACAATACGCTATATATGAATTCTCTCTGTGTGCATAGAAATCACGCAATAACACTTGCATATACTCCACGTACCCTGCACTGAACCGTTTATCGCTATAATGTTACAGTTCTACTATTATTATTATTTATTTTCACATTTACATTGTTATTTTATTTTCACATTTCATTTATTTTTCGTTCCTTTTTCACACAGCGAAGTGTTACCTCCGTTTTATACGTGATCCTATTGGCTAGCATATCAATGCAGCTTTGCTAACACGGAAGTAGGACCTCCCGACTCGGCGTTCACTCGCGATCACTGCAGTAAGTTTACTTTCTTATTGTGTTCCCAAAATATTCGTTTATCCTCTCTCGAGCATTTTTTAAACACGGGCATGTTATTTCTTGCAAATTTATTCATCACCGATCACGCACTTGCACTTCAAGCTTCGTTAACTTTACCCTCATCGTTCACCACGTTGTAGTGCACCTAATCTTTTCTACTCACCGGCAGTTTTAGCATGCACAGCCCAGTTTGTACCGTTCACCCGCACATTTTTTAATTCAGTGCACTTCCCTCTGCACGTAGTTCACATGTTAGAACGCACTATGAATTCGACTAAATATTTGAATCTGAATGCTAAGGTCCTGTATTTGTTTTCCTCTTAATAGACCCCTGACGAAGGGTCATCACAAAAGACCCGAAATGCATTGGGTAACAGTGAATCATCAGTTTAATATGATGAAGTGACCTACGATATGAAAGACATATATTTGAATGAAAAGTCTTTTGTTCATTAAAGGAAAGCATCGAAGAAACAATCGAGTACATGTTGTTTTTCGAAAATTGTTAACCAAGAGAAGAAACTCTTCAGTTTCATGTTTAAAGAGCTCATCCTTTAGTGATAATATTATCACACTACAACTTATTATTGAAGGCACTGCCAGACACAGTGTGACAAGAATTGCGCCCAAAGGAACTTTTGATTTAACTTGAGCACCGGAGTGCCCGGAGATACCATATGATTTTTGATTCCAGTTTTGTCTACTTAATCTCTGAGTGCACCAACCAACATAATGCAGTTCGACGATATCGCACAAATCACCACTAACCAAGCTGAAACTCTAGCATTTTCTGCGGAAGCAGCAGAAGGAATTTATGGACTTATACAGGAGACCAGAGCATTCAGTCCTAATATTACTACAACAGCGCAACTCATTCGCCAATTTGAATTCCTAAGTAAAAAGGAAATCAACCAAAGGCTTCACGCCACAACAATAATTTACTACCACAAAAACAAAAGAATACCTAGGGGGCTAAGCATAGCCCTGAGACCAATGCTATGCAAAAACAACAAAAAGTTTATCGAAAGATGGTATCAAATCTTGAACAAGTGTTCATTAGACCTTATCTTGCAGATCATAGAAGAACTTTCAAAAGTTCTTAAAGAAATAGAAGAAGAATTGGAAGGTATGAAAAAAGAATTGAACAAACTCCCTGATCTACAAACTTTATTGGAAGACATCAATTCAAAACTTGATAAATATGCAAAAGAAGTGAATGATCGTAATGTGAGAAAGTACAGGCGCGACACAATCGATTATAAGTTAGATGAAGTCTACACTTGGGCTGAAATTTATAATCAAAAGAAATGGCAGCAATCACAACCAAAACCTCGCACAAGCTCATCACAAGAAAGTGTTGTGTCCGACACAGACATATCTCAAACAAGAAAACCAATAGAAAAACAAATTCAATCCGCTACATCTCAAAAAATGGCTTTTTTAGAGACAAGCCCAGCCGCCAACGCACCACCAATAGAAAAACAAGGAGGGGCAAAAGAAACCAAGGAAGGACGAGTAAAAAGAGTGACAAGGAGTCAAGCAAAAATGACTTAGTGATTAACATCTCCTCTAAACAACTGACAAAAGCACAAATTGCTGTTCTAAACAAAGGAACTTCTTTTGTCCCCACACATAGATCAAACTTACCAGAAACGGAAGTCGCTCTATTTAAATTTTTTAGAGTACTCAAATTAAGATATTTCTTTAAAGATTATAATACTGCTAAAGAAAATATCACAGGAGCTAGTTCTAAAGAATTTAAACCTAAAAGCTATTTTTGTGCACCTTTTTCGCACAAAACCATTGAAGCATTTGAAAGATCAGTACTCACCGAAATACAGAAGATCAATTTTGCCAAATCAAGGAAAACCAATTTGTCATCTAAAGAATGGAGTACTCTTAAAAACTTGTCAAAGGATCCTGATCTAACTTTTCAGAGAGCAGATAAAGGAGGAGCACTAATAGTAATGGATACCAAATTCTATGAAACAAGTGTCAACGAACATGTCAGCAATAAAGACATCTACATACTTCTGGAAAGTGATCCTACAGAAGATTACCAAAAAATTATTTCAGTAATACTGAATCAAGCATTAGAAATGCAGTGGACAAATGACAAAACTCATTCATTTTTGGAAACCAAATTTCCTCGCAGACCCAAGCTGTACATGTTACCAAAAATACATAAGGATGTTATAACACCTCCTTTTAGACCCATTGTGTCAGCTTGTGGCTCTATCTCAGAATCGATTGGGAAATATGTAGACTGGTACTTGCAACCTATAGTGCAAAAATGCGACACATACATCAAAGATACGACTTCATTTTTTAACCTCCTTAATAACATCAAACTAAATGAGGAGACAGAGTATTGGCTATGTACAGTGGATGTTGTATCGTTATACACCTCAATTCCACATAGTGAGGGGCTAGAAGCCCTAGAATGGAGTCTACTAAAAGAAGAAGATCTAGAGGTCAACAAAGTGTTTCTCATCGAGCTAATGCACTTTTCATTGTACCATAGCTATTTTGAATGGCAGAACAACTTTTATAACCAATGTAACGGAACCTCAATGGGTTTCAGGGGGGCCCCCTCATATGCTAATCTTTTCATGTCCAAATTCGAAACTGAGCATATATTACACAATCAAGAATGGACAGACAATTTGATCATGTTTAAACGTTACATTGACGATATATTCCTAATTTGGAAAGGAAACAAAGAACAACTGATCAATAACCTCGCCAAGATCAACACCTACAATGAAAGAATCAAATTTACACATACTATCAACAAGGATTCTATAGCGTTTCTTGATGTCCAAATCAGTATTGAAAATCACAAACTGCACACTAAAGTATACAAAAAAGCGACCAACAGGAACTCCAGTCTTCTATTCCAGAGTTTCCATCCGGAGACACTGAAGAAACATCTCCCCACATCACAATTTATTCGACTCAAAAGGATAACCTCGGATCCTGGAACCTTACAAGAAATCTTTAATGATCAAATGATAAAATACACCGAAAGAGGCTATCCCAAAGAAGTTCTGTAAAAATCCTTACAAAGGGTCAATAAACTTCAGAGAGAAAAACCTCTAGTATCATCCACTCAGAAAGCAGAGATCAAAACTGTATGTGTACTAAAATTCTCCACGGAAGCTCATGTCATCAAAAGCATATTAAACCGACATTGGTCATTAATCATCACAGAACCAGATTTACAAAGTCTGTACAGTGCACAGATAACTTTTGCTTTCCAAAGATCTAAAAATATGAAAGAAATTCTGACTTCGTCATACAAGGGAGCTATCAAACATAAAGGCATGGCAAAATGCCAAAATTGTGTACATTGTAATGATGTCATAATCGGAAACATATTCATGCCCCCAACTAAAGGTTTCAAGATCAATCTACAATACTCTGGAACATGCAATACCAGAAATGTGATTTACGCAAATAAATGCCCTTGTGGCAAAATTTACGTAGGGCAAACTGAGAGGAAAATCAAAGTTCGCATGATGGAACATAAAAGTAACATACGTCTACAGAACACTAAATCCACAGTAGCAATGCATTGGCTAGAAGCAAAACATCAGATTTCCCAAATTAAGTTTACTATACTAGAGGTACTACCACAACGCTGCGACATGGATCCTGTTAAACAGCGGTTAAAATCGGAATTTTTCTGGATCAAAAAACTAAACTCTTTACATCCAGCGGGGATGAATGATAGAATTGAATTTTCATGTTTTCTTTGAACATTCTTGAATCTGCATACCATAGATCTCCGGACTAGCTAACCCCCAACGATATCGAATTTTGTGTTATAATTGTGAACATGTTGTTTTATACATTAGTCATACTATACGGTATATATGAATTCTGTCTGTGTGCATACAAATCACGCAATAACACTTGCATATACTCCACGTACCCTGCACTGAACCGTTTATCGCTATAGTGTTACAGTTCTACTATTATTATTATTTATTTTCACATTTACATTGTTATTTTATTTTCACATTTCATTTATTTTTCGTTTCTTTTTCACACAGCGATTCACGCTCCTGCTTTTCTATTTTTTTTTATTCGTATAGTAAACTTTATATATCCTCCACAATACGGCGTTTTGTATTCTAGCTATATGCGCCATACTTGAAGCTATCTCACTCTGATCACGTGAGAAGTGTTACCTCCATTTTATAAGTGATCCTATTGGCTAGCATATCAATGCAGCTTTGCTAACACGGAAGTAGGACCTCCCGACTCGGCGTTCACTCGCGATCACTGCAGTAAGTTTACATTCTTATTGTGTTGCCACAATATTCGTTTATCCTCTCTCAAGCATTTTTTAAACACGGGCATGCTATTTCTTGCAAATGTATTCATCACCGATCACGCACTTGCACTTCAAGCTTCGTTAACTTTACCCTCATCGTTCACCGCTTTGTAGTGCACCTAATCTTTTCTACTCACCGGCAGTTTTAGCATGTACAGCCCAGTTTTTAGCGTTCACCCGCACATTTTTTAATTCAGTGCACTTCCCTCTGCACGTAGTTCACATGTTAGAATGCACTATGAATTCGACTAAATATTTGAATCTGAATGCTAAGGTCCTGTATTTGTTTTCCTCTTAATAGACCCCTGACGAAGGGTCGTCACAAAAGACCCGAAATGCATTGGGTAACAGTGAATCATCAGTTTAATATGATGAAGTGACCTACGATATGAAAGAAATATATTTGAATGAAAAGTCTTTTGTTCATTAAAGAAAAGCATCGAAGAAACAATCAAGTACATGTTGTTTTTCGAAAATTTGTAACCAAGAGAAGAAACTCTTCAGTTTCATGTTTAAAGAGCGCATCCTTTAGTGATAATATTATCACACTACAACGTATAAGTCAATCTACCACATTGTGGCCAGGCCTCTCCTCACATGTGGCTCCATTCTCTTGCCCATGTGGGTCAGGCTGTTTTTTTATTTCTTCTAAGGTCTCTTACTGGGTGAGGAAGTTGCCTTGCACAGCATGATTCCGGCGGTTCTGGCACTCAGGAGTAACTTTTCTCGGGCAGGCAATGGAAGACTCTCAGCCCAGCAAAGGTCTGCTGTGTAACATCTTCCCAACCAGGGTACCCGCCAATGACCATGCCACACACGGAACTTAGTATTACATGTCTTTATTCTGCTGCATGTAACTGTGAACTCAACATTCTAAAACAAGCTTTGATGGCATTGTGCTCTGATGCCTATGTCATAGCTCAACGTAGTCTGTTAGAAGTCAAAAGGGTTCCGTCATAAAATATCACAAGACACTACATCTCCCTCTCTGTCACGTTAAAGATTACAATTATTTTTGGATGCTGGTAGCTGTCTTCTTCACTGTCAGAGATCTTCAAAGACAGTGAAGAAGTAGCAGCAGTCACTGTGATTTCGGGTACAGTCTTTCTTTCACCATCTTAATCAGAAGACTGATAAATCAAATGCCATAAATGAGAAGAGTTTTTGGTAACAGACCTCTCAGGACGCTGGCCAGTCACCATATATCCCTTAGCGGACACAACATGGTAAGGTTCAGCATCATATGGAGCATCAGATTTTCTCCTTCATAGTTGGAGAGCGATCACTAGATCTCCTGTCTGAAATACAATGTTCTTTGCATGTCGCCTCTTGTACGCATAGGCTTTCATCTTTTCCATATTAACCAAGTCTTTCATTTGAGTTGTAGTCTCACCTCCTTCTCTTTTGTTGGTTCATTGAGGTAACTTGGCTGTCATTGCTCTACCGAACATCAAAGTTGCAGGACTTTCACCTGTGGTTGAGTGAGGTGCTGAACAATAGGCTCATAGGGTAAATTTAAAACAGTTTGTAAACTGAGCCTTTGTAGGATGGAATTCACAAAAGTTTGTAAACTGAGCCTCCCAAGAGTTGCATGCTATACTGCTTTCTTTTAATGTTCTTATAAAATGATCAACAAGTCAGTTGGCCTGCGGCCACAAAGATGTACACTTTTGATGCTCTACGTTCAGATGCTCCTGAAAATCCTTGAATTCTCTACTGTTAAATGCCGGGCCATTATAAGACTTCAAAGTTGCTGGAACACCCCATGTTGCAAAAATGCTGTTAAGTCTCTTAATGGCTCGCTCATGAGCTGTGGATGATATATCCTCTGTTAATGGAAATATAGAGTAGTAGTATTGTAACACGTCCTATGCACACACATGTATTTGAAAACAAACAGTGTAGTTTATTTCTTATTGTTGTGAATAAGACGAAGATGACGATGTTCTTGTTGTTGATGTACAACTTTTAATGTGACGTATTCAAACAGACCAGCCTTCACGTGTTTCGTCTAAACAAGTAGTAGCTTAGACCTTACAACCGGTGATAATTCTGACCCGGTGGGTCAAGGCATTATTCCGGTCTACACCCGATCCGGGACACGAGGAGAAAGAGGCGCACACGCCGCAGACTGACTTCCGGCATACCGACGCCGGAATCTTTAAAGTCACACTGAATTATCCTGAAGGTGCCGTACACAGCTGTTCAAGATCAGGGGCCCCGATTCCGAAGAATCAAGGATCGAGGGCTCACGTCTCAGAACAATAGATGGAATAACACCATTAGAACATTAAGAATAATGCCATGACCCATCGGGTCAGAATTATCACCAGTTGTAGGGTCTAAGCTACTACTTCTTTTGCTAAAGCCCTGAAGAAGTCGAGAGTTTCACAACCCATAGACGAAACACGTGTTAGCTGGCCTGTTCGAATACGTCACATTAAAAGTTGTACATCAACAACAGGAACATCGTCATCTTCATCTTATTCACAACAATAAGAAATAAACTACACTGTTTGTTTTCAAATACATACGTGTGCATAGGACGTGTTACAATTGTCTATACGGACCTCTTGGTCCTTTTTTGGAGGGTTTAGGGGTATTCCCTCACCTGTGGCACCGCATCAATCCCTGTTCTTTTCAATTCAATAAATTACTCCTCACGTCATTGGTCTAGCGCAGCTCACAACCTGTGTTTTATAGTACCCCTCTCTTGCTCATTGAAAATAGAGAGTACTCATCGACAATTACCATCAGATGATGCTCATTCTAGAGTGTACAAAAAAAATCGATAGCTATACTCTCCCATGCATGCTTAGGGAGTTCTGACATAGTCAGGATTTGTTGAATAGTGTTTGTAGATGGGCAGTTACATAGATGACAGTCCTTGAGTTCCTTTTCAACCCTTTCATTTAAATCTGGAAACCAAACTCGATCAAGGAGAGCTCTCATGGTGGCAACAATATTACGATGTCCCTCGTGAGCCACTTCAAATATTTTCAGATTTAAGCTCTCCTGTATTAGAATTCTTGATCCTCACAGTATAACTCCTTTCTGAGTTATAGACAGTTCATCTGTGCGTTTTTATACTTTTGGTATTCACCATCACTGGCGAAAGCTTGAGTGTGTTGGTTCCATGAATGATGTGTAATTTTAGCTTTCAGCTTTAGCATGTCACTATCATGGCTCGTGGCAAATATGATGTTGGCTAGCAATATGGCAACTGGCGTATTTGACTTTACAGTGAATTTAAGGTAGGCTCAGCCCTCTTGGATGAAGTACCTTGACCTCGTATAAGCACTCTGGAAAAGTAGTCAGCAGGGTTTTGATCCTTCCCTGGATGATGTACAATGGTGTAATCATACTCTAATAATCGGAATCCCCATCGTCCAATGCAAGGAAGCCTTTTGGCTTTTGGATTGCCAAAGATAGTCAATAAAGCTTGATGTTAACCTTCCAGTGTAAGCGACTTTCCATACAGGAATACATGGAAATATTCACAAGCTCATGCCATGACCAAACTTTCTTTCTCTGGTTGGTAGTAAACACATTCTGCTTGGGACAAACTTCTACTGGCATATGCCACAATATGCCTTTGAGTAAGTGGTATCCTCTGTGCTGTGCCAGGATAGCGCCTAACCCAACGGGGCTGGTATCAACAACAACCTCTTTATGAAGCTTTGGATTGAAATAGGTCATTCCAGTAGGGGTTGAATGGCTTGTTTGATTTTGTTGAAACTTCTCTAACATTCTTGTGACCACTTGAATGAAATATATTTCTTCAGTACCTCTCATAAGGGGGCACTCATGGTAGCAAAGCCTTGTATGTATCTTGAACAGTAACTGCTCATGCCAAGAAATGACAGTATCATAGAAACATCTTGTGGGGGATCAGCATTGGACAGCGCTTGTACTTTAGCAGGATCAGGTGTCATACTCCCGTCAGAAAACATATGGGCAAAGAATTGTCACTTTGTCTCATGAAATTCACACTTGTCTGCATTCAACGTCATACCTACATCAGTCAGTAAGCGACATACTTGGGTGAGAGCTTTATCATGCTCCTTTTGTGTAGCTCTGAAAACCAACATGTCAGCGTTATAGTTGAGAACATTTATAACCGGCTGTATGATGCATCGAAGGACGTCTTGGAAAAGTTCTGAAGTCGAAGACACACCAAAACTGAGTTTTTTATATTGAAACAGACCAATAGATAAGATAGTAATATACCTGCAATCTTCTTTGAGCTCAATCTGATGATATCCATTTTTTTATTCAAGACAAGAGAAAACCTTTGCACCTTTTAATTGTGTTCTCGTAACAGCAATATGTGGACTGGTATGTCATTCTTGTTCAATTGCTTTGTTTGCTTAGTGCAAATGCATATGCGTACAGCTCCTTCAGTGTACTTTTTGGACACTACTACTATAGGAAAAACCCATGGCCTCAGACCAGATGAATGCTCTATAATGCAATGCTTAAGTAATGATTCAAGTTCTTTTTCAAAGGCTTCTTGTAAATGAAAAGCAACTTGTATATGTCTCTGAGCAACAGAAAGGACATCGTCATAAATGTGTAACTTGACTTTCATAGTCTTTAACTTTCCCAAACCATGAAACAATGAAGGAAATTGACTTACTATTTTGTGGTAGCCATTTATATTGTAATTCACAAAATTCAATTCCATATCAGCAGTGATACCGAAACTGAGCAAACAAGCACTTGCTGCTGTACCGTGAACCACATGGATGGGTGCTTGCACCTTTGTTTTCTTGTTTCAAGAGTCGCTACAAATGAACCTTGACTTTTTATGGGAGTCGATGCTGCCCAAGTATACACTTTGGTTTTCGATGGCGTTAGTCAAGGCAATGGAGGCAATTCATTATATTTCTCTTCAGGCATTATGTTTATCGATGCTCCACTGTCAATGATGAAAATGTATAGAGCAATCATTTTATTTCAATGGAAATTTCGGACAATGTTTGTATGACTTTGGGCCTTTGGCATGTCGACTTTTCTTTGACTACCATTTTTCCTCACATGCAGCCAGTATAACATGCGTGCGTTTCTCTGAAGTAAACATTGGCATGGTGCAACTGCCTTCCTCACTTTCACTTGATATTGAGGCGGACACACAATTTGACGATGATTTAGATGACAATCGGCTTTGTTCAGTGTCAATTTGCCTTAATTGATGTTGCCGCTTGGCCTTGTGGGGGTGCGTTGAACATTGCTTCTGGAATGTTATGGTCGCCATGGCTGGTGGAAGTTTAGACAGAGGTTCATGTATGCTGGGCCTTGGTCGTGGAGGGCTTAGTGGGTCAGAAGCTTGAAATGGCATATCTTCTAGACGGGGAGCCAGTTGAGATCTCTCAGGAGCAGGGAGATGTAGTAAGAGATTATGTTAATGTCATGGGAGATGTAGTAACAGATGATGTTGATGTCATGGGCTCTGATGATATCTGCTTGTGGCGTCATGTAGATGTTGAAGAGGGTAGTACTGATGGACGAACCATGCAGGATGCCGCAGATGGTGTGCTTTGGCCTGTTAAGATAAGTTAGTGTAGTTTACGTTCTTAAGCTAGTTTAGGCTTAGTATAGATATTGTAAGTTAGTGTTGGATAGGTAGGTTAAGTTAGTTTAGGCATAGTTTAGGTAGTGTAAGTCAGTGTAGGGTAGGTAGTTTTAGTTAGTCAGAACTACATTTTTATATATAAAAACGTTTTCTTCTTTTACAACTGCGTAATCATTACCTGCGTAAGAGTTGTCATAATTGCTTAGGTTGAGTTGAGTACATGATGTAGCAATTCCCTGCAGTGCATGTAGACATGTGCAACTTTGTGAGACGCCTTTGAACAAGGGACAGTCTACATTGTAATTAAGTCAAATCAAATCAAAATGAGCTTTTTTTTATTTTGAGCATGTAAAATCATAAAAGTAGACAATTTAAAACATTTCATCTCGCTTCTAAATATACATAGGTGAGCATTAATATAAACAAATTCATAGATCAATTCATTTTCCTGTGACTATGATACATGAGAATAAAAATATTTGGCACTGTACTAAAAATAATCCATCAGAGGTCTAAGCATTTAAGATTTTCCTTCCTTTCAATATGCTTTTTAGGAAACCCACCATGGTACCAATGCAATAATAGTTTTCCAACATCTGTAAATACATAAAAAGCAGGGCGGCATTGTCTCCATCCTCCCTGTTTTAATAAAGGTACAATCCATCTACGTCGTTCGTTTACATAGAATTTACAGAATAAAATTGCATGGATGGTTGTCTGAGCAGAGATGTTGTCACAGGGACATGGGCATAATTCGCTTGACCAATCATTCATAACTTGATGACTGATCTAATGGTGGAAGGTCCCAAATCTGAAACGTGTTAACACGTATCTGTTATATCCCCCCAAACAACATAATAGGTACGGTTGGATGTTATACGTTATGGTAATTAATTGGTGCTGGACCACCGTGGGTTTATTTATTTCCAGAACCAACCTATTCTCTTCCAGGAAAGTCATACAAACTTTTTAAAATTCCTTCGGTGTATAGAATTCAATGCTTCAGGTAGGGAAATATATTCTGGATGCCCAATGTCATGCATGAAGTTTTTTTCTTCGTTTGCTGCCCATCTTTTTTTAAAAATATTTTTATTTTGCAAAGGATTTAAACACAAGGTATCTATACAATGGCGATAACCAATTACATATTTTTTTCCATTTCCATTTCATTTTTTCTAGAGGAATGGTAGCCATTCCTCAGCCAAATAACTAAAGATAAACTAAATAATAAGCAGTGAAAAGACAAACCATAAATAGAAATGTTAGCGCCTTATTCCTGAATCATACCATGCCAAATAGCCTTAAATTTCCATTGTGCCTTACGACCTCTGACTCTAGCCAGAGCTTTTTCGCACTCATAAATTTCCATAAAGATACCCTACCACTCCATTACATTACATGGCCTCGGAGAGATCCATGCCCGGGCTATAGCTAATCTTGCAGAAACTATGACTATAGTTAACAGAGCTCTCTTAGCTCTGTCCGCTTTGTCTCTGTAACCCATCATTATCTCAGTTGTAGTAAGGACCACTTCCAACCCGGTGTATAATACAGCATAGTTATAGTTTTAAATTGTTGAAGCCTTAAATTAACAAACAACACTGCCTCTTTTGCTGTAGATAATGCTGTCTCAAGGGTTGTAGCAGATATCTCCTCTGCAAGAGTTACACTCCATTTCTCAGCTAAAAGATCCATAGACTCCAATCTTCCCTGGCTGTATAATTGATATGTGGCACCAATTAATTTCCCCTTACCAGATTTGTGTAAAAAGATCAGTAATTGATTAGCTTCCACCTCACTCAGTCCTTGTAATCTCATAAAGTAATCTCTGAGTTGAAGATATTTAAAATGATGCTGGCATGCTATAGAAAAAGAATCTTGCAAGTCTTGAATAGTACAAAAGCCCTCTAGATCATATAGATCTTCCAGTTTATCTATTTATGGTTTGTGGAGAAGTGTGGCTCAATGGTTAGAGCGGCAGACCCTGATGCAGAGGTCTTGCCCGGGACCAGGGTTCAATTCCCCGCCTCGGCGGGTCTTGGGCTCAAAAATTCCACGGACCTGATAATTCTCGCCTCGGTGCCTATTCCAATCATGGAGTCCCACTCTGCAACTCTGGGCAATAGCTTGCTTAATCTCCACAACGGCCCCCACAACGCTAAGGATGCCTGGCCTCCACCTTGGGGGTGCCCAGGAGTGGACACCTCACAGGGAAAGCCAGGATGGGTTCCATAGCGGTATTCGTACAAGCGCCTTGAGACCCTTGCGGGTGAGTAGTGCGCTATACAAGTATCAATTTACAATTTACATTTACCCAAGCTAACTCATAGTTTAGCTATTCTGTCTCTAAATATATCAGGCTGATATGGGTTATCCCCAAGCAGGAACTTAGTAAAATAGGTTGGCACAGAATACATGGTAGAAATATCTCGCCATATCATAGCTGTGCCCCTCGGGGTCTTAAATCGTACCTCTTAAAATAATTGAGGTCCTGTATTCGATAGAGAAATCTACTAGAGTCTTGATTTAGCAAGAGCCTATGGCTGAAATGTTGGTCCTTTTTGGAAAACAGGCTACAGAATCGGCTCGTAAACGAAGCCCAGTAATATAATTTAAAATCAGGAAGTGCTAAACCCCCTTGGCTGAATGAATATTTTAAAAATGTATTAGCCCTTCTTGCCCGCCTATACCCCCAAATAAAACTACCAACTATACCATCTAGTCTCTTGAAAAACGAATTAGGAAGTTTCAGAGGGATAGATCTAAGTAGGAAAGAAACCTAGGGAGAATCGTAATTTTAACAATATTGCAATGTCCGATAATACTAATTGGAAGCTTATGCCATTTTTTAAGCTTCTTAGCCGTGTCATTCAATAGCACTTCATAGTTTAATTTAATAATACTTTGTATCTGAGAAGTAACATGGACACCAAGGTAAGTAGTTTATAAGCAGTGTCCCGTTATGGGGGTTTCTGGTGTATAATTCAACAGAATCTGGGTCTTATTAATATTCAATTTGTATCCTGAGAAGACACCAAAGCTGTTAGCCTCTTGATTAATTATTTGGACAGACCTGGCTGGGTCTGTCAAAAAAATTGCTATGTCATCCGCATAAGCATTACGTTTTAACTCATTAAGGGCCAGATGTAGGTAGCCCTTTACCGGTCGGTAATGGCCGAAATTCGGTATTTTCCGCCGTTACCGACCGGTATTGAGCAATCGGGATGTAGGAGACCGAAAATCGTCCGAATCGGTAAATTTACCGAATCGGTAAAGTTACCGAATCGGTAAAATACCGAATCGGATAATTTACTGAATCAGTAAATTTACCAAATCGCAGCGGTTTGCGAATCGGTAAATTTACCGAATCGGTAAATTATCCGATTCGGTAAAGTTACCGAATCGGTATTTTACCGATTCGGTAAATAAGAAGTGGTAAAATTGAATATTGAGATGTAGGTAAGCTCTTAAATACCGAATTTGCATGAAAATCGGTATTTAAGAGTCGGTATTTACCATGGATTCAAATCAGGTGGTAACCAGGTTCAGCCTATAAAAAAGGACCCAAAATGCAATTCTTTTGGCACAATGGCGGCATTTTATGTCATTGCAAGACGGCTATGGCTACAGGAGGAAGGAGAGAGGGAATGGCAGAGAGAGGAGCAGGTCTACAGACAGAGGGTCACCTTGTTCATGCTCACAGAGGCAGAGATACTCCAGAGGTACAGGTTGGCCCCAGACACCATCTAGGACCTCATCAGGGACCTCCAACCACTGTTGGAGCACACCTCCCCAAGGGCACACGCTATTCCACCCCACGTGCAGGTGCTGTGCAGCCTACACCTGCTTGCGTCTGGGAGCTACCAGAGCGTGGTTGCTGCGGTAGGTGGGGTGACCCAGAGCAGCCTGTCAAGGTTTTTCCACAAATTCCTTGACGCCATGTTACAGAGGATGGACCATTACATATCATTTCCTGCAACCCATCCTGAACTGGTCCAAACAAAATCTCACTTTTACCAGATGGCTCGATTCCCCAATATAATTGGCTGCATAGATGGCACGCACATTCCTATTTGTCCCCCTGCTGCCACTAAATATATATACAGGAATAGGAAGTCCACCTACACCATCAATGTGCAGGTGATTTGCAATGCAAAGTGCGCCATCACTGACCTTGTGGCAAAATTCCCTGGGAGTACCCACGACTCCTATATATTTCAGAACAGCGGCATCTATGCACGGCTGACTGCAGGGGAATTTGGTGAAGGATACCTCCTAGGTAAGACACAGGGTCTGACCCCCATAACACCTATTGCAGTAAGAAGTACATGTATGCATGTGAGTAATGTATTCCCATTTCCTTTTAGGAGACAGTGCATATGCCCTCCGCTCCTTCATACTCACCCCCTACCTCAACCCCTCAACACCCAGGCAGAGGAGATATAACCGGGCACACAAGAGCACAAGGTATGTCGTTGAACGAACATTTGGTATCTGGAAAAGCAGGTTCAGAAGCCTGCACAAAAGCGGAGGTGCAAGGCAGTATACCCCCATCACCTGCTGTAAGATCATTGCTGCCTGTGCTATGTTGCACAACCTTGCTGTGAAGAAGGGTACTGAGGTGGAGTTGTCAGACTACGAGGACCATGACGACGACATTGCTGTGCCTGAAACACAACCTGCTGGAGTGTCAACACCAAGTGATGGCAGATACAGACGTGAGAAGATTACACGCAACTACTTCTGAGTAAGTAATGAGACACAGACAGGTTGTGTGGGGGTCCAACGTATTTTAATGTAGCCACAACGTTCAAGCATTTAAGTGCAACAAAATTAACATCATGAACGTGGGGAATGTATGTCCCGGGTTACTTCGCCCATGACCGGTTATGTCACTTGTGCCCGCACTTCCCTGAGCCACTAGGATGTTGGTCGCTGTGTTCAGCGTGCCCTGCAGCCTCAGCTGGGCGCCTGCTACTCCTCCGTGTCTCCACAACTGCGCTTAATATGCTGCTCCGGCTACTAGTGTCCTCAGCCTCTGCCACGTCCAGGGCAGGATTCTGTGCTGTTTGGGAAATCAGCATTGCCTCTAGTGCACTTGTAATCCTGGCCATGCCCCTGGTGACCTCAGCTGTGTTCTGTGTCAATGCCTCCTGCATATGTATGCCCCTCCTGCATAGCAGGGATGTGGCAGTGGCCAAACGATTGATGGCCACATTGTGGACACGGGCCTCCCTGCGCCTTGTGTGTTCCAGACTGTCTAGTTTTGTGCATAGCTGTGTCATAGAGTTGCTCATCTGCTGCATCCCTGCTGCAATGTCAGTATTTTTTTTTGCAACCTCTTTATTTGCCTCCACAAGGTCTCTCATGCCCTTCTCCATGTCTCCTATTTTTTCATTCAGGGCTCTGAATTGGCGTTGGCAGGCTTGGATGGATTTGCCCTGCATCCTTTTAATGCGCACCATGCTCCCCTCCAGCCCACAGAACACAGTGCCATCACCACGTCCACCTGCACTGCTGGGTCTGGGTTGTCTCCTGTGAGCTGTGACTGTCTCATTTGTGGACTGCAGTGCTGCTGAACTCACATCTACAGGGACTTGAGACTTCCCCTCACCCTCTGCTGCCTCCATTACAGGTAGTGGGACCACGACACGCCTCCTGGCTGGTGGGGTTGCAGGAGTGGACAGGAACAGTGATGGCGAGGTTTCTGGTGAGAATACCAAGGGAGGGGATTGTGAAAGCTGTGGGGAGTGCGGCAACTCTGGGGTCTGTACAGTGTCATCATCATGGGCGCTGCCTGTCGTGTCGCCTTCCTCCTGCGAGGCTTGTACTTGGCTTGGCCCTGCTTCCTCTCTCTCCTCCCTCGCTGGTGCAGTCCCTTCTGTGTCTGTGGGTCGACTGCCTGATTTTGGCCCTAGTTATAAATAAGCGTATATCAATTGAGTGCTGCTACTGTGTCACAGTCAGTACAATAAATGCTTTACACATTTCACTTCAATTTCTCTGAATTACTTTCACTAACTTGCTGATGTCTGCGCTGTAACACATGGTCTTACATTAGCTGACTACATTTCCCATAACGCATTGCTCTTGTATAGTGCTAGCAGTACTGGACTGGGGTTAGCTTGTCCACAAAGGGTAAAGGGAAGCAGGTTGGTATGGGGTGTCATGCTGCGCATGCGTCTTACCTTTTTTCCTTGCAGCTCGGGCTGAACTGTCCACATCTCCATTCCCAAGACGCTGTCTGCCTCAATGGTCGAGGCCACCAACTCCTCCAGGTCAGTCAGGGGGGGCGCTGGGTTCCTGCCTCCTCCGGTTAAGCCAGCCTGCTTGTGGATTTCAGCCATCTTTTTCTTGGTGAGGCTCCTGATGTCATAAAATCTTTTTTTCAGATCCTCTGTATTCCTGGGTGTGACTCCCACTGCATTCACTTTTTCAGCAATTGCCAGCCAGATTTTTCGTTTGGCAGACTCAGGCACAGTGAGGGATTGCCTGCCAAAAAGTTTGGTGTGCACTCTCACTACCTCCTCCACAAGTACCTGCAACTCCATGCTGCTGAACTATATTTTTCTCTTTCTTTCTGCCTTCTGGCTTTCACTGCTGCTTGCCATTTTTCTGTTTGTAAAGTTTTAATGAAACTCTCCCTGCTGCTCTGTGTCTCTGCTCTGTTCTGACTGCCTCTCCAGAACCTTCTAATTAGTTGCAGCTGCCTGGGTAGCCACTTCCTGCTAGGGAGGGGGAGGGTGGTAGCACCTGATTGGCTGTTTTCTTAAGTTTCACTTTTGCTTGCTTTCCGATTTTGAATTTACCGATTCGGTATTTACCGATTCGGTAAATACCGAATCGGTATTTCCCATTCAATCCTATGGCCCATAGGAATGAATGGGAAATACCGATTCGGTATTTACAGATTCGGTGAATACCGATTCGGTAAATTCCGACTGTCCGAGACCGACTTTTACCGATTCGGTAAATTATACCGATTTTTTATCTACATCTCAATTACCGATTCTTGAATACCGATTCGGTAAAAATCGGTATTTAAGAATCGGTAAATGTGATTTACCTACATCTGGCCCTAAGTCCACAAGATAATGGCTGGATACCTTCATTAATCATAAGTATTTGGATAAAAGGTTCTAGATACAAGGCAAACAACAGGGAGATAAAGGGAACCCATGTCTTGTACCCCTATTTATATGAAACACCCTAGACTGTAAACACTCGTAGCATACTTTAGCCTGCGGTGAGCGATATAGCTCTCTTACCCATGTCAAATATCGATCAGGGATTCCTATTGCTGCAAGGGTAATCCATAAATAAACCCATGTCACCCGGTCAAATGCTTTTTCTGCATCTAGAAGCATCATTCCTACTTTGACATTAGTTTGCTCCACTAAATCAAATGCTATGATGGCTGTATTGATGTGAATAGTCGTGTCCCTTCCCCTAATAAAACCGTGTTGCTGCTTCGAGACCAACTTTT
This sequence comes from Lissotriton helveticus, assembly GCF_964261635.1. Classification (NCBI taxonomy): domain Eukaryota; kingdom Metazoa; phylum Chordata; class Amphibia; order Caudata; family Salamandridae; genus Lissotriton; species Lissotriton helveticus. Next base: position 527,404,891 of record NC_136072.1, read on the forward strand.
CCATAAAAGGAGGATGGCGGCTAACCAGGATCGTCGCAAACCATTTAGCATCCGTATTAACAAGTGAAATCGGTCAGCATGAACCACAAGATACGGGTGGCTTGTTTTTCTTCAAGAAAAAAAAACATGTTTGTATTATCCCAAGAAGGAGGCACTATACCTGTTTCCCCTATTTCTTTAATAACTCTTACAAACATTGGAGTTAGAATGTTTTTAAAGACTTTATAAAATTCATTCTGGATTTGAGCCTCCCCCGTAGCCTTTCGCATCGGAAGAGACGCCAAAGGAGACCATATATCCTCTAGCGATATCTCCTGTTCTAGTTGGGTGGCTTCCTGGGCTGTTAATAAAATAATGCTATTTGAGCTTTATCGAGATTGCCAGAAATCTCCCCTTGATCAACCGCATTTGAAGGAGCATATAAATCTTCATAAAAGAGAGCAAAGTGTTCCAAGATCGCTCCAGATCCCTTATGAATCATATTATCCATCCCGTTAATCTCAGCAATGCTGATTTTGGCTTTCTTATCAGCAATTTTGAAGGCTAAAACTCTCCCGACTTCTTGACTATATTCATATTACTCAGATCGGAGTTTATTAAAAATAACTGCCACCTTATCCCTGATAATCACTAATGCCTTTTCCTTTGCTTCAACTAATTTCTAATAGATTGAACCTTGATCCTCCTCCTGTCTTCTAACAGCGTATGCATGAGATAGTTGAAGACCAGTTAAGGTATCCAAAGCCGCCTTGATGGTAGCCTCTTTAGTTTTGTTCTTAACTAACATAAATTGCTGAGTAATACCTCTGATGTAAGCCTTCATAGAGTCCAAGATCATATAAGAAGATGCCGTACCTAGATTAAAACTCAAAAATTCAACCAAAAGTTTCCCCATGTATAGGATATATTCATCTTCAGCTAGTAAATGGCGAGGAAAAGAAAAAGGACAGCCTATCTTAACAGCCAATAACGCGTGGGCAGTTAAAAGTATTGGGTTATGGTCTGAAGTCATTTTGGGGTAAATCTCCATCTTTGTCATGTTCAGAACCATCTTACTAACCCAAGCCATATCCAACCTTGAATATTGCCGATGCGGGCAAGAATAAAATGTAAAACCCAGGGAATTTGGATAAAGAGCTCTCCAAAGGTTTTGTAAATCATGAATTCTTGCCAATTCTAAAATTGAATTCTGCACTTTCGGCATCCTGGCAATTGATTGTCTAGATGTTGTATCTAACCTCTGATCCATTATACAATTAAAATCTCCCATAACTATTAATGTTCCCTGAAATTCAAGTAGATTAAGCATAAGCATATTGAAAATCCCGTGGTCATCTATATTAGGTCCATATATCACTACCAAAACGTATTTTCAATCCCATAAACCACTAGTTGAGTGATAGCCCACCTTCCCCTCACATTGGCCGTTCAATTTTATACTGCAAAAATTTGCTAGCCAAGATAGCCACCCTCGCATGAAGTTTTTTTACATATTTTAACCAAATAATCTTGCTGGCATGATCTAGTTTCATTGCATTGGTTAGGATTTCCTTATTTAGACCTGTGCTGGTACAGGTCCAAATTCTATGCCAGAGCAGCACTGGTTGTACCTTAATTAAATCTGAAATGTATGGTACTCCTTGCTCCCTGTGGCAATTAAGAACAGGGGTGATAGCAGGAACTGCCAAAATAAATCTTAGAAAGGAGTATTCGACAAATTGAATTGGGGCACAATCATAAAACCCATATACCCACCCCAAAGGTTCCTATGCTCACGCATTTGGCCTGGTAGATTTTCAGGAAAATGTCAGGGGGTCTTTTGCCCAGTTTTTTAGTGAAATTAATCAGGACCGCAGTAGACTTCATAAACAGAAGGCTCCTAGTCTTAATCGCCGGCACCCAAGACCCAGTACGGTTAAATAAAACACTCAGATATGTAAAGGAGTTAATCGGTTCTACCCTACTTCCCCCAGCTTGAAAGCTTCTACACTTTTGTTTCCCTCTCCCACAGGTCATTTTTTTGTTTGAATATGTTTTATTGGTTTTACAATGTATAAGCACAACACATTCCAATGCATCAAGCAATAAGAGTAACAAACCATTCCCGTGAGTCATTATATCGATCATAAACAATGTTGGTACATCCTGGAACATTGGCCATATATTACAATTTATAAGGCGAGTAGAGAGAAAAAAAAAAAAATGAGTTTCACTCAGCATTTCCAAACAGTGCTATATAATTGAGGGTTTGTCTCATCTTTACTGGCCTGTGGGTTCGCTACGGGAAGGAGCAATGTAATAGGTACGTGAGAAAAAAAAAAAGAGGGGGCATCATGTTCCCGGCGTCCTGGTTTGCGTGTGCCTAGGAAATACGTGTTGCGATAGGCAGTTGAAAGTGAACCGCTACGTATGCGAGCTGTGAGGGTGGCATGTGGCCCTTGGTCGTGTTGCAGCATGGCTGTATCCTGTGGACTTGCTATTCCCACCGCCTTCGCTGGGTCCTAAGTAAGTGGCACGCCATCTTGGGTGGTCTCACCTGTATACGTTGTGTGCGCAGTAAGAGTAAGGATAAGAGTAATATATTCAACATATTATGTTCCCAACAGTCAGACAAGTGTGCCCCCTGGCAAAGCCGTTTTGACACCTAAAACTAAGCCAACATGGGGGGGGGGAGAAAAAGCTTTATGGGTGTGCAAAAGAAAGAAAGGCTAATCTAACTATATAGGGGAAAAAGACAGCCGAGGCTACCACAGGTCAATATAACACTTTTCTTTGCATTAATTTTTAGACCCAGGTTATCCATAAAACTAGTATAATAAGTAAGAGCCTTCTGTAATCCAATCTGGGTGCGTGCCATAAGAACTGCATCGTCCATGTAGAGAAGGGAGACAATCGGACGCTTGTTTACATATGGGCGGTCCCTAGCGTTTGACACTAACTCCTGTTCCAACACGTTGGTATAAAGAGTGAACAGGAGTGGTGCCGAAACACATCCTTGCCTCACTCCCCTCTCCACTTTGAACAGTGCGGTTCACTCTCCCTTAAGTCCATATCGAACTTTGGCTGTTGCACCAGAGTAAAGCTGTCTTAAAAACTGAATTAATATTGGGTCTACCTTGGGATCACTAAGAATACCCCACAGTTTGCTGTGTATGACACAGTCGAACGCGGCTGTAAGGTCAACAAATGGCAAATATAATTTTCCTGATTTAGCCTGCGTGTACTTTCCGATTAAAATATTGAGGTTAAGAGCCTGCTCTTTTATTCCTAAACCAGATCTAAAACCATACTGTACATCACTTAAAATGTTATTGTCTTCTGCCCATGTTTGCAGCTGATCTAAAACAATCCTTCCTGCTACCTTCATGAGGGAATCCGATAAAGATATCGGACGGTAGCAGGTGGGATATTCCTGTTCCCCCTTCTTAAAAATTGGGACGATTATCGATTCCGACCAAGTGTCTATGAATCCCTTCGTGCAGCAAGCCTGTAAAACTCATGTTAATATTGGAGACCACAGCTGCGGGGTTGACTTAAATAAATCGATTTATGTAACTAAGGAGTTAGGTCCTACAGGGAGTGGGCTGGACCCTTTTTAAACAGAATACACAAACTGCCCGCCTCCCACTTTTTTTCCAATGTTTGTTCTCAGGACAAAACCAAAAGAATTAATTTTAGTTTGTCTGGGTACATTTATTTATACCCCTATGGTTTTTCAATTCTTTTTTATAAACTCTTTTCGACAAATTTTGTGAATGAAAAAGACACATATATACATTCAATATTTACAACACATATACATATTACATTACGTAACTATTTGTGAAATAAATGACATCAACATTCTACATACACAACAAATAATACATCACAATGTGTTTATACTTAAGTGAATTAATAAACGACAATCAATATTCAAATAGCTTTAAGACTAAGTCAAAAAAGGAGATTATTTCACCAAAAGGTAACCGAATTTATATCCAGCCAACACTGGTTTACTCAATCAATGAAAGTTTTGACTCCTTAAGTTTTGCCGACGCGTTTCGAATCCAACTACACAAGTTCCTGGATTCTCATCAGGGCTCTGTCATTTATCTGCAATAGGTGTAAACGACAATAAAGTTTTGTTTATTGATAGATTCCACCCTCTCTTGCCCCAGACCAGCTTCCCACACTGAGAAGTCCTGCATATCCACCTGCGTGATTCAGGATAACTGGGTAATCTTTACAATTGAATCTGTCCGGTGGCTGCTTGATTGTATCAATTGTTCCTATAGACAAAGGATTTTATTATTCTGAGCTGGCTGGACAGTATTTTTGCCTTTGTTAGACTACACCAAGTGTACTCTCAGACTAACATTGATGATCGTACCTTATTGCTACGGTGAGCCACACGCTGTATCCCAGGCTGATTTTTTTCTTCTCCTCGCGTGCTCAATCCTAATTTCCTTATCTTTGTATCAGCATCTCATAACACGGGCTGACGATTAAAGGGTAGGGGAGTGATTTAGTCTACATCAAAGGACATTTGAAAAGCGTGGAGGCCGGCTCTGCTCTGACCCTTTTAACATATTTTTTGGACTCCCGAATTCAACAAGTGCACTGGGAAGGTTTTCAATCTGATGAATTTTCCCTCCCAGGAGGGGTCCCGCAGGGCTCAGCGCTATCGCCCACTTTGTTTAACTTATATGTCACTCCTTTAGCTGCCCTTATTCAATCTCACGGCCTACAATTAGTGTCGTACGCCGACGACACTCAAATTGTAGTGTCAGTATCCCAGTCAATCGAAGCCACAGCAGAGCGTTTTAAGAAATGCCTCCTTGGTGTAAAAAACTGGATGAGCTGTAATTTCCTAAAATTAAACACGGATAAGACCGAGAAAATTGAGTTCGGTCAGAAACCTTCCGTTTGGAGCGACCTCTGGTGGCCTCCTGAGGCGGGTTCCTGCCCTAGTCCTGCAGACAAGGTTAGGAATCTTGGCTTCATGTTAGATAAAGATCTCTCCTGTAAGGCGCAAATTAACCAGGTAACTTCCACCTGCTTTTATACCATTAAGGTTCTTAGAAAAGTCCTACCATACATCCCGTCAACGTTAAAAAAGACGGTGATGGGTGCCCTAGTAATGTCCCGAGTGGATTATTGCAACTCACTCTACTTGGGCGCAGGAGAAAAACAGCTGACCAAACTGCAGGCAATCCAAAATGCCGCAGCCAGGGTCCTGCTGAATCTGTCACACCGTCACCCAACTTCCAAAGTCATCCGTGAACTTCACTGGCTTCCAATTAGGTGTAGAATACAGTTCAAAGCCCTCTGCCTGGTCCACAAGTCCTTGTGTGGTAAGGGACCAGACGATTTTACCAAACTCCTTTCTCGATATTTACCAGCACGTACTTTGAGATCAGCCAACCATGACTTAGTAAGTCAGCCAAGAATAAGGAGAGCTCGATGGGGTGGTAAATCCTTCTCTTACCAAGCCTCCAGACTATGGAATTCTCTGCCCCCCGTACTGCGCTCACAAAAATCTAAAATGTGCTTTAGAAAGGCAACGAAAACTTGGCTTTTCTCTCTGCATTAAAACCTGCTCTCACCGCTCTTTCTGTTACTATAGCGCCAAGACGCCGCGGCATTCGAACGCTTTATAAATATTTCAGTCAGTCAGTCAGTCACCAATCGTAAAGTAAATCGCAAGAGACCAAAGTTGTGCAAAAATAGGTTTTTCTTTTTATTTTCGTTTTTTCAAAGTGCACAGGACAGCCAACGCGTTTCGCTCCCCAACCATGGGAGCTTCGTCAGGGCTGAAAACAACATGAAATATACAAATATATTAATAACACATACTAACATTTAAAAAATACATCACAATACAGACATAATTAAAAACGAGTTGTACAGAATCTAAGAACACACAAGATGGCACTTCACATGACAGAATCACATAAATATATACTAGCATAGCATCTTAATTCAGCCTTAAGTAAGGGAAACCTTTAACTCAAAAATAGCAGATAGGTTACAACTTGATTAGTTGTAGATCGAAGTTTATTCACCCCACAGGTCAAAGACATTCAGTGCATGAAGAAACAACACATTGAAATAATGGGTAATAAACTAAAAATAAAAAATAAAAATAAATAAAATAAAAAGAAGAGAAAAAGAGGGGGAGACAACTAATGTCATAAACACTCAGAGGGCCAAACAATAATGACCAAGTGAAATACATATGATTCTCACCAGATTTAATAGATGTTTTTCCTCTATTAGTGCAATAAAGATGAAGAAAATGCTGCACCACTGTAATGGTACAAGTACTGTAAAGGAAAGGAAAGATATGGAACTCGACACGAGTCTCAAAAAACATGGAAATAAACATAACAAGAGACAACAAAAAAGGAGGACTAACTTCAAGAGAAGCCTCATAAGCCGAAATCCCAACAATAGTGAAATCTGAACATGTTTAAAACCAACGTTTCCTAACATATGCGATAAACGAAAAGACTCCTATCTCCTCACCTAGTAAAGGGTTCCGAATTGCAAGAGTGTATCCAGAAACGTAGGGGGCCGTGGAGTATGTCACGCGAGTCACAAAACGTCAGAGTATCCTCATTATGTAAGTCTGTAAGGTAAAAGGGTATAACTAGATACAGAAAGAAAGGGCCAATCGGGCCCCGAGTTGGTCATGACAGACTTTAATGTACCGAGGACACAGGAAAATAGCATAAAAAGTCCCCGTACAGTACAGAACAAGAACGCTCCTCCCATCAATAATAATCATCAAAGAAACAGGTCTCTTGTAACCAATTCTAGTGCAATTTTAGGTCTCAAAAATACTAGCCACTGAACACGAAAAAGGCTGTATCAGAGTCCAAGATATACGTTATCTTTCTTAATATTATAAGAAAACCATATTATACATGATATCACGAGTAGAAATAGAAGTGCTTAATGACGACTCACTTTAGTGTCCATTACGGTATTGCAAAACGTGGAGATGTATAGGCAGTCCTTGATAAGCTGCTATCACACATGTACTGCAACAAAATTAAAGTAGGTAAAATACTTGTATATCATCTTATACCACACATTGTCAGCACATCTTATGTATGTGCGCTGTACCTAAAGCACAAAAATCTGTGAAATCCTTTGATTAGAAGTCCGCGAAAAGAACCCGGAAAGCTCACTTAATTAACATGGCCAGAGACGTATATGTGAACCCGTCCCAGCCCGACATAAACTTTCTTTCTGTATCTAGTTATACCCTTTTACCTTACAGACTTACATAATGAGGATACTCTGACGTTTTGTGACTCGCGTGACATACTCCACGGCCCCCTACGTTTCTGGATACACTCTTGCAATTCGGAACCCTTTACTAGGTGAGGAGATAGGAGTCTTTTCGTTTATCGCATATGTTAGGAAACGTTGGTTTTAAACATGTTCAGATTTCACTATTGTTGGGATTTCGGCTAATGAGGCTTCTCTTAAAGTTAGTCCTCCTTTTTTGTTGTCTCTTGTTTTTTTTTTTTTAAAACAGATTTTTCTTGAGTTTTGGTCAAACATCTTACATCCATGCATCATAAATGGGTCTTCAGCGCCATAGTCCTCGCTAGGATAAAATCAACAGTAGCCCGCATCCTTTATGCTTTAACAATTCTCCCTCCCCCTCCCCCTCTACCCCCAACCCCCCGTGTCAGTGTGCCCCCTACCGCCTTCCCCATAAAGTGGCATAAACCTTTGTGCAATAGTGCCCAACTCCTTCTAAGACACTCACAGTCGCAACCCTCAGCCAGTCGGTGATCCAGAAAAAGTGCAAAATATAGCATGGTACCTTAGCGGTCTTTCGTTCCCTTTCAACAAGAGTGCGCAAACCCGCACATGCACCAGGGTGTGTGGACCTAGCTGGCCGCGCCTCCCGTGTGTACCCCTGCAGTCCCTGCCCTAGTCTCCATCGCCTGACTCGCCGGCGCATCCATCTCGTCTCCCCCACCAGCTTCCACCGTTGATTGAAGGTCAGCCACCAGCGCACCCCACGCCCTGGCCGCATCTAGTGCTTTGTCATTAGAAGTGCGTCTGGCTAGCTGTAATCTAAGAGTCCCTTCATTATTCGCCCATTGCTGGAAACTCCCCCGCCACCTCAGGAAGCTGGGGCCCCCCCTGGACTTCCAGTGCATTGTGAGCTCTCTCTTGGCCATAATCAACCCCAAGTCAAAGAATTTACTTGTAATTTTTGTGGCTGGCGTGTGCGGGAACTAGAGTAAAAGGCAAGCCCCCATACTCACGTCAACTTGACGTCCCGTGACCTCATTCAAGCAAGTCATGACATCAGTCCAGTATGTACCGAGCCCTGCGCAGGACCAAAACATATGGCCAAAGTCAGCTCCCTCCGCGTAACAACGAGGGCACACTGAGTGTGCTCCCCCGAAGACCTGCTGAATTTTAACCGGCGTCAAATAAGCCCTGTGTAGCGTGAAGTACTGGACCAGCTGAAACCGAACATTGCGCGTGCCCTTCCAGGCCCGTCGCACGAGCTGAGGCCAGGTCGCCTCCGGTATCTGCCGGCCGAGGTGTCCCTCCCAGCGCTCCCGCAACCTATCTAGGGGCGGCGGTCCATCCAATGCCATTCTCCTGTACAGGCAGGTGATAGCATTGAAAGTGCCAGCGGCCATCGTGGTGTATTGGCAGCCCAATGACGTGGGGGGTTCCTCCAGACCCAACTTCCAGTGCTTCTGGATTCCAGATTCCAAAGCCGCATGCAGCAGAAAGTCACCCCTCGGCAAATCAAAGGTGTCTTGCAATTCGTGGAACGGCAACAAAGTACCGTCGCTATACAAGTCCCCTATCATGTGGACCCCACGTTCCTCCCAGGTGGCCAGCGCTGACCAATCCCCGCCATGGGGGAGGGCAGTGCACATGCCCAAAGGGACATCCGGGGCATACGGGGTGGGAAATCCCGCCCACTTCTGGCTACGCAGCCAGCATTGGCGAAGGGTACGCTCCTCGAGAGTGAGCTGGTCCAGCTGAAGCCTCTGTTGGAGCACTATGAAGGACAAGACATGGCGCTGTATAATTCTGCCCTGTGGGCCGTCCGGGCCCCTAAACTCCCGCGCCACCGCCTGCGTGAGCCATTGCAGCTGTGCCGCCAGATAGTACCATTCAAAATCCGGTACCGCCAGACCTCCTTCCTCCCGCGATCTGAGCAGGGTGTTCAAAGCTACACGTCTCCTGCCGGAGCCCCAGATGAACCCTATCACCATCGACCGCAGCATCCTGAAGAAGGAAATCGGAATCCACACCGGCAGAGTGCGAAAGAAATAAAGCAGTCGCGGGAGGGCCACCATCTTCAACAGCGCTATTCGTCCAGCCACTGACAGTGGAAGGGTACGCCAAAACCCCATATTGCCTCTAATGCCCCTCATATAGGAGCGAGTGGGTGTGGTAAATATAGACACCAAGGTACGGTAAGCACTCCGATTCCCAGCGCAGTCCCTCCAGCTCCGTGGGCTGGGCGCTACGTGGTGTCAATGGGAATAAACAGGTCTTGGACCAGTTAACACGCAGCCCTGACAATTCGCCAAACTCCCGAAGGAGGGCCCGTGCACCTCGCACCGAAGTCTCCATGTCGGCCAAGTATAGTAAGAGGTCGTCGGCAGACAGGGAGATGTAATGCGGGTCGCCGCGCAGCAGCACCCCCCATAACATTGCCCCTGCCGGGCTCGTGGTGCCATAGGCTCGATCGCCGGGTGCCTCTTTCCACCGAGCATGCCGCACAGATATTGAGCGGCCCGTACGGACCCTGGCAGTAGCGGAGTCATACAGCAGCTGCGTCCAGCGGACGAAATCATCCCCTAACCCGAACCGACGAAGCACTCAAAACAGATACGACCACTCCACGCTATCGAATGCTTTTTCGATATCCACCGACAGCACGGCCGCGCCCGTGGGACCCTCCCCCTCAACTTCCATGACCCATATCAGTCGCCTTATGCATGTCGAGGTGTTCCGCGTGGGAATGAAGCCCGACTGGTCCGGGTGCACCAGAGTACACATATGCACAGACAGCCGCGTGGCCAAGATCCTACTCAGCACCTTATAGTCCACAGTGAGCATCGAGAGCGGACGGTGAGCCGTTCTTGCGGCAGGCAGTCCGCCCTTCTTCAGTAACGGCACTATGATCGCCTCTCTGGCCGACGGTGGCAGCCTGCCCAGCTCCCAGGCCTCGCCGTACACCCGATGTAATTGAGGTGCTAGGAGGTCAATGTACGAGGCGTAGAACTCCACCGGCAGACCGTCACCCCCCGGCGTCTTCTTTCTGGCCATGTGCTTAACCGCCGCTCTAATCTCCCCCAAGGATATAGCAGCGCCCAGCGCGTCCCCCTGTTCTGAGTTTAACTGCGGTAACTGTGCCTCATCCAAGAAGGCATCCAGCCAGCCGGAGGTACTGTCAGCCTGCTCCGGTAGAGCTCCGCGTAATAAGCCAGAAACTGACCGTTAATCTCTTTCTGCGAGTGAACCAGGTCCCCTGCGGGTGTAGCCAGTGATAGTATCGGCGTACCCCTAGTTTGTGGGTTGGTCAGCCATGCTAACAACGTGCCTACCCGGTCTCTCTCAGCGTGTGCCCGGACCATGTACTCTCTATAATCAAGGCAGCGAAGCCTCTCAACTTGAGTGGCTACCCGCTCCTGAGCCGCCAGCACTTCCTCCCTACTGCCCCCCTCGATATGACTAGCCTTCTCCGCCTGCCGCAGTGAGGCCTCCTCCCGCTCCATATCACCTAACAATGTCCAACGCGCCCCCACTGTGGACGAGAGGCACACACCTCGCACCACCACTTTGAAGGCGTCCCACTCATGCGCCCTAGTGGTCGCGGACCCCGCGTTCTCCTGAAAGTAATGCTCTATACCCTCCCGTACCTCCGCGTTAAACACCGGGTCCTCCAGCGCCAGCGGGTTCAGTCTCCATGTGGGAACCGACTGCCGCTGTCTCGACCAGAGGACCGTGAGCAGGCAAGGGTTATGATGCGAGATAGTCCTCGCAAGGTATTCGCTGCGACGTGTGAGTTCCTGGGCCCCAGGTGTACAAAGCACAGTGTCAAGGCGCACGTGAAGGTCATGGGGTGCAGAGTAAAACGAATAATCCCTGTCAGCGGGGTGATGTGTCTGCCAGGCATCTAAGAGGTCCCATTTTTCCTGCCAATTCTTCCGGGCCCTGGCCACTCTGCGCACCATTGATTGCGCCAGTGGGGGATGGGAACGATCCATCTCCACGTCTAGCACCAAATTAAAGTCCCCCCCATAAACACTGTGCCCACCAACAGGGACGCCAGCCTCCCCGACAGCGCCGAGAAGAACGCAGCCTGATCAGAGTTTGGGACATAGACACTGCAAAGCGTAACGTCCCGGCCATCGAGACGCCCCAGCACAGCCACAAACCTCCCGTCTGAGTCCACCATCGTCGTCATGGGTTGAAAGGGGACACCTGCGCGCACCCAGACCAGCGCCGCCCTAGCATAAGCGGAGTAGGTGGTATAGAAGAGTTGCCCCCTCCATCGCCGCTGCAGCGCCTGCCCTTCCGCCTGAGTTAAATGTGTTTCCTGTAAAAAGGCCACCTGGACCCCCCTGCGGACCAAATATGCATGCACCTTATACCGCTTCCTCATGGAGTTGAGCCCCCGCACATTCCAGGTAATACATTTCAATTCGAGTCTAGCCGCCATCAGTAGGCCTATATCGAAGTCCAATCCCACACAATTCTAGCGGCACACTGACAACCCCCTTTAACGTGTAACAGCCCCAACCAACTTCCAACCCACCCTCCCCCAGAACAGGCACCAAACAGTTGTTACCCATCCAAACCCAGCCCCCGACAACGAGGGGAACTCTGGTAACTACCAGAGACTCACAAGCTATGTGAGGTAGAGGGGGTGACCCCACACCAGCCAGGCCGGACAGCAAGAGACCCACCGCACCGTGATAGGCCGATCCCGCCCATGATAGCCTCCCCCCCCAGCAGCGCCTCAACCCATTTGAGTTCTCAGTCCGTCAGGGCCCTCTCACTCCCCAGCAATACCCCTTCAATACAGAAGAAAGCGTCCCAAGAGGCGGTCCCCCAGTTCCCCCCATAATGTCAACACCACAGGCCGAGCCCGCCCCCTTACTGTACTTCGCTCAGCATCCTGGGTATCATTCGTCCATCAGTTCATCGGCCGTCTGTGGGGTAACCTGAAGCAGCTCCCCAGGATCCTTCTCCGAACCCCCATCAGAGCCTCCAAAGTCCGCCTCATCGGAGCCCAGCCAGGAGCCCGAGTCCACCAATGGGGCCTCTGTCGCCACTCCAGAGATAACCGACACCGCCCGCAGGGCGGCCTGCCTCTCCAGCTCCGTCTGCGATGCCGACGGGGACCTCCTGTTCTGTACACGTCTCCGGTTGTGCCTACTCCTGCGTGGTTTCGGTCACTCCTCCGTCGCCTCTGCCCAGTTGCCAGCGCCGTCTTTGCCCGCTCGATACCGTTCCAGCCATTGCCAAGCGTCATCCGGCGTGCCACAAAACATCGCCACTCCATCCACCAGCACTTTCAAGCGTGCCGGAAACAGTAAGGAGTACTGTAGTCCTTCATCAAGAAGGGCCCTCTTGACCGCCAAGAAGGAGAAACCGCTACGTTGGACCTCCTGGGAGTAATCGGGGAAGAGAGACACCGATGCGTTGTCCACCTTATACGGGACAGCCGACCTAGCTTGTCGCAGGATGATGTCCCGGTCTCGAAAATGTAGCAGGCGCGCAACCACCGGCCGAGGGGGGGTGGCCCGGGGCTGGAGGCCGAGCCGGGACCCTGAGAGCCCTCTCTAGTGCGTAGAAGTGCGTCAGGCCCTCAGGGACCACCACATCCCGCAGCCAGTTTTCCAGATAGGAGACCATGTCGCTCCCCTCAATATTTTCCGGCAAACCCACCACTCGGATGTTATTGCGCCTATTGCGCCCTTCTGTATCTTCCGCTCTCCTTTCCAGGTGTTGCACTCTGCGCAGTAAGTCCTCCATCGTGGCATCCGCTGTTTTCCGGGCCGGCTCTAGCGTCTCCAGCACTAGCTCCGCAGACTTGACCCGATCAGCGAGCTTGTCGTGGTCCGCCTTCAGGAGGCCTAGGCCTGTTGATACCTGCGCAATGTCTTGCCGCAGCGCTTCTCTAGTATCTCCTATGGCCTTAAGGATCTGGTCCATTTGCTGCTGTTGTAGCCCCGCATTCTGGCTTTCCATCGAGCTCTGCCCTTGTACCTCCGGTAAGTCCTCAGTCTGGTCGGCCGGTGCCGCTCCCGCTCCCTTTCGCGTTTTCCCCATGGCGCAGCCTCGGGTCTCTTCAATCGTGCCGGGCGCCAAAAGCCAACCTCGCGATGCGCTCCGGACTGCAATGGGAACCGTGCTCTCCGTAGGCCCGTCCAGTCAATTTACCAGGACCTTGGTCTGGAGGGCCCCCGCGTAAGAAGGTCCGGGCACCAGCCCACGCTCCAAATGACGCCGCGGGCTTATTGGCACCCGCCGCTCCAATGGGGGCACCACTCGCCAGCCTCAGCGCCCTCCGACAAGGTCTACCAGGGACGTACAGCAGTCAGAGCTCCTCGTCGAGTGCGGGGAAATCCGGCCAGTGGACTCCGTATCCAGAGGGGCTCAGTGCGACCCCAAGCCACTCTCCCCCGTGTGCAGCCAGCCATGGGGGCAACTCCGTGTCTGCGGGCCAGCCCCGCCACCATGGGACGCCCAGAGGCCGTCCAAAGTCCAGAACCCCGTGGTGCAGGAACCAAGGCACCACCGTCGTTGCCAACACCGGGTAATGAATGGGGCACCCCTGGCCAGGGCCCGCTCAGCTCGTGGGCATATCAGCCGCCAGTCCTGCAGCCCACCAGCGGTGACCCCGGCAGGCCGAACACCACACACCGCACCTGGCTCCTTAGCAGCTTCTCCCGAGCCGGGGCCCGTGTCACAGTCCCGGGCCGTGCCGCGCCTCCAGCAGCACAGCCAGCAGGCCGTCAGGCAGCGCCACTCCCCGTAGCAAGCAGCGCCTATCGGATCCGCTCCAGGCGTCGTCCCCCTCCGGCAATCGTGCCGCGCCGCTGCCCGGGCGCGATGGTGTCGCAGCACAACTCACCGGAGCCCTCCTCCCATGACCACGACCACGACCACTATCCAGCTGCCACAGTGTTTCGCGGGCGCCAGTGCAGGGCGCCCGCGTCTATATTTGCCAGGGGGCCGTCTTCGGGCCGGCACCAGCTTCCGCTCGTCTGCTGCGGGTCGGGTCTCCAGGCAGCTCCTCGCAAATCGAGGCCGAGGATCAAGCAGCTGCGGTAGGCCTCCGTCAAGATGGCCGATCGCTTCAGGCGGGGCCTCCCTCTAGCCTCCGGGTTCGGTGCTCCCGAGGCGCTCTCCCCGCACACAACTGCCGCCGAGGCGCTCCACAACCCCCAGGCACCACGCAGGGTCGTCGGCGCCGCCGGGGAAGGCATTGGACAGGATAAACGCCGAGATTGGCCCGGAGCTCGGGCTCAGGCGTCCATGCTCGGCGGAGTTCAAGCCACGCCCCCGTTTGTTGTCTCTTGTTATGTTTATTTCCATGTTTTTTGAGACTCGTGTCGAGTTCAATATCTTTCCTTTCCTTTACAGTACTTGTACCATTACAGTGGTGCAGCATTTTCTTCATCTTTATTGCACTAATAGAGGAAAAACATCTATTAAATCTGGTGAGAATCATATGTATTTCACTTGGTCATTATTGTTTGGCTCTCTGAGTGTTTATGACATTAGTTGTCTCCCCCTTTTTCTCTTCTTTTTATTTTATTTTATTTTTTATTTTATTTTTAGTTTATTACCCATTATTTCAATGTGTTGTTTCTTCATGCACTCAATGTCTTTGACCTGTGGGGTGAATAAACTTCGATCTACAACTAATCAAGTTGTAACCTATCTGCTATGTTTGAGTTAAAGGTTTCCCTTACTTAAGGCTGCATTAAGTTGCTATGATAGTATATATTTATGTGATTCTGTCATGTGAAGTGCCATCTTGTGTGTTCTTAGATTCTGTACAACTCGTTTTTAATTATGTCTGTATTGTGATGTATTTTTTAAATGTTAGTATGTGTTATTAATATATATGTATATTTCACGTTATTTTCAGCCCTGACGAAGCTCCCATGGTTGGGGAGCGAAACGCGTTGGCTGTCCTGTGCACTTTGAAAAAACGAAAAGAAAAAGAAAAACCTATTTTTGCACAACTTTGGTCTCTTGCGATTTACTTTACGATTGGTGCTGCCTCCACGCTTTACAAATTTTCTATCTGGGATTCCAGTGGGACCGAACCGCAGCAGGTCTTTTGGATCTTTTAGCAGTCTTTCCCCCGAGGCATTTTTCTTTTGATATTACATCATGCCCAAATACAATGATGGACGTGAGGAGATGGCACTCAATCTGTTTGGCCCAAATAATCCTAGGGTAGCATCAGTTCCGGAACAATCCGGTAAAAAAAGTCTTAAGACCCTTTTCTTAAAATTGGAAAGATTACGTAAATTAGAATTAAGTAGGTGGTGGGATGGGGAGACCTTGACACCATATCTTGAGAATGGGATGGTCTCCAGAGGACTGAGGATTCTCATATTCCGCACCTTCGAGGATTTGAGTCAGAACTTGCTTAAAGAATGGGAGAGTAATTTAGAGGGAGCCTCACGCACTATGATGAAAATCTTAGTAAGGCACTCTATGGAAAAGGGTGAAAAGTTACAGGAAGAAATTGAGTTGATAGAGAAGGAGATTGGTGAATTAGGGGAGAAGGACCTAATTGAGAAGAACTTTGCCATTCTGAAACAAGTTATGGAAAACCATCAAATATATCTTAAAGACATAAAATTGAGAAAAATCAAGAGAGATGACCGTGATTACAAGGACGGTCGAATCTACACCTTCGCCCAAAAATGTGATAACCTATCTGTACCTGACGATAAAAAGAGAACTAGGGAGGAAAGGGATCTGGTGAAGATAATCAGTCAGTTAGTAACATTTCTATCTCCTCCACCAGCAGTGTTGCCTCTTCTACCACCACACCAGATATCCCTTTAGGCGAGGGCTCATCGTCATTCCAAAAAGAACTGGCAAAGTTAAGAATGTCAAGTCGCCTACAACAAAAAAGGGAACAGCCAAAATCAGGAGGGGGGGCAGGAGGTGGAAAGGCAATAGGGAAAACCGAAATGTCGGTAAAAGCGAAGAAGTAGTCTATACTGATGATGTGACAGATGTGACTGACAATATACGTGATCTGAAAATTGTTAACTTATCCAATAAAGCTCTTGACTCTATGGAAGTGAAAGTTTTGAGTAAAGGTTTGAATTTTTGCCCCACCCAAATGGGTGATTTTGCTGATGTGCATGTCGGTTTGTTTAAAATTACTAGGTTGTTAAAATTGAAAGACTTCTTTTCGAATAAAGCTTTGAGTAATGAAAATGTACCAGAGAGAATGGGTGTGAGTGAACACACTGTTGCCTCTATCCGTGCTGTTCACTGCCTCATGACCCTTGATGAGGAAGAACAGACAGAACTACCTGCCTTGATGGACGAACTGGGTATTAGTCAAGAAATGACAATTGGCAGTGGTTTACATCCTAGATCTAAATTCATCCCTACCTTTGGTTATCATCCCAACATAGATGTCTTTCATAAAAAAGTTACGGAGGAATTGTATAAACTAGACAAGTCAAATCAGTCTAGCCCAGGAACTAGAGCCAATCTTACTCATTCAGAAAGACAAGCACTCAAAAATCTTAGGGACGATTCCAACATTGTCATACGCGAGGCGGATAAGGGTGGGAGTGTTGTCATCATGAACCGGGTCGATTACCTTGGTGAGATTAAACGCCAACTTGATGATCGTCACAGTTATAGAGAGATTAAGAGCAATCCTATATTACATGTAAGGAATGACATCAACGGAAGACTGTGTGAATGGAAGGACTCATGTCTGTTGACGGAGGACGAATTAAAATTTTTACACGTGTCCCACCCTTCCTTCCCTTGTATTTACATCCTTCCCAAAATTCACAAGGGAGGGGAGGGTTTTCCACCTGGTAGGCCCATCATCTCAGGGGTGGGCTCACCTACAGAGGGCTTATCACACTATGTAGACCTCAAGTTACAGAAACATGTACTCGGTCTCCCCTCGTATATCCGAGATAGTAAGGATATCCTTGTGAGACTGAATGATTTTGAGTGGTCGGATGACCTCAGCTTTGTGACACTGGATGTCACCAGCCTTTATACGTGTATTGACAGAATACATGGGAAAAGGGCAGTTCAGTCGTTTCTGGATAGAGAGGACGCTCAGCTTTACTCACAAAATGAAATAATCATGCAAATGATAGATCTGATTCCGCTTAACAACTTCTTTCTTTTTGATGGTCGCTGGTACCAACAGACCAGTGGTACAGCGATGGGTTCCAGGTTTGCTCCCTCGTACGCCTGCCTCTTTATGGGGTGGTATGAGAGGGAGCATGCCTGGGCCCGATTTGCCTCCCCCTGGACCAATTACATCGTGTTCTGGGGGAGGTACATCGATGATGTTATTTGCCTCTGGTCGGGTACTACTGAAGATCTCGACAGCTATTTCTTGTACCTTAATGACAATGCTTACAATGTCAAATTTACTATGTCACATCATAAAAGTAGCATCAACTTTTTGGATGTTACATTCTATGTACAGAATGGCCGGGTTCAAAGCAAACTCTACCGCAAGGAAACTTCCTGCAGTTCAGTGCTGCATGCGTCTAGTGCGCATGCTAGTTCAGTCATCAAAAATATCCCTTTTGGGGAACTTACAAGGGTATGTAGGACTTGCACTGAACAAAATACATTTAGGGAAAATGTAAATGAGACCAAGGTAAGATTCCTTAAACGCGGTTATGACCAACAAATCCTAGACAGAGCAGTATCCAGGATTGAGTCACTTGACAGGGACTCAACCCTTAGTAACAACATTGAAAGAACCGAATTGGACAGAGGTTCAAGTAGAGTTAGATTTGTCACTCAGTATACGTCACACAGTGACAAAATATTCAATGTGTTTCGTAGGAATTGGCATTTGTTAACCGGAATTGAGGGCATCAAAAATCATATAGGTGAGAAGCCATCGATCACCTATAGGAGGGGTGTTTCTTTACGTAATCAACTGTGTCCAATTTACGTGACCACGCCTCCTAATGAAGGCATTTGGTTACCCCCCAAACCTGCAGGCTTTTTTACTTGTGGGATGTGCATCGTTTGTGAAATGGGCAGGAACAAGAGCACTACTTTCTCATATAACGGTGACCGCAAGTTTAGAATAACTCATTTTTGTAACTGTAATACTCCCTTTACAGTTTATGTCCTTGGTTGCCCATGTGGTCGTATATATGTTGGCAGCAGAATACGACCTCTGAAATTGAGAATACAAGAACATCGCTGGGCAATCATTAACAGGGACATAAGACACCCACTAACGGAACATTACAATTTTGAACATGCCAATGATGACATCTTTTGGTTTCATGCAATTCAACACATTCCCTATAACAAGAGAGGTGGAAATAGGGAGCTAACCTTAAGGAGGGAGGAAGCTAAATGGATTTGTCGACTTCGGGCGATTAACCAAGGACACAATTCCGACAATGAAATGCACCATTTTTTATAAGGTATTCCTTGCCCTAGCATTTAGCATCATTGACTATTTGAATTTTCTGTGATTTAGTCTTCCCAGCATGGTTTAACCCTCTAATTTGACGCAATGCAACATTCTTGCTGATTTCATTTGTTAGAACTAGGTGTGTTGAGGATAAGTACACTTTGTGTCAGGCTATTGGATAACATTCCATTTCGGTCTAACCAAGAAATTCTTGTGTATTGAACTGGACTTGTTTATATTTATTTTTATTTTTATTTTTGTTTTCTACTTTTCCTCTCTATTCTCGAAACCCCACTTCGGTCCAACTTGTTTTTACTATAGACATTGTCTATTTATCCAGTCACTCCTGTGCCAGCGATAGTACATTTTATAATGGGCCCCAGTGGCATATGTTCTTTATAGACTTATGTAACTTACCTGCTTTCAGGTCTAACCTTTTTGAATACTAACAGGGTAGTTATGTAATGTTGGTATTATACGCATTACATTTTTCGTAGTGGTCATCCTACAAGGACTCACTTCGGCATTGCTTTCTGGAGTTTTTTACTGTACTTTATTACTCATTATTGACTTCAAATGGCTCAGTTAACCTTTCTGGTTGGCTGGCCTTATCTGTCGTAATTTGTAAGTCCGAAACTTGCAGGCGCTAATAAATTCTTCCTTCTCCCACATAATTATCCTAATTGTGCCGGTGTATTGATTCTAGTCATTCATGTTTTGTTTTTTAATACTTTGGAAAGATCATATCCGTATTCTTGTATTAACTATAGGGCTTTGGGTGTTTTCTCCCTTGGCCTTCTAGTGAATCTTGGCCAGTTCATCATGGCCGCCGCATTGTCGACTCCTACTGTGTCCCTTTTCACTTATTAACATCAGGTGGCTAGATCATGTGATCGGCCCGTCCGGTTTAAAAACCTGGCGCTATTTTCATTACTTTGTTTGCTAAAATCCGCCGGAGGCCGTCGCGTCTGTGCAACTGCAGTAAGGTAAGCGCTGCTTAGGAGGGTTATATTAGAAAGCCAGACTTGTCTGGTTTCGCTTTTAATATCTAGTTTGACTTCTCCGGTTTTATATCCAATTACCGAGTTTTGTGATGCATGATTCGAAGTAGGACCCTCTATGTTTACTTGACTCTGTGTGGGGGAGGAGGGGGCTTAGGTGGCCCGTCCTTGCAGACAATTTATGTCTGCACTCTCGTGTATAATGATGTCGGTGGGATTCGAAGTAGCACCCATTATGTTTACTTGACTCTGTGTGGGGGAAGAGGGGGCTTAGGTGCCCCGTCCTTGCAGACAATTTATGTCTGCGCTCTCGTGTATTATGATGCCGGTGGGTTTATGTCGGGCTGGGACGGGTTCACATATACGTCTCTGGCCATGTTTTCGCGGACTTCTAATCAAAGGATTTCACAGATTTTTGTGTTTTAGGTACAGCGCACATACATTAGATGTGCTGACAATGAGTGGTATAAGATGATATACAAGTATTTTACCTATTTTAATTTTGTTGCAGTACGTGTGCGATAGCAGCTTATCAAGGACTGCCTATACATCTCCACGTTTTGCAATACCGTAACGGACACTAAAATGAGTCGTCATTAAGCACTTCTATTTCTACTCGTGATATCATGTATAATATGGTTTTCTTATAATATTAAGAAAGATAACGTATATCTTGGACTCTGATACAGCCTTTTTCGTGTTCAGTGGCTAGTATTTTTGAGACCTAAAATTGCACTAGAATTGGTTACAAGAGACCTGTTTCTTTGATGATTATTATTGATGGGAGGAGCAATCTTGTTCTGTACTGTACGGGGACTTTTTATGCTATTTTTCTGTGTCCTCGGTACATTAAAGTCTGTCATGACCAACTCGGGGCCCGATTGGCCCTTTCTTTCTGTATCTAGTTATACCCTT
This sequence comes from Lissotriton helveticus, assembly GCF_964261635.1. Lineage (NCBI taxonomy): Eukaryota > Metazoa > Chordata > Amphibia > Caudata > Salamandridae > Lissotriton > Lissotriton helveticus. Next base: position 527,425,486 of record NC_136072.1, read on the forward strand.
TTACCTTACAGACTTACATAATGAGGATACTCTGACGTTTTGTGACTCGCGTGACATACTCCACGGCCCCCTACGTTTCTGGATACACTCTTGCAATTCGGAACCCTTTACTAGGTGAGGAGATAGGAGTCTTTTCGTTTATCGAATATGTTAGGAAACGTTGGTTTTACACATGTTCAGATTTCACTATTGTTGGGATTTCGGCTTATGAGGCTTCTCTTGAAGTTAGTCCTCCTTTTTTGTTGTCTCTTGTTATGTTTATTTCCATGTTTTTTGAGACTTGTGTCGAGTTCAATATCTTTCCTTTCCTTTACAGTACTTGTACCATTACAGTGGTGCAGCATTTTCTTCATCTTTATTGCACTAATAGAGGAAAAACATCTATTAAATCTGGTGAGAATCATATGTATTTCACTTGGTCATTATTGTTTGGCTCTCTGAGTGTTTATGACATTAGTTGTCTCCCCCTCTTTTTCTCTTCTTTTTATTTTATTTTATTTTTTATTTTATTTTTAGTTTCTTACCCATTATTTCAATGTGTTGTTTCTTCATGCACTCAATGTCTTTGACCTGTGGGGTGAATAAACTTCGATCTACAACTAATCAAGTTGTAACCTATCTGCTATGTTTGAGTTAAAGGTTTCCCTTACTTAAGGCTGCATTAAGTTGCTATGCTAGTATATATTTATGTGATTCTGTCATGTGAAGTGCCATCTTGTGTGTTCTTAGATTCTGTACAACTCGTTTTTAATTATGTCTGTATTGTGATGTATTTTTTAAATGTTAGTATGTGTTATTAATATATATGTATATTTCACGTTATTTTCAGCCCTGACGAAGCTCCCATTGTTGGGGAGCGAAACGTGTTGACTGTCCTGTGCACTTTGAAAAAACGAAAATAAAAAGAAAAACCTATTTTTGCACAACTTTGCTCTCTTGCGATTTACTTTACGATTGGTGCTGCCTCCACGCTTTTCAAATTTTCTATCTGGGATTCCAGTGGGACCGAACCACAGCAGGTCTTGGAGTTTGGACAGCACAATAGAACTGATCACTTTGTGGGACTTTGGAAATTTGAGGTGCTTGCCGTTTGATCCGCTGTGGAGACTCTCTCTTTTTCTATTATATTTGGATCTTTTAGCACTCTTTCCCCCGAGACATTTTTCTTTTGATATTACATCATGCCCAAATACAATGATGAACGTGAGGAGATGGCACTCAATCTGTTTGGCCCAAATAATCCTAGGATAGCATCAGTTCCGGAACAATCCGGTAAAAAAAGTCTTAAGACCCTTTTCTTAAAATTGGAAAGATTACGTATATTAGAATTAAGTAGGTGGTGGGATGGGGTGACCATGACACAATATCTTGAGAATGGAAAGGTCCCTAGAGGACTGAGGATTCTCATATTCCCCACCTTCGAGGATTTGAGTGAGAACTTGCTTAAAGAATGGGAGAGTAATTTAGAGGGAGCCTCACGCACTATGATGAAAATCTTAGTAAGGCACGCTATGGAAAAGGGTGAAAAGTTACAGGAAGAAATTGAGTTGATAGAGAAGGAGATTGGTGAATTAGGGGAGAAGGACCTAATTGAGAAGAACTTTGCCATTCTGAAACAAGTTATGGAAAACCATCAAATATATCTTAAAGACATAAAATTGAGAAAAATCAAGAGAGATGGCCGTGATTACAAACGGTCGAATCTACACCTTCGCCCAAAAATTTGATAACCTATCTGTACCTGACGATAAAAAGAGAACTAGGGAGGAAAGGGATGATGGTGAAGATAATCAGTCAGTTAGTAACATTTCTATCTCCTCCACCAGCAGTGTTGCCTCTTCTACCACCACACCAGATATCCCTTTAGGCGAGGGCTCATCGTCATTCCAAAAAGAACTGGAAAAGTTAAGAATGTCAAGTCGCCTACAACAAAAAAGGGAACAGCCAAAATCAGGAGGGGGGGCAGGAGGTGGAAAGGCAATAGGGAAAACCGAAATGTCGGTAAAAGCGAAGAAGTAGTCAATACTGATGATGTGACAGATGTGACTGTCAATATACGTGATCTGAAAATTGTTAACTTATCCAATAAAGCTCTTGACTCTATGGAAGTAAAAGTTTTGAGTAAAGGTTTGAATTTTTGCCCCACCCAAATGGGTGATTTTGCTGATATGCATGTCGATTTGTTTAAAATTACTAGGTTGTTAAAATTGAAAGACTTCTTTTCGAATAAAGCTTTGAGTAATGAAAATGTACCAGAGAGAATGGGTGTGAGTGAACACACTGTTGCCTCTATCCGTGCTGTTCACTGCCTCATGACCCTTGATGAGGATGAACAGACAGAACTACCTGCCTTGATGGACGAACTGGGTATTAGTCAAGAAATAACAAATGACAGTGGTTTACATCCTAGATCTAAATTCATCCCTACCTTTGGTTATCATCCCAACATAGGTGTCTTTAATAAAAAAGTTACGGAGAAATTGTATAAACTAGACAAGTCAAATCAGTCTAGCCCAGGAACTAGAGCCAATCTTACTCATTCAGAAAGACAAGCCCTCAAAAATCTTAGGGACGATTCCAACATTGTCATACGCGAGGCAGATAAGGGTGGGAGTGTTGTCATCATGAACCGGGTCGGTTACCTTGGTGAGATTAAACGCCAACTTGATGATCGTCACAGTTATAGAGAGATTAAGAGCAATCCTATATTACATGTAAGTAATGACATCAACGGAAGACTGTGTGAATGGAAGGACTCATGTCTGTTGACGGAGGACGAATTCAAATTTTTACACGTGTCCCACCCTTCCTTCCCTTGTATTTACATCCTTCCCAAAATTCACAAGGGAGGGGAGGGTTTTCCACCTGGTAGGCCCATCGTCTCAGGGGTGGGCTCACCTACAGAGGGCTTATCACACTATGTAGACCTCAAGTTACAGAAACATGTACTCGGTCTCCCCTCGTATATCCGAGATAGTAAGGATATCCTTGTGAAACTGAATGATTTTGAGTGGTCGGATGACCTCAGCTTTGTGACACTGGATGTCACCAGCCTTTATACGTGTATTGACAGAATACATGGGAAAAGGGCAGTTCAGTCGTTTCTGGATAGAGAGGACGCTCAGCTTTACTCACAAAACGAAATGATCATGCAAATGATAGATCTGATTCTGCTTAACAACTTCATTCTTTTTGATGGTCGCTGGTACCAACAGACCAGTGGTACCGCGATGGGTTCCAGGTTTGCTCCCTCGTACGCCTGCCTCTTTATGGGGTGGTACGAGAGGGAGCATGCCTGGGCCCGATGTGCCTCCCCCTGGACCAATTACATCGTGTTCTGCGGGAGGTACATCGATGATGTTATTTGCCTCAGGTCGGGTACTACTGAAGATCTCGACAGCTATTTCTTGTACCTTAATGACAATGCTTACAATGTCAAATTTACTATGTCACATCATAAAAGTAGCATCAACTTTTTGGATGTTACATTCTATGTACAGAATGGCCGGGTTCAAAGCAAACTCTACCGCAAGGAAACTTCCTGCAATTCAGTGCTGCATGCGTCTAGTGCGCATGCTAGTTCAGTCATCAAAAATATCCCTTTTGGGGAACTTACAATGGTACGTAGGACTTGCACTGAACAAAATACATTTAGGTAAAATGTAAATGAGACCAAGGTAAGATTCCTTAAACGCGGTTATGACCAAAAAATCCTAGACAGAGCAGTATCCAGGATTGAGTCACTTGACAGGGACTCAACCCTTAGTAACCACATTGAAAGAACCGAATTGGACAGAGGTTCAAGTAGAGGTAGATTTGTCACTCAGTATACGTCACACAGTGACAAAATATTCAATGTGTTTCGTAGGAATTGGCATTTGTTAACCGGAATTGAGGGCATCAAAAGTCATATAGGTGAGAAGCTATCGGTCACCTATAGGAGGGGTGTTTCTTTACGTAATCAACTGTGTCCAAGTTACATGACCACGCCTCCTAATGAAGGCAATTGGTTACCCCCCAAACCTGCAGGCTTTTTTACTTGTGGGATGTGCATCGTTTGTGAAATGGGCAGGAACAAGAGCACTACTTTCTCATATAACGGTGACCGCAAGTTTAGAATAACTCATTTTTGTAACTGTAACACTCCCTTTACAGTTTATGTCCTTGGTTGCCCATGTGGTCGTATATATGTTGGCAGCAGTATACGACCTCTGAAATTGAGAATACAAGAACATCGCCGGGCAATCATTAACAGGGACATAAGACACCCACTAACGGAACATTACAATTTTGAACATGCCAATGATGACATCTTTTGGTTTCATGCAATTCAACACATTCCCTATCACAAGAGAGGTGGAAATAGGGAGCTAACCTTAAGGAGGGAGGAAGCTAAATGGATTTGTCGCCTTCGGGCGATTAACCAAGGACACAATTCTGACAATGAAATGCACCATTTTTTATAAGGTATTCCTTGCCCTAGCATTTAGCATCATTGACTATTTGAATTTTCTGTGATTTAGTCTTCCCAGCATGGTTTAACCCTTTAATTTGACGCAATGCAACATTCTTGCTGATTTCATTTGTTAGAACTAGGTGTGTTGAGGATAAGTACACTTTGTGTCAGGCTATTGGATAACATTCCATTTCGGTCTAACCAAGAAATTCTTGTGTATTGAACTGGACTTGCTTATATTTATTTTTATTTTTATTTTTGTTTTCTACTTTTCCTCTCTATTCTCGAAACCCCACTTCGGTCCAACTTGTTTATACTATAGACATTGTCTATTTATCCAGTCACTCCTGTGCCAGCGATAGTACATTTTATAATGGGCCCCAGTGGCATATGTTCTTTATAGACTTATGGAACTTACCTGCTTTCCGGTCTAACCTTTTTGAATACTAACAGGGTAGTTATGTAATGTTGGTATTATACGCATTACATTTTTCGTAGTGGTCATCCTACGAGGACTCACTTCGGCATTGCTTTCTGGCGTTTTTTACTGTACTTTATTACTCATTATTGACTTCAAATGGCTCAGTTAACCTTTCTGGTTGGCTGGCCTTATCTGTCGTAATTTGTAAGTCTGAAACTTGCAGGCGCTGATAAATTCTTCCTTCTCCCACATAATTATCCTAATTGTGCCGGTGTATTGATTCTAGTCATTCATGTTTTGTTTTTTAATACTTTGGAAAGATCATATCCGTATTCTTGTATTAACTGATGAAGCAAAGCTTCGCATTTGCGACTTGCTGAAGTCATGAACCTCGTTTATGTGTAATCAATTAATAAATTGTACGTCTTACTAATCTTTTATTTTTATGTTTGAACGTAATCAATGAAGCTTGCACATGTGTATTTCTAATACGAATAATCCGAGTCTTTAAAATGGCTGCTGCTTTTAAATAGCTTCTGCGCATGCGTCAGTCACACTCACGTGTCCTGACGTGTTTGCAGGCTTGGAGGGAAAAATTGCGCATGCGTAATACATAGTTTTGGCAATAACGTGGTACTGCTCGTGCAGTTGCTCTTGTGCCCGTGTATATGTAGCTAACATGTAGACTGCATAGTATATTTTTATAGTGATAAGTTGCAAGTACCAAACCCATGATGTGTTTTCATATCGTTATTTCTATGTATTAATTTGTTCTCGCTTACTTTTCACGTACCGCGGGGAATGGGGGTCTGACTGAGCCGAAAGCCATCTTGGAGGTCCTCTCTGCGCATGACCATCCGTCTGGGGAAATGACAACCTTGGCTGGTGGAACTTAGCCAGCTGGCAGGGATGGGCAAGATGCTCCTGAGAAACTGACCTGCGAACCCAGCAGAGCGGAGTCATGTGTCCATATTCTGAAACAATGTAAATTGTCATTGTATTTCCCTGGACTTTCTCACGAGAACCCCAATCTCGCTAGGCGGTACCCAGAGATGCAAAGTAGGCATCCAAATAGTGTGTTTTGATTGGTGTGTTACCCAAATCCTACCTTAGGACCAATCCAAATGGAGGGATTCTGACACTTTGCAACATTGGGGGGTGGTACACTGCCCCAAAACAGTATATCTACCCTGGGTTCACCTAGGGAAATTGTCCGACTTGTCTGGTTTAGCTGACCTGTCACTGACCCAACGCACTCAATAGGTGACTGAAGATACAGAGAGCTGCGGAGCACTCTGTCCGAAATTGACCATAGACTAAGGTTTTACTGAACCTTAAAGTGCTGGCGGAGCACTTTTACTGGGAGTTCGCTGACCCAATCGGGGTCTTGATCGATAACTACAGAGAGGGTGGAGCGCAGGCGTTGCTTCCGAACTGCGGGTGCTGGTCCTGTCCTGAGGGTTTCCTGTCCTGTCCTGTCCTGGGTGTCCATTCTGCACCTGCTGTCCATTGAGGGGTATCCTTCCTTGAGGGTTTCCTGTCCTTAACTGACCCTTGGCCAGGGTTTGGTTTCCACACCAGTCTAGGTAAATATTGCTCAAATCTCTTGAAACTGCACCTTTCTATTTTTCTGTCTTTTGCTTCAATAAAGAGACACCTTCGCCTATGTTAATTTTCCATGCTTTCCGCAACTATTGAAACGTAAAGTCATTTGCATATTTGCTTAACATGTTCCCATGTTACCCTTCCTGTTAGAAATCATATTTTGCATTGCAGTTTGTCATTTTCTGATATGGTCTAGAACCTCCTTACTTAAACTGTCTAAAGAACTTTTGCCCTAAATACATAGCGTTTCCCGTTGCATCTCATATTAGAATTTCAATGATTACTCTGACTTTATTTCTCTATAGTTATGTACTTTTCATTATATTGATTATCGATTGTCTTATTCTTGTAAATCTAATGCTTTCAGAGGACGAACTTTAGATAAACAAATTTAAACCTTCCAGTTGTCCGTGGTCATTTTATAAAAGTATTTGAATGTCATTTTGGGTTGTATTTTTGCTGCCTTTCCTTTACAGCTAGCTCCCTGATCCATTGTGGTCATAGGTACCCGTGTCGGTGGATGGTAAGTCGGGTACGCTGAGGAATAACACTAGGGAATTCACACAAATTTGTAGCAGCCCGTGAAGTCACCCGGTCAATGTATATGGTGAATTGAAATATATGGGCCCGAAGCCGGAAGCGGCGAAATTATTGGTCGGGTGACCTCGCGCGCTCTATCAGTTTTTCTGGTAGCAGAGGATGGTTAGGGACTAGTTAAAGGATAGGTAGGACTAGTTAGGCTAGTTAAGTCGGTAGCTGCTAGTATATTGATGCTGCTATAAGAGCGGCCGTTCCGAGGGACCTGATCATTCTCTTGAGAATACGCTGCTTTGAAATTTATGAATTGTTTTATCATCGTTATTCTTGTTCTTATATTGTTATATGTATTAATCCATGCATTTGTAAACCGTCTCGTTCTATGTTGTCCGAACTCCCCGGGGAATTGAATGGCAAAGTGGTGAATAGAATCCATTTGCCCTGAGGTCGCAGGCTCGAGGAAAGTTAGGTGCAGGTTAAGTGGACCGGGAAGCACTAACTAGGGTTTTTCTTGAATACGTGTGTGAATAAATGTCAGTAACGAGGTTCATTGGCAAAATTCCCATAGTGGCGTAACCTAGTAAAGGGTCACATCGGAAGAGTAGCGGGTTCATCGGAGCTTGAGTGAAAGCAGAGGGGTCCGCTGGGAAACCTTAGACTCAGATATATCCCGGAGAAGTGGATGAGTTTAGGGGAATAACAGGTTCACCAATGCTAGAGTGAAGGGTAGGCGGAAGAGATTTACCCGCAGCGCGTGAAAAGTAAATGGAAGTAGTTTACTTGCAGTAAATAACACTTTCCTGTCTAGACACTTGAGCACTGTGGCGAATATGTATTCGTTGTTAAATAACCAAGCACTGAGCACTTTAGAAAGAAAGAAAGTTTCCGTTACCTTGTGAAGGGAGGGAGTCAGCCGCGAAGCGTCTCTGACGTCACTCCGTGCCACGCTGGGATTGGTAGACGCAGCGGGCGGGTAGCGGGGCTGGAATTGTGAAGGAGGGGTGAGCGCCGAAGCGTGAGAACTGTCTCGCGAAGGGGCCGCGCACCCATTGGTCGAAACTATTTGAACGCTTGCACCCCATTGGTCGCACGGAATTGCAAAACGCATTTTGATTGGAGGTCACTTTGTAAACAAAGCTAAGCGTAGAAATCGTATGTGGCACTCGTATTGTCCAGAGACTAGACCCGATCCGAGAAACCAAGGGTTTGAAAGGGATCAGTGGAAAGCCAATAGATACGATATTATGTACGGAACTAAGAGAAAAATGTCCCTTGTAAATAAGGTAAAGAATTACTTCAAAACGGACAAACCGATTAAATCCAGAGAGGGCGTTATTGTCCCACCACCGAATACTCCCGCCTCGTTCATGATGTTTGACCGAGGGTATAATACCTGTGTGTGGTTGGAGAATTGGGTAAAGTACACAAAAGATGACGGAATATTGGCTTTTCCGTTAGACGGTACTTTCAATGGTAGGATTTTATTTAATTTGAGAACCCGAATGAATGAATTGCATCCCAGACCGAGACTAACGCAGTATGAGGCATTAGAGGAATGGGAGATTGAGGCTTTCGAAAGAGAGAAACCCCGAATGGACAAAGGTCTGACCAAGTGGTACCCCAGGCTGAAACAAGAGACCAGGGATAAAAGGATGAAACAGTGGAGACAGAGTATGATTGTTGAAGGTTTGTTTCCCATGATGCCAGCATGTACCCCTTCTGTGGGAGAGAAAAAGACAGAAAAGAGTAAGCATTGGGGAGCTCTTGGGGAGTCAGACGATGAGTTGTTAGATGACATCTTTACGAGAAGTCCGCCCCCTTATAATGAGGGAGCCCAACCTTCCAGTGCAGGAGAGAATCCCCAGCGTCCATCTATTAAGGAAGAGGACAGATCCCTAAGTAGACGGGGAGGTGGTCAGGTACTGCCCTATTTTGAGAATCCCGGACCCGCGGAGGTAAGAGAGATATATCCTAGAGTGCCCGTGAGCCCGGAGGAAAAATATTCCCGTGAGAGAGCCTTTTTCCCCAGACCTCTTTATGAAAACGAAGAAAAACCATTAAGTTCAGGAATGCCCTTTTTACAGCCTCCATATGAGGGAGAACGTAGGTCATTTGGCACCGGAACTTTGTTCCCAAAACCAAATTATGGTGGAGGACCGAGTGAAACGCATCCTACTGCCCCGAGTTTTACCCCTCACCTGACCCCACAGATAATACCCGACCAGACATTAGGAAGGGTACTAGATGAAAGGGAGCAAGAGGCCCTAGCTAGACAGAGAACAGAAATAATTCAGAAAATCTCCCAGTTAAATAACAGTCCTGAGGCTTTGACTATTCCGGTAACAATCGGACCAGTGGTTCCGCTGTATGGGAATAATCAGGGAAGTCCAAACCCTCCAGTTTTGAACCCAATCATGGCCCCACCAAGGCAGGAGCCCCTACTGATAGACGATCAGTCCAGTGAGTGCGAGTCTGAAGTTGTGTTCTTGGACCTGCCAAACAAACAGAACGGAAAGGGAGTGCAGAAGAGGCAAAATCCTTTTAATGCGAAAGAAATTAAATTAGAATCAACGTCAGGTACTAGGAGTGTCTCTCTGGTAACTCCGGAAGAAATTGAAAACTGGAGTCGTGAATTAGAAAAGCAGACTTCGCAAACGAAACCTTTGGATCTCTACAAACTGAGGGTAGAGATAGAGGAATTAATGGCAGGAAATGTGGGATTAGACAGATTAAATACCTACTCTGAAGAAGAGTTGCTGTTTATGTGTAAAAGCCTTACCAGAAGTACAAGAGTCATCCATGAAAAGCTGACAGACACTGCAGCTAGTATGGGGATAGATATTTCCAGATCCAAGCCCTTGCAGAAACCATACCGAGCTGAATTCTCAGACAAGGATATAGAGAACTTGAATGTGTCAGGGAAAAAGTTGCAGATTAAAGAGTTGCTAGCGATTCTACAAAAATGGGGAGACATGGAAAAATGGAAAAGCAGGTGGGCTTGAAAGAAAGATGAGGCTCGATCCAGACAAACGACCCCTGAGTTCGCTTTGAGAGAGGTAGACAAGCCCGAACAGTTATGCCCCATGCGTGAAGTACCCGGTGGGAGGTATGTGCACGTTCCATGGTCCAGACAGGATATTGTGTCCTTTACTAAGGATTTCCCAAAACTGCGCGAGAAGCCAGTCGACTGGTACCGGCAGGTGGAAAGGTTCGTAAAGGTCCAAAAATGCCTGTGGAAAGACCTAGATGGGTTTTTCGACATTGTGGTCCCGGTAGACCTATGGACCGAGTGTAAAATAGCGATTGCCTGGCCTAGTGAGGAGTACCCGAGGGACTCTAACACAGGGGAACCGTCCATTGAAGTGATGAAAAAATATGAACAAGTGATTCAGCATTTGAAAAATAAGGTGCCAGCAAAGGAGACTGATTGGACGAGGATAGATAGAACGACGCAGGAAAGAGACGAGACAGTACACTCCTATTATGAAAGGCTGTTGCAGGTGTTTAAAACATACAGTGGTATAGATAACATCGAGATGAAGGATATGACGCATTTTATTTACAGGTTTGTAAATGGTTTAAGGCCCGAAATTTGGCAGTGGATAAAAGATAACAAAATATGTTGGCAGTCCAAAAAGATAGACGAGGTCCTGCGGTACGCAAAGTACTGCGAGGACGAGATGGCAGAAAAGAAAAAGGCTCTCAAGGAGAAGGTTATGTGGGCTCAAGTGAAGCTCGCAGAACAGCAGGAAAAACAGTTGAGTAACATGGTCAAAAACACTCAGAACCAAGGTCCTGGGGGTGGGGGAGGAGGCAAGCCCCGGCCCAAAATGAGCCGAGAAGAAGCTATGAAGAAATTTCCCTGCCATCAGTGCGGAGAAATTGGACACTGGCGAAACGAGTGTCCTTATCTGCCAGATGATAACACCAAAACACCTGATTTAACTCCACAGAGGCAGAAAGAAAGACCAAGAAAGACTCAACCACAGGTAAAAACGATTCAGGTGCCCCGAGCACCAAAGCAAGTGTACAAGGGAAAATCCACAGAGGGTGATGAGGTAGAAGTCTGGGAAAGCAATGAGAACAGAAATGCAGCAACTTCGCAGTATTTGTTAAACGATACCTTCCTTTGTGATGACCAGTACTGACGGGGCCTGAGAGGGGAGGACGAGGAGTGCGTACTTGGCGCCTCCTTGCCGGTAGACCAGTCCGGACCATACATTGAAGGAAAGGTTGACGGAAATGATGTCACCTTTCTGTTGGACACTGGCGCTACCCGTTCTACTGTGAGAACAGTGGACGTTCCAAACCTACCCCTCTCGGGAGAAGCCATCCAAGTAGTGGGTGTATCTAATCAATTGATTAGTACTCCTGTTACCGAGCCCATGGAGATATCAATTGGAAACTTTAAGGAAATGCATAGATTTGTCGTTTGTGACACCAGTCCAGTGAACTTACTGGGACGTGATTTGCTGTGCAAAATGAACTGTACCATCTTTTGCACACCAAAGGGTGTTGAAATTCAGACCCCAGATGAAGACGGCATTTATAAATTAATGTTAATCAGACCGGACTCAGAAATTAAACGAATGACTATGCAGGATTTGCCCCAAGAACTTCAAGAAGCAGTGAAGCCAGAGGTATGGGACTTTACTGGGAAAGATGTGGGGTTAATGAAAAATGTGGACCCCATACAGATAGCAATAAAGGACAATGCAGTATACCCCAATACTAAACCCTACAGAATGAATACAGAAGTGAGAGCTGGTGTTACCCTGGAAATACAGAAATTGCTAGAAGGAAACATCATACAGGAAGTAATGAGTAGCCCATGTAACTCACCGATTATGGGCATCAAGAAGCCTAGTGGCAAGTACAGAGTAGTGCAGGACCTACGAAAAGTCAACAAGATAGTGGTCCCCTGTTGCCCTATTGTCCCGAACCCAGCAGTGATTCTATATCAGATTCCCTGGGATGCTGAGTGGTTCACTGTGATAGACCTGTGTCATGCATTCTTTTCCATTCCCTTACATCCAGATAGCAAATTTCTCTTCTCATTTGCCTTCAATGGTCACGTGTATGTCTGGAACAGGGTCCCTCAAGGGTACACAGAGAGCCCCTCTATCTTTAATCAGATCTTGAAAAAATGTTTGGAAACTTTGGTCTTACCTGGAAACTCTGTCCTAGTGCAATACATTGACGACCTCTTGGTGGCGTCTAAAAGTCATAGGGATTGTGTGATTGACACCATTGCCCTACTGAATCACCTGAGCGAGAAGGGACATAAAGTGGCCCCTGAAAAATTACAGTTCTGTGCGAAATCAGTGAAATATCTGGGGCACCAGATAGAGAAAGGTGTCAGGAAAGTAACATCAGAAAGAGTGAGAATAATTCAAAAGATGCAGTTACCTCGTACTCAGAAAGAGATCAGAATGTTCCTGGGAGTGATAGGATACTTCAGGCAATGGATTCTGGGATTTGCAGTCCTAGCTAGGCCCTTGATAAAAATGACCAAGAGAGGAACACCGGATATTGTAGAATGGGATGATGAAAGCTTAACAGCCTTCACAAAACTACGGGATTGTCTGTGTACGGCCCCGGCGTTGGGAATGCCAGACTATACCAAAGAATTTGCCCTGTTCTGTGACACTCGCGATAATTGTGCAGTGTCGGTCCTAACCCAAGAACATGGCACCACCAGAAGGCCTGTGGCATATTTCTCTGCCACCCTGGATCCAGTGGCTGCTGGATTACAAGGATGTCTGAAAGCAGTAGCTGCTACCTGTGTAAGTTTGGAGCAGAGTGAGTCCATTGTCATGGGACATCCTGTAACTGTGCATGTTTCACATGGAGTGGTAATTTTACTGACCAGAACGAAAACTCAGTATCTCACCCCTAGTCGGCTGACTAAATATGAGAGGATTCTTGTGGGTGCTGCAAATGTAAAAATTGTCAGGTGCAGTATTCTGAACCCCGCCACTTTACTCCCCGACCCAATGGATATGAAAGATGGGGAGGACGATGAGCATAACTGCATTGATTTAACGGAATTCAGCACAAAGCCACGCCCAGACATTAAAGAAACACCTTTACCTGTACATGACAAGGAATTATTTGTGGATGGTTCATGCTTAAGACATGAACAAGGAGGCCTGAGTGCTGCCTATGCGGTAGTCTCCTTAAACAAAATTGAAGAAGCAGGTTATCTATTTGACGTAACGTCTGCACAAGTAGCCGAATTGATCGCTATGATAAAAGCTTGCAAAATTGGGAAAAACATACGCATAACAGTGTATACTGACAGTCAGTACTGTTATGGAGTTGTGCATGACTTCGGCCAGTTGTGGCTACAGAGGGAGTTCCTGACTTCATCAGGTACCCCTATTCGAAATGGAAAAATTGTTCAAGACCTTTTAGAGGCAATCCAGTTACCAAAGGAACTGGCAGTGGTAAAGTGCGTTGCTCATAAGAAGGGCATTAACACTGTATCACTGGGAAATGATTTTGCTGATCGAGTGGCCCACTGGTGCGCCAGAGATCGATATATCATAAATCCAAAACGAGGGGGGCCCGGAACCAGCTGCCAACTTCAAGTGTTTGAAGAAGTGCCTACATGGGATGAAGTGAAAGAGTGGCAGCAGTCGGCACCTTGGCAAGAAAGAGAGAAGTGGAAGGAAGACGGGTGTAGACCAAGACGTGTGGATGGTCTCATCTTGGGCCCAACTGGTATGCCTGTGTTACCCAGACACTTGCTTAGCACAATGGCGAGATTGATACATGAAGGATCACACATTGGTAGGGACGCCATGATTCTAGTGTTCCAACAGACTTGGTACAGTAAAAAGTTCAGGAAAGTAGCAGAGTCCCTCTGCCAGAGGTGCCTGTCATGTCAAAGAATGAACGCAGGCAAGAAAACTATGGTGGAACTGGGGAAAATAGGGAGGTCAGGAGGTCCCTTTGTGAGAATACAGATTGACTTCATCACCATGCCACGTTGTGAGGGGAAGCGATATGTCCTTGTCATGGTCTGCCTATTTTCAAAGTGGGTGGAGGCTTTCCCTACTCCCCAAAATGACGCACTGACAGTAGCTAAGTGTTTACTGAAAGAACTGATACCTAGGTTCGGGGTTCCAGTCACTATTGAATCAGATAGAGGCCGACATTTTCAGAATGAGGTTATCGACGAACTCTGTAAGGCCTTTGGAATCACACAAAAACTCCACTGTGCATATCGTCCAGAGGCTTCTGGAATAGTGGAACAAGTAAACGGAACTATCAAAAACAGACTAGCAAAACTGTGTGATGCATCTGGTATGACCTGGGTGGGACTTATAAGTGTTCCTGACCGCAAGACAGGCCTAAGTCCCCATGAAATCCTGATGGGAAGAGTGATGAGACAAGCATGGGTACCAGGAAGCAAACTGTTGAGTATTACTGATGATTTGGTGCTTGAATACTGCAGGAGATTAGGTGACCAAGTGCGTTCTATCTCTCGCCAGATCGGAGAAGACGCCATCCTCAATCCGACGACTCCTCTCCACAAACTGGTCCCGGGGGACTGGGTCAAGATAAAGAAGCATACTCGGAAGAGCTGCCTGGAGCCCAGGTGGGGAGAGAAGCGTCAGGTGATCCTGGTAACAACCACAGCTGTAAAGTGTGCAGGGGTTCCACATTGGATACACGCCAGCCACACCCAGAAGGTATTACCAGACGAAGAGCCTGAAGAAGAAGGGCATCCAGCAGAGGACTCTGCAGAAGCCAGACCGGAAGTAGCTGACGACGTACAGCCCAGTACCAGTCAAGCTGCAGGAACAGCAGACGTTGGCCCAGGAATAGTTGATAACGAACTACCAAGAGTCCAGCCTGCTGAAGGGGTCCCAGAAGTTGAGCCAGAAGTAGCTGAAGACGAGCTGCCGAACATATGGCCAGAGGAGTGGATACCATTGATTGATCTCACCGAAGACCCGATCAGAACAAGTGAGCGACTTCGGGAAGGTAGAGAGTGGACTAGAGAGGAAAAGCAAGGCACAGGCGAAGAACCTCAGGATTTTGAGATTCACATCAAAACTGAGGAAGGAGAAGGTCAGACAGGGACAGAACAAGTGATCGATATTCCTCCACTGACTCCTGATGTCGAGAAGGGACAGACTAGACATAGCGTAATAGTTCGAGCAGAAGAAAATCAAGAGATCGAAGTGCTTGAACAGGATCAGATAGGATTAGAAGAACGTGTTCAGGAAACAGAAACAGAGACATTTGAAAGGCAAACACAAAACTGTCCTGAACAAGGCCAGATTAGTGACCAGGCAGAAGAAATAGATGCTAGCCCTGGAACTAGACAGATAGAAGAGGGAGAAATTGAAACAGAATTGCCACAAGTTAATGAAAATAAAAGGGCAAGAGAAGAAAACGAAGTCCAAGTGCCAACTAAAAGACTTAAGAAAAGAAAGCACATAGAGCCTGGCTTCGTAAAGAAATTGAGGCTAAGGATAAAAACTGTGGAAGAAAAACGTGCAGAAGAAAGGAGAAGTGCTCGCATAGCTGAGCAACAAGAAAACACATCCAAAAGAAGGAGTGATCGAATAAAAAGACAAAACAAAAAGTACAAGTCTCCTGAATGGACGCTCGTTTTGGAAGAGTTTGAAGATCTTGATATCACTGACGAAAGCGACGGAGAACCCGTCCCTGAGTACTCTGCCGAAGAAGAAGACGAGCCACCGAAAATTTGCACAAAGTAAGCTACTTGTGTAAAGACACAAAGAGGGGTCGAGAAACTTCTTCTGAGCCAAAATGTCTGATTCAAGCGTGAATGGTAGACCTAGTCGCAGCTGTTGCAAAACATGCTGCAAGGTATGTGTATGTAGTATAGTTGTACTGATATTAGTTTGGATAGGACTAACAGTTTTCATTCCTTTTGCGGTGAGCAAAAATACTAATATGTACCCTACTGAGATTGTAAATACTGACAGTGAGGAGCTGACAACACAGAGTGTAGCGAGACATGAGAGAGCACTTAGACAAACAAAACGAGACTTAGAAGCATCAGATGAGGGAGGACTACATTATCATGGAGTTAAGAATAAGACACATTTAAATGTTTTTGCAAACTTGTTAATACACTATGTAGAGACTATGGAAATTGAAGATTGCTATGTCTGCATGAAGCTACCTACCTCTGTGGCTGAAGGCGTGACATACCATCACCTGCCCCTGACATATGGAATCTCCTGTAGCATTTTAGCAAGTTTATTTTACAAAAGAGGACCGTTACAGTACTATTACTCTAACAATGACGTGATCTTTTCTGAACTTCCTATACGTGGGAACTTGAATCCTGTACATACAAAAAGTGACGTTACTCGCTATATGGGCGAATACTTTCTGACTATAGGTAATATTGACATAGGTGACGCACACAGAGATAACTTGACCTGTTCTTTGCGTGAGCAGGAAAAGATGTTCCTGAACATGGCAGAGAAGAGGAGAATAAAAATACAGAAAAAGGCAGATGATGAGAAACAGAAAAGGCCAAAATGGGCGGAAAACATGGAAGGCACCTCAAATGGTGGAGCGGGTCCTGCTCTGTTGCTGGATTTTGAAAAGAAAGGCAAGCTATGTCTTCACCGCGAGAAGACTAGCTATTATAATAACATTTTCATTGGTTCCAGTGAATGCGAACATAATTACAAGGTAATTGGAGGATGGGGTTTCAAAAATGGGTCAGAGCCTGTGTTTCCTGGAATTTATTATATTTGTGGGGACAAGGCTTATTTCAAATTGCCGGATCACTGGTATGGAAGCTGCTATTTTGGCATTGTCTTCCTGAAAATATACCATGTGAACAATGTTGCTGGAAGCAGTGAAAGTACTAATGGCTTAGTGCGTAGTAAAAGAGAAAGCGTAGGTGAAATAATGGGTAGTATTTTCAGTGCACTGATACCTGGAGTGGGAGTGGTTCTGAACACTCACAGAATTTGCAAATTTTATGGCACGACACGGAGGCCAATATTATGCAAATCTCCTTTATTGCGTAGCTCACAGCAGCAACAATGAGAGATCTAGAACTTGAATGAACATTCCAATAGAGAGGATATAGTCCATGCACACACAGTAGACTTCCTTTTTTGTTGCTGCTGCTCACAAGATAAGTACCTTATATTTGCTCTCCGCACTTTACCTGTCTGTGCGCTCTGTATGTATTAGTTTGGGTCGAGGGAGACTGTATTGAGTGTGTTTCTTCCCACCCTACTCCCCTCTTCCCTTTATTCAGCAGCATATTTTACATACTTTACATATTTTACATACTTTGTATACCTTATACATTTTACTTGTTTGTATATCTTACTTGTTATCTATCTTCTTCCTTAACCTGGGCAACCTTGTGCCCCCCTGCGTGTGTTTTTTCTCTGCCCTCTCTTGCCTCTCGAGAGCGGCGCACGGTGTTTCTTCCCACCCGCCCGCTCCTTCTCTTTCCCCCTCGGCTCCTTAAGGCCGGGCGGCTCCCTACGGGCCTGAGTCCCTGATTCCTTCGTCTTCCCCGAAAGCGCTCCTTGTTTAGCCTTTCACGCGGGACCGGCGTCTTTTGAAACGCCGGCCCGCGCCCTTCGCTGGTGCACGCTGGGACTCGCACGGGGACCGGCGTCTTTTGAACACCGGTCCCGTGCTCTGGCCTCACACGCGTCTCCATGGTGACAACACGGCGCCCTCGCTTCAACGCGAGGTCGCGCCGCGTTACCATGGAGACCGGATTCAAGGCGGACGAGTGAGCCTCGCTCTACACGCGAGAGACTTACTTACACGCTTTAAGACCCTTACCTGCCTTCGTTTTTTCCCGGATCCTCAGCGCTATCGACCTCATACCCTCCGCCATCTTAAACAAATAAATAATTAAAAAAAATAAAAAAAAAGTATGATTACAAACACAAAAGAAGGACTAAAGGGCATAATTTACACGAAATCAACAAAGGACTCACAACCCTTTACTCAAATTGTTAGAGGAAAGACCCTTTCCACTACCCCTGTTGCCATAACTACATTACATCCATTTTGTTTTCAACATTCTTTCCTTTTCAGTTGATTCTCACTCCTTTCTGATCTCAACCTGTTAACATGTCCTCTGACCCTTCTTCCTCCTCTATGGAGGACAAATTGGAAAGCCTCATTAACAAAACCCTTGACAAGGTAATGGGATCCCTTGAGGACACCATTAACAAAAAATTGGAAACCCTGTCCAAATCGGCTTGGCCACCTATGAGGACTCAAGGGGATCCTACCGAGGCCTCAACAAGCCAAAGAAAAAGGCAGTCCACTTCTAATCCACCCCAAATGGCTAAAAAACCCAGAAGCGCAAAGCCTTTGCTCTCTGATTCACGCTCTGGCGGTGACTATGCTGGTGCCTCGGGCACGCTGGATGGGCAACTCAGAGGCCCTAGCCTTCCTATCCCCATTGATAGCGACGATGGAGGTGAAGACGAAATCGACCTGTCTTGCTCCTCAGAGTTTGACTCCGACCAGGAGGAAGGCGAAATCAGAAACTTATCTAGTGAGGCATCAGGGGCCTCGGGCTCAAAAATGGGGATACTTGACCCCTTTGGGGAACATATGTTTGACCCGCTCCTCATCAAGCATCCACTCTCCCCAGAGTGGACACCATCCCAACATATTGCCGAATACCTGTCCTTTTGGCTCCGCAAAGAGATACCAAAGGAGGTCAGGGCTCGCCTCAGGTCCGAATGTCCTCGCCCCTCCCTCCCCGACAAAATAGCCATGACCCCCGAACTAGACAGCAAAGTGGTGGCATTCATTGCCAAAACGGGGAAAGACCCCAGGAGGGGACTTGACAGAGGACTCAAATCCTGCCAGGACAGATTACTGGATATTACAGGCCCCCTGACCAAAATGTTTGAGATGGCCGAAGGAGCCTATGTCTCTGATTCCCCCATTGACCCAAAAGAACTGCGACAGTGGGCGCAAAGGGCTATATGCCTCCTGGGCAATGCAAACACTGCCCTCTCTAATGAAAGACGAAAGAGCGTGCTTCTCAAAATTGACCCTAAACTAGCTGAGCTATCCAACAAAGAAGGCGGCGCTTCCTCCCAAGGTTTTCTCTTTGGAGAAGAATTCATTAGGGATATGGCCAAATATGTGGGAGTTTTTAACTCCATCCAAAAATCCCAGAAAGATATTAAAAGGGTTTTCAATACCAGAGGAGTTTTTTCCCGGGCCGGGAGGATGCGGGGTCGATTCCCCGGCCGTGGAAATGGCTCGACAAGACCCTTTGGAGGACGAGGAGGAAGGTCCTTTCAGTCCGGTTATGGCTTCCAGTCATCATCCTTCTTTCCCCAAAGACAACGATCCAGAGGAAGAGGATTCAGAGGCGAAAGGAGGACAAGACCCTTCTCTACCGGTAAGATCTCCCAAAGACCCTTCAGATACCCCTATAAAGGTGGGCGGGAGACTAGCCCTCTTCTCTGGGAATTGGACCGTAGTAAGTCAGGATCCCTGGGTGTTAGACACCGTCAGAGGATACAAAATAGAATTTGTCGGCTTCCCTGTCCAGAAGAGACTTCCCCAAGAAATACGCTTCTCACAAAAAGATTCTGCTTTAGTTTCCCAGGAAGTAAAAGACCTCTTTGCAAAAGGTGCAATCCGGCAGGGAAAAGAAATAGGCTTTATCAGCAATGTCTTTCTGGTAGAGAAGAAGGACAAGAAAATGAGACCTGTCATAAATCTCAAAGATTTGAACCAGTGGGTGGTCTTCCGACATTTCAAAATGGAGGGAATCCACCTTCTCAGAGATGTTCTGAGGAAGGGCGACTGGCTCACTCGCCTAGACCTCAAGGACGCATATCTGACTATCCCAATCTGGCCCCCTCACCAAAAAATGTCTTCAATTTTTCTGGGAGGGCAAACTTTGGCAATTTTGCAGCCTTCCCTTCGGCCTCTCCTCAGCCCCTTGGTGCTTCACCAAGGTTCTTCGTCCCATAGCTGCTTGGCTAAGGAACCAAGGGGTCAGACTGATCCTCTACCTCGACGACATCCTGATAATGGCCGAATCCAAAGAGGTCGCTTCTCGACACACTACCCTTGCCATAAATCTTCTGGAACATTTAGGGTTCGTGATAAACACGAAAAAATCCTCCACTTCTCCAACCCAAGTCACTCAGTTTTTGGGTTTTTCAGTGGATACTCTCCATGCCGAACTGAAGCTTCCTGGCGACAAACTCAGGAAACTGAGGAAAGAGCTGAGGAAAGTGCTAAAGATTCGCTCCTTTCCCCTAAGGACCCTAGCGAGGATATTGGGTCTACTCTCCTCAACTATCCAAGCAATCCACCCAGGTCCCCTTCACTATCGAGCGCTTCAGAGGCTCAAAGCCAAAGCCCTCAGATTGAACACATCCTACTCTCAAATAGTCTCCCTGGACACCGACTCCAAGAAAGAGATCATATGGTGGTTGAAAAATGCAGAAGCCTGGAACGGCAGAGCAATCTTCGGAGAAGAACCAGACTTAGTCATTCACTCGGATGCGAGCCTGGAGGGTTGGGGCGCGACCTGCGGCGACTGCTCGACCGGGGGACTTTGGACCCAACAGGAAAAGGATCTTCATATCAACTGCCTGGAACTTCTGGCGGGATCCTTTGCCATCCAGAGCTTTACCAAAGATCAGATGAAATGCTCGGTCATGCTTCGCATGGACAACGTGTCCGCTGTGAGATACGTGAACAAAATGGGTGGCCCTCATTCCAAGGGCCTCTCGGACCTAGCCAAGAACTTTTGGGCCTACTGCCTCAACAAGGGCATTTCGGTCATTGCCGAGCATATTCCAGGGTTGAACAATGGGATAGCAGACTGGTTCTCCAGGAACTATGTGGATTCAAGCAACTGGAGACTAGACAGGAACACCTTCCTTGCGATCCAATCTCGGTGGGGCCCCTTCGGGATAGACCTTTTTGCGGACCGTCTCCATACTCAGTTGCCAAAATTCTTCAGCTGGAGACCGGACCCTCTGGCCTTGGGAATAGACGCGTTTTTTCAGAACTGGCTTGGTCTGAGACCTTATGCATTCCCACCTTTTGCCATGCTTCCTCGCCTCCTTGTTAAAGTCCGGAGGAACAAAGAGTCCATAGTAGTAATAACTCCCCTTTGGAGTTCCAAAGCGTGGTTCCCCATCCTATTGGAAATGAGCGTGGATTTCCCAATCCTCATCCCTGTTTTCAAAGACCTACTGGTAGGACCTCACGGAGAATACCATCCACTCCTTCTCCAGGGCACCCTGTGTCTGATGGCCTGGAAGATTTCAGGAGACAGTGGCAGATCCCTGGACTTTCGGAAGGCGCTTTCAGGCTCATGTCAGAATCTTGGGCCCCCGGTACCAGGAAAGCATATAGATTGGCCTGGCACAAATGGGTTTGCTGGTGCCTTCGACGGGGTTATGATCCCGTTTCAGCTGATATAGTTCAAGTTCTTAACTTCTTAACTGAAATCTTCGCTTCGGGTCTGGCCTATCGGACCGTTAACGTTTATAGATCAGCTATTGCTGCAGGTCATTGCTTGCTAGATGGTTCTTCGGTAGGCCAAAATCTTCTGACCAAAAAACTGATGAGGAGCATGCGGGTTTTGAATCCTCCTCTACCAAAATATTCCGCTCTCTGGGACGTGAGAGACGTCCTCAGACTACTCTCCTCTTGGGGCGAGAACTCTTCTCTCTCTTTGAAGAAATTGTCTTTTAAATTAACTGTTCTTCTCTGCCTCGTCTCCTTCAGACGTACCTCGGACGTTAAGGCCTTAGATGTCTCTAACAGAGCTTTTCAACCTGAGGGTGTTTGCTTTTTCATTAAAAGGCGGACTAAAACTTTGTCAACCTCTGTCTTCTATCCCTTTTTCCCTCAAAATGAGATCTTGTGTGTGGTACGTTGTCTCTTGGAATATGAGAAAAGGACCTTAGGTCTAAGGGGTTCTGTAGATCAATTAATCATTTCCCACAGGTTCCCTCATAAAGCTGTTTCCTCTCCCACCTTGGCTAGATGGGTTAAGGATGTCATGAAAGAAGCTGGTATTGATACTTCAATTTTCGGAGCTCACTCCCTCAGAGGTGCTTCAGCTTCAAAAGCTTTTATCTTGGGTGGCGGCCTCCAGGATATCCTTAGGGCTGCAGACTGGTCAAACGAATGTATCTTTAAGAGATGTTACTTTAAACCTGTTTCAAATGTGATTGATAGTGTTTTGAACACACTTTGAACTTGCATAATATTGGCCTCCGTGTCGTGCCATAAAATTTAGATTTTTCACAGCCTGCTGGGCAGAAAATCTGGATTTTATTAAGGACACGGAGGCTAAGATTATCCCACCTCTTTTATTCCCACCCTGGGAATGTTTATTACCTTCTTACTCTTCTTTTTCAGATTAATTTCTTCAAAAGAAGACTCGGATGAATTCTCTAGTTCTACGTTGGATCCAGAGTCTTCTAAGTTATTCCTGATTATCTTGTTCGCTTACAAAGAAGGAAGTCTACTGTGTGTGCATGGACTATATCCTCTCTATTGGAATGTTCATTCAAGTTCTAGATCTCTCATTGTTGCTGCTGTGAGCTACGCAATAAAGGAGATTTGCATAATCTTAGCCTCCGTGTCCTTAATAAAATCCAGATTTTCTGCCCAGCCGGCTGTGAAAAATCTAAATTGTCCACCATAGTAGATGTGTTGTCTACTGACACAGCTCATGGATTTCTGCTGGTCAATACCGAAATGGTTGCGATCAGATCAATGGTTTTACAGAACAGACTTGCTCTTGATACCTTATTAGCAAAGGAGGGCGGAGTCTGCCGGATGTTGAAGTCGCAACATTGTTGCACTTATATTCCGGACAAAAGTGTGCAGCTTAAAAGATATGTGAAAAACATTACTAATTTGGAAAGGGAACTCAAACCACTCGAGGTTGATAGTGCCTGGAAGAGACTGGTAGATGGTCTCTCAAATGTAGGTCATTGGCTTGCTAGTTTAGGTAAAAGCTTATTGTTCAAGGTACTGATGCCAATTGGAATTATAGGTCTTATCCTATTTTTCATATTTGTCTGTTGCAAATGCCGTAAGCACACCAGAAAGCATCCAGTGAATGCCAGAGGAGTGAAACGAAGTGTGGATGAGCTCGAATTGGAGGAAATAAATAATAAGATCTACAAAAGGGTGAAGAATTCTCATCCTACCAAAGATGAGAAAGAGAAATTGAATCGCTTGCTGGAAGAGATAGAGTTGTATAAAGTGTGAGAAAGTTGGCATCTGGTTACATTTTTTGTGATGATTGTAAATATCATCAAAGAGGGGATTGATGAAGCAAAGCTTCGCATTTGCGACTTGCTGAAGTCATGAACCTCGTTTATGTGTAATCAATTAATAAATTGTACGTCTTACTAATCTTTTATTTTTATGTTTGAACGTAATCAATGAAGCTTGCACATGTGTATTTCTAATACGAATAATCCGAGTCTTTAAAATGGCCGCTGCTTTTAAATAGCTTCTGCGCATGCGTCAGTCACACTCACGTGTCCTGACGTGTTTGCAGGCTTGGAGGGAAAAATTGCGCATGCGTAATACATAGTTTTGGCAATAACGTGGTACTGCTCGTGCAGTTGCTCTTGTGCCCGTGTATATGTAGCTAACATGTAGACTGCATAGTATATTTTTATAGTGATAAGTTGCAAGTACCAAACCCATGATGTGTTTTCATATCGTTATTTCTATGTATTAATTTGTTCTCGCTTACTTTTCATGTACCGCGGGGAATGGGGGTCTGACTGAGCCGAAAGCCATCTTGGAGGTCCTCTCTGCGCATGACCATCCGTCTGGGGAAATGACAACCTTGGCTGGTGGAACTTAGCCAGCTGGCAGGGATGGGCAAGATGCTCCTGAGAAAACTGACCTGCGAACCCAGCAGAGCGGAGTCATGTGTCCATATTCTGAAACAATGTAAATTGTCATTGTATTTCCCTGGACTTTCTCACGAGAACCCCAATCTCGCTAGGCGGTACCCAGAGATGCAAAGTAGGCATCCAAATAGTGTGTTTTGATTGGTGTGTTACCCAAATCCTACCTTAGGACCAATCCAAATGGAGGGATTCTGACACTTTGCAACATTGGGGGGTGGTACACTGCCCCAAAACAGTATATCTACCCTGGGTTCACCTAGGGAAATTGTCCGACTTGTCTGGTTTAGCTGACCTGTCACTGACCCAACGCACTCAATAGGTGACTGAAGATACAGAGAGCTGCGGAGCACTCTGTCCGAAATTGACCATAGACTAAGGTTTTACTGAACCTTAAAGTGCTGGCGGAGCACTTTTACTGGGAGTTCGCTGACCCAATCGGGGTCTTGATCGATAACTGCAGAGAGGGTGGAGCGCAGGCGTTGCTTCCGAACTGCGGGTGCTGGTCCTGTCCTGAGGGTTTCCTGTCCTGTCCTGGGTGTCCATTCTGCACCTGCTGTCCATTGAGGGGTATCCTTCCTTGAGGGTTTCCTGTCCTTAACTGACCCTTGGCCAGGGTTTGGTTTCCACACCAGTCTAGGTAAATATTGCTCAAATCTCTTGAAACTGCACCTTTCTATTTTTCTGTCTTTTGCTTCAATAAAGAGACACCTTCGCCTATGTTAATTTTCCATGCTTTCCGCAACTATTGAAACGTAAAGTCATTTGCATATTTGCTTAACATGTTCCCATGATACCCTTCCTGTTAGAAATCATATTTTGCATTGCAGTTTGTCATTTTCTGATATGGTCTAGAAGCTCCTTACTTAAACTGTCTAAAGAACTTTTGCCCTAAATACATAGCGTTTCCCGTTGCATCTCATATTAGAATTTCAATGATTACTCTGACTTTATTTCTCTATAGTTATGTACTTTTCATTATATTGATTATCGATTGTCTTATTCTTGTAAATCTAATGCTTTCAGAGGACGAACTTTAGACAAACAAATTTAAACCTTCCAGTTGTCCGTGGTCATTTTATAAAAGTATTTGAATGTCATTTTGGGTTGTATTTTTGCTGCCTTTCCTTTACAGCTAGCTCCCTGATCCATTGTGGTCATAGGTACCCGTGTCGGTGGATGGTAAGTCGGGTACGCTGAGGAATAACACTAGGGAATTCACACAAATTGGTAGCAGCCCGTGAAGTCACCCGGTCAATGTATATGGTGAATTGAAATATATGGGCCGGAAGCGGCGAAATTATTGGTTGGGTGACCTCGCGCGCTCTATCATAACTATAGGGCTTTGGGTGTTTTCTCCCTTGGCCTTCTAGTGAATCTTGGCCAGTTCATCATGGCCGCCGCATTGTCGACCCCAACTTTGTCCCTTTTCACTTATTAACATCAGGTGGCTAGATCATGTGATCGGCCCGCCGGGTTTAAAAACCTGGCGCTATTTTCATTACTTTGTTTGCTAAAATCCGCCGGGGGCCGTCGCGTCCGTGCAACTGCAGTAAGGTAAGCGCTGCTTAGGAGGGTTATATTAGAAATTTTTAAATATCAACAAGAGAGGTAGGGCTCGAGTCAACACTCCTGTGCCCCATAAGGTTCATTGAAAACAACAAAGGAGTGCTTATGTGTAACTTAAAACCCAAATACTAAAGCAAAATAAAGTGACAGTTTATTCCCGGACCCCTATCTGGGTCAGGTAGTACTACGTTTTAGCATGTCTGATCCTAATAGTCAGGAGGCGACCACCCTGTTGACAGGTTATATTAGAAAGCCAGACTTGTCTAGTTTCGCTTTTAATATCTAGTTTGACTTCTCCGGTTTTATATCCAATTACCGAGTTTTGTGATGCATGATTCGAAGTAGGACCCTCTATGTTTACTTGACTCTGTGTGGGGGAAGAGGGGGCTTAGGTGCCCCGTCCTTGCAGACAATTTATGTCTGCACTCTCGTGTATAATGATGTCGGTGGGATTCGAAGTAGCACCCCTTATGTTTACTTGACTCTGTGTGGGGGAAGAGGGGGCTTAGTTGCCCCGTCCTTGCAGACAATTTATGTTTGCACTCTCGTGTATTATGAAGCCGGTGGGTTTATGTCGGGCTGGGACGGGTTCACATATACATCTCTGGCCATGTTAATTAAGTGAGCTTTCCGGGTTCTTTTCGCGGACTTCTAATCAAAGGATTTCACAGATTTTTGTGTTTTAGGTACAGCGCACATACATTAGATGTGCTGACAATGTGTGGTATAAGATGATATACAAGTATTTTACCTATTTTAATTTTGTTGCAGTACGTGTGCGATAGCAGCTTATCAAGGACTGCCTATACATCTCCACGTTTTGCAATACCGTAATGGACACTAAAGTGAGTCGTCATTAAGCACTTCTATTTCTACTCGTGATATCATGTATAATATGGTTTTCTTATAATATTAAGAAAGATAACGTATATCTTGGACTCTGATACAGCCTTTTTCGTGTTCAGTGGCTAGTATTTTTGAGACCTAAAATTGCACTAGAATTGGTTACAAGAGACCTGTTTCTTTGATGATTATTATTGATGGGAGGAGCAATCTTGTTCTGTACTGCACGGGGACTTTTTATGCTATTATTCTGTGTCCTCGGTACATTAAAGTCTGTCATGACCAACTCGGGCCCGATTGGCCCTTTCTTTCTGTATCTAGTTATACCCTTTTACCTTACAGACTTACATAATGAGGATACTCTGACGTTTTGTGACTCGCGTGACATACTCCAGGGCCCCCTACGTTTCTGGATACACTCTTGCAATTCGGAACCCTTTACTAGGTGAGGAGATAGGAGTCTTTTTGTTTATCGCATATGTTAGGAAACGTTGGTTTTAAACATATTCAGATTTCACTATTGTTGGGATTTCGGCTTATGAGGCTTCTCTTGAAGTTAGTCCTCCTTTTTTGTTGTCTCTTGTTATGTTTATTTCCATGTTTTTTGAGACTCGTGTCGAGTTCAATATCTTTCCTTTCCTTTACAGTACTTGTACCATTACAGTGGTGCAGCATTTTCTTCATCTTTATTGCACTAATAGAGAAAAACATCTATTAAATCTGGTGAGAATCATATGTATTTCACTTGGTCATTATTGTTTGGCTCTCTGAGTGTTTATGACATTAGTTGTCTCCCCCTCTTTTTCTCTTCTTTTTATTTTATTTTATTTTTAGTTTATTACCCATTATTTCAATGTGTTGTTTCTTCATGCACTCAATGTCTTTGACCTGTGGGGTGAATAAACTTCGATCTACAACTAATCAAGTTGTAACCTATCTGCTATGTTTGAGTTAAAGGTTTCCCTTACTTAAGGCTGCATTAAGTTGCTATGCTAGTATATATTTATGTGATTCTGTCATGTGAAGTGCCATCTTGTGTGTTCTTAGATTCTGTACAACTCGTTTTTAATTATGTCTGTATTGTGGTGTATTTTTTAAATGTTAGTATGTGTTATTAATATATATGCATATTTCACGTGGTTTTCAGACCTGACGAAGCTCTCATGGTTGGGGAGCGAAACGCGTTGGCTGTCCTGTGCACTTTGAAAAAACGAAAATAAAAAGAAAAACCTATTTTTGCACAACTTTGGTCTCTTGCGATTTACTTTACGATTGGTGTTGGCTCCACGCTTTTCAAATTTTCTATCTGGGATTCCAGTGGGACCGAACCGCAGCAGGTCTTGGAGGTTGGACAGCACAATAAAACTGAACACTTTGTGGGACTTTGGAAATTTGAGGTGCTTGCCGTTTGATCCGCTGTGGAGACTCTTTTTTTTTTTCGACATCAAAGGACATGCCTATTTCATGCACCTCGTGCAAGCCCAAAGTACCTGTTAATCCCGGCGAGATCGCTGATCGTGTTTCGACCGATTATCTTCAGGGCCAACTCCGACCTCCCGTCACACTTTTAAGTGAAACCTAAGGCATGAGCACACTCGCGTTAGGGGTTTCGGCGGGCATGATTACCGAATAATTATCAGGGGAAGCATAAACGTTTACCTGCTTACTTCCAACACCAGCAGTACGTATCCCGGTTGTGTCCACAATGGCGGCCATCTTGGAAACTTCCCCTATGTGTTTCAATACGGCCCAAGGAATCCTGGTACTTGTGGTTCCTCTGGTGCGCCCGATTGTCGTTGGGTACCCACCTACATCTCTTGATGCTTCTAAGAGTCAGTGATAGTCCTCTATATGTATGCATCATAAATATATTTAGTACACGTCAGTCCCTTATTATGCTCATCATGCCTAACAGAAACAATTTTTGATTAAAAATTACATGATTACCGGGAAAGATCACTCCACTTCTAGATCCCAGAAATTTCTGGTAGTTTATTAAGACCAGTTTGGGTGCTCTTGTATTTTAGGATAAAATGCGCCTCTTTCTGCAGTAATCCCTTCTTCACACCTACCGTACATTTAGTTTCATATCCTAGAAATTTCTGATAGGTTGTTAAGGCCAATTTGGGTACTATTGAATTTTAGGATCAAGTACGCCTCTTTCTGTAACAATACCTTATCGACATCTGCCGGACGTTTAGTTTGATTCATACAGAAAAGGATTGACCATTTGAACTCATTCTCGCCATGACCCTTTTCCTCAAAGTGTTCCACCATGGGGGCCGTCATGACTTTCTTCTTTAGTCTGGATCTGTGTTGGGTAATTCTTGTATTAACCTGCTGATTTGTTTTGCCAATGTAGATTTTATTACATGGACATTTAATTACGTAAACGACATTTCTCGTTTTACAGTTTGTAAAGATTGGATGTTTCCATTTTACTCCAGCATGGACAAACTCGCTCCGTCAATTGTATTGGAGCAAGCAATACAGTTACCACATTTGTGGTGTCCTTAAACTGGCTTAATGTTCCATTGTGATAGTAGGGCATTTTTGGGTTTTGGTAACGTAATGTCAGCTCGCACAAGTTGTTGCCCTATACTTTTATTATTCTTATATGCAAAGATAGGACGTGGGAACGGACATTCAAGTCCCTCTAGTAGGTGCCAATTCTAGAGAACTAACTGTCTCATTTTATGGATATCTGGACCAAACGTGGTAACACAGACCAGTCTGTCCAGTTCTCGCTTTTCTTTAGCCTGGAGAAGACAGTCCCGTGAGGTAAAACGAGCTCTTTTAAATGAATGTTTCAAAAGTTTTTTAGGGTATCCTCGCAGCACCATTTCTCCGCAAAACTTCTGTGCATTTTGTTCATACTCCGTTATTGCAGTACAATTTCTTCTTATGCGTAGCAGTTACCCATAAGGCAAATTCGCTTTGAGACCCCTAGGGTGTGCACTTTTATGATGTAAAATAGTATTTTTATCTGTTATTTTCTTATACAGGGATGCTTTAAGTTCTCCTTGCGCACATGTAATTTCTAGGTCCAGAAATGTCATCTTTGTTTGGCTATGTTCAATAGAAAATTTTATATCCTGGTGTCTATCATTCAGCCATTAATGGAATACTAATAACTCTGCATGGCTCCCCTGCCACAGGAGCCAGACGTCGTCAATATAGCGGAACCATTGGCTAATTCGTTCTTTAAAAGGATTATTGTTTTCCACAAATCTTTTTTCATATTCGGCCATATACAGGACCGCCATCTCAGGATCATAAGGGCATCCCATGGCCGTCCCCTTGATTTGCATAAAGAATTCGCCATTAAAAGAAAAATAATTCTTTTTAAGGGCAATTTTGGCCAGTTTTAAAATAAATGCTGTGGGAACTCTATGAGGTCTTTCCCTACTTTCCAAGTATATTTCCATCACCTCTAACGCTTCATCCTGAGGGATCTGCATGTAGAGGGATGTAACATCCATTGTGACCATTATTTGGGTTGACTCATTAAATGGGGTTCCTTCAACTTTTAGCAAAAAATCAGTGGTGTCTCTCAAGTATGATTTGACTTTACCCACAAATGGCTTTAGAAAAAAGTCCACTTATTTCGAAATCGGCTCGAGGCAAGAATCACACCCCGAGACTATTGAGCGTCCTGGGGGTTCACTGAGGTTTTTGTGAATTTTCGGCAATAGGTAAAAAACGGGGGTTCTTGGAAATTTTTTAACCAAAAAATCACATTCTTTTGGACCTAGAAATCCTCCGTCTTTCCATACTTGCACAATTTCTGAAATCATTTCTTGGATCTCTTTAGTTGGATCTTCCAGTAATTCGCGGTGCCATATATTGTTGTTAACTTGTTTCTGGCCCTCCGATAGATACATCTCATGGGGCCAGATTACGACCGCTCCACCCTTGTCAGCTTGCTTTAACACCACAGAGGTGTCTTCTTTCAAACTTTGAATAGCCTTTCTTTGCCCATAACTGATGTTTTGTTTTACGTATTTTTTGGTTTTTCCAATTTATCAATCGATGATAGTAAAACCTGTTCGAAGGCATATATCTGTTTAGGTGTATTCTGACTGGGTATTCATCTAGATTTATTCCTAAGTCCTGTTGTCTCATGGCTTGGAGTTGTCGGTTGATTTGCAAAAAAGGCCTTTAGCCTCAATTTGCGACAGAACTCAATTACCTCTAGTTTCAATTTAGTAAAATCTGTCTGTCTGCATGGTACAAATTTCAATCCAAGGTTCAACACTGATTCTTCATTTTTAGTCAAAACCTTTGTGGAAAGATTAACTATTGCACTCGGTCCTCCTACGATTTGTAGAAGCGATTCCGTGTCCTCATCTCCCATGGTGCCTTGTACCTGGTTTTTGGTTGCTGGCCCTGATCTAAAAAAGCCACTTGTTTCTTTGAATTATTACCCCTTGTATCTGACCCAGATGAGTCAGAGGATGATGTTTCAGAAAAGGTGGTGAAACAATTTCTGGACCGCCCTTGATTTTTTTCTTCTCCTCGCGTGCTCAATCCTAATTTTCTTATCTTTGTATCAGCATCAGCATCTCATAACACGGGCTGACGATTAAAGGATAGGGGAGTGATTTAGTCTACATCAAAGGACATGTCTATTTCATTAACCTCGTGCAAGCCCAAAGTACCTATTTCTTCCGGCGAGATCGCTGATCGTGTTACGACCGATTATAGCCCTTAAAAAGAGTTATTTTTCTTTTAATGGCGAATTCTTTATGCAAACCAAGGGGACGCCATGGGATGCCCTTATGCTCCTGAGATGGCGGTCCTGTATATGGCGGAATATGAAAAAAGATTTGTGGAAAACAATAATCCTTTTAAAGAACGAATTAGCCAATGGTTCCGCTATATTGACGACGTCTGGCTCCTGTGGCAGGGGAGCCAGGCGGAGTTATTAGTATTCCATGAATGGCTGAATGATAGACACCAGGATATAAAATTTTCTATTGAACATAGCCAAACAAAGATGACATTTCTGGATCTAGAAATTACATGTGCGGAAGGAGAACTTAAAGCATCCCTGTATAAGAAAAAAACAGATAAAAATACTATTTTACATCATAAAAGTGCACACCCTAGGGGTCTCAAAGCGAATTTGCCTTATGGGCAACTGCTACGCATAAGAAGAAATTGTACTTAAATAACGGAGTATGAACAAAATGCACAGAAGTTTTGCGGAGAAATGGTGCTGCGAGGATACCCTAAAAAACTTTTGAAACATTCATTTAAAAGAGCTTGTTTTACCTCACGGGACTGTCTTCTCCAGGCTAAAGAAAAGCGAGAACTGGACAGACTGGTCTGTGTTAGCACGTTTGGTCCAGATATCCATAAAATGAGACAGTTAGTTCTCAAGAATTGGCAGCTACTAGAGGAACTTGAATGTCCGTTCCCACATCCTATCTTTGCATATAAGAATAATAAAAGTATAGGCCAACAACTTGTGCGAGCTGACATTACGTTACCAAAACCCAAAAATACCCTACTATCACAATGGAACATTAAGCCAGTGGAAGGACACCACAAATGTGGTAACTGTATTGCTTGCTCCAATACAATTGAAGGGAGCGAGTTTGTCCATGCTGGAGTAAAATGGAAACATCCAATCTTTACAAACTGTAAAACGAGAAATGTCGTTTACGTAATTAAATGCCCATGTAATAAAATCTACGTTGGCAAAACAAATCAGCAGGTTAATACAAGAATTACCCAACACAGATCCAGACTAAAGAAGAAAGTCCTGACGGCCCCCATGGTGGAACACTTTGAGGAAAAGGGTCATGGCGAGAATGAGTTCAAATGGTCAATCCTTTTCTGTATGAATCAAACTAAACGTCCGGCAGATGTCGATAAGGTATTGTTACAGAAAGAGGCGTACTTGATCCTAAAATTCAATAGTACCCAAATTGGCCTTAACAACCGATCAGAAATTTCTAGGATATGAAACTAAATGTACGGTAGGTGTGAAGAAGGGATTACTGCAGAAAGAGGCGCATTTTATCCTAAAATACAAGAGCACCCAAACTGGTCTTAATAAACTACCAGAAATTTCTGGGATCTAGAAGTGGAGTGATCTTTCCCGGTAATCATGTAATTTTTAATCAAAAATTGTTTCTGTTAGGCATGATGAGCATAATAAGGGACTGACGTGTACTAAATATATTTACGATGCATACATATAGAGGACTATCACTGACTCTTAGAAGCATCAAGAGATGTAGGTGGGCACCCAACGACAATCGGGCGCACCAGAGGAACCACAAGTACCAGGATTCCTTGGGCCGTATTCAAACACATAAGGGAAGTTTCCAAGATGGCCGCCATTGTGGACACAACCGGGATACGTACTGCTGGTGTTGGAAGTAAGCAGGTAAACGTTTATGCTTCCCCTGATAATTATTCGGTAATCATGCCCGCTGAAACCCCTAACGCGAGTGTGCTCATGCCTTAGGTTTCACTTAAAAGTGTGACGGGAGGTCCGAGTTGGCCCCGAAGATAATCGGTCGAAAACGATCAGCGATCTCGCCGGGATTAACAGGTACTTTGGGCTTGCACGAGGTGCATGAAATAGGCATGTCCTTTGATGTAGACTAAATCACTCCCCTATCTTTTAATCGTCAGCCCGTGTTATGAGATGCTGATACAAAGATAAGGAAATTAGGACTGAGAACGCGAGGAGAAGTAAAAAATCAGCCTGGGATACAGCATGTGGCTCACCGTAGCAATAGGGTACGATCATCAATGTTAGTCTGAGAGTACACTTGGTGTAGTCTAACAAAGGCAAAAATACTGTCCAGCCAGCTCAGAATAATAAAATCCTTTGTCTATAGGCACAATTGATACAATCAAGCAGCCAGTGGACAGATTCGATTGTAAATTGTACCCAGTTATCCTGAATCACGCAGGTAGATATGCGGAACTTCTTAGTGTGGGAAGCTGGTCTGGGGCAAGAGAGGGTGGAATCTATCAATAAAGAAAACTTTATTGTCGTTTACACCTATTGCAGATAAATGACAGAGCCCTGATGAGAATCCAGGAACTTGTGTAGTTGGATTCGAAACGCGTCGGCAAAACTTAAGGAGTCAAAACTTTCATTGATTGAGTAAACCAGCGTTGGCTGGATATAAATTCGGTTACCTTTTGGTGAAATAATCTCCTTTTTTGACTTTGTCTTAAAGCTAATTGAATATTGATTGTCGTTTATTAATTCACTTAAGTATAAACACATTGTGATGTATTATTTGTTGTGTATGCAGGATGTTGATGTCATTTTTTTCACTAATAGTTATGTAATGTATTATGTATATGTGTTGTAAATATTGAATGTATATATGTGTCTTTTTCAATCACAAAATTTGTCGAAAAGAGTTTATAAAAAATAATTGAAAAACCATAGGGGTATAAATAAAGGTACCCAGACAAACTAAAATTAATTCTTTTGGTTTTGTCCTGAGAACAAACATTGGAAAACAAGTGGGAGGCGGGCAGTTTGTGTATTTATTCTGTTTAAATAAATCGATTGGCACCCTGTCCGGGCCTGGGGCCTTACCACTCTTTCTAGCATTTATGGCCATAGTTACGTCTTTCAGAGTAATGTGAAAGTCAATAGGCAAAAAATCCAGGCGGTCCCCCTCGAGCTATCGTCTAAGATCAGTTTCCCTCTCTGTAGCATTCTGCAGGGTGTAAACATTTGAAATGAAATCCACCCAGGTTTTTTCCTCTATTGCTACATCTACGGAAGGCGTGTCGGGCTCAGTAGTAAAAAGGGCGCATTGACGGCCCACCAAAATAGGGAGCTGTCTTTACTCTTTGAAGCTTCTTTAAGGTTTTCCCAAGCCTTATCTTTCATTTCATTTTTCCTAGTTTTTCTAGCTTCATTGCACAGCTTCCTACATTTCCTAATTTCCTCCTTATCTCTTACTGTCTTCTGTAGGGCTACTTTTAAATTAGTGTAGGTTTTTGTGCACTTTTTATCAAACCATCCCTTTCTGCAATTACGAGTGCCTTTGCTTCCTACTTGCAGCAGGTTTTTCACAACCTTAGTAATGTGGGAAAAGGCTTTCAGGATGCTATCATGCGATGGACTGTCACTTAGGCACATTGAGATTGAGTTGAACGCCTTAGTAACAATTGGTTTACTCATCTCTAACGGGTCCTGGCTAGACCAGTGCAAGGTATATCCATTTTGTCTTCCTACTGCTACATTTTGTACCTATGCTACTTGGTTGCAATACTTCCTTACTGCTGTAGTTGGGATGGTTATGTTTACGCTTAAGGGCAAGTGATCACTCATTACGTTTTGGTGGATGTTGTAACCAGTAACATATCATGCATATCGGTTTGGCATGATTATAAAATCTATTATTGATTCAGCACCTCTGCCTATAAAAGCGTGCCCAAAATCCACCCTAGGAAGGCATAAACAGTTTACAAAACCAAGATCGTAAATGAATAAGATCTCGTTAAATATCTCCCCTTTGTCTGAGTGGGAAAAATGAAACTCCGGGTCATCTTCCTCCGTTGTTAAACCACATTTTGCTAACCTGGCTAGCAGGCATAAATCAACATTAAAATCCCCACCCCAGATAGGAATTATTTCGATCTCTCCTTTTGATTTAAATTTACTAATATCCTGGCTAAGCTTCTTTAATATAGCGCCCAATTGCCCTTTTTCAACGTTATTATAGAAATAATTACAACCAATATGCATTTAACATCCATGTGAATCAATACAATCTGGTAGTAGATTTCAGAACTAATCATTTTGATCATTAAAGCCCCTGCTCCAGCGCGGCTCCAGAAAACATTTCTAATCAATACTCACCATTTCCCCGAAACCTTAAAACACACAAATCATGCACCAGTGGGGCCCATAACACTGCGCATTTACCCTGTTCACTTACACTAGGATTCAAGGCTCTGGTGAATCACACTGGAGAAACGCTGTTGCATTTTGGTGGAGCGTCTAAACCTATTTAACTATTCATTATTTACACCTGCAGTTTTAACATTTAACCATGGATTAAACTATTCAGACACACCACCATAGTGGCAATGGATCTGCTAGAATGAAAATTAGACATAGGAAGAATCATAGACCAGCTTTTATTTCTTCATTTATCTAATTTGTATTCAGAACAAAACTTTATCATTTCTGACATTTATGAATTGGTAAGTCTTTTATTCAGTAAAATCTTAAACTTTATTTCACAATGATCATTTTATTTGAGCTCAAGAAAGAAATCGCTTTATTTCAGAAGACAGTTAAAATTAGCAAAGAACAGATAGTTCCAAAGCCATTCTCTCCTAACATGCCTAACTAGCACCCTCATCTTATCCTCAAATTCTGCAAAGCAAACAAGTAAAATCATAAGTATCTTACATCCAGGAATCGGTCAGCAATCGGGCAGCATGTCCGATGGAAATGGAAAAAGTGACCCCAACTAGACAAATCCAGGGTTTTTTATACCTTAATTCCCTAACTTAATCTATCTAAAAAGTATCTAACATCTCTTATCCAGTTTTTCATTGGACAATTTCGGGGTGGGTGAGCATCATCTCACCATTACAGCATTAATTTCACGACGTGTCAGCGAAAAAAGAAAGGGGCTTTGTTTTAGGACAGATTTTGGCCTAGGCATTTCCTTCAGTGGCAACATCCATACATCTTCCCAGGCTCTGAGTAAGCATGAGCGTAAAATCCGTTCCGCTCGCGGATTTTGCGGATTTTCGGCAAATTTGCAATCCGCGAACTCTCGCGAACTTGCCGAAAATTCGTAAAATCCGTGCGAAGCGGATTTTTTGCTTGGTCGCACTTGCCAACTAGAATACTATACAATTTCGCGGGAGTAAACACTTGCGAACACGTAGATGCGGCGGGCAGCGACAATCTCGCAATTGCGAGATTGCAAAATTTGCAGTTTCGCACAAGAAATCCACCAGCAGGCAGCATAAACCTTGAAAATTATGATTTTTATCAGAATAACTCCTCAGGTTGACATTTGCCTGCACTTTTTCTTTGCAAGGAGTCCATTTTGGGGGGGGGGGGTGGGAGGAAGGAAGTGCCGCACATTCTCCAACTTCCTGTTCCTGTCCAGCAGGCTCCTCCCAGTGCTTTCTTCATGTGTTGGTCACTTTGATTTGGATCTTGACCTGGAAGGATTACTTTTTGTGGATGCTGCTGGATATTTGGATTTTTGCTAAACTGAAAGCACTCAGCAGGTGCAAAAGTTCAATCTTATCATTAGTAACCATTTCCTGTAGTGCTTCCTGAGGGGCCCCTTCAGAGTTCAGTTGCCTACTTGCAACTATTCTATGACCCTGCTCTGACCCTCACAGCAGGCTCAGAGAATAGCTACAAGTAGGCCACAAAGGTCCTGTGAAAAAAAATTGCACTGCAACAGAAAGCAAATTACAGATAAGGAAGCAGGTGCCAGCCAGACTGGAAGTTTAAATTCAGTGACACATTAATCAACCCCAAATTAATTCATGTCAGTTGAAGCAGGGCAGGTGTGCTTGCTTTTTTTCACCCCCATAATCTACAGTGATAAACCAACCAGAGGGTGGCAGTGATGTACCAGAGGGTGGCATGAGTGTACCAGAGGGTGGCAGTGGTGAAACAGAGGGTGCTGTGAACCTGTGATGATGAACCAGACGTAGAAACAACATAGTCGCGGCCGTTGCGTGCCGACAAGTAAGTTCGCAATTGCGCACTGGTACACAACCCTCGCGAACTGGCAGAAACCCTTGTGAACACAAAAAAAAAAAATATTCCGCAAATTCGCAAGAGTTCGCGGATTTTGCGGATTGCAAATCCGTAAATACGCAAGTTCGCGGATTGCCAATTCGCAAA
Source organism: Lissotriton helveticus (assembly GCF_964261635.1). Lineage (NCBI taxonomy): Eukaryota > Metazoa > Chordata > Amphibia > Caudata > Salamandridae > Lissotriton > Lissotriton helveticus. Next base: position 527,462,718 of record NC_136072.1, read on the forward strand.
ATCCGCCCATGCTTAGCTCTGAGCACGACATCATCCCTGCTTGGCACCCATCCTAGGTTCGGGGCCGCATCAGCCTTGAACCTCCTCGAGCACAGGCAGTTCACTCTGACTTGCAGGTTTTGGCGCGCCTGCGCAGTTCAGCTCTTGCTCACAGTTTACCCAAGCGTCCATTTTTGCAGAGGCCACTTTTGGAACTATCGTGAAAACAAACACAGATTTACATTAGTTATTGAATTCAAGCCCATTCTGTTTACCTCCCACCTAACTAATGTTTCCCAGTTAGTTGTTACCTAGCAAATAAGCCACATAAATGCGTTTATACTTACATTTCGACCTTTCCACCACATAAACGAATACAATAAGCACATTTAAATTGCGTTTTAATTATTTTCCAAGCTGTGCATTAATTCGCAACACAATGACAATATATATTAGCTAAGTTTATTTGCAACATGCAAGCAAAATTAGTTCTTCCCATGTGTAAATAAAAAATAGTGTGTGTACTTTACTCTATGGTTGGTTAATTTCGAAAAACATGCAATCAGTACTTATTACATTATGGGACATTAACTTTGCGAGGGGTACACAAATTTTGCGTTTGCAACCTCGCTCCATCAATTCCCTTATCTGGTGATTTTATCACCAAATAACTCTCAAAATTTCGGAAAACTTAACAGAACATGTTTCAACTTCTTTTTATTAGTATCATCTATAATTTTGTCTCTTTTTCTCTCGAATCCTTGAAAACCTTATCTTTAATTTCTTCCATTTCTATCTCATTCTTTTCTCTTATCCTTGCCAATCTTTCTTCATTTCTTTTCTTCATCAAGTTTCTGAAATCTCTTCTACCTTTGTATATACAGCATAACCTTATAAAGAAGATCACTATCACTATAACTGTTATTGGAATGAGTATCTTACCTATATTTGAACTACCTATTTCTTGAAACCAATGTTTAATTGCTGAGAAACTTTTACCCAGCCTTACAAGGACACCTTCAACCTCCAGTGGATCAATTTCTTTATGCAAATCTGTAAAATTATAATATACTTTTCAATGTTCTGACTTTTGTCTGGAATATAAGTACAACAATGTTGAACTTTCAAAATTCCACAGACTCCTCCCTCTTTTGCTAAAATTATATCAAGGGCAAGTCGATTTTGCATAACCATAGCTCTCATAGCAACCATTTCAGTATCTACCATTAGGAATCCTCCTGCTGTATCTGTTGACAATTTATCAACAATTGTGGACAATTTTCTGATTCTATTTGCATTGAACGAAATTCCCACTGCTGGTATCAGTGCTCCAAATACATCGCTTATTATTTCTAACACAGTCTCTCTTCTTTTTCTACTTAAAACTTTACCTATTTCATGCTTTCCATTAGTACCTCTATCTACATGAAAAATTTTAGGAAAGACCAAACCTACATAACATGTCCCATACCAGTGGCAGTCTATAATAAGCTGTATTCCCACATATGAAATACATTCCAGGGAAAACAGGATCATTTCCCCCTTTAAATCCCCAACCTCCTAAAATTCTATAAGTATCTTCACATTGACTTGCACCTACAAAATAATTGTCATACATTGAATTATCTCTTCTGATACAAAATGTTCCCAACATTGGTGCATCTATATTTAATGCCACGTTCACATTCTTATCTTCAATATTCTCATCATCAAATGTATAATATTTTGATTTTGCATGTTTCATCTTTTCTTTTCTTTTGTAAGCCATTCTCCTTTCTTCAACCATATTTAAAAACGTCTTCTCTTCAATTCTCATTTTACAAGTCAGATTATTATTAAATGCATACTCGTGTGTTAATTCATCTACTTCTATAAAATATTCTCCCATCACTTCTGCATGTCTCCTTTTGTTTATTTTAGTATCGATCTTCAACTTTGCAAATATTTCATCCACATTGGAATATTGGTACTCCAATTTACCAGTCTTATAAAACAAACTCGAGATTACACTACAATTAACTCCATAAGTAAGAGGAAGGTGGTGATAGGTCACCCCTTCTGACACTGATGCTGGCAACTTTACACAGACATAACAGTCATCAACATTCATAGTTTTAATGTATTCAAGCAATAATTTTGAAAAAGTATTCTTGGCGAAGTCACTAATTGACTTATCTTGATGCAACTCAGGCTTATACACATATGTCTCATGTACATTTTCTTTCTCATTTGGCTTATTGGTACTCACATTTGGTTTTAATTTTGTTAAATGAGTTTGAAAAGGAATCACAATAGCTAAAATTACCCATAATATAGTCAATAACCCCATGCATATTGAGCAACACCTGCACCATTTTCTAAAAATAGAACATTTTGTCTTGTGATTGTTCATTGCCATTTTTCCTCGACCTTGTGTCACCTATAATTTCTCAACTCTCACAACACCCTAACAAAACTACTTTGACCATGTGTCAATTCCTATTCTAAATATGGTTATGATTAGTTTTCTCTAACAAGTTTTTCTTCGACCTTGTGTCAACTCCGACCTCTTCTATATTTACAAAAAACCGTCTCACAGGACTTCTGGACTTTTTACTTAAAATATCATATACTTTGAGCACCTAACTTCTCATTTCTTAATTGACTTCTTCACTCACTTTTCCCAATTGGCTTTGGGTCGTACAGGTTTTCTTGACTACTATTGACTTCAACAATAGGTGGAAGGACAATGTAGGTCCACTCAGGTGACTTGTACCTCTGATTTGGACGTCTTACTCTTTTTGGCCTTTGAATTGTCTCTATGTTCTTGCCCAGTGTCTCTTTCTGACTGGTAATTTCATTTACTTGCTCTTCTTGTTCCTTTGTCTTATTTACTATTTTGAATTTCAATCCTCCTGCTCCTTTAGGCCAATTGTCTCCTTTGCAGACTTTCTTAGTCTTTGGTTCTACAGTGTTATGCTCCACTCTCCAAGCTCTTTTTCTTGTGCTTTTTCTTAACGGAGTCTCATCTGCACTGTCATCAGTTTCACTTTCGGTATCTTCTACTGTATCATTTATTATGATTTTCACAATGTCTTTGTCTTCATCGGTCTTAGTTTTCTCTACTGTCACTCTGTCAGGAACTCTTTCATAACTGGTACTTGGAATCTCATCCTTATTGTGAGTTACTTCCTCTTCCCCAGTTTCAGGATTTCCGTTCCTACTTCCAGAGTTTTCAGTTTGCGTTTCAGCTTTCTCTTTTTCTACAGCTTTCTCTTCACTTTCTTTTGCGTCTTTACTGGTGCTTGCCTTTACCGATTCTCGATCTTCAAGTTGATCTTCTGAATCTGGTATTTCAATAATCTCCCTTTCACCTTCACCTTCAGATGCAGAACTGGCTTCTGATACTTCCAGATGTCGACGTTCTTGTCGATCTTCAGTATCTGGATCCTTTTCTGGTTCAGCCTCAGAATCAGAGTCAGTTGTACTCACCGTCGTATGGGTACTCAGGTTCGGGCACACGGATGGTGTGACTAGCATGAACCCACCTCTTCAATCCAGCACATTTAACTGCCGTATTGCTGATCAAGATCACCTGGCGTGGTCTTTGCCACTTTGGTACCAAACAATTCCTTCTTCGATGAACTTTCACTCTTACCCAGTCCCCAGGGACTAGATCATGAGCTGGAGTTTTCTCTTTGGAATTTGATTCAGTTCCCACCTGGTGGAGCACAGAAGTTACCACATCAGATAGGTTTTTGCAGTAATCCAGTATGATGTCATCATTTATAGCTAGCAACCTATTAACTGGTACAAAAGCCTGCCTCATCATTCTACCCATCAAGATTTCGCGAGGGCTTAATCCAGTTTTTTTGTCAGGTATGCTTCTCAATGTCATTAACACAAGGGGCAGAGCATATGTCCATTTCATTCCTGTTGCCAAACACATGTTTGCAATTCTATTTTTAATTGTTCCATTCACCTGTTCAACTACTCCTGAAGCCTCAGGTCTATATGCACAATGTAGTCTCTGACGAATGTCCAGAGCTTCACAAATCATCTGCAATAAATCACTTTGGAAATGCGGGCCTCTGTTCGATTCAATTGTGACCGGGAACCCGAAGCGTGGTATTATCTCACGCAAGAACAGTTTAGCAACAGTTATTCCATCATTTCTTCTCCTGGGGAAAGCTTCCACCCATCGAGAGAACAAGCAGATTATCACAAGAACATATCTAAGTCTGTTACATGGAGGTAATTCAATAAAATCCATCTGAACTCTTGTGAATGGGCCACCCTCCCGTCCTATGGTTCCCAAGCTTACAACAGTTTTTCTGTTTGGATTAAATTGCTGGCAGACCAAGCATCTTTGACACAAACTTTCAGCAATTATTCTGAATTTTGGATTATACCAAGTCTGCCTAAAGAGACGGATCATGGCATCTCTGCCAATATGTGCTTGACCATGGTACATTCGGGCCATATCTGAAATCATGCTATCAGGCATTACTGGTCTTTCATCTTTGTAAACCCAAATTTCATCTTCCTCCCTTTGTCTGCAACCTGATTTTAACTAAATATCTTTTTCTTCTGTTCCTGCCTCTTCCTGCATCTGCTTCACTTCCTGCCAAGTTTCTACCACAGTGGTTAGCATTAAAGGACTTGGAACATGTTCTTCAGTTTTCTCCCGATTATTCGAAATTTGATTTTTAGCACAATGCTTGCAATTGCATCAGCATAACTGTTTCCTCTGGTGATATAATCCTCACCTTTCTTGTGGGCTGAACATTTTACCACAGCCAATTTTTCAGGCAACTGTATCACATCAATCAATGTTTTTACAAACTCAGCATTCCGAATGCAGAGGTCAAATAGCCTCTTTGGGACCAAAGTTGTCCATAATCATGAAGAACTCCATAACCATATTGACTATCGATCACTATGGTTACTTTCACCTCTTTTCCCAACTCACATGCTCGTATCAAAGCAAACAACTCTGCTATTTGAGCAGAATGAATTCATTTCAGAAACGATACTTCCAACACTTCTTCCACCGTACAAACAGCATATGCAGCACTTAGAACACCACTCTCCGTTCTCAAGCATGATCCATCCCCAAACATGACAAAGTCTGATTCAAGCAAAGGTTCATCTTTAATGTCTGGACGTGGCTTCGTGCAATATTCCAGAACATCCAAACACTTGTGATCAAGCTCACCTTTCACTTCTGCTTCAACCGTATCAGGTAACAGTGTTGATGGGTTGACATTCACACATCTTACAATTGTCACATTCTCAGCTCCCAAAATTATTTTTTCATAACGTGTCATTCTGCTGTTTGTCATATACTGTGTCTTTGCTCTTGTGAGGAGAATCTCCACTGAATGAGGTACATGGACTCTCACAGGAAATCCCATCACAATTCCTTCACTTTGGTCCAGACTTACACTGGTTGCTGCTACTGCTTTCAGACAACCTGGCAAAGCCTTTGCAACAGGGTCCAAAACAGCTGAGAAATACGCAATTGGTTTTCTCATTCTTCCATGCCTCTGAATTAATACTGACAGAGCACATCCCTCTCGCTCACTACAGTACAGTTCAAATTCTTTTTCATAATCAGGCATTCCCAAAGCTGGTGCTTCACACAATATAGTTTTAAGCTGTCCGAATGCTTCCATCTCTGTTTTGGTCAGTACAATAGGATCTCTGATATTTGCTTTTGTCAATCTCTGCAATGGTTTTGCAATCAATGAAAATCCACTTATCCACTGTCTGCAGTAACCTACCATTCCCAGAAACATTCTTACCTGTCTTTGAGTTTTAGGGGGCTGCATTCCTTGTATCATTTTAATTCTCTCAATCGTAACTTGTCTGATCCCTTTAGCAATCTTGTGACCTAAATACTGTACTTCTTTCTGGCAAAACTGCAATTTTGATGGAGACACTTTATGTCCCTCCTCTGCCAAATGATTCAATAATGCCACAGTGTCAGTCACACAGGCATCCTTTGTTTTCGATGCAACCAAGAGATCATCGATATACTGTACCAACACAGATTCTCCAGGCATGCTCAAATTTTCTAACGATTTCTTTAGCAGCTGATTGAAAATCGATGGACTCTCAGTGTTCCCTTGCGGAATGCTACACCATGCTAGGATACGATTTTGGAAACGAAACGCAAAAATTGGTTGGCTTTCTGGATGCAACGGAACAGTAAAGAACGCATTGCATAGATCAATCGCAGTATACCACTCTGCATCATGTGGTATTTGGTACAGATTCACTGCTGGATTCGGAACGATTGGGCAACATGGGACAACAATTTTATTAACTTTTCCCAGGTCCTGCACAATTCTGAATGTTCCATTTGGCTTTTTCAATCCCATAATTGGTGAATTACAAGGACTGCTCTCAATTTCTCGCAAAATTCCCTGCTCAATCATCTTATCAATTACTGGAGTAATTCCTTCAATTACCTCGGCAGTCATTTTATACTGAGGTATATTCGGATAACTTGCACCTTCTTTTACAGACACTTTTACAGGATCAACTCCTTTCATCAGACCTATATCTTTTCCAGTGAAATCCCACACACTTTCTTTTACTGCCTCTTTCAATTCAACTGGAATTTTCTCTTTATCAAAAACAGGAAACAGTTTGTCCTGTTCTGCCTCAATCATGAGCATTGTCAATTTGTACAAACTATCTTCATCTGGAGTCTGCAATTCTATGCCATCTGGTGAACAGTATATGGCACAGTTCATTTTACAAAAAGAATAGTATCCCGAGCACTCCTATTTAATGTAAGTTAATTGAGTTTACATGTGGGTACCCACGTCGTCGCACGTAGTCATGAACGTGCCTTCTAAATCAGTAACAATTGTTGAGTTTAGATTCGCTAACCTCCAGACTGGGTTCCCAATTCACAATGAAAACAGCGTTTTCTATAATAAGTTCATCAGCGTTTTTATTTGAAACGTTCAAGTTTATCGTGTTTCATTTGAAGGTTTGTACAATTTTTTATATCTTGTATTTAGCAACATAATCCAATTCTTATGCCGCAAACATCATCATCATTAATGCGCCACTTTTTACAACACCAAAGCGCTGAAACCAATGCTTTGCGCCAATAGTAAAAAGTTTCTAGAGAGGTGGTATCAAATATTGAACAAATGTTCTTTGGACTTGATGTTACTGATAGTTGAGGAACTTTCGAAAGTCTTGTTGGAACTAGAAGAAGAGATTAAGAATCTCAAAGAAGAATTGAACAAAATCCCCGATTTGGACAAAACATTAGAGGACATCAATCAGAGACTAGATCGATATGCTAAAGAAGTGAACGAGAGGAAGTTAAGAAAGTATCGCCGCGATACTTTAGACTACAAGTTAGATGAAGTATATTCATGGGCCGAATTATACCAACAAAGGAAATGGCAAACTCAACCTAAACAAAAGCAATCGACCGCCACATCTTCGCAAGAAAGCGTGGTATCTGATTCAGATATCGCCCAAAATAGGCCACCAATCATCAGAAGTGGAGATAAATCGGTGACTCCGTCTACCAGTCAAGTGCCTGTGCAACAGCCGTCTTTTTTAGACGTCAGTCCAGCAGCGAACGCTCCACCAATAATATCGCGACAAGAAGAGCAAAGAGAAAAAGAAACAGAAGAGGAAGTGGCCAAAAGGACACGGAGTCAAGTCCAGAAGACAACCTAGTTATTAACATATCTTCAAAGCAGCTGTCACAAATGCAGTTGATGACGTTGAACAAAGGCACCACCTTTGTTCCAACATATAGATCCAACGCTGGAGAAACCGAACTAGCCCTTTTTAAGTTTTTCAGAAACTTGAAATTGAGATACTTTTTCAAAGATAGTAGTCAACAGCCGGTGAGTTCTACATGGGATCATGAATTTAGACCACCAAGCTCCTTTTGCGCTCCTACGACACATAAATCAATAGAAGCCTTTGAAAGATCGGTAATGGTAGACATCCAAAAAATATCGTTCAGTAAACCAAAAAGAAACAACTTGAATCCTAAAGAATGGAATACTTTGAAAAACTTGAATCAAGACAAAAGTTTGACTTTTCAGAGAGCAGATAAGGGCGGCGCCCTTATAGTCATGGACACGGAATTTTACAATTTAAGTGTCAATGAGCACGTTCAAAACCAAGACATATACCTTCCTCTCAACTCAGATCCCACACAAGAATACCAAAAGGTATTATATCAGATCTTGGATCATGCGCTTACTATGAAATGGATAACTCAGAAAACACATGCTTACTTTCATTTAACACACCCAAGAAGACCGCAACTGTATATGTTGCCCAAGATCCACAAGGACCCGATCAAACCACCGTTTAGACCCATAGTCTCAGCCTGTGGATCGATTTCGGAACCAGTAGGTAAATTTGTGGACAAATTCTTGCAACCTTTGGTCCAAAGTAGCGAGACATACATCAAGGATACCACTACGTTTTTGAATATGTTGAACCAAGTCAAATTGTTACAAGGAGAGTCATATTGGCTATGCACCATTGATGTAGTGTCGTTGTACACTTCCATTCCTCACAGAGAAGGCATTGAAGCATTAGAATGGTGTTTACTACACAGTGATTTGGAAGAATATCAGAGACTTTTGATACTGGAATTGATGCAGTTTGCATTATATCACAGTTACTTTGAGTGGAATGGTTGTTTTTATAATCAATCCAATGGTACATCAATGGGTTTTGGGGGGGCCCCCTCATATGCGAATATTTTCATGCAGAAATTCGAGAAAGATCACATTTTGGATAATCCAGAGTGGAAAGAAGGCATAATTATGTTTAAGCGATTCATTGATGATATTTTTTTAATCTGGCACGGCACAGAAGACACATTGGTAAACAACATCAAAGTCTTGAACAACCAGAATGAGAGAATCAAGTTCACATACACTATCTCCAAAGAAACGATCGCCTTTTTGGATGTGAGCATCACCATAAACAACCAAGACATCAGCACCAAAGTCTTCCATAAATCAACAGACCGAAATGCATGCTTGGCATTTCAAAGTTTTCATCCAGAGCCATTGAAGAAACATCTGCCAATGTCTCAGTATATACGACTGAAGAGAATCATATCCACAGAAGAAGAATTAGTCAAATCCTTTGAACAACAGACAACAAAGTATAAACAAAGAGGCTATCCGAATGAAGTTCTACAACATGCTTTGATGAAAGTAGATAAAATCAAGAGAATAGACCTCTTAGCACAGAAAGCACAACAAGCTCAACAACAAAAAACTGTGTGTGTACTCAAGTATTCATCAGATTCAGCTAGAATCAAACAATCCATCATGAAACACTGGCATTTGATACAGTTGGAACCGGATTTGAAAGGATTATATGATGAACATATTACCTTTGCTTACCAAAGATCAAAAAACTTAAAAGAATTGTTGAATGCTCCGGTAAAAGATAAAACCGAATGGAAAGGCATGGCTAAATGCTTCAATTGCATCCACTGCAATAATGTTATCTGTGGCAAAACTTTGACGCATCCTACTAAAGGTTATTCCATCGAATTGCAACATTCAGGCACGTGTGACACATCTAATTGTATATACATGATCAAGTGCCCTTGTGGCAAAATATACATCGGCCAAACCGAACGCAAAGTCAAAATCCGGATCACGGAACACAAAAGTAACATCAGGCAATGCAATCTTAAATCATCAGTAGCAAGCCATTGGAATGAGATGAAGCATCAAATATCACAATTAAAATTCATGGTTATTGAGTCAATCACACAGCGCCCAGACATGGATCCGACAAAACAAAGACTGAGAGCGGAATTTTATTGGATCAAAAGACTTAACTCCACCCTGCCTTGGGGTTTAAATGATCGTATTGAACATACCTGGGCATTATAATGTAACTGAGTTACAGCTAGAGTTTCAGCACATTTCTGTTCCCCAACGAAGTTGGTAATGTATAACATGTTCGTTTGAAAGCCTGATGTTCTGTTTATCATGTTCGTCGCATATACTTATGTTTTAGCATTTAAGGATTAACCCAGTATATGCCACCGTATTTTCACCTTATCATCTAGAACGAGAATATTGGGTAATGTAGTTCCCGCAGACTAATATGGCGGTTTCAGCCCGTGAAGTTATAGCACTCATAACACATGACCGCAGTACTTCAACCCCATTGGTTGATGCTGCGATCACGTGTTACACACTCAAACCTATGAGAAGCTATGTTGTTATGCGGGATGCAAACATTTTGAATCCACTTGGAAGCGCGAATGCGCTAAGATTGACGTGAGTGTTACGATGGCGCGTTATTGTTTTAAAATATGCCTTGTTAATAGAGCATGGAGTGCAGGCTTGCAATGTATTGTCAAGAGTATTGATTCATGATTGTAGTTAACGCTTGACGCTGATAAGCAGTGAACATAGACAATGAGTACCCAGGTAGACGAATGTGTTTTATTTTTTCTACATGTTCTCTTTATGTGTACACGAATTTTCCATTGAGATAGCGCGCAGAGTGACTAATTTGGTCCTGTTTTGTTTTCAATCCACAGACCCCTGACGAAGGGTCATGTATTTCCGACCCGAAATGCATTGGGTGTTGTAAAAAGTGGCGCATTAATGATGATGATGTTTGCGGCATAAGAATTGGATTATGTTGCTAAATACAAGATATAAAAAATTGTACAAACCTTCAAATGAAACACGATAAACTTGAACGTTTCAAATAAAAACGCTGATGAACTTATTATAGAAAACGCTGTTTTCATTGTGAATTGGGAACCCAGTCTGGAGGTTAGCGAATCTAAACTCAACAATTGTTACTGATTTAGAAGGCACGTTCATGACTACGTGCGACAACGTGGGTACCCACATGTAAACTCAATTAACTTACATTAAATAGGAGTGCTCGGGATACTATTCTTTTTGTAACAGTTCATTTTACACAATATATCCCTGCCTAACAAATTAACAGGACTGCTGTCACACACCACAAACCGATGCATATCATTGTATGTCCCAATCTCTATTTCAACTGGTTTTGTTAAAGGAGTATTCATCTGTCTGTTAGCTACACCTACAACCTGGATTGTCTCACCCGAGAGAGGAAGATTCTGGATTTCCACTGACCTAACAGTAGAACGGGTAGCACCAGTGTCCACTAGGAAAGTTATTTCCACATCATTCACCTTTCCGCTCACAAATGGACCTGACTGATCTACCTCAAGAGTGGCTCCAAGCACACACTCTTCTTCCTCCCTCAGGCACCGTCAGAAACTTTCATCCGGCTCACTGCCATTCTCTTCTTGCAACCAATATTGAGAACACGCCCTTACTCTCTGTGGTCTTTTTACCTGCTCACCTCCGCTGAATCCTGTCTCTGCACTGTATCTCTGCTGATTCCCACTGTATGGCAGTGGCGGTTGCGGCACCTAACTTTGCTGATTTGCTATCTGCTGTTGCTGTGGTTGCTGCTGATTTACCTCAAACTGCACCTGCGGATTCAATGATGTATTTTCCCCATTAACTCTAGGTGGACATTTACACTCGCGTTTCCAATGCCCTATCTGGCTGCAATTGAAACATGGCATTTTCTTTTTCATTTCATCAATATTCCCCACTATTTTAGGTTTACCTTTAAACCCACCTTGACTCCCTACATTTTTGTTCTCCATTTGTGCTACTTGTTGTTCAGCAACTTTTACTTGTGCCCACATGGCTTTCTCTTTCAGCTTCTTTTGTTTTGCATCAATCTCCTCACTACAATATTTTGCTTGTCTCAGAACCTTATCTACTGAACTCGACTGCCAATCCATCATACTATGTCTGATCATATCTGAGATTTCTGGTCTCAATCCATATACAAATCTATACACAAAGTGACTCATAGCCTTCTCATTTAACTCCTCATATCCGCTGTACTGTTTGAAAACTAACAACAACCTTTCGTAAAATGAATGCACAGTTTCTTTCGGTTCCGGTGTTGTTTTCTATCTTTACCCAATCAGTTTCTTTTGGAGGTATTTTGTTTTTCAACCATACTATCACTTGCTCATATCTCCTCATGACTTCTGATGATGGGGCTCCTGTTTTCTCATCTCTTTGATACTCCTCCCTTGGCCAATCCAAAGATATTTTGCATTCTGTCCATAAATCGGTTGGCACTACTATGTCAAACAATCCATTCAAATCAGTCCACAGTACCTTTGACACTTTTACAAATCTGTCAACCTGCCGGTACCATTCTACTGGCTTTTCTCTCAGTCTGGGGAAATCATTCGTAAATGACAATATGTCTTGTCTGCTCCAGGGCACATGTACATATCCTCCCCCAGGAATTTCTCTCATAGGGAATTCAGTTGCCACTTTTCCCTTCTCTCTAATGGGGAAAGCTAAAGTAGACTTATCACTATTTTCTTCTTTCTTCTTTGCCCATTTGACTCTCCATTTGCCTACATCACCCCATTTGCGTAGCAACACAATCAAATCTTTTATCTGAACTTGTCTTCCTGCAGTATTCATATTTTCAATGTCTTTTTCTGCAAAATCTACTCGATAAGATTTCTGTAATGACTTTATTTTGGAAAAATCTATTCCATTTTCGCTTGCCACTTCTTCCAATTGATCATACATTGTCTTTGCTCTCCATGTTATACTTTTACATAAAAACATGAGCTCATCATCCTGGTAATTTTTTAATCTGTCTGTCCCAATTGTTCCAATTATTAATTCCTCCATGTCTATTTTTAATTTAGCTACATCCAATATTTTTGATTCCTGCTCTTTTAATTTTAACGTTTTTATCCATTCACTTAATTCTCTGTCTGATGGACCCATAGGCGTTTGTGTTAAATCTATTTTGTCTGCACTCCTCTCTGGAGTCGCGGAATCAGATTCTGCTCCTGTCGGGAATCCGCATGTAAAGTTTTTATTGAAAGTTAACTCTGGTGGATTTACACTCATATTCTGCCTTATTTCTGACAAATCAGGATGAGCACTTTCTCTTGCTCTCTGTAGACTTTGTTGTAACGGAATGGTTAGTCTTGGCTCTCTTATTTTCTGATCGTCGAATACTGGTATCACAGGTCCTATCGTTACTGGTACAGTTACAGCTTCCATATTTTTAGTAAGGTTTTGAATCAATTCATGGGCTGAACGCTCATATTCAGACATACTCGGCTGTTCATTAGTTTGTCTTTCTGGACTTAACATAACTCTATGTGAATCATTACTTTGTACAGGAGTACCTGTAATTCTAGCTTCTCCTATTGGTGTACTCGGGATATATCTTGTTTCTACTCTTTCAGGGAAATCTCTGAAATTTGATGGTTGTCTTGGTGTATCATACACTTTTTCTCCCGTCATTGGGGCGTTTGGGGTAGTCCATAAAGAACTTGGCCGATATGGGGGTGGTCTCCTATTTAATATTTCTTCTAAAACAGCATCTTCTGATTCGCTTTCACCATAGCTTTGATTTGCCAATTCAGTATTCTTTTTCTTTTCTGTACTCTTTCGTCCCTCATATTCTTCTACCAATCTAACAGGATACATGCCATCGCACATACTTGCATCTATCCCTCTTCGCATTCTAGTCTCATGTGTTTCTCTCCACAAATCTCTCCCTCTACCTCTTGGTCTAAGATACTTGCTCAACCTCTCACTTTCCATTCCATGCATCTCATCTTCCCATTCCACCAATGCTTCAAACTGAGTTGGTCTGGGTCTCGGTTCAAGTTTCATCATTTTGTCTCTCAAATTTCTCAGAATAGCCAAATCAAATGATCCTCCTTCCGGAAAAGCTGACACACCATCATCTTTGATATAATTTACCCAATTTTCCAACCAACCACACGTATGATAACCATATTTGCTCAACATATAGGAAGCAGGCGTTTTCGGTGAAGGAAGTATTTTTCCCTCTCTCGTAACTACCTCTTTGTCTTTTACAAACATGTTTTTCAGCTTTTTGAACCATGAAGATTTCTTCCTGTCATCATCATAATAGTAGTATGACATTTTCGGTAAACTTTCCTGCTTTCAAAAGATAGCGTACTATTCTGTTGTTGATACCGTAACAACAACCTATCACAGCGCGGTTCGCACTAATGCACCAGTTAGAACACGATACGTCACTATAGTGCTTAACCAATAGCTTCTGCTGCTTTCTGTGGTGAACCAATCAACCCATTCTCTGCCTTGGTCACGCAGACCAATCCCAGCGCGACACTTTTGACGTCACCAGCGCTCCGGCTCCTGCAGCGCCGACTGACTCCTCCTTTAAAGGATTTTTTCAAGAAGCCGTATTTACAAGATATTTTACAAAATCAGTTAGTAACTTTACACAAAACAAATCCACTAATCTGTTTTGCTAATAAAGTGATAGAATTTTCAATCGCACAAGTATTCTGTAACCGAAGTAGACGACGCTCATCTCCTCAGAATTTTTAGACTCGCCGATAAAGCAACACTACTGGCTTTACCCTTCTATCAGGCAATAACGATCTCACTACTCTAGGAAAGCACATACAATAGTGTCAGTCCCAGAGTTTCATTTGAACGCGTATTGCAATATCATTTTCACACATTCATACAGAAAACCCTATTCATATATACTTGAACTCTGTGTTACCAGTAGGCAGCGCGTCCACTAACCCACCACAGAATTCCTCTTTTGTTAGCAAAAGAGAGACGCCACTCTGTTTACCCTTCAAACAAGCTCGGGTTAAGACCTATTACTCTCCCAGCAGTAAGTTTTTATCGGTAAGCATGGAATGATCCCTATACTTGAAGGCTGAAATTTCATAGACTGTCCTCACTATACATTTATCCTTTCACACCTAAGGTCCCTAAACAGTGATATACGACGATACCACCGCAGTATTCGGCAATACTCCTTTTTTGAAACAGACTAATTCACTGTGAGACTACCTTGCCACACTTCCTCCACCTGCAGACGGAGGCACTGGCTTCACCCTACTCTATGAAGCCTTTCCAGGACCACATGTAACGTAATACAAACTCAACAGATGTTAGTCATAATTCTGTACATCAAACTCTATAGAATACTTTACCATAACCCTAGCTAATTTCCTTGGCAACCACTACTCTGCTACCAAGTAATATACTGCTCCAGCGCGGCTCCAGAAATCATTTCTAATCAATACTCACCATTTCCCCGAAACCTTAAAACACACAAATCATGCACCAGTGGGGCCCATAACACTGCGCATTTACCCTGTTCACTTACACTAGGCTTCAACGCTCTGGTGAATCACACTGGAGAAACGCTGTTGCATTTTGGTGGAGCGTCTAAACCTATTTAACTATTCATTATTTACACCTGCAGTTTTAACATTTAACCATGGATTAAACTATTCAGACACACCACCATAGTGGCAATGGATCTGCTAGAATGAAAATTAGGCGTAGGAAGAATCAAAGACCAGCTTTTATTTCTTCATTTATCTAATTTTTATTCAGAACAAAACTTTATCATGTCTGACATTTATGAATTAGTAAGTCTTTTATTCAGTAAAATCTTAAACTTTATTTCATAATGATCATTTTATTTGAGCTCAAGAAAGAAATCGCTTTATTTCAGAAGACAGTTAAAATTAGCAAAGAACAGATAGTTCCAAAGTCATTCTCTCCTAACATCCCTAACTAGCACCCTCATCTTATCCTCAAATTCTGCAAAGCAAACAAGTAAAATCATAAGTATCTTACATCCAGGAATCGGTCAGTAATCGGGCAGCATCTCTGATGGAAATGGAAAAAGCGACCCCAACTAGACAAATCCAGGGGTTTTTATACCTTAATTCCCTAACTTAATCTATCTAAAAAGTATCTAACATCTCTTATTCTGTTTTTCATTGGACAATTTCGGGGTGGGTCAGCATTATCTCACCATTACAGCATTAATTTCACGACGTGTCAGCGAAAAAAGAAAGGGACTTTGTTTTAGGACAGTCTTTGGCCTAGGCAGTTCCTTCAGTGGCAACATCCATACATCTTCCCAGGCTCTGAGCACGACATCATCCCTGCTTGGCACCCATCCTAGGTTCCGGGCCGCATCAGACTTGAACCTCCTCGAGCACAGGCAGTTCACTCTGACTTGCAGGTTTTGGCGCGCCTGCGCAGTTCAGCTCTTGCTCACAGTTTACCCAAGCGTCCATTTTTGCACAGGCCTCAGAGGCCACTTTTGGAACTATCGTGAAAACAAACACAGATTTACATTAGTTATTGAATTTAAGCCCATTCTGTTTACCTCCCACCTAACTAATGTTTCCCAGTTAGTTGTTACCTAGCAAATAAGCCACATAAATGCGTTTATACTTGCATTTCGACCTTTCCACCATATAAACGAATACAATAAGCACATTTAAATTGCGTTTTAATTATTTTCCAAGCTGTGCATTAATTCACAACACAATGCCAATACATATTAGCTAAGTTTATTTGCAACATGCAAGCAAAGTTAGTTCTCCCCATGTGTAAATAAAAAATAGTGTGTGTACTTTACTCTATGGTTGGTTAATTTAGAAAAACATGCAATCAGTACTTATTACATATTGGGACATTAACTTTGCGAGGGGTACACAAAATTTTGCGTTTGCCACCTCGCTCCATCACCCCGATCAAATTTGAAACATAAATACAGATTCCACCCTTAGGTCTCCCGCTCGATGAGCAAATTGCTGGTGTGTGCAATGTTCTGAAGCCGTTTATGTGTACTTCATTTATAGCCCAAGTCTCTTGTACATACAGGATGTTAAAATTATTTATAAAATCCTTCAAAGCCATGTCATTCGCTTTGTTCTTAAGGCCTGCTATGTTCCAAAAAAGAACTCTCCATTTTTTTGTTTTGGGCTGAGTTATTTCAGGGAGAAAATCACACTGGTTTATTGGTTCAGGCCTGATTTGCAGTGCTGGGTTATAGGCCCCTACAAAGCCCATTTCAATGTGATCCCTACTAGTGTGATCTAGCCCGGGTATTTCTTCATCTTTAGGGTTGCTGTCCCCCGTCAATTTGTTCAGCCCTAGTAAGGGAATTCAAGGATGGTGCACAAAAGGTTTTAGTGCAGGGGTTGTTGTTGTTCCCTGCTAAGTTTGGTGTAATGGGTAGTCAGTCATTTTCATCTAGGGTTGATAAGGGTCCAAATCTATTTGATGTCTTCACGTTAAAAGGAGACCTGTTTGTACATTGTCTGGGTGGGCGATAATTGTTTTGTCTTGTTGGGCATATGGGTTGATAGAAAAAACCCAAGGGGAGAACGTGTACATTCATGTGGCTGAGGTCAAGATCCTGTGTTCTTAATAAGACTTCCCTTACCAGTGATGGAGATCCTAGTGAGAGAACAACACAGTCGCCTTGGAAAAGTTTGTTAGTATTCCCCACCCGACGATTCTCCTCACCATCTTGAATTCTCTGAAGAGGGCACTGGACAGACCTGTCCTATTTCTGATCCAATGAACGGTTTAATTTCTTATGGCCGACCAGGTTTCATATTCGGCTGGTGCAGAAGTTGGAACGTTGGCTAAAATAACAGTATATGGGGAAGCAGCCGGCGGCAGATTTAGGGTTTGAGGGCTACGTACATCCTCTGAGGTGTTACTATATGTAGGATTCGTTCTAGTATTTCTTTCACCCACGCTTCTTTCACCCACAGGGTTACTCATCCTTCCTGTATCGTTTTTCTTGGGCACGTCTCTCTAGTTTAAGGTTGTATTTTGGGTGTTTACAGTTATGTTGGGGTAAATTCCTGGCCCATTGCCCTTTTCTCTTTCCCCACGTTGTCCCCTTACTATAGAGGGAGTAGCTTTCGGATTTGCATTCACAGACTGTGTGGTGGTTCTAAGTGTCTTCTTATATTGCATACTCCCATCTTGAATGACCGTTTTCTGAGTTGCAAGAACTTTCTCTATTCCTGCTTCTATTTTGTCCAGTCTACCAGTAAGGGTATTAATAGACTGTGTGACTAACTCAGTTAGCTCTTTTATCGCCATAGTCAGATTTGCAGAATCCCCTAGGGGTGTGTTACACTTATTTTTCCCACATGGTGCATGTAAAATACCTTCTTTCATCTGGGTTTTATTTTTAAGGCCCTGTGTCTTACCCTATAATTTTCCCTGCAATTTACTTATAAGAATCTTAGTTGGTCTGGGGTGGTTTGAGGGGTATATGTTCAATTTGATGAAGAGTCAAGTATTTCTAAGCTTGGTGATTTACAAGATTTTTTAGAAGGGGTAAGTGGTCAATATCAGTGTCGTCAGTAGAGAAGTCATCAGAAATGGTCTGAATACATCCATTTTTTATCTGCTCAATGGGCATTTTACCTGAAATAACAATTGCATCAGCCCCTATATCTACTGACGTGGTAGCTTTGTCCTTTGATTTGGAGCCTAATGGAGTTATTGGGTCCATATTTAGTGTTTCTTCTACCGAGGTTATCTGCCTTTCAATATCACCCACTGCCCCTGTTAAATAGTTAAGCAGGGTCATGTTAACGTTTCTATGATTATTTGGTTTTTTGGGTACTTAGCTTGCTGTTTGTCTTCCTTTTCCCCATGTTCAGTTAGCAGCCCAGGATTAAAAGTCCTCAGGGATTTAATACACTAACTTCCCTTCTAAAAAGATGTAAAATGCGGCTTGCCTACAATTTTGGTAACGGGTCTCAAGAAACGGGGTACAATATACTATGACAAAAGTTGTCCAATAATCAGCAGGAAAAAAGTTTAATATACTGTCCGAGTACTTCCTTGCTTACAGAACAAAGTGCAATGTGCGGTATTAATGATATCGCGGACCCTAATGTGCAAAAATTAAAAAAATTGGGGATGACTAAAACCTGGCAGCAGCAGATAAAAGTGCAGCGTGCATTTATGTTTTTCGCAGCAAAACGACAAAACGGCAGGGTGCATTAAAACAGAGTTCTAGCGGTAAAGTGCAACGTGCAATGTCCTGGTTAATATATAACGAGTCAGTCTCAAAAAAGTCTGATCAATCCAAACTGGATATCAAATGACTTTAAATTAATCTCAATCCACTCGGCCACGAAGCATGCACATTATGCAAATCAAATTGAGGTGCTGCTACAAATAATAGGGCAGTCAAAAGATGGGATTCACAGTACCTTTCAGTCGGCTCCTGATACAGGGTGAAATCCTGGGCCTTGTGGGTTAGGCGGGTGGCCCTGCCATGCCTCTTCCTGACAATGACAGGCAAGGACGGGCCCGCCCTTGGCCCGGGCTTGGCCTGGGTACGGCCTGCGCGCTTCCCACGCCCGGGGGAGTGAGACAGCGCTTTAAGCGCGATGTGCCGCCTCCGCCTCGTTAGCGGCAGTGGGAGAGGATTGCAGATGCACCCTGGGACTTGTAGTCCCAGCAGGGTGTGTGCGGGCTTTGCAGCAATGCGGGCAATGGTGGTGGTGATGCTCCTGGGGACTACAGTCCCTCGGGTGATGTTGTGAGTGCTGCCGATGTCAGCCCAAGCCTTTGAAGTTCAGCAACAGCGTCCCATGCCGCGGAGAGTGAGGCATCGCTTTAAGCGCGATGTGGTGCCTTCCCCTTGTTAGCGGCAGTGGGAGAAGATCGCAGGTGCACCCTGGGACTTGTAGTCCCACCAGGGTGTGTGCGGGCTATGCAGCAATGCGGGCAACGATGGTGGTGATGCTCCTGGGGACTACGGTCCCTCGGGTGATGTTGCAAGTGCCCCCAATGTCAGCCCAAGCCCTTGAAGTTCGACAATTGAGTCGCTTAAGAAATCTTCAACATTCTTTGGGCAATGCGCTTGATCCTCTTTGAGTGAATGGACGCACAGCCCAACACACAGTCACCTACTGTAGCACTGTGTGTGTAAGTTATGTTACATGTATAGTAGGGATAGATCTGTCACCCCATAGTACCCATTCATCGCTGTGATGGGACACATACTGGTGTCTGGCACTTACGTACTCCCTCTTGCACCATAGTACTAGAGGATCTTTGTTGTTTGCTGGTTAGTAACCATGAAAGTGGCCAGACCTGCCTGGAAACATCAATCATCCTTGACAATGATTACTTGGTAAGTGTGGCACTTCCTGCATGTGAACTTGTGCAACTACTTGCTAAGTTAGAAAAACATTAGTCTTGCGTTTCCGAATAGCCTGGGGGTGTAGCTTGGTTCCACGGTCTTTGCACTGGCTCCTATTTATTGTTATGTGTTTATAAAGTACAATTGATATTATGTGTGGTTACACTCACACACAATGCATGTGAGGGCTCCCAGGGGCAGGGGGACACATTGTCCCTATGTATCCCAGTGTGCCTTACTACATCATTTATCATTTGACACAGGCCACCAAATACTTAGTAGTTGCATTTTATGCTTAATGACATCCAAGGTATAGCACTGACCTTCTACATCCTTGAGTGGCATAGGTATGATGCTGAATCAGAAGAAGTCTGGCCATTAGTATCTGCATACTGTCAGTGCATGCATTAATATAGCACTTATAGGATATCTTCAATGTAAGCATTGAGGCTAACATATATACATCATGAAATTGTGATGATAACTGAGCAAGATATATGTGGATGTATGAAAATGTGTTAGTGGTTCACATGCCTCACAGGACCCGATTTCTGCTGGTATATGATTGTGTGATTAGTTGGACTTTTTCAGTGTGTGCCACTCAAGTTACTGATACTTATTGTCACACCATGACGTTGAATAGTTCAATTAAATTGTCCACGTAATACCATGGCAGTGAAGGTACATGAATGTGTACATGGGAAATGTCATAGTCGCATTTCTTGGGAAAACAACCCCAACATTGTTCAAGTACATGTCCAGACAGAGTCAATAAGGGATACATGTCATGTGACATGTTGAGGTGAGGAGTATTCCAGTTAGGAGGAGGTCCAAATTTCCATTAGGGAAAGTAGGCCTCATCAACAGTCCACAAACAGATCAGATTAACAGGTGGGCACACTAAAAGGGTACAGAACCAGGCGAAAAGGGTGGTGGCATGATGATAAATACAAGTACAATAGGAAACTGGCCAAGAGGCAAAGACATATGTTACTGGTCACTTTTCTGCCAAAAATTGGTGAAGTCCAGATCTTTCTCCTCTGATGTGTGTTGTACCTCTCCTGTAGATTAAATAAACAATGCAAATGGCGTACAAACAAAAAGGGACAGTACCAGGTGACAAATGAGGTGGAATGATGATAAACACAGGATGACTAAGAACCTGGCCAGGAGGCACAGACAAATGTTACGGGCAGTTTGCTGCCGGAAAGTGAAGAAATCCACATCCTCCTCCTCTGATGGGTGCCTCTCCTGAAGGTGGTGGTATTTGTGTGGGAGGCATCTGAGGCACACACATCAGGAGCAGAATATGTGCCCCCACTGTCCCTACCAGTATTTGTCTGCACCAGCAAGGAAGGCAGCACAGCGCTGACAAGGGCCTGATGACTTCTCAACAAGGCAACAACATCACTGTGGAAGGCACCCATTGTTGCAATATAGCCTGATTGCGTTCCATAGATTGGAGGATGGCGCGGATTGCCTGGTGTCACATTGGCAGGGCTGTTGTTGTTGCCACTGCCTAATGACACCAGTAAAGTCAGCCAGGGACTGTTCCATTTTATGGATTGAAGGGTAGGCACCTTTGATTGCCTCAGGAGGAGGCACGTATTGGGACTCAGGAACTCATGGACGTCCTCTAGGATGCCTGCGATGGTCTCCAGCCCCACCACACCTCAACTACTAGCTGCTGCTGGACTTCTACCGCTTGCCGTGGAACGTCAACTTGGGGGTCATCGGAGTCCAGAGCTGGGCTTGGGCAGGCAGATGGGGCATGTCCTTTGGTAGATGGTTGCTCTGGAGACCCAGTGAGGCTGTCATGCCTTACCGTGACTGGAGAATGTGTTCCAATGGAGGCCAGGATTTGTCATCGTCCATGGGACGGCAGAATGTCATCACCAACAGGTTCCTCATCTAGGACAGGATGGTGGTAAGAGGGTGTTGTTTCTCCCTCTGCAATGAAATTGTAATATGTTCATGATGGACTATGCTAGATGTTGACATGAGTAATTTTGGCAGACATACAGACTTTATTAACATTCACTTTCTGTTCTACATTGATGTGTATAACATATGTTACTCGTTGAAATTGAGGGGGCGTTGCACTGTAGTAGTCTGTCAGATGGCAATATCTCTACCTTGTTCATATGGCCAATGTGTGACAAGGGTAAGTTTTCGTGTCATACCACACCTTGCAAAAACGTTACACAGCTTCCTGGCCTGCCCTGCCTGTGACGGTAAGTTGAGGTAAGGTCCACATCTGCCTTGGTGATTGGCTTTCTTTTTCATGATGGCTATACTGATTGGAGTTCATTTATTGACACCTCTACAGTGCACATTTCACCAAATCAACAGGTTGCCTGCATTCCCTCTGGCCACTACTCAGCCCACAGCTCCTGGGAAAGTGATGTAGTTTTGGTCATATACTTGAATTGATCCTGCATTCTGCCTTCCACACAGTACACCACCCTAGTCTGCATTGTTGTGGTGTCTTGCATGCATATTGCACTATTATGTGGCCAAGGGCTCATATTTCACATGCATCCACACAATTCTACACAGTTAGCAACCTTGCTACACTGCGGTAATGTGTAAGAAATGTACTTAACATGGTTTTCCTATTTGGTATACTCCTGGGATAGCATTACACACACAGATGTCTCCATAGTTCACTTCAGTAGGCATATTGTACCAACTCTGAGGGCATAGGCACAGTCAAACATGTACGCTTGACACCACTGATGCTAATCCCATTTCGTCATTGCCAAAATTGGTTATCTGAAGAGTAACATACATTGTTTAACTCAATCCCGCTAACTTGTACCTGAACATGACTCCTCAGGCATTCCTCTAGTGGCAATCTCCCTGCCGGAGTTTTCCGATTACTTGGATACTTCCGACACTACGGGTCACTGACACTACGGGTCACAGCTTACAGAAAATATCCCCTAAAGAAGGGCAAAAAGCTCGAAATAAATTGTGGATATATCTAGAATGTGGTGACCTGACAAACCATTTGCAATGCGCTAAGATGTTTTCACTATCTTTGGAATATACAAAACTCTGAACAAATTTCATATGACGTAATATGAAAGGATAAAATTCATAAATAAACCCTGATCATTGGAAATGATAAACTTTTCGTTGAATTTTTGAAAAACGTTCTTTATCGTTCTGGAGTGCTTTAGATTCAAACCCTGCCCGCTGAAGGGTATACTCTGTATTCCTCTATTGGACACAGGGACTCAACTTTCTGTCACACACTGATGGCACACAGATCATACATTGACTCTCATGTGGCAGCAGCACTTCCAATGTGAGTCACCATTGGCAATTGACCAACAGCTGCCTGTATCTGAGGGCTATGGCTCAGGCTACGGCCCACATGCTAGTAGTAATGATATTCTGTGACACATACCTACCCATGTACCCACACAACTAGGCCCATACACCTCACCCTACAAAAATCACTAAGACTGCCCATCGTTGTGGAAACCTATGTTCTCCTGATTTGACTTATATGACATAGTCAGACATTTCTCTTTCCAAAATCCTCCTAACACGTGCTACATCTTTACCAATGTCTATATCACGTG
Source organism: Lissotriton helveticus (assembly GCF_964261635.1). Taxonomy (NCBI): domain Eukaryota; kingdom Metazoa; phylum Chordata; class Amphibia; order Caudata; family Salamandridae; genus Lissotriton; species Lissotriton helveticus. Next base: position 527,486,366 of record NC_136072.1, read on the forward strand.
TAGGATGTAGTACGCCAATGCCCTTTTCTATGGCATCCCTTCCCATCTGCATCACAAGTGTAACACCATCAGACACAGTAGTGCATAAGTATCACTCAGGCTATCTTTCAGTACACATGTCACTTTTCACCTCTTTGCTATGCAATGTCTTCTCACAGTGACCGTTCAATGTACTCAGCCACACCAACATTGCACTACACTACCAGGGGTCCACCAGGCTCACACACCATCTATTCTTCCTAAAAACACTTATGATCCTCTGGTGTGAATCACTAGCATTCACCCCTACCCCAGTATACATTTGTACATGACAGGAAGGTAGGGTGGTCTCTACCATGGCAGTGGACGCCTATGTGCTCTCACCCTGCACATCGAGACAACTGTGTGCAATGTAGTTTCATGCTAGTAATTATACGTGACTCTTCGCATGTTCCTATGTGATGACAGTTCACATACCCCACACCTGAACACCCGCTCAGGTGGGGAGTTAATACTCTGGCAACCCCATTCCGTTCCATTGCTTTACAGTCCAGATTTCACTGCATGGCCCCAAGACAGACACACTAGGCTCATGATGCTAGGGGGCCTGCATTGTCACAGTCATGGTGAGCAGGGTTCAAGTGTCCACGCATGATGTGGTGTTCCAGTCCAGGTATTTTGATTTATATTGTGGGACTTGTAGTCCTGGTCACTCATGCTATACATTCCACTACAAGTCCCAGTATACAAAGGTGAACCTGGGCTGGTGCTGCACGTTACACGTGGGGACTGGACAAACGTGACGGAGCTGGACTGGGCTGCGCAACATATAACTAGGCAGTATGACTTACATTTATATGATGTATCACTCGACATGTGAGAATTCCAACCATTTCTCTTGCACTCAATGCTGTGCAGCACAGGAATGTAGGTTGCTGCGCTGCACAGCATGACATTTTTGGGCATATTGTCCCTTGTTGCCACTTACCCTGTAGGTCTTGTTGGTCTTCAAGACCAGAACTGTCCTGACCAGGAACTCCTGCCACCAACTCTGATGGGACGACTGATGTCACCTGCTCCTCCAAGGACTCTAGCTCCTCCTGGTCCTCAGTTCCTCCTCCCCCCCCCCGTCCGCATGGCTGCCCTCAGAATGTTGGGCAGTTTCTCATTGGTCCTACTTTAATAATCATGCAAGCGCTTCTTGCACTGTGGCCCTGTCCTCTTAGTTTGTCCTACACTGTTAACCTTCTAAATTGTGGAGCGCCAGATGGCCTCTTTCTACTCTAATGGCAATTTGGAGGTGACAAAGAGTTGATGTTCATGCTTAGTCACCTCTGTTATTAGAATGTGGTTCTCCTCCTCACTGAAATTACTCTTCCTCTTCCCCTGGGGTTCTGTCTGGACATCCTGGATGGTGTTGGGGTTGTTGCCCTGACGACTGTTGCCTGCTCCTTTTTAAATATATTAATATAAATAGCAGGTTTATTGGCTTTATCAGGAGGTGAGAACATTAACAAATATAGAGCAGACCTATTAGCTTTCATCAAAAGTCACAAATAATTATAATCAAAGGTATATTTTATAAATACACACATTGCAATGTTTAATAATACTTATTGCCTGAGCAAGATTGGCTGATAGTCCCCGGATAACACTAAAACATCTGCAAGCTCCTCCTATACACTATCTAGGAGTTGTAGCTCCTTGGCTGCACTAGGTTGCGGTCAAGAGGAGATCCCAAATGATGAAGCATGCCACCTTAGCGGGTGATGTGATTCTGTTCCCTTAAATAGGACTTCCTTCATTTACTATTTCCTGTTGATTTGCTCAGGTTAGAACTCTGTATTTTTGTTCTAGGGACCCGCGGATTCGATGTTGTTGATGTATATGGTATGGGGATGTATCTGCGCAGTTCTGTAAATTTCCCTTAGACCCCTTTTCTTACCTGGTAGGACTTTTTAATAATACTTATAGCCACAAAATATTTAAAATATGTTGTAAACCAACAATAAACATGTCTTTGAATCTTTTTTCCATATTTCAGTCCTCAAAAGGCAGCCATAGAACCAAACACAAGAGGTCTGTGCACTTCATATACATATCCAGCTCGGACTGTTTTAAAAATGGTGGTACGTTTTCCTGGGGTAATGGATTCAATGACCCAGCTGGCTTACTGTGATTTTTTTAGATGCTGCTGTGGACTCCCTGCAGCCCTATACAGGATTAAGAAAATACTTGGTGGTGCCCCTGCTCTTTCTAGAGCCACCAGAAGGATCAGAAAATATAGCTAAAATATCTTGCACGGCATTATGGGGCACTCCTTGGTTGAAGATGGACAGGAGAATTAGATTTATATTCCCTGGCCACATTACTCATTACCCATAAAAATACTCCCGCCCTGGGGGATGAACTGAACAGTTGTATACAGATTGAACACTGTGTGCAGTAAAGCTTACCCTTTTAAATGTGGTTGCTAGTCAACATGACCTCGGTATGCATGAAGTGTATCATATAGGGTCATGTTCCACATAACAGAAGTGTGTTGTTCCTATAGGGATTGTATTTATGATAGCATTAATTATGCTTCATATTATCCTGAGCTATTTTGCACTTAATTTCATTGTTCTAATACCATACTGGTTTATAGAGCAATGTTTAGAAAAGAAGCTTGGGTGATGTCATCAGTGATGTCATCAATGATGTTATTTGAGATGTCATAGAACATGTCATGAGTGATGTAGTACGTAAAGTCATAAGCAGTGCATGGTGAGGGAGAAACTGATAGTTAACTCTGCTAACCATTACTGGTGAATTTCGGTGTTTGTTTGAGTTCAAAACGTTAATGTTGTGACTGACCTATACACCTAAGTATAACGTTACTTTAACACCTTGGCTGCTTGAGTACTTCTTCTGCTGTGCTGGACCACAATAGAAACGGGTGTGGTCATGACGAGCTCAGCTCCTCATGAGCACACGAGAGGTGTACCTCATGACGAGCCGAGCTTGTCATGAGCACCGAAGGGGTTAAACTTTGTGTTTTTTTCTTTTTTTAAATGATTTTCATTGATTTTTATATAAAATCATAGACTACATAAATTTACACTGAGAGAGTTCACCGTAACCCACTAACCCTCCCCCACCCCTTAGTCTGGCAGACTTCTTTAGGAAAAGAAAAGATACAAAAAGAAAGATATGCAATATGGGTACCACATTATGCATCGTTTGGCCCAGTCTAATAACTGTGTGCTGTGCCCTAAAGTCAATCCCAGAGCTGACATTTGAAAATAATAAATCAAGCTACATCAAGCTAGGCACATGTACAATAATGGCACAGTATAAAAAATAAATAAATAAATAAATAAAAAATCTTCAAATAAGAAGACAGAGGCCTTTGCAAGTTCAAATACAAATACAAGAGCAGTTATCGGTTCCTTTGTTCCTTACTACCTGGTTAAATAGTTAAATCCCATATATAGACTTCACTAAGAGTGACACCAATAAATCTAAATTTAGGTTTGAAGGAGTTCCCTGTTATTATTATTATTATTGCCTTGATTATCACACCATTCCTGTAGCGGAGCCCAGATTTTCAGACCAGCATTGCGTTTCTTTCTACCTTTCCCTTTATAGATTGCAATTTCCAACTTAAATGTGGCTAGTAATCTAGCGAGCCATTGCTGAAATGAAGGTGCCAGTTCATCTAACCAGGCCGATGCAATACACATCCTAAAAACAGCCATTCACATAAATATAAATTCCGCCCCTTGTCGATTCCAGTTTGGGTCATTAGCTCCTAAAAGCATCGTTTCAATACTCAAGGTAATGGGATTTTTCACCACCGCTGTTATAAACCTCTCAATATCGAGTTTCCGTTGGGATAGGCCGTCGCAGGTAGCAAAAATATGTATACAGACTGCATTGAAAGTGGCACCGGGGACAGTGAGTTCCTTTACCCGAGCCCCATTTTGCAAGTTTGTCAGGAGTGTAACATAACATAAAGAGGGTTTTATAAAACTGTGTTTGTAGTTTAGTTGATAGTAAATAATTTTGTGACATTGCCATTGTACTTTCAATTTCAGCTCGGGATATGTCAATTTTGTTTTCCCATTTCGAGGCTATCTTTCCTATATCATCAGGTACCGAGTTACTTAGTAGGATATATATTTCACTAATGGTGTTAACTTTACTGGACGACAGTGTCTCAAATATCTCACATTTTATGCTGATGATTTCACAAAGATTTCTTTTTGTTATGAAGTCCCGTATTTGTAGGTATTTGAAGAAGTCTCTGTTGTTAATTTGAAATTTCATTCTTAGTTCCTCGAATGTGTGAAACCCCGAAGAAGAGCAGAGATTGCCGAAGTGTGTAATTCCGGCTGCTTCCCATTTCTTCATACAGCTATCCCTGAAAATAGCGGGCAGATCTAAATTATCTTTAAAGAGTGTATAGTGTATAGTATGAGATTCGCCCAATATCCATTAGTCTTCTTATTTTTTGCAATATTTTAAAAGAATGTAGGAGCGGCTTAAATTTAACTTTTTTGTGATAGCTGTCATGTAGATGACGCCATAGATACCCACTTTGTGTTTTTTCAATGAATATATGTATATATATATATACAGACATAAACACACATTAGCCACTCTGTAGTTAAAGTTAGGTTCACCAGAGATAGGAATTCCTTGGATTCTCCAACATTAATAACTTTGTGCCTGTTTGATAAATCACTAAACTTTGCTGACCTATTCCTTTTTCTACATTGATGACGTATGCACCGTTTCTTGTAGATTTGTCAACAAGAGGAGTGGGCAAAAAAAGCAGTGGGAACCCCAAAACGCATTTTGGCAACAATGCATTTTCCATAGACATGTACTCGCTCATAGTGTGAAAACGGCTGGAAGGATTTGAATAAAATGTGGCAGCAATATAGATTATGGAGTGTAGCTGATTCCTTTGGGTACTACAGGTGAGTAGGGTGTTTTTTTAAATGAAAAGGTATTTTAAGCAACTGATCTCTGTTGTCGCTGTAATTTTGCAGTTCCTCACGATGACAAGTAATTTTTTTATTGGCTAATGGCTGCCATACAAAAGGCCACACTTCCATGTGTTCCGGGTTAGGGACTTAGACATTGGTAAGTATTCGGTTTCATATAACTTTGGATCCTCCTGAGGCTCAGCCGGGAGTAGTCACAATCGCTTGTTGCACATTTTTTATCTGTGATAGAAATCGTTTTTAAATCACTTACCCAGCTTCCCTGACACCCGATTTATTGTGTGCAGGCACCCCTACACAGCCGAATTAGCGCTGGAGAGGGAGAACACTTGGGCCAATTTCAGCCGCCATTACCCACGCCCAGCCAAGGGACACGCCCACTTTGAGGCCACGCCCCCTGCAACAAGCATAAAAACGCACTGAAATACAAGCGCTGCATATAACTTTGGATCCTCCTGAGGCTCAGCCGGGAGTAATCACAATCGCTCGTTGCACCTTTTTTATCTGCGATAGAAATCGTTTTTAAATCACTTACCCAGCTTCCCTGACACCCGATTTATTGTGTGCAGGCACCCCTACACAGCGGATTTAGCGCTGGAGAGGGAGAACACTTGGGCCAATTTCAGCCGCCATTACCCACGCCCAGACAAGGGACACGCCCACTTTGAGGCCACGCCCCCTGCAACAAGCATAAAAACGCGCTGAAATACAAGCGCTGCATATAACTTTGGATCCTCCTGAGGCTCAGCCGGGAGTAGTCACAATCGCTCGTTGCACCTTTTTTATCTGTGATAGAAATCGTTTTTAAATCACTTACCCAGCTTCCCTGACACCCGATTTATTGTGTGCAGGCACCCCTACACAGCGGAATTAGCGCTGGAGAGGGAGAACACTTGGGCCAATTTCAGCCGCCATTACCCACGCCCAGCCAAGGGACACGCCCACTTTGAGGCCACGCCCCCTGCAACAAGCATAAAAACGCGGTGAAATACAAGCGCTGCATATAACTTTGGATCCTCCTGAGGCTCAGCCGGGAGTAGTCACAATCGCTCGTTGCACCTTTTTTATCTGCGATAGAAATCGTTTTTAAATCACTTACCCAGCTTCCCTGACACCCGATTTATTGTGTGCAGGCACCCCTACACAGCGGATTTAGCGCTGGAGAGGGAGAACACTTGGGCCAATTTCAGCCGCCATTACCCACGCCCAGACAAGGGACACGCCCACTTTGAGGCCACGCCCCCTGCAACAAGCATAAAAACGCGCTGAAATACAAGCGCTGCATATAACTTTGGATCCTCCTGAGGCTCAGCCGGGAGTAGTCACAATCGCTCGTTGCACCTTTTTTATCTGTGATAGAAATCGTTTTTAAATCACTTACCCAGCTTCCCTGACACCCGATTTATTGTGTGCAGGCACCCCTACACAGCGGAATTAGCGCTGGAGAGGGAGAACACTTGGGCCAATTTCAGTCGCCATTACCCACGCCCAGCCAAGGGACACGCCCAATTTGAGGCCACGCTCCCTGCAACAAGCATAAAAACGCGCTGAAATACAAGCGCTTCATATAACTTTGGATCCTCCTGAGGCTCAGCCGGGAGTAGTCACAATCACTCGTTGCACCTTTTTTACCTGTGATAGAAATCGTTTTTAAATCACTTACCCAGCTTCCCTGACACCCGATTTATTGTGTGCAGGCACCCCTACACAGCGGAATTAGCGCTGGAGAGGGAGAACACTTGGGCCAATTTCAGCTGCCATTACCCACGCCCAGCCAAGGGACACGCCCACTTTGAGGCCACGCCCCCTGCAACAAGCATAAAAACACGCTGAAATACAAGCGCTGCATATAACTTTGGATCCTCCTGAGGCTCAGCCGGGAGTAGTCACAATCGCTCGTTGCACCTTTTTTATCTGTGATAGAAATTGTTTTTAAATCACTTACCCAGCTTCCCTGACACCCGATTTATTGTGTGCAGGCACCCCTACACAGCGGAATTAGCGCTGGAGAGGGAGAACACTTGGGCCAATTTTAGCCGCCATTACCCACGCCCAGCCAAGGGACACGCCCACTTTGAGGCCACGCCCCCTGCAACAAGCATAAAAACGCGCTGAAATACAAGCGCTGCATATAACTTTGGATCCTCCTAAGGCTCAGCCGGGAGTAGTCACAATCGCTCGTTGCACCTTTTTTATCTGTGATAGAAATCGTTTTTAAATCACTTACCCAGCTTCCCTGACACCCGATTTATTGTGTGCAGGCACCCCTACACAGCGGAATTAGCGCTGGAGAGGGAGAACACTTGGGCCAATTTCAGCCGCCATTACCCACGCCCAGCCAAGGGACACGCCCACTTTGAGGCCACGCCCCCTGCAACAAGCATAAAAACGCGGTGAAATACAAGCGCTGCATATAACTTTGGATCCTCCTGAGGCTCAGCCGGGAGTAGTCACAATCGCTCGTTGCACCTTTTTTATCTGCGATAGAAATCGTTTTTAAATCACTTACCCAGCTTCCCTGACACCCGATTTATTGTGTGCAGGCACCCCTACACAGCGGATTTAGCGCTGGAGAGGGAGAACACTTGGGCCAATTTCAGCCGCCATTACCCACGCCCAGACAAGGGACACGCCCACTTTGAGGCCACGCCCCCTGCAACAAGCATAAAAACGCGCTGAAATACAAGCGCTGCATATAACTTTGGATCCTCCTGAGGCTCAGCCGGGAGTAGTCACAATCGCTCGTTGCACCTTTTTTATCTGTGATAGAAATCGTTTTTAAATCACTTACCCAGCTTCCCTGACACCCGATTTATTGTGTGCAGGCACCCCTACACAGCGGAATTAGCGCTGGAGAGGGAGAACACTTGGGCCAATTTCAGTCGCCATTACCCACGCCCAGCCAAGGGACACGCCCAATTTGAGGCCACGCTCCCTGCAACAAGCATAAAAACGCGCTGAAATACAAGCGCTTCATATAACTTTGGATCCTCCTGAGGCTCAGCCGGGAGTAGTCACAATCACTCGTTGCACCTTTTTTACCTGTGATAGAAATCGTTTTTAAATCACTTACCCAGCTTCCCTGACACCCGATTTATTGTGTGCAGGCACCCCTACACAGCGGAATTAGCGCTGGAGAGGGAGAACACTTGGGCCAATTTCAGCTGCCATTACCCACGCCCAGCCAAGGGACACGCCCACTTTGAGGCCACGCCCCCTGCAACAAGCATAAAAACACGCTGAAATACAAGCGCTGCATATAACTTTGGATCCTCCTGAGGCTCAGCCGGGAGTAGTCACAATCGCTCGTTGCACCTTTTTTATCTGTGATAGAAATTGTTTTTAAATCACTTACCCAGCTTCCCTGACACCCGATTTATTGTGTGCAGGCACCCCTACACAGCGGAATTAGCGCTGGAGAGGGAGAACACTTGGGCCAATTTTAGCCGCCATTACCCACGCCCAGCCAAGGGACACGCCCACTTTGAGGCCACGCCCCCTGCAACAAGCATAAAAACGCGCTGAAATACAAGCGCTGCATATAACTTTGGATCCTCCTAAGGCTCAGCCGGGAGTAGTCACAATCGCTCGTTGCACCTTTTTTATCTGTGATAGAAATCGTTTTTAAATCACTTACCCAGCTCCCTGACACCCGATTTATTGTGTGCAGGCACACCTACACAGCGGAATTAGTGCTGGAGAGGGAGAACACTTGGGCCAATTTCAGTCGCCATTACCCACGCCCAGCCAAGGGACACGCCCACTTTGAGGCCACGCCCCCTGCAACAAGCATAAAAACGCGCTGAAATACAAGCGCTTCATATAACTTTGGATCCTCCTGAGGCTCAGCCGGGAGTAGTCACAATCACTCGTTGCACCTTTTTTACCTGTGATAGAAATCGTTTTTAAATCACTTACCCAGCTTCCCTGACACCCGATTTATTGTGTGCAGGCACCCCTACACAGCGGAATTAGCGCTGGAGAGGGAGAACACTTGGGCCAATTTCAGCTGCGATTACCCACGCCCAGCCAAGGGACACGCCCACTTTGAGGCCACGCCCCCTGCAACAAGCATAAAAACACGCTGAAATACAAGCGCTGCATATAACTTTGGATCCTCCTGAGGCTCAGCCGGGAGTAGTCACAATCGCTCGTTGCACCTTTTTTATCTGTGATAGAAATCGTTTTTAAATCACTTACCCAGCTTCCCTGACACCCGATTTATTGTGTGCAGGCACCCCTACACAGCGGAATTAGCGCTGGAGAGGGAGAACACTTGGGCCAATTTCAGCCGCCATTACCCACGCCCAGCCAAGGGACACGCCCACTTTGAGGCCACGCCCCCTGCAACAAGCATAAAAACGCGCTGAAATACAAGCGCTGCATATAACTTTGGATCCTCCTGAGGCTCAGCCGGGAGTAGTCACAATCGCTCGTTGCACCTTTTTTATCTGTGATAGAAATCGTTTTTAAATCACTTACCCAGCTTCCCTGACACCTGATTTATTGTGTGCAGGCACCCCTACACAGCGGATTTAGCGCTGGAGAGGGAGAACACTTGGGCCAATTTCAGCCGCCATTACCCACGCCCAGCCAAGGGACCCGCCCACTTTGAGGCCACGCCCCCTGCAACAAGCATAAAAACGCGCTGAAATACAAGCGCTGCATATAACTTTGGATCCTCCTGAGGCTCAGCCGGGAGTAGTCACAATCGCTCGTTGCACCTTTTTTATCTGTGATAGAAATCGTTTTTAAATCATCACTTACCCAGCTTCCCTGACACCCGATTTATTGTGTGCAGGCACCCCTACACAGCGGAATTAGCGCTGGAGAGGGAGAACACTTGGGCCAATTTCAGCCGCCATTACCCACGCCCAGCCAAGGGACACGCCCACTTTGAGGCTACGCCCCCTGCAACAAGCATAAAAACGCACTGAAATACAAGCGCTGCATATAACTTTGGATCCTCCTGAGGCTCAGCCGGGAGTAATCACAATCGCTCGTTGCACCTTTTTTATCTGCGATAGAAATCGTTTTTAAATCACTTACCCAGCTTCCCTGACACCCGATTTATTGTGTGCAGGCACCCCTACACAGCGGATTTAGCGCTGGAGAGGGAGAACACTTGGGCCAATTTCAGCCGCCATTACCCACGCCCATGCAAGGGACACGCCCACTTTGAGGCCACGCCCCCTGCAACAAGCATAAAAACGCGCTGAAATACAAGCGCTGCATATAACTTTGGATCCTCCTGAGGCTCAGCCGGGAGTAGTCACAATCGCTCGTTGCACCTTTTTTATCTGTGATAGAAATCGTTTTTAAATCACTTACCCAGCTTCCCTGACACCCGATTTATTGTGTGCAGGCACCCCTACACAGCGGAATTAGCGCTGGAGAGGGAGAACACTTGGGCCAATTTCAGCCGCCATTACCCACGCCCAGCCAAGGGACACGCCCACTTTGAGGCCACGCCCCCTGCAACAAGCATAAAAACGCGGTGAAATACAAGCGCTGCATATAACTTTGGATCCTCCTGAGGCTCAGCCGGGAGTAGTCACAATCGCTCGTTGCACCTTTTTTATCTGTGATAGAAATCGTTTTTAAATCACTTACCCAGCTTCCCTGACACCCGATTTATTGTGTGCAGGCACCCCTACACAGCGGAATTAGCGCTGGAGAGGGAGAACACTTGGGCCAATTTCAGTCGCCATTACCCACGCCCAGCCAAGGGACACGCCCAATTTGAGGCCACGCTCCCTGCAACAAGCATAAAAACGCGCTGAAATACAAGCGCTTCATATAACTTTGGATCCTCCTGAGGCTCAGCCGGGAGTAGTCACAATCACTCGTTGCACCTTTTTTACCTGTGATAGAAATCGTTTTTAAATCACTTACCCAGCTTCCCTGACACCCGATTTATTGTGTGCAGGCACCCCTACACAGCGGAATTAGCGCTGGAGAGGGAGAACACTTGGGCCAATTTCAGCTGCCATTACCCACGCCCAGCCAAGGGACACGCCCACTTTGAGGCCACGCCCCCTGCAACAAGCATAAAAACACGCTGAAATACAAGCGCTGCATATAACTTTGGATCCTCCTGAGGCTCAGCCGGGAGTAGTCACAATCGCTCGTTGCACCTTTTTTATCTGTGATAGAAATCGTTTTTAAATCACTTACCCAGCTTCCCTGACACCCGATTTATTGTGTGCAGGCACCCCTACACAGCGGAATTAGCGCTGGAGAGGGAGAACACTTGGGCCAATTTTAGCCGCCATTACCCACGCCCAGCCAAGGGACACGCCCACTTTGAGGCCACGCCCCCTGCAACAAGCATAAAAACGCGCTGAAATACAAGCGCTGCATATAACTTTGGATCCTCCTAAGGCTCAGCCGGGAGTAGTCACAATCGCTCGTTGCACCTTTTTTATCTGTGATAGAAATCGTTTTTAAATCACTTACCCAGCTCCCTGACACCCGATTTATTGTGTGCAGGCACACCTACACAGCGGAATTAGTGCTGGAGAGGGAGAACACTTGGGCCAATTTCAGTCGCCATTACCCACGCCCAGCCAAGGGACACGCCCACTTTGAGGCCACGCCCCCTGCAACAAGCATAAAAACGCGCTGAAATACAAGCGCTTCATATAACTTTGGATCCTCCTGAGGCTCAGCCGGGAGTAGTCACAATCACTCGTTGCACCTTTTTTACCTGTGATAGAAATCGTTTTTAAATCACTTACCCAGCTTCCCTGACACCCGATTTATTGTGTGCAGGCACCCCTACACAGCGGAATTAGCGCTGGAGAGGGAGAACACTTGGGCCAATTTCAGCTGCGATTACCCACGCCCAGCCAAGGGACACGCCCACTTTGAGGCCACGCCCCCTGCAACAAGCATAAAAACACGCTGAAATACAAGCGCTGCATATAACTTTGGATCCTCCTGAGGCTCAGCCGGGAGTAGTCACAATCGCTCGTTGCACCTTTTTTTATCTGTGATAGAAATCGTTTTTAAATCACTTACCCAGCTTCCCTGACACCCGATTTATTGTGTGCAGGCACCCCAACACAGCGGAATTAGCGCTGGAGAAGGAGAACACTTGGGCCAATTTCAGCCGCCATTACCCATGCCCAGCCAAGGGACACGCCCACTTTGAGGCCACGCCCCCTGCAACAAGCATAAAAACGCGCTGAAATACAAGCGCTGCATATAACTTTGGATCCTCCTGAGGCTCAGCCGGGAGTAGTCACAATCACTCGTTGCACCTTTTTTACCTGTGATAGAAATCGTTTTTAAATCACTTACCCAGCTTCCCTGACACCCGATTTATTGTGTGCAGGCACCCCTACACAGCGGAATTAGCGCTGGAGAGGGAGAACACTTGGGCCAATTTCAGTCGCCATTACCCACGCCCAGCCAAGGGACACGCCCAATTTGAGGCCACGCTCCCTGCAACAAGCATAAAAACGCGCTGAAATACAAGCGCTTCATATAACTTTGGATCCTCCTGAGGCTCAGCCGGGAGTAGTCACAATCACTCGTTGCACCTTTTTTACCTGTGATAGAAATCGTTTTTAAATCACTTACCCAGCTTCCCTGACACCCGATTTATTGTGTGCAGGCACCCCTACACAGCGGAATTAGCGCTGGAGAGGGAGAACACTTGGGCCAATTTTAGCCGCCATTACCCACGCCCAGCCAAGGGACACGCCCACTTTGAGGCCACGCCCCCTGCAACAAGCATAAAAACGCGCTGAAATACAAGCGCTGCATATAACTTTGGATCCTCCTAAGGCTCAGCCGGGAGTAGTCACAATCGCTCGTTGCACCTTTTTTATCTGTGATAGAAATCGTTTTTAAATCACTTACCCAGCTCCCTGACACCCGATTTATTGTGTGCAGGCACACCTACACAGCGGAATTAGTGCTGGAGAGGGAGAACACTTGGGCCAATTTCAGTCGCCATTACCCACGCCCAGCCAAGGGACACGCCCACTTTGAGGCCACGCCCCCTGCAACAAGCATAAAAACGCGCTGAAATACAAGCGCTTCATATAACTTTGGATCCTCCTGAGGCTCAGCCGGGAGTAGTCACAATCACTCGTTGCACCTTTTTTACCTGTGATAGAAATCGTTTTTAAATCACTTACCCAGCTTCCCTGACACCCGATTTATTGTGTGCAGGCACCCCTACACAGCGGAATTAGCGCTGGAGAGGGAGAACACTTGGGCCAATTTCAGCTGCGATTACCCACGCCCAGCCAAGGGACACGCCCACTTTGAGGCCACGCCCCCTGCAACAAGCATAAAAACACGCTGAAATACAAGCGCTGCATATAACTTTGGATCCTCCTGAGGCTCAGCCGGGAGTAGTCACAATCGCTCGTTGCACCTTTTTTATCTGTGATAGAAATCGTTTTTAAATCACTTACCCAGCTTCCCTGACACCCGATTTATTGTGTGCAGGCACCCCAACACAGCGGAATTAGCGCTGGAGAAGGAGAACACTTGGGCCAATTTCAGCCGCCATTACCCATGCCCAGCCAAGGGACACGCCCACTTTGAGGCCACGCCCCCTGCAACAAGCATAAAAACGCGCTGAAATACAAGCGCTGCATATAACTTTGGATCCTCCTGAGGCTCAGCCGGGAGTAGTCACAATCACTCGTTGCACCTTTTTTACCTGTGATAGAAATCGTTTTTAAATCACTTACCCAGCTTCCCTGACACCCGATTTATTGTGTGCAGGCACCCCTACACAGCGGAATTAGCGCTGGAGAGGGAGAACACTTGGGCCAATTTCAGCCGCCATTACCCATGCCCAGCCAAGGGACACGCCCACTTTGAGGCCACGCCCCCTGCAACAAGCATAAAAACGCGCTGAAATACAAGCGCTGCATATAACTTTGGATCCTCCTGAGGCTCAGCCGGGAGTAGTCACAATCGCTCGTTGCACCTTTTTTATCTGTGATAGAAATCGTTTTTAAATCACTTACCCAGCTTCCCTGACACCCGATTTATTGTGTGCAGGCACCCCTACACAGCGGAATTAGCGCTGGAGAGGGAGAACACTTGGGCCAATTTCAGCCGCCATTACCCACGCCCAGCCAAGGGACACGCCCACTTTGAGGCCACGCCCCCTGTACCCTCCCTCGGCCCTATAAACATGTGCATTTACCGGAAGCGCAGCGGACGAGCGCAGCGGGCGCGACGAATGCGCGCCGAAGGCGCGCTTAAGGCAAGCTCGTCTGCGCTCGTCCGCGCCGAGTCCGGGCCAAGGGCCACATTCTCTATATCTCAGCCTCAAGAGCCCAGGTACTACAGTGCCGAAAACCTTCACAGCCTCAGGCCCCCGAACACGATCTGCCCATCACATTCTTATCATGCTGAAGAGATCCCGCAAACCTGTTCAAAATGCAAATCCAGCCTCAAACCTAAGCCGGCCCCCGACCTGGTACATGACTACCGCATGTTCATGCTAAACTGCAGATCTCTGCCGAAACATAGAGCGGAAATTGCCTTACTACTAGAAGAATACATGCCGGACATAGTATTCCTGACGGAAACATGGCTTACCACAGACTCCGACCCCGCACTAGTAACCGCTCTCCCGCCAGGCTTCCAAATTACTCGGCAGGACCGACCGGAGGAAAAAGGAGGCGGCCTAGCAATCATCTATAAAGATCAGTTTCACTGCCGAGTTATCTCTGAAACTATTCCTGACTGTGAGAGCTTGGCCTTTAGTCTAGAACTCTCCCCTAATAACTGCTTCTCAGGAACACTCATCTACCGCCCCCCAGGCCCTCCCAAGCAATTCCACAACCAGCTCCCTTCAATCATGGCGGAACGCGTTAGCACCACATCTAACTTCACTTTGTTAGGGTGACCTCAACCTTCACTTCGATGTTGCATCGAATCACACAGCCGCTACGCTTGCAGATGACCTAGCTGCTTTGCAATTAATCCAACATGTCAAAATGCCAACTCATGTTAAGGGCCATCTGCTGGACCCTGTGTTCAGCAACTGTGTAGACCTTGAAGTCGGACTTCCAACCTCTCTCCCATGGACGGACCATCTACTGATCCCCTTCACTTGGACCACACTTAAACCCCATACGAAGGGACCCACGACAAAAGTCACCAGAGCCTGGTCGCGCCTCCCAGTCAACGAATGGTCCATCAAACTTGCCAGTAATCAACCCGTCTACAACGAGGATCCATGTCTAGCCAATCAGGCTTACGAAGACTGGATCACACAATCTCTCGAGGACACCCTCCCAAAAAGTAAAACCACGCTGAAACGCTCTCATAAAACCGCCCCCTGGTATTCAGAGACTCTCAGGGAAAAGAAACGCCAATGCAGAAAAACCGAAAGACGATGGCGTATAGACTATTCTCCAGGGAATAAAATTCGCTACCGAGAGTCAATCAATAAATATAAAGCAGAAGTCAAAGCTGCTCAAGCCGCTTATTTTTCAGACCAAATCATCCTAGCAAAATCAAAATCAAAAGAAATTTTTCAAATTGTTAAAAAACTCACCAAACTCCCATCTACTCCTCACGAATCAAAATCCACAACCCACATAATGTAGCGGAATTTTTTCACCAAAAAGTCAACAAAATATATTCGTCCTTTCCTTCCATCATTACCACTCCCTTAGCGCGTACCAATATAATCACGACCACCCCCCCTCTTCAGCCTCAACCGACTCTGGATCACTTCCCTCTCCTTGATCTTGCATCCCTGGAATCTATGGCTCGGAAAGTCAAATCTGGCTCCCCCAATGACCCAGCCCCACCTGATATCTTATTATCAGCATCCCAGATCACACTGCCAACCATCAAGGATGTCCTGTACGCATCCATCACCACCGGTACTGTCCCTCCTGTCTGGAAACGGGCCATGGTCCGAGCATTACTAAAAAAAAACAATCTGGACCCTTCAGATTTTAGTAACTACCGGCCCATCTCCCTGCTCCCGTGGGCAAGTAAAATTTTGGAAAGATATATTAATTTACAACTGGTAAACTTCCTAGAAAACCATCAACTGCTAGACTCCACCCAGACGGGTTTTAGAACCAAACACTGAACTGAATCCGCCCTCCTCATGGTTACTGAGGAATCCAGAAAAATCCTGGATCAGGGAGGATCAGTGGCAGTGATCCTCCTTGACCTCAGCGCGGCATTTGATACGGTCAGCCATGACACCCTGCTGCACCGTTTGGCAAGTGTCGGGATCAAGGACAAAGCCTGGCTCTGGCTTAAATCCTTCCTTGAGGACAGATCCTTTCGAGTTTTCGATGGGGAATCTGTGTCCACCAGTAGACCACTAAAGTGCGGAGTCCCTCAGGGCTCCTCTATAAGCCCTGCCCTTTTCAACGCCTATATGAGGCCACTGGCTGAGGTTGTCCGTCCGTTTGGGGTTAAGATCATTTCCTACGCGGACGACACCCAGCTGGTGGTCTCACTGGCACAGGAGGCCAATACGCCAATGAATGGCGGACTTAGAGAGTGCCTACAGGAAGTAAAGAGCTGGATGTCTTCTTCATCCCTTAAGTTAAATGGCGACAAAACGGAGCTGATGCTTGTTGTAAACTAAATGACGCAGGATACCAGTACCAGTAGAGCTCAGTGCAGTCATTTATTGTCACAGATGATAACAGCAATCTTCTTCCCAGCTGACCCAACTCATAACTGTTACAAGTTAGAATCACAGGGGAAGGCTAGAGCATAGAACAACCTAACACTCTGGAATACTGAATGGGAAAGGACACAAAGGAAGGGCTAACATAAATTCTGTGAAATACAAGTAAGTTAAATTACAACACATATTATCCCTTTAAATAACACAGCAAAAGAACAGCTCAACAATTAAATAAATAATCATAAAGGATTATAAAGGTTAACAAAACAAATCACAAAGAAAGAAAGACAGCTCAGCACAGATAATCATTCAAATAAGGAGGAGGTCAACGTGTTCTGGGAGCCCTAGTAACAGAAGGAGGTCCATCAGGTGAATTAACTCCAAGGGGTAAAGGAACAACTTGTTGGCACACATTAGATGCATCACCACCACCCTCTTCCCTTAGAACAACAGGAGAAACAGGAGGTACCTCCTCAAAAGCAGATAACAAGTAACCAGAAGTTGAAGCCAATTCTGAGTCACAAGAATCAGGCACCAGAGAGACACCACTCGAAGAAAGAAAATTAGGAGACAGACTTCACTTCTGAAATAAAGCAACATTACGAAGATTCCACTTCTCACCGTTCTCAAGAACAACATAATCAGGAAAAGAAAACTTAACTTTATAAGGACCTCTAAACTTGTTTAAACCTTTACACACTCTGCCGGGCTTAACCTTGACTACGTCACCACAGGAAATTTTCCGCACAGTATCATCAGGTTGAGACACACCATAAAGTCCCAGAGACTTATTCTTCAACCAGGAGGGATTCAACTTAGTTCCTGGACGCCTACCCCTCATCAACTCAAAAGGAGACTTGCCGTTAGACTCATGTGGAGTCGACCGATATGCCCAAACCATATCACGAACAGCATCATGAGAAAATCCACCAGAAGCCAAAGACATCTGAATAATCCCCTTGATAAGTCTGTTAGCCCTCTCACAAACTTCATTTGCACGTGGATTGTATAACGAAGTCCTGTGATGAGTAATGCCACAATTAATTAAGAAGTTACGCATGTCAAAAGATGTGAGTTGAGTACCATTGCCAGTAATCAGCGTATGAGGACACCCCTCTTCAGAAAACAAGACAGACAAAAACCTTATTGTGGAATTGGTAGTTATATCTCGAACAAACTTCACAGTAAGCCACTTTGAAAAAAGATCGATAACCACAATAGCGAAACGCTGATCCAGGGGCAACTCAGAAATAGGACCAATAAAATCAAGAGAAATGCTATGCCAAGGTCGTTGTGGAACAACAATCTCACCACAAGTATGACCACCTGCCAGCTTAAGTCTTTTCTCACTATTCTTACATTAGGAACAATTCTGAACCCAAGAAGCAATCTGGGCATCCATGGCTGGCCACCAAAAATCAGTTTTAACCCTACGCTGGGTGAAAGTTTGACCTAGATGGCCTTCATGAGCCAAAGCAATAACTTTAGATCTTAACGAAACTGGAGGAACAAACCTATCTCCTCGCATCAAAATAACACCGTCAGAAAAGGACAACTCATCCAGAATTTTTATATAAGGACGAGCAGAAACAGGAACACAACTTTCCCGTCGTACACCTGTCTTCATCATATCCACAACAGCCTTTAAAACAGTATCTTGAGACATAGCGGAGGACCAATCAGCTTGAGTGAAAGTGCCAACACCCAAAGATAACACGTCCTGCACAAATGCTATCGCAATATCATCCTGCAGATCCAATTCATCATTAGCATGACAGTCAACAGAAAGTCTAGATAGACAATCTGCCTGAATGTTACGCCAACCTTGGACAAAAGAAATATCATATTGATACTCCTGAAGTCTAGATGCCAACCTGGCAAGTCTAGGAGAGCCTTTACCTGAACTACCCGGAGAGAGAATACTGATAAGGGGTTTGTGGTCAGTGAACAATTTAAAACGAGTACCCCATAAGTACGTTCGGAAGTACTGCACTGCCCAAGCAGCAGCCAGTGCCTCTTTCTCAATCACTGAGTAGTTTTTCTCAGAAAGAGACAAAGTGCGTGAGGCAAATGCAACAGCCCTCAGACCTTCATCATACTTCTGCAAAAGAACAGCTCCCAATCCTGTCGAACTAACATCAACCATTAGGGTGGACATGCGCTTAATATCAAAAGGTGCCAACATTTTTGCGTCACACAATTCATGTTTGATATCATTAAAGCATTTTTCATGAGAATCATTCCATACAAACTTTACCCCTTTTTTTAAAAGCGATCTTAAAACAACTGTCTTGTCTGAAAAGTTTTTCATAAAATTCAATGAGGCCCATAAAGGATCTGAGTTGGTCTTTGTCAACCGGGCAAGGTGCTAAACGTATCGCCTCTAATAGGTTTTTCTTAGGTTTAACACCCTGTGAGGAAATTTCATACCCCAAATACTCAATCTGTGGCACTAAGAAAGAGCACTTCTCTTTGCGTAAAGTTAGACCTGCTTCCTGAATTCTAAAGAGAACTTCCTTAAGAGTAGAGTTATGATCCTCAACAGTCTTTCCAAAGATCAAGATGTCATCTTGAAAATACACTGCTTTGTCTATGCCCTTAAACAATTGTGTCACCATGCGTTGAAACACACTGGCAGCTGATGTAAGGCCAAATGGGAGATGGGTAAATTGGAAAGTGCCCTCAGTGGTAATGAAAGCTGTGAGACTCTTCGATTCATCATGAAGACGAATCTGGTGGTACGCACTCTTAAGATCAAGTTTGGTAAAGAATTTAGCCCCATTCAAAGTAGAAACTAACTCCCCTATATTGGGAAGTGGGAAAGTGTCTGCAATAACATTTTTGTTAAGGGACCTAAGGTCCACACAGAACCTAAACTTCCCATCTGATTTGCGTGAAATCACTACCGGGGACACCCAATCAGAAGCCTCAACGGGTTCTATGACCCCCCCTGTAACATTTCATTTATTAGATTTTTCACTTCATCTCTAACAGTTCAAGTCAAGTCAAAACAAGCTTTATTCGATTGATTAAAATCATAAAAGCACAATCAAGAAATACAGTGTCACATTTCATCAATTTAAAAAGGCATTAAACTTTTATGATAATATCAATACATACAAAAGTTATTAAAAATGGGCATGATAAAAAAAACTATTTAAAAACAGTAAAAGGAGAACACCAAGTATATGATCACCCCGTCAGGTTCTTCGGGGATAGTTTCCTGGTCTTAACACGCATAGCAGCTACCAGGAAGCTAGCAACCCCCGAAAATTACCCTTGTAGATCCTAGTAGTTGTAGATGGAGGAGAGCTGGGCGTACTTGTAAAAAACCTGCATCTCTCAGAATTGGAGCTAAGAACCGTCTTCTACCCTCCTTAAAGTGGTCACAGAACATTACAAAGTGCATAAGAGACTGCTCTGAGAAATTGTCACAACTACATGGGTTTAGTGTGTCAGGTACCCCCACACTGGGAAATCACCTAGAGAGTATTGTATGATGTTGAACCTGAATCTGATAAGGAGGTGACGATGGAATGGTTTACTAACAATTTTCAAATAGGGTTCTAGAGAGGGAGTAGTTAAGAGCAAAAAATTCGCTCTTACTTTTGGCCTCTTCTTCCCTAGCGTGATTAGCCCTGAGCAAAAAATGTTCCTTGATCCATTTTACATCTCCTTTGACTAAGGTGTTCGGGTGATTGTAAAGATCTGGCCTACCCATCTTATTCAGTGTGTTCTTAATATATGCTAGCCAGGGAATTTTAGACACCTTATCTAGCACCATGCAGTCTTTAAGGATGCAGTGGTTCAAGGGAATATCATTGTTTAACCAGGTTTTTGCCCAGTAGACCAGGGGGGCCAGTTGTAACTCATCGGTGACATAGCCTATGCCTAACTCAGTGTGCAGGGAGAAAACTGGTGTTGATTGTGGGACTCCTAACAATATTCTAAGGAAATTGTTTTCCGCTGTTTGTATTTTACCTTGTGGCGCAAAGCCCCACAAGGGGGCACCATACATGGCTATAGACAGACATTTTGTCTTATATACTTTCAAGAGGGCATCCATTGGACGCGAACCCAGTCGCTTTGCAAAGCTCATCAGAGCTGAGGTTGATCTCTTAACTGCAAGGCTTTTCGCATTTAATTGGGCGGTCCAGGAGCCCCCCTCCTCGAAGATAACTCCCAGATAGGTAAAAACTGGTACCCTGGTCACCCCCTCACCAGTGCAGGTAAACGTCTTTAGCTTTTGAGTTTTTATGCGTTTCCCTGCCACCATTATATGTGTTTTTTTATTGTTAATTGCCAGGTCGAGTGATACCATGAACTCTCCAAATACATCAAGGAGTTTCTGCAAACCTACCCCTGTGCGGGCTAAAAGCACCGCGTCGTCCGCGTATAATAATACGGGCACCAGGGAGTCCCCCACTCGTGGGATGTCAGGTGTTGAAACCGCCAGTTCTTTACCCAATGAGTTAATGTAAAGGGTAAATAGAAGGGGGGCCAGGATACAGCCCTGCCTGACACCCCTTCTAGAATGGAAAGGCCGGGTACAGCTGCCCTCCCGGTCGATTCTTATAGAGGCTGACAAGTCAGTGTGGAGTGACGCTAGGAAATTAACCAGCAGGGGGTCAATGACCAGGCTGGACAATATGGCCCATAGCTTGGATCGAATGACCAAGTCAAAGACCGAGGAGAGGTCCATGAAGGCCATGTATAGATTTCCCTCTTTGGCCTTGGTGTATTTGCCAACTAGCATAAGGAGGTTTAGGCACTGATCCATGGTTCCTCTCCTGGCCCTAAACCCATACTGCAGTTATGAAAGAACCCCCTTCTCCTTTATGTAATCCCCCTGTCTATGTAATATGACCCTGCCCAGGATCTTGACGGCAGAGTCAATCAGTGATATCGGCCTATAACAGGCCAGGTCTGTTCGAGAACCTTTCTTATAAATGGGAATGATGGTGGAGGACGACCATGATTTGGGGAACCCAACTGTACAGGAGGTTGGTGAGTATTTTAGCCCACATAATCAGGGGTGACCTATAAAGATCTGCTGGAACGCCATTTGGGCCCGGGGCCTTACATTTTGTCATTTCCAAGATCGCCCTACTAACCTCATGCTCGCTAAATTGTAGGGGAACAACAGGGACCATGGGCCAATGGTGCCTGTCTAGTGCTAGTGACCCTTCGCTGTTATATATTTGACTAAAATGGGCGACCCAATCTTCCTCAGGGATCACGCAGTCCATGATAGAATTTTCCTCCTCGGAAAAGTGGGAGTGAATAATCACTGCCCAAAATTTGGAACTGTCTTTCAAGATATTGATAGATGTAAGATTGTCCCAAGCCTCATTTTTTATGGACTTTTTTCGATTAATGGTGGTTAGTCTGTAGATTTTCCTGCACTCAGTCACCCGCTCACAATTTCTTGGCTGCTGTTTAAGGGCCGCCATAAGCCCCTTGTGGGCCTTAGAGCATTCCCTATCGAACCACCTTGGGCAGTTATTTTCAACTCGCTTCTTTCTAAGTGTTAGATCACAGTTCACTTGAGTACAGATGTTAGAAAAAGAATTAATAATATCAATATCAGCTGCCGAGCTGTCTGTACATGTTAATAAATCTGCGTGAACATTTGCTTTCAGATGCTGAATGAATGTGTCCGGGACCACCTTGGACCAGTTTAACCTTCTTCCCTGATCCTTGGGAACAATGGAATCACGACAACCACCCAGACGCTCAACCTGGGTTGTGTTGTTATTACCAATATTTAAAGTCAAAATCAAGGGATTATGATCGCTAAAGGCGGAAACCTTGACTTCCAGGGAGGATACCACATCAGCTAGTCCCGCTGAAATAAAGATGTAGTCTATAACAGTGTTTGCATCTCTTCCTGTGAACGTCGCTGCCCTGTTCTCCCCCTCAGGCCCAGCAATTTCAAACAGATTTACGTCGGCAAGTAATTCTTCCAACTCCATCCCCTGCGGTATATGTTCAAAATGGGGACTTGTGGCACCCGGGAGTGCCAATTGTTGTTTAGAAAAACATTCCCAGCCACAGGGGTGAATATTAAAATCTCCCATAAGCAGGATTTCGAATAAAGCTGTTTGATGCGACTTGTAGTGAGAAAGAAAAAACGATAAGGACCTTAAATGTGTGTTATATGATGCCTTATCCGGTGCATTGTAAAAATGTACAATTAAAATTATTGGGAGGTTTGGCCTAGCCCATTCTACACATAAGATGTTATCTGATGATGATTCTATTTTCTTCATGGAGCCTGCCAATTTAATAGAGGTGATTGTATATAAGCCTCCTTTGGGTCTCCCTCCCAGTCCTGCAGTCGCTTTAACAAAAAAGCTACAATAGCCATTTAGATAGAAATTTCCATTTGTGTCCCATGTCTCCTGGAGACACATGATGTCGTGTTGAGTTACAAAATGAACCCATCTTTCGTCCGAGGCTTTCTTTCTTAGCCCTGCTATATTCCAGCTAAGTACCATTGGTTTATGGCAATGACTATCTAACATGGAAATCTCCTGATCATTCAAGTGGGTGGGTGATAGTCAGTCCACTAGGTCCAGGGTAGAGGGGTTTACGAGTGATGAGAACCGATTACTTAGAGCAACGGGTTCCACCTGAGTTTCAGCTGAGTGAACAGGGACATTTTGTGTAATTGTAGCGGACTTATCCCCCACCCGCAGCCGTGCCTGTTGTGCTTGGTAAGAATAATGTTTCGCATCCCGTACCCTTCCTGTGTGTCCTAGTAGTGACGGAGTGTGCCTCAGTCGTGGTTTGACCTGTCGGAGAGGAGGAGGTGGATAGAAATAGCCTAGTGGCAGGGGTCTAATGCCTACGCCATCTGGCTCAGATCCATCGCAGAGTAGTGTGGTAACCAAATTAGGACTGTTAAAGTTGACAATCACACAATCACCAGTAATACATTTCTCCCTTCGCCCCACCTAGTCCACCCTTCTGGCAGCTATGATGTTTTTCCCCACATCCAAACTCCCACTGCTGAACTGTGTACACCATCTTCTGGTTCTGTTTAGTAGATCCTGTTCTGATTCCCTCTGGTTGGTATTGAGACGTGGGATCCCAGTTAGGATTACAACTAGTGGTGCTGCATCTGGAGGGAGATCCACTATGTTGTTTTGTCTAGCATGCCACCCACTATGTCTTCGGTCATTTTCTATTGGCTTGCCTGTCCTGTCCTCCGGCCTACCCCCCAAGGCTAAGTTCATGTGTGTCTCCCCTTGAGGTGTTGCGCTCCCTTTTGGAGGGTTTATGCAGGCTGTATGACTATGGCTATTAGCCTGAATTGGTGAGCCCATGACCACCTCCTGACTACCAGACAGTTCCAGGTTTTTGTGGGCTCGCTTCTCAGTATAGGACTTCAGGTCTTTTAGAAAATTGTCAATGCGTTCACATTTGTGCAAGATGTTTTCGACACATTGTTTCAAAGTATCCACTATGTCCTTTGCAATATTAACCAATAGGGGTGCCAACCTGGATTCAAACAGTTCTTCTATCACGACTGTCAAGTCAGCGTGGGAGCCCTGGGTAGCTGTAATATCTGCTTTAGATGTAGGCAATTTGCGTGGTTTATTTCCTCAGGGTTTTTTGTTTCTTTGCATGAGGGATTGCTGTGGCTCCGGTGAGGCCACCTTACTGTTGTTTTGGGAAGGTAGCTGATTTACCCTGCAAGGGGATTGAGGGGCCGCCACAATTATGTTTGGTTCAAGTGGAATATGACGAGCCAGTTCTAGTTGTAATTGAGGTTGTAACTGTGAAACGGATTCATCCTGGGAAACCCTAGTTGCCGCATCAACCTTACAAGTCCCAGTTCTTTCTCCGCAATGGCAATTTCATTGTTCAAAGCCCCCACCGCAGAGGTAAGATAAGAAATGATTGATTCGGATTTACGTGGGACTTTAGCATTCTTACCTTCGCTGCCCTTTATTGCCAGTTTGCGTTTACCCATAGCACTGGGCAGAGTGACAGGCCCTGCCCTGCCTCTTCCTGGCACGGACGGCCACAGACGGCCCCGCCCTTGTCCCGGGCTTCTCCCGGGCGACTCCCGCGTCGCGGGGAGTATGATGCTGTTATGTAGGGTGGGCGGTGCTGGCGTGTCTTGTCCCCGGGCCAGGTGGTATCCGCTGAAGGATCCTGGGGCTTGGAGTCCGCCTCGGTGTTCCGGCGCGACTTCAACAAGCCCAGGGTTAGAGTGTTATTCCGTTTTGCCTCCAAAGTACTGGCAGAAACAGCAAAGGGCTCCGCTGCCCCCCTTGACAGAATACCGCCCCTCACACCTCCACGCTGCGGCTCTCTAACAGTTATAGGGACTCTGCGGAGCTTGTGCTGAATGGGAATAGCATTTTTCTTTAATAAAATTTTATGGACATAACCATCAAGTCGACCCAATTCACTTCTGAAAACACTTTCAAACTTATGCATGATGTCATTCAAATATTCATCATCTACCACCATGACTTGACACTCAGCACGAGGATCTACTCTAATATGAAGGTCGTACTGATGAATCCACCCTAGGATTGGAGGACCATCTAGTGCTACATATACCTTTCCATCAATAATTCTGCCTGAAAAAGAAAAATTTTTCGCATCAAAATACCCCAACATTTCTATGTGTTCACCTTGGAACCCAGTGGGAACAATGTCACATTGTAGCAAAGAGACATCAGGCCATTCTTTCTTAAACAAAGGTTCTGGAATTATTGTATGCCTCGAACCCGTGTCTACCATTAAAGTGACATCACGACCATTTATATTGAATTCGGCCTTTGGACGAATTTCTCTCTTTTCGTTGATGAGATTTACATCAGAAAGAGGTTCTACAACTACTAAAATGTTGTCATTATCCCTGTGAAAGTCCATAATGTCATCTTGTACAACGGCCACTCTCTGTTTACCTTTGAAACGACACATTTTGGAAAAGTGACCTACTTTTCCACACTTCAAACACTCCTTATTATTCGCGAAACAAAACCTTGCATCGGAAGAAAGGGTATTACTCCCGCACCTTGAGCAAAATTTTACATTAGGCTTCACATTCTGCTTTTGTTTGTAAACAAACTTTCCTTTAGATTTCAAAACAGCAACAGACTCATCATCACAACCCTCTAATTCTTGTGAAGTATAATCAGAAACAACTGAGAGAGAAGTTGGTTTATGCAACTCCTTCATGCATAACTCTGATTGTTCTACCACTTTGCCAAGGTCAATAGCAGTTTTGAGAGAAGGATTTTTGGCTGCCCAGAGCCGCTCTTGGATCTTCTTATTGTTGCACTGTACTATTAGTTGGTCTCCCACCATCTCGTCAGCCATGGCTCCAAAGTTACACTTGACTGATAGTTCTCTAAGTCGAGCTACAAAATCGTCAACACACTCCTCAGCACGTTGTTTATGAGTATAAAATTTAAATCTATTCAAGACTAAATTTTCTTCCTTGGCAAATCGGATTTCTAGACGAGACATGGCATCAGTATATTCATCAGGAGCAGATTGCGCAGATGAGTGTAACTGTTGAGGTAAGTATTTAAAAATACGCTGAGCCTCTTTTCCTAAAGCACTTAGTAATAAAGCTTTTTTACGTTTAGCAGGAAATTGCTGGCCATCTAAAGCATCTAAGTAGTTCTCGAACATGACTATCCAGTCTTCCCAAGGAATGAGAGGAGTACCAGGTTCGGACAAAAATGGTGGAGGTAGAGCAACATTAATTTGTTGAGCCATACTGCTTTATTAAGTGGTGAACAAGTTTCAAAGTTGTATTGTAAACAAGTTGTTACCAGGAAAATTGGCCTTGTGTGAAAGTAAGTATACTACAATTAAAAGTAAGTAGATACAAGTAAAATTTTGAGTCACCGTGAATTTGGGCCGAGTCCTTGCTCGTTGTGCG
This sequence comes from Lissotriton helveticus, assembly GCF_964261635.1. Lineage (NCBI taxonomy): Eukaryota > Metazoa > Chordata > Amphibia > Caudata > Salamandridae > Lissotriton > Lissotriton helveticus. The sequence continues at coordinate 527,512,899 of NC_136072.1, forward strand.
CAGAGAAGCTCCGGGGAAGACGAACAAAGTAAACAGAGAAATCCAAGATGGCGGCACGTTGCGTGGTGACGCGGGTCAGGAAACGTTGCTAGGATACTTCGAGACGCAGCGCGAGTATCACGAGAACACAGCTGATGACGCTCTCGTGGCTGCGCTCGAGACAGAGACGTTAAGGGTGACGTCTAATCCCAAAAGTTAATCAACGTCCAAACGAACCTTTCCTGAAGTTACCGATTGATCCAGCCGATGAGAGGCGTCGCGATGACCGTAGGAAGGACAAGGCACTGCACGCAGGATCCGTTTTTATTTTCTTTTTGAGAAGAGAGAACTCGCTGCCGTTTCTGTCTGTGGCTCGGTATCCTCGAATCAGGTCAGCTACCAAATCGTCGCCAAAATGTTGTAAACTAAATGAAGCAGGATACCAGTACCAATAGAGCTCAGTGCAGTCATTTATTGTCACAGATGATAACAGCGATCTTCTTCCCAGCTGACCCAACTCATAACTGTAACAAGTTAGAATCACAGGGGAAGGCTAGAGCATGGAACAACCTAACACTCTGGAATACTGAATGGGAAAGGACACAAAGGAAGGGCTAACATAAATACTGTGAAATACAAGTAAGTTAAATTACAACAATGCTCCTGGGCCCCTCCGTTCCCAGTCTCTTCAACTCTCTGTGGCCCCCCTGCCTAGGCACCCCCCCGGCACCCAAGGACAACATCAAGAGTCTAGGAGTGTGGCTAGACAGATCCCTCTCATTCAATACCCAGGCCACAAACCTCTTGGCTACCTGTTTTGGCCTCCTTAGGATGTTAAAGAAAATCCTCCCCCTTTTACCCACGGAGGCTAAGCAGGTAGCCATCCAGGGCTTAATACAGTCCCGCCTAGATTTTAACAACGTGCTCTACCTTGGCGCCCCTGACTATACTTTACGCAGACTACAGACAGTGCAGAACTGTGCGGCCCGCACACTGCTTGAGCTTCCTCGCAGGCAATCAGTAAGAGCCGGTCTGGTCAGCCTCCACTGGTTACCAGTGCGCCAGAGAATTCTCTTCAAAGCCATGTGCTTTGCCCATCAGGCCTTCTGGGACACAGGTCCTATGATTACCCGGGACTTAGTCACCCACTACCAACCTAACAGAAACCTTCGCTCAGGCCAGACCTACTTGGCCACGATTCCAAGAATAAAGAAATCTAGATCTGGCGGCAGGACGTTTGCCTACAATGCCTCTAAGATTTGGAACACTCTCCCCCTTCAGCTTAGAACCAACCCTAACCTCTCCGTATTCCGCAAGCAGCTAAAGACATTTCTTTTTAATCCCCCCTCATTAATTTCCTGCTAGCCACTTTACGAGGTCTCCTCTGTTATTACCAGCGCTTGGACGCCCCCGGGCACCAATTCGGGCTCTATAAATTCACATCCATTTCCATTGCCATTTCCAATGGCTGCCATACAAAAGGCCACACTTCCATGTGTTCCGGGTTAGGGACTTAGACATTGGTAAGTATTCGATTTCATAATTTTTCCCTACCTATTACCACTTAGTTAAAGTGGTAATAGGTAGGGGAAATTATATATACTTTCCAGTGTTGAATTTTCTTTTTTTAATGATATATATATTTATGTAAAACAATAAAAAATTGTTAATACACTTTATTTACCAAATATGACATGTTCTTGTCTATTCGCTCCTTTGCACTTAAATATTGTACTTCCTGTTTTTAAAAAACCTGAATATATTTTTTACCCTTGTATGAATTTGAATGTGTATCATACTCATTCTTTGCACTTACACTTTGACGGGGGTTTCTTCCCTGGGCGGCAATTTTAGTTGTGCCACGCGCTCCCTCTCGTTAGCGCTCTAGTGGCTGCACGCCGTCCTGCCTCAAACCCCATTTAATGGCCAGAGAACGGACGTGCCAAATGCAAGCTCGTCTGCGCCCGTCCGCGCCTGATCGGGACCAGGGGCCACGACACCTGGGCCAACTACGATTAATACATTTAGTTATTCATCTAAACAGCTATTAGAGTACTGCAATAAGACTCTCTCAAACTGCACTTTGTTTAACCATGATGAAGATTCCCCTAGATGTTCACACTATGAGTTTGCCTTCAATCCGGTGATGGGCAAGGATTATGATGGTCTTTAATGAGAGTGGCTCAGAGAATTTTATTTATACTAAGCTACAGGGGCTTACCTCACAAAAAAACACATTTTTATCTTATAAGGAATTTACCTTTTACAATATTAACGGCCGCTCGCTTCTTAAACACAAGGCGGACATCTTTGATCTTTTGATCAATGAGCAGCCTGATGCTGTTTTTATTACAGAGACCTGGCTGCATGAGAGCTCAGGTCCTGATGTAGCCTCAGCACTTCCTACGAACTATTCCATTGTCAGGAAAGACAGGGAATCAAAGATATGGGGGGCATTATGGTGTTATCTACAATAAGTTTTTCAATTGTATATTTGAAGATTTACCCTTGACTGTCTGCGAGGCCTCCTTATTTAAAATCACACTTACACCCCAGTTAACTTTTTCAGGTATACTGGTTTATATGAGGCCATTAAGGAGGTGATGGACAGAGGCGGTAGAGGAATACTCTTATTGCTAGATCTATCTGCGGCCTTTGACACCGTCCCCCATGACCGTCTCCTGCAGAGACTGCGGGTGTGTGGGTTTTGGGGTACAGTGTTTAATTGGTTTGCCTCCTTTCTAAAAGACCGCCAGCAAACAGTGTGGTCTCCTACCTTCGCTGTCCCCATCCCTCCCCTAGAGGTGGGTGTACCTCAGGGCTCCATCTTGAGCCCGACTCTTTTTAATATATATATGACACCCTTAGCTACTCTAGCAGAGAAATATGGAGCCAAAATCGTATCGTACCTGGATGACACCTGCAAAACAAATATGGATTCTAATGGAGACAGGATAGACAGCTGCCTTACAAAAGTGTTCTCCTGGTTCCAGTGCAACCAGCTTAAGTGCAACCCCAGGAAGTCGGAGATTATTTTCTTTGGCCACCACCCCGGTAATATCTGGCGTAGCTGGTGGCCCGCCGACATGTCCCCTCCTTTGACATCCGTAAAATTAGTGAAAAACCTGGGGTGAAGCTGGATGAGGACCTTTTCATGCAGTCTCAGATACAGTCAGTGGTCGGCACTTGCTTCTGCATGCTTAGGATGCTGAAGCAGTTCCTACCTCTTCTGCCTATCCCCCACAGAAAAACGGTAGTCCAAACCTTAATATTTCTAGACTGGACTACGTGAATGCACTTTACCTAGGGCTACCAGAGTATCTACTGCCCAGAATGCAGCTGCCAGGGCAATATTGTTGCTTGGCCCTAGAGTTCGCATGAGGACACAATTGAGTTCCTTGCATTGGCTCCCTGTCCGCAAGGGATTCAATTTAAGTCCTTGGTTCTCACCTTCAAGGCTCTCCATGTCAGTGGCGCTGGGTACATCGCGAAGAGAGTGCAATTCTACCATCCTCCTCGCACTCTCAGGTCTTCAGCACTTCAATTGGCTCGTATTCCTGGACATCTGCAAGGCCGCATCGGGGGACGTTCCTTCCAGGTGCAGGCCACAAAACTGTGGAATGAGATGCCGCTGGAACTAAGGTTGATGCCGGATCTCCTGGCATTCAGGAAATCACTGAAAACTTGGTTGTTTCAGCTCCAACTGCCCGGATCAGCGGCTACTGTGGCTTAGCGACATTAATCATCTTGCTTAGCGCTGGGACACTCAACTGAGTAGCTGTGAGCTTAACAAAACCCATTTAACATAACATCGTCCCCCTGGACCTCCTGGACCATGGGCTTTGTCTTTTCCCAACTTAGTAACCCACTACCTTCTGAATGCTGCCAATTTTACCGTCCTGGGGGATCTGAATCTCCATTTTGACGACCCAGCATGTGTAAAAAAGTGGTGCATTTATTGCCAATCTCGCAGCAATGAATATCCAACTCTGCAACTCAGATCCAACTCACATGGCTGGTCATTAATTAGACCCCATCTTTGTTAACTTGTCCGATATTTGCTGTCCCCCGGTCCTCCCACTGTGCTGGTCGGATCATTTTGCTGTTAACTTTCGGATAAAAGTTGCTTATGGCCCTCCGGTAGCCTCAATGGGAACGAAGCTCAAAACTAGAAAATGGAAAAAGCTTGATATTGGAGCTCTAAATAATCTTCTATCCAACAGCACACCTTTTACTAAACAAATGGCAATTGTGGATTTTGGGACTATTCAAAGTTGGATTCTTAAATCAATTGATATTTGTCTTCCCCTCTCCAACAAGCGGATTATTAATCACTGTCCCCCGGCCCCCTGGATATGGATAATGAAACAGCAAAATGTAAAACCTTAGAAAGACAATGGATGAAGAACTACGTGCTGGACACCAAATTGGCCTAGAAATAGGCCATAAGGAACTATCACTCTCTGTGTTGAGCAGCCCGAGCTGAATATGTTTCCTCTACAATTTCTAAAGCTCAGAACTGCTCTAAGACCCTGTTGAAGGTGGTCAAAGAACTCTCCGGATCAGAAAGTCAGACTACCCCTCTTATCCTCAATGAAACGCAATGTGATGATCTTGCCAACTTTTTTGTGAGCAAAGTTGAAAAAATATATATTCTGCACTGGCCGGTGACAATCTGACTAACATCTTACAGCCAGCCAATACCTCTCCCAATGCAGCCAGCGACATATGCCCAGTGAACTTTAAGAATATTAAATCCACCAATAAATTGGAAACTTGGTCTCTCCTGAACACAAACTCTTTTAATCAGCTTTTAGCCAGCTTTAAATCCGGCTCTCCTTGCGATTTACTCCCCAACTCTGTGCTGAAGCAACTTGAGTTTCCTTCACTTATGCTAATCATGAAGCTCCTCAATGCCTCCTTACAGGAGGGAATAGTCCCGCCTGAATGGAAACATGCTATGGTTCTCCAGCTCTTAAAGAAGGCTAATGCTGATCCTTCGCAGCCTTCTAACTTTCGACCAATCTCACTGCTTCTGGCCTTTTCCAAGAATTTGGAAAAACATATAAACTCCCAACTATCCTCCTTTGTTGAGTCCTAGACCTTCCTACAACCTTCACAATCAGGTTTTAGAGCAGGGTTTTCAACTGGAACAATTTTATTAGGAGTCACCAAAATGCTTCGTCACTGTCTGGACATTGGTGACACGGTCGTCCTTATTTTACTTGACCTGAGTGCTGCATTTGACACGGTGTCACACACCGTGTTGCTGAAAACTTTGCAATCCCTGGGCATTGAGGGCCTTGCACTTCAATGGCTGGACTCTTTCCTTACCAACCGTACGTTTCAGGTTTTCCCCTCCACGGCCAGCTCTAAAACTCACTTATCTCCTTATGCAACTCAGATCCAACTCACATGGCTGGTCATTAATTAGACCCCATCTTTGTTAACTTGTCCGATATTTGCTGTCCCCCGGTCCTCCCACTGTGCTGGTCGGATCATTTTGCTGTTAACTTTCGGATAAAAGTTGCTTATGGCCCTCCGGTAGCCTCAATGGGAACGAAGCTCAAAACTAGAAAATGGAAAAAGCTTGATATTGGAGCTCTAAATAATCTTCTATCCAACAGCACACCTTTTACTATACAAATGGCAATTGTGGATTTTGGGACTATTCAAAGTTGGATTCTTAAATCAATTGATATTTGTCTTCCCCTCTCCAACAAGCGGATTATTAATCACTGTCCCCCGGCCCCCTGGATATGGATAATGAAACAGCAAAATGTAAAACCTTAGAAAGACAATGGATGAAGAACTACGTGCTGGACACCAAATTGGCCTAGAAATAGGCCATAAGGAACTATCACTCTCTGTGTTGAGCAGCCCGAGCTGAATATGTTTCCTCTACAATTTCTAAAGCTCAGTACTGCTCTAAGACCCTGTTGAAGGTGGTCAAAGAACTCTCCGGATCAGAAAGTCAGACTACCCCTCTTATCCTCAATGAAACGCAACGTGATGATCTTGCCAACTTTTTTGTGAGCAAAGTTGAAAAAATATATATTCTGCACTGGCCGGTGACAATCTGACTAACATCTTACAGCCAGCCAATACCTCTCCCAATGCAGCCAGCGACATATGCCCAGTGAACTTTAAGAATATTAAATCCACCAATAAATTGGAAACTTGGTCTCTCCTGAACACAAACTCTTTTAATCAGCTTTTAGCCAGCTTTAAATCCGGCTCTCCTTGCGATTTACTCCCTAACTCTGTGCTGAAGCAACTTGAGTTTCCTTCACTTATGCTAATCATGAAGCTCCTTAATGCCTCCTTACAGGAGGGAATAGTCCCGCCTGAATGGAAACATGCTATGGTTCTCCAGCTCTTAAAGAAGGCTAATGCTGATCCTTCGCAGCCTTCCAACTTTCGACCAATCTCACTGCTTCCGGCCTTTTCCAAGAATTTGGAAAAACATATAAACTCCCAACTATCCTCCTTTGTTGAGTCCTAGAACTTCCTACAACCTCCACAATCAGGTTTTAGAGCAGGGTTTTCAACTGGAACAATTTTATTAGGAGTCACCAAAATGCTTCGTCACTGTCTGGACATTGGTGACACGGTCGTCCTTATTTTACTTGACCTGAGTGCTGCATTTGACACGGTGTCACACACCGTGTTGCTGAAAACTTTGCAATCCCTGGGCATTGAGGGCCTTGCACTTCAATGGCTGGACTCTTTCCTTACCAACCGTACGTTTCAGGTTTTCCCCTCCACGGCCAGCTCTAAAACTCACTTATCTCCTTATGGAATGTCCCAGCGCTCTGTACTGAGCCCTATGTTGTTAAATGTCTATGTTGTCAAAGACGCAGAGCTGTCCCTATTACCCAATCCCTGCAGGTAAGGAATCTGAATCATCAACTCTCAGATCTGGTTTGAGGAGAGTTGCGTCCTGGATGCAAGATATTTTACTCAAACTAAACGGAGAAAAAACAGAAGTTCTGATTTTTGGGAAAAAACTAGTTTTCTGGGGTCCCCAGCACTGGTCCTTGGAAATTAGTGTTTTACTCCAGCCTCCTCATCAAGTTCGTAACCTAGGCTTCATCATTGACCATCAGTTATCAATTAAACATCAAGTTGGGATGGTGGCTTCAATGTGCTTTACCGTTCTTAAAAAGCTAAAGAAGATTCTTTGGATGTTGCCCTTCTCTACTCAGAGAACCGTAGTCCAGGCCCTTGTTACTTCTAGCCTGGACTACAGCAACGTCTTATATCTGAGCTCAGTATTAGAGAATGAGAGGTACCCCTTAATCTTATCAAGGGAAATGGGGTTCAAATACCTAAAAACAAAACGATCCCCTTGATCTAATTTGAAGTGTGACTAAAATTCGAACACTTTTAAAAAACAATTGCTATGTAACCAAATGTAAGTACTTTATACTTTTATTCTGCGATAATGAATTTAAATTCTTGTTGAACACACATCCCATTATCCCTGCGATATACGACCTTCCTAAAATCCACAAAAACGTATCTGATCCACCCATGAGGCCCATCATAAGCAGTATAGGGTCCATGTTAGAACCTCTCAGTCGCTATGTTGACTTCTTTCTAAAACCTATGGTGAAAAAACAAAGATCATATTTAAAAGATACATCTCATGCCATATCCACCTTTGAGGGGCAGAGCTTCAACAGGGTGACCCAAATCTTGGTCACCCTGGACATTGAAGCGCTGTACACCAACATCCCTCAAGATAGCACCATCGATGTGATTTCCCCAATTTTAGAGACAGAAGACTTAGCAGGGGGTAATAAGGACTTCATCATGTCATGTATTCAATTGATTTTGAAAATAAATATTTTCCTTTTCAAAGACGAATTGTACTTACAAACCAAGGGGACCAGTATGAGGGCCACTTGTGCCACCAGTCTGGCTTTCCCCTACGTGGGCAATTTTGAACAACAGCACATTTTTAATGAGGTGGCTCCATTTTTGGAGAACTAGCTGGCACCGTTACATAGACGACATAATATTTATTTGGAGCGGTGCCAGCAGTGAATTAGATACCTTTCTTGAATGGTTGAATTTAGGAGACCCTAATCTCAAGTTCACTGGCCACTATAGTAATGAGAAAGTGGAGTTCTTAGACATTATTATTAAAAATGAGGATGAAGTGTTAAAAGTGGAGCTTTACACAAAGCCCACTGATAAAAATTCCCTGTTACTATATACAAGTAATCACCCACAAGCAAAAAAAAATAATATCCCATTTGGTGAATTTTTAAGGTTGAGGAGATATTGTACAAACTTGAAAGACTTTTACCATCTTGCAGAAAATACTAAAATAAAGCTAAGAGCAAGAGGTTACCCCAATAAATTAATCAAACACTCACTAAAAAGAGTGCAATTCTATGACGGGGATAGTCTTTTGGATCAAAATAAAGAAAAGAATAACAACTCCTTGGATAGAGTAGTTTTTGTCACTCAATATTCACATATAAGCAAACAAATAAAGAACATAGTTAATAGGAATTGGAAGATTTTAAATTACAATACAGAGGCTCAACTTCAGAAACCTCTTTTTTCCTTCAGAAGGAATAAAACTATTAGAAACTCTTTAGTTAAAACGTATAAAACCCCTAGGGAAATACAAACCACCATAGGAGGCATTGCAGCGATAGGGAACCACAAATGTGGGACCTGCTCTATTTGCCCCATTGCATAGAAAGGAAAGATTTGACTTTTGCTGACAAACATCTCATTGCTAGGACCCTCAACAACTGTCGTAGTAAAAACGTGGTCTACCTCCTAATATGTCCATGTGATCTAGGATATGTGGGGGAGGCCAGTAGAGAACTACGCACACGAGTATTGGAACACAAGTCAGCCATTCGAACCAATAAAACTAATGCCCCTCTCACAGAACACTACAGAAGTAAAAACCACGACTGTAATGACCTCAAATGGTTCATTTTAGAAAAAATTAGGGTCAACAGACGAGGAGGAGATTCAGAAACTCTTAGAAAAACTAGAGAACAGTGGTTTATGTGCCATCTTAATACGGTTAATAAGGGACTCAACTCTAGAGAAAATGTATTTAAGCTGCTGCAATGAGAAAGCGTTCCTATGTAAAAACTAATCGTTATGACCGGTAGTGAATGTTACCAGTAACACGCTGTTTTGGAAAGTTAATAGCTGTATTCCAATACAGGGACCCTTACATAACCACCGATTTGTACAAGCATGTGTTTGTTGACCGCATGCAATATATAATTGTTATGACCGATTTTTGACGGTCACAATGGACACTCTGTGTTGATAAGTCAATGGTTGTATTTTACTCCAGGGACTCATTATCAACTGCCTAAAAGTTGTTTTACCACAAGTATTTTTCCTCGTTTAACAGGCTCTATGGAGATTGCCACATGAGTGCAATTTTGTGCTCTCGATTTCCCCATGCATATTGCGGTAACGATAGTTGTCCCAGAGTTTGGATCCAGACCATTGGTCTAGTACCTGGCGAGCCTCGTAACTATTGAGGCAATATAACCAATAATATCTGACAGTGAATTCTCTCTCAATGCTACGTAAGTGACGTAGTAGAATGAGGGCACCGGGTAGCCGGTGCTAATAACATTGCCCGGACCGAAGAGGAAACCAACATTTGGCATTTCCGCTTTCCGGTTTGTAAGCGGCCAATGAGATACCCCTAGCCCTATCATGGGTTTTTGCATGTAAGCTTAATCATCCTGCTTTGCCATTGGTTGGTTAGATTTAACAACGTACCAATGGGATATTAGTTTGCAAGAGTTAAAAGCCAATCGTCCGCCGTATTGCTGTGTGACGGGGAACCCCAAGAGGGGAACCACGCTGAGGCACTATCAAGGTGAGAGATAGAGAACCTCCACACTCTGAAGGACTCTGGGGTTTTTCTGGTAATAAGCAACCGCATACTTAGGATGTCCGATTAATAGCCTGTGTGCTTCTATTTTTCTGCAGTAGCCTTCCCAAATTTTTTCGAGAATACCTGACTGCATTGAATTTCAACCAAGAGATTAGCGGAATCACGGAAATGCTCTTTTAGAGGTATGAGAGGAATCTATAGACATACCCAATAACGTATAGGGACATTAATCTAAAAAGTGTAGAATTACACATTGTGATCAATTTCTTCCCACAGTATCATATAAAGATCGATCCATAAAAGGTACAAAACATATAGTGGGAACCAACCCAGCATTTCGAATTGACCGCTGTGGTCCTAACTAAACCCATCCTCACTCAGGTAACTATATATATATATATACTTAACCCCTAGGCACTCAGATATTAAAAATAAGGGGTATTCTTAAACCTTTTTATTATGACCCTCTAGCACATAAAGCTGGCTTGCCAAAGAGCCTCGATAAACCAACCCTTTATGAAAGTCGAATAAGGTAGATCCTCTGAGGAACAGTCAGAAATAACTCCCAGAGCAACTAGTAGCAACGGTAAGAAGTGTAAATGTTTCTCCGTGAGCTTGAGCTAGCGTTTAAATAAGAATATTAGGATTGCGCACTTTCTTCTAAGATACTGATTTTGTATTACCCGCATAATAGATGGGGAAAGTCTGGAAGCAAGTGATAGCATGGCCTTTAGAAATTTTATAGTATGAATAACTACTCATATATATAGTTACCTCCAACAACTGTTTAATGCACATGAAAATGAGTAGAGCAGGAATGAGCAAGATAGAATAAAGTGATTATGTACTAGAGCGGTGAATAGCCTAAGAGATAATAGAGTGATATTGCTTTCGTGATAGATGAATTATCACAGAGGGTGACTATAGAGACTCATGTTTTTATCTATTGAATCGGTATTGTATTTGCACTAATTTTATCTATATATATTGTAGGGAGAAAATTGCTGACCCCTCACACATGACAGAAAAATATTGAAAAGTATTGATAAAGATGGTGTAACAAGCTGTATCCATCGAAACGCGTTGGCGCAATTTTTTTAGTACAATCTGGGAATCCAACACTGTTGTTGAAATATAGATTGTATCTATGTATAAAACAAAGTGGTAATACAGGAAATCGGATGTACAACTGTATTGAACAAGTCTCATGTCTTACATGTTTCTGTCTATCTTTAATTATGCGGGTCATAATTAGGGTGTAATAGTTTGATTTTACGTATATACTTTTGTATTTTGCAAAAAAAAAAAAAAAATTTATTGTATGATGCATATGATATTGTGTTTTTAATGTACCAGAATACCCAATTCTTGGAATAAAAGTATAATGTACTTACATTTGGTTACATAGCAATTGTTTTTTAAAAGTGTTCGAATTTTAGTCAGACTTCAAATTAGATCAAGGGGATCATTTTGTTTTTAGGTATTTGAACCCCATTTCCCTTGATAAGATTAAGGGGTACCTCTCATTCTCTAATACTTTGTATGTACAACCTGCTGGTTGGAGAGGCGTTTTGTCTCATTTTCTGGATACTGAACTGATCTATTTTCTCAGTACAGGGACGTCAGTCATACCATAATGGACAAATTAAAAACCTTTGGTTTTTCTGATGACCAATATAATAAATTAATGAATTTGAACCCACGTAATGGTGGTTCAAAAGGACTCAATAACACAAGCCATGAACAACTAGTGAAGATTCTCAATTTAAAAAAGAAACAAATACGAACAGAGCTTCACGCGGAATTCCTGATTGACTATTTAAAAGCAGGGGTGATACCGATTGGTCTTCAGGTGCGTAATGAGCCAGGCCTTTTTGTTGAACACCCAAAATGTATTGAAACCTGGACTCTTCTCGCCAACCGCTGCAGTTGTGATTGGCTGATTTTAATAATAGAGACCGCCCAGGAACTAATTGAGATAGAGAAACGAGAAATAGAGAGTTTAGGAACCCTATTAAAACAAAACCCAGCACTGGATGATGCTAAGAAAAAGCTAGAAGAGATGGACGCTGATGTAGACGGCTATAGAGAATATTTAACAAACAAGAAATTGAAAAAATGTAAGAAAGATATAGAAAGATACACTGAGGCAGGAGTCTTCTGAGGTTCTTTGAAATCTGAACCTGTGTTTAAAATATCATTATTCTGCTATGATTTTGATATCAGAGAAACGAAAATGGCAAGTTTTCTATGTGTGTGTATTTTCATCACGATACAATGATGAATGCAGAAGTTATTGACAAATTCATTCTGAGCCCACAGGTCTCCAGGTTGTGAGCAGCGTCCATTTTAGTTGTTGCCCTTTACATAGGCATATACATGAGCCAATGATTCTTAAAGGACACGTATTCCTTAGCTTGAGTTCTTCCTGACTCCCATTTGACCTGAACAGGCTTAATCTGCCTACGTGATGTTGGCCTCACCAAACCAGTCCATGCCCTCTAGTCAATCTATATTAAAGATCTGAGCAACTTGTTGTGTACATTGGCCTGAGCAAGATTAGAAGGCCGAATACAGTAGCCATGCCTGTTTATGACCCACAAGCACCCCTTATCCTACATTTCTATCTTCCACACCTGGCTCTGTTTCTCTGCTTCTGGGCTTTTACAATGGGGAGGTGACTGTTTATATGATGGGGAGGAAACCAGTTCTATTGTGAGCTTCTCCGGCCTGCACAGGAAAATATGTGAAGTTTGACATATGTTCATGATGGAAGATGGGTTGGTCAGTTTGGGCAAGTAGAATGGAATTCATAATTATAGCCTGCTTTGTTATGGTACCATGGGAGCGACCTACAATGATGTGTGTCACAGCAAGAATGTGAGCCTAGGGGCAAACTTTTTGTATAAAAAGCCTGCCTGAGAAAGCTCAGGCAGGCTCCCTCTTTCAATTGTAAAACTACGGTTGGACGACGAAGCCTCATAATTAATTATAATAAAGATGTCTTTTAATTTTACAGATTGGCTGTCAATTCCTTTGCTGCTTTATTATGCAAACTTCTGGATAGATCCCTGGTGGGGAGAGTGAGTCATTTTCTACTTTTCCTCAAATGGCGCATCCAACTGTGGGCCTTATAATGGAGTGGTTATCTTCAGTAGTGTTTTGTCAAAGGATGGAAAAACTGCTGGGGAAGACAAGACAGAATTCTACCAAAAAGAGGTACTCTGGGCACAGGGTTTTCTGGGGGATTATCTGTCTCTGTGGCCCAGTATGTTTTTTTTGATTTTTCTGACTTAAAACTCTCCTGAAGTTGCCACTCCTGACTAAGGAACCCATTCTTTTTTTTTGCTGTAAGTATTTTTTAACAGACTGTTAGTGCAGTGGGGAATTGACAGTTATAATTTGGACAAATATTTGTGTATATGCAAATTGCAATTTGTATAGGCAGTTAATGAAGAGATATTTTCTCCATCTGCTTTAATTGAAGAATAAGTGGGTCGCTCCCACTCCTTTTTGGTTCTGAGTCCTCAGTTATTTATTGGTCGCGGAAATGTGACGCAGTCCTCAGTTATTTATTGGTCGCAGAAATGTGACGCAGTCCTTCGTAAGATTCTCGGTTCAGTTCGGTTTTGTAAGATTATCTGGTTACGATAATCATTCGGTTCAGTTCAGTTCAGTTCGGGTATCGATACATTTGGTTCGTTTGGTAGGCCTTTGGTTGCTGTGGTTCAGATTATCGCAGGTTGCTTTAGTTGGATAATCTTCCTCAGTATTGGTTCCTTAGTATTATTTGAACACTGCAGTATTCAAAAACCGTGGGTCACGTACATTTGCGTGTATATCGTTGGAGATAGCCCCATGAAGTCTGAAACCCGACCAGTGAGCGCAGATGCCTGGTCGCGGTATTTTGTTTTGTATTAGTATTGACTAAGTTGCAACAAAGGATTCCCGGTTGGAGGATTCGCGTCTGATACCTCCGGTTGGAACTCCAATTTATGAGCTCTCTTTAAAGATCTGTAAGGCTGTCCCTTTTGCAGCCTTCTGGAAATCTGTTGAAGAATTTAAAAAAAAAAAAAAACGAAAAAAATAGGAACAAAAACGTTTTTGTTGTAAATATGGTTTACAACTAATATTGGCAGGTTATTTTTGAGCACAGTCTGTAGGCTGTTCCTTGTTTCTGTCCTAAGTGTTGACCTATGGGTTAAAATGTGTGTTTAAATGTCTATGTTGTTTGTGGGTTTTGTTGTAAATTGCGACGGCGCTATTTCCAAGAAATGGTTAGAGCACGCTGTTTTGTGTGGCCTGAGTGTTTGACCCCCCTTCTGTCTTGTGTCTGGAATGAGCTCAATGTATGTATGTGTATGGGTCAGGTCCAATAGATGTAAATAAGGCTCCAAAGAAAAAAAATGAAAAAACGAAATTGCCTGTTCTTTAGATGCACGGAGTTAGATGTTCACAGCCAAGTCTTTTCAGCTGCAGTATATCTAATAAGAATGTTCATTCAGCCAGCACCTCTTTAGTTAAACACGGGTGGTGGAATTTTGCAAACAGTCCTTTTTAAATAAATATGGCGCAGTAATCTCACGCATTCCCAGTTAGGCAGCTGCGCCTAGGTTTGTGTGTTAATATGTATCTAAATAATAGGCTAGGGATATAGTGAGCGTTTTACATGTAGAACAGTCACAAATAGCAATAATTAGGCTTCATTAGGAGGAAAAAATTATTAATTATGAAAAATAATAATTAAAAACAAGTGCTACAAAAATCGTTTTTTAATATTTGTGAAGCTTAACACTCATACTATGACCCCCTAGCATTAAAATGTTTGATTTAAGTTATGTTGTACCACGAAAATGACCAAACACTTCTGTGCGCAATTTCCCTTACCCTAGGCGCAAACAAGCTCATTTCTATAAGGTATAAAAAATTATTTTCAAATGTATGACTCCTAAATTTGATATTAGACATTCTAGTAATACCCATTATGCAAAAAAAATTGTAGGATATTCATTTCTTAGTATCCAGAATGCAAAAGTCGATTTTCAGATAAATAGACTGTTTTGAATGGTTTCAGGGCCCCTTTTTAAAGCGTCACTTCAGTAAAATGCATACATTTAGGTCATAATATATGTTTGCAGGTTGTGCCTTCTTATGATTCAGCGAGTCAATGTGTCATAGAAATTGTTTTAAATATAGTGAAATATTGCAGGTTATGTGGAAGTGGTTAAACCTACTGGCTTTGTCAGCTTCAGTTACCACGAGCAGGGGACTGGCAGAACCTGTATAACGTGTTCCAGCAGTAGCGGCTGAGATGTTATCTTGCAAGGCTGTCTTGTTGACATTTGTGACCTTTTAATTAGGGCCTCGCCTGTGGAATGCAGCATGACATGGTTAAACATGCATTTGATGCTAACTTCAGCTGCCTCTTTGTATTTAAATCACTGCCCCTGCCACGGTCCTGACCTGAGGTCACTTGAATAGCCTAACTTGCTCCGATAAATTTAATTCCTGCTCATGTCCATAATTTAAAAGTGTCTTCTTAAAGCGTTACAAATTTGACATTAGCTGGGATGGGGTTTTTGTTTTTAAACTAAAATGAGCAGAGGATGCAGGGCACATGTACAGCAAATGATCATTGCATTTTAGCCAAAGAATAAATAATAGCTCCAGCATGTTCCCACAAAACGCTGGTTGTTCGGTAAATTATGTCATCAACACATTTATCTCAAATTAGAAATACGGCAGGGCTGACACAGCATTGCATCCCGCTAATAATAATAAAAGGAACACTATTTAATTTGAAAAACTGCAGCCTCATTTGTCAGTACCCTGAAGGATTCTAGAGCCCACACGTGGTTTGCATAGCTCCCAGTTGCTTTCAAAATGCTGCACACAAGCGCTTTATATGAGATGTAGTTGATTGTATATGATTTAAATCTGTAACCTTCATTCATTGCAGGCTGGCTTGTTCTCATTTGCCGCATTCACATTACATCTGCGTTAAAAGCGCACATCTGAGATAATAAACAAATAGGAAAGGTATTCCTCATGCAAAATTGTAGCACCTGCACTTCATGTCTTACAAATTAAGCACTGTGTAAAATGAGGAAACATGATTTAAAAAGGGCAAATGCAAAAGTGATTTCTTTGAAAAAAATATATCAAACATTCTGCTAAATGATCTGTAGAACTGGTATATGTGTGTCTCCATGCTAGGAACTAATTTTTCTTAGTTAAGTTTATTTGACAAAAAGAAAAACGAAGTGTTACATTAAGTTTTAGATAGGCAATAAGTAGAAGCCCTTCCCCAAAATTCTGCAACTTAAAGGCCTTAGGCCTGAGTGAGAATGGGCGTTTTTGCAAGGTACATGGACAAAAAGTTACAGGTAAATAATGAAAAGTTTTTGTATGTCACATTGTGTCATGTTTTATAAAAAGGGTTATAATTGATGTTGTATTATGAGAAATGTGTGTGTTGTGTATCTTTTCTGCTTCTTCCTACAGATAATTCATGGATTAATTCACAAGACACGTGAGTTGGCTGGTTGAAGAGAAATGTTGTTTTTTTTTGCGTAATTTCTTTAAGAAAAAAAATGTGTGTTTATGTTTCATTTATACATTTGGTCCACTGAAACGCGTTATTTGACACAGCGACATTATATTTTTACAGCAGAGTATCAATTACCTGATGCCCTGCTGTCAAAAGTAGGGTATAGGATTTTAGACTTGACAATTGAGATTGGGCTGCAGGTTTATAGTATACAGTACATGTGCCATGGTATTATGCATGACCGTTTATTCATATATGCTGTTTGTTTGTCTGGGCTGTTTTTTTTGTTTGTCTGGGCTGTTTTTTTTTTCCTTGTGCTTGATATACAGCAAGTATATCTTATGGCTTGAGATGGCTTGATATGTGTATTTTTTTCTATCCCCTGTGCTGTGAAGGAACACATATGACGATATGTGTTATTTCACAATAAATTGGATGAATATTGTATTAAGATAAATTTCACAGATATGGACCTCATACTGTGAGCGAGTAAGGCAGCAGTTTTTCTAGTGCATGCCTAAATTTGGCTGTAATGATATTTAAGAAAACTAAAATGATATACTGGATCAAAGTGTGCCATCCGTTGTTAGTCACTTAACTGCCCTTTTTCCTTAAGGACAGGCAGCTCTGCATTTATGTATCCTTGATTGGGCCTAAGGATGGAATTATAGATCCGTGACTAAAGGTGGCCTAATTTCGATATCGCATTTTTTGATCGCATTTTTTTGATTAGCCTATGGATTCATTTTTTTCTTTCCCTGAAGAGACAACTGAACATTAGTTGGAATTACCGTGTAGGGTATAGATTGTCAGCGGTAGAGTTAAATTTCTGTAACATTGGTCTTTCATGTATCCCCGTGCTCTTGGTGCTGCGTCACACGCCTTAGGCCACCCAAGCCCTCTTGTCCTTCCTATAGATTTTTTTTTTGCTTCTTACCTGACCAATGTTGCATCATGTTTAGTTATTGAAGATTTTAGTTGTGTTCTACGTCCATTTTCCCTTCTCCATCTTCCTTTCACCAGTCAGCCCATTTATTATTATGGGTGTATTGTTCATGTTCACACTTCTAGACTACAGTGATGTAATAGGAACCCCCCTTATGCCACATACATTCCCTTTTGCATTCTCAGACTAGTTTTCAAGAATTTTCTTTAGGCCCACTTCAAATGTCTTTTCAGACTGACTGTCAGGATAGTGTTAGCCTGGTTAATTGACCCAATACAAGTTTTCCATCTCAATAGGAGATATCTCAAGTTTACATTCTTTTTAGTACGACATATTTTTAATGTCTATTTTTAATTTTTCAGTTCTCTTCTGTTTCTGCTGTTTCAATTTTTTTAATTAGATGTGTTCTAATCATGCAAATACCAGGACTTTCTAGTGTTTGTTCTTTGTCTTCACATTTGATCATTAGCCTTTGTGTTGCATAGTGCACTTAATGCACATTTTTAAGGGACTTTTCTTCATGTCCTTGATAATCTGAATCATGTTATTTTTCTATTCGAGATGTTCTAGATAAGGAATTTAGGAACACCTAGGCTTAGTCATTGAGGGAACACATGTATTTACCCCATTAGACAATGCCACTGTGTGAGGAAATTCATTTGGATAGAATTCCTGTGTAGCTATAGATGACAGAGAATAATGAAAAGAACATAACTGAAGATTCTAAAGATACTGTTTTGCCCTTTTGCCTTTGCTCTTGTATTTTATGCCAATGGCACATTGTCACTCCCTTGCAGAATTACAGGCCACATGCTTACCAGTCCCCTTGTTAAAACACATGAACTGCTTCTTGTGCTTGATTTGGAGGAAACTAACAATTGTGTTACATTCCCTGCATCACTAGGCTCTGCTAGACCTTCCAGAGTTAAAGGAAGACTGATTCCCTGTAGACCTGTGATCAACACTAAGCTCACTCCCCGTCAGTGACCGCTCTGAGATGAATAGATTTCCTGGCTCTACAATTCGTGCAACAAGAAAGTCGCGAAGCTTAACAGCGATCATCAGCGCGACATCAGTGGTACCTCCAAAGCAAGGCATTTGATTTGCGAAAGGCGTTGCAGAAGAAAGGAGGAGCTGGTTCTTTTATTTGTTGTTTGGGCTCTGTACCTGTTATGTGCTGGAAACCTCTGTCAGTGTACATTCCCTTGAGCCCTTGGCCCGAGTTTTGGCCACATTCACACCTCTTTTGCTTTGCACCAGTGGAACGGCAGTACACCCAAGCATCCACGTTTGGAAAAAGGCACTACATTTTGGTGCCCATGAGAGAGCAGCTTGAGCGTCCTCTGACACTAAATGATGAGTGTTGGAGTCTGAAGATGCTGCTGATCTTGCTAAGTAGTGCTTGGATCTGCACGAGATGCTTTGTGCCCTTGATCAATGAACAGCACATCATTTGTAGCGTCTGCCACAAAGAACAGACACTGGTGCATTGTTTTGAGACATTGAGACTTTCGAGTGAGCTGTGAGTGTTTTGCCCGGAGAGCACTCCAACTAAACAGTATTGTTTTCTCATGAAAAGCCTGACTTGAAGAGGCCCAACGCGAAGAAAACACTGGAAGCGGATTTGATGGATAATAGAAGCCTGCCAGGAGAGCCTTTGACGGACTTTGGGTATTTTCTGTGAGCTTGTATAGACTTGAAGTTTGGAAACTAATTTTTGCTGCTTTTCTGGCATTGTTTTAAAGTACTATTCTGTTTAGTAGAAGCAGAATAAAGTCCACTCTCTGTGGAACAGTATCCCTTTTCATCTGAGAGCATTGATCAGGAACACCGTTGTTTCACTTAAACATATAATGAATTACTGAAATGCATAGGAAGCTATATAAAATGTTATTAGATAATTCTAGGATTTGCTTTCTGTTTAGGATTGTGCAAGTATTTTGCATTTGACTTTTGTTTTTATTTTTCTCTTGCTTTTTCTGAAATTGTATTATGTTTTTTGTTTTTTTTGTTAAATTTTTGATTGGTTACCATTTGCCAGTTGCAGGGTCACGTAGGAGTACAAACGGTTCAGTTTGTGACCTGAGTAGTGGCAGTAGGCCTGCAGGACTTGCAGTGTCCCTATGACCTGCTAATAATCACAGCTGAAGTACTCTACCAAGATTGCGTGAGCGACATTAGAAAATGGAGATTGTATTGAGGAATGACGATAAAAAGCAAGAGATGAAAAACAGACATTATAGAATATTGTTCTCTAAGTGCGGTATAGCTCTATCTATTTTAATACTTTTATGTATTTTATTGGCTACTATATTTTGGTTTGTTTCTTCTACACAATTGACGTCTGCACCCACCTCCCACACCTATGTCTTTCTTCTACTTCTTTGCATCTTTCCAGATGTTACCCGAACACGGATAGTTAGGAGATCAGAGTTTACTGATAATTCCTTTTGTATCGTTTTCATCAACACCAGTTAGTAGTTGGACATCACTTATTGTTGGGTATGTGGCCTTGTACCACATACTACAGATAGAGGCACTCCCTATTTTTGTCCTGCCATATATGGCCTTTGTTCTATCGCGTGTGTAGGGAGACCTGTCCCGAGAGAGAGACGCTAGGTAATAGGATTATGCTTCAGTAACATCTTGAGGATTTTTATAAAATATAGATCTGGACCCAGACTAGCGTGAGTATAGGTTATTGCCTATGTAAGGGCAAAAGGGGCGTCTGAGGTTCTTTGAAATCTGAACCTGTGTTTAAAATATCATTATTCTGCTATGATTTTGATATCAGAGAAACGAAAATGGCAAGTTTTCTATGTGTGTGTATTTTCATCACGATACAATGATGAATGCAGAAGTTATTGACAAATTCATTCTGAGCCCACAGGTCTCCAGGTTGTGAGCAGCGTCCATTTTAGTTGTTGCCCTTTACATAGGCATATACATGAGCCAATGATTCTTAAAGGACACGTATTCCTTAGCTTGAGTTCTTCCTGACTCCCATTTGACCTGAACAGGCTTAATCTGCCTACGTGATGTTGGCCTCACCAAACCAGTCCATGCCCTCTAGTCAATCTATATTAAAGATCTGAGCAACTTGTTGTGTACATTGGCCTGAGCAAGATTAGAAGGCCGAATACAGTAGCCATGCCTGTTTATGACCCACAAGCACCCCTTATCCTACATTTCTATCTTCCACACCTGGCTCTGTTTCTCTGCTTCTGGGCTTTTACAATGGGGAGGTGACTGTTTATATGATGGGGAGGAAACCAGTTCTATTGTGAGCTTCTCCGGCCTGCACAGGAAAATATGTGAAGTTTGACATATGTTCATGATGGAAGATGGGTTGGTCAGTTTGGGCAAGTAGAATGGAATTCATAATTATAGCCTGCTTTGTTATGGTACCATGGGAGCGACCTACAATGATGTGTGTCACAGCAAGAATGTGAGCCTAGGGGCAAACTTTTTGTATAAAAAGCCTGCCTGAGAAAGCTCAGGCAGGCTCCCTCTTTCAATTGTAAAACTACGGTTGGACGACGAAGCCTCATAATTAATTATAATAAAGATGTCTTTTAATTTTACAGATTGGCTGTCAATTCCTTTGCTGCTTTATTATGCAAACTTCTGGATAGATCCCTGGTGGGGAGAGTGAGTCATTTTCTACTTTTCCTCACTACCCGTATACCCAGAAAGATTATTTTGATAATAAGAAGGAACAAAGATGGGAAAAACCCTTATTCCAGAGACCCCTTTACTCTAGAGGTGGTAATAAGTGAATAACCTTCTCTGAAACATCAGGCTCTAGTAGTGAAGAAGAACAGGAAAGACCAAAGGATACTAGAGGTGGACTATCCTATGAACGTGAGCCTTTTTTAGGGAGGCGCCAAAACCGGGGCCAGAGGAGTTTCACGGGATACAATCGACCCGAGACACCCCGAAACATCCACCTCGTGAATGGCTCCCAAGATTATTTGGCGACGAGGAGCAAGCAATACTGGAGATGAGGGAATTCCCCATCATCAATCTTTCACAAAGAACTCTTAGTAAAGAGGAACAGGAAGTTCTCCAAAAAGGTTTTAGCTTTGCCCCCACCAATAAACATAGTTCATTTGATTTAGAAACTGATTTGAGAAATTTCTTTAGGAAAATACGCCTCAACAGATTTTTTGAAGATAAAACGTATACTCCAGCTCCCAATGTGACTTGATTTAAAGCTAAATCAACATTTCTTCCTAATTTACATCAATTAGATAAGAACGTAGAAATATTTGAGAGAGTGGTGGAAGTAGAAATTAAAACCCTTAACACTGATATAAGTAAAAACAGATACAACAACAATCTTTTGAGGGAACAAAGAATAGCCTTGACCACCCTACAAAATTGTGACGAGCTAACCATCAAACCGGCCAACAAGGGGGGGGGGGAGTGGTCGTTTTCGACACCCCCAAATATGAAGAAAAACTAAGAGACCTTCTCAATGTTAAAGAACACTACCAACGTTCACAATTTATAGAAATCAGCAAATTAAAAACAGAAGTTAGTGCCCTCCTGAAACTAGGGAAAGACGAAGGCTGGATCTGCGATAATGAATTTAAATTCTTGTTGATCACACATCCCATTATCCCTGCGATATACGGCCTTCCTAAAATCCACAAAAATGCATCTGATCCACCCATGAGGCCCATCATAAGCAGTATAGGGTCAATGTTAGAACCTCTCAGTCGCTATGTTGACTTCTTTCTAAAACCTATAGTGAAAAAACAAAGATCATATTTAAAAGATACATCTCATGCCATATCCACCTTTGAGGGGCAGAGCTTCAACAGGGTGACCCAACTCTTGGTCACCCTGGACAATGAAGCTCTGTACACCAACATCCCTCAAGATAGCACCATTGATGTGATTTCCCCAATTTTAGAGACAGAAGACTTAGCAGGGGGTAATAAGGACTTCATCATGTCATGTATTCAATTGATTTTGAAAAGAAATCTTTTCCTTTTCAAAGACGAATTGTACTTACAAACCAAGGAGACCAGTATGGGGGCCACTTGTGCCCCCAGTCTGGCTTGCCTCTACGTGGGCAATTTTGAACAACAGCACATTTTTAATGAGGAGGCCCCATTTTTCGAGAACATCACTAGCAGGCACCGTTACATAGACGACATAATATTCATTTGGAGCGGTGCCAGCAGTGAATTAGATACCTTTCTGAAATGGTTGAATTTAGGAGACCCTAATCTCAAGTTCACTGGCCACTATAGTAATGAGAAAGTAGAGTTCTTAGACATTATTATTAAAAATGAGGATGAAGTGTTAAAAGTGGAGCTTTACACAAAGCCCACTGATAAAAATTCCCTGTTACTATATACGAGTAATCACCCACAAACACAAAAAAATTATATCCCATTTGGTGAATTTTTGAGGTTGAGGAGAAATTGTACAAACTTGAAAGACTTTTACCATCATGCAGAAAATACTAAAATAAAGCTAAGAGCAAGAGGTTACCCCAATAAATTAATCAAACACTCACTAAAAAGAACGCGATTCTATGACAGGGATAGTCTATTGGATCAAAATAAAGAAAAGAATAACAACTCCTTGGATAGAGTAGTTTTTGTCACTCAATATTCACATATAAGCAACCAAATAAAGAACATAGTTAATAGGAATTGGAAGATTTTAAATTACAATACAGAGACTCAACTTCAGAAACCTCTTTTTTCCTTCAGAAGGAATAAAACTATTAGAAACTCTTTAGTTAAAACGTATAAAACCCCTAGGGAAATACAAACCACCATAGGAGGCATTGCAGCGATAGGGAACCACAAATGTGGGACCTGCTCTATTTGCCCCATTGCATAGAAAGGAAAGATTTGACTTTTGCTGACAAACATCTCATTGCTAGGACCCTCAACAACTGTCGTAGTAAAAACGTGGTCTACCTCCTAATATGTCCATGTGATCTAGGATATGTGGGGGAGACCAGTAGGGAACTACGCACACGAGTATTGGAACATAAGTCAGCCATTCGAACCAATAAAACTAATGCCCCACTCACAGAACACTACAGAAGTAAAAACCATGACTGTAATGACCTCAAATGGTTCATTTTTAGAAAAAATGAGGGTCAACAGACGAGGAGGAGATATAGATACTCTTAGAAAAACTAGAGAACAGTGGTTTATGTGCCATCTTAATACGGTTAATAAGGGACTCAACGCTAGATTAGACTGGTCAAAATGTATTAAGCTGCTGCAATGAGAAAGCGTTCCTATGTAAAAACTAATCGTTATGACCGGTAGTGAATGTTACCAGTAACACGCTGTTTTGAAAAGTTAATAGCTGTATTTCAATACAGGGACCCTTATATAACCACCGATTAGTACAAGCATGTGTTTGTTGACCGCATGCAATATATAATTGTTATGACCGATTTTTGACGGTCACAATGGACACTCTGTGTTGATAAGTCAATAGTTGTATTTTACTCCAGGGACTGATTAACAACTGCCTAAAAGTTGTTTTACCGCAAGTATTTTTCCTCGTTTAACAGGCTCTATGGAGATTGCCACATGAGTGCAATTTTGTGCTCTCGATTTCCCCACGCATATTGCGGTAACGATAGTTGTCCCAGAGTTTGGAACTAGACCATTGGTCCAGTACCTGGCGAGCCTCGTAACTATTGGAGGCGATATAACCAATAATATCTGACAGTGAATTCTCTCTCAATGCTACGTAGGTGACGTAGTAGAATGAGGGCACCGGGTAGCCGGTGTTAATAACATTGCCCGGACCGAAGAGAAAACCAACATTAGGTATTTCCGCTTTCCGGTTTGTAAGCGGCCAATGAGATACCCCTAGCCCTATCATGGGTTTTTGCATGTAAGCTTAATCATCCTGCTTTGCCATTGGTTGGTTAGATTCAACAACGAACCAATGGGATATTAGTTTGCAAGAGTTAAAAGCCAATCGTCCGACGTATTGCTGTGTGACAGTACGCGGAACCCCACGAGAGGCGCCACGCTGAGGCACTATCAAGGTGAGAGATAGAGAACCTCCGCACTCTGAAGGACTCTGGGTTTTTTCTGGTAATAAGCAACCGCATACTTAGGATGTCAATTAATAGCCTGTGTGCTTCTATTTTTCTGCAGCAGCCTTCCCGAATTTTTTCGAGAATACCTGACTGCATTGAATTTCAACCAAGAGATTAGCGGAATCACCGAAATGCTCTTTTAGAGGTATGAGAGGAATCCATAGACATACCCAATAACGTATAGGGACATTAATCTAAAAAGTGTAGAATTACACATTGTGATCAATTTCTTCCCACAGTATCATATAAAGATCGATCCATAAAAGGTACAAAACATATAGTGGGAACCAACCCAGCATTTCGAATTGACCGCTGTGGTCCCAACTAAACCCATTCTCACTCAGGTAACTATATATATATATATATACTTAACCCCTAGGCACTCAGATATTAAAAATAAGGGGTATTCTTAAACCTTTTTAATATGACCCTCTAGCACATAAAGCTGTCTTGCCAAAGAGCCTCGATAAACCAACCCTTTATGAAAGTCGAATAAGGTAGATCCTCTGAGGAACAGTCAGAAATAACTCCCAGAGCAACTAGTAGCAACGGTAAGAAGTGTAAATGTTTCTCCGTGAGCTTGAGCTAGCGTTTAAATAAGAATATTAGGATTGCGCACTTTCTTCTAAGATACTGATTTTGTATTACCCGCATAATAGATGGGGAAAGTCTGGAAGCAAGTGATAGCATGGCCTTTAGCAAATTTATAATAGGAATAACTACTCATATATAGAGTTACCTCCAACAACTGTTTAATGCACATGACAATGAGTAGAGCAGGAATGAGCAAGATAGAATAAAGTGATTATGTACTAGAGCCGGTGAATAGCCTAAGAGATAATAGAGTGATATTGCTTTCGTGATAGATGAATTATCACAGAGGGTGACTATAGAGACTCATGTTTTTATCTATTGAATCGGTATTGTATTTGCACTAATTTTATGTATATCTATTGTAGGGAGAAAATTGTTGACCCCTCACACATGACAGAAAAATATTGAAAAGTCTTGATAAAGATGGTGTAACAAGCTGAATCCATCAAAACGCGTCGGCGCAATTATTTTAGTACAATCTGGGAATCCAACTCTGTTGTTGAAATATAGATTGTATTTATGTATAAAACAAAGTGGTAATACAGGAAATCGGATGTACAACTGTATTGAACAAGTCTCATGTCTTACATGTTTCTGTCTATCTTTAATTATGCGGGTCATAATTAGGATGTAATAGTTTGATTTTATGTATATACTTTTGTATTTTGTAAAAATAAAAATAAAAATTATTGTATTATGCATATGATATTGTGTTTTTAATGTACCAGAATAACCAATTCTTGGAATAAAAGTATAATGTACTTACATTTGGTTACATAGCAATTGTTTTTTAAAAGTGTTCGAATTTTAGTCAGACTTCAAATTAGATCAAGGGGATCGTTTTGTTTTTAGGTATTTTTACCCCATTTCCCTTGATAAGATTAAGGGGTACCTCTCATTCTCTAATACTTTGTATGTACAACCTGGTGGTTGGAGAGGCGTTTTGTATAATTTTCTGGATACTAAACTGATCTATTTTCTCAGTACAGGGAAGTCAGTCATACCATTGTGGACAAATTAAAAACCTTTGGTTTTTCTGACGACCAATATAATAAATTAATGAATTGGAACCAACGTAATGGTGGTTCAAAAGGGCTCAATAGCACAAGCCATGAACAACTAGTGAAGATTCTCAATTTAAATAAGAAACAAATACGAACAGAGCTTCACGCGGAATTCCTGATTGACTATTTAAAAGCAGGGGTGATACCGATTGGTCTTCAGGTGCGTAATGAGCCAGGCCTTCTTGTTGAACACCTGAAATTATTGAAACCTGGACTCTTATCGCCAACCGCTGCAGTCGTGATTGGCTGATTTTAATAATAGAGACCGCCCAGGAACTAATTGAGATAGAGAAACGAGAAATATAAAGTTTAGAAACCCTATTAAAACAAAACCCAGCACTGGATCATGCTAAGAAAAAGCTAGACGAGATGGACGATGATGTAGACGGCTATAGAGAATATTCAACAAACAAGAAATTGAAAAAATGTAAGAAAGATATAGAAAGATACACTGAGGAAGGAGTCTACCCGTATACCCAGAAAGATTATTTTGATAATAAGAAGGAACAAAGATGGGAAAAACCCTTATTCCAGAGGCCCCTTTACTCTAGAGGTGGTAATAAGCGAATAACCTTCTCTGAAACATCAAGCTCTAGTAGTGAGGAAGAACAGGAAAGACCAAAGGATACTAGAGGTGGACTATCCTATGAATGTGAGCCTTTTTTAGGGAGGCGCCAAAACCAGGGCCAGAGGAGTTTCAGGGGATACAATCGACCCGAGACACCCCAAAACCATCCACCTCGTGAATGGCGCCCAAGATTATTTGGCGACGAGGAGCAAGCAATACTGGAGATGAGGGAATTCCCCATCATCAATCTTTCACAAAGAACTCTTAGTAAAGAGGAACAGGAAGTTCTCCAAAAAGGTTTTAGCCTTACCCCCACCAATAAACATAGTTCATTTGATTTAGAAAGTGATTTGAGAAATATCTTTAGGAAAATACGCCTCAACAGATTTTTTTGAAGATAAAACGTATACTCCAGCTCCCAATGTGACTTGATTTAAAGCTAAATCGACATTTCTTCCTAATTTGCATCAATTAGATAAGAACGTAGAAATATTTGAGAGAGTGGTGGAAGTAGAAATTAAAACCCTTATCACTGATATAAGTAAAAACAGATACAACAACAATCTGTCGAGGGAACAAAGAATTGCCTTGACCACCCAACAAAAGTGTGACGAGCTAACCATAAAACCGGCCAACAAGGGGGGGGGGGGGGGGGGAGTGGTCGTTCTCGACACCCCCAAATATGAAGAAAAACTAAGAGACCTTCTCAATGTTAAAGAACACTACCAACGTTCAAAATTTATAGAAATCAGCAAATTAAAAACAGAAGTTAGTTCCCTCCTGAAACTAGGGAAAGACGAAGGCTGGATCTGTGATAATGAATTTAAATTCTTGTTGAACACACATCCCATTATCCCTGCGATATACGGCCTTCCTAAAATCCACAAAAATGTATCTGATCCACCCATGAGGCCCATCATAAGCAGTATAGGGTCAATGTTAGAACCTCTCAGTCGCTATGTTGACTTCTTTCTAAAACCTATAGTGAAAAAACAAAGATCATATTTAAAAGATACATCTCATGCCATATCCACCTTTGAGGGGCAGAGCTTCAACAGGGTGACCCAACTCTTGGTCACCCTGGACATTGAAGCTCTGTACACCAACATCCCTCAAGATAGCACCATCGATCGTTACATAGCAATTGTTTTTTAAAAGTGTTCAAATTTTAGTCAGACTTCAAACTAGATCAAGGGGATCGTTTCGTTTTTATATCTGAGCTCAAACAAGTAACGATAGTTGTCCCAGAGTTTGGATCTAGACCATTGGTCCAGTACCTGGCGAGCCTCGTAACTATTGGAGGCGATATAACCAATAATATCTGACAGTGAATTCTCTCTCAATGCTACGTAAGTGACGTAGTAGAATGAGGGCACCGGGTAGCCGGTGTTAATAACATTGCCCGGACCGAAGAGAAAACCAACATTAGGCATTTCCGCTTTCCGGTTTGTAAGCGGCCAATGAGATACCCCTAGCCCTATCATGGGTTTTTGCATGTAAGCTTAATCATCCTGCTTTGCCATTGGTTGGTTAGATTCAACAACGAACCAATGGGATATTAGTTTGCAAGAGTTAAAAGCCAATCGTCCGACTTATTGCTGTGTGACAGTACGTGGAACCCCACGAAAGGCGCCACGCTGAGGCACTATCAAGGTGAGAGATAGAGAACCTCCGCACTCTGAAGGACTCTGGGTTTTTTCTGGTAATAAGCAACCGCATACTTAGTATGTCCGATTAATAGCCTGTGTGCTTCTATTATTCTGCAGCAGCCTTCCCGAATTTTTTCGAGAATACCTGACTGCATTGAATTTCAACCAAGAGATTAGCGGAATCACCGAAATGCTCTTTTAGAGGTATGAGAGGAATCTATAGACATACCCAATAACGTATAGGGACATTAATCTAAAAAGTGTAGAATTACACATTGTGATCAATTTCTTCCCACAGTATCATATAAAGATCGATCCATAAAAGGTACAAAACATATAGTGGGAACCAACCCAGCATTTCGAATTGACCGCTGTGGTCCCAACTAAACCCATCCTCACTCAGGTAACTATATATATATACTTAACCCCTAGGCACTCAGATATTAAAAATAAGGGGTATTCTTAAACCTTTTTATTATGACCCTCTAGCACATAAAGCTGTCTTGCCAAAGAGCCTCGATAAACCAACCCTTTATGAAAGTCGAATAAGGTAGATCCTCTGAGGAACAGTCAGAAATAACTCCCAGAGCAACTAGTAGCAACGGTAAGAAGTGTAAATGTTTCTCCGTGAGCTTGAGCTAGCGTTTAAATAAGAATATTAGGATTGCGTACTTTCTTCTAAGATATTGATTTTGTATTACCCGCATAATAGATGGGGAAAGTCTGGAAGCAAGTGATAGCATGGCCTTTAGCAAATTTATAATATGAATACCTACTCATATATATAGTTACCTCCAACAACTGTTTAATGCACATGACAATGAGTAGAGCAGGAATGAGCAAGATAGAATAAAGTGATTATGTACTAGAGCCGGTGAATAGCCTAAGAGATAATAGAGTGATATTGCTTTCGTGATAGATGAATTATCACAGAGGATGACTACAGAGACTCGTGTTTTTATCTATTGAATCGGTATTGTATTTGCACTAATTTTATGTATATCTATTGTAGGTAGAAAATTGTTGACCCCTCACACATGACAGAAAAATATTGAAAAGTCTTGATAAAGATGGTGTAACAAGCTGAATCCATCAAAACGCGTCGGCGCAATTTTTTTAGTACAATCTGGGAATCCAACTCTGTTGTTGAAATATAGATTGTATTTATGTATAAAACAAAGTGGTAATACAGGAAATCGGATGTACAACTGTATTGAACAAGTCTCATGTCTTACATGTTTCTGTCTATCTTTAATTATGCGGGTCATATTTAGGATGTAATAGTTTGATTTTATGTATATACTTTTGTATTTTGTAAAAATAAAAATTATTGTATGATGCATATGATATTGTGTTTTTAATGTACCAGAATAACCAATTCTTGGAATAAAAGTATAATGTACTTACATTTGGTTACATAGCAATTGTTTTTTAAAAGTGTTCGAATTTTAGTCAGACTTCAAATTAGATCAAGGGGATCGTTTTGTTTTTAGGTATTTTTACCCCATTTCCCTTGATAAGATTAAGGGGTACCTCTCATTCTCTAATACTTTGTATGTACAACCTGTTGGTTGGAGAGGCGTTTTGTCTAATTTTCTGGATACTAAACTGATCTATTTTCTCAGTACAGGGAAGTCAGTCATACCATTGTGGACAAATTAAAAACCTTTGGTTTTTCTGACGACCAATATAATAAATAATGAATTGGAACCCACGTAATGGTGGTTCAAAAGGGCTCAATAGCACAAGCCATGAACAACTAGTGAAGATTCTCAATTTAAAAAAGAAACAAATACGAACAGAGCTTCACGCGGAATTCCTGATTGACTATTTAAAAGCAGGGGTGATACCGATTGGTCTTCAGGTGTGTAATGAGCCAGGCCTTTTTGTTGAACACCCGAAATTTATTGAAACCTGGACTCTTATCGCCAACCGCTGCAGTCGTGATTGGCTGATTTTAATAATAGAGACCACCCAGGAACTAATTGAAATAGAGAAACGAGAAATAGAGAGTTTAGAAACCCTATTAAAACAAAACCCAGCACTGGATCATGCTAAGAAAAAGCTAGAAGAGATGGACGCTGATGTAGACGGCTATAGAGAATATTCAACAAACAAGAAATTGAAAAAATGTAAGAACGATATAGAAAGATACACTGAGGAAGGAGTCTACCCGTATACCCAGAAAGATTATTTTGATAATAAGAAGGAACAAAGATGGGAAAACCCCTTATTCCAGAGACCCCTTTACTCTAGAGGTGGTAATAAGCGAATAACCTTCTCTGAAACATCAGGCTCTAGTAGTGAGGAAGAACAGGAAAGACCAAAGGATACTAGAGGTGGACTATCCTATGAATGTGAGCCTTTTTTAGGGAGGCGCCAAAACCAGGGCCAGAGGAGTTTCAGGGGATACAATCGACCCGAGACACCCCAAAACCATCCACCTCGTGAATGGCGCCCAAGATTATTTGGCGACGAGGAGCAAGCAATACTGGAGATGAGGGAATTCCCCATCATCAATCTTTCACAAAGAACTCTTAGTAAAGAGGAACAGGAAGTTCTCCAAAAAGGTTTTAGCTTTGCCCCCACCAATAAACATAGTTCATTTGATTTAGAAAGTGATTTGAGAAATTTCTTTAGGAAAATACGCCTCAACAGATTTTTTGAAGATAAAACGTATACTCCAGCTCCCAATGTGACTTGATTTAAAGCTAAATCGACATTTCTTCCTAATTTGCATCAATTAGATAAGAACGTAGAAATATTTGAGAGAGTGGTGGAAGTAGAAATTAAAACCCTTAACACTGATATAAGTAAAAACAGATACAACAATCTGTCGAGGGAACAAAGAATTGCCTTGACCACCCTACAAAAGTGTGACGAGCTAACCATAAAACCGGCCAACAAGGGGGGGGGGGGGGGAGTGGTCGTTTTCGACACCCCCAAATATGAAGAAAAACTAAGAGACCTTCTCAATGTTAAAGAACACTACCAACGTTCAAAATTTATAGAAATCAGCAAATTAAAAACAGAAGTTAGTGCCCTCCTGAAACTAGGGAAAG
Organism: Lissotriton helveticus; assembly: GCF_964261635.1. Classification (NCBI taxonomy): domain Eukaryota; kingdom Metazoa; phylum Chordata; class Amphibia; order Caudata; family Salamandridae; genus Lissotriton; species Lissotriton helveticus. The sequence goes on from NC_136072.1 coordinate 527,544,305, forward strand.
ACGAAGGCTGGATCTGCGATAATGAATTTAAATTCTTGTTGAACACACATCCCATTATCCCTGCGATATACGGCCTTCCTAAAATCCACAAAAATATATCTGATCCACCCATGAGGCCCATCATAAGCAGTATAGGGTCAATGTTAGAACCTCTCAGTCGCTATGTTGACTTATTTCTAAAACCTATAGTGAAAAAACAAAGATCATATTTAAAAGATACATCTCATGCCATATCCACCTTTGAGGGGCAGAGCTTCAACAGGGTGACCCAACTCTTGGTCACCCTGGACATTGAAGCTCTGTACACTAACATCCCTCAAGATAGCACCATCGATCGTTACATAGCAATTGTTTTTTAAAAGTGTTCGAATTTTAGTCAGACTTCAAATTAGATCAAGGGGATCGTTTCGTTTTTATATCTGAGCTCAAACAAGTAACGATAGTTGTCCCAGAGTTTGGATCTAGACCATTGGTCCAGTACCTGGCGAGCCTCGTAACTATTGGAGGCGATATAACCAATAATATCTGACAGTGAATTCTCTCTCAATGCTACGTAAGTGACGTAGTAGAATGAGGGCACCGGGTAGCCGGTGTTAATAACATTGCCCGGACCGAAGAGAAAACCAACATTAGGAATTTCTGCTTTCCGGTTTGTAAGCGGCCAATGAGATACCCCTAGCCCTATCATGGGTTTTTGCATGTAAGCTTAATCATCCTGCTTTGCCATTGGTTGGTTAGATTCAACAACGAACCAATGGGATATTAGTTTGCAAGAGTTAAAAGCCAATCGTCCGACGTATTGCTGTGTGACAGTACGTGGAACCCCACGAGAGGCGCCACGCTGAGGCACTATCAAGGTGAGAGATAGAGAACCTCCGCACTCTGAAGGACTCTGGGTTTTTTCTGGTAATAAGCAACCGCATACGTAGGATGTCGATTAATAGCCTGTGTGCTTCTATTTTTCTGCAGCAGCCTTCCCGAATTTTTTCGAGAATACCTGACTGCATTGAATTTCAACCAAGAGATTAGCGGAATCACCGAAATGCTCTTTTAGAGGTATGAGAGGAATCTATAGACATACCCAATAACGTATAGGGACATTAATCTAAAAAGTGTAGAATTACACATTGTGATCAATTTCTTCCCACAGTATCATATAAAGATCGATCCATAAAAGGTACAAAACATATAGTGGGAACCAACCCAGCATTTCGAATTGACCGCTGTGGTCCCAACTAAACCCATCCTCACTCAGGTAACTATATATATATATATATATATATATATACTTAACCCCTAGGCACTCAGATATTAAAAATAAGGGGTATTCTTAAACCTTTTTAATATGACCCTCTAGCACATAAAGCTGTCTTGCCAAAGAGCCTCGATAAACCAACCCTTTATGAAAGTCGAATAAGGTAGATCCTCTGAGGAACAGTCAGAAATAACTCCCAGAGCAACTAGTAGCAACGGTAAGAAGTGTAAATGTTTCTCCGTGAGCTTGAGCTAGCGTTTAAATAAGAATATTAAGATTGCGTACTTTCTTCTAAGATACTGATTTTGTATTACCCGCATAATAGATGGGGAAAGTCTGGAAGCAAGTGATAGCATGGCCTTTAGCAAATTTATAATATGAATAACTACTCATATATATAGGTACCTCCAACAACTGTTTAATGCACATGATAATGAGTAGAGCAGGAATGAGCAAGATAGAATAAAGTGATTATGTACTAGAGCCGGTGAATAGCCTAAGAGATAATAGAGTGATATTGCTTTCGTGATAGATGAATTATCACAGAGGGTGACTACAGAGACTCATGTTTTTATCTATTGAATCGGTATTGTATTTGCACTAATTTTATGTATATCTATTCTAGGGAGAAAATTGTTCACCCCTCACACATGACAGAAAAATATTGAAAAGTCTTGATAAAGATGGTGTAACAAGCTGAATCCATCGAAACGCGCCGGCGCAATTTTTTTAGTACAATCTGGGAATCCAACTCTGTTGTTGAAATATAGATTGTATTTATGTATAAAACAAAGTGGTAATACAGGAAATCGGATGTACAACTGTATTGAACAAGTCTCATGTCTTACATGTTTCTGTCTATCTTTAATTATGCGGGTCATAATTACGATGTAATAGTTTGATTGTATGTATATACTTTTGTATTTTGTAAAAATAAAAATAAAAATTATTGTATGATGCATATGATATTGTGTTTTTAATGTACCAGAATAACCAATTCTTGGAATAAAAGTATAATGTACTTACATTTGGTTAGACTTCAAATTAGATCAAGGGTTTCGTTTAGTTTTTATATCTGAGCTCAAACAAAGATGTGATACAAAGATTGCAGGTGGTGCAGAATGCGACCGTCAGACTGCTTTGCCAGATTCGTAAGGCTGCCTCTATTTCAGGCTCACTTTGCAACCTTCTCTGGTTTAACAAGAGAGAAACAAATACTCTTCACAACACACCAGAGAGAAAGACACAACTACTGTATTTTAGAGACAAAATCTTATTTATATTCTTTTATTTTACATTTGTAGATAAAACATATAAATGTTAAAGATATATCAATAGACGGTTGCTCTAAGGAGTGCAAAGGAAAAGTGCTCCTACGCAAGGTGAGTGAAAGGGACATTCAAAGAAAAATGATTAAGGAACATAGTATCATAGTTTTGCACAGTGAACATTGGCTGCAGTAATGCTGGGAAAAGTAAGCCAGTGTGCATGGTCCTGTCATCAAGATAGTTTTATTTTATTCATCCACATCCGTTTCTTAAAAGATGAGGGTCTACTCAGAATGCATCATCCAAATTCAGAGAGGACTAATATAACGTAATATAACGCTGTTACCCTGTATAGCACTCCACTGTACGCTAGTCCACTGTACCCCACTCCACTGTATGCTATGTCACTCTACCCTACGCAACTGTAGGCCAATCCAGTCTAGGACACTTCACTACATACCACTCCACTGTACGCTACCCCACTCTACTATTCCACTGCATGTTACTCCGCTCTACGCTCTTCCACTATATGCCATTCCACTCAACGCCACTTCACCACTATACTGTTCTCCACTCTACGCTACTCCACTTTGCACTATTCCACTGTATGCCACTCAACTCAACGGCCCTATATGCTATTAGACTCTACAACACTCTATGTCACTTCGCTGTATCACACTGAACCACTCTAGTCTACTCTACTTCACTCCACTGTACAACACTCTACGACAGTTGCCCACATACTACGACACAGCATACCACTCCACTGTATGACGTCCACCACAGTCAATAACACTTTACTCCACTCTATGCTAAACCACTACACTGTGCTCTACTCCACGGCACTGTACGATATGAGACGCTGCTCCACTATATGACGCGTTAGACCACTCTACGCTATGCAACTCCACTTGACTCCACTGTACGACAGTTTAGCCCATGCTACGCCACTGTATGGCACGCAAATGTACGCCACTCCACTGTACAACACTCTACTGTACTTTATAAAAGTGCACCATACAATACTCGACTGCACTGTATGCCACCGTACAACACCGTACTACACTCAACTCTATTCCATTGTAAAAGGCTCCACTGTACTCTATGCCACTCTGAGACACTCCACTCCATGACACTGCAGTCTACGATATTCTACTGTACAACATTCAACTGTATTGTACGATACTCCATTCTATGATACTCCACTCTATAACACTTTACTCCACTATATGCAATGCCACTCCACTCCACTCCACTCTATTCCACTCTAACTCACTCAACTCTAGGACTGATTCACAAAGGTTAACTTACACTTTTGTATAGGCTTATGATTATTTACTATTAAATGCATTTTACGAGTAGTATCTTTACGAGTGGAGTTTCTGCACGTAAAAAGACAAAACTGTCCTATTTGTTTATCTTTAAACAGCAAACAATTGTAAACTTACACAAAAGTGTAAATTTACCTTTGTGAACCAGGCCCTATGATATTAGTCTGTATGACGCTGTCCTTCACTATTTTGCACAACACTGTACTTAACAACACTCAGTTAACTGGGGAAACATCCTTTACAACGCAAGTTTTACCACGCAGTGCCTTTACGACTCAACTTTCACAACGCAAACCATTACAACGCATTGCGCTGTGGGGCGCTCTAGGATAGGGAATAAGTTTAATTTACTGTCCAACACCTTCCCTAGTGTCCACGGGGACTGGAGTTGGAATAGTAAATTAAACTATTCACTATCCAGCACCCCAAAGCGCTATGCATTGTAAAGGTTTGCGATGTAAAAACCGCGTTGTAAAGGCATGCGATGTAAAAGCATGCGTTGTAATGTCATACATCCAGTTAACTGACACTCAACACTACGATTTGAAAAACACAATTTTATTAAAAAATAAACATCATTTCAATTTAATGAGAAATCTAAAGTTAAAGCTCATCTATAGTTAGGTTAACTTTATTTATTCTTTCCATTCAAACCTAACTATAGAAACGTGAGAAATTTCAAAGGTTTTGTTATACCTTAAATTTAAAATTTACGCACCACTAGTTAGAACTTCAGTTTTTAATCTACACACCACCTTCAATTTACTACAAATTGCGCACCTCCGTACACAGTCTTGTCACCTCTCTCGCCACACTGAATTAACTATAACTAGCCACTCTTTTATGTACTGAGCTCTCTGAAATTATGTCATTTCGGATGTCATAAGTGTTTTTATAAATACTATAATTCCACATGCTATAAATCATGTAATATAAAAGGGAATAACAAATGCATGGAAAAAGGGCAAATTATAGTTAATGTAGTGTGGCGAGGGAGGTGACAAGAATGTTTATGAAGGTGCCCTACATTGCCTTGCGTGATGCAAGGGCAGCAGAAAAGGCTTAGTAAATCTTCGCCTTTGGTTCTAAATGTATGCCTAACAGTTTCCATGCAGCTCCTTGATGCAGATTCATAAGTCATTAAGCTATATCACAAAGTCTGCAGCTTGTGACCTGCAAGTAACAGAGGGATCTCGGCAACAAAGTAAAAAGGATTTGAACTGTTTGCATCAAGTACAAATCTGTAATACAAAAATATAAAGTTGCATGTTACACAATGTGCTTTGCAGCATGCACTTTAACCCTCTATGCTATTTGATGATGCGTTCGGCCTACTACTAGACTGCCACACATCTCTCCAGCAAGAGCATTAACTACAAATTATCTTAGCATTATGATACACTGAAACTTGCTGTTTACACAAAGATCTGTGCAGGTGTTTTAACCCCATAATGTTTTTTTTGTTTAATAACATAACATACCATAACACAACATGTGTATTTGTAAAGCATGCATTCACCCGGAGATATCTAGGCACTGAATAACATATGTTTATTGTTACCCAACTCAATGGTACTCATTTTATCAACCTCAGATGGATGAAAGGCTGAGTGACATGCCAGGATTTGAACCTGTGACCATGAAGTCGAACACAGGCTCCTGTAGTGGATGCATTGGTACACTGACCCAACTGACGCGGCCCATATGTCCCTATTTAGGTGGGATACATTTACCATCAATTTTGTAATCTTGCAATTTCATTATGAAAGTTTTTTTAAGTGCATAAGTTGACTGTCAGAGCTGACTCCTTGGGACTCTGCCCCTCGTTACTGCTCATTTTTAGATGGCACAACTCATATATTAACAGGAAAGTGAGAGATTTCGGAATAAAAACTGGAGAAGGCATTTTACCCATTGATTTGCATTAAAGCAGATGCATCTACAAACAGGAGACAGTTAAAACAAAGCCAGTTTTAGCTTCCAAAATAGGGAATCTCCTGTCTGAATCGGGTCAATTGGCATTTATGCACAACTTGACCATCACTTTATGGGATTCTGAAGTTTATTGTTTACATGTCCAGCGCTGTTTAAAAGGAAAAACTACGAATACCACTGGGCAAGATGTGTATGACAACACAGCACATGTCGCACCCATTGAGTGCTTAATAGAAGCCATGAGAACATTTCATTAATGAAAAGCCAAATGTTTTGTTTGTTTTCGTCCAGCATACATGCCAAAAGACCCAATTCAGGCGGGAGACTCGTGATTTTAGAATGTAAATATTGATTTTTTGTAGCTGTCTTCCGCCTCTGCTACAATATGAATCGATGCGAAAAATGCATTTTCCCAATTTTGTTTTCAAAATCTTCCACTTTCCTGTTGTAAAATGTTGCCATGCATGCTCTTGACCGTTTTTTCCCATTTTCTTCTTATTCCTACACCATTCCCTCATGGTATTCTCTTCGCTTTTAATATTTTCTTCTAGTCTTCCTTTGTTTGCCTTCCCTTCGGGCTCATGTCTATTTCATAATTCAAAAAAATTATTTGGTTTTAAGGTCTTGTTATATTTTCCTTGTTCCCTGTTTATTGAACATTTTAGTATCTATATTTTTAGGTCTCGCCTAGGCAGCGTTTACGCTGTTTCTTCGAGACATGCTTATTATGGATATGGGCATTAAGCTACGCCTATGCATTATATTGGATCCTTTCAGTGTCTTTTGGGATTGTTTATTTCATTGGTTTATTTGTTTGGTAGTACCTCTTTAGTACCCCCTTCTCTTCACTTGTAACTTCCCATAAGGACAGCCACTCTTACATGTGTCCTTACTCTTCAAGTTTCATTAACTGTTACTGAGCACTATTAATTTATGCTTTATTTGTAGTTGTTGTAGGAGGCAAGACATGCTGTCCTGCTTCGGCAACACGCCCTGGTGTCTCATTGCATTGTGACTTCCCCCTTAGCGCGCTGCTCAGTAGCAGTGCCTGGATTAAAACATTTTATTTTTTGCAGTGCTGCACACCATGCTTATTTTTAACATGGAGGCTGCACCAAACAAGGCTGTCCCTTCTCCTCGATTTTATTTGCTCTATTTATAGAGCCATTAGCATTAGCAGGAATGATGAATATAAAGCTTTACGCCGATGACATTGTTCTTTTTCTGGATTCAAAAATAGACACCCAGGCGGAAGTTATCAGGGTTTTTGCAGACTTCCAAAAGATAGGTGGCTATAAAATCAATAAGACCAAAACGGAAATTATATTATGCAATTGTGGTGTTAATTCTTTATTACCAGAATTTAGACAGATATACAACACTCGCCCAATGAGATATTTAGGGATTTATGTAACGGAGAGAGTAGGAAGACCTTTTTTCCTTAAATTATATTCCATTGCTGAAAAAGATGAAATCTCAGTTAGCACAATGGAACCCGCTCCCGTTATCAATAATAGGACGAGTTGCGTTAATTCGAATATCCACTCTTTCACTATTTAATTTCCTTTTTAGCGCAGCTCCGTGTGCAATACAGACCTCTTTCTTTAAAGAGATAGACAGTATGTTCTCCTCTTTTTTATGGGCAAATAAGGTACCAAGATTGGTACTCAGCACTTTAAATTATCCTGTTGCAGAAGGAGGATTATCCCTTCTGAATATTACAAATTACTATTATGCGACATTTACACATCACAGTTTTAGATATTTCTTTTTACATCCTTAAGAGGCAGATAATTTCTTTATGAAAAAGATCCTACGAGAATATAAAATCATTGATCCTACAAGAGTTACTAAGTACCCTAAGAAAGTGCGTTACAAGACCCTTCAATGGCCACTTGAACAAAAAACCCAGCGTTTAGCATACTACTGAGGTTCCGTGACGATTTGAACCCGTGTTTTCATCATTGTCGCAAATACATAATTTTGGTATCAGTGAACCGCAAATGATCCATTTAGTATATCCTGGTGTTTTCGCTATGCTACGAGCAAGAGCACTCCTGTTATGAACACATTTCTGATCTACCCGTGGCATCCATTTTAGAACACGGAAGCCATTTTGTATTCCTTGCCCTCACATAGTCAATGGACACGCAATGACCTCTTTTCATTTAAGGACACGTAGGCTTTAGCCGGCGATTCACCTTGCGAGTGACACGTGCACCTTAGGCCAGCAACGCTGTGGCAGCATGACTCGGCAAGAGCTGCCTCCCCAGCCTGAGGCCAGCCCTGCTATACTGGTTCTCGTGTCCGTTAGCCTGATCATGATTAGGCGGCCGAAGCTGGTAGCCTTGCCCATTTACGACCCACAAACATCTCTTATCCTGTCTTTCTATCTTCTGCACCTGGCTCTGCTCCTTTCCTTCTGGGCCTTTATTAGGGGGAGGTAACGAAATTTACGATGAGGCGGTCCGGGTCTTGAATGAGAAATTGACATGGGATTATGATGGAATAGTGGGAACCCCTCACTCGTAATGTTTTGACATCAGATACTGTTGACGATTCCTGTGCAACGCCAAATATTTATTGTTTAAGACACGAATGTTTAGAACTGTGGTAACATGTAAAGAATTTGCCCCGAGCAGAATATTTAGTATTTAAGGAGTAACCCTCTTTGTACAAATTGAACAGGCTCCTAGACACTGCCCGTGTGCAGTTTCTGTGACTTCTGTGTCCCTGCAGTAATAAACCTTTGGTCTTTGACGCCACCATCGAGAAGCCCGTGTTTCTGTTTGTTTGTGCACCGAGACAGGTAGAACTCCGGGGTCTTCGGGTGTTATCCCTGACACCTCTGGACAGAACCAAAAAGTCCAGAACTCCAATTGGCGCCCAACGTGGGGCGACGTCATTCGGTACCGGTCCAAAAGCCTGAAGAGTTCGAGGAGCTTCGTGTGAAGATTTCAGAGGGAGGCGCCCCACTTCATCGATCCCGGCATATCGCAAAAGTGGCCCGACGTTCTCTTCCACGAGGGTTCCCGTTCGGATGGCTGCAGTGGTCCGTTGCCTTGACCGTCGCCCTGTCTTGGACCCGAGGTGCAGTCCTTAGTACGGCGAGACGTGACGGGTTTCTCCTTGGTGACGTCTTCAGTGCCTCAGTTAAGTATTCAGTGGTTGCTAGTTGGTTATTTTGTAAGGGTTGCTCCTGTTTGGATAATCCTTTTAGTTCCCAGTTCAGTTCGGTTTTGTCCTTTTAGTTCTCAGTTCAGTTCAGTTCTGTAAGATTATCACTGGTTATTCTGGTTACGATAATCATTCTGTTCAGTTCAGGTATCAGTTCTGGTAGGCCTAAGTTCTTGGTTCGAGTGCACATTTTTTTTTGTTTGTGTTTTGTCTGTTTTGTGTTCCGGATTATAAAATGGTAAGTCGGAAAAATTGTATGTTGTCTTGTTTTAGTTGCAACAGTGATTCCCAGTTGGAGGACTCGTGTTTGGTTCCTCCGATTGGAACTCCTCTTTATGATCTATATTGCAAGTTTGGTGTGGGCCCTATCTCTTATAACGAGGTATGGATCCACTATACAGAGAAAGATGGTGTCCTTAGTTGGCCACTACATGGTAGTTTTGAACCTGAAGTTCTCGATAATCTAGAAAGAAGGTTGTTTAAGAAGAAAGCCCGGCCGGCAATGTTTGATTCTTTCCGTTATTGGCGAAAAGAATCTAAACAGAGAGAAATTAAAAAGTTGAAGAAAGAACAGAAAGAGCAAGAGTTGACTTTAGAACAGTCTGCTAAGCAGCTGCAACTCAACGAGTCTGAGAAGGCAATGGAGGTGGCCAATAGAGAGCGTAATTTAGCGATAGACAAGTGCTATCCTGCTTTGCCATCGAATACAGCTAAGATAGTAGAGGACCCTGAAAAGGATCCCCTGTTGTCTTACCTGTTACGATCACCCCCACCGTATGCACAGGGTGCTACGGCTCCACCTATACCGAATGTTCAAGTACCGGTTGCTGGACAACCTGGTGTCCCTGTTCCCGCTCCCCTGAATCAAGTTCCTGTACCTCCTGTGGTCAATATTCATGTTCCTTTGACAGCCCCTCTTCCAGGGTTGCCGGCTTCTTTACCTATGCCTGTGTCGCTCAAACCTGCTAGTTCACAAGCTATTTTGCCTGCTACTCCTACTGTTCCTGATCTATCTGTTCCAACTGCTACTCTATTTACTGCTTCTGCCAATATTATGACTCCACTTTCTGTTCGTCGGAGAATCACTGATTCTGTCTCTAATATTCTATCTCCCTTCTATAAAACTCTGATTAAGACTCCTACCTCTGACTCTGTGCAGAGACGTAGTCAGCTTCCCAGTACTGAAGAAAGAGGAATACTAGATTCCACTGCTCTTAGATGGGTTTCGAAAGTTGGAAGATATAATGTACAAGATGTATTAGATACGTTTATGCAATGGAACGAACCGACACAACGATATGTGTTCGATGAAATGTGTTTCCTTCTACGTGAGGAATTGGAAGAGGATGACCCTGAATCAAATCTAGGAGAATTAATTAATGTGCAGAAAGAGTTTGCTGCAGGTATGATAGTTGGTCAAAATATAAAAGAAGCGATGGAACTGATTTTAAGTTATAGGAATGACCCATCCCTTCGTTCACCAAGAGAGTTAGAGAAACATAGTACGAAACAAAATCGTCAATACCCAATGAGAGAAGTTCCACCAATTTGGCGTGAAGCTGTGCAAGCTAATGTAAACCTTGGTATTGCAGCCGCTCCGGCCCAATTCCAGAGAGTATGGATACATATTCCATGGAAGCGAGCTGAAGTATTAGCAGTGAAACAGGCCTTGCCAGATCCGCGTAAAAATCCTGCAGGGTACTACAAAGAGTTGGCTCAAACAGTTGACGCTTGTGTATTGAATCTAGCTGACATAGATCTGCTATTTGGTAATGTAGTACCGCAACCAATTTGGGCTAAAATTCGTAAAGAGAATCATCCAGTTGCACTAGGTGGTGACTGGGCAGCTATAATTGCAGCGGATGGTCAACAAATAGGTGGTTCCAAACCTGAGCCCTTAATTGCTAATTTGCCTGGTAGAATAATCGATTTAATGAAAACCTTGATGCCAGCATTGCGCGTTAACTGGGACAAATTGTCCGCGTGCAAACAGAAGAAAGACGAAAGCGTCTCCGACTTTTTCACAAGATTCGAAGAGACTTTCGTGGATCATAGTGGTCAGGATATGAGCACAGAAGGAGGCCAGAGATTATTTGTTGATAAATTTGTGCACAATCTGTTGCCAGAACTTGGTAGTAAATTAAAGAATTCTGAAAGTGCGTGGGCTGTCTCTACGACTGCGCAAATACTTGCGACTGCTCAGTACTATGAAAATAGGGATAAAGAAGAGAAAGAAAAATTAGATAAAAAGACGAAAGATTTAAAAACTAAAGTACTTTTACAGCAAGCTTATCCGCCTCGCACGAATCAGACTAATATACAGCAAGGGTCATATCAAAGAACGGATTATAATTTTCAAAGGCCACAATACCAATGGAATCAGTGTGCTTATTGCAAAATGGAAGGCCATTATAAGACTGAGTGTCCGGTACGGGCACAAAATAATGCTGCGGCAGCTCAGAGAGGTCGTGGTAGTTCTATGCAAAATTCTAGAGGTCGAGGACGAGGTGCTATGCCTCCGCAGACGAGTAATCGCCCCTCTAATTATTTCGACCAGCGAATTGGACAATCTGCCCAACAGAATAGGTCTCCACAGTATCATGTTGAAGACTATTATGAAGCTAGTGAGGAAGTTCAGCAAAGTGAATACTAGGACAGCCATGGACGAAGAGAGGGAGTAGTATCAGTTCCAGTAGATCAGAGTGGGCCTTATGTCGCGGTAGCAACATCAGGTATAGTCGAACCGTTTCTGTTAGATACTGGTGCAGCAAAAAGTTCTATCATACATGCGAAACTCCCTGGGGCACCTTTGTCTGGCTTAACAAACGTTTCAGTAGGTTTTTCGGGCGCCCCTGTTCACAATCCGGTTTCTGGTCCTTTGTCTATTTCTGTTGGACCCTGCCACTTGAAAGCACCCCTGATTTTGACGACAGGTTGTAACGAAAATCTGCTTGGTTTAGACTTATTAAAACGCCTGTACGCGACATTGTACTGTTCTCCAGCAGGAGTACAGCTTACGTTGGGTAAAAGAATCATCTCTCCGATGTACTTGTCGATGGATGCGCTCCCACCAGAGCTGCGTTCACTCCCTGATACTCTGTGGGCGACTGGTCCTAATGATGTAGGTCTATTGGAAATTCCACCCTATGTAGTAACTTTGAAAGCAAATGTCAAACTTCCACGAATTCCACAATACAGAATCTCTAGTGAAGGTGAGCGTGCGCTCCTACTGATAGTACAAGATCTGATCAAGAAAGACGTTATAGAAGAAACTAGAGGTAATGTCTGTAATAGTCCTGTACTGCCTATTTTGAAACGAACTGACCCAACAAAACCTCCAGTATATAGGTTTGTAATTGATCTTAGAGAGGTTAATAAAATTGTGATTCCACAGTTTCCTGTGGTTCCAGACATTACTGCATTGTTAACGTTAATTCCTGCTACAGCAGCATGGTTTTCGGTTATCGACTTGAAGAATGCCTTTTTCAGCATTCCGATAGCCGAGGAAAGCAGAGATATCTTCGGTTTCTCTCTAGGAGGACGAAGCTTCAGGTTTAAACGCGCTCCACAAGGTTATTGTGAAAGCCCATCCATTTACAGTCAAGCATTAAAAAGCCAGTTAGACTCATTTGTACTTCCTCCTGGTTCTGCTTTAGTACAATATGTCGATGATCTTCTAGTGGCTGCTGATGACAAGGAAACTTGCAAAGCAGTTACAACTTCTTTATTGCATCACTTGTCAGATTTGAATCACAAGGTGTCACCTTCAAAAATGCAATACTGCTGCCAAGAAGTGACCTACCTAGGTCATCTCTTGTCAAAGGAGGGAAGGAAGTTGACCCCAGAGAGAATAAAAGCAATTACACAAATGAATGTTCCTAGCACACAGAGAGAAGTACGTGCCTTTTTAGGTATTACCTCATATTGTAGGCAATGGATCCCAAATTTTTCTCTTTTAGCAAAACCATTGGTAGCCTTGACTGGGAAAGGTGTTCCGAGTCCGGTACCATGGTCTGCTGAATGTCAGCGGAGTTTTTCTGAGTTGCGAAATGCACTGTGTTCAGCACCTGTATTGGGTACACCCGATTACAGTAAGCCATTCACGCTCTATGTCCACGAGAGAGAAGGTTGTGCATTGAGTGTTTTGACGCAGAAATTTGGTGATAAACAACGCCCTTGTGCGTATTTTTCATCAACATTAGATCCAGTAGCTAGAGCGTTGCCTAGTTGCTTGAGAGCTACAGCCGCAGCTGCAGCCTCCATTCGACAATCTGCTGGTTTAGTAATGAACAACATGCTAGTGGTTATGGTTCCTCATGCTGTGGATACACTCATGAACCGAACCAAGACGCAGCACCTTACCAGTGCTAGATTATCAGGTTATGAACTGACACTGTTAGCTAGTCATATTCAGATCAAAAGATGCAATGTATTGAATCCAGCAACATTGTTGCCGACTAGTCAAGAGTCGAGTGATTCCGAACCACACGACTGTTGTTTCAAAACTGAGGAAGAAACAAAAGGACGAATTGATCTAAAAGACACTCCGTTGTCAGATCCAGATGGCATGCTGTATGTTGATGGGTCTTGCTTCAAATTGGAGAATGGTGACGTGACTGCTGCCTATGCAGTAACGACTTTGAGTACGATTGTGGAGACTGCAAGAGTGAGTCAGAATTCTGCCCAGGCTGCAGAATTGATCGCGCTAACAAGAGCGTGCGTTTTAGCTAAGGGAAAGAGAGTGAATGTGTTCACAGATAGTCAGTACGCGTTCGGCGTGGCCCATAGTTTTGGCCGTTTGTGGAAAGAGAGAGGTTTCATTACGTCCCATGGGACTAAAATCCAACATGGTCAGCTAGTTAATGACTTGTTGGAATCTCTAACCTTGCCGACTGAAGTTGCGATTGTGAAATGCAGTGCTCATAAAGCAATCACGGATGATGTTGGTCGTGGGAATGCTTTTGCCGATGAAACTGCAAAACAGACAGCTAGAAATATGATGAGTAGAATGTATGTTGCAACGTCTGCAAGATGGATTTCTGAGTCTGGAATGTGTGAAGACACAGTGGAAAGCGTGAAAGAAATTCAGAAAGAGGCGACTGAGGAGGAAAAACTTGCATGGAAAGAGAGCACGGGTAAAATGGACTCGAGTGGGTGTTGGATTGATTTGTCGGAACAACAGCGTTGGATGTTGCCTGATGCGTATGTGCTTGCAGTAGTAACGATGGCACATGGAGCAGCACACATCAGTTCAAAAGGGATTTGTAAGATGTTGGCTCCGGTCTGGAAGAATGATGGGATTAGTAAGTGTGCAGAGAGAGTGGTGAGAAATTGTATGGTATGCTTGATGCATAATCCTGGCAAGGGAATCCCCACACCTGCAGGTCACTTCGCTCCTCCTTCCTGCCCCTTTGAAGTGATCCAGCTAGACGTCATTCACATGGATCGTTGTAATAATCTGAAATACGTCCTAGTGGTAGTTTGTGCTTTCTCCAGATGGATCGAAGCATACCCACTGAAGGACAATACTGCCTTATCCACTGCCAAAATTCTTCTTAAAGAATACTTCCCCAGATACGGAATGCCACGGATTGTATGGTCAGACAACGGAAGTGAGTTCGTAGGGAAAGTTATGCAGAGTGTGTGTACCGGCCTAGGGATTAGACAGAAGTTTCATAGTGCGAATCATCCCCAGTCCGCGGGTTTAGTCGAGGGTTACAATGGCACCCTTAAACTGAAACTTGCTAAGATACAAGCGTCCACGGGTTTGTCCTGGCCAGACGCATTGCCTTTGGCTTTGCTATCAACAAGAGCAAATGTACATTCTAGAGTAGGGCTTAGTCCATATGAAATAGTTTTTGGTCGTCCTGCAAATGTTTGGGGGGTACCTAGACCAAAAGAATTCAAGCAGCTGGAATACCCAATGTTAATTGATTACCTTTTCGACTTGACTGCTAAATTGAGTCTTATTCACCAACAGGTTTTCGATGCATTGCCAAAGCCACCGGAGAGTCCAGGCCATCAGCTGAAACCGGGTGACCAGGTGGTCATTAGAAATTTTGCAAGAACGAAAAATCTTCAGCCCAGATTCATTGGCCCTTTCCAAGTCTTACTAGCAACGAGAACTGCTATTCTTGTGGCCGGAAGGAAGAACTGGATCCATACGACACATGTCAAACGTGTGCCTCTGCCACTTCCTTACGACAACTGGGTAAAGAAAGGAATCGGTACCTCTGAAACGGAACAAGTCCCCAGGTTCATACCTTTCAGCGATGCAGAACTGATCACTGATTCACCAAATTCTGACTCTCCTCCTGAAACTGCTCTTTTGAACCCTGAACATTTGTCATCCGCACCCAACGAACATTTGCCATCTGCACCAAAAGAACATTTGTCATCTGAAAACGTGAACCTTGCAACGTCGGCTGAAAATACACTGTTTCCAGATCAGACAGCTCCTGCAAAACTGAGATACAACTTACGTTCTCGCAATATGGACAAATAAAGCAGGAAACTGCCCATTTTTACATGTTTGATTTTTGGTACCTTGCCTCCAGCCAGGAAGTTTGCTATTATTTTGTTGTTTTAAATTTTGCCTTGCCGTCTGGGTAGCCATAGGGTCGTGGCTGTGTGCCTAGTTGAATCTGCGGGGGTCAGACACAAGGTCGATCTTTCTGTTAGTTCTGGGAACTCCCAGGGCTGATAGAGGCATTTTCATCTACGTACACATCATCAGTGGTCACGAGCGGGTTGTAGAAGATGGAGCTTCCTGAGCTGCAAAGAAAGAATGTAATTTATGTTCGCAGAAATAGACTGTACAGAATACTTCACAGCAAATGCTTTCTAATGCAATGTGCAGTTACATTTATAATTGTTTTGATAACGTTGGTGGGTGGAATCATCTTTGGCATACATTTGATTTTCATGCCAGTAACTACAGTACCTCCCCTTGATCCTACTACTTCTACGGTTTCTTCTATGCATTCTTTTCACTCATTTCCTGAACACGAACAAGCTCGACGCTCAGAATTTATTAACAATACATTTGTACAGCTCTTGCATCAACACCAACTGGTAGTTAATACTACAGATTGCTGGGTGTGTGGCTTGATACCTCACACTATGGATAAAGGCATTCCCTATCTAGTCTTGCCTTTTAGCTATAATGGATCATTTCAGGCCTTTCAGACCATTTTTTCATATGCCCTTGAGACCTATCCTCCGCGTCCACCACGGTCCACTAAATACAACTCAGCCAACAAAGCTTTAGTCCAGGGAATTATTGACATGATTAAAGACGTCAATAATACTCCATCATACCCTAGAGATGAATTACGGGTGTATTTGAGTTGGAACTCTACAGAGTATCGCCTTAGTTTGGGAGAAAGCAAGCGTAAAAGCTTCACTTCAGTTTGGGTCGTGCCTCACCGAGGTCAAGTCTGTTTGCAAGGAAATGGGAGAAATCCGAGAGCTCAGCTAGGGAGGAGTGAGTGCGTTGAGACTTACGTATTTCCGTCTAACTCCTCCCCTGCCTTTCTGACTGCTAGGGGTACCTACTTCATCTGTCAGGACAGAGCATATACATGGCTGCCTGCTGACTTTTCAGGTTCATGTTATATTGCTCGATTGTTACCTCCGACATACACTGCTTCCTCAGATTATCACAAGACCAGAGTAGCAAGAGGTGTCTTCAGCAAGGAAGATACCGCTGGTCAGGAAGCCGGAGACTTCTTCAAAGGTTTCCTTCCGTTTTGGGGGCCTATGGCCAATAGTAGAAATCTACGTCAACTAACACGGGTAGTTGAATCTACTATTACAGAAACTGCAGGTGCCCTTAGTAACTTAACAGCTGAGCTTCAGGCGGATCGTCTCATGACGTTGCAGAACCGAATGGTTCTAGACGTAATACTTGCAGATCGAGGTGGGGTATGCAGAATGATCCAATCGAGCTGCTGTGTTTTTATTCCCAATAATGCTCCAACTGTCTATGAAGCGATCTCTAAGCTACACAAGATTTCCGACTCTATACACGTGGACAAGGGAAACTGGTCCTTTATGGAGTGGTTTTGGACTCTGGTATCAGCGTGGGGATGGAAGGTTCTGATGGTCATTGGTGTCATCCTAGTATTTCTGTTCTCGTGCTGCCTTATTATCCAATGTGGTCCCGCTTTGTGTAGTCTCTGTGCTGCTACCTGTTTCAGAAAACCACCTGCATTTGGAGAAAAGGTACGAGACAGGATGATGGTGCAACAACATGTCACTGACCTAATGAGCATAGAGTTAGACTCTGACATAGACTGAGTAATTGCCTATGTAAGGGCAAAAGGAGGGTCTGAGGTTCCGTGACGATTTGAACCCGTGTTTTCATCATTGTCGCAAATACATAATTTTGGTATCAGTGAACCGCAAATGATCCATTTAGTATATCCTGGTGTTTTCGCTATGCTACGAGCAAGAGCACTCCTGTTATGAACACATTTCTGATCTACCCGTGGCATCCATTTTAGAACACGGAAGCCATTTTGTATTCCTTGCCCTCACATAGTCAATGGACACGCAATGACCTCTTTTCATTTAAGGACACGTAGGCTTTAGCCGGCGATTCACCTTGCGAGTGACACGTGCACCTTAGGCCAGCAACGCTGTGGCAGCATGACTCGGCAAGAGCTGCCTCCCCAGCCTGAGGCCAGCCCTGCTATACTGGTTCTCGTGTCCGTTAGCCTGATCATGATTAGGCGGCCGAAGCTGGTAGCCTTGCCCATTTACGACCCACAAACATCTCTTATCCTGTCTTTCTATCTTCTGCACCTGGCTCTGCTCCTTTCCTTCTGGGCCTTTATTAGGGGGAGGTAACGAAATTTACGATGAGGCGGTCCGGGTCTTGAATGAGAAATTGACATGGGATTATGATGGAATAGTGGGAACCCCTCACTCGTAATGTTTTGACATCAGATACTGTTGACGATTCCTGTGCAACGCCAAATATTTATTGTTTAAGACACGAATGTTTAGAACTGTGGTAACATGTAAAGAATTTGCCCCGAGCAGAATATTTAGTATTTAAGGAGTAACCCTCTTTGTACAAATTGAACAGGCTCCTAGACACTGCCCGTGTGCAGTTTCTGTGACTTCTGTGTCCCTGCAGTAATAAACCTTTGGTCTTTGACGCCACCATCGAGAAGCCCGTGTTTCTGTTTGTTTGTGCACCGAGACAGGTAGAACTCCGGGGTCTTCGGGTGTTATCCCTGACACCTCTGGACAGAACCAAAAAGTCCAGAACTCCACTACGATATTTTAAGAATGAATAATTCAACTAGGCATTCGAATATATATACGGGGGAAAGAGGTATTTTAAAGAACAATATCCTAAGGCTGTGGGAAGAAAACAGGTATGTCCAGATCCAGGATTTCATCAGGGGGAACTGTTGGAAAACTTCGGCGGAAATTGAAAGGGGCTTCAACATTCTAACACAATTTTAAAGTGGTAATTTATTAGATTAAAACCTATGTTAGAAACATTAGATATGGAAAATCTGCTCTACAAAACTAGTATCAGCAAAGCTCTGAACTGCCCAATACAACGGAAGATTAGCAACTGGATTAAGATTTTCGATAAGAACAAATCTCTCTCATTATATGAAAAAGTTAGGGATAGATGGTAGAAAAGGGAAGATCTACAGATTTTAAATCAACCTGGAATAGGATTAAAAAATTTAATGCAGTTATATTCAGAAGGGCGAATTTTAAATGCATGCAATATTGTTCGAAATGGTTGATATATAGAACACCCTCTTTTCTTCATAAGATATACCCGCAAATAGAAGATAAATGTTTCCACTGTGCAGAGAAAGGCACTTGGGCGCATATCATTTGGGAGTGCCCCAAAATTCGGATTTTGTGGTAGGAAATCCAGAAATATCTCAGATTTACAATAGATCCCCTTATTTCAATCGATGAATCCATTGCAGTTTTGGGTTGCTCACCTGCTATCTCTACGCACGAGGAATGCCTGTTTATTGCAACATTAATAGCAAGATCCTTAATCCTACAACTCTGGAGAACAGAGAAGGTACCTACCTTCAATGTATGGAGAGCAAAATTGTGTAAGGTACAATAATTGGAAAAGAAATATGCAATAAGATCAGGAGCAATAAGAAAGTATGAGAAATACTGAAGTGTGTTAGTATGTTGTATTTGGTATACAAGGATAGAACATATGTGTGTTAGTATGTTGTATTTGGTATACAAGGATAGAACATATATGTGCATACTTATCCTTTACTGAAGTTGTAGGGTCCAGCGCTGTGTCTAAGAAAAATGGAGTAGTGATTCTGCTAGCCAAGAAGTCGAATGTGGAGGTGATTTCCTCCTCTGTAGACAACAAGGGGAGATGGGCCTCTGTGAAATTAGTTAAAGATGACACTGAGTTCTACGTTACAACGATATACGCCCCTAATACACACGAGCCTTCCTTTTGGTCAGGACTCACAAAACAGTTAGACACTATCCCAGATTCATCGGTCCATATACTAGCAGGGGACTTCAACCTACCGTTTGACCCAGCCCTGGATAGGGACTCTAGGTGTACCTTCAGACCTGGCAAAGCACATAAGGAATTCACTAGACTATGCAACAAGTTCCACATGATAGACACATGGCGTATTCAACACCCCGATGGTAGAGACTACTCTTTCTACTCCCCACCCCATGACTCGTTTTCAAGAATTGATTACATTTTCATAACCAGGAATGCAGTACCCAGAATAGATGACACAGACATTGCACCACGGCTCGTCTCTGACCACTCTTGCATTTCACTTACTTTGACAAATGTTAAACCAACAATTCGCCAATCAATGTGGCGCCTTAATGATGCCATTTTGAGTAACGAGAAACACAGGGAAACTATAGAGGACGCCCTAAAAGACTACTTAATAAATAATAAAAAAGGTGACACCTCTGACTTAACTAGATGGGAAGCTCTGAAAGCTGCAATAAGAGGGCTGATTATAAAGATATCATCAGCAATGAACAAAGATCATAATGCCGCCCTCTTAACCCTGGAAAAAGATATCTCTGTGTTACAACGCGAATACCTGCACAACAGAGACCCAAAATCACTGTCTGAATTATCCAATCGAAAATATACCTATAACAAACTAGTGAGTGAAAGAGCGGGAGTCTGGCTAGACAAGAGGAAACGCTTTAAAATGTGTGATTCTAATAAGGCGGGGAAAGGTTTAGCTGCCTACCTTAAATTTAAAATCCAAAAGAACGCGATAGACTCACTAATGGATGACCAAGGCAACCCTACTTCGGACCCCAATAAAATTGCAAACTTATTCAAAGACTTCTATGAGAAGCTGTATGCCAAAAACACGAAGGTGCATAAAGAGAAGGTTGTGGACTTCCTCGACAAGTGCGCACTTCCAAAACTTACCTCCGCGGAACAGGAGTCCATAAATGAACCGATATCTGAAGCTGAGGTTGCAAGCGCGATCAAGTCCCTCAAGAGTGGGAAGGCCCCTGGCCCCGATGGGTTTACGGCAAAATTTTATAAATGCTTTTCACACACACTTACAGAACCACTTCTGAACGCATTTAGTGAGATTAGTGAGACTGGTGAGGTAAAAGGAACGATGGCTGAGGCGGTGATAGCCGTGATACCCAAAGAGGGGAAAGATTCCAAACTCGCAAAGAACTACAGACCCATTTCACTAATAAACCTGGATTGTAAGCTTCTTGCATCAATCCTTGCTAAACGCATTCAGAGGGTCTTGCCCTCCCTAATCCATCCATCACAAGCCGGTTTTCTGAAAAATAGGTTGTCCAGTGACAACACCAGAATCCTAAGCCATGTCATAGAAAAGGCTAAGCTCCTTTCCACACCAACTGTTGCGATAACACTCGACGCAGAGAAGGGGTTTGACAAGGTGGACTGGTCATACCTGGAAGCGGTACTGCAGAAATTCGAGTTAGGCCCGCTTTTTACTAAAATGGTAATGTCACTCTATACCTGTCCCACTGCTAGAGTGAGGGCTGGTGGAGCCTTCTCATCACCTTTCAAACTAGAGCAGGGGACCAGACAAGGTTGCCCCCTGTCCCCATCCCTATTCCTCCTGGCAATCGAACCCTTTCTGTATCGTATCCGGGAGAATCATGACATACAGGGAATCCCATTCAATGAATGTGTTGTAAAACTCACGGCATACGCTGATGATGTTTTAGTACTTAGTGAACAGGCTGACAAAGCTGTACCTGCGTTACTTTCTACGATTGAGGAATTCTCCGGTGTCTCCGGGTACTCCCTAAATAAAGACAAGACTGAGGTGAAATTGCTAAATAATGTGGGTAATAGAAACATCTTGGGTGACTCTGGGCTCACTTGGCAGCCGAAAAGCTTCAAATACCTTGGCCTGGAATTTGAAAAGGACCTGATCATGACGCTGAAAATCAATGAAGATATACTCTTCAAAAAACTAAGCAAACTCCTAGAAGGCTGGTCCCCGAAATTCCTCTCGTGGTGGGGTAGAGCGGAAACATTAAAGATGATGATCACCCCCTTGATCAATTATATGGCAAGCATGCTCCCAATGACTTTCACGGAGGACTTCCTACAGAGAGTTAATAAATTAATTAGTAATTTCCTATGGAAAGACAAAAAGCCGAGAATCTCTATGAAAAAACTGCAACTCCCCAAACAAAAAGGTGGACTAGGATTACCCAACTTCAGGAATTACCAAACGGCCTTTTTATGTAAACAAGGAATTTCCTGGTTCCATGAAACACCTGGCTACACGCCGCTATGGGTAAACATAGAGAAAGCTATCATAGGTAAAGCCCCTCTGGCAGCAATATTAACCATGGACCTGTCCCACCTCATGCACTCCAAATACATCATGCTTAATACCAAAAGGGCGCTTCTCAGACTAGACCAAACACATAAACCCGGCCTACAGATAGGGAAGTCGGCTTCCTCATCTCTATGGTGTAACCCACTCATAAAGGTTAATGGCTCGTCCCCTTTTTGGAAACACTGGTGGGACAAAGGACTCAATGTTGTCTCAGATCTCTACGACAAGCATGCACCGCTGCCCTTCTCTTCGATTCAATCTAAACACTCCCTCGAACCGATCAACTTCTACGCTTTCCTACAGCTAAAATCAGCTATGTCTAAGTGCACATTCATACACTCGACACCGTGGTTAGTAAAGATACTCCCTCTTCTACAATCTTCAGGTCATTTTGTATCTAAAGTTTACAAGCTGCTCACACCAACCTTGAGTAAAACACTAAGACGCAACGAAATTAAATGGGAATCAGAACCTAATGGCACCGGCATAATTGTGGATTGGGATAGGATACACGCTTCAGCCCTCACACACAAAGTATCGCCAATCCTCTCACAGACCAAATACATGATCCTCAATAGGGTGTTCTGGACCCCCCAGAAGCTATTTAAGCTAAAGCTAAGAGACACCCCCACCTGTTGGAACTGCTCCCTGGCTGATGGGGATCTACCGCATATGCTATTCCACTGTACCTTGTTGGAGAAATACTGGTCCGACATATTTGACTATATTGAACGCATATTTAACATCACACCAACGAGGGAATTCATTTACATAATTCTGGGGGCCATTGACCCATTGATAGAAAAAGACCACGACCGCCAACTCCTGGACCTGTTCCTCACCTTGGCGTGCAAGGTCGTTCTTTGCCACTGGAAGACAGCTTCCGAGGTCTCTTTCAATGCTTGGAGAGAGTGGTTGGCTTGTATTAGAGGGGTGGACAATCCGGCCCTGGACTCTTCCCCATGGCACACTACAAGCAAGAGACTATGGTCTTCACTGGACGCAGCCTCCCTCTATTTCAAGCCACCATAAGGGGTTCTTCACTTATGGATACACATCATAGTGTACTGGGTAGTTTTGGCACACACATTGTTTGTTAAACCAATTCTGGTTGCACACCTTGATTCGTATACTTTCTAGGCGCATCAGCACGTCAGTTTCATACAACTCGTATAATTTTCAGAACTTTCAGAATTGATTATCAATTTAAGCCCACAATGTTATCATCAGCATGTTGTATTGTGCTATTGTACTGCTGAATGTCAACCATGATTCCCATGATCAACCATTTGACACTTTATTGTATAGATTACCATCTCAAGTATCAATACCGAATGTATGATTATCAATTGTTAATCAGTGATAACGATATGGATCTGGTTTGCTCTTATTTTATTTTATTTCACTTTCTTCTCTTCATATCTTCTTAATTTCTTATTTTCATTGACCACTGTAGTGTACTCACATGACTGTATCGCATTAATGTCTGTACATTTGCTTTCTGTTTTATGAATAAAAACGACTTGAACACAAAAAAAAAATTCTGGAACATGTATTTATATATGATATTACTGTATGTTTGTAATAGCTATGAACTCTCAATAAAAAATAAATAATAAAAAAAATCTTTAACATGGAGGCTGCACTTTTGTTTGCTTATGCATGGCTTGCCCAAATCAAATTTTCTAACATTTTATATTCATTTTTGGCTGCAGGCTATGCCGCGCTTTCACTTTCATAATAGTGGTTATGCCTTGCTTTTGTGCACATTGAGCTTGATATTTAAATTGGTGGGCGCGCTTTTGTTTTCTTCTGCACGGCTCGCCAAAAACAACTTTAAAACATTATTTTATTCATTTTTACCAGCACGCCATGCCACGCTTTCACTTTCATAATAGCAGCCACGCCTTGCTTTTGTGCACACTGCACTTGATATTTAAAATGGCGACCGCACTTTTGTTTTCTTCTGCACGGTTCTCCGAAAACATCTTTTCAAACATAATTTTTTTTATTTTTACAGCGCGCTTTCACCTTTGTTGTGGAGCATGAAGCCAGCACTCCCACTTATTACTGGGACTTCAAGCGCCCATCCCTTCTACTGTAAGTACATTTCAATCTAATGAAAACATATTTTTACTATTTTTAATGTTTCCAGAATCCTGTATCGCACTTGTGTCCCAATGTTTTGTTTTGTCTTAATGAGTGCGTTTTCCTTCGTAGAAGTGTATTTAACATACTCGCACTTTCATGTTACTCAAGTTTCAGAGTTGCTGCCTTGTTCCCTCTTATGCACCCCTTTTGCGGTGCTGCCCCATGTACAATCGTATTAACACCCCTTTTAGGTTGCTACTCCTTGCTTCGTCGTGCTACATATGCTTTCCTATAGGTCTTTTTGCTTAGACCTGCGAGTAAAACAAACACTGTCATTTACAACACCAATAGCTCTAACTTTCACAATGCAAGACCTATTGCATTGCAAATGTATGTATTTATTTATGCATTTTTATACAGCACGTACTTTACCCAAAGGTGTCAGAGCGCTTACAATAGAACCAAGTACGTTACATGAGATTTCCAAACTTACACGTTACAGATACAAAATCAAATGCTTGTTTAAGACCTCTTGGGGTTGCCATTGCACGTGTTCATTGCTAATGGCAAGGTAAACAAATCAGGCATGCTCAGAACTTTCCAGAAACCCTAACTGACGGGCGTTATATACATTTGGCAGGTGAATTTATTTTGTAAACAGTAGCTCTGCTGCTTCTGTCTGCCCATCTGGAGGCATCGCTGAGAACCCTCACTGCTGCTGTGGCTAGAGAAGAGCCGTGGAGCTGGCTAATAGGTTAGAGCTCCGAAGACTGCCCAAGAGCAGGTGATATGCGATCCCGCGGGGATACCAGATATTAAACAGCACCGACAGTCACATCCCGAGCTTGCAGCCCAATCTCTAAAAACACTCGACCGAACCTCAGACGAGCAACGCACACAGTGTTTATTCACGCAGACTTCACAACCAATGCTTCTGTGCAGAGCGCTATGATTGGGCGAGATGCCGTCATATGCACCAATCGTCGGGCACCTTATATACTAGCGTCCCTCTCACTAACACGCCCAGAATAATTTCAGCCATGTGATTGGCTGGCATGTGACCCGGAAGTACTGGTTTTACGAATAGGATCACCTGTGGTCCATGTAAACTAGAGAGCAAGTCACTAGATCTTTAAGCACAGTCAAACCAGCCCAGCGCGGAGAGACCTTCGGGAAGTCAATCAGCGTAGTAAACCACTGGCATATCAGTGAAGCGAGGCATGGATATTAGTGAGGCTCTCCTAGTTCCCAGCAGCAGTTCGGATGTGTGGATCCCGGTGCTTCTGCAAGTTGCCAAACGCTAGGCAAGACTTTAGAATCACTGGTCGCCATGGAGCCTACATATATCTCTAAAGGTGGACCAGGATCGGTTGAATTAACACTGCCATTGGATGACGTCCTTTCTGGTTGTGCCACAGATTCACTGCGAGTTCCTGACACATCGGATGTCTTTGAGCCCATAAGTGTCGTTGAATTTCAGGAGGTTGATGGGTATGGAGAAACTTCACGTGTACAGGAACATTCAGCCGACCCTCTTTCTAGCTGCACCATGCCAACCTTGAGTGGGCGCGAGCCGCCCGTTGTGGTGGATTCAAACAGTCCTTTAACTGCGGATGTCCAGGTTTCTGTGACTTTAGCCAAGTCTTTACTTGAGCTGGGACTCGAGGGTTTCAAAGATCTTAACTCACCGGTCCTGTCTGCAGACCTGGCAATGGCTTTGTGCCGTCACGCTGACCCAAAGGGAAAGTCCCAGGAAGACAAATACTCTGACCCCCCTGTCCCCAAGAAAGCACTAGCCTCTGGGGCAATCATTGTAGATTTGCTTAAGGCTATGCACAAAGGAACGCCTGAGCATGAAAAGACTGGAGCAAACGTTGCATTTTCGGAAGATGAAGGCCAAGCATTGCGTACTTTGCCCGGTTCCCTGGCAGCCCCAATATATCTTTTTGCCGCCACCCACCGTGAGGCTAAGCCATGGACGGACCAGGAATCCAGAGCCAAGGCACAGGAGGTGTTTGCTGGCTTGCTTTGGGCCTCACACACTGGATCTATTGCTGAGCTCCTTCGGGGACGCGGAGAAGCAGAGCAAGGGATTTTCAGGGATGTGATGGGGCTCCTGAAACCAGATCTAAAGAAGTGAGTGATCATGACAGCTTGTGGAACCAGCATCTATTACAACACTTCAAGGGGATATTAATCTCTTTTAGAGCTAAGCAATCTAACCATACTTTCTCATGATGTTGCAAACCATAGTGGAGTCCCACTACCGTGTTTCAACTGGCGAATGAAGGCCATGTGCATTTATAAGGCTTCAGAGCCTGAAGGAGACCGTACTATATAACGATCATGTTTCAGGTTATGGCCACTTTATTGTAATGAATGAAGTAGCCTCACTGCAGTGTGTCTCTCTGGGCCCAGGTCTGCGTGCTGTGTCTTCAGCCAATCTTCACTCAAAATAATACTCTGGACGTTAGATGAAAGTTGAAATATAGTTTAGTTTTACTTTATAGTTCAAATTGTATCCGTTGTTTTCACATCAATTCATTCATTGCATGTAAAACTTAATTTCCCATGATCCTTATTTCTTGCATATAGGTTTAACTTTCTCCCTATGCATTTCGGCATGTGATGCCTTGGTCAGGGGAATGCCTGAAAATAATAATATTTACAACAATGAATAATACGGATACATAACTTCAGTCACAACCACCACCATAAGTGTGACTGTGTGCTATTGGTGTAACAAACATTTGTGTCAATTTTAGCCAAACAAGTGCCCTCGATGTTGATTGTTGGTGACTAACACTGTGGTTGATTATCTACTAGTGAGTTTAGCCAGCATTTCTCGCGCGAGTTCGGTGTTAACCGGCTCGAAAATCCTAATTTTGCCCTGCGGAACAAAACGGCTGCTCTACATGTTTGGCTGCGCGCATGTTTAACAAACGTTTGTCTCCCGAGCTCGGTGTTAACCGGCTCGAAAAGCATCATGTTATCCAACGGAACGGCTACTCTGCATGTGTCGTTGAGCGCGTTATTTATCAATTAAAAGGGTCGTTAATAATAATAATAATAATAATCCACATTTGTAAAGCGCACACACCCGTAAGGGTCTCTAGGCGCTGGGGGCCGTCGGGAAGATTAAGCAAGCTATTGCCCAGAGTTACATGGTGCTGGGCTAACCTGCCGCCAGAGCAGGGGATCGAACCGTGATCCCCAGATTCCAGGGTCAGTCGCCCTGGCCGCGGTGCCACACCTCTTCCAGTCGTTCCTGTTCTTACCGTTAAACGCTGTGATATGCTTTTCAAGGTAGCTTGTTCATCTAAAGACGCGCTGTGAGCTTCTCTCGTGAGTCGCGCTGGTGGGCGTCGCCTAGCGTGTAATGTTATGCTGACGAGGGACCGTCTATAAATTGTAATGCACTTTGGCGTCAGGTTCGTAATAACCTGAAAGGGACTGTCTACAAAGTTTGGTGTGTATCAATACAGTGGTGTATGAGCTGTGTCAATCTCCTCACTGTCAGTGCCCGGTTCCAGTGAGTTCTAAACGTGAAGGTGTCTGGGTGTGTGTCCATACTAATACATCTAATGTGTAATCCATAAAAAATTCAAGGGAATGCTAAAAGAACAATAATCAAAGGATAATAAGTCGAATAATATGAAATATATAATCCCCCTCCTGTGGGTGTATGTATCTGTCTCAGGAACACGATGTGGTGAGTCCACCATTCTCCATATTGTTATTAATGTCTTACAAGTAACATAGAAATTCCGTTCTGTCGTTCATCCCGTTAGATTTGAAACTGTTCAAATGGTAAATCCAATAGTTCTCTCTCCTTAAGAGTGTAGTTTTATTGTCTCTCCCCTCTTTTCTCACCACCACTTCTAGTATGCATGTTCTTAATTGGCTTATATGATGGTGCACTTCCATAAAATGGGTGGCCACTACTGATCTCGTAGATTGTGTCCTAATGTTGCTCTTATGTTCATTCAAACTTATTTTCAGTTTACGTTCTGTCTGACCTGCATATACTTTGCCACAGGGACACTTGAGCATGTATATGATATTGAATGTAACGCATGTCGCATTCACTTTCAGTTTTATTTTGTGGCCTTTCATAGGGTACGTAATGTATCCTCCGCACATAATGTTGCTACAATTGTTGCAGTTCCAACACAGTTTGGTGCCTAGATATTTCTGTATATCTGGTTGTTGTGTTCTTTGTTTGATAAGTTCTCCAAGGTTCTTGGCTCGTGTGTGTGCAAAGATGGGTTCCTGTTGAAATATGTTTCTAAAGTCAGGCTCCATTTTGAGTAACATCCTATGTTTCTTAATAATTCTTTTGTAGTGTTTGCTCATGGTGGAATACTTGCATACACATGTGGTTCGTTCACCTTTTTCCGGTTTGTGCGCCTGAAATAGCCCCATTCTTGTTAGCTCTATTGAATGCTGGTGTTAATACGCTCTCCGGGTATCCTCTGTCTCTAAACCTTTGTGCCATGGTTTCCATTTGTTCAATCCTTTTCGCTGGGTCCGAGACGATCCTTTTAACCCTCAACAGTTGAGAATAAGGGAGGTGTTGTTTCAATGCTTGTGGATAAAAGCTGTCATACTTTAACATATTGTTTCTATCTGTCGGCTTTCTATACATGTCGGTTGTGGATCTGGTTCCACTCTTGGTTATTGAAACGTCCAAAAAAACTGATTGTTTGGTCTTGGATTTCACATTTTAGTTGTATTCTCTCATTTACTGTGTTTAACTTCTGTATTTGATTCTCCAAAGATTTTTTTGTGCCCCTCCATATGATGAAAATATCATCTATGAAACGTAGGTAAAGTGAATTTTTTCACTTTATTGTAATGCTAATGTACTAATACTCACACTATCAGAGGAAATCTGGACTTGTCTCGTAATCCTAACCTACACTCTTCGTTCCTGGCATGCACTAGTTTAGAATTTAGAAATCGTTTAGAACTCATGTTTGTGAGTATGTACTGCAATTATTCTCATCGTGTGCTTTATCAAATCATCAACCGGTAACACGATTCTGTTTCACAATAACATAACAATCCTAGTTTTTCATGCATCACGTTCTTGCCACCAGCTCATTCTCAAACTTTCTGTTTTAGCCTAATGTCCCTATTGGCTTTTTAAATATAAATTGGATATTCAGTTTAGTTTTATAGCACAATGCGAATTTAATTAACACATCCAATACTTTCTATTTGAAAGTGCATCACATTAATGCACTGTTTGGGGTCAAAATATGTGAACATACAACTCTGGCATTATTGGAGAAAATGTGTTTCCTTATGTGAAGTTAGTTTTACTTATTGTTGTTTAATTGATTTTTTTTTTTTAAAGTACTGGCTGAGAGACCGCTTTAGCCTTTTCACCAGCCTTCTGTTTTCCAAAAAATCATAATCAAAATAGATCTATAAATGGCTTTTGTTCAGCCCTCTTCGTCCTGTGGTTTGTTCTGGTGTTATTGAAATTTTCCAAAGCAATGAGAAACGCCCCTCAAACCAAGGGAACAGGTTTCTCCAAACCTAAGAACACAAACTTCTCCCTGGTGACAGGGTAAGCTACCAAACCGATAACTCATTAATTAAAAAGAACAACCTATTCAATCCAATACAATTCCACAGGAGTTTGAAAAAACAATCATGTTTTTAATTTTCTCTTTAAAAAATGATTACATTCAAAATCTATTTTGTATAAAAACTCAAATATACCAACACAAAAGATAAACATTATATGTGCTATGCAAAAAGGGAAGAAGTTCCAAGACGGTTCTATTCGTATTTTACAATAGACACACTCCTACTGCTTGTGTCCCTGGATCTCATTAGGTACTTTCAATGACATATTAACATCATCCATGTACGTCGTGCTTTCACATTTTGTAGACACGTTTTGGTGTTCCAACTTGTGTACCCAATCGATTTCCAGAGATTTTTTTAGTGTCCATGATGAGTGTATTATGTTATGGAAGGTTCATGGTCCCCTACATTGATACTTGCTCAGGGTTAGAGGACTGTGCCTCTGTGAGGGCTCATCACTGCAGTGATTTAGAACACTTAACATCAAGGAAGCATCAACCATCACTGAGCAAAGGGAATGGCTATAGAGAAAATAATAAGGTGGGACAGGTGAGTCCCTAAACAGTTGCGAAGCAGATATCGTTGAGAGGAGGGACAAGTATTAGTCCTGAAGAAGGTGGTATATACACATTGGGGCCACCCAAAAACATTTTGTATTGTATATGTTTTTTGTAACTATTGTGTTGGTGTATTTGTGTTTTTATCTAAATTACAATTATTAAAAACTTGCATGTTTTTTCAAACTTCTGTGATATTGGATTTGATTGAATGCATTTGTATGTTTGATGAGTGACTGTTTGCTAGCTTACTCTGTCACCAGGAAGAAGTTTGTGTTTTTTGATTCACATGTTTCACCCAGCACAGCAAAGGCCAGTTGGTCATCCCACTTCAGGCTCTGGGGGCCATAAGTAAGAAATTCTTATTTTGCATTTCCTATATAGAAATTCCATAGGAATAGCTATTTAGGAAATGCAAATAATATGTACAACAATTGCGATTTCCTAATAGCGATTCCGATAGAGTAGGAATTACTATTAGGAAATCACAAATAGGAAATGCACTTGCATTCCCACCTACAGGCCACATAGGAAATGGTTTGCATTTCCTAAATTGCTATTTCATAATAGGAAATCGCAATTTAGGAAATCGCAATTTAGGAAATCCAAACCCCAGTTTACCTCTGGCCTTAAGACCCACCTGAAGGTACCCTGAAATTCGTAGTGCACATGTAAGTGCGCGTATGCCCTACAGGCATATGTGCACTTTATTTCACATTAAATACGCATTTTTTAATGTTACACATGATTATCATAGACTCTGAGTCAATGGTAATAGCATTTCCTAAATAGCCAATTCAATTTAGGAAATGCTTTGTACATGTGCTTTAGTAATTGCAAATAGGTAATCCCTATTTGCAATTTCAGAAATGGCTGTTGCAATTTGCCATTTCCCTGGGCCACTATTCCACTCCATGCCACTCTACGGGAAACATGACTTACAACAAAACTTTTACAACGCACTACCGTTACAACGCAGCCATTACAACGCAAACTATTACAACGCATTGCTCTGGGGGCGCTATAGGATAGGGAGTAGGTTAATTTACTATCCAATAACCTTCCCTAGTGTCCACGGGGACTGGAGTTGGAATAGTAAATTAAACTATTCACTATCCAGCACCCAGAAGCACTATGCGTTGTAATGGTATGCGATGTAAAAACCGCGTTGTAACAGCATGCGTGGTAAAAGCATGCGTTGTAACGTCATACATCCCACTCTACGGCACTCTATTCCACAACACTTTACTCCAATCTACGCCACTCCAATCTCACCTCTTAACTCTATGCCACTATAAACCCCTCCACTTTGACACTCTGCCACACTCCCTGACACTCTATTTAAGTCTACAACACCTTACATCATTCCACTCTGACACTATGCCTTTCCACTATCAGACACTAACTTCAGCCATGCTGAATAGCAGGCATGCTGGTGTACATCCTAATACACATTGGCAAAGCCAATAGCTCTTGGATAGGCGAGACGTAATGGCTTTGCCAATGCTTGTCTAACGATACTTGAGCATGCTAGACCAGAGAATCTCACAAACCAATGGTGTCCTTTTCTTTTTTATTTCAAATCTTTTTTATTGAAGATTGAAAAACGAAAAGCAAAGACAATACAGTAAATCTTCCAATACAAAGATTAATACAATAGTGGCAATAAATGACGCTTACTGAAAACCAAATGAAGAGAGAAAGAATAGAAAGGAGAGGAAGAATAAGAAAAAGAAATAAGGACAAGTGTATCAATGCATCAATGATAATCAGTCGGCAGAGGCATGAGGCACATTACAGGCGACAGTAAAATATACAATAAAATATACAATAAAATATACAAACGGAGCATATGGATTCATACAGACTCAATGGAGCATATGTGGATAATCAACATTTAGAAGGTTGTATCATGGAGGTTCAAAGTGAGAGGATGACGCATCCAGTGAGGACCACAGTTTACAGTTTGGTGTCCTTTTCTAACAATCCTCACTCAGCTTGTTAAAAAAAGTATGATTCTGCTTCAACCTTCCAATTTGTATTATTAACTAGAAGCGAGGCAAAGCATGCTGTTTTGTGCGGGGACCCAGGGGGGAACTGGGCAAGAGCCGGGCTCCCCCCCAGGGTGACTTTGCATGATGGAACTGGCCACAAATTAGGATAGGTGTAGGTAGGTAGTGTGGGCGGGGCTTTGCAGTAGGTTATATAGGGCAGTTTTTGGACAGGAAGGCATTCGCTGAGGCTGGGGCATTTGGTAAGTTTATGCGACTGATCCCCTTTTTTAGGTCGAGCCTATAGCAGCGCATACGCTGCTAGCTCGACTTTTAGTAGGGGGTTAAAAAAGTGCTACCCCACAAGCTTTTCCTGGCCTAAAGCTTGCGTGCATGTGTGCGTGAATGTGCGCAGCTGCCAACTGCCTTTCTAATCTCATTAAGCCTTCAAGCCGTCATGGCTCATTAAATGCTTTCGCGTGCACACAACTTCCTCCGCCTCTCTCTCCCGCTGCAGCCCCTCCGCGCGGCCTATGCTTGTTGCTTTTGTCGCCAATTCACGCCTCTCTTTTTACCCTCTTATACCCAGCTCTCATCACTCATTTTGCCCTTCACTGTCTCCACCTGTTCCTTCCTCCTCTTTGCCTCTCTTCAGTCTGTCAATTTCTTCTCTGCCCTCTATCCTCGTCCCTTCCTATCGCAGCCTCTCTCCTGGAATCGTTTTGCTTTCTCTCCCAACTCCTTCTCCTCTTTCTCCCCCCACTCTACAACATTCCTTCTCAGTGTGAAGCTGTCATCTAACCCCGAAACCATTCTTCTTTTCTGTTCCTCCTTCTCCCCACTCGCACCACTTTCTTTTCCTGCTCTCCCTTTTCTCACCTTTCTTTGGTTTCCTCTCCTCCCCACCTCTCCTCCCAGTCCCCTCCCCCCAGCCCCTTCCCCCCTCCGTCTGCTGTTGCCCTGTAATCCCCCCTTCTTGTAGGCACGAGGCAGGCTCAATGAGCCCCTTTGGGGATGGGGCCGGACTGCGGAGATACAGCGCAGATTGCAAACAATTGACATTTTCCCATAAACTCGGGCTTGGGCGCCTGATCCCCGGATCACACACACAGCTATTGATTCCGCTTGATTTGTCCTTGTTAGGTTATTTCTCTTTCTGCTGTAGACCGGGGGTAATTCCATAAAGGGATTCCTCTGCCTGCCTCATCTGGCGCCTTTTGTCACACTTCCCTTGCTTTCTCTGACTTCTTTCTCATTTAGCTGGAGAGACAACCCTGTGAGCTGAATGTTCGCCACTGGACAAAAATGGGAAATGGCAGGTCACAGGTTCGAATTCGGGCTAGGCCATCTCGGCCTGCCATTTCTTAAAGATCAGTAAAATGAGATCCATGAATGTGTAATAACACTTAATATCTACAGCGCTCAAAAACTGCAGAAGTTGGGCATGTGGCACTATATATTAACAAGTAATCTCCTTCTGGGTTTAAGGTTAATGATGGTCCAAGTGCGACCACTGGCCAGTTTCAGCACCGCTTCATTCACACCTGGGTCGGAGCCACTACAATGGGGAGTAACCTAGAGGCGGTCACTCTGCTACCGATTACTTCTCGCCACCTGGGAGAGTTCAGGACCTGTGCCACAGATATTCACAGTGCTATGAACTGGGTCTGTGCGGTAGAGTCTCACAGATACTCTCTTGCAGTGAGCTGAATCGCAATCATAAAGCAGATTATTTGCTTGGAGACTGTACCTCAGCCAAAACATCACTCGAGAGCCCCGCTTCTGATAAAGGTCACTTTTGTTTGCCTCGGTTAATGTAGGAGTTGTTTGTCTCATAAAGGGCAGAACCTACTTTATTACAAATCCCCTGTAGAAGTATTACAGGGTCAGCGGCTAGACGACAGGAAGAAGACTGATATAAACCCAGAGGAAACACCGACGGAGCTCTGGACATTTAATGAAAAATGCACACAGTGCCACAAAAGCACAACTCACACACGACATTAAACGAGCTTCTACGACGGAGTGAGATTGCACCTGCGAAGGCTGATCGAGAGAAGTGTTAAATATGCTCTCACGATAGACGCTATGTGATGTTGATCTGATCGCGTGCTGATGGCGGGGATCTCTGGCCCAATGGGATGCTATTATTTTCCGAATGGGGTTAAGTGAAGAAGACCACGGCGGAGATTCGTACATGTTCTGTGCCGTGTAGGGGACCACGTTTGCAAACTAAGCATCAATTGGCATCAATCCCACGACTTGAGATACAAGACGCCAAGATCCATTGGGAATGTCACCAAGAGAAGTCTCCCGACGGATGCCAGCAGAATTAATACCCCTGATTCACAGACACACTGCACACCCAGGTGATATTTAGGGGTACAAAAAGGTGCCCACACATAGGCCTCAGGATATTCAGTCAGTTACACCCGCTGATGGAACTTAATGTGGAAAATCCACAAGTTTACATTTTTCCTAGCTGTAAATTCAGAGTTGCTTTATAGGCAGTGCTTAAAATGAACAATAGGACTGCTGGTACTCTGTATCAGACTACCTGCTTGATTCTGAGAAGTGCTGGTACTCTCCAATTAAAAGTATTACCTCTCTTGAGATGCGCAGGTACTCTCCCTCTCAAAATAAAACAAGCATTGGCATAGCCAATAGGTCTCGCCATTGAGACCTTATAAGTGTTTAGTTATGCAGCACAATATCCTTGGTGCACCAACATCAACTGTTTGCTGATTTTTTCCCCCTCTATTACTGCTTCCTATTTCTGAATTTTCTGCTATCTTCCACTTTTTTTCTGTGACAGTTTTTCCTTTTGTGCAGTTTTATCTCAGTTTTCTACTTTTCTGTTCCTTTTTAAGTCTGATTTGACAGTACGGCTTTCACAGAATGTACTGTGATCAACCTTAAAAAGAGTTTTCAGGAGTGCTCTAGAGAAGGGTTTGGCCCCGCCCTCATGCTGGGAGCCAGGAGTACGTGTTTGACTGAACAGAAGTTGTGTGCTTCCATAGAAAACAAGCCTTGGCATAGCCAATAGGTCTCGCTTTTGGGACCTTGTAAGTGTTGAGCCATGCTACGGTTGGTGTTGTTGCACCATGGATATTGTGCTGCATAACTAAATACTTATAAGGTCCCAAAAGCAAGACCTATTGGCTATGCCGATGCCTGTTGTGTTAGTTAAGAATTTTCTTCTTTTATGTTCAGTTGTGTGTTGAGAATTTTGAGCGAGCCAGTCATTTGTTCAGGCCTGATTATTCATAGGTTGATGAAGAAAGGCAAATTTGCCACTATAAGACAGGTTGTAGCTTTTTAGTCTAGCTAGGCGTTTTTTTAGGGGGTAGACAGTCTGGAGTGGGCTTATCCATCCCTCGGTGGGAGGACAAAACACAGGGGAGGTGAAGAGTAAATGATGTGGCTTTGAATAACACTAGAGCAGATTGCTTGAGGATGCTTGATTGGGGTAGATAGTGAGATTGGGGTATGGAAGGAAAAGGCGGGAATGAAGGAACAATGGGAAAAGGTGGGAGTCCATATTTTTTTATTGAAGCAATGTTGAGCTAATTGGGGAGTTTAAGGGTGGAGGGAACGGTTAGAATTTTCGTGTATTTGTGAGGTTGAGTTGTTTACAATGTTTGTATCCATGAAGTTTATGCTATATACCTGTCATAATAAAGTGAATTTCTTTGCTAATAAAAGGAGCAGTGATATGTGACTTATCACACAAAAGATGTTTTACATGGTATCGGCGTACTGTACTGCTGGATTTTCTGTAGTCCGCCATTAAAAACAACACAACATTCACATACAGGGAAGAAACCCAGGGCCAGATATACAAAGCAATTTAGCATTTCTTAACCGTCCAAATCGGTATTTCGTGCCTTTAAGAAATGCAAAATGGCCTTTTGATATGTACAAAGGCCAAATTGTGGTTGCAATTTCTACTGGGTATGTGCAGTAGTTGCCTTTCAGCTCAGTCCTATTGTACACGTGTGCATTTGGAAACAAGTGCTTTAAGAACAGTTGTAGTGATCAAAACAGTAGTAGCTGGCTCCGATTAGGGCAGCACTCTGGTTTCTAAAGATGAAATCGGGTGACCCTAGCATTCTTTCTTTAATATCTGCGTTCCTAATCATTCAGCGGAATGTGTATCTATTTTGAACTCCTCTGTTTCTAAACCAAGGGAACAAGAGCCATGTCTTAGAAATCCATAAAGCGATTTTATTGGGACTCTAAGCGTGCACTGTTTTTTGATAACTGGCTAATGTTAATTTTTAATGGTAGAGCACAGAAAATTCAGCAGTAGGGGACACCAATACTATGTAAAACATCTTTAAAACGGCATGCTTTGTATCACTTCTAGTTAATACAAGCATTTGCAATGCAATAGGTCTCGCATTAGGAAAGTTTGAGCTATTGGTCTTGTAAATGACAAAGATTTTATTTATGTGTTGTTTTTGAAAATAGCGAAATTAATAGCTTCGTCATTTACAATGCCAATACTTTTAACTTTTGCAAATGTGACACTTATAGCATTTGTAATGCAACATGTTTTGTATTTACGTGACTTAGATGTATTGATATTACAAATAACAATGGCTTTTCATTTTTTTAAATAATTAATACTTAAATAAAAGTTATTGTATTTTATAATGGCAATAGCTTAAACTTTAGTAAATAACTTTTGTGAAGATTATGTTCAGTGTATTTTATTGTGACGAAAATCCAAGAACAGAAGTGAAATATTAACATCTTTTTGTGACATTTGTAATAAAGCTTGAAACATTGAGAGAACCTATTTAAACCAGTTGTTGTTGAATAGTTGCACAGATTGATGCTGTGGTGGCGCTGAGTGAAACAGGTGTTGGTGAATAGTTGCACAGATTGATGCTGTGGTGGCGCTGAGTGATGTTGTGGTGGCGACGAGTGATGCTGTGGCGTTCAGTGATGCTGTAGTAGCGCATAGTGATGTTGTGGTGCCCCTGAGTGATGCTGTGGTGCCCCTGAGTGATGCTGTGGTGCCCCTGAGTGATGCTGTGGTGCCCCTGAGTGATGCTGTGGTGCCCCTGAGTGATGCTGTGGTGGTGCGATAGATAGATAGACTGAGGGCAATAGATAGCTAGAGGGAGGGCGAAAGATAGCTGGAGGGAGGGCGATAGATAGATAGAGGGAGGGGGATAGATAGAGTGAGTGAGGGCGATAGAGTGAGAAAAGGCCTCTCATTAGTTAAATGGTGAGCTATTGGCTTTTCTTTTGCAGTTTAATATAATGCAAACTCGACCTGAAGGTATCCTGGTGCTTAACATGAGCACCAGTAACATTACACAAGGACACATTCATTTTTAGGCACAGGGAGATTAAGTGATTTGCCCAGAATCACAGTATGCTTGAGCCTCCTGCCAGGCTCGAACCTGGACCCCCTGCTTTAAGGTCGACCGCATTAGCGTTGAGCCACAAGAAATACGGCATCCGTCTGGCTTTCTCTTTCTATTCATTTGACTTTTGTAGCAATGGTGGTACCCAGCACTTTAGATTTAGATGTTTAAACTAAAGCGTGGCGTGGCACCATTGCTACAAAAGCCAATAAATAAAAAAAAGGTTCCGTCCGCTGTGGTTTTTTTCTATTCATGTACAATTATAGCCATGGCTAAAGAAATTAAGGCACTCGCATGGAATTCATTTCTCAGATTTCGTACTATTAGAAAAATGTCTCATACTCATTGCGATGTTTACGATAAAAGTAAAGCTTCGACACGCACCGCTATTCTGCTAGTATGCTGGTCCTCATTTCCATAATCTATTTTTACAGCGTTTTTACTGTGGGGGCTCCCACATTTGCATTACATGCAAAACTGTGACTTTCTGGCTAACGTGGTCATGTGCTTGGACACCGAGCGTGCACTAGTGCAGAAAGTAACTAAGTGCAAAAAAGCATGAATCCGTTTTCAATGGCGAGTTAAATGCACAAAAGTGAAAACAAGCAGCAGCATGACCAAGGCAAACAGCATAGTGCTGACCTCATTAGCTCCTGTGGTTCATTATTACCCTGCAGCCTTAATCAGAGCTCTACAATTACCTATTTTCAGCACCACTTCCAAGCCATTGAAAAGATCTGCTCTGCTTTAGACCCTGCACAAGCACACGAGTCCCTGTATTGCTTCAGCTCATTGTACGAAGCCATCTGACACATGATAGCGTGCTGCCAAAGTTCAGCATACCCCGGAGACATGCTTCTGGCACAGAAACCCAACAAACAAGCAACACCGATGGGAGGTGGGGCACTGGGGAGATTAAGTGACAGCAGCAATTACGGGAGGAAGGGATGGCGGGGGTGCGTGCAAGGAGGCAACAGATGGCCGGAGATGGCCAACAAAGCCCTGGTCTTACGGGTCTCATGGTGTTTAGAGGTGTCAGGCTGGGCCTAGGATGGGCGAGTGGAAGCGCAGAGGGGGCGGGGGAGAGCATTCCTTTGAAGTCTGAAGCTCTCTGCATTGCTGTGGCGGGTCTGATGCGAGGCACAGACAAATGGTGGTTTGTGACGTGGCTGGTGTGGCGGGGGAGCGGAAGGGATTCCTTTGAAGTCTGATGCCGAGGCTTGGGGAGCAATTGGCAAGCGCACGCACGGAGCACATGTACTGTGCGTAATCCGCCTGCCAAAGCCCTCTTGGTAAGCTTTCCTGGTGCACCTCTATATGTCGCGACCGCTGGAATGCGCAAACGCATTGGCAGGTCGAGACCTAAAAAATTGGAAGGTTGTATCAGAACCATACCTTTAAAACAAACTGAGTGAGTATTGTTTGAAAAGGACACCATTCGTCTGTGAGGTGGTCTGGCATGTTCAACTATTGTTGAAAAACATTGGCAAAGCCAATATGTCTCACCTAGGCAAGAGCTATTGGCTTTGCCAATGTGTATTCGGTTGTACACCAGCGTGCCTGATATTCAGCATGGCTGAAGTTAGTGTCTGATAGTGGAAAAGCATAGTGTCAGAGTGGAATGATGTAAGGTGTTGTAGACTTAAATAGAGTGTCCGGGAGTGTGGTAGAGTTGAGCAGACTGTCAGAGTGGAGGGGTGTAGAGTGGATTATAGTGGCATAGAGTCAAGAGGCGTAGACTATGGTGGAGAGTCGAACAGCGTGGTGTGGTGTGGCGTGGCATAGGTTAGAGCCAGGTGGCATAAAGTGGAGGGGTGTAGAGTGTCAATGGAATGCAGTAGTGTCATAAGTGGAATGGTGTAGAGTGGAGTATGTATGGTGTTGTAGTGCACTGCCATTCAGACAAAACATTTTCCATTGAAAAAACCCTTACATTTTCACAGACATACAGGTTTACTGATCAAACTATACAGCGCACAAACCATAATCTGTGGGAATCTGCATCGCCTAGTGTACTGATTTGTTCTGATCTTATTCAGATATTTGTTTTCACCACACTCCAGAATTACCAAACAATGTGCTTAATTTGTCCATTCTTAATTCTGATATATTTGTACAGTTCATTTACTGGTATAAAAATGTTGTTGTTTGCTAGAAAAATAATAACATCCTACAGCCTTTCCTCTCGCACCTGCAGTACCCAGCAAGATTCACACAATTCCTACAAGATAGCTAGACATTTGATCTGCCTTTGAATGCACAGCAAATGTGACAAAATAAAAGCAAAATTTAAAGGCCTGTATATTGTTCAATCGCTTCTGAACTCCAGCATGGCTATTTTGGGGGTACTTCAGCACCCCACACTTCCCTACTTTCAGCGACGATGGCACATGCGTGAAATTGAAGAAGAGGGTTGTTTAAGGTATGCTATTGGTAAAAATTACTGGCCAAAATAAACAAGCTTGTACACAGAACATTGTTCACAGGCATCCAAGATTGAGGAACTGGTAGTAACAGAGATAAGTAGAATCAGTCAAGCTGAATGATAGGAGGCAGGAAACATTTTCAGAGGAATACAGCACGTTTACTGCTGTGAACTAGCATACAAGGGAGACAACTGAAATCACGTTTTCTCGTAGGGTGCTGCATGAAAGAAAAAGCTCCCAGAAAGCGAGCACTAATGGCAGAGTACAAGGAGCCAGTCAGAAAGGTAGTAAGCAGAAAATGTTCCCTGAGAGGGACAACGACATGATGGACAGCCTAAACTCATGAAGCCAGCAGATAGAAAGCAAGCAATTTTTATGTTCCAAAACGAAAGCCGGTGGTAAGCAATGGGCGGAATACATTGCAAGGGAAGCTTTCAGCATGTCTCTGCAAGTTTTGCCCTTCAAAGGACAAGATTTGTCTGAGATGCTTTTCTCGCTATTGCCAGTTAACACCCAACTAATTTTTAGCGTATTTGTGTGACTTAAAAACAATCATGATAAATGAAAATGACATAAAATATTGATGTAAATTATAACACAAATGACATCTTTTAATGGTGCTTGCTATATGTGGGATGTAGGTGCCTGGCTTAGTATGAATACAGTAAATGGT
The DNA here is from genome assembly GCF_964261635.1 of Lissotriton helveticus. NCBI lineage: Eukaryota > Metazoa > Chordata > Amphibia > Caudata > Salamandridae > Lissotriton > Lissotriton helveticus. The sequence goes on from NC_136072.1 coordinate 527,584,845, forward strand.
GCATATCGGTTATGTAACTTTTTCTTTCTCTTCAAGATGCTCGTCTGTCTCACCTTTGAAACAGGCTCTTATAAACTGTTACAATTTCTTATTCCGTGGGGAAGCCATTTCTGTATGCTTCAAATGTTTTCTGCTCTATTCTGGGTCTCATACCTTGCTTCAAATGTTGTGCCTTCGTTTATTCTAGTTTTGTTATGGTTGGGGTGACCATATTAAATCCACCCTCACAGTGTTTGCAGATTATAAAACATACTTGGAAAGCCATGAATTAAATGGACTCAAGATTTTTCACTGCATTTTATTCAAATCAACTCCATACCTTTTACCAATAGTGCCCTATTCCTCAAAACTATGCAGTGGTGTATGATTCTCGACAGTTCATGGTTAGCAATGTGCTACTTTTTTGATTTGCTCTCATTTAAAGGTGCGTGGTCGAGGCATAGTGGTGGTGCTATCAAAGAAGTAAGAGATAATGGAAACTTGAAATTTGCACTAGTTCTGTGCTTTTATTTTTTTAATTCCCAGCTAGCCAGCTAGTTCCCATGTCTCTAAAACCTCAAAATTGGAAAACATTTACCAGAAAGGACTTGCCCAGTGTGTGGGAAGAATTGGTGTACAGGCAAAAAAGTATGGACTGCTCAGTGCTGAAAACAGCTCTCCAGATTAAAGTTTTGTTTTGGCAGATTTATGGGGGAGAATAGAGAAAGGAAGGAAGAGTCCATTAGCACTTACTCCGGTTGTTCTGTAAATTATTGTACAATTTTGGCTTCTGGCACCCTCTATCAGAACTGCATATTGCATCTAAAATGGATAGCATTCCTTGGCTGTTTTACTGTAGCCTTTTACAGGTATTTTAAGCTTTGTAATTCAAGCCAATTCACCTAATACATTTGCACCGTTATACAGCTGAGATCCTCTCCGAAAGTTATTGTAGCTTTAAGATGTTCTGTCACGGTAAGATTGCACTAAATGATACTGGTCCATTCCTCAATAACTGTTTAATTTTGTATTTTTAGAGACACCTGGGAACTGAACCCTGCCACCAAGTATGTTTTCTCTTGGACATTGCATCAAGTTACCCGTCCCTGGCTGATCGATTACCTGGACATTGTCTTGCCTCCATCCCTGCTATTATCCGATGACTACAGGACAGAGAATAAGATCCTGGGTGTGAGATGCCTGCATCACATCGTCCTGAATGTGGTAAGTCAATTTGACAGGCCCCTGCGGTGCAGTGGGGTCCCCAACCCTCCATTTGAAGATATTTTGAGTATCTTGAGTGTGTGGAAACTGGAGACTGAGACTGCCTTCATTTGGCTGGTCATTTAACATTTAACATTTAACATGGACGAAGATGAGGCTGGCGAGTATGGTCATGTAGGCAGTGAACAGAGAGGGGCTGAGTGAGGATTCTTGTGTAACTTATCAGATGAGGTTGACAACATCCGAGATAATTGTGGCCTAGCTCTGGGCGACTCTGTGCGGCCTTCCAGGAAGGAACAAATCCAGCAAAGTATGGGACCTTGGATGCCGACTTTGTGCAGTAGTTGGATAAGAATGGAATAGGAGACCCTGTCGAAGATCACGGAAAGATCCAGTAGGACGATGGCTATATATATATATATACCCACTTAGGGCTACATTGAATGCTGCGGCCAGACTGATCACGAGCACAAAAAGAAACGCGCACATTTCCCAAGTCTTAAAATCTCTAAATTGGCTGCCTTTTGAAGCAAGAATACAGCTAAAGATTGCCTGTCTGTCCCACAAAGCTCTCCATTTCCAAACCCCCAAGTATCTTGTCCAAAATCTAAAATTATCTGGAGGTGGTAGACCCTCAAGAAGTGCTAACTCCTTCCTCCTGAAACCACAGATATTTTGCAAAAAGAGAACTTGTCAAAGAGCTTTCAACTGCTCTGCCCAGAGGATCTGGAACTCTCTCCCTCCTGAAGTTCGCAGACTCGCCTCCACGGGTTGCTTTATAACTGGAAGTAAAAAGATTCTTTATGAGCAAGTTCTTACCTTTAATTGGTTTGGATCTTCTGCTATTTGATACTGGACGTATACCTTCATGTCTTGTACTGATTCATTATATATTTTTTCTTTTATTTAATCTTTTCTTCCCCTCCCAGATCCGTTATTTTTAGCCACTGTGTTGCTTTTATGCACCCTTGTAACTGTCTTGTTGATTTTTATTTGACGCCTGTACATCCCTGATCAGCTGTAACTTGGCACCCTTTGTAACTGTCTCACTGATTTGTATTTGATGCCTGTAAATCCCTGATCATCTTTATTGTGAAGCTCTCTGATATCCCTTGGGATCTTGTTTGCGCTATATAAAACTTTATAACTAAACTACCTGCTAACACTGAGAGGGCACTCAGAAAGATGCCAAGAGCTATATGTGCTGTGTTTTGTTGTCATTTGTTTCCCCTGGGGATTGGCATTCCAAGTTCCTATCCACCACTGTCTAAACACATTTCTTAAATTGTTTTCCTCCCCATGAGCCAATTAATGTTATGTGATCTGACTTTTTTGTAGGCCCATTGTTATCCATAGTCCATGATTTTGAGCTAGCCATAGTTTATCATTCAAGTTGGGATGCTGGTGCAGAGACTTTTTATCTTCGTTTAAATGGGTTTTTAAAATGGCTTCCTCTACTAGATGCTCATATCGAAAAGGAATAAAGGGGATCACCTGTCTTAGGAGCCATAGGTTAAAGAAGCTTTATTCCTGTAACTTGGACTGTTATAGATACGTCATGCTCTAAGACAGTTCCCCAGATGTTTAACTTTGTCCTTAGAATGAAGTTAGAAAGAGCTCATTTTGCAGATTGATCCACCAGTTGGTCCTGCTTGATCTAACAGCTGCCTTTGATACGGTAAACCACACTGTGCTCAATCATAGGCTGCAGGATTCTTGTGTCAATGGTACAGCACTTTCTCTCCTATCATCCTTTCTGGCATACAGGAAACAAATGATCTACTGGAATGGATTTAGATCTGAGGAATTCACCCTACCGGGAGGAGTCCCGCAGGGATCGGCCTTATCGCCTACATTATTTAATATCTATGTTGCCCCTCTGGCCAGGATGGTAAAGAGCCATGGCTTTAAGTTGGTATTGTATGCTGACGATACGCAGCTTATAGTATCTGTAGCTTAGGCTGCAGATTCGCGAGCCATGGACTTCTGTAATTGCATTTCATCCATGATGAACTGGATGAATGTGAACCTTTTAAAGCTAAATGCAACAAAAACAGAAGTCATGGAATTCGGATCAAAAGACCAAATCTGGAACCAGCTATGGTGGCCTAGTAATGCTGGACCACCCCCGATACCAGTTTTAAAAGCCAGGAATTTGGGAGTAATGGTTGATAAAAACCTGACCTGGGCTCCACAGATCAACCAGGTCACCTCAGCTTGCTTTTCCACTCTAAAAGGACTGAGAAAGATTCTCCCATATATTCCCTTTGCCCTAAGGAAAACGGTAGTTGTTTCCACCATATTGTCTAGAATTGATTATTGCAACGCCGTCTACCTTGGAATGGGTGTTGCTCAACTAGACAAACTCCAGGCTATTCAAAATGCTGCAGCCAGAATGCTGCTGGAGCTGCCCAGACGCCACCCAACCTCAATAGCTATAACAAACCTTCACTGGCTCCCTGTACGTAGACGAATAGAATTTAAGTCACTTTGTCTAGTTCACAAGGCTTTGTTTGGAGAGGGTGCTAAAGATGTGCAAGCTCTTTTCTCACATTATGTCCCTACTCGGACTTTAAGATCTTCTTCCCTTGGCCTTGCACAAATACCAAAGATAAAAAGAACACGCTGTGGAGGAAAGCGTTTTTCATTTCTGGCGTCCAAACTCTGGAATACTCTTTCACTACACATAAGAAGTTTATCCAACAGATTTGCTTTTAGGAAAGAAATTAAAATCTGGCTCTTTCCCCAACACCAGTAGGATGCATATATGTCCGAGTTTTGTACTCTAACATAGCGCCAAGACGCCTCAGCAGTAGTGCACTTTATAAGTACAATCAGTCAGTCGGTCAGGGAGGACGAACATGATCTCTGTTTTGGCCTTTTTAAGCGGAAGACCGCTGGCTCTCACAAAAGGCTTATGATAGGAACTTAAAATGCAAAAAAGACAACCGGGCTGGAGTGCCCCAAGGCTCCTGACTCTCCGGGGCTTTTAAGTATTTACATTTAACCACTGCATCATTTAATGTTATGCCTTGAAGTTGAATTTCAAACCTACGTAGTTAATAAACCGATGGTGAGTGCTTCATTTATCATAAGTTCAGACCAAGGACCACAAGAGAACTGCTGCAGTATTTGCTAAACCCAAAGTTAGATAATAGCTGGGTTAATCTCTAGGAATTTAGGGGGAAATTCGTAATGATTAGAACAGAAAATTGGTTACGAAAGAGTAAATCCACTTTTGCCTCCCGTGACGCAGAGTTAGCAGTCAAAAATTAAGACCTGTGGGACTAATTTTGTGTTACCCTTTGAGGGGTCTCTAAAGTCCACACTCCAAAGTTCATAATACTGGAAATCCTAATCCTACTAACCCTGAGGCTGAAGATTTAAGGGGGATTATTGGTTGAATTCCTTTGCAGGTTCCTCCAGACTACTTGGAATCTCCGGGGGAAATAAGATGAGTGTGCTGTAACATAGTGGACCTCATAAATACTGATGGAGCTACAAAATGATTACTCGCCCAGATAGGATTCACTGGCCTTTCAAAATAAGGGCCACTGAGGGCAAGCTTTGATTTTTCAAATAAATCTCAGTAGCCATGTTAACGACCTAATATCACCGTCCACTTACCATCTGTGGCAGTTGCCTAAGCCCTGTCAATTGTTGGCTGATGCACATATGGCTGCAGTTGCTAGACCCATTGACGCAGCTGTTGTTGACTATGAGAACGCTTTCGGTCTAGCAAATCTATGACAAAACAAAATAAACTGCAGGCCTTACAGGATGCAGCCAGAGGAATCAACATCACATCAAGGACTTTAGGCATACTTCTCCCATTGACGTTCATATTTCAGTGGCCTCATGGGTTCAGTTTAGGAGTTTCCTAATCTTTCACAAGTCTGCCTCCACTAATGGCCCGGAAGATTTGAAGCAATGATTTGTAATTTATCAGCCAGGAAGGATTTTAGATTGTCCAAAAATAAATTGGTTCTTCCACCCAAAGGCACCAGAAAAGAACAGGTGGCAGATTATTCCAAAATGTTGCATGTTTATGATGGGATTCTCTACCCAACTCCGTCTGGCTTTGTAATTGGATCCTTCCATTCAAAATGTGTCTCTGAAAATGCATAATTTTTATGTGATTCCTCGTATAGCTCTCTATTTTAGGGAGTTTTTTCCTGCAGTATTGATTTATCTCAAAAATTTTTTTTAACGCTTAGTAAAACTTGTTGGATGGAGCCATTTGTGATTAGGTAGCAAGATGGCTGCTTAATTGTGTTGCAGCTGTTCCCTGTGGACAAGGTGGTTGTTCCTCGAGGAGGAAAGTTGTATGTGGAGGGTGACATTAAAAATGATATTGCTTCAGTAAACTTTGGAAAGACCTTCTCCTCTACCTCCTATGTAATTTTGACTCAGGATCAAATAGCCTGTTTATTAGAACTATCATCCTTCGGGTGGTCTTACCCTAAACGTTATGCCTGTTTACCTCCTCTTTTTGCGGTATCTTTTTGTTGACCGTAGGACTCTGAGCAAGTTACCACTGTTGGCCAGTGCTAAAGTGCACATGCTTCTCCCCTAAACATGGTGTAATTGGTGTATACACAATTGGCATATTTAATTTCCTTGTAAGGCCCTTGTACAATGGTATACCATATACTCCGGGCCTGTAAATTAAATGCTACTAGTGGGCCTGCAGCCTTGATTGTGCCACCCACACAAGTCACCTTTCAGACCTGTCTGAAGCCTGTCATTACAAGGCCTATGTCTGCAGTTTACTGCCACTTCGACTTGGCATTAAAAACTCTTGGCCAAACCTTAAACTCCCCTTTGAATACACATAAGTCAGCCCTAAGGTAGGTCTTAGGTAGCCCATAGGGCAGGGTGCTGTATAAGTAAAAGTTAGGACATGTAATTTTAAGTTTTGCATGTCATGATAGTGAAAAACCACTACATTTGTTTTTCAATGCAATTGGGCCTACTCCTCTCATAGGTTAGCATTAGGAATTCCTTAGTACACTTTTAAGCTGTAATTCCTGATTAATTCCTGATTAGGAAGTACTAGCAATGTCATGTTTCATATCTTTGGAATGGTAATAATAGATCTTCTTTACTGATAAAGTTGGATTTAACATTTCTCTGCTCTTACTCATCTGTGTGCTTGCAGTCTTTCTCCAATACACATCTGGGGAGGGTGACAGCTTCACTTTGTGCATTCCCTCTAAACAGCCACAAACGTTGGAAGGTTAGGTGTGTCTGAGCACTCATCTGCATTCTGGTGGCTCTTCCTGGGCAGGAAGGGGGGAAGGAGCTGTTACTTGCAACTGAATAGGTAGTGTACTGTCCCCATCCAAAGAGCTGGATACCCCCTACTGATAGTTTAGAGCCAGGACTGGGAAGAAAGGGTCTGTGTGCACATCAAATACCCTTCTTTGAAGTCACCCCCGCTTCAAAGGCATATTTGGGTACAAGTACTGCGTTTCTGAACCCACCAAATCAACACACTTGAAGCTCTGATGACCTGGAAGGCTTGCTTTTTTGCTGCGTTGCCCTGCTGCTCTCTGACCCTGTTGAGGAAAACTGGACTTTGCCTTTCACCCGAAGTGATTTCCAAGGGTTTTTTGGCTTGACTCCTGTTGTTGGGACTCAAGGAAATCAGTCTCTCCCCTTGCTCTTGTGCCTGGTTTGTGGAAAAGTAAATTCTGCCATGTTCTGTGTCCCTACGCGTCCTCCATCATATGTTATGTGTGCATGATTAATATGCATTTGTATTCCCCATGTTCGATTAAAGACGCAATTATAGTTGTGTCCATCTCTAGTATGCCAGTTTCCAGTTCTCGTGAATACTACGAATGATAGGCCTATGTAAAGTTACGTTGCCACGTTTCTCAGTGTGCACGTTATTTCATTGAAAAGTCCCCGTTTCTAGGCCTCAAAAGGGCCTGGACACCCGATTCAGCTCCTGTCTCCTGAGCCTTCGCTGAGGAGCGATACAGCCCCCACCTGTGTTCTTGACCCTTCACTTACTTCCTGCCTCACAGTGCCCGGTTCAGCCTGGCTCTGCCTCTGAGTCTGCCAAGAGTTCTAGTTATCAGTCCAGTCCTCCTTCTCTGCATTCCTAAAGCTACTGAATCGCATCAATAGTTTCCGTCATTGTCTAGCCTTTACGGCTCCATGTAAGAGAAATACTGTATTAATGGTCATTTAATATTCTTCATCACGCACTACATGTAGAATAATGCATGCTCCAGTCTTAGTGTCTGTTAGCCTTTCCCCTCCTGACTTCTTAGTTTATATCAACATGTTCTCTAAACATCAGATACTAGATAGGGTTTAGGTACATGTCGCCCTGACTCTCCAGACTTCAGTCTCCACTCCTAGCACAGAGTTCATAGCCCCCAGCTTCTCCTAGTAACACGTCATTGCCAGTTTTCGCGCACCATCAGGTTAGAGGTCCCGGCTCCTTAGGTAGCCCCCTCCATTGTTTCCGCCCCATTCATGACATATTCTGTTACGTTTGCATCACATGTCTATGTATACGCCCTGTTACACCTACTTTCACCCTTATCTTTCGCGACTGCTACGCGTCACACCCTTTGCTCCACCCACTGCTCCGCCTATCATATGTATTGTAATGCAACTGTTTTACTATATATGTTTGTGTATTGTTATTAAATGTTACGCCAGTTCTTTCCCGAGAGAGAGCTCTGCCCTTCCTGCCCCCGGCAGCGCTGCCATTCTGTTCCCGTGCAGGTTGTCCTGTTCCTGTCCTTTATGCTGATTAAAACCTGCAAAACTCCTACTACCTCGAATCTTGACTCTTATTTATTGAGCTATCTGTTATTACTATATCCAGACAAACCTAGATCCGGTATTATTTATTTATATACCACATAATGGCGCCCGAATAGGGACTTGCCCTTTCCCCACGCGCCGGTGAAGCCACGCCGGCCCCCTGACCCTCTGCAGCCGTGACGGAACCATACCGTGCACGTGCAGATATTTCTGCTTCAAGTATCCCTCAGGCCCACGGAGGAGACGGAGGTGGCGGTCCAGCATCCAGACGAGGCGGTGGAGGAACGCGGCGAGTCCCGACCAGAGCCCAAGCCGAGAGTCCAAGGTCCGAGGTATCCGGAGGCCCACCCGTAACTAAGGTCCGAAGTTCGTCCGTCCGGCGTCGAAGCAGTCCAGTCCAGTCAGAGGCCTTCCGTTCTTGCTGCCCGGTGAGTACCGTTGCTGGGGTAGTATCTAGACAGGGTCAATCTAAATTGTCTCTGGTCCGATGGGTCTGGGTACGCAGATCCGAAACAAAGTGTTCACCTAGGTGGATACGGGTCTTGATGCGTCCCTTTATGGGACCGGTATGTTCCGTACTGTTCCAGCAGTGCATCCAGTAACTCTAGTCTGTTCCGTTCTCGAGAAATTCATGTGTTTCTGTTCTCAGTATTCCAGGTAATATTCTATCTGAACTGTTATGTTATAATGTTGTTCGATGTATTCTCAATGTCGTGGTATGCCTGAATTGTTCTCCCAATTGTTCCTCGTGTATTGTATTGTGTTCCGATTCAAGTTTACAATGTCTCTCTTTTCAAGATTACGTCAGTTAAAAACTAGAAAGGGTCTGCTGGAAGCAGCAGTTCCCGTCCCGCCCAGGGACAGTCCAGGTCACTTTATGTATCAGAAGCATGGCATAAGTGCCATATTATATCTAGATTTATGGGTAGAGTATACCAAAGAGTTAGAGGAAAAGTATAGATGGCCCGTATCAGGTACGTGGGATGCCGAGTGCATCATGAGAGTAGAAGAGGCATTATGGAAAAAGAAAGCCAGACAGTCACAGAAAGATGCCATCGAGTTATGGCGCAAAGAATCCCATAAAAGAACCGAAAAAGAAATCAGAAAGTCAGAATTAAGTAGAGAATCCTTAGAACGAGCCCAAGAAAGGGAATTAATCGAGATAGGTGAACGAGTTAAAGCCGAACAGTCAGACAGACAGAGGAATGCCCTTATTAAGGGTATGTACCCTCTTCTTGCCGAGGGCTTGCCAAAAGCGACCCCAGAGGCCTCCAGTAATTATCCGCCTCCCTTAGTTCCGACCAAGCTACGTCACAAACCGACCGCAGCTGATATTTTCATTTCGTCCTATTTGGACGACACAGTCCCAGAATATGCAAATCCCGCTCCGCCAGTCCCTGTAAATCAGGCAATTCCTGCTCCTCCAGACACCGGGGCACCCCTTGCAGTACCTGCTACGGTACCCCAGGTTCAGCCCGCATTTCAATTGCCCACTCTGCCAGCACGAAGAACATCGGTCGACGATTCCAGTTTAGGGGCCGCGGGGGGAGGTCCTCCAGGAACCCCGCCGCCACACAAGCGTTTAACGACAGTCGAATTGCATGCTCAAGCGTCACAGCGTACGCCCAGATATCAGTCTGTTGCAGAAATAAGGAAAGCCCTTACCGAATGCGGCTATGATCCAGTCCCAGGCGAGGATAATATGGTTTTATATTCATTACGCGTAAGAAAGGTGACCGAGTATCTAGTTACCTTACCGAATATGAAGGAAGATCTAGACAGAATATATCGTTTCATCCGTACAGGGGATGATCCAGAAAGCATTGGCGAAGCCATGTCTCAAAGGAAAGCTGAGATCCAGCTCATGATACTAAAGTTTCTGATTAACTGTCTAATAAGAGAACAAGATTACCCGTCCAAAGATCCGGCCGAAATGAGAATCCTGACAAAGTGGAGTGATAATATAGCCGAGGGTAAGCACAAGACCATCAGTGGTATGGAGAGTATGTACAAGAAAATCCGTAAAGAAATAATAAGGTTACACGAACAACGTAAAGCAGCACAAGTAAGCGAGAAAGAAAGTAACTCTGATACTGAAGAGGTAGACGACGAGAATCCCGCCAGAATAGCGTATGTAGGAAAATCTAGATTTCCAGAGTGCCATTTACGCCTAGAACACAAGTCAGTTCTTCATCATCCAGCACTAGAACAAGGTTCTCTAGAACAAGTATTTCAAGCTACCGATCATATTCTGAAATCACGAATCGGTTACAGTGAGTTAAGTACCATGCATGAACAAGAACTAGCCCGATCAGCAGTCCGATGGATTACTGATTCTACCACTTTTCCAGACGAAATAGTGGCACAAATGTTTCTGAAACTGCCCCCAGCCGAGCAACGACTGGTGGGTATGTATATGATCCAGCACCTCATTACTCTGTATGAGGGTCAGCACTCTGATCCAGGTCCGTTACATGATATCCTGAACGAGTTACTCCAGTATAGATGGAAAGGTCTAGGTACCGATTTAATTAGTGTCATTCTAGAACAGCGCCACAAATATAGAACGTTTCTGAACCCGCATTTTGTTCACGTCTCACCCCCAGAAAGTAAACCCTTTTACATAGACAGACAGAATCCGTTACGAGAAGTCCACCCAGTTAGAGGAACGGGTGGCGAACTAGAACGAGTGTTTGTTTACACCCCGATCACAAAGATGGAACTCTTAGAGATGAAAAAATTAATTCCCTGTCATGATAAAGATCCAGCAGGGTTCCATAGAGAATTAAAAGACATGCTCCGTATGGGAGAATACACGTATCCAGATATAATTAAAATGTTAAAGGTTCTGTTGCCCGCAGGGGTGTATGAAAAGCTCAAGGAAAAAGAATGGGAGGTGGGAGAGAAAAAGATCGATTGGGCAGTTCTAGAAGCTGAAGATAAGGCACGAGTACCAGGTACCGGTCTTGGAGCGAAATGTAAAGAATTACCTGAATTATTGATTCAAGTTTTACCCAGATTACTAACAACTAAAAAGGAAGACTGGGATGCCATCTCAGCCTGTAAACAGAAACAAGATGAAGATATTAGTGATTTTTATTCTAGATTTGAGAAATGTTTCAGCATCAACAGTGGCCTCAAGACCAGTAGTGAGTCATACCCTCATCTTTTTGTTACTAATTTAGTCGAGAATTCAAGCCCACAAGTTAAGAATCTAGTTTTGAAAGTCGAAAGTACCTGGCAAGCTAATACCCCGTCCCAGATGTTACAGATGCTCCAATATCACCAGAATAGAATCAGAGAAGAACAAGAACACGAGAGAAAACGTATGAAAGACACGAAAATGAAAGTACTAGTTGCACAATCTGTTCCTCAAGACAGCCAGAAGAGGGGTCCGAATCAAGCCAGTCATCCTGCAGCTCCCGTTAAAGGGAACTGCAATTATTGTAAACAGCCAGGTCATTATATAAACGAGTGTGCAGTTCTGAAACACAACATAGCTACCGGTAAGACTAAGGAAAGACCACGTCCACCTAGACAAGAACAAGTTTCACAGACTCCTCAGCCACAGAATGCACAACAGACAGTTACCGCACCGCAGCCTATCGCTGCAACACAGCATGTTACACAGCAGATGTACCAGTATGCACAGTCCGAGTATCCAGAGTATCAGCCATATTCATGAAACAGCCTAGAGAGGGAGGTAGGCTTGCCTCTCATCGAGATACCTGTAGATCAAGAAGGTCCCTATGTTCACAGTCAAGTATTAGGGAAAGATAGAAAGTTTTTGATTGATACAGGGGCAAGTAGGACCACAATTAGTCACGCCGAAGTTCCAGGGGCTCCGCTCTCAGGCTCTAGAAATGTTTCCCTTGGATTTTCAGGAAAGCCAATAGTTAATGAAATTTCAAAGCCAGTTACTCTAGAAGTAGGTTCATTGTCCCGCACTACTGATCTGTTACTTACTAAGTCATGTCCAGAAAATCTATTAGGCATTAAAACACTGAAAGAGTTAGGTGCAGTTATTTGCTGTTCCCCCGAGGGAATACGTCTGTTCCTACGTGACTTCAAGGGTCACTATGTATTACGAGATTTTGATCCCAGATTGTCTAATGTTCCGCAGCATTTATGGGCGCAAGGTCCAACTGATGTAGGTTACATGCAAATCACACCCCATCGTGTGACTCTCAAGCCAGGTGTAGTGTTACCACGAATCAGACAGTACAGATTGCCACCTGAGGCTGTAGCAGCCTTATCCAAAATTATTGACGAGCTCATAGCTCAAGGAGTGGTTGTAGAAACTGACTCCAATGTATGCAATTCTCCGATCATTCCAGTCATGAAACGTACTGATCCAAATGCACCCCCAGTATATCGATTAGTGATTGACCTACGAGAACTTAATAAATGTATCATTCCTCAGTACCCAGTTGTCCCTGACATTTCGTCACTATTGACAGCCATTGATTCTGAAGCCACATTTTTTACAGTCATAGACCTCAAGAACGCATTTTTCAGTGTTCCAATTCATCCAGACAGCCAGTTTCTTTTCGGATTCTGTTTAAATGGAAGGAGCTATATGTTCACACGAGCTCCTCAAGGTTTCACAGAAAGTCCTAGTATTTACAGTCAAGCACTTAAGAGACAACTTGATAATGTTCACATGCCAACTGACACTGCCCTGCTCCAATATGTCGATGATCTCCTGATTACAGCCCGTTCTGAACGTGCTTGCGAGCAAGCATCACTTACAGTCTTGTATTTCCTTGCCGAGATGGGGCACAAGGTGTCCCCTTCGAAGCTTCAATTCTGTGTCCAGCAAGTGGTCTACTTAGGACACTTACTGTCCAAGAGGGGTAGGCAGTTGACACCAGACCGTATCCAGTTAATAGCGAGTCTTCCTCAGCCCAAGACCCAGAAGGAGGTACGTGCTTTTATCGGCCTTACTTCTTATTGCAGACAATGGATTCCTCAGTATGCATTTCTAGCTAAACCACTGATACAGTTAACGACCCAGGAGGCAGCCGTCTCGACTGTCCTCCCATGGACATCTGAACATACACTTAGTTTCAATGAGTTAAAGAAAGCTCTATGCCAAGCTCCAGTTCTAGCTACACCGAACTACAGTAAGCCTTTTACACTTTTCGTTACTGAACGTGAAGGTACAGCATTATCTGTTCTCACACAAGATCAAGCAGGACAATACAAGCCTTGTGCTTATTTTTCGAGTACATTAGATCCTGTAGCCCAGGCTCTGCCTGCGTGCCTCAAGTCAGTTGCAGCTACAGCACTAGCTATCAGACAAAGTGATTCCATAGTCTTAGGACACTCCCTGACAGTACAAGTTCCACACTCCGTGGAAGTTCTTTTAAACCGAACACAAACTCAGCACTTGACAATTGCACGTTTAACAGGTTATGAATTGACACTGTTCCAGCCACACATAGAAATCAGACGCTGCAACGTTCTCAATCCTGCTACACTGTTACCATCAGTTACTTCAAATCCTGCCACACATGACTGTGTGGAAGTAGTTAACATTACGACAAAGCCAAGACAAGATCTGACAGATATTCCGTTACCAGACCCTGACCTGACACTTTATGTGGATGGTTCATGCATGAGAACAAGTACAGGAGAACTAGTAGCCGCGTATGCAGTGACTACTGATACTGAAGTTATAGAGACACACCGTATTGACATCCTGTCTGCTCAAGCAGCAGAGCTAGTTGCTCTGACACAAGCCTGCATACGTGCCAAGAACCTGAAAGTTAACATTTACACAGATTCACGCTACGCATTTGGAGTCGTACACGACTTTGGAGTGCTCTGGCAGGAGAGAGGTTTCATGACTTCTCATGGAACCAAGATTCAGCATGGTCTCCTCATTCAAGCTCTGTTAGATGCAATACATTTACCGACATCCATTGCTATCATGAAATGCAAAGCACATACGAAAGTCACTGACATTATTTCTCAAGGTAACGATCTAGCAGATCGCACAGCCAAGCTCACAGCTCAGACTCCAGACATTCCAGTTAACATGACACACACTCCAGATCCGACTACATGTATGACAGTTAAAGACCCTACTCAAGATGTCATAGATATCCAGTTACATGCTACTCCCGATGAAATCAAGAAATGGTCCGAACAAGGAGGGGTCCAGACAGATCAAGGATGGGTGACGAAGGGAAAAGCCACATGGTTTCTCCCCGACTCTATGGTTCAAGTCATCATCAATACCGCACATAGTCCAGCACATTTAGGAGAAAAAGCTATGTTAGACAGTATTCAGAATATTTGGTTCAACAAGCATTTACGAGCTGCAGCCAAGCAGAAAGTCCGTACCTGTATGATATGTTGTCAGTTTAATCCAGGTAAAAGTGTCCCGGTGGAACAAGGTGGATTCCAGCCCCCTGACCACCCTTTTGAAGTCCTCCAGATGGATTACATTCAGATGGAGCGATGTCGAGGTTTCAAGTATGTCCTTGTAGTTGTATGCGCTTTGTCCAGGTGGACAGAAGCATATCCAGTCCCAGATTATACAGCCGCGACCACTGCCAAGCAGCTGGTTCGTGAGTTCTTCCCCCGTTACGGACTCCCTAGGGTCGTATATTCTGATAACGGCCAGCCATTCTCATCAGAGTTAATGAAGCACGTTTCCCTTTTGTTAGGGTACCAGTGGAAGTTCCATTGTGTACGCCATCCTGAAGCAGCCGGTCTCGTAGAGAGACATAACCAGACCCTGAAAATTCGCATCGCCAAAGTTTGTCAAGAGAAAGGTGTGGACTGGCTAGTAGCTCTGCCAGTTGCTTTGTTTTATATGCGCATGGTCGCACATTCCAGATCAGGTCTGTCCCCGTACGAGGTCGTTTTCGGCCGCCCCCCTAACATGTGGGGTACACCTAGACCTCGAAGTATTACCGATGTTTCAAGTAATATGCTGACAGATTACCTAGCTTCCTTGATGTCTGCCCTCAACTCTTGTCGTTCACAGGTTGCCGCCGCATTTCCAGACAATACCGAGGTGGCACCGCATGAAATCGTTCCCGGATCCATGGTCCTAGTGCGAAATTTTGATCGATCAAGTCCGCTGGAGCCTCGCTGGAAGGAGCCCCGACAGGTCCTCCTGGCCACCCGTACAGCCGTGAAGTTGGAGGGACGCAAAGGCTGGGTGCATCTTTCGCATATCAAGAAATTTTATGGATTGAAGCCCGTTTCAAAGAACATTTCCGAGGATTTAAAGGACTGCCAAAGTACTATTCTTAAGGACTGTCCCGCAAAAGACACTGTTACTGAACCCTCCCTGTTAGAGACAACTCCGCAACAGGAGTATAAGAAAAAGTTAAGGTCTAGTAAAATAAGTCAGCCAGTTTGATTGTCTAAGTCCTCCCCTAGGTGAAACGGTTAGACCGGTTTCTGGCATGTATAAAATAGACCCCCATAGTGAGAGAGTTAGTCAAAACTCAATCCGATGTATCGTTTTTCTAAGTTTCATATTATTTCTCAGCATTATGATTTCCTGCACCAGTTATGCATTCTACCTGTATTTTCCAGTTTCTCATGTAAATAAGTCTTCTAATGTTACAGTAGAGCACACGTTTAGTGATCTGCCTCCTCATGAACTCTCTTACCGCCTCGCTATGCGTAATAATTCTTTTATCCGCATGTTACATTATTCACACCAGACCAGCAATGCCACTAATTGTTGGGTATGTGGTCGACTCCCCCCTTTCCAGACACCGAAGGGAGTTCTGCCACTCTTTCCTTATCCATTTTCACATAATGGTTCGTGTGGAGCATGGTCCACGTTAACGTCATCCTCAACAGATATGTCTTTTCTTAACAGTACATGTTTTCCAGACAAGCAAGGTCTTCCCCTCAGAACCGGGTTAGATCTAGAAAATGAAGTGTATAATTTAGGTAATTATTCTTCGAATTTTATGGTCCTGAATGTTCAGTCTGATCCTACTCCAGACTTACCTGCTATTGCAGTACTACCAGTCAAAGGCGAATTATGTGTCCGAAATAATGGTTCCGTACATGTAGGGCATAGTGATTGTACTACTATTGTCAAGTATAGTGACAGTAGGAAATCTATTTTCAAAGCTTCACGTCATTCTTATTTTATTTGTGGTCAAACCGCATATGTTCGTCTGCCCCTCGATTGGGAGGGAACCTGTTACATTGCCTTCCTGCTGCCACCAGTTTTTCTAGCCCCACCTGACTACCATAGGAATTCCCACCTAGTACATACTAGACACAAGAGAGACCTCCCGATTGTCGATTATACTGAAACTGCTTTAGAACAATACATAGATATCAATAAAGGTGTTTTCCCCTACTTAGGTACTGTAGTGAATAGTAAACTGATACGTAGATTAACCAGAACCCTCGAAGCAGTAGTGATTGAGACTACCTCTGCTCTAGGTAACTTGACCGAAGAGCAATCCTTTATGAGAATTGTCGTTTTGCAGAATAGTCTCGTCCTTGACGTCATACTGGCCGATAGGGGCGGGGCCTGTAGAGTCATCGGATCTAGTTGCTGCATTTTCATTCCAAATAACGCGCCGTCTGTTTATTCAGCTATAACCAGACTTCATAAAATTGCCCATCTGTTACACCAAGATCCAGGCACCTGGACATGGTCCGGTTGGTTCTGGAATATAATTTCCGCTTGGGGATGGAAAGTATTGTCCTTTCTAGGTATTGCAGTAGCGATCATATTCAGTTGCTGCCTCTGTATACAATGTGGCCCTGCGATTTGCGGCATTTGTGCTACCTCTTGTATTCCTAGTCCCAAGTCCCGTTCTAAATCCCGTTCCAAGACAATTCGAGACGAGCAAATGATACTGTATGAAATGATAGATGGTATCATGAATATTGATGTTTCCTGATGGAAACGTAGTGACAAGGAGGGAATGTGGAAAAGTAAATTCTGCCATGTTCTGTGTCCCTACGCGTCCTCCATCATATGTTATGTGTGCATGATTAATATGCATTTGTATTCCCCATGTTCGATTAAAGACGCAATTATAGTTGTGTCCATCTCTAGTATGCCAGTTTCCAGTTCTCGTGAATACTACGAATGATAGGCCTATGTACAGTTACGTTGCCACGTTTCTCAGTGTGCACGTTATTTCATTGAAAAGTCCCCGTTTCTAGGCCTCAAAAGGGCCTGGACACCCGATTCAGCTCCTGTCTCCTGAGCCTTCGCTGAGGAGCGATACAGCCCCCACCTGTGTTCTTGACCCTTCACTTACTTCCTGCCTCACAGTGCCCGGTTCAGCCTGGCTCTGCCTCTGAGTCTGCCAAGAGTTCTAGTTATCAGTCCAGTCCTCCTTCTCTGCATTCCTAAAGCTACTGAATCGCATCAATAGTTTCCGTCATTGTCTAGCCTTTACGGCTCCATGTAAGAGAAATACTGTATTAATGGTCATTTAATATTCTTCATCACGCACTACATGTAGAATAATGCATGCTCCAGTCTTAGTGTCTGTTAGCCTTTCCCCTCCTGACTTCTTAGTTTATATCAACATGTTCTCTAAACATCAGATACTAGATAGGGTTTAGGTACATGTCGCCCTGACTCTCCAGACTTCAGTCTCCACTCCTAGCACAGAGTTCATAGCCCCCAGCTTCTCCTAGTAACACGTCATTGCCAGTTTTCGCGCACCATCAGGTTAGAGGTCCCGGCTCCTTAGGTAGCCCCCTCCATTGTTTCCGCCCCATTCATGACATATTCTGTTACGTTTGCATCACATGTCTATGTATACGCCCTGTTACACCTACTTTCACCCTTATCTTTCGCGACTGCTACGCGTCACACCCTTTGCTCCACCCACTGCTCCGCCTATCATATGTATTGTAATGCAACTGTTTTACTATATATGTTTGTGTATTGTTATTAAATGTTACGCCAGTTCTTTCCCGAGAGAGAGCTCTGCCCTTCCTGCCCCCGGCAGCGCTGCCATTCTGTTCCCGTGCAGGTTGTCCTGTTCCTGTCCTTTATGCTGATTAAAACCTGCAAAACTCCTACTACCTCGAATCTTGACTCTTATTTATTGAGCTATCTGTTATTACTATATCCAGACAAACCTAGATCCGGTATTATTTATTTATATACCACAGGTTCACTAGAAGTGGCCCCAGATACTTGCACCAGTAAGATTGACACCTCTCCACCTGCTGGAAGCAGCAGCTAACACATCGACCCTGGTGTGAAAGTAGAATCTGCGCATCGCACTTTGGGGCCCGAGCAGCACCTCTGGAACTGATGCATCAACCAACACATCCCCTGCTCGCTGGAAGCAGCACCTGGGGCATCTGTATCGACTCAGCACTGAGACCACTGCATCGTAGCTGAAGATCGATCAATGCATCCCTTTGACAGTGTGTAGGAACCTGGTGCATTGGCTTCAGAATGAAAGCATTGCAGTTCGATAATCGATTTCAGAATCCAATGCATCGCCATCAACACATGTGAAAAATCAACGCATCCCTCATTTGCTGGATGACCTAGACGCATCTACTGCCGTATCAACCCCGCTTCTCATGCTTATGATCAGGATCACAGTACTCTGTTACCTGGGCCCGCATAGCTCCTGTACCTGGCCACGTTCCATCGTGGTTGGCTTGAACTTTTGACTTTGCTCGGTACAGCGCCACCTCAAGTAACCTCTAAAGTTCTAATTGCTTCAAAGCACTGGAACTCTTTTTATATTCTTTAGAAATTCATAACTTAACTTCTTGTCTGTTTGGAATTATTTATAAAATCATAATACATTTTTCTAAACCTGCGTGAAGTTTCTTTTTGTATTTTTATTTTGTAACTGTGTGTGTTTTACAAATACTTTACACATTTCCTCTTTAGATTAGCCTGACTGCTCTGTGTCAAGTTACCAGAGGGTGAGCACATGTTATCTTTTAGTGTATCTCGCTTACCCTGACTAGAGTGGTGGTTCCTGCTTGGACAAGGTGCATACCTCTACCAAACGGAAACTCAATTTCTAACATTGTTCGAGTGGTCATCATCTGCCTTGGTCTAACATTCAGTAAAACACATTACACATAGTCGTATTTCCTTTCTCTGGAGAGAGACTAAAGAACCATGTTCTTATGAGGCAAGTGAGCCAGACTTTCCCTTGTAAAGCAGTCCATACATCCCTTTATTCAAAAAGAATAAAAAAGAGGTCGAGTTTGATGTGTGGGGTCCACATGCCACCAGGAATGTTAAAAAAAAAGAAAATAACATTATGCCATTAGATCAGTTTCAATAGTTCATAGACTCTTCTCTAGTGTGCAAACAAACCTCACAGAGTTCCCCTTTTGGAAGTTGTCCCTAGCGTGATTTGATGTTGATGTCGCATATTAATAAGCACAACTTATGCGCAGATATAGAATTTATAGTTGTAAAATTTGAGGTGTAGTTGTTGTGAAACAAGGAATTTAGAAGTGAATCTGTACCACAGTGGACCATTAGAGGGCAGCATTAGAAGGCATTATGAAATGTAGCCTTGAGGTAGGTTACTAAAGTCTGCCTATATCCATTGATGTTCGAAATAAAGGGTTTCAAAATATGGTTCTGTGCCAATCCAGGGCATAGATAGTTGCATCACACTGACTTCTCTGACGTAATACTGTTGTAGATTCGCTAATTATGGTATACTCCCCTGAGCCCCAGCTCCTCATGACATTCACATGCTTTTCAATGGCCCTGGAATGTCTGAACAGCAGCACTCACACAGACCTCTGTTATACAGACAAATAAACAAAACGTAATGTTGAGACGTAACTCCTAATCCGTAAACAAATAAATGCTGCAATAAAGGCTGGGCAGACTTAATAACACAGAGACCAACAAGTGTACTAGCAATGACCCTGACTCTCCTGTGCAAGCATTAGAATTGTCATCACAGGCACTACTCAAACGTAAGGAGCAAATGAATAAAAAAGAATGCAGCCTGGCCTTGTTCAGGTATCCTTTTCAGGGCAAGGGACAAAACCCATGATCATTTAACTTCCCATTTAACTCTGCGTCCGGATGGTTATACTGTATTCTGTAAGTAGTTTTTTGATATATCATTTACTGTCTTTGCATTTCCCATGCTCTCTACTAACGCACATTACTTTATTCTTGCTGTTGTTACAGGCAGCTGCAGAGTTGCTGCAGTCTAACCGAGCACAGGTGGTGTACCATGCCCTTTACAATCACCTCTACACCCCAGAAGCAGACCTCATCCAGGTACAAGATCTGGGGCTTTTCTGTGATACAAGTAAAAAGTTATTCCAAATGTGTGAAATTTACATTGACATGAGACTCTTGTATCTTAGATGGATGGGCAGTGCTTAATGTGAGCTGGTGGTTGTAGCTGAGGCCCACTGACACTTGTTTTTTGGGGACCAGCACTTATGTTTAATCATCAGACTTTGACCCAGAATAACAGCAAGAGAGGAAAACAATGACAAAGCAAGAAAATAGGGATGAAAAGGAACATATAGGAGTGAGATATAGGGCAGGGGCAATATATTGAAGAAAGAGGCAAAGGGTGAGCTAAAGACTAAGCAATCTTGTTGTTCGGCGGTCGCCGGAGCGTGTCAGAGAATGGTTTGGCACTTATTCTTTTACAAATTAGTCACTATGGACGGATTAGAATTTGTGTTTTGTTGGGACCTTCGTTGCATAATTATGAATTCTTTGTTCGAGTATGACATGTTTTGAAAAGGGATTTCTCCAACCAGGTAGTAGCAGAGCATGATATTGTGGGCTTCAGTTGACTATCAGGATAGACCTACACCAAAAACCCATGAGTTAAATCACAGGAACAGTCTATCTTTTGTAATAACGGCCAACTGTGAATGGTGTGATAAATGACTGAAATCTGAGGCAAAGCTTGTGTCCAGGCTTGTTGGCATTGAATTGGGAGCCATTCCACTGATCAGGTTTAACTTAATTGGTAATCTTTCTAGAGAATCTAAGAACTGTGACATCTCCGAGAGTTTAGCTACTGGATCCTTTCCCAGTGGTGCACTGACAAGTTAAGGAATAGAAGAGGAAGTTGGAAATATGGACTGTTTCCATTGTGCTTCCATAATTTTTGCACAGAACATGAAAAGTGTTGATAGTAAAGATGTCCTGGGCTGGCCATTTAACAACATATGTCTACTTGCCTTTAAAAAGATTAGTAAGCAAGTTTATATTTTCAGAACTTCGTATGTGTAATGGACTGGTGTTACGAGCTTGTGTGGCTTCTCACCAAAAGTTCATAGGAATTGCCAGATACTGCAGTGGCTAATCTCTTTAAGAGAGGTTTCCAGGGAATAGGAATGCTGTTATTGTGAAAATCATGTTCCGGAGTTAGGAATCCCATTTTGCCAGCTTGGTCAGAGGATCTCTATCAGTGTATCAAAGATGTTGAAGTTACATCCAGTGAGGCCTTCTTTTATTTTTCTCTTGTTTTCAGGTTGTCCTCTCCTGCCTTCTAGACCTTCTGCCGGTCCTGGAGAGATTCTCCCAGGCGACCAGGGACCCTGGCCAGAGGCACCAGCATACCAACGACGTGCTCCAGCTTATCCTGACCCATATGGAAATGGAACACAAGATCCTTCTACGCCGGGTGTACGCAAAACACCTTCCTGCCTTTGTGGAAAGGTAACATGGAGAGCACTTTGATTAGGTTGGTAGGCAGTTCTCAAATTCAATCTAAAATGTTACTTTCAGAGTCACAGTAATGTAGAAGGATCGTGGTGAGGAGCTATCCAAAGCCATTCATGATTCCTCAATCTGACTAGATATGAACGTAGACGAAGGACCATCTCCCTATGCCTTTCAAACTTGATTGGGTACTGATATATATAGTTATACATAGGTGTCCAAATAATTAACAAGCCTCACCTTGCAGGTCTTGTGGTCAAACCAGACGAGCGCATGGTTGCGGGACAGCACCTTGCAGTCGAAGGTGGCATTGCTCTGCGCCGGCCGGCAGCGAGCCACCGAGCGTCCGATCTTGACAGGCTCGTCCAGGTAGATATGGCGCTCCTGGAACAGGTGCAAGTTGGGGCGGCAGGTGAAAATGGCCAAAGCTGAAGGCATGGGTGACAGCTCATTCCGGCCCGGCACCACCGCGGGGACAGAAGGGAAGCCTTTCTGCTCCAGAGCGGGACCAACAGCTGCAGCGCTCACCTGCGCATTATCCACGAACAGGCAGGGCCTGCCAACCGCCCCCCCCGAGCCCCATGGCCAGCGGTTGACACAAGCTGAAAGAGCCTGAGCAGCCTGCCTGCCGAGAGCTCAGTCCATCCCTGGAACGCGGGCTCGGCAACTCCGGGGGCAGGCGGGGGACTCCGGGAGGCACGGGCTCCGGGGAGCGGAAGGCTGTGTGTGGGCGGAGGCTCCGAGGCTTGGCACGGGGTTCAGGCTGTTAGTACCTACTGTTCACATTCACCAACCTCCTCTTTAGACTTGTTCCTATTGTAAAAGACCCGCAGGTCCATCCCCGGCCCTGCACGTGCGCTCCCGATAGGACGGTGGGACAGTCGTGTGGCGAGCACAAATGGAGTGACGCAAGAGAAGGGCGTACACGCAGTAACCTACGAACTGCGACTGAAAGGGTAGGGTAGGGTGACTGGGCGGGGGGCACCAATCGCTGTAGAGGAGCAGGGGGCGTATGAGGGTGCAGTGTACGGGGTACCATGGTGGACGGGGATGACGCCATGAACATAACCATCTTTCTCCGAGGTCATGCAGAAATGGCTCGGAGAAACGCCCCGTCAGTTTCCGACTAGGGGGCGTTCTATTTTTTTTCTCCTCTTCCCATTGGCTG
Organism: Lissotriton helveticus; assembly: GCF_964261635.1. Lineage (NCBI taxonomy): Eukaryota > Metazoa > Chordata > Amphibia > Caudata > Salamandridae > Lissotriton > Lissotriton helveticus. The sequence continues at coordinate 527,607,662 of NC_136072.1, forward strand.
GAATGTAAAATTCCAGACAATGGGAAGAGGAGAGAAAGAACCTAAAAAGCACACCCCCGAATCCAAAAAAGACGGGGCTTAAATGGACAGACGCCCCTCTTCTCCAATGGCTGGCCTCCGTTTAGGAAGCCAGCCAATGGAGAAGAGGGGCGGGTTCAAGCCCCACTCTGGAAAACATAAAATCTCGCCAGCGAGACTGCGCAAGCGCAGCCTATGCAGGCCGAGACCTAAAAAATAAAAATACAGTTTTAAAGCCAAAAAAACACTTGAATTCACCAGCTGTACGAAACTGACTTAAGTATAACTTGCACTGCCATATTTTTCATAGTAGTGTTGTGTAAGGTCATAAGCCAGAGGTCTTCAAACTTTTTTAGGTTGAGCCCCCCCAGCTGAATTTATTTAGATGTCGGGCCCCCCCACCACTTGACAAAAAATTCTGGATCCTGGTATTCTACATAATCGATCGTCATTCGCATTTCCCAGTCCATATCTGGCTAATAATGTTAAACACAGTAAGAGTGTTTACAAAACTGCAGGTTTGCGAGTTGGTGCGGTGAAATGACAGAGGCTTACTACACAGTCCAAAACTACATTTTTCAAGATAAAATGTGTGCAAATTGTTACGGGTTCTCCACTTAATTCTTGCAAAGCCTCCTCAAAGAAACTTCTGTGGTCAATAAAATGAGTACCGTTCAAAGACCGTGCTCTCCACTGAGAAGCACTGTCCAATGGCATTAAGAAAAACCAATTTCAACTCTGGCCATCCTAAGCAGCACTGCCCCATTCTCACCTCCCAGAAAAAAAACTCCCCATTCCTGCTCTGTCCATCCTATCACAGCTTCTCTTTCCATGAAAAAAGCGGTTTACTCCCTTTGCCAGGCATTGAGGTAAGCACTTTATTTGATACACAGGTTGTAGCAGGTGTCTTCCCTGGCAGAGACGTTTTAAGACATAGGCAACGTGGGCTCTGGGCCAGGGCCCCAGCCTTTAAGGGGGACCCCTGATATAGCCAGCTTTGTTCTGGAGAGAGTCTTACCCTGACTATCTTGAACCATTCTTAAACAGATTGTTTTAAATAGCATTTTCCTTTCATTTATTTTTACTGTGGTGATGTGTGAGAGTCTACTAAAGACATTTTGCAGACAAATGTGTTAAAGTTTCATGCAACACCCATAAAAAAAAGTTTATTTTAGAACAAAACAGCACTGCACACACAAGAAATGGGAGGGTGTCACAGAGATTATTTGCAGTAATATTAGTGACCTGCCGCTGTGTTACAATTTTGAATACACACGTCACTATCCCTGAATATGAAATGTCAACACATTTAGAATTTGGACCAGTGTGCCAGTGCACGGTCAGTGACCAGACCGAAGAGGGTATGAAACAGCTGAAACTGGATCATAAATTCAAAGCTGTTCTGAATATGGCCCCCCCCCAAATCCATAAGATGTCCCTGTTCCCTGGACCTGGGAGTGAGGCAGGTGTCTTCTTTGGGACAATGGTAGTGGGCAGGATTTCTGGGATCAGGTGAAGCAGGTCGCTTCTCTGGGGTAGTGATTGGTACAAGGTCATCCATGAGATAGACTTTGAGGCTGAAGGCTTTCTCCTTCACAGCCGATGAAAAGGAACTTCCTACTTCTGTAGTGCTCTAGACCCTGCATTTTTATCATAATGCTAGTGATTTGCTTCTGAAGGGTGCAAGTTTGAAAATATAACAATAGGCCAAAGGATACCCAATGTCTGGGATGTGTGACCTAGGGGGTTAATGTCCCAGCTGCTGTGCCTAAAAATGTCAGGTGTATACCAAATGTAGAAGGGTGCCCTGGGGGGTACAATTTAGTATGTTGCTTTATTTATAAGTGCTCTGGCGCAAGATGCCAAGACTGTCCCAGGAGTGTGAAGATTGGAGAAAGGGGCTGTATTTGGAGGTGCCTCTCTGAAAAGGACAACCCTGCACCATATCTAGGTGAGGGACTAGAATGCTGAGGTTAGAGTAGGGTGCTAACCCTGAAGATGCAAAGCCTCTGCTTATCGTGCAATGGATGTTGTAGGGGGCTCTAATTAGGGTGTTTTATGCCTGACGGTGCCAGGCTTAAATCAAAACTGCCCAGTGAAGTAACCAAACGTTTACTGGCAGGGGGTTATAAAACTCCCAAATAAATAAACCATAGAACTAAAGAAAGAGGCAGACATTAAGTGAGGCAGTCAAAAATAGGATACAGGGAGTATGCGATGTTCACTATGCTGTGAAACTGAAAGTGAACATACTACTTTCAGGCAAGCAAATGCCCTATGAAGAAGGACTGTCTGTTCGCTTTCTCTTCAGATCTGACTTACCTGTTGGTGATTTTAAAATGCTCAGAGGCATAACCCTTCACAGCGAGGCAGCACGCAGGGCAAACAGCAGGAGTGAAGAAGTGCCAGACTACCAAAAGGTAGTAGTATGCAGGAGCTTTGTGCACGCAAATTTCGCTGCACTTCCTGCCATCTATGGTGCTGTCCACTTCATTGGTGGCAGGTCAGTGGTGACATTCCTACGTGCTAATCGGCTGCTGTTCTCTATTCCAAAAGCCCCAATTGAAATGGGTGAAGAACAGGCGCGCAACGCCCATTGGACTTAAAGGGCTTCTCTCCCCTCCCCCTCTTGCGTCTGTGGGTGGCAGCCCGGGATGAGACAGCTTCGCAGGTGCACACACAGCCGCACCCGAGTACTTCACAGGTCTTTTAAAGACCTTGCTTGTTAATGAGGCGTTGATGGTCTTCACCCCTTCTTAGGGCCCCTGCAGCTCCACTATGCCTTTCCGCCGTAGGAAACAATGAAAGGTGAAATGTTATGGTGGAGTGCGCGCCCCCTCCTGAGATCGCGTGCCCCAAAGTTTGAATAACTCTGTCATAAGCAGTGCATTATAGCTGTGCAAGTTATACTTGAGTGAGTTTTGCATTACTGGTAAATGTCTATGTTTTTATTTTTTTTAACAAGAACATCTATGTATAACTTTACTTTAAGATTTGTTTTTTCAAATTTTTGCGTTTGCGGCCAACTCCCTGCCATGCGACTTTAAACATTTGCAAGCCTGTCCAAATTCCCAAGAAGGGCAAAACAAGCATTTGCAATGCAATAGGTCTCGCATTATTAAAGTTTGAGCTATTGGCATTGCTAATAATAATGCAACACCAATAGCTCAAACTTTAATAATGCGAGACCTGTTGCATTGCAAATGCTTGTTCATCCTTGCTTCTCCCTTTGGCAATGTTTTCTTATCTTTTGCTTCATTCTTCTTTCTCCCTTTTCTGCTGTTCAAGGTCAAATGCTGACGATGAAGAATAAGTGCTGCTCCCCAAACTGAGCGCAGGTGTCCATCACCAGTAGCCATCTGCATAAATTATACCTATGCTTTTGAAAGGAAGCTAGTACCCCTATTGTCTATGATTGATGTAGGAGAGATGTTTGCACTGCTGTCCGTGTGTGCTTTACATTTGAAGGAAGGTTCACATAGGTGACAGGAGCTCCCTCACTTTCCATGTCAGGACATCTAGGCACATATCTGCAATTAGAGTACTGAAAGTATAAACTCCAGAATGCATTCTGCCATCGGTTAACTAGCAGGGAAGACTCCACTGGATGACAAAAAGATAAATGTATTTGAGGAACACAACAATGTATACATAGCGTTGCTGATAAATTTCAAATTTTAATAACTGTTGCGCTCATCAGTAGTCAGTGTGCTGATAGAGAGAGCAGGGAGGGTGCAGGATGGAGCTGATATTTTACACGGCTCAACAGGTAACACAAACCGAGAGAGCGAGAGGGGAACAGGCAGTTTCAGGGACACAGGGGCAGAAGACACAGAAATTCACCGAAGCTAGGGACGGGAGACAGTTAAAATAAATCGTAACAGGGGCAGTAGACAAGAGAAGCGGATCGGTCAACAGATAACATAGGGCTGGGAAACTGGGACAGAAGATGTGGGTGCTGACTGGAGGAGAGGGCAGGTGATACAGAGACACTAAAAACAGACTGTGCCAGGGGTACAGAGACAGGAACTGGTTGGGTGGGGGCAGGAGATAAGTAGAACAGGCAGTATCAGGGGAACAGGAACTGGAAACCCGAGGAACGAACTGGACGAGAAGACATGAAAAGGGTAAAACTGACGGTGCAAAGGGTACCGGGGCAAGAGACATGGGGGCTGAGTGGAGGAGGGACATGGGATTAAGAAAAGAAAACAAGCACTGAGGCGAAGAAAAAATACATTTAGGGGTTAAGTCCCACTTACAAACATATGAAATATATTGCTCGGCCTGTGTGGTGTGTTCCTGTGAGCCCACTGTAATCTATTGTGACACACTTCCATGAAAAGTATGGGCAGACTCACCGCGAAGATGGAAGCTCCTGACTGCTTGCCGATGACTGGCTGTTGTGTGATTTTACAGCCCCAGCTGGTGGTTTTCGTTTCATTTTTGCTTTTTTTCAGCTGCTCACAGGGTGCGTGGCTCTTCCTGTATATGTGGTCATGAAAAACAAGCCCCCTCATTGCCGGGGTAACCCTCAGAGCTGGTGCCAATCCCGGAGCGGCTTGGTGGTGATGTCGATGGACTCTGGTCCCGGTGAATTCAATTTAAGTGCTCTTGCATCTCCCGGGCCAGCGGCGGTTGTGTAATCCGCATGTAAAGTGCAAGTCAAACAGGGCCATCAAAGGAAGCAGAGGAGATGGTGGGGGACAGCTGGGCATAGCGACGCGACCCGAGCCCCTTACAATAAAGACCTACCCCAGAGAACACATGGGAGAGGGCTTCGGCAAGGTGAAAAGGTACGGCTGTGAGACACGCTTTGTGTTGGGGGAGGAGCGTTAAAGCACGCGCTCAAGAACAGCGATGCGAGGCATGCACGTGAATGCCTGCGAATTACTGATAATTAGGGAAATATTACCTACTTTCAATTAGACAGTTTAGCGGCAACAACAATTGTGGGTTGAAGTGCAGTATGAAACAAGGGAGAGCGCAAAGGAGAAGCCATGTGGACGTAAAAGTGGCTTCCGGTTCGGTAAGAGCAGAGCAGCGCACTCACAAGAAAGCTGAGGATCGGGAGCAACAGCCCGCTCCAAGAGCTCTACCATCCGAAGGGAGTGTGCATAACTAATGCGCGAGGTACCATCAGACCTCCAAGACATAGGAACAGGTCAATAACCTTTTCTTTCACTTTTTGAACACCTTTTTATATACTCTTTCACGTTATTTCACTAACGGTCCTGATGAATGCCCGTAAGTCCTAGAACCCAGGCAACTGAGGCAGAAACATGTCGACCAACCTTTAACCACCCCCCACTACCCTTGATTTGGATACTCTGAGTGCAACTACTACTCATTATCCAGTTAGCAAGATGCACTACCTTAGAGTTTACCAGACCCAAAACCAGACAAAATAAAATTTCGAGTTCCTGGTTTTTGGTTTTTTAACGAATTCCCTATCTCTGGCTCACTACTGCAACAACCTTGGGTAAGAACCTCCTGGTGGAGGCTGCATAACCTAATAGACCCAATGATTATGCACACACGTGATTCATAAGCGGAGAACCAAGATATACCGCTTCAGACACCACCATACCCATCACGTACCTGAGGGTCTTTTTATTGGGACATCCTCCGTTCATCCTGCGTACCTAAGGTTGAGCAGGACAAGTGATCCTTTCTTCTTTGATTAGAATATACCTATTTGGAAAGTGAATGGATCAACATTCCATCTCCCCTACTTTTGATTAGAAGACGTAAAAGTAAAGTAAAGCAGCGCGGCCGAATGAAATTAAAAAGAAGCCCTCGGCATTGCTGTGGCGGGGGAGAGGGGGGGGCGCGGGAGCGTTAGCCTTTGAAGCAGGTAGCACGGAGAGACGGGGAGCAAATGAGAGCGAGGCATTGCGCAGAGGGGGGCGGGGAGAGCATTCCTTTTGAAGTGTGAAGCTCTCGGCATTGCTGTGGCGGGTCTGATGCGAGGCGGCTTGGGGAGCAAATGGCAAGCGCGTGCACGGGCACATGCACTCTGCGTAATCCGCCTGCCAAAGCCCTCTTGGTCAGCTTTCCTGTTCCACCTCTATATGTCTCGACATCTGCAATGCGCAAGCACATAGGCAGAGGTCGAGACCTAAACATGCAAAAAGATTTGGACATAATGAAGCTGTCAAAGCAGGTAGAGAATGTATAGTGGTCTTTTCAGGTTATTTTATAACAGGTTACGAAAGGAGCCTCTGACCTGAATATTTGATCTACATACACTTATGTAAAATGCTTGCATGTATGCTGCCTAAAATAAACAAAAAAAGACAAGTACTACCAATAGGATACCAATTCAAGCATTATTCCAGAATGGGGCAGCATCACAAAGCATTAAATTCCTCTACATAATAAGGAAATTCCCAATAACAATATAGAAAACATCCATTGATGCGTTCTCCACCTGGCAGCCCAATACTTCACGGCCTTGGGGAGAGGCGGCGGGAGGAAATCCAGTGGAACTAAGGATAGCTGACAGACTAGACCTGTGAGATAGGCAGTCTAAGACTTAGGGGGAACCCGAGGAAACAGTAGAAGAATTGCATATTTAAGGCACAGAAGCAACCTGTAGAAGTGAGAGGGAGGGGGGAATAGAAATGGGGTGTTCAGAACAGATGTTATTGATGCATGTCGCCTGGCACAATGCAATGTTTCTTTGATTGTTGACTAATCAATAAGAGACTCCTGACTAATGTAAGCGTTGTGTGATTATTAAATGCAATAAAATGTGTTTAAAAAAAATATATATCGAAAACATGCTGCTTCATTAGTGTAATTCTGAAGTCATCACAAACTGTAAATAGTAATTCACACATACATACACAATTAATTAGTCCACCAAAAGTGACCCTGCTCCCTCCCCATTCATGTCTTGCACCTCATCGTAACTGAAAGGTAGCCTGACTTTCTTAGGCCAACTGGTTCACTTCCCTTTAAATCAAAGCAGTAAAAGCAAAAACAAAATTACATGGTCAGGTGCATAAAGACACCTTCTGCAAGTCTTCCAGGAAGTTGATGGTTTAAAAAGGCACTCCCTTTTGTAAGTTTGAGAATTGAGGCACAGGCAGATTAAGTGATTTGCTCAGGATCACAAAATCAAGGGTGTAACTGACAGTAATGCCAAGACCTCTCAATATAAGTGAAGCAAATTCACCATATCTCATCCATATATTTACTTTGGTGCAACCAATGTGCAAACAACCGTTTCAAGAACCATTTCTTTCCCCAGTTCTTGTCTGCGTTCTCCAGATCTATGTGAAGCACCCTATTACCACACAGTCAAAGTGAGTTTAAATGAATAGTAGATAAACATTGTGTTTACCCGCTAGATGGCTGAAAAAGGCTGATTGATACCCCAAACTGAGACTCTTAATGACTCCTGGAATTTTAAATTAAATCAAGGGCTTCAAAAATAACATTTAAAGGGGGAAGATTTGAAGGGATGAAAATTAGGTGGCAGTTGCAAAGAACTACCAAAGTGGTGAAAGGAAATATAAACCTCCATGTGAAATGTTTGTAAGCCCCAACAAAGTAGATTGTTGAGGATGAAAATTTTTAAAGTCAGCACCATCTAGGGATCAGGCACCTCTGATCATTGCATACTACATTGCTCAACCATTCTTCTCATCAGCCTAGTGGACTAGCACTTTAAAATATCAATGTTATCTTGATCGCTACAAATTACATGCTATTGTTCTTAAAGAATGGAGAGAATGGCATGCCCCCTTACTTTAGGGATCTCTAGGAGTTTGGCAGGTTGTTCTACATGCTAATTGGTCAAAGACATGTCCATACAGCATAGACCAATCCACACAGTTGGATCCTGGAATATTACCCTCCTGGGGCATCACAAACAAAATATATTTTGATACCTGGCGGTGTGTATATATTGCAGACTTGATTATCTCTCGGCTGATAATTTGGGATCAGCTCATAGTAATTTGAAAGGCAAGATTGATTTTTTGACAGTCTCTGAAGCTAGAATAAACCTGGTCACAAAAGTGGTGTTTCCAAAACTGCTTCTTTGTTTCACCAATTTAGCCATGTGGGTGGCGCTGGGCTTGTTCAGAGACCTGGAGGCTCTCATGAGGGACTTTCTTTCGGCAGAGAATCAGCACGGGTAGCTATAAGGACCTTGCAGCTGCCTCTGGCAGAGGGTGGTTTGTTGCTGCATAACCCTGAACTGTGTTTCTTGGCAGTGTAGATTCAGTGGAAAGACAGATGGCTACCTAGTGGGCTCACACAGGTATTAGGTCCGATGGGAGCAGGGATAGCCAGGGGTGAGGTGGTGGCACCTCTCCTGGATTTTAGGCACATGCATACCAAATGACCAGGTGGTGGTTTCCCTGAGATGTTGGGCAAGATTCACATGAAAAACGGCATCTAGACCACTGTAGGAATCCACTATCCCACTGATAGTGAGTTGTTTCAAAGCTCCGGCCCTGAACCATTGGACAGAAGCTGGACTGCTCACACTAGCCGACCTTTATCAAGACTTATAACTAATCTTTCTGACCAGATTGATAGATGACTTTGGTCTACCAGTCTCTCTGTTCATGACCTACATGGTTATAATCCACAGAGCTAAACATTGATGGGAATCTAACCATGCGGACCTGATCCAGCGGGTTACCAGCAACAGGTAATCTAACACCACATACTCACCTGGGCCCATAAATTCATTCACAGCGCACTGGCAATAACCACTGGGGTCTTGTTTTGTAATTCTATAGATTAGTTATCTCTAAACCCTAACTAATCTTTCACTGATCAAAAGTTCCTTCCTCTGGTCAATGGACCATTAGTTGGAACTAGTTGATGGTGAAATGACCTATATTTTCAATATACTTACACCATGGAAATTATTCCAGAGCCCGGATGTATTTAAATTTTTTATCTCAAATTAAATTCATGTGAACCACTTACACAGTACAGAACAAACTCCATCTCTCACAGGAAGGAAGATTCAAATAATCAATCAAATGCATTAATTTATACTTTGCAATGACACTGCATGAAGGGGAGAGGATAGAGAGAAAAGCGCATACACAGATATAGTTAAAATTACCAAGAATGGTGTGGAAACCAACTCCCAGGCCTAGGAATTGGAAAGGCTCCCCCAGGAAAGGTCTGGTGAACAAAGGCTTCAGGACAGGAATCAGGACAGAACAAACGACCTCTCTATCACCAACGCTTGCGTAGCACCCCTCTCTGACACTCTCTTCCTCCTCGAGATTCTTCAGCGATCTTTTTTTAAATTAATTTGCTTAAGATAATATATTCAGTAATTCGATTCTTCTTCAGCATCACACGTCACTCCGACAGCATCCCGGTCTCAAGTCAAGTGCTCTCGGACAGCATCTGGGACACTAGCTTCAGCATCTCCGTCTGGAACTTCTAACTAACTAAACTACTTCAATTATACCTTTCTGTATGCTGGTACCACCCATTAATGTTTCAAACTTATGAAAATACTAACGCTGATTGAACAGGCAAGGGGAGGTGATCACCACACCATGCTTATTTCCCATTACTTTTTCAGCTCTTTGTTTGAAATCCCACCCCTCAAGTTTTACTACATCAGTCTTTATTCCCACCCATATTCACAATGTAATTGTCACATATTAGAGAAAAAACTGTAGTCCTCATCCATTTCAGTGGACTATCGTTCCAGTTCCCATGAAAGTATCAACTGGAAACCTTGGATGAGGTACAAGTCTTCCAGCTTGGTTGCAGTACGCATGTGCGGTAGAACGAGAGAGAATAGGCTGTGGTTCGTATTTAGAGGCCCATAATAAGCACTATTGAAAAAGTCAAAAAGACAAATGTTAAAATCAAAATTAAATGGTTTCACTGTATACCACCTATCTGCACTCTAATCCCCTTTACTTATTATCATTCTTCCCGCATTAGTAGAATAGCTGGGTTTAGTATTTCAGCCAGCAAGTGGCAAGCATGTGAGTTTCAAGCAGCCATTTTGTTCGCTACTGCACAAGTGCAGAAAGTTCCCTCCTAGCGAAAGATACGTCATTCTACGTTGATGCAGTAGACTCATACGCACTAAAGATTTTCGGTTAACGGTCATTTTGGAATCACAGTCGAGTTACTGGTTAATAAGACACATAGGCAGGCTTTGTTCTTACTAATAAATGTTGTGTAAATGCATGTTTTTTCCACAATACAAGTTTAGTACGAGGTTAGTGGTTACATGAGAAGATTGCATCCAAGCAAGTCTCCTTTCCACGAGTCCTTGCTTCATCAGACCTAGTCATCCACAAAGTCTTACAACTAATTCACTGCAGGGAATAATCTAAACTGGTAACTTGGCTTATCAGGTCCTTTTTGAAAATGACAAAATCTGAGCGGTCATAGTGCAAAACTACCACGGAAAACAATGTTGGCAGGCCATTCAGTGTATCTCATTGATAGTTTGATTACGGTTAGTGTCTTTATATACACAATCTGCAACTGTTTGATTGCCCTCTCTCATAGCCAAAAACCATGCATACCTTTACTAAGGACTTCGATAAGCACAAATTTGTTACGGATTTGATTTATTAAGTAATTTGTCTGTAAGAGAACACTGTATGTGCAAACACTTTGTGTAACTATAGTACCCTAAAAAATTGAAAACCAATATACACTTTTAAAAAACAGTGAGCTGTAATGACTGAGTAATTATTAATAGTAATGATTCAGGATTATTGAATATCTAAACTACCAGTTTCGCTAATCAACCTTGGCCTGCACGGGTCAAAAACAACTTCCTTTTGGATGCCTACACATTTTAACAGTCTGCAAGAAAGACACTCCTCCAACTCCGTGAGAAAAAAACATGGGAGATTGATTTATCTGTCTCCAGTAGCCAAGTTGGAAGATAATGCCTATGAAGACACTGAGTCCCTAATAAATAATGTAATCTGCTGGATTAGGGTAAAACGTTGAGTGCAAGCTGATATCAAGTCTGCCAAGAGATGTAATAAGGTCTAGTTACGACTATATCAGTGTCCCTAAAAAGTGAACTACTGGTAGATGGCCTAATCAATCTTGAGCTCCGAGCGTGTCCTCGTCATGGAACCATTGACTCTGCAATTAAGTTACGTCGGTCTCCCCCGTCCATGTAAACTGGCACTAATACTAACGAACTCCCTCAGAAGCAGGCTGGTCATCAATTCACCCGACACCTGACATTTGTGGCTCTGCGACATGCAACATTGACTCCGGTTTTCTTAATCTGTTTTGAAACAAATTAAACCCACTTTTTAACAAATTGTCATTACGTTCTCCATAGAAAAACAATTGAAGTGGTGAACTGTAACAAAGCACAAAAAGATTGCCTTATCTTTGAAGAGCAGACACTAAATTAACAAAAGAGATGATGATGTATTATTGGGGCTAATTATCGTTGAATCTAGTATGTCTTATTTTAACACATTTTCTAATTTTCTACTTGAATGTTTTGTTTATGTAGGAATCTGCATGCAAATCAGTAAAAATTAGTGGTTATTTTGTTTCGTATACATGAAGCCATTCATTCTTCTTTTTGAAAGGGCTACAAGAACTGGCTCAATGTGAGAATAGGTTCATGTTGAATCTCTTTGAGACAAGGTTTTGTGTACTGGGTTCCTGTTAGAAAAAACTCTTTTTTTTAATTATTTTTTTATCAAATATCTAATTTAAAATGACTACTGGAGTGATCACTGCACAAACGGTGACTTAAAGGGGGGTAATTCGTCAAAATAAAGTATATTGAAAAGAGAGAGTTAGTCTTGATCATTCCACTAATTTTCCCATCAATCCCCTGTTTCTAATTCATGTGATACTTTACCAGTTTTTACAGAGCTTTTTAGGAATTGGTCAATTATTGCATTGAACTAAACTTCTTTCGTTTTCTTGGTTGGCAGGCTGGGCATCGGTGTGGCACGTCACCTGAAGAGGCTGGAACGTGTTGTCTTGGGCTATCTCGAGGTATATGATGGACCAGAGGAAACAGCCAGACTGTCATCCCTCTCAACATTAAAGTGCATCATAAAGCATGCATGGCCAAGGTATGATCTGTAGCCAAGGGTGCACTGGGAGGTTGTTGTTTATTTCACTTTATGAATGTTTGCAGGGACTGAAACTATAAACAATTTCTAAAGCGAGATGCGTGTTACTAATTGAGGGAACTTCTGTAGTGGTCTGTTAATGTTAAGGGCTCAGGTGTGGGTGTCGACCTCTCATAATGTGATTAAAAAGTGGCTTTTTCCAAGCATTGATGTTCAGAATAAGAAATATCACAATAACTTTGTGTTTATAAGGAGCATAAACAATTGTAATGCTAAAAGCATGCGCTGCCTGTTGGTGTCAAACCAAAATTTTACTTTCAAAGGACAATTTGAGCGGCATCAAGTAGCAGTGTCCTGGGTGGAAATTTTAAAACCATTTCGAAAGAGACATCAAGGCAGAAATTCCATGCATTTAAACAGAGGATTTCTTTTGCATACCGGACAATGGAAAACTCCAATTATAACTGCACATAATCCAAGCTATGTAGTGCAACCCCCAAGCTATTCTCCATGCAGTGCCAGAGCTGCAAACAATTGCAAAGGCTACTGTTTTCCTTTGACCTTCAGCTTCAGCTATTTCCAAAGAAATATGTTATTTGGCATTTGCAAAGCATACAACTGCCACTATATAACATTGTTGCAGGGGCGGCTCCTCCACAATGGCAGAGGAGCATTGTCCCACTGGCTCAGAGCCAGCAGCTGAATAATAAAACGATATTTTAACATTGTTTTATTTTTCAGCTGCAGGCTCTGATGCAGTGCTGTAGGGAGGGGATGGGCCGGGCCATGGGAGGAGGGGTTGGTGCACTTATAATGCGCATGTGTGTTTGGCCGACCGCCTAAACAGATATGAGCACTTGGGTTTCTCAAACCCGGCTGCATAGCACAGCTGGGTTGGAGAAACAGCACAGACTCCTGTATCTGAGCAAAGCGTCAAACTAGCCTGCTCAGGCCAATCCCCGTGTTGCTCTCATAAGATGAGAGCAGCGAGGGGACTTCACAGGGAGTCTGTGATGCAGTCCCAGGGGCTGCTGGGACCAGGAAGACCAAGTTGCGACACTGAGGCATTGGCAGCTTCATGCAAGTGTCTTTAAAAAAAATTATTATTATTAAATCTCTCCCCCTCTTGTGCTTGGTCATATCAGTGAGACACTGGTAAGTCCTACCTGCATATATGTGATATCAAACATCGAGCAAGACAAGAGACACCTTATTATGCATAATTCGGGAAGTTGCCAGGAGCCTTTTTTTTGTGAGAACATCTTGCAGCAGTAGCTGGCAGTCAGTTCCAGCATTCCTGCTGCTGTCTTGGCACCACCCATGATACTCGGACCCTTTGTGCTTTGGTGAGTTCTCTCACTGCGACAAGGAAGGAGCAGCAGCACTGGGAAACTCTCAGTCATAGCAGCAATTCTTAAAAGTGAAATGGGTCTTGTAGTTGCAAAGCATTTAGATCAATTTTTCCACACAGCACTGCAGAAAATCTGTAAGAAAAATATAAGTGAGGGTTTTGATGCACAAACAAACCGAAATTGTCATAAAAATGTTGATGATTCTTTCTTTTCCGTCAATCATCTGCGATGGTGGAGTCTGGCTCTAGCTGCTTCCTAAAAACTTTCATAGCAAGATTACGCAGAAGAATCACATGAATACAAATACATTGTTGAATATTCATCTGAAAAACAAAATCGTGGAATGAAATATGTTGATAAAAACTCCGTGGGGGACATGACATAAACAAAGATGTAAGCACATAAGTTGATTAGAAACACTGCAAAATTGTTCAGAACTGGTTTGATGTGGATGGTGGTCTTCCTAACCTCCTCCTACCTTGTTTATGGAGAGAGACATTTGTGACAGGACAAGTTATGAGAATTTTGACCCTTTTTCCTGTGAGGGGGCACTGTGTGGAAACAACGATGGAAAGCACTTTTGGGCAAGGAATCGTAAATATTGCATATGAAAAGTAAAGTCGGAAGTGATTATTAGCCTACTGTTAGAAATTGGGTTTCTGGTTGACTGGGGTTTGAGCCCTGGCCAAGCAGTAACCACTATCCTAGTCTGTGTAAGGCACAAGCAGAACCTCAAACCTGTGCTCACCCTCTGGTAGCTTTGCACAGAGCAGTCCGGCTTAACTTGAAGGCAATGTGTAAAGTATTTGTGCAACAACTTCCAACAGTGAAACCACCACACAAAAAGACCCCACACCAGGTTTAGAAAAAATGGTGTATATTTTAATTTAAAAAACAGACCAAACCGAAAAACTCCAATCAGGGAAACAGGAGATATCAAATTTCCAAATTTTAACATAAAATAGCACCAGCAAGCACAAAGCACCAACAAGGGATATCTGAGCGTGCCGACCCGGGACATAGTTACAAGTGCAGGCTGACGGAGATGGAGTGCGGGCTGGGTACAGGGACCAGGTTAGGCCTGCTGAATAAAATACCTTAAACCCTGGTTGCGGAGCGTTACGTGGATCTGAGGTAAGAAGTTTCACGCAATTAAAGCAACGTGTGGGTTCCGAGATGCAGTGAGGCTGCGATATGAACTCCTGTGTGTCAACGACAAGGATCCCTTCTGGGCTTGTGATGTGAAGTCCAGGTGTCGAGGATGCGGCCCACAGCTGAGGCGACGCATCTGTTCCGTGGAAGTGCGTGGCTGCAATGCAGAGGCCGGTGTCATAGTTGAGCTGCGGTCAACGAGGGATGTGAGAACATAGGTCAGAGATGTGCCGTGCCTTCAGCCGTGTCTGTTCCGAAGATGTGAGGTTGATGCAGACCTTCCATGCCCGGCCCAATCCCTGCAGCAGCAGAGATGTCAGTTCTGTTTGAGAAAGTGCCGCTCAGCAGAGAATCTGCATCAGTTCTGCTGGTAAGCACCTTAGGCCCACTTCCAAGAGGCGAGGACTGAGGTGTCACCACTTTGCATGGGAGACTCACCGAGAAGAGTCCAGGTGCAGTTGCAAAGTTGTTGGAAGCCTGTTGTATGCCTGAGGCTTCAGGCAGTAGTACGTATCCAGCTTCTCTCAACTACGCCCCATGTCAAAGCCTGTGAGCGAATTGGGCGGGCTACTGCCTGAAGTGGGAGGAGTGATGCAGATGCCTGTGCATGAAATTGCTGCCTGCCTGTCTGTCTGTCTCATTGGACGGCCTGAATGGCTGAGTGTAGAGAGGGTTCTTCCATTCACTTTGCTTTTATGTATATGTCACAAACTCGCGACTTCGGGTACAGCTCAATCTAAGCACTCAGTCGGGGGCGAGCCACCTGCCAGTACCGCATAGTGTATAATATCTTTATTTTACTGTTAAACCGACGCACATCCCACTAAACTTGTCAGTCAACTGCTTCCCTTACCACAAAGCTCTGCCTAGGTAGCTGCTGTCCCTAACCTCTGATGACCTCTGGTCAGAATTTGAGGCCCTCTGCCTCTCTGCTGTGCTGCTGCTCTGCCCTCTTGTCTCTGTGCTTCTGCTTATCTGATCTTTTTTCCCCCTCCTTTTCGCTTTTTTCACTGTTTTTCTCTTCCTCTCTGTATTTTGGTCTTTTCATTTTTCACTTTTTTCTTTCACCTCCCTCCGTTGTCCCAGCCACTGCTCGTCCCCGCAGCCTGCCCTCCTCCAGCGCCGCTTTCCATCAATCCAGCCCTCCCCCTCATGATACCTAATGGCGTCCGCTGGCACACCAAAGACCAGCCCGTCTGCGCCCTTCCATGCCTGGACCGTGCCCAGCGACCGTTCAGGACAGCGAGCTGGCTCTCTCCCGCCCTTCATGAGTCAAGAATCACCTGCAGACGAAGAGATAGAGGAACAGCAAAACCCCGGAAGACTACTCAGCCTTCAAACTGCACTCACCGAACACCACCGCCTCATTAGAACAACAATGAAACTAGCCCTACAAGAAAGGATCAACGGCCACACACTTAATAGCAGAAAACTCGTTGCCGTGGTCAAAGAATTCATCAAACCCAGCACAGAAACAGCAGACCTCCCACCCTCCCAAGACCTCTGTAACAACCTCTGAACCTTCTTCCACCACGAGATCAAGCAGATTTACGACGGCTTCAACAGCATCGATACCCAAGACCCTCCCACCCTCAACCACCGCACCCAACAACTCTAGAACTCAGCGGACCATGCTCAGTTGGACTCCCCTCATCACTGAGAACACCCTCAAGATCATTAAGAGAAACCACTTTGGAGAACCCTCTGACCCCTGCCCACACCACATCTTCAACAGAGCTGACACCTCCACTGCCCCGAACTCTACAGCACCATCAACTCCGCCACCTTCCCGAAAGACTGGAAACCTACAGAGATCAACCCCTTGCTGAAGAAAACCTCTGCAAACCCGACAACCTCAAGAACTTCAAACCCATCTTGCTGCTCTCTTCCCAACTAAGGTAATCAAGAAAGCCATCAACGCCCAACTCTCCGACTTCATTGAACCAAACCACATCCTGGACATCTCGGCCGCCTTCAATACAGTCTCCCACTGCACCCTATGCACAAAAATCCACAACGCTGGCATCCGCAACAAAGCCCTGGAATGGATTTGCTCCTTCCTCACGGGTTAAACACTGTTCCACTCTGAACCCACAGAGATCAGCTGTGGAGTGCCTCAGGGCTCCTCCGTGAGCCCCACCCTCTTCAACATTTACATGGCTTGCTCGCAGTCATTGTCGGGAACCACGGGCTCAACATAGTCTCCTGCGCTGACAACACTCGGCTGATTCTCTCACACATTAACGAACCCACAGTCGCCAAGAACAACTTCCAAGACGGAATTAAGGCTGTCGCCACCTGGATCAAGAAGAGCTCCCTCAAGCTCAACCCTGAGAAGACTAAAGTGCTCATCCTGGGCTCCACCCCTCTGTCTGGGACGATTCCTGGTGGCCTGCAGCACTTGGAACACCCCCCACACCCGAAATCTCATGAACCGCCAGATCAACGCCGTCTCATCATGCTTCCAAAAGCTATCCCTGCTCCGAAAGATCTTCAAATGGGACCCCACAGAGTCCAGAAAGACTATCACCCATGCACTCATCAGCAGCAGACTTGACTATGGCAACACGCTCTGTCTGCATCACCCAGAAACTCTTCATGCAATCACAGCATTTTCAGAATGCTGCCGCTAGGTTCGTCCTCCTGCGCCACAGCACTGGCCACCTGAGAGACCTCCATGGACTACCAGTCAACAAAAAAATCCCCTTCAAGCTCCTCACCCACGCATGCAAAGCCCTACACAACGCAGGACCTGCCTAATTCAACCACCGCCTCTCATTCCACGCCCCCACCAGAGACCTCCTCTCCAGCCGACTGGCCCTGGCCACCTTCCCAAGCATCTGCCAGACCACAGACGGAGGAAGATCTGTTTTCTACCTTACAGCAAAGACCTGGCCTCTCCACCTCGGGCAATCACCGTAGCTGCCTCAGTTCAGGAAGGATCTCAAGACCTTGCCCTTCGACAGAACCTCAGCACCAATGGATCAGCCCCCCACCCCCACTGCCTTGAGACCCATACGGGTGAGTAGTTGCGCTTTACAAGACCCCTGATTGATTAAGATCTGGAGGGCAGCTGTAGGAAGCTGACTCTTTATTTGATATACTACTAAGTGGTTATAACATCCAGTCTCTAGGAGTTAATGTAAGCACGGGGAGGGGGCACAAGGCAGCACCAAACTTACACCCTCAGCAGTACAGGGGTGGATAGGTGCAGAGTGTCAACGCAGCGTTGGGTGCCCAATTCAATTCAATTCAGTGAGGGTGATCGCATATGAAAAGAGGCTGCAGGCGCTGTCCAGAAACAGCTGGCCAGTTAAGTAGTGATGCTAGGGGCTGTAGAGACACCGTTAGTCAAGTTCCCCAAGCCACAGAGCCTTCGGTTGCAGGGGTGTCCTTCGGCGTCTGGAACTCTTACAGGGAGCAGGTCGGTGGAGTCTTCGGATTGAGGATGCAGGCGTCGGGATAGAGTCCGACAGGGGTCCGCCAATTTTGGACTCTGGCTCAAAATCTCTGAGGAACCTTTGCAGGATCGATGGGCCCCATGGGCATCATGTGCAGTGGTAGTTCCAGAGGCGGTTTCGTGGTTATCGCTCTTTTAAAGTTGGTTTCTTCTTTAGCAGGTCCACTGTTCTCTGGAGATCTACAGCTTTGTCAAAGGCAGGCAGTCCTCCCAAGGTTTTGGCGGTTACTGAGCTACAGGACGGGTTCTCTTTTGGCGCAGGATCATCGGGGTCTGTATATAGGCCAGTAGGGCTAGGGCCAAGTCAAGTTAGTTTCTGCAGTCCTCTCTGCAGTTGCAACGCTGTAGTGTCTGGCTCTATGTAGGTCGTCAGGAATCTGATTTCAGAGTCTGGGAGAGCCACCCAAATACTAGAATTAGGGGCGGTAAAGGGGAGTAACAGTTAGAGACCAATGAGTCCTTTACCTGAAGTATCTATTATGCTACCCTCCTGTGGGAGGGCGCGTAGTCCTATCCTTGATTAGATACATCTTACCATCTTCAAAATGGTGGGCACTAAAAAATGTGCTTAACTTCGCCTTCAGCACCTGAGGGGTGGAGTTGGTAAAGGGGACACACCTCTTTTCACAAGTTTTCCTGTGGTTTTCTTGTCAGAAGTGGTGGATTGAAATGGGGCTGCCATTTGCTGCTAGCAGCAGAGGCTGGGGTCACATTACAAAGGCGGCAAGGCCTTTGTAGGTTCCCTCTCAAGCACTGTCTTCATCCTGGGGTGGGAGGGGGTGTGACACATCCACCCAGGATGGGCTTTGTTTCTGGCCTCAGAGAGCAGGGGCTCTTGGCCCAGGGGTCCAGAAACATGTCTGGTGGTGGCAGGCTGCCTAAAGTCAGTCCGAGACCACACAGGGGTGGTACTTTTTCTGGGGGCACCTCTGAGTGCATATTTTAATAAATCCCACACTGGGATCAGTGTGGGTTTATTAAGAGGAGTTGTTTGGTACCAAACACTCCTCGGTTCAGTGAAGTCATCATGGTGCTGCAGAACTTGAGTTTCCAGCCCATGCACTTTCTGCGGCTTCACTGGCACTTGCAATATTACGAATAGACTTATTTATTTATTTTAAAAGTGTTGTATAGTGCGAACAAGACCCTGGAGGGTATCCGAGTGCTTCACAGTAATGGGATGGGGGACAAAGTAAGGTAACATTGACATAAGAGGGCTGTAGGGGCATATCTGCCCATGCAGATATGCCAACACCACCTTCAGTAAAGTGCACGCTGCCTTATGGCATGTAAGGCTTGCTAGAGGGGTGACTTACATATACCTTACGCAGTGCTGCTGGACCAAGATATGCAAGCTGTAGTGGCATGGCCTTGGTGAGGGGACCCTCTTCAGCCCCCATGCCCTAGGTACCAATGGTACCATTTACTAGGAATTTACAGGGGGTCTGAAGTTGTGCCAATCTTTGTACAGTATTTGGGAGGAGCACTGGCACAGAGGTCCTGGTTGACATGGACCCTGTGCATTTACAATCGAAACCACATCATTTTCCAGGCAAAACGTGGAGGGGCTAACCATGTCAAAAAGGGGCAGGTTAATTGTGTTGTGATATGAACCCAATGGAATGTTGCGCAAGTTGAGGGGATATTGTTCCTATAGTTTTTGTAAGTTTCCTTTGTTTTCTTTCTCTGAAAGGCTCTAGTGCTCCAGCTCCCTAGTGCCCTTGAATGTATCCCCGTAGGCGATGCGCCCTCCGGTACTCGTTAAGGGCTGCAGCAGTGGTTTCTGGGTTACAGAGCACTGCATCCCCAGAGTGCTATTGTTCAGGAGCCCTATGCAATGGACGTGTACATTAATAAAGATCATATATGATGGGCAATGCTCGATAGCAGTAGAGCTGACCGGGGGGGGGGGATACCTAACTATGCTATAGATGATGAAAGGGAGCCACGGACTTCACCAATGCATGATACTGTACATTGTAAAGGTTATAGAGCCGTGGGGGGTGGGGCGGGGGGGAAGAGGTTGAGTTGATTATGTATTCTAAATATTTTCAGTGCCATGGTAATGATATTCTTATGCACCAAAGACTCGGCATTCGCAGAACGAACAATGCGCACGTATGGCTTGGGCGCCCCAAAGGCTATAATGGGGGGGTCATGTTATGGCTGGATTATATACATGAGTGGGGGCGTGTGTCGCCAGGTTATGCAATGTATGGTGCAACGTATTATGATGTAATGTGTCATTTTCTTTCTTCAATAAAATGTGTTGTAAAAAAAAATAAAAGGGGCAGGTTCTCACACCAGCAAACTAGCACTTGGAGGCTCTGGGTTGTAGAGACGTAGGTCCAGTGCTTCTCACGCAGGCTAGGGGGCAACAAGTCAGCAGAGTAGAAGTCCAGCAGAGTTGCAGTCCTTTCAGCAGCACAGCTGGAAGAGTATCCACATTTCCAGACTTGTACTGAAGAAGTGATATCTGAGGTCTAGTACTTATACCCAGTGGAGACTTCAAAGAGATGCCTTTAGAGTGCAAAGATGTCCTCCCTTCCTGCCCTCGTCTCAGACTCACTATAGGGGGTATGCAGCCCTTTGTGTGTGGATAGGACACAGCTTGTTCAAATGTAAGTACGACTGTCCAGCTCTTCCCTTCCATCCTGTCAGGATGGCCCATCACGTTACACCTAAGCTCCCATTGGTTGTGGCTGTCTAGGAGGAATACACAAAGCCCAACTGTCAACTACACCCAGATATGTGATCAGACAGGCTGTAGGCAAAACATGGTTAAGGCAAGAAAATGGCTACTTTCTAAAAGTGCAATTTCAGATTTACAATTTTAAATCCAACTTCACCATAAATTAGGCTTTTAAATTAGGATTCCAGAGACACCAAACAGTTATATATTCCCTTTTGGAAATTACACTTCTAAAATATAAGGTAATCCCAATGTTATCCTATGGGAGCTTTAGGCCTTGCAGTGGTGGAAAATAAATTTAGGAATTTTGCACCACCAGGACATGTAACACTTAAAGTACATGTCCAACTTCTTAAATGCATGGCACCCTGCCCTCTGGGCTGACCAAGGCCAACTCTAGGAGAGACATTTATGCATGAAAATGGAAGGGTTGGGTCTGGCAAGAGATTTATCTTGCCAAGTCGACCTTTAAAATTTAAAGCTGCACACAAAAGGCTCTGCAATGGCAGGCCCAAGACCTGTTTATAGGCTATTTAAACGGGTGGCACAATCATTGCTGCAGGCCCACTAATAGTGTTTCACTTACATGCCCTGGGCACAGGTAGTGCACATTAATAAGGACTTATAAATAAATTAACTATGCCAATTGTGGATAAACCAATGTTGCCACGTTTTAGGGAAAGAGCACAAGCAATTTAGCACGGCCTAGCAGTGGTAAAGTGCACAATCCTTAAGGCAACAAAACAAATTCAGCAAAAAGTGAAGGGAAAAATGCAAACAGACTGGAGGTGACCCTGGAGAAAGGGCCATTACCAACAACTATTAATGGATTTATTTCTTCTATAACTTAAATTAATGCCAGCATAGTTTTTGCAAAGTGTTACAATTTTTAAATCAATACAAGGAGACAATATTGTACATGTTTTTAAACTAGATAAAAATGACCGCTTTTAAATTGAATGGAGAATGCACTCATACATTTAATTGCATGTGAAAAATATATGCAGAGAAATAGGATTTTGTTTAAATAAATGGTAAATAAATTGCAAAGAGGATATTTAATATTCCTCGGCTTCTGTAATTTAGTTGCAAAGATATTTCACAAGTTAAAATAAACAGCCAAAGCTGGTTGACTGTATAATTATTCTTCGTATTTCATTTGTGCTTCTGATTTGATGCTAATTCTTCTACTCTTGTCTTACAAACTTAGAATGCCCTGGAGGCTCGGTGCATTACTGAAGTCACTCCTCAGGCTTGTATATGATGTGGCCACTGACTGCAGTCTCACCCCAGGAGAGGTGAAATTGAATCTACTTGAAGAGGCTACGGACTGTCTTATCCTCCTTGACCGATGCTCACAGCGACAAGTAAAGGTAAGTGGAGAGTAGTGAAAAAGAATGAATGTTCATAAACCCAAAGAGGCCACTTTAACCAATGAACAAGCAGGCACGGATTGTAATTTTAGGGCCATATGTACAAGATTTAGGGATTGCGAGTTCCTAATTCTGATTCGTTCCGAATTGCAATTAGGAAAGCACAATTCCTGATGTATGAAAAAGTGCAAGGCTTAAAAGTGATTCCCAGTGGGTCACAAATTGACCCACTTCATGAATATTAATGAGGTAGTTCGCCGTTTGTGACCCATTAGGAATTACAACCATGCCAGGGATGGTGACCTTCTGGAATCGGCAGACAACCAGGTCTACAATTGCTTTTAAATAAAGCAATATCCTTTTTTTTGTTCTTTTTAAATGTAGCCTGTTTTCCTTAAATTAAAACCTGGTGCGTTTAAAAAGAAAATGACATTTTCAGGGTTTTTTAGGTGAAAACTGAATGTTTCCGAAATTTGGTCACAAAATATTCAGACATACCACTTTCATTCGGTATTTGAAAGGGAAGCCCTAAACATGCCCCTTGCAAATACTGAAGCGCTAAATCAAATTGTGATTCGGCAACAAGTTACTGAATCGCAGTATATGTACATTTGAAAAAAAAGTTTGCTTCGCAAATAGGCCGATTCAGACTGCAAAAAAGTGTTGTGCATATGCCCCTTGCTTTCTTAATGGTTGAGAATGTTTAATCTCTTGGGAACATTTGATCTTCCTGTGCCTCAAATGCATTATTTAGTAATGTTGTGAGCAGTTACAAACAAGCTGACTCCAGTATTAAGTGATATATATATATATATATATATATATATATATATATATATATTATTTTTTTTTTTTTAAGTCTAAATAAAACTATAAAGAGCCACGCACTTTACACCATTACTTTTCATAGCCTGTGAATTATACATCAATGAAGACCTTTCTGAGGGACCAGGCATGCTACAGATTTGTTTTATTGCAAATTCTCTGGGACACCAACAAACTTTTATTATCCGTTGCACTTTCACTTTCATGTTTTCTA
The DNA here is from genome assembly GCF_964261635.1 of Lissotriton helveticus. Classification (NCBI taxonomy): domain Eukaryota; kingdom Metazoa; phylum Chordata; class Amphibia; order Caudata; family Salamandridae; genus Lissotriton; species Lissotriton helveticus. Next base: position 527,630,822 of record NC_136072.1, read on the forward strand.
ATGATTGAAGTTAGAATAAGATTGAAAGTAGTTTGATCTGGAATAAAACAAAATATTCACACACAAATGAGACTAGGGGATCATTACCATAGCAAAACACCAGGTAACAATACAACTCAAACTTTCATCCAAGTAGACCTCTACACAGAAATAGTGACAATACCATAAACAAGGGAGGTCTCACTGGCCAACATAGTTTTCTCTGCTATGTTTCTGTATTTTGTCTTGCTGTTATTTATACTAATTTAGAAGTGTAAAGCAGTGACAAATCGCACTTGTGTGTCATCTGAGTATAGTTGTGAAATTTTACATAGTAATAATCTTTTGTTTTTCTGGTCTTCAGGTTCTGCTGGAAGGAATTTCGAACACCTGTACAGACCAACAAGTATTAAAATGTTTGGCAAAAGTGCAACAAGATGTATGATTTGAAGTATCGCCTGGAAATCCAATTTGATCCACACTAGTAAATGTTATTTTTGTACCTAAATCTAAGTTGTCCTGGAGTTTTTTTGTAAGTGAAATAACTGAATAAGAGTAACACATTTATGTGAATTTAAGGAGGACATTAACCCGTTGAAAGATTTTCCTCCTGCTCCACGTCTGACAAGCTCGCTCAACCCAATCTATCCTCATTATTTTCATACGTGCAAGGAAGAGATTTGAGTTTCATATTTTCCAGGTTAATGGTAGGATTCTATATTCCCCAAGTGAAGTGCCATTGTCACAAATGACCTGATAAAATGTTTCAAAGCTGCCCCTGCCTCAGGCAGGCTTCTCCTAGCACGGCAAATAGACTGTCCAGTCTTGTTCACTTTCAATGTTTTTAATAAAGTTCTTTCAAAGCGTTTTTTCAAAATCTTAATTTGTGGTTCAACACATTATTTTCATGGTTGCCAAAGCTGTATGCTGTATCGTAACCAAAGTCTGTTCAACATGAGTTGTAAATCACGTCATAATAACAAATCCCAATGCATTTCAGGCTATGGGGGAGCCCTTCGTCAGGGGGTTACTCTACAAGAAGGAAAGAGATGAATAATCACTACAAGGTCGATGTATAATGTATAACACGTGACGGTGACTGAGTGAGACTAAAATGCCGTGGTAGAGATTTGTGACTATGGTGCTGGTGTTGTGATTTAAAGGGGTAGAGCTGGATCATGTATAGTGCTCCGCATATGAATGTGTGGTAAGTGAAAAGTAAAAACCGAAGTAAAAAACCGGGTCCCTACAGTGATCGTTACAAACGTGGGGTGATTCCGAGTGCTCAAATTATTAAAACCTAAGTGCAGATAAACGCAGGCTTTCCCACTTGTGAAAAGACAAACCGATGCGTGGATGACTCACGGTTAACAGTCGCTGTGTTGTCCGGTTACCTGTGGATACACAGGGAACCCAAATTTAAAATCAAAAACGGGTGGGCAAAACTGCAATGGGTTCTGACCCTAACAACGGTTAAGTAACTTACTTAAATTGGCCTCCGTGGAGTTTTGTGTCTGTTAGTCCCTGCGTATGGCATTGCGAGTGCTTCAAGGCAGTGTGCCGAGTGATAACTGCGCGTCTGGCAGTGTAAAAATAAAAGACGGGCTAAAACCCAAGGTAATGGGCGCCATCTTAGAGTGCTGGAGAATAGTCCGTGTGCAGTGTGCATATGTGCAGAGAACATCATACGAGTTGTGACTCATGTTCTAAACTGGTGTAAATACAATAAACTATACACAATCCTGTCTGATAATCAATGGATGTAAATGATGAATTGGTGTGAACATAACATACAGAATTTTACATCATATCATTAAAAGTAGTGCATAGCAAAAATGTTCACTATTTATAATATAGTCAAAGATAACATAGGAATTCCATCCTATCGTTTAACCCGTTCGGCTGCATCGTGGCCATATAGCGGATCCAGTGATTTTCTCGTTTAAGGAGAGTGTTCTTGTTATGTCTGGTGGGTTTAATTTGTTCCAGGATCAGGTATTTCAACTGGGCTACAGAATGATTTTTTTCAACGTAATGCGCTGCCACGGTGGATTTAACGTTTTTAGTGCGGATGTTGCTTTTATGTTCCAATATGCGAACGCAAATCTTTCTTTCACTGTGGCCTATGTAACATAGGCCACATGGACATTTGTGCATATAGATTACGTTGCCAGAATTGCATGTGGGATTAACTTTTAATTTCACTCTGTGTCCTTTCATCGGATGGTTGGTATAGTTACCTGGTATGGCACTGTTGCAATTGCTGCAATTATAGCATGGTGAAAGACCCTTGTATGTTTGAGTCTCCGCTGTGTCATGAGGTCTAGTTAGAATTTCTTTAAGGTTGCGTCCTCTGGTATAGGCAAAAATCGGATTTTGGGCAAAGATGTTTTGAAAATCTGGTTCAGTACTTAGTAACGGCCAGTGTTTTAAAATCATTTTTCGAAACTGGTTGCTGGTAACCGTATATTTAGACACTACCACCAAGCGAGTATTCTCCTGTTTGGGTTTGATGCGTAGCAGATCTTCACGATTGATATTGTTACATCGTGCTGCCGCTTTGTCTAAGGTTTCTTGTGGGTACCCACCTGCTTTGAATCTTGCTAGCGTTTGTTTCTGTTGTTTGTCACTTTCCTGAGGAGAAGACACTATGCGCTTGACTCTCAATAGTTGTGAGTATGGCAGATTGTGTTTGAGTCCTGGTCGGTGAAAACTGTTGAAATGCAGTATAGAGTTGCGATCAGTAGTTTTACGAAAAATTGTCGTTGACATCTTGCCATCCTGTCTGTTGACTAATACATCTAAAAAATGAATGTTTGTTGTGTCATAGTTCCACGTGAACTGTATGCGTTCATTGATTAGGTTCCAACTCTCTAAGAAATTTAATAGGTTGGTGCTTGGACAATAACTAGCGAGTTGGACCACAAGAAGATTAACCATCACGCCCCTCTTTAAAACAATTTTGGTATGTAGCTATCCTTTATTATCACTCTTTGCCCACGATTGAAGAAAGGCACTCACTATGAATTTGCCTGTTAAAGTAAAACAATGTCTTTGCATCTTTTCAGATACAAAGAATAAACAGCCCTGATGATAGACCAGTGACTTTGTGCCTGGTTCTTGAAACGCGTCGGCAGTCTTTCTTGGGTGGAATAAATTGTCAACATCACGACACTAGGACCGGCTGGTCCAGTATTTAAGCGTTTACAAGCTATTAAGTTGCTTATACCCCCTTGGAAACCATTTTTCTTCATGTTTTTTATTGTAATATTTGTTGGTTGTGATGTAATTATAATATTTTGTAATGTTTGATGCAGATACGTTTTTTAGTGTGTAAATAATGTTTGTTTTTTGATGTATGTACAAAGTGTATTTAGTCTTGTAAATATTCCAATACGTAGTCCTTTATTCTGTTATAATTTTTTGAAAATTTGAAAAAAAGCATAAAATGATAGACACTGAGTAATGCTGTCTAAGGGTGGTTACAATAAACTGGTTTCTTACCCTTCTTGAATATTGAATGAGTAATTGTGGTGTGGGCACTGTGTGTTTTTGCAATTTAAATATAAGGTCTAGCCCCCACTACGTGTTTATGGACCTATCCCCTTTTGGTTCTCTCAACATTTTTATGAAGACATTTGAGGAAACATACATTTTGGATAACACAGCATGGAAAACCTACGGCAAATTATATCTCAGATTTATTGATGACACATTCATCCTTTGGGCAGGTCCAAGCACCAACCTATTAAATTTCTTAGAGAGTTGGAACCTAATCAATGAACGCATACAGTTCACGTGGAACTATGACACAACAAACATTCATTTTTTAGATGTATTAGTCAACAGACAGGATGGCAAGATGTCAACGACAATTTTTCGTAAACCTACTGATCGCAACTCTATACTGCATTTCAACAGTTTTCACTGACCAGGACTCAAACACAATCTGCCATACTCACAACTATTGAGAGTCAAGCGCATAGTGTCTTCTCCTCAGGAAAGTGCCTCACAACAGAAACAAATGCTAGCAAGATTCAAAGCACGTGGGTACCCACAAGAAACCTTAGACAAAGCGGCAGCACAATGTAACAACATCAATCGTGAAGATCTGCTACGCATCAAACCCAAACAGGAGAATTCTCGCTTGGTGGTAGTGTCTAAATATACGGTTACCAGCAACCAGTTTCGAAAAATGATTTTAAAACACTGGCCGTTACTAAGTACTGAACCAGATTTTCAAAACATCTTTGCCCAAAATCCGATTTTTGCCTATACCAGAGGACGCAACCTTAAAGAAATTCTAACTAGACCTCATGACACAGCGGAGACTCAAACATACAAGGGTCTTTCACCATGCTATAATTGCAACAATGCCATACCAGGTAACTATACCAACCATCCGATGAAAGGACACAGAGTGAAATTAAAAGTTAATGCCACATGCAATTCTGCCAATGTAATCTATATGCTCAAATGTCCATGTGGCCTATGTTACATAGGCCACACTGAAAGAAAGATTTGCGTTCGCATATTGGAACATAAAAGCAACATCCGCACTAAAAACGTTAAATCCACCGTGGCAGCGCATTACGTTGAAAAAAATCATTCTGTAGCCCAGTTGAAATACCTGATCCTGGAAAAAATTAAACCCACCAGACATAACAAGAACACTCTCCTTAAATGAGAAAATCACTGGATCCGCTATATGGCCACAATGCAGCCGAACGGGTTAAACGATAGGATGGATTTCCTATGTTATCTTTGACTATATTATAAATAGTGAACATTTTTGCTATGCACTACTTTTAATGATATGATGTAAAATTCTGTATGTTATGTTCACACCAATTCATCATTTACATCCATTGATTATCAGACAGGATTGTGTATAGTTTATTGTATTTACACCAGTTTAGAACATGATTCACAACTCGTATGATGTTATCTGCACATATGCACACTGCACACGGACTATTCTCCACCACTCTAAGATGGCGCCCATTGCCTTGGGTTTTAGCCCGTCTTTTATTTTTACACTGCCAGACGCGCAGTTATCACTCGGCACACTGCCTTGAAGCACTCGCAATGCCGTACGCAGGGACTAACAGACACAAAACTCCACGGAGGCCAATTTAAGTAAGTTACCTAACCGTTGTTAGGGTCAGAACCCATTGCAGTTTTGCCCACCCGTTTTTGATTTTAAATTTGGGTTCCCTGTGTATCCACAGGTAACCGGACAACACAGCGACTGTTAACCGTGAGTCATCCACGCATCGGTTTGTCTTTTCACAAGTGGGAAAGCCTGCGTTTATCTGCACTTATGTTTTAATAATTTGAGCACTCAGAATCACCCCATGTTTTAATAATTCGAGCACTTGGAATCACCCCACGTTTGTACCGATCACTGTAGGGACCCGGTTTTTTACTTCGGTTTTTACTTTTCACTTATCACACGTTCATATGAAGAGCACTATACATGATCCAGCTCTACCCCTTTAAATCACAACACCAGCACCATAGTCACAAATCTCTACCACGGCATTTTAGTCTCACTCAGTCACCGTCACGTGTTATACATTATACATCGACCTTGTAGTGATTATTAATCTCTTTCCTTCTTGTAGAGTAACCCCCTGACGAAGGGCTCCCCATAGCCTGAAATGCATTGGGATTTGTTATTATGACGTGATTTACAACTCTTGTTGAACAGACTTTCGTTACGATACAGCATACAGCTTTGGCAACCATGAAAATAATGTGTTGAACCACAAATTAAGATTTTGAAAAAACTCTTTGAAAGAACTTTATTAAAAACATTGAAAGTGAACAAGACTGGACAGTCTATTTGCAGTGCTAGGTGAAGCCTGCCCCGAGGCAGGGTCAGCTTTGAAATAGTTTGAGTATCATTCACGCTGCATGGACCAGACAGCGATTTCTCCCCAGCACGCTACAAATCATTAACACAGGAGAATTACTCTATTAAACCAGCTGTGCAAGCCCCACTCACTCTCTCTGATAAAATGTTTCACATACTGTTCGTACTGCCGCACTATTATAAGCGAGACCAGCATAACTTGATTTTTTTTCATATTAAAACGCCATGTAAAAAAGAAGATGCTGAATTCACAGTGAAATCTGAGGTGTGCCATTTACTGTTAATTGCTAACCTTGCAAGAAGCATGAGCAGGAAGCAATAGGCCAACTGCATACAACAATTCAAGCTTGAAGAAATGCAAACTCTGTTTTATTCGTCTGTGGGAAGAGAATTCCAATGGAATGTGTTTGATAGAGACACTTGATCTAAAAGGGATTTTTTCAGCGTGAATCTTTCTGGATTCACTATGCTGTGCATATTCCGCAATCTGGTGGTTGGGTCCGGAATCGTAGTCATTTTTCTATTTTTTTTTTGTGTTTTTGTCGTAGCCCAGGTGGGCGTCGACGTCCCACCATTTGGTGTACCTTCAGTGACGTCGGCGTGCTTCCGGCGGAAGCTACCACCCTTGGGCGCCATCTTCAGATTCTTTTTTCCGCCGTTGGGCCTGGATCGTCGCATGAAGCACCAGAAGTTTTGGAGGAGGAAAGGAGAAAATACAGCAAATCTTCAACGGTGAAGACCTGAGAAGATCGAGAGAAGAGGACCTTTAGAGAAGAGACGACGAAGAAAGGAGAGAACTTCGAAATCTTCGACGTCCTTGGAGGAATGCACACACAGGGGGCCCCCTGAGCGCAGCGATGTACAAGACGCCCTTTAAATTCTGCAAGAACTGCCACCACAAGTCCGCTCAGAAAGACCAGCACCCAGCCTGCAAGCTCTGCCTGCCAATCGACCACGAGAGCAGAGACTGCAACGCCTGCTCAGTCTTCAAGCCGAAGACACTCCGAGTTTGAGAAAGACAGAGGACGGCTCACCACACGATGCAGGGCAAGGGCCAAGCCCCGACGCTTTATGAACTTGGCCTCTCCGCCGACGACGAGGACAACATCGCCGAAGGCCCAGATGACTTCACGGTCGCTGAGACCGATAAGAAAACGCCTGATAAGGTAGGAGAGTCTACGACCCCGAAAACTCCCACAGGGCCTCGAAAACCAGAGGCAGACTCTCGAAAGTCTGAGCCCAGAGCCTCGAAAGGAGCACCGGCGCCGAACAAATCGACGACCGAAGCTGCATCCTCCGAAAAAGAGCCCAGCGGATCCTCCGAGAAGGACTCCCGGAGGCCGAAGACCAGCGAAAAGCAAAGGTCATCGAAGCAAGCCCCCGAAAAAGGGCCTTCGACTTCGACGTCGAAAGAAAAGGAGCTGAAGAAAGCTTCGACGTCGACGCCGCCGAAAAGAGCGGCCGAAACGCTCGACGACGAACAGGCCGCAGAGAAAGAGAAGAAGGCTCGAGGCCGAAATGGAGAACATTGTTCAGAGAAAGAAGGACTTCGATGAAAAAATGAGAAGTTACAAGATCCCCTCGAAGCCGGCACCGACCGTCGCTGAGGTACAGGAGCTCGAGGAGTTCGACGTCGAAGAGCCGCCGAAAACTCCGGAACCTTCGGAGCACGAAGAGGAGGAAGACCTCTACTACACAGAAGGGGATTACGGGGAACAGCAGTCAAGCTACGGCTCAGGTTCCTCGACGGCCCAAGACCAGGAATGGCAGGACATCGAGGCCAAAAACCCAGAGGAGGCGGTGGAAACATACCCCTCGAGGCCTTCGCCACCGGATGACATTGGGGCATACCATGAAGTGGTCAGAAAGGCGGCAGCAGCTTATGGAGTTAAGCTGGAAGAGGAGAAGCCAAAAGCAGACTTCCTGCTCGAGACATTGCTCCCCATACAGACAAGAAGCCAGTTCCTGCCCATGCTCAAGAGTATCACAGACCAGGGGAAGGAAGCCTTCAAGGACCCGGCTACATGCAGATCAGTAATGCCGAGGACGGAGAAGAAATACAAATTCTCCTCCCAAGACCCAGCTTACATCAAGGGATCCGTCACAGCAGATTCTATAATCGCTGCAACAGCCAGGAAAAGGGCAAACGTCCCAACAACGTCTGGACCTCCACCTGACAAAGAAAGCAGGAGGATGGATCTAACTGGCAGGAAAATTGAGAGGAACGCCGCAACGCACTGGCGGATGGCGAACTCCAACGCCCTCCTGAATAGGCATCAATACCAGTACTGGGATGAGATGGGACAGTTGCTCAAGCACCTCCCGGAACAATACCGTGAGAGGGCATCACACCTTGTGGAAGAGGGGAAGAGCGTCGCCAATTCGTGCCTGAAGACAGCCTTGGATGGGGCAGAAACATCCAGCAGACTGATGGCTATAGGCATCACTGAGAGAAGGCAAGCCTGGCTCAGGATCTCAGGCTTCAAGGCTGAGGTTCAGAACAACATCCTGAACACACCCTTCAACGGCGAAACACTATTCGGAGCCCCAGTTGATGAGAAGCTCACCCAACTGAAGAAGGACAAGGATGTGGAAAAGTAAATTTTGCCATGTTATATGTGCCTACGTGTTCCCCATCTTATGTTATATGTGCATGATCGATATGCATATATTCCCCTCTGATCGATTAAAGACGCAATTACAGTTGTGTCCATCTCTAGTATGTCAGTTTCCAGCCCTTGCCACATTTTACAGTGTGCACGTTAATTCATTGAATTGTCCCCGTTTCTAGGCCTCAAAAAGGGCCCGGACTCAGATTCAGCTCCTGTCTCCTGAACTCTCTCCGAGGAGCGATACAGCCCCCACCTGTATCCCTGACCCTTCGCTTACTTCATGCCTCGCAGTGCCCGGCCCGGCCTGGCTCTGCCTCCCAGTCTGCCAAGAGTATGTTATGCTTCTAGTTATCAGTCCAGCCCTCCTTCTCTGCATTCCTAAGCTACTGCCTCGCATCAATAGTTTCCGTCATGGTCTAGCCTTTATGTCTCCATGTAAGAGAAATACTGTATTAATATTCATAGAATATTCCTTGCACACGCAACACATGTAGAATTATGCACGCATCAGTCTTAGCGTCTATTAGCCTTTGCCCTGATAACTTTTGGACTCTATCAATATGTACTCCAAACACTAGATACTAGATATGCCTTAGGTACATGTCGCTCTGACACTCCAGACTTTAGTCTCCTCTTCTAGCGCAGAAGTCATAGCCCCCAGTTCTCCCTGGTAACACGTCATTGCCCGTTTGCGCGCACCACTAGGTTAGAGGTCCCAGCTGCTCAGGTAGCCCCCTCCATGTCTCCGCCCCGTTTATGACATTTCTGTTACGTTTACATCACATGTCTATGTATACGCCCTGTACACGCCTTCTTGTTACCTCATTTTGCCCTTATCTTTCGCGACTGCTACGAGTCACGCCTACTGCTACGCCTACTGTATTGAATGTAATGCAATTGTTTTGATATATATACTGTGCACCCATGTTGAAAGTTACCCCCTTTTGTCCGTTCCCAGATCCTGCCCCCGGCAGCTGCCATCCGACTATTCCCATGCAGGCTGTCCTGTTCCTGTCCTTTATGCCTTATTAAAGCCTGTAGACTCAAGATACCTCGAATCCTGACTCTTATTTATTGAGCTATCTGTTTATATGAGTATCCTGAAAAATAGAACCGGTAATTAATTATTTATTTACCACATAATGGCGCCCGAATAGGGACTTGCCCTTTCCCCACGCGCCGGAGAAGCCACGCAGGCCCCCTGATCCTCTGCAGCCGTGACGGAACCATACCGTGCACGTGCAGATATTTCTGCTTCAAGTATCCCTCAGGCCGACGGAGGTTGCGGTCCAGCATCCAGACGAGGCGGTGAGGAACGCGGCGAGTCCCGACCAGAGCCCAAGCCGAGAGTCCGAGGTATCCGGAGGCCCACCTGTAACTGAAGTCCGAAGTTCGTAGTCCGTCGTCGTAGCAGTCCAGTCCAGTCCGAGGCCTTCCGTTCTTGCTGCCCGGTGAGTACCGTTGCTGGGGTAGTATCTAGACAGGGTCAATTAATTTGTCTCTGGTCCGTGGGTTTGGGTACGCAAATCCAACACGAAGTGTTCACCTAGGTGGACGCGGGTCCTGACGTGTCTCTTTATGGGACCGGTATGTTTCGTACTGTTTTAGCAGTGCATCTAGTAATTCTAGTAAGTTCCGTTCTCGAGAAATACATGTGTTCTGTTCTCAGTGTTCCAGGTAATATTCTGTCCGAACTGTTATTTTAAATGTTATTTCAATATGTTTTCCATGTCGTGGTATGAGTGATTTGTTTTTCCAGTCATTATTGTGTTTATCGTGTATTGTATTGTGTCCAGATTTCAGCCTAGACAATGCCTCTATTGTCTAAATTACGTCAGTTAAAAACCAGAAAAGGTTTGCTCGAGGAAGCAGTTCCTGTCCCGCCTAGGGACAGTCCAGGTCATTTTATGTATCATAAACATGGCTTAAGTGCCATATTATATCCCCTGGTCGGACATGACCAATCTGAGGCCAATCTCCCTTCTGCCGTTCGTCGGCAAACTGACGGAGAAAGCATGTTAATCACCATCTCTCCAGTTTCATTGAGCAGACCGGCAGTCTAGATCACTCTCAGTCCGGGTTCAGGCCTAGGCATAGTACCGAGACGGCTCTTCTCTCCGTCACGGATGCCATACGCCTGTCCCTGGACAGAGGGCTGTCAGTGGTGTTGGTGCTGTTGGACTTATCCGCAGCATTCGACACCATATCCCACGCCATTCTCCTCACCAGATTAAAGGAGATTGGCATTGACAGATCTGCCTTGGCGTGGTTCACCAGCTTTCTCTCAGAGCGTACTCAGAAGGTGAATATGGGCTCTTTTAGCTCCACTTCTGCCAGTATCATCAGAGGAGTCCCGCAGGGCTCCTGTCTCAGCCCTACGTTGTTTAACGTATATGTCTCCTCTTTGGCCAACATGACGAGGTCCTTCGGGTTTATGCCCATCTCTTACGCTGACGATACGCAGCTGCTGTTCACTTTTAAGACCTTTACCCCGGAGATAAGACAAGCTTTCTCCAACGGCATGACGGCGATCGCCAGCTGGATGGCCAAGAACTTTCTCCAGTGTAACGTGGGAAAGTCTGAGGTCATGCTATTCGGAGAGGCAAAAATCCTGTGGACCCCCGACTGGTGGCCCTCCAGCCTGGGTCAGGCCCCTCTCCCGAAACAGGTAGTAAAAAACCTGGGGGTCCGTTTAGACCATGACCTTACCCTCTTCCATCATGCCAGCACCACGGCAGGGTCCTGCTTCCACATTATTAGCCTCCTTCGGAAAGTGTTCCCCCTTCTACCAGACAATACACGGAAGACCTTGGTCCAGGCCCTCGTTCTGAGCCGCCTGGACTATTGTAATGGCCCATTCTTAGCAGCCAATGAAGGAGTGCTCAATAAACTGCAGGTGGTTCAGAACACCGCGGCACGGCTGGTAACTAATACCCCCCCAGAACGCCGTCCCTGCCCCTCCTCAAGGCCCTCCACTGGCTTCCCATCCGGAAACGGGTGGAATTCAAGATCTGCTGTGTGGTACACAAGAGTCTCCACAACCTGGGACCTCACTATCTGGCAGAGAAATTTGTGTACCACCGCCCTTCCCGCAATCTCAGGTCCAGTAACCAACTGTTACTTCAGGTTCCCAGACATTACAAGACCAGACAGGGAGGCCGCGCCCTCTCCATCATGGGCCCACGTCTATGGAACAATCTTCCCCTCTCCCTCAGAGAATGCTCCAGTCACTCAGCTTTCAGGAAATGCCTAAAGACAGTACTATTCTAGGAGGAGCGCTGCTCGACCTGTTTACCTCACAGCTCCGCGCGGAGATACACCTTCGGGTGTGATGCCGGCGCGTTATAAGCCTATAAATAAATAAATAAATAAATATCTAGACTTATGGTCTGATTATACCAGATATCTCTAAGAGAAATATAGATGGCCCATGTCAGGCACATGGGATGCCGAGTGCATCATGCGAGTAGAAGAAGTATTATGGAAAAAGAAATCCAGACAATCCCAGAAAGATGCCATCGAGTTATGGCGCAAAGAATCTCATAGAAGAACCGAAAAGGAAATCAGAAAAACAGAATTAAGTAGGGAATCCTTAGAAAGAGCCCAAGAAAGGGAATTGATCGAAGTAGGTGAACGAGTTAAAGCCGAACAGTCAGACAGACAGAGAAATGCCCTTATCAAGGGTATGTATCCTCTTCTTGCCGAGGGCTTGCCAAAAGCAAACCCGGAAGCACCATGTAATTTTCCGCCGCCATTAGTTCCGATTAAGCTACGTCACAAACCGACCGCAGCTGATATTTTTCGCTCGTCCTATTTGGACGACACAGTCCCAGAATATGCCAATCCTGTTCCGCCAGCTCCCGTAAATAATGTAATTCCTGTTCCTCCCGCCACCGGGGCACCCGTTGCAGCACCTGTTACGGTACCCCCAGTCCAGCCTACAGTACATGTACCCGCTACATCAGTCACTCTCCCAGCCCGTACAATACCCGTCGACGATTCTAGTCTAGGGGCCACGGGGGGAAGTCCTCCTGGAACCCCGCCTCAACACAGACGTCTAACGTTACTCGAGCTACATGAACGAGCGTTACAGCGTTCGCCAAAAATCCAGTCAGTTGCCGATATCAAGCGAGCCCTTACCGAATGCCGTTATGATCCAGTCCCGGGTGATGATGATATGGTCCTGTATTCATTGCGTGTAAGACGGGTGACCGAATATTTGGACACCCTGCCGAATATGAAAGGTTATCTAGACAGAATATATCGTTTCATCCGTACAGGAGTAGATCCAGAAAGTATTGGCGACGCCATGGTTCAAAGAAAAGTCGAGATTCAGCTCATGCTTTTAAAGTTTCTAATTAATTGTCTAATACGGGAACAAGATTATCCGGATAAAGATCCGGAAGAAATGAAGGTCCTGACTAGGTGGAGTGACCATATAGCCGAGGGAAGACACAGAACTGTATAGAGAGTATGTACAAGAAAATCCGTAGGGAAATAATAAAGTTACACGAGAAACGAAAAGCAGCACAAGTTACCGAGAAAGAAGATGACTCTTCTACTGAAGAGGTAAACGACGAGAATGCCTCAAGAATAGCGTATGTAGGTAGAACTAGACTTCCCGACCGACATTCACGCCTAGATCACAGGAAAGTTTTCCTCTCTCCAGCACCAGAACAAGGTTCTCTTGAGCAAGTATTTCAAGGTACCGATCACATTCTGAAATCACGAATCGGTTATAGTGAACTTAGTACCATGCATGAACAAGAACTAGCCCGATCAGCAGTCCGATGGACTACTGACTCTACCACTTTTCCAGACGAAATAGTGGCACAAATGTTTCTGAAACTGCCCCCAGCCGAGCAGCGACTGGTGGGTAAGTATATGATCCAGCACCTCATCACACAATATGAGGGACAGCATTCTGATCCAGGTCCGTTACATGATGTTCTGAACGAGTTACTCCAGTATAGATGGAGAGGTCTAGGTACTGATTTAATTAGTATCATTCTAGAACAGCGCCACAAATATAGAACATTTCTGAATCCGCATTTTGTTCATGTCTCACCTCCAGAAAGTAAATCATTGTACATAGATAGACAGCATCCGTTACGAGAAGTACACCCAGTTAGGACAACGGGTGGTGATCTAGAACGAGTATTTGTTTACACCCCTATTACAAAGATGGAACTCTTAGAGATGAAGAAGTTAATTCCCTGTCACGACAAAGATCCAGCAGGGTTCCATCGAGAATTAAAAGACATGCTCCGTATGGGAGAATACACGTATCCTGATATCATTAAAATGTTAAAGGTCCTGTTGCCCGCAGGGGTATATGAAAAACTCAAGGAAAAAGAATGGGAGGTGGGAGAGAAAAAGATTGATTGGACAGCTCTAGAAGCTGAAGTTAATTCACGAGTACCAGGTACCGGTCTAGGGGGTAAAGTTAAAGAATTGCCCGAGTTATTGATACAGGTTTTGCCAAGATTACTAGCCACGAAAAAGGAAGATTGGGATGCCATCTCAGCTTGTAAACAGAAACTAGACGAAGACACTAGTGATTTTTCTTCTAGATTTGAAAAATGTTTTATTATTAACAGTGGTCTGAAAACAAGTAGCGAATCGTACCCTCATCTTTTTGTTACCAAACTAGTCGAGAATTCAAGTCCACAAGTTAAAAATCGAGTTTTGAAAGTCGAAAGTAGTTGGCAAGCTAATACTCCGTCACAAATGTTACAAATGCTCCAGTACCACCAGAACAGAATCAGGGAAGAACACGAAAGGAGACGTATGAAAGACACGAAAATGAAAGTATTAGTTGCACAATCTGTTCCACAAGACAGTCAGAAGAGGAGTCCGAATCAAGCCAGTCATCCTGCAGCTCCCGTTAAAGGGACTTGCAATTACTGTAAACAGCCAGGTCATTTTATAAACGAGTGTGCAGTTCTGAAACACAACATAGCTACTGGTAAAACTAAAGAAAGACCACGTCCGCCTAGACAAGAACAAGTTTCACAGACTTCTCAGCCACCACAGAATGCACAACAGACAGTTCCAGCACCGCAGCCTATCACTGCAACACAGCATGTTACACAGCAGATGTACCAGTATGCCCAGTCAGAGTATCCAGATTATCAGCCATATTCATGAAACAGCCTAGAGAGGGAGGTAGGCTTGCCTCTCATCGAGATACCAGTAGATCAAGAGGGTCCCTATGTACACAGTCAAGTATTAGGGAAAGACAGAAAGTTTTTGATTGATACAGGGGCAAGTCGGACTACTATCAGTCATGACGAGGTTCCAGGGGCTCCGCTCTCAGGCTCTAGAAATGTTTCCCTTGGATTTTCAGGAAAGCCGATTGTTAATGAAATTTCGAAACCAGTTACTCTAGAAGTTGGTCCATTGTCCCGAACTACTGATTTGTTACTCACGAAATCGTGTCCAGAGAATTTGTTAGGCATTAAAACGTTAAAAGAATTAGGTGCAGTAATTTGCTGTTCCCCAGAAGGAGTCCGATTGTTTTTACGTGACTTTAAAGGTCATTATGTATTACGTGATTTTGATCCAAGATTATTGAATGTACCACAGCATCTATGGGCGCAAGGTCCAACTGATGTTGGTTGTATGCACATCACACCCCATCGTGTGACTCTCAAGCAAGGTATAGTTTTGCCACGAATCAGACAGTACAGATTGCCACCTGAGGCTGTAGCAGCCTTATCCAAAATTATTGACGAACTTATTGCTCAAGGAGTGGTTCTAGAAACTGACTCCAATGTATGTAATTCTCCTATCATTCCAGTCCTGAAACGTACTGATCCAAATGCACCTCCAGTATATCGATTAGTGATTGACCTTCGAGAGCTTAATAAATGTATCATTACCCAGTAGTCCCAGATATTTCTTCCCTATTGATAGCCATTGATTCCGAAGCTACGTTCTTCACAGTTATCGATCTCAAGAACGCATTTTTTAGTGTCCCCATTCATCCAGACAGCCAGTACCTTTTCGGTTTCTGTTTAAATGGAAGAAGCTATAAATTCACACGAGCACCTCAAGGTTTTACAGAAAGTCCTAGCATTTATAGTCAAGCACTTAAGAGACAACTAGACAATATTCACATGCCAACTGACACTGCCCTGCTCCAGTATGTCGATGATCTACTGATCACAGCCCGTTCTGAACGTGACTGCGAGCGAGCGTCACTTACAGTCCTGTATTTTCTGGCCGAACAGGGGCACAAGGTGTCCCCTTCCAAATTACAATTCTGTGTCCAGCAAGTGGTATACTTAGGACACTTGCTGTCCAAGTGGGGTAGGCAGTTGACACCAGACCGTATCCAGTTAATAGCGAGTCTTCCACAGCCCAAGACACAGAAGGAGGTACGAGCCTTTATTGGCCTCACTTCTTACTGCAGACAATGGATTCCTCAGTATGCATTTCTAGCCAAGCCACTGATACAGTTAACGACACAGGAGGCAGCCGTATCGACTGTCCTCCCTTGGACCCAGGAACATACACTTGTTTTTAATGAGTTAAAGAAAGCCTTATGCCAAGCACCTGTTCTAGCAACACCGAACTACAGTAAGTCTTTTACACTTTTTGTCACAGAACGCGATGGTACTGCATTATCTGTTCTTACACAAGATCAAGCAGGACAGTACAAGCCCTGTGCTTATTTTTCGAGCACATTAGATCCAGTAGCCCAGGCTCTGCCTGCGTGCCTCAAGTCAGTTGCAGCCACAGCTCTAGCGATTAGACAAAGTGATTCCATAGTATTAGGACACTCCCTGACAGTACAAGTTCCACATTCCGTGGAAGTTCTTTTAAACCGAACACAGACTCAGCACTTGACAATTGCACGTTTAACAGGTTATGAACTGACACTGTTTCAGCCACACATAGAAATCAGACGCTGCAACATTCTAAATCCTGCTACACTGTTACCTTCAGTTACTTCAAATCCTGCCACACATGACTGTGTGGAAGTTGTTAACACTATGACAAAGCCAAGACAAGACCTGACCGATATTGCATTACCTAATCCCGACCTGACACTTTATGTGGATGGTTCATGTATGAGAACAAGTACAGGAGAACTAGTAGCCGCGTATGCAGTGACTACTGAAACCGAAGTTATAGAAACACATCGTATTGACACCCTGTCTGCTCAAGCAGCAGAGCTAGTCGCTCTGACCCAAGCCTGCATACGTGCCAAGAACCTGAAAGTAAACATATATACAGATTCACGTTACGCATTCGGAGTCGTACACGACTTTGGAGTGCTCTGGCAGGAAAGAGGTTTCATGACTTCTCATGGAACCAAGATTCAGCATGGTCTTCTCATTCAAGCTCTGTTAGATGCAATACATTTACCGACAGCTATCGCTATCATGAAGTGCAAGGCACATACGAAAGTCACTGACATCATTTCCCAAGGTAACGATCTAGCAGATCGAACAGCCAAGCTTACAGCTCAGACCCCAGACATTCCAGTTAACACGACACAGACACTCACTCCAGATCAGACTACTTGTATGACAGTTAAGGACCCTACACAAGATGTCATAGACATACAGTTACATGCTACTCCCGAAGAAATTAAGAAATGGTCCGAACAAGGAGGGGTCCAGACAGATCAAGGATGGTTGACGAAGGGAAAAGCCACATGGTTTCTCCCCGACTCTATGGTTCAAGTCATTATCAATACCGCACATAGTCCAGCACATCTAGGAGAAAAAGCTATGTTAGACAGTATTCAGAACCTTTGGTTCAACAAGCATTTACGAGCTGCAGCCAAGCAGAAAGTCCGTACCTGTATGATATGTTGTCAGTTCAATCCAGGTAAAAGTGTCCCGGTGGAACAAGGTGGATTCCAACCTCCTGACCACCCTTTTGAAGTCCTCCAGATGGATTATATTCAGATGGAGCGATGTCGAAGTTTCAAGTATGTCCTCGTAGTAGTATGCGCTTTGTCCAGGTGGACAGAAGCATATCCAGTTCCAGATTACACAGCCGCGACCACTGCCAGGCAGTTGGTTCGTGAATTCTTTCCCCGCTATGGACTCCCTAGGGTCGTGTATTCAGATAACGGCCAGCCATTCTCATCTGAACTCATGAAACATGTTTCCCTTCTGTTAGGATACCAGTGGAAGTTCCATTGTGTGCGCCATCCTGAAGCAGCCGGTCTCGTAGAGAGACATAATCAGACTCTGAAAATACGCATTGCAAAAGTTTGTAGAGAAAAAGGTGTAGACTGGCTAGTAGCCCTGCCAGTTGCTTTATTTTATATGAGGATGGTTGCACATTCCAGATCAGGTCTGTCCCCGTATGAGGTCGTATTCGGCCGCCCCCCAAACATGTGGGGTACACCTAGACCCCGCAGTATTACAGACGTTTCCAGTAATATGCTGACAGATTACCTAGCTTCCTTGATGTCTGCCCTACACTCTTGTCGTTCACAGGTTGCCGCCGCATTTCCAGATAACACCGAGGTGAAACCGCATGAAGTCATTCCAGGCGATCTGGTATTTGTCCGGAATTTTGATCGTTCAAGTCCGCTGGAAGGAGCCCCGCCTGGTGTTGCTTACAACAAGGACCGCAGTAAAGCTCGAGGGCAGGAAGGGCTGGGTCCACCTGACCCATATAAAGAAGTTCCATGGACTACCAGAAATGACATTTGCTAAGGACTACCTTATTCCTAAAGACTGCCTAAAAACAGACTCTGAACTCAAAGTTCCCCTGTTAGAGAAAACTCCGCAACAGGAGTATAAAATGAAACTTCGGTCTAGTAAAATAAGTCAGCCAGTTTAATTGTCTAAGTCCCTCTCGGGTGAAACGGTTAGACAGGTTCCTGACATGTATGAGATAGACCCCCATAGTGAGAGAGTTAGTCAAAACTCTAAAAGATGTATCATTGTTCTATGTTTTTTGTTATTTTTGAGTCTTATGGTTACCTGCACAAGTTATGCTTTACATTTATGTTTTCCAGTTCCACATGTACATATGTTTTCTAATGCTACAGTAGAGCACACATTTAGTAATCTGCCTCCTCACGAGCTATCCTATCGTCTTGCTATGCGAAATAATACATTCATCAGGATGTTACACTATTCACACCAGACCAGCAATGCCACTAATTGTTGGGTGTGTGGTCGACTCCCCCCTTTCCAGACACCGAAGGGAGTTCTGCCACTCTTTCCTTATCCGTTTTCACATAATGGTTCGTGTGGAGCATGGTCCACTTTAACGTCATCCTCCAATGATATGTCCCTTCTGAATAGAACATGTTTTCCAGACAAGCAAGGTCTCTCCCATAGAACAGGGTTAGATCTAGAAAATGAAGTATATGATTTAGGTAATTATTCTTCGAATTTCATGGTCCTGAATGTTCAGTCTGATACTACTCCAGATTTGCCTGCTATTTCAGTACTACCAGTCAAAGGCGAATTATGTGTCAGAAAGAATGGTTCCGCACATGTAGGACATAGTGATTGTACTACTACTGTCGAGTATAGTGACAGTGGGAAATCTATTTTCAAAGCCTCACGTCATTCTTATTTTGTGTGTGGTCAGACCGCATATGTTCGTCTGCCCCTCGATTGGGATGGAACATGTTACATTGCCTTCCTACTGCCACCAGTTTTTCTAGCCCCATCTGACTATCACAGAAATACACATCTAGTACACGTCAGACATAAAAGGGAGATCGAGTCCCCAATTGTCGATCAAACTGAAACTACTCTAGAACAGTATCAAGACTTCAATAAAGGTTTCTTCTTCTTTATAGGACCTATCCAGAATAGTAAGCTAATCCGTAGGTTAACGAGAACCCTTGAAGCAGTAGTGAATGAGACTACTTCTGCTCTAGGTAACTTAACCGAAGAGCAATCTGCTATGAGATTTGTCGTGCTCCAAAATCGTCTCGTTCTTGACGTCATACTGGCCGATAGAGGAGGAGCATGTAGAGTCATCGGATCTAGTTGCTGTATTTTCATTCCTAATAACGCGCCGTCTGTTTATTCAGCTATAACCAGACTTCATAAAATTGCCCATCAGTTACACCAGAATCCAGGCACCTGGACATGGTCCGGTTGGCTCTGGAATATTATATCTGCCTGGGGATGGAAAGTATTGTCATTCCTAGGTATTGCAGTAATGATCATATTCAGTTGCTGCCTCTGTATACAATGTGGCCCTGCGATTTGCGGCATGTGTGCTACCTCTTGTATTCCTAGTCCTAAATCCCGTTCCAAGACAATTCGAGACGAGCAAATGATGCTATATGAAATGATAGATGGTATCATGAATATAGATGTTTCCTGATGGAAACGTAGGGCACAAGGAGGGAATGTGGAAAAGTAAATTTTGCCATGTTATATGTGCCTACGTGTTCCCCATCTTATGTTATATGTGCATGATCGATATGCATATATTCCCCTCTGATCGATTAAAGACGCAATTACAGTTGTGTCCATCTCTAGTATGTCAGTTTCCAGCCCTTGCCACATTTTACAGTGTGCACGTTAATTCATTGAATTGTCCCCGTTTCTAGGCCTCAAAAAGGGCCCGGACTCAGATTCAGCTCCTGTCTCCTGAACTCTCTCCGAGGAGCGATACAGCCCCCACCTGTATCCCTGACCCTTCGCTTACTTCATGCCTCGCAGTGCCCGGCCCGGCCTGGCTCTGCCTCCCAGTCTGCCAAGAGTATGTTATGCTTCTAGTTATCAGTCCAGCCCTCCTTCTCTGCATTCCTAAGCTACTGCCTCGCATCAATAGTTTCCGTCATGGTCTAGCCTTTATGTCTCCATGTAAGAGAAATACTGTATTAATATTCATAGAATATTCCTTGCACACGCAACACATGTAGAATTATGCACGCATCAGTCTTAGCGTCTATTAGCCTTTGCCCTGATAACTTTTGGACTCTATCAATATGTACTCCAAACACTAGATACTAGATATGCCTTAGGTACATGTCGCTCTGACACTCCAGACTTTAGTCTCCTCTTCTAGCGCAGAAGTCATAGCCCCCAGTTCTCCCTGGTAACACGTCATTGCCCGTTTGCGCGCACCACTAGGTTAGAGGTCCCAGCTGCTCAGGTAGCCCCCTCCATGTCTCCGCCCCGTTTATGACATTTCTGTTACGTTTACATCACATGTCTATGTATACGCCCTGTACACGCCTTCTTGTTACCTCATTTTGCCCTTATCTTTCGCGACTGCTACGAGTCACGCCTACTGCTACGCCTACTGTATTGAATGTAATGCAATTGTTTTGATATATATACTGTGCACCCATGTTGAAAGTTACCCCCTTTTGTCCGTTCCCAGATCCTGCCCCCGGCAGCTGCCATCCGACTATTCCCATGCAGGCTGTCCTGTTCCTGTCCTTTGTGCCTTATTAAAGCCTGTAGACTCAAGATACCTCGAATCCTGACTCTTATTTATTGAGCTATCTGTTTATATGAGTATCCTGAAAAGTAGAACCGGTAATTAATGATTTATTTACCACAAGGAGACGGCAAGGTCCATGGGGGACCTGCAGTTCAGGGGGATGAGAAGGGGCACTCCTACACGGAGGCCGAACGGCAGAGGTGGAAGTCAGCGAGGAGATTCTCACCAGAGTTTCCACCAGGGGCAACAGAGTGACAACCAAGGCCACCAAGGCCAGCAGAGGCAAAGCTGGAACTACCAAAGCAGAGGCCAGTCCTTTCGGTCAAGAGGAAATGGACGGGGCCAGAGAAGGAGAGGCGGTGAACAACCCCCCTCTAAGTGACTTCACACGGGAGAAGGTGCTCCACCACCCAAACCCTCCGGGGGAGGAGCACGGAAAAACAAAGAGGAGAGGCCTACACGGACAAGACACAAAGGAACATGTAACGCCAGTAGGAGGAAGATTGAGATTTTTTTCTACAGGAGTGGAGAAAAATAATAACAGACAAGTGGATACTCAATATTATGCAGTTCGGATACTGCGTAGAGTTGGAAAAAAGGCCACCAAACAGAAAACCAAAGACAAGACAGCACTCGGGAAGAGAGCTGCAACTACTGCAAGAGGAAGCCCAAGAACTCCTCCTCAAAGCGGCCATCGAACGAGTTCCTTTCAAAGAACGGAACAAGGGAGTGTACTCAAACTACTTCCTAGTGCCAAAAGTGAACGAAAGTCTAAGACCCATCCTGGACCTACGGTTCCTAAACAAATACGTCAAAACTCAAAAATTCAAGATGACGTCCCTACAAGAGGTCATCCCACAGATAAAGGCCGGGGACTTCTTGTCCACCATAGACCTCAAAGATGCGTACCTGCACATCCCCATGAACAGGCAGCACAAGCACATGCTAAGGTTCACAGTAAACAAGGATCACTGCCAATTCACAACCCTGGCTTTCGGCCTAAAGTCCGCACCAAGAGTGTTCACCAAATGCCTCGCGGCAGTGGCCGCACACCTAAGAAGAAAGGGGATACACGTGTACCCCTACCTCGACGACTGGCTGGTAAAGGCAAGCTCTTACAGGACATGCAAAGAGCATGCAGAACAGGTGACAAGAACACTAACAAGCCTGGGTTTCTCCATACACTGGGGCAAATGCTCGATGGAACCAGAGCAAGTGAAGATCTTCCTGGGAGCCCAGATCGACACCGTCCAATGCACAGTCTTACCGAGCGAAAAGAGTACGCTCAGCCTACTGAGGAAGAAACGTCACTACCAGAAGGGGCGAGCTCTGACAGTGAGGACTGTGAGCAAGATCTTGGGGATGATGGCATCATGCATACACTTGGTCCCCAATGTACACCTACAAATGAGACCACTCCAAGAGTGGCTGCAACAGCAATGGTCACAAGCTACAGGAAGTTGGGAGGATCTAGTGGTTGTAACGCACAGGGTGCAGGAAGAGATAAGGTGGTGGACCAAGAAGAGAATAACAGAAGGGAAACCTCTAACACCACCGGAACCAACAGTGACCATCACCACAGACGCATCCCAGAAGGGGTGGGGCGCACACATGAACAGGCTCAGAGTGAGGGGTCTGTGGAGCCCTACAGATGCTGTCAGGCACATCAACTACCTGGAACTGAGAACTGTGTTGCTAGCCCTTTTCAGAAACACCTGTACAACCAGAAGGTGCTAATACAAACAGACAACACCACAACGATGTTTTAAATAAGCAAACAGGGGGGGAACTCAATCGTTCCCTCTGTCAAACTTGGCACAGGAGATCTGGAAATGGGCTATACCACTAAAAATAGACCTGCTAGCCATACACCTGCCAGGGAAGGACAATGTAGAAGCGGATTGGCTCAGCAGGCAGACTTCAGCGTCCCACGAGTGGGAACTCAATATTCAGGAAACAGAGAGACTATTCAGGAAATGGGGCACGCCAACAATAGAACTATTTGCAACACACCGGAATGCAAAAGGCCAGTACTTTGCATCCAGGCAACCAGAGGCACTGTCCCAGGGGAATGCCCTATGGATAAGCTGGTCGAAAACATTTGCCTACGCTTTTCCCCCGATACCACTGATCCCCAGGGTTCTCAACAAATGCATGAAGAGCAACATGACGCTCATCCTTGTGGCACCACAATGGGCCAGACAGACCTGGTATTCTCAGATAATGGAGATGACGCAGGGGCCACCCCACGAGTTCTCAAAAAGAAGAGACCTACTCTCCATGGAAAACGGAGAAATTCTACACCCAGAGCCAGAGAGCCTCAACCTCTCAGCCTGGCTCCTGAGGACTTAGAACTCGCACACCTAAAACTACCAGAGAGCACCCTGCGGGTGCTGCGAGAGGCAAGAAGGCCCAGCACACGCAAGTGCTATGGGGAAAAATGGAAAAGATTCACTCAATGGTGTTGCAACAAACAGCTCCAAAGGAAACTGACCAAGGAATCCACGGTGCTAAGGTACCTCACGCAGCTAATTAAGGCTAAGCTAAGCTCATCCTCGCTGAGGGTGCACCTGGCAGCGATTGTGGCATACACAAGAGGAGAAACAGGGAGAAGCTTCTTTACATCCCAAGTTGTAAAAAGATTCCTGGAAGGAGCTAAAAGAATAGCGCCGCCAAAGAGAATGCCGCCACCGCCCTGGAACCTAAATGTGGTACTGACGGAGCTCATGAAAGCACCTTTCGAACCCATCCACAAAGCATCACTGCAAATGTTAACAATGAAGACGGCCTTTCTGGTAGCAATCACCTCGCTACGAAGGGTGAGCGAACTGCAGGCACTCACACTGCAGGAACCCTACATCCAGATACACAGTGACAGGGTCGTGATGAGAACAGACCCACACTTCATGCCAAAGGTGGTGTCAAGGTTCCACATGAATCAGAGTATTCAGATCCCTAGCTTCTTCCAAAACCCCACTACAAGCGCTGAGAGGTCACTCCACACCCTAGACGCAAGAAGGGCTGTGATGCACTACATTGAGAGAACGAAGGAACACAGGAAAACAAAACAGTTCTTCGTATCCTTCGCAAACAGTTACATGGGCAAACCAGTGACTAAAAACACCATAGCCCGATGGATCGCACAGACAATACAATTCTGCCACAAAAAAGCTGGCCAGGAGCTAACAGGAGGGGCACAGGCCCACTCCACCAGGAAGAAAGGAGCAACAACTGCCTTTCTGGCCAACACACCAATTCAGGACATATGCCTGGCGGCAACATGGGCTTCAGTGCACACTTTTACTAAGCACTATTGCGTGGATGTACAGATGAACAAAGAAGCACAAGTAGGACAAAAAGTGCTCCAACATATATTCAACAACCAACGCTCATCTTCCACCCAACCGCCACAAAAGTAACGAAAACCGCTACAAAATCTATGCACAGCATAGTGAATCCAGAAAGATTCAAGCTGCAAAACGAATAGTTTCTTACCTGTCGGTGTAGTTTTGCAGCTTGAAGATCTTTCTGGATTCACTAGCGAACCCACCCGCCTCCGCCAGAAAGATGAGGCTGGAGAAGAGGGTGGAAACACATAGGAAAGAAAGCAAGTTGAAGCTTACAAGATAAGTGAAAAGACACGTGGAAATAACTACGTTGAAAAAACAATTACAAGATACGTGAAAAGAATTACGTTGATAAAACGATTAACAAACAGAGCCATGGATTCACTACAAAGACAAACAAGAAAAAAAGAGACAGAAAAAAGAATCCGAAGATAGCGCCCAAGGGTGGTAGCTTCCGCCGGAAGCACGCCGACATCACCGAAGGTACACCAAATGGTGGGACGTCGACGCCCACCTGGGCTACGACGGAAAAAAAAAAAGAGAAAAAAGACTACGATTCCGGACCCAACCACCAGATTGCGGAATATGCACAGCATAGTGAATCCAGAAAGATCTTCAAGCTGCAAAACTACACCGACAGGTAAGAAACTATTCGTTCCCTTATAGACTCGTGCTTAACCTCTAGTGGCAAGAGCCCCAGGTCTCACCAGCATAACCCCAAACCCTTCTTCAAACCTAACTGTAAACATGGAGCTATCTTTGATGCCTGATTGCCATCAATCAATCAGGGCTGGAAAAGCGCAACTACTCGTCGTGAGGGTCTCAAGGCGCAGAGGGGGGCGGCTCTGTTGAGTGCTGGGGTCATCCTAAGAGCCAGGTCTTGAGGTCCTTCCTGAAATGGGGCAATGTGGGAGTATGCTGGAGGTGGTGGGGGAGATTATTCCATGCTTTGGCTATGAGGTAGGTGAAGGACTTTCCTTCCGCTGTGGTCTTGTAGATATGTGGGACGGTGGCCAGAGAGGGTTCGGCTCATAGGTGTCTTTTGGGTGCATGGAAGGAGAGACGTTTGTTCAGGCATGTGGTTCCGGTGTTGTAAAGGGCCTTGTATGTGTGGGTGAGGAGTTTGAAGGTTATTCTTCTTTCAAATGGGAGCCAGTGGAGATTGCGGAGGTGTTGTGTGATGTGACTGCTACAGGGGATGTCTAGGATCAGTCTGGCAGCGGCATTCTGGACAGTCTTGTGTTTGCTAAGTAGCTTCTTGTTGATTCCTGCATGGAGAGCGTTGCCCTAGTCCAGTCTTCTGCAGAGGAGTGAGTGACTGACAGTTTTTCTGGATTTGGATGGGATCCATCTGAACAGGTTGAGGACAAGCGGTTGATCTGGCGGTTCATTGTGAGCAATTAGTCTAGTGTGATGCAGAGGTTTCGTGCGTGGTTTGTTGGAGTGGGGGGGGATGTCCGAGGGTGGGGTGCCACCAGGAGTCATCCCATGCAGAGGGGGTGGAGCCAAGAATGAGGACTTCTGTTTTCTGAGTTGAGTTTCAGGCAGCTGTTCTTCATCCAGGTGGCAACGGCTTTCATCCCTTCTTGGAAGTTGTTTTTGGTGATGGTGGATTCGTTGGTGGTGAGGGAGAGGATCAGCTGGGTGTCATCGGCGTAGGAGACGATGTTGAGCCCGTGGTTCCTGGCGATTGTTTCGAGGGAGACCCTGAAGAGGATGGGGCTAAGTGAGGAGCCCTGGGGCTCTTCACAGTTGCTCTCTGTTGGTTCCAAGATGTAGGGAAGGAGTCTGACCCACTGAGTTCTGCCGGTGAGGTGTTCTTTTGAGTTGACATGCACGTGGCAAACATTGCAGATAAAAACCAGACCCACTTGAAGTACAAGAATGCTGAAACTGGAGGTTTTAATTGTGTAAAGGTAGTAGATGGCAGACCAGGTACATTAAAATTGAAAAAGTGAGGCTTGATTAAGGGAAGTCTGGTTGGAAAATTTGATATGTTTGAAGAAGGCAGTCTGGATATGTAGACCACAGTGCATTGTATTGTGTATTTTCCCTACCGATCCTCCTTAGGTTGAAGTGATCTTGCTGGAAGAGACTCTTCAATATATTTATATCTGTACATACATACCCCTTCACTGTTTTCTCACTTCTCATTGAGATCATCGTTGTCTATGAACACACCTTCCGTGGAGCTAACTCTCCACTTTGACCTATTTATGAGAGTACCTTGTATATCCTTGTCGCAGTTCTGTGCTTTGAAAGCTTGATTTAATTCTTTCTTTAGGGCGGCTGCTTGAGCCCGAAGATTGCTTATATATGTCATAGACGTGCGCAGTCTAAGGCCATCTCTAGTTGCCTGGTGCCAACTGCCTTCATAATTCTCCCTTATGAAGAAGGCTAAATACACCCATAGATTTGGATTAAGGTTGTCATCAGTGGTTCAAAAAACAGAGAACCTCTCCTAAACATACAATTTTAGAGCGGGTACTACCTCAACTTTCAAAAATATATTGCTCCACAAGACATTAATTCATATAAAAAGTTTTTATTCTTATTTTTTTAATTATCAAAATAATTTAAATAAGAATAAAAACTTTTTATATGAATTGATGTCTTGTGGAACAATATATTTTTGAAAGTTGAGGTAGTACCCGCTCTAAAATTGTATGTTTAGGAGAGGTTCTTTTTTTTTATATTTGTACCTTGCCTTTCTCTCCTTATACTTAATGACTCGGGACCCTCTGTTGTTTTACATTGTCATCAGTGGTTCTTCATGATATTTCAATGACTCCGGGACCCTCTGTTGTTTTACATTGTCATCAGTGGTTCTTGATATTTCTTGTAAAAACTGATCCACTCAAACTCCCTGCCCTGATTGGGCATCCATATTCCATTTCGTTATTTTTAGCCTCTCTTGCTTTCCAGTGTGGGTTACTTTCGATCAGCAGGTCGTTGGGGCCTTGACTTAACAATTCAATATTGCATGGTCACTAGCCAGAGTTAGTATAACTTGTAGATTGCGCATACTGGAAGCGGGCTAAAGATACCCAAATGTATTTCAAGGTGGCCAACCTTTAACACAAACAGTGGGTGTAGGCGGCATGCATGTCTGAAACTAACCTGCCATTTAAGATACATGGACATAGCTGATTTGAAATGCTGCTTAATACTTTGGCCCGTTTATCCGGCCTTTGATCCGGTTTCTGAATCTGCGGTATAGCCCATTTTCATCTTCAAGAGCTTGTCATTCGACCCTGTACACATTCAATTGGCATTGAAATCTCCCATAATGATTCACATCTCGTCAGGCTGGGATTGCTTTGCCTTCTCATTGTTGGGAGAAGTGATTTTAGTGTTGACTCCCTTTTGTTCATAGAAGGATGGCGATAGATGATTTCAATATTGTAAAAGCTGTGGTGATCTGACTTGAGTTATTTAATTGAGCTGCCAGAAGGATAAACTCTCCCTTTCTCTTACTGTCATTTTTATTATTAGCTTGTTTTTCACGTAGATTGCGACAACTCTTGATGCATGCACCCTGCCTGAGATTTGATTGCTGGGGCTTCGTATACAGTGTAATCGTGCCTGGGGTATAAGTGAGGGGCCATTTTTCTTGGATCAAGATAATGTCAGCATCTCTCAATTGTGCTATTGCCTCTTTTTAGGTCTCGCCTAGCAACGCAGCGCATGCGTTGCTCGCTTTTGTGAGATCTATTGTTGTTGATTTAGCTTTGGAAGGGGGACAGGAGATGTGCATGCTCCCGGACTGGCGATGTGCACGTGTCTCTTCCGAAGGGGGAC
Organism: Lissotriton helveticus; assembly: GCF_964261635.1. NCBI lineage: Eukaryota > Metazoa > Chordata > Amphibia > Caudata > Salamandridae > Lissotriton > Lissotriton helveticus. Next base: position 527,658,835 of record NC_136072.1, read on the forward strand.
AGGAGATGTGCATGTCTCTTTCACGGCGACAGCTTTTTTTTATTTTATTTAAGTGAAAGTGTGATGACGACAGCTTGTTTAAGTTTCTCAGAAGGAAAGTAATTTGTTCCGAACGGGAAGGCGGCAATTAGCAGCTTCGGTGGGCAGCAGTGTTAAAAGTAGTATCGCCCGAGAGCCGGCCGGCTCAAGGCTGCAGTGGGAGCGGCAGGTAATTGAAATGTCTGTGTGCACGGACTGCTGGCACCAAAGCAGGGCGCAGCCATGAGGGGAGCGCTGCGCACCCCCTCCCTTCCCTGACAGCCACAGACTCTCACAGAGTGCTATTTAAGGAAGCTGCTTTTCCCTATTCATCGGTCTCTTCCACATCGGACATCTTGTGTGCCAGGCAGGAGGCTAACATCCAGCCAGAGATGCCACAGCATGGACGGTACCCCCGGGCATCCACTCCCACCATTTTATGTCATTCATAATCCGAGTCGGTGGTGCCTTGCTGTGCCTCGGGCAAAGTCCAGAGTTTAATTCGGTACCTTGTTCAACTCAAGCTAGAGGCCAGTGCTCTAACCTGCGCCAATCTTCCTCATCCTCTCCCACGATCCCAACGTGATCACTGCTGATCCCAGCACTTCCTCCGCCGGAAGCATCGGTGATCCGAAACCTCTGCTGCAGACCCCAGCAGGGCCCTCCCACGCCAGGCACTGCAGACAGGTCCAAGCAGTGCTTTCATTGCAAGCACTGAAAACATCCCACTGGTGCCTGCACTGCAATCACTGCAGATGCCATTACTACCTTAACTGTAAGGACTGCCATTCCAAACAGTGCCTTTACTGAAAGCAATGCAGGTCCCAGCAGTGCATCCACTGCAAGCGCTGCAGATAGATTGCAGCGCTGCGACCAGCGTTAACCACACAGAAAACAACAGAGTTGTTTTAGAACAGCAGACATCCTTTGCAAGGGGACACCGGAAACATTAATATCGAGCCTCGAATCTGGAGTCTTGTGTCCAGATTATTTCTGGCAGCAGCGCCAGGGTCGCTATTTCACTATGTCAATTCTCGAAGTGTTACCATAAATGCTGCGCCCCGTTTTTTGGCCCTCATGTAGAGCAGGGGCGCAACTAGAGCCAAATTGGGGGGGGGGTTCTTAAGAAAAAATTTCAAGGGGGGCCTGACTCTTCCAGCAATAGTCAGTGGAGATGCAGGGGCTCTAGAATGGGTGAAAAAACAACAAAGCCTCATTTACAAGCGAATGAACTTCTAAAGACCTGTGAAGTACTCAGGTGCGTTTCTGTGTGTGTCCGGGAAGCTGTCTCAGCCCGGGCTGCCATCCACGAGGGGGGGCTGAAGCCCTTTGATCCCAATGGCCGTTGCGCACTTGGTATAGAGTACTGCACCCATTTCTGGAAACACCTGTATAGTGCTGGAGGCCACGTCTCCAGAAGCAAAGGGTCCCTAAGCAGAACTGCCCATATAGTACAAGCTCTGCCCCGGAAGTGTTACACATTGACCCCTACGAGGCCTCATCATTCAGAGGGGAGAGGCATACCTGAGCTACACGAGTACAGGAGGAGAGGGAAGTATGTATATCCACAGCTCCTCCATTTTGGAAGGGCGTGATATGACAGACTTAAAGACTGCAACTGTAGTTGTACAGTAGAATGAGAAAACGGAGGTGGGAGAGTGGAGGCGAGAGAGGGATTTAAACCTCCCAGTGGTATCAATACAGTAGAGACGATGAACACATCCCCAGTCAGATCACTGCAAATAAACCCCAAATATTCACAAGATCATGCTCTTTTGGGTACAACATGCCAAAAAAGACATGCAAGTATCAACAGAAAAATTGGTAAATGACTAAAATTGCATTTAGGCTGGGAATGTACGGGCAGCAATTAACGGAATTAATTTTAAAATGCAGGGCAGGCTTGGAGCAGTAATGGCAATGTGAGAAGAGTCTGAAATGAGGCAAAACATTTGGTGGTATAGTACAGAGGGGCTTGGCATGTAGGGATTCTTCAAGTACTTTATATTCGTCTTGCTGATTAGCGCGATTAATATATCTATACATCAAATGGGCTTATTATGAGGAGAAATTATCTCTCACCTCGTTCTGTAGGCTGTTGGGTGCATAATTCTACCTCCTTTGGAGTGCTTCCATTGCAATACACAAAAGACTTTTTTACACGTCAAATCTGCAAAAAATCATTTTATAAATATCGTTTTTAAAACAAGCAAACCTAACCAAAAGGCAGCAGAGTGCCTTGCAGAGCCCAAGACATTGAAAAACTCAATAGGAGGGATATCTATTTTCCTAGGGTGAAAAGTGTATAGTACTACATCTTGATGTAGTGTTCTTTTAAAGAGGTGTGTCTTCAGCATCTTCCTGAGCTGGGTTGGGGCAGGCCTGCTGGACACTGGGCTGCCATTCCAGACCTTGGATGCATGGAGTCAGAAGGCCTGTTCCTTCCTTTTTAGGTTTCGACCTGGCGACAGGAGCACGAAGTGCTCCTCCCAGGCCGAAAACCTTTGTAAACAGTATGGATGTTCGGCACCGCCTCTGTTTGCCATTGGCTAGCTCCATAAATGGACGCTAGCCATTGGCAAACAGAGGCGTCCGTCAAATCCCGAGGAGACTGGTGGGCGTTCCGGCAATGTTTTTCTCATCCTGCCCCTTTACCACGTCATGCGGCAGTGGGCGGATGTTATTATTTTTTTTTTGGGGCGCCATGTTTTTCTCATTTGGAATTGGCTTTTGCAGGAGTCGGCTAGAGCGCTGGAGGAAGTCCAGGTGAGTGCTTGCTGTTTAGTGTTTTTTACTTTTACGGGGAGGTATCCCAGTTTCCTGCACTGGCCTACACGCGTGTGCCCGTTCCTGCCCGCCGTTCGTGTTCCCGCCCCCCTCCCGCTCCTCCCACCTCCCTCTGCCCGCAGCTCTCCTCTGTCACGGAGTTAGAGGGGGCTTGGTGACTTTCGGCAGACTCCTCCCAGGCCCCGCTGCAGTGACTCACAGGCAGGAAAGAGCCCGCAGCCACGGTTTTAAGAGCAGTCTGGAGCAGGGGCCGTAGGGACAGGACAGGAGGCAGAGAGCAGCGCCGGTCCGCACAGAGAACCCAGGAGACCAACCATGGCAGCCCTCCCCGCGGCTCTCCTCGCCCTGTGCCTCCGCCCGCGTTATTACCATCCGCCGCACATTTCTGCAAACCAGCCAGTCAGAAGTTCTCCCCATTAACCCCGCCCCTAGCTGATTCTGATTGTATCAAACGGGGAGGGAATGATAAACCGAGCACGACATTAACGGGACACCAATCATAGAGCTGAAAGGCGTGGCTAAGGGCCACTAAGGCGGGGCTGTTGAAAAGAGCGACGGTGACATCAGAGACGCATGTTTCTTAAAGTGCCCAGTAGCTCTATATATTTGGGTGTCTATTCGGTTTATTAGTGGCTATGTGAATGAGACCGCGGGGTAGATCTCACAATAGGTACAGCCGCAGTTTCAGCAGGACCCGGGTGGCGATTCATGGAGTGATAGGCTAGCACTGCTCAACGCACCTATACTGCACTGCTCATTTCACGTCACTTCACTGATACAGCCGGACAGTAGTGCTGTGCTGCACAGCACAGTTCCTCGGATACCTTACAATTACAACACACCACACTTCACGACGCTTAACATTCAAGTGTACCCGACACAACTGGCATAACTGCACTTTATTTCTCAGAAGTGGACTGTATACTTTTGCACTCAATCCAAACAAATATTAAAGGATGATCATGTTTACCCATGTAATATTCACGCAGATTAGTGGCGTTCGAAAGCTGTGCCAACCTGACAGGCAGGAAAAGCATCAGAGAAAGCTTCCACGCACAGACCAACAATTTGCGATCTCGTTATACTGCAAGCCACAATTTATTCACACATCTTTGATAGTCTTGGGCATATCCATTTCTTTAATAACTCCAAGCCCTCCCTTTTCAGTAGTACAATGTGTTTGCGTCACTCTGTGTTCTGGCGCTGAGGGGTGAGAGGGGGCGGCTCCCAGGCTAAAGCTGCCGGACACCCTGCTGCTCTAAGCGCAATGCGATTTCAACTTTCACTTTTAGAAATGTAACCTCTCAACTCTCAACACAGGTTGGTAAATGGCAGTACAGAACTCTAGATTCATGGCAGCCTCAGTACTTCTGCCATTGGACGGGTGTGCCTGCACCTGTAGTGTCAGCCGTTGGCAATGTAAATAACAATGCCATTTATTTATAAGTAAAAAAAAAAAATGTCATGAGCAATGCCAATAGCTCGAACTTTTCCAAAGGCGAAACCATTGCATTGTAAATGCTTGTTATTATATGCACTTCTTCATTTAGAGCCTGATGACAGCCTTGCTATGGGTGTGCTGAAAGCCACCAGATGGATATGTCAGCAGACTGTCTGGGGTGTTGGTCACGGTAGCTCTGTAGATGAAGCAGCTAGTTTTGAAGATTATGGAGTTCTGTTAGGATGTGGTTGTTTTCTTCAGGCTCTTCCTAAGTTGCGCTGCTGCATCTAGGATGCTCTTGGGGGGGCATCAAATCTGCTCCTATAAATCGGGAAAGAGTTTAAAGACTGCGCCCATTTATTCCCTGGCTCTCACCAGAGACTACCAATTATGCACCAATGGACAGCAGTAAACATGTCTGCAGGGAGGGGATCTGAGCTCAAGAAGAGTAAGTGGCACTGGCAAGAGAGACGCACAGCAATTATACACTGACAATTTATACAAGTATTTGCAATAGTCTCGCATTTATGTGAGTATTACCTATTGGAATTGTAAATGACTGACTTTTATTTATGTTTTCGTTTTTAAAATGTAAATAAAAAGCATTGTCATTTACAATGCCAATAGCTTAAACTCTTGTAAATGCGAGACCTATTGCATTGAAGTATGAGTTACTTACCTTCGGTAACGATGTATCTGGTAGAGACTATTCTAGCTGCAGATTGCTTAACTTAGAATATTCCCCAGGCATGAGCCTGGACCCTGAAAACTTTCTTGCCCAGCATTCCTGCGCCCCGTGTGTGTGTGTGGGGGGGGGGGGGGGTTGTCACGCGACTCTGCCCGACGTCCTCAAGGTCACAAAAGCCCCACCCCGGCTCGCTGACGTCAGTTTGCTTCGGAGAACTTTTCCGCACCACAAAGTGGAGCCATCACAACAAAACTGAGGAGAGCATGGGAACAGTGTGTGAAAAAATATAGAGAAACAAAGGTGAGAAATACCGCTAGGAGGCAAGGCACTACATGGCGACAGCAGGCCAAAGCAGGAAAAGAGCAGAGCACCACTCTGAGGAACAGCTGGTGCAAACCAAGGCGAAAGCACCAAGAGGAAGTAAAGCACTAGCAGGCCGGAGGAGCGAAGCCATAGCAAGAAAAGCGCAAGCACCCCTCTGTGGAACCACCTTCCAAGCCAAGGCGAGAGCACAAGCATGCGAAAGCGCAGTGACAGAAAGAAAGTCTGCAACTACAACCACAAGGGAAAGGGCCACAAGCCTGGTACAGAGGAGCAACATTAATCTATCTCCAGACTATACTGCCAAGGATGGCCATACCTCCGGAAAGGAGGAGGAGTTCAAGGACAGGTAAAAGAACCCCCAACGAAGACCACCAGGAGGGGATCAGAACTCTTACAACAGAGAGAAAGAGACAAAGTAGGCCCTCAGGCTGGAGGGAAACCAACCGGAGGGATGCCTGACCGGAAGAAAAGGAGAGGACACCCATAGAAGACAAGACACCCAAAGGGAGGCGACTGCAGAAAACCCAAGCAGAGGGTCCTTGCAGAACGGGGAGGAAGGATGGGTCGTGAAGGAATCTGCGGCTACAATCGTCTCTACCAGATACATCGTTACCGAAGGTAAGTAACTCGTACATCTGATAGAGACTACTAGCCGCAGATTCCTTAACGTAGAATAGATACCCTAGCCATACCCAAAGGGGAGGAGGGTCTGCAAGAGGACCTCTCCAGCTTCTGACGAGCACAAGACCCCCAACGGGGGACCAGTCACGGGGACAGGGAAAAATAGCCCTGTCCACCGCAACAGGGGATGAGACACAGGCCCTGAGCTGAAGAGAACCTCAGAATTGTGGAGGAACACCAGCACCACAGGGGATGTGTCATAACGACAGAGGCAACCCAGCCTCCACCAACAGGAGAAGCAAGGGTAAAACAAAGGAGGCCAGACCACCTCAAGCCCAGTCAATATACCAGGGACCTCCACCGGAAGCCCCAAGGTACAGACAACGCAGAGGAAGAAGAGCCACCTACAGACTCCAAGGAGAAGGGGTAGAAGTACAGCAAAGCACTCCACAGGGAAACAACCCAATGAAGAGGGTAGCCGAGCTTCTCACAGCTCGAAGCCAAGGCAGAACAGCGCCTCAGCAATAAGGCAGGCGGAAGAATAAGAACAAGACCTCACAATGGCCCAGGCCCAAGCCAAGGTCGAAGGCCACAGAAGAGCAGGTGGGGGCAACCAGCTGCTGACAACGCCATGAAACTAAACGCCTGGACCACATCAGGCTCAGAACAAGGGGCAGTGCTAGTAAACCGTCCCGAACGACCCCAAAAGGGGACCACCCCTGATGGAACCAATCCACTAAGTAGTGGATCTCCAGCCCCAAGCAGCGGACAAGACTGGGACGACTGCACCGCTAATAGGGCAGACGGAAGAAGAAAGAGGAGGTCGCACCCGCGACATACCGTAATGCCACGGAGAGCAGAGGCCCAAAGGACGACCACACCTCCCCAGCACATGATAGGGCTATATAATAGCTACCACTACCCCACATAGGGCATGTTACATCCCAAGAACATGGGAACCCTCTTAGGAAAAAGTATCCGCAGCAGAGGACAACAAAAAAGACTCGCGCCAACATGGCTGACCAACAGCCAAAACCACAATCAAAAAGGGGGCTGGACCAGCAGCCAACCGCACCAATGTCCAAGAAAAGGACAGGAAGGCACACTAGTCACACAGAACGCACACAACCGGGGATACTCGCAACAAGGCCCCAGAACAAAATGGAAGAACACCTCCCAAAACCAGAATGACTCACCGGTCACTGAGGGGGGGGGGGGGGGGGGGGCGGGGGGTAAGGGGAGAGGAGGAGGAGGACGAGGACGAAGCCCGCCAGAAACCTCTGAATGGCAGTCTGCAGGGGCATGGAACAAAAGAGTGCTATCAAAAGGATGGTCCACCAACTGTTCCCTAACGTTCTCCGGGAACACACTATCCCGTAGCCAGGCATGTCGGCGAAGGGCACAGAAGAAGCCATGGTACGACCGAGCACCTCCGAAATGTCCTGGTCATCCAACACATGGTGGCGCAGATCAACACAGGCACCCTCCCTAGAAACAGCAGACAGAAGGGAGTCAGCCGAGTCCCACAAGCAAGAAGTGGCCCTAGCCAGGACACACAGAGTGTTAAGGGCCCGCAAGGCCGCGCTGGTGGAGGCGAAGATATTGCGCCCCCAGGAATCTAACCAGCAATCCTCTTGTGAAGGGAAAGACAGACGGTCATGCAGCGCAGGGTGGTGTCGGTGCAGAAGGTGTTGGGGCACCGGGTCTCCCGTGGTGGGCCGCCCCCAAAAGTGAAGTGTGGAGCGAGCCTCGAAGGGAAGCAGCAGCTCCCGGGCATCAGAACCCTGATGGCGGCCCTCCAGAAAATGATCCGTGGGGAATGGGCAGCTGGATTGCCCATGCGCAGGATACCCGCAGCCGTGGAAACAGCCCGAGCGAAGGCAGCACCCGCCTCCATAGGGACCCACGGTGGGGAAAGCAGCTCCTCTGTGGGCAATGGCTGCAAGCTAAGGCGGCTGTCCCCCAGTCCCGCCGGAGGAAGGAAAGGCCAAGGGGGGAAAAGGGGCTGAGGAATGGGGGACCTGAGGCGCCTCCGGCAAAGACAGCGGGCGCGGTGACGGCGAGGAGCCGTCCTTAGACGACGCGGGGTAGAAAGCCAAGACGCGGCGACCCGTCTCTGGAAAAGACTAAACCATCAACCGCCGAACCTCCTGGGAGGAAGGGGCATCCGAAGATGAATCAGCAACCCGACGCCAGCCAGGCGCCAAAGAGTCCGCGACCGGGGGCAGTTCAACGTCGACCGGCGCCGCAGTGGACACCAGAACGACGCGCGTCGTAGGAGACCGTGGCTGGGCCGGAGCCGTGGGCGGCTAAGGAACGGCGCCGAAAAGGCATCAACTCGACCCCCAATGAGGCAGCCACCTGCAAGGAGGGACGAGGGGGGCTCGAGGACACAACCCGACACCTAGCCGGCCCCTGCAGCGCAGCCAGGGCCAGCAACCGCCGGCACCTGAGCGCCGCCACCTCGGCCAAGGCCACTGCCTGCCCAGAGGACCGAGGGGGACTCAGGGTCACTCCCGGAGCCCCAGCAACCTTTCGCGACACCACAGGGACCCCAGCGAGGGTTTGCGGCGAGGCAGAGGAGCCGTGGTCCGAAGGAGGGAACCCAGAAGGGTCGCACCCAGACGGCACCACATCCTCCGAACCTGTTGGGGCCGGAGCTACCAGCAACGCCGCAGAAGTCACCACGCGCAGCAAGGGATCTGCAGACGTCCCGGAAGGAGCCAACGAGGCCTGCAAGGCCGCCGCATAGACCTCCATCTGGGCTATAGTTGCCCCACAGCAGGAAACGGCGGATAGGGTGACAACGCGCGGGGCAGTACCACCCGTGGAGAACCCACGCCCCCAACAGGCCGGGGACCTGCCCTCGGGGACAAACTGCAACAATTACCAACAGGTGAGCGAAGCTCTTGTGGCCTTGGAGAAGGACGATGCCGGAGACGCAGGTGGCGGCTCTTGAGACCGTCCACGAGGGACGGACGCGGTGACGATGCTGACCTGGACATGCGTTTCGAAAGGAGTTTCAGTTGCTGACACGCCTCACAGTCTGTGAAGTCGTGGTGCTCTCCCAAACACCACATGCAGATGTAGTGAGGATCCGTCACCGACATCTGGCGCGTGCAAGATGAGCACGTTTTGAAGCCCGAAGGCATTGGCACACTGTTCTCAAGAAAAACATCCAAGGCGAAAAAGGGAGGCCTGAAACAGACAAGGAGTTACACGATTCCCCCCCAGCGCGCAGGGATGCTGGCCAAGAAAGTTTTCCGGGTCCAGTCTCATGCCTGGGCAATATTCTACGTTAAAGAATCTGCGGCTAGTAGTCTCTATCAGATAATGCTTGTTTTGTTTCTGAGACAGTTAGACCTCTTATATTCCAAGAGCTTATTCTCACGATGTATGGCTTTTTTAGCATTCCGTGTGCTAGGGCCACGTGCTTAATGCTCTTTGAGCCTTGCCAAATCTGTAATTTTTGTTTGCTGAGCCGCACAGGATCATCCCTGTGCAACTAGCCTTTATTATTAGCTCAACCTCTGAGATGGGGGGTTTCTGCTTTCCTTTTTGGTGCCCTTTAATGCAGAGTCCTGTTCTCCTTTGCCCTTCCACTGCATGGCTTGTATTCTTGCTGGAGCTTGACAGCTTGGGTAAAAACATCACCACTTACTTGCTCACTGCTGTACTCACCACCTTTATTCCCCATTGTTCAATCGGAACCGTGTTCTTCTTCAGGGTATTCACTAGAGAATAACTGGTGAACATAATTTTTTTGCTTTCATTTGCCTCCCTGGGGTCGTAAGGCTGTGGTCTCAATGCCATTTAAGCTAATTGATTTCAGGCAATAAATAAGTTAGCACAAAGCTTCAAGGCATTCCCTCGGTTCAGGGCATTGCATTTGCCTCTGGACACATGAAATTATATTTATAAAGCGTGATGGCTACCCTGAGGCCTCCCAGCGCTACAGATGGCACAGCCGATGGCTTTGAACTGAGTCCTTTCCCTGATCGGCAGCCAATGCAAGGATTCTAGGGCTGGTTTTAAAGACTGCCGGCGAGGGATCTGGAGAAGCAGTCGGGCGGTGCAATTTTGGATACTCTGGAGCTTACTGATGGTGTATTGTGGAGCTCCCAGATAGAGGACGTTCCCATAGTCCAGGCAGGAAAGGTTAAGAGCCTGGACCATGATCCTTCTGGCTTGAGAAGGGGAAGAATCTCACGCAACATCCTGAGTAGGCCAAAACAAGTGGCAGAGAGTTTAGCTGCTTGGTAATTAAAAGTGAGGGAACGGTCAAGCCAAATGCCCAGACTCTTAATCTGGTCTTTTGGGGCTGGGGCAGGCACGAGACAGTTAAGCCAAAGCAAGGCAGAGTTGAAAGAGGGGAAGTTGCCCAGGAGCATAGGCACCATCTTGTCGCCATTAAGTTTGAGGCATGAGAGTTCCATCCACCTGGCAACCTCCTAGGCAACTGCCTAGGATGCAAGATGACCTCTCTGGGTGGTTCAGTGCAACCACGAGCTGCTTGTCATATGCATAGCTGATGATTTTTATGCCAAATGGATGGACAATCTCTGTCAAGGGTCTCATATAAACATTAAATAGCATGGGGCTCAGGTAGGAGCCCTGAGGAACCCCACAGCTAAGAGGCAGCTGATTGGAAACAGCATCTCCTTCAAAGACCCTAAAGGAACGTTCACTCAGAAAGGATTGTAGCCAGGTTCGTGCAATACTGGATACTCCTAGATTTTTTTGAGGCTGAGGATCAGAATGTTATGATTGACAGTGTTGAAAGCGACACTGAGGTCAAGGAGGATAATCGCTGCATTACCCCCCCTTGATCCAGGATCCTCCTAGCCTCCTCAGTAGCTGCAAGGAGGGCGGTTTCAGTTCCAAATTGGGGGTGAAAACCAGTCTGGGAGGGATGGAGCAAATTGGTAGTATACACATACTCTGGATACAGCACAGTTTTCTTGTCAAAGTCAAAGATGCTTTATTCGGTTTGTAAAAAATACAACCATATAGCAACAGACATAATAAACATTAAAAAAATTACACAGTTCTAGAACATGCTACCATTGAAATGTAAACACAATGTTTCAAGATAAAACACGAAAACCCTATACAGTTAATTCTGTATCTAGTTTACATTAGCAGCATTTGTAGAACATAAACACTAAGCCATTCTAAGAATGCATTTGACTGTAATAGTAACAATTATACGACCTTTAGTTATGTGCAAATGTGCGAATAAAGTGCTAAGTATCATTGCCGTGTCAATGTATGTGCAAATTGGCGATTCAAAAGCAAGGTTCGGCAGCATCCTTCCTAAAGTGCAATATGCAATTAGCAGCACTTAGTCTAACTATATACAGTAAAATACAGATACAAAATTAAAACAAAGTGCAAGTGCTATACCATTCTAACAGTGCATATTATACAATAGCAGCGATTTATCCAACATACATGTATGTGCAAATTAGCATGATAAAGTGCATAATGTCGACAACATCTTCCTTAAAGTGCACAGTACATTTAGCAGCTAAGAAAATTCATATAATAATTGATTTTCTTACAAAAATACATTTTAAAATATAGGTGGCCACATGAAAGCATACGTCTGGGGTCTCTAGGTTAAACAATAGTTTCATTGCTGATTGTATATCATGCGTATTACGTTTTAAAAAGATGGGTTTCAAATAAAAATTTCTAAAAGAGGTATAGAAGGTACAAGATAACATAAAATGACACGTGCTCTGTTTTGATTTACCGTCACATGGACACAAATAAGTTCCGGGTTTTTTAGGCACGGGAAAGGCCACAAGGTGATGCACAATTCCTAGGCGGAGACGGGTTAGTACAAATCGATGGGAAGGAATACTGACTGTTGCAAGGTAAGATTGGAAACCTTCATTGATGTTGTATTGCTGGTAAAGATTGAATGTACTTTGTTTATCATATTTTTCCATTCTAATCCCAGCTGTATATTTCAAAAATGAGACCTTCAACTCCCGCTTTGATAGTGTGGAATCCATTGTTAAGTCATTAAAAATGTCCAGACCATACAGTGTTTTATACCAATGGTGTATGTGACTCAGCCAAGGGATATTCGATCGGCGGTCAAGTTTGATACAATCGGTTATTACGTCCTGCGTAAACTTTGTCTCCTCCTTAGCCCAAATTGAACGCCATAAGGACAAGGGACGGAGGGCAATTAAATCATTAACATAGTGCATATCTAGTTCCTTATGTATTAGCTCAATTGAAGCCGTAGCTGGGGCACTGATTAATCTTTTTAAAAACACATTCTCCTTACCCTGAACAAATTTGGCACTCTGTGCATCATACCCCCAAACCCCGGCCCCATATATAGCTGAGGAAATACACCTTGCGTTAAAAAGGGTTAGCATTTCATGAATTCTGTGATCCCCTAATTTAGCAGCAAATCTGAAAATACAGTTTGTATTCCTGACCATTTTAAAAAGAACACTTTTTTGTTCATTTATCCATCTCCCATCTCCTGAAAAGGTGATGCCTAAATAACAAAAACTGTTAACAGATTCTAATCTCTCCCCTTCTAAAAAAAAAAAGGGCTCGCATTTTCTTGATCTCTTACCGCACACCATAGTAACCGTCTTCCCTTTATTGATTTTCAATTTCCTGTTTTCAATAAATACGTGGAATTGATTAATTAAATGTTGCAGTCCATTATGAGTCCTAGAGAGGAGAACCGCGTCGTCCGCGTATAAGAGGACTGGGATAGGGTTATCAGTAATGGTGGGAGCATCTGCATTAATCTTTCTTAAAATTATGTCAACCTGATTTATAAAAAGAGAGAACAGTAGGGGGGCGAGTACGCATCCTTGGCGGATGCCTCTCCTGACTTTAAAAAAAGGGGTGCACTCGCCATCTGTTCCAAACCTAACTTTGCTGGATAAGTTTTTATACAGGCGGGCAAGCAGATGGATAATTTCAGTGGGGGCACCCATTGCCAATAGTGTGGGCCAGAGCAGTGCGTGTTCCACCAGATCGAATGCAGAACTCAAGTCGGCAAAACACAGGTAAAGATTACCAGCTTTGGTATACTTGCCGACTATGAGTTCCAGGTTCACGCACTGCTCCATTGTACCCATTCCCCTACGGAACCCATACTGTACTGGGGACAAGATGTTTTTCTCCTCAGCCCAGACTTCCAATCTCACTAATAGGGCTCGACTAAGGATTTTAACTGTCGAGTCCAGAAGTGAGATTGGTCGATAATTTCGGGCCTCCGACCTAGATCCTTTTTTGTAGAGGGGTATGATGATTGACTGGCCCCATGTCAGTGGTAAACTATCTTCCACCACAGCATTAAAATAACAGGTTAAAATTGGGGCCCATAGAGATATTTCATGTTTGAAAAAATCCATGGGTACCCCATCAGGCCCAGGTGCTTTACCCCCCTTACTGTTTTTAATTGCCTCTGTCACTTCACTTAAAGTTAAAAACAACTGCATTTTCTGCCATTTAAAACATGATACTGTGTCTATATTAAAAGTAGACCCATCTAAATTAAAATCAGAGTTAAAAATCTCTGAGAAATGCGCAATCCATGCAAGACAGCTGACATGGGAACTGACCTCAGGAGTATTATCATTCTTTAGGAATGGGCCATTAATAGTTTCCCAGAAAAGTTTATGATTTTTGGTTGCAGCGGCCATATCAAGTTTATTCCAGGCATCGTTTTGCAACCCCCTTTTCCTAGTTGCCAGGGCCAATTTATAATTAGTTCGTTCTTCTCTAACTCTTTCTTTATCTCTAGGTTTAACATCAAGCACTCTTTTTAACCTTTTTAGGGTCTTGGCACAATGTTTGTCAAACCATACAGTTTTATTTCTTTTAGGCTTTCTATTTCTTATTAGCAAAGAATTTTCAAATGTGCATATAATTTTCATGAAATTAGAAAGAACGGCGGGCGCCATCACGTTTGGTGCAAGGCAGTAATCAACTTCTCTGGTACATTTACAAATAATATCCTTCGTTAATTTGTTAGGGTCAATTTTGATCCATTTAATTCTCGTACCATTTGGTCTCACAGCAGTGATCCCATGGACAGATCTACCGTGCACAACGTTTTTTGGGCCCCAGCCCATTAACTCCACTGAAATGCTATTGTGATCACTCACAGGCTGCTCTGTTACCCAAACATTGGAGAAAAACGAGCCATTAGACACCAAAATATGGTCAATATTCGAATGGGCATCTCTCCCCCTAAATGTTGGGCACTTTTCATTATTTTTGTTCTTTGTACATTCAAGCAGCTCCAAATTTAATTTGGCTATCAGATTATTCAGTGCGCTGCCATAATTACTGTGCGGAAAATGATTAACAAAGACACTGTCACCCCCTGCATGCTCCTCATGATGACCGCAAATCCCCTTCCGGGCGTGACTACAAGCTTGGATGTTAAAATCGCCTGTCCACAATATTGCAAAATTATTCTTTGAGAGAGCAATTGCAGCTTCAATAGCACATTCAACATCAGGGACAATCTTATCCCGTTTAGGACCCACAATATTATTATAAAAGTTCACAATAATTAAGTCCCTGCCATGACTGTGTGTTAGTCGCAAAACAGACGCATGCTGGCACACTACTGTATGTCCCCCAACATTAAATTCCGTTAATTTGGTCGAGACCAGAGTCAGTAGGCCTCCCTTGGCTCTACCAGCCTTAGATGCTACTGCTGCCACGCTATAGGAGGTATAACCTTCAACTTGTATTTGTTCTCTGTGCCATGTCTCTTGTAAGCAGATTATATCATAACCACATGTAATAAAGTTATCCCAGAACGGGGTACATAATTTCGCAGCAATTCCCGCTATATTCCAAGTAATAATTACAAGGGAGTCAGCATGACTGGCTCCTGTACCTTCAGGGTGGTTAGACAAGAATGATGCTTCTGGACTTACTGTCGTATTAACGTTGACATTAACATTTGTCACAGTTACATCATTATCTGTATCATTATCTATACATGACACATTGTTAAGCAAAATTAACTTGGGCTCAGTTACAGCTTTTACGCGGCTTTGGTCCCCCAACTGTTTTTCCATAATTACTGTGTCACCCATTGCAACGCTTTCAAGGTTCGGGGCCAAAGATGAAGCATTCAGTCAATCATTCTCTATACATAGCCTGTACAGCTAGCCCATTGTTATGAATGTAATTTTTGCCAACATTTGGACTAGGAGTTCTTCTTGACGGTTGCTGTTAACACTACCCCACCATTGATTCAATACCTGCTTGTTTTGATCGCTGGTGCTAATGGCGGTTTCCTTATCAAATCCAGGTTTAGTGGTGGATTTCGGGGGGGTATATTGGAGTCCCTTTTGGGACATCTTTGGTTTCTGATGAGCTCCTGTATGGCAAATAATCGCTAAACTCTTGGGCAGCAGTTCGAAATCTCGGGGACATGGGCGTTGTTGGCGTCCCAACTGTAGGGTTGCATACAGCTAATGTGCTTTTGTTAGTAATATTTCTGGTGTGATCACTTGATGGTTGTGATTCTTTTTGTGCCAAATGATTGCTGAGCACTAGGGCGGCAGTTCGAAGTCTGTGGAACATGGGCGGGCATTGTTTGAGTCCCTACTGTAGGTTTATATATTGTTACTGTACTTTTGTTAGTAATATCTCTGTAGTGATCCATTGATAATTATTTTTGTGAGGGCAATTTAAGTTCCGTCTCTGTTCCTTCAAGTTGGAGACCATTTACAGTGACCCTTATGTCTTCCCCAGAGGTCTCCTGCAGGTTTGACTTTGGGACCCCGATGGCTTCAGCATTGGATCATGTTCGTCAGTGCTAATGATAAGCATGCAACCCAATAACAGTACCATCAACGATCATGGGCAGTCAGTGGTAGACTGTAAATGGGAGAGGTGGCCAAAAGCTGCCAGCATTGGCAGGGAAATTCCACAACATCAAAACAATGACTTCAGGACCCAGACACTCACCATTGCTCCAGGTGAATAAGATGAGCATTGCCAAGGACCTGGAACAGTGACAAAAATATAACCAAGTTATCATGGGCTCTGTACAAACCCCTCACAGTCCAAGGAGTTTAATCTCAACCAACTACTGCGGAAAATGTGATTATTGCAGCACAAGTAAGGGACAGAAAAAGGAACCATAATCTCACAAGCACAAAGGTATTCAATTTAAAATGAGTCCTGGTGTGAGAAGAATGTCTGGAGAAATAATAAAGGACCAGCCTAGATCTAAGGACAACGAACAAGTAGGTGAATTAAGAACACTTCCAGCAGCTTCAACATGGATTAGATGTGTCGGACATACATACTTAACATTCCGCCTGCACAAAGCACGGAAAGTCAGATGATAAACACAATTCGGCCCAGAGCCTGTGCCAAGGTTCTTCTCCAATTGCATGCCGTGCTCATGATACAGAAGTCCTTCAGAAAAGACACCAAATTAAATCCTGAAAGGCTGCCTTTTTCTACAAACTGATGCCTCGCTCAATGGTTGTCCTTCATGAATCAATTAGCGTATTCTGTTCTTCTAGTGGTCAGTGCTTGCCCATGAAACCTGTGCAGGTGCATTTTATGGACCAGAAGAGTGTATGCTGTAGAAAGTAGGGCAAATGAATGTGGGAAGTAGCATTGATAGACAAAAGATGAAAATATGGTGAAGGACTAGGAAAGATATCTCTGCCAATCAATCGACCTGCTTCTTGCCTGGGGAGATCAACATTGTCTAAGCGAATATTGCCTTGTTTTGACTGATGCATAAAACCACTTTATCCCCTTTCCCAGAACATCACCTTTGTAATAGCCATCACATCTGCACTGGTGAAGGAGATTCGGGCTCTGTGGTCTAAACAACATTAAGAACTGTCTGAAAATATTTCTATATAGAACCTAGCTAACTTTCCTCCCAAACGTAATTGCAGACATACATCGGTTTAAACCAGAGCATATTGCTCTATACCCTTTGCAACTACCGCTTCTTCGGCACGAAGATACCTTTATACTCTGAATGTGAAAGGGTATGTCAGGACTGATTGGATAAAAGATCAGAAAACGAACCTGCTTTTTGTCCATTATGATGATTGTGTATACAGCAATGAGGACATCCATGCAATCCAGAACCCATTCGATTGTCTCCTGTTACCCAGGGCAAACAGGCCCGTCACAGGAACATCCCAGGGCTGATACTTTCAGATGGAAAGGAGCTGTATAACTCTTAGTAAGAAAATCCATACAGTTCCAGAACGGTGCCTGATGATTACCTCGCCCATTTGAAAGGCACTTCTGGGTCAACCTGGATTTTTGCAGAAACATTTGCCCCACTAGAGCACTTATTTTGGGCGTCATTATTGTAAATGTCAATTAAATAAAACCTGTCCACCTCCACTCTTACTTTTAACTTTCCCACTTGAGAACATGGATTAAAGCTTGCTATTTGAATGTCATTGTCAATATCCTAATGTGACGTATGTAATTCTAGTTCTTCATAAACAACACATCCTTCTACCTGGCCATTCTAAACTGTGGGTTTAAAATTCCAGGGAAGTTTATCACCTCTGCAAGTCTCTACTTTCCGATCTGCCTTCCTTCTTTCGTTTTAAAAATAATGCGTTAAGAAGTTCTAGAGGCGTCTGTCTGACCAGTTTCAAAGTATAATTGGCTATCTTTCAAAGAAAGAAAAAATTGCATTTTGGTAAGCATATGTGTTACAAAGATATTTATTTTCTTATTTTAAAATCGGTTACCACATTTAGGCATAGATATTTACCTTTGTGAACATGGGCAACTCTTTCTTCTACCAACATAGTTTGTTGATTCCTATAGCACTTGCATAGCCATTATGCGGTTGAAATGCTTCCGTGACACCCTTTAGCAATGCAGTTCGACACCGTCTCTCATCGCATGCTCGCAGCCAGACTGCACGATGCAGGAATACAAGGAGCCACCCTCGACTGGATCCAATCCTTCCTTTCCGTCAGAACACAGAAGATCCGACTCCCTCCCTTCCTCTCCGAACCCACGGAAATCAACTGCGGAGTACCCCAGGGATCATCACTCAGTCCCCCCTTGCGCCATCGTCAGACAGAATGGGCTCAGCATCGTATCCTACGCCGACGACACCCAGTTCATCCTCTCGCTCACGAAGAATCCAGAAGACACAATTCTGTTTCCAGGAAGGTATGAAGAATGTGGCAGCCTGGATGAAGGACAGCTGCCTGAAGCTAAACTCAGAGAAGACAGCGGTCCTCATCCTCTGGCCTTGCTCCTCTGCCTGGGACAACACCTGGTGGCCCTCGGGAGCCCACCCACCTCTAAAGACCACACTCGGAACCTCAGCATCATTCTTGACTCCTCCCTCTCCATGAACCGCCAGATCAACGCCGTCGCCTCCACTAGTTGAAACTGCCTTCGCATTCTACGTTAGACCTTCAAGTGGATCCCTCCCAGACTGCAGAAGGAATGTCACCCACAGACTCATCACCAGCAGACTGGACTACGGAAACGCCCTCTACGCCGAAATTAACAAGACCCTTCTGCACAGGCTCTAGAACGCCGCAGCAAGACTCGTCCATGGAACACCACGCCATGAGCACATGACCCAACACCTACGAGGTCTACACTGGCTCCCCGTCAAGAAGAGGGTCACCTTCAAAATCCTCACCCACGCCTACAAATCGCTCCACAACATCGGACCCCCATACCTCAACAAGAGAGTATCCTTCCATGTACCTATGAGGAACTTCCGCTCTGCCGACCTCGCCCTGGCAGAGGTCATCCGCAGAAAGAGAACCGGCAGCAGAGTTTTTTCCTACATCGCAGCCAAAACCTGGAACGAGCTCCCTGTGAAGATCAGGCGCTCCACGACTCTTCTCACGTACAGGAAGGGTGAGTAGTGCGCTATACAAACCCCTGATTGATTGATTGTTATAAAGGACTCCCTTTTGAGAATTCACTATACAAAGACCTAGCCATTACTTCAGTCTTCCGTTAATCAGTGTAATCAGATGAATAAGTGAAAAAATAAATGTTTGGTCTAACTGGACTCTTATTAAATTTCTGCAGAATTATTTCTGTTAAGGTGATGAATATTATACCCTAGAGAATTGAGTTTCAGGGGGAAGTGAAGGCATATACCGTTCCAATTCTTATTGACTCCTGGATAGAATTTGACAAAATAGTTTAGCTGTACTTCGCTTTAAATTTTGCTTAAAGTAACTCTGAAGGTTGTGTCAGAAGAGATGTAAACCTTTAATTAATTGGACGTGAGGGGTATCGCACAACTCAACTACCTCAAAGCTTTCTTTGGAAATAGGTTTTGCACAAGAACCTGAACCACACCACAGAGAATATTGGGGGAGGGGGGTTTAAGTAAGGAAATTCATATAGGTGCAACACAAGGGGGCTGATGCCACGAGGTGTCTCTCTGGTGTTTGGTTGTGGGTATGACTCCAAGTCGTGCACAAGTGTGCCCTGGTGCACCCGAATGACAGTCCTCCAGGAAGTTCAAATCTAAGATCACCAAATATACTTCTTCTTAGAATGGTAGGACACCTGCTTCTAAATCATTATACACCTATAGCAGGTTTGTGTGATGGGATTATATTAAGAGTTTTGGATATTGCCTTTTGACAAAATCTGCACCAAGGATGTTTATCAGCGGCCCACCTCAGAAGACATGCAATTTCATGTCTACCCCCACCCAGATGATTGGCTGGTAAGGGCAAATAATGAAAAATAAGTATTCAGAAGGTGGTTAGCCTATGGCACTAGCTGGGGTTCACAGTGAATTCAAGGATATATTCCATAGTCCCAGAGAGAACAAGCATTTGCAATGCAATAGGTCTCGCATTATGAAACTTGGAGCTATTGGTCTTGTAAATGACTATTTTTAGGTTTCGTCCTGGCGTTGCAACTGCGTAGCAGTTGCTCCGCCCAGGCGAAATCTAATGTTATCGCTATAATGGGGACTTGAAACCGCCCCTTCTTCCATTGGCTAGCTCCATAAATGGAGGCTAGCCATTGGAAGAGATTGGCTGTCAATCACGTTTTCCCGTGAAAACGCGATTCGGGGGCGTTTCTGGGTCTTTTTTTAAGCCCCGCCCCTTGTTGCCGTGTGTCCTGGGCCGCGCTGTGATTGGCTGCAGGACCAGGACACCCCCGTGACGTCAGCCAATCACAGCACGGCCCGGGACCTGACTTGTTTATTCTGTCATTCCAAATGCAAGTCGCATTCGCGGCGCGGCGATACCATGTTTGTCAATGAGCATTTTAGGGCTAAGTGAGGTTTTTTTTCTAAATCTCAGCGAATGCTGGTAAACTGCGGTGTTGCGGGCGAAGAACCAATACACACCAAGGTCACTTTCGACAGACCACACACAAGGGTTGTCTTTTTGAGCAGTTGGCTGCAAAATCTTAAGAAGAAGCTATCACATACAGAAAAGTGTATGGAACTGAGGCTTCCTGCCTCTTCGGAGCAAGTCTCTGGAAAGACTGTGTTTATTCGCTAAACAGATAGGTCATCTGGCGACGAGGCCATGTCAGCAGGAGGCTTCTGTAATGAGACGCTATTCAGACAGGAAGCTTCTTGCTTGTGACAGCTCCGTCTCAGTGACCCATGTTCAAAGTTACCCAGTGTGTTTACAAAAAAGAAGGAAAAAAATGGTCAAGAAATGGGAAACGGCTGCCGAGCCCTGGTCCCGGCAGCCAGGCCAGCTGTCTAGATAGCAGCAACCAGATGGCACTGCTGGGATTGTCTCTTTCCGCAGCGAGGTGGCAATGGGATGGCACCGCGCCTTTCCGCCTGACTGACTCCAATCATGTCTTTCCCCAATGGCAGGCCCGGGCAATTACCAGCCTTGCAGGAGGCCCAGAGACAGGCCTCGCCCTGCAAACAAAATACAGCTTGCAGCTCAGACCAGCTGCCAAACCACACACATAGTGACGGGTTGAGAAAGGTCTGAAAATATCCCAACTCCGCCGCTGCTCCGAGAGAAAAAAAAAACCAGAACTTTATCGGCAGAAAAGAACGGTTCCCGTAAAGCCCGACAATAGACGCAACTTAATCAAAATGATAAGGACGTGTGCCAATCCGCGTTTACTTGAAATGGAGTGATTTTTTTTACGTGCAGACAAGTTTACAGAACTAAGATAAATGACATGAATGATTTCAATATATGCTCATACTTTTGAACCAAATGGTGAAGGTTAAAATCTTTCCTTACAAGGGCCTCAATCAGCCACAAAGGAAAACAGTAATCACTGTCTTTTCAGCCAGCCCAAGCGCATTTGTCAGCCCTTTCTCCGTCAATGCAGCCAGAGCAATCAACCTGCCAGGCATTCAGAATGGAAAAACAATCTGAAAATACCGGGTATAATGCACCTGCCAGGGAAAATGGCCATTTCAAGAAAAGCTACTGATCTCAGTGACCCTGCTGAGGAGGCGGCGGTGCAAAGGGGAAAGAAGGCTTCAAAGAATTCGCCGTGATCTCCCTCTCTCGCACATTGACACTTCCTTACAAAGCATGCCAATTACGGCTTTTGTGCTACTTAAAAACGAAAGCTTTTCTGGGGCCAAATAATCTCGGGGAGAAACAGAAAGACGTTGCGCCTTGATAAATTTACATGCAGAAAGCAAGGGCCATTTATTAATTGGAAACAGAGCTACCACTGTAGAGGCGCAGGGCAGCAGAGTGCCCGCCTAAATAAAAGTGCAGCTCGCACAGAATGAAGATTTCAGAGTATTGTGCAGGGAACTAGACTGCATCATTTAGGCCCTTCTAATATTGTCTGCTCTTGAAAAGGAGCCCATGCGTTACACACTACTACAGGCCTTTGTGCGCGTCATATAGAATGCTGGGACCTCCAGCATAAGTTGTGTGGACTGGGCTGATTGGGGTGAACCGTGTCTGCGATTCAAACACCCACGGCTAATTTTGATGGCTCGGGGCACGGTGCAGATTACAATCAGCCCCTTGCTCAAGATGGCTCTCTCAGAGCTCCCTCGATCCGGCCATTACCCACTGATTTCCTGATTATAAGTTATCATTTGCAAAGAAATGAGCCCGGTGGTTCCTGTCACAATGCAGGGGCATCACTTAGTGCTAAGCGACCTCTTCATAGCCATCTTTACAGATTATAAAGCAACAGTGAGCCAATCACCAGTGTTAGACGGGCTGGGCCTCACAGGGATATCTGCCCATGGCTACCGAGCACTCATGTGCACAAGAGGGGGCACCTGCCACTGATATACACATATGCTCTTAAATACGGCAAAAGCCATGGCCGGGATGTTTTATACGTACATCCTCTGCTGAGCTCTCCAGCAACAGTACAGACACAGCAATGGATTAGTACTGGTATTGGCAGAAGCAGAGACCCTGCAATGGATTAGTACTGGTATTGGCAGAAGCAGAGACCCTGCAATGGATTAGTACTGGTATTGGCAGAAGCAGAGACACAGCAATGGATTAGTACTGGTATTGGCAGAAGCAGAGGCACTGCAATGGATCAATATTGGTATTGGCATAAATGGGAGCGCCAATCAAAGCTCGAGCCTCGATGGAGGTCGAATGTTTGGCTCTGGACCAGCCCTTGTGCCATGTCGACTAGTGAGCCCAGAGAGAGCTGAGAAAGGCAATAAAGGCACCACCCCTCTCACTCCAGAATGGACAAAAACTGTGATAACACAGTGCGTTGTCATAAGATTTAAAAGTGAGCTCTTTTCACCAGAAACTGGAGGTCATGCATCTCCTTGAAATCTTGTTACTGGAGGCGCAAACTCTGTGGATGTCTAAGATCGTTTGCATTTTTTTGGATTAATTAACGGCTCTTACTGAAGAGGTGAGCTCCTCCTAAAATCAGTCTGTAATTCACACGTCAGGGGAGTCAGCAGTAACACTAACATTAACAAAATAAAGACAGCATCTTGTGACTTTCCACACACACAATATATATATATATATATATATATATATATATATATATATATATATATATATATATATACACATCTGAATTAGAAAAGTGCGGCTAATCACCCATGAGGGTAGCCAGGCGCGGAGTGTGTGTGTAACTCTGGGTGTGTGTGTGTGTGGCTACGAGTGTGTGTGTGGCTCTCGGTGTGTATGTGGATCTGTGTGTGTGTGGCTCTGAGTGTATGTGTGTGCCTCTGGGTGTGTGTCTGTGGCTCTGGGTATGTCTGTGTAGCTATAAGAGTGTGTGTGTGACTCTCAGTGTGTATGTGGATCTCTGTATGTGTATAGCTATAAGTGTGTGTGTAGCTCTGGGTTTATGTGTGTGTGTCTGTAGCTCTAGGTGTGTATGTGGCTCTAGGTGTGTGTGTCTATAACTAAGTGTCTTTGTATGGCTGTGGCTCTGGGTGTGGGTGTGTGTGGCTCTGGGGGTGTGTGTGGTACTAATTGCTGTCTGCTGAGCTTGTCTAGGTGTGTGTGTGTGTGAACTCTGGGTGTGTGTGTGTCTATGGCTATAAGTGTCTTTGTATGGCTGTGGCTCTGGGGGTGTGTGTGTGTATGTGGCGCTCTAGGTGTGTGTGGTACTAATTGCTGTCTGCTGAGCTTGTCCGTAGAGTACAATAGGTCTCCCAGTTGCAAAATATTAAGCTAATGACAATGTAAATAACAATAACATTTATTTATCTGTATTCAAAACTAAATCATAAATACAAATTTTAACATTTTCAATGCCAATAGCTCAAACTTTTTTCAAAGGCGAAACCATTGCATTGTAAATGCTTGTTTTATTTATGTGTTGGTTTTGAAAATAGCTAAATTAATAGCTTTGTCATTTACAATGCCAATAGTTATAACTTTCGCAAATGTGACACCTATAGCATTTGTAATGCAACATGTTTTGTATTTGCATGACTTACATGTATTGATATTTCAAATAACAATGGCTTTTAATTTTCTTCCAGTGTACTCAACCCATCACGTTTAGCCTTAAATTAATAATTGTTGACTAGGGTCTCTTGCTAACCACAACCAGATGAAACTCCTGGCAGAGCTTTGTTGTACCAAGAGAGCTTTTGCTTTTCTGCGTCTGACACCAAACCTGACTGTAGAGGGCAGCATCTGCTCACTGGTCACTTGTCCAACCGGAGGGATTTTCAGGAGGTGTTCTTGTTGACTTGCGTCAAAGCGATATTTCTTGTAATAACTGTTGATACTTAAAAAAAAAAAACCATCTCTCAAGATGCTTTTGAGTCGCATCCTAGTCAAGATAAGTGAAAAAAGTTTGCTACTTATGTGTATTCTGGTGTAGAGGCGTTCAGTGCCAGATACCGCACAGGGTTCAGGTTTGAGGAGTTGTAATTCGAGGTTTAATTTCTTGGCTCTAACTAATATCAAGGCTTGATATTGTAACGGCTACGAAGTGACATCTGCGAAAATACGCTCTACATACAGACAGGCTTGCAATGGGAAAGAAAATAGGACCAGGCACTAAAAAAAAAAAAAAAACAACGTGACCCGTGTTTGCAAATCGGCACAGTTTTGAACTAGTAAAGTTAGTGTATATCAAGCTATGGGAAGACCGCATGGCTTTCCCCTTGCTGTGGGAAATGTTTTTTGTTTTTTTTTTAGTTTTAAAGGAAAACTTTAGTGGACAAAAGAATGCAATGAAAAAATAATATACAGTATTAATGTCCAAGACAATGCAAGTAAAAAATCGTAGGTAATATAAAGAGAGAAAAGGGGAGGAAGAGAGGGGAAAGAAGGAGGGGAGGGAGAAAGATCCATACATAAAATGTAACATTTCGGAAAAACTTGCAAATGGAAATGTTTGTTTTAAACTAAGGGAAATTAACAGTAAAAAAACAGTCCACAAGACCACAAAACAGGCCCACAAAAGTGCCAAAAAAAACAAGCATTTACAATGCAACGGTTTTGCCTTTGGAAAAGTTAGAGCTATTGGCATTGTAAATGACAATTTTTTTTATTTATGTTTTCTTTTTGAAAACGATAAATAAATTGCATTGTCATTTACAATGCCAATAGCTTAATCTCTCGCAAATGCCACACACACCCACACCCACAGAGCCCCCCACACACACACACCCACACAGAGCCCCCCACACAGAGCCCTCACACACACTGCGAGCCTCCCCACACACCCAGACAGAGCCCTCCACACACCCACACAGAGCCCCCCCCACACAGAGCCCCCCCACACAGAGTCCCCCCCCACACCCACACAGAGCCCTCCACACACCCACACAGAGCCCTCCACACACCCACACAGAGCCCCCCACACACCCACACAGAGCCCCCCACAGAGCCCCCCACACACCCACACAGAGCCCCCCACACACCCACACAGAGCCCTCCACACAGAGCCACCCACACAGAGCCCCCCACACACCCACACAGAGCCCTCCACACACTACGAGCCCCCTGTGCAAGTTATACACTGTTGTTAGAGATGAACCGACCGCATAGGTAACCAACAGGTGTAAAAAGGACTTCAAAGGTGACCGACTGGGGAGAGAGATGATGATGTAGGAGTGAGAGAGAGAGGGATTGTGCAGATAAAAGAGGAGTGTGAAAAGGGTTGTACACAGCAAGAAGTCTGAGAGGGAGTGTGTAGATAATGGGTAGGTTTGGGTTTGCAAGAGATTAAGCTATTGGCAATGTAAATGACAATGCCATTTATTTATCTGTTTTCAAAACCAACACATAAATAAAAATTTTGTCATTTACAATGCCAATAGCTCTAACTTTTGCAAAGGCGAAACCGTTGCATTGTAAATGCTTGTTAAAGTAGGTTGCATCTGTGTCACAAGTTTTGGCAGTCAAAAATCGTACCTGCCAACAGACCCGAGTCAAAGTCACATGACTTTGATTTAATAGTTTCCCAGCGGTGAACTTCTGAGGCTCACTCCTGAGACCGTGATGTTAAACCCTCTGGATCTTTGCACAGGATTATTTTAGACCACTTAAGCATGTGACATAGATCCATACCCCCGAGTTTGGTATGGAAACGTGAGGTCACATCACATGAAAAATGTAATCCAGCACTCTGTATTGTTGCTGCTTTGTATAGTTCATTTCTGCGCGCAACATTCACTCCAGAGATGTGTTAGTTTTGTTTATCCGAAAACAAATGATTTGCGTAGGAACAATTGCAGCCTTGCGAATGAACATGCACATTTTTTTTAAACAAAAGAATTGCAAGAGCAGATAATGGTATAGACATGCTTCGCATGTACCTCGTTTGGAACGCCCTCTCCTGCAAGGTTGCTTTTGACAAGTAAAAGATGAGTCGTGCATTTGTTGTAGGAAGGCAGCGCGCCTCCCCGGGCTCCTGCGTAGCGTGCGTTTGACTGTCCCTTCTGAGTGACGCTCTCGCGCGCCTATTTTTGTTCGCTGCTCTCCACTTAGCCACATCTCACGCGCCTGCATGTTGTACATGCTGAACCAGGTCTCTGTAAATTGGCACTTTGTGTCCTTTCTCACACACGTCTGCATAGCGAACAGGCATACTTTGCAGATGACTCACACGGCCGCCTGCCTTCAAACCGCAAGTGCGGCGTTTGGACTGAAAAGCAGCGGGCGTCGCATTCACTAGAGGGCGCGTCTGACATCCAATCACCCCCTCGACAGCTGAGTCGCGTGAATCCCGCCCCTTGCTTCACTACATCCATGTGACACGTTCTGCGTTCTGCCCACAGCCAGTGCTCGAAGGAGGCAAAATAAGTACATGCATTGCACGAGTTAGAATTATTCCCACGTTAGCTTTAATCGGAGACGATGTGGTCTGACTGCCGACTCTGGAGCTGGGAAACCAAGGTTCGAGCCTCGGGGTCGCGTCCTCATCCTGTGATTCTGGGCAAATCACTTAATCTTCACATGACTACAAAAACAAGCAGCAACGCATGGATATCTCAGACCACTACACAGAGGCTTCCCAAGCAGGCAGGAATACCCGGAGGCATCCCAGCCGCGGAAGCAAAACCAAAAGTGCACGCGGGAGCGGTTCAAAAGCGCAAAATAGGGACAGCTTCCAAGACACGCGGACGGCAACCTGCACTGGAGTCTTCTCTGACCCTCAACGGGAACAGGGAAGTGTGCAGCCCCCGAATGTACACAAGCCCCCTCTCCACCGGGGTAGCTCCCTTCGTTTGAACATTTCAGCGCGGGGGAGGCTCAGCCGCTCGCCTGCTGTACCTTTAAACGGGCATGGGTCTCCCGCACACCTCGGCTCCCAGCACTTTCCCTCCCGCACTGCTCCTGGGTGCAGCGGGCACGCGGGCCCCGGGCTCTCACCTCCGTCCCTCCGCTGCTGCAGTAACAGGTGTCGCCGGGGACAGCGGAATGGCGGCCGGGAGGACCGAGCTGTGCGTGCGCTCTCCCAGACTCACTGGCCCCGCACTCCGCCTCTTCCAACGGCAGCAGGCAGGGGAGGGGCGCTCTGCGCAGACTGCGCTCAATTTGGGGGGAGGGGAAACGGGAGCCAAAGTGCCTGCGCTGGAGACCTGCGAAGTCGCCCCCTTGTGTGTTTTTTCACCAAACAGGACACCAGGTGTAAACGGGCGATCACGTGCGGGCTGCTAAAAACACGGGTAGTGCTCAGGCGTTACTGCAGTGCCTGCCCGCTAACCCGGATTACTCCTAGGTGCCACTTCCTTGAAAAATATGTTTCTAGGGAGAAGCGAAGATTCACATCGGATTCCCACATTTGGCAACGTGACTTTTATGGATTAGGCGAGTGGAGTCTACAAATCAGGAACAACAAGTCAGGTCCCGGGCCGGCCAGCCAATCACAGCGCGGCCCGGGAATGACGTCACGGGGGTGTCCCGGGCCGGCAGCCAATCGCAGCGCGGCCCGGGACAAAGGGGCGGGGCTTAAAAAAGCACCAGAAACGCCCCCGAATCGCGTTTGAGAGAAAGCGCGATTGACAGCCTCTGCCTCCCAATGGCTAGCCTCCATTTATGGAGCTAGCCAATGATAGGCAGAGGCGGGTCATCACCCCAGATAGAAATCAAGAGGTTTTGCTAGCGCATGCGTACTTCGTACGCATCGCTAAGGCAAAACCTAAAAACGGCCCCCACACGGGCATGTCAGACCCGCCCATTTGGCTTGCCCGATTGCCCCAGTCCGACCCTGTTGTGCACGAAAAACAACGCAATCTGCTATTAATCTAAGCCACACGGCTACGTCTCTTTCTCTGGGGTAATATGAGCATCGTTGTATTCAACCAGGCAAATGTATTTCGAGGTCATGTTATATAGTTACCTCTATAAACACTGAGGGATGCAAAGTCAGTTAAATCGCAGCTGTGCTTATTTAAATGCGAGGCAAGATGGCGTCGGCATTTGGACTTAACTTGAAACCTTGAAAAGATTTGAGGCAGAATAAGCAACTTTTCAGTAGCTTAAGAAGGACATCACTGGGGGAAACGCCGATGCTTGCCGTACTCACAGCGCTGGTGAAACTCCGTCGAGCCTTGTGGGCAGTACCTTCCACAGGTGTTGCGGCTTGGCTCAGCGGGGAACGCGGTGGACGCCGATGCATTGGAGACCACACGGCGAAAGGAGCCAAGAGAATCATCGAAGTAATGCCTCCGAAAGGTGCACGCAGCAAACGCGGCCAGGAGACGAATGCGACGGCTACCACAGGTGGAGGCGCGAAGGACATGAGCGGGGGTACCGTACAGAAAACTGGAGCAGGCGTTCCAGGTGAGAAGACGGGGGAGACCCCCGGGAAAGTTAAACAGACTATCTCTGCTTTATTTACGGCTGTGGAGGAAAAACGAAAGGGGAAGGCGTTGCATGTGCAAACTGCATCTCACGCGGATAATTGCCTGACAGTCTTCCATGCCGGAAACTGAGACATATACACTCACGGAGAATGTTAGTGTTTTGCCGGGGGTAGAAGAAGTAACGCTGCCCGAAATTACAGTAGAAATTGTCTCTATGGGTGTGCCACAAAATAATACTTGTATATCTGCATTAAATGGCGCCACCGGTCTGGGCATTATAGAGGCAGTCACTGAGCGGAATTCTGGGTTATTGGACTGCAATACTGTAGAACACCATGACGACTCAATCATGCTAGAAAAGCTTTCGGTGGCGCAGCCAGCTATAGCTATAGCGAATGAAGCTGAATCAGGTGATTTTTTCCCAGTCTCAGAGAATTCAGCTTCGTCGTGCGAAGATTTGGCTACACAGTATTCCAAGCAATTGCGCATGGACGAGGTTGATAATGAAGAGCTTGGGGAATATTTAGAGGATAGCCCGATCACAGTAAAGGGCGGAGGGGATGTTACAATGTTAGAAGGGGCCGTCGGAGAGCATCAAGAAGCTGGGGTGGAGCATATCACCCTAGCTACGATCTATCAAACAATTTTGAGCCACATGGACAAAACCGAGCAAGAAAGTCATAACATTCAGAATTCTTGCCGAAAGCTACAAAGCTCCATCCGGAGATTAGCAAAGTCGCAGTCTGACTTTGGAGAAAGGTTCACCGAGGTGGAAACTAGAGTGTCCAATATTGAGGATGAATTGGTAAAACAGAAAGCGGCTACAGAAATTATATTGAGGATGAATTGGTAAAACAGAAAGCGGCTACAGAAATTTTAAGTGCTAATAAGGAAGATTTGCTATCGAAAATGGCTGATTTTGAAAATCACGCTCGTCGCAACAATTTAAGACTCATGCACATCCCCGAAGGTAAAGAAGGGCAAGACCCACGTAAGTTTATAGTGGAGTTACTCCAGAAGGCATTCCCGGATTTGAATAAATGGGATTGGGAGAGAGATCGAGCGAGCCCATAGATATCCCTTCAATATTCGTCCTCAACTTGGGCAAAAGGTGACTAAACCTAGACCTTTTCTTGTGGCCTTCAACAACTTTCGCGCCAGGGAAGATATATACATGCACACCCGACCAAATAATAAAAGTATGGGTGAAGAGTTCACTTTTGTCGCGACACCGGACTATAGTAGATATACAATGGATAATCGCTGGCAGTTGCGACAATTAGTGAGTCAATTTCAACGAAAAGGTGCACAAGCGTACATCATGAACCCAGTGAAACTTAGTCATTTATAAGGAGAATGTCCGATTTTTCATTATTGTTGCAGCAGCGAAGGAGTATCTGCAGACTGTAAATGACTCTTAAGTTTCTTTTTTTTCTGATTACTGATCACTAAAGTGAAGTGAGGTATAATTTAGTATGAAAGTCTGTCATCTAAAGGGCTTTTTGGCTTCTTTTGCGTATTAATAATTTTCTTGTTGTGTCTCATACATAGAGGTTTGTAATGGGATTTTGCGCTTCTGCAGTATAGAATGTTGAAAAATTGCTTTCAAGATGAACTGGGAAAGGTTACTTTATTTAGTCCTGTGGGGAAATGACAGAGGGGGTGGGAAGCTAGCTGGCTGGCTACCATCAACAGGATCACGAGTCCGAAAGCCTCGGAAAAGGGAGGGGGGTATTCGGAGGGGGGGTAGGTGCTGGAGGGCACAGGGGGTTAAGGGGGAAAAAACCACAGTGACTACTGGTGACAATACACAAACGAAAATATATTACTGGCACAGGGACATCAAGTTAAGCTGTCTAACTAAATTAAAATACATGTGTTCAGTTAGAATCAAATCTAATCTGAGGACCAGGAAATTAATATCTCATGCCCCGTAATATTAAAATTTGTTCTTTCAATGTATCCGGCCTTAACAATGTCAATAAAAGAAAGAGAATAGCATCTGAAATTCGTTTTATTCAGCCAGATATTCTCTGTCTGCAAGAAACGCATCTGGCATGGGATAAACGGAAGCTTATAGCAGATTTAGGATACACTTTAATCGCTGCCTCCCAACAAACCAATATGACTAGAGGGGTAATGGTTCTCTCCAGACCGAATTTGTGCACCTCAGTTCGAAACTTGACTGATAAGTGGGGCAGATGGGTAATATCGGAACTAAAGGTGGGGGGTAGACAACTTACAATTTGTTCAATCTATGGTCCCAATATGGACTAAGGGGAGGTTTTGCGATGGCTAAATATGGAACTTGCGAATTGGAGATCCCCTTTAATTATATGTGGGGATTTGAATATCAACTTAAATACTATGGAGTTAGCTGCTGGTCCGGAGAACTATAAGGGTCACAAACCACGAGTTTTTAAAGCGCTATACAACTTGGTTAGTGATCATGGATTGATAGATATTTGGAGCAAAAATCATCCGACACTTCCAGGGTACACTTATTATTCTTCTCCGCACAAGAAATTTGTCCGTTTGGACTATTTTCTGATCTCCACATTCATGCATTATGGAACAAAGATGCACATATTCCCCAGAGTATCATCGGACCACTCCCCAATTTTAATCGAATGCCCCATAGTAAAAGCGACAAATCAGTCCAGGAGTTTTACATTCGATAGAAAGCTTTGCCTTGATGAACAGTACAGAGTATATATGAATAAATGGATATTAGAATTTATGAACATTAATTTAGGGTCAGCTAACATTGAGAAGATATGGGACACATTTAAGGCTTGCTTTAGAGGGGAGGCGGTGAGTTATGGGCTGTATCATCAAAATAAACTACGCTCTCATTTGCGAGATCTCTAACTGTTTAAGGATAGCGGAAGAAGAATTGATCAAGGAAATTGGGAAGATGGATAATTCAGTGAATATATCTGAGGCTGAGGGAAAAGTAGCACAATGTCGGGCTGGTATAACTGGGGTATGGAGCGAAGAGATAGCACAGAAATATCTAGTAAATAGACGACACACTCATGAATACGGGGAGGCAATTGGTCGATCGTTGGCTTTGAGATTAAAAATGAAGGCTACTTCTCGTATGATCCCCAAGCTACAGGATCAGTTCGGGGTAGTTCATGAGGAGCCGGGGGAAATATTGGATATATTTCAGCAATTCTATGCGGAATTATACACTCACCAGCCAAATCTAGCAATGGGTCCGGTCCCGGAAGAGGGCATGATCAATAAATTAACTGATAGTGAGATACAATTCTTAGATAGCCCCTTCTCTATGGAGGAATTAGAGGCGGCAGTTAAAAGCATATCGAATGGAAAGGCGGCAGGCCCGGATTTTATTCCCGGAGAAGTATACAAGTGCTTTTTTGAGCCATTGAAAAAGGTCATGTTGGAGACTTTTAGAACGGCGCAAATGGGGAATGCTCCACATACTTGGAATGAAGCATCAATCGTTGTGTTTATTAAAAAGGCGAAGCCTCCTGAATTACCCGGATCCTACCGCCCAATATCTTTGCTTAATTGCGACAGCAAGATCTATTCGAAAATGATAGCGAATCGCTTATCTAAGGTCATCACAACTCTTGTCTCAATAAACCAACATGGGTTTATCCCAAAAAGAGGTACAGTTGCACATATTAATAAGGTTATCACTTTATTTGATATTGCAGAGGGGGAAAAAAAAGAGATCTAGCAATGATATTACTTGATGCTGAGAAAGCTTTTGATTGTGTGGAGTGGTTATATTTATGGGAAGTGATGAAAAGAATGTGATTTGGAAAGGCTTTCTTAACAACAATACAGGTTCTTTATAAATCACCTAATGCAAGAATAACTGCTATGAGCCTGAAATCTGAAAAGATTATTATAACCAGAGGGACAAGGCAGTCCATGCTCCCCATTGCTTTTTGCTTTATTTATAAATCCTTTTATTATTCATTTGTTAAATTCACCTCACATTAAACCATTTATTGTTAAAGAAATTGCATACTCAGTGTTTGCATATGCTGATGACATCGCGATAGTTACAGTTGACCCCGGGGAGGCAATAGAGGAGATTGAACAAATAGCCAGAGAGTTTGGAGCCATTTCTGGCTATAAATTAAACTACGCAAAAACTCAAGTACTTTGTACAAATAATATACAATTTAACGATCCAAGGGCAACGGACGAGGTCACATATTTAGGTATAAAAATTAAACTCAAATGCAAGAGATAGTCGACAGTAATTGGGAAGAAACAACACAACAAGTAAAGCAATCATTAGAGAGGTGGGGGCGGCTGCAATTATCTATAATTGGCAGAAGTAACATTATTAAAATGAATGTTTTCGCTAAGATATTATATTTATTTCGTAGTATCCCTTTGGAATTTCCATTGCAGTATATACAACAACTTCACGTGCTTGAAATTTTTCTGGGCTCCGGGGAAAACCCGGCGTGCTATGAAATGGCTGACGTTACCTGAGGAAAGGTAGGGCGAGGGTTACCGGATTTTTCTATTTTATTATTATATCTGCTTTCTGCAAAGAATGAGACTCATGCTGACAGGGGAGTCAACTGAGGCGGAAGCTCCTTCGATATTTTTCTTGTTACTAGGAGAACATGCAAAGGGATGTTTATTAAAGGAGCTGGAGGGGAACTATTACAAACGCACACGCTTTAAGGTATTGGAGTCGGCCTTTAAAGTATGGTGAAGCGTACGGAGACTCATGAACTTTGGTAGACTTACTTATTATACTCCTTTTAGTGCAGATAAATTACTCCCTTCCGTGTTTTGGGACAGAGTGGAAAAAGGATTGGGCAAAAAAAGGGATATCTAAAATAGGTGATTTATAGGACACTAATGCAATATTTGTTACATATGGTAATTTAGTTGAAAAATATAAGTTGGCCCAATCCTCTTTTTTTAAATATCTCCAAATTCGGGATTTTTGTTTAAAAAAGCAATTTAAACCTTATCCCAATAAACTAGTCGAGGGAATTCGCCTCAAGAAAAGGATAGGCTCATTATATTTAATCTTGATGGAGTTTAGGATTGATGACTTGCAAAAATATAATGTGTACTGGCAGAATGAACTAGGAGAATTAGAATTGGACATTCAAGACACTATAAGTATGGCTAAGGAGGTATGTCTGGCTGCTAACTTAAAGGCTCAAATATATAAGACGGTGTTTAGGCTATACTACACTCCAAAGCGGATGGCTACCTGGGGTAATAAAGTTGATGGTAAATGTTTCCGCTGTGGCGGGGCGGATGCTGATATGTTGCATATTTTTTCCATTTTCCTAAACTGTTGCATTTCCTGACCAGTATCGAAACATTCATTGCTAAGGTTTTGCATATCCTGCTTAAGATCTCTCCGGCGCTTATGTTATTGGGAATAGGACAAAATGTTTGTAATGATAATGTATTACGTAAGCACAAATATCTTTTATTTATTGCCATGACGGTAGCGCGCTTATGTATTGCAACTGAATGGCTTCAGCCTGAGGCCCCTACATTTGAATTTTGGAGAGCCAAGTTTTATAATATTTTTGAACTGGAATGGAGTTTATATGCTTTGAAGGGGGTAAGGAAGAAACGCACTGGTATGTTAATTTGGAGTGCTCTCAAAGAATATTTGGAGTAATGCTGAGTTTATCAGTATCTAAGTTCCATGTTTGAAATTGTTGATATGTGTCAGTTTACCGAATGAATTCAATCTGTATTGTCACCGGTATGATTGTGGAAATAAAAAAATAAAATTAAAAAAAGGAATTGTTCTTTAGCCCACTCTGCCACCCCAGTTCAGACATGGCTATATGCAAATCAGTCTGACCCTGTGCCTCATGGGAACAGTCCAGCCCGAACTGCCAAGCCAAAGAACGGTGATGGATTAAAACCAGATCTTTTGACTGGGTGTGAGTGTTTGATTGATTCAGATGCTCCGTCCATCACCACCCCCTTTTGTACCGCTTTTAGCCGCCATAAGTGTGGCAGGGTATGCTCAGACGTGAGTCCCTTGCTCACTTTGCCACTGGATGCAAGCAAGCCGGGCTGAAGACGGCTGGAATGCCAGAAACCGGTCCTCGGAAGCTTGTTTCCGGTCCAGGGAAGACATGGCTTGGCAGTTCGGGCTGGACTGTTCCCATGAGGCACAGGGTCAGACTGATTTGCATATAGCCATGTCTGAACTGGGGTGGCAGAGTGGGCTAAATAACGGTGATGGATTAAACCCAGATCTTTTGACTGGGTGTGAGTGGTTGATTGATTCAGATGCTCCGTCCATCACCACCCCCTTTTGTACCGATAGTAGATAAAACAGCAGCCACATAAGTGGACCACAGGAGCAATGACATCTGACACCAAAGTAGGGACTAGGTTGGCATCAACAGCTCTCACCCCGCTATAGACCAGAGCTGTTGCAATAGCAGTGATTACACCAGTAAATGTGGCATGGACAACCGCTGCCAGCAAGGCAGCAACATAATCAATGCCCAATTGTAAATACAGGTTAAAAAAAGTGACAAATGTAATGCTTTAATCCATCTCAGTCAATCGTAGATGTTCTGGACAACATTCCAGTCCGTGGGTTTTTTGTCCCCACTGTGCAATTAGACACAGACAAGCATCTGTAAGTTAGCCATCGTCCTGTTCCAATAGGAACAGTTCGCCAAAAGTTTAAGTCATATTCCCTCTGATCGAGAACACAAGCAACCGCAGTGTTTTCACCTTGTGGGCCACATCAATGAGATACAGCTTGAGACCTGGGGTGCAATGAGCAGAGGGACCATGGCTGGGCATACCCTTTGGCCATCTCACTCTGAAAAACAGGTACTGGCAAAGACAGTAGATCTTGCTTTTATATTCTAGCATGTAAAATCAGTGGCAGATATGGGCACATAATGGTTGACATCCCCATGTACACTACTTATTTCTGTGACTTCAATGTTTGTACCCCGTTTTTATTCCCTAATGCTGTGGTGCCATGCAGCAGGGATACAAAGTAGCATGACATCAGCAGTCTTGGTGCCTCTGTTTGGATCTTAAAGGCAGGCCTCTTGGCTTTGTCAATGCTTTGTACCTGGAAATAAGTTTGTTTATAATACTGCACAAGGAAAATGATACTCTCATTAAACTTATGAAGTCACTTTACTGTCAAGGTTGGCTTTATTATGCTGAAGTTGGTTGCATACGTAGTGGTAGTTCGAAATTATACCAATTACAGAAGAAGGGTTCACATAGATGTTATTGTGACGCACTCAACCGGGACAACTTTTTGAACCATCTTTATTTCACATGACTTGTCTTAGGAAGTGACAACCAGAAGAAACAAATTTGGCATCGATCTCATCCTTGCATACAAATGGAGGCCTGTGGCTGTGTGTAGATTCTAGAAAAGGCAGTTCCTTTCAAAACTGCAATACAAAAATGTACATGTGGGGAACTCTCTTCTTTCCACGAAGGTTCAAATGAGATAAATATTGGTATTCACACTTTTCCAAAAGCACTCCGTGTCATCTACCCAAAGAATGGAGAAGCTGGTTTTCAATCTCTTTCGAGAGGGTGGAGATGTTGCACGCTGCTCGACATGGTGGATCACGTTTCCAAGATGTGGAGAAGTGTTGGTTCATGTCTTAAAAACAAGGTCTGTAAGCTTGGTTCCAATGTGTTGTTTTATGGACAAGAGCCTTTCATTTCAGTTCTGCACTCCTGCGCATAAGCTCTCAGGTTGCTTTAGACTTGGTGGCTGGCTCAGTCTCCTGTTCATACTCAATTTCCACATAGGCTCGCTTTTTCGGTGCAGTTCCTTTTAGGGGTGTCTTGCCTTTTGACTTTACTTTGCCGGATGCTTTTCCAGTCTCCATCTCCTCTTCACTCGAGGACTTCACTCCCTCTTCGTCACTGCTGGCTTCCAACTTGTCCATGTCCTGCACAAAGAAATAATAATTCAGAGACAACGGATACAAAAGCCCTGAATGTGATAAACAACTGCCATTGACAAAAGACCCATCAACCAGGACACCATCAGATTAGAGAGCAAGAAGTGTAGGACCCCCCTCCCCCTCCAGTTGAAAGAACATATACACATTGAGTAATAGTGACAGGGGGAGGTCCCCTTCCTTCTTAACCCCCATGAAATTGAGAGCTCACACTTGGTCCGCCCGCCTAGTTGCTGTACACCCATCATGCATACCTAAATGAAACTGTATGAAAAACTTGTACTTTGCTACAATGTATTTTTCTCAATTTCTTAAGTTGGAAAAACTCAATTAAAAATGAAAACAAAAAAGTTTAAAAAATAAATTAAAAAGTAAAACAATTCAGCACACCTTCTCCATATATAAATACCTAGGATCTGAAACAGCACCTCTGTATCAAACAGGACACAACACTGCTCAAATTTATGAAAGAGTTGAAGATGGACCTCTTTCAAGAACACTACATCAATATAGAACAGTACACTTCTGGTCAGATGGCGCTCCTA
Organism: Lissotriton helveticus; assembly: GCF_964261635.1. NCBI lineage: Eukaryota > Metazoa > Chordata > Amphibia > Caudata > Salamandridae > Lissotriton > Lissotriton helveticus. The sequence goes on from NC_136072.1 coordinate 527,695,931, forward strand.
TTACATGTTGGCTGAATCCTTGATTTTGCTCCCGGACATCACTCCACAGCCTTTTGGCTAGGCACGCCCTATACAAATATCTCAAATCAGTCTCAGAGAAAACAGGGCTAAGGTTACCACTTTATGGAAAGAAGAGAAATAGGACTACCGGCAGAGATACATGCGTGATTTCAATAACTGAATATAGAGGCAGTACAAACAAATTAGAGCGCAATATGGGGTTCTCAGTACTGTAAGGTGCTGTAGGTGATGGCTGCAGTTCACAGGTGTAGATATGTGAAGTCTAGGTGTGCAAAGAAAGAATTATGTAAGTGGAACAAAACTTATTAGGAGAAGCTAATTTTTTCTGAGATGAGATATCTTTGTTCGATTTTATGAAGGTCCCAGTATATTAATACCCTGTGGGTGCCTATGTACTAGAAGAAAAAGGGAGTAATGAATCTAATGAAATATGCACACTGGAAGAGCTGGGTGTGGATCCAATGCCAAATAGCACGGATGGTCTAGGGTAGAATTAATGAGCAATGGTAGAGCTGAAAGTAGGTCCCCTGGCCCGGTAGAAAGTAGTAGACATGAACTGAGGTGCAAAACCAAAGACTCAGTGTGTATGTATGGACTGGAATAACAAGACCTGTAAAATCAGGAAAGAAGAGGTTTTGAAGCTGTTTACAGAAACTTAAAATGTTCATTGTGCTACTTCAAAATACAAATGCAGTTGAGAAAAATAAAGTAAATACTGCACCTTAGTTATGACCATAATTCATAAATGTAACAAAAAACAAATGCTAGCAACATACAGCTGAAATTTAAAAAAGGATATGTCTCAGAAGATGAAAAAGTAATTTACCTCAAAATCACTCAAATCGCTTTCTTCCACTTCATCGTCCTCCACAAACTCCCTCTTACCAACATCCTAAGGGAAAAATTCAAAGATTCAATTTGCATCAATTTCTAGCAAAGTTCAGATTACTCAGAATGTTTGCCTCCTAGTTTAGCAGTCACAGAGTCGTCGGCTCTATGCATGACTATTGACAGGACAGGTCAATGCATACAAATTGGGATTATGGGATCAACTGTAGTCGCAGTTAACAATTGCAGGATTTTTGTAGTCCATTAAGCTCTGTAAATTTAATGTAATGCCCAAAACTTGTTCCCTTTTCAATCAATTTTGCAGCTCGTCTGCATTTTTTGTTGTCTGTGCATACATTTTGGTAAAGTAAATTACCCAGTTTAGTATTCAATTGGATTGCGCTCAGATAGCCTTGCCATGTGATGTTTTTGTCGCCCACCCCCCTAGAGGACCCCGATTTGTCCTCCAGGGTGTTTACCACTAATCTGGGAGTGACCTGCGGTTTAAATGCTGATAAGTAGGATTGCGTTTTAGGCGACACATTTTGATCTCGTAAAACTGATTGGATATTTGCATCTCTATTGGCATTTTGTATGTTTAAAAAGTGTAAAGGTGTTTCATAGTAATTGTGTGCACTTTGAACATGTAAACAAGACTGTCCTGACAGGCCTAGCCTCTCTTGTCGTTCCTTAACTTTACCCACAACAATGTATTATGCTTCAACCCTCATGGGGCGGCCAGTCCGTAGAGACCCATGTGCATTTGTGTTTTCACATTTCTTAGGGTTGCTCTTCTGCCACTCATCAGCAAACTGAAAAGAGCTCGTACAATAAATTATCCATTGCTGCTCTTTGATAGACTATACCATAACTTTCTCTGTGGTCTTCCTGGGTGAACTCCTCGGTGCAAGCAGCATGGCTGTTTGTATTCTGTCCTTTCCAATGAGCTGCTTCCTGCCACAATCAGATACTACTTTTGATTGGATGAGGTGGCTCTTTATCAGACCACACTGAACCTATCAGAGCATACAATATGGTTCACTCTATAATGCCATCCTTGTGGGTTGCTCCTTGCTGCTACGAGGTGGATCTCTCAGACCATAATAACACTGCCTTTGTATAATGCCATTTTCCATAAACCATTTCCAGTTTTTGTCTGCTGCTGGATAGACTATAATATGGTTTGCTCACTTCCGCTCCTGGAGGGACTCCTCGCAGCAGGTAACCATGGTAGGGTGTATAAAGTCCATTTCTATGAGCTGCTCCCATACAGGCCTTGGTGGGGTCTTGCTGACTGCATAACAGTTGCCCCTTTGTCGCCTCACAACAAATCCCATCAGAGTCTGAACTATGGCTAGATGTATAAAGCCAATTCTTAAAGAATATGCCTCACCACAGTGGGATCGTCAGGCAGATACTATGGCTGCTTGTCTACAGACTGATCCTCCGTAAATCCATGGGGGATCTGTAAGAGCGTGTGCTCCCTGCTGCTCCTGAATAGATTGCTCAGAGCATATACAAGGGCTGGTTGCATATCGCCCTTTCCTGTAGATTACACCTCGGCCACTCCCGAGTGGACTTCAGAACAAATACTTTAGATGATGTAAGATTCTATCTACTTTCAACCCGGGTAATTCTTACGCCAATATTTAATATGGTTGAAAATGTATGATACAAACCAATCCTAACCTTCTAGGTATCAGAATGCATGCATGACCATGTCTGTTCTCCCAGTTTTCTCCTACACTTGTGCCCAGGTTCATTTACACACTTGCCACAGTTTGAGCAATCTTTGACACACAATACTAAAACACTTCCCACATACGGCATACTGTCCTCATAAGTTTCTTTTAAGCAATACAATAGGTTCTAATGTCCATGCATCAAATTTCATTTCTTTTTTCTTCAAATTCCAGTCGAGGCACAATAATAAAACACAATAAGAGCACAACTGTGGTCCAGAAGCAGAATATCAAAACACTGCCAAAAAAGACTACAATACAGATCAGTGCACTGTTCAATCCATAGGACTTTCAATAAGTAGCTTTCTACCCATAGGAAAAAGCTCTTCAGCTCCTCATCATGGTTCTGAAGCACATTCTTCTAGAAGTTCTGAAGGACAGTGCTCTTGGAGTAGACAATGATGCATTGACGCTTTCTGCAGTATAGTAATGCGATGCAAATCTTAGAATTTCTCAATCACCTTTTCAGCCTAGGGTGGCTTTCACAATCCAAACATTATGAAAAACTCAATATCAAAGACTTAATGTGGAGTTAACTGACAGTTGCCTCGAAATAAAGGTTGAGTTAGTCCTAGGAATATAGTCTTTAGAGTGACTCATGGAAAATGGTCACTCCTACTGTATTAGTCCTAAAAGGTCAATCAGTACGTGCTCTTAGTGAGACATGGCATAGAAAGTCTCTTCTTTCTGCTAGGAGTATTAGTAGAGGTAAAAACCAGGATTATGCACACCAGTTTTTAGTTGGGGAGGATATGCTTCGACTACTGTTTTGATTCTCTTGTTCATTATGTTGGATCTCCACTAGGTAAATGATCATAAGCGAGCAGGAGGATGAATGTTCCGCACTATGGACTCCCTATGTATCAGTGTACGCGCAGCATGTGCTCTTGGGCTTAATACAGTATACAGTGCAACAGGCAGTTACCTTCTCCTCTTCCTCCTCTGCTTCTGAAACGTCGGACTCGCTCTCTGCCTCCTGATGCTCCAGGGCTTTGTCAAAGGCATGAATGGGGAAATTATAGATATCACCGTACTGTGAGAAAGTAAGAGAAAGTGGAGAATCGATTAATGCATGCAATCCACATAATAAGAAAAAAGAAAATATGCTTCAATGTTTTTATTTAGGTTTACATATAGCACAATGTGTCATGTACTCCCTATTTTATAATACTCAGGACTGCAGCAAAACCACAGACTTACTAGGAATTACTAATGCCAGCCTTGAAAGAGCAGCTACTAGGGATAACGGCCCACTGTTTACATCATGATTAAGGCTCCCAGTTTTCCATTTTTACAGATAAATAGAGAAAGAAAAAGCGGAAAAATACTGAAAATTGTGTTTTTTATGAAAGACTCTCCATCAGAAAACTCCTAAAGACCTGGATCTTTAACCTCTCCGATGACTACTCCAAGGCAGCCATCTAATCCCCTACCGTCACCAGGACTGGTCATCCAGGATTTTCAGCGCCAAGATGCTCCCTCCGGAGCGAACGTTGCGCTTTAGAAATTCCCTCACAAATATCACACAAATATCACAAATATCATGAATTCCAGGCAAAAGCTGAGCAGATAGGCAGCATGGGGAGTAACAAAATAGGATCAGATTTCTGTGAACACAGACATATATCAACATATATTTGTAGTATAACACTAATATGTAACTGAGGGTGTAGTGTTTTGTTTTATAGTGTTATGTAGCTTCTTAATTTGCTAAAATGTGACAGGCATCCATGTATGAGTGTACGTCTAAGAGTTAAATAAATGTGGAAATATACAATTTTACGATTCCATTTATTGTGAAAACACAAAATAAATATGGATAAATACCAATAAGATGGCCAAAAAATAAATATGGATAAATAAAAATGAAAATGTTAAAAAAAAAAATACCATAAAACAGGGAGCCCTAATCATGATCAGGACAGGTGAAACACTCCACAAAGAGATTTTAACAGTTCCTATCCCTTAAGCCTAAAGGGGTACTACTGGCTAATGCACTCCAATAATGAGCTTTCAAAGAATGTGGGATCTTCCAACATTTCATAAATGTATGAATTCATGTGCGGGTCGGAGTATTTTGGACACAGCTGACTGCAAAACACCTACAAGCACAGTTATGACCCTCCCCTGGATTGTGGCACTATTTGGATAAAGCTGCAAACAGCTTAATCCCTTAAGAGTTAAAGATTTTTTTTACCTCAGTGCTAAATCCAACGTAACATTTGTCCAAGCTCGCATTAGGCATGAATTTATGAAATGACCCTGTCAACTTTTACCTCTTCCCTTGTTGCCCCAACCCTCCAAACAGTTCATCACACAAGATGATGGATGCAATACCGCAGAGAGTTTGAATTTTGTGCTGACCAGTTGTTAGATTTTTCTTTGTATATGGTTAGTTCATCCACTCAGTTGAAAGGACAAGAAAATATGTAAATAATTTGTGAATGTCTACCATAACGTCCTTACCCATATAATACAAAGCACTAAAAACCAAAACACAACGTGCACACCTGTAACTTTATCCCCGTGGGTCGATGTACGGAAGTGATGCACTAGTTTCTCTTCACTCTTTCAGAAAATGCAAATTGTTGCTGCTATACTTAACTTTCCATTAACAATAGTTTAGTGAAGGACCTACCTTAGTGTTAAAAGATATAGGTGTCCACTTACACAACACCCTCTTACAATTGTGCACAGCACTACTCCTTACTAAGAATACACCAAGCTTGCCGGTAAAGCATTATCAGAGACCTGAAGAAATGCATATTACAGCACCCACTTGGTACACAGTCGATCTGGAAGATTCGGTTCTACAAGCGATGAGATCTTCTATGTTATAACCATCTATTTATTGGGACAGTGGCGCTTGAATGATTTTCAGAGTGGGGGTGTTGTCCAGTGAGTCACTTCCCTATCCAGCAGCCTCCAACACCCCTAATATCACAGGGATTTTAAACAATTGTGACACTGAATGGGTAATTCTATAAGTAGCCATACCTTTCTTGTACAACACGGTGCCCACCTCCCCAGTTTTGCCACCCTTCAACATTTTTGAAAGAATGAGATCTGGCAGAGTATTTTAAAGCAGCGAAATAATTATTCCACTGAGCCATCCAGATCAAATAAATAAACAAATGCAGATGGCTGCCTTCACTGTTAGAGCGCACTTCCTTGTGCTATTCCAAGAGCAACTACTTAACGCAACTGCAGATTTAGCAACATTTATCAGACAGTAAAAATACACCCCACGCAAAAAGCGCCTTAATATATGTAACCTGTTACATTATGTGGCTTTAGTTTCCCGAAAAATCGGTGTTTCTTCGCCAAAGTAAAGAGCCGATACTGAACTAGAACACTAGTTTTATATCGGATATGGGTGTAGATGCTTGGCAGTAGCCCGCCATCTAGTGGAAAGTTTCGCGCCTGTCTTCCATAATGATGTGAAAATCTAAACAGCAACAATGTCTCGGGTGACAATCATCCCTACCTAGCGCATCCAACCAATTTATTAAAGGAGCATTTCCTTGCGAAAGCACTTGAAAGGTAAACTTGAGCTAAGCACTGCCATTATGGATGGACTGCTACCGCAGAAAATTCCCTTCAACAGATGTTTCTCACATGAGTCAAGCAGAACATTTCGACACAAGTCACTTATGGACAGAATATCTTCCACTACGAGACCAGTGCAAAATGTCTACTTCTGTCAACAGATGGCCAAGCTCTTTACTCTTTTTCGGAGTTGTGACCACATTGTCCTAGTACAGTTTGATTAGAATTAAAAGAGGTTCGTGATATTCAGTTGAAAGACTTTGGGGCTGAGCTTCTATAAATTAATATGGAGTTCCATATCCAGTTGCCTACATTTCCCAAGCGGTCATTTCTTCCATGCAGTCTTCCATCTCAAGAGAGGTGTCCAGTTGTCACTTGGAGAGATGGATCGGTGAAGGTGTGATCTCCCTTTTCATAGTTGGCATGGACCACCATTTTAGGGATTGTAACAAGCGACGCACTGCAAACACCATGTCTGCTTAACCCGGCTCTTAACTGTGACGATTCGCTGTCTCAACCTTTGCAGTGTGAGTGTATGGGTCCTGGTACTAGGTATTCTCCTGTTGATCTTAGACCTAGCTGTGAATAGACAATTATATGCGCTGAGGCACGGAGCCAGAATTTGGATAGGTAATAAAATCACCTATAATACAAAACTGATGTTATGTTGATTTGGATAGCGCGCTAACCACCATGGAGATTTTCCAGGCACTTTGCCAGTGGGTAGGCGTCTGTCCCCCTTGAAGAATTTATTAGAAGAGCCAGGTCTTCAGCTTTTTGCGAAACTCAAAAAGCAATGAGGACGCTTTGGTGTGATGTGGGAGGTTGTTCCATGCTTTGGGGGAGATGTAGGAGAAAACACAGACTCCAGCTTTTGTTCGGTGAATGAGGTTATGTGAGCTGGTGAGAGGCTGGCTGGGCAGAAGTGCCTGGCAGGTAAGTGAAAGTGGAGGCGGCTGTGAGGGCCAGTGTTGTGAAGTGTTTGTGAGTGAGGAGCTGGAACTGGGTGCGTCCTTGTATGGGGAACCAATGAAGTTCCCTGAGGTGTGAGGTATGAGGTGATGTTGGTGTTGTGAGGTGGGTCGACGAGGCGTCTAGCAAGGGAGTTATGGGTGGTTTGGAGCCTGCTCCGGAGCTTCTTGGTGATTCCAGAATGGGGCGCATTACCATAGTCAAGTCTGCTGGCGCTCAGGGCATGTGTGACCGTTTTCCTCGTATTCTTTGGTAGCCAACTAAAGATCCTATGCAGCATCTTCAAGATATAGGTGTATGTGGTCTTTGCGTTTACTTGGGGCTGTCAGGTTTTCCTCCCTAAGATCACCACTTCCGTTTTGTCTGTGTTGAGTTTGAGGCAGTTGGATTTTTTCGAGGTGCTGAAGTTCATTTTTGAGAATCAGTTGGGTGCCTTCAGCATAGAAAAGTATGTTAGTGTGGTGTAATCTGATGAGGTCTGCCAGCAGGGTCATGCAGATGTTGAATAAGGTAGGGCTGACAAGATCCTTGGGGCTCACCGCAGATGAGGAAATTGACTTCCAACAGGGAAGGTGGCAGGATGCCTTTCTGTGTTCTTTCTGTGAGGGAGGAGCAGACCCAATTGAGGGAGGGGACTTTAATACCTGTTTCAAGTAGTCTTCTGATCAGGAAGGAGTCGGAGACTGTGTCAAAAGCTGCAAAGAGATCGAGCATTGGGATTGTTGCTGTTTCTCCACAGGCGAGAATTATCCTGATGTGCCCTTTTGCGGTGACAAGGGGCGACTGTATGTGCTGTGCTTGGGCTGGAACCCCGACTGGTGCTTAGGAGTTTATGTGTGTTGAGATAGATAGCAAGTTGTTAATGGCTTTCTCCGTTACCTTGGCTAGGTATGGTAGACGGGAGAACGGGTGGTAGTTTGCTAGTTGTGTGAGGTCTGCTGAGGGTTTCTTTAGCAGTGCGTTGGCCACTGAATGTTTCCAGGTCTTCAGGAACATTGCAGTGGTGATGGGGATGTTAAGAAAGCAGGTGAGGACTTTGCTGATGGGGGGAGGGAGGTGACCCAAATGCAGATGAGGTGGGGGCAGGAGGGTCCGTCAGTGCCCTGGAGAGGATGGGCCTCATGGTATTGGCTGTTTCTTCCGTGGTACTTGTTTTCCAGGTAATCGGTGAGTTTACATGGTGGTTTTTGGGTAGGCTGGAGAGGAGGGTGAGGGTTTGGTTGAAGGCTGAAGTTGTTGTAGATGCTGAAAAACTCTGAGAGGTTCTTGCAAGGGGATAATGCTGCTCATGGTGGACACTGGAAAAGTCAAGTCTTTGATGACTAAGAAGAGTTCTTTGCAGCTATTCGAGCTGTCGTCTATACGTTCTGCTAGGGCCTTCCTCTTGGTTTCTCCGATCAGCTGGTGGTTGTGTAGCAAGGCTTCTATTGAAGTTTCTGCGTCATTTTCGTGGTGATTCGTTCTCAATCTTCTTCCAGTTGTTGGCAGAGTTTAGAAACCTGCAGTGTAACACCTAGCTTCCAGGTTCACTTCTGTGAATTGTGTTTACAGAGTGTCAGGAAGTAGGCATATTTTGTGATCCACTCGTCTGTTTGATTTAGCTATTTACGTCATCGTCGGTTAGGCTGGTTCAAGCGCAGAGTGTCCGGCCAGTTTCATTCCAAGATGCTGCTCCGGCTGCATTTAGCCAGGTTCGTGTAGGTGGGTTCTGTTTGTCGAGGGATGTGGTTTTAAATTGGATGATGGTGTGATGAGTCCAGGTTAAGAGGCATGGTTGCAATGATTTTGATACAGTTGCAGGTGGCGAAAACTGGGATGAGGGTGTGTCTGACAAAGTGTATGCGCCTGGGGCCATGTGTCATTCCAAAGTTTTCTAGGCTTCCAGGGAGTACAGTGGTGTGAGTTGGTGTTGTTTACGACTTCCAGGTGGAAGTTGAAGTCTAATAGGATGTAGTCCTTGGAGTCAATGGCGAGGGAAGCGACGAAGTCTGTAATATTGTTGGTGAAAGTAGCACATGGTCTAAGTGGTGGGGAGATTAGGGTTCCGGCCAGGGTTTACATTGCAGGGATTCGAAATGTAGGTGCTCCACGCAGGGGGTTGGTTCTCTGTGGACATGAAGCATTTGATAGATTCCTTGAATTACTCTTCCTGGCTTCTACTGGCAGTCCTGTCGTGGGACCTTGTATCATGCTGGGATGGGCATGGCAATGTCAGCCAGGCTTTAATAAGGAACAGGATGTCTGGGGTGTAACAATCTAGGACGTCCCAGATTTCCATGGAGTGTTTGCTGAGTGAGCAGGCATTGAGGAGCATGCATTATAGTTTGTCTTTGGGTGCGGGAGGTGTAATGTGTGTAGTTTTTCTGAAAATGTGACGCCTGGAAATTAAGAAAGAAAATTATTTTTTAATGAGAGGATAGGGTAAATACTTCCATTTTTTCTGGTCAATTGCAATATTCTAGGGCCCTTTTCCTCACATTATACACACTTTGTACCTGTACTCTGCCACCTACAACCTGGAAAGTCATAGTCAAAGAGCTCCTTATGATTTCTGGGCACACAGTTTCTCTCTTTGATGGCTTTAGTTGGAACAGCTTACTTTAATTTCTTTGACAGGAATAGAGTTGTACTGAGGAGCATCATTTACTGTCATAGTTATAGGTGGGAATCCTCAACAACACCTGAAAGGGGTAAGGAACTCTATGAAGGCAAATTCTCCCCATCAATGATGGTTATCTAAGCCACAAATGTGAGAACCCAAATTCTACATAAAAGCTTTCCCTAATCAAGAAAGCCCCAAAACAGTTCTCTATTTCACTATACGTTCAATATTTTCTACCCAGAACAGAAAAAAAGCTGATGATTATTTTGGGTCGAGGTGAAAAGACAAGTTCCGGTAATTGTCATACAAGGGGTTCAGTTACAGATATGCCTTTGAATAACGTACAATGCTTTTGTTTTACTTATAAACTACAAATCTAATAGGATGTCAAACCAAAGATCAAAATCCGCTGAAAAAAACATTATTCTGGAGCTCATGGGCATCGAAAGGCATCCATTTCTTAAAACAATTGGGCGCACCATTAGTGCCTCGATCCTTTAGAGAACTCTAGCAAAAATATAACCTACTAGACATACACTTTTATGATTTTCTTAAGTTCAAAGTCAGCTTGCCCAAGATAAGTTACCGCAACAAAGATCCCTCCATCATTAAGGCAATAATACTTTCCCTCAACAAGTTGGGTCACCAAATTCTCCAAGCTTTACCACCTTTTAAAACCAAAATCCACATCCATCATAGGGGCAGTCATAAAGAAATGGGATAGCCATGGCTCCATCCTCTCTGATTACTGGCAGCTAATTTGGATATCAGTCGTATCCCACAAGCTCTTCCTCTTTCTCTCCCAAACAAAGTACTGGCTCCAACTTAGGACATTCTAGACACCTGCTTGGCTCCATAAAATGGCTCTTAGAGAAGACCCAACAGGTTAAAACGGTAATGAAGTTAACGGGGACCTCTACCACCTACTCTTAGTTTTTGACTTTATCCACACTCTTTGTGGGATCAGACTCCCCAAATCTATTCACAGAATGATAGACATCTAGTGAACATACTACAAACTTTGGCTTGTAAGTCAGTATTGGCCAACTGGAAGAACAAGGCTGCTGTACTTGGCTGAATTGGATTACCTACCTAAGACGGGCAGATAATATCACTCTCCAGAACTTCCCCAGGAAAAACACAAATTAACGTCTGGGACAGCGACTCTGCCACAACAAAACCTCCATAATCATAGACTGTCCCCTTACTCGGATGGGAGTTCGCGCTCAGACATGGACAGTAGGTCACACCCCCCACCCAAAAATAATTATGCATTCTAACTGTGTGCCAAATATGTTGGCTAAACTTTGTATGAATATGGATTCATTATGCTGTACTGTCACTAGTGATATGTGCCATACTCCCTAGCACAACTATCTATCGGCTTGGCTAATAAAATAGCATACTGTTCTTGGGCGGTAAAAGACCCTCAGTGAACTGCTCTTTAATTTCTTTACTTTTCCCTTATTGTGTCTTGAAAGCTGTGATTTGGATACTGCTCTTTCATTTTTGTGAGTTATTTTCTGTTTGTATTAAGATAAGTCATCACCTGATCCAGCTTACGTAGCTTGCTTATTATGCTTTAAACCGTGCTATTATAGGGGACTGTTTAAAATCAACTCTGCATACATGAATGCCATGGCTGCTATACATACAGCGTTTTTGTCAAGACCTGGGGCATCCATACTACTTTAATAACCCCGAAACTCTAGTAGAAATTGGAATGAAAGATCTAAAATCTGAATGCATCACATAATTGGAGTACATAAGGTTGTATACACAACTGTTAAAGCCCACTGTTCTTAGAAATCAGCATATCTTAACGAATTATGATATGCAGCCATACTTGAAAGTTGTGCCCAACTCAAGGCACAGATTTGTCCGGACACGTTTTAGATTGGATATTTTTCACCAGATGATTAGTTTCCTTGAACCCAATGACTGGTCTCCAAATTTAGGCAATTGTCCCGGTGAAAAAACGATGATACAGATCACAATGCACGTTGTACTCTTCTGCACATTTTATAAAAAGTGGAGGAAATGCTATATCTTAAGAATTTTAAAGCCATTACAGTTCACTCAATGCCGTCCGGTGTATCTTCTTCTACAAACATTACCCACCATTGATATCTTTTGTAGATTGTCATGCTTTTTATGGGGTGCTTTTTTATGCCAGAAAAAACATCTCGAAAGATGATGCAAGCAACTTTGTATGATAAGTGATCAAATGATACACGTCTTTATTAATCCATTATCTTATATGATATATACTATAAAATTGGGATTTTAGTAAAAACAAAAAATATATATATAATTATTTACTATGAATCACAAAAGAGATTTGAATAAGAATGTATGGCGGACCAAGACTTGAGGTTTTTACATTCTTCCATTTTCTCTTCTTATATGTGAAATGAAAAAAAATTGTTTTTATATTTATTTTTGTAAATGAAGAGGGATCTTTATAGCGTACTTTTATGTACTTTTTTGGTGCGCTTTTTATGGTTAATTTATTTAGATCGAATAAAGTTGGTACTTCACTTGCTTATTATGTACCCTGCTATACTATCATATCATTATCTCCTTTGTTCTGATTTTATAAAACCCAATGAAAACTTTTTGAAATAAAAAAAAACCTGCAAATCTGTAACCATTAACCCATGCTGGGTTTCCTAAACATGTGAAACAATTACAAGTGGGTTTGTGTTGTGAGATGTAATGGGTCACCCAGAGGGGCCACATCAATAAACTAGGCTATAGTCAATCAAATGAGCAATATTACAACACTGTGAAACATTTTAACTGCCACCGGAAAAATGGGTCACCTTTGCACTAGAAGCACAATTATACTGCAAGGTCTGACAGAACAACCTACATATTACATTAATATCTGGTCGTACAGTTGATAACATGCAAAACCATCAACCCCATATCTTTGGGAATAGTTGCCAAATAAGTCTAATGCTCTAGAGTGTGTCCTTACCGCTCCTTGTTTCAGCCGCTCTAGCAGTTCCTTTTCAATCGCATTGTCCACTTGAGCTGCCACCAACGCCTTTTCCTGGTTAGAAAAAAATATAAAGTACATTAAAGCAAATCAAGAAAACTACCACCTTGCTCCATTACTAAGCAAATGCCTGTTGTTGCACAAATTAGAACACACATCACTGAAATAATTTTGTGACAGTATTTTTGCAGAAAAGTTAGTTCACAGAAATTGACAAAATAAAAATGATTTCTCGAAAAATCTCTGAATTACTTTTAACTGAAAAAATAAGACCGAAAAGGAAATTAAAGGCTACTCGAAAAACTAGATTTTCCATTTATTGTTAATGAAATTAATAAAATGGCAATAAGGCAGTGAGTGAAACTTGCTCAACCTCTTTTCCTCCCTTTTCTCCGCCACCTACTCAGACAGGTGACCCAACAGATATTCCCTTGTAGTTGAAGTAAAACAATGCATTATTTTTCAATCGGACAACTAAACAGAAAAAATAATCAACGATGAGGGGGCAAGACATTTATTTGACTCCATCATGGTCCCTAACATGCCATCACTCACAAATAACACCTGTCCCCAACATCTTATTTGTGCATACCTATTTGTAAGACTGCAACACGTTTTCAAACTTTTCTGAAAAAACTTCAACATTTGAAATTCTGCAGGTTCCATTATTCACAACTTCATACATTTTTTTACATGGGCTTAAAACTATGCAACTATGTCAGAAAACATGACCGCCCTCAAGACCGCACCCGCCAATACCACCAGATGATCCGCACCACCAAAAGGACATTGTTCAAATAGCGGCTGGACAACAACTCCCACAACAGCAAGGAACTCTTCAACATCGTCAAAGAGCTCTCCAACCCCAGCGCCAGCAACAACGACATCACTCCATCGCAAGACCTGTGCAACTCCTTTGCCGCGTTCTTCCACCGCAAGATCGCAGATATACACGACAGCTTCGACCCCCAGACTCCGCCACAAACCACCAAACCAACGACCCCCATCACCAGCATCAACGCATGGACCCCCATCAGCATTGAAGACACCACCCGCGTCATGAACACCATCCACTCCGGCTCCCCTTCCGACCCATGCCCTCATCATATCTTCAACAAAGCAGACCCCATCATCGCACCCCACCTCCAGAACGTCATTAACAGCTCCCTCACGTCAGCCACCTTCCCTGGAAGCTGGAAACACGCAGAAATCAACGCCCTCCTGAAGAAACCAACAGCAGACCCCAAAGACCTCAAGAACTTCCACCCCATCTCTCTCCTCCCCTTTCCGGCTAAAGTCATCGAGAAGACTGTCAACAAACAACTGACTGCATTGCTCGAAGAAAACCACTCGCTCGATCCATCCCAGTCCGGCTTTCGAGCCAACCACAGCACAGAGACTGCCCTCATTGCAGTCACCGATGACATCAGGTCCCTGATGGACAACGGAGAGACAGCTGCTCTCATCCTCCTCGACCTCTCCGCAGCCTTCGACACCGTCTGCCACAGCACCCTAATAACCCGACTCCACAACACTGGGATCCAAGCAAAGGCCCTGGCCTGGATCACATCGTTCCTCTCTGACAGAACCCAGAGAGTACGCCTCCCTCCCTTCAGCTCCGAGGCCACCAAGATCATCTGCGGCGTACCCCAGGGCTCGTCACTCAGCCCAACCCTCTTCAATAGCTACATGAGCCCCCTCGCCACCATCGCACGCAAACACAACATCAACATCATCTCCTACGCCGATGACACCCAGCTGATACTCTCCCTCACCAAAGACCTTCTCACCACCAAAGCCAACTTCCAAGACGGAATGAAAGATGTCGCAGAATGGATGAAGCACAGCCGTCTGAAACTCAACTCGGACAAGACGGAGGTCCTCATCCTCGGACAATCCCCATCCGCCTGGGACGACTCCTGGTGGCCCACGACGCTGGGCACCGCACCGACACCCACGGACCACGCAATCTGGGATTCATCCTGGACTCCTCCCTCACGATGACCAAGCAAGTCAACGCAGTCTCGTCCTCGTGTTTCAACACCCTACGCATGCTCCGAAAGATCTTCCGGTGGATCCCCACCGAAACCAGAAAAACGGTCACCCAGGCCCTCGTCGCCAGCCGACTGGACTACGGGAACGCCCTATACGCAGGAACCACAGCCAAACTCCAGAAACGCCTCCAGCGCATACAGAACGCCTCCGCATGACTCATCCTCAACATCCCTCGCCACAGCCACGTTTACGCCCACCTGAGAGACCTGCACTGGCTCCCAGTCAGCAAGAGGATCACGTTCAGGCGCCTCACCTACGCACACAAAGCACTCCACGACATGGGCCCCGAATACCTCAACAACCGACTCTCGTTCTACACACCCACCCGTTACCTCCGCTCCACCAACCTCGGACTCGCCACCGTCCCACGGATTCGCAGAACCACCACCGGTGGAAGATCGTTCTCCTACCTGGCAGCAAGGACATGGAACTCCCTCCCCGCACACCTACGACTGACCCAGGACCATCTCACCTTTAGGAAACACCTCAAGACCTGGTTATTCGAGCAGTAGCGTCTCCCCCCCCCCCACCCTTCAGCGCCTTGGGACCCTCACGGGTGAGTAGCGCGCTCTACAAATGTCCGATTGATTGATTGATTGCAAGAACACAGTCATGTGTCCACTGCGAAGACAATATGAGAAACAGCATACATGAAAAAGATGACTGATATTACCTAAAGACCTGGTGGGCAACCTAACACAATGACTGAACAATGATTCTAATGTGAAATGGGCATGATAACTTGTATGCCACAATAACACCACAGGTTAAATACAAATTAAATTAAAAAAATTGCATTTAGATGGTAACTTCAAGAAATGGTGATTGTCTGACAAATGCATATAAGTATAGAAACAATTTGTAGTTATGGAATATGTTCATGAGAACTTTGTCTAAGTAGGAGTCCTGTTCAATATTGTTAAACAAAAAATGAAAAACTTGAACAGGAAATCAGGAAAAGAAATTGCAAGAATCACGGTAAAGAAAATCAAATAACCTCTCGTCTTTTTTCTCTCCTCTCCACCTTTCTGCTTAAAGGAACAAGTTTTCTCCTAGAAAGGAAATTAAAAAAAAAGGATTAGTGCCTAACGTAGGCAGACATAGACAACACACATATATATCATGATTCAAAGCGTCTTGATTTTCCACTGTTGGGCACCATATTTGACACCAAGACGCCTGACCACTACTGACAGAAATGTGAGTTTAGTAAAATGTAACTGCACCCAAGTGATAAAAAAACTGAGTTTGTAAACCTCTATTTGTGAGACATTGAAACATGAAAGCACAGAAGAATGATTTTTATTGCAATTTTTCATTGCTGCTGTGGTTTAGCTAAAGAGAGCATACGTTTTGAGAAATGTCCACCTTAGTTAAAAATAGTTCTTATAAATACTAAATTACAGTGCTCACACTCTACACAACTGTTCAAAAAAAATAATAAGTTAAAACAAATGATTTAGGAGGTGCGCACTGGCACCTCCTTAACTATTAGCAAATACAAGGTTGGAGCTATGGAAAGAAGAATTTTAGAGCACAGCTTTGTAACGTAAAAAGAACCAATCCCACGTTAAAGGATTGGAGTAAAATTATGCAAATAACGTCGGTACACAAGAATTCAGAAAAGGCAAACGTTTACTTTTCATACTATTTGTTCACTTAATATTCGAGCTAAGGAACAATTATAGAAATAAGTGAGTAGGCGGGGGGGCACAAGATTTGTCTCATCGCTGCCACCATTAACGCGCACTATACTCCTATTTCAACATCTGTTTATTGAGTTTTTAGTTAAGTTGCACCTGCATACATGTTACATATAACCTTTGCACAATTTTACAGGAATTTAACAGTCTTGTTTCACAACAAACAATTACGATAAGCATGTTTTCAAATTTTTCCAATTGTCCATACAATGCACTACTACAGCAAGGTTGTCGATGACTATCCAGATTCCGTCAGCCTTTACATTTGATGAGATCTCCAGATAGACAATTGTGAAACAGATTTAAACATAAATAACAAAAACGTCTGAGCATACTAGTACAATTTCGTTCCACCTCATGATATATGGTGTCTATGGTTTTCAGTCCCCCCCTTAGGTTTACACGACACTATAGTAAGAAAGCAGGTGTTGTGTGTGACATTACATATATAGTTCACTGCTGTCGGGCTTTTTCAATTGATTTATTTCTGAGAGGGGTGGAATGCAACTCATTTGCAGTAAGTGGGACATGTGTTGCCAATGTGTTATTTTCTTTTGCGATTGGGTATTGCGCGCATACACCTATTTCTCTCGTTTATATTCCTTTCATCCAGATGATCAACGATATGCAGTGTTGCTATCTCCTGTGTAAACC
Source organism: Lissotriton helveticus (assembly GCF_964261635.1). Lineage (NCBI taxonomy): Eukaryota > Metazoa > Chordata > Amphibia > Caudata > Salamandridae > Lissotriton > Lissotriton helveticus. Next base: position 527,713,061 of record NC_136072.1, read on the forward strand.
AAAACGGTCAAACTCAGACGTTTTCCAGTCGTATACAGATTCCTTCCCCTTAATACGAGTGGAACCCTGCTTGAAATGTGGCCCTCCCAGCAGTAAACTGTCTTGTTTGAATCCTAGTACAGAATGGATAAGGTAGCCTTTTTTGCTAAAAAAAACAAAAGTGTATATTTGTGTTGTTAGGTGAGTATTGTTGAAACGCGGAGTGAACCTAAACTTAATACTAGCCCATGTGCGGATAAAAAGGCGTAGAGTCGTGCAAAAGATGTGGCGGCAGGTGAAGAAAAAAGAAAAAGAATACTGTACCCAGAGAATCAGAGGTATCTGCTTTACAGAAGACAATCAACCTATCAGAAGTTTAAAGGGTTTTCAATAAGTGGATTTGCTAGCACTGTTCGACAAGGAATACTTGTCATCCAGCAACAGATAGGGAGAAGATCAGATTATGGCTCTCATAGGCTCTGCATTCTACCAGGAAATTGCCACATTTAAAGCAGCCAAGTGCCACAGTGTCTGTCTGGTATGTCTGGGACAATTCCGACAACCTTGCCTGTTGAGGAATTGAATTTTTTTTTCCTTTGTGCCCAAGGACCTCAAAAATGCAAGCAAAACACATTTTTAGCTAGTCTGGAATGAGAAATTCTCTCCTTCTCCTACCCATTTGATTCCTTACGCAAGCTAGTGAGAATGAAATTGGGAGATTTTAGGGGTGTGCAAAATTCTTTAACTTAATCAAATTGTGGGAAAAATGAAACTTCTGTGAAACTATGAAATTGGCAAAATTATAAACAAAAAGAGATAACCAATTCCTCAGAAAAAAACCGTAATGAGCACTTTGTAGACTATCTTTCAGCAAAATGTGGCTGATATCCTTAGTGTTTTGTCACTTAATATAGGGGAAGATTATATTAAAAACGAATAAATAAGATTAAACGTTTGCAAATAATTTACTTCAAAAACAGTTTTTAGGTTGGGCCTGGTTGCAAAGACATTGTCATCTTACCAAATCTTACCACATGCTTAACCCCTTAAGTGCTGCTGTCGGCCGTTGGACGTTGCAAGCACTACCTTCGTAGTGCTGCGCACGTCCAACGGCCGACGCGGCCCCGCCCGTTTTTGAGGAAGTGCCGCACTGCCGCGAAATTGCGGCCAACGGGTTAAAGCCCACCCACTGCTTAACATTCGTGGGCATTCTTGTTACTCACTGCTTGCTTATTAGATGGCTTGGCCTTGTTCATCTTGGATCTGTTTTACAGCTGACTTCCCCATGGGAATGTTGCTTTCTCTCTCTGATCTATGTGCTTCTCTTCCACCACACATTCTCTAATCCATGTGCTTCTCTCCCAAGCTCCACATTGATCTGCACCCTCGTGTGCTTCTCTGCCCCTTCCACTCCATGTTTCTCTCTCACCAGTTTGCTTCTTCATGTTCTGTGTTGCTTTACTTATGTTGCTCCCCCACACTCACTTTTGCGACAAACAAAAAACAAAGCACTACGTAAAAAAAAAGTACCCATCCATTTCAGATTGGTTATTAGAAAGAAAACAAGTATGGACACAGCCAATAGGTCTCGCCTTTGCAAGAGGTTCTATCTTTGTTTTCTCTCTTGTACAGTAGTTTTGTGGATAGTAAGTGTAGATTGTTTGTCAACAAAATAGTTTTTAATGTTACCGATCTCTAAAGGACCATAATCACTACGCACTGACAATATTACACAATAAAAAAAGAATGTCACACTTTAAGTTAATTGACCAACTTGGCTACCCATTACTGATGCTTAAATACCATGAAAAGAAAATGTAGCTATGAATAACTCTACATCCATACAGTTAAGCTTTTTTAAACGTTTCACTGAGTTATACACTCTATCCAGAAAGCACACAGAACTTGGAGGGCCGGGCAGGCAGCTAGAAGGCACATCGGAGTCAGCCGCAAAGAGATTTGTGTGACGAGCACACAGACAATTAATAAAGGTCATCCGAGATAGCACATGGATTGCAAGAGGGGTCAAAACAACTGTGGTCCCACTAAATAAACTGTTTTCAAGAGGTGTTGGGAGTGAGAATAAAAATTGTATGGAATGTTTCTGCCCAAGGATTTCAGCACAGAGGTGGGAGATACACTTTAGTCGAAGTGTTTTCAAACTTTTATTGGTTGCTATGGTTACGGCAGCGTGCATACAATCAGGATACGTGAGAGATTAGTGCAACAGTCAAGGCGCAGGTCTGTCTTTAGTTTAGAGCGCAGTTTGTGGCACAGGCAGTCTACAGTTCTAGGGTCTGGTTGACCTATAGCCCATAACTAGACTAATTAATTTACTTGCACATTTTTAAAGTGCTTTTCATGTGGAAAGATCTACCACTATCCCAGTAATCACTGATCCGTAAAGACCATTAATTTCGATTGCACTTGACGATTCATCACTAACTAGGGTGTGGAGCAAGTGGGATGCCTTGGTTGTCGCGTCTAGAAAGCAGAACAACATTTTTTTGGGTATTGTTACTGGGTTTTTTCTTTACCTATCGCAATGCAAGCTGTTCCCTTTTGGAGGACACAGGTTTCTACCCAGAACAATCACACACCATTGAACTCTGCTGCTGCACCAAGATGGCCAACACTGCTCTGAAATGCATAATAGGAATGCATTATAATTGTGCGTTCCAAAGGAGTGGCAACCAACTTATATGCTGATCTTGAGGGGAGAGGATGTAGTGTAAGGGCTAGAGTTTCCAACCGTGCCGCTAAAGCGGTCCTAGTCTTGTGGGAGGCCCAAGAGGCTCAACATTCTGCGTTTCTAGGTAAATCAATTAATCGCTCCATGCTTGTGAAAGTGTCCATGTGTTTAATGCAACAGGTGCTCTTGTAAAGCCCTTCGATACCTTCAGGTAGAGTTTACGCTATGTAAAATAGCACATAAGTTACAAAAACGCCACCAACACGGGAAAGCCTCGCTAAACAAATAAAGCACACTTAATTAAAAAGAAAGCTTAGAACGTATCTCCCACAAGCTTTAGTAACAACACGACATAAGAAAACGGAACCTTCCTAAACATGGGCACTCTACAACGGAAAAAAGTGCACATACTCAAAGATAAATACACTAAAGTTGAAGGATACAAGTATTACACCAATGCTCCATGAGAGGGAGCAAGACATGAGAAGAAGGGACATATAACAAAGATGATCCACCTGGGAGAAAGCCTTTTCGAACAACTGTCTAATAAAAAAATCAAAAGCAGTGGGCGGGCTGAAAGCCCACAGAGTGAACACATCATGTCTCTAAGAGAGGGAGCATGCTCTGCCTAGGCGAGACCCCAAAAAAGGGCAAGTATCATTTTGTATTTAATTATTTTTATTTATAAAGTTTTATATAGCGCAAACTTGATCCCGAAGGAAATCAGCGCACTTTACAATTTGAGGCAAAGGTAACAAATCAGAACACTAGTCTAACATGGGGAATCTAATGGGCATTGAATCAACTAGTACAAACATAACAGCTCAATATAACCTGAGTGCACGAGTAGGAATGGGCTATGCGATGGAGCATAGAGAGATAAGGGGAGTACATACAATAATCATATACAGGAATAATAACCAGTACCCAAAACAATAATCGAAACAAGAGTCAAATGGGGAATCTAAAGTCATCGCAGATGGCGATGAGGGCAGATTTTGTGCCTCTTCCTGGGCGGAATCCCGTTTGGAAGTCTGAAAGTATGGCATTACCTTCAATGAATTGCGACATCTGGGTGAATGCTGCTCTTTCTGTCAGCATGGTAAGTATGGTAAATGTATCGCAGTAGCAGGCAAGTGCTGGGTCCTGGGATGTGACTTTTATTCTTGCTGGGGGCACTCATATGTGAAAGGTGCGCTCGCTTACAAAGTGGTGCAGCAGTCACATCGTAGCACCTTTTCCCCCCATTTAGCAATGCTGCACAGCGTCATTAAACCTTTGCCAAAGCCAACAGGTCCCAAATGCAAGACCAATTATCTTTGACAATGCCTGTTTTTATATGAAACATTACCCTAAGTAAACCGTTCAAAACTTTGCAAAAAGCACTCCGTTCAAGCTACAGAATAAACATTTTTCCCCATGTCCCAGAAGAAGCTCTAAAGAGGAAAACATTAATGGTTAGGAAAAACACACATGGGGAGCTTGAAGTCACTCACTGTCGTTTGAGGGTAAGTTTACGGATGCGGATTAGATACTGGGTTATCTTCGTGAACCGTTGTTTGCACTTGTGCCGAATAAATCGCGGCCAGTATATGAGGTTTTCGTCTATCTGTTCCAGGGCCTTTTCATAGTTCTTGCTGAGTCGAACCTGAGGGTGAAGGCAAAACAATGATGTAATTAAATTGGCTAGGCATTGACATTTGAAGGTCCAAGCAACTCCACCCTTGATGTTTCACTGGCTAATGCCACTGAAAATCTGTAGAGCTGGTTCAAAGTAAGTAATACGTTTCACAGGTGACCCCCATAGATACCTTTCTACGGCACCTGGCCAGCTAAGAGAAATTCCGGGTTTCCTACAGGTTATCCCATTTCTACATAGCATCATAAACACCTATTTCTAAAAGATGCAAGCAATAAAGCAATATTACCTTTTTAGTCTTGAGGACCACATGTTTCCAATAACAAGCGTACTCTTTAGGATGTGATGGGAATGAGGAACCAAGCAAAAGGGAGATTCCCCCAACTGAAAACCATTCCTCTTTCCAAGCAGTTATCTACACTAAACTAAAGAAAACTCCAAACAAACCATCCCTCATAACATTCCAATACTTCACTCCAAGAAAGACAGAATGTACAGTGCACTTTTCTCCCAACAAATCTCACACACACACTCACCAAAATAACCAGGAACAGGGCAGAACCTGTGGTATCAAACACCGCCATTACCGTTGTCACATCACAACCATCACTCTCAATTCATCTACTAGACTACTCCCATTGTTATCTATCCATTAACTGGTATTCTTCTAAGAAACTGCTCCAAACAAACATTAAAAAAATCTTATGCTCCTCCACAGCCAAATCATTAATCTGCCATTATGACTTTTCGACTTTCTGCCTAAAATCCACACTGCTATTGACCAATCTGACAGCACTAAGTAATGCTATTCATTTCTTCTGAACAGACAATCTTCACACTTTACAACCCACAGATAACTCAACTCCAATAACCAACACATAAAAGTTACTCCTGCAAAACGCCTTGCTTATAAACCCCGTGTTCGTAACTGACATACTTCCAACTTTTTTCTTCAAGATTGCCTTTTCGCTCATTTGGCTTATCACGATCCACCTTGTCGTTCTGTCCTCTGAAAGACTGGCCGGTAGCTTCTATCCTCTTTAAAATCCAACTGTTTATGGCAGAGCCACCGTTCTATGAAATAGCTTCCATCGGGCTACAAAATACAGGTGGCCCTCTTCAGGTGGTAAGTGATGGAAGACAGGAACCTAATTGTTATAGGGAGCGGGTCTTTCTTGGGGAGAAGCCATGATATCACCGACACAGGCGGCTTGAGGCTGCTAGCTTAAACTACAAAAAGGAAATGAAACTTAAATGAGAAGAAATGAAGAGATATTATTCTAGCAGTGATGACCCACAATCCGAAATCATCGGAGGCGACAAGGGGTTAAGAGTGTAATTAGAGGACATGGACAAGGAAGCTGTAATCTGACGCATGTTGGGGCTCTTCCTGAGCAATGTTTTGAAAGAGTGACAAGCCCAGGGTGTGAATGCACTGCTCCAAGCTGGGCTGAGCTCTTGCACAAATGTTCATAATGGTTGGGAAATGTAAGCCGTATATGTAAAAAGATAACACAGTGGATAATAAGAAAGCGAAATTGAAAGCAATACAAGAGCATTCAAGTTGCAGGACGAGGGGTAAACAGATTCTTGAGAAAGGCGGCACGAAGCAGAGCCCCCAACTTGTTTATTATGTGTGAAGCTTCACAAATGTTGCCAAAAAAAATGAGACTCATCAAGAACTATAGTTGTTGGCATGGAAACTGCACTGATCCTGAAGAGTAGTTACATATTTGTAATTCAGCAGTGTTGCAATAGGAGCAGTGGCATGGGCTCCACATCTTCACCAAACGAATGCCTTTGAGACAAAAAGGAAGATTTACTTCTTCAAGACATAACAAGCATACCATTAAAGAATGAATGGTGAAAATGTCACAGACGTACAGAGAGTGGGAGGCTGTACAGGGAGAAACATGCAAACCTTCCATATCCGGTATGAAATCACTGATAACATAAGTGAATAAGGCAATCACAGAAAAGACTAAAAGGCTGGCAATAAATATGATAGTGATGTGGCAAGAGCTGGATAAAATTAAGAACAGCGTCAAAGAAGCAGAATGCAGGATATCAGCAATCAAAGGTAATGCAGGAGCATATTCTGCACAGCTTGTTGAAATGCGATCCACAGTTGAAGGTAGGAAGAGAAGGTTGCAGAGTTAGAGAATAGGTCAAGGAGGAATAAAGTGTGAATCTTGGGTCAGCCAGAAGGAATGGATATCAGCCTGTAAAATAATTTTGGGAGAACTACTGCTAGAGCTAATACCAGAACTAGATGGTACCCAGGAAATACAAATACAACAGTGCACAGCACACTAGGGCACATGTTTTTCGTATGGGCTCGGAAAGACACTCACTGATAGCATATATATACGGGAGGCGGAAATACTGTTGATGGAGAGAAGGCGAAGAGCTAAGGAGATCAGTATGTTAGAAATAGGAAAGAAAAAGAAAGGAAGAAGCTAGAGGGAGGCTTAGAGATCATGATTAAAGATTGTAGACAGATCTAGCATAAGAACAAGGTGATAAATTCAGGCACCAATTAGACTGGTGGTAAATAGGAAACAAGCACTGAAAATGCAATAGGTCTCACCTTAGATTAAGTTAAAGCCATTTGCTTTGCTAATGGTATTGTATAGCAAAGCAAATGGCTTTAACTTAATGACAGGCGAGAGCTATTGCATTTGTAATGCTTGTTCAGTCTTGTCTGTGTAAAACCTTCCTTCTATTGAAGTGGTTTTGCAGTGACTTGGCTGTCATGCCACTAAAGGTAATCGAAACCCCCTTTAGTTAAGGAAGCAATGTATAGACTTCATAGTTATCAGCTCAGCGACTAGGATTCTTATAAGTGACATCATCAGGTTCTCATAAATGCTAAAAATGAGACCATATGTGAAGACTCTTCTCCTCTTCTTCCAAACACATTGTTCTGGCATGATTAAATTACTGAGTAAAATAAAGACAGTTCCCCTCAAAAACCATGCCAAGACAGCACCTGCAGCTTTAAGCTGTTCCATGCCATTCGCTGCCAATGAGCCAACAAGAAAACAACCCCCAAGCTCTATAAATGCAAATACTGCGTTTAAAATATGCTCTATGCAAACTCTACTGACTGATTCATCATGGTCCAAATACACTACAAACACATATGTACTGTGCAAAAAAAGAAAACAGGGCCCAAACAAACATATCTAGTCAATAAATCAACACCAGACAATAAACTGACACTGAACCGCAAACATTGAACACATGAACGCTTAGAACATCTTCTCACAGGTAGTCAACCATTCATAACTGATCACTAACTTTCCTTCCATGGGACTTGACCCTAACCTGATCAACTGAGCCACTTCTGACACAACACCCAATATACTCTTTGTATGTATTATGAAGTGCTGAAGCAGCACTAGAGAAAAACAAATACAAGAAGCTGCCATTCTCTGATGCCACTGTAGGTCGGGATATGCACTGAATTCAATGTAGTAGTATGTATATTCAACAAAATCTTCAATATTTAAATGTCTTGTAAAAAAGAAAGAGCATTTATAGTGCCTTCGATCAGGATCCAATATGGGTCTTAGGACACATGCATGCCAGATTTTAATTTAACTACTATTAATCTACGTGGAATTCTTTGATATAGTCCTATCCTGAGCTGAATTAATCTCTCTACAAAAGCACAGCTATCCAACAAGCTCATACTGAAAGGTTTAATTATTTTTATAGAATCTCAAAACCTCCACTCCATTTAATTATTCGAGAGCCAAGCTAACGATTTCCTAAACAGGTAGACTGCGATTCTCTGAATCTCGTCAGATGGGATTGAGAAATAGCGCTGCTCCAGCACCGCCCTGGAAGCTGAGATCTGCATGTTTGCATACCACCCAGGCTCCAGGTCAATGCTTTACGGAACGCAATCAAAAGGGAAACCTTACACATTCACAAATAAACACAATACTAACAATTGACTGGAACCTGAACTGTGCTAGGCCACCAGTCGAAGCGACTATGAGCACTTTTGGTTACAGAAATATTCATTCATTGCAATGGGAATATTGATCAAATTCAGTATCAGGATACAGTGTCGCTACACTGGAGCTGTGATGTGCAATAGCAGATAACATACATGCAAGGTATGCCCAAGTTTAGCCCGGGGAAGGAGGAAGGGGCAGAAAATGATATTAAGCACTAGGAGGGCACAGTGTTAAAATGACATCCCGTGAATCCCATTTGCAGAGGATTTAATGCTTGATTATAATGCCTAATCCATGTGGAGTGGGTAACAAGCGGCCACCATACTGCATTCCACACAGACGTAAATATAAACAGGGCGCGCACCTGCTAGAACAGCTTACATGCATGCACATACAACATGCAGCCCCCGAACATGGGCAACGCAGCCGAGCTCGTGCCACATACATGTGGCTTCGTCACCACAGCCTGCAAGCAGTGTATTCTCCCCATTGGCCTTGTACTGCAGCCTTCTCCCGACAGGTCCGCCTATCACATCAATACCCGGGTACAGAACGACACAAGATGTCTCCTGTGTTATTAAAAGCCTCGCTGAGGGGTATAAAAAGCACCGACCTGCCTGGAACACCACTGTGCTCTTCCTGTAGCCAGCCGGAAAGTGGAGGCCGCGCAGCAGCCCGTTCGCGGTCAGACGGATACACATGTTGGATAAGGAGAAATCAGGGGACCATAACATGTCTCCGCAGCACCAGGGACGGGGTTCAAGCAGAAGACGGCCCCCGCAGACCGTGGCAACGCATGATGATCCCTCTCTCGACAGTGCATACATTGAAATTGCTGACATATAGAAACATGCAACCATCTGTTCAATTGTGTCTGCTAGGTCTAGTCTTATGTAGTAAAATCCCTCCGGCAATGTTTTAAATGGTACTATTTGGGTCTAGTATTGGCTAAGAAGAAATTTGCAATGAAATGTAACAAGCATGTAGACCTGACTATAAAGGCCTTGTAAATGGAGCTTGTTTAAATGGATGAATGAAACATATTATTATTATTATTATTATTGGATTTTATAAAGCGCGTAGTCACCCGTAAGTATCCCAGCGCTAAGATCCATACATCTGAGGGTCACTGGGGCGAAGGGGAAGTCAGATCAGGGGAAAAGGTGCGTTTTCAGCCGCTTCCTGAATCGGAGATAATCTGGTTCCGTTCTAAGGTCGCGGGGTAGTGAGTTCCAAAGGCGGGCAGTGTTGACAGAGAAGCGCCATCCACCCATACGCACCTTCTTAACTCTGGGGATGGTGATAAGGTATTCCTGATCGGATCGGAGGGATCTAGGGGCTTTGTAGGGCCTGATAAACTTTCTTAAGATAGGGGGGCCTTTGTCTTGTAGAAGTCTGTGAGACAGAGTGCCTTGAACTTCACTCGCTCTCTCACTGGAAGCCCCTGGAGGAGCTTAAGGGCTGGTTTGGCCGAAGCTCTGGCCGGAGTATTGGTAAGGATCCGAGCCGCGGCATTCTGGATCCTTTGTAATTTGCCCAGGGTTGCCTCCGGAGCGCCTAGGTAGATGGTGTAACTGTAATCCAACCTTGATAAAATAAGGCCTTGGATTAACAGTTTCTGGGAGGCAGGAGGAAGTAATGGCAGAATCTTCCTGATCGATTTAGGGAGCCCAAAGCAAGTCCCCGCGATTTGTTTGGCTTGCGTCTTGAAAGACAGATCTTTTTCGAGCTAAATACCCAGGCTTTTAATCTCAGACTTAGGAGCAGGGAGTTCACCCAGGCAGAGGGGCCAGATGTTCTGTGAGAGGGAAAGCCCCTTCTGTCCAAGGAGGAGAATATCTGTCTTTGAGCCATTAAGCTTCAAAGATGAGCTATTCATCCATCCTTGTATTTGTGTCAGACAGTTGTATAAATCCGCTGGTTCTTGATTTGGGTGAGATAAGGACACTACTAATTGAGTATCATCAGCATAGCTGACGATACTCACTCCGAACGGGTTGACGACCTCCTCCAATGGGGACATGTAGACATTAAATAATGTCGGGCTCAGGGAGGAACCCTGAGGCACGCCACATTGGAGGGGGATTTCGGGGGAGCGTGTGTCATTCTCCCAGACCTGAAAGGAGCGTTGGCCAAGGAAGGAAGTGAGCCAGGTCAGCGCAGTGCCCTCCAGACCGATATTCCTAAATCGATGGATTAGGAGCCGATGGTTAACGGTGTCGAAGGCCGCACTGAGGTCCAGGAGGATCACTGCCACTGATCCCCCCGCGTCCAGAAGTGCTCTGGCCTCCTCCACCGCTGCGAGAAGGGCGATGTCAGTGCCCTGCCCTGGGCGGAATCCGGTCTGCGAGCTTCTCAGCAGATTGTTGGTTTCCAGATACTGCGAAAGTTTTTTTGTTCACAAGCTTTTCAGCAATTTTACTGGTTCCGGGGAGTAGGGAGATTGGCCTGTAGTTGGCCAAATCCGAGGGGTCCAGGGAGGGTTTTTCAGTAGCGCCTTGATGACAGCCGCCTTCCAGCTGGAGGGGACAATTCCCTGTAGCAGTGAGGCATTAATGAGATGGGTAAGGGGAGGGACGATGGTAGGGGCTACTTTCTTAAGGATGCGTAGCGGAACAGGGTCCCTAGGTGATCCGCTTTTGATGGTGTCTAGCGTGGTTGCGACCTCTTCGGTAGTTACTGATCCCCAGGAAATTAAACGGGGAGAGGTGGGAATCGTATTAATACCTTCTTCCTCGCTAAAATTAGTAGGTGGAATGGAGGCAAGGATTTTCTGAGTCTTCTCCTCGAAGAAGTTGGCCAGTTTAAGGCATTTTTCTTCATCTGCTTTGGGGGTCTGGCGGAGTTCTTGGTCTGGAGTCTGGGGCTTTAAGAAGTTCTTTTAAGATGATAAAAGATTCCTTGCTAGAGCAAGAGGAGTTTTCTATCCTTTCCTGGAAAAATATACTTTTTGTATTGCGAAGAGCGATCTTGTAATTTTTTAAGGAGGTATGATAGGCATCCTTCTTAACACTCGACTTATCCTTCCTCCAGGAGCGCTCCGTTCTTTTACATTCCTTCCGTAAAAGATTGAGCTCCGGAGTGTACCAAGGGGCAGGGCTCACTCTTTTGATACGCTTGAGGGTGGTAGTTTTGGGGAGAAGTTTGTCCAATGAAGAGGTAAGCCAGGAGTTGAACTGTATATCAGCGTTCACTGGGTCTGAGGTAGGGGAGGGGTGAGAGTCCCTGAGGATAGTGGTCCATTAGTCTGGCACGAGTTTGTGCCAGCGCCGTTCGGTGACCCGGATTTTAGTCTGTTGGGTAGGTGAGATGAGGAAATACCAAAAGATGGGAATTAAGAAGTGGTCTGTCCAGGGTAGGGGCAGGGGGGAGCTAGTGGTAATGTCCGTGATGTTGGTAAAGACAGGGTCCAGGAGGTGCCCCTTGTCGTGGGTGGGTCCTACATTAACTAACCTAATATCAAAAGACGTGAGGTCAAGCAGGAGTTCAGACGCAGTTAGATCTGTGGGGTCCGATAGGTGAAGATTGAGGTCACCCACTAGAAGGAAGTTGGGAGAGGAGGTTGCTATCTGTGAAACCGTGTCGACAAGAGCACTGAGGAATTTCCCTGGAGTTCCCGGCGGGCGGTAAATCAACAGCCCCGAGAGGGAGTGTGCAGGGGATATTTGAAGAGCAAAGTGGCAGCTCTCACAGTCTTCAATATTGGCATTACTGGTTCTACACGCGAGATGTTCTCTGTGGATTATCGCAAGACCACCCCCTCTGCCAAGGGGTCTGTGCAGGGTTTGGATTATGTAGCCTGGGGGTAGGGCGTTGACAATATCAGCATCTGACCAAGCAGTAAGCCAAGTTTCTGTAAGAAACAAAACGTCCAGACCATGGTCCTGAATCAGCAGGTTGGTTTCATGAGCATGCTTAGGGAGGGACCGGCAGTTAAGAAGGCCCATCTGTAGTCCAGAATTACCTGCGGTGATGGAGTCTGGGTTACAGAGTTCACAATTAATGTAGGGTTTACCTTCTACATGGATGTAGCTACACTCCGGATTTTTTCCCGGGTGGAGGGCCAGGAGCATGTCACTCGTATAGACCAGTCGGTCTTCTGATGAAACGGGCAGAGTTACTGGGCCTGGGTCCGGCTGGGCCCGGACGGGCCCAGACAGGCTTGCCTTGGGCGCGCCTCCTGCGCCCGTCCGCTGCGCGTACGTGGAATGCACATCTTATATAGGCGGAGTGTGGTAAATAAATAATTAATTACCGGTACTATTTTTCTATGCATTAACTGAAAAGGATAGCTCAATAAATAAGAGGCAGAATCCGTGGTATCTGAGTCGTATGGGCTTTAATCAGATGGCTCGAGCCAATGGACCATCGGGTTCCATCACCTGCAAAAGCTCAGGAAGGGACAGACACAAGGGAAAAAAAAAGCCTAATGTCATATTAACATCATACAGTATATATAGTAAAACTGTATAATTGCATTGCATACAGTAGGCGTAACAAGTGACAAACGAAAGATAAGAACATATGGGCGTAGAAAGAAGGCGTGCACAGGGCGTGCACGGAAACATGTGATGTAAACGTCACAGAAGTGTCATAAATGGGTGGATACATAGAGGGGGCTACCTGGGCAGCTGGAACCTTTAACCTACTGGTGCGCGCAAACGGGCCATGACGTGTAACTGGGGAGAGCTGGGGGCTCTGACTTCTGGCACTAGAAGAGGAGACTAAAGTCTGGGATGTCAGGACGACATGTACCTATAGCATATCTGGTATCTCGTGTTTGGAGTACATGTGGCTTGAATCTAAAAGTCATCAGGGCAAAGGCTACTTGACACTAGGCTGGTGCATGCATATATTCTACATGTATTGCGTGTGCTATGAATCTTCTATGGATACTAATTCAGTAATTCTCTTGCATGGAGACAGAAAGACTAGACTATAGATGAAGAAGTTTATGCGGTTCGTTAGCTTAGGAATGTGAAGCCGGGGAGCTGAACTGATAACTGTAAGCATAACATATTCTTGGCAGACAGGCAGGCAGGCCAGGCTGGGCACCGCGCTGCTTGGCAGAAAGTAAGTGAAAGGTCAGGGATGCGGGAGGGGCTGCATCGCTCCTCGGAGTGGTTTCAGGAGACTTGAGCTTGAATCTGGTGTCCGGGCCCTGTAAGGCCTAGAAACAGGGACAACTCGATGATTTATCGTGCACAATGTAAAGACGTTGGCAACATAGGCCTAATACTCGTTGCTTTCACGAGGACTGGATAACTGGCATACTAACGTTGGACACAACTATAATTGCGTCTTTATTCGGTCAAGGGGGAACATATGCATATCGATCATGCACACATAACATATAATGGGGAACACGTAGGGACACATGACAGGGCAAAATTCAATTTTCCTCATTCCCTCCTTGTTCCCTACGTTTCCTTCAGGAAACATCAATATTCATGAGACCATCTATCTGTTCATAGAGCATCATTTGCTCGTCTCTTATCTTCTTGGAATGGGACTCAGGACTTGGAATACAAGAGGTAGCGCACAAGCCGCAAATCGCAGGGCCACATTGTAAACATAGACAACAACTGAATATGATCATTACTACTATTCCCAGGAATGACAATACTTTCCATCCCCAGGCAGATATTACACTCCAGAGCCAACCGGACCATGTCCAGGTGCCTGGATTCTGGTGTAACTGATGGGCTATTTTGTGAAGTCTGGTTATAGCTGAATAAACAGACGGTGCGTTATTAGGAATGAAAATGCAACAACTATATCCGATGACTCTACAAGCTCCGCCCCTATCGGCCAGTATGACGTCAAGAACAAGGCGGTTCTGAAGAACGACAAATCTCATAGCAGATTGTTCTTCTGTTAAGTTACCTAGAGCGGAAGTAGTCTCATTCACTACTGCTTCAAGGGTTCTGGTTAACCTACGTATTAGCTTACTATTCTGGACAGGTCCTATGAAGAAAAAGAAACCTTTATTGAAGTCTGTATACTGTTCTAATGCAGTTTCAGTTTGATCGACAATTGGGGACTCGATCTCCCTTCTATGTCTGACGTGTACTAGATGTGTATTTCTGTGATAATCGGATGGGGCTAGAAAAACTGGTGGCAGTAGGAAGGAAATGTAACATGTTCCATCCCAATCTAGGGGCAGACGTACATATGCGGTCTGACCACATACAAAATACGAATGACGTGAGGCTTTGAAAGTAGACTTCCCACTGTCACTATACTCGACCACAGTAGTACAATCACTATGTCCTAGATGTACTGAACCATTCTTTCGGACACATAATTCGCCTTTCACTGGTAGGACCATGAAATTCGAGGAATAATTACCTAGATCATATACTTCATTTTCTAGATCTAACCCTGTTCTATGGGAAAGACCTTCCTTGTCTGTGAAACATGTTCTATTCAGAAGGGACTTATCGTCTGAGGATGATGTTATCGTAAACCATGCTCCACACGAACCATTGTGTGAAAACGGATAGGGAAAGAGTGGCAGAACTCCCTTCGGTGTCTGGAAAGGGGGGGAGTCGACCACACACCCAACAATTAGTGGCATTGCTAGTCTGGTGCGAATAGTGTAACATTCGTATAAAAGTATTGTTGCGCATGGCAAGTCGGTAGGATAACTCGTGAGGGGGTAGTTCACTAAAAGTGTGCTCTACTGTATCATTAGAGGAAAGATGTACATGTGAATCAATAGGAGGAAAAAATACATGTAAAACATAACTTATGCATGTAATCGTAAGACTCAGAAATAACAAACAATAAAGTAATAACGCATCTGCTGCGCAAATTCTTACAGTAACGTATTTTCTTGGAGTTTCGTCTAACTCTCTCACTATGGGGGTCTATCTCATACATGTCAGGAACCTGTCTAACCGCTTCACCCGAGAGGGACTTAGACAATTAAACTGTCTGACTTGCTAGACCGTAATTTGTTTTTATACTCCTGCTGCGGAGTTTTCTCTAACAGGGGGAGTTTAGAGTCAGTATCGGGGCAGTCCTTGAGAAAAGTCTTTGGACGGAGTCCATGAAAACGCTTGATATGGCTGGAGTGTAGCCACCCCTTGCGGCCCTCCAGTTTCACGGCGGTCCTTGTGGTCATCAGAACAAGTTTCGTCTCTTTCCAGCGGGGCTCCAGCGGACTTGAACGATCAAAGTTCCTTACAAGTACGAGGTCGCCTGGTATGACCTCGTGCGGTTTCACTTGGGTGTTGTCTGGAAAGGCAGCCGCGACCTGTGAACGACAAGAGAGTAGTGCAGACATCAAGGAAGCTAGGTAATCTGTCAGCATATTACTGTCAACATCGGTAATTTTACGTGGCATAGGTGTACCCCACATGTTCGGGGGACGACCGAATACAACCACAAAAGGTGACAGACCTGAACGGGAGTGAGCGACCATTCTCATGTAAAAAAGGGCGACTGGCAGAGCTATCATCCAATCTACGCCTTTCTCTGCGCAAACCTTTGCAATGCGGATTTTCAGAGTCTGATTATGTCTCTCGACGAGGCCAGCTGCCTCGGGGTGTCGTACACAGTGGAACTTCCACTGGTACCCTAACAGAAGAGATACTTGTTTCATGAGTTCGGATGAGAATGGCTGGCCGTTGTCTGAATACACGACCCTGGGCAAACCATAGCGGGGGAAAAACTCACGAACCAACTGCCTGGCAGTGGTCGCAGCAGTGTAATCTGGGACTGGATATGCTTCTGTCCATCTGGACAAAGCGCATACTACTACGAGGACATACTTGAAACCTCGACATCGATCCATCTGAATATAATCCATCTGGAGGACTTCAAAAGGGTGGTCAGGAGGATGGAATCCACCTTGTTCCACCGGAACACCTTTACCTGGATTGAACTGACAACATATCATGCAGGTACGCACTTTCTGCTTTGCTGCTGCTCGTAAATGCTTGTTAAACCAAAGGTTCTGGATGCTGTCTAACATGGCTTTTTCTCCTAAATGTGCTGGACTATGTGCGGTGTTAATAATGACTTGAACCATAGAGTCGGGGAGAAACCATGTGGCTTTTCCCTTCGTCAACCATCCTTGATCTGTCTGGACCCCTCCTTGTTCAGACCATTTCTTGATTTCATCTGGAGTAGCATGTGACTGTATGTCTAGTACGTCTTGTGTAGGGTCCTTCACTGTCATACAAGTCGTCTGATCTGGAACATCTGTCTTTGTCGTGTTAACTGGAATGTCTGGAGTCTGAGCTGTAAGCTTGGCTGTTCGGTCTGCTAGATCATTACCTTAGGAAATGGTGTCAGTGGCTTTCGTATGTGCTTTGCACTTCATAATGGCAATGGCTTTCGGTGAATGTATTGCTTCTAACAGAGCTTGAATGAGGGGACCATGCTGAATCTTGACTCCATGAGAGGTCATGAAACCTCTTTCTTGCCAGAGTACTCCAAAGTCGTGAACGACTCCGAATGCATAACGTGAATCTGTATATATGTTTACTTTCAGGTTCTTAGCTAGTATGCAGGCTTGGGTCAGAGCAATGAGCTCTGCTGCTTGAGCAGACAGGGTGTC
This sequence comes from Lissotriton helveticus, assembly GCF_964261635.1. Classification (NCBI taxonomy): domain Eukaryota; kingdom Metazoa; phylum Chordata; class Amphibia; order Caudata; family Salamandridae; genus Lissotriton; species Lissotriton helveticus. The sequence goes on from NC_136072.1 coordinate 527,729,911, forward strand.
AATACGATGTGTTTCTATAACTTCAGTTTCAGTAGTCACTGCATACGCGGCTACTAGTTCTCCTGTACTTGTTCTCATACATGAACCATCCACATAAAGTGTCAGGTCGGGATCAGGTAATGCAATGTCTGTCAAGTCTTGTCTTGGCTTTGTCATGGTGTTAATAACTTCCACGCAGTCATGTGTGGCAGGGTTTGATATAATCGAGGGTAACAGTGTAGCAGGATTTAAAATGTTGCAGCGTCTGATTTCTATGTGTGGCTGAAACAGTGTCAGTTCATATCCTGTTAAACGTGCAATTGTCAAATGCTGAGTCTGTGTTCGGTTTAAAAGAACTTCCACTGAATGTGGAACTTGTACTGTCAGGGAGTGTCCTAACACTATGGAATCACTTTGTCTGATAGCTAGAGCTGTGGCTGCAATTGACTTGAGGCACGCAGGCAGAGCCTGGGCTACTGGATCCAATGTGCTAGAAAAATAAGCACAAGGCTTGTGTTGTCCTGCTTGATCTTGCGTGAGAACAGATAATGCTGTACCATCACGTTCAGTGACAAAAAGTGTAAAAGGCTTACTGTAGTTTGGTGTCGCTAATACAGGTGCATTACACAAAGCTTTCTTTAACTCATTGAAAACAAGTGTATGTTCCTGGGTCCAAGGGAGGACAGTCGATGTGGCTGCCTCCTGTGTCGTTAACTGTATCAGTGGTTTGGCTAGATATGCGTACTGAGGAATCCATTGTCTGCAGTAAGAAGTGAGGCCAATAAAAGCTCGTACCTCCTTCTGTGTCTTGGGCTGTGGAAGATGTGCTATTAACTGGATACGGTCAGGTGTCAACTGTCTACCCCTCTTGGACAGCAAGTGTCCTAGGTATACCACTTGCTGGACACAGAATTGCAGTTTCGAAGGGGACACCTTGTGCCCCATGTCTGCCAGAAAATACAAGACTGTCAGTGACGCACGTTCGCAGTCACGTTCTGTACGGGCTGTGATCAATAGATCATCGACATACTGGAGGAGGGCAGTGTCAGTTGGCATGTGAATACTGTCTAGTTGTCTTTTAAGTGCTTGACTGTAAATACTAGGACTTTCTGTGAAACCTTGAGGAGCACGTGTGAATTTATAGCTTCTTCCATTTAAACAGAATCCGAAAAGAAACTGGCTGTCTAGATGAATGGGGACACTAAAGAATGCGTTCTTGAGATCAATAACTGTAAAGAACGTAGCTTCAGAATCAATGGCAGTCAATAGGGAAGAGATATCTGGGACCACTGGGTACTGGGGTATGATACATTTATTAAGTTCTCGGAGGTCAATCACTAATCGATAAACTGGGGGTGCATTTGGATCAGTACGTTTAAGAATCGGAATGATAGGAGAATTACATACATTGGAGTCAGTTTCTACAACTACTCCTTGAGCAATGAGCTCGTCAATAATTTTCGATAAGGCTGCTACAGCCTCAGGTGGCAATTTGTACTGTCGGATTCTTGGTAATACAACACCTCGTTTCAGAGTGACACGATAGGGTGTAATGTGCATACAACCTACATCAGTTGGACCTTGCGCCCATAAATGCTGTGGTACATTCAGTAATCTTGGATCAAAATCACGTAACACATAATGACCTTTAAAATCACGTAAAAACAATCTCACTCCTTCCGGAGAGCAGCATATTACGGCACCTAACTCTTTCAATGTTTTAATACCCAGTAAATTTTCAGGACAGGATTTCGTAAGTAACAAGTCTGTAGTTCGGGACAATGGACCAACCACTAGGGAAACTGGTTTCGATATTTCATTAACAATAGGCTTTCCTGAAAATCCCAGGGAAACATTTCTTGAGCCTGAGAGTGGAGCCCCTGGAACCTCGTCATGACTGATGGTAGTCCTACTTGCCCCTGTATCAAATCAGAAACTTTCTGTCTTTCCCTAATACTTGACTGTGTACATAGGGACCCTCTTGATCTACAGGAACCTCGATGAAAGGCAAGCCAACCTCCCTCTCTAGGCTGTTTCATGAATACTGCTGATATTCTGGATAATCTGACTGTGCGTACTGGTACATCTGTTGTGTAACGTGTTGTGTGGCAGCTATAGGCTGCGGTACTGTAACTGTCTGTTGTGCGTTCTGCGGTGGCTGCGAATTCTGTGGAACGTGTTCTTGTCTAGGAGGACGCGGTCTCTCTTTCGTCTTACCTGTAGCTATATTGTGTTTCAGAACAGCACATTCGTTTATATAATGACCTGGCTGTTTACAGTAATTGCACGTCCCTTTAACGGGAGCTGCAGAATGACTAGTCTGATTCGGACCCCTCTTCTGACTATCTGGTGGAACAGACTGTGCAACTAGTACTTTCATTTTCGTGTCTTTCATACGTCTCCTTTCGTGTTCTTGCTCTTCCCTGATTCGGTTCTGGTGATACTGTAACATCTGGAGCATTTGTGACGGGGTATTAGCTTGCCATGTACTCTCGACTTTCAATACTCGATTTTTTAACTTGTGGTAAGGAATTCTCAACTAGTTTGGTAACAAAAAGATGTGGATACGATTCACTACTTGTTTTCAGACCGCTATTAATAATGAAACATTTCTCAAATCTGGAATAGAAATCACTAGTGTCTTCGTCTTGTTTCTGTTTACAGGCTGAGATGGCATCCCAGTCTTCCTTTTTCGTGGCTAGCAATCTTGGCAAGACTTGTATTAACATTTCGGGCAACTCTTTGGCTCTATCCCCAAGACCAGTACCTGGGACCCGTGCATTATCTTCGTTCTCTAACGCGGTCCAGTCAATCTTTTTCTCTCCCACCTCCCATTCTTTTTCTTTCAGTTTTTCATATATGCCCGCAGGCAACAGGACCTTTAACATTTTGATGATATCAGGATACGTGTATTCTCCCATACGGAGCATGTCTTTTAATTCACGGTGGAACCCTGCTGGATCTTTATCGTGACAGGGCACTAACTTTTTCATTTCTAGTAGTTCTATTTTCGTGATAGGGGTGGTAAACAAATACTCGTTCGAGATTACCCCCCGTTCCCTTAACAGGATGCACTTCTCGCAACGGATTCTGTCTGTCTATGTAGAATGGGGGTGAAACAGGAACAAAATGCGGAGTCAGGAACGTTCTGTATTTGTGGCGCTGTTCTAAAATGACACTAATTAAATCGGTACCTAGACCTTTCCATCTGTTTAGGAGTAACTCGTTTAATACATTATATAAGGGACCTGGATCAGAATGCTGACTCTCGTACTGTGTAATGAGGTGCTGGATCATGTACATACCCACCAGTCGCTGCTCGGCTGGGGGCAGTTTCAGAAACATTTGAGCCACTACTTCGTCTGGAAATGTGGTAGAATCACTAGTCCATCGGACTGCTGATCGGGCTAGTTCTTGTTCATGCATGGTACTAAGCTCACTGTAACCTATTCGTAATTGCAGAACTTTATCGGTAGCCTGGAATACTTGTTCAAGAGAACACTGTTCTGGTACGGGAGGAGGAAAAGCTTTCTTGTAATCTAGGCGTGTGTGTCTATCAGAAGGTCTCGTTCTACCTACATACGCTATTCTAGTGGGATTCTCGTTGTCTACCTCTTCGTCTGAAGAGTCATTCTCTTTCTCGGCTACCCTCATTGCTTCCTCCTTTTGGTGTATACTTATAATTTCTTTACGAATCTTTCTGTACATGGTTTCTATACAATTTTGTGTTCTGTGTTTTCCTTCTGCTATATTGTCACTCCATCTTGTCAGGACTTTCATATCTTCTTTGTTTTTATCAGGATAATCCTGTTCTCTTATTAAACAATTTATTAAAAATTGCAAAATCATGCCTTGAATCTCGACTTTCCTGTGTACCATAGCTTCGTGAATGCTTTCTGGATTCTCCCCTGATTGGATAAAATGATATATTCTGTCTAGATGCTTTTCCATATTTGATATGGTAACCAAGAAGCTTGCAACTCGTCGTAAACGTATGGAATATATTATCATACTATCTTCGCCTGGTACTGGGTCATATCTACAATCAGATCCACACTCATTAAAATACTTTTTGAGGGCCTCGTACGTAGTCACTTTGGGCGTACGTTGTAACGCTGCATCTCTCAGCGTCAGTCGCTTTGTTTGAGGCGGGGTGATAGGAGTACCTCCCCCTGCTCCTCCTGAACTAGAATCGTCAGTTAATACTGAATGCGCGGCTGCTGGTAACGTGACTGGCAAAGTAGGGGTACGTAATGTGGGTTGATCCTGGGGTGCTGGCACATTAACAGGGCCAACGACTGGAGGCACAGTAATTACATTATGAACAGGGTGCTGGACTTGAACTGGCGGAATAGGATTCGTATTAGCATATTCTGGGACAGTGTCGTCCAAATAGGAAGAAAGGAAAATTTCAGCCGCGGTCGGTTTATGACGTAGCTTAGTCGGGACCAAGGGTGGCGGTAAATTACAGGGTGTTTCCGGGGTCGCTTTAGGCAAACCCTCGGCGAGAAGAAGATACATACCTTTAATAAGGGCATTTCTCTGTCTGTCTGATTGTTCTGCTCTAACTCGTTCACCTTCTTCTAGTAATTCCCTTTCTTGGGCTTTTTCTGGGGATTCCCTACTTAATTCTGCTTTTCTGAATTCTTTCTCTGTTCTTTTATGGGATTCTTTACGCCATAATTCTATGGCATCTTTCTGGGATTGTCTGGCTTTCTTTTTCCATAATGCTTCTTCTACTCTCATGATGCACTCGGCATCCCATGTTCCTGAAACAGGCCATCTATATTTCTCTTCAAGATCCTTCGTGTAATCAACCCATAAATCTAGATACAGTATGGCATCTAAGCCATGCTTATGATACATGAAATGTCCAGGACTGTCCCTAGGAGGGACAGGAACTGATTCTTCGAGTAACCCTTTTCTGGTTTTTATCTGACGTAATTTCGAAAACAGCGGCATATTTGAACCGTACTTGAACTTGAACACAATACACAATGAACACAGTAATGAATAGCAAAACAATCATTCATACCACGACATCAAGAACACATTAATAACAGTTCAAACAGATACTACCTAATACATTGAAAACATAATACTTGAACTTCTCGAGAACAGACTTACTAGAATTTCTGGATGCACTGCTAAAACAGTACAGAACATACCGGTCTCCTAAAGAGACACGTCATACCGTATCCACCTAGGTGAACACGTCGGACCGGATCTGTGTACCCAAACCCGTCGGACCGGGCACAAATTAATGAACCCGTCTAGATACGTCCCAGCAACGGTACTCACCGGGAAGCAAAACTGAAGGCCTCGGACTGGACTGGACTGCTACGACGTCTGGTTACTGCTACGCACTACGCATGCGCCTCGGGCTTCGGAAACAGGTGGGCCTCCGGATACCTCGGACCTTGCTCTCTTGGCTTGGGCTCTGGTCGGGACGATCCGCCTTCCTCACCGCCTCGTCTGGATGCCGGACCGCAGTCTCCGTCTCCTCCGTGGGCCTGAGGGAGACTTGAAGCAGAAATATCTGCACGTGCACAGTAGGGTTCCGTCACGGCTGTAGAAGGGTCAGGGGGCCTGCGTTACATCGCCGGCGCGTGGGAAAGGGGCTCGTCCCTATTCGGGCGCCATTATGTGGTAAATAAATAATTAATTACCGGTACTATTTTTCTATGCATTAACTGAAAAGGATAGCTCAATAAATAAGAGGCAGAATCCGTGGTATCTGAGTCGTATGGGCTTTAATCAGATGGCTCGAGCCAATGGACCATCGGGTTCCATCACCTGCAAAAGCTCAGGAAGGGACAGACACAAGGGGAAAAAAAAGCCTAATGTCATATTAACATCATACAGTATATATAGTAAAACAGTATAATTGCATTGCATACAGTAGACGTAACAAGTGACAAACGAAAGATAAGAACATATGGGCGTAGAAAGAAGGCGTGCACAGGGCGTGCACGGAAACATGTGATGTAAACGTCACAGAAGTGTCATAAATGGGTGGATACATAGAGGGGGCTACCTGGGCAGCTGGAACCTTTAACCTACTGGTGCGCGCAAACGGGCCATGACGTGTAACTGGGGAGAGCTGGGGGCTCTGACTTCTGGCACTAGAAGAGGAGACTAAAGTCTGGGATGTCAGGACGACATGTACCTATAGCATATCTGGTATCTCGTGTTTGGAGTACATGTGGCTTGAATCTAAAAGTCATCAGGGCAAAGGCTACTTGACACTAAGGCTGGTGCATGCATATATTCTACATGTATTGCATGTGCTATGAATCTTCTATGGATACTAATTCAGTAATTCTCTTGCATGGAGACAGAAAGACTAGACTATAGATGAAGATGTTTATGCGGTTCGTAAGCTTAGGAATGTGAAGCCGGGGAGCTAAACTGATAACTGTAAGCATAACATATTCTTGGCAGACAGGCAGGCAGGCCAGGCTGGGCACCGCGCTGCTTGGCAGAAAGTAAGTGAAAGGTCAGGGATGCGGGAGGGGCTGCATCGCTCCTCGGAGTGGTTTCAGGAGACTTGAGCTTGAATCTGGTGTCCGGGCCCTGTAAGGCCTAGAAACAGGGACAACTCGATGATTTATCGTGCACAATGTAAAGACGTTGGCAACATAGGCCTAATACTCGTTGCTTTCACGAGGACTGGATAACTGGCATACTAACGTTGGACACAACTATAATTGCGTCTTTATTCGGTCAAGGGGGAACATATGCATATCGATCATGCACACAACATATAATGGGGAACACGTAGGGACACATGACAGGGCAAAATTCAATTTTCCTCAGGAGGGGGCGTGGCCTCGAGCGAGTGGGCGTGGCCACAAGACCGGCTCACTGGCTGATGGCGGGAATGAGAATTAGCAATCCTGCAGCAGCGTTTATCTCTGCTGCGCGGGTGAAGAAAGGGGAGGAAAGTGCCCCAAACAGAGTGCAGGTAAGAGAGGGTGGTGGGTTTTAAAATTCAATTCAAACACACAATTTTTAAAAAAAACGCTAAGATCGTCAGCAAAACGCTCCCGGCTGTGCCTCAGGAGTAAGGTCTCAGATGAGCTTGTATTCAGCTCGATTATGTAGGCGGAGGGGGCGTGGCCTCGAGCGAGTGGGCGTGGCCACAAGACCGGCTCACTGGCTGATGGCGGGAATGAGAATTAGCAATCCTGCAGCAGCGTTTATCTCGGCTGCCCGGGTGAAGAAAGGGGAGGAAAGTGCCCCAAACAGAGTGCAGGTAAGAGAGGGTGGTGGGTTTTAAAATTCAATTCAAACACACAATTTTTTTAAAATATGGGATGGTGAATGTGGTGGGGCACTGGTAGGACAGGTGATGCTAGTACAGCTGAAGCAATGAATGGCAGAAGATGATTAACAATATTTACAATGAGACATTGGGGACATTTAACATGCAACACTGAACTGAACAGGTAATATAGGAAACAGGGAAATGAGACGTTACTGTTAAAATGTGAAATAAGAGGTCACCTTTATTTGATGTTGGCTGAATAATTATGATAAATATGCGGATTCCAAAGAAGGAGGGATGGGTATTGTTGGTTGGTTGGAGGTATTGTTATATGGCTGTTATGAAACCACAAAATATATATAGATCAACATTTCAGTACCAGATGTACGGTTGCTCTCTAAACAAAGTAACCCACAAAGCCATTCGATAACAGAAATTAGATGTAACAATGTTGAATAAACTCCTTCACAAATCTTCGTCATTATACCTTCACTAATAGCTTCCCAATGATTCAAAGGTATCTTTTTATGCTAAAATACCAGTTATTTTCTTTCCAAAAAATCTAACTGTTTAAATGACATTAATTGAATATGTTTGTCAGAAAAATTATTCTATAGATACGCCATCTCTACAAAGTTTATTCTCTTGGACAATTTCAATTGTTACAATAACAACCATTGTCACTTATGGCTACTCCGATTACTAGTCAATTTAACACAGAGGCAAAAGACTCCTTCCACAGGACTGGCTAAAACAACATATGACTTAACCAACATGTCACTATTGCTACAGACAACACTCTCACAAACAGCTAAATACATTTTGATATATATGCCTAGCCATCAGTAAGATCTTCAAAATCTGATTTCTTACCCAACAGCAATAAGCGCCCTACACGGCCAATATGGACTAATTTCATATGAAAGCTGAACAGAGGAAGAATTCCAAACAAGACAATATCCCCCCTTGCAAACGGACCTAAAATTTTACATAGCACCAGATTTTGACAATTTTTTTTTCTTTCAGAGTTATATATAGCGCAAACTTGACCCGAAGGTATCAGAGAGCTTTACATGACCACCAGATGCGTTCCAGATGGACACATTAATTTTTATTGGGCACAGGGAGATTACGTTTTTTCCCAGAATCACAGGATGTTGAGCGTCCCTGCAGAGACTCGAAGCAGATTTCCCAGCTTCGCGGCCGACCCCTCTAGCCATAAGGCCACATCCTCTCCCCAATTCTTTGACAATCCCAAAACGTAATCTCAACATTCAGAATTTAACAATTCTTCTGATATACACTCTTGCACGACCTCACTCGCACTATATCATGTGAAACCACCTTCTCACTTCAGCTCATCCCCACTGCAACAATCATCAACTGAAAGCAGTCTGGGCATATAACCTGATAGGGTACTGTTTTTTGCCCAGGCACATTAGATTACATACTAAAATGCTAGTTTTTTTTAAACTGCTAATCTTGGGTCAAATTCCTTATGCCATTCGGAGACAGCACATTGATCAAAGGTTTGCAGTACGTTTTACTAACTTCCCTGAAAGAATATACTTCCAAAATAAAGCATCCATATTCGAATGAAAGGTAGCAACAAAAAAAAAAAGGGGGTTGAGAGCAAGAAGATTGGGGGAAAACATCTGGGCCCCCATCAAAAGATGGAAACTAAATGTATATAGTATATTACCGGCACTCTAGCGGAACATTGTACAGACAGATGCTTACTCTTCAGGTTACTTGTAATTGTCTCCTATAGCAATGAATTCGTTATCCTGTAACCCGTATAATTTGATTTATGTGTTTTTCTTCCTTTTTTTGGTCATATGTTTAACCCTAAAATCGCTGTTTGTCTTCTCTTCAATCCTCATGAAATTTGTATGCATTTAATTTGCTGGTGATAAAATAAAAAAAATACAAACAAACAAAAAGAAAGAAAGGTAGCAAAAAAGCAGCCACAAAAAGGCAGCTCTTGCAAATGACAAAGATCTCTCTCTACAAAACGTTCCACGCTCAAATCCACTTCTAACATTTCAATATTTCACCCTTCGACACAAAGTGCCACCCAGGGAACAAACGATGACAGATATACAGCTTAGTTTTCCGGAGCTATTTTAACTTTTGATGCAAGTGAGCATTTTAAAATCTCAATTGCTCTCCAATTTACAAAATTTCACCTTTACAGAGCCAAGTACAGCAAAGTGGATCATAGTAGTTAAAAAAATAAATCTCTTATTTCTAACTTTTTTTTAACATGTTCACGCCTTTTATTAGCAAAAGATACATTTTACATACATTGAAATTTAGCCAGATATGGAATATGAAGTAGTGCTCTTTTTTAAACATGTTATTTTGATGAGTTTATGCCAATTAAACTGGCGTAAATAGAAAACTAAAATACACTACTGTCCTTTGTTTCGCAAACCCTTCATTCAATAATGTTGGTCTCACCACTTACCAAATAAAACTTTACAAATAGTTTTCAATCATGTTTTTCAAAATTTCATTCAACAGAAATGGCTGCTGCCCCCATCTCTAAAGTCATCTTGTGCCCACCACAACAATCTCATGCTTCCAATCTCATCCCACTCTGGCTCAGCAGCCGCCTTCATTGGTTACCATGGATTATTTCGGTCAGGTATGTCAATTTTAGGCTTCACAGGCCTCTTCTCTTCATGATCAATACAATTGTGTCCTTTTGCTTCTTTAGCTCCAAAGCAGTAAGTGTCCAGCATGACTGTCTTTAGCACCTCCTTTCTCTACGCAACCTCTACTAACATCACCACCTTATAAGATCCTCAACCAACCATTGGCTGATGACAAGCTTCCCCTGTCTCGCATAAACCTAGTTTGTGTAGTCAGTTGGCTGTCAGAAGCTACCTAAACTCCTCTGCTATAAGACTGAAATCCTTTACTTGCTATAATCACAGTCCCCTGCACCAGTGTTTCTTAACTTGTGGTCAGAGACTCCCCTCGGACCACAAGTCCTACTTGGTGGCAGGGTCTGTGATTGTTTAAAAAATTAAATACTAAAATGTATAAAGTACAAACAAAGAAGCAAAATTAACAATCTGAAAAAAAATCTCTATATTAGATCTTGAATTAAAAATATTTACATTTTGAGCATTGATATGCCGTATACTTGTTTCTATATTTTTGTGTATTGTTTTGACTTTCAAATCATAGAAACTGCTGTGGGTCCCATGCTTCCAATAATGACTCAGTGGAGGTCCCCGAATTCCAGTATTGATTCAGTGGAGGCCCACAGAAGTGAAAAGGTTAAGAACTGATGCCTTATACCATATCCTTTCTATTCTCTGTGTAACTGTAAAATCTAACCACGCCTTACACTCTTCTCCAACCTTAAGAAACGCTCTAGTCATCAGTAAGAAGGGCCACTGAAATAGGAGACTCCATGATCTCTATACCTTCTCTCCAACAATAAGGTTATTCGTTTTGAAATACACACTTTATCAAGTCTGCAAATACTGCTACTTCAAAAAACCTACATAAAGCAAGCTGGCTAAAAAAGTCGACAGAGGGCCTCATGCCAGGATATTTTAAACTAGCATAAATAAAATCATGTCACTTTGCAGACAATCTCTCTCTCAAGCAGCCCACACAACCATATACCAAAAATCTAGAACTCTTATATTCCTGCACCATGTCAGTGCTGGTGCCTCTCCATGTTAACATCCACCCTAAACCCAGGAAATACTACTGCCCAAAGAATCTTCAAATTGACCCTCAAACTACATAACTCACAAACCTCTACATGTCCCTCTGGTTCTTCCTTTCACACCTCTTCATCAAGCAAAATTAATGCAACAATATCAGCCCTTGAGCTAACTATACAGTGCATTATGAAGCTAAGTAGACCCATCTGAGTAGATCCGGTTTTGTCTTATTCATTATAGACTATGAGACGTATCACCCATCATTAAAGTACCTTGTATGGTTTGCATAATGTAACCCTCTGTCCAAATTGTGAGATTGCAATGCTTGACAAATACACAAAATGTTTTTCTACAAGAACCCAAAGTGGAGTGGCACGGTGCTGCAATATCAGTTGTCATAATCCTCATATTCAAATGTCTTTTTTACTGCAGCACTATGAAAAATATTTTTTTACTTCCTTGAGCAATGAAGAAAACATGCCTGCCACACTGACTTGATCAGGAGAACAGCATGTCCCTCTTTTAAAGCAGATGGGGCACCCCTGCACTTTATAGCAGTTCTACTGTGATAAGGGTACCAAATTACATGACTGCATGAAACTCACCCGCTCCCACATGCGTCCCGGAAAAGCAGCTCTTTCAATCACTTTCATGTACAAGTAGCACAGACCTAAAGGAAGGAGAACATAATTAATACAAGAAGTAGGTCAACAGATTTTGCTCTCCAGCTGAAATGCCATGCTCAATTCCCACAGTACACAAAAAGTAACACGCACTTTGCAATATGTTACATTAAAGTGACATGGTCTTTAAATTTAAGAGTATGCTTTCCTCAGTGTATCAAAAAGCAGACTTCTACCCATAAAGAATACAGAAATAGCAGCATATGGCTAAATATTGGGAAGAGAATAGTGATGGTCATTTTTTTTTACCTTTAACCACATGCGCGCGGCGGGTTTTCCCGCTGAAGTTTTTAAAACCCCGCGGATCATGACGAGCTCAGCTCGTCATGAGCGCACAACAGGTAAACCTCATGACGAGCTGAGCTCGTCATCGGCGCAGAAGGGGTTAAAATTAAAGAAAGGCTTTTGCCCCTACCATCAGAAACAGTTACGAAAATGTCCAAATGTATTACAATAACATTTGGAGGAGATAACTGAAGGAAAAGAAGTGGAATATGAGGTGATAAAAACGGCACGCCAAATAGTAGCTAGCCGTGGTATAAATTTTGACATTGATGAAAGTTCCCAGATTTTAATAATAATCATATCAACTTTTTATAAACTGAAGGAAGATGCAGACATGTACCTTGCTTTAGAAAACAGATGTCAAGTTAATAATACCCTATGAGGTTGTACTCATTTCATCGATCTCAGAAGGAAAAAAAGTTTTATAGCCCCTGCCATGGTTCAAATCTGTGAACTCAGATTTCTGCAGCAAATTTAATAACACGTTGAGCATTTTCATCTCTTCTTTGGGAAATATATTAGTAAACAACGGGTGAGGTGGTTATAGCGGGGGTGGGTGGGTTGCAGTTCCTAGTTTCTTGTCTAATCAGACAGTAAACCGGAGTTTTCTATCATAGGGTCTTCACAGATAGTCAGAAACGTTATAATTAACACATCTACACATGAGAGCCCACAACACTTTTTACCATACATATGAACACTACAATAATTTGAAGAAAAAAAATCATTCATCGCCACCTATCTAAAGTTGAGTTTACCAAAATCTGCAGAGTTTTTTGTTGTTGTTTTTCTTAAATGAAATCCAATCAAGAATTGTATTAAATAAAACGACCTTTTAATGAACATAGATTATGTCTGCAAGGTCAATCAATCTTCAGAATCAATGTCAGAAATACTATGAAATGTATTTATTCCAGTGGCGAAGTTATCTGCTCAACAAAGGATGTGATGCTACTCCAAGGGACGTACAATTCAATTCCAAGGCATGTGTGGATGTACATAATTCTGATTAACAGGCTATACATTCGCACACCACAACACTGTTGGGAAGATCAGTGGACTCAGAAGTGGGACTCCCAGGGCAATCAAATTCTTCTACTCCATGAAGCCGTACAGTCTCCAACATCGTGGAACTTTCGCCGCAGCCTCCTTTATGGAGACAATACCCATCAGGATCCCCGAAGACAGACAACAGTAATGGACGCACTGTTGACTGGCAGGGTAACGCACTGAGGCAATCTAACAGTACAGAACATCTGGTCAATGTTTTGGAGCACAAGGTTGTTTGCAGGCCAATCAAATCATTCTCTGACAGGCAAAATGTTAGTTCAAACAGACAATAGAAGCACATTGAGTTACTTCAACCGACTAGGGGGAACTAACTATATGATTTTGTTGACAGAAACACAAAGAACATAAAAAGTGGTTAGTTCCAGGAGGTATGACCACTGGGGAATGCATCCGCAAGGGAACAAGATTGGTTAAGTGGATGCTCTTAGCAGACTATACGAAGGAAACCACAATTGTAATCTAAACAATGACGCTCTAAGAGACATCTTTACTGATTGGGGCGTCCGCAAACAGATATATTTGCAACGGCAGACAACACAAAATATCAAGACTTTGCATCCAGTTACTCATAACCAGGGTGCTTAGTAAATGCCTGTATGATGAAGTGCTCAAAACGTTTTCTGAACACATCTCCCTAGACTTGTCTAATCCCTACCACTCTACGATTCAGGCAAAAGCCAAGATGATCCTGATTGGAACATTGATCCTGACTTCACATGAATGACCGAAACAGTGGTTGTACACCAACCCACTTCATATGCCAGGAAAACATCACATGAGACTGCTATGGAAAAAAGGGAGAAAGTACAAGGTATTTTTTAATTACCCACGGTGTGAGACAGGGTGTGTACTCACCCCATTTTTATTTGCTATCTATATACACTAATGCAGTGGAGTCGGCCTCGGTAGGCTTCACCCAAGATGTCTCCCTTATCAAATCTTCTGCTGTGCCGATACACCTCTATGCAGACGATGCAGTGCTTTTGACACAATCTTGTAATGCACTGCGGAGACTCATAGAGGAGTATGTGAAATGTATTAATAATTTGGACATGAAGCTAAATCAAATTAAGTCATTTGTACTTGTGGCGGATACGACTTTAACGAAACATCCCACTTTGTCTATCGAAGGCTAAAATCTTGAGATTGTGGACTCATTTCATTATCTTGGGGCTATGTTTAATAGGAAACGCACATGGTTAGATATGGTGACCAATAGAGGAATCGTAATGGAAAAAAGCATCGAGGAGGTTTTTAGATTTATAAAGAAACTTGGTTCAAAGCCACTAAATGTAATAAAAAAAGATCTAGGAGGCAAAAACACTATCCATCGCTGCTTATGGGGCAGCCGTTTGAGGTTTCTTGGATATTTCAAAATTGCAGAGTATAGAGGACAGCTTTTTGAAAAGGTTGATATGTGTTCCACAACCCTGTTCCTCCTACAATGCCCATTTTGAGCCGAGTGTCCCTCATAACCGATAAAATTCATATTACGCCAATCCTTTTGTGGCACTCAGTCTGGAGGAAAGAAACAATATGTCTAACTAGACATATCTTGGCGGACTGCTTGAATTTAGACGGTGTACATAAAATTAAATGGCTAAAATATATCGAGGTCAACCTACAGGCAATTGGTTTACGTAATTTATATGAGGATCCGAAGTCATGTCTGAGAATATCTAAAAAAAGAGTTGAAGCTTTGTTTATTAGACCATTTTGATAGAAAGGGTTAAGACCTCAACTGTAATTTTACCACAGTAAGGCATTATCATTTAGCCCCTAGCATAAGAATTATTTCAACTTCATACCAGTCATTTGTAACGAATCTTCAGCACAGACACAGATCACTGAGATTTTGATTAAAATACATCCCGCTTATGCTTGGTTATCTATCCAAAACGTATTCCATTGATGCCCTCCCTTAATGTCCATGTGATAATCTCCTCAGAACGATTTGTACATTGTTTTTTTCTGCAAGCTGTCCACGGATGAAAGGAATAGATACATCCTTCCGCTTAAATGTAAATTAAAGATTAGATAATGCCACCCAGCACTTTATTACTTCCAGCAATAACCGGATACCCTGGTATGCATTTGTCTCACTTTGTTCCTCTTATCTGCTAGAAAGACAAGAAGTCGAACTCCCTAGTCTGAATCTTATAAGTAAGATGAGGGCCAACTTGATTCATTCTTGATCTTATATTGATAAAAAAAAATATTGATTATGTTTTTATTCTTTTTAATTGTATTTTATTACTCTGAATTTTAATAGATGTATCTTTTTAATCTTTTTAATCTGTAATGTTATTAACATTTTGGAATGTATATTTTGCAGAATCCTTTTCTGCCGTTATTCTAACGCGAAATAACGTTATTTTTGATTGATTGATTGACTGCTATGTAAAGCAAAACTTTTAGCCAAGTACTCCACCCAAATATAACATCCTTGAATTTGGCTGTACAGCTTCTGAAATGTATTCAATATAGACATTTAAACCTACCAGGAGACTGTGTGTACATTATTGAAAAAACAAAGAAGCCAGCTAGCAGAGAGTCACATATCCTCTTAAATAGAAATATTTTTACACATGGTGCCAGTAAAAAGACGTTAAGCCTGTCTCCTGCCAAGACGAGGCCGTACTGCCTTACCTGCTGCAGCTGGGCAAGTGTGGACTTCAGCTCTCCTAGATTAAGGCACACTTGTCAGCTATTATGGAAAGTCTCCATCTCAGATAATTGTTCGTGATCTCAGACATTAAGAACTTCTTAGAAGGACAGAATAACGTTTTCACTTCAATTTAGAACCCTTCGCCTCTTTAGGCGCTCGATGTGGCACTGTCAAAATTCTAAAACCTATTTGAGCCAACACAAAGGTTTCTTGTAGCATCATTCATGGGGGGACACCTTTAATTGCTACTACCTATGTGTGTAGAATTAGAGATCTGCAAGCCCTTTCTGCATAGCACAAAAATATGCAATACTCTATCTTTATTCAGTAGCTATGAGAACAAAATGAAGGAGTATTTCACTTAAATCAGTCTATCTCAGTGGCAGTAGTCTTTAAAAACTGAGTCACCTGGGAAAATACTTAACATACTTTAGAGACACAAGTGTCCAAAAAGTTTACTTTGACAAGACTAAGGACATTAGGAAGAATTCAAGTATTTGTAAACTATTGCTTCGTACAGATGGATATAGGAACCTACATTTCGCAAACGATTGGTAACATAGTACTAAATAGGAGACAAGAGTCTATCCACAATCGTACTGGGGCACCGAGGGTGTGGAGGGAGCTAGAGAACCGCAGGAGTCGGTTGAAACATCTTGACCTTGACAGGGCTGAGTATGCCCTTCTTCGCCTTCACCACAAATTCTACCTTAGCAGTGATAAGTGTGGTAAGCTGTTGGCCCACAGATTACGGGCTAAAACACAGACAACTCTGATTCAATCGATCGGGGATCAAAACGGGGATGAACAGAGTGCTGACATACAAATAGTAGAAGCCTTCCGCTCGTTCTATGGCGCCTTGTATACTGGGCGGGACCTGCTTGTGTATCTGAGCACCTGTGAGATCTCCCCTCTCCCCAAAATTGCAGCAGACTCACTTGATTCTGCTATTCGCATAGAGGAGGTGATTACGGCTATCTCTAGACTGAAACTGGGCAAGTCACCCAGTCCAGGCAGCTTTTCGGCCTCTTTTTATAAGACCTTTAGTAGGGAGTTGCTTCCCTTTTTAGGTCTCGCTGAGCCAGCGCATGTGCTGCTTGCTCTGCGAGACATTTAGTAGTGGGCTTTGAAAAGTCCTACCCAAAGGCTTTTGCTGGACTCCAGCTTGTGTTCACGAGCGCGTGGACGTGCATAGACCATCTGGCTTTCTGTAATGACTCATTAAGCCTTACACCGGGTGAATCCCCTACCCTCTCCCTTCTCCCACTCCCTCCTCGTCAGCTTTTCTCATTATTGGGTCCATTTCACAGGGAAGCAACGCGCTCTCCACTTGTGGGCTTGTTTAATTTCACACTAACAGTTCCCATGCTTCTTGTTTCAAATTTTTCGTTTGCTATGCACATTTGAATGTTACTTGATTATGGTCAGGGTTGTTTTGTTAAATCGTACGCGTTTTTTGAGCTTTGCCCAGATGGCTCACGTTTACTCAGTCTACCCATGGCAGAGGGGTGCTGCATTGGCGCCGTCACCACCGTAATCAACAGAGGAGGCTGACTATTTCTTACTTTCATTCTGAAGTGTGTCAACCTTCAGTGCGGAAGGATGGTTGAATTAGATAAACAAGTCTACCATCTAGTAGTAGACTATATTTTTGCCGTGATTTAGCATGTTAGAAGATCTAAATAAATCCTGGTTTACAGGAGAGGTCTCATACATTGTTTTGAAGGAACTATTTATTTTAGGACTCGTAAAAATGCAGCACTCTCACTAGCCACAAATCCACACCGAAAAGCTCTTTGCGACTTTACAGAAAACCTACCGTTCACCATTGTTCGGGCAGGTTATTCGGAATTGACCAGCACAAAACGATCACTGTGTGCCAGCCGCATGCTTTCCAGGTGCAAAGAACGACTTTACTTCCAGTATACAAAACTCAATCCTATCCAGGATGCCAACTCACTTTGTACCTTTCCCAACGTAGTTTGCATGGCAGCTTCTCTGCAGTCAGTGTTTAAAGGCTGTCTTAAATATCTTCCATGTGTCGCCCTCACTCTCGCTGGGCTGAAGCTTGCTACCAGCCATATAGTGCCCTATGCTGAATCTGACGAACAAATACGACCCCGTTAACTCAACCAACCGCACCTCCATGATAAGGACTGATAACTAATTCCGCACTGAAACACATAACAATTTTCCTCGCTCTGTGTTTAGTAAACACCCTCTGAAAACCGGTACATGGGCTACATTTACAGAAACAGATGGTAAAAAAGCAGGCTGGCTGTCCTAGCAAATTTGGGACCTCTGGCCGCCTTAAATATATTGACGGCACTTAGTGCCATAGAACGACGACACTCACATCCCACAAACCTGCGACACCGACTGCATGTGAGAACAAGCATTGGCATAGCCAATAGGTCTCGCCTTTGGGACCTTATAAGTGTTTAGACATGCAACAGTTGATGTTGTTGCACCAAGGATATTGTGCTGCATAACTAAATATTTATAAGGTCCCAACAGCGAGACCTAATGGCTACGCCAATGCTTGTTAACTAAACTGTTTAATTCCTTTTTGGAGAAGGGAGCGGTAACACCCTCCATGTCAGGAGCTGCTATCTCAGTCATTCTAAAACCTGCTAAAGATCCGCGAGAATGTGGCTCCTACAGGCACATATCTCTCCTCAACATCGATGAGAAGATCTTTGCTGGTATCTTAGTAGCGCGCTTAAATCCACTTATAGCAGATCTAATAGACTCTGATCAGGCGGGTTTAATCCCCACACGAAGGGGGGGGGGGGACGGGGACAATACTAAGCATCTCTTCCATCTTATGGATAGCATACAGAGATCGGGTTTGCAGGCCTTCTTCCGGTCTATTGATGCCGAGAGGGCATTCGACAGGGTGGGGTGGAACTATTTGTTTGATACCCAGCGGTGCTTCGGGTTTAGGGAGAATTTCATCAAGTGGATCAAATGCATCAACTATGCGCCCATGGCATTTGTGAGAGTCAATGGCAACAGATCTGCCGCCTTTCTGATTTCCCGGGGAACCCGCCAAGGTTGTCCCTATCCCCCCTTTTATTTGCGCTCTATATGGACCTATTGTCCCAACATATACGAGCGGACAAGCGCATAGAAGGCTTGAAATCTGGGACTGATGTTCACCAAATAGGTCTCTATGCAGACAATGTGATTCTCTCCCTCACCAACCCTCACTTTCGTTGGCACAGATGGTTCGTCCAAAGAATCTGGGTGGGTCTCCCTTTGATTAGTGGCTACTACCAGGCGTCCTGCCTGCCACTGGATCACGGCGCCTTCCAATTACACCCAAATGATTCGCCATCTTAACACGTTTGATAAATGGCTGGTGCGCAAGCGTGACGATCGCCGTCATATCTCCGAACTGTACGCTATGCTTACGGTGCGACCCACCGAGCAACGCAAAGGACACAAGTCCGTTGGGAGACCGAACTGTGTAGGCCATTATCCCCCAAGGAATGGGATAACATCCTTCACAGAGCACATCACACTGCACACAATACTGCTTCGGCGGAATCCGCATTTAAAGTCTTCTCATACTTGTATTATACACCTATGCGAGTTCATAGTTGGGACAAGAGCAAATCGGACCTTTGTTGGAGGATGTGGGATGTCCAGCATGCTCTCTCACCTATTATGGCATTGCCTCAAATTGCAGCACTATTGGAATGTGGTACTCAACAACATAGACGAGGCGTTTGGCGTTTCCATACCCTGCTCCCCAGAATATACTCTCCTTGGTCTCTTACACTCAAGAGCTTTTCCATTAAGGTCTATGAGGGATAGGCAAACAGCATTAGCCCTATTAGCAGCTAGACAAGCTATTTTATCTCAATGGGACACGAAGTCTGTTCCCGAAGTTCTGAACTGGCTCCATCACCTGTGGTATATTTTGACTATGGAGCGCATGTCCCTTGTTGTGGGGGAAAGGGGGATGTCTATGCAAAATTATGGGTGCTATTTTTGCAGTTGTTGGCTAAGGACATTAGAGAAATCACTTGCTCTATATAGCTGCAATTCCTTTAACTGCTACCACAAGAGGCGCATGCTACTGCACCGCCGACTGCATTTTAGGAGTGACGTTCTACCAACATTTCGGTTCTGGGGCCTGGGGTTCATTAAGGCGGCAATGACTGGGGGTGGAGGAGGGTTACATGGGGTTTAGGGCTGGGTTGGTTTCTGTAGTGTTTCCCTATTTGTTCTTTCTTTCTTTAACTTCTAGTGTTTTTTCTCATGAAATGTAAGAAGTCGTTGATCAATACAAAAGCCATATCGATCCCTCCGCTGCCGGTCTCAGGGTTGTTGGCACAAAAGCTGTGTATTGCTACAAAGGATACTCTCTGCAGGCCATTGGATGTAGGCAGGAGGCTGTGTTATCACATTTAGACTTCATACCAATAAAAAAAGATTGGTTCTTAAATAGGAGTCAATTAGCAAGTCAATCGTTCTCATCAAAACCTAAATCTCATTTAAGGAGGGGTAAGTCAGCTACAAATACCTGGATATGTAATGTCTCCATGTCAGATATTTGGAAGACTGCAGTGAAAGTTGTTCACACTTCCACAGGGCAATACTGTTAAGACAGATGCTAGAAAATAATTCAATAGTTGATCAGGCTATTATGAAAAACCTGTTCATGAAGAGTACAAATAGTTTTCTCTACATTGCCAAATATTTCAATTTGTATCTCCTTTTTCAGGTGTCTTCAAGCCTCGGAATACTGAGATAAGATTGCTATTCTACTCTAATGTTAATGGCCATCAATGAAGAACCTACGATGCAGAAGTCAATATTACTTACTTGTAATGCCAGTTCTGCCACATAGGGACCGTCATAAAATTCATAAATGAGCTTGCTTCTCCGCTGTTTGAAGCAACCAGAATGTAATCTCTGAAGTTTAGAAGATTTCCCATGAATCTTCAATGATGATGCTGTCAAAAGTAATGGTGCTCTTAGGCAACTGCCAGTACAGGGCATGATGGGATTGGGAAACTACTGGCTCCTTAAAAGAGCAATACATTTGGATGGTTTTACAATATGTTGCACATTTTTCAAGATTTTTAGTGTACATGGTGCTAGTTAAGTTGAAGGGTTGTTTCATGATGGTATAGTAATATGTTTCTTATAGAAAACGTTTACCAATGGTATTGGTGCTTAAAACAATAAACTGTCTGAACGGGATTAAAATTAAGATTACTTGCTTTCATAAACTTGTTTGAATAGTCAAGTCTTTAAAGATTCGCGTAAAAAAAAAACGGAAATCCCTTTCCTGACTGAGTTATTTCCACAAGGAGTTCCAGATAACAGTGGCCACTGCGGAGAAATTCAGACTGCCAGACCTCCATTTTTTAAATTTAAGAACAGTGGTACGAATTGCATGTTTTGATCTCAAGTTTGGTATGGGGTTATATTTCTTGATTTTTTTCTGCCACAAATTTAGGGGCTGTCCCGTTAAGACTTTTAAACACCGGGCAACACAACTTAAATGGTACATGTTAATTTAGGAAAGCCGGAATATCAGCTGTGATGCCTCATTTTAAATGACTTGAAGTTATTGCCAGGTAACGTTAAGCAATCCCACGTAGACCAGGTTCGTGTAGTCAAGTTGTAACATGATGGCAACACTCCGTTTCCGCGCCTCAGTGGATAGTAGAGGTACAATTTCACTCTACATTTTTAAATGAAATGAGCATTTGGACACTACAGTGCCTACCTGAAAATTCAATGTGAGGTTTCCATCAGCCACAACCCCAATCAAATAGGATTTCATTTTCTTGATTGGATCTTATTTTCCAAAAGAGAAAAACACTTGAACTCCGGATATCGAGCATTACATGGGCTGCAATGCATGGTTGAATATTTAAAAAGTTTTTTTTTACCCATTTACTGAAGTGTGTATATGTATTTCAAATGGTGTTCCAGGGCCACCCCCCTTAGGTAGGACAGTCAAATGATTATGACTTTAAATGATCCCTATGATACAGAGCTAGGATTGCAAGTAAAGAGATTTCCCTTTTCTCTGCCTGCAGTTTGTCAAGCAAGCAAAACCAGTTCGAGGTCCAGAAACAATGCTGCTATAGTACCAACTGAAGTAAATAAAAAAGCGATGGGTGCAATGCTTAAATTAATCTCAGCTACTGGTAAATACTCGTTGCTGCACCCCAGTCCATCTTTTTTTTCTTGCCAGCCAGATTAGACTCAACCATATGCAAATCAGTTTTGTTCTTGCTTTAATGGTAACAGTTAGGCCCAACTACCAAGCCGGGTCCTCTCTCCGAACCGGAACACAAGTAACCCAAGACCAGTTTCACCTAAGTTGGGCCACTTCAGTTGAGTGGAACTTGGTTCCAGTGGCACAGTGATCACAGGACCCATGTCTGGGCATACCTGTTGCATTTAGGGAGTTTCTTCAAAGTAAATAAAAAGTGATGGGAGGAATGCTTGAAATATTCTCAGTCACTGGTAATTACTGTGAGCCGGATCCCCGTCTATCGTTTTTTTTGCCCACCACTGGATGTATGCCCAGAAGAGGTGATCATTGTGTCCCTGGAAAAAAGCAGCACTTTACTGAAGGGCCCCAAGTTGGGCAAAACCAGTCTTAATTTGCTAGTGTTCACGTTTAGAGAGGATCTGGGGGTAGGCAGTTCGGGCAGGATTGTTCTTAGTGGAGCAAGACCAATCATCATTTGCATATGGCTGGGTCTAACCTGAGGTTGCATGATGCCTAACAAAACAATGGACTGTAATGCTGTCCTGAATAATTAGTAGAGAAAGATTAATTCAAGCATTTAAACTATCACATTTTGTTGACTACAGCACTATAGTACCAACAGGGTGAGCTTTATGCACCATTGCAGAATACCCTGAAGTTACAGTACCTTCAGATACTGAAGGATAACAGAAATACCAAACATTCCGTCAAACAAATAGCTCCTCAAAAATGGAATCTACCTTTAAAATGGGCAACTTCAGCAGAAGGAAATAATAAACTGAGAAGAAGTGCAAACTGACTTTTTTCAAGGCAAAGTGTTCCCAGAACTTGGTTAGGGCAGTGCTTTGTCTGTCAGGGTAGCTGCCTCTACTGGTGCTCGATAATAAACAAAAACGTTTTCTTTCCAATTATGGGTCAGATTGATGCAGTTACCTCGTTCTTCTTTTATTGTAGCATACTGACTGTTGGCCAAGGGACAAGAGGAACGGTTACACTGGCCAGTCAAGTTATATTCATTGCGGCAAAAGTTCTGTGTCTTTGTCCTAAAAAGCAAAAAAATTCTGGTCAGTATGAGTGAAAAAGAAGCAGGTCAAAGAAGCTTTCGAATCTGCAAGCAAAAGCACAATAAAACCCAAAGTCATATCTTTCTTACAACTGGAATATGTCAAAGGATTTGAGCAATGCAGATCCCTTTTAACAGTAAAGAGCACTAAATTCTCACTAGAGTCAAACACACTATGAAGGCAAGCACAGATAAAACGTATTGTAGTTGGAATAGGACTGCCAATACACATGCACGAGAAGAATCTGACCACTGAAACTAAAGAGGCTACTAGTAACATACAGAATATGTTAACGGAACAGCCAGAGAAGTGTTCCGAAAACAATATTACTCATACATGATTGATAACAAGAAGATCAGCACATCTAGCCCGAGGATCATAGAAAGGTTAACTAGTAACTGTGGAAGGACAAATAGGTGGAGGAAAATGTGCTTCCAGTGTGACTCAAATGCAAATAAACTGATCACTGAAGCAATCGTTAAATAGTACTTACTTTATTTTGAATGAGCAGAACTGTTTGTTACCAAGAATGTCCCAAATTACCTGAAGGGTAAAAATTGAAGAGGGTTAGATCCGACAGTTTTGTTCAAAAGCAATTTTTGTTTCATACCTACAGAACACAAATTAACTCTTGTTGCTCGCATTTTTATAAAAACTCATGTTTGTGGTTCATGCCATATGTGCACCATTTCCAGTTGACAGATCCCAGATGTCATGAGTCACACTGCGCTACAATACATACCATGTTCAAAAATACTCTATTTAGACAATGGAGTCTGTCAAAGTGCATTAGTACCAAGTAAAATCAAAATTATAGCTATTGTAAAGGTTTTTCGTAAGTGTTAATAATTTAGCAATACATACCAGAATCACTTAAAATCCCCCCAAAATATCAGTTTCCTGAGGTAATCACAGGTGTGCCTCCACACCATCTCTCGGGAACAGTTTCAGGGCCTGCTCCTTTTTCAGGCACATCAGATTATGTGTGCATCATGCTCCCTGCAACGGAGGTGATGTGCAATTTGTTCCCAGGTGACCGATGTCAGATTTGACTACAATTGATTTGGATTAATGAGTGCACATTATTATCAAGATACATAAGGTCATGTATGTGACCAATCTGCAAGACATATAATGAAACTGAAATGTGGACTATATAAAAATAAAAAGACTGGCTTGAAAGAAATTTCACTTACAACTGGATTATTTATAATCTGTTTCCAACTGAAACTCAGCTCTGCACCTATGACGGCGACTTCAAAAGAGGAACATTGAAGTCGAAAGCAGGTTGGAATTACAGATAAGCCTGTGATTAACAGAGTCTTAGGCTCTTCAAAAGGATCAACCTTGAAAAGATGTTTCAATATCAACCTCGATCATTAAGGGAGGATCAGGTCAAATTAAAAAAATCCATCATTGGAGCTTCTGCCTTGGGGAAAAGTACATACTATCACACCAGCTGCTACTGAAAGAACAAGAGTAGATAAAAGACAGATGAAAATACACACCGACCAAGACGATGGCACAATTTCCATATCACCGTAAGCATACACATATCAACAAGACCTATCGCTTCAAGAAGCAATTTCAGACGAAGGAATAGCATTTTCGGTGCTAGCCTTCAAATACCAAACCTACAGTTTTGATTACGAGGAGCACTTCTGAGCCACAATTACCTTTACTTCCACTCCAGACAAGAATCTGATGGGCGAAAATGTAGAACAGAACAAATAGGACGGGAGGAAAACAATGGTGTATACAATAAATATCGAGCTGAACTGCTGGATGAGGGTTAAAATACTTATCTAATCAACATACTGCCCCATGATCAGATGTCAACATTTCACACTGTTATTCAGATGGTCGCTTTTGATGACAGCATAAGCTTGCATAATTTCAGGAAATTTGCGTTATGTCAAATTCCACTATAACACCCCATCATGTAATTAATTACATGTCGTGCAGCATAACATTTAGCACAAACAACCTAAACATTAGTAGCAGCTGTTCACAGAACCTGCTTTGTGTGTGTTCGTTTTTAGGGCAAAACGTGCCCGTGCAAGAAAGACTCAAGCTAAAATACTGCACCAAATGCAATTTGTATTATGTGTCATTTCAAATTATTTTCTTGAAATTCCATTCAATTACACATGCAAATTACAAGATTTACGTACAACCCAAGTGAAATGCAAGTTAGAGGCGGAAAAAGAACTTCTTTATAGAAAGCCTCATAAGAACAGAAGAAAAAAAAACAGTATTTACGGATGCTTAAAAAACACAGAATTCAAAACAAACTTGCACATGCTTGGTCAATAACCCCTATACTTGAGAAATATACTGCACCCAGGAACTAAAGGACGAGTGCCACCAGATTTTATAGCAGTTCCTACAGCTGTAAGAGCAATAAAACGAGATTATACACAACAGGACACTGTGCTGCCATAGATGATATGAACAAGCATTTACAATGCAACGTGTCTCGCAATGACATTATTTTGAGCTATTGGCATTGTAAATGGCATTGTTTTATTTTTTTTCCTTTCTAAAAAACAAATAAAATGCTCTAATGAAAATGGCAATAGCTAACTTTTTCGTAACTGCAAAATCTATTGCATTTGTACTAGTGTGAGTGATAGGTACTGTAAATGGTACTGGTCCTTTCGCTAAGAGGAAGGGTACACAAGCATTTGCAATGCAATAGGTTTCGCACTTACGAGATTTTGAGCTATTGGCATTGTAAATGCCAATGTCATATTTATTGGTCTAAAAAACCTGCAATAATAAAAGACATTGTCATTTACAATACTAATGTTAAAGTTACGAAAATGCGACACCTATTACTATGCCAATGCTTGTTTTCCAATGGCGAGACCGAAAAATGGGTATGTCACCAAGCACATATCTTTTGCATTTTTGCACTTTCATACGCAGAAAGGTGCATTAGTCAAAGCTATTTCGGTTACTTGATTTTTTTATATTTGATATCGGAGTCTTTTTTTGTTTCAACCCCCCAATTCCAGAGGAATAGAACAACCTCTAAAATGTCTGCAGAACACAATTCCCCGTAATAAATAGCGAGTGAAGGAGGCTGTCGAAGACAGAAGCAGTCGCAGGGATGTGCTGAGAAAGGTGGAGTCTGAAAAGGCACAATTAGTCATGACCTGCCCAGCGCCAGAATGAGCATGGGGTTTACAGAAAGGAAGACTGGTCATAGAGAGGACAAAAAGAGAGCAGGCCTGCAAAGGAGAGACTGGGCATGTAGGACTGCCAGTTGAAGAGAACTAGGTGACAGGGCCTGCACAAGAGTTAAACGCCATCTCCATAAAGGGGAACGAGGCCCGCAAAAGGGGGAGGATGAACCCGAAAAAAGGACAAGGTGAGAGAGGGCAGAGAGGCTACAGAAAGATACTTGAACTGTGAAAAGGGCACAGAGAGACACAGGTCCTGCTAGCTTGTTGTAGTGATGGAGGTGCAGCTCAACTTTACGTTCCCACCTCTGCCCTTGACCGGTGTGTCACTTTTCCCTATCAGGTACTACTAAACCTTGCTAGGTACCTTGTTCTTTTTCAATAAGCTATCCACCCTACTGAACTATGTTCATGCACGCTAAAACTCCTCCTCTGTCCTGAGGAAGGCTCAGCAGATTTAGCTTTTGGGTTAACACACTGACACTTTAAATCATTTATTATTTTGAAACAACTCATCATGAAGCTCAACCGTGATTTCTCAATATTTAGGACACATGGCTTCTCTGTGATTGGTGCGCACTGAATCAGGGGTGTGTCCCCACCCTACAGTACCCAATTAATAAGCATGCACTGCAACAAACTCTCTCCCGTGGCTGTTGTGCACCGCACCAGAGGCAGCACCAGAATGACAGACGTGCAATGCACCACAGACAACACCACTGTCACCTATGAATGACGTGCACTGCACTTGACACAACCCCACCTTAGTCACAAGTGTGCACTATTCCACACATGCTTCCCTGTGTCAGGTAAGCCCTGCATCAGAGCCCCCCCCCCGTCGTGCCGTGCAGACACCAGAAGCAGCATGCCTGTTGTGTGAGGAAGAAAAGGCATAAAAGAGAAAAAAAAATAACTTGTCTGTAAACGAGGGAAGGGAAAGAGAGCGAGACAGACAGAAAAACAAGCATTACAAGGATGCGAAAAAACAGATGGCCCCTCGGTGTGCAGACTTGGACGAAACAAAAACACAGATGGCCCCCCTAAAGATAAGAAATTGCTTTGCGACAGCCGCAAAGCAGACAATCCTGTCAGGATGGGCCAGACGAAAAGGGCTGCAATAAAAAAGAACTCATTTCCAATGGCAGGCCACCGTTTAGCAAAATGGTGACGCCAGCCAATGAAAATGAGGGGCGGGGCTTCAAGTCCCCTTCAGAAATCTCCTCTCTTACTATAGCTCTCGCAGAGTGAGCAACACATGCGTTGCAACGCTAGGCGAGACCTAAAAAAGGACTTGCAACTCACAAGGTTTGCTCGGCATATAAGAAAGTCACCATTGGGAAGAAATGCAAAACCCTATGCAACCAAACAATAAATCAGTGCATCTTTATTTTAATGTAACACCTGTTGGGGAATTATTGAGTTTGCTGTTGCGCAGTGGTGAGGGAAATAATCACAAGTCAACACTGGCTGTGGCATCAAGCTTAAAAAGTTGTGACTAAACCATCTAATGAAGGAAGAAAGAACCAACAGGGATCATTCTATTGTCGGAACTTGTCAGAAGTGTACCCAGTCTACTTTCTGTTTCCAAATGATATGCACTGAGGCCTATTCAAGATTTGATATTTTTCAACAGGAATACACAAAACACATTCAAAGCGGGTGACATTTAAGAAGGTCAACATAAGCCTGCAGAATACATTAGACTTTAAGAATGAATACTTCCACACACCAATGCACCCAGCTCATTGCCAATATACTCAAAATGTGCAATATGCTCCAAACATTGCCAGTTTAAACTCCACTCTTTTGGCATGTCACCACGAAAAGTATCAACCAAATTTGTGGCAGGTTTGGCATCAAATCTACAAAGTTAATGTATTCACATCTATTCTTACTTGGATGAATGGTTAAAAAAGGAGAACAACATCTCAGAAATGCCAAACCACTCAAAATCACTTTTCTGAATACCCTTTTATTTAGAATTAATTTGAAGAAATTACATTTGCCACTAGTATAAATACAAAACGTCTTGGGGGTCAGCTCTCAGTTCAGTAGAGTCTCAGGATAACCCAACAACAGAATGTGTTTTGGCACATCAGAAATTGTTTTCTCTTTACCAACCTATCACAACCTCGGACATCAAGGAACGTCCTGAAAATGGTAGTTACATTTCACTAGTACCCAATGCGCGTTTACAAATGTGCCCCCTACAAGAGTTCTTGGTGGGTCAATGGTGTCAAGTTTTTGGTGCCTGAAAGGATTTTATGTTATCATCCAGAGTACAGCACGGACATCAGAGGTGGAACAATTAAATTCTATTCCTAGGCTTATGCAGACCTTCAGCCACTGGTAACCATTACAACAGATGCATCCCCGGTGCCATGGGCACACCTATAAGAACTGCTGTTTGACAGACAAAATAGAAGTAAAGACACCCGAAAGCATATCAATTTAAAGGAGCTGATAGCAACGCCTTTGGGATTCATGATTTGCCAAGAAATACTATATAACAAATGAATGCTACTGTGCAGAGTAGCATGATAAAAATGCATTAAAGTAGCAAAAGGGAGGCACGCACTCTTCAGCTGTCCAGGACAACAGATTTGGCACGGAGCACAGATTTATCTTCTGGCAGAACATCTACAGCTGTACAACAGTTTCACTCACACACCAAAAGGGACATCAAGACAAGTGTCCTCAACAAATTCTTTCACTCTCAGAGGTGTCTGCAACAAGCAAGAGAAAAGACCAAAGTTGCACTGCCACAGAACCGGTCATTAAGGAATTCTCTGTGGATAGATTAGTTTAACAATTGCTTGTGCATATGACCATCTACATTTTGTACAATATACCATACACAAAATTAATCATATTTCTATGACAGGTGTCCACGTTCCTCAAGCCTGGCCCTGCCAGCAATAAGTCCCCTGTCTTATGGAAATGTTTGTACATAAATTATACAAGTTACTGAATCAAGCAGACTTGCTAGGGCAACACTGCACAAACCTTTTACATACAACTTCATTGTACTAGAATCTACGAATCTGGCATTTGAGATCTTACAATGGGGTTACTTGCAGCTTCCTAAATAGTGTGAGGGTATTCTTAAAGTGCAATATCTTTCCACTTCTGCATGTCATACAGCAAAGTGGAAACATTTTGCAAACTACTGCATTGCAATACGTGCTGATCACTTCAGGCATCAGTACAATACATCAACATATATATTCTTATATTATAAAAGTCAGGATTGGCGTAAACATCTATGCAAGTCTATTTGGTGGTTGTTGCTACGTCTTTATAAAACAGGTAAGCATTCATTATAGGAACCTTGTCAAAGTCGTCCATGGAAGATCTAAAAATAATCAACCATCTTAGAGTACCTTCAGCAATAGCTTGAGACTTGAACATTGTTCTGTTCTTACCCGACTTTTTAGGCCACCACTTATCTCACATAACTACAACAGTTGACATGGAAGATGGTATTCTACGAGGCATAATTTCAACACGCTGTGTTAGAATGTCCTTAGTGAACAAACAACATTTGCAATTACTTTAAAAGAGGTTCTTACTGCATTCACACATGATTTCTACCTAAGGTTTTATCTCAATTTTATGAGAATAATTACTTCAATTGCCTAGGTTATACTAACTGACAAAATTTACCTAAAAGTTGCTAAATAAGTTTGGTGCTGGGAGAGGACTCTAAATACACTGACTTTACTACACATATCAGATGGGTGATGTAGCTTTTTGTTGCTTCTCTGCAACTTGGCTAGCAGCCGATTCCCTGGTTGTCTGGCTAGTTAGTTGTACTTTGATAGATGAGAAAAGGATAAGACTGACAGTAAGATTTTGCACTTAAGAACTATGCGGGTGCCCACTTGGCAATTAGAGCAGTCATTTTCCACTAGCGGATCGCTAATTTCGAACTTTAAGTCTCCATTTAAGGCAGTAGAAGATAGAGATTAATTTTCTACCTTATTGGAAGCAATGGAGAATCTGATAGATATTCTCTATGACAGCATTCGATGTAACCCATTCTTTAACCTTGGCAAAGGGTTACAATATTGCAGCAAGATACAATCTGCTTCTAAAGGAGTGGTAAATAGATGTATTCCAGCAGTCAACAGCACTACGCCTGCCTTTTGAGGGAATGCAGTTATAAAATTCAATACCAGAAGAAAACTTTCACTGACTATTTAAGGAGGAGAAGTTCTGCATAATTTAGACAGTATACAGGATCTTCAGTTTCAAGTACTCGACCATCTTTAAATCTTCTTTTCAACAACCTTCATTTGGTTGCACCAGCAACTGTCTGGCTACTTCGGGTAACAGTAGAGGAA
The DNA here is from genome assembly GCF_964261635.1 of Lissotriton helveticus. Classification (NCBI taxonomy): domain Eukaryota; kingdom Metazoa; phylum Chordata; class Amphibia; order Caudata; family Salamandridae; genus Lissotriton; species Lissotriton helveticus. Next base: position 527,760,401 of record NC_136072.1, read on the forward strand.
AGGTCATAAGAATAAGTCTGAAAAGAAGGATGTCAATTAAGGCATTTCAAGGCAGTATGGGGAAGATCCACCTCTGATGTATAGGTCCTGAAGGACATCAGGTCAAGTTCAATACCTCCAGAGACGGGGACCATAGTTACTCCTTGCTCCAAAAATATGATCAAGAAAATTCACTGATGTCTTCAATCCAGGCACTGACAATGAAGAAGGCAATAGTTGTGGTGCCCAGAAAAGAAAGGGGTGTCATTCAATAATGTTTCTGGTTCCCAAGACAAAAGGGGAATTCAAATTGGTCATCGATGTACAGAAGGCAAACAAATAAATCAAAAGGATACCTTTCAAAATGTAAACTTACTGGACATCATACAGGTGATTCTGAAGGGTGCCTCCATGGTCACAGTGGATGTGAAAGACACCTTCTTTCATGTTTTACTGACCAAAGAACATCATACCTTTTTAAGGTTTGGCCTGTGAGATATGTACTGCCATTTTCAGGCATCATCCTTTGGAATCAAGTCAGCAACGAAAAATCTTTACAAAGCTGATGACACCATTGGTGGTTTGTCTACATCTCAAAGGGTGGAACCCATATGCAGGTACCACTACCCAACCCGTGAGGAGACTAGCAGACACAGAATTCAGCGGCCAGACTCCTCCTCAACCTGTCCAAATGAACCCACATCACCCCTCACCTCTGGAACCTCCACTGGCTTCCTGTCCTGAAAAGATGCCAATTCAAGCTGTTGACACACGCCTACAAAGACGTCCACGACCAAGGACCTGCATACAGCAATCACCGTCACAACTTCCACCAACCCGCCAGAGACCTTGCACAGACACCGCACATCCGCTAAAGCCTCAGTGGAGGGCCGTCCCTAGGTCACCGCCAAGTCCTGGAACAGCCTTCCCATCCACCTCCGGACATAACCCTCTCTGGTGGAATTCAGGAAAAGACACAAGACCTAGCTTTACGACAGAGCCCAGCAACCCAGCGCCTCGATACCCACACCGGTGAATAGCAGCACTATACAAATACGGCTTGGAACATTTACCAATAGTTAGTCAACTGGCTACTTCATGCCACATTGAGAGAGGAGGCTGTGAATCGATGGGAAACTATAATCCTGGTCATGCTTTCAGAGTCAGTGGCTATTGATCAAACTTCAGAAATCCAAAATAGAACCTACTCAAGACAGAACTATTATAAGAGCACAATTCTGAAAAGATCTTTGGATGGTACGTCTTCTAAGAGAGAGCAGAAAGGCTAAGAGTAACAATTCATCAATTACTGGAATGTTTTCATTCTCTATGATTCACTCACATTACAGGATCATAAGACCATGTGCATGTTCCTAGTACCTTGGCCATATCTTTAGAGGAGTTCTTTAGCAATGCACCTTCTAAAATAAAGGAAACCAGACTCCATAGGTCTAGAAAAGTTGATTCCTTCAAAATGATTAGATACCAACAGTGCTGCAGTTGTGGTTAAAACAAAATGGTTTTATCTCAATTTTCTTTACTGCTGTTGAGGCTAGTTAAGCTTTGATATTCCTCAAAACTTATGACTAGGACAAGGGAGAAAGCCCCAGTTTCTTGTCGGTGATCTTCACTATCCTTAGTCCTACTTGTCACTTCAATATGTACTGGCCTTCATGGTTTGGTACAAACAGGAAGTACTGGGTAAGCTGGCTCTAATAGAGTCCAAATGGTGTCCAATATGTTTCTTTTCTGAGGTCTAAAAGTAATGAAAATTTAGACCTGAACATGAATGATTTGTAGCTGAAACTTTTAGGACTGGTAACAGTGTCCGTAATGACCTGTAGTATGGTGGTCTGACATGGTGGTAGGTGGTGTCCACCATCTCTTGGCACGCTTCGTAAAGCTCTGGCCTTTTCTCTAGCGGAGCTCTAATAGATACCGCCTGCATAGTATCTACCAAAAAGACCCTGCTACTCTCATAAACCCCTAGTACTCTCAGACTGTCTTCACCACTGTACAGAAATATCCTACCAGTCTACCTGCCTTATCGATCTACCTGACACACTAGAAAAGTTCCCTGGTAGTGCACCCTTCCTTCCCCACCAGAATCCTGCTAGGACACCGTTATCGTCTAGTACCAAAACAGATACATTTCATTTATAATAGCGCAGGATTAATGCTGTTACCCGCCCCCCCCCCGGGGGTTATACAGGATATCTCGTATAGATCACAACTCACATCGTCGTGCTGCATGTTTGCAGCAGTGGCTTTCCTTCCCTCGAGTCTTCAATACAAGTCCGCTCACGTGGATGCGAAGCATCAAAGACACCGCCCACGAAACAAAACCGGAAACGCACTCGCCATCTTGGAATGAACAGTGCCGTAATGCATCTCGAGAATATTGGCAGACGTTAGAGGGGAATAATGAAACATTTCGTATTAAGAAAGAAAAAGGGTGGTCGAAGATTTCCGAAGCGATACTATACGAAGTATGTCCCAAACACATTTTGTAAAAAGTAAAAACAATAAAGAAGTGCTGGAAGGAAGTGAGGGTGTATCACTATGTTGAGGAAACATAAATAAATATTTAAATAGTTCATTAGTGAATAATACTGCTCTCAATTGTGCACGTAGATCTATTCGTACTTGCTACAGGCTGACTTGCTCTCTAGTTTACACGGACCACAGGTGATCCTATTCGTAAAACCAGTACTTCCGGGTCACATGCCAGCCAATCACATGGCTGAAATTATTCTGGGCGTACTCTGATAGTGAGAGGGACGATAGTATGTAAGGTGCCCGACGATTGGTGCATATGACGGCATCTCGCCCAATAATAGCGCTCTGCACAGAATCATTGGTTGTGAAGTCTGCGTGAATAAACACCGTTGCTTGTCTGAGGCTCGGTCGAGTGTTTTAGGGACTGGGCAGCAAGCTCGGGATGTGACTGTCGGTGCTATTTAATATCTGGTTTCCCCGCGGGATCGCATATCATCTGCTCTTGGGCAGTCTTCGGAGCTCTAATCTATTAGCCAGCTCCCCGGCTCTTCTCTAGCCACAGCAGCAGTGAGGGTTCTCAGCGATGTCTCCAGATGGGCAGACAGAAGCAGCAGAGCTACTGTTTACAAAATAAATCCCAAGGGGTCTTAAACAAGCATTTGATTTTGTATCTGTAACGTGTAAGTTTGGAAATCTCATGTAACGTGCTTGGTTCTATTGTAAAGCGCTCTGACACCTTTGGGTAAAGTACGCGCTGTATAAAAATGCATAAATAAATACATAAATTTGCAATGCAATAGGTTTTGCATTGTGAAAGTTAGAGCTATTGGTGTTGTACATGACAGTGTTTGTTTTACTCGCAGGTCTAAGCAAAAAGACCTATAGGACAGCATATGTAGCACGACGAAGCAAGGAGTAGCAACCTAAAAGGGGTGTTAACACGATTGTACATGGGGCAGCACCGCAAAAGGGGTGCATAAGAGGGAACAAGGCAGCAACTCTGAAACTTGAGTAACATGAAAGTGCGAGTATGTTAAATACACTTCTACGAAGGAAATCGCACTTATTAAGACAAAACAAAACATTGGGACACAAGTGCAATACAGGATTCTGGAAATAATAAAAATAGTAAAAATATGTTTTCATTAGATTGAAATGTACTTACAGTAGAAGGGATGGGTGCTTGAAGTCCCAGTAATAAGTGGGCTTCATGCTGGCTTAATGCTCCACAACAAAGGTAAGGCGTTAGGGCGGTATTATGAAAGGGAAAGCACAGCATGGCACGCTGGTAAAAATTAACATAATACTGTTTGAAAAGTTGATTTTGGCGAGCCGGGCAGAAGAAAACAAAAGAGCTGCCGCCATTTTAAATTTCAAGCACAGTGAGCATAAAAGCAAGGCGCATGGCCACTTTTGTGAAAGCACGCTGTAAAAATAAAAAAAATTATGTTTGAAAAGATGTTTTCGGTGAACCGTGCAGAAGAAAACAAAAGTGCGGTCGTCATTTTAAATATCAAGTGCAGTGTGCACAAAAGCAAGGCGTGGCTGCTATTATGAAAGTGAAAGCGTGGCATGGCGTGCTGGTAAAAATGAATAAAATAATGTTTTAAAGTTGTTTTTGGCAAGCCGTGCAGAAGAAAACAAAAGCACACCCACCATTTTAAATATCAAGCTCAATGTGCACAAAAGCAAGGCATAACCACTATTATGAAAGTGAAAGCGCGGCATAGCCTGCAGCCAAAAATGAATATAAAATGTTCGAAAATTTGATTTGGGCAAGCCGTGCATAAGCAAACAAAAGTGCAGCCTCCATGTTAAAGATTTTTTATTATTATTTATTTTTTATTGAGAGTTCATAGGTATTACAAACATACAGTAATATCATATATAAATACATGTTCCAGAATATTGAGGAAAAAAGAGATTGGCTTAAGCTTAAAGTGAAAAGTGCTAAATATCCAATATAGATGCATGTTAAAAAAAATATAAATACTCGTTTCAAAGTGCTCAGCAGTGCTATCATAATATTCCTATGGTACTGAAAAAGATCCTATTAAGTTAAAGTGCAAAGTGCTAAATCAGGGTAGATACGCACATATATATTCTATTCGTTTATACCAAATATCACAAAAGTACAGATAAAGATCACATTAAGGTAAAGTGCAAAGTGCTACATCAGGATAAGTACGCACATATATGTTCTATCCTTGTATACCCAATACAACATACTAACACACATATTTTCTATCCTTGTATACCAAATACAACATACTAACACACTTCAGTATTTCTCATACTTTCTTATTGCTCCTGATCTTATTGCATATTTCTTTTCCAATTATTGTACCTTACACAATTTTGCTCTCCATACATTGAAGGTAGGTACCTTCTCTGTTCTCCAGAGTTGTAGGATTAAGGATCTTGCTATTAATGTTGCAATAAACAGGCATTCCTCGTGCGTAGAGATAGCAGGTGAGCAGCCCAAAACTGCAATGGATTCATCGATTGAAATAAGGGGATCTATTGTAAATCTGAAATATTTCTCGATTTCCTACCACAAAATCCGAATTTTGGGGCACTCCCAAATGATATGCGTCCAAGTGCCTTTCTCTGCACAATGGAAACATTTATCTTCTATTTGCGGGTATATCTTATGAAGAAAAGAGGGTGTTCTATATATCAACCATTTCGAATAATATTGCATGCGTTTAAAATTCGCCCTTCTGAATATAACTGCATTACATTTATTAATCCTGTTCCAGGTTGATTTAAAAACTGTAGATCTTCCCTTTTCTTCCATCTATCCCTAACTTTTTCATATAGTGAGAGAGATTTGTTCTCATCGAAAATCTTAATCCAGTTGATAATCTTCCGTTGTATTGGGCAGTTCAGAGCTTTGCTGATACCCTTTTTGTAGAGCAGATTTTCCATATCTAATTTTTCTAATATAGGTTTTAATCTAATAAATTACCACTTTAAAATTGTGTTAGAATGTTGAAGCCCCCTTTCAATTTCCGCCGAAGTTTTCCAACAGTTCCCCCTGATGAAATCCTGGATCTGGACATACCTGTTTTCTTTTCACAGCCTTAGGATATTGTTCTTTAAAATACCTCTTTCCCCGTATATATATTCGAATGCCTAGTTGAATTATTCATTCTTAAAATATCGTAGTATGCTAAATGCTGGGTCTTTTGTTTAAGTGGCCATTGAAGGGTCTTGTAACGTACTTTCATAGGGTACTTAGTAACTCTTGTAGGATCAATGATTTTATATTCCCGTAGGATCTTTTTCATAAAGAAATTATCTGCCTCCTAAGGATGTAAAAAGAAAAATCTAAAACTGTGATGTGTAAATGTGGCATAATAGTAATTTGTAATATTCAGAAGGGATAATCCTCCTTCTGCAACAGGATAATTTAAAGTGCTGAGTGCCAATCTTGGTACCTTATTTGTCCATAAAAAAGAGGAGAACATACTGTCTATCTCTTTAAAGAAAGAGGTCTGTATTGCACACGGTGCTGCGCTAAAAAGGAAATTAAATAGTGAAAGAATGGACATTCGAATTATCGCAACTCGTCCTATTATTGATAACGGGAGCAGTTCCATCGTGCTAACTGAGATTTCACCTTTTTCAGCAATGGAATATGATTTAAGGAAAAAAGGTCTTCCTACTCTCTCTGTTACATAAATCCCTAAATATCTATTTGGGCGAGTGTTGTATATCTGTCTAAATTCTGGTAATAAAGAATTAACACCACAATTGCATAATATAATTTCCGTTTTGGTCTTATTGATTTTATAGCCTCCTATCTTTTGGAAGTCTGCAAAAACCCTCATAACTTCCGCCTAGGTGTCTATTTTTGAATCCAGAAAAAGAACAATGTCATCGGCGTAAAGCTTTATATTCGTCATTCCTTGAACAGGGACCGCGTGAGCTCTTTTTTCCCTGATTGCGATTGCTAATGGCTCTATAAATAGAGCAAATAAAATCGAGGAGAAGGGACAGCCTTGTTTGGTGCAGCCTCCATGTTAAAAATAAGCATGGTGTGCAGCACTGCAAAAAATAAAATGTTTTAATCCAGGCACTGCTATTGAGCAGCGCACTAAGGGGGAAGTCACAATGCAATGAGACACCAGGGCGGGTTGCCGAAGTAGGACAGCATGTCGTGCCTCCTACAGCAACTACAAATAAAGCATAAATTAATAGTGCTCAGTAAGAGTTAATGAAACTTGAAGAGTAAGGACACATGTAAGAGTGGCTGTCCTTATGGGAAGTTACAAGTGAAGAGAAGGGGGTACTAAAGAGATACTACCAAACAAATAAACCAATGAAATAAACAATCCCAAAAGACACTGAAAGGATCCAATATAATGCATAGGTGGAGCTTAATGCCCATATCCATAATAAGCATGTCTCGAAGAAACAGCGTAAACGCTGCCTAGGCGAGACCTAAAAATATAGATAATAAAATGTTGAATAAACAGGGAACAAGGAAAATATAACAAGACCTTAAAACCAAATGATTTTTTTGAATTATGAAATAGACATGAGCCCGAAGGGAAGGCAAACAAAGGAAGACTAGAAGAAAATATTCAAAGCGAAGAGAATAGCATGAGGGAATGGTGTAGGAATAAGAAGAAAAGGGGAAAAACGGTCAAGAGCATGCATGCCAACATTTTACAACAGGAAAGTGGAAGATTTTGAAAACAAAATTGGGAAAATGCATTTTTCGCATCGATTCATATTGTAGCAGAGGCGGAAGACAGCTACAAAAAATCAATTTTTACATTCTAAAATCGCGAGTCTCCCGCCTGAATTGGGTCTTTTGGCATGTATGCTGGACGAAAACAAACAAAACATTTGGCTTTTCATTAATGAAATGATCTCATGGCTTCTATTAAGCACTCAATGGGTGCAACAAGGACAGGAGCACTGCATTGCATAGCGACATGTGCTGTGTTGTCATACACATCTTGCCCTGTGGTATTCGTAGTTTTTCCTTTTAAACAGCGCTGGACATGTAAACAATAAACTTCAGAATCCCATAAACTGATGGTCAAGTTGTGCATTAATGCCAATTGACCCGGTTCAGACAGGAGATTCCCTATTTTGGAAGCTAAAACTGGCTTTGTTTTAACTGTCTCCTGTCTGTAGATGCATCTGCTTTAATGCAAATCAATGGGTAAAATGCCTTCTCCAGTTTTTATTCCGAAATCTCTCACTTTCCTGTTAATATATGAGTTGTGCAATCTAAAAATGAGCAGTAACGAGGGGCAGAGTCCCAAGGAGTCAGCTCTGACAGTCAACTTATGCACTTAAAAAAAAACCTTTCATAATGAAATTGCAAGATTACAAAATTGATAGTAAATGTATCCCACCTAAATAGGGACATATAGGCCGCGTCAGGTGGCTCAGTGGACCAATGCATCCACTACAGGAGCCTGTGTTCGACTTCATGGTCACAGGTTCAAATCCTGGCATGTCAGTCAGCCTTTCATCCATCTGAGGTTGATAAAATGAGTACCATTGAGTTGGGTAACAATAAACATATGTTATTCAGTGCCAAGATACCTCTGAGTGAACGCGTGCTTTACAAATACACGTTATGTTATGTTATGTTATTAAACAAAAAAAACATTATGGGGTTAAAACACCTGCACAGATCTTTGTGTAAACAGCAAGTTTCAGTGTATCATAATGCTAAGATAATTTGTAGTTAATGCTCTTGCTGGAGAGATGTGTGGCAGTCTAGTAGTAGGCCGAACGCATCATAAAATAGCATAGAGGGTTAAAGTGCATGCTGCAAAGCACATTGTGTAACATGCAACTTTATATTTTTGTATTACAGATTTGTACTTGATGCAAACAGTTCAAATCCTTTTTACTTTGTTGCTGAGATCCCTCTGTTACTTGCAGGTCACAAGCTTCAGACTTTGTGATATAGCTTAATGACTTATGAATCTGCATCTAGGAGCTGGATGGAAACTGTTAGGCATACATTTAGAACCAAAGGCGAAGATTTACTAAGTTTTTTCTGCTGCCCTTGCATCACGCAAGGTAATGTAGGGCACCTTCATAAACATTCTTGTCAACTCCCTCGCCACACTACATTAACTATAATTTGCCCCTTTTCCATGCATTTGTTATTCCCTTTTATATTACATGATTTATAGCATGTGGAATTATAGTATTTATAAAAACACTTTTGATATCTGAAATGACATAATTTCAGAGAGCACAGTACATAGTAGAGTGGCTAGTTATAGTTAATTCAGTGTGGCGAGAGAGGTGACAAGACTGTGTACGGAGATGCGCAATTTGTAGTCAATTGAAGATGGTGTGTAGATTAAAAACTAAAGTTCTAACTAGTGGTGCGTAAATTTTAAATTTAAGGTATAACAAAACCTTAGAAATTTCTCACGTTTCTATAGTTAGGTTTGAATGGAAAGAATAAATAAAGCTAACCTAACTATAGATGAGCTTTAACTTTAGATTTCTCATTAAATTGAAATGATGTTTATTTTTTAATAAAATTGTGTGTTTCAAATCGTAGTGTTGAGTGTCAGTTAACTGAGTGTTGTTAAGTACAGTGTTGTACAATATAGTGAAGGACAGTGTCATACAGACTAATATCATAGGGCCTGGTTCACAAAGGTACATTTACACTGTTGTGTAACTTTACGATTGTTTGCTATTTAAAGATAAACAAATAGGACAGTTTTGTCTTTTTACGTGCAGAAACTCCACTCGTAAAGATACTACTCGTAAAATGCATTTAATAGTAATTAATCATAAGCCTACACAAAAGTGTAAGTTAACCTTTGTGAATCAGTCCTAGATTTGAGTGAGTTAGAGTGGAATAGAGTGGAGTGGAATGGCATTGCATATAGTGGAGTAAAGTGTTATAGAGTGGAGTATCATAGAGTGGAGTATCGTACAATACAGTTGAATGTTGTACAGTAAATTATCGTAGACTGCAGTGTCATGGAGTGGAGTGTCTCAGAGTGGCATAGAGTACAGTGGAGCCTTGTACAATGGAATAGAGTTGAGTGTTGTACAGTGGAGGTTAGGGCATACAGTGTAGTACGGTGTTGTACGGTGGCATACAGTGCAGTAGAGTATTGTATGGTGCAGTTTTATAAAGTAGAGTAGAGTGTTGTGCAGTGGAGTGACGTACATTTGCGTGCCATACAGTGGCGTAGCATGGGCTAAACTGTCGTACAGTGGAGTCAAGTGGAGTTGCATAGCGTAGAGTGGTCTCACGCGTCATATAGTGGAGCAGCGTCTCATATAGTACAGTGCCGCGGAGTAGAGCACAGTGTAGTGGTTGAGCATAGAGTGGAGTAAAGTGTTATTGACTGGGGTGGACGTCATACAGTGGAGTGGTATGCTGTGTTGTAGTATGTGGGCAACTGTCGTAGAGTGTTGTACAGTGGAGTGAGGTAGAGTAGACTAGAGTGGTTCAGTGTGATACAGCGAAGTGACATAGAGTGTTGTAGAGTCTAATGGCATATAGGGCTGTTGAGTTGAGTGGCATACAGTGGAATAGTGCAAAGTGGAGTAGCGTAGAGTGGAGAACAGTATAGTGGTGAAGTGGCGTTGAGTGGAATGGAATATAGTGGAAGAGCGTAGAGTGGAGTAACATGCAGTGGAATAGTAGAGTGGGGTAGCGTACAGTGGAGTGGTATGTAGTGAAGTGTCCTAGACTGGATTGGCCTACAGTTGCGTAGGGTAGAGTGACATAGCATACAGTGGAGTGGGGTACAGTGGACTAGCGTACAGTGGAGTGCTATACAGGGTAACAGCGTTATATTAGTCCTCCCCGAATTTGGATGATGCATTCTGAGTAGACCCTCATCTTTTGAGAAACGGATGTGGATGAATAAAATAAAACTGTCTTGATGACAGGCCCATGCACACTGGCTTACTTTTCCCAGCATTACTGCAGCCAGTGTTCACTGTGCAAAACTATGATACTATGTTCCTTAATCATTTTTATTTGAATGTCCCTTTCACTCACCTTGCGCAGGAGCACTTTTCCTTTGCACTCCTTAGAGCAACCGTCTATTGATATATCTTTAACATTTATATGTTTTATCTACTTTGCTATTTGGTAAAATAAAAGAATATAAATAAGATTTTGTCTCTAAAATACAGTAGTTGTGTCTTTCTCTCTGGTGTGTTGTGAAGAGTATTTGTTTCTCTCTTGTTAAACCAGTGAAGGTTGTAAAGAGAGCCTGAAATAGAGGCAGCCTTACGAATCTGGCAAAGCAGTCTGGCGGTCGCATTCTTCACCACCTGCAATCTTTGTATCACATCTTTGTTTGAGCTCAGATATAAAAACAAAACGATCCCCTTGATCTAATTTGAAGTCTGACTAAAATTCGAAAACTTTTAAAAAACAATTGCTATGTAACCAAATGTAAGTACATTATACTTTTATTCCAAGAATTGGTTATTCTGGTATATTAAAAACACAATATCATATGCATCATACAATAAAATTTTTTTTTTTACAAAATACAAAAGTATATACATAAAATCAAACGAACACATCCTAACTATGACCCGCATAATTAAAGATAGACAGAAACATGTAAGACATGAGACTTGTTCAATACAGTTGTACATCCGATTTCCTGTATTACCACTTTGTTTTATACATAGATACAATCTATATTTCAACAACAGTGTTGGATTCCCAGATTGTACTAAAAAAATTGCGTTGACTCGTTTAGATGGATACAGCTTGTTACACCATCTTTATCTAGACTTCAATATTTTTCTGTCATGTGTGAGGGGTCAACAATTTTCTCCCTACAATAGATATACATAAAATTAGTGCAAATACAATACCGATTCAATAGATAAAAACATGAGTCTCTATAGTCACCCTCTGTGATAATTCATCTATCACGAAAGTAAAATCACTCTATTATCTCTTAGGCTATTTGCCGGCTCTAGTACATAATCACTTTATTCTATCTTGCTCATTCCTGCTCTACTCATTCTCATGTGCATTAAACAGTTGTTGGAGGTAACTATATATATGAGTAGTTATTCATATTATAAATTTGCTAAAGGCCATGGTATCACTTGCTTCCAGACTTTCCCCATCTATTATGCGGGTAATACAAAATCAGTATCTTAGAAGAAAGTACACAATCCTAATATTCTTATTTAAACGCTAGCTCAAGCTAACGGAGAAACATTTACACTTCTTACCGTTGCTACTAGTTACTCTGGGAGTTATTTCTGACTTTTCCTCAGAGGATCTACCTTATTCGACTTTCATAAAGGGTTGGTTTATCGAGGCTCTTTGGCAAGACAGCTTTATGTGCTAGAGGGTCATAATAAAAAGGTTTAAGAATACCCCTTATTTTTAATATCTGAGTGCCTAGGGGTTAAGTATATATATATATATATATATGTTACAAGCAACTAGTTGTGAAACTCAAAAAGAACAATGATGTTATCGTCAAGCAGGCCGACAAGGGCGGCAACGTTGTCCTGTGGCCCAGGGTCTTGTATTTACAACAGGCGGATGCACAACTTAATGACATTTCTTGTTATCGAAGAAGTAACATTCAGATTGTTAAGAACACATGGACTGAACAACATCAAAAATTACAAGTGTGGAGAAGTGCGGGGTTACTTACACGTGAGGAATTTCAATACCTAAAGAAGGATTAGCCCGTTATTCCCTCTTGGTACTTACTCCCCAAGATTCACAAAGACACCCAAGTGCCACCAGGCCGTCCGATTATTTCGGCCATCGACAGTTCTCTAGAACACGTGTCTAAATACATCGACTTTTTTTTGCAAAGCCATGTAAAAAATCTTCCTTCCTATGTTAAGGATTCTTTTGATTTTCTTGAAAAAATTGATCACTTCATTTGGGAGGACAACATGATACTTGTGACTTTGGATGTTTCATCCCTCTATACCTCAATCAGACATGAGGATGGACTCAGGGCCTTGGACCATTACTTGAACAAAGACTTACCTCTCCCCACGGCACATAATAAAATGCTGGTCGATATGACCAGAATGTGTCTAGAAAAAAATTTCTTCATTTTCAATGGCGTAATTTACCATCAGGTCAGGGGTGTGGCGATGGGGGCCTGTTTCTCGCCTAGCTATGCGTGTCTCCACGTCGGGCTATGGGAGGAACAGGTCCTAGTCGGTCAACACCATGATTTCTTTTCTCACAATATTGTTTTGTATTTACGTTACATTGATGATGTGTTCTTAATTTGGAGGGGTAGTGAGGAAGAGGCCAGAAAGTTCGTTGATTTAATTAATTTAAACACCGTTAATCTTGATTTTACGGCGAACTTCAGCTCTGAATCCATCTGTTTCTTAGACGTTGAGGTAATTGTGAAGGGTACTAGCCTCAACACCAGATTGTACAGGAAGCCAAGTGCAGGAAATACCATCCTACATTCCAATAGCCAACATCCAGCACACCTAATTCGTAGCATTCCCTTTGGGGAAATGCTCCGAATTAGAAGAATCTGCAGTACAGATGCCGAATGCGCGGCTGCGCAGGAGGCATGCAGATTACGCTTCTTGGCTAGAGGCTACTCTACTGAAACCCTGACCATGGCCATCACACGTTCCAACTCAGTAAGCAGGCAGGAAGCACTCATACCTAAAAGGAGAGATGTTCAACTGAATAATGATGCAATTAAGGATGTTCAAAGTGGTTCTCCCAGAGCTATTCTAACATACAATAGACAACATGGGGCTCTTCGAAAAATAATCACCAAGAATTGGAATCTAGTTCGCAGTGACCCTGTGATTGGTCACATGGTGGACACCAAACCGATTCTTACTTTCAGAAGATCTCCCTCAATGTCTAAGGCTTTAGTTAGCAACACCTTAGAACCTAAGATCTCTACAACCTGGTCAGCATTGAGGAAGGGTTTCAAGACTTGCCCCCAATGTAAAGCCTGCCGCTTTGGCAGCAATAGGACACATTTTAAAAGTCCTTTTTGTGAGCATCCCACTGCCATTTCTAAATGGCTTACATGTAAAACAGAATATGTCGTCTATGTGTTGGAGTGCCCTTGTGGGCTTCAGTATGTGGGCAGCACCAAGCTGCCCGCCCACAAGAGGATACTCCAACACATACGGGCAATTTCTGGACATGACCAAAATTATCCGGTTGCCAGGCATTTCCAGGACAAACACCTAGGTGTCCCTGATTCACTTTTATTCTTCTTAATTGATTGTGTTGAGGCCTCGAGAAGAGGAGGTGACCGCGAGGCTAAGCTCCGTCTCCTTGAGACCCGATATATCTTGGAATTGAACACCAAAAATCCAAATGGCCTCAATGACAGGGAAGACCTCTATACTTGCCTTTAGAACCTTTCTTTATATGCCTGCTTATGCCTGTTCGGATATTTTAATGATCATTGAACTGTTCCCTGCATAACTTGTTTCCTGATGTACATATGATGAATTCTTCTCTTTTTTATCTTCAATATACAATTGTTTTTGATTTTAATCTTGGAATCACCAAATAACTAAGACTATGCACTTTACTAAATTTTGCACTTTATATTATGCACTATACATGCCTATGACTACCAAGGTGACTTGCCCACTTGGGCTCAATTTTGAAAACATATTTTCTGTGTGTCATCTATTTGCTGCTATTGTATTTTTTATTATTTGCATCATTTGTAAATACTGTATATTTTCTCATACATATCGAAATATGTGGGTTTTTAACACTTCAGAATGTACATAGATGAATTTACTTATCATGTACATACTTACGATAGTGTTTTCTATTTGATCAAGCTTTTGTAATTTCTACATGTTTCTTTAGCTTGTTTTTTACCAATCCAAAAAAACATATAATTGGTTGTAAATATGTAAATTACTTAATCTTGAATCTTGGCAGCCCACTAGGGCTTTACCCACCTTTCCGTTGTATATGTATGCGCAGCAATTACGTTATGAAGTATTTCCTTCATTTCTATGACGCAATGTAATGCACTGTCACTTTAAAAAGTCTAGTTCGATGCTCGCTGTTTGTCATGTGATCAAGCCTCCTTGGAGGCGAAACGCGTCATGGTGGCAGCGCTGGCTCTTATGAAATAAATCACCGTTCACCAGCACCTCGTGGGTCGGCTCTTTGTTACTATTATTGGACTTCTTTGGTTCGGTGTGACAAGCTAATATATATATATATATATATATATATATATATATATATATTCACTGAAAAAACCATAGGTTATAGACCATATATAGTTAGGAATTAGCATTTAAAAAACCTTATTTTACTCACACAAAACCATTGAAATTCCATATATAGTTAGTTGCACTAACTATATATCGCGCACCCGTAATCCACTGCTGATGATGTCACATATTACATCATTCATGACATGGTCAGTGACATCACTGATGACATCACTGATGACAACATCCAGTGATTATGTGTTTCTGTAAAGTTTAAATATGTTTTACATATTGAAGAATGAGTGGATGTATAAGTGTCTCAATGAAGGTTTTAGTAGGTGCGTGATTGACTGTATGAGTGAGTGATTAAATGCGTCTTACTAAATGCACGGGTTAGTGACTAAACTGTCTGAAAGTGTGCATCAGCATGTCTGTTGTTGTGCAAGCTGCTGCATGTGTTGATCAGTAGCTATATAAGTAGCTATATGGGTTATTGATTGGTTGCACAAGTATTTGTATGGGAGACTGAGTGTGTGTATGACTGGCTGGGAGGTGTGTGACTCTGTGCAGATCAATGTGTACTTGTATCAGTGATTCTATAAGAGAGTAAGTATGTGTTAGTATATGTTTTAAAATGTAAGGTACTCTATGTTTAACTGTGTAGATTAGAAAATGGAACTGTGATTGATTCTTTACAGGACTGACTAGGTGTGTGAGTAACTCCATGGATGAGTGGCAGAGTGTGAGTGTCTGTATAGGTGTATGAGTGCATATGATAGTGTTGTAAAGATGAGTGATTGTATGTATGAATGATTGTATGGGTGAATGAGTGAATGTGTGTGTAGACGTAGGAATCAGTGAGTGGGTATGTAGTAACTAGTATTGGTGTGTCAATGGTTTCAAAAATTATACTCTGTATTTAACACTGGGTGTAACAGAGGTTATATTAAAGTGTGAGGAGATGCATTGTATTGTCACATTAATGATATCATCATTGATGTGACCATTGATGTCAAATGAGATATCATCAGTGATGTCATTTGAGATGTCATCAGTGATGTCATCAGTGATGTCACTGACCATGTCATGAATGATGTAATATGTGACATCATCAGCAGTGGATTACGGGTGCGCGATATATAGTTAGTGCAACTAACTATATATGGAATTTCAATGGTTTTGTGTGAGTAAAATAAGGTTTTTTAACAGCTAATTCCTAACTATATATGGTCTATAACCTATGGTTTTTTCAGTGAATTTTCAAGGTTTTGTAAATGCTAATTCCTAACTATATATGGTCTATAACCTATGGTTTTTTCTGTGAATTTCATTGGTTTTTTAACAGCTAATATCTGTAGCTGTAAAATGTATTCTTCTTTAAATCCAAAAATATATTTTATATGTTTATGAATAATTTTTTTTTTTAAATATTTTTTTTTCTTCGTTCCCGCTTCGCGAATCGGGAAGCTTCCCGTTAGCTGACCTTGATGCCGCGAAATAGACCGCGAGCCGGTAAACGTTTCTTTACCGCAACTGCCGCGTTAGAAAACAACATCGTGACGCCTCCCGTCCGCATGACGTTTCGCGTTGTCGCGTGATACGTCATATGACGTGCTACGTTAGCGAACTCGTACGCTTACCGAGTCGCAAAGCACAGGTTTCTGGAAGCAAACCGGGAGGCCCTGCAAAGCGCGTAACGTAAACACAGCAGGTCATGTGACTTGGTAATAACACTTTTCATTGGTTCATTTCACTTTCGGTTTCCTAATGATGTAAGACTAGGTCATATGATCTAAAATGAACACTTTTCATTGGTTGAGAACTATTTTTTTTCCCAAATGGTGAAAATCCCTCCTTCTTTCCTCACTCTGACTTTCATCATTGTGAGAGAAAGACCCTTTGTTACCAGTGAGCAATGGCTTCTTTACTAGCTTCAGCTGGTGCTTCCCCACCACCTCCACCACATCCAAGGAAGAGTGGACCACCTGCTAAAGTTATAATTCAGCAAGAAGAGGAAGAAGAGGAACAGGACGACCTAGATAATCTCCCTATTATGGCCAGAAGATCTGTTGTACCGGAAGTAACGGGACCAGAGGGCAGGGAGATGGTGCCAAATATACAAACGAGATTTCGTGAAGTAAAACAAGTCTGCGTACATTGCAGTGGAATCATTTGCTACGCAGAAAGTAGCATCACTCTGATCAACAGAGCTATTAACAATCATGCTCATGTTTGTCCGAAACTCCCCAAACAATAAATTCTTTTTTTTGTTTTCTTCCTCCTGTTGAGCCCTTTACAATGAATCGTTTTCGTTGCCCCCTCCGAAAAAAAAACAAAAAAAATATAAAACTGTTCAGAAAAATTCAAAAAAAGTAAAAAAATGTTCAGAAAAATAATAAAAAAAATATAAAACAACAAAAACAATTTAAAAAAAAGTTCTTTTCAGAACTACCTCCCCGTTATAAAAAAATTGGTACAATATTTGCAACTGTGCCAACCTCTATTTCTCTTAGTTCGCTTCCCAGTTCGCTCCCCGGTACGCGAACCGGAAGCGAACCAAAACATTTTTTTTATAAAAAAGAACAGTAAGTATAAGGGAAGGAAACAGACAGTTATGTTAAAAGAAAGACAGCTATAGGGGAGTAAACTAGAGATACTATTACCCGTAATCCACTGCTGATGATGTCACATATTACATCATTCATGACATGCTCAGTGACATCATCAGCAGAGGATTGCGGGTAACAGTATCCCTAGTTTATTCCCTATAGCTGTGTTTCTTTTAACATAACTGTCTGTTTCCTTCCCTTATACTTACTGTTCTTTTAAAAAAAATTTTTTTAGATCTGTCAGAAACAGTGAAAGTAATGAAATATAAAAGACTACGTAGAATATGAGCACTGTATGCAACAACTTTGACACTGACAGAAGCCTCACCTTCTCCATGCCTCCTACACAGTTCTACATGTACATCATAAATGCAAACAGAACAGAATTAATTATACATGTTAAATGGTTTATTTTTGCTGTTCTCAGAATGTATCAAATTTCACTAAAACAGTGACTTGAAGGTATTCATCATATAACAGCGGGGAAAAAAAAACACAATCAAAATGATTGTGTTTAAAAAACCCATACATTACAAATCAGAATTCAGAACTCCTTAAAGTTAACTTACTTTCCATGACTGCCAAGGATGTCCTATGAACAGCTTACACTCTGTTGTGCTGTTATTACTTTCAACCCGCCACTTTCTGAAAGAAAACCTCCATCGTTTTCAAAAACATGTTACATACAATAAATGACTTCTCGCTCTCTACCACACGATTCCACAAGGCCAAATCGTGTCAGAGCCATGTATAACTCTTGGATTTCTTGTAAGCCAATCCCGTCTTTTCGCATTTCCGCAACTTTCAGAATTAAAATGTTGAAGATCATTTACACAATCCTGGACTAGTAATATCTTCCCCTTCTTGCTCAATCATGTTCTACATTTCCTATCACACTGATACTGTTTACTATGAAGCAGACTTACACTACCTTTATGACTAGTACAATTATTTAATTCTCTACATCACTTTTAATCACAAAGCAATGTAAAACAGTAGACAGCATTGCAGACTTACATTCCCTCTACTCCATGTTTTGATTCGCTGCTTCAATTAGCTTATAAAAAGAAATAGTTTTTCTGAACTCATTCACAGTGCACGTATTTCTTAATAACGTCCAGTATTATGGTAAAAAGTTATGTCTCTGTACTACACTTATCCTCAAGGCCAAATAGTGTAGGAGCCATGAGAACTTCTTGAAATTCCTCAGAGCACATCCCGAGATTCTTTCCCTAAAATTTTGGTTTTAAAAACACCAGGTAAGAGTTTTTAAGGTCATATGGCAATTTTTTTTTGAAAATTAAAACAGAATCATTGCAGAATGACCAGCCATTTCTACACTTTAAATAAGCTGTATAATGTCCTGATGTTATTGAAGGACCATCATGATATATAATTGCTACAGTTACAAAAGTCCTTCCTGATATTGACAACTGTGAAGCCACAAAATTTTTAATTAAAGTTGTCAATTTTGTTCCATCAGGCCTACATCGTTGGAACATTAAAATGACATACTGGCCATATGTTCGTATAAATAAAGTGGACATCATTTCAGATTTACATTGGCTACACTCCATGTTGTGATCAGCGGCTTTTACTAGCTTATTAAAAGAGACTGATTTACTGTCTGGCAAAGTTAAATATATAAATCTTTCTGAGTCTACACTAGTAGTAGCTGATACCCTACAGTTCTCGCAGTCATGCTGCCATTGATAAGAAAGCCCAAACAGGTGATCTACATCTACACCTTCATCATGCAATACATCAAGCATATACATTAAAAACTCCTGACAATCTTGCTGACTATTTTGAGAGAATTGTGTTTGGCCTGAACATCTGTCTAACAGATTTCGAATTTCAGACACACTTTCTATGTTTGTTCTATCAGTGCTACATTTCTCTAACACAGAATTTAACAAACTGCAAAATCTTTGATCCGAATTGACCACAATCTGTTCTTTTAAAGTTTCTAGAGAAAAGACAACATTAACCACTACATTAGCATAGCAGTTCACACCAGAACTGTTTTCAAATTGAAAACCAACAACATCTTCAACAGAATCCTTTTTGTTTCTGCTTATAATTTCAGGTTCATCAACTTTTCGTCTTTTTGCTACAACCTCCCCAGTATTGGTCACATTTCTTCGTTTCCGGCCTACCACACGTTTCTCAAACAAAGGATACTGAGGCAAATGTGGCGCATACTCTCTTCTCAACCTATTGTATTCCTTAACACAATCTAGATCCGCACAAATGTTTGTGACATCACACTCAATCAAGTACAATCCCGATAAAGTCCTAACTCGTGACAATGCCACATATGCCATACCCTCCTTGAACACAGAACTGCCAATATTCACCAATGCACAGTCTACACTTAAACCTTGCGATTTATGGATTGTCACCGCATATGCCAAGCAAACAGGAAACTGCTTACGACGAACATATAAGTCTTTTACAAGCAAAAATCTAGCAGAACAACGAGCAATTAGCTGTACTTCCTCAATGCCATCAAATTTAATTTTTAAAAATTCAATTCCATCTCTATTTCTGTATTTCACAAAATCAACAACATTACCCATTGATCCATTTACCAGACCTCTTTCAACATGTAAATTCCTTCTTAAAATTATACGGCAGTTCAAGCACACATTCAGAGTCTTTTCAAAACCCGCAGTTTTAGATATACTCTTCTCTAATGAATCCAATTTTGTTTTCAGATTCTCAGACAAAATAACTGTTGATCCCATATGCTCTACTCTGTCAATAGCTTCCAATTTCACAATCTCTTGCTTTTCTAAATGCAACATTTTGTTGTTGAATTTGGCACATTCTGCAAGAGTTGGCATCAAACATATTCCAGATTTTTTCTCAGTAACTTTCTGAAAAATATTCTCAGGCACAACATCTTTGTCTGGATATAAATTTGTCAGTAATCGTGCATGTAAAGCTTCTTTCCCATGCTCGGTCACTTTTCCAATTCTAACATCTTGTAGAATAGTCTTGTAAACTTCATCCTTTGCCTGACGCATATTTTCATGCAGTTCAGCATAATTGAAGTTTAACCATATATTGACGTTGCCAATACTCCCTAAGCACTTCCTGGTATCTTCATGCGTGAGCATTTTGAACACAGGTTGCCCTTTCACTGGTGTCAGCTGCAGAAGATCTCCAAAAACAATGATGTGTTTGCCACCAAATAACACATCATACTCTGTTTTGAGAACTTCTTGCATTCTCAAATGCACAAAGGCAAGCATAACATTGGAAACCATGCTTACTTCGTCAATGATAAGAAGTTTCATTTTCCTCAAGACTCTTGAAACTTCAAAACAAGCATCTCCAGATAGCTTGTGATATTCTAATTTGTTGTCATGCTCCACTGGCAGCATCAGTAAACGATGTAAAGTAATCCCTTTAATGTTATGTGCTGCCAGTCCAGTTGGAGCGGTGACAACACAAGACAGCGATGACTCTGTCCTTTCCTGCAAATAACATGAAATTGCTTTAATAAGGAAACTTTTTCCAGTTCCCGCTTCTCCACTCACGTACAGTCGGACAGGCTTCAACGACGTACATGAGCACTCTTTCTTATCATGACTTAATCCATGATCAATTTGCATGGTAAGTTCGTCATATATTTTCCTCTGCTCAACGTTGAGTTGTCTTTCCAACTCTTCTAAGTTAACCGCATCCTCCTGAGCATGTGCCATGGCTCTTTCCACTTCATTCATAGCAGTGGCAGCTTCATTTTCGATAAGAGGTCCTCCTAGTGGATCCTGACTCAATGAAGCAGAACTCTGACTGTCCTGAGAACTGTCTCTGGCAATCTCGGCTGCAATCGTTGCTTCCTGCTCAATTTCCACATTCAACATTTCTACATATTTGGGAAAAGCAGGACATTCTATGGTCTCCTTGGCAGCATTGAAAGAGTCTTCGTAACAGAGGAAATCTCCAAGCAGTTCCTCTTCTGCACGCCAAGGCTTAAAAAGTTGCAAAAGTGCTAAATAGAAAAACTCCTTTTTTTCACGAGATTCGCCACTCAATTTTCGATGGTTTATCAAGTGGCATTTTCTTTGCTTGACCAGACATCCCTCACTTCCTATTACAGCATACACTCCTTTCTCAGTATCTTCTTTGATGTTCCTCTTGAATATGTAATTTTGCAGAACCTCATACAGACAAACATTCTCGAGGTGACTGCTTCGATTTGGATAATATGTATCCAACATGTTGCTCTTCAAAATGTCGGTACTGTTTGGCTCCTTTTCCGCCAAATACTCAATTTCCCGCACAGGTTTCAGAACTCGATTACGCGTTGCAGCAAGACCAACACTCGCCCAAACGATACTCCTGGACTTGGCATAGAGACTTGCTGAAGACAACCGGTCAGAACATTCGTAAGCTCCGATTTCTCGATGCGACAACATCTTCAGACTGAAACTGTCCAACTTCTTGCTGAGGCTCTTTTCATGGGAAATGTCCTCCCACATATCCTTCAATTCTGTCTTCTCTTTTTTGGTGATGTAAGATGTCACATACCTAGCCACAGCCATACAGTTATCAGCCACAAACTGTATATCCATGTTAGCATTCCACATGGACAAAATCACCGGGTTGTAGTCGTTGATGTACTTAGACTCTTCGTTCCTCTTCAAATTGTATGTGTTTTTAGGTGATTTCTTCATCACATTATGTCGCAGCGAAGACATCAAACTGTTCACTCTTCCTTTAGAAATCACCGATCGTGGAAAGCCGAAACGACATTTGGTGTAGAACTTGTCTTTGTTCCGGAATTTACGACGACAGTACTTTCCACATCGATGGCTTTGGAAACGTAGAACTTTTTCTCTTAGGCTTTTTTTCTCCTTTGCGTTTGGAACAGCACACGTAGAATACTGTTCTATGAAACTCATCACTGAGTCGTCTGCATCCGTTCCAAATTTAGGTGCATCCTTGATCCACAGCAACATATGTATATGAGGAGCACCTCTTGCTTGGTACTCCTTCCTCCAGAAGAAATCCAACACCTCTCCAAGAGGTGGATTCTTCTTATTCATGATGAAAGACATCATACCTTCAAATCTATGATTGAAGTACCTACATACATTGACTGGATCCAAAGAGCACAGTTCTCCGGGTGTCTTGAATTCGATGTTTTCTACGTTAGCATTTGCCTCTCGTAGAAATTCAAGTAAGTCTTCCCAGCCATACTCAGCACAGCTCAAAGTGAGGAACCATGTGGGAGTTCCTAAGTTCCTCAGCATACATTTTAAATCACCATGACGACGGTACCAGTACTCATTAGTACCACGCTGACACGCCATGAGATTAATCAGGTGAGAATCCAAAATACTGTCTTGGACATTGACTTTATCCATAAAGTCACTTGCCGAGATGTTTTGCATGTGTATACCACTTTTCAAGATGTGGTTCACTGCATATGACAGTCCAGACAGATCGCTTTCAAACAGGAGATGAAACAAATAAGGAATGCATTGTCGAAACCTAGGATCTCCTGCATACAATCGCAAAGTCCGGTATTCAGAAGCAGGAATTTGATGAGGTCGCTCATCATATCTTCCTCCCTGACCTGTTGGAAAAAGCTGTGGGAAACACCGAGCTTCCAAACTTTCCTCCCAAACACTAATGGGACTCCCTTTCGCTTGTTTCATTTGAAACAACTCAATAGCATTCCCCATGACTTCCTTGGAATGCAAAGGATGAACACTATAATGTTCATATATTTCTTCACTAGTACAGGGTTCTACTTTCTCAATTTGACCAGCACACAAATCGCTATCCTCTTCCTCACTTACTTCCTCTTCTGCAACATATACATTTTTATAGTATTTATTATATTTTTTCAAATACAATGTTGCCCTTTTGACTTTCCTAACATCTACTAAATCTTGCCATATTTTCTTATTCTTTGTCGGAACCCCATTAACTAAGATAACCAGAGGTTCCTCTTCCACTTTTTCTACTCCAATTGTGTTAATGTTTTTCTTCAAATCTAGAGGCAAATAAACAACTCTTCCCTTTAATCCTCTCTGTAAATCTGATGGAGGCAATTTCCCTGTCTTTGGCTCCATTCTTACAATAGCCTGAAAGGGATGGATACTTTGAATCAAAATAGATTCATAAGTATTTAAATCCTTCAATTCAGAAGGAATTTCAACCAATTCCAGATTATTATGAACTGCTCTAGCAGGCATCTGGTTTTGATTTAATTTGTTACAACAATAAGTACACACACGTTGATCCAATCCCAAATCAAAACAATTTTCTACCATCAAGTATGTTGCAAAATCCTTCCATTCACTATTATTTTCCCTTTCACTTTTTCCATATAAATCCACTAACTTAGTCTGATTCTTATAATAAGTGCGTCGACAACACACACAAGTGAAATTTGGCCTCTCACTTGATTTCACCTCAAACGTCGCAATTTCCCTCTGGAAATTATCTGTACTGGAAACCTGTACACTATCTTCCACATTACTCTCTTCTTCTTGGTCAATTTCAACATTCTCCTCTTTACTTCCAAAGTAACAAAACTCAATTTCTTCACATATATTCTTCACATCTATTTCAGAACCATGCAAAAGAGCAGCGCATAATTGTTTTAGCATAATTGCTGGACTCTTAGCATAATACAACATTCTAACTAATTTCCTCACTTTATTATGATGCACTGCTAGCATCCTGAAATGATGAAAAACACTCTGGCATACTCTCCTGGAAAGACAAGCCAGTGAATGACCATGCAAACCTATCACTTCTCTCACTCTGCAAGGATCTAATTCTTGCAACAACTTCATTTTCTGCTTCAAACTTTTCTTACTAAATGACCGTATAAAATCACAAAGCAAATTGATGGAATCCTGTCGTACACTGCAAATACTACTACACTTCCAGGTGTACACAGGACCCTTAGGACGTCTCCCTAAAACCTCATTACCTAACACCTCTTCTATCTCTGTTCTCACAAGTTTTTCTTTTTCAACTGGACAACCATCTTTCACTTCATAAGCTCGACCACTGGTGTCAACTGCATGCACCAAATCATTATCCTGGAAATAACTCTCCTCATTAAAAAATGCCTCAGAGCTTGAACTATGCATCCATTCTCCAGAAAAAACTTCACAAAAATTACTACGATTAACTATTCTCTTCCATCTACTATTTCTTTTGAAATCATAAATTACCTTGTTTAGCTTCCTAATTCTATTGATTGTCAAAATAAATAACTTACGTTTAAATTCAAATGCCTGATCAATAACTTTCTCAACTATTTTTTTTCTCTTATAAAAAACCACTTTCTGCTGACCTTTCTTAATATTTTTTAACAAATTCCCAATTATCCTGTTGCGGAACATTCGTTTACGAATATCCCTAAACTGTTGTTTCCTTCTACTTTCATGCATAGAGTTATCTCTTACTCTAGCAGTAACATTTCTCATTGGCCTTTCCTTACCATTTGAATTCGGTCTCCTTTTCTGGAGTGAAACATTTTCTGTAGTAATATTTTTTTTACTACACATATTTCTTATGACTGTTTTTCGACTCTTACCCGGTACTTTCTTGGTGACTTGACAAATCTTTTTGTTAGAGGACTGCTGCAATATTCCATGCTCCTGCTGTCTTTGACGTTTTCCAGCCTTTCTTACTCTTTCTTTGCTAGGCATCCTAAAATCTTGAAATAATGTGCAGTTGAATCTGTGGTAAAATATAATAAAAAATGTTATTAACCACTATTACCCAACAGTAAATTAATAACAGTCATCAAAAACTTAACACACTACTTAAGTATATAATATACTGAAGCCTATCTCCAATTTTTCACTGAACAGGACTCATCTCTTCTTAACCTTGGATAAACCTCACCTACTCTGTGTCCCCTGCACATAATTAAATGTAAAGGGACAGATTTATATTAACTAGCACATCCCCAGGGATGCACCAGTTAACGTGCACCGCTGCTCTGCCACCCACGGTGTGCCGCATTTACAATCAGATAGGACAAAGCTACATCAAAACCCTGCGCCTGCTTGAAGCAGGCATAGATCTTGACGCAGGTAGGCTGAAAGCTAAAGCAACAACTAAGTGTCGTGTGCAGAAGTTACAAAAAAGGAAAAATGGCGTTTAAACCAGTAATGAGACCATGCTAACGTAATACAGAGTAAAAATATCCAGGATCTACATCAGTTTGGGGTTCACGAACCTGGCAGGTACAAGGCACTGAGGCTTTCCACCGTGCATGTCTCATCCCAAAACATATGTTGTTTGTGAATGAAACAATTTCCCAGACCAAATGCTTTGGATTGGCTACTTCTAAAAAATTAAACACCCCTACTATCCCGGAGTTAGAGGAATACGATGGTTGGAGTAATTTTACTCGTTGTCTATTAAAGATTTACAGGCCCTACTCCGTAATTCTTCCTTTAACATTTCCAGTATAAATCCAAAAGGTTGACTGCTTTGGCAACGTGCCTTATCCACGGTTTAATAACGCTGCCTTTTGCTTTATATAAGTTTTCAAATTGTATGAAATATATACCAATAGGTCGTTATTAACCTTTAGGTAGTGGTTTTCTTCATCAAGTCTGGTCGCTTCCATACACATACAGATTTTCAAAGATGATCAAGAACTTTATCTGAATGGAGAGGAATGCACTGAGACGCCAGATCATTCACTAATGTGTAGGCACAGACAGTTACACGGTTCATGCAACAAACACCGACCAAATATGGCTTGCGTGTTGCAAGGCACGCCAGTTCCTGCTATCATCCCCACGTTCAAGTTCTTGGAAAATGGTAGTTATTTGATGCTCAATAATGAAGATTGTTCTGGGTTAATTAAAAGTATTCATTTTATCGTAACAGTAAATGAACGGGTTATTTGCTGCAGAAATGTTCTATTTCCTCCCACACATGAACATAGGGAGTTTTCAATCTGGCCACAAATACCAACCTTGGGAGCACATTTCAACAGCATGGCAAGAATAAGAGCTCTTTTGTCTCAGAGAGAGGTGGCCTTGAGTTCGGCCCGTGAAACTTTCGGTCTTCACATAGCGAACACCCGTACAGAGGTGCAGACCCTTTTAAATACAGATTCGACTTTGCATTTCAGCAAGATTACCCATTCATTTCCATGCAGCAGGAGGCCCATAGGAATGAAGGTGCAATTTGCGATTAGCAATTACCTCATCGCAAATTACGAATTTTTCCGACGGTGCAGGGGTATCTCAAGAACACCCTGCTGCACCCCTGAAAAAAAAATTTGGGGTCATATGGCGCACATAAATTTTGAAAACATTCCTTTACCTCAAAAACGATTTTCAACTCATAATTTGAAAACACTGCACATGGGGAAATGACTTAAAATGTCCTTAAGACACATAAAAGCATTTTTTGATTGCCTTTGCAGCATGTTTCAGTCACCTTTAACATGCCTATGTAACGGAAACATTCAAAATCTAAATTTGCCATGCACAGGTGGGAGCATATTTACAAGCAATTTGCTCCACAGACAAACTTCTTACATTGAAATGGGAAAGACTCTCAATTACCTTATAAAGAAGCAGACACCATTATATCCTTCTCATCAATATTAAAACCATTGCTTTTTCTCAAAAACGATTTACAAGTCATAATTTGAAAACACTCCACAGCTCCTATGCACATAAAAGCCCTGTCAGTACTAATACTTCACATTTTCTCCAATTACAATTTCTCAAACAAACAAAATCTATTTGTGAAACACTTGAGACAAAGCAACATTTGAAAAACACAACTTTCTTCATAATTTTCTCCTTAAAGCACACTATTTTCTATCTAAATTAAAGAAATTTTTTCTCACCTTAGCAAGTACTTTCAGTTTCAAAACAGTCTCAGAAACACACCAATTTGTCTTCAGCAGAGCAAAAGGTATGCACTCCAGAGTCTGCAGCTATCAAAAGCACAGAAATGCTGTAATTCCTCACACAGATCTCTCATGTCACCCAATCAAAACTCTTCCCTCACTTTTTTTCAAAGCAAAACCCTTCCCCCCTCTGCCCCCTCTCTGCTTTTTCTGCATAGCAACCACCTCTTGCAAGACCTCTCACACAACAATGTTGCAATTGAACTCTGAACTCTCAGTGCACCTGCATATCCAAAGCATTCTTTCATTTAATGATTTTTTCTTCGCCACTCAAAATACATCTTTCAACGAACTCATCCATGCACACTAACTTTCTGTTTTCAGCAATCAAAATCCACCAATCACTCTTACTGCTTCATTAACACAGAAACTCCTCAGTTTTTTTCATTTTACACTCTCATTTTTTCAACTGCCATTTCATTGCCACACTTCATCTGACTGCAGGAGAACCTTCTCTCGCCATGTTTTCTGTCTGGATTGTTGGACATAGCTACATCTATTGGGCTCAAAGGTACGCTGAAAACAGGAATTTACCTAACCTCAATTTACAAGATGTGGAAATTAAGTGGTTTGGCCACAGAGGATTAAAATGTCACCAATTGATACCATTGGTGAAAACCTTTATGCATTTGCCAAAACCTGACCTGTTAATTGTGCACTGTGGAGGTAATGATTTGGGCACTTTGACTGGGGTAGGTCTGGAAATGCTTTTAAAGGACACCTTTGAGCAATTGATGGCACTTTTTCCTCAGACTGCCTTGGTATATTCAAATATATGCCAAAGACAGAAATGGAGGTGGTCGAACCAATTTTGTCCACAAATTGAGAAATCGAGGAAGCATGTAAACAAATCTGTTTCAGCTTACATGAGAGACCATGGAATGGGCTCCCTGTACAACAATAACTTGCGTTACTACATGCAAGATATCTACAGAGGAGATGGAGTTCACTTCTCAGATGAGGGCAACAGAGTTTTCACTCTGAATTTAAGAATGTGCATTGGTACCTACTTATAAGTACCTAAATGTACCATAAACCCAAAAGCTCTTCTCAGAGCTACCCTACATCTGATCACTCACAATTATTATTGTACTCTAACTTTTTTCACTAATTTTCAAGAAAGTACGCTCCCCAGAACGCTTCCCGGTTCGCGAACCGAGCGCACTCCACGCAAAAAAACTAAAAAAACGGTATATATTTTTTTGCCCTGCGAGAACCTTTCAAAGCCTCCACATCAAACCTAGGGGGTCAGGGACGATCTACTATGCCCCCTTATGGTCATTTGCCCC
Organism: Lissotriton helveticus; assembly: GCF_964261635.1. NCBI lineage: Eukaryota > Metazoa > Chordata > Amphibia > Caudata > Salamandridae > Lissotriton > Lissotriton helveticus. Next base: position 527,788,903 of record NC_136072.1, read on the forward strand.
TTCGCTTTGGCCTCCTCTTGTCTCTCGATCCTACCGAGAGACAAGATGGCGGCCGCTACGGACTGTTTGGAATGTTTACAGACGCCGAAAAACCAATCAGCTTCGCAAACCTCCGTAACGCGAAAAGTACGCGAAGCGGAGCGCTGTTACAGATATATATCTTTTTTTGAACGTTAATTTCTCAAAATCCACTGGAGCACATATATTGAGACCTAGCAAAGGCACATCGGGCTACCAGTCCCTACAATTTTGCCAAGTTTCGTGCAAATCCATTCAGCCGTTCGATTATTATTATTATTATTTTTTTTGCCCCGCGGGGCCCTTTTAAAACCTCCACATCAAACCTAGGGGGTCAGCGAGGATCTACTATTCCCCCTTATGGTCATTTGCCCCTTCGCTTTCGCCTCCTCTTGTCTCTCGATCCTACCGAGAGACAAGATGGCGGCCGCTACGGACTGTTTGGAATGTTGACAGACGCCGGAGAACCAATCAGCTTCGCTTCACAAAGCTCCGTTGCGCGAAAAGTCCGCGAACCAGACCGCTGCCTGGTCCGCGCTTACAGATATATATCTTTTTTTAAACGTTAATTTCTCAAAATCCACTGGAGCACATATATTGAGACCTACAAAAGGCACATCGGGCTACCAGTCCCTACAATTTTGCCAAGTTTCGTGCAAATCCATTCAGCCGTTCGGGCTAAAAGTGAGGCCAACCGCCCTATGGAAATTAACATGGGAAAAACGCGTTTTGGGACCCCCCTTTTTTCTCGGCCCCCCCTTGACGAACCCCCCCCAAATTTTCAAAGGCTGCTCAGAAACAAAATGTGCCATTTTCCTGAAAATTTCAGCCAATTCCGTCCACAAACGGCAAAGTTATTAGACATAGAATTTTCAAAAAACCCATAGAGAAAAAATCCTAACTATATATACCTACTGGCGACCGCCAGTAGGTAATATATATATATATATATATATATATATATATATATATATATATATATATATATATATATATATATATATATATATATATATATATATATATATATTCCTAGTCCCGTCCAATAATGGCGGAACCGTGTAGGTCCAGACCTCAGAAGCCTCACGTCCAGCAGTGAAATACAGCCTCAAAAATACCAGGAATCCAAGAATGGATAGCAGGGAAGACGGTATATTCAAATAAGGATGACGCGTTTCGCTCCACAAGGGAGCTTGTTCATCACTCAGGATATATATATATCCTGAGTGAGGATGGGTTTAGTTGGGACCACAGCGGTCAATTCGAAATGCTGGGTTGGTTCCCACTATATGTTTTGTACCTTTTACGGATCGATCTTTATATGATACTGTGGGAAGAAATTGCTCACAATGTGTAATTGTACACTTTTTACATTAATGTCCCTACACGTTATTGGGATTTGTCTATAGATTCCTCTCATACCTCTCATACCCCATAGCATTTCCGTAATTCCGCTAATCTCTTGGTTGAAATTCAATGCAGTCAGGTATTCTCGAAAAAATTCGGGAAGGCTACTGCAGAAAAATATAAGCACACAGGCTATTAATCGGACATCCTAGGTATGCGGTTGCTTATTACCAGAAAAACCCCAGAGTCCTTCAGAGTGCGGATGTTCTCTATCTCTCACCTTGATAGTGCCTCGGCGTGGCTTTTAACTCTTGCAAGCTAATATCCCATTGATTTGTTGTTGAATCTAACCAACCAATGGCAAAGCAGGATGATTAAGCTACATGCAAAAACCCATGATAGGGCTAGGGGTATCTCATTGGCCGCTTATAAATGGGAAAGCGGAAATCCCTAATGTTGGTTTCCTCTTCGGTCCGGGCAATGTTATTAGCACCGGCTACCCGGTGCCCTCATTCTACTACGTCACTTAAGTAGCATTGAGAGAGAATTCACTGTCAGATATTATTGGTTATATGGCCTCCAATAGTTACGAGGCTCGCCAGGTACTGGACCAATGGTCTGGATCCAAACTCTGGGACAACTATCGTTACCGCAATATGCGTGGGGAAATCGAGAGCACAAAATTGCACTCATGGTGCAATCTCCATAGAGCCTGTTAAACGAGGAAAAATACTTGCGGTAAAACAACTTTTAGGCAGTTGTTAATGAGTCCCTGGAGTAAAATGCAACTATTGACTTATCAACACAGAGTATCCATTGTGACCGTCAAAAATCGGTCATAACAATTATATATTGCATGCGGTCAACAAACACATGCTTGTACAAATCGGTAGTTATGTAAGGGTCCCTGTATTGGAATACAGCTATTAACTTTCCAAAACAGCGTGTTACTGGTAACATTCACTACCGGTCATAACGATTAGCTCTTACATAGGAACGCTTTCTCATTGCAGCAGCTTAAATACATTTTGACCAGTCTTCTCTAGATTGAGTCCCTTATTAACCGTATTAAGATGGCACATAAACCACTGTTCTCTAGTTTTTCCAAGAGTATCTATATCTCCTCCTCGTCTGTTGACCCTAATTTATTTTCTAAAATGAACCATTTGAGGTCATTACAGTTGTGGTTTTTACTTCTGTAGTGTTCTGTGAGTGGGGCATTAATTTTATTAGTTTGAATGGCTGACTTGTGTTCCAATACTCGTGTGCGTAGTTCCCTACTGGTCTCCACCACATATCCTAGATCACATGGACATATTAGGAGGTAGACCACGTTTTTACTACGACAGTTGTTGAGGGTCCTAGCAATGAGATTTTTGTCAGCAAAAGTCAAATTTTTCCTTTCTATGCAATGGGGGCAAATAGCGCAAGTCCCACATTTATGGTTCCCTATCGCTGCAATGCCTCCTATGGTGGTTTGTGTTTCCCTAGGGGTTTTATACGTTTTAACTAAATAGTTTCTAATAGTTTTATTCCTTCTGAAGGAAAAAAGAGGTTTCTGAAGTTGAGTCTCTGTATTGTAATTTAAAATCTTCCAATTCCTATTAACTATGGGCCCGATGTAGGTAGGTCGGTCGGTAACGGCCGAAAATCGGTATTTTCGGCCGTTACCGAGCGGTATCGAGCCCTCGGGATGTAGCAGTCAGAAAACCGCCCGAATCGGTTAAAATTCCGATTTGGTAAGGTTACCGTTTCGGTAGAATACCGAATCGGAAATATCCCCAAATCGGCAAATATACCGATTCGGTAACAAACCGAATCGGTAAAAATCATGGAATCGGAAAATTCTCCGAATGGGTATAATACCGAATCGGAAAAACTCAGAATCCGGAAAAAAATACCGATCGGTAAATTTATCGAATCGGCAATTTTACCGAATCGGTATAAAACCGATTCTGTGTGAAAAACTGAAGAGTGAGATGTAGGAAAGCTCTGAAATACCGATTTAGCGTCAAATTCGGTATTTAAAAATCGGTATTTACCATGGATTGGAATCAGGTGGTAACCAGGTGCAACCTATAAAAAAGGACCCAAAATGCATTGCTGCTTGCACCATGGCAGCTTTTTATGTCATAGCAAGACGGCTACGGCTACAGCAGGAAGGAGAGAGGGAATGGCTGAGACAGGAGCAGGTGTATAGACAGCGGATCACCCTGTTCATGCAGACAGATGCAGAGATCCTACAGAGGTACAGGCTGGACCCAGAGACCATATTGGAGCTCATTAGGGACCTCAAACCCCTGTTGCAGCACCCCACCCCAAGGGCACACGCAATCCCAGTGCACGTGCAGGTGTTATGCAGCCTACACCTGCTTGCGTCTGGCAGCTATCAAAGTGCAGTAGCTACAGTAGGAGGGGTGAGCCAGAGCTGCCTGTCCCGGTTCTTCCATAAGTTCCTAGACGCCATGATACAAAGGATGGACCACTACATTTCCTTCCCTTCAACCCATGCAGAACTGGTACAGACAAAAGCAGACTTCTATCAGATGGCAAGATTCCCCCACATCATTGGCTGCATAGATGGCACACACATTCCGATTTGTCCCCCTGCTGACACAGAATATATATACCGTAATCGGAAGTCAACGCACACCATAAATGTGCAGGTGATTTGTAATGCCAAGTGTGTCATCACTGACGTGGTAGCAAAATTCCCAGGGAGTACCCATGACTCCTACATCTTTCAAAATAGCGGAATTTATGCATGGCTGACGGCAGGGGAATTCGGTGAAGGATACCTCCTAGGTAAGACACAGTGTCAGACCCCCATGACCCATATAGCTGTGTGAAGTACATGTATGCATGTGAGTAATGTTACCCCTTTTCCTTCTAGGCGACAGTGCATATGCCCTCCGCTCATTCATACTCACCCCCTACCTCAACCCCTCAACACCCAGCCAAAGGAGGTATAACCGTGCACACAAAAGCACAAGGAATGTAGTAGAACGGACCTTCGGCATCTGGAAAAGCAGGTTCAGATGCCTGCACAAGAGCGGAGGTGCTAGACAATATACCCCCATCACCTGCTGCAAGATGATTGCTGTCTGTGCAATGTTGCACAACCTTGCGGTCAAGAAGGGCACAGAGGTAGAGTTGTCTGACTACGAGGACCCTGACGATGACACAGCTGTGCCACTAACACAACCTGCAGGAGTCTCTACACCAAGTGATGGGAGGTACAGACGTGAGGAGATAACAGACAACTATTTCTGAGTGAGTACAGATGCACAAACATGTTGTGAAAGTGAAGAAATGCTATGTTTTAATGTAGGAACAACGTGACAGCACTGATGTGCAACAATTGAACAAGAAGAAAACAATAGGTGGTCAGGAACTGTGCGTGGTTGCATCACCCACACTGGCAGTCTTATTTCTTGCTGCGCTTGGCTGACCCACTGGGATGCGCCTCCCCCCCTTCAGCGTGTCCGGCTGCCTCTGCCGAGCGCCTGGTGCTCCGGCGCGGCTCTGACAGTGTGCTGGCAGGACTGCTGCGGCTGCTGCTGTCCCCAGCCTCTGCCACGTCCAGGGCAGGATTCACAACAGTGTTTGAAATAATTAGTGCCTCCATGGCACTGGTGATGCGGGCCATGCCCCTGGTCACCTCAGCAGTGTTATTAGTGAGGCACTCCTCCATATTTGCCCCACGGCGGCATAGCAGGGCTGTTGATGCCGCAAGCCTGTTGATTGCCCGGTTCTGTACTCGGGCATCCCTGCGCCGTATGTGTTCATGTTGGTCCAACTTTGCACACAGCTGTGTCATGGCAGTTGTCATTCTGCCCATACCTGTGCCTATTTCCCGGGTGGTTGCAACTAAGTCAACAATCCCCTTTGTTAACTCCCCCATCTGCAGGTTGTGCTGTCGCAGTTGGCGGTGACAGGCAAGGATGTATTTGGCCTGCATCCGCTGTATCCGGACCATGCTCCCCTCTAGCCCCTGGAAGACGCTGGGCTCCCGTGATGGTATAGCACTGCCACTGCTGGAAGTGCGTGGACGGCGGCGTTCGGTGCTGGTCTGCTGTATGGGCTGCTGTGCCACAGGTGTGACTGGTGTGGGATCTGGTGCCTGACCCGCATCTCCCTCCATGAAGGACAATGGGGCCACATATATCCTCCTGGCTGTGGCTGTGGCAGGTGCTGGCTGGGATCGTGTGGGTGAGTTCTCAGGGGAGAACTGGAGTGTTGGGGATTGGGACAATTGGGGGGAGTGGGGAAACAAGAGGGAATGTCCAGAGTCATCCTCAATTGCAGTCTCGCTGCTGTCCTCCACCTCCTGCGACTCAGGCATGCTGCTTGGCCCTGCCACCACACTGTCTGCTGGTGCTGGTGCTGAGGCCTGTGCAGCTGCTGCTCCACTACCTGATGGTGGCCCTAGGAATAAAGTAGATTTTGTCAACTGAGTGGAAATGTCTTACTGTCACTACAATGAATGCATTGCACATGTGAAGTTCATTACTCAGATTATTTCTTAAGGTGCATTGCTGTGTCATGTGCAAAGTGAAAAGTTCCTACATTAGCTGGCTACATTTCACATCATGCTTTGCACATTTAAATTGCTAGCAGTACTGGACTGGGGTTTGGCTGTACACGGGGGCCAATGGGGAGGTGTCTGGTAGGGTGTGTCATGCTGTGCATGCTTCTTACCTTTAGCTTTGGCTCTGGCTGAGCTGTCCAGGTCCCCGACTCCGACCACACTCTCCCTCTCGATAGTTGTCGATACCAGTTCCTCCAGTTCCGTAAGGGGGGGCGCGGGGTTCCTGCCGCCACCGGTCAGTCCTGCCTGCTTGCTGATCTCCGCCAGTTTCCTCTTGGTGAGGCTCCTGATGTCATAGAACCTCTTCTTGAGGTCATCCATTGTCCTGGGGGTCACACCAACTGCATTCACCCTCTCGCTGATGGCACTCCACAGGTTCCTCTTTGTTGACTCTGGTACACTGAGGGACAGCCTCCCATACAGCTGCCTGTGTACCAACACCACCTCCTCCACTAATACTTTCAGCTCCAAGCTGCTGAACTTGACCTTTCTCTTCCTGTCAGCCTTCTGGCTCTCTGAGCTGCTTGCCATTTTGATTCTGTACTCAGTACTCCCAAAACTCTCTCTGCTGCTCAGTCTCCCTGTTCAGCTCTGGCTTCCTTTCCAGAAAGTTCTGATGAGTTGCACCTGCATGGGTAGCCACTCCCTGCTAGGGTGGGGGAGGGTGCTTCCACCTCATTGGCTGCTTTCAGTAGTTTCACTTCCTTGTTTGCCGATCACGTGTTTACCGATTCGGTATTTACCGAATCGGTATTTACCGATTCGGGAAATACCGATTCGGTTTTGACAATGCTTTCCTATGGGATGCCATTACCGATTCGGTATCTACCGATTGGGTATCTACCGAATCGGGAAATACCGATTCGGGACATACCGAATCGGTAAATGCCGATTCGGTAGATACCCAATCGGTAAGTGCAGGGACACGATACCGATTGTTACCGAATCGGTATTTTTAGGAATTTTTTTATCTACATATCAATTACCGATTTCAGAATACCGATTCGGTATGATTCGGTATTTTAAAATCGGTAAATGACTTTTACCTACATCGGGCCCTTGGTTCTTTATTTGGTTGCTTATATGTGAATATTGAGTGACAAAAACTACTCTATCCAAGGAGTTGTTATTCTTTTCTTTATTTTGATCCAAAAGACTATCCCTATCATAGAATCACGCTCTTGTTAGTGAGTGTTTGATTCATGTATTGGGGTAACCTCTTGCTCTTAGATTTATTTTAGTATTTTCTGCATGATGGTAAAAGTCTTTCAAGTTTGTACAATTTCTCCTCAACCTTAAAAATTCACCAAATGGGATATTATTTTTTTGTGCTCGTGGCTGATTACTCGTATATAGTAACAGGGAATTTTTATCAGTGGGCTTTGTGTAAAGCTCCACTTTTAACACTTCATCCTCATGTTTAATAATAATGTCTAAGAACTCCACTTTCTCATTACTATAGTGGCCAGTGAACTTGAGATTAGGGTCTCTTAAATTCAACCATTCAAGAAAGGTATCTAATTCACTGCTGGCACCGCTCCAAATGAATATTATGTAATCTATGTAATGGTAAGCAAAAAAAGAGTGTCATCTGGTATCAAAGAGACCACACGGAGGAGCTACGAAAGGGGGGGAGACGGCCTCACTCAGGACGTTTAAGAAAGCCCTCACTCACCACCTGGTGATGACATGCTTCATCATTGGGCCCCACTAAAGAGGCCGAGTGCCTCTTTAGTGTGCTTCGACGCCAGATTTACTATAACGCTATGTTTATCACCACCTCTGTCCCTGGGTTAATACGCACTAGTCACTGGGAAGTGCAGCGTGCTAGAAGTGAAAAATTGGTGATTGTGGGTATTCGTATTAAAAGGGAAGAGCGTCTTCACACACTGTCTCTTCACGACGATTGGAGCACCATAGATCTACAACTGTGATTAAGTACAACCATTAACTGGTTGTCTTGTCCTTTATGTACGTCTATGTCTTTCTTCCTTTATAGGTGCAGAAACCTTAATGCAGGAAGCCTCCTAAACCAGGAGTTATTAGGAAGACAGTTTTTCTTCCTAATTTTTTGCACTTTTTTCACTTTTCCTTTTTCACTTGCACGTCCCTAGGTAAGGGTGGGCCTTAGTGTGCCCATACCGCCAGGGTTTAGTACACTTATAGAGTCCTGATGAATGCCTGGTAACTTTACACCGTTTCAGAGGCAGAAACATGTTGACTGACAGTTAAGGAAATAACCACACAATTAATTGTGGACTGTTTTCCTACACACTATTTTAATAATATGTCCTAGGTGATCACATAATAAATCATTTTTTGATACACTAAAAACATTTTTAATCCCCTCACCACTAATTGTTTATTTTTCACTGCACGCCTTGAACTCACAAATCCTGCTCCGCAGTAAATCTGGCGTCGAAGCACACTAAAGAGGCACTCGGCCTCTTTAGTGGGACCCAATGATGAAGCATGTCATCACCAGGTGGTGAGTGAGGGCTTTCTTAAACGTCCTGAGTGAGGCCGTCTCCCCCCCTTTCGTTGCTCCTCCGTGTGGTCTCTTTGATACCAGATGACACTCTTTTTTTGCTTACAGAATATAACCGGGGAATAAGAGTGTTACATACTAGTCCCTACCTCTCTTTTTGTTGATATATATCTATGTAACGGTGCCAGCTAGTGATGTTCTCGCAAAATGGGGCCACCTCATTAAAAATGTGCTGTTGTTTAAAATTGCCCACGTAGAGGCAAGCCAGACTGGGGGACCAAGTGGCCCCCATACTGGTCCCCTTGGGTTGTAAGTACAATTCGTCTTTGAAAAGGAAAATATTTCTTTTCAAAATCAATTGAATACATGACATGATGAAGTCCTTATTACCACCTGCTAAGTCTTCTGTCTCTAAAATTGTGGAAATCACATCGATGGTGCTATCTTGAGGGATGTTGGTGTACAGAGCTTCAATGTCCAGGGTGACCAAGAGTTGGGTCACCATGTTGAAGCTCTGTCCCTCAAAGGTGGATATGGCATGAGATGTATCTTTTAAATATGATCTTTGTTTTTTCACTATAGGTTTTAGAAAGAAGTCAACATAGCGACTGAGAGGTTCTAACATGGACCCTATACTGCTTATGATTGCCCTCATGGGTGGATCAGATACGTTTTTGTGGATTTTAGGAAGGCCGTATATCGCAGGGATAATGGGATGTGTGTTCAACAAGAATTTAAATTCATTATCGCAGATCCAGCCTTCATCTTTCCCTAGTTTCAGGAGGGCACTAACTTCTGTTTTTAATTTGCTGATTTCTATAAATTTTGAACGTTGGTAGTGTTCTTTAACATTGAGAAGGTCTCTTAGTTTTTCTTCATATTTGGGGGTGTCGAAAACGACCACTCCCCCCCCCCCCCCCCCCCTTGTCGGCCGGTTTCATGGTTAGCTCGTCACACTTTTGTAGGGTGGTCAAGGCTATTCTTTGTTCCCTCAACAGATTGTTGTTGTATCTGTTTTTACTATATCAGTGTTAAGGGTTTTAATTTCTACTTCCACCACTCTCTCAAATATTTCTACGTTCTTATCTAATTGATGCAAATTAGGAAGAAATGTCGATTTAGGTTTAAATCCAGTCACATTGGGAGCTGGAGTATACGTTTTATCTTCAAAGAAACTGTTGAGGTGTATTTTCCTAAAGAAATTTCTCAAATCACTTTCTAAATCAAATGAACTATGTTTATTGGTGGGGGCAAAGCAAAAACCTTTTTGGAGAACTTCCTGTTCCTCTTTACTAAGAGTTCTTTGTGAAAGATTGATGATGGGGAATTCCCTCATCTCCAGTATTGCTTGCTCCTCGTCGCCAAATAATCTTGGGCGCCATTCTGAGGTGGATGGTTTCGGGGTGTCTCTGGTCGATTGTATCCCCTGAAACTCCTCTGGCCCCGGTTTTGGCGCCTCCATAAAAAAGGCTCACGTTCATAGGATAGTCCACCTCTAGTATCCTTTGGTCTTTCCTGTTCTTCCTCACTACTAGAGCCTGATGTTTAGCCACTTGGATGCTAAGGGTGGTACCTGCAAATCAATGTAATTTCCATTGAAATCAATGGAAACTCCATGACGAGTTACCCTTGTCATTAGCAGCCAAGTGGTTAAGAGAAGGTTATTCGCTTATTACCTCCTCTAGAGTAAAGGGGTCTCTGGAATAAGGGTTTTTCCCATCTTTGTTCCTTCTTATTATCAAAATAATCGTTCTGGGTGTATGGGTAGACTCCTTCCTCAGTGTATCTTTCTATATCTTTCTTAAAGTTGTTCAATTTCTTGTTTGTTAAATATTCTCTTCTAGCCGTCTACATCAGCGTCCATCTCTTCTAGCTTTTTCTTAGCATCATCCAGTGCTGGGTTTTGTTTTAATAGGGTTTATAAACTCCCTATTTCTCGTTTCTCTATCTCAATTAGTTCCTGGGCGGTCTCTATTATTAAAATCAGCCAATCACGACTGCAGCGGTTGGTGATAAGAGTCCAGGTTTCAATAAATTTCGGGTGTTCAACAAAAAGGCCTGGCTCATTACGCACCTGAAGACCAATCAGTATCACCCCTGCTTTTAAATAGTCAAACAGGAAATCTGCGTGAAGCTCTGCTCGTATTTGTTTCTTTTTTAAATTGAGAATCTTCACTAGTTGTTCATGGCTTGTGTTATTAAGCCCTTTCGAACCACCATTACGTGGGTTCAAATTCATTAATTTATTATATTGGTCGTCAGAAAAATCAAAGGTTTTTAATTTGTCCATTATGGTATGATTGACGTCCCTGTACTGAGAAAATAGATTAGTTCAGTATCCAGAAAATGAGACAAAACGCCTCTCCAACCAACAGGTTGTACATACAAAGTATTAGAGAATGAGAGGTACCCCTTCATCTTATCAAGGGAAATGGGGTTCAAATACCTAAAAACAAAACGATCCCCTTGATCTAATTTGAAGTCTGACTAAAATTCAAACACTTTTAAAAAACAATTGCTATGTAACCAAATGTAAGTACATTATACTTGTATTCCAAGAATTGGTTATTCTGGTACATTAAAAACACAATATCATATGCATCATACAATAAACATTTTTTTTTTTTACAAAATACAAAAGTATATACATAAAATCAAACTAATACATCCTAATTATGACCCGCATAATTAAAGATAGACAGAAACATGTAAGACATGAGACTTGTTCAATACAGTTGTACATCCGATTTCCTGTATTACCACTTTGTTTTATACATAGATACAATCTATATTTCAACAACAGTGTTGGATTCCCAGATTGTACTAAAAAAATTGCGTTGACGCGTTTCGATGGATACAGCTTGTTACACCATCTTTATCAGGACTTTTCAATATTTTTCTGTCATGTGTGAGGGGTCAACAATTTTCTCCCTACAATAGATATACCTAAAATTAGTGCAAATACAATACCGATTCAATAGATAAAAACATGAGTCTCTATAGTCATCCTCTGTGATAACTCATCTATCACGAAAGCAATATCACTCTATTATCTCTTAGGCTATTCACCGGCTCTAGTACATAATCACTTTATTCTATCTTGCTCATTTCTGCTCTACTCATTCTCATGTGCATTAAACAGTTGTTGGAGGTAACTATATATATGAGTAGTTATTCATATTATAATTCTGCTAAAGGCCATGCTATCACTTGCTTCCAGACTTTCCCCATCTATTATGCAGGTAATACAAAATCAGTATCTTAGAAGAAAGTACACAATCCTAATATTCTTATTTAAACGCTAGCTCAAGCTCATGGAGAAACATTTACACTTCTTACCGTTGCTACTAGTTGCTCTGGGAGTTATTTCTGACTGTTCCTCAGAGGATCCACCTTATTCGACTTTCATAAAGGGTTGGTTTATCGAGGCTCTTTGGCAAGACAGCTTTATGTGCTAGAGGGTCATAATAAAAAGGTTTAAGAATACCCCTTATTTTTAATATCTGAGTGCCTAGGGGCTAAGTATATATATATATATATATATATATATATATATATATATATATATATATATATATATATAGTTACCTGAGTGAGGATGGGTTTAGTTGGGACCACAGCGGTCAATTCAGTAGCTGTAGTCGTCCTTTGATTGTCCTCTTTCTATTTCCTTGAGCTATGACGACACTACGCTAACGTGTTCGCTTTACTGTCTAAAATCTCATTTGTATGCGAGGCCATCTTGTAGTGAAGCATGTTGGTACTACATGAAGTGCAATTGGTTATATGTTAAAGGATCAAAAAACACTCTAAAATTATGAGCTTATTTAGATTCTATCTAAAAACCTGCACACGCGTATTTGATCAAGCGAGCTGTAGAAGCATTTTGCTAGAAAAATAGAGTTTATGATTTTCATCTATTTGCTATATCCATGTACTGACATTTTCAGTTTCGCTAAACTAAACTTTAGACGAACTTTAAAAGAGTTGGTGAAAAAATTAAAGATGCCTGTCTTCACTTATTGCCAATGAAGGCGGTTTCTACCCCCTATTACATGCGCAGTCACATGTGCGGAATTCTGACAGCGTAAGCACATAGCCGTGACCACTTCATTCTCACAGTTGGCTTAACTTCAAATAATACGTCAATTTGGTGGGAAAAAAAATCAACGCAATTTAAACACATTAAAAATAAATCGGTGCATTGTTATGGATGTGGTGTTGCTGCTTGCTTGAAGTGGAAGGTGAGTTGTGATGCAATGCAGATTATGGCGAAGGTAAAAGTTCTGTGGGTTGACTGTTGGGGGTTGACTGGCTGAGGAGGATGCAATGTAATGGGTACATGAAGTCCATGTGGCTGTAGAGTAGATTTGTAGAAGATGAATTTATTATACTTAATTACAAGGTTAGTTCCAGGTAAGTAGTTAAATAATGACAGATAGTATGTAGATAGCGGATATCCCCACCAGGAACAGCCTCCCTAAAGCTCAGCCTGCACACTCCAACTGACACTCAGCACATCACCAGGCACCCAAGCATTCTTTGACATCACCAAGCATTTTTTTTGTGTGCATATTTTATATAGCGCAAACTCGACCCGAAGGTATTGGAGCGCTTTACACGAGCACTGTATTTACATTACACATTCAGGCACGGGGAGATTAAGTGATTTGCCCAGAATCACAGGATTCAGCATTCCTCACATCACCAAGCACTCCCGCACTCATCCTGACTGAGCAGTAGGGAAGGTGTTGCTAAGGAAAAGGAATGGCAACAGTGGAGTTGGTGCTACATCCTTGTCTTTCTCACTGTAACAGAGTTAAGAATAAAGGGTCTTTTGGATACCAGATGGAGTGTGTAGTGTTTCTACAATTTGGAGACGATCTCAACTCTATGAGAACGATCGTATGTGTAATGTTTTCAGGCAGGGTAGCGGTGCAGTCTACCCGCGTCTCATACGTATGCTTCGGCGCTGGCGCGTGACGCCATGTGCCAGTATAAAGAGGCGTGGCCCGAATTAGTCGGGACTACGCTACCAAACTAATAACCCGCGTAGCGTGATTCTTTAATGGGCTGCATCGCATACGCAATCCCCGCATAGCTGCACCATTACACTGGCGACGACGGCGGTGATGGGCCCACGTCACTTTCAAATTTTGGTCCGATGCTCCGCAACGGTGGGTGGCCTGTGACGCGAGGGAAAGCCCCGAAGACCCCTTAGTCAGCCTGCTTCCAGATGGTGAGGCCCTGCAGCCTCTTGCGCAGTCAGCCTGCTTCCCCCACGTGGGGCCCACGCTGCTTCATGAAGAGCCCACCTGCCCCTACCAGGAATTTATTTATTTTTATTTTATTTGAAAAGTTTTATATAGAGCTAGCTAGACCCGAAGGTATCAGAGCGCTTTACATGAGGACGAGCATTGTTTCAGACCGTAGTTACCAGTTACATGGTTACAAGTTACACAGTTTCAGAGCATAGTTACAAATTGCTGGAGCGTAGTAACCTGTGTTAAAAACATATACATAAGGGAAAAAGTAGGAAAGGGGAGAGATTCAGGGGATAGAAGATAGGAGCATGGGAAGTAGACTAAGAATGAAAAAGGGAAAGAGGTGGGGTGGTGAAAGAAACCTAACGAGAGAAAACAGTGTCCAACGTCCGGTGTGCTGGGATCCCAGTGGAAATGGTGTCATTCCCACACCTCTGCTGTGTGTGGCTCCCTTGACGATGTGGACTCTCTCAGGGAGGTCCCTGAGACTCCGGGGAATAAATGCTGGATCCCTCCCCAACAAGGGGAGAAAGGAGTGCTTTGGTAAAAGGCACACACCATGGTGGTAACTTTAGGGATAATGGTGTATTGCGTGGTAAAACAGATTTAGAGTGGAGGTGACAGTTCCAAAGTATGCAGAATTGTCTCTTGAATTGATTGATTATCTCTCGATATCAGTTTAGTGTCCTCTTAGCAAGGCTTGTGTTGGTGCCTGTGGCTTGTTCCCGGGCGTCTGCTGTGTGGGCATAGTTTCATCTCTCCCTACACTCAGCCTGAAAGGCGACCCCTCTTTTGTTGCTCAATACTCAGGGGTTCCATCTCCTACCCTATGTCGACACTGTGTCTCCCCCTGTGGCTCCATTGGTGTGGTCGGTTTGCTATCCTGTGGGGTTTAAAATGTTGTTCCTCTTAGAATGCTGAGATTGGGTGGGTGGTAAAGAGCCCAGGATCTGTGCCCGCAGAAGGTGTGACCTTTCTTAATGACTCTATTGTTGAGTTGCAGCCATTCGGTTTCCCCCGGTCTCATCTTGAGGCGCCTTGTCCCCAGCGGGCGCCATCTTGAAGTCAGGCAAGGAGCATTTTAGTGCCGGGTCACTTCTACATTTGCCCCCTGCTGACAGCACCCATCTGGCATCTACGGTTCCCTTTGGTGTTGTCGCTGGGGCGCTGCTTCAGGGACTTCTAGGAGGGCATTTGTGACTCTCCTTGATGCACAGCTCTACGGGTGAGGTGCCGTCCGCCACACGCTCCGGGCCCGATATCCCCACTCACCGGCACATCTGAGGTGTTCGTTCCAGATCCTGCCGGTAGAGGATCCGTTGTCTCCACTCGTCGCGCGAGGGGGTCCCAGTAGTTCCGTACATGGATTACTCTGCTCCAGTTCCCGGCTGGTTCTACCGCTGGGCCTGTCACGCACCAGTCCTCCACCACTCGGCAGTCATCTGGTCTCCTTTGGTTTTCCCAGATCTGAGCCAGTCCCTGAGCCCAGGATCAGCCTTCGGTGCCCCTGGTGGACGTCGATCTCTGGGAAGGGCAGGACTGCCTCGGTGCACCGTGCCATAGCCCAACTACATCACAGCTCACCTCGGCCAGGCGGCTGCCACTTCAGTCCGTTAAGAAGTCAGCGCATATGCCGCGAGGTGCTCCCACACCTACATCTGAATGGCATCGATCCCAGCCATCGAGCCCTTCATCGTAGACGGTACCCCCTCTTCCCTCGCCCCTAAATGGAGGGACTGGGCTAACCATCTCCAAATTTATTTTGAAGGGACCGGAATAGCCCGCGACAGGCGCAGAGCATTGCTCCTCCACCTAGGAGGCAAAGACATACATTGCATCTTGCCACCCCCAAGACATATGCAACGCTGCTCAACGCTCTGAATGCACACTTCAAACCCATGGTGAACAGAGACTACGAAAGGTTTATCTTTCGTCAGGCCAAACAGGAAGCGGAGGAGTTGTTGGATACCTTCCACGGGCGGTTGAAAGAGCTGGCGAGCACATGCAGCTTTCAGTATGAACAAGAGGAAATTCGGGATCAGGTAATACAAGGCTGTTACTCCTCGAAGCTCAGGGAAAACATCCTCCAGGAATCCGGAAAATCCTTGGCTGATAACCTCACCATGGGGCAATCTAAAGAACTAGCAAAAGTCAGAGCTCTCACATAGATGCCGCCCTCCACTGTCCCACCAAGAGGAAGCAGGTGAACGTTGTGAAGGCCACAACGCGCCAACACCCGTGCAAGCGTCAGACAGACAAGAAGAAAGAATGTGGCTATTGCAGAGGCACGCCCCACCGCATGCAAGCCTGCCCGGCAAGAGGAAAGAAAGGCTCGGCCTGCGGCAGGATGAACCATTTCGCGACCATGTGCAGGTCGTCAAGGCCCCAAAGAGAGGCGGCACAGACCGTCGAAGAACCGCAAAGCAGCGAAGACATGGATGATGACACGGGTGACTACCCCGTCCATTACGTATTTGCAGTGAGCCAACCGCTGCGGAAGTGATGCCAGGTCCAAATTCACCACCAAGATGTGCGGGCTACCATAGATACTGGTGCCTCGATCTAACTGATGGCCTCCAACGTATACAACCAACTGAATCCTCGCCCACCAAGGCGTAAAAGCCCAAATTTATGTATTCACCTACGGACAGAAGACGCCCATCCCACTAAAGGAATGTTTCAAAACGGACATCCAGCACCAAGATCTGAGGATCCCCACCATGGTGTACGTCACAGATGAAGGGAGAGGAATGCTGGTAAGCGGCCAGACAGAAGAAGAACTGAGGCTAATCTCCTATGCCCTCGCTGTCCAGGAAGAAGAATTAACAGTCATCATGGAGGAGTTCGAGGACATCTTCAAAGGAATCGATGCCTCAAAGGGAAAGAGGTCTCACTTCACATCGACAAGTCTGTGCAACCGGTGGCGCTAAGGCACAGACGCATAACATTTCACCTATGGCAGAAGGGCGAAGATGAGCTGGAAGCGCTGGAACGACAGGAGATCATTGAAAAGGTCAGCAGACCCTCCCATGGGTGTCCACGATCGTAGTGGCGAGGAAACCAAAACAGCCAGGACTGGTTCTCATCTGTGTCGACATGCGCCTACCGAATGTAGCTATAAAAAGGGAACGTCACATCACCCCCATCATCGATGAGATCCTGGGGGAGCTGAACGGCACAGTGTGGTTCTCGAAGATGGACCTGCGCTCTGGGTATCACCATCACCAACTGCCCCTCCATCCGGATTCCCGATACATCACTACATTCACGACACATGTTGGCCTCAGACGGTACAAGCGTCTAAACTTCGGAATCTCACGTGCCGCCATTCGGGAAGTCCTGAGCGGTCTCCCTGGAGTCTTGAACGTGAGTGACGACCTGCTGGTATACGCTACGTCCTTAGATGAGCATCATAGAAGGTTCCGCAGCATCCTTATATGGATCAGAGAGTCGGGCCTCACTTTGCATAAAGAAAAATGTCAGTTCTTGAAGAAGAAATTCAGCATCTTTGGCTACACATTCTCGGACAAAGGAGTGGCCCCAGACCCTGACTAGGTGCGAGACATTTAGGAAGCCTCGGCACCCTCCAACATCTCGGAAGTACAAAGCTTCCTAGGGATGGTAAACTTCTATGGGCGTTTCATCCCGATCTGACCAACCTCACGAAACACCTCAGGGAGCTGACAAAGTCCGCCACTAGGTGGCAGTGGGGTCCGGCCAAGAACAAGCCTTCAAGGACACAAAAGCTGCACTCTCGGCAGGCACGATGCTGTCGTATTTTGACCCGACCGGGCCTACCAACATTGCTGTTGAGGCCAGCCCCTACGGGCCAGGAGCGGTGCTCATGCATCAGTAGCGCAATAAAGACTGGGCTCCAATTACCTACGCAAGCCGCTCCCTGATGGAAACAGAACAGCAATACTCTCAAATTGAGAGAGAGGCGATCACCATTTACTGAGCCTGTCAGCATTTCCACATTTACGTGTATGGCCATCCCTTCACCCTTACCACCGACCACAAGCCTCTCATACCGCTCTTTCAAGGATCAGCGTCAAAGCCCCCCGGAGAATAGAAAAATTGATTCTCCAGCTGCAAGGATACGACTATCGAGTCAACTACAAATCTGGTTTGTCCAACCCAGCAGACTATCTCTCGCGGCACCCGAGAGCTGCAACCAAAGCTGAGGAATAAGATGCCGAGGACACAGAAGAATACGTCCGGCTCATAGCAGAACGGTCTTGACCACTTCCGATGAGCCTCGAAGTGATAGTGGATGCCACCAAGCAAGACGAGTGTCTGCAACTAGCCATTACCGCAGTCCGGACAAACGACTGGTGTCCGGTCCTAACCACAATGGCCCGGGGAACGCCACAAGCCAAGACCACGCTGGAGTCGATCATGAGAATCAAAGAAGAACTCTGTATCGACAGCAGGGGGTGCCTGCTGAGAGCTCCGCAGCTAGTGAGCCCTTCGTGCCTAGCCCAACAGGCAGTGGATCTCGCACATCGAGGGCACCAAGGCGTGGTGAAGACGAAGGGAAGACTAAGAGCGAAGGTGTGGTTCCCCCGGGATGGACTCAATGATACAACAGACAGTCAGAACATGCCAATGGTGTCAGGTGTCAGGCCAACCTGCTAGGCCTCACCCCGTTATCAAAGAAGCCAACCCCCAGCGACCGTGGAAGTGCATCAGCATTGACTTTGGGGATCTACCAGACGGGCGCTACGCCCTTGTGGTCATAGACGATTACAGGAAATACCCCGAAATAGAAATTGTCAGAGGCCAAACAGCCACGGAAGTGATCACCAAAGTGGAGAAAATCATTGCTACACACGGGATGTTTGAAGTGGTGAAAACTGACAACGGCCCACCCTTTCAGGGACAAGAGTTTGCCGACTATCTCAAATCATGGGGCATACACCATCGGAAGGGGACACCGCGCTGGCCCCAAGCGAATGGGGAAGTAGAGAGGTTCATGCCCACCCTCAACAAGGTCATTCGCATTGCGCATGCTGAAGAAGCACCCCTGGAAAGAGCCATCTACAGCTTCCTGAGGGAGTACAGGTTAACATCCTATCTCACTGCAGAGAGGGCACCAGGGACGAGTGGTGCAAGACACTATCCCTCTTCTCCCAGACTGGAACGCTTCCCCGATCAATGGTGCCAGAGTCCTAGCCAATCGGACTAACACCAACGACAAATCCAGTGCCAACAGGAGATCAAGAGAATCAAACATCCCTGAAAGGGACCAGGTCTACGTCAAGGACAGACATCTGGGGAGCAAGTTCTGCCTCCCTTTTGAGCAGAATCTGTGGTCAGTTACCTGCCTGACAGGCACTATCGTGAAAGCCTGAAGAGGGACGGAGGAACTCACATGGAATATATAATTCTTCAAGAAGGTCCACACCGGGACTCAAAGTTTCAAATAAGCTTTATTCGATATTTCATAAAATATCATACAAGCGTACAATTACAGAAATAATTTAAAACAAACAATTTGTTCAAATCAATAAAATAAGTAAATAGAAATGGAAAAGTGTATCGGAGAAATCATTACCATTTAAAAAAAAAAAAGCAAGATCAGGAGAACCAATCTTAGCATGATTAGAAGTTAATTAAAAAAGAAGAAATCTAAAAAGCAGCATATTTAGGTAGGGCCTTGCAGAGATTTCCTACAATATCTATTTCTGATCACCAAAGCTGGTCTAATAAAGTTTAAAACGGCATTACATATACGTGCAGTTGACAGGGATAACAAGCAATCATACGCTTCTTTATAATAACCCGTTTCAGACGATAACCCAAAATACTCAAATTCCCCCTTGTTCACCCGCTGTTATGGTGATTCGATGCTCGGGGAAAAGGGTAAAAGTCATGCAGGTCCCAGATACGGATGGAGCCATCGCCACGTTTGGGCTGGGTAGATCGCAAGTAGGGGGCAATGTTCCTGTGTTTAAACTTAACCAAAATGAAGTCCCCTGGAACATTTTTGGGCAGAAGACCAAGCCACCCCACCCTTCTTACGCTCAGTATCCCACCGTCTAGCGCAGAAGGTAATGGTCTATTGTTTTTGAGCCAAAAGATGGCTTTGTTCAGTAGGTCCTGATGCAGTTCGCGTTTTCCTGGTCTGAGTGCGGGGACCCCAGAGAGAACAGTGATGTATGGGGCTGCTTCGGGGGGTAAATCAATGCGATGCTTTCTTTTTAGTGCGATCACAGGAGCTCTATGTGGGGGATGATCGGGATTAAGGATATCATTGCGACCACTTTGGATAGGTGGTATAACAGGGGAGTCACAAGTTTGCAGTATCGTGGGGGCATTGATCATAGACCTTCCTGAGTGTTGGTGGGGGTAGGGCTTATAGGATTAACAGGGTTTCCGGTTTGTGGGTATGACCGAACAATAGTTTTCTCGATCCTGCTCAGTCTGTCCCCCAAATCATTAATTTTGACTACCAGTGGAGATAGAGCAGTGTATAGCAGTCGCTCGATTTGGGCCAGTAGGGTCGATTGTAGAGGGGATCGAGTCTCAGCCTTATCCGATGGTAATGAGGCAGGGTTCGGGCCAGATACAGAGGGGCTGCAGTTGTTAGATGGAGAGAGAGTTGTATTGGGGGTTGCCTGGGGAATACAAATTACTTGATCTGTGACTCTGGTCACTATGGGAGTGATTGGTGCATCCGGGATATAGTTTGTGCCACAGAGGGCATTCAGCTCTTCCCAGATGGACATTATAATTTGGAGATAAAATCCTGGTGGCAAAGGTAGACAACTCCAAGCGGTAGAGATATAAGATAGAACCTGGCTTTACCTTCTCCAATGATGATGCCAAGTGTGGTGGCCCGTCCCGTCCTCCTCGTGCCTCTGAGGGCCACAGAGGGCCCGACCTTTGCCCGGGCTTAGCCCCGGGCGCTCTCCCGCGCGCGATCCCGCGACGCGGGGGCTCGCGCTGGCCTTATGCGCACCTCCGGGGGCGGGACAGGATGCGCGCCCTCCTTGGCGCAAGTGATGCTGGGGGATGTAGTCCCGAAACGCCGCCTCGCCGCAATGGCCGTGAGGCGGCAGGCAAACGGAGGCAGCAGGACAGCAGAAGAACCCGGTGGTGTGGTTCTGAAAAATCTGGATCCATATTAAGTTCTGGACCCGAGAATAAAAACTTTGTCGAAATAGGACGAATTTGGTATCAAAAGACCGAGAATGACGAGTACATCAAGTACATGTATTTTCGGCATATTCGAGTGACGATTTCACCTCGAAATCGTCATTTACCTTCTAAACCCTTAGCTGCATGTTGCCCTTTAGAATAGGCCTTAATCCAGTTGAATTTGATTCCACAAGGACACATACTCCTTAATCGACTTCTCCCTGACCCCAGTACAAGTTAGAACCATTGCCCCAGGCCGAACTCGTTAGGTCAGTTCCCTCCCAGTGGCCGAGCAAGATAGCATCTAGGCCCAACCAGCCATAAAACCGTTTCAGCGCGCACACCTGCCATATCTCGCTCACATCTTTCTCCACTCCTTTTCTTCACTTGCTTTATGATGGGGAGGTGACCATTTTTATTAGGGGTCAAGCGATATCTGATGAAATGTTGGGCCTTGCCGGATGATTTGTTATGGGCAGCACGACGTGAAATATGTACATGTCATCATGACTCTGCTTTTCTTTTGTAATCAGTAACCATAAATGAAATACCATGAATCCAAGGAATGTTTTGCCCAAGGCTGAATATTATGTATAAGAAGAGAAGCCTAACTTCGTGAAAGTGTGCAGTCTCCTGAATATACTCGTATTGTACTTCTAGGACCCTGTTACCTTGGTTGCAGCCAATAAACTAATCTTTGACTTCACCTGGAAGACTCCGAGTTTCTGTAGGTCTGACTCAGGAGAACCCGAGGTCTCTGGGTGTTGATCCCCTGGCACCGCTGGGTTACCGGTTCTGTGCCGGTTCTTAAAAACCCAGTACCTCAGTTGGCGCCCAGCGTTTGGGGCGATTCCAGTGGTACCAATCAGCCTGAAGATCGTGAGGAGCTTCGTGTGGAAATTCCGGAGGAGGGCCCACCACCTCATCGACCCCTGCATGTCGACGTGGTCCGAAGGTCTTTGCTGCGAGGTTCCCCGCTTCCCGACGGCTACAAGGACTGCTGCCCTGGCTATCGCCCTGATGTTGGACCCTTGAAGTTTTCGGTAGAGCGAAACGCTGAGACGAGTCTTCTGGTGAAGCCATCGATATTTTTCAGTTAAGTATAAGTGGAGCGTCTCCCAGTCCTTAGTTGGACTTACTTTGTGGTATCTTGGAGATACAAAAGGTTTTTATTGGTTCTTGCAAGCACCATAACCGAAGGACTCGTGTATTCACGAGAAATATCGTAATCGATAAATCCTTTGAAGTTTTGGAACTAGACTAGAGAGCGAGGATGCCTAGTCTTAGACTCGGGAATTGGTTTTGTCTTGGTAGTAATAATAGGGACTCCCGATTGGAGGACTCATGTCCGGTTCCTCCAGTTGGAACTCCGACTTACGAGCTATACGTTAAACATGGGGTAGGCCCCATCGTTTACAACGAGGTATGGATTAAATACACTAGGAAAGATGGTGTTTTAAAATGGCCCCAATATGGTAGCTTTGATTCTGAAATCTTAGACAACCTTGAAGTTAAACTCTTCAAAAAGAAAGCCCGGCCGGCGATGTTTGACTCTTTCCGCTTATGGCGCAAAGAAGCCAAACAAAAAGAAATTAAATTAGCTAAGAAAAATAAGAGAGAAGGGGGACTTTCAGTAATGCAAGCTGCCGTGCAGTTTAAAGATAATGAGGAAGAGCAGATAAATGAGCAGTTGCACAGGCAACGTAAAATGGCAATAGATAAATGTTATCCAGTTTTGCCGTCTCTTCAGCAAGGGACAGCAAAAGAGCGTGAAAAAGACCAATTAATGTCGCAATTATTAACTTCACCACCCCCCTATGCGCAGAATGCTACAGCACCCCCGCAACCTTTAGTTGCACAAGCTGCGCCTCCGGCTCTTCCACAGCACCCACCAGCTGTTCTTCGGCTAGCTCCTACTTCTTCGGTGCAGCCTCCTCCAGGCCCACCGACCACTTCTGTTTCACCTGTGTTTTCTACGATTTTGCCTACAGTGCTTTCTACATCTCCTAATGCCCCCTCTATGATTTTGCCTAGTACCACATCTATTATTCCTGATACCTCTTCTGCCATCTCTACCCCCGCCTTATCTCACCCCGTTTTTTCATCTGTTTGTCCTTCAGTTTCACCTTCCCTTCGGCAGAAAATGGCCAGCACTGTTACTAATCTTCTTTTACCTCTTTTCGGGTCGCCTGCTACGACCCCTAACATAGGTAGAAGACAGTTGCGAAGTCAACTGCCTGATTATCAAGAGAGAGATTCCCTGAATAGTTTAGCTCGGAAATGGGTCATGGACACTGCAAAATGTGATTTACAGTCTGTCATGGAAGTTTTCCATCAATGGGAAGCAGCGACACAGAGATATGTGTTCGAACAGATGTGTGTCTTTCTTGGCGAGGATTTAGAAGACAATGATCAAGAATGCATCCCGCGAGAGATGTGTCGTATACGATTTAAGTTTGGAGAGGGTATGATTGTAGGTCCCGATGTGGAAAAAGCAGTTGAAATGCTATTATCATATCGAAGTAAGGGAAGCAGTTCTGGGTCATCATCGGAATCCAGTGCATCTAGTAGGAAAAAGGCACGACAATACCCTATGAGAGAAGTTCCCCCACAGTGGAGAGAGGGTGACGCGACAGCTGTCCCACCTGTCCTGCCCCACTTTCACCGCGTATGGGTACATGTTCCATGGAAGCGAGCTGAAGTTTTAGCACTCAAACAAACACTACCAGATCCGCGTAAAAATCCTGCAGGGTACTATAAAGAATTGTCGCAAACTGCTGGGTCATGTATAATGAATTTGGCCGATATCGATATGTTATTCGGGAACGTTGTTCCACAGCCTTTATGGGGAAAAATTCGCCATGTAGATCATGACCAGGAATTAGGTGACACGTGGGTTAATATTACTGCTGCAGATGCACGACAAGTTGGTGGTGCCAAGCCTGAGCCTCTGATAGCGGAACTACCTGGTAGAATAGTAGATTACATGAAAACGATAATGCCTGCAATACGCGTAAATTGGGATAAGTTATCTGCATGCAAGCAAAAGAAAGAAGAAACTGTGTCAGATTTCTTCACCAGATTTGAAGAAACATTCATTGACCACAGCGGTCAAGATATGACCACAGAAGGTGGTCAGAGATTGTTTGTCGATAAATTTGTGCACAATCTACTTCCAGACTTGTGTAGGAAATAAAAGATTCGGAAAGTTCTTGGGCAGTCTCATCTTCAGCCCAGATATTAGCTACCGCACAGTACTACGAGAATAGAGACAAAGATGAGAAAGATAGAGTAGAGAAGAAAACTAGAGCACTCAAAACGAAGGTTTTACTACAGCAAGCCTATCCGCCACGTGGTGGTGGTAATAAAAATAATAATGGTCAGAATAACTACCAGAACACTTTTCAGCAGCCTCAACAATATCAGAGAAACTTGCAAAGATTTGATTACAATCAAAACCGCGTAGGTCCCAACCAGTGTTTATACTGCAAACAAGTGGGTCATTACAAATATGACTGTCCTGCCCTACCACAACGTGCAAATGGAATTTCTGGCGTAAGAGGTCGTGGTAGTCAGCAAGCGCCTAGAGGTAGAGGGCGTGGAAACGCCCCTCAGGACGCACGTCCCCTTCCACCACAAAACTCCATGAACAGGTTTGACCAGCAAAATAACGTATCTGACAGGACAGCTCAATACTACGTTGACGAGTATTACACAGAAAATGAGCAGTGGGAGAATAATGATTGCTAGGACAGCCTTAGACAAGGAGAGGGAGTTGTTTCAGTTCCAGTAGATCAGAGTGGACCTTACGTTGAGGTGATTACATCGGGTGTGTCAGAACCTTTTCTGTTGGATACTGGTGCTACAAAGAGTTCTATTATGCACTCCAAACTCCCTGGCGCACCTTTGTCTGGCGAAATGAACGTTTCCGTAGGTTTTTCTGGCGCCCCGGTTAGAAATCCGATTTCTGACCCTTTATCTCTTTCTGTTGGTCCTTGTGAATTCGAAGCACCCCTTATTTTGACAACAGGTTGTGGTGAAAATTTGCTAGGATTAGATTTGCTAAAAAGATTGTATGCGACTTTGTACTGTTCTCCCTCAGGAGTACAACTTACTTTAGGTAAGAAAGTGGTTTCTCCCATGTATTTGTCGAGAAATGCACTTCCAGCAGAATTGGCACTTCTACCAGATATTCTTTGGGCTACTGGTCCGAATGATGTAGGTCTTTTAGAAATTCCACCGTATGTTGTAACATTGAAGCCGAATGTCAAAATGCCACGAATTCCCCAATACAGGATATCCAATGAGGGCGAAAAAGCTTTGCTAGCGATTGTTTACGAGTTGATTGAAAAAGACGTAATTGAAGAAACACGAGGCAATGTTTGCAATAGTCCTGTTCTGCCTGTTTTAAAACGAACTGACCCTTCTCAGCCACCTGTGTATAGATTCGTGATTGATCTTAGAGAAGTAAATAAGATAGTGGTGCCACAATTCCCAGTTGTCCCCGACATTACAACATTATTGACTATGATTCCAGCCTCTGCCTCCTGGTTTTCGGTGATTGACCTGAAGAATGCTTTCTTCAGTATCCCGATTGCCGAGGAAAGCAGGGATATTTTTTCCTTTAGTTTAGGTGGTCACAGCTTCCGCTTTAAACGCGCCCCTCAAGGCTACTGCGAAAGCCCCTCAATATACAGTCAAGCTCTGAAAAGTCAGCTTGACACAATGGTTTTGCCCAAAGGTGCCACTCTCGTACAGTACGTGGACGATTTGCTCATAGCTGCGGATACTGAGAAAATATGTAAAATGGCCACGTTGGCATTACTGCGTCATCTATGTGATCTGCATCACAAGGTGTCACTTTCCAAGCTTCAATATTGCCGACAAGAAGTGACCTACTTAGGTCATCTCTTATCGAAGGAGGGAAGGAAACTGACCCCAGAAAGAATTCAGGCAATAGCTAAATTGAATGTGCCAAGAACGCAGAGAGAAGTACGCGCTTTCTTGGGCATTACATCGTACTGTAGACAGTGGATTCCAAATTTTTCGTTATTAGCCAAACCCTTATTGGCACTAACGTGTACAAATACACCCAATCCCATTCCTTGGTCTGATGAGTGTCAGAAAAGTTTTCTCGAATTACGCACAGCATTATGTTCGGCCCCTGTGTTAGGTAACCCCAACTACAGTAAACCTTTCACATTATATGTCCACGAGAAGGAGGGCTGTGCATCGTCTGTACTGACTCAGTTATATGGAGATAGACAGCGGCCATGCGCCTATTTTTCGTCAACTTTGGATCCGGTAGCACGAGCATTGCCAAGTTGTTTAAGGGCCACAGCAGCAGCAGCTGTTTCTATTCGACAGTCTGCAGGTCTAGTAATGAATAATACACTAATCGTGATGGTCCCGCATGCAGTAGACACGTTGTTAAATAGGACCAAGACACAGCACTTAACTAGTGCTCGACTGTCCAGTTATGAATTGACGCTACTAGAGAGCCATGTGCACATAAAAAGGTGCAGTACCTTGAACATAGCCACATTGTTACCAATTACAGAGGAATCGGATGCTTCAGAACAGCACGATTGTTTCCTCAGAACAGAGGAAGAGACGAAAGGGAGAGTTGATTTGTTCGACACTCCTCTTGCTGAATGTGATGGTACATTATGGGTGGATGGTTCCTGCTTTAAACTCCCAAATGGTAACGTGACTACAGCATATGCTGTCACAACTTTGCACACAATCATTGAAACTGCGCGAATACCACATGGTTCAGCTCAAGCCGCTGAACTCGTGGCACTGACGAGAGCATGTGTGTTATCTAAAGGAATGAAAGTGACTGTCTATACCGACAGTCAGTATGCTTTTGGAGTGGCTCACAGTTTTGGACGATTGTGGAGAGAACGTGGGTTCCTGACTTCGCATGGAGCTAAGATTCAGCATGGTCAGTTGGTGAATGAGCTTCTTGAATCACTGACGTTGCCCCTGAAAGTAGCGATCGTGAAATGTAGTGCACACAAGAAAGTGATTGATGATGTTGGTCGTGGAAATGCATTTGCTGATGAAACTGCTAAGGAAACTGCAAAGAATATGATGAGCCGAATGTATGTTGTGAGCCCAGAAAGATGGACTGGTGATGTTGGAATATGTGAAGACACGATAGAAAGTGTGAAGTCCATCCAAGCTGAGGCCACGGAGAAAGAGTTAAGCATGTGGAGAGAAAGTACAGGGAGAATGGATGCAAATGGTTGTTGGATTGAATCGACAGAGCAACAGGGATGGTTGTTACCCGATGCATATGTGCCTGCAGTGGTTACAATGGCTCATGGGATGGCCCATATCAGCGCGAAAGGGATTTGCGAGTTGTTGGCCCCAGTGTGGAAGAATTCAGGGATTCCCAAGTGTGCAGAGAATGTGTGTCAAGAATTGCATGGTATGTCTGAAGCACAATCCTGGTAGGGGAACCCCAACTCCAGCTGGTCATTTTGCACCTCCTACGTATCCGTTCGAGGTTTTGCAGCTAGATTTCATACACATGGAGAGGTGCAACAACTTAAAATACGTGCTCGTGGTTGTTTGTGCCTTCTCAAGATGGGTAGAAGCCTATCCCCTAAGGGACAATACTGCCTTGTCCACAGCGAAAGCCCTTGTGAAAGAGTTCTTCCCCAGGTTCGGAATGCCTAGAATGGTCTGGTCTGACAACGGAAGTGAATTTGTGGGTTGTGTGATGAAAAGAGTGTGTGAAGGGCTAGGCATTAGGCAGAAGTTCCACGCTGCAAATCACCCCCAATCAGCTGGATTAGTGGAATGTTACAATGGCACGCTTAAACTTAAATTGGCCAAAATCCAAGCGAGCACAGGTCTTAAATGGCCTGACGCTCTACCCTTAGCACTCCTATCCACCAGAATGACTGTGCATTCGCGAATGAAACTCAGCCCCTATGAAATATTCTTTGGTCGTCCAGCCAACATATGGGGAGTGCCTAGGCCCACGAAGTTTAGCGAGCTGCAACACCCCATTTTGCTTGACTATTTGTATGAATTGACGGCTAAATTGCGTGTTTTATATCAACAGGTCCACAACACCTTGCCTCCGGTCTCTGAGACACCGGGTCACTCCATTGACCCCGGTTCCTGGGTGCTTGTCAGAAACTTCCAAAGAACAAGAAACGACCAGCCCAGATGGACCGGGCCTCACCTCGTCCTCCTGTCTACAAGGTCGGCTGTTAGGGTGGAGGGGAAGGCCAATTGGGTCCACGGGATCCATTGTAAGAAAATACCCTTCCCTCTGCCACATGACCAATGGGTCCGAAAAGGAGGCACTGACTCAGAGCGCACAACTGATGAACGTGTAAGAGAAGCCAATCCTGATTGTGAAAGTGGGAACATTTTTCAAGAAACTGCGCCACCACCAGAACAATTGAACTTTGCGGAACCTGAGCTACTATTTCTGGACCAGACAGTACCCGGGAAAAGACGCTACAAATTGCGACCAAGAAAAACAGACTAAAGTAAAAGTGATTTATTTTATGATCCGAGAGAAAAACCTGTGGACTAATAAAAAAATGTGTTTTTCCCCAAATCCTATTTTTGAAAGTGCAGATTCTCCCATCTAGGTAACTTGCTTATTTTTGTTTTTCTCGAACCGCCATCCGGGTTCCGCTGCTAGGGTCGCGGTTGATTAAAGACTTTTGGGTGCAGCTGACGACGATAGGTCGCTGGTTCCAGTTGGTCCAAGGGAGCTGCCCTAGACTGACGGAAGCATCCTTTAGCAGAAACAACCTACCACCGCGGGCAGCACCTTAGAGAGGATGGAGTTTCCTGATGTGGAGAGGCCTGCCAAACAAATTAACTTTAAGCAGAGACTTTTGAAAACAGTGACGAAGAAATTTTTTATAATAATGTGTATTTTTATGCTATTTAGCGTAATGGTCTTTTTGATAAGCTATGTTTTATTCTCTTTTCATGTGACATTTGCGCCCACTACATCACCCATACCTCCTCCTACTGTTTCCTCTCATTCTTTCCACCCTTTGCCTGACCACGAATCAAATAGGAGATTAAAGTTCATTAATAACTCCTTCGTTCAGTTATTACACCAACACCAACTTGTAATGAACACAACCAACTGTTGGGTGTGTGGTCTCATGCCCCACACCACGGATAGAGGTATCCCCTATTTGGTCCTGCCATTTAGTCGCAATGGGTCAGTATGGGCATATAGGACAATGTTCATATATGCACGAGAAATCCAACCCCTACGTTCTGTAAAAGACAACCTCAAGACTAGCGCCCTAGTCAAGGGTATAGTTGACATGATCAAGGAAGTAACTTCTTACGAAGATACCCCGGATGATGAGATACTTGCATATGTAGGTTGGAATGTGACCGGATATGGCATTACATTAAGTGAGAAACAGCAAGCCAAGAGATCGGCCCCTATCTGGATCGTTCCCCATCAAGGTCACCTGTGTCTGCAAGGTATTGGTAGGAATCCCAGAGCTCAGCTAGGGAAGAGTGTCTGTACAGAAACGTACGTTTTTGGATCTCAGACTTCCCCTGCCTTTTTAGCCGCTAAGGGTACTTATTTCATCTGCCATGATAGAGCCTATACATGGTTGCCCCCTGACTTCTCGGGCTCATGTTTTGTTTCATTCCTGTTACCTCCCACCTACACAGCAGCGGCGGATTACCATCGGACAAGGGTAGTTAGAGGTGTTTTGAGTAAAGAAGACACTGCAGGTCAAGAATTTGGTGACTTTGCAATGGGTGTTCTGCCGTTCTGGGGAGCCATGGCTAACAGCAGAAACATAAGGCAATTGACAAGGGTAGTTGAATCCACCGTGATTGAAACTGCTGGTGCCCTTAGTAACCTGACTGCTGAGCTCCAGTCGGATCGACTGATGACCCTTCAGAACCGGGTCGCTTTGGATGTAATACTTGCGGACCGAGGTGGAGTATGCAAATTGATCCAGTCCAGTTGTTGCATTTTTATTCCAGATAATGCTCCGACAGTGTACGGGGCCATCTCCAAACTACATAAGATTTCCGAATCTATTCATGTGGATAAAGGAGATTGGTCCTTAATGGGATGGTTCTGGGAACTGATATCTGCCTGGGGATGGAAAATTCTGATGGTCATTGGGATGGTCTTAGCCATTCTTTTCCTGTTCTGTCTATGCATACAGTGTGCTCCTGCAATATGTGGCCTCTGTGTTACATCATGTGTAAGGAAGCCTGTGTCAAGACATGAGCTCAGCACTAGAATGATGTTGCAGCAACATCTCAATGACTTTAGGAATAAAGATCTAGTCTCAGATTAACATGAGGATAGATTAATTGCCTATGTAAGGGCAAAAGGAGGGTCTGTGGTTCTGAAAAATCTGGATCCATATTAAGTTCTGGACCCGAGAATAAAAACTTTGTCGAAATAGGACGAATTTGGTATCAAAAGACCGAGAATGCCGAGTACATCAAGTACATGTATTTTCGGCATATTCGAGTGACGATTTCACCTCGAAATCGTCATTTACCTTCTAAACCCTTAGCTGCATGTTGCCCTTTACATAGGCCTTAATCCAGTTGAATTTGATTCCACAAGGACACATACTCCTTAATCGACTTCTCCCTGACCCCAGTACAAGTTAGAACCATTGCCCCAGGCCGAACTCGTTAGGTCAGTTCCCTCCCAGTGGCCGAGCAAGATAGCATCTAGGCCCAACCAGCCATAAAACCGTTTCAGCGCGCACACCTGCCATATCTCGCTCACATCTTTCTCCACTCCTTTTCTTCACTTGCTTTATGATAGGGAGGTGACCATTTTTATTAGGGGTCCAGTGATATCTGATGAAATGTTGGGCCTTGCCGGATGATTTGTTATGGGCAGCACGACGTGAAATATGTACATGTCATCATGACTCTGCTTTTCTTTTGTAATCAGTAACCATAAATGAAATACCATGAATCCAAGGAATGTTTTGCCCAAGGCTGAATATTATGTATAAGAAGAGAAGCCTAACTTCGTGAAAGTGTGCAGTCTCCTGAATATACTCGTATTGTACTTCTAGGACCCTGTTACCTTGGTTGCAGCCAACAAACTAATCTTTGACTTCACCTGGAAGACTCCGAGTTTCTGTAGGTCTGACTCAGGAGAACCCGAGGTCTCTGGGTGTTGATCCCCTGGCACCGCTGGGTTACCGGTTCTGTGCCGGTTCTTAAAAACCCAGTACCTCAGTGGACGTCTGGGCCCAAGGAATGGCCCCCCAGACCTCTCAGGTCAGTGAATATGGTAAGTCCCCCCACACCGGGACTCATCGGGACTCATGCCATCCCTATCGAAGGGAGCATGGACCCCGTGGATCATTCGGATGTGACTAACAGAGGACCACCATCACCGCTTGGGGCTCCTGTAGAAAATCTGCCCAGCTCTCCACTGAGATCCACTGCATCTGTGGCATCACAGGAAGAATCCCCATCCACCTCATCATCCCAGGGAGAGTGCTCCAGATATGGTTTTTCAGAGTAATCCGGCTCCCTCCTCCCGTCTAGCGGGATTCCTGGTATGACAACCTGAAGACCCACGGTGGACTGAGACCTGTACCGGTGCCAGTGAGCTGAGGGAGTGGACGCCATGGTGGTCAGAACTGGTAACAGAGTGACTGTTAATGTTGTGTTTCTGTTTTTTTTAAAGGTTAGAAGGAATGTAATGTTTGCGCCTCATACATGCGCTTCGGCGCTGGCACGTGATGCCATGCGCCAGTATAAAATAAAGAGGCGTGGCCCGAATTAGTTAGTAAGGGACTACGCTACCAAACTAATAACCCGCATAGCGTGATTCTTTAATGGGCCGCATCGAGCACGCGATCCCCGCATAGCGGCACCATTACAGTATGCAGAATAAGTTTGAGGCTGTTTTCTTTTGGAATTGTCTGGGAGCGGGAACAGCGTATTTACAGTGCACCAGGGTGAGGCATGGAATATAGAGAATTGGTGGCACCAATGGCTCAGATGCGGTGATGGTAGGAATAACGGAATAACCGCGAGCGTGCTAACGCGGGATTACTGGTTACTAATTATCTTACCAAATCCCAAACTATGTCGACTGAATCGTTGGTACCTGTCATTGAGTAAAGGTAATCTCGCAATAAGTCAATCAATTTAAGAACTTACACCACTCTAAATGACCACTGACCAAAATTAAGTTTTAAAGATTTAATATAAAGTCAAAGATAACTGAAGATACAAACTTCTCAAAATGAGATTCAACAGGTAAATTGGTATCACTATAAACATGAACTTCTTGAATAATCTAAGTCTGAAAAACAGAATAATAAGTACAAGCTCGAAAACCATCAGGGTTGCCAAAATGGATACAAGTTGCAACCTCAAAGTCATTACAGAAAAGAAAATTAAGGTTAGTCTGTCCCTACACTACACTAAATGACATCCCTACTTAGCAAGATCTTAACCCTCTAGGTGTCAGCCGTGGTGACTTCCTAAGAAGATCACGCACTTCTCTTTGTCTCTTCTCTGATGATGGGTCTCTCCTGATCAGCCTATCTGCCTACCCATCCGCTTCCTTAGGCTCCCAAAATCATCTGCTCTGCTCTCCTCCCGGGTCTCTTTCCCTAATACCAAATCACATTTTCAATAGAAACGCCCCTTGGGACGCCCCTCACGTGGTACATCTTTGCGCGGCAAACTCCATGATGGTACTCTTGAAGACCCTCGTTATAGTTGACCTTGGTTCCCAGGCTTCTTCTTCAGTGCGCTGATACCCCCTGAAATTCCTGGAAACTCCTACAGGCCTGCGCAAGGCGCCACTGAACAAAGTCCCTTTCATTCGAGCTGATTAGGACCCTCGCACCTGCATACAGCTCATCCTGCAGTGGGCCTCAAATTCCAGACTCCACCATATCTTTAGTCATAAAACACTCTCAAAGCTCGGTGCTGGACACCTCGCGACCTCTTCTCTAACGAGCACATGACGATTTACACGACATGACATTATTTCCTCTGGCCTACTTGATTTACATGCAGCAGGTCCCTGCACTCTTAAAACGTTAACTTGATTTAAACAGCAAACATTCTTAACTAGCATACGTTTCTAAAATAACACATCTATAAAGCATATACTTTTAACCCTAAGTTCAATAGTACATTTGGAAGAACCATGTCAACTTTATCTCACATTATTTTAGCAGCACGTTCAGGTTTGCTGTGAATTGCCCTAAGGCCTACACATAATACTGGATTTTCAAAGTTACATTTAATTCGGACATGATTCTTTTAACATGAGAACATGAGGTTTTCACATATATTCCAACATTTCTACATTAATCTCACACTGTTATAATTATAGTTACTCTACTTAACATTCTATACCTTTCGCTAATATATATAAAACACTCTGTATATTTCACTCCTGGATATAAAACACTCGTGTGCAAAACATGTTTAAACTAACTACGTGCTTGTAAATATGGCGTACTTATACATTTTTTTCAAACTTGTGCTCTCTCAGTCCCCCCTTTGATGACCTTCAGGGGTCATCATTACCAAGACATCAAAAATGTAGAACCCTTCAAAGTGAAGACAGGGCAGTTCCACCTCTTTTCATACTCTCTAATGCTTTCAGACTCTTATATTGAGTGTCCTGCATCGCTGTCAACTCTTCTTCCTGTTTCTTCATAGCTCTCTGTAACCTATTTGCTCTATAACATTGATACAAACGCACCAATCCCCACAAAGTGATTACACAAATCACAATTATGATGATGGGTTTCAGTATGTACCAAACGATACCCTTTCCTAAGTTGGCAAACCAACTTCCAACTTTACCCATTCCATGGCCTACTTTTTCCCACACATTTACCTTTGCTAGGTCCTCAATTTCGTAGTGTATGGCAGTGATGTTTTGTATATACTTCTCTAGAGGCTTTGAATTGTCTGGAATGTAAGTACAGCATTCCTGGACCTTCAAGGCCTTACAGACTCCTCCCTCTTTTGCTAACAGAACATCTAAAGCAAGTCGGTTCTGAAGAACCATTGCCCTAATCGATTGCATCTCACCTTCTATCAGCATCAAGGATCTTGCAGTACTGGCAGATAGCCTATCTACGACTGTAGCTAACCTCCTGATCTTAATGTCATTCATTATCAATCCTAAGAAAGGGAATGCAGCACCTAGTACATCTCCAACTACTTCTGCTGCACCCAGCCCTCGCTTCCATCTAGTTGATATTTCTTTCTTAGGCGTGTCTAAATTCTCAACATGATATATTTTAGGGAAGACAACAGCCAGATAGCATGATCCATACCAATTATCTGGTAACTTCACATAGGCATATCTTCCACATACAAAATATACATTTGGTATTGCTTGCATCCCTTTCATAAAGTTCTTAGAGTAATACTCCAATTGAAAGGCATGTTCACAATGGACTTGACCTACATAAAAGTTTTCATAATATGAGTAACTCCTGTGAATGCACAGTTTTCCCCGTTTATCCTTATCCAAAGCAATTGGACCAATACTACCTTTTCTTTGATGTGCCCTTTCCTCCTTGGTCCAATCTGTTTCCCATTGTCCTGATGCTTTCAAAATCTTCTGCCTCCTGTATCTAGTATCTACCTGTGCTATAAACTTTTTCTCAACTTCTGATATTTGACAAGTCAGATTGTTCCTTCGAGCATGTGAAGTATCTAACGTTTTCCATGGAATAAACCATTTGTGTAATCTGTCTTTGCTTTTGTAGTAGTCCCATTTGTTCAAATGCTTGAAATTCGGAACCTCTGGCAATGTCGAGTCGAAATTCGAGAAATAATACTCGAATCCTTCTCGTCCATAAAACATGCTCAACAATAAACTGCACGTTATTCCATATGTCAACGGAAGATGATGGTATCTGATACCCTCCTCCACTGAAGCTGGTAATTGCATACAAACATAACAATCCTTCACTTCCATGGCATCAACATATTCATAAAGCAATTTAGCATAAGCATTTGACTTGTAATTTCCCTGTGACTCGTCGGTGTGAAGCCTTTTTATTTCTGCATCTAACAATGCTTTGTCTTTCTCATTGATGTTTCCCTTCTCTTTAATAATGGTAGTTTTCGGTGTTGATACTCCCTTATCCTCCTTAACTGCGGTTTCATCCCCTTCGTGTCCCGCTAGGAATGAAACAGTTACCACTAAAATTATAAGAGAAACCACTACTCCTAAAAGTGTAACAGCTATACATTTTGCCCTGCGGTTCGGGTTGCCGGCCTCCATGTTCTCAAACAGTGTAGTTCTTGACTTTCTTCCAGCATTCACTTCCTCTTCTTTTCAAACAAAGTCTTTCTCTCTTGCAATGTCTTTCTTTGAACACTTGGAAGCTTGACAATTGGTTTCCGCAAAACAGTTCAAAGTCCAGTAGAAAATAGACAACCCTAGCCCTTCTCCATCCACTAAAATGAAACCCCTATCACTTTTCTTCTTCCACTCGGCGCTAGGTTATCTTGCAACAGGTTTTTACAATTTCTTTTCAACAGTCTTATTTTCGTCTGAAGTTATGTATGACTCAAGGAGTGACACTACTTCTTCATAAATGTCCATCCGAAGTATCATTCCCTCAGGTTCTGGGCAGTTCGTCCCACAACATGGAAAGTCAACTTTTTCTAGGATTATTCTCCTTATTTCGCTCAAGACAAGTGGACGGACAAAATTGAGAGTTAGCGTTTTTTCAATTTCCACTCCTGGTACTATCAGTTCTACATCCACAATTACAAAGGGGTCCGTTCTAATCAAGATCACTTTCTTCACCTTTCCAGTTCTGCGCCCCTTTGAAGACATTCACAATATGGTATTAATCCACAACAATAAGCGCTCCTAGCATTTCTACTACTCGCTCAAGCATTTCCAAACGAAGAAGAGTTCCCTCCAATATTGGATATCGTGAACAGCAAACTGGAAACTCAATTGTCTCTAAAATCAATTTTCTTATTCCACTCAGGAGAGCAGGATGAACGATGTTGAGTGTCAGCAACCTTTCGGTCTCCGCTCCTGGCAGTAGAAACCTTATTTGCACTGTGATGATCGGGTCAGTTCTGATCAGTTCCACTTCCCTGATCCTCCCTGTTCTGTGTCTCCCAGACATCTGCAACGAGGTAGGTCCAGTCGGGAGTAGAGTATCTTCTACTAGGCACTCGCACCCTCCTTGATCTTCTAAGACCCTCCTCGGCTTGATCCTGGATATCTTCTTCTGGATCTGAGTCTTCGGATATAGGAGTAAGCGTTTCTTCCTGGGCCGACCTCAAACTTAGCCTTCTTCTCCTTGTTGGCCAAGTGGCAGCTCCAAGCCTTATTCTCCTATTCCTTGTCCTCTCACTTGGTTCTTGGTCGCTCCGATACGGATCTGAGTCTGAGTCGTATTCACTTCTGCTCTCTCCTTCAGTTGCGTCTTCTGTCTCACTGCCGTCCTGCCTTCGCTCTTCTTCTGAATCCGTTGCGTTCCCAACTTCTTCCGACACCCCCTCAGCTGCCTCAATCCCTTCTTGCGACTCTTCTTCCACTTCCGGGCTTTTGTCTGGGATGGGAGCTGTTCCTTCTAGAGGTGCTGGAACTCTTCTAGTATGGGATGCATGGATCCAATTTGGCAGCCCCCCGCACTTCACCGCGGTGTTCGTTATCAGGATTACCTGAAAAGGCCCACGCCAGCGAACATCTAGGCAGTTCTTCCGGACGTGTTTTTTAACTAAGACCCAGTCCCCTGGGTTCAGGTCATGACACAGGTTCCTCGCTGCTGGAACTTCAACTGCATGCACCTGAAGGGACACAGAATGGATGGCGTCAGACAGTCCTTTACAATAATCCAAGATCAGATCATCTGTAATATTCAATAGAGCAGTAGTTGGAACTGTAGGAAGTCTCATGGCCCTCCCCATCAGGATCTCGTGGGGAGAGAGACCTGTCCTCCTATCAGGTGTGCTGCGCATGCTCATGAGCACTAAAGGAAGAGCATCTGGCCAACTCAAAGATGTGGATGCCACTACTTTAGCCAATCTATTCTTCAACGTGCCATTCACTTGTTCCACAATTCCTGAAGCTTCTGGTCGATAACTACAATGCAGCTTTTGATCGATATTCAGTGTGGAGCACAACATCTTCACCATTTCGCTGTTAAAATGTTTTCCTCTGTCAGATTCCAAAGAGGCAGGCACCCCGAAGCGCGGTATCAACTCCCTGAGCAACAATTTAGCCACTGTGAGTGTATCGCACCTACGTGTAGGGTACGCTTCAACCCATCTGGAAAATACGCATACAATCACCAACACATACCGAAGGCGATTGACTCTTGGCATTTCGATGAAATCTAATTGCATTCTATTGAAAGGCCCCCCCGACCTCCCAATGTGACTCAGTGTGACTGGTGTTCGTTTGCCTACGTTCAGTTGTTGGCAGGTAACACATCGCTTACATACTGATTCTGCTGCTATTCTAAATTTAGGGCAATACCAAGTTTGCCTAAACACTCTCATCATGGCATCCCTTCCTAGATGTACTGGACCATGTATTTCTCTCGCCATGGGATTAGCTAATTCTTCAGGTAACACAGCTCTCCCATCTGCTGAAACCCAAAAATCCATTTCACTTCGCACACAACCTGCTATTTCCCATGCCTTTTTCTCTGTTTCAGGTGCGTTCTCCTGCATTATTCTTAAATCCTCCCAAGTGTCTACAGTTTCTAACATCATACTTAATTCAGTCTTTTCTTCTGCACCTTCTATTTCCACCTTTGAGAAAGAATAATTTTGTTCCGCACAATAGCGTGCGACTTCATCAGCATATCTATTACCTTGTGACACAAAATCTGTATTCTTAGTATGAGCTACACACTTCACTACCGCGATGTCAACAGGACCTTGTAATGCTTCTATCAGCAATCGCACAAATTCTCCATTTCGAATGGGCGAACCAGAGGAGGTCATGTAACCCCTCTGAGACCACAACTGCCCGAAATCATGAACCACACCGAAACCATATTGGCTGTCCGTGTAGATGGTGACTCTTTTCCCGTTTCCTGCTATGCAGGCACGAGTTAGGGCAATAATTTCTGCTACCTGTGCGGAATGTACTCCTTCCAGGCAAGCGGCTTCCACAACTCCAGTAATAGTACAAACAGCATAAGCTGCTCTCAACCGACCAGTATCGTCTCTTAAACATGAGCCATCAACAAAGTAAATTTCATCGGGGTCTGACAATGGCTCATCCACAATATCTGGTCTGGGTTTCGTGCATAGTTCAGTCACATCAAGGCAATCGTGGTCTTCACATCCTTCGCCTTCTATTACAGTAGGTAATGGCATCAAAGTAGCAGGATTCAAGACAGAGCATCTCCTGAGAGTCACGTTCTCTGCGGCAAGTATAACTTGCTCGTAGCGCGTGAGCCTACTATTGGTCAGATGCTGCGTCTTCGTCCTGGTCATTAACAATTCAACTGAATGTGGTACATACACCACTACTGGATGTCCCATCACAATACTCTCGCTCCTTTCAATGCTGACACCCGTTGCAGCAACGGATTTGAGACATCCGGGCAACGCTGCGGCTACTGGATCTAATGTAGCCGAAAAATATGCAACTGGTCTACGGGCATTTCCGTGGGTCTGTGCCAAGACTGACAAAGCACATCCCTCTCTCTCACAGCAATAGAGTGAAAATGACTTTTCGTAATCTGGCATTCCCAGAGCCGGAGCACGACATAAATCGTCTCTCAGCTGTAAAAACGCCACCAGACATTCTTCATCCCATGGTACCGGATCACTCACCTCCTTGTGCGTCAGTTTCTGTAAGGGCTTTGCTTTCAGTGAAAAGTTAACTATCCACTGTCGGCAGTAACCCACCATTCCTAGGAACATTCTAACCTCTCTCTGAGTTGTAGGCGCATTCATTTTCATTATCGCCTCAATCCTCTCTGGGGACACCTTACGTTTCCCTTTTTCTAACCTGTGCCCTAGATACTGTACTTCTGTCAGACAATACTGCAACTTGCTCGGAGATACCTTATGTCCATTTTCAGCTAAATGGTTCAGTAAGGCAATTGAATCTGCTTTACAAGCTTCCTCTGTCTCTGACGCAACAAGTAGGTCATCTATGTACTGTACCAGAACCGAGTTCTGTGGCAGTACTAGATTCTCAAGATTCTTTTTCAACAACTGATTAAAGATGGATGGGCTATCTGTGAATCCTTGTGGGATTCGACACCATGTTAAAACGCGATCTTCCATTTTAAAAGCGAAAAGGTACCTGCTCTCTTCATCCAATGGGATTGAAAAGAAAGCCTGACAAAGATCTATCACTGTGAACCATTCTGCTTGACATGGTATTTGAAACAATATCACTGATGGATTCGGTACCACGGGACAACATGAAACGACTATGTTGTTAATTTTTCGTAAATCCTGAACTATCCTAAACTTCCCGCTAGGTTTCTGCAAACCCATAATCGGGGAGTTACAAGGACTACCCACGATTTCTTTCAGTATTCCCTGCTGTATCATTGACTCGATCACAGGTTTTATTCCCGCAATCGTTTCCTGGGACAATTTGTATTGAGGCGTTCTTGGAAACTCAACATTTGGTTTTACCAATATTTTTACCGGTTCTACCCCCTTAATCAATCCTATTTCTTCTCCTGTGAAATCCCATACCTCTGACGCCACTGCATCTCGTAGGTCTTGGGGAAGATCTTCTATTGTCAGAGTAGGATATAGTTCTACACAAGATTTGGAATTAGCCACCTTAAAAGTAGCATCTTCGTCGGTAGTCTGTACCTCCACTCCTTGCGGGGTGCAGTATATGGTGCAGTTCAATTTGCATAACAAATCCCTTCCTAACAGACATACCGGACTCGAGTCACAAACCACAAACTGATGTTCGTTCATGTGGTTTCCAATTTTCACAGACACTGGTTCTGTCAAGGGACTAGTCATTCTTTTATTTGCGACTCCTACCACTTGAATTGTTTCCCCTGACATTGGCAAGTCTGGAACCACCGCTGATCTCAGAGTCGAACGAGTAGCCCCAGTGTCCACTAAGAACGTAGTGGGACACCCTGCCACTTCTGCCTCAACAAATGGCCCTCTCTGATCCACTTCTAGAACTGCCCCGAGGGTACAGTCCTCTTCACTGCTCACCCGTTGTCCTGTCAATGGATCAATGTAATAACATTTTTCTTCCTCGATAAACAGAGGCATTTGTTTAAAGACCTTTCCTCCAGCTGCTATCTTCGGTGGCTGTGGGAATTGGGCCCGTGGAGCCGCAGTGCCCCCTTTGGCCACCTTATTACTTGGGACTGTCACCTTTTGCACTGGGTCTTCTTGGACCTGTTCTTCTACTTCTAGCTCTCCATTTTCAGTGTTAAAGGGACACTCGCGTCGCCAATGCCCCACCTGGTGACACTGATGACACTTTGTCGTTTTCTTTAAAGTGGCAAAGTCTATCCTAGGTCTCTGCCCTTCTTCATTATCTTTGCTCTGACCGTTTGGTTTTCGTCCCATCCCCTGTTTCTGCTGGCCACCCTTCCCAGCGGACTGCATTTGCACCACCATCAATTTCTCCTTTAGATTCTTGGCTTTAGAATCTATCTCGTCACTGCAGTACCTCGCATAACGTAAAATCTCATCTAGTGGTTTGTTCTGCCAACAGATTAAATGTTGCTGTATCATCAAACAAATATCAGGTCTCAACCCCAAGACAAACTTTGACACAAACTGCCCTATATCTTTGGGATCCATTACATCTAGTCCACTGTATTGCTTGAATGTTTTCAGCAATCTTTCATAAAACTCGTGAACTGTCTCCTTGGGTTCCTGCCTTGTTCGGTCTATTTTTACCCAATCTATGTCCTGTGGTGGTACCTTATCTTTCAACCAAGCTATTACCCTTTCATACTTCCGCATGACAATCTCAGATGGTCCATTTGTTCGAGCATCCCTCAATGGTTCAGCATTTGGCCATTCGACACTAGTCTTACAAGGGGTCCACAAATCAGATGGGACCACGATGTCAAACAACGTGTTCAAATCTATCCACAGTACTTTCGAGATTTTGACAAACCTCTCTACCTGCTTATACCATTCGACTGGATTGTCCCGCAACTTCGGAAATGAGTTGGTAAATGCAGCTAAATCTCCTCTACTCCAGGGCACATGTACATAATTTCCGTTTGATATTTCTCGCAAAGGGAATGCCTCCATCTGCATTACCCTTCCCTCAGGGGTCATCACATTTGTACTTCGCCTAACTGTGCCCTTTTTCGACCACCTTTCTTCCCATTTATCCAGTTCCCTCCACACTCTTATCCCTGTTACCAGCTCTCTTATGTGTGTTTTTAATCCAGTAGTTCTCTTCTCATCTAGATCTTGGTCTGCGTACTGTAATCTGTGGTTACTCTGTAATGCCCTTGTCCTAGACAAATCCACGGCATACCTGTCTGCCAGATCAGTCAGTTTCTCATGAAACGCTCTAGCTTTCCTAGTAATATCCTTTGCCATGAACAATAACTCATCCTGTTCATACAATTCTATCCTTTCCAAAGGCAATGTTCCATCTATTATCTCATCAACATCTGATTTTAAACTAGTAACATCAAGCCTTTTTGCCTTAATTTCAGCTTTCAAGACACTCAATTTAGCTCCTCCATCCGCATCTCTCCCATCCCAGCTCCGAGATCTACGTTTAGGTATTGGTGAATTATAGGGAGTCCTCCCCTGTTCCCATCTCTCTAAGTCCCATGCCTTTCCATCTTCTCGGGGTGGGTGGTGAAACACTCCTTCATGCCTCCCAGCCTCCCTCTCCCCATCCTGGCTAGTTTCACGGGATGTAGGGTAAGATGTTCCATTACTCCCTCTTTCCTCCCTACTTCCCTGTGATTCCTGATTATTCGAGGCGTGGCGGGACCTATCGCTGTTCTCCTTTCTCCAATGTTGAACGTCTTCCCCAAGTGTATGATGAAGGCACCTAAACCTATTCTGAAAAGCCCGTACCGCCTCATCTCCTCCTTTCCCCCAGAGACGGGACATTTCCTCACATTCTACAATCCTAGTATTTTGTTCCGGCTGTTCTCTCTGATTTGTAGGACATGCATCCCCTCTATTCTCTTGACTTTGACCTTCCCGGCCCTGACTGCTTTCGCTGGCCCCACAATGAGATACAGTCCCGTTACCCCTGTTTTCCCACTCTGGTTCTGTTCTTGTCCTGTTACTTGGAGATACTACGGACCCGTCCCATTCCCTCAAATCAGCTCTTAACTCTGAAAAAGATCTTGGCCGTGGTCCCCTTAGATCCATTGGTCCTCTCGGACCTCCCTGTTCTGAATTGGGACCGACAGTTGTGTCTAATGGGGTATTCCATGTTACTGATCCTGGCAATTGTTTCCATGCATTTGTCACATTATTCCTCCTTTCCATCTCAATCCTTTCCCTATCCAATTGCCTTTGTTGTTCCCCTCTATCTCTCTCAGAATTATAGATCGAAACTATGGGTCCTATGGTAACAGGCACTTGAAGAGCGTCTGGCAATCCCACAGACTCAACCCTTTCTGTGGTTGGCGTTTTCTGCACCACAAACCTTCCCACTACACTCTGTACAGTGTTGTTTGGAGGTGTTTCTCCACTTTTGATAGGTGTCCATTCCGATATAGGGAGTGGTGTATATCCCTCTATGTCATTCCCATCTTCCCTTGCGAGCCCTCTATCTTCTATCAACTCCACTCTCGGAGGTGGTCTATCCATTAACAATCTGTTTATCAGATTGTCCTCCGACTCGCTTTCCTCGTCTTCTTCCATGAGGTTTCCTCCTCCTGACACCTCCCTCATCGGATACATTTTCTCCACCTCAATAGTCTGTACCCTCCAACGCTTTTCCTCCTCATCCCATTTGGAATCTCGCACTGCCCTTACCGATCGCGTCAGTCTTTGTTGACGCCTGTTCAAATTTCGGTCGTGTGCAGCCTTAATCCATGCATTAAGAGCCTCAAACTGTGTTGGTCTGGGCGAGGGTTTCAATGAGGACATGGTTGCTTTTAGCCGATGTAACACCTCTAATTTAAACGTCCCGTACCTCGGGAACTGCATTTCCTCATTCCCTTCCGTAAGCTTATTCCAAGCCCCAATCCACAATATCGTATGCAGCCCAACATTCGTTGCCATATAATGAGCTGGCGTACCCTCTGGGGGAGCCTCTTCCCCGTAATAATGTTCACTTCGTTTACGTTTAAAAATCCCTTTCAAACACTTAAAACACTTCATGATTTCTCTTTTCTCCGCGTTTGTTTACTTCCTGATGATATTCCACCAATCTCAGCCCCGTTCTCACTAACTGGCCTATCCGTACGCGACTTTCCTCCGACGTCACTCTAGCCGCCCAACCAGAGCGCGGCTCTAGCTAACGTCACACCAACCGCTCAATCAGAGCGCGGCTCTAGCCGACGTCACCCGTCCCCCTTCGCAGCAGTTCCCCTCCTTTCTCAGCTCGTCTCCTCGGTCATGCACGCATCCCATTCATACTCTGAAAAATGATTACTTCCGTCCAAGCGATCACCTTTCTTGACTGTACGCCCACAGTCTTTCTGTAGTTGTCACCTTAACTTGGCGAAATGTCTTTCCGTTTACTTCCAGACAATCGCCTTCTCCGATAGGTTACTCACACACAGTAACTTTCGACCAGCGTCCGTTACTCATACACTCACTCTTACACTCCCCCTATCTTGGATCCACGGCGGTCAATGGTACCTCGTGACCTCCGTACTATGGTCGACAACTACCCTGGATGTTCGATACACCCAAAACCACTTAAGCTCTGGCCTGAACTTAAGATTTCACCAGTTCACCCGTTTACCAGGTTACCAGCTTACCAGGTTGCGCGCGCTCACAACCTTCTCTCATTCACACTACAGGCATTCAACTCCGCAAGACATTACAATACAAATACAACACAAAACACCGCAATCTGTTCACGCATGACCCTTTTTATACTCACTCTCCGATACTGCTGCTTTTCTCGCACCGTCTGCACCTTTCGGCACACGATTCTTCCGCTGCTCGTCTCTCGGCGTCTCGGGCCTTGGGGTAAACTAACCTCTCTAGATTACCTTCCTCAAGAAGATAACCATCCTCACTCTGCTACCAACTGCTAACGCGGGATTACTGGTTACTAATTATCTTACCAAATCCCAAACTATGTCGACTGAATCGTTGGTACCTGTCATTGAGTAAAGGTAATCTCGCAATAAGTCAATCAATTTAAGAACTTACACCACTCTAAATGACCACTGACCAAAATTAAGTTTTAAAGATTTAATATAAAGTCAAAGATAACTGAAGATACAAACTTCTCAAAATGAGATTCAACAGGTAAATTGGTATCACTATAAACATGAACTTCTTGAATAATCTAAGTCTGAAAAACAGAATAATAAGTACAAGCTCGAAAACCATCAGGGTTGCCAAAATGGATACAAGTTGCAACCTCAAAGTCATTACAGAAAAGAAAATTAAGGTTAGTCTGTCCCTACACTACACTAAATGACATCCCTACTTAGCAAGATCTTAACCCTCTAGGTGTCAGCCGTGGTGACTTCCTAAGAAGATCACGCACTTCTCTTTGTCTCTTCTCTGATGATGGGTCTCTCCTGATCAGCCTATCTGCCTACCCATCCGCTTCCTTAGGCTCCCAAAATCATCTGCTCTGCTCTCCTCCCGGGTCTCTTTCCCTAATACCAAATCACATTTTCAATAGAAACGCCCCTTGGGACGCCCCTCACGTGGTACATCTTTGCGCGGCAAACTCCATGATGGTACTCTTGAAGACCCTCGTTATAGTTGACCTTGGTTCCCAGGCTTCTTCTTCAGTGCGCTGATACCCCCTGAAATTCCTGGAAACTCCTACAGG
Organism: Lissotriton helveticus; assembly: GCF_964261635.1. Taxonomy (NCBI): domain Eukaryota; kingdom Metazoa; phylum Chordata; class Amphibia; order Caudata; family Salamandridae; genus Lissotriton; species Lissotriton helveticus. The sequence continues at coordinate 527,833,695 of NC_136072.1, forward strand.
CCTGCGCAAGGCGCCACTGAACAAAGTCCCTTTCATTCGAGCTGATTAGGACCCTCGCACCTGCATACAGCTCATCCTGCAGTGGGCCTCAAATTCCAGACTCCACCATATCTTTAGTCATAAAACACTCTCAAAGCTCGGTGCTGGACACCTCGCGACCTCTTCTCTAACGAGCACATGACGATTTACACGACATGACATTATTTCCTCTGGCCTACTTGATTTACATGCAGCAGGTCCCTGCACTCTTAAAACGTTAACTTGATTTAAACAGCAAACATTCTTAACTAGCATACGTTTCTAAAATAACACATCTATAAAGCATATACTTTTAACCCTAAGTTCAATAGTACATTTGGAAGAACCATGTCAACTTTATCTCACATTATTTTAGCAGCACGTTCAGGTTTGCTGTGAATTGCCCTAAGGCCTACACATAATACTGGATTTTCAAAGTTACATTTAATTCGGACATGATTCTTTTAACATGAGAACATGAGGTTTTCACATATATTCCAACATTTCTACATTAATCTCACACTGTTATAATTATAGTTACTCTACTTAACATTCTATACCTTTCGCTAATATATATAAAACACTCTGTATATTTCACTCCTGGATATAAAACACTCGTGTGCAAAACATGTTTAAACTAACTACGTGCTTGTAAATATGGCGTACTTATACATTTTTTTCAAACTTGTGCTCTCTCAAGCGCAGTCACGATTGCAGCTGCACGAGTGCACTTCCAAGTTCCAACTCACCCCTTTGTCTCTGGTCATGCAGAGGAAGGGATTCCAGCTGCCTACACGTTCAAAGAGGAAACTGTGTGGCGTTCAAAGAAGCATTCGGCTGAGTGTGCGCCCTGCACGTTTGGACGCTCATGCTGACGTCGGCCAATCATTTGGAATTGTTCAGGAAGTGAAATACAGCGACAGCATCGAGGGAGGATGCATCTAGAATTACACATGTGGCCGGCCAACAGTGCTGTGGTGAGGCACGATTGCCATCCACTAGGGTTACAGAAACAATTGAAGTGCGTACTTGGCAGCATTTGGTGATCAGAATTGTGAGCGGTGATACGCACACCTGGGGGTGATATTTATTATGTGCATTCACATCGGTTTTGCACACACCATATGAAACATAAAGAGGCGTAAAAGATGGAGATACACACACTAGTAAGTAATTTTTGGTTGTTCTACAACGGCGATACACACACCGGATTGTTTTTGACTGTATAACATTTGGGGGAGTTTTTGAAAAATTTACGAGTGCAATGATATCTGCTTAGTTAAACAGTGAACACTTGGGGTGAAAGGGCAGAGTTGTTACAGCTGTGGTTATTGTCAACTAAGTTAATCTAGGTTTGTGCTTAGTTTTACAGTGGAACTCCTTAGGGCAGAGTGGTGTGTTGGTACAGCTGAAATATTTTATACTGAATAGGGATAAATTGTAGCCATGTGTGCAGCACAAATATTCACTTTGACTTCACCAAAACTATTTTTGCCCGAACCTAAAGAACCACGCATGAAGTGTCAAGAGTGGAAGCATTATTTTTCCAATCCTATGTCTACTATAGATAATAAAACGCTGACACCTGAAACCAAACAAGCATTTGCAATGCAATAGGTCTCGCATTAGGAAAGTTTGAGCTATTGGTCTTGTAAATGACAAATTTTTTATTCATGTGTTGGTTTTGAAAATAGCAAAATTAATGGCTTTGTCATTTACAATGCCAATACTTTTATCTTTTGCAAATGTGACACCTATAGCATTTGTAATGCAACATGTTTTGTATTTACGTGACTTAGATGTATGGATATTACAAATAACAATGGCTTTTAATTTTTTTAAATAATTAATACTTAAATAAAAGTTATTGTAATTTATAATGGCAATAGCTTAAACTTTTGTAAATAACTTTTGTGAAGATTATGTTCAGTGTATTTTATTGTGATGAAAATCCAAGAACAGAATGAAATATTAACATCTTTTTGTGACATTTGTAATAAAGCTTGAAACATTGAGAGAAAATATTTGAACCAGTTGTTGTTGAATGGTTGCACAGATTGATACTGTGGTGGCGCTGAGTGATGTTGTGGTAACGAAGAGTGATGCTGTGGCGTTCAGTGATGCTGTGGTAGCGCATAGTGATGCTGTGGTGCCCCTAGGGTGATGCTGTGGTGGTGCGATAGATAGATAGAGTGAGGGGGATAGATAGATAGATAGAGTGAGGGCGATAGATAGATAGATAGCGTGAGGGCGCTAGATAGATAGCGTGAGGGCGATAGATAGATAGCGGAGGGCGATAGATAGATAGCGTGAGGGCGATAGATAGCGTGAGGGCGGGCGATAGATAGATAGATAGAGTGAGGGCGATGGATAGATAGAGTGAGGGCGATAGATAGATAGAGTGAGGGCGAAGGATAGATAGATCGAGTTAGGGCAATAGATAGATAGAGTGAGGGCGATAGATAGATAGATAGAGTGAGGGCAATAGATAGATAGATAGAGTGAGGGCGATAGATAGATAGAGTGAGGGCGATAGATAGATAGAGTGAGGGCGATAGATAGATAGCCTGAGGGCGATAGATAGATAGCGTGAGGGCGATAGATAGATAGCGTGAGGGTGATAGATAGATAGCGTGAGGGCGATAGAGTGAGGGCGATAGATAGAGTGAGGGCGCTAGATAGAGTGAGGGCGATAGATAGAGTGAGGGCGATATATAGAGTGAGGGCGATAGATAGAGTGTGTGAGGGCGATAGATAGATAGCGTGAGGGCGATAGATAGCGTGAGGGCGATAGATAGCGTGAGGGCGATAGATAGATAGCGTGAGGGCGATAGATAGATAGCGTGAGGGCGATAGATAGAGTGAGGGCGATAGATAGATAGAGTGAGGCGATAGATAGAGTGAGGGCGATAGATAGAGTGAGGGCGATAGATAGAGTGAGGGCGATAGATAGATTGAGGGTGATAGAGTGAAGGCGATAGATAGAGTAAGGGCGATAGATAGAGTAAGGGCGATAGATAGAGTGAGGGCGATAGATAGACTGAGGGCGATAGATAGAGTGAGGGCGATAGATAGATAGAGTGAGGGCGATAGATAGATAGATAGATAGCTAGATAGATAGATAGATAGTGAGGGCGATAGATAGATAGATTGATAGAGTGAGGGGCGATAGATAGGTAGAGTGAGGGAGATAGAGTGAGGGCGATAGATAGATAGATAGAGTGAGGGCGATAGATAGATAGATAGAGTGAGGGTGATAGATAGATAGAGTGAGGGCGATAGTTAGATAGATAGAGTGAGGGTGATAGATAGATAGAGTGAGGGCGATAGATAGATGTGTGTGGTTGTGTGTGTGTGGCTGTTTGTGTGTGGTTGGGTGTGTGTGTGGTGTGTGTGTGGTTGTGTGTGTGTGTGGTTGTGTGTGTGTGTGTGTGTGTGTGGTTGGTGTGTGTGTGGTTGAATGTGTGGTTTTGTGTGTGGTTGGGTGTGGTTGTGTGTGTATGGTTGTGTGTGTGGTTGTATGTGTGGCTGTGTGTGTGGTTGGGTGTGGTTGTGTGTGTGTGTATGTGTGATTGTGTGTGTGGTTGTGTGTGTGGTTGTATGTGTGTGTGGTTGTGTGTGGTTGTGTGTGTGGTTGAGTGTGTGGTTGGGTGTATGTGTGGCTGTGTGTGTGGTTGTGGTTGGGTGTGGTTGTGTGTGGTTGTGAGTGTGGTTGTGTGTGGTTGTGAGTGTGGTTGTGAGTGTGGTTGTGAGTGTGGTTGTGATGTGTGGGGTGATGTGTGTTTGTGTGTGGGGTGATGTGTGGGATGTTTGTATGGGGTGATGTTTGTGTGTGGGGTTGTGTGTGTGTGGTTGTTTGTGTGTGGTTGTGTGTGTTTGTGTGGTTGTGTCTGTGTGGTTGTATGTGTGTGTGTGCGTGGTTGTATGCATGTGTGTGTGCGGTTACAGAAGGATGTATGTGGAGAGAGCAGCAGATCAGCACATGAGAAGAGAACAGGGAGTTAGAGAAGGAGGTGGTGGAAGGGAACAGCAGATTAGCACGGGAGAAGAGAACAGGGAGTTGGAGAAAGGGCGGGGTGGAAGAGAGCAGCAGATCAGCACAGGAGAAGAGAACAGGGAGTTAGAGAAGGAGGCGGTGGAAGGGAACAGCAGATCAGCACGGGAGAAGAGAACAGGGAGTTGGAGAAAGGGCAGGGTGGAAGAGAGCAGCAGATCAGCATGGGAGAACAGAACAGGGAGTTAAAGAAGGAGGTGGTGGAAGAGAGCAGCAGATCAGCACAGGAGAAGAGAAGAGAACAGGGAGTTAAAGAAGGTGGTGGGGTGGAAGAGAGCAGCAGATCAGCGCAGGAGAAGAGAACAGGGAGTTAAAGAAGGAAGCGGGTGGAAGAGAGCAGCAGATCAGCACGGGAGAAAAGAACAGGGAGTTAAAGAAGGAGGCGGGTGGCAGATAGCAGCAAATCAGCACGGTAGAAAAGAACATGGAGTTAAAGAAGGAGGCGGGGTGGAAGAGAGCAGCAGATCAACACAGGAGAAGAGTGGGTGGAAGAGAGGGAGGGCGATAGATAGAGGGAGGGAGGGCAATAGAGTGAGGGCGATAGAGGGAGGGCGATAGATAGAAGGAGGGCGATAGATAGAGGGAGGGCGATGGATAGAGGGAGTGAGGGGATAGCTAGATAGGAGGGCTATCGATGTAGAGGGAGGGCGATAGATAGAGTGAGTGAGGGCGATAGAGTGAGTGAGGGCGGTAGAATGAGTGAGGGCGGTAGAGTGAGTGAGGGCGGTAGAGTGAGTGAGGGCTGTAGAGTGAGTGAGGGCTGTAGAGTGAGTGAGGGCGGTAGAGTGGTAAAGTGAGGGCGGTAGAGTGAGGGCGGTAGAGTGAGGGTGGTAGAGTGAGGGCGGTAGAGTGAGGGCGGTAGAGTTAGGGCGGTGGAGTGAGGGCGGTAGAGTGAGGGTGGTAGAGTGGTGAGGGTGTGTGAGAGGGTGAGGGTGTGTGAGAGGTTGAGGGTGTGTGAGGGTGAGAGGGTGTGTGAGGGTGAGTGAGAGGGTGGGTGAGGGGGTGAGGGGGTGTGAGGGTGAGAGGGTGGGTGAGGGTGGATGAGAGGGTGTGTGAGGGTGAGGGGGTGTGTGATGCTGAGGGGGTGTGAGTGGGAGGGGATGTGAGTGGGAGGGGGCGTGAGGGTGAGGCGGTGTGAGGGTGAGAAGGTGTGTGAGGGTGAGGGTGAGGGGGTGTGAGGGTGAGGATGAGGGGGTGTGAGGGAGGATGAGGGGATGTGAGAGTGAGGGGGGTGAGGGTGAGAGGGTGTGTGAGGATGAGGGGGTGTGAGGGTGAGGATGAGGGGGTGTGAGGGTGAAGGGGTGTGAGAGTGGGGGTGTGAGAGGGTGTGTGAGGGTGAGTGAGAGGGTGTGTGACGGTGAGGGGGTGGGTGAGGGGGTGTGAGGGTGAGGGGGTGTGTGAGGATGAGGGGTGTGGGATGTGAGGGAGGGTGAGGGGGTGAGAGGGTGTGTGAGGGTGAGGATGAGAGGGTGTGAGGGTGAGGATGAGGGAGTGTGAGGGTGAAGGGGTGTGAGAGTGAGGGTGTGTGAGGGTGAAGAGGTGTCTGAGGGTGAGGGGTGAGGGGGTGTGAGGGGACATGAGGGTGTGAGGGGTGTGAGGGGTGAGGGTGAGTGAGGGTGAGAGGGTTGTGGGGGTGAGTGAGGGTGAGTGAGGGTGAGTGGGGGTGTGAGGGTGTGTGAGGGTGTGAGGGTGTGTGGGGGTGTGAGGGGGTGAGGGTGTGTGGGGGTGTGTGGGGGTGAGGGTGAGAGGGTTGTGAGGGTGAGGGGGTGAGGGTGAGAGGGTTGTGAGGGTGAGGGTGTGTGAGGGTGTGTGGGGGTGTGAGGGTGTGAGGGTGACGGGGTGTGAGGGTGAGGGGTGTGTGAGGGTGAGAGGGTGGGTGAGGGTGAGAGGGTGGGTAAGGGTGATAGGGTGAGTGAGGGTGGGGGGTGTGACGGTGAGGGGGTGTGAGGGTGAGGGTGTGTGAGGGTGAGGGAATGGGAGAGGGAGGGGATGGGAGGGGGAGGGGATGGGAGAGAATGTGAGGGAGAGGGGATGGGAGGGAGAGGGGGTGTGAGGGTGAGGGAGTGTGAGGGTGAGATGGTGTGTGAGGGTGAGATGGTGTGTAAGGGTGAAAGGGTGTGTGAGGGGTGTGAGGGTGAGCGAGGGTGAGGGGATGTGAGGGGGTGAGAGGGTGTGTGAGGGTGAGAGGGTGTGGGAGGGTGAAGGCAGCTCTGGCATTGGAAAGAAAAATGCCTCCACAGAGCACTTGGCATCATTTGAACTGTCTTGTCCTTTCCAGCCCTTGTCCCTTTGACAGACAGCGACTGCAATAAAAAAACAAAATTAAAAAAAACACAATTTTGTGAATATGAATGGAGGGACTTAAGTCTGCTGCCCTTTATAGGCTTCTATCCTTGCATTCACAGGCACTCGGCAGGATTCACAAAGCACACTTCTGTCTCTTTAATATAAATATTGAATCCTACTGAATGCCATTTTGTGCTGTGATCATTTTTTACATCTACCTCTGCACACAAATAATTTACAGATGCTGCACAAAAATTGCACCTGTAGCGCGACCTGAGATTTGAACATGAGGCCATGAATGAAGGCCACTGAACAGAAAGAGAGTGTAAGGAGGGAGAGTCATTGAGTGTGAAATACAAGGATAACGAGACCGAAGAAGGCAAGAGAGACTAGGATTGTGATACGTTATGAGAGCAAGGGTGAGAGAGAGAAAGAAACTAGTGAGATTGCAGGACGAGAGGAACGTTCAGAATGTGAGATGCATGAAGAGAGACAGAGACAAGGAGAGGAAGGCTGTGGAGAAATTCAATGCGAGATACAATGAATGAGAGACTGTTAAAGTTAGTGCACGAGACAGTGAATGTGAGATGCATGACGAGAGAGTTGGAGGAGGAAGATGAGAGATACATGGCACGCGAGGAAGCCTTGCCACCAATTAGCCTGCGGCTCAGATCACAGTAGACCACGTAACCTGGCTGCCACGATGAAGCCAATCACAGCCAAGGAAAATTCAGTCCAACTTACTCACCAATTCAATCTGGGTGACTCATCTAGATGCCTGAGACAAGTGGGTGGGTGTAGAGAAGGACATCACCTGCCTGCGCCGATTTGGGCCTGGTAACTTTCTAATGAGATATGGGCTAGAACCACCATGTCTCACACCACAAAACTCACAGCATTACAGCTCCTCTTATTATCACATCTATGCATACTTTCCATGTACCCATGCACCATCTCGAACATCTCAACAAACAAAGGTTGCAAGCCTGCATGACAACCAAGTATGCATAATGCACATAATTGCACGAGCATCCCATTCCTCACCTCGTAAAGCAAAAGAATTTAAAAGTGTTTTTTTTTTATTCATGCTCATGCGAAAGCAATGTATGCAATGGAGGTAAGTGCTTGCATCAAGAGAAATAGGTTTGATGCCATAGTGCTTGAAAAACCCCGTCAGGGAGACCGCATCAAGCACACCAACTTTCTGAAACAAGCCCTCGGCATTGCTGTGGCAGGGGAGGAGGGGGGGAGCGTTAGCCTTTGAAGTCGGAAGCGCCAAAAACAGCGCTATGGGAGGGGGGACATTACAGTAAGCACGGAGAGACGGGGAGCTAATGGGAGCGATTGGCTGGCGATTGTGTTGGTTTTATTTAGTGCTTTATACTGAATTCTGCTGTTGTGTGTTAGCCTGGGCTAAACATTGTTGGTTTCTGGTTTTTCTAGGGCCTCGCCAGTGCTAGGTCACCTAGAAATATTTTAGATAGCAAGTTGACTTTTTTGTATGTGTTCTTGAGAAATGTCAACGTACTACATGTTTTGTTGACAGATGAAGGGAGGCCATTATATTTATACCCCTAATGCCACAAGCTAATAAAATCTTCCTGAGTTCTCTTAGAAAGGATAAGTCTCCTGTTAATACCTATGGCTGCAGCAAAGATCGAGACTGCTTGTCAATCCCCAAGAGTGAGTAAGAGTAAGAGAGGTACCCCTTAACTAAGATCAAGGGAAATAGGGTTAACCAACCAATATAAAAGAACAATTCCCTTGAGAAAGGTCATTCACATATACACCATAAGTGAGAAAAAACAATGACTATGGCAACTGAATAAAGTTTTAAAAAATTCTTTTTCAAATTTTATTGTATACAATGAGGTTAAAAAAAGCAGAGAACAAAGTTGACTGCTTAAGCACAAGTTAAAACACAATAAAAGTAACAATCCATATTCAATATTGACCAGCAATATTGCTGAAAAAAGGGACAGAAACAACAGTGAGACATACAGATTATGCAATACACGGTATGTGTTCTAATGTTCTTTATGGAACAGCGGCGTTGTGCAGATAGAATATTAGTCTGTCAACAGCGATGTATGAACCATGAATCACACTGTACTAGGGCATCGACGCGTTTCGGTGGTTGGTTGCAATTTTATCCACCTTTTTCAAGACAAAGATTCTATTTCTGTCGTACTTTACAAATGTTCCTCTATAATTTATGTGCCGAAGTGGAGTATTAGTACGTTAGTCCTCTGAAGGGACGTTCTTGCTTGGGCCGTGGTTATTCGTTGATGGATTTCAAGCTTTAGCTTTTGTGAATATCCCTTATATTGGGTTTCTTTGGAATTTGTAGAAGGGTTGATCAAATTTGGTGTCGAATAACGATCCTTCTTCCTCTGTTTAGGTGACTTCTGTTCTGGAAATGGTTTTTAAGTCAGCCTGTTACATAAAATAGCAAGGTAATGCTCGACTTTCTTAATGTGCAACGCTTTATATTCAAACGCGTTGAATCTGACCAGAGGCGCCTAAGTCTTGCCCCAGAGACATGAGTAATGGTTCCCTCTACGTCTACTGTCGGCTGCATGCTTCTCTGGTCGTTTCCATTGAATTCCATTCAATTTTTTTCAGCAATATTGCTGGTCAATTTTGAATATGGATTGTTACTTTTATTGTGTTTTAACTTGTGCTTAAGCAGTCAACTTTGTTCTCTGCTTTTTTTAACCTCATTGTATACAATAAAATGTGATATTTTTTTTTTAAACTTTATTCAGTTGCCATAGTCATTGTTTTTTCTCACTTATGGTGTATATGTGAATGACCTTTCTCAAGGGAATTGTTCTTTTATATTAATCCCCAAGAGTGCACATTACCCTGGGAGCAACAGACCAAATGATGGGAGCAACAGACCAAATGATGCTAGCAAGCACGCTCAATGAACAGACAAGTTAGCAAACATCCAAATGCGGGAATTTACCGACAAAAACACAATTGTGCATCCACAAGCTCGTTTTTTACAGATTTGTAGCCTAGACTCTATGAACTAAGAACAAAGGCTAATGCAATTAGCACGAAGAGACGGGGAGCAAATGGGAGCGAGGCATTGCGCAGAGGGGGGCGAGGGAGAGCATTCCTTTGAAGTGTGAAGCTCTCGGCATTGCTGTGGCGGGTCCGATGCGATGATGCAGGCGGCTGGGGAGCAAATGGCAGCAAGCTCGTGCACGGGAGCACATGCACTCGGCGTAATCCGCCTGGTTTAGCTTTCGTGTTTCACCTCTATCTGTCTCAACATCTGCAATGCCAGAGGTCGAGACCTAAAAAGGTATTTTGTTGCACTCATTGGGTCCAAAGGGAATCAGTCAGTATAACCAGATGGATAAGAAGCAGAGAAGTGCTGATGAAGATGGTGTATATGAAAATGCATTGGATGATTTAGAATAGTATTATGCGCTGACTTATTGCATAGCAATCAATAGGTATACGTTTTTTCTCGGAAGCAGGAGCAGAAGGAGACAATAGATGATCATGTTTCAGCACTTAAAAAATTGGCGATTTCTTGCAGATTTGGTCAGATACAAGAGGAGTTGCTAAGGAATCTGATCATCATGCATATGAACAACAAAAGAGTTCAAGAGAGGTTGTGGGCTAGTAGGGATGCAATTTTGAAAGCGGTATGGGTAGTTGTGAGGAAAACAGAAATATTGAATAGATGTGCCAAAGCAGTATGGAGGATAGTAAAGAGGTCAAAGAAGTTTGTGCGGGTGGTGGAAAACGAAGTGGAAAACCAGTTAAGAAGTATTCCGAAAGTAAGAAAAGTGTGGGAAGGAATATAAAGTTATAGATTCTTATGCCCAAAACATGAATAAGGATGGAACTCAAAGTGCATTGACGTGTTACAGATATGGCAGTCATGAGCATTTAGCTAATAGTAAGAAATGCAGGGCAAGAGACCAAAAGTGCTCTATTTTTGGTGTAATAGGTCATTATGCCTGGAGGTGTAGACGAAGAGACAGGAGGGAAAAGGTCCTGTGCATATCTGATTCTTAAAAAAAGTAAACGCCTGATGAGGATCAGTCTGGGGGCGATGATTGTATCCTAATTGTTGATGTAATCTACGATGTGAACACGTTTCAGAAACAAATCGAAGTGTAAGGTGGTTGTGGCAGACATAATGGTAATCTTAGTTTCAGATTCGGGATTGCCTTTCACAATTATTAACCAGGAAAAGTAAGTTTGAAGAAGCTACTGGGAAATATTTAAATACTCTTACATACATACATCCAGAGAGCTTCACATGAGAAGCTATACCTATGGTGGGATTTAGAGAGGTGTCATTCAAGTTTAAGGAACGTTCTGCAAATGATAAGCTGTATGTAGCAGAACATGACCCTTGCCTACTGGGGTGAAGGGACCAGAGGAGTCTAGTCATAACTCTGAATCCCAATAGCAAAGAACAAGGGCTGCTATTGGATGAAAATGACAGTGTGGGTAAAAGGGTGTGCAACGATTTTCCAGAAGTTTTTTCAGGGAAAGTTGGCGCATTAAAAGGGTTCAAACACCTGATTCTGCTATAAAAGAATGCAGTTCAAGTGAATTATAGAGTAAGAAGTGTGCCATTAGTAGTCAGAGATGAAACAGAAAAGGAGTTATTGATATTGGAGGAAGCGGATATCATTGAACACATAGAATCTTCAGAGTGGATGTCTCCGGTTGTGGTTGCCCGAAAATCTAATGGCAAGATCTGTCTATGCATTGACCTTAGAGGGATGAACAAGCAATTCAAGTAGATAAATACAGTTTGCAGAAAATTAATGAGTTGTTGTAAAAAACAAAGAATATGAAGTGGTTTTTGACTGTAGACCTTGCATCTGTATACCACCAAGTACCATTGCATGAGAAGAGCAGGAATATCACAGCATTTGTTACTCCGCACGGACGTTTCCAGTTTATTAGAATGCCGTTTGGACTGGTGTCTGCCGCATCAGTTTTTCAAAGACTAATGGGGAAATTTTGAAAGAATAGAAGGTGTTCTGAATTTCCAAGATGATGTTTTAGTATGGGAAAGAATCATCAGGAGCATGATGAATGGTTGAGGTATGTGTTGAGAAAGTTGAAGTCCAAAGGGTGAACAGCAGGATATGCAAATTGTAAGGTTGCAAAAGAGCAGGTTAAATATTTCGGACATGTCTTCGGAGGGACTGGGATGTCACCCAAAAAGTAGTTGGTGATAACGATAAGAGAAGCTCCTGCACCAACAAAGAAGGATGAGCTCTGCTGATTTTTTGGTCTCGCTAAGTACTACTCTAAGAATGTAAAAAGTTTTGCATAAAAAATGTATACTTTGAGACAACTTTTGAAAACAAGAAATACTTTTGTTTGGATTGAGGAGTGTTAGAAGCAATATGGAAGTATACAAAATTAATTGAGCACAGTGACACCCATTCATGGTTTTGATCCTGCCTTGAGTAGTATGTCAACAGTGGATGCAAACATAAAGAGTTTGGGTGCGGTACTTACACAAAGGGATGTGCATTGCAAAGCATGGGTAATTTGTTTTGCTTTACAAAGTCTAGCACCTACAGAGGAAGCATATCCGGTGATTGAGAAGGGAACACTAGCTTTCGTGTGGAGCATTTTAGATCATTTGTAGGGGACACAGAATTTGATTGACCACAGAGGGGTTTCTGAAATCATCTGCAATAATTGCAAGGTTTCCTATGAGGTTGAGGGATTTCCACTATCAAATAAAGTACGTTCTGGGTGTGCAGAATAAGGTGACAGACTGTTTGAGTAGCATACCGTTACCCATAACAGAGCTTCTGTGGCGTGAGTGGGATGATTTTCAGGTTGCATATGAGAATGGTGATGGCATGAGTTCTATTGGTAAGGAGGATTGAAGGAAGGCATGTAGCAATGACAACATTTTCTGCAAGGTAAAAAAAGTACATTCAGAATGGATAGGGTGGACCGAAAGATGTATCCTGATGATTTAAAGCTGTTCTGGGAAGTCAGGAATAAGCTGGCAATGGAATCAGATTTTGTTGTAAGGTGTGGTTAAATGGCTCCTCCACAAGGTTTCAAAAAAGAATCTTGGAGTTATATCATGAAAGGCATTTTGGGGTAGTTAGAACAAAGAAGTGAATGAAATATGTGTACTGGTGGCCTGGAATAGATAGAGAGAGAGAGAATGGTAAGAGAGTGTTTGCAGTGTGCAAACTCAGATAAGAGTCTTAAGACATTGAGACCAACAATATGTCCTATGGAGTGCCCCAAGATGGTTTGGGAGATATTGGCAATATACTTTGTAGGTCCTGTCTGTAACAAGTTAGGGAACAGTAAGTACATCATTGTATTAAAAGACAATTTTAGTAAATGGGTGGACTAGTTGTGGTACTAAAGGCTGATGCAGACACTAGTGAGATTTTTAGATGTAGTATTTATGAGAGAGGGATTACCGAGGAAATTGTTGAGAGACAATGGTCCACAGTTTAGGTCTACAGTAGTTGACTACTTTCTCCAAAGGAATGGTGTGAAACATGTAGGGACCTCAGTTTATCACCCTGCTGGAAATGGTGCTGCTGAGCATTGTAACCATGTGATCAAAGGTACAATTCAAATTGCTACTTGTAATGGGAAAAAAAGGGAGGTGGAAGTCAAGAAAATTCAGTGGACATGTAGGTTAACACCTTCACTCACAGGGTTTAGTCCTTCTGTGGTGATGCAGGCAAGGGAGCCATATACTAAAGATAATCTTGGAAGGATAAATAGTGCATGGAAGGTGGAATGGTCTCGTGAGACAGTAAAGGACAATATCTTGAAGGCGCAAAGTGTGTATGAGAAGTATTTTGATGCTAAGAAAGAAGTAGAGGAAGAAAGGTTTGATGTAGATGAATGGGTGAAGGTCAGGAAGGCTGGAAAGGTGCCTAAAGGTGAGAGTGTCTATTCTGAGTCAATTAAAGTTATAGAGTGTTTAAAAAATGGGGCAAGACTCAGCGACAATCATTATTGGCACAAGAGTCACATAGCAAGGTGCAGGGGATCTTGGTGTGGGTGCCCTTAGCCTAATCAATAAGTGACCCCAACATGCTTTGATTCTCCATTGCCTCAACAGATCACCAGGAGGTGCTGCTTCAGCACTCAGGAGGTGTTAGTGCGGGCCAAGACCTCAGGAAGAAGCGAAGTCACAGACAACAGCCGCTGGCCAGACCACAACGAGGGACCGTACAGAAAAATGTTGAACAAAGTCCAGCATACTCTCCTCATTCAAGGACACGTGGTAGACACAGGTTGATTGGCCTGATGTTTGTAATGGTGTTGGGGAGTTGCCAGAGGCCAGTGGAGTAGAGGAGGAGTGATGGAGACAAATCGCTGGATCATGAAGAAGAGGAGGAACATTTGGAGAAAAAGGAACTAAGAGAAGAAAAGGGGGAAAACAAAATTATAGATGAGTGGCTATGGTGGGCAGAGGTTTTCACACAAAAGTGGTCGAAGGACTAGAGGAAAGAGGTGGATAGTTGTGTTTTACAGGCTAGGAAGTGGAGGAGGTTGGCAGAGAAGAGAGCAGTGAAAGCCCTGTAAACAAGGTCAATGGCAGGAAGGAAGGCTTTTGCATCAGCCCTGATGGCAGGTAAAGTGCTTGATCCCTGTGTGAGACCTGAAATTGTGTCAAAGGATGTGAGAGTATGGGGGAGAGAAAGCGAGGACAGAGGTAGGGTACAAAGGCAAGTATAAGGGCACGTTTGTGGCAGACCTAGGTATATATACAGATGAGGTGAAGAAGGTGAACACGAGGTCAGGAGCAGACAAGGCTGGGATTAAAGGCCAGACAGGTGAGAAGGGTAAGGCATTACATGGGGAGACTGGAGATGAGAGGAGTAAGGGAAGCAAAAAAGTGAAGGAGGGGAGGAAGAAGATGCTAAGAAGGAAGAGAAGAAGGTGACTAAAGAGATGAAGGTGAAATTGTTGCCTTAAATGAGCATCACAAAGCTGTTGAGGACGTAATGATGGCCACAAAAGAAGGCTATGGAAAGGGAAGTACATGGAGATGTTTAAGCTTCTGCATGGGGATTGCGGCTAAGGAGGGGTATAAAGAGGAAGAGTACGAGTTGGCAAAGAGGCTAACGGTGTCAATCAATATAAAAAAAGTGGACAACTGCATTTTTAATATATGGAAGCATTTTACTGTGAGAAATATCTAGAGCAGTGAATAGCACTGTTCAAATACATGGACATAATATGGAAGACCAGATCTAATTTGGGGCTATGCATGGGTAAGGTATGATGAGAAGTTTAGGGCTTGCTTGGCGGAGGATGCTGACGCTAAGTGGGGAGAACTAGTCAGTGATTTGCGGCTCAACACCATGACACCTACGAGGCAGGTGCCTACAGTCTTTCAAGTCAGTGGACTTCTAGTGGTGTATCGGCCCTTTCAGGAGTGTGCCACCCAAGGAGGGGTGGGGAGAGGACAACAAGGACTGGGGGGGAAATGTGTTGGGCCTTCAACAGGAGAGATTGTAATAGGGAATTCAGCATTTTTGAAACAACTGTGCGAAATGTGGGGCACAAAACCTGATCATACAATGCAGGATCAACTCTGGGGTGGCCAGAGACATCAGGGAGGAAATTGCAGCTGTAAGATCAACAAGGAAGGGCAAGGGAAGCACAAGGGCTCCTGGGTTGTTTTAAGGACTTAATGGCAGATATAGGGGTTCCTTTGGTGCCTGAGAAAATGATGGGACTGAACACAGTGAACACTGAACACACTGTTGTTTTTATTTGGCATTGAGATTTCTTGGCTCAAAAAATCTCCACTCGCCCACTCGCTTTGCGGAGCCAGATGTAATCAGGACAAGCTATTTTTAGGGCCTACTCCAGCATTCTGGTGAGCAGACAACAGGTGTTCTGCTTGCTCACAAAGTGAATGAGCAATAAATAAGACTTTAAATCTTATTATCTTGTCACAATTGCTTGGCTTTCAGAGACCGAGGTCAAACGTCAGTTTGTCTTCCTACATTTACTTTTCCATCTGTCACTGAAGTTAGAGGATTTTGTAAACTGAACTATGTGACAACCGTGCTGGGCAAAGCATGTGAAATGAAAGGCTGTAAGATTTCAGGCTTTTTTTCTAACCAAACACTAAAATAGCTAATAATTGAACTGTTCAAACATTTCAAATATTTTTCACTAGTTATGAAGACACATTTTTGTAATTATGTGGTAAAAAAAGATGTGTTTTGGATCAACTTGCTGTTGTGCAAATGTTAAATATTGTTGCTGAAACCCAATTTCCAAACATTATTTATGCTTTATATAGTTTTATCAGTAAAGCTACATGTTAGTGGGAATGTTTTGTGGTCATTTCAATGAAAAATTTGCTATCTGTAAATGACAGTCAACTACTACCTCATGCTTTAGTAATAAATCTAAGAAAAGTGAGTTTTTAAATATGAACTGGGAAATATTCCTGCTCCTGCCCAGATGACAATGCTAATAGTGAACTAAAAGGCAAGCCAGGGATCATGTGTGCTCTACATGTGGGCTTTATTCTTATTATACATGGAGCAAACATTTAGTCTAGTAAATAAAGAGTTGTTTTAATACCGCAGAAATAGTGAACTTGCATATTTGAATGTTCTCTTATGTGATAATGAAGATAAAGGCGGCTCCATAAGATAAAATACTTGCCTAGGATCACACAATTTGAGACCACTTCACGAGTCAAGTACATTACAGTTAGGTTGAGTAGATATTTCAAGTTACTAGATCTGCAGGTCTAGTAACATTTTGATAATTGTTTGAGCACTGGATTGACATGGGTACGATGGAGGCCAGGCTACCAGAAAAAAAGGAATAGGCAATGTTGTAGATTCTAGACAAGATGTTGAATAAAATGAAGCTGCAGGTGTTACTAGGCCACTTGAAAGTGGCATGGAGATTGGTGAGAGTAAGTAGGACATTCTGCAGGAAGTTGGGTCTGGCGTTGTAGGGTCTTTTGCTTCTGCCTCATCGAATAAGGCTTTCAGAAGGTGTGCAGGACAATTTGAGGATGTAGAGGACATTGCTGTAGTATATCATTGTTTGAGTTGAGTTGGGTAAATATCTGAAATGCAATATTGAAAGTGTCTCAGATGCGCAGGAGATGCAGGGTTTTGCTTCTTTTGGCATGACAAATGGTGTGCAGATGAATGGAAATACAGGATGTGAAGCATAGCTTTTCTAGAGTTTTCCCTTATTGGTGGCATTAACCCCTATAGGGGGCACAGTTATTTTGCAAGCAAAAAGATATTGTTCAAAGTGGAAAGAATAGTGGTGGTAAACATCGTGAACAGTCAGCAAAGGCCTTGAAAGTGTGGCAGTTGTTGCATGTGTTGTAATGGGGCTGCCTATAGCACAACATTGTGTTTAAGATGCGGTATGTCCCAGGAATTAACAATGAATTGTGGATGCTGTCCTACATTCGCAGTGGAGGAGATTCTGAGTGTCGCTGCAGGCATGGACGAGGCAAACACTATAATGCAGGCGGAGTTGTGAAGAATAGGCATGTGAGAATGTTGCAACTGGTGAGTGGGTGCTTAGCCCTATCCATGCATAGGGCCTACAAACAGATGAGGAATGAGTATCTGAAGTTCGGAACGTGGAGATCATGGGGAAGCCAAGAATATTGGATAATGTTAGACAATGTAGTTCAGTTTATCACAGCATTGATTGAAAAAGGCCTGTCAAAAATGACAGTTATGGGTAAGTTAGAAGGGGTCCCGAACTGCCTTTGCTGATCCTCAGGGCGCTGCCACACGGGGGTGCTGGGGAGGTATAGACGATTGGGTACAGACAGGAGCAACAAAGATAGGGGACCTCTATAGAGACGGAGAACTACTTACCTTCGAGGACTTCTGGGCTGACTGGGTTGTCCCGCAGGGCCACTTCCTGCTGTACGGAGCAGTCACGGGGGCGAGGAGGCGGCACTGGCAGATGGGCACAATAGAACCACCACAACACGCCACATGTGAATATATCGGGATAGCCGGAGGGGTTATTAAGGCAGTCACCTGCCTGTACAGGGCTATAGGCAAAGACTTATTCCGACCACTGGAGGGGCTGAGTACCAGATGGGCAGAGGACATAGGACACCCCATGGAGGATAAGGACTGGGAAAGGGTACTGCAAAAAGCACCAAGGGTATCTCGGAATGCATGTTTCCAACTCATAAGCTTCTATATGTTACATCATGCATACCTTACTCCTTAACGGATAAACCAGTACTTCCATATGGAAGAATCGGAATGCCGGACACGTAGAGAGGTCGTGTAGGAGAGTAGGATCTGCTTCCTATAGTTACCCCCACTTTTTGCTGATGTTTCACTGTTTTTCGACTTTAGTCTCGCTGTGGCCCTGCTATTCAGGAACCCAGCCCCCATGCTTCCTCTCTAAAGTGATTCCATGTACTTTAGGTACACTCCAGTTTGGTTACTGGGGTACCCTTGTGAGTCCCTAGTATATGGTACACCAGGTACTCAGGGCATAGGTACCCCAGATGCCTACCAGGGGCTGCAGCATGTATTATGCCACCCCTGGGAAGCCTTCCCAAAATGAAACTACAGGACTGCTGTTCTTTTGTACTGCCCATGGCAAGATCTGGAGGAAATGGATTCACCCACTTTACAAAAAAATTGGGGTTCTGGAGATACGAAGAAGCTCCGGTACCACCTGACCTTGCTACACCACTGTTCTTCCTGCCGCTGACACTTCGAGTATTGCTCTCAGATGTGACTTCCCTTAGTGATTTTGGTTTAGAGGTAGTCAGTGCAGGACCCGATCAAGGGCTAGAGTGACTGCGATAGTGACTAGACCCAGTTCCAGAAATAGTGGGAGAAGCTGCATGCCCCAGCCCTGGTTCAATACTAATCTAAAAAAATAATTGTCTGTCCTTTAGAGGTGTTTACAATTACTGTAGCCTCATAGCTCTGCACAATAAATCGCAGCTGTTACTGATTTTTTTCCTGTATACTTAGAGAATTGCGCTAAAAGAAGACTGGAAGCCGATTTTGTACTTGACCCTCAAAATGGTGTTGGTTGACTGCTGCAAAGTAATGACCGCCTTGTCGACAATGTCTCGCCAAGTCCACTTACAATTTAAGGAAATCCCCAGGTAATCATATTTCTTTACAGATTCAAGCACCTGTCCTGAGATCCTTGGTGATTTTTTCAGGGCTGCGGATGTCCACATTGGTCTTATTTTCGTTTTTGAGTGTTGATAATTAGGGGCTTAATAATGAGAGCCCTTTAACACCACATAAAGTGGTGCATGCGTGATGCAGGGTTCTCAAAAAGATGTATGAAGCCACGCAAAGCCACCCTGCATGCCATTGCGTTGCCTCATAAATTATGAGTAATGCGAAGCAGCGCAAATGGATGTTTTGCCTTACTCTGCACCTGGGAGGCTTTCAATGGGCGTTGCAGTGGTGTTTTCTCACACAACGCCCATTAAATTTGACGCTGCCCCAGATTTATAAAGTGATGTACACCTGGGTAAGTGCCAAATCCGTACACCTCCCAATGTGAGGCGTAACAAGGAGAAATTATTTATTTTGTCTTGTTTTTTCCTGTTTCCATGTGTGCTGCATTCTGCAGCACCATAAAAAGAGGAATATGCCTCTGGATTCTTTTTGTAAACAGTCCCGCCTGCAACAGAGGCATCCTTCCACCATGGTGCAAGGGTACTTGCAACAGAAGCATCCTTCCACCATGGTGCAAGGGTACCTGCAACAGAGGCATCCTTCCACCATGGTGCAAGGGTACCTGCAACAGAGGCACCCTGCACCATGGTGCAAGGGTACCTGCAACAGAGGCATCCTTCCACCATGGTGCAAGGGTACCTGCAACAGAGGCACCCTGCACCATGGTGCAAGGGTACCTGCAACAGAGGCATCCTTCCACCATGGTGCAAGGGTACCTGCAACAGAGGCACCCTGCACCATGGTGCAAGGGTACCTGCAACAGAGGCATCCTTCCACCATGGTGCAAGGGGGCCTACATTGGCGCTAGGATGGCAAAATGGCGCCAGTGCAGATAGAAAGGACAGGAATGAACCGTATCGCCTAAATATGGTGCTTTTCCACCCTTTCACTTTGGCATAGTGCATAGCAGCAAGGGGCCTTGCTGCACAACCCTATGCCAAAATGGCATAAATGAGGCCCATAGTTCTTTACGGTGGCGGAAACTCGCGGAGCTGTCTGGTGCCCTGTGCAGATATCCAACAGATATTAAAATAGGGTGTGCTTTCTCCTCTACTTCCATGGTCGACCCAGGTACACCTATCTTCATGTAGAATTTTAACAGCTTGCAGAAGGGGTTTTTCTACCCCCAGTTCATTCAGTGATTGCCACAGCTTGGATCTGTTCACCAGGTCGAATGCTGACAAGGTCTATGAAGGACAAATATAGCAGAGACTTAAGCACTTTTACATATTTGACACACACCATAGATACTTTTACGGCTTGGTCAATAGTATTAATGTCATTACTGCCCCCTGCCTGTGCATCTGACATGATCTGGCATTTTTGTCTGACCAGGCCTGCAACTTATTTAGGAGGATGTGGACGAATATTTTCCCAGTACTGTCCTATAGTGATAGCCAGTAATTTCTGGGCAGTAAATTGCTACCTTTTTATTAAATGGTACTATATTGGCGTATCGCCAACAGCAGGGTATATGATTTTTTTCTCAGGATGGTGTAAAATATTTTAGTTAAGGCTACTGACCAGGCCTTGTAGTGAGAGCGGAACATATTAGCTGAAATGTAGTCAGGGCCCGTATTTTATAGGCCTCCTGTTCCAGGTTTGCTATTTTCTACTTCTGGGCGCTGGATGGTTAAGTGCCCCATTGGTATGGGAGTAACATACTCTGCTGGTGATAGTGTGTGATTGCTGCAGGAATATAAGCCCTTGTAGTAATTTACACAAGTCTGTGCTGGAATGTGGTAGTGCTAGGTCCTTTGGCCTTCCCTGAATATTCCAGCACATTTTAGACCAAAAGATCTACTCTTTTGTCCCTCTGCTGCTGTGGTCAAATCTTACCAACCTCCTTGTTGGTGGGTCAGTTTCTTTCCTTTCAGCAGGGCTTTACATTTGCTCATGGCAGCCATGAATGCTTGCTCTTTCCGTGAGGAAATGTGCTGGTCCTTGTGCATGCTTATCTTCTTTTGGTTGACGGCTTTAAACACCTTGTCGTACCACCCTGTATCAAATTTCCTCCTGTTACTCCCATGATGCCCGCGGAGTGGACCAGTGGCGCATAAGGTCACTTTATAGCTTGTTATAATTTAGTAATATGGCATCATGGTCTCGGCACAGATGCTGGACAAGAATTGTTCTAGAAATGCCATCGTGATCTTACCATTCAAGTAGTTCTCCCTGCTCCATTTTACCCCTATTGTTGGGTACGGTGCTAGCAGTAAAACACTTTGGGCCAGATTTATTACGTTTTTGCATTACCCTTGCACCACGCAAGGGGGCGCAAAGGCGGCGCAAAGGCGGCGCAAAATATTTCTTTGTGATTTAACAAGCCTGGAGTAACTCAAGGTAGTGCAAATCACTGACTTGCGTTACTCTGCCCCGGGGAGGTTTTCCCATGGGTGGAGCGTGGGCAAAAAAGACTGTTGCACCTGATGCCACCAGCACTAAAGCCGGCCCTGCTACTAGGCACCTTACTCCCTATATGACATATAATTTCATTTAAGGCTGCTAGGTGGTTTTCTAGTTTGTCACATAGACCTGGGTTCAGATACACATTTAAGACGCCCAGTATGATGCTCATTTTCTTTTGCACTTGAGATAGTCTGACATGCAGCGTACATAATGGAGACATGGGTTTTTGTTGCTGTCCAATCCAATTTTGTTGAAATCCAGGTGAAAAGACTGCCAACCTCTCTCCCTCTACTTGACTTGATGCCCTCAGTGGCAAACCTTATGTAATCCTGGGACCACCAGCGTGGCAATGCTGGTATCCGCAGCCCATGTATCCTGGAAACAGCATATCTCCTTCGAGCTTACAAATTCCACCCAGTCTGTACCATGAGTTTTGATTTCAGACTGCCTATGTTTGATGTCCTCACTTTGGATGCTATCGCTGCTTGAGGACATATAATCGTACCCAGGAGACATGACTTTCACTTCGGTTAAAATCGTGAAATCATGGTCGAATGGGCTGTCGGGTTGGATGTACTGGGACTGTTAAGGACTGCTGGTAGCCAGTGCCAATTAAAACCTTCGACTTCAGGTTCAGCAGTAGTGGCTGGTGTCATTGAAGAGTGGCAGGGCAGGGGGAATGGGTCGGGGGGACGATGGACAACAAATAAAATAGAAAAAATAAAAATAAATAACTTACCTGCAGCCAGCCGCATCGTGCTCTTCTATTCCAGTCCACTGGAGGCACAGGCTCCCAGACTCCCCTGCGGCCAATCGTGATACTTCTCTCATCCATGAGAGCAGCATCAGGATTGGCCTGAGTGCCCTGAATTTGTGCTCCCAGTGAGACTGGGAGCCTGTGTATGCTGTCTCCAACCCAGCAACACAGCTCGGGTCGGAGATAGCTTCAGTGCGCATGTCGGTTTGGCCATGCCTCATTTCCTGTTTAATAACTACTGCCCTGCTGGCTATATTTCCTCACATGGAGACTGTCAAGTTTTTTTGCATCTTTTAACAAGCTTGGTGAGATTTTAAGTTCTCCTTCTGGACTTTTGGCAGTACCCTAGCGTTGTGTTGCTCACAACAAGTGATGAGATCTTTCTGTGTATTGGCAGCCTAGCCCTACTTTGCGAGAACATGTCTATTCCCACCACGTGGCGACTGTATATATTGTGGCTAAAAAAGTTTTTGACTTTGTTTGCTATGGGGATACCCAAAATCACACTTCCACAGTCGAGAGGAAGCTACCACTTTCCAACTCCGACTTTGAATGAGTGTCAGTTTACAGCAATGTAATCAGGCAAGTTGTCATACTTCTCTCGCTCACTGAATCTGTGAGAGAGGGGTCTACACTTCCCCTTGTGTAAAATCAGGACAGTACTCAAAGCTAGATCCCACAGTATCCTTGGGTGTTTATGTATAGATGAACACACAACACACCCTCTATTTGTGAAATGACCATGGCAGGAAGACGTGTGCAGGATTTTTCTTCCTCTGCAAGGTCCCCATTCCTTAATGAGTCCTGTTATGCTCAGAGCTATAAGTTCCTTCCAGGACTCAGAGAGAACTTTTTTGTTTTCCATTAAAATGTGCCTGTTGCTCACATCATACTGTCCATAGGGGAAGGGCGGCAACAGTTTGGTTTTAGGGGTGAACCCACAAAATACCGCAGGCCAGCTAGCGCCAGCTCACACTGGTTAGCTGGGTTCCAAACTCTGTACTAAAGGCCATAAAGCTCAGCTTACCTAACCTAAATTGACCCCAACCAAATAATTTGTTTTAAAAAAAGTGTCAGGGTCCAATGTTTTTCACAGAAGTCTACTGCAGCTGACACCGCGCCCCCAACTCCTGCCACTGCTGCTGAATGCCAATGTCCGTTTTACCTACATGCTAGTTTTATCTTTTTTCCAAAAAAGTATATTAAATAGTTAAATGAACCACTGATGAACTCTACAGTCTGCAAAAAAACTGACACACAGTACCACCATGTGGTGGACTCTCAGACACAAATGAAGTTCCACCGATTAGAAGAAAAAGTAACCTTTGGTAACAATGTTATTAGTGGATTCATGATCTTCCCTTAGATTACTCTCCTTATGCATACTCCTTTCAGGCTGCATTGGAAAGAGTTTTCCCCAGTGAGGAATCTCCACCCGCTCCGGGTGGCACTGCGCGGCTTCAGCTGTGACTCCACTTTGGATTTGACATGAACATAGTACATTAGGCACCCATCAGTACACTGGTGTGAGGTCCGGGTATTTCTTTCATGCTCTACTGAGGAGCCACGAAATAGACAAATACATCGGGGCGGGGCGAGGGCAGTGGGGAATCTGCAGGAAGAGTATGTATCCATCTGAAATATCGTTATCGAAACTAAGTAACATTTTTTTCTGATGGGTACATCTTCTTTAAGATTCCTCACCTTATGAATGGGTTTCAGAATAGTACCTCCCTGGCAGGTGAAACTGGGTGGTGTAAATTAAGCAAGGAAATCAGAATCAAGCAATGCAGGTGGGGGAAAGTATCAGTCTCCGAATGCCTGAAATGTGAGGCAGCTGTGCTTTGCAAAGAATGCTAGGATGACCAACATGCCACCTGGAAGATGTCAGCAACTGGAAAGCCACTGGAAAGTGTTGTGGAAGCAGCGATGACAGTGGCGGAATGAGGATGAATGCCCTCCAAAGTATCTTTTTTGGCAAGGGCTAAAAAGTTCTTAATGCAAAGGATGGCACAATGCAAAAAGGTGTGTTTGGTCACTGCCTTGTCCTTTTCAGCTCCAGTGAAGCCCACAAAGAGCTGGTCATCAACTCTGTCCAGTTGCATGCAGTCAATGCGACAGGTAGTATGACACCGCCTTCCTGGGGTCCACCCTATGCAGACGTTTCTCCTCCTTGGAAGTGGAGGAGGGGAAAAAGATAGAAGGGTGATATATTGGTCCATATGAAATTTAGAAACTACTTTGAGTAAGAAATATCAACAGGTTTGAAGGGCCATCTTATCCAGACAAAAAACCATGAAGAGGAGCTAAACCGATGGGTCAGAAGTTCTCCAATACTACAAATAGGAGTAATCATCACCGACAGAACTGTTTTTTCAGAGTAAGAAGTCAAAAAGAATAATAGCACATCAGCTTAAATGGAGATGCCATCAAGAAAGTAAAAAAATGACGTAAAAACAATCCCAGTGAGGAACAATACATACAGTGGACAGAAACAAGTAAAGCACGCCTTTTAGAGGTGATTTAAACAGAACAATTGAACAGAAAAACACAGTTTTTCACTAGTCTTCACTAGAACCTGCTGTGCCAAGGACAATGCAAGCCTCAAGACATTTGACACATGAGATGTAAAAGGAGTAATGCTTTGCAACCCCCACCAGTGCACAAATCTGCTCCAGTGTCTAAATGAATTTGGTGGCAGGCTTCTTCATTGCAAAGATGACATCTCCAACCTTATTAGGGTGGCAAAAGGATTCCAGCTGGCACCGCTCAATCTTCACATGAGCAGGTGAAGTGCAGTGCAGGAGCTGAACATCCTACTACAAAAGTGGATCTGGACTGAGTGGGAGGGGAAGAGGAGGCAGAATGCTCAGTGCCAATAGATCAATGTAGCAGATCGTCCTCGTCTAGTCTGGCGCTATCAGGGTCTGCTGTCTGAGATCCTCCCGCACAATCTAAAGGTATACCCCAGGGAGCGATACTGAGGGAAGTGTGGCACAAAGGACACTTAACTATTCCAAGCCACAGCGAAGAGATCCTCAAAGGGAAACCCTTATCTGGTAAAGATTTCCTCCATCACCTCGTGGTTGAACTCCCACTAGTGATCCTTCTGCAAGAAATGGCTGAGGGCATCCACTCACACATTGTGGGATCTTATGAGATAGGCGGCTAGTGGGAAGACTGTTTGTTACTGTACCCATGTCGAGCGGTCAATCGCCTCTCAAAATAGAATCCACAAACCGCACTGCCTTATTGGTTGATATAACGGATAATAGTGGTGGTGTCAGACAGAATCTGGATGTTGTCCCCTGAGATGAAGGAGAGAAAGACCTTCATAGCACGATGAACCAGTGGCGTTGGAAGGGCGGTGCGGTGGGTGCAGGCAGCCCAGGGTGTCATCACTGAGGAGGTTGACAAAATGGCAAAAATATGTGTTTTAAACACATATTTTTGCCATTTTGTCAAGCCGGGGGTAACAAGTGTCATCACTGAGGGGGGCGAGAAAAAGGGAAAAATGTGTTGTAAACACATATTTTTGCCATTTTGTCAAGCCGGGATTGACAAGAAATTTTCCGCACCGGGACCACCTGACTTTGCATTGCCACTGTGATGAACTGCTTGAAACCCGAGCACATGTATGTTTAGGTGCTGTCCAACATGGAACAATGGTTCATGCTATCATGTTACCCAGATGTGCACCCCAGCTCATCAAAGAGGCATCTATGACCACAAAGGCTTTAGCATGTGGAGGGCTGAATGGGCAACCCCTGAAAAGATTGCAGATGTCCATCCAGAAGAGCAGATCCTGTGCACTGACTCAAAGAGCCGCACCTGAGCAGATGGACTTCTTTGGAGTTGCAGTCTCTACCTCCTCAGCACCAGGGGAGGTCTCTCATCTGCCCCCTCACAGGTACCAACAAGATGAATGAGGCCAGGTGGGCTAACAGATGCACAACTTGCACGAACAGGATCCAAGCTTGTGTCAGATACATCAGCGGTATCACCCAAATATCCATGATCCTCTGAAGAGGAAAGGATTGTGTTGAGCACTGTCACAATAATTGTAAGCCTGTCTGTAGGATGGGGGTGATACTTCTGGACATTGACAGTAAAGTCCAGGTTGTGGAGGTGAATCATTGTGCACTGGAGTTGTTCTTGGACCTGTGCCGGGGACTTTACCATCCGTCATTTGAGTATGGAAATACATGTACCCCCTAACCACTGCATCTGTCCCTACTGGCATGCACCTTTATAAAAAATGTAGGACTGTTGCCCTCATACTGATAGTGCTGTGGCCCCATGTTGTACCTCAAGTATCATATATCGGGCGCCGCAGAAGGACGAATAGGTCCAAGGAGGAACCAGACCGAACTACTCGGTCTCTTTCTCTGCCAGGCGACCCATGAGGCTTTTTACCAAGAAATAACAGAAAAAGCTTGAGGGAATCCCCCTCTAACAGTTACAGCGCCTTAGCGAGCGCTACACATAGCCAAAATTGACACAAACACTTAATTTAAGTTTATTATAATTTAATCTGCACTTTATCACGTATCTCTTTGGTCCTGAGGAAAGCCAGCTTAGAATACAAAAGGCACTGGCTGAAACATGTAGACCACACTGGACACTGGAGGTCATCATAACACTCCTTACTGTCCTCTTGCCTTTTTAATCTGCTAACAGAGGCCCAGTTCTTTAAAACTTGTTAACCCTCGGGTGCTGGGACCTCTTGTATAGCTTTTTAATTTTCACTCGTCTCACCCCTTCACTGCACACGCAGCAATATACCAGCTCCGCAGTCACCTGGCGTTGCAGCACACCCGGGGCACATTCGGTGCCACTGCGGTGGGCCCGATGATGAAGCATGCCACCGACTAGGTCGGTGGGTGAGGGCTTTCATAAGGAAAACATTGCTTTTTTCCTTTTTATTGTCTGACGTACCTGAGTCACTTTAACCCCTCCCCCCTAAAATTAGCTAGTCCACATTGATCTTGACGTACCTCAAGTATTACCTTTGGTCTTGGAGAATTGGATGATGAAAGTAGGCGTCCTGAGGTCCAGAGATGCCAACACATCTCCCGAATTCAAGGCCAAGAGGACCCAACTCAGGCAACAGTATCTTGAATTTGTCCTGTAGGATGAACAGGTATAGAAAGTATAGATATAGGATAGGCCCTAGGCCTGCTTCTTCTTGAGAACCAAGGTGTCAAAGGAATTCAATTGTGTGCCTCTAGAGGCACCACCTCTAAAGCCCCATTGTCCACAAAGGCAAGAATTTCTGACATTAAAAGATGTGAGCAACACTTTCTGAAGGAATGGAGGTGGCCTGGATAGGAAAGAAAGGGTGTAGCCTCACAAGATTAACTGGCTAACCCAGAGGCCCGTTATGATTTTCACCCAAAAATCCAGTTTAACACACATAATAATGCTGATATAGTGTGACAGCCTTACCTATAGACTTAGCAACAGTGTAGGCAGAATCAGGGCCATCCTAAAGGCCACACTTTAAGATGTAGTTTGATGGATCCATGTCATTAATCACAAGGTCAGAAAATGGGTTTTCATGTGGTTGTTTTATCACAGAGAAACAGAAGAAGTAGGGAGAAAGAGCTCACTATTTTGTGTCCAGGTGTAGCCCCCCATTTAATGCAACCACTAAAATACCTTACGACTAAGTTCAAATCTAGTTCTGGGTCCCCTTACCTACAAGAGATCATCCAATCTAGTGTCGTGGACACTCTGGATGCAGGTTACTCTAAAAAGGATGAATGCCTTACTCAGTAAGGCTTACTGACTGAAGTGGCATGCTTTGTCATTGGACCCAGCAACACCTTGGTGACATATATCTGCACACAGTATTTATTATTGGAGGAGTGCGTTATACGCTTTTACTGCTATGCATTGTCCTCGGGACCAAAAAGTCAAGTTTAAAAAAGTGTGACCTGTTGAAACCTGTATTTATCACTCCCTATGACTGATCAAAACTCTATAAGTTTGATGAACTGTGTAATGCCGGATCCCAAATTGCTCACTTTTATAGGCCCTAAACAAGCCACTGGCTAGTCAGGAGCTAGATCCTCGAGCTCCCTACAACAGACTGGATCAGAAATCTCTGCACAGGCATGAAACACAAGAGGGACCAACTACACGTTACCACCTTTCCGCTGCGTGGTAAGCAGACTATCCACAACAGAGATTCAGGTGCGGCCTATCCCAGTGTCCCAGTCATCGTGCGCTGACCTTCTGTATTTGAGTGCATATTGCAGCTGCATTTGCGCCCCAAATATGCAATGAACTTTCCTTCGATACTGTGACAAGAGGAGTGGGCATTACTTTAAGGATCAAAGGGGATTTTTTGTTGTGAGGTCACTTTGATATATTCTTCGTTTGATCTTCCTTATGCCACGCTATGTTGGATCTGTGTCTTGTCAATTACAGCTGGATTGATGCTTATTTGTGAGACCCTCGGTAATTCGTTTCCTGAGAGGTGAGAAGTATTGATTGAAAATTGATGGTTGCTCTCTACGCTTGATTTTGTCCTGATGATGACCTGATAAGCCATAAGGTCGAATCGCCGTCGACACCTTTCTTTGGCAAAATCAAGAGGAAGCATATGTTGTGTTTTGTTTTTGTCATTTGACAAACCAATTTCCATTGTTTTTCTCTTTGCCTTTGTTCTTTTGTTTTCACCTAAGTTTTATATATGTAACCTTGTGAGCATCCGTTTATTCTTGTTTAATATTTTTATGTATTGTGTCTTCATTAATTAAAAACTTCTCTTTTGTTAAATGATTGTGGGTACTGTATTATTTCTTGTTTTGAAAAATTGTCATTCCATTATTTTAGTTGTAATGGGTTATAATTGTTTTTTCTTGTTTTAATTATTCCCTGAACCATTGTTGCTTTCATAGAGTTTATTTGCCCCATGTTTGGAGGACAGGACTGCCCCTTTTTGTTGCAATCAATATATGCAATGTTATCATAAAGCAGACTGGTTAAGTTGAAATGTGGAAATAAAATCTATAATTATGCCCCTTCGCTGCCCTCTGCGCGATCTTATTATGCCCCTTTGCGCGATTAATAATTGCCCACATTAAAAGCCGGCACCATTTTGTTTTTAATTCACCCTTTGGTGTCCCAAGACCCCGAGCACGAGCACGACACCCCTGCACCTGGCCTTCCTCATTTTCACCATCTGTCTCTGTGGTTTCTGCCAAGTCTGGGAAACCAGTACATGAGTTCCTGCTCCCCCGCAGAGACGGTTCATGTTTCTGACATGAAGCACGAGCACAAACCCCCAAATGAGGAAGCCTCCCCCTTCCAACTGTCAGACTATTTCACATCGCAAGTCCCCTCACGAAGCCTAAGACACGCCCCCATTTCTTCACACTCTGCTCCTCTTGCTGATCTTTGTTCCTCTATCTGCCACAACCTGTTTGTTCCTCTATTTTGCCTCGTGACCAAGACTGTATAAATATTCTGCTGTTGAAAATAAAAACACCCCACTTCAAGAGAGGGACTTGAGAGATTGCTCCTGTGCCCACTTGGTGCTGGAAGCGCTCCCCTTAACTCGAGTTATTGGTCTTCTCCTCCTTCATTTGAGCACCACGGACTCCTCGCTTTGCATTGACAAGAAATTATGATTTATTAAGCATAGAAATTCAGAAATGAGGTAATAAGTAAATTTAATTTACCACATTATTTGGCGCCCGGAACAGGGACATTCCCTTTCCCCCACGCGCCGGCGATATTGGACCCGGTACTGTCCCCTCCTGACCGCTGACGGACTTCAAAAGTGCACAACGCGGGGAATTCCCAGCATCCACACGAGGCGGTGAGGAAATAGCGGAACGTCCTGAACCAAAGCCCAACCTGTGAAGCAGACGAGTCCGAGGTTCTACAAATCCCACCTTGAAACTGCGCGCCGCGTTTTCCCAAAATCTTCAAGAGGCCTTCCAGTTATTTTTCGGTGAGTACTGCTGAAAAGTATAAAAACGAACCCACAGCTTTTGTGGGGGCGGTAAAGATACGCGTTTTGTTAGTTTCTCACCTATCTTTGGTGAGGACTACTAAAACTAGTATAAAAGACGGACTCACTACCTTGTGGGCACGGTAAAGATACATGTCTTTTGTGGGTTTCTCACTTATTTTGTGAGGACTACTAAACTAGTATAAAAGACGGACTCACCTCTTTCGTGGGTACGGTAAAGATATTTGTTCTGTTTGTGTTTTTCTCACTTCTAAAATCTTTGAAAGTCTTGCCATCATGCCTATTTTCTCGAAAATACGTAAGATGGCAACCAAAAGGAGTATTCTTGAGAAGGAAACTCCCCTTCCTCCTCGGGATACTCCAGGACACTTCATGTATGCAAAACATGGTGTCGGTGCACTTATTTATTGTGATCTATGGGTAGAATATACTAAAGACCTAGAACTCAGATATAGATGGCCTGAAAATGGTAGTTTTGATACGGAGTGTATTATGAAATTAGAGGAACAGTTATGGAAGAAAAAGAGAGTCTGCCAGTCACAGAGTGACTC
The DNA here is from genome assembly GCF_964261635.1 of Lissotriton helveticus. Taxonomy (NCBI): domain Eukaryota; kingdom Metazoa; phylum Chordata; class Amphibia; order Caudata; family Salamandridae; genus Lissotriton; species Lissotriton helveticus. Next base: position 527,863,984 of record NC_136072.1, read on the forward strand.
AGTAGAATTATGGAGAAAAGAAGCCCATAGGAGGCAACAGAAGGAATTGCATAAAGTTGAAAAGGGTAAGAGAATGTCAGAGCAGGCCAAGAAAGGACAGTTACAAGAAATAGGGAAAGAAGTAGTTAGTGAAAGGAATAAAAGGGAACAATCAGCCATTTCTACTGGTTTTTATCCTGTATTGCCATCTGCACCTGAAAACCTTAACATTACATCACGACAGCCTACAGCCCCACTACCAGAGGATACCTTTACTAATGTTCTCTTAGATACTCCACCACCCTATGAAGTTCCAGTCATTCAACACCCTCTGCCTCTGCCACCCCTTTTACAACATAACGCACCCCCTCTCACTCCAGAAGGGGGTGCCATAGGTCCAGACCCAGGTAAAACAATTCCCGACTACCCCTATTACCCGACTCTGAGCAACACAGGGGAGGCGGGCCGAATAAGTAAAATACTTCATGACTCCTGGGAGGAAATAAGACATCTACCAGCAATTGACACGTTTCTTCAAGCGGCCTCTGAGTTTCTTCGTACTGGAGAGAACTCACGAGCCATTAACGCTATGACTACAAGAAGATCACACCCTGTAAAAATGCACATGTATAGGTTCCTCCTTTGCTGTTTCATAAAACACATACACGCAGAGGAAAGAAATGTACCAGTTTCACTTTTTGACTTATTAGATTCCGCATCCAACCACACTAGTCTAGAACTTATAAATGATGCACTAGACAGGTTCACCCGTAATGTGACCCGTATTCTGCAAAACTTGCAAACAAATGAAGAGAATAAGAAACTTGAGGAGAAAATTACTGAACCTACTGAAAAAGTCCTACCCGTTCGTTCTTCCGCCCCTAATTCACGAACACCGCCGCCTACATTCCTCCAAGGTCACTCTGAACGGTCATCTCCAGATGAGTTATTTGAAAATACATCCAATGCATTAGACTACTGGTTAGACCAGGAACCTCCGCTTACACCGGAGGAGGAAATAGCCAGAACTGCGACCCTATGGGTCTCTCAATATAAGATATATGACAATGATCTCATAGCCCAGCTTTTTCTAGCATTACCACGCTCACATCAAAGATTAGCAAGTCTCTACATGGTACAACATTTCATCACACTCAATGACACTCATTTCAAACATGATCCAAGACTCGAAGATTTTTTGTCTGACTGCGCTGATAACATGTTCCTCCACAATAGTTCAGTTTTTCTCAACACATTTATAGATTTTAGACAGAAATACCAGAAAGTGACTGGATATAGATCTCCCCATAATACGTGTGGATCAACTAATAGACTTCCTCAAACACGCCAGTTCCCCATGAGAGAGGTCCACCCCAGAGCTGACACAAATGGAGCGCTACAACGCGTCTTCATTTATGTACCCTTGACAAAACTTGAGTTACTAAGGATGAAAGAGATGGTTCCCTCCCACTCAAAGGATCCTGCTGGATTCTTTAAGGAATTAGGAGATGTATTAATGATGGGAACATATACTCTTTCTGATATCACAGCAATTCTGAAATTATTGTTGCCATCAGGTATATATGATAAACTAAGAGAAAAAGATTGGGAAGTAGCAGGTGAACACATTAGATGGACTGAACTTCAGAATGACGAAAATACTAGAGTAGCAGGTCAAGGTATAGGAGACAGACTAAAAGCACTTCCTGGCACTATTTTAAAGGTGCTACCACAGTTACTAACAGTGAAAAAGGAGGACTGGGATGCCATTTCCTCCTGCAAACAGAAACATGGTGAAGACATAGGAGATTATTACACTAGACTTGAAAAGTGTTTTGCGGTAAATAGCGGCCTGACGCCGACAAGTGAAGCTTACCCGCATCTGTTTGTTTCCAAATTAGTAGATAACGCCTTGCCAGCCATTAAGGACAGAGTACTAAAAGTAGAAAGTACCTGGCAAGCACATACACCTCCACAGGTGTTACAAATGCTACAATATCACCAGAATCGCATTAGGGATGAAGAAGAAAATGATAAGAAACGCATGAAAGACACAAAGTTGAAAGCATTAGTAGCCCAAACTGCACCCCAGCGTCAACAGACACCAAGTAGCCAGACAAATATAAAAAGCACTTGTAATTATTGCAAAAAGATGGGACACTTCGTTAAAGATTGCCCTGTCTTAAAGCACAATTTGGCTACTGGTAAGACCCAGCCACGCCCATATCAGCCAAAACAGAATGGTTCCCTAGACAGTTCAACACCTTCAGTTCCACTGACAACACAAATGGCCCAAATGAATATTATAGACAGCGCCTACACTGAATATTACCCAGATTTCTCATGATGTTGCCCAGAGAGAAAAGATGACAAACTGCCCCTAATCCCCATTCCAGTAGATCAGACAGGTCCATTTATAGAGGTCCGACTTCTTGGGGAGGATAGGAAGTTTCTACTAGACACTGGGGCCAGTAAAACAACAATAAGCCATCAAGAGGTCCCAGAGGCTCCTCTCTCGGGTTCAAAAAGTATTTCTCTGGGTTTCTCGGGACAACCTGCGACAAACGTCACGTCAAAGCCACTGCCCTTGCAGGTTGGTCCCCTCATGACAACTACAGATCATATATTGACAAAATCATGTCCAGAAAACTTGCTTGGTATAAAAACATTGAAAGAATTAGGAGCTGTCATTGTTTGCTCACCTACAGATGTCAGACTATTTCTGCGAGATTTCAAGGACCACTACACAAGTAGAGAATTAGATGAGCGTTTGAAAGATTTGCCACACACCCGGTGGGCCACTGATTCCACCACAGTAGGATGTATGGAAATAACACCTCACAAGGTTACACTGAAAGAGGGAGCCCAACTACCACGCATAAGGCAATACATAATTCCACCTCAGGCTGAACAAGCATTAATGTTAATTATTCAGGACCTAATACAGTCAGGTGTGATTAAGGAAACAACTTCTAACATTTGCAATTCCCCTGTTTTACCAGTTCATAAAAAAGTGGAACCAGGAACACCACCTGTCTACAGACTAGTGGTGGATTTGAGAGAGCTCAATAAATGTGTCGTTCCACAACACCCTGTGGTTCCAGACATCTCCACCCTACTCACAGCCATAGATGCGGAAGCAACGCATTTTTCAGTCATTGACTTGAAAAACGCATTCTTTAGCATACCTATTCACCCAGACAGTCAATACCTTTTTGGCTTCTCCTTCCAAGGACGAAGTTTCCAATTCACAAGAGCTCCTCAAGGTTTCACAGAGAGTCCAAGCGTATATAGCCAAGCATTAAAAAGACAACTAGATACTGTTCAAATGCCCACGGATACAGCCATACTACAATATGTTGATGATATCCTCATTACGGCCAGATCTGACGCATGTGCTGAAGCATCACTACTAGTACTAGAATTCCTAGCTGCAAATGGCCATAAAGTTTCCCCTGGTAAGCTCCAATTTTGTTTACAGCAAGTGGCATACTTAGGGCACTTGCTGTCAAAGGAGGGTAGGCAGCTTACACAGGAACGCATCCAACTCATACAACAAATACCACAACCAACAACACAGAAACAAGTTCGAGCTTTTGTTGGTCTCACCTCATATTGTAGACAGTGGATCCCACAATTTGCACTCATTTCCAAACCGTTAGTGCAGCTGACAACACTCGAAGCTGGCGCTACTCCACAATTACCCTGGACAGATGAACACACGCAAGCCTTTCAGTCTCTTAAAAAAGCTATGTGTCAAGCCCCAGTGCTGGCAACACCTCATTACACCAAAGATTTTACATTATTTGTAACAGAAAACTGAGGTACAGCACTATCAGTTCTGACCCAACTTCAAGCAGACAAACATAAACCATGTGGTTATTTTTCAAGCACATTAGATCCAGTAGCACAAGCATTGCCTGCATGTCTAAAATCAGTAGCAGCTACTGCACAAGCTATTAGACAAAGCAATTCTATTGTATTGGGACATCATCTGATAGTTCAGGTCCCACACGCTGTAGAACTTCTGTTAAACAGAACACAAACACAGCATCTGACAATAGCCAGACTCACCGGATATGAGATGACACTTTTTCAGCCACACATTGAGATTAGACGCTGCAACATTTTAAACCCAGCAACACTGTTGCCACTGACCTCTCCTACTGAAGAAATTCACAATTGTATTGACATAATTGATTTAGTGACCAAACCAAGACCAGATTTACAAGATACTCCCCTTTCTAGGGCAGAAATGACACTCTTTGTTGATGGTTCATGTATGAGACTCCCCACAGGAGAATTAGCAGCAGCCTATGCCGTCACAAATGGTACAGACACTTTAGAAGCACACAAGATAGAGATACTGTCGGCACAGGCAGCAGAACTCATAGCCCTAACACGAGCACGTCACTTAACAAAAGGAAAGTCAGTTAACATCTGCCTTTGGAGTTGTACACAACTTTGGTACATTATGGAAAGAGAGAGGATTTCTCACATCACATGGGTCCAGAATACAGCATGCTACACTCATCACTGCCCTCTTAGAGGCCAGTCAGTTACCAGAGAAAATAGCAGTGCTAAAATGTAAAGCGCACACAAAAGGAACAGATGAAATATCAAAAGGGAATGATTCTGCAGACAGTGCAGCCAAGTTAGCAGCAAACACAGAATTAAGTATACCACACCGCCAATATACAATACGAGACCCCTTTTCTGACATCCAGGATGTCCAAAGTCACGCCACACCACAGGAACTGCTAGAATGGAAGGAAAAAGGAGGGGTCCTTACAGGTCAAGGCTGGATGACACCTGAAAGAGCAGTATGGTTTCTACCGGATGCCATGGTACAGGTTATGGTAAACACCATACATGGACCAGCGCATATGGGAGAAAAAGCAATGTTAGACAGCATACAGAATATATGGCACAACAAACATTTGAGAGCTGCAGCCAAACAAAAAGTTAAAACGTGCATGATTTGTAATCAGTTCAACCCAGGAAAAGGCACAAAGGTGGAACAGGGAGGATTCCAACCCCCTGACCATCCATTTGAAGTTCTCCAGATGGACTATATCCAGATGGAGAGATGTAGAGGTCACAAGTATGTGCTAGTTGTAGTGTGTGCTCTGACCAGATGGACAGAAGCCTATCCCGTCCCAGATTACACTGCAACGACAACTGCTAAACAATTAGTTAGAGAGTTTTTCACGAGGTATGGGTTGCCCCGTGTCATCTACTCAGATAACGGCCAACCTTTTTCCTCTGAACTCATGAAGCAAGTGTCTCTTCTGTTAGGGTACACTTGGAAGTTTCACTGTGTAAGACATCCTCAGGCAGCAGGTATAGTAGAAAGGCACAACCAAACTTTGAAGACAAAATTAGCCAAGATATGCACTGGCAAAGGCGTGGACTGGATGGTAGCCTTACCGGTTGCCCTCTTCTACATGCGTATGGTAGCCCATTCCAGAACTGGCTTATCTCCATATGAAGTGGTCTTTGGCAGACCACCAAATATGTGGGGTACGCCAAGGCCTAAAAGAATAACTGATGTTGACAGTACTATGCTGACTGACTACCTGGCTTCCTTGATGTCTGCACTCCAATCTTGTCATTCTCAGGTTGCTGCCACCTTCCCTGACAAAACCAACCCGGAAGAACACGCCATCTGACCCGGGGACTGGGTCCTTGTGAGGAACTTCGACCGGACCAGTCCCCTCCAGCCCAGGTGGAAGAAGCCAAGACTCGTACTACTAACAACACGGACAGCAGTGAAGGTCGAGGGCAGGAAGGGCTGGCTCCACGCAAGCCACTGCCGGAAACATTTTGGACAAAAAGACACTGTTGCTGATGGCCCTGCCAATCCCACTGACATTGTGACTGAACAATCTTTATTGCCTTTGGAACTAACCCCACAACAGGATTACAAATCAAAGTTAAGGTCTGCCATTCGGACTCTGGCTAACTAAGTCCATTGGGCGTCGGTCCAGTGGTGAAGCGGTTGGAGCATGGAAATGGATTTTAACACCTTGACTATGTGGGAGAAAAAAAAACGAACTCTAGAAAAAGACATAATGGTCCTATTATATGTTTGACAGTATTATTTTTCCTCATGGCAGTTATGACGTGTCTTGGTTGGATTCTCCACACTGTTTTTCCTCCAACACAACACACCTCTCATACACCCAACAGCACTCAGGAACACACCTATCACGACCTACCCCCTCATGAACAAGCCCATAGACTAGCCTTGCGAAACAATACCTTCATACAGATGCTACACCACACTCAGCAGGCCAGTAATAGCACCAATTGTTGGATATGTGGCCGCATCCCACCTCATCAGAAAAAGGGAGGGATGCCTCTTTTTCCTTTCCCATTCTCTTATAATGGAACTTGTGAAGCCTGGTTCGCCCTAATAACAGCTGACGATACTACCCCCACCTCCTGCCCTGACGGAAATAATTCATGCAAGAATGGGTGGCCTTGGGGGGATTTAAACAAGGTACTCAATACTGCCTGTTACCCTAATAAGGAGGGAGATCCTCAGGCGACCGGTACAGTCCTAGAAAGTGAAGAATACAAGCAAGGGAACATGACCATGTCCTACAAGATGTTAAATACCAAACCTAAAAAGAATGCTGGTCCCCCTTCCATCTCGGTCTCACCAGTAAAAGGACACCTGTGCATCCAGAAAAATGGCTCTGTTCCATTAGGACACAGTGACTGTCATACCACTATAAGTTTTGAAGACAGAGGAAAGTCCTCATTTCTAGCATCTCGCCATACTTATTTCATCTGTGGCCAAACGGCCTATGTGCAGCTGCCCTTGAACTGGGGGGGAACTTGCTATATAGCATTCCTGTTACCCCCTTTTTTTGTGGCCCCATCCACTTACCACCGAGACCTCCTAGTGCCCCATGTCAGACATAAAAGAACGATCGATACCTCCTTGGTTGACCAAACGGAAACCTCATGGGAACAGTATACAGATTTTAACAAAGAGTTCTTCTTCTTTGTTGGCCCTGTACAGAACAGCAAGCTTATACGCAGGTTGACAAGGACCTTAGAGGCTGTTGTAAACCAGACGGCGTCTGCCCTGGGGAGCTTAACCCAGGAGCAGTCTGCCATACGATTGGTTACTCTCCAAAATCGCCTTGTCCTTGACATCATCTTGGCTGACAGAGGCGGAGCCTGTAAAATTATAGGCTCTAGCTGCTGTATATTTATTCCTGATAATTCCCCATCTGTATACACGGCCATAACAAAATTACACAAGATAGCCGTAAGTTTACATCAAGAACCTGGCACTTGGACGTGGTCTGACTGGTTCTGGAAGATAATATCGTCCTGGGGATGGCAACTGCTGTCAGCAGCAGGTTAAATATTCCTGATAATAACTGGATGCGGCCTTTGCATCCAATGTGGTCCTGCCCTGTGCGGTCTATGCGCTACAAAATGCATTCCTAAACCACTTGTCCAGCAGAGAGAAAGGGAAAGAATCATGTTACAAGAATGTATAAATGATCTCATGCAAATTGAGATATAAGGCAGGTACACTCTGGGGCAAGGAGGGAATGTGGAAATAAAATCTATAATTATGCCCCTTCGCTGCCCTCTTCGCTGCCCTCTGCGCGATCTAATTATGCCCCTTTGCGCGATCCCCTTTGCGCGATTAATAATTGCCCACATTAAAAGCCGGCACCATTTTGTTTTTAATTCACCCTTTGGTGTCCCAAGACCCCGAGCACGAGCACGACACCCCTGCACCTGGCCTTCCTCATTTTCACCATCTGTCTCTGTGGTTTCTGCCAAGTCCGGGAAACCAGTACATGAGTTCCTGCTCCCCCGCAGAGATGGTTCATGTTTCTGACATGAAGCACGAGCACAAACCCCCAAATGAGGAAGCCTCCCCCTTCCAACTGTCAGACTATTTCACATCGCAAGTCCCCTCACAAAGCCTAAGACACGCCCCCATTTCTTCACACTCTGCTCCTCTTGCTGATCTTTGTTCCTCTATCTGCCACGACCTGTTTGTTCCTCTATTTTGCCTCGTGACCAAGACTGTATAAATATTCTGCTGTTGAAAATAAAAACACCCCACTTCAAGAGAGGGGCATGAGAGATTGCTCCTGTGCCCGCTTGGTGCTGGAAGCGCTCCCCTTAACTCGAGTTATTGGTCTTCTCCTCCTTCATTTGAGCACCACGGACTCCTCGCTTTGCATTGACAAGAAATTATGATTTATTAAGCATAGAAATTCAGAAATGAGGTAATAAGTACATTTAATTTACCACAGAACAATGGATTTAGTCGACTTGGACAATGATTTCCATATTAGGGAAGAACCCCTACTCAAGCAGCAACCATTACCTCTGTCAGGGTGAAACACAAGCAAACACCAAGTTAACCTGTGCTTAACCATCTGGTAGCGTGACACAAAAGCCATCAGGCTTAACTTAAAAGCAATGTGTAAAGTATTTATCTAGCACTTCAAACAGTATTAAAGAGAAAACCAAACACAAGAAAACTCCCACACCTATTTAGAAACATAGAGTAACAGTATATACATTATTTGAGACCAAAACTGCAAACATTCAATCAGTAGATCTGGAGATATTCAATTTTGAAAGATTTAGGTAGCAAAAAGATCATGTTGGACGGTCGTTGCTGTAGGTTCGCATTGGCGGTCACTGCGGGCTGTCAATGATGTAGAGTGAAGTGCAGGTCTCGCATTGCCGGGTATTCATGGTGGTAGCTGTAGATTGAAGAGTTGGGTTCACCGGAGTTTCATACTGGCGAGTGGCGCAGATCTCGCCATGAACATGCCTGTTTGTGGACACTACAAGCAAAAAACGTCAGGATTTCTCTTTTCTTGAAAGGGAGAGCTCCACTGGTGCCACACCAAAAGTCCATGAACTGAGGGGCACCTCTTGGGAATTAGGAACTCCTTCCAGCAGAGGCCAGCAGGGCTCAGAAAGGTCCAATTGTCTTCCAGGCAGCAGGCCAGCTGGGCAGTTGCAGAGGCCTCTGTAGCTTGTTATGTCCCTGTAGCTCAGAATAGGAGGTCAGTCAGCTGACCCTTAAAATCACTTCAGCCTGGTATGGAGGGTGCAGGTCCAGTCTTCTTTCTCTGCAAGTAGGCAGCAGAGTAACAGGGCAGCTGAGTAACAGTCCTTCTGCCAGCAGTGCAGCACAGTAGTCCTTCTTCTCTAGTATGCACAGGTCCAGAAGTGTACTGAAGGTTTGGAGCTGATGGTCCAATATTTATATCCAGTGCTCACTTTGAAGTGGGAGAAAGTTCTGGAGGTTTCCACCCCCAGAAGTGTTTGGAATTTCTGTCTCCCTGCCCTGGCCCCAGCTTGTCTGGGGACACAAAAGAGTAGTGTCAAGCGTTTTGTGAGTGTGCTAAGGCAGGGCACTTGTGATGTGTAAGTGTGGTACGTGACAGCTCTGTCCCTCATCAAGTCAGGGTCAGGCCAACACCTATTCCCCTTTGTCTCACTGTCTGGGCTGCAATACACAAAGACCAACTGCCAGCTACACCTAGTCACGTGACCCAGGATAAAGGCTGCAGGCACCAAATGGTGGTGACAAGTAAATGCCATTTGGTAAGTATACACAACTATTATTCACAGCCTTCTGAAACATTGGTGATAACTGTGAAAATGGTAGTCAGCTGAGCAGTGTGCTGTTAAGCATGCCGCTTTACATAGGACCGCTCAAGTCTGCCACCATCGGTCAAATGACACAAGTGCCCTGCTGACTATGGCGGCCCACTTCCTCTGATGAAAATATATGAATCATCCCTCACCTTGGAAGTAATTTGTCAACAAGGATTGTTGTGTCATATTTCCTTACTAATTACAGACATGTGTAACCGATACACACCACAGAGTTTCAGACCCCATCCCATCCACAGGGTGCCCGGCTGTGTCCCATGTGAGTAATTACCCCCTCTGAATACTCTTTTTTGAATAACTTTCATTATTGGTGTGCACTTCACCACTCTGAGTGTGTATTGTTATTAATTCAGGTGTCTACCATTGTTAGGTCCTGGTGAGACCCCCTATTGAAAACCATTTTTCCCACCTCTCACCAACGTTTCAGAAGGCTGTGAATAGTTATTGTATACTTATCAAATGGTCGTTTTCGTACATTATGAAACCTTATTGTTTGTCACACCACGTCACTTTGATATATAGATTCTAAGTTTACTTGGGACACCAAGCACTTCCTTTTTGATTTTGCATCATTATTGACATAAACAGTATTACATTTTATTTTCTGGGTTCTGTGATTCTTCTACTCTTTTGGTACATCTTTACCCATGATTATTGCCATTGTGCTTAACTATTATCAAGTATTCCGTTTACTGTCCACAGGAACCATTATTCCTTGATATATAATAGAAACCGTGGTTCCGTGTGAGTAGGATGGCCCTTGTTTCCCTTAACGCAGTCCCAGTAGTAGCATTTAATTTGCAGTCCCTAGGTACATGTAGTGCCATTTTACTAGGAACTTACGAGTAAATGAAATGTGGCAATGGGTTGTAAGCCAATTTCTACCACATTTAAAGGTGCGAGCACAGCACTTTAGCACTGGTTAGCAGTGGTAAAGTACTCAGAGTCCCAAAAGGCAACTAAAGCGGGTTCAGACAACGGGAGGTTGAAGGGAAAACCTTTGGGGATGACCCTGCAGAAAGGGTCAATTACAACAAGTCTCAATATTAAAATTCATATGTAGAAGATTATCAAGTCACCCATAATGGTATAGTAAGGCACATGTGATTTACTAGATGATTACTCGTCTGGGATTAACAACTCTAATTAGTGATATAGGGCCTGAACCAACGGATCGCAAAGACATGGCATGGCATGGCATGGCATGGCATGGGAGGTACAATAATGACCAAACGCCTTGGGGTGAAAGCAGCTTCATCCCCTCCCACTGTGTTCGATCAGTGGCGCTGGAACTAGAGGTGCTTTGTCTTGAAATCTGACGGAACAAATGTTTTAGGAAGGTCAGACAAATTAAGTATGCCCTCTACAAACCATACAGTTATAAAACCCGGATTGATTTACTATTACTTAAAGTTAATGCTCCTAGTTTCATTTTTAAATTGAGAGAAAGGAAACCCCCAAAAATGTCCCCAGTACCACCTGCTAACACCGATTGTAAATATGGAGTTAGAAATGAGTAAAATCGTGCACTGAGTTATTGTATGTCCTGCTTCATTCTTTATAATAAAATGTTAAACTGGGAGGTAAGGTCTAGCGGAATAAACATTTCTAGTAGTGGATTTACCTCCTGATTTACCACTGTACAGCAAATGAATACCATTAAGTTTCTTTTAATATTATGAGTTTCAACGTTCCATGCTGTTTTTATTTATCGTGCATTATATTTTTTCTGACGTATTTTATTATTGTTTCCCTTCGTTTGAGACACTTTGTGGTATGCACAGCAGGTGCATTCATCATCTCAACAAGTTTAACTATTTTTAGTTTACCTGAATATTCTTTTTATTAGTAAGGTGTTAGAAGTCTAGTGTTTACCCCAAAAAGTAAATCACATTTCATACCATAATTCTTAATAAGTAGCGGAGTCACACACCAAATATTAGTTGACCACACTTTCCAATTTTATTTTACAAAATAATTGTCATTGTTTTTATGTAACACTTACTACCCCTTACGAGGCATCGAAGTGCATTTCAGCAAGTAGCACGCTACTCCAAGACCCAAAAAGGTGGATTAGTAAGGGAAATATGAGTTAATTTGAGCGATGGACATGCAAGTCTGTTAGTTGGATTGAATAGGATAATGGAGGGATAGAAGAGGGATGAGACTAGAATGCGTTATTTGGGAGATCTTAGCAGTAGGATGAGGTTTGGGATGAATAAAAGGAGAGATGGAGTAGGGAAGAGTCTCTAGAAAAGGATTAGGGAGATCATAGTAGTAAAATGAGGTTTGGGGTGAGTAAAAGGAGAGATAGAGGAGGGAAGAGTCTAGAAAGAGTTATTTTGGAGATCCTAGTAGAATGAGGTTTGGGATGAGTAAGAGAGTGGAGGGAGAGGATATATTGAGAGAGGTATAGGGTGAGACAGAGTAGTGCATTGGAGAAAGTCAACCTTTTTTTTTCTTCTACACTAGGAATAAAGAAATACATATGTAGATGCATTACTACATAGAAAGGGTATACATGTTGAAGGAAGATAATATGTTGGGATTTTACCTTGTATTGTATAAATTCAGACATTTGAGTTTTTCTGTACTTGAAGCTAATTTATTTGTGTATTTTCATAACTTATTTCTTTATTTCAATTGTTTATCTTTTCCTCAATATTTCAATAGTGAAACACTTGTAGATAAATAGTTATGATAATATTTACATATTGTGAGAGATAAATAAAACAGAGATCTGATCAAAGAACCTTTTTAAAAAGTTTTTTTATTTCGAGACATGAATAGCAACAACATACAGTATGATCACATTGCAAGAAACAAATGGTGCATAGTGGGTAACAAATCAAGTTACTGTGCATGGGGTAAATACCCACCATGGCATGCAATGCAGGATGGGTCCAATGGATTGCAATGTGGCTCTTAGCCAATACCAGGCCCAAGATCACAAATTTATATTGCATACTGGACCCATCCCGTGGTCTCCTTGAGCATCTTCAACACTCCCGACCAGTAGAACTGGAGTTGAGGGCAGACCCACGTCATGTAAATAAACGTTGCTGGCTCAAATCTGCAATGGGGACACCCCAGGCAAACACACCGCATTGAACTGTTCCAATCTGTGGCGAGCCAGGTACATGCAGTGCAGGTAATGAAATTGTAAAAGCTTAAATCCGGCATTACTGGCCACCTCTCGAACCTGTGCAGACGTGTGCTTCAATTCGCCCTCAGAGGGAGGCATCGGTAGGTCAGCCGACTACCTATCCCAGATGCGGGAAACATCAACACAATGGTTGGCTTTGAGTGTGCTGTATAAGCGAGAAATCAATCCCCTAAGGAGTCTGGGTCAAGGATCACCAACAAAGTTGTGTGACTCCACCAGCTCCTCTGGGAAGGAGATCCAGAGTTCTCATGCGGAAAATCTTTGCATATTGCAAAAAACTTCCTTTTGGGACTCTGGAGCATTCCTGTGAGGTATAGGTCACCCACCATGAGGCAACCCCCAACGAACCACTCCGTCAAGTCCATCACTGGCTGAATATGGCGAATTCTGTGCAGCCATTGCAACGGCAACATCAGACTTCTTCCGCAGCACCAGGGTGACTGCTCGCACCCAAGCCCCTCGACCAGGTGAACTACAAAGGGGTAACCTGAAGGAGTCCTGGATCCCATCATGAGACATACTAGGAGACTAATCTCCCGCCCCCAATCCGCCAGGAGGTCCTTCTCTATATTGTGGCCCTCCGCACACTATTGCGCAGCATATTGAAGGAGAGCTGTGAGATAATAAAGGTTCAGGTGCATGAGGCCCTGTCCCCCCAGATCCGCATCCAACTTAAGAATCTCTCGCTTTACCCTGCTCCGCTTCGCAGCCGACACCAGAGAGATAAGGAAACTGTTAAGAGTCTTGAAGACTGACCTGGGAATTACGCAGAAAGAATTCTGAAGGACATATAGGCTATGTGGCTGCAGGAGGATCTGGGCCAAGGCCATAAGACCCAGGATAGCTAGGGGAAGGTGATTCCAGATACTGATAGAGGACTGCAAACCCGTAAGGACTGCTCCCATATTCAATGCGTATTGTGAGTCGGCTGAATGTGCCGCTTGAATTCCTAGGTACCGTAAATGATGCATTCTCATTGAAACTCCGTTAGGGGGAGGTCAGTCTTTACCAGCCAGTACAGCAAGTGGAAACATAACCAATTTTTGGTTATTGACCGTCAGTCCTGATACCACCCCAAATCCCAATAGGATGTCCATAAGAACAGGCAATGCCTCCTCTTGGCAAGTTATAGAAAGCAAGGCATCATCCACATATAGAGATACAACGTGAACCTGGCAGCTCACCACAATGCCATGTCCCATCGCTGTTGGATTGCCAAGACTTCCATTGCCAGGGCAATTAAGAGTGGGGACAGCTGGAAGCCCTGCCTCTTGCTGGATAGAGAACATTTCAGAAACACCACCACCATTTTGGACCCGAGCAGTCGGTAGACTGTACAAGAGACGTACCCAGGAAATACATTCCTGGCCGAGGCCCATTCATGTCAGCACCTCCCACAGATAATCCCATCATAGAGTATCGAAAGACTTTTCAATGTCTAGGGCAGGGGCGACCGCAATGATGTCCATAGTGTCTGTGGTGTGCAGGACATGAGACAACCTACATACGTTTGTAAGTGTACCGCAACCTGGCATGAAACCACATTGGTCTATGTGGACCTGATGGGTTACTACTCTGCTCAGATTCAGAGCCAGTACTTTAGCCAGTATCTTAGTCTCGACACCCAGCATTGATAAAGGCCTATATGAGCCTGGTATGCATGGGTCTTTACCTGGTCTAAGGAGCTTCACGATTTGGGCCTCTCTCATTGATGGTGGTAGAAATCCCACCTGCCTGGCCTCTCGCAGGGTCTCCAGTAGGTACGGAAGCAGGAGGTTCATGTAAGTCTAGAAAGACTCGTTCGGCAGACCTTCAGGGCTGGTAGATTTGCAATGAGCCATGTTAGTCACTGAGCCATGTTAGTCACTGCTTCTTTCAGGTCTCCCAAGCGAATTTCTTCACTGAGACCTTTGCGTTGACCTTCAGTGAGGCAGGGGAGTGCCAGGTCATTTAAAAACCCCTTCAATACTTCCGGGACCACTCCCACCTCTTCTCTGTATACCGACGATAGGTGAGCATGCATGAGAGAATTATTACCATGCTGTGTAGACACGTGACTACCGTCCACCTGCTGGAGTGTGAGAATAGTTGGTGGGGTGAGGGGGCGCTCACGCATCAGAAGCAATGCCAATAAATGGCCAGATTTGTCCTACTTCCAGTGGAGTTCCTTACCATCCAGCTCCGCATGTACCAGGACATACCTCCCTTCTACATCAGCCTCCCTACAAAGAACTCTAAACAGTACCTACGGAACCACCCACCTGGTGGCCAACTAAGTTAGTTGCCACCCCCACGTCCTCCACCCGCACCAAGAGCCTTGCAATCATCATCGACTTCGAATTCGAAATTGTCAATCAAGTCAACGCTGTCTCTGTCTCATGCTTCCACACCCTGAAGATGCCGAAGAAGACCTTCTAATCACTTTGAATCAACACACGGAAACTGTCACCAGTGCTCCTGTCACAAGCAAGTTGGACTATGGGAACACTCTCTAGGCCGCAATCAATAAGGCATTCATCAGGAGGCTTCAGACCATTCATAACTCCACCATCCAGAATTCTGCATCAAGAATTACTCTCAACCTACCACAATGCACACACATCTCATCCCACCTCAAGGAGCTACACCATCTACCAATACAAAGAAAACCCATATCAAACTCCTACGAACACCTTCAAGGCACTACACAACTTACCTCAACAAATGCATCCACTTTCACAAACCTTCAGGAAACCTCCATTCAGGTGGACTCCTACTCTCACACGTCCCTCGAATACAGAAAACCAGATCCAGTGATCAATATTTTACCTTCATTGCTTCTAAAGCATGAAACGACCTGCAGCTACACATCCAAGCCTACCCCTGACTTCTTGGATTCCACAGAAAGCTAAAGGCCTGGCTCTTCGAGTATTACAGAAAAACCCTAGACTAACCAGCCCCATGCCTGCTAAGTGCACAGATATCCTCATGGGTGAGAGCACACTCACAAATCTAATTAACATAATATAATATAATATAACATAACATGGAGTCAACACCGAGGGAGTAGTGTAGTAATAAAGGTCCATACGTAAAAGTGAAAACAGTATTTATTGAAGATATTAGAAACACGGTGTCCCCAGCTTGTCAAGTCAAGTGCAGGTCGTCACCTCCCAACATTCTATGCCAGCCTTCAGCAGAGGGCACGGGGTGAACCAATGCGAGGGAGATAGGAGGGGTGGAAAGGAAGAGGGTGAAACCACGGAGTGAAGTTACAACACATCATCCAACCTAGGGAGAACAAAGGGTTGGAAAGGAGGAGGAGAGAAACAGGAGAGGGGAGGGGAGGAAGGAGAGCACTGGGAGGATGAATGTCTGGAACAATATATCAATGAACACAAAATCCCAGGAGGGGAAAGATATTACCATACAATATGAGGTCTTGCGCAGAAGACCACAACAGATAGAATCGATATGAAAATAACAGATGGAACAATTCTGAAGAATAATGTGGAACATACTGACAGTAACTATTAACTCATACTATACTGTTGGTGCCAGAACGGGGAGGTTCTTTGTCTGAAGCTTTCTCTCCTCTGCCCGACTGCCTGCCCTCTGTCCATTACCTCAGAATTGCCATAACTTATTTTGTTGTCTCTAACTTTGACGGGAACTACCTGGTCCTGACTCCACATTTTCCCATCTTCCATAACTACTACGTTTCTCTTAACTTCCCTTATTTTAGCTGGGGCATAGAATGTGTCTCCACCTTTCCCAAGTTTTTCGGGCTTCCTGATGTACACACTCTGTCCTTCCTTGAGGTTCTTTTCCTTGGCACCCCATTTCTTGTCATACCATTCCTTGTATTTGCTTTGTTTGTTTTCAATCTTCCTTCTCAAATCCTCCTGATCAATCTCCACAAAAACTTTCTTGCCCATCCAATTAGGAGAAAGCTTTGAACCAGCCTTTCTTCGCCTCAAAAGCTCAAACGGTGAGCGCCCTGAAGTAGAATTTGGAGTGGTGTGATATGCCCATAGCATTTCCATGATGGCATCCTCCACGTTTTTTCCTGACTTGCTAGCCAGATATATGCATTCTTTCAACAGGCGGTTCGCTCTTTCCACTTTGCCATTAGCCTTAGGACAATATAATGGTGTACGAACATGGGTAATTGAACAGTCTCTTAGAAACTCTTTCATCTCCTCCGAGATCAGTTGAACGCCATTGTCCATTACCATCGTTGTAGGAAAGCCTTCTCTCGAAAATACCTCTTTTAAGAAGTGAATCAATGATTTGGTATTGATATTGTGCACCACCTTGTGAGTTATCCAGTTAGAGTGATAATCAATCAATACCAACAGGTACCAGTCCTGGGGACCTCTACCATGAATCGGGCCTGTAATGTCAAAACCCAGCTTTTGCCAGGGTGCCATAGGGACATCAACCGGGATCAAAGGAGTATGTTTGGTTACTTTGGATTTGTCGCTTCATATCTGGGAACCAGTAGTCTGCACGTAACCTTGATTTGCATAAGCTTCTGCCCATGTGACCTTCATGAGCCAACACGATAACTTGGTTCCTCAACCCCTCTGGAGGCACAAGTTTTCCAGACTTCAAGATGAAATCCCCCTCCAACGATAGGTCATCCCTAACATTCCAGTATGGTTGAATTTCAATATCAAGTTCCTTACATTTGTTTGGCCATCCGGAAACAATCAATTTCTTCACACTCTTCAAGATTTCATCTTGTTCCATGTGTGTTTTCCAATTTTCTTCTGACACCGCTGCCAAACCCACTTCCAAAATAGTATCTTCCACTTTCTCCTCCTCAGCTTCGCCGCAGATGGGAGCCCTTGATAGGAAATCCGCCACTTTGTTTTGATTTCCCGGTATGTACACTGCTCTGAAATTAAAGCCTTGTAGACCCAAGACCCATATTGCTATGCGCGGGGTCATGCCTTCCATATTTATTTTTGTAAACAAAGGCACCAAAGGCTTGTGATCTGTATGCACTTCGAATTGCACACCCCACACATAGTATTTAAAATGTTTGATTGCCCAGTAGATGGCTAGGGCCTCCTTTTCCACAGTGGAATAGTTAGCTTCAGGACCGGTAAGTGTTCTGGACGCAAAAGCTACCACTTTTATCTCCTTCCCCACTCTCTGAGCTAAAGCGGCACCTATCCCTCTGTTGCTGGCATCTGTAGAAATTATTATGTCTCTTTCTGGATTAAATTTGCCAATGAAAGGTGCCTGTATGATTGCCTCTTTTATTTCTTTGAAAGCCGTGTCTTGGTCTTTTCCCCAGTTGAAAATGCTATCTTTTTTTACCAACTCTCTCAAAGGATATGACATAGTGGCAAAATCCTTGATGAATTTCGCCATGTACTCCGCCAATCCAAGAAATGACACCACATCTTCTCTGTTGCTGGGAGTAGGAGCATCTCTCACTGCATTAACTAGATCACACTTCGGTTTGATGCCCTCTTCTGAAATGGTGTGACCCAAATAGTCCACTGAGCTCACACCCAATTTACATTTGCTCACTCTGGTGGTGAAACCAACTTCTCTCAGTCTTTCCAAAACACCCTTGGTGTTTTCATTGTGCTCTTTTTCATCAGATCCATAAATCAGGATATCATCCTGAAAACACATCGTTTTTGTGCAGTCTTTGAGAATGTGCTGCATAACTCGTTGGAAGGCTGCAGCTGCGGACGCCAAACCAA
Source organism: Lissotriton helveticus (assembly GCF_964261635.1). Classification (NCBI taxonomy): domain Eukaryota; kingdom Metazoa; phylum Chordata; class Amphibia; order Caudata; family Salamandridae; genus Lissotriton; species Lissotriton helveticus. Next base: position 527,882,515 of record NC_136072.1, read on the forward strand.
AAGGCATCCGCAGAAATTTAAAATTTCCGAACGGGGTTGTGAATGCCGTAAGGGATTGTGACTCCGGATGAAGCTTAATTTGATAATAGGCCGAGGACAAATCCAAGACACTGAAAAATGTTGCTCCTTGAATGGTGCTCAGCATCTCACCAATTCTCGGGAGAGAATATCTGTCCATTTGTATCTTGGCATTCAGGTCTCGTAAGTCCACACATAGCCTTATGTTCTTTCCTCCATCCTTGGTCGTGATGACGACCGGAGCCAACCATGCCGAGGTTTCGATCTCCTTTATAACCCCTTGGTTGACCAGCTTTTCCAACTCACTTTTCAATGGCTCCCTCATGCGAAGTGGAATAGATCGTGTTTTATGTACCACAGGTATGGCCCCTTCTTTGAGAGTAATTCTATGCATGTAGTTTTTTAACACACCAAGGTTTTCAGTAAACACCTCCTTAAACTCTGTTGTTAAGTTTTCAGCAATCTTAGGTGGTTCTACTAAAAGTACTTGCTCTCTGTTGTTGGGATCTAGCTTAATCCCTAACTCTTTCTGATGTTTCCACCCCAGGAGGCTAGAACCCCTCGTGGTTACATAAACCTTACCCACTGTGTGCCTGTCCTTGAATGTACTCCTCATCCTTACCATACCCTCTATTGGAATGTGTTCCTTGTAGTACCCTACTGGACTAATATCTGCCTTCTCTAGTACCACATTGTTTTTTGAAAATTTCTCATCAAATAAGCTTTTGTCAATCAAAGTAAAAGGAGAACACGAATCTGCATATACTTCAAATTTTTGTCTATCAAGGGTAATTTCACACTTGGGGTAATCATTATTTTCATTTGCTACGTCATCCTCCACTTGAAATATAAAGGTTTTCTCACCCCCTTCTACAGTTTCAACATTTTCTATCACATGTACTTTCTGATTGATATTTTTACAGACTTTTGAAAAATGTCCTCTCCTGTTGCATTTCCTACATAAAACATCCCTGACAGGGCACTTCCAATTGTTCGCCAAATGATTGGGACTACCACATTTGTAGCAAAATAAACTTTGAATATTGCTGCGTTGATTGCTCTTCACTTTTTCCCCAACCTTACATACAGTCTCCCCCTCATGAGCAACCTTGCTTTCACTTTTTTCCCTGCTGACACCCTCATGAATTTTCATTTCCTTCATGCACAACGCAGTATGCTCCAATCCCTTTGCTATACTTAGAGCTTCCTCAAGATCAGGATTCCTAGTGAGTAGTTCTTCCTGGATCCTGGGATCATTGGTACACCTCACAATTTGATCTCTAATCATGGAATCTGTCAAAGTCCCAAAATCACAGGTGGTAGATAAACCCCTTAAGACTGCAACATAATTAGGGACTTTCTCTTCTTTCTTTTGCACCCTTTTGTAAAATGTGTACCTTTCTTTTTTCACGTTGTTACCTTTCTAGTACAACATTCAATTTAACTTTAAAATGTTCCTCCAATTTTCTCAATGTATATTCATACACATTCGTCCCTTCAACCTCTTCCTGTTCATCATCTACCTGTCTGCCAGTTATGTCTTCAAAAACCTCCCTGCCATGAATACCTAAGTTGTGCAGTAAAATGTGTTGTTTCCTCACATTGTTGTAATTTGCACCCCCTATTGCTATGAGATAAGATTTAAAAATTCCTTCCCACCTCTTGCAAGGGATGTCAGGCTCTCCCAGATCATTTAAGAAAGGTGGGGGCTGACTCATGCCTGCTCCTGCCATGGCCATATAGGGTTGATACTTTAATAAAGACCTGGCTTTTTTCCTTTAAAAAAAAAAAAATTCAGAACCCTGTGAGGAAAACCCAGCTAAGGATAACTGAGGGTAAAGGGAAGGAAATATGGGCTGAAAGACAAATATATATATATAATATATCAACAAAGTTCTGCTTCACCTAATTCATACATTTTCTATAAAGATAGGACATTTCCAACATTATCCTTTCAAACACACACGAAGAGAAAGGCTATTGGTCCTCTTTCTTTGTTTGATGAAGTGTCCTCACAGAACCAATGGAGTACGCTCGTCGTCTGAAGGCGGGAACTTCCTGTGAGGAGAGCTGCAGTCTCAAAAAAGTCAAACGTGATGCACGACTGATCACGAATTAAACCGGAACGAAGTTCCTTTCACTCTCTCAGCGCAGACCTGAAATGCGAAGACCTTTTCAAGGATCACCACCACTCGCCCAGATGCCGAACAGGACATCAAGATATCCACATAGAAACCGAAGCTGGATTAATATCGCAAGCGAAAGACCGGCTCACCTTCCTTCTTCCACACTCCCAGCGCGCGTCGAGCAGGGACCCGACACTCCAGACTACATCCGATCCTCCCCGTTGACAAGTGTGACAGAACTGGTATCACCAATGCTACATCAAAGATGAACACTGCAACTTCCTCAATCAGCCAAACAGGGACATTCCGCACATGCAAATGTGGCCCCTAACGATCGGCAGGACACGAGGGGGAGATGGAACCAAGAGCGGTTAAGTCCTTAAAACTTCGAACTTCCGACCAAGCTTCTCATAATTCTCCAGGGGGGGAAACACCTTGCTGTCTCTGGCACAGCTTCCGTCCAGCGTCGACAAAATTGTAGTAATAAAGGTCCATACGTAAAGGTGAAAACGGTATTTATTGAAGATATCAGAAACACGATGTCCCCAGCTTGTCGAGTCAAGTGCAGGTCGTCACCTCCCAACATTCTATGCCAGCCTTCAGCAGAGGGCACGGGGTGAACCAATGCGAGGGGTGGAAAGGAGGAGGGTGAAACCACGGAGTGAAGTTACAACAAGTAACTTATAGAATAACTCGTCCATGTTCACTATAATGCATTGGCATGACCACATGCAAAGTTAAATTATGGATCTTTGAACACAGGAGTAATATCCATATGGGCAAACTAATCACAAATTAATTTGCCTCTTCAAAGAGAAACTTCACAGTCAATGTGACCTTAAGTGGACTTTGATCAAAAAAGACCCCTAATGATGAGCCATAGGCTCTATTAAAATATGAATAACGCTGGGTGAATCCCCTCAGGAGCCACATTGTGCGGCCATAATGACAGGATTGAATGGGACCAACTTTGAAGACGAACTTATGATCATAACTATGTTCTGTATCTAGGATCTTCCACAGTGACAGCGATCTGGATAGGAACAGTGGAGGTAAGCAGACTGAGATGCTAACACAAAGCTAGTCCACCGGCACAAGAAGCATTTTGGAGAGGCAATTTTTCTACTTATTCTTGCCCTGTGTGTTTTGTACGATCAGACAAACGGTTGGCTTTGTGATCAGTGTTATTTCTATTAACGCTACTTTCTTTATCAAAACTGTTGACACTGAATCACTATTCGTAATCAATAATTTGCTGGATTGGGGCATTGTGTGAGTCCCAAGGAATGATGACCCTTGATTAGAAATAAACCAAGTCAATATGAACATGCACCAGACAAGATTTAAATTCAAAATCATGAGGGTTCATTTAGAATTTATAATCGTTATAGAAGGCTAAAATAGATAGTCAGTTCAATTGATAATGACAATAAAATGCAAAATAATGGGAACTAGCATAGGACTCACTCTAATCTAGATAAATAGTCAGAAGCAGCTACGATCAGAACTAGACAACATTATGCATTAGCAAGAGAGCTATAAGTATTGAATCAAGTGTTAGACCAACATAGATTCTGTTCAGTTTACTATGAAGCAAAAGTATGACAAAATACCTTAAGTTGTAAGTCAATAAACAGACTAACGTGGAGCCTGTCTCTAAGTAAAGGAACATCTTCTCTAATGGCAATCATCCTGAAAATATAATGTAATGTAATTTTTCAAACAGATCAATCATGCTGTCAACATGGTGTGAAACAAATCTCACATCACGAAATCCTCTGGTAAACTGAAAGACAAAGCACTTGAAAAATGACTTTTGCTCTAAAACTAATGAATAATCCTGTATTATTCAACACAATGAAGACAACGCGCAATAAAATAATATACACCACCATCCTAGCCAGAGGAAATTGCTTTGGAAAGATACAGTCGAGTTCTGCTCCATCCTCCAAGGAAATCAGGAAACCAAAAAAAGACACCTTAAAGATACTGCTAAAACATGTTTTAAAACATTTCTGTAAAACTGCTTGAATTTGAAATATTTTCCTAAAATACTGAAGGACACATTTGCATCTCTGGGTGCACAAACAGGGAAAGGAGAAATTATGTTCATTTTAAAATGTGTAAAGTACCGCAAATGAAAGTAAATTTGAGTCATGTCTACTTAAAATCTTTGTCAGGTTAAATGCTTCTCAATTATATTATTTAGAACCTATTCATGTTAACTAAACATACGTTATTTATTTATTAAAAATCATGTTAAAAGTTCGAGTTATACATCACTAATTACTGTTGTTTGTCCCATACAAGTAATCACGTCTTAACCCATTTATGCCTTGCTATACAATTACCGGTAACTTGATAATCGCCTACCTACATATTTACTACTGAGACTGTTGCAAAAGATCCTATGTCACTGTTTAAATATAGCAGGCATCGTCCAAATATACTGAATACACTGCAAATGTAATTTGTCTGCGTTATGACATCATTGTGTATGTGATGAGAAAATGCAGCGCACTGTCCACTCACACACATTGGGGGGGGGGTCACGCCGACCACTGGATGGGGAGGCTGCACATAAAATCTTTCATGTGGCTAGGCTGTTAACCATGTGGCAGACCAGTGGTAGCACAATCTAAGGGTGTGTGCTTCTACAAGTAAATTTTGTATGAGGCCCCACACATGGTCAAAGCTGGGGGAGTCGTTAAGTGATTGGAAATGTTTGTTTGGCTCTTTTATACTAATATATTGAGCTGCACATTGTGGTAGTTGAATGAATGAATGAATTAATTTTTTTATTGTTCAGTTAATAAAAACTTTCAATTAAAACACCTTTGTACAATTCTTCTTCCCACATTTCATGCATAATAAATTCAATTTCCTTATATAAAAACCAAGTAATTTAAAAGTAATTTTCATCAATTCATAAAAACCAAGAATATATAAAGCAATCCTCATTGTCCACAGTTAAGTAGTATCTTCTCCACTATTTCCATAAACTTCAAAAGTCTGCCCGTGAATTGCAAACTTTCTCCTTGTAAACTGGCTATGACTGCTTGTCCACATGTTCGTATCATTTGACTATTAAAGTCCGACCTCAACAGCCTCCTACGTTCACCTATTAGAGCAGGGCAGCTACAAATGATATGACACATATCTTCTCTCTTGTTGTTTCAGAGGCGACATATCCTCTCACTTCTCATCTTTTTCCATGAAGGGGCGTCTCCAAGAAATTGGCTATTTCCAAATCGGAGATTAATAAACTTCATCTTTGCCCTTTGGCTATTTGAGTCTCCTAGATAGCGCTGAGGTTTTAACATACCGTATGAAGTAATAACTGTCCACGCATGGGATCTCTTTGCCAATACTGCTTTATCCCATAATGACGACAATTTTTTACTGCACCCATTTATAACTTTATTAAAAGCCACCTGAGAGAGAGGTAAGGCCCATAGTTGTTCCGCCTTGAACGTATCTATCGCCAGTTTAAAATATTCATAAGCCTGCTTATGTTTACTATCACATATTGCCTCCCAGACCGCTGTCATAAGCGAGGAGTTATTATCCCTTCTAAGTTAATGGCATAATTTTGAATGTGCTCCTAAGCTGTTTAGGTTCTGTCGTTTGAGTTCGAAATCAAGTCGGATTTGCGCTGGTGAAATTTGGCGAGTAAGATTAAACAGGCGTCGGTAGGTCCCTGTCACTAGTTTGTCTATGGTGTTGTCAGCACATCCTCTTAAGGTCTCTACTCTATATGCGAGAATTGGAACATTTTTAACTGACATGATTTGTAATAATGGATTAAGGGAAAGCCCTTTTAAGTTATTCTGGAGTGTGGAAAATGCTGCAATTAATGAGTTATTTCTTCTCTGTAGTGCAGCGCACTGATTTTTACCCTTGCCCCTAGCATCTATCATAACACCCAGATATCTATACTCAGTATCTGATTCTAAAACAGAACCTTCCATTCTCAATTTTGGTCTTACAGCCAACCCCCTAGTCATCTGCATGGTTTTTGTATTTTTCAAGTTAATCTTAGCCCATGAGTAGAGGCAACAAGTCCACTTTCACTAATTAGTCTCTGCAACCCCACCTTGGTGTAACTTATTAATACAATATCATCGGCATACAGTAAATGCGAAACGTTAAAACCTGCCACAGTCGGGAAGTGAGAATTAATTTCATTAAGCCCTGATGAAATACCAGCTAAATACAAGTTGAATAAGGTCGGGGCCAAAACACATCCTTGCTTCAACCCGTCCCTTATCATCATTTTTTTTTACAGTACTGAGCCCTGTCCCAACCTTACTCTCGTCCAAGTATTGGTATATGACAATTGTATCGCTCTCAATAGACTCAGTGCGCTTCCCATTTTCGTTAATTTGTTCCAATTAATATTTCTATGCACAGTGTCGAAAGCCGAGCTAAAATCAATAAAACACAAAGGAAGATTTATCCTTCGGCGCCTGGCCATTTCCATTATAAGAACTAACATTTGAATGTTAATAATCGTCCCCATGCCTTTAGTAAACCCTGTTTGATTCTCTGGAAGTAGATTACTGGCATCAACCCAAGCCATTAGTTCTGCCAGCAGACATTTAGCAAAAAACTTTGCTTCACAATCCAATAAAGCTATAAGTCTATAATTAACAGGGTCCAAAGCTTGACCAGCTTTGTAAATCGGAGCCAAAATTGAACCCCTCCATTTATCTGGGACTTCTTCCTTCATCAAAACATGATTGTGGTAGTTGCAATACCAAAGGTATGATCCAGATTGCCTTAATTTAGGCTAGATTCAGTGAGCAAGACCATACTTATAAAGATGATGGATTGAACAGTTGCGCTTGCACTGGTGATGGAAGAGTGTTTAAGGTGGTGCATATGTTGTGTGCAGTGATCACATGTGTTATACCAAAAGAAATCCTTTTGGTGCTGGAAAATATATGAACTTAAAAAGTCCCTCTGGATGTGTTAAGTTTCTTAAAGATCACAATGACCGATCCAGGCTATACAAAATAGGCAAGGTGTAGCTACCCCCCCCCCCCCCCTTTTTCACAACTGACAAACTTCTGACTATACAGAGATTGCAGCTATGGTCCATGCTAGTGAGTTAGGGGACCTACTTGCCCTGACAAATGGCCCAGACCTCTTTAAGGCCTATAAAAGTAGGCAGAAACATTTTGTCTCAACACTGGGGTACTGCATTAAACAGTTTCTCAAACACAAAGGTTTTTAGTCATGAGATAGGGAGTTATAAATAAAAGCTTCAATAGGTCACTTCTCTCCACATTTTTAAACTTGATGTTTTGGTCCCCAAGGGCACAGTATAGGAGTAAAAGGTACATTACTCTCTCCCCCATCAATACAATGCGCTCCAGGGGATTCATCCGTGTGTTGCTATATGTTACCACAATGAAGAGGGACCTGATGATGAACATGCCACTCTGGTGGTGAATGTGAGCCTTTGACTTTCTTAGGGAAACCCTCATCATGAGTGCCCCTAAATCTTGATGGGATAATATATTTTAGGTAAGGGGTTCTAGTACTATATTTAGTGGCGGCCAGTAATTTTAGCAGGGAAGGGGTGGACGTGACTCACACGCACACGTACACATGAACTCGCACCCATGCATTCACACATGCACACATACACACACGTCCAATTACAACAATCGCTCCCAAATATTCATGTACAAGTGCACATATGCATCAAGCATTTAAACTAAAATTGCACTTAACTGCCAGCTCTGCTTCGGTGGTCCCAGGAGGGTTTGGACTGCTGCCTTCCCTTATTGGCTGATCAAAGGGGAGATGGCAGTCCCTTCTCATCACAGAGTGGGATGGGTTAATGAGAGTTGCTGACCCCAGCCCATTCTGTGACGAGGTGCCAGTGAGTGGCACTTGGCCCTGGGTACTTCAGGGTTTAGAACTGAAATGCCTAGGTCCAAGGCAATCAGTGATGCTCCCCTCGTCACAAGGGAGAGGTGCCTCAAGGTGCTTTGCTAGGCTGAAGTGGTCACGCTCACAGTAGCTGTGCCATCTTCAGCCCTGCAAAGTTCAGTGCAGGCAGCCAGGATGCTGGGCATTTAGCTCATGTCTTGCTCCTTGCTGCCTGACCTCAAAATATAGAGTGTCTGTCAGGGTGACCTGTGCTCAACCTGACAGACACACTTCTTTTCAGGCAAAAGGTGAGGGGGTATTGCCCCTTCACTCATTAGGACAGGCCAAGAGGCCAAGAGTGACTATATTCTCTCTTTGTATTTTTTCACTTCCCATAATGCATGGAGGTATCGGGCTAAAAGGCAGGTGACATTAGCCCTTTGCAGGGCCAAACTACCGGTGGGAAAATCAATGAGACCGAAGGAATCAACTTTCTTTTCTTGGATTGCTTGTCCAGGAGACCTATAGGAAAGGCTTTGGGATTCTGCTTTGATGACGACGTTTCAGCAACCAGAATTTCTGGTGATGGGTGGAAAGACAAGAAATGCAGTTTGGGTGTGAAGCACAGTAGGTCTATGGCAACTGGCAGTCTACCTGTTGACTGCTGGGATCATAAAGTGTTTCTTCCGTGCATGCATGATCATATTTAGATGAGGCTCAATAAATGGAAGCAATGTCTTCACCATTGCTGTAGAAAATTACAAGATTTCTGTCAGAATGTTAGACCATTCTTCTGCAGAACATAAAGTCAATACTAAAACTTCAGCCGACTTTTAAATCACTGTCATACAAGACAAAACCTCCTCCCTATAGCTCTTTTTGTGTTTTCTTTGTTGGAAGATCTCGTAAGAGAACACTTCCCAGAAAGGTGACCTACCTTTGGGAGGGAGAGGCTGCATTGGAGTCTCCCTAAGGGCCATAGCCAAATCTAATTTGCCCTCCCTCTAGCTGATGGTCTTCGAGTGCATGGAGTCACAAGTGAAAGGCTGCAGCATCATTGCACCCCCAGAAGCACATACAGGCATCAGGGGGGTTGAAAGGGTCATCTTATTGGCGCACAATATGCAAGGTTCAAAACCTAAGGCCTCTAGCAAAGACATTTGAACTAGTTGTTGTAGAAAGTTGAGAAATTTGTCAGTGAGACACCAAGAGAGAGATTCGGATGTGTCTATGACGTACAGTAAAACAGGAATAAATTACAGTGCGGTGGTGAGCGTCTAATATATTCCAGTGACATCACGTCGAGTGGGAGAGTCACACCTGGAGCTACTTGTCGGTGGTGGAGAGACATTGCCGGGTAAAAAGCTATCCATGCCAGCTGAACCCTGGAAGGAATAGTCACAGGGTGAGAAATCTGTAAAACCAAATAAAATTTAAATTTTTCAATCTAGGGACCTTATCTGGACATTAGTGAATAGCTAGTTCCTAGCAGATGTATGACGGTACAACGCGTGGTATTACCACGCGTACCATTACAACGCAGGTTTTACTTGCGTTGGGGGGCGCTGGAAAGTGAATAGTTTAATTTACAATTCCAAACTCCAGTCCCCGTGGATAGTAGGGAAGGTGTTGGATAGTAAATTAAACTATTCCCTATCCTACAGCGCCCTCCAGCGAAAGTCGTTGTAACAACTTTCGTTGTAAAACCTGCGTTGTAATGGTACCGCGTTGTTAAAGTTTAGTTGTAAAGGATGTTCCCCGTTCCTAGCTAGTACAAAGCTGAGGTGAGGTGAAGCTAGACACTTGTGCAATGACTCAGTAAATCCTAAACAGATTTGTTTTTGTGTGTCCTTCCAAGACCCTCACTGCTGGGGCCTCTTTCAGAAACAAATATTCAAGCAAGCCAAGGCCTTCATAAAGAATGGCACAACCCAGAAGCAACCCTCACTCACTGTGCATAACCCAAGAGGCTTTCTGGGTAAGGCACCACGTGCCATAAGAACACAGTCCATTGATATATATGAGGTAGAACTCTCTAATCATAAAAATCTAACCATGCTTTTGGAGGGATGAAATTCATATTGGAAGACGTGATATATAGGAATGCACTGTACTGAGCCTTGTGGGAGTAGAAACATTACACTATCTTTCATTATATAGTCTTACTGTTCTCTGCCATGACTTAAACAATAGATAGCATCCGTGATTAAACTACATAAGTGCATGGCCCCCATGTTTTTTTATAGGAGCCTGCTGCTAGCATTGACACATTTCAGGGTAGCGAAATAGTAAAGCTGACTACCCTTGACAAACCTTATGCCTCTTTCTTCTCCTTCCCTACACTTGCTGTCTGTTTATTTCATTTTTGCAGGTTATTTTCATCTGTGCTTTCTCCCTATGCCAATATTTTCATATATTTCTTCTGTCCCCCTTTTTTGATTTCCATCTGTTGCTTTGCATCAAAGTAAGGTGATGAAAAATAAGTCCCTAAACAAAGAGTACCAGTCCCACCATGCACACTGTATGAACCCTAATACCTTAATACTGCACAAACCACATGCAGAAGGGACGTTATGATGGACAGAGACAGCACTGGACTGGGAACCCAAACCAGCCCTGGCAATTGTGTCGGACCAGCCACCCCTCCCCCCACGAGGAAGGGGGGTCAAGTGTGAATCACTGTTGCTTTTGTACTAGGGGCCGATATTGCAGCACAGCTGCAAAACTGCCCCCCAGTACCAAAGCCGGCCCCCACAACTGAAAAAACACCCCCCACCATTCCAGCCTGCCAGGGAAACGCCCGATACCCGCTACGGCCAGTCCGGCCCTGGACAGGGAGGGGGAACTACCAATCTACCCAGGGTCGTACCTGCCAGTGGTGCAGCTGGCATATTGCTCCAGGGTCTAGAGTTGTGAGCGGGCCCAACTGCAGCAGCCCCTTAAGGCCTGAGAGGGCACCCACATAATTGAGCTGGAATGAGCATTAAAAAAGTCTTCACATTTTGTCTTTATCCTATCACAGTTGCTGTGCATTCAAAGACAGAGGTCAAATATCAAACTAGTCTTCTGGCAAGTTGCTGCTTATTCTATTAACACGGAGACTGGGTTTACTTTTCTTTAGCTTATTGCAAAGTTTGAGGATTTTGTAAAGTGAACTATATGACAATCTTGCTGGTGTGAAAGAAAAGGCTGTATGATGTTTTATTCTAACACAACAACATTTAAATACCTATTATCGGATTACACATTTCAAAATAAATAAACATTTAGGAAAGCACAAATGAAGTGTTTTTTTTAATTTTGAATTGTAATAGAAACAAAGTGTAATGATTTTTTTTTTAATAGTATCAAGACACTTTACTTTGTGATGCACAAATGGTGATGCACAAATACCAAATATTTATGAAACCAAATTGCCATACATTATCGTTTGTGTGCTATACCGTCTTATCAGTAAAGCAGTATGTCTGTGAAAATGTACTGTTTATTGCAATGGAATATGTGCTATCTGTTAATGACAGTGGTTACCACACCATGCTTCAGTATTATATTTGTCCCAGTATCCCTGTGAGATCACAACTTACTAGGGCCACAGGAGCACTTACAGCCCTGGGAGCTTGCTCTTAGCACTGTCAGATTTCCTCAGCTGCAGGAGTCAGACTCCTGGTAGCAGAATCTGCTGAAGCACCTGTGGGGGGCACTTGAAAGGCTTTATTGCACTCGCCCTGAATGGCTGAGAAGTGCGCATGCTCACTTTTGTAAATGCAGAGTGCGCCATTTGGCCCTGGCTACTTGACGTCAGCAGAGGTTAAAGAAGAAGTTATGCCTAAGATACTGGATCGCTTCTGAAGACAATACAGTCACAGTAATAACTGCATTCAGCCTGACTGGTGGATGGTAAACTATGGTAGTTAGTAAAAGAACATAGGCTTATTAGGGCAGAGTTTTGCAACGGGGAACATGAATTGTTTGAGCATTGTTTGTTTAATTTTATTCTAAAAAATGCACAGGTATCTTTAAACGAACTTTTGGGTGTCGCTAAGGCCCATTTCTTCCTTATTAAAATTAGAAGTAGATAAAGTTATCATTCTGAGACCAGTTGAAACCTGCCAGAATCTCAGAAAAAATAGATGTTGCTTCCCAGAGCGAGATGCAGGGAGAGGGGGACTAGAGTAATTGTTATACACAGTACTGTAATAGAAATAGACAATCCAACAAATTGAGAGCTGAGCTAAGGGCCTGTCTTGGCTGTAAGAACCCAGGCATGCGCTGAACGATGGGAACATTTGGCATAGAAGTGTTCGGTAGCAGCAGAAGTCACAAGAAAGCTCAGTGCATTTTGAGCTTGAGGGTTCAAGAGGCACATGAGCTGAACCATAGTATAGCATCCGGCTCAAGCCTTCAGTAGCTCACCCACCTCTGTACTTTATTCAGGGTATTCTGTGCCTGAAATAAGCTTAGATGCTGCTGCCAGTGTGATACCTGTTTTGTATGTGAAGATATCTTAACTTGTATGGCGGAAGGCCATCTTGTGCGTGTGCTGCATGTAAGGTGAACTTTCACTGCTCCCAAATGCTCCACATTGTGTGTGTTTACACACAGTCTTGGAATGCTGCTGCAGATGCTTTTTGTGTTATGTGCACGAGAGGTAAACTTCCATTGCTGACCAGATAGTTATGTATTCTATGGGTTTGAAGGAAACATGTACTCTTGCCTGGCACTGTACCTGTTTTGTGTGTGGAAATCTTGCAATGGGCTAGTCAAGCTTTCAGAAGTACCCCCGAATACTGCTCCTTACTCGTATACAAAATCTGAAACCCTGCTTGTTGGCTGTATCTAAGGGAGACGTTAAATGATTCTGCACAGTGCCAATGTCTTTAAGGAACCTTGCACTGGCTAACCCTGCAATAGCACACTTGTTCCATGCCTTTAAAGCAATTTTGCAAAAACCCTGAGTTCCACACTTGTTTCATATCTTTAAAGGAAGTTCGCACTGGCACTGCAGTGCCACATTTGTTCCATGTCTTTTAATGAAGTTTGCAATCACTGGTCCTGCAGTAGCATACTAGTTCAATGACTGTGAAGGAAACTTGCACTGGCTGGCACTGCTGTACCGCAATGGTTCCATGACTCTGAAGGAAGCTTGCACTGGTCCTGAAGTACCACAGTTGTTAAATGTCTTTCAGGGAAGATTGAGGTGCTCTTGGCCAGTACTGTTTGGTTTATGCATGTAAGCATGTGCTCCTCCTCCCTGTACTCTATTTCTGAGTGATTTTGGCATGGCCAAAATACTATCTTAGCTTTCTCACCAACCTCATATTTTTGCAAAAATAAAACATAATATTGCTTAGAATAAAATGGCCTTTGGGTAAGCCCACTTCAGTTATTCATCACACCGAGTATTATTCTCATATTAGTTCAGCTCTTCAGAACAGCATACATAAAACTGGGTAGTGGATCAGCCCTCTTTAGCCATTGGCTTTTTTGCCAATGATTGGCTCTGCCTAGTACACAACTGCTGGTCTTTAGGATGCCAGGCAATGTGATTAACAGTATTTTGCATACTTACTCTGTGTTATTCTGCATCCTGAGGAATCCAACCTCTGGAGATATATCCGCAGTAGCTCATTCAAGTGCAAACTAGTGCTAATTGAGTAACAGGAGTAATAGCACCTCTGCTGCCATTGCTACTGGATCATAACTGTTTTATGCAGGGCACCAAACGTCACTGCTGCAAGCTTCAAAACCATGCCATCATCTTGAAATAGTATTCTGCATACATTATTTACTGTTCCAAGATGACAGACCAGTGTGAAGCCTTTCTTTTATTTGTTATTGAATGACATGCCCTGCACTTTTAGATGCCATTTTTAGTTTTTCTTAATTTATCTTAGCTTATGCTTGTACTACAAAGAAAACAACAACATTGCTTTTTAGGAGGCAAGAGGGACATATTTTGATGCCGACTTTCACCGCAAAAATCCACAATATTCAGAATCACTTTTCTGCAGTGCTGGTCCAAGTGTGGCTAATAGGAGATTAGATAACCTAAGTGGACATTCAGACTTAATCTTTGAATTAAAATAGTGGCCCGATGCACCAGATACTCAACCTGTGGCTCATATACCCCCACCTGTCCTTCCCAGTGAGCAGTGCACGTGTGAGCGAGCAGTTTACTTCTGTGAATGAAGAATAGCCATCATGTTTAGCGAGTGCATTGTGAGGGGTCTGCCTGTGAGAATGCAAGATTATCATTGTTTTCTGAGTGCAAGGTAAGTGGTGTAAAGGTTGAAAGATGTGCCTGTGTTAGTACAGAGTGAGGCATCAGCCTGAGTGAGTGCAGCATAAAGGATGTGCCTATGTGAGGCTAGAAGTGTGAACTTGAGGTCCCTGTATGGTGTTGTGCTTGTGTGCACGGAGTTTACGACTGCCAAACCAATTGGCTTTGTTATTACGGCGCTTAACTGTACGCCAACAGTAGTGGACTCCTCCATATCACTAGGAATCACTCTAGACAAGAACCTGAATATGCACAACCATGTCAACTTACTGGCTAAAAATGCCCGCTTCCATCTCAGCTACCTCAGAAAAATGAAACCATTTCTCGAGTACGCCGACCTCATAGCTGCTGTCCAATCCTTAGTTATCTCCAGACTGGAGTACGGTTGTTCCACCCTCGCGGGGCTTCCCAAACTTTCAACCGCTCCTCTAAAAGCCTGTCTCAACGCTGCAGCAAGACTTATAACAGGTTCCAGGAAACTTGACCACATATCGCCACACCTGAAAGCACTCAACTGGCTACCCTACGAAGCTCGAATTCACCTAAGGATGGCTTGCATCACACACAAGGCGCTGCACCACAACCCCCCTCAGTACCTAGCCCAAAAACTCAGCCTATCTGTAGGAAACAGACATTCTAGGAGTGGTAATAATTTACTTCTGAAACCCTCACGTTTCAAAAAGTCTAAAACCTCCAACAGAGCATTCTCGGGGGCAGCCCCAAGAATTTGGAACTCCCTTCCACCACACATCAGAAAAATCTCCTCAATCCCTATCTTCAAAAAGGAAACAAAATCATTCCTGATGAGCAAATTCCTACCTTAAACCTTTTTCTTGTTGGTTGAACACTCTAATCTTTGCTGCCACAAGAACTTATGACCCACACGAACTTAAATTGATCTCTGTAATGTTTTTCAGAATAAGCTTTCTCATTGTTGTTACTCCTTGTTACTTATTTGTAATGCTCCCACTCTCATTGTTTTTCACTGTTTCTCATTACGCCCTTTGTAAAGCGCTCTGATACCCTAGCGTGGGTCTGGTTCGCGCTACATAAAACTTTAAAAATAATAAATAAAATAAATAAATACAATTGTCTATGTATGAGAATGGTAATGAGTTTTGATGAAGACTCTGGTGAAGGGGATTGAGATGTGTCGGGGCAGCTGACAGACAGATGTCACCCAAGTGAAGGAGGCCTGGTTACTTTACTTACTCTAGAGCCCATGGCAACCTATGTCTGCCACTGAAGCTACCGCATTAAGACATTTGGGAGAGGAGAGGCGCATCTCCGAGTAACAGAGCCGATGAAACGGTGAGGAACAAAATTACAGGTGCGTTTTAAAAATAGGCATCTCTACTTCGAGTTCCTGTCAAGGCTATTCTCTCTATAAATAATATTTGAGATCGGGGCTATCATGCCTCTGCAATAACGTGATTAAAAATAGCAATGACAAAACTCTGCCCACTGCCCGGAATCCTCCAGGACATTGGCTTTGGGATATGGGCATCGTCTCAGGTGGTGCATGGAATAGATCCCATTAAGAGGGCAAGCAGAAGGGCAATTAACCAGCTGTGTCACACTCCTTTGGATGTCATAGCGCGTGGCTCTCAAGAGAGCAGCCAATCCCTTCTCCCTGTTCAGCACAAACAACGTGCACGTGGCAGCCTCCGCCCAACTGGGACAACCGTCAAACTCCCCCGAGCCCACTTCCGCGCTGCAAACAAAGAGGGAAGGTTTCTGGGCAGTACATCGCGTGCTGTTGTACTCGGAGAGCAGGTGCGGCGACTGCCTCCTTTGGTGTGTGTGCCAATGTCAGCTGGTTATAAAATAATAGCTGCGAAGGGGCCATATCTAAAGATGAAATTTAAGTCAATGTATCCTTGTTGTATTGTACTTGTATGTATACAACGCCTACTGCCCCTGATATGGCGTTGTAGCGCTTTAGGAAAATGCACTCAATGAGAGTTGTCTCTAATGATATGCAAGATGCCATTCTTTTGTGATTATGAGCCATTTGTGCAGAGTAGTGGTTTCTTATGATATAGGCCATATCCTTCTGTTCTGGCTACAGGACAATAGGTGCCAGAGGCCTCTCTCGTTTGAAGTAAGATATACAATTGTGTGTACATTTAGGAGAACTTGTCTCTTAGGTAAAGTTACCAAATGTCTTCATTTATTAAGGACACTGCGCTCTGGGCCTTTTAAAAAAAAATATATATATATTGTTTAAAAGTGTAGTAGTTCAATTGGAAAAATGGCGTAACTGAAGTGAAGCAGGACTACAACTTCCAGAGTGCAACAGGTTGTTAAGTAAACACCTGGGGCCTCATTTATGAGGCCTTGCGTCAGTTTTGCACTTCCGATGCGTCACTTTTTGTGACGCATCGGCAGCGTAAAACATGCCTCCTGTTGCCCACTATTTACAAAGTGACGCATCTAAGCAGATGCGTCACTTTGTAAACCCCTGCGCTACATTATACCTGCGTCAGGTATAATGTATGCAGGGAGGGCGTTCTCCCGCAAAAAGCCTCGTAGAAGTGATGCAGTGAAATCTATGAGATTTCACTGCGTCACTTCTAGGATGCCGTTGCGTCAAAATCTTGCGCCTGCCTCACAGCAGGCGTAAGACTGACGCAAGCCCTTTCACATGGGGCTTGCCCCATGTGAAAGGACGCATTGCTGGAGTTGCGTCACTTTCGTGACACACTCCAGCAATGCGTCACTTTTGCGCTTACAGATACGTCAGAAATACTGACGTATCTGTAACTCCTTGCGACATGATGCGTCATACATTAAATATGACGCATCAGGTATGTCGCTAGGAGGGCGCACTGAGAAGTGACGCATCGCTGCTTTCACGCAGCGACGCGTCATTTCTCATAAATGAGGCCCCTGAATTGGAGCCTTGGTGACATGGAGTCATCTGGTCACCTTACTCTTCTTACAGCATGAGAGATCTGAGTCGGATCTGGAAATATGTTAAGAATCTAGGGAACAGATTTGAATGTCATAATTAAATGGTGTTAAGTTGTCTCATGATTACGTGCTGGCTATGAGTTATTATTTGTCGTTTATTGTATAGGAGATGTTGCTGTGTTTTGGTTGTCAGTAAAGCTACTGTAAATGATGCGGTGCGGCATTAAATATGAAAACGCATACTAGTGAATCCAAAGACTTACCAGTTCTAATGAAATTAGAAAGTTCCTTAAGGAAAACAAAATATAAACATTCTGAAGTTCTTATTGAGTTATTTTGAATATTAACACACATACAATTGAAGCCTTAGGCTTATCAGTCCTAGTGAAATTTCAAAGTTCTTTCAGGAGGAAAAATATACAAATCCTGCAGACGCTATCAACATTTTTATTCATCCTAGTATTTTGTTTTAAATAGAACAGCATGCACACCATTTTGTTTATACTCTAGAAAAAACTCTACCTACTATAGTAAAATTAATTATTTTACAAATATACAATATACACTCAGCAGAAAGCAATCCTATTTATCCACTTGGGTGGGGGAAATGCCACCCCACCGGACATCTTGAGTAGCACAATTGGGCACTTGAAGTCCCTTACCATCACCCACGATGAAGCTAAACCGACCAATAACATGACCTAATCAAGTCAACAATATATATCACAAGCAATTAACACTCCTCAACAAAATTGCACCTCTCGCCCTCAACAGTAGCCCGTTTTAACCTCTTCTAAGGACATTGCTGCATAGTTCCATAAAAAGATACACATCGTCAAGCGCCCCTCTCACGCAACTACCTCCCAACTGCCCTCTACCTCTCCCTTCCTCACTTCCCTCACAACTGGAGCAGTTGATCAACCACATGTAAGAACCAGTGCTTTATCTCATAGTGTTCATTGCTTCGGGCAGTGGGAGTCTTCCTGTTGACCTATGTACCCCAGCTGCTGTCTTCACCTCTGTGTAGGCCTGTCTGCAGGTGGGTGGTGCCCGCCATGCCCAGAATCTGGGCCCCTGATGGAATACTCAAACCGAGAGAGCAGGTACTCTCAGAGCACAACGCACACAATTGTGCAGATTGTGTGCCCTGTTATGGACAATGTCCCTAGGACAAACGCTCGGCACACCACAGCCAGCCAAAGGTCCTGATGGTCTGTTGTAGGACAACTAGCCTCAGACCTTGATGGGATCTACCTGGCAGTACTGCTCAAGCCCTACCAGCTGAGGCCTGGTAGTCCTCATATATTTTTCAATTTATTGTGTGGGTTACTGGTGGTGGGCTTTCACAGATATTGCTTGCTATCTGCAAGCCGAGTGAGGCCAGGAGCACCAACAGTTTCTGCCCTGGTCTTGGGTAGACCATTGAGGTTACAGCGTATGCCTCCCCAGCACATGCCATGCTTGGGCGAGTGATAACTTTGGTTTCACCTTGGGGCGCAGGGAAGCAGCAGGCCACCAGTGCAAGCTACTTCCCTCTTGGGCATTACCTGAACAGATCTTTCAGTCACCTTTAGGAGGGGTTATCTGGAGAATTATGATGGTATGTTGGCTATTCTGATTGGACCTTGGTAAAGGCTAACCTGCTGCTTGTCATGGCTTAGATTTTTCAGATTGTTGCCACAGTCCTGGATTGGGCCTGTAGACGCACTGGCTCATCCACAGGCAACAAGAGGATGCCATTAACTACTCCATTTGTAGAGCTAGCGAGGCTGGTGACCTGTCTGACTCTCCACTAGAGCCATCCCTCGTCTGCTCTCGTGCTCCAGGACGGAGAAAAAACGAGGAGAAATAAAGTATTTCTACGTGTTACTCCTCTCCTGGGGAGGCATATCTTTTTGCTGCATTTCCAATTTTCCCCCTTTTTGTAAATCTGGGAATGCGTAAAATCCGTGGATGTTGCATGGGTTCACCCACGCTCCACCCATGGAATACCTCCCTGGTGCAGAGTAATGCAAGTTGATGCTGTTTTTTAAATAATTGAGAACAAGCAATTGTATTGATTTTGTCCCCATGAGTTGGAGGAGCGGTCCTCTGTTTTTTTAATACTAAAACCTGTTATTTTAATAAAATTACAGTTTTGTACGCGCTATATCTGAATCCTAGTGGGTTTATCTTGCTTGACTTTTTTTAAGGTGTTGAGGGGGACTTTCCTTTAAGAATAGGAGCACCCCTTAGGTTGAATGAGTAAGGTGGTGTGAGATGTTTATCTGACGGATGCAAGGACAGCAGTATTTGTGTACATATACTGTAGGGGAGTCTTGTGGTTTTCGCAGAGTAATGCAACGCAGCGATTTGCGCGGTTACATTACTCACGATTTATGAAGCCACGCGGGGCCATGCAAGGTGGCCTTGTGGGGCTTCATAAATCTCATTTTACATTTGTGTAGCTCTTGCCCCACGTGATGTGGTGCAAGTGAGGCACAAAGGGGCTCATAAATATGCCCCTTTGTGTATCATCTATCCTCGTAGAGCTACTACTCATTGTTGTTAGTCAAGTGCCAGATTTCTAGTCGCCAACAAGACTTTTACGATCCACAGTTGTGGTGTGTCCTCACTTGTCTGCTATTTCATTAGGAAACCAACCCCAACATGATGCTTCATGCATTTTTCATCGTCATTGTTCATTACCCTGCATCCAGCATTTGTTTTGGTACCACTTTTGCCCAAATCTGTCAGTACTAACAGTACACTCCACCACTGGTCAAAAGCAATAGTATGTGATTACATCGACCACCAAAACTTTACCACACCATTTATTTGTTGTGATTACTTCCATTTACGATTACTTGCAATCCCTCCCCAACGATTGTATTTATCATTAATATGAAACTATCTCTTGGACCTCCTAACTGTTCGATCTAACCCAAACCGAAAATAAAATAAAATTAAATATAATTACATGAAATTAAACTAATGCTTGCATTGACTAATGCTCATTAAAATAATGTCAATTAAATAGTAAATAACGTTATTCTTCCTATAATGCTAACCCTAAAACAATATTAAATGAAATATTAGTAAACACTAACTCGAACCTACTTTAAAATAAATGAAAGTATATTACAATGATTTAAAATAATAGTAACCTGAACCCTACATTATAATAGATTAATTGTAAATAAACTAACCATTAATCATATTAACCAAAATTGCATGATATTGTTCTAACATATATTAAATGAATGCCTTAACCTATCAGCTAAACAAATGGACATTAAACTAAGTAAATAAAAACAGTAAGTAACCGTGGGGCATATTTACAAGCCCCTAGCGCCATCAGAGCGTACTTTTTTTGAAGCTCTGGTGGCGCTTGTGGCTGGCACTTATTTACCATTCCAGAGACAACGCTTTGAGTGGCTTTACAGAGCCTTGTAAATATGGCCCTAGTTCACACAGTACTCTGCATCAAAAGGGTGTGTTGTGGGTGTTGCTGTGGATGTTCCCACGCAATATCTATGGCTTTTTGATACTTCCCCAGATTTACAAGGATTCGTAAATCTGAGGCAGCACCAAAAAACTAACGCCTTTCCAGGGGAGGTGTTAAAGTGGCGCAACAAGGAATAATACTTTTATTTCTCCTTGGGGCATATTTACAAGCCCCTTGTGCCAGCGGCGCATCACTTTTTTGATGCTCTGGTGGTGCAGTGTTCTGGCCCATATTTACAAGGACATGCAAAGCCACCCTATGTGTTTTTTCATAGCCTTGTAAATGGGGCCCCCTTTCATGCATTACTCTGCGTGAAAGAGGCATTCCATGGGTGTTGCTGTGCATGTTCCCACGCAACGAGGATTCATAAACGTGGGAATTTTTCAGATTCTAACACTTCCCCAGGGGGGCGTAAAAATGACGCAACGAGGAGAAATACCTTTATTTCTCCTTCTTTTTTCTTCTTTCTATGTGTGCTGAATTTTGCCGCACACATAGAAGGAGGAAAACACCATCAATTATTGTTTTTGTGCAGGAAGGTGTACCTTCCTGCACAAAAACAACAATCCCTACATTGCAGGCACCCTTGCACATTGGTGCCAGGGTGTTTGCTTTGGCGCTAGGGTACCTATTGTGCGCCAGTGCAGAGGAAAGCGCAGGGATGCATCGTATTGTTGTAAATATGACACATCCCTGCACTTTCCTAATGACGCAGATCGTTGTAGCAAGATGGCTTGCAGCGCCGTGCTGCGTTATCTTGTAAATGTGCCTGCTCATTTTTCGCTCTTTCTATGTGTGCTGTGGTGTCCCTTCCCGCACAACAACAATCATCCTGGCAACGCAGGCACCCCTTGCATCATGGTGCTAGGTTGCCTGCGTTGGCTCACGGCTGCTGTTTAAGCGCCAGTGCAAGGGAGAGCACAGGGCTGTGCCGTATTCTTGTAAATACTGCACATCTCTCTGTTTTTTAAATTACGCAGCTGGGTGCAGCAAAATTGCATGCAGTGCCGTGCTGCGCCATTTCATTGTAAATATGCTCCCTTGTTTTAACCCTAATAATAATTACACTGAAGTAAAATTTGAACTACACCTGATTTAGCTGAAGTAATGGTATGCCAGTTTTTTGAACCTATGCTATTGTGACGGATAACAGTTAGGTAATGGGCAGATAAAAGAATGATGCTGACAGGCCATTTTGCCCTGAAAGCTGCCTAGCAAGAAAATGTCACAGCAACAGAATGGCCTATCTGATCCTGCAGAAGGCTCAGCCAGTCCTGAACAGGAAGCATGCCTCTGACAGCGGAGGGCCAATATTGTCATCTATGAGAGAGAAGGAACTTTAGGCTTTCTCAAATAAGTACTTGTGATGCCAAGTAGATCTTCTCCCCTCTTACCAAGATCAATGTTTGACTTATTTACAGCCAAGTAAAGCACTCCTTAAGGTGGACAAACTGGCTTTGCCTATAGGGAAATTTGGAGATATCTTGCCAGACGAAAGCTTCTGACAGTGTTCCACCAAGTCAGGAAATCTTCTCCGCTGTCTATAGGCCAGACCAGCACTGCACACTTAATGCGAGGGCCTGACTGCAGAGACCCACCCAAAGGCCCCCAGGGATCATTTGGCAACCTGACTGGCTAGCAGCATCATGAATCACATCCTGGAATCCTAGGTGGGCCTGGTAGAGGCATTTTATGCATCATTTAGACTTCCTGATCAAAGAACAATCATATAAGGATAAGATCACTAACATTTCTATATTGCAAATCGCCTTCCAGAATATTACGAAATTTCCCAAAAAGAAGGCTCCTCTTAAGAATTTGTCCTAATTAGAGTAATATCTGAACTAGCCCAGGCTATGCATAACATTTTCTAATGGCAAACTTCTGTGCTTGTTTTATTATTGTTAGACCCGTCAGCCTTAGGGTGGTCTTCTCCCAAACGTTTTGCCTTCCTCTTCCATTTTTACTGATCACATTTTTGGTAGACTTAGGACTCTGTGTACTTTACTGCTGCTAACTAGCACTAAACATGGTAACTTTGGCTTGTACCCAATTGACATATTTAATTTACTTATAACCCTCTAGGAAAGTGGTACTAAATGTACGTAGGGCCTGTAAATTCAATGCTACTAGTGGGCCTGCAGAACTCATTGTGCCATCCAATTACGTCGCACTTTAAACTTGTCTCAGGCCTGCCACAGCAGGCTGTGTGTGCAGTTTTAAACTGCCATTTCGACCTGGCAATGTAAACCCCTTTGCCAGGCCTAAACCCTTTATTTGTAATAAATATGTCACCCTTAGTGTAGGCCCTAGACTACCCACAGGGCAGGGTGCAATATGTTTAAAAAGTAGGGCATGTACTATTTAGTTTTACATGTCCTGGTAGTGAAATATTGTACATTTGTTTTATCTTACTGCAAGCCCTACCTCTCTCATATTACATGTTGTAAGTGTAATTACCAAATAGGATTAGGTTAGCAGTTCATGTTTGGTGTCTCTGGAATCCTTATTTAAAATTCTAAGTTATGGTGAAATCAGATTCTAAATTACAGTTGTGAAAATGCCACTTTTAGAAAGTTGGCATTTTCCTGCATTGGCCATTTAGTGCCTGTAGCCTGTCTATGGTCACATGACTGGATGTAGTTGACAGTTGGGCTTTGTGTATTTCTTCTAGACAGCCACACACAATAGGGAGCTTAGGTATGCCTGGATTTAGAATCACTGGCAGGATGGGAGGGAGGAGCTGAGTACATCCCCACTTACACCAGTGTCTTGCCTGAATCCAACGGACTGCATAACCTGTGTAGTTAGTTTGAAGCCAGGACAGGGAAAAGGATGCCTGGAGAAACCTCTAGGAGCTTCACCCTCACTTCAGAGGCACACTGGTTATATATATCGTAGACCATCAGACTCCACCACTTCAGTACACTTCTGGACCTGTAAATACTCTGCCAGGAAGATGGACTGCTGTGCTACTGTAGGACTGCCACTCTGCTGGACTACTGCTTTGCTGTGCTGACCTGCTGCCTGCTGACCTCCTGCCTAGGTGAGAAGGATTGGGCCTACATCTCTTGAATCCATAACTCCAGATTTACTCCACGGGGTAGTTGGCTGGCCTCCTGACTTGAGCCTCAGGGACACAAGGCTCGAACAACCTTGCTTCTGCAACTGGACTCTGCCATCTGTGAGCCCTCCCTGCCAAGTGGTGCCACCCCAGTTCTGGATCTTTGGAGGCAGGCTTAAGGTGCTTTGCCAGCCTCTGTGGGCAAAACAGAACCAATGCATCTCCTCTGCTGCGTGGCATAACCCCGAGCAGAATTGCTGCATAGCCGCCTCTGCGTGGACCGGATCCACTGCAAAGACCCACATCATTTTACAGCCTGTTGCCGGCTCGGAACCGGCAATGCATCCTCTGTGCATGCGCTCATATCCGTCTTCGACGGCAGCCTCGATGAAGATGCCAGACTACACAGCCTTGTAGCTTCTCTGAACCGACGCATCACCCCGACTGTGCGGCGCCTCCCCGACTCTGGACTTCGCATTGCAAGCACTCATCGATGGGATCTTCGATGGTGATGCATCAGGACCTCACATTGCAGCCACAACACATCTCGGAACTGGCGCATCACTTTCGCTGCACAACGCATCTTCGACGCGGATCGTCACAGCACTTCCCAAACCAGGATTGAAGGTACTTAATCCAGTGGTCCTAACTGATTCCATGTAGCCGGCCTGTGCTCCATCATAGTCGGCCCAAACGTTTGACTTTGTGTGGTCTGGTGTGACCAGATATCCACAGTTGGCGCGTGGCACTTTATTTACTACATATATCACAAAAGTATTAGAGGGTCAGAATCTAAAAGGTGATTACCAAGAGCAGGGGTGGTTACCAAAAAACCAAACAGTGAGAACTATAGCAACCAGGTCAGGTTTGTGTCCGATCTCTGGCACCCATCAGTCACCACTCGGAACCGCCCTTCATCATTTGGGGCTCCGAGGACAAACACCATACCTATTGTTTGCTCCGACAGAGAAGGACTGGCCCTCCTGTGGGGTAAGGATGGTTAATGTGAGTTAGAAAGATATATACTCACAACGTGGCTGCTGGGGTAAAAAAGAGTGCAGTGCTAGGGATAAGTAATACCAAGAGTGATAAGGAAAGTGAGTAAAATTGGTTTGAGGAGCAAAAAATATTTTATTAAAGTACAGCTCCTGACACCAAGGTTAAAAAATAGCCAAGACAGGGGAATTAATAAACTGTCTAGAGGTGGAACGTGGTCGACATGTTTCAGCAATTAGTGGCCATTCTGCCTTGCTTTCTTCAGGACCTAAATTTTAACGCTACTGCAAACAAAAAAAACCCTAAAGTGAGATAATGTGTTCTATACAAGAAAAGAAGAATACTGGAACGATTTCATTGTTAATTTTAAATGTCACCTGAACCTTCTAGGTGTACTCGTTCCGATACTTCTTACCAATTCAGTAATTAACTGAAAAAGAAAGACATGGCATAAATACAGCAACCACCACCTGTCCACCACAGTAAACTACCTTATACACCATCGTACATTCTTAGCGTAGGTGAGATCTATATCCAGGATATTCAATCATTACACACTGTATTGTACTAGTATCCTCCGTTAAAATAGAATGTGAAAAAGTTGTATACAAATTTCACGGACTACTTCTTACCTGATTTGTAAGAAGTAAAGACCTCACCCCACCTGGCTGCGGCTCAGGACAAAGGTGAAGCACCGCTCTGAAAAAGGTGAATAAATCCAACAACTGAATCACTCACCAAAGTGTCAACAAAAGATTCAATAGGAAGTCGCCGAGACCAAATGTCATAGTATTAGGCTGGGGCACACAAGAGTATGGTAATGTGCTAGTGTGACCCTACTGAACAGTATACTCGTTGTCATGCCCATTCACAGCCCGTTCAGTCAAGTGTCCATAAAGATGTCCACTCATAAACATGGGATAATTCCATAGTTTACCGCCAGCTCTCAACAGACTAAGTATTATTAGGTTTATTAATCCTACTGCCAAATGTGTTTACCCAGGCAGTGATACCACATCAATGCATACATGCAGTCGCAATAACTCCTTCGTTGTTTGTGAAAATGCCAAGAGTTTAGCGGTGCAAGCTGATATGCAATGGACCCATCATGCCAGAGAAAACGCTCAGTGTCAGTCGGCAGCCCGAAGTGCTAAACCCTGTCATCAAGCGCCGTTTCAGTCGGCAAAGCAAAATATTGTATTGTACCCTTTAGTAAAGCGAAAGCCAGTGGCAAAACAAAGAAAAATACTCTCGCGTTCACCTTACCTAACCGTCGGTACTCCTACGCGGCATCTGTGCCGTCTGGGGAGGTGCCGGCAGAGTGTTTACACGCTCTATTTGATTCCTGACCGTTGATTGGCCGAATCTGCCCACGTGATGTGGGGAAGGGGCGCGTCATGCGTCGATAGTAATAGACGCGCTGTGTTTGTTTGGACGCTTCATAGAGCGAGACTCTAGCGTGCAGGGATAGGGTAGACGCTCGGGGCAACTGACCAATCAATGGCAGTCCCCGCGTTGTTATGGGAATACTGGTAAATAAACAAACGTAAATAAACACCGAGCTGTGGTGTTGGCCTGAGGCAGATCAGTGCGATGTTCGTAATCCAGAAATGCGGTCAAGCGCTGCAAAACTATACCGAATGGCAAGTAAGTGCCGCGCTGCCCAAAACGTTGAAGATAAACAGCAACTGGACTGCAGATTTAAACCTGGCTGGAAGTCTGCATAATATTTAACTGGAGCCAGCCATAGTCCCTCTGTGGCTTGCAAAGATAGTAGGAGTCACCCTGAGATCAGACATCACCAGAGCAGTAGCAATGTGCCCTGTGATCTAGGATTACCCCCTGACGATCAAGGTGTGTTGTCAGAGAAACTCCTTAGGCACAAGAAGTTTAAAAGAATTATAATTTTTAATCCAGCACACCTTGATACTCGTTTGAACCTAGGTCACACCGCAGAATATGGGTGATAATGTCAGAACGAAGACCAAGGTATGTCGTCGTTCAACCCTGTGCGGTCAGTGCCAAGGGTCAAAACCCATTTTTGCTCTTTCTTGAGCAGGAAATTACTCACATTCACCATGTCGCTCTATGAAGCGTCCAACCAACCACAGCGCGTCTATTACTATCGACGCATGACGCGCCCCTTCCCCACATCACGTGGGCAGATTCGGCCAATCAACGGTCAGGAATCAAATAGAGCGTGTAAACACTCTGCCGGCACCTCCCCAGACGGCACAGATGCCGCGTAGGAGTACCGACGGTTAGGTAAGGTGAACGCGAGAGTATTTTTCTTTGTTATGCCACTGGCTTTCGCTTTACTAAAGGGTACAATACAATATTTTGCTTTGCCGACTGAAACGGCGCTTGATGACAGGGTTTAGCACTTCGGGCTGCCGACTGACACTGAGCGTTTTCTCTGGCATGATGGGTCCATTGCATATCAGCTTGCACTGCTAAACTCTTGGCATTTTCACAAACAACGAAGGAGTTATTGCGACTGCATGTATGCATTGATGTGGTATCACTGCCTGGGTAAACACATTTGGCAGTAGGATTAATTAAACCTAATAATACTTAGTCTGTTGAGAGCTGGCGGTAAACTATGGAATTATCCCATGTTTATGAGTGGACATCTTTATGGACACTTGACTGAACGGGCTGTGAATGGGCATGACAACGAGTATACTGTTCAGTAGGGTCACACTAGCACATTACCATACTCTTGTGTGCCCCAGCCTAATACTATGACATTTGGTCTCGGCGACTTCCTATTGAATCTTTTGTTGACAATTTGGTGAGTGATTCAGTTGTTGGATTTATTCACCTTTTTCAGAGCGGTGCTTCACCTTTGTCCTGAGCCGCAGCCAGGTGGGGTGAGGTCTTTACTTCTTACAAATCAGGTAAGAAGTAGTCCGTGAAATTTGTATACAACTTTTTCACATTCTATTTTAACGGATGATACTAGTACAATACAGTGTGTAATGATTGAATATCCTGGATATAGATCTCACCTACGCTAAGAATGTACGATGGTGTATAAGGTAGTTTACTGTGGTGGACAGGTGGTGGTTGCTGTATTTATGCCATGTCTTTTTCAGTTAATTACTGAATTGGTAAGAAGTATCGGAACGAGTACACCTAGAAGGTTCAGGTGACATTTAAAATTAACAATGAAATCGTTCCAGTATTCTTCTTTTCTTGTATAGAACACATTATCTCACTTTAGGGTTTTTTTTGTTTGCAGTAGCGTTAAAATTTAGGTCCTGAAGAAAGCAAGGCCGAATGGCCACTAATTGCTGAAACATGTCGACCACGTTCCACCGCTAGACAGTTTATTAATTCCCCTGTCTTGGCTATTTTTTAACCTTGGTGTCAGGAGCTGTACTTTAATAAAATATTTTTTGCTCCTCAAACCAATTTTACTCACTTTCCTTATCACTCTTGGTATTACTTATCCCTAGCACTGCACTCTTTTTTACCCCAGCAGCCACGTTGTGAGTATATATCTTTCTAACTCACATTAACCATCCTTACCCCACAGGAGGGCCAGTCCTTCTCTGTCGGAGCAAACAATAGGTATGGTGTTTGTCCTCGGAGCCCCAAATGATGAAGGGCGGTTCCGAGTGGTGACTGATGGGTGCCAGAGATCGGACACAAACCTGACCTGGTTGCTATAGTTCTCACTGTTTGGTTTTTTGGTAACCACCCCTGCTCTTGGTAATCACCTTTTAGATTCTGACCCTCTAATACTTTTGTGATATATGTAATTGGGGCGTGTATTTAGAGCTGGTCAATAAATTGCCCTTGGGTCCCCCTTAATTATATTTGTTGTTGATGTACTTTATTTACTACAGTCATTAAAATGGAATATCTCCGGGTCTTCTTATTGGATTTTTGTCTGTTTTGTCATGTTTTATGTATTAAATTATTTTTTTTAAATGTTTAATTCTGTTGTGGCCTCTTTTTGTGGTGTGTTTTCACTGTGTTACTGTTTGAAGTGTTGCACAAATACATCACACGTTGTTTCTGAGTTAAGCCTGACTGCTGTATGGCAAACTACCCCAGGGTTAAGCACAGTGCTTGCTTGTGACTTCACCCTGAGGAGAATTGTGGTTGTTGCTTGTGAAGGGTTTCATACCCCTCAACCTGCACCCTAATTTATTACAATTATGTCTGAAATGTATTCTGTCCAGATATCACCTCCGTGCACAGTCTCAAGGAAGACAAGTGTCACTATGGGTTTGCGCAGTTGCAGACTTTTTCTCGAGATCTTCACTTAATTGTTGAGAATCCCGTGCTTACTAGTCATATATCATGGGGCTTTCTGCATGTGGGCTTTCACTTTAAATGATGACAATTGTGTTCAGCGGCGCAGCTAGACTTTGTGCCGGCAGTGGCAACTCCTCTGCTGCTTTCTCGCAGTCTGAGTAGCAAAAACACAATATGGTAATAACTTTTAATTATTACCATTTAATGGTTTTTTTGCAGGCGGGCAGGTGGGCAGTGCTGCTCCGCTTAGGGAGAATGGCAGAAGAGGAGAGGTCTGCCCACTCGTGAGTGCAAAATTTCTGTTTGGTCGGCCTTCCCGGGCTGCCCAAACCAGTCATGCACACTTTCCCCTTCTCCATGCAGGCTGCATGGAGAACATGCCCACTCTTACAGGCACTGGCTGAGCGCGGTGCCACTGTGCTTAAAAAAAACAAAAACTTGTCGGGTTTGAGGACCTAGTCAAAGTTATGGTATGGTATTTGATCAATTTGATCAAAGATTGCCTTCAGGAAAGAAAAATGTCTTACTTGAGTCCCCTCACTTACCAGGGTTTCCTTACGGTGACATGCTTCATCATTGGGGCCATCCCACAACAACAATACCAACACTGGGACCACCCCCAGGAACTACAGAACCAGTCTTTTTTAGGACGGGGCAAGGGGACCCAGAGAGGCAGAAACAAAAGAGGGCAGCAAGTCCAATGGGCCCAACCACTGGAGACATCGAGGACCCACACACGGAGCATGGGTCCACCAGACAACCCATCAGCAAGCAATGTACCAGCCTAATTGTGAATCTATCCAATGTGACACTGACACCAACCCAATTGGCAATCCTTGAAAAAGGATTGGGGTTTGTACCCACGTCAACCATTGATAAATTTAAACTCTGTTGTGAGTTGAAAGAATTCATACAAAAAATAAAACGGGAAGTGTTCTTCAAGGATAAACCACAAACTGATGAGCGAAGAAGCGACACCGGTTTATAGAAGAAATCAAATTTCACACCGCCCACAACGAGCCTACCAGTCGAACTTTTGGCCTTTGAAAAGGCGGTGATGAAGGAAGTCACCGATTTGAATCAACAAACCATCACAGTGTTTCATAATACTAGTAAAAAAGAACAAGAGGCCATACAACAACTATCAAATGACAAATCGATAACCATAAAACCTGCGGACAAAGGAGGAGCCATCGTACTACAGAACACCATTGATTACAGGAATGCCTCCATTTACTAGCTGATGAAAGGAACTACACCAACATCAAAATAGATCCTACAGAACGAATACGTACTGACATTGCAATTCTCATTGAGGAATCAATGACAAACGATTGGCTAAGTAAGAAGGAAGCAAACTTTTTGGAGAATACAAACTCAGTCATCCTCTATTTCTACACAATCCCAAAGATCCACAAATCCCTAGACAATCCTCCTGAAAGACCCATAGTTTCAGGGATAGGGTCTATTTTAGAGCCACTATCTAAGTTTGCTGTCGCCTTTCTACGTCCCATAATACAAAAAACAGACACCTATTTGCAGGACACAAAACCGGTCCTCTGCTTACTAAAAGATCTCCCTTTTCACCCCACATCCAACATACTTATTGGCCTGGATGTGGAGAGTCTTTATACTAGCCTTCCACATAAAGAGACACTCGAGAGCCTAGAAGAGGTCCTTTTTGAGAACCATTGGGAGTACCATACCCCACGACATGTGGTCCTGGAATGTTGCAGACTGGCACTAACTGAAAATTTCTTCAGGTTTGAAGAAAATCTATACCGCCAACAGCATAGTACGAGCATGGGGAGCACTTTTGCGCCGAGCGTGGCCGGGCTTTACGTGCACCATCTAGAAAAGCATAAGATACTACAAAGCAATAACCCCCATGTACACCATGTACAATTGTGACAAAGGTACATAGATGATGCACTACTGATCTGGAAGGGCACAGAGACAGAAGCAACTGATGTTATGGTTTGGTTGAGCCAACAAGACCCATATCTAAAATTCACATACACAATGAGCAGGTCACATCTGGTTTTCCTTGATCTCAACATACTAGCACGAGAAGGAACACTAGCTAACACGACTCATTTCAAGCCCACGGCCAGGAACTGTCTTCTCATCTATGACAGCTCCCACCCAAGGCACCTTAAAGAAAACCTCCCATTTCGGCAATTTTTACGCTTAAGGAGGAATTGCAGTGACAAACAGGATTACATCACACAGGCAAAAGATCTGAGTAAGAAACTAATTTGGCATAATTACCGCAAAAAATTGGTTTCCAAAGCGAAAAAGAGGGCCTCTAACAACAACAGAGAAGGCCTGATAGAACCCAAAGTTAAAAACACCACTGAAACAAAAAGACCAATTTGCATCACCACATTTAACGCTGCGTCTGACAAGGTGACAAAAATAGTCAAAAAACATTGGCGCACACTTAACAGTGGTGGCCTTAGTAAACCAACACCTATGTTCAGCCACAGGAGAGGGAAGAACCTCAAAAATACCGAGTAAACACAAGACCCTTGAACACCAATGAGGAAGAAGGAAGTGCACGTTGACTGCACCCACTACCCGCAGGGCATTACCCCTGTAGCAACTGCAGTGTCTGACACCTCACTTCAGCCACCAGGACAGTGAATCTGAATAACAACAGCATATGGGAACTAAGAAGTTTCACAAACTGCAACACAACAGGGGTGGTGTACCTAATCACGTGCACTTGTAACCTCCACTACGTGGGGATGATCACCAGAAAAGTCAGCACCCACATTGTGGAGCTTCACAGCAACATACGCTGCAAACGTGCCACAACAAGGATGACCCCACACCTTCTAGAGAGACAGCATGCCCCTAACGACATGAGGTGGGTGATACTTGAACATATAATAAGTAAAGAGAATCTGGAGAAAAAGTTACACGAAAAAGAACAACGTGGGTTTTTAAATTACGCACAGACACCCAGGGGTTAAATGACGAGATCCCTTAGGGTCAGTTCTGCTAAAACCGGCTACACCAACTAAGGCAACTGCATCATATTAACCCAAGACCCAGTAAGCATTGAATTTCACCCAGTGGTCCCATTTCTTTTGGCTTTACTTATTTTTAATTGCATTTGAGAACCATAAGAAACAGGCAAAAACTATGGCCATAACACCAATACTGAACACACCGCCTACGTCTTTGTTCATTTGTATAAAATACGCTGCCTCAGACCAAGGCGATTAACCTTTGACCCAATGAGCACATTTTAAACCTTAAAAAACCTTGTCCTTGCCTTTAGGCACTATTATGAACCAAATAAACATCCTCTTTGTAATGCATCATGGCCCATCAGCGCCGTGACCAATTGGATCTATCTAATACTACTGCACCGTTCCTGAAGACGCAACAACTCGCTAATACATTGATTAAAACAGTTCCCCATAGGGTATCCCACCATTCATGAGTTTACACACCAAACCCATATTTTACATACATTTCAGCTTCTCTGCAAATAATATTTAATTAGGTACCTCTATAAGGAATCAAAACACCTACTATCACAATAGCGTATCCCTCCAATATGGCCGTCGCTGTTGCCATAGGCGGCGACCATCTTACATCTCTCCACCCGCGGTCTAGTCTGAATGACGACTACGCGGTGGAAGCAGGAAGTATTTAGTACACTCCCCACCACAGACACGCTAAGATGCGGTCCGACAGGAAGAAGACTAGGTCTGCAAACACGAGATTCTTCTAATTGAAGTAAGTGCGCTTCTACCAACAGGTACCGGATGGCTTGACAAAACGTCAGATTTTCCGTTTTTTATTGATGGACGAAATCGACCAACGCTAACAATTGACTACCGGTCTTTTCTTCCTCAAACCCACAGATATTACTTTCAGGGAGACCTCGCCCCTTTCACGTCCATGAGGCACAGTTTTGCACAGAATTAAGTATGTGTTACCAACCTGGGGCGACCATCATTCCCCTTATTTTATTTATGTATGTGTTATGTGTACTATCACCTCATGTTTGTTGTGTGTTTTTAATATACATTTGACCGCCATGCAGCATGTTTGGCCAGCACTTTTGTTACCTATTTAGGTTACTACCACTCACTGAGCCTGAAAGACTGCACGCACCATTAAGGAGCATTCCACCAGCATAGAAGTACGTTGAACTGTATACCCAGGGCCTCATTTATGAGGCTGTGCGTCACTTTTACGCCACCGGTGCGTCACTTTTTGTGACGCACCAGTGGCGTAAAAAATGCACCTTGTTGCGCCATATTTACAAAGTGACGCATCTAGGTCGATGCGTCACTTTGTAAACCCCTGCGCCACATTATACCTGCGCCAGGTATAATGTATGCAAGGGGGGTGTATTGACGCAAGGAAGGGTCGTAGAAGTGAACTGGGGTGGCAGAGTGGGCTAAAGAACGGCGATGGATTAAACCCAGATCTGTTGACTGGGTGTGAGTGTTTGATTGGTTCAGATGCTCCGTCCATCACCACCCTCCTTTGTACCGCTTTGTTCGCCATAAGTTGGCAGGGTATGCTCAGACGTGAGTCCCTTGCTCACTTTGCCACTGGATTCAAGCAAGCCTGGCTGAAGACGGCTGTAATGCCAGAAACCGGTCCCAGGAAGCTTGTTTCCGATCCAGGGAAGGCATGGCTTGGCAGTTCGGGCTGGACTGTTCCCATGAGGCACAGGGTCAGACTGATTTGCATATGGCCATGTCTGAACTGGGGTGGCAGAGTGGGCTAAAGAACGGTGATGGATTAAACCCAGATCTGTTGACTGGGTGTGAGTGTTTGATTGGTTCAGATGCTCCTTCCATCACCACCCTCTTTTGTACCGCTTTGTTTGCCATAAGTTGGCAGGGTATGCTCAGACTTGAGTCCCTTGCTCACTTTGCCACTGGATTCAAGCAAGCCTGGCTGAAGACGGCTGTAATGCCAGAAACCGGTCCCAGGAAGCTTGTTTCTGGTCCAGGGAAGGCATGGCTTGGCATTTCGGGCTGGACTGTTCCCATGAGGCACTGGGTCAGACTTATTTGCATATGGCCATGTCTGAACTGGGGTGGCAGAGTGGGCTAAAGAATGGTGATGGATTATACCCAGATCTGTTGACTGGGTGTGAGTGTTTGATTTGTTCAGATGCTCCATCCATCACCACCCTCTTTTGTACCGCTCAGATCAATCACAGTGCTTCATGCAGCGTTGTGATTGGCTTAGGGGTAGGAGCCTGGCTGCCTGCTTCCTGTTCCAACCTGGAGAGAAGACGCGGCACCCGGCGGTGATGGTGGCAATGTAAGTGTTATTTATTCTTTTTTTGTAATGCAGCCCACCCCACCCCCCGCACTTGCCCCTTAACCCACGAGCCCTGCCGGCCGCGGTGGTCCCTGCGTTTGGCGGCCGCATGAAAAGAGTTGGGGGGTGATACTGGCTATTCCTGGGATGGCTGCAGGTAAGAGGGGGGAGGCTGTTGCACCCAAAACTCATGCCACTCGCCATCCCTCCCCGGAAACCCCACTGATTGTGTTTCTCTAAAGTTGTTTCAGGAAACAAAAAAATACTAACAGCCATCCATTTTCAAAGTAGCGAGCAAAAATTATTTCAAAATTAACTTGCGAAAAAGCATATCCATTTTCTGAATCAGGTAGCAATTGCAAGGAATCATAAATGTACCAAAAGCAGAAACTTTGTGAACTACAGCTAGGCCAATAAATAAAGATCCACACGAGACTTTGTTCCTGTAATAAACTTTTGCATTCCATTAGCTGTCACATCTTTTCCTCGGAGTACAAGGAATGTGACTTGGCTTTCCACTAAACAGAGACCTTACTCCTTCCAAACAATGTATTTTTTGCAGTTAGCATGAAGTGGTGAAGGAAGAGGGGGACTTGGGTGACATGATTACAAACACACCCTGTGGCCGTTTCTAAGTTGGGAGATTAAGTCCCCTTGAATCCTGAGGGTCCCTGGGGTCCAACTAGCCCACTAAGTACCTCCAGTAAGTGCCACAGAGCTGCGTTGCACAGAGGTGTAAAAAGGGACATGGCCTGGACCTCCTGTGGCACTTACTGGAGGTACCCGGTGGGCTAGTTGGACCCAGGGACTCTCAGGAGTCAAGGGAACTTAATCCCCCAACTTAAAATATGTCAAAGGGTGTCTTTGCACAGTGCTAAAGGGAGGGGACGGGGCCAGAGGTGATGTATTTAAACACTCCCTGTGGCACGTTTTAAGTTGGGGAATTAAGTCCCCTTCAATTCTGAGGGCTCCTGGGGGCCAACTAGGCCACCAGGTACAAAGGTATAAAGCAGCCATCACCGATGCCAAAAAAGGGTGGGAAATGGAAAAATGGGATGCTTTGAGAAGCTCCCTGGGAGCCAGGGACAAGAGGACCTTTTGGAAAGTGATACATTCTGGTAGTCCTGGTGCTAAATCAACAGTAGACCCAAATTTGGATGAAGAAGTCTGGTGGGAACATTTTGAATCTTTCTACTCCGAGGAAGAATCATTTTCTGATGAGATACCCAAGGGATGCCCAATGGGGATTGATCATTCCCCTGACTTTAGGGAAATTGAAGAACCCCATGTTGATAGTTTTAACATAAGTATAAGGTTAAATGAAATTAAGGGACCTTTACTTAAAATTGCGCCAGGAAAAGCACCTGGCCTTGACAAAATCCCTGGGGATCTTTTTCAAAGTGAACCAACCATCTGGGCTCCATATCTCTGGGTGCTAGTCAATGCCATACTCCAGGGCATGGAGATTCCCCCCAGCTGGGCTGGCACGGAAATAATCCCCATTTTTAAAAAAGGTTCACCACTCTTGCCAGTTAATTATAGGCCAATTAGCCTGATCGATAT
Source organism: Lissotriton helveticus (assembly GCF_964261635.1). Classification (NCBI taxonomy): domain Eukaryota; kingdom Metazoa; phylum Chordata; class Amphibia; order Caudata; family Salamandridae; genus Lissotriton; species Lissotriton helveticus. Next base: position 527,918,421 of record NC_136072.1, read on the forward strand.
CACGCAAAAAATCTTTGCGCGGGTATTGCTGTACAGGCTACAATCCTGGATGGAGGAACGGGAGATATTATCCCCTTTACAGGCAGGGTTTAGGGAAAAGTTGTCCACTTTGGACCAAATACTCAGGATCCAATTATTATACTGGAAGACCGTGTGTCTTGAGTGTGGCAGCCTCTATTTAATATTTGTAGACCTGAGGTCAGCCTTTGATTTGGTCCCTAGGGATAAACTCTGGGCAGTCCTCCATGAGATGGATGGATTCCAACATATCTCACCCATCTCATTAAACGGCTGCACGTGAACAACTTCGCTCGGATCAGGTTCAGTAAGGACGGAAAGTTAACTGCACCAATTCCGATTAAACGCGGTGTCCGTCAGGGCTGCGTGCTTGCCCCAACTATCTTCAGTCTTTATATCAATGGCCTGACAGAGTACTTACTAGACGAGAAAGACCTGGATGCACCTAAGTTAGCCTTCCGAAAAATCTCAGTAATGATGTTTGCCGATGATACTCTATTAGTATAGAAACCGCCTATGGGGATCCAGAGGGTACTCAATAAATTTGAAGCATTCTGTAGTGAAAGAGGCTTAGAAATTAATCTACAGAAAACCAAATTTATGGCATTTAATAGCCCTAAAAGTACAAGATCACACCCCGCATTAAATGGTAAACCCCTCAATAGAGTCTCCTCCTTCGATTATCTCGGTATTACACTCACAGAAACAATGGACTGGAGGGCACAAATTAAAAAATCGTCACTAAAATGATCACAATCATCGGGTGGCATCACGAAGGTCTTTTGTAAGTCTAGCCAGAAACCAGTGAGTCCGGCCATTGAGATATATAAGGCCCAGGCTAGGGGAGGGGCATTATAAGGTGCTGAACTATGGGGCTATACAAAACTAGAGAATTTATCGCAGGTAGAGAACAACTTCTTGAGACAGCTGCTAAAGCTCCCACGGAGCACATCACTGATTCCGCTCTGATTATATTTGGGCCTTATGGCAATTACCGATGTAAATAATTTTAAACCCTTAGTGTACTGGCGACGTCTGGGGGTCACCCCAGAACTTTCACCATATAGGGAGGAATTAAGTGAAGTAATGAATTTAAGGGGGGCAGCCAAACTCCCGTGGCTCGCGTATATAAAGCACACGTTGGTCAGTATAGGGATGGGGGACCTTTGGGCTAATCCTGAGTTTGCCTGCGCCTTACTCCCCAGGAAAGCACTAAAGGCCCAGTACGAAGAGTACAAAATGAGACAGCTATACAGATGCCCCAGAGTAGGTAAGGCAACCTTAGCTTTTTTAGATACTAAAGATAGGTTTAGCTTTGAGCCGGTTTTAGATGACATTAAGCCGGCAGCTGCCAGAAAGCTCTTCCTACAGTTCAGGTATGGGGTTTTGCCTCTCCGTTGTTTCACTTACAAGTGGGGGGTCCGCAAGTTCTGAGATGCCCGGCATGCGTCTTTCCTGAAGAGTAAGTACTCCATGTGTTTTTTAGCTGCCCTGGCTATCATAAGGCAAGAAAACGACGGCTGGTGCAGATTTGCAGAAACCTTGGTACCAGACGTTGCTCTGAGGTATTCAGGATATTGAAAAATGATTGCAGCACCCCGATTGTTTATTCTGTGGCGTGTTTTTTATTTTCTATGTGGTGCACACGGAGACTATTTATAAATACATCCCTAAACTAGAACAAGGACGTGTTTGGTGGCCTATAAGCTATAATCTTATTTTTAATTAGCCGGAAAAAATACCTATTAATGGCTTTTCACCTTCACTTCTTAAAGTAGGTACTGTTATTCTTTTAATATGTAAGATTAGATCACAGTGAGTGCGCTCGCCGACTCCTTATTCATGTTACAGGATAAATCGTAATTTACTAGTTTACATCTGCAATTCTTGGAAAAATTAATTATGTGCAGACGTAACCTGCATGAAAGGGGACATTTGAGAGCAAGAATACAATTTCTGTAGTATGATAACAATATTGGTCATCTGTTTTTAGAAATTCTTTTAAAGTAAATGATTTATTTATTCGCATTATGCACTCCCGAAAGGCGAATCCTTGTTCCTCTCCCTGATAAACCCTCTGCGATTTCCACTCTCTTTTGTCCTTTTTCTTGTTAATTTATTTATTTATTTATTTTATTTATGAGATTTTTATTGCGCAAACAAATACCCGAAGGTGTCTCGGCGCAGGTGTGGGCTAGCGGGACCGCAGCAACAAGATTCACTGGTTAAACAGCCATGTCTTTAAGAGCCTCCGAAAACTCATCAGGTTGGGGGCATTTTTGATATTTAATGGCAGGAGGTTCCAAAGTTTTGGTGTGGCAACCAGGAAACGTCTGTCTCCCCAGGTTACCGTCCTTGTGCGTGGTACTGGTAAGAGGCAGGTGTTGGCAGATCTCAGTGACCTTATGGGAATGTACCGCTGAAAGGCCTCGGTCAGAAACTTGGGTCCGACGCCGTGTACTGCTTTATAGGCAATGCAGAGGGCCTTAAATTTAATTCGGCTCTCCACTCTGAGCCAATGAAGCTGGCGAATGGCGAGAGTGGTAGGCTGGCGGCGAGGGATGTGTAAAAGAATTCTAGCAGCCGCATTCTGCACTGACTGTAGTTTAGACAAGACAGATTTCTGAGAATTAAGAAAAAGAGCATTTCCATAATCCGTTTTAGAGAATACCAAGGTGGTAACTAGAGTCTTCCCTGCTGAGATGGGGAGGTAAGGCAGCAGTTTCTTGATTTTCTTTAAAATAAAGAAAGCAGAGGAGACAACCTTGTTGACATGGAGGTTGAATGTTAGCTTGCTGTCAAAGATGACTCCAAGATTCCTCGCCTTTTCAACTGGGACAGGTGGAAGGCCCAGCTGGTTAGGCCACCATGTGGAGGACCATTCTGGGGAGAGATTACCAAAGGTCATAACCTCGGTTTTGTCCGAGTTAAGCCTCAGGCAATTGGAAGACATCCACAAACTAACATCAAGCATAGCCTCCTGGAAATTAGCTGCCACCGCTGTGCCATTCTTATGGATCGCCAGCACCAGTTGGGTGTCATCTGCGTAAGATGTTAATCTGACCCCATGGGCCTTTATTACCCTCGCTAAGTCCGCTACGTAGATGTTAAATAACGTGGGACTTAGCGAGGAGCCCTGTGGTACTCCACAAGGTATTGCAGAGACGGGGGAATAGAAGTTACCCAACTTAACTGTCTGGGTGCGGTCGGCCAGGAAAGATGAGATGAGATCTCTGGCCGAACCGTTTATCCCCAGCGCTGTGACACGGTCGACCAAAATAGCATGGTCGACAGTGTCAAATGCTGCAGACAGATCCAGTAGAATCAAAATGGCCGCACCTCCCTGGTCCATAATGGCTCTAATTTCATCGGAAGCTTTTATTAAAGCGGTCTCCGTTCCGTGTCCTTTCCTGAAACCGAACTGCGTTTCGTCCAAAAGTTGGTGGGTGTCGACGAACTCTGAGAGTTGTTTGTTCATCAGAGCTTCACAAATTTTGGCAGGAAAGGGGAGACAAGCAATTGGTCTGTAACTAACCGATGCAGTAGGGTCCAGGGAGGGCTTCTTTAGGAGAGGCTTAATAACAGCCTTTTTCCATGGAGCGGGATACTCGCCAGTTTGAAAGGCAGTGTTGCAGATTTCCATAAGCGGGTAAGATATTACCTTACTTAGGTTGGCCATCACTGAGGGAGGACAGGGGTCCAGAGGGGATCCAGACTTGGTGATGGAAATGAGTCTGCAAATTTGATCTTGTGTAGTAGAGCCAAATGACAGGAGGGGGTCATGGTCCCTGTAGGATATTTCATTGCTGCTAACAGTAGGTCTAATCGCTGCATCCCCACCAAAAGATGCATAAATATCTGCCACTTTGGTGGTAAAAAAAGTGGACAGAGCATTGCAAAAGGGCTGGGAAGGTTCAACTCCAAGGCCAGAGAGAGGGGTGGATAGAGAGGTAACCACTGAGAATAATTCTCTGGCCGAGTTCTTAGCATTCTCTATTTGAGTGGAGAAAAAGACCATTTTTCGAGCAGTAATAGCCCTTTTATATATAGTTAGAGCATCTTTGTAGGATTGCTTAGCTATGGGGCAATAGGATTTCCTCCAGTGTCTTTCTAAGTTCCTACAGTGTTGTCGGTGGAGTCTAAGCTCTTCTGTGTACCATGGCGCCGACGGAGATGCTCTGTTAGGTCGAATAGATTGTTCCGGGGCTACCTGATCAGCAGCATTTCTAATCCAGTCATGGAACTCGGAGGCTGTGGGGACAGAGTTGAGTCCTCTGGTAAGGGAAGATAATGTCAGAGTATCTGCCATCTTGGGGATGTCAGCATTCTTCCAGGCACGAATTCCTACCCTACTGGGTGGCCTGGACGAGGAGGGATTGACTGGGCGAGTGTGAATGCCAAAAATAATGGCTCTGTGGTCAGTCCACGTGAGAGGTAGAATATCTAATATAGAGATGAGGGAATTATTAGTGAATACACCATCCAAAGTGTGTCCCGCCTGATGGGTGATTCCCTTCACCAGTTGTTGAAGTCCTAGGGTTAAGAAATCAGCAGTAAGTTGCATGGTATCATGGTTTCCCTGCTCTTCCAGCGGGAAGTTGAAATCTCCCAGAGATTAATAAGAGCGGTAGGCATTTTCTTCCATCTATTATACATATGCGCCAACAGTGTTCATAAATGGATTTCTTTATTTCTTTTTTTTTTTAAACTTATTTTTAATGTAATTGATTCTTGTTGCATATTTGTATGTACTCATGTGTACTGTGTTTGTACTTTTGAGGTCATATTGACCGAAATAAAGTTCTCTTGAATGAATGAGTAAACGATCAAGGGCTGATCAATAAGAAAAAGAGTATCATGATCTAGTGAATAAATTGCAAACAAGAACACATTGTATTGTAATGAAAACTGATAAGAGGGGCAATATTGTGTCGTGGGCCACAAAAGGCATACTCGGAAGAGGCTTACTTGCAATTAAATGATGTAGAGTGTTATTGTAGGGAGCCAAGACAGAAGATGAAGAGTTCATGGTTGAAGGGTGTATAAGGACTTAAGTCAACGGAGAGACCAGGGTCTCCTCAGTCAGGAGGAGTATCAGTCTTTAAAGAAAGATCACCCAGTACAACTGTGTTTTAGGTTTAAAGCATTTTATTATCGTTTCCACAACAAGGAAAAACAATACATACAAGGAATACGGTAAGCACGATAATGCAAAGCAAAGACTCTCATCAGAGACGCCATCAACATTAGAATATGACCAACTATACGCCTACAGAGCCCCATCAGGAGCATGAGCGGCATGACTTACCCATTCCAAACCCAAATTAGAAAAACACCCCCCCAACTCCCTTCCCTCCCTGCCCGAACTCCCCCCACCCTACCCCGTGCCTGTGCTAGTGTCCAATAGTCCTTTATATTCTCAAAGAAGCACTGCGTACATCCCATCCTCCCCCCTCTCACCAATCATGGAATCGGGGCGGTCAACCGCATCAGCCTGAGATATCGTGGACAAGTGATCTCTTTGAACTCTGATTGTAACAGGACTCTAAAAGGCTGCCACAGGTCATCAAATTTGTCCACCTCCCCTGCCACCGTGAGGGACATCTTTTCCATCCCCAAAACATGCCACAGCCTGTGCAACCAGCCCGTGATAGTGGGAAGAGTGGTGGTGCGCCAGAATATAAGTATGTTCTGGATCGCCGATCCTAAAGCGATCGCTATGTGTCTGCCCCTTCTAGATCGCAGTGGGTACATCAGTCCATTGGGTAACCCCAGTAGAACATAGGCAGGAAGGCGTGGCATTTTGATGTCAAAGCACTGGTCCAGCTCATCTAAGACCTCCCGCCAGTACGGACCCAGCAACGGGCAATCCCATAAAATGTGCGTGAGTGTACCTGTTTGCCCACATTCGCGCCAGCACGTGTCTTGGATGTGATGGTTCATGTCGTGCAACCTCTGAGGCGTGTAGTACCAGTACGTGGATACCTTCGTAAAGGTCTCCGTGAGTCCAGTGTGGTATGCCGAGTGCCGTGCTCTATAGGAGATGTCGTCCCATTCCTTGTGACTCAGCGCCCTCCCCAGCTCTCGCTCCCAGCGAGCCCTCCCGGGGTTATAAAAGTGGTGTGAGGGGGGTTGTAGGAGCCGATAAATGTCCGAGATGAGCTTGGCGTCCGAAGAACGTGTCGCAAGCCACATCTCATATGGAGTGAGTTTGCGATCGGCCAGGTCCCGCACCTGCGGCTGTAGCGCCCAGTGGCGGACTTGCATGTAACGCATACGCTCCGTCTCGGGCAAATGGTATTCCCTGCGCAGGTCATCAAACGGCACAGCGCCCTCCGAGCCATAAATATGAACCAATGCACAGCACTTGGCCGCTTGCCAGAGCGAAAACGCTCCAGGTTCCGTCCCGGGCCGGAAGTCGGGGTTCCCCGCCAATGGCGTGAGCGGCGACGGGAAGGTGGTGAGCTCATTCCTAACACTCACGGCATCCCAAACCCGAAGCGTGGTCTGCGTGACTAAGGACGCATAGAGATTAGGGGGCCGATGAATCCGGCGCAGGAAGGGTATCTCTTGTAAAGTCCTACCCGCCACCGCCTGATCTTGAAACAGCCAGTGTCTGTCAGATTCCCATTTACTCCACTCCACCAAGTATCTCAGCTGCGCCGCCTGGTAGTATTTGTGCAAGTCCGGGATGCCAAGGCCACCAGACTCAGGCGCCAGCGTGGAAAGGGCTCTCCGGAGACTGGGTTTACGACCCTGCCAAACAAATCTTGCGATGTCGGCCTGGGCCTGCCGTATCCACCCTTTCGGCGGTTGTAGTGGCAAGGCCCTAAACAGGTACAGCACCTGCGGCAGGAGAGTCATTTTTACAGCAGCGATGCGCCCCAACAGCGAGAGCGTACCTTTGCTCCAACGGAGCAACTCCTCCTTCAGCTTCTTCCCTAAGGCCGCATAGTTAGCCGTGACCATGGCAGGCAGGGATGGCGCCAGCAGTACCCCCAGATACGGGATCAGGTCTCTAGACCACTGCATGGGGAATCGTTCTTGTAGTTCCAGCCTGGTAGCGGAGGCGAGCGAGACGTCAAGGGCCATAGACTTGCTCATGTTCATTTTAAACCCCGCCACTGCCGCAAAAGCGTCCAGCTCAGTAAGACAAGCAGGGAGCGCTTCTTTCGGGTTGTCCAACATAAAGATCACGTCATCCGCATACAGGCTGATGGTGTGAATGTAACCCCCCATCCTGACACCCGTCACTTCCGGGTTTCGTCTAATCCTCTGAGCAAACGGCTCCATGTACAGAGCAAAGAGCAGTGGGGATAGGGGGCACCCCTGTCTGGTTCCCCGTTCTATTGCGAATCGGGCAGAGTTGCAACCGTTGACCCTCACGGTCGCAGTAGGAGATTTGTAACAGTTGAAGATGAGGGCGCGGAACTTCTCACCCATCCCCAGTTTGCAAAGCACCTTCTCAAGGTAGGGCCAGTGCACGCGATCGAACGCCTTCTCCGCGTCCACCGAAAGCAGCATGCGTTCCCCAGGGACCCGGGAGGCTTTCTCCAAAACGTGGATCACCCTCTTGGTGTTGTCCACCGTCTGCCGACCCGGGACAAACCCGGCCTGATCCGGGTCCACCAATCCCGGGAGATGAGGCGCCAATCGCGCCGCCAGAATTCCCGTGTAGAGCTTGAGGTCCACGTTGAGCAGCGAGATCGGTCGATAGGACGCGCATTCAGTACGGTCCTTCCCCGGTTTAGGGATAACCGAAACCGTCGCCCCCAGTAAGTCCGTGGGGATAGCCCCGGGCTCTGCAAAGGAGTTAAAAAGTCGCGTCAGTAGTGGGGTTAGCTCCTGGCAAAACGTTTTGTAGAAGAGTGGAGTATAACCGTCGGGTCCCGGGGCCTTTCCATGTTTGAGTCGGGAGATAGCCCCGATCACCTCCTCTGGGCGAATATCCCTTTCCAGGTGATCCGCCTGTTCCGGCGTGAGTACAGGAAGGTCGACCGATGCAAGGTATTCGGTCTCGGCCTGGGCCGAGGGAGGCTCACCGGCGTATAGGTCCGCATAGTATCTGCGGAAGCCGTCCGCAATCTGGCTGTCCTCAGAGGCCAACCCACCCCCGGGTACGGACAGTTCATTGACCCTCTGGAGCTGGTGTCGCACTCGAAGTTTATTCGCCAGCAACCGGCCGCAGCGGTCACCACCAGGATAGTATGCGTGTTTCAGGCGTAGCGCAGCATATTCCGCCCTGTCCAAGTCCAGCGCAGAGAGAAGCTTCCGCGCCGCCTTGAGTTGCCTCCAGACCCTGGGGGCCCCCGTCCTCTGGTGCACCAGTTCTAGCTCCCGAACCGAGCTAGTAAGCTCGTCCCTCTTCCGCTGTCTGTCCCTATTCTCCGCCGAGGAGATAGAAATGAACTCACCCCGGAGCACCGCTTTCAGGGCTGCCCACTGCGTCGCCAGGGAGGTATCATCGTTCTCGTTGTGTTCCCGGTACCCAGCAATCGCAGTCCGAATCTTAGTCAGTACGTCTCGCCTATGTAACAGGGTATCCCGGAGGCGCCAGACCCGCGCGAAGGAGACACCGGCGGCAGCTGGAAGCATCCCGACACCGGAGCATGGTCCGACAGCGTGAGAACCCCTATGTCAGAAGCAGTCGCTAGCGCAGCCAGCGGTCCCGACACCAGGAGGTAGTCCAGTCTGGCGTAAGTCCTATGTGCGTGAGAGTAGTAGGAATAGGCTCTTGAAGTGGGGTGTAGGTGTCTCCATAGATCGTGCATGTCCAGGTCCCCCAAGTGTGAGGCGCTAAGCTGCGAGATTTCCCCAGTTTGGGGGTGGCGCTGCGCGGACCTATCTAAAGATGAATTAAAGACCATATTCAGGTCGCCGCCAATAAGTATGTGCCTATCTGGGGCAGTGTTCCCGCTAACGTGCGCGGCTGAGCGCGCGCCCACGTTTAGGGCACCAAGCGCGCAGTGTCCCCTCTGAGGCGCGCACAAGTTCTCGCCGCCGCCCGCTTTTAATACGCGAGGGGCGAAAAACGGCAATTTACTGGTTGCCTGAGCCCTTTGTGAAAGTATTCCTGTTAATCACAGCGCCCGTCATGCGCTGCAATCAACAGGAATGCTTTCACAAATGCCCCCATCAGCCCGCAGCCTCTCACAATTGAGTAAAGACATGTAGCAAGTTCAAAAGGAGAGGTGTGCTTTACACGTTGTGCTTTCAGACTTGCTTAATTTCTTTTCCAAATAGAGCGCAGCTGGGTGCTGATTGTGCGCCATTGTAAAAGGATTCCTGTTAATCACAGCGTCCATCAAGCGCTACAATTAACAGGAATATCCCAAATGGCCCATAATCAGCACCCAGCTGCGCTCTATTTGGAAAAGAAATGAAGCAAGTCTGAAAGCACAACGTGTAAAGCACACCTCGTGCTTTTGAACTTGCTACATGTCTTTACTCAATTGCGATAGGCTGCGGGCTGATGGAGGCATTTGTGAAAGCATTCCTGTTGATTGCAGCGCATGACGGGCGCTGTGATTAACAGGAATACTTTCACCTATGCCCACATAATTCACATGCAATGTAACGTCCATGAATGCACAGCTGCCTGTCTTTGAAGGTTCTATTCGCCATGTGTGGACTGCGAGTCGAAACTGAGAGGAAAGTCGATTCCCTTTTTGTAGGGAAATAAACAGGAGAGCGACTGCTGATCTTAGGTTTCCTAGCAGTACTATTTTCACAATCCTAGCTTCCTTTGACTGGCATTACCGCCCTCACCCCTGTTCACATGCGTACGCACTACGCAGACACCAAGCTACATGGGTAGATTCCGACTGTGGAACATCAGGCAAACGGAGGAGCTCATCGATAATGGAGCTATAGTTCAGAGGCGACGAGAATGCAGGCATTCTGGCGTAGGCGGCCTTTCCTCAGCTAGCGCCCCGGGCAAAACCAGATTTAGCCTCTCTCCGAAACGATATGGGGACAAGGTCACCAATGGTCTCACTACAAAGTGTGCACACTTTACTTGTCTACTATGTGGAAGGGAAACTGTTCCAGGAAGCTTCGGTGTCTCTCGGAAGGGGAGCGCCCTGTGCTTGGGCCCAGCTCACCCATGCTATAGGCCGGACCTGCATAATGGGCAAGTTACACAATATTAAACTTACCAGAGCAGTTACTTTCCCAGCTCTAGATGTAGGTTTTTTTCCAGTATGACAGAACGTACACAAACAAACCTACGTCACGCTGAGAACCACAGCTGATTGGCAGTCCAGTGTTTAAGAAGGGGTCTCACTCGCTAGCATGGCAGGACGCAGAGCACTGTAAAAACTGTGGAGGTTGCTGCTAGAGGGCAGAACTATATATAGTCTCGCCAGCACCAACACAGCCAGTGACAAATAACACGAAGGTTATCACAATAACCACATGAGGCATGAGAGGAATAGAAATATAGAGGCATAGAAAGACAAATGATAAACAATGAAAAATTGCTCACAGTAAAGTGGAAAATAACTTTATTACGAGTTGCCGTTTATTTAACGTGCACTGGATGGAGTTACATATTTTGTGTCTTGCGACAATGTTTTATGTGGGATTCAGTGTCAATAGTCACGGTGTAGGGAAGACACAGTAAGAATGGCTATGTAGTGGACTAATAGCTAATATCAGAATAAGAAACATGCATAGTGCTTGAATTGTACCTTTAAGTGACGGAGATTACCAATCACAGATACATCAACCTTTACACCTGCCACTCTCCATGCAGTACTGAAGCTCACCATTTATTTAATGATATGGAATAATTTCCTCTTTAATGCTCTTGCCCAGTCATCCCTTCTCTCCTCATTCTAAGTGTGACATCTTGCTCTACTGAGTTGGAGAAATGAGGCAGGGGAAGAACAGATGTATTGTGAATGGCAAAGGAAGAGATGTAAAGAAGGGGACAAGCGGGGTAATAGTACAGGTAAGGTAAAGAGATGCTGAACATATGGCGAGATTCAAGCTAAAGAGATGAAGGTGAAGTAGCCAGAATGAAAGCTGCCGGGGGGAAGAGGTAGGCAAATGGTTTTACATTCAGGTCGAGTGACAAGAAAATGCAAACGAGGGACAGGGTAGAAATTCAAAGATAATCGTGACAGAAGGAGGGGAGTTTGAAGAGCTAAAGCGGGAGAGAGGCGTGAGGTGTTTAGAGAAATGGAGACAACAGATGCAAAGTAGACAAAGAGTGGTGAGGATCAAAGGGCGGAAAAGTTATAAAAGAGGCTTAGGTAGACTGGTCAGGAAAAGACAGTGGTGAAGCGAAGAGAAAGATAAAGCAAGGGAGTGATGGGTAGAGAGACAAGTTGTAGAGAGAAAGGAGGTGAAGCAGAGATATAGAGGTGACGTAGTTAAAGAGAGGCAGTGTTGATATAGAGGCAGAGAGACAAGGTGAGGTAGAAAGGAAAGTGGCAAAACAGGCACAGCGGTGATGTAGAGATGTATAAAGAGGGCAGGTAAATTAAAAGAGGGTAAACTGAAATAGAGAAGGAGGTACAGAAAGAGAGAAGAGAGCGAGAGCAAGTAATGATTGATAGGAGTAGAGGTAGAGAGAAGAAAGGAAGAGAGATGGGATAGAAAGAAGTGGTCACACAAACAGAAGTGATATAGTGAGAGGTGGAGTAGAATAAGCTGAAGTACTTAGTTAAGATGCAAGGTAAGGAAGGATGTGGCGGAGTGGTGAGGAAGGGATCAGGTGAAAAAAGGTAGAGATGAGAGAAGAATTTAGAGGTGAAATAAAGAGATGAGATTGAGAGAGATGCAAGAGGTGAGATGGAAACAGAGCAGTGAGGTGCACAAGTAAGGACAGGGTAGAGAGAGGCAAAGAACAGAGTGCTAGGGAGGTAGAGATGTAGAGGTAGGTACAGAAAAGCGAGGCTGTGTGAGGTGTGGTAGAACGGTGTATTTGAGAGAGATGGGAGCTAGAGAGAATTTCAATAGAGATAGAAGAGGCAAGTATACACAGATCTAGAGCTATGTAATGGGAAAGGTAGAAGACGGGGGTTGAAATAAGAAGAGAGATGATGTTGCAGAATAAGTAAGGCAGGATTAGGTAGTAGATGTACAGAGAAGTCTCATAAGTAGTTGGAGAGAGGGGTATATAGAAAAATTAGATCGAGAGAATATGGGATAGGAATGGCTGCTGTATGGTGATCTAGCATGTACCCCATCCCTGACTGCCCAACTACATGTACATCTGGTATCCTGACTTATTTAGACTATGGCGGCATGCTAATCCAGCGTGTACTCAGAGGCCTAACTGTGCAAGGCCGAGGACACTTCAAGCATGCTCTCATAGTGGACAGAGGATTGTTGTTCCTGTCCTGCTTTTAGCACACACTGGCGGTGGCAACATACTGTGTTTTGAGATTGATAGTGTGACCAGAACATTTTATTTGAGATAGTGGGAGAGCAGCTTACTGCCTCTCTCTTGCAAAATGTAGCTGTTATGTCAATACCCAAAACCTTGCGCTGACATCATGTATGCATGTTCACTGCTTTGTGTGCATGAGTGAATATTGAAGCCATTGAAATCTATTTTGGATACCACTAGTTTAGAATAGTACAAGATGGAGGATGAAGATAGCTACTCTAGATAATGGAAGTGTATTGCCTGCATTCCGACGACTGAAGGGTGGAGATCCAGACACTAAAGTGAGGAGGATGGAGAAAGAGCTAATTTTACAAATTCCATGTAGATTGTTTTAGCAAGGGGTTGCTGATTTGCTCTTCCAAACTGAGCCCCTCTGTGGCGTTTCGATAAGAAGGAAGGGGCTGCAGTTTCTGTTGTCTAAGTTGAGATGTTTCTGGGTCTGGCCTACTTTCTTCGACATCCTTTTTGCCCTCCCTTTCTCTTTCCCTCTATTTTCCTGATTCTTTCTCCATCTGTTATGGTTTCTACCCTGCATTTAGAAAAGGAATGCAGCAAGTTTTTAGATAGTGCGAACTCCACCCAAAAGTATTGGAGCGCTTTAGATGATTTATTATTATATCTTTTTTTGTATGCATGGGGAGATTCATTGATTTGCCCAGAATCACAGGATGTTAGGCTGACCCGAGACTAAAAACCCATCTCCTAAATCGATAGCTCGAGCATTAGCCACAACCCCAACCACAAGAGCAGAAGCATTTTCAATATTATATACAACTTGATGCAAAAAACAACCATTGACAAAGCCAATAGTCTTGGCTTCTTGTAGGTGTAATGTTACTTGTCTTATATATCCGAATGCAATGACAGAAGCAGCAAAATATCAGTAGGGTGGCACACTATGCGATGCACATATTTTTTGTGTAATTGCTTTTAAGCCACACCCTTAACTGCATCGAATACGCCCCTTTGAAAGATCACCGAGTATTTTCATTCCACTCAAAGCCCTGGTCTACACACGCGGTCAGGTTCTTGGCGCACATAGCCTTGGCTGCAGCGCACACAGACCTAACTCTGTTGCACACAGAGGAAAATAATTAGAGGGAACATTGATCTGGGGTAGTCGCGATGTCAGCTAAAGCAGACTGCAAAAACAAATCCTGGCGATCATTAGTGCTATATGCTGAGCCCACCGTGAAAAAGAAACCCCCTATCCTAACCCTATAAGCCAGGAGCCTCCCCTTTTGTTCCGCCACTTTGTGCAGTACCTCCCCTCTGAACTTCCCAGACACCAAGATGGCGACCCCCGCTGTTTTAGACGTCCCAGAGGAAAAAAGCTGAACCGGGAACTTCGGAGACCTCAACCTGGGACAGTCACGGGCCAGAAGGTGAGTCTCCTGCAAAAGGCATATATCCGCCTGGGTGCTCTCGAGGAGGGACAGTATCGCCCTGCGTTTGACCGGGTTATTCAACCCCTTCACATTAAGGGTCACAATCCTCAGGGCCATGAACAAACAAAGAAATCACAGCGTTAAGTGGGCCTGAATGCATGGTTAGCACCTCACAAGGCGGGAATGCAGGTCGAAACAAGTGCACCAGAGAGCCATGCAAGGGCATCAACAGGTCGGTGACAAGTGGGCCAGAAGCATCAGAAGGTCCCAGCCAGCCAGGCAGCATGCGATGGAACAAAAGCCCTGCAGAGCTAGCACGATAACCCACCCACTGGCCCAGCGTGGGAAGGACAAGGCAGTAACAGCTACATGGAACCTCAGCGGGCACCCAGCCTACAGACTGAATCCCCACTCGAGTGGACCCCCCCCCACCCCTGTAAAGCGGCAGGAGAGCACAAGAAGCACAACATGAGACAAATGAGGCACAACCCGAACCCCGAACCCCCCCATCCCCACACCCCAAACAATCCCCAAACACCCCAACTCCCCACATCTCCACTCCACCTCCGCAGCCCTACCCAGTTCCCCTCCCACTTCCCACAACATCAACCCCAACTTCGCGGAAATCCCCAATGTCCCAGTCCAGCCCCTAACGGGCAAGTCTGTGGTAAAGTGTCCGAGTGGACGTCCAGCCACCATCAATGCTCCCCCAGAGCCCCCCGCCCCCCCGGAACCCTCAAACCTGCAGTGCCGGTGATGCCAAGACGATCTCCCCCCGGATGATGCTCAGGCCGTCACGGCCATGTCACTAGGCGATGTGGAGCCGGATACCTCCCTTATGGCGCTGTCCATTTCCGCCCTGATCGTAGGAGAGTCCGGCCTAGATGGCTGAGGCGTGGTCCGGCGCCGTCGAACTGTCTGCCAGCCCTCTCTAGAAGTGCGTCGGCGAGGTGTCGGTGCTTCTTCATCCGTAGCGGTGATACCCAGCACTCCACACGTGTCCTGGAGGGATCTCATTTGGTGCAGCGTTCCGTTCCACCGGAAAATAAGCCTGAAGGGGTGTCCCCAGGAGTACTGCGTGCCATGCTCCCTCAGGAAATCTGTTGCGATTTTGAAGGATTTGCGTTTCTGCAACGTGATCGCGGACAGATCGTGATACAAAGTAATTTGGTGACCTCCGAAGCTCACCGGTTGTTTCTGACGTGCTTCACGGAGGATCCTCTCCTTCAGAGGAAAGTCCGGCAGAAAGGCCAAGATATCCGGAGGCGGCGCCGCGGCTCGGCGTGGCGGTCCAACTCTATGCGCTCTGTCAATCCTCACAGGAAAGTCCTCCGCTTCTCCCAGGATATCCCGAAACAGACCCCGTAGGTAGGCCGCTATGTCCTCCCCCTCTTCGTTGGACGGGACGCCTCTGACCCTGATGTTGTTGCGCCTGGACCGGTTCTCAAGATCCTCGGCATGGGCCTGCAGGTCGATCTGTTGATCCCTAAGCCGTAGTACTTCCTGTTGCAGCTGCGTGATCTCCTCGTCTCTGGCTTGATTAGCGTCCTCAATGGTGGCGACCCGTTCTCCAAGCGAATCGACTTCCCTCCGCACCTCTCGGACCTCGCCAGCAACCTCCTGTTTCAGCGTCTGAAAGTCCTCCCTGAGTGTGCTAAACAGCGACTCCAGAAAGGATCTGGTGACCGGGGGCTCTCCTCCTTCTGCTCCACGAGAGCCGGTCGAGGGACTCGGTGCCGGTTGGGATCTGTCCTGCCTCGGGGCGCCCCTGTTCAACATCTCGGGCAAGGTACGCTCACCCTTCTTGCCCCCTCTGTTGCCCGACATCGCAGAGGCGACGGCGCTCTGCAGCGAGAGAAGGCTGGCTGAGTGTGAGTGTGTCCGTAAGGCACGTGGGCTCCAGCAGCAGGCCTCACCAGTGCAACCCGGGGGGTCCGGGCAACGACCCCCGCCCGGGCGACATAACCAAAGCTCCCCAGCCAACTAGACAAAAGAGGGTCACGACCAGCCCCAGCTGCAATACTCTCCCGGTACTCCTCCGCTTCCCCGAAGTGGGTCGCCTCCCCGCCGCCAGGCCTCCGGCCGCCGCTCTAGTCCACCACAGTCGTCCGGGTCAGCCTCGCTGCTTCGGGTGACTCAACACCAGACAGGCGCACTCCGGCCACCATCCGTCAAACAATCAAGCATCTAAGGGGCCCCAGGGCCAGCACCCGGGTCCAGGAAGCCCACCAGGGGGCGAGGGGCGGTAGGACAGGCCCAAAGTGCCGTGACCCGGTGTCGGGCAGAACCGCCGCCGTCAGCAGTAGCCTCCCTCCCAGGCCCTGTGCGCAGATCACTCACTTGCCACTCCAAAGCAGTCTTGCTTGCCTCTCTCCGGCCGGGCAGGGAAGGACGTGTCACCAGGGTTCAGTTCGGGCCGTTCCCGAGCCGGGGCCCGCCTAGGAAGTCCGTCGGCGCCACCGGCCCGCTAGGCCCCACCACTCCGGCGATCCCCGGGGTCGCGTAGCGCGTCTCTCCGGCTCCTCCCACTAGTAGGTGCGGAAGGCTCCTCTCCGCTATGGCTGCCGCCTCCTCCCTGTCAGGGCGCACCAACGCCTCGGGGGGGGGGGTCTCTCAGCCGGGCCCCTCAAGCCAGTGGGCCCGGGAACTCACCGCCACACCGGGGCACCGCGGGCCAGTCACTCCTCCTCCGCCCGGCCTCGTGTGTGCCGCAATGTCCGCCCGTCCCAGGGGCTAGCGCTGCGAGGAGCCGTTCTCCGCCCCCGCGTCTCCGGAGGCACCAAAACTGCTCACGCCGGACACACGGTCGCCTCCGCTCTCCTCTCCGCCAGATCTGGGGGAGATCAGCGAGGTAGGATGGGTCAGGGGCTCCGGGGACTCAGGAGCTCACATGGAGAGCGACTCGTCAGCCCGCCATCTTGGCCAAGCCCCTACAACTGTGTTTTATCTAATTCCGAGAACACATAAAGACATGGTCAACCACTCGGGACGCCGGATCATTATTTCTTCAATTACATTCAGAGACAACGTATTCTCTTCTCAGCATGTGAAGCTAGAAACTCTTTATTCACTGGCATCGAGCCCTGGGCTCCTGGCAAGTATTATGCCCTTGAAGTTACAGTCTCCTAATATGTTAAAGCATCCACCAGAACCCGTTAAAATGTTTATATTACATACCCAACTGTCTGTATACCAGCACAAACTGTGTGTCAGTGCTATAGTTCCTTGTTTCTTTCTAAAGCTTTTCTGGTCGAAATGCTCCATACTCGTTGTAAATAAGTATTTTCCATAAATTGAAGTAAAAGCCTTTAGTTTCACATCCCAGCTCTGTTTAGAAACTTGTCTCTTGCAATTCAGCTTCAAGCGTATTTGTATTCACTGACTAGGACATTTTCGAAGCAGCATTTTTCTATAAGATACAATCCTGCACCTCACAATGGTACATTTGTACAAATAATACCTTTTGCTACCCATTTGGACTCACAAAGGGAAGGGAGTACGCAGTGGGCATCCTCCTGTTCTTTGTGATTGGTATGCAGCGTATCAGTGGGTTGAAAACCATTGATGAGGCCCTCAGTCCCGAAGAGGGTGGTAGGGGATTTGCAAAGTGGAAGCTGTCACCAAGGACAGCTCCCGCCTTGTGGATGGTGGCTGCCATCATTGGTAGGACCACAAAGCAGTACACCCTTTCCGATGCCATTCACAGAATGCCAAGTTTTGTTTCTGTAAGGAGTGCAAAAGTAGGAATAGTGGTCTGCTGTCCATTGAGAGTCTCCATCCCTGCATTTGCAGCCCTTCCACGGGCAGTCAGAACAGGGCTGCAGTCAACGATGGCCGGTCATTAAAGGAGGAGAAACCCCACTGCCCCCATGCCTTTTGCAAAGCCTGATGAGTGCCTGTAAGGCTGTGGGCAGGTAAGCCTGACAGACGCTCTCGGGGTCAGTCAGTCAGGTAATTTACATTGAACAAAATGCACAGGTGCCTGCCAGCCTGAGCCAAGCTTTGCCAGGCTGAAGATTTCGCAACCCTGCGGGCGTGACCTCAGCAGCCCAGCAAAGTCTTTAGATAGCCTCCCACTCATGACAAGGGGTAGCATCACTGATAGACTCAGACCTGGGCGCTCCAGGTTTTAGCTTTGAAGTGTTCATGGCTGACTGCCCACCATGATGCCCAAACACGGTGTGGGTCAACAACTCTCTCTGACCCCTTCCCACCATGTGAGGAGGCAGGGAAGATCTTGCTCTACTTGGCTGACCCATGACATGGTCAGCCAATGAGAGGCGGTGGCGGGATATTTCCGCTGTCTTACTTTCTTGAAGCCTCCGGAAACTACTGAGGCCTTACTGCTTCTCCCACACCTGATGTCGCCGCAGTCAGTAAGTCCTTGATGAATGTTGGATGCATGTGTGTATGTACAATGCATGTGTTTGTGCGTGTGCTGTGAGTGGGTGTATGCATGTGCTTGTGAATGATGGGTGTATTTGTGAGCACTTGTGAATGGATGGGTGTCATTGAGTGTGCATGTGGATGAGTGCGAGTATGTGTGTCTTCATGGAGGGAAGTATGTGTGTGTGCATGCATCACCACAAATGCATGTTACTGGCCACAACTGTCTCCTGTCTCATACATAATAATGCAATAAGACAGGAATTTTTGAACCTCATGCCCTTGGGCATTTTGCGGGGAACTAATTATGACATCATTCGCAGTATGCAAAAATTACTGGCTAGATTGCGACCTGACCGACGTACATCAGACCCATTCTGCTGTGGCCAGAAAATCAAACTTCTTACTCTTCTGACTTCTCTGTGCATTGAGATGGGCAGAACACCGTATACTCTCTGCATAAAGGACGTTCTGTAGAGAGAAATGTTTGCTGATCTCTAGGGATTCTATGCTAAAGGATAGATGATCTCAGTTCTGGTTTCTGAAGCTTGTGTATTGGGAAAATCCATACATATAAACATGCAACAACCAAAAAAAAAGGTAGCACTTCACTTGCAAAACGTGTCTGCTGTTTTCATTGTTTTTGATTAATTTCTAGTCGATTTGTGTTGATCTGGAGCCTTTTCAGTAGTATCTGATTTAATAACTTAAATTCCTGGGAAAGTGGTGTAACTATCAGGTGCGTGGGGGGGGGGGGGATCTTACCAGGGAATCTCGCATCATTTTTTCACAGACTTTGGCTCTCTGTATGACAAAAAAACGACACAGCAGACATATATAAGGGGAAAAAATCCTTTTATTTATTTTTTAACATAGTCTCTTTTTAAATAAAAATTTAAAAATGGACACCGTCAAAAAAAGGTGTCAGCCCTAGAACATAACAATCACTTTGTGTACATAAAAAGATGCTATATACAACCAAAGAGCCAGGAATCTACGATATGAATGTCATATGGAAGATCGAGCTGCTTAGAGTGTTCACCGAAGCGAGGAACACCGTCAGAGCACTGTCTATGAGGCAGCATGCCATTGGCGTTGGCGATCTAATGGTACTAGGTTCTTTTTCATCCCTGCTTTCCCCCTTTCGCGACTATTTCACAATTTTCCTGTCCCTCCAGTTTTTCTCTTTTTCCTACTTGTGTGTTAGTGCCCACAACCTACAACCACAAGAACAAATAAGGCAATGGTGGGCATAATGGTGGACATAGTAGATTTCAAACACTTTGAGGGATTTTTTACAGAAAAAACACGATTAGTCAACATCTTTCCCTACAAGAAGTCAATTACATAGCCACATCAGATTTCAGAAGAAGAATTGAGAGAGAACACAGGCAACCAGAGGCTATCAACGATTGTTGCTGATTTATCACCAGATCGATCTATTCCTGATCCCCAGAGGGTCCAATTTTATGAGCTTTACATTATCACCCACAATTATGCCTAAAGGAGTTATAGGGATCCAGGCCAACTTCACTAATGATCGGACACATCCATATAAAAGGCTCCTTCAAGACAGTGGGAAATCCGCCTAAGGCAAAGTAAGTATCAGTTGTTTACAGAAGAAATCCAAGAATTCTAGTTTGTGTAAAAAGACTGTCTGCAGTTACTGTGAATCTGTGTCCATGGAGACAGGTGAAGAGACCCAATAGCAGTAGTCTGACTTTGTGCAGTTCTTTAGCCACCCAGAAGATGGAGCCACCTAGAAGGTGTCACAAATACCTCCAGTCTTCTAATCTATGCCCATTACACTGTGTCATGTCACTCTGTGTTTGTATTTGTGTATCCGACTATTCGCCAAGCTTTTTAAGTATTTGTATGCATCTGAGACCCTTATATGTGAATACATTTGTGTGTCATTTGGTATTTCCATATATGAGTTTTTATTTATAGTGGCGTGTCCCTGTCAGTGTTCCAGTTCATGGAGGCATCTGCTTGTATGTGCATATACTTTTATATATGTCTAGGTTTCATAACTTGTCAGTGTGTGCAGGTTTGGGTATATCTGTGTCTACCCATGTTCCCCTAGTTGGAGTGTATTTGTGTCTGTGGGTCAGGATCTGTGTGTTGAGTGGCACTGTGTATTTAGAACGTATCTTTCTAACTGTGGCACTGTGTGTTTATTCTAATTTAAACAAAGCTTGGTGTAAATGCTTTGCATCTGTATGAGTTGATTTTTAGCATTGTGTCGGTGCACTTGTGTATTTATATTTGTCTGTCTGTCCATCGCTGTTTATGTCTGCGTCACGGCGTGTATGTGTATCTGTCTGTACCCCATGTGAATATTTGTTTGTGTTTAGTTTTTGAGTAACAACGTGCATGTACTGGAAACACTTACCTGGAGGGATTTTTTGAGTTCAGAACATTAACATTGACCAGGTTAGGTACTTTCAAAATCCTATCACCAAGAGTGGACCTGTGAATAGACAGTGACTCCACTTCATGCTTTGTAGGCATGCTGTGTTATATTATAGTGTTTTCACAACGCGCCCTCCCTCCCACGTGCTTGGCTATTTAGTAAGTACTCTGTGCTAGAGTTTACTACAGAGGTATACATACAAAGTAAATATGAACCACATCCACTACGGGGGCAGATGGAAGTTATCATAGCACAGTTACATTAATTGACAAATGTCTGGACTGTCGACTTGTAACTAACGTCTAAATCTCCAATCCCTAACTAGTAGTTCAGAAAGATCTGCTGGGATTTGAGAAGGAACTCACGTGCATTCACACTTATTTTGCCTGCTTTGGCAGAGCCAATTGCAAAAACGTGCCATTGCATAAACTACGAAATGTTTTCTTTCTACTTGCAATACAGACTGTAATTCAGAAATTCAAGATGGCTGTTTAATTTGTAAATTCGACCAGCTTTCAAAACCAAAATGTGAGATGCGCAAACGTGAAAAATAAAGAAGCACTCCTAACAATATTACAATATTTGTTGTTATCTTTTGAACGACACCCAAGACAATCATGGGTTAGTCATTTCATACCACGTTACAATATTATGTTTTGCATATAAATATATTATTGCCTTGAGACAAGTCTCAAGGTCTCAAACACCTTTTGCTAAAGTATATTTCAACATGGTATGAAAAGACGCCACACTAAGTGCTTGAAGTGACTTTGAAGAAACCACAAAATAAAGAATTTTATCTAAGCAAGAGATCCACTCCAGTTGACCTTTTTGCATATTTTTAATCAGAACTGCTTTTAAGAACGCCCAGCTGTAGCCGGGAACAACTTGCCACAAAGAACACAGCTGCAGCTAGCTACATGCATCTTTAAATCAAAATCTGAGCTTGTGGTTTGAAATTAAATGGCGGAGATACCACTATACCTCACATTCTCAGTAGATGTATATTTTGGGGTAAAACTCTCAAAAATCGAGGTGAACCATTTTAGCATTAAACAAAAATCCACTGAGTACGAACTAAGGGCCTGATATGAAATAACTGGTTCCAAAATATGATCAGTATTTTTGTGATTAGTGTGGAATTTTGTGAACCAACCTATCCTATTAGGTCAGTGTGAAAAATTCTGGTTCCATTCTGAGTTGGTCACAATCAGACCTATATCATGAATAAAAATCAGGAAGGTTGCAAATTGAGACTTGCTCCAATTGGATCCTGTCTCAAAGATGGTCAGCAGACAACCATGTCTGTGATCACTTTCAAATAAAGTATACTTTTGTAATAAATGCATCCTGTTTTCCGAAAGAACATGGGGTTGCGTTTTAATAAAAGTTAACTTACTTTGTAAAAGTTTGCTTTAGAATTGTCAATTTTCCCCTGCACCCCTGCCTACTTCCCAACAAACCTTTTTTCCTTAATTCACAAAGTTGAAGGGGTTGGTAAATTTTTAACGTTTTGCAACCAGATTTCAGTCACAAAATATTTATATACAATCTTAAAGAATTGCTATTTGATAGGGATGTCTATAAACCACCCCTTCTTATAGTAATTTCTTTTGGAGTTACAAATCCGTTTTACTAGTCAGTAATAATTTACTGACTCTTAACATCATTTTTTATATATATTTAAAAAACGTTTTACATTTGCAAATAGTAAGAATTTCTGTTTCCAGCCATAAAAGGTTTTGTACATCAGCCACAGTGCAAATCAAATATGACTTTGAGTTATCACTGGCTATCTTGGGTCCCATGAAGCATTACAATTTTTTGTTGTTATGATCTTCACAAAGTATGGTAAACTAATTTTAAGTGGGCCAAATAAATTCCCTCAAAGAGTGGTTCGTTTACTGAGGACCACAGTTCTAGTTTTATTAAGCAACACATTGTGAAAGTACCGGTAGCCAGAAGTATATGTTTTGAGAGTGTATAACAACAATGAAAAAGTGGTATTGCAGAAAGCTGGAGTGTGGTGAGAATTCCCCAGAGGAAATGTTTGTTAAGAAAATTGTTGTATGATGGTGTTCTATTTTTAAGGAGAGAAAGAATTTCATGGATTTTTTAAGCCTAATATTATTTTGCCATAATAAATATTTGGACTAAATAGCTTAATAGTGTGAATTTTAAACGATTCAACTGGTACATTGGTCAAAAGTGGAAAGCATTACACACCAGAGTTTGTATCCCCTTGGAAATGTCTGGTAAAATTGGTAAAAAGAACCTTAAGACAGTGGCTTTGGTGAATGCATTTCAATAAATATTTTTACTGAGGAAGGAGCTTCCTTCAAGGATTTCTTTTCCAACCGAATACTGTGGGGCAAGAACATTGAGCAAAAATGACATAATTTAAATACAACTTTACAAAATATTTAATAATAATAATAAACATTTTGTATAGGGCTAAATGCTAGACTTTCTAAGCACTGTCAATAATAGATAAAATAGGGTTCTATCATAAATAGTGTTTACGAAAATTTGTCACAAATAGTGCATATTATTAACACATTATATATCCACCAATGCTGCAAAAGAACTAATATACTCTTGGCCAGGTTTCAGACTTCTTGGTATCTGGAAGCTGGCAGATTCCCTAGGTGACATGTTTAGGGCCTCAATTTTCCACCTCTATATTCGTAAAAACACTTTTCAACAGAAATACTAAGAAGCAGATTTACAAAGAAGTCAAACAGAGTAACGCACGGCAACGATTTGTGCTATCTTACGTTACTCAGGATTTACAAAGCCGTGCAAGGTGGCTTTGCATGCATGGCTAAGTAAATCTCACCTAAGCCCTTGCGTTGCCTTGCATCACCATGCGTGGCGCAAGGGCTCTGTACATCTGGCCCTATGTCTTTAGTAGGCTAGTACCATCACTTTTTATTTGTATTTCTGTATTTTGTCATGAACAATTCCACTACTTCCCACCATGGCATCATGCTTTTATTGAGCAGTAATTAGGAGGGATAGTATACTTTGTAGGAGACAACTAAACTTGAGTAGGGCTGGCATACATCTCTACCCTTCTCTGCTGCGTTGATAAACCTTTTATGGGGCAGGGCCAACACTTCTCAATAAAGCTGAGATACCTTTCATGGCCAGTTTCAATACTTCTCAGCAGGTCAGATACTTTCCATGGACAGAACCATTACCATTTCAAGCTCAAAAGTTATTTATCACTGACAGTTGGTCCTCACCAGCATCAACCTCACATCACATCATCCACCTGCTAACATCTGCAAGGGGGTCGTGTCTCGGCAGACGAGAGCAAACACCTTAGGTTTTGGAGCAAAGCCATATCTACTAATGTTGCATGATCTTGCTTTGCCCCAAATCCTAATACTAAAAAAAGCAGGGGCTAGTAAAGGAACAAATGGTAAATCGCCTGATAAACCTATGTATGACATCTGCTTTACCTTAAATCACTATGGGCCATATGTATGAAGCCAAATTGACTTCGCAAACGCTGAAATTCGGCGTTTGCGAATGCAATTTGGCTTAATAGTATGTATCAAGGGAATTTGCTAGCAAAATAAGGAATCACAAATTTTGCAATTCCTTATTTTGCGATTGCATTTAAGGAATCGCAAATTCTGCGATTCCTTAAATGCAATGTAAGAAGCCAAAAAATTTCACAAATTGGCCTTAAGGAATCGCAAATTACCACCAACTTCTAGTTGGTGGTAAGTTGCGAATTCCTTTCAAAATATTTTTTTTTTCATTTTTCAAAGTGCCATGTGACGCACAGACATGCCCTTAGGGCATGTATGTGCGCCACATGTGCACCCATGCAGATTTCAGGGGTGCAACAGGGTATCCTTTGGACACCCCTGCACCCTTGAAAATATTCACAATTTGCGATTAGCAAATTGCGAATCGCAAATTTCCCCTTCATTCCTATGGGCCTCCTGGCCCATAGAAATGAATGGGAAATTATTCCTTGATTGCGATTAGCAATTTGCTAATCGCAATTAAGGAATTTTAAGGAATCGCTAAAAAATAGCGAATTCCTTGATACATACCCTTTTACGATTTCTAAATAGCGATTCCTTAAAAATCGCTATTAAGGAATCGCACAAGGGTATGTTGATACATATGGCCCTTAATGACTTAATTTGAGGTGAATTATGTTTGGAAGGAACTGAGCATTTAATCTTTTCATTTACAAGTGCAGCCACTTGGCGTTGCATTTGATTTCTAGCCCTGCCAGGTGCCAAGAAGTCTTAGTGGGCCAAATATCAACACTGACTGGGAGAGCCTCCATGCTCCAATCCAACTGTGGTCACGGCCCTGTTTGCGTGTAACCTTAACGTCTGTGAATTAGTAAGTAATTATATATATGTGGCTAAATGAGATGAGTGTGCCTTTACGTCTTTATGTCTGTGTTTTCGGTTCATGCATTGCTACCTGTGTTGCACCTGTCAGTGTACCTATTTGAGTATATGTGTGCTTGCATGTGTGTTCCTATGCATGTAGGTGTGCAGAGTCACCGTTCCAGGCTGCTCCCTTTTGTGTTTGGACCTGTAAGTAAATGTTCATGTGACTATTCATGTCTCTACTGGAGTGGTCCTATCTGTGTCTATCTTTGCATGTGCGGGTGCATGTCTTTGTGTGTCTAGTACAACACTGTCTGTGTTACTGATATGTGTGGGAACATACCTGTGAGCCTATCCGAGGTCCTACGGATAATTATTTGTACATTGCTTCATCCTGACATTTTTAAGCAATGAAATAAATTAAGTGAGTAAAGACATAAAACCATACGAAAACAATCATATTACATAATAAGGTCATAGGACTCAGTAGAGAAACAGTTTAACTGTCCCATTAAATACTTATAAAATTCATCATTTGCATATGACCTGCAGTGGTGCTTACCAAATGAGGCAGGAGTGATTACAGCTGTCATTATCTACATAATTGCTTTGGGAACAGTATGATTAAAAAGGGTTTTGATTGGCCTGAAATCTCCCACGTCCAACTGGCCCAAAGAGAGGCAGCCTGGGGCACCCTTACCCCTTTAAGTAAGGAGTTTTAGTTCCAGTATTTTTTCAGTAGAAAATTTGTCTGGAACATAAATGCTCATGACTGATTAGCAGCTTTCACAGTGAGCATTCACACCCCATTGGAGAGCAGGCGTGAAGCCTACAGCTTCACACAGCACACTCAAATTTCTGCACTCTGCCTTTACAGATACAGAAAGCCAGGACTGGACTGCAAACCAAAATTAGCCTAGGCAAAAAATGTTCAAACCAGTCACAGAGTGGAGGAGTCAATCAGTACAAAGGAGCCTTTGGGGCATGGTTGGGTCATAGTAGCCCATTCTGCTCTGACAGCAGCCTACCATGGGAATGCCAAAGTGGCAGAATAGCCAGTCCTGCCCTGCAGAAGGCTCGCTCTGTACAGGGCAGGAGGTATGCCTCTGAGGGTGAAAGATGGATATTGTAAGGTATGAGAAAGTGAAACTCTTTTTTTGTGTTTTAAGGCTCTCAAACATGTCCTTTTGATGTCCCACGTGGATCTTTTCCCCGCCTTTTCAAGATCAGTCTTTGAAGTAAAGCACTTCTTAATGTGGCCGGAATGACTAGACCTACAGGGAAATTGGTACATTTCTGTGAATACCAAAATTAGTAAGTGCACTTATTCATTTTGGTATTCACAGAAGGCACTTACTCATCAATGAGTAAGTGCCTCCTGTGAATACCAAATTAAATAAGTGCCTTCTGCGAATACCAAAATGAGTAAGTGCCTTCTGTGAATAGCAAAATTGTAGTAAGTTTAGGATTTTGTCTTAAGTTAGTTCTGTGAATCGGCCCCAAAGACTCTGAAACAGGGACAGTTCTTGACTAGTATCAGGAAATCTGCTAAGGTTAATGATAGGCCTGAACACCACCACAAAATTAAGGCTGGACAGGACTAGAGTCCCATCCACAAGGCCGCCAGAGACCATGTGGCAATCTGACCTACCAGCGTTACCAGGAACCCTGATTGGACCTGACAGAGGCCCAATACCCATCACTAAAGCTTCCTAATTAAAGAAAAACCACTTTAGAACTGGATCACTAACATTTCTATGTGACAAATATCTTACTAGCAGAAATTTACAACATTTCCAAATGACAGAAGGCAATAACTGAATTGACTCAGCTTACGCATACAATGTTCCTTTGGCAAAATGAAGTTCTTGGACCTTTCTTCTTGCCAGATATTACATCCATGCATAGTCTTAGGAAAGACAAACATTCACTAGGGGTGTGTGAAGTTGCAAAGTTAGTTTCCTTGTGGTCTTCCTGTAATTGTTAATAATATCATGATTACTGCCTATAGCTCGTGAAGTTTTCTATGTGTTGGCTTTTACTTTAAATATGAGCTTTTGTACCCCTTTACAGTTATTTAGGGTAAAGAGATCACCAACATCGATATAGATTCACACGCAAAAACAATGTCAAAGTTAACTCTTGAGAAAATAGCACATTCATTTTCAGCACCAACTAGCAATCACAAAGATACATAAACATAGGAAAAGCATAAATTGTGTAAACCATGAGTAGGCCTACAATTGGGATCTAAGTGAGACTTGCTTGATAACAAAAATTCTACACACCCCTATATTTAACATCTGTCCCTCAGAATACAAAAACATGTTTTGGCTTTCCACTAAACAGAGACCTCAATACCTTCCAAACAATGGAATCTTTTTGCAGTTCACATAAAAATACACATATTATGTTTTCAAATTTTACAAGTGAGCTTCTTCAGAGGACAAATAACTACTTCACCCAGCATCAGAAGAACCCTTATAGTTTCAAGATGACCTGCCTCCTGTCTCATATTAGTGTGCTAAGAAGTCAAGAACGCATATTTAGGAGGTTGTTACTGATCGGGGTTCGATTCACAAAGATTCTCCTATAAGTAAGTGCCATGATCGTGCAGTACTCCTGACTTACTTCTGAATTCAATGCAAGGAGTAAGCAAAGAGTATTAGTATATACCTGGTATTCACGAGTAAGCCAAAAATTCTCCAAAATTAAGTTATAGCAAAATATTTTTGTGAATTAAACCCTTTATATTTAGGAATAATTTCTCATAAAACAACAGTAAGTATTACCCAAATTCTGTTCTTAACAACCTTCTTGTCCCTTTTGAAAATGCATCAATACCATCATTATATTGCCATTTGCTCAAGCTGTGCCACAGACTTGCTGATTGTTTAAGTTTCTTGACATTGCTCATGAATACATTTGCGTGAAAATGATGTATACTCTCACTCCAAGCTAATGATGTTAACTTAAGTCTTGAACTCATCATCCATCAACAGGACGAGCAGCCTTTGCTGCTAACAAATGAAATCCCTATTAACACTTGGACCAAAACCAAGTAATGAACTGCTAAATTCAACATAGCAATTTCATTACCCAGTCCTCAATTTAATTACAAAAGCAGAGATAGCACCTTTGTAGTTATGCTGATGTCATATTTTCCATTGAAAATGCATTGTTTGTTCTGCTAATAAATTTGGTGCCATTTGACGAATATGCACAAAACCTTTGGAAAAAAAGTTCATTCATGTTGGGTTCTTCATTGGACAATTCGTGTACATACATCAAGCAGTGGTCAAAAAAGGGGAGGCTCTTCAAAGTGATATATCCAATTTCAATTCCCCCAGGATTCTTCACTCCTTCATACAGGTACCAACATGGACCCACGGATTCCACATGGATAACGGCAGAAAAGGTTCTCTAATCCAATGAGGTTCCTTTATTTATTACTGTATTCCGCAAATCCCAATGGCCATGATATGCAAAAGTGTTCCAAAACTATTAACCCTTTAAAGCCACTCAGCTGCTTTTTATATGCTTAGATCTCAAAATTAACTGAATTGATTTACATCAAACCAACAAAAGCTTGAGTTAAGTTCTAATGTCAAGTTTGGTGTAAATCCGTTCAGTGGTTTGGACTGTAGGTGCAAGCAAAACTTCCTACTAGAGCAAAAATGAGAAAAAACATATGTTTTGCCCCTCAACCTGTCCTTATAATTTTTTCCTTTGAGTGAATCTGCACATACATCTGCTTACCAGACTATAGCGGATTACTATGTCTGGCACATTTGGTCCAACACCAGACATTAGGGCAAATGTTATATGCAAATCAATAAATGCCTTTTCAGTAGAAATTGTAGCTGAACCATAATTAACAACACAGTGGATATTGTCACTGTGTTGAGTGTGTGTGAAATATATACTGATTAATTAATAGCCTATATTATCACTTCTCATTCGAACACTGCGTCCTGTTAAAAGGCACCATACCACTTGTCATTCCAACTATACGTCCACCTGAGAAGCACTTGTGCCAATAACGCTATGTCCCAGTTTAGTGGCCTTAAATGACTTCCCATCCCTGCCATACAGACCAGTAGTCACCACATAATGTACATATTCAGTGGCACCTCACAACCGAAAGACTCTACAGAGAGACAACACTTCCCTTTACTTATTTTTCAGAGGAGATACCCGCTCCTCAACCTCTTCCTATCCCACTGGGACACTAAGCAAAACTCTTCTTTCCATCATGCATCACTGCCACCTGATCTGAATTCACTTACTTTGAGGGGAGGTTTTTGACTTATAGCCAAATAACTAAGTGCTGAAGATTTGAAGTGCAATAACCATTTCCCAGGTGACAGGAATTCTGCTTCGCTCTCTTTTTCTAGTATGACATGAACCCTCTATTTCCGCCTGGTTCTGGGATCCCAAGAAGGGATCTTCATATTACTTCAGTTTGTGGCGGTACCGTGAAGGTTGAATTGAAAGCATCGGAAGCAGGCCTGTCTGAAAACCACAGACAGTCTACACTCGACGCTTCCAACCAATGGAGATCAGACATAGTTCTACAGAGTAATTCCTCTGGGTGATGAATGGAACATGAAAGGTGCAGGGCTAGAGAGAATAAGTGTTCTTCTCTGTTAATGTCCAGACTGCATCTGCTCAGTGTTACAAGAACCACTCCCAGCAGTGTTCACACTAGCTCGTCCAGCAGTGTGCCGATCCCTGCGTGCTGCTCCATGGATCCAATGATGTGTTTGTTGCACATGGGGCAGACACACCGGACCTCCAGCCACTTCACCAGACACCTGAGATGGGAAGAAAAAAAGAACACCATTGTTAGAATATACTATTGAACTCAGCCCCTACCTGGAGTGTCCTACCATCCCCCTGTAGGTTAAGCATGATAAGGACGCACCCAAAGAATCCAGAAACGATTTGAAGGATTCAGCACCAATCTAGGGGTCCAACGCCCAAATGGAGGACTCAATATCTATCAGTAGGGTTTAACACCCACCTGAAGGTCCAGACCCAAACTGAAGGACGCAGAACATGCATGCAATCTACACCACCCACCTGGTGGCCTCAGCATCAAATTGAAGGTGCTAGTACCTGACTGAAATGTCCAGAATGTTCCTAGATGGTCCAAACTGTGGTCCAAGGCCCAGCATTCACATTAAACCAAGGCTGGTCTGGGCCCCCCCAGGAATATGTTTTAATACAAACCCATAATGCCTAGAGTGAGGGAGCATAGTGGACAATTTTGGACCTGTGAAGATCGATTTTGGTATGCCATCTACCATGTATTTTCAGTATGCAGTGCCTAAATGTCATAGTTTACTACATGGCCTGGAACAGAATGCACAACCAATATTTCTCAACAGCAGTAATCACCAATAAGCCTAGAAGACGATTCTGTGTCTCCCTGAAAATCATTGCTTCCAGTGCTGGATGATCTAAAGATTTCTTAGCCCATCCAGCAGCTAATGGGGGGAGCACTTGCAGGATTTTTCTCTAAATCCTTTTGGTTGTCGCAAGAACCTATACATTTCACAGTTGGTACGTTCAGTTTTCCAGAGCAGTTTGTGATTGTAGGTACAGGTCTGCAGTGCTTGAGCAAAACCCAGTATTTTCTTTAGCTTCCTTTGAGCTGTGGGTGATCAGTTGAAACATAACCAATGTGAGATGGTGAGAATGCTGGCACCAAAAGAAGTATACTAAAATTACAATAATTATGTATTCATTTTGCAAACATTAGGTCTAATGTACAAAGCAATTTTGTGGTTGTAAGTCATGTAGTTCGTGAAAGCAGAGGGTTTGCAAGTGCAAAATATTTTTTCCTATCTACTAGGCCAATTTTGTGAGTTATAAAATCATTTCTGACTCCCAGAAAAGGCTAAATGACCCATACCAAATCTCACTTTGGAACAGGAGTATGAAGGGACGTTCCCTACTAATTGCGACTCAGTGTGGTATGTATGTCACGCCAAGAGACCCTTGGGTGTCAGTACGCTGTATAAATGCTTTTAACATAACACAAAATATATAAATGGAGCAATGGAATTGGAATTGACTCCTCAAAAGAAGTCATAACTGATTCACAAAGGTGAAGCTGTTGCTGTTAGACAGCTTTCCCTTTGGGAATCATGTCAGGCATCAACATCATCAGGAGGAGCAGGTGGTGGATGACGAAATAACTGCCTGCTTCACCTTCATGTGGTCCAGTGGATGCTCAAGGTTCCATGGGGGTCACCACGACCTAAAATCTCAACCAAGGCCAGCCATTTAAAGGTTAGGGGTCTATAAATATTGGTGCCCCTGTGTAACTTACTGTGTTTGTCTCTAAGTTGATTCCCATCATCACTAGCTGACCCATGTAAATCTTGATTGTGACACCAGTTGGAGGTGTAACTGGTTTCTGCTAAACTATACAAGGTACACCTCTTCCACTGACCCACAAATCATGGTAACTGTTTTGACTAGACTCTGGAATTATGACTCTTGAGTTCCTAAAACCAAGTGGGTTGGGAATTGCAGGTCGCAGACCCATTACCCTGTGCTTCCTTGCTGAGAATCTAAGATAAAATGTAGCCATATTACACCAGAGTACATACATATGTTTTATTCTGTCTGATACCTTTCTACATTGAGAAACACTGCAAAAGCAAAACAACTTGCCCCCCCTCCCCTCACCAGGTTACCGAAGACAGCCAATAACTCATAGGTTGCCACATGGGATACCGTTAGCCATTTTCACAATGTTATTTCGATTGTAGCACCTTCCTTTATAAGTGCTATAAAAATATTAGGTCATATTTTGGCACCAAAGATTGACAACACCTTCTCTTTTTTGGTGTTGGTTATTATATTAACTGTTCAGCATTTTCAATGTTTTAAATATGATTTTTAAAAGCCATCAATCTGACTGGAAATTGAGTTTATTGGGCATGATTACTTTCACATTCTGTATCTGACAGCCAAAGGGAGAAACATGGTTATCTAAATGGAATGAAATTATTCCTAAAGTCATGGGTCACATACACCAGCAACAAATTAGGATGCTGCTTAGTAACTACATACCACCCAAGTCCCACAAAAAGGCCTTCAATAGGTGGGCAAGCCATGTTAAATCCTGGTTCCAGATTTCAGAAGACATGATTAAGTTCCACCAAGAAGCTAGATATGAGGTAGCTGAAAGTTTGTATCGGAGCCTATGCTGAATTCCATTACTAGAGAAGAGCTCAAGAATTTTACTAAAACCAGAAACATCACGTACATTGGAGTTTTAAAAGGTAAGTTCCTAGATAGTGTACAAGCAAGGCAGGCATGTGAGAAAGACTCTAATAACGGATAAGTGACTAACCTGCCCCCCAGTACAGAACCACTAGAATGCATTCTTATAGTTACCACTGTTACCTTATCTTAACCACTTCTTTACTTTTAGAGCTTGACCATCTTATATTTGTGAATTCTATAGAGAAGGTCATAGGGTATGTAAGGAAATTATTCTTTCTGTATGGTCACCCCAAGTTGTGGACTGAAGCTGCTGATTTTTCAACTCTGAGAGTGTGCTGAGGCCTGCTAACCAGCCCTCAGTGCCAGTGCTCTGACCCCAAAACGTGTATGTTACATTGGTTATACCCAAGTAACTTAGGCTAACTTACCTGTAAGTTCCTAGTATATGGTAGCCGGGGTACCCAAGCATGTAAGTTAGGGGGTCTCCCAATCAATAGAAGCACTGGTTATGCCACCCTGAGTGTGACACAAGAATAATGGGTCTCCCAGTCTGCCTTTTCAGACTGGAAGAGCTGTTTAAAACTGCTAACCTAACTTTGCCATTTAAAGCGCTGACAAAGCCAAACTTCCCTCTGCAAGATATTCAAGGCAGGCACACCGAGCCAGAAGGCAGGGTAGAGCATATTTCATGGGCAGAATCTGTATTTTACATGTTCTGGTAGTAATCACGTAAAACTGTCGTTTTTACTGTGGAAAGGCTTGGTTGCCCCATTGACAAGTACAGGGTTACATTCTGAACCCTCAGCTGTGCTAACTCCTGAATGGTGTGACCAAAGCTGATACTCCAGGGGATCAAACAACTCGTTACATTAAACTAGACTTGATTTTCAAGTCGAAATTATTGTAACAAGTGTCAGTGTGCAACTTTTACAAAGTTGCCACTTTGTTGCTTTTAGCTCCTGTGCCTTGAAAGATTACACAAGGAGCGTTTTCCCAAGACAGCTTTCTGCCCTCTTGGGGAGTCATGTTAATGACACCCAGGTAAGGAGACAATAGAAGCCTGCACTAGAGAGAGGTGTTACCTCCTTCCTGCAGGAAGTCTCAAGGGTGTTGGCCCAAAAGGCGATCTTCAAAGGAAAAGCCGCATTAGAAAGGCAAATGGGTAACACTTGGGAGATTTGTCTAGGTAGATAGCGCTAGCACTAGGGACAGGGAAGGGGAAACCAGTTGCCAAATCGATTTCTCAGGGGCATGTAGTCCCATTGGTAACCACACATCTGGGTTGGGCTTGGGAGCTTTGGACACTCATAAAGGGGTTTTGTCATGTTGGGAGTGGACAGAATGGTGCACTTTGGGATAGCCAGATGCCACACTTCCCAGGAAGGGATTGTCAGATCGGAGGGAGCCTATTAACATATAAGCTACTCACTGCGTCTCCCCTCAGGGCAGTTTCTGAGCATTAAAAAGGGCACCCCTGGCATCCATAACTCAGATGTCGACTGGACTGGAAGAAGGACCGATGAAGTACTGCCCTGCTGCATCGTGGAACTGATAAAGAGAGCCTGCACTTGCGTGGACTGCACCTGCTAAACCTGGTGGCTCGCAAAAGTGAAGGGGATGTGTGTGCCTGCTGTGTCATGCTCGTAGAGAAGCCGTCTCTGGAGCCCAGCCAAAGCAAGAGACTGCAAGGGTCAGTTGGTTGACTTCCTGTTCGCAGCACTGGCCACAACAGCTGAAGAAGCCTACTAGGACAGGTTGGTAGCCCAGAATCTTCAGGCAGCCACTAACAGCCGCTTTGCAGCACCAAAGACCAGGACCTGATGCTCAAAGATGCACCTGAGTCCTCTAGACCCCAGCAAGTCATTGAAGTGAAGCTTGGTTGCCCGACCAGAAGACGAGTTATCTCCCAGGGTAGGATTTGGCTGTGACTGCGATCCCGGGCAACTGGTAGCTCAGTGGCAAATGGACTTCTACCAGAACCAAGAGGACTTCAATGGACGTCGACCTCATGGTCAGGACCACCTCACCCTCTTGTAGACCCAGGAGTAGCCAGAGGAAGACCCTGCTGAACGCATTTCATCTACAGCATCATTAGGCATCTTTAGCATCCTGTGTCCTTTGCATCAGGACCACTCCCATTATTTATTTATTTATTATTTATTTATGTAGCTTATACAGCGCGCAGCTACCCCCGAGGGGGTGTCCCGGCGCTAGAACCAGACCTCAAAGGAGGAGGGGCGGAATGAGCTGATTACAAGCCAGGAATCATGATCTAGAGAACAGCCAGGTTTTTAGTTTAGCACGGAAGATGGATTCGGACGGGCAGAACCTGAGGTCGGTTGGGAGGCAGTTCCAGAGTTTGGCAGTGAGTACGCTGAACCCTCTGCCGCCCATTCTGGAGCGTCGAAAGCGGGGTGAAATCAGAAGGCGTAAGTTGTTAGATCTTAGTGATCTTGTGGATTGGGATATTGACACTCGCTTTTTCAGGTAGCTGGGGCCAAGACCGTTGATGGCTCGGAAAGCGAGCGTGAGGATCTTAAATTCAATGCGGCTAGCAATGGGAAGCCAGTGGAGATCTTTACGATAGGTGGCAACAGACTGACGGTAGGGGATGTTGCCAATCAGTCTGGCCGCAGCATTCTGAACGATCTGGAGCCGATCGATCAGATATTGAGGAGCGCCGGCGTATAAGCTGTTGGCGTAGTCCAGGTGAGAGGTGATGAGGGCCTGAGGGCCTGAGTGATTGTTCGGCGGGCGTCTAATGGGAGGTAGGGAAGGATTTTTTTAATCATGCTCATGCGTAGCTTTGCGAAGCAGGCAGAAGTGACCTTGTTGACTTGTGCTTTGCATGAAAGTGAGTCGTCGAACTGATAGCCTAGGTTACGTACTGAGTGGACAGGGGAGGGCGCAGGGTCAAGTGCTGTGGGCCACCACAGGGAGGAGGAGATAGGACTTTTCTGGTTAAAAAACAGAACTTCTGTTTTATCAGCATTCAGTCTTAGGTGATTGTTGGTCATCCAGCCACAGATGTTGTCCAGACATTGTCGGAAGTTGGCAAAAGTGGAGTCAGAGTGGTCTCTGAAGGAGAATATCAACTGAGTATCATCAGCGTAAGATACCACTCTGACTCCACAAGATTCCACCACAGCGGCCAGGGGGGCGAGATAGACGTTGAAAAACAGGGGGCTGAGGGCAGAGCCTTGCGGAACACCACACAGCAGGGGTTTACCCTCTGATTTAAAAGGCCTAAGCATCACCCTCTGTTTTCTGCCAGTGAGGAAGGATTCAATCCAAGCGAGCGCGGAGCCACCGATTCCGACCTGCTGGAGACGGTTTAGCAGGATTTTGTGGGAGACCGTATCAAAAGCGGCGGATAGGTCGAGGAGGACAAACATGGCCTCCTCGCCCTTATCCACACACTCACGGATAGTCTCAGCTACTTCCAGAAGAGCGGTCTCAGTGCTGAAACCCGCTCTGAATCCGGACTGAGAGTCGTGCAGCAGAGAGTGGTCCTCCAGATACTCTGTTAGTTGCAGCTGCACGGCCTTTTCCAGTATTTTTGCGGGTTTGGGGAGGAGGGAAATGGGGCGGTAGTTAGGGAATTTAGTAGGATCGGCATCGGGCTTTTTCAGAATGGGGACCAGCAGTGCTTCCTTCCATGAGGTTGGGAAGATGCCATGATGGAGGGAGGCATTCCAAATGGAGAGGAAGGAGTTAGCTAGTGAGGGAGCTAGGTCACCCATGATTCTGGCAGGGATTAGGTCGGAGGGGGAGCCAGATCTGCATTGAGTGAATAGCCGGAGTGCGGTGTCAAGAGTCAGCTTGTTATAAGACTGCAGGGAGGCAGGTTCCCGGCCCCTCACGTTGGGGATCAGGGGGGATACCTCAGTAGGGAATGAGGTACAGATTTTGTCAATTTTATCAAGGAAATAGTCCGAAAGTCCATCGCAAAGTGCCTGGCTGGGTGTGTTCTGCGTGGCCCTAGCGGGAGGATTTATGAATTCCTTGACAATTTAAAAAATGATTTTTGAGGAGTTAATGGCGTTGGAGATTTGTAGTGAGAAGTAGTCTCTCATAGTGCTTTTTTTTTGTTTGAGAAATTTTTTCAGAGCGGTTTTGTAAATAACTTTGGCTTCAGGGTCGTAGTTATGCCGCCACTTGCGTTCAAGTAATTTGCATCTGCTTTTTTCTTCGCGAAGGGTAGTGGAAAACCAAGGGGCAGAGGGGCGGGTTCTAGCGGAAGAAATGGGTTTGAGGGGGGCGATGAAGTCGATGGCATGGAGCAATGCAGAATTGAGTCTAGAGACATTTCCATCAATGTCACTGGAGAGAGGGTCCGGTTGAAAGTGGAATACGGGGTCAAAAGTGGCACAGGTGACTTTATGCCATTTTCTCTCCAGCTCTTTTCTGAGGATCGTAGGGGCGGGTTTCGAGTTTAGAACGAGGTTGAAAGGGACCAGATGATGGTCAGACCAAGTGAGAGGAAGGGAAGGAAGGACTATGATATTAGAGAAGTTAGTAAAGATTAGATCAAGGGTATGCCCAGCTGTATGTGTGAGGCCTTTGACTAACTGAAGTAGGTTCAGACTCTGCATTGTTTCTAGTAGGTTGTTAGCTTTCGAGCAGAGAGGATTGTCCATGTGGAGGTTGAAGTCTCCTAGCGCCAAAAAATGTTGGTGTTTGAGGGAAAGATCCGCCAACAGGTGGGTCAGTGCAGTTAATGAGAGAGTAGAGGCAGTAGGAGGGTTGTAGACTAATGTACCCGCCAATATTACTGCAGCGGTATGCGATATGGTGAAGTACATAGCTTCAATCATCCCGATATTCGTCAGTTTGGTGATGGACAGCTTGAGGTGGGATTTTAGGATGATAGCAAGACCACCTCCTAGTTTGCCTCCTGCACGATTAATGCCCTTTAAGATGTAGCCTGGTGGAGTAGCAAGATGGATATCGGGAGTGGAGGAATCAGTGAGCCAAGACTCGGTAAGGAACAGGATATCCCAGGCGTCGGAGACGATTGACGTCCATATCTCGTTGGCATGACGGGGCAGAGAGCGGCAGTTAATCAGACCTGCTTTCAGCGTCAGGGGGGGGGAACAGGCGATTTGGCAGGCTAGGACAGAGAGAGGGGAGAAGGCTACAAGGCGGGAGCGTAAAATTACATTTAGTGCAATGAAAAGAGGCGGCCTCCAAGTGCTCGGGGTTACATCGTGTAGTGGAGGGGCAAGTTGTGGGTTTTAGGAGGAGAAGCTGGGATTTGGTCCAGCACGTGAGGCCAGAGACAGCCAGACAGGCAGGGGGACTGGCCCTGGGCACGGGCCAGGCGCGGACGGGCTTGCCTTAGGCGCGCCTTCGGCGCGCAAACGGCGCGCCCGCTGCGCCCGTCCGCTGCGCGTACGGTGGATGCACATCTTTTCTAGAGGTAACTGAGGGCGGGGGGCGTGGCCTCGTTAGAAACGATAGCAAAGAATAAAGTGCCTGGAACTCCCTGAAGACTGCTTCACCTGTTTAGATAATTGTCTCTGAGGACCTTGGTGGTCTCCCTGACTAGCTGCCTAATGGAGCTAGTTGATTAAAGTGACTCTAAGTGACTGCAATACAACTAGTCCAACTTTGTGTTGTAAAAGTATCCATGTGTCAAATTTGTTGAATTTGCAAATGTTTGTTTCCAGTTAAGTGAAATGCTTTTATTTAGTATACCTTGTAAAATCCATATCAATGGGACCCTCCAGTGGATCTTTTTCATTGTGATGTCTAAAAATCTATAAAAATACAACCTATTTTTATACATTTGTTTAAGATTTCTTGAGTGTCTAGTGTATTTCTTCTTCAATAGTTTTGGTGCTGTTTACATGCTTTATTCATGTTTCTTTTTTAGTAGGCCTTGCTGCCCAGAGACACAGTTACCCAGGGTTGAGCTAGAAAGTTTAACAAACAAATCCTACTGATCCTAAAGGGGTTCGTAAATACATTACATGGTGAGGTTGCACAACCACTCCATATAATACACCTAATTTCCACAAATTGGTGCCAGGGGGGGGGCAGAACTTATGTTTAGCAGTACCATACAGTTGTTGAAGTCCTAAAACCACTTAGAATCTGCCAAGTGGACACCTAGAAACATTTTTTGGTACTTTCCGAGCAGTTGTCTAGTTGTGTTGTCTCCAAAGGATTTGTTTCCAAATGAATTGTAAAAAAAATGTCAAGAGCTGAGAAAGTGTTGAGAAAGTTGTGGCAATGTTTCCTGCTAGCCCCAAAGCTTGGGAACACCGTCAAAAATCTTTTGGAAAAGTCTCAGGAGTCACTTTTGCAACAAGGAAACATGGAGTTAGACCTGCCTGGTCCCTCCTCACTCAAGGGAGATGAGCCAAGGGCCCTTTGTAGGGACAGGAAGATCAACATGGGGGCAAAGCCAGAATAAATTAATGAATTGATCAAGGCCCTCAGAGCTTGGGAGGCGGCCCACAGTGTAGCTGCACACCTCAAAAAGGAAATGTCCCAAGAAAGTGGGGAAGAAGATGATATGGAGGACAACAACAGTATTGTGGATGTGGCAGGTGGAAACCTACCCCCTTTCACTGGACAAGGGTCCCAGAGTCAATAGTCAAGCAGGCTCCATCACAAGCCAGAGGTCCCTGCAAGAGAGCACAGCAACACTGGATGTGGAGGAGAGAGCCATTGTCCTGGCTAAGAAAAGAGTGGCCCTGGAGAAGAGAAGGGGCCAGGCTGGACCTAGAAAACAGAGAAGATCGGCCGGGGTTGCCTTTAATGTCAGATTGCCCAAAGAGATTGTCTCTAGTTAAGTCCAGGGGATAACATAGATAATTGGATGGCCTCATATGAAAGAGCTCTCAGAATGAGGAAGGTCGATACACAACACTGGGGGACACTGGTATGGGAGTTAGTACCATAAGCTTGTAGGGACAGACTTCTCACTTGGAGGATGAGATAGCAGAGTTCTACCCACACATGAAGGCAGCACTAATTGAACTCTTTATTGGGCCTCTGAAGAGTATAAATAGAAGCTTAGGACAACACAGAAGGGGGCTTCACAGACATGGGTTCACTTAGTTGACACCTCAGTTAAGTCACAAGATGGTTGGATTAAAGGCAACAAAGTAGGCACATTTGAAGGGCTATACAATGTAGCGGTTAAGGATCACATTTTGACACATTGTCACTCAGAGAAGGTACATCAGCATCTGGTGGACTCTAAGGTGCGTGGCCTAAATGCCCTGAGCAAGATAGCTTATGATTGGTTCATACCCAGGTCTGCAAAAAGTCCCTGGGAAGTGGCCAAAAGAAAAATTGTCACACCCCTTCGCTTCTGGGGAAAGATTGGATAATGATAAAAAGGATAGCCCCAAAAAGTGCCCAAAAGATGCCAAAGTGGGGAGTCCAGAACCACATCCCATCCAAAGGGGAGTGAGTATCAGAGAAAGACGTTCCACCCCTCAAAGGCTGGAGTGTGTTTTGATTGTAATTTGCCAGAATACAAGAGGGAAGATTCAATGTGCACAAAGAAGGCACCCACCGGTGACTATTCCAAGGCATTGGCTAGTATATGGATAGCAAGCTAGCCCCTAGAGACAATACACAGAGGACATCTTAGTGTCCATGGGAAGGGGGAACATTGAACATTTGGCTCAATGGCCCCTAAAAACAGAGAAATACCAACAGTGGCAAAATATTTATGAGGTGGAGGCTCTAAGGAATGCAGGTCCCAGTGTAACCATGATGATGGCCAAACTGGTTTCCACAGACCAGATCATACCAGAAGATGTGCACAAGATTGCCAATGCTGAAAATGTCACAGATTCACACCCTATGGCTGTGTTTGACTTTGAGTGGGCAGAAGTCACAGACTAAAAGATAATAGCTGTATTCTCTGCCATCAAAGTAGAAAATCTACTAGACAATGATCTTGAAAACTCTGCTTGGGCAGAGGTGGAGAGAAGAACTCATGCAGCAATGCGGAGTCTTCCTGAATGGGTTCAAATGGGGTTCTTCAACTACCACAGCACATATTGGCCAGGGGTTGTGGAGCATGACACACTGGCCTAGGTCTCTAGAGCCAAGAGAAGGGGCAGAAAGGCTGGCAATCCACCTTCCAAAGGGCTACTTGGCCAGAAGGAACCCAATCCAAAGGCGGAATGTTTGGTACCTGAAGAGGACCCCTGAAGCCCTAAGAGACTTGCCAGACTTGGCAAAACTCCAG
The DNA here is from genome assembly GCF_964261635.1 of Lissotriton helveticus. NCBI lineage: Eukaryota > Metazoa > Chordata > Amphibia > Caudata > Salamandridae > Lissotriton > Lissotriton helveticus. Next base: position 527,958,859 of record NC_136072.1, read on the forward strand.
ATTTTTTCCTTCCAATCCAGTGCACGGACGTCTTAGCCTATCTGTACCATTGTGCCAATGTACACATTATATCTTGCTATTCCCACACTGCAGCTAAAACAAACAGATCCAGGCTGGCCTGATCACGCACCAAGCATTTTCCTGGTAGGTTGGAAGAGTGGGAAGTGGTTTTGGTGAAGGTGTGACTGGTTTTTGTCTGTTAACCGGGTCGGATGATGCTGATTAAATTTAAACACACTTTACAACCTTTAAAGCCAGTTGCAAAAATGACGTTTTTTATAGTACACACGTCAGTGAATAGTGACTGCCTGCATGCACTTAAAAAAAATATTTGTTTTCGAAATTGGTTTTAGAGCCCCACAGGGAGAATGATAGCTTCCCATGTCTACAGGACTGGCCTGGAAGCAGGATGGGTAATTGCTGCTGATGCATGAATGCGTGTCTGGTTTTGCCCCACACCTGGCACCACAAGGAATATTTACAAAATGCAAAATATGCCACTCACCCAGTCTTAAAATGAATGGGTCACCCGGCAACACTTCAGAACTACCTCATATAGTAGATCAGAAGTGCTCCAAGAGGCCATCATGCCAGGCCTGCCCCTGTTCGATTTATACTTCTGTATCGGGTGAAGGATGGCCGGCTGGCCACTCTTTACTCAATTTAGCATAGCAGAGCAAACAGGTCTAATGGACTGATCTAAGATGCTATGGATGGCAGTACCAGAAAAGTGACATTCAACTTATTTTCAGTGTTATACTACCTTGGTAATCGTTTCCCAAGTTGGCTCTTGTGAGAAGTGGATGGTTTTACATTTATTCCAGAATTGCTTTTGTGGTGTTCCGTGTGCAGGTATGCCAAGTGGATCTCCTGAGAACAGTCTTTGTGTTACATTTAAATGGCAATGGATTGAATGTGGAGGAGGGCTGTGTAGAAAAGTTGTCTGTTGTGTTCTGCCTTTACTGGGTGAAATCTAGTCTCAGACACTAATGAATAATTAAAAAAAGGTTTTCTTGAACACACATTTCCTCCTGGATATTAAAAAAACATTGACCATTATGTGTTTCATGATTTTTTGCATTGAAATACCGCTTCTTATGGGGCTGGTATTAGTCATGTTAGGAGCTTGAGATACAGTGCTCTACCTGAAATACCATATAAGATTATGCATCTTTAATACCCCAAAAAGGGCATGATGATTCAAGGTCTGGGAACATTTGTGTCTTCTAATTTACAAAGGTTGCAAAACGTGTGATGGTCAATGTTTTTCTATGCCTGGGAGGAACTGTATTCAATAACCTTTTCGTTTAATTATACAACAGCCTGTAATACCCTTGATCGCAGATTATTTGTCCTTTTAAAATTGTTTGCATAGTGCCAGGGGGTGTATAACTATATGTATATATTGAGGTCATAGTCAGTCTTAATGGAGCATTTCCACTCAATCCCCTGTTCAAAAATGTTAGCTGTTCCATGTGCCTCAGTCAACTCCAATTCAACCCTCCAAGCGAACAGGTTGCTTAGAGGTGATACTGCAAGATTCACTCCACCTCTGTAACATCTGTGAAAAGCACTCACTCTGTGGTAAGCATCAGACTAACAACTGGCTTCTGAACACAGTCAAATGACAGAATTATATTACTTATTGATGGAGTGACATTTATGTTAGTAACTTACTTGCGGTGAAAGGCATGCTGGCATGGCAGGATTCCAAGCTCTTCCTTCACCTTGAAGTCATCTAGGCACACTGCACAGGTCTGCTACAGAGATGGGCGAGAAAGAGTAGAAACTAAGTAAACCAGGAACACCCCTAACTGCTTTTGATCACCACAATGGCACACTGTCAGAGCTCAAATATCCTCACATTCAAACAGTGAGTTAAATATTTTAGATAGTGTTAAAACCCCACAATGACAACCAAGCACAATATGAGTGGGATCTTTGAACTCTATACAAATGTTGTGCACTGGATGAGAATAAGAGTCTGTCTTTCTTTGCAGAAGGATATTAGGTTGGGTTGGCTTTCAAGCTTTGCAAGGAATACAGGCAGCTGGATCTAGGTGATGGAAGTATCATAGTGTAATTCAGTGGTTCTATATATGCTATTTAGATAGCAGCTGGTCTGTATCTACTTTGATTTATTTGTGTTTGGGGAGAATTACTGTGCGTGAATGTTCCAGGATCTCAGTCTTCATTGTGAGAGGATCATTGACTTCAGTCACACAGGCCAGTGCCACAAAGGGCACACTAGAATTATGAGGGTGATTCAGCTGATAGCTGTTTCTGTGGGAAAAGAAGACGGTCGCACAGAATTTATTTCCTGTCAATTTTAACCATAGAGGACCTCAATCTGAGAACTCATATAATGGTATACCTTGCTTGAAAGGTCTAACTAGGACCCTTTTGTTAGCATGTAAGAGGCTCCAAGAACCTAGTATCATGTATGAATAAGTACATTTACTCCATATGGGAGGGAATTGTTCAGGTGAGAGGTAACCTTATCAATTTAGGACTATTGTGAATTACCATGATCCATGAAGGTGTAACTGTCATAATGAGAACCTTTTGCTTGCTGATGACTTTCAGCGGGCTGGATGGATGGTTGAGTGAGTGAATGAAACCCAAGTGTTCTCTGAGGTAAACAAAGAACAAAAAGTGTCAGGCAAAACCGATTAGAAGTTCTCAAATAAATCCTTCACTGAGGTAAAGTAGGTCTCTGAGAAATAGCAAGCTGTAAGGAAATCTCTCATCCTGTATACCTCTGAGAAGACGGAGATACGGGAAGTAGCAAAGATTCAGTATGCTTGAGCAAAACATGTAATGAATCAGTGAAGTTATGAGTATCCCCTTTTGGTTTACGGTAAAGCTATGATGAAAATAAAGGAGTCCACGCTGGGTTCATGAAAATGTGTAGTAGTATATTGGGAAATGTATTCTGATTGGATTTCTGTGAGGCGTGCCCCCTGACAAAAGGAGTAGTGGGCACTCTCTTAAGGGTGCATGACGGTTTAGCAGGCCATCTTTGGGCGGCCAAACAGTCATGCTCATATTGTATGTTCTCCACCGAGCTGTAATGCACAGCTTGGGTAGAGAATATACACAGGCTCTCAGGCCCTGTGTGAGTGCCAAACCACAGCACTCAGACCAATCACAGCGCTGCTTTCATGACGACAGCAGCTTCGTGATTGGCTAGGGGAGCCTGAGAGCTTCCTGCCTCCTGCTTCCTGTGTCGAGGACTGAGAGGCGGCGACCGGCCTGAAGGTAAGTCGATTTTGTTTCCCAAACCCCTCCCCCTGCCACCCCTGTTAAGCATCAGCTGCCACTGTGTGGAAGAATTGCATTTCCATAATGAAAAGCTTTGAGTTGACTTTGAGGGAACTCATCAGTTGTTTGCCAAATGTGACAACTGGTAACACTCATACTGGACATATCTGCGAAGCGTTTATGGCATGTAATGTTTATGGTTTCCTAAAATAGCCCAAAAAAGAGAATGTTCCTCGTTTTGTTTAATAGCCCTCATAGAGGGGGGATAATCCAGGAGTAGTCATAGGAATGTCAATGCACATTGATCTATGATGCAGAAGGACTGTGGTGAAATGTGAATGAGGAGGTGGGGAACCATCGGCCTCTATTTTGGTATTGTAAAGGTAACTTCAGAACACCTTTCCTGAACTGCCACAATTGCATTCGGAGAAATATAGTCATCAGTAGTTGTTTGAAACGGACAAAATCAAATTGACCGGAATTCTCAGAACCAGTGACTCCTGCTATCCCAAGACAACCGGTAGCATCCACAGCCAAAATACCAACACCTCAAAATTATCCTGGCTACCAAACCACCTCTGAAGTGCAAACTAGAAGTAAAAATGCAAGACTGTTGCAAAATTATTCACAAGTCCGATACTAAGAGAACCTCCTGTGTCCAAACCTTCACTAGTTCCAAAAAGACAGTACTTTGTTGATGCAGCTTTATATTATTTCCAAATTAATTTCAACACTGTTCTTGGACAATGGGCTTCATGATACTAGCCCCGAGAACTGCTGCGTCAACCCCACACAAGGGCCAACTGAACCTCAGCAGTAAGCTGAGGTGTTCACTGGAACTGAGTAAAGCCTGGCTTTGTTTAATGATTAGGGGCCTGAAATGGAAACCCACGTTTACAGGCCTGTTGTGTATGCTTGAAGAGAAGTCTAATTTGGAACGATGATAATACTAGTTGACCGACGACAATAGAGCTGACACTTCACGATTGTTATGCCAGTAAAAGAAAGCCCTACAACTGCTGAGCCTCAAGATTTCACTCCATTAACTGATGAGGTGATAGTCTAACCAAAGAAAGAGACTCATCCAGCAGAGAGACTGAGAAGTCTAGAATGGGTACTAAACCTCACATACAGTGCAGTCTCTAGAGTTTGAGGTTTCCTCACTGCTGGATCAGGGATTGGAAAGGCTCTAAACTAGAAAGTATTCGTATAGCAGAGGAACAAGACGCGTATAATTCTAAACAATTGGTAGTACCTTTAAAGCTAAATCCCAAACTGTGTAGATTTAGCAAATTGTTGGTATGTGTACTAGGACCCTCGTGGTTCTGGGGCAGACCCTGAACAGGAACTGCATGATATGTGGGGAGCCGTGAGGGTGTGGTTATGGGAAGTATGATGTAATGCGCTGTGTGCAAGCGAATGCTGGAGAATAAAGTAATGCTTAACCGCTGCTCCCATGTGCATTAATCTATTTGCATGCTCCAGGGCTGGTGAAGATGCTACAGTAGAGAATCTGAGTTAACAAACAATATCCCAACTGGTATTATTGAAAAGACAAATAAAATAGATATGCATAAAGCATTATGAGAACAGAAATAAGGTGACTCAATAAGTTTTTCAAATGGGCTCATGACGGTGTTTTCCGCCCCATCAAGTACTGCGGACCGCATCCAGTATCCTACAGCACCGTTGCCCCTTACAACCCAGTCCTGAAGATGATCCCAAATAATGAGGATCGAAACGTCGTCGACCGCTCAGCGCAATAAAAGGCGCAGCCTACAGTGTGGTTCATCCTAATTACAGTCAACTCAACTCAGAACTCATGCTTTACGATTCAGTTGGAGCCAAATTGTTTTCCATTTTTCACTGTATATATTCAAGCACCATTCACTATGCGCAGTTTATGCTGACCACAATTGTCACTTGCGTCGCCACCCTGTATGTCACTTGTACACTTTCAGCACCAAGTACAATTTGGGTTGTGTTGTTATTTGTCTACCTACAGTGCTGTTACAACTGTAAATTGCCTAACTACTTCTATCTATTACATGATGCCATAAGCACATTTGAAAAACGTATTGAGTCTCCATTCTGTTCTCATAATGCTTTACGCACATCTATTTTATTTGTCTTTTCAATAATACCAGTTGGGATTTCGTTTATTAACTTTGATTATCTACCCCAATCCCAACGTGGTTGACGGGTCGTTCTCCTGTAGTATTTTACAACAGTAGAGAATCTGCCATCATCAGTGGAGCTGAATGAGTCATGCAAAGACATGTGGTTAAGGTCTGGGAATTTCAATTTATCTGGATCCTGAAGTGGGCTTATCTCGCCATTGAAAATTAAAGGGAGTTCTCAGTCAAAGATAAGCAAGCAGTGAAGGCCAAAACCAAGTTTAACCCTTTGGATGCGTCAGACGGCCCCTGGCCGTCTGACGTGTAAAATTTTGCTGCATCGCAGGTAATTCCACCCACATTCAAAGGGTTAATGTTTTCTTTGCTTCAACAGAACTGACCAGTAGGTTAACCAAAGTTGCTAGAAGTTGGCATGTAGGATGGTCTATGGTAATGTAAGTGGTATCCAATATTAATAAGGATGTAGTCCTGTGAAAATTCCATTATACTTCCATATAAAGAGGTTGGAGAATACGCGTGAACCGTACTCTATGGTGTGCTAAAAAGCCTGCTGAGGTGTCCACTTACTCCAAAGTATTAATCAGTAAACTTGATTAAACGCACACTGGCAAAGCCAGTTGGCCTGGCCTTGGCAAGCGAGTATGATGGCATACAAGACAAAAATAAAAAGCAAATAAATGAAACATGCCACTACATAAACATAATCACTATATGCTTTGGATAAAAATTAAAATGTCCAAAAAAAGTACATTACATGTAATTTTAATAGAGCAGTACAAGAGTTTCAAGGCGGCCAACAGGAATAGAAACCCTTTTGATCTCTCACGCACATCACAGAAATTTTAAATCAGGAATTCTTGGCACAAACAGCCACCATTGTTTTTCAATTATTGTATCTTGGAAACATTAACCACACAAAGATAAATGCAAAAATAGAAAAGGCAAAGGCTGGAGAGACCAACGCATGGTAAAAGAAAAGTATTGACCCACTGTCACTGAAGTGCAGTTAATTTCAGATGGATTTGCCAGTGGCGGCTCGCCGAGGGACTGCTGCGGGGAGCGAAGGGTGAGGTTAGGGGGTAGTGGAGTCCGACATACGATGGACAGGAGTAAGGTAAGCAATTAAATAAATAAAACTATTTACCATGCACGAGCTGCGTCGCCAACTCGGCAATGCAGTGCGTGCAAAAGAAATAGTGTTATATATTTAATTACTTACCTTACTCCTGCCCAGGGCCGGACTGGGAACCACAACGGGCCCTGGCAAAGTGCTCGGCCGGCCCCCCTTTCCCCAAAACCGGCCCCCACCTATGCTGCGCACCGGGGGATTGCCCGATGCCCGCTATGGCCAGTCCGGCCCTGCTCCTGCCCATCGTATGTTGGACTCCACTACTCCCACCCACCCTGCCCCTCCCCTGCTTCACCGCCCCACAGCACTCCCTCGGCGATTTACACATGTGACGAGGCAAAATGCCTTTACAAAGAATGCAAGAGAGACAATTGCTCATGTGAGCTGACCCACTGGCACATGCTGTGTATAAATACTATGGTCACCGGGAACGAAATTTAACTAATAGAGGAACAGAACAATAAATGCAGAGAGTTGACTCAAAAGCCTCTAGATGTGTATGTTTTATTTGTGTTTTTCTGATTACGTGAGGTCAGGTTAACAGATGCTGTCTCTATGTCAGACCTAGAAAAGAAATAAAGGTGGAGTTGCAAAGTTTTGTGCTAAGTTGTGTGAGAATTTTGTTCTTAGAACTACGAGTCGTTATGCACATTTCATTTTTTACCTTGTAATGTTGACATATATAAATCTGTTCACTGCCGTTTTGATACTGCAGGACTGCACCTATTGTAAGAATCAAGCTAGCCGGGCTGATGAGAGGTGTTACCTCGAAACCGGGCCGGTCCTCGGATGCTTGTTTCCGTTCTGGGAAGGACATGGCTTTTGTAGTTCGGACTGGACTGTTCCCATGGGGCACAGGGTCAGCGCTGATTTGCATACCGCCATTGTCTAACCCAGGGTGGTGTGGAGTGGAAAAACGATGGATTTGGGCCCAGATCTTTGGACTGGGGTGAATGTGTGACATTGATCCACATTCTGTCCATCACTGTTGTGTTTGCAATTACCGCTCTAAGTGTACTGGGGATGCTCAGACGTGAGTCCCAGGCACTCCACACCACTGGAATCAAGCTAGCCGGGCTGATGAGAGGTGTTACCTCGAAACCGGGCCGGTCCTCGGATGCTTGTTTCCGTTCTGGGAAGGACATGGCTTTTGTAGTTCGGACTGGACTGTTCCCATGGGGCACAGGGTCAGCGCTGATTTGCATACTGCCATTGTCTAACCCAGGGTGGTGTGGAGTGGAAAAACGATGGATTTGGGCCCAGATCTTTGGACTGGGGTGAATGTGTGACATTGATCCACATTCTGTCCATCACTGTTGTGTTTGCAATTACCGCTCTAAGTGTACTGGGGATGCTCAGACGTGAGTCCCAGGCACTCCACACCACTGGAATCAAGCTAGCCGGGCTGATGAGAGGTGTTACCTCGAAACTGGGCCGGTCCTCGGATGCTTGTTTCCGTTCTGGGAAGGACATGGCTTTTGTAGTTCGGACTGGACTGTTCCCATGGGGCACAGGGTCAGCGCTGATTTGCATACCGCCATTGTCTAACCCAGGGTGGTGTGGAGTGGAAAAACGATGGATTTGGGCCCCGATCTTTGGACTGGGGTGAATGTGTGACATTGATCCACATTCTGTCCATCACTGTTGTGTTTGCAATTACCGCTCTAAGTGTACTAGGGATGCTCAGACGTGAGTCCCAGGCACTCCACACCACTGGAATCAAGCTAGCCGGGCTGATGAGAGGTGTTACCTCGAAACCGGGCTGGTCCTCGGATGCTTGTTTCCGTTCTGGGAAGGATATGGCTTTTGTAGTTCGGACTGGACTGTTCCCATGGGGCACAGGGTCAGCGCTGATTTGCATACCGCCATTGTCTAACCCAGGGTGGTGTGGAGTGGAAAAACGATGGATTTGGGCCCAGATCTTTGGACTGGGGTGAATGTGTGACATTGATCCACATTCTGTCCATCACTGTTGTGTTTGCAATTACCGCTCTAAGTGTACTGGGGATGCTCAGACGTGAGTCCCAGGCACTCCACACCACTGGAATCAAGCTAGCCGGGCTGATGAGAGGTGTTACCTCGAAACCGGGCCGGTCCGCGGATGCTTGTTTCCGTTCTGGGAAGGATATGGCTTTTGTAGTTCGGACTGGACTGTTCCCATGGGGCACAGGGTCAGCGCTGATTTGCATACCGCCATTGTCTAACCCAGGGTGGTGTGGAGTGGAAAAACGATGGATTTGGGCCCAGATCTTTGGACTGGGGTGAATGTGTGACATTGATCCACATTCTGTCCATCACTGTTGTGTTTGCAATTACCGCTCTAAGTGTACTGGGGATGCTCAGACGTGAGTCCCAGGCACTCCACACCACTGGAATCAAGCTAGCCGGGCTGATGAGAGGTGTTACCTCGAAACCGGGCCGGTCCTCGGATGCTTGTTTCCGTTCTGGGAAGGACATGGCTTTTGTAGTTCGGACTGGACTGTTCCCATGGGGCACAGGGTCAGCGCTGATTTGCATACCGCCATTGTCTAACCCAGGGTGGTGTGGAGTGGAAAAACGATGGATTTGGGCCCTGATCTTTGGACTGGGGTGAATGTGTGACATTGATCCACATTCTGTCCATCACTTTTGTGTTTGCAATTACCGCTCTAAGTGTACTGGGGATGCTCAGACGTGAGTCCCAGGCACTCCACACCACTGGAATCAAGCTAGCCGGGCTGATGAGAGGTGTTACCTCGAAACCGGGCCGGTCCTCGGATCCTTGTTTCCGTTCTGGGAAGGACATGGCTTTTGTAGTTTGGACTGGACTGTTCCCATGGGGCACAGGGTCAGCGCTGATTTGCATACCGCCATTGTCTAACCCAGGGTGGTGTGGAGTGGAAAAACGATGGATTTGGGCCCAGATCTTTGGACTGGGGTGAATGTGTGACATTGATCCACATTCTGTCCATCACTGTTGTGTTTGCAATTACCGCTCTAAGTGTACTGGGGATGCTCAGACGTGAGTCCCAGGCACTCCACACCACTGGAATCAAGCTAGCCGGACTGATGAGAGGTGTTACCTCGAAACCGGGCCGGTCCTCGGATGCTTGTTTCCGTTCTGGGAAGGACATGGCTTTTGTAGTTCGGACTGGACTGTTCCCATGGGGCACAGGGTCAGCGCTGATTTGCATACCGCCATTGTCTAACCCAGGGTGGTGTGGAGTGGAAAAACGATGGATTTGGGCCCAGATCTTTGGACTGAGGTGAATGTGTGACATTGATCCACATTCTGTCCATCACTGTTGTGTTTGCAATTACCGCTCTAAGTGTACTGGGGATGCTCAGACGTGAGTCCCAGGCACTCCACACCACTGGAATCAAGCTAGCCGGGCTGATGAGAGGTGTTACCTCGAAACCGGGCCGGTCCACGGATGCTTGTTTCCGTTCTGGGAAGGATATGGCTTTTGTAGTTCGGACTGGACTGTTCCCATGGGGCACAGGGTCAGCGCTGATTTGCATACCGCCATTGTCTAACCCAGGGTGGTGTGGAGTGGAAAAACGATGGATTTGGGCCCAGATCTTTGGACTGGGGTGAATGTGTGACATTGATCCACATTCTGTCCATCACTGTTGTGTTTGCAATTACCGCTCTAAGTGTACTGGGGATGCTCAGACGTGAGTCCCAGGCACTCCACACCACTGGAATCAAGCTAGCCGGGCTGATGAGAGGTGTTACCTCGAAACCGGGCCGGTCCTCGGATGCTTGTTTCCGTTCTGGGAAGGACATGGCTTTTGTAGTTCGGACTGGACTGTTCCCATGGGGCACAGGGTCAGCGCTGATTTGCATACCGCCATTGTCTAACCCAGGGTGGTGTGGAGTGGAAAAACGATGGATTTGGGCCCAGATCTTTGGACTGGGGTGAATGTGTGACATTGATCCACATTCTGTCCATCACTTTTGTGTTTGCAATTACCGCTCTAAGTGTACTGGGGATGCTCAGACGTGAGTCCCAGGCACTCCACACCACTGGAATCAAGCTAGCCGGGCTGATGAGAGGTGTTACCTCGAAACCGGGCCGGTCCTCGGATCCTTGTTTCCGTTCTGGGAAGGACATGGCTTTTGTAGTTCGGACTGGACTGTTCCCATGGGGCACAGGGTCAGCGCTGATTTGCATACCGCCATTGTCTAACCCAGGGTGGTGTGGAGTGGAAAAACGATGGATTTGGGCCCAGATCTTTGGACTGGGGTGAATGTGTGACATTGATCCACATTCTGTCCATCACTGTTGTGTTTGCAATTACCGCTCTAAGTGTACTGGGGATGCTCAGACGTGAGTCCCAGGCACTCCACACCACTGGAATCAAGCTAGCCGGACTGATGAGAGGTGTTACCTCGAAACCGGGCCGGTCCTCGGATGCTTGTTTCCGTTCTGGGAAGGACATGGCTTTTGTAGTTCGGACTGGACTGTTCCCATGGGGCACAGGGTCAGCGCTGATTTGCATACCGCCATTGTCTAACCCAGGGTGGTGTGGAGTGGAAAAACGATGGATTTGGGCCCAGATCTTTGGACTGGGGTGAATGTGTGACATTGATCCACATTCTGTCCATCACTGTTGTGTTTGCAATTACCGCTCTAAGTGTACTGGGGATGCTCAGACGTGAGTCCCAGGCACTCCACACCACTGGAATCAAGCTAGCCGGGCTGACGAGAGGTGTTACCTCGAAACCGGGCCGGTCCTTGGATGCTTGTTTCCGTTCTGGGAAGGACATGGCTTTTGTAGTTCGGACTGGACTGTTCCCATGGGGCACTGGGTCAGCGCTGATTTGCATACCGCCATTGTCTAACCCAGGGTGGTGTGGAGTGGAAAAACGATGGATTTGGGCCCAGATCTTTGGACTGGGGTGAATGTGTGACATTGATCCACATTCTGTCCATCACTGTTGTGTTTGCAATTACCGCTCTAAGTGTACTGGGGATGCTCAGACGTGAGTCCCAGGCACTCCACACCACTGGAATCATGCTAGCCGGGCTGATGAGAGGTGTTACCTCGAGACCGGGCCGGTCCTCGGATGCTTGTTTCCATTCTGGGAAGGACATGGCTTTTGTAGTTCGGACTGGACTGTTCCCATGGGGCACAGGGTCAGCGCTCATTTGCATACCGCCATTGTCTAACCCAGGGTGGTGTGGAGTGGAAAAACGATGGATTTGGGCCCAGATCTTTGGACTGGGGTGAATGTGTGACATTGATCCACATTCTGTCCATCACTGTTGTGTTTGCAATTACCGCTCTAAGTGTACTGGGGATGCTCAGACGTGAGTCCCAGGCACTCCACACCACTGGAATCAAGCTAGCCGGGCTGATGAGAGGTGTTACCTCGAAACCGGGCCGGTCCTCGGATGCTTGTTTCCGTTCTGGGAAGGACATGGCTTTTGTAGTTCGGACTGGACTGTTCCCATGGGGCACAGGGTCAGCGCTGATTTGCATACCGCCATTGTCTAACCCAGGGTGGTGTGGAGTGGAAAAACGATGGATTTGGGCCCAGATCTTTGGACTGGGGTGAATGTGTGACATTGATCCACATTCTGTCCATCACTGTTGTGTTTGCATGCACCTATTGTAAGTGCCTTACAGTTACAGAAAAAGATTTATATAAAACTGCAGGGTGTATAGTGAAATTGAGCAGGCACCTGCACAAATAAGAGTTGTTAAATATAAAATAGCTTGGAGGGTTAGAGTAGACCTCTCTATGTCTGCTAGCGTTAGTGAATGAACTTGATGTTTAATATTACAGTACTGTACATTTGTCCCCTAGGTAGACTTCTGATTTTTATGAGCTGCCCTTGACTGGTGCCTGGTATTTCTGTTACAAGTGAAAAAGTTGACTGTTAAACCCAAAATCGTAAAATGGTGAAATTATTTTCTCTCGTGCATAGATGGAAATTTATGTCCATGATGTAAAGCTATGAAATATGACGGACAGGCGTATCTTTCTTGACTTTAGTTAACTTAAAAAGGATTGCACTTTGAATCATTCTCACCCCTGTAAAATATAAAAGAATGTGTCCTATAACAGCTTACAAAATTGTGAGTTTTAGGCAATAAACTCACCAAGTTCAGACCGTTTACTTCTTTATAAAGTAAGCGATGGAGTGTGAGAAATGTTTAAATCATCTCACTAAGAAATGTAGATGTGTATTGCAGGACTCCATGCACCCAAAGAGATCTGTGGTATGAATTTTCAGGGTTTTTTGTGGGATATCTTCATGATGTAAAAGAGTAAAGAAATCAATGATCGCAGGGGGCGAGCAAGTTAGAATGCTACCACCATGGGCCGAAGAGGCATCGGGGGGCCTCACAGGACTGTCAATCGTGCCACAGGCTAACTAGTGGGGTGTCGGCTTTTTCACATGGCTATAAACCCAATTAGGCTGATTGCTACAGAACCTCTCTTGCATCCTCCTCTCACCTCTTTCTTTCCTGTTTCTTTTATCCTTTGCCTAATCTCCCAGCAAGTCAATGTAGAGGGGATTAGCTAAACATATGTCTCAAAGTTCCTGTAATCACTGCAATACAAACTACGTTTGGCTAACCTCATAACAGAAATGCTAATGTACTTGTTTATAAAAATTTATAAAAATACTTTGAAATTAAAGAAATCAATGATCAATTGAGGGAGGTATAAAGATTGTGTTCGATCAAAGGGAAGATCTAGCTGTGAATGCACACAGTGGCCATGATGATGGTGTCTTATGAAGCATGTCTACTACAAAAAAACTAGAAGCTGAGTGTGAAATTTACTGCGGGTCGCAGAAAGCGCCTGTCAGACAGTGACAAAATCACTCTCAAAGTAATGCTTCCTTAATGTTTAAGATATCATTCTGCAATTTTGCTTGAAAACACTAAAACGAAAAAGGGTGTTTAACTAGTCAAGATTGTGCATCCGTATAGCTTCATCCTTGATTCTGGTGTAAAGGTCCTCGCTAAAAATTGGAGGAATTAACTTGCATAAATCCATGCCTTCTAATCTGGTTACCATTTTCATTGCTACCCCACTAAATATAGCATATGACCTAGAAGTAGAGACATTAAGAAAAAGAATGTTTAGGGCTTACTTACTCCATGTAAATTCAACTTCCTGGGATCGCCTTTCAACACCACCTAAGAGTGGAGAAAAACAAGAAATCTTGAGGACTGGTTTACAAATGCGCAGCACAAAGCAAAATAAAATAAATCAATAATCAAGTGGACATGTTTCAACCAGGTACCATTATTATGATCCAGGGTAAACAACATATTTATGGTTGATCAAGTCAATACTGTGACCCAAAGTATTACATTCTACCTTTCTAGCCCCAATTGAATTATTGGGTTTATTCTAAGCAACTAGGAAGCTATTCGTGTTGGGGCCATAGTTAACTCCAGGCTAGGCAATAACAATGCATTTTACTTAGGCAAGGCCTGCAAACGTAGCCCATTACAGAAGGTTCCAAAGGCTTCGATTGACTGGGTATTTGGCTTACGAAAGCATAATCAAGTCACAGCTATGAGAAAGGTACTATACTGGCTGCCAGTTAATAATGGTATCCTGTTTAAATGTTTGAGCATCCTTCATTAAAGTAAATATGGTTTTTGCATGCAGCTTTGTGAAAAGATTTCCTGCTACTTAACACCGAGAAGACTTTTTTTTTTCAATCTTGATTTTGTCCAACAAGACAAGATTAAATTATCCTCAACAGGCAGCAGCCCCCTTGTATTATAGGGGTGAAGTCTTTTAACAGCTTGCCAGCCCATCTCTGAAATACATCTAACTTTATGAAATACAGATTGGCTGTTAAAAAGGGTCTATTCTAGCATCTCCCTTCTGCCAGGCAACCACTGTTTTGCATAACAAAAGCCAAGATACACTTGTGTCCTAGATCAGTGGTTCTTAACCTGTGCGCTGGGGACACCTGGGGGCTTGCGAATCTTACTCAGCAGGTCTGCTTAGAAAATGAAATAATATTAACAGATTAATAAAATGTATCTAACTAAAGAAACAAAATGTAAAACTGAAAACTGTAAAATGTCCTATAAATGTGAAGGAATTTGAAATTGTATTAAAAATTAAGTTAATATCCTCAGATTGATTTGTGGGAGCAGAGTAAGTGCATCATACAGAATATAATATTGATGATTGAATATAGAAAGGCTCATACTTCCCATTAAAATGTTTAGTTTTTTCTATTTTTGTTTGTGAATTAAATAAAATATTTTTTCACCTTTGCGTTTGTCTGAAAAATTCTTGTTTCTGTATTTTTTTCTGTATTGTTTTGAGGATGAAATCATTGACAATGCTTGAGACAGTGGACCCCTGTCCCAAGCATTGTCAATGATTTCCAGTAATGGCTCAGTGGGATCCCCAGATTCCAATAATGATTCAGTGGGGGTTCCTGGATTTCAGTAATGATTAAGTGGGGGTTCAGAGAAGTCAAAAGGTTAAGAACCACTGTTCTAAATCACTGAAAAAAGTTGTTATTCACTGAGATGTTACGCCATGAAAGACTACAGATGCTGATCATTATTATTTATGTACGTTAAATATAATTATTCCAAGCTATACTGCGAACGGAAATTGCAATTATAGAAATGTGCTGATATGTTTTTTGGGAGGCGCCTTATTAATTTTGTCAGTATTTCTATGAGAATGAAATTGGTTATTAGACATTTTGGGGTAAATTATGGTAATGATTATTTATATTCAGCTAATTAAACTTTACTCAGCAATTAAGTCAATAAACATGAGTGGCACAGTGTGATTTGCAATTTAAATTAGGATAGTAGCAGACTTTTGTGCAACTGGCACTCATTTCATGTTTCAGTTAGACTGTGATGAATGCAGCTCGAATTAGACTGAAACTGACGGCAGCAAGCTGCTGACAGTAACAACTGTGTAACATAATATATGTATTCGTAAAGCGCACTTTCACCCATGGGCATCTTGGTGTTTAATGGCAGATGTTTATTGTTACAGAACTCAATGGTACTCATTTTATCAACCTCAGAAGGATGAAAGGCTGAGTGGACTCGCCAGGATTTGAGCCTGTGACCATGAGGTCAAACACAGGCCCCTACAGTGGGCACATTAGTCCACTAAACCACCAGACCCGGCATGAGAGAACCCTGAAAGGTGGACTGCTGACAGAAAGGGCTGTGTGAGACAGCTAGTCAAGGTAGCTACTGACAAGCGCAGGTTTACAAGATAACGGTTAAAGGTAGACTGCTATCAGGAGCAGCTGTATGAAAGAACAGTTGAAGGTAAGTGGCTGACAGGAACAATTGCGAGAAAAGCTGAAAAGAAGAAGCTGTGAGTACATGCAGTTTCTGAGGGATCTGTCAGGAATCTGTGCAGTGCAACTCACAGTCTCACCTTTGGCTGTTGGCGAAACCACAATAGTCTGTCTCACACTGACTAGCTGTCAGTTTACAAGAAGTCTAAGGACAAATCTTGCAGTAAGGTGCATCTCACAGGTATCAAGACTAGAAAGTCTGCTTTGTCCTTGTTAGTTGTGATCGGCCAATGTAAGTTGCAACACTGTGGCCACAAATACATGCATTATGCATGTGTGCTTCAGTAAGAATGTCCCTTCTTGCAACATGCACCAAGTTAGGTCAGAATGCACCTCTGAATTTTATTTACACCCCTCCATGTCTAGCCACCGCCCCCAACTTCCGCTAAGTCAGAGCGCAGTGGTGGCAGGGACCCAGTTTGAAAAGTTGCACTTGACACAACATGCCCAAATCTTGAGCTATGTGTTCATTTAAATAGCCATAACAAAAGCTATAATTGGTACTTTGCCAATCACGGTTTAGTGAAAATAAACAAAAGGTGTTTCCAGTGCTGGCCCCAAACACCTAAGTGGTAGATGAGCTACCTTATTTACCATGGCAATACCAGTTCCTCTTCCTAAATATTGTGTTCTAGACGTCTGTCTGAAGGGCAGTCTTATTCTAGTCATTTTTCTAACAATGTTGCACTCGACCTGCAGGTGCCAAAATCAATATTTTGTAATGACAATGAATACTTTGTTATCCAGAAAATGTTACCAAACCTCTTAATACCAACGAGTAAAAATTAAAATAGAGTAAAGTAAAACAGAAATCAGTGATGAAAATAGTTCTTATAAATGAAATTGACAGACTTATTACTACAACAATTATATGGAAGATATTCAGAATTCCTAAAATGGGATTAGTACATTCAAAAACGCTTTTTTGCAGTCACAAACTCCGAATTCTTTTTACATCTTGATAATTCTTAGAGATAGCAGAGAGCATTAGAGGGGACCTCATATGTGGTGTCGGTCCAAAGGTGTCTTAGGTTGTAGTGCACTGGTCTATACCCCAGGTCAGATTAAGGGGTATTCTTACTCACAGGTACCCAGCTACTGACTCGCCTTCAGGGAGAAGGGATCACTGAATGGCAGACTATTGGGTAAAGACATATAGTCAAGAGAGGTGATCTATACCGTTGTGTGGGGGTTATACGGAAGACCCTGAAATAGCTTCAGCAGCCTCTCAACCTCGATAAATTGAGAAATAACTCCAGAGCAGGGAGAGATTTAGACTTATACGAGGCGAGGAGGCAACTATAGAAGGTGCATTCTGTAAGTGTCTGAATTGTCCTCTCATGGACAATCAGACATCGAATGGTATATAGAGTGCGGTCCAGTTGTCATTTTTTGATCCACCTGGTGACACGCCTCCTCATCTTGACCAGAAGGTGTAAACTTTCTACTCCATTACCCACTAAATCTACCACCTGTTACTTGTGAGACAAAATACATCTGTAGAGCATGTGGGGCTCCTCTACACAGGAAACTCAATTTCCCTTCCCTGTCACATGTTTCGGGCAGTCTATAAAAAGGACTCCCTTGAGACACAAACACCTGCCAATTGCATTAGCACCAGGATGCCAAGTCTGCCTTTGTGTTCCCTTGCAGCCCACCATTGTTCAGAGACATGCCACCTGGCCAGAGAACAATGGAATGCAAATGTTCCTCTGCTCTGTAGATGTAATGAAGCAAGCACAGCAGCGATGCAGGCTTTAAGAGGAAAATTCAAAGACTACGCACATATGCCAGAAAAACAAGCTTGGTTTCCTGACCAGCATTTTGCAGTGTTATATTTTTATGTAACCACCAACACTTTCTAGGGCAATTTGGTCTTAAAAACAAACCAGTTTAAACGCAGGCCGATCCGACATGGATACATTAATCTAGCAAGATCTAGAGGGGTCAGAGACTTTTTCAGCCAACAATAAAATTAAAGAACTGGAAAAGGCTGGGATCAGAGATCAGAGATGGATCCTCTGATCTTTAGGTCTCTAATCTTTCAAAAATGGGAACACATATAAACCCGGCTGCATGTCACATCTGAATGCCATATTGTCATTGTCATTTATATAGTACAATACTACTGTTACGGTGGCCAGCCATGCTTGTGCATGCATCTATAGATCAGAAGGGCGTTGGTTACTGAAGCATATGTGTAGCGTGAAGGGTGTTAGGTGGGTGATGACTAGAGGGGTGCTCCAGACCTTTCTCAGAGTATCTAACAGCATAGCTTGGAAGATGCTAGTGAATGAAATATTGTAGAGATGGCACTAGAAAGATAGCTTAGCATAGTGGTGTGACGGCCATTGCCGTGACAATGCAGGAATTTGCAGTTGGACTAAGTGTATGAGTAGGTGATTTTTGTGAAGGCTAGAGACGTGCTCGAATTGTGACGTAGGAAGCAACATACAATAGCTAAGCACAGTGATGGCTAGTTAGAGCTGGTTTTGCATGCATGCAGCAGTTCAGAGGAGATTCTGTGAATATGTGTATATGCTGATCATGAGGATTAGGTGTGTATTTTCATAATGGTGCAGTCAGTGAGGAGCATTACTTGAAGTGAAGGGAGGGAACATTCTACATGAAATCTGCCCCGTTTTGTTGGGCTGGGCACAACAGCTACACTCCACAATTCTTTTTCATCGCTGAGTTACTGAACATAGATGTCACATTTGATATCCGGAGTCTAGCTATCAAGCTTATCCAGATATCACTCCAATGTCTAGAAAGGTAGGTATTCTTGACTTCAGCACATAGTTTGTGTAACATCCTAACTCCAGCTCTGCCCTCTCTGATGGTGTTCCCGGAAAGGAGCAAAGGATTTTTAGATCCCCAGGCATAAATAGAGTTGGCCTTGTGCAGTGGCCAGTTGCTTGGCATCACAATCCTGATTTGTTACTTGTCAATGCCTCCTGAAAACAGGTCAACAGAGGCCCTAGTCTTGTTCCTAATCTTACCTTTTCTTCATCCTAACAAGGACCATTGAATGTTAAATGGTCATCAGCCCAATTGTGCTTACTGTTTGTTTTGTAGGAATGTGTAGTTGATCCTTGAAGTACCATTTTTTGTAACGCATGTGATCTGCAGAGATTAGGATTTCAGCTGGTACTAGTATTCCTTGGCATATTGGTGACTCCTAGCCATCTCTCTGGGATCAATGACTCTTCTTACAGAAACAAAACTCTGGAATCTACACATACAAAGGTGGACATCCTGAACAGAGATAAAAGGCAATACAGCTCATCAGGTTGAGTGCTGATTGCAGTGTGAAACTTGAAGGTCTCCGGTATGAATCCTTGCAGGGTAACTTGGTTATTCCTCCTCCTGAAGTGAATAAAACGAGTATCCTTCAACTTGTATAATTAAATCTAATACTGGAGCTCAAACAATCAATTATGCTTCAAGCATGTTATGTAGAAAGTTGCAAAGCAAAATTAAAGAAATGCCTTTTTAGGTTTCGAAACCTGGCGAGGGGCGAAGCCCCTCCCAGATCGAAATCTATTGTTTTCAATAGTGAGGTTAGGACAGCCTCTGTTTCCAATTGGCTAGCTCCATAAATGGAGACTAGCCATTGGGAGACAGAGGCTGTCAATCGCGGTTTCTCACGAAAACGCGATTCGGGGGCGTTTCTGGTGCTTTTTTTAAGCCCCGCCCCTTTGTCCCGGGCCGCGCTGCGATTGGCTGCCGGCCCGGGACACCCCCGTGACGTCATTCCCGGGCCGCGCTGTGATTGGCTGCCGGCCCGGGACACCCCCGTGACGTCAGCCAATCACAGCGCGGCCCGGGACCTGACTTGTTAAATTACTTTCTGTAGTTAGGCGACGGTGTACCGTAGTTTCAATCTTCCCATCTGGCCGATCTCTCCCCTCGTTTGTGCGCATGCGTATCAGTAAACGCATGCGCAGAACGCTCCTTTTCCAAATACAGGTATTTTTGATCTCCCCCCCCGTGTTCTGCCGTTTTAGTGCGCATGCGTCATTTCACGCATGCGTACTAACTCTTTTTTCATTCCATTTGAAGCTCCCGCGGCAGCGTTAACAGTCCAGTTGAGCTCCTCAGCGTTCTGCCTTTTTTTAGTGCGCATGCGTGTCATTTCACGCATGCGCACTAAGTCCTTTGAATTGGAAACTTTTGCGGCAGCGTAGCGTTACAAGTATGTTAACCAGCCTGGGTTCCGTGGGGTAACCATGCAACCTGTGACCGCGACGCGCTACATGAACCAGCACCGGACTTTATTCCCTTGAGAAGCCCATCTAGAGGACAGGAGAGGCTGGTGCAGGTACTGCGCATTGTGTAACTTGACGGTCATGAAGAGACTTTGTAATAAATGCATCTAACTGCGCTCACCGCTTGCTTGTCAGTAGGCCGCGTAGCTGAAGGCCTCTGGGGCTAGGCAGGCAGCCCAGTAGCTGTCAAGCCCCTCAGACTGTTTGATAGCACTCGGCTCGGAGAGCACACATGGCAACCTCATTGAAGGCGTCTCCTAGTGCCTCGGTGGCCGCTGCAGTGCTCTGCGTGGGTGCTGCTGTGGGGAAGCAGGAGGCGGTAAGCTGTGGGAAAGGCATGTGAGGTCTAACTGCGCAGGAGAGAGGGGCTCGTCGGGCCCTGCTGCATGTCGCCATAGTTTTGCAAGGATCATGTGGGTGATCCAAATGATCGCAGTACCCAGGTGTGCTGTTTAATCCCTGCTACGCTCAGCCGCAGCGTCTTTTTATTTACAAACCTTACGTAGCTCTGGCCATAACGCGGCCTGGTGCAAACAGGTCAAACTTCCCTCCTCCCTAGTGCTCGTTATTACAGTCCACCATCACGCCCACGAGACGACAGTGCGATAGTTAGCTTACAGCTGTATTTGTGATCTCCCCTCTGACGTAGGGGGAGATCAAACCGCCAAGAGTCATCATTGGTAGGCGCAGTTCTGGGCCGAGGTGGTTAACCCGGCCCACACGACGTCGCAGTGCAGGCAGCAGCCTGGCCTAGGCCCCCTATCGAACATGCAGGCAGAGCTGTGCCCAGCCGTCCACCACCACCAGGGCAGTAACGGTACGTAACAGCCATAAATAATATAATAAGCCATTACATTAATAAAGCTGTTTTTTTGTGGTTCGTGAACTTGTGGATGTGACGTGAGGGTCACAGGCTGCGGCGCAGTAGCTCCCGCTCGGCTCCACATGAAGTCCGGCATTATTTATTTATTTATTTATTTGCCATTGTACATTGCTCTGGGCTGAAACCAATTGAGCTCGGTGTGTTCCAGGCAGATGCGATTTTATCACGGTGAAGAAACCATTGTCAGAGTTCTTAAAACCGCAGTAAGTGTACAAGGCTTCTTACGGCCTATCTCGCTGTCACCTGATCGTTATTCATAACGCTGGGCGCTGTAAACATCAAAAACTGACAATAAAGTGGGTGTCCGCCGTGTTCAACAGTCTTCTTTCGGTTCCACAGAAGCACAGAATTTGGAATGATTGTTAGAATCGTACACGAGTCTCTAGGGGGGTGAATGCGTGGGTCTGTAGAGCACGCTGTCCTATGACACAGCTTTAAACACAATGTGTGACGATGGTGGGAAGCAAATACATAGGTTAGGAGAGGAGAGGCTCATGTGAACTAAAAAACGCACCCTAGCCAAAATAATGTCAGGCATTCTAGGCGCAGCCCGGGAGGTGTCTAAAGGCTGCCAGTAACTTGAATAATGAAATTCGATAAATCTCCAGGTTACTTAAAATGTCAGCATTGTGTTAGTTGTCACGGTATCAACCCAGGCCCATTTGTACAGGGTGGAATGGAAAATATGCAATCATGACAGGCCAGGAAAAGACTAACACCTGTGCCAACCACGAGTGGAATCCACGACTCTAGCTTTCAGGGGTTCTTAAGACCACGGAGTTCATCATTACACGAAAATCCACACAGTGCCAGTGTGAAGACTAGCTCTGTTTATGATTATCAATATTCTTGTTACCAATGATCTCTCATCTCAGCCTTTTGAGCGTAAATAGAGTACCATTAAAAAGGGTACCGTTTCTAGGCGCTGTAAATAACACGTGTAATATGAAGCTCCATGTAAAAAAATAAATAAAACTGGTGAGTGAACTGAACTATATTTGCAGTCCTTACAACACCAACCATTTGACTAAAATCTTAAAACTAGATAAGCAAATGCTTTGAAACGTTCATATCAGGATTTCAAAATGAATACCAGGAGTGCACATTGCGTCAGCAAAATAACACCTCACTTGTAATCTATTACTTGATTTAAAAACGGTTGTTACTACCAGTAACTGTTTTCATATAGCTAACTTCTACAATGCCACCGTTCCGTAGCTTGACATACTATAATAACTCACCACAATAAGCGCTTTATAATTTATATGTTTAACTATGTAAAATGTTCTAAACTAAGAACAATTGCTCAAACATATTTTTAAAAAGTTTTTTTTAACAATCTTAAATAATATTTCTGCGAGATCCTGAAATATATGCTAAAGGCTATACTCGTTGCCGCTTTATATTACTGTCTGGATTTAACTGTGAGATCACCGAAATTAAATCCTGTTTTGTTCTGGGGTTCTCTGATTGTTCATTTGTAGTGAGAACTCCATGTACCAAGGTGAACGAGCAAGGTCTGTGTGCAACATTCACATGTGTAACTATAAAAGTATACACATCAACATGTACATATCCTAGATTATTAGGTGCTAAATATGTTCAAAATATGTAAACTCAACAAACACAACAAGATGATGGACGGAGTGCTGAAACCTTTTTTTTAGCATTTGCCGGTCCTTTTGAAGCCAAACAGTGGTGCTCATCAGAGTAAACGTGCAAGATTCAAAACCTGGGCAGGGGTCTTCAGTGGCGGGGTCCCTGGACATTATGCACCCATTTCACAGCTGCATGTAGGCCGTTGATTTCTAGTAAGCCTGTGCCCTACTCTTCGTGCCCTTCGTCCTTATGTTAACACGAGGCCCCAGGGCCGCTTCGGAGAAGTCAGCGGCCGAGTTATTTTTCGGCCTTCAGCACCGGGCACAGATGGGCTAAGAATAGTGTCCCTGGGTTTGACTAATATGGGGAAGGACAGTGCCCTGACCGGAGCGGCCGCCTGCACTTCGGTTACAGGCACGGTATTTAAAGCGGCAGGCCAGGTTTGGGGCGAGCTTCGCAGGCCCAAACATGGCCAACTAGGAAGCGGCACAGAGCACGTCGGGCCCTTGGGCCAGCCTTGCTGCCCCCAGCTCTCAAGCAAGAATCGGCGTGGGTCCACATACTTGGGTCCTGCACTACTGCTAATGCCAGATGTCACTTTCTTAGCACTCCTAAACTGTACTTAAGTAACTGAGCTGAGACGGCATACATCGGTCGAGACTGCATTGTATTTGTTGGTAGTCATTGCTGGGAGTGCAACTCGTGTACCTTCAGACTTGAGCCAGGCTTGTCACACAGGAAGGCCGACAGATGGGCCTGCAGCTGAGGGCCCTGTATCTCTGGCACAGGGCTTACATGGGACACCCCCATGTGACTGAGACGCCTCTCTGATCCCAGCCCTAGTGCCCTACAGAAGAGGAGGTTTGGGCTTCTCAGGAGAGCCTTGGAGTTTTTGCCATCTGTTTGTGTCTTTAAGATATCTTCCTGTCTACAGTGCCTCAGTATTTATAATCCACTAACGGTTCTCTTCTGCAAAACTGCTCAGCAGTTTACAAAGCAGTAAGAGGGGGTTCAGAGTGCACAATCTGAGATATGTTTTATGATAAAGAAAAATATATATTTTGAAAAATGTTTAGTCTAAGCAAAACGTTGATCCTAAGCCACGAACTTTGGAGCCCCTTGGGTGTCCGCTTTGTCGTCTTCCCTTTAAGGTGCAAAACAGTATTTCTTCTTGGAGGTCGAAGTGGCAGTTTCAGTACAACAATGTATTCTGTAGTTCGTTGCTGGTGAATTCACCTTAGTGAAAGTCGTTGAAGGATCTGATTTGTTCTGTATTTATAAGTCTACATTGATAGCACAGCATTCTCTGGTCATCGTGCTAAACTAAAAAGAGCTTCTAGAGTACTGCTGAGAAGAGGGGGTGTGTGGGGGGCTCTGTGTGGGTGTGTGTGTGGGGGGCTCTGTGGGGGTGTGTGTGTGGGGGGCTCTGTGTGTGTGTGTGGGGGTGCTCTCTGTGTGTGTGTGTGTGTGTGTGTGTGGCATTTGCGAGAGATTGAGCTTTTGGCATTGTAAATGACAATGCCATCTGTTTTCAAAACCAACACATAAATAAAAATGTTGTCATTTACAATGCCAATAGCTCTAACTTTTGCAAGGGCGAAACCGTTGCATTGTAAATGCTTGTTACATTTGAACTGAGAAATACCATCCCATAAAACTCACAAATTACCTCAAAATAAATCTCTGTAGGGCAAGTTCACTGCCACACCGCAAACTGTATAAAGGCTTATAAAGGTGTCAGCTCATGTTAATCCTGGAACTGCATACCGTGGTTCCAACAGTATATCACCATTTACCAAGAATTGGCAAAGTCAGCCTATCTTAGTTTTGATAGTGTGCCCCGACCTTTTGGCTATGCAAATATTGTTGTGTCCTCAAATGCCTGCCACACGTGTGCACGAACATACACAGCAGCCCTAATGTAATGGTCTTTCTTATGCTTTATGAACATTTTTTACAAGGTGGCCACCAAGCATGTGTGTGTGTGGAATGTATGACATTACATCGCATACCAATACCACGCGTGCCATTACAACGCGGGTATTACTACGCGATGTCAATGACAACAACATGCCATTACATCGCAAAATTTTACCACGGCTATGCCTTTACCATGCATGCCATTACATCGCAAAGGCATGCGTGGGAAAGTTATACTCATGGTAAAAGTTTGCAAGGTAAGTGACTCTACCCTAGCTTATCCTAAACACTAATATGTACCCCTGCACAACCCTCCCCTGATCCCAGTCCTCTCCCTACAATAACACTACACTACCCTGCACGACCCCGACACTACCCTAAACCCTTAAACACTACCCCATGCATGACCCTCCCCCTACCCCCTTTCCAGTCCCTACACTGAAACACTACCCTGCACGACCCCCGACACTACGCTAAACCCTAAAACACTACACTACACTAACACTATAACACTACCCTAAACCTTTGAACAGTACCCCCAGCACGACCCTGCCGTACCCCAGTCCGGTCCCTACACTGAAACACTACCCTGCACGACCCCCCCAACACAACCCTAAACCCTAAAACACTAGATTACACTACACAAACACTACCACACCATCCTAAACCCTAAATCACTACCCCCAGCACGACCCTGCCCCTACCCCCAGTCCGGACCCTACACAGAAACACTACCCTGCACGACCCCCGACACTACTCTAAAACACTACACTAAACTACACAAACACTACAACACTACCCTAAACCCTAAAACACTACCCCCAGCACGACCCTGTCCCTACCCCCAGTCCGGTCCCTACACTGAAACACTACCCTGCACAACCCCCCCAAACACTACCCGAAAACACTACACTACACTACACAAACATTACAACACTATTTTGACACTACCCTAAACACAATAAAAGTAACCCCCACCCCAAGCGCAATCGCCCTTACCTCACTCTCCTCGTGGTTCCTCTCTCCTGCTTCCAGCGTCGTCTAAGGGGCAGTGCACCTCGTTGTGAGGAAACAGCCTCAGTTTCCTCACAACGATGTGGATAGCCATTACATCGCATGCGCTGTAAAAGCGCATGCGTTGTAATGGTATCCGTAGTAATGGCTACGCGTTATTACATCGCATGCGTTGTAACACATGCGATGTAATAGCATTGCATGGTAAAAACCACGTAGTAATGTGGGTTTTCCGTGTGGGTGTGTACTGTGACCATACCGTAAAGGTTTTTCATAAAACATAAGTAAATCTATTACAAAATGTCTGTGTGCATGCATACTAACACTTGGCAGCCATCTTGGAATACTTATTTTCATATTTCGATGGCCGGATGACACTTTTCTAGTGTTTGGCGCCTAATTCACCAAATATTGGTAAAGCCAAATCCAGAAGCAGAGGTGGATGGCAGCCGGTGGCAGCAGACGACGTTTGCCACATTTATAATAGGTGGATGACAGAGGCAGCGGGCGAATCAAGGGGAACACTGGAGATGTTACCATGAAGGACTACTTACAGTCCTGGGCAAAGCAATGCAACCTTTCATTAAATGAGATGGTGATAAGTAAAGCCCACCCAACTGATATTAGCTTTTCAAATATTGATAACAGCCATTGGTTGATGGAGGTTCACTGGATGCCCACATCCTTTGACCTGTATGTCTTCGTTCTATCTAGTAGTGTCTTATCAACATGAGTTTTCCGACAGATAGCTACAGCTGTCTATAGAGGAAACCTTAAATGTTATACCACCCCTGTTGCAGTAATAGTCTTCTGTAAACCAACTGTTTCCCCCTCCACACAAGACATAAATAAAAGCCCAACTACCATATCATTTATGAGCCCCACATGGCTTTGATGTGTGTACAGGACAGTTGAATTTTAGAATGGACACATGTTCTGCTAATATTTGATACACTGAACTTTATCCTGATCTACAATCATTTAGAAATTAATTTATTCCAGAAAAGTCACATAAAGACAAATGCAATGTCAGAGGGCAGTAATTAATGAAACACATATATTGGTTATTTTTACGTTGAAAACATTTTTGGAGAACGTTTTGGGGACGTAAAATACTTGCTCAACCTAATAAAACGTGCACCTAGAAGAAGCATAGTATAGCAGATATGCCGCTGCTGTTCAAAGGATGTCCCAGGCAAACAGAGTTTAGGCCCCTGATAGGAACCGTGTCCTCCATTAATAAGAGCATTGATGCGTTTTTATTTGATACAAAATATTATTAAGTCAATGTACAAGGAGCAACATACTTTGCTAACATGCTTTCTACCCAAGGATAATTTGGAAAAATATCAGAAAGTAAAGGATGGTTTTATCAAATGAACTTATATTTATAAATGTAAAGCAACAAGAACATTTAACACCGGTGACAATAAGATCTACAGCACAGTCAATAGCAGAAACAATGCAAATGAAGAGAAGATGCTCTCTGGGTTTTTCAGAGCAAATCAGCCATCAAATTCTGTAATATCTCCACATTTATGTAAAAAAAAAGTGATTTGATTAAAGGAAATTACCTCTTTGTAGCCAAACTTCTCACTCTGTGCCTGATGCCGTAGCTTGCTGGGAGCAGAACAGAAGGGAGAGAAAAACAAAATTGTTGTTAGAAAATGAAGTGCACTCAGTATGTTGGTTAGGAGTTAGGGGGTTAGCCAAGAGGAGGAGCAGTGGTTAGGCTGTGCTGGTGAAGTTGCAGGTGCTGGGCGCTGGCACTCAGTTTTGAGGTGTGTCTTCAACAAGGGGGAGAGAGAGAGAAAGGGAAAAGGGCAATTTCCTCTCGCCAGGAGTGGTAGGTCCAGCTTCAGCGTGTGCCCTAACAGAGTAATGAATACAAAGAGAGCTGAGCCGTTCCTTAAGTGGGAGAATGTCCGTGTCACCCTGGTGCCTAGATACTGCTCCTCCTCTTGGACCGGACAAGACTTTCAAAACCTATTGCGATTGTGCCATGCCCTGGAAGAAGCAGAAACTGGCTTGTCATTGTGGGGAGAAGATGAGGCCCTTGACCAGGATATCAAGAGACCAGGGCTCATAAAACCTCTGTGTGGGACACCTTGAGGAACTGAGCCACACAGAAAGCCATGAGACACCTGAAGTACAGCTGGTCAAAGTCATCATGTGAAGCAACTGCGAGACCAGAAGTCATGGATCTCTAGAGATAACCATAGTGGACCGATTATCGGGCCGCCATAGGGTGAGAGTTTTTGCCTTTTCATCTCAAGTCTTAGGATAGCTTCTCACTGGTTGCAGCTGGACATTCTGATTAAATAATAATTTGATTAGTCCACCAAGCTCCATTCCAGTGATATATGCATTCAAAGTTGAGATTGGTGACCTATTCCCGAGTTTCTATAGGTCAAGCCTGTAGGTCTGGAGGCTTCCCCTGGCTCGGGGAATGCCACATGCCATCAATAAAACCCAGAGAACAAAACTGGGTCTTGACTCTTAATCAGCAAGGCTAAGTCAATATAAACTAAATCAACAAAACAAGTGCCAGTACTGAACTAAATAAGCATATACTCATGATCCACGAACTGTTATGAATGAAGCATAGCAGTCTATTGTGTTATTTGTCACTGATTTAATCAAGTAATTTTTAGACGTTTTCCATTTTTTCAAGCAAAAATTTTTGTGCATATCAGAATGTGCAACTATATACAAACTATACAATTATTTACAAAACAGATGACATGCAATTTTTTAATACATTCATACTAATGCTTTCACGCTCCACGCATACACCTTTCACCACTAAATCAACATACAAAAAGCAAACAATCAAAAATACCACTGAGGTATGGGTCCAGCAAGGCTCGAGGGTGCCCCATCTCCACAATGCTGCGTCAAGACCTACGCCTGCTTCAAGCAGGCGCAGGGTTTTGACGCAGCATTGTCCTGAAAGTGACTGAGTGAAATCTCATAGATTTCACTCAGCCACTTTTAGGAGGCGTTCCTGTGCAGGAACGCCCCCCCCCCCCGCGCAGGAACGCCTCCTTATGGCGCAGGGCTTTACAACGTGACGCATCTCCTAGATGCGTCACGTTGTAAATAAGGCGCATTGTTTGCGCCGCCGTTGCGTCAAATAAGTGATGCACCGGCGACGCAAGGCCTTCATAAATCTGCCCCAAAGTGTTTTAGCATCAACAAACCCTCCACATTTGTAGATCAGAGGGTTTGCAAATACAAAAACGTTTTTCCTATGTACTAAACACATTTAGTGATTTGGAAAAGTGTTTCCGAATCACTAAATGTGTTTAGAAATTGATACTGATTTGATACATGATTGAGGCTTGTTGTAGGTGTTCCTTCCACATACTGAATCAGTTCGCTATGTATCAATGTTTTGGGACTGAAATTCAGTCACAGAACATTGAAAAGTTACCAACCACTGAGAGGAGGTGGTAACTAATTCCAAAAGGGTAAGGGTCCTCTTGGGATCCTCTCCCCTCTATGAATGTTGAAATAAATGTTTGTTGGGGAGTGGGCAGGGCCCAAGTGACCACTGCTAATACTCAAACAGAAATAAGTACATTTTCTTTTAAATGTAGCAGTGTGTTATTTGAGGGAAATGAGCTGCATAAAAAGGGTTTGTTTGCTAAAAAGCAATCCACTCCGATTCCTTATCTTGTGAAAACGACCTATTCATATACCGGCCATTTCGAAAAATAATTTTGTGGGTGTAAATAGTTGCTGTACAAATTGTGACTGCTTTTTGATGCCACATTATTAGTGCATGTAACCCTATATAGGTCGGCAAAGTACAGATCTAACTTCTGTCAAAAAATAGGGGGCTTTTTTATGACAGCCCTGGGTCACATTTGCAACATATGAAGTGGTACATGGTGACGTAGGGCTCTCATAAAGATTTATGAAGCCACCCAAAGCCACTATGCAGTGATTTGAGTGGCCTCATAAATGATAATTAAGGCGACGCTGCGCAAATCGCTGCATAGCCTTACTCTGTGCCCGGCAGATGTTCCATGGATATTTCAGTGGGTTTTCCCACACAACCCCCATGGAAATTGGCACTGCCCCAGATTTACAAAAACATATAAACCTAGGGAAGAGCCAAATCTGTATGCCTCCCAAGGTAATGCATAACGACGAGAAATAACTTAATGTCTCCTCTTTTTTTTTTTTACTCTCTCTATGTGTGCTGCATTCTGCAGCACTCAAAGAAAGTTGTAAATGCCTATTAGGATTGCTTTAGTGCTGGAAGGTGCCCCTGCATGTACAAAAATAATCCTGCCTGCAACAAAGGCACACTTGCACCATGGTGCAAGGGTGAATACTAGTGCTAGGCTGCTGAAAAGGCACCAGAGCAGGCAGAAAGGACAGAAATGCACCATATTGCTTAAAATGGTGCATTTCTGCCCTTTCACTTTGGCATAGGGCAGCACAGCAAAGTGCCTTGCTGTGCTGCCCTACGCCAAATTGCTATAAATGAGGCCCTAGAACTTTTGTTGTCGCAACTGGTTGTAGGGAATTATTCTTTGTAATGTATCTGTTATTACCAAGTAAATTGTTTAAATATGTACGATTCATAACATTTAAAAGCATGTGTTTGGAGGAGGAGCTTCGCGCGCATCCGAGATGGCCGCATGAGTACAGGGCTCCCGAGTCCCTCGCCGCCCTCCGCATATATCCTGAAAGATATCCTGACTTTGACGACGGGTTCTTGAAGATGAACCTCAGCTGACTCCTTAGCTGTTTTAAAAATTTCCTTTGGACTTCGGGAACCGCAGATAAGCCGATTGGAGTTTTTGAGACCTGCCCTGCGGTGACACCGAGGGCTGGCATACCAAGATGCCGGGAAGTAGTTGAACAACAACGGCCTGAGGGGCTACCCCTGTTGCCCTGAGTTGACTTTCGGTTTCGTTTTTGTGCCTCCGGCCTCATCTGATTGCCTGATTGCTCTGTGCCCCCACCGAGGTCTAGCCTAACTCTGCTTCTCTATTGTATGCCAACGGTCGTGAGTGCTTGGGTGTTGGGCTGAGCTGCTGCTCTCGCCCCTGCAGCCCACTTTCGTGATCTTCGGTGGCCTGGTGGTGAGCGGCCATTTTCACCAGGTCTCGCGGGCCCCTTCGGGGCTCACCATTCAAAATGACTGCCAGGCTTGACAACGAGAAGCGGAAGACCAAAACGCCTCTACGTGGGGGACCGACCCAAACCAACGTCATGGATCGCTATACTCAACCCAAGGGGTCCCCCGGTGGCACCGGTCGAGTTTTGGAGGACCCTAAGGACGATCCGTCTGCGTCGTCCGAATTGACTCTGCAAGATGTCATGGGCGCCATTGCCAACATGAAGGCTTCCATTGGTCAGCAATATGAGGCCCTCGCTCTCAAAATTGACACTGTAGCCGTTGATGTTACTTTGATCAGAGCTGATTTGTCGAAGACCAATGAAAGAGTCAAGTCTTTAGATCTGAAGACTTCTAGCCTCACAACCGATGTGTCTGATCTGCAGACGGAAGTTGCAAACTTGCGATCCTCCAACGATCTCATGGCCCATCGACTGGAGGATTTTGAAAACAGGGCCCGACGCAACAACATACGCCCTATTGGGGTCCCTGAACATTCTGGTGCTCCGGCAACCGATCTCCTTGTGGAGGACCTCGTCTTGAATCATCTCGCTCCTACAGGCCTGAGTAAATTCTTCGCCGTGGAGCGTGCCCATCGAGTGCCAGGCGGTAAACCGAAGTCGGGTGCCTCTCCGAGACCTATCATCGCCAGGATCTTCAATTTCAGAGACAGAGACACTATCCTGCAGGCCTCGAGAGTGAGTGGCTCCGTAAAATTCGAGAACACGACGGTGAGTTTCTACCCGGACTTCACCCGGCTTGTTCAGAGGCAAAGGATGGGGTTTCAGGGAGTGAAGCAAAGGTTGAGAGACTTGGGCCTGAAATATGCAATGCTATTTCCAACCCGACTGCGTGTTGAATATGAAAACCGGACTTTCTTCTTTGATCGTCCCGACGGAGTTAATGACTGGCTGGGTACCCTTCCCAAACAGAATGACTCTACCGGGCACCCGGGTGGAGCTGAGGGCGGTGTGTCGGAACAAGAGTGACATTATGATTCCTGATTTCTGAACACTTCACATATCATTCGGCTGGGTTCGATACTTCTTCTACTACTGTGTTCTATTGCTGTATACCCGAGGGTGGCGGGGGGAGTGGGACTCTTTCCTCCTCAGGGGTTTCTTCTTGTAGACTAGTTTAATGATAGGGCGACAGGCACACTGCAAGTTGGGGTGGCTTTTGAGTCTGACGCAGGGGTGCAGGGTCGGGGGTGTTGTAACGGTTTCTAATCAGGCGGTGGAGTTTTTTTTTGGAGTGTTTGTGAGTTTCTTTCTAGGCAACGTATCTTCTCTCTTATTGATCTGGTCATTGTGTTCGCTATGGGGTGGATTCAGCACTTCTTTCCGGGATGGGGGGTAGTGGGTTGAAACTAATGTGTTGGAATGTCAATGGATTGGGGGATAGGATAAAACGGGGTGTGGTGCTACAGTTGTTGCGACGTCTCTCCCCTGATGTTGTATTATTGCAGGAAACGCATCTGGTTGGGAACACGTGTCACGCCATGAATCGGCGAGGGTATCGCCTTGTGGCGCACTCTGGATTTACTTCTGGTTCTAGGGGTGTGGGTATCCTCGTTAGGTCCTCCCTCCCTTTGGCAATAGACGATGTGATTCTTGACAATAGGGGGCGCTACGCTGCTCTCACTGGTAGATGGGAGGGGAGGACTGTCTCATTTGTCACTGTATATATCCCGCCGGGTCTACAGACTCCGACTTTTGCGGATCTTGGGTGTGTACTACTGGGGCTCCCAGAGGGCATTTTGGTGATTGGCGGAGACTTCAACTCTGTTGTCTCCGGTAACATAGATCGTTACCCCCCCAGAGATCTTAACAAGTCTCAATCCTGGTTGAGTGGGTTCTTGGAGACCCTGGGTCTGGTAGACTGTTGGAGGTTGCTACACCCGGATCAGATGCAATACACCTTCCACTCTGGAGCCCATGGCAGCCTGTCTAGACTCGACTATGTTCTGGTGCCGGCGGTGCTGGCCTCCTCTATCAGGGAGGTGAAGCACCTCGCCCGGGGCATATACGATCACTCCCCTTTGTGGCTTAGCATGGATACTACTATGAGTAATGAGGGACGGGTCGCCCCAATAAACCCCTGGTATCTTCGCAATCCCAAGACCCGTGCCGAGCTGATGAAAATCCCTTGATCATTATTTTGTTGAAAATGTGAGGTCTGTGTCCTCTGCTGTATCACTGTGGGAAGCTTTTAAGACTGTTATACGTGGGCAGGTTTTATCTCTAATCGCTAATGCCAAGAAAAGTAAGCACGAAGAGGTGGTCCGTTTGGAGACAGAGATAGCCGAGCTGGAGGGTGACTTGGAGCTCGGAGTGTCCCGTGCCAAGCTTCATTCCCTCAGTCTTAAACAATTAGATTATAGGACCCTGGTTACTGATGCTGCGAAAGTCATGAGCAGAGAACAGCAGGGCAGACTGTATGATGTTGGGGATAAGGCGGGCAAATTGATTGCGTGGCTGGACAAGAAAGAAAGGGCGAGTCGTGTAGTTCCTGTGATTGAGAACCTTGACGGAGTGTGTGTGACTGACCCGGCTGAAATTGTCGAGTGCTTTGTGGAGCACTTCAGAACGGTGTATTCTCCGGTCTCTGACAGGCCGGAGGAAGACTCTCATTTGTTGCTCCGCGATATTACATTGCCCTGCCTGTCTGAGGCTGACAGAGACCTACTGGACGCGGCGCTTTCGGTGGATGAAGTGGCTACTGCCATTCGTTCAGTGCGTTCTGGCAAGGCCATGGGTCCCAATGGTCTGCCCATTGAATTGTACAAATTGTGTCCTGACAAGATGGCTCCGTATCTTCGCGATATGTTTCTAGAATCGCGAGACACCGGCTCCCTTCCTCATGACCAGCGTCTTGCTACTATCGTGGTGATTCATAAGGAGGGGAAGCCACGGGATCGCTGTTCTTCTTATAGACCAATTTCGCTTCTAAATGCTGAACCGAAAATTCTTGCCAAATTATTAGCTAACCGCCTGACAAATGTTATCAGTGACTTGATCCATCCGGATCAGTCCGGTTTCATCCCACACCGTAACACGGCGCTCAACCTGCGGCGCTTGCACAGTGTTCTCGCGAGAGCGGCACCTTTTCGTGAGCCGGCCATCTTGGCTTCCTTGGATGCTACGATGGCCTTCGATACGCTAGAGTGGCCTTATCTCTGGGCCGCTCTTGTGAAATTCGGTTTCAGCCCCGGGTTCATCGGCTGGGTGAAACTTTTGTATGAGGAGCCACTGGCGCAGGTGGTTGTGAATGGTCGAGTGTCTGCGTCCTTTGTCCTCGGGAGGGGCACACGGCAGGGCTGCCCGTTGTCACCACTGCTTTTCGCTCTTGCCCTTGAGCCGCTGGCTGCCTGGTTGCGCTGGGAGCCCTCGATTAAGGGGATCCAGTCGTCCCGAGAACTTCAAGGTTCGCGTCTCGCTCTATGCGGATGATATCTTGTTGTACCTTACGTCCCCTCGAAAATCTCTGAATGTTTTGTTTGACGTGCTTGCTTCGTTTGGGAGGAACTCGGGCCTTGTGATTAACTGGGCTAAATCCTGTGCATACGTGCTCTCGGGCGGTCCCCCTCCCTTGCCTCGCAGGTGCCCCATTCAGATCTCTCCGACGGGCTTCAAGTACTTGGGGATTTTTATATCTTTGGACCCCGTGGTTCGATATGAACGCAATCTTCTCCCTCCTCTTCAGAAATTGAAACTTGATGTTGTGCGCTGGCGCGGGTTGCCTCTATCACCGCTCGGGCGCGCAGCCCTTTTTAAGATGATGTCCCTGCCGCGATTTTTGTATGCACTTCAGAATACGTTTGATATTATTCCGGCGAGCTACTTTCGAGAGGTTGAGAGCCTGCAGAGATGGTTAATCTGGGATGGACGCTCGCGTATCGCCCTCGCTAAACTCAGACTTCCCTGGTATGTTATGTTATGTTATGTTACTATTTTTTTTATATAGCGCGCAGCGACTCAAAAAGAGTATCCTGGCGCTTTCACAGCGAGACCTACAGAAAGTAACACAACACGACAATAAAAAC
Organism: Lissotriton helveticus; assembly: GCF_964261635.1. Classification (NCBI taxonomy): domain Eukaryota; kingdom Metazoa; phylum Chordata; class Amphibia; order Caudata; family Salamandridae; genus Lissotriton; species Lissotriton helveticus. Next base: position 527,993,570 of record NC_136072.1, read on the forward strand.
AGCAGGGAATAAAATAAACAGAAAGGAAACCTATAAAGTAAACAACCAAGTCTTGAGACCCTTCCTGAAGGCCAACAGACTAGTAGCACCACGAAGTGACAGCGGCAAGGCGTTCCACAACTGGGGGGCGCGCAAACCAAAAGAGCGGCCTCCGATGCGAGCTTTTTGGACGCGCGGCACAACAGCCAGAAACTGTGATTCTGATCTGAGCGCCCGGGCCGGGTGATAAAAGGACAATCTCCTTTGGAGATACTTCGCACCTCCAGAGTGTAAGGCCTTGAAGGTCAAAGTCAGCGTCTTAAAAATAATGCGGTTGCGAATAGGCAGCCAGTGCAGGTCCTGCAAGAGGCCCGACACCCTAGCTCGCCTATTTAGGCCAAAAATGGCTCTAGCCGCCGCATTCTGCGTCACCTGAAGGCGCTGTAACAGGTACTCCGGCAGGCCCAGGTAGAGGACGTTGGCATAGTCCAGCCTGGACCCAATCAGAGCCTGCACAGTCAGCTTCCGATGTTCTTCCGATAACAAGGGTAGAAACTTTCTAAGAACCTTCAGGAGACCGAAGCAGGAACCCGTCACTCCCAGGATCTGGGCTCTCATCGACAAACCCTTGTCCATCTTTACCCCTAGATTTTTGGCAACTAAAGAAGGGGAAGAGGGTGGAAACATGTCAATGGGCCACCAGCCATGCCAGTCAGGATCAGACGCACACCCAAAGAAGAGCACCTCAGATTTCTCTGGGTTGCACTTGAGGCCACTCAAATGAAACCATCCGAAAACAGCCCCAAGGCAATCCCGGATGCTCTCCCCGTTAAAATCTCCTCCCCTCTCACAGGAGAAGAGGAGCTGAGTGTCGTCTGCATAGGACACGATCCGGGCCCCGAAAGACTCCGCCAGAGCCGCCAAAGGGGTCATAAAGATGTTAAAGAGGGTCGGGCTCAAAATAGAGCCCTGAGGGACCCCGACACCCAGTGGCGGCATCACAGCAGAATCCGGCGGGGTCCAGACCGTTTGTCGGCGGTCGGCTAAAAATGAAACAAACCAGCTGAACACCGTCCCCCTGAGGCCTATCTCGTAGAGTCTCGAGAGCAGGCGATCATGGGGGACGGTGTCAAACGCCGCCGACAAGTCCAACATGACCAGCATGGCCCTGCCTCCAGAATCCAAAACTCCTTTGATGTCTTCCGACACCTCCAGGAGTGCAGTCTCAGTACTGAGATTAGGGCGGAAGCCTGATTGGGAGGGATGCAAAAGCTCATGCCCTTCCAGAAATTTGGAGAGCACCATTTGAATGTGCTTCTCCACAATTTTCATCAGGGCAGGCAAGAGAGAAATTGGTCTATGACTGACCAGTGCCTCCGGATCCAGGCCAGGCTTTTTCAACAAAGAGATCACCATGGCCTGTTTCCAGGCTGATGGGACCAAGCCTTGGCTCAATGATAGATTGAGTAATGGATTGACCAGTGGGTTAAGGACTTCCGCCATTCTAGAGAGGAATTTTGCCGGACAAGGGTCCAGAGGCGAACCGGACTTAAGAGCGCCCAAGAGTCCTAGCGACTCGGCGACTGACAAAGGCGGGAAGACTGCCAGCGACGGGCCAGATGCAACAGCCAAGTGGAGATCCTCCCTTGTGCAAATTACACCTACAGGCTCCGCCCGATGGAAAGAGTCCTGGATCAGCTTAATCTTGTCAGTAAAAAACTTGGCAAGGTCCGCCGCCCAAGACTTTGAAGGCATATCGTAGGCAACATTCGAGCGGGGAGCTGTAAATTCCCTCACAATGGAAAAGATTTCCTTGCAGGAGTTAGAGGCAGCCTCTATTCTCCCTGCAAGGTAGACCCTTTTCCCAGAACGAATGTCCCGTTGATAGGCCTTCACCGCAGATGTATAACGCAGTTTGGCCTCAGGATCGTATTGGGCACGCCACGCTCTTTCCGCCGCCCTGCAAGCCTGCCGGGAGGACGCCAATGTCGCCGTAAACCAAGGGGCTGAAACCCGTTTCGAAGTAGAACGAGGGGCCATCACTGGGGCAAGGTCATCAAGTCTATCCGCTAGCCAACCCTGCAGGACTTCCAAGTCCTTCTCGAGGTCACCCGTGCAAAAGCACGGATGGTCAAGCGCTGCCTGCGCAAGCATTGCCGGTGTTACAGAGTGGTAAGCCCGATGGGCTCGTCGCTGTTGCTGTGACCCCATATTAACAGGCCTCACTGCGCCTTTAACCAAAAATTTGGCCAGCCAGTGATCAGACCACAGCACCGGAATTATCTCCTTCACCTCGAGGGGAAAGGTAGAAAACACCTGGTCCAGGGTATGCCCTTTCCCGTGGGTGGGTCCCACAAGAAACGGCGATAGGCCCAAGGGGGCAGTGGCCTCCAGGAGTTTGGTGGAATCCGAGTCATCTGGAATATCCATGTGGAGATTGAAGTCTCCAGCAACAATGCATTGAGCTGCATTCAGCACCAGCCCAGATAGAATAGACTCGAAATCTTCAAGAAAGGTGCCCAAAGGGCCAGGTGGTCTATACACCAACAAACCCTTGAAAGATTGGTAAGGTGCCAAGGTGATGACAAAAGCAAGAGACTCAGAGCCCCGGATGTCATCAATCGGCAAGATGGAACAAACCACGCTTTCCTGCACCACCAGGGCCACACCTCCGCCCCTGCCCTTAGGTCTATCCTGCCTGTAGATGTTATAGCCAGGAGGGATGGCTGCTGCCACATCAGGGTTGGAGAAATCCCCCAACCAGGTCTCAGTTAGCATGAGACCAAGGGGCTTATCCGACTCTAAGAGATCATAGATCTCCTGCGCATGTCTAGCAAGAGATCTAGTGTTTAACAGCATGCAGAGATGGTCAGCATGCTCAATCGATCTCTTAGGGGGGGCAAACACGGTACAGCTCGGACGCCAACCGCAACCAGGGCAACAGCACCTACCCCTGAACCAACCGGGAAAAACGGTACGGCAGCCCTCGTGAGGGGGAGGGCGAAGTGAGCGTAACTCACCAGATGTATAGTGACGCCAAGGAGACTCTATGACAGAGTCAGGCGATAGTGGAGCCCCGTCCGCCGCCCCGCCCGCATCCGGGACGCTGACGGGCGCAGACGGGCTGGACTCTGGCGTGACTCCGGCGGTGATCCGGCGCAACCGCTGCGCGTGACCGCTGCGCGTAAGCATCGCTCCTTAATAAACTGTCCGTCGCCTGCGCCACTAGACCGCCCCACCCGGGCCCCACACCCAATATGGCCGCCACTGAAGCCCAAGGCTCCCACAGCCAGCCCACAGGAGACCGGGACCCGCAAAAACGCGGTGAGTCAACAATTATAGTGCAAGTGAGGGCGCTCAAGTTTAAAGGCAAGAATTACCCCAAAAAAACAATAAGGCAGATAAAAAGCAAGTTTCTTTTAAAACGCGCTGCTAAATTGCGCATCAGTAAAACACAGCGCCTGGAAGCGCTCTAGAAGGTCTCGCGTCCGCTAGCAATTCAGCGGGACCAAGAATGGCAAGGGCGAGCCTTCAGGACTGCCTCCTTAATAAACTGTCTGTCGCCTGCGCCACTAGACCGCCCCACCCGGGCCCCACACCCAATATGGCCGCCACTGAAGCCCAAGGCTCCCACAGCCAGCCCACAGGAGACCGGGACCCGCAAAAACGCGGTGAGTCAACAATTATAGTGCAAGTGAGGGCGCTCAAGTTTAAAGGCAAGAATTACCCAAAAAAACAATAAGGCAGATAAAAAGCAAGTTTCTTTTGACGGGGGTATGACGGGGGCATAGCGCTGCCGGATATCAGGCGTTATTATTGGGCCTCGCAGCTGAGTGCGATCAATCATGCAACGTACGCTCCAGCTCCTAACCCGGCGTTCGAGATGGATAAATATTTGCTACCGGGCGGGGACTACAGAAGGGCGCTCTATTCCAAGGTGGTGGGAAAGGATTTATCTGGACCCACCAGGATTGCTGTACGAGTGTGGCATGATGTGAATGCGTCTATGGGATGGAGAGATCGATTGACCCGTGCAACCACGCTGTATTCGTCTGAGAGGTTGGGATGTCTCTGGAAAACGAAAGGGTTTGAAAAATGGGATATGATTGGTATCAGCACCGTGGGCGATCTTTGGGTCAAGGGCAAAATCAAGACCTTTGCCTTATTACAGACAGAATATGCATTGAGTGACAGGGAATTCTTCCGGTATGCACAAATTCACCATGCTTTAAATTCGGCTCTCCCTGCAGGTACCGTCGTCCCCGAGTCCTCCTCCCTTGAAGATCGGGTCCTTGACGGCCACGTGCCTGACAGTACCATTTCTTTGATATATAAGAAGTTGATCAATACCCGGGTGGATCTGCTGGTGCGTCTCAGGGAGGTTTGGACCGGCGATGGCTTGGTGCTGGACGACGAGGATTGGCTAGCTGCATTATCCTCGCCCAAAGAAGTTGCGATTCCTGCCCGTCTCCGTCTCGTTCAGCTCAAAATCCTACATCGTGTATATGTTACTGGTCCGCACTTGATTCGTATGGGTTATTCCTCAGATGGGTTATGTAAGCGTGGTTGTGGGATGCTTGGAACTTTCCTTCATATAATCTGGGAGTGTCCGGAGGTGGTGACGTTCTGGAATCGGGTGCATGCAGTGATGGAAAGGGTCACTGGAGTGGTGTTGTTGCCCGAGGCCAGACGCTGTCTGTTGAATGTGTGGGATCCGAATGATTATGGTGTGGCACAGACGCAGTGGGCGACCCTTGGGAATATGATCGCTAAGAGAGATATTGCGCAGTTGTGGGGCTCCCAGCGGCCGCCCACGGTATCGGTATGGAAGGAGAATATGGATTGGTGTATGTTCAGAGACAAGACTGTGTATGTGGCGCGGGGCAAACCTAGGAAATGGAACAACATTTGGAGCCAATGGAACGCATATCGTGGTAATATGTGTACGCCTCCATTCGTGGAGAACCCCGATGTCCCCCTGACCCCCTGATCCGACATTCCATATATCGTGTTCTTTATGTTATCTCTAATTTGTTTCCCCGCTGGCCCCCTCCTCACTTCAAGTGCTATTGATCTACTGTGTAATGTCGTGCCTAGGTGTCCCCCTCAGTGAACACATGTCCATGTACGCTGTCTATTGCCTTGTATGTTGTTTTTCTTCTTCTTTTTCATAAAATTTTTATAATAAAAATAAATAAATAAATAAAAGCATGTGTTTGTCTGCTGTGCTTGTCTGTAGATTTTGTAATTGGCAATTCTCTTACACAGATTTTAGATTACATTTTTGTTTATACTCTAGAAACGTGCGACCAGTAATATGTCTTTATGAACGCCCTCTGTTGCACTGTATTCACAATGTCAAGTGAAAAAATGTCCTGGCAAAACATTGGCTCCATAATTTCGACTACCACATCACAGAGTGTGAAAGTAAGTATATATAGGTAGGAATAGATTTACTATTCTTAACTCCGCATCATTGTAACTTAAATGTCTGTCTATCTATCTATCTATCTATCTATCTATCTATCTGTCTGTCTGTCTGTCTGTCTGTCTGTCCGTCTGTCTGTCTATCTAGTACTTCCCTATAGACAATTACTTTTGTGATATTATGGTATGGTTGTGATACAGTACTTACACTCAGTTTGTTGTTACACACTTCCTGGTGACACTGTCTCTCCAATGAATGTTCGGTAATTACGTGAAGCACACGGGTGTCTCTAAGGGCTTGGTTCATGCTATTGAAAACCACTAACAACCTAAATAAGAATGTGAACTTGCAAATACAAAATTCACAGTCTACTCACCAACCTTGACTTTTCAGGCCCAGTTGGTGAGCGAACTGGTCTTCTTTCACTTGGTACTGTGCATCATTTCACAGATAGATCAGAGAATGTAAACACTCTGGTAACCAAGTAGGTTCATGTCCATTGGAAAGTGCTCAGAAAAACAGTCTAGAGATTTACATTGGGTTACGCTTTGGTCCCACAGAGTAACACGGGCAGCAGCGTACACTCAGTGCAGGGGTGTCTCATCACTGACATAAAGGCATTTTCAGATCAGGATTCGGGTCTCAGGACTATGGAGCGGTGACCAGGTTGCCTCTTAATTGCCCAGAGGCTTATTGCTGCTAAAACTCATTTGCAAAAATGTCCTAATACATATTCATGTCCCTGACCTTATCAAGACATACATTGCAGTCTGGTAATTGTAATCAATTTTCAGCAAGACCTTGCCTGGGGAATCCAGCACCTCAACTTTGAAATGCACCAAGTACCTTGAAAATGTTCTCCTGACCTCATCAAATAAACCATAGAACAATTACCTGATATAAAATGCAAAAAAAAAGAAAATACTGAGTCTCTCTCACATGTAATCATACACACAGCAAATTCGTTAGCGGGCAAAGCTAGCTGATTAGCATTGAAACCTACGGCCCGCAGGTTACAAACAGGTTACTGCAGCAGACACCGAACCTCATGATCTATCTCTGGGGGACTGTGGGCTGTAACCAACTGCCATCTTTTTTTAATTTCTATACTTATACACACACACACACACAGAGTAGCTGCTAATCTGACATAGAGGGGGCAGCGCGTGGGGGAAAATAAAAGAAATGTTTACTTACCTTTCACCGCACCGGGACTGAGCTTCCGCTCCAGTGTCGCACTGCTCATTGGCTCCCGGCAATGCAATCCCCATGAGCACAGGCTCCTAGACTCACCATGCAATCCCAGCGCTGCTCTCATGCTAATATTCCCAGCATGAGAGAAGCACTGGGATTGGGCGGTTTTAAGCTTCAGTAGCAGTGCTTAATTTGAGCAGGTGCCTGTCATGAATCCAAGAAGTCATCATTAACGAATGACTTGCATTTTATTCCCTGAGTCTGCTGCACCCTGCCACTGCCTGAGCCCAAGCCTCCCATTGGATCATTGTAGTGGGGGCCTGCAGCCCTGCATTGCTACTATCCTCAACGTGCTTGATGTGGCTGTGGTCTACCGCAACTTTTGTGCGATATGGAGACACCTGCAGTTTCTGTGCGCTGCCTCCAAGCATGCTAATTGCTGAGTGTGCTTGAGCCCACTAGGTGCAACAGCCATACTCACGTTACACAGGCATTGCAGCATTGCGGCTGGGGTCAGTGCTTGTGCTGTAGCCGGCAGGGTCACAGCAAGCTGAGCAGTGGATTCCTATGCCGTCGCCATAACTGGACCAAACTAATTACAGGCAGCACTAGCAGTGACATGGCCTGCTGTGCTCAAGCAGTCTCCTCACCTACAAAATTCCCAGTCAGATTGCACTGATTAATATGTTCAAAAAAAGCATTTTCATTTGGTGTACATTTTGTTTTCCCACTCATCTGTCGGTGTAGGTAAAGAAGTAAAACACATGTCTTAGGGGACAGTCAGCAGAGTATGGTAACAGAATAGAGACTGAGGCAGTGCGGATGTTGAAATTTGGGCACAACGGAGGTAGAAGTGGGCTGTAGCCTTCTTGACAGAATTTTCAGCCCCGGCACTTCTTTTTTTTTTTAAATTAAGCAGTGTTCAGTAGGGACTGAGAAGCTGTGCCTCTGAGCACTGCTGATATCTTCAAGGTACAGCCTGGAGATATCAAAGTGAGCATGTCGGTTTAGGTTTGGCCATCCTAAGGTGGTTGGCTAAACCGACATGCACACTTTAAGGGCCTACCACTCCTCCTTCCCCTGCTGGGTGATGCTGCAACATGGCCCCGCCCCAGACTCTGCAACTGGAAGTGTAAAATAAAATGACAAAATAGTTTTATTGTCATTTTATTTTTATTTTGTCCTTTCAGGAGTGGGGCAGTGCTCCTCCACAGTACCTGAGGAACCATCCCTGTACACACAGACCTTGATGCTTAGGAAGATTTGAAGGGCTGTGGGCATGTTTCCATTTCAAAATACTGATTGCCCTTCCTACCACTGGCACCCCTAACATTGCAAGCTTCTATCTTTTCAACCTGCTTGACACACCAGCTTCTCTTTTTTGTTGAGTACTCAGTTTAGATGATCAGAATATTTCTCACTCACTAATCCAGACCCCCAAATCTAAATGTACTAAAATATGCCCTTGGGGATGGAAGGTACCAAACATTACAGAAAAAGATAACATCTTTAAAACTCTTAAGAATGTTGACAGGATTCCTAAGTTACAGGGCGTCACATAGAGTCACTGGGACACACCTTTTCCCAGTTCTGGAATTTGCCTTAACATAGTAGTACATTTTGGGAGCTGTAGTCTTCTTCCATTTTAATTGAGCCTGTTGGATCCATACACCTGAAAACAATATGTAAAAGCAACGGAAAGGAAAGGAAAAGTGATTTCCTGCTGACATGAAGCCATGTGATTAGCCAGATGGTTCTAAGGTCCATTACAAAATGATGTAGAAACTTGGGTTTAATGTCGGGGACAGGCCCAAAACTGTGACAGAGTTTCATGCCTAAGATTTTGGGCAAAACGTTGCTTACCAAGATGATGCCAGTTGACATCTGTATGCTACGGAAAAAACAGTCCTTGGTGTGGATCATAAGAGCAATTTCACGCTCACACCTTGCACGCTGTGGTGCTAGAACTAGTGGTGCTCAAGGTGCTGCAGCACCCCCAGATAACCTTGAACGAGTTAGATGGAGAACAGGAAATACGGAGTCCATGGAGAGCTTTTCTTCCGGAAATACTTATTCTATTTTAAGCACAGACTTTCAAACAGGCAAGTTCTTCTGTCAAACTGCTGCTAATTATTTTTATTTGAAGACCTATATTTTATTTTCCTTTCTCTGGTTACACAGCATGCCAATATACTCTAGCCCCTTCTCTGCGGGGGTAATTCCCCCACGGTGCGGGGGGGGGGCGGGCGTGAGCGCGGCGCCCCGGTGCTTGTGACGAGACCAGCTTGTCATGAGTCACGGTGGAGCTGTGCTCATGACGAGCTTGTCTTGTCACAACCCCGCCCACTGATTAATTCTCCCGCACTCGTGGGCGGAGCTCAACCATTATGACGAGACCAGCTCGTCATGAGCACAGCTCCACCGTGACTCATGCTGAGCTGGTCTCATCACGAGCACCGAAGAGGTTAACTGATGGACAAGAGTGTGTGAAATAGGAAGCCCATAGCATTTCAGATATACTTAACATGTAAACTTTTTATTTCGAATATCCCTGCAGCATATGAAGGTCGCAATGCTCCCCTTAGCATTGTCCTGAAAATAAGGGAAGAAATATTCTAGGCTGGTCAAAACACATAAGGCCCGATTGCAACTTTTGGCAGGGCGGGTTGGGCAGTCCACCACCGCTGCACCCCCACACCACCAAGAGCCAATCCAGCCTGCCAAACTACAAGTTTTTGTAGTCTGGCGGACGGCCGGCGTGGCGGTTCCCTCTGTGGTGCCCTATCACAGACGCTAGGGCTTTTGAAAATGACACCGCAGTGGAAAAGCCTCACAAGGCTCCTGCAAGGCATGTACTGTAACTTCCATGTAATGCAGGAACTGGTATATATGCACACAGAGGGGCACATGTGCCCCCCTTTGTGCATACACAGGGCACAGAGGCACATGACCCTGAAGGACCCCCTTTGTTTTCTCTCTGATGGAGTTTTCATGGTGGTGGAACCGCCATGATAACCCTGGCGGAGAGAAAAATCGTAATATGCTTGGCGGGACCACAGCTGTCCTGTCACACATATTGCATCCGCTGATCGCCGCGCCCAAGCGGTCCGACTACCCAAGTCATAATGGAGCGGTCGGATGCCGGTGCAGCGGTGGCTAGACCGCCACTGCCGCGTCACCACAAGTCTGGCAGTTCTCGGACTGCCAGACTTGTAATTAGCCCCATTATGTTTACTTTCTTTAATCCATGCAATTATAAAACCACACAGATTTATTATTACTCAGTTTTAATGCTCCTATTTTAACTCAGAGTTGAGACAAATCAAACTCAAACTTTAAAAAAAGAGTTGAGACAAATCAAAAAACATTATTCATTGTAGTTATTGATGTTACAGTCCAATCCAAATTACGTAGGTTATTTATCTTCTATCATACATAGCACTTCTTATTTACAATACAGCAAAATATGTGAGATTCTTTACCGCACGTTTAACAGTATGTATGCATTGAGTATAAAGGTAAAAATCTTTGGATGACACATTTTCCCTAGACAGGTTACAAGGTAAAACTGCACCACAATACAAAAAGACATCCCCATTACCACCTGCAAACACTGATAGTAAATGTGGAGTTAGAAATGTGTAAAATCATATACTGTGTTATTGTATGTCAAGCCTCATGTTTAGCCCAAAAACTTTAAGTTGGCCCAGGGGATATCTTACTTCTACTAGTGCTAGTGACGTTATCTTCTGATTTAGCATTGTGCAGCCAAAGAGCACCATTGAGATTCTTTTTACTTTATGATTTTCTAAATGTTATGTAATGTTTTTATTTATCCTATGTTATATTTTTGTGACCAAATGTTTTTATTGTGTCTCTCTGTTTGAGACACTGTGTGGTCTACTCGGCAGGCGCATTAATCTACTCAACTATTTTTTAAATACCTGTATATTCTTTGTTGTAAGTAGGGTGTCAAAGGTCTGGTGCTAACCAATCTCGATTACACACTGTTATATGCTACAAAAAATAAACCACATTTCATACCATAATTTTGAGATAGTAGCAAATTTACCCCATAAATATTGGGTGACCACATTTCCTAATTGCATTATATTAAATAAAAGATGGGACCACCTCAGTTTAAATTAACCCTACAGAAAATTACATTAACCAATTAATATACATTCGCCACAGCTCCTTTAGAATGTGGGAAGGCTAAATGAGGTGGGAAGTTGCAGGCTGGGTCAAGCTTATGTTACCACACAGGAATATACACAATGCTATACTCACCCTTATATTTGAAGGTACTAACCCAGGTTGGTGAGTAGTGCAAAAGCTAAGAAAGTGTGTAGTTTAACATTGGCTAGGCCTGTCAACTGCTTTTTCCACGTTTGGCAGTGTTACTGCTGACAGATAACACTCCTCTCAGTAGTACCCTGTTGGTGGCACTGGACTTTCCTTTCAAAACAAAGGACCAATGTACAAAGCAGTTTTTTTTATTCAAACCTCTTCGGACTGTAGGACCGAAAAACTGCCTTCTGCAATGTACTAAACTTATTTGTGCTGTAGTCGTCCCTTCCAAATAGTGATTTCTATACATCTGTGTTAAGGAATTAGAACTGAAAAAGTGATAGTAAACTATTAAAAGGTTACTGACCCCCAAGTTGTAATTGTAGTTCTAAATGTAATGTAATATAATGTAAGGTGGATTTGTAGAGTGCTGCTTGTCACCCATGAGGGTTTCCATGCGCTGAGAGGTCCTCCTGGGATTGCTTCCCCTTTGTAAATGCTCAAAAAAGGTTGGAAGTCGGCAGGGGTCCAAAGGACCACTAAAAACTCTAAAGCAAACAAAACATGTAAACTTTTCTTTTTTATTGCAGCCCAATTTCCTGGTTGCAGTTTGCGAACATGACTTTTTGGCCAAACACTTCTACATCTGACCCTATGTTTATTCTGTGAATTGTATTTTCATTTGCTTTTTGTGAAACCATGTGGACTAACACAATTTACAGTCATGTTTTGAAAAAGTGAAGAAGTGGAAACAGGCTGCCGTGCTGACTTGACCTGGGGTTGTGGCGCCTGAGGCTAAGGTCGTGAGGGCTCCCTTTACTTAGGTTCTGGTGAATAAATAACAGTTTTATTCTTAGACGTTTCTTTGCTTGTTCTTTTTCGTCATCACTTCTGATTGTAATGTTATCTTGCACTTTGTGATTATCAATAGCTGCTCTTTGAAAACCTGGTTCTATCTTCCTTTAGCATTCATGCTCCGGATCATATATGACTGTAAATTGCGTAGCAGTGCTGTACCTTTATGTATGATCTGACCAGCAGGTTCTCAGTCATTGATATGAAGATTTCTTTGCAATGCTTTTGGAATTTTTTTACTTCTTTATGGTGGCTGGAGTTGCGATTTGACTCCACATGGGTTAAGCGTTGGTTCCTCACTTCAACTGCAACACATGTGGCACGTATAAGTAGTTTGCTGGTACCACAGCAAATTCTCTGGGAGATCACTGTCAATCTTTAGGTTACTTATCCCCTAACTTGTCGCCAGCTGTAGAGTCCTCCCCAGCCTGTATACCTGCAAAGGACTACGCCACGGAGCTTAGTAATACACGTCTTTATTCTTCTGCATGTAACCGTGAACTCAGCATTCTAAACCAGCCTTCAGTGCATCCTGCTCTAACACTTAGATCACAGTTCTACGGAGTCCATCTGGAGCCGGAAGGGTTCCATCATTTCTAATTCGCAAGCCACTACAGTTGCTCTGGGTAATATCGGTCCACATAAAGGAATTTTTAAGGAGTATGTGCGATGGAAAGTAGAATTAATGTCCAGCTCTCGTACTCTGAAAATTGTTCCAGTACAATGCTTGCACATGGCTTTGTTAAGAGGTTGGTGGGGAGGCTGCAACAGAGCTCCAGGAACTGCAGGCATCATGCTATTGTTTTGTTTCACAAATAGATATTTATGCCACTGTCACTTGGCATTGCTGCTGGTAGCATGTGACAGGAACATCCTGTTTGTGGCTTGCTTGTCTCACAGCACTCGTCTGTCTTACCCGCCCAGAAAGAAATGGTGATTGAGACAGGCCAGCAGAGACTGGGAGAGAAGGGACAGATTTAAAACAAGTGACCCCATAGTCAGGCCTGACACAGTGGCCCCGGTGGGGAACTATGTGGAGTACCTGTGTGGCTAAGGGTGGACAAAGTTTGAGCTTCTGGGGAATTTTGGTGCGTTTTTGATACATGAGTCAGTTTTCATTTTTTTATTTTCCTGGTTTATAGCTGTAAGGCTCTTCTAATATATCAGTGTACTGCTGAGGTGGGCTAGTTTCCTCTGAACAGCACCTGTGACGAGCATATACACACACAACTCTGCAACAGGTGCATTAACCTTTTGAATTGTATGACTTGAATTAGAACTTGTGGCCTACAGGCTTCAGGTACAGCTCTGCAGTTGGTTTGGCAGCCCGCTGCACTATCTATCAGGACTCAGATCAGTGGGCAGCAAATTCAATTTTGAACTGTGCATTGTGCACATTAATTCCATGTAATTAGTCATTCTCGTTTAACCTTGTAAAGTACAGATGGTGTTTACCTTTCATTTTTTAATTGTCATTCTTTTCTCTTTCCTCTCTTTCTGTGCCCTTCTTTTCAAGTTCTGGGTCCTTTTGGTTTCTGTCTTCCCTTTCATCTTCCTGCTCTTACATCTCTCTATGTTCTTTTCCTTTAACTACAATATTTTCTGTTTCACTTGTCTATCTCTGCATTGACTAGCTCTCGACTTCTTGCAGTGCATTCTTTGTCTCCTTTAGTCTCTTAGACCAAGATGTACGAACAACTGGCTGCAAAAACACTAAGCAGATGCGTCACTTTGTAACGCCCTGTGCTACATTATACCAGCGTCAGGTATAATGTTTGCAGGGTGGGCGTTCCCCGTTAAAAAGGGTCATAGAAGAGGCGCAGTAAAATCTATGAAATTTTACTGCACCACTTCTAGGACGCCACTGTGTCAAAATCTTACGCCTGCTGTGTAAGACTGGTGCAGGCGCCTTTAACATGGGAGTTGCCCATGTGTAATGACCCATTACTGGAGTAGCATCACTTTTGCGACACACTTCAGCAACGCGCATTACAGCGCCTACAGATACGTCAGAAATACTGATGGATCTGTAAATCCTTGTCACATGGAGTGCCATACAGTAAATACGGTGCATCCATGCATCCATGGTGTCGCAAGGCGGGCACACTGAAAAGTGTTGCATCTCTGTTTTCACTCAACGATGCAACACTTGGTATTTGGAGCGCTGACATTTAATTGCACAGGCTGCCGGCTTCTGAGCAGAGCTTCGGCCACCGTGCTATTTCTTTCACAAATTATGCAATGGAGAGGACTAGCAACCAGCTTAAAATATGGGTTGATTTTAAAGGAGGTTTTCACTTTTTAGTTGTGGTTCTGATGCATGCGTGACCTGGTTGGGCTTCTCAGACAAATCTGGGTACTCTATAAATTGTGTATGCCAGTGTGGATGTTTACCTTTCGAATATTTGGGTGTCTCCTGTGAGTAGTGTTGCAGCAGCAAGAAAACACAAACACAGCAATAGGTTGCTAGTTGACAAGTAAGTGTACTCCGGTGGGGTATGCTAGGGTATGCCTTTGTGGTCTCTCTCACGAGACTCTTGGGTAGGGGATGCTTTTCCAGATACTTCTGCACATGCTGTCCCCTTTGTCCTCAATTCTTGAAAGTAGAGCAGCTTGAGCCGTCCCTGCCAACACATGCTTTTTTGTGATGAATTCTGGTACATATAGTACAGCTTAACAAATATATAACCAAAAATATCACAAACAACTACCCAAAATCAAACTTTCAAGATTGATATACATATAACCATTGAGTGATAAGCCACAGAGTGATATCAGAGAGCTCTCCCACATTAGCATTGAGCAATGGCAATCCCATATATCTCTTGACAGGCCGTTGTCTACATAGGGTGGTAGGACTGGGAAATAGTCCGTCATCTCATATATTTAACTTTTGGGTTGGTCGGGTGGGCTTTGAGAGTCAACAAGTAGTACCCACATTAAAGTCAATGCTATCAACATTCAGCCCATGTTTTCATTCAGTCGTGTTTTTTACTGAATTAACAAATCTTCAGCCTTTATTCCTTTTTTGGTGTAGGACACTTGGTTTAATGTGCTGTGAAGATGGTGGCATATAGCACTAGAGAAGCACCATACCTCATCCAGTAATGTAGCATCATATCAGCTGTTGTGTAAACTCTCTCCCTCTTACTCATAACTGATTCACACTCCCTAGCACTCTATCTCTAGTCTTCACCAAAGAGGTGGTAATCTCGTGTAGGTTTGTATTCATAACAATCTGAACAAAGGGTGTATCAAAGGAAACTAGCAAGAACCGAAGACTTATTTGCTGTTTCTGCTTCAGAAGGCCCATTTATGTTGTTGTTTTGTATAATCTATTGATATTCATGAGTGTTGACTTTTTGCAGTGCTGCACTAGCACAGTAATGTAATGTTGGGCACTGTAAATAAATAGGGTTACCTAATTAGGAATAGTTATGAATGGGTTAAAAACAAGTGGAGCCACTTATAGCATGATGACACACAACAATGCATTCATTATGTAATGTAAACTCACACTTATATAGCGCTACTATCGCTCCAAGGAGCATCTTGGCGCTCAACACCCAACCCTGCTGGAAAAGGTTGGTGGACAGAAGGCAATTTCAACGCATTACAAGCTTTACACTAGTGCTCTACAGGCCGCATTATGAATTCAAAAGCAACACAGAACAGATCATGCTCTCTCTATGCAAGGTATGACCATCAGTGGGCACCAGAAGAAAGAGAGCAGGTTGATCTCTCTTTAGGTCTCACCTACCAGACAGAGCAACCTGTCTCTTGGCTAAAAAACACATGTTAGTTTACAGTGAGATGCGAGCCAGCCTACTAAACACAATTGGTTGGTTTTATTGTCACTCTCATTTGCTTGCTTTGTTATTCATCAGCTTGTGTGGCATTTACTTCCTTTTCTTGTGTTTGCTTCTCTCCTGGTACAAGGTGGTCAGCTGGTGTGACCTATACTTCCTCTTCTAGTGTTTGTCCCTCTCCTGGAGCATGGCCACATTACCTGAGTCCTTCCACAAATCAATTCTGATGCACTACTTTTTTCTAGTAGTTTGGTCTGCCCTGTTCCCATGATGCACTGGGCCAGGGTCAGACTAATTTGCATGTAGCCAGGTTCTGAACTGGGATGGTGCAGTGAGCTAAAAAACGGTGATGGATCAAGCCCTGATCTTTTGACTGGGTAGGAGTGTTCTGCTTAATTCAGATACTCTGTCCATCACCACCCCCTTTTTGAATCGTTTTGGCCACCACAAGTGTGGAAGGGTATGCTCAGATGTGAGTCCCTTGCTCACTGCACCATCAGGATTCAAGCAAGCCGGGCCGAAGATGGCTGTAATGCCAGAAACCGGTCCCCGGAAGCTTGTTTCCTTTCCAGTAAAGAATTGGCTTGGTAGTTTGGTCTGCCCTGTTCCCATGATGCACTGGGCCAGGGTCAGACTAATTTGCATGTAGCCAGGTTCTGAACTGGGATGGTGCAGTGAGCTAAAAAATGGTGATGGATCAAGCCCTGATCTTTTGACTGGGTAGGAGTGTTCTGCTTAATTCAGATACTCTGTCCATCACCACCCCCTTTTTGAATCTACTTTTTTCTTAAGCACTCCACAACAGTGCATGTCTGCCTCGTGTACTGCTTTCCCCCGCCATGCTCCATGTTGCTCTCTCTCACACAGTGCGTTTCCCCCTCCCACCTCCGTTTTGTGCTCGCCCTCTTGTGCTTCTCCCAACAGCTCCAAGTTTTGATATCTAGCCCTTATGCTTCTCCCCCAATGCTCTGCTCTTTTGTCTCGCATGTGTTGCTTGCCTCCTTCTTCCATGTTGTACTTCCCCCCTCACCAATGGCTTCTGTGTTGCTTCCTCCACCCACACCTTCGGTGCTATTTCCCCTTTGCCCTCTGTGTCCCTTCTGCCCTTGTGTTGCTTGTCCTCTGTACTTTACCAACTGCACCCTCTTTGTCAGGGGCGGCTCTACGGCGGTTCGATCGGTGCCACCACGCTGGGTGCTAACATCGGGTGGGGGCACCGTATATTATGGTTTTTAAAACACCTGCTGCTTTCCTTGCCTCTAGCAACTTTCTGGCAACACTAAAAGTGTCAAGATAACTCCAGTGATTATCAGAGTTTTGTTCAGTGGAAGTTTTGACTCGTAAGGTATTGCAGAGGGTTAATCTGCTGCTGCTAAAAACGTATATCATGCAGATCACAAAGTACATGTAATGTAAATAGGTCAGTGGGTTACTGCTTTAGTCAGAGAAATCCTATTGCTAATTGCAGTTTAAAAATTAAAATCCTAATGTAGAACAGTGAGCAATTAACAGTCATCAAAGAGCTGCAATGTATAGGTTAGAGTATTATGATTTTACCCCAGTCTTTCATTATCGTAATGTTACAAAATGGGTTTATTTGGGTAGAAATCAATTCTTATTATTAAAGAGATCCCTCTACCATGGGGTAAAGTTTTAAATTCTGAGTTTGTGCTTTTCCAGATCAAGAACTCTGTGGAGTGCAAAAAAACGATGGATTTAGGCCCATATCTCTGTACTGGGGTGAATGTATGACATTGTTCTGCATTCTGTCCATCAACTGTTGTTTTTGCATTTGTCACCCCGAGTGGGATGGGTATGCTCAGACGTGAGTCCCATGCTCTCCACACCACTGGAGTCAAGCTATCCTGGCTGAAGACGGCTGATAGCCAGAAACCGGTCCTAGGATGCTTGATTCCGGTCCAGGAAAGACATGGTTTGGCAGTTCGGGCTGGACTGTTCCCATGAGGCACAGGGTCAAGGCTGATTTGCATATGACCATGTCTGAACTGGGGTGGTGTGGAGTGCAAAAAAACGATGGATTTAGGCCCAGATCTCTGTACTGCGGTGAATGTATGACATTGTTCTGCATTCTGTCCATCAACTGTTGTTTTTGCATTTATTTGGGTAGAAATCAATTCTTATATTTAAAGAGATCCCTCTACCATGGTGTAACGTTTTAAATTCTGAGTGTGTGCTTTTCCAGATCAAGCCCTCTTAAACTATATTGCCTACACGTGTGGATGGCACCTTGTAGTCCTCTGGCTTATGTAACGTTTCCTATAAACTGATTTACACATACACATGTATGATTGACTGTCTCTGTGTAATATGCGTGTGATGTAAAGTGCTCTGACACCCTACACTGGTATAAGTGGCGCTATAAAATTCTTTAAATGCATCTGAGAGAGAGGGGTTATGGAGACTTGATAGGCACTGTTAAAGGGTGGTTGTGAGGAAATCCGTGGCAGAGGTGGTCATTGGGGGGTGGACGTCACCAGTGCTAAATCACTTTGTTGCTTCTCCCACCAGCATCTCAAAAAAAGAACAAAAAAAGCTTTTGCACTATTTTTATTTTTGTTTACCAATCTAATTCTGATCAGTAAAAAAAAGATTAAAAAAGAGCCATTGTCATTTTGTAAGCACGCGCATGCATGTTGCTTTTTCTTTTATCTTTAGCTATGTTGCACAGCACTGGTTATTCTGTACATCACCGCAAAAAAAAACATTGGCAAAGGCAAAACACCCCGAAGGCGAGACCTACTGGCATTGCCAATACTTGTTGTGTTAATCTAGCTCTCCTCTGCGTCCCAGTCGAGGCCTCAGTTTGCACACAGCGGTCAGCGGATGATGACACCACTGTATCCAGTGTGTTTAATTTAAAATGCCTATTGTTCAATGTACGTCACGGTTGCAGTTTTATTTTTTAAACAGCTGCAAAACCTGTAAAAAAAATACACTAGCTCTAAATATAGTAGCCCCAAACATACGCGATGCTGTTAAAAATAGTGCCCACATCTTACGAATACGGGGGAGTGAGAGGGTCATTTAGCAGCAATCAAACAATGCGTCCGTCCTGTCGGAGATCCTCGAGGGAGGATGTTTCCTGCCCTGCCGCTTCCGGGTTTGATGTCCTTGTGTCGCCCGGCCGCTGCGCTGGTGACAAACGCACTTCAGAGGTCTGTGGTTTTCCACATCTGTAAGCGGTGGGGCTGGAGGTCGGCTGGAGTGTAGAGAAGCGAAGGTGGGCAGGGACATCTTAAGGAAATTTAAAGGAGGGCCCGGGCCAAACGTATTTTGGGGGTCTCTATTCGAAAATGCTTTGGTCCAGTTATCCAATTAGACTTCTTTTATGTCTTCTTTGCCAGTTCACTGACAGTGCACAGGCAAACACGGTCAAATTCGAAATGTGTTTGCATCGAATATTCAGGGATGGTGACTCGTGTTTTTGATATTGTAACACAGCAGCAGGTCACTAATGTTACTGCAAATAATCCCCGTGACACCCTTCACTTTCTCATACGTGAGGTTGTAATGATCTATAAAAAACATTTTTTTAATGGATGTAGCAAGAAACATAAACACAACATTTCTCTCCAACATGTCTGTACATCACCCACAGTGAAAATAAATTAAACGAAAACAGTATTTAAAACGATCTGTTTAAACAATATTCAAGGTTACCAGGGCAAGCTCTGCAGACAGTGCAGGCTGTATGGAGGGGCGGGGGAGGAGGGGGGGGGGGGGTGGCTGAAATGCTGGGCCAAAGTCCACTTTGCCCATGCCTTAAAACATCTCTGACCTTAGGTGGACAGCAAGCCCCCTGGATAAGAACGCTCGAGATCTCACACTGGCGGGCTCTTTCAAGGGGGCGAGGGAAGCCGCTTGTTTACACTTTACTATCTTGTTTTATTAATTTTATTGTCGTTTTTATATTTTTAGTATTTTTTGTATTTAGTTTTAAATCTTTCTGTGGGGCCCACAAATGGAACCACAGTGGTGTTAAAGCACCAGATTTAGGGGTATTATTGGAGTATGCCATGAGTGGGTTCCACGCCCCGGAAAGCTTGGGTACTGCAGGGCAGTACTGAGGCTCAGTGGCAGAGCTGTGTGGGTGACAGTGCTGTACTGGCATTGGTGCAGCAGGTCAAGATTGAGGTGCTTTGGAAGAGAAGCATGCCCCATATGAAAATAGCAGTCACGGCTGAGGTGCTTTGGCAGAGCTGTGTGGGCGTCAGTACGAAAATATCACGGGGTTGCTTCAGGTCTATGGTATGCTATGCTAATGCTACATATATGTAATTACACAGGATGTTCCCACGGGATATCCTTACATTGGCAGAGTTTTATGTTTGTCTCAGAAGCACAATATGTTGCAAGCCAGAACTAAGGAGCATGGCAAAGCTGTCCTTATCTCCTCGTGATGATATGGTAGGCGTCGTTTTCTTTGCAGTTTTATATAGCGCAAACTCTACCCGAAGGCATCAGAGTGCTTTACATGAACATCAGTTGCATTACAGATGGCCACATTCATTTTTTAGGCACGGCGAGATTAAGTGTTTTGCCCAGAACCACAGAATGCTTGAGCATCCCTGCCTAGACTCGTGCCTAGTTCCCCTGCTTCAAAGTCGGCCGCTCTAGCCGTTAGCCACATATGCAGATTAGGAGGGCAGTGGAGTGGCATAATCGTTTGTGGGTTTGAGGTGTATAATATGGACAGCTGCCTAGATGTTTACAGTGCAGTAAGTGCAGTGGCACCGGGGCCCACGGGTCTCAGGGGCCAAGTGAATTCCAATTATGCCTATCTTTTACTACCCAGCAAGGCTTAGGGGGGGCAGTTTCCTTGCTTCAATTAGGGCCAAGTGCATCCTGTGGGGTAGGACTGGGGAGCATTGTCTGAGCTGCATGAAACTGTCATTGGCACATGAATGGTGCCAGATACTGGCAGAGGAGGATTGAGACTCTTTGTGAAGCCTGGTGAAATGACGCTCATTCAGCGCTGCACGCTGTGAACAAGTGCTGAACAGGCACGTGGGAAAGGCACTGAACTTGTTCACAGGTGACTTGAGGAAGGGGTCGCCCTCCGAGGAAATCCTGCAAAAAGCAGATTCAGAAATGTCTGCAAGGAGAAACAAGGCACACCTAAACCAGATGGGCGCTGGCATCAAAGCATTTAACAGCCCTGGCAACTCTCATGGTGCTACCGTGTGTCGCACAATATTAACTCCCTTTACACAGTCACTAGTGAAGGGCCGACGACATCACATGGTGGAGCACAAAAAAGTTGGAAACCCTGCACAGAGGGGGTTTCCAGATCGTGGTTGGTGGCTCTGCAGAGCCAATTACAGGGTATAAAACCTTCCCAGAACATAGGCTGCAGCCTGAAATTCTTTAGTTTTTCTTTTAGGTCAAGCCTGGGCAGCCCATACACAACTCTGCGAGGCATGCTGTGTTCAGATAATGACTTGAAGCTCCGCCCACTCTCCGCCCATATTTTTCATTCGCTTGTGTCATTGGCAACTGTAAACTGTGGCTTTTCATTGGTCAATAGGATTAGTAATCCCCCCTTGAGTACCGCCTTGTTTCATTTTGTTATCTCCAATGAGGAATCCCCTTCTTATGTATGTTGTTACTCGCTAGGCTTTAATTACAGCCTCCGAGCACTATTTTCTCATGCTCTCTCCTAACACTTAAAAAAAATCTTTACAGCACGGGGGCGCCCCATGCATTTCCAATGCAATGGGTCTCGCATTTGCTAGTGTTTAAGCTATTAGCATTGTAAATTACAATGCATTTTATTTATCTGTTTTAAAAACAACACATAAATAAAAGGCATTGTCATATACTATGCTAATAGTTCAAAAGCTCGTAATTGCAAGATCTATTGCATTGCAAATGCCTGTTTTTTTAAGTTTCCGAAGGGTAACAGTCCCGCCCACCACTGCTCAGCACTGCTACCCTTCTGCCTCTTCCTCTCACACGGCAAAACGTTTTTAGAAGTTAGCAGGTCCCCTTTAATGCAGCAGGCCCACCCTCATAAGTCAGGTTTAGTTAGTGGTAAGATCACCCCTTTAGGCTGCACACATGAGAATGTTCCATAGTCTATGCCATAAACTGCCTATATCAGGGCTCCCTTTCAGGTCTGACCAATCACTTCCAGTCCTCAGTGTGCAGGACATACCTGATGAAGTAGCAGCAGAAGATGAGGCTCAGCACAAAGACGAAAATGCCTGTTCCGAAGATGGCCATGTAGACATTCAAAGGCAGGTCCTGGAAGGTGATGGGGGGCATGATGCAGGTCCTCTTGGGTGACGGGGTCCCAGACTGCATGAACATCCTACAAGGAAGAAGGAGGACATTGGGCTTACTTTCTGTCCAAGGAGGTAAAAATTGGGGCTGGTGGGGGTGTTGAAAGGAGAAAAAGAGACAGCGGCAAAGTTGGAGGATGAAGTAGAGTGGGAGTAATAATGGGTAGTAGCAATAAATGACATGACAAAACATGAGTGAAACATTGAAATTCCAATTAAGCGACAACACGGTAGTGGTGAAGTGGTGAAGAAGGATGTTGGCAGCAAGAGCAGGTAGGCAAAAAAGAAGTAGAGTGAATCAGATTGAGGAGCAACTGGCAGAGTGAGACACTGAGGAAATAAAACAGTGCATGAAGTATGAACAGTGAGATGAAGGCGGGGAGTGATGTATAGGGAAAAGATCAGGCAGTTCACATAGAAATGGAAGGGATGAAAGAGCACATTGTGAAAGTGAGTAGCCTGGAAGATGAGTACTGTGGTGCAGAAAGCGTGAGACTAATGAAACATGGGAGAAGGGAGGAACAAAGAATACATGGAGGAACATAGGGAAATTGAAAACATGACATAATAAGGGAACACTGGGAGAAATTACAAATATGTTAGAAGGGAAGAGAAGGAGTGAGATGGAAAAGAGGCAAACAAATAGACAGGGACAGACAGAGTTAAGGAGACGGGTAAATGGATGGAAGGAAAACAAAACAGGGAAGGAAAAAAAGGAGGGAGCGATAGGGGAGGGCCAAGTGAAGAAGAGAGATATTGGCATAGTAAAGGATGTGAAAATAGTAAGGAAGATGCACATCATTATATAGGTTTTATATAGCGCTAGCTAGACCCGTAGGTATCAGAGCGCTTTACATAATAGTGAACGCGACAATAATCAAGTCGTTGAGCATATGATGCTAGACCTATTCGATTCAAATGCACACAAAATATATACATGGGAAAAAAGTTAGGCAATGAGGGTGGTTATCATATATGAGCAATTAGCACAGTTTGAGTTAAGGGAGAGAAATACATAATAGACAGTAGAGAAAAACAAAACAAAATAACAGACTGTCACAGGCTGTTTCTAGTCTTTAGAAAGAGAGAATATTTAAACATAGGTCAGTTTGCTCCTGTTAAATTCTGACGTCACATCAAAGTGAACAAATAGCCTCCATTGCTGAATGCTCTAAGGCCAACGACCGCAAACTTCATCAGATTTCCACAGGTCTCATATCGCAGCCAGGATCGGACTGGGACAGAAAATAGGCCCTGGCAGCAAAATAAAAGCGGCTCACATTGGTAAATTAGTAGCCCAAAAGGGTGGCCCATGTTTGCAAATTGAGGCAGTTTAGAACTCGTAAAGCAAAACTGTATAAATCTTTTGCAAAGTATGGAAGGCTGCATGGATTTCAGCTTGCCGCAGACAATGTTTCTTGTAATATCAGGATATCAACGGTAAAAACCGTCCCAGAAGACTATAACACAGGTCCGCAAAATGCCCCAAAAAATTACCCACCTCCTAACCTGTGACAGAATCTTATTGGGCATTGCCCTATAGGCCAGTCCAACCCTGATTCCAGCCAGGGGAGGCCAAACCACATCTTTTATAGGGAGACCTGAACCAGGATGTCATCTCCACCTTGATAGCCAGATAATGAGCCTATCTACCAAATGAGTTTTAGCGTGAGCTGCACTAGAGTTGAAATGTGAAAATATGAGCTGCACTAGAGTTGAACCAGGTCTTTGTCTCTACCCTATGAGCCAGAGAATGAGTGTTAGAAATGGGGTTTCTGGTTGGCAAGGGTCTACCTTAGATGGGACTTATATGTAGTAAAAGGGGAGTTTGGACGTGGCAACCACTTGCCATGCCACTGCGGCAGTGAACTGCATGTGCAGGCCCTGCAGTGGCAGAGACCTCAGACAGGTTTTTAAGGTTACTTTGGTGGGTGGCACAAGCAGCGCTGCAAGACCCCCAGTGGCATTTAATTTACAGGCCCTGGCTATATGGGATACCACTGTACAAGGGTCTTACCGGTAAATTAAATATGCCAAACAGGTGTAGACCAATCTTACCAAGTTTACAAGAGGGAACACATGCACTTTAGCACTGATCAGCAGTAGTGAAGGGCCCACAGTCACGAACCACCAACAACAGGTCAGATAAAATACATGAGGTAGGCAAAAAGTTCTGGCATGACCCTGCAAAAAAGGCCAAGTCCAACATATCCCTCTTCCAGGCTAAAGGCAGAGTAGGCTAATCAATACCTTGAAGGGCTTCCCTGCTTGGGGCGATAGAACATGGACCCTGGCTCGCAACTTCAGGGGCACATTCCAGTTCCATGCCAATCTGATCCCATGTGGATCCCTCTGTCTAAGCTCTCAGGACCAACTAAGCTAGCCCATGGGGACTCCTTAGCTGTCCACGGCCAGGGCCTGGCCCCAGGCCATCCCGGGGTTTTTGGTCCTTGTCATCTCACAGAGTGGGGGTGGCATGCCTAGGTACATAGTATCCTTGCTCCACTCTACCTCTCATCAGTGCAGGAGTTCTACTCTGCCACTGGTCCCTCA
Source organism: Lissotriton helveticus (assembly GCF_964261635.1). Lineage (NCBI taxonomy): Eukaryota > Metazoa > Chordata > Amphibia > Caudata > Salamandridae > Lissotriton > Lissotriton helveticus. The sequence continues at coordinate 528,017,983 of NC_136072.1, forward strand.
ACTAAGGATCTGCACCCTCAGGCTGACCAGAGGTCACAGGTGAGGATATCCTCCCCTACCCTTCCTTCTGGGGTTCTGCACCCTCCTCATAGGAGAGGTGCCCCCAGAACCTAGAACCGTCGGGCGCTGGAATCAGCCCTCCCACACAATTCTCCTACCACTTCAGGATTTCTACCCTGCACTGGTATCCCAACCCAGGGACCAAACCCTTGTGTTGAACAGGGGCCAGAGGCGAATACTCTTCCCCATCTCCTTCTAGAGTTCTGCACCCTCCCACCTGCAGTGGTACCCCCAGAAGACAAAATGGTAGGGACACTTTTGGCAGCTGTCTTTCCCTCCAGGTCAGACATTACCTCTTGAACCTGGCCTCCCAACCCAGGGGCTACACCCTGCGGCTGAGCCTTTGCCTGGTAAGCCAAGACTTTCTGGGGAGCACACCTGCCCCCCAAGGGTAACACATACCGCATGGGTTGTGTGACAGTCTGCCTGGAGCTGATCTCCTGACCCTAGCCCATCTGACAGTGTGCGAAGACCCCCCAAACCAGAAGCTGTGTCACCAAGGTCAATCCTGTGGAGCTCTACCGTCAGAGCTGGTCCCTTACCCACTGGTTCTCCCACTGGGGACTGACTCCCACTCTCAACCCTCCACCTGGGGGTCTGCACCCTCCACTCAGGAGTGATGCTGCCAGACACCAGAACTGGTGGAACACTGCTTACAGACACCCCTCCAAGTTCTCCTGACACTAGGAGATTGCCCTCAGCGGCTGGCCTTCCAGTGCAGACTAGTCTCACCTCCTGGTGTTCACTCATGGAACCAACCAGGCTCTGGGACTGGGCCTTGGGCACCTTGGAACTCAACCCATTCCCACTCCTTCTCTTCTGAGACAGGACGTGGGTCCCTATATCCCTCCCGTTACACTGGGACCTGTCTGAGCTACCACAAACCTTTCGCACCACCCTCGATTGGAAAAATACCTGAGCCACTCCCTTTAGGATCGCTCCCAAATGTCTTTCCAGACCCTCTGGTACTCACCCAGAGGTCTGCCTCCTGTGCAAGTTCCCCGGGATCAGAGAACTCACACTCCATAGGAGTTCGCATAGCCCTGGAAAACAACAATGGTACACGTGCTCTCTGACAATCAGAATGAACAGCCGTTCAAAATTGTTTGCTGTGCGACCGTTCACCCAACTTTTCAGTGCATCACAACATTCTTCCACAAACTCCCCCCAAGACTGGTGACACAGTTCCTTCTGCCCCTGAACTTCAAGCTATACCCTTCAGGTGTGACACCCTCCTCCTGGGAACTAGGTACCATGCTCTGGGATCAGGGAGTGGAAGTTTCTACACTGAACACAACATTGCTGCCACCATTGGACTCCACCTTCACTGGTGAGTCCAGAACAGTGAAACTACGCTCAGGGGACAACCTATCCTCAAGAGCTAGTTTCTCTCTGGGAAAGGCCCTCTCTGCCTCTGCCATCCTCTTCTGAACTAAGGCTCGCCCCACATCAGCCTTTCTCTCTTCCACAACCAGCTGCGCTAGCTCCATGGCATGCTCCAATTTGATGACAGGGAAAGGGAGATGACCCTACTCCTGGCACTATACCCAGCAAGGGACTCCTTCTCCACAGGGTCCTCACTATCTACTGGCGCCCCTGCCCAATCATTTTCTCCCTGCTTTTCAGACTCTCCCAGGCCACCGCCCTCCAGAGGTATGAACTGGGAACTCTCCCACTCAGAGTCCCCCCTTATCTCAGGTTCCTCCTCTTGGTCTCCATCAGAACCACCACCCTCCTGCATCTCTGATGATGACAGCAGCGGCCGGCACAGGTAAGCGTGGTGGGCAGTGACGCGGAGCGCGGCCACGGGGGAAGATGACAGACAACTATATAGATGTATTTATTTATTTAATCCTATCTATTCTGTCGTCTGTTGACTCCCCCTCCTCCCTGCTCCGCCCCATCGTGCTTACGTGAGCCGGCCGCTGCGCCTTGATGCCTCTTCATGGAACTGTTTAGCATAGCACAGGGTCCTACGATAGTCCTTTTCCCACCTGTCCTCTTGCCACCTGAGCATGCCCTTCTTGAGGCATAGCTGGGTGTCTTCTGCAGTCACCATTATTTTCCTCTCTGTGCAGAACCCCGTTAGCTACTCCAGACTGTATGTCCACAGATCATGTAAGTTAAAGGCAGATTCCATTTTGGCAAGGCACTAAATAGACACTTGCAACACAAGATTCCTAGGCGTAAGAGCCGAAGCAGGAGTGCACAATAAAAAATGACCAATGAGAGAAAATCAGGAGAAAACAAAACACATGATTATCTAAATGCAGAGTTTGTAGTAAGGGTGGGCGTCCGAATCGGCTACGCCCACGGAGTAGGCGTAGTGTTGCCTTCTACGCATTTTGCGTAGACAGCGTAGCCGGCAACACTACGCCCACTCCGTGAGCGTAGCCGAGTCGGCCGCCACCCGCCTCCCTCCCGCCCTCCACTAGATACTTTATTTAAGCATTTGCACGGATAAAAACAACTTAAAAGCACTTACCTTGTCCGGGGCTCGTCCGGGTCTTCATCTTTGAATAGCGTCCTTTGCCTGGATACCAATGCGCATGCGCGGGCGGCCGCGCATGCGCATTTCTCGGGAGAAATGCGCATGCGCGGCCGCCCGCGCATGCGCATTGGTATCCAGGCAAAGGACGCTATTCAAAGATGAAGACCCGGACGAGCCCCGGACAAGGTAAGTGCTTTTAAGTTGTTTTAATCCGTGTAAATGCTTAAATAAAGTATGTAGGGGAGAGCGGGAGGGAGGTGCGTAGTGGGGCTACGCGGAGTGCGGGAGTGGGCGTAGCTTCTCGCCCTCTCCGCGTAGCTCCGCGGAGCCCCACTACGCCCCACTACGCCCAGGGTTAGTTTGTAGTGCAGCAATGCATTACTGTGGTACTGCGCAAATACAAGTCCTATCCTCACCACTGCCATCAATGTTAGAAATGGGGTTTCTGGTTGGCTAGGGTCTACCTTAGTGGTGACTTATATCTAGTAAAAGGGGAGTTTGGATGTGGCAACCACTTGCCATGCCACGTCACTGTGGCAGTGAACTGCACGTACAGGCCCTTTACTGCCAGAGGCCTGAGACAGGTTTGAAAGGCTACTTCGGTGGGCGGCGCAAGCAGCGCTGCAAGCACACCAGTAGCAATTAATTTACAGGCCCTGTGTATATGAGATACCATTGTACAAGGGACTTACAGGTAAATTAAATATGCCAAACAGGTGTAGACCAATATTACCATATTTACAAGAGATAGCACATGCACTTTAGCATTAATCAGCAGTGGTAAAGTGCCCGGAGTCATAAAACCACTAACAACAGATCAGAAAAAATACAGGAGTAAGGCGAAAAGTTCTGGCATAACCCAGCAAAAAGGGCCAAGTCCAACAATGAGCCAGCCTATCTACCAAACGATTTTTAGTGTAAGCTGCACTAGTATTGTAATGTAAAAATATGACACCACACTTTAAAATTAAAAAGTCCTTGATTATTTCACATTTGTAGCTATTTCCGTTTAATACATGAGATCACTAAACTCCTTAAGTGATATTTATTAAAGAGATAAATATTAAGGAAATGTAATAAAGAATGTCGTGCTGCTATTGCCTGGGGTGAGTCAAGAGACAAACACATTTTCCATGTGCACTCTTCAGATTGTCAGTAATATAAATGAAGCATCCGATAGTCCTTTAAACTAGGGGTGTGCCAAACAAGCGTAATTTCCTTCCTGCATCATTTCGGGCAAATTACGACAAATGACGCGAAATTTCACAGACATCAAACTGAAATGTGTCCTTGCATTCATTATGGACACAAGGACGCTTTCTACGCATAACAAGCATTTGCAATGCAATAGGTCTCGCATTAGGAAAGTTTGAGCTATTGGTATTGTAAATGACAAATTTTGTATTTCTGTGTTGGTTTTGAAAATAGCGAAATTAATAGCTTTGTCATGTACAATGCCAATAGTTGTAACTTTCGCAAATGTGTATAGCATTTGTAATCCAATATGTGTTGTAGTTACGTGACTTAGATGTATTACTATTACAAATAACAATGGCTTAGCATTTTTTTAAAATAATTAATACTTAAACAAATCCAGTTTGGCTAATGTCTGAACTCCTGAGTTGCTGTAAAAACTACTCATTGTGTGATCGCTGTTAAGAAATTAATTTAAATTCTGGTAAGCATGCGCACAAATACAGCAGCTCAACGGCCAAACATTTGAATTCTTTAATTCATAGTATTCATAATGCACGTGCTGTCAACAACCAAATTACATTTAAACCACCAGTCGAACTACACGGACCACAAATCGGTTGGATAGGAGAAGGAAGGGAGAGCTGGCATTATGGGCCAGGAGAGGCAGTCAGTTGAACAGAGAGACACGAGGGCTTTCTCGAACAGATAAGCAAAGACAGGGGTCTTCTTATCACCAAAAGGCAGTGCCATAGTCTGGGAGCTGAACCAGAAAATCTAAAGTGCCTTTGTTTGGTAATTTTAAACGGGAGCACAGCTAGGAAGGAGTGACTGCCAGATCTCAGATGCTTGTTAGGTTTGTAAAGTGGGTTTGTGACGTGTTCAGTGTCCATTAGAATTTAAGGATCATGCCACATTCATGAAAAATAAATGCAAATATTGAAGCGGCCCAGATTCATGTCCATGTACTGCTCTTTGTAAATTACTGCTTAAAAAGTAATTTAGTATACTTGCTCCACTCTTATCAGGTACAAAAGCAACAAAAATCATTACACATTATGCCTCTTGCACTGATACCTCTGGACTGAATAGTGCACTCACGAGTGTTATGTATTTTTGGGTGGATGCTTATTGCCTACCTTGAAGATCCATTAACTTGAGTAGCAGTGACGCTTGCCATTTAGAGCGCTTAGAAGCGGCAGTAGTCCAGATGCTAGTGTGTGGGCGCTGCGGGCCCTTTCAATCCGCCATCCGACTTAAGCAGCCGGACACTAAGAGGCGTGTGCGTGTATGTTCTGAAAATCTTTGCGAGTTGGAGTGATCACGAAGGACAGATAACCGGTCAGGATTTTGGTGCACAGAGGAGTGATGCCTGGGTAGGGGTCTGGTTGTCCGTACTCTAAGTAGCCTCAAACTGGTAATGTGTTGTTTCTCGTGTAACTAAATGCCTTGTCTGAGCTCTTTCTGAAGGAGTTGCTGCGGCAATTTTCACGCTGTGTTAGTCGCCCGGAGAGCTCGCCAGTGCCTCTTGGCACCTCTTCGTTCGTTCGCACACTATGGCATCTGGGACCCGGGGCACTGTAGGAACAGTACTCCTACTGACAGCTGCCATGATGCGTTTTCAAGCGCTCTGTATGTGTGTGTCTGTCTCTAAGCGCTTTGTGGCCAGCGCTCTTTGCATTGCTTTTGGACTCAGCACACTAGCATTTCAATCTCCGTGCCTTCACAGCACTTCACATGTGTACACTGCATGGCTCAAGTGGTTAAAAAGCTGCATATCGTTTGGGTCGAGGTGTATTACATTGAAATTCATGCGTGGCTATCATTCAACATATGTATAAGCTTATCTGTGACCAGCAGGTAATGGGAACCGCATGACGCCGGCCTTGTAATGTGGCTCAGTCAGACTGTACATGCCGCAGAGAGACCCACATCCTGCTGCAGCTCCCGCTAATGGGCTGAGGTGATTAGAGAGGGCTGCTCCCATTTATGTTCCTCTCTATTATTGGCGCTCTGACACCTTCGGGTGAAGTCTGCGCTTTATAAAAATGCTTAAAATAAATAAATAAATAAAACATTCTGTTTCCAGGTCACAGGAAATGAAGGCGGCAGCGGCATTTAGGCGAGCACGTACTGTTTCCGATGAGAGACTTTAGTGTGGCTATCATTCAACATATGTATAAGCTTATCTGTGACCAGCGGGTAATGGGAACCACATGACGCCGGCCTTGTAATGTGGCTCAGTCAGACTGTACATGCCGCAGAGAGACCCACATCCTGCTGCAGCTCCCGCTAATGGGCTGAGGTGATTAGAGAGGGGCTGCTCCCATTTATGTTCCTCTCTATTATTGGTGCTCTGACACCTTCGGGTAAAGTCCGCGCTTTATAAAAATGCTTAAAATAAATAAATAAATAAAACATTCTGTTTCCAGGTCACAGAAAATGAAGGCGGCAGCGGCATTTAGGCGAGCACGTACTGTTTCCGATGAGAGACTTTAGTTTGAGAAAAGGCAAGCTGGGAAGGTGTGGAAAATATAAGAATAAGCTGGGGGGGGGCGGGTAGATGAAATCAAAACGCAGGGGGGAGCAGCTACACATGAGGAAACAGCATGAAAACATGCGCTCGGGGAGAGAGCCTAAAAGAACAAGAACATCGCCGAAAGAAAAAAAAAGCGCCTGGGAAAGGATCCCTTTGAAGTGGCCGTGAAAGTGAAAGCAATTAGGGGGGAGGAGAATTGAGGCCAGCGCGCACTGCGCACGCTGTGGAAGCCTGTGGGAGGGAGGCTGATGGCTTTGATGTGGGGAAATGCACGTGCTTGTGTTCATGTGAACTGTTTGAAATCCGCCAGATGGTTTGAGAACTTTTTTGCCTACTAAAATTCTCCCCAATCCATTCCTTGCGGAATGGAATAGGCGAGACCTAAAAATGGTCCTAAATTGCAATGGCGCGAACAGTAGCCTTTCGCATATTCTTCATTTACATTGAGCCCATGATCCAGTGATAGAATTATTCTACGAACAGGCGGCAAACATAGCGTAATGATGCAAATTTGGGCATTTTGCGTAACAAGCTAGCACGAAATGCTGTAAAGTATGCGAGAGTGCTCTGGCATAAGGACAATTTCACACAGGCCTACTGTAAACCACATTTGAATGTTTTTTCTAAAGCACAAACTCCGAACTGAATTCCTTCTAGGTGTTCCCAGACTTTTCAGTGCAAGTGCTTGTTGAAAATGGGAATGGGCTGTTCTTTAGGGCAGGACTGATGAAGGGCGGCCCCACTTAATATTGCATTGACATTTAAGGATATTTGGGCCTCTTATCTCCATCATAATTAGGTACTTGTCAATTTGAATTTTATCAAGTCCAAGGGTATGTAAAATTAGTACCTAGCAAACTAGCAAAGTTTGCAGATAATAACAAAAAATACATAGGATGTTAAATGTAACGCAAACCCGGAGCTGTTCATATTGTTCATGAACAAACAAAAATATTTTGGAAGAAACGAGGCTACATATCAGTACTATAAAATGTTTAACAAGACAATGAAGTGGCATGGATTGTGGTTCTATTATTACAGTGTTTCACGGGGACAGTCTGTGAAGTTCAGCTCTGCCGCAGTCTCTAGGTACTTCCATTTATTTTTTTATAGGTTTGTTAAAACCGCAATTTCAGTAGAAGGAAAACATAAATTTGATTTATGCCAATATGTCTTCAGAGTACAGACTGCTTCTTGCTCTTTAAAAATTACGGAGAGAGCAGTGGCGGCTGGTGACATGCATTGTAAAGGGGGGAGGCCGCCGCCCCAAAACTCGTGCTGTCTGGGCCAGACCACCCTCCTTTGCAACGCCACTGACCCACTGTCAGGCACTGTGAGACAGTGAGAATGCCTTTAGGGTCAACGCCAAAGCTCTCAATCATGGCTAGTTATAAACTGTGTTTATAGCGAACCACACCGAGAGCTCTGGGGTTGAGGATGAAGGCATTGAGTTTCTCACAGTGCCTGTCAGAGGGTCATAAAATTAAAAATTAAATATGTACTTACCCACTGACTCTCCTCCTCTGGTCCTCCTGGGTGTTCTTCAGTCGGGGAGTACGTGGTTTGAGATCCAACACCCTTACCCACTCCAGATGCTTCTCTCCTATTGCTGATAATGTTAAGCAGCATGAGGGAAGGACCAGGATTGGTTGGAGCGGACTGTCTCGACACTCTCTAAAGCAATGGGGGCTTGTGCCTGCTCTCCACCCAGTTGTCTAAGACAGTTTGGGTTGGAGAGGTTTAAAGTGTGATTGTCAGGCTGGCCATCGCATGACAGCTGGCCAAAGTGACATGCACACTTTAAACTGGAGTGTGTGTCAATCAACACTCGGCTGTGGAGCAGTGAAAAATAAAATGGTAATAAATTAATTCTATTTTTCAATTTTGCAGCATATTTTTTGCAGTGGGGTGATGCTCCTCCACCTTAATGGAGGAGCCATGGCTGGAAGAGAGAATACAGCACCAGGTTTGGCTATGGTCTGTCCTTCAAATGTGTCTGAGGCTGAGCCAGCGCCATACATTTAGCTTTGGCTACATTCAGACTGAGCTTGTTCACCAATTTAAAATACCTGTAATATAATCCCATACAAGCAACAGCCCTCGGAATCCCAGTAAGAAAACACACATGCCTTGTGGAGACCTGTGGGGGTTAGAGTTTCCCATAACTACTGTGCCACCAACTCAGCTGAAACTAGCATTTTAAGGCCCTGTTTCAGCAAATGGAAGAATATCACAGGCAAAAAACACACAACCTAAATAAACACTGTGCTTTCAGAGTCAATAGACTTCCATACTACTTTACTTTGGTCTAAAACCTCAAAACACAGACAAATATTCACCAGAAGCTGGGTGGGACCCAGTTCTGGTAAGAGACATTAACAATAACAACAATAAAACCACAAACCCAGAAAAGTCAGAGAATCTACCAACACACCAAAAAACTGGAATTCCTCGGTGGGTATTAACCGGTTTGGTGCGAATGATGGAATGATTCCGTCATGCGCCACGGTGCTCATGTGCCGAGGATGGAACCATTTTGCCTTCTGCACACGAGCATGAAATTCCTCTGCTGTAAACAGTAGAGGGATTTCCTTTTTTTCTTTTTGAGCCACTGGGAAGAGGCTCCCCAACCTCCAGACGAATTTTTTTTCAATGTAATGATGATCATGCGCATCGTCCACTGACGTCATTACATTGAAAATGAAGGTGAAATGAGGCAATCGGCTCATTTCATTTTCACAACCTACGTGCTCACAGGGCTATCTCTGCCCCACGAGCACATAGGCAGACGGGAGAGGTATCATTGGAAAGGAGATGATCTCTCCTTTACAATAGAACCCATCCCTAGTGGATTCCTGCTTGCGGATCGCTGAAGGAGGGTGATCCTCAAGAAGGGATCCACCCACTAGACACCAAGGAGGGGGAGGGGCCCTTTAGGCAAGGTCTTTTACTCCCCCAATAATTATGGCCTTATTTAGTCGTTCGGCCACCCGAGAGGCAGATGGGGGAAGTAGCCCCCTGATCTGCCCTCCCTGGGGGGACAGAAAGCACACTACACACCAGGGATTATTATTTTTGAATACTTAGGGGTGTTGGCTGTCCTAAATGGGCATTATAAAGCCCCCACCCCTCCCCAAAATTGCCACAGTCTTTCTGCCCTGCCAGGACGCAGATTAACCCCCAATCTGCCCCCCCCAGGGGGGCAGAAAGCCCACTAGACACCAGGGATTATTATCCTTTTTTTTAATAAAAGAGGGATGGGGGCTGCTCCCAATGGGCATACAAATGTCCCCACCCTCCAAAAAACAAACAGGACAGTCTTTCTGTCCCCGGTGGGCAGATGGGGATTAGTACCTCCGATCTGTCCCGCAGGGGGGCAGAATGCCCACTAGGCACCAGGGATTATTGTTTTTTTATAAAATGATCCCACCCCCAGACCCTAATAATAATAATACTCTTTATGCTCCCCTGGGGGGGAAAGATGAGGGTTATTACCCCCGATATTCCCCCAGAAAGCCCACCAGGAACCAGGGATTATTTTGTTTTGAATTCATATGGTTGGGTGCTGCCCAAAATGGACATGCTAAGGACCCAACCCCTAAACACAAAATGGACAGTCTTTCTGCCCCAGAAGGGCAGATGGGGATTATTAAAAATTATACCTCCCTTGTGTGGATGTCCAAAACAGAGTCAGCCTAAAAACTTATTTAAAAAACTGCCCTTAAGGACACGCTTTGGTTCTCCCTCATTTTTTCATTTTATAAGTTTTTAGGCTGACTCTGCTTTGGGCACCCACCAATGCTTTGTGGTAGGATATTTGTGCTGGCATGCTGATCCCACACAGAAATGTGAGGGAAATGTGATTTTGTAGCTACATTTGAGGTTAGGATTCTGGGTAAGAAAACGTTTGGGATCTACGCAAGCCACACCTCCCTGGACTCCCCCAGGTAGTAGTTTTCAGAAGTGGCTGTGTTGGGTAGGGTTACCTAGATGGCGCCAAGCCCAGGAAAAAAAACCCAGGTGCCCCCCTTTCGATCTCAACACAACCTATTTTTGCAATGGAGGCTCTTGTGTTTTAGTCCTGGGCTCAGTAGCCATCTAGGGAAACCTACCAAACTCAGAGACACCCGGGGAGTCTAGGGAGGTGTGGCTTGTGTGGATCCCTCAAAGTTTTCATACCCAGACTCCCCTGGAAACATCAAATTCGGCTAAAAACATTACATTTTCCACACATTTCTGTGTAGAAAAGTTGTGTGATCACTGGGCTGACACAAAATTATCTATCATAAAACGACCTGGTTTTGCAAGGGGGCACCAGCGTTTTCGGTCCCAGGCTCGGCGGCCATCTAGGGAAACCTACCTAACTCAGATATTTCTTAAAAGTAAACACCCAGGGAAGTCCAAGGATGTGTGGCTTGCGTAGATGCCCCAACAGTTTCATACCCAGAACCCCCTGAAAACTGCAAATTTAGGTTAGAAAATCTAATTTTTCTAACATTTCTGTGTGGGATCACTGCCCAGGCACAAATTTCCTACCACCCAGCATTCCTCGCAGTCTCCCCACTAAAATATATTGCGCTTGTGTGGGTGGGCCAAGGGCCTGCGAAAGGGAAGGACCAAAAATGTAGAGAGTGAGGGGTTAGCACAACGAGCTCTAAGTGCTATATATTTTTGTAATATACGTTTTTAGGCTGACTCTGCATTGGACACTCAAATAAGTGAGGTATCATTTTTATCGGGAGACCAAGGGGGACGCTGGGAGGTAGGAAATTTGGGCTGGTGTGGTGATCGCACACAGAAATGTGAGAAAAAATATGAGACCATGTCATGAGTGAAGTAATATGTGAGGTCATAAGCAATGCTTTGTGGGGGCGTACGTTATAGTTAGCTCCATTAACTATAACTGTTGATTTTCACTGGTTTTGTACAAGTGATATTTGAGCCTGACTACAACATCCCAGTAACCTTTGGTTTTTTCAATGAATTTCTAAGGTTTTTTGAATTCTATTTCCTAACTATAATGTCCCTGTAACTTTTGTTTTATTTCGGTGAGTTTCTAAGTTTTTTTAAAATTTTGTTTCCTAACAATAACGTCCCTGTAACCTTTGTTTTTTTAAGTGAATTTATAGGGTTTTTAGAATCTTATTTCCTAAATGTAACCACTAAACTTTGACAGTGAGTGTGTGAGTGAGTGCATTAGTATCTCAGTAAGTCTGTGAGTGGGTGTTAGAGTGTCTGAGTGGGTCTGTCAGTGGGTGTGTGAATGTCTGAGTAGGTCTGTGAGTGGGTGTGTGACTGTATAAGGGGGTCTGTGAGTGGAGGTGTGAGTGTGTCTATGAGTGAGTATATGAGTCTCTAAGTTGGTCTGTGAGTGAGTGCATACGTCTCAGTGGGTATGTGAGTGAGTGCATGAGCATCTGAGTGGGTCTGTCACTAGATGCCTGAGTTGGTATGTGAGTGGGTGCATGAGTGTCTGAGTGGGATGTATGACATTACAACGCATACTTTTACCACGCATACCTTTACAACGCGGTTTTTACATCGCAAACCTTTACAACGCATAGTGCTTAGAGGTGCTGGATAGTGGTAAGTATAATTTTCTATTCCAACTCCAGTCCCCGTGGACACTAGGGAAGGTGTTGGATAGAAAATTAAACTTATTCCCTATCCTAGAGCGCCCCCCAGCACAATGCGTTGTAATGGTTTGCGTTGTAATGCCTGCGTTGTAATGGTAGTGCGTGGTAAAAGTTTCGTTGTAAACGTTGTATACCGTCTGAGTGGGTCTGTGAGTCAGTGTGTGAGTCTCTAACTGGGTCTGTGAGTGGGTACATGAGTGGGTGTGTGATTGTCTGAGTGGGTCTGTGAGGTGATGAGTGAGTGTCTGAGTGGGCCAGTCAGTGGGTGCATGACTGAGTGGATCTGTGAGTGGGTGCATGAGTCTCTGAGTGGGTCTGTGAATGGGAACATGAGTGTCTGAGTGGGTCTGTGAGTGGGTGGATGAGTGTCAAAGTGGGTCTGTGAGAGCACTCGAGGGTATCTGAGAGGGTCTGCGAGTGGGTACGTGAGTGAGTGGATCTGTGAGTGGGTGCATGAGAGTCTCAGTGGGTCTGTGAGAGGTGTGTGAATTTATGAATGGGTCTGTGAGTGGATGCATGAGTGTGTGTGAGTCAGTGAGGTCTGTGAGTGTGTGTGAGTCTCTCAGTCAGTTTGTGAGTTGGTGAATGAGTGGTTGAATGGATCTGTGAATGGGTGCATGTTGGTCATAGCGTGTCATAGTGGGGTAAGTGAGTCTCTGAGTGTGTCTGTGAATAGATGCATGAATGTGTGAGTGGGTGTGTGAGTGCATGAGTGGGTCTGTCAGTGGGTGCGCAGTTAAAAAAGTAGAGGGCACACAGGAGCAGGTCTTCATGCCAGCTCTTCCTGTAACGGTCATCCTGTCCAGCTTGCCTACATTCTGCAACCCTCTTCTGCCTTCAGTTTTGTGCCTCCTCTGCTCATTTTTTGATCAATTGTCTACCTCTTCTCTCCTCGCTCCTGTTCCCTACGGTTCCTCTTTCTGCTCAGTCCTGGTCTTTATTCTGCCTCTTTCTGCTTGTTTCTGTCCTCTACTTTGCCTCTTGCTGCTCATTCTGCCCGTTATTTTGCCTCTTTCTGCTCCCTCTTGACCTTTATTTTGCCTCTTTCTGCGCTTTTCTGACCTTTAGCCTGCCTCTTGCTGTTGGTTTCTGACCTCTATTCTGCCTCTTTTTGCACCATTCTGACCTTTATTCTTCCTCTTTCTGCTCCCTTCAGACCTGTAGCCTGCCTCTTTCTGCTTGTTTCTGACCTCTATTCTGCATCTTTCTCTTCGTTTCTGATCTTTATTCTGCCTGATTGTGCTTGTCTCTCATTTTTATTTTGCCTGCTGGTGCTGGTTTCTGACCTCTATTTTGCCTCTTTCTACTCCTTTCTCACCTATATTTTGCCTCTTTTTTTTCATCTCTCATCTTTATGTTGCCTCTTGCTGCTCGTTTCTGACCTTTATGCTGCCTCTTTCTGCTAATTTCTCACCTTCATTTAGCCTCTTTTTGCTTGTTTCTCATCTTTATTTTGCCTCTTTCTGCTGCTTGTTGCCGACCTTTATTCTGCCTCTTTCTGCTCATTTCTGACATTTTTTTTGCCTCCTTCTGCTCATTTCTTACCTTAATTCTGATCTTTCTGCTCATTTCTGACCTTTATTTTGCCTCTTTCTGCTCTTTTCTCCCAGGATTGCGGGGGAGCCTCAGGCCCCCGTGGTCCCAGGCGCCTCCACGCCTCTGGTGGGAGATGGCATTGCTGCTGCCTAGAGGGAACTGATAGAAAGGCAGCACCCTCCATGTAGGAGCAATTGTTTTATCTCCCCAGAGCCATCACTTACATTGAAAGGGAGCCGTGCACCTCCCTCCCTCAGCCTTTAATGGCTCCAGGCACCCCATCCCTGGGACTGGCTCACTTACTGTGTCCCACCACCGGGACACACTGATTTCCCTGCTCGCACTAATGTGGGCAGAGAAAAATGTGTTTGCTCCAGTCCATTGGGGGGAATTTCGAAATCTTCTGCTAAACAGGAGCTAGCACAAAATCTGCTAACAGTGGGTGGGAGCTTTAAAAATGCTCCAGCGAGCTCGGAGCTGACTTGTATTCTGTTTCCCTGCCCACAATGATGCAGGCAGGTAAATAGAACAACAGATTGCTCTAGCCTGGTGGGAACAGCATAAACAGGTTCTCCCTTCAGGCACAAGCAATGCCAACTCTTGTAGCATGTGGGATGTCGGGTAGGGCCGCAGGGTCCCTGGGGATTCCACCGCGGTCCCCAACGGTGTACTTGGTAGGTGCCTTGGATGGGCAACTTGGCCCTCAGCTTTAAATAACAGAGGCTACAGTGTCCCTGGGGCCAAAATAGGCTCGGAAGGGGAACTGCGCGGCCCCACTCCCCTTGTACAATAAAAAATCAGTGCCCGGGCGATGGGGTCCTTGGGGCTCGAGAAGACTGGAGAGGAGGGCTGCAAGGCTCCCCTCCCCTTTAAAAAGAAATATGGCCTTGAAAAATGGGGTCCCCAGGCCTATTAAGGCTCAGGAAAGATGGTAACACTGCCCCCTCCCTTCTCCACTTCTTAAGTGCATTGGGCCTCAGGGAGCAGAATAGCCGGGCCAAAATAGACTCAGGGCAGCGAGGCCCCCTCCCCATTCAAAAAAAGGCCGGCCCCTGGGGATGGGTCTCAGGTTCTAAATAGACTCAGGGAGGGTGGCTGTGCAGGCCCCCTCCCCATTAAAAAAAATAGCCTAGGGAATTGGGTCCACAGGGCCTATTAAGCTTGGAGCAGAGGACCATGCTGACCCCCTCCCCTTCCCAAGTGCATTGGGCCCCAGGGAAAGGGGTACACAGGGACAAAATAGACTCTGGAGGGGGCAGCGCGCCCCCTCCCCTTTGACTTTATTTTTTACCTTGGTGATGGGATCCAAGGGGCCTTGGAAGGCTTAGGGAGAGGGACCAGGCGGCCTCCTACCCTTTTAAAAGAAATAGGGCCTGGGGGTGGGGTGTCCAGTGCCCAAGAAACCCGGTACGCCCCCCCCCTTTAAAATAAATTTGGCCCTGGGGAGTGGGGTACCCAGGGCTGACAAGGCTCTGGGAGAGGGACACCCTTCCCTTCCCCTTTTTAAATGCATTGGGCCCTGGGGGGTGTGGTCCCTGGGGTCTGGAAGGCTTTGGGGGCGTGCAGCCTCCCTCCCCTTATAAAACAAAAACAGGTGTCCCCAGGGGACCAGGGGATGGGGTTGCAGGGGCCTGAGGAGGCTCAGGGAGGGGAGCTGTGCACCCCTCCCCTTTTTTAGGTTTTGACTGGCCATGCGCTTTGCGCATGTGCCAAAAAACCTCTTGAGTTGTGTGTGTGGGTCGGGATACGCCCCCTCCTCCGATTGGCTAGCTCCATAAATGGAGGCTAGCCATTGGACGAGGGGCCTGTCCGTCAATGCCGGACCAGATTCGGGGGCGTTCCCGAGATTCTTTGGCTTTTGCCGACGTCACGCGACGTCAGCCAAAAGCCGGGAACGCCCCCGAATCTGGTCCGGCATTGAGCCGGCACCCGCCTTCCTGCTTCGTTTATTTTGCAGTTACACACAGCCGTGAAAATAAGTAACTTCACATATTGTGAAACTCGTTTATGTCTGCCCCGAGAGGATGAGTTGTCAGGCTCGGGCTGTTGCGGTTGGAAGAAGGCAGAGAGCTGGTGAGTTAGTTCCCTCTGTAAAGTTATACTCTGTTTAATTATATAGCCCCGTTGTTTAAAGGACTTCTGAATGTCGCAGGCTACTTTTCATTTATACATTATTAGGAAACTCGCTCGCGGAAGACTTCGGCATTTCTGTGTGATTATGCAAGACAGAAGTTTGAAATGTCCCATGGCTATGTAAATATAATTGTGCTACTGTGTGAAAGTAAATACTTTGCTGTTCTCAGACCGTTGGTAACAAATCGAATATCTCGTAGGCGGATAAGCGATCGAAAACATTTGCTTTTCGTTTAAAACGTTATCTTCCAGTTTCGATAACAGAACTTCCCGAACGTATAAAAAAAGAAGAGGCGATGTATCACGGGAGTTCCCAAACAACCTGTCCCGTCGCGTGCAGGTTGCACTGTGTTTTCACGGAAGGAATAGCGCCTGGAGGCAGCGTCAAGGCACACGCTCCTAGGTTATGAGCAGATGATCATCGGGGTTTTCTGCCCTCTGGGGTTGCTAAATCAAAAGTTAATTGTTAATGAGAAAATGAAAGGCGAAATAGGTGAATTTTTGGTATAGTAGTGGATGGAGGAGCAGGGCTTTAAGTGGGCCGGTTCTGCCAGTGCTCAGCACCGGCAGTTCTCAAAAGTAGGTGCTGAGACGGGTCCCTGTCGGGCTCTCTCCATTTTTCCTCTCACCATCAGCGTGAAAAAATCGCAGCTCTGCAGCAGCAGTTCCCCTCTTCACTGCCTGCTGTAACTTCAAAAAGACTCATAGTGCCTCAAATCCCATATTCTAGAGACACTGGTGGGTGCACTGGACGCCAGGCTTTGCCTTCTCTTCGCCTTGTTAGATGTACCTTTGTTTACCCTGTGGGCAGGCAGTAATGCCTCCAAGGTGGTTGATGACCAACTCAAAATCCATTGAACTAGCATATAGCAGTTGGCGACCCAGCAAAGGTTTTAGGAACTCTTTGCATTGGAAAAGGCCCGCCCCAGGTTGGTGAACATTCGTGACCCTTGTGAGGCTTGCACCATTAACTTGACACGTGCAAGATTCCACAACCCCGGTGTGGGGCCTTGCAAAGACTTGCTGCAGTTATGCCGGAGAATTGTCGTGCCCGTCCCGGGGGACTCAACTGTGACTGCAGCGCCTCTAAGGTAGGGGGCACTCGCGAAGTGCTCTGAGCGCATTAGACTACAAACGACACACCACAAATTGAAGAGAGCGCCTTGTTTTACAGTGCGCGCGGGCATCTCATTAGTCTTGCCTCCCGTACACTGTCTATGTGCAGGCCATATAAAATACAGCAGGCAGGCTAATTAAAATATGACAGATCCCATCTTCAGGACCGGCCTCCCAGGATAACACGTTTTCTATTATTAGCAATGAGCCTTATCTGCTCCCCTCCCCCCAGACACCCGATCCCCACAAACGCACCTTGCCGCCCCCGCCGCCGATGCCACGGCAAGCGCTTCACGCGATCACAACCAGCGATTTGTCTGCGTGGCACTCGGCGGACATACATATATTTTTTTAAACTTGCCCAGCGCGTGTAAATTACAAGACGCTGGCGGGGCGGGGGCGCTTGGCCTGCCTTCGCTCAGTGGATAACCCCGTGGCAGGGCGGTGCCACGCCGGATGACGGATGGCACCGGTGCCTGCAGTACCAGCTCTCGGGGGCCCTCCCAGGGCAGACAGGGAGGCAGCTGCGCTCTCGAGACGTCAGGAGCCTGGCCTGCCCCGGCTCAGGTTATCAATGGCCTGCAGTGTTCCAGCCGGAGCCCAGCTACCCCCTGCAGCCATTACTTTTACAGCTGAAGGCGACCTTCGTCTCCCGGCAATTAGCCTTCAAGCCACACACGACTTCTTAGTAGCCAGGCATAGGGTGTCTGCTGAAGCTGCACGGACTGCAGCGGGGCTGATATCTATATATTCGCAATTAGTTTACCAGCTAGTGCTGCGTTTCTGTGGCCTCGCAAGGTGTTTGGGAAGCGCTACACAAATACCATTTCAATAGCACCCACGATTAAGCTTCTAACTGGAGCATAGCCTTTCATAGTCAGGAACAACACTGGGGCGAGACCGGAGTTGTACCTCCGCCTAGAGTCACGCTTGCCCTAGCTGTGACTACCTCCTACGGCCACGCCCATTCTTTCGGCTCATGCCAACATTGTGCCAGCGTTGAATGGAGCAATGCGTGTCTAGTACAAAACAAGCATTTCCTTGCTAGATAACGGAGTCACTCCTCATAGCCTTGCTTCGCTGCTCTGGCAAGATTCTTGCAGAAGGGTCCGGCCTTACTGCTAGCGCCGAGGGTTTCCTTGAAAATGTCAGCAGTGCCGTGAAGCCTCTTCAAAGCCCATCTAGGCGCTGCAGCGCTCAGCCTTTCTTCTAGCAAAGACCTAATGCCAACAGAGCATGCTTTCTTGTAGTGCCTAACTCTTACAAGCGGATACAAAACGAGGCAGATGGAATACTTGAAGGAATCTCAGCATTGCTGATAATGCAGGGCCGCATTCCAGTACACATCATGTCACCTCAGTTTCGACCCAGCTATATGCAAATCAGTCTTGATCCTTGCGCCAATGAGATCAGGCCAGGTCCTCCTTGAACGGGAGCGCAAGAAACCCAGGACCGGTCTCGCTCTTATTACAGCCAGGTAATGGTTGATTCCCTTTTTAGGTTTTGACTGGCGATGCGCACGTAGTGCGCATGCGCCAAAAAACCTTATGTTTTGTGTGTGCAGTCGGGTATCCGCCCCAGTCTCCCATTGGCTAGCTCCATAAATGGAGGCTAGCCATTGGGAGACGGCTCTGCCCGTCAATCCCGGACCAGATTCGGGGGCGTTCCCGAGAATTTTTGGCTTTTGGCGATGTCACGCTACGTCAGCCAAAAGCCCTCAGGAACGCCCCCGAATCTGTTCCGGCATTGAGCCAGCACCCGCCTTCCTGACCTTCTCGGTTTCTTCCCTCAGGCTCGGACGGGAATAATTATCCCTCCCCTCGACTCCTCTTCACACCCACTCACTCCCCTCCTCCGAATTCCGCCGCCGCCCCCTCCTCCACGCAGCCGATTCTACCCCTTCCCGCCCCTCCCGCCCCCTGCTCCTTTCCCCGCCGGCACCAAGACACCAAGGTGACTTAAACTTGGTAGAGTTGGAGAAGGGAAACTACGTTTTAAATATTGTTTGCAGACAAATTCTGGTTTTATTGTCTATTGAATTACTCCTTACTGCCTTAACTAAACATTAACCTAATGAAAGGAATGTTGCGATTTTAATTTTGGCACGTAATGCACCATTTGACCAATGACAAAAACGTCTAAAAATTATAAAGTTAAAATCCTAGAGACTGGTTGTTAAATTAGTGCTTTGTTCCCCTATTTACGCCAGCATTTATAACGATTCTTTAAATACAAATGAGAAAGGTCCAAATAAAAAAAAAATAACAACAATTGAAAATAGGTAGCGGTAGACAGAGGCAGTGAATGGTGGGCGGATCCTGGGGTGAGATAGAGGGTCACAGAGGGGAAGTCAGCGAGGGCGGTAGAGGCAGTGAGGGGTGAGTGAAAGGTCTAGATGGCGCCATAGATTGTGAATAAGGGAAACGGGCTGTGAGTGAAACGGGATTGAGGGGCAGCAAGGAAGACGGAGGTAATGCAGGAGAGCCGGTGAGACCGAGACCCTCTCACAATAGCTTATCCTGCTCACACGGGCCTCGTGAGAGCAGATAATCCACGGGAGCATCTAGAGGCTGCTTTCCTCTGGTGGCTGCAGCATCGAGGAGAGACCAGCCCGCCACCCTCCTCAGAGGAGACCGTATCTGAGCGTCAGCTGGTGCCGCCACCGACCGGGGGAGGCGCCCAGTATCGTGGGAGAGGAGATTCGCCCCGATTCCTGCCTCCACCGGAGAGGAGAAATGAGGCCACAGCAGCAGGAGGCGGCCGGGCCCGGCGATGCCTAGGACCCCTGGAAGGAGTGCATGGACACCGCCGTGCAGCTGGCACTGCGGGCTGGAGAGGTGAGCACAGAAGCAAGCGGCCATAAGGTGGAGGTGGGGTGAATCTGGAGGGGGGGAAAGGCTACGGTGGATAGAAGGGTCAAGATGGGAGGCACGGGTCCTCTCGAGGGAGCTTTGGGCTAGCAACGATCAGGGCTTTCGGAGTTAGGGTAAGGGGGCGTGCGGACGATCAGCAACGCTCTCGGCTGTGTAAATCACTCAACGGTTGAGGGATGTTATAAAAGAACCCCTTTTCATCCATGGGAATGAGTGAACTACTTGCAGATATATGGGGTGGGTTCCCACGCCTTAAACCGATTTAGAGTGTGACACTGTAACCCACCCCAAATCTTCGGCTGGGTGATTCAAACCCCGATCGAGACAGTGTGACGCCCCATAAAAAATTGTGGTGGAATCTGTAATTTTCGATACTATTCTTTCCTAAGTTTTAATTTGTCCCTGGTTTTTAACATGGATATTTCAGCTGCTTTGAGCTATGGCCATGAGTTAAGTGCTCCAAGCTAATAATTGTGATTGACCTGCTGGATACATGTTCTGATCCAGGCAGGCCCCCTCACCCCTTCATCCTTCAAAGGTTGATTGGAAGGGTTTCAGTCAAGTTGGCAAAAAGAAACAGTGCAGCAAAACTGCAGTCACTGCAATTTAAGTCATATTATGTCGATTGTAAGAGTGACAGATTGTTTCTTTTCTTCTCCTGTGAGTCACAGAAGAAAGCTGGTTGGTTTCTGTTTTGGTAACTTTTGCACTTGGCATAATGAACATTTCTTTTTTTAGCATTACAAGCTATCTTGTGCGTAAGTACAAAAGTGACCAGCTGGTTTTTTTTTTTTTTGCAGCTGTTTATTTTCCAGTTTTTGGACTTTCCATCCTGAAGTTACCCTGCGTTTTGATTTTTGGCTAAATATAAGCTTCCCTACTGTGCAGTTACAGGTGTCGTGGGGGGGGGGAGGGGCACGGTGAAGGGTTGGTGTATTTCCAGTGGTTAAGCAATAGGCGAAGACAAAATGTAAACACCCATTGGTAAAGAATTAGGAAGACCGCATGGAGAATTTCCAGGTTTGAGCTAATAAGACAGAATCAACAATATTTTGGCGTATAGACTGAGTAACAACTGGTGAAAGAGGTAATGAATGTCAGTGCTGGAAGCGAAATTAGTGCACACCCATAAGGCCTAGTACCACATTCAAAATAAAAGCCGTTTTTTTTATGGACTCTGCTTGTGCCTCCGTGTGCCCCTGTTGCGCCTCTGTGTACCCCTGTTGCGTGCTTGTGCCTCTGTGTGCCCCTGTTGCCTGCTTGTGCCTCTGTGTGCCCCTGTTGCCTGCTTGTGCCTCTGTGTGCCCCTGTTGCCTGCTTGTGCCTCCGTGTGCCTCCGTGTGCCCCTGTTGCCTACTTGTGCCCCTGTTGCCTGCTTGTGCTGTGTGGGTGTGTGTGGAGGGCTCCGTGTGGCTGTGTGTGTGGGAAGCTTTGTGTGGCTGTGTGTGTAGGAAGCTTTGTATGGCTGTGTGTGTGGGGGGCTTTGTGTGGCTGTGTGTGTGGGGGGCTCTGTGTGGCTGTGTGTGTGGGGGGCTCTGTGTGGGTGTGTGTGTGGGGGGGGGCTCTGTGTGTCATTTGCGGGAGATAAAGCTAGTGGCATTGTAAATGACAATGCCATTTATTTATGTTAAAAAAGCCTTAATAAAAATAATGTCAAGAGCAATGCCAATAGCTCTAACTTTAACAAAGGCAAAACCATTGCATTGTAAATGCTTGTTCATTATATGTGGCCCTGGGGGATGGGGTCCCCAGGGCATAATGAGACTCACGGAGGGGGACTGTGTGCCCCCCTCCCCAATTTTATTGGATTTGCATCTGGGGTGTGGGGTCCCTGGAGCCTTTTTTATTGGAACTGGCCCCAGGGGATGGGTCCCCGGGGTCAATTAAGGGTCAGATAGGGGTACTGCAGGCACTCTCCTCCTAATACATATGCTTTGGTCCCTGGGGATGGGGTCCCCCGGACCCAAAGGCCAACCCAATGCTGCACACACCAACAGCACAGTCTAGGTTTGGCAGCCTGCTGGGGATTTAGCTACAAGGCCTGGCCGCAGGCCAAGCCATGGCCAGTCCCCTACTGCGCAGGGCAAAAGGCTGCGCGCAGCATGGGGTTAGCTACCTGAGGGAGTTAGAAGCAGGGCCTGGCTGCCAGCAGGGCCTGGCTGCAAAGGTCATGTGCGGGAGGTTTGGCTGCCTTTGGGTGGGTTGGCCATAAGGCCTGGCGGCAGGCCAGGTCCTGTGGCCAACCTCCTGCTGTGCACAGGCAAAGACTGTGCACAGTGTGGAGCTGTCTGCCTGTTGGGGGTTTGCTGTAGGGCCTGGCCGCTAGGGAGTTTACTTTATTTTTAGTAATAAAATATTACTTTACATCAAAACCCTCCAGAAATTCACTGAAAAAAGCAAAGGTTAAAGTAACGTTCTATTTAGGTGTGTTAAAATTATCTGTTTTTTGTTTACAAAAAAAAAGAACTTTAGAAATTCACTGGAAAAAACAAAGGTTAAAGTATTGTTATAGTTAGGTAAGTACGCCAGTGACAACATTAACATTTTGAACTCACAAAACCACAGAAATTCAATAATTATAGTTAGCAGAGCTAACTATAACTTGCGCTCCTCGTGACATGTTCTATGACATCACTAAATGCATCTCAAATGAGATCATTGATCACATCACTGATGACATCGGCCCAGCTTCTTTTGTACACATTACTCTATAAACTAGTATGGCATTAAAGGCTTCAAAGTAAGTACAAAGAGCTCAGAACAATATGAAGCATCATTAATGCCTACAAAACAACGTAGACAAGTCCTATAGCAGGTTGAGTTCAAGGTTGCTCACCTGTACCCTAGTAGAGGAACGCTGACAACAGGTCGTTGTTTTATGAAACCCCTCACCCACCTACTAGTAGGTGGCATGTTTCATCATCGGGGTCCAGCTGGATTGCCGAATACAATCCAGCTGTGCTTCGACGCGGAGCAGATTGATTGTGCAAAGTGAAGTGCTATGTGAAGTGAAATTAATTGATAAAAATGCCTATAGGGATATTGAGGCTTATCTATACCTCATATATATCCTGCCTATGTTTTTAATCTTGCCCTAGGACCCTTTCAATAAAACATTTACAAGGGCATTTCCTATCGGCATTTTTATCAGTTAATTTCACTTCATATAGCACCATACAGTATTAAAAAGTACCTACAAGGAACAGGGTACATTCTTGAAACACTTGTCAAAAAAGACATGATTTGCTTAAAATAACAAAGGTCTGAAGGTGCTAAAGATTATAATACCTGCAGCCTTCATACTGTGGTGAAAACATTACTGATAACCCATCTTCTGAAGCAAAAGAAGCACATGTACATGGGTCAGTAAGTGCCTGTGCACACAGCCTTCTATGTTCAGTAGAAATTGTCATGGTGAGACAATTCTGTCTAACAACTCAAAGGAGCACCTTCCTGCACAAAAACAATCCATACAGGCATTTTCCTCTTTCTATGCGTGCTATCGGCAGCACACATAGAAAGAGGAAAAAATGAGGAAGTTATGCTTCTCCAGGGGAGGTGAATCTTTTAGGAGCATTGCCAGGTTTATGAGGTCTTGTAAATCTGGATAAGTGTCAAAAATCATAGGGATGTATGAAAACGCCCATGCAACGCCTATCCAGGGCAGAATAACGCAGGGCACCAATTTGCGCTACTCCATATTTTGGAGCCACGCAAAGTGGCTTTGTGTGGCTTAAACAATATGACTTACGGTTTGCATTGCTCTTGCACTACGTTGCGTGGTGCAAGAGCGAGCAACCTGGCTCATAATTAAGGCCCACAGGGCGGGAAACCCTGAAACCTATCAACATAAGAAAGCACAGGGCCTGTAGCATGGTGAACGATTTTTTTCCACAAGCTACAGAACACTTGCATAATTGATCTGCAAAGAAATATTACCTCATGAACGAATACAAAGTTAAAAGTCTAACGAGAAAAATAAACATGTCTATGTAGAAAAAACCCCCATCTGTGCTTCAGAGGGGCTCTTGTCCGCCAGCATCCGGGTACATGGGCCGGCGGAAGCGATTCTAATAATAAAGCAGACACTGGCGGATGCAAGATGAAGCTGACAGCAGGAATTGGCAGGCACCATAGCGCAAGGGGGAATGGACTATAAATCCTGCACCTGGAGGGGCTCATAATGCATTTCACCTATAGGAGTGGACAGGGATGCAGATGTTTTCACATAGAGAGCTGAAGAGGGAAAGAGAGACTGTAATCCCCATGCATAGATAAAGATGCAAAACCTTTAGCACATATGGACACACAAATGCGTGCATGCAGTCAACACTCACATGCATCTGTCTGTGCGCTCACACGCACAAAAGCAGACATACACATCCAATCACATGGGCCACATAGGTGTGGGCAGACACATATACATACTCAGGCAAAATCTAACACTAAAAAACGTTGTGCTATTGAAAGCAAACTTGGGATGGTGGCTTATAACACATGAATTAAAATGCTGTAAATGGGAAACAAGATGAATAAAGAAAGGTTTTAAATGAGTGAGCTTTATAATAACAAACATACCTTATTATTGCAGAAAGATGGGAGCTGGACAACCAAACAAAATGCTTCCGTAGCAGTATGGATGTCCATTCACCAAAAGGCCAAGGGTAGCGGAAGTGACATTACATGCTATTTGTCCCAAGTGAAATCACAGGAAGTGATATCATATGAACTTTCTAGCTTGACTGTCTCTTTACAGCCTCTATCACCTGTCTCCCACCTCACCTCCACCTCTGTCTCACCTCTCTTTCTCTATCTCACTTCTATCCTTCTCCCCTAACTTGCAGACTCCCAGCTGTTGCTTTCTCTTTCTTGCCTGTCTCTTTAGCAAACTTTGTCCTGTCTTACCTTATTTGTCTCTTTATATTAGCCAATCTTGTATTTGTCTCTTCCACCTTTTTCAGAGTTATCCCTCACAGCGGTCTGCCTTTTATCACCTCTCTCACACATCTGTCTCCCCTCTCTAGCTATCTCTCCGAATCGTTTGTCTGAAATGTCCACCCCCATTTCTCTGCTGTCTCTTTCGTCCATATATATATATATATATATATATATATATATATATATATATATATATATATATATATACATACATATATATATATTCACGCTCCGTTTGCCCAACACATTGAGTTGCACTCTGACACAGGCGAAAGGTGGCAAGCCTTTATTTCCAGTATGAGCTGACATCTGCCTGCTGTTTCCAAATCCAGTCTCTCCCGAACGTAATGCCTGACGCGTTTCTGGAAGATACGACTTCCTTCATCAGAGGCTTTTACGGGATTGATGTGTGCTTTAGGACTCTGTTCCTCTCACTCCAATGCGACTTTACACGCCCCCAGATGGGCGGGTTCCTTCACCAGCAAGGCATTGTGGTATACAGAGTCCTGGCATTTAACGCACTATTTCTGGAGAAAACAGTTCGCGCCCTCAGATGGGCCCCCATCCAACAGTGCCAGCTCTCATCCCTAGCCGGTGTCCCACAATGCGATTCGGCAACTTCCTGGTCGCGTGGTCCCCACCGTTAGTAGGGGTGGTGCAACTCGGCGACTTGGGCAGCCGCCTAATATTCACGCTCCGTTTGCCCAACACATTGAGTTGCACTCTGACACAGGCGAAAGGTGGCCAGCCTTTATTTCCAGTATGAGCTGACATCTGCCTGCTGTTTCCAAATCCAGTCTCTCCCGAACGTAATGCCTGACGCGTTTCTGGAAGATACGACTTCCTTCATCAGAGGCTTTTACGGGATTGATGTGTGCTTTAGGACTCTGTTCCTCTCACTCCAATGCGACTTTACACGCCCCCAGATGGGCGGGTTCCTTCACCAGCAAGGCATTGTGGTATACAGAGTCCTGGCATTTAACGCACTATTTCTGGAGAAAACAGTTCGCGCCCTCAGATGGGCCCCCATCCAACAGTGCCAGCTCTCATCCCTAGCCGGTGTCCCACAATGCGATTCGGCAACTTCCTGGTCGCGTGGTCCCCACCGTTAGTAGGGGTGGTGCAACTCGGCGACTTGGGCAGCCGCCTAATATTCACGCTCCGTTTGCCCAACACATTGAGTTGCACTCTGACACAGGCGAAAGGTGGCAAGCCTTTATTTCCAGTATGAGCTGACATCTGCCTGCTGTTTCCAAATCCAGTCTCTCCCGAACGTAATGCCTGACGCGTTTCTGGAAGATACGACTTCCTTCATCAGAGGCTTTTACGGGATTGATGTGTGCTTTAGGACTCTGTTCCTCTCACTCCAATGCGACTTTACACGCCCCCAGATGGGCGGGTTCCTTCACCAGCAAGGCATTGTGGTATACAGAGTCCTGGCATTTAACGCACTATTTCTGGAGAAAACAGTTCGCGCCCTCAGATGGGCCCCCATCCAACAGTGCCAGCTCTCATCCCTAGCCGGTGTCCCACAATGCGATTCGGCAACTTCCTGGTCGCGTGGTCCCCACCGTTAGTAGGGGTGGTGCAACTCGGCGACTTGGGCAGCCGCCTAATATTCACGCTCCGTTTGCCCAACACATTGAGTTGCACTCTGACACAGGCGAAAGGTGGCAAGCCTTTATTTCCAGTATGAGCTGACATCTGCCTGCTGTTTCCAAATCCAGTCTCTCCCGAACGTAATGCCTGACGCGTTTCTGGAAGATACGACTTCCTTCATCAGAGGCTTTTACGGGATTGATGTGTGCTTTAGGACTCTGTTCCTCTCACTCCAATGCGACTTTACACGCCCCCAGATGGGCGGGTTCCTTCACCAGCAAGGCATTGTGGTATACAGAGTCCTGGCATTTAACGCACTATTTCTGGAGAAAACAGTTCGCGCCCTCAGATGGGCCCCCATCCAACAGTGCCAGCTCTCATCCCTAGCCGGTGTCCCACAATGCGATTCGGCAACTTCCTGGTCGCGTGGTCCCCACCGTTAGTAGGGGTGGTGCAACTCGGCGACTTGGGCAGCCGCCTAATATTCACGCTCCGTTTGCCCAACACATTGAGTTGCACTCTGACACAGGCGAAAGGTGGCAAGCCTTTATTTCCAGTATGAGCTGACATCTGCCTGCTGTTTCCAAATCCAGTCTCTCCCGAACGTAATGCCTGACGCGTTTCTGGAAGATACGACTTCCTTCATCAGAGGCTTTTACGGGATTGATGTGTGCTTTAGGACTCTGTTCCTCTCACTCCAATGCGACTTTACACGCCCCCAGATGGGCGGGTTCCTTCACCAGCAAGGCATTGTGGTATACAGAGTCCTGGCATTTAACGCACTATTTCTGGAGAAAACAGTTCGCGCCCTCAGATGGGCCCCCATCCAACAGTGCCAGCTCTCATCCCTAGCCGGTGTCCCACAATGCGATTCGGCAACTTCCTGGTCGCGTGGTCCCCACCGTTAGTAGGGGTGGTGCAACTCGGCGACTTGGGCAGCCGCCTAATATTCACGCTCCGTTTGCCCAACACATTGAGTTGCACTCTGACACAGGCGAAAGCTGGCAAGCCTTTATTTCCAGTATGAGCTGACATCTGCCTGCTGTTTCCAAATCCAGTCTCTCCCGAACGTAATGCCTGACGCGTTTCTGGAAGATACGACTTCCTTCATCAGAGGCTTTTACGGGATTGATGTGTGCTTTAGGACTCTGTTCCTCTCACTCCAATGCGACTTTACACGCCCCCAGATGGGCGGGTTCCTTCACCAGCAAGGCATTGTGGTATACAGAGTCCTGGCATTTAACGCACTATTTCTGGAGAAAACAGTTCGCGCCCTCAGATGGGCCCCCATCCAACAGTGCCAGCTCTCATCCCTAGCCGGTGTCCCACAATGCGATTCGGCAACTTCCTGGTCGCGTGGTCCCCACCGTTAGTAGGGGTGGTGCAACTCGGCGACTTGGGCAGCCGCCTAATATTCACGCTCCGTTTGCCCAACACATTGAGTTGCACTCTGACACAGGCGAAAGGTGGCAAGCCTTTATTTCCAGTATGAGCTGACATCTGCCTGCTGTTTCCAAATCCAGTCTCTCCCGAACGTAATGCCTGACGCGTTTCTGGAAGATACGACTTCCTTCATCAGAGGCTTTTACGGGATTGATGTGTGCTTTAGGACTCTGTTCCTCTCACTCCAATGCGACTTTACACGCCCCCAGATGGGCGGGTTCCTTCACCAGCAAGGCATTGTGGTATACAGAGTCCTGGCATTTAACGCACTATTTCTGGAGAAAACAGTTCGCGCCCTCAGATGGGCCCCCATCCAACAGTGCCAGCTCTCATCCCTAGCCGGTGTCCCACAATGCGATTCGGCAACTTCCTGGTCGCGTGGTCCCCACCGTTAGTAGGGGTGGTGCAACTCGGTGACTTGGGCAGCCGCCTAATATTCACGCTCCGTTTGCCCAACACATTGAGTTGCACTCTGACACAGGCGAAAGGTGGCAAGCCTTTATTTCCAGTATGAGCTGACATCTGCCTGCTGTTTCCAAATCCAGTCTCTCCCGAACGTAATGCCTGACGCGTTTCTGGAAGATACGACTTCCTTCATCAGAGGCTTTTACGGGATTGATGTGTGCTTTAGGACTCTGTTCCTCTCACTCCAATGCGACTTTACACGCCCCCAGATGGGCGGGTTCCTTCACCAGCAAGGCATTGTGGTATACAGAGTCCTGGCATTTAACGCACTATTTCTGGAGAAAACAGTTCGCGCCCTCAGATGGGCCCCCATCCAACAGTGCCAGCTCTCATCCCTAGCCGGTGTCCCACAATGCGATTCGGCAACTTCCTGGTCGCGTGGTCCCCACCGTTAGTAGGGGTGGTGCAACTCGGCGACTTGGGCAGCCGCCTAATATTCACGCTCCGTTTGCCCAACACATTGAGTTGCACTCTGACACAGGCGAAAGGTGGCAAGCCTTTATTTCCAGTATGAGCTGACATCTGCCTGCTGTTTCCAAATCCAGTCTCTCCCGAACGTAATGCCTGACGCGTTTCTGGAAGATACGACTTCCTTCATCAGAGGCTTTTACGGGATTGATGTGTGCTTTAGGACTCTGTTCCTCTCACTCCAATGCGACTTTACACGCCCCCAGATGGGCGGGTTCCTTCACCAGCAAGGCATTGTGGTATACAGAGTCCTGGCATTTAACGCACTATTTCTGGAGAAAACAGTTCGCGCCCTCAGATGGGCCCCCATCCAACAGTGCCAGCTCTCATCCCTAGCCGGTGTCCCACAATGCGATTCGGCAACTTCCTGGTCGCGTGGTCCCCACCGTTAGTAGGGGTGGTGCAACTCGGCGACTTGGGCAGCCGCCTAATATTCACGCTCCGTTTGCCCAACACATTGAGTTGCACTCTGACACAGGCGAAAGGTGGCAAGCCTTTATTTCCAGTATGAGCTGACATCTGCCTGCTGTTTCCAAATCCAGTCTCTCCCGAACGTAATGCCTGACGCGTTTCTGGAAGATACGACTTCCTTCATCAGAGGCTTTTACGGGATTGATGTGTGCTTTAGGACTCTGTTCCTCTCACTCCAATGCGACTTTACACGCCCCCAGATGGGCGGGTTCCTTCACCAGCAAGGCATTGTGGTATACAGAGTCCTGGCATTTAACGCACTATTTCTGGAGAAAACAGTTCGCGCCCTCAGATGGGCCCCCATCCAACAGTGCCAGCTCTCATCCCTAGCCGGTGTCCCACAATGCGATTCGGCAACTTCCTGGTCGCGTGGTCCCCACCGTTAGTAGGGGTGGTGCAACTCGGCGACTTGGGCAGCCGCCTAATATTCACGCTCCGTTTGCCCAACACATTGAGTTGCACTCTGACACAGGCGAAAGGTGGCAAGCCTTTATTTCCAGTATGAGCTGACATCTGCCTGCTGTTTCCAAATCCAGTCTCTCCCGAACGTAATGCCTGACGCGTTTCTGGAAGATACGACTTCCTTCATCAGAGGCTTTTACGGGATTGATGTGTGCTTTAGGACTCTGTTCCTCTCACTCCAATGCGACTTTACACGCCCCCAGATGGGCGGGTTCCTTCACCAGCAAGGCATTGTGGTATACAGAGTCCTGGCATTTAACGCACTATTTCTGGAGAAAACAGTTCGCGCCCTCAGATGGGCCCCCATCCAACAGTGCCAGCTCTCATCCCTAGCCGGTGTCCCACAATGCGATTCGGCAACTTCCTGGTCGCGTGGTCCCCACCGTTAGTAGGGGTGGTGCAACTCGGCGACTTGGGC
Source organism: Lissotriton helveticus (assembly GCF_964261635.1). Lineage (NCBI taxonomy): Eukaryota > Metazoa > Chordata > Amphibia > Caudata > Salamandridae > Lissotriton > Lissotriton helveticus. Next base: position 528,047,825 of record NC_136072.1, read on the forward strand.
AGCCGCCTAATATTCACGCTCCGTTTGCCCAACACATTGAGTTGCACTCTGACACAGGCGAAAGGTGGCAAGCCTTTATTTCCAGTATGAGCTGACATCTGCCTGCTGTTTCCAAATCCAGTCTCTCCCGAACGTAATGCCTGACGCGTTTCTGGAAGATACGACTTCCTTCATCAGAGGCTTTTACGGGATTGATGTGTGCTTTAGGACTCTGTTCCTCTCACTCCAATGCGACTTTACACGCCCCCAGATGGGCGGGTTCCTTCACCAGCAAGGCATTGTGGTATACAGAGTCCTGGCATTTAACGCACTATTTCTGGAGAAAACAGTTCGCGCCCTCAGATGGGCCCCCATCCAACAGTGCCAGCTCTCATCCCTAGCCGGTGTCCCACAATGCGATTCGGCAACTTCCTGGTCGCGTGGTCCCCACCGTTAGTAGGGGTGGTGCAACTCGGCGACTTGGGCAGCCGCCTAATATTCACGCTCCGTTTGCCCAACACATTGAGTTGCACTCTGACACAGGCGAAAGGTGGCAAGCCTTTATTTCCAGTATGAGCTGACATCTGCCTGCTGTTTCCAAATCCAGTCTCTCCCGAACGTAATGCCTGACGCGTTTCTGGAAGATACGACTTCCTTCATCAGAGGCTTTTACGGGATTGATGTGTGCTTTAGGACTCTGTTCCTCTCACTCCAATGCGACTTTACAAGCCCCCAGATGGGCGGGTTCCTTCACCAGCAAGGCATTGTGGTATACAGAGTCCTGGCATTTAACGCACTATTTCTGGAGAAATTAAGAGGAACAGAGTCTTAAAGCACACATCAATCCTGTAAAAGCCTCTGATGAAGGAAGTCGTATCTTCCAGAAACGCGTCAGGCATTACGAACGGGAGAGACTGGATTTGGAAACAGCAGGCAGATGTCAGCTCATACTGGAAATAAAGGTTTGCCACCTTTTGCCTGTGTCAGAGTGCAACTCAATTTGTTGGGCAAACGGAGCGTGAATACTAGGCGGCTGCCCAAGTCGCCGAGTTGCACCACCCCTACTAACGGTGGGGACTACGCGACCAGGAAGTTGCCGAATCGCACTGTGGGACACCGGCTAGGGATGAGAGCTGGCACTGTTGGTTGGGGGCCCATCTGAGGGCGCGAACTGTTTTCTCCAGAAATAGTGCGTGAAATGCCAGGACTCTGTATACCACAATGCCTTGCTGGTTAAGGAACCCGCCCATCTGGGGGCGTGTAAAGTCGCATTGGATTAAGAGGAACAGAGTCTTAAAGCACACATCAATCCTGTAAAAGCCTCTGATGAAGGAAGTCGTATCTTCCAGAAACGCGTCAGGCATTACGAACGGGAGAGACTGGATTTGGAAACAGCAGGCAGATGTCAGCTCATACTGGAAATAAAGGTTTGCCACCTTTTGCCTGTGTCAGAGTGCAACTCAATTTGTTGGGCAAACGGAGCGTGAATACTAGGCGGCTGCCCAAGTCGCCGAGTTGCACCACCCCTACTAACGGTGGGGACTACGCGACCAGGAAGTTGCCGAATCGCACTGTGGGACACCGGCTAGGGATGAGAGCTGGCACTGTTGGTTGGGGGCCCATCTGAGGGCGCGAACTGTTTTCTCCAGAAATAGTGCGTGAAATGCCAGGACTCTGTATACCACAATGCCTTGCTGGTTAAGGAACCCGCCCATCTGGGGGCGTGTAAAGTCGCATTGGATTAAGAGGAACAGAGTCTTAAAGCACACATCAATCCTGTAAAAGCCTCTGATGAAGGAAGTCGTATCTTCCAGAAACGCGTCAGGCATTACGAACGGGAGAGACCGGATTTGGAAACAGCAGGCAGATGTCAGCTCATACTGGAAATAAAGGTTTGCCACCTTTTGCCTGTGTCAGAGTGCAACTCAATTTGTTGGGCAAACGGAGCGTGAACATATATATATATATATATATATCTACTTTCTCTTTTTTTTAACACAAACTTTATTGCATTTTATCAAAGTACGCGAAATCCCTCTTAGCTCATCTGAGGGCAAGACATTACACAGCATATGAAAAAGAATTGCTTCTTCCCCTACCGCCGGATTCTGCCGTCCATGCCGCGCTGCTGCCGGGATCCCGAATGTCGGAAAGGGTGCTGCCTCATCCATGTGCGACTCCGGCGGATCTCCGAGCCCTGAGGACGAAGATATGCCCTCCTGAGTACGGTGGCCTGCGAGAGCCCCGGAACCGCAACCCTGCGTAATGCGGCTGCCGGCTGTGAATCGAACAACAGCGGCCACACAGACCCGGAAGGTGCCGGTCGACTGTTACGGATGTCCACCCGCCACTGAAATGAGCACTCGATACCCGCTCTATTGTGCCTGGTGTCTCCCCGTGTTACTCCGCGGCTCCATGCCTGTCATGCCCCCCCCTCTCGCTTGCTGCTTTGTCGACCAGGAAACTACGCCATTGCTCTTTGTCTCCCTGCCATGGCTGTGTGCAACCCGCGTACAGCTAACTATATTTCGCGCTCTAGGGGACAGGAGCCGACTGATTCGCAGCAGCCTGATGGCGCCTTGAGACCTAGGGGGCGCATATATGACCTTCTGCGGGGGACTGGAGATAGCTCCCACACTGTGTGCAGCGTGGAGAAACTGGTGTTGGGCCCCCCTTTTCTTGCATCTTGGGTTGGCTGCTCTGGTGTACACCTGTGCGGCTTTTATGCTGGGGGTCCCAGCCTGTGCGGTTGCCTTCATTGAGCCGTGCCTGCCCGGGGTGATGGTGGCGCCAGCTGCAGATTGGGGAGCGGGGAGCGGACGCCCCCCCCCCCCCTTGTGTGCTGGTGGTTTACAATTCGGACTGGATGGCCATTGTGCTCTAACCTCAACACGTCTGTACTGAGGGAAAGCCTGATCTCGGTATCGTCTTTGGAGACTTCGCTTCTGTTGTCCCCTCTGAAGGTATTGGTGGAGACATTGCTATGGAGTGTTGCCGTGATTTTAATTGTGGCTGAGATGTGAGAATGCGCTTGTTGGGAGTTTCCCCTTTTTGTTCCACTACGACTCGCCCCATTGGCATCGGCTTCCTTGGGTGCCTGGACTGTCGGAAAATCCATGGGATGTGCATGTCTTGGAGTCTCGTGCCATGTCCTTTCATCGGTGGCTGTTATCGTCATCCACTCCTTACGCAACGCCATGACTACCCCCTTTTTTGGGACGGTACTTTGTTTATTTGATCTGAGGCTGCCAGTTGGGTTGTGATGACTTTCGAATGTGTTGTATCCTGGTGTATCGCAAGCTTCCCTGGCTTTCTTCGACCTTAATTGTTTACATTATTTTCGATATCCTGCTTGACTGATCCTACTTCAAATGTACTGTGATATGGCTATATTGCGATTGGGTGGTTCTGGGCTATGTGATGGCTATCTGTTTCCTTTGATTGCTGCACGGGGGGCTCTCGTCTTAACTATGATACTTGTGGAACTGAAGGAGTACCCGCTATCCTGCTATAGTTTGTAGCCTTCGGCATCTTGGCAGCGGCACTGGGGTACTTGAATTGTTGTGCGGCGGTGTGTGGGGGGGGGGCCGGGGGCCCGAGCTGGGGACCCCTCAACGTTTTTCTTCTCTTATATTTCTCCTTCTTTCTATATTTCCCCTTTCTGCTATATTTCGGGTTTAGGTGCTGGGCGACAGGCACGCTGCGAGGGGGGGTAGGCCGTAGCCATCTGCAGAGGTGCAGGGTGGAGGGTTGGGGGAGGGGTTTATTGTTTTTTCCTTTTCGTTCCTATGGCCTTTTTCCTTGCTCTTTCGGTTTTCCTTTCACTTTTTCTCTTTTTCTGGGTTTGGGATCAGTTTATTGTGATGATCGCTGAGTCCCCATTGTATTGTCGTGATATGTGTCTCCGTTGTTGTTATATTGTGGGTGGAACTGGGTGGACGTATACTCGCACTCATCGTAATTGTATGCTGCTGTATCCTGATTCCCTGATGTAGTGCCCATGTCTTCTCTACTGGACTTTTTGTTTTGCCCGCCTGTCCCATAGATGTGACCTGTGGTTTGACACCTGATCCCTATTTTTCTTTATGCTATATTGTAACTTTTTACGTTTTTGTTGTCATCCTGCTCGAAACAGTAAAATTAAACCTCGCATATCCGGAATTTTGATCGATGTGTGCCTTGATATTGTGCCTTTAACGAGCTGCCGTGCCCCCGGGATGTTCGGCTGAATAGCGGTGTACACTTTTACGTAAATAAAGGTTTTAAAAAAAAAAAAAAAAAGAATTGCAAAAAAGTTCAGTCTTTTGGTAGAGTAGATTACATACAAAGCAGCACAAGAGAAGCAAACAGTTGGAACAGAAACCCCCCTCCGTTCCCCTAACAAACTGACTGCGTCACCTAATGAGGAGGTCATATGAATGTGGCAGCATGTATAAAGTGTATAAAACTTTACAAGGACTATGTATAGGGAGGCGGACATGTTGATATTTCCCCTGTATGGAAGAGGGACCGAGCCCTCTTGGCCCACGTGTCATGGTCTCAAATGTGATATCTGCGGTTTCTTTAGCAGAGAAAACAGGGGAAATGAAAGGATAAAAAGAGTTGGACATCACAATCCAAAGCGTCTAACAGAAGGAAGTAGGTTTAACCTTCTCCATCTGGTGCCATATCTTGTGCTTTAAATCCCTTCACTAGGGCATCTCATTCAAGCGAAGTGGGTTTTATACGGATACCCCTATACTCCTCCCATCACAGAGCCCCGCATTTGGCGAGCCCCCAGTGTGCCACTTCCTCTTGCCATTGATCCACCTGTGGAGCCTTCAGGGATTTCCAGTGTCTCGCTATGAGCCTCTACGCCAGCAGCAATACCAAGTCGGCAAAACGCATGATTACCTTGTAACCCCTGAGCCAGGAGTGTAGACCCAGAAGACATTGAGCTGGTGTATTCCATTGATCTAAGCCGGTTAGTTCCGACTGTGCTGTTGAAATACCTGCTCAATAGGGGGAAGGGTGGACTAGTCCGCAACATATGTAGGAGGACAGCATCTAAATCTTTACAACGGGGACATATGGAAGAGTCAGTAGAGAACATTTTGTAAATTATGCGTGGTAATTGATGCGCTCTACCTAATATGGAGCAATTGAATTCATTTGAATCTCAAATTACGTGGGACTTTCTGGGGGTATTCAAGTAAATGGGCCCAGTCTCAATCGATATTTCTGGATTTAAGTCTGTTTCCCATTTGATTTTTAAGGCTATATCTTTGCTTTCTCATATCTATCTATCTGTTGCTATAATTTGTCTATCTCTCACCTGTCTCAATCTCCCTCGAATGTGTTGATGTCCGTCACCCTGACAATGATCTCATCTCTGTCTCTCTGCTCTCTTTATTACCTCTCCCTCACACACAAAAATACACACACCTGTCTTTATCTCATTGTTATGGACCTTACACTCTGCAGTGTCCCTCTCTTGTCTTCTTTCTACTTCCCCTGGTAATCTTCTCTCTCTCTCGATCTCTCTCTCTCTCTCTCTCTCTCTCTCTCTCTCTCTCTCTCTCTCTCTCTCTCATATCGCTCATCTTTCTCCTAAGCTGATTTTCCCTCTCTCCTCACATGCTCACAGACATCCAAAGACATGGAGGAGCCTTTTTGCTTGGGCCATCTTCACTAACAAAATAAATACATTGTTTTGCAAATTTGTCCCTGTCCGCTGTGATCCTGCTGCAACTATGTTTTTCATACCTTCTGGTGCTGCAAAGTTAGCTTAGGAGCACCTCAAATTAGAATTTAAAGTGCACGAAGGGTGCCACTGCCAGGTGTCAGGATGTGAAAACATCTTTCCATAAGTGCCGGTATACCACTCTTGGAAGAACTTTTTCTGTTAAAACTGTCAAACGTCTGTGGTAATTGGAGGCTACTAAAAGTAATCAATGTTCGTGTGAGACCTTGTTTCACATTTTTCCATAGAGCGCCTGGATATTTGAGGCTAGGGGTCGCTTAGACAATGCTAGAGATATCAAGGGACATGCGAGTAGTCACCGCGGCGACCCTTTAATGATGGTCGGGTTTAGCGGACTATAACTAAAGATCATTCATTAAGCATTCTGTAGGTTCTGGCTCACTGGACCTCAGGTGTACACTTTCCTACTATGGCTTTGGCATAGCCCACAACCCCTATTTCAGGAGCCCCATCTCCTTGCGAGCAAGGAAGAATTCGGCACACCATTTCAGCTCCTTCTACAAAGTATTAGAACATTGGAATGTTGATCACTCCATTAAAGACAATGGAGTGCTCTGGGGTTCTACTGGCTGGTAGAAGCCCAGAGAGCAGCATTCCAATGTGTTTTTTTCTTTTCCCAGCGCTTGCTGTGAGCAAAGGCCTCTCCGAGCACTAGAGGATTTCAATCCCCAAGGGCTCTGTGAGGCTTTTATTTTTACAAATTAGAACATTCTGCCCTCTGGGGGAGGAATGTTCTAATAGCCTTAGAGCCATCATAGCGAGCACTACCGGCTATTAAAGGCCCACTTCCTTGTTAAAGGCCCGAGCCGAAGCACTGGAGCAGGCCTTTAATGGCCGGTAAAACCTACTACATCAGGCTCTAAGGCTATATTAGATGGAATTGACATGGTCTGCTAGATTCTCCCGTGTGCCTGGTGAGATGGAGCTCCTGTTTCTAGTAACCTCCTTTTTATGGGTGTCCATGGTGCTAATAACCTTCTCGCCTGCCATGGCAATAACAACTTTAAATTACCCTGACCTCATTATGGGCTCCAACCAATTTCTTAGACTCATAATAGAGTAGCAGGGAAATAACGCCCATTACAGCCCCATTGCCAACTTGAGTAAAGAAGATTGGCAGAGAATGGTTTTATGACAGCATTTCCGCAGTCAGGTAGGTGAAGCAAATGAATGTTAATAATAACAATAACAATAATAATAATGATAGTAAACCCTTTTGTAGAACAGTCCACAGAGGTATGCTGTATCTTTAAATCAGAGAGTTATGAAAAAAGTATCAAAAGATGAATATTGTATTGGAAGTGCTAAAGTTTTAACTTTTTAATTTATTTTTTTTAAACAGAACAGTGAACATTAATCATATCAATATTATAGTGATCTCTTTTGAGGTTGTACAGCATCATATATCAATTCACAACATCAAATACTATTGTTACAGAAGGACACAATTTGTTATATCACCTCCCTGTCCTGAGGGAGGAAGGGTACACCATGAGTCCACTCACATCCAGGTTCAACCAATGTATATAACATGGCAACTCAGTGGCAGGGGCATAGATTGGTCAGTAAGACCAGGATGGGAGGAGCTTTAGATTTTCTGAAAATAACGCTAGCATCAAGATAATCGTTACATAGGGAGCACTGCATGAGGGGGGCTTAAGGGCCAGTGAAATGGGAAAGGAGTACGGGTTGTGATGGTTATTCTGTAAAATAACCATGTTTTTCGACCTACAAAACAAGTACATGAGTGTGTGCGTGTTTTTGTCTGAGTTAGTATTTACAAATCTCACATGAAATCCGACAGACACCTTATCATACTTGACAGAAAGCTCCTGTACCCAACTATTTATTAAATAGTACATTTATTACGGGGGTGTAACACACCAAACACACACACCCCTCCCCCCCCCCCAAGCTACGCCCCTGCTAAGTGTTCTGATCACCAATATCCAGTGCACAGGGCGTATTCCATGTGTTGCAGCCTGGCAGAGTTATTCTGACAGAATATAAGCAAATAGACATTGTGCACGGAGAGATTTATTTACTCGGCTAAGCACGTGTGTGATAAAGTCGAATTCTTACAGTAATGCGGAAGCTCGTGAGCTTCTGGTAGCTCTTCAACTACTTATTAGTAACTCTTCCTACTTGAATCAGCTGAATTAATGTATCTATCACACAATTCAATAGTGTGTATTTGGGATGAAATTGTGTGTATTTTCATAGCTTAAAACTGATATTTGGAGAAAAGGTGTTGGATATCTCAAGTACGTTTAATAAGCTGATATTGGAGTAATAAATTATTAGGCATTAGGAAGACTTATTGCTAATGTTGAAACCTTGGTGCCAGGCCATTGCAGCTATTGCTGTCATCTATTACCCATGTAGAGGCAGTCCAAATTGAAAAAGCCTTGTTCACATTACTGATGGCTACAGTGTCTGATGTACTGAAGTGATACTGTGGGTAATCTTGCATGGAGTGTCCACTTATGTAATCTTTCTGACATGACCACTAATACCATACATTGGTATGATTTTCATTGAACATAAGTAGCTCTTGTTACAGAAAAAGGTTGGAGCCACCTGCGTTAGACTAACCCTAGATGCAGGACATTTGGCTGGGCTGGCGTCTTATTCTGTTTGTGTGTGAGTCAGAGGAGAGTATACATAGGTGGGGCATGGCATCCGTCACGTTGTGCCCTACAGGTGTTAACCAGTGTGTACCTCTGTTTGCATATGGATTTCATTAAGTTAATAAAGTCTGTCATCATTTTTTCTGGCTACCGCTGCCAGTATATCTTTCCAGATTGTTAACCTTATATGTCCCGTTGCCTGCTTTTGTTACTCATAAATGGCTATGTTTGCCGATTCGTCCCATTTCAACAATTCCCTCACCCAAACGCTAGTTAGTTGTGTTATTGTCCATTCAATTGTTATTTCTCTCTTTATGAAGCCTAAAGACACCCACGTCCAAAAATGTGCTCGATAAGTCTTATCTTTTTTCACCTTGTCTTTAATCCCAAAAATGTGGTTTCTCGGTTGTGAAGGTTGAGTTTATCCACCAGCTCCTGAGGCTTGTAGCAGTCTTCCAGAATTCAGATAATTCAGGACGCGCCTAGAACATGTGCATGAGGGATGTATGTCACTACAGCGCATGCTTTTACAACGCATGCCATTACGACGCAGGTTTTACAACTCAAGTCGTTACAACGACTTGCGTTGGGGGGCGCTGGATAGTGAATAGTTTAATTTACTATTCCAACTCCAGTCCCCGTGGATAGTAGGGAAGGTGTTGGATAGTAATTAAACTATTCCCTATCCTAGAGCGCCCTCCAGCGCAATTCGTTGTAATAACTTGCGTTGTAAAAGTTGCGTCGTAATGGTAGTGCGTTGTAAAAGTTGTGTTGTAAAGGATGTTTCCCGTGCATGAGGTCTGTGCCACCGAATGGTGCTGGAACAATTTTCAAAGTGGGGGGTCCTGTCATCAATGTTACATCACTGAAGTAATAGGGATTGTGGACCATTCACGCGTCACGCAAAAAAACGAGTGTAGCACATATAGTAGGAGAGTGATGGAGAGTGGTAAGGGTGTAGTAGGTAGTTGGTAGTGCATTTCCGAGCACACTATTGCACATATATTACTAAAGCATGGTGTGTTAGCACACTGTCATTTACAGACACCACATTTTCCATTAAAATTGGCACTACATTTGTAATGACTTACAGTTTTACTGATAAGTGTACAGTGCGCAAAATATTAATGTGGGGAAATCTGGTTTCCACAAATATTTTGTTTGAGCATCACTAACTGTATTCTTTTGTTTTTAACCTATTCAAAACTTTCTTTCCATCAGACTTCAGAATTACAAAATTGACAAAAAAAATTCCTTTATTTGTGCTTTCCTAACTGCTGGTATTTTCAGACATATTTGTACCATTAATTTACAGGTATTTGAATGTTAATGTTGTTGTGGTAAGGAAAACAATGCCTCTTACAGCCTATCCGTTCACACCCACAGTACCACGCAACAGTGTTCTATAATTCACTTTACAAAATCATCTAACTTTGCAGCCTGAGAAAGAAAAGTAAACATCAACCTGCATTAGAAAAGAAAAAGCAGTAACTTGTCAGAAGACATAGCCAGATGTTTCACCTCTCTCTTTGAAAGTACATCAAATGTAAAAAGATAAAAACACATTTTAAAGGCATCTTTATTGCTCATTTGTCTACTGAACTCCAGCACGGTTATTTTGGGGGTGCAGCAGAAGCCATGGAACTCCTACATCACCCCCTATGGTGCCACCCCTCCAGCATCGATAACAAGTCTTCGCTTTGTGGCATTGACTTTGTACACTTGTCTGATATGCCCAGTGCAATACGTTACATTGGATCAGCTTTAACTTTACATTCCTTGATATTGTCTTGGGGAATACAACTGGCAAAGCCTATCACATGTCCATCAGCTGCCTAAGAGTCCCTGTCCCACCTGTTCATTGGAGCTCCCAAATTAATCTTTGTCCATGCTAGTATGCTGCTGTATACCATGGATTTTGCCATTAGGGTACACCTGTGTGAAAGTAGTGGGTGAAGTGGTGGCTGGGCAGGAAGTTCAGCGTCTCAGGACACATGACCTAAAAACTACCCAACAGTGAGTAGGACCGCTACGGTCTATGAAAAGTTTCTAGTGTACTCTATAAAAAGGGTGCCTACTTTTACGATATCATGCCAGCGTCTTTATGCGGTATTGGTAGAGTACGAAAGATCTTTTAACTTGGGGTGCAGCCAGAGGAGGAGATCTGTCCAGTAGGCCTTAGGAGTCTTAGTACACACAAAGCATAGTGCTCAGCAATAGCTCACTGTAACAAGTAATGTAGTTTCGAGTTGTGTGTAGTGTGCTGCGCAGGTACAGTGTCATCCTGACCAAGCACATACTGTGAAGGGGGCCAGCAGAATGATTGGGGTCTTCAGCAGCGGGATTAGTGAACCTTTTAGCCACCCACTGTAGTTGGGCAGACAGGTAATAATGTTTGTAATCTGGGCTCCCTGTCCCGATTCGGAGGTTGGTAGTTCCAGTCTTTTTTTTTTCCACCGTGTGTATATCAGAGGCCTATGCCAGTTCATTCAAAAGTTTGTTTACCATTTTAAATATTTAAAATGGATTTTTATATTAAAAAATACAGGAACCACTGCAATGCGATCATGTTGGAGGGTACAAGCCTGCTCATCACTAAAAGCGGTGGTTTCTTCCAGAATTAAATGGACTCTCTGGTGGTTGAGATTGCTTCATAAACATTCCCCGCTGTGACGTCTGCATCGCTGTGATATACTTGGTTCTCCATGCACTGGAGGGCTTGCAGTTCTCTTCTTAGGGGTAAGATGGGTACGCTGTGGTCAGATCTTGGATTCTGTAGTCGCAGAGAGATCAGGTAAAACTTATTTTTATTTACCCGTTGCCTGATATTCCATCATAATCTTCCTTCAATTGGTTACATAAATGGTATGAGATTCATGCCTCTGCTGCAAATGCAGTGCATCCTCTATGTATACATGCTAGTAGCCATTCAATATGATTCTCCTCGCATGTCGTTCTCTGCTGACCTCCTCCGCCATCAGCTTCATGGCCATGGGAGTGGGGATAAGGGACATTCCTACCTCTTCACCATCAGTCTTCCCCAGGATTCAGAGATTATTCATCTTCCTTCATACCTGTGCCATCTGGCGGAGGTACAATAGTCTTATGCACGTCTTAATTTCACTTCTGAATCTCTTCGCATTTAACACCGCAAATAGGGAGTCCTAGTCTAGGTATCAGTGGGGTTTTCCATGGTGATGACAGGCACCACTGCTGGCATTTTGGCCATCATCAGAGGATTGCCCAGGTCATAGAACAAACACCGTATATTTGGGGCATGTACCTGTAGGGCATAAATTCTGACTGATCAGGGTGCACAAAATCTGGTAGAACTCATGCAATCCTGGACGCCAGTGCGTTGCCCAGTATCTTACAGTCAAGATTCAGCATCAATTGTGGGCAGTAAGAGACTGTGTCATAGTGAGTCCTTGTATGATTTTTAGAGCAACACAATTATTGTTTTTCTTGTGGTGGGAGCAGCATTCCAGCCTCTTTCAAGGTCACATACATCTCTAGTAGCTGTGGGACCAGTATGTCCGGGTAAGCTGCAAACACTTTGTCCGGCAGACTGTCACTACTTGTAGTTTTGATATAAGCATGTTCATAAAATTGTAGTTCTGATTTTGACTTAGGAGTGGGAAGGGTGTCAAGTTGAGCTGTTTGCTTGTATTTCAGTGTCTTCAAGTGTCTGCACACATGCCTTTTGTTGTTCAGATGGTCATTGTGGTGTCTACTTTGATGTCTCCTGTGTTATGCACCAGCTTGACCCGAGCATTATTCTGATGAAGGATCACATGATGCAGACATTGAATACTTCTCATTCTACCAGTACACTGTTGCTAATGTGTTACCAGTACAATACTGACAAATCGAGTATCTCAGGGTTTGCCTGCAGACTTATGTCGGATGGCTGCCTGCTGCAACCACTAAGAAGATATACATATATGGTGTCTTTTATAGAGACATTAGAAGAGGGTTGTGATCTGATAACCTTCACCTTGACATTCTTTGGCCAGTAGTAGTGTTGCGTACACCGATTCAGGCCTCCCCGAGCCACAATGAGTTTAGTTGAGTCCAGTCGTGCCCCGTGTAAGTAACGGCACAGCAGTGATTTTCTTCAATGCCTCTCAGCGCTCCACAGTCTATGTCCCCTTGGCACAGGGGAGAAGACAGAGACTAAGTATTATCTAGTTTAGTAGTAGTGAGTGGCAACAGTGTTTGATACGGGTTCGCCTCAGTAGCCCAGGCCAGGACGGCCCCTCTCTGGACACCGGTTGCTTTCCGTATTTTTCACACTTCTTACAGCAGGTTGTGGAATGGGGACCCCCGTAGGCACACACCATCTGCCTCCAGCTTCAGGTTCCACTATATCTATGTTAGTCCAGCTTTTCCCTCCAGGTACCGGCAGCAATTCATCACTACTCTGCCTCCCCCTCTTCACACTTTCATGTAGTATAATGTGAAATGGACCTTTCAGGCCATGCTCCCAAGTTCACATGCCTCTTGCACTCAAGTTCAGGGAGCCGTTGAGTGAAGCATGGAGCATTGGGCCCCACCAGGGCCTAGTATGTTCTGGTCGGGTATCCCTGATGCCGTGAGCCGGTCCGGTGTTAGGCACGGACGAGCTGGGCAAAGGCCCGGGACACCAATATTCCAAGGCCCACAACAGGGAGCTACCTAACATAATGTCATGCAAACTACAGCTTGTCCAGTTGGGTCCTGTTATAGACTTTGTAATCAGCTCTTAATGTCACTCCGTGTAATTGTTAGCACCACATCAACCCCCTGCCCTCCCATGTTCCTCACACGTCCTGCCGTCACACCACAATGACCCTCCCCACCATCACAACAAATATCAAATGTTCTTTCTGGCCAGGGTGCTGTCCTGATCAATCCTATTTGGTTCAGCCCTGTCCGTTTCAACGTTGCGCCAGCCTGTGACATCTCCACAGGTCATGCCTCTTTGCTTCCTTGATAGGACTGCTTCTCTTGTACAACCAAGGCACATTTGGCTCATCCAATCGATTGTATCAACTTCATTCATCTACTGTTCCTTAGACAGCCCCTCTCATATCCTTTGCAGGCTCAATAGTATGCCAAAGGCAATTACGATCTAGGCTTAGGACCTGGTGTGACTTTCTGTGTTTTTGCTTGTCTTTCGTTACAGATGATGATAACGACAACAGATGGAAGTCCTTCAGGGAGTGCTAAAGTCATAAATTTAGTGCTACCGGGCTAAACATGACGATGGGTTACTTGGCAATGGTTGTTGTGAGTGTTACTAGTCGTAGAAGTTTGGGAAGGTGTAGGAAAGTAACCACAAAATGCATGGATCAGAGGTCTGCTCTGAAGAGAGCTATTTTGATGAATTCTGGTGAAGGATTGGTTCAAAGGAGCATAAGAGGATATGAGTGTGTTTTTGACCCCTAGCGATTGGTTTGCTGCTGTAGTTTCCAGTCATTTAAAAATTCACAAGAATATAACACACCCTTGTGTTTTCCCTTGCGCTTGTCTTAAAAAAGCTGCCCAGTGCCAACGGACGTTCCTGTGCACCATGGTGCAAGGTTGTCTGTGTTGCAAGGATAATTGCTTATGTGCAGAAAGGGACACCTATTGAACACTCCTAATGTATCTTTATTGTATATCTACTGTACTGGTGTAAATGTCTTTGTGTTTTTCCAGGTCAGATTTTAGACACCCCCAGGTATAATTTATTTGGGAGGATTTGGTTGTATGATTGGGGTGCTTCTTGCTAAGGCTACACATATTCTCCTCCATCACAAGTAGATTAGGTTTCATTTTTCAGTCCTAAAGAATTGCCCCAATCGATAGCAATACATGTCAACCTCCACACACCTTTTTTTGGGTGGATGGGACGATTATTTACACATTTATCCACTCATTGCTTTTTAATCATCGCAGGATAATCTACCTATTGAATTTAATTGGGTATCTCTTAGCTATTTTTAATTCACAATTCAGATTCCCCAATCTACCTCTCAAGCACCTCCACCCTACACCTCACATCAGCATCATGTGCTCAAAAAGACCTCAGGCAAAGAGCCCCCCTCGATGGACCCATTGGGCATCTCCAATGAGGAGATGACCATTGATGAAGCATGACACCCACTCGGGTGTGTGAGAGCTCTTTCTTCTGAGCAATCAGATCCCCTGATCTGTTGCCTCAGTTTCCCTGACCTAAATTTTCTTCCCCTCTTCCTCCCTTTGCCCCTACTGCACTGCATATCTTTTGAAATACATACATCATATTGCATAGAGTGCTGCAACATTTTTAACCTAGATGTGGTAAGCAGGACAGTACTTTTTAATATAAACAGTATGTAAATAGTTTTAATGATTTTTTTTTGTTCAAAGTCTCTTCACATTTTTAGCCTGTTATATATATATTAATGTTTTTATAGTGCTTATTATGTATGTGCCTTAATGTGATATATCCCTCAAATAAACTGACTGATAAAGTCTCAACCTATGCTTTATTATGTTTTCGAATTTCATTCTACTTGAAGAAAAAAATCAGAAATAAGCCACCTTGGTTGAGAAATGTAATGCAATTTTCCTGTCTGGTACTTCATGTTTGACACACGGTCTGTGTTTCAGGGAAAAGGATTGCCATCTGGACCCTTCTAAATAAGATTCCCGACACCAGCTCTAGATAAAAGGTCTCTTTAATGAAGGATGATTATAGTGCACTGTAGAACCTGTAATTTTCTTTGTTTTCTTCGCTCTATTGCAGACAGTTGTTCATTGACCCGCAACACAGAGAAGTAACGTGAATTTAAGTGGTGGTTCGGTGGGGGAACTTTTACCAGGACATGTGGATAAAAAGAAAGTATGGTACAATATTTTTAAGAAGTAACATAACGGGGGCGTGGCTTGGATGGCAATGTGGACGGTCGTCTGAGTCCGTCAGCTCCGTATCCCTGAGGGCAACTAAGGCGAAAACAAACCAGCCAAACAGGTCCGATCCTGCATCGGAAACAAGTTCCAAGCGTGGGAAGAGCGAGACTACAATCGGAGCCCGGCAGTGTGTGAGAAGAACAGCGCCTGCACCGAGTTTTTGGACTTTGCTCCCCGCACGCCCCCGGAGACGTTGTCTAGTGGAAAACAAAATGGCGCCCAGAGAACTCTGAGGGAAGCCTCGTACCTCGAGCCCGTAAAAGGAAAACCGGGCAGGTAAACAAAAGGAAGATCAGAGGTGAGCGAGCCCCCCCCCCCCCGGCGCAGATCTACCAGCAGACGCACGCTCCAAGCACGGAAAGAACAGCGCGAGCTCGCTAGAAGGGAGGCAGAGAGAGAGCGAGAACACCGTGGTGGGGGCGAGCTGCGAGAGTGGCCAGAAAAAGCCAGAATACAACAGGCAGCCTCCCTGAAGGGGAAACGGCGAAAGCGGAAGCAAGTGCGCTCAAAGAACACCGCCTGCGCCGAGCGCTCTGGACTTTGCTCCCCACATGCCCTGGTAAACACTATCCAGCAAAATGGCGCCCAGAGAACTCTGAGGGGAGCCTCGGACCACAAGCCCGTGAAAACAAACAAAGGAGGTGAGCCCAGCGACCCACAATCCACCCGCGACCGGAGAGAAGTGAGCCCCCAAAACAAAAGGAAGATCAGGAGGTGAGCGAGCCTCCGGTGCAGACCTGTCGGCACACCGAGCGCGGACAGAACAGCGCTAGCTCGCGAGCAGAGAGGCAGGGAGAGAGCGAGAGCACTGTGGCGGAGGTGAGCTGTGAGAGGGGCCAGGAAAGGCCAGAAAACAACGGGCAGTGATCCCCGAAGGGGAAACGGCGAAAAGCGAAAGTAGGTGCGCTCGCAGGCGCCGCCATTACCGGAAGTCGTCACAACAAACAACAGTAGCAAAACCGGAACACGGGCGCAGGGGGAAGAGAGCTGGGAGAGCCTGGACACGCTTGGAGGAAGGACAAGAGGCCAAACGAAACTGGGGAACGCTACCCGGACCAACTGGGCAAGCACTCAGAGGTGGCGCTGACAAGGGGCAGTACAGATTGCACAGCCCGTTTGAAGGAGAGCCACCCAAAAACGAGTGCCCTGGGTCCTCAAAGTTGCGAATGCATGTGCCACACTGGCCTACACCTTGAACAACCACAAGGCAAGCAACCTCACAGTACACGAAGCAACAAGCGGCCAAGCCTGGTCGCGAACGAGACGAAGCACGTGCTGGCGGGGCCAAAAGCCAAGACAAGAACCAGGAGCGTCAGAGAGCCGAGCAGATACAGAACATACACAAGTGTCCCGACCACGAAAACGGGCCCAACAAAGAACGCGACATCGGTGCAGAGGAGGGCCGACTGGGCAGTGTCCTGATAAGACGTGGTATCGGCACCATGTCAGGCAACGAAGGCAAACCGGCTGCTGACCTCAAGAAACTGAGAAAAGAAAACCCAGAATCACCAATGAAACAGAGAAACGAGACCATCACTCTAGAAACTATCCTCAGGAAAATTAACGAAGGCAACGCAGTAGCAAAAGAAACGAAATAACGATAGACAACATGCAGCTGGAGCTCGCGGCAATAAGGGCTGACCTGCACAGCACCAACACCCGAATGGAGGCCGCTGAGGGGCGTATAAGCTGCGTGGAGGATGTAACAAAAGAGAATACAACAGCTATAACAGAGTGCCAAAGGGCCACAAAAGCCATACAAAGGCAATTGGCGGAGCAGGACGACAGGGCCAGAAGAGGCAATGTCAGAATTCTGGGCATCCCAGAGGGCGCAGAAGACAAGGCGGGCTCTTGCACGGCCTTGCTAGAGGACATGATTCCTAAACTCACCGGCCTGAAATTTGATAGGCAGTTCGAGGTACAAAAGGCATATCGAGTACCGGCAGGGAAGCCAGCGACGGGGAAAAATCCAAGACCAATAATCTGCAACCCGCTAAGAATGAGCCATACCGAAGCCATTTTTGCCTTTGCGAGGAAGAACCAAAACCTGACATGGGCAAGCAGCAAGATCGTGCTGACGCAAGACTACTCCTAACCAACGGTAGAGATCAGAAAGGGCTTTCTGGCCCTAAGAGACACGCTAAGAAGAAGAAATCTCAACTTCAGCTTCGCCGGCCCGGCACGCTTTAAGGTCACAGACAACTGGAAGACAATGATATTCGAGGACCCGGAAGATCTGAGACGGCACCTACAGGGTCCTCCCACAGAAGAGATGGAAACAAAAACAAAAAGCCCAGGAGCGGCCAAAAGAAGCGCTTCACCTGATGACGCTGCGAAATCTGACTGAGTACACAGGGGAAGCGTACAACCAAATACACAGTACTACCTCAAGACAGTCTACATCAAGAGCCGCCCGGGAGTCTCAACCAGGAACTATGGACCTAACACGGTCATCGACACAAAGAGAACCCAGGCGCAAAACAACATCCTACTTCGCTGTTTGGACAGACACGCTGAAGCCTACCTGATAACTCCAACCAAGAACACTATCTCAGGGAATACAAGGAGCAGAGGGAACTTTGTCGTCGCACACCCACTCAGCAAGTAAGGGGGGAGGCGGGAGGGAGGGGGGCACGGGGGGGAGAGGGTTGCGGGGAGCACGTGTATGGGGTATATATACTTCTTCCCTTCTATCTTTCTATCTTTCCTTTTTCTACATCGTTTCTTTGGAGAGGCGGGCGCAGGAGAGAGAAAGGGCATCGACAAGAAGGGGTGGTACATAGGAGCCAATGCAGCGGGGCACACAAAGAGAAACCAGTCAATCTGCCAGATGCACGACACAGAGAATGACACACAACATCCTAACCAACATTACCACTGATATCAAGATAGTGTCCCTGAACGTTAAAGGCCTGAACCACCCTGTGAAGAGAAGAAATGTCCTGGAACACCTAGGGAAGCTCAAAAGTGACATATATGTACTACAGGAAACTAGGCTAGAGGCAGAAGACATAGGGCGTCTGGAAGCTAGCTGGATAGGCGAGGTAATAGGATCACCCGCACATAACAAAAAGAACGGTGTTGTAACAATACTAAGTAAGAAGTCAAAACTGGTACTGGGAGACCTGCAGGCAGATACAGAAGGTAGAATGCTAGTTACCAGCCTGACAAGAGGAGAGGAAGCAATACATGTGGCTAACATCTACGGGCCTAACACTGACGACAGACCATTCTGGGACAAGGTGGGAGAACAACTGAAAACACTACCACTAGGCGAACTTCTAGTAGTGGCTGGAGATATGAACCAGGTCCTAGACCCAGCCATCGACAGACACCCGCACAGACAAAGCCAAACAACACACAGAGCCAATGTCCTGGGGAACCTGTGCGCCAAACTAAGCCTAAGAGATCCATGGCGGCTACAAAACCCGGATGGTAGGGAGTACACCTTTTACTCACACCCACACAACTCCTACAGCCGAATAGACCACATCCTGATATCAGATACACACACCCACCTCATAGATAGCGCTGAAATCGGACCGCGTAGCATTTCAGACCATTCACATATAAGCCTAGTGCTTTCAGGGAAACACAACGAGAAGCCAGCACGTAGATGGCGCTTCGACGACACATTGCTTAATAACTCGAGAGCGAAGGCAGAGATTGAGACCGCGATTATAGACTATCTTGCAATTAACGATACACCCGAAACAGACAGGAACCTACTCTGGGACGCTCTGAAAGCCACTATCAGGGGGACAATCCTAGCCATCAAAGGTAGGCTAAATAAAGAGAGGAACAGGAAGATTGCAGAACTAGAAAAGGAAATCAAACACCTAGAGGCCGGACACATAGCGAACATAGAGGATAAGAACACCCTCACGACCCTAACCAAACGAAAATACGAACTGAACAAAATCCTCAGTGAAAGGGTGGGCACTTGGATAAACAAGTACAAGGCCATCAACCTATGTACCGCGAACAAAGCAGGGAAAAATCTGGTATCCTACCTCAAGGGGAAGCATAGACAACACTCGATAGCAGCCATCAAAGACAGTAATAACAAGTCCCAGACTGCGAACAAAGAGATACTTAAAGTATTCAAGGAGTTCTATGAGCAACTCTACACAAGGGACACCACACTACTAGATGACGGAGGCAAAGAACTCCTAGAACGAATAGCGACACCCACATTAAGCGACAAAGAGAGAGAGATACTGGATTTAAAAATCACAGAGGACGAGGTAGGGAGAGCCACAGCAAGCCTCAAAGATAACAAAGCACCAGGACCAGACGGCTTCACGGCCGGCTTCTACAAACAATACATGCACATACTCAAGCCAACAATGACGGAAGTCTTTACTATTTGTGTCCAAGGAGGATGCATGACACCGTCCATGGCAGAGGCCAACATAATAGTAATACCAAAAGAAGGAAAGGACACACAGCAGGCCAAAAACTACAGACCAATATCACTTATAAACGTAGACTGTAAGATCTACGCAAAGATCCTCGAATCTAGGCTCAACGCACACCTACCCAAGCTCTTACACTGTTCGCAAGTAGGCTATCTTAAGAACCGCATGTCCCATGACAATACAAGACTGCTATGCCACATAATTAACCACTGTTCCAAAAGCAGCAACGCAGCAGTCATGATAGCCCTGGATGCTGAGAAAGCTTTCGACAGGGTATCCTGGTTATTCCTAGATAACTGCATGCAGAAATTCGGGCTCGGTCCCAACTACAGAAAGATGGTCCTTGCCCTCTACCATGACCCGAGAGCAAGGGTGGTGGTCAATGGCGGGATGTCCGACCTGCTCTACTTGGAGCGGGGGACCAGACAAGGATGGCAGCTATCTCCAGCCCTGTTCCTACTTGCGATAGAACCACTGCTAAACATGATCAGAACAAACACCGACATAGCAGGGATACCAGTGGAGGGGGAAACTTTCCAACTAGCGGCATATGCGGACGATGTCCTAATCATCACAGAAAGGCCAGAGAAATCAATCCGAGCCCTGATGGACACCATAGAACAATACGCCAAGGTCTCGGGTTACAAACTAAACAGGGACAAATCCGAGTGCAAACCCCTAAACATCCACACAACAAGGACAGTCCTTGGATCGTCAGGACTGACATGGCAAAAAAAAACATCAAGTACCTGGGCCTGCTTTTTGAAAGGGACCTTAGGACCACTCTAGACCAGAACGAGCAAGCCATACTGAGCAAAATAAAAGAAAGAGTGGAGGGGTGGTCTCCCAAATTCACCACATGGTGGGGGAGGGTGGAGACGATCAAGATGATGCTCACACCAATGGTGAACTACATGCTTAACATGCTGCCGCCTACTAACACAGAGGACTTCCACAAAAAACTGGACAAACTGCTCAATGTCTTCCTGTGGAAAGGGAAAAACCCAGACTTAGCCTACAGAAGCTCAGACTGACAAAATACCTAGGGGGCCTTAATATAACAAACTTCAAAACATTTGAAAAAGCATGCATAGCAAAACAGGGGCTATACTGGGTCACCCCCAAACAAGACTACACCCCAGCCTGGCTAACACTAGAAAGAGGACTACTCAGAGGGATGGAGCCCGTCGCTCTACTCACAGCCACCCGACACCCCGCGATCAAACACAACCCCATCTTAAGGAACACTAGGACAGCCCTCCTAAGTATAGATAGGCTACTAGGGACGAGCATTAAGAAAACACAGCTAGAATCCATATGGCCCAACCCCAAAATCAAATACAGAGACAAAACACTGGATATGCACTCATGGTACAAACACGGCATATCCACAGTAAACAACTTACAAAAAGAAGGCGCACATATCCCCTTTGACACACTGAGAGAAGAACACAAAATGGAAAGCATAGAACTGTACAACTTCCTGAAGATCAAGGTAGCAATAGGGAAGGCAGACCTGACCCGACACACACCGTTAATCCTGCAGTACGCCAACAACCTTAACAAACTAGGGCACCAAGTAGCACACCTCTACAAGGCCCTGAGCCCCAAATCCACCAAACTCAACGACAAAGTCATGACCTTCTGGGGATCACTAGTGGGGAGGGAGCTTAGCGAGGAAGAGAGAACCGACCTCTGGCAGTCCACATCAAGGAAAAAGGTAACGACGACTCTAGACCAGACCAAGTTCTGGCTCATACACAAGGCATACTGGACCCCCGCACGCCTAGCATCTATAGGAATCTGTGATAGTGACTCCTGCTGGAACTGCAACAAACAAAGGGGGGATCTAGCACACCTGCTCTTTCACTGCACCAAGGTTAGGAAGTTCTGGAACACAATTGAGATATTGATAAACGAAATGACAGGGGCAGCTCTGCAATTAGACTTCCACAGCTTAGCATTAGGGCTCATGACCCCCTCAATCACAACCAAGGAGGACAGGGACCTGATCGACCTGCTGTTGACAGCTGCAGTCAAAACAGTGCTGAACAATTGGAAGGACACAGGGAAAGCCACGTCCAGAGCTTGGCTCAACTGGGTCACTTTCCTGAGAGGGGCGGACACCATAACGGCGAAATACACCCCCAAGACGCACAGACAATCAAATATGTGGGAGTCTCTAGACAACTACTTATCCTCGCACAAACCCCCTTAGAAGCACAGCTAGGCACTCAACCCAACAGATGCCTCCACCGCAAACTACTCTGAGCCGCTCCTCTCTCCTTGCTCTCTCTCCTTTCTGTCCACGGTCGGGGCAGGGGTCCAACCAGAGGAAGTCAACGGGAAAAAGGGGGCATGGGAACACTACCAGGAGTCAACGACAAGAAGCGGAGCGCACGAACGGCGCATGGACTATGGCTAATAAAACTCACCGGACCACCCCCCCCCACCTCCCCCCCCCCCCCGGGCGTTTCTTCGTTTCTTCTCTTTTTCCTTTCCTCTCTCTTCCATGTTCCCATGTTTATGTAATGCTCCATGTAAATATTTTTTTTCAATAAAAAATCACGGAATAAAAAAAAAAGAAGTAACATAACATCTGTGAAAAAGAGCTGTCTCTGAAGCATTTTTAAATATTGTGGGTCAGATTTACAAAGAATTCACATAATGAAGCGTAGCAAGTAAAGTTGCTGTGTTGTGTTGTATGGACGTGAGATAGCAAAACTGCGCCTTAGCTACTAAGAAGTAGCACAGTTCTGCTCCTTCCCTGCGCTGGGGCACTTTTGGCAGCCATGCACCAGAGAGGCCCCCTTGCTCCATAGTGCAGTGATGTCTGCGTTGTGGTCAGCATGGTTTTTGTGCAGGAAGGGGTCCCTTACAATACAAAAACTTAGCTTAAATGCATTTTCCTCTTCGTATGTGTGCTGTACAAATGCAGCACACATGCAAAGAGGAAAAAAAAGAGGATATTGGAAATGTTCTGCTCATTACCCTGTCTCAAGGAGGGGAAGGATGTTGGCACAAACCCTTGTCTGAATTTTTTTGTACATATAGATTTGCGGAAAAACCCACAGGTCGTTGCTTGGGAAAGCCCATGCACCACCCATGGAATCAATAGCATACCATAAGCCCCCGCAGCCCCTACGCTGTGGGGGGCTCCCAAGCTCCACGGGGTCCCCTCAGCAAAAGTGCTAAGTGGTGGGCCAGGGAGAGGGGGCCCCCTCCGTGCACTTTGCATGGGGGACCCCTCAAGTTTCTTTATGCCACTGCATGGAATGCCCCCATGATGCAAAGTAACACAGAGAAGTGCATTGTGCTGTGTTACTTTTGGTTACAATCAACACAAAACATGATTTGTGTTGGATGGTAACTCCAACCAGTAGACTTTGCGTCATTAAAAAATGAAGGCAAAACAGATGCACAGTCTTTGTAAATCTGTGTCTGCTTGTTTAAAGTCACTGCTCGGAACAACAAGATGACGGTCCAGGTAGCGACGGATAGAGCGTTGCCTCACGCCCTGAGTTGTTACCAGGAGGGTGAGAAGTCTACCCATATTGATACGGGTATCAACAACATCCCTGTAGTCTCTTTTGAAAAAGTATTACACAGGTGATTGTAGGTTGTATCACTTCCTTTATCCAGTTTTAAATTCACTGGTTCTGGTCCCTTACCATTGTTTATTTACACTTGATCTTTTGCAGTAGTAGTATCATCTAGGTCCTGAGGAAGGCCACGATCTCATAATGAACATGATTGGTTGAAACATGTATAGACCCTCTATTCTGACCAGTGCGCTCACAAATGTTATTAGACAGTGCTTGCACTGTTTTTAACTCTTGACACCAAGAGATACTTAATAAAAAGTTTTTCTCCTTGTAGCCAATTTTAAATCACATTGTACACTGCATTATATACATTCACTTATACTTTGTCATGCTTCATTGATCTTAGGAGATCTAGCTATTTGATCGTAATAAAACATCCGCGAGCTCCTCCATCACAGTGAAGGAGCTCCTTGGCTGCACTAGGTTTGCAGCCAAGAGGAGATCCCAGATGATGAAGCATGCCACTCCGGTGGGTGATGGGATTCCGTCCTCTTAAATAGGACTTTCCTTTTATTTGGTTTTTGTACTGTTTGTGCTTTTCACTAGACCCGTGGACTTCTGTGTTTGTTATGTATCAAATGGGGATCTAGTTCGCGCAGGTCTATAGAATCCTTCCCTTAGACCCTCTACTCACTCTATTTTGTATGTTTAAAGTTAGTGCCAACTATTGAATTCAGTACAAAAGGGGGTGGTGATGGACAGAGCATCTGAGCCAATCAAACACTCACACCCAGTCAAAAGATCTGGGTTTGATCCATCACCGTTCTTTAGCCCACTCTGCCACCCCAGTTCAGACATGGCTATATGCAAATCAGCCTGACCCTGTGCCTCATGGGAACAGTCCAGCCCGAACTGCCAAGCCATGTCTTCCCTGGACCGGAAACAAGCTTCTGAGGACCGGTTTCTGGCATTCCAGCCGTCTTCAGCCCGGCTTGCTTGAATCCAGTTAAGAAACTATGACACATTAAAACACATTTTATGTGTAGTTAAAAGTTGTAGATATAAAACAGCTGGTCTGGCCTGCTAAAAGTCCAAAGTTAAAAAAGAAGTTTTAAGAACTTATGCCATAGAGATTTGTAAAGAGGGCTTATCAATACAATGTGCAAAGTATTGCATTTAGCGAACAAGTCACACATACATCTGGGTGGTTCAGAATACTTAAATCAGGTGTCCTTGGTATAGATCAACTGATGGAACAAACACAACCTAAAATAGGTCAGCAAACGATGCTGGTGAATAAGCATTTCAAGGAGAGGGTATGGTCTCAATCCCGAGAACTGTTTTCATCATTCCATATTTTCAATATGATGGCTTAACCAGAGCTGCGTCTTCCCTCCCAGCAGCAGCTCTATGATGAAATGCCTGAGGGTTTGAAAATAGCTCTGGTCTCCCAAGGGCTTTAAAATTCTCTTTAACATAGACCAGCCAGGGAACATTGAACATATTGTCCAACAGCATACACTTGTAAATGACTGATCTGTTAAAAGTTCATTCTCCTTTAGTCAAACTGCATACCACAACAAAAGAGATGGCAGCCGCATGTAATCAACAATAAATCTCATCCCTAGCTCTTCGTGCAATATCCCAGTGGGGGTACATTGCCCGACCCCTAGAAGACCCCTAAAAAATGATTTTCTGCCACCCCATTTGAGTCTGAATTCACGTAACCCCAGATCTCACTACCAAAGGTGGAAATAGGGATACACTTAGATTTACAGATCTCTAACATAGTTCTCAAGGGCTTTTGAGCCAAGGGCATAGAATAATCGTCAACTCCTGCACACGCCCTCTTAAGGTTTCCAATATTCTTCAGTATTAAGTGTTGCCAAATAAGCCTAGAATCTATTAAATTTCCTAAATAGGTAATATTTTCTACCTTGCTTAAAATCTGACCTTGGACACATGTATGATATATTTTTCAAGCTACACTATACTATTCTATGTTTTTCTATGCTATTGCATGCTATGTAATGGTGAGATACCTTATAGTAGTAGACTTTCATCTGTGGTACTGATCTTTGCCTGTCTGAGAAACTGCGTGCTCTGTGGAGCAGGAACTTAAACCCAATGAACTGTTACACCAATTGCTGAACTGCTAGATATCAGTCAATTCTGAAGTCTCCTATTCAGACTGACTATCAGCCAGATTCATCAAGCCCAAAACGGCTCGCAAAGGAGCGAGCGCTATTATTGCATTTGGGATTCATCATCCCAAATGCAAATATCGCATTTTTAGAAATCGCTAAATTGCGAATAATTTCATTTAAGGAATCTCTATTTGAGATTCCTTAAATGCAATTCATGAACCATTTTAAATTTGCGAATTCGCAATCTGGGGCCGCTATTTACCGCGAAGTCTGACTACGTGGGAAATAGCGAAAACTTAGAAAAATGCACTTTAGTGCATTTTTATAAGTTGTATGTTACACACACACATGTCCTTTGGACATGTGTGTGCGCAACACCAGTGTACATTACCATTTCAGGGGTGCTACAGGGTGTCCTTTGGACACCCTGGCACCCTTGAAATCGCTTCCTTATTTGCGATTCGCTAATTGCTAATCGCAAATAAGGAATGACTCCCCATTCATTCCTATGGGCCTGTGGACAGCATACACAAATGTCACTAATGTATTGAGAATTTATGTGTGCATATGTGTAGTTCATGATTAGTCTGTGTATAATTTATGCCAATCAGACTGCCCCTTGTTTTGCCTACAATTTATGTTGTATGTTTCCTCTTGTGGAGTGTGTTAGTCGGGCACCGGCTGGTGTCCCACTTACATTTTTTTAGATTTTGATACAACTAATCATCCAATTAAATAAAAATTGTCCGGCTGGACATTAATATAGAACTATTTAGTCTATATTTATTGAATCATTCTGTCTGTCTAGGGACCATTGTCTCTGTTAATAAGGGGAGTGGTTGCAATTTAATGAGGTCACTGATGTACCCAATCCCAGCCTCTAGGTGGAAAATGAAAGAGCTGGTACTCTTTGGGACAGCTAATAGCCTCTTGATAAACTCTTTCTCTATTGACTCCAAGCTCCCCCTGTTCATTAATACCCCACACCTTGGCCCCATAGGAAGCAATAGCTTAGCACTTAGCTTTGTATATGGCTGTGAGTTCCTAGAGGTTTCTGCCCTAATCAACGGCAAAATGCAGGACAGCGTCAATTGATTTGCTGAAAGCTATAGATCTACTGGGTTTCAAGGGTCTCCACGTAAGATGTGAATCAAACAGATTACGTAAATAGCAGAAGGTGGGGATAATGCTTATTTTTTGAGCATTGACTACAAAAGTAGAGCTGCACATCTTCTGTGTGCCACAAACCATTATATGTGTTTTGGGATTGTTGGCCCTTAAATCTAAACTGGCCATGAAATTGCAGAAGCAATCCCGAAGGCACTGCAGTCTAATGGCAGTCCTGGCTAATAGAGCAGTATCATCAGAATATATTAGAGTAGGGATACTGCAGTCACATTTACGGGGACAATCTGTCCTGGCTTCAACCAACTGGTCCGCCAAACCAACTGCAACTGTTAGTTCCTCCTGTGTTTCACGACTGGTTCCATCTGTCTTCTTCATTTTGAATGAATCACCAGTCCATATCCGTGATTCCAATTTCCCATCTGGATGAAATTCTCTGTGTATATGTTTGATTAGAATCCTAATCACCTACTATTGTCAACTATTATGTATGTGGATCTGTCTGATACATGGTCATTTGTACCTTTATCATAAACTAGCAGCCCGTCCCGACGTTGTCAGGGTATGAAATAGAATGTGTGTAATGTGTGTATTTGGCAAGGGCAACTTATTTTAAAATGTCGCGGTAGACAACATTTTTTGTTTCATTAGAATAGGGACGGAGAAGACCCAGCTGCAGCCCTGGTTGATGTTAGCAGGCGCGTGTAATTGGTGTAGTGATCCGCCGCCTGAGCCCGGCTACAGCCCTGGTTGATGTTAGCAGGCGCGTGTAATGTTGTTGAAGGAGAGAGTTATCAGCCGCGGGTAATTCCGTTTAATGAGAGAGTTGAGTGACAGCGAGTAGGAGAGGCTGCAGTAATTGTCCCCGCAGACACGCACATTTGCGTGTTCCCCCGCTTGAGGCCCAGATGCAGGCCTGTTTGATGTTAGCAGACGCGTGTTCCCCCGCTTGAGGCCCAGCTGCAGCCCTGGTTGATGTTATCAGGCGCGTATAATTAGTGTACTGATCCGCCGCCTGAGCCCGGTTAGAGCCCTGGTTGATGTTAGCAGGCGCGTGTAATTCCGTTGAATGAGAGAGTTCAGTAACAGCGCGCAGGAGAGGCTGCAGTAATGTTACTTACCAGGCCACCAGGGGAACGTGTTTGTCATGCCCCCAGCAAACGGCCACAGCAGACGATCTTCTGATTAATGTACGACCCACATGGCATGAAGGGCAGAACGTAGCACACACCCCCAGTGTTTCTCACGCCCCCAGCGTGCCCCTTGATGTGGGGCAATCGTGTTCACATGGCATGAAGGCCGGACACACGCCCCCAGCGTTTCTCACGCCCCCAGCGTGTCACACCCCCAGCGTGCCCCTTGATGCTGCGCAGCAACGTAATTGGCGCTTGTATGTACGACTCACATGGCTTGAAGGGCGGACACATGCCCCTAGTGTTTGTCACGCCCCCAGCGTTTGCCACGCCCTCAGCCCACGCCCACAGCCCACGATGTGATGGCCGTACCACACGCCCCAATGTTAGTCACGCCCCCAGCCCAAGCCCACAGCACAACGCAGACACGCTAACAAGGGACTACTTTGCTGGCACGGTTCTTTTACTCTTTAAATGTATAGAGGAGTTGGCCTAACGGCTAAGGTGCTCAGCCTCGGACCTGGGGATCTGGGTTCGAGTCTTGGTAACGACGACAAACATCCTGTGATTCTGGGCAAATCACTTAATCTCCCCGTGCCTAACAAAAATTAATGCGTGTCCTCATGTAACGTAACTGGTGCTATGAAAAGCGCTCTGATACCTGATTCAGTTCGGGTCAAGTTTGCGCTATATAAAACTCTGCAAAAAAAAATATATATATATGGTGGCTGTCTGCATAGCCTATGTCCTTCTGCTGCAACTGCCCTTTCCAACGCTGTACTGGGTGTTGCGATTGGTGCTGTAGTTACTGAGATTACCCGCCTCAAAGTTTTGGGCTCTCTCTTTATAATATTAGTATGGATGTCTTATCTATGATAATACACATTCAGAAAGTTGAGGAACCTTGATACATTATTGAGAACACGCAGGGAAAGTGATTAATGCAGAAATTATTCGGAGGACCCATGGATGAACCTTCTTAATAATGTGTATGTCACCATGATTGTTGAACAAGTAAGTGAGAACTAATAGGCACCGCCAATTACATAATCACACAGTGTTAACTGGTGATGTATAAAATTGAGAATTGGCCCAAAAGAATATTGTGGTAAGGAAAATGTAGCAATTTGCCAACATGGGAATTTTGCAAGTGTAAACTGTGTGTGACATTTCATTCAACAAAATGAATAAATATTCACAATGATGTGTTTTACAATGTTGATAGCCATGTGATAATCACAGTGTATGCTAATATATGAATTGTTGAATATGTTTCCTTTCTTGTTTCACAGTATTGGATTATCTCCTGATGAAGGACCTACGGTCTGAAATGCATTAAGGATTCTATTTTTTTTTTTTATATTCTTTTGTTGGAAATTTGTGGGATGTAAGTACAGGTACCACAATACAATTTTTCTTAATAACAAAACAGAAAAAGTAAATAAACAAGAAAATCAACCATTTCATGGATGTTTGAACATTTATTTGGAAATAAGAAACAAAATTGTTTTTGAAGAAGCAAACCAATAAATGTTTGATTACAATTGAAGAACCCTCAAACACAGCAGTTCCATAACTATGCAAAAAAGGCCACTGCCACCGAATCACATTAATTCCTGCTGCCCTGCTGTTACTGTATGGACTGTTTGAAATGAATGCTAATATGACTAGTTGAAAATGTTTCTTTTTTTGTTTCACAGTATTTAATAACTTCCTAATGAAGGAGCTACGGTCCGAAATGCATTGCACTGAGGATTGTCATCTTTTCAAATATTCTTTTGTTGAAAATTTGTGGGATGAAACTACAGGAGCCACAATACATCTTTTCTTTATAACAAAAAATAAAGAGCAAATAAACAAGAAAATCAACCATTTTATTGCTGTTTGAACATTCATTTGAAAATAGGAAGAAAAAATATTTGAAGATGTGAACCAATAAAAGTTTAATTATAATTGAAGAAGTCTCTTTTGGGACACAAAGGAGTGCGAAGAGGGACACTGTATCAACTGAGATTTAGTGCTACATATAACACGTTTGATGATGCATTGGGTCAGTGGACGATACCCAAACTGAACCCAAGCTGATTAAATTGTCATTTTCCATCAGATTAACTAGGAGTGCATGGATAAATCTACAATATTGCTGCATTTGACACATAAAACATCACCTCGGTCAGTGGGCAGCTAAAACTGAATCCTCGCCGTTCCTCTATAATTCAAATAGGCCTATATCTCACATTATTGTTATTGAGTTATAGGTCTATTTGAATAGTTATTGAGTTATTTGTAGGAAGGTGGCTACCTGACTATGGTTACCCCAGATTTTTTGCCTGTGTTTAGCTGGTTTTTTTGACTTAGTTGACCTGGTTCCCTGCTAATCAGGGCCCCAGGCCATCTGCTCTCTCTGTAAAATGGATTCCATGTACCCTAGGTACATACCAATTGGAAATGGACTCCTTGTCAGCCCCTGTAGAATGCACTATAGGTGCACAGGGCACAGGAGCCACTAAGGCCTACCAGGGGCTGCAGCATATCTTTTGCCACCCCTGGCTGGTTCTTAAATTGACACAACTGGCTGATCACTCAGCTGGGGTAAGGTGGTGTACACACCCCTTGCTTAGATATAGTATACCTATGTCTAAACCTATATCTGGACACATGTAAACCTGTGAGCCACTCCTATAGACAGGCCTCACCAATCCTGGAGGCTGGGTGCTTGGTTTTTATGTGAGATGGAGCTCTAGCATGAGCTGAGCCTGTCTGCAGCCGTCGGGAACAAATCCCTAAGCTGTTTCAGGATAATGCCATACCATATACTATTAAGTGCCTTATAATCCTCGCGGTTATTTAGCAACTCTGGTTTGGCTTTATCAAAACATGTCGTGTAAGGTGTCATACGCTTTGGAATACCATCCCCTCGCCAGTTCTGGCGACGGGGATGGCATTCCACCCCTCTAGAGGGGTAAGACATGTTACTTCACTTTAATGCGGTTGATTTCTCCAAAGGCCTTAAGATCCACAAAATGGATGCCTCTGCCACAGACAAATGTCTGGACCCCTGGAGCTGACCGAAACCCAGTCAAGGGGGTCCTGGACAAAGGGTTTCCTGTCACAGGAGGGTGTCACCGCCCTCCAGACAGGAGATAGTGTATTGTAGCAGGGAGGTTTGAAAGAAACCAGACACTGCCTGGGGCGCACAAGGCTGCCCCTTGCATAATCCGGCCAAACCGGTTCTGGGGCACTCCAGCCCTCGTGCCAGGGCGGCCTGGATCAAAGGAAGGGGGTGTATCCACCCACTTCCTGGGTCCCACCCATAGGAGGGGACCTAGCAGGTAATCACGCCCACCAGATTCGAATAAGAGTGGGAGCAGTGCCAATGCACATCAGATTTCCTGGAAGAAACATTTGAAACGATATTCTGGACCCTTCGCCCTCCATCTCAACGTGGAAGCCCGAAGAATCTCCCTTGTGGTCAAGGAGTGACCACCCTGCAGCAGCAGGCACCATCCAGCCCTCGACGTCTACTTAGTTGCAGTTCCCGCCGGAACTCGAGCGACTGAGATCGACGAGATCAAGCCTGCCCAGCTTCTAACAGCCCGATCCACAGTCCCTGCAAAGCTGAGACCCGTGGAGGCGACCGGAAGCGTGGGGCACGCCATCTTGAAGTGACCACGAGACGCTGACCGTGCAGCCCACGAGTGACCCTCGAAGCTGTACACCGGGGTTTGAGAAGCCCCCACCCTGAGCTACTCCTGAGCCGAAGTTCAGCCCTCCACACTCGACGAGTGCTGCGTGGGGCCCTTTGGCACGATTTGGCTCAACGCGTTGGCCCGGTCACTTGCCAGCTGGCTTGTGGTCCCTGTGCCGACGAACTACAAAAGAAGACTCGTGATTCTGGTTGCTCCAGATCCACACCAGCTCCCCTGAAAGGGAGCCCCGACTCTGACCTTCCTGGTCCGAGTAAGACGCCATCTTCCAATCCCGCGTGGATTGCTCTTACCAAGGCTTGTTTGCTCCAAACCGGAAGCCGACTGCACCGACGGTGAGAGCCTGCGTGGGACAGATCGTGACCTGCTCCTGGACGTCGCAGATGCCCCAGAGCCCACGTGACAGCGAAGAGAAGCGCCTCGACGACCACCTGATTGCGCCCGACATTGCCTGGTTCCGTCCTGGTTCCACCCTGGTCACTGCTGAGTGACCCAGACTCTGTCCCCTCTGCTTTCAGGTACTCTACAACTTGAGTCCACCCTTGGACTCCACCGGACACTTCGTCTTCACCCTGCCTGCAGCCTTTTCAGCTTCAAGCACCAAGAGCCTGCGTGTCAAAACCCGACGCCACTTCGACCCTGTGCACCCACTTCCTGTGGGTGAGGTAACTTTGCTCCGCCGGTGTTCCCACACTGGTGCACACCTCTAGGGTCTGTGTGTTAAGTTTTGTTCCTCTAGGTTCAGCGGAAGTGTCCTTAAACTTTAACTATTTGACTTTTACGCACCATTGGTTAACATTGGTGCATGCGTGCGCTTTCCGCACATCTCCCGAATCCCGAGGGCCATTCCCGACTTCAGCATTGCTTGTCCTGACTGCTCCCAGCGATTCCCTAGGCCCTAGGCCTAACCACTGTTCGAGTGGCCTCTCTTATACCACTTGTTTAGTATATGGTTTGAGTGGCCCCCTGCCCTCATCCATAATTGTGCAACTTTGTATGTTTAAACAGTGCTTTTGATTTAACGCTTGTGCCCCTTTATTCATAAAGAATACTGGGGATTGTTTTTAGTAATAAACACATATATTTTTATAATATATACTTGTGTGGTGTCCTTTCATTTGGTATTACAGGATTGTATGTGGTAAAACAGCTCGCTTAACACGACCTCTTAAGTTAAGCCTTTAGGCTGCTTAGTCCATGCTACCACTAGGATAGCTTGTCTAATAAGGTTGACTTACAACCAGACACCATAAGGGGATTGTTTGGTCAGGTAGTAGGTGGTTCCAGAATTGGAAACATCCCCTACCAGGCCAACTTCTCACATTGGTGAGCAGCGGTGCGGATTTGAGCTTGCTGTTGTTTTACCATTGCAATCTTTATATCAAATTGAAAGATCACATCAAGTACCTCTAGGTACATATAAAATCAAAAGCTTAGCATATTAAGTTCTACTGAACTTAGTAGTTGTAGGTTGAAGGGAGTAGCACACCCCTGACTACAACTCACTAGCAAGGTCCAGTAGGAAAACACTTAGTGTAGGTAAGTGCACCACTTACACCTCACTAGTAACCATGTCCGACACAGGAAAGGCCTCAGGGTCTAGTCCTGTGACAGTTGACCCTACCCAGGCAACTTCTGGATATGACAAACTAACCCGCAGAGACTTGATTGTCTTGTGCAAAGCAAGAGGGTTAAAAAGGGGCAGAAGCCCCACCTGCCTAATCCTGATAGGACTCCTAGAACAGGATGACTTAGAGAGGGCAAAAGCAGCTTCCCTAGATACAGGAACTGAAGGGAACCCCCCTGCAGTTGATCCCCCTGAAGAGGAGGATGATGATGACTTGGATGAGGACTCAGAAGTTGAGGACTTAGAAGTACAGGATCAGGGTAGCCAGGTTCCAGTTGGTAGGCTTAGCCAGGCCAACTTGGACCTACTGGGGAATGGAGAGGGCCAGCACCTCCCCAGAACCCAACATGTGATTCTCCCAGGCAACAGAAGAGTGAGATCTCCCTCAGGGGACTCTCATCTTTCTAGTGCCTCCAGAGAATCAGAGAGAGGCATGAGTGCTTCTCAGAAAGCTGAGCATAGGGCTAGAATGAGGGCTGTCAGACTCCAGATAGAGAGAGAGGAGGTAGCCCTGAGTCAAGCTAAGCTTAACTTAGCCCAAGCTAAACTTGCCTTGGCAAGAGAGCAGAAATTGTGTGGCTTAGATGCCACTGGTGGCAGCAATATTCCTAAAGAGAAACCCAGGTCCTATGATAGTAGAAACCTGACAAAGATTGTGCCCCCCTTCAAAGAAGGGGATGACATCCACAAATGGATGACTGCTCTTGAGAGAGCCTGCATGGTACAGCAGGTTCCTGAGGAACAGTGGGCAGCAATCTTATGGTACTCCTTTTCAGAGAAAGGGAGGGACAAGCTCCTCACTGTCAGACATGAGGATGCAAACAATTACAAAGTCCTGAAGAGTGTTCTGATAGATGGGTTTGGCTTAACCACTGAACAGTACAGGTTCAAGTTCAGAGACACCCAGAAGACACAGACTCAGGACTGGACTGATTTTGTAGATTGTGCTACTAAGGCTCTGGAGGGTTGGCTACATGGCAGCAAAGTACATGACTTTACAGGATTGTATAATTTGATTATGAGGGAGCAGATCCTAAGTAATTGTCAGAACCAGCTCTTACACCAGCACCTGGTAGACTCTGATCTGACCTCTCCCCAAGAATTGGGAAAGAAGGCAGACAAATGGGTCAGAACCAGGATTAGGCCTAAGAATCAGGACAGTAACCAGAAGAAGGAGTCTACCAAGCCTCAAGATAAGGGTGGGGATAAAAGTAAAGAAAAGACTTCCCCAGGGCCCCAAAACTCCAAGGATGGGGGTGGGTCCCAAGACACTTCTTCAACTGAGAAAAAACCCTATTGTTATCCCTGTAAACAGGTGGGGCATTACAAAACAGACAGCTGTTGTCCCAAGAATAACAATAAAGAAAATATACCTCCAAAGCCAGCTTCAACACCTCCTGTTACTGTCAGCAGTAATCCCCCAGGAAGTGGAAGCACACCCAGGAATCTGGGTGGGTTTACTTTTGGAAATCAGGTGGACCCTGGCCTATCCAGGTCCCCATCACCCAATGATCTTGTTTATGAGGCTGGCATGGGGTTTGCCAACTTCTCTGCTTGCCCAAATACTTTGAGCAAGTATAGACAAGAACCCATCATCAATGGTTTAAGAGTTGAAGCTTTTAGAGACACAGGGGCTAGCATCACCATGGTGGCTGATGGCATAGTCCCCTCTAAGCAACTTTTACCTGGTGCCACATACCAGGTAATAAACATTGATGGCATCCAAACAAATCATCCCATGGCAGTAGTAAGTCTCAGCTGGGGAGGTGTCACTGGCCCAAAGAGAGTGGCAGTGTCCCCAAACTTGCCTGTAGACTGTCTACTGGGTAATGATTTAGAAATCTCAGCCTGGGCTGGGGTTGAACAGGAAATCCATTCTAGAATGGTAAATTCCAATGGAAAGGTTAGTGGGGCTGTAATGGCTACAGCCCCAATTCAAGATGTCCTTCCTGAAAAGGTTGGTAGGGCGGAGATACTCCCTGCCCCATCTTTAGCAAAAGCTCTTCCTGAACAGAATAGCAAAGCTGTTATGATAACAGCAGAAACCCAAACTGAGTCTCCTCCTGAAAAGGTTGGTGGGGCTGTGATGGCCACAGCCCAAACTCAAACTGACACGTGTGTTGTGAAACCTGAAAGGATGGATAACTCCACACAAACTGAGAGCATGGAGGAGGAAGAGAAATCTCCCCCTCACCAGACTTTAGGACAGGATCAGCCTCCTCAGGGAACTGATCTTACCCCTGATGAAGGAACTGCCCCAGAGGTGGTTGGGCCTAGCCTGACAGAACCTCTGATGTCAGTGGACCCTTCTCAGGTGGGACCCAGTCTGGAGCAGGTAACCTGCCCCTCTCTACCTTGCCTTAGCCAGCCCAGGGCTGCAGAGGACAAGAAGGACAGTGAGACCCAGAGGGCCCCCTGTCAAATAAAGCACCCCCATCAAAAGATTAGGTGCACCAAAACTAGTAGCCCTAGTAAGGTGAAAACTTTAAAAACTCCTGAGGGAGCCCCCTTAAAAACAGTTAGGGACCTCCCACAGATGGATTCTGTTGGGCACAGCCAAACCTGGGACCCAAGGGGCCCAAACCTGAACTGTCCCTCCAGCAAGCCAAACAGAGGGACCCAGCCTCCAGCTTTAGGTAGCCAGAGGTTGACCCTGAGAGCACAGTGCAACTCAGTTAAAGAGAGAAAGGCACACATGGTGGAAGATAATTGGAGGAAGCCAAGCCCTAAATTAGTAGAGCCTCGCTTCAATACTCCACATCCAAACCAGCCTTTAACTTTGCATAAACACACCCAAGGTAGTGATTCCCTATGGTGGAGACCCTCTAATACCCAAAGGGTGAGGGACTGCTTAGTGGACCATGAGACAGGGGGTACCCATGCTAGTGCAGGTACTTCCTTATATGGCCACTCAGGCAATATAGGCTTACCTGGCCAAGGATAGCCTTATCTCCTTTCGTTTGGGGGGGGGTTATGTAGGAAGGTGGCTACCTGACTATGGTTACCCCAGATTTTTTGCCTGTGTTTAGCTGGTTTTTTTGACTTAGTTGACCTGGTTCCCTGCTAATCAGGGCCCCAGGCCATCTGCTCTCTCTGTAAAATGGATTCCATGTACCCTAGGTACATACCAATTGGAAATGGACTCCTTGTCAGCCCCTGTAGAATGCACTATAGGTGCACAGGGCACAGGAGCCACTAAGGCCTACCAGGGGCTGCAGCATATCTTTTGCCACCCCTGGCTGGTTCTTAAATTGACACAACTGGCTGATCACTCAGCTGGGGTAAGGTGGTGTACACACCCCTTGCTTAGATATAGTATACCTATGTCTAAACCTATATCTGGACACATGTAAACCTGTGAGCCACTCCTATAGACAGGCCTCACCAATCCTGGAGGCTGGGTGCTTGGTTTTTATGTGAGATGGAGCTCTAGCATGAGCTGAGCCTGTCTGCAGCCGTCGGGAACAAATCCCTAAGCTGTTTCAGGATAATGCCATACCATATACTATTAAGTGCCTTATAATCCTCGCGGTTATTTAGCAACTCTGGTTTGGCTTTATCAAAACATGTCGTGTAAGGTGTCATACGCTTTGGAATACCATCCCCTCGCCAGTTCTGGCGACGGGGATGGCATTCCACCCCTCTAGAGGGGTAAGACATGTTACTTCACTTTAATGCGGTTGATTTCTCCAAAGGCCTTAAGATCCACAAAATGGATGCCTCTGCCACAGACAAATGTCTGGACCCCTGGAGCTGACCGAAACCCAGTCAAGGGGGTCCTGGACAAAGGGTTTCCTGTCACAGGAGGGTGTCACCGCCCTCCAGACAGGAGATAGTGTATTGTAGCAGGGAGGTTTGAAAGAAACCAGACACTGCCTGGGGCGCACAAGGCTGCCCCTTGCATAATCCGGCCAAACCGGTTCTGGGGCACTCCAGCCCTCGTGCCAGGGCGGCCTGGATCAAAGGAAGGGGGTGTATCCACCCACTTCCTGGGTCCCACCCATAGGAGGGGACCTAGCAGGTAATCACGCCCACCAGATTCGAATAAGAGTGGGAGCAGTGCCAATGCACATCAGATTTCCTGGAAGAAACATTTGAAACGATATTCTGGACCCTTCGCCCTCCATCTCAACGTGGAAGCCCGAAGAATCTCCCTTGTGGTCAAGGAGTGACCACCCTGCAGCAGCAGGCACCATCCAGCCCTCGACGTCTACTTAGTTGCAGTTCCCGCCGGAACTCGAGCGACTGAGATCGACGAGATCAAGCCTGCCCAGCTTCTAACAGCCCGATCCACAGTCCCTGCAAAGCTGAGACCCGTGGAGGCGACCGGAAGCGTGGGGCACGCCATCTTGAAGTGACCACGAGACGCTGACCGTGCAGCCCACGAGTGACCCTCGAAGCTGTACACCGGGGTTTGAGAAGCCCCCACCCTGAGCTACTCCTGAGCCGAAGTTCAGCCCTCCACACTCGACGAGTGCTGCGTGGGGCCCTTTGGCACGATTTGGCTCAACGCGTTGGCCCGGTCACTTGCCAGCTGGCTTGTGGTCCCTGTGCCGACGAACTACAAAAGAAGACTCGTGATTCTGGTTGCTCCAGATCCACACCAGCTCCCCTGAAAGGGAGCCCCGACTCTGACCTTCCTGGTCCGAGTAAGACGCCATCTTCCAATCCCGCGTGGATTGCTCTTACCAAGGCTTGTTTGCTCCAAACCGGAAGCCGACTGCACCGACGGTGAGAGCCTGCGTGGGACAGATCGTGACCTGCTCCTGGACGTCGCAGATGCCCCAGAGCCCACGTGACAGCGAAGAGAAGCGCCTCGACGACCACCTGATTGCGCCCGACATTGCCTGGTTCCGTCCTGGTTCCACCCTGGTCACTGCTGAGTGACCCAGACTCTGTCCCCTCTGCTTTCAGGTACTCTACAACTTGAGTCCACCCTTGGACTCCACCGGACACTTCGTCTTCACCCTGCCTGCAGCCTTTTCAGCTTCAAGCACCAAGAGCCTGCGTGTCAAAACCCGACGCCACTTCGACCCTGTGCACCCACTTCCTGTGGGTGAGGTAACTTTGCTCCGCCGGTGTTCCCACACTGGTGCACACCTCTAGGGTCTGTGTGTTAAGTTTTGTTCCTCTAGGTTCAGCGGAAGTGTCCTTAAACTTTAACTATTTGACTTTTACGCACCATTGGTTAACATTGGTGCATGCGTGCGCTTTCCGCACATCTCCCGAATCCCGAGGGCCATTCCCGACTTCAGCATTGCTTGTCCTGACTGCTCCCAGCGATTCCCTAGGCCCTAGGCCTAACCACTGTTCGAGTGGCCTCTCTTATACCACTTGTTTAGTATATGGTTTGAGTGGCCCCCTGCCCTCATCCATAATTGTGCAACTTTGTATGTTTAAACAGTGCTTTTGATTTAACGCTTGTGCCCCTTTATTCATAAAGAATACTGGGGATTGTTTTTAGTAATAAACACATATATTTTTATAATATATACTTGTGTGGTGTCCTTTCATTTGGTATTACAGGATTGTATGTGGTAAAACAGCTCGCTTAACACGACCTCTTAAGTTAAGCCTTTAGGCTGCTTAGTCCATGCTACCACTAGGATAGCTTGTCTAATAAGGTTGACTTACAACCAGACACCATAAGGGGATTGTTTGGTCAGGTAGTAGGTGGTTCCAGAATTGGAAACATCCCCTACCAGGCCAACTTCTCACATTATTGAAACAAAACTTTTTGTCCGTTTCATGAAGAACAGGTTCAGGGAGTAGTTACAAAATGTCCAGAGGGCACAAATAACTTAAAATGCATTTGTCCAATCCACAACTGGATTACACATTTGAGCCTATAATATATCCATTGTCCATACTAATATTATAAAGAGAGAGCCCAAAACTTTGAGGCGGGTAATCTCAGTAACCACAGCACCAATCACAACACCCAATACAGCGTTGGAAAGGGCAGTTGCAGCAGAAGGACATAGGCTATGCAGACAGCCACCGTATTTTTTTTTGCAGAGTTTTATATAGCGCGAACTTGACCCGAACTGAATCAGGTATCAGAGCGCTTTACATAGCACCAGTTACATTACATGAGGACACACATTTATTTTTGTTAGGCACGGGGAGATTAAGTGATTTGCCCGGAATCACAGGATGTTGGGCGTCATTACCAAGACTCGAACCCAGATCCCCAGGCCGAGGCCGAGAGCCTTAGCCGTTAGGCCAACTCCTCTATACATTTAAAAGGTAAAAGAACCGTGCCAGCAAAGTAGTCCCTTGTGGCCGTGTCTGCGTTGTGCTGTGGACGTGGGCTGGGGGCGTGACTAACGTTGGGGGCATGTGGTACGGCCATCACATCGTGGGCTGTGGGCGTGACAAATGCTGGGGGCGTGACAAACACTGGGGGCGTGTGTCCACCCTTCATGCCATGTGAGTCGTACATACAAGCGCCAATTACGTTGCTGCGCAGCATCAAGGGGCACGCTGGGGGTGTGACACGCTAGGGGCGTGAGAAATGCTGGGGGCGTGTGTCCGGCCTTCATGCCATGTGAACGCGATTGCGCCACATCAAGGGGTACGCTGGGGGCATGAGAAACACTGGGGGTGTGTGCTACATTCTGCCCTTCATGCCATGTGGGTCGTACATTAATCAGAAGATCGTCTGCTGTGGCCGTTAGCTGGGGGCGTGACAAACACGTTCCCCTGGAGGCCTGGTAAGTAACATTACTGCAGCCTCTCCTCGCACTGTTACTGAACTCTCTCATTCAACGGAATTACACACGCCTGCTACCATCAACCAGGGCTCTAGCCGGGCTCAGGTGGCGGATCAGTACACTAATTATACGCGCTTAATAACATCAGCCAGGGCTGCAGCTGGGCCTCAAGCGGGGGAACACGCGCCTGCTAACATCAAACAGGCCTGCATCTGGGCCTCAAGCGGGGGAACATGCAAATGTGCGTGTCTGCGGGGACAATTACTGCAGCCTCTCCTACTCGTTGTCACTCAACTCTCTCATTAAACGGATTTACCCGCGGCTGATAACTCTCTCATTCAACGATATTACACGCGCCTGCTAACATCAACCAGGGCTGTAGCCGGGCTCAGGCGGTGGATCACTACACCAATTACACGTGCCTGCTAACATCAACCAGGGCTGCAGCTGGGTCTTCTCCGTCCCTATTCTCATGAAACAAAAAAGTTTTTGTCTACCGCGACATTTTAAAATAAATTGCCCTTGCCAAATACACACATTACACACATTCTATTTCATACCCGGACAACGTCGGGACGGGCTGCTAGTTAGATATACAGAGGCATTTGAGGGCAGCACAGTTGCCCCACAGGTTGACTTTTATCCCAGAGACAGCTGCACACAGAAACCCGTGGGAGTCTGAGCACATGTGCAACATGCAGATGGCTGAACACGAGTTAGCCTTTGGAACAGTCTTGACACTGCATGGCACCACATTTGGCCCATATGAAATTAGTTTTTTGTTGAAATGTGCAAATTGTGCAGGAGGTGGTGAATTGGATTCGAAATCCATGATCACGTGTAAATCCTGCACCCACTAAATGGCAAAATTCCAGTAGCGCTGCAGAGTTCCTTTTCAACTTTGAATATTATCAGGACTGGATCATGATTGACTGTGGGTTTTAGAAAATCACTGACTCCGCGTTTGTGCTACCAGTATCTATAGTATGAGTAATTCTGGAGATTATCATGAGCACTGCTCTGGCTGTGTAAAAGCACTATAAAGATTTTTAAATGAGCCAATATATTATCAGAAGTAAAGCTCTGCGGGGGAACATGGCGGCGGCAGGCTAACGGCTGCTGCGAGGCTCTGCACCTAAACACCCTGAGATGAGTGTTTTGGACGGTCTTTTTTGCTTCGAAATATGGATAACCACATTTAAATAAACGGTGAGGCGGATGATTACTCTCCTACCGATTTTCGTTGTACGCCGCTGAGTTTTTCCCCGTTTTTTTTTGGGGGGAGATTGGTATCACGGTGGACACAGAGGCGCTAGGACCCTGCGCTGGGATTCGGCCGTGATGCGAGAGCGAGAGCGAAGGTACGCAACGGAGCAGGATACCGGACAGCTGTACCGAATTTCGAGCGAGGAAAGTAGTGATTCACAGACACAACGCAGAAGCAGTAACTGCTTGTTTGCAGTGAAGGGCACAGAACTTAGGAGACTCCGGGTAAGCTGTTGTGACATATGGATGCGCTCGAGATTTGCATTTTTGTATCGAGTGAGTGCCCCAGGGTGTTGGGATTTCTTTTCAGTAACAGTATCTAGAAGTGGCATAGAGGCACTTAAAGGGGGCGATTGTATGGAGGCAAACAGAGGTATAATAGATCCCCAAAACGTTAAGGTCAGCTTAATAGAAGCCATTAAGAAAGGAGAAACGATAGAGGGGGCCGCCTCAATCGATCATCCTACAGAACAAACCCCAAAGCAGGTTACCACTATTAAAGAAAAAAGAGGAGAAGTAAAGAACCGTTACCAGTTACGATCAAAACAAGAACTTAAGAAGAAGGGGGTTCTCAATTCCATTGATTCTGCCGAGAGTAGTGGTCCGATACCTATTTCCCCCCACAAACAAAACAGGAAAGGGGGGGCCAAGAGAGGGAAGCTGTCCAAAGGGATAAAGCAAACGCAAGTACCTAGAGGGACTCCCTCTTTAAAAAGTTACTTTAGAATAATGGAACAGGCTTTGAATTCTAAGGAGAGCACTACAGGAACTACGGGGGCAGACATAGGCTCATTTGGAACTGAGAAGTCCACAATAGATGAAACTACTAAGTCTACTATGGAATCAGCCCCCCCACTTCTATCTACATTCCCTTTAAGCAACAAGTA
The DNA here is from genome assembly GCF_964261635.1 of Lissotriton helveticus. NCBI lineage: Eukaryota > Metazoa > Chordata > Amphibia > Caudata > Salamandridae > Lissotriton > Lissotriton helveticus. The sequence goes on from NC_136072.1 coordinate 528,089,669, forward strand.
TGCTATTTTGGACTCAACTCATGCTGGAGGAAGGTTAGGGGCAACCGCACAAGAAACCTCAAGGCAGAATCTAGAGTCAGACACAGACATTCTACCGAATGATGTACAAACGATACAAACTGTTCCCCCTTCCTTGGAAGAATTTGTGGCTATGAATTCAGTAGGAATTCCCTTAAATAGTACTGTTAGTACACCCTTGCCTCCACCTAATTTAGACTTGGGAAAACACGGCTCAATTGCACATTTTGATGATGCAGCTGGATTACATGGAGCAGAAAAAGAAGAGGATAGACTTGGTTCCCTATTTCATGCGCTGAGAGACGATTTGTTGGGAAAATTTGAGATTTCTGAGAAGAATCAGAGAGGTTTACATGATAGATTTGACCTTCTGGAGGCCAAAATTGAAGGTATTAATGCCAGAACCAGTGTCCTAGAGGGTAAAGTGACAGTCCTCTCAGAGACTTCTAAAGGAAACTCTAAGGATATAGAAGCCTTAAAAGCACAGAATCGTACCTTAACAATGGATCTGGAAAGGTTGGAAACCCAAAGTCGAAGTAACAATCTGAGGATCCTCAAAATTCCTGAAGGGGTAGAAGTTGAGGACATAAAGGGGTTCGTGTGTAGACTGCTTCGTGAGGATATCTTAAAGGATCGACCTGATATTAATCTGGAAGCTGAGATCCAGCGAGTGCACAGGGATCCATTTAGGCTACACCCTGATCGTAAAGCACCTAGAAAGATTCTGGTGTATTTCCAGACAGTGTCAAAGAATTGATCCTCAGTAGATGTTTGTCACGTACTTCTTTACATTTCCGGGCTAACCCCTATCAGATAAGGTCAGATATTGGTGGAAAAACTGCTCAAAGACAGTGGGAGCTTGGCTCTAGGATGCTAGAATTGCGTTCAATGGGGGCGCAGGAACAAATGAAATTTCCAGCTCTCCTCAAAATAATGTGGAATAATAAAATGTTTACCTGCCATTTCCCAGAGGAAGTTGACGAGATACTAGTTAGGATGAGAGAACAGAAAATATAATTACATCATTCTTTAAACTAATTCCATTAGAGAATGGTTAGATAATAAAATGGGGGAGCAAGGATGATGGTGGGGGAAATAAATAATTTTTTCTTTTTAAAAATGATAAAAAACATGGAACAGTGATTTGAGAGCACTTCATATAGGGGGAATAAAATAATAAAAAAGGACCAATGCTCAGCTATACGTAAGCGGGGTGTCAGGGGTACAGGGACTCCTAGGGCGTAATTGGGCCAATCAGGAGGGTTGGGTTCCTCGGGGGGAGGGAGGGGAGGGTTCACTGGGGAGAGGGAAAAAAACAGAGAAAAATGTCCTCATTTGCCATAAATCTTTATTCTTATAACTGTAAATGCAACCATAGGTTACTATGGTCACTACTGGCTGTATGTGAAGGGGTAGCTATATTTCATGATGATTTTGTCTAGCTGTAATAAAATCCTTTCCTGGAACTTGAACGGTTTAGGGAGCCGTAAGAAACAGCAAAATATTTGTAACTTTTTTAAAAACACTGGAGCTTCTATATTCCTTTTACAGGAAACTCATTTAGAGGCAGAAGAATGCAGGAAAATATTCATCAGGTATAAATGGGTTCAAGAAATTCTGTGTTCAAAACAAACTGGTGTTACCAGAGGGGTAGCAATGGTAGTAAGCGCCAATAAAGGGATTAGAGTGTATGACTGGAGTACAGACCAGTCAGGAAGATGGCTGGCCGCAGTTGTTTCAATAGGTAATATTAAATTCCTATGCGGTGTATATTATGGCCCTAACGAAGACAATGCCTGTTTCCTACAAAAGCTAGAAAAATATATGCTACAGCATACAATTCCTATCATATTAGGGGGAGATTTTAATTTATTATTAGATCCCCAAGTAGATCGCACTTCGAAAGCCAAATATAATCCTCCCAAAAAATCCCTTACAGTTCTAAACAGTATCATGAAAGATTATACATTGCGTGACGCATGGAGAGTTAAACATGGTACCCAAAGAGAATATTCCTTTTATAGTAAAAAGTACCGCCAGTTTTCAAGAATAGATTTCTTTTTGTTAGACCAATCCTTTTTAGTAAATATTTCCTCTATCTCCTATATTCCAGTGGGTCTGTCAGATCATTCCGTGGTTGAGCTAAATATAAATTTCAAAAATAACATCTTAGAATATAGGTGGACACTAGACAGGACCATTTTACTAAATGAAGAGTTTAAGAATAAAATTAAGGAAAATTCAATCTAATTTTTTAGGTTTAATGATAATACCGCCTCAGACTATATTATATGGGATACATTTAAGTCCTATATAAGAGGAATATATGGCTCCCAGATGACTTTAAACAGGAAGCTTAATAAAGAAAAAGACATTCAAGAGCTTAACCTAATTAAAATAAAAGAACAGCAACTTCATTCCGCAGCCTTGGATGATAGAACCAGTATTCCAAGACTTGAGAAGGAAATATTAGAACTACAAACAAACTTCAGAACAAGAGCTGAAAAAATACTCAAAGATAAATGGGAAGTAAGTAAGTTACGTAACTTTGAATATAGAGAGAAATGTGGATCTTTGCTAGCTTGGAAGGCCAGGACGGATAGAAGTAGGAACACTATTAAATCTTTGATACAGCGGGAGACCGGAGTATTTTTAACAGAAGATACAGAGATTAAAAAGGAAGCTAGATCTTTCTATGAAGAACTTTATCAAGAGAAAACCAATCGGCTGGTGGGAGAACTGGATAACTGGTGGACTTCAAGAGACTTGCCACAGTTGAGTGACATAGATAAAGCTTCCTTGGTTAAGGAGATAACAGAGGGAGAGATTAGGTCTCAGCTGAAAAAGATGACTAGAAATAAGGCTTCTGGCCCTGATGGACTCCCGATAGAGGTCTACAAAGATATTGTTGAAGAAATTTTAGTTCCATTACAGAAACTTTTTAACAAAATATTCATCCAGGGAGAACAAATACCGTCCTCTTGGCTAGATGCCACAATTTCTTTAATAGCTAAACCAAACAAAGATCCGGAAAGAATTGAGTCGTACCGCCCCATCTCTCTTCTGAATTCTGATTTAAAAATATATTCTGGTATCTTGGCGTCCAGACTTGCTAAAGTAATAAAATCAATTATCCACCCAGACCAGAGGGGATTTATACCAGGCCGTCAATTAAATGAACTTACCTTCCAAGTAACCGGAGCCATAGACTTTGCAACTGAGAAGAAGATCCCGCTCACCATCGTTGCAATAGACGCGGCCAAGGCGTTCGATCAAGTGAACTGGCTTTTTTTATGGAAGACGATGACAAAATTTGGCTTCCCAGAGATTTTCGTCAAGGGAATTGAAACTCTATATAGGGGACCGAGAGTTAAGATATTGGTAAACGGTAGTTTGTCCGACTGGTTGAACATTTTCAGAGGGACAAGGCAGGGTTGTCCCTTGTCTCCTCTTTTGTTCGATATATACATTGAGACTTGTGTTTGTTCCCTAAGACAGGATCTAGTAATTAAACCATTTAAAATAGGAGATCTAATACTTAAGACAGCTTTATACGCAGACGACCTTCTCCTTTACACATCGAACTCAGTGGAAGCAATACCAAGGTTATTTAAACTGGCTGAGGATTTTGGTACAGTATCTGGGTATAGTGTTAACAGAGACAAAACTGATATTATGTGCTGTAATAATCCTGTCCCTATCCCAGAAGCTAAATCCAAGATCAGGTACCTGGGGATCCAGCTTACTCAAAAATTGGAAGATACTCCTAAGACCAGTTGGGAAATTGTAATAAAAGAGGTAAAAAAACTCCTGACTAGGTGAAATACCCTGCCTTTAAATATCTATGGCAGGGTAAATTTAATTAAAATGATAATCTTGCCTAAGGTAACGTTTCTCTTTAACTCCATTCCCTTAATCTTTAATAAAAAATATATTCTTAACCTGCAAGGAAGGATAGGTTCCTTCATCTGGGCTACAAAATCTCCCAGGATTGCTTGGAAGAAGCTGAGGAGAGGACTAAAACTTGGTGGTTTGGCACTTCCAGATTTGCTTCTTTATTGCTATGCCTTCCAATTCAAAAAATTTAGATTCCTAGCCAATAAGCAGGATTCTACTTCCCACGGTAGACTTTTCCAGGCTATGCTATTAGACCTTCCACATAGTGCAGACTTCTTTTTATTTAAGTTTGGTGATCAAATTTTTTTTTTTTTTAAAGTTCGCCTGAAGCTTTTGAAGACAGCCCTAGATAATTGGCAACAGATCCGTAAAATATTAGGTATTCACTACTATCACTCTCGAGCCCCAATTTGGGACTCCCCCGGCACCCCGGAATGTTTGATGGATCAATTAGCCCTTCCATTAAGGAGAGCTGGTCTCTCAAAATGGTGGGACCTTTGTGGCGCTTCGACAATATTAAACTGGGAAGCCCTGGTGAGCTTAACCAGGGGCACCCTCACAAGATTTAAGTTCTACCAACTGTCTTCCTGGTGGGGGAGTCAAAATTGGAATATAGAAGATGAGAGCCCCCTGTTAGAATTAATAAGTAGTAACATGGAAAGGAAGGGGGAGACTGCTCAGTGGTATAAAATCCTATTGGGAAGTAAGGATAATCTGGAAGCAGAAATCATTAAATTATGGGATCCCTCCACAGTTCAGATTTCAGATAATTTAGTGGAACTTTGGACAGATTCCTTTATGATGTCTCAAAAAATTATTAAACCTTCAAACCTGAGAAGAAACCACTTATTCACAATGTACAGGGCTTATTGGACTCCAGCGAAACTTTCTAAAATGTCAACGGTACAATATTCTTGTCCTAGATGTAAGTTTTTAGAAGCAAATGATACACATATGTTTGTTGAATGTCCAGAAATGGGTAACTACTGGGGACAAGTGTGTGGTTTCCTGGAAGAGGTATTGTTATCTCCATTTATATGTACTCCCAGATTAGTCTTCTTTGGTCTCCAATCTGATTATGATATTAACAGCTATATATCACAGTTTATCTTTTACGTGGCAGTCATTGCCAGAAGAGAGATCTGTAAAGAGTGGAAGTCGGAATTCCCTCCAAAATTTGCTGATTGCCTTAAAAACATCATGGCGGTGAGTAGATTTGATACACTATGTGGAGGGGAGAAGTCTGTTAATCTTTGGTCTGCCTTGAATACATGGAGTGAGAAATAAAAACCAATAGTCCAATGATTATGCCAGAGGTTATGTGGTCCTGTCCTCCCTAAGTAGCAAGAATCCTCGTGAGAGGGAGTTGGACGGGTAACAACCCTACCTCTGGGCAATCTTCATCGGCTATCCACAAACATAAGGGTTGGAAAGGAAGATTTGTGTCAGTGGCCTGAAGAACGCCTATTTAGAGCAAACATCTACTGGTGGCATATATGAGGACAAAAAAAAAAAAAAAGAAGGAAAGCTCTGAGTGAGTTTGGGTATTATCAAGATCAGAGCTTTGTGTCTTGATACTAGCAACAACAGAGTTCTGGTTGACTCCAGTGGCGGTTACTTTGTGAGGGTGAGGCAATTACATTATTTCATTGCCTTTTTCACGTTTACCTGTGCAGCAGCCTGCAGCCGGGATTAGTGGTGGTGTGTCCTCCTAGGACTGGAGAAGCAAGATGGACCCTCCAAAGTGCACATATCACTTTGAAGCTCTCCACTCAGCTATTTTAGACAGCTGGGTGGAGGCCAAGGACAGGCCTAAAGGGCCTGAAGGAGCGCCCAGCCAGGACACTCCGTCCAATCCTGGCACTGCTCTCATGTTGGTGAGGTTGGTTAGTGGAACTTCCTGCAGTCTAGTTCCCGCAGAGCCAACTGAGACAATGAAGGGGGGACCCAAGAGGACGTCAGAAGTGCAGCAGGCAGGGTAAGTGACTTTATTTTTTATTATTTGCCACTCACTCCCCTTACCTGCATGCACGCACCCACCAACCCACCACTTAGTTGCCGCCCCCAACGGTGCATATATGTGCCAACCGCCCCTCGTTGACTCTCAGTGTTGTCTCTATAGAGATCTCAGTACAGCTCTCTGTTTAGACAGCGCTCCGAGTGTGACTAGATAGTATAAAGAGCAGAAACAACTATAAGGGACTCAAAGTATTGTTAGAACCAAAGAAATTGTAGTGCATATTAGAAAAAAGAACAACTGAACATCATAGGATCAAAGTGCAGAATCTGCAGAGTTGCCATTTTAACTGAGCCAACAAAAAAGAAAGCCTGTATCTAAAACAAACTCTATTATGAAAAGCTTTACAGAAACTTAATCACTATTGCTGGGGATCACTGGAGTTATGCTGCAGGGGAGCACCACATTATTTGGCTGGGCTGACTAAATTACGTGGCAAAAAAGGACAAATTATGCCGCATAACTTGGCACAGTATTTTATAGGACTGCGCCATTATTTTGTATTTTTTATACATGGTAATACTATCTGGGTACAAGTTTAAGAACCAAATACAGAAATAAGGAACTGAACGATGATCAGTTAACCTTTGTGAAGGGGCTTTTACTGACAGCAAACATATCGCCACGTTTTCAATAACATTTGATTAGTTTCAGCCAGAATTTTTTTTGTTGAAATCTGTGCCTTATGCATCAGATGATGAATTATGTGTCAAATGTAGCAATTCCATAATTATACAAAAAAGACACAGCTGCAGTATCGCATAATTCTAGTTGCCCTGCTTTTACCATATGGGTTGTTTGAAAGTAAAGAGACAGGAACTGATACTAAACTCAAAAATGATAACCCTAATGAAGAGTTTAAGCCACTATCACTTTCCCGTGGCCATATAATGGGCCCAGTTCATCACTTGACTTGGAATGAACTCCCACTTCTGAAACGTATCGTCCGAAGACTTATTCAGAGCATCATTTTAGAGTTCGCAGTATTTCAGATTGCTGTGTTTTACCTGGAAGTATTATTTGTGGCACTTTTAAACATCATTATTCCTGTGAGGATAATGGTTTTACATTTGTTTGTGGACCTGCTGAAGAATAATACTTTTGGACGCTTTTTAAAAAGTTTGACGAAATGGATAAATGCGCAAAATTCTTAACACATATATGTAGAATAAAAAGTCTTGTGGTTATTTTTCGTGATTGATTGTTCTGTGACACTAGTTTTTGGAAACATAAATTAATTTAGTGAGGTGCTGGAGGCCACTGGCTGGTACCACCCCCAGCCATTCTGAAATCTGTACAATAATCATCGGTAGTATTTCTCTAACAATTCAAATTATTTAATTTTTAAACCGAATGCAATTGATTGAGAAAAAAAGCGTCTTCTCATTTGGGTGGCTGCTGTTATTATAGTCTTCTTGAATGGATATAGCTTTAATATAGGATCCATATGCTCCTGTGAATGTTGCGCTGTGTATAGATGGACACTGGAGGATCTACATTTCTTTCTCTTAAGGCATACTCATTGGCCTTAATGTACATTCTGTTTAGTCTCATGTTTCTAAACGTGCAACACTTGTTCAATTCACATATCTTAGAATTTGCTTTTTGGACGTATACATTTATTAAAGAGAACATAGCTGTCTATTTTTGTTGCTTTCTCTGTGTGTGTCACATTCTAGTCACGTCACAACAGGTGAAAAATTGGGATGAATGGTGGATAGCTGTCTGAATGGTGAAGCCCAGTCCCTTACAAAGAGTGGATTTTCCCAGTCTGGTCATCTAAGACTATTTCCGCACTCCACCTTCCTGAAAAATCTTGAACTGCATAGAGGAAGGCTACTCTTATAGTGTTAATGTTTTAAGACACAAGGGGGTTTAGTTACAATCCCATTGCACTGCTCGTATATCGCTTTTTTTGACACACCGGCGGCGCAGTGTGCCTGCTCATATTCACTAGTACACGTAAAGACACCCTGCATGGCTTTTCATGGACTCGTTAATATGGCCCTCATTCAGGCATTACTCTGCATGAAAGAGGCGTTCCATGAGGGTTGCTGTGAGTGTACCCAAAAAACATGCATGCAACCTGACACATTCCTAGATTTATAAGGTTTTGTAAAACTGGGAATGAGTCAGATTGCTACGCCCTTCTAAGGAGAGGCAAAAGGGAGGCGCAACGAGGAGAAATACCTTTATTTCTCCTTGTTTTTCCATTTTAGGTCAAGTCTAGATTCACAGCGCATGTGCTGCTCTACGAGACATGCAGTATTCAGGATATGGGCATGAAGCCCCACCCACTTTCTGCCCATCTCTTTAATTGGCTCCAGTCACTGTCCTTTGTAGATGGTGGTTTCTCATTCGTCAATAGGCTTAGTAGTCCCTCCTTAGTAGTGCATTGTCTCTGCTTGTAACCTCCTAGGAGGAAAACGCCTCTTACCTGTGTAGTAGTTACTATGTACGTTTTATTTACAGGATGTAAGAACTACTTTCTTAAACAACTTTCTCTTATAGCATATGCGACATGCAGACCGGCATCCGCTTGCTTTTTAAGCAGCATGGAACCCGCGTTTTATCTTATCTTTTTTGCTTTTACAATGGTGGCCGCCCCATTAACATTGCTCAGGCTATAACATATTTTTTTGGAAAGCAACCTGGCACACCGTGCTTTTTTTAATGATGTATAAATAATAGATAAATAATGTACGTGAGAGTGCGGTTCATTATTTTCTAATGTTACCAGGCAGTTTACAAGCTCAAAAAAAGAAGTCTCAACAAGTGCAGATTTCAAACCATAGCGTGATAACCAGTCGCAGCTGGCATGACTCACAAGGGAGGGGTCATGCGGGGGGAATCGCATGGGGTGGTTGCGGGGGGATGATGGGGGGATTGCGTGAGGTCACACGAGCGTGGGGTCATGCAGGGGTGGGAGTCTCGCGGGGTTGAGGGAGTCACGCGGGGTTGGGGGAGTCACGCGGGGTTGGGGGAGTCACGCGGGGTTGGGGGAGTCACGCGGGGTTGGGGGAGTCACGCGGGGTTGGGGGAGTCACGCGGTATGGTTGGGTGTTGTGCGGGGGTGTCGTGCGGGGGGTGTCATGCAGGGGGTGTGTCATGCAGGGGGTGTCAAACGGGGGGTGTCACGCAGGGGGGGTCACGCAGGGGGGTCACGCAGGGAAGGTTAATAAAAAAAATTAAACTTACCTTCGCCTCCGGTCCTGCTTCACGTATCCGCTCTCTGCTCCTCACAAGAAGCAGGCAGCCTCCCTCTCCTCCCCTAAGCCAATCACAATGCTGAAATGGCAGCTTTGTGATTGGCTGGCACGCCGACCACACAGGCGTCTATGGGGAGGCTGTTTTCTCTATGCTGGCTGCATGCAGCCTACATGGAGAAAAGGAGAGACTGCGTAGGACTGATTTAGTCGGCCCCGGGGCTGACCAAACAGTCAGCATCCACAACAGTGGGCAAGCCACTCCTTCCCTGCCTGGAGCAGGTCCGCTCACCCCAACCAAACCCTTCTGCTTTCTCGCAGTGCGAGAAGCAGAAACATAAAATGATATTCATAATACCATTTTATGTTTCTGCTTCTCGCACTGCGAGAAAGCAGTGGGGCAATGCTCTTTCCCCCACGTGGTGAAGCCGCCCCTGGTGACAACATACGCCAGCATAAACAAAGTCGGCACCTTAAAAAAAAAATACAAGATGAATGATCTCTTTCAGAGGTGTTCGAAGCTGCTTCCGCAGCAGGACTCTGATGTATCGAGGGTCACACACACACTCTAGCTGCCCTTTGTCTCCGGCCAGGGTGTGTCTGTGGGGGAGGGGTGATAACATCTGTTATTGAACTGGCTTAGTCTTATAAAACATATACACACACACACACATTACCATTTAGAAACACCTAATGGGGGTAAAAAATAAGGGATTTTTTGTTTTGTATTGAATGGCACGCAGAATCAGGGATAGTTTAGAAAGGGACGAATCAACATAGAGAAATCTACACCATTCTGCGTGACATGCGGCGATAGCCATCAGGAGAGTAGCCAGAAAAAATAAATACCCCCCATTTATTTAAACTGGATTTGTGTCCCTCATTGCTTCATAATGGGAAACATCCTTTACAACGCAACTTTTACCACGCAGTGCCTTTAGGACGCAACTTTTACAACGCAAACCATTACAACGCATTGCGCTGGGGGGCGCTCTAGGATAGGGAATAAGTTTAATTTACTATCCAACACCTTCCCTAGTGTCCACGGGGACTGGAGTTGAAATAGTAAATTAAACTATTCACTATCCAGCACCCCAAAGCGCTATGCGTTGTAAAGGTTTTCGTTGTAAAAACCGCGTTGTAAAGGCATGCGTGGTAAAAGCATGCGTTGTAATGTCATACATCCCAGTGCTCCTAGAACAGGTTGTGGTAAAGATGATAAAAAATATCTTTAACAACTGGTGCAGTTGTTTACTTGTTCGCCCTCAGAGACCAATCTGCCTTAGAAGTTGCAGTTGAATTAACGTGTAATGCAGCGCTTGTGCACAGTGAGTGCATACAGTGAATAATGGTGCGGGAGCTATACTCCAATTTATTCTTGTGTTGGTTCAAACGCTTTAATATAATCATTGTTTTAGTTCAATGTTTAGTTTGTGTTTGTTCTTTATAGGTGATTGCTGTGCCATTCCCACATAACAAAGGCAGATGGTAAACTGTCCCTATTACGCAAGCACTGCCACAGACTGAGCTGGGTTTGTGTACCTAAGGTGCTAATCCAGCTGTGGGCAGTTCTTGCCGACAGTGCTAACCAGAGATGCACGGGTGTGTTAAGTGCAGTAGCGGTTGCTATCACACATCAGTGGTAGGGGCAGGCGTGGGGGAGGGTTAAAAAAGAAAATCGAAGAATCAAATATAAAAAAACATCCCTTGCTGACATCCACCCATCCTCCGTTCTTCTTCCAAAATAGCAGGAAGAGGAAGCAACCAGGCTTTCAAAGTCCTCTAGCCGGTCACAAAGCTTCTGATAGCAGCATAGTGATTGGTCTGAGCGCTGTGGATCAGTGCTCAGATTGGGACTTGGGGGCCTGGACATGTTCCACACCAGGCTGTGCATTGCAGCCTGGTGAACATGCAAAGTACGCATGACTGTTTGGCCGGCCTACCACTCCTCCCCTGCTCTTTGGGCAATGCAGCCCAGCACCCCCGACAAGCACTTGGAGATCCACTAAGGAAAAATAAAATGAAAATAACCTGGCGTTATTATCACTTTATTTTTTCTGTGGGCGACGCTCCTCCGCCTTAGTGGAGGAGCAACCAACGGTTAAGTGTATTGTGTAAAAAAGTTGAAACCTCCAACTCTAACGGGCTGTGTATGGCAGTGCTGCATGGAGACTTCCCTCTATTAATCATGAGAGAGTTTCTCAGAGCAGGTGTATGCTGCCTGTGTTTCCACTCTGTAACTTTAAGGGGCTGTGGTTCTGCTGACGAAGGGCTTTAATTTAATCTCTGATGTAACATGTCTCATTAGTTGAAATGCTGTCACCCCTGTTTTCTGCACTTTATGGGCGGATTACTACTTAAACAATCTGTGGAAACAGACACCTGGTGCAGAGTATTATTAAAGTACATTAAAGCTGCCCAGGTGGCTGGTACAAATCATCTTCTCTCACTTCCAAGGGACGTACTCTCCTTACCAGCTAGTAAGTCGTTTATTATTTAATGCCAAACACCCTGTCTTATGACAGGCGAATGCGGGTAGACAGGAAGTTACAAAATGTATAATTTCACACTCGTTCAAGTCTCATCATTTGAGAGGTGCCAGGATTCTAAATTAAAATTTTGGCACAAGCGGATGTGAAATGTGTCTTGTATTCAAAAGTCCACTTTTTAATCAGCCCTCCAGTCAGTTTTCTCTCAGCACTACCAGCAGGGTGGGAGCCCTATTCACAGACCATTGCTGCCTTTGTAGGTAAGGAGCATTTTAAAATGGAGTCTTCCGGGTAGGATGTGGTTTAGTTTGATGTGATTACATATGTTTTCCTGCTCTCTCTTTCTCGCACTGGTTTCTCAAATCCATGGGCGTAGCTTAAAGGGATGTGTTTGGGGTGTCACACCCCCATTCCCCCCAAATAATTATACTCTTGGCTTAGTAGTTCGGGTCTGGTATCTTCGAGTTGGGTCTGTTTATGCCTGTGTTGGTTTTCGCATCGTCCTGATCTCACTATGGTTTTAAATTGTTCATTTTTTGGATCAAGAACAATCACCCCTACAACGCAGACAACCTTGCACCATGGCGCAAGGGTGCCTGCGTTGGCACATTGCTGCCCATTGTGCGCCAGCACAGGGGACAAGGACAGGATTTCACCATATCTTGTAGATACAGTACATTCCTACCCTTTTCTGTCGACACTCAGTAGAACAGCAAGAAGGCTTGCTGAGCTACCATGCGTCAAAATATTGTAAATTAGGCCCTAGGCATATTTCTGAATTCTAAACATGCAGACATAAGTATGGTACCGCCAAATCCCTCCAACATGCATGGTCTGCTGTGTGAAAAGGAAACTGGGCAGTGGCTTTGGCTGTGCCCAGAGAGGGGTGCAATATAGGGTATACAGCAATTTTGCCACCAGCACGTCGCTGTCGGTGATCATGTTTCCAGCTTCTCACAAGCATCACTTCAAAAACAATAAAAATTAATGTGGTAGTGTTACTCCCCCTTAAAAAAAAGAATAAGGAGATGCAGAAGTGTTATGCCCCAACTCACATTAAAATAAAAAAGTTCAAATAGAAAAGGATCAACAAGCAATTGAAAAGAAAAATGTGGAAGGCCATAAAGTGAAGGTAGGTGTGGAAGACAACCCTACCTATGTTTTTGGCTACACCACCCACCCATATTTACTCTGCCAGCATCAACCGCACTTCCTCAAAATAACATATGTGGGCTAAGGAACGTAACATGCACAGTTGTTAGGGGAGAGAAAATATAGATGTGGGATAGGGAAAATCAAGGTACAATGTTAAAAAAGGCAAAAGTTGGGGTTTTAGCCAGGAGTCGCTGGTGTGAACTTCAATGGAGAAAGGACGGTACATTTAACCCTCGCTTTCTAGCAGAAAGTCCACACACACACACCAATGAATGTCCAGGTTCTGTAAAGCTGCTTACTAATTCTGCCCTAGCAAGAGAGTAACACTCTGGTGCAGACCACTGGTAAATGAAGCAGCAGGTTTCAAAGAAGTCAACCAGATAGGACAGTTTTATACAGCATGGGACTTCTACCTGCTGTAGCAGGTGTTTGAGCATTTTACAATTTCACTTGTTCTGCAGCATTCAAAGTCAACACCATCATCTGAGTGTTAAGAAAAGTGAAAGAGCATGATGTCAGGAGATTATTCCAGTGAAAAGAGAAATATACTGTTTAAATAAAAAAAGACTACCTTGCTTGAAGTTGCTCAGTACTGTACTGGTTGGTGTCTGTTGGGGTTGGTCACCAAGGCTGGAATAGGCGCAGGGCCAAGCCTCAAGCGGCCCATAGCCCATGGCCCGCTTTAACCTTTGTTTTTTTCCCTCTCTCTCTATCTCTGTTTTTAAATATATGTATAGATAGATAGATAGATAGATAGATAGATAGATAGATAGATAGATAGATAGATAGATAGATAGATAGATAGATAGATAGATAGATAGATAGATAGATAGTTTACCTACTGGTGGTTACTAGTAGGTTGTAATAGTTAGGACCTAGTTTCTAAGGAAAATGCATTTTTTTGTTTTGCTAATAATTTTGGTGCCCTTTGATGAATCTTCAAGAAATGTTCAAAACTAGTTTGACACACTTCAGCTGCTATCTAGAGAATTTCAGGGTGATTTGTCAAGCAAGGGTCAAGAAAAGGGGGGGTTCCCAAAACACTTTTTCCACGTGTAATTTCCCTTCGGGATTTTAGACACAACCACAGCCCCTAACCGCTGAATGGAATTACACCAAATTTGGCAGAAAGCTAGATCTTGGTCCAGAAAGAGTGCTTTTTGTAATTTGGTATAAATCTGTTCAGTAGAGTTAGAGTTATTAAAGAAAAAAGATGTATGCATATCTAGAGACACAGATCCAAGCGCCAACAGCAATGCTGTGATTGGTTGGCCGCAACCAGAGAGAAAAGTTGCGGCTCCCATTTTGTGCATTGGAACACGGTTCCCAATAGCCACCTCCCTCGGGTACCTGCAGGCCTCACCCCAGGCATCATTCTCTGGCCTACCCAGATCCTGTTCTCATCTGTGCCTGAGGTTGTCCAGTGGGGGCAGGCCATGCTCACGCAGTGTGGTGTACACCCGCGAAACCGCGAGAGTGTAGGGGTGAGGCCAACACCCTGTATTCAAGCGGTGATTCCTCTTCTACCTCCACCATTGCATCACTGTATTTTTTCAGGATGTATTGTCGTTGAAGGTATCTAAGGTATTGATTGCCCGCTAGTTTGTATTCGGCTTGCAGTTCAGGAAAGGGCACCAGTTTGCCCTCTCGCCAAACATTCCCAACATTCGCAATTCCCATGATATCCCACTTTCTGTGCCCTGCAATCTCTCTGAGCTGATTCAGAGCTTCTATTTCCCATTATGGGGTCACCAGGGGGTGCTTTCCCTGTCAACTCACAGTCCAAACTGCCTTCCTCCACCCGGTCATCACCACAGGTGTCTCTGGAGGGAGCCCTGTCAGCCTCCCATGACCATATGGCGCAGTTGCCCCTCTGGTTCCACCCGCCTATCAGCCATCAAGGATTGCTCTCATTGGTCTTCATAAAGCCAGTCATTCACCACCACCAAGTGGGCTGCCCAATAATAAAATTCCAGGTTTGGCAGGGCAATACCCCAATCCCAGGACTTTCGTGTCAATGTCGTCAGGGCAATTCTGAGGGCTGCACCACCCTGGAGCAACGTCCAATGGTCTAAATATTCTGTCTTGTGCCATATACGTTCTGAACGACGTAAGGAATTTGGGCAGATATATCATTTTGTGGAATGTTGCCCTACCCATTAACAACAGCGGAAGGCTACGCCAATGAATCATATCTCACCTGTATGCCTCTAGGACCCTAACTCGGTTTTTGCAGAGGAACCAGTTTTTGTTTTTAGAGACAAATATCCTGAGATATCGGGACATGGCTGGCTCTCACCCGATAGAGAATGGGAGTGGGGAAGGCTCCAAGTAGACAGCGGGTATGCCACTTAGTTATCCCAGTTTATGCATATTCCCAAGTAGTCCCCAAATATGCACAGGATCTCAAGTATTCAGGGGAGGTATCTGTATGGGTCTGCCAGATATAGGAGGATGTCATCTGCGTACAGAGAAATTGTGTCTTCCCAGTCTGGGTCCATCTCAGGATACGGAGCTGGGTGTCCCTCAGCATCCAATGTGCCAGCAGCTCAAGGGCCACCGCAAACTGCAGTGGGGACAGCAGGCTGCCCTGCCGGGTACCCCACTCTATCGGAATGACCTCTGACTGCATTCCATTAACCTTCACCTGGGCCTCCGGATCTCTGAACCCATCCGAGGAAGGACGGAACAAAGACCCTCTTTTCCAAGATTGCAAACCAATAGGGCCAGGCTAGGGAATAAAAAGCCTTCTCTGAGTCCAGTGACAGGATCATCGCTGATTCCACGATCCTGTGGGGGCACACAAGGCACCCAAACAGGCATTTAAGATTATATCTAGTCACCCTATAGTTGTATAAAATACATTTTAGGTTAATTTTTAGCAGTGTTCTAACTGCTTTGTAAAGGTTTTAATTAACCATGTACAAATACAATTATTTACCATTTATTTATTATTTATTGCGGTTTACCAGCATTGTGGATGAGCACTATGAGAGCCTGCCGGAATCCCATGGCAGCACTCCCTCCAGCTTCTCAGTCCTGACCATCTCCCCCATGTGGTGGGGCAAGGTGGGTTCTATGGCATTTGAAAAATTCCAGCGGAAACCTTTTCGGGCCCGGCACTTTCCTGCTCTTCAGGTGTGTCAGGGCCTCTGCTATCTCTGCATTTGTAATTTCGGCCTCTTTGAGTTCCTGGGCCTAATCCCGCAGTTTGGGAGTCAGGAGCTCCCTACTGAATTTGGCTAGAACCTCTCACCCCGTGGTGAGGCCTGTTCTAGAAACTACTATCAAGTATGTCGTGAAATACTTGGCTATGTCTGCAGGCATCTCTTTTGGGACTCCTTCTTTCCCCCCCCCCCACTCCCCCAATGATATATCCATGACTGCCCCTTCTCATGCCTCAGGAGCTGCCTACTAAATACAAAATCCATTCATTTGAGGGCTGAGAAATGGTAAAAAAATTGAACTAGGCTTTCGTACCTTCTGCAGGAGGCCCTGCTCTTGGCATCACTGCCTGCGTTTCTGACAGTGTTATCCCTCAAACTTTATTCAATAATTCCCTTCACTGTCTCAATCTTAAGGTGTAATAGGTCATAGAGACCAAAGGTAGACAGTAGAATTACAAACAGAAGGGGTTTGATCACAGAAGACAGTGCCTCTTCTCTGTGCACAAAGAACAATTGATGAACAGAATGCTGAAAAATGTCAAACATTCAACAAGTACAGGGATCTAGGCCCAAATCCATCGTTTTCTGGGCTGGATTGTTTCCATGAGGAGCAAGATCAATACTGATTTGAATATGGCTGGGTCCAGACTGGGGTGGCATAGTGAGAAAAAGAACAATGGATTAAACCCAGATCTCTTGACTGGGAGTAAGTGGTTGAAAAGTTTCAGCACTCTATCATCTTGTTGTGTTTGCTATGTACGCCTTAAGTGGACAAGAGTATGCCCAGACATGGGTTCCTTGCTCGCTGTGGCACTGTATTCAAGCTAGTCTTACTGATGAGGGGTGATACCCTGAAACCGGTCCCAGGATTCTTGTTTCCAGTGCAGGGAGGATCTTGCCTGGCAGTTCGGGCTGGACTGTTCCGATGAGGGCCAGGGTCAAGACTGATTGCATATGACTGGGTCCAAAGCAGGGTGGCATAGTGAGCAAAGGAACGATGGATTAAACCCAGATCTCTTGACTGGGAGTAAGTGGTTGAAAAGTTCAGCACTTCAGCCATTATCTTGTTGTGTATGCCCTCTTCTCTGTATCCCCCTTAAATTCTATACAACCCCAACACTAACTCACCCTTGTATCTACTCCTCTCTGCCACTCTCATTCTTTCACCTCTCTTTTCTCCATGCACGTTATGCATTCCTCTTTAGGTTTCTCTCTGTTCTTCTCCTCACCTCGATCCACAATTTCTACCAACTTTAGTCTTCATTCGCGCTCATCAAGCCACCCTATGCCTGCTATTCATCTCTCAGCCCACCACTTCAGTCTTTTACTGTTTCCCCCACCCTTATACTTGCTCCTATATATACACCACCTGCAAACCTCATTGCCACTAGGGTCAGATTGGCCATTCTGGCACTCTGGTCTTTTCCGGTGTGTTGCATGCTGGGAGTGCTTTCAGAAATTGATGGGCTGCCATGACCCAGCCCCAAAAGAACCCAATGGCCCCATTATACAAGCGGCTCGCGCAATCTTGGGCTGGTGGACATTTTTGCCAGGGCTGATATGTGTTTCCAGTCCAGCTTTGACTGTCCTTCATATTTCCAACGAATATCTACATCCAGGAGGCTGAGAAAGAAGGCTAAGTTGGAGACTTGATTAAATAGGTTTCTAGGGTTTTTGGAGAGCCTGTGTGGTCATGTCTGTCTGATGTCGATAGCTAGTTATCAGTGCAGCAAGTAGCCACATTGGATGCTTGGCCAAAGTCAACTTTTTCCTTGAATGTGTTCTGTCCCCGTGTGTGTTATTGAGGGAATATCTGACCCTTGGGCTGGTTCGGTTTCCTTCCTTAGGCGGCTGCACATTCAGAAGCCGTCAAGCATCCATTGCGAAAACAAAGCTTTCTAAATATAAACGACAACAACCTACAGGAAATAAGATAAGGTCTGCATATGCAGCAGCCTTTTCTTGTGCAGTATGTTGAAGATCCCAGTCACTCACATACAACAAAGGGAATCAGGAAAACACATCCCTGCAAAGGAAGACGGGAAGCCTAGCACAGAAACAGACAGCAACAAAGGAAGAGCATTACCTCAGCTGACACCGTAATGAAGCAGACACGTCCCGGACCAATAGTAGGACGGGAGCGATGTGCGCGCGAGCGCGCGCGTGCGTGTGACTGTGCGTGTTTTCTCTGGAGCGTATCATCTCTTTGTGTACAAAATGTGTGTATTTCTAGTTAGGAATGCACGAGAGCTGTGTGTACGCACCTTTGAGTTACCCTATTTTTGTCTTTTATTGTGCATTTTTAGGAATGATTTTATATTACCGTGAGTCTTCCTTCATCTGTACCGTTGAAAGAGTTAATTTGTATGTCTGTGTATCTTTACGAAAGTATTTCACTCCATTTTAATATTTTGTCATGTGTTTATGCGTATGGTGGGCTTTGTTCTGCATGGTTGTTTTCTGTACAGGTCTTTGTTTTTGCCTTTCTTTGTGTGTTCTAATCTCGGTGCTTGTTCGAGGTGTGTGTGCATTTGTGTCTTAGTTTTCTAAACGGCTGTGTCATTTACAATGTGCTACTTGCTTCTTGTCTTGTTATATAGAAGTCTTAGTTTTTGTTTATCTTTTGTTGTGCTTTTCTATTCTCGTGCATCGTTAGCTTTTTCCAGTGCCTCTGTAACTGTCTCTATTTTTGACCATCTTTGTGTTCCGTTCCGTCCAACGTGCTTCTGTCTGGGGGAAACGCGCGCGTGTGTGTTCATGCTGCTTCACGTACGTGTTACATACTGCGTCTTTGAGACTAGAAGATGTGCGGCGTGTGTGTGATTATATATTTGTATGTATTCATACGTCTGTTTGTCTGTGGTTTGGCTGAATACGTTTCCGCGTATTTCTGCTTGTACCTACCTACCCCTTTCACAGTTTGCATGCTTCTTTGTGTGAGGCGTGTTGAGTTTACGGTTTCTATGGAACAAGGGACTCCGAGAAAATGATTCCATCTCAGCAACATTAGGAAGCTTCGAACAGTCAGTCACCCCAACTCCATGAGGCTCCGCAGTACACCTCTGTGCATGAATCCTTGCTATAGCACACTGTATACATATGCCTACACGATAAGCCTATATATATATATATATATATATATATATATATATATATATGTATGGTATGTATGTATATATATATATATATATAAACACACATATATATATATATATATATATATATATATATATATATATATATATATATATATATATATATATATATATATATATATATATATATATATATATATATATATATATATATATATATATATATATATATATATATACATACATACATACATACAAACACCCTTATGAAGTGCCGCTAAATTATAACCTAGAGATACCCCCATGGTTTACCAGCACGATTTAAACACTCTGTAACTCTACATTTCATCCGGAAATGCCACCTAAAATAAACCATCACGGTGTACCTCCAGGATGTACCATCACGTGATACCACGAGAATTGACTCCCAAGACATATCTCTACCAACAGAGGCCTGTTATATTCGTCCACAATACAGCAGCTGCGCTATCTCCAACAATATACCGCCCGTGTGAATTCACCTGATGTGCTTTCATGATATACCTACTCATCAGACCATACGCTGTCCTGGAACACTGAAAGTTTTAGGGGCATGCAAACCTTGACCTACCGTCAACACACTGCAAGGGTTGCAACAGCGTGCCCCCCACTGGAAGATGAAGGCACGAGGGGCTGGACTTCAGTTTCCACCTGTGACCTTACACCACAAAAAGTCAGGCGCCAACGACGGCAGAAAGGCTGGATTTCAATCGCCACTTCGCATCTTATAGGACTCGGAGACCTGTAGAGTGATGGCCGTAAGTCTGGACTTCGAACTCCACCTGGCACCCTAAAGGAGTCCAAATCACAGGTCCTGGCACCAGCGAAGGCAAAACGATTGGATTTCAAACTCCAGATGGCACACTGCAGTGGTAACAAAGAGACAGGCTACCATTGCAGGGAGTGGGAGTTACTGAGAGTCGGTCTAAAAAGAGCGCAGTGGTTGAATGAAGAGTGAAGCGCTGGGCTCAGAAGTGATGGCCAGGAGTGTCGGTGAGCGACTGGCTCCAGGGTGAATGATGCTCGGACGCTGGGCTCTCCGGTGTGATGCTGAGTGCTGGGGTCAGGTGGGATGCGGAGTGCTGGGATCAGGCGGGATGCTGAGCCCTGGGCTGGGACTTGTACTCGGGTACCAGGCACAGGAGTGATGCTGGGCTCAAGAACAATCCTGGGGTGCTGGACTCCGTGGTATTGCAGTGCTCCTGGTCCCAGAGGTGGTGGTCCTCGAATGTGAAGGATGCTGCGGTGCTGGGTTCCGAATCGAGCTGCTCGGCTGAACTCAGAATGGGGACGAGATGTGGGAGCCGCATTGGTGGTAGTTGCTGGTCTCGAGGTGCTGGCTCCGTCACCCGTCCTCGATGCCCAGCAGTTTCCTCTCGCGGCAGATGCCAGCCTCAGGATCCCATCTGCTTCTTCAGCTTGTCACATTGCTCTATTGTTGAAACTGACAGGACGATCCTTCCGAGGAAGTCCCCGCCTCGCTGCCTGCATCATAACCTCGCCAGAGCCAATCAGAGCCTCCCTCCTCCACAAGTTTTGGTACTTGGGAATACTGCTTCTTAAAGCGCCAGAGACTAATTTGCAGGTGCTATCTGAACATTACAAAAATGCAAGAATGGTTTTCTGCATTCTCAAAAGTATATGCCGCATACCCACTTTGTACAGGTTTTCTTTCTCTTATACAGTGCATAGCTAAATGCAAAATGCTAAACTCGTATTCGGGTAGGCACTGGCATGACAACAAAGAAAAGCGGGCTGGGATTTCACACTTGGCTCCTTTTCAACCCCTGGCCACTCTTTCGATGGTGCATCTAGCGTGAAGGCAGGAGTTCCGTCTCTATCTTTAGACATTTACATGGCTAGAAACTGACATTTGCTGTTCTCTCAACAGATCACATCTCGAAGGAAGATTCGTTTTAAGTCCCCATACCAAGGCAGATCCAGGCTACTCTCTGAGGAAGGGCAGAGAAAGACCACTATCTTTATTGTTTCAGAAATTTGCCTTACAACTACATTTAAAATACAAAAGGCATTGCAACTAAATCACACAAAATAATGTGTTCAAGTGCCAAGAAAAACACGCAAAATCATGCAATATGTATCTAACCTCTTTGATAAAAGTGAAAAGCACTTGCTAGTACTAATCCCAAAGTGCAGGGATAATAACATTATGGTTTTTAATCACTGGAACTTTTTGTGCAATTAACAAGGCCACAGATTCCTGTGATGCTCAAAACAATTTTCCATTGGAGTATATCAACTCGGCAAGATAATGACAATCATGTTGTCATTAAATAAAATAGCATAAAACAATTAATCCGATTCACTAAGCCTAACAATAAAATATCTTGCAGTGTTTAATCAGCAAAAATCCTTGCAAAGCAAAACACGTGCACAAAGGAAGTACGTACGTGCAATTGCTCATAAAGCTCGAAATGCATAGTTACATCGAATACAGGGAATGTCAATAACTTAAAGCAGCTATTATTCATATATATATATATATATATATATATATATATATATATATATATATATATATATATATATTCACTGAAAAAACCATAGGTTATAGACCATATATAGTTAGGAATTAGCATTTAAAAAACCTTATTTTACTCACACAAAACCATTGAAATTCCATATATAGTTAGTTGCACTAACTATATATTGCGCACCCGCAATCCACTGCTGATCATGTCACATATTACATCATTCATGACATGGTCAGTGACATCACTGATGACATCACTGATGACATCTCAAATGACATCACTGATGACATCACTGATGACAACATCCAGTGACTATGTTTCTGTAAAGTTAAAATATGTCTTACATATTGAAGAATGAGTGGATGTATAAGTGTCTGGACGAAGGATTTAGTAGGTGCATGACTGAATGTATGAGTGAGTGATTAAATGTGTCTCACTGAGTGCATGGGTTAGTGACTAAACTGTCTTAATTTGTGCATCATTATGTCTGTTGTTCTGTAAACTGCTGCATGTGTTGATCAGTAGCTATATGAGTAACTATATGGGTTATTGATTGATTGCCCAAGTATTTGCATGGGAGACTGAGTGTGTGTGTGGCTGGATGGGAGGTGTGTGACTCTGTACAGATCAATGTGTACTTGTATCAATGATTGTATAAGAGAGTAAGTATGTGTTAGTATATGGTTGAAAACGTAAGGTGCTCTATGTTTAACTGTATAGAGTAGAAAATGGAAGTGTGATTGATTCTTTACAGGACTGACTAGGTGTGTGAGTAACTCCATGGATGAGTGGCAGAGTGTGAGTGTCTGTATAGGTGTATGAGTGCATATGATTGTGTTGTAAACATGAGTGATTGTATGTATGAATGATTGTATGGGTGAATGAGTGAATGTGTGTGTAGACGTAGGAATCAGTGAGTACGTATGTAGTAACTAGTATTGGTGTGTCAATGGTTTCAAAAATTATACTCTGTTTTTAACACTGGGTGAAACAGAGGTTATATTAAAATGTGAAGAGATGCATTGTATTGTCACATGAATAATATCATCAGTGATGTGGTCATTGATGTCAAATGAGATGTCATCAGTGATGTCATCAGTGATGTCATTTGAGATGTCATCAGTGATGTCATCAGTGATGTCACTGACCATGTCATGAATGATGTAATATGTGACATGATCAGCAGTGGATTGCGGGTGCGCAATATATAGTTAGTGCAACTAACTATATATGGAATTTCAATGGTTTTGTGTGAGTAAAATAAGGTTTTTTAAATGCTAATTCCTAACTATATATGGTCTATAACCTATGGTTTTTTCAGTGAATTTTCAAGGTTTTGTAAATGCTAATTCCTAACTATATATGGTCTATAACCTATGGTTTTTTCAGTGAATTTCAATGGTTTTTTAATAGCAAATATCATAAGCTGTCGAATGTCAAGTACGTGGTAAGTGAAAACATTTTCGTGTTTATGCACACTGATCTGCTTTGAATGGTGCCCCCCCCCTCATTTCTATTAGGAGTACTCTCTCTTTGCAGATAGTGAAAGGTAGTTAACGCAGGCCTTTGCCCCCGTTGTAATCCGTCGTGCCTGCTTCTCTCTCCATTTGATTGATTGTTATCCAAGTATTTACTGTTTTAGAATTAGTTCTCTTTGGTTCATTCTCTATTTACAAACAAACACAGAGTCGCAATACTCTGTTTAGTCTTTGCAGATAACGAAAAATCGTGTAAAAAAAAGAAAAGGAATCGAGCAAAATCAGTAGGCCACTAATGGGATCTCTTTTTGACCTCGCTAAAATAGAAACATTAGGAACAACCCCTCATGACAAATACAAAACTAGTGAGATGAACTGAACTCCACACAATGATGGCTGCAAAACAGCTCGGCTCCGCCACCCACCCCGCCCAAAATAACGATAAAGAGCGGCTGCCATGATTGGTTGCGGAATGGCCACGACGGAGCTACGAAATGATGCTGCTCTCATGCTAACCCCAGCTTCAGTCTGAAACATCCAGAAACACTGTAGACTACCAATTCGATCAGTTCCGGTAGCGCCCCAATGTAACCCGGTAGAGAAGAACTAGCCCTCCCCTCTTTGACTGATGGTTCTTGTTGCCTGTCCCTTCTGTTGTCATTTAACAGAACTATTTAGCCTGCTGAAAGGGGTTGTGTTCCGACCGCTGGTTGGTGGAGACATTTTGACTATATTCTGGACCTGCGTTGTCGCGTAATGCGTCATATGACGCGCCGCGTTAGCGCATCCGGAAGTCATCCGGGGCGCGCAGCGCGTAACGTAAGCATAACAAGTCATGTGACTTGTTAATAAAACTTTTCATTGGTTCATTTTACTTTTCTTATTGTAATGATGAAAGGCTTGGTCATATGACCTAAAAATTACGCTTTTCATTACTTCCGAACATTATTTTTTCTTAAATATAGGTTATAATGTTCCAGACTAATGTACTTTCCCGGAAATTTTACAACTGTCCTGCAAGTAAAATATATTCTTTTTTCGAGAAAAAGAGCGTTTCTTCGTCCCATGATGGAGCCGTTGAGCAAAAGAGGGTCGACCTGCTGTCTTAGTCGCCGATACGCCTGAATATGAGATTCTTATCGATCACTTTATGTTGCAGGAATAGAAAACACAACAGCCCTTGACCATTTATCTTTACTGCGTTCCTTCGTATTATACCTTTTACCCTTCATGTAATTGGTCTGCTTTATTTCACTTGCCTTTTAATGATTCTAAAACAGTGACTATTATTACAAACTTTACCAATGTATATACTACTACCATGTTTTCTTTTAAAAACCTTTATTGTGAAAATTTCATTATACAAATACGAGCCTATAACCACGTGGGCCGGCCACGGAGCAAACTGTAATCGTATATGATGAGTAGACATTTACACTGTAGAGGAACGTAACGGGCGGGCCATTAGGTTGCAAGAACTAAGGTGTCTAACAGTTACGGAATCGGTGGACGTACATTTTATAATTAAAATACGACAGGGCCAGTTACAATAAAATTATCTAGATATACATTTGCGGGCAAGTACCATGGGTGACGTTAATTCGAACTTTCAACAGTACAGTAATCAATAACACATCAGAACTTAATATCAATAGGGATGTCGAAATATTCAATCAATTCTCGTCCCCGCCCGCCATGTGCTTCAAAACTGCATACGTATCTCGTGATTTCAAGGTTCTGCAACCAGTACACAACAAGGAGTTACGAGTCCCATTTATTCCGGCGCCATTTTGGGCGAGGACGGGCAGGTCCAGGATATAGTCAAAATGTCTCTACCAACCATCGACTATGATGATGTTCATATGCTGTATTTATTAGAGTAACACTCATCTGTCCACATGAAATTAATTTGCCACAATCTAAACATGTCATTTTAATCTTTCCAAAGTTCTTCTAAAAATTTGGGACCGTTTCCCTTGCCTCTGAAGCTCTCAGTGCCACTTCTTTGATGAATGTACTAGCAGGTCAGGGGTTCTCCTCCAAATCTCTCTTTTATGCAGCACTATAATTAATTGGTGCCACCTCTCCATATGACGATGCATGGTATAGTTACCACAACTATATTTTTTTTCGGTTCCTCTGGAGAGTTCATCGTGGCAGATGAAGCGTGTAACGTACCGGGCATTTACCTTTTTTTGCATGTACAGGAAAGGAAAAAAAAATCGAGCGTCCGAGTTCTAAGGTGTCCCAGGGCCATTTTAGTGGACCAGGCCCAAATCCAAAGAACAGGCCGCCATTTTGAGAGTCCTGTTGCAGCCGCCTGTCGCTGTAGCATCAAGAGCAGCCGAAACTCAGCTGAATGGCAACTGAAACGGTAAAGGGGCGCCCCACTACAGCAGACGAGCCAGGCCCAAATCCAAAGAACAGCTATCTCACAGGCTAATGGGGCGACCCACGCCGAGTTTCAGCATTGTAGGATGACCACACAAGTACAGCAACTTGCTAGACATCACCTCGGTGCCATCCGGATCTCGGCGCCCCACTGCAGATGAAGTGCCTCTCAACTATGAAACCACCACGGTGACATCCGGATCTTGGCGCGTTGTGCTGCCTTCGGCCTATTCGCACATCGGTCCGCTACTGACGCCATCTCACAGGCTAATGGGGCGACCCACGCCGAGTTTCAGCATTGTAGGATGACCACACCAGTACAGCAACTTGCTAGACATCACCTCGGTGCCATCCGGATCTCGGCGCCCCACTGCAGATGAAGTGCCTCTCAACTATGAAACCACCACGGTGACATCCGGATCTTGGCGCGTTGTGCTGCCTTCGGCCTATTCGCACATCGGTCCGCTACTGACGCCATCTCACAGGCTAATGGGGCGACCCACGCCGAGTTTCAGCATTGTAGGATGACCACACCAGTACAGCAACTTGCTAGACATCACCTCGGTGCCATCCGGATCTCGGCGCCCCACTGCAGATGAAGTGCCTCTCAACTATGAAACCACCACGGTGACATCCGGATCTTGGCGCGTTGTGCTGCCTTCGGCCTATTCGCACATCGGTCCGCTACTGACGCCATCTCACAGGCTAATGGGGTGACCCACGCCGAGTTTCAGCATTGTAGGATGACCACACCAACTTGCTAGACATCACCTCAGTGCCATCCGAATCTTGGCATCTCAACGCCTAGTGGTATCTTCCATACAAAAAATATTGTTACGCTGCCTTTGGCCCCATTCGCACATCAGTCCGCAACTTAGACATCACCTCGGTGCCATCCGGATCTTGGCATCTCAGCGCCTTGTGGTGTCAGTCAGAAAATATTGTTGTGCTGCCTTCGGCCTATTCGCACATCGGTCCGCTACTGACGCCATCTCACAGGCCAACGGGGCGCCCCACGCCGACTTTCAGCATTGTGGGATGGCCACACCAGTGCGGCAACTTGCTACACACCACCTCGGTGCCATCCGGATCTTGGCATCTCAGCGCCTTGTGGTCTCTTCTACACCGGAAATATAGTAGAAAATATTGTTGCGCTGCCTTTGGCCCCATTCACACATCAGTCCGCTACTGACACCATCTCACAGGCCAACGGGGCGACCCACGCCGACTTTCAACATTGTAGGATGGCCACAGAAGTGCGACAACTTACTAGACACCACCTCGGTGCCATCCGGATCTTGGCGCGTTGTGCTGCCTTCGGCCTATTCGCACATCGGTCCGCTACTGACGCAAACTCACAGGCCAACGGGGCGCCCCACGCCGACTTTCAGCATTGTAGGATGGCCACACCAGTGCGGCAACTTCCTACACACCACCTCGGTGCCATCCGGATCTTGGCGCGTAGTGAAGCTGCAGCAGCTGCAAATAAGCTTCAGACAGTGTTACAACCGCTGCTCAGAACTCTCAACTATGACACCACCTCGATGCCATCCGGATCTTGGCGCGTTGTGTTGCCTTCGGCCTATTCGCACATCGGTCCGCTACTGACGCCGCCTCACGTGCCAACGTATTTTCTCCGCATTTTATACCCTATGCCGCATAACAGGTCATGTGACTTGTTTATAAAACTTTTCATTGGTTCATTTTACTTTTGGTTTCCTAATGATGGAAGGCTTGATCATATGACCTAAAAACAACACTTTTCATTGGATGAAAACTTTTTTTTCCCCCAAACGATGAAAGCCCCACCTTGTTTCTGGATGTTTCAGACTGAAGCTGGCGTCACCATGAGAGCACCACCATCTCGTAGCTCCGTCGTGGTCATTCCGCGAGCAATCATGGCAGCCGCTCCCCACCAGAAGCCTGCAGGAGTCGGGGCCCCCAAAACTTTTGATGAATTCTCAAGGCGGAGGGGACGCTTTCGAGAATGGGGTCCAAGACCTAGCAGACAAGCGTCCGATTTCCAAGGTGTCCCAGGGCCATTTCAGTGGACCAGGCCCAAAAAGGAAACAGCCTGCCGCCATTTTGAGAGTCCTGTGACAGCCGCCTATCGCTGCACCGCAAGAGTGGGCGCAACTCAGCTGAATGGCGGATTTTGACACAGTGGACCAAAAGCGGACGGAATGGCAACTGAAACGGTAAAGGGGCGCCCCACTACAACAGACGAGACTCCACCTGGAGAGGCCCGTTCACGCCGCCTCCCCCGGGGCGCTCCACGCCGTTATTCGGAGCAGCATTGTAGGATACCAAAACCAGTGCGGCAACTTACTGGACATCACCTTGGTGCCATCGTTCTGCTGCCTTGGAACTATTCGCACAACAGTTTGCTACTGATGACCCACCCCCCGCGACGCCCCACGCCGTTATTTGCTGGGTGGCAACTTACTAGACATCACTTTTGTGTCATCTAGATTTCGGCGCGTTCTGCTGCCTTGGAACTATTCGCACAACAGTTTGCTACTGATCACCCACCCCCCGCGACGCCCCACGCCGGAAATCTGGACGTTGTGCTGCGTTGGGACTATTCGCACAGCCGACCGCTACTTCGTTGTTTTTCTCTAAAAATGTTTATATGTTATTACTATTTTTGTTTTCTTGTATATATTTATAAATTATTAAAGTTTTATAATCTTACTACTTTGTCGGAGTGCTATATATTTTTAATGTGACACATAATTGTAAAAACTTTGATGTACAAAGAGTCATCCCTGGAATCTTCCGCTTCACGCTCGGTCCCCTCCCCAATCACAATACAGGATGGTTTTCAGATAATAGCAACGCTTCTGCTGTGACGGATCTCATCGAGTGTGGGCCTTGATCTACTATAACTCCTTTGAAGACGGGTGATTCTTTACAGCTGTGGCTATAAACTACATCTGCAGGGCTAGCTGATAGCCTAGGACCGGCCTGGACAATCGGACACAGAGGAAAAGGAGTGTCAGAGGGTGCGGTAGTGAATAGGGCGAAAGGGAGGTGTCGGGCGGGCACAGGGTGTGATTCTCAGGGAAGAACAGCGCAGATGGGGGGAGGTTTATTACCCATGCATAAAACAGAGAGCGGGGGTGACCACTGCCTGGGGGAGATGCTTGCGAGGGTGGGGAGCCATGCTAAGGATCGACAGCGTGCACAGAGTGGATCTGGTCAAGGCATCTAAAATGGCTGCCGTGCACGACAAAAGTGTGGCATTTGAAAAAAGACAAGATGGCGCACACAATGTTTTTCAACAATTCCTGATTTCCTTCGAATCGAACGTTAACAGACGTTGGGGCATATTACCAAAGTTAAGCGATATTTATCCCTAACGATGCATTGCAAAGATTTTTTTACCGTCAGAAATTATCGCAGATAAACCTTGCTATTATCAAGGTTTATCGCAAATACGATAAAAAACGAGCGCAATGCATTAATATCGCTGAAAACTCCGCGATATTCATGCATTACCGAGCTAATGCTCTTAGCCATGTTATCCACCTCCCATTGGATAACATGGCTAAGAACTGCTCAGGGCAGCTGTTACTTTTTGGAGATATTCGCGCTTATCTCGAATATTTCCAAAAGTTGATAATAGGAGATAGCGATGTTAGCGACTGTTTCCAGTCGCTAACATCTTGGCATGCCCACTTTGCATGTCATTAGTGATAAATATCACTCACATGCAAAGTGGGGCCCAAGATGGTCGCTATCTCCTACTAGCCGTCGCTAACTGGTGCTAGCAACAGCTACGTAATACAGATATAATTTTATCTCCGCGAAGCGGAGCGCTGTTACAGATATATATCTTGTTTTTGAACGTTAATTTCTCAAAATGCACTGAAGCACATATATTGAGACCTAGCAAAGGCACATCGGGCTACCAGTCCCTAATATTTTACCAAGTTTCGTGCAAATCCATTCAGCCGTTCGATTATTATTATTATTTTTTTTTTTTGCCCCGCGGGGCCCTTTTAAAACCTCCACATCAAACCTAGGGGATCAGCGAGGATCTACTATGCCCCCTTATGGTCATTTGCCCCTTCGCTTTGGCCTCCTCTTGTCTCTCGATCCTACCGAGAGACAAGATGGCGGCCGCTACGGACTGTTTGGAATGTTTACAGACACCGGAGAGCCAATCAGCTTCGCTTCGCAAAGCTCCGTAACGCGAAAAGTACGCGAAGCGGTCCGCTGTTACAGATATATATCTTTTTTTGAACGTTAATTTCTCAAAATCCACTGAAGCACATATATTGAGACCTAGCAAAGGCACATCGGGCTACCAGTCCCTACAATTTTGCCAAGTTTCGTGCAAATCCATTCAGCCGTAAGATTATTATTATATTTTTTTTTTTTTGCCCCGCGGGGCCCTTTTAAAACCTCCACATCAAACCTAGGGGGTCAGCGAGGATCTACTATTCCCCCTTATGGTCATTTGCCCCTTCGCTTTGGCCTCCTCTTGTCTCTCGATCCTACCGAGAGACAAGATGGCGGCCACTACGGACTGTTTGCGGCCACTACGGACTGTTTGGAATGTTGACAGACGCCGGAGAACCAATCAGCTTCGCTTCACAAAGCTCCGTTGCGCGAAAAGTACGCGTCCTAGGCCGCTGCCCGGTCCGCGCTTACAGATATATATCTTTTTTTAAACGTTAATTTCTCAAAATCCACTGGAGCACATATATTGAGACCTACAAAAGGCACATCGGGCTACCAGTCCCTACAATTTTGCCAAGTTTCGTGCAAATCCATTCAGCCGTTCGGGCTAAAAGTGAGGCCAACCGCCCTATGGAAATTAACATGGGAAAAACGCGTTTTGGGACCCCCCTTTTTTCTCGGCCCCCCCTTGACGAACCCCCCCCAAATTTTCAAAGGCTGCTCAGAAACAAAATGTGCCATTTTCCTGAAAATTTCAGCCAATTCCGTCCACAAACGGCAAAGTTATTAGACATAGAATTTTCAAAAATCCCATAGAGAAAAAATCCTAACTATATATACCTACTGGCGACCGCCAGTAGGTAATATATATATATATATATATATATATATATATATATTACCTACCGGCGATAGCCAGTAGGTATATATAGTTAGGATTTTTTCTCTATGGGATTTCTGAAAATTCTATGTCTAATAACTTTGGCGTTTGTGGACGGAATTGGCTGACATTTTCAGGAAAATGGCACATTTTGTTTCTGAGCAGCCCCTGAAAATTTGGGGGGGTTTCGTCAAGGGGGCCGAGAAAAAAGGGGGGTCCCAAAACGCGTTTTTCCCCTTCATTTTTCCATAGGGCGGTTGGACTCACTTTTAGCTCGAACGGCTGAATGGATTTGCATGAAACTTGGCAAAATTGTAGATATGGTTTGCCCGACGTGCCTTTGCTATGTCTCAATATATGTGCTCCAGTGGATTTTGAGAAATTAACGTTTAAAAAAAAATATATATCTGTAACAGCGCTCCGGTGAGCGCCCCGGTTCGCGTACCTGACGCGTAACGGAACTTCGCGAAGCGAAGCTGATTGGCTCTCCGGTGTCTGTCAACATTCTAAACAGTCCGGAGCGGCCGCCATCTTGTCTCTCGCGTCCCGGTACGCGAACCGGGCAGCGAACCGGGCAGCTAACCGGGCAGCTAACCGGCAGCGTAGCTGTCAACATTGTAAACAGTCCGAAGCGGCCGCCATCTTGTTTCTCGGTAGGTTCGAGAGACAAGATGTGGTGAAAAACGAAGGGGGAAATGAAGGAAAGGGGGCAAGGTAAACCCCTCCTGACCCCCTAGGATTGATGAGGGGGATATTAAAGTCCCCCGCGGGGCAAAAAAAAAAAAAAATAATAATTTTGGGATTTTTCGCGGTAGAGGCGCTTCCCGGTACGCGAACCGGGCAGCTAACCGGCAGCGTAACGGGAGTCCGCCATCTTGTGTTTTTGGAGCGTCCGGTTCGCGTACCGGGTAGCGTCCCGGTAAGCGTAACAAGGGGAAAACCAAGAGAAACAGTAAAAAAAAAATTAAGGGAATAGATTTCCAGCAAACTTTGAAAAATTGTAGCGACTGTTTCTTTGATGTGCCTTTGCAAGGCCTCAAGATATGTGCACGTGTGGATTTTGTCTAATTAAGGTTAAAAAAATATATATATCTGTAAGCGTGCTCCGGCGCGCTTACGTTACGGGTTTTGTTTGCGCTGCGGAGCCGATACGTCACGGTTATGCGACGCGTCATGAGGCGTCTCACGTGGCTACGTGATACGTCACGTAATAAAGAATATATTTTACAGATATAGATATTAGCTTTTAAAAAAACAATGAAATTCACTGAAAAAACCATAGGTTATAGACCATATATAGTTAGGAATTTGCATTTACAAAACCTTGAAAATTCACTGAAAAAACCATAGGTTAGAGACCATATATAGTTAGCTGGACATTTTATTGACATAAAACCAATGAAATTCCATATATAGTTAGTTGCACTAACTATTTATCGCGCACCCGCAATCCACTGCTGATGATGTCACATATTACATCATTCATGACATGGTCAGTGACATCACTGTTGACATCACTGATGACATCTCAAATGACATCACTGATGACATCATGACACACCAATACCAGTTACTACATACGCACTCACTGATTCCTAGGTCTACACACACACATTCACCCATACAATCACTCATACATACAGTCACTCATTATTACAACACTATCATATGCACTCATACACCTATGCAGACACTCACACACTGCCACTCATCCATGGAGTTACTCACACACCTAGTCAGTCCTGTAAAGAATCAATCACACTTCGATTTCCTCATCTATACAGTTAAACACAGAACACCATACTTCAGTGACATCACTGATGACATCACTGATGACATCTCAAATGACATCACTGATGACATCACTGATGACATCTCAAATGACATCACTGATGACATCATGACACACCAATACCAGTTACTACATACGCACTCACTGATTCCTACGTCTACACACACATTCACTCATTCACCCATACAATCACTCATACATACAGTCATTCATTATTACAACACTATCATATGCACTCATACACCTATGCAGACACTCACACACTGCCACTCATCCATGGAGTTACTCACACACCTAGTCAGTCCTGTAAAGAATCAATCACACTTCGATTTCCTCATCTATACAGTTAAACACAGAACACCATACTTTTTCACACATATACTAACACATCCTTACTCTCTTATACAATCACTGATACAAGTACACATTGATATGCACAGAGTCACACACCTCCCAGCCAGCCACACACACACTCAGTCTTCCATACATCCACTCATTCTTCAATATGTAAAACATATTTAAACTTTACAAAAACACACAGACACTAGATGATGTCATCAGTGATGTCATTTGAGATGTCATCAGTGATGTCATCAGTGATGTCATTTGAGATGTCATCAGTGATGTCATCAGTGATGTTATCAGTGATGTCATCAGTGATGTCACTGACCATGTCATGAATGATGTAATATGTGACATCATCAGCAGTGGATTGCGGGTGCGCGATATATAGTTAGTGCAACTAACTATATATGGAATTTCATTGGTTTTATGTCAATAAAATGTCCAGCTAACTATATATGGTCTCTAACCTATGGTTTTTTCAGTGAATATATATATATATATATATATGGTAATTAATGTTTCCAGCTTCCTGTATATTACTAACTAACGGCCGTAATGCCCTGAAATTAGAAACTACAGATTACAATTTTTTGCCCTCTTCTATTTTATAACAAAAGGGACAAGACACTTCTACTTGAGATTATCACATAAAACCTGAATAAAGGAATGATAACATTTCTGTGCGCTTTTACAAACTTGATGCAAAATAACAGAAGGTGCATGATGTCATATTTTCTCCCAAATTTACAGTCACAAAATTCACACCCCTTAATAAGCATAGCACATCGTAAAAGATATTCTCTGATAGGAAAACCTCACATTCTGGCCTTAATTTATAGAGTACGTCCCTGTTTAGGTTGGGGCTGGTCCAAATAATATTTGAACCCCAGTTCCATCTTATGATCAAAATAGACTTCCATTATACTACCTGGTCTTATTATTTTTTTATAAGTCTCTTTATTGAGTTTTACGTATAGAACACAGAACTTAAGAAGCAAACATTGCCACTTGACAGTCCCGACAAGGATTATTATACAAACATACGATAATGAATTAGCAGCATTAGTACGTTGCATTGACTGATAACATTCCCATTGGTACAAATAATGTGAGATTAACATTCCAGACATAATCTGGCGTAATAGGAGCCAGACCAGACCCCATGTGTAAGCACTGTCAACGATCCAGCAGTAGTCCTCCATCAGTGTCATTGGGTGCAGTTTGCGCTAGGAGGTACGTCTGGAGGGAAGACCAGATGTCGCTTGGGCAGGAGGAGGGTGACAGGAGCTTGGCATAGGTGTGCAATTGGTCTTGGCAAAATACAAGGTCTTTCAACCATTCTTTGAATTTGGGCGCCCTCCCTCTGCCCCATCTGCAGGCGACTCACCGTTTAGCTAGCAAGAATGCCAAGGAGCGTAACAAGGGGGATCATCAGGGACGTGTAGGCCGGTAATCTGGCCGAACGCCTCCAATACCATCGTCCAGTAGCACCAGATGTGGATGCAGCCTCAAGCTAGGTGTCTAATATCCGCCTCCTCCCTCCCACATCGCTCTGTATCTCGTAGGTGAAGGCGCATAAGACGTGCAGGTGTATAATAAAGGCGGTGAAGGTATTTGTAATGAATGATACGCAGTCTCCTGCTGGCTGTTATTTTCCCAGTCTGCTGACAGAAGAAGGACCACTGTTCATCATGTTACCATAAGGTATTAATGGTCAAAGATGCTTTGTGTGTCTAAGGCTTAGGAATCTGTAATATTTTATATGATTGTTCTTTTCCCATTTAATTAGTTATTATTGCCCCTTTGTCTTTTTCCCTTGTCTCTCCGTTTTATTTGTGTTGATTGTTAGTGTGTTTTTCAATTGGTTATGTATATTTTTGTGGTTGTAAAGTAAATTCATATTTATGTTTAATCAACTTTCCAAGTTATTTGCGTCCTTCCAGTGTTTCTCTTCTTTTTCATATTAAATGTTACCCTTTGTCCATCCTCCCCATTTGTGTATATTGATGTTTGTCTTTATCACTTTCAGCCCTGACGAAGTTCTCTTCGAGAACGAAACGCATTGGCTTAACCTTTTGTCTTAGAATCAACTTACAAATTTGATTATTAAAGAACTTTGAAAATTCTACGGTCAATTCCTGGACTTTTTTCATCCTGTGCACACCATTCAATTATCCACATAGAATATTATATTAATTCCCAGCAACAGCACATCACCAACCACTTCCGGTCCCCATTCCCCACAAATGGTACGCAACACAGCCATCCCTATGGTACCCAACAGTGCAGTTGAGCTTGTATGTGAGGGGTGCCATCGTAAATAATACGAGCCATGTCAGTGCACAGTCAGCGTCTGTTCAACTGATACCTCTTCAACAGTACCCGGGCTACAGCCCAACACTGAAGAAAGCAGCCATCGATGTCAAAAGGACCAACATGTCCTAGAACAGCCCCTTGGATGTAAACCAAGCAAATCCCCCAACCTGCTTCCACCTGGCCCTGAACTGACACATCTGCATCCCCCTTCCGGATGACGATCTATGTGCGTCATGGGTGCCGGCTTTACTGCTAAGTGTACCAGATCATGCACTGATATGTCCAACCAGATTATCTTCTTTCTCTGACCGCAAGTGAAGGACTATGTAATCACCAAACCCAATGTAAACCTAAAATGCAAGCAGAACTTGCCAGGAGACATTCAACTTCTGTCCTTGAAGCACAGCAAACGTGGCAATCGAAATTACATAGCTGACATGCCTCTATTAACTTGAACTCGAAGTGTGACAAATGAGGCAATCCAGGCCCCTCAAGGCTAAAAGGATGGCTTGGGCAGAAGGCAATAGTCAACAACGATCTCAGTGCCTGCTGTAGTGGCTCTGTCTAAAATCCAGACAGTGCGACCTCGTGGCAGACTGTCAGAGGCACCGGTGGTGACAATTAGGTGACGATGCTGCGCACCAGAAAAAACACCCCGTCAGAATTGGCACAGGTGAACTTGCTGCTGAAAATAGCAGTGGTGTGCCATTGCGGAACCTTCGGAAGTCCAGACTTGACTTTCTCACCTTGTGGCTTTAAACAAGGTACAAATTTGACAAGTGCGTGTCCTGTGACTAACTAGAAGGGGAGAAAATGTAAGGGCCCCTCCCCCTGCCGTGTACATAAACAATTGTATGTCACATATACTAATCTGAAGATAACTTAATGAAAAAAAAGTCCTCCTCGTACCCCATCATGAGGAACATACAAGTCTTCTACCATTCTACCCATGTCGTTACTCATCCTGTCACCTAGGAGCTGTGGCCAGCCAGGACTATTGACTTTGTCGCTGTTTGGTAGTTGCATAAGGTAATTAAGCAACAACTGTGGCTATCGTGCAAGAATATCAGAATTCCACCATTCTGAACAGACCAGACTGTGCCAAGGGAGTAGTACCTACATGGGATTTTCAAATACGCTACACTTATCTGTGCATCTACCTTTCCCTCAGTGGATGGGGCCTCATTCATTCATAAATGCAATTGAAATTTTGAGAGGACAAACAGCACAGTCCAAACAGTTCATATTCCACACTGATCCTGCCCCGTCCAAGAGTCATGAACTCACTGTGCACAATATTGTGTAAGCTAGGCCCCCTTTAATGTGAATAACATTGATATAAATGGTATCTTGCAGCCTCTGACAATATGTGGCCCCAGTAGGGCCAAAATGTAGGTGGTATGAGAAAACGTTCCCAAACTATGGCGATTCATCCCCTGCGCGTGCCCCATGTTCAGAGCAGCACGGTTGCGCTGTGCCGTGCTCTCTCAACTCCCCACATTGCATGAGTGAAACCTGATACAGTTCGCAAAACTCACACCCGCCTCAACATAAGGGGAATCCTAGTTAGCCCAGTGGTCCGAGGACCTTCCTACCCTCCACTTGAAGGTCAGATCATGCCATGCCATCTGGGGCATTGTGACTGTAACTCGACCCAGAGGTACAGTGTGCTTCGCCGAGGCAAGTGAATAGCGGTCTGTCTACGGGTCCGCTGTTCCCGGTGACCACCTAGCTATCTATCCTTGCAAACTTGATCGTTCACGTGGACCTGGTGCACTTGACTGCACCACTGTACAACGTCCCTCTGCCCCGTGCCTGCCATACAAAGAGACTCTTTATACCAGAAATAACAGAAAACACGTAATATTCTGTCTTGACCCGTTTACGTTGCAAGCTGCAATGCTGCATTTGCCTTTGGTTACTGGGGAGAATCACAGATGCTAGGCTGATAATAACCAATTCAAATTATTGTCTGCTATTGCTGCTGCAAAATAGTAAAGCGCTTTATCTCACATGTGTGATTTTGTAAACTGCTGTTACCAGGTGTCAGTCACAGTTGCGGACCTGCGAGGAGCCGAACTTTTGACCTGCCCAAACACCTCACATTCCCCCTAAGAGCGTTCAGCTCACTGGGCCATTGTTGGTTCCATAAAACATAATAACTGCCAGGGCCTTCCTAACGCCACGCACCTCATCATTTTTCGCCCATTAAGCGCACTCAGCACCTCACCAGTTTTCAGCCCTGAGGCGCCCCAGGCACTGCCCCAGTTTGCGGCCATAGCGCATTTGGCACGGCAACAGATACACCCGAGAGGTGGATGTGTGCTTGGTCAAACCCGCAGAGTCCCCTTTGCCCCGGCATCCCCTTACAGCCCCGCAAACAGCGAATCACACCCACGGTATGGCTTAATTTGTGCAAGCAAAATTCTGTGAGTAGCATGGTGTGCCGCCGGACTAGTATTTTGCTGCTTCTGTCATTGCATACCAGTAACTGATGCAGCAAGAATCATACCTGACATGTCAGGGTTGTGGCTTTGTCAAGGTGTTCATTGCATAAGGTAAATAAGCGCAACTGTGGCTTGTAATTAAATTGAAAACTTTCCCTTGCAGCGCGTTGACACATGAGGCATGACAGTCACGCAATATGCAGTTTAAAGCCACATTCCAGTTCAATTATAAAGGCAATGGTTTGATCATTTCTCATCCCTGTATGGAGGCTCCGAGGAAACAACTAGCCCTGGGACGGTCAGCCTGGGTGAGGGGGGTATCTCAGGGGTGGATGACCTCCCATTTACGACCTCAGAGGTAGTGGCGGCGATCAGACACCTAACCCCTAAGAAAGCAGCCGGACAGGATGGGATTCCTGGAGATTTGTTGATGGTTGAGCCACAGGCTTGGGCTAAACTAATAGCCATAATAATGAATCTGATCACTAGGGGTTACCAGGTGCCAGATTCCTGGAAAGGGGCAGAGGTGGTAACCGTGTTCAAGAAGGGGGCTAGAGAGGACCCTGCTAACTACAGACCTATCAGTTTGATAGACATAATTCAGAAAGTGGTTGGCAGGGTCATCATCTCTAGAGTAGGAGATTGGATGGAGGAGGCCAGTATTCTTTCCCACTTACAAGCGGGCTTTAGAAGTAAGGTAGGGACGATGGACCAGGTCTTTCGCTTTTTTGCGATCTATTGGAAGGCAGTGACCATCAAGAAAGGTAGTTTATATATGGCCTTCATAGATCTCAAAACAGCTTTCGACCTGGTCCCTCGTGCAAAATTATGGAAAATCCTAGGGGAGATGGGTTTTCCCAGTGGACTCCTTAAACTAATCGTAAGGCTCCACGAGGGGAATTACGCGAGGGTTAGATGGGGATCCCAGGGTCAGTTAACAGATAGGGTCCCTGTGAGGAGAGGAGTACGCCAGGGCTGTGTTATGGCTCCGAAACTCTTCTCCCTATTTGTGAATGGAGTGGTGGACCATCTGAAGGGAGAGGAGACGGATGCCCCATCCCTGGCGGGGGAAAAAATCCCCACCTTACTCTTCGCTGACGATACCTTATTAATTTCCAAATCCCCTGTGGGCCTGCAAAAACTCTTGAACCGGTTTAGCTCCTTTTGTACCAACCGAGGCTTAACCATTAACACGTCAAAAACTAAATTGATGGCATTCTCCCCTTCCAAGAGATTTAAAAACAATTTTCTACTTAATGGTGTTCCTTTGGAGTTGGTTAAATCCTTTGATTACCTTGGTGTCCGGATAAACAGTCGTATGACCTGGAAGAATCATTTGGCCAAAATGCTACTCAGTCACCAAAGAGTATCCGGGGTGACTTTGAGGGAG
Organism: Lissotriton helveticus; assembly: GCF_964261635.1. Lineage (NCBI taxonomy): Eukaryota > Metazoa > Chordata > Amphibia > Caudata > Salamandridae > Lissotriton > Lissotriton helveticus. The sequence goes on from NC_136072.1 coordinate 528,128,474, forward strand.
CTCCGTGAATCAAACAGCAAGCCTGTCTCCCCTGCTATGGCTATTTACGAGGGCCAGATTCTCCCTGCGGCATTATATGGCTCTGAACTCTGGGGGTTCGAAAATGTGTCTGATTTATCGGCAGCGGAAAATATCTTCCTAAGGAAGGTGGTGGCTCTCCCTATTTCCACCCCATTGATCCCCCTGAGACTAGATCTGGGTAGAAGAGCATTAAAGGATTTGGTAAGGCTCCGCCCGTTGCTCTTTTGGACTCGATTGAGAAGAACTGCCGAGCTTGCAAAATACGCTGAAGGGCTGGACAATCTTCTGTTATTGGACACGGGCAAAAAAATAGTATGGCTGAATAAACTGAAAGACCTGGTTCTTAACCTAGGGTTAAGGGATGCATGGGAGTCACAATTGCCACCGCCCAAGGAAATGATTAAAAAGCTATATTGGGACTGGGTCCAGAATAATGCGCTGAGGGCTGCGGATGGGGGCCCACTCACGGACCGATTCCTGTTATTTAAGTGTGTGAGGAAATGGGAGCCCTTCCTCGATCTGATAACTAAACCCCTAGATCGTGCGTTATACCTAAAACTGCGATATGGGACGCTTCCAGTGCACGAGTTTACGGCGAGGTGGTCAAACCCTGGTGCCCGCCAGCGTGCATGCCCAGGTTGTGTGGCACCTAAGGAGTCTGTGGCCCATTTGTTTTTTGCTTGCCCAGCTTATAAAGGAGCTCGGAAACTTTGGTTGAAACCAGTTTGCAGGGAACTTGGGTTGAGGTGCCACAATCAGGCACTACGTGTTCTCTCTACGGACAGTTCATCTTCCATCATGATTTGTGGGGTTGCAAAATTCTTGGGTAGTGTGTGGTTGACGCGTTCCAGATTATTGAAACTATGTCCGGGGGTATAATGGTCTAATGCTGAATGCGCTGGTAGTATAAATTATGTTTATCTCTAGTTTTTATTTTGCCTATCTTGATAACTATTTAGGTTTAATCTATTCTTAGCTGTAAATTTTACTGGACATGCTATTTATTGTTTTAGCTATTCGTGTTTGTATGTATGCATTTATCTGTACTTTTATGGTCTGTGGTGACCGAATAAAGTTATCAATGATGATGATTATAAAGGTGGCTCACCTGATGCTGTTACACCGCATATTAACAGGCTGTCCTGCAATCTGACTGCCAGCTGACACGTAGTTAGTATACCTGAAGTGTTCCCCAGGTCGTTGAGCTGTACAGAATTAAATGTGACCCCTTGCTGGCAAGTCCCCAACCAATTGCCATAACAGGATAGGATGCTTCATGTCGATTTGAGTTTGCCATTTGTGTAGACAGGCCTCTATGTTCCCTGGCGACCTCAAGTACACTGCTTCATAAGTAAACCATCAACAGGGTGGAAGAGGCAGAAATCACGGAATTGTACCTCAACCTGGGCGTATGACGGAATTTCAATCAACCGTCGCCAGAGCCCTCTAACTATTACCAGAAATGCGAACCAAACAACTGCCGGACCAGCTGGCCTCTGATCCAATAAAGACCCACGTTGTCGCTGCTCTTCTGGGTAGCAAAAGAAATGGTTGTTTACTACCCAAAAGAACATCAAAATGTTTGATAACGCAATCCCTTGCGCACCCCGGGGCGTTAAATTGAGTTAATTAAACTTCTAGCAAACGAACCTGTCCCCGCTAAACCCATGGCCGGCCCCGAACTGTCACCGTGCCAGTATTCCCAAACACCCCATCATAGGGTGACGGCACCTGGCCTCCAGAAGTGAAACCTTGCCCTGAGCTTACTGACTACAGATAGTACAGGCTGCACAGATGCCACCAGGATCGAACCCAGCATGGGTGACCCAACCTATCTTCAACGGTACTGAGTGCAGCGCACCAGGGGGTAAAGTCTCCATCGATGGCCGTTTGGCATCGCCATACCTGGGCATTGTACGTTAAGTGGCTTAAAGCTGCCTTGTGAATAAGGCAAAGCAGCTATCGCCACCACAACGTCACAAAAAGTGACGTAGTTGTGGCGACAGGGGCCTGTAAATATGGCCCCTTGTTTTCTAAACTAAACTGCAAACACCAGTTTCACCAACAGCACATTTAAGGGTTCTATGTGCCAGTAATTTTCCACCTACATACAGTAAGAATTGGAAATCCCATTCGATCCTCCTGGTCCCACAGTTCAAACACCTGAACATCTTTGAATGTCTCCTTTCTCCAGACAGGACATGAATAGGTGTCCTCCTTTATGGTTCGTCAGCTCCTATTGTTATTGCCAGAACGTCTCCTCCCGAGTCTCACTATCTCTAATACACAATATGCCTTTCACTAACTATTACAGCCTGCAAAAGAAAGAACATTGCAGTCCAAACAACTTTCACACTGAAGGATAATCACTGAAAACCAAATGCTTAGGGCCTTTGGTTAGGCTAACTTGATAAAGCAGTCAAAGTGCAATTTAAATACATGACTATGTGTGCACACACAATTCAAAAAGAATGCAAGAGGTTGATTATGCAAAACTTTACTCCTTGCCTTTCCTACTAACTCCAACTCAGACGGTCTTTTTATAGCCTACGAAAAGTGTTAGAGGGGAATAAAATAATTTCAAGTCATACTTACAAATTGGTCATGCTTTTAAAAGACCACAGACTGCGACTTTCAGTTTTGTGGATTTATTATAAGGCCAAAAATTGAATATAAACACACCTCAATATCAGAGTATACAGATACAAAAAGATCAATACAGAACCGAATCTACAAATATAATTCATTCGGTACAAAAAGCATAGTAGGATGAACTCCAAAATCAGAATACAACAAAGAATAGAAGCTGAATCCAATTCTCTTTTCATTTGAGAGAAAAAAGCAGAAGTATCTTTCCCTACTCTACTGTAGATGAGAGTCCTACCTATTTTCCCATTATCCTATCCCAAAGGTGTCAGCACGTGTTGACTTCCTAAGAAGTACTCACTTGAAAATAGGTCTGATAGCTTAAAGCTATGGAGCTCGCTCTAAGATGCTCCTTCTCCTCCTAAAAGTAGAAGTCCCCCAATCTGTCCCTGCACATCATACCAAAAGACAATGTTCAACCCACAATATGTCACATGATAAACTTTTCCATTTACACCATCTTTCAGTGTGTTTCCACAGAAGCTTTAATTAAGCCAACTTTTCTTCCAGTGGCCTTGGTTCTCAGATAGGCCAAGCACGGAAGGTGCCCTCCCTTCTCGCTTTTCAAACTTCTTGAAAGACATTCCGGGTATCTCCTTAAATCTAAGAATAACAAGGTCGAATTTCTGCACCTGCAGTAGGATGAGAACACACTGTCTTTGAGCACAAAAAGGATTAATTTAATTACAATTCTTGAGCAACCAAGGATATGCGAAACTCAAAACAGCTTGCAGTTTGGGCCTACAATGCAGGCAACTTAAACTAGTCACAAATTACATTGTACTAGTAATATTTCATCCTGTAAATTATACACACAGGAATTTTAGGTTTCCTTTAATACATACAAAGTCCTACTTAAATGTGTACACTACTTTTCAATGCTAATATAATTTGAATAAAAGCATCTTAATAATCATGAATCACTGCAAACGATAAAAATATATGTGAGTGCGTTTAAACCATGAGTTTAGTACACCAATACAATTTAGAGTGCTGTAAGCACTCTATTAGTTCCCCCCTCTTATGACTCGTGTCATAACACCAATATCTTTCCCTCTCACAGTTCTTCTCCTTGTAGAAAAGACCGACCTAAACAGAAGTTGTAGCTTGCTGTCCCTGTCTAAATCTTTTGAACCCTTTTAGGGGAGACGCTGAGCATAGTTTGAGCGAGGCTGCTCTGGGATACGAACGGCTTGAAGGAAGAAAGGAATTACCTGCAACTCCTTGCGCCTCCCGCTCCGCGGGAGACGCTGCGGTCATTTTCCATCCAGGCTGCTTGGGGCATTAGTGAATACTGCCACAAGGACTTCAAGACCCAGGAGGCATAGGGTCCAACGTGCTGCTGAAGCCCCCCCCACCACCGACGGGGGCTTTAATTACTCCTTGCGTCTCCCGCTTCGCGGGAGATGCTGCGCATAGTTTGAGCGAGGCTGCTCTGGGATACGAACGGCTTGAAGGAAGAAAGGAATTACCTGCAACTCCTTGCGCCTCCCGCTCCGCGGGAGACGCTGCAGTCATTTTTCCATCCAGGCTGCTTGGGGCATTAGTGAATACTGCCACAAGGACTTCAAGACCCAGGAGGCATAGGGTCCAACGTGCTGCTGAAGCCCCCCACCACTGATCAGGGGCTTTATTTATCCTTGCGTCTCCCACGGCTGGGCATAGTTTGAGCGAGGCTGCTCTGGGATACGAACGGCTTGAAGGAAGAAAGGAATTACCTGCAACTCCTTGCGCCTCCCGCTCCGCGGGAGACGCTGCGGTCATTTTCCATCCAGGCAGCTTGGGGGATTAGTGAATACTGCCACAAGGAGGACTTCAAGACACAGGAGGCATTGGGTCCAAAGTGCTGCTGAAGTCCCCCCACCACCGACCGGGGGCTTTAATTACTCCTTGCATCTCCCGCTTCGCGGGAGACGCTGCGCATAGTTTGAGCGAGGCTGCTCTGGGATACGAGTCACCCCGAGTGGGATGGGTATGCTCAGACGTGAGTCCCATGCTCTCCACACCACTGGAGTCAAGCTATCCAGGCTGATGAAGGCTGATAGCCAGAAACCGGTCCTTGGACGCTTGATTCCGGTCCAGGAAAGACATGGCTTGGCAGTTCGGGCTGGACTGTTCCCATAAGGCACAGGGTCAAGGCTGATTTGCATATGGCCATGTCTGACCTAGGGTGGTGTGGAGTGCAAAAAAACAATGGATTTAGGTCCAGATCTCTGTACTGGGGTGAATGTATGACAGTGTTCTGCATTCTGTACATCAATTGTTGTTTTTGCATTTGTCACCCCGAGTGGGATGGGTATGCTCAGACATGAGTCCCATGTTCTCCACACCACTGGAGTCAGGCTATCCAGGCTGATGAAGGCTGATAGCCAGAAACCGGTCCTTGGATGCTTGATTCCGGTCCAGGAAAGACATAGCTTGGCAGTTCGGGCAGGACTGTTCCCATGAGGCACAGGGTCAAGGCTGATTTGCATATGGCCATGTCTGACCTAGGGTGGTGTGGAGTGCAAAAAAACGATGGATTTAGGCCCAGATCTCTGTACTGGGGTGAATGTATGACAGTGTTCTGCATTCTGTACATCAATTGTTGTTTTTGCATTTGTCACCCCGAGTGGGATGGGTATGATCAGACATGATTCCCATGTTCTCCACACCACTGGAGTCAAGCTATCCAGGCTGATGAAGGCTGATAGCCAGAAACCGGTCCTTGGATGCTTGATTCCGGTCCAGGAAAGACATGGCTTGGCAGTTCGGGCTGGACTGTTTCCATGAGGCACAGGGTCAAGGTTGATTTGCATATGGCCATGTCTGACCTAGGGTGGTGTGGAGTGCAAAAAAAACGATGGATTTAGGCCCAGATCTCTGTACTGGGTTGAATGTATGACAGTGTTCTGCATTCTGTCCATCAATTGTTGTTTTTGCCTTTGTCACCCCGAGTGGGATGGGTATGCTCAGACGTGAGTCCCATGCTCTCCACACCACTGGAGTCAAGCTATCCAGGCTGATGAAGGCTGATAGCCAGAAACCGGTCCTTGGATGCTTGATTCCGGTCCAAGAAAGACATGGCTTGGCAGTTCGGGCTGGACTGTTCCCATGAGGCACAGGGTCAAGGCTGATTTGCATATGGCCATGTCTGACCTAGGGTGGTGTGGAGTGCAAACAAACGAAGGATTTAGCCCCAGATCTCTGTACTGGGGTGAATGTATGACAGTGCTCTGCATTCTGTCCATCAATTGTTGTTTTTGCCTTTGTCACCCCGAGTGGGATGGGTATGCTCAGACGTGAGTCCCATGCTCTCCTCACCACTGGAGTCAAGCTATCCAGGCTGATGAAGGCTGATGGCCAGAAACCGGTCCTTGGATGCTTGATTCCGGTCCAGGAAAGACATGGCCTGGCAGTTGGGGCTGGACTGTTCCCATGAGGCACAGGGTCAAGGCTGATTTGCATATGGCCATGTCTGACCTAGGGTGGTGTGGAGTGCAAAAAAACAATGGATTTAGGCCCAGATCTCTGTACTGGGGTGAATGTATGACAGTGTTCTGCATTCTGTCCATCAATTGTTGTTTTTGCCTTTGTCACCCCGAGTGGGATGGGTATGCTCAGACGTGAGTCCCATGCTCTCCACACCACTGGAGTCAAGCTATCCAGGCTGATGAAGGCTGATAGCCAGAAACCGGTCCTTGGATGCTTGATTCCGGTCCAAGAAAGACATGGCTTGGCAGTTCGGGCTGGACTGTTCCCATGAGGCACAGGGTCAAGGCTGATTTGCATATGGCCATGTCTGACCTAGGGTGGTGTGGAGTGCAAAAAAACGAAGGATTTAGCCCCAGATCTCTGTACTGGGGTGAATGTATGACAGTGCTCTGCATTCTGTCCATCAATTGTTGTTTTTGCCTTTGTCACCACGAGTGGGATGGGTATGCTCAGACGTGAGTCCCATGCTCTCCACACCACTGGAGTCAAGCTATCCAGGCTGATGAAGGCTGATAGCCAGAAACTCGTCCTTGGATGCTTGATTCCGGTCCAGGAAAGACATGGCTTGGCAGTTCGGGCTGGACTGTTCCCATGAGGCACAGGGTCAAGGCTGATTTGCATATGGCTATGTCTGACCTAGGGTGGTGTGGAGTGCATAAAAACGATGGATTTAGGCCCAGATCTCTGTACTGGGGTGAATGTATGACAGTGTTCTGCATTCTGTCCATCAATTGTTGTTTTTGCCTTAGTCACCCCGAGTGGGATGGGTATGCTCAGACGTGAGTCCCATGCTCTCCACACCACTGGAGTCAAGCTATCCAGGCTGATAAAGGCTTATAGCCAGAAACCGGTCCTTGGATGCTTGATTCCGGTCCAGGAAAGACATGGCTTGGCAGTTCGGGCTGGACTGTTCCCATGAGGCACAGGGTCAAGGCGGATTTGCATATGGCCATGTCTGACCTAGGGTGGTGTGGAGTGCAAAAACACGATGGATGTAGGCCCAGATCTCTGTACTGGGGTGAATGTAGGACAGTGTTCTGCATTCTGTCCATCAATTGTTGTTTTTGCCTGGGATACGAACGGCTTGAAGGAAGAAAGGAATTACCTGCAACTTCTTGCGCCTCCCGCTCCGCGGGAGACGCTGCGGTAATTTTCCATCCAGGCTGCTTGGGGCATTAATGAATACTGCCACAAGCACTTCAAGACCTAGGAGGCATTGGGTCCAACGTGTTGCTGAAGCCCCTCCCACCACCTAGTATTTATTGGAGCTCTTTCCCCCGCGGCACGGGACACGCGCGGGACGAGCCGGGCGAAGCCCGGGCCAAGGGTGGGCCCGTCTGAGCCCGTCCGAGACAGGAAGTGACTGGGCTGGGCCACCCCCGAACGTTGCTTGCTTTGTAAGACTCATATATAATCTCATTAACTGAAAGTCTTATCTTGTTTTGTATATTTTGCCCATTTAGAACTGTTACATTGTACCTTCGCAGTACTGATATTCCAACTGTGAGGCTGATGACACTGAAAAACGGGAAAGGGAACTTGCCAGCAAGCACAAGGAGGGGTGGTGGTGTTACAGGAACGTTAGATGCGTTCATTGTGAGGGCCACATCGGTCCTGGAACATGAAATTGGTCTAACTGAAAGACGTTTATCCTTAGACCCGATGTATAAGCGCTCCTCACTGGGGGCAATAGCGGCTGCACCATCTCTTGATCAAACGAGCACACCCAGTCTTCCCATAGAAGTTGGAATAGCACACCAGCCAGATAGATTAGTCACTGTGGAGAGCATCGCAACGCCGACACCGCCGAGAGTCATTACCTGGCCATTGAAACCGGCAAAAGCTTCAGCCGCCACCGCCAAGAGTCACGAGGGCATCAGACTCCGCGCCGCCGCTCCGGGGGACCCCAACACCCGGCAGGCCTCGCGGCGGCGCGTGCAGGTGACGCAATACGCGCCAGAGAGCGCCAACAGCAGGGATAAAAGTAGAGGGATCCCGGCAGAGCAGGGGAGAGCATCGCAACGCCGACACCGCCGAGAGTCATTACCTGGCCATTGAAACCGGCAAAAGCTTCAGCCGCCACCGCCAAGAGTCACGAGGGCATCAGACTCCGCGCCGCCGCTCCGGGGGACCACAACACCCGGCAGTCCTCGCGGCGGCGCGTGCAGGTGACGCAATACGCGCCAGAGAGCGCCAACAGCAGGGATAAAAGTAGAGGGATCCCGGCAGAGCGGGGGAGAGCATCGCAACGCCGACACCGCCAAGAGTCATTACCTGGCCATTGAAACCGGCAAAAGCTTCAGCCGCCACCGCCAAGAGTCACGAGGGCATCAGACTCCGCGCCGCCACTCCGGGGGACCACAACACCCGGCAGGCCTCGCGGCGGCGCGTGCAGGTGACGCAATACGCGCCAGAGAGCGCCAACAGCAGGGATAAAAGTAGAGGGATCCCGGCAGAGCGGGGGAGAGCATCGCAACGCCGACACCGCCGAGAGTCATTACCTGCCCATTGAAACCGGCAAAAGCTTCAGCCGCCACCGCCAAGAGTCACGAGGGCATCAGACTCCGCGCCGCCGCTCCGGGGGACCACAACACCCGGCAGGCCTCGCGGCGGCGCGTGCAGGTGACGCAATACGCGCCAGAGAGCGCCAACAGCAGGGATAAAAGTAGAGGGATCCCCGCGTCGCGGGAGCGCGCGGGAGCGCGCGGGAGCGCCTGGGGCTAAGCCCGGGCAAAGGGCGGGCCCTCTACGGCCCTCATCGGCTGGAGGAGGCCAGGCTAGGCCATCTCTCTAAAATTCACCTTTGTGCACCAGGGAGTAGTTCCTATTAGTTCATAGATAGTGGGGGTGTAAAAGCTCTTGGTTGACCGCCTCCTAAATCCTAGCTATCCAGACGGGGGCCGGCAAACCGGCCGTATAGCTGACACCGATTCGCCCAGGAGCTCGGATAAGGAAGGGGTCATTGCTGTAAAGCGGATAGCGGATAAAACACTTCTACGAACCAGGAAACAAGTCCGTTGGAGATCTGCACAAGGCATTGAAGTAAGACTTCTGTTTTAATTCTTGAGAACAATACCTTGTTATTTTTATTGAGTTGTGGGTGCAAGACTATCACACATCTTGTATAATTATGCCTAAAAGAAATCAACATATGGTATCTGAAACACGAAAGAACACCATGGAAAACTATCTTGTCCAAGTGGTTAATAATATAAACAGTAAGCGCAGACAATCATTGGGTCTGTCCCAGTCACCTATTCTCCATTCCTTGAGCCCACCCACTTCCTCACAATCAAACGAGTCTTTGCTATTAGACTCCAACAACGATGTCCATGAAACAGCTCCCTCAGTAAATGTTAATATTGACACCAGTACAGCGAATGTGGCGGACATTGAGCAACATGCGGATAACGACTTAGATGCACAGGTTGTCATTGAGGTTGTAGATAATGATGATAAAGAAGAAGTGGAAGATGAGGCACCTGAAAAGCGGTCTTCAAGGGCAGTTAGAGCCTGCCGCAGATTACAAAGTAAACGTGGGGGGCCACGTTCAGGAAAAAGCAAGGTTATATCACCGCAAAAATCAAAAAGTACCTGCAAGAACAATGAGGAGAACAATCTGAGGGAAATATTGGACGAGGACCTAATGTCAAGAATAGCGGAGCTGTTAGAAATAAAAATTCAGACAATTATCAAGCCACTTATTAGCAAGATTGATAAACTTTCTGCAGAGATAAAGAAATTGGGAGGTACCCAAAATGTATTAGCGATGCCATAGGAAATGTTTTAAGTAATGTCAGTAAGGGCCACGATTGCCCAAAGGAAGACAATAAATCTGGGTCAACATCAGACATTACCCCACCAGGGCCAACTCTTCCAGAATGCCCACAAACTGGCCATATTATTAATGACCTGCCATTAGAAGCTCCAATTGTTCAATTAATTGATCCATCACATGCCACAGTGCCCCCTACTCTAGAAGATAATTCCACACAATTTGTAGTTGAAGCATCACCACTAGTGTTAGTGCTAGCTAATACACCAACCCTACCACCGGGTCAAACTGAGTCAGCCTCGTCACTAACAAGCAAGGCATTATACTGGCTGTCAAATAACATGCGGATAGCACAGGGGGGAGAACAACGTCTGGCTGATGAAATTAAAATGGCAAGGAGGGTCGGATGGATAGGAAATAAGCAAAAAAAATGGAAGGGCGACTGTGTGATACTAAATTTTGCTACTCCAACTGCTCTCCCTGATATTCTATCCAACATACTTCCACCACAAAGAAGAAGTAGTTCCATAATCCCCCTTACATTGGAATTTTTTTATAATGAATCGCAAAAAGCCAATAATTATAAGCCCCCAAAACCAGCTTGGTTAGTGAGAGATAATGGATGGGGCGGGGGACCTACAATGTGTGACATGAACCATGTTTCCAAAAATAGGGCTGGCCCATGGCAAGTCAACCAACACAACACCCCTCGTCACATTACTCCAGGACAAAACTTGAATTTAATGGGTAGACGAGGGCTCGGTATACCACCAAATAACCGTGGAATTTTAGGTAGTGTTGGTTATAACGGAGGATGGCCAGGTATGCAGCAGAATCTATTGTACCCTAACACCCCGGCACCCATAGGTAATGGCAACTATAAAGGAGGATGGCCGGGTACCCACCAGAATCCACCGTTTCCTATCACACCTGCACCTAGATGGAATGTACCTGTAAATGGTTGGGGTTTTGGGGCCCCATCTTATAATTGGGGAGTCAGCACCTCAAACAGATTTGAAGCTCTAGCTGGTTTAGCCGATTGTGATTGACTTGATGGAGGGGTTTCGACAATGTCATGTGGCGCAAATCATATATATTCTGGTTTGCTTTCTGAAATTGCACCAAAACAGATTGTACTTGTCGAAAATCCTCAACAGTTATTGCATCCTGTAGACACAATGGCACGAACACCACATCTAGATGTAATTGGATCAATGACTCCACAGCAGGTAACAGAGGAACTAGGGGTTTTGGAATTAACAAAAATTATCTGTTGGAACATTGCAGGTCTGAAAAAAAACCTTTCAGATCCGGCCTGGCATGATTATCTGGCTAGTGGGGATTTAATTATGTTCCAGGAAACTTGGGGGCTCGAGAACTATTTTAAAGTTGGTTATAGATCCTTTTTCATCCCCGCAGTAAATATAAATGGGGGAAGACCTTCTGGGGGCCTAACAATTTGGGTAAAAATTACAAGAGGCCTGTCCTTCAAGCAAATTGATACAAATAATCCCGACCTGTTATTACTTGAGTTAAAAAACATTACGGGTTGTAGCATTTACGTGATCAATATCTATAGTAGACCACATCGATCATGCAGAGAATCACCAGTTGTAACCCACCTGAGTAATATTGTGGCAGGGTTTGATCAAAACGCAAAAATGATTATAGGTGGTGACTTCAACAGAGGTTTTGAGCCTCTCATAGGTCTAGAAGACATCTATAAGGACGAGGACAGTGCCAACAATATCCCTTTAGTTGACACAAATTATAAAGCACCCTGTACAGCGAGTGCCTTACAACTATTGAATCTGACTCTAGAATCAGGCCTACGTGCCTGCAATGGGCGGTTGCCATCAGACTCCCCCAGCAAACCAACATTTACTAGAGGGGTGAACCACAGCTATTTAGATTATTTGTTGGTTTCCTTGAATTTATGGCCCATGACCATCGACTTAATGGTGGATGACCGCACAGAAAGTGATCATTATCCCCTGATCTTATCTGTCCAGACTCAGATCTTTAAAACCCTCGATAAAAGCGTTAGTAGCACAGTATCCTTGCCACGGGACCCTCTAGTGGCAAATAACCGTAGATCCCTGAAGTGGCCAGTGGTATTAGACAATACAAAAATCATTAGCCAAATCTATAATGTATTTGTGAGGCATATGTCTGCCCTGTTAGGAAACAGTACTGTCATCCAAAATCCTCGTCTGGTAGAATCCCATGAACATCTAATTAACCAACTTGGTGAGATCCTGACCAGGGCGGTAAAAAGATCACATAACGCCCGAAAGAGCAAACAAACCGGGATTACCTGTTATAACCAGGAATGCCGGAAAGCTAAAGCAGATCTAATCACAGCAGTCAGGGGGGATTCAGTGGATATTGTGAGAACTAAGAGAGTTCAGTACAAAAGAACCTTGCTAATGGCCAAAAAAGAGTGGGACGAAAGGGTTTGGTCAGATCTGCTGGACGCATGTAAGTGCAAAGACCAGACCTCCTTCTGGAGCCTCATTGCTAGAGGCACCAGGGGGGCGACTGAATGCAAAGATAAATTTCTAGAGGAGAAAACATGGGTCGAGCATTTCACCTCGTTATATTCTTGCGAAAGCCCAAGTGAGATTGAAAGCTGGGATAGTTTGCAGGCTCCTCTCGTAGTCCATGATACACCTCTTGTCTTCTCTTTGACAGAAACAATTCTAGCAATCAAGGCAGTTAAGACTGGGAAAGCGCCAGGCCCTGATAAAATGCCAGGTGATCTTTGGAAACACGAAAATTATATTTGGGCTCCTTATATCAATTTATTATCCAATGAAATCGCTTGTGGAGCTCCTGTTCCAGAAACCTGGAAGGGGGCGGAGATTGTAACACTGTTCAAAAAGGGTGACAGGTCTAATCCTTCGCACTATCGGCCTATCAGCCTAATTGACGTGTTGCAAAAAACTTTTGCCCGACAAGTTCTTGGTCGGCTCTCCTCTTGGATTGAAGAACATTCTATTTATACAAAATACCAGGCAGGCTTTAGATCAAAGATAAGCACTGTAGACCAGGTTTTTAGATTTTTATGTTTAGTCTGGAAATATATGATTATAAGAAGTTCCCACATATACGTGGCTTTTGTTGATTTGAAGGCAGCTTTTGACATGGTTCCAAGGGCAGCCCTATGGAAGTCACTAAGTAAGATGGGCGTCCCTGTGAATATCCTTCAAATTTTAATTAGACTCCATGAGAATAATTATGCACGAGTTAGATGGGGACCAAATGGAGAAGTCAGTGAGAAAATAAAAATAGCAAAAGGGGTAAGGCAGGGGTGTGTAATGGCACCTACCTTATTCTCCTTGTACGTCAATGACATTCCCGATACTCTTTTGGGCTGCGAGCATGACTCTCCCAAATTGAGCGGGCAAGCCGTTCCGGCATTGTTGTTTGCAGACGACACGATTTTAATTTCTCAGACACCTAGGGGGCTCCAAAACCTTTTAAACACTTTTAGTTTGTATTGTCACGACAAGGAATTAGAAATTAATTCCTCAAAAACAAAAGTTATGACAATCAACCCTCATAAAGGTTTTAAGATAAATAATGAACCCATTGAAGAAGTCCCCAATTTTAAATACCTGGGCATTATTTTAGACAGCCACGTTACATGGAAGACACAATTGGAGAACTCAAAACTAAGGCTGACCCAAAATCAGTGTCCGATTTTAAAGAGGCATAAGAATAGCCATTTTAAAGCAGTCTCACCAGCCATTGAATTATTCAAATACAAAGTACAATCTTCTTCACTTTATGGCGCGGACCTTTGGGCCTATGCCTCAAAGGATACTTTTCGAGTGAGGGAAAATTCCTTCATTAGGCAACTTTTAGGGATACCTGGGTCAACACCACTGACACCCGTATTATGGGATCTTAACTTTCGACGTACAGATGACTATGCTTCTCTTCGTCCGCTCCTTTATTGGATCCGTTTATGGTCCGTTGAGGAGCTGACTGATTATAGAGAAGCATTGAAAGAGATATTGGCCATAAGGAATATTACGCATTTGCCATGGTTAGAGTACGTCAAAAAATGGTTTGAAAAACTAGGGTTAAGTGACTTTTGGTTCGATCCTGATTCCCTCACAAATAGTTCAAAAAAGATCTTGAAGCAAAGGTACTGGGATTACATTAGAGACTCAGTGCTATCAAACCCCAGAACAGGGACTCTAACTTCGAAATTTTTCGAAATTAAAATTACTATGCAATTAGAGCCCCTTATGGATGAAATTTACCCTCCACTGGCCAAAAGCCTATACTTAAAGTTCCGGTATGGTATTTTACAATTAAAAGAAAGGACAACCAGCTGGAACTGTAATAAGGGGTTGGCCGGGGCCGCCGGCTCTAATATATGTGAGCTATGCGAGATGAGGCTGAAAGAGGATGAGTCCCATGTTTTATTCATATGCCCAGCATACCTTAGAGCCAGGAAAAAATGGCTCAAACCAATCTGTAAAAGGCTAGGCTTCAGACAAATTAAGGTTGGATTTAGAATTTTTAAGGGAGACACTGCACAACCGATTGAGTTCAGCCTAAGCCGTTTTCTCTTATGTGTAGCCTTGATTAGGAGGATGAAAAACCTAAAAACCTAATGAAATAGGCTACTTCACCATGTTTCTGAGTCATTGTCAGCTGCTAAATGCTGTTTGCTTCACTGTCCTGATGTGTATTCTTCTTTTTAACAAAAAAACAGATGTTTAATTAATTTTTTTATCAAATTTGTATACTCAGTGTTCTGTATACTAGAGGGGCCAATCATGATCTAGTCAATTTTAAGTGGATGACTTCAAAAATGAATTGAATTTTAGGTATTTTATGCAAAGGAAATGTGTTGATATTTTTACCCACTGCTACTGTATCATTATGTATTATATTATATTATGATGTATTATGATTGAATGTCTGTATCTTACAAGGTTTTTTAAACCGAATAAAGATTGAAATGAATGAAATGAAATCTCTAATCCTACCATTAGTAGAGAGATCAAAAATGATTAGCGATAAGTTAGAACTGCTCGAACAGGCAACTCAGGTAAACTCTGCACTTTTGAGCAAATTGATTGAGAGTAGACCAACTGATCTCAATAAGGGAACCACGGTTCCTTTTAACCATCAAACTAGACCATCTGAAACCTCTGTTTCACAAAATGAGTCACCACGAAGGACGAATGACATTCCAGTGGGTGTCAAACCATCACCAGGTAGATCTAAGCCCCAGGTAAGAGGGGAAGGTGAGGAAGGTCTGGGAGTTAGGGACAATATGAGATTAAAGGATATAAGGAGTATGCCAACTACTGCCACTCCACAGAGAGCAAAAGGTATTGGTAGTGGTCAAATATTGGACCTCCCCCCGGTGTCAACACCATATGTAGCTGTATTAACAGGTGTGCCAGAGCTGAACCGCGATAAAACAGAAACATATCATGAATGAAAAAATAAAACCATGTATTGGCTAAGCAGGAACAGACCCCTAAGATCGGATCTGCATGGCGAAATATTAAACGTTTGCAGAGTTAGCTGGGTGGGCCCTAGAATAAAGGACATGGATGGGGACTGTATCATCGTACATTTTAGAGATCCCCGTGTGGTACAGTATCTAAGTGGTACTTATCATCAAAGGAAAATGGGGGGTATTTGTTGCTTTGATTTAAGATACTTCTATCCTCCACCGTTTCCCACTTTTAAAGGCCCCTCCCGTTATAGTACGCAGCGAGATGGCTTCAGCTTCCCTTTGGGAAACGGGTTTAATGTACCAACGAGTAACCGTTATGATTGCCTGTCTGGGCAAGGGTGTGTAGATTGACCGATAGGGGAGAAAGATAATGAGAAACCCCCGGAAAAAATACCACCGGAAATGGCGATGGACAAATATGTAACTCCAGGTTTTATCCAGCAATTCCCAGGAACTAGAGCGGTTACTGAGGCGGTACATCTAGGTAGAGAGAATAACATTGAAATTACGGAACAAAGGTCTAATAAACTCCATAATGCTGGCAACTCAGTAGTTGAGGGGACCAGCAGCAATGAGACTAAGAAGGATACTTGGTCTATTTTGTATTGGAATGTTGCTGGTTTGAGGTCCAAGTTGGATAATTATAATTGGGTGAAACTTGTTAATGAATACGATATTGTCAGTCTGCAAGAGACTTGGATGGTAGATGCGCACCATTTGTTTTGTTTTAAAACCATATTTACTTCTGCTATTAGCTCATTACGAGGCAGAGCCAAAGGCGGGCTTTGCACTTATGTATCCAACCTTTTTAAATATGATTAAATTAAGGTTTTATATAATATTTGTTTTTATCATGTAGTTAGGATTCATATTGATAAAAAATTATGCTTATTGATCGTGGATTTTTATAATAATGTTCCCTCAGGAGATGTTCCAGTTGTACTGAAAACCCTAAGAAATTATATTTGCAGTTCGATAGGCAAGGATACTAAAGAGTCTATTGTTGTGTGGGGGGGTGATTTTAACTGTCCACCTTGCATGAGGGGAGAGAGGGGGGTTTGTGGCCTTACACTAGATAGAGACAAGAATTTGACACACTTTAAACATTCCGAAATTGGGGACCTCTTGAATGAAATCATTTTTACATGTGATTTGGGGTTCGCAAACAAAATGTGTCAACCGGAAATGCCATTTTCCCCTACTTTTAATGGCAGAGGGGTATCCTCGATAATTGATTTTATTTTAATTTCAACAAATCGTAAAGATAATGTCTTGAGATATAAAACGCTAGAGAATCCCCTAAGTGACCACTTCCCTTTAAGGGTAGAAGTTGTAAAACCATCTTCTGCTCTTGTGAAAGATCAAGAAACTAGGCGTTTCTCGCACAATGTCGCCCTGCAAAGACAGAATGGATATGCACTGAAGTGGTCTAGGGTGGTGCCAGAAGATTTTCTTTATAAATTAATTAAGACTTGTAAACCTAGTTTTGATGTTTGCTTGAGTGAGACAGGTGAGAACACTGATATAATTAATAATTTTAATATTATCACCGCACAAATAAAGGCCGGACTATGGGTTGAAGCAAAGAACTCAAAAGGGAAAAAACCTAGCTGGTTTGACACTATGTGTACCAAGGCCTATTCTAAACTTAAACGTGCCTTGAACTCCCCTGTCAGGGATACTTTTTTGATTAGGGAACTGCGGAGGGGATACAACGTGGCTCAAAAAAGGAGAAAAGATGCTTTGAAGAAGGAAGCTTGGGAAGCTCTATGTGATGCCTCACAATCCCGTGATATGACAGTTTTCTGGAAGGCAGTAAATGTTCCCTTTTTTAACGATAACTCTAGGGCTAGGATTGAGATTGTCATTACCAAAGATGAATGGGTAAGTTTCTTTGAAATTCTTTACAGCATACGTACCACAATTAAAGACATGTCTGACAAGGTATTAAAGCAGTGTGCGCCTAACTTATCAAAGAAAGCTACTGACTTGAATTTTACAGTAGAGGAAGTGATGTTGAGCATTAAATCTAGCTTGGGGGGAAAGGCTCCGGGCCCCGATGGGGTGCCAGTGGACATTTTTAAGAATAACATGAATTTATGGGCGCCACTACTTACTCAACTTTTTAATGCCTCTTGTTCTGTGGGATTGGTATCAATTTGGTATGAGTCTATTATAGTCCCATTTTTTAAAAAGGGCGACAGGACTAGTTGCGCGTGCTATCGCCCTATATCATTGCTAGACTCGACAGTTAAAATCCTTGGCAGAGTAATTTTAAACCGTTTACAGACATGGGCAGACGAGCATAAGATAATAAGTGACCTCCAACATGGCTTTAGGGAAGGTATCAGGACTGTAGATCAGTGCCTCAACTTATATATCCTCCTGGAAAAATACACTAAAGCCAAAGGTGGTAGGATGTTTTTAACTTTTGTAGATCTTACATCCGCCTTTGACTGTGTGACCCACAGTAAGTTGTGGGTAATTTTAGAATGTTTTGGGGGTGGTGGATTACATTATTCAATTCCTCAAGGATTTATATAACGGCACAAGGGCCTCGATTAGATTTGGAAAAAATGGTGAATGCACCAGGATGTTTAGATGTTTAGCATTGCTAGGGGTGTACGCCAAGGATGTGTCCTGGCTCCATTTTTATTAACTATTTATATTAATGACTTAGAGAAAATCTTACTGCAGGAATGTCAGGACATGCCACTGGCTTCCAACCGTCCAATACCAGCATTAATTTATGCTGATGATGCAGTATTGGTGGCCAGGACTCCACTTGCAATGCAAAAAATGATTACATCATTTGCTACTTTTATGACCAACTTGGATTTGAGAGTCAATTCCAGAAAAACTTTTTGTATGAATTGTGGTCACGTACACTTAAACTGAAGAAAACAATGTACATTGACTCCAAACCATTAGATCTTACTGAAACTTTTCCCTATTTGGGTATCTTGTTTGACTGTTCTGGTCAATGGTGCAACGCAGTAAAAGCTAGGCGGCTGCTGTTTTTAAAATCTATTGTGGCGCTTAAATCGTTTAGTAAGAAAATGGGAAAGAAACCTATTAAATAACTCCTACTTATTTATAAAGCAAGTTGCATTGCAATTGCTACTTATGGGGCGGGAATTTGGGGGTTTATTAATGTGACTATCCTTCAAGTAATAGAAAATAAATTCCTAAGATATTTGCTCTCAGTTACGGACAGCGTGTCCACTTTTAATTGTCATACTGAACTTGGACTGCCGTACCTGGAAGATATAATCAAGGTACAGTCGGTCCTTCTGTGGCATAGGGTTTGGTCCACAGAGGAATGCTCTTTTAATCATCTCATTCTGAGGGACGCTATAAATCTTGATTGTGCCCACAAGATGAGATGGCTACAGTATATTAAGACATTCCTTGGGAATATTGGCCTTTCGAAGTATTATGAAGAACCCTTGATGCTGAGTTTGATCTCAAGGAAAGAGTTGAAAAACTATGTATAAATTACTTGGAGGAATGTAGGGTAAACGTGGAATTCAATAAAAAATCTGTGACCCTACATCAATTGATATTGACCACATATGTCACCCAACCATACATTAATTTACAAATGAGAGACTTTGAAAGGTTTTTGTTAATCCGTCTTAGATTTGGTATTTTATTCAGGTTGTTAAGTTTCCCCATAGTGAACGATTGGTCTAGGCTAATTTTTTATTTTTTTTTGCAGAGTTTTATATAGCGCGAACTAGACCCGAACCGAATCAGGTATCAGAGCGCTTTACATATTTTTCCAGTTACGTTACATTTTTACGTTTTCCAGTTACTTTCATTTTAGGCACGGGGAGATTAAGTGATTTGCCCAGAATCACAGGAGGTTTTGGCGTCGTTACCGAGACTCGAACCCAGTTCCTCCAGGTCCGAGGTCGAGTGCCCTAGCCGTTAGGCCAAATTACTAAGTGTCCTTGAGACGACCTGTCTGATCAATCTGATATTCACATTTTATTTTTTTGTAAGTTTTATACAAACCCCAGAAAAAGGTGGATACTGCCCATTTTAAAGTATATGAATTTTAGACAATGCCGACCTGCCTTTTTAGCAATTCAGAGGTTAGATAACATTCTTACTGTCGCATCACTCTCTCCTTTTCTTAAAAATGTTTTTATTTCACGGAAAACAATAACTAATTAAGTCGTATTGAGTTATTTGTATGTCACTTATATGAAGTTGGATACCTTGATTTTTATTCCATATTGTATAGTTACTTGATGTTTAATAGATTATGTCATTTTATTGTACTTTCATGGTTATTGTGTATTATAACCAAATAAAGATATCTGAACTGTACTGACTGTCCTGCATCGTTCCAATTGCTGCTCTCATATTTTTAAAGAACGTGCCCTTTGCCATTTGTAAGCCTTGATGACTCCTAATAGTACTATTATACAAATGACAGCTATTATGATAGGTTTCAAGATGTATCCCATTATTCCTTGTCCGAGGCTTCCAAACCAGCTCCCAACCTTTCCAAATCCCTTACCAATTTGCTCCCAAAGTCCCTCTGCAGCCAGTTCACGTCAATCTTGATGTATCTCTGAAATGTTACTAATGTACTTCCTTATATCCCGACTATTGTCAGGAATATAAGTACAGCACTGTTGAACTTTCAATAATTTACAGACTCCTCCGGCTTTTGCTAATAACGCGTCTAATGCAAGACGATTTTGAAGAACCATAGCCCTTATCTAAACCATCTCTCCATCAACAAGTAATAGAATTTGAGCAGTGTTCACAGAGAGCTAATCTACCAACGTTGCCAACTTTCTAATTTTCACATAATTCAAAATCACATCCCCAACAATTTCTCCCACACTTGCACCACGTTGTCCAATGTGAGATCTTTTTCCTTCCAAAGGCCATAAATCATCTACATGGAAGATTTTTGGGAACACCACAGCCAAATAGCACGTACCATACCAATTCTTGGGCAATTTCACATAAGCACTTTTTCCGCACAAAGAAACCACATTTGGCACTATGGTTAATTTATCCAAGAGCGCCTTCCTTATTGATTCCTCAATTAAGAAAATGTGTTCACAATCACTCTCACCCACAAATATCTTGTCATAATATGTTGAAGGGTGTCTAATGCACAGTTTCCCTTTTTGCTGGAAATCTAAAGCTGTTGGACCAGAACTCCCCTTTGCTTTATGATCTAATTCTTCCTGGGTCCATGGAATAACTTTATGCTTTGGATCTGGTCTAAATAAAGTCTGCCTATGCCGATCTTCTATCTGATCTACAAACTTCTTCTCGATGCCAGATAACATACAGGTTAGATTGTGTCTATAGGCATAAGATGTATCTAAAGTAATAGTAGGCACGAAATACGTAGACATCCTCTCTACCTCCTTATAGTAATCATGCTTATTCATTTATTTGACAATTTGAACTTCTGAGAGTACCACATCATAATTAGAGAAGTAGTACTCAAAATGTGCTTTACTATAAAACATGCTCAACAACACACTACATGTGATGCCATACGTCAAGTGTAAATGATGGTATTGAATACCTTCTTCTACTGATGCTGGCAATTGCATACACACATAGCAGTCTTTCGCTTCCATTGTATCAACATATTCATACAACAAACAAGCATATGCATTCAACGTGAAATCACTTTTTGACAAATCTACATGTAACATTCGACTAGTTTCCCTAATCATATCTCTGTCTTTTGCGGATGCACTCTCTTCTACATCTAAGGCTGGTGGGGTAGATGTCCCCTGCTCCCCATTCTTTTCAGCATCTTGAGACCCAATCAAAGATGAAACAATTACCACAGTTATGACAATAAGCACCACAACAATAAGAGTACCGATTATGCACTTCTGCTTGAGACCTGAACTTCCAGGCTCCATCTTGAACCACTGTTGGATTTCTTGAGGCGCAAACAAAATCAATACAGTCTCTTTTCCTCTTTCTTTGCCTTATCCTATTATTTACAATCCCTTTTATGTTCTGTTTTCCATTCGATTATTGCAATTGTCAGTCCAATAACACTAACCCATTGAAGAGATTTAGTCAGTCCTAGCCCTTAATGCTTCTTCTATTGAAAGTCCCCAATTTACATCTTCTTCCACTTGGGCCTAGGTTATCTTCTTTCTAAAGGCTAATAAGTTCTTCTTTACAGTTCAAGCTTCATCGTTTATGATATTTGATCCAAGCATAGTAAGGACAAGCTGAAGAATTTCTGTGCATATCTCTCCCATTTCCTGTGAGGTGGGCTGTCATCCAAAGGTAGAATAAGCAACTTGGTTAAGGATCAAAAATCGCAAACCACTCAGCCTTGGTGGATCAGGGACGGTCAGAGTCAGGATTCCAAAAGCATCAACTCCGGGGACCAGTAACTGGATATCAATCGTCAAGGAGCTCCCTCCTTGACTCACGGTACCGGTCCCCAGCCTCCCGGAGCCCTCCGATCTCTGCATCTACCACCAGGTATGTCCACTCGGGAGATGCGTATTTTTGAGATGGCACTCTCTGTTCTAGTTCATCTTAGACCATCCGGTCTCTCTTCGGTTTCACTTTGATTGGATTCAGATTTTTCAGGAATAAGAGTGAAGTTCTTCTCATATGCAAGCCTTATGTTCAGCCTCTCTTTTCTTGCTGGCCACATTTCTGCTTCAGCACCTGCACTTCTCTTTTCCTCTTGATCTGATCCTTCTTTACTAGGTTCTTCACTCTGATCTGGTTCAAAGTTCACTTCTTCAATCTCATCTATCTCAGAATCTGAACGCAAATCTGGAGCAGTTTGATCTCTTCTTTCCTGCTTTGTTGATTGACCAGCTTCACCAAGTGTTCTTACGACTTGATCTGTTCTTTCATTTACTGTTGCATTTTCAGTTGCACTTCTCGGAACAAAGGGAGTCGTTTCCTCCACAGGCTCTGGAACTCAGTGGATATGAGAAGCGTGTATCCAGTTTGGCAATCCTCCGCACTTTAAAGGTGTATTTGTGACCAAAATCACCTGGTATGGTCCTCGCCAGCGAGCATCAAGGCAGCTCTTCCTCACGTGCTTTCAGACAAGCACCCAATCTCCAGGGTTAAGGTCATGTAGCAGGTCTCTCGAGGTAGGGGCAGTCGCAGCCTCGACCTGATGGGACACAAAATTAACCACGTCAGCCAGTCCTCTACAATAATCCAAAACCAAATCATATGTGATGTTTATCAATGCTGTAGCTGGCACCATAGGCAATCGCATAGCTCTTCCCATCAATATCTCATGGGGAGAGAGCCCTGTCCTCCTATCAGGAGTACTACACAGACTCATCAGTACCAATGGCAGTGCATCTGGCCAGTTCAAAGAAGTCGACGGACAAACCTTTGATACCCTCATCTTGATTGTGCCATTTATCTACTCCACTAGACCAGAAGCCTTGGGCCTATAGCTACAGTGTAATCTCTGATCAATTCTCAAAGCTGTATACAACAACTTCATTATTTCGCTATGAAAATGCGTTCCTCTATCTGTTTCCACTGAGGTCGGGAATCCAAACCGCGGACTCAGCTTTCTTAACAGAAGTTTTGCCACTGTGAGACTGTCATATTGTCTAGCCTCAACCCAACGTGAAAAGATACACACCACCACCAAAAGATATCTCAATCTATTGCACCCTGGCATTTCAATAAAGTCCAACTATATCCTATTGAAAGGACCTCCTGAACTTCCAATGTGACTTTTTGCAACCACAGTCCTCTTTCCCACATTCATTTGTTGACACGTAACACACCTGTGACACACTGTTTCCGCACACACACGAAATCGTGGGTTAAACCAAGTTTGCCTAAACACTCACCATTGCATCTCACCCAAGATGAATTGCTTTATGAATCTGCCTTGCCATTGGGCTCAGTAAACAATTAGGTAATACTGCTCTTCCATCTGTTGACACCCAAATGCCATCTTCTCTCTTTCCGCAGCCTGCTCTAACCCATGATGCAGCTTCCTCCTCTGAGACCTCATCCTGCAGCCGCTTCACCTCATCCCAAGTATTGGCTACAGCTAACATTATGCTGAGCTCGGTCTCTTCTGTGCTCTCTCCCATATATTCTCCATTGAAAACACAAGCATGTACAGCACAAAAACGAGCTACTTCATCAGCATAGCAATTTCCTTTTGTAACAAAGTCCTCTCCCTTTCCCTGGGCTGCACATTTTACTACTGCAATCTCCTTAGGTTTCTGCAAGGCATCCAATATTTGGCACACATAGTCTCCAATACAGATTGGGGATCCTGAGGACGTCAAAACACCCCTCTGGGACCATAACTGCCCGAAATCATGAACCACTCCAAACCCATATTGGCTGTCTGTATAGAGAGTCACTCGGACTCCATTCGAGATGGTACAAGCACGTATCAGGGCAATAATCTCGGCCACCTGAGCAGAGTATACTCTTCTCAAACATGCAGCTTCCTCCACCCCCATGATGGTGCACACACTAAACGCTGCTCTCAAACATCCTTCATTGTATCTTAAGCATGAACCATCAACAAAAAGGACCAAATCAGATTCAGGCATTGGTTCATCGACAATGTCAGGTCTGGGTTTGGTAGATAGCTCAGTAACATCTAGACAGTCATGCTCTTCACAATCCTCTCCTTCCTTTTGCGGAAGAGGCAATAATGTAGCAGGATTCAAGGTGGTACAGCGTTTCAAAGTGACATTTTCAGAAGCCAATATAATTTGCTCATACCGTGTAAGTCTGTTATTCGTCAAATACTGTGTCTTGGTTCTTGTCATTAACAGCTCTCCTGAATGTGGCACATAAACAATAAGTGTATGCCCCATCACTATGCTTTCGCATCTCTCAATGCTGACACCTGGTGCAGCAACGGATATGAGATCTCCGGGTAACACAGAAGCTACTGGATCTAATGTAGCTGAAAAGTAAGCCACTGGTCTATGGGCACCTACATGTGTCTGTACAAGGACTGCTAACGCACATCCCTCCTTCTCACAACAGAAAAGCAAAAATGCTTTGTTGTAATCTGGCATTCCCAGAGCTGGAGCGCGACATAGGCTCTCTCTCAGCACGATGAAGGATCTCAAACAATCGTCATCCCATGGTACCGGATCACTTACGTCCTTTTGAGTTAACTTCAATAGTGGCTTTGCTTGTAACGAAAAATGTGGTATCCACTGTCGACAATAGCCGACCATTCCCAAAAACATGCAGACTTCTTTCTGTGTTTTCGGAGTTCCCATTTGCAGAAACGCCTCCATGCGATCTGGTGACACTCTTCATTTTCTCTTTTCAATCCGATGACCTAGATACTGAACTTCAGCCTGACAATACTGAAGTTTATTTGGGGACACCTTATTTCCCTGCCAAATGATTCAGCAAAGTCACAGTATCAATCCTGCAAGCATCTCCAGTCTCTGAAGCGACCAAAAAGTTGTCTATATACTGAACCAGAATTGAGCTCTGGGGCATCACCAGCCCTTCAAGATTCTTTTTCAAACTTTGACTAAAGATAGAAGGGCTTTCTGTATATCCTTGAGGGATACGGCACCATGTTAACACACAATTTCCTATCCTAAATGGAAATAAATATTGACTCTCTTCGTGCAATGGTATAGAGAAAAATGCCTGACATAAATCTATGACTGTAAACTATTCTGCCTCACATGGAATCTTAAATAATATAACAGCAGGATTCGGTATCACAGGACAACCGGGAATCACAAGTTCATTAACCCTGAGTAAATCCTGCACTATTCTGTACTTGCCACTAGGCTTCTGCAGTCCCATATAGGTGAGTTACAGGGACTTCCTCTTATTTCCTTGAGAATACCTTGTGCAATCATAGACTCGATTACAGGTCTTATTCCAGCCACAGTTTCTGGAGTCAATTTAATCGGTGGAGTTCGTGGAAATTCAGCAATTGGTTCGACCTGTATCTTAACAGGTTCAACCGCTCAAATCAATTCTATCTCCTCTCCTGTAAAATTCCACACTTTTGGAGAAACCGAGTCTCTGAAATCATGTGGTAACTTCTCTTTCGTGAGAACCACAAACATTTCTGCACAAGAATTCATGCTGGCTATTTTAAAATCTGCATCGTCATCATAGGTTTGCAGCTCCACACCCATCGGAGTGCAAGACATGTTACAATTTAGTTTACACAAAAGGTCTTGTCCCACAGACTGGGCTTGAATCATACACTATAAATTTATGTTTGTCTCGCACAGTCCTATTGTCACAGGTAATTCGTCCGTTAATGGTTTAGTCATTCTCTGATTGGTAACTCCCACCACTAGAATTGATTGTCCTGAAAGGGATAAACTTGGAACCACTTCTGTCCTTACTGTGGAGCGCGCAGCTCCGGTGTCTAACTAAAAGGTAACAGGATGACCATTAACCTCTACATCTACAAACGGTCCACTCTGATCTGCTTCTAAGGTTGCACCCAAAGTGCATTCCTCCAGCACCCCCTCAGTCACTCATAAGGATCTTGAGTTTGGTCAAACCTGTCTTTTATTTCAAAATAGGGCATCTGATGGTACACCTGATGATTTGTTGGAATTCTCGGAGGCTGAGGTATCAGCATTTGCGGCTCATAACCTCCCTCATGCATGGACCTAGGTCTAGTCATGATGTTCAAACCCTCGGACATCTGTCCTGCTCCCTCATACTGCGTTTGATTTGCCGGATTTAATCAACACTCGCGCTTCCAATGCCCGATTTTATGACAAAATTGACAAGCAGTAACCCTCTTTTAATTCACCACCCAATCACCTCCTATACCTGCATCCATTCCTCTACTTCTTCCCTGTGCTGGTTGGGCTACCATATTTTGATTCATTCCCCTGCCACTTCCTCTTCCTCGAGCCATTGCTCCTCCAACCCCTTGCATCAGATCAGACCTTTCGGCATTCCTCACCTGCACCAACATCAACTTGTCTTTCATTTGTCTTTCATTTTCTTTTGTGCTGACTCTACCTGATCACTGCAGTATTTTGCATAACGCAGAATTTCATCCACTGACTTATTCTGCCAACATATCAGGTGTTGCTGTATCATCAAACTAATATCAGATTTGAATCCCAACACAAACTTCAAGACAAACTATTCCATATCTTTCTGCTCAATAGTATCCAATTGACTATGCTGTTTAAAAGCCAATAAAAGTCTCTCATAATAGTCATGTACCGACTCTTTAGGATCTTGAGTGGTGCGATCGATTTTAAGCCAATCAACAGTTTGAGGAGCTACTTTGGATTGTAACCATGTAATCACTTGCTCATGCTTCTTCATTACCTCAGGTGAAGGATCATGATTCACTGGATCTCTAGCAGGTTCTGTAGCGGGCCAGTCTATTGCAACTTTACATGCTGCCCACAAATCAACTGGGACCACTATATCAAACAAAGTGTTCAAATCAATCCATAACACCTTTGAAAGCTTTACAAACCTGTCCAATTGTTTATACCACTCAGAAGGTTTCTCCCTCAGCCGAGGAAAATCATTAGTGAATGCTGCCAAATCACCCCTGTTCCATGGCACATGTACATACCCCCCATTTTTTTACTTCTTCCAGAGGGAAATTTCCTATCACTTTCTTGGCACTTTTCTTTTTGGCCCACCTTTCTTCCCATTTGTCTAATTCCCTCCACGGTCACATCCCTATCATCAATTCTCTAATTTGTGCCTTTAATCCTGTTATTCTCTTGTCTTCCAAGTCTTTATCAGTATAGTTCAATCTGCAGCTTCCCTGTATCAATTTCGTCTTTGTCAAATCCACTTCATACCTTCGTGCCAACTGTATCAATGCTTCATGAGCTTGCTTTGCCTTTCCGGTAACATCTTTAGCTACAAATAACAACTTGCTTGGGTCATATGTTTCAATTCTGTCCACTGGCAGATTCCCTTCAATCACCTCATCCATTTCTGCTTTTAATCTTACCACATCTAACAATGGTACCTTCATTGCGACTTGTAAAATTCTCTGCCATCTTTCACTCCCTGATTCCTCCCTATCACAACTTTGTGTTCTCCTTTGAGCCCCACTGTCATCTAGTCTCAAAACTGGGCAACTTTCTCTCTCACAACTACCAACCACTACTTACTAAAATCAACCTAATCCAGAAGGAGCGTTTTAGTGTTACACAAAATCTTTGTTATCACATTTCAGTCTCAAAAGTCCAAAAGAGGATCTTCCAGATGTATGATGTGCAGTTATTTTCTTTATTCAGTCAAATCATCAATGTCAGCCAACTTGTAAAACAGTTAATACTTTTAACAACCAATCGTTTCGTCCCCATCCGGGACATTATCAGGGCTGTAAAGTAAAAAATGCAAAATCAAAGTCCGAACATAAACATCCAAACTGTACACTACGGATTAAAAACATATAAATAAAAAAGTGCAGATTGTATCAACTAGAGCATTAAATTCCTACTCTGCCTATATAACAATCTTTGAAAATGTCATTGATCTAAACAACTTAAAAAAGTTACATTAGTACCAATGACAAAAGCACATAGCGAAAAAAACATTAATTATAGCTGAAGGTGGGTTCCAAACATTAGATTTCGATCCTAGTTTCTCTCTAGCTATCAACTTCCCTGTGTGAAGCGGGTCTAAGAACGGATTTCTAAACCTCATCATTATAGTACGTATATGCACAGAAGGCATTCCCCTGTGTGAAAGGATACTCTACCAGTCACAAAAGTTGAGCAGTCTCACCTTCAAACAATTTGAATCCGCTTAGTCGATGTCTAATCTTGCACCTTGTTCTACTGCAACTACTTGGTATAAAAAAGTAATTTATCTGTCAAAACAATAAAAATAAAGTATATATAACTCCTATTACTTTGACACCACTCCAAACGTGTATACCTGAATAACCCTCAGCTCACCTCTTAGTCCCTATTTGTTCACTTCCCAAAAACTAAACCGTATCCCAGATAAACGGATTCCCTCTTAGCACCAAATACTGCTATCCATCTTCAATGTGCGCAACAATCCAACTGTATGCAAGAGGAATAAATATCAATATGTTGAAAACCTCTGTTTCTCTATTAGGATAAAACTAAAAATATATACAGCTCTATTCCCCATCTGCTCACCTTTTAATCAATTCTTATTCAAAAATCCGAAACCAACACCATTTCCCAGATGCTCAAATTCTTAGTGAGCTCAAATCCTGCTCACATTTCTCGGTGTATTTCGAAATTCAGCTGCATGCCAAAAAGAATATTAGTCATTTCTGTGAACGCCCTTATTTCTCTAAATATACAATGAAATATATAGATGTCAGAATGCTTCCATGCTCACTTCTTTCATAAGTTAGTTTCTATTTCTCATGCCATATGTCTGGAGAGTAATATTTCTAAGTTCCCAGATTCTTTACAAGAGCACGGTGTATCTAAACCAAAAAAAAAAATGACAAAAAAGCATTAATTTTGTCGCTCAACCTCACTCCCTATTTCTGAAAACAATGTCTAGTTTATAAAATCAAGCCAGTGATGCCTTGAAACCACCCGACCTCTTTCCATTTGGGTCCAAAATATCGCAAGACATCTCCCTTCCGGCTCGATAAATCCAAAATGAGTTATGAAGCCCGCCAAGCTCGACTTTAAATACCCTTTTGACCAGTCAAAACCATGTATATCAACACATGCTTCTGTACAGCTCATGTTTTCTTCGTTACTGGTGACCATCGTGAACGGGACAGGGGTGGGAACCGGGTGGGGGGTTGTTGGGGTGTTGGAGGGAGGGATCCGGGAGGTTAAAAGCAATACATCCTATGTAGGTTAACTGCCGATTGCGGCCATTATGATTCTTGGTTCTGTGCTTACAGCCTCTCCAGTGTCTGGAGCGCTGTGAATGTTTTCGCAATCCATATTTGAAAATGTCAATAAAATCTGGTTTTGAAAAAAAAAAAACATGTATATCAAGTATTGCAACCCAACCCTCCAATCACCGCAGTTCGTCTGTTGAGGGCCGAGATGTTTCCTATCTGGTCCACTAATGCCATCTTGCTTTTCTTGATCTGCGCAGGTCCAATGAGTATACCTGCGACCCTGCAACCTCAGGTCTTAATCTAAATACGGCGTCCCCTCTCTGGTCCGCTCGTGTATTTTTCCTTTCACCCAGACAATGTAATACTAGGTAATCAATTCTACTTAAAATTAGTTTTTAAACCAAGTTGTTCGACCCGTCATTCCTGCATAAAGCGAAACTGTATTCCTGTTAAGGAATCATATCGCTTCTTTTGCTGGCCGACGTCATGGACAGATTTACAATATGCCGAAAACCCAGAAATACTAGATGAAAATTGTGCAACCAATCAGCGTGTTTCTATCAAAACTAAAGACCAATCCAAAAGTGTTTACCTCACCACTTTCATGCTACCATATAACTACCGAGCTATTATCAACAACCAACGTCTATTGCTATACAGCTCTTTATATTGAAAGTGTTAAGCACAGTCACTCGACCCGAAATTGCTACAAACATCCAAACTCCAACCCTTTAAGGAATCGCAACGCCTATATTACCTGCGTGCATCACAAACAATTTACAAAGTGCCGAAAAACCGGAGATTGTGGAACCAATCGGCGTGCATCAATCCATTTCATAAAAACACTGCAAACGGATTTGTCTCTCCGCTTGAAGTTTCATGATTCGTCTCTCATTGCTCATATACATTAATATACCCACGTGTAGGTATTGTGCCTAAATCTAAATATCTGAATGCTGCTTCGTTGTTTCAAGACATCACTTATCCAAAGCCAATTGAATCATGTATTACTCCAATACTACAAGTTTTCCCAAATCTAGTTGCCAATAATATTCACCTACAGGGTGTCCTAAGACATCATGATATGTGGAACCAGTATCATCACCACCTCTGCCTAGCGAGTAGAATAATCACACCTTGCAGCACGCTCCTCTTGCGACTATTTCATTATGAAATATATTCATTCAAAAATCATGTAAAGTGATATGGGGGCTACTATCTTACTTTCCTCGCCAATATAATACATTACGTAACAAGCAATCAACTGATCCAATACATGGCTTGTTCTGATGTATACCTTAAATCATGCTAGTCCAAGAAAACACAATTCCAAACACACTACACATGTATTGCATATTTCCTCATTACCACTAGTAACTCCAATCCTGACAAACAAAGGAAAACACAGTTCTAAACCACTCTACACCTGTATTCCATAAATTCCTCGTTATCCCTAGTACCCATCACCCTAACCAGGGCAATGATCTCCCATTCTCTACTCAAGACAACTCTCAGATGAACATCGGTTCTTCAATGCCGCTAGTACCTGTCACCCTAACCAGGGTGATGGTCTCCTCATCACTACTCCACTTTTACAAGTTGGCTGACATTGATGATTTATCTGAATAAAGAAAAGAACTGTACATCATACAGATGGAAGATCTTCTTTTGGACTTTTGATATTCAAATGTGATAACAAAAGTGTTGTGTACCACTAAAACGCTCCTTCTGGATTAGGGTGATTTTAGTGAGTAGTGGTGAACCATAAGAAGTTGAGAGTGTCCATGGTAAAATGATAGGTTGCAGATAATTAACAAATAGCTTTCCAGTGCACACAGGTGTGGACCCCCATTATCTTGTTTAGTTTTGACTGTTCTACAATGGTTACCCTCGCACAAATTATGTGGTTCGAACAATACCCTGGGTGTTTTTCATCTCCTCCTCATCTCTTCTGTCCCTATTATTGACTCCCTTACCGGTGGACCCCACATTCTGATGTCCGACCTAGAGTTTGCCAAAGTTCCTGTTCGTCTTGGTTCCGATCCACCGTCCATTCCCGACTGATCAGCAGTAGCTGGCAGTGGAGTGCTAGCTTCCACTGGTATCTGAGCCAGACCCGTTCCACTCATTGTCAGACTCCCTCCAGATATAGTCTCTTCCCCTTCTCCTTTTTGCTGTTGACTTCCACTTGTTCTCTCTCTCTAGGGTTATATATTGAAACCACAGGCCCAATAGAAACTGGTACTGCGAGTGCTTCTGGCAACCTCATGGTACATGCATTTTCTCCTGGCTCCGTATCTGCACATCCTGGTCCTCCAGACCCATCTGGGATTCCTACTCTCACTGAAATCCTCCCTGTAACTCCTGCTGTCTCATCCTCTGAACCCATTCGTTCCACCCCTGAAGTTTCCTCTGGTTGCTGCGTCCTCCCCGTTTCCAACCTAGAGTCACAAGGTGGAGGACGTTCTGCTAACAATCTATCAAGAAAACTGTCATCTGTATCACTTTCCTCCTCTGTCTAACTCTTTCCTCCAGACCCTCCTTCTAACAACCGAAATGGATTCAATCGTTCTCCTTCTATAGGGTCTACTCTCCATCTCTTCAGCTGTGCATCCCACCTGGCATCTTGATATGCCTTCATTGCTTTCTTCATTCTTCTCTATGAAGCTACTCTTCTTTTCACCATTGCTGCTCTCATCCATGCATCTAATGCCTCAAATTGTATTGGTCTGGGCTGAGGTTTCAGAGAAGATATTACTTCCCTCAGCTGGTACAGCACCTCCATACAAAATGACCCATAGCGACGGAAAGCCAATTCTCCCTCTTTCTCTGTAATGTTATGGCAATTTTGAAGCCACACTATAGTATGGAGTCCTACATGTGTTGCCATATAATGTGCTGGGGTATCCTCTGGTGGAGCTTCTTCTCTTACCCGCGTCACCACCCCTGGATCGCCTCTACACAAATCTCGCAACACCTTAAAACATCTAATTGTTAAAAAATGAATTATTTGTAACCCAATATTCACTGTTTAACTTTGGATGAACTTACACCAATCCCAGCGCAGCGTTACACCAACCGACCAATCCCAGCACAGCACACACTGACATCACTACTCCCTCTTTGCAGCGGCTCACCCTTCTTTACAATTTCACCACGTCCATTCGCTCACACATTCATACTAACAAGTAACTGTATATCCAAAAGCTATTAAACCAACTAACTGCTCCTAACGCAGTCACAATAACTTACAGTTACGTAAAACAAGTAATTGTCCGTCTGCTAAAAGATCGATAGAACACTCTTTCAGGACCATTCATCCACTGTTACCCCCGACCTGCATTGGTCACTCAATCGCCGTAGTCCACCCTCAGTACCTGGAGCTTCCGATCCGCGACGGACTCCTACGTTCACACAAAGTTCCCTGTGACAAGTGAATCATTGATAGCGCTTCACGACACCCACAATTTTGATCAGACAATTCCAAATACAAAACAATTCCAGGATCTTGGACTTCTCTTGAGTCCACTCACCAAAACTTCCTGATCCGCACGTGTCCGGACCAGTAAACCGATAAACCCACACTCACTCAACTTGCATTCCAAATTCGCAAGACATCACACAATTACTTTATCACCGCAATCTAACACACCACACAGTTTCATACTCACGCTACCACTGTTTCTGCCGCACCATCAACGTTTGCACTGTATCCAAATCCCTATTGTTTTTCCAATCCTAATTCTAATTTCTCTTTTCCCCCCTCACCTTAAAAGGCTAAACCATCCTCTGCTACCATTTGATTACGCTACATTTTACTCCTTGCCTTTCCTACTAACGCCAACTCAGATGGTCTTTTTATAGCCTACGAAAAGTGTTTGAGTGGAGTAAAACAATTTCTAGTCATACTTCCAAATTGGTCATGCTTTTAAAGGACTACAGACTTCGACTTTCAGTTTGGTGGATTTATTATAAGGCCAAAAATAATTGAATATAAACACACCTCAATATCAGAGTATCCAGATACATAAAGATAAATACAGAACCAAATCTATGAATATAATTCATTCGGCACAAAAGGCATAGTAGGATGAACTCCAAAATCAGATTACAAGAAGAATAGAAACTGAGTCCAATTCTTTTTTCATTTGAGAGAAAAAAACAGAAGTATCTTTCCCTACTCTACTCTCGATGAGAGTCCTACCTATTTTCCCATTATCCTATCCCAAAGGTGTCAGCACGTGTTGACTTCCTAAGAAGTACTCACGTCAAAATGGGTCTGATTGCTTAAAGCTATGGAGCTCGCTCTAAGATGCTCCTTCTCCTCCCAAAAGTAGAAGTCCCCCAATCTGTCCCTGCACATCATACAAAAAGACAATGTTCAACTCACAATACGTCACATGATAAACTTTTCCATTTACACCATCTTTCAGTGAGTTTCCACAGTAGCTTTAATTAAGCCAACTTTTCTTCCAGTGCTCTTGGTTCTCAGATAGGCCAGGCACGGAAGGGGTCCTCCCTTCTCGCCTTTCAACCTTCTTCAAAGACATTCCTGGTATGTCTTAAAATCTAAGATTAACCAGGTTGAATTCCTGCACCTGCAGTAGGATGAGAACACACTGTCTTCGAGCAAAAAAAAGATGAATTTAATGACAATTCTTGAGCAACCAAGGAGATACGAAACTCAAAGCTTGAAGTTTTGGCCTACAATGCAGGCAACTTAAACTAGATCCACACAGCTAAAACGTGCTGCGCAGCCCAAGGTTATATTCCAAACAAATTTATTGTATTTCAATATCCATTTGCATTAAATCAACAAACACATGACATCAAAAAGGGACATCCTATCCATACAGTCAGTTCAAAAACATACAGTACTGTATGTTTTTGAACTGACTGTGTGGATAGGATGTCCCTTTTTGATGCCATGTGTTTGTTGATTTAATGCAAATGGATATTGAAATACAATAAATTTGTTTGGAATATAACCTTGGGCTGCGCAGCACGTTTTGGCTGTGTGGATCTTATTGTTGTGTAAATTATCCTGATCAGCTACCCTGTTCTGTTTATCACGTGTCGAGATCCAGGCTGGTCAGTGGTAGGATCCAATACCTTCATTTGTATACAGGCAACTTAAACTAGTCACAAATTACATTGCACGAGTAATATTTCATCCTGTAAATTATACACACAGGAATTATCGGTTTCCTTTAATACATACAAAGTCCTACTTAAATGTGTACACTACCTTTCAATGCTAATGTAACTTGAATAAATGCACCTTAATAATCATGAAACACTGCAAACGATAAAAATACATGTGAGTGCGTTTAAACCATGAGTATAGTAAACCCATACAATTTAGATTGCTGTAAGCGCTCTAGCACGTTAGTGAATACATTATTACACGGAAGGTGTACTTTAGGTAAATGCTATATATATATATATATATATATATATATATATATGCAATGTAAATGTGCATGAGAACTACATTCCTTAATTTATAAATTAAACATTATTATGCATATTCATGTGAATTTCTAAGTTCTACAATGAATACTCTTCAATCGTATATTTAGTTCATCATTTCTTGTTAATAAGATTAAAACACACAGTAAATATATTATGCTAATGCACGTAAATATTGCGCTTCAGTGACATAGAGGGGTGGGCTTAGGTTGCGCTGCTCCACCCATTATGTAATCGCTCTCTCACTCTTTCTCTTTATATATTTACACTAATTATCTTGTTATTGAGGTAAACTGCCTAACTACCCCTTTTTAACCATGTCGGAAATTGGGATCGGTACCGGTATGGAAGGCAGACAAAATGAACAAAAATGAAGAGTGATAGGGTTCCAAACTTTTATTTACTCTATGCTTGTGTCACAGTGTTCACACTACAGGCTTTCTGGTTGGGTTGATCCCGTCTTCACCAGGGCTTTTCTCAGACGTGGGGGTTCGAGCTTGGTTCTGTCTTCTCCCAGGAATCGATATAGGTTGGGGAATGCTCCGGATATGGGAAGAAAAGAAACAATATTGGGTTTAGTGATTAGGAAGTCTATGCTTCCTGACTCGGGGAACAGGAGTGAGGGAAGTAGTCACCGCTAAGCCAGCACCAAGTGGACCCTGTCGTGACTTCCCTCTATACCGCAGCCTTCCCTCCTCCAAGCCCAGTGAACCCCTGGACTCTCGCCTGTACCTTGGCAAGCCACCCCCCTCCTGGAGGGTGGCTGGATGATATGCGGTCCGGTTGGCCTCCCGGCTTGCTGTTCTCGTCTGCGGCAACGCCTCTTGATGGGAAACAACCTTAACAACGCCAGCATCACATCGCAATGCCATTTCTACGCAAGTCATTACATTGACTTGCAGTAGATGGCGTTATAACATTAGAAATAGTACAGTTACGATTCCAACACTTTCCCTGCTGTTACGTAGGATGGAGTTGGAATAGTAAATTATACATTTCTAATGTCAGCGTGCTATCTACTGCAAGTCGATGTATTGACGTGCATAGTAATTGCACGCTTTGTGATGACTCGCGTTGTAACAAGTCATATTCCCTCTCGACTTTGTGTCTTCCTCTACGGCAGCTCCTCCGGTCTCGTCAGGTATCCCGCGTCCTTCTTCCTTCACGGTCCACACCACGAACTCTCTTCCTCTGGGGATTCCAGCTTCCATATTCAGCCAGAGGCCCGGCCTTCTTGTCTCGCCTGCCTGATCCTCCGATTGGCCAGCTTTTGGTGGCGTCATGGGCCACGCCCCCAAGGATTCTTCCTGGTGTTTCCCCCTAAAGGGCTCCAGACCTGCCTGCATAGATGGCGACATGACGTTCGTAAATGTCCTGTCAGTGTCAAAGGGTAACAAGGTCTGCAGTTCATCATTGGACTCGTGACACACGCCCCCCTCCCCTGGATTTCCCCGATCGGGGGAAAGAGGAAACCGGGACAGGTAGTCCGCGTTGCCTTGTTCTGTGCCCTTATGGTAACGTACCTCAAAGCGAAAGGGTTAAAGAGCCAAAAACCAGCGAAGACCCTGTCATTAGTACCCTTGATCCTCTGGAGCCAAGTGAGGGAGCATGGTCAATATACAGCAAAAAGGACCTTCCCTTCAGATAGTACCTGAGCTTTTCTACACTCCATTTCAGGGCCACACATTCCTTCTCTATTATGGGATACACTGTTTGCATATGGAAGAGTTTTCTTCTGATATATAGAACAAGACGTTCCAACCCCTCACTATCTAGCTGGGAAAGAACGGCTCCTATCTCCACCCCGAGGCATCTGCCTGAAGAATGAAGGGTTTCTGAACATTCAGAGTGAGTAACACAGGTGATGTGGTCAAGGAAGTCTTCAGAGCCATGAAGGCCTGTAGTTCTTGTTCAGAGGGGTTTCTGATGCGGTTAGCTGTAGTGGACTTCTTGAGCAGATCAGTAAGGGGGGCAGCTGTCCGGGAAAATAGGGGAATGAACCGCCTATAGTAGCCGACCAAACCGAGGAAAGCCCTGATCTCCTTTTTCATGTTGGGAAAGGGGGTGTCTTGGATGGCCCTCACCTTCTCTGACTGTGGTTCAATCAACCCTTTCCCCAACAAGTACCCCAGGTATCTGACCTTCTGGAAGGCAAATCTAAACTTGTGGGCATTGATATGGAAGTTGGCCTCCCTTAGTTCAGTGAATATGGCCGAAAGGTGGGACCCATGTTCTTCCCACGTTCTGCTGAACACAACAATAGCAAATAGGCCGACAAACACCCGAGTTGCTTTTCAGGATTGTGTCCATAAGCCGCTGAAAGCTAGCGGGGGCACCATGGAGCCCGAAAGGCAATACTGTGAAGTGAAACAGACCATCATGAGTAGAGAATGCTGTCTTCTCTTGGTCTTTCGGGTGGAGAGGGATCTGCCAGTAGCCTTTAGTGAGGTCAATGATAGATATGTATTGAGCCTCACCCAGGCGCTCAATCAGCTTATCCACTCGGGCAGGGGATATCTGTCTTTTTTAGAGATGCAATTCACCGCTCTGAAGTCAATGCAGAAACGGGTACTCCCATCAGGTTTCCAGACAAGAACGATTGGTGAACACCAGTTGCTCTTTGAGGGCACCACCACTCCCAATGCTAGCATATCTGCCACCTCGTTTTGCAAAGCCATTCGACTGGCCTCGGGGACCCGATAAGGTTTTTGTTTAACCACAACACCATCAGGGGTAGGGATCGAATGGGTGGTTAAGGAGGTTTTGCCATGCTGGTTGGAAAATATATCGGAAAATGAGAGGAGAAGAGCCTGCAACTCGGCTTTCTCCGTCGTATTAAGCTCAGGACTATATATGGTTTCGTGGACTGTGGTTTGCATTGGGGTGGCAAATGAAACATACAGGGATTCTTGGGGACCGGACCAAACCATTTCTTTAATATATTAACATGATACATCTGGGTTTTTTGGGGGGGAAAGACGTAGCAGGTAGGTAGTCTTCCCGATTTTCCTTAAAACCTCAAAAGGACCTTGCCATTCTTTCCTTAGTTTGTGTGAGGAAGAAGGAAGAAAAATTAAAACCCAGCCACCGACCCGGAAGTCCCTCAACTTTGTTCCTTTATCATATTGTTGTTTGTGCTGCTTCTGTGCCTTTTCTAGATTGTCCTGGGCCAATGTCATCAGTTTATGAAGTCTCACCTTCACCTGGTTTGGGTAGTCCAGTATGGCTGGTGCTTCAGACACACCCTGTTCTTCCCAGTTTTCTTTTGTAATCTCTAGGAGGATGCGAGGCTGCCTACCGAATAAGAGTTCAAATGGAGAGACACCCAAGCTGAACTGGACTGTGCTTCGAATAACAAATAATGCCAAAGGCAGGAGCTAATACCACTTCCTCCCATCCCCCGACAGGAGTTTTTTTAACGTAAGCTTCAAATTCCCGTTATACCTTTCTACAAGGCCATCTGTCTGGGGTGGTACACAGATGTTTTTATGTGTTTAATATCTAATTGCTTACACACTTCCTTGATGAGACGGGGCACAAAAGATGTGCCTTGGTCTGTCAGCATCTCTTTCAAATTTTAGATATTGTGAAACTTTTATGGTTTTCTGCACGTGAAACCGAATAAAGATGATTTTAGAATAGACATATAATACACATTTACAAAAGTTGTGTCTCATGCTGGGTTTGGTGAGATCTGAATAAAGAAGGCAGAATACGGTTTTGGAGTAAGGATTCTTTTGCAATCAGGCTCTTTGGTGCTCAAAATGGAGAAATGTGGGCTTAAATGTATTCTTGAACAGAGGAGAAGCAGCTATCACAGGTATCCAGTACGGTGACCATCGACCATCTCCTTCCAGGTATGGAAGTAGCGAGAACAATGAAATCACCCCCAACCCCCATTTGCCCTATATTCCAAATAACAAAGAGTGAGCATGTTAGGCAAGAGAGTCCAGCACTCATTGCTTCCACATATAAAGACATACATCTGGCCAAATTGTGAATTTCATGCTTCGTCCGTCCATGTATCTATCTTGCTTAGTGCCCACACCATCAGTGCTCACTTCGCCCTGCGCGCATACACTTACATACCAAGGAAACCATGAGACATATTTGTGGGAAAGCAGTGGTGCAGGTTTATTTCGTACAACACAGGTACTGGTAGGTGGGTCATCTTACAGGCGATCCAAAGCGGCAGCCTCTCGCTGACCCGCATGCCCAAGGAGCCATCTTGCACGGCGAGTCGATGCTCAGACTGTGCAGTACATTATCACTTTATTTTGTTAGACTCCCGCCCCCCCTGTCAGGGCGGGAGATGAGGCACACCCCCGGTCGGTTCAGGCCCCCCGACCGCCCGAAGGACGAACGGGGCGCCAACGCTGTTTCCTGGAACCCCCTCGGCTCCAGGTTCTTGGCTCGGGCACCCTACTGTGCCAGGCAGAGGTATTTAGACTGTATCCTTCTGCCGCAGAGGTACCCCTACTGTCCATCTGCTTCCAGATCGCCCTGCAACATAAAACATGATCATTAAAGTATTCCAAACTGTGCCAACCGCTCTGCAGCTGGGTCAGGGTTCAGGGTGGGTTACAGCGCAGAGCAGCCACGGCGCGGGAGAGGAAGGCCGAGCCTAGCTGCTGGCCAGGTATATACCTTGGAAGCGCCCTCCCCCGTCCACAACGAGCCCTCCCCATTGGCTGTTGGCCGGGGGGGGCGGCACCGGGGGGCGCGCTGCAGGCTGCGCTCGCCAGATGTGTGGGACTAGGGCGCTGTCCCCCCATACTCCCCTTCGTGTCGTGGTACCAGCGGCATAGTGCCCACACCATCAGTGCTCACTTCGCCCTACGCGCATACACTTACATACCAAGGAAACCATGAGACATATTTGTGGGAAAGCAGTGGTGCAGGTTTATTTTGTACAACACAGGTACTGGTAGGTGGGTCATCTTACAGGCGATCCAAAGCGGCAGCCTCTCGCTGACCCGCATGCCCAAGGAGCCATCTTGCACGGCGAGTCGATGCTCAGACGGTGCAGTACATTATCACTTTATTTTGTTAGACTCCCGCCCCCCCTGTCAGGGCGGGAGATGAGGCACACCCCCGGTCGGTTCAGGCCCCCCGACCGCCCGAAGGACTAACGGGGCGCCGACGCTGTTTCCTGGAACCCCCTCGGCTCCAGGTTCTTGGCTCGGGCACCCTACTGTGCCAGGCAGAGGTATTTAGACTGTATCCTTCTGCCGCAGAGGTACCCCTACTGTCCATCTGCTTCCAGATCGCCCTGTACTCCGCCACAGCTCTGGAGGAGGCCCCCGTCGATGACAGAGCCCCCCCACCTACCCACTTACCAACACCCTGCCGCCGACAGGGCTTCATGTAAGTCTAGGAGAAAGACATCCATTCCCAGCCCAGACAAATGTACTCCGTCGCTTTCATAATATCCTTCAGTCCTTTCCTGTATCAGCGCATGCCTAATGAAACCCAGGCCCCTCCTTTCCATGAATTTCTGCATGGACCTGTTGACCCTCTTCCGGCCTTGCTCTATTGCTACTACCGACCGTGCTCCCCTCCAGGCCTTGCGGGGCACCATCTCAGACCATATTATCTCCGTAGCTCCCAATTTGTTAGTTATCGCTGTCACATCCTTCTGCATGGCCTCCAACAAGGCTCTCCTCCCCACCTTGACCAGGTCATTCCCCCCTAGATGGATAATCAGGATGCTGGGAGGACCGCCCCGTTCTGCTAGACATTGCTGCAGTCTGCCCTTTAGCTGACCCCATCTCATTCCCGGTAAACCCAGCCATAGAATTCGAGTCCTCGCTAAGGTCAGATCCCATCTCTTGCGCCTCGCCCACTGCTCCAACCTGGTAACGTAAGAATGGCCCATCACCCACACGCGACAATCAGCTGCAAGGAAAAGACACCATTGGCATTACTGTTTTATTTAAGTTTGACACTGCACTCCAAACAAATTTATTTTCACATCTACAAATCAATCGCTGCACTGCAAACAAATTCGTTCTCACATCTACAAATTAATCGCTGCACTTCAAACCAAAATCGTTATAGGGAATACTGACAATACTCCAATTACTGTACTTCCGACCGTTTTATGGAAACATGCCTGCTTCCCTAAAGCCCCTCTTCCCTACCCACGTGGAAAGCACGGCCTTCTGCGGCCACCGGACTCAGAGGCGGACATAGCGCCGGTAGCAAGGGGATGACCACCTTCCCACCCTCTTGACGCCTTCCTCACCCAGCCCAGCCCTGTAAGCAGCAGTAGCCGCCCCTATCCTAAAAGAATGACTTGAAAATTTTTGCCCTGTGTTGGTGGCTGACAACCCTGCTCTGGCCATCGCTGATGCCATCACTCGCTCTAACTGGAATTTGGTCAATGGTGTGCCGTCTGCATGAATTAAAAAGGTGCCTGCTAGCAGAGGCCTTATTTTCAAATAATCCCTAACCAAGGTGACCGGGCAATACCTGGGATCCTCAAATGCATGTAAGGTGATGGACACGCCCTTCCCTGCTTGATCTGTTTTGGATTTTCGAAGCCACAGTACCAATGGATCCCTGGCGCAGACGTCCATCATGGCTAAAGCCCTCCCTGATCTGTCAGATTTGGATTTGGCCACCAGTTCGCTGGCCCTAAAGGCCCCAAAGAATGCTAAACAAAAGGCTGTCGAGAAGAGCTGGGCCTCGAATGCCGAATTCGTGACAGATGGTACTGAGTCCAACATGCGTTGGAGAGCTGGGAATTCAATTCCAGTCCTTTTGTCGGGAATCCTCACTTGGTCCCTGGCCCACCCTTTCAGTGCTGCCCTAATCTGGAATGAGCATGTTGGCTCCTGTTCACCATTCAATTGAGTCTCGTGTTTCAGCGCTGCCAAGTGGCCGCACACCCAGGAGTGTGACTTGCCAGCCTCCCTTGCCCATACAACAAAAGTCTCGACTTGTTCCACTGTATTCAATGCTGATGCTCCCAGGGACCGGATCACATCGCTGAAAGTTGTCTGTTGGGCCGCATATCTTCTCCTAGTCGTAAGGGCCAGGGAACGTTGCCCCATCCTCTTCAACCGTTCCCCCACTGAAGGAGCCGCCAAAGGGTAGGCGGGAATGGTGTCATCTCCTCCCCCGCCTGCGGCCAGGCTTCCCGGAATCGTGACAGCTGAAAGCGAGAGAGAGCGTCAGCTGCCACATTCTTGACACCCTGAACATGCCGAGCCCTGAACTCAATGTTGCTTCCCAGCCCTGCCCTCACTAACTCCCTCAGCAGACTCAAGACTAACGGACAATTGGCACTCAGGCCATTGATGGCTTGGACCACCGCAAGGTTATCCGACCAGAACACTACCTTTTTGTTGGCCAACTCACCTGGCCATAAATGCAGTGCCACCACAATGGGGAATAGTTCCAGGACCGTTATATTTGCAGTTACTCCCTTCTTGCGCCACGCATTGGGCCACTTCATGGCACACCATTTTTCTCCAAAAATTACCCCAAATCCTACTCGACCTGATGCGTCTGAAAATAGACATAAGCCCTGGCTACTTTCCCAAGGGGCCCTCCATATCACTGTGCCATTGAAATTCTTCAGGAACTCTTCCCACATTCGTAGATCTGCTTGCAACCCCGGCCCCAGTCTTATGAAATGGTGCCCCTTTTTCACGCTGGCCGTCGCCTTTGCCAACCTGCGGGAAAATACCTTACCAGCCGGTATGACCCTTGCTGCGAAGTTCAATTTGCCCAACAGCCTTTGAACCTCCTTGAGGGTTGTCCTACCCTTGCCAATCATTGCACTGATGTCCTGCCTCAGATCATCCACTTTCTCCGCTGGGAGTCTGGATTCTCCTTTCATTGTGTCCAGTTCTATGCCCAGGAACGTCAAATTCTGAGCGGGCCCTTCAGTTTTTCCGGGTGCTAATGGAACACCTAAATGTTCCATCATGACTTCAAAGGCCTGTAGGGCCTCTGCGCATTCCTGGGAACCCTCCCTGCCAAAAAAGAGGAAGTCGTCTAGGTAGTGGGTGACTTGGAGAATACCATGCCTGTCCGTGAGGGCCCATTGGAGAAAAGAACTGAATGCCTCAAAGTAGGCGCATGAAACCGCGCAACCCATGGGCATGCAACGGTCGTAAAAGAATGCCCCCTCCCACTTGAAACCCAGCAAGTGTTGACTGTCTGGGTGAACTGGTAAGAGGCGGAACGCTGACTCGATGTCTGCCTTGGCTAACCACGCTCCCCTGCCTGTTCTTCTGATCAAATCAATGGCCATATCCAGCGAGCAATAGGAGACCGAACATGACCCTTCCTCTAACCAATGATTGACTGAATTTCCCTCCGGGTAAGATAGGTGGTGGATCAACCTGTATGCCCCTTGCTGCTTCTTTGGAACAACACCTAGTGGTGACACTAAGAAATTGTTTAATGGGGGTGAAGGGAATGGACCTGACACCCTCCCCATGTCAACCTCCTTCCTGATCTTGTCACTGACCACCTGTGGTAAATCCCTGGCCGATTTCAAATTCAAGGCGTCCCTGGGTCCCCGAAGGCCTTTATAAGGAATTTTAAAGCCGTCAACAAACCCATCGACCAAAAGCATTCGCTCTTTCGCTAACGGATATACTCTAAGCAAAGGTAAGATGTTCTGCAACACAATGGGGGATGGACCTTTGGTATGCTCTGTCCCCCTCCCTGGTTTCGAGAGTACGTCATTGCCAGGCACCTTGCTAACTTCAGTTCGTCCTCTTTCTTGTAGCTCTATGAAAAGGGGGTATTCAGCGGGAAAATTAGGGCCTATTTCGTTGGTATGATCGGTCTGTCCTGTGACAAGTGGGCTTTTAACGTGATCTGACCATTCTCTATGCTGTGAAGGGAAATTGAAGCCTGTCTCGTTGTTATGCTCATTCTGTCCTTTGTGCTGTTCGGGTAACCTATTGTCGTGCGCTGTCCGCTCCTTGGGACGAAGCGGGGGGGGTATTAAGTCCGTTGGTGCAGGCAATTGCTGCATGTTGTGCACCGCATTTGCTGCATTCATGGGCAAACTTACAGGCCCTACCCCAGGTACATACTCCATTAT
Source organism: Lissotriton helveticus (assembly GCF_964261635.1). Classification (NCBI taxonomy): domain Eukaryota; kingdom Metazoa; phylum Chordata; class Amphibia; order Caudata; family Salamandridae; genus Lissotriton; species Lissotriton helveticus. Next base: position 528,172,230 of record NC_136072.1, read on the forward strand.
TGAACATTCTGCAGGTCCCCGAGTTGAAACGTCTTTGTTCAGCTCCGTGTCCCCTCCCCCGCCCCCCCCGAAAGGGCTGTTGAAAGGACCTCCTTGGATACTGCTCCCACTTTTGCTCCTGCTCCCACTTTTTTGTCTCGCCTTCGCTTTGCGCTTTATGCAATGTCTCCCTTTTGCTATTTCCAGTCCTGCACATATGTTTAAACCAGAGGTGGATGTCAGTGTGGTCCCACCCTATATCCGGGCAACTTGCCATTGCCTTCCTGAATTCCTGATCGTAAGAAAACCACCCCATCCCTCCGGACTCCCTTGCCCCTTGCTGAATGGAGTTTGCATACTCCATCAGGGCCTCGCTCTGAGCTGGGTCCTTCTGTACAATGATAGCTGCCAATATGTTGAACGCCTCTGTCCAATTTTCAATAGTTTTTTCCGGCCAACGCTGGAATCTAACCTTATCCTCCTCTTTCTTACCCATCCTCCTGGTGTCTGCACCCGCATTGTCATGCATTAGTAAGGTCAATATGTCGATATATTCCCTCCTCCATATACCTTCTTTAGCAGCCTGTGGTACCTGCCTGGCCAGGGAACCCCCGCCTTTTAGCTTTGAGCCAGGTTTCGCCATGCCCGCTGGTGAAGCTGAGGATGCCCCTCCCGATGTTGGTTGAGCCGACCCCCCTGACCCCGCCCCCCCCACTCGTAACCTTCGTCGTGCTAGGTGCTGCCCCCTCTCTGGCCGGTACTTGACCCGCAGCCGGCGGCATGGCCGGGGTGGCACCCTCGTTTATGGTGGGGGTACCACTTTGAGGGACGATGCTGGGGACACTTAGCGGGACAATGGGAGTGGCAATCTGTTGGGGTACTGCTGGCACACTCGCCGTATTGATAGGGGCGATACTTTGAGGAACAATGGTGACTGCACTCTGTTGGGTGACGGGCAAGACACCCAGAGTGTTAAGGCTGCTGACGACCGGGTTTGTAGGCGGCAGCACTGGTGAACCGGCCAGCAACGGTGGCCCTGCTAGCAGTGGCAGCCCTGCTGGCAAAGTCTGAGCCCATACTTGACTCACTGGATCCGCCACTGTCAGTACCGGAGGTGGGACCAACCCTTGTGCTGCTGCCATGGCGTCTAGACGTCTTTGAAACATAGTCATTAAACCCAACATATCATCCACTGTCTTACCCACTTGGGCCAAGGTCGTAAATTCTGCAGCTGTCTCGTGTACCACGGCAGGTACCGCGGGCATCTCCACTGGCAATTCTTCAGCGGGGGGAGGTGGTAAAGCCGTCCGACTGTTACGTGCTGCTACAGCAGCGGGGGGCGGTGGTAAAGCCGGCTGACTGTTCCGTGCCGGTGCGGCCGGAAATTCCTTCTGGGTGCCCTTCCGCTTGCGATTGGACCGACGTGTTCCCTCTCCCGAGGTGCCCGGTGCCTCGTCGTGGGCCCCAGGTCGGCCAGCCTCCTCAATCCTACGCGCTTCAATGAAACCTTGTGCCCATGCTGGCCCTTTAGACTGCGCGACCGCTAGGAATTCGGCCCACAGCCCATCCTGTGGCAAAGCGGCGCCACGGGTGCTCATCGTGAAGGCTTCTACCCTTTCGGGTTCCTACGGATGAGAAAGTACAAGGGGTGAGGCACCTATTACTGCGTCCGCTATCCCCCCCACAGCCTCATGCCTCCGTAGCATGGTCTGCTGACCGCGACCAGCCGTCCCGCTGGCAGCCACCTGTCCTTGTCTCCACGTTTATTTTCGTGCATTACCTGTTCTACTTTCAATCCTAGCCGCTGCCAATCCTTGACGCCTTCCCGAGCACAATCTGTAAAACAACACAGCGTTACTCAACATCTCGCACATCTGTAAGACACCTGCGTACAATCTGTGTAACAGTCCTCATCACTCAACATCAAGCCGTGTCACGAGCGAGCACCCCTGTAAAGAACCTGGTCAATCGTGTACTCCCTTGCATAACCCCGTGTGGTAGACCTGTGTTCCACGTACCACTGCCTTACATGCCACCTTTATTCCCTGGTGTGGCTCGTACTTCCTACCCTCCTACCCCGCCCAATGGGCTGGGCCAATGGACCTTGACCTCCGCAATTACCTGTAGATCTACGCCCTCCTCCTAGTGAGCTGCTATTCCTCGCGTCGTGTTCAAAGTTTAATCTGAAAGAAGAACAAAACCGTCAATTGTCCTGTACAATACCCTTGTCTCACCGTCTTTCACCGTTTAGTTATCCGGCACACCATGTCCTTAAAAAGATGACATACCATATGTACTATATTACTGTAAATTGACTAGTGTAGGCATTGCCTAGCTGGCACTTATACCCGCATGACCGGAGTTGCGGCGCGTTAACTCATTAATACACGAGTGAAAGGCCAGCCCCCGGGGACCACTAGCAGCACACATGACACCCAGGCCATCGACATAAATCCCCTCCTCGCCGGTGCCTCGACTTGTGCTGCCGCCTTTCACCACAGAACCAAAAGGTTCCCTCCCCTTGGGCACCGTCCTTGAAGGGGCTAAATATTCATATTTAGTAAGAGCAGGCGTGCGAACCCCCTGGCCGAGTGGGGTACACTGAATCGGTCATTAAGAGTGGGCTGACGCGCTGTCTGCAGTGTCCGGCGCCACGGGGCCTGGGAGAGATGCATAAAATGTGAAAGTGATCACTGTTCTTGAGTCTGCACAGTTAATTCACCAATAGTGAAGCACGCGATGTGACCAAACTAATAAACCCATTCCAATGGCTGCAGAAGGCTTCACCCCGTTCTTCAGGCGGGACAAGGAAAGAACGTCTGCTCAGCGTAAAGTACACCTCCACGCAAGGTGTAAACATCTTTACACCGATATTGACTATTTATATCGAGCACCGTACAAACTGAAATTTGTGTGGTACCAAATGCTGTCTAACTCAATGGAAGACGCGTTATCGCGCTCAGTAAAATGAACCCTTGAGTGAGCCCTACGAAGCTCTGCAGTATTGGGTCACATGTAGATGTCTCTAGCTAGCACCCTAACTCAGTGGTCAGCCTGAACAGGCCTACAACTCTGGGGCATAACGTGGTACCTGAAACTCTACAGTAAAACGCGAACCCACTGAACTGCCATACGAAGAATAGCCCCTCGGAACACAGGTTCGGTTTAGTGCTGTTTTTATGCTGGACCCGGGCTCCGGGCCCTGTACCCGCCCCTTCATCTCGTAGTTACGCACATCCCCCACTTCCATTGACCCTTTCTGAAGAGGGCACCAACCCCGACTTTCATGCGCGCCAGTAAAGCGCCGCCTGCAGTAGGCCACTGACGATATATTTACGAGGTTTTGAAACAAAGAACAAACGAGTGTGAACCTCGCATAAGTTAATAGCGGCTATAACCTGGGTTCTCCCGACGGCATCAGGGCTATTTGCCAATCAGCCTAGTGTTCGCACCCAACGCCCGAAAGGGAGAGACACCCGAGGCCACGCCACTAGATGGGGGGCCCCCGTGGGCCAGAGCCTAACGTGCGTGGCCCAGGGGGAGGCGAAAGCGTCGGAGCCCCGACCCCGGCCTCCATACACGCCGGTAAAGTGAAACGTGCAGGAGGCCGCAGAGGGCACTGCATTCACTGAAACGAAGCTCTTAGCCGTTCTTCAAACTGGCGGCGGTCGGGGGGCGGGGGGGGGTCGGCAGCTACTGGTGCTGGGCCGCGCGGTCAGTGAAGCATACCGGAGGCCACAGAAGGCACTAACCCGCATTCAATCAAGAGGCGGTAAAGCCGGAAATTAACGCTCTAAACGAGGAGCGACTCTCACCGCCCGCCTGGTAGCAACTCAGAAGTGCTAAGCCGCCCGCATGCCCATGCGGTCGAGACCGCCGCCTACAGCTGGATTCTCCCGCCTAACCCGTTCACCCGCCACCACTAACCTCCCCTGAGGGCAGTCACTTTAAATTAAAAGTAACTTCAATCTGGGGAACAGGAAATTGTTGCAAAATCTAAGTAGGGTCTGGTGCCTCGTGGCCGTCAATGGCGGCGCCCCGACGTTTCGCCGGCCAGTGCACCCTGCGTATCTCGTAACCTGATGGCAGCAACAGCTGTACGCACATGAAAGAAGACCGCATTGCACCCAGGGCAGTCACTTTAAATTAAGGCAACTTCAATCTGGGGAACAGGAAATTGTTGCAAATCAAAGTAGGGGGTGAGTAGGCCTTGTTCTGTCAGACTCACACTTATCCCGCGCGCGCAGAGTGCAACACAAAGAATGGGGCACGGGCCTATTGTCGCGATGCCAATCACAACTTGTTTCACGAGAGTCGCGCTCAGCAATAACAGCTCCCTCCAGAGCGGAGGGGGCCCAGACACGCCGCTAACACACCCACTGCAGCTACTGACCCTTGCAAGCAACTTCAATCTGGGGAACAGGAAATTGTTGCAAATCAAAGCAGGGGGTGAGTAGGCCTTGTTATGTCAGACTCACACTTACCCCGCGCGCGCAGAGTGCAACACAGAGAATGGGGCACGGGCCTATTGTCGTGATGCCTCATCACGACTTGTTTCACGAGAGTCGCGCTCAGCACTAACAGCTCTCTCCAGAGCGGAGGGGGCCCGGACACGCCGCTAACACACCCGCTGCAGCTACTGACCCTTGCAGTACAGAGGCGCCGACTTTGCTGCAGGCCGCGCGAAAGAAATCTGCCTCATAGCGGGCCAAACCAGGGACCCCTCTATTTCCACTCTAACGCTCTCCCACCCGAGCTGTTCCGGCCTCGTCGGCCGCCAAACTTTGTAACCCAGGATACCCCATTATGCAATAGACGTGCGGGCAAGGCTGCACCAACGGGACGCTGGACAACCCCTACCCTGCTCAACCCGCGCCAATTATTCGACCCACCGAGCGACAATGGCGGCGGGTGGCTCATGGCCGGCAATGGCGGCGTAAAAAAGCATGGCCGGCCAATGCGCAGAGCAGCCACGACGCGGGAGAGGAAGGCTGAGCCTAGCTGCGGGCCAGGTATATACCTTGGAAGCGCCCTCCCCCGTCCACAACGAGCCCTCCCCATTGGCTGTTGGCCGGGGGGGGGCGGCACCGGGGGGCGCGCTGCAGGCTGCGCTCGCCAGATGTGTGGGACTAGGGCGCTGTCCCCCCATACTCCCCTCCGTGTCGTGGTGCCAGCGGCATTCTCTCTCTTTCTTTCTAGCCATCCATCTCTCCACCCCCCCCTCCATCTTTCATTTTTTGATTTTTTGTTGCGTGTTCCCCCTCCACAATTCTATACCATATTATTGCCTTGCAGATTGGTTTTATGAGCTTTTGTTTGGAAACTAGTGCAAAAAAAGTAAACGAGATTTACGCAAGGTTTTAAAGGTTTTATATTACACATATTCTCCACTGGCACCGCCTCCGCCCCAGAGTTAACACCCCTCCTCCAACACCTTCGCTTAAGCTGGTATAGAGGGGCGGTTCATGACGCTCATGCTTCCAGGGCATTATGTGGACATTGTGGAGCGAGATCAATTAGGGATCCTAGACAGTAAGTATCAGAATCAGGAAGCAGCACAAGGGATATTTTGAGGTGGTGAGTAAGTTACACATGTTGAATCGGAGGTTCCAAGCAGGGATATATCAGGAAAGAATTTTAGTAAGCAATGTAATACTAGAATTTCGGTCTGCATTTCTAGTAGTAATGAATATAAAGATTTAACTGTGTTTATACGACTTTGGCTCCCTCTTGAGTCACAATAGCGTAAGTGCAGTTCCTGTTTGTAAAGAGAACAGGCATTTGCAATGCAATAGGTCTCGCATTTTAGAAACTTTGACCTATTGGCTTGTAAATGACAATGCATTTTTTTTGTACAGGTGTTTTTAAACACATAAATAAATGGCATTGTCATTTACAATGCCAATAGGTCAAAGTCTCGATGTTGCGAGACCTGTTGCATTGCAAATGCTTGTTTTGAAGATCGCGTCCAAGCAAATAAGAGTTCAGCTGGCAGTTTTGTTCCCTGAAAGATTAGCTTTCAATGTGTCAGTCTTACAGATTTCATAAAGACCTTTAGGAAAAGCTGGGCTATGCGCAGTGGCACGTTTGCTTTCACAGCCAGTCCCGCGGTTGGTTCCCAACACACAATCTCGCAAGCGGTCAGTCTAGTCCTCTTGTTCATGACTTCATTACACTGTTGGCACTGTCCCTTCATGTCACCCACCGCTCAATACGTGCTTGGAAAGAGGACAGGCAAGACTGCTGTCTGCGCAGCGCACTTCTCTAGCCCTTCGTGTAACTCAATTTACGCCACTGCTTGGTGAGAAGTAAAGAAGATGCGATATACTTGAGGTGTTTTAGTTCCAAATGTGCTTTCCAGTGTCCCTGTCTGAGCTGCAGTAATATAGGCAAGGTATCTGAGATGTGTCTATGTGCCACGTCGCGATCACTTTATTTAGTGCATTTTTATAAAGCGCAGACATTACCCGAAGGTGTCAGATCACTGTACAATAAAGCCAGTTGCGTTACAAGAGAAAAGTGATACATAATAGAACATTACAAAGATAACAGGTGACTTAAAATGAAGGGTGCACAAACACAAAATCCAACACAGCATGCAGGGGTGAGGAATGTACAGGAAAAAATACAAATTTACAATGAAGAGCGAACTTCGTGAAGGGGCCTGAGAATGAAAGTATTAGTTCTGAAAGTGTCTTTGGAAGAGAAGAGATTTGAGGTCAGCTTTGAAGATCCGGGATACAGGAGGTGGCACGGAGCAAGGGGGAAGCGAGTTCCAGATTCTCACTGCATTGCCTGAGAAGGATTTCACCATCAATCTTTCCCTTTTGAAGATGGGGCGCTCAAGCAAAAGCTTTTCCGCATTGCGAGAGCGTCGAGAGCCTCCGGATAATTTCAATTTATTTGCCAGGTAATGAGGGGAGGATATGTGCAAGGCTTTGTGTGTGATGCAGGCAGTTTTGTAAATAGATCTTGCCTCGATCGGAAGCCATCGAAGAGAGGACAGGATATGAGTGACGTGGTCGCTTTGTTTAGACCCTATAATGAAGCGAGCTGCTGAATGGAGGATGGATTTGAGAGGGGAGAGGTGGGATTTGGGTAGGCCCGTCAGAAGAGAATTGCAATAATCCAGTCTTGAGAGAATAGCGATTATACCAGGGTTTCTAAGTCTTTCTCCGGGAAGAACCGACGGATCCCCCACAGAAGGGGCAACTGGTAACGTGCATTCTTGGCAATAGAGTTGATGTGGGAGATTAGGTTGAGTCTTTCGTCAAGAATGACACCTAGGGATTTAGCGCTGTCGATAATGATCGGGTTGTTGTTGAGTAAGTTCAACTGATCCATCCACGATTGAACAGGAGGGGGTGAGAGAGAGGTAGCAAGGAGGAGGAATTCTGTTTTGGCGGTATTTAGAATGAATTGGTAAGATAACATCCAGTTGTGAATGGAGTTGAGAGTAGAGTAGTGAGAGATCGTGTCCAGAAGACACCTAGAGGTAGATTTGAGTGTCATCCGCATAAAGATGGTAATGGATCCCAGATTTGCTTAGGAGGTTCCCTAATGGTTCCAGGTACAGATTAAACAAAGTGGGTGCCAGAATAGAACCTTGAGGGATGCCTTGACCTACAGCCAATGACGATGAAAGACTGTTCGCTATCTTGATCATTTGGGATCTGTTCGAGAGGAAAGAAGCAAACCATTAAAGCACTGTGCCATCCAATCTCATTCTCTGTTGTAGAGTGTTGAGGAAGGTGCTATGATTAACAGTGTCAAAGGCTGCCGAGAGGTCTAGAAGAATCAGAAGACACGATTCCCCAGAGTCAAGTATATGCAGCGCATCATCAATCCCTTGCAGCAGGGCTGTTTCAGTGCTGCAATTTTGGTTGAAGCCAGATTGGAAAACTTCGAGGAAATTATTGTCCATAATATGTAGGGAAAGATGTTTCGCAACACATTTTTGGGTGATTTTCGAAAGAAAAGGGAGGTTGGTGATAGGGCGGAAGTTGTTGAGGTCGTTCGCATCAGTAGAGGTTTTTTTTAGAAGAGGGGTAACCTGTCCTGATTTGAGGGCAACACAGATGTATGTGACCCGAGGTCCCTCCCTCAGGTAATAAAGACAAAAATGTAACATAACTGTCACGTTGTCATCTGTGTTACATCCCAGGAGTTTATTTTTACTTAAATGCGCGGAGAGTGTATTGTCCTCAGGCAGTTTCGCTGCTTCTTTCAAGTGCCTCCTGTAAGTGTGGGGGCTTCTCAGTGCTGTGCGATGAGTGCTGCTGGCAGCTGTGTAGCAAGTGTGTGCATTTTTGTTGATGTAGAGGGTTTTCCACTTTATATACATACATTTAAAGCCGTGCTTACATACATCTATAGTTGCGCATATTTACAAGTGCACTTCGGTCGCAATGCACATAGATTCAGACACGTATTACTACAGTGCAAAGCACAGGTTTTTAGCACAGTATTGTCAAATAAACACCTTAATGACCTGCGCGGCTTCACACCAGGACCAGGCCTGAAATAGCAAGAGTTTTCCCAGCTTCAGCTTGAAGGCGCGTTTGAAACTAGTGCGAGTGAAAAAACTGTGTGACATACATGCAGATGGCCAGAGTTTAATAAATTGTTTATCACTAGTGTATCACCAGTCCAGACTTTGCTTCTGGTGAGTCGTGGCCCCCCCCCCCCCCACTCACTGATGTTACCGCTGTATGGCATGAAGTTAAAATGCCAGCTCTTCCTTTCAGCCTGAACTGGAGGAAGTGACGCAGGTTTGAGATCCTGTTCTGGTCCGGAATGGCCCCTGGGCCCACCTGGGTTACTCACTGAGGGTGAAGTGATCTTTGACAACAATAGAAAAATGCAAACACAATTCTGTACATCCTATCACACGGGTAGATAAAGATGTATGGATTCATAGTGATGTCATCAATGATGCGATATGGGATGTCACAAGTGATGTGTGACAATACTGCACTGCAGAGCGTTATGGATAAAGAGCTTAACCACATGCAGTGAATTCTAGCATTTTTGCCCCTGAACATTTTATCCATCACCTTCCTCTACCAGTGATTTCTTTCAGGGAGTTTGAGTGTTTTTTTTAAAAAACATGTTTAAGTCTTACAAACAAAATAATGAAAATGCGTTTTGTGTGGCTACTGAACATCTCATGGTGCCTTAATGACTCCTCTGTAATTCTCGTGTCCGTAGTTAACTCAAAAAAGCCAAGTGAGGGATTCACTAAACCTCATCTCCATCTGCAAATATTACATTTATTTCACCACTTTGTATCAGCCCCAAATCTCATTGTTTCTTTTATTCCATTTAAATCTCCACCTCAACAGTGCCCCAGTGAGTTTAAGGAAATAAATCGGGATATTGGGAAACCTTAAAGGTGAAATGTCAGCCGCCATTGCTGAGTTGGCATCCCGCGAGTAAAGAAAAAAGTGAAAGGGCACTCCAAATATCAAAAGCGACCGCCATTGCCGAGTTGGCATCTCGCAAGTGAAAGAAAACGCGAAAGGGCACTCCAAATATCGAAAGCTGTTGCCATTGCCGAGTTGGCTTCCCGCAAGTGAAAGAAAAAGCAAAAGGGCACTCCAAATATCAAAAGCGGCTACCATTGCTGATTGGCACCCCGCGAGTGAAAAAAGTGAAAGGGCACTCCAAATATCAAAAGCGACCGCCATTGCCGAGTTTGCGTCGCGTAAGTGGAAAAAAAGTGAAAGCGCGCTCCAAATACCAAAAGCGGCCATCATTGCTGAGTTGGTGTCCCGAGAGCAATTGTCCCCATCAGTGTCCATAAACAAAATAGTGCTCACTCCCTAAATAAAGTCGACCGTGTAACAAGCCAAGCAAAAGGTCCAGTCGTTATGGGTGGTAACAAATGGAGACAGGACGGTACCAAGGTGGGACTTAGAAGCCTTATAATGAATTGGAAGCCATCATTTACCAAGGACAATGACACCAGCCAATGAAAAATATGGGTGGTGAGTCAGCGAGGCTTCCAAAACCATACTCAACTACAGCATGCCTCGCCGAGTGAGCAGCGCATGCGTGCTGCCACAAGGCTCAACATAAAAAAGATCAAATGGGTCTGTATTTGAGAAAATCTAAAACAGATAAAATCTGACACAGGATACAGGACAGTGTGTGTGCCCGGTGAAAGCTTGGCAGATGTTTAGGTAGGCAGGAGAGTTAGGTCGGACTCGGTATTTTGTCACTGAGATGGGAGAAGTTTATCAGCTTCACAGATGCTAGTGGTCATGCAAAAAGCGTTGACATGCATGGGAGAGAACCAAAAGGAGTTTGGTACCCATTCATTTGGGATTAGTGAAGCATCAGAAGCGAATAGGTTAGGATATTCAATGGGAGAAGTTATAAGGCTGGGTAGATGATCACCTGCATGTTGTTTGCATTATATTAGGGATCTTAAAGGGTTGTACTTAGTTCAATCATGTGTAATATGTTTTGTTTTGATTCCAGGTTGTGTAGCGGGACCCAGCACAGCGATTTTTTCTATTTGGATTCTCAGTCATTCATTTATTAAATTGGAGACGAGGCAAGCTGAAGCTTGTCCTTTTGGGAAGAACTTAGGATATGATTGTCAGAGATTAAGACTGTATGGTATGGTGGGGGGTAATTGTTTCTGTGTTTACTCCAAATAGCAGATTGCCCTGCGGGTGGTGCGCTACAGCAGGACCGGTGGGAACCATGATCCTCGCCCCCCCCTCGGTGTGATGCCAGGGCATTAATAACTTCTCCCGGGACGGACGGGTGCCTCGCGGGGAGCGGCAGAGACTTTGTTTAGCCCTTTGGTGACCCTCCGTTGAGATGCCTACCTTGATTTTTGGGGTCCTCCTGTGAATCCTGTTGCGTCCTGGTATGCCCCGGCCCTGCGGTGAGATGGGGAAGGAGGAGGCCGTAATGGCTGGAATGGCGGATGGCGCCCTTTTCCGCGCCCCCCATCCGGGCAGAGAAACCGCTGTACAAGAGAGTCCCGGGGGCCGGAAACGTGAGGAAGGGCCCACGTCCAGAGATGTACTGGCTGCTTTAACAACCCTGCATATGTCCCTGATCCGAGCGGCCCGGGACCTGGGAAGGAGGATGGCCGCCATTGTTGTTCCACCGCTCCACGTCGACTTGGTTCAATCTTGTGTAGGCGCCGATCTGCCCGCCTCTGTGCCACTGACGAATGCCTCCGCTACGTTTACGTCGGTAGAGCCGCTGATAGACTTGGTTCATGTGATTACTGTGGGTACACCGATTGCACGTGTGATTGACTCATCGGGGCCATTGTCTGCTCGGCGAGTGACGGAACGACATCGATCTGTGTTTTGGGCTGCATCGGCGGCATTTCATCGCGTGCCGCATTGTGTGATTCTTTTTCCATGGCTGGCGAAACTATGTTCGGATTGGAGGTTATTATCGGTGTTGATATTGACACAGGCAGATTTCCGCCATGCATCTTCGGCGGGGTTCTGGTGGTTAATTTCCCATGGAGCAACAACAATTCTAGAACCTCCTGGAATATTTGGACCCTTCATTCTATTTTGTAGGCCGGTTGAGACCGAGACGTACGTTGGTGCTATGGATAGGCGAGGCCAGGGGTGAGACCGTTTGGGACATGGTGGGACTCATTGTTGGTTGATGGTGATTTAAGGGACACTCAGCGGGGTTATAATTGATTGTGATGTAAGTGGTTACTCTTTTTCGTAGTCCTTTTTATCATTGCTATCAGATGATTATTGCATGCGGTGGTGGGAAGGGGCCGGATGGCCGGTTCGATGGCCCTTCTCCAATAATTTTCCTCTCCTTTTTAGGTCTCGCTGGTAAACTGCATCCGAAGGATGCGTGTCCAGCTGGAGACGTATAGGTGCCTGTCTCGGGGGAAGGAAGGACAAGAGGGTGCCACGCGCTTCTCTTGTCCTGGATTTCACTGCGTGCACGCGCACCCCCACTCACGCATGCGCACATCACAGCCACACGCATACACAGCCACACGCATACACAGGCACACGCATACACAGCCACACGCATAAACAGGCACACGCATACACAGGCACACACCCCCCCCGTCGCCGCACCTACACACACACTAGCGCACCTACACGCACACACAGAGACCCCCCCACACACACACCAGCGCACCTACACACATGCACGCACACATACAAAGACCCCCCTCCCCCGTCGCCATCGCACACATACATACACACACCAGCACCGGACCCCACTCACCGGCTACACAGGATTTCTCTTCTCTGGGGCGGCGGTAGCGGGGCTCTCCCGATCCCTGGGAGCCCCGCCCGACAGCGCCTCTGTTCACCCGGTCCCCCATCTCGGGACCGGGACTCAAGGTCGGGACCGGGACTCAAGGTCGGGACCGGGACTCAAGGTGGGGCGGCCCCGGGGCTCTCCCTAGCTCACGGGAGCCCCGGGCCGCGGGAGGACTCGGCCTCTTTGCTCCATCCCGGCGGGCAGCCAATCATAGCCCAGCAGCAGGCGGGACTTCCTTCTCTCTTCTGGCCCGGCCCACGTCTTCTCTCCCGTTGCCAGGCTTCCTGCCTCAGGGGTCCGCCAATGGCAGCGCGGCCCCGAGCAGGGAGGCGGGCACAGCGTTTCCTCGGGAATCCCGGGCCCGTCGGCGGTGATAATTTATTTGTGTTTAATTGACCTGCCTTTAACGTGATATACCTGGAACGCCGAGTCACAGCTTAAGAGCACTGTTCCAGTAGTAGGGGAGGATGCTGAAATACGCCCAGCAGTGGTCAAATCCTGAAATTGCTCCCCGGTATCCCTTGGGGTGTCTGTCCGGCCAGAAATTATTTTACTATTAAGATTAGCCCTCCTACCACTCACTGTGGCCTTTTTTGATTTTTTCCCCCACTTCCTGGTAATGGTGATGGCTACGGCCGCTGTTTGTGATGTATTGACCACCTGTGTACTACTGGCGGTTTGAGTAGTTTGACTGGCAGCAGCCCCAATTACTTGCAGATGATCCTCCATTGGAGCAACTGACCTCCGGACCGCGGCAGCTACGGCCTTGTCAAGCTTACCGCTACCCTCCTGCACGGCTTTTCCTCTCTGAACCGGCTCCTGGCAAAAGAAACTGCCAATGCTGTGTTTCCCCCTAAGGTGGGCTAATGCGGCCGCCATACGCCCTCTTCGGAGATCCAGGGCGGCCTGCAGCCAGCAAGGCGGTACGGGCAGACGTTCCCCAGCCTCCTACCTGCACATTCCCAGCTGCGCGTCTGACACAGAATCCGGAACATGTCGCGGCCACGAGACCGCGCCCTCCTCACAGGTAAGGAGCAGCAGGAGCGCAACAGGGGTGCGATGAAAAGACGTCTCTTCATCTTCATTTTCGGCAAGTCCAGGCTTAGCGTAAGTTTCCTCCGTCCCGGGATTTAACTAATCAAGTGGCCTTGATGGGAGCTCCGGGTGCTAGCGGCTAACGTCCAGCCGCCATGTTCCCCCCGACAAGGGGTCCTTTTTGTTAAAAAACAGTCAAGAGCTGTGGTGCTCCGTTCTAGTTTTAGCATCGACTAAAGCGATGGGGCAAAACATTAGTCATTGTTAAAAAGCTGCTAGCCAAACCACTAATAGTGCAATTCTATTTGTAAATAAGTAGAACCCCTACATATGGTGATTAAAAGTTTCAAGGTCACACAAAGCACAGGACAATAAGTGAACAATGTGCAAAATGCCATATTCGGCCGCTGTCAAGTTGTGCTGCGGGGCAGGTAGCTGTGTGCCGGCCGGGGTTGCCGAATTAGGATATTCATGGGTTAAAGGTAGTTTTTCAAAATAATACACTACAGTACACTGGCTGTTGGCTGTGACTGACTGTGTGTGTGCCTGTCAGCCTGAGGCCTGCTCAGTGCCTGACTGACTGCGGCGGCGTCCACGCGTCAGCTGACTTTTATTAACACTTCATTTTAGTGCCCTTCCATTTCCGTGGCTTTGCAGCAGTTTGATCAGCTTCGAGTTTCTCCTCGCTAAAATGGGGAGAATTTGTGAGATTTATGTTTCCTTCCACTTTCTTGCTTGATTTTCCTCGGGACAAAGTTTCACTCATAGTCGTTGAAATGTCACTCATAATTACACTGAAATTATAAAAATGTCACTCGTACAAATCTGAAACCTTGGCAGCTATGGGCTTTCACTGAAGGCAGGCCTGGGGGCCAACTTGAATTACCAAGGCTCAAGCCTCACGCAGCCTTCAGCCAGCTGTAGGCCACAGACATCGCGGCCTGGAGGTCAACTTGAATTGCCATGACCCGCGGTGGCTACAGCCTGCCTTCTGCCATCTGTACACCAGAGTCTCCCTGCAAATATACAACACGAAACTCCAGAAATAGTTTAAGACCATACTTTCGAGCGCGGAACCAATCTACTGCTTCTGAAGGTGTACAGTGGACTCTTCAGCAGGCATTTGATGGCAAGATAATTTTTTCCTAAGTTGATATGGTGACGTGCATAGTACGATGTGCAAACCTATTACTTTGCAAAGGAAAGGTTGCTGTTTTCCCAGAATAGAAATCCCAAATACGGTGACTGTTTCATAAATTAATGTAAAGCAAGATCTGTATTACATTTTATTACCTCTTCTGCTTTTACATTCACAATCCTGAAGCACTATGGCATTGAAAATCGTAACCTGCATTAGAGTTGTTTGCCAATATCACTTGAAAGGTAATTCTTGCTAAATGCATGCACAAGAAACTATTTAAAACAAACAGTGCACATTATATTTTATTCCCCAGCATCAGTCCACAGACCTGCAGGTACCGAAACTAACTTTCTGTCGAGTGCTGCTCTCTTTGATACTCTATCTGTGATTGACGGTCATGCTGACAGCTCTTACCCCCGCAGCGAAGGGGCTAAGCTATTAGCATTGTAAATGTTTAAAAACAAAAACATAAATAAAAGGCATTGCCATTTACAATGCCAATAGCTCTAACTTTAATAATGCGAGACCTATTGCTGTTTTCCCAGAATAGAAATCCCAAATACGGTGACTGTTTCATAAATTAATGTAAAGCAAGATCTGTATTACATTTTATTACCTCTTCTGCTTTTACATTCACAACCCTGAAGCACTATGGCATTGAAAATCGTAACCTGCATTAGAGTTGTTTGCCAATATCACTTGAAAGGTAATTCTTGCTAAATGCATGCACAAGAAACTATTTAAAACAAACAGTGCACATTATATTTTATTCCCCAGCATCAGTCCACAGACCTGCAGGTACCGAAACTAACTTTCTGTCGAGTGCTGCTCTCTTTGATACTCTCTCTGTGATTGACGGTCATGCTGACAGCTCTTACCCCCGCAGCGAAGGGGCTAAGCTATTAGCATTGTAAATGTTTAAAAACAAAAACATAAATAAAAGGCATTGCCATTTACAATGCCAATAGCTCTAACTTTAATAATGCGAGACCTATTGCATTGCAAATGCTTGTTCCTTCTTCTTCTCTATATTTCGGGTTTCTAATTAGGGCGACAGGCACGCTGCTGGGGGGGGGGGGTAGGCCGTAACCTTCTGCAGGGGTGCAGGTGGGGGGTAGGGGGATGGGATTGTTATTTTGTCCTGTCTTTGTCTTTATGGCCCTTTGTCATGTCGTCGCCTTCTATGTTTCCTATAGTGTGTTTTGCTTTGTGGGCTGGGGCATAGCTTGCAACGAACTGTATGTGTTTTTATAACTGTCCTGACTCAAATGCCCTACCCCCATTACTTCGAATGCATGTGCACTGCTGGCGGGTTTTCTGCTTCTTGATTACTATTGTAGGAGCGTGTATGATTGTACGACATTGATTTAATCTTATTTTCCTTTATTGTAAAATTAACCTTCTTGGATCCTTATTTTCACATCGTGCATTTCCTCTTATGTTATATCCTGGATGCTCATCAGACCTCGATTTCCGTGCCGCTGTATTTTTCTATAATGTGTGGCTCTCTTTTAGATTTGAATAGCGGCCGGCCAGAGTGGTTGTAGGCCCATGGTTGTATTTCCTTGCTGACACAATAAAGGTTCTTTAAAAAAAAAAAAAACTGGCCTGGTCACTCTGCACCCTCTCACCCGAAACTTATCAGGAACAGTGAAAAAAGACTGGGGGGCAGATTTACAACAAAGTAACGCAGCACAGTGCAGCATGTCATTTTGCTGCGCTGTGCTGCGTTAGTTTGGAAAGCACAGAGATGCAACATATTTACAAGAATATGTCGTATGTCTGTGCTTCCCCTGCGCTGACACACAAACTGCAGCCATGTGCAGGCGCAGGCACCCTTGCACCATGGTGCAAGGATGCCTGTGTCATGGGGAGATTGTTTTTGTGCAGGAAGGAACACCTTCCTGCACAAAAACAATCACAAGAGTCTTTTTCCTCTTTCAATGCGCGCTTCAGAATGCAGCACGCATTGAAAGAGGAAAAAACAAGAAGAAATGAAAACATTTCTCCTCGTTGCGCCACGCTATGCCACCTCTAGCGTGGCGTAGCATTCACACGCATCTCCAGATTTACGATTTCTCGTAAATCTATAGATGTGCTTGTTCCATGGGTGTTGTGTGGGAACACCCACAGCAACACCCATGGAACGCCCCTTCCACGCACTGTGTTGCGTGTGAAGGGGCCATATTTACAAGGAGAGGAAAAGTCAAGCAGGGTGGCTTTTCCTCTCCTTGTAAATATGGAGAAGCCCCCTACGCCACCAGTACATCACGAAAAGTGACGTAGTGGTAGCGCAGGGGGCTTGTAAATCTGTCCCAGACTGTCTATTGTCTGACTGTCTGGGGACGTGACACGCTTCTGTGGTATGAACATCTGTGACAGAAATGAGCCAGGGGCCCTTAAACACATTCTGCACCCCCTTCACGTTACTGGTCCTGTCCCACCTTTCCTCCAGTATTTCTATAAACTGACGTTTTTTTCTAAACCAGGGCTCCAGGTCTACGCATTTTAATGACTGATTGCGTCCAGAAAGCTGGGTTAGATTGGAGGAAGGGGCTTGTTAAGAAACAGTGAAGCCTGTGTTTGTGCAATGTCCTGGAAGCGTGGCCACAAAACACTGTCACACAGAAGCAGGAATGATGAACAGCTCGTGAAGTGAGGTGTTGTTTGAAAGGTGTCGGGAGCGTTTAAGGAGGGGCTACATCTAAAGAGAAAAAAAACAAGAAAAGGCAGTGGCTCAGGTGGCGGCAGGCTCCTCGTGAGGCCTAAAATCATGTGAGGCACTTGGGATGAAAGAGGGCTCTTTCACTGGAGGAGCCCGAGACCCTCACATGATGAACTGCGCCGAAAACATATCAGGAGGGGGGTGGCTGAGATCTGAGATGAAGAGAGCTGACCAAGGTGAGCCAGGGATACAACATCCCTGTGGAGCGAGAGAGATTCTTGTGACAACCTTAATGGTGAATAGCCCTAATGGGGGGGGGGGGGTCTGCTGAACCCCTCACTTTTCCTGGGAGAGGAGGGGGAGATGGACCCTCACAGGAAGGGGAGCAGGAAGAACTATTTCCTGGAGGGGGAGGGATTCTCGACAACAAGAGACATTTCGTAGGTGTGTGGAGGCATATGAGCGTGGGGAGATGTGAAAAACCATCCGGCAATGGCGATTGCCAAAGCCGACTGAAAAAAAATAGTGCTACCGACTAAATTAAGGAGACAGTGTAACACCGTAAGTAAAAGATCCAGCCCTGATGGGCGGTCACCAAAGGAGACAGGGCGGTAACAAGGAGGGACTAAGAAGCCTCCTATTGAATTGAAAGCCAGAATTTACCATGGACAATGCCACCAGCCAATGAAAAATATGGGCGGGCTTCAACGGCACTTCCACATCTAAACCTACTACAGCATGCCTCGCAGAGCAAGCAGCGCATGCGCTGCAACACTAGGCTCAACCTAAAAATCAGGAGACCATGTTGAGCCAACAGCGATCCAGACACTCGAAGGAATTTGAGTGTTTCGTGCAGCATAGGGGGGCTTTAGATGTGGATGGACGCAATGTTGGATTGGGATTTAAAATCGGCCCGGGCATGCTAAAAGAAAGTGGCCCACATTTGCATATTCCGTTTCCCCAAAACAGTGCTTTGGCAAAGTTTTATAAAAAGAAGGGGGGGGGTCTCTGACAGAGGCATGTTTTCTTAACTTCACTAGGATATAAAAAATGCATAGATTAGTTCACATTGGTGAAACACACCTGAAAACAAGTGAGGCCACTTCTGCTCTGGCCCCCTTTCCCCACTCAATATGCATGCAATAATGAGCCGGCCCAGCGAGAGAAAGGAAGTGACACTTTTGCCCTTTGATAAAAGGGAGGTAATGGACGCCCATCTGCCTCCAGAAAGGCTACTCAGGAACCCACTGGGCCACTGGCAACATCTGAACAACACAGACACCGCCCAACTCGCCTCCCAGGCTGCCCAAAAAAGTAGCACACAGCTGGAACTCGGATACCAGCCCCTCGGCCATTGCCCGAGTACCCTCTTTACCAATCCGACCCTGGGGACGTACTTGAGTCAGTATTAGAGTGGTGCATTGCTTATGTTTTGTGAGACCAGACTACTCCATCCTGATAATAAGAGGGGTGGTAGAATTCGCCTTGCCACTGTGCTCTTGTTTTCCTACATTATCCAACCATAGAGATGCAGTAATTGCGCAATCTGTCACATATCCTAGTTTTAATCAGCTTTGGATATACATGCTCTATATTACTTCGTTGGTCTCAAGTGCCAGCATTTATCTGCTGTATTCTTCCTTATATTGCGACAGTACTAGCATCTCTTAAAATGTTTGTGAGTTGAGAGGTGAAAAGACAACTGGGGACATATTTACTAGGGTATTAGGCCACCGGAACGTCACTTTTTCTGACATTCTGGTGGCACAATGCCTTGCTCCATATTTACAAAGCGTTAAGCCACTTTGCGTGGCTTACCACCGCTTTTGTAAATAATATCCAATTTCACAACAACACCTATTGCACTTCCCTTTCATGCAGATACTGGCACGAAAGGGTACCATATTTACAAAGCGGCGTTAAGTCACCCAAAGAGTCTTATCACCACTTTGTACATATGGAGCGGGGCACTGCGCCACCTGAACATCGTTAAAAGTGATGTTCCGATGGAGCAATCCCCTAAGAGTTTCATTTAGTTAGTGTAGTCGTTTTGGGGACTTTGACGAATTGTGTCCAGCTTACTGAAATTAGGGTCCAGAGGAAGCAGCTGAAGTAGCAAAGTTTATATGTATGATGAATAAAGGCAAACCTGTGGACTGGAACCTATGGCTGGTTATCAAAGCATATAAACAGAGTTATTACTTGCTTTATTGGCCACAGTTTCGGTTGCTATACCACTTCATGAGGGAATGGGATAGTGATGGGACGGTTATGCTGATTGGCGATTTCACCTACTGGGCCAATGACATTCTCGGCGGCCCCCAATCGGCTGAGCTGACCGAGCTACTTTTAGGATTAAACCTAATCCAACACTCATATTAAGGGACACATTCTTGACCAGGTCTGGACTGTGAATATCACTATGTCTCCCGTCTCAGTCTCACCATGTACCTGGTCTGATCACCATATAATCCACTTCACTATTCAAGATAGTGTTGTGAATAAAAACCCTAGTCTAGCAGGATGTACTCGTAGAAACTGGAACATGATCAACAAATCTTTATTTTTTGATTCCCTCTCGAACTTGACTCTTCCGGGCAATCCCTCACTCGACGTGACTGATGCACAGCTCACTAGCTGATTACTTGTTGCCAGTGACAAGTTTGCCCCCCTCAGGAAGATCCCCGCCCCCCCCGCCATGATGCTCAGAAATGATTTTCCACTGAGTTGAAACACTAAAAACTAGCCCTAAGAAAACTGGAAAGAAAGTGGTGAGGCAACAACGAACCTGAAGACAAACAGTCCTAGTTAAACTTCTTAAAAATGTATAAAAAATCTATCTTAACGGCCAAAGTGGCGCATTTTTCTTCTAAAATTCTGTCGGCTACCAACCGCTCGAAAGAGATTTTTCATATTGTGAATGAGTTATCCAATCCCGAAAGAACCTTATTTAAACCCCCCTCAAACTTTTTGCAACACATTGAATCTCTTCTTTATTGATAAAATCAAAAAAATCAAGTCCAGTATTCCGGTCAGTCAAAGGTTGTCCCCTAGCCCCCCCCCCTTTACTAACCACAGCACATTCTCGCAGTTCCCCACAATATGTGGCGCCTCGGCCAGGGCGACTGACTCCGGAAGCTGGGGATCACGGTTCGATCCCTTGCTCCGGCGGCAGATTAGTCCAGCACCATGTGACTCTGGGCAATAGCTTGCTTAATCTTCCCGACGGCCCCCAGCGCCTAGAGACCCTAACGGGTGATTGTGCGCTTTACAAATGTGGATTATTATTATTATTATTATTATTATTATTATTATTATTATTATTATTATTATTAGAGCGTACTTTTATTAATCTTCTTTCAAAAGTCAAATCCGGCTCACCCACAGACTGTTGCCCTCCTACCATTTGAAGGAAATGTTTTACTGCCATTCCCAGTCCTGCTCTGAATCTCTTAAACAAATCTCTATCCCAAGGCACTGTCCCTGCAACTTTTAAAGAGGCTATTGTTGTTCCTCTCTTGAAAAAGATGGGCTCTGACCCGCTAACCCTGACAAATTACCTCCCAATTTCTCTCCTTCCCTACCTGGCCAGGGTATTGGAAGCTTATGTCACAGGCTGTCTCACTGACTTCTTGGAGGAATCAGAATTCCTTGATTCCCATCAAGCAGGCTTCCGCCCAGCGCACTCTACCGAGGCGGTAATCCTTACAGTATTGGATACCCTCCGTAGTGAGGCCGATAGTAGCTCCTCACAGGCCCTCACCCTGCTCGATCTCTCCGCTGCCTTCGACACGGGCGACCACTCTCTTTTGGTCCACCATGAGAGGGATGCTGGAATCTCAGGCCCTGCCTTAAGCTGGATCAACTCTTTCCTGGAAAGTCTCTCTCAGGCAGGTCGCACTGCTCAGTTCACTGCCCCCAGAGTTAAAATCTCTTGTGGAGTCTCTCAGGGCTCCTCCCTCTCTCCCCTGTTGTTTAATCTCTACCTCCTCCCTCTTGTCTGAGCCCTGAGGAGCACGAAGTCTGCACCTTCAATTACGCAGATGATTTTCAACTACATTTTGGCCAGTGGGGTTACATATGGCCTCTGTGTGACATGGCTGCGGCGTTCGTTCTGTGATAGAATTTGTCTTTGGCCCATGCCCGTCTCCCCCGACGGCGAGAAAGAAAGGAAAAGTGGGAAAAGAGAAATGAAGGGCTGTGATGCTGGGTGGAGCACAGTGCACGGATTCGATTGAGAAGGTTGAGGCCTACCTCACGGCTAGTGGCTTACGGTTGCTTGTGTGTGGACAGGTAGTTATCTAGGGAGAGCCACATTTCGCTCTTTGTGTGGGTTTTGGGTGTGTGGTTGGAGGTTATGGTGTCGGCTCCCCGAAGGAAGGTGATCCAGTTAAACCAGACCTTGAAAGACGCCTTCCCTGTGTCCTTCCAGTTGTTTAAGACCGTCTTAACCGCCGCTGTGAGTAGGAGGTCTATCAGGTCTCTGTCTTCTCTGGATTGGATTGTCGGTGCCATGAAGGCAGTGGCCAAGCTGTGAAAATCTAGCTGTAGGGAAATGCCCAGTGCGTTGTTCATGAATTCACTTATTCTGTACCAGAATCTTTTTACTTTAGGGCAGTGGAAGATTAGGTGGGCGAGGTCACCTCTCTGTTTATCACAGTTCCAGCATTTGTCATTGTCCCGTACACCTATCGCCGCCAGGCGGGCGGGGGTCAGTATGCCTTGTGTATGAGCCAGAATTTGGTTTGGGCTAGGGTGGTGGTGACTTTCTTGTGTGTTGTTGACGTCCAGAGGTTGGACTTTTCTCTCTCGCTGAGTCTCCTGTCAAGGGTGATTCCCAGTACTCTATGACTTTGTTGTTTAGTTTGGATGTTCCTGGGCTCAGTAGTTTGTAGAGGTGAGATGTTTGGTGTCCTACTTTATTTAGATTAGTTGCATATTGTAGGATTGGGGGGGTCTGCTTGTTTAGATCAGCCTTTGTGATTGCCACTTTTATCTTAAGGAAGTTGTATAGCTCGATGTCTTTTAGTTTGTATTCGTTCCTAATTGAGTCAAAGGTGGTGTGTGTCATTAGGGTATTCAGTTGGTTCGTAGTGGATATGCTGTGTTTGTACCAGGAGTGCATGTCTAGCGTTTTTTCACGGTACTTAATCTTAGGGTTGAACCATATAGATTCCCACTCAGTGTTCCTAATGCTTGTATCCATTTTCTTGCCTATTTTAAGGAGGGTGTTCCTGGTGTTCTTGAGTATGGGGTTATTGGCGATCTCGGGGTGTTTGGTCGCTGTGAGTAGGGCAAGGGGGTCGAGCCCCTTCAAAATTCTCTTTTCTAGTGAGAGCCATGCTGGGGTGTACTCTTGTTCGGGTGTTAGCCAGTACAGCCCTTGTTTAGCTATACAGGCTGTTTGGAAGGTTTTAAAAATTGTTAGGTTTAGGCAGATGATTTTCAACTAATTTTTTCCATAAGTAATTCTTCTGAGTCTGTCCACGCTTTGCAATCCACTATGCTGTTCATCAGCCAATTGATGAACGAGAACCATCTGAAACTTAACCCGGACAAAACGGAGTTGGTTCTAACTGGTGGCACTGATAAAAATCCTTGGGGACCCCAAACCATCCCTTCTAGCTTGGCTAAAAGCCTTGGGGTGGTCATCAGTCAGGATCCTACTCTGAAACCCCAGATTAGATCAGTGATCTCCACATGCTTCTTTCAACTCCGAAAAATAAAAAAGATCTGTAGATTCCTCACCCATGATGCTCGGATTCAGGCGATCATCGCCTTGGTCATGTCGCATGTCACTATGCCAATTCACTATACTTTGGCATCCCTCTCTCCCTCTCAAAATGTTTACAGATGGTACAAAACCAGGCCACGCGTCTGATTGCTCACCAGCCTAGGCATCATCACATCACTCCCCTCTTGAAGCAACTTCATTGGCTTCCGGTTGCTCAGCGGTGTGCCTTTAAGATTGGATGTCTTATTGTTAAGTCACTCAACAGAAAGAGTCCGAAATTTGTCAACAACATGATTAACAAATATGTGCCCACATGTAACCTTTGCTCAGCACATAAAAATCGACTCCTCATCCCCTATTTTAGACTGAAGTGCACCGGTGGTTCCAGGTTTTTCATCTTGGCCCCCACTTTCTGTAATTCCCTCCTCTCTGAAATCCGCTTCTGCACCAACCTTCTCGGCTTCAGAAATCTTTTTAAAACTTGGCTCTTCTGACAGGATTTCTAAATCCTCTCTCTGAGACTTGGATTTCAACCGAACTAGCGCCATGAAACCTCTGTGGTGTACGCGCGCTCTACAAATTTATATTGACATGACATGATCAGATAATTGATAACAAATGAAAGAACTCGACGGAGTGTAACTAGAAAATGTCCACATCACCTGGCAGTTCTGCCACATGATTAATGAGGTTCAGACACGTGTTCCTTCTGCACCCTCCCTGGCAAATAATGGTCATTGAGTAATCTTACTTGTGTTTTACTGCATGATGGCAGGCAACAGATCTGCTCACAGGCATGCAGTGAAAAGGTGTGCATCGGCAATGAGAGAAGACGTGAGCCTCTGTCCTAATGGTGAGTGAGAGCAGGGCACATTGAGGTGGAGGCCACTCCTCCTGAGTCCGCCCTAGAAATAAAGACTATCTTAGGCCGGGTGAAATTTCCAGGGCCCTGGGGCTAAAACCAGCTCAGGAGGGGGGAGTGGGGGATGCAGCCCCTCTGCCCTTTATTTCAAGTGATGGCCCGCAGGGATGTGGTTCCCAGGGCCTAATAAGACTCAGGGAGAGGAGATACATGGCCCCCCTCCTCTTTAATAAAAGAAAAATGTCCCTGAGGATGGGGTCCCCAAAGTCTAATAAGGCTCAGGGAGAGGGGACACGTGGCCCGCCTCCCTTTAATAAAAGAAAACGCCCTGGAGATGCGGTACCTAGGGCCCAATAAGGCATGGGGAGGGGGCCCATGCAGCCTCCCGCTTTAAAATGAATATGGCCTTCTGTGATTGGGTCCCAAAGAACGAAATGAGACTCAGGGAGGGGGGCCAGATGGACCCCTCCACTTTAAAATATATATGACCTGGGGGATGGGTCCCCCAGGGCCAAATGAGGCTCGGGGAGAGGAGCAACATGGACTTTAAAATATATATGGCCCTGGAGGATGGGGTCTCCAGGGCCATAATAGGCTTGGGGAGGGGGCAATGTGGCCCCCATCCCCTTTATATGACAGTAGGTAATAATAGGGTCTACCATAAACCGACAGACAAAAATTCCCTCCCCTCTTTTGAGAGCTTCCACCGCAAAGCCCTTAGGGAAAATCTATCAGTGGGGCAATTCTTCGGTCTCTCGTATAATTGCACGGACATAACTACCTTCAATCAAGAAGCTGATCTTCTGACAGAAAAACTACAGAGTAAAGGATACCCTACAAGAGTAGTAAAAAAAAGTTAAGACGAGAGCTGTCAATTCCAACAGGGACAACCCCTATTTGAAAACATGGAAAAAAACGACCATGAGCAAGCCAGTATGTGTAACCACCTTCAATACAGCCTCGGATCATATAACACTAGACCCAATGTCATAAAACCGACTAATACACAGCATCCAGGTGTACTACCCTCGGTCACAGGACATACAAGATGTGGCTCATGTGATGTATGTCACCTAACTAAGAACACAAAAAGTGTAGATGTGGGCTTACATTCTCCGTGGGAACAGAGGACACATATAAACTGTAACTCAGAACACAATATTTACCTCATCGCATTCCCCTGTAGAAAACAATATATAGGCATGACCACGCGAACGGTAAAAACAAGCATCATGGAGCATAGAAGCACCATTAGGTGTCAGAAGACAAATACTAAACTAACAAAACACTACTTGGAAAAACACCACACAGAAAATGACATAGCATGGACCATATTAGATAAACCGAGATTTTATTCAAACTCGGGTGACAAAAAGAGAGCACTCTTGTATCAATCAATCAATCAGGGCAATTGTAAGCGTGCTACTCAACCGTAAGGGTTTCAAGCAGATCAGTTAGCTGAAGAACCAGGTATTGAGGGTCTTCCTGAAGGTGCTCAGGGAGGGGCTGCATCTGATGTCTGCTGGTAGCTCATTCCAGGTCTTGGCTGCAATGTGAGAGAAGGATCTTTCGCGTGCTCTGGCTCTGTGGATGTGCGGGGTTTCGGCCAGTGCGAGGTTGGAGGTTTCCTTTGGGTATGTGGAAGTTGATTCTGTCATTGAGGTATTTGGGTCCATTATTGTGTAGGCATTTGTTGGCGTGAGTGAGGTTTTTGAAGGTGACTCTTTTCTCCACGGGGAGTCAGTGGAGACTTCGTAGGTGTTGGCTGATGTGTTTATGCCAGGGGATGCCGAGGACGAGTCTGGTGGCAGTGTTCTGTATTGTCTGGAGTTTGCGAAGTAGAGACTTGTTGATGCCTGCGTAGAGTGTGTTTCCATAGTCCAGTGTGCTGGTTATGAGTGCATGTGTGACTGTCTTCCTTGACTCAGTGGGGATCCATTTGAAGGTTTTGCGGAGGTTGCGGAGGGTGTTGAAGCAGCTGGAGGGGATGGCGATGGCCTTTCGGTTCCTGATGAGTGATGAGTGGAGTACGATGCCGAGGTTTTTGGGGTAGTCTTAGGGGGTAGGTGGGCTTCCGAGGGTGGTTGGCCACCAGGTGCTATCCCATGCTGAAGGGGTGGTTCCGAGGCTGAGGACTTCCGTCTTCTAGGCGTTGAGCTTCAGGCAGCTGTTTGTCATCCAGACTGCAACGTCCTGCATTCCTTTCTGGAAGTTGAGTTTGGCGGTTGTGGGGTCTTTGGTGAGGAAGAGGATAAGCTGGGTGTCATCAGCGTAAGATACGATGTTAAGGCCGTGTTGTCAGACGATGGCTGCGAGGGAGGTCATGTAGATGTTGAAGAGGGTCGGGCTCAGTGATGACCCCTGTGGGACTCTGCAGGCGATTTTCGTGGGGGCGGATAGGAAGGGTGGCAGTCTGATCTTTTGGCTTCTTCCGGTGAGGAATGATCGGATCCAGTCTAGGGCGTTTCCTTGTATACCTGCGTCATGTAGTCAGGCTACTAGTGTGCGGTGGCAGACAGTGTGACTCTGATCTCTCCATGAAGACACAGGTGCAGTCAGTGGCTGGAACTTGTTTTAGGATGTTAAAAATGATGAGGATTTTTTTGGTGTTGTTACCAGTGGGTGATAGAAAGACAGTGGTCCAGGCCTTGATATTGTCTAGGCTGGATTATGCGAACGTACTTTATTTGGGCATTCCCGAGTACTTATTAAACCGTCTTCAGATTGTCCAGAATTCTGCTGCTAGAGCAGTCTCTATGGTGGGACCTAGAACCCACATGACAAACCTTCTGAAATGACACCACTGGTTATCAGTTAGCAACAGAGTGGTCTTTTAAGGCACTTGTGTTGGCCTTCAAGGCGCTGAATAACAGTGGAGCCCAGTACATCAGGAAAAGAATTGCACCCTATTACCCTGCCAGGACTTTGAGATCATCTACCCAACATTTGTTGTGGGTGCCTAAATTCAGCCTGACCAGGAGGGGCGGTCGCTCCTTCCAGGTGGTTGTGAGCAGAATATGGAATAAGATCCCACTGTCTTTAAGGCAAGAAGGAGACCTGTGCTTACGCCGCCAGCTGAAAACGTGGCTTTTCCAGCAATAATTTAGAGGGAGTATTAGGCGGAGGAAACGCTGGGCTCTCCCTCTGGGGTCTCTTGCTTAACTGCTGTAGCGCCGGGACACTCCTTGGAGTAGCCGTGCGCTTGTATAAATACCCTATAATTTTAACATTAACATTAACAGTGTCGGAGGCTGCTGATAGGTCGAGTAGGATGAGGGCTGCGGAGTGGCCTTGGTCCATCAGGGTGCGGATGTTGTCTGTGGTGGCGAGTAGGGTGGTCTCTGTGCTGTTATTACTTCAGAATCTGGATTGGGATGGGTCGAGGACGGCGTTCTCTTCAATGAATCGTGTCAGTTCCCTGTTGACTGTTTTCTCTGCAACTTTGGCTGTGAAAGGGAGGAGCGAGATGGCCGATAGTTCTTGACGTCGGTGGGATCAGCTGTGGGCTGGTTTTGACTTCTGCATGCTTCCAGTCGTTTGGGAAGGTGCCTGTTTTGAAGGTGGTGTTGATGGTGCAATGTAGTTTGGGTGCGATGGCGGCCACGGCTTTGTGGTAGATGTGAGGGGGCAGTGGTCGGTGGGGGCTCCCGAGTGGATGCCTTTCATGGTCGAAGCGGTGTCTCTGGCCGTGATCGGTGTCCAGTTGGAGATGGTGGGCTGGCTGGAGTCTCAGGGGGGCGGGGGGCCCTCTGTGGCGTCTGGTGGATGGTCGACAAAGTTGTCGTAGAAGTTTTTGATCTTGAGGTGGAAGTGGGTTCCAAGCTTGTCGCAGAGGTCTTGTGATGGGGTGATGTCTTTGGCTTAACTGCATGGGTTGGTGAATTCTAAAATGACGCTGAAAAGTTCCTTGGAGTTGGTGGAGTTTGAGGATTTTGTTGTGGATGAAGTTCCTCTTGTGGCTCTGATTTGGTTGTGGTAGTCAGTCATGGCGTCCTTGTAGGTGGTGTGGTTTTCGATTGTCTTGGTGTTTCTCTAGTTCGTCTCAAGGCGTCTGCAGGTGCGCCTGGCTTCTTGGAGAGCAGTGGTGAACCAGGCGGCTTTCCTAGGGTGTTGTTTGTAGGGGTACATATCGGGCGAGCTCGTCGGCGCAGTTCGAGATCCAGGTGTGGAGTTCTATGGCTGCATAGTTTGCGTTGGATGCCCAGTTGTGATTGTCTCGGTGAGGGTGGAGTTAAGTTGCTCATTGGTATCCTTGCTCTAGTTCCTTCGTGGTGGGCGTGAGGCTGGTTTTGGGTGCCTTGGGTTTGTTGACGGCGAAGTGTACGCAATGGTGGTCGGTCCATGGCGGTTGTGTTGTGTTGTGTTGCTGAAGTGCACGCTGTTACCTGCCACGAAGAAGGGGTCGAGGGTGTGTCCTGTTCTGCAAGGTCGGTGTGTTAAGAGAACAGAAATGGATATATAGACTCAAGAGTCATGTTAATGGGTTAAATGATGACTTCCCATGGAACACCCTCAACAGTTTAGAGTGAGGGTGTCTCCGTATAGACACTGGACACTACTGTTTAAAACACTTGTGTGTTTACCCTACACCCCGTTGCTCCTGTACCCCATTAGACATCTCTTACACATGAAATGCACCGAATATTGCTATCACAGCTATACAACTAGTGTTTATTTCCATAGGTTTCTTCTGGACAATACCTCGTCATTCAGTTCGTTTTTGAGATGTGATTTCAAATAACAGCATTGTACAGGGTCACGTTGGGTCCCTGAACCACTTTGACAGCATGTATACTCGCTTAATGGTAGTGTATAAAGTTTTCCCCCCAACAGTGACCGGAAAAAAGTGCTGGGTCTTCGGTTGCTTAGCAACGAGGTGACTTAGGCATGAGACGCTGTCACATGACATGGCCACGCAACGCTGCGTACGTCATGTGACCGGCAGTCCTACCGACATGAGAGACACCTCAGACTGGCGTCCAGCTACCTCCATGGCGGTAACTGGACAACGGGTCCGGCAGAGCACCACCCTTGACGAAGTACAGAGGTGTAGGGGTGGGTACACGGCAGGATGGAATACTGACTTGGGGCCACTCACTCCATGAGCCAGACGGGCCCCGCAGGGATTAATCACACTTCTGCGTGCGGTGCCTTTGATCGCATATTGCACTATATACTGCTATTTACCACATTTAGGCTATCAGATATACCGCAGCATTTCTATACTAGCGTGGGTTCGAAATGAATAGATAACAACTAGCAGTTCTAGCAGCTTCGGGCCATGACTTTTAGGATGTTGTTCAACATGGCGTTCCGTAGCCACAATAGGAAAGCCTAAAAGGTCTAGGAATCTCAACGCATACACTTATCGATACAGACCTTTTGGGGCCGTACAGGCCAAAACTATGTCTCATGCTACTGCTTAACCCTTCTTCTCCATGTTTTCATTCTCCCCCAGACTTTGACTATAGGGGTCTCTCCCATTTACCCACCAGTTTTAGCATGATCACAAATAAACTCGGTGAGTTGGGCTTTTTGTTGCTCAGTATCTGTGGGCACTACAAGAGCGTTATTGACTTCTGTCCTACTAAGTACAACTTTCCTGCAAATATTCAGAGGGGAATTTTCCCCAGGTTGAATGATACGTTCTACTAGGTACATTTGCAAGATTTGCATAACCAATTGGGTCTGCATAGATACAGAGGTGAACATACGTGCTGCATAGTGTTTGAGAGTTATGTATGGATACTTGGAGTGCTCGAGGCACGTAACCAACGCATAGGTTACTTCACTCTCTGTGTCTTCCCCACAGATTAACGGATGTGAGTTACTCAGGGTGACCCTCCCTCTGGAAACTACTGGTTCCAGGGACACCAAACTCCGGGCACAGAGGGAAATAAGTTATTGGGATCAGAAAGGTCCTGAGGAATGCCAGTGTGACCCATCATTGTGGGCACTTGAAACACAGCAGAAACATATCGACACTTTGGCCGTAAGGAGGGGTGTAGGAACTCCTAGTTCTTTCCTATCACCACTATCCTTCACGTTTTTAGCTCTTGCGGGGCCAGGAATAAATTGTTGAGCGGAGACACCACCGTACTAGTTTTAACCTTCACTGCACTTTTCTTTCGGTGATCCCAGAAATATATCTGTATATCATTTGTTCCATGTTTGTTATGTCTTCCCCTCCCTTTGCTCTACCCCAGGCGTTGGTCTGTGCAGGAGTGTATTGAAGCAAGCTCAATGATGAAGCATATCACAATATTATGAGTGAGGGCAGTATTTCTTCACTGAGCACGTGCCACCTTCTTAAAATCACTTGCTACTCCTCCATGTGTGTTACAGTTGTGATTGGGTAGGCCGGAGTAGTGATAATTTGCCTTTCCCCCCCTTCCGTTTATGTGGCAAGTAATAGTTACGACCATGTCTCCATAGGAAAAGCATTTTTTGACTTGCCTATATCTTTGGCGCCGTTTGACAGAATTTTCCCGAAAAAGTGCCCCGGTGATTCTAGCTGTGCATGGAAAGTTGCAGGGCAATCTGTCAAGTGGGACTAAGAAAAAGAGTGTGGGGGGAGGGCAAAAAAAGCATTTTTCCCATGTCAGTTCCAATAGGTATTTTGAACATGACCACAAACCGAACTGCTGGACGGAATTACACCAAATTTGGCAAAAGGTTGGATCTTGGCCCAGAAAGAGTGTTTTTTGTTATTTGGTGTAAATCCATTCAGTAGCTTTTGTGTTATTAAAAAAAAATTGTATATATAGGTTTGCGGATCCTCCGAGGATTTGACAATACCCGTGCTGAAATCTGATTGGCTGCCAACTCTTAAACCAGGAAGTGTTGGCAGCCATCTAGGGCTTCAACCGAATCC
Source organism: Lissotriton helveticus (assembly GCF_964261635.1). Lineage (NCBI taxonomy): Eukaryota > Metazoa > Chordata > Amphibia > Caudata > Salamandridae > Lissotriton > Lissotriton helveticus. The sequence goes on from NC_136072.1 coordinate 528,202,799, forward strand.
CAAAACAAACGTTAAACAAAAAGTAAAGGGGGCAAAATAAGAATATTCTGACCCCTAGCACTGGTCAAGGGGTCCCCCTGGCGCCCTGACAGGGCAAAAAAATATTTTGTAAAAACGTTTTGCTGCAAAATCGTGACAGAGTCGCGAATCCACGTTAAAAAAAAACAAAAGCACTGTCTCCCACGCTTGTTTAGAGTATAGCCCCCGGATGGGTCACGTCCTAGAGGCATGTTGGAACAAAATAAATAAATTGACAAGACTAGGTTAGATACCCAATCTTGCAGTAGGAAACGGGGAGACAAGCAGCAATGTGCATAGAAACATGCGCAACAAAACGTTTACTGTTCCTATTTCTAGATGGCAGCCACAGTGATGTCCAACAATACAAAAGCAAGTATTTGTATTGTTTTTTTGTGAGGGGCTGAGGGCACACTGTACTGTGTTAGCTTTAGTTGCCCACTCTATAAGCCAATAAAATCTTAAACTTGTCACATGAGCCCCTACTCACTCATTGCACCTGGAGTCTCGATGAGATGGTCCAAGTCCTCCCGCACCGTCAGTCTCCTTGGGAGGAGCCGAGCCCTCATTCACCCGCCGTCCTGCAGACTCAAGGTCAGTTGCTCTTCTCCCCCATGGACCCACCTCCAAGGTACGATTATAGCTTAAAGTTTGTGAAGAACCTGCAAATCTGTAAGTGTACTAATCTCCCTATGTGTGCATTTAAATCAGTTTGTCCAGTTTTGTAGGTGTGTATAATAATTATATACCCCTTCCATCCCTTCGACCATGCTGTGTTTCACTTGTCATCATTTCTTTTAACTTGGAATCTTAATTTGTTCTTTCCCATGGACTTGTGTTATTCTCTAACATATAGTGGAGCAGAAAGCTAGGAAGGGCAGAGAGGTGGGTATGTGCCAAGTGGCTACCCTTGAAGTTACCTTTTTTTGGCACCCGAGGCGTTGAGTTGTCACCATGGTAAGATGATCTCGGTGCTTACATTGATGGACAGTGTTCTCCACTCATCTCCTTACAGGTGAGGCGCACCGGGCATCTCCCGCTATGGCAGACGCTATTCTAGTGGAGCGTCACACTAAGGAGTATCAATAATGTAGTGCAATTGTATATGTTTAACATCACACACTGTATTATATGTTCATCCTCAAGCGCTATGAAGTTGCATCCATGTGTTATGTTGGCACTATACGAAACAAAAAAAACATGTCTTTAAAGGCGCTATATCCTATTATGAATATCTCTTGGCACCACTGTCAGAAGCAATATCCTTCTTCCGGGTTAATAATGGGCAAAACTCTGTGTAAGCAAACATTCTCATGGTGTCAGTGAACAATGAACCACCCACTTGTGACCATCTGAAATCATTTTTCAATGACCCTCAATGTGATGGAGGTCTGATTTAAAAATAATATAGAACTGGATTAAATCTCCAATTTGTCAAACTTAACAATACACAGCAATAACAAAATGTGAATTGTGAGCTATTTTTGAGTTAATGTTGCCAAGAGGAATGACTATGCCCAATAAGGAGGTATCCAAAATTATGGTAGCCTGCAACAACGGAGGACTAAAGCAAAGACCAGCCAATAGGTAAAAGGCTCAAATCTCCAGTACATGTCTGGAATAACAGAGTTGTAAATCTGCACCGGACAAGAGAATCCCCTGTTGCGGCAGCCACTGCTTTCTCAGGCACAATGAATGATCCTCATTCGCCAACTGGAGTGCATCACCAACAGGATGCATGTGATCATCAGGCCTTAGAGGCATAGGACTTGCAGAACCTGTAATCACCAGGATCACATCCAAATTATCTGCAACCCTCTGACGCTCTAGGATAGAGAATAGATTTAATTTACTATCCAACACCTTCCCTACTATCCACGGGGACTCGAGTTGGAATAGTAAATTAAACTATTCACTGTCCAGCACCCCAAAGCGCTATGCGTTGTAATGGTATGCGTTGTAAAAACTGCGTTGTAACGGCATGTGTGGTAAAAGCATGCATTGTAACGTCATACATCCATTCAGAGAGGCTAGAGAATTTTGGTGGCTCCGAGTTTTGAAAACCCGGACCCCGAAATGCTGAATGAGTGGGCTGAAAGTAATTTAGCGGCCTCTGCAACACTTGTTCAGATCCTAGTTAAATATGCTGAAAAAGACTTAGGGCCATACGTATCAAGCAAATTAGCATTCGCAAAGGCCGAAATTCGCAGAATTTCGGCCTTTGCTAATGCTAATTAGCTAAATGGTATGTATGAAACATTTTCTCAGCAAAATAAGGAATCGCAAATTTTGCCATTCCTTATTTTGCGATTGCACTTAAGGAATCGCAAATTCTGCGATTCCTTAAATGCAATGTATCAAAGAAATATTTATGCAAAAATGCCCATAAGGATTCGCAGATTACCACCAACTTCAAGTTGGTGGTAAGTTGCGAATTCTTTTAAAAAAGCAATTTATTTAAATTCCAAAGGTGCCATATGACGCTCATACATGCCCTTAGGGCATGTATGTGCGCCATATGCCCACACATGTCATTTTCAGGGGTGCAGCAGGGTGTTCTTGTGACACCCCTGCACCATTGAAAATATTCGCAATTTGCGATTAGCAAATTGCTAATCGCAAATATCCCCTTCATTCCTATGGGCCTCCTGGCCCATAGAAATGAATGGGAAAATTGAGATTAACAATTTGCGAATCGCAATTTAGGAATGTTAAGGAATCGCTAAAAAGAAGCAATTTCCTACATACATACAGTTTTGCGATTTCTAAATAGAGATTCCTTAAAAATCGCTATTTAGGAATTGCTAAACGGTATGATGATACATATGGCCCAAAGCTCGTATTCAGCAACACATTGATGCACTGGGAAATGACTGAGCAAATCATCAGGAGCAGATCACTAAATATCGCACTGATATGGAGATACGCCTAAATAAACATGAAGACAGCATAAAACATCGATAAATACCGAAATTCACCAGGGATAGGTTGGACTATGAGAGAGGGCAGATTTTTAAATTTGCCAAACGATTTGAAAATATGAGGAGGCAGCAACAAATCGAGAGCAATCGAGATAAGCAGGAAAAATGACCTGAGGATACAGAAACAGAGCTAAGCTCAATGGAAACCGACACAGAGGGCAGTGTACAATCACTGGGAGCAGTGGGTGGTATTACTACAAGAACATCCACTATAACAGAAGAGTTGTTTTTTTTACGGCAAGAATGGCGCCAGGCTCTAAGACCAAGAGATCAAAGAGTGTAAAAAAAACAGAAAAGAAAAGCAGGAGGCGGAAACAATGGCAACAAAATGGGACAATACAATACAAGGAAAACATGGAAAGCAAAATAAGATATGTGCTGAATAGTAGGTTCATCATTAAATCAGCGAATATTAACCTAAAGAAATCAGAAAAAGAAAACCCGCTACTTGGCTTATCTTACTGTCCTGAATACCCCTAAATTATGCACAGACATGGATTGATGTCTTCAAATTTATGAGAAAGTTAATATTACTGAAAATGCACATTCTGACCAAGAAAATGAAACCCCCAAAGATAGAAGAAAACATAGATCAAGATGAAACGCTCGCCATTCCGTGGACACCTGGGACATTGTGAACCAGCAGCAGCAGGGGGCAATTGTGAACGCCGTGTCACTAGAGGCACCAAAGGCAACACATACTTCTCGCGTCTCCCGCTTCGCGGGAGACGCTCGCACCTCAAAGGATTGGATAAGCAGCAACAGCGGGCCATTTCACAAGGGAGGACTACGCGCCCCAGCAGGCAGCGGGGCTGAGAGCCGCATTGCCGCCACGCCCTTGACCCACAGGCAGATTTAATCAGCCCTCCATTGACGTCCCGCGGGATGCGCGCGGGCGCGCGCCGGGCGAAGCCCGGACCAAGGGCGGGCCCGTTTGAGCCCGCTCGAGACTGAGAGAGGCTGGGCTGGGCCCTATCTCTTAGCTCCTCATTCAAACTGGTCAACCCGACTCCTCAGTAAGTAAACATTTGTTTTGTTGTATGGGCAAACTGTTAGCATCACTAATTGAGTCAAGAAATAGCAACACGGGAGGGGCGCGTCAGAAAAGCCACTGGGGTGGGAATGGGTGGACGTTCCTTCCGAGTGTTGGCGGCCAACCAATGGAACACTCTTCCCATCGAAATTAGGCTGGCCAAGACTGAAACTATTTTTAGGAAGCTTCTAAAAACACATCTGTTCACCCAGTAGACCTGTCACTGCTTATCTGCCACTCTCTCCACAGCGCGGGGATACGCCGGGATGGCGTCACCAAGCGCTTTACAAGCCCCTTTATTATTATTATTATTATGTGGCAGGAACATTAGACCAATTTATCACAAGGGCTTCATCTGTCTTGGCTCATGAGATCGCTATTACTGAGCGGAGACTATCCATGGATCCCCTTTTTGCTAAAAGGTCATCTTTGGGAGAGATAATGAATGTCCGTTCCCCCCATGGAAATTCTCTGTCCTCTCCACCTCTAATCCCATGTACGTTGAGTACAGGTTTGCAGCAGAATAATACCTCAGTAAGCTCCAAGGAGGATCACCTACCGCACCGCTCAGTGCTGGCAGGTGACGTACTACAAAACTCTCCTGATAATACTGTATCATGTGCTGCCCCGGTCCATAACCAGCCCAGTAAGCCGAAGGATCATGCGCAGGGGGCAATTTCTAAGAGGAAGCGAGGAGGAACGCAGCAAAAGGGAAAGAACCCGAAAGTACCCAAGTTGAGCAAACCGGAGGAAACTCAAAAGATGGACCTTGTATCAGCTGAAGTGCCATGCCAAACCCCCGAAGTAGTAAATGAGGGAACCTCAGCTGAAAGTTCTACTGGTTTGCCAAAGCCCAATGATGAATATTGGCTAAAAGTGGGTACTGTAATGAATATGGCCTTGGACCCGTTATTAAGGAGATTATCGTCCATGGAGACAAGGCTTGTGGAACTGGAGTCCTCATTGACCTTTGTTGTGAGCTCTTTGAACTGTCATGCAGTGGGTGATGGATTAGGTGGAAAACCCCAGAGAGATGGGGGGAGTCAGTCTGTGGTATTGGCAGGACCCAAAGTAGCAACAACTGTTGGTGTAGGTCTCCCTCCAAATGCTCAAAAAAACACCAGGTTGGAAAAACCCACCACAGTAATATCTGATGGCTACAGAGCCTCAGGGCGGCCCTAGCATTGCTTATGGAGAACCCCAGAAACAGCCCCTGCCAAAGGGTTCCACCCAGAGTGGATACCAGAGTGAAAAGGAGACAGAAAACCTGAACTACCATTTAGATCTCCCCCCTGAGTGCTTGCTGTATGTTTCTGTTTTGACTGGCGTCCCAGCACTTAAGCAAGGGCAATATGAAACCTATGAACAACTAAAGAACAAGACAATCCATTGGTTAAATGTTAACAGACCACTCCCCCGTGATGTACAGTCAAAACTTGTATTTGTAAGAAGGGGGGGTTGGGTAGGACCAAACCAGAAAAACACCCGAGGGGATTGTATTGTGGTTAACTCTAATGATCCAAGGGCTGTCGAACATGTCTGTTGGGGTGAACAGCCAATCGCACAAACACTTATACAGGTTAGGGATTTGAGTTTCTTTTACAGACCACCACACCGTATGTATAACGTAGGGAATTTTGAGTTTGTGAGGGGTAGGAGAGGTCACCCACCTAGGAGGAGAATGTTCTCAAATGGAGAAAATGGTGGCCAACAATTCGTATTACCTCTGCATAATAGATTTGCTCGGCTCGATTCAGTGGATTGACTGACTCTGGTCGATGCTGACCAACCCGTACCTCTGGTTGAATCGATTATTGGAGGGGTAGCATTGTGTGGAGATTTATGGCAATCCCCTGGATTACTGGGGACAGGGGATCCCAATAAATCGGGAACACTGAGGCCGGAGGAAAAGGTGATGCCACGGATGATACCTGTCTGAGGTTGAGCGCCCATGACAGCGGAGAAGTAGCTTTTTACAATTTAGAAACTGGGCCGCCTGATGCAGAACACAATCATCGTGGAACTACTACCGAGATTGGTGACCCTGGGATTGCTCCCGACTATACCAACCATGGGTCCACTGATAGAACCCAGGTACAGGGAATGGGTGCCCTTAGAAATCTTTCGTGGAATATTGCTGGTCTCAACTCTAAACTGGAACAGGTAGATTGGGGGGAATACATTGACTCCCGTGAGATTTGCTTGTTCCTGGAAACTTGGGCGGTAGAGCCACAACACAGGGCTGGCTTTGTAACATATTGTGAGGGGGCTGTGAAGGGACCCAAGGGTAGACCTTCTGGGGGCCTATGTTTATGGGTGGCTTTACACATAGGATGTAAGGTCAAAAGAATTGAGACAAATTCCCCAGACCTAACGTGTATTCTCCTGTCACGCAAGAATTCATTCAAACTGGTCATCAGCAATATCTAGTCCTGACCGGTTCAGTATGGTGGGACTTCAACCACTATAGATAGCTTGGTAACCCTTTTGAATAATTTAGTGGGAAATCTAAATCTCATAATTTGTGGAGATTTAAATTGCCATTTTGAACCACTGAATGATATCATGCACCCAGTCACCAGCGAGGAGGACTCCATCTGGGCAATACCTGCCCCAAATATGTATCCAATTAAACGATGGACCCCTTTAATTATGCAGCTAACTTCCCTAACTCTGCGTTTTTCACTAAGGGCCTGTAATGGCCGGTTTTCTGGTGATAATCCAGGCCGGCCTACCTTCAAGAGGGCTGGTCAGGCCATGGTTATAGATTATATTTTTATTAGTGCAGAGTTATGGCATCTTGTTGGGGACTTTAAGGTAGGAGAACGATGTGAAAGTGATCATAAACCCCTAGTCATTGAGCTGCAATATCAGTGGGGCGACTCGAGAGGAGATAATATTGAGCCTCACCAAAATAATTTGGTTATTGTAGAAGGAGGGAGATGGGTCAGATGGGCTAAGCTAAATCACTCAGAGGAATCTATGGCAAATATCTATGCTAGTATTATACCTGTTCTGGAGAGATCCAGAGCTGTTGCGGTAAAGACAATACACCCCAGTTTTCATAGTGAAATAGGTGTTTTACATCAAGAATTGACCCTGGTTTTGGCTGGTTCCTTTTTTAAGAGCGGTACCCCTAACTACAAACCAGGTGGCACTAGGAAATCGTGGTATTCGAAAAAGTGTAAGGCAGGGAAATTAAGTTTGTTGGCCGCCCTAAAGGGGGCTGATCGCATCCGTATTAAGGAGGCAAGGGCGACCTATAATAAAACAATTGTAGATGCGAAGACTGAGAGGGAGACAGAAAGATGGTTGGAGATCAAGAAGGCTTTGGACCAAAAAGATAGCAAAGGTTTTTGGAACTTGGTTCATTTTGGGGATGTGGAAGGTAGAACTTCACTTGACCCCAATATTAATGAGGATGCCTGGTTCTCACATTTCAAGGAATTATATTCTAGTTCCCACTCAGATGCAAGTTTTAAACATGCTCCAGTGTGTAATTTTAACCTCCAAATTCTTTGCGAGGCCCCCCCCATTTTCTATGGCCGAACTGATGTCTGCTTTAAAGAAACTTCAGTCCAACAAAGCACCTGGACTGGATAGAATTCCAGGTGACCTGTACAAAAGAGAGCATACAATTTGGGCCCCATCTCTTTTATCATTATTTAATGCTATTAAATATGGCCTCCATGCACCGCCGACGTGGGCAGGCGCAGAGATTGTCCCAATATATAACAAGCATTTACAATGCAATGGTCTCGGCATTATTAAAGGTAGAGCTATTGGCATTGCTCATGACATTTGTTTTCATTTTTTTTTACATAAATAAATGGTATTGTCATTTACAATGGCAATAGGTGAGCATTAGAGAGTAGTAGAGAGTATTCGCGGACACAGAGCCACACACACACACACACAAGGTTCAAGCCCCCTACACTAAGAAACATAAAATCTCAGAGCTCTGCCCACTGCTTACGCAGTGCGACGGAGTCCTTGACCTAAAAAGGGTTCCCATTGAAACCCTCAAATTACAGGCCAATTAGCCTTATTGACGTCTCTCAGAAACTTTATGGGAGGCTGTTACTAGGGAGACTCCAGGACTGGATGGAAGACTGTGATATACTTACTCCACTCCAGGCTGGCTTTAGAGCCAAGATGTCAACAGTTGACCAGCTGTTTAGGCTGCAGATGATATATTGGAAGCATGTGGTTTTAGAACAGGGGAGCCTTTATCTCACATTTGTGGACTTGAAATCTGCGTTCGACATGGTTGATAGAAACCAGTTATGGTGCATCCTATTGACCATGTGGGTACCACCCCATCTTTGTTTCCAACTGCAACGCCTCCACGAGGGTACCTATGCCAGAGTGAGATATGGTAAAGATGCTCAATTAAGAAATCATTTCCCCGTCGATAAGGGAGTCAGGCAGGGCTGCGTGCTCGCGCCGACCCTTTTCTCGCTCTTCCTTAATGGACTAATAGATGACTTACTCCTTATGAAAGACCTGGACTTCCCGAAAATATCATCCCGCAGATTTCCTGCACTGATGTTTGCGGACAATACTCTGCTCCTCTCTAAGTCACCTATGGGGCTGCAGCGAGTCCTCAGGGAATTCTCTCAGTTTTGTGAAAGGAGAAAACTGCTAGTCAATATTATTAAAACCAAATACATGGTTTTCAATGCCAAACCAACCACTTATCCACATCCACTAATGGACGCTGTTCCGCTAGAGAGAGTCCACATTTTTTAATATCTTGGCATAACATTGAATGATAAAATGGCTTGGGCCCCACAAATCGATAGGGCGAATTTGAAGCTTACGCAGGCAATAGGGGGACTATGGAAAGTTCAGAAAGGCTGTGTCTTAGAAGCAATCAGCCCCCCCCCCCCCCTGGAAATTTATATGGTCCAAGCACGCTCAGCCTCTATGTATGGCGCAGAACTTTGGGGACATAGTAAATCAACCAAACTGACCCTCACAGAAAATAAATTTACTAGAAGTATTACGACCCTTCCAACAAATACCCCACTGGTCCCCCTTAGGATGGACCTGGGCATCCTACCGGTAGCGGACTTAATCTTGAGCCGTCCCCTGTTATACTGGCGTCGGCTATGGAGTACAGCTGAGTCGAGCCACTACCGGGAGGAACTCAAAGCTATATTAGTGTTATATGGGGCCATGGGTAGTATTCCTTGGTTGTCTTTTGTGAAGGACTCGCTCTGTGCCATCGGCAGGGAGGACCTCTGGGATTCTCCAGAGGAGTCGTGCTCAGCCACTTCAAACAAAATGTTATCCAAAGAAATTAGACATCACAATTTGGATAGCCTAATCCGAGCAACCAGTGGTTTGAGTTTGACCAATGGGTTTATGAACTTTAAAACCCATTATGAATTTGAACAGGTTCTAGACTCTATAAACCCTTTGTCCATGAGGAGGCTATTCCTTCAATTTAGATACGGGACCCTGCCACTATTTGCAACAACTGATAAGTGGTCAGATGAGGCCCGTTACCTTTGCCCCGGATGCCAAGTGGCAGAAGAAACAGAAATTCATGTATTTTTTTTCTGCCCGACATATAAGCGGGCTAGGTCCAAATGGACAATACAACTGTGTAGGAACTTGGGCATTAGGGATTATCATAAAAATTGAATACAATTCTAAAACTGTCTTACCATTTGAAAACCACTGATAGTCTGTGTGCCAAACCATGGTCTATATTGTAATTGGTCTTGAGCTTTTAGTTTTTATGAAAATGTCTAGTCGATTTTTACTAACTTCTGTGCTTTTATGACTGTAATAGTCGCAATAAAGTTATTATGAATGAAACCATGACTATTGCCGAACTGGCCACAATAAGGACGCTGATTGAGCTAGAAATTGAAGAGGCCAATGTGAGTGAACAAATCATAGACTTGGAATTATTACAGAAGCATGATCTTTATATATGGGGTACTATCCAAACACCATATAGACCACCATCTAAAACACTCCCAATCATTGCAAAGGATGCCATTGATATTTTTCATGATATAGTCACAGAAGGAATTAAGAAGATTCACACAGAAGCAAACAACAAAAGAACATCAACAACTGTGAAATACAGGAATGTAGTTAATAAATTACAGAAGAATAATCAAGTTGTTGTAAGAAATTAAAACTAAGGCAGGAATCTTGTACTTTGGCCACAAAATATGTATCTACAGGAAGCATATAGTCAGCTGAATGACACTAAATGCTATGAGAAATGCAACCGGGACATACTGATTCATAGCTAACAAGAATACAGCAAGGAACTTGAAGGGTGGTGGAATGATGGCCTTATCACCCATTATGAACTTCAGTTCTTATGCAGTGGTTACTGCTGTGATGCACATGATTACTAAGGTGCACAAAAATGCCACAACAACGCCATGATGTCCAATAATTTCTGCCCAGTGCAGTTTATTGGAAAACACATCAATATATATTGACCTTTTTTTCCACAACATGAAAAATCTTCCTTCTTATTTGAAAGATAGTAGAGACTTTCTGAGGCAAATATATGACATTCCAATGGAGGGCGATTATGTTTTAATGGCGTTATACATCACATCGCTATATACTAGCATACGCCATGAGGATGGCTTAAGAGTAATGGCCCACTTTTTATAGAGTAGGAGAGTGAGTTTATATAAGCATACACAGATGACCCTTGCAATGGCTAGGAGGGGTTTGGAATGCCATTTTCGTCTTGTTTGGGGGAGATTTGTTTAATCAAATCCAGGGCACTGCAATGGGTACCTGTTTCACCCCAAGTTATGTATGCTTGAATGTAGGCTGATGGGAGGAACAGGTGCTCCGTCGGGACCATGGAGGCATCTGGGATGCACATATAGTGTACAGTCTAGGTTTATCGACCATCTGCTTGTTGTGTGGAAGGGGTGTATTGAGTCTGCTGAGGGATTTGGAAGGATTATTAACATCAATGCCCTGAACCTGCACTTTACACATGGTATAAGCAAAACAAATGTAACCTTTCTTGATTTAGAAATATTTTTTCAAAACAAGAAGTTAGAAACATGGTTGCACAGAAAGAAAACTGTAGGCACTATCACACTGCATGCAAAAAGCTTTCACCCCATGCATAAAATAATGAGCATGCCATATGGGGAAATGCTGCGAGCAAGGATAAATTGCAGCACACAGAGTGACACACTAAAATGTCCGGAAGAAATTAAGGAGAGGTCACTACAAAGAATGTACAGTTTAAAACAATAGTGGAAGCTCAAAAATATGGAAACAATTTGTTTCCCAAACTAATGAAGAAGTGGGCCGGTGAGAAATCGGACATAGGATTTATAACTACATACAGTGTTCATGATAAGGAGTTGTCAGCTTTGATGAGAAAAAACTGGCACATAGTCAAAACAGATACGATAATAGGCACATTGGTACCAGAGACACCTCAGATGACATATAGATGAGCATCCTCACTGAAAGCTCAAGATGTAATGCTTGTACCATAGGCCAAAACACAATGATATATAAATCACTGTTTAGCACAGAGCAAATCAAAATAAGAGGAATATTTAATTGCAGAACATAATTTGCCATTTATGTTTTGACTTCCACATGCAATCTGAGATATACAGACAGTACTATACTCCCTGTATATAAAAGAATCCTTCAGCATATGTGTGCTATTGTAAAAGGAGACCAAACGTATTCAGTCGCAAGACACTGTGCAAAGTACCATAATAATGACCCAAATCAGATCAAGTACTTTGTGATCAATGCTATACCCCCCAGAAGAAGAGGAGGGGGTCGAGTCAAAATACGGAGGGAGCTATAAATGAGATCCATAATAAACCTAAACTTTAAGGTACCTATTAGCCTTAAAATGGATGAGGACCTGCACTCAAGCCTTTAGAGGAGACTGAAAAATAATTTGTGGAGGAATAAGCCCATGAGGGCTTTAGAATAAACCTTGACATCATGAATAAATTATGTGTAGGATGATGATGCAGTGATTTTTAATTGTTGTTGCCGATTATGTTCCTTCTTTTGATTAATAAACAGTCCTTTTAATTTAATTTTGTGTATATTTGCAGTTGTCATGTATTGAATCAATATAAAGCTTTGGCATAATTATATGAGGCCGCACACAAAAAAGATTCTAGAATGGTGACTCACATGTTGATTACCCACTTGGGGTAATAAATATATAGGACATATGCAGAGGAGAGGCATGGGAGATGCCCGCAGGATTTCAGAGTACTTGCACAATAATATTGTACACAGTAATGACCATTAGTCGGATATAATGTATTGAAATAATCCATATAGGCGAATAAATAGACAATAATTTCTTAGGAGCAATAATTGCAATTGAGTTTTATGCATGCTTTATCAGAGAAATGATTTTATCTTGAGGCACAGAATCATAGTGAAACAAAAAATGTATGCCATGACTGCACAGATGTGAAATATGAGGATTGTTTTAACCAAACTCGAAAGTAATAAATCAATTATGAGCTAGGAATGTAAAAGAAATCTGAAGGCAATAACGTGTAAAATAACAGAGGAAAACAGAAAAAAAAAGTAACTGACATAATGAATTGATCTGTAGTATTGCTTCCATGTCTATGCTCTGAAAATATATATATTTTTAAATGAATGAGAAGTATGTAAAAGCACCGTTAGTAGCATGCCCATGTCCTGTGATCAAGATGCTGAGTTGGTTGAAAAGCGTAATGGCAGATGGAGGAAAATAAAGAAACACAACTGCATTGTGTCTTCTAGAAGAACATATATATGTATGTGTGTTGATATATATATATATATATATATATATATATATATATATATATATATATATATATATATATATATATATATATATATATATATATATATATATATATATATATATATATATATATATATATATTCCACAACTACCTTCACAGGTAAATGAAAACGCACTCGAAGAATTTCTCCTTTCACAGTTGTTTATTGCACCCTCGCTCTTGCAGATACCAACGCGTTTCACCGCCAACAGACGGCTTGATCACGGTCAATACTACTTCTCTCCCAACCACCTATAAGGTGTCATTGTGCAAAGTCACGTGATTATCATTTTTCCATGTCAATGTTAGGGAATTCTGGGTGATGTAGTTTGCATCCCATATATATGTTAACAAAAACAATTTATTTTCGCACACATTACAGTGTATTTCTTTTGCTTTCAAATATGCCACACATAATTAAACCCCGCTCGCCCTCTAGTGGGCTAACGTTTACTATTTCAACCTATTTCATGCCCTCCAGTGGGCTTGAGGCCAATTTCATGTTATGCATGACTCTCCCATGTGTATAACCAATAAATGATTGCAATCTACCGTTGTCAACCCATTCCCCTGTGTGTTATAGGCTGTTACTGAATTCCATTGACATTACCTAGAAATCCAGCGAATTATTTTACATATATACAAATATACAAATGAAGTCTCCCCTTGCGATACTGCAGTGACACAGATTCTTATTTACAGAATTGTTTATAAATGAACATAAAGTTCTTCGCTCTGATTAAGACCTTCCGGATGCAATGTTCTGAAGTTTAGTATTTGTCGAGATTCCCTGCATCTCAATTTGCGTTCCCTGTCCCCACCTCTCACATGAGGGACAATGGTTTCTAGTGCATAGAATTTTAGAAGCTTCCAGTCCCCGTTGTGTGATGCTTCCATATGCTTTGCTACGGCGTTGGCTCTGTCTTTATTCGCCGTTGCTCTTATGTGCTCCAAAATTCGCAGCTTTAACTCCTTCTTTGTGCTGCCAATGTATTTTAATGCGCACGGGCACTCGATCACATACACAACGAATTCTGTTTTGCAATTGATTAGTTGTTTGATCACCCAAGTTTTCTTGTTGGGTAAAGTCACTTCTTTTTTATTCACCGCAATTTGACATGCCTTGCATTGCTGACATTTTTGAAAGCCTTTTGTTTTTAACCATTGGATGCCCTTTTTCTTAGTTTCTGGGTTTTGGTGGTGGCTGTGCACTAATTTATCCTTCAGACTCGTAGCTCTTCTGTATGTTACCTCCGGATGTTTTCCCATGATTTTTCCTACGGTCTCATCTAGATGCAAAATTCTCCAATTTTTCCTAAGGATAGTCACAATTTGTTTTGATTCCTTTGAATGGTCCATGATGAGTCTCACTTTTTGATTTTCGGGTTTCTTAGGTTTGATTTGCAAAGTGTCCTCCCTTTTTGTCTCATTTGCTCTTGTCCAGCATTTTTTGATGACACCTTCTTTGCAAGAGCGAGGGTGCAATAAACAACTGTGAAAGGAGAAATTCTTCGAGTGCGTTTTCATTTACCTGTGAAGGTAGTTGTGGAATGTGATTTCGGCAGGGCTCTGCCGAGGAAAACGCACCGGTGAGAGAGCGCCAGGGGTCACCTAAGCTGAGCCAAGTTGTGGAGATATATATATATATATATATATATATATATATATATATATATATATATATATATATATATATATATATTCTCGCTTCCTTCTGACCACAAATAGACGGAGCACTCTCCTGGGCGGGTGCAGTTGCGGTCCTGGTCCAAACCGCCATATATCGAGCTCACACCTTTTACTTCTCTTCAAAGGATACCGCACTCACGGGGATGCTATTTCAAATTACTTTATTTTGGGCAAAACAAACGCGTTTCGGCGTGGCGCCTTCTTCGGTGTTCACAGAGCCTGAGTGTTAATACATTTAAATACATTTCCTTAGGAGTAGAGATTGAGAAGGGACTACAGCGTTATGAGTGATCTCAGCGCCATCTTTGAACGGTGAAAAACGTACGTGTCTTATTACACATTTGTACATATTTACATAAAATATTTCCACTTACGTTCTGTTGTTATATTTACATTTGTATATACAATTGTACAGTTAGTAAGGCCGTGGATCGGCTTAGGTCCCAAACTCTAATCATTTTCGATCTCTCCTACTTGACCATTACTGCAATGTAGGGTTAGAGTTGACACCGAGAGGAACGTGGTAAATGCTCTTTGACTATCTGTCGATGTTAGCTATGTTGCAACAAGCCTGTTGCAATGTCCCAATCGTGGTTCAATCAGGCCGTGTATCGGCCACACGTTCCTCTTCAGTGGTCATTCACCTCTACATGACTAATGTGTCATATATTCCCTGATGGTTAGGGAATATAGTTTCTCGTACATGTATGAAGCCCTAAACTGTAAAAACAGAAACCCAAATACACAAACCAAAAAACAAAAACCAGAAAAATCTCCTATACTTTACATTTTTACTTTGTTCATATATTTACAAATCATGAATTTCAAGTCAATATTTACTATGTGCAGAACCATTAGATACTGCTTATGACCTCACATATTACATCACTCCCGACATGGTCAGTGACATCAATGATGACATCTCAAATGACATCACTGATAACATTATCCAAAGAATCTCTCACACCCCAATATAACCTTTCATTCACCCACTCCAACTTCCACACTACCATTCTCAAAACCATTGACACAATCATACCAGTACGTACACACACACTCACTGATTCATAGGTCTACACACACATCCACTCAGTCACACATGCAGCCACTCAAACACTGTCAGTCACCCATAGAGCTACTCACTCACCCGTAGAGTCAATCACACAGCCACTTACTCACCTATGCAGTTATACTACACACACCAACTCACTTATTCATACAGATACTAACACATACTCACTCACCTATACAGTCACTGACACAAGCACACACTCACAATCACTCACTCACACATACATTCACTTATATTCTCCAACACTCACCTATACTGCCTTTCACTTATGCAGTTACTCATCCATATACCACTGACACATCCATTCACTCACCGACATAGCCATACGCATACTCACTCACCCATACAGCCCCTCACAGAGGCACTCACAAACCCACCCATACAGCCACTGACTCACCCACTCACTCAATCATGTAGGCATTCACACACACCCTCATCCACCTACACAGACACTTATACACCCAAATAGGTACTGAGACTACCAATCAATAACCCATACAGCCACTTATGTATCCACCCACCTACACATACAGCCACTTACACACCAACTGACAGACGGATATAGACATACACACAACTTAGTCACTCACCCATACGTTCACTGAGACAAGTATAATCACTCACTTATACAGTCAGTCACGCACCCACTAAATCATCCAACAGGCACTCATACACCTACTAATTCATCAATACACCTTGGTGTATAAATATTTAACACTCATAAACTTTTTATAAACACTCACAGTCACCTGATGATGCCATCAGTAATGTCATTTGAGATGTCATCAGTGATGTTACTGACCATGTCATGAGTGATGTAATATGTGAGGTCATAAGAAGTGCATTGCGGGGGCACAAGTTATAGTTAGCTCAGCTAACTAGAAGTGCTGAATTTCTCTGATTTTGTATGAATGAAATATCAGCCTAACTATAACGTTGCTGTAACCTTTGTTTTTTTCAGGGAATTTCTAAGGTTTTTTAAATGCTAAATCCTAACTATAACTTTCTATAACCTTTGTTTTTTTCAGTGAATTTCTAAGGTTTTTTAAATGCTAAATCCTAACTATAATGTCCCTGTAACCTTTGTTTTTTTGGTAGGGCTGGATGAAAGAAACCTTTGCAGAACTGATGTCGCTTTTCCCTCACACTGTCTTGGTGTACTCTAATATATGCCAAAGACAGAAATGGAAGTGGTCAAATCAATTCTGTCCACAGACTGACAAAGCCAGGAAACATGTGAATAAAACTGTTTCCGCAATCCTCAGAGACCATCGCATGGGCTGTATCTGTAACAACATTTTAAGTTTTGACATTAATGGAATTTATAGAAATGATGAAGGCAACAGGGGTTTTCTAAGTAACCAGAAACTCTGCATCCAGTCTTTTATATATCATCTATATACACACAACTAACACAACAGCTCTAGTCAGAGCCACCTTAGTACCTGAAATATTGTGAAGTTTTTTTTTCTTTTTCAAAAATCAGTTGTCACAGTGAATACAACTTCATTTACATATCAGCAATGCACATTTAGACTTTAGAATAGATAGAAATTTACAATTCCACTGGTATTCCCAACATTCTGTATTACAAAAATCGAAAGGGCTTGTTTCAGGTTAAGTTTTTTTCTAAAGGCTTTTTTTTCTTTATTTTGTGACAATCTTCGTGACGACATCGTGATCCCCAAGGACACGACGTGAAAATCGGAAATCAAAAGCAGACATTCAATGGCCACCAACAAATCCCAAAAATTTAATTTAAAAAAATCCTTCCTGAACATTGCCCTACACATAATACTAAATATATATACTTCTATCAAAGCATGTTCAAACTCATATTTTTCCACTACGTTTCTTTAAAAACCATGTTTCAGGACGTCGCGATGACGTCTTTAACCACAACGATCGTGCCTTTTCCATAAAGTGTAAAACACATATATCCACACATATTAAAGTATTTTACACACTAGGGGTTTCTTACAGGGTTCTCTAAAGTCATGTTTGTCTAGAGAGTTTATATAAAAAACCATCTCTAAAACCTATTTTTCGTTTTCGCACTGACTCCGGAGACCGCGATGACGTCGGTAATCGCCATCCCCGCGGAGACATAGCAAAAACGGATAACAAAAGCAGACATTCAATGGCAGCCAACACATCCAAAAATAATATGTAAAGAAAATCGATTCTAAACATTGCCCTACACATATTACTATATAAATACTTCTTTCAAAGCATGTTTAAACTCATATTGTTGTACTAAGTTCCTATTTTCTGTTTTTGTGGTTATTCCGGATGTTGCAATGACATCGTTAACCCACCTTTTCCTTAAAGTGAAAAACACATATTCAGTATTTTACACACTAAAAGTTTATTACAGTGCACTTCAAACTCATGTTTTTCTAGTGTATTCCTAGAACAACCATCTCTAAAACCAATTTTCCGTTTTCACGGTGAGGCCGGAGTTCGCGATGA
Source organism: Lissotriton helveticus (assembly GCF_964261635.1). Lineage (NCBI taxonomy): Eukaryota > Metazoa > Chordata > Amphibia > Caudata > Salamandridae > Lissotriton > Lissotriton helveticus. Next base: position 528,220,895 of record NC_136072.1, read on the forward strand.
CGTTGGTAATCGTGATCCCCATGGTTACGTCATGAAAGCAGACAGCAAAAGCAGGAATTCAATAGCCACCACCACATTAAACAAGCATTGGCATAGCCAATAGGTCTCGCCTTTGGGACCTTATAAGTGTTTAGCCATGCAACAGTTGATGTTGCACCAAGGATATTGTGCTGCATAATTAAATACTTATAAGGTCCCAAAGGCGAGACCTATTGGCTATGCCAATTCTTGTTGTTTTTTGGACTGCAGTTTTATTACATTCCATGGCCTGGTTCTTACCACGACAGCTGCCTCCCAGTTTAGCTGCTCTGCCATTTCTTTATTAAAGATAACTAGATACTTAAGAACTAGCCTATATTGAGGAAATTAGAGGCAGGCTTTTACACATGTGTTGCAGGGTCCCATGTGCTTTACTCACACACACAAACGTGCAGAATGTAATATGCATCTGATTACGACTGCTGGGCGTGAGAAGGGGCCATGGTTCATGAGAGGTGAATCTTTGAGTGGATCATGATCAGGGCCGCTGGAATTGTGTGATTTTGCGGCTTTTCACGCATTATTAAGGATTTGCCGCATCTACCACATAATCCATTATCTGACTCATAATCTGCAGATTGTAACAAAAAAAGTTGTTTTTATCTCTAGTCAAATCAAAGGTTACTTTAAAATTAGTGGCAACATGTATTTTCACGCATTGGAAGACTCTTTTCAAAGGTTAGCTGGTCCTCTACCAGATGCTTATTTACGCATTTGGAAGTAAAACTGGTACTAATGGGGTTAAATATTTGCCCAGACAGTGTAACCATGTAAACAAATTACAAAATAATGATGTAATACTGTAAGAATGTGCCCCATTATACAGTATAACTTGCCTTTTTTTGGTGCAGAATTTAGTCAACCCTGCCGCATAATATGGTGCTCCTGTGCCTCATAGTTTAAGTGACCCTAGTTTTGATGCCACTTCCATCCCCTAACAATAGTAAGCATTATCATATTATGGTGCACATCTGCATGTATAGTTTTATTTATTTATTTATTTATTTATTTATAGGGTGCAACATTCATCCCAGAGGATATCACGGCGCTAAGGATTACGGTGATGGGTAGGGTCCGCGGGATTGATGGGTCAGAGATCAATCTTTGGGGAATATGTGTGTTTTAAGTTTTGCCCTGAAGATGTTGTATTCTTTGGTCAGCCTGAGTTCAACTGGAAGCTCGTTCCAATACCGTGCTGCCAGATGCGAGAAGGTACGGCCTCCTGTTCTAGATTTGTTTATCTTTTTTGTTTCGGCAAGAGCGAGGTGTTGTGATGTTAGTGATCTGGTGGGAGTGTAGAAGCGTATTCTGTTCTGGAGGATCATAGGGCCTGTGTCGTGGAGTGTCCTGTGGGCATGTCCAAGGAGCTTGAATCATGCTCTTTGACGCATGGGCAGCCAGTGGAGTTGTTTTAGGCAGTCTTTTGCTGAGCTGTATTTGTCTTTGTTGCACACATGTTTTGCTGCCGCATTCTGCGCCACCTGTAGTCGTTTGAATAAGTAATCTGGCATGCCCACAAAGAGGACGATGCCATAGTCCAGTCTGCTGACTAGCAGGGCCTGTGTGACTGTATTCCTGCTTTCTAGGGGGATCCATGGGAATAGCCTTTTTAGAAGTTTCAGGGTGGCAAAGCTTTTCCCACTTAGAGTTCGTATGCGGGCCTGCATACATAGTTTGTCATCGATAGTTACGCCCAGGCTTTTGGCACAATGCTTGGGTGCAGGGGCGTCTCCCAAAGAGGAGGGCCACCAGGAAGTGTCCCAGATATGTTTGGCTTCCGCGAGGAGCAGGATCTCGATCTTGTCTGCATTTAGCTTTAGGAGGGGGTCTGCCATCCAGTTAGCCATTTCGGTGAGGCAGCTGTTAAGTTTCGTTTTGGTGTCTTCATACCCCTTCCCGATAGTGATTGTTAATTGCGAGTCATCCGCATAGGAGCATACACCAAAACCCCATTTTGTCCCAATTTGTGCAAGGGGTGAGACATAGGCATTGAACAGCGTGGGGCTGAGGGATGCTCCCTGCGGGTCACCGCATTACAGTTGTTTAGGTTTGGATGAGAAGGTCCCTAGCTGTACAGTTTGGGTTCTCTTGCTCAGGAAGGAACTGAGCCATTCAAGGGCTTTTCCGTTTATTCCTTTCTCATGTAGATTTTCTAGTAGAAGATGGTGGGAGAAAGTGTCAAATGCTGCCGACAGGTCTAACAGGATCAGGGCCACAGCTTTGCCTTGGTCCAGAGAATTTCTGATATTGTCCGTGACGGCTAACAGCGAAGCCTCTGTGCTACTGGTGGCCCAGAATCCCGTTTGAGAGGGGTCCAATAGGTTGTTATCTTCTAGGTATTTGGACAGCTGTCTATTGATAAACTTCTCCAACACTTTGGAGAGATACGTAAGTTGAGAAATAGGTCTGTAGTTGACCAGGTTCGTCACATCTGTGCCTGCTTTTTTTAATAGTGGGGTTACTATGGCTTGTTTCCATGTCTCCGGGAAGATTGCTGCTACTAGGGAGTTATTGAAAAGCTGCGTGATAGCTGGGGTGAGGGTGGGTAAGATCTGTCTGAAGATAAAATGTGGGCAGGGATCAAGGGGGGATCCAGATTTGATTTCATTCATGGTTCTGGCAACTTCTGCTTCTGAAATCGGAGCAGAGCTATTCAGTTTGGCGTTGTTATTGGAAGAAGGATCTGATTCTCCCCTGCTAGTAGGGACCACAGGGGTGTTTAGGTTAAATGTTGAGTACATTTTCTCTACTTTGTCTGTGAAAAAGTTACTGATCATTTCACAGTTCTCTGTTGAAGGGTGCAGCATTTGGGACATGCAGGTAGGTTTGCATAGCTCTTTTATGATTTTGTATAGCTCTTTGGTTGAGCTGCCATTTTCATTTATTCTTTGTGCAAAGTGTGTCTTTTTGCATTTTTTATGGAATGATTGTACATTTTGAGGACAGTTTTGTAGAATAGCTTATTGGCATCTAGTCGGGACCTTCTCCAGGTGTGTTCCCTAGTTTTGCATTTCTTTTTTAGTGCTTTGATTTCTGGCGTATACAATTTTTCAGAGGCGGTTCGTTTTATTGATTTAGATTTAATTTTGGAGGCACATAGGTTCAAAGTGTGGGTGATCTCTGTTTTGAGATTCAAAGCGCCTTTGTTGGTGTGGGGAGTATCTAGATGTTCTAGGTTGATGTTTGTTGGCCAGTGGAGTATGAATGTTTCCGAGGTGACAAGTTTCCATGGTCTGTAAAATTCGGGCGTAGGTAGAGAGGGTCTGGTGGGTAATGAAGGCCGGGCAAATGAAAAGGAGACTAGGGAATGGTCCGTCCATGTCACGGGTTGAATCTCCTCAATCGAAGTAGTTTCAATGTTGGAGAACAGTAGATCCAGTGTGTGGCCTGCATTGTGTGTAGGGCCTTAGATCCATTGTTTGAGTTGGCCGCCAAGATGGCCGCCATGTAGGAGCCTCCAGCTGGAGCTCCTGGTTTCTGGGATCACCTTTTGGTGGATATCCCTTGTTAAATCACACCAACACTGGCCTGCCTCCTGTTTGGCTCGGGTATATCGACTGGGCGCTTTCCTGGATGGATATTTTCAGTGAGGGATAGCTCCTTACCTGAAATGTTGTTGGGGACCTTTGAAGACCCTGATCTACAGCCAAGCGACCTTGTGACCTGTTCGATTTGATTCCTGCACGATTCCTGGACGGAACACTTGGTGCTTGGGGGACCTGCGAGCTGGACACATCGCTGCCGGTTCCACGTTGGGTCTCGCATTTCTGAATTGCGAGTGGATCCTGCTTTTTGTTTGATGGCTGCCAGAGAAAACAGTGGTTGCAGTGGACTCCTAAAATGGCGGCGACTTGCCCCTGGCTATCGGGATCCTGGCGAGCATTAATGCTAAGGATGGATCGTTCGATGTTCACCATCTATGCTCTAGCTGACTGCTGTTTCCCGTCTTGCTCCGCCCGCTGACCGTCTCACGCCACACGCCGTCTTCCCCCGCTCGCCGACCATCTCACTTCATTCGCAGCGGGGGGTGCCTGTGTGGCTGTTGATCTCTGCTCTGTGCTCGATCCTGTAACGTAATCACACATGGGGAATGACTGCCAATCTGGGATGTCGCGCTTGCCGCATTCATGCCCCGGTCTGATGAGGTTGTACGTTGCTGCTTTCCTTCCTCGGACTGGCTGCGGAGTGAGGTTGAGATCGAGCATGTTGCCCTGTCTGCATTGCCATGTGTTGCCCTGAATACGTTGCCGCTTTCCTTCCTCGAACTGGCTGAGGGGTGAGGTTGAGATCGAGCATGTCGCCCTGTCTGCATTGCCGTGTGTTGCCCTAACTACGTTGCCGCTTTCCTTCCTCCGAGTGGCTGCGGGCTGATCGTGCACATTGTCCTTGTTTCACATTACCGTGATCCTACCCTGGAGCCTGTTGCTGGCGGGAGAAGCAGGAGGGCTGATCGCGTATTTCACGTATCTCGCCCTGTTACTTTCCATCGTTTGATTTTGCACACTGCTTCAGTCCTGATCTGGATCCTTCCATGAGACGTGTGTAGCAGGAGCTGTCTGCTCCTCTGGCTATCCTTACTGAGGTGAGATTTTAGTTATTAAAAGTGGGTTGCTTTCTGCCATTAAAAAGACCTCTGAATTAGGCACAAGAGTCGGATGCCTGACTTTAAAATGGCACCTGCTCGTGACTCATCTCCACTAGTATTAAACATGGACACTTGACTAGAATCTACAATCAAGCTGCCTGGATTTAAAATGGTGCCTGTTCAAGACCTCAACTCAATTAAATTTGGTCTATCTTCACACTGTTTTCAACAATGAAACAGGTCTAAGTGTCTAGACTACTTCTTGGATATATTAAAGGCACTTTTTAACTTTTTAAGTTTTAACCTTTATTAATCTATATCCTCTGGACTAATGATATAATCTTCTGAATTAATAAAAAATAAAAAATAAAATGGCTTTAGACCTGGAACCCGCAGGCCACAATGCCTACACAATTCTTTACCCAGCTAACCTCACTAAAAATGCAACTAAGAAATTCAAACACCGGCTTATGGTAAAAAATACGGAGACTCTTATCTTAGACACTTACTTCTGCACTAACAAGGGCATTATTGCTAACGACCTTTTCTTCCACACGAATAAATGTGCCCAATGGAGAAATACCTTTCATGCTATGCTACATATTTCTTCAATGAAGAAATCCCCGTATGCCATCGAATTGACGGTTATTGCCTCGGACCTTTACCCTTTGAATGCCACCAATACTATTTCAATAATGGTAATATTCTTATACAATCCTCTGACGAGAATCTAGATATCTTAGACAGGCTCTTCCCCACTTTCAAGAAAGCAGTAAACAATAGGGATAACACATTCACTGCACCCTTGAATCGCCAGGACTTAGATGTCTCCTTAACGCCCCCTTTCAGTATACCTTATCAGACTCTCCCAACCGGACAAATGTCAACCCTATCTTGGTGCCTATCCCTCCAGACACCTCTACTACAGTTATACATGGGTCTCCTGACCCTTGCGTGTTAGGTTTGCTTTCAGCCCCTATCATCACTAGGACTGAAACCAGTAATCACCACCAACTAGTCCATCCGGCTGATACCACTCCTGGGTTCCTCAGTCCTGAAGATACAAGCTTAATCCTTGATACCGATCACATCTTGTCTAATACTCCAACGTTATCCTGGCCCTCCTCGTTGGATAGCACCAAACTGGAGGTCTCCAACACTGTCCCCATCCCCCCTCCTTCACACACAGGGGATTGCCTAGACTCCACTCACCTACTATCTGCTGCGTCTTATGGGGGAACTCTTACAACTGCTACACTCATTTCACCTATACAATCTCACATAGTGGATTGCCTAGACTCCACTCACCCACTACCTGTCACAGTATCTGAGGGAACCCTTACAATGGCTACATTCATCTCGCCTATCCAATCGCAGAATTCAGTGACCCTTCCCCAACCTCAAGGGAGAGACCCTAACGGGCTGCCTAGCGACTATACCACTCCTACAATGGATATGCATAATGACACTACGGGCAATTCGCCTTACCAAACAGTTCATACACCAACACCTTTTACATACTCTCCCATCTCTGTCCTGATCAATCAAATCAATGAGTTAGCTACGGCCTATCTCATTTTAAGGACGATATGCTTAATCTTTCAACCTTTACAAAAGATCTTCTTATCTTACACAGAGCCACCAATGACACTGTGAATCTTATCCGCCTCCAAACGAGAAACTACTGCTCTACGAATGCCCCCATTGACAACACTATTCAGCACAACCAAAACTATGTCCAACCTAGTAGACTCATACCCACAGTCACACTCCCTATAACCACCACTCCTGGTAGTTTATCCTCCCTCTCGGGGCCAAAGAGTTCAAGCGATAATCTTTCAGACAGCGACATAGATGTCCTTCTTACATCCCATGCCCTGGACTCTTATAATAGTAAGTCCCACTGCAACGTTATTCAAACCATTGTAACCAACCCCCTCAGAGAACCTACACTCAAAAACAGAGCTGTTAATAGAGTTAACCTCACAAATATCAATTTAGAACAGACTACCTCAATCCCCTCGATTAACAAGCTTAAGTGTGGGTTTTTAAACTGTAGATCTGCCACCAAACATGCTACTGATATTTTCAATCTCATTTTAGATGATGATTTAGACATTAAGGTCCTCACAGAAACTTGGCTAAATAGCTCCTCATCTCCCATTCTCGATTTATTGGTTCCTCCCTCCCATGATCTAATCCGACTTGATAGGATTGGGAAACTTGGTGGAGGGGTAGCCTGCATTTATCGTAACTCACTATCAGTCAAACAAGCGGACTCCATTGAGCTATCCTCGTGTGACTATCTATACATTAATATCTCAGATGCTAAGCGTATCACCAGTAAGTTACACATATTTTACCACCCCCCAGGTGACAATTTGACTTGTATTGATGAGATTATGGAGATCATGACATCCAATTCCAACTCTATAGTTCCTCATATTTACTTAGGTGATTTCAACCTCCATTGGAACAAAGCAAATGATCAAATTGAAGGTTGCTTTAAAGAATTTTTGTCAGAATAGGAGTTATACCAATTCTGTGACAGCCCAAAGCATAACAAGGGAGAGACATTGGACCTCATCATTGCAAAATCAAACATCATCCTACTGGAATCCATCACTCCTTGCGATTGGTCTGATCATTACTGCATCCTCTTCTCCATCAATATCGAAGCTATTCAAAAAAGGGGACAGCCCTCAAAATCAAGGCAATGGAAACTGAATCTACAAAATATCAATCCCCTCATGACAGTCATAACTGATGTACATGACCTTACAACCTTCTACAATGGCACGATACTCGAAACTCTGGACTCCACAGCGCCGCTACAGAAAAAGCAAAAATGTCTCCTCTAAGATTTCCAAGCCGTGGTTCAATGAAGATCTGAACTTGGAGGGTAGGCATCTCAGAGCTGCTGAACGTCTTTCGAAATCGGCTCCTAACACTGATAACCTGGAGCACCTTAGAAGGTTAAGGAATTCTTACAATAGGAAGATTCTTAAGGCAAAGGCAGACTTTTTCCGAACTCAGTTGAACCAAGCTAGCAACCGACCAAAAAAACTCTTTGAAATCTTCAAGCAACAATCATGCAATACAACTAACTATAGTGAGTTAAATGACCTGGTCACTCCTACATGTGACGTGCTTGCCAATTTCTCCCATGAAAAGACTAGGGCTATTGAGCAAGACATCCAATCAAAGTTGGGCCCCCCTCAACCTATGGTACAAGATCCCAAATTGGGCACTTTATTCGAAGTTCATTTTAATAACCCAAGGGATGTCATAAAAAATAATACCTCTTGGCACACCTTCTCGCCAATCTCTCAAGAAACTATCGACAACATTCTCCAAGTAATCAACCCCTCCAATCATTTCTCGGACCCCTTGCCTCCTGCCCTGTTCAAGATTTTAAAAACATCTATACTACCGTTATGGTCAAAAATTGTAAACGCCTCCCTGAGTCAAGGTGTCATTCCGGACTGTCTTAAAATAGGACAGGTCACTCCTATATTAAAGAAAGCTGACGCATCTCCATCTGATCCTAACAACTACCGTCCTATAACCAACATCCCCACCTTGGCTAAATTATTGGAGAAATGTGTTCAAATTCAATTATGCAATCACATTCACAACTTCCACCTCTTAGACTGTCACCAATCTGGATTCCAAAGAGACACAGCACAGAATCTGCACTCACTCACATTATGGATGATATACTAACTATGCTTGACTGAAACGAATCATACCTTTTGATACTTCTTGATCTGTCCTCCGCCTTCGACACGGTCAAGCACGACGACCTCTTGTCTCTATTGGAAAGAAGGATGGGCCTCTCAGGCACTGTGCTGCAATGGTTCTCCTCCTTCCTGAATAACAGATCTCAAAGATTCAAGATGCAGAATTCACTCTCGCAACCTTCCATGGTCACACTTGGTGTGCCTCAGGGATCGTCCCTCTCACCCATTCTTTTCAATCTCTTAATGGAGCCTCTGGCGAATGCATTGAAATCAGCAAACATTCTATATCACCTGTACGTGGGTGACACCCAGTTATACCTGAAAATCACCTCACCAGATGACTTCATTGCTCTTAACACTGCGCTCCTGAACACGCAAAGCTGGCTCACTAACAACCACCTGATGTTGAACACCCAAAAAACTGAATTCATTCTCATCTCACCTCCAAATCACACTCCAAAGATAGACCTCTGGTTAAAACACCTAACCTCCTTTGACTGTGTCCCTCTCATCATAGACTCAGCAAAATCCCTAGGTGTCTCCATTGACAAACATTTGAATATGCAGTCGCACATCTCTATTGCCACCAAGGGAGCTAATCACAAGATGAGTATATTAAGGAAACTCAAACCCTTCCTCCCTCCGGCTGCTCTAAAAATTGCAGTACAAGCACTAGTATTGCCAAGAATTGATTATGGAAGCACCACCCGCTCTGGTCTCCCTAAATACAGGTTTGCACCGTTGAGAGCAGCCCTGAATGCTGCGGCTAGACTGGTATCAGGAACCAAAAGAAACAGTCACATTTCACCAACCTTGAAAGCACTGAATTGGTTGCCTTATGAGGCAAGAATACACCTTAAAGTGGCGTGCATGACGCACAAAGCAATTCACAACAATACACCCAGTTACTTGGTGCTAAAGTTGGAAAAATCTGGAGGCTGTAGACAACTACGAAGTGCGAGCACTTCCCTTCTGAAACCCCAATCCTTCCAGAAGAACAGAACAGGCTGTAGAGCTTTCTCAGGGATTGCACCAAAGATTTGGAACTCTCTACCACCACTAGTGGGTGGAATCACCTCCTTTACTGTTTTCAAAAAGGAAGTAAAAAGACTACTAATGAACACATTCATGTCCTAAGTTTAAGTATGGGATGTATTTCAGTTTATGACTTTTCATCACAACCCTTGTTGCTCTATAATTGTATGCAATTTAATGCTAGCTGGATGTTGATCCGCTTGATCATCTATACTTTTTTATATCTACTATTAATCGTTCAAAGTTATAATATGTATGTCTGGTAGCACAATTTCCTTACGTTCAGTAACTGTCTAATGTAAAACATTCTGCAGAATCCAATTTTGGTCCTCTATGTTTTCTATGTATATTCTTTTTTATCTATATTTTCTTTACAAACTGGCAAATTTGTTATTGTGGACTGTAGACTACCTCATCCATTAATATTCTTCTATTGCAAAGAGCTCTGATACCCTCGTGGGTCACGTTCGCGCTATATAAAACTCTATAAATAAATAAATAAATAAATTGTTTAGATGTGTGGCCGCTAGGTTGTCTGGTTTATCAAAGTGAATATTAAAATCTCCAACCACCAGGAAGTTTTTATATTTGAGGCAGGCGGTGAATAGTTGTGTGAGCAGCTTTGCGCTGAAATCGGCATGGTAGCCAGGAGGTTGTAGATCACTGCTCCCCCTAGTAGGGTGTGATTACCTTTAGATACTTGGAATGCTAATAATTCGTACTCACCAAGCTGGGCTGCTGTAATGGGGAGGCAGTTGAGGTTATCCTTAAATATTTTGGCAAGTCCCCCTCCTCTTTTCCCTTGCCTATCTTGTCGTACAATTTTATATTTCAGGGGGAGTGCGTTAGCTATATCCGGGCAGTTGTTCTCATCTAGCCAGATTTCGGTTATAAAAACTAGGTCAGGGTTCAGTTCGTTAATAGTGTCCCAGATCTCAAAGGAGTGTTTAGGTAAGGATCTGGCGTTAAAGTATAGGCATTTGGTACTTAGGTCATTTTTCCCTGTTTTGGGTGTTAGTTCTACGTGTTCTAGGATGCACCATTTGCTTTTTAAACATGTGAATGGTCCTTTGATGTATTCAGGAGAGGCTTTAATGCATTTTGCATGGTTGCATGGGGCATATATGTTGAGCTCAATGAGGGCGTTTCTGGAGTAAGTTAGCGAGTTTCTGAGGTCTGCGCTGCGAGTGGCAGGGGTCCTGGCCCCTGGTCCAGGTTGGGCATTGACGGGGGCAGATGGGCTGGCCTCAGGCACGCCTTTGGTGCGCCAGCGGCACGCCCGCTGCGCACACGCCGGCACATCAGCTTAAGTAGCGTGTGAGGCAGAGGGACAGCTCCGCCCCCCTCTATGACCGGAAACCCCCTGCGCGTGCTAGTGTTTTGGGGCCAGATGTAGGTAGGCTCTTACCGGTCGGTACCGGCCGAAATCGGCCGTTACCGACCGGTAAAAGCCTTTTCCTATGTAGGAGGCTATTTTACCGATTCGGTAAATAACAAATCGGTATTTAGCGATTCGGTATTTACCGAATCATCATTTACCGATTCGGTATTTACAGGATCGGTAAATGAGATGTAGGAAGCACTGTAAACAGTGCTTCTGGGCTTTAAGAATTGGTTATTTACCACCAACTATTAGTTGGTGGGAAATAAGGAATTCCTATGTAAATGAATAAATGTGCATTTACACTTGTGCCATGTGACAGACATACATGCCCCTAGGGCATGTATGTATGCCACATGTGCACAAACATTGGTTCAGATGCTCCGTCCATCACCACCCCCTTTTGTACCGCTTTGGCCGCCATAAGTGTGGCAGGGTATGTTCAGACGTGAGTTCCTTGCTCACTTTGCCACTGGATTCAAGCAAGCCGGGCTGAAGACGGCTGGAATGCCAGAAACCGGTCCTCGGAAGTTTGTTTCCGGTCCAGGGAAGGCATGGCTTGGCAGTAAGGGCTGGACTGTTCCCATGAGGCACAGGGTCAGACTGATTTGCATATAGCCATGTCTGAACTGGGGTGGCAGAGTGGGCTAAAGAACGGTGATGGATCAAACCCAGATCTTTTGACTGGGTGTGAGTGTTTGATTGGTTCAGATGCTCCGTCCATCACCACCCCCTTTTGTACCACTTTGGCCGCCATAAGTGAGGCAGGGTATGCTCAGACGTGAGTACCTTGCTCACTTTGCCACTGGATTCAAGCAAGCCGGGCTGAAGACAGCTGGAATGCCAGAAACCGGTCCTCGGAAGCTTGTTTCCGGTCCAGGGAAGGCATGGCTTGGCAGTTCGGGCTGGACTGTTCCCATGAGGCACAGGGTCAGACTGATTTGCATATAGCCATGTCTGAACTGGGGTGGCAGAGTGGGCTAAAGAACGGTGATGGATCAAACCCAGATCTTTTGACTGGGAGTGAGTGTTTGATTGGTTCAGATGCTCCGTCCATCACCACCCCCTTTTGTACCGCTTTGGCCGCCATAAGTGTGGCAGGGTATGCTCAGACGTGAGTCCCTTGCTCACTTTGCCACTGGATTCAAGCAAGCCGGGCTGAAGATGGCTGGAATGCCAGAAACCGGTCCTCGGAAGCTTCTTTCCAGTCCAGGGAAGGCATGGCTTGGCAGTTCGGGCTGGACTGTTCCCATGAGGCACAGGGTCAGACTGATTTGCATATAGCCATGTCTGAACTGGGGTGGCAGAGTGGGCTAAAGAACGGTGATGGCTCAAACCCAGATCTTTTGACTGGGTGTGAGTGTTTGATTGGTTCAGATGCTCCGTCCATCACCACCCCCTTTTGTACCGCTTTGGCCGCCATAAGTGTGCTAGGGTATGCTCAGACGTGAGTCCCTTGCTCACTTTGCCACTGGATTCAAGCAAGCCGGGCTGAAGACAGCTGGAATGCCAGAAACCGGTCCTCGGAAGCTTGTTTTCGGTCCAGGGAAGGCATGGCTTGGCAGTTCGGGCTGGACTGTTCCCATGAGGCACAGGGTCAAACTGATTTGCATATAGCCATGTCTGAACTGGGGTGGCAGAGTGGGCTAAAGAACGGTGATGGATCAAACCCAGATCTTTTGACTGGGTGTGAGTGTTTGATTGGTTCAGATGCTCCGTCCATCACCACCCCCTTTTGTACCGCTTTGGCCGCCATACGTGTGGCAGGGTATGCTCAGACGTGAGTCCCTTGCTCACTTTGCCACTTGATTCAAGCAAGCCGGGCTGAAGACGGCTGGAATGCCAGAAACCGGTCCTCGGAAGCTTCTTTCCAGTGCAGGGAAGGCATGGCTTGGCAGTTCGGGCTGGACTGTTCCCATGAGGCACAGGGTCAGACTGATTTGCATATAGCCATGTCTGAACTGGGGTGGCAGAGTGGGCTAAAGAACGGTGATGGATCAAACCCAGATCTTTTGACTGGGTGTGAGTGTTTGATTGGTTCAGATGCTCCGTCCATCACCACCCCCTTTTGTACCGCTTTGGCCGCCATAAGTGTGGGAGGGTATGCTCAGACGTGAGTCCCTTGCTCACTTTGCCAGTGGATTCAAGCAAGCCGGGCTGAAGACAGCTGGAATGCCAGAAACCGGTCCTCGGAAGCTTGTTTCCGGTCCAGGGAAGGCATGGCTTGGCAGTTCGGGCTGGACTGTTCCCATGAGGCACAGGGTCAGACTGATTTGCATATAGCCATGTCTGAACTGGGGTGGCAGAGTGGGCTAAAGAACGGTGATGGATCAAACCCAGATCTTTTGACTGGGTGTGAGTGTTTGATTGGTTCAGATGCTCCGTCCATCACCACCCCCTTTTGTACCGCTTTGGCCGCCATAAGTGTGGCAGGGTATGCTCAGACGTGAGTCCCTTGCTCACTTTGCCACTGGATTCAAGCAAGCTGGGCTGAAGACGGCTGGAATGCCAGAAACCGGTCCTCGGAAGCTTGTTTCCGGTCCAGGGAAGGCCTGGCTTGGCAGTTCGGGCTGGACTGTTCCCATGAGGCACAGGGTCAGACTGATTTGCATATAGCCATGTCTGAACTGGGGTGGCAGAGTGGGCTAAAGAACGGTGATGGATCAAACCCAGATCTTTTGACTGGGTCTGAGTGTTTGATTGGTTCAGATGCTCCGTCCATCACCACCCCCTTTTGTACCGCTTTGGCAGCCATAAGTGTGGCAGGGTATGCTCAGACATGAGTCCCTTGCTCACTTTGCCACTGGATTCAAGCAAGCCGGGCTGAAGACGGCTGGAATGCCAGAAACCGGTCCTCGGAAGCTTGTTTCCGGTCCAGGGAAGGCATGGCTTGGCAGTTCGGGCTGGACTGTTCCCATGAGGCACAGGGTCAAACTGCTTCGCATATAGCCATGTCTGAACTGGGGTGGCAGAGTGGGCTAAAGAACGGTGATGGATCAAACCCAGATCTTTTGACTGGGTGTGAGTGTTTGATTGGTTCAGATGCTCCGTCCATCACCACCCCCTTTTGTACCGCTTTGGCCGCCATAAGTGTGGCAGGGTATGCTCAGACGTGAGTCCCTTGCTCACTTTGCCACTGGATTCAAGCAAGCCGGGCTGAAGACGGCTGGAATGCCAGAAACCGGTCCTCGGAAGCTTGTTTCCGGTCCAGGGAAGGCATGGCTTGGCAGTTCGGGCTGGACTGTTCCCATGAGGCACAGGGTCAGACTGATTTGCATATAGCCACGTCTGAACTGGGGTGGCAGAGTGGGCTAAAGAATGGTGATGGATCAAACCCAGATCTTTTGACTGGGTGTGAGTGTTTGATTGGTTCAGATGCTCCGTCCATCACCACCCCCTTTTGTACCACTTTGGCCGCCATAAGTGTGGCAGGGTATGCTCAGACGTGAGTCCTTTGCTCACTTTGCCACTGGATTCAAGCAAGCCGGGCTGAAGACGGCTGGAATGCCAGAAACCGGTCCTCGGAAGCTTGTTTCCGGTCCAGGGAAGGCATGGCTTGGCAGTTCGGGCTGGACTGTTCCCATGAGGCACAGGGTCAGACTGATTTGCATATAGCCATGTCTGAACTGGGGTGGCAGAGTGGGCTAAAGAACGGTGATGGATCAAACCCAGATCTTTTGACTGGGTGTGAGTGTTTGATTGGTTCAGATGCTCCGTCCATCACCACCCCCTTTTGTACCGCTTTGGCCGCCATAAGTGTGGCAGGGTATGCTCAGACGTGAGTCCCTTGCTCACTTTGCCACTGGATTCAAGCAAGCTGGGCTGAAGACGGCTGGAATGCCAGAAACCGGTCCTCGGAAGCTTGTTTCCGGTCCAGGGAAGGCATGGCTTGGCAGTTCGGACTGGACTGTTCCCATGAGGCACAGGGTCAGACTGATTTGCATATAGCCATGTCTGAACTGGGGTGGCAGAGTGGGCTAAAGAACGGTGATGGATCAAACCCAGATCTTTTGACTGGGTGTGAGTGTTTGATTGGTTCAGATGCTCCGTCCATCACCACCCCCTTTTGTACCACTTTGGCCGCCATAAGTGTGGCAGGGTATGCTCAGACGTGAGTCCTTTGCTCACTTTGCCACTGGATTCAAGCAAGCCGGGCTGAAGACGGCTGGAATGCCAGAAACCGGTCCTCGGAAGCTTGTTTCTGGTCCAGGGAAGGCATGGCTTGGCAGTTCGGGCTGGACTGTTCCCATGAGGGACTGGGTCAGACTGATTTGCATATAGCCATGTCTGAACTGGGGTGGCAGAGTGGGCTAAAGAACGGTGATGGATCAAACCCAGATCTTTTGACTGGGTGTGAGTGTTTGATTGGTTCAGATGCTCCGTCCATCACCACCCCCTTTTGTACCACATGTGCACACCAGCACTAAACAGGGGTGCAACAGGGTGTCAAAGTGACACCCTGCCACCCTTGAATTTTTCCCAATTTTACCGAATCGGTAATTACCGATTCGGTAATTGGCATTCATTCCTATGGGCCTCCAGGCCCATAGGAATGAATGGCAAATACCGAATCGGTAATTACCGATTCGGTAAATACCGAATCTTAACGATTCGGTATTTTTTCACGATTAATTACCTACATAGGATTTACCGATTCTAAAATACCGAAACTGTAAAATTCGGTATTTTAGAATCGGTAAAACCTATTTACCTACATCTAGCCCTTGCTCTCCACACCCCCCACACAAACAGCAATCAGCTGTAAGTAAAGGTATTTACAGATAACCAGGGTTTAAAAGATTAAATGAACATGATGAGATATAACCAGAATGAACATGCCTTGTCACCAGTACCTCAATTGTTCTCCTTAGTACTGTCACATGCGACACATGAAAGAATAAGTAGTGCGTTTTTTAGGTCAATTACGGTATACTGTGTTAACATTGAATTTGGCCCTTGCACTTTAGTAATAAATGTGTGAACGTGTTTTCTGGTAATTGCTCCAAGCAATTGTGCCGCTGCCAAGGGGTGGTGGATGTGTGCATGTGTGTGTTTCCTATAAAATCCCCACACACCACAGAAATGAAAACAAACGTGGCCTAATAGCATTAGTTGAAGCAAATGTATTAATAAACACACATTTTAACATTTATAATTAAAATGCAAAATTCAAATCTCATGAAATTACAACAATATAGCAAAAGTGATGTGGGGAGGTCACTGTTTATGGCCTCACAGATTACGTTACAACCGTGTGACACAGCATTCGGCCTCTTCAATGGGGGGTTGCCCATGGCACAAATGTAACCCTTTCCATCCTGGCACTGGTAAACACACATGAACAATGCCATAGCCTAAACCATTTATGCATATGTGCAATTAGTAATATGAAATTTTTGAAAGGGGCACGTGACCCACTCGAGGATTCATCTCTCGGGAGTTATGGCCTCTCCCCCACTCAACAATGGTAATAACAGCAGCTTACATTCTGTGCATCAACTGAGTGTGTGTATACATAAGACAGACCCACCGGCCATCAGACAAACCGATAGCAAGATTATCAAGATTGAAAGATAGAAAGCAGACAGACAAATATTTATTTACCGGTTTCAAAAAAGAAGCAAGACGGGTCCATCAGAGGCCGGCAGAATGGCGGAGGGGGTGTTTGTTATCTGAGGCAGAGGGCACGAGGCTCTGTGCACTACCCAAGACGCCAACAGAGCTGCCCGGGGTTTTTGCTGAAATTATTACAAATCATTGCACAAGGAGGTCGGCGTAGGCAGCCCCGGGTGCTGTGTGCTCCAGATTTGAAACACAAAGGAAGGTCCCGTGGCTGTGCACTGAAAGGACCACTTGGCAGTTACAAAGCCTCCTCTCCACAGCAAAGACACACATGCACAGAGGCAGCCGTGCACGCTCGCAAACCACATACACTCATTCAGAATCTCACTGATACAAGCAGACACACAGGCAGACACAATGACAGACACTCAGAGAGCCAGACACGCACTCATACACAGATACAGACTCGCACCTAGACATGCAGACACACAAGCAGACACATTTACAGACACTCAGAGAGGCAGACACACGCACCACACATACGCCCAAACACATTTACACACTCGCACCTAGACACACAGACACACGTACAGACACATACAAACACACATACAGACACTCACGAAGGTACACACACAGACGCACGCACATAGACACACATACACACACTAGCTGAGCCACAGACACACACACACACATACAAGAACACACAGGCGCAAATACAGACACGGGCACATGCACAGACAACCCACATACAGATACACATCCAGTCTGGTAGAAAGGCACAAACACATGCAGACACACCCAGGAGAGCCCGAGGGGAGTTCTGAGTGTGAAGGCTGTGTGTGAAACAAAAGAAGGACATATTAAGGTGCAGTTCTAAGGGTGAAAAATTAATTGGGAAATAAAGATTCGAAGTGTAAGAGTGAGTATATTAGGGAGAAAATACAAGGGTGGGGATGTAAGGTGGGAAGTATTTCATGCGAAATACAAAGTTGGAGAAAACTGAGAAAACAGAGGCAATAAACGTATGGAAATATAGCGGTGTAAACGTCACTGAGGCCGAACGGGGCTCGGGTCGGCATTGCGGTCGGGAAAGAAATACAAGGATACAAATCTAAACAAGGAAATCAAATGGGGCAAAGCCTACAGCAGAATTCTAATTCAGGGAATGGGAAACATAGGGGTGAAAATACAATTTATAAATTAAATATAAGTCGTGACAAGACGGCTAAAGGCCGAGAGGAAAGCCAGATGGCGCGGTGCGTGAAGTGGCTGGTGTGAAAGAGCAGCAGTGAAGGGGGCGGAGAGGAGGCTCTGAGGGAAAGTGACGGCTAAAGGCCGAGTGGAAAGCCAGATGGCGATTGCGCGCGTGCAAATGAGCTTAACTGCAAACGCTAGGCCAGCAAAAGCGTGTGGTAGCACTTTGAAAACCCACTTACTAAATGTCTCGCATGAGACAGCGCGTGCGCTGGCTCAGGCGAGACCGAAAAATTATAACTATATAATTAATTCTTATCAGCACTGTAGATAACTCACTGTATAAATAACTCTATAAAAACATTTATCAATATCTCAATATCTCTAAAACAATGCATATTAATGATTAATTGATTTTTTAAAATATTTGCAATGACGTTGGTAGTGGTGATATTCCTGCGATGGTACACAGGGGGTAGGCGCTGGCGGTGTCACTGCAAGTATCGCGCACGATAAAAAAAATCAATTTTGGACAATTAACTTGGGTCACTAACTCCCCATTTCTCAAACATGGAGTCAGAGTATCTCTGCCCTGACCCCTTATGTGGGCTTTCACACAGATGTTCAGCCTTGGGAACTAACCCTGATAGATAAAATGGCGGCCGCAAATTTCTATTCAGATTGCATCCAGCCAATCAGAGCATTCCCGTTGGCACATGTAGTCGTGATTAATCACAAAACCACTGCGAAATATCCATGGCCAGAGATATCCCTATAATTTAAACTTACATTTCTCAACAACTACTGAAAGAATTTACAACAAATAAGCAAAAGGCACTTCCTTGAACCAACAAATGCCCCCCTGCCAACTTTGGTGTAAGTCTGTTCAGCGGTTCGGGCTGTAGTTGTCGCTAAAGGTTCCTATCAGAATTAACATTACAAAAGCAACTTTATTTCATACTCCAAATCCTCAGTCCCCACTGCACAGATCACCCCCAAACTTTCCATAACAAAAGTACGCAATGTGACACTTGTGTGGGTAAATTTCATGCAGATTGGTCAACTGACTCCAAAGCCAAATCAGAACATGCTTTTCTTAAGAAAACTAGGTCTAACTATAACTACCTACCAGTGCCCGCCAGTAGGTAGTTATAGTTAGGACCTGGTTGCCTTAGGAAAAGCATTATTTTGTTTGCTAATAACTTTGTAACTGTTTGACGAATCTTCACGAAACTTTCAAACCTAGTTTGCCACTCACTTTAGCTGCTGTCTGGAAAGTGTTGGGGTGACTCATCAAGACAGCCATTTTGGGACTCAGACTCAGGCCAGTCCTCAAAAAAAGGTTTAAAAAAAGAGAATGGGGCAGGATAGGAATGCCCTGACCCCCTAGGCCTGGTGCTGGGGTCCCACAGAGAACCCGCCAAGGCGGAAAAGCATTTAAAAAAAAAAAAACATTTGCAGCAAATCTCAGCAAAAATTTGTAAAAATTAAATATGAGCGGTCCCGGGAACCACCACCTCCACGGGGTCAGGCCGATTTTGTGAATTGAGAGGGAGATATGCAGCCCCACTTCCACGCCGTTTTCAGCCCCAGGACCGACCACCTACCCAGGGCCAAGCCGATTTTGTAAAGGGGAGGGAGCAGCACAGCCCTGCTCCTGCTCTATTTTCAGCCCCAAGGATCACCACCTTCCTGGGGCCAGGCCGTGCAAATACAAAGGAGGGGGGACGTGCAGCCCCACTCATGGAGTCATTCATGGCCCTTGGGTTTGCCACCCCCACAGGGCCGGCACCCTATGTCCCTAGGAGCCCACCGACAGAACACTGATGTTTGCTTTCGATTGGCGGGAGCTTTGACAGCTCCCTCCAAGCAAGAGAAAACATAAGTCCACTACCAGCAGGCAGTAACAGGAAAACTGCTCTTGCACGCAGGGAGCAGCATGGAGTCGGGGAGCCGGCACAGACTGCGGGGGCATTCAAGCTTACCTGCGGTCCAAAACAGTGAACACTGGGTGCCTTGGGTGGGGCCAGGACACCCAGCATGAAGTGGCAGGGCCAAAGGGAAGGGGTCTCTAGGGACAAATTCTGCCCGGGGATGGGAGCTGCATGTTCTGTGATCCTAGGCATCCCACCTTACTTTACTATGTCTCGTTTTCTCTGCCCAGTCATTGTGAGATTATCTTGAGATCGTTTTATTCCATGTACCATCTATGTATACCTTCCATAGTATTTATTTTTACAGGCAATAATGTTGCTTGACAAATAACAATAGTGGACATGATAAATTCAGTTGCTTAGTTCACCCATGACAACCTCGTCTGGGCACTGAGAATTCTTGAATGTTTCTAAGTTCATGTTTAGAAAATATTAACTTTAATAAATGTTACTCATTTTTTTCAAATGTTAATGATTCTTTATCATTGCCTTCCATGAAGTTTGTTGTGATTTACTTGCCAAATCTTTAATCTTGGTTCTCTCTAAGAATTGGTTCCCAAACTTTTTAGGACCACGACCCATACTTTTAGAACAACAAACTTTCGAGGCCCACCTATCCTTAATGGACATAAAGTGGGCGATATTTTAATGTAACTAAGGCATTGTGTTTGCTGCTGATATGAAAAGCAGCAGTTTTTCAGAAGACATAGCCTGACATTTGACCCCTGTCTTTGAAGTGCAAAAAATGTGACGAAATACAGAATTTAAGGGCAGCAGACTTTCTAACCTCCTACTCCTGAAGAAATCATGAAAAGAGGCTGGGGCTAGATAGATCACACCCTCCACAAGCATGCATCAAACACCACCAGGCAAGCCCTGACCTGGAACCCTCAAGGGAAAAGGAAAAGTAGAAGGCTAAGAAATACCTGGTGCAGAGGCCTCGAGGTTGACTGCAAGGAGATGGTTTACACCTGGAATCAGATGGAAAGAGAATCCCCACGACAGAGAAGGCTGGAGATTCCTGGTTGATGGCCTATACCCCAGGAGGGGTAGTAGGTATAAGTAAATAAGTAAAGCATTGTGTGGTAGTGCCATTTATAGACTGCCCTTGAAACGATCAATACATTTGCACAGACATACAGTTTTACTGATAAAACTATATTGCACACAAATTGTAATGTGTGGAAATACTGTTTCAGTGAAAATTTATAATTTGTGCACCCCCAAGTAAAGTGTCTTGATTTGCAAGACCCCAGAAGACCACTCAGCCTTCAAAACCGCTGTCACTGCACACCACCACCTCATCAGAACAACCAAGAAAGTGGCCCTACAGGAAAGGATCAATGCC
The DNA here is from genome assembly GCF_964261635.1 of Lissotriton helveticus. NCBI lineage: Eukaryota > Metazoa > Chordata > Amphibia > Caudata > Salamandridae > Lissotriton > Lissotriton helveticus. The sequence continues at coordinate 528,241,722 of NC_136072.1, forward strand.
AACGCACTCAATAGCAAAGAACTTTTTGCTGTGGTCAAAGAATTTGCCAAACCCAGCTCACAGACAGCAGACATCCCACCCTCCAAAGATCTCTGTAACAACCTTGGCACCTTCTTCCACCGTATGATTAAGGATATCTACGACAGCTTGCACAGCTTCGATACCCAAGACCCTCTCACCTAACCTGAAACCACTGCACCCAATGACACCAGACCCCAGCAGACCCTGCTCAGCTGGACTCCCCTCACCACTGACAACACCCTCAAGATCACGAAGAGTATCCACTAAGGAGCACCCTCGGTTCCTTGCTCACACCACATCTTCAACAGATCCGGCACTGTTAGCACCCCGAACACTGCCACACAATCAACTCCGCCACTTTCCCCGAAGTCTGGAAACACGCAGAGATCAACGCCATGCTGAAGAAACCCTCTGCGGACCCAATGGACCTCAAGAACTTCAGACCCATCTCTCTGCTCCCCTTCCCAGTCACAGACGACATCCGCACCCTCCTCGACCGAGCAAAAACTGCAGCCCTCATCCTCCTGGACCTCTCGGCTGTCTTCAACACTATCTCTCACCTCACCCTATGCACATTACTCCAGTAGGTCTGCATCCGTTACAAAGCCCTGGAATGGAGCCGGTCCATCCTCACCGACCGAACACAGAGAGTCAGACTATCACTGTTCCACTCTGAATACACAGAGATCAGCTGCGGAGTGCCTCCGGGCTCCCAGTGGCGTAGCAAAGGGGTGTGGGGGGAGAGGCGGTGCGCCCCGGGTGGCACGAGTTCTGGGAGCAGTGGCCTCCCAGCGCTCTTACCTGCAGTCTCGGGGCGAGCACACTCCGAACTCCCCACTCTTCAATCGCCCGCCGTGGGGCAGAAAACAAACCCGAGATCTTACCAGCACTCACCCTCCCGGCTCTTCAGTCCAGCCACCATGGGCGGCAAACTCAGGGACCGCCATGGGCAGCCAAAGTGCTAGCTACGCCACTGAGGGCTCCTCCCTGAGCCTCGCTCGCAGCCATCATCAGGAACAACCACTGACTCAACATTGCCCCCTACACCAACGACACCCAGCTGATCCTCTCCCTCACCAACTAACCCACAGTTGCCACTAACAACTTCCACGATGGGATGAAGGCTGTTGGCACCTGGATGAAGGACAGCTGCCTCAAGCTCTACTCAGAGAAGACTAAAGTCCTCATCTTGGGCTCCACCCCCTCCGCCTAGGACGACTCCTGATGGCCCGCAGATCTTGGATCCCACCACACATTCACAGACCATGCACGAAACCTTGGCATCATCCTGGACTCCTCACTCACCATGAACCATCAGATCAACGCCGTCTCATCATCCTGCTTCCACACACTACGCCTTCTCTGAAAGATCTTCAAGTGGATCGCTACCAAGTCCAGAAAGACGGTCACCCACGCACTCATCAGCAGCAGATTTGACTACGGCAACGCATTCTATGCCGGTATCACCCAGAAATGCCTCAAGAATCTGCAGAACATTCAGAACGTCTCCAGCAGACTCATCCTCAATATCCCCAGCCACAGCCACATCACCGGCAACCTTAGAGACCTCCACTGGCTCCCAGTCAACAAAAGAATCATCTTAAAGCTCCTGATACATGCCTACAAAGCCCTACAAAGCCCTACTCAGTGCGGGACCTGTGTACCTCAACCACTGCCTCGCATTCCACGCACCCACCAGGGACCTCTGCTCCGTCCAACTGTCCCTGACTACCATGATCCCACGTATCCGCAAGACCCGACTGGAGGAAGATCCTTCACCAACCTCACAGCAAAGACCTGGAACCCCCTGCCTCCCTACCTCAGGCAATCACCGTCACTGCCTCAATTCAGGAAGGACCTCAAGACCTGGCTCTTCGACTGAACAACAGTGCCTTCGGCGGATCAGCAGCCCCATCAGCACCTTGAGACCCTTACAGGTGAGGAGTTGTGCTTTACAAGTCACTTGATTGATTGATTGGTTTTGATCCTATTAAAATCTTTGTTTCCATCACATTTAAGAATTACACAACATTTGCTTACGTTTTTGCTTTCCTAACTGCAGAATGTGTGCATTTAATTTAACCACAAAAAGAGGGCCATGTTAAAGAGGTCATTCCTCTAGCCCATAGAGCCAACACTCATTCGGGTGTCTGCCTCACTGAGGTCCCTGCTGCTTTCAAGCAGTTTGAGCCTGCTTAAGGGTGCCTGGGGAATTGAAGGGTGTTAGTATGCTGCTCCTACATATAAAGAATGACCACTAAAATAGGCAAAAATGTATGAGTGTTAGTGTGTGTACTTGAGGGTATGTGCATGCTTGTGCACATCAGTGTCTGTGAATGAAGGAATCTCACCTTGTGGTGGCAGATTCAAATCTGAGTAGGTCTACTCAGCCTTTCATCCTTCTGAAGTCAATAAAATGAGTAATAGCAAGCTGGGTAACAACAAACATGTTGCTCTGTGTCAAGATACCCCAAGTGGTGTACATGCTTTTTCACAAACATGTATGTTATGTGTGCATGTGAGTGTGTGTTTACACACAAGTGCCGTAACTGTATATATAAGCACAAGTATCTGTCAGATTGCGTCTCAATGGCTGAAACAGCACTCAGGATTTCAAATTGAGTGCATTGGCATTTGCATTCGTTTGTCAGTCGCAAATAGCTAAAGGAATGACTTCTCCAGGATGAGTTTTATGTGCATCTATAGGGTACCTCTTTGTTTGTCAAGTTTATGCAAAATGCAAATCAACTATTTCGTGCTACACTTTAGCAAGAAATGCGTTGCCTTATCATTTTTTGACACAAGGACACATTTTGCACTACAAAATAGCGCCAAAACACAAAACAGTGGCATTTGCCTGGCTTTTTGTATGGTTTACAATTTCTCTGGTATTCATGTAGGTGATATAGCATGTTATCACTTAGAGGTGTGCAAAGTTGTTGTTGTTGCTAGTGGATGATTCTATCTATATATTAATTCTAACAAAAATATTCATTAATTTTCCAAACTCCAAAATAATTTCCCTAACTTCATCCACACCATGTCCTATTTAGTTGGATACACTGTGTCGCTTGTTGGGCATTCTTAGACCCCCCCACCCCCCAACAATATTATTGATTAAGCAAAGTGAGACACGTTTGTAAACACCAAAAACCATGTTAAAAAAAGCAGCTTTTCAGAAAAACATTGCCTTACATTTGATCTCTCTCTTTGAAGTGCAGCAAATGTGATGAGATAAATACAGAGGGGAAGATTTACAAGCCCTTTGCGACACTTTTCTGCCGCCGTTGCATCACTTTTGTGACGCAACGGCGGTGTAAACCATGCGCCACGTTGCGACTTATTTACAACATGACGCATCTAGGCAGATGCGTCACGTTGTAAAGCCCTGCTCCACATGAAACCTGCGTCAGGTTTCATGTGGGCGTTCTGTCGCAGGGTGGGCGTTCCCTCGCAGGAAAGCCCCGTAAAACTGATGCAGTGAAATCGACAAGATTTCACTGAGTCCGTTTTACAACGCTGCTGCGTCAAATCCTTGCACCTGCTTGAAGCAGGCACAAGGAGTGACGCATAATGTTAATTATGGGCGGCACCTGTGCATTGCAGCAATGTGCCACCCATACGCCACAAGATGCGTCACGCACCTGCCCCTTATTGCACCATGGTGCGCCGCATTGTGAATGTGGCGCATCCGTGGTGGCGCAAGGGGGGATTGCGTGACGCATCTGTTCTGGCGCATCCCTGCTGATTTGCAGAGATACACCAGAAGTTGTAAATCTGCCCCAGAATGTAAAGGCATCTTTAGTGTTTTGACCTGCTCGAACCACCAAAAATAGTCTCGAGATCCCCAGTTTGGGAAACACGACTCTAAGAATTTAGCTGACTGTGCATCTCTCTAAAAATCTCTAGAGCACATAGTTTTACCTTTATAATGAAATAAACAAGAACACACCTGCATTGCATTAGTCACACACGGACAAACATTGGAAGGGCTGTATTTATATTTGCTCCTACGGTTTTTTTTTGGACCTTTGCTCTCCCGGTCACTTTCTCTACCATGCTCTCTGCCCCGACCTGTCCTCCGACCGCCCCAGCAAGTTCAAGTGAAAATGAAACTGAAAGCCCTGTCCGCCGAGCGCCCCAGCAAGCCTAAGTCAAACAGAAACTGATTGCCCAGTTACTGGGAGAATTCGGACGCAGCGGCCTTTAGATGCCAGGCGGCTCCGATATCGGGGCAGTAAACTGCGGCGTTAATTTCACTAAAACCTCCGCCGTCGCTCAGAGACCCCGGACCATGCTACGGGGACTCCTCTCCTGGAACTGGAAGTATCCTGCTGTTTGCACCCTCGCGGTTTTGCTGATTCTCAACCGCAGGAGATTTCGTGGCTGGATGTCTTTCCTTTTCGCCTGTTGCTATCGGTCAGTCCGTCCGGAAAACTCCCCCTCTCAAGGTGAGTCGTTTGCTTTGCTTATATATCTTTATCTACCAATCCCGTTTCCTGCTTTTTCACTGACAGCCACATAATGATGGTCCGCCTGCGAGAAACAGTTACTTTAATGCAAATATGATTTTACTGGGATCTCCTTGGAAGTAAGAGCGGATCAAATGGCAGTGCGCTGTTCTGTGAAATAATGGAAATCGGATTTTTGGAATGAGCAAACGAGTTCTATTTAATTAAGGTCCTCTCTGCATACTCGATCGTTCAAGCCTCTTCCTGGTTGGGTGGTGCTGAAGGTGCCGGGGCAAACACAAACATGTTTCAGTTTCATTTTCAGCGCATGAAAGGGGGTATGGTCAGATTAGTAAATAGGGCAACGTTATAGTCTACTAAATCCCACACAATATGCATTGTACCACAAGTATTCTGAACTCACATATTTGAAGGTACTTAAGATCACACAATTTTGTTAAGCGGGGAATCCGCGATTAATTCGGGCTTTCTTATTTCCCTTTGTACAAATCAGCCTCTAAAGGTATCTATTTGTCTCCTATTTTTACCTCAAGTGTTAATGCTTTGTTTTTATCTTTTTGTGCATGAGAGTGTAGCAAAGGAGGCATGCAGAAGCTGGTTATGAGTTGGAGGTCCCAAGGTGACCTCCAGCAGAACCAGGCCGGCCGTGGTGCAAAAACTAAGGAAACTTCACTATTTACATGGACACCATCTACAGGAGAGGTTGTGTAGGGAAACAACCTTTACAACGCAACTTTTACAACGCACTACCATTACAAGGAAACTTTTACAACGCAACATCCATTACAACGCATGCATTTGCAACGCAACCATTACAACGCATGACACTACAACGCACACCACTACAACGCATGTCATTACAACTCAGTCATTACAACGCATACCATTACAACGCATAACATTACCATCCAACACTTACCCTACTGTTGCACCCCCTGGAGTTAGAATAGTAATTTTTACCCCTTCACTATCCAACACTTACCCTACTGTTGCACCCCCTGGAGTTAGAATAGTAATTTTTACCCCTACACTATCCAACACTTACCCTACTGTTGCACCCCCTGGAGTTAGAATAGTAAATTTTACCCCTACACTATCCAATACTTAGCAAACATGCAATGTAATGTAATGCGTTGTAATGGTATGCGTTGTAAATGTAGTTTTTAAAATTTTGTTGTAATGGCATGCGTTGTAATGGATGTTGTGTTGTAAAAAATGCGTTGTAAAGGTATGCGTTGTAAAAGTGTGCGTTGGGACGTCATCCATCCGGTTGTGTACTATTTGGGTAGCAGTCAAGCAAACAAAAAAATACTTCACTTATTATCCACCTGCTGGCAAAAGTGCCGACCTGTGCATTGAGGTCAGCAGCCATGCAAATAAGCGTAATTGTTTATGTGGCTGCTGGTTATATATCATATATTTTATAACATTTAACCAGTGTCCTGGCAAGTAACAGGAAATTTAATTATTTACCCAGCAGCTGCTTAAATAGCAGAAATAAGGTACTATGTGGCCAGTGGCTTTGCAAAAAACGTAACAAGAAAGAGCATCATTTACATAGTAGTTGGCTATATAGTAGACAGCGTGACAACTTGGCCAGTAGCCATGCAAATAGCAGAGGAACTTAGCTACTTACACAGCTGCTGTCTAAACAGACATATTTTGTTGTATTATGCCTTATGCAGATTTTAACAGGTACTTATACCTAGTAGAACTGTAAACAAGGAGTGAACATAATTGGCATCCATCTCAATATGAACATGAGGGCCCTGTTGTATTATTATTTCATTTGCAAAAAGTAGTCGCAAATTCTGCACATAAGTTTTGCGAATGGGATAGTATTTTGCAAGCCGACATATGCACTGTTTGGTTCAAAAAGAACTGAACCGCAGGCGGTTGTAGAACGACCTGCCTAATCAATAATAATTAGGCAGGTGCCAATTTGCAATACTCATTGTTTGCCAATAATCACAGAGATGCCATTTTTTTCAAAGCAGTGCTGGCTAAAAAGAAAAGTTTTCAGTTTCGGAAAACTCCTCCCCTCTAAGGCTGCAAACATGACCTCCAAAGGGAAAGGGATCATAAGGGGACCACTTCCTAAATCAGTCACCACCACAACTCGGGGTCGCTATCTCACCAATGGTTTGAGACAGCACTTGCAGTCACAAACTATCAATAAATTCCTTTCCGAATTGGAAAATGAGGGAGGAACCCCTTTCATGAATCCTCTATTGCAATTTATAAACAAACGCAAAAGTCCTTTTACTAGGCTAAATAATTTCTAACTCATAAAAAGGATTTTGGACATAATGATAAGCACTTTTGTGGTCACAAACCGTGGAATTTGGCGACATAAGACCCTTAGTGCTAAAACTGGCTAAAGGGCCCCAATGTTTTAAAGTTTCCAGGTTATTTTGATACCTGGCCATGGTTTTGCTATTCTTGTACTTAATAATCCTTGTTCGTATCGAGATTAGGTGCCTGCTGGGCCAGATCCTTATGATTTGTTTTCTCCTGGGCTTAGTTCTCATGTACCTGTTTCACCAACCATCCTAGCCTTGTTCTCCTGGGTCCTGGTAATCTTGGTCCTTCTTGTCCTATTGTACTTGCTCTCATAAACCTTGCCTTTTGGCCATCCAGGCATTCTTGGTTCCCCTGCTTGTGGCTCATCCGGCTCGGTTCCTTTCTGGTACACTTGGGCTTGGTCACCTAGTCCTGGTTCATCTAACCCTGAACCTCCAAGCCCTAGTACCGCAGATTCATGTCCATTTAGACTGAAGTGTTTTGACCCTCTTGGTCTTTGTTTTTCTGGTTTGGGTTGCCCTGCTCCTACTGGATCTTTTCCTATTCATTTTAGTCCTACCGGTACTGCAGCCATTCATCTTGGACCCCTTGATCCAGGTTCTCCTGAGCCTGGTCATTTTAGTCCTGTCCCCTTGCTCTTCCTCACTTGGTAATCAAACTTTTCTTTTTCTGTTTTTTAAACACATTCAGTTTTCCTTTAGAGTAAATGGGCTGTTTTTACAATAAAAGTATTGCTTTAGTTAAAAGAAATCACAGACATAGTGGTCTGCTGACCCCAGCAGGCCACCATCCCTGTGATTTTGCGATTCCCAATGGGTCGCAAACTGCGACCTACCTCATTAATACACCAGAGGTAGGCCTATTTGAGAATCACTGGGAATCAAAAATAGTGTTAAACAAACTTTAGTACATTAGTGCTTGCGAATTGCCAAAATTCTCTTTTTGGTAATCACAAACACTAATGTTAGTACATATGGCCCAGGGAGTCTTGGCGCTGGCAGCACAACGGAAGGGAGATTAGGACACCTAGTCATGGAGGTGTGAATTAAAAAGCCAGTTTTGAGATTCTTTCTAAAAACTGACAGGGATGAATTGGTCTTTAAGTGGTGGGGAAAGGCATTCCACCGCTTGGTTGTACCATACACAAAGCTTCTGCCCCCCCAACATGTTCTTCTGAATTTGGGCACCTTAAAATTGACTGCTGAGGAGGATCGAAGTGGCCTAGCGGTAATGTATCTGACCAGTTTATTTTGACAGTAGTCTGGGCCTTCGCCATCTAAGGCCTTAAAAGCAATACAAAACGCCTTGAAGTCTATCCTCTTCTCAACTGGCAGCCAGTGAAACTCCACTAATGCCTTCGAGCTTTGTCTAGGTATTCCAAGCAATAGACGAGCTGACGAGTTCTGCAAGATTTGTGGTTTGTTCAGGAGCCGTTTCAGTAAGTTAATATATAGAGCATTACAGTAGTCTATTTTAGACAAGGTGAGGGCAGTTAGTACTAGTCTCCTTAGCTCCAAAGGAATAAAAGGTAAGCTCTTTCTCAGAACTTTGAATGTAAAAAAGGCGCCTGAGGTAATGCTGTTCACCTGTTTGTCAAATGACAGATGGCTGTCAACGGTCTTTGGAACTGAGGTTAGAATGAAAGCAAGCTCCTCCGGCCAACAGTCCAGAGACTAGAACAAGGTATTGTTTCCCAGCATTAAAACCTCAATTTTATCAGAGCGAATAAAACATTTATGTAACATTCTTTAAGACCATACTCCTTGTTTTCTCCAGATAGACAAATACTCCTAAGCTGCAGTGCAAAATATCTATGTGCCATATCCTGAAGCTCCTGAATAGAAACCTAATTCCTACATTTTTCTCTATATAGTACAATAACATAAATGTTTTTAATGAAAATTGATTTAGCTGTTTTTTCACCTGCAATTAATTCATGCACTTTTACCTTTGTACAAACTATTGTACATTTGTATATGCATTTACATTCAAAATGTCTCACACATATTGCACCCCCATTACAAGATGGCCACCACCCTAACATTGCCTGTTATCTCTTTAAAAAAAAAAATACCGGCTCGATATAGACCTCGTTCACACTATTTATCCAACTGCAGTCAACCTATACATCATTTCTGCTGTTTAGCCTGCAGCTGGCTAAACAGCACAGATAATGTACGTTTTTGCTGGCCACTGAGTAATTTGCAGAGTTCAAGGACCGCCTCAACTACAACGCACACAACAGCAAAGAGCTCTTAAACATTGTGAAGGAACTCTCCAACCCCAGCCCCAACACCAACGACATCCCACCATCGCAAGACCTGTGCAACTCCCTTGTCTCCTTCTTCCACCGCAAGATCGCAGACATCCACGACAGCTTCAACAACCAGACCAGCATGACAGCCAACAACACTTCAGACCCCACGGCCACCACCCACAGCAACCCCCTGCTCACCTGGACTGACATCAACAACGACAACACCATCAAAATCATGAGTGTAGGAGAGTAGGGTCTGCTTTCCTATGGTCACCCCGTTTTTTTGCTTTTTGCTTCACTGGTTTTCGACTTAATGTGGTTGTGGGCCTGCTAATCAGACCCACAGCCCTGATGTTCTCTCTCTAAATTCACATCATGTACTTTAGGTACATCACCAATTGGGATTTGGGTCACTCTTATGAGTCCCTGTACAGTGTACTATAGGTACGCAGGGCATAGGTGCACCCAAGGCCTCCCAGGGGCTGCAGCATATCTTTTGCCACCCCTGGCTGGCCATCCAAACTGACACAACTGGCTGATCACTCAGCTGGGGCAAGGTCGTGTAATCACCACTTGCTTAGATATGGTATTCCTATGTCTAACCTTAAATCTGGACACATATGCACCTATAAGAGCCTTCCTCCAAAACCGGTCTCAGAGATTCCTAATTAACGGCAACCTGTCCGCTCCCACTCCAGTCACGGTTGGAGTCGCTCAAGGATCAACGCTGTCTGCCACCCTCTTCAACCTTTACTTAGAACCGCTTGCCAAAGTTCTACGCACTGCAAATATTTCCTACCGTATGTATGCTGACGACACCCAGATCTATATCAAAATCTCATTCCTCAAGGAGATTCTCTCCCTGAACAAGACCCTGAAGCTAACCGTCCAATGGCTCGCCTCCAATCAACTCAAACTCAATGCAAAGAAAACATAATTTCTGCTAATTTCCCTTCCCAAAACTGACCCTGAGATTCCGAAATGGATTAAGGCCATCACAGCCTTAAACTGCCTTCCGACCATCATGGAGTCGGCCAAATCACTGGGAATAACCCTGGACTGCAAGTTGAACATGCAGAACCACATCAACTCAATGGCCAAATCAGCCAGATTCCATCTGAGCTACCTATGGAAACTGAAACCCTTCCTTGACGCTCTCGACCTAAAAATGGAAGTCCAAGCACTAGTCAACTCTAGGCTGGAATACGGCTGTTCAACCCTCTCGTGTTTACCCAAGATCTCCCTGGCACCCTTAAAAGCCTGCCTCAACGCGGCCGCTAGACTACTCACCGGCACAAGGAAATTTGACCACATTTCTCCACACCTGAAAGCGCTGAACTGGCTTCCTCTCGAGGCCAGAATACAGCTTAAGCTGGCATGCATCACATATAAGGCTTTACACTCAAACTCCCCTGCATATCTCGCACAGAAACTTGTGGTATCCGGAGGAAGCAGAAATTCATGGTCCGCCACAGATCTCCTACTCCAGCCGGCACTCTTTTGAGAAAAAAAAACTTACAATCGGGCTTTCGCTGAGGCTGCTCCAAGAATATGGAACTCTCTCCCACCCGCCATCAGAAGAATCCCCTCTCTTGCACGCTTCAAAAAGGAGGGCAAATCCTTCTTTATGGGTAAATTCCTCGCTTAAACTTGGCCTACTCTTGCCTCCTTCTGATGACCTACTCACCATGTAACTGGGACCTTGTCTTGAGTAAATGGATTGCAAAATGTCTATGTTATCCCTCCATCCCTTTTGTACCCTGCACCCCGCCCCCTCGCTATTGATGATACACTATTATTATTTCATGCCTTTACAACTCTGCGACTCTGTAAAGCGCTCTGATACCCTAACGGGTCAAGTTCGCGCTCTATAAAACACACAAAAAAACAAAAAAAACTCCTAAGGCAGGCCTTAACAATCCTGAAGGCAGAGTGCTTGGTTTTATGTGAGATGGTGCTCTAGCATGAGCTGAGCTTGTCTGCAGCTTTCGGAACCATGTCCTTATAGTTGTTCCAGGATATTGCCATACCATATACTCTTAAGTGCATTATAATCCTCGCGGTTATTACTAACTTTGGTTTGGCTTTATCAAAACATGTCGTGTAAGGTGTCATACGCTTTGGAATACTACCCCCTCGCCAGTTCTGGCGACGGGGGTAGCATTCCACCCTTCTAGAGGGAAAAGACATGTTACTTCCATTAATCCCGGTTAAAGTTAACCAGAGCCTCAGCATCACAAAATGGATGCTGCTGCCACAGACACAAGTCTGACCTCCTGCTGCTGGGAGTCCTTCCAGCGAGAGAGGCTTGGACAATAGGTTTCCTGTCACAGGTAGGTGCTAGCACCACCCCAGACAGGAGATAGAGGATTGGGGCAGGGAGGGCTGAATGAAATGAGACACTGCCTGGGGCACACAAGGTGTCCCATGCATAGTCCAGTTCAAACCGGTCCTGGGGCACTCCAGCCCCAGCTCTGGAACAAAACTGGACAAAGGGAAAGGGGTGTAACCACCCCCTTCCTGGGTCCTACCCATAGGAGGGACCTAGCAGGTAATCCAGCCCCTAGATTTGGTATATAGGTAGGAGCTGTGTCCTTAGACTTTAGATAATCCTGACTGAAACTCTGATCCGAAACTCAGGACCCTTCGACATCCTACTCGACGTAGAAGACTGAAGAATCTCCCTTGTGGTCAAGGAGTGACCACCCTGTGCAAGCAGGCACCATCAAGCGCTCAACGGTTTGCTTTGTCGTTGCTCCCGCCGGAGCTTGAACACAGAGCCTGACAAGACCCGGACTTCCAGACTTCCTTCAGCCAGATCCACAGCCACAGCAAAGCTGAGGCCCGTGGAGGCGACGCGAGAAGTGGGACCGGCCATCTTGGAAAGCCAGAGAATTGCTTTCCGTGCAACTTCTGAGGCACCCTCGAAGTTGTGCATTGGGGATTGAGAAGCTCCAGCTCCGAGCACCAACTGCACCGAAGATAACCCCTCCTCACTCACCGAGTGCTGCGTGGGGCCCTTTTGCATTTTCCTGCTCGACGCGTCTGTCCGGTCACTTGCCCATTGGCTAGTGGCCTCTGCGACTACGAAACTTTGAATTTCCAATGCTGGTCTGGTTGCTCCAGACTGGCCCTTGCTCCCCTGAAAAGGAGCAGCCCATCAGACCTTGCTGGTCTGATCCAGAAGCCATCTTCGATTCCTGCGTTGGTTGCATTTGCCAAGGCCTGTTGATTCCGAATCGAGAACCGTACTGCCATCAGCGAGAGCCTTCGTGGGACAGTCCGTGCCCAGCTCCTGGTCGTCGTCGACACCTCCTGGTCCATGTGGCAGCGGAGACGAGCTTCACGACAGCACCTGATCGCATCCCGACATCGCCTGGTTCCTTCCTGGTTCCTTCCTGGTCACTGGCTAGTGACCCAGACTCTGTCCCCTCTGGTTTCAGGTACTCTTCATCCTCGATCCACCCTTGGAACCAACCGGACTCTTCTCTCCTGGTCACCTGCAGCATCTTTTCTCCAAGGCTCCATAGAACTCCACGACGAAACCCGACACACTTTGACACCTATGCACCCGCTTCCTGTGGGTGAGGTAACGCGATTACTGCGGTGCTCCTGTGTAGGTTTACTCTCCTACTATCCTAGTTTCGAGTGGTTTAGTTCTAGTCCAGTCGGAGGACTCCTAACTCTTTACCTTTCTAACTTTACGCACCCATTGACTTCAATGTGTGCAGGCGTGTGCATTTAGACACTGCACCCGCATCCCGTGGGCCTCCTGCTCCCTAACTATTGTTAGTACAGTGTAGCCCCAGCGATTCCCAAGGCCCTAGGCCTTATCATTGTTTGTGATGTGGTTATTATACCACTATTTTAGTATATGGTTTAACGGGCCACCAGGGCCTATCCATATGTGTGCAACTTATTGTATGCTATATTAAGTAATTTGTTATGCGCTTGTGCTTTTGTTCTCATAAAGAGTACAGAGGGTTGTTTTAGAAATAAATACATATATATTTTGAATATATAACCTGTGTGGTGACCTTTCATTTGGTATTAAAGGGATTGCATATGGTAAAACAGCTGGCTTCACATGCCCTCTTGAGTTTAGCCTAAGACTGCTTTTTTCCATGCTACCACTAAGATAGCTGGCCTATAAGGTTGACTTTACAACCATCACCATAAGGGTTGTTTGGACTGGTGCAAGGTGCTCACTAGAATAGTGAACATCATATACCAGGCCAACTTCTCACAATGAGCACCAACTACTCCGGCTCCCCATCAGACCCGTGCCCTCACCACATCTTCAACAAAACCAGCGCCACCATTGCACCCCATCCCCCATCTCCGCAAGGCCATCAACATCTCCTTCGAGACCGCAACCTTCCCGGAGAGCTGTAAGCATGCCAAGATCAACGCCTTGCTCAAGAAGCCCAAGGCAGACCTGAGGGACCTCAAGAACTTCCGGCCCATCTCCCTGCTCCCATTCCCGGCGAAGGTCATCGACATCGAGAAAACCGTCAACAAAGATCTGACCCGCTACCTCTAGGAGAACAACATCCTGGACCCGTCCCAGTCCGGGTTCCATAGCAACTACAGCACTGAAACGGCCCTCATCGTCGCCACCGATGACATCATGGCCCTGCTGGACAACGGCAAGACAGCGGCTCTCATCCTCCTGGACCTATCAGCCGCCTTGACACGGTATGCCACTGCACCCTGCGCTCTCGCCTCCAGGACTCAGGAATCCGAGGCAAAGCACTGGACTCGACCACCTCCTTCCTCTCCAACAGAACACAGAGCGTCCGTCTCCCCCCTTTCCGATCCGAAGCCTCCAAGATCATCTGTGGCGTACCCCAAGGATCATCCCTCAGCCTGACATTGTTCAACATCTACATAGACCTGCTCGCCCACGTCGCCAGACTTCATGACCTCAACATCTTCTCCTACGCCGACGACACACAGCTGATCCTCTCCCTCACCAAGGACCCCCTCACCGCCAAAACCAACCTCCACAAAGGAATGAAAGCCGTCGCCAAATGGATGAAGAACAGCCCTCTGAAGCTGAACTCGGACAAGACAGAGGTCCTCATCCTCGGCTCCACCCCCTCTGCCTGTGATGACTCCTGGTGGCCGACCGCCCTGGGAGCAGCACTGACACCCACCAACCACTCACGCAACCTGGGGTTCATCCTCGATTCAACACTCTCCATGACCAAGCAAGTCAACGCCATCTCCTCCTCCTGTTTCAACACCCTCCGCATGCTCCGCAAGATCTACAGATGGATCCCAACCGACACAAGAAGAACGGTCACCCAGGTCCTCGTCAGCAGCAGGCTGGACTACGGAAATGCCCTCTCCGCGGGAGCCCCGGCTAAACTGCTGAAACGACTGCAACGCATACAGAACGCCTCTGCACGCCTGATCCTCGACATCCCTTGCTTCAGCCACATCACACCCCACCTGAGAGACCTGCCCTGGCTCCCCGTCAACAAGAGGATCACCTTCAAGCTCCTCACCCACACACACAAGGCACTCAACGACACTGGACCAGCATACCTCAACAGACTACTCATCTTCTACAGCCCGAACCGCCAGCTCCACTCCGCCGACGGCGCTCTGGCCACCGCCCCTCGCATCCAAAGAGTGACCTCCGGTGGCAGATCGTTCTCCTACCTTGCCGCGAAGACCTGAAACACCCTCCCGATCCTCCTACGGCAAACCGAAGACCTACTAACCTTCAGGAGGCTACTCAAGACCTAGCTATTCGAGCAGTAGCAGCAGCACCCCCCCCCAGTGCCTTGAGACCCTCACGGGTGACTAGCGCGCTTTACAAATGTCTTGATTGATTGATTGATTGTTTGGCTGGCAGCACGGTAAATAGCCACTTCCTTAGACCCCTTTCCAGGCAGTGCTTTAAATGTACTCAGTGCCTGACCTTCTTTAATTTGGAAGGGATAGTACTGGCACTTCTCAGCACAGCTCCAATGTTTTTAATTCAAGGTTGCTGACACTTCTCAGCAGCATACAGGGACTCTGGGGCAAGGAGTACCTGAACTTGTATATTTCCATTTCAAACACTCACTCTCGGCTAAAAACCATGTAATTTCAAGACACTGTGGCCTTATTAATAGACTCGAACAGTAATTCTGGCCCAGAAATTCCATTGCTCCGTTCTCCGTGCAACATGTCATTGGGCCTCTGGTAATAAAACTGCCTTGCCTCTCTCCAGTGTACTCCTGAACTTGACCTCTCTGGGTAGGCTAACCATGAGCAAGGACATGAGGGAAGTAGCAACTGGTAGGAATGCCAGTAGATGCTTTTTGTCCCATTTTTTTTTCTTCTGATTTTATGTAGCGCAAACTAGACCCGAAGGTATCAGGTATCGAGCGCTTCCCATGAGCACCAGTTTAATTACAGACGGACACATTCATTTTTGTTAGGCAAGGGGAGATTAGGTGATATGCCCAGAATCACAAGATGTTGAGCGTCGTTGCTGAGACTCAAACCTGGTTCACCAGATTTGAGGTTGACCACCCTAGTTATTAGGCCACAACCTCTCCCCATTGCTGCCATGCATCACACACTTCAGTCAGCCCTCATCTTTTATGTAAGAGCACATTGCATTCTGAGACATGTAGTTTCACATTCAACATTTTAAGGCACCTATCACAGGAAGCAATGTTGCCTAAAAAGCCAAATGACCTGACTTTTTTCGCATTCATGATCTAAAAAAACTTGAAAGATGCTAAATAGGGATCACAGCTCCCCCAAACACTTTCTATTTTAACCCTTTCGGTGAGCAGGAGGGTCGAGAGCTGTCCTGCGCCACGGTGCTTGTGTGCGAAGGACGGCTCCCGGCCGTCGTGGCACATGAAGCCACAAATCCCTCTGGTGCAAGCACCAGAGGGATTTCTTTTTCTCCCCTGTAGCCTTGGGAGCTGGGGAAGAGCTTCCCCGGCTCCAGAGGCCCCCCCACTTCCCCCCCCGTTTCTGTGAAATGATGATCAGCGCGCACGTCGCGCTGACGTCATTTCACAGAAACTGAAACTGAAATGAACCTTTAGGCTCATTTCAGTTTCCCTTTTGACGTGCTCAGGGGGCTATCTCAGCCCCCTCAGCACGTAGAAAGACGGGAGAGGTATCATTGGAAAGGGGAGAAACTCAAATGTAGCTGAAAAAATCACTTTTTTCTCAAATTTCTGTCAGGGAAAGTTCTGGAATCTATGTGGAGCCACAAATTTCCTACCACTCAGTGTTCCTCCAGGTTTCCCGATAAAAATGATACCTCACTCGTGTGGGTGGGTCAAGTACCCGCGACAGGCAAGGGCCCAAAACCTATTGAGGAGACATCAAAATAACCTACCACAAAACAACCTGGTTTTGCAAGGGGGGGTCACCTGGGTTTTTGGCCCCAGGCTCGGCGGCAATCTTGGGAAACTACCAAACCCACACATTTCTAAAAACTAAACACCTAGGGGAGTCCAGCGAGGTATGGCTTGCATGGGTCCCCCAACATTTTATTGTCCAGAATCCCCTGCAAACTTTAAATTTAGTTGAAAAAAATCACTTTTTTCTCAAATTTCTGTCAGGGAAAGTTCTGGAATCTACGTGGATCCACTAATTTCCTACCACCCAGCGTTCCCCCAGGTCTCCCGATAAAAATTATACCTTACTCGTGTGGGTGGGTCAAGTACCCACGACAGGCAAGGGCCCAAAACTTATTGAGGAGACATCAAAATGACCCATCACAAAACAAACTGGTTTTGCAAGGGAGGGTCACCTGGATTTTTGGCCCCGGGCTCGGCGGTAGGGTGACCAACTGGCATTGGTGCAAATTCAGGACGGTGAGTGTAAAAATTCAGGACAAAGGGTCAAAATTCAGGACACAAATTCAGGACAGGAGGTCAAAATTCAGGACAAAACTTCAGGACAATAGGTACGTTTTATAGACACATCAGAGGTCGCGCAATAGTATGTAAGTAAGCCCATTCATTTCCAAACATATTCAACCATTTGCAAACCTATCCATCATGTATCCTCCATCTATCATTTCACTCATCCATCCCTTCATCCATCCCCTCATCCGTCCTTTCACTCATCCTCCATTATCCATCCATCCTTCCACCCTTTCACCCTATCCATCTGTACACTTATCCATCCTCTCTTCATCCCATTCATCCATTCACTCATCCATTCAGCCATTTACCCTTTCACCAATCCAGCCATCCTTTCACTTACTAATCCTTCCACCCATCCACTCTTTTAGTCATCCATCCATCCTCCCTTTCTCTCTCCATTGACCCTTTCACTTAGCCATCCTTCCTTCCATCCATCCATCCACCCACCCATCCATCCATCTACTCATCCACTAATGAATCCATCCATTGACCCTATCATTCATCCATCTATCATTTCACTCCTTCACACATCTATTCATCCTTTTGTCCATCTACCCTCCCTTTCACTCACTCATCCATCCTTACATCCACCCTTTCACTCATATGTCCAGTCATTCACCCTTGCACTTATCAATCCATCCATCATTTCACTCATCCACCTACCCACCCATCATCCACCCAACCATCCACCCACCCACCCACCATCCACCCACCCACTCATCCACCCACCCACCATCCCATCCACTGATCCATCCTTTCACCCACCCACCATCCACCCACTCATCCATCCATCCTTTCACCCACCCACTCATCATCCATCCATCCTTTCACCCACCCACTCATCATCTATCCATCCATCCTTTCACCCACCCACCCTCCATCCATCCATCCTTTCACCCACCCATCATCCACCCATCCATCCATCCTTCCCCTCATCATCCATCCATCCTTTTCCCTCATCATCCATCCATCATTCTACCCACCCACTCATCATCCATCCATCCTTCCCCTCATCATCCATCCTTCCCCTCATCATCCATCCATCCTTTCACCCACCCCCTCATCATCCATCTATTCCCTCATCATCCATCCATCCATCCATCTTTTCACCCACCCACCCCCTCATCATACATCCATCCACCCTTCCCCTCATCATCCATCCTTTCACCCTTCCCCTCATCATCCATCCTTTCACCCACCCCCTCATCATCCATCCATCCATCCTTCCCCCTCATCATCCATCCTTCCCCTCATTATCCATCCATCCATCCTTTCACTCACCCATCCATCCTTCCCCTCCATCCATCCCCTCATCCATCCATCCCCTCATCCATCCATCCCCTCATCCGTCCTTCCCCTCCATCCATCCATCCTTCTCCTCATCCATAATCCTTCCCCTCATCCATCTTTCCCCTCATCCATCATCCAGCTACCCTTCCACCCATACATCCAGCTATTTACATTTTCTCTCCATCCTTCCCCTCACTCATCAATCCATCCATCCTCTCTCATTATCCATTTATTCAATCTTTCATTCATCCATTCACCCTTTCACTAATTCATCCAGCCATTCACCCATCCCTTCACTTACTTACTCGCCCACCTTTCCATATTAATTTTGAGCTGAGCCCTTTTGAGAAGAGGCCCATCAAGAACTTCACCCTCGCTGCAGGGGCCGTTCCAGGACTGGGACAGAAGCCACCCAGGGCGGAGACAGGATCCACCACAGGGGGGGACAGGAGGCATCACAGGCGGGGGTGGACTGGAGCCACAACATGGGGGACAGGAGCCATCACAGGCGGGGGTGGACTGGAGCCATCACTGAGGGGAGGGCAGGAGCCATCACAGGAGAGTGAAAGGGATCCACCAGGGTGGGTACAGGGGTGGGCATGCAGTATTCTAGTATCATCTTGGGTTCCTCGCCCCCTCTTGCACAAGACAACGAGAAGACAGGCTCTCTGTCCAAAATGCCACCCCCCACTGTGATGTACAGTACTTACAGGAGATACTCTAAGAGAACTGATTGAACTGATTTTCCTCCGTACTTTGTTATTCAGTGTGGGTGCGATTGCGCCATTTCTTTATTGTATTACATTATAGACAGCATGTTTGAAGAACCGAGGTTTGCATACAATTTAGTGAAGTAATTAAGCTCGGTGTCGAGAAGCACGGGCTGCTGCCTCGGTGTAAATAATCTGGCCGAGTCTAGGATGTTTGGGGCCCTGGGTAGAAATGGAATGTATAAGCCCCTCTCTAAATAGCAGAGACATGACACATTCAGAGCTGTTTGCATCTGAATGGATGCCCCTGATCCTGAACCTGCAGCCCCTCCTCTCAGTCACCTTCGAAGCACCTCTTAACAGGTCATCAAGGGGCTGGAGGTGTGAGGGTTGCCACCCCGCTGTGCCTCTCCAATGCTGCCGGGTATCTGAGGAGCTTTGGTGCAGCATCGGAGTGAAGAAGGGAGGTGGGTGCAAGCTGTGCCGGCTTTAGGGTGGGGTAACCGGTGCCCTGTTAAAATGACGGACAAATGGCGTCCGTTAAAGAATCCTTCACGGACAACGGACAGACGGACGAAATTACGGACTGTCCGTGAAATTTACGGACGGTTGGTCACCCTACTCGGCGGCTATCTTAGGAAACTACCAAACCCACCTGGAAACTAGACCCCCCGGGAGTCCAGCAAGGTACGGCTTGCGTGGGTCCCCCAACTTTTTCTACCTAGAATCCCCTGCAAACCTCAAATTGTGCTAAAAAATCACTTCTGTGTGAGAATGTTCTGGAATCTGCATGGATCAACAAATTTTCTCTCACCCAGCGTTCCCACAGGTCTCCCAATAAAAATTGTACCTCACTTGTGTGGGTAGGCATAGTGGCTGCAACAGGAAATGGCCCAAATCGTACTGTGGAGACTTCAAATTTACCTATAACAAAACCACCTGGTTTTGGGGGGCACCTGGGGTTTTGGCCCTGGGCACGGTGGCCATTTTGGGAAAGTACCCAAACCCAAACATTTCTAAAAACTAGACACCCTGGGGAGTCCAATGAGGTATGGCTTGCATTGATCCCCCAATGTTTTCCTATCCAGAATGCCATGCAAACCTCAAAGTTAGCTGAAAAAAGCACTTTTTTCTAAAATTTCTCTCTGGGAAAGTTCTAGAATCTACGTGGATCCACATATTTTTGTTTGGAATCAATGTGCCGTCACCTATGTCCTACCCCACAGCGTTCTCCTGAGTCTCCCGAGTAAAATGATACCTCACATGAGGGGCGATAGATAGATAGAGTGAGGGAGATAGATAGAGTGAGGGCGATAGATAGATAGATAGATAGAGTGAGGGCGATAGATAGATAGATAGATAGATAGATAGAGTGAGGGCGATAGATAGAGTGAGGCCGATAGATAGATAGAGTGAGGGTGATAGATAGATAGATAGATAGATAGATAGATAGATAGATAGATAGATAGATAGAAGGATAGAGTGAGGGCGATAGATAGATAGTTAGTGTAATTATGTGGCATGTAATTATGTGGCACTGAGTGGTATTTGGATTGTATGTTGCATGGAGTGCAGTGTAATTATGTGGCACTGAGTGGTATTTGGAGTGTATGTTGCATTGAGCGCAGTGTAATCAAGTGGCGTGTAATTATGTGGCACTGAGTGATATTTGGAGTATATGTTGCTTTGAGTGCAGTGTAATTATGTGGCGTGTAATTATGTGGCACTGAGTGGTATTTGGAGTGTATGTTGCGTTGAGCGCAGTGTAAATACGTAGCATATAATTATGTGGCACTGAGTGGTATTTGGAGTGTATGTTGCATTGAGTGTAGTGTAATTATGTGGGGTGGAATTATGTGGCACTGAGTGGTATTTAGAGTATATGTTGCGTTGAGCGCAGTGTAATTTTGTAGCATATAATTATGTGGCACTGAGTGGTATTATGAGGAGTGTATGTTGTATTCAGTAGAGTGTAATTGTGTGATTATGTGGCACTGAGTGGTATTGTTTGGAGTGTATGTTGCATTGTAATTATGTCGCTTATAATTATGTGGCACTGAGTAGTATTGTGTGCGGTGTTTGTTGCATTCAGTAGAGTGTAATTATGTGGAGTGTAATTATGTGGCACTGAGTGGTATTTGGAGTGTATGTTGCGTTGAGTGAAGTATTTATGTAGCATATAATTATGTGGCACTGAGTGGTATTGTGTGGAGTGTATGTTGTATTCAGTAGAGTGTAATTGTGTGGCGTGTAATTATGTGGCACTGAGTGATATTGTTTGGAGTGTATGTTGCATTGAGTGCAGTGTAATTATGTGGCGTGTAATTATGTGGCACTGAGTGGTATTTGGAGTGTATGTTGCATTGAGTGCAGTGTAATTATGTGGCGTATAATTATGTGGCACTGAGTTGTATTTGGAGTGTATGTTGCATTGACTGCAGTGTAATTATGTGGGGTATAATTATGTGGCACTGAGTTGTATTTGGAGTGTATGTTGCATTGAGTGCAGTGTAATTATGTGGTGTGTAACTATGCGGCACTGAGTGGTATTTGGAGTGTATGTTGCATGGAGTGCAGTGTAATTATGTGGCGTGTAATTATGTGGCACTGAGTGGTATTTGGAGTGTATGTTGCGTTGAGTGCAGTATAATCATGTGGCGTGTAATTATGTGGCACTGAGTGGTATTTGGAGTGTATGTTGCGTTGAGCGCAGTGTAATTATGTGGCGTGTAATTATGTGGCAATGAGTGGTATTTGGAGTGTATGTTGCATTGAGTGCAGTGTAATTATGTGGTGTGTAACTATGTGGCACTGAGTGGTATTTGGAGTGTATGTTGCATGGAGTGCAGTGTAATTATGTGGCATGTAATTATGTGGCACTGAGTGGTATTTGGAGTGTATGTTGCGTTGAGTGCAGTATAATCATGTGGCGTGTAATTATGTGGCACTGAGTGGTATTTGGAGTGTATGTTGCGTTGAGCACAGTGTAATTATGTGGCGTGTAATTATGTGGCAATGAGTGGTATTTGGAGTGTATGTTGCATTGAGTGCAGTGTAATTATGTGGAGTGTAATTATGTGGCAATGAGTGGTATTTGGAGTGTATGTTGCATTGAGTGCAGTGTTATTATGTGGTGTGTAATTATGTGGCACTGAGTGGTATTTGGAGTGTATGTTGCATTGAGTGCAGTGTTTCTTACCTTAGAAAAATGCAAAACGCAGCGGGATCACCCTGCAATAAAAATCCCACAAAAATATGACACCTGTTAAACTGATCTCCTTCTGCATTCTCAGGCCCAAACTTAGAGCTGCTGCCTGTGAAACCTGGAGAGCCAGGCTTGAGTCCTGGCTCGGCTCAACATCCAGTTATTCTGGGCAAGTCATCTAATCTCCCAATTCCTGGAATAAATGTGTCATTTGGAGAGGTTCTGTTGTAAAGCACGCTAATGCCCTTGGACCAGGTTCATGCATAAAAAACTGCAAAAAGCAAAAACATTTTTGCACACACTGTCATAGACATTTTAAGGCATGGTCAAAGTGGCCTTTGGCCCAGTGCCCCAGCCCTTCAGGGGGGCCCTGATAGATTAGAGCCAGTTCTGCTCTGCAGAGGCTTGCCTTGATAACCTTGTATAATTCTTAAACAGATTGTTTTAAATAACGTTTGCCTTTAATTTATTTTTTAATGTAAATGATATGTGAAAGTCTATTAGATGTAACAACATAAGAAATGCGGAGGAGTGTGTTTGTGCACTGTCAGTGACCTGGCCAAAGTGAGCATGAGAGAGCTGACACCGGATCATAAATTCAAAGCTGTCCCGAACAGGGGCCCCCAAAATACGTTCGGCCCTGACCCCAAAATCCTTAAGATGTCCCTACACACTGGTTATGCTGTGAGCCGGCATTGGCTCTTCATGGTAAATAAGCAACCACCAGCGGTGCTTCACTGCCCTGAACCGGAAGTCACATTTTTTTAGGGAAGAAGCTTAAATTACCCTCATGTGGATGTGGCGTAACGGCCAGAGCTGCTGACATTGGAGCTGGGGAGCCAAGAATTGTAATACTGAGATACTCACCCCCTGTATCTGCTTTTCATGAAGGCAGGGGAGAATAACGCTGCGTGTTTGTTGTTACACGCAGACACCCGGCTATGAAAGTCGGAGGGGGTGATGGGGCAGGCAGCAGCTGACTTGACACCGGTTCGTGATGGGGGTCGGCTGTTTGCCTCCCGTTTCAATGCGGCTCCCACGCGGCGGGGGTGGACGTGCTGTTCGAGCCCGGAGTTACGGGGATGTGACTGGAGGCAGGGGACCCACCGGGGCTTTATTAATACAAACAATGCCGCCTCTGGTAGGCCTACAGTAAGAGGGGGTTTAGTTCTACGAGACCATTGTCAAAATTGTCTGTGCTTTGGGGAGGGGATTAGACACGCGCAGGGCTCATTCTACAAAGTGTTTTGCAGGTCCAATAACATTTAACTTTGTATTGTTCTCGCGTTTTATATTAAAGAGCAATTTAAAAGATAAAAGTAATCGTGTTACTTTGGGCGGGATCTGGTACTTTCTTCTTCAAAAACTGTCCTTCTTGAGGGGAGGAGCTACGCTGCAACCAAGATGGCCACATAAGCTCCCGCCTCCGCCGATCTCCGCCAGGAGCTCATGAATCCTGATACTTATCCTGAACTCGAACCAGACTCCCGTACGGCTGATGGATTGCTGAGATTAAAGATGCAATCCCCAGATTTCCATCTTCTCGACAGATGAAGTTATGCCGTGTTTTTATTCTCGGCCTAACCCAGTGTGGAAGCCGGGGCCTCGCTTTCTCACCCATCCGGGTTGGAGTTGAACAACATCGGCTGCGAGACCAGGCCGGCATCCGGTCGCCCGGAGTGGAAGAATATCCCGACCGGATTGGATGGTGGTGCGCTGGTTGGGTTGCCTGCAGGGACACGGCGGCGAGATGCACTGGTAGCTGTGGGCGGGTATCCGTTGCCTGGTGGCCTGTTGGGCCCCGGGGCTGGCGGACTTGGGTCCTTGCTGGCGGCGATGGTGTTGAGACCGCGACATTGACGAGTGCCCACTGTTCACGTCGGCCCTGCTTGGGCCTGCTACACCGGAGAAGTCGACCTCCGGGATTAAAAAGATCTGCTCTGTCGCTTTGTGAGAGGAGATGGAGCGAGAGGAAGATGCGCCGTCGCTGCAGACCGTAATGACCGCCATTGGGACGCTTCACTCGCAGATCACCGCCGCCATCTATAAAATGGTCGTAACAGCCGAAACCATGTGTTTGAGACCGGACACCGATCCCTTGATGGCTTTGAAACATGTTGTTTTAACCGCGAAGCGTGAAATGCCTGACACAGAGGGCCCCGTACGGAAACCAGACCTGGTGTGTTTTGTCGGCCCCCGAACAACAGTCAGAGAGCCCGGAATTACCGAAAACTCGCCATACTCTATCCCGATGCCGCCCAAGATGGACACAGCCAACCTCATACTCCAGGACAATTTCCACGGCGATCTCCGTAGTGATTTCTTATTCTTTCCTCCCCAGTTGGTTCGAATATGCTTTTGTAATTTATTGTCGAGGGACAGACATTTCCATCTGATTCGAATATCATTGCTTTGGACTCGATCCTACTATACTGACTTTGACTCTTTTGAACGCTTTGACTTTCCTCTTTGAGATGGCGGCCCGAGTGGTGAAAACTCGCACAAAAAATCGTAGTGGCCAGGATTGAGTGTTATCGTCTGGGTCTGAAACAAAGGCTTTATTTGACACAGGACTTGTAACTACAATGATGCGGGAGTCAGACGGTTCTCTTGTACCCCCCCCCGTTTGTTTTTTAATTGCGGCTTCACATTGTCTGACTATATCTAGGGGGGTCTGCTTCTGGCGGGGAATATAGGGGACCGGGAGCCTGTATGACATCTCCTCCTCCGCTCTTTTCCTTCTTTTAGGGTTTAGTTGTTGGGCGACAGGCATGCTGCTAGTGGGGTTAGGCCGTAGCCATTGCAGGGGTGCAGGGTGGGGGGAATGGGGGGGGTTATTTTGTCCTTATTTAGTTCTATGCCCTTTTTTCTTTCCTTCCCCTTTTACGAGAGGCGATATGTCTATTCTGAGTCTATTTTTCACATGTCTCTGTGTCTACTTTGGTCCTATTTATCCTGTACACGTGGGTGGACGGGCCTTGCTAGTGCGAGCATAACGGGGTTGTTGATTATATTGATTGTCCGTTCTATGTATACCTGCTCATGTTGACGCCCCACGCTCCTTGTACTGATTGTGGCACATTGGCCTATTTACCTACGTACCGATGCAATGTATCCTATTGTGTGACTCCTGATATGTGTAATATTTCCTTTTGCTTTTTCTTCTTTAAATAAAAAGATACATAAAAAAAAACTGTCCTTCTAGACCTTCTCGTCAGAAAGCGACACAGTGTGTAAATTATACCGACCTCTTAGTGAATTGGATTTCAATTGAAAAGCCTCTGTGTAAGCGAATGGCCTGCTTCAAGCAGGGGGTGGGGCGGTCCTTCATAGATGGCCTGGATGGTCGTGGAAGATTTCGTCATAAGGTATGTACCCGCGACTGACTCTTTTAAGCACTGCAATCCTTTTGTATGTCTAACTCTGCCCAAAGTTTAGGAGTCTTTCATGCAGGGCACAAGTCCTAAACAAGAAGAGAGAAGTGAAACGGAAACAAGCTCTCGGCAGATGGTCCTGTTTATGACCTGCGGAGCTCGTGAAGTGGCTGGTGGCAAATGGAATCAGAGGGGCCGCGGTCGCTTTGATGTTCTAGTCTTGTCTTGCTTTGTGGGAGGGGAAGGGGGAGCGGATTACTTTGAAGTGTAAACCAGCATGAGTGCGAATGGTGTGCGATGTGCACGCGCTCGGACACATGCACTGTAGGCAATCCGCCTAAAAAAGCCTTTGGGAGCATTTTCTGAACCCACTACATAAGTCTCGCTTCGCGCTAGCGCATGCGCTAGCGGAGACGAGACCTAAAAAATGTATAGGTTTGCTAGGCTTCCCTAGGTGCCCGCAGAGCTAGTTTAAAAAACTACAGCTATGCACTTTGCAAAAAAAAAGGGTAATTTTTCACTGTGAAAATGTGGTGTGTCCACGTTGCAAAAAAAGAGTAATTTTTCACTGTGAAAATATGGTGTGTCCACGTTGTGTTTTGGGCCGTTTCCTGTCGCGGGTACTAGACCTACCCACACAAGTGAGGTACCATTTTTCTCTGAATACTTTGGGGAATGCGGGGAGGGTGGAAATTTGTGGAACCACGCAGATTCCAGAATTTTCCACCACAGAAATGTGAGGAAAATGTGGGGTTTTTTGGTCACATGTTTAGGTTTGCAAGAGATTCTGGGTAACAGAACCTGGTGAGAGCAGTCAAGTCACCCCATCCTGGATTGCCCTGGGTGTTTAGTTTTCAAAAATGTATAGTTTTGCTAGGTTTCCCTAGGTGCCGGCAGAGCTAGGGTTCAAAAACTACAGCTAGGCACTTTGCAAAAAAAGGGTAATTTTTCACTGTGAAAATGTGGTGTGTCCACGTTGCGTTTTGCACCGTTTGCTGTCGTGGGTACTAGGCCTATCCACACAAGTGTGGTACCATTTTTCTCGGAAGACTTTGAGGAACGCGGGGTGAGTGGAATTTTGTGGGTCCACGCAGATTGCAGATCTTTCAACCAAAGAAATGTGAGGAAAATGTGTTTTGTTTGACAATGTTTTAGGTTTGCAAGGGTTTCTGGGTAACAGAACTTGGTGAGAGCCAGTCAAGTCACCGCATCCTGGATTACCCTGTGTGTCTAGTATTCACAAATGTATAGGTTTGCTAGGTTTCCGTAAGTGCCTGCATAGCTAGGGCTCTAAAACTACAGCTAGGCACTTTGCAAAAAAAGGGTAATTTTTCACTGTGAAAATGTGGTGTGTCCACCTTGTGTTTTGGGCTGATTCCTGTCGCAGTCACTAGGCCTACCCACTCAAGTGAGGTACCATTTTTCTCGGAAGACTTTAGGGAACGCGGGGTGAGTGGAATTGTGTGGATCCATGCAGATTCCAGAACTTTCCACAACAGAAATGTGAGGAAAATGTGTTTTTTTTGGACAATTTATTAGATTTGAACAGGATTCTGGGTAACAGAACCTGGTGAGATCCAGTCAAGTCACCCCATCCTGGATTCCCCTGGGTGTCTAGTTTTAAAAAATGTATAGATTTGCTAGATTTCCCTAGGTGCTGGCAGAGCTAGGGTTAAAAAAATACAGCTAGGCACTTTGCAAACATGCATTGGCATAGCCAATAGATCTTGCCTTTGGGACCTTATAAGTGTTTAGCCATGCAACCGTTGTTGTTGCACCAAGGATATTGTGCTGCATAACTAAATACTTATAAGGTCCCAAAAGCGAGACCTATTGGCTATGCCAATGCTTGTTTAATCTGGCTACCAAATGTATAACAAGCTCTCCAGGAAACACTTCTTAGTAGGGTGCTGTAAAGCCAGCTTGTACAGCCTCTTGACAGTGGTGCTCAGGATTACAATGCTTACCTTAATTAGTTAGAGATTTGTGGCCCAATTTTTGGAAACAGGTTTAATTTACTCTTGTAAACGAGGCATCAGTCTTTTCTTAAATTATACCTGTTAGAGGTATTTACTAACGTTACCTTCACAAAGAGGCATGACATATGGCTGTCCGAGGAAACTGTTGTAGGTGTTTGAAAAATAGACACTGACAACAGTTTACCAAGACCAGTTTTGCATTTACTACAAATATGCGTAACATTCAGTGGTCTAGAATTTGAATTTTTTTACCTATTAAATTAAATTTGTAATTGGTTATCCATCACTTTAAAATGATTTCTCTTCCTTTTTTTATTTTTTATTTAAATTAATGTATTGGTCACCATCAATTATTAATTCATCATTACAAAAATGGAGAAAACAAAAGCCATTCAATTCCATTCAAATGTTCTTGATAATATATTACTTGCAGGAGTACATATTACATTAGACAATATTGGAAAAAAAGAAGTTAACAAAGCCCTCCAGAAACTGAACCATGAAAGAGCAAACAAACAACAATTCGCTGAATCTATATTACTCCCTATTCCCATCATCCCAATAAATAGCATGCATGCTATCAGAGCTGAAACAACTACCAAATTCAAAACCACTGATTATGGCTGGGGTCCCTCCAGTCTTGTCTTCCAGTCTATTACTGGGGCCCAGATGAGTTTCCCTAGTTTCCTAGCTTTCCACCCTTTCTTCTTATATAAGCCCTTTTCAAAACTATATATGGCTAAAAGCCGTGAAAAGTAGGAGGGTTAGGGTCCTTCCATGCGGATGCAACACAGATCCAAGCAACAACCATGGCAAGAAATATAAACTCACGATCAGCTACTTGAACTCCCTCCCTGGCCATACCTAAGACCACTAATTCATTGGTTAAGCTTATTTGGATCCTCAGAGTCTGTCCCATGAAAAGCTCTATCGCCCTTTTCAAAGGGTCCAACATGGGACAAGAGGCAAACATATGAATTGTGTCAGCCTCCACGCTGTGACAGCGCGTGCAACAGGTGCCCATAGTCCCACCCCATTGAGCTATTCTTGCTGAGGTAAAATAAAGTTCAAAAATAGTTTTAAAATGTTGGTCTTGAAGATTGGCCACCTTTAGCACCGTGCACCCTAGCTTAAGTGAGGCTTTGAACTTGCTCCCTTCAATGTTCAACTTCCCCCGCCATTTTTCGGAATTTTTTTCCAGATCGTCATTCTGAGATTGGTTAAGCTCACTATAGATCTGTGTGATAGAACACCCCTCCAGATCTTGCACCCTTTCCATAACTGTATCTCTACCAAATGCTCTGAGCCCCCATCTTTTCCTTACCAGGGTCAACCAGATCTGTAAGAATTTAAAAAACTTCCCTGCGCTCCTGATTGAACAAAGTAGTTATACCATCGGGGTCAGTGATATCCCCAATTGTTTTAACACCTAACGCATCCCATAGCCTCATTACACCATCATGAAAGACCTCGGGTAAAGATGGATTCCTAAATAAAGGTGTGTAATAATTCATTCTGCCCAGTCCCAGCTTCTTCCTGACAGTAGTCCAAACCGTTATTGCAGCTCCCAGAGTCTTACATTTTACTTTGTTATAATAGCTGGCCTCGTTAAACCCTAGAAGCCAGTTATGGGCTTCACCGTTTAAAAGGAACTCATATACATACGGTATAATATCATCGCTCCTCCACCAGTCAGTAATCCTGCCACCCAGTAGCACACGGATATATTGCAAAACCGCGGCCCAATAATATGCTCTTAAGTCGGGTACCACCCAGCCCCCTCTCTCCCTAGGGAGGGACATACATTTGAGTGCCCTTCTCGTCTTCCCTTGAGCCCAAATGAACCGATTTATAATTTTCTCCATTTCTTTAAACCAAATATTATCAAACTTCAAGGGAATCGTTCTAAACAAATATAATTTTTTGGGGAGGAATAACATTTTAATAATATTGCATCGTCCCACAATCGTAAGATGTAAATTATTCATCCTATCAATATCTCTCTTTGATTTCTGGATCACTGGAGCTAGATTCTTTTCAACTAATTTGGTTAAGTCCGATGTAATAATAACCCCTCAATATGTAGCAGTTTCAGTCACTCTTGGATCTACCAGGTTAGTCTTATCATTAACCACAATTTGTGTCTTCCTGCGGTTAAGTCTATAGCCAGAAACTGCCCCAAAGCATTCCGCCTCATGTTCTATTTCATCTAGAGCTGCAGAGGGGTTTGCGGACGTAATAACCCAAGATCTTTGTCTCAAAGCCATTAAGCCATATTGGAAAAATGCCTCTGTTCAGCTCAATTCTCCTGAATAAGGGATCAATGTAAAAGGCAAAGAGGAGAGGAGAACAAGGGTACCCCTGCCTAGTTCCTCGCATAATGTCTATTGGATCGCTCCGTCCTCCCATCACCCGGAGTCGACTCTTCGGATTCCTATACAGCGCCTGTATTGCCTTATGCACCCCATACCAATGCTTACATTCTCCAGGACAGACCAGAGAAAGCCCCACGAGACCTTATTGAACGCTTTCGCCGCATCAAGCAGTATAAGCGCCATAGGGTCCCGTGTGACTGAGGTGCCATCAAACAAGGTACAGACTCTCCCAATATGCTCTGCCGTACCCCTACCAGGGATAAACCCGTGTTGCCAGGACGAGATCACCTTCCCTATAATGGAGCTAAGGTGGTTGGCTAAAATTTTGGAATAAATCTTTGTATCACTATTCATAAGGCTGATCGGCCTGTACGAGCCAGGATCTTTAGGGGGTTTTCCTTTCTTTAAAAAAATGATCATAGTGGCTTCTCCCCATGACTGTGGAGGTGTATGTCCACTCTGGACCTGGCGCATTACAAAACACAAATCTTCCCTCAAAAGTGGAAAAAAGTTTTATAAAATCCTAATGGAATTAAATCCGGCCCAACTGCCTTGCCTGCTGGCAAATCTTTAATTGCTCCCTGGATCTCATCATCCAAAAAGCTAGCCTCCATGGCTGTAGAATCATCTAGAGAGAATTTCTCAACTGGAGCCAACTCTAAATAGTCCCCTACCTCTTTAATATTCCTGACAATATCCTCCCTATACAGGTTTTGATAATACCCATGAATCAAAAGACTCTCTGACTCTCTGACAAAAGTGATGAACCAAGTTAAATCAGGTTCTCCGGCGGACCCTTGCCCCCCGCAGATATTTAAACAAGCATGGCCAGGGCTGGAGGAGGATATTTTATCACTCCTAAATAGTTCCCTTACCTCGGGACTAGTCCCCTCTACTCTTAAAGAGGCGAGACTGATCCCCCTGCTAAAAAAGGCCGGTGCCGACACCAAGATTCTAAAGAATTACAGGCCCATATCTCAACTGCCTTTTTTAGCTAAAATACTGGAACATCACGTGCTGGCTACCCTCTCGCACCACCTCGAGAGTAATGCACTACTCGAACCCAACCAAGCTGGGTTTAGAGCCCACAACAGCACGGAACTAGTCATGCTATCAGTGCTAGATGACCAACGCCTTAAAACAGATAATAAAGATCCCTGTGCCCTGGTGCTACTCGACCTCTCCGCGGCATTTGATACGGTCAATCATGACCTCCTTCTGTCGCGGTTGGGGGAGTCTGGCATCAAGGGCACGGCCCACGCCTGGCTGACCTCGTTCCTTGGTGGACGGGTCCAGAAAGTACAACTGAATGACCTGGTGTCAGAGGCTGCTAAAATTACATGCGGCGTCCCGCAGGGCTCTGCCTTGTCCCCCTTGATGTTTAACACGTATCTGCAGCCCCTCATTTCATCGCTGAATCAGATGGACTGTAATATATATAATTATGCTGACGACACCCAGATCATCATTCAGATAGGCAATTCCCCTATGGCTGATCAAAAACTGAAGAATATTCTAAAATTTACCGTCAATTGGATGACGGCAAACTTTTTAAAAATCAACCCGGATAAGACGGAGGTTCTTCCTATCACAACTTCATCTAGCCCCTGGTGCGACCTCCTTTGGCCCTCAGAATTAGGTAACCCCCCAATACCGGCAACAGCAGTAAAAAGCCTGGGCATAATCATCGACACAAATCTCACTATGTCAGCCCAGGTCTCGGCGGTGGTGGGCACCTGTGTAGGCCTCCTGAGACAACTGCGCAAGCTAGCTCCCATTTTAAAGGCAGACACCCTCAGAAGAGCAGTGTCAGCCTTAATTCTGGCCCGATTGGATTATGGCAATGCCATGTATCTCGGCATCCCGAAAAAACTCACCAAGAGACTTCAGATCGTCATGAATGACGTGGCCAGACTTATTTACAATAAACCAAGAAGGACACCAGCCACCCCTCTTCTTCGGGAGCTACACTGGTTGCCAGTAAATCAACGAGCCAAGTTCAAAGGCCTATGCATTACGCAGAAAGCCTTATATGGGCAAGCCCCGAAATACATCAAAAAACGCCTTGTCCCGTATGCCCCCAACAGGAACTTACGCTCAGCCAACGCCGCTCTATTGATCTGTCCTAGGATCAAACGATCCACTATCGGTGGTCGGACATTTTCCCACACAATGCCTAAAGCCTGGAACCAACTGCCTGAAAATCTGCGCAAAGAAACCAGACTCCTGCCTTTTAGGAAAAAGCTAAAAACCGTGCTTTTCCAAGAGGCATGGGGTAATATCTAGTCTGTTTTCCCCCTGCCAGTATTCACTCGCCTGTCAAGCGCTTAGAGACCCCGGGGTGATAAGGCGCTCTACAAGTCTAAAATACAAATACAAATATATGACAGATATCCTTAGAGGTGGTAGCAACCCCCCGTCTACCGATATAATATCCGAGATATCCCCTCTGGTGGCTATCTGTCTTGTACTTACCGCTAAAATATGTCCAACTTGTTCGCTAAATTCATGGTGGGTTTGTTTCCAGGCCAAAAATGTACCTGCTGCTTTAGCAGCCATGATGTCCCCAGCCGCAGCTTTTGCTATATTAAGGCTAGAGCCATAATTAATCTTTGTATGGTCTCCATCTCCGATTTTTCCATCTTATTCCATTTTAAAGAGTAGCTCATGGTTTCCCCCCTAATGCCAGCCTTCAGGGCATCCCACACTACTCCAAAGTGAGCACTCCCCCTATTAACCTCAAGAAAATCTTTAAGCCATTTGTTCATGTGTGCAACATATTTTACATCCTGCAGTAAAGCTCGTTCAAAAGACCAACTCGTTGCCTGCGACTTACCAACCAAATTTTGAACCGCTAGCACCAAAGGGTTATGGTCAGAGGCCACTTGTGGGAGCTTTTTTACAAAAGGAAAGAAGAAATAGAGAGATCAAAAATAAATTAATCTAAGCGTGCTATGTGGTGCTGAATAGTATGTGCTACCCACCCCCAGAGGATTTAGCTGCTCCCAAACATCTTTGAGCCCATTGTCATACATCATTTGAACTAAAGCCCTATGGCCTTTCTTTTTCCGACTTACAAATTAAGTTGGATCCCCCCTCCACAACCCGTTTGAGCCATTGATATGGAAGTCCCCACACATGATAATAGGAAGAGGCCAATTATCTAATTGCATATTTACATGATTAAACATTTCAGAGTCATCCACAGTCGGTCCGTAAATTGTACAAAGCGTAATGTTAAATCATTGCGCTTGGCACTCCACTATAGCCCACCGGCCATAAGTATCAGATAGACATTTTTTCACTGATATCACACTTCCTTGAGCGAGTATTGCCACACCCCGGGTCCTAGTCCCTTGCAAGGTACATGCTATTAAGTGAAACCCCAAATGGTCTGAAAGACACTTTCGAGACCCCTCAATGTGCGTCTCCTGTAAACAGACGATATCAACACGCAGGGACTTAAGATATTTTTTCACCATCCTTTGTTTAGCGGCATCATATAACCCACATACATTAATAGTTGCTATTGGCATCCTATGTATAATTTGTTATACTGTTTATAGCCTAACACTTGGTGCTTAATTTGAACTCCCATTATTTCAGAAAAGTGAATTCCAGAACTGTTTCCCAAGATGGTGTTTTTTCCCCATTTTCCCCCACCCAAATCCCCCCTCTTAACTCCCCCCTGCCCTCCCTGTCCCCAAGCCCCTCCCTCCCTCCTCCCCCCACCTACAATATGAAGCAAGCAGACCTAAGGTATCTGTGATGGAGCCTGAGGGCCGACCCCCCTTTGTTGCCTTCCTGTCTATTTTACTAGATGCACCACTGTTCATTATTATCTATGCCCTCCTCCTCATGCCCATCTAAGTACCCCCCTTTCTTTATTTTAAAAGAACAGTGACTTAAAAATGCCCATTAAACCTTCCCTGTATCCACAATTTGTGAGTACCCCATTAAACCTCTATTTAAGATTTTAGGGAATCTATATATGCCTTAGCCTGAATCTCTGAGGTGAAGACTCTGGAAGTGTTCTTGTACATGATCTTTAACCTCGCAGGGTTCATAAGTTACGCTTGCGCACCCATAGCTTGGCAAGGCTGGATCAGCTCCCTTAGACGCCAGTGTCTTTCCACAGTAACATGACAATAATCTGGCTTCGTGAAGAAGGACTGATTCTCAAAGGACCGTTTAGCGTTCGGGCGAGCCTTGGAATAAACCTCTTTGCGAAGCAGAAAGTTTCCAAAGTAAATTAGGATTGCTCTTGGCATTACAGATCCATCTCTTCTCGATTGTGAAATCTTCCTAAGCATCATGGGAAAGCGATGGACGCGTTGTATCTCACCCTCCCAATTCCAGTGATGGAGTTCTGGAAAGGCTCCCTTCATCAACCTCAGAATATAGGCCCTCACGTCCTCTCCTTCTATACCTTCTTCAATCCCAAGAATCCGGAGGTTGTTGCGCCTTTGCCGATTTTCAAAATCCTTCATTTTCCATTGTAGATCTGTAAGCTGTTTATCATATGTTTCCGTCTGTACTTGGGTTTTTGCCAGGTTATCTTCTAGTGTGCTTGTACGTTCTTCCACCTGAGTCAGTCTAACATTTGAATCTGTACACGCCTTAGCCATTTTTCTTACTGTGCCCTGGAGTTTCTTTGTTGCCAGTCTGTTCTTCTTTCTGTCCATTTGAGTCTCCTCTTGCAGTTGTTTGATTAAGTCAAATATCATTTTTAAGGAGGGTGCAGCCTCCTCATTGCTACACCCTCTGTCCAGTATGATCCGGATAGACACTCCTGGTAGCTGAGTAATCCCATCCATTTTAGAGTGGGGTCCGTATTTCCTCTGCTTCCTCTACGGTGCCCCTCTCCACTTTTCTGCAAAGATTGAGCATCTCTTTGCTTTTTCAGAAGTTTCTTTTTTTCTAACAATTGTGTCCTTCTGTGGCGTGTCAGGGCTGGAGGTGGAGCTAGAGAGCTAGATGTTGCTGCTATCCTCTGCTTCAGATGGGCTAAATTCAGATCCATCCGTCACAGAAAAAAACTTGTCTCCCAAGTCTAGCGTATCCTTTGGGCCATTGCTAACTGCAATCCCCTGTATTAGCATACTCATGTTCCACTGATCGGTGCCTACTGGATCCTCCAACAAAGGGGATAATCCGGAGATTGTGCCCTGCTGTATTTTTTCCACTACCGGTGCCTGGCCTGAAACTGGGTTTTCTTGTGGACTACAATTTTCCCTATTTTGGCTGACCTTGGCTGCAGTATCATCTTGGGGCTCATTCCCTGGAGCAATTGCAAGCTGTATATCACAGGCAGGATCTACCGGGTGAGAATGTATTTGGTCTTGCTTGGACTTCTGCATCTCCTTTCGCCTGTTTTTCCCCCTTGTAGAGGAGTCAATTTTAGAAGCTGGCGGGGTAGTGGGGAAAAAGTCTATTATACTGTGACGCCTCCCCGGGTCCTTTAGCCCAGATTTTGTTCCTTTACCCCCCCATATGGCTGCTGTTCATTTCCCCCTTCTTAAAAGTCTCAATGCTCTCACCTTTCTTTAAATCGTTGTGAGTCCCGGTGCCTTTTACCTGGGCATTGATGCTCGAGCTTATTGGACCCACTATTCTGGCTCCTTTAGATAACACTATTCCAGTGTTATTCCTGAGTTCTGCATTTGCCTGCAAGTCGGGAGCCTTCCCTCGCCCTCCTCGATTGCCTTTGGGGGCATTCTGTCAAATTCTGCTGGTTTGGTGCTCCACACCGTCGCGAGCCGATCGGCCTCTCCAGACGTCTCAGCCTCGGCGTCTCCAGCACCTCCTCTGCGTCTGTTCTCAAGCGCGATGCTCCGAAGCTCTCTCAGCCATGCTCGGGCTGCAGCCAGCACCACTTTCAGGAGCTCCTCCGCCAGCACGAAGGGGTCAAAATCACCTATCCACAGATGGTAAGTCATGAGGGGGGGTCCAATCCGTTAATATCGCGGCTTTAATTGATCAGCATCCAACTCTCAGCCAGAACTTTTCACGGCAGCAAAAGGTGATCAAAGCGGCCATCAGTCAGGCACCATCTTGCTTCTAAAATGTTTTCTCTTCCATGTTCTTTCATCACACGTGAAATCTGGAGTTATTGGTCACACACTTTCTGCAGCAATTACATCTGTATCCTACAACTGTAACTTAAGTCTGCAAAAGAAGGTGTGAAAAGCACATAAAATATATGTATTTACCCAGTTACATCTGAGAGGATGAGCCCAACATTTGAATGGCATTTCCTTAGCTAGTCACTCCTCTGAAACACACCAGGGAATGTCCACAGGCGACACTTAAGAGAAAACTTAAGAGTACATAAGTTAGGCATACTGCAGTAAATTGCGCACTCTTAGTTCGCCAACATACCTACTTTTTTGTAACTTTTGCAAACACAATGTGACTTAGACAAGTGTAAGTTACGCCCATTTATAAGCACAATTCATCTGTAAGTCTAAAAAATGTTTTTCTAAATCATACCATTTGAGATTTTTAAATAAAAATTGATAAATCCTACTACTTCCTTCCTGTAGTCCACCAAGGAGCTTGTGGATTTGCACTTTGTTACTCACACTGCATTAGTTTAGCACAAGTCACATAAACATTGGGAAACTGTTTGAAAATTTACGGTCAACATTTTTTAATTGGTTATTGTTAACGAAAAATGTGGACTCACTAACTTTAGCCCTAAATATATGAAACGGAATAACACTATTTTAAAAAGGTATCTCAAATAACTATTAAAAAAAATTCTTTGATTGAAATAACTTCAAAGTAAAGTAGTCCTTAGA
This sequence comes from Lissotriton helveticus, assembly GCF_964261635.1. Classification (NCBI taxonomy): domain Eukaryota; kingdom Metazoa; phylum Chordata; class Amphibia; order Caudata; family Salamandridae; genus Lissotriton; species Lissotriton helveticus. The sequence goes on from NC_136072.1 coordinate 528,278,407, forward strand.
TTCAAAAGACTATTTTGTACACCAAGAGAAAAACACTACTTTGGTGTTGCCTTTGTTGCTGCATGTAACAAAGACAAGAAAGTCAGGATAATTTAATGTCACAATTCAATATTATGATAAAAACAAGAGGTGAAAGTGTTCAACCTTCTCTACACTGAGTGAGTGTCTGGGGAACAGAGAACTGTATTTCCTCATTAACAGATCGTAAACTCAAATGACAGAGGGATACATGGTTTAACACAGCTCCATTGCAAATACTATACTGGTGCATTTCATTATTAAAAACAAAACGTGCGTTACATTTCTCTCCGCCGTGAGTTCTGTCACCATGGAAAAATAGGCAATTAAGGAAAACAAAATGAAGGCAAGCAAAACCGACAGCGTTCTGGTGACATTAGCCACGTGCACAACATTTTTACAGGCTCAATTAACAGTGACAGGTAGTCAATCATGAACAGGCAGGAAATATGTAGAATTAAAGTGAGGATGAAGTGTTCTGCAACATTCGGCCTCATTTCCAGGCACTACGTTATTTAACGGACTAATGCTAAATAATGTGAGCCTCTGCCACTTTTATAGTCATGATTTCTGTAAACAAACGTCCCTGCACCCCCAGAATATTTACTGAACTGTATATTCTAGCAGTACTAAGATCTTGGCACTCACTCAAACATGTTTGCTATGGGGGAAGAAACAGGTCAGGATGACACTACTTGTGGTCGGTAAATTTATCGAACGAAGAAAATAAAATGCTACGGTCTCGAACAGACTAGGAATAGAAAAAGGCCCTACCGTGATATCACACTAAATCACACATAGTAAAAACAAGCCCGCGAGTGGTGTCCGTGAGCAGCCCATCTCTCTTTCCTTCTTTCATTTAGTTGCTTCCCTGTGAAATGGATCCAACAATGAGAGAAGCTGATGAGAAGGGAGTGGGAGAAGAGAGGGGCTAGGGGAGGGGATTCACGCGCTGTAAGTCTTAATGAGTCATTACAGAAAGCCAGATGGCCTGTGCACGTCCACACGCTCGTGAGCGCAAGCTAGAGGACAGCAAAAGCCTTTGGGTAGGACTTTCCAAAGCCCATTACTAAATATCTCGCAGCGTGTGCAGCGCATACGCTGGCTTAGCGAGACCTAAAAAAGGGTCATTTGTTCACTGTGAAAATGTGGTGTATCCAAGTTGCGTTTTGCGGCGTTTCCTGTCGCGGGCACTAGACCTACCCACACAAGTGAGGTACCATTTTCCTTGGAAGACTCTGGGGAACGCGAGGTGGGTGGAATTTTGTGGATCCACGCAGATTCCAGAACTTTCTACCACAGAAACGTGATGAAAATTTATTTTATTTACAATTTTGTAGGTTTGCAAGGGATTCTATGTAACAGAACCTGGTGAGAGCCAGTCCAGTCACCCCGTCCTGGATTCCCCTGGGTGTCTAGTTTTCAAAAATGTATAGGTTGCTAGGTTTCCCTAGGTGCCGGCAGAGCTAGGGTTAAAAAATTACAGCTAGGCACTTTGCAAAAAAAGAGTAATTTTTCACTGTGAAAATGCGGTGTGTCCACATTGCTTTTTGGGCAGTTTCCTGTCACGGGCACTAGGCCTACCCACACAAGTGAGGTACCATTTTTATCGGTAAGACTTAGGGTAACACAGAATTGTAGAGCAGCTGTTATTGCATAATGACTTTCAATGCATTTCTGCCTTCCAAATAAAAGACAATGTGTAAAAAAGTAATTTTAAAAATGACCTATAATTCTCATGCTAGAATGGGTATTCCCAATTTCTGAAATGTGCAAACATCTACTGTTTCTAAACTCTATATTTTGTTCCCATTTCAGAAATACATAGATGTCTTTCATACCGATTTTTCCATGTATACATTTTCCCAGAATAATTGCTATGTACCCTGTACATAATAAAAAAAATTGCAAGTCGCTGCTCAGTTTTTGGCTCTGGATTCGTAGTGTTCTTAGTGAACCTACAAGTCCTATATATCCCATATATGTATTTAACCAGAAAGGTCCAGCGGATCAAACAGTGTATTGCTTTCAAACAGCTGTCATGATTAGAAGAAGTTACAGGTGAAAACGTTGACACAAATGGCTGCTTTTTTTCCAATTCATTTTCTATTTTTCATATATTTAACTGCTAGTTTCTAAAGAAACTTTGAAGGATCTACACAAATGACCCCTTGCTGAATTCAGAATTCCGTCTACTTTTCTAAAATGTGTAGCTTTCCAGGATCCATTACTGCTATCATACCCATTTCTACCATTAACTGGAAAGAGGTTGAAAGCACATTAAATACCACAAATAGGCTATGTCCCAGAAAAATGCCAAAACTGTGTCAAAAAGTTTGGTTTTCTGACAAAAGTCTGCTTGCCCCCGAAAGCTGGGAAGATGGTGATTTCAGCACCACAACCCCTTTTCTGATACCATTTGCAGGGAAAAAAACAGACGCTTTCATCTGTAGCCCTTTTTTCCCATTTCCCCTCTCCAACAAATAAAATGTTGCTGTATTGTGACTAATTTCTGGGTCCCCTCCAGGGAAACCCACAAACCCTGGGTATCTTGGAATCCCCATGATGCTGGAAAAAAGGACACAAATGTGGCGTGGATACCTTATGTGGTCAAAAAGTTACAGGGGCCTAAGCGCGAACTTCCCCAAATAGCCAATAGCCAAAAGAAAGGCTTAGCGCAGGGGGGGGGAAAGGCCTAGCAGCGAAGGGGTTAAGTAATTGTATGCAAGTTTGTCTCATGTAGATCCTTAATTGTAACAAGCCTCCAGCTTTTATAGGCCAAAGTTGAGCATGCCTTGTTTAGGGAGAGACATGATATCTCACTCTGAATAATGGGAAGTAACTATTTCAGTCCTCTGCTTTCATTGTGTTAATATTTGTTAGGCCAAGTGCTTTAATTGAACTGAGCAAATTCGAACATCACCTGAATGCCCCCAACTTGTTAAATAAAAGAGGAGAGTAAAATGAGGGACCCTTGTAGGATTGAATCATCTGGTATCCCACTGCTAGGTGGTATCACTTTTCTGTCTGTCTGGCATGGAGTGCAGGTAGAGACGGGTATATGTGGGACAAGAAGGAGGGACCAGAGTTGATTTATTGTGTAGCGGGTGATAGGAGAAAGCAGCAAGACAGATGCAATGCTGTAGACTACAATGTACTTGTAAAACAGTGGAGAGGACATCCGCCATGTTTGTGTGCACAATACTAAATAAGGCAGTAAGTATTTTCTTGTGGTGATTGTAAATATGCCTGGACTGGGAGACAGTTCAATACACCAGGCTGTACTACTGGGGAAAGTGCTTACAATATCCCACAACCTCTTTTAATATATATCCCCAGCACATAAGTAGGCCATCTAGCCTGCAGTTTACATTGCACCCTTCCATTTTTAATGGTGATTTTAATACTCTAGTGTCTTAGCAGCCCATTCACTGTGCTCTCATAGACATCTTGGCCAAATACATGTTTTGATTACTGTTGTGTGTTCAGCATCTTCCGCTCCTGCTGGTACCAGTAAGGTGAACAGTTAAGCCCACAGTTATATTAACCTGTTAGAGAACATCAGTAGATAAAATCTTAACACACTGTGGCACTCAAATACATCCTCTAGGTGCGCAGATCTACTATTGACGAAGATGGCACAATTATGTCTCTGGATGCACGTATGGTGTACGACATGGTTGAATGGCCATTTCTTTTTTCAGTCCTTTGCCATATGGGGTTCGGCCCCAAGTTCTGCCGCTGGATGAAACTGCTTTATACTGAACCCATGGCACAGTTGTTGGCAAATGGACCCATCTCGGCTGACTTTCCCCTGGGTAAGGGAACAAGACAAGGCTGCCCTCTGTCACCGCTCCTGTTTGCGATAGTACTAGAACTGCTGACGGCCTGGATACGGAAAGATCCGGTTATCTGTGGGCTCAAATGGGCTATGGGGTGGGAAGATCGCATCTCGCTTTATGCGGATGATGTGTTTCTATACTTGGCTTCACCTTTGCACTCGCTTAATTGCCTATCGAATATATGTGCAGCGTATGGGCGAGTTTCAGGCTACACAATAAATTGGGCAAAATCACTCATCTTTATACTTCATGGTCCCCCCGCGACTCCCGTGAAACTGCGAAATGCAGATAGCTGACAAGGGAAACCTTGGCATATATATAGCACATCAAGACACGCACTTCACTGAAGAAATCCTCATGCAGCCCCTGGCGCCTTTCCGTCGAGATGCCAGCCAATGGGGGTCACTGCCACTCACACTACTGGGTAGGGCAGCTCTCTTTAAAATGATGGCGCTCCCCAGATTCCTAGACACACCATTCCCAGTACCCCCGGCATACTTCACTGCGATAAACACCGAAGTAAATAAGTTACTGTGGGATGGAAAGTCAGCCTGTATAGCTATGCATAAACTGGTAAAGAGCTGGTACGACGGAGGCATTGCCCTCATTAATATAAAAATGTACTACTGGGCATGCTACATACACCACAAGATGAACCGGCCTTTCACATGGACAGGCATCTCCTTGGAACAGACGGGATGATGAGGGAGCTATATAATAGCACCAGAACAATGGCCCTTACAGGACCAACGGCGCATACAATCAGGATATGGCATGAGGCGCAACGGGCACTGGGATGGAAAGGGGTCACGACGCAGGCAACACCACTATGGGACACACAGAAGCCAGTTAAACTAAGAAACACCAATGGATTCAGATAATTGGACCTCATAGGTATCTTGAATGTGGGAGACCTGTGGAAAAAGGGTGAGGTCATCCCGTTCACGCACCTACCACACAGTTATGGCCTAGCATTGACAGAACCCTTAAGATATCTGCAGATCCGACATGCACTCATGACATTGATCCCACCGGGCACGCAATTGCCGGAGTCCTCGCCCCTTGAAGACAGATTAATTACAGACCACATGACTAAAAAAGCCATACCCCTAACATACAGGAAAATAATAAACAACCAGCCAGACCCCACGGCGGCCCTTAAAATAAGATGGGAGGCTGAATTGGGAGATTTGGATGAAGCGGATTGGCAAGAAGCAATTGCATCCCCCAAAGAAGTGGCGATCCCCTCTAGACTAAAACTAATACCACTTAAGATTTTACACCGCACCTACTATACACAAACACTGATGACCAAAATAGGTAAGACAGATACACCACTCTGCCTATGACAGTGTGGCACACCGGGCACGTTTTGGCACATACTCTCGCACTGCTCAGAAATTACATCATACTGGGAGGCAATCATGCACACAGTTCCCCAAGTTACGGGGGTGATGATTCAACCTGAACCAAAGAGATGTCTGCTTAATATTTGGGAGTCCACAGATCTTAACCATGCGGCTCAGGACTGGGTGGCATTGGGTATGACAATAGCGAAAACAAATATAACACAGCTCTGGGGCTCCAGATCAACCCCTACCCTTTGACGATGCTGCCAGGACATGGACAGTGTAATGATAACGGAAAAATCAGTATATTTGCACAGGGGATACGCCAAAAAATGGACCAGGGTGTGGGGAAAGTGTAATACGTTTCGGGGCAATATCTGTGAACCCCCACAAGAAGAATCGTTATCAGAGCACAGTGACTAGCTACTAAAATGAGAACATGTTTTTTTATTTCAAATCGTTATTATTGAAGAAAAAGAAATAAAATACAATACAATAAAATACAATACAATAAGGCATCGAATACAGAGATTAATCAAATGCGCTGTTTGACAACGATACAATACTGCTATAAGTCCAAGGCACAAGTGGCTGTTGATGCCTGAAAGCAGAACTACATGGAAGCAAATAAACAATAATAGAATAAAATAAATAAATGAATGTACAGTTACCCGCAATTAAAAGCTGCCAACAGGTAGAACAGGCCCAGGGGTCTATAATCTGTAAACGAAGCATAGTAGTAAACGAAGCATACCAGTAAGTAAGTGGGTCATACACTCGGTTACACGTTAACAGTGGTTCAAGCATGACATACTAGGGTGCCGAGTAAGGTTACAGTATTAAGTGTCATATCACGGGGGTCAAAATTAAATGAAGACACGTCAATTGCTGTCCATAGTCTCTTGTTGGATGATCGCCAGGGGGAGGAGTGTAATGCCGGATTATCAGCTCCTCTCAGAAAGGTTAGCCAGTCCTGCCAGATTTTAACCCCTGACGCTAAAATGAGAACATTTAACTGTACAGTTAATATTGAAATAGACAATGATGAGGGTGCAAAAGAAAACCCTAGACATGCAATGTTGGAATTAACAATACACTGCTGTTTATTTGATGTACTAAACTATGATGTATGCATTAGTGATTATTTGATGTAATGCATCACTGTTTTATAACACAAAATGCCAATAAAAAGTTAAACAAAATATATACATCCTCTATATTCTTTGCATGTCACAAAGAACATATTTCACATTACATAATTGAACTATGACGTAGCTAAGGACAACGCTAAGGGCAATGCCCCGTAAACACCTATCTTGGCACCCTTTGTTGTCCATGCAACGTTTTAAACCAACTCCATGCTGTGTTCTCTCCACTGTTCCGAACCAGAGTGTGCCAGGTTCCCACCTTTGATTAAGGCATTGGCCCACAAACTATGCACCTGCACCGAGTTTCTCAGTGGACATGCTACCCAAAACCTGGCCCACTGACTCTACATCACGCCCAACTCAACAGTGACCTCAGCACAATCAAAAAATGTGTACACCATAGGCAAAAATAACATACCCTTTTAAATATGTACAGTAGCTGTGAACCTTCCACAAGGGCCCTATTTTACTTGTTAAGTATGGCTCTCACTGAGAGCCATTAGTGTCAATGTCACTTTCTAAATGTGATAATTCACAGCTTTTATATAGCAATGGTGGGTTACAACATCATAAAGGAATTTGAGCCTGCTCTGGCTGGGAAACATCCTTTACCATGCATCAATTACAATGCGGTATGTTACATCGCAGTTTTGACTACGCAAGTCGTTATATCGACTTGCACTGGAGGGCACTCTAGACTAAGGAATAGTGTAAATTACTATTCCAACACCTTCCCTACTTACGTAGACTGGAGTTGGAATAGTAATTCACAATTTCCCTAAGTCAACTCCCTCCAGAGCAAGTCGATGTAACGACTTGCATTGTCAGGACCGCGATGTAACATACTGCGTTGTAATAGAACACATTGTATCTTCATACATCCCTCTGGCTGGGCTCTGTGCAAGCCTGTCAGAGCAGTTTGGAATGCGGGGAGCACAGCATCTGAAGGAGAGGCAATAGAAGGCACAGAGAGTGATGGGTGACAGGAGGTCAGGTATTTCTTTTTAGGTCGAGCCTAGCGGCAGCTCGCATTCACTGCTCACTCTGAGAGGTATGCAGTAGTCGAGTATGTTGTGGAAGCCTCGCCTTCTCTCTGCCCATATTTTTGATTGGCTGGTGTCATTGTCCTTGTTAAATGCTGGCTTCCGATTGATAATGAAGCTTGTTAGTCCCTCCTTGTTACTGCCCAGCATTATTTATTTTTTATTTGCAGTGCGGTCCGCTTTCACTTTAGCGGCCGCACTTGTTTATTTAATTAATTTGCCGCTGGCCGTAAGGGAGTGTTTCTACTCACTAATCTAACAAGCATTTGCAATGCAATAGGTCTCGCATTTACGCAAGTTTGAGCTATTGACATTGCAAATAACAATGCCTTTTATTTTATTTTTTTTTTTTTTTTTTTTTTTAAACCTTTATTGTACAGAAAATGCTCACAAATACGGGCCTACAACCCAGCGGGCTGGCCACCACATATCAGAAGCATAATTAGCAGTACAAGAGTACTAACAGGATATGACAATACGAACACAGGAGACATAGGCCGAGAGCCATAGAGCAACCAGCATGGACAGGATACGTGAAGGTTGATTTTCTATTATGGGAACGGGAAATACAGGATCATGACGGGCCGAGAGGCAAGCAAAAAAAAAGGGGGGGGGCCGTGGTGAGCCGGGAACAGGCGATCGCCGAAAGTACAGGATAAAGCCGACAAGGACTAAACATATTGGTAAAACAATTCCAACGGAAGTACCACTAGGAAAGACAATTGTGCACACCGCCCAGCGCCCACCCACCACAGCTACAACCTGACTGAACAAACAGACGTAAAAAGAGCCCATCGTATAAAGCAATACATTACACACCCCAATAAAAGGAAAGAGATCCCCCACAAAAGGGGGAGGGAAAGGGAAAAAGAAAAAGGAAGGGACACCTCCCCAGACACGTGCCCCCTGGCGAACTAAGTAGGAGAACATCAACCGGTACGCAGCATCCATGAGAAATCAGTGAAAGGAACACATAGTTAGCCGTAATCACAATAAGACCGGAAGGCCAATGAATCAAATACACCCCAGGGGAACACAAGATAAGAGGGAGTCCCGAAAAAGAGAATACTTAAGAGCCATAGAACAAAAAAAAGGAGGAAAAAGGGGGGAAAAAGACCCCCCAAAGTGACAGACCCCCCCACCCACCCCGCGAGCCCACCCTGCACCCCTGCAGAAGGCTATGGCCTACCCCCCAGCAGCGTGCCTGTCGCCCTAATTAGAACCCGAAATATAGAAGAGCAAAGGCGAGACGGAAACAAAGACAAAAAAGGGGGAGGGGAAAAGGGAAAAAAGGGGAAACAAACATACGGGAGAGGGCCATAGAACAGGATCATCAGCGCCCACCCACCCGCCTGAAAAAGGACAGAGCCCTCGGGAAGTCAAAGAAGTATAAGGATACACTCCAGGAGCACCACGAATGCAAACATAGTCATACCGTTACATGCCGATCATCTAACCATTACAAGACTACCGTACACAGAGGCAAGTTCGTCTCAGCCCTGTCCTTGTTTGTCCAAAGTTGTAGTCGTCCGATTCACCAAGAACCAGACCGCGAGGAACAGAAGGCCAAGAACAGGGAGAGCAAACGGCAGTCCAGATAAGATACGTGGAGTAGAGCCCGGATGATCCGGAAAAGTCAAAGAACATCGCAAGCAATGCAGGCACAGTGTCAGGGACAGTTCGAAGAAAGCCGACCCAGCGGGGCCGGCACAGGAGCCATGGTCGGTCATTCGAGGCGAAGAGAGGCAGAAAGAATCATCGAGTCCAGTCCGGTCGGGACCCGGCCCCCGGATCAGTGGCGCCGGAGATAGTACAGGACGATGAAGGGCAGCGGAACTCCGCACACCCACCGAAGCGGCAGTCGCCGGGCCCATACTTCCCAGGATAGATCCAGTCGCACCCAGCAACGGCGAAGCCGCACCCAGTTTAGGGGGCCCGAATGGCCCGGAGAGAGGATCCACCTCCAGGGTGACAGCGGGTGCGGCCACAGAAGCTCCCCAGGAGTGTAGGGCGGCAAGGATATCCGCAAGTGTAGGAAAACCTTTACAGTATCCGGCACCCGGGCCATGCGGCGGGCCTCCAGCGCTCGTCCAGGCCCGGCTGCGACATTCAGGGTTGGCCGCCATCTTGGAAGCCCGGGGGGGCCGCGGCGTCCGTCAACCCCCGTCCGGGCAGCAGCGAGGCAAATGAAGACCAGCCGACCGGCAGCAGGGCACCTCCAGAGCAGGAAGGAGGGCCACCAGAAGAAGGGGGATCGCTGGCTCCCCAGTGCCGCCGGCCCCGTTCTCCGAGTCCGGGCGGAGGGAATCAAAATGGCCGGACCGGGGAACAAAGGGGGAGCAAGCCGAATGTACGGTCAGCCCCGACAACGGAAGGCAGCGCCTCCACCCAAGGCCACCGGTCCGCCGGAGCCGGCCAACAAGTCACAGCCGGCCTATACGCGCAACGGCCTCTACGACCGCGTCCACTGCGCCATCAAGGGCCGATCATCGCGCTCCGCCCCGTCCGGGCGCCGCCGAGAAGATCCAGGCCAGCCCGCTCCGGAGGCCCAGAAGCGAGCGGGAGCGCCGTTCAGGATCCACGGCACCCCAGGACGACCAGAGCAAAAGGTGAGTGCCTGCAAGGTATCTTGAACGCTACAGCATAGCAAAGAGGACTTCCCGGGGCAGGATAACAGCAGGATAAACGATAAAAACAGGCAGGCGAGCGGAGCCGAGCTAAAGCGCGGCCATCTCGGACGCGAGCTTGGCTCCTCCCCCTCTGTTTTCATTTTTAAAACAAATATGAGGCATTGTCATTTATAATGCCAAGAGCTCAAATTTGCGTAAATGTGACACATATGGCATTGCAAATGCTTGTTTTATGTGGGACAGAGAGAAGGACTCCTCTGCGGAACAGTTGAAAGCAGGATAGACGATTTGGGAGGGCCATACATAACATAAAATTATACATGGGTAAAATCTGTCTTAGGGGAATGTTATCCACCTTTGGGTTCTGAGTCACATCGTAGACAACTCGAGCTATTAGATGCCACTCAGAACCCCTTGTTGTAAATATCACTGTAATTCACTGTTACCCATTTATAGTTCAATATATTCTGTTTGGGTATTTGTGTACAGTGCCACTGCACCAGAAGGTAATTTGAATGCCTTACACAAAACCGTAGTTCCATATGCTCAATATGTTAGCAAATAACAATTTAAATTCGACATGTGAAACGGAGGTGGGAAAGAGAAGGTTAAAAGGAATGTGACCCAGGAAGATGTATTAAAATAGAAAAGGAGAGAGGATATGAGGAAGGGGTAGATGCAGAGAGTGGGTAGGAAGAACCAGGAATTATGGAAAAGAAGAGGTTAGAAGAAACAGGGCAAGCAAATAGTTAATCAATAAATACCCAAAAAGATTAAAGTCAGACACATTGGCAATCGGAATGATAGAGTTGGTCAGATTGTTGCTTAAGTATCTTATGAATCAGGAAATTCTTAAATCCTCTTCAGAAAGGCATGGTGTCGGGAGTCATTCATAGTTTGATCGGAAGAGTGTTCCATAAGGTAGGTGCAGATCCTCAGAAGGTGTGTTTGGGTTAGCCTCAATCTGAAATTTGGTAATTCAAAAGTGGGGATGTTCTTGTTTCAAGAGAGTTTGTGATCCCCCAGAGACAGTCAGTAGGTCAGATAAGTTGCACAAATTGAATAAGCGAAGGGTTTCGAGCCTGAGAGAATAAAGCTTTAACTGAATCCAAGGTTGTTATGGGTTCTAGTGATATCAATTAAAATCAGAACGATGAAGTCAAACTTGCTTTTCTGTGTGAGAAATAAGGCAGTGGAATGAAAAACTGCTTTTAGGGGTGACAACATACACAGGAAGACAGATTTGGATGGTTTTACCAGTGTGGATTCTAAAATGATGGGCACATGTGCAGCTGCTTTCAATTGGCAGTTAGCAACATGGGCAATTGTGCTCACAACAGAAACTAAAGAAAGAACTTTATCAAACTGTAGCAGAGGGAGTTAGTGATTTCCTTGAGCTTGTTGACGAGGTCAAGGTTGATCCTTTTGTAAGATCTGACCATTATGCTAATGGTTCAGTGTAAATTTCTATTCAAATTCAATAAAATGGGGAAATAATTTTGAGGATCATATTATAATCAAAACAGGAAATCAGTTCTGTATAGAGTGAGGTTGATTAGAGAGAAAGAGCTTTATCAATGTGAAAATCTAGAGATTTAACTGTTATAGAGGGAGTTAGTGATTTCCTTGTGCTTTTTGACGAGGTCACGGTTGATCCTTTTGTAAGATTTGAACATTAAGCTAATGGTTCAGTGTAAATTTCCATTTAAATTCAATAAAATGGGGAAATAATTTTGAGGATCATATTATAATCAAAACAGGAAAACAGTCCTGTATAGAGTGAGGTTGATTAGAGAGTGATGTGATTGCAGAATGAATCTGCCAAATAAGTTGCACCACTGATAAAAAGAAAAAGAGGCATGTAGTGCTCTTTTTATCACGAAAAGTCCCTGTTAAGTTTTTTGTGAGCCATACATGTGAGTAATATAGTACTGTATGTATACTTTGAAAAATCTAATAAGCTGCAAATGTTTGCTGATGACTACTGTGTTCTGCCTGATAGCCCCAATTTTCTTATATAAACTGAGATGACCAACAGCTATCTCATGCTTTCTGTTGTCTCACCAAAAATGGTAGCTTGCACAGGAGTCAAGAATCATAGTGGCAACAATAAACTCTGTGTGCTAGCGAGAGGAGGAACGCAGGGCTTCCCCCTTTTCACCCTAGACCACTCATGCATGTTTAATTGCTAAGGACTGACCACTCTGATTTCAAAACACATGGATCTATCATCTTACAACTTACCGTTGCCATGGTTTAAAGGTATAGTGCCAACCCAACCTTAATCAATTGTCCTCTTATCCTGACTTGGGGCCAGCAAGGCCAAAGCATCCCTCAGACATATAGGTGTTACAGATGCCGGAAAATCCTGATTTTGGCCAACAACTGTTTCCAAGATATGGGTCCCTTAAGACTTTGAAAACCCTGGGTGGTCTCTGCAGGATACAAGTCAAGTCAAGTCAAAATGTATGTTTATTATGACCATAGTCTTTAAACAAGCAGTGAGCATAACGCAATATGGAGTATACAGTAACTTCATAAACTTATTTTTAAAATTTTGTCAGTTAAAAAAAAAAAACTTACATTTCATTTTCATAAGATACAGAGTCCAAACTACAAAATACAACTTCCAATAAAAATTACATTTACCTTAAAACTTAAGTATAGAATTTAAAACCTATTCACTTTCTTACCACCATAACAGTTTCGATCGGTTAAAATTCATACAGTACTACCTATTATTCCTTGGTTCTCCGTGTACTCAGGGCCACTTTTAAGAATTTCCCCAGAGCAATTACAGTATCAATGAAGGGTATTTCTGCTAGAAGGCTGGCTGCCTGCGACCTTGTTTTTATTCCATATTTTAGGAATACCGGGCACAGCCACAGTTTCCTCTGCTCTAGGAGTAGCAGACAGTCCAACAGGATATGCGGCAAGTCTCCCTTAGTTCCCAACTTACACCTACAACGCCCTTCTTGATCTAGCATTTTTGTTTTGAGATCTTTGTTTATTAGCCACGGGTTAATCCCAATTCGGTACCTCAGGATCTCTTGCCTAAGCCCGCGGTTAGGTAGTTTATCAAGGTTGGGGAACCAATCTTCATTGGGCCAAGCATTTAACATATGTGCCACTGATTTTTTCTTTGTTAAATAGCCTATATCGATTGCTTTAGAAACTTCTTTCCCTCTTTGCTTCAGCTCCCCTTTGGTACTTAGGACTTGAAACGTTTCCTGGTCCCAGTCAATCTCTAATGAGTTACAGATCCCTTTCAATTTATCCCTACTGACCTTTGCCCATTTTAGCTCGCTTCTCAGAATTTCTTTGCGACACCAGTGTGCTACTTTTTGGCTTTCGGGGTCTTCCAATCTCTTCCAAAATCTAATCACTGCCATCTGGGTTTGTATCTTCCAGGATTTTGTGCCTATTTCTGTCCTGATGGCTTGTATCATTGAAGATTGGGGAAGGGACAGGAGCCTTTTTAAGCAATTCCCCTCTATCACGTCCCAGGATCCCTTACCGCTCAAATAAAGGATCTCAACGCCATATAAAACTTGAGAAGGTATCATTGCTTCGAAGGCTCTCAGCATAGGTTGGTGTGACATCTCTCCATAGTCCCCATTAAACTTTTTTAGACCACATATGGAAGAGAGTGCCTTTGCTTTTTGGGTTTCCAGGTGGGAGTTCCAGTTTAAAGCCCTACCGAACCATAAACCCAGGTATCGATATTCATTAACTGTCTCCAGTTTGAGCTCTCCTATATACCATGTGAATTTGCTTATCTTTTTCCCGAAGCATAGGGTTTTGGTTTTATCCAAATTAATAGTTAAAAATTTGCTGGCACAGTATGTATTGAAGGCGTTAAGCTTCCTTTGGAGCCCCCTCTCAGTCTGGTCTACTATTACCAGATCGTCCGCGTACAATAAGCAGGGTATTTTATTGCCATCCATTTTTGGACTGGCACTACCCTCCACCTCTAAATGTGCCGGGAGATCTGACAGGAAGATCGAAAAAAGCTGTGGGGCCAGCACACAGCCCTGTCTTAATCCATTGGCAATGGGTATTTTTGGGGTCAAAGAACCCACCTTATCCTTAATTACTTGCCCCCAATTTTCCCTGTGGAGTTCTTTTATTATTGTAAGGAGATCCTTAGGAATATTCAACCTCTCTAATATCTCCCATAGACAGGCCCGATCCACAGAGTCAAAGGCTGCTTTGAAGTCGACGAAACAGCAGCATAACTTGCCGTTCTGTTCCGTCGACTTCATCGCCATCGCCCATAGGGCAAATCCGTGGTCAATTGTCGAGTGGCCTGCTCTAAATCCACCCTGTTCTGTGGGTATTATTTAAAACTCGTCTACCCATGCATTCAGTTGTTTCAGTACAATTTTAGAAAACACTTTCTCACCTATATCTAGGAGATTAATCAACCGGTAGTTTTGAGGCGCCTCTTTGCTCCCTTTCTTGTGGATTGGCCTGATTATGGCCCCCTTCCAGGTTGGTGGCATCACCCCATCTTTTAGGACTACCTGGAACATCTTGGCAAGAAATCTTGCCCACCAATTAACATCGGATTTCAGAATTATAGCAGGGAGATTGTCCGGAACTGCTGCCCTGGTTAACTTAAGTTCTTTTATTGTGAGCTCAACTTGTTCTTCCTTAAATTGAATTAATAGGTCATCTGAGATTTTTTGCCATATTTTGGTCTCCACCTCCTCTGTGGGAGTCCTTACTCCGTACAGATCCCTTATGTACCCTTCCCATGCAGCCTCACTCACCACACAGTTCATTTCTCCATCTGATGTTCCCGCTACAGACTTTACTAATCTCCAGAATTGCCTTAGATTTTTATTCTCTACGGCTTCTAATAGTTCTAACCAGCATTTTTCTCTATATTCCCTTTTTGCCTTGGTTACCATTATCTTGAATTCTTTTTTCTGCTTAACTAGCAGGTCCTGTCTCTCTAGTGTAAAGTTCTTTTTTTGTCTTCTTTGTACTGCTCGTATCTCCTTTTTCTTGTTTTGGCACACCACAGAGAACCCTTTACATCGGTTTATTTGTTTTACCCTTGTGGGTTTGTTCCCTTTTAATTTTATCTTTAGGCATTGAACCACCTCTTCTAATTTCCCTATAAACCATTCCAGTTTTTTATTCTCACAGTTTTCAGGTACAATTTTTATTTGCATGGCCTTCAATTTTTCTATATAATCCTCAGTAAGACGTGTCGTCACCCGTTTGGGGTATTCGACCTCCTGGGTGATCACCCTTTCTCTCTGTAATTCCCTTCCCCCTGATATTATTATATGTAGGAGTTTGTGATCACTCACTTCTTTTTGTTCTAACCTAAAATCCCTAATCTGGGTGAAATTCCAGGCCTGTAAGAAAATATATTCAATTGGGCAGTTCTGTTGCCCTTGGATGAATGTCTTTCCTGCTGGTGAGTCTGTCTCAATTCTCCCATTTACGCAGTGAAAGCCCCTACCTCCTAAGGTGTGCACTAGACCAAGGTCTTGTTTCGAGATTTCCCCAATTGGGAACTTAGCCGGGTTTATTCCATACACCTCTAACTGTTCCCTATTCCAAAGGTCTGCCTTTTTTGGGTTTAGTTTATGGTTAAAATCCCCCATTATTATTATTGTATCTGCGGGATATTTTTCTAGAGTACTGTCCATATCTTCTGTAAAACACCTCATTCCCCTTTCATACTCCTCCCCATTATCCCACTGCATGTATACATTCATTAAAATCATCATTTTATACTTCTGTTCCACCTTCATTAGTTCAATTCTGCATGATTGTACCCATTTACATTTTGTATTCAACAGTTCTATTTCCCTCGTAACTTTTGTTGACACCAATGTCAGCAGCCCCCCCGAGGGCCGTCCATGATTTTTCTTTATGGCTGGCTGCTGTATTTGGACGTATCCGTCAAATATAGGGGTGTCGTCGCATAGCCAGGTCTCTTGCAGGCAGGCAATGTCCACTTTGTTTATAACTTCCTTTAGGTATTCCCGTTTTTGCTCATTGCCTAGCCCATTTATGTTCCAGGTTAAGAGACCTAAATCTTGCGACCCCCCTCCATCCTATTCTACATCACTCAAACCTCCATCATCTTCCATATCCAACGAATTACCTACGTTACCTTCTCCCATTGGAGTACTATGTAACGACCAGTTACCCCATGAGGAGTCGTTCCTTGAGTTGTCTATTACGATGTTCAGGCAGCTTAAATCCTTTTCCGTTTCTCTATAGAGAATCACTTGTCTCTTCTGTAGCCCGGCATGCTGTTTTAAGAAATTATTATCGTTGGAGGATTTTATTTCTCTCTCTGGGATAATCCTTATTCCCTGTTGAGTTATCTCATTTGAGGCTTTCTGGATTGCCCTTTTTACCAGGTCTGAGTGAAGGGTGATTTTTGTTATTTCCTTTCCATACCTATTTTCTACAAAACCAACCTGCTGGAGGTCTTTAGTGCCGATCCCCCTCAGACTGCCGCATTTTTCAAATGCGGACAAAATCGATGCCCTATTTAGGGGTCTGGGTTTTCTTGTCGGCTTCTCTTTCCTCTCAGCTGGTACTAGGTCCAGAAATAACCAATTGTTCTTGTCTCTCTCATATAGATTCATGTTTGTTTCCTGCGCCAGTTGACTGGCGATTGTTCTCCCTGTTTGCCGACCATTCTTTCTCATATTGGGTTCTTCGTGTACCTGAGGTCTTACTGTCCTTTGTTCAGTAGCTCGTTCATCCATTAGCCTTACTACCTGTTTCGTCGAACGGATGGAGGGGGGATCTCAATTGCCTCCTTACAACTCTGCTTTTTCCTTGGTTTTCTCGGGGTCCTTAGGGTCTTTGGGTTTTTGCCTCTACCTGTGTGGGTCTATTTGTTATAAAAGTCGGTGCAGATGCATTTAGGTCTAACTGTACCTCCCCCTTCGTTGTTTCCTTCCCTTTTCTATTCCCTGCTTGTTTCAGTTGCTTGTTATTTCCTGTCCTGTTCGTGATCCCACGTGTGACATACCCCCGGCGCCTTTTTATCAGCATTGGTCTTCTTGATATGTATACATTAGCTGCAGGCTCTTCTGCCTCCTTTGCTGTTTGTTCAATAGGCTGGGGAGCTCTTTCCAGAGGTGCCCTACTTTCTTCTTCTAGTATTATCATATCACTTTTCTCCATTGAAGGGGTTGTACCCATTGTCATTACCTTGCTTGGCATTTTACTCTTTATTTCTCCTAGTTCTTCTTCTATTTGCTTTAGGTGTTGTTTCTGAGCTTTCATCAGTCCGTTATTTGAAAGACTCACTTCCAGGATTCCTTGTAGTGCCTTCTGGAGTAACAAGATTAACTCCATCAACGAAGATGTTGGGGTTTCAGAGATTACCGAATCCTGTATAGTGTTTCTGGCAGGATTTACTGGGATGCTAGACCTTATGCTCTCTTGATGAATTGGGGTTTCTTGCTGTGGATAGGGCTGCTGGAATTGATCTGGCGCGCCTCCCCAGATAACACTCTGATTCTGGCCTTCGTTTCCCCTGTGACCTTCGTTTCCTGGTGTCAGCTGTGAGAACAACTTGGGAGATGATGATAACCGAGGCGCCGAAATTTGGTGATTTTGGCTTTGCAGAGTCAGGTTTAGTGTTTTATGGTTCTCCCCTTCCCCTTCCTCTTCGATATCCAGATTGACTTCTTTATGGTATTCTCCCTTTTCTAGCCGTCTTTGACTTTCGTCCGGCTTGCCTGAAGTTTCACCAATTTCTCCACCAATTTCCACTATTTCTTCATCTATCTCCGATGTTATCGCTGGGTTTAATGATTTATAGTGTTTACCCACAAACTCCTTTATGGTCTTTGTCACTACCGTGTTCTCTTTTTGTTTGTTAGTTATTTGGTTGCCGCCTCTTTTTGCCTTCTGGGCGTTCTTCGTTGCTTTTTTAACTTTCCTTTTCTTTCTTTTCCCCTTACTATTATCCAAGGATGATACTTGACTTTCCTTGCTCTCTTCCAGAGAATTTGAGCCCTCCATTGATTTACTCCTCCCTTGTTCGTCCCCTGTACGTAATTTTGTCCCTTTTTTGGGTACCATTTCTACCATTTCTAGGTACAAAACTGTTGATCAATTATAGGTGAACACTTAATTATTGATTTTTACTTTCTTAATATTTAGCCACTTACCTCTGTTCTGCCTTAAATTGCCTTGGGTGCCTTCCGCCCACTTTCCTTGCCACGATTACACTTTCTGTTGTTTTTGGTAAGGACCTACTTCACTGTGGGTCTTAGGCTTACTTGGACTGGTGCTTAAATTCCAAGGTTTTCTTTAGTGTCTTTTGCACCTTTAGGAGCCTCCGTTACGCGGTTATGTCTCCCTATTTCCCCTTGCAGACTCTGCTGAATCTCTGATCCAGCAAGAAGTCCAAGTCTGCTAAAGGGGGATAATAGGGGCTAAGTGGGGTCTGGGTGGGGATAGCGTTCGTTGGCGTCCTCCGCTTTCACGTTTCTCCTGCCCTTTTCGTGACTCTCGGCAGCCCTCCGGCTCACGCCTCCTCTCCCCCGAAGCCTCCGCTGTAATCCAAGGCGGGGGCGAAAATTACAGCGGTTTGCCCTCTCCCCGCTCACCGCGGGTGAATTTTACAGCAGTATGCCCTCTTCCCGTTTACCGCTGGTAAATGACGGCGGTCCGGCGGTCCGGCGGTCCGGCGGTCGTCTCAAACGGACGCAGGCGATCACCGTGTCCTTCCTGCTCTTGCCCCTGATCCCGCTCGGCTACTCAGCTGCTCTGTGCTCGCTGCACTCGGACTGATGGGGCGTGGCGTGCTAAACTGAGATGACCAACAGCTATATCATGCTTTCTGTTGTCTCACCAAAAATGGTAGCTTGCACAGGAGTCAAGAATCATAGTGGCAACAATAAACTCTGTGTGCTAGCGAGAGGAGGAATGCAGGGCTTCCCCCTTTTCACCCTAGACCACTCATGCATGTTTAATTGCTAAGGACTGACCACTCTGATTTCAAAACACATGGATCTATCATCTTACAACTTACCGTTGCCATGATTTAAAGGTATAGTGACAACCCAACCTTAATCAATTGTCCTCTTATCCTGACTTGGGGCCAGCAAGGCCAAAGCATCCCTCAGACATATAGGTGTTACAGATGCCGGAAAATCCTGATTTTGGCCAACAACTGTTTCCAAGATATGGGTCCCTTAAGACTTTGAAAACCCTGGGTGATCTCTGCAGGATACAGTTTCTGTTAACAACCAGCAAACCTGTTCCAGTTTTGGAGTCATGAGTTCCTTTCTGTCTAGTGGATTCACTGGATATGTGGTCGGCACAGCACTGTTAGCTCAGGGCCAGTGAGCAAACCTTCTTGAACCCACACCTGGGGAAGAACAATCAGAAGGGCTGAGGGATGGAGTGTAAGCACCTTTATTGGACTAGCTATGAACTAAACTTAAAGAAAAATGAAGGGACCTAGAAGTCTGTTAAAGTCATCACAGTCGTATCCCAATAGATAACATTGTCAGAGACTCATATATTAACCGGAATATTACACTTTCATACGTAAGCCCAGGAATAATGTTTGGGGTCCTATCACAGTTCCTGAAAGCACAAGAACCTACTTTTCTGTGTATCTCTTAATTTTAACACTCGCAACCATTTTCTAATAAAGACATGTATCTTTATCAAAGAAAAAGCTCTTATGAATCAATGTTTTTTTTATAACTAATACTATATATATATATTCACACACACACACACACACACTCACATATACACACATACATATATTTCCTCCTAAAACATTGCAGTTTTGCCGACGTGCATCAGACCACTGGTGGTGTATGGAAGGGCACCACCACTGGCACCTTCCAAATGCCATTCTACCTCCCAAACTCCCATATGAGAGAGAGCCAGCACTGGGGAAAAGGAGAAGTTTAATCTATTTCTTAAATCAGGCCCCTCCAGACCCAGATAACAGGGGGACGCGTTTGAGCTGAGCAACAGCCTTTTAAAATCTAAAAATGTGCCATTTTGTTTCCCTACATATACTGCCCATAAAATAGACATAGACAATAATACCCTTTGGAATTTTTGTTTGCAGCAATTATACCTGCTTAACATGTAATGAATATTTGTATATACTTGGCCCTATTGCCGAGTATGGAAACAGTTTACAAGTTAATGCCGTTTTCAACATGTCACAGTATACGTGGTGTCCTAAATTTTTCCAACAGCCTAGGTCACATGATGTTGTATTTATTTATTTATTTATTTATTAACAGTTTTCTATAGCGCGTACAAGACCCATGGGTATCAGAGCGCTTAACATCACATGGCATGGGTTTCATACACAAACCCAAATGGGTTAGTATAAAACAGTAGATGAAAAATGTCTCCAAGCTCACAGGATCCGCACAAGTTTAAATAATTCATAACATTCAATTGACGTTTTTCCGAATGCAGTCCGATAAACAAACTGCTTGTTGGTCCGTAGCTGCAACTTGACACAATGTAACAACGGAACATCTTTGTATCCAGCTGCGCCTTGATTTTCTGTTGCCATTTCAAAACACCTCTACAGAAGTAGTTCTATCTCTGTGTTCACGGTAAGGTTAAACTTCATGGTAATGGTATTTAGCTGCCATACTGAGTGTTCTAAATCCTGATATGACAAAGTACATCATTAAAGGGACAGCACAGGTTATAAGCTAAATCAATGGCCCTGGCGAAGTCTGATCCTCCAAAAAGTGTCAGGGGCTGGAGCCCCCACTGCTCGGCATATCCCTAAGCGATGCCCAGCTCCAAACATCTGTAGCAATCCTTGAGCACGGAAGAGGGCTTACTGCAGAGGAACAAAGGCACCCACCAAGAGAGTTTCTCGACTCACAGCACTGAACCTTCACCTTTGCCTCAGCTGACACCTCATCTCTGATCACCCCAATCCGTGTTTGGGGGCGCGCCATCCTCAATGCTTCCTCCTATATTTATATGTATATTACCTATTGGCAGTCACCAGTTGGTAGTTATAGTTAGGACCTAGTTCTTATAGGAATAGCATTTTTCGTTTTGTTAATAATTTTGGCACCATTTGACTAATCTTTACGAAGGTTTAAAAGCTAGTTTGCCACTCACTTCACCTTCTGTCTGAAACGTTTCGGGGTAATTCCTCAAGCGGCTGCCTAGAAGAAGGGGGGGGGTCCCAAAAACACATTTTCCCCATGCAATTTCCATGGGGATTTTAGACAAGACTACAGCTCCAACCGCTGAACGAATTACACCAAATTCGGCAAAAAACTAGATCTTGGTTCAGAACGAGTGCTTTTTAGGTCTCGACTATTATATCCCGCAGGGATAAATAGACGAGAGTAATAGTAGGCAAACCAAGCTCTGAAACCATTGCGGATTTCGTACAGTTCATGTGGTGCACTCGTGCGAAACGCGCGTCCACATCAAACCCATCAGCCTCCCTCCCACAGGCATCTGAAGCTTCCTCAGCGCGCGCTCGGCCTCAGGCATTCACACCAGCGCGTGCTCGGCCTCACTTCTCCTCCCCCCTAATTCACCCCTGCAGTTTCACTTTCACGGCCGCAAGGCCGTGCTCTCACTTCAAAGGAATGCGCACCCCGCCCCCGCAATGCCGAGAGCATTTCCCGGCCATTTTTTATTTCATTCCCCCAAGCGGCATCTGGTTCCTCGCACACTCAATGGTGAACGTGCATGTTGCGTCTCTCTTGCCCCATCCTGATTTCCGCGTCATAAAGTACGTGCCTTTAACTTGGTTTTTTTTAAGTTTTTTATTAGTTTAGCACAGTTACTTAAAACCATTGCTATAAAAACAGCATTAGCACATATTTAAAAAATCAGCAGTAACACATTTGTCATGTTTAGGATAAAAGGAAGAAAACAGAAACACAAAACTGAGAAACAGCTCACTGAGCTTAGTGACCATTGTGCTTCTAAGAAAAACAGTCTTGTAGTTGCCGATATAAACATTTTGCTACGCAAAACCAAAATTAAAGATAATAAAAACGAAAAGTGCTAAACCACGGGGAAAAAAAAGTCTGTGATGAGTTTTTGAGGGGGAAGACGTGGGAGAGCGGGGGCCGAAGAAGGTGACAGAAGATTGTCCAAAAGTCTCACAAATTTTCCCGACCTTGCAAGCACTTGGATGTCAGTGGGTGCGAAACAAAGAGCTGAAGCCTCCCAGCATGTCCTAATGCCCCATCTTAAATACAAGGGTTTTAAGAGAAACATTCTTGGGGCAGCTAGGGCCGGGCAACAACACAGGAGATGCAGCCATGACTCAGAGTGGTAATTGCACAGTCTGCAAGCCCCCCCTCCCTTGTTGGAGCCCATCTGTTAAAAGCCGTTGAACGCAAGCCAAGAAGTTGCATTGAACATAATATTCTTCCGTGCCACTGCATTTAAGTTTTCCTGGAAATAGGCTTGCGGTTTCCCGGGAAGATACGAAGAGTTCAGTGGGAGCAAAATGGAAGATGTTTTACGGAGTGCAAATCCATGCGATGGGAAATTAATTTGACCTGTCTGTTGATGGTATTTTTCCAGGCCGAGTATGGAATGGAATCTAAAAAGAGGGATGCGTTGTCCATCTCTAGCACTCTTATGGCCTTTGCAATCTGAGTGTTCCAAGGGTTGCCAGGACTGGAAAAGGTTTCTTTTAGGTGGGATTTTAAAGTGTTGTCACCGGCTTTTAATGACCGTATGAAATATTTCAGGGTATCGGCCTCGCAGTGAACTGATTGTCTTTGTAGGCCCAGCTCCAAACGCAGTCTTGCTCGCTGAATGAAACTTGGGAGGTGGACATTTTTTTTATAGGTGGAGATTTGGGCGAGATCAAGACTGGCAGAGCATGGCCCGGGAAAGGCCTGATGCCCATAGGTTAAGGCAGGAAGAAGAGTAGCTTTGATCACCTTCAGAATGGCTTCTGCAGAGGGACTGCACAGGGACAGGTTCAACCGAGTCTGGGAGTATGTGATTGCTCCTGCTCTCTTTTGCAAGGCAGCTAGATGAGCTGCAGGTCTAGACGTCTCGTTGAACCAGACTCCCAAATAATTATATTTTACGGTTGTGTTGATCCTGGCAGGCCCGATGTTCCACCTTAAGCTTTTCTTATTCTTACATCTGCCAAATATCAGTACCTTGGTTTTAGCCTGATTGATTTTCAAGGCATTAGCGATGTTGTATATATGGAGCGTACTTAACGCTCGTTGGAAACCCGATTTGGCTTGGTCCATTATTACAATGTCATCCGCATATTGTAATATATGCAGAGACTTTTTACCAGGACTGAGTTTGGCGGGAGGAGATTGCTGTTCTCTAAAAATGTTCCAAGATCGGCTGTATAAAGATTGAATAAGAGAGGGGCGAGAACGCAGCCTTGCTTTAGCCCGTCAGCGACACTAATTCTTGAAGAGACTGTCTTTGGGCCGGTTTTGATTTGCACCCATGTGTTCTTGTGCAGTGAGATGAGTGCTCTTAGGAGGCTCTGCGGGATCCCCCACTTATTAAATTCCCTCCACAAGGTGTTGCGAGAATCTTTGTCAAAAGCCGCGCTGTAGTCAACAAAGCAGCAGTAAAGTGGAAGATGTTTTTTTTGGGCTGCTTGTTGACTCAGGATGGCTAGAGTGGTGATATTGTCTATTGTGGAGGCCGATGCCCGAAACCCCGTTTGGTAGTATGGTATTATGTTATTGTCAGCAACCCATTTTTCAAGCACCCTAAGAAGACATCAGGCGTATGCCTTTGCCTCAAGATCTAACAGTGTGATGAGTCGGTAATTAGCCGGGAGCGTGGGGTCTCCTTTCTTGAATATGGGGCATAAAATCGAGCCTAACCATGAGTCTGGTAGCTGGCCAGTCCTGAACACGTTGTTGTATAGAGGAGTCAAGAGGGCCGCCCACTCTTCCAGGGCACATTTAAATACCCCAGCCGGAAGACTGTTGGGCCCTGGAGCACCGTCGTTTTCATATTTTGCAGATGCTTGGAGACCTCGGCTGCAGTGGTCCACTCATGAGTTTCTGTTTGAGTGGATTCAACACGATCTCCTAGTCCGATCACCACTGGGTCCAAGGTATCACTGCGATATAGTTGGGACACGTGCAGGGCCCAATCTTCTTCACGAACCGCGTTTCCTCTCATCATGTTCGTGGAACGGAGTTTGTTCATGTAGGTCCAAAACTTGGACTGGCTATTGCCCTTAAGCAGGTTGAATATTTTTAGCCACTCAGAGTATTCTTTTAGTCTCTTGGTTTCCCATAAGGATTTCTTGAAGGTCTTTCACAGCAATGCCACATTATTGGCAGTATGTACAGTTCCGATCAGTTTGTGCCTCCGCACAGCCCTCCTGAGGGTCTTTCTTTGGGAGGCTAGTGCTGGATCATGAGTTTGGTTCGGACGTGGCCCAGATGATCTAGGCTGAACCACGCGGCCTACCAATAGATCCTGTAATTTGACAATGGCATTATCCCACAGGTGATGTAATTCTGTGGGGGCCTCTAGTCTAAAGCTAGGTATTTCGGCCTTAAGCCAAATTCCCACCTTGACAGAGCCTAGTGAATCCCATTTAATTCTTCTAGCCAAGGTGTGGAGTTCGGCCCGCGATGATTGCCCCACTTCTGTTGTTTCCGCGGCAACCGGCGTTTGCAAATGCAATGTTACCGTTAGGGGGTTGTGGTCGCTCTCCATACAATCTAGAATTTCCATCCTGGCCAGATTATTGTCCAAAAGCGGTGATAAGAAAATATAGTCAATAGTTGAGATGGTTCTAAACGTGGGCAGAAAATGGACACCCGGGTGCTGTTCCAGTATAATTTGCTGAGCTGACCGGAGGTTGTAAGTTGTTAAAAAAATGGTCATCGCTTCCTGCTCTTTGGTTTTCCTTGCTAGGAGACTATTAGTTGCAAGGTCTTTGATGTTAAAGTCTCCTAATAACAGTATGTGTGAATTCCAATAGAAGATCTTCCAGATGTTTTACCAGTAGATCAGTTGCAGTTGATTTTGTGGTTTTCGCTATATTATGGTAACAATTGAATAGGAGAATCGGGAGGGCCCTACCTGACAGTGAGAGGCCGGTGATAAGTACTATCTGCCCTGTTGTCAGGTTCCAAGGAATAGGTGTGACCGTTATCTTGCAGCTGTGCTTAATGTAAATTGAGAGGCCCCCAGAGGGTCTTCCGTAGGGGTTGGCCTGGACGGATCGTTGAAAAAGTTCGTGATAGCCAAGCAGAGGCGAAGGAGATAGAGACCAAGTCTACTGGAGACATATGATATCGCTTTTGTTCAGGAAATCCAGGGCTGATTTTGCGGCAAGAATTGACTTTAGCCCAGCCACATTCCAGGATGTGATGGTTAATTTAGGGTTGAACCGGCTGGCGCCTCTGTTAGGAAGGGCGCTGCTGGACTAAGTTAGTAAGAGGCTCAAGGGCAGAATAGCCGTGGCGGATATCGTTTGCGTAGAAGGCAGAGCAGTTAGGTTAGCAACTTATCAGACGTTGGTTGTTATGACATGCGATGTTTAAGAAATTGTCTATTTTCGCTTCCGGAAGCCAAGCATGGGTTGCGCCCCGGGACCCCTTCAGTACGCTAGTATGCTGTTTCACTGGGGCCTGGGGGAGGAGAACGTGGGGATATTTTTGATGGGTAGGAACCCACATTTTGATGCCCCAATTTTCAAATAAATTGGCTTCCCTGAGGATTGCATTCCTAATGGATTCCTGGGACCACGATGTAGTGGTGGCCTCTGAGCCCCCTTTTCCTGGTATTGTAAAAAACTTGACCGATATAAGGTCTGAGGAAGTGACCCCAGACAACGCTGGAACACATTTGAATAGACGGATGAGATTGCCTCTATTGAGGACGTCATATGAGCCCTTACGCTCGTAGTGAGGAAAAAAGACTAGTTCTGCTCCCTTTTCCAGGTTCTGGTGATTCTGGGTCCTAGCTGGGTCATTTGAAGGTGCTGGCGCCGTCAGAAGTTGGAAGCGAACTTCAGGTGGGTGATTGTTCCCCCCCGAGTGGCTTACCGTTTCTGATACTTGTGGCAATTGGGGCGGACAGGGCCTCTGCATGTGCACAGTGGAGAGCCAACCGACTCTAGATGGATCCTCAGATGGATGATAAGCACAGCGGCTTGTTGCGTCGCCCTCTATTGCACTTTGCGGGTCCGCTTTCAATGGTTTTGCCATTACCTGACAATCAAGTGGACTCTTCCGTGTTTCTGATGTTGCTGCAGCAGACTGTACGTTGATGGTCTGATTCCTAGGTCTTTGATCGTGAATAATTGATACTGTAATTTTGTTAGACAATGGATCATTCGCTCTTGGTGGGAAATTTAAGTCGATGGCTGTTGTGGCCCCAGGACCTCCCTGGGTTGATAGACCGGGCTGTTCACTGGTGGCCTTTAAACCCACGGCAGTCAAGCTTGTTTCAGTAATTTTTGTTTTGGATTTTGAAGGCAAGTTGAAAATAGGAAAATAAGGGAGGCCCCTTGATTTAGTGGCGGGCAAACTGAGTGCTGCTGAGCCTTCAAGCCCCGCTCTCCTTATCGCTAAGCGTTGTTTTTTGGATTGTTTTTCTCCCTCCTTGACAGTGAGGTTTTCAATGAGGCATTAGGAAAGCTGTGGGCCATGTCCATATGGACAGTGTCGGAGCAGACAGATCGTGTAGTTAATAATTGCGTTGATGTTTGACTAGTAACATCAGTGTGTTCAGAGCCCGCTTTGGGGGGGCGGGGACTAGTCCCCGGAGTAAAGCGGGCTGGACTTGTAGTGACTGGGCCGACACAGGGGGAAGTATTTTTTCTCTCTGGGGATGGACGGGGTACTATGGCTGAGCATGAGGGCTCTTCAATGGTGAGTGAAAGATGAGGCTCTCGTGTGGGCTTTAATGGTCCTTCTCCATTGTTATGGCACTTCACACTTTTCAAGATTGCACTCAAGATTTCGGGGAGAGACGAAAGTTTGTTGATTATTGGAGAGCAAGAGCAAGAATTCGGAGTGCCCGTTAGCGCCACCAAGCCTTCAAGAGAGGATATCCTGGAGCCCAGGTCCGATAGTGCTGAGGCCAGAGTTTGCATTAGATCGATCTGCAGCTCCATTTTCTGCGACTACCATAACGTGGCTTTAGCTATTGCATCTTGCTTTGCATGCAGGGATGTCAGTGAGACCAAGATAGAGTTTGTGGTGTCCGAGGAAGTAAACACTGGAGAATCCTGGTCCTCCGTTAACGTTCTAAGAGAGTTTGAGAGCGTGCTAAGGCCCGGTGAGTGAGCAAGTGAATCTTCGATTCGGCTTCTAAGGAGGCCAGGAATCGGTTGGATAGTTTGTTAGGTAAGGAAGAATCATCATAGTTGTAACTCTTATTTGAAGATGAATGGTCATTATGTCCAATTAAGGGAGCCCCTGAACATAAGATTGGGCTGTGTTGAAGTTGGGGCTTTAAAGTTGGATTAGCCGCGTTACAGTTATCAGGGTGATCTGGTGATGTCAGCTGGGCGCTGCCATAGACCTGGGCTTGGACTTGCAGCTTGGTTGAAGTGTTTAATACAGTAGTATTTAAGGGGTCAGAGCTCAAAACAGGTGAGGATGAGTTTCCCAGGGCTGCAAAGGAGGCGCTCAGTGAGGCAGAGAGACTGTCCTGGGTCGTAGAAGCAACCTCCTGAGAGAGCATATGGAGCTGGTGGGCCTCATGTGAGGCGAAGGATTTAGGCGAGGACAGAGAGGGTTTCTCCAGCATTGAGGTTTTAATGTGAACTGGGCTAGGAGAGCAATAGTTTTCGCTCTGAGTGGCTGCATTAAAATCCGCGTCGGGCCGTAGTGGATGAGTGGAAGGAGAGCCCTTTTGGAGAGGATGATCCGAGATTGCGATGATAGGCCGCCTGGGTGTAACGTTGTGTCTTGAGGTGGTGGCGACTCCTGTTGAACCTCCCCGGGAGAGGCGGAGTGGAGAGTGGTACCCTTTCTCCGTGGTAGTCTTCTAAGCGGCTTGATGTTTTCCATGGTGAGTCCACAAGGTGTTGTTTGCGGGCTAGGCGGGACGAATCTTAGAAACCTCCTAACCCCTCTCAAGAGTGTTGGATGCCCAGAAGTAATGAACTGGGGCTGCGAGGCTGCAAAGACAGCGACAGCCCGGGGGCGGTCTTAGCAGCTGGCAACAGGCTCTGGAGCGAACCTCCGAGCGACTGAGGTAATGCCAGCCTCAGCCAACAACCTGGTCAGCAGATTACACCCCCCCGTGCCTTGCCGCCTTGGTGCTGGCTCACAGACTCGCAGATGCTCTTATCCCTCACTCCTGGCTCCTGGTTTCCCCTGGTCTTTCTCAGTTCATCGGCGGTGAAGCTGGTAAGGGGGCCAGGCGCGATGAGGCAAAGCTGCTGCGGTGTTGTTATCACAGCGCTTAGCGTCACGCCCGCCAGCAGCTGCTGTTCCTCTCGCACTTGGCCAGTCGGCTATACTGCTGTGCTGCGACCAAAGCGGGTGCGGGATCGGCTCCTTAAACAGGCTGGTAGATTTTGGTAGGGGGACCAGGTGCGGCGGGGCAAGGCTACAGCGGTGTTGTTGTTACAGCGCTTGACTTAGCGCTCACACCCGCCTGTAGGTGTTGCTCCTCGTACGCGTGGCCAGTCCACGGCACCTCTGCCGGAAAAAGCGGACCCAGCTCCCCGTCGGCAGAGAGAGCAAAGCCAAGCCGACAGCAGATGGGAACGGATGGGAGCCAGTGTTTTTATTTTGGATCCATTTCACTCCAGTCTCTTGCCCCTCGTTCACTATCCCTCCTACATTTCCCCATTCCACCCCATCTCTGTCCTTCCCGTCTCCCATCCAATCCTCTTTCTCACCCTTCCGATTTTCTTCTCCTAAGTCCCGCCCACGTTTCTTCCGCCCCTCTCTCTCCTCCTCCCTACCTTTGCCACCCCTTTACTCCCCCGCCTTTCTTTCTTTCTTTCTATCGGCATTTCCCCCAATAGCTTTTTAGTTGCAGGCTGTTATATCTTATGCCGCTTTTACTTTGCCAATCCGCCAGGCTCCGGTTTTGGTTCGTGGTTTCTAAACGTTTAAATTGCTTTTGTTTTACCAGCAGCAGCTTTTGTCGCAAGTTCGCTCATGCTACTGCTCTTGCCAAAACAACTAACATACCATTACGGTTCGCAATACCTCGCCACCCCGTTACTCCCCTGCCCCTCTTTCTTTCTATCGGCATTTCCCCCAATAGCTTTTTAGTGGCAGGGTGTTGTATCTTATGCCGCTTTTACTTTGCCAATCCGCCAGGCTCCGGTTTTGGTTCGTGGTTTCTAAACGTTTAAAATGCTCTTGTTTTACCAGCAGCAGCTTTTGTCGCAAGTTCACTCATGCTACTGCTCTTGTTTTAGAATTGAAGATGTTGGGTTTACTTTTTGTGAGATTCATGGAGTGGTGGTAAATGTAAGAACTTTTGGCCAGGCTATATGACTGTTGACTTGAATGGCAAAGAAGTGATCTTTGGACAAGACTTCTAGTTTGTCACATATTTCCAAGAAGCTTCTACAGGAGGCAACAGACTTATTCTCCAACGAGACTTTGAAGTCCTAAGTTACTAGGAGGAGGTTGTGGTGAAGAGCAGGGATCTGAAGCTTCCCCCAGCTTGCGCTCTGCCTCACTTCTCCTCCTCCCTAATTCACCCCTGCTGTCGCTTCCCGGCCGCTTTTCATTTCATTATTCCCTTGTTTTTGGCACCACACAAATCTCAATATTCAATGACCTGGTGATTATTATTGTTTGTTCCCGTTACAACCGAACTATATTTACATTTTGCCATTAGGTATATAAAACTACAAACATCTTGAAAACGTAAAGGCAAGCAAGACTAGTGTTGTATAGACTAACGTTCTAGCACTTTATTTTAAGGCCCATATGTCAACTCATACATCAAGTGTATATCGTGTTGTGTGACTAATGGCATTCTGGGACCCCCTCCGTTATATGACTCACTAATGTGGTCTGATCTGTTGGAGGCTCCCTCTGTCTGCTGAAATGACACTTCACCACCACAGCACCACTCAGCACCACCACAGCACCACTCAGCACCACCACATTATCACTCAGCACCACCACATTATCACTCAGCACCACCACAGCACCACTCAGCACCACCACAGCATCACTCAGCACCACCACAGCACCACTCAGCACCACCACAGCATCACTCAGCACCACCACAGCATCACTCAGCACCACCACAGCACCAATCAGCACCACCACAGCACCACTCAGCACCACCACATTATCACTCAGCACCACCACATTATCACTCAGCACCACTCAGCACCACCACAGCATCACTCAGCACCACCACAGCACCACTCAGCACCACCACAGCATCACTCAGCACCACCACAGCACCACTCAGCACCACCACAGCATCACTCAGCACTACCACAGCACCACACAGCACCACCACAGCACCACTCAGCACCACCACAGCATCACTCAGCACCATCACAGCACCACTCAGCACCACCACATTATCACTCAGCACCACCACATTATCACTCAGCACCACCACAGCATCAATCTGTGCAACAATTTAACAACAACTGGTTCAAATATGTTCTCTCAATGTTTCAAGCTTTATTACAAATGTCACAAAAAGATGTTAATATTTCACTTCTGTTCTTGGATTTTCGTCACAATAAAATACACTGAACATAATCTTCACAAAAGTTATTTACAAAAGTTTAAGCTATTGCCATTATAAATTACAATCACTTTTATTTAAGTATTAATTATTTAAAAAAATTAAAAGCCATTGTTATTTGTAATATCAATACATCTAAGTCACGTAAATACAAAACATGTTGCATTACAAATTCTATAGGTGTCACATTTGCGAAAGTTATAACTATTGGCATTGTAAATGACAAAGCTATTAATTTAGCTATTTTCAAAACCAACACATAAATAAAAAAATTGTCATTTACAAGACCAATAGCTCAAACTTTCCTAATTCGAGACCTATTGCATTGCAAATGCTTGTTGTCATTAATCTTCTCATTAGGGCAAGAGGGAGGCAAATCCAATTTTGTAACTGGTTGGAAGGAGAGGAGAGAATGGAGCCATAATGAAAGTGTAAACATCTCTTCAATTGATGTGGATTTTTTAATCCCAAAGTATGTGGTTGTCGAAACGCATTGATTGTCTGTATTGTCTGCTTTAAATAAACATTGATTGAATAGGATTTGCATTTGCCTTTGATTAAGGTAATAACCTGACAGAGAGCCACACCTATGTGTTTCCTAGTGAATAGCTTTTTCTGCCTTGTGCAGATTCGAAGTGATCACAGCAACGTTGTCTGCATATTTGGCAATCTTACATTCAGCCCAATTCAATTCTGATGGAGGGATATCATTTGAAGACGTTAAATGCTGAAGAAATTGTTCTGAATATAAGGGAAACATTATAGAAGATGGGGTCAACCCTGCCTCGTCCCAAGGAAGATAAACATTTTACATGTTTAATAATGCCCATGTAGGTAATTTGAGCTGCCAATCACAAATACAGGGCTTGGGTTCTCGATAAAAAACGAGGACCAGACCAAACATCTGCAGTGTCGTACAAAGGAATGGGCATGACACTGTCAAGTTCCTTTTTGGCATTTAACATAATCATCACAACAGAGAGAACTAAATAAGAGGCAATATCGAAAATTGAGTTGGCAAGATAAGTATGTTGAGTGGTGTCTGTAGTCGGGATAACGCCATGTTGCATAGGGCAAACAAACTCACAATCATGGTTGGAAGTCTGTTAGCAAGCACCTCAGTATACATTTTAGAGTCACTGAAAGTCAATGAAATGGGACAATATGATCTGCACAGCTTCAAATCCTTGCCTTTCTTCAAAGAAATTAATATGTACTTTTTTTTACCAAGAAGAAGGTTGGGAAGGCCTGAAACAAATAAATCTATGAATTCCAAAACTACCAAAAGGAGAGGAAGAACGTATTAAATTCCAGAGGAATGCAGTCCATACCTGTAGCTTTTGGGTGGCTAGTCACTCATCCTTGCATAATTTGGTGTGGAATGTATGGAAAAATTGGCTTATGCTGTACTCTTTTTTTAGGACTACAAAAAGGGGGTCTCTGCACCAGCTCAGAGAGACATTTCTCAGAAACAAAACTCTCCTTTAAACTGTTTTTCGAAGGCTAGAGCAGGGCAAAAAACTAGAATAAGCCTTGCTGTCCTATAGCCTGCCTTAGTAGCTTGGCTTTTCAGTGTGGCGAGGGATGTATGACAGTACAACGCGATCATTTTGATCGCGGTACTGTACATCGCGGTTTTTACAACGCAAGTCGTTACAACGACTTGCCTGAGGGCTCTAGATTGAGGATTAATATGATTTTCTATTCCAACTCCAGCCCACGTAACAGTAGGGAAGGTGTTGTAATAGAAAATCAGACTATTCCTTAACCAAGAGCGCCATCCAGCGCAAGTCGTTGTAATGACTTGCGTTGTAATGGCTGCGTGTAAAGGTTGTGCGGTGTAAACACCGCGTTGTAAACAATGTTTCCCGTGGAGAGGGGCCGAAATCTGACTAACAGCACTGAATCCTGCATGGAGGTTGTCTCACTCAGGTGATATGAGGACTTTCAGCCCACTAGTCCACGAGATACCCAAGAACATTTGGACAATCTCAGTTGAGTGCATGCTGAAAGCATACCGGAACTTCGAGCATAGTGAGCATGCATTTTCTCATACCCCGCCATAACTATCACTGATTAAGTGGGGGCCATATTGGACCCTTTCCATTCTGAGAAAAACACAGAATATTTTCCCTTTAACCTATAGATTCTGTGTACTAGCAGCTGAGGATGACTGTCCTAATCCCCGAACAATTGGATTTGCATTTTACTCCCGTATGGTTCAAGAGTTATAATATTTTAAACACCTTTTCTAACACTAAGACCCTCATTAGAGTTGCCCTTTAATTCTAATGGGGCAGTACAGAATCTGTGGGAACACGTCAAATCTGTTGATTTTCAATAGGAGATTTCAGCTTCTAATTCCTTATTCTTTAATGGCCCTTTAGGGTCAAATTCGTAATGGGACAATTTCCCCTCCTCCGAGTTACTGGTACCCCAAGAATTGGTAACTTCGTGGGTAGAATAATACTGGCCTATTTCCTAGGACACTTGTAATGAAAACCTAAGTTGTATATCAAATAAAAGAGCTCAACAGCACATGATGAATGCTCAGTGCTCCTACCTATGATCATGAAAATCCCATTGCCAGCATTCAGGATACATAAAGAAATCACCCCTCAGTGACTCTCTTTATATCACAAGAAGGGATTACCCTACTCTCCAGGCCCTAGACACTGCCAATGATATACTTGGTCATGAAAAGCTGTGTTTTCTGTGTCTTTGTCAAGGAAAGTCATTGTAACAAAATTTCTCATACTGCCTGATCATGCAAATTGTATGGTTGGTAGATCAGTGCTAGGTATGTCATTGTAACCTCGAATTTGAGATACGGGCCCTTGATATTTCCTGAGGTACATATTATGGGTGCTAGACCAACTACGACTTTGACCGTCTGGACGCCAACTGGTCTCCACTGAACTGCCTGTGGTACCAAACGTAGGAGGCCAAATCTCAATTGGAGCATGGCAGTCAAGATTTTGAATGGCTTGGCCATCCACTGAACGTAGGACACACAATGGTTTACACGTTTCAATAGTTGGGAGTGGAAACTGGGAATTAGAATTTGTAGGGAAATGTCTCTTTTTGCATAATCATCCTCAAAGTCTTGGACCGATGTTGCTAGTTATTTGACTCTGAGAGCGTACTTAGGCCTCCTAACCAGACCTCCGTGCCAGTGTCTAACCCATTATAAAGTGTATGTTGAATTGGATACCCACAATTAGCATATGTTGACTTAATTATTAGTTTCATACTATATTCGACTAAACGTACCCATGCATGTAAGACAGTGTCCACCCAGGGCTGCGGCACTGATTGTGCCAACCTGTGCGTGACATAGTAAAAAATGGCTCCCTGTCTGCCACTACAGCCTGCAGTAGCAGTTTTAAAGCTGCTAGTACAACTTCGCCATGTAAACCAATGGCAAAGCCTCCAACTCACTTAACAGTATTTGTAAGTCTCCGCTAAGGAAGGCCTATGGTGCCCTAGGGAAGAGAGCTGTGTATTATTAAGTAGAGCATATACGTTTGATATATGACCTACCAGTAAAACTTCCAAAATTGGCAATTTTGCTTTGGAAAAGTTAGTTGTGTAGGAAAACACAAGGGACACCCTACTCACATGGAACCAGGGTACTTACAAATTAGACAAAAAAAACAATGGTTCATGTGGGCACTTAATGATTAATATTACAATATATATATATCAGCACACTCGCAGTTAAATGGGGCTTTAGAAATGTCAGAGAAAGGACATGTAACACAGAGTGTGTAGAGGAACAAACTGTTTTATATATGAAAATTCACATTTGTTATACATTTTTAGTGCATGAGTGTCCCAGTTGAAAAAAGGCGAAACCTATGAGTATCGATTGTGACTTTTGTGATATAAAAATATGGTTTCAATGTTGATACAGTAACGACCATTCAATGGATACACAATAAATATTAGCACCCTCCTAGTATAATAGTAGGGACTTGGAATTGGTTCGCTTCAAGTTGTCATCATGAACCGTAAATCAAGGTGATTATGGAGAAAGGACTTAAGAAGGACTGCCCTGCTTACCCTTAGATCTGGCAAGAGATGCTGCAGCGACTGCTGGACTGCACCTGCCACACCTTGGGCTACCAAAGAGAGGACTATGCCTGTGGGTCCTGGCTCATGGAAAGTTGCCCGAGACCTGGACCAAAGGTGTGACTCCAGTCGGCTGACCCCCTAGAACCAGCACCAGGGCCATCAAAGCTGAAAAAGCTCCATCTGGCTAGCCAGTAGCCACCATCTTCAAATCGCCATTGATGGCCTCTGGACAACCCAGGAGACTAATCTTCAACATCCAAAAGGAGTGTTGTCTAAGAGGAACACAAGCATTCACTAAAGAATACCACTGGACCTGCTCTGTCCTGGACCAGTAGCCCAGCCACAGCTAGCCTTCTATTGGCTCAAAGAGGACTTCGAGGGACCGCCACTGCTCTGGCCATGGTCTCCTCTCCTTACTGTGAACCAAGGTATAACCGCAAGGGCACCTTGCTGAACCACACAGCACCCAGAGCATCTTTCAGCATCCTGTTTCCCCAGTATCAGGACCACTCCATGGAAGTCTATGTTGTTCTTGATGTAAAGTGTGGAATTGGATCCGAGACTGCTTTGGTGACCAAGTAACTGCCCACATAATCCTTAGTGCTCCCATGGCGTTCTCCCTTTCGAATGTATTCACCCCACCTGAGCCAGAGTAGTCGAGCACAACTCTTTCAAACTTTTCAAAAGTTTCTAAACTTTACGGTTACCAATGCTTGTTTACGCTTTGGCCTAAAAAGGTTTGATTTACGGTTGATATAAAATTCTATATCTACAGACTGCTGTAGTGAATTTTGCTCATCTTGGTGTTTAAAAATTCATAAAATATCTATTTTCATAAATTGGTGTTGTTCTTTCGTGTTGTGTACCTTTCTTATTTAATTGTTTGGTCCTTCTAAACACTAGTCTCTTTGTTTCAGCCCTGCAGCTCGAAGCCACCGCTACCCAGGGTTGAGCTAAAGCTTTAAAAATGATCCTTGCTGGACCAAAGACAGTTCTGTGCGTGTATTATACGTTATGGTTGCACACCCATACCATATAAGGCAACAACACATTTGTCACAGGATCAGTGCGCAGCCTCAAATTAAGAGCCTTATAACCGGTACAGATAAAAAAAATGAAAACAAAACTCTTCTAGAATCGAGGTCCTGGCTCAGCCAAAAGAACCTGAGGGCAAGCCCTGGGGTCGTTGGAAAATCTTGGTGTCCATATGGTCCTTGAAAGAGACACATATTGTCTCTCCTAAAATCAAGCTTTATTACAGTTGATTAATATACCTTAAATATTCAGCACACTTACAGTCCTGGAATATGGTCTACAGCTCCACGACATTCTAGGAACACAGGTGCTGATTAAGTTGGTTCTGGTCTGCTCGACCACAAGAACCTTGTGGTTTATTGGTGTCTCTGTTCCTCCAGAATTCTTCAGTGTAGTCTACTGTCAGATGGACCTTACTTCTGGAAGTTCATGGTCATGGGCATTCAGATCTCCCAACAACCTCGCCTTCCTTCAGGTCACAGCTGTGATGGAAACACTGGAAACGTTGCATCTAACACAGGAGAAGCCATGCAGAGCCTTACATTGCTCCTTCCAGTGTTAGACATGCCTTCCAAAACTTCAAGGATTCTGCTGCACCCAGTCGGCCGCTGCAGTTAACAGCGGTGGGGATTTCGATAGACGACCACGAGGAAAAATTAAATAAATAATAAATTTTCCCTCGTAGTCGTCTCTCGAAATCCCCCCCTCACCTGGCCTCACCGCTCATGACGGCTGCACCCAGGATCCTTGAAGTATTGCAAGAAGCCTGCAGCTCTAGGGGTTGCACTGGGATCAGCAGAATAGGGGTTGTCCAGGGCTGCCTGCTTTTTGCATTTTGACTAGCCCATTATCTAAATTCAAAGATCCTGGGACATTGTGCAGCCACCTCTCTAGTGCACCCAGGGGGCTTTAAGAATAACATGTATGTACTAGAGGGAAGGGAGGTAGAGGCCAGAGGAAAGATCAGCTTTTTTCTGGTTGAGAGTCCTAGAGAACCTCACGCCAAGCCAGAACCAGACACTTGGTTTGAGTCTGTCTTTCTTTAGCCTTCAGTGGACTGCCCACCTCTACTCAATGGTTTGTGAATGCATTTGTGGTCCCAAACCATTGAACTGAAACTGACACACCCAACTTTGGTTGGTATCTGATTTGAAGTGGAACCAAAACTTATAAAACATCTGCCACTTTGATGAATGGATGTTTACTGATTGTAAATAGTTTTTTAGAGGCACAGTAGTTGCTCTTTAAAATGTGGAGAGATCTCCATTATCGATAGGCATCATCAATAAATAGTTCCATAGGTTGAGCGAGCCCATCGTATGTAACAAAAGCCCACCTACAAAATTCATATTTTAAATTACAGACCTCTTAATTCGCCCCGGGCTATATACTATGTATGGGTAGCTAATCCCATATTTTTACTTTCCATAACGTTGATCCCAACGTTTTAGAACGGGACAAACTGTAGATTAGAAGTCACAAAATGAAGAGCTAAAACGCGAATTGCACAAAACACGCATGGACCGCGGAAACGTGAGAGCTCTTCAGTGTTTGTGAAACGTAGGCTGGCATATTAATAAAATGTTACATATTATTAAAATGTTACTATTATTACATTCTCCTCACCGGCGCAGCACCTGCGCAACACGCATTGGCACACTGAAAGAAAACAGAAAGTAGCTTTATGAAAGTGACGTATTTGCTTCAACAACCATGTGTGCTTTGTAGCGATTGGCTGCTCCTCGGACAGCCTCCTCCTCCTCCTAACAACAACAGACAAACCGCCGAGTTAACTTGAAATGGCTGCTTCCCTTGTTATGGGTGGGCGTTATAGCAACAAGGTGCAACGCCGAGGACGCAATAACAGATTTTGAGGGGAGAGTCGAAGTGAACGCAGAGAAGAAAGCGTCAGCAGGACGGGAAGCTGTTTCTGTTGCTGGTCGGATAGGATGACAATGAGTACGTTGGGGGAGATGTCAGTGAGTGCGAGACATAGCTAAAATGAACAAAATACTCTGTAACAATTTTGTTGAACTTTCATTACAGATGATTTCATATGAGATATAATCCAAACACCTTGCACGAAAGATGCAAATAATTTGACGAGTAATGCATTGATCTGATAGGAAAGCTCAGTTATTTAATACAATCACTTCAGGTGTATGTATATAGTGCTATGAAGTTCCAGGTTGTGACCAGAAGCACTGAGATTAGCCAACTGCACACATTTGTTCTGGAGAGAAGGCTTGTTTCTTCTTCTTTATATCTGTTTCCATTCTGTCACTTCACTGTGCCTGAGACCCTCTTGTCTCCCTAAGCTCGACATTATCAAGAACAGCTGTTTCTTTAACAAGAAACACGGGAGCTGTGTTTCAGTGAAACTGGGAAATCACGGGATCGCCCGCCCTCACTTTGACTTTATTGCTGTTAGTGCAGCACTTGCATGGTGTATGGCATCATGGCCTGATTGGCAGTCAAGGGATCACAGCAGTGAAATTGCTCAACTCCTTCTGTTTTGCTGTATCTCTCTGTCAGTCTCTGCTTTATATTGTCCTTTAAGATGGTCTTAATACTAAGCTCTCAAGTTTAACAATTCTATGTGTGAGTAGATCATGTTTCAAATGTATTTTATATGAAATTTGAGACATCAGTCCTGGTTAATAATTGGATAAACACAACTAAAAATCGCAGCATGCAACACAACTGGACTAGAGGATCCACTTGCACAGGGAAATGGAAAATTAAAAGGTCTGTTAATAAAACTCAAACAACCTTGTATACTTTGCATTATGTATTCAAGTTCCTTTTGATCACGAACCCCAAATGTGGCAACTGACATGGTTCTTCCTTGTATAACACAATATTGGCACTCTTGAAACCATCACCTGGTAAAGAGCCTATAGCTCATTGTGGACACATGGTAAGCTGGACATCCATTCATAGGGTAAGTTTCCAGCACTCTGTGAAGGCTCTGCATAATTATAAAAAAGTTGTAAATTGAGGTATATCCATTATGCAATTTGATAATATTCACTTTACTGAAGTCCCAAGGATGGAAGGCTGAATTAGGCTTATGTGCTTTGAGTGTAGTTCTCATTGACCTTTTCTCCTGCTCTTAGATTGTGAAATGTATGCATAGGTATTCTGTGCATGAATACTTACTTTGATAGAATGAGCCCCGGCTAGTTGCGCTTCACCATGGAAATTGTCCATCAGAGGGGGCAAGAATTTTAACAGTGATGAAGTGTTAACTTTCTATTACCATTCTGACTGGTGTAATAGACACCGTTCTGGAACAGCTTCAAGCACTTTTCGACAGACCTGCAAAAATGTTAATGAAATTATGTTGGCTCTTTGTAGCATTGCTGCTTTACTTTCAGGCGCTTAGTACTATCGGAGGCCCCCTTTTCAGCAGGGCCACTTCACTTTTAGTGAGGTAGTTCCCGCGGTTGCATGTCAGGATACTGTAGACCGAAATATTGACTGACATAAATATAGTGTCCTAAATATTGTTTACTAACATATTTTCCCATTGGCTGTAGATTTCTCAGCACATCCACCATGATTCAGTTAGATGTTTTGAAGAGGGCTAACATGATTATTATCCCATAATACACTTATTAGTGCATTCCTTCTCTTTTTGCAAAACATAACAAGGACCTCTATGGTCTGCTATTCTTTTTAATGAGGTTATAAAATTATAGCTGTACATTGTAGCAATATTTTCACTGGTACAGTACCAACAATTCTCAGGTGGCAGAGGTGGCGGTGATCCTTTCAATGGGACGGTACAGCAATTGTTAGCAGGGTTGTGCTATATGGGATAAAGTATCCTTTACCATACATTATAAGGATATTGGTAATCCTTGGCAAAATAGAAGAAAAAGCATTTGCAAGTCAATAGGTCTTGCATTTGCAAGAGTTTAAGCTGTTGCCAATGTAAATGACAATGCCTTTTATTCATCTGCTTTCAAAATTAACACATAAATAAAAGGCATTGTGATTTACAATGCCAATAGCTCAAACTCTTGTAAATGCGAGACCTATTTAATTTAAAAGAGGCTGCCGCCATTGTCCCGGGCTGGTTGGAAAGTGAAAGTGCTCATGGTGTGCTGAATGTTGCAGGAAAGCATGTTGTGCCTGCAATAAGAGAAACTCACTAAAGAAAATAGTGCTTACAGACTAAATAAGATGTGCTGTGTAACAACAGAAGTAAAAGGGCCAGTCCTCATGGGAGGTTACAAATGGAGACAAGGTGGTACTAAGGATGGATTAGTAAGCCTATTAACGAATCAGAAGCCAGCATTTACAAAGGACAATGACCCAAGTCAATGAAAAATATGGGCGGAGAGTGGGCGGAGCTTCAAGTCCGAACTTGAATACAGCGTGCCTCATAGAGCAGCACATGCACTGCCCAGGCTCGATCTAAAAAAGCTTAGAGCGGAGTTTCTTTATAAGGTCATGTAAGCTTTAGGTGACATGCAATATCCTTTCACGGTACAGCTGAAGGTATTTCATGTCTTATTATACATGATCACAACATCACCTTTCCCACAATCTGTTTAAATCCTTGGTGTCTTGCTATGTCATCTGAAAGAGAGGCTATGTTTGCAGACATGAAGAATAAAATAATCTGTAGTTAGATATTATACACACCAAAAAGCAGTTAGTAATTTGTTGCAAACAGACATTTGAATTAGTTTATTGTAAGTCAGCTTAAAAATTATGTAGCTCAGAATATGTAGCAATATGCAGAGATTCTATCTTTACTGTGATTACCTATATGATAGAATAACTAAACACAAATGCTATAAATATCTCTGTGTTGTTAATCACTGTTTGTTTTAGAAAAACAGATGCGAAGAATGAAAAGATGTTTTTCCTTTTTAGGTCTCGCCTATGCAGCGCGCATGCGCTGCATAGGCAAAATGACCTATTGCTATCGCTTAGGCTTTTCAGCCAAACACTTGCACACGTTCCATTGCTTTCAATGGCAGCGCGTGCACGTGAGGCCCTTCACTTGCGGGAGCGAGCGCCGCCATATGGTAGCAATTATCGCTCCCGCAAGTGAATCACGCAGCCCCCCTCCTCCCCCCTGCTGCCACACACGCCTCCCCTTTCTGCCGCGCGTGTTAATGTGCTTACTTCCAACCATCACAGGACTGCGTGGCATTTCGCTTCAGTGACACCTAATGACGCATGGCCTGTCTGGCCCCGTGACAAGAAC
Organism: Lissotriton helveticus; assembly: GCF_964261635.1. Lineage (NCBI taxonomy): Eukaryota > Metazoa > Chordata > Amphibia > Caudata > Salamandridae > Lissotriton > Lissotriton helveticus. The sequence goes on from NC_136072.1 coordinate 528,319,458, forward strand.
GTGCAGCTGGCTGTTAATTACCACTCGCGCTCTGGTCGTTGCTATTGAAGCCATTTGGCAAAGCCTGAGTCAGCATTTTCTTTCTGTCCTTCACCCTTGCCTGCATGCTGACGGACAGGCGCGTGCCGAGTGACCACAGAGCATGTCTTACCTATCTATGCCTGTCACGCGCTACACATTGAACAGCAGCAGCGCGAGGGCTGATTGCACCAATAGCCTCTGTGCGATGGCTCTATTGATTTTTTTAGCAGTGCTTGAATTGTGGTGTTTTGAGTCGTCTTTGAAACTGAGTGCTCAGAAAAAATCTTGGTATGATCATTGGCATGTCTAGGCGTAATTTTAAGGGGGCTCTCTTTGTTACATTTGCACTTTTTTTCTCCTCATATCCTTCTGAAACACTTAGTCTACCTATCTCACACCTCATCTCTTTCCTCTTCAGAACTCTCACACTCTGTCTTGGAGGTGCTTCCTTGCATCACCTTCAGTTCACCCCTCCTTATGCACCCGCTCGCTTGTATGCACTGCGCTGCATTGTCCCTATCACCCTGTCAATATTTTGACAGTTTTGTATCTTCTTCACACACATATACATGTGATCATAATTACAATCGACACTATGGAGGCTATTGTTATGTCACAGGAGAAGTGCAAGCATTTCCAAACGGATCTGCTGCAAATTCTACACAACGCAACTCAAAATCCGCAACCGAACCCAGCGCGAGAGCAGGGTCAGCTTTTAGTTTCTTTTCAAGACACTCTCTTCCATTTTGCCAAAAGCAATGCACGCCCTCGGATTCAAAGTTGCTTATGCGTGTTTGCATTGCGCCAGGGTTGCAGAGCAGCCTTCCGTCCCCGTAAGGTGCCTTCTTACCATCTCGCTGTTTATTTTTGCTGGCTCCTTTTTTCTGCCTGGTTCTGTTTTTCTACGAGGGGCTTTCCCCCCCCCAGTCCTCATCTCAAGAGGCCCTAACCTCTGACAGGCTGCCGGCTTGCTGGCTTCAAGCCTGTCCCTGCAGCTCGTCTCCCTGTCAGTCCGTGTTTCTTTCGCCCCATGTTTGCTCTGCAAGCCTGCGCCCTGCCTCCCAGGACCGCCACCGCTCTCTGTTTCCAACACCAGATGGGAGCCTGTCCTCGTGAAGCCCGGTCGGGAGGGCGAATCCCTCGCCTCAATTTGTGTTCTTGTGCCTCCTGCTTGCAGCCTTCTCAGGCTGCCTGTGCTGCGATCACCTCTCTTCTCGCTGCTGTGTATCCCAGCCCCTCTCCTTGCACTCCTGTACCCAGAAAAACAACTGTAACTTCCACACTGGTGCCATCCGATGCCCAGTTTGCTACAGATGAATGCCCTGTTTCCTTAGTTTGGAAGTTTGGGCATTTCTTTGCATTCTAACTCTTGCATGCAGTCTCCCACACAGGCGCTCCTGCCTCTCTGCATGCACTCGGCGATCTCGCTTCACAGGACAGCCCTTATAACTCCTGTTTTGCCCACTACCCTGGTCTTGTTTACCATGTTTTTGGCTGCCTTTTATTAGCCCCTACCAGACTTCCGCACCACGCGTTCCTGCATGCACAGCTATCCTCCTGTATGCTTATTCTTTCCACATAGGCACTTTCTCGTTACTGTACTCTTCTAGTGTAAAGTTAGTTTTCCGTTTGTGCTCCTTTTGCTAAGAACTGTGCATACCAAACTTAACAATCATCTTACTGCCTGATGTGCCCCTGGCATGCCTTGATGCCCCACCCCCTCGCAGCTTTTAATTCTCACATTTTAATCGCCTTGGTTCACATTCGCAAAGAAGACTGTTTTAGTTGTGGGTTTTGCAGTTTGTATTTTCTTTGTGTGGCCTAGAAGTATGTATGAGGCACACATTATTGGCACGTCTCATATCCGCTGAAACAGTGAAATACACTATGGTTGGATGCAAGCTTTTCCACGTTATGCCTATCACTACGGTGTGTGATATTTGGGAGATGTGATGCAGTGACTCATTTTTTTGTATCACACGTCCAACTTTGAAGGTGTAATGTTATTTCAAAGGGGTTTGAGGTGAAATGGTCGCCGCTTTCTCTCTCCCCCTCTCTTTCTCTCTCTCTCCCTATCCCTCTCTCTTTCTCATTCTTTCCCTTTCTCTCCGGGCCTCACGCACTACGGAGGCTATTGTTACGTCACAGGAGAAGTGCTTCCCATCACTTCAGAGCTCAGATGGGCGCTTAGCTTCATAATGTGTCCATTAATGTGCATGTTTCGATGTATTTTAGAGCATGGGGTCACACAAAAAAATAGCAGTTAGCTTACATCTTATTTCTCAGCCTGATACCTTGTGTTATTCAGTTTTTGTGCATACAAAAGATAAAAAAACACTTCAGAAGTCACTCACCTACCGTACGTACAGTCGGAAAAAAGCATGCTTTAGTACGTCACAGTCCGGCAGCCTATGAAACAATGTACAGGATTATGTTCTTTTGTTTGCAACCCACTTGGTTCTGGGCGCTTGAGAGGGTTCCCTACTACAGCTAGAGAGTTGTGCTAACGAATTATTCCTGGCTTGAGGATGCAGGAGGAAAATGCATTTGCAGTATAATAGCAGAGGGTGGGTGATTTATCAATGCAACTGCAATACCGTAAAAAATAAATTAACCAATTCAACAGTAAAACGATAGCAAATAAATTAATTACAGAAGTTACCGTCGTGGCTAGTGCAGAACTACGTTTGAAGGAATTGTGAGGGAGCATGTTGTTGAGTAGTTTGAAGTGGCTTGCTGAAGGGTGGCATACCCTGTTAGTCCAGCTGTTGTTAAGTGGGAGACTTGCTAGTGTTGTACAAGACTTGTTAAACCCATTAAACATAACATAAATAAAAAGCTTATTTACATAGGTACCCAGTGGTAAAATGTGTGTGCAAAATGTAGTCTTGTTAACGGGAAAAAGGCTGGCTGTTTCAAGCTGCAAGCATATGGTGGCATGGCCTCTAACTGAAACAAGTCTTGGCGTAGCCAATAGGTCTCGCATTTGGGACCTTATAAGTGTTTAGCCATGCAACAGTTGATGTTGTTGCACCGAGGATATTGTGCTGCATAACTAAATACTTAAGGTCCCAAAAGCGAGACCTATTGGCTATGCCAATGCTTGTTATTACTGAAACTGCAGCAGTAAACATTCTCTCCTACCTTCCTTTAACCATGGCTGCGAGCTACAGCGGGAGGCTCTATAATATCAGAGCTCGACTGTAATAACTTATTACATGTGACTAGCGATGTCATTGCTTACCTGTAAACAAGGAAATTAGTAACCTTTATACTGGGATTGCAGGCTCCGGTGTATTATACCTTCACAAGACAGCACTGACACTTATACGCAAGTATACTATACTTTTATTTGGAGAGCAGTGCGCTTCTCAGGTGGATTTACTTATAATAAAACTATATCAATACTGGTTTACAAGATAGGTATATTTGCGACAGACCATTTTGCAGTTGCTCAGTAGTGCTAAAATAATTAATTGTAAATTACTAGCATTTTTCAGTACTTGTATTATGATTTTAAATGTTACAGCACAATACCTATCAGTAGGCGTTTTGTGCTTTAAGACAGACAATTGTTGTATCTGCCCTTTACAGCATCATTGCTAGGTTTATAAGAAGACAGTGTAATCCTTGCACGGTGTGGAAAGTTTGGCTTTCACTGTTTCATCCCTAGTGGACTCTTAATCTTTGCACCCACTATAGATTAATGTACATGGTTTCTGATTATGTGGTGCTCATCCTACATTCTTTGTAGGACGCCAGAAAAATGTCAGCGTAGATGTTCAAATCTCTTATTGTCTGGGAATATAAACATTAAGGATGGCACAATCTCTGATTAAGACCCTGTTACCAACCAGTAGCACCCCTTTCCTTGTAGTAGGGGTTCGAGTTAGTTTTGTCAGGTGAGTTATTTGATTTAGGTATGCTCTTAAAGGTGGGTTAGTGGCATCCTATATGATGGAATAAGCAGCAGATTTTAGGTTCACATAGGGCTAGATTACATGCGTAGACAAAGCCCCATTGCAACAGAATGTACCTTTATTTTTTTAATTGTGTTTGAACATTGCCAGGGGTAGAACTCTACTCTCCAGAGCTGAAAGGCCTTCTACTTGAGTCATACCTGTCAGAGTCTCTAGTTCCACAATTCTTTTCTGTCTGTCTTTAGGTTGCCTCCTCACTTATATCCCCTTTCACTGCAGTATGAAGATTCCAGGAATATTATTTCCATGTAACCACTTATTCAGTAAGTGGTAATCCTTCACTCTTGGAAGTGGGGGGAAGCCCTGACTTCCAGATCACCACCAGCAAACTTGCAGATTTTACTAGTTGAAGGCCTACACTATGGCCGCTGTTAGCCTTGTTAGTACATGAAAGCACTAACCGGTTGGATACAAAGTTCTAGGTTTAGTTGCTTGATTATCTTTTGCTCTGAGGATGGCATAATTTTGAGAAGTGTGTTAGTATGCGTCTGTGATTATAGTTGGAAGAAGGCTCACAATTTGAGCTTGACTGCAATTTTCTGTATTAAGAACATTTTATCCCATGTGAGTTATATACACTGATTCACGGAGTAAGTTAATTGTATATTTTAGTGAAGAAACATTATCTACACAGGGATCCTGAGATTTCACAAAACCCTGAGTAAAGGAAGAATTTTGTCAGTACATTGTCCATTTAGGATGACCATAGGACGATGTCTAGCATAGTTCTATGTGCTTTAATTGAACTCACGATTACATTACAACCCATAAGCCATACAGAATCCTCCCCAGTGAATAACGGCTGGAAAGTATTGCTAAAACAGCATAATAAATATTCTTGCTCCAATAGCTGGGTGGATGCGGTGTAAAACATATAAGTCTGTAAGGGGCAATTATCCATTGGTGGTCTGGCTACCAAGCAGACAGACAGGGTGATAAACTTTGTGGACCTTTCTCCTATCTTTATCTTTAGCTGTAACTGGGAACTGCATTGGACGCTTTCTAGGGAGAGTGGGGGTGGCTGTAAAGAGGAGTTTGTATCATCAGTTGCCATGTCCATGCTGAATCTAATGCTTGGCTTCAGGTCAGACATAATTTCTAATCTTCCCTTGCAACAACCATCTTTAACTTGGCGATGAGTAGAAGCCACTCTGAGGAAAGAGCATGTTCCTTGTATTAGAAGTTGACAGTGCCAGCCCCTAGCACGTTAGAGCCTATAGAGAAAAAGGTTTTTTAGGGTACAGGGAAATACTAGGCGCACAGCACACGTTAGTGTAGATTTATAGGTGGGTCTGGGTGCAAGTAGGTGAGGGGAAAAAAAGCCCTAAACCCCTCCAAGAGTGTGCGGAGCACACGCAAACAAGGCAAACACAAAAACCAAATGCACTCCAAATACAGTAAAGAGAGAGATGCCTCAATGGACATGAAATGTACAATTGACAGTGATTGAAGCAGAGGAAAGATGGTTGTTGGGTGAATCCTCTTTTATTGCATGAATGGCCAGCCGACACGTGTTTCGTCGTCAAGCGGTAACAATGCTTGCACGACTCATCAGGGCTGTAGCGAAAGAAGGAAGGACCACAGGTCGCTTAGCCGGTGATACTTCCGACCCGGCCCTTGCTCGGGACCAGGCAGTCGAAGGTCAATGGATGTTGCTCCAGATCCAGTGGGAAAATATGGTAAAAAAGAAGCTCAGAGTAAGGAAAACAGTGCTCCAACTTTCTTAGTGCGTGGATGCCACTAATGGTAGCAAGCATTCACCTCTAGATACAGGAGTATCTCAGTGGTTGATTCCGTCTAAGTAGACATTAATCTTGAGGTTGCTCGGTAGTGGCGGGATCCGAGATCGGGACGATGGTCAGCGGGGAGGGTGCTCCCAACAGCAGTTCCGGGTACGACAACCATCTTTCCTCTGCTTCAGCCCCTAGCACGTTCTTCATAGGATTCTCACTGTAGCCCTGTTTATTGGAAACTTGGAAAGAGGTGAACTCAATGGTAGGATGTGGTGACTGAAAGTGGGAATTGATGGTACATGGCAGTAGTATTCAGGTATCCTCTTTTGCATGCACCTGATATTTTATTTTTTTTAAAAACATTTTTATTGGCATATTGCATCATGATAACAAACATCAAGCATGTCAATGTCGAGCTACACACCCATCCCCCCGCCCCCTTATGCACTTTTTCCTTTATTAGATCAAAAACATGGTCCACAGAGTCCAATGGATCAGGTAAGTCTTCAGCCCAAATCCTACTTCCGATCAACCTCAGCCCCCTCATCTCGTTCTGCCCCTTAGGAGCTTGGGAGTTCTCGCCCCCTTGTAACTCATAATCCTCCATCAAGCCCATGATAGCATCTCCATTTACCCCATACCCTGCCAAATTTCTTGGGGCACCCCCTCGCCTTATACGTAACTCTCTCAGCGGCCATGTAGAGGTCCATCCCCCTCCTCCACTCTTCTATTTGTGGTGTGTCTGGTGCCCCCCACTTCCGGGCCACATCTCTCTTGGCTACCACTAAAGCCAGTACCAGGAAGATCAGCAGCGGTCGAGCCAGATCCACATCGTTCGTCATTCCCAGTAGGGTCAGTTTGGGATCTGAGGGTAGTGTGGTCTCTAGCACCTCCCCCAGCTCTGTCAGGACCGCCCCCCAGAAGAGTTGAATATTCGGGCATGTCCATAGAGTATGAAAGAAATCCCCTATAGCATTGCCACACCTCAGACAGCCCGGGTCAGTTATTCTCCCAATCTTGTGCAGTCGTGCTCTATCAAAATAGGTCCTATGAATGACATTAAATTGGATGAACCTTAGGCGCGATTTAACCGCTACCTCCCTGGAATGCATGAGGACCGTGCCCCAATCCACTTCGTCCATTTCACCTACTCTCGCTCCCATGTAGTCCGTAGGTTCCCCAGTTTATCTGGCCTGTTATTCATTATTGATTTGTATGTGAGCGACACTGCCTTGCCGACTATCCTTTCCTGTAGGAGGTGTCCCTCCAGTGGCGCATATTCTGGAAGCGCCTCTGTCAATGCCCTCTCCGCCCTCCATGCATTTCTGAATTGCATGTATTTAAAGTATTGTGTGTGGTGGAGTCCATATTCATTGCGTAGTGAGGGAAACGACTGTAGCATTCCATTCTTCATTACATCCCCCAGAGTCAACATGCCTATATCATCCCAACCTTTAAATCCCTTCAATTTATTGAGTTCCTGCAGCCAGGCGCATTTCCACAGTGGGGTTTGTTTTGTTAATTTACGTTCCCACACTATCGCTCTCGTCACCCTCATCCATATCCCTACAGTAAGCCTCGTTGCAGGCAGCAGTCTAGCCCTACCCTTGCCTCCGTATAGATAATGCAAGTATGTGTGTGTATTCAAAGTGTGTCTTTCTAATGCAAAGGTGGGGTGGGTGGCAGGGGCGTGTATCCATTCATTAATGGCTATCAGGTGCTCTGCCCAGTAATAGGCCTCTAAGTCGGGCAGGGAGATCCCCCCATTATATTGGTGCCTTTGCAACGTCGAGAGCGCCACCCTAGGCTGTTTCCCCATCCAGATAAATGTTCGGAGTTCCGCGTGTATAGTCCCGAACACCCCGCTCTGTAAGGGAAAGTATTCATTCTGGAATGCATATAAAAACCTGGGCAGCGTAATCATTTTAAACATTGCCGCCCGACCGAGGAGCATGAGGGGAAGCAGTTTCCATCGTGCTCCATCATCAGTAAAGTTGCGTAGTATGCGGTGAATGTTCCTTTCAAAGGAGAGCGCCCTGTCAGTCGTAATGAATACCCCGAGATAGGTAAACCCCTCCGTTGTCTTTACCAGACGTTCTGGAAGCACGGACCCCCCCTTCCGTCGTTGGGGATTATATAAGATGGATTTATGCCAGTTGATCTGGTAGCCCACATGGGACCCATACCGCTCTAGTTCTGAGAACAAGGCAGGTATGGTAGTCTCCGGTTCTGTAACAAATAGCAGGACGTCGTCTGCATATAGGGAAAGCTTCTCTGTAGTCATGTCTGACGGTCGCACGCTGAACCCCCTAATGTTCTCGTTCTTGCGGATTGCACATGCCATGACCTCTATGGAGAGGGCGAACAGTAGTGGGGACAGGGGGCATCCCTGTCTGGTATCGGGCCGTATAGGAAAGTCCCTTGACAACTTGCCATTGACTCGGACTCTCGCCCTCGGATCTGTATATAGGAGGCCTACCATCTTTCTAAATTTGGGTCCAAATCTGAAGCGGTCTAGCACCCCCTCCAGAAAGGGCCAGTAAACCGCGTCAAACACCTTCTCGGCATCGAGGGAGAGGAACCAATGCGGATCCCCTTTATTGCATACCTCCATTAGCCAGTTATGGGTTCTCCTCAGATTGTATCTAGTCGCCCTCTCAGGGAGGAATCCCGTCTGATCTAAATAGACCAGTCCTGTAATCACCCGCCGAAGGCGGAGGGCCAATATCGTTGCATAGAGTTTTGCCTCCACATTGAGGAGGGAAATGGGGCGATAGGATGAGCATTCATCTGGGGGCTTGCCTTCTTTAAAGATCGGGATAATCGTAGCCAGCCGGAGGTCTAACGGGAATGTTCCCTCCGACTCAGCATCCACAAACAGACCCAATAAATGACGGGTTAAGAGATCCGCCATTTTCTTAAAGAATTCCGCCAGGAAACCATTGGGGCCAGACGCCTTACCTGCCCTGAGTTTAGCCAGTGCCTCTCTGAGTTCTTCCTCTGTTATGTCTGCCTCCAAGTCCTGTCTATCTGTGTCATCTAGGGCCGGCAGAACTATATGCGCCATGTATTGCAGGGCGTCTTCCTTCGTCCCCAGTGCTCTTGCCTCGTAAAAGGCCCCATAATAGTCTGCAAAGGCGTTAGCTATCTGGTCATCCGTTTGGGCCCAGTTTCCCCCACCATCTCTCACCCTCTCCACCCACCGTGCATCTCTCTCTTTCTTCCTCAGCCATGCCAAGAGCCTCCCGGACTTATTCCCCACATCGTATAATCGGTGTAGGGTCGCCAGAGCCTTTGCTTTCGCCTCATTCGTTACTAAATGCTTATACTGGACCCGTGCGTCCGATAGTTGGTGACTAATTCCAAGTTCTCTAGTAGTCAGGTGCTCCTGCTCTAAGGCCAGAATCTGGGCCTCTAAGGTCATTACCTCTGCATGTACTTTTGTTCTTATCTTCCGCCAATCGATTATGTGCCCTGTCTCGCATTACCACTTTCAGCGTCTCCCATAATGTCACCCTGGAGGCCACCGTCCCTTCATTTTCGGCTACATAGACCTTCAGGTAAGCCCGCAAGCCTCTTAGTATGTCCGCATTTTGGAGGTCCCAGGCCGTCAATCCCAATACCGCAGGTCGGTTTACATTCTTTCCTCCCACCTTGAGCAGCAGTGGTGAGTGGTCCGAGATACCTCGAGCCCGATATTCTGCCACGTCAGTGATGCACAGCGCCTGCCTAGCCATAAAGATATAGTCAAGGCGGGAGTACACTTCATGCACCCCCGAGAAGAAGGAGTATTCCCTACCTTCTGGGTGTAGCCAACTCCCAGTATCCACCAGGCCTACTGTTCCCATAGTGGCTGCCAGCAAAGTCGGACCAGGCGGCCTATCCCTGTCTCCTGTCCTGTCCGCCCTCAAGTCCATTACGTCATTGAAGTCCCCTCCCAGGACTTGGATTGTGTCAGACGTGTTGAGGAGTATGTCGACAAGCCCCCTAAGCGTGGCTGCCTGTAGTTTGGGTGGGGCATATGCTGATATGAACGTGTATTCCTTCCTCTTCCAGTGTCCCCGTACCCCCACGTATGTCCCCTGCGGGTCTATCCAGGTCTGCGCTATATGTATAGGGGGGACCTTTTTTAATCATGATTGCCACTCCTCTTGAACCAGATGTGAATCCTGCATCTGTTCCTGTGTCCCTCTCGTCGGTGGGGAAGGGGAGAGGCGGGTGTGGCCGCCCCCTCAGATGGCTCAGCTATCGCCCCGTAATGGCCAATGCTGGGTGGCGGTGTCCGGATATACTGCCGGTTTGTCCCTGGTGCACCCGTTGTTAGCAGCCTTCCCCCCCTGTGGTGCCAGGGTTCCATGTAGTGGTGGTGGGGGTGTGTGGGCGCATCCGTCCTGCGGTGTGCCCTTCAGCTCTTGATCTCCACAAAGGCAGTCTCCTTATAAGCTTATCGCCAATCAGGCCCTCAGGAGCAGGCCGCCCAATATGGGGCCTGCCCCGGGATGGTGGGGCGGGAGGGACAACTCATTGGGACCCCCGCAGGCCTCCCGGCTGGATCTCACCTCCCGAGGTCTCGCCTCAGCAGTCCCTGATACTCCGTCCTTCTGGCTCCCGCAGGATAGGTCCGAGCGGGGCAGCGGGCCTCCGAGCCCTGTAGCCCCGCAGGTAGCAACACCCCCGTCCCGGCTCTCTGCTGCGCCTCGCCGCACCCGGAGCTGGCTCTCAGCAGTGGTCTTCGCTTCGACCTCAGGGGCCCCGCCCGACGGGGCGCGGGACCGTAGATGGTGTCCTGGGGTGGGGGGGTGGGGGTCGGCAGCCAGTTACAGGATTCCGGACGACCGCAGCGCCCCTCGGCGATCCCGCCGGCCTCCCGAGCCTGCCGGGCTGATCTCCTCATTTCTGGTCTCAGGGCTCCGCCATCTTGCAGATCAGGCCGCGTTCTCCACGGTCCAGCGCGGCGCGTCGTCTCCCTCTCACCTCCGCTGCATTCAGGTTGCCGGTGGTTCCCCCAGCCTCACAGGACTTATGGCATGTCCCGGATCGCCTCTACGGGGTCTGCGGACTGGTTTTGAATGTCGGATTAGGGCGAGCTCGGCGGAGCTCACGAGAGGCACAACCTATTCAGCCACGTTGCTGGCCACGCCCCCCTGCACCTGACATTTTTGTGAGTTCAATTGTGAAGCTCTGTCTCTAACTGTAAACAGCTACAATTGCAAAAATGGTTGTTGGGAGTAAGAGAGCAGGTACGAGCTGTAGCTTTCTTATCAAGTGTCACCAATACCATATTGTAGGAAAGTGAAGTCTTATATAGTGATGCTGGTTAGACTTCACTATACAATACTCTCACAATTTTCCAAAGATGGTCCTTGAATTCACAATATTAATTCCTTAGCTCAGTTCTGGTAGAGTGGCAAAGAGCAGTCAGGCTTTACTAGGAGAACATGTGTTAAGCATTTCAGAGTACCAATATGGATGATAAGTATTTGACAAGATTCAAAAGAAATCCTGCACCACTTTATGAAAATAAAGTAGATTTTTATGTACATTTAGACAACAAATCTGTTGTACTTGAATGGGTGTATGGTGGAATTTACTGTAAAAACTTGGAGTGAAGGACTAGGACTGCCTGCATTCCATGTTCCTGATGACCTGCAAGTGTTCCAGTGAAGTCAGTTACTTGTGTGCTGGCTAAATGATAGCTGTGCTCTTGTAGGAAGCAACCTTGGACAAAATAAGTACTTTACCTCACCCTGTTTGCTGTGCCATCATTCGGGGTTACAAGTTACAAGAAAAAAGAAGTAAATTGGATAAGTATAACTGAAGTAATAGATTGTAGAAGCAAAATTAAATTAGTGCAAAACAATACTGCAACACTTTAGCGTTGCGGTCAATGGGAAAAAGCACTAGTGACAATCAGACACTTTACGGGTCGAGTTGCATGGAACCCACGGAGGGTTAAGGTTATGCGGGTCCCAGGACCAAGCCACGACAGTTGGTTTGATTTTACCCGGCTCAAGAAATCCGGGTGACGCTAAATGATAGCTGTGCTCTTGTAGGAAGCAACCTTGGACAAAATAAGTACTTTACCTCACCCTGTTTGCTGTGCCGTCATTCGGGGTTACAAGTTACAAGAAAAAAGAAGTAAATTGGATAAGTATAACTGAAGTAATAGATTGTAGAAGCAAAATTAAATTAGTGCAAAACAATACTGCAACACTTTAGCGTTGCGGTCAATGGGAAAAAGCATTAGTGACAATCAGACACTTTACGGGTCGAGTTGCATGGAACCCACGGAGGGTTAAGGTTATGCGGGTCCCAGGACCAAGCCACGACAGTTGGTTTGATTTTACCCGGCTCAAGAAATCCGGGTGAAGAGATGTCCTGGCTGTCCTGGGTGCTGAAGCGGGAGCCTCGGGTGAACTGGTTTTACTGCTGACCCGGTGCTGGTGAGAAATGGGGTGCAAACAGTCGACAATGGGGCCACGGCTGGTGTTAGATTAAGGTATTGCGGTGTTCCCTCCAGTTGCAGCTTTGAATTAAGGTTGTGGTTGCTGAGCTGGCTGCCAAAAAAGCCTTGGCAGTGGTAAGGTCGGCAACAAATAATTTCGACATCTGGTGGTCTGAGGGAAAACGGTAGCTTCCTTAAACGTGCTGGAGGTCAGGACTACATTTTCCACAATGCACAGGACCAACCACCTTTGGGCAATCCCTCGGAGGACCGAGGGATTGCTTGGTTCCAATACGTTGTTTTTACCTGTGGTATGCAGGGGACTAGTGCCACTAGTCCAGAGGAGTCTGGAGTGCCTTTAGCCCTCAAAGGGGTCCCTCATTCTGAGGGAGCCGGTCTTTGTTTCAGGACGAGTTGCAGTTGTGCTTTTCCAGGAATGTTGCCACAGGTGTAGAGTGTCACACCTTTGGTTGTGCAGCTCCTGTTGTTGCAGACTCTGGCTCTTCTGTGTTCTTTGTTGCAAGTCAGATTAGAACTGAGGTTCAGGTGCCAATTTTTTTACCTAGATTTAGGGGCGTTAGGGGTGTAGGTGGAAGTGGCCAATGGGCTTCTAGCCCCAGCGGCTAATCTGCCCCTGAGGTGACCTCATCTCCGGGGTGTGTCACCTCATCTACCCATAACCCTCAATTCTGCCACTTTTAAAAATGGCAGAAACCTTCCTTCTCTCTTCTAAACATGGGTCAGGTATAGGGTCATCTAATAAGGACCTCTAAATCGGGGGCATAAAAGAAGAAGCAGAAAGTGTCAGGATGATCAGGCTTCAGTAAAAGTCTAAAAGTAAAGTAAATACGTGTTTAGCATAAAGCTTCACACTTGCAAGATCAGGGCAAGCAGAGAGGTCTGTACCTATCAAATCTAAAGGGAATCTCTCCCTACCCCTAATAATGAGAACACCAATAAAAATAACAGAAGATTCAGAAACGCCTTATCTCCATTTGCACCACCAGGGACCAATCAGTTCACATCATATCGAACTAACACTTAGTTTCTCAACCTTGAACATGTTGCCATCCTGGTACATGATGAACAAAAGGTCTCTTTTGACCATTGTTCCTCCACGTTTGCTGCCCAGTTTCTCTCCAAGCCTCTCTATCAGCCGTCTAATACAAACAATAAGCCTTTCTCTAGCTAATTTAGAGCTTTATAATAAACCTTCAAGCAAAAGATAAAATATGTTGGCGAAACAAAATACATTTCAACTGAGGCCTGTAGTCAGGCTAATTTAAATGAGCATTTAATGTGCACTTTGAATACACGGTTATACATTCACACGTGTAGCTTAGGACAACTGCAAAACATGAGCAAATATATCTTGGTGTGTAAGTGTAAAACATGATTAAAGAAATACAGGGCTTCTTGTTTAAACTGCATATTAGTGCACACATATATAAATCTCTAGTCTACAGTCAATATATTTTAATAATGCATTTAAATGCTTCACACATGTTAGTAAAGTTAAGGTACACAGTCAATATAATGTGAAATGCATGTATATAATTGCATCTCAGTGACTTGTAAGGGTGGAGTCTAAATTGCGCTGCTCCGCGTCTTAGACCTTTCTATCAGCAATCCTCTCATCCGAGTCCAGGCTTCCTGGTTTTCAACCAAGGCTACAGACTGGTCAAAAGATTTTGGGCCAGATGTACAAAGGTTTTTTGCATGCGCAAACAGGTTTTAGACCCGTTTCCCCCCGCGACTCAATATTAGGAAGGGGTTTTCCAAGGGCATCCCTTCCTAATAGTGACTCCTTAAGCTACATAAGAATGTTTTGTGACCCCAATTGCGGTCGCAAAACACTTGCAGTTTACCACCCTTCTCAGAAGGTTGGTAAAGCATTTGCAAACGGGAAGGGGTCCCCAGTGGACCCCTTCCCATTTGTGAATGCATGCGCGAATATTTTTCAAGGGCAGGCAGTGGTCCCAGGGAGGACCACTGCCTGCCTTAAAAACATTAAACGGCTAAGTTTCATTTTTCTTTTTTAAATGCATCCTGTTTTCCTTTAAGGAAAACGGGCTGCATTTAAAAAAAAAACCTGCTTTATTTAAAAGCAGTCCCAGACATAGAGTTCTCCTGACCCCAGCAGGCCACCATCCCTGGAGTGCCAGCCATACCCAATAGGGTTGCAAATTGCGACAGCCTCCTTAGTGTGCATTAGGCATGCAATTTGTGACCCCATTGGGAATCACAAACAGTGTCTTAGACACTGTTATGCATCCCAATTAGCGAGTCGCAAATTGCGAGTCAACTCGCTAATTGGCGGGTCGTACATCCGGGCCTTTGTCTTTATGGATGAGACTATTATTTCAGTCACTTCTCCCATTAATGAGGTCGGAGGACCTTTCCTGGGGGTTTTCCCCCCTAAGTTCCCACCAGTTTTCTTCTCTGACTGCGATTCCTTCTTTGGATTTTCCTAGTCAATCCACGCAGACTCCTCAAATACCTTTGTGCAGTGAATGGGATGGCTTATCCCTATGCCCCCGCAATACTCCTTTTGAGTACTGACTCACCTGCAAGTTTAGCCTGCAGTTCAGCTTTCATAGCCCTATGCTGTATCTAGCAAACAGATAATGACTCAGCCACAGCCATTCTCTCTGCCCTGTACCTAAGAAATCAATTTGCCTTTGCAGCATTTGCTTGCTTTATAAAGTTCCCTGTCATATTCTGTTTTTCAGGGACTCTATACCTCAGCCACACCTCATTCACTAACACCCATAGCTTTCTCTTGCTATGCTATGAGCACTCCCACTGGTACTTTGAATTTGGTAGAGTGGAACTTGCAAACGGTTTTACCCTTAACTTATGAAAGAGAACTCCAACTCCAGGCCAACTCCATCTCTCGGTCGACAGATCTTTGCCACCGTGCTAGAATGGAGAGCAAATCAAAATCCTCAACTTACAACAGTTTGAAGTTCAGAAATGATGAGATGGTTGCTAAGTTTTAAAAGTTGTATTTTTCATTAAGGAATTAGCAATAGTTAATGTTTAAAAAAAATTCAAATTAATCAGAAATTCCCAGCTACAGAATTATCAAGAAAAATTGGTTAGAGGGAGCATAGAAAATGACAGCGTGTTACATGAGGGAAGTATTCTCTATCCTAAACTAACAGGACCTAACCTAAGATGAAACCCATAAAGAATTCCTTTTGGACAAGATCAAAGATTCGAAGCATCATCAAATAGTTGCAAAAGAGAGAGAACTCCTCATTAAGAGTAGTTAGAAAAAATCTGCAGAGTTCCCTGACAATTGCAGTAGCAACCATAAATCCAAGGAAAAGGACATTTAATCACTGAAGTAGCGATGATTTAACATAAGGAAGTACGTCTCCTCGCAAATTGTAAGGAAACAAAGAAAAATCACTGTTAGCAGTAGCTCACAGCAATTCAGGCAAACACAATAAAAAAACAAAGGAGGATGGCAGGGTAGGAGTGCATAGAAAGAATGCATTGATTGATGTATATATTGGTTTGAATAGAATTGTATAGCATTCCTTCTCTAACTAGGAACATGTGTTGCATAAAAATATGTTGCAAATACAGGTGATAAAATGATCTTTAACCAATGAAAAAGGATCTTCCTATGGTCCATCACCTCTCCTCTTTGTTCCCATGGAAAGCATGCGAGTTGACATACGGTTAAATTAAGACTTCTAAAGCTTTCCACAGTTGATACATTTAGTGAATGTTCTCACGAGAACCCTCAGTAAGCCTATTCTATTAGTTGTTTATAGTGCCACTATTCAATAGACTAGTCTAATAAATAGAACATTTTCTATTTGCAGTGTCCTGGTTAGATCATGAGAAATGTTTTCTACAACAAGCTTTAATTCTACTAAACATTTTATTAATTATTCATACATAGTAGGTGACTCGTTTTAATACGATGAATTCATATGGTGTGAAGAAAGAAAAAAATACATGTTCTCGAAGCTGCACATTTTCTGACAATGACACATATTACAGTTAAATCCTGGAATAGATCAGTAGTTCTAAAAGGCATTTTTATTGAAGGGAATTAGAAGGAGAGGAAGAAAATATATATATGAGGCCTAGTCATGTAAGCACGTTGAAAATAGGAGCTTTCTGTCGGCTAATAAGCTGCACATTTGTTTTTAAACATTTAAGAAATGCACATTTCTAACGTTTTGTTTTTGTTAAGCATTCTCAACGTTATTCTCCCACGAAACAAGGTAGAGATTCAAGTTTAGTATGCCTGAACTCAGAATGTTAAAATACATCTTTTAGTGAAGATGATTTTTACATTCTGTGTTTGAAAATACCACTTTTAGAAAGTAAGTATTTTCTTGCTCATTCATCCCGTGTGCCTATGCTGGAATGTGGATTGCCTGTCTGGGTTTCGGATGACAGAAGGCTTGGCAGCAGGCGGGCTCCAGATAGTCTAGGTAGGGTCAGGAAAGGGCTGCAATGGGGGAAGAGGGAGGAGATTTCCTTGCACCTCAAAGAGCCTGGTCTGCCTCTGACAATGCAGTCACCACCTCCTGCCAGGAAGTCACACCAGAGAAGCCAGAAATGGTTCTGGCTGGGCACAGATACCCTCTGCCTAGAGTATCAAAGGATTTTTGGATACAAATACTGGGGCCTAAACCCCTGAACTTTAGAACTCATCTGGATCAAGAAGACTCCCAAGAAGAAGAGCCGGAGAAGCTGCGAAAAGGAAGGACTGCTTTGCTGGGCTGACCTTCAGTGGCTGCTTCTGTCTTGGGCAGTGGAAGGCCTGAACTGGACTTTCTGCAACCCAATTTGTGAATCTCTCCAAGGGCTTGAGGTAGAGCTTGCCCCCTGTTCATGAAGTCTCAGGAACAACAAAAGACTTCAAGCTCTTCTGCCCGCAGCACTGGGGACTGTGTGTTTTGTGCTGCAAACAGAGAAAAAGCAACTTGACATCTACGACGACGCTGCCGACTCCGTGTCCTGAAGGCACTGCAGAGGGCACCACCGCAACACGACCTGGTCTCACCGTCGTTGCCTGTTGACGCCGCCACCGAGCCGCTGCTTACATCGCAACTTGTGGGCATCGCCTCGCTTCACGCTGAAGAGTTGGCATCGCAGAGAGCAACACCGTGCCATGACCTTGGTCTCACCGACGACGCCTGTTGACGCCACCAATGAGCCGCTGCTCGCACCCCGATCTGTGGGCACCGCACCCGCACCACACCGCCTCGCTTCACGCCGAATCTTTGGGACCGCAGAGGGCACCGCCACAACGCCGCACCACGACCTTGGTCTCACCGACGACGCCTGTTGACGCCACCAATGAGCCGCTGCTCGCACCCCGACCTGTGGGCACCGCACGCTGCACCGCCTCACTTCACGCCGAAGCTTTTACACCGCAGAGAGCACCGCTGCAATGCCACAACGTGACCTTGGTCTCACCGACTGCGCCTGTTGATGCCGCCACCAAGCCCCTGCTCGCACCATGACCTATGGGAACCGCACTCTGCACTGCCTCACTTCACGCCGAAGCTTTGGCACCGCAGAGAGCACCGCCGCAATGCCGCACCGCGACCCTGGACTCACCGATGCCTGTTGACGCCGCCTCCGAGCCGCTGCTCGCACCGCGACCTTTGGGCACCGCACTCCGCAGCGCCTTGCTTCATGTGGACGCCTCGGCCTGCCTGATGCCACTCCATGCCAAAATCAACGCCGCTGCTTGCACCGTGGTTCAAGGGCACCGCTCGTAAGTCACCTGACACACCGCCACCTTGGCCTACCGACGTCGGTACCATCGACTACAGCGCTTCAGCAACAACGATGCTGCTGCTTGCACCGTGACCCGCTAGCACCGTGGCGAGCACTGCCTTCATCTCGCACCGCGACCCTGGTCTCACCGACGACGCCATCTGATGCTGTCACCGAGCTGCTGCTCGCACCGCGACCCGGGGGCACCGCACCGCTGCACGTCGCACCGCAGCACCCGATGCCTTCCAGCGCCAGCGCTCTTGATTCCATCGGAGAGGAGCTCGACCTGCAACACGAGTGACTTCAAGGATCTCAACGCCCTGCATTTCTCACAGGTACTGTTTGCGGGTCTTCCCGGTACCGTAGCTGGCCCGCGACCCCGCGACTAGTCAGAATTGTTGGATTTGTTGTTCACGACGCCGTGATAGCCCCGGACAGAGCTATCGGCATCAAGGAACTGTGTTTGAAACTTATTTTGATAACTGCAGATTTTTAAGTATAGTATTGTGGATTTTTATTGTAATTGGTCTTGCCTTAAAGTATATATACAAATATTGGCTATTTTTCTAAACTGGTGTGGTATCCTTTTGTAGTGCGTACACTGTATTACTGTTGGTTATGTGCAAATGCTTTACACATTGCCTCTAAGATAAGCCTGACTGCTCGTGCCAAGCTACCAAGGGGATGAGCAGGGGTTATTTTAGGAGTGTAACTCCCTTATCCTGACTAGAGTGGTGGTTTGTGCCCCACTTTGACGCAAGTCTCAGCTAGCCAGAAATCCAATTTTTAACAGTCAGCTACAACTGTTCTGGATATGGAGGCTGCATTCATAAACTTTGTGTTGGAAAGGTTTTGAAAGAATCATAAAACATGGAGGGACCAGACTGCCTGGCTTACAAACACACAATTCACCCAGATGATAAATGCACTGCATAGTGTAGTTGAAAGTGTTTATTTTTCGCTATTGTTGTCGCAGCCAGTGCTGTTGATCTCTAGACATGTATTTCAGGACATATATGTCCTTCTTCAGTAGAGAGTAGCAAGTTTAGTTTTGGGGGTGTACCATTGTGTTGAAGTAGTGTGGTCAAGGAAAAGGGTCACTGTGCTCAGTATTTGATTTTGAATGTGCTTTATTATTGGCAATACAGGAAATCACAATAATTTTTCATCTCTTTCGTGTGTTCCTCTTCTTGTAGGGTCTTACTCTTCGGTCTCCTCTGTTGAGCCCCATTCGCGGTTGCCCCTCGAACACAAAGGAAAAGGCTCAGGTAAGTGTTTTCTTTTTACAATTTACTCAGGGGGGAAAGTGTGAGGGATAAATGATAGTTATGTAAAATGTGTAGAGAAGGGATGGAGGTTGGAGCAACCAAAGACAAAATAGAGGAAATCTGTTCCCTTTTTTTATTTATTTCTTTCTCACAAATGTTTTACTTTTCTGCATCCCTTTTACCACTCTTCCTTCCCTCTCGTCCCTCTGTGTCTAAGCCCCTTTTCAAATGCCCGTAGGCGTCCACGCACCTGGAAGAGCCACTTCCCTCCAGGGCAGTGGCGTGGTGATTCCACAGTTACAATCTGTTCTCTCTCTGCTTCGGCTTTTCTTCCTCCTCTGGGTGCGGGCATTCTGCTTGCCGACAGACTGCGATTCTCCTTGGACTTCGGTTCTCTTTCCTCAAAGGTTGTTGGGTCCTCTTCTTTCGTTTGGTCTTTTCCGCAGAATCCTTCCTTTTGCGATTCCGTCCCGTGCACAGTTGAATCCGCTATCTACTAACCCACGGGTACTCATAGTACGGCCCGCGGGCCAACAGCGGCCCGGCAAGCCTTCCCTGGCGGCCCGCGGACCTTGCACATATTGTACCAGCGTTTTAATTATTATTATTTTTTTTAAATAGTGTCTGCCAACACAAATTGCAGAAGCGCGACTCGGAGACTGCTGCTCTGTGGGGGCCGGCCGGGCGATTCCTGCCGTAGTTAGAGTGGAGCAGGGGCGCTAAGAGGTGAACAACAGAGCCTCATTAACATGTTAATGGTCTTTTAAAGACCTGTTAATGCGCTCGGTGCGGCTGTCTGTGTGTGTGTGCTCCAAAGCTGTCTCAGCCCGGGCTGACACAGAGGCAGGGTGAGATGACAGAGGGAAAGGGAGGGAGAGGGAAAGAAAGTGAGACAAAGGGAGGGAAAGGGAGACCGAGTGAGAGAGGGAAGGAGGAAAAGGGAAAGGGAGGGTGAGGGAGGGAAAGGGAGTGGCTTTACTGGCTACCCTCAACCAAAGTTAAAGGTTTGGAACAAGAATGAACTATAACTGGTATAGCCTGCAGGATTGGTAAATTAGAGCTGAAAGTAGGCGATAAAGTTATCATGGCAGCATTACGAATTTTAAAATGCTTATCTTTACTCATATTTAACTATGTGAAGTTTAGGAGGGTGCCATGTGCTTTACTGCAGAGTCCCTTGCACTTGAGTCTACTGCATTCAAGATCCTATTAGCTTTGATTCAAGAATAGTTTCTGCCTAATACTAATACACTGGTAATAAATGTGAATTCTTCTTACTGCAGGCAAATTATGGAACAAATCAAGGAGTGCGGAATCCCTGAAGTTGAGACAAAGTGAGGGAGGGAAAGGGAGACCGGGTGAGGGAGTGAGAGGGAAGGAGGGAAAGGGAAAGGGAAAGGGAGGAAGGGAAAGGGAGGGTGAGGGAGGGAAAGAGAGTGACAGTGAGGGAGTGAGGGAGGGAAAGGGAGGGAGGGAAAGGGAGTGAGAGAGGAAAAGGGAGACAGAGTGAGGGAGTGAGAGAGGGAAAGGGAGACAGAGTGAGGGAGTGAGAGAGGGAAAGGGAGACAGAGTGAGGGAGTGAGATAGGGAAAGGGAGACAGAGGGAGGGGGACAGAGTAAGGGAGAGTGAGAGAGGGAGGGAGAGGGAGGGAGAGAGAGAGAGAAAGAGAGCGAGAGAGAGAGTTGTCTGGTGGCTCAGTGGACGAAGGTGTCCGCTGCAGGGACCAGTGATCAACCTCATGGTCAGTTTTTTTTGGTTAGTCTAGCCCCGCCCCCGCCCCCTCCCCCACTGGCTCCGCCCCCACTGGTGCGGCCCTTGGACACAAACCACACTGTAAATTTGGCCCCCGAGAGAAAGTTTGTGAGTACCCATGTACTAACCCAACGCCCCCTCCGCCCCGCCTTCTTGAAGCATGTCATCGTCCCTGGCGTCTGCCCTCAGCTCCGTCTTAATAGGGCCGCCTGCTGTTTCCCCATTCTCCGCTTCTTGCTGACAATAAAGCGGCCAGGTGGAAAAAGGGGACTGTAAATACAGGAGGGGAGAGATGTATGAAGGAATGACATCGCGTTCCGTCTCCTCTATCCCTCTATCTAATACAGGAGCCATCTGACAGGGGGGTACTGGCAATGCTGCTCCCAGTTTTGCTACTTTTCTGTACCACTCCCAGAGCGCAGGTGCATCCCAGAGCACATCGGCCCCTCTACTTAACAAAGAGCCAGTCACAAAAGGGGGAGGGAGCACGCTGCCTGGCATATCAGCACACACTTTCTCCAGATCCACTGTGGGAAATGCAGTAATTTTTATCAAACTCGCTTCAGTTGAAAGTCTTTAGTGTTCACTATTGTTGATGCAGCTCCGTCTTAGTAAAGAAGGTACATTACTAACTTTTTGTACCAAGTGTATTTTAATATTCAATGAATATTGACATTTAATTCCTATTTAGATGTATTGGGCCAATTCACCAAGGCATGTCAGAATACTTTAAAGATCCCGTAGAGCAGGAAGGACTCTCTCCTCCATAATTAGAGCTATTACTTGCATGCGCAGGCTCACTTTGCAAATTTCTTGTACCACGCTATGCCTTTCCAACTGCTCATCTTGATCGAGATAGATATTGCCAGCCCAACTCCTCATAATACGATTCTGTGCATTTCCATCATTCGACCTGTGAATGTGCTGAATACTGTGAGATATACATTTTTGGTCTGGAACAGATTGGGACACCAGGACAACCCTTATGTACAAGACCATGGTAGGTAGGTGTTTTCAGCGCTAACTGCTGCAGATTCTTGGCGACCTTTATCCAGTAGATCGCTGTAACCCATTAACCCCTATTAATGGAGCCCACACACTGTTGGATACTTTTCTGTACTACAGACTTCATGGAACACCCAAAGCTACTACTTCTACATTTCCCTCCCTGCCTCCTGCACTCACGGCATTGATAACACTAATTGACTCCTCATCCTCCCCCCCAAAAAAATTGATGTCCCAGTTATACTCCGCTATGCAGACGTAGGCACCCATATGCGCTCATAGGCCCAGGGTGTAAAGCAGGCCTGGTTGTAAAATTCCGCTCCATTTGTGGAGTTTTGCCCTCCCGACGTAGAGCGCAGAGTTCCGTCGAGATTTGTCAACGTGGGCGGTTGCGGCAGGTCACTACCACTCGTGTTGAGAAGCCCGCTGCTCGCGTTGAGGAAGCTGATGCTCAAGCATAACATATACTCAAGTGGCATAAAGAAGCAGCGCCCTCTTGCGGTTCGTGCTGATTTTACAGTGCGGGACAAACTACTGGCGCTAAAAATCAGCATGAGCTGCATGACTTATAGCACTCCGCAGCTTGCAGAAATCCTTAGAGCGCGGAGCAGTTTTTTCGGCACTTCACGGAGTTCCACGTAGCAGAACTCTGCCCAGTTCTAGTGAAAAGGAGTGTCTACTTGCAAACTCCCTTGACCGTTGAGCAGTGACATTTCTGTTGTGCACAGACCTAAACTCCCTCCCCTAATTACAGACTGATATTAATTCACATCAAATTCTTGCACAGAATTGACCACACTCCTGCAGCGCTCCTCAGGTTGAAACTGTCTGATAATTCGAATTGCATTAGATGTAGAGATTTAGATGCTGCCTTTCTCCAACTACGGTTCGGAACCTCAATGCATTGACCGTGCTGCAAGCCGAAAAAGAGAGTGGTGATTCACCGATGGAAAGGCAGCCCCCCTCCGGTTAAGGGATGTCTTTTGTAGTGAACAGCTGAATATGTATTGGATTCTGATGCTGGCCAGATCAAGGCCCAGTGACATATGGACCCAGTTTTGTATTTATCTTCTACAGCACCCTGAGATAGTGACTGAGGTGACAGCGGCCACCACACATCATCATGATCCCCCGTATGACACAGATGTGAGAATCGACCTGCCCCATGAGGATGAGGCCCCAGTGAGCTTGTCACTGCCATTATATCATTGCTCTGCGTAGGGGTTAGCCGTGGTTTTTAGAAACAGCTGATGTTTAAGACTTGATTGTTCCTGTGTTTTATTTAATAGATATTGGTTGCTGATTAACACTGTCTGCAGGGGTTAGATGTTTTTCTTATTCCTAATTTGAAATGTCAATAAACAAATTAAAGCATACTTTAAAGAGTCCTGCAGGAATACTACTTGACATACTCCAAGGTGCCTTTATGACTAGGTACCAATAATTCCAATGATGGTGCTAGGTACAGTGCATTCATGCCAGGCTAAACAACGCTGCTTTTTTAATGAGCTAGAGAAGAAAAACTCGCAAATGTGAACATTTATTCAACTTCTGTGTAGGATTATGATTGAGGCGCAACCTACCTGTTTTCAGAACTGTACCCTTGTAGTGTGTTTGTAATCTAGTCATGCTTGTACTTCTTATACCTTGTGCCTGGGAAAGGGCTGGCACAGCTTTTAGTGCTCAATGTCTCCTTATAATGGAAAACATAAAATGTAACATTTTTCCATTTTTGTACAGGATACCGGGGTTTGCAAAACGAAGGCTCAACGTGCTACCTGAACAGCATCCTACAATGTCTCTTCATGACTCCAGAGTTCACTAATAGCATCCTCAGGTATTCAGAGTTCATTGCTACCTGCCGTGTGGCATGCTATATTTTTCAGTGTCCTCTTCACACACTGTGCCCTCCTTTTTGGGTGCATCGTACCTGGTCACACTGAAAAACAAATTCAAATTCAGCTTTATTCGATTTTTTTTTTTATACAATAAAAATCGTAAAAGCACAATTAAAAGAAACATTTCACTTTTATTGCACAGTAAATTAAATAAATATATATCAGGCAAACAAGAGTTACATAGCTTTAAATCTTTACATTGTATTCCTGTATCTAATAACAGTCTTTGAACATGAGGAAATAGCCATTATAATCCATTGATTTTCTAAAGATTGTAACTTCAGGTAAGCTATTCTGCATTGTCTTAAGTCCATACTCTTCAAAAGTGGTATTAAAAACCTTTTCCTAGGAGAAGTATAAAATTTACAAAATAAAATAGTATGCATCGTGGTTTGGGTTGAAATGTCATCACACGGACATGGGAGTAGGTTTCTCGACCAGTCATTAACTTCTGGAAAGGTAATCAATCTATGGAAAGTCTCAAAGCGAAAGCGGGTTAAAAGCATAAAAACAAAACTTCCCTGTATCTGTTCTAAATAGGGTTGTATACCTGGGCATATTGTCATCAAGTGGTTATCCATGACAGTTTTTTTTAACTCTCTCTTTGAGCCATTGCTTATTCTCTAGATAGGTCAAACAATCTGTTTTTAAGGTTTTACTAAGGATTGTTACCATGATCTCTGGAGTTTCAAAGAATTCAGAATGGCCAATTTCATTCGCCATATTTTTTGTTTAAAGTTTATTGAAAATGAGATTGTAGCATACATAAGGAGAATAATCGTATACATTATAAAACAAAAATACAATCTATTATTGATAAAAGGGTGGAAGGGAGAGGGAAAGGGGGTATATCTTAATAAACAGTATGAATAAGAAAAATACCTGAATTGTAAATCTATTACATCAACAAGAAACATTAATGAGTAAACTATGGGGCATAAACTCTAAAATTGCAAAACATTGAAAAGGTAAAAGGAGTAATAACAAACAGCATATCCGGAAATGAAAATAAAAAGACAACAAAGGATTTATGGAGGTTTCCGGACTGGGTAGTAACAAAGGTGGCTGAAGATAAAGCTATATCCGTTAGGTAGGAGGAAAGAAGAAGCCATAAAAGATCTCTCTTAATGGAAAAGATAAAGGAGTGACATTGTTCGTGTCTAATCTGTGATAGAAAAAAACGCATTCCACCAAGCTCTGAAAGAAACGTTATCAGCTTGTTTCCTATTTGAAGTTATTAAATGGAGGGCTATTGCTAGTAATAAGTCAATTAATGATGGGTTAGGGGTTGGAGGCGGCCAGGAAGGTGATAAGGAGCCTAAAAAGATGTTGAAAAAAGGGATTTGGGTGTTGAAAATGTTATTAATTTGGGACCAAACTAATTGCCAAAAACGAGAAAGAGAGGGGCAATCAAAAAGCATATGTCTTAGATCGGCTGAGGGACCTTTACATGACCAGCAGGCTAAGGAAAAGTCTCTGGAGAATGAGGCCAATCTGGCTGGGGTGAAAAGGAGGCGTTTGTGAATAAAGTAAAGAGTCTGAGAAGTATTAGCTGCTCTTGACGTTTTATGAATTTTTAACCATAATTTGTCCCAAAAGGGGGTAGACCAACATTCTGAAAGATCTGTTTCCCAGGCCAATTCAGACTTCACTTTAACCCTGTCAGAGGAGAAGAACAATTTTTTTTATTTTTATTTTTTTAAATTTTATTTGTCAACTTTTTTATTGAGCATACAATATTTATACATTACATGCATATCCGTAAGGCAAGTGTCAGCAAAGTAACGCTCAGTAAATTCCACCAACATAACAAAGCCAAAGGTCATGCTGATCAGTATAAGGATATGAGCACCATACATAATACAGAATGGAATGAACTTCTTTCAAGTGCATCAACCCCCCCACCCCCAGCATTCCAGAGTATGATGTTAATGTCCGAGCATAACAAGGAGTCCTGATAACAGTGTTCTCAGTTACGTGGCTCATTCAGAGTCTGTATCAGTACAGGTCAATAAGTACTCCCGCAGAGGGGCCCAGACATCCTTGGGACGTGACGAGAGTGGCAGCTCTTCTGCATAAGTTTCCAGCTGATCCCTACAATACACCATGTCCTTTAACCAGCTGTCCACTTTTGGGTGCATCCGACCATCCCACGTGAACAGAGTACGCCTTTTCGCCAGGAGCAGGGACAACTGTATAAACTTCCCCACCATACCTTGAGGCTGAGGACCGTGACCTAGCAGACACAGCGTCGGGGTATTGTGTAACGCTACTCCTGTCATATTGGTAATAAGAGCTAGAACTTTCTCCCAGTATTAAAAAACCTGCTGGCATTGCCACGCCATATGTATGAAGTCAGCCTCCCCCATCCCACAGCGTTTACACTCATCAGTCGCCCTGAGGCCAATTCTCCATAGCCTGTGTGGTGTATGATACGTCTGGTGGAGAAATTTGAGGTGAATAATACGGAGCTTACTGTTGGGTGTTAGGCACCTCGTTATCAAGCATATTTTCATCCATTCCTCCTCTGTTATGGGGGGATCTGCCTTAGTATTCCAGCGTGCCAAACTAGCTGCAGCGTTGTGCGGGGTGTCTTTCTGTATGGCTCTGTACAATTTGGTAACTAGCTTCTTTCTCGTTGGGGTCGTGAGTAGCAGTTGTAAAGCCGACAATGTTCGTGGTTCATCCGGGAAGCAGCGGTAGTGTTCCTTGATCGCTCGGCGCAATCGATAGCAGGTAAACTGAAATAGTAGTGTATGGTTGTGTATGTAAGATAAATCATCCCCTGTAAGGTATGTGCCCTCTGGGAACAAATCACTCATATGCTCAATACCCGCCTCACGTAGTGCCAAAATAGAACCCCGATCTTGTGCTATGGACAATGCGGCATGTCCCTCTAGGGGCAATGCCAGCGCATATAAGGGGAGTTTGTGCGTACGTCGGCCAATCGCCTGCCAGACCGCCGCCGTAACATCAAGCGTATTAATCTCTGTCCTGGGTGTACGTCTATGTATGTGCGTAAGGAAGCCCCGCAGTGGGATAGGGTGGGCGTCCCCTGCTTCCACTGCCACATGTGGAATGTAGTCGTGTGGTCTATACAAATAGTAGGCATAATGGGCTTGACAGCAGAGATAGTATAGATAAAGGTCTGGTGCATTAAACCCACCTCTGTCGTACGGTAGCGACAGCGTACGCCAGCTTATTCTCGGTTGCTTAGTACCCCAGACAAGGCGCAACTATTGCGTTTGAAGAGTTTGAAAAAAGTGTTTAGTCAATGGAACCGGTACATTGCAAAACAAGTATAAAAACTTGGGTAGGACTACCATCTTTATAATGGAAATCCGGTCCGATAGTGAAAGCGGCAGACGGAGCCATTGGTCTATCTGTGCGACCAGCACTGTATACGCCGAACCATAGTTATCGGCAACGACCGTTGCAGGATCCCTATGAATCCAAACGCCTAAATACGTCACAGGGTCCGCAGACCAAACCAGTGGGTACTCGACTGTGGGGGGGTGCGGTTGCTGCTGTCAGAGGTATGATGACAGATTTGTCCCAGTTTATATTAAGGCCAGAGAACAGGCCGAATTTCACATATTCACGGAGAACAGGGGCCAAGTATTGTTGCGGTTCGCGGATATATAGGACCATATTGTCCGCGTACATTGAGATCCCTACCGGTCGATTGTGAAAGTTGAGAGCAGCCGCTCTATGTACCTGCCGAATTTTGCATGCCAGAGGTTCTAGCACAATGGCGAAAAGGAGTGAGGATAGTGGACATCTCTGGCGCGTGCCCCGTCCAACATCAAAGGGATCAGATGTGTCCCCTCCCACTCGAACCCTCGCGGATGGTCCTGTGTACAGTACCTGAATCCAGCGCAAAAAAATTGGGGGGAAACCCATGCGTCGCAGAATGTGCAACATGTATCGCCATTCAATAGAATCAAATGCCTTGGCGGCGTCTAATAGGACCGCCACGGCTTGTAGATCTGGATTCAGGACATGCAGCAAGGCGAAAATGGTACGCAAGTTAAGGGATGTAGAGCGTTCAGGAATTAATCCAGCCTGGTCTGGGAGCGCTAGTAATAGGAGAAGAAAAACAAATTGCTATATAGAGAAGCAGCCGATGAATTAATCGATAATAAAGGAAAGAGATTAGAACATCTGGTAGGTATGTTAGGGTGAAGTGGTAAGAAAAGAAGATATTGTGAAGGAGGAGGGAGGAGTGAGTCATACTGAGATATACAGGAAGGTAAAGAGAATTTTAATTGAAGATCTGAGAAGAATAAAGGAGTACTATTAAATACCAATTGTGAAATCCATAGTAAACCCTTGAGTCTCCAAGTTTTCCAATAAATAGTACGGCGCTTGATGCGTAATAAGTGATTGTGCCGGATAGGTTGTTGTTCTAATGAGATAGAAGAAGGATAAGAGGGTGGAAGAAGGGGAATCAATATTTTACGTGTATGTTAGATCACGAGGGGACGGAAAGAAGAGATATTATTAGTAAAAACAAGAGCTTCATTAAAATGGAAAGGGGCTATTAAGTGTTTTTCAATATTCAATGAGAGAGGAGGATGAACACAATGATCCGGAGAGAGCCATCGAGAGGACTGTCGCAGAGAAAAAGCATAATGATATGATTTAAAATCAGGAAATTTGAGACCACTATAGATTTTGTCAGCTTTGAGAGCACTAAGAGCTATTAGAGGAGATTTATCTTTCCAAAGGAATTTGTTTAATATAGAATCAAGTTTTTTGAAGTAAAAATTAGGGATGTGGACTGGAATCATAGACAGAAGATAGAGAATAAGTGGGGAGAGCATCATTTTAATAGAATCTAGGCGACCCCACAGAGAGAGGAAAAATGGATGCCATCGGTCAATAGATGTAGATAGAGTTTTAGAAAGATTATCAAAGTTTTCTTTTAAGGTTTCTGGAATAGTGGGGGGAAACCATAAACCTAAATATTTAATTTTAGAGGTTTACCAAGAGAACCCAGTAGAGATAAAATCCTGTTTCAAACAAAGAACATTTAAAGGGGGAACTTCACATTTATCCTAATTAAGTCGATATCCCGATAATTTATTAAAGGTATCAACTTGTGAAAGAAACGCCGGAAGAGAAGTATAGGGGTTCGAACAATATAGAAGGATGTCATCAGCGTAAACAGACATTTTAACCTGGGCAGTGTCAATGTTAAAACCAGTAATTCTGTCATCTAATCTAATTTTCGTTATAAAAGGCTCTAAAGCACTAATAAATAAAAGATGAGATAAAGGGCAACCCTGACGAACTCCTCTGAAAAGAGGAAAATATTCAGAGGATTTCCCATTAACAAAAATAGAGGCCTTAGGGCTGAAATATAAACATTCGCCATATTTTTAATATAACTAAGCCAAGGTATATTAGCAGCCCTATCCAGTTTTAAACAATCCATAATGACATCATGATTAAAACCAGTCTCAATTGAAGCCCACACCTTGTGCCCTTGTGCAAAAGAGGGTTAATTCTAATGATATCGGAAATAAAAGGCAAACCAAGGTCGGAGTGGCAATTAAAAGTAGCAGAGGAGCTAGGAGCCAAGTAAAAGCATTTTCACAGCATTGTATATGTTGAACATCCGCAAATCCCCAAATACCTGCCCCGTAGATAGCTGTTGATAGACATTTGGATTTGTAGATAGCTAGTAACTCAGGGACAGGTCTGCAACCTAGTTTCCTAGAAAAATTAATCCTTGCACCTATTGCTCTTGAAAACATTAATTTTCTTGCCTGAATAGCGGCAGTCCAAGACCCAGTCCGATCAAAGTTAATCCCCAGAGAGGAGAATTTATCAGTGCTTTCAATTTTATTATTATTATTAATAAAAATGTCACATTTGTTACTCATTTTTTTCCACAATTCATTGTGTATGTCTTACTGATATTCACGTCTAGACCCCTATCTTGCATAAAATTAACAAAGTTAGTGAAAGTTCTTTTTAACCTTAATTGTGTTTGCGCCATTATAACTGCGTCGTCCGCATAAAGTAAGATCGGGACGGGAGTATTTTTAATGATCGGATAATCCTGCCGGTTTTCAATCAAATATTGGCCAAGACTATTCATATATAAAGAATAGAGAAAAGGGGCAAGTATACAGCATTGCCTCACTCCCTTTCTTATACGAAACTTAGCTGAGCACTCCCCCTGCCTCCCAAAACGAATCCTTGCCCCTGCCTTCCTATAGAATTCTTCATAACTAAAAGCAGAGGTGGATCAACTTCCATACCTTTAAGGACACGCCACAACTTTTCATGTTTTACGCAGTCAAACGCTGAACTAAGGTCAACGAATGACAAAAAAAGTTTTCCCTCCTTTGCTAATGTATATTTACTTATGATCAGGGTTCAATTAAGTCCTTGCTCTATCGTACCAAGCCCCGCTCGGAACCCATATTGCAGATTAGATAACACTCCTGTCTCTTCAGCCCATAATTGTAATTTATTTAAAATTACCCTCCCTACTACTTTCAGGAGGGAATCTAACAGGGAGATTGGACGATAGCACCATGGATCGTTTCTATCTCCCTTTTTAGGTCTCGGCCTGATCCAGCGCGTGCGTTGGTCTGGCCGAGCATTCAGTAGGTGCTCTGGGAAATGCTACTTTGCGGCTGCCGTCGGGTGCTCTCACTTTCTTAAAGAGCTCAGCAACAGCTCGCGCTTGTGCGGCGAAAGTGAGAGCACCCGATGGCAGCTGTGCACATCAAGTGCACGCACACAGCTCCCGTTTCCCCCCTTGATCGCGATCACTTTCACTTTTGCTGCCGCGCGCAGCTGATGCTTGTTTGACCCGCCTCCTGCTCGCGAGCTTTCTTGGTGCAGTGGACAGGCTTCCGGTGAGGTTTTAGATTCGGGTCGTTGCAGCGGATCTTGTTTTAAAAAAAAAAAGTCAGAATAGACCGGGTTCCAATGACGACCCCCTCAGGCACAGCATTTATTAATTTCTTGATGGCTTGCGGCTCTTACTCAGTACGGCCCTTTTGAGGTATTCAGCCGGCATCAGCTCTTCGCTCTCACTCCCGGATCAATGACTCACACATTTTCATTTTCAGGGGGCTTTAAAACGCAGCGCTTCCGCGGACTCCCTGTCCAGCGCAAATACAACATAGTGTGCAGAATATGTTATTCTGTTTGTTGGCATGTGTGCGAATCCTCCTCTCCCTTCCTACCCCTCTCGCTTACCCACCCCTTAGCTCTAAAAGAGATGATAAATAGATCCCTAAGGCATTATTGACTTTTACATATACTGCACTCCATGTGACTTTATCGAACTATCATCTAAAAATAGCTCCCACTTGCCTGTGTACTAACATTGCTATCTTTTTTAACCCCTTACCTATCAATCCACACAGTTATTGGCCTGGCAGTCATGGCAAAGTGCATTTAGAATCACTCAAAAAGCACCCAATTTGAGTTTTTTGTTTCAAATCTGTTTATTGAGAATACAAATCGAAAAAAAACAATACAGCAAGCAAGATTATCAGAAGACAGAAAAAAAGGAGAGGAAGAGAGGATCAAATAGAGAAAAGAGGAGAGGGCGAAGAGCAACATTAAGTATTTCAAAAGATCGGTGAGTGAAAGCTTAGGAAGCAAGGCCGTGGTGCGTCACAAGGCCATCATTGATCAAACGCATCGCCCTGGGAGAGGGCAAGGCTACCCTGCTTGTGGAAAGTGGTTAAGTGATGGAGGATTACAACTAAAGGAGGGAGCTGTGTAATGTATAGGCGTGGTGAACAAAACGT
The DNA here is from genome assembly GCF_964261635.1 of Lissotriton helveticus. Taxonomy (NCBI): domain Eukaryota; kingdom Metazoa; phylum Chordata; class Amphibia; order Caudata; family Salamandridae; genus Lissotriton; species Lissotriton helveticus. Next base: position 528,351,102 of record NC_136072.1, read on the forward strand.
CCAGCATCTAGAAACTGACACCCTCTACGTAGAAATGGCATGGCAATTTCAGTTTTTATCCACATTTAAAAATCAATACAGACAAGAAAATAAATGGTTTTTTGTGTGTATTTATCTGTAAAAATCAGAAAAACGGAAATCAGGGAGCCTCAGTTCTGTTATGTTACGTTATTAGTGTGTATAGTGGAGTGAGAGCAGAGTGTAAAATAAACTAAACATACTCACTTTTACCGATGTTCTGCCAAGGTTAGGACTTGTCATGAGGGTGTCAAGGTCCACTCACCTGAAAACTAGGACCTCTGCAGGTACAACGTGACTCCAACAATACCCTGATCACATAGACATTCACCTCAGACTGAGCTCAGATGATTTTCAAAAGGAGAAAAACGGTTGGGGAAGGAAGAAACACTCGAATCTGGAGAGGCTTCTTTGGTTTCATCTATTCTAAGTAGGGCTCTGGCACCTTCAGAGGCTTAACTAACATGTTCCCTTTGTTTAAACATTCACGGATTCATTATACCACTCACTGCTCAGATTGCATAACAAGTTGAATATACAGGAAATAGTCGAATATTTAAGAATCAGCAATCTTTATTCAGTTTATAACAAACCATAAAAGATGAAGCAAGTACAACTACAACACAATGACTCTAGTTTCAAAATGGTAAGAGATTAAAACATAATAAAACGCCTACCATTAAAAATATATCCCTCCTTAAAATGCCTTCATTTCAATAACCATAAGTAAAAAAGCAAGAAAAATACACCACACGCCCAAATAAATCTTTACTCAGCAACGAAGAATTGCACTACATCACCATATCCTGCTTACAACTCTCCATTGTTTTCCTACTATATAATGCTTGTTTAAGAAAGGAACAAACACTGAAACAAACATCATGGCTAGCTAAAAGCTGCAGGTACAGTGATGCTTCATTACACTTCGCAATTTCTGGTGTACGAAACCAGATAAAATAATACCTATAAAATGTATCTGATTTGACTAAAGTGAGCGGTGTGCAAATAAATCAGGCAAACCTAATTTTCTAAAAGTTCTGTATACGTAGTTCAACTAAGGGATAGAGAGGGCTCTTTTAAGTTTGAGATAGTCTTGGATTACCTCTCTAGTAAAATGAGCCTTAGTGTTGGGACAGACACTTACACATAACAAGAGTGGGGCTAACCTTATCCTTTCAGAAACATAGGGTAGGTTCAGATCTAAGTGGAAGATAAAATAATAACTTGAAGGCAGGAGATTGAAAAGGCTCCTGCAAATACGCATTTTTTCAATGGGTTTTGATAACCCCGGTGCCATAAAAGGCCACTGGGCACATTGCTGATTATTTTAGGAAATAGCGAAACTGAGTCCTTAAGAATGCTCTGTAGAAGATTCAGAATGGCACCATCCTGTGTGCTCAATTTAATATGTGAGATGTTAATCTGTGGCTGGAAAGCACCACAGAGTTAAAAGTAAGCCCAAGATAACAGAAAATGATCACACAACTGAAGTACCTATTCCTGACTGTCAACGTGGCCATACTTCTCTTCCCTGAGTCACACACCATAATATAGGATTTGCGAAAGTTTGTTGCTAGTTCCAGACTTCCCATAAACAAGACAAAAAATTCCACTAGGCTGTGCAAGGTTCTCGGGGTCTAAGCCATCAAGATGGCATCATCGGTGTAGAGTAATGCAGGGACAGATAGGTTAGCAATTTTGGGGACGGCATCAGTAGAAGCTCCCAGGTGAGGACATAAATTGTTGTCATATAAGATGAACAAAGAAGGTGCCAAAATGCATCCCTATTGCAACCCCGGGCCAAAGGAAAACTATCAGAGGTATCACAGCCTGTACCGTAATGCACCTTGGCAGCTAAATTCTCGTGCAGAATACACGGGAAGTTTACAAGGGTGTCCTCAACACCCATATCCAGCAACTTTAGCCAGATCTTAGTCCTGTTAACAGAATCAAAAGCAATGAACAGTCCATAAATGCTAAGTACAGTATGTCTAAATACCTGACAACAAAATAAATGTACCAAAAACTCTCACCTGAAATCGTGAAGTATTTCATTTTCTAAGAGTACTGAAAAATGGAGGAGGAGGCACTCATATACTCTTAAACAGTAGACTGTGTCTGGCAATCGTATATTTGTCCATGATCAATTCCATATTCAGACACTATTCCACCATACCCAGCCCAGAGCAAAAACTGTAAGGAAAAGGGAAAAGGATATTATTCTGACAGGACCAGGTGTTGCAGGGATCCTGCTCCTACACAGAACTGTGCACAGAGACTCAGGACCTCAGTGAATTAGGGTGTGCAAACAACTCATCTTAGTACCCAAAATCCCCTACCAGACTAACATCAGTGTCACATTGGCTCTTCGTCCTATAACAAAAATACCAATGCTTAGACAACCCAGAACATGCGACTTAGGTTTCCTAAGGCAATGTGGAAAACAAGAACACTCTTTCGTTATACTCTCATACCAGTCCAAAACAGGGAGTAAAAAAGAGACACGAGCAAGTTCTCATGCGCAGCACCATACCTAATACAAGCAGACATATTATTAGAAACAAGATTTTCAGCATAGTTACTATTCCATAAAATACAAAGGGAGAAAGCATGTTATAATGCTAAATGGAAACAGGTTAAATATATACCTATATTTCACCCTCCATTGCTAGTAGGTTATTTTATAACTAAAGAAAGTCTCTTTGGGATTACATAGGCGGCCCCATACCTCTGGTATTTAGCAGAAGTGGATCACATCAAATTCTGCACAAGCTCTCAGCATACAAATGTTCTCCAAGTGTGTCTGATCATGACGACGTAGTGCATTATTAAATGCGCCAATATCAGAGGTGGCCAGCGCTGCACATGTGTTATGTCTAGAACGTGCGCTGATCAGTCCGAACAACAACCAGTGTTGAAATAACCTTGAAGGCCTCGGCACTCACTGTTCAGACTAAGCTTACCAAGCAAGGCTACTAATGTAGAAAAACATATTATTCTCGTGTGAAGCAAAACACTCTGCTAAACTCTAAACAATTAATAAAGTGTGTGCCGTGTGCAAAAGGCAGCAGAAAGGAAAAATGGCGTTTAAACTTCTAATAAGCTCATGTCAACTGAACACTGTGTGAATGCAAGGCTCAGCCCCACGACACAGGCTCTTATGCTCTTGAAAATTGCAGTGCCAATAATCTTGACTGTACTGTCAATGCGGGAGATCGGGCGGTAACGTTTAGGCAAATTCCGATCTCTTTTCTTAAAGTTAGGAACAATAACTGAAAGCACCCAGGACTAGGGGATGTTAAAAGTTAAAGAATTATTAAATACCTTTGTAAGCAAGGGGCCCAGGGGGGCAATGTTACATTAAAACAGGTCCATGGGTATCCCATCCGGCCCTTGAGCTTTCACACCTGGGCTTTGTCTTATCTTATCTTCAACCTCAGACAGAATGATTTGCAAGGGAGGTGTATTACCCAGCCTAATCCTCAATATGTCCGTTAGTGATCTGCCTTCCACTACTTGATAAATGGAACTAAAGTGGCCATAAGTGCACTGGGTAAGGTTGGGCTGTCCCCCATGAAAAAACTGAACCATGTCCACCAAATCATTCTCCAATACGTAATAGCTCTACACTACCCTTCTGCTCTCACGAAAGCCCTTATAAATAGTGGGACTCTCGGTTCCCAACTCCTCAGTGTTTTTAATGAAATTGGCATTAAAATCTCCACAAACAATGTATTTTGGTTGCACTGTTGCTAGAGATGTTGTTGACTTCAGATTACTTAGAAAGCTAAACAGTTCCCCAAAGTATACACAAACTGTGTTAGAGAAATCATTGTTATAGAAATTAATCAAATTAAATAAAAAAGACTCCAATTGTCCTTAATAAGCAAAAATTGGAAAACGGCTCAGCCCGAGTTGATCACTGTCACTTTAACATTGAGATTCCGTTAGAGCCAACCCAATACTCCAGTCCTGGCTATACCTTATATAGATGGTTCAGAAGGGCTCAAATAACAAGCAAAACTGGAACAAGAGAGTGATTAGGTGGTCCAAGTATCCTGAAAGACGATAATATCGTAATCAGTAATGAAATTGAGCTAGTCTTGGTCTGTTATCTTGCCCTTAAGACCTGCAACATTCCAACTTAGGAGAGAAAAATGGCACCTGGCACTTGTAGATGCCAAAGGGCCAGTCCTTATTGAAACAACAATCCCTTTGCTATGCACCGATGACAGTAATAATTACAAACTTGCTACTGGTCAGTCAATATCAGATAGAACTTCAAGGTTATCAACTGGCACCAAGAACTGATTCCTATTGCGCTCCAACAGAGTGGCAGGTGGTCCCGAATGCTGTGATGCTAAAATCTCAAAAGATTGGTTCTGCAGACTATTAAGGCCTCCTTCACTAGGCTTAAATACCTGCTGATTCTGATGCTAAGAAGTAGCCGAGTGCTACTAAGGCGATGGAGCTCCTCATAAGGCTATTACTCAAGTTGCCAAACAGAAGCCTTTGTACCAGCTGTGGGGATCTAAAATTAATAATGAGACAATCTCCATGAGCTTCTACAGATCCTGGACAATCTAACCAATCCTCCTGCTTAACAAAATATTTTCTACCTTATGAAATGGGAAACCCCTATAATGGACAAGCCAGTCTAAAACTTTGTTTGTCAATTCCTCATGGTACTCCACCTTGCTTTTCCGATAAGGACGGCAACATAAGGACAGGCTGCAGACTGAAGTTTGATGTGCACTTGACTGGGAATTCAATTAGACCTCTTACCCTCTGTGTCTCTCCAATCCTGTTAATCCAGTAACCGTTCCTCCCCCACACAACTGGTGAGGGCTTGTTAAGCTGAAGCTTGCAGAGTCACTAGATGGAATAGATCCAGGTCCCTGGAGCACTAAATTCGGCTGGTGACTGATTGCTGGAGCACCCTGGGCTTTCCGACAGTGAGTAAATATATCAGTGGGAACCCCAATATCTGATAGAGATGTCTAGCCGCAGATTCCTTACTTTAGAATTCTCCCCAGGTGCCAGACTGGATATGGAACTTTTTTCAGCAATACCCCTCTGTGTCAGATTAGGGCGTTGTGTGACTCTGTATCAATATCCCCATATGTAACGAAACCGAAGTCCATGTAAGCCCCTCCACGACGCACTGACGTCCGTTTCTTCTTTTCCAAGATTACAACGCGGAACCAGAGAAGCGGTTACATCGGGCTGTTTCAGGCCTACTTTGATGTTTTCATCATTGAAACAGTTGCTTTTCTGTTTAAACGTTGTGGGTCTTGTGGACAGAAAATGTCGTCCATAGACTCTCACTTCATTTGTATGTGGTACTTGGGAGAGCACCATGACTCCAAGAAATGCGCCTCCTGTCATCTACTTAGACTCAAGGCGATGTTGAAATGTGGGATAAAGCTCTTGTCGGTACATCTATTGAGTCACTATTGATAGAGCGCGCGAGGTCACCCAGCCAATGATTTCGCCGTTTCCGGCTTCGGGCCCATATACTTTCAATTCACACTATTCATTGACCAGGCGACTTCACGGGCTGCTACCAATTTGTGTGTGTTCCCTACCGTTATTACTCAGTGTACCCGACTTACCATCCACCGACACGGGTACCTATGACCTCAACGGATCAGGGGCCTAGCTGTAAAAGGAAAGGCAGCAAATGCAAATTCAAATGACATTCAATACTGTTGTAAATGACCACGGACAACTGGAAGTTTTAAAAGCTTTATCTAAAGTTCGTTTTCATCAAGCATTAAACTTACAAGAATAAGGCAATCAATAACCAAGATAATGAAAAGTACATAAGTATAGAGAAATAAAGTCAGGGTAATCATAGAAACACTAATATGAGATGCAACAAGTAACGCTATGCATTCAGGGCAATAATTCTTTAAACAGTTTAAGTAAGGCCGTTCTAGACCATATCAGGAAATGACAAACTGCAATGCAAAATATGATTTCTAAAAGGTAGGGTAACATGGGAACATATCAAGAAATATGCAAATGACTTTACGTTTCAATAGTTGCGGCAAAGCATGGACAAATCAACATATGCAAAGGTGTCTCTTTATTAAAGCAAAAGACAGAAAATAGAAAGGTGCAAGTTTAAAGAACTTAGAGCAGTATTTACCTAGACTGGTGTGGAAACCAAACCCTGGCCAAGGGTCAGTTAAGGACAGGAAACCCTCAAGGAAGGATACCCCTCAAAGGACAGCAGGTGCAGAATGGACACCCAGGACAGGACAGGATACCCACTGATTAGGAATCAGGACAGGACCTCAGGACAGCAAACCCTCCGGACAGGACCGCTCAGGACAGGACCGCACCCGCAGTTTGGAAGCAACGCCTGCGCTCCACCCTCTCTGCAGTTATCGATCAAGACCCCGATTGGGTCAGCGAACTCCCAGCAAAGTGCTTCGCCAGCACCTTTAAGGCTCAGTAGAACCTTAGTCTATGGTCAATTTCGGACAGAGTGCTCCGCAGCGCTCTGTATCTTCAGTCACCTATTGAGTACGATGGGTCAGTGACAGGTCAGCTAAACCAGACAAGTCGGACAAATTCCCTAGGTGAACCCAGGGTAGATATACTCTTTTGGGACGGTGTACCACCCCCCAATGTTGCAAAGTGTCAGAATCCCTCAATTTGGATTGGTCCTAAGGTAGGCTTTGGGTAACACACCAATCATAACACACTATTTGGATGCTTCATTTACATATCTGGGTACCGCCTAGCGAGATTGGGGTTCCCATGAGAAACTGCGCAGAAATACAATGACAATTGTACAATGTAGCGGAACAGGGACAAATGACTTCGTCCAGCCGAGTTCGCAGGTCAGTTCTCAGGAGCATCTTGCCCATCACTGCCAACTGGCGGTGTTCCAGCAGCCAAGGTTGTCGGTGCCCCAGAAAGTCGCACATGCGTAGAAGGGACCTCCAAGATGGCTTTTGGTGCCGTCAGACCCCCATTCCCCGCGGTACATGAAAAGCAAGCGAAAACAAATTAATACATAGAAATAACATTATGAAAACACATCACAGGGTTTGTACTTTCAACTTATTACTAAGAAATATACTTATGCAGTCTAAATGTTAGCTACACATAACAGGTACAAGAGCAGTGGCACGAGCAGCACCACGTTATAGGCAAAGCTATGTATTACGCATGCGCATAAATTTCCCTCCAACTCTGCAGACACGTCAGGACACGTGAGTGTGGCTGACGCATGCGCAGTAACTAAATACAAGCGGCGGCCATGTTTTAAGTACACGGATTAAATGCATTAGAAATACACATAGGCAAGCTTCATAAACTTTACTCAAACATAAAATAAACGTTAGTAAGACGTACAATTTATTACCTTGTTACACATAGACGAGGTTCATGACTTCGGCAAGGTCGCAAAATATGCGAAGCTTTGCTTCATCACTACACAATGCATTTGCGGGCCCGGACCAGTAGCCGTTCCCGTGGACATCACTCTCCATCGTCGCACCACAGTTGGTCTCCACACAGGCAGTCGAAGTTGAGGCTTCCCCAGACTTCACCGCACAGCATCCAACTTTCATTCCTCCTTCTGCTTGCCAGTTGTAGACTCCATGTGCAAGTTTGCCCGCATCTCCCTGTCTACGCTGGAACCAGAGTGACTCCAACCCAGATGCGGACATAATATTGCGCTCTGCATGCCCTCTGTGGGTCTTCACTTTCCCCGGTGTGCCTTCAGGCCCCAAGGAGGTGAGATGTGCCTCAACTGTGTCCACACCAGTGGGTTCACTCCCAGCTTCAGTTAGCCTTCGGGCTAGATGGTCGTCTCCGTCTCGGCACCTTTGCACAAGCCTTTGGGTCCCCACCTTTGGCGTTTGCATCTGATCAGCTGACTTTTGACAACGACAATGCTGATTGACACTGTGCAACTCCCCCTTTTCCGACTTCGATGTGTCGCCAACTCGGGGTCGATCGACGTCGAGTCCAGAGCAAATGGTGCTGCCTATCTTGGACACCCTTCTTCATCTTCCTGGGGAACCATTCAGTATTTTTCCTCCTGAGGAACACTGTCTGCATCTTCCTACCTCGAGTGAAATCACACTCGACCACTGTGCACTGTTGCAAAACTCTTTCAGTTTTATTTTTCAACTGTGAAAATATGTTCTATTTTCGAAACAATAGACACATTTAACTTGTGCAATTTCATTTTCAACAAATCAATACATTGTTTTAAAAAATTTTGATTGTTCGATATTTACTTTCTTGACATTTAACAGCAGAACTGATATTGTAAAAAGATTAACAGAAGGAAAACATGACTAGTTTTACAGGCATAAACATTATATTGCACTCTTTCAAAAATGCCCGATGCATTTCGAGCCTGAGGTGGCTCTACTTCCGGGGCCTGAAATCTGAACACATAAAACACATTGTTAAATAAAAAATGTAAATAAAAAATGTCAAATAAAAAAAGTACGCTGAAGGAGCATTCAAGGTACATGACAAGCCAAATGTCAAGAAAGTAAATATCGAACAATCAAAAATGTTTAAAACAATGTATTGATTTGTTGAAAATGAAATTGCACAAGTTAAATGTGTCTATTGTTTCGAAAATAGAACATATTTTCACAGTTGAAAAATAAAACTGAAAGAGTTTCGCAACAGTGCACAGTGGTCGAGTGTGATTTCACTCGAGGTAGGAAGGTTCAGTATTAGGCACGTGAGGACAAGCGTGCTACCACCGTTAAACGCATATGAGCAGTTAATCAAAACATTTTTGTTAAAAAATACCTTATACAGAGCCCATAGATAGGTGTGCTTCTCCTTTATATTTTTATTAGGAACACTGTCTGCATACCATATCTGATGCTGCTCACTCTCCTGTGGAGAGTAGCTGGCTAACTGAACTGGGTGAAGCTGCCCCAGTCCTTTTTCCCCATCCTGGTCTTGCTACAGAGGCATGCCCCTCTTTAGCTGATATACCGATCCCCTAATTGGCGTTCTCCACCAGGGTCAAATGGGTGGAGCCGGTGCTTCCCAATATTGAAGTACTATATGACATTTTGTGGGGCGTTGGGCTAAACCCGATACAGGGGCACCAGTGGATCGATCTATGTCTCACAGACACAGTCTGGCCCCTAGTGATCCGGCCTGTCTCCTCCTGCACCCTAATCCTCATAGTTTGGTGGTGCAAGCTGCTTCACCCTCGTATGATATTGAGTCTCTTCCTCGTGTTCTGTCAGACAGAGGTTCCAGGAGACAGGATGCCTGTGGCACGCAAATTCTCAATTTTTGCTATGCATGCCATTACTACATCTTGCATTCTTAGACACTTTTTCCATACATTGTGGGATTCTTTGACACAACTGTTGCCATTGCTTCCAGAGGACACCCAGAGCGAGCTTACCAAGCTGATCCAAGATGGGCAACAGGCGGCTCAATTAATGATTAGATGTGGGATGGATACCACTGATTAGGTAGGTCAGGGCATGGCTTCTTCAGTGACACTATGTCATCGTGCCTTGCTTCACACCTCCGCTTTTTTTGAGGCTATTGAGACCACTTTGCTTGCCATGCCGATTGATGACACCCACCTTTTTGGTGCTCATGCAGACTCAGCTTTGCAGCATTTTCGTGACAGTCATAGTGGAACGGAAATGAAGTTCTGCTCTTGCTCCTTTCTGTCTTCCTAAATCCAACCATTTCAGCTTGTGTGGGGGATGTTGGCCCTTCATTTCTTTATCAATTGAGCATTCCATGGCGGTGTCCATGATTGTCTATCCCACCTATGGTGACACCCGGTGTGGTATTCCTTCTTGTTGCAGGTATTATTCTTATCCTTCTTACACTGTCTATGACAGTTTATGGTTCCGCACTACTTTATCAGAGCCACTTGTGGTCTAGAGTTTACGAGCTCTGACTCACATCCTAACGGCTGATACTTTTTACCTCCGCACTTCACGTTGTTGAATAACGTTTAGTATCCCTTATTGGCACCTTTCACTTTTCTCCCCTTGGAGGGGTTTCTATATAGCTTGTTCAATGAGATTCCTTTCTCATGCATCTCTTGCTTCTCCTTGATCTATACAGGGAGCAGCACACTTTCTGCTACCCTTCTTGTGTAATTCTGTTTAGCTAAATGCTCTAAATTTCCACTGGAGCAGTGGGACGTGTGCCACATTCTCTACTCTGTTGGCCACGTTAATGGCCGGGCCATTATTTCCCACTCAGACTTTCTTTTCGCTATGTGTCCCTCATTTCTTTAGCAAAGTTCTCACTCTTCTTCAGCAGGGTGCACTTTTAATGGACTACTCTGGTGCATACTTTTCATTCTCTTTTTGTGAGTTTCATAACGGTGTTTTAAAAACAAAATTAGTTTTCTTCCCCTTGTCCTGCTGATCGACTCGTTTGGGGTTTCCTCCACATTCTTTATTAATGTGATAGTACTTAAGAGCTGCTTTTTTCTACCACAGGTCTTGCTGTCCTTGCTCTGATTTTTCCTGTCAGGACATCTATCACTTATTGCCCACATGCAAGTCTTTTTCCCTTATTGCCTCAAACACCCCCTTTTTCGGATTTCATACTGGCATGTGGCATCGAGGCATCAACATTTTTATCCTTGCAGAGACACTATGTGGTCTATTTTTGTGTGATAATGGCTCATCCACCTTTTGGTGGATTCCTTGTTACTTGAAACTGGTCCTAGAACATTATGGTTTCATCCTCTTGGACTTCATTTCCTTGTTTGCTTGCTTGTCCCCTTTGGTAACTCTCTCTTTGGACAACTCTCTTCATTTTGTTCTGAACGGTGTCCTAATATCCTACACTCAGGGGTTAGTCATTACACCCATGCGTTATCTTTTATTGCTGGGGTTTCTTCTTCATAAAGAATATCCCTCTCTATTTTGTATTTCACTTCTTAACCTTATTCTGGGGTTTCTTCACCCATTTGCCTTGGTATAATCAGGGCTGTAGGAGTGTTACCCTTATACTTTTGGTAATGTGGATGTCCCCTCTTTCCTGTAGGACATTTTTTCCTCTAATCAACAATTGTTATTCTTTATCTTGCATCTGTTCTGTTGCTTAGCTTTCAATGCTTGGTTAAATCTTTTGACCTGTTCCCCTTGTGGGGATTTAGCGCCCAATGAGACGGGAAACGGCGTTTACAACGCTGCTGTTACCACGCAGGTAGGTAACAACGCGGTCGTGAGAACGACCGCATTGTTACCACGCGCATCACAAGTTGTTTCTACAACTTGTGCTAGGTGGCGTGCAACACCAGGGAATGTGTTGGATTTTAAATCCAACACTTTGCCTGCTGTTGCGCTAACTGGAGTAGGAATAGTAATTTATACTTTTCCTAAGTCCAGTGCGCCATCTAGCGCAAGTCGTAGAAGCGACTTGCGATATAATGCCATGCGTGGTAACAACGCAGTCGTTTTAACGAACGCGTTGTAACCTACTGCCTGGTATTTGCTGGCTTAGTAACATCATACATTCCTTTGAGACTACGTGTTTTACTTTCGTCCGATCTTCAGTGGGCTCCTGCTTTATTAGTTATTCATTACCATTGGATGATAAGGCTCAATACCTTTTCTAGGCCTCTTTGGGGTAAAATTTTTATTTTCTTTGAATGTTTGTTTTTCAAATGCTAATAAAAAACTGAAACTATAAAGAAATATTGTAACTGATTAGGAAAAAACATCCAGTTGTGACAAAATGTTCATCTTTAACATTTTGTCACAATGGCTGATTTACAAAAGTATAATACCATTACATCCGGTAGACACTTCTAGTTGCAGGGATATGTAGGATTTGTAACTTTTTTAAGGATTCAAGGTACCCAGAGACAACAACTGAGCTTCACTTACAATGGTTTTTCATTGTGTACCGAGCATTAACAAATTCATATGGTGAAATATGTAGATTGAAAAATGAGTATCAAGGAAATCTATGTATTTCTGAAATGGTCCCAAGATATGGAGTTTAGGAGCAGTAGTTATTTATGGGTACTCATATTAGCATATGATTTAGAGGGTATTTTTAAAAATGTTTTCTTTCTTACAAACTGACTTAAATTTGGAAGGCACAAATGCAGCGAAATCCAATTGGTGATAACAAATGTTCTACTATTCTATGCTCCCACATGTCTTCCAATAAAAATAGTACCTCCGTTATGTGGGTAAACCTTGTGCCTGCAACAGGAAACAGCCCTAACTGCAATATCGATAAATCTACTTTTTTCCATTAAAAACTGAATCTTTTTTTGCAAGGTGAGTACCTGAGAACACTGGGCCCTGGCTCAGTTACCACCTAAGGAAATCTAGCAAATCTGCACATTTTTTAGAACTAGATACCTTGTGGAAACCAGGGTAGGGGTGACTTGCATGACTCTCACCAGCCTTTCCTACCCAGAATACCTTCAACTCTCAAACTTTGACTTAAAAACACAAATTTGTTCTCATTTTTGTGATAGAAAGTTCTGGAATCTGGGGGTAGACAAAAACTTCATTCCACCTAGCATACCCCCAAGTCTCTTGATAATAATGATACCTCACTTTTGTGGGTAGGCCTAACGTCTGTGGGAGGAAAGGGCCCAAAAGGCAACATGGACACAACACATTTTTCCACTCAAAAATGACCCTTTTTTCCAAACTGTGTAGTTGTGGATCTTGGGCCATAGCTCAGCTGGCACCTAGGCATACATGACAAACTTGCACATTTTTTAAAACAAGACACCAGGGGGAATCCAGGTTAGGGTGGTTCTCACCAGGTTTGTTTCTAGCCAGAATCCCTTGCAAACCTCAAACATTGACTAAAAAAACAAATTTTCCTCACATTTCTGTGACGGAAAGTTCTGGAATCTGCTCGAAGCCCCAAGTTTCCTTCTACGCAGCATTTCCCAATTTTCTTGATACAAATGGTACCTCAATTATGTGGGTAGGCCTAATGCCCGCGATACGAAATGGCCCAAAAGGTAGGATCGATGCATCACATTTTTCATAGTAAACAGATGCTTTTCATTCAATGTGGATAGCTGTGGATTTTGGGCCCTAGCTCAGCTGAAACCTAGGCAAACCTGCACTTTTTTAAAACTAGACAACTGGGGAAGTCTAGGATGCATGGCTTGTGTGGTTCACATAATTTTACCCAGAAGAGTTTACAAACCTCAACATTCTGCTACAAACACACATTTTCCGTAAATTTATGTGTGGAAAACTTCTGAAATCAGCAAGGAGCCACAAATGTCCTGCCACCCAGCATTCCCCCCAAGACTCCTGATAGAAATGCTACCTCACTTGTGTGGTTAGGCCTAGTGTCCATGACAGGTAAGGGGCCCAAGCACAACATAGACACATTACATTTTTGCATTGAAAACTGACCCTTTTGTTTTTTTGCAATGTAGGTAGCTGTGGATTGTGGGCCCTAGCTCAGCTGGCACCCAGGCCAACCTATTAAACGTGCACCTTTTTGAAAAACAGACAACCAGGGGAGTCTAGGGGTGCATGACTTGCATGGCTTTCATCATAAGCCTTTGCAAATGTCAAACTTTGGTAAGAAACACATTTTCCTCACATTTCTGCAATAGAAAGTTCTGGAATCTGCAGAGAGCCACACATTTCTTTCCACCCTGCATTCCCACACTTCTCCTAATAAGAGCGGTACCCCACTTTTGTGTGTTGGCCAAAAGATGACGACACAAAAGGCCCTAAAGCGCTACATTGAGAGATAAGCAATAATGGTAGCTACTGTATTTGGGGATTTGCTGTGGGACGACCCATGCAACCCTTTGAATCATAGACATTTGTTTAAACTAGACAACTAGGGGAGTCCAGGGTGGTGTCCTTGCATGGATCTCATGAGGTTTTCTTACACTAAATGCCCTGCAAACCTCAAACTTCGCCTGAAATGATGCATTTTTCTTCCATTACTGTGAGGGCAAGGGCTCCCATTGACCTTTGTTTAATCTGTTCCTTTTAAATAAAAAAATATATTTTTATTACAGAAATGACATAATAACAGAATCAAGCATGAAAAAGAATAATACAGTACATGATATCTATGTAATTACTCAAATTTACTATTTTCAACCACCCCCCACCCATCCCCTCCGCCCAAAGGATCGCTACAGGAGGATCGGAAAGCACAATAAATAAAAAAGAAAAAGAAGAAAAGAAAAAGAGAGACAAATTTGAAACAGCAACTTTAAGATTCAGCAGGGACTAGGTCAAAAAACAAAAAAGAAAGAAAAAACAAGAACCATCCATTTCATCAGAGGTTTCATCAGACTTCACATATCCTTAATTTTCACAATTCAGCCAATTGGTTAGAGGCTCCCATATCAGTTCCCCCTCTCTTCGAGCCCTCGGACCTCTCCTCTTAAAGACCAGTAACTCCCACTTCCCGACATTTATAAATTTGCTGAACCATTCATGTACTTTCGGGGGAGCAGGGTCTAGCCACACCGTTGCTATACACAATCTCAACGTAGCCATTGCTACAAAAAATAGCTTCCGCTCTGGTTCAGTCATATTTAGATCTACTACCCCCAACATTATAGCCTGAGGTGATAGTTGTATCATGTATCCAAACACTTGTTCTAACCGTTGTTCAATATTGTTAAGCAATGAGATCCAACAGGGGTAGGATGAAAACATATGAATACTATCTACAGCAAACTCCCCACATCTGGGGCAGTTAACTCCCACCACCCCGCCCCATTGTTGTATACGATGTGGGGTTATGTACAGATTAAGCCAGGTCTTAAAACATTGAACCTGGAGGTTTGCGGATATAGTAGCGGTATGACTAAAACCTAATGAATCTTCGCATGCCTCCTGTCCGGCATGTAATCCAGTCTGCCAACGGCTAAGGTGCTTAGCTAAGTTATCACTCCTTCTTTCATTTACCATTTTGTAAATCATAGAGATAGTCGATTGCCCCCCCCCCCCTTTCAACAAGCGGAATACAGGTCCAGCTAACAGTTTTTCTGAAGAAAAAATCTAGAATCTGTAAAAATTTAAATAAATGCCGATTACTAATACCAAATTTCTGTTTTATACATTCAAAGGTCAGTACCCCTGTTTCCGAGACAATATCTCCTATTATAGTAACTCCTTGTACAATCCATTCTCTAAAATAGCCATCCCCAAAAATTTCCGGTAGGAGAGTATTTCCTGTAACAGGGGTATATAAGTGTATTCTCCCAATATTATATAGTTTCCGCACGGGCGTCCAGACTTTGAAAGCCGCCAACAAAACCTTAAACCTCACCCGTTTGAAATAAGCTAAATCAATATGTCTGAATAAAAAACCCCTAGCCTCTTCCCCATAAATTAAACGATAAATTGATATATCAGACCCATCCAGATCCTCACCATCTAGTAATTCGGCAATATGACTCAGCGTTATTGCCCAGTAATAAATCTGGAACTTTGGTAGGGACCAGCCCCCCCTCTCTCTAGGTAGCGTCATGTATTTCATAGCTCGCCTAAGTCGTTTACCGGCCCATACGAATCAGGAGATTATTCGTTCCAATTTTATAAACCAAATTTGATCTAACACTAAAGGAATAGCTTTAAAAAAATACAGAATCTTTGGTAAAAAAAATAATTTTAACGACATTGCATCTGCCCATCAGTGTTAACTGCAGATTGTTAATCCGGCGCGCATCGGTTTCGATTTTGCCTAACAGAGGTTTTAGATACATCTCAACAATCTCCTCAGGTTTAGAACTTATCTCTATCCCTAGATATTTTGCCTTACCAATAGCCCGTGGATCCACCAGCGAGATTTTATCATTGCATATTATTTGAATTTTAGCATCATTCAAATGATACCCTGACAACCTACCAAACTGTGATGTCATAGTCTGAATTTCTGGCAATACAGTCCGCGGTGAATCTGTCAAGATAGCAAGGTCATCCGCATAACCAAGAATTTTAGTGTCTCCACCTTTGGATCTAACCGGATGGATCAAAACATTAGAAATACATTTTTTAATTGAAGGATCAATATAAATTGCAAATAATAAAGGGGAACACGGACATCCCTGCCGTGTACCTCTTAAAATATTAATTGTACCTGTCTGAATTCCCATAACCAAGATTTGAGCCATTGGTTGTTTATACATGCTCTGAATAGCACGGATGATTCTTTCCCCAAGACCATAATGCCTCAATATGGCCCATAAAAAAGGCCAGGAGACCCTGTCAAAGGCTTTCTCCGCATCTAGCAGAATTAAAGCCATAGGGTCTCGCGAAACCTGAGTAAAATCAAATAACGCAATTGTGCAGCGTATATGATCAATCGTTTCTCGCCCAGGCACAAATCCATGTTGTTGAGAGGACACAAGCTTTTTAATCACCCCCGATAACCTATTTGCAAAGATCTTGGCATATATTTTTATGTCACTATTGATAAGCGTGATTGGGCGATAAGACCCCATCTCAGATGGACTCTTGTCTTTCTTTAAGAATGTAACGATTCTAGCTCTTCGCCATGATTCAGGAGGGGCATCCCCATTTTGAACTCTACGGAGGTCGGAAGGCCTTATAAAGTTCGCCCGGAAATAATCTGGACCAACAGCTTTGCCAGCAGGGAGAGAGTCTATAGCTTGCCAGAGTTCATCAATTCTAATTTCTGCATCTAATATATCACGTTCTTCCGAGGATAATGCGTCGACCTTGATTTCCTTAAGATATTCCTGAATTTCGACCTGCAATGCCTCATTATCGCCAATATCCTCGTTATATAATTTTTGGTAACATTTTTGGAAAGCAAGAGCTATGGCCCCCTCCTCAGTCACTAGACCAACATCCGGGTCCAAAATATTTGTAATGCGTGTGGCAGACTCTCTTTCTTTAATTCTTACAGCAAACATATGTCCTGCTCTTTCGCTGTTCTCAAACATTTTAGATCGCCAAGCTACAAATTTGCTTGCCGCTTTAGCATGTGACAGTTCTGTTATAGCTGACTTTGCTATAATGGTCTGTGTTTGGGCTGCATCGCTATCCCCGCCCTGCCGTATCACTTGGGCCAGCTTCATCTCGGCCTCCTCTAAATCTTTATACAATCTCTGTAATTTGGTCTTTTCTTTCTTCTGACCTTCCCAACCATAACGAGTTGTTTCCCCCCTTATCCCGGCCTTAAGTGTATCCCAAACATTTTTAATACCTGTACTGTCTATATTTTCGGCTAAAAATCTTATAATCCATGGGGTCATAGATTCAATGTACTTACTATCCCTAAGCAGGCCACGATTAAACGTCCAAACGTCTGGTTTGTTCCTACAAGATTGTATATTAACCTCAAGCAAAAGCGGATTATGATCCGACATTACTCTTGGGAATCTGATAATACTAGAGCCTTGAGCGAGAGCAGATGAGATAAAAAAATAGTCAAGCCTCGAACAAATTTTATGAGGTTCAGGAAAAAAAGTAAATCCTGGGTCATTCCGATTAAAAAAAGCCCAGGCATCAATCAGGTCGTGAAGATCTATCATGTGTCGTAAGGCCCTATAAACTTTTGGCTTTCTGCCTACATATGCCATCCCTTATTGATTCATAAGTTCAAAATCCATATTGATATTGAAATCACCGCAGATTATAAATGGTGCCGGCCAGCCTACTAACTCGAAATTCAGCCATTTATATAATTCTGGGTCATCGAGTACAGGGCCATATATAGAGCATAGTGTGATATTTTTATTCTGGAATTTGCCGTGCACAATGACCCAGCGGCCAAAACTGTCAACAGAAGAGCAAATTTTTTTAACCTTCCCCCGTCGTGCTAAGATAGCAACTCCTTTGGTCTTAGCCTCCAATTTAGTCCATGATACCAGTTGATAACTCTCAAAATCTAGAAGTTTGTGCCGACTGGCTTCTATGTGCGTTTCTTGAAGGCAGATGATATCTGCCCGCAAGAATCGCAGATCTTCTCTTATCCAACGCCGTTTGTTCGGGCCATTAAGCCCGCAAATATTTATGGAGGCTATTCGGATGTTAGCCATGCCTCTGAAAAAATTTTCCTAAGAGGAAAAAAAAAAAACACAACCGGCCCTTTGTATTATTCCTAATTCAATTGGCTAATTTCGAAAAACAGACTCCAATCCTAACCTTCCCTCCCCCCATAGCGCATCTCCCACCCTGACCCCCTCCCCCCTCACCCCCCCATCCCCAAACACAGGCAAAACAGGTCCATAGGCCCATGTGATGCCTCCCACTTCTCGAGTGTCCCCCGGTCACTCCCTGTCTATATATCCTCCTAGCGAAGGAGCGAGAAAGAAAACCCCAAAAATCAATAAATCCAAGAAGAATCAGTGAAAAAACAAAACAAATGTGTAAGACATCTTAGCTTTTAGAAAATCAAGTCCCAAACGATGATGAAATCTGGGTTCTATACTAAGAGTCCCCAAGCCATTAGCCATCAGGAAGTTCTTTCAGGTATTCTTTGGCCTGTATTTCTGAAGAGAAAACCTGTATCTTGCCACGAAAGATGACCTTTAAACATGCAGGGTTCATTAAGAACACCTCGCATCCTTTCTTTTGAAAAGAAGTCATCAGTAGACCAAGTCGCCACCTCCGTTCCACTGATGTGTGGCAAAAATCTGGGCGCACAAAAAAGGTATGACCCTCTGCAGATCTTTTGGCATCTGGATGTGCTTTTTCAAAAATAGCTTGCCTCAATAAAAAATTGCCGAAGAATATCAGAATAGCCCTCGGCTTTGCTTCAGGATCGGAGTTCTTTTTCAGCATGAGAGGAAATCGGTGCACTCTCTGTATCTCAGTTTCCCAAGACCAATGAGAGAGCTCAGGAAAAGCAGCTTGAAACAACTTCAGAACAAATCCTCTGATATCTTGACCCTCAGCCTTCACCTCAATCCCTAAGAGTCGGAGGTTATTCCTGCGAAGCCTATTTTCGGAATCTTCTAGGTTCCACATTATATCAGCCAGTTTCTCATCATTAGCTGTAGTTTTCGTTTCGGTATTCTGTAGCCCGGACTCAAGCTCGACAATCCTTTCCTCAAGGACCGTGGTCATGGCTATAACCTCTGAGCATGCCTTAGTGTTCTCTGGATAGCCCCTTGTATCTTCATTGTCGCTAGCTGAGCCCTCTTATGCTCCTGTCGTGCCTCACTTTGAATAGATTTTAACATGGCATAAATCAAAGTGTTGGAAGGGGGTGAGTTGGATTCGCCCCTGGAGCCCTTCCGCTCTTTTTCATGAGTCCTTGGTCCTCCAGATCCCGCAAGACTGATAGCGGCCTGTGCATAGTCCCACTGAAGATTATTACTGGTCGGAGAGCCATCGCTATCATCATTCCTTGGTCCCTGTATGGCTGTCAGCCTGGATTTGCTATGGCGGGGTGTGGTCTTTTTCAGTGTGTCAGCTGTATTTGGGGGGCTTTCACTCTCTGCACCAGAAGTAAGATTTTCGTTAATAGAGTCCTCAGTAGATTCAATGTCAGACTCCTCGGCATGAGAGAAGAAGCTATCGCCATCTAGGGCCTCCGATATGCTGCCAGCCTCTAATTCAGGTTTCCCTCGAGCAGGGGTTGAGAAGATAAAGGAGTCCCCCTGCTCCAGTAACTGACTCTGAGGAGATTTTTCGGCCGCAGCATTATTAGACCCCTTAAACCCCTCAGCACCGCTGGATTCATTGCACGTAATAACTGAGGCCTCAGGTAGTGTCAACAGCGTGGTCTCGCTTTTTGCTCCTACAGCTATCTTAGCTTTTTCCTGCCCCCCAGAGTCTTTTCCGCCCCCGCCTCCGTCTCTCTGCACATCCGGGGCCATCCCATTTTTATCAATACCAGTAATGGTCATGCCGGCAAGAGGGGTTTGCGAGACTAATGGAATTTGTATACATTTTTTAATTGCAGTTACTTTCCCTGAAAACATCTCTGGAACGGTTACTACCTTCCCCCGTCCCATGCCTTCAGCTGCACCTGCCATAGTACCCGATTTTCCACAATCCTTTGCCCTGATATCATCGCTCTTGCTGGGTGGAAGTTTCTCCACAGGTTTCTCCACGGGTTTCCCTTTAATCAGCCCCGCTTTTTTGGCACTCACCGCCATTGCCCTGAGTACTGGTTTCTCCGGCTTGTCCTGCTTCCCCGCTCTCTCTGGTTTCTCCGCAGCCGGCGGAATTTTCTTTGTGCTGACAGCTGCCCCTTAGTTTTGGTGACTACTGCGGGAACATTCCCGTTCTTGCGGGGGGGCATTGAGTTTAGCTGACCGCCGAGCGCGGCTAACTCACTGTAAGCTTTCCGCGCTCTCTCTGCTAGCCACACCTCTCTACAAGCCGCACAGACCGCAGCCAAAACCTCTGTGTTTCGCGGTCCACCAACATAGATCTTCTTCGCGGACAAAAACTCCTTAACAACTTCCTTGAGCTCCTAGAAATGCGTCCAGAATCACTGATCCTTCACCGCAAGTAACTTTCTCCTTCTCGATCCAAAGACCATCCAATACTGCCGACTCGGACAGGGAGTGACGTTCACTCGATTCAAGTGGCCGCCATCTTGCCTCCAACTCTCTGTTTGTTTAATCTGTTCCTGTAGCGGGCACTAGGCCCAACCATTCAAGAGGCAGCGTTTTTATCAGCACAAATATAGTAATGCAGAGTGGTAGGAATTTTGATATGTGCATGGGCTTCTGGATAATTTACCTGGTGAGAGTAATGCAAGTCATGCACACCTGGACTCTCCTGGTTGTCCAGTTTTTAAAAATGTGCGGGTTTGCTAGATTTGCCTAGAGGCTGGCAGAGCTAGGGCCCACAATCCACAGCTACTCACATTGCAAAAAAGAGTGTGTTTTCACAGCAGAAATGTGATGTGTCTATGATACCTTTCGAGCATTTTCCAATTGTGGGCACAAGGGCTATCCACACAAATTGGGTTATTAGGTGGAAACAGGTGTGAAGGCTGGTTCATTGACAATTTGTGGATCTCAACTCCAACACAAAACGAAAATAAATGAGTAATCTTAGCCATGTACACATTTCAGGATTTGCCCACATTCTAGGAAAGTGAACAGAATCAATGCAACTTATATTACGCTGGACACCTGTGGGTGTTTAGATTGCATAAAAAAGAAGAGTTCTTAGTAAAGGCAAGATCCACATTTTGGCTGATAGACAAAGGCTCAGTCTCCCTGGTGGAGGACTTAACATCTGCCAGGTTGAGAGTACTCCGCCTGCCAAAAATGAGAAATGACCACCAAACTGGCCTTCAATCCCAAAACAGTGGCAGGAGCCTCCATCATTGTAGTTCCTGTCAATGCCTTTTTATGTTTGATGCACTGCTCCATCAAGAATCCCTTCCAGTTTCAGAAGCATCAAAGGTGTTTTGACCACACAAAATCAGAGGGTCATCTTTAGGACAGAAGCAATTTAATGAGCAAGACCTAATATCTGAAAACCAAACGGACAAAAAGAGGGCACTGAGTTTGTAAGAAAAAGAAGAATAAATATAGAGGAACCAAACCACAAATAGGCCTTGTAATACTTACGTTATTACAGTACACAAATTAGACTTGCAACATATCAAAAAAGAAGAATAGCTCACCCATAAAAAAACAGGAAAATCCATCAAAGCCATAAATCGGCTTGTTCCAAAGATTAGTAACTAAACACATGGTAAGTCACTTAAACGTAAATAAATCATCTAAGAAAACAAGAATCTACCACTTACTCACTCCCAAATCTCACCCTCAAAACATCAGACCACCAAACAATAATATGGATTAATTACTTAATAACTAAACACCGGATGAGAACTAATTTAGAGTGATCTGCCACCAAGATAAGCAAAGAAATATGCAATTTACTCAAGCCTAAGAAATAACCCTAAAAAAAATAAAGACATCAAACCATAATGTGTAACTAATCCTATAAAAGGAAGAAGGAAACAGCTGGTTGCAGCTTGTGGGGTTATAAAACCAAGCAAAATGGCCCGAAGAGCCAGACCTTACCAAGTAGCTCTCTAATTTAGCTATTCTAGTGTGGCCATGTCAAACTGGAGAACTCTACACACACAAAAAGGCCAAAGCCACGCGCCCCCCAAAATAAAGAGTTTGTAGGCAGTGCTGATAATAAACATAAAAGAAATATTACATTTACCAAGAATGCCTGAAAAATTGGTCCACAACAGCGAGAAAAAATAATAAAGACGTTAGCGTTTCCGAAGAAATAATTAACAAATAAGTAAAAAGACCTAAGAAGGTGCCGGACTTGCAAAATTGCCTCGCTCACAACGTCACAATAAAAGAACAGATAAGAATAGAGTATCAAAGAGTGAAATAAATCATCTGATGGTCGCTCTCAACATCGACTCATAGTTGCTAGTTAATAAAGCATTTTGAACAACATGTATAAGGATTTCACAGAAGTAGTTCTTATAGAAAAAGCAAAAAATAATAAAAAAGGCATGTCATTCACCCCAATTCAATTGAATATAGACAGAATAAAGATGTACAAATACTGCTCATACATGCTCCTTATACAAGTTCCTATGGCACCATCACAGAATTGCATTTCTCCATTGTATTGAGTTAATGTGTTAAGACGCTATGCTTAGCCTATGAAGCTTTGAATAACATGGGACCAGTTTTCTTAAAAAGTATTTTCGATTGGTATCATCCTGGTAGGCGTCTATGCTCTACTGACGCTAGGCTCGTGATGGTTCCTAGGATTCGCACCTCCAGTTGGGGGGGGGGGGTCAAAGCATTGGTTATGGTACGGCCAAATTGTGGAATACGCTTCCAATGCATATTAGGTCAGCATGTTCACTAGCCTCCTTCCGAAAGAGTCTTCAAACCTGGCAGTTCCAGATTTAGTTTCATGATCCCTTGGGCTTACTTTTAGTTTCAGAGCCAAGACACCTCCGCAAATTCGCACATTATCTCAACAGAGGATTAGGCACGTTAGAGTCTGTTCTCCCAAGGCTAAGAAAAAACTCTGTGCCCTGTATTGTATTTGGGATGGGGCAGGACAGGCATGTTACGCTTTGCATCTCGTTGTGAAAGAAAATCAAATTACCCCACTTTATCTTCTTTGGAAACTCACAACTGAGTGCTGCAGTCTGCTGTCAACATGCTTGCAATTTTAAATTTTCACTGCATGTAATCTAACGTTTTATTTATTATTTAAGCATCTTACGTTTTATTTCTTCTAGTGAATGTGATGAGCCTATGGAGATTGCTAGACCTGTCGACGAACTGCAGGCACTTTTTATTAAGTTGCGATTTGGAAATTGCCCTCCTTCGACAAGGAAACTCATGAAAAGCCTTGGGATAGAGAGTGGTAATAATCTTTCATTTTTGTAACAATTGATTTGATATACAACTTTCATGAGCTTTAGTTTTGTGAGTGCCTCTTCTCTGCACTGTACTATTCAATTTTCTTTTCCACAAATGATAAGGAGCCTTTCCACAATGCCATGCAAAAGACATTAATATCAAGGTGTCTAGTAATGTTCACACCACCACAGCACTGGACTCTCTACTAAGTAAGGCTAAACAATGGATAGGTTCCAGTGCTAAAAAAAGGAATTCTATGTCCGGACCGGAGGCGAGAATTATGCTTTACTTTCTTCGCTTTCTTTGTTACAGCAGCCATTTCTTCATTGTTTATCATTTTCAACAATAAAAAGCGAAAAAACTACCAATCTAATGAATCCCTAGGAATGGTTCAACAATAGCAGTCCAATCAGGCTTGTCCAGGTCGCTTATAGTCCCTTCTGTATGTTGTGACCTCCTCTTTCTTCACTGCTTGCAGCCACAGATAAGTCCCGCTTCTCATGCCTTCATTATTGCAGTGTGAGTTGTTTCCTAATTTATAAAGATAAATGTGTGTTTAGCTGCTGTTTACAAAAGTATGCAGCTCTTGTGTGTTTATGGCCGCTGGAACGTGTCTCGCATCCCTCCGTGGCCGCTGTCTTGGTGCGGGTCCGCGCTACTGGTCGGTCCTCTGCCCTCTAGGTAGGTGGTCTTAGCTGATCGGTGCTTGGCTCCCGATGCGCAATTCCTGTGAGTTTCTCGTCAGTCGGAGCACAAATCACGTGCCGGTAACTGTCAGCATTGGAGCCTTGGCTAGGGAGTAACCCCCAGTAAAAACTGGAGTCTTCTAAAATTTCCAAAATATATTTCTGACACCCTTGCAAGGGTTGGTATTGTGTGTGTGAAAAACGCCACCCTTGAGTCTGCATTTATTTGTGTGGCCATGCAAGCCTCTCCGAGGGAACACACTACTAGGCTACTATTCTCCAGTGATTTATTGGTACAGGGCGTAAGTGTTCTCAGGGTTTAGACCCCTAATCTTTGCAGCTCTGCCCACACCAAACCTTTGACTGGCTCCCCAGTCCCACATTTGCATCCCTCTGACTGCCCACATTTGCCCTAGCAAGTGCCTTGTAGCACTATTTGCGCAGATTTAGGCATAGTTCCCTGTCTAGTTACCTACCTGCTTTGCTCCCTTCAACTTCTATCATGGAAGGTTCAGGTGACATGTTTGAAGACTCCTTGTCTTACCTGCCTTGGGATTATAACTTCTATGAGGCCGTGGACACCTCCATTTATAGGGCTGTTGACAAGGCCATGGGTCCCATTGAGCAGTGCCTTGCGCAACTATTTGTGCCAAACGACCCCATGAGGCACAGAAAACTACCTACTCCATGACGCCCCAACCCTTCTGGATTTGGACAACATGCCAGCGAAGCCCCCATGAGGATGGCGTAGATCACGATGCATTCCCCCTCCTTAAACCACCTTTCATGACCCAGAACCTCACAGCCTTGACTTCTGACACAATGGAACTTCTGGAACTTGTGTCTCCCCTCTCACCCTATCAGCAGAATGGTGACTCGCAATCCAATGAGGAGGTTGGGTTTTCCAGACTCTGGTGACCTTCCCAGCCCCCTCAATCCCCTCCCACTGCTGAGACATGGACCAATATGTTGGACCCCAAAGAAATTCTTCAATCGGTTTAGAGGCAGAGGCTTCAAGGGGCAATCCAACCCTGCTAATTCCGGTGATTGCTCTTTCTTCTCCTTGGGTACAGGTGGGAGTAGGAGGCAGCCTATCGCTTTCCTCCACATTTGGAAGACTATCACAACAGACGTGTAAGTTCTGCAAACTGCAGGGTTTCCAGATAGAGTTTTTATGGTGCTCCATTTCAGGCTGTCGGCCCTCGACCAATCCAATTCTCTTCCCAGGAGGCTTCACTTATAGGTGCGGTGGGCCAGTAGCTCTTGGTAGAAGGCGCTATTCGGCCACCCCTCGGATTTGTCAGCAACCTTTTTCTAGTAGACAATACCGAGGGGGAATGGCGGTCCATAATCAGCCTATGAGAGTTCAAGGAATGGCTGGTATACCGCCATTTCAAAATGAAGGGTATCCACCTCCCGCGGGATGTGCTGTAGCCAGCCAACTGGATGGTCAGCTTGGATCTCAAGGACGGCCATCTGTCCTCCCCAATCTTTCCTCCTTACCGAAGTTTCCTCCAGTTTATTTGGCGGCAACAGGCATTCGAATATTCCAATCTTCTATTCGGGCTCTCCTTCACCCTTTGGCGTTTTACCAAGGTTCTCAAACCAGTGGTGGAACACTATCGGGCGCAGGATGTGAACGACATGCTTATCATGACCCAGAGCTCTTGTCAGCTGTTGCTCCAACTGCAGACTGTAATAGACATGCTGAAAAGTTTGGGGTCCATGGTCAACGAGTCAAAGTCCTCTGCAGAAAGCGATCTTCTTGGGGTTCGTGATCAACTCAACCACATCCACGCTGAGTCTACCATCTTGGAAGATCATGAAAATCAGACATGAGCTGAGGAGAACCCTGGTGAAACGACGCACTTCGTTTCAGCAGATCACCCACCTTGTGGGTCTCCTTTCATCTCCCATCCAAGCCACCTTCCCGGGTCCTCTACACTACCGGGCCCTTCAGCGGCTCGAAGCCTTCCATATGCGCAAGGGGCTCACTTACTCCCAAATGATATCACTCACGGATGACGCAAGGGAGGAAATCTCCTGGGGCTTTCTCATATGGGTGCCTGGAATGGAAGACCGATTTTTGGACCAGCCCCGGATCTCGTCAAAGAATCCAAGGCCAGCAGATCAGGCTGGGTCACACAATGTGGTGATGTGTCCACTGGGAGTTCTTGGTCCCTTCAGGAGCTGACCTTGCAATTGCTTGCAACTCCTTGCCTGCTAATTTGCAGTCCGATGTTGGAAGAGAGACGTAATTCAATCATGTGTTCTTCTCAAGATGGACAATGTCTCTGCAGTCTGATACATCAATCATCTGGGGGGGGGGGCAGACATGCCAAGGTTCTCTCCGACTTGACAAACAATTTTTGGCAGTGCTGCCTGGAACATCAGGTCTCAGTGACAGTGGAGTACCTTCCTGGCCAGGCGAATCAGGTGGCAGACTGGCACTCCCGGCATTTATGAGACTCCAGTCTGTGGAAGCTCCATCTGTAGGTGTTCGCCGATATCCAAGAACGGTGGGGCAGTTTTCGGTGGGCCTGTTTGTATCTCAGTTGGATCACTAGCTACCCAGGTTCTTCAGCTGGAGACCAGATTCACAAGTGATGGATACCTTTCTGCTGGCTTGGGCTTCAGAGCAAGATTACCTGTTTCCTCCTTTCGTAATGATCACTCGGGCTTCAGCCCAGATCCGGAGACAGCAAGTGGATGGGGTGATGATCACGCTGACTTGGAGGTCTCAAGTATGGTTTCCGGTTCACCTGGAACTTTCCTGGGATTCTCCATTCTGACTACCCCTGTTTCCTCAACTTCTTCTCAGTCTGGATCGGCTCCTACACCAGTTGGTGTTGGAGGTCTCCCTAGGGCTGATGTCTTGGCGGATTACAGGGGCCGCTGGTCAGTCCTGTGTTTTTTGAGACAGGCTAAGGCGCTCATATCCAGAGCATGGGCAGATAATACCATCAAGCGGTATAAGCCAGCTTGGACTAGATGGACATGTTGTTGTCTGCAAAGCAATGTAAATTCCATGGTCGCAGACATTGTTTAGGTCTTCAATTCCCCGCAACTCTGGCAACTGGTGGTTTGGCCCATCTGTCCTGTAGGACGTTTTGTTCTGCTATCTCCGTGGGTTTCATCCCAGTGGAAGAACACCCTTTTGTGTGCCGTCTTCTTAGAGGGATTCGGTTGTCTTTTCCTCTGGAATTGCACAATTGGGTGCTCTGGGACGTCAACCAAGTGCTCAATCTGTTTTTGTCCTGGCAACTCAATAGGTTCCTTTCCTATAAGGAGCTTTCAGTGAAATTGGCTATGCTTTATGCCTGGTATCCTATAGGTGGGTTTCTGATGTTAGGCACCTGGATATAGCAGGCAGAATCTTTTCCCCATCAGGGGTGTCCTTTAACATTAGTAGACGGGCAAAGTCCAACACCAGGTCTATTGTATATCCAGCTTTTCAGGTATTGTATATTCAGCTTTTCAGGATTCTCTGAAGTCATGTGTGGTACAATGTCTCAAACCATATGAGGAAATGTCTGCGGAGTTTAGACCTCCCGGTGAGAGACAACTCACATTGTGAAAACCACATAAGACAGCGTCCTCCCCCACCATTGCCCGGTGGGTGCGTTGGGTGATGCAGGAAGGTATTGACCTAATGGTCTTTGAAGCCCATTTGGCTGGAGGAGTTATGGCTTTACAGGCTTCGCTTGGAGTGTGCCTAGAGGACATCATGAATGTGGCAGATTGAACCTCTACCTTCAAGAGGTTCTATTTTAAGCCAATGCTAGATGTGGCTCCTTTGGTAACAAGGAAGCTTCGAACCAGCATAATACACGCCTCCGGTTCTGACATAGAATGAAAGTTGTTTCTAACTAACGTGTAGGAAAGTTTCAGTTCTATTAAGGACGCGAATGCGAGGATTATCCCACCGCAAGGTTTTTCTCTTTATGTGAAGTAATTTTACCAGTTAATGGTATTCTTTAGAATGATGTTTTGTGGTATGACTTATTGTACTGGGAAGAGATCTATATTGATGACTCTCTTTGCTTATAGGATGGGAGGGTACTAAACAGGATCTATGAAGTCAGTACTGAGGCTTGACTCACTTAACGAAAGAGGAGGTCACAACATAGAGAAGGGTTTGTAATTGACCTGGACCAGCCTAACAGGATATTGTTGGGACTAATGTGTTATATGATTATTATTTACAGAATTTGTTAAGCGCATTGCTACCCAAATCAGGCTTCCCAGCACTAGTCGTCCCTGCTGGAAACTATCCTAATTACATTTTAAAGATATATGTTTTTAATTGCTTTAAGGAGCTGGACAGATTGGTGTCAAGTCTAAGACTGATGGGCAGAGATTTCCACAGTTTTGGGGCGAGGTAGCCAAAGGACCGGCAACCACTTCTACCCATCTTAATTCTCGGAACAATGAGAAGGCCTAGCTTGGTTGATCTGAGTTCTCTGCATGTCTTGTAGGGTTTTATAAACTAATAAATAATCTGTAGACCTGATTTTATTTAGTCGGTTGCATCAAGCATAGTGCCTTGAATTGGACTCTTTTTGCCCATTGGCATCTAGTGCAGGATGACAAGTGCTGGGCGAGCTGATTGGAGTCTACGTACACCCAGTAGCAGTTGGACTGCAGTGTTCTGGATGATTTACAGCCTGTTGATCACTGTGATAGGGTTGCCTAGAAATAGAGAATCCCCATAATCAAGGCTCAATAATATCAATTCAAACACAAGGAGATGATGGACGGAGCGCTGAAACTTTTCAGACACCCACCACCAGTCACAGATCTGGGTTGAATCCATCATCGTTCTTTAGCTCACTTTGCCACCCCGATTCAGACAAAGCCATATGCAAATCAGTCTTGACCCTGTGCCTCATGGGTACAGTCTGGCCTGAACTGCCAAGCCATGTCTTCCCTGGACCGGAAACAAGCATCCTGGGACATGTTTCTGGCTAACAGCCGTCATCAGCCAGGCTAGCTTGAATCCAGTGGCAAAGTGAGCAAGGGACCCACGTCTGGGCATACCCTGCCAACTTAGTGGGAACAAAGCAAACACGAGGAGATGATGGACGGAGCGCTGAAACTTTTCAGACATCTACCCCCAGTCACAGAACTGGGTTGAATCCATCATCGTTCTTTAGCTCACTTTGTCACCCCAGTTCAGACACAGCCAAATGCAAATCAGTCTTGACCCTTTGTCTCATGACTACAGACCAGACCGAGCTGCCAAGCCATGTCTTCCCTGGACCGGAAAGAAGCATCCTGGGACCGGTTTCTGGCTAACAGCCATCATCAGCCAGGCTAGCTTGACTCAAGTGCCAAAGTGAGCAAGGGACCCACGTCTGGGCATACCCTACCAACTTGGGGTGAACAAAGCAAACACAAGGAGATGATGGACGGAGCGCTGAAACTTTTCAGACTCCCACCCCCAGTCACAGGTCTGGGTTGAATCCATCATCATTCTTTAGTTCACTTTGCCACCCCAGTTCAGACACAGCCATATGCAAATAAGTCTTGACCCTGTGCCTCATGGGTACAGTCCAGCCCGAACTGCCAAGCCCGACTGATGGTGAGTGCTTTCAATGTTCAACACTCCGTCTATCATCCCCTTTGGTTTTGCTTTGTTTGCCCTAAGTTGGCAGGGTATGCCCAGACTTGGGTCCCTTGCTAACTTTGCCACTTGATTCAAGCTAGCCTGGCTGATGACGGCTGATTAGCCAGAAACCGGACCCAGGATGCTTGTTTCCGGTCCAGGGAAGACATGGCTTGGCAGTTCGGGCTTGACTGTTCCCATGAGGTACAGGGTCAGACTGATTTGCATATGGCCATGTCTGAACTGGGATGGTGGAGTGAGCTAAAGAATGATAATGGATTAAACCAGACCAGTTGACTGGGGGTGAGTGCTTGCAGTGTTCAACACTCAGTCCATCATCCCCTTTGGTTTTGCTCAATAATATCAATCCCTGTACTGCTGATCTTCGTAGCTCCATTGGGAGCTATTTGATAGTCTTCTTCAAGACTCTAAGGAGGCCGTAGCAGGTGGCTTTGACTTTTTTCGCTTGCAGGGCCATGGAGAAATGACTATCCAAAGTAACACCCAGACTTTTCACCTCCATTTGGGGAAAGGACGGTTTCCTAAGGATGGAGGCCATGTAAGTTGGTCCCATAAAGAAGGGATATTACCAAACACCATGACCTCCGTTTTCTCCCCGTTTAATTTGAGGTAACTGTCTGTCATCCACTTGCTCTAGGCATTAATGAAGTTTTTGTGATACCATTAGGAGAGAGGGAAATATTAATTGAAGTGTTGTCAGCGTAGGAGACCACAGTGAAACCAAAGGAGCATATAATGTTGAACAGTGGACGGACATATACGTTAAAATGTGTGAGGCTGCGGGAGGACATCTGTGGCACACCACACTCTGGCTGATACATCCTGAAACAAAATGGCCCTTCGCAGACTTGAAATCTCTTCTTGGATAAGAAAGCTGTTAAGTTAAGCATTTTTGATTGGTTGGACTGGTATTGTTGAACCATTCCCTGGGATTCATGGGACTGTGTTTCTTTGCCTTTTTTTGTTGAAGATGATAAGAAATGATGAAATGGCTGCTTTAATAAAGAAAGTGAAGGAAGAAAAGTGTAATCCTTGCCCCTATGTCCTTAATAGAATTGTTACTTCCCAACACGTTAGTTAGGAACAATTTTCATTAATCACATTTGGTCATAAACGAAAAACACATCCATTTTCCACTAGCATTCCCACGGTCTTCAGGCAGACCCTACAGTCATAAAGCTGAAACCCTGGGCTTTATACTTGGTTCTAGCATGTTCTGACTCATCAAGTAAAATCAGTGCTTAGGCGTTTCTTTCTCCAACTGAAAAGGTTTTATAAGTCCTTCCATTCATTTGGCTGTCCAATAGAGCTGTATTGGTGGGAGCATTAATAGGCTGGCCTTCTGCAATACTGCAATGTCTTATTTGTAGGTCTTCGGGCACGTCTGATAGATTAGTTAAAGCTAGTGCAGATTTCGGCAGCTAGGGCAGTCTTCGCTTTAATAAAAAGAGATCCTGTAGTTGAATGCTGGCAATCACTTCACTAGCTTTCGGCGGAAGCATACAATAATTTCAAATTAGGTAGTCTGTCCTTTCAATGTCTCAGTAATTTAGCCCCTGCTACCTCTCATTCAAACTCAAAGAGTGCGTACCTGTCGGGGAGATGTGTTGAAACAAGTTCCCGGGTTTTGGCTCATGGCGTGAGTTGGCCGTTCTCTTTACTTCCAAGCCTCCTGTTTTACAACTGGTTTCCTGAAAGACCAAAGAGATATCACCCCACTTGCTGTCTTCCGCAAAAAGCGGAAGTACAGCTTGCTTGGTTACTAAATTCTTCACGGCCTGTACTAAGGGATCCTTGGTGTAATGAGCACTACAGTAGTGCCATCAGTCACAAGGATCTGTATGTTTGGGATAGGCCTATTTCCATAGGGAAGAGAGAGGACCATGCGTAACATCATTGTTAAAGTTACAATTGAAAGTCCTTTTCACATTCCTCGCCAACAGAGTTCTAAAGGGTGCAAAAGGGCAATAGTCAAAATGGTACCCCTTTTAATAAGGGTCACTACCATCCGCATGAGGTCGAAAGGGTTACACCCACAATTATAGTCCTTTCAAAAGTGTGCCATTAACTTCCCCATAACTAGGCTACAACAAAGTTAATGGTTGGAGATATCTGATAGGTGTTGTTGGGTACAGGCCTTATTACCTGCACCTCGGTAGGGTGATTGCTTACCAGTATAACACTGTGCACATGTTTGTTGTCTGTCATGACTTGCCCCAACTCCTTTGGATTGTATTTGGTGTGCATGAGAGAATCAATATTATTCAAGGAGGAGGCACTCCCAGGTAGTTATTGAGTGAGGTCAGCCCCCGTCAATAACTGCCTGCTAGTGCCCTTCCCATTGGACAATATTTCCATCGTAAGTCAGATGATAAAATTTGGGGTGAAATTAACAAAAATTTTGATGTTTGATGAATGGCAACTAATTTTGTGGAAGGTTCTACAAAGCCTACCTTTTTAATTTATTTTTTGTGCTAAGGCGCTGACATTTTTGTTGCATTGAAATGCATTGTAGTGACAGGTTGGCTCTGAGGGACACAAAAAAGCAACCGGGGGTTGTAAATTAAAAAAAAGAACAAAAACACTTCCCTACAGGCCGGCCAGTGGCTGGCTGCCGCCTCTCAGTCCACTCCCACTGCCTTTCGCTCCGCGGAAGCCGGAAGGACCCAGGCTCCTGACTCCCCTAGCCAACACAACGCTGAAGGGCAGGGTTGTGATTGCTCTGAGCACCGTGGATCGGTGCTTAGATGGATAATTGGGGTCTAGGCATGTTCTGCACCCAGGCTGTAATGCAGCCTGGGTGCAGAACCTGCAAAGTGCACATGACTCTTATGGTCGACCCGAGAGGACCAGGTAAACAGCTAGGTGCACTTAAGAGCGGTGCAACCACTCTTCCTTCTGGCCCCTTCTCTGGCAGTCTAGCCCTAGAACTGTGATGAGTTCCAATGTGATTTTAACATGTAAAAATGCTGATCCCTGGCAAGGATTTTCCCACTGGAATTATAGAAGTAGCTAAAATGAGGCCATGTTTTCTTAAATTCACAAATACCTTCCTCAGACATCAGAGAAAATTCTGAAAAGCTAAGTAAAACATGTACCTTCAACGGCTGCAGCAACGTGTCAGTTGATTCCCGAGCGTCATACTGCTGCTTCACCTCAAGAATTAATAATGAATGACTAGAGTGCTAACATTCTATATTCCTGACAAAGTGAGCAACTCCTGAACTCTATGTTGCTGGAACAGGAGCTGTACAGTCGAAATATTTGCCTACATAGGAGACCTTAGTAAATAAAGAACTAAATTAGAGAGTTTTGTGTTATCATAGAAATTATGGTTACATCTATAGAAAGCTAAATGTGCACACTTTTCTATACATTTTCAAATATCTTCCTCATTCACATCAAAACAAAGTATGGCATGCTGAGTGAAACATGTAGTTCAAACTCCAACAGCTGTTTGTTGGTTGACTCCAGTGTTTTACTGCAGCTTTACCACAGTGTTCTAAGTAACAACTAGAATGCTAACATTTTTTCTTCAAGATAAA
Source organism: Lissotriton helveticus (assembly GCF_964261635.1). Classification (NCBI taxonomy): domain Eukaryota; kingdom Metazoa; phylum Chordata; class Amphibia; order Caudata; family Salamandridae; genus Lissotriton; species Lissotriton helveticus. Next base: position 528,384,285 of record NC_136072.1, read on the forward strand.
AGTGAGGCAATCCTGAACACTGTTTTGCTGGAATAGAAGATGTAGAATTTACCGTCTCTCTTATGTAGCAGGTCGACCTGAATGAGCTTGAAGGTGTTAATGCAGTTATGAAACCATATGGCTTGAAACGTGAGGGAAAGTATTGGTTTTAGTCAGTTATGGCAACATATATTTTAATGGACTAAGCAACGTTATGAGGAAGATCCCTACCTAAGTCCAGCATCCCTTTTCGTATCTGTTTACTGAGGCTACCTATCCTCATTGTCGCTTAATACCTCTTCGGTTTAAAAATAGTAATATTTTTGGTCTTGTGTTGACTACGAATCTGGTCTGTGAGAATACTTGAGCCTTAACGAAATTCATTAGACTTGATTAACCTAGATAGAGTTGGTGCTACTCAATGGCTTTGATATATTAAGACATTGCTTCACTCTTGGAATTTAAAACCTCTGTAGGAAGATCATGTGTCTATTGTTGGTAGATTTAGCAGTACGTTGAAAAAGAAATACTGGTTATTGTAATGAATTGGTGAATTGCAGAAGCCAGTAGCAGAGGGATTATTTAACATTTCTGCTTTTCAAAGGTACTACAAAGTTTGAGCCTTATATGGATAATATCATGCTACTTGGAGCAAAAACCTGTGCATACGATTCAAGTTAAGTATATTGTATGTAAAAATCTTCACTTCGAAATGGCTTTTAGATGCTGATAGAAGGGATTTATATCAGTCAGTCATTATACTTTTATTCGACACATGTATCATAAAAAGTACAAACATACAATACATACATGAATATAAAAACCATTTCACCATTACAAAAGATACATATGAAAATCATATAGGAATATTGACTGAAGACACATTATTTAACAACTTTAACCTAATAATCCAGGCACATGATAAAAACTTTGCAACCCCGCAAACGGTAACCATACAGGAGGTATTGGAGATGATGATACGTAGGGCTGATTTGTAATCCCTGACTCCAAGGTTCTTTAGTACAGGTTATAACCATTTGTTCCTAGCTACGGTATATGCTTTGCAGGCAAAAAAGAAATGGCCTAATGATTCTTCTGGGCAGGTACAACCCGGACACTTTCTATCCTCTTCCCTCCTTCTACCCCATCTAAACGTAAAATTTTTGAGGGGCAGTGTGCCATGTCTAAATTTCAGATAAAGGGTCCTTTCCCGGGGAATCTGGATAAAGTCCAAAAACAATTCTAGCTTTGTGGTGCACTTATGGGATAAAAAGTTCTCAGTTAGTTGCCCCCAGTTTGGGTTATGCAAAGCCTTAGCCTCTATCCAGTCCCAATAAAGTTTTTTTACCATTTGTTTTGGTGGAGGGAATTGGGAAGCCCATGCATCGCTTAAGCCCACGCTAGCTGTAAGTTTTTAAAAAACATTTAGCCACTTAATCTTGCCCGAGGTGTTTAGTTTTAATATTTCATCAAACACTGTGGCGTAATTAGCTAATTCGGGAGTCCTCCTGAGGCGCACCCAATATAAAAGAGGACGTAGCTGGACAATGTCCCGAATGGACCTCCTACCCAAATCTGCAAATAATGGTTTCAGTGGGGTAGAGGCTGGAAGCGAAACCAAATCTCTCATGAACTTATTCTCAGTTAGCACATGGGTATTGGTATTCTCAATGCCCCATATTTCTGAGCCATAGACCGCTGAGGCTATTGCCTTTCCCTCATAAACTGACAGGGCGGGGGCTATTGGTCTGCTCACTGAGAGGCGCTGGTTCTTTAAAATAGTGCCGGAAACTCTTTTAAGATTTAAAATCATTTTACTTATATGGGGTTCCCATTTCATATTATTGTTAATTCTAACCCCAAGGTAGTCAAACTCTTCCACTACTTCAAGAGGTGATCCATTCAAAAACAAGTGTATATTCCTATGATTTCTCTTAGCGGTCATAACCATTAGTTTCGTTTTTGTAGTGTTTATTGTAAGTCCCCGTTCCTGACAAAAAACACTGAAGCGATCAAGAAGGATTTGGAGACCTTTGGGGGTTTTAGATAACAGAAGGGTGTCGTCGGCAAAGAGGAGCGATGGTGTTTTCTCCCCGGCAATAATAGGGGCATCTGCCGGTATCTCTTGCAGATGATTCACCACTCCATCAATGAAGAGAGAAAACAAAGTGGGGGCCATCACGCACCCCTGCCGCACCCCTCTGTTGACAGGAATACTCTTTGTAAGTTGCCCCTGCGTCCCCCACCGAATCCTAGCGAAAGTACCCTCGTGTAATTTAATAATGAATTGTAACAAATAGGATGGGAATCCCATATCCAATAAAACATCCCATAATTTGGCACGGGGTATTACATCAAATGCAGTTTTTAAGTCTATAAAGGCCAGATAAAGGCTCCCTCTGGCTATTGACACTGTTTTCCAAAAAACTGCACAAAATCTAAAAACCTGATCCATTGCTCCTACGTTACTTCTGAAACCTGCCTGGAAATGGGACAAAATGTTATCTTCCATTAGCCAGCACTCAATCCGATTTATGATGACCCTGCCAACTACTTTTTGAATGACATCAATTAAACTAATTGGTCTGTAGTTGGCAGGGTCCTCTCTCTCACCCTTTTTAAAAATAGTGACGACTTCAGCGCCTTTCCACGAATCAGGTACTTGGTGGCCGGACTGAATGAGATTCATGATATTTACAATAAAATCAGCCCAAACCGTAGGGTCATGCAACAATAAGTCCCCCGGGATTCCATCCGGGCCAGGAGCCTTACCCGGAGTTATTTTATGGATAGCATCCTGGACTTCACGGGGCGTAACCATCTCATTTATAATGTCTCCATTTGGTTGGACCAAACAACCAGTATCTAATACGGGAGAAGCTGGCACAGCTTCCAGGCTACCTTCGCCATATAACTTGGAGAAATGGGTTGCCATTGGCACTCAGTGATGTGGTTTGGAATAGGCTCAGCACCACGCCTGTCAAGGATATTTATTAATTTCCAGAACACAGTGGCGTTTTTCCCATGGGCTGCTTCCTTTAGTGCCTGCCAATGTTCCTCTTCTAATTCTTTTTTGGCTTTCGCAATGCTGTTGCGATAGTCTTGTCTTGCAATTCTAGCAGCTAGTGTGTCCTTGTTTTTTATGGCCAGGGAAAGGACCTTTCTTTTTTCCCTACAGGAGACTGTATACCAAGGGGTACCCTTCCTTTGGGTGTGTTTAATCAATGGGTAGCCCTTAGTTTTTTTTGTAAAAAACGTGCTAATCTCACATATTAGGTTCTTGTACTTGGCTGCTGTCGTAGGCCCCCGAGAATGGAGGAGAGTTGGGGTAACTGGTGATAAGTCACTCGATGCAGCCAGAACTAGAGCTTTAATATTTTCAAGTATCCCTTCATCACACCTGACTACATTCCATTTGAGCCTACGGTTGCAGTTGGAGGGAACTAATTCTTTAGTAATCAACTCATTAGGAACACTGTTACCAATATTATCACCCCAAAACATACCCATACAAAGGGGATTATGGTCGCTATCAATCCTCTGATAGACCTTCATATCCACAAGGTTAGCCCATGACCAAACATCTAAAAGGATGTAATCAATCCGTGAAGGGCAGCCTATTCGATTAAAGGTCATTGCGCCCAAACGATCTGATGTAGTACGACCATTTAGGGCCCATAGGTCGTGGGCAGAGACCAGGGCATTTAGCTGTATAGCTCTAGCAGACCACTTCTTAATTGGAGCCAAAGTTAAAGATGGAATAAACTGGTTCCCTACTTTGTTATGAGAACCCAAGAGGTCCTCCTCATCCAAGGGCTCAAAGGTGCAGTTAAAATCACCCCCCACTAGTACTGAAGATTTGGGGGGGAGGCAGTATAGCCTATCATCTAGCAACTCCAATATGGGTGAAGATTGACCACCCGGTAGACCTCTGGCGTAAACACAGAAAAGATCCAGGACATTTCTGCCAGACTGGCTTTTAACAGTGATGTGCAGTATGTCGTTGGAGGGGATATGGTTAACGATGACAACACAATTCAAATCTATCCTTATCCAGATAAGTAAACCTCCCGATGGACGCCCCTTCCCTGGTAGGATCGCGGGAACAAAAAATGTGGAATAACCATGCTTGTATTCTGGCTGAACACACCAGGTTTCTTGGAACATACAAATGTGATAATCCTCTAAGAAATTATTCCAAGCAGGATTAGACAGATTTTTCTTTAAACCTGCTATGTTCCAAGACAGGATTTTGATAGGGGAAAAGGACGATGGGGGGTCTTTCGAAGATGTCAAAGTATCAATGTCCCCTACCAGGGTGTCTAAACTGGTACTATCTAGATTGGGTGGTACCTCCCTGGTGTTGGAAATAAGACCCGTGCCCAGGGGAGTAAGCACCCCTCGCTCGTTGGGAACATCGGGGGACTGAGATGATGGTCAGTCCACCCCTTCTAACCCACTGAAACGGTTGTAACAAGGGAATAAGGGATAATTAAGCTGCGGACCCCACCCTTCCCCATTCAACTGGGAATCACCCATCCAATGATGCCCCTTCCTCCTAGGGACTAAATTCCAGCCTTCCTCAGCAGCCACTCCCCACTTTTGGGGGTTCTGGTAGATAGACTTAACGCTCCCATTACTCCCTCTTCCTGGCCCTTTGTTGGCCGGCTTCAACCAACTCCATCTGACATCCTCATGGCCCTCTTGAGCATAAAAAAAAAGACAGCGGTTTAGCTGATACCACCGACTTATTATCACATGGAGGAGAGGAGCAAATAAATTCCACCAATCGTGGATCCTCAAACGTGATAACGACACAATCGCCCTTTATACTTTTCTTCTTCCCACCTACCCAAGGGGCCCTTTCTACCATAAGTATGTTTTTATTTAGACCTGGAGGTGGCGGGTAATTTTTGTCTAGCCAATGGCATATTTTATTTTTAATTGCCCAGAAGGGCTCAGAAGTAGACGTGGGCAGTTCAGGAATACCAGTTAAAACAACCACAAACGGACATGCATCAGGGGGTAAATTGATGCTTCGTCGTGTGTTGGATTTTCTGGGCTGTGGCTGGGGAATAATAGGAGCTGGGATACTAGGAACCTTTCTCTTCACAACACTGGGACATGTGGAAGTAGGGGGTTTATTGATACTCTTTATATTGGTCGCCAGCAGTGGAGTATTGGGTGAACCGGTTGAAGGTACCGAAGTAACCCCCGTGGGTGGATTTTTAATGATGGGCACATTGTTAGAAACAGAGGATGTTTCCACAGAGGTGCGAAGGCCGGGGTGAATCAACTTGGGATCTTGTCGCAAAAGAATAGTATCTAGTTGATGTTCTATATTAGCGAGCCTAGTCTCCAAAGGCGAGAGCAATGATTTAATAAGAGTAGACATAGAATTCATTAAAGAATCAAGCCCGCCCTCAGAGTTAATTGAAGAGTCATTGCTTCCGCTAATATCCAAGATACTGGCCAAACTGCTATCATGCGTTATGTCATCTGGAACTGTGGTATATAAATAAATAATACCGGATCTAGGTTTGACTAGGCATAGCAATAACAGATAGCTCAATAAATAAGAGTCAAGATTCGAGGTAGTAGGAGTTTGCAGGTTTATTACAGCATAAAGGACAGGAACAGGACAACCTGCATAGGAATAGGATGGCAGAGCCCGGCAGCTGCCGGGGCTGGATCTGGGATGAGCGCGCTCTCTCATTTAATAACAATACACGATCATATATACTAAAACAGTTGCATTACAATACATACGGTAGGCGGAGCAGTGGGTGGAGCAAAGGGTGTGACGCGTAGTAGTCGCGAAAGATAAGGGTGAAAGTAGGTGTAACAAAGGCGTATACATAGACATGTGATGCAAACGTAACAGAATTTGTCATGAATGGGGCGGAAACATGGAGGGGGCTACCTAAGGAGCCGGGACCTCTAACCTAGTGGTGCGCGCAAACTGACAATGACGTGTTACTAGGAGAAGCTGGGGGCTACGAACTCTGTGCTAGGAGCAGAGACTGAAGTCTGGAGAGTCAGGGCGACATGTACCTAAACAGTATCTAGTATCTGATGTTTAGAGAACATGTTGATAGAATCCAAAAGTTATCGGGGTAAAGGCGAACAGACTCTAAGACTGGAGCATGCATTATTCTACATGTAGTGCGTGATGAAGAATATTAAATGATCATTAATACAGTATTTCTCCAACATGGAGACGTAAAGGCTAGACTATGATGGTAACTATTGATGCAGTTCAGTAGCTTTAGGAATGCAGAGAAGGAGGACTAACTGATAACTGGAATCATAACATACTCTTGGCAGACTCAGAGGCAGAGCCAGGCTGAACCGGGCACTGCAAGGCAGGAAGTAAGTGAAGGGTCGAGGATACAGGTGGGGGCTGTATCGCTCCTCAGCGAAGGCTTCAGGAGACAGGAGCTGAATCTGGTGTCCAGGCCCTTTTGAGGCCTAGAAACGGGAACTTTACAATGGAATAACGTGTACACTGAGAAACGTGGCAACGTAACTTTAAATAGGCCTGATATTCGTAGTATTCACGAGAACTGGAAACTGGCATACTAGGGATGGACACAACTGTAATTGCGTCTTTAATCGAACATGGGGAATACATATGCATATTAATCATGCACAGATAACATATGATGGATGACGCGTAGGGACACAGAACATGGCAAAATTTACTTTTCCACAGAACACCCAATGATAATATATGGGGGGTAGAATCCAACATATCAGACTCAAATTGATCGATAGGGGCCAGGAGAATCCCTTCCTCCGTCATCCCAACACCCGAGTTAGCCCCCCCAACATTTGGGCCCATGGCCTCTTGTGAAATTATAACAGGATTATCAGTTAAAATGTTCGAGGTATTTAAAGCTGGCATAATAATATCAGAACCACCCACATGTAAAGGTTCATTATCACGATGAATTACCACCACTGTTGCTACTGATTTATTTAAATGGGGATTAACAGTAGATGGTATACTCGTAGGGGGAGGATTAATAGGTAATGATAATAAGCACATAGCAGGGGTTTGGTCATCAACTGACTGGCTAGAGAGAGGGGCAGAATTATTTATTCCTTGGGGCGGGGAATGAATTAGAGCAATGTTGCCAAGTGATGACCTTTTCGCTTGAACAAGATCCATTGAAACCCTCCTTTCCATAAGGGAAATTCCCTGATCAATCAGAGAATTAGTACGCGAAATAAAGTTGTCTAGAGTGCCAATAACTTTTTTAGTTTTAGCATTACCAGCTCTCTGGCTGCGAGTTTTACAAGTGGACATCGCTAGAAAAAGGGAGACTGGCTGGAGATAGAAAAAACAAATGCTAGCCAAAAACCCAATAGCCAGATAACACTAAAATAAATAACACCAAGAGGCCAGCTGTGTGTAAATTAATACCAAACAAGTAAATGGTTTGTGAACTTACGACCCAAGGTCAATAGCCATAACTAAACAAATGCAGGAAGAGATAGAGGGGCATGCCCAGGCCAGGCACTGCAGGCCACGGAGGGCCACAGAGGGCCCGCCCTTGTCCCGGGCTTCTCCCGGTGCACTCCCGCGTGCTCCCGCGTGCTCCCGCGCAGCGGCACCTGGATGGTAAATTATAGGAGGAGCGCGAGAGGGGAGGAGCCTGCAGGGAGAGCGTCTCAGCTGGTGGTAATGGAGACGGGCAGGCGCTCCTGGGACTTGAAGTCCTGCGCCTACCCTCGCTCGCAGCCCTGCACCTACAACCGCCCCAAGGTGGAGTTTGGGCGTTAGGTAGGTTGTCCCCCAGCAGCGTCACAAGAAGCACAGTCACCAAGGTCCAGAACGAAGCGGGACCCGCGAAGCGGGTACCGCGAGTAGTGACGGTGAAGGGAAGAGCAGTCCGGGGTGAAAGTGCTCGCAGTCCCCAATCCTTGGCAGGTAACAGAAGAAAAACGATCCAACGAGGCCCCAGGCACAGGGGGATTTAACAACGCTGAGGCGGGGGAGGAGCCTGCAGGGAGAGCGTCTCAGCTGGTGGTAATGGAGACGGGCAGGCGCTCCTGGGTCTTGAAGTCCTGCGCCTACCCTCGCTCGCAGCCCTGCACCTACAACCGCCCCAAGGTGGAGTTTGGGCGTTAGGTAGGTTGTCCCCCAGCAGCATCACAAGAAGCACAGTCACCAAGGTCCAGAACGAAGCGGGACCCGCGAAGCGGGTACCGCGAGTAGTGACGGTGAAGGGAAGAGCAGTCCGGGGTGAAAGTGCTCGCAGTCCCCAATCCTTGGCAGGTAACAGAAGAAAAACGATCCAACGAGGCCCCAGGCACAGGGGGATTTAACAACGCTGAGGCGGGGGAGGAGCCTGCAGGGAGAGCGTCTCAGCTGGTGGTAATGGAGACGGGCAGGCGCTCCTGGGATTTGAAGTCCTGCGCCTACCCTCGCTCGCAGCCCTGCACCTACAACCGCCCCAAGGTGGAGTTTGGGCGTTAGGTAGGTTGTCCCCCAGCAGCGTCACAAGAAGCACAGTCACCAAGGTCCAGAATGAAGCGGGACCCGCGAAGCGGGTACCGCGAGTAGTGACGGTGAAGGGAAGAGCAGTCCGGTGTGAAAGTGCTCGCAGTCCCCAATCCTTGGCAGGTAACAGAAGAAAAACGATCCAACGAGGCCCCAGGCACAGGGGGATTTAACAACGCTGAGGCGGGGGAGGAGCCTGCAGGGAGAGCGTCTCAGCTGGTGGTAATGGAGACGGGCAGGCGCTCCTGGGACTTGAAGTCCTGCGCCTACCCTCGCTCGCAGCCCTGCACCTACAACCGCCCCAAGGTGGAGTTTGGGCGTTAGGTAGGTAGTCCCCCAGCAGCGTCACAAGAAGCACAGTCACCAAGGTCCAGAACGAAGCGGGACCCGCGAAGCGGGTACCGCGAGTAGTGACGGTGAAGGGAAGAGCAGTCCGGGGTGAAAGTGCTCGCAGTCCCCAATCCTTGGCAGGTAACAGAAGAAAAACGATCCTGCCTGTAAATGTAATGGCATAATGATATTTAAGGAAGAAATTAATTTTTTCTGTATGTTATAAAATGGGTGTCACACAGTACAGTGACACACTTGGGATATTTAAATGTGACACTGATGATTGATTGTTCTTGGACTCTCCAGATTTTACTAACCATAGTTTTTGAGTAAGCACTTTAGTACAACAATTATTAGAACATAGGAATTTAGAGCACTTCCTTGATGTCAATGGAGAGCTCTAGGCTTCTAATGACTGGTAGAAGCCCATAGCATCAACATTCCAATGTTTGTTCTCAGCTGTTGCTGTGAACAAAGACCTCACGGAGCCTGAGGGGATTTCATCCTACTCGGGCTCTGTGAGGCGTTTGTTTTACAAATTAGAACATTCTACCCTCTAGTGGCGGAATGTTCTAAAGGCCTTTGAGTCCTCCGTAGCGGGCTCTACCAGCCATTAACCCGTTCCGTGCTCGTGTCGGCCAACCACCGTCGCGAGCCCTACCTCGCTAGTGCTGCGCACATCCTTTTTGCCGAAGCAGCCTCGCCCACTCATTAATTCTCCCGCACTGTAGGAGAATTTGCGCAGCGGTTAAAGGCCTGTGAATCTTGTTAAAAGCCCTCGCCTTCAGCTCAGGCCTTTAACGCTGGGCCAGGCCTTTAATGGCTGGTACAGCCTGCTACGGCGGGTTCTAAGGCTATAAAAGTTTCTGATCTGATTAATAAATGAGCACAAAAAATAAAGTAGCAATTTTATCTTTGTTTTTTTTTTAGTTAGAGCACCTGGATTTGTATTTGCATTTTAACTTTTTATTACAGAAGTGATGAAATTGTATGTTTGATGCATTTAGAGGTGCTTGTTACAGGTAGAGCTCATATTTAAAAAGACTAGATCTGGGCTCCAGTCGGTAGTGAAACCCTCCAGGTGATTTGCTGTTTGGACATTAAACTTTGTTTTTTTCCGCACTTAAATAGTTGCATCTGTTTGCATGCATGTGCACTAGCTTAAAAAATACTTATTGTGAGTTAAATAGGAGAAAAGTAAAATTATATGTTTATTAAATATTATTTTTCCATTTAAATTGTGCTCCGGTTGCCTTATAATCAACTAGATAATTAAAGTATTTAAAAATAATTAACATTGAAAATCAAACAAAACAGTCAGGATGCGATTTTAAAACAATGACAACTTTCATAGAGTACAGTCTTCAGAAACACAGAAAAATGTGCATATGTAACACAAACAAAGAGAGAGGAATGTTTTCGGGGATTGGTTTATATCAGGAACTTGTAGCAGCAGAGGTGACAAACATTTTATTGTGCATTTTCTGATTATTTGAATTATGTAATCTCCATATGCAATTGTTATGGGGAGAAGGCGTAGTGATATAGGAGTTGATTCTATAATGAAGCTTGTCTCAAGTGCTCTCTATGAATCTCTTTGGTAATTGCCAACCCGCTTGGATCCAATCAAAATGGAGCAATTTTTTGTAATATAGTGCTGTCTGATTAAAGTACTGCTTAGGTGCATGAGAAATGAAATACCATTAGGTTGAATCCTCTTATATGTATGTAGCTCCGAAGGGGGTTATTTAGGATTTGGCGGTTGTCAGAATGACTGTCTCCCCTTCGCTCTCTTCCAATTTGTTCACTTCATTCCCCCAAATGCAATCGCATTCTTAAAACAAGAGCTTGTGTCTGGGTTGAAACAAGTAAACTCGGATACATCTATTTGAATACAGCAGAAAGTTTATTTTGTGTTAACCTTCCCTGAGCCAAACCAGTTCCAGCAGGTCAGTTTGTGTCCTGAGAGAAGCAACACTTGAAGAAAGGATTTGACCACGGTCATGTTTAAACTTGCACTGCACATTCCGCTTCCTGTTTTCTTGAAGATACTAGGGCCTATAAATAGCGTCTGACTGGACTAAGGTCTTTTGGTTCCCAATACAAAAAATGAGAGTAAAAGTTCTCTTGCTAGCTGGTTGCCTTATAGCTGTGACTCACCTTAGCACATGCACACTTGAAAGAAATATAATTTTGGCTGATTGGCTCCTTCCAAAATTGGGGCCAATTTCAAATCTGAGTAGCAAGTTGGTTGGATCTTAACTTTTACCATACTGGACATAATCTGAACCTTTTGAATTATTCAATTCTCACCTTTTACGTGGAACACCCTGGAGGGATAGGAAATATTCACCAGGGCTGAAGAAATGGCTCTGCTGCTTCATCGTGAAGAGGAAAAAGGAAAGAAATCGCCTGGTATTTACAGAGTCTGCTTTCAATAACTGTTAATTAATTTGGGAATGGCCCTGGGAATTTAGAACTCCCTGCCCCTTGAAATCAGATTTAACCCTTCAACTACATCATTCAAAGAAGAAGTCAACGTGCTTTTGATGAATACATTTCTACCCTAGAACCCATTGACTCTTATATCTGGGCACCGAGATGATGCGGTGTCTACATACATGGCTATTACTCTCCTGCTATTTCCTTTTTGATAACTTATTGGCCTTTTCCTGATTTACAATGTGCACTGTCAGCATATGTGTTTGTTGGTTGTTCTACCTGTTTTTATTTGCGTGACAATTTTAAAAGCGCTCTATTCTGTAGTAGGGGAATCTCTGTGATAATCATAATCATCAGAATAGTCCCGCCCATGTGTGTGGACCCCGGAGCACTTCATTAGATATTATCTTCTTAAGTTGTCAACTTCTGCAGACATGCATAGACACTTGAGAGATAAAAAGACAATAATGCAGCCAAACTAGCTAGGCTACACTGGCCATTACTTCATACTGAAGTGAAAAAAGATAGCCAATAGCCAATTAACTGTTAAATGTAACCATTTTACTGAGTTTCACACATAGAAAAACTCCCCTTCACAAAAACTCGTTGTTCATGATAGAGATGAAGGGTGGGACAGACAAGCCCCATAGGCTGCCATTATGTGTCTGTAAATGGATACCGTGCCTTTACGAATCCCTCCAGAGAATCCCGGTATCCCATGATGCACAGCCAGAGGCCAGTTACTTTCAGTTCTTTTTTCCGACTCCTGCTAGCTGGACCCTGGAGCATTGAGCTCTACCTTTATTGGTATTTTTCAATCTTTCTAGCTTTAAAGTGAGTTTTTTGAACTTCACTTGACATCTTTGACGTTTCTCTTTCTTCTGCTATACTTTTTGCTCAGTAATTCCACAGTTTGCTTGTCACAATGCCATCCTTATTTGACAAGTGCCCTGAATGTGGGAGGAAAAAGGCAAAGTCTGATTCACACAAAGTGTGTATTCTGTGTCTGCCTGCCTCTCATATTCCTGATATCTGCGCCATTTGCAAGACCTTTTCTAGGCGCACCCTGTGTGACAGGGAGAAAATTCGACTTAAAGGAATGGTGCAGAGACGACAGGCAACTTCTTCAGGGACTTCTGGGCCAGAGAGGGTAAGTCCTCTATCACGTTCCATGCGCCGGCCTCTGGGGGGCTCCCCAGTCGAAAACAGGCTGAAAAACGGCGCCTGTCCCCTTCAACGTTGAAAACTGCTACAACGACGTCGAGAGCAGGTATGACGACAATCTGCTCCTCGTCGACCCAGGGCTCTGGATCGAAGCGACGTTGACGCTCCGCGTCAAGGGGAAGGACGGCGAGATCTCGGCTGAGGTCACTGTCGAGGCATCGATCCACGTTGAAGTATCACCACCGTCGATCTAGTTCAAGGCATCGGCACTCGGCGTCGAGGCGACACGGCCGATCACTGACTACATCGACAAGAAGATCGCCGTCGACAAGGCGATTAACGTCGACAAGAAGTTCACCGACGTCGAGGAGACGCTCAACGTCGACGAGAGGATTGACGTCGGGAAGCCATCAAAGAAGCTCAACGCCGAGGTATCACTCCCAGATGTGCTCAATCGTGAGCCTGTCATCGTCGACAGGGAGTTCGAGACGACGCTGACGCTCTCCGACGAGCAATCCATCGAGGTTGAGCAGGAAGTCTAGGGCACAAAAAATAAGAAGGTTGTCCGCCTCTTCGGACTCTGAGTACTTCTGTACTTATTCTCCTTCGAGGACACCTCAACATACAGCACCGCCTCCACCACCTTCTCCGCCTCCTCCTCCGCCTACTTCTCCTCCTCCTCCACTAGTGTTACCTCCGTCTCTGCCTGGGCTGACAGCACCTTTGCCAGTGCCCCCACATGGAGCCCAGCAGATCAAGATCAAGACCTCGTCCGAGACGTCGTTCTTGTGAACGTCACCGTTCTTCCACGCGCTCTCGTCAGCCCCACAGCCATGGGAATTCACTCTCCCGGTATACCAGGGACACATCTTCTACGAGTACAGGCCTGTACTCTCCCACGCTCACTGACTTTCCTCCTCATAGAGTGTCACCTATTGATGATGTCACCACCTTTCAGGAGGTGTTGGTCAAAGGGGCTACTAAACTCAATATCCCCTTGTCGGCTCCAGTACCTTCAACTTCTGTATTATTCGAAACACTCCATCGGAGGCAGTCATCTCGCCCCTTACTTCCATTGGTACCTGGCTTGCTGGAACCAGCTATTGAGCTGTTCCTGACGCCTTCTTCGGTAAAATCTGCGCCTTCCCGGCTAAAGAAGAAGTACAGAGCCCGATTCGGATCCTGTCTTCCTCCGGATGGACCCCACCCCGGACTCTGTCATTGTGGTGGCAGCAAAAGAGCAACATGCTACGGCTCCAGCGTCTTCTGTACCACCTGGACAAGGAAAGCCATAAGCTGGATTCGGTGGGTAGGAAAGTCTGCAGCTCTGCAGCCACATCAATGAAGGCGGCTAGCTTGACTGCCCTTCTGGGAAGGTACGACTGCTCCCTGTGGGAGTCTCTCCACCAATTTGTAGATCTCCTACCCAGGGACAAGATGGAGGACTTTCAGGAAATACTAAATGAGGGACTGATGGTCTCAAACCAGGTCATTAGTGCGGCGGTGGACACGTCACTCCTGTCGGCCCACGAATATTGTCACGGCGTGGCTCTTCGAAGGCAATCCAGGCTTCACCTTACCTCTTTAAAACCGGATAATTAGCAGTGAATAGCGAACTTACCATTCTCTGGTTCGACTCTTTCGGTTCACATGCAGATGAAGAGATGGCACGGATCAAATCAGAGATGGAAACCATGAAGGCTGTCGGTTTGGAGAAACCAAAAGAACAGCATAAGACCTTCCACCCGTTCCAACGGCGATACTCCTCCCAGAGGTTCCAGCGTGGGCAAGGCCGTCAATATGGTCAACAACAGCAACAGTTTCAGCGACAACCGCTTCATAAACGACAGTCACAAGGACGGTTCAACCAGCAGTCTACAAGGAACAATGCCCCTGCTTGTCCTAAGTCCTGAAGGGTTACTTCCCCCTCTTCTGTTACCCACTCCGGTGGGGGGAAGCATTACAAATTTCCTGGCAGAGTGGCAGAACATAACTCAGGACAATTGGATGCTGAGTATTATTTGCAATGGATACTCTCTACATTTTATCAGCCCTCCTCCATCCATCCCTCCGAATCACTCCCGCCACATGCTACTCGAGTTACAGGTGGAGGCATACATCTTGTTAGAGAAAAGGGCAATAGAACCTGTTCCTCTTGCACAGAAGGGAACAGGACTGTATTCAAGATTCTTTCTTGTCCAAAAGAAGGGCAAGAACGAGTTCAGACCCATCCTTGACTTGCGACAGGCAAACAAGTGGATTCGCAGAGAGCAGTTCCTCATGTTATACTTACATCAAATCTACTCTCCGCTCCATCAGGGAGATTGGTTATGCCTAATAGATCTGCAAGACACATACTTTCATCTGCCCATAGCAAAAAAAAATCACAAGTTCCTGTGATTCACTGTTGGAAACAATCATTATCAGTATGCAGTACTTCCCTTCGGCCTGAAGTCGGCGCCCAGGACGTTTTCCAAATGCATGGCTGTAGTAGCAGCGCATTTAAGGAGAGACAGGGTGTTCGTCTAGCCATATCTGGATGACTGGCTGATCAAGGCATCAATGTTTCAAAAAGTGCAACGACATTTCAATCAAATTTCGGCTCTACTTCGGCGTTTGGGCCTTCACATCAACATCACGAAGTCTGTCTCGACTCCTGTACAGTGCCTGCAGTATCTGGGAGCCTCCATCGATACTCGCAAGGCAAGCGTGTGTCCTTCGGAGGAGCGACGCTTATCAATCCTACGGAAGGCTCAGGTTCTCATGACCATACTCTCCCGGATGTCTTCTCTCCTGGGTTCCATGGCGTCTTGTATCTTCCTCACTCCAAATGCACCCCTCCACTTGCGGCCTCTGTAGGAATGTCTGGAGGATCAGTGGGACCAGAGACGGGGGGATTGGGAGGACAGGATTCAGCTGTCGCAGCAAGCCCTACAGTCCATAAAATCGTGGTGGTCGCCTCACAATCTCCTCCGAGGGATTCCGTTACACAAGGAGATACTGACACAGACCATTGTGACAGATGCGAGGCGCTGCGAGGCCTCAGGGCAGTTATGCGCTATACAAATGCAATTTTTCATTTCATTTTCATTTCATTTCATTTCATTTCAGATGCTTTTCTCCAAGGCTGGGGAGCGCATTAGGACCACCTTCAGATATAGGGCACGTGGTCCCAGAAGAAGGTCACGTACCACATCAACTTTCTGGAACTCCGAGGGGTTCATTTGGCGCTGAAAGCCTTCCAGCTGTCCTTTCGAACCAGTTCCCTGCTTGTCCAGACGGACAACACAACAACGATGTACTATCTCAACAAGCAGGGGGGCTCAGGATATCGCCCGTTGTCTCGGGAAGCACAGAAAATCTGGAATTGGCTGCTGGCCAGGGACCTGACCATAACGGCAACTCACCTTCCAGGTGTGCAGAATGGTCAGACAGACGCTCTCAGCTGGCTCATTCAAGAAAATCACAAATGGGTCTTAAACGACGAGGTGGTGCGAGACATATTCAGAAGATGAGGTACTCCAGAGGTTGATCTGTTTGCCAATGCAGAAAATAGCAAATGCCGCAACTTCACCTCCAGGTTTTACCAACCAGGGACGCTGGGGAATGCACTATGGATCAATTGGTCGAACAGCTTTCTATACGCTTTTCCTACCATTCCCCTGATCCCTACAGTGCTGATCAAGCTCTCTCAATCGAGAGCCAAAATGAGAGTCAAAATGATCCTCATCGCTCCAGAGTGGCCGCATCCTACTCCACCGATCTTTTCTGCCGCATCTCTGCCTTCCGTGCTGGCCGGACCTTCTCACGAAGTTCGGTGGACAGATGGTGCAGCCCAACCTCTCGTCGTTGAATTTTCGCAGCATGACTCCTGAGTTAGTACAGTATGGGCACTTGAATCTCCCTCAGGACTGGATGGAGATATTGAAGGAGGTTAAACAACCATCTCCACGGACTTCCTATTCTTATAAATGGAAGAGATTCTGCTTCTGGTGTGCGTCTAAGAACGCAGATTCTACTTCCTGTAAGGAAGATGTCATCCTTCCTTACTTGCTACATTTGGCTCGATCTGGCCCCTAATTTCTTTCTATTAAAGTTCATCTGGCGGCCTTAACTGCCTATAGGAACTGCCCTTCACAAACTTCCTTTTTCAAAATCCCAGTCATCAGATATTTTTGCGAGTTTTTGAAGAAGGTGTTTCCTCTCATTAGGCTTCCTTCACCCCGTGGGAGCTTAATGTAGTGCTTTCTCGACTGATGCAGGGGCCTTTAGAACCCATTCATAAGGCCTCTCTCCAGCATCTGTCCCGGAAGGCAGCTTTCCTTGTAGCTGTAACTTCGGCCCACAGGGTGAGTGAGATTCAGGCACTCTGTTGTCAAGACCCTTACACAGTGTTTCATTCTTCTAAGGTAGTTATGAGGACTCACCCTAAATTTCTTCCGAAGGTGGAGTTAGAATTTCATGTAAATCAAACAATTTAATTACCTACATTCTTTCAGCATCCTTCCTCACCTGCTGAGATATCCCTTCACATTCTCGATGTTAGAAGGGTGTTGACGTTCTACTTAGATAAGACTAATGAGATCCGTAGATCGGATCAGTTGTTTGTGAACTATGGCGCTGTCAGGACTGGCCTTGCTACCTCCTAGCAATCCATCTCCAGCTGGATTGTGTCCTGTATTCAGTTGTGTTATCAGAAAGCCAACAAGTCTCTAGTTAGTAAGCCTAGGGCTCACTCTACCAGAGGTAAAGCTGCTACAGCGGCTTTACTCCGTAATGTCTCTATTGCAGAACTCTGTAGGGCTGCCACTTGGAAGTCGGTCCATACCTTCACTAAACACTACTGCCTGGATACGGATGCCAGGGCAGATGCTCAAGTTGGGCAGGCTTTACTGAAGAATTTATTTGCACAATAGTGGGTGTGTCTGTTTCTTCCACCGCTGGGGTTCGTTTTTCGGGATAGGCTTGCTATTCTATTCAGATGATTATGACTATACACAGGGATCCCTTACTACAGAAGGAGTAGTTTCTTACCTGTAACTCCAGTTCTGTTGTAGGGGTATCTCTGTAATAGTCATAAGCAACCCGCCCTCCTCCCAGGTGGCTGCAACTGTGGTACCCAGAATTCAGCAGGCCTTGCTGTCTATGCCTTCAAAAAGAACTGAAAGTAACTGGCCTCTGGCTGTGCATCATGGGATACCGGGGGTCTCTGGAGGGATTCTTAAAGGCACGGTATACATTTAGAGACACATAATGGCAGCCTATGGGGCTTGTCTGTCCAACCCTTCATTTCTATCATGAAAAAGGAGTTTTTGTGAAGGGGAGTTTTTCTATGTGTGAAACTCAGTAAAATGGTTACATTTAACAGTTAACTGGCTATCTTTTTTCACTTCAGTATGAAGTAATGGCCAGTGTAGCCTAGCTAGTTAGGCTGCATTATTGTCTTTTTATGTCTTAGGTATCTATGCAGGACTGCAGAAGATGACAACTTGGGAAGATAATATCTAAAGAAGTGCTCCAGGGTCCACGCACATGGGCGGGACTATTCTGATGATTATGACTATCACAGAGATACAGAACTGGAGTTACAGGTAAGTAGCTACTCTATACCCTCTAATGTCCTGTTTGCGCTATATAAAACTTTATAAATACATTACTTCATTTGTGTGCAGATCCTTCCCAGCACAATTTTTTATCCAAGGGATATGGAATTGAACCTGCTTCTTGTGTTGAACAAATTCCTACCATAAGGTCTGGCCCTGATATTTGATATTTTGGAAATTGATCGGCTGCTGTTTTAACCATTCATCGTCTTCTTCCTTCATCTCAGTAGCTGATTCTACAATGCTCCAGCTTTAAGCTGTGCTTGTCAATCCATCGACTGCTTGCAGCATCTAACCTGCTTAACCTCTGTCTCTTTTATGGGTAAACATTATGCTGTGCATGCCTGTTCCTGGTGTGCTTTTATCATGAAGAGTACCCCAATGAACTGCTTGGCTTGCATGTAGAGTATGGTTAGATGGGTCTCCTTGGAGACACTGCATTTCATAAATAGTAGGAACAGTCACATGGTACATGCCCATGCCACCGTCTCTAGTTTTTGGAGGAGCAGGAGTTGGTGCTGGTCACCGATTACTGGTGGACCATTCCCTGAGCAAATGTAAAAGACCTATTCTTCTGTTTATTTGAGGAACCAACATTTGGAGAAACTCTCCTACCTCCTTTTAGATCACACTGGGATTTGCCTCCATGGTGGCCACAGATTTTTTTCTCTGGTGTTCTGAGGGTGACACTGAAAGCAAGAGAGACTTCCTCAGTCCCTCAGACTACCAGCTGCAGAACAAGGGCATTTATGATTTGGTGGCTGCCTCATCTAAGCCATCCATGGCCATTGATCCACAAGTTATTAAGCAGAGTGAGGAGATTTAGAGAGAGTATTTTTAAGAGTCTGCAATTGCACAAGTCCTTGTGCCAGAAGTACTTTGTCTCCAGGGACAGTGTTGTCCTTGTGTCTGGGAATGACCAATGCTTAGCCTGGGATGTTGATGGTGGTTTTCCTGAAGGTTAAAACGATGACCTCTTAAAGGAATAAGGAATTCTGGAGATGGAGTGTAAGAAAATGTACCAGTCCAGTGGTCTCGCTCTAAGAAAGTCATAAGCCACTGCCATCGTCGGTAGCCACAGGTTATATTTCTGGCGCAAGTTTGATGATTAGCTCTTTTTGCTCTTGATTTCTACCAGAAAAAGTTGAAGTTCATGCTTAACATGCACAGGAAAACTGCAGGAGAAAAGCGGCTGATGTCTTGAGGCTTCATAGACTCTGATACCAAATCCTCGCACTGAAATACAGACATCCTAGAAAAAATAATCAACTTCTGCATTGATGTAAAAACGTATTCAATACCTTAACTGATGATGTTCTTCACTAGTGCAAGACAGGTTCAAAATAACTGAGAGACATCAAAGCGATATGTACAAACCCTCACCGTATCACCAAGCAAATCAAGGCCTTCTAGTTTTCAAGGCTAGGAAATCCTTTTGCTTCAATACACCACTTGGAGCCTCCTCATCCACAGGTAATGGTTAGTCGAAGAGTAGATATTCCGGAAGGAAGAGCAAGCCTACCCTCAGTCCAAAAGCCTTATTATAGTCCTTGAATTCCCAATGACTTCCCCAGGATCAGCCACCATCCTCAGCACCTTTTCAGAAGGTCATCAAATTAATAGGTGAGCTCACCTATAGATTTTACTTTGAATTTGGTCTCAGTCTTCAGTGATTTGTGTTTTATTATTGAAAGGAATTTATACTTTGTTGGTGGAACTACTTCTTCCACGAGTATCCTTGACATATGACTGGGTGTAGGCATGAAAGTTACCTCTTTGATTTGATGCACTTTGATGCCACTTGTGCTGGGTCTGCTGTCCATCCTACCTTGAAAAGGCTGTCTGTGGATCGTGTCTAGTTGTCTATCCTTGGGAATACATAAAAAGGCCTGTCCTGCTGTAGCATCCCCAGATGTATGTCACCCTGGTGTCTTCATTTTCTGATGGACTTCTTTGATCTTTGAGATGAACCAATATTGTCCATCAAAGGAAAATGTCATCAAATCAGTGTGAACCGCCAACTGAAATCAAGCTTTAGCATGGAGTCAGCACCCTCCTCACCACAGATAACGATGGCCCTTGCCTCGTGACAATGCTGCAGTTCTTGGTGACTTTTAACATCGTCACCTGTTCTAACCTCATCCTCTCCCTAAAGTCTTGTTTGCGATTCATCAGCAACAACCTTCACTGATTCTCCTCCCTTGCACAGGTTGAAGATGACAGAGGGCAAGATGGAACTATGGGGGTCTTTACACAATAGGGCTCTTTTGAAACTTAGAGGTGTCCAAGTAAACGCAATTGATTCTGTCATAGACTTCCATGCTGTGAATGATTTCATCATCTCGTGATGCACTTGGGGCATGCACGTTTAAAACAGAAACAAGATGTTGACCTATGGTTGAAGGAAAGTACCATTTTCTTTATCTCACATGCAAAACACTACACAAATTTGATCCAGAGAAGTCTCCCAGTTGCCCTAGATATGGCAAAGAGGAAGCAGAATTGTAATCACACGGTGTGGCAATGACTGATGACAATCTATGTAGAAGGAGGTAGGAGGTGTCTACTTACTTTTAGAGATTGTGACCACTGGCATGGGTAATGGATTAAAACACTCAAAACAAAGTCTGTTGATACATGTCTTGCGTTATCCAGGCTGTTGTGTTAGTGACTATTTGTATGGCTTTAGCCTCAGACCTCTGCTCTGCCTCTCCTACTCTGGCATGCTGATCTAGATGAATGTGTATCAGTTGAATATTTACCAACACAAGGGAGGGTTCTGGCAAGAGACAGCTGTACAACAATTAAACGGACTTCCTTAGGTCTTTACTTATTTTTTATTAATTTATTTTTGAAATTGAAAGTGACACAGTCTCAACGGGCGAGTGCTGAAGAAGGGTTAATCCTTCGAAGCAGACCTACTTCCAATGTTAGCTCTCTGATACATCCTGTTTAGTCCAGAGGCTTGCTACCTGGACAAGGGAGTAGGGCAGAGGGGCAGGGACTGAGCCATTCTGAAGATGCTTCCTGAAAGATAACTGCCCTAGTATGTCTAAATAAAGGTTGAATTATGGTCACTCGGGGTGACCAATATATAACCACGGGTAACCATGGTTGTTCCTTCAATATTAAAAATGAGGAAGGACTGCAAAAATTATATGGAACAATCACACATGTTTGTGTAAATGTGAACACATTTACTGTGGAATCAACACATCAAATTGTAAGAGTAAGTATGTTTTAAAGATGTTGATGCAAGTGATAAGAGTTCTTTGCTAGTTAGTATTGCATGTCTAAGAAATCGAAAACAAAGTTTAGAAGATTTGGGTTGTCCATTAAAATAATGCGCACTGCCCCTATCCCAAGAAAGTAATATGTTTTCAGCTGAATTGAGAAACATCTGAGGCAAGGATGATATGATCCAATAGCATACATTTCTTCTTTTTTTTAATTTTCTTTTTATTAAACAGTTGTGATAGTACAGTGGACGGCTGAGAGGTCACATAGAAATCAACTCCAATGAGAAAAAGACACATGACCTTGCTTTAAATAAAATACCTGCAATACACAGTATTAGGGAGGAAGGAGATCGATGTCTAATTCTGCTCTGTGCAGTTCGACGGATGGAGATACACATATTTCACCACGTGATACATTCCATTTAGCCCATTTGTGGTCCCATTTCGTGGGGCAGCCCCTGTGTTTAAAAACATCCTTCTCTGCGATCATCGCATTATCCATGTCGTTAGCCCATTTTTTGTATTTAGGCAGATCACCGGTCCCCCACATTTGGGCAATATTCCTCTTGGCTGGAACAAACCCCAATGAAGCCCATGTGCGATCAGTGTGAGTCAAATCAGTAGCCTCCCACAGTTCAATAAACAAAGTCACGGGGAGTGAGTATTATTCTTCCCGCATAGCCTTGTAAGTGTAGAAACAATTTTCACCCAGTATGGCTGAAGGGTTGGACACTCCCAAACCCAGTGGAAAAATGTACCCTCAGTTGTGCACCCTCTAAGGCACCCAGAATACGGCTGACTTCCCATTTTAACCAGTGTATGTGCCACTAGGTAGACTCTGTGTAGGATCTTGAGTTGAATCAGTCGTAGTCGCATTGGAATTGCAACTTCTTTGGGGGAGGAGAGGGCTTCATGCAGTCATCATCTACAAAATACCCACGGTCTGATTCCCACAGCTGCCGGAGACGCATGAGTAGGTCAGGTTTTTTGTTTATTAATTTGCGGTATGTAAGCGATATAGCCTTGGTTGTCAGGGGGTGGTCTGTTAAGAGTCGGTCTTCTAGCGGGGATGCCTCGGGTAGAGCCTCACCACTAGCCACCACGGAGGTCAGTGCATGACGGATTTGTAAGTAGTGGAACGTCTCTGACCCTGCCAGTTGGTATTCTGCTTGTAGTTCACTGAGTGGGACCATCTCATTATGCTTCCACAGATCGCCAATGGAAGAGATGCCAATTAAGACCCATGTACTGAGTTGTTTGTATTCCCACAGGGGAATAAGCAGTGTCAATTTCTTATGCCACCCCAGCGTTTTTTTCGCTCGGTGCCAAAGTGCAACTGTCTGGGCCGTGGGACCAGTGAGGCGTTGGCTTTTGGGATTTGGAGTAAAGTGTGCGTCGAAACTCCCCCTGAGTCATTATCCATTTGTCTGTGCGGTAATCCGGTTCAGACGGAGGGGCAAAGACCCACTGATTGACCACTGCAAGTCGGGAGGCCCAATAATATTGTTTTAGGTCGGGCAACACGATTCCTCTGTCGTACCCTCCCCTGTTCAGTTTGTGTGTAGCAATGCCTGGATTTTTCCTATCCCATAAAAGAGTTCTGACCTCACTCTCCACACTGACAAAATAGGCGTCTGGGACCTTATTGGGCGTATTTTGCAGCGCGTATAAGAATCGAGGCAGCGCCAGCATTTTAAACAACGCTGCGTTACCGAGTAAGGGGCAGTGACCACCAGTGGAGCATATCGCTGTGGAGTCTGGTCAGCGGGGCCTTAAGTTGGTGTCATACAATAGGGCAGAGTGCTGTGCAACATATATACCAAGGTTAAGGAACCCCTCGGTAGCCACTGTGATGTTGGTGCCCCTTGGCATCCATGGCACTGGACCCTGAACCATTAAAAGAACAGATTTTGTCCAGTTGATTGTGTATCCCTGGTTAGCGCAGAATATTGCAAATAAATGTAACATCCTGTGGATCGAGGTTGATGAAGCTGCTATGTATAACAGGACATCATCAGCATAGAGGGAGATTCTATCTTTGTGATGATCTGTCCATTTCAACCCCCTGATCATGGGGTCCCTCCTGACCCCGGTCGCCAAAGGATCTAGTATTATGGCGAACATAAGGGGCGTTAGGGGGCAACCCTGTCTAGTCCCCCTCTCTAGACGGAATTGTCCGGAGGTATGCTGATTAACGACTACTTGGGAAATAGCATACATTTCTTGGTTTTGGTTTACAAAGTGGTAGACTGAGACAAGCAGTTACATGATGGTGTTACATGAGGTCATGGGTATGGCAAAGTAGTGTACCAGAGGTGATAATGAATTGCACACTGATATGGGTAGATACAGAAAGGAATCCTTGAATTTAGTACAAGGAGCTTTCCCAGAGGCACTGCTGACCCTGACCTTTGCCCATTGTTTTTCTCTTTGCAATCCTTATCCTTTTTATTTTTTACTAGCAGCCCGTCCCAGCGTTGCCTGGGGCAGAAAGAGGCTGGGGGCAACATTTGAGGCTTGCGTGCACTAAGGGCTCCCGTCCGTCCCTCTGTGCACACCCGCTCCCGCCCCGACCCCCTCCCGCCCCGACTCCCTCCCGCCCGACTCCCTCCCGCCCGACTCCAATGTGCCTTTACCTTACCTGAGCCGCCGCTCCTTCCCGAGCTCCTCACTTCACCGTCGCTCCATGTCCGCCGCTCCTCTTCATCATGACGCACCTGAGCCGCCGCTTCTCCCCGCGCTCCTCACTTCACCGCCGCTCCTCCTCGTCATCACGCACGTCGCGGCCAGCGCTACGTCGCGCGGCCGGCGCTACTTTCAGGGCACTACTTTTTTTTAAAAGTTATATTTTTAAATTGACGTTTTTTTTTATAGCCTATTTCCATCTGCACACCCTGACAATTTCTACAATGTATCGGGTGTGTGGATTGGCGCTGTGGTTCCCGAGTTTACCTGGCTCAAAGGTTTGTGTTCTCTCTTTATAATAGTAGTATAGAGTACTAGCAGCCCGCCCCGATGTTGTCCGGGGCAGAAGGGGGCTGGGGGCAGCACCGCTGCAGGAGACGTGCAGCAGAGCGGCCATCAACGGGAGCAGCAGAGCGTACTTACCAGCTCCCGCGCCGCCGCTCCTCCCCGCATGTCGGGTGTGTGTCCCTTGCTCCTTCCTGCGCTCCCACCAGCATTGCCGCTCCTCCAGAGCGTACTTACCAGCTCCAGCGCCGCCGCTCCTACCCGCATGTCGGGTGTGTGTCCCTTGCTCCTTACTGCGCTCCCACCAGCATCGCCGCTCCTCCCCGCGCTGGGCACTCCAATGTTGTGTGTCGGTCCTGCGCCATCGCTCCTTCCCGCATGTCGTGTTTTGTTCCCTTGCTCCTTCCTGCGCTCCTGTCCGGACAGCGAACGTCGCGTTGACATGACATCACGTCCACACGCCATTGCGCCTCTCGCAAGCGTTGTGACGCCGCCGAACGCCGCGTTCAATCACTGTATCCATATGCCCATACAGACTACTTTTCCCCTAACGTCCCCCCCGCCCCCTAATGTATATGGTGTGGTTTTCTATAGCCTATGTCCATCTCCTGGACCTCCCCTTTCCAACGCTGTATTGGGTGTTGTGATTGGTGATGTACTTTTCGAGTTTACCTGGCTCAAAGGACACAGTTCTCTCTTTATAATAGTAGTATAGATAAAGATTCAGGCTACATTGAGTCAAAGACAATAGTACCTTTTCTTTGCTCAAATAAGAATCATATTTTCCTGTGATGTGCATAAAAACAACTAAAATGTTTTTGTATACCTCTTCCAAGGAAACCTGCCTGCTAAATACTGCTCCACCTAGTTATAGGTGACCAATGAGTAAATTTACAAAGGGTAGTAGTGCTTGCATAACCTTACAAACCGTCTGAATCTATAAATCATAGGGTTTGCAGATGCTAAACACTATTATCTATGTACTGAATGAATTTAGCGATTTGGAAAAGTGTTTACGTATTATTAAATGTGTTTAGAAATGGATACTGATTTGTTATTCGGAAGGGGCTTGTTGTATGGAATGAACTTCCCCTGCAACTAAGATGCATCAAAACTACTCTTCTATTTCAGAAAAAGCTAAACTCCAGAATTGGTATGCTACGTATCAGTGTTTTGCGACCGAAATCCAGTATCAAAATAGTGATATTTTACTAACTCCTCAACGACGGTGATGACTCCATCGCAGTGGGGAAGAGGTCACTTTGGGATTCTTTGTGCACATAATGTTTGTTTAAGAATAGTCAGTTTTCAGTGGGACCACTGCCTTCACTTAAGCTAAAAAAAGATTTGTTTAAAAGTAGCCTCAGAAATAGTAGTCTTCTAATGCAAGTATGGCAACCATCCCTGTGATTGCAGCAAATCACAGAGGATCGTAATATGCAACCTACCTCATTAATATTCATTAGGTAGGTCGAATTGCGACCATCTACGATTCGGTATTTTGTAAACCAACCTATTAGTACATGGGTTGGTTTGCAAAAATACCACACTAGTCGCCAAAACACTGGTCACAAATTGCAACCAGTTTATTTTAACTAGTGTTTGACATCCTGCCCCAAGTCTTACTATATCCAGCTTTCATAAACAGAAACACTGCATGCAATTTTACTGGCTGGAAAATCTGGCCTCTAAAACTGATTAAGGTCCAGTCTGCATAAGCAGTTCTGACTTAGCCCCTGCCTTACTCCCTACTAACGCACAGGGAGCGCATGCAATGCTCTCCACTGCTGGTCCACTTCTTCCCCTCCCCACTGCTACCTTACCCACCCCAACACTCCATCTGTCTCGCACCAGTCCTCCCACTCCAATTTATCACCAGCTTAAGGTGGGTGGTAAACGGAAGGATTAATCCCTTTGGAATTGTGAATTCCATGTGGAAATTTGCCTGGAAAAACTGGGTCTCTACAGTTATTCTCCTTTCAATGGAGATTAACTTGTAATAGCGTATTTATGTGTGAGGTTACTGTCCAGAAACTTTTCTGTCCAACTTTGAATTAGGGCCATTTTGGTCTATTCAAATTAAATGAGACCGCTATTTATTTTTATTTAAGCCAACATTTTTATTGCAAGCATATGGCCACTGTGTTATATGGTTGTAGTATATGGTTGTAATTAAAATAATTTGACCATTGCAGCAGTTTGCCAAAGACAACCCTATTGGTTTTGGAAGAGTCTTTTTTCCTATGTCAGTTTACGCTTGTCCTGACAACAACTACCTCTTGTGAAGAATGAAAGGAAACCATCTTGTACTCTGGACAAATTACAGACTTTGAAACGCTTGATTGATCTATCATTATGATCCATGGCTGCCAAGAATTCTTCTCCTCTATTTACTCACAACGTTTTTGCATGTTTTTCCAGGAAAACAGCAAGACGTAGAGGAGCACTTCCGACTCCTGCTGAACAGTATTCCTGAAAAGATGGAGGCCCAGAAGGTAAGTTCAACTTTCATGGTGAGGTTTGATTTAGTGCCTTTTGCTAGATGTTATAAAGAGGAAAAAATGGCTTCTTAGGTCTTGGTGGTCAGGAGAGTGGGCATAGCCTAGAACCCACTGCTCTCACCAGTGAGAAGGGGCCTTCTGAGAAAGCAAGGTAATGATAATAGACACGGGGTCTTTGAGCGGCGCACTGCCTGAGAGACACTCCACCCACCTCCCACCCCAAAAACAAAAGCATCTAAGGCTGCTGGTGATGTCTTGTGGATGTTGCAGAACCTTGATGGATTTCAGCTGAGCACTGCCTTTATGAATGTGCTGGAAACCCTTTCTGTGCATGTTTTCCACATTAGACATGGTGTCCCAATGCATGATATTTGCTTTTTAACAGTGTACCAAGGGAACTGAGCCAATATTTTGTGACAAACTGTAGAACCAGGTAAGTAGACATCTGAGATTAGCATCAGAGTTGATTAATGTGAGTAACAGCGTGTTCCAAATCCTCATGTACCACTGCCTTTCCTTTACAAAGTTGAGTTCCATGACATTATTAGTTTGTGATATGCTATGATCATCCCTAGATATAAATACCTATTTATATGCTTGTCAGTTTTGAAGTCTGGCTTGACAGCGCAGCTCACTATTGACCTATTGTTACCAATTCCTTAAAAATAGAATGAAATTTGGCTGTTTCCAGAACAGTACTGCACTTACCTCATGCTGTTGGATGTTTAGGTTATTATTCTGCCTCACGTGGCACTCAATGGTTATGAGACTATTTTGTATCTGAAAAGACACATAAGGTTCTTTATCTCATAGATACCCTGGATACAGAAATTTTTAGGTCTCGCCCTGGCAAAAGCGTGCGAAGCGCGTTCTCGCCGCGAGACCTATTGTCGTCAGGTCAGCTTACAACGAGGCAAGAGGAGACAAGAGATGGGCACGCGCAGCCTGCCGTAATCGGATCAGGTCGCGCGCACGTTCACCATCTCCTGTCTCCTTTAGCTTCCAACACACACAGGCACACCTCCCCCTGCTTTTGCACATG
Organism: Lissotriton helveticus; assembly: GCF_964261635.1. Lineage (NCBI taxonomy): Eukaryota > Metazoa > Chordata > Amphibia > Caudata > Salamandridae > Lissotriton > Lissotriton helveticus. The sequence goes on from NC_136072.1 coordinate 528,412,064, forward strand.
CACGCGCACACACACACACACACACACACACACACACACACACAGACACACACACACACGAGCGCACCTACACGCATGCACACACACGAGCACACACATACAGAGACACACACCACACCTCCTCCCCCCCGCCGCCACCTTCGCCCCCACACACGAGCGCACACGTACAGAGATCCCCCCCACCCCAACCCCCCCACAACTAACCCCACTCACCGCATCGGCGCCATTCCTGACTCTGCAGCCTCCGCGGGGCTCTCCCTCGGGCATGGGAACCCCACCTCACCACTGCTCCTCTCTGGGCCAGCCACTCCGTGGGCGCGGGCTTCAGAAGACAGAAGTCCCGCCCCACAAGAGGTTTCGGTTTCGCTTACGTCTTGTCTGAAACGTGGCTGATTTTAAGTGTTGCTTCTGAAGGGAGTGATGTCATCTAAGAAAGGGAAGGGGAGAAGGTGGAAATTCATCCTTTTGATAGAAACCCCTCACTCACCACCTAGTGGTGACATGCTTCATCATCGGGGTCCACCTTGGCGTCCTAGCGACACCAAGGTGTGCTGCGACACCTGGACTACAGTGGAGCGGGTTGTGGCTGTAGGTGCAAAAAAATGTTAAAAATTGTCCTGGTTGTACTCAGAAAAAGTAGTTTTAATTATAGAGCAACTGAACAATGTTTTAAAAATATATACAGGCGAGATCCTGGTAGGGAGGGTTACGACCAAGGGATCTCTATATGTGTTGAGTGGTCAACATGTTTCTACCATAAGGGCTATTGCCCAGTATTCGTCAGGACCAGTAAAAACAGGTGGACAGGGGGTGCGTGCTCCCTAAAAAGCACACCCGTCCTTGATCCCCTGTGTGCCTACTGGCAAAAATAGCCAGTGGTGGGTGCTGCTCAATAAAATAAGTGAGCTGGCGAATAAAAAAGAGACCTGTGAGGAGAGAAGGGTGGATAAAGAACAATCAGGTATTGAGTGATAGACTTACTCTCCTGTAACGTCTTGCAGTCTCTCAGTGCAATGGAAATATAGTGCCAAAAGAAAGGGGAGTGGGTCTCCAGATATACATAATACCGTGGTGAAGGAGTGAGATACTAGTCAACATCTATGCCAAAGGATAGGTGCACGCGAGTTGCATGCGGTGCTAGCACGACCCAAGGGGGATTGAGTATTGAGTATAAGATACTTGTGCTACACGGAACAGGTCTGTCACGTGGTGCCTAGGCTACTCGCAAGGTATTAAATGACAGGGCGGTACCTCTACCATTGTAGGTGAATGTACGGTGGGGTGATTTAAGGCATAGTTGTAACTCGGTGGTGCTATATACATTTGTCAGCATCCGACTCAAACGTGTAAGTGAATAACATTAAATTAACATACATAACGAACACACATGTAACACTGAGGGACACACTTGAGCTCAAAATGACATGGGACTGGGCTTACTCGAATAAGAGTACTCTGCGCTTCAACGGGCAGGGCGTAGGGTCAATGCCTGTATAGTAACATATTCTGTAAGAAACAAACAGAGCGCGAGCGTTGTAAATCTCTGCGCCGCTCAAGACGCTGTGTGGGTGGTGAGCGGCGCCCTCGTGGACCCGGTACTGGGAAGTGTACCCGGGACCTGGTATCGTGAATCTACTTACAGTTGCAGGCAGGAAAGATCATGGTCGACCTACTCCTCGCGTCCACTGCTCGGCTAGTGATTTCGAGGGCAGCTGGACGCGGTAAAGAGGAGTCGGCCGCTTCCGGGTTTGGGCGCGGCCTGGGCGGGTTGGGGGCGGGGCTAGCAGTACGCGGTGGCGTGCTGTCGGTAGCTAGGCTACCGTAAGGAGACAACCAGCAGGTTAGGTTGTGTCACAACACTGGGCAGGTTGGGTAGGCTCGCGGAGCTGCTCCGCAGTGCTAGTATGAATGAAAAGAAAAGAAAACAAAGCGTGAGGTTCACGTCAGGGCATACAGTGTAGAAAAAGTTATTTACACAGCATGGGGATTTCAGAAGGGTAAGAGAGTAGACAGTGTGGAAATTATTATTTGCACTGCGCGGTGAGGAAAAACATTGGATGTGTGACCAGTACTGGGTCAATGGTGGGCGAGATACCACAGTGTCAAAAGGCAGCCTCATTACAAGGTTCTGAAGGTGATACATTAGCAAATTAACAAATTAACAGTACTGGATCATGTGGGGAATGGCCCAATACAGGGGCGCCAATGCGGCGCAAAAGGGCCAAGGTAATTCATAAACAGGTCTATGGTATTTTTTAAGGGTGTGAGGAACACTAAGTTAAAAGCTCAGTAGAGCAAAGCTTGGAAATATATTAAGAGTACCAGGTGGTAAAGCTCTGTTCTTAATTCCTGGTCGTAGTGACCAGGGAGATAGAGTCTCACTTCAGCACCGAGTTCCATGGGATATTGTCGTTGAGCCCAATTTTGTGAGAGGAAAGACGATAAATCCATCGCTGCTCTTTTTCAAACAGTCGTGCTTGTGCATTAGGACCTGGTTGGATTTGCTCAATTACCGTCCATCTCATGTCGTTGGGGGTGTGATGGGCTGTGAGAAAGTGGTCAGTAAGCCTGGTGTTCGTTTTTTTGCATCGAATTGTGCTACGATGTTCCGCTATCCGTTGTTTGACCTTTCTTGTCGTCATACCCACATATGGCTTGTCACAGCTGCATCGAATAAGGTAGATTACAAATGTGCTGTTGCAGTTTGTGTGTGATCTCTGTTGCCAAATTTTGCCTTCCTCAAGGTTCAAAGTTTTAGTGTTGTTCGTGAGGTGACAGACGCTGCAGTCACCACATCTGGAATGTCCGGTCACTGGGGGAAGGCCCCAAGCGTTGGTGATGGTTTGGTCGGTTGTCGCCATGTTCATTCTTGGTCTGGTGTTGACCAAGGTGTCTTTTAGGCTCCGTGCTTTTTTGTAAGAAAAAAGTGGTCTGTCCCAATTGTGATTTCCAGTGTTCAGTATTTGCCAATGTTTTCTGATACTTTTACTGACCTGGTTTGACACCGCATTGTATGTGGTCACGCATGTAAGTGGAATCTCCTCCTCTGTTCTAGGTGTGTCCTCTAGCAGGGCTTGTCTTGGCTGATTTCTGGCCCTTTTCTGACATCTCCTTGTGATTTTTTCGGGGTATCCTCGGTTAGTTAGTTTCTCCGTCAGGTCTGCTGCCTGTGTTTTGTAGTCCTTCAACTCGCTGCAGTTCCTCCTAAGTCTGAGATACTGACCGTAAGGTAAATTCTCCCTCAGGGGGCGAGGATGGAAACTGTCAAATCTCAACAGGTTGTTCTTCGCGGTGGGCTTGAAGTGGGTTTTAGTCTTGAGCTTGTCAGTGTCTCTTTCGATCTCAATGTCAAGAAAGACCATTCTGTCTTTGTCTACACTATGTGTGAACCTTAGGTTAGGGTCACACGTGTTAAGCCACCTGATGAACTCCATTAGTGTTTCTTGCGGTCCTTGCCAGATGGTGAAGACGTCATCTATGTACCGCCTCCAAAATTTGATGTGGGTGCTGTAAGGGTTATTGGGGGTGATGACATATTTTTTCTCGAAGTCATACACGTAGAGGCCCGCTACGCTGGGAGCAAAGACACTACCCATGGATGTCCCACCTATTTGGAGGTATAGCTTTCCATCATGTTCAAAAAAGTTTCTTTTAAGAGCGAGGGTTGCACATTCTACAATGAACTCTGTTGGTGTTGTATGATCCCATGTGGAATTGTCCAGTGTTTGTTTTAGTACTGTAATGGTGGCGTCTTGGGGTATGTTAGTGTACAGGCTCTCTATGTCTAGACTCACAAGGATGTGGTCCGGTTCAATCCTGATGTCTTCCAGCATTGTCAGTAGGCTTTTAGTGTCCTTCAGATAGGTTGCAGTATTTTGTACAATGGTTTTAAGGAAGTAATCACAGAAGCGTGACAGGGGTTCCAAAAGCGAGCCTATGCCTGACACGATTGGTCTGCCAGGTGGTGGGATCTTGCCTTTGTGCATCTTTGGGACTATGTAGAAGTAGGGGATCTTACCCTCCGTTTTGCAGAGGTAGTCCGCTTCTTGTTTTGAAATGTGGCCTGAGGCCTCTGCTGCTTCCACCATATTGGTTATTTCCACCCTTAGGTCGTCAGTAGGGTCGGCTGTGAGCCTTCTGTAGTTGGTGTTGTCTCCCAGAAGGCGTTGGCATTCGGTGTCGTAGTCGGCCTTGTTCATTATTACCAGCCCCCCGCCCTTGTCGGCTGGTTTTATTATGATTGAATCGTCATTTTTCAAGTCAGCTATGGCTTTGTTCTCCGCTTGGCTGTTGTTATGGTATTGTTTGGTGACAGCTAGTGCTTCAACGTCATTAAATACAGCTTGCTCGAAGGTGTTGATCTCCACCGGGATTGAGTGTGGCGGAGGCGTGAAGGTGGACCGCAATCTAAGGCCCGTTTCATTTTTGGTTTCGTCAGATTCAATGGTGGTGGTTTTTTCAAAGTATGCTTTCAGTTTAAGTTTCCGAAAGAAAGCGGCCAGTTCACAATGTAATTTGAACTTGTCCAGGGCTGCAGTGGGCACAAAACCTAGACCTTTGTTTAGTACATTAGATTCTGTAGTTGTCAGTGTACGTGAAGATAGGTTGGTTACTAGCTCCTCGCTGTGCTGGGGCCCGCTTTGTTGGCTCCCGATTTGCTCCTGGTTACGCTGCCTGTTGTATCTTCCTCTTCCCAATGAACATTGTTTCCTCGTCTGTTGCGTCCCCTCCCGCGCCTGCCTCTGCTCTGAAAAGGAGGGCGGGACTCCGCGAGCCTACCCAACCTGCCCAGTGTTGTGACACAACCTAACCTGCTGGTTGTCTCCTTACGGTAGCCTAGCTACCGACAGCACGCCACCGCGTACTGCTAGCCCCGCCCCCAACCCGCCCAGGCCGCGCCCAAACCCGGAAGCGGCCGACTCCTCTTTACCGCGTCCAGCTGCCCTCGAAATCACTAGCCGAGCAGTGGACGCGAGGAGTAGGTCGACCATGATCTTTCCTGCCTGCAACTGTAAGTAGATTCACGATACCAGGTCCCGGGTACACTTCCCAGTACCGGGTCCACGAGGGCGCCGCTCACCACCCACACAGCGTCTTGAGCGGCGCAGAGATTTACAACGCTCGCGCTCTGTTTGTTTCTTACAGAATATGTTACTATACAGGCATTGACCCTACGCCCTGCCCGTTGAAGCGCAGAGTACTCTTATTCGAGTAAGCCCAGTCCCATGTCATTTTGAGCTCAAGTGTGTCCCTCAGTGTTACATGTGTGTTCGTTATGTATGTTAATTTAATGTTATTCACTTACACGTTTGAGTCGGATGCTGACAAATGTATATAGCACCACCGAGTTACAACTATGCCTTAAATCACCCCACCGTACATTCACCTACAATGGTAGAGGTACCGCCCTGTCATTTAATACCTTGCGAGTAGCCTAGGCACCACGTGACAGACCTGTTCCGTGTAGCACAAGTATCTTATACTCAATACTCAATCCCCCTTGGGTCGTGCTAGCACCGCATGCAACTCGCGTGCACCTATCCTTTGGCATAGATGTTGACTAGTATCTCACTCCTTCACCACGGTATTATGTATATCTGGAGACCCACTCCCCTTTCTTTTGGCACTATATTTCCATTGCACTGAGAGACTGCACGACGTTACAGGAGAGTAAGTCTATCACTCAATACCTGATTGTTCTTTATCCACCCTTCTCTCCTCACAGGTCTCTTTTTTATTCGCCAGCTCACTTATTTTATTGAGCAGCACCCACCACTGGCTATTTTTGCCAGTAGGCACACAGGGGATCAAGGACGGGTGTGCTTTTTAGGGAGCACGCACCCCCTGTCCACCTGTTTTTACTGGTCCTGACGAATACCGGGCAATAGCCCTTATGGTAGAAACATGTTGACCACTCAACACATATAGAGATCCCTTGGTCGTAACCCTCCCTACCAGGATCTCGCCTGTATATATTTTTAAAACATTGTTCAGTTGCTCTATAATTAAAACTACTTTTTCTGAGTACAACCAGGACAATTTTTAACATTTTTTTGCACCTACAGCCACAACCCGCTCCACTGTAGTCCAGGTGTCGCAGCACACCTTGGTGTCGCTAGGACGCCAAGGTGGACCCCGATGATGAAGCATGTCACCACTAGGTGGTGAGTGAGGGGTTTCTATCAAAAGGATGAATTTCCTCCTTTTTGCCAAGAACCGGTCCTCCAGATACGTCTGTTCTTCAGATTCATAGTGGATACTCCTCTTTTTGTTTTTGATATATTTCCTCCCAGGGGAATAGGAGAAGTCTCTAGTTCACTTTTGGGTGAACGAACTCCCTTACTCTCTTCTTTGTTTGGAACAAGGGGAGAAGGTGCACATCTCTAATCCTGTGATGTTAGAGCGGGTGGAGTATTGCAGTCTAATTTAAGTCACAATAAGAATTATTTTACTGTCAGAAAAAGAGAATGAAGTTCCCAAAGAAAAGGGACACATTGCAGCAGTTCTGCGTCCATTCTTACCGGCTGCCCAGCACAAATATTACAACACACAATTGCGGGTAAAGAGTCTTGCTTTAATTGGAGGCGCGGGTGACTGACGTTTTTGTGGTGTGATCGGCTGGTCGGTGCGTGGAGCGTGGCCGGTGTCTAAGATCCGCATTGTAGTTTAGTTGTCCCTTAACCTGTCTCTCCGGTGAGGGTGCACAACTCACCCGGATGACAGTAGAGGCGGCGCTCTCACCCTTCCAGCTCTTCAGGGGTTAATCGTGCCGGGGAGGGAGAGGGATGTGCTCGGCGCTGCCCCCCTGCCCTCTCACAGTCCACAGTATGACACACTGCGCTCAGAGCTGCTGAGTAAAAGGTCCCAGTAGTGTCCAGTGAGCAGCCCCTGACTTCAGCAGCCCAACACCCTGCCCACACAGGCATATTAGAGGAGAGATGAAGGTGTCCACATGCTACCTGACCCTCTGCCCCCTCCCCAAGACCCCCACTGGCACTCCCGACCTAGGAAGCCTCTGGCCCGGAGACGCCGCAAGGTGGGCATCAGCCACTTAGGAACCAACGTGTTTGACTTTTTGTGTGGATAGCGCTCCGTGTGCGTGGAAAATGCTTCAAGGCACTTATATGTGTAAATAGCCGAAATATCGCAAGGTTTCCCTCACTTATAGCAGTACTGATTTGCGATGCGAGAGAACTGCTGATAGATAGCTGCCCCACTCTGTTTCAGATACCCGTGAGGTAGGTGTTGCGTTTCAGAACTTGCAAGCCACCCCCATGCCAAAGAGAATAGCGCTGAGCATTGGTTCCCCTGTGTTCCTTTTGCATTCTGCCACCTATACATGCACCATTGTAAAAGCGGAACTACAAGAACCAGAATGCACTTTAAACACCAGGACTTCTAGTACCAATATTATGACTGGCTTATCTTCTCTGTGTAGATATCAGATAAGTTGTTTTTGTGTCTCTGCTTTTGTTCCTTCCACATACCTCAGTGGCAGGATGTAGGCAAACTACCCAGAGGGTTCTTCCATTCACCAGCGCTATTTTTGTGCTAACGAGGAGCTCAACACAATTACAGTATGGCCAGTGTGTTTATTTTAATGACAAAAGGCACATTTTTCCTGCCTCCAGCAGCCCCTTTGCTTTCTTCTGCTTTCCTGTGCCGTGGAGGTTTTTGCCCCTGTTCTTCTTTTACTGAGCGGGGTTTATTTACCATATAAATCCATGTGCACTGGTAACTCTGGCTTCTACAGGGGAGCAAACCGCCTTGCACTCTAGTTTGTATTTTTATAGCACGCTTTTGCAATGCAATGTGTCTCGCAGTTACAAGAGTTTAAGCTATTGGCATTGTAAATGACAATGCCTTTTATTTATGTTTTAAAAACAACACAAATAAAAGGCATTGTCATTAACAATGCCAACAGCTCAAACTCTCATAAATGCGAGACCTATTGCATTGCAAATGCTTGTCTTTAATATTGTAGTTAGGACTTAAAATATAGGTCAGACTTACTGTGCTAGTGACATCACTGGCTTCGCGCAAAAACATATTTAAAAGAAGAAGCTAGGCAAGAGTACTTTATTATCCATCCTCCATCTCAATGATAAGTAATATGACAGCATTTCCCGTCGTCAAACTAATCAGGAAGTGACATCACTGAGTTTTTGCCAAAACCATCTTTAAAAGAAGCAAGCCAGGAAAGAGGACTTTGTTCCCATCATCCATCTGCACCAGAAGTGGCATCACTGGTTTGTAACAAAAACCATCTTTAAAAGAAGTGACATCACTTCCTGCCTTCTCACTACATCAGTCAACTCTTCAGGGCGTCCCATTGACCAGGCAGCCCCATTGAAGAAGGAACACGATAAGGGCATTGCCTGTTTGGGCCTGGTAGGACAAGGAAAGTCCTTGGGCCGGATACCCTGTTCCAGTATAGTCATGTGCCTAACACAGCCAGTCCACATAATCACACTTAGCCATAGGGGACCCAAAACACTCACATAACATTCACGTAACACATAGACCCAGCATAGTACATATCCCACTAACTTCCACACACCCTCACACTACAGAATACACATCCCAATTCTTGCTCAATTATGTTTGCTCAGTAGTACTCCATGCATCAGACAGTGTAGACCTCATCACCTACCACAGGTGTGACTCATCTTCATGCCAGAAACATGGTTAACCTTCCCTCCCCCATCCATTGTTGATGTCTTTCATCTCACAGGCTACAGATTTCATCATGTGGACCATGCACTTAAGAAGGGAGGTGGCCTCTCCATCATCCCTAATTCATCAAGGTCATGCATTGTAAGCAGACAAATACAACTCAACTCCATGGAGCTAGAGATATGGCAATTCCTACACTTGAGAACTCGAAATGCCACCTTCTATCCCATCTACAGGCCTCCTGGGCAGAACAAGGACTTAATTGATTAATTCTCATATCTCCTCACCACCTCGTCTACCTAAATGCCCACACCACCGTCTTCAGTGACTTCAACCTCCTAGAAACACGAGCTCAAAAAAACATGACTTCTTCTTCATCCTCATTGACACACTCAAGGTGGTACGCCATGTCACACAACCAACACACTCCAAATGCCACATCCTCAAGCATGTGTCTCTACGCCATCAACAATCCAGTGTAAGTCACCCATACACCAGGACTGGACCAGCCGCTTCCCCATCTCTATCTCCCTGCTCAGTGTCATATGAACAAACCAAGGTGAACCCAGAAGAAAAGACCAAACCTTTAGATCCTTCAAAGACTTCTCAATAGACAATGTAATGCTTGAACTCCTCTCTGCACACCCAAAGCAAACAACCCTCTAAACAACTTCAACTCTTTTTGAGAAAACTATGTTAAAATCCACATGCCAATTGAAAAATGCAAGTGCAAGCCAGAGCCTTCAGCACTGAGGTACTCTTAAGAGCTTTCTGACAATAAAATGATCCATCCACAGACAAGAAAGAAAATGTAAGAAAACATCAATTCTGAACACCTCATGATACTAAAGTCCCTATAGGCAAAATGCCGACAGCTCATTACATCAACAAAGCAAAGTACTTTACCAATACCATCAGGGAAGCCACCAGCATAAACAGAACACTTTTCAAGACAGTTTAGCACTGCACCAACCCTCAGTCAGGCCCGCTTATACCTCAATCCAGAGAAAAGTTCAACTTCTTCACGCTCACAGGGTTTGATCCAATATGACTTGTGGGGAAGTATCAGGAAACAATCAAAGCAAAGAGATCGAAATTTGCCATAGATTCAACAATTCAATAGACACATCATGAAAATTCAATCATGTTGCACATTACAATAATTTATATAACATTACAATTCATTTACATTTTTCAAGCCCCGAAGAGAAGATTTAATATAAAAGACACTTATGACATACTCCAGTTATGCACATCAATACAGATACCAAATAAAAATCTATGTACATGACACAACTTATGAGTTTTAAAATATAAGTAAAACAAATGCTCCTATTCCTAACCCTTTGTGACCAGAATAATTAATAGAAAATATGTGTCACAGGCTTCCGAAAAAATATATATAGTTCTCTCCTTAGTTTGTAACAGTCAATGATATCCCAGGAAAGGAGAAGGGGAGTTCGTTTGGAATCTGTCACCACTTTGATAGGCACAGAAATTAATTCAGTTATTATTTCCCCATAGTAAGGCTTTTAATGTTTTAAGTAAAGGCACTTCTTCACACTCTTTATGAATTATCAATGACACATTCAGACCTCCATTAAGGCAGGATTTTGTTTATATGGGATCATCCTAAGAGCGTTTATCCAATTGCAAAAAATATATTTTTTAATCAATGTTAATTTAATTAGCTTTTTATATAGTATTTTTTAATAACCAAATGTTATTACATTTTAGTTTTACACAGCTGCATCCACATATAAGTACAATCATGAAATAACTTGCCACTGGGTCCGATCCAGGGCTCTGGCAGTTCCCCAACCACAATATAGCTTTACAAAAGCAGTCCTAATACGCACACCATTTTCCCCATGTCTTTTCAAGCTTTTGAGGGCAACCACAGGCTTTGTAGATGGGTTGCTCTTGGTGCACACACCAGTCGACACCCCTCCACCACACCTTAAGGGAGGGGGCCTCTGGGTACCTCCAGCTGCGGCCTATATCTCTATAGGCCACCAAGGACACCACCCCAATAAATCTCCTCTCGGCACAGGGCTCACTGATTTCCTCCAATAATCCCAGTAAAGCCTCTGAGACCCAGTTCAATGTTATGCTCCTCCAGGACCACAGAAATCTCCCATGTCACTCCCTCCCAGAAGGGCTTGAGTTGCGAACAGGACCATGTGATGTGGAGGAGTCCGCATTTGGGGTTTGACAGCGTGTACAATTGGCCTGCTCCCCCTCACCCATCCACTGCATAAGGGACGGAGTTAAGTATGCGGCATGAAGGTAGTTGACCTGAACCATTCGTAGCCTGGAGGCAGGCTGCGCAACACCCATTGGGCTCACGGGGCTTCAGCCCCCCCCCCCGTCGTGTGTGTCAGCCTGGGCTGACACAGCTTTGCAGGCTGGCGGCCATCTAATTGCAGCCGCACCGAGTGCTTAGCAGGTCTTTAAAAGACCATTTACGTGTAAATTAAGCGTTTGGTGTGTTTTCACCCCTTCTTTCAGTTACTCTGTCTATGGTTGGAAGGATTACCCCCCCGAAATATTTTTCAGCCCCCCCCCCGAAATTTGGCTCTAGTTGCCCGCCTGCCTGGAGGAGATAGCCAGCTTTCGCGTACCAACAGCCCCGGACTGGCCGCAAGGGTGGGGGTGGTTTTGTGCCCCTGGGGGCCGTTTTCGTTACAGGGACGTTTTTGAAGCGTTGCTGCAAAAACGGCTCTGTAACAAAATTGTCCGAAAACCGGCGCTGGCAAAGAGCGTGGTCGAACCCCCAAACCGCCCGGGTGGGAGGGGGGTGGGGGGGGGCGACCGAGCACTTTGCCAGGGCCGGTTTTGGTTCCCAGTCCGGCCCTGCGTACCAAGACCTGAATCTCTCCAGTCCTCCTCATCTAGTTGTCCCAGCGAGCACTCCCACCTATGGCGTAAATGTGTGTAGTTTTGCGGGCGTTAATTATCAGGGACCGATATTAAATCATTGAAATTGCTCCTTTACCCAGTTTTATATAGTTATTTTAGAAGTTTGTAGGATACCTTTTTCGTTGTGAATTGTGGTAGTAGCCGTAGGTTGATGGTTACCTCTGTTCATGTATTAAACTTTGTGGACAATGTATAAATGAAGTGAGTCTGTGCAAAGCCAGGCTAAGACACGGTGATAAAGGAAGGCAAAACGGCATTCAGCTTGTTACTTTGGATTTTCACAAATACTTTAAAATTAGATTTAATTCATGACATACAGTGATATAGCTCAAAGACCAATAGATCTTTACCAGGTTTTTAGCAACATATTTATGGAATAGGCTATAGTTAGAGAAACAGTCCTTGCTCAAGTTCCCCATTACAGTAGATTAAAAGATGTCCACGCCCAGGCAATTGTGGTTTGGGGATTTGTCAGGAATTACTTGATTTAATGGTTGCAGGTGTCTCATCCAAGGTAGGTTCCCTATCAAGGGTTTCGCAGAATTATTTTCAGGTTTTGGTAACGGAGCCGAGCCTATCAAGAACTCTATTTCTGATTTGGTTCTCAACAGTGCTGGACATATATAAATTTGCAAAAGGTGTGGAAGCTTTTAATGATATTGGTTTGGGAAGGAATGTCGTGATCTCAGGGACGAGGGAACCAACAACCGTTTTTGCCTCCAGGTTTAGCTACAGATGTCAAAAGGAGGCCCACAAACATAAAACCAGACTATCATAATCAGATTGACTTTTCCAATATGGATCTGAATTTGCAATCCAAGTAAGTCCATTTTAAAAATAGCAGGGCCCTGAACCGGTAGAAAGCCAGTAGACACCAAAGTTTCTATCCTGGGCTTCACTTTAACTGATCCAAGTGTGCACTAAACACACATCTATCATATGTAAAAAATATCCTTTATGGCAAGTCGCCTGTTGGCTATGTTATGTTAGGGGTTTTTTGTAAAGCGCACGTACGCCCGTGGGCTTCATGGCGCTGTTGAAGGAAGGAACATAACGTAACAAATCTACTGCGGATATGCTTGCTTATATAGCCAGGTCTTAAGAGAGAGCCTGAAAGTCAAAAGATCTGGGCTTTGCCTGAGAGTCAGCGGAAGAGAGTTCCACAAAACAGCAGTTGGTGGTGAAAACAGCTACCACCCTGGCGTTTCCTGTTGTAAGAAGGAACAATCAAGAGGTCTTTATTAGAGGAGCGAAGATTCAAAATGGGCTTGTATCTGGTGACCAGCTGAGTGATGAACTGTGGCCCTGTCTCCTGTAAGCTCCTGAATATAATGCAGCTGGTCTTAAACATTATTCTTTGGGGGACAGGCAGCCAGTGTAGTTGTTCAAGGCCTGGCCTGATGGATTGCCACTTAGGCTGTTTAAGAAGCAGCCTAGCTGCCTGATTTTGCACTAGCTGCAGTCGTTTAAGGAGACCGAGAGGAAGGGCCAGATAGATGCTGTTGGAAAAGTCCAGCCTAGAGAGAACCAAGGCGATGGTGACTTGAATAAGAGCTGAGAAAGTTAAAACCTGCGCTATTTTTTTAATCTTTCTTATCTGATAGAAGCTGGAAGAGACGACCGCGCCAACTTGGCCCCTCAGTGATAGGTCCGAGGTCAAAATGACTCCGAGACTTTTCACCGAAGAGGTGATGGGCGTCGGAGGTCCAAGACTAATAGGCCAACAATGTGGGCCCCAACTGATACTACTGGTCCCGGGGACAATTAGCTCGGTTTTCCCCGGGTTGAGCTTAAGATGGTTAAGGCTCATCCAGCGTTGTATCAGTTGCATTGTTGCTTGGAATTCGATAACAGAATCGGGTGCATTCAGGGGAAAGATAAGCTGCAAATCATCAGCGTAGTTGTAAACTGTAACTTTAAATTGCTTTAGGAGATGCAGAAGGGGGCGCATGTAAAGAATAAAAAGCAAAGGGGAAAGTGAGGACCCCTGTGGGACCCCGCATGTGGAACCAGTTCTAGAGGCGGTAAAAGAGCCCAGTCTAACCGACTGAGTGCGGTCCGAGATGAAAGAGGTTATCCACTCAAGAGCTGTGCCCCTAAGGCCGGCCTGCTCGACACAGTTGATTAAGATGGAAAAATCAACCGTGTCGAACGCGGCCGACAAGTCAAGTAAGACCAGGGCCTGGTGGATGCCCTTGTCTGCATTAGATCTTAATGCATTTTGGACGGCTAGGATGACCGTTTCCGTCGAATGACAGGGACGGAAACCTGCTTGGTTGGGTTCAAGATAGCCGCTGTCCTCTATGAATTTAGAGAGATAGGTAGAGGTATATGCCTCCAGTAATTTTGACAAGTATGGGAGCAAGGAAATAGGCCTATAGTTGACCAGGACTTGTGGGTCTGCACCCGGCTTCTTCAGCAGAGGGATGAGTAGAGCTTGTTTAAATCGAGATGGTACCCTGCCGCTGATAAGAGAAGCATTTAGTGCGGGAAGAATACTCTGAGGTATGGCTAGGCCTATGTCCTTATATATGTGTGGGGGGCAAACATCATCAGGAGAACCTGATTTAACTCGGTTAAAGAGTTTGGACAGCATTTTAGCGTCAATCGGTGGAAAAGCCTCAAGCGTAGAAGGGTTAAAAAAGGAATCATCCAAAGGAAGTGGGACTGGAGAGTTGATTATGCATTGTTTTATGTCCAAAATTTTATTGATAAAGAAAGAATTTAAAGAGCAGCACCATGCTTGGGTAGGGACCACCGGGGGGACCGTTCTGTCGCTGTCGCAGAGCTCATTCACCGTCTTAAAGATGTCTTTGGATTTATTTTGTGAGTGTGTGATGAGCTCAGAAAAGTAAGTTGTTTTCTGTGCCAGGATGGATTTCTGGTAGACCTTGCGAGCAGCACAGTAGGTCACCCTATCCTGTTGGGAATAGTTGGTCCTCCAGGTCCTTTCTTTCTTACGGACTTCTAATTTTTGCGCCTGAAGTTGTGGGGTAAACCATCTGTGAGTATTACTAGCGCGAGACCGAGGGGGCTTGACCCAGGGGGCATGGATGTCTGCAGCCCCTGTGATCCAATGTGAGATAGATTCCTCCATGGCATCCGGATGTTCTGAAACCGGAGGTAAAGTTACAAGTAGCGAGTCTAGAAACTCCGGGGAGCTAATACTTTTCCATTTTCTTATTTTCCCCATTTTCTGAGGCTTCTGGGCCTTATTACTACTGACCGTCAAGGCAAACTGTATTAGGTGGTGATCCGACCAGATACAAGGCTCCACAACCAGATTAGATTGAGTAAGGTTGTAGGACCAGATCTGGTCGAGGCTATGGCCTTTACGGTGAGTAGGGGAGTGGATATGCTGCTGTAGATTAAGGTCAACAAGAAGATCTTTTAATTCCCCTGCCTGAGCATCCAAGTCCATAGCGTCAAACCAAAGATTAAAATCCCCTACTAGAAGGGTTTTGGAATAGGTAGTTACTAATGGGGCAAATTGTTCCGCTAAGGCAGAGGGAAACATGGGCATGGAAGAGGGGGGACGGTAAATCAGAACAGTAAGGATGGCTCCGCAGTCCGTATCAATTTTAAAGGCAATGTTTTCAACGCCAGGTAGGATAAGTGAAGGCAGCAGCAGAGGTGTAAAAGATTTTTTTTAAATAACTGCGACTCCGCCGCCTTTTTTTCCTGGCGGACGGTTGACTGAGTGAATGTGATAGTCGCCGGGGAGTGTGGCCAGGATGTCGGGAAGAGAGTCCTGGGTTAGCCAGGTTTCTGCCAGTAATAATAGATCGGGTTTTTGTTCTGTCAGTAATAAAAATAGATCTATTTGGTGTTGTACCATTGAACGTGTGTTTAAAAACAAGCAGTGAAAGGTTTTTTCGATAGTGGTAGTCACAATTTTATGAACTTGTGGGGCAGTATCCGGGAGTGGCTCAAGGTCCACAGGAGTACACTTAGCAATGCCATAAGAAATAGTACGTTTAAACACATGTGCAGCTATGGTGGGGCATTGATGGTCAAGAGGTCTTAGGGCCATAAGTTGTAGGCCTGAGTAAAAGTATTTTTGGGCATGGTGACTGGCCCCTGGCTCCGGACGCTCGCGAACGAGCGCAGACGAGCTTACCTTATGCGCACCTTCGGCGCGCCATCGGCGCGCCCGCTGCGCTCCCGGAAGCACATGGCCTTATAAGCACTGCCTCTGTGGTGAGACTAGACCGCTAATTCCGGTCTATCCACTCCCAAGATGGCGCCTCCCCTCCACGCTAACGGCACCAGCCGCGGTGGTAGGGCGAGGTTACAGGTAATGTGAAGCGGTAATTGCAATTAGTATAAGTGCAAAATAAGGAATAAGTAAAAACTAGTAGTACACTTTAAAATTTTACAAATGCGCAGCCAACATTGCAATCATGCCAGCGCCGATATAAAGTGCAGGATAATAAGCACGATATCAACAGAGTGATTTTAGATGCAGCGTTCCGACCAACAGACCCCCAGGCACTGCCACTACCTGGAAAGCCTCCAGATCAATGCTGATCAAGTGACAGAAACCAGAGGTCAGAATGGATGGCACTGCAGTCTTCTACTTCAGGTTTGACAAAAATAAACTCTATAATTAATTTCTTTAAAAGCTGCCTTTGGCGAGCTCTTTACAAAGAAAGTTTGGGCAGGTTTTTTTTCAGTTTCTACAATGTAAGCAGTTGAGTCAGTCCACTGGGTGAGGAGATAAAAGCGGTGGAGAGAGATGGTCTACTTAGGTGGGGAGGGGAATGGTGTTGGTATAAAAGTTATGCCCACATGGTACTACTGTGGTGCTGGTGAAATGCTGAATAAAAGGTGGTGTGGAATCATTCTTCAGCGTTCCAATTGAGAACTACTCAATCTCTCAACATCTCACTTTCTTGAAAAACAGCATAGACAAACAGCAAATGAAAGGTGGCATCTGTTTTTATAGGTTTTTTCTTTTGCATGGACCAGGCCCCGTCAAGTGGGTATCCAACCACAATTTTAATTTTAACTTGGCTGAACTGGCCAATAGAGTTGTGGAAAGGGTTTAAACAAAAAGGCAAATAGTGCTCTAGCAGGGCTGACTAAAAGGGTAGCAAGGGTTCTGGGTGTCATTCCTAAGTCTTCATGAACACCTAAACTTTTCATTAGTGCTTCTTGCCAGGCAGAAAAGTGACCCCACGTACATTTGAGGATGCACTTTATGGGTGATATTGCCATAGGGCTACTGAACTTCAAACTTGTACTCCGAAGCTAGTCCATTACGTCTTTCCTTTTGCACTCAGTGTTTGTATATGGTCCAGCCCTCCTGCCATACTTTGTGTGCACAGCCTACTTCAGAGCAGTCCATTGCTTCGATCTGGTACAATAGCAGGATGTGTCTGGATCCTGAAAATATGGTTCTCTAAAGGGTTGTCGATAATGAAGCATCAATGCACTTTTTGTACATAGTAGGATAGGAATAGTATTATTACAATGTGATTGGATGCAAAACTGGTAAAACTTTAATAAAGCACCCTTAATTAGATATGCCAGATGTGAAACATAAAAGCTTAACACACAAAAGCTTTGGGAGTGCAATCATTTTTATGGGTGCTGTCTGGCTCATTATTGACAAGGGAAGATTATACCAGTTGTTGAGGTTGTTGGTGATTTGGGCAATTATGGGAGGAACATCGAATCCCATGTCAGCTGCTTGGAAAGGGCAGCAAGTAAACCCAAATATTTCAAGTGATATGTTCGGATTTCTTTTTGGTTGCCATGATGCGTCTTTGATTGTGTCTGTGAGTGGTACGATTTGTCCCTGTTTACCTTAGCCTGACGCATTCTCATACAGTTGTAGTATTTGCAAGAGCCATAGGACTGTTAGCTGCGAGGCATGTATAAAGAGGAGCATTTCATGAGTGGTGGCTGCTAACTTCTAAAGTGCCGTGGAATAATAGTGAATATTATAAAGCGACTTACCTTGACCTTGCAAGCACTGCCAGTCCCGACATTACTCATGCTGCTTCGTGACGCCTGCTTGTAAAGATGTAAACTAGCCAGGGAAAATAATCCCGAGCTCCCCAGCCAATCCAAGAACTGCTCTTATGCTGCATATAATACTAAGCAGCATAAGAGCAGTGCTACGATTGGCTGGGGCATGCAAGCACAACGCTCCATTGAAGACTGATGGAGATGTGTCTGCGCTGACACAGCTCCATGGTAGCCTTCAGTGTGGAAGCCTGAACTGCGAATGTCAGATTGGCCATAGCAAATATAACGGCCAATCTCACATGTGCAGCTCAGTTTCAGCCTCAGCTGCTGGGCCAACGTACAGTAAGCTCTGTAGCCGCACCCACAATGAAATACAATAAATGGAGGTACAGCCATAAGGGAGTAATTATTTGTCAAAAATAGCCTGGGACCGTAGTGGCTCATAGCAGTAGGAGGTCAACGACACTGTGCCACTATGAAGAAACCGCTGTTGCATGTCATCCACCTAGAGGGAGTCATGGTCTACGGGGAAACTGCCTCTTTTGAAGCTCCATATTTGCTCATCTTTGTGCAACCACACTCCCTAGGGCTCAATGGTCAGGACAAAGAAAAGATGGGAGAGATGTCATCCCTGTCTGGTATCTCTCTCTTTGGGAAGGGGCCGGATAAGAGACTCAAAATCTCACCCACCAGGACTAAGTATAAAGTTTTAATGTCTGGTAGAAAGTGTTGGCCAAAATTATTTTTTCTCTAAGACTTGGAACAGGAAGATCTACCGGATGGCATCAAAAACATCCTCAAATATCAAGCAGTAGGTGGGCGTGTGTACCAACCTGTTCCTGGTGTTGGGCCATCCTAAGGTGCAGTCTCAAAAAGCAATGGCAAGTAGCTCTTTTCAGCATGAAGCCATTTTGGTCATGGTGAATCATGGAAGTTATAACTTTTATTAACCAATTTTCTAGGACCTCACCATATATTTTTGCCTCAACATTAGAAGATCGGGTGATTGGATAAGAAAACCTCTTGGGACTTCCTGGGTTTGGGATTTACTACTATGGTGACCCTCAGCAAGTCTTGTGGTAGACAACATTTATGATTTGCCTATGTGAATATTAAATGGAGATGGTGGTTAGTCAAGGATAGAAACTTCTTGAAACCCTCGGCTTGAAAGTCATTGGGTCATGGGGTTTTCCCAGATTGTTGAGCGATGGGGGCTTCTTCTATTTCTTGTAATGACATGAGTCGATTCGATCGATGTGAATCCGGCATAGTGCACTTTGTCATATCCGCATCTGCATAGGAATTTACACTTAGTCCCTTTAAGGTGGGTCTCCTGGACGAAAAGTATGCTCGTGATATGTCTTTTGACAAACTGCATGATAGAAGTTCTCTTAATCTTATCGTTGAGACTGTTGATGTTTCCCATATAGGATCTTAATCATGCTGAGGTATGACATGACTTGAGCCAGGCAGGGTTAAGCAGCATTAAAGTGAGGTGCATCGCTTTGAGTTTTGGCGTGACCTTGGAGAAGAATCAGAGCTGTTGCTGGACCCTGAGGGTGTATCCCAGGAAGATCATAATAGCATTAGGATCAAAAGGTGGTATGCTTTTCTTCCAGGCTGCCCGGAGGATAGTGTTGCAGTCAATGTAGTTGTGGTAGCGAACAATGAAAGGTCTTGGTAGAGAGACCCTCGGGAGGGGTGAGATTGCTTTGCAGCCTGCGACCTCTCTACCTCAAAACATTGGGAGAGGTCTTCCACTGATTCCCAAGATAGACGCTATGTAGTAATGAATTGGGTAGGATGAATTCCCTCTATCTGCTTCGACACTCCTATTATCCAGATATTATTTTAGCGGGAATGCTGCTCTGTGTTTTCCACCGGATGTTCAAGTTTGCTAGTGATCCGTAGGAGTTGCATGACCTTGCCTGGAGCAATGCGTATAGCGTCCACTGCATCTGTCACCTTTTCAACAATATTACAGAGATCTTGATGGAGGAAAGTAGGGTTCAGACTAGTCCAGCTGAACTTGGTTTCTATGAGGAGTGGGTATCTCTGATAACTTGAAGGATTGTGGAAGCAGACTCACCCATCACTCACCTGGTCATCAAGGTCCAGGCTGAAGTCCACTGGTGTGGTGGGCTTGGTGAATTTGTCAATGTCAGAGCTATACCAGGAGAAAGTGTGGAAGTGGGGGTACCACCTGTGACATGCCATGACATTGTAATGTTCTGGTGCTTTCTCACTTGTGTGCAGTGCTGTCTCAGGGCAGTGGCTACATAAACTGACCAAGTCCATGGGCTCTACAGGCTTCTGGGGGTAACAGCACTTTCCATCTTGCCGAGCCATGCCTACCTAGACATATCTTTATACATATTGTACACAGCCTTAGGTAATGGTGGGATTAGGATATACGCTACAATGGATACCTTCTAAAAATTCATTCAGAAGTAGATAGAGCCTGCAAATGCCCATGTTCTTTTTGCTCTACAGTGACAATGGTTTTCTTTCTAGGTTCCTCAAACATAGCCATTCTCTTGCTTGCTTGATTAGGGTGCACCCAAAACCTTTACACTATTGACAATAGCTACAAAGGTTCTTGGGGGTAGCTGAGAATAATTTGTCACTAAAATGTCCACTGGCACACCAGCAACTCTGACTTGAAGAACATAACTAGGTGCAATACTGACTTGTCTAAATTGTTAGTCCCTGGATGTGGCTGTGTCAATGATAGCCACAAGGCTTCTTGAGTAGAGTCCCTTCTCCGATTATATGATTCAGAGACCGGTATCATTGAGTAACAGTCTCTTCCTTGACTTGGCAACCTCTTGCTGGGCCCAGCTAGGATGGTACCAAATGGTGCAACAGATCTGATGTCTTTTTCTGAACTGTGGATCTCAATCACAGATTAACTCTGCTTCTGACATCACCCGGCTCACTGCAATGTCCCAAAATGGGATGCCATCCTCTGTGTAACTTCTCACAGCTATTAATGTTGGTACCCTCTCATGGATGTTAATGTGTATAACCGACTAGCTATCAGACACTGTTTCTTGTTCCAATTAATGAACTCCTGACCTTCTTACACATTTGGGTACTTTCATCCGACACCAGTGGACTGCCAGATATTGCTTGTCAGACTCAAGTTGTCTCTTACCTGTAGATCTGAATGTTGCTGTGAGAATAACAGGAAACCCACCATTCTCCTTCCCTGTTGACAGTGCTGAAGGTATCCAAGACTGTGCTCAGCACGCATGGCAAAGAGAGAAATTGGGTATAGGAATAAGAGAGAAGGCACACAAGAAACGTCTGAAGTCCCACGGTACACCTGGTCAGATGAAGGTTTTCGCTGCTTTTCTGCAGTCTTTCACGAGTGACAGCTTATGTATACTAGACAGAACAAGCAATCACTGTTACTATCTGTTCTTACTACAACTTAAAATACACACACATATTAATTTAATTGGATTCCACAAGAAGGGTAACATATTATAGTAAATGAGACATACGCAAGATCCACTCTAGTAACTGATCCACTATGGTAAATATCCAAAATATCAATGGCATGATACCTTCATCTTCCTAGAGCCAAAAGAATAGTCATGAGACTGGACTTGTTCTGAGGTTCTGTAGCAATTGTTAATACTCCACAACTTGATATACAGATCTGAAACAAAATCCACAACTTGATATACAGAACGTTCACGTAGTATTTGCATATAACACTGTGGAGGCCTGAGAATGGGTTCTTACAACTCAACTTTGATTATGTGACAGAATCGGAGTATGTAGGTCGAGGGGACAGTACAGGGGCCCTACAGGAGTTGCACATTCCAAACATGTAATATCTAACACTTCATAGCTATCAGTAACCTTAGGCCTCTGAAGACAATGTTGTGAGAGGTCGACTAGCTCAAGAAGGCAAGGAATATCTTATAAATAAATCTACAGAAGAAATGTCAGGATGTGTTGCAAACAAAGAACTTTTGGGAATATGTTCTTGGTTCTTACTTTAAGATAATCTCAACTGGAGAGGCAACAACACAGGAGAAGAGCTGAGCCCAGCACTGAAACACAGGGGAAGAAGAGACCAAACAAAGGCATCCTATCATCAGTAGGGAGGAAAACCAACCACTTGGCCTCGCTCTCAGTATGGCTATTAAAGACTGCAGATTCTCAAATTCTGAAGTAGATCTTTGAATCCCATGAAACTTGAATACTACAGTTAAACCTAAATTCCACTCTAGTCTGCCTCTCAGGTGGGGCATATGGTTGTGGCTTTTGGGGTGCCTGTCTGGGGACAGGATCGGCTTGGCTGTGCTGGTGAGTAGGGGATCACAACTGGGAAGCACATATATCACACATGTGTGATATATGCATCCTGGGTGGTATGACTCCTGTTACACCACGGCAAACAAAATCCTGATTGGCAATGCCCAGCAATGGGTGGCAGGGCAGCTAATAATGGACATAACCACAAGTGGATGGAAGTGGGGGGAGCACCTTTGACATGCCATGACACTGTAATTCTCTGGTGATTCCTCACTCTCACTCGTGTGCAGTGCTGTCTCAGTGGAGTGGCTACATAGATTGACCCAGACCATGGGCTCTACATGCTTCTGGGGACAACAGCACTTCCATTGACTTCAGGATGCTGCCATTGTCTTCTTTCTCCTGGTAAAGATCCCATGTCTCCAGGGTAAGTGTGGTTTGAGGCTGAATTGTTTCGTTGTCTAAATTCACCAGTTAGGCTTACCAACACACTCAACTCAGGTCATGGCGTGTTTGTGCTGCACAGCATGTTGCTCTCTTTTTTCCCTCTTTTTTTTATGTACTATTGGGAAATTGGTGGTTTGAGCATGGCGGTTGACACAAGATATTCAGGGCAGAGATGTCTGCATTGTAAAGTATAGTTTAAAAAAAAAAAAATTATATTGCTAGAAAACAAATATTGAAAGTATTTCTATATTAATCTAAATTCATTTTAAATGTAGAACACATTTTGTTAAATGCCACAACACTATTGATTCAATTGTAAATTAAATCTTCAATTAATTGAAATACATTAAATTAAAATCTTTTTTTGGAACTTTAAATTAGAAAATGCATTTCCAGTTGTACATTTTTTTACATTAAAAATAGGATAATAAAATATTTTATTAAATAATAAATATGTACTATTTATATATACTTTTTAACATAAAATGATATTTATTTATATTTTTAACTTTTGTAAATAATATAATTTAATCTAACATTTCCTAAGGGATTTTATTTTAATTTGATAACTCCATTATTTTCTGTTGCACGGTATTTCATTTCCAGTGACTTGCCATGTGTCCTTCTAGCATAACTATTGTTTTTTGCGGTAGTAGTAGCCTACGCTCAGATTTTGTGAATAGCCAAAAGTAGTAAAGTTACTCAAAAGTGTAAATTTCTAAACAAAAAAAAGTGTGTTACCATGGTAAATCTGCCCACAAGTTTCAATGTTTTAGGATGTGGCTCTCCTAGCATAAAAGAGTTGCTCTGTGACCTTTCAGCTTTGCATAGCTTCGTGCTTCAAACCATCATTTCTTCATGATGCTGTTCTTAAGTGATTAATTTGAGCACCGCACCAGAGCCACGTTCTTAATGCATTTTTGTGTGATAGTAATTCGCAAGCTAGAAATGCTCAGGTGAATGACAATTTCTTCATAGCATTGGTAGCATATTGGTTGTTCCTAACCCAGGGTCGTCATCTTCTGAATCACCCGTTGAACAGCTCTTCGGACTACTGGACATTTATTTCTTGATTATTAGTCCTGCTATTAGTACTGCACCACCCGCTAGTATTAACGGAACCGATCCAGATAAAAAAGCAGATGTAAAGTGCCCTAAGATTTGTGAGGCTGATGCTAAATTGCAATGAATAACATTGAATATTCCTTTACCAGCCTCTTTAATATATGTAACTAGCCCTGTCATGATTGATGTATGCAGAACTGGTTCTAGGGTCTCAGTGAAACCTGGTGGATAGGCTGTATAATTTGCATTAACCTATTTGCTATTTCTAGAGCATTGTAATAATTTGCAGACATCAATGTTGCACCCTCCTTTAATATTAGTGAAAATATACTAGCCTGGATGTCAAGGCTCCTGTGGTTGGTAGAGCACTTCATTATCCCAGCATTCAACTCTTTTACTCATAGTAATCATAAAATATTATACTTTTCTTAAAGAACAACTTGTTTTCCCAAATCTGGCTCAGTGTGAACCATTTTTTTATCATTATGTATCTTTCAGCAATTTTGGGGGGGCAAAACCTCAGTTTATACTTATCATTTAAATCAGTTGAACTGCAATCATTATGTGTATTTGTTTGTATACAAGAGACAAACTGTAACCGGCTAAAGCCTGCTGGCCGGGGAGCATTGTAGGCAGGGCCAAGACTGTTGGCTTATTCAGTCCATTGCTGCTTTAAGGCGCCCTAATGCGTTTGATCAAGTTCTTGTCAATAAATGTAAAGTTCTGCTAGAACCGTGGGAAAGGCGTGGCACCTCTGGTTCTGCAGTTTTCCAACTCACTTTAAGGAGTGATACTTACTCACAAAGTGTTCTCATGCCTGATGGTCTCACAGGGCAAGCACTGGACAGGAGGCTTTTGTTTGGGCACCAATATCCTGTCACCGTTTGACCTTTATCCGCACAAAACAGAAGAGAAAATCAGGAACCCATCTGAAAACAGAAACGTTTACCATTGTTTAGGTCGAGCCTGGGCAACACATGCGCTAATCTGCGGCATGCTGTATTGGAGTATGGAATAGATGCCCCACCCACTCTCCGCCCACATTTGTCATTGGCTTGTGTCATTGTCCGTAAATGCTGGCTTCTGATTCATTAGTAGGTTTGTTAGTCCCTCCTTAGTACTGCCTTGTCTTAACTTGTAGCGTCCCACAAGGACTTACCCTTTTACTTCTGTTATACGGTATGTCTTTTTTAGTCTGTAAGCACTATTTTCTTTAATGAGTTTCTCCCACTGCAGGCGCAATATGCTTTCCTGCAACATTTGGCGCGCCATGCATGCTTTCACTTTCCGAGCAGCCGTGACAATGGCGTCTGCTTCTTTGAATAGGATTCGTATTTACGAGAGTTTGAGAAATGGGCATTATATATGAGAATGCCTTTTATTTATGTGTTAATTAGAAAAATAAATAAATAAAAGGCATTGTCATTTACAATGCCAATAGCTTAAACTCTCGCCAATGCAAGACCTATTGCATTGCAAATGCTTGTTAATTTTATAGGGGAACACTTCTTATTCCTTCTCTAGGGACAATAAAGCAAATTTACAAAGGACTGTGAGTATTCTCATGTTCTACTCAGGAAAATGTTGATACCCAGTCTTTTGCAAACTTCTTATATACTGAGATCAGGAAAGGATCAGTTTATCCATCACAATATTAAGATTAAACTGTGAGTGCATGGCTACAAAGTTGTGCGTGGGTCACAATGGTACTCTGAGATCTCCTGAGAAGTATGTGAGGTTCTTGTGTAGGAGTGATCATGGTATCAGTATCCCTCTTCCAACTGCTTCCTTAAATTGGTGTCATAATCACAGCAACAGAACTCCTTAAATGTGTGCTCTTGGGTATTCTCGTTCCTTCTGTGCCACTGTGTTATTTCAAAGCATACTAGAGGATAAGTGCAGAATATAGAAGAGTTTTGGTAAAAAGATATCCCTAGCTGTCTTCCTTAATATGCCACAATTGACTGTTTAGGAGGTTAAGTCAACTGCTGCCAATATCTCTTGGTGTTCAGGAAATGTCAAGACATATTACTATTAAAATTGCTCAGGTGGTTAACGCACTTGCTGGACAAGGTGGTATGTGTAATCTTTGGCTATTGACTTTGCTTCAAGATTTCCACAAATGTGCATCCTTTGTAAGATAGCTAAGTAGGTTAGTGCAACGTTTGGCCACATTTCTTTATCTTTTTTTTAAATCTTTATCATCTTTATATCGACAAGAATGTCATAAAAGAGGTCACAATGCATCGACAATAACATTTCAGCTCAAATCATTACATTTTAGCATGAAAAAACCAAGAATACATCGTGTCAATAAAACTATTTCATCATGATAAGATAGAAAAGCATTATAAACAATTAAAAAGAGAGTCGACTCAGAGTGCCTCCCCTCACTAATAACCTTCAAGCACCCTGAAGCTATACAAAGGTACACTAAATCTCATTTTACCACATAATTCCTTCTGATGTTCCACATAGCAGCTAAAAATGTAGTTACAGCAAAAACAATTACTGGAGATAAATCAGTTTTTAATATTCGGTAGGAGTGAAAACACTGCCTAATCCCCAAGTTTTTGCAAATTGGAACAATCCACTTCTTCCTGGGTGTCTGATAGGAGGGGCAGAAGAACATTACATGCAGATCATTTTCTAGCTCCGCGGTGCAGGCTGGACAATTTTTAGAAGTAGGTGGGCACCATCGGCTAGTAAGGGCTCTAATTGGCAGAGAGTCGTGTCTCCATTGGAGATACAACTTCCTAAGACCAATAGGACTGATATCATCAAGAACAGTCTCCATTTTGTGGTAGTCTTTCATTGCTAAGAATGTGCTTGATAATGTCCCCGTTTGGGCATTCGATAAGCGGGCAGACAGATTGTAATCATAGAACAAGTTAACCAGCTCTTTACGGGATATGCTTCTACAAGCTTGTTCCAGTAGGGGGCAGCCTAGCCTCTCAAATTCCTGCCTTATATATTTTAGGCAGGGAAGTTTCCATGCATTCGGGAGATTTAACAGCTCCGAAAGTTCTTGCCTATAACTGGCGAGTTCTGGGGTTACCCAGAGTCGCCTCCAAAAAGTTAAGGGCTTAAGGCCCAACTCCTCTTTTAATGGTCTCAGTCCCAGATCGAGCCTAAGGGGGAGCAGGGGTGTACTTGTAGGCAAAGATACCAACTGCCTAAGGAACTTATTTTCCGTGACGGTAATTGCAGGGGCACAGTTGTGACCCCACAGTTCGCCACCATAAATTACCGCCCCACGTGCCTGCATTTTGTAAATTTCAAGAGGTGGGCCAATAGGTTTTAGCATGGATTTATTTAGTAGTTTAAGAATGCCCCCCGCCTTTTGAGAGAGCTTTAATTGAGATTTAATCTGGTGTTGAGCCCAGGTCAGACCCAGATACTCAAACGTCTGCACTCTTTCAAGCCGGGCACCTCCTATAGCAGGGTTTGGGAGTGATGTTTTCGGGGGATTGAAAATAATGAATTTCGTTTTAGATGTATTTATTTCTAGCCCCCAATCATGGCAGAAGGTGACAAAGCCATCCAAGACTCGCTGTATACCCATCGAAGTCTTAGAGAGTAACAGGGTGTCATCTGCGAACATAATCGCAGAGATCCCCGACCCAGCGAGCCTTGGGGCATCTCTGTTGGGGACCGCATTCAGATGGGGGATTACTCCGTTGACGTAGAGGCAAAACAGGGTAGGCGCCAAGACGCAACCCTGCCTTACCCCCCTGCCAACGGAGAAGCTAGATGACAAATTGCCTTCTCTCCCGCACCTGACCCTTGCGAAATTCTGAGTATGGAGTCGTATTATGATGTTCAGAAGGGGGACTGGGATGCCTAAGTCCCCTAGAACGCTCCAAAGTTTCCTGCGTGGGACCAGATCGAAGGCCGCACGGAGGTCTACGAAAACAGTATATAATGAACCGCCCTCTATCTTGACCGTTTTCCAGAAAAGCATAGTTTATCTGAAAATCTGGTCTGTGGTGGATACGTTCTTTCTAAAGCCCGCCTGATACGGGCTTAAGATTTCAGAGTCCTCTATCCAGTCCAAGAGGCGGTCCAGAATCAGCCTTGCAAAGAGTTTCTGGGATACATCTATTAGGCTGATTGGCCTGTAGTTGGCTGGGAGCAGAGACGACCCCTTCTTGAAGATAGGGACTAACTCTGCTCCCAGCAAAGTACTTGGGAACGCCATACCTCCAAGGATTGCATTAAAAATCGTTAGTAGATAGGGAGCCCAAATCCCGGGTTCATGTTTGTAAAGATCACCCGGAACCTTATCCAGCCCTGGGGCTTTACCCGCAGGGAGCTTAGATATAGCAGCCCGGACCTCACCTAGAGTGAACCTAATCTCGGGTGAGCCAAGGACAGGGCTTTTCAATATGTCACCTGGAAGGAACTCCATACGGGAATTGTCCCCCTTATACAGGGTGCTAAAGTGTTCTTCCCATACCTCTGCTGCAATGTTCGGCACTACTGCCAACTCTGGTTCAACCGAACCAGTGCTCACAATCTGCCAGAACTTCTGTGCATCTTTAACCGCAAGGGCTGATGTTAACTTCGCCCAATTTTCATTCCCCCACTCGATCTTAGCATGATGGATTAGCTGCCGGTATACTTGGCTCCTGCGCTTTATAAGTTCCCTGTTGTTATTCTGTTTCAATGCGCCAAGGAGTTCTCTTTTCGCCAATCTGCAAGCCCTGTTATTCCAGGTTGGCTTCCTTCCAGCCCTTCTCCCACTAGGACCTGGGGGATTTAGGATATCTGAGAGACTGTTAAGTAATACCTTATTAAGTTCTCCCAGCCTTTCATAAAAATCATACGTAGGATGCTGTTCAATAAGAGCAACTACGTCAACTAGTACTGGGATAGCCCGGGCATACAATTCGCCTACTCCATCTGGATTTTTGACCAGCTTATCCCATCTTACCCTGCGTCTGTTACTTGACAGGATGGCCCTGTTAGGTGTGCCAGACTGTAAAGATGAGCTGCCCTTATAGATACCTGCAAAGGAAAAGTGCAGAATCAAGGGGTTATGGTCACTCTCTCCCCTGGGTACAACCCTAAATTCTAGTACTCTATTCCAAGCACTGCACTCAACAAAAATATAATCAAGTCGAGCCTGCCTCCCTGGTTTGTTAAAGGTGGACATAGGCGGGTTGTCAGACTTTGTACGGCCATTACATGCCCTGATAGAATGGGTCAGCGTCAGGGACGTAATTTGAACGGCCAGAGGAGCCCATGGCCTTGCCGAAGGGCCTGCCACTTGTGGAATTTTCCAAACATCATCCTCCTCCTGATTTACGCCATCCAGCAAACCCTCAAGTGGTTCAAAGTGGGAGTTGAGATCTCCTCCCACCACAAGCGTGGCTCCCTCAGGAATCTTAGTTAAGAAGGAGGATAACTCTTCAATGGCTCCCGACTCAGAGGTGGGGCTCACAGGTCTAGAATAGATATTGACCAGTGCGAGTCTGGAGCCATTCTGCCGCTCTAGAATCACACATTGCACGTCCTCTGATGCTGTGTCCATAATTCTAGCACTGCAACCCAAATGGGTTGCTATCCAAATTGTTAGACCCCCCGACGGTCTACCTTTTCCCCCCCACCTTGCGGGGACTGAGAATGAGGCAAATCCTAGACGGAATTGCTCCTCCCGCGCCCATGTTTCCTGGAAGAGACAGATGTCATTCAGGTCTATAAATGATCCTCAGTCAGGGCAGGCCAGTTTGTTACAAAGGCCCGCTACATTCCAGGAAAGGATTTTTAATACAGATGAGCTGGAGGGGCTGCCGGGAGGTTGCATAGAAGGTTCTTCATTGATAGTGCTCGCCGGGCCAGGGAGTAAGTGTTCTAGGGAAAGGTGACCACTATCAGGGATGTCCGTCACTGTCCCCAGCTGAGCTGAAATAGCCAGGGCTATTTCCTGGTTATTACAGAGATTTGTATGGGCCACCCCCCCCCCCCTTCTCTTCCCCCAGTACCTGTGTCCCACTGTGGTCAATCTATCTGGTCAAGGCAGCTATACCTGTTGATATATGAATAATCATCAGGGATAGGTGCATCATATCAGATAGGCCTGTGCCTTCTGCCTTGGAAACTTGTTCCCACCCTTGTCCATCCTTCATCAGTCCCTGGATGCAATCGGGTGTTTGGAGGTGGGTAGAAAAAGGACAATGGCAACGGTTGAATGGTTGTGTTTCCCGAACTACCCAGCCAATTGCAAATATGAGAAACGATCTGTGGATTCCTAAAGTTTACCAGGATGCAATCACCCTTAATTTTCTTCGTGGTGTATCCCACCCATGCAACCCTCCTAACCATCAGCAGTTCACTTCTCATGTTGGGGGGAAGGGGCCTATAGATGTTCAACCAACTGATCACTTTATTTTTTAGGGAATCAAAAGTTTCTAGTGCAGAGTTGGTAAGCTCAGGCACACCACTTAGAATTACCATGTGGGATGCCGCCTCTGGGGGTAGGTTAACTACATTTTTCCGACTTAAACTACTTGAGTCCTGGGCAGAACGGTCACCAGTCTCCGTGGGGATCCTTGCCGGCCTAGTTAAGTTCTTTGGAACTACCGACTTGGAGTTCTGTGCTAAGGGCAAAGGGACTGGTTGCCTAGGGGAAGGTACTAAGATAGGGATTGGTGGATTGGATGGAGGTACGGTTGCTAGAGTGGGGGGGTTAGGTTTCTTGGCAGTTAGCAGACTAGTTGGATTAGCTAGAAGGGGGATCCCCCCCGTTCGACGGAGACACTCTTTGGATGCTACCCATACTTCTCAAGTGATCCTCGATACCCCTGGTGCCCGTTTCTATTACTTGTAATCTAGTATCAATACGGTCAAGTCTGGCCATCAGGGGATCTAACAAATTCTTCAGAACATTAGTGCAAGCATGGTAAACTGTTCCCCCCCACCAAAGGACCCCTCCCCAAAGATAAAAGTAGCAGGCTGCGCTACCACCCGTGTTTGTAAGGGCTGGGTGGAACTGCCATTTACATTAACAGTTGAAGGGGGAGCACAGTCCACTATATGGGGCGTGATCTCAGGGTTATTAAGGGGTAGGTCTAATTTGGCCCTTTTTCCTCCCTTAAACTGCCTCCCTCTTTTCCTTTTTGGGACAGCCCCTTCCCTCAGTCCTCGTGAATGGGATACATTTGGGTCACTCCCCTCATCTGAAATCAAAACTGCCTCAAATGTTGAAGCAGGTACAACCTCAGGTATGGTCTGGAGTGAATCTCGATGTGAAGATGAAGTAGACCTTAGCTCTCGCAAGACAGACTCAATCGTTTGGTCAATACTGTCCAAAAGAGCTATATGAGAAGCATCAACCTTTTCAGGGGTTCTAGCGTTCGCAATTAGGCCCAAAGAGGATCGTCTAGCACTTTTCAATCCCATCCGAGAGCCGTCTTTCTAAAACAGTTAGTTCATTGTTCACCACAGAGTTAGCTCTAATGAGGAAACTGTCCAAAGTACCTGCAACCATGGAAGTTGATGCCGTGGCTTTGCTTCTCATTTCCCTTGAAGTCATTATTCTTATTCTTTATGGAAATCCCAGCCAGGTCTGTTAAAGTGCGTAATAATCCTCTGGGTAGGCTAGCCGCACGCCAAGAGGGGTGGCTCGGTCCGGTCTCGCCCGTGCTCGAACAGGCTTAAACGGGCCCGCCCTTGGCCCGGGCTTCGCCCCGGTCTTCGTCCCGCTAGCGCGTCAATGGGCGTGTCTAAAATTGTTGGTGGGAGGGATACGGGAAGAGGCCCCAGCTGCGGCCAATGATCTCACCGCAAGGCCCGCTGGACCTCGCAGTCCCGACCCGGCTATTCCCTTGGGATTGCTCTGCTCCTTCTGGCGCTCGAAATACCTTTCCCCGGTCCCCTGCTCCGTGAAGGGAAGGAAAGGCAAGATGCACAAAGTCCAAGCCTGCGAGCGGCTCCCGCGAAGCGGGGGCCGCGAGGCGTTATGTGCAGTAGGGCGAGGGTGCGGGAAGAGGCCCCAGCTGCGGCCAATGATCTCACCTCAAGGCCCGCTGGACCTTGCAGTCCCGACCCGGCTATTCCCTTGGGATTGCTCTGCTCCTTCTGGCGCTCGAAAGTCCTTTCCCCGGTCCACTTCTCCGTGAAGGGAAGGAAAGGCAAGATGCACAAAGTCCAGGCCTGCGAGCGGCCCCCGCAAAGCGGGGGCCGCGAGGCGTTATGTGCAGTAGGGGGAGGGTGCGGGAAGAGGCCCCAGCTGCGGCCAATGATCTCACCGCAAGGCCCGCTGGACCTCGCAGTCCCGACCCGGCTATTCCCTTGGGATTGCTCTGCTCCTTCTGGCGCTCGAAAGTCCTTTCCCCGGTCCGCTGCTCCATGAAGGGAAGGAAAGGCAAGATGCACAAAGTCCAAGCCTGCGAGAGGCACCCCACATTTCATTCTGTATACGATAGCTCAAAAGGCTAGTGCATTTACTACATATATTCGTTTGTAAATTGCAGATCACAGGTCACAGCCATGGTAAAGTAGCTCAGTGAATTATGCACATGCTGCAAACAATTACATGTAGCCTGCCAGGCTACTCAAACATGTGCTAGTCTAAGGTGGGAAGATGGTGACTCTTGCATAGTATTAAACACGTCTTATTACGTCCCCCCCAAAAAAACAATTCAGTCTGTAATCTCATACCATTTTTCATTGAATTGAACACTCTCAACTGATACATGTGTTGATCTGCATGCTACAGTTCGAATCCTGGTAAGCCATACCTAGTTTTCCATCACTCAAATGAAAGTAAATTGGATACCATTAAATTGGGTAATAATAAAACCTCTCCGTTACAGAATTTATAAACTACTGAGATGCAGTCTGACACCTTTTATAGTATGTTGTCTACATGCAAGTTTAATAATAATGCAATTGCACTCAGAGAAAGAATTACGTGGATTTCTACACTATACACAGACCACCATACCCTACATAAATATACATTGTGATATAGTTAAAAATCATTTGAATATCTCAGTGTACCTATTGAGAGCTTTTACAAGCTAAGATTGTTTCACCCGATGGCCTGCTCCTGGGCCTGAAGAGGAGGTGTTAGCCTCCAACTATGTTCCATTTGACCACTGATTTCTACTTCCAGTCCAGGAACAACTCGGCAACAAATATTACTGATTTTCTGCGAAGTCAATGCATTTGTAGCTTTTTATTGCTGGAAGCTGAACATATTTGTATATGCCTCCTACAGACTGCGCTGCAGAGCACATGTGGCACACAGTGAAGGTACAGGCATCAATGCATGGACATAGTGTTACCACAGTGAACTAGAACCCAGGCCTGGTGACTCGCTTAGCACCTCATTGCTTCTCTCAATGCTGCAAACAGTCGAGGTGTGTGCACCAAAGCACACTGAAATAAGAAATTCTTGGGAACATTGGTCCTGAGCATGGGATTTTCCAGGAATAAAATAGAGCGTTCGCCAGTTTATGTTTTCAATGAACAGTAATCAAACCATAAAACATTTAACAGCATTGAAATGTATCCATGGATTAAGTCTATTACACTTGATTATTCAAATACAGATTTATTGTGGACAATTCAAATTCCTGTACTGAGACCAAGTAGACTAAGTACTGTTTACTTTGATTTGTTGATCATTGGTGCCATAAGGTTTAGATATAATGGAATTGTTGCTAAGGTTTCTTGGCACTCAGTGCAATTTATTGAATCTCCAACGAAAATTGCAATGCAGATATAGCTTTGTATTGATCCTGTTCCTGCTTAAAGCGTTCCAGTGTTTCTTCCACAATTGTATAAGCAGACGATGTCAATTTTTTAACTGATATATTTTTCCTTTCAGAATTCTGAGTTTGCATCTGTTATTCTGAGTGTACCCTAGGGGGCATATTTACAAAGTTGTGGAGAATCGCAAAGTTGCTGCGATGCCTTGCTTCACCTGGAGAGAGCAGATCTGCACCATATCTTCAAAGACATGGAGCAGTTCTGCTCTCTCCATGGGCTGGTGTACTTTTGGCTGCTTATCGCCAACTATGGTGCAAGGGTGTCTCCATTTTGGCCAGGATAGTTTGTGTGTACGAAGTGGTACTTGCACAAAAACTATCCTGTGACGCTATTTCCTCTTTGTATATGTGCAGCAAAGCCACGCAAATTGACATTCTCATGGCTTTGTTAACACCAAAAAGGAATTGGCAATGGGCTGTGTGATGCAACTGCCATACAAAACCTTTGTAAATGTAGGCCAAAAATATTTTTGGTTTCTTTCTCCCTAATCCTTCTGGCTGCTTCCCTTTCATGATTAGCTGGTTTGTGCTTGAGTTTCATGGCTGTCCATGATGTCTTTGACCTATTCTTTAGTTGTGGCCACTCACATTCATTTGTTCATTAAATAATTCAGTATGTTGTGTTAGTTTGGCACAACTTTCCAATTATAGATGTGCTGACATGAACATTACCATACCTGGGATCTACCTTATTTGCTTGTGGTCTGCGACTCCTTTAGCAATCTTTGATGGCATTCATTTGTTTGCAGGTTCCAAATGCTTCTTACTTCAGTCAGTCAACTTCTTAAAAGTGTATTATGAATAGTTCTTACAGCACTCCTGGTGGGTAATCTTTTCATCAAAAAGTTGTGTTTTTGAAAATGTGCCCATCAGGCCGGCCTTTTGTTCTTAGGCCTTGGAACAATATAAAATGTAAATTATATGTCACTTGCAATATAATCCCAAGTCGCACTGTGTAGCAGGGCCGGCTTTAGCCGGTGTGGCCGCATGGGCACTGATCTGGAAGGGGGGAGGGGGTGCTGTGTTTAGCAATAACATCAAATTTAAAAGCACCTGCTGTAGAGATCCTTGTTCCTCCTGCTTTCAGACGGCAATACAAATGTCATAATAATTTGTGATTAATCTTCCTGCTAGAGGGAGGGATCTGAGTTTTGTCTAGTGGCAGTTTTGCCTCACCATAAATGTAGTGCAGAGGGTTACTACGCCTGCTGCAAAGAACAGCTCTGTTTTTTACGTAAATAGCTGAGTGAAATAGTAAAACTAGCCCATGCCAGTGCTTTAACCGCATGCGTGCGGCGGCTTTTCCCGCTGTATGCGGCATTTTTTAAATTACCGCGATACATGACGAGCTCAGCTCGTCATCAGCACATGGCAGGTAACGCTGATGACGAGCTGAGCTCGTCATCAGCATGGAAGGGGTTAAAAATAATGAAATGTATGTGATAGAGGGGCCATGGAGAGATGACGGGCCCTTTTGCCCGGGTGGTAGTGAGGGAATCCGAGGAGGAGGTCATGTGGTTGGGGTGCCAAAAGAGATTGTTGCATCGGGCGCAACCAGCAATAAAGCCGGCCCTGCTGTGTAGTAAAGGTAAAGCCTTGTAAAATAATAGTTTTATGCTTCAGTATCAATTATCAAAAGGAAATGTATCTAATCTTCCTGTTTGTTTCACACTCTGTTAAGGAATTATGTTCCAAGACTATTAATGTTTCTGTATTCTATATGAGGAACATCTTGGCCTTTGAATGCATTCATGAAGTTCCCACTGCATTTCGGATGTACTGTCCTTCATCAGGGTCAATACATCTTACATTCATGATCAAAATCTAAAATGAAACATAATATGAGTAAAAACATATAGTCACATTCAAAATGTATACACTTGTCATCTTGATAACTGAATTTAAGATCTTAAAATAACCCATGTAAAAAGAGATGCAATGAATGCAAAGTATGTTGCATATGACAATAGCCTGTGGTACCTATACTAACGGGAAATATTAGACCAGTAAATGCCATTGTTTGAGCACTATATAATTCTTGGGTGCTCCTGTGCATTAAATTAATCAGCAAAAAATAAATGTTGGGAAAAATGACCATGCGAGTATTGAGTGAAAGCGAGTATTAGTCATAGACAGTCAAAGTAATAACTAATAAATAAACAGACTACGGGTGGGCTTTCGCACCATCATCGGAATTAACCTGTAAAACAGAAGTGCAAGGGGTAGGGGTTAAGAGAAGTTAGTAATGATGGATAGTGTATTTTAAGTGGATATCACAAAAAAGTCCCAAAACAGTCATTCCAAATGCAAAATTATGCATTCACCGTATATGGTTGGATGCCAACACTGGGCAAAATCACTAGGTGAGGTCACTCCACACCAGTTGTTATTCCGTGCCCAAGTTAACGCTGTAGTAGGCATCTGTTTCACGCTGTTGCGTCTTCTGCGGAAATGTTTATTCTTTTTGTCTAGAGCTGCCAGACAACAGGTGGTTCAAGCCCCTAATATATCCTGGCTGGACTACGGGAATGGCTTCTATCTGGGCATGCCTAGTT
Organism: Lissotriton helveticus; assembly: GCF_964261635.1. Lineage (NCBI taxonomy): Eukaryota > Metazoa > Chordata > Amphibia > Caudata > Salamandridae > Lissotriton > Lissotriton helveticus. Next base: position 528,447,756 of record NC_136072.1, read on the forward strand.
ATTTGCTGGACAGGCATCAGCTTGTCCAGAATGCAGAAGCAGCCCATACCGTCTTTGAGCTCCCTCGGAATGCGCATGTGTCCCACCTTCTGAGGAGCCTCCACTGGCTCCAAGTAAGTAATAAGACTCTACTCGTTAACCAGAAAGCCCTATATAGGACAGCACCAGGGTATCTCAAACGCAAGATTTCATTTTATGCCCCACGAAAAATTCTCCATTCCTCTAACCTGCTGCCAGCTAACATCCCTAATATTAAAAAATCTAGGACAGGGGGCAAGGCTCTCTCCTACCTTGGACCTTCTCTCTGGAACAAAATGCCCCTCCATCTGAGAAGCATTGACTCTACACTTCTGTTCCGGAAAAAAAATTGAAAACTTGGCTCTACTCATGCCCGTAATCCATCCTTCCCCCACTGCTACCCTTCTGCTTTTTAGCACCAGGACACTCCCTGGAGTAACAATGCGCTCTATAAAAACTCCCACATAGACATACACATAAAGGCCTGATTCACAAAGGTAAACTTGTACTTTTGTGTAAGTTTACAGTTGTTTGCTGTTCACAAAGGGCATTTTACGAGTAGAATCTTTACGACTGCTGAGTCTCATCACATAAAAAGATAGGACCGTTCTATCTTTTTATGTGCGGAGACTTGGCAGTCGTAAAGATACTACCGGTAAAATACCTTTGTGAAGATATTCTGGTACATGAAACACCAAAGATAAAAATATCTTGAACAATGAAAACACCTCTAAAACATACTTCCCGCCAAGAGCGACTCACCTTGTGGTACTTCTGGGAATTGTAGTTTTTATTTTTATTTTATTATTTATTTTTTTATTTTAGAAAATAATTCTATTACAATTTATCCATATTCTTTAGATATAAAAGAAAACACATTGCATAGTTTATCTAGCAGAGAGAGCGAAAAAAAAATGCAAGAAAAACGGATACGAATAGATTACATACAGGAAACGAAAAGATACTGATCCTAATGTTAACACTACATAAGTCGATCAAACACACTGACTCACGGTTCCTGGGGGAAAAAAATTAAACGAAGGAGAGCACATTAGAAAACAATACATGTCAATTAAACAGGGACTGAGTAGACCAGGCCTTGATAGGAGACCAGATCTTTTCCCCCCGCATCCTTGACTTAAGCCCCCTAGTAGCATAAATCGCGGTTTCATAGTTATAAACTGCCAGGAACCTAGCGAGCCAGTTTTGGAAACACGGAGCATCTTCCTCTTTCCAGCGAGTAGCCAAAATAATGCGATATACAGCAGGGACGATAAAAAGCATTACTACCTCACTGTGGTGCAGTCTCAAAGTGCAATCATATCCCAGCATAAAAATAGTAGGTGATTCCAGCAGTTCTCGTCCAAACACCTCCCTCCAAAACTCCCAAATAATTTTCTTTAAAAGCCCTAAGCTGTCACATTCGTAGAACATATGCACAAGAGTCGCAGGTCCACTTTTACACCTAGGACAGCTGTCGCTATCAGTTTTCCCCCAAGCATACAATTTGGCCGGTGTATAATAAAGATTATAAACTGTTTTGTACAGCTGGGCCCTAAGATTGGTGGAAAGTAAAAATTGGGAGGCCATTGCTAATACCTTGTCTAAGTCCACATCTGGATTGCCTAATTTGCTAGCCCATGTTGCTTCCGTACGTTCAATATCGTCTGGTGCGTTGGCAAGTAGTGCATTATAAAATGTCCCTATTCTAGAGGAAGATTTCTGAATATCTTCCAACAGGGGTATTCTGTTCCAGTTTATGTTAGGAAGCAAATGATTAATGCTTGATCTAACTTGAAAAAATTTAAAATAATCGCTGCTAGGTATACAATATTGAGTCTGGAGGAAACTAAAATTAAGTTTATTCTCGGAACCTAGAAGATCAAAAAGAGATGTAATTCCATAACTCTCCCAATTGGCAAAAGTCCCATCATTAATGTTTTGCGAGAAGAGAGACGATTGCCAAAGTGGGGAGTATCGGGTATATTTAGGTATTTGCAAATATTTTGTTATTTTAGTCCAAGCTTTGCAAGCCCCTGTAACAATCTTGAATTTGACTTTTTTATAATATCCAGGGTTGTAGTGTCTGAGTAGAAGTCCTCTGGCTTTAGAACCAAGGGCCAACTGGTATATTGATGGAATGTCCGCCCCTGCTTCATCCTGTATAGGACTAACCAAGGGAGCAAATTGCTGTATATATGCAGCCCAATAGTATAGGAACAGTTGAGGGATAGCCAGGCCACCACGATTGTAAGGGAGGGACAAGTATTTGAATGATCTTCTTATCTAGCCATATTGCCAGATGAATTTGGAGATTTGGGAGTTGAGAATTTTGATAAATTTATCATCTACTAATAGGGAAATGGTACGGAATAAATATAGGATTTTGGGGAAAATAGTCATTTTAATATAGTTCCCCCTACCTATGATGGTGAGATGAAGACTATTTACCCTGGCAAGATCCTGTCTTATTGTGTCGATAAGGGGTTCATAGTTAAATTTGACGATGTTTTGAGTTTCGGCAGTGATCTGCACTCCGAGATACGTGGCCTTATAGACCCGCCTAGGATCAGAGCAAAGCGTGTTTTGTGTACATAAAATTACTGTCTTATTCCTATTTAAGGAGTATCCTGTGTAAAACCCAAATAAGAGTGCAGTTGCCTCTATCTCTACTAGGGCTGTCTCCGGATCGGGTGTTAGAATGGCGACATCATCCGCGTAGGCAAGGACTTTAGTCTCAAAGATGCCTGTTACCACAGGGTAAACTCTGGGATTGGCGAGAATATTCAGAATCAGGGGGTTAATATACAAAGCGAAGAGAATTGGCGAGCATGGGCACCCCTGTCTCGTTCCTCTTGTAATACTTATCAAGCCTGATTCCTGCCCCATTAAATATAGTTTTGCTGTTGGATTACAATACATAGCTTTAATTGCTCTTATAAATAAAGCCCCAAAGTTATAATGTTCCAGAATGACCCACAAGTATTCCCAAGACACCCGATCGAATGCCTTCTCGGCATCGAGGAGGATCATTGAAGCTTGGCCCCCTGTTGCAGATGTGATGTCAAAGATCGTAATTGCTCTGCGGGTGTGATCGGTATTGCCCTTCGTAGGGATAAAACCATGTTGCCATGGTCTGACCAGTTGTGCAATGACTCTACTCAGTCGGTTGGCCAGGATCTTGGAATAAAGTTTAGAATCAGAGTTAATTATTGAGATGGGACGATATGAAGCAGTGGAGTCGGCAGGTTTGCCTTTTATAGCAAAGATAATAATACTGGCATCCTTCCAGGACTCTGGTGTTCTTCCACTCCATTGTATCCCAAGAAAAAGGTCTAATAAAATGGGGAGTATTATTTTACCTAGGACTTTATATAATTCCAGGGGGATTTTGTCGGGGCCAGCTGCTTTCCCGGACGCCAGTTCCGACAAAGCAAGTTCCAGCTCTAAGATGGTGATTTCGTTCTCTAGATCATTTTTAGTAAGGTTATCAAGGCTTTTATCTGGGCAGGATAGAAAACTAGTAAGAAAGGTTTTAACGTCTTCACTGTTGTGGTCCTGATCCTCTTGATATAGGTTCTGGTAATACCCCTGGAACACTTTAAGTATGTCTTCTGTTTTGGTGTATTCTACGTTGTTCTCTTTTATTGAGGAGATTGCATTCAGAGAGGCCTGCTGTCTGGTTCGTAGGGCTAATTGTTTCCCTACTCTTTCACCATTCTCGTATAAATTCTTACGCTGAGATCTATAGGATTCTGCCGATTTTTGTGTTAACACTTTATTAAGCTCTGTTTTTCAGATTAAAATCTGACGTAGTATATATGACCCATCTATGCTCCTATTCTCGGCGATTGCGGTTGTATGTTCCGTTTCTAGGTCAGCTAGTTCTGAGATTTTTCTATAGTGCTCGGAGGCTTGTTGCTTCTGTAGTCTAGCTACATAACTAAGGGTTTCCCCCCTAAGAGCAGCCTTATAGCTGTCCCAAACTATGTTTCTGGAGGCGCTAAATTGATTTATATCAAAATAGCCCTGGGTCCAACTTCTAATATACTTAATATAATCACTATTGGCCAGCAGTTTCCGATCGAATGTCCAGTTGCGAGTCTTCCGGGCTATAGGAGACATATTTACTGTCAAAGCCAAAATATTGTGATCTGATATCAGCTTCGGGTATTTTGTAATGGTGGCTTTATTTGAAATATTTCTAGTAGTGAAAATATAATCAATCCTGGTGTGTTTATTGTGAGGATGAGAAAAAAATGTGTATCCTGGATCTTCAGGAAGTTTTAGGGACCAAATATCTACAAGATTATGACTAGTTATTAGTGAGCTAATTGCTTTGAATACCCTTGGTTTGCGGCCAGAATAATTTGAGCTGATTATGTTGTTGAGATCTGAGCCTAATGAGATATTAAAATCCCCTGTGAGAATTAATGGGCTGGGCCATCCTGCTAGATCAGTTTCTAATGTCTCAAGTATAGATGAGTCATCCAGGTTAGAGCCATAGACCGAACATATTGTCACTCCGAGAGTCAGTTCGACTATTGCCCATCTACCATATTGGTCCTGGGCCTATTTAACCGGCTTGCCTAGAAACCTTTTACCTAGGATAGCAACACCCCGTGTATTAGCTGTATGTGTTGTGGTTACTAGGATATCATACCCCTGGATTTGTAAAAAAACTCCTATTGTTCCAAGTCAGGTGGGTTTCTTGTAGACATATAATGTCTGGTGAGTGTCGCTTAATTATTTCAGCAAGTCGGCCACGTTTATCCCTATAAAGGAGCCCCGCAACGTTCCAACTCCAAACAGTTATCCCCTCCATTGAATGCTGGATATTATTCCCTTGTATCTTATCGCTGAGTTTATGTTTGTTTTAAAAGAAATGACCTTATAAGAGAAGTGCTTTATTCTTTGCATTGGAATTATTTTCTGTTTTTTGTGTTTTCTCCCTTCTCCCACCCACCTCCCCCCCCAGCTCTGTCCCGCCCCCCCCCTCCCATCCCCTCCCTCGCTCCCACATTGAGGCAAACAGACTCCATCAGAGTCTTAAGAGCGATGTATGTGATCACAACAACCGAGCCCCCCCCCAACGTGCTAACAAAAGAAATCACTTATTACAAACCGAGAAGAAAAAATAAGATGGAGCTCGACTATAACACCAGACCAGCTACATAAACTTTGTTTTCGTTGTTGCTAACTCTTAATGAGCCACAATAAGCATACACCTTGAGGTGATAAACAGTCCACTTCATGCTACCCTTCAGATTGCTTAAGATCGTAAACTGGCTAACATTGAGCTTCAGTGTCATTCAAAAAAAAAAAAAAAAAGGCCACAAAATAAAACAGTGAAGGAAATGAAAAAAGGAAGAACAAAAACACAAAAATTGGCAATGTGGCCTATTAATGTCATGTAGTTCATCTGTACACAATGCTGAATCGGTACTTGCGTTACCCTAGGTTCCTAAACCAGCAATTCACTTTACCCCCTGCATCATTTAGGCTTCTGCCTATGTTAAACTATTCAAATATTCTTGGGCTTTGATTTCAGAATCAAAGAATCTTGTCTGACCCCCAAGAATGACTTTTAAGCGTGCGGGGTTATTGAGGTAAACCGTCGCCTTTTTATCTTGAAAAGGTTTGATGAGCTGGCGTAGCCTCCACCTCCTCTCGACTGTGGTGTGACAGAAATCGGGTCTCGAAAAATAGGAGATGTCATTCAAGGTACGTTTGGTCTCCGGTCTAGCTTTCTCAGAGACCGCCTGTCTCAGCAGGAAGTTCCCAAAATAAACTAGAATAGCCCTGGGGTAGGTGCCAGGTTTCGCGGGGGTTCTCAGTGTGAGTGGCATACGGTGTGCCCTCTGTATCTCAACATCCCAGTTCCATTTTGACAGCTCGGGAAGGGAGTCTCGTAGCAGGCTAATAACAAAGGAACGAACATCATCCCCTTCGGCTTTTTCGGGTACACCCAAGATGCGGAGGTTGTTCCTGCTTTGGCGATTTTCAAAGTCCTCCAGCTTCCATCGAATGTCCCCAATTTGTGCTTCATTGGACTCAACTCGTTCTCTGATGGCCACCACCTGTCTCGTTTGTTAAGGTTCTATTTTCTACTTCGGTTAACCGATCGCCAAATGATCCACATGTCTTTACTAATTTCCTCACTACACCTTGCACCTTTCGAAGTGCTGCTTGTGCTTTTCGCCCATCCTGGGAGGTCTCTTCCCGATGGGCTGCAATGGCCTGTAGAACAGCATCTATATATGGTGGGGCTGATTCCAAGGTAGGGGCAGTAGTTGCGCCATAAGTGGGGAGAATCAAGGGGGTTAGTTGCTCAGTGTTCAAATGATCCCAGTCGAGGCCTCCCCCATGAGTCTTGCTGGTCCGTTTTCTGCCTGCTTTTTGCTTGGGTTTCACAGTCTGGGCATCGTCCGCTTCAGATTTGCTATCAGATTCATCCGTGAGACACGATGTATCCCCCCATTCATCCTCAAGCTCGGCATCGTCAGAGAAGGAAAAAAAGTCTGTGGTCTCTTTTTCTGAGTCTTTTTCCAAGACCCCGCGAGTGGTGCACCCATTGCCAGCATCTATGGGGAAGTCAGTAGTGGTGTCAGAGAGCACCTGTATTGGGGTACCCCCTGCTGCTGCCGTATATGTAGCTTGCTCACTGGTTCTTCCAGCGCAGGGACTCGGGCATGCACTTTGGCCCACTGCAATGGCTCTATCCGGGATTGGAGAGCCGGGACTACCCCCAGGGTTTTCTTGAGCCTGTATTTGCACTTGGCCGCTACTTGTTACATCAGTTACGCCAGTGTCTTTTCCAAGATCAATAATGTCGTCAGCCCCCCCCCGAGCTGGGGTTAACCTCCGTTGCCTCAGGCCCCCCATTAACATACATAGTCACAATATTGCTGTGTGTGTGTAGGATTGGCATATTCGATAATTTGCTCACCTCAATAATCTCTGGTGACTCTGCTGAGCCATCCGGAGCTCCTTCAGTTTCAGTTCGAGGAGCAAATCCGGGTTCTGAATCAATTTCTTTGCTATACCCAGCCGCTATTGAGCTCTCAGTAATGGCAGTCGGAGTGGGGCTGTTGCTGCAAGGTACGGGTGAGCCCTGGCACTGCCTCTCATGACCCGGATGCAAACCCTTCCGCATCAGGTCCACGATTGATGGCCCGGTTGGTTCCTTATGAGCGGTTTTCTTCCGGGCCCCAGCCGGATCCGACATCACGATCTTCTCCGCCCTGGATGCTTGTGGAGGGGCAGAAACTACGGGGACACTGACTTCTGACGCCCGGCATCCCGCTCTTCAAAGCCGGCATTCTGTTTGCCCACGCCGCGGCGTTCGGCTGCCTCCCTCTGGGTTTGTCTGGGGGCCCTTGCGCGGGCGGCTGCGGAGGGTACTGGCGGAACCTTAGGAGCCATCCCTGTTGAAACTGGAGCCGATGCCGATGTTGAGACTGGAGCTGTGGCAGGGGTCAGGTTCGGGCCTGCGACTGAATGGTGAGTGCTACATATGCATATGCAGCAGGCAGGGTCTCTTGGCGGCTGCTGCTGGAGGCGTATTAGCAGGATAAAATGCTTTAAAACAGCACGCCCGATATAACTGTAAAGTGCAATCGCTGGATGCATAGGGGGAACCGGACCCGCTATGGCGAACCAGCAGGGTAGATTCCAGAATTCCAGAGTTTCCAAGGTGGTGAGGGCTGGTTAGGATTTTTTTTTTCTACTCCTCCTTTCGTAGTTCAAAGTGGCTAAGAGTTTAGCATGTTCAAGGCTGGCAGGTTACTTTGCGGAAGCCGCTATGAAAAGCAGGAAAACAGGAACTCCATAGCATGAGGGGAGAGGACCAGGAGTGTGATCACCGCGATCCTAGTCAGATCGCCATCTAGCCTCCCATAACTGGTATTTTCGTTCCTAATCCTTTCCTTCCCTTCGGGAATTGTAGTTTTACAGAGAAAAAAACGGAGTTTGACTTAAACCTTTGCTCCCACTGGGAACTTAGAAAATTCGCCAGTTGCAGTAGTCAGAAAGTGATATATGTATATGGTAGAATGTCCCTACAGAATCAAAACTGACTGAATTACGACACGTAAGGTGAAAACAAGTATCATCTGTTGTAAACAAATACAGCAAAACACACAGTCCATTTCTTAAAACACAAGCGCAGTCACAGCCGTTTATGTGCTAATTCACATGTTTATCAATCAGATGTAGCCAGTTATAGAGACTAAATTAATTATGTGCATCAGAATTATAGACAGGTGTTCAGCATCTGGCAGTAGCATTGCGACATAAAGTGATGAATTACTTTTCAACTGAGAGGTAATTATAAAATGAGGTGATGCAGCAGTGACAGATGCAAAAAGCCATACATTTGTAAGGCGCCCAGACATGAAGAGATATGAAGTATCTCAGCTGGTAAGTAGATTTATATTTGAAAGTGTTTTATCTGGAAAATGTGTTTCTAATGTGAAGTGACTTTACTGTGCCTCTAATCTGCAAGTAGAGTGGAATGGAAAGTGATGCCATGCCTCACAGCGTTAAGATAAATGTGTAATGCTGTGAGGCAGTTTCAGATGTTGTCATCTTTCATCGCATTTGAAATAAATATATTTTATTTACATTTTTAGATGTTCAACATACAAGTGGTCCATTCCATCATCTGTGAAAAATGCAAAGAAAAAGACACTATTCCATATACCTGGCTGAACCTCCCAGTGTCCATACAGAAGGAAAACCCATCCGTGGTAAGGCACATTTACTAACACATTAAATACATTGCACTCTATGAGGAGGGATAGACATTACGACTATGTCTCTCCTCCTCATAACAGTCGTTACATATTCCGTGGAGAGTGCATATTCTAGAAAACAAGTATCTCTGCTTACATTCTGGAATTTTGAAATATTTAGCTTTGATACTCTTTTAGGGTGTATTTATACCCAACCCCTCATGAGAAGTCTTTGTTTTCTATTCTATGATATGTACAACGCCTCACTGGAGGCTGTATATGGTTGAATTTTCTCTTGTGTATATCTAACTTCCATTTTGTTTTTTAGGTCTCGCAGAGAGACCTATTGCCACCCATCCACAAAGCTGAGTTTTACGATCCGGATTTGTAGAAGTGCAGGTGCTCGTGACCGCGCTTCTATCCCCCTGCCTTGCTCTTCAAAGGCTCCCCTTACCATTTGCTTGATGGCCGGGACTCTCTTCAGGCAGCTGATTGGCTGTCCTCAAGGAGGATTCCCAACAGTTTTCGAGCTCGTGGACGAGCTTGCCCGATCCTTCCCCCTGCCAGCAGCATTTGGCACATCAAAGGCTTCGCTGCCACGCCCCCCGCCGTCACTTATTCACGGCCGCAGGCCGTGCCTCCCTGTGCGTCACTTATTCACGGCCGCAGGCCGTGCCTCCCTTCTACTTCCCCTGCTCTCTTCCCCCAGTCATTGTTTGGTAAATGTTCCTCTTGCTCTGGTCCTGAGTTGCGTTTATGCTCCGTCTGCTATAAAGAATGCATGCACTCAGCGCTGCCTGTCATTAGAGATACTTGGAAACATGTCACCGCTCATTTCGGTAGATTGCCCTCGATTGAGCCAGCCAGTCCTGCTAAAATAGAGCTATGCGCTCTTTCTATCTGTTCTGGATCTTCCCAAACTCAGACTAGTGACCTTTGCTCTCCAACTAAAACGGATGTGCGTATATTGATCCCTTTACTCTTCAGCGATTACCCTGAATCGCCTTGCAGCCCGTTCTGCTCATAGCTTCTTTTGTGTGCAGATTTTATATAACGCGAACTCGACCCGCAGGTATTGGAGCGCTTCACATGAGCACCAGTTATGTTACACAAGGACACTTTCATTGTGTGGTAGGCGCAGGGAGATAAAGTGATCAGAATCACAGGATGCTGAGCCCACGCCGAGGCTCCAACTCGGTTCCCCAGCAGCATTTGGCACATCAAAGGCTTCGCTGCCCCGCCCCCCGCCGTCACTTATTCACGGCGGCAGGCCTGCCCTCCTCTTGCTGTCTGTAGTTCCTTTCACCCCCGCCGTCGTCCTGCTGTCCGTGGTAACTCTCACTCATTGCTTCTGTTGCATATGTTTAAACTTGCTGTTATATCGGCCCTTGTGTAGCACTAGCAACGGACTCCAACCTCTCATCGTGAAAATTAGTACAGAAGGAAAGATAGCTCAGAAGAGGAACGTTGACAACAGAGAAGTGTCACAGACTCAACTCAGCCGTTCACCCTCATGAGGATGATGAAAGGAGTACCCATAGTTATTTTCATAGCTTTCAAGATGTCATGTTTTGATGCCATGCCACATACCACTCACTTGAAATCATTTGCAATTTCTGCCAGGTATTGGAGCGCTTCACATGAGCACCAGTTATGTTACACAAGGTCACTTTCATTGTGTGGTAGGCGCAGGGAGATAAAGTGATTTGATCAGAATCTCAGGGTGCCCGCCCCCGCCGTCACTTATTCACGGCCGCAGGCCGTGCCTCTCTTCTACTTCCCCTGCTCTCTTCCCCCAGTGCTTGTTTGGTAAATGTTCCTCTTGCTCTGGTCCTGAGTTGCGTTTATGCTCCGTCTGCTATAAAGAATGCATGCACTCTGCGATGCCTGTCATTAGAGATACTTGGAAACATGTCACCGCTCATTTCGGTAGATTGCCCTCGATTGAGCCAGCCAGCCAGTCCTGCTAAAATAGAGCTATGCGCTCTTTCTATCTGTTCTGGATCTTCCCAAACTCAGACTAGTGACCTTTGCTCTCCAACTAAAACGGATGTGCGTATATTGATCCCTTTACTCTTCAGCGATTACCCTGAATCGCCTTGCAGCCCGTTCTGCTCATAGCTTCTTTTGTGTGCAGATTTTATATAACGCGAACTCGACCCGCAGGTATTGGAGCGCTTCACATGAGCACCAGCCATCTGTTCCACAGCCTTACTCGGATTTCTCCTCCCCCTCCCCAGCCAGCTTCCCCCAGGCCGTGTTCCCTCCCACCTTTCCTCCTCTGTCCCTCTCTTGCATTTAATATATATGAGACAAGTTTGATGCTTTTGTTAATTTTAATAATTTTTTAGCTTTACTGCGCGCAAACACGCCGACTACAACTTCTCTGTCAGTCAGCTGCACGTTTTTTATTCCACACCCCCCCCTCACTCTCATGGTCCGTGACTCTCATCTGTATCCGTTATTGCATGTAATATATATGAGACAAGTTTGATGCTTTTGTTAATTTTAATTATTTAACTTTAGTGCGCGCAAACACGCTGACTACAGCTTCTCTGTCAGTCAGCTGCACATTTTTTATTCCATCCCCCCCCTCACTCTCATGGGCCGTGACTTGCATTTCTTTGTACATTCTCCCTTCTTGGTGCTCGCCTCAGTTTTTACCAGACACTCTCACGTCACCCCCTGTCCCCCTGTTTTCCTACGGCCTCTTTCATTCCCTCTTATCCACGATTTTCTTCTCGACCACCACCAGAGCATCACTCAGCACCACCACAGCATCACTCAGCACCACCACAGCATCACTCACCACCACCGCAGCATCACTCAGCACCACCACAGCATCACTCAGGGCCTCCACAGCATCACTCAGGGCCTCCACAGCATCACTTAGGGCCTCCACAGCATCACTCGGGACCACCACTATCGGCCTCCCTCTATCTATCACCCTCCCTCTATCTATCTATCGCACTCACTCTATCTATTGCATCACTCAGCACCACCACAGCATCAATCTGTGCAACAATTCAACAACAACTGGTTCAAATATGTTCTCTCAATGTTTCAAGCTTTATTACAAATGTCACAAAAAGATGTTAATATTTCACTTCTGTTCTTGGATTTTTGTCACAATAAAATACACTTATCATAATCTTCACAAAAGTCATTTACAAAAGTTTAAGCTATTGCCATTATAAATTACAATAATTTTCATTTAAGTATTAATTATTTAAAAAAAATTAAAAGCCATTGTTATTTGTAATATCAATACATCTAAGTCACGTCAATACAACACATATTGCAGTACAAATGCTATAGGTGTCACATTTGCGAAAGTTAAAACAATTGGCATTGTCAATGACAAAGCTATTAATTTAGCTATTTTCAAAACCAACACAATAATTAAAAAATTGTCATTTACAATACCAATAGCTCAAACTTTCCTAATGCGAGACCTATTGCATTGCAAATGCTTGTTTACAATATGATGGTACATTTGTTGTTTTGTATAGAAGTCTGTGCTGCAGTTGCTATTTTCGGTCTGTCACTGACCAAGCCCATGGGTAGATCTACCTTTGGGTTTTTTAAGACTTGTTGTGAGGTTTTATGTAATGCTAACACCTCCTACCAGTTGCTTCTGATGGATGGTTCTAACTGCAGATTCCTCTCCTTAGAATATCCCCCAGGCACCAGTCTGTATCCGGAAAATTTCTTAGCAGTGCTCCCGTCATTTTGGTACAGTTGTAATCACAAATTTATTCTGTCGGATGTTTGTTTAGAGGAATTATTTAGGAGTGAGAAATAGGCCAGAAGAAGGTCCTCTTCCTGTACAACCCATGAAAATACAATCCACACATGTTAGGAATAGTCCACAAAGAATGGACTATGTATTACATCAGTGGTAAACAGCATTAACAAAGCAAGTGTTCCAAAAGCTAACATGTATATGCAGATGCATAGTGCTTGTGAGGAGTGCAAAGTAAGTGAACAATGAGTAAAAACAAAATGGTAAACAAAATGCCTAGAGAATATTTCATTTTAGTACAGCAAACTCTAACATTTTGAAAGTGTTCCTGAATCACACATATAACATCCAGGCATCAGTTAAATTTAGTGTTGACTTTTCAACCCTTGGTAATTTTATCCTTAGTAAACCAGGTCCTAGTGTGTATCTTTCAGTATGCTGTGTTATACCTTGCATGTGTAATAAATACTTTTTTCTTACCAAAAGTAAGTATTGGACTGGGCAATCCGATTATTTGGCTCACTGTTTGTATTTTGAGATTTGGTCCTCTTCTTATCGTGCATCTACCTCCCCCCAGAAGCCTTGGAATCCTCGACCCACGCTACCACTGAGAGTCAAGTGCTGACTGGGTAGTACTTAGCCCCTCTGGAAAGTGTCCAGCTTTGAGAACACGGTGGCTCCATTGAGACGAGCGATCATATCACTGATATGAGGTCCAGGATGTCTTTCCCTCTCGCTGGCGGTGTTCGGGGCACGCATGTCCACATAGAGGCGTACTTTGTTATTTTAACCTTTCTTGGGTACGACTACCACCGGAGACACCCATGGAGTGGGCCCTGTGGATCTTTCAATGATGTCCGTCCGCAGTAGGTCTTGGAGTTCTTCGTCCACTGCCTGTTGTAGGTGAAATGGTACTTTTCTATGGTGTTGTGCTACTGGGGGCACCCGATCATTAATGTGCAGTTTGACCTTGAATTGGTTAAGTTTCCCGAGACCCTTGAATAGGTTTGGGAATTTGTTGACGATGTCTGGGCAATTATCCACGGTGTATAACAGTTCAACAAGTTTGAGGCGCTCCCCTGTTGGCAAACTGAGGAGGCAGTCCGCTGCATCGGGACCTTCAATCACATGGATACGGGCTTGGATCTGTCGGTTTTTGTAAGTTAGAGTCGTGCGGAACTGTCCTAGGCAGGGTAGGGGTTTCCTGGACATCCATGTGTAGACTCGAAGAGCGGCTGGTTCTAATTTTGGCTGAGGCTTCATACTGTTATATTCCATGGCACAGATGTAGTTTAAAGATGCTCCTGAGTCTAGGACAAAGTTCGCCGGTTGACTTCCTATTTGAATGTTCAGCCGTGGATATTTTTTGAGTCTGTCGGGTTCTGACACCATGAAGACATACTCGTCACAGTCTTGTGACACAGGCGTGGGAGAGGACGATTCCTGAGACGTTGACCTCCGAGATTTCCGTGAAGCAGTTGAGTGAGTGCTTGACCTCGACGAGCTAGAAGAGCGACTTTCCCTCCCTTTTACTGCTCTGATGTGGTGTAGGGTTCCTGAACTTGACTTGGCTGTCCTTGTTTCCGACCGGCGGGTTTAGCAGTGATTTTCTCTCCCACAACGATGGCATCGTTGTCCTAAGGCAGGACATTGTCCCGAGTGTGGGTAGTCTTGACCGCATCTGTAACATTTTGAGGCGTATGATAGCTTCGGGCTCCATGGCGTGATGGGGTCGCTCGGGTCTTCTGCGTCAGTCTGTGCGACTTGCGGCGGTCTGAATAGCGTTTCGAGTCCACGTGTGATTGCATCCGAAAGGCTTGCTCTTTTTTCTCTGACTTGCTAGCTTCCATTCTCTTAGCGTGGTCTTCGGCCTGATCATTGATACGCGTGAGTTCTTTGATCTCTTCAAGTGTGTAATGTTTCTTCAGCAGTCTGCGAAGCAGTGATTCCGATTGGCATCCCTCGATGATACGCAGTCGTAGGGCGTCTTCCATGTTGAACGCATCGAACTCGCAATACCGTGCTAGGCACCGAATGCGAGCAATGAAGTCGCACATCGGTTCATCTTTTTCTTGGGAGGCAAGGTTGAACGTGTACCGTTCGTAGTCCAGGTTTCGTTTATGCATGAACTTCCGATCTAGGGCTCCTTTCACTTCCTCATATGAAATGGTCGTGGCGGCAGTTAATTCTTTGATAATCTGTGCAAAGTCTTTTCCTATCAGGTTTCGCAATGCTATGAGCTTCTGCTTGGAGTCTTGCACCTGGGACCCTGTCATAAAGTCCTCAAAATCCTCTGCCCAGCTCTTCCACATCGGCCCCATGCTGTTCCCAGACGTTAGCTCTAGGGGCTCTGGCGGGCGTAGATATGGTACTCCCATCATCATCGGGTGCGGTTGCGGGACTTGCTGGGTGGACCCTGTGGCTTCTGTGCGCGAAGTATCGGGTTCACCAGGCATCTTGAGTGCCTATTTGCGTTCACTTGACTTTGTAACGCCTTATTTCTGTGGATTTGAGGGTTTTTATGAGGTTATTTGCACTTGCCTGACCTCAAGATGGCTGCCGTAGTAGGGGCCAATGTAATCCTATGTCCAGCGCCGGACTTCAAAATGGCCGCCGATGGGGACACAGGTCTTCTTTTTTGCTCACAGGCTGCTCTCACTTCTGGCAATTATTTTTGGCAAGAGTAGTCACTGTTCAGACTCATCATTTGCGCGCTGCTGCTCGTGGCTGCTAGCTCTTCTGTGACTCGCCGTTTTAGTGCGATCGCGTCTTTTTTCGCGCCTTTTCCGCACTTTCGGGCCGGTTCCTGGCGTAAGCAGACACACGCTGCAGTCGCAGTGAGGGGGCAAGCGGTGGATCAGTGAATCCCACCCTCGTCGCCAGTGTCTTGTTCTGGCCCCCCCAATAATACTCGGACCCGGAGCTAGGGTTTCAGGCTTCTTTATTCTCACACTGCAATCCCCTAACTGACTTCCTGTCCTCCTGGTCCCTCCCTATCCGTTTCCGCCTGCCCTGTATGCAGACAGGGTCAGGCAGACGACACACTGTTCGCCTCATCATGTTAAAGTTCAAATACCTTGATTGTTGGGATTTCGCCTCGCCTAATGCTCTTGCCATGGTCTGCTGCAGTGTTTTGGTACTGATTGTGCGGAGGGTAGTGGAGCTATACTGTGTAAATCACTTCCTGCTGGGTTAGCAGGCTAGTTGTTTGGGGGGAAATAGCATTAAAGCCGATGCTGGGACAGACGCGCAGTGGGCATGCCGCTTGCGTGCCAAAGGCAAGCCCGTCTGCACCTTTCTGCGACCGGCCGGTGCCAGGGGCCTGGGCATCTGCTCAGTTCACCTCAGCTCCCCTACATTATAGCTCAATGGAGCTCAGGAACCTGGTCAGACTAACTCCACACCACCGTTGTGACCTGTAGATCTATTGCAGGCGATTCCAAGCTGTGGTGAGTGTAGTTTTATGCTCAGAGCAACATTGGAGCACAAGTCAACACGATCTCAGCATTTGTCTGCCCTTTTTTATTCTGTGAACTGCCGCTCATTAGCTAAACACAATATGGAACTACATGACTTTACAACCGACCACTCCCAAGATGCCATGTTTTTAACTGAAACTTGGCTGTCACAAACCACAGCCCCAGATGTCCTTACAGCCATACCACAGGAACATGCTATTGTCAGACCAGATAGACCTATTTATCGGGCTGGTGGGGTTGCAATAATCTATAAGCAAAGCTTCCAGTGCACCTTCTCAGAGATTGCCATATCAGGTTCTGAGGGGGCGTTCTTTTCGCTTGCAATAGTAGGCAACCTTACCTTAACAGGGTTATTAATATATAGACCACTATGTTGTACCTTTTTGCATTCTGATATGCTACTCACCACATAATACTTCGCTGGTCAGCCTTCCAATGCGCGCAGATGGACTAAAGTGAGCTTTTATGCAGCTTTTATGCAAGCACTGAAGAAGAATTATCTGGTGCTTGATCACAGCATCGACTCAGCACACTCACAAGTGACAGATTGGATGAAGGGTGCACTAGAGGAGATAGCAGGAGATACTGAACATACTCTTAGAAGGATGAAGCCATCATCCACTTGGTTCAATGAGGAGTTAGGTACTCCGAAGAAAGAATGCAAGCGCCTAAAACGCAACTGGCGCAAAAATTGTAATCCTGCTGAGTTACTGCTGTGCCCTAAAGAAGTACAACAGACAGATCAAGATTAGACGGTGTAATTTCTATGTAGCAAAAATAGATATGGCGCAAAACTCTTCTCGTGGACTATTTTCCATAGTTAAGTCACTCTCTTCTTTAGAACGGGTTTCGGCTGTGACCCCCCCCCCCCCGACCAAAGACAGTTGTAACACCATTGCTCACTTCTTCTGTTGTCTCCATCTATACCTTCTTCCCTGATAAAGCTATAAACACCCCATGCCTCCAACCATGATGTGAACCCCTAATGTTCTGGAGTATGGTACAGTCTGCTTAGCCCCTGTGCTATGTGATCTTTTAAACAGCTCTTTCAGGATCGGATAGGTTCCCAAATCGTGGTAACATGCTGCCATAGAGCCACTACTAAAGAAACCTTTGTTGGTCACCAACAAACCTGAGAATTTTAAAACTATCTCACTGCTCTCTTTTGTGTCAAAAGTAGCAGAAAAATACTTAAACTTACATCTTTCTGCATGCAGTCTGGCTTTCGACCTCAATACAACAAAGAGTCAGCTCTCCTGTTGGCCTCCTTTTCCATCCACCAGGCAGGTGATAGGGGAGATACCACCACTTTGCTACTACCAGACCTTAGCGCAGCATTTGACACTGTGTCATATAGGCTACTACTTGATTGGCTATACGATCATTGAATTGATGGCACACATTACAGTGGATAGCTTCTTTTCTACAACATCGATCTTTTCAGGTGACACAAAAAATTTTTTTGAAGGTCTTTACACTACAGCAGGGAGTACATCAGTTCTCTTCCCTGAGTCAAGAGAGCTCATATTGGAGGGCGTTCTTTCAACTACCTGGCAGCCAAGATGTGGAACTCCTTACCCCTTGGGCTCAGGCAAGAAAAATCCGAAATAGTTTTCCACAAGAATTTAAAAACATGGTTTTTCAGGTTCATTTAGAGTAGGATTCTCACATTCATGTTCTGGTTTATAGGACTGATACCCCCGCGCTGCGACACGTCACCTGACGTAGCTATGCGCTTTATAAATCTCAATATTATTATTATTATTATTAAAAGATGACTTATCACTTCTTAACCTTCAATTGAAACAGTTGCACCTTTCATATTGGACACAGATAAGCTGTGTTACGCAAAGTGACAGCCTCCTACTGAATACATTTTATTTCACTAGTAACTGTAAGAAAGGCTGTGTTTCTCTGTATTTATGTCTATAATTATCTATACCGTGGAAGCATTCTGTCAATGGAATAATACCACTCAAATCAAAGGGCCTTAGAAAAGGCTTCACTCTCGCAAACCTTTCTGTTCCTCCCTTCCATATCTCCGCCCCATATTTTTTCTCTTATGCTTGCTTAAGGGTTATTCTGATTGTTTATACTTGACGTTCTGATGATCACGAAATGTCTAATTGTTAAATCTTATCAGAGATTTCATTAATGTTTTAAACTTTGTTGTATCTAATATAAAACAATTTAAAAGACCAGTGACAACAAAGCTTTGGAGGTATTTTGAGGCAAAGGCTCATCAGCCTTCAGATCTTTTTTAAAGTGAACCTGATCATTTTTATGGGAAATGCGACCTATAATGCGACCTATATGTGGCAAGGTTTACGCCTCTCTTTAATTTCTGCGTTGCACCCACTGTAATTTTACAGCATTATTCAATTTGGATTTTAAAATATGCAAAGCATGACAGCCAAAGAGAAGCTGAAAAGGCAAAGTAGCATTTCCACATAGAAAATCTACAGCTCTGATGAGAGGGAGTGAACCTGCTCTAGAGTCATAGTCTTCATCTCTGTGTGATAACAAGAACATTACATCTCACAACTGTGTACTTCGACCAGATACATCGTATAAAATGGTTTGAGATTCATCATATTAGAGGTTAAAGAACTTCAAACATGTCTAAACTGATGTGGCCGCTTTGGAGTCAGTCTATCAGTTAACGTAATTGCAAAGGCGCACATCTGAACTTAAGCAATGAAACAGTCAAAACAGGTCTCCTACTGCCCAGTATACCTCTAACATGTTGTTTGCTCAAAAACTGACCAGCTGTAAGGTCTTGAATTTGAAACATACTTTTTCCTCTTACAGCAAGAAGCTATCAACTGTTTTCTTAAGAAGCATCGATTTGAGAGTGACAATCAGTGTTACTGCGAAATCTGTGGAAAGAAGGAAGATGCCATTTCGGTAAGTGTGGAGTTTGACTAATGCGAACAGAATCTTTGTTATTACCGCTGACTGGGAGGTGCAGCCAATCCTAAAGGGAGGGTGTCTAACTTCCCCCTTGGGCGGCAGACAAAGGGCACAGCAGCAACATGGCGCAAGAGTGCGTCAAGGAAAAGGCCAGTGAGTGACCAGGAAGTTTGTGTTCAAAGGGCCCAAACAAGAAAGAAGGGCGTGGTCGCAAGCAGGGCCTAAAAGGCGACCGGGACAAGCAGTCCCCAGCTGCCCGGACAAGGTCCTTGGGATGCTTCAGGGCAGGGATCCTTGAAGGCAGACTAAAGGGTAAGAAATGGTCAGTATTGAGCGGACATGGCACTTACAGTCCAGGCATGGCCATGGGGCCACACACGCCAGCCATTCGATAGCAAGTTGAAGCTTCGAAGCTGCGACCCACAGTACCACGTAAGTGACAGAAATAGAGCCGTCATGAGAGTTGGAGAGTGATTTATGACAACCTCGAAGAGACATCAGGACTTGAATGATGATGCATAGCAGAATTAAGCAAGTTATGGTTATTAATAAGTAATACATTATAGGATTTACACTGTATAACCTGTTATGAAAATGCCTTATGTTTAGTTCAAGATAAGCCAGAATGAGCATGTTGATGACCGATGTCATCATGACAAGTGTGTACCAAATTAGGATGTGAATAAACTGCGGCCATTCTAACACCACAAAAAGGTCTTGGTGTACATAATTGATGGGAAAAAGGACCGGCTCAAGGGCCTGTGAGTTGCTCGCGCAGCTGGGAGGAGGAGGGGGGTTACCTGTTGCATGAAACAAGTCAGATCAGCTATGATGTAGCACCTAGTGTTTTTTGGGCAGGTCTTAATTTGAGCTGGTGGTTGTCGGAGGGGGCCACCATCACTTATTTTTGGGGACCAACACTTATTTTTCCTCATCTGCCTTTTCCCGAGAGCAAGAGAGGAAGACACAAACAAAGAGGAAAGAGGGGGAAAGATAGAAAAACTGTCACAAAGGGAGAGAGCGGGAACCTGCAAGAGTGATAAAAGGAGGCAGGGAGAGTCTTGCATTGATTTAAAGGGGCCTGAGGTGGATTTAAAACTATCAGCCTTGGCAGGGCTTTAGGTGGGATATCAAAATTGGGGGAGGGGTCTCTCAAAAGGGACTTGACTGATGTAATTAAGAGTGTGGCTTAAAAACACTTAAGCTAAAAATCTGTGCTTAGCATTGTGTGCCGCTCGACTGGTATTTCGCTGCTTCTGTCATTGAACCCAGATACATAATACAACAAGTAACATCACAACTACAAGCCAGGACTATTGACTTTGTCAATGGTTGGTACTTGCCTAAAATCAAAAAGCAGCACCTCTGGCTTCGTTGTATATAATATTGAAAAAGCTTCAGTTCTGACAGGATGAGACTGTGAAAGAACTATAACAAGTTTCTTTGAAGTTACAACAAAGGCAGTGAAGGGTGGTACTGCTGCAGAGGCAAGATTTTGTTTTTCCATCGATGGTGAGGGTAAAAATGATGAGTCTGATAGGGACCCCTCCCAGCACCTACTTTTTAGATCTGCTGGTGCTGAGCACATCCAGGACCTGGCCCACGTAAAGCCCTGAGCCTTGGTATTCAGTGCACTGTTGATTAAAAGTGCTGGCTGTGGACTTCTAAACAAAGCTATGGGCACCAACACTCTTTCTTTTACAAATTAAGCACTGCTTGTGAGTCTAGTA
Organism: Lissotriton helveticus; assembly: GCF_964261635.1. NCBI lineage: Eukaryota > Metazoa > Chordata > Amphibia > Caudata > Salamandridae > Lissotriton > Lissotriton helveticus. Next base: position 528,468,376 of record NC_136072.1, read on the forward strand.
TTGATCCATGTTTGGTCCAATCAGACCCCAGATGTTCATCAACTGGGCTGATATGCACTGATTTGGCATCTTAAAACTAGCAGTAACTTGTTTCAGGCACTAGACTCTGGGCAGGGTTGGACTGGGCAAAAATTGTCCTGGGCACTAAAATGACAGTGGCACCAGGTAGCTAAAAAAGTGGCCCACTTTTGTAAATCAGGCCAGTTTTGAACTTGTAAAGATACACTACATGACTATTTTGCAAGGTATGGAAGACTACATGCATTTGGATTTTCTGCAGACAATTTTGTTTTAATGTCAGAGAAATCAATAGTTAAAACCGGCCCACCTAAGTTAAGCCCACAAACTGCTAATAAATACCGGGCCACATACTGATCTGTAAACTTTTACAGCAGTGTGAGAAAGACTATCTTCCTCCATAAATGGACTGGAGGAAGAAGGCAGAATTAAGCCACAGAGGAAATACCATTTCCTACCCATTGTGGTTCTGTGCTCCAAGGGATCCTAATTTAGTTGTAGATTGCCTTTGTTTACATTTTCATCCCCAATGATGTCCTTCTGTACATGGTGCATGTGCTTCAAGCATCCTGAGCCTTGTCACAGTTGCTGTTGTCCACCCTTTCCAGTTCATCATTTCCAGTTCATCAGACTGCAAGCTGTCTTGTGAAGAGCACTGTACATCTATATTAGGACGTACCTGACAGCTGCAGACATTGGATATGTCGAGCTTTATCACTATACTATTTATTATCAATTTTATTAATTTATTTTGTGTGTATTTATTTGTAAAGACTTTCACACCATTACTGTGGTTTCATATAATAACAATAATTTTCCTTTAAACATTACAATTGACTTTACTTTGTTAGAATATCTAATTCTCCTAATTGGTGATTCGACCCTGTAAAACTATGAGAATGAGAGCCTCATCTCCTGTGATTTGTCCCACTTAGAACTATTGCATAAGTTAAAGGTAAAGGGCTGTATGTATAGAGGTTAGCGAATTGCATTTCAGCCTTTGACCTCAAGGTACATTTTAGGTCTTGCCTAGGACAGCACACATGCGCTGTTGCTTGCGAGAAATTTTATTTTATAAAGAGCTTGGAGCCCTTCCATTACTTACCATTCACTTTTTTTATTCTGACTCCTCTACTAGGCCTCCTAATTGGCCTGATGTGCCAGCTTCACTCCCTCTTTTGAGAGGAGCATGGACCAAGTACTGATTGTTTCATATTGATTAGTGTACTACTGCTGCTGCGATTGAGGTGCTATTTTTAATTCTTCTTCCCTTGTGCTTGTCGGTATTTCTCTTTCCCCTCCCACACCCTGTTGTCCTTGTTGCCTCTTCCCTTGGCACCCCCTTTTCTATGTTGCTTCCTCCCCTCCCACCGTCCCTGTCCATGTTGCTTCTTCCCAACTCCCACCCTTATCTGTTTTACTTCTTCCCTCTCACCAATGCCCTCTAGTTGTTCGTATTGCTTATTCCCTCCCACCTAAAAGTTGTTTGTGTTGCTTGCTCCACCCACCATAAGAAAAGAAAACACACAATGACGTGGTTAGCGAGGACCACACCATAGCACTTTCTTTGAAACGTTTACCCATGCTGGCACCTCAACTGTCCACCTCTACAATATGGCTGAAAGACATTGGCAAAAGCCAGTATCTGTTGCACAGGTTAGACCTATTGGCTTTGCCAATGCTTGTTATACATACGTTGTTTCCGAATGGTCTCATTGACCGTTCGGTTCTATTTTCACTGGAGCATAGTATGGCTACATATTCTGTGCTCCGTTGTGCCTGAGCAAACAAGCTGTGGAAATACTGTTACAGAAACTAGAACTGCAACTTTACAGCAGAGAAACGAATCTGCAGTTTACAGATACAGAAAATGCTACAGCCTGAGTTGGTTTGTGCTTGTCGGGGGTCGGAGGTCGCAGAATGTAAGACTAGTGGGAATGGGTTACAGACTTACACTAGAGTCACTGCCTGCTAGATATAGGATTTCTGCCTTTCAGATATTTTGATAATGCTTCTTTTTCACTCAGTGTTCATGATCATGTCTTTTCTAATCTTTCATTTGTCCCAGAGTAAGTACTTTGAGTCACTCCCCAACGTTCTTGTCATACTCCTGAAGCGATATGAAATCTACAGTGGCCGTTTTCAAAAGATGTATACTTTGGTTTCTGTGGAGAACTCCTTGAAAGTTCCATTGGAAAACCAAGTAAGTGAAAAAAGAACACTGTTTTCACATGAAGGCATTATTAAGACTTTGTGATGTTATTACACCTGTGCTCTTTGGTGGTGTTCAAGATACAAACAGTTGTTTCTTGGGGTTGCTCTGAATGTAATGCTTGTAGGAGAGAAAGTGAAGACTGGGTTTAGTCAAAAGTCAGTCAGCCAACCAGCTGATCCTTTCTGTGGTAATTCTCAAAAACTCTGATATCTTGCATTATGTTTAGAAAGAAGAAAATCATGCATACAAAGGCCCAAGAACTGCAACGATTAATATTATTTAAGACTGATGCATCCAGGCGTTTCAGATTAAGAAGTGTGTCCGTGAATAACAGTACATTCAGCTTGTTGTCCACTGTCATTTTAAGTACTTGGCATATGCTTTGTATTTACTAAAGGTTTTTTAGTGTTTGTTTATTTTTAGATTTTTTTCTTCTAAAAGACATGTACAATAAAAACAGTTCATCTGAACTGTTTAGAAATCTCCCCCTCCCTTTCCTGATTTCATTAGCCACCGCTCCTCGACTCAGTAAATGTCTCTGGATCATAGTCCTGACCACTACCCTTCTACAGGGCTCCATTATCCCTGGTCATCTTGGTGGTTTCTAAATATCCATACATATACATAACATAATAGATAATATGGACATCGGTCTGTCAGGTAAATTAGAATATTCCTAACTTGTAATTGTAAATGTATTTTGTATAGCACTAACGATCCCTGACGAGGCATAGCGATTTTCCATGAGGATTAGTTGTGCTTAGGTTTGTGATCTTAATTTGAGGCGTGATTAGTAGAGTTTTGAGTAGGAATAGAATGATAGGAAAGGAATTGAAAAGGGGAAGTAGTAAGTTTTTCTGTAAGTAGTGATTGTGTGTGCTTGTTAGTCAGTGGCATGGCTAACAAGGAGGGATGAAAGTTTGAGATGGATGTTTGGGAGTTCTTAGTGGTGAGAAAGGTTCGGGAGGAGACAGAGGGAGGAGGAATGGGAAGGACGAAAGTTTTTTTTATAGCAAAATGTAAATCTCTCTCCCTCTTGTAAAATGATGTTTGCTTGCTTAAACCCCTCTATATAAATACAATGATGCAGTAATCTCCTATATCAGGTCATCTACACATTAGAATCATAGGTTTTATCACACTAGTCTGTTCCTCGAAAATCGTCAATGCAAGGGATAGTAAAATGGAAGTTTGTGCTTGAGGGCGGCAGTCCCACCTGAGATATACAATTAAGCTAACATTACAAGAACTGTATAATGTCGGAGATCTAAACTCGCAAGTATTGCCGTTCAAGGGCCGGTTTTGTGCCTCTTGATCTACATTAAACTGAAACGTAGGCGCTCTGATCCCTGTAGTCTTACAGTAAAGGTTTTCGGTATTTGAAATGTATTACATTCCTTTTTGTTTCCCATATTTTAACATATTTAATATCCATATGTATTTTCTGATAATTAAGTCATTGTTGAAATCAGATTGGGATTGTCCACTTTAAAATGAGGATTCAGGGTTAGGGTGTTGATCCCCTTGATCAGTTCTGCTTTGCCCAACCATCCATTCAGCAGTGCGAACATTTGCAGCTTTCTTGCAGAGGCCCACCATTATGAATTAAGAATTGAAATTTAATGTATGGGGGGTTGCTCTACAGACAAGTAGGGGGATCCTGATTAAAATGTATGCCATCCTAAGGAAAGACTTGTTCAATGTTTCATTAACCATACAGGTTTCGTTGCTTCTCCTATTAGGCCTTCAGTTGGAAACTTACTGACATTTACTTAGTGGATTTCCTACTGTTATATCCTGCTGTTAGTTGTAATGCATCCTCTCCATAGATTCCCTGTTCCTAGGTGTTCAGCCATGATTGATGCCATGGACTGGTGATGAGTGCTTGTAGAATGGTCAGTTAAAGAGAGTGGGCTGAGCAGTGAGGATGCTGCTGCTGGTGGGGTATTTACTATGTCATTTCTAACCTGTAACCTAAGCTATAACTTCTTCAATAAACCTACAACCTGTTATTCTACAAGAACTGCCCACCTAGCTCCTACTTACCAAGAGGGTATCTTTTATTTATAACACCTAATATTTCTCTATTTGGTCCTGTGGGCAAATGAGTGCTAGTAATTATTTCATAGAAATCCTCAAATTTCATTTAAAATTTCACATGAAGAGTACGGGCAGGTTTGGAGTGGCATGCTACCTTATAGACTTCTCAGTTTCTGGTTTTTCACAGCACAGCATGTCAGGATCCTACCCCGTCTGCAAGCCACAAACGTAGAAGGTGAGCAAACAAATGTGTCCTTTTTATTACTTTCTGACATGGTTAGTTGACGAGTATATCCTGCCACTTCTTTGAATCAACAACATAAGAACCTGTCATCACTAGAGTCAATTTGTTCCACAGATCCAGTCATATCCATGCTGTACTGCAAACTGTTGCAGTGTCTTCTCCATTTCAGCTCTCCTCTTCACATTGCATATCTACTTGCCATATCTCACCCTTTTCTTTCTGGGTTCACCTTGACTGTCTAGACGTAAAAGGGCGATCAGCCCTTCCCGTGTCCTTGAGGACGTTTGAATTTGTCCATTTCGCCACAACATGCAACAAGCATTTACAATGTAATAGGTCTCGCACTGACATTATTTTGAGCTATTGACATTGTAAATGACATTGCTTTTTTGTTTTGTTTTTCTTTTGTAAAACATAAATAAAACGCATTGTAATCTAATATGGCAATTGCTAAAAAAAAGATTAAATGTGAAACCTATTGCATTGCATTTACTCTAGTGTGAGCAGGAAAACAAACACCATCAGAAAACCAGTGAAACGCAAATAACAAATGTGGAAACAGCATTAAACGGAAGAACACATACACACAACAGTTTCTCCCTCTCTCACTCAGGCACACCCAGATACACAGGCCAGTGCACATAGGTAGGCCCATGGTGACTTCATTTTTTCCCCACACACATGTACAGATGGCCACAAAATTGTCAGTCAGTCCCCAGCTAAACACTTCTAGCCAGTTCAGACATGTTGCAGGTCTACTTTAGAAAAGTGGTGTTTGTGCTAGCCGGCGCTACAATAGGAGCAGTACTGGAACTGAACTGCTGTGCAGGGAAATGACAACATGTTTCTTGAAAATAAAGCAGTTCCTGCACCTCACAGGATCAGAGCCTGTGTTGGGGAGAGTAAGTTGGTAGTATGGAAAAGGAAACAAACATCAAAGAAAGCGGCGAGCGGCAGTGAAGAACAGCGAAGGTGTTCACCGGTCCTGGGCTTGGGATACTTTTTCTCAGATGTGAGTCAATGCAACTGATCGATGCACATCTATCTGAAAAATTACCAAGTGCAATATAAAAATATAAAAGAAGTAACAAGGAACCCATGGAATGTAATTGGTGCCCGCGCCAAAATGATCTAACGGAAATAATACGGTCTGAAAGTCAGGGGCGCATGGGAACTTACAAAGTATTATCACACATTACGAATATGTTCAAGATTTGAACATCGGAATTCTTATGGAACTTTGCACCCAGCACATATTCGTTATGAGTTCAATAACTTATTTAAACTCTCTCCTGTGTGCTATTTCCCAGGTCTTCCTGTAGCCGCTTTGAGTCAAACTGGATTGGTTCATCTGAGCCTGTCCACAGATGCTTAGTTATAGAACTGCAGTCATTTGTTCATTGACTGAAATCTTTCGAGTTGGAACGCGGGATCTGCAGCTTGGCTCCAGATCTGTTAAGCAGTTATACTATCTTTCCTGATATACCAGTGCCTCTGCTGTACTGTAGGGCTGGGGCAGTGTCCGTCGGCAATGAGTGGATCCCAAGTCAGAGAGAACCCTCCGTGTGGACCTGCAGGAGGCACGCTGACGGAAGGGGCGTAAAACATGTACAGTGGCCGCGGTCTCCTGACTGCATAATGCAGCAAGGCCCTGTCCCCCACCCAGTGTCCTCGAGTTGGCCGACCCAGTCTACTCTGAAATAAAATTGCCGGCGAACGGCATTGCCATTATTAGTTCCTGGGCTTGTCCTGTCTCAGCTTGAGCCGGGGAAGCAAATAGGAGTGGCATTGAATGAAAGAGGAGATAGTGTAATTGGATTAATCTAAGCCTTGCAGACATCACAAGCACCCGGGCCGCCATGCACAACTAACGCCAAACCACCTCCTCCAATTCTCCTACCTGTCCCTCCCATCTCCGTCTAAGTGGCTACAGTGTCACTGGGACATTACTGACTGGAGAGCGTTATATCTGGGAGACATACCCTCTACCCAGACTCCCCATCAACAATTGCACCTCCAGTGGGCTAAAATCGGGTAAGTCTATTAAACTAGTGCGGTATTGACCAAAGGCATGTCTCAGATGCAGGTATTTTTTGGAATTGAGTATGTTTGTAGATCTGCCATACATCGCCCATCACTGTAATCCCAATTAGCCCTCCAACCATGCCGTATGATCTAGCCAACGTCCCCTCCAAAGAGGGGTTTGTTAGGTCAGTCACCCATCCCTGCTGGTGAAACTATTGTCTGCACTTCACACAATGAATATTACTCTGGTAACCTCTGGGACACAGAAGGGGACCAGCCGACCGTACATGTGATATATCACCCCATCAAAACGAAGGCCTGACAGCTTGAGCTGATCCACGGGTCTCTCCAATCACCAGTTAACTAATCATTGATAACCGGAAAGGTGAGAGTCCCAGTAATATAGGTGGATCACCACTGCGCTCATCCCCCTTGCCATCATACACCCTGTGACAACACTAAACCTGAGCGATGCACTGGGATGATCCCGCCACAGAAATGATCTGAGCACTCCAGCCAACTCAGTGAACCAGATATTGGGGGATTGGAGCGGGAAGTTCTGCAGAATATAAAGAAAGCGTGGGGTGTATCATCATCTTGATCAATGCAATGCAGCCCAGGATGTTAAGAGGGAGATTGTTCCAGGTGGCTGGTCTAGTTTTAGTCCCTTTAAGAAGGGGACAAGATTTAGTCCGCTCCGGGACTTTGCTATATGGACCCCTAAGTACTTGATGCTCAGATGGCAGATTGGTATGTCAGATTGCCACTCGTGACGTGTTATACAGTTTAAAGGTATCAGAAGGGACATCCCTTTGTTGACTCAGAGACCCCAAGGCCTCTTCGAAAAGTTAAAGGATTTCAAGGAAGCTCAGGCCCAACAATGCAGGGTCAGTTAGGAAGAGGAAGACATCATCCATATATATAACGCAGTCTTGTCCTCCCGCATCCTACTCCATCTCCAGCCCCGCATCTGGGCCTCGCAACGGATCACACTGGTTAAGAATTCAATTGCGAGGAAGAAGAGGAGCAGAGACCGGACACACACCTGTCAAGTCCCACGACGGATTGAGTATTCACAGGAGAGCAGGCCATAAATGGGGACCACAGGCATCAAATACAAGTGCGAAGGGGGCGGGCCAAAACCCATATGGAGCAGCACCGACTCAAAATACGTCCAATCAATGGCATTAAAAGAATTTTCGCAGTTGATGAGCAATAAGGCTGCCACCTCCTTAATGTTGCTAATGTTAGCAAGTGCCACAATCACAACGGATACAATGTCTGGTTCTTCTGTTAGGCATAAAGCTGCACTGATCTGGGTGGATCAAGGAGTGAAGGACCGTTGCAGCCTAGCTGCCAGGATTTTAGCTTCTACTTTGATGTCTGTGTTAATTATGGAGATAGGGCGATAGGAGGCATAGTTCACCAGAGGGTGGTGCGATATGTCGAAGACTACGGTAGTTGCAGGGTAAAGCTCTGGAGGAAAGAACCCGTGTTTCTCCCTGTCTGTTTATAGGCGGTGGACATGTGGGGTGACAGTGTCTAGAAATTTAGAATAGTATTCGAGAGGGAAGCCCTCTGGCCCTGGAGTTTTAACACTCTTGAGTTCCGGGATGGTCATCTGAATCTAGTTGTAGTCCTTGTTACACTACCCAGGCATACATCTACTTACGTTAATCAGTATATTTTTCCTCTTGTATGTCTACTATTCACAAACTATTCTAGTGACGGAAAACCCAATATTTGCTGGTATACTAACAAGGCTGAATTCTAAATGAATTCATTCAAACATACTCCAGTCTGTCTGTGCCTTGATATCTGTAATCTGCTGACTTTCAATCAACCCTTAGGAGAGTCAGACTGTTCATAGTTACAGTGTAGCTATCCTTACCTAAGAAGGGCAAAATTAGGGTTAACGTGTATTTAATTACCATTTTTGGTAAATATCTGTTGATTACCTCTATAATTATTGTGTGGGAAATCTTCTAGAAAAACTTTCCCTTTTTGTTTTGTCATTCAGCCCTTTTGTGTGTAAAATGTAAACTCTTTTCATCCAGCAGTATTATGGTTGTTCCAGCGTGTATCTTCATCACTCCCACTGTCAGAAGAGTCTGCCACTTTTGAATTCTGGAACTGTTGGACTTGGCCCTTTTTGCAGGGTCATCTCTGAACTTTTTGCCTTCCTCCTGTATTTTGTCTGACCTGTTTTTGTTGGTTTTATGACTCTGGGCACTTTACCGCTGCTGATCAGTGCTAAAGTGCATATGCTCTCCCTATTGTAAGTTAATGTATGGATTAGTGATTCCATGATTGGCTTGTTTGGTTTACTTGTCAGACCCTAGTACAGTGCTCTGAGAGTGCCCAGGGCTTGTAAATCCAAATGCTACTGGTGGGTTTGCGGCAATGGTTGTGCCACCCACAGAAGCAGCCTTGTAAAATGTGTCTAAGGCCTGCCATTGCAGAGCCTGTGTGCAGTCTGGTACTGCCATGCTGACTGGGCAAGTTTACCCACTTGCCAGTCCCTAAACCTTTCCTTTCCTTCATATCAGACACCCCTATGGTAGGCCCAAGGGCAGGGTGTATTATAAGTATAAGGTAGGACATGCCCTGGTGTGTGTGGCATGTCATAGTAGTGAATTACAGCCATTTTCGTTTTTTACTATTGCAAGGCTACCTGTTCTCCATAGGCCAGAATGGGCAGTTAGATTATTACATTATATAATCCTAACTGACTCAGGGAACATGGCAGAAATTCGAGTTTAGTATGCCTGAACTCAGAATGATAAAATACATCTTTTAATGAAGTTGCTTTTAACATTCTGTGTTTGAAAATACCACGTATAGAAAGTAGGTATTTTCTTGTCTAACTATCCAAACCTGCCTCTGCTAGGTTGTGTATTCCTTGTCTAGAGTTTGAGTGACAGGGCTAGGGGATTCCAGGAGACAGGGTGAGGCCGCCCAGTGGTGAATAGAGAGATCAGCATCTAGATGGGAGGAAGGAGTTGCACCTGGGACCTGAATAGGATAGTGCCTGCCCCCCAGAGGGCTGGCTCAACCCCCTGTGGTTCTTCTGATGTCTCTGCCCTGCACTGTGAAAGGAGAGAAGGAATCATGTCAACAAAGTGCTCCAGGGCTGTGCTTTCCCTCCACAATGCTGGCTCCACCTTCTGTGGGGCGTCTGATGTTTCTGCTCTGCACTGTGAAAGGAAAGAAGGAGTCATGTAAACAGAGCGCTCCAGAACTGGCCTTGGACAAGGCAAAGGCACCTCTGCCCTCACAGGACAAAGGAGTTTGGGGTATAAATATTGGGACCCTGATCCCAAGAAATTAGATCTCTTTTGGACTACAAGAAGAAACCTTTGCTGAGGAGAGGAACCTGAAGAAACTGAGGAGAGACTATCCCTAAGCTGAAGTGCTGCTTGGGGGATTGGCCTGCAGTGGTTGCCTGACTGCCAAAGAAAGGAGAACAAACTTTGTGTGCTTTATTTTCAACTAGTGAAGGATCTCCAAGGGCTTGGAACAGAGCTTACCTCCTGCTGAAGTCTCAGGGACAACAGACTTCAGACCCCATCTCCCCAGAGTTCTTTGGAAGTGCCTGCTGCTGTTTTGGGCCTTCTGAGGGACTGAGTGTCGCAAGGAGCTGGAAGCGCGATTCAAGAGGAAGAAGCTTGTTGCAGCCGCTGCCGTCGCAACTCTGAAGGAGGGTGTCGCCGCTGTAGCTGGCGCATTGCACCGCATCGAGAGAAGCTTCTCGCAACGAAGAGGAAGCGTGTCGCTGTCGCTGCTGCCGTCGCATGTTGGATGTCACCGCTGTAGCTGTCGCACTGCACCACATCAAGAAAAGTGTCTCGCATCCACGGAGAAGCGTGCCGCCGTCGGAGCTGCTGCCATCGTATCTTGGATGTCGCCGCTGTAGTTGTCGCATTGCGAGGAAGCGTCTCGCAAACGTCGGAGAAGATTGCCACAGCCGAGGCTGTTGCCGTTGATACAAGGGTGTCGCTGCTGCAGTTGACGCATCGATCCGAGACTTCTAGCATCATCGGAGTAGCGTGCCGCATCTGGAAGATCTTCACGTCTTTATTTCTTTGCAACGGAACTTTGCCGCATTTCCATTGCTGCAACACTTTTGTTGTGGAAGCGCAACGCATTGTAAGGTATATTGACGCAAAGTGTCGCATCTGGAGAACTAAACTGAACTAAGCTAAAACTACCATTTTAAGTATAGTATTGTGGATTTTTGTTGTTTGGGGTCTTGTGTGAAGTCTTTCTAAAGAATACTTATTTTTAATATACAACTGTGTGGTGTCCATCTGTAGTGTTGTCACTGGGTTACTGTATGTGCTCACAAATGCTTTACACACTGCCTCTGAGATAAGCCTGTCTGCTAGTGCCAAGCTACCAAGGGTTGAGCTGGGGTTATTTTAGGAGTGTACCCCCTTACCCCGACTAGAGGCAAGGGCCCCTATTTGTCACAAGTACCTACCTGCGCCAACTAGAGTCCCCCAAATCTAACAGGAACCTAGTTTAATTCATTTGAATGTCCTTGGCAATCATGATAGAGCCATTGGAGCTTTTTCAGTTCACTTGGTTTAGGCCCTTGAGTTCTGGACATCACATGTGCAGTAGGCAATTTCTTCAGAAGTGGTTTGTAGCTCCATGTTGCACCTTTACGCCAAACAGCCTCATGATTCGACTCTTGTTTAAGACAGAAGATTTATGTTGAGTACATTAGAAATCATGTTTACAGAAAAAGTAGAAGGACTTAAATTATGTGTAATTTCTTGAGATGTATACTGCTAGGTAAACATTTGTTGACTTGATTACATCAAAGCCAGGGATCAACAGAATATTTTTGCTCTTAACATTAATTACTACTCTGCATAGTGCTGCTAAGAAGTTGATCTATGACTTGTTCAACATTCTAGGCTTCTGCTGAGTACGAGCTCTTTGCGCTTTGCCACCATTCCGGTGGACTTACTAGTGGTCATTATACGTCAGAGATAAAATCATTTGAAGATGATAAGTGGTACCTCTTCAACGATAGATATGTGAGGGTAAGAATATTATGAATTACTTTTTCTTGTTTTTGATTTGTGTAACATTTTGCAAGTTATAATGCCACTATACAAATTGCCCTTTGTTCCTTTATGTGTTAGATTTAATTGTGAAAGACTAATGCGCATTTTCAATCAAATTCTATTGTCCGAGTCAAACGAGCAAACTAAACTTTGGCTCCAATTTGTGTGAACGTTTTTGCAATACAATGAAGGGTTGTACAGTGTTCTGTGGGAGGCAACTCTAGTGCTGAAATCCCTCTTACCTCATTAAGTCTTCCCTATCAAAGACAAATGAGCTCCTGCTTCTCAGTAAATTAGAGCGAGAGCAACGCACGCTCTTCCATCAGCGATTTTCCTTAGCATTGTTGTTGGGCAAAGATCAGTTCACTTTGGCGTGTTATTATTGTTTCAGTGAGTCCAAATCCTACTAGTGCACAGTAGGTGCAAAATACAACCACTAGTTTCCGACCTTAGTGAGCAAACTAATTTCACACCATGGGCGACCATCACATTGTTTGACGATGCCATTTGAATTCCTGCAGATGGAGATAAGGTGTTCCTGTACCAATGCCGATGTAAATTCGACCATCATTGCTCCTAGAAAATATTTAGCGATCTTTTAAGCAGTCTTCTAATTTGTGGTAGCAGTTGTGTACATAGCTCGTCGATCATAATAACTTCTGCAGTCCCTCTTCACATATGTATATTGAGAAAAACCCTCTCCAGCAGGATTTAATTGATTGATGTTATTTTATTTCCACCTAAAATGATTTTAGAATAATAAAAATACTGTGGAGTCTCGTAAGGAAATTAGAAAAAAGTATGCAATGGTGTGGTAACTTGTGAGGTGAATTTTTGTGTTAAAAATGGCTGACAAGTAAGGCCAACTGTGATTCTTAACTGCAGGAGCCAAAGAGAAACATTAAAGACCTACCCCCAAGAAGGATAAGAACTAGACTAATTTCAATGTTTAAGGCGTCCACAGGAGAGGATAGGCTAGGCACTTGAAAAATGGCCAAAGGAGGCAGTCCTGGTCATGCAGCCCAGAAAAATAGGTGGAAAACTGGACACTTAAATTGTTGAGGAAGACTCCAGACAGAATCTCAAGCTACCTCAAAATCTAAATTTTTGAGATACAGTTAGGTAAATATGATTCATTGCAGATTAATACAAAACCTTCAAGAATCATTTGAAAAGTTATTTATTTTTATATATGATCTTAATCTTAATACGCCCTGAGCCATGAAAGAAATTCTTACAGAATCTGAAATGATGACTAAACTGAATAAATATCTGGTAGAGGCAGATGACCAAGGCTTGGCTGAGGGCAAACTTTGAAAAGGCACTATTGGCCTTATATTTCTGCTTAGAAACAGATTATTCAAAATAAAGCAATTGAAGTGGCAACCAGTTTTAACGGATAAGTAAACTGTGCTGTTTTCTTTTTTTTTTTTGCAGAGTTTTATATAGCGCGAACTAGACCCGAACCGAATCAGGTATCAGAGCGCTTTACATATTTTTTCCAGTTACGTTACATTTTTACGTTTTCCAGTTACATTCATTTTAGGCACGGGGAGATTAAGTGATTTGCCCAGAATCACAGGAGGTTTTGGCATCGTTACCGAGACTCGAACCCGGTTCCTCCAGGTCCGAGGTCGAGCGCCCTAGCCGTTAGGCCAACTCCTCTCCCCCTGCTGTTGAGATAATAGAAGCCTAATCTTTCAATGTCATGGTTGGGGCAAACATTTAAAAAATAATTATTTCACACCTCAAGCCTCAAAATGAACTGCAGATCCCACAGTACAAAATCTTAGAGTAGCAAGCAGATGTCCTTAGCTCTCATTAAAGTTATCTTAACTTCCCCACTACTATTAAAGGGGATATTTAGCTTGGAAGGAATAACCTTTGTTGGAAAGGTGCAAAAATTAACCAGACTGTGGTTTGTACTTTTACATCAAACTTTCATATTTTCGGAAGTCATATCCACTATCATGGGAATTCCGGCATGCTAGTGTCCCTTGTAGTCATAAATAGTTTTTGTGGCCATCATAGCCATGAAAAATATGTAAAAGCAAAAACCGAAATGCCTTAACACACCAGTGTGATAATAATTCATTATATTCAACTTACTGTCACTTTGATGAGTTAATTCATACAGTGCAGCATTTAACATACATAACATTCCCCTAAATGGGCAATATGTAGCCTTCCCCAAATAAGCTTGACTCCAAAAAGTGAAATTACCATCTCCCTTCTTCCTTATGTAACGGTATGCTAAACTATCTCTGATCCTCCAGGTAACCCTAGAAAATGTACTAACATTAGGACCTGTGCACGGTATACTTAAAGCCAATAAGGTCTGAAAACCATCTCTAAAAGCTGTAGCATCCTCCCCAGCCCAGGTACATGTAAATGATCAGGCCACACTCGGAGCTTGATATTACACAACTTTATTTTTCAGCGTATAACCGTAAACTGAACATTCTACAGCTATCACCACACCCAAGCACTTGCGACACTGTTCTATGGAGTCTGTCAGGGACCTAAAGGGTCCCGTCATCTCTAACTCACAAGACACTACATCTCTCCCTTTGTTAAATAAAAAGTACAAATAATACATATATACATCACAACTCTTCAATAAGTCATTTTGGTACACAAATCAAACACCCAGATCTTGTCATGTTAGGCTGCGGAAAAGACAGGTGCTTGAAATACGAAGAGTCTCTCTTAATGTACTCTCTTGAGAGTGCTCATAAATCTTCAGACAACACCATTCGCCTGTGGCCAGAGAGTTGTCCTTTTCTGATTTTTGACATGTAGATGAGTGATAAAATGTTTAAATTCTTGACTATGGAAAGGCGAGCCATTGTCATATTTCAAAATTGGAAGAACACCCCAAGTTGCAAAAATACCATCTAATCGCTCAGTGACTCTGTCATGAGTAGTGTTATGTTCCATAGAGGTGCCCCAATATAGGCTATGGGAGTTACCTAACCTTTCACCTATATTCTCCCCTATCATTACACAACATAACAGTTCTTGGGACTGACCTTTTACCCAGTTACGGCACTGCTTACAGGATGTAGGGGTTTCCCTGAAAACTAGCCTCATCCATTATGCATGAGTATTCTTGGAAACTCAGCAGGGCTACCATCTCCTGCATAATAACTATGTACGAGCGCCATTCCTTCTGTTATCCTAGTCCGTTGTGACACCTCAACGTATATCCCCTGAGGGTACCACTATGGGTATATATACACCATATCTTGCTGAGGTAGTGAAAGGAGAATAAGGACTTCCATGGCGACACAATTGATATGAGACGCTGAGGTTCCTGCACGCAGACCCGCCAGCTCGCAGTCGTCTAACATCCTTTGCGTGCTGACTATCTCGAGACCAAGACAGGGTCCCACAGTCTCTTACTTCAGGTAATGGGGTTGACTTAATCCTAGAGGGATTCTTGGCTTCACACCCACATAAAGGCTAGGTACACTTAGGTACATCTAGTTAGGGTTGCATCGTAACTGGCCATACCATGAAAGGATAGCAGAATAGTTACATCTTGTGGGGAGAAGTGGATGACAGTGCTAGTAATTTATTTGGATCTGAAGTGATTCCCCCATCAGAAAAAATATGACTGAAGAACTTGAGCTTTCTTTTCTGAAAATCACACTTTTCTGCATTTAAGGTGAGACCTGCATCAGCTAATAAACAACACACTTGTCTGAGTGCTTTATCATGTTCTCTCTTGTGGCCCCAAAAACGAATATGTCATCACTGTAATTAAAAGCATTTATAACTGGCTGTATTATGTAGCTAAGGGTACCCCAAAACTAAGTGTTTTATATCTAAACAACCTAACTTGAGTTGAAAAGATAGTAATGTACCTGCAATTTTCTTCCAGTTCGAGTTGGTGATACCCTTTGTTCAAATCAAGGCGAGAAAATAATTTAGCTCCATTCAAATGCATAATCATGTCAGCAGTGTTGTGACCTGGATGTCTAGGTCTTTCAATCACCTTGTTCTCTTGGTGCAAATCAACGTAGATGCTCACGGGTCCCCCACTATTCTTCTTCGGCACTACCACTATGGGGGACACTTATGGCCTTGGACCAGTGGATCGCTCAATTATGTCATGTTTGGGCATATCTAAGTAGGCGAAGGACACTGTTCACTTACCGTCTGCTCCTGGTGCTTCTCCGTGCGGTAGACCCGAAGAAATGCCCCGATTGTTTGGCGGCCTCTACTGTGCCGAGACCGGGATCTCGAGTGGGAGGAGTATCCGGCCCCGACTGCAACAACAGCGGCCTCTGGCTGCGGAGGGGAGTCGGTCAGCGGGAATCTGAGATCTGCCGGCCAACGACGACAGTGCCGGCCTCCTCCGAATAGCAGATTGCTTTGCGGGAAGTGCGATACCTCAGGACCGGAGGGAAACCATGATCTTCGACCCCCCCCTCAGTGTGATGCCAGGGCATTAACAGCTTCTCCCGAGGCTGACGGGTGCCTCCCCGGGAGCGGCAGAGAATTTGTATAGCCCTTTGGTGACCCTCCGTTGAGATGCCTGCTTTAATTTTTGGGGTCCGCCTGTGAATCCCGTTGCATCCTGGTGTGGGGCCCGGTCCTGAGGTGAGATAGAGAAGGAGGAGGCCGTAACGGCTAAGATGGCGGATGGCACCCTTATCCGCCCCCTCCACCCGGACGGAGAAACCGCTGTACAAGAGAGTCCCGGGGGCTGGCATCATGAGAAAGGGCCCACGTTCAGAGATGTCCTGGCTGCATTAACAACCCTGCAAATGACCCTGATCCGGGAGGCCCGGGAACTGGGAAGATGGATGGCCGCCATTGTTGGTCCGCCGTTCCACGTAGGCTTGGTTCCTTCCTGTGTAGGCGCCGATCTGCCTGCCTCTATGTCACTGACGGATGCCTCCGCTACGTTTAAATCTGCGGAGTCACGGATAGCCTTGGTTCATGAGACTGCTGTGGATACACCTGTTGCGCAGGTGATTGACTCATTGGGGCCCTTATCTGCTCGGCGAGTGACGGAACAGCGTCGATCCGTGTTTTGGGCGGCCCCGGCAGTGTCTCAGCGCTTGCCGCATCGAGTGATTCCTTTTCCATGGTTGGCGAAACTGTGTTCGGACTGGAGGTTGTTATCGGTGTTGGTGTTGATACAGGCAGATTTCCGCCATGTGTCTTTGGCGGGGTACTGGTGGCTGACGCCCGATGGAGCGACGACACTTCCCGATTCTCCTGGAACATTTGAACCCCTCATGCTATTTTGTATGCCGCTTGATAGCGAAATGTACATTGGTACTATGGATAGAAGAGGCCAAGGGGGAGATCATTTGGGACATGGTGGGGCTTATCATTGTTTGACGGTGATCTAAGGGACAATTAGCGGGGATATCATTGATTGTGCTATACATGATTACTTTTTCTTCGTAGTCCTTCTACCATTGCGGTCTGACGATTATTGCATGCGATGTGGGGGGGGGGCGGGTCGATGGTCCTCCTCCACCATTTTTTCTTCTTTTTTCTCTCTTCTTCTCTATATTTCGGGTTTTTCTTAATTAGGGCGACAGGCACGCTGCTGGGGGGGGGGTGGCGGGGGGGGGGGTAGGCCGTAACCTTGTGCAGGGTGGGGGGTAGGGGGATGGGATTGTTGATTTGTCCTTTCTTTGTCTTTATGGCCCTTTGTCTTTCTCTTTTCGATGTCGTCGTCTTTTATGTTTCCTACAATGTGTTGCGCTTTGGGGATGGGGCGTAGCTCGCACTGCACTGTATGTGTTTTTATAACTATCCTGACCCAAAGGCCCTATCCCCCATTACTTCGAATATATTTACACTGCTGGCGGGTTTTCTGCTTTTTGTTTGCTTTCGTAGGAGCATGTATGACTGTACGGCATTGATTTTATTTTATTTCTCTTTGTTGTAAAATGGACCTTCGTGGATCCTTGTTCTCATAGTCGAAGTTTACATATGTGTTCTATCCTGGACGCTCTTCAGACTTTGATTTCCGTGCCACTGTCTTTTTCTGTAAATGTATTGCTCTATTTCTGACTTGTTTAGCGGCCGGCCTGACTGGTTGTAGGCCCATATCTGAAAGAAACAGGTTAGTATTAGATTCCTTACCTTAGAATATCCCCAGGCGTCAGTCTGGATCCGGAAACTTTTGCGTAGCAGTACCCCTGCGCGTCGGTAGGCGTCGTCGGCAGGCGTCCCCTGTGGCTCCGCGTCGTCGGCGTCGTGCGCCGTGATGACGTCGCTGGAGTATATAGACGCCGCCTCCGCGCGCTGACGTCAGTTCTTATTTTTTCCGCGCCAGTTAGCGCAGATCCGAAGAGCAGTACTCCGGTCTTTTGACCAAGTTTTTTGATTACTCTAACTCTTTAGGTGCCGGTAGGATGCCCGGTTTTAAAAATTGTGACGGGTGCGACCGCCTGATGTCGGTCACCGACCACCATCGACTCTGCCTCCGGTGTCTGGGCGCCAACCACGACGTGGAGTCCTGCGTCGACTGCCGGGCCTTGACGGGTAAGGCTAGGCGGGAGCGGTCCCGCAAGCTACTCGAGCTCCGGATGTCGGCCCCGCGTCGGGAGCGGTCCCGGTCCGGCCGGAGGTCGAGGGAGCGGTCGAGAGAACGGTCGCGGAGCCGCCACGAGCGCTCCGGAAGTCGTCACCATTCCTCCGGTTCCTCAGGTAAGCGAAACAAGAAGTCGGGGCGTCGTCATCGCACCCCCGACTCCCCCCGACGCTCGCGCGATGCGGCCGGGGGTTCGGGTGGCCTCACCCCCACGGCTCCGCGTGGGTCGCCGACGCTGCCTGCTCCATACCCGCCGGTCCCTGGGCAAGGCGCGTCGCGTGAGGAGGTAGAGGAGTTCCTCATGGCCATGAGGGCGCTGTCTCCTCCGGCGGGGCCTACGGCGCCTGCGGGCCCGGTGGTCCCGTCCGGGGGCACGAGCGGTTCGGGTGCTCCGGCCCCGACGCCGCCGGCGGCTCCGGCCCCGGCGCCGCTGGGCCCTTCAGGGTCGACGCCGGCTGGTCAACCGGCCTCTCCGGCACCGATTCCATCGGGGCAACCCGTGGTGCCGCCTCCGGGCGGCGCCGTGACTCCGACGCCGGTTCCGGCCGGCGTCGGGGCTCCGGCGCCGGCTCCGGGCGGCGCCACTCCCGTTCCCTCTCCAATTCCGGACGCGGAGTCGGACCGGCGTCGTCCGACGCCGAGTCCGGCGCCGATGGGGCCCATTGACCCCGAGGAGCCGGTCTACATCGTTGAATCCGTATATGGTGATGATGAAGATTATGGAGAGGGTTGGGAGGGGTCTGAGGACCCTCTGTCACGCGAGTGTCAGTACGACGTGGACTGGACAGGTGACTTGGGTGATGCCAGTGGTCTGGACGAATCTCCTAACCCTGGTTTTGTCTCGCCTCCCACTGTGGCGTCGGAGGCTGGGGCTGCTTATTCTGTGGTGTTGATGAGGGCTGCCAAGGCCTTGAGCCTAGAGCTCCCCGTCGCAAAAGTGAAGCCTAACATCCTCACCGAGGTCTTCAAACCGCAGTCATGCCCACAGGAGCCTCTGCTGCCGTTCAATGAAGCCTTGACGGACGTTCTTTTGGGCACGTGGTCCAGGCCCGCTTCAGGTTCGCCTGTTGATAGGAACGTTGCCAGGCGCCACCGTCCGTGTTCGGACGACCCTAAGTTCCTGTCCACCCATCCCACCCCTGAGAGTCTGGTGATCCAGGCCTCAACTTCCCAATCCGCGTTCCCGTCTGCCCCGCCCGACCGGGAATCTAAGAGGTACGACCAGTATGGCAAAAAGGTCTTCTCGTCCCTGAGTCTGGGACTGCGGTCTTGCAACACCGCATGCCTCTTGGGCCGCTACACCCACTCTCTGTGGGATACGGTCGCGGAGTGTCTGCCGCAATGCCCGCAGGAGGTACGGGACAAGCTCGGCCAGGCTATGGTTGAAGGCCGAGACGCGGCGAGGTATTCCATCAGGTGTGGTCTTGATACGACCGACTCGCTGGGCAGAGCGATGTCCACGACGGTGGCGATTCGTCGCCACGCCTGGCTGAGATCCGCCAATTTTTCGACGGATGTCCAAAATGCCTTGATGGACATGCCGTTCGATGGCAGTCACCTGTTTGGCGACAAAGCGGACAACGCGCTTGAGCGCTTCAAGGACTCCAGGGTCACGGCCAAGTCCTTGGGTCTTTCGACCCAGCGCCAGCAAACGGGTTCGTTTCGCTCCTTTCGTGGCCAAGGAAGGGGCGGTCCCACACGTGCTGCCAGCCACGCACCGCAGAACACTTCTCAACGCGGTGGCGGCCGTGGATTCCGCCGTGGTGGCGGTCGGGGACAGCGGCGAGGTCAGGCCACACCTCCCCCCGCAGCAGCCTCCAAATCCTCCTAGTCCGAGCTTTCAGGCCCATGTGACGCCAGTGGGTGGCAGGGTTCGCCATCACCACTCCCGCTGGCGCACTATCACATCGGACAGGTGGGTGCTGCAGCTCGTCCGAAGGGGCTACTCCCTCCCCTTCGAGACCACTCCTCCAGCCATGCCACCGCAGAACCACCGTGTGTCGGGGGACCACTTGACACTTCTGCAGGAGGAAGTTACGGCCCTCTTGGCCAAGGGGGCCATCAAGCGCGTTCCTGGGCCAGAAGTAGGGTGTGGTTGCTATTCCCACTACTTTCTGGTACCCAAGAAGGACAAGGGGGGCCTGCGTCCTATCTTGGATCTACGGAACGTCAACGGCTTCCTCCGGAAGGAGAAGTTCAAGATGTTGACTTTGGCTCAGGTCTTGGCTGCTCTAGACCCGCTAGACTGGATGGTAGCGTTGGACTTGCAGGATGCGTATTTTCACATCCCCGTCCTGCCGGCCCACCGGCGTTACCTACGGTTCACGGTAGGCCACGAGCACTTTCAGTTTATCGTGCTCCCCTTCGGCCTTACCAGCGCCCCACGAGTGTTCACGAAAGTGATGGCGGTGGTCGCAGCTCATCTGCGCCGGTTAGGGGTTTCAGTCTTCCCCTACCTCGACGACTGGTTGTTGAAGGCGGGCTCGCCCCAGACAGTCGTCCACCACCTTCAGATGACGGCAGACCTCCTGCACGAGCTGGGGTTTTCCATCAATGTGCCGAAATCACACCTGTGTCCCTCTCAGAAGCTCCTTTTCATCGGAGCGGTTCTCGACTCGGCGCAGTTTCGGGTTTATCCTCCGGAACGGCGGGTCCTGGATATACAGGCTTTGATTCCCATCTTTCAGCCGTTGTCCCGGGTCTCGGTCAGGTTGACGCTGCAGCTTCTGGGGCTGATGGCCTCCTGCATCCTTCTGGTGCATCACGCCAGGTGGCGGATGCGGGCTCTGCAGTGGGACCTGAAGTTTCAGTGGGCCCAGCATCAAGGCAACCTATCCGACCATGTCCTGATCTCGGAGGGCACTGCGAGACAGTTGCAGTGGTGGCTTACGGACCGCGATTGGGTCAGAGGCAGATCCCTCTCCCTTCCCCAACCGGAGCACGTAGTTGTGACAGACGCATCCCTCCAGGGCTGGGGAGGCCACTTGGGAGAGGCGGAGATCAGAGGCATCTGGTCTCCGGCGGAGTCCCGGCTCCATATCAACATGTTGGAGCTGCGGGCGATTCGCCTAGCACTGAAGGCATTCCTCCCCTTTGTCAACGGGAGTGTGGTGCAGGTGTTCGCGGACAACACCACCACCATGTGGTACTGCAACAAGCAGGGCGGAGTGGGGTCGTGGACCCTTTGCCAGGAGGCTCTGCGCCTCTGGCAATGGCTGGAACGTCAGGGCGTGACTGACGGTTCAACACCTGGCAGGTTCTCTGAACGCCAGGGCGGACGAACTCAGCCGTCGGTGCTCGGTGGATCACGAATGGCGTCTGAACTCGGGCGTGGCGAAAGGCCTCTTTCTGCAATGAGGAGAGCCTTGGTTAGATCTATTCGCCACAGAAGAGAACGCGCAATGTCATCAGTTCTGCGCGTTGGAGTTTCCAAGACGGCACTCGCTCGGCGACGCCTTTCGGCGCGAGTGGAGTTGCGGTCTGTTGTACGCCTTCCTGCCTATACCACTTCTGCCCAGAGTGCTGAAGAAGATCAGGCGCGACCGGGCCCAAGTTATCCTTGTGGCTCCGGACTGGGCTCGAAGGTACTGGTATCCCGAGCTACTCAGCATGTCAGTCGGTCCCTCGATCCACCTGCCCCTTCAGGAGGACCTTCTGTCGCAGCAGCAGGGGACGGTCCTCCACCCGAACCTGTCCAGTCTCCACCTCCATGCTTGGAGATTGAGCGGCGACAGTTGAGGCCATTTGACTTGCCTCCTGAAGTCTGTGATGTGATTCTGGCAGCCAGGCGTCCCTCCACAAAGTCGGTATACGCCTGCCGGTGGAACAGATTTGTGGCATGGTGCACAGCAAAGGCTGTGGATCCCCTTTCTGCCCCTCTCTCCGAGGTTCTCCTCTTTCTTCTCTCTCTTGCCCAGCAGGGCTCTGCTCTGGGCACTATCAAGGGCTACCTTTCTGCCCTTTCCGCCTTCTTAAGGCTACCTGATCAGCCATCTTTGTTCAAGTCCCCTATTGTAACGAGATTCTTGAAGGGCATCACGCACATGTATCCACCTGTTCCGTTCGTGATGCCTCAGTGGGACTTGAACCTGGTTCTGACTTTCTTGATGTGCGCTCCCTTTGAGGCGCTTCATTCCTGTCCTCTCTGTCTCCTGACTTTAAAGACGGCCTTCCTGGTTGCCATCACCTCTGCCAGGAGAGTGAGTGAGCTCCAGGCTCTTTCTGTCAAACCTCCTTTCATGTCCATTCATCCAGACAAGGTGGTTCTGAGAACTAGACCTTCTTTCCTGCCCAAAGTAGTTTCTGCTTTTCACATCGGGCAGTCCATCACCTTACCCTCCTTCTTCCCGCCTCCGCATCCTTCAAAAGATGAAGAGCGGCTCCATCGTCTGGACCCAATACGTGCGCTTTCATTTTATATGGATCGCACACGCCAGTTCCGGGTGAATGACCAACTGTTTGTTGGCTACGTGGGTGAGAAGAAGGGAAGGGCGGTACAGAAACGAACCATCTCTCGGTGGGTCGTCCTGTGCATCAAAGCATGCTACTCTTTGGCTCGGAAGGAGCCTCCTGTTGGGCTGAGAGCCCATTCCACTCGGGCCACGGCGGCTACTACTGCCCTGGGCCGGGGAGTCCCCTTGCAGGACATTTGCCAGGCGGCTACGTGGGCCTCGCTGCACACCTTTGCGAGGCACTACTGCCTGGACAGTCAAGTCCGGAGGGATGGCTTCTTTGGCCGTTCGGTCCTCCAGGACTTTCTGGTGTAGGATTGTATTGGTTCGCAGACCCACCACCGGGGTTGGTATTGCTGGGGTATCTATTCTAAGGTAAGGAATCTAATACTAACCTGTTTCTTTCAGATGAACAAGTTACTTACCTTCGGTAACGATATATCTGTAAGAAACAGTAGTTAGTATTAGATTCCTTACCGCCCCGCCCATCCTCCCCGTTCTGCGAACTGATACCTAGGGTTAAGGACATCCCTTTCAGGGCCCTAGTTTCAAATGGCACCAGTGTTAGTTCTCACATGGCTCTGCGTGTTCTGGCGCGGAAAAGCTGTGTGCAAAGAACGGACGTCAGCGCGCGGAGGCGGCGTCTATATACTCCAGCGACGTCATCACGGCGCACGATGCCGACGACGCGGAGCCGCAGGGGACGCCTGCAGACGACGCCTACCGACGCGCAGGGGTACTGCTACGCAAAAGTTTCCGGATCCAGACTGACGCCTGGGGATATTCTAAGGTAAGGAATCTAATACTAACTACTGTTTCTTACAGATATATCGTTACCGAAGGTAAGTAACTTGTTCGTTTGTATTTCCTTGCTGCAACAATAAAGGTCCTTTAAAAAAAAAAAAAAAAAAAAAAATATATCATGTTTGGCTAGGGACTAAATTTGTTTCTTCAAAGGCTTTTATATGTAACGCAAATCAACGATGTCTTTAAGCAACAGGACGGAAGTCCTCGTTTATGTGAAGTTGCACTTTCATTGTCTTAAGGCTTTTGATTTCATGAAGCAAGTTTGGAAATTGATTCACCACATGGTAGGCGTAACTGTTGTAGTTAACAGAAGTTAGTCCCATGTCAGCATCAGTGCTGAAACTGAGTAAACATGCATTTGATGCAGTGCCTTGCAGTACATGTATTGGTGCGTGTACTTTAGTCTTTTTATGGTTCAAAGTTGCCATAAATGAACCTTGACTTTGCAGGAGCGTCAAAGCAGCGCATGAGTACACTTTGGTTTTCAACAGGGTTAAACGGGGCACTGGAGACAGTTCATTGTACCTTTCAACTGGCATAACGTTTATCGATGCACCACTGTCTATGATAAAGAGTATCTAGTACCCTTTCACCTTTAGTGTGATTCTGGGACAGTGTTCAAATTCATTTCACACTTACACTTGTCGATCTCATTTTGAGTGCACTCTTCCTTGCAAGAAGCTAATCCTACATGCACACATCGCTCAGTGGTAGACATTGACATCAAACACTCCTCTTCCTCACTGTCGTTGACAATGACGGTGGCTAACTTTTAAACAAGGAATTTTACGACAATTTACATTGTTTCTACTTGCCTCAACTGATGTTGTTGCCTGGCCTTGTGGGTGTGGTTGGAACATCTCTGGAACCTGCTGGCATCTATTTTGTTTTCTTGACATGACGCACTTAATCCTGCCTCCATTTTGTTTTCTCGACGTGACGCAGTTGATCTTTCCCTCACTTTGCACACCACTGCAAAAATGATTCTCTTTCCCACGTCCTTTACATATCTGTCCAATGGCAGGACATTTACCTTCATGTGTAAAGGAAAATCCCCATCAAAAACACAACTTCTTTTTCTTTGGAGATAGTACTTTAGGCCTTCTACCATGTGTTTCGGCTTGCTTTTCACACTCAGTGCTAATTTGTTTTGGGCTGCTTGCCTGTCAGCTCTTCCGCTCTAGCAGACATGTGTAGTCGCTCCAGGTTGAGTGTCTCTTTAAGTATTTGTCCTCTGAAGCAATCAGAGAGACAACCATCTGAGACGCATGGCCTCTTCATCATTAAACTTGCAATGCTTCATAAGTGAATCAAGTGCATCTACAAACACATCCATCATTTCAACAGGTTACTTCCTTTCCTGACTGAAAATGTACCGTTCACAGTCAACATTTCGCATTGGATGTAGCTTGGTGTTTAGTTCCTCTTTGATTAGACTATATGTCACTTCACCACCATGTGGTATGTTATTTATCACGTTTAACCCTTCACCAGCTACATTCTTCAGATATCTCTTGATCTTTTTGTCATTTACTTCTTGCAGTGCGTCAGTGAAATCATTAAATGTTTCAAACCAGCCATCCATCTGTTGCCAATATTTTGCTTTTTGGTAGTATCAAAGGTAATAGGTGTTTTTAAAAATGTGGTGGCGTCATAACCTGTTATGGACCTTACTGGCGAGAGTATCTGCTGTTCACCTGGACTTGCACTATTCATATCAACTGTAAGTCCTTGTGACATGCTGGCTTCAGGCTCATTGTGGCCAATTTGTACTTGTATGTCTTCCTTTCTCTCTCTCATTGGAGCCTTTCAACTTCTTACCAACTTTAGAGCCATGCGAAACACACTCTGCACCTTCTGTGGTGTCCCCTTCAGGGATCAGCAGCTACGTATTACCAACCCCTGGGCTTCTATGTAGGTTGCAGCGCCTGGTGCGGAGGTAGGATGGCTTTCTTTACTCCGGCTCTGGTACGCATAATTGTATTCTCTGTATTTATCTGCTTCTACTTGCAGCGTTCTCATGCACCTGGCTGTCACTGCTTATTGCACTTTCTGTGCCTGGTTTCTACTGCCTTTAGCTTTTCTTGAGGTTAGAAATGTTTTCACTAATAGTGCTTCTTTGCACTTTGCTATCCCTGCCTTTAGCACTTTACTGTACCTGGTTATCGCTGCCTTTGTGGTTGTCATACTGCATAAATGACGGCTCTGTGTTTGGCTGTGGCGCAGTATCTCTTGTCTCAACTTTATTTGCAAATTTCTAGCCAATGACAAAGAAACTTTGGTTAGGCTTTAAGTTTTTTTCAAAGGCCTTTCAGTTGTTGGAGTGGTGTTTTTACTCCACATACACCTACCTTAGATGTTCACTTCGACTGAGGCACATGTGGCACACATGAGCAATTTGCTGGACCATGGCAAACTGTCCAGGAGAGCACTCTCGCTTCTTCGGATTGTGGGGTTTACGGAAATCCTACTCGTTGCCAGTTGTAGCATCCTCCCCAGTCTGAGTACATATAGTGGATCACACTACACATTGAGCTTGATATTATGCGTCTTTATTCCTCAGCGTGCACCCTTAAACTGAACATTCTACCGCATGAATTCTGTCACTCACACCCAAGCACTTATGTCACTGTTCAACAAAGTCAGTCAGGGTTCAAAAGGGTCCTGTCACCTCAAATTCAAGAGACACCACAGAAGCCACAAAGAAAGCAGTACAGGGCACACAAATTGCCTTCTAGGAGGATTGAAGAGTAAATGCATGCATGATTAATTTTGAAATCAGATCACAAGAGTTTTAGGGAAGTTGAGAGTCCAGATTAAGTGCTTGAGAGCATTTATATTCATAGGTGCTAGAGACCCGATCTGAGTATAATTCTATGTTAAAGAAAATGCACAACCTTGACCTAGATGGGATAAAAGCTACAGATGAAGTTATTGAGTTTGGTTAATTTTTGCCTTAGAGAATCAAACAAAGGTATCCATTTGAACTTTACCCTAGAGGTATGCTCAACCCACCAAAGGTATTGCTTGTTATACCATACATATGTGATCTTTAGTTTAAAACATCCCAATGATATCACCTTAGATTTTGTTTTTTTATGCAAAATTGTTATTGATTCTAACTTTAACATATAAAGCAGCACCACATGGGAATTTCTTTAGTCAAGCATCCCTTCCGCCTCAGAACTTTGTAATTGTTTTTCCAAACCTGGACTACCACCATTGCAGCCAGGTAGAGGGACTTAAGGGAAGGGTTTCCATAATGCTGATGTAATAGGGGTGTTTCTTTCATTGCCAGTTTCACCGATGCAAACGCAGGGTCTCCTGTGGCACAGAACTACCATTCTTTGATGACCATAATGTAGGAAGCTTTATAGTAAGAGCCAGTGTCTGGAGCAGCAATGCCACCGGTCTACATCAACTTGTAGCTATTAGATAGCGCAATTCTTTGAGATTGGTGGTTCCACAGGAAGTCCCACAAGTGCAAGACTATTTTCATGAACAAGGAGTTTGGCGGGGGAAGGATTCCTTTTGCATGAGGTATAGAAGGTGTAGCAGGACGACCATTTTAATGATGGAAGAGTGGCTCAGAATAGACAGGTGGTGGTGTGGATCATAAACTAAGGTCCCGGGTCAGCTGTTATAATTGGGGCTGCATTTGTCCGTCCAATGTCCTCTGTGGGTAACCTGTAATATAAATGGGCAGGTATTTAAGCCAT
Organism: Lissotriton helveticus; assembly: GCF_964261635.1. Classification (NCBI taxonomy): domain Eukaryota; kingdom Metazoa; phylum Chordata; class Amphibia; order Caudata; family Salamandridae; genus Lissotriton; species Lissotriton helveticus. Next base: position 528,495,538 of record NC_136072.1, read on the forward strand.
CCACTAAAATCTGTAAACTAGTGGGTCATTCTAGAGCCGATGGGACACACCGAAGACTTGGATTTGTCAATAGTGAGCCCCAGGAATCTACCCAAAATGTGAAGTATCTTAAGGACCCAAGGCCCAGATTCTTTTGGATCATGCAGAAATATTAAGATGTCAGCTGCGTATAACGATATCCTATTGAAGATTTCTGGCGCCCCTTTCAGCCCCCTGACAAACACATCTAGTTTCAGCCAACTCGATCACGAGGATGAATAGTGAGCATACCAGGAAAGAATAAGGAGGTAGATCCCGCTCACACTAGTGCTGTCAGGTCGGTATATAAAAGCCAGTCTTTGCTGATAAGTCTAGGGCCAAAATTGAGCTTAGTCGGAAGATAGAACAAAGAATCCCAGTGTATAGAAGCAAAGGCTTATGAAAATCAGCCAGAAGAAGAGCATGCTTCCCAGGCAAGTTTTCACCCAAGACCAGCGGCGGCCGCCGTAAATGAAGAGTGGTAAGGCAGGTGGGAGAGGTTGTGCGGGGGGGCTTATACATTTTTTTTTAAAACAGCAGCGCGAGGATTGTTCTGAGTAGGCAGGAATGATGCCCTGCTCAGACCAGGGAGTCTGTTGGGTTTCTCCAGCCAGGCTGCTCAATGCAGCTGGGCTGGAGAAAATCTAAGTGTGCATGTGTGTTTTGGTAGGCATGAGATGGCCAGCCAAAACACATATGTGCACTTGAGTGGAGTGCACTGGCACTCCTCCTACTCCCTCCTATACCTAGGCCCTACCTCTCCCAACACCACTGGCTAAGCAAATGTAAAGTAAAACGATGTAAGGGCAACATTTTATTTGATATTTGCTGGCTCTGAACCAGGTAGTGAGGCAACGCTCCTCTGCCATTGCGGAGGAGCCGCCACTGGCCAAGACTAGTGCATTATGTCTATGGCAGATATTGTGTCTCTTAGCGCGGTAAGGTATGATGCCGACTGATCTGGGTAACCAAGTAGCAAATATTCGGAGCAGACGATTGGCTAGCACCTTGGCCGAGGTTTTAACTTCAATGTTTAGAAGTCATATAGTGCAAGATGAGGAGCGGTCCGGTAGGTGTACGGGTTTTATTATGACCACAATTTCTGTGGAACGGAGGTCCAGAGGGAGCGGCTCCATTTGCTGAGCTAATGTAGATACCACAGAATGCTGGTTGAGGAGTTCGGAGTGATTTGTTTTAAAGAATTCAGGCCGGAGCCCGCTGGGGACCAGGGTCTTACCAAACAGACGTTGTCAGCCATTCCGCCAGGGTTGTGGGTGTGTGTGTATATTTAGATATCAGTTGAACAATACATTTGAGGCCCAGTAAAACAATCGTTCTGTAGTATAGACTGCAGTACAATTTCTTAGCACAGCTCTGCCTGACAAAGAGCAAAATAGTATCTAACTGCTGGCTTGAGAAGATCGCTGTCACAAATAAACAGCCACCGTGAAACAATTGTTTAAGGGGAATACTCCCAGAGGAAAACAGGTTACTATGCGTTACAAAACATGATGACAATTTCCAGAAATAATTAATTCACTGATTGAAGCACTTAGTTGTGGGTACAATTTGTAAAGTTGTATTTAAAAGTTTGGCAGTTTATCAAAGTATGCAGTATGTTTATTTTTTTTAAATCCTGTAAAAAGTTTTTTTTTTCATGGGCTGGTCAATAGATCGGATAGGGTGGAGGGTACTTAGGTTCTGGTTTACAGAGCAATTCATACATAGTGTTAAAAGTTATCAACAGAATTGTAATTTGCACCCCTCCCTCCTCCTAAACAAAAGTGCCCTATCCTAACTTATGGCGGTTTGATTCACACCTAATGATGCCACATTTAAGAGATCACCTTTACTCAGTAACTGTAAAGCATGTTAAAAGAAAATAATCTGTTGTGTTCCATAGTTTGCCATTAACCAGAGATCCAGTCTCCAGCATCTTTTGGGTGCTAAATTAAAGTACACAATGTTACTGATTAACTGTTGTTCAGAGAGGTAACAAAAAGAGTAACAGCCTAGATTCTAGTGATGACTTGCTGGAAGAATATTAGGGAATTTGTAGCTACCAGGGTAGCTACAAATTCCCTAATATTCATGTGTTAGCCCTTATTATGTGAGCCATGTGTTAGCCCTTATTATGCGAGCCATGTGTTAGCCCTTAGTATGTGAGCCCCAGAGGAAGGTGTGGTATTTATCGCGCTTAATAAAGTCTCATTCTGCAGTGGTAGAAATTTATTAGGTGCAGTAAATACAAACCTTTGCACGTTTTGCACCAAAAATGGCATATAAATTGTAGATGTCGATGGTCATCACCCCAGAATCTGAAGGTTTCCTTAAATACTGCATCTTTTTTCCCTGTTTAAATCAAGCAGGCTTGATCTGCAGAAATTTAACGGGTAGATGTACTTTATCAGAACCAGTCATAGTGCGGCATACAGCATCACACATTAAATATCACACTGAAATGCCATGTGACCATTTAAGCATGAGGCCAATGAGTGTTGAAATAGATTATTATCAATATTTATTCTGCATTTTGGGTTTTGGATAGAAATATTGCACTTAGTGTTGTGCTACCCTAATTAAAACTGATTACCACCAAAGTCATCAGGAACTAAAACATGAATGATAGGTTCTGCAAATTTGGAAGGTTACACCATGTGAAATTTTGTTTTCTCCTTGTTCTCCAACACTGTTTTCCACTAACAATGACCTTTCTTGTAGAAAGATGAGAGCTTAGTATTGGTTATAAGGTAATAAAAATGTTGGTAATGTCAGAAGACCATATAAAAAAGAAAAAGCTTTCAGGGCAGGCTATTGTTTTCTTTTGTATAAGGTTTTTCTTGCAAAATTGTTGTCTCCGGTAAAATATCATATTGTTGTACATACTGTCCAAAGGAAGCCGCTACCCTGAATACCAGATTTGAAATCTGGTTAATCGCTGAGTCGATGTCACTTTAATGACGTGAAAAGCATAACTATTTTTTGCTTTGATATCACATGGGACATCTTCCCCTGCCTCACCTGGAAAAAGTGGTGGAAGAGCAGACCCAGATCCACTGCTTCCACTAGGTCCCAAATACTGAATGCGACAGTGGAGCAAAACCATGGCAGCCAGGGGGTTTCTCTCCTCTCCAGCTCTCCAGCCTGGTTAAGACTAACAGCGTGGCACCTGCATTCTGCTCTGTCACTGGAGGCGAAGGACACAAGACCCATACCTAAAGTGCCGAAGGCGGCAATGGAGAGTGGCAGAATACTATGTTGTGGAATATATGGGCAGCAGCTGAGAGGAGCATCCCGAACTGTGTTGGAGAGGCTGCCATGACACCAGGGACTGCATTATAGGAACTTCCCTAGGGGAGCAACAGTCATGCACCCCAGTTGTTTGCGCCCCCAGCCAGGGCACTTTGGTATTACTGAAGGGGGAGCAGGAGCTATCATAGGAGCAGTTTGTATGGCATTTTCAAGTTTTATACTTGTGTCGGATATTGATGCATAACTTTTATTCACATGGAAATGACTGTATTTTTATTTGTTTTTCAGGAATTGCCTCCAGGACAAACAAAGAGCAGGTAATGTTAATTCATGTCATCTCATATGTGCCTAAAGGAGGGACATACCCTCGTGGGAATCCAGTGTGTGTGTCAAGAAGAGAGGATGTGACTGTAGTAGGTAATAGGAAGTGATGTAAGGGGTCAGAAGAGCGCTCTGAAAGACAATGTGCCACTTGAGCTTTGGAGAAAATCTGTGAGTTACGCAATGGGAAAGAGGTCACAATCTTGATGTGAGCTGTAACTGATTTCCCATAAGGCCTAAGCAATCTAACCTACATTTAACCGTTTTTTTTTAAAGAATTACTTTAGCTCGCCTTCTGAGCATCTATGAAACCTCAGAAGAAGGATGGCTTGTGTACAACAGATAGCCACAATAACAGTCTGGATTGCAGAAATATTCAAGCAAGTTATAAATCAAAGGGCTAATTAAAGAAAATAAGTTAAGTCACATGCTAAAGAAAATGGGTACAATTAAAAAACAATATATGGCTAAGAATACCAAAAATAACCAGTGAATTAAATCAGGTTTAAAACAGACCTAAATCACTCAAAGGTCTTAAAGTACAGTCTCAGACAGCATATTTGCGACCGTTGAGTCGGTTAGTGGGAAGCAAAAAACAAAGTTGGTTCAAATTTGTCATCTATGTGGTTCAAAGTGTTTTTTAGTTTGATGGCCATGGCTTGGCCTGAGCTTGTCAACAAGCAGCACCTCTCTTTGGTCCCAGGCTCTTCTCAGGCCCCACAGCACTCAGGCTTCTCAAGGTAAGTACCTCTGACCCAGGATAAATACCATGAGCTAATATAAATTCAGACATGCCATCCATAGCTTTTTGTATTTCTCAGCTAGTTGTTAGTGCATGCAGGTTCTTCTGAGGAGAGGGGTCTAGAATGTCATTGTGAGCCCGTGGCAGGAAGCTTAACTCTCCTAGTTTATGGCGTAGGAGATAAGTAATGGAGGCACAATTTCTTTTTTTTATATGTATAATTTGTGTCCTCATATCACCACAGATGTACCTCAGACCCTTTTGTTTTGTTACCACCAGTGTCTTTTACCCATAATACACCCAGATCTCTGGAGTCAATTATCAAATCTGAGTTGTACACAACTCTCCTAATGTAGTTAGGCAACTTTGTGTTCTACATAAATACAACACATTCTTCTTTTTATATCCTCTTAAGCTCCAAGCAGCTTCTGTCCTTGTGGTGGACCAAGCAACAATGTTAAAAGTGTGTCTCTCTTTTCTCATTGGAAGTGATTTCTAAATTAGTCCCAATAAAACTCTGGTTTCCCATTCCCCTGTGTGCAGGGGCAGCCATATTGAATGGCTAAGTTAGAAGTAGGCGGATAGAGTAGAGGTCATCGAGGTGATGGAGGACTTCATGTCTGCTATCCCAACTTTATTCCACCCACCAGACTTAAAGTTCACCGCCGTCCCTGCGGTGAATTCTGTGGGTTTCTATGAACTGCTGCCATGGCAGTTCCTGCAAAGGCATATTTATTTATTTATAAAGTTTTACATAGCGCGAACATGATCCCGAAGGATACCAGAGTGCTTTACACTTTGGGGGATAGGATGGTAATAGTAGCAGTACAATCGTCATAGGGGGTACAAACCTGGACAAATCACATATGCATATCAAACAGGAGGTTACAATCGAAAGGGATAGTAAAGGTAAGAAAATAATACTAGAACATAGTGAACTGGGAGGGGAGCAAGTAAAAAATGAAGCAGAATAGCACCAAACACAGTATTTAGAGTGTATGTCCAAGCATTAGAGCAGAGGGTCCGAGACCCTTTTAAGGTAGGAACTTGTTCATGAGGAATCTTTTCACTTCCAATTTGAAGGTAACCATTGAGGAGATTCTGAGTATTTCCGGTGGGAGAGAGTTCCAGGTCTTTGGCGCAGAGCTGGGGAAGGCTAGGTGGCATGTTCTCTTTTTGCGAAAGATCTGAGGATTCAGGAGGAGAGATTTAGCACTCCGAGAAGCTCTGCCCCCTCCTGATAAGTCTAGGTTTTGCGCTAGATAAGTGGTAGTTTTGAAGTGGAGGGCTTTGTGAGATAGACAGGCAATCTTTAGCTTAATTCGAGCTTCATAGGGCAACCAATTTAGGGATTTTAAGACTGGGGAGATGTGCTTGTTTCTTTTGGTCCCCGGACCAATCTGGCCACCGCATTAAGTGAAGCCCATAGGGGGACCAAGGCATATTTGGGGAGGCCACAGAGTGTAGCACTGCCATAGTCTAGCCTTGGCAAAACAAGTGCTTGGACCACTTGCTTGAAGTCAGCTTGTGGGAGGAACGGTTTGAGATTCCGGAATATCCTCATAAGGTGACTCACTCCCTTACACACATTGCTGAAATGAGATTTCATGTTTAGATGCTTGTCTAGGGTGAGTCCGAGAGATTTGGCTGAGTCAACAATGAGGGGGGAGCAATTGAAGGCAGTGAGGTGGTTCATCCAGAGGTCCATCTTGGGGATGTGATTCGAAGGAGAAATGAGAAGGAATTCTGTTTTGGAGGTGTTGAGCAGGAGGTGGTTCTCAGTTAACCAGTTCTGAGTCTTTATTACGGCAGAGTTGAGTGCTATGAGGTTATTCGAGGATGAGATTTTCAGATAAAGTTGCGTATCATCCGAATACATATGGAACAGAATGTCCGCGGGGTTTAGAGCATTAGCTAAAGGTTCCAAGAATAACTTGAAGAGTATAGGGGATAGGGCGAACCCTTGGGGGACCTCCATGGAAACTAATGATGGCTGGGAGAGAGAGTGGTTCGCCTTAACTCTTTGGGATCTGTGGTGGAGGAAGGACGAGAACCATTGCAGCACCACACCAGAAAGGCCCATCCTGTGCTTCAAAATGGATAGGAGGCTGTCGTGATTAACAGTGTCAAACGCTGAGGAAAGATCCAGGAGGATAAGGAGGCAGGATTCATTTTGGTCGAGCATATTTAAAATGTCATCCATAACATGCGTGAGAGTCGATTCTGTGCTGTGCCCACTCCGGAAACCAGATTGGTGTTGATCCAGGAGCTGGAAATTCTCGATGTGGGCACAGAGTTGAGATTGGACGCATTTTTCTAGGAGTTTAGCAAGGGTGGGAATGTTAGAGATAGGACGGAAGTTGTTAAGGTCCGTACTATCAGCTGTAGGCTTTTTCAGGATAGGTGTTACCTGAGCAGCTTTTAGACAATCCGGTATCGTACCTTGTACGAGAGACGCATTGATAATCTTTGTCCTTAAGGGGGTGAGGAACTCCTTCAATTCTTTGAAGATGGACGGTGGTAACGGGTCGCTAAAATGATAAGAAGGGTTGATACTCTGAAGAATCTTGTTGGTGTCTTTTTCGGTGAGGAGAGTGAAGGTGTCCCAAAAGGCATTGTTCTTTGTGCTCAGGCCAGTCGGTTCGAACTTCTTGGATAAGGTCAAAGGGGGCGCCGATGACCCGCTAGCAAGAGTGTTTTCCTGGAGTCAAGGTCAATATTGATGAGTCTGGATTTCTCATTACAAAAAACTTGTTAAAGTTTTTTTTCTTCCAAAAAGAAACTCCCAGAGCGAGATTTTTTTGGGGAAAAGAAATAAAACAGGGCCCCACACACCATGGGTGTTTTCTCCCAGGTTTTAGGGGTACTTCCCCCCCCCTTTTTTTTATATATACTGTAAACCGCAGAGATATTCTTCGCAGTGACATACAGTTGCAGGGAAAAATAAGCCATCCGATCATCCACTTTAAATAGAGAGGATGGTCAGATAGTTCACCTCCAATGGCCCATACTCCCTCGTGCTGTTGGTGAAAGGTTTAAGCGACAGAGTAAACTTCACTCTGTCGACTTAACCCTAGAGATACGCCCGACTCAAAATACAGCAGGCCAAACTAGAGTTTTGCAAACTGGGTACTCGTGTCAGTATTGAAATGGAGTACCCTGTCCGCCAAACTCTAAATCAGCCCTAAGTGCCAGTTCTATGGTAGTTGTTTGTGCCTGATAAACCTCTGACCTGGTAGCCCATCCTCTAAGCGAGGCATGATGGACATGGCCAGGTAAAAAACAGAATGCCCCCAGATGCAGGGAGACCACTCTCTGAAATTCCCGGCCATTTTGTTTTAGTTTAAAGAAAACAAACTCCTGCTTTTCTCAAAACAAAAAAACCAATTACACAGCTGACAGTATATTGGTTACTTTTCTCAGTGGTTGGTTTCATCTGTTGATAACCAAGAATCTAAGATATTTTTTTTGTGCTTCAGATAATAAATGCTCTGCTTGATTCAATCCAGTCAGTCAGTCAGTCAAATATCTTTATTCGGTTTATGAGCAAACCATAAAAGCAAGAAAAAAGGGTATATATAAACAGTTGTAAGTACCTAATCCATTCAACACAATCAAGACTCATAAATATATATAAAATCAATCAATAAAACCAGTAAAAACAATTTCATTTTAGACTCAATGTTAAAAAGGGAATGTACATGATATAGTGTTTAAGTTAATTTCCTCAAGATTCTTACAGCTGCTGATAAAAAATTAGCAATGTTAAAAGTTTCCCAGACATCAGTCAACATTTGCAAATGGAGAAGGGCTGGTCTCACTTGCACAAAGCCCTTGTTAATTAGAATTGGGAGAATAAAACATTTCCTAATGACAATAAGGTGTTCACAGAAAAAGAGGAAATGTATGGTGTCTTGTTGCGAAAAATTATCGCAAGTACACGGGCCAAGGTCGTCTGCCCTCTTCCAACCTTTCTGTTCACCAAGAAGAAAATGGAATTGGTTAAGTCTGAATCTGGTCAATAAGAAACGATGATTATTGTTTGTGACATAGCCTAGATACGGTTCCATGGATAGTGTTGTTTTACATAGCTGGTGGGCCCTTACTGTCACCTTTACCAGCTCTCTCTCTTCCCTATCCATGGTGGCTATGCGCAAGTACATTTCCTTAGACCATTTTATATCTCCCTTCACTAAGGTTTCTGGGGAGTGATATAGTTCTGGTCGACCCAGTTTACCTGCAAGCTTCTGAATGTATTTGAGCCAGGGTATGCTCAGCCCGCGGTCGAGTGACATACAGTCTTTCAGGATGGTGTGGTTAAGCACTAAGTCAGGGTTTAACCAGGTGGCTATCCATTTCAAAAGAGGTGCCACAGCAATAGCATCTTCCACAAATTCCAAGCTCCTGATGGACAATGTAATTAGCTGTTGTCTTAGGGACAGATAAAAGGTTCTTTAAAAACCTTTCTTCAACCGTCTGTATGTTCTTAGTATTTTTTATGCCCCACAACTCGGCCCCATACATAGCTAGTGAAATGCACTTGGCTCTGTATATTTGGATAAGGGCCTTCATTGGTCTAGCTCCTAACTTTCTGGCGAAACCCAGTACAGCCAGGGTAGCCCTTATCAATACGATTTTTTTCGCTGTGATTTGGGTTACCCAGGATCCTTGGTCGTCAAATAGTACACCCAGATAAGGGAATGACGTCACCCTAGTTAGTATGTGTCCCTCGCAATAAAACGTTTTAACCTTTGGGGATTTCTGTCCATTAACCATTATGTGCGATTTTGAGAAATTTACACTAAAATCTAATGATTACATAAAGACAGAGAAAGAGTCTAACATTAACTGAAGTCCCACCGCCGTCCTTGCTAGGAGGGCGGCATCATCCGCATATAGAAGTGCGGGAATCAGGCGTTTCCCTGCACGAGGGATATCTTTACAGGAGGCAATTAGGGCCGTATCTAGGTTATTGATATATAAGGTAAAGAGCAGGGGCGCCAAGATACACCCCTGCCTAACTCCATTAGATATGGGTATGTCTTCTGTACAATTACCCTGTTGGTCATACCTCACCGTTGCAGATAAATCCCTGTGCAGGTCAGCTAGGAAATAGACGATGTTTTTGTCTACACCACAGGTTAGGAGCATGGACCACAGTTTCGACCTATTTACTCGGTCGAAGGCCGAGGACAGGTCCATAAAGGCTACTAATAGTGGACCTTTCTTTGCCACCGTATATTTACCTATTAGTAGTTGCAAATTTAAACATTGATCCGTGGAGCCCATCCCTTTTCTGAAGCCATACTGGGTCACAGAAAGCGTTCCAGATTCCTCCAGCCAACCAGTCAGTTGGCCAAGGGCCACCCTACCAAGCTCTTTCACCGAGGAATCGATTAGGGATATCGGGCGGTAACAGCTCGGGTCATTTCTATTTCCCTTCTTATATATGGGTATAATGACAGATCTTGCCCATGTAGAGGGCAAGCCCAATTGACAGGCATTTACAAAGACAATATATAAAATCTTCGACCAGGTTTTTACATCAGATTTAAAAAGGTCTGCCGGGACTCCATCCGGCCCTGGGGCCTTGTTACTCGTCATTTGCATAATAGCCTGTGTTACCTCTAACTCTGTAAAGGACAAGGAATATTTCTCCATGTTTAAGACTGGGCCTTCCAGCATTCCATTTCCATCATAAACTTGTTTGAAATGACTGTGCCATTCTTTTTCCTGGATACCACAATCAAGCTCACTATTGCTTTTATCCTGGAAAAAGGGCTTATTCACCACAGTCCAGAATTTGGCACTGTTTTTGATTACATCTATTGATAAAAGCTCGTTCCAAGCTTCCTCCCTGATTTCATTTCTTCGCTTTTTTTGTACTTTTTTATAAGTGTTCCTAAGGGCAGCAATTTCCGCTTTATCAGGCGGGACGGCTTTCAATGCTACCATCAACTCCTGATGGGCTATTGAACAGTTGTGATCAAACCATTTTTCCCCGTTCCTGGGTTGCCCCTTAACTGTTTTTTTGAGGTCACTATCGACCTGGGTGCATATTCTGCCATAGGCTAATAGGACCTCGTCCCCTATGACACCATCTTTCAAACAAGTGGTCATATCTTCCCCAACCTTTCCCCATCAAATTTCCCTGAAATCTATCGGCACCACTCAGCACCATTTCAGGCGTCGAGCTTGCTCGATAGGTCTTATATCATGGATTCCAGCTGGCTGGTTGGATTTAACTTTTTTCTTTAGATCGTCTGTCAGAGACACCTTGACAGGGTTATGATCTCCATAGGTAGACCAACTCACATTATACTGGCTGACCCTACTTGCTATATTTACACTCACAAAAATATAGTCAATTGTTGACCCGGAACCTCTTCCTTTATAAGTTGGGATGTCTCCTGTAGACTTGGTAGGGTATATCAAATCATTACTTGCCACCAAGTCTTCCAAGTACAATCCCTGCGGGGTGTGTTCAAAATGGATATGATCTTGGTTCGCTGGACCTAAACTGTCCCGTACAAAACAGTTACCATTACAACAGTGAACATTAAAATCTCCAAGCACAATAACCGAATAACAATTGGTACTGTTAACATTATACAGCTCCAAGAAATCGTATAGACTGACTAAGTGTTCATTTAAAATACTGTTTTAAAGGAGTTATAAAAATTGACAATAAGCCAATTCCCAGAGGATTTAGTAAGAATTTCCACAGCTAGGCAGTGCGGTGTACCTGTCTCCACTTTAGTATAAGTCCCCTCAAGTTTAAGTGAAATAAGGGTTAAGAGACCCCCCTTCGCCCTCCCCATAGGGTAGGCAACTGCTGCCAACCAGAAAGCCACATACCCATCCAAGAAAAAGGTATTCCTTGTGTCCCAAGTTTCCTGGAGTCCAATGATGTCACAGTCAGTCAAACAGTCCCTCCACTTTCCATCATTTGCTTTGCTTTTCAACCCGGCGATGTTCCAGCTGAGGACCCTCGTTCCTGGACGTGGGGCCCTCTCTACCACCATACCATCAAAACAATCAGCTTGACCGTCCCCTACAGTGTTCATAACATTGAGGTTTCCACCCCCACAAATGCTCGCTGAAATTCCATTTAACCCACGTTCCTCCTCCACAGACAATGGAGAAGCTACAACAACAGGTATGGAGTGGTCCCGGCCGTGTTCAAGTCAATCATTTGAATCTAGATCGCTCAGGGGTTGGTATCGATTGAATGTGGCAACCCCGCGGCCGGTGAACCCTTCAGTGCCAATTCCTCTGCCCCTACATAAATCGTTAACGGGCTGCTGAGTTAAATTTCTATAAAAGTACCCCAGTGAGCGAAGTGTAATGCCCTGATCGGACTGTGGCAGCGAGGAAGCTCTTAGCAAAGCATTATTGACAAGGAGTGGATTACTAAAGTTTATAATGACACAATCGCCACTGATGTTCTTTTGGGATTGTCCTATCCATGCGACTCTCCTGGTGGTTAATATCTCATGTGATAAAGCTACTGGAAACCCACACTCTCTGTTTAGCCACGATACAGTTTTATTTTTCAGAGAATCGTGGGATTCTTGCTTATTTAGATGACCAGCCTCTATAAAGGGTGGTACATTTGTCAACACTGCGACAAACGGGGCACATTCAGGAGGTAAGTCTGGCTGTGCACTAACAGTGCAACCAGTCTTTACTTCTGCCGGCCCTCTTTTACTCCCTAGACATGGTGCTGGTGGTGTATTTTTGCATGCAGTTTCCAGGGATACAGAGACTGCTTTTTCTACTGTACAGGATCCCTCATTTGTGGGCTTTGTTGTCTCTTTAATAACCCTAAGGCCCTTTTCAACAGTTTTATCAGCTTTATCAATAGGGGGTCCCAGGAGGCTGCCTAATCTCACAATTTCTGCAGACAGAGTGACAATTTTGGCCATTAGAGGTTTAATTAACTCAGTGATTTTCGCCTCCATAATGCCAATCAGGCAGTCTAATTGCTCTGTATCTAATTTAATCATGGCATTATTAGTTGCTACCTCATTTAGAGTTTCCACACTAACGAGTGGCGGGTCAGCTCTTTTATTGATGGTTCGGCCCCCCCGTTTAATCTGGGTGTGCTTGCGGGACCTCAACACTCTGTGTTACCGGTGCCGTGGAGCGCTCGGCTGGAACATCATTTAATTCACCCGTGTTGACCTGAATCTGCGATAAATCTGTGAGTGGGAGAGCCGGATCTGCCATATTTACTGAATCATTTTGGGCAGCGTCACTACTATCACCCTGAGTTGAGAGAGACAATTCCGTGGGCGAAATAGGCGATGTAAGAGGGCTGTTTCCCTGGCCTAGTGATTTTCGTCTTTCACTGTTTATTTTAGTCACAACTTTCACCAAATAATTATCTAGTGTCGCTACTGCAGGAGGTGTTTTGCCTATTGCGGATTTCTTCATTTTTAGAAGTTGGAAAAAGGCCTTTAGGGGATCTGATGTAAGGCAGAGGTAGAAGAGATAGGAGCACAATACAACAATTTGAGGTATTTCCACTCCTTATCCTGAGTAACCCACACAAATACTCTATTGGAAATGGAATTCTCACACAACCCGTAATGACAAGGGTCAGTTACGCAATACAGGAACCGAGGTCCATGGCCCAGCCCTGCCTCCTTAGGCCTCTGAGGGCCACAGAGGGCCCGCCCTTGTCCCGGGCTTCTCCCGGGGAGCTCCCGCGCGCGACTCGGGGGGCGAGTGGTGTTCCAGGCTACTTGTAGCGCCTCCGGGCGCGCTGCCGTCGTCAGGAGTGCGCGTCACAACCCCCAAGCCTGCCGGGAATTGTAGTTTGGCTGCAGGCGAGTGGTAGGTCCAGCCGTTCCCCTCACGGCGTCCGGTGGCGTGTGCTGTGCCGTTTCCCTCACGGCTGCCAGGTAAGTTCTGTGCCCCCCATTTTAGACACTTTAGGTTAAAAATAGTGAGTGCTATTTATATTGCCCATTCAAGGTGTTTTTCCTAAGGTAAATGTTCACCTTCTATTCTCGTTATTTTCGCCTGGCAGGCTAACTAGTTAACTAGTGATAAGTAATTACCATGGGGAGTCAATACAATTTAGTAGCAATTGCCATGGCAGGTAAAAAAGAAAATTCAGGCATGCATCAAATAAGCAAATACCACTATATTTAAAAAACAACTTCTAGACAGAGTTTGGGGGCAGGTACCACAACCAACTTAATAAGCCCACTGTAAAACACAGTTTAAAGTTTTAGTGTGAAAAGCACCAAGAAAAAAGTAAAGAACCAATCAAAAGTCTCTGTTCACAAGACTGGGACCTAGGTGTGATTTCAGGCCAATTGCAATGGATTTGAGGCGGATACACCAAGTTGGTTGTCTCGTCCAAAGGTTTTACCTTCTGACATAGTCTTTTTACCGGAAGTCAGAATCTTTTAGTGGGTTACGGTCCAAGGCTAGGCCCAGTAAGGGTCCATCAAAGTTGGATAGATCATAGTTTAGCTCCCCCAACCAAGTTTGCTTTTGACACTAAAAGCTCAGAGCATTCAATTTCTCATCCAGCGAGATCGCTCCACAGGTAGGATAGATTCAACACTTTTCTCCGATACAAAGTCTTACCTTTGAACTTAGTCACTTTTTTGAAATTCAGAATCCTCCAGCAGGGCAAGGCTAGAAGTTGTAGCTAGGCAGCGCTCCCGAAGGTGAATACCTTCATTGAGCGGTTCCTCTGAACGAGGTTTCAGTGTGGTAACTTCTGCCTACTTTGGGTGCAGCCTGCCTGGGCACACTTCAGTACCTTATACCCGGGTCTGGTGTCTTAGTGGACTCCTTCTGAGGTCAATAAAATGAGTACCATTGACTTGGGAAACAATAAACATCTGTTATTCAACGCCAAGATAGCCTTCTGGGTGAAATGTGTGCTTTACAAATACACATGTTATGCTATGTATCCTGGTCCTCCAAAGGTTTGAAAAATGACTAGTTCCCAACTTTTTCAGACTTTTTGCACAGTTCCGTGCGAGGTGGTAGAGGTGTCCGATATAATTTGTGCACTAGCTAATCCTAACTCTTTTCTCGCTGTTCCCCTACCTCCTTTTGCAGTATTTCCTTTTTGTGTTACTGTCAAATTACCCAGGAGCCCCTGTTTCAAGATGGAAAAATGTCAGCTGCCATCATGTAGGCCTGTCTTTCACTCCTAAGCCACTCCCATATTTGGTTGTATGACGGAACAATGAGTTTCTCAACCCTGCATACCTAAACAATGCAGTCTGTATAATGGCCGTGTCTTAACCATTCATTGCTTTACCACTCATGCCTTTACCGCAAATGTTCATAGTAAACCCATGCATGGTAATGAGGTATGCATGGTTAAGGTTACCACTCCCCTACCCACCGCCCTATGGTCAGACCCCCGCCCTGAAGTGCAAATGTCCCTACCCCCTCGCAACCACCACGCTGTGTCCTCCCCTAGACCTAATGCCTTAAACCCTGTCCTAAATACAGCCCTGCCCTCCCCTAAGCCCAAATAATTTACCCGACCTCTCCCTGAAAACGTCCCGGCCCTCCCCTAATCCCTAAAAACTACCCCCCTCCCTGAGCCCTACAAACAACCCCCAAAAAATACCCGAACCCTCCACCCCTGAAAACTACCATGAACCTCCCCACCCCTGAAAACTACCCTGAGCCCCCCTCTACCCCTGAAAACTACCCGAACCCCCACCACCCACGAAAACTACCCTGAACCCCCACCACCCACGAAACCGACCCCAAACCCCCACCCCCCCCTTAAAACTACCCCGAACCCCTACCATCCCTTAAAACTACCCCAAACCCCCACCCCCATAAAATTATCCCAAACCCCCCCCCACCCTTGAAAACTACCACAAACCCCCCCCCCCCCGACCCAACCCCACTTACCTGTCCGTGTCCGTTTCCCTACGCTCCTGTTGCCCCGCCCATTCAGAACACTGGAGCACATTTGCCTTAACAAAGCATGTGCGGGTTTAAGGCAAATTCATTGTTCAGGCAAGTGTGGTTACACTTGCGGGCTTCCGGAACTCGTGGCTCTTGCATCTTAGTTCCGGATGTTTCTCCCATATTTAGATAAGCTCTCCTCCCACATGACAGGTGAAAGAGGTTTTCCTCCTACTGTGACTAAAGCCTGTCTGTTTAAGAGTAAGGTCTTGGGGAATGATTAGGAGATGCCCTCCCTGGCATCTTCAATTCAAGAGGCAGTGCTAAGGCTTCCCTTTGTTCTGCCAATTTTTCTGTTCACTCCCCTCTGACATCAAATTTCTGATAACTGGTCAGCAGTTAACACCCACCCCTTTCCTGGGCTGAAAGTCAGGCCATTATAGTGTGAGGGAGGTTTGTTAACTCCCCCAGTCAAGGATGTGTATTCCTGGTTTGGAGTGGCACAACTAGTTTTAAGACCATTCTTGTTTCAGGCCGCTTAAAACATTTGTATAAAGTCACTTTTTTGCTAATGTTATCAATATCTGCATACTTCCGCCAAAAGATCTGTCGTAATGAGATGGAACCTCGCCTTGCCCCTGTACTTTGATGCTTGGGAACAAACCCTCATCAAAAGTGCAAGGGCCGAGGTTACGACCCTTCACCGAGAGGAAGTGATGTGCCTGCACAGCCATCCTGCAACTCATGAATGGGAGGACTTGCTGTCCTGATTGACTAACTGACTGACCTTTCGGCATCCACCGACTCCTTGCCTTCTGGTACTAGCCCCAATTCACCCCTCTCTGCAGCTGTTGCTGTTGCTGCTTTCTCCCAATAGGAAGTAGTAGGAGACTACAAAGAACCCCTTCAAACCACCACCCTTGACGATCTTTCTTCCATCCTTAGACTCCCTCAAGGGAACAGAAGACTCCTGTGGCATATCTCATTCCCCGGAATGGTTAAGACCCACCCTCCCAACCACTCTGCCCCCCTAGACACTCCCCTTATTCTGTCCCTTATGGTTGACCCGCTGTTCCTACCTGTTTGGCAGATTCAACAATTTGGGCCCCTTATCCCCCAAACCATTGTGCCTATCGGCGCCTTTCATTTCTTTGCAACCACCTAACCCCTGAAGACTTTTACTTTACCTTGCCCGTTGGTCATTAGTGTGTTGTTGCTTCAAATTTCACTTCTATCCCGGTTCTGTAAATTTCATGATTGGGATGCAATGTGGTCTGTGTTGCTTTTTTTGTGTTAAAAAAATGCAATACAAATTGTTTTAACAAATGTTATCAAAATCTGATTTCCACATTAAATCATATTAAAAATATTATGCAAGAAATAAATGTGAAACATTTTTGTAGCCTTCTCCTTAGCACTGATATGGAAATACCATTTTAAACCCATCTAAACTTGCTTAGAAAACAGTGTACAAGGCCTACACAGTGAAATAGTTTTTGACTTTTATTTAATTGTGCCGGCGCACTGATCCCAATATGTGGTATGTTCTGTTTTCATATATTTGCAAGCGGCTGTGTGGGATTTCAAGGTAGAGTTTCTGGGTGTCTTAAAAATATAAAAAACAATCGGTTTTTCCTGTGTAGCAAATGCATTTTTACCTGGCATGTGTCTCCACAGTGCATTTCAGTTGCATCCCTGCCTAAGTACAGCAGCACTTTTGGCAGGCATATTTTATGACAAATATGTGGGTGGTGTAAATATATGCATCTACTCATGTGTGACATTTAGCCTTCCATTCCATGGGTTCACTTTATGCACCATTTACAGTGGACATATAGGGAAGTTATATAGGCCAAATAGGAAGCTCCAATGTACTGCACATTTTAGAGGATTAGCACAGCCCTTTACTATGGTTTAGTACTTATATAGAGTCCAAAATAAATTTGTTTGAGATAGTCCCTACAAGGTTGAAAATCTGTTGTTTTGGGAAGTGATATTTCCCTTTCACACTGTTAAGTTTTTGGAGTTCTAAAGCCAGCAAAATAGGAACCAGGATAAGGTGAAAAATCTTTAGTGACTGTGTGAAAAAGGTACATATATTACAAACTGTTTCGACCAGTATGTTTACTTATTTTTGTCAGTGTTTTTTCCTGTAGCAAGAATGAGTAGTAATTGTAATGCAGCAGAATGGCTTTTACTGGCAGTAAATATGTATTTTTCTGTAATAGATGGTATTAACTGCTGGTGTGTTAATACCAATTGCCATAAGAGGAAAGTCTACCACCTCCAATCAATCAATGATCAGGGTTTGTATAGCGCCACTGCTCACCAGTGAGGGTCTCAAGGCTCTGGGGGGCTGCTGATCCATCCGGGCACTTGGGTTCAGTTGAAGAGCCAGGTCTTGAGACACTTCTTGAATTGGGTCAGCGACAGGGATTGCCTGAGGTGGAGAGGCAGGGTGTTCCAGGTCTTGGCGTCGAGGTAGGAGAAGGCTCTTTCTCTGGTCCTGGTCGTGTGGATCTGTGGCACGGTGTCAAAATGGACGCAGTTGTGCTAGGTCCAGAGGAGTTTGGAGGAGTGCCTGAAGGTGACATTTTCGCTGGCGGACAAGACTGGGTCAAGTGTGTTGTTAGACCTGGCATCTTTGGCGTAGTTTCCCCAATCTTTTTGCCTCTACCTCCTGTATTTTTGATGCTGTGCTGGATTTCGTTTTTGCTGGTTTAGATGCTTTGGACACTCTGCCACTGCTGATCAGTGCCAGAGTGTAAGTGCTCCCTATGTAAATTGTTATTCTGATTGGATATACATGTTTGGCATATTTGTATCACCATGAAGTCCCTAGTAAAGTGCACTGGGTGTGCCAGGGCTGGTGATGACAAATGCTACTAGTGGGCCTGCAGCACTGATTGTGCCACCCACAGGAGTAGCCCTAAAATGATGTCTCAGGCCTGACACTGCAGTGCCTGTGTGCAGTTTAGAACTACCATGTCCTCCTGGTCAGTGTCCGCACTGACCAGGCCTAACCCTTCCCTTTTTGTGCACATCAGTCACCCCTATGGAAGGCCCAAGGTACCCCCCTGGGCAGGGTGCAGTGTATGTAAAAGGTAGAGCATGTACTAGTGCAGGTGACATGCTCTGGTAGTGAATGGCAGCCATTTTCGTTTTTTACTACTGTAAGGCTATCTTGCTCCATAGGTTAACATGGGGGATGCTGGCTACAGTGTTAACAGCATTTCTTCCCTTAGGAACAAGATAGGACATAAGTATCTAGTATCCCTGAACTCAGAATTTAATAACACATCTTTCAGGAAAGGTTGTTTTTAAATCCTGAGTTTGAGAACAGCACTTTTAGAAAGTTGCTGTTCTCTTGTCTGACCCTTCTGTGTGCCTGGGCCTGTTTGTGCATTGACTGTCTGGTTTGAGAGTGACAGGGGCTGGGGATTCCCCAGGAGGCTGGATGAGTCAGCACTAGGCTGAATGACTGCAATTGCAACTGGAGTGGTGGGAGGAGTTAGCACCTGGGCCTGAATAGGGCTGTGCCTGCCTTCCACAATGCTGGCTCCACCTCCTGCTGGGCGGCTGAGGACCCTGCCCCTCACTCTGAAAGGAAAGATGCAGCCAGCAAAACAAAGTACTCAGGATCCACCCAGAATTGGTTCAGACCGGGCTCATGGCCCACATGCACCAAGAGAACAAAGACTTTAGGGGTATAAGTACAGGACCCCTGACAACAGAAAATTAGATTATCCTGGAATCAAGAAGGAACCTCTGCCAAGGAGAAAGCTGAAATTGGAAAAAGGAAGATTGTCCTGCTGTTGCTCTGCTGGACTGACCTGTTGCTTTGCTGCCAAGGAGAGGGGAAGGACTTTGCTGCTGAGCTGTGTCCCCTGTCTTGAAGGAATCTCCAAGGGCCTGAGTAGAGCTGGCTCCCTGTTCTGAAGTCCCAGGAACAAAAGGACTTCACCCCCAGCTTCCCTGAACTCTGCTGAGAGAGTTCTGTCCTTCCTAGAGTGCTTGATCCAGTTGTGGGGCCTCTGGAAGTTGTACCTGTGCTGGGAAGCTTGAAACTAAGCTTGAGAGACTTTTGCAATTGAAAAGTGTCGCATCGCTCGCTTGCGGAGCGCATCCCCGCATCCCCGACAGTGCGAGAAGATTCCTGCCGCTACGAAGGCCGAGATCGTCGCAGCGCCTTACGCCGCTGCCAGAGCCGTCGCATCCTTCGTTTGCGGGACGCACCAGACCAGTGCGGGAGAATCGAACATCGCTGCGAGTATCGTCGCAGAGCCTGTCGTCGCTGGGTAAGATCACCGCACCGCTTGCTTGCGGACCGCATCACGTCGCTGCGAGCATCGTCGCAGAACCATCGCGTCGAGGAGCTGCGAGAGAGAGGATCACCGCTGGACTGCGCATCGTGGCCCCGGAGATCGTCGCAGCCCCTACGAGAACGTTGCATCGTGCCTTTGCGAGAACAGACTTCCTACGGAACCTACGCACCGGAATCCATACAAGTGGCCTTCCTCCCCATACAGACCGGATTCGTCGCAACACGCCCGCTGCTGCAGCGGGGCTGTCGCAAACGCCTCCCCAGGGTCTCAGGAGCAACGCATCGCTTGTTTTCCACCGCGCCAGCTTCTGCTTTTGGAACTTTGTTGCAACTAAAAGGTACTGTGAGTAAACGTGCCGCAACCGTGAACTTTTCACGCATCAGTAGAGAATTCTATCGCAACGTAGAGAATTCTATTGCAACCTAAAGAATTTTAACGCAACCTTAAGTACTCTTTTGAAACCATATTCTTGAACTGTGTATGTTAGATTTTTGTCGTTTTGGTCTTGTGTAGTTTAGATTAAAATACCTTTATTTTTCTAAACAGTTGTGGAGTCAGTTTGTGGTGTTTTCACTGTGTTACTGTGAGTGTTGGTACAAATACTTTACGCATTGCCTCTGGTTAGCCTAGACTGCTCGTGCCAAGCTACCTAGAGGGTGAGCAGGGGTCATCTCAGAGGGTTATCTCCTTGCCCTGAATAGAAGCAAGGGTCCCTATTTGGACAGTGGTACCTACCTCTGCCAACTAGAGACCCCCAGATCTAACATTTGTGTCCTGCTGAGTGTGTAGGAGAGGTGACTAGCTGCTTGATTCTTACATTGGTGAGGTTCTCCAAAAGGGATGCAGCTACCTGTTAAGTAATATTGGTCCTTAACAGTTCTTTTGGATGATAACATAAGGAAATGTGTCCATACAGAGGCCACACAGGGCTTACATGCTCAGATGCCATCTGGGATACATTAGTTTAATACCAATTGGTCATGCCATTTGATTCTTATTCATACTTCGGCAATAGAGCTGGTATTCTTCTAGACTCAGATTCCTCACCTGTTGACTATTCCCCAGGCATCTGAATGGATCCGAAAGTGCCTGTAGGTTGCACTGTGCGTCTCAGGACTGATGATATTCCACTCCAGACATGACATGCACAGCCTATATAGGCTCCCCTTCCATACGCTGATGCCGGATTCTTTCTTTCTATGTCACAAGATGAAGGTTCTGTTGCTCCCTCTTGTTCTTTGAGGCTCTTAATACCTCCAAAAACTTAAGTGTGGAAGGGAAATATCACTTCTCAAAACAACAGCTTTTAAACCTTGTAGGGACTATCTCAAGCAAATGTCTGTAACAATCCTTCATCAGGTTTACCTGTTGCACTTGGGGTTTTCTAAGGCATGTATTGAGTGCGCCTTTGTGAACCAAAAAGCCATATGAGACTGGGAGGCGCAATTTTACATCACCAAGCACTGGAAGACTCAATGACAGGACTGCTCCAAGACAAAAGATTGGTCCCTATCTACATCCAGAAGTCTCAGGAGTCCTTCCAGAGGTAGGTCTTCATCTCAAAGTTGTTGGGTAAGTGGAAGAAAAAACACAAGAAATCTAAGTTGGACTCGGGCCCTTCCTGCTACCCTCCCTCTCCTGAGACGCCATGGGGGTGGCGCAGCACTTCTTGATCTCACTCTGCAATTCGATTGATGTAGCAGCCTATCGGGCACAACACGAGTTTCCTGGGCTGACTGCCGCTCTAAAACATATCGAAGAGTTCAGCGAGGCCTTGCTCAGACTCTTTGGATGCTTGCCAACTCCCTCTGGTGTGCCCTTGGGCCCAATGGAGCCAAGACGTCCTTCATCTCGAATAGCGTTGACACGTTCGCCCTCAGCGCCAGTTAGACCCCCTGAGCCCACAACCTGGTCACCTCCAACTCCATCTCTGGCGTGAAATCCATGCCAGCTCCTGGAATTTCGAACCCGATGCCGACTCCCATCGATGCATGAAGACAAGGTGCCTATTGTACTCTCTGACTCCAAGTTGGCACCTTTTCGACCTTGAGGCGCTGCTTCCTCCACCTGAGCCATCACAAGGGAGAACACATACTCTGCATTCCAGATTTTGCATGGATTCGGACCACCATTATGATGCAGGTGGGATCACTGACATAATATCGACGGACAGAATATCTACTAGCAAAAATATCGATAACAAAATATCGACAGACAGAATATCGAGTTTGTATCTACCAACAGGTAAGTACAAAAATATCGAGTACAAAATATCGTTTGCAAAAATATAGTTGATAAAAATATCGGCTTTATTCAAAACAGTGTTAAATTAAATTAATAGTAAAAATTAATTACTAAAATATACTTAAAAATACTTAAATTAACTTATAATATTTAAATAATTAATGAAAGTTATAAAAAAAATGTTTACAATCATATTTGTTAAAACATATATATATAGTAACATAATATAATTAAATAATATCCAATATTATTACCGTACGATAGCAGAGAGTGCAACAGTAGGGAAAGGGTTGGATAGCATAGGGGTAAAAATGACTATTCCCACTCCAGTGGGTGCAACAGTAGGGAAAGCGTTGGATAGCGTAGGGGTAAAAATGACTATTCCCACTCCAAATAGTGCAACAGTAGGGAGAGCGTTGGATAGCGTAGGGGTACAAATTACTATTCCCACTCCAAATAGTGCAACAGTAGGGAAAGCGTTGGATAGCGTAGGGGTTAAAATTACTATTCCCACTCCAGTAAGTGCAACAGTAGGGAAAGCGTTGGATAGCGTAGGGGTAACAATTACTATTCCCACTCCAGTGAGTGCAGCAGTAGGGAAAGCGTTGGATAGCGTAGGGGTAAAAATTACTATTTCCACTCCAGTGGGTGCAACAGTAGGGAAAGCGTTGGATAGCGTAGGGGTAAAAATGACTATTCCCACTCCAGTGGGTGCAACAGTAGGGAAAGCGTTGGATAGCGTAGGGGTTAAAATTACTATTCCCACTCCAGTGGGTGCAACAGTAGGGAAAGCGTTGGATAGCGTAGGGGTTAAAATTACTATTCCCACTCCAGTGGGTGCAACAGTAGGGAAAGCGTTGGATAGCGTAGGGGTAAAAATTACTATTCCAACTCCAAAGAGTGCAACAGTAGGGAAAGCATTGGATAGCGTAGGGGTAAAAATTACTATTCCCACTCCAAAAAGTGCATCAGTAGGGAAAGCGTTGGATAGCGTAGGGGTACAAATTACTATTCCCACTCCAAATAGTGCAACAGTAGGGAAAGTGTTGGATAGCGTAGGGGTTAAAATTACTATTCCCACTCCAGTGAGTGCAACAGTAGGGAAAGCATAGGATAGCAGAGTGGTAAAAATTACTATTCCCACTCCAGAGAGTGCAATAGTAGGGAAATTAAATACTTCATATATTATTTCAATAAATATAAATTAATATCTATAAAAAATGTATTGAAAGTAATTGCCAATTTAATATAATATAATAATTAATCAATTAAAATTACAAATTAAAATAAATTATTACAATTATTTACCTATTCATACAAATTATTTACAAATTAACAATTAATAATTTAACATTTGAAAATTAATTAACAATTAATTCAAATTAAATACAATTAAATAAATTGATTTATTTAATTAATTATACATAAATTACTTCCCACCCTATTTCCCTATAAACCCACAACCCACTACAGAAAATAAATTAGTAAAATTAACATAATTAGCAATTAATCAATTAAATAAAATTAATTGGCCATTCAAATTTAATTAATTACCCATAAAAAATGAATTAACAATTATTTCTAAAACCATACCAATAAATATTTTAACATATTTAATTAATTATAAATAAATTACTTCCCACCCAATTCCCCTATAAACCCACAACCCGCTACAGAAAATAAATTAGTAAAATTAACATAATTAGCAATTAATCAATTAATTAAAATTAATTGCCAATTAAAATTGAATTAATTACCAAATATAAATGAATTAACAATTAATTAAATAAGAATACCAATAAATAAATTGACATATTTAATTAATTATAATTAAATGACTTCCCACCCTATTCCCCTATACACCCACAACCCGCTACAGAAAATAAATTAGTAAAATTAACATAATTAACAATTAATCAATTAATTAAAATTAATTGCCAATTAACATTTAAATAATTACCAAATATAAATGAATTAACAATTAATTAAAAAAGAATACCAATAAATACATTTACATATTTAATTAATTATAATTAAATTACTTCCCACCCTATTCCCTTATAAACCCACAACCCGCTACAGAATTAAATTACGCAAAAATTAAAAATACAAATTTCATTAATTAAAATAAATTATAACATAAATACACACTTTTCACACATATAATAACATAAAAAACACTATAAAAAATTCGATATTATTAAAAATTCGATAATTTTAATAACCTATATTATATACTTCGATATTTTAACTGTCTATATTTTTAACATTCGATATTACATTAATTACCTTAAAAACGATATTTTTGATGTCTATATTCTGTCTAGTCGATATTTTGTCCATTCTATATTTGAAACTCGATATTATGTCCATTCCATATTTTGTAGTCGATATTTTGACTGTTTACCATGCAGGTGATGAGATAGGTCAGCCATACCTGAAGGAGAATTGGTACGATGAGTTACAAGAGGTTAGTGGCCTTCTAGCTCCCCCGAGTCGGGGCACCTCTCACTCCCTGATCCTGCCACTGAGGAGACCACTTCGTACAACTTGGTAATGCGTGGGATGGCAGACGTCCTTGACCTTCAACTCCTCACCTTATAGGTCAAGACCAATGTTCAATCAGATGTCCTTTGGCGGGACAAACATCCACTGAGACTCTCTTACCCTTCAATGAGGCGCCCTTATAAATACTTTGTTGGGGGGCATGGGTCAAACCTTAGTCTGCCCCAGGCAACCTCCAGATTGCACAACGCCATTGTCCAGTGACAGGTAACCATGCAGTTTTATCTCAGCCCTGAAAGATTGGTGGTGCAGGCATGTGGGCATGCAAGACTTACCCCCAACATGATTCCAACTACACCCCCCTGATTGGAAGTCTAAAGGGTGGAGATGTTTCTCATCTGGGCGATACAAAAGGGGATGATGGACGGAGCGTTTGAGCAAATCAAACACTCACCCCCAGTCAACTGATCTGGGTTTAATCCATCACCATTCTTTAGCCCACTCAGCCACCCCATTTCAGACATGGCTATATGAAAATCAGTCTGACCCTGTGCCTCATGGGAACAGTCCAGCCCGAACTGCCAAGCCATGTCTTCCATGGACCGGAAACAAGCATCCTGGGACCGGTTTTGGATTCATAATCCTCTTCAGCCAGGCTATCTTGAATCCAGTGGCCAAGTGAGCAAGGGACTCACGTCTGAGCATACCCTGCCACACTTAGGGCGAACAAAGCAATACAAAAGAGGATGATGGACGGAGCGTTTGAGCAAATCAAACACTCACCCCCAGTCAACTGATCTGGGTTTAATCCATCACCATTCTTTAGCCCACTCAGCCACCCCATTTCAGACATGGCTATATGCAAATCAGTCTGACCCTGTGCCTCATGGGAACAGTCCAGCCCAAACTGCCAAGCCATGTCTTCCATGGACCGGATACAAGCATCCTGGGACCGGTTTCGGATTCATAATCCTCATCAGCCAGGCTATCTTGAATCCAGTGGCCAGGTGAGCAAGGGACTCACGTCTGAGCATACCCTGCCACACTTAGGGCGAACACATCGATACAAAAGGGGATGATGGATGGAGCGTTTGAGCAAATCAAACACTCACCCCCAGTCAACTGATCTGGGTTTAATCCATCACCATTCTTTAGCCCACTCAGCCAACTCATTTCAGACATGGCTATATGTAAATCAGTCTGACCCTGTGCCTCATGGGAACAGTCCAGCCCGAACTGCCAAGCCATGTCTTCCATGGACCGGAAACAAGCATCCTGGGACCGGTTTCGGATTCATAATCCTCATCAGCCAGGCTATCTTGAATCCAGTGGCCAAGTGAGCAAGGGACTCACGTCTGAGCATACCCTGCCACACTTAGGGCGAACAAAGCGATACAAAAGGGGATGATGGACGGAGCGTTTGAGCAAATCAAACACTCACCCCCAGTCAACTGATCTGGGTTTAATCCATCACCATTCTTTAGCCCACTCAGCCACCCCATTTCAGACATGGCTATATGCAAATCAGTCTGACCCTGTGCCTCATGGGAACAGTCCAGCCCGAACTGCCAAGCCATGTCTTCCATGGACCGGAAACAAGCATCCTGGGACCAGTTTCGGATTCATAATCCTCATCAGCCAGGCTATCTTGAATCCAGTGGCCAAGAGAGCAAGTGACTCACGTCTGAGCATACCCTGCCACACTTAGGGCGAACAAAGTGATACAAAAGGGGATGATGGGCGGAGCGTTTGAGCAAATCAAACACTCACCCCCAGTCAACTGATCTGGGTTTAATCCATCACCATTCTTTAGCCCACTCAGCCACCCCATTTCAGACATGGCTATATGCAAATCAGTCTGACCCTGTGCCTCATGGGAACAGTCCAACTCGAACTGCCAAGCCATGTCTTCCATGGACCGGAAACAAGCATCCTGGGACCGGTTTCGGATTCATAATCCTCATCAGCCAGGCTATCTTGTTTCTCATCTATCAGCTTGGCCCTTTGATTTGTTACACGTCAGCTGCTCCATGGGGCACTCATCCCATGCCCTTCGGGATTCTGTGGCTCAAGTTCTCCCAGGTGTTCCTGAAGATCTGCGACCTGTCTTCACCCAGGCCAGCTATGATGCGAGCAAGTTCCCAATTTGTTGTGGTTTAGACACCAGCAATTTCATCAGGCGGCCCATTGGTACTAGTGTTGCCTTTTCCCCCCATGCTTAATGGTGGTCCAGCAATTTTTCAGTGTATGTTTAGTCATTCCTCATGGACATGCTCTTAAATTGAATTCACTGGTTTGGGGACAAGACTGATTCCGCTCTCTGGCAGTTCAAGGCAAGCAAGGCAACGACACACTCCCTGGGCCTGTCCGCTTCAACTCACCAGTTGCATTAGCCCTGCCACTCCTTTTACAGCTTCAGCAAAGATGCCCCAGCCAGCCTATCCAACCTCCACAAACTGCCCAGCAGTTTTGTGGCCAAGGCCATGGTGCCCATGGCCCCAGCCATCAAGGGAACTCCCAGTCAACTAACCCAGCAGTCCAATCTGCCAAACCCGTTTAGCGTACCCTTAGTGGAGCACAGGATTCAACCATTCTTGCCAGTTTGGGAGGCCCTAACATTAAAGAGGTGAGTTCTTCAAATCGTTTGGCAGGGATATGCTCTACCTTTCATTCTTCCACTGTCATACCTTCCACTGTCCCCCCCCCACCCCCAGCAACTGAAGGAGGACCTTATCTCCATTTTGTGGTAGAAAGTGCAAGCCCAAAGAGGCTATTGAGAGAGTGCCCACGGGATGTCTATTTCGACATACCCATCCTGCAGACACATCAGACCTACCTGCGGTTTGTGATGGTACAGGAGCTTTTTCAGTTCACTCTGCTCCCCTGTGGTCTCACTAGTTCCCCTCAGGTGTTCCCAAAAGTGATACTAGTAGTGGCAGCACACCTTTGGAGGTTAGGTTCACCAGTCTTCCACTACCTCGTTGGCTATCTGTTGAAGGTGGACTTGTCCGAGACTTTTGTCAACCACCTCCAGACTAAGATGAACCTCCTGTCATCCTTTGGGTACAGTATGAGCATGCTGAAGACACACCAGACTCCTTCTCAGACTCCTCCCTTCATCTGAGTCATTCTGGACATGGTTCAGTTTTGTGTCTTTCACCTGGGAAAGAGAGTCTAGTACATTCAGACTATAATCCCGGTCTTTCAGCATCGGTCCTAGATTTCAGTGAGGGTGACTCTGAGGTTGCTGGGACCGAAGTCCTCCTGCATTCTGATGGTGAAGTACACCAGGTGGCATAAACAGACTCTGCAGTGAGATCTAAAATCTCAGTGGACCCAACATCAAGCACACCTCACCGACAACATTCCGATTTCGGAGGAGATTGCAAAAGATCCACAGTGGTGGTTACTGTACCTCCGTTGGGTCAGCAGCAGACACATCTCCCTTTCCCATCTAGAGCTGACATTGGTAATCGATTCATCGCTTCTTGGTTGTGGTGGCCATCTGGGAGAGGTGAGGAACCGAAGCTGCTGGTCTCAAGCGGAGTTCCAGCTCCATATCAGCCTTCTGGAACAAAGGGCCATCCGCTTGGCATCACAAGCTTTCCCTCTATCCATCATTGGGAAGCTGATACAGTGCTTACGGACAGCACCACTGGTACTACAACAAGCAGGGTGGGGAGCGATCACGGACCTTGTGCTAGGAGATCTTATGCCTCTAGAAATGACTGGAACACCAAGGATTTTCCTGGTGGTAGACAGGATAATTGAATGCCAGGGCAGATGAGCTCAGCTGTCTGCACCTTGCAGATCACGAGTGGCAGATACATCCGTAGGTAACACAATGTCTATTCCATGCATGAGGGGAACTTTTGGTGTTTTGTCGCCGGCTGGAATGCGGAGTGTCAGTGCATCTGTGAGTTGGCGTTTCCATGACTTCTCTCACTCTGAGACACGCCTTGCCTCAATGACTCCTGTATGCCTTTTTGTCAATGCCACTCCTGTCCCAGTTCTCAAGAAAATCAGGACCGACTGGGTCCAAGTCATCCTAGTGGTCCCAGACTGGACACCCAGAGTAGGGTATGCAGATCTCCTTGGCTTGAGCATCTTACCCCGATTGGCCTGTCCCACTGGGAGGATCTTCTGGTGCAGCAGCAGGGCAGGGTTCTGTCTGGGCCTTCTCAATCTCCACCTTCATGCTTGGAGAATGAGAATGGACAGCAGAACACCTTTGGCCTTTCTCCAAAGGTGGGTGATGTCATCTTGGCAGCCAGGCATCCTTCTGCAAAAACTGTATACGCCTGTGGTTAGGATACATTTGTGTCTTGGTGTGGTACTCCGCTGATGGACCCCTCCAAGCACAGTTATCTGACGTTTTGTTATTTGTTTTGTCTCCAGCTTGGCAAAGCTTAGCTCTGGGCACAGTTAAAAGATACCTTTCAACTCTTTCGGCTGCTTAATGGTGCTGAATCAGCCCTCACTGTTTAACTCTACAGTTTTTATTTTATTTTTGAAAGGTTTACAACATTTATTTCCTCCCTCTCCCTTTATCATGCCACAGTAGCACCTTAACTTGGTCCTCACATTTCTGTGTGCACTCCCTTTGAGCCAGTTCACAGCTGTTGCATTCGACTTCTCACCTTCAAGACTGTTACTAATCTCTATAACATTGGCAGCATGTAAGTGAGCTTCAAGCTCTCTGTGCCAATCCGCTGTACACAATGTTCTTCCCTGACCAGCTGCTTTGTGGACACAGGCAATTTGTGATGTTGTTCCATGCCAGTCAAAACATCACCTTTTTGGGATTCTATGCTTCACCACACCCCTCTAAGGAGGAGCGATTCCACCATTTGGTCCCCAACAGAGCTCTAAGCTTTTATATTGATTTTACCAAAGAACACTGAGTGGACAATCAGCTCTTTTTGGAGTTCTCTGGAATGAAAAAAAGGCAAGGCTGTGCAGACAAGAACCATCTCCCGCTGGATAGGGCTCTGCATTAAGTTCTGCTACACACTGGCAAAGAAGCAACCTCTAAAAGACTGTATGCACATTGTACCAGGGCCAAAGCTGCTACCACTGCATTGGCACACGGAGTCCCTGTCCTGGACATTTTCCAGGTGGCTTCATGGGCGCCCATCTATACGTTCATGAAGTACTGTTGTCTGAACAGTCAGGTTTGTTGAGAGGGTCCTGCAAGACTTTCCGGTTTTAGTTCATTCCCAGACCCACCACCAGATAGGTGATACTGTTTTGGTATCTATACAAAAAGTGAGGAATCTGTTGCTTGAAATTTGTATCAGAACAAAAACGTACTTACCTTGGGTAAGGCTCTTTCTGGTAGAGACTGTATCTAGCCGCAGGTTCCTTACCAACACTCACATTCTCCCCGTTCTGTGATTCGACTCTATCCATTAATAATAACCCAAGTGTAGTAATCTGCACAATTGTCACACTGCAAAATAGATATAAAAATGGGAACCCAAAACCCATTGTTGTTTGTTGTTGTTGTTTCTTCTACCATGGAGGGGTATTCTGCAAGTAAGTCATGGATCACTGCACAAAAAGGGTTGGTTTCGCACTGACTGCCAACACCCCAGAGGCAAGGAAACAGTACCTGAGTGCGATCTGAAAGAGGAATTACGAGGCAGTCCTGGGTGCCAGGACATTCTGCCTATTAGAGAGGAAAGGAAATGCCAAACCTGCAAGAGGAACATATGTAACTGACCGTGGTGCTGCCAAATCGGGAATGCGATTTTCACCACTTAAATATGTTGTACCTGCCAAGGCACCTGGAGCAGTGTGCTTCAGAGGTTGCACCTGCTTGTGGCCTGTGTACACTGTGAAAGCAGCACTGTCTTTAGGTCAGGACCAGACCTGAAGACTTGGGGCCATTGGTATAAAGAGTTGTAATGTTTGCAAGCCCTCTGAATCAGCAAATCATGGGGTTTACAACTGCAAAATCTAATTTTCCTATGTACGCCTTTAGCAATTCAGAAATGTTTTTCTGATTCACTAAATGTGTTTAGAAATGGATACAGTATTTGCAGTGGGCATGTTGTAGGTGTCCCTTCCAAATACCAAATTGGTATGCCATATTTCAATGTTTTGCGACCAAAATCTGGTCACAAAACATTGATAATTTACAGACTCCTCAAAGTAGTTGCTAACCCGTTTACAAAAGGAAAATGGTGGCCTTGTGCACACTTCCCTTTTGTGAATGTAAAAAAAAGTTTTTTTAAGAGGAGGCAGGGGTCCACCTTGCCAGTGTCAAAAAAACGTTTCTTTTTATCTGGATCCCACTTTCCTTTAAGGAAAGGCTGCATAAAAAAATTAAATATATATATATATATATATATTCACTGAAAAAACCATAGGTTTCACACACGTTATAGTTAGGAATTAGCATTTAAAAAAACCTTGCAAATTCATTGAAAAAACTATAGGTTTCATATCAGTTATAGTTAGCTGGACAATTTACTCATACAAAACCATTGAAATTCCCAAGTTATAGTTAGTTGTACTCACTATAACTGGCGCGCCCGCAATGCACTGCTAATGACGTCACATATTACATCACTCATGACATAGTCAGTGACATCACTCATGACATCACTGATGACATCTCACCAAATGACATTACAAATCTCGCAAGGGTACGTCGCACGTGCACGCATCGTGAGAGCTCCGTCCGCGCACCGTAAATGCTTCGAGCGCTTACCCCCAAAAGTTTTATAAACTTAAACACGTTATATCTACGTATTTATTGTACAATGTAAAAGTACACATTATGTGGGATAATAAAGAAAATGTTTATTTAAAACTTATAAAGACTGTATATTACTTTATTAAAGCAATTACGAATCTCGCGAGGGTGCGTCCCACGTAAGCGCATCGTAAGATGACGTAAGCGCTCCGTAAATAAAACGTAAACGCATCGCGAGATTACGTAAGCGCTCCGTAAACGCTCCGTGAGCGCACCGTAAGATGACGTCCAACCATGTGACCTCAAAACAAGACATTTGATTGGTTTATAATACTTCCTACTCCAATTGTAGAAAGACCCCTCCCATGTTCATCATTCTTCTTTGGCTTTCAGAGAAGCAACATCTTTTTTCTACAGCTCCTGGCTTGAGAAAATTCTTTGCAAATGGCTCAAAGAGAAGAGTCTGAACATTCTTCTTCAGAAGAATTTGTTGAAGAGGACCCCCGCCCAACCAAGAAAAAGGAGTCCATAGTGTGGAAGTTTTTTACCTTTCCAGAAGGTTTAAAGAAAGTGAATGCACCGCATGTCACATGCAAAATCTGTGACATGGTATTGTCTAGAGGCAATCCAAATAAAAAGTACTCTTTTGGGAGTTATAGCATGGAACGCCATGTCAAAAACATGCACCCCAACAATTGGGTTAGAGCTGTGGTGTGAAGATCACAGGAAAACCAGGACTCTGCTCCAAGCACATCAAGGGCAGCACCACCACCACCAATACCAACAAACCTGATTCCAAATATACAGCCTGAATTTAAGAATTTAGTGGTTCGTTGCATGCATTGCAACCAACTAATTTCTTATGGTCAAGAGTCCATAGAAGTCATTCTGGAAAAGAACAGGAGGCACAACTGCTCCAAATAATTTTTTATAATTCCTTGTTCCTGTTGAACAATTGTTTAAAAAGTTCATTTTTTCTTCGTTTTTCAAGCAAACCAAAAACAAACAAAAAATAGTTATTTTTAGAACTACCTCTACTGGTCAAAAAAAGAACTCAATTTCTATGTTTGTATGTAAAAGTTTGTCATAGTGAATGTCTAGTGCAAAACTATAAGTATGTGGTACAGCATGAATCTATAGGGTGTTTACCTATAGTATACTGTAGTACTTCCAAAGCACTGAAATGTAGCATATGTATATAAATATGTTACAACTCTATGCTTCAATTTGCACTATTAGTGAAAGTGCATGGGTGAATTTATATGTATTAAGGGCAGTTTTATAATCCCCTTGTGTGTCTTTTACACAACTGTTGCATCACATTTGTGATGCAGCAGTGCTACAAAAGATGCACCATAAAGTATGGTTTTTACAATCTGATGTACTTGCAAGGTGCATCATATTGTAAAACAATGCACCAAAAGAAGGATTTCCTGCATACATGGGGAATGTTCAGATGCAGGAACGCCTTCTAAAAGTGAATAAGTAAAATTTATAATATTTCATTCAGTCACTTTTACACTTATACTATGTAAAAATCCTGCACCTGTTGGCAAAAGAAAGCAAAGGGGAGTAAGCGAAAGTCAGTAAAAAAGGGAAGGGGTGTGAGAAACACAGGAGGAAGGCTTAGTGACAGTTAAGAAATGGATAAGAGGGTGAGGGAAGGGGAATAAGGGCGAAGAAAAAAAATTAAGAGAGAGGGAAAGTGAGTGAGGGAGAGAGGAGGAGTGGTAGAAAGAGAGAGGAAAGAAGATGAAGTGTAAGGAAGAGACAGGGAGAGAGAGGGAGAGCAAGGCACTGAGAAAGAGTGAGGCAGGTATTCAGGCACAATAAGAGAGTGATGACAAACTTTTTTTGTTTCTCATACTTACCTTATAAATAATGAAAACTAAGTAAACGAGAGACAAGTATTTATGGAAAGAGAGAAAAGAAAATGAAAAATAGACAAGAGAGACGTAGACAGTGAAATAGACAAACACAAGAAGACTGAGGGAGTATGAAAGAGTAAAACACTTAAACTTACTAAAACAGAGGAAGAGATTTAGAGACGGATGGAGAAAAGGAGAGTGATGGAGAGAATAAAGGAAGGGGACTGAGCAAAAGGGAGTAAAGGAGTGAAAAAAGTGGAGTTACTGAAGATCAGCGAGGGATGATGTAATAGAAATATAGTAATGGGGGAGTGAGAAGAGATTGAGCGGTAAAGCAACACAAGGTAGTGATTGAGGAAAAAGAGACTTAGAGAGATAGATGGAGGAAAGAAGAGTGAGGGAGGTAATAAACGAAGGGAATTGAGCGAAAGAGAGTGAGGAAGTAAAATAGGTTGAGTGAGTGAAGGTGACTGAGGGATGATG
The DNA here is from genome assembly GCF_964261635.1 of Lissotriton helveticus. Classification (NCBI taxonomy): domain Eukaryota; kingdom Metazoa; phylum Chordata; class Amphibia; order Caudata; family Salamandridae; genus Lissotriton; species Lissotriton helveticus. The sequence continues at coordinate 528,528,901 of NC_136072.1, forward strand.
TTATGGAAAGAGAGTAAGGGGGAGTGAGAAGATACTGAGGGATAGAACAAGACAAAGGTAGTAATAGAGGAAGATAGGAAAGATAAGTAAGGGACAGAGAGAGAAAGAGGTAGTTGGACAAGGTGAGTGAGAGTGAACAAGGGGTACTGATAGTGACAGAAAGACTGTAAAGAAAAATGAAGGGAAGTAATGAGAATGAGTAAAGGAGAGTAAAATGAGTAAAGTAAGGGGAATAAGAGAGAGATTAAAGAATGAGAAAGAGAGAAAGAGAAGTAAGAGAGTGATGAAAAAGTATTTTTTGTTTGTCACACTTACCTTATAAACAATGACAAATTAATAGTATATTTCTTTAAAAAGTATACTACCTGTGGAAGAAAAGAAAAAATTGAGTTATAATATATATTTCATAATACAAAAGAAAGTAGGAGTGAATGAAACAGAAAGTGAAAGAAAGGAAGGGTGAGGGAGAGAGAGAGAGGGAGAGAATGTGTAGTGTATAAATGAATAACTAAAATGACTGAGTGAAGGAGAGGAAGGGACTGAGGGAATGAGTGTGGAAAGGAGAGTATGGTGAGTGAGGAAAGGAGAGAATGATGAGTGAGGAAAGGTGAGACAAACGGTGACTAAAAGAAAGGGACTAAGTGTAGGGGAGTGAGTTAAGGGGAGTGAAAAAGTAAGGGACGGGCACTAAGGGAAAGAGAGTGAAGGAGGGTGAGTGAGAGAAGGGGAGCGGGGCAGAGACAGGGAAGGAGTGTAAGGGACGGACAGAGGGACATAGAGTAGGGTAAGGGGAGTGAAGGTTAAGAGAAGTGGAGTGATGGTGACGGAAGGGGTATGAAGATGATAAAAGGGAGATAAGTGAAAGTGAGAAGTGGGGAGTGAGGGAGAGAGAAATTGAGTGAGGGAATGGAGGGACTTAGGAAAGCGTAGTTAGGGAAGGAGACTGAGGATTTAAATGAGTGAAGAAGAGTGAGGGAGAGTGAGGGAAAGAGAGTGGAAAAGACAAGAGGGGTGAGATAGAAACAGGAGGAAATGTAGTGGGGGAAGGGGAGTGACGGTGAGTAAACGGCAATGACAGTTAGAGAAAGGGTATAAGGGTGAGGGAAGGAGAATGAGGGAGAAAGACAAGGACAGCAACTAAGTGAGAGGGAGTGAGGTGGTTAGACTGAGTGATACAGAAGAAGAGAGGGAGGGAAAAATGGAGTGAAGGGGAGTGGGGGACTAAACGAATGGGAGTTACCAAAAGTGAATGAGGAAAGTGAAGTAAGGGAAGAGGACTGACGGATGGAGTGAGGGAAAGAGAGTAAGGGGGAGTGAGAGAATAGATACAGGTGAAAGAGAATAGGAGTGATGCACAGAGATGAGAATATGTAGTAGGAGAAGATGAGTGAGAGTTACTGAAGGGCAGTGACAGGGAGGGGAAAAGAAGCATATTAGGAGAGGAAACAGTAGTGAGCGAGAGAGAAGGATTTATGGAAAGAGAGAGGAAAGAAAAGAAAGAGTGGTGGAGAGAGAGGGAGACTGTGAGAGATAAACAGAGGGAGAGTAAAGAAGTGTGAAGGAGTAAATCAGTTATACTGACTGAGATAGAGGAAGAGACTTAGAGACGGATGAAGGAAAGGAGAATAAGGGAGAGAATAAAGGAAGGGGAGTGAGTAAAAGGGAGTGAAAGAGTGAAAGCAGTGGAGTGACTGAAGGTCAGTGAGGGATGATGAAATAGAAAGAGAGTAAGGGGGAGTGAGAACAGATTGAGCGATACAGCAACACAAGGTAGTGATTGAGGAAGATAGGAAAGAGAAGTGAGAGACAGGCAGTGGAAAGAGAGAGTTATACAAGGTCAGTTATGGTGAGGGAAGAGTACTTTTTGAGAGAAAAGGAGTGTAGAGGTGAATGAAGGGCAATAATGACAACGAGAATAGGAGAGTAAGATCAGTAAAGGAAGGTTAGTAAGAGAGAGATTAAAGAATGTGAAAGAGAGAAAGAAAAGTAAGAGAGTGATAAAAAAGGATTTTCTGTTTGTGAAACTTACCTTATCAATAATGACAACTTTAGAGTTTATTTTCTTTTAAAAATATACTATCTATGGAAGAAAAGAAAAAATTGAGTTATAATATATATTCCATATTACAAAAGAAAGTATGAGTGAAAAAAATAGAAAGGAAAAGAGAGGAAGGATGACAGAGAGAAATAGAAAGAGAGTAAGTGAAATACAAAGAGAGGTAGAGTGTGTGACTGAAAGGAAATGAAGTGGTTAGACTAAGTGAGAAAAAGAAAGAGAGTAAGAGGGAAATGGAGTGAAACAAGTGAGAGACTCAAGGTATGAAAATTAGCAAAAGACATTGAAGAAAGGGGAATAAGGAAAAGGGATTGATAGATGGAGTGAGCGAAACAAAATAAGTGAAACTTAGGAAATAGGAGCAGGAGAAAGGGAATGCCAATGATGAACAGAGAAGAAAATATGAAATGATAAAATATGACTTAGATTGAGTGAAAGGCAGTGATAGTGACAGAAGTGATAGAAGGGTGAAGAAAGAGAGAAAGATAAGTAAGAGATTGTTAAAAAAGTTTTCTTTGTTTGTCGTACTTACCTTATAAATATAATATCTGTGGAAGAGAAGAAACAATTCAATTATAATGTATATTTCGCAATATAAAAGACAAAATAATTTGTACAATATTTTAATTATTTTATTTTGCTGTTCTCAGAATGTATTGAATTTCACTTAAAACAGTGAGTGCAATACTACTAATCATATGACAGCGGGCAAAAAAACACAATCAAAAAGATTGTGTTTAACAAAACCCATACAACATTTGAATACATAATGTAAATATTCGAAAAAAACATATCTTAAATGTTTTTCTCTAATTCGCAATTTCTTGTTTAAGTATGCTACATCTCCAACAATCACAAAGTAATAAAACAATATCACTTATTTTTTATACCGTCTAAATAAACTTCCATACAAGCATGTTCTAACAACTTATCCCAAAGTAGTCATTTTGTTCTGAGATACTTCTCCTCACGGCCAAATAGTATGTGTAAAGTCCTTAGTTTTCAAATTACTTAATTGTACTCTTAACCTTTCTTTTCCCGACCTTTAGAATCAAAAGTTCCAACGTGTTCTCTACCATGTAACATTAGTAAAACCTCTACCTGATGCTATCACTATCTCAAATACAAGTTTTTTTAAATAATTTGGTCACCCTCACTCACAAACTAATTCTGAACAATAGAGTATTCTTTGTTTAACAACAGTAATCTTCCTTTTTTTTTTGTAAGACGTTTATTAATATTCCAAAGTGCAGTACATATAGCGTAGCCTACAACCCTTAGGGCCGGCCGCAACTTGAGGATGCATGTGAAGGACATAGGAGCGTAAGTGTCAAATATGTGGTCACACATCGGTTACCAAACGTTGCAGGTCATTAACAGTAATCTTCGCTTTATAGGCGCTCCTATGTACAATGTGTCTTCAAAAACCGTCTTGTTTTATTAAGTATAAGAAAAACATTTCAACTCTGTAAACTGGACATTTCTCATCGGTGTGTCCCATTTTGTCGGCTGTATCACCAAAGAAAATTTCAGCAGCTGTGTTTCCGAACCCAGAAAGATCGCGCATAGACCTTAGCTGCATGTCAATAGTGTGGATGCAATTGAAATTCGTGTGCGGCCTACCTTTGCCACGAGGTACTCCACCCACTAAGGGACAGCAGAGCCTCACATCTCATCCCTCCATTGTGTGGTGTTTCGCGCGAGTAGCGTTATGGCCTGTCAGTTAGCTGGAGAGATGTGGCCCACATTAGTCCTCTTGTCTGAGTCGGTGTTCATGTGTGCCTCCTGGCTTATAAACTATGTATGGGAGGCAAGAGTCCCTAACAGTTAAACGGGGGTGGTTGTATGGGAGGGGGGGTTGTGGGGAGGGAGAGTGCATCTAAGGGAGCAACGCCGTGAAGGGCGGCCAGTAAGACATTGCAACAGTTCGGTTCGTCGTTGCGTCTGTAGGTGGACATCTATCCGGTCCACCGGGTAGCGTATCGGACGTGTGGTGTGTGCAGTTGTCAGTTTTCTGGGCAGCTGAGGAGGTGGCAGTCCCCACTGTTCTAGAAACGCCTCACATCCAGCGCTCCTAATGTGCGAATGTCGCTGGGGGGGGGGGGGGGGGGGGGGGGAAAGCACTATCTGCGCATCTAGCGTACCGTCCCAGAGCTGCGCAATTGGAAACTGCCGAACAACAGTAATCTTCCTAGGCCAATTAATTTTCCTAAAATTTGGGTTGCAAAAACACTAGGTAAGAATTTGGTAAGTCAAAAGGCAAACGTTTTTTAAAAGTCAATTGAGTATCATTACAGTGTGTCCAGCCCTTTGGAGATTTTAAATAAGCTGTGTAATGTCCTGATGTCGTAGAAGGACCATCATGGAAGATAATTGCTACAGTTACAAAAGTTCTTTCAGAAATTGATAGTTGAGAAGCCACAAAATTTGTTTCTGAGTTACATTGAGAACAGACCATGTTTTGATTTGCTTCTCTAACTAGATTATTGAAAGACACTGCTTTACAGTCTGGTAATGTTAAATATATAAATCTTTCAGTGTGTATGTCAGTACTACTTGAAAACGAACAATTGTCGCACTCTTATTGCCATTTATAAGAAAGGCCAAAAAGACTATCAATATCTACACCTTCATCTTGTAAAACAGCAAGCATATACATTAGAAATTCCTGACAATCTTGCTGAATATTCTGAGAAAATTGATTTAGTCCAGCACATATGTCTAAAACATTTCGAATATCAGAAACATTTTCTATTTTAGTGTTATCACTGCTACATTTCCCAAACACAGAATTCAATAAACAACAAAATGTTTGCTCCCGATTTTCAACAATCTGTTGCTGTAAAGATTCAAGAAAAAAACATTAACCACTACATTTGCATAGCAGTTGACACCAGAACTGTTTTCAAACTGAAATCCAACAACCTCTTCAGTAGTATCCTTTTTCTTTTTGCTTCCAATCACAGGTTCATCTACTTTTTTTCTTTTCTCTACCACTTCACTACGTTTTTTCTCATATCTTCTTTTTCGTCCTACCACACGCTTTTCAATTAAAGGATATTGAGGTAAACTTGGAACATATTCTCTTCCTAACCTGTTATACTCCTTCACACAATTTAGATCTGCACTAATCTTTGTCTCATCAAAATCAATCAGATACAATCCAGGTAAAGTTCTAACTCAAGATAAAGCAACATAGGCCATACCCTCTTTGAACACAGTACTTCCAATATTTACCAAACCACTATCTACACTTAAACCTTGAGATTTATGAATAGTCACCGCATATGCCAAACAAACAGGAAACTGTTTTCGTCGAACATATAAATCTTTCACAAGCAAAAATCGATTTGAACAACGACTGACTTGTTCTACCTCTTCAATTCCATCAAATTTGATTTTTAAAAATTCAATCTCATCTCTATTTGGATAATTCACAAAACCAACAACATTACCCATTGCTCCATTCACCAAACCTCTTTCCACATGTAAATTTCTTCGTAAAATAATCCGACAATTTAAACATACATACAGATTCTTTTCTAAACCAGCAGTTTTAGATATTGATTTCTCTAAAGAATCCAATTTTAACTTCAACCTTTCTGACAAAATAATAGTACTTCCTTCATGCTCTATTCTATCTTTAGCTTCCAGTTTCTTAATTTCTTGATTTTCTAACTTTAACATTTTTTCATTGAAGATTGAACATTCTTGTAGAGTTGGCATCAAGCATATAACTGACTTATCTTCTGCCACTTTACTATATATATTCTCTGCCACATCACTTTCATTTGGAAACAAATTTGAAAGTAATCGTGCCTGTAAAGTTTCTTTGACATGTTCACTTAGTTTTCCAATTCTTATATCTTTAAGAATATTTCCATAATCAGCATCCTTTGCCTGTCGCATATTTTGAATGAGTTCTGTATATTTGAAATGCGACCATATATTAACATTTCCAATACTTCCCAGGCACTTTCGGGTGTCTTCATGTGTAACTGTTTTACATACTGGCTGTCCTTTCACAGGAGTTAGCTGCAGTAGATGTCCAAAAACAATGACGTGTTTCCCTCCAAATAACACATCATACTCTGTTTTAAGGATTTGTTGCATTCTTAAATGCACAAAGGCAAGCATTACATTTGATACCATGCTTACCTTATCAATAATGAGAAGTTTAATTTTTTTAAGGACTCTGTAAACTTCACAACAAGCTTCTCCAGATAGCTTGTGGTATTCTAATTTATTTTCATGTTCTACTGGCAGCATCAATAAACGATGTAAAGTAATCCCTTTAATGTTGTGTGCTGCCAATCCAGTTGGAGCAGTGACAACACAGGAGAGTGACGACTCAGTTCTTTGCTGTAGATATGTTGCAATTCCTTTAATTAGAAAACTTTTACCAGTTCCGGCTTCTCCACTCACGTATAGTCGGACAGGTTGAAATGACATACATGAGCATTCTTTTTTGTCATGACGTAAACCATGCTCAATCTGCTCTGTCACTTCATCATATATTTGTTTTTGCTCAAGATTTAGTTGTTTTTCCAATTCTTCTAAGTTTATTACATCCTCTTGAGCTTGTTCCATGGCTCTTTCCACCTCATCCATGGCAGTGGTGCTTCATTTTGGATAATTGGTTGCCCTAGTGGATCTTGACTCAATGAAGCAGAACTTTGACTGTCTTGAGAACTGTCTCTAGCGATCTCCACTGCAATTGTTGCTTCTTGCTGTATTTCGTCGTTCTACATTTGCAGATACTTACTAAAAACAGGACATTCTATACTATTTTTAGATGCGTTGAATGAATTTTCATAACTGTTAAAGTCTCCAAGTAGTTCCTCTTCTGTACGCCATGGCTTAAAGAGTTGCAAAAGAGCTAAATAGTAAAATTCCCTTTTGTCAGGAGTTTCGCAACTCAGTTTTTGGTGATTAATCAAATGTCCTTTTCTTTGTTTCACCAGACATCCTTCACATCCAAACACAGCATATACACCTTTATCGATATCTTCTGTAATATTCCTTTTAAAAGTGTAGCTTTGCAGTACTTCATACAGACAAACGTTTTCAAGCTGATTACTTCTATTTGTATAGTATGTATCCAACATGTTTGTCTTCAGAATGTCTGTACTGTTTGGTTCTTTCTCTGCTAAATATTCAATTTCTTGAACAGGTTTCAAAACTCGGTTTCGTGTTTTTGCAAGACCTAAACTCACCCAAATGATTGTTCTAGATTTCGCATATAGACTTGCAGATGATAATCGATCAGAACATTCATATGCTCCAATTTCTCAACAAGACAACATCTTTAAACTGTAGCTATACAATTTCTTACTTAGGCTCTTTTCATGAGAAATTTCTTCCCACATTTCCTTTAGTTCCGTCTTTTCAGATTTGGTGATGTAAGACGTTACATATCGAGCCACAGCAATAGAGTTGTCTGCAACATATTGAATATCCATGTTAGCATTCCACATGGACAAAATGACTTGGTTATAGTCATTTATGTATTTGGACTCTTCACTTCTTAAATTGTATGTATTTTTGGTGATCTTCTTGTAACAGTATGTCGCAAAGATGACATAAAATTGTTCACTCTTCCTTTTGAAATTACTGGTCGTGGAAATCCAAAACGACATTTGGTATAGAATTTATCCTTTGATTTGAACTTTAGTCGACAGTATTTGCCACAACGATGGCTTTGAAATCGTAAGACTTTTCCTCTTAAGTCCTTATCTTTTGTACTTTTGGGTATATCACATGTTGCATATTCTTCAATGAAAGACATTACAGTGTCATCTGAGTCTGTTCCAAATTTGGGAGCATCTTTGATCCATAATAGCATATGAATATGAGGAGCACCTCTCGCTTGATACTCTTTTCTCCAGAAGAAATCCAGAATCTCGCCAAGAGGAGGATTTTTTTTGTTTGTTATAAATGAAATCATACCTTCAAATCTATGATTAAAATACCTGCATACATTAACTGGATCCAAAGAGCACAGTTCTCCAGGTGTCTTGTACACTATATTTTCTATGTTTGCATTTGCCTCTCGAAGAAATTCAAGTAAATCTTCCCAAGCATACTCAGCACAGCTTAGAGTAAGAAACCATGTAGGAGCTCCTAAGTTTCTTAGCATACATTTCAAATCCCCATGACGACGGTACCAATACTCATTAGTACCACGCTGACATACCATGAGATTAATTAGCTGAGATTCCAAAACAGTGTCTTGCCGCAACATTCTGGAGATGTACTCCACTTTTTAGTATATGGTTCACTGGTTAAGAAAGTCCAGACAAGTCACTCTCAAACAGAAGATGAAACAAATATGGAATACATTGACGGAACCTGGGATCTTCTGCATATAATCTTGATGTCCGGTATTCAGATGCAGGAATCTGCACAGGTCGGTCATCATATCGTGCACCTTCACCTGTTGGAAATAACTGAGGAAAACAACGAGCTTCCAAGCTTTCTTCCCATACACTAATGGGACTTCCTTTTGCTTTTTTCATCTGAAATAATTCAATAGCATTCCCCATTGCCTTTTTGGAATGCAGTGGATGAACACTATAATGTTCATAAATTTCTTCACTTCTGGATACATCCACTTTTTCAATTTGTCCAGCTGACAAATCATTATCCTCTTCTATAATTGTTTCCTCTTCTCCTACATATACATTTTTATAGTGTTGATTGTTTTTGACCAAATACAACGTTGCCTTTTCGACTTTTCTAACATCCACTAAATCTTGCCAGATTTTCTTACTCTTTGTAGGCACACCATTAACTAGAATAACTAGAGGTTCCTCTTCCACATTTTGAAAACACATATTGTGTCAATGTTTTTCTTTAAATCAAGAGGCAAATATACAACTTTTCTCTTTAATGCTCTCTGTAAATCTGAAGGAGGCAATTTCCCTGTCTTAGGCTCCATACGAACAATAGCTTGAAATGGATGCACACATTGAATCAGAATAGTCTCATAGCTATTTAAATCCATCAGTTCAGATGGAATATTTACCAACTCAAGATTAGTATATACAGCTCTAGCAAGCATTCTATTTTTCATTTAATTTATTATAACAATATTTATAAATACGTTGATCACAACCCAAATCAAAACAATTTTCTGCCAACAAATAAGTTGCTAAATCTTTCCATTCACTATTATTTTCCTCTTCACTTTTTAAATATAAATCAACTAACCTGGTTTGATTTTTGTAATGAGTGCGTCGACAACACACACAAGAAAAGTTCGGCTTTTCACCTGAAATGACCTTAAACTTTGTTATTTCTTGTTCAAAATGTTCTGTATTAAAATTCTGTACATTTTCTACCACATTTCCTTCTATTACTGTATCAGTTTCTGCACTGTCTTCTTCTGGACCAAAGTAACTAACCTCAATTTCATCACAGATGTTCTTAACATCTAATTCAGATCCATGCAAAAGAGCACTATTTAACTGTTTGAGCTTAAGTGCTGGACTTTTTGCATAATACAACCTTCTCACTAATTTCCTCACTTCGGTATGATGCACTGCTAACATCCTAAAATGGTGAAAAACACTCTGGCATACTTTTTTAGAAAGACAAGCCAGAGAATGCCCTTGCAGACCTGTTTTTTCTCTCACTCTGCAAGGGTCTAATTCTTGCAACATTTTAACCTTTTGTTTAAGACTTTTGTTAGCATACTTACGTAAGAAATTGCGAAAAAAATCAATTGAATCCTGTCGGACACTACAAATTCTACTACAATTCCAAGGGTACACTGGAGCCTTATAACGTCACCCTAAAACTTCATCAGCTATCACCTCTTCTGCAACAAATCAATACTCTGAAAGAAACTCTCTTCATTAAAAAATGGCTCTTAACTTGAACTATGCTTCCATTTTCCAGAAAAAACATTACAAAAATTACTTCTATTTATTTCTCTTTTCCATTTACTGTTAGCTTTTAAGACATTGATTGCCTTATTGAGTGTATTTATTCTATTAATTACTAAAAACAAACAACTTCTTTTTTATATCAAACGTGCGTTCAATAATATTCTCAATATATATTTTTTTCTTATAAAAAGCAACTTTCCTTTTAGAAATCTTTAAATTTTTTTAATAAATTCGAAACAACTCTGTTATAAAACATACGCTTCCTGATTTGTGCAAACAGATTAGTACGTCTATTATTATAGACTATTTGATCACCACATAGTTGGGAAACATTTTTCTTTTTTCTGTGATTTCTCCTTGTAGATACTGACAAGTGTTTTTCATTTTTCAAAATATTCGAACTTTTTTTCTTTGAGTTAATTTCTTTATGAAATCCTTGGTTGTCTTACCAGGAGCACTCTTCTTTTTGTCCGTACTTTGTTGATTACGTAAATCTTCTAATTGTTTTTTCTTCGAAAAGTAAGTCTGTTTATATTTTTTCCTTTTTTCATTCTTGTTCGGCATTTTGATTTTTCTTTCTGTAGAAAATTACAATCTGATGTGAAGAAAGAAAAAAAATGTTATAGACCACTACTAATATACTACATAAAAATTATAACCACTAAATAATGTAAAAACTGCTTCACTTTATAAGTAAAATTAAGGCATAGCAACAGTCTCTGAACAGAGTAGGAAATCATGTAGTGAGTACTGTTTCTGACTTTATGGCAGTGCATTGCTGTTTCAACATTATAGAATTATTTGCTGAGAATAACATTTCAGAGTTAAGAACAGTACAGTGGTTTTCAGGCAGTGTAGGGGGTCATAGTGGGATTAATATTTCTGACCCTAAACCCTAACACACTTCATCAGAATTTATATTCTCATTTTTATTAAACACATCAACGATTCAAATTATTACAATACTACAAAAAGATTCACTCCAATAATTTTTACTTATAAATTATAAACTTATTCATTAAACATTTCATATTGCAATAAAACTTCCAACATGACTTCGTCCGGTATTTCATTTTCATCAAATACAAAATTTACATCTCCAAATTCAAAATTTTCTACCGCTTCCACAAAAATACTGTCCAACCTCTCATCAAAGAAATCTTCAGTTTCAGTATCAATTTCCTCTGGAAAAGGTCCATCTTTGACATCCTCTATTAATTCGCATGAGCTCTCAAAATTCAAAGCAATGTTCTCTTGATGCTCTTCCATTGCACCAATATGATAATGTTGCTGGTCCTTGCAAACAAATATAAACACTTAATTATATTGTTTTCACTAATAGATAATAAAAAACTACCTTTATCAATTTTATAAGTACATATATTCCCATACTTTTAAACACACTAACTACGCAAATTAATCAGCCACCTTCCTCTTAAATGAAAACAGACTCACACTGTGATCTTAGACACATAACACTATCTCTTGCAATTTAGCAAAATAATTACTACAGTCAAAGGGGGTCTTACTGTGAGTGTTGTTTCAGGGTTTTCAGGACTGTAAAACTTTTGAAAGAGTTTATAATTTGTTTCTAGGGATGGAATTTCTGGGTTTAACACAATAAACTGATGTTCAAGCTGTGTAGAGAGTGAAGGTGGGACTCAGAATGTACACATGAAAATTCACTGAAATGATTAGTACTTGCTACAGAGACAGTTGCTTTTGCATTTCAACAGCACACCCAGCATCTAAATTGCACAGCATGAACACAATTTGAAAATTAAGAGGCCTGACATATATACTGCATTGAACTTTCTTCAACTATCTCTCCTAAGTCATGACACAGTCCATGGTTTACGTGATTCAGCCCACAGAGGGACAGATAATAGAAATAGAGAGAAAATGGTACAAGCAGTGGATGTGAGACTACCGACAGAGAGGGAAAAATTTTAACATGATAGCACTGTCTAATACACACAAGCAACCATATCATAATAGACCTCTGCAAATGCATATGAAAGGGTGCAGACAGATAGTACAGGCACAGATAGAGAAATGTTGCAGATAAGAAACGAAATAACGCAGGCAGAGACTAAACTGTTAGAGACAGAGGATAGATGGTGCAGGGCTGCAAGCAGAGGAACAGATGGAGCAGTCACAAAAAAGATGGTGCAGAGAGACGGTGAGATGGTATGAGCACAGACACATATAGTGCAAGTAGACAGACATGGTACACACAAAGGATAAAATGATACAATAGAGAAGAAATGCTAGAAACAGACATTGAAATATTACATGCAGAGACTAAATTGAGCACACAAAGGCAGAGATAGAGAAGACAGAGAGAAAATAATACAAGCAGAGAGGGAAAAGATTTATCATGGTAGCACTATGTAACACACACCAGCAACCATATCATAATAGGCCTCTGCAAATGCACATGAAAGGGTGCAGACAGATGGTACAGGCAGAGGTAGAGAGATTATGCACATAAAAAATGAAATAACGCAGAGACTAAACTGTTACAGGCAGAGGATAGATGATGCAGGGCTGCAAGCAGAGGAACACATGGAGCAGTTACAAAAAAGATGGTGCAGAGAGACGGTGAAATGGTATGAGCACATACATAAATAGTGCAAGCAGACCCAGACATGGTACACACAGAAGATAAAATGGTACAACAGAGAAGAAATGCTGGAAACAGTGCGATTTTTTTTTTATTATTATCTTAAACTGCACAAAAATAGATCTCCTTTACAAATTAGCAACTCACTTTTATAAATGGTTTCGAAGATTCAAAACACTCTCAACCACACTCCAGGATCTTTGTTTTGAGCACCAAACACTAAAAAAACCATAAAAGCACTAATTTCATTACCATGCTACATAGAAATAACTTATACTACATGTTCTAAAACCTTACTCAGTTCCAAAATACATCATTTACAGATTTTTAAACACAAATTATTCAGATACATTCATCTAAAAACAAGCTTGACTCATAGTGTGATCTTACACCCATGACAGTATGCCTTGCAATTCATTAAAATAAATACTATCTGCTACTAAAAACACAAACAAGAAAGATTACAGAAAAACGTGCAAATACATTCCTTCATTCAGAGAAACACTCACTGTGATCCTGGTCAAAAACTTTAAAACCACTCATTTTAATAAAACACATTTACCACAATCATTTCTTTAAGACAGACAACACAGCCCATGTGTTGAATATTAGACAGATTTGTTGACATGCGCTGTAAGCTATTTTGTATTTCTGGCAGTCATTTTTTTTGCCATGTGCTCTCTCCTACCTTTCTGTTAACTGTCCTTGTAGCCTGCCTAGAGACAAAATATGTTTAACATACTCCACTTCACATATGCCCAGAAGGGCCTAACTAACAGTATGCACCTACTTCTCTAGTATAACTCTCAGATTATTTTGACCAGGATCACAGAGAGTGTCTGGGTGAAAGAAAGAATTATATTTGCACGTTTTTCTTTAATCTGTAAAGATGGTGCAGAGAGATGGTGAAATGGTATGAGCACACACACACATAGTGCAATCACAGACAGACATGGTAGATTACATGTAACATCCTGGTCATGTGTCTAAAATCACACTGTGAGTCAAGCTTGATTTTAAATGAATTTAAGACACAGAATATACCCCATGTATATCACTACAACATTACAATGCAGAAAACTGACTCATTTCCCAAAAACATTTTCAGGAGATAATACAGACAGACACTGAACTGCATAAAGCAAACAGTATTATTAAGAAAGCAAAAGAGAAAATCACCCATATCATAAAAAGGCCTCTGCAGATAAAAAAAAGTTTATTCTCAGAGACAGCCATACTGCACACAGAAAAGGAGATGGAACAAGCTGAAACTATGTTTAACTGCCAAAAAGCAGACCATATATATATATATATATATATATATATATATATATATAAGCAAGACATAACATTCTCTTTTCATTTCAACAGCACACCCTGGATTTTTATTGCACAGCATGGAGCTTATTTGGGAATTAAGAGACCTAACACACATACTGCCTAAGATTCTCTAGCAGTACATATCGTAAAGCCTAAATGTCCCGTGACTGAGATGCATCATTAGAGCTGTGTCAATAATAACTGCATCAGTCCCGTACATGAGGTGCATCATCAGAGCTGTGTGAATAATAACTGTCAGACCCATATCTGAGTTGCATCATCAGAGCTGTGTAAATAATAACAACTGTTAGCCCCGTGCTGAGGTAAGTCATCAGAGCTGTGTGAGTAATAACAGCCGTCAGCCCCGTGCCTGAGGTGCATCATCAAAGGTGTATGAATAATAACTGCTGTGAGCACCGTGCCTGAGGTGCATCATCAGAGCTGTGTGAATAATAACTGCTGTGAGCACCATGCCTAAGGTGCATCATCAGAGCTGTGTGAGTAATAACAGCCGTCAGCCCTGTGCCTGAGGTACATCATCAGAGCTGTGTGAATAACAGCTGAGAGCCCCATGCATTCTTTTAGTTAGGACCTTCTGGGCATGTGTGAAGTGGAGTATGTTAAACATAGTTTGTTTCTAGACAGGCTACAAGGACAGTTAACAGAAAGGTAGGACAGAGCACATGGGAAAGAAAATGTCTGCCACAAATACAAAATGGCTTCCAGCTCATGCCAACAAATCTGTCCAATATTCAACACATGGGCTGTGTTCTCTGTCTTAAAGAAATGACTGTGATAAATGGTTTTAGTAAAATGAGCACTTTTAAAGTTTTTCACCAGGATTTTACATGTAATCTACCATGTCTGTGTCTGCTTGCACTATGTGTGTCTGTGCTCATACTATCTCACTGTCTCTACTGGCAAAAAACAAACCATATATATATATATATATATATATAAGCAAAACATAACATTCCCTTTTCATTTCAACAGCACACCCTGGATCTTTATTGCACAGCTTAGAGCCTATTTGGGAACTAAGAGGCCTGACAGACATGCTGCCTAAGATTCTCTAGTAGTATATATCCTAAAGCCTAACTGACTTCAAGAATACATGTATTCCCATATTTTTAAACACATCAACTAAGCAAATTATTCACCCAGATCCATTTCAAATCAAGCTTGACTCACAGTGTGATCTTAGACACATGACGAGGATGTTACATGTAATCTACCATGTCTGTCTCTGCCTCCACTATGTGTGTCTGTGCTCATACTATCTCACTGTCTCCATTGGCAAAAAACAAACCATATATATATAAGCAAGACATAACATTCCTTTTTCATTTCAACAGCACACCCTGGATCTTTATTGCACAGCTTAGAGCTTATTTGGGAACTAAGAGGCCTGACAGACATGCTGCTAAGATTCTCTAGTAGAACATATCCTAAAGCCTAACTGACTTCAACAATACATGTATTCCCATATTTCTAAACACATCAACTAAGCAAATTATTCACCCAGATCCATTTATAATCAAGCTTGACTCACAGTGTGATCTTAGACACATGACCAGGATGTTACATGTAATCTACCATGTCTGTCTCTGCCTCCACTATGTGTGTCTGTGCTCATACTATCTCACTGTCTCTTGGCAAAAACAGACCATATATATATAAGCAAGACATAACATTCCTTTTTCATTTCAACAGCACACCCTGGATCTTTATTGCACAGCTTAGAGCTTATTTGGGAACTAAGAGGCCTGACAGACATGCTGCCTAAGATTCTCTAGTAGTACATATCCTAAAGCCTAACTGACTTCAACAATACATGCATTCCCATATTTCTAAACACATCAACTAAGCAAATTATTCACCCAGATTCATTTAAAATCAAGCTTGACTCAACGTGTGATCTTAGACACATGACCAGGTTGTTACATGTAATCTACCATGTCTGTCTCTGCTTGCACTATGTGTGTCTGTGCTCATACCATTTCACCATCTCTCTGCACCATCTTTACAGATTAAAGAAAAACGTGCAAATATAATTCTTTCTTTCACCCAGACACTCTCTGTGATCCTGGTCAAAATAGTCTGACACTTATACTAGAGAAGTAGGTGCATTCTGTTAGTTAGGCCCTTCTCGGCATGTGAGAAGTGGAGTATGTTAAACATAGTTTGTCTCTAGACAGGCTACAAGGACAGTTAACAGAAAGGTAGGAGAGAGCACATGGGAAAGAAAATGGCTGCCAGAAATAGAAAATGGCTTCCAGCTCATGCCAACAAATCTGTCTAATATTCAACACATGGTCTGAGTTCTCTGTCTTAAAGAAATGACTGTGATAAATGGTTTTAGTAAAATGAGCACTTTTAAAGTTTTTCACCAGGATTTTACATGTAATTTACGATGTCTGTGTCTGCTTGCACTATGTGTGTCTGTGCTCATACTATCTCGCTGTCTCTACTGGCAAAAAACAGACCATATATATATATATATATATATATATATATATAACATAACATTCCTTTTTCATTTCAACAGCACACCCTGGATCTTTATTGCACAGCTTAGAGCCTATTTGGGAACTAAGAGGCCTGACAGACATGCTGCCTAAGATTCTCTAGTAGTACATATCCTAAAGCCTAACTGACTTTAAGAATACATGTATTCCCATATTTTAAACTCATCAACTAAACAAATTATTCACCCAGATTCTTTTAAAATCACGCGTGACTCAAAGTGTGATCCCAGACACATGACCAGGATGTTACATGTAATCTACCATGTCTGTCTCTGCTTGCACTATGTGTGTCTCTGCTCATACCATCTCACCGTCTCTCTGCACCATCTTTACAGATTAAACAAAAACGTGCAAATATAATTCTGTCTTTCACCCAGACACTCTCTGTGATCCTGGGCAAAATAGTCTGACACTTAAACTAGAGAAGTAGGTGCATTATGTTAGTTAGGCCCTTCTCGGCATGCGAGAAGTGGAGTATGTTAAACATAGTTTGTCTCTAGACAGGCTACAAGGACAGTTAACAGAAAGGTAGGAGAGAGCACATGGGAAAGAAAATGGCTGCCAGAAACACAAAATGGCTTCCAGCTCATGCCAACAAATCTGTCTAATATTCAACACGTGGGCTGAGTTCTCTGTCTTAAAGAAATGACTGTGATAAATGGTTTTAGTAAAATGAGCACTTTTAAAGTTTTTCACTAGGATTTTACATGTAATCTACCACGTCTGTGTCTGCTTGCACTATCTGTGTTTGTGCTCGTACTATCTCACTGTCTCTACTGGCTTAAAACAGACCATATATATATAAGCAAGACATAACATTCCTTTTGCATTTCAACAGCACACCCTGGATCTTTATTGCACAGCTCAGAGCCTATTTGGGAACTAAGAGACCTGACAGACATGCTGCCTAAGATTCTCTAGTAGTACATATCCTCAAGCCTAACTGACTTCAAGAATACATGTATTCCCATATTTTTAAACACATCAACTAAGCAAATTATTCACCCAGATTCATTTAAAATCAAGCTCGACTCACAGTGTGATCTTAGACACTTGGCCAGGATGTTACATGTAATTTACCATGTCTGTCTCTGCTTGCACTATGTGTGTCAGTGTTCATACTATCTCACTGTCTCTGCTGGCACAAAACAGACCATATATATATATATATATATAAGCAAGACATAACATTCCTTTTTCATTTCAACAGCACACCCTGGATCTTTATTGCACAGCTTAGAGCCTATTTGGGAACTAAGAGGCCTGACAGACATGCTGCCTAAGATTCTCTAGTAGTACATATCCTCAAGCCTAACTGACTTCAAGAATACATGTATTCCCATATTTTTAAACACATCAACTAAGCAAATTATTCACCCAGATTCATTTAAAATCAAGCTTGACTCACAGTGTGATCTTAGACACATGACAGTATAGCTTGCAAATCAGTAGAATAATTACTATCTGCTCTTAAAACATTTTCTATGGCATTTCTACAGTACACCAAAAATGGCTACAAAACTACAAGGCGACAAATTGAAAATTCTAACAGTTGTAAGGAAGAAAAAGAGGGAAAAAGTAAAGAGAACGAATAAATGAAAAGGAATAACTGAGATGAAGTGAGGAACTCAAGAAAGAGAGTTAATACAGTATCCTGGGTGTAGATGTGGCATTGAGGAGACGGGATGTAAGTGTTTTGCTTATTGAATGGCATTGCCCGTCTCTGTGTACCTGGCCAGCTGTGTTCTTGCTGGCCGCAATTGTATTTGCTTTATGAAACAATAAAGGTTTTTAAAAAAAAAAAAAAAAGAAAGAGAGTTAAAGGAAAGAAAGTGAGGAAGGAGAATAAGACTGCGAGTGAATGAAAGCAGTAACAGTGAGGGATTAGATATCAGGATGAGGGAAGAGGAGTAAGAAAAAAAACATAATAAGAGAAAGTAAAAGTAGTAAGTGAGAGGAAATCATTTATAGAAAGAGAGGAAAGAAAAGGCAGAGTAGTGGAAATAAAATAAAACAGTGAAAGAGAAAAAATAAGGACAGTGACAGACTGTGAGGGATTGAAGCAGTTATAGTGACTAAGGCATAATAAAAGGAGAAATGCAGTGAAAACAGTTATAGGCTCACCTTTAAAAATGCTTTTGAAGATTTAGAACAGTGGCAGTCACAAACCACATTTTCTTATGCAGCATTTCTGAATAATGCTTCTGTCACTGCAGCCTCACAATAATGGCACAGATTCCCTCTCATTTCAGACCCATATTCAAGTACATAACCAATCAAATTTCTTCCCACACAAATTCAAAATCAAACTAACA
Source organism: Lissotriton helveticus (assembly GCF_964261635.1). Taxonomy (NCBI): domain Eukaryota; kingdom Metazoa; phylum Chordata; class Amphibia; order Caudata; family Salamandridae; genus Lissotriton; species Lissotriton helveticus. The sequence continues at coordinate 528,547,638 of NC_136072.1, forward strand.
TTTCAATTGGTTCTAACTTTCAATATTTTCAAAGTCACATAAACTTCAACCATCCCCTTCTAACCCTCTCTGTCTGTTACCATGGTAACACCTCATACTGCACCTGGCTGAAGACACAGGTCAGAAGTTCATATCTCAATGTTGCAAATTAAACCAGCAAGGCTGTTTGACCTTCAAATACACCTGCTTATCCACTGCTTTGTTAGTATTTATAATTTTTTCTCAACCAATAGCAATTTTCCTTTTAAAAAAACATTAGCATGCACCCTAGTTTTCAATCTTGAATTGTAAAAAACAACCAATCATTTCTAGTTATTCAAGTGCACTGAACCTCATCCACATTTTTTTCTAAACTCTCAGCTTCTAACTGCCGTTTCACTTACAGAGCCCATCTGAGTACTACTGGATCTGCCTTCAAAATGCTAAAAACTGTGGGTTATAGGACATAGCTATATATACGGGAGTAAAAGGTATGCAGCAAATAGATGCTTTCTCAACCTTGATTTACCAAATGTGGATATTATGTGGATTGGCCAGAGAGGATTAAAATGTCACCAATTGATGCTATTGGTAAAATCCTTTTTACATCTGCCACACCCTGACCTCATTATTGTGCACTAAGGTGGAAATGACCTGGGCACTTTGACTGGGGTAGGTCTGGAAATGCTTTTAAAGGACACCTTTGGGCAATTGATGTCACTTTTTCCACAAACTGCCTTTGTATATTCAAATATATGCCAAAGACAAAAATGGAACTGATCCAACCAATATTGCCCATGGATTGAGAAAGCAAAACTTAAACTTATATCATATGCCAGTTTGTACAAAATTACAATAGAGTTCCAGCTTCTTTGCCAGTACCCGCGTTGTGTGGGCTTCCGTCCAGAAGGGGACCCAGCGCTTGTGGTACAACACACAACGCGGGCACCGGCAAAGAAGCTGGAACTCTATAGTAATTTTGTACAAACTGGCATATGATATAAGTTTAAGATTGAATGTTGGAAATAAGTTGTCAATGTACACGCAATGTTCAAATCGTATAATAACTACTTCATGTACTTTGTTTTACCTTTTACAAATGGCGGATCATTGCAGTTATTTGGTCATGTGACCTTAAACCTGTTTCCCTCGTTCATGTTTAGTGTATTTAACATGTCGGCAATGTCAGAACGGTTACCGTGTGATCAAGACACAATTTAGTGTCGAAACGCGTAGCGTTTTCCAAGAATAAATTCTTGCAGCGAAATCCTACTTCTGAGTGCGCACTACTTACGAGTTGTTTTGGAATGGAAATATATATAGATATATATATAGAGATATATATATATATATATATATATATTTTTTTTTTTCCGGTTTCCCCGTTCGGGGAGTTAGTTCTCCTTGCACTCCCAGGTACTCTTTTCCAATTACAGCCAAACACCAAATTTAGTAGATCGGTTTGAATTTATTTTTCATTTATCAGCAGCCAGCAACACCCTACGCGTTTCGGTCTCTACGGAGACCTTGCTCACAGGAAACCATCACTAAATTTTTTTGCAAGTTTTAAATAAAGAAACATCCTCCATGTCAAAACATCACTTCCTGTTAGTCGCACAGGAATTTTGGGATATGTAGTTTTTTACCCTATGTTGTGTTTTTCTCCACATTTAACATTAAACAATTTATTGGTACATGAGGATATGATGTAGCCCTCTGGTGGGTTTTCTTATGTACATGATTAAAGATCATTGCTTTATATTCATAAATCATTATCATCAAGCCCTTGATGATAATGATAAGTTTATTTAAAACTTGCAAAAAAATGTAGTGATGGTTTCCTGTGAGCAAGGTCTCCGTAGAGACCGAAACGCGTAGGGTGTTGCTGGCTGCTGATAAATGAAAAATAAATTCAAACCAATCTACTAAATTTGGTGTTTGGCTCTAATTGGAAAAGAGTACCTGGGAGTGCAAGGAGAACTAACTCCCCGAACGGGGAAACCGGAAAAAATTACTCGCGGCTTGGTTCTGCCGCACTCCGTTTGCACCGCCTTAGAGCACCTGGAAGCCCGCTCTGTGGACTAAATGGAAAAGAATATATATATATATATATATATAGTTTCCCAAACGCTCTGCAGCATACCGCCATGTCAAAAGAATAAATATCATCTTAAAAATCTACGTATCATAAGAGGCTACGCCCTGAAAGGAGCTATAATAATCCTCCAGGTCTGGCGAGTGCTTGAGCCTTCGCCACAACAATAGTGGTCTAAGTTGGGCCTTATGAGTCATGGGCTTTAAGCCAGGTCTCGTCTGAGTGGGATCAATGGAGTGCTTTTCGGGAGGTTGGTTAAGGCTCTTATAAACGTATTCACAGCCACCCCCAATGGAGCATGGTTAGCTTTGCCCCATACTTCAGCCCCGTACAGTGCTCTTCCCTCTGCCTTAGCTCTGTACACTTTTAGGGCAGGCGATATCCTGGCTCGGAAGGCCTTAAACAATCTTAGGATGGCAGTAGAGTGTTGGTTAAGATTCAGACTTCTTCTCTCGACCATGGGCAAACAAGACATCGATTTAGTTAGCTTGATCCACAGGTAAATAAACTCAGTAACCCTGTCTAGCAGTCTGCCTCCCAGGGTCATTGAGCCCCTGAAAGACTTATGCGGGTTGATGACCATAAACTCTGTTTTGGAGTGATTGATCACCAACCCTCGCTTGCTGCAAAAGGCCGGAAACATGTCCTCTAGAAGTTGAAGGCCACTCTGGGTCTTTGATATCAGAAGGGTGTCATCACTGATTGTAAGAGGGGAGTCTTGTGACAAGCTAGTTGAGAGGCGTCATTTTGGATATCCTCTAAAAACAAAGCGCCATCATTAAAATGTAGAGATAATAGGGTCAGGGTAAGGACAAATCCGTGACACTCTATTTTGGATGGGTTCTCGTTCATTCAGCTCCCCACCCCTTCCTAATTTAACTTGTGCATATGTATACTCATGTAGACAAACCAGAACATCCTGGAGGCAGTGCTTAGCACTGGCACTTATTTCTCAAGGCCAAGTCTACATGTGATATCAGCTCACTAAGGTCACACTGTCTCCCCGGTGAAGAGCTGATATTGCATGTAAATTCAATCCTGCCTGGGTTCAGTGTTGCAGGATTGGGATTTGTGCGTAAGATATTTACATTTGGACGCCGCCTGTCTTAGCAAGAGGCACACGGCCGGCACTCACCCACTGCCAGAAACTGCCTGGGTGAAGTCCCTGCCTCAGCATAACCGCAATCATAGTAGTGCAAGAGCGCTACCAATGACTGCTTGAAAATGGATTCTAAGCCCACCCTGTTCCTACTTGACGGTGTTGAATCGTCAAGTGCTGCCTTCTGAATTGGACTAATGCAGAGCCGTGTCCCCAAACTTCACTCCCCCATCGTATTGCGCAGCTGAAGCGCTTAGTCGGCTGAACAAGAAAGCAGCGTGGCGCGCAGCAGCAGGCTTCTGTTTTAAACCAAATTTCAGTAAGTAATGATTTTGTTCTCGTAACAGGCCCTAAGTGTAGAGCTAATCTTTTGGTATTTTGAAAATAAAAGCATTCAATACTTGTCAAAGTGCTAAAAGGAAAGTGAAATCACCCATGTCTGACTTTGGTGGGCTGCATCAGAAAGGACGCAGCGCAGACTTAGTGGTGGGGATGACCCTCTCTACTTCTCTGGGTTTGGGAATGCCAACAATCCCATCTCTAGCTTAAACAGCCACTAATTATTCACTGAAGCCCACACTGAGAAGCATTTCAGAAAACGTCAAACAGCGTCTGATTAAGATTCATAAAGAATGTTGCAAATGCCAATAAAGATATATTTAAATAATTGCCCACTGATGAGCACAGACCAGGCAAAGTGCACATGGGGTTCACAAATGCCAGTGCCTGCTCGCCCCCTCTCTTGAGGTTGATTTGAAGAGTTGTACACTCATTTTGCTCCTAATGTACACAGCGCTCCGTCCACTCTGTCTTCTTTGCCCTCTGTCATCCGAAGGCAGTCGGCCCCAGGGGAAATATGACAGCTTCCCTACAGCAAGCACCTCTGAAAAGCTAGAGGAGCTGGGAAAGAGTCAGCCAGGGTATCACACCTCCCGTCATACAACTCAGTGCTGAAAAAGGAATAAAGTGGAATCAAGAATATGCAGAATTCAGTGTCGGATTGGAACAGAAAATATGCTCAGGCACCAAAGTAAAAGTTGCTCTCATTAGTGAATTAGTCAGCTAGAAAATAAACCAATGTTTGCAAATTGAGACAACTTTGAATTTGTACAGGACCCTGTATAAGTTCTTTCAAGATATGGAAGTCCTCGTGAATTTGAGCTTTCTGTAGATAATGTTTGGTACAAAACCCGGTAAATCAACAGTAAATACCAGCCTAGTAGACCTAAAACACGCCCACAAAAAGCCCAAAAAATGGCCCATACTCTGACTTGTCAGAGCAGCCCATCATTGCCTGATTGCCCAATAGGCCTGTCCGAGCTTGGCAGCCTTGGCATTCTGCACGCTGACATTCAGTAGCATCGGCCATTCTCTTCTTAGTAAAACTTTGAGCCCTGGCCCTTATTCTTTTACAAATTGAGCGCTGCCTGGAGGTCATGTTGAACCCCTTTATTCTTAAGGACCTCCCACAGCGTTCCTCTTTGAGCGAGATCAAATGAAGACTTTAAGTCTACAAAGATATAGGAACGCTTTTTAGAGGAGTACTATCTTCCAGTATATTAATAGGAACGTAAAGACCTGGTCAATCTCTAGGATTTGCCTCGCAAAGACTTTTTGGGCAACATTAATAGGACTGATCAGCCTGTAGTTTAAAGGGGAATCTAGTGGGCCCTTTTTGTGAATTGGAACAATTTCAGCTGCCTTCCAGCCACAGGGCCCCTTGAGGATTGAATTGGATAACGTATTAAAATGTGAATCCCAGCTTTCAATGTGAGATCGCCTTGGATTCCATCGGGCCCTTGCACGCTGTGCCTTGCTATGTCTTTTATTGGAGTAGTGGTCTCACTCAGCTCCAACTTAATGAGCTTGGGGATAGATTGTCTGCCGTTAGCTCTAATGTTCCATCAACGTCTGACTCCTTTTTGTAAAGGTCGAGAGAGTGGGAATGCCATATCACAGGAGAGCTGGAGTCGGCCAAGAGCTTAACTGGTCATTGATCACCATTGGCTACTAGCTTCCAAAATGTCCTATTATCAATATAGGCAGCAGCTTTTAATACATTCTCCCTTATATGTGTTTCTTCCTATCCTTGCGTGCTCTCCTTTGAATGAGCTTATACTCTTTCCTTTTTGCACGTATCAGGGTGGAATCGCCACAGACAAAAGATAGGCGTAGCTCGTTTTTCTTGTTGTTGCAAGGTTTATTATACTAAGTGCGCTCAGACATTGGGAGTGGAAGGGTCAGGATCATGACTGTGCACAGAGCGCTCCCCTAGCAGCTTAAAGAGGTCCATATTAACCTATACAAAATTGAACTACCACATTTCATCCCTAAACTGGGCTGAGACTAAATTTTCTATTTTCAAGGCAGCATCCCCTAGGGGATTTTAGTCATGTGGTCTCTGATACCTAAATTTGCTGCTACTTTATCCCATGTGATTCTACGCTTCTCATGTGAGGGCACAGTATTTGTGCTTACAGAAACCGTGATATTCACCATGAAATTAAATGGGTCTTTTAGAGAACAGGGCAGGGCACTATGATCGCTATCCTCCCTCCCTAATACCTTCAAATCAACTTAGTTGCCCCACAGATGAAAAGAAATTAAGCAATAGTCAGTTCTACTTTTATGACCCAGGTAGTTAAAGGTGTGGACAGAATGCGGATCCAAGTTTGTGCGGCCATTGCAGGCCCTCAGACCATACGATAAAGTAAATGATATAAGCTGATAAGCACCACTTGTCCAGCGTTTCACTGTGTTGGTGTTAAGTATAGAAATTCACTGTACCTCATCTTCTTCGCTTACGGGAACTTCAGCCCAAATCCATCGATCACATGTTGTATTAAAATCACTGCCTATAATTAGAGTCATGAGGGTCAAGGGGGGCCCTGTGGAGGCTCAGATCACATATTACCTGAGTCTCTCCCCTTCCTCCAGCCACCCGATTATATACATTATATATTTAATAAGTAGGGGTGTCTGCCCTAGAAATGGATATGCCCGGAATGTCACGTGAAATAAAAGGTAGCGCAGATATTTTAACATCAAGGGCTGAATTAATGCAGATAAGGAGGCTGCCCGTTGGGTGGACACTCCCTCCCCAAAAAGTAGGTATGTGGTATGTTATATATCCAGATCTGTGCAGTGGATCACATGACCAGGTTTTCTGCATTGATTAATCTCATCTGCTAAAACTAAACCAATGGCATTCAAATACAAAGATGTATTTCTCTATCCCAGACTCTGGGCAGTAGTGTGATAGCAAATGTTTATGTTCCGAGAGAAAGTGCAGATGTGTCCTGATGTTGTGCAAAATGGTGTTTCTTGTTCCAGTGATAGATGTGCTAAGAAAACACATATTGTCTGTAACTTCTGTGAGTAACAAAAAACTAGAACATTATTTTTTGCCTGATGTTTTACAAAGCATTAATGATTTTTGCAGCCATTATTGAACATTAGCTGCACATATGCCTTGCTTGTACATTTGCTTTCCCCTAAACGTTAGTGAGTTTGATTCATCCAAACAATTCCCTTGGTGCTATTTTCTACTTTCTGAGGCTGAAGGAGGGTAGGTTTCTACCACCATAAACAAACAGTATCTCCCATTAGTTTGCAAGAATGACAGGCACATCTTAAAAGGTCTATGACCATCATGCGTTATAAATAAAAATTTGTTTCGGTTATCAAAAATGCAGTAATTACCCAATTCTATCATATATATTTTAATGTAATATTTAGTACTCTTTTCCTCCCAATTATTTGCTGCATGTAATGTTAATATTTTAAGGTTTAGTCAAATGTTTTTGAATTGAGAAAAATTCAAAATTTGAGAATTCTCAAGATAGAATTTTAATGCATTGATTTTTTCAAAGTGAGTGTAACCTTGTGCAACATACTATCTCACTTTAAAGCATCCATGTTGATTTTAAGTTAAACAAACAATTTTAAGTTGGACAGTATAGGTAACTCAGTCAGCTTGTATCTGAATAAGACATTCACGAGTTTGACGCATCAATTTGCGTGACCATTTTAGAAGTTTCACATCTGAAATATTAGGGGATTTTTTAAATTATACCCACTGTTGGAACTTTTCCAAACTGTTTGTTTTTTCCTCCCCAATAAAATGCTTGCATTTTCTAACCACAGCAAGCAAAAGCAAGTTTATGAATGACTCGCTAATCGGAGCAACCTCAATGTATATAACTAGAATGGGTTTTTCTATATTTTCATGTGTGTATTTCAGAAATAAGGTACAGGTTGGAGATAAAAATGCAGCATAGCAAGGAAGGCTGTGCATAAGGTTTGGGGGTCCTGTGGATGTTTTGTGCAATTTGGAGATCAGTGGTCACTCAAATCCCATTATGTGACATAACATTTTACACTGACACCTTTTCCCACCAAGCTAATTTTTTAGGTCTCGCCTAGGCAGCGCGCATGCGCTGTCTCTCCAAGACATCTAGTGATCTATATGCGTGGGTAAACTCCACCTATTAATTAGTAATTTCTCGCAGCTTGCCATTAGTTAACTTTTTTTATTTTTTTGTTAGCAAGCTTATTATTGTCTCTTCTGCCGACACGTAACTTCCAGTTATTCCGGAAGCAGCACCTCCTAACTATAGTCTTGTTACGTTCTCTTTTAAAATAGTGTGCATTAACATGCGCACGCTGCCTCCCTACAGTCTCGTTACGTTCTCATTCTCGGTTATAATAGTGCGCTTTGTCATGCACGCGCTACCTTACATAAATGCGTCTGCCAGGACATCTCCATTTATGTGGCCAGGACGGCATCCAGTTTCTCGCAGAATTGCGCCCGAGACCGCAGCCATTTTTACGCACGTGAAGCGGTGCTGATTGCAGCAGTTTCGGATTACACCATGAGTAGATTTTGATGGTGAAAAGTTATGTCGCAGGACATTGGTATGTAATAAGAAAGCACACGCAGATAGGCATGTGCAGTGCATAATGAGGCTGTTGCATGAGGAGGAGTGGGCTCACACCCACAGCTGTGGTGGTTGGTGATGTTCTGTGTGTGTGCGCGCGCAGTGGTACAAAGGCAAACATCTCAGGCTGTCTACAGTGCATTACAACCGTCTTGTTTTGATACTCATTACGCAGTGCTTGTGTACCCCCTCATAACCCTGCAGTGGCACTCTGCTCTGCGCATTCCTCATGCCCCTAATAACCTGGCGATGTGAAAGAACGCTTTAATCCAGAACTGCCCCAACCCTTCAAAAACTGCCCCTTCATCTCTCCCTCATAAACACCCATGCTCCAATACGTGTGTCTAGCTGGCTTAAGGAAGCTGTTCGTGTAAGGGTTATCAGCCTTCATCTCTATACATTTGTGCTCTGATTATTTCTAAAGTGTTCAATATATCTGTAGTCATTCATCACAATGGGTCAAGTCGTTAACTAGTCGATACTCATTTATTCCAGTTCACGTTCATAAATACAGATTACACACCGTAGAGTCTCTTGTACATCTAGTCCTACTGCCTAGACAAAGCCTTCGCCCTCTCCATGCATGATATGCCCTGGGAAGTAGGGAAGATGAAACAGAACATTTCAAAGAACAGTAGCTAAAAACAAAAAAGCTTGGGCACATGCAAAAACCTAATAGGACTAGGGTTATCAATTATGTCTACATTTAAAATGTTTTTAGGTTTAAAACACAGTCTAAACTATAATAACGCTAAAGACGAGGGAAAGGAGTTGAAAATGTGTGAAACAAAATACTTGGAACATTATATATGCTACTTCTTCCTGCTTCCAGCAAACTTCGCACAGGATTTTATAGTCTCTGCGAGCACCAGTTAGACATGTACATGCAGAGCACAGATCGTTGACATAAACTTAAGAACTTAAGAATTACAAGCCTCACTACACTTACATCTTGACTTTGGTCTAAAATGAACCACCACATTGACTCACCGGACAGACTGCAATTAGCCCATCAACTCTGGGGTCGGGAAGGGGAAGCATTGTGCACAGTGATAGGTTTAGTTATTTTCTCCCCTCCCTTCGAGTCTGAGGGCTGCAGCTCTCCGAAGGCAGCATCCCATGGCATCATTGCACAGAAGAAGGGGTCTGCACTCTGCTTTAACACAACGCCACTCACATAACAGTATGTACTGAATGATAATATCTGTCAGTGAGACTTCTCTTTCATGCAGCATCACAATTACACACGAAAAAGGCCCACTGCTTACTCAATATAACGACGTGTCTTTATTACAGCGTGACAAGCAATAAAATACTTCACAATAACGCATGAATTTGGAACTCTACACCCGGCGTTATAAAAAATAGAAGTTGATATACACACCCCAATGGTTTGCTCTGCCTCACCCTTGAAAGCATAGAAACCAAGCATTTGCAATGCAATAGGTCTCACATTTATGCGATTTTAAGCTATTGGCATTGTAAATGACAATGCCTTTTATTTATGTTCTAAAAACGAAAACAAAAATAAAAGGCATTGTCATTTGCAATGTCAATATTTCAAACTTGAGTAAATGCGAGACCTATTGCATTGCAAATGCTTATTTTCTTTGGTTTTCTTGACCCAGGTTACCAGGTGGGTACAACATAATCTACTTTCTGTGTGTAATTATACAATTGTGACATCATCGATTTGCAATACCCAGACAGCCCCAGTAAATAAATGTGTTTGTGACAATTGTGTAGCACATGTATCTATTAATAGAATTTACAAAAATCATTGCAGTCATGTTTTCTAATTTCAAAATCAAGCAAGATTCTAAAAGTAAAAATATCCTCTCATAACCAAAGTATTTTTTGTTTCCATTGCAGCAAAACAGCGTACCTCTTAATGTATCACAAAAAGCAAAAGGAGAAGCCAAGTAAGTAATTTGTCTGTGAGTGGGCGTTTATCCAAATAGACCCACTAACTTCTTGTAACATTTTGGTTTTCCAAAAGAGCTACCTGGTGATTTACAAGTGCCATATCTGTAGGATTATCTAACTGGCCAGTTTGTGGGGAAGGAACTTGAGGGTGGAAAGATGTGTGTTGGGGTTTCCCCTGAGGTCCTAGGCCAATTTAAGACGACAGGATGACTAAGCGGATATAGAAAGGCCAGAGGAAGTCTGCCTTATCTTCTGAGGAAGTGTTCTCTGGGGTAAAATATCTCATGTTGAGAATATTAGTCAGATTAGAAAGGATTCTAGAAGACTGACGCTCTCTTCAATTTAATAATGCTGTCTTTTTAGATCTGTCACTTGTCTTTTTCACAAATCCACATATGCTAAAAGGAGCTTAATCAGATTGGCTCAAAAAGGCTTGTTAACACGTTTTTAACAGACCCCCAGATGCCTCCCAGGCCCATATTGAATGCACCACTGTCCCCCAATCTAGACAGTCTCACATCTTGTATGTCTGATTCACTTCCTGCATGTATGGTACACTTTAAGTAAGAAGATCTCTATATGTTTGAGAGGTCAGTCGAGGTTTGATTCCCACAATCGCATATCTAATGGTGACCTGAAAAATCCCGACCATCATAGGATGAGGGATGTCTACAACCCTACAATATTTGAACACCTTAGATGTACTTGCACTCTGCATCAAAAAGTGTCATAGAACATATGAGATACGTCTAAGAATATGTTACCTCCTCCAAACAGGCCATTGGGTTTATGGTACCCCCTAATTAAAGGAAGTCCCTGACTAAGCTACAGTATTTCATGAAGTCACTCTGGCCTGATTCTGATAGCAGTAGAATATGGTGGACAGTGAGTATTTTTGCCACTAAAGTTATTCAGGATGGACAGTCTTGCACAGTATGCCTTTCTGTTCATGCTATTGACGTTCTCAAAGCATGATTATGTTGTTAGGAAGCAACCAACTTTTTCATGCTGGTGAGCTCATTGTCCTGGTCTTGCAACAGTTTTCATATGGATTTCAGCAGTGAATTAAAAAAACTATAGTACCCAGTGAATTTGTTCCCAAAATGGATCCTTTGCCTGGGGTTTTGCAAAGGTGTGTTTTTTCTCCTTTCAACTGCAGTTTATAATAACTGCAGAGTGAGAAACTGAAGCTAGGCGGTCTGCAACAGGGTTGAATTGCAATGATTTGTCTCAGAGGCTGTAACCAGAGAATATCTTTAAAGGGACCTCAGTAGCCTCACACTTGTAAGTGAAGGTAATATACTTATATATCTCCATCTCCTATTGTCGACTTTGGTTTGCTTTTCCACAGAAAGAGCGTTGTTTGGTTTAATAAGAACTATAGCCCCGTTTGATGAATCTTCACAAAACCTATCCACCCTTGCAACTTCATAGGGATATCATCAATGATGACATAAATGATGTCATATAACATGTGATGCGTGATATAAGATGTAAGGTCATAAGCAGTGCATGGCGGGGATGCAAGTCATAGGTAGTGCTGCTTACTATAAATGGTGAATTTATGTGCTTTTATTTGTTCAAAACATTAATGTTGTCACTGACATATTCACCTAACTAAAATGTTACTTTAACCTTTGTTTTTTTCAGTGTGTGTGTGTGTGTGTATATATATATATATATATTTAATCCCAAAAGTGCACAAAGATGTTAACAAACCCCCGGGGAGACCTATTATTTCCGCCAGGGATGGTCTTTTGGAAAATGTCACCAAATATATTGACTTTTTTTTACAAGACTTTGTTTCTGCATTGCCATCGTTTGTGCAGGATTCAAGTGACTTGTTGAGAAAACTTGAGACTGTGGAGTGGGAGCCTGATTATTGGTTAATCACGCTTGATGTATCATCTTTATACACCAGCATTAGGCACCTTGACGGACTAAGGGCTATACAGTTTTTCCTGGGCAATAGATCTGTGCAATTTGTGGAACACAACAAAATGTTGATTGCTATGATTTCATTCTGTTTAAATAACAACTATTTTTCATTCAACAATCAATTCTTTCAGCAGATCAGGGGTGTGGCCATGGGGGCCTGCTTTTCTCCCAGTTATGCCTGTTTGCATATGGGCTACTGGGAGAGGCAGGTCCTCATGGGTACACACGGTCTGATCATGGCTGAATTTGTGGCCCACTGGTATCGTTATATTGACGATATACTCTTGATATGACGGGGCACAGGAGGCAATCGACTTCATTGCGCAGCTCAACAACAATGTATACAACTTACAGTTTACCCACAGCATGAGCCAAACTTGTATTGATTTCTTGGATGTTAAAATCTTGGTTACTGACAACAAACTACACACTACATTGTTACGCAAGCCAACTTCGGGCAACACTGTGCTCCATGCCAAGAGTAATCATCCGGCACATCTGATCCGCAGCATCCCCTATGGGGAAATGCTGCGCATCAGACGTATCTGCAGCACAGAAGATCAGTGCACACTGGTGCAACGAGATAGCAAGGCTCGATTTCTGGCCAGGGGTTACTCTCCCAGCTTAGTTGATTCAGCTATTCGTAAAGTGAACGCCATGCCTAGAGAGGTAGCTTTGCAACACAGGAAATCTACAAACAAAGAAGAATACAGCGCCAACCAACCGGTGAGACTGGTATTGACTTTCAAACGCCAGTTTCAAGCCCTGAGGAAAATTGTTTCCAAAAACTGGAATCTCATTAGTTCTGATCCAGTGATTGGTCACCTCATGCCAGGGAGACCTGACATTTCCTGTAAAAAGGCATATTCGCTTGGTGAAGCGTTAGTCAAGTCTAGTCCTGAGGTTGTTACATCTCTACCCTGGTACAAGGCAATTAATGGATTCAAAAAATGCTCGGTTTGCAAGGCTTGCAAACATGGTGTTAACATGACTAAGTATTTAACACCTTTTTCGGATGTTCTCCGCTTGATTACTAAGCAATTGACATGTAAAACTGAGTTCACAGTGTATGTGCTGGAGTGTCCCTGTGCCCTGCGATATGTCGGTAGCACGAAGTTGCAGGTGCACAAGAGGATACTCCATCACATTAGGGCCATCAACACTGAGGACCCCACCTATCCGGTGGCTCGTCACTTTAAGGAACATCATGATAAATAAAGTCATTTACTCAAATACTTTGCGATCGATTCGGTCCCGCCTCTTCGTAGAGGTGGAAACCGTGAAGCTATTTTGAGAGCCCTTGAAACTCAGTATATCCTTGATCTCGACACCAAGACACCACTTGGCTTGAACACCAGTGTCGATTTCTATACCCATCTGTAAATTCCAGTCAGTCAAATCTATCATATTTTTCTTTAGTCAACGTAATACTCTGATATCTTTTATCAGTATTGCTAATACTTAGACGTTGACATTTTTATGAAAAGATTTTGCTCAGAAACAGAACTGTCACTGAAAGTTTCCCCTACTGTGATAAAATGATTCATGATGATCAATCTAACACACTCCCATCATCCATCTAGGGAGGGTTTTTAACATTTAGAATTTATTTTTTGTCATCACTGCTCACGACACCCTTTATTTTATGTTGTTTTTTGCATTTGACACATTTACATTTACGTAATTGCGATTACAATCATCAAATATGTCACAAGTGATTCGGAAGATATAATGATTGAATATGACATGTGGTATTCACCCACTTGGGTAATATTAAAGTTATACTCATCATAAACAGCAGGTGTGTAGAATTGTAATGGTGAAAGCATGGATAATAAGGGAATTGAACACTGTGTCTACCCCTATTTTTTCGCCATATTTCTTTGTAGTGAAAAAACCAAAAGTTTTGCTTTTTTTTCCTCCTACACCCTCATTGTGTAGACAATATGACAATGTTTTTGTACGTTGGTTGGATCTTTTTCATTGAAAATTCAGTCTTGCCTGTTGTACATATGTAAAATTAGTTTTTTAACACTTTTAACATTGCAACTCTACTGGCTTGTCTAACGTATAATATAAACATGTTTTCTATGTCTATGACCAGAAACTTGTGCCAAACCAATAATGTGTCTTTGTAACTATGCACTAGCACTTTAAAAATAGCCTATCCCACCCCTAGCGTCATGTGACCAAGGCCTCTGAGTAGGCCGAAACGTTATGCTGGTGGCGATGCAACGAAATTGAAATAAAATATTCTCTTCACCTTGTGGCTGGGTCAGCTTTCGTTTATTCAGGATCGGTGGTGCCCCGGGACATTGGGGAGTGCTGGTTCGAGTTGGACGAGTGCAGTAATATATATATATATCTATATATATATATATATATATATATAGATATATATATATAGATATATATATATATTACCTACTGGCGTTCACCAGTAGGTAGTTATAGTTAGGACCTATTTTCCATAGGAAATCCGCAACATTCTATTTGGATTAACTTTGGTGCCGGTTGACGATTCTTTGCGAAATTTTCAAAACTGGGGGGCGCTCTGGTCCACTCCTATCCTGGAAGTCTTTATGTGACAATAACCGGAATAACAGACAATAGGGCCACCACCATGGCCTACACCAATGACCAGGCGGATCAAATTTATTCACTGATAAAAGAAGTGAAAAGTATGGATGTCCATGGGGGCTCAGTCACTCAACAACTGAAACAGCTTGAATACTTAACTCGACGCCAAGTTAATCAAAGGATGCATGCCTCTACGCTCATACAATATCATAAAGCAAAACGTATTCCAAGAGGCCTTCGCTTATCTATAAAACCTATGTTATTTCGCTTCAACCTCAATTCAAAATTCATGGACAAGTGGTTCAGCATATTGAACAAATGTTCATTAGACCTCATTTTGCTTATAATAGAGGAATTAGCTAAAACTATACGGGAATTAGAGGAAGAAATCTACACACTGAAGTCTGAATTAGAATCAAGGTTAGAAGCTGACACCTGGAAGATTAGTTTGGATGGCATCAACTTGAAACTTGATAAATATGAGAAGGAACTGCAGGAAGGAAAGTTACGTAAATATAAACGGGACACTATAGACTACAAACTTAATGAGGTGTACACGTGGGCGGACATTTACGCCCGACGACAATACATTCCCAGGAAAACAACAACTAATGTACACTCATCTGAAGAAAGTTTAGTCACAGATAAGGAAACATCTATCCAAAGAGGACCAGTAAGAACCACACAAGATGGTATAGTAGTGACCACCGGAGAAAGTCAGCAAGCATCAGGAAGCGGGACAGCTGCTTTTTTACCACAGGGACAGGATCCAGGGCAACCTCCCACGAAACAAACAGAAACATTAACTGGAAGCGAAAAACAAGGCGAGGGAGTGGCAGGAAAATCTCTACGGAGCGGACGGAATGTGGTCTTATCGTCAATATTTCATCCATAGAACTTACACAACATCAAACTTCAGCCCTAAACAAAGGCCTTTCATTTGTACCAACCACAGCCACTAATGACTTAGAAACTGAAGGAGCCTTCTTTAGGTTCATGCGAACATTAAAACTTAGACACTACTTCGAAAATGTGGCAGAACCTATGGAAAAAGTCACTGACAGAACGGAGAAAGAATTCAAACCCAAAAGTGTATATCAGGCTCCAACATCCCACAAGATGTTAGACACATTTGAAATAATGGTGAAAAAAGACCTAAAATCATTGGAGTACGGCAAAATACGACACAACAACCTGACTAAAAGTGAACAAAACATCATAAACAACTTGGCCAACGATAAATCTCTAACAATACAACCGGCAGATAAGGGTGGAGCCCTGGTAATAATGGATACGCATTTTTACGAACACAAGATTGACCAACATGTGGCTGACACAGATACGTATTTATTACTACAATCGGACCCCACAACTATGCTTCAAACAATGTTGAATGGAATTTTACAAACAGCCAGAGCGAATGAATGGATTAATGACTCAACGGTTGAATATTTAACGGAAAAAAAACCCAGGAGACCCAAACTGTATATGATCCCGAAGATTCACAAACATCCTACTAACCCGCCACTAAGACCTATTGTCTCAGGGTGTGGGTCAATATTTGACCCCCTCGGGCGATACATTGACCACTTTTTACAGCAATTTGTTCAAAATTGGGGGTCTTATATAAAAGACACTACGGATTTTTTGAACCAATTAGCATGGATACAAGAGGGCTACCAAAATCATTGGATTATGTGCACCATAGACGTGGTCGCGCTATACACGTCGATACCACATCAAGCAGGCATTGAATCAGTAGAATGGGCATTGCTTAAAATGGAGAATTTACCCAATGACAAAAAAAAATTTGTGTTACAATTAATCAAGTTTTGCCTCTACAACAGTTATTTCACTTGGAAAGATAACTACTATGCACAACTTAATGGAACGTCGATGGGCTTTGCAGGGGCTCCTGCCTATGCCAATATATTTATGGCTCAATTTGAAGCACAAAATCTAATGAGCATGAGAGAATGGCCACATGTGAAAATGTACTGTCGTTTCATTGATGACATCTTTTTAATTTGGGATGATACCCAAGAATCACTGGAAACACTCAACACATTGAATCAAGTGGACGCCAGAATCCAATTCACGTACAAAATCAGTAAACAAGAGATCGACTTCTTAGATGTCAGAGTAACCAAATCGGAAACTGGCTTTGAGACAGAACTATACACAAAACCCACTGACCGAAACAATGCCCTCAAGGACACGAGTTTTCATCCTAGGAGTTTAATTAGGAACCTCCCGTTGTCACAATTCATACGGATTAAACGAATATGTTCCAACTCACAGGTGTGTCAAAAGACACTAGCTAAACAAGCAGAGAAATACAAGGACAGAGGATATCCACCTGAGACACTACAAGAACAACTGGAGAAGGTATCACAAATGGATAGAATGGCATTACTAAAATCCCAGGAAAAAATTGAACAAAACAGGATGGTATTTGTGACTAAATACACAACTCAATCACAAAAAATCAAAAGTATCATCAACAAACGATGGGAACTATTGTCCACGGAACGAGACTTCAATGGATTATTCAAAGAACTGCCTTTACACGCATACACGAGAGGGTCAAACCTCAGAGAGAGACTGAAACACAGACCAGAATTAGCACCATCATCAACAAATAGAGGAACGATCCGATGTCTTAATTGCACAAACTGCAATAACGTTATAACAGGAAATACTTGTCCACACCCATGTACAGGCAAACTGATACAACTAAAACACACCAGCGACTGCAACACGCAAAATGTTGTATACGGAATTAAGTGCCCTTGCGGAAAAATGTACATCGGCAAAACTGAACGTAAAGTTAAAATTCGAATAACAGAACACAAAAGCCGAATCCGCAATGAGAATCTCACATCACCATTGGTTCAACATTGGCAACTAGAAAAACACAGTATTTCCCAACTCAGATTCTTAGTAATTGAGCAGGTACCAATAAAAGTAGGAATTGATAATCACCAAAAATTGTTGCAGCGAGAACTGTTTTGGATCAAATATTTGAATACAATGGTACCCATAGGGCTTAATGATAAATATGATTTAGCTTGCTATCTGTAGAAAGTACAACATTGAGGATAACATTAACATTGTTTATGATTATAGTATCAGAGCTACTAATCATATATTAGTTTGTAATGTAACTGACTTCAAGATGTATATCAGTTAGAAATGCCAAACACAATGAACAACATGATGTATTATGAGGTTATGACAACACACCTAAAAACGTTTTTCATCTCACATTGGCACGAAATTGATATTACGATGCATACCAGTTATAACTGTTAAACTGTTTTGAAATGCAATTGACATTATGATACACATCAGTTAGAAATGTTAAGCACGTTGAATAACGAAATGTATTATGAGGTCATGATAACGAACCTAGAAATGTTTTTTATCTCATATTGGCACGAGATTGATATTACGATGCACACCAGTCACAACAGTTAAATATAATGCACACTGAAGTGTAAAATGTGGCAATGATAATACGCCTAAATATGTTTTCCAATTGTTTCTCATCTCATATTGGAACGTAATTGATATTATGCTGCAAAAGTATTGTATATGATTTAAAACACAGGATATCAGATTCTGAGGAGTCATGAATATCATGTCTACATAAACATATGCATATATCTACATATATACATGCAATCACATTCCCACACAGTAAGCCAACTAGACATCGTAGTCCAAAATACCACTGCATAAATTACGCGAAGCGTGTTAGGTTCCTACACAGGAAGCCAATTAGATATCCTAGCCCAGGATAACGTTGCATAAATTACGCATAGCGTGCATTGTATTAACACAGTAAGCCAATCAGATATCCTAGTCTAGGATAACGCAGTATAAATTACGTGATGCATGTCATGTTGCTAGGGATACGGTCAACACGATGTATTGAACACACTGTAAACACATATATACGCAATTATTACACTCCGACATAGTATGTTTATCAGACAACGTGGAATCACATTTTGGGTCAATCGCTGTATTAACCACGTGACACATGTTACGTTACTGGGGACATGGTCAACATTACGCATTTATGGTTAAAGTAGCGATAGTAAATCAAAGGCAAATAAACATCTAATGAGATTTACGTTTATGTGAGGAAGAACCGAGTTAAATATCAACCTCCACAGTAGGTTTTATAACTAGAAGTATCCGTGAAATACCGGTTTCTGTCACACCAAGATGGCGCTTAGGAAACCGCACTTGGAT
This sequence comes from Lissotriton helveticus, assembly GCF_964261635.1. Taxonomy (NCBI): domain Eukaryota; kingdom Metazoa; phylum Chordata; class Amphibia; order Caudata; family Salamandridae; genus Lissotriton; species Lissotriton helveticus. The sequence continues at coordinate 528,566,458 of NC_136072.1, forward strand.
TTATTCCCCTTTCCGATATGTCCGTCTTCCATTTCTATAACTCCGCAATCACCACGAGGATGCGGAGTTTATGTATTACTCGCGTAGGCCACGGAGGTAACACGGCGACAAGCACAGGGCAGCGGTTGTTTCGGTCGAAGGAGAGAGTTAACCAGTATCAGGTACGCCAGCGGCCTTAATTTCTAATGGTTACCGTCATAACTTAAATACTTGACATTAACCACGTGGCATATATTGTTTTGTAGAGCAAGAACATAAGTGAAGCCAAGGTACGTTCTGATTACACGTGTTGCATATATCTAACATTTTTGTGGCATCACGTCGTGTACAATAAAGCACATGCACGTTTGTTGTTTCAGATAACAGTTATACAGATTGCGAGGTACGTAACTAGTTAAGGACTTTACAATTCGTTCCATCTAGAACCCGACAATTAGTCATAGTGGATCTTTCGTTTTTATTTATGCAGAGTACTCATCAGACGCATTGATACCCGTAAAGGTATACCGTCATAAAGCTGATGCGCAAAGGTAGGCACTAAGGAATTTAGAAATTAAAAAAAAAAACCCATGTACAACACATAACAAAAACTCACAATACGTTTTTATTTTTATTTTTTTTCTCTGCAGAATTGCCCCTGATGAAGGCAACAATGGTTGCCGAAATGCATTGGGCTTCACAAGATTAAATGATCAAATGTATAATGTTGAAATGTATTAAGGCTAACAAGTTATTTTGTGAAACAAAATGTACAAATGAATGTTGTTATGAGGATTATGAATAACACAATGAGAAAATATGGGTACAAATTATGATTCAAAATATGTGTTAACAACGTCAAACGTAGTCATTTGAAGAGGTGATAAACAGACTAAACGAATAAGGTGCGGAGCACCACGTGAACAGTGCGCGATTGGGTGGGTTTTGACACTCATCATAACTTATTAATAAGGGAATTGAACACTGTGTCTACCCCTATTTTTTCGCCATATTTCTTTGTAGTGAAAAAAACAAAAGTTTTGCTTTTTTTTCCTCCTACACCCTCATTGTGTAGACAATATGACAATGTTTTTGTACGTTGGTTGGATCTTTTTCATTGAAAATTCAGTCTTGCCTGTTGTACATATGTAAAATTAGTTTTTGAACACTTTTTAACATTGCAACTCTACTGGCTTGTCTAACGTATAATATAAACATGTTTTCTATGTCTATGACCAGAAACTTGTGCCAAACCAATAATGTGTCTTTGTAACTATGCACTAGCACTTTAAAAATAGCCTGTCCCACCCCTAGCGTCATGTGACCAAGGCCTCTGAGTAGGCCGAAACGTTATGCTGGTGGCGATGCAACGAAATTGAAATAAAATATTCTCTTCACCTTGTGGCTGGGTCAGCTTTCGTTTATTCAGGATCGGTGGTGCCCCGGGACATTGGGGAGTGCTGGTTCGAGTTGGACGAGTGCAGTAATATATATATATATCTATATATATATATATATATATATATATAGATATATATATATATTACCTACTGGCGTTCACCAGTAGGTAGTTATAGTTAGGACCTATTTTCCATAGGAAATCCGCAACATTCTATTTGGATTAACTTTGGTGCCGGTTGACGATTCTTTGCGAAATTTTCAAAACTGGGGGGCGCTCTGGTTCACTCCTATCCTGGAAGTCTTTATGTGATTCGTGAAACGGGGGCTGAGAAAAAAGGGGGCTCCCAAAACATGTTTTTCCCATGCAATTTTCCATAGGTACTGTTCATCGCGGCTACAGCCCGAACGGTTGAACGGAATTACACCAAATTTGGCAAAGTAGTAGTCGTTGGTTCAGACTCGTGCCTTTTGCTTATATTGTGTATATCTGTTCAGTAGTTCCTGAGAAAATGACAATTAAAAGTACATATATATCTATGGCCTCTGTGGATCCGCGCATCTTGCGCAGATTATAAGTGCACCGTCCCGATCACACGCTGAATGCTGATTGGCTGTCAAGTGGTTGTCAACATTCGAAACCAGGAAGTGTTGGCCGCCATTTTGTGCCTCGGTCGAAGCGAGGATTGAGAAATTAATGGAACAAGTGTTCAAAACTTATAGAGGGGGCAGGTAAGAAATATTTTGACCCTCTAGACCTGTTTAGGGGACCCCTAGGGCCCAAAAAAGATATATATATATGTATATATTTTTTTTTAATTGAGAAATGTGCGCTGGGTGCATGGAGCTGCCGTAAAAAAAATCAAAATGAAGGCCGGCTCCTGTGCTTGTTTAAAAATTAGCTACGTGGGAAAGAGAAATCCCGGGGTCAAAAAAATTGCATTTGAAGCGGGGGGTGAGAAAAAAGGGGGTCCCAAAACGTGTTTTCCCCATGCAATTTTCCATAGGAACCGTTCATCGCGAATACAGCCCGAACGGCTGAATGGAATTACACCAAATTTGGCAAAGTGGTAGTCTTTGGTTCAGACTCGTGCTTTTTGCTTAAATGGTGTAAATTCGTTCAGTAGTTCCTGAGAAAATTACAATTAAAAGTTCATTTATATCTATGGCCTCGGTGAATCCGCGCATCTTGCGCGCACTGTAAGTGCACCGTCCGGATCACGCGCTCAATGCTAATTGGCTGTCAAGTGGTTGTCAACATTCGAATCCAGGAAGTGTTGGCAGCCATTTTGTGCCTCGGTAGAAGCGAGGATCTAGAAATTAGTGAGGATCTAGAAATTAGTGTGACAAGTGTTCAAAACGTATAAAGGGGGTAGGTAAGAAATATTTTGATCATCTAGACCTGCTTAGGGGGTCCTACAAGGACCCCTAGGGCCCCCAAAAATGTGTTTGTTTGTTTTAAAACTGAGAAATGTGCGCTGGGTGCATGGATCCGTCGTAAAAAAAATTAAAAAGCACGGTCTCCTGTGCTTGTTTAAAAAACGTAGCTACCTGGGAGGGCCAAATCCCGGGGTCTAAAATAATACATTTGATGGGGGTCCAGAGGGGCCCTGTAGCCCGGGAACCGTCATTCCTCTGTGCTACAAAATAAATGGGTGAGGGAGTTCAAAGGTCCTTCTAAGCCCCGGGGCTTTTTATATTTTGGGAGGTGGGCTGCGTGGTCTCCTTTCTGGAGCAGTTGAAAGCCTCGGGGAACACCACCCTCCAGGAGCAGCTCCTGGTGGGTCTCGGGGTGTCTACCCCCGGGACACTGCTGTTTGCAATGGCAGGGCGGGAGTCGAGGTTTCCGCTCCGTCATAGCAAACTTGAGGGCATATTTACAAGTGCCATTTCGACGCAATTTTTTAAAAAAAGCCAAAAATGCTGTGAAAATGATATCGCCCTATTTACTAGGCGACGCTAAGATGCATTAATGCATGTTAGCAGCCGGTTTGCTAAGGGCTCGCCTCGCATCTCCAATGAGTTGCAATGTAGGCGTTCTCAGTGGCAAGGTAGGTGTTCCTATGACAATATAAAAAGGAAGAGGAAGGTATGACAACAGCGTTGTATTTACAAGGGAGCCCTGGATTTGAGGACCAATAGCAAAACTCTCGCTAATTTCGGTTTATGTTGGATCCTAACATCTGTTCTGAAGTAGACTTAAGCATGTTTAATATGCGAGGTGGATTGGTATGTGAAGTCCACAGTTAACAAGCTTTTTACTTGCGAACATAAATTATCGCTGTATTTCCCGCGATATTGGGGGCATATTTGCATGGACAGGGTTAAAATTATCATCGCTTTAGCATTAGGAAAGTGTTGTTAAAGCTGCCATAATGGCTTAATAATAGGCTTTTGAGAATTCGTGAGAATTCCAATAGAAGCCCAGGTTTACAACAGAACATTTTAACGCTGTCCTTGTAAATATGCTCCTAAGTTTTGTAATGTCGACAATCCCGTCTTCCATTTAAATAGGCACAAAGTATTTAGTGAAGTGCCTTATGATTCGTGAAGCAACATTGTCTAATTGTGATCGATAAAGAATTTGAAGTGTTGTGTACTTCTTTTGCTCGTAATGTACATAGGGGCAGATTTACAAGTCCCTTGCGCCACTATTGCGTCACTTTTAACATGGAAAAAGTGACGCGAAAGTGGCGCAAGGGGCTTGTATATATGCTACACAGTGTTCTGTCGTCTTATTTTGCTTTCCTCTCTGTCATGTAGAGGATCCTGGGTAAATATAACGGTTTCTGTACAGCCAGTACCTTTCAACCCTACCCCCAAACTGCTTACTGCCTGTTACCATAGTAAAAGTTCATGGAACACTGAAGTGAGCACACAGGTCACAAGTTCACCACACAATGTTGCTAATCGGAACAGTTACTGTACTGGAGTTTTTAAATTTTCCATAGTAACCGTTAAGTGCAGCTACAGACTCTGGTAAAGAGCTAGTAAAGAGTTAGCCTCAGTATTATACTTCTAGTTATAAACATCATTTATACTTTAATTGTTAAATCTTCTCTAAGCATAAGATTATCATACTAAATAATAGTGAAATGTCCGAAAAAGAAGATGTATGCACTTTTTTAAATTAACTTTTATTACAATAAAAATAAATAACTAGAAACATAACTTTGAGATAACAATATAATAAATAACTAGAAAGGTAACTTTAACATAACAATATAATAAACAAAATGTGAGATGGACTCCAATGGAAGGAGGGTAGGTAACCTGCAAAACAAAACTGAAAATAGGTTTTTAAAATTAGATCGATGTGACTGAATGAGGTCAAAGATCACAAATTAAGGTAACGCTTGGCAATATTTGGTTATTTGCACGTCTGCAGTGTGCCTGATACATCCCACCCCTCTTATAGGCCCGCGTTGAAGAGGTGTCCAAAGGGAAGTGCTTACTGCATCAGATTTACAGTATGGACCAGCAGGTCTTTAAAATGATTCAGAGATGAGACAGAATTAGGTGAGAGATCACGTCATTATGCAGGACAGTATCATTTATTGCGAACGCATTAAATTGGAAGCATTGTGTATCTAGGCCACTCTGCTTACCTTGTGTGGAAAACAGAGTTTACAACTTAAAGTCTGCTTTGTTACTACACTGCACTCTGATTTATTTATCTGCAGAGTGGACAGCAGCGTCTATAACTTTAAAAGAGAAAGAGAAACAATGTGAGGGAGAGAGAGAGAAAGAGAGAAAAAACGACATTGAAAGTGTGAGAGAGAGAAAGTAATAGATGGAGCAGGAGAGGTAATGTTAATACTGGAGAGAATCTTCATAGCTCACCATTTTGCCTCCGTTGTGTGTCCAAGCACGTGCAGGTTCATACTGCACCCTCAAGTTTAGTGATCTGAAAGATAGTATAGAGTTAGTAATAGCAGAGTACATAGAACTGCACAGGTATATTTCAGAATGATGCCTTTGGACACTCAGGATACTGTATTTCATCAACTTCTACTGCAAGGTGGTATCTATGTGCTCTTTTTCTCCCAGAGTACTATACCCCATGCACTCCCACTGCATAGCGGTGAGTTCTCATTACTGCATACCCAGACTGTTGCACCCCATTGACTCCCAGAGTCCAGAGGTGAGTGCCTTTTCTTGCTTACCCAGACTGTTCCAACCTATCCATTCTCACTGCCCGGAGGTAATTGTACATTCCTACGCAGTCAAGCTGCTGCACACTACCCGCTCTCTCCGCCCACAGGTGACTTCTCATTGTTTCGGAAACAAGCTTCTTTGCTCAACTTGTGCCATTGGCGTGATTCAAAGAGGGTGCACCATGTGTCGAAGCAGCCTACTCAGGCGTTATTACGATTGCCACGCATCATCGCAGAATCCTCAAAAGTTGAGCTTTGAAGGTGTTGGGGAGGGGGACGCCAATTTGTGAAACACAACCTGTTAGATAAAAAGGAAGATAAGATTGTGCGTCATTTCTTTATCAAAGGAGAGAGGAAGTGAGAGAGAGACTGAAAAAAATATTGGCAGCTCACCTTTCTATCACTGGTGTGTCTTCCACCACGTGCCAGGACATAGTGCATCCTGAAGCTTTATATCTAAAAGATTGTAAAAGAAAGATGTTATGATTGGTAATTGTCACTATCTTAATATGGAGTAGAATAACATCGCTCTTTCACACACCTTCCCTTCCGCATTAAAAATACAACTATTTGTACAGTTCCAACTTGTTTAATGGGCTTCGATTTATGAAGAATTAGTAGAGTAGTAATGTTTTCCATCCGGTTGTGAAAGCAAGTGGTGCGCAGTGATACACGTGGTTTCAATCATCACGAGCGACAGACTTTTGATCGACTATAAAAACTTTCCTGCTATTGGAAAAAAAATACAAATGCAATAAGATACGGTATATAGGACTGCGTACGCCTAACTTGATGCGTCTCCTTTTTCTATCCAGTCTGCTGCACCCCATCTACTCCCTCCGCTGCACACCTAGGCCTCACTGCTCACCTTTTCGTGGACAGGGTACGTTCTACATCATGCAGTCCCGCTCTGCCACCAAGAAGTCTCACATTTGGTGCTGAGTCTTGATATCACTATGACAAAGGACATACTTGTGCACCCATCTATATCGCAGGTTCCTCACCTGCTCAATCCTTGCGGTACCACTACCTCAGTGACCAAAGAGGCCACGCACGTGCTAGAGGGCCCCCTTGTTCGGTAGTTCAGGCCTACATGAGGCGTCCGAACCACTAGGACGGGCCACCACAGCACTTGCGATGGGAGCAACTCTAAAATGCCGTAGAGTACGTGAGCCCCGTCTTTTTTATTGGTAGGGTCATGTGTGTAGTGATGTATGTGCTGGATGGGTGTGGTGTGGGTGTATACCAGTCATGAGGGAGTGTGTGTATGCCATTCCGACAACTAGACCTGGAAGTAAGAAATGACTACAATGGAAATCTGGGCCATGTAGCGTTGTTGTGTTTTCCTGGTAGCGTAAGCGGAGTGGGCTGGACTGACGTATGCCAGTGCTGCGCGAGGCTGTGAACAATGACTCCGGAGCTATGAGTGTGGTTCTGTCGTGAACTATATGAGAAATCAACGGATTTGGGTGTCCGTGTTGTAGTGCTGCCGTCACCCGGGTCTTAAACGCAAATGTGTCATTATGTCTGTAAAGTCCCGTAACATGGCAACATGGAAGGTACGGGGTATCACTGACCTTATATTCATCCATAGTTGCACACATAAAAGATGGTGGACATGACGCATTTCTGCGAATATGAATGTTTGTTGTACATTCAGTGGAGTGTTGTAGCTGTAGTAATACAGGGCTGTGAAAGCTTTAGGTTGCAGTTTTTTTTGGCACATGAAATGTGGTATACAGGGTATATATACGTATGTGGTCATCGAGGTATACTGTCGAACTTGGTGCTGGAAATCAGTGTTCGGGGCGCGTCCACATCCTGTTATTGTAGAGAAATGGCGTAATCTACGCATGCCTGAAACTTACCATGTCATCAATGATGTAATATGTGACATCATCACCAGTGGATTGCGGGTGCGAGAGTTATAGTTAGTACAACTAACTATAATGGAGGAATTTCAATGGTTTTGTATGAGTGAAATGTCCAGCTAACTATAACACCCCTGAAACCTATGTTTTTTTCAGGGAATTTCTAAGATGTTTTAAATGATAATTCCTAACTATAACCTGCCTGAAACCTATGGTTTTTTCAGTGAAAAAAATAAAAAAAGATATATATATATATATCCACACAAGTTGCTGCACAAAAGAACAACATGGAACAACAGCGGTCTGCAAGCAGGTAGGTAACTTTATTGGGTCCTCGGCATGACGCGTTTCAGCATTTAGCCTTCATCAGATGCCGAACAAGAAATTACTGGCGCTGTTTTGTAGTCCCTCTTTTGAATGCTGCCTGCATCCCCCCATTGGTGGAGGCCTGATGGCCCGTAGGAACTGCAAATCCCAGCATCCCCCATCTTGGGACACTGGGGATGGCTGCCAGACAACGGAGTCAGTGTGTTGGAGACTCCGCGATCCCCACCTGCTGCGACCGACGTCTTCTGCAGCCTGCCAATGCAGACCTGTTTAGGAGTTGCCGGTTAATACTCAGCGCCTCGCCATGAGCTAAGGCCCCTTGCTGGCTAAACACAGTCCTCTCGTGGCCGCAGCGTTTCCAGAAGGAATTCGATCCCTCGAAGAGCATACAGGTGTGCCACTAATTTCTGGAAACATTAGGACGGGTTCCCTGAGCGTGCAGTGGCCGCACGCAAAATATCCACACAAGTTGCTGCACAAAAGAACAACAGGGAACAACAGCGGTCTGCAAGCAGGTTGGTATATATATATATATATATATATATATATATATATATATCCTATTGTCGGTTGGCCAATGGGCAGTTATAGTTAGGACCTAGTTTCCATAGATGAAGTGTTTCTGGTTTTGCTAATAACTTTGGCGCCGTTTGACGAATCTTCATGAAATTTTCAAAACTATTGTACTGGTCATTGCAGCTGCTGTCATCAAAGTTGCGGGTTGATTAGTCAAGTGGGGGTCGAGGAAAAAGGGAGGTCCCAAAACACGTTTTCTCCATACAATTTCCCAGAGAGATTTTGGTTAACTATGTTATGTTACGTTATGTTATTTTATTTTGTAGCGCGCACAGATACTCCAAAGAGTGTCCTGGCGCGAACCAAGAGGGGTGAAAGAGCTAACACTACAGAAAAAGATACGTTTTCAGATTTTTCCTGAAAGCCAAGGGGCCTTGAATCTTTCGAAGAGCAAATGGATGGGCGTTCCATGCCAAGGAAGCTTTCAGGGTGAGAGAGCAGCCACCCAGCCTATGCATTTGAAGCGGGGAACCTGGGCTAAAAGTTGAGACGTAGAGCGCACTTGTCTCACCGGGGCGTAGAAGGAGAACCGCTTCTGCAGGTAGGTAGGGCCCTGTCCATGGAGAGCGCGGTGGGTGATAACTAGTGATTTAAACTTGACCCGTTCAGCCAAGGGAAGCCAGTGAAGGGAGCGCAGATGTTGTCTCACACTACTTCTAATAGGGATATCAAGGGGAAGTCTGACTGCTGCATTTTGAACCACCTGAAGCCTCTTCAACAAGAAGCCAGGGATGCCAGCATACAATGCAGTGGCATAGTCCAACCTAGATAAAATAAGAGTGCGGATGACCCATTCTTTCGCAGCCCTAGGAAGAAGAGATAGAGATTTCCTTAGCATTTTAAGGAGACCAAAGCAGTTCCCGGCCAGCTTCTTAACCTGAGTAAGGAAAGAAAGGTTTTACAGCTCGAACTTCTGGACGGAATTGCACCAAATTAGGAGAAAGCTAGAAATTAAATGAAAAAATCAAACGTCAAATGGACTTTATAGTTGGGTTCACATCTTAGCCACACAAAACCATAGACTTGTAACAGTTTTAGTTATCTTAAGTCACTAAAATTTGTGCCAAAAGGTAACTATAACTCGTGTATTCGCCATGCGCTGCTAATTACCCCACATAATACATCCGTTTTTACATCTTCTATGGCATCATTGATAATATCACTGCAAAATTTGCAGTGGAATTATTGATGAGAAAACTGTCCATGGCGGGGTTGTGACTTATTTTTACCTTCGGGCACAAGTTATATTTACTTGAGATAACTATAACTGCTAAATTTCCATGGTTTTGTGCGTGTAAAATCTGAACCTAACTATATCGTCCCTGTGACCCATGGTTTTTAGTGAATATCTAAGGATTTCAAATTCTATTTCCTACCTATAACGTCCCTGTAAACTTTAGTTTATATATTTTTATTTATGTGTGTGTGTGTGTGTGTGTGTGCGCGCGCGCGGGTGGGTGTGTGTGTGTGTATATATTTGGAGAGAGATACAGATACACACATACATATATATGTGTGCGTGTATATGATATATATATACACGTGCCTGTCAATATTTTGGTTCTTGATATTCGAGCCTCAAAATTCCAGCCTCAGATTCCCTAGTCTACACTGTAAATTACAAGTCAAGCCATTTATTGGCACATTTGTAGTTTGGCCACTTTCACACCAACATAAGAAATAGCAAAATTCTCTGTCTACACTTTACACTGTAGAGTGAGGTATACAAGTTATTTAACACATGGGCACATGGGTGCCACAGTCGCACTATTCATTTCCTGGTGTCATGAATTTAGGTCTAGGTTATGATAGCACAGCCGTCAAACTGATCTATTGCTAACAATATACTTACAGGATGCTTTCTCTGACCAGCCTTTTTCAGCCTTTGGTTGACACAATGTCACTTACATCTTGGCTCATGCCAGTGGAGCTTTTACTCTGACATAATGCATTGGCTTTTTGTTTGCAGCCTTCTGCCTTGCTCAAGTGCTTGCATTGAAATGCATGAGGGACTACTTTACAACTATAGCCATCACTATCCACTCCTATTGGCTCCCTCCAAAGTTTCTTGCTCTCATTTGTTAACGCCGCATGCAGTAGCACAGTAAACCAAACCTATTGGCTTTGCCAATGCTTGTTTTAACTGTGCAATGAGACAGTCTGTAGTCCTAAAACCAGTCAGAAGAGGTTCCCAAAAGTGTTTTAAATCAATAGTAACCCATGAGTTTTTAGCGCCAAGACGCCCAAGGGCAAATGTTGCGCTTTATAAATTTTAAAAATAAATAAATAAATAAAATAAATGCAACACACTTATTTTTTAAGGGGATGCAAAAAGTATACCTTTTCTACACATTATCTCTTTGTGGCCAACCTTCAGAATTGACTACCAGAGCACCCATTCTCTTAGGACTGATACTCATGTGAAAGCTATGAGCTTGTTACACTGGGATCTCTCACTTGTCAAAATGCATTTGAGGACTTTAGGACTTGTCTTGTGGTGGTTCCCAGTATATAGTAAGATGTGAAAAAAATAGATGGTGTTCCACTTATTTTAAAATGGCATCTTGCAATAGTCACTTAGGGCCTGATTACAATCTTGGCTGACAGGGTTACGCTATCACAAACTTGACGGATATTCCATCTGCCAGATTACAATTTCATTATATCCTATGGAATTTTTAATACAGCAGACGGGATAACAGTCACGTTTGTGACAGTGTGTACCATCTAACTAGATCGTAATCGGGCCCTTGTTTTGCTAAATATTTTTTTTTTAACCACGTCATGTTTCTGTGCTCCATTCTTGTAAGTCACTACTGTAGCACCATTAACAGGGCTGCATTTTCTTATTTTTAGGATGCTGTAGTAGGAGTATCAGAAGCTTTAGACTTGTGGGGGTGGTGGTACTCCAACAGGGTGGATCTGCTTGTGGGGATGCGCCATGCTCCTGCTCTTGTAAAAGTTCTGGTGGCACCCAGATTAACAAGATAGCAGCTGTGGGCAGTAATGCCTGCCATTTGCACCCATGTCTGCCGGATACAGAGACTTGAGAACCTACAGTGAGCCTGACGCCATGTGTGACTCCAGTCCCAAACTGAAGTGAGAAGTATTGCAGAGTTAAGAGTGGAGAAGTGAGACTGGGGATATGCCAGCCCTCATCCCCTCTGAGTAATGATGGTCCCAAGACGAGCACAGCCAGTGCAGTCAAACAAGAGTGTTTACTAACATTGTGATACACCTAAAGAGCATAAACAGAGGGCTAAGGGGAAAAGTGGCATATTTTCCTGCACCACTGGGAGGCAGTGAGGAACAGCAGCGGGAAAGCACATATAATATTATTATTATTTATCGATTTGTTGAGCGCGGTTGCTGCCCGGGGGCGTCCAAGCGCTGAGTTTAGACAGAGACGTGACGGAGCAGGGATGCAAGAACTAGAGCGGTTTGGCAAATAGTACTGTTTTCAACTTCTTACGGAATGAGAGCAGGTCAGGTGTGGATCGAAGAGCGAGGGGGAGGGCATTCCAAAGCTTGGCGGCGTTCAGCGAGAACAGCCTACCCCCAGACCTAGCTCTCTTCACTCTGGGAACAACTGCCAGAAAGGCACCCGTAGACCGGAGGTTCCTGTTAGGGTGGTAGGGGGTGACAAGGCTGTTGTTAATTGCTGATCCGGTCTTCCAAAAGGCCCGATGCGTGATGCACAGTGCCTTGAATGCCACTCTTTGCCTCACTGGCAACCAGTGTAGGCTTTTCAGGCCATGTCTGGCAGATTGGAATCGTGGAATCTGGAGTATGGTACGTGCAGCGCAGTTTTGTACCACCTGCAGCTTCCGGAGGGTCATCTCAGGTGCCCCTAGGTAGAGAGCATTGTTTGAGTCCAGACGGGACTGGATGAGGCCTTGTACCGCCACCTTCTTGGCATCTAGGGGCAGAAGTGGAAGGACCTTCCTCAACGTTCTAAGTAGGCCAAAACAGGTGGCAGACAGCCTAGTGGCCTGAGTGGAGAAAGAGAGCTTATTGTCTAGCCATACTCCCAGGCTCTTAACACTATCCTTGGGAGTAGGGGGTACACCAAGACCACCGGGCCACAAGGAGGTAAAGGGTACAGGTGAAGCTGGACCTAGGAGCATGAGCTCTGTTTTTCCTCCATTCAGTTTGAGGGAGGAGTTGGTCATCCACTCCCTCACGTTCTCCAAACAGTTCAGCAGGCCGGCCGAGGATTGCCTGTTGTTCTCTTGGGCCAATGAAACCACTAGCTGGGTATCGTCGGCGTACGACACGATCTTAATGCCGTACGGTTCGACTACCCCAGCCAGAGGTTTCATGTATACATTGAACAATACAGGGCTCAAAGACGAGCCCTGCGGTACTCCACAGCTGAGTGGCCTGCTGGCAGATGTTGTGTCGCCATCAAAGATCTGAAAAGATCTGTCAGCTAGGAAGGAACTGAACCACCTTAGTGCATCTCCCGAGATTCCGATGTTCTGGAGCCGGTTCAGCAGAGTGGCATGGCTGACCGTATCGAAGGCAGCACTTAGATCAAGGAGGATCACTGCCACTGATCCTCCCTGATCCAGTATCCTTCGAGATTCTTCGGTGACTGCTAACAAGGCAGTTTCAGTCCCATGTTTAGGTCTGAAGCCTGTTTGGGACGTGTGTAGTAGGGAGTGATTCTCCAGGAACTGGACCAACAGGGCATTTATGTATTTCTCCAGCACCTTGCCAGCCCACGGGAGGAGTGAGATGGGGCGGTAGTTGGAGTGATTGTGAGTAAAGTACCCAGGCAAATATGTAAACCAACTACCACATGAAATTTACCTCAAAACATATTAAAAAACGAAAAAACACTATGACATGTATATATCCGGATATAAATTTAATAACATACTATTCATTAAAATTGATACATAGTTTTACACAACAGATAAAAAAGCATTTGTGGCATACAATGTATGCAAATTTTCAATCATATAGATAGTTCATTGAAATAAAAGATTTAGATGGTTCCTTGTTTTTTTTGTCTTGTATTTTTGTCTACGCGTTTCGACACTGTGTGTCTTCCTCAGGACTGTACCATCACACTGTAAAAAGATTATTTAAAAAAATGATTTTACAATTTTGTTTTGGTATATACATAACAACTGATATCATGTGCTCAGAGTTGGTTATCTTTATAACTGATAATGCCGCTTTATACATTGTAACTTTTGTCATAGGGCTGCTACTATATTGCATTAGAAGAACCTGATGATTATATATTCTCATTTGGTAATTATTCAATAGGTCTACTTTCATTCCGAAACAGAAATATACTATACATTGCATCGTTATGACAACTTTTCATGTATGTTCAGAACATATCCTATAGCACAATAAGGATCAGAAGAGAGACAGATACATAGACTGAAGGCCTATTTTAGATGGAAAGCAGATTACAAGAAAAAGACTGTGAATGTGTGTCCCCTATATAGCCTATTGGGAAAGCTGTGTTTGTATTGTGTACTGATAGAGGGGGCTTACCTATTTATACGCAAAGAACTGGACTGATACGGGAGAGTATAAGATCAGTATGCCATCTAGGTCCGCTAGAGCATTGGTGAACGTCGTGCCTACATAATAAGTACAATATTTAATTAATTAGCCCATTTCTTTTGATTTGGTGAGTAGCACCACCACCCTGAGAGGTGTGCTTACCTGTTAGTGGTCTGATGTTTCAAATGATTAAATTATCTCCTAAATAGTCTGCTTGACATAGTTGGCTACTTCGTTTCCAATAACCACGGTCACTGTAGCTCTGTTTAAAAAGGAACCGCTAAAGATAGATAGAAAAAGTCCAGTTATTTAAAGCGAAGATATCTTACTTATTGAGTACTATGCTCTAGTTGTACTCAAAAACGCAAAGGCGGTTATCTCTTTGTTGATCTATTTCCTATTTTATTAATTATTTTATATATTCAATGTACAATGTTATTAATTGTATTCATGGCTCTGTGCTTATAAACAGTCCCAGTTATCACGCTTTTATCTATATAGATCACTAGATGTGCATTAGCCTGGCCCTAGACGATGTATGGTTTGCTCTCTAAATTACCTATTATGGAAACCGCTGCTATCCACGCATTCTTTTCCCAGATATATTCAGTTATTTTCGATACCAAAAGCGGTTCTTGCAGTCTGCAATCAACAAAAAGATGCTAACATTAGCTACTTGTCTATTTTTACATGATTTCTTATATATTTTGCACAGTTTGGTTTTCGACTCTATTCAATTTAAACGCACCGCTTTTTTACCTGAATTATCTTTCGTGCTGCAGAGAATTACTTCTGCAGTGACTGCATGCAGGTACAACGGTCATGCGGTTCCTGCAGTCGGGAAAGAGACCAGTAACACTAGCGTTACCATTTGCTTTTACTTTTTTAAGAAACTTATGGAGGCTTCGCACCAATAAGGTTTACGGCTGCATTCAAATGAAATGGCTTACTTATTTACCTGGTTAGTTTCTTGTACTGCAGAGAAATGTCTCTAGGGTGTCTGCAGGCAGGTACAGCGGTATAGCGGTTCCTGCAGTCGAGAAATAAACCAGTGATAATGGCGTTACCTATTGTTTCTATTTATAGAAAACCAGGCAACATTAAGTTATCGCTATTCTCTATAACGCTCTCACCTATGTTAGTTGAAATCCGGACGGACCGTGCAGCAACGGCGTTATCCTGAACTTGATTTCCGGCAGTTTGACAAAGAATTTGTTAAAGGGTTTTCTATTGGCTTTTATATTGAGGTGGATCATTGGTTCATAGCACAAATGCATGTGTCTTAAAGGGGTATAGCTCTTTATTAGCTGGGTGTTCTGGTCTATCTAGTTTTACATGTAGATCTTCCTGCAGATTTAATTTCAGAGTATGGCATTTATCCATGGAAGATCATTATTTAACCCATGGGTATACGTGTCCAGAGTAAAAATCCAGAACACCTCTCTTTTTTTCCTAATTTTATCTCCACCATTTTTACACGTTATGTGGATCTTTTCTAAAATGCGCCAGCGGATCTGGGATGGGGAATGTTGGAAATCAATGAAGTAGCGGTAGTTGGAGTGGTCATCGGGGTCTAGGTTAGGTTTTTTTAAGAGCGCCCGTACCATGGCTTGCTTCCAAGCACTGGGGACTGTACATGTGGATAAGGACAGATTTAACAGTTCCAGGATTACAGGGAGGGTGACTTCACCTGCCTGCATCAAGATTTCTGGAGGGGCTGGGTCGCGAGGGGAGCCCGACTTTACTTGACGTGCCACTTTGTCCAGAGTGTCAAGGTCCAGGAGGGGGAAATGATCAAGCGTAGGCTCAAGAGTCGGCTGGGCTGGGGGGGGGAAGTTTTCCGGATGGAATGAATCGGACGCCTCATGATTTGAGGCCGTGGCTGAAAAGGTGGAGTATATGTTTAGTACCTTATTGTGGAAAAATTCCGCCAGTTCGTTGCATTGCTCTTGAGTCTTGATCAGAGGGGGAACAGTGACGACGCTGGTACATTGTTTTATTATATTAAAAATTTCCTTGGGCTTAGATTTGGCTTCCATGATTTTGTCGGAGTAATAGAGTGCCTGGGCTGTCCTGATCCCTTCTTTATAAACTCTGATCGCCTCTCTATAGGATGCCTTTTTTCCGGGAGGAAATCTAAGCGCCAAGCTCTCTCTTGTTGTCTGCAAAGGCGTTTTAACTCTCTTAGCGAGTCGGAGAACCAGGGAGCTGATTTCTGCACTCGCTTTGAGGACGATCTGCGAAGAGGCAGGAGTGGGTCCAAGGATTTAGTGATCCAGCTTACATAGTTTCCGTATGCCACGTTGGGGTCTGGGCAGGGCGGCGGGCGGGTGGAATCTAGCTCACGTCTCCACGGTTCCATGGGGAGTTTTGACCAGTTTCTCCTCATTGTAGTATGAGGGGGTAGTTGGGGGACTTTATAGGTGACCCAGGTAAACGGGACCAGAAAATGGTCTGACCATGGAAGGGGGATGGGTTGATCCGTAATTAGATCCGAACAATTACTAAAGATAGGGTCCAGGAGGTTGCCTTTTTCGTGGGTCGGGGCAGTAACCAACTGGACCAGTTGAAGGGCTCCAAGGTCATCTATTAACTCCGTGGCGGTGTGGTCTGACGGCGAGTTGAAATGCAGGTTAAGGTCTCCCAACACCGTGTGATTGGCCGTCGATAGAATTCTTTTTGCTGTGATCTCTGGGAGAGCTCTAAGGAATAGTTTTGCAGGTTCGGGGGGGCGATAAATCAAGGTGCCTGAGAAGGAGTTATTTGCGTTGAACTCTATACAGAATTCCAGACTCTCGCAGCCAGGGATAGTATCTGCTGTAGTGCGGCAGTGGTACTGGTCCTTTGTAATGATGGCCAGACCACCCCCTCTCCCTTCCGGTCTGTCGAGTCTGAGGATGTGGTAGCCAGTTGATAAGGCTGCGACTATATCAGGCTCTGATTGAGCCGTGAGCCACGTTTCTGTCAAAAAGAGCACGTCTGGCTTGTGCTCCTCAAGCAGCATGGCAATTTGTGTGCAGTGCTTAGGTAGTGATCGGCAGTTTAGTGCATACATGCTGTATTTCTGAGCTGAGGCCAACGGAGTGTTCCGAAAGGAGTGTCTGCAGTCTGGGCAGCGGAGGGGAAGCTCTGTAGGGGCATATATATGCGTGCACTGGACAGCGACAGTTCTTCCTATGCTGTGTAAGGCTGTCGAGCTATAAGTCCTGCCCTGGGGAGTGGGGGAGCCAGGGTTTGTGGCCCCTGGTCCCGTCTGGTCGCGGACGGGAGCAGACGGGCTTGCCTTTGGCGCGCCTTCGGCGCACCGCCGGCGCGCCCGCTGCGCCCGTCCGCTGCGCCTCCGGAAACAGCACATTCTTAAATATCAAAGAAGAAGGGCGTGGCCTAAATCGGTGGGCGTAGCCCGGGAGGTCGCGGCGGTTGCCTGCTGCCTGCTTCAGCGCCTCACTCGGCTGAGCGGCGATTCAAACAACCAGGTGAGCAGAGTGCAAGTTTTGCAAATAACACAAGTAAAATCACGTTATACAGTTTTTAAAATCAACTTTTTAAGGTAGAAGGTGGTTCCTAGCTCTCGGCTTTCCGCCTCAAGAGCTCCGTCTAAGCAGCGCTGGTCACAGAGCGCGCCTAGATATAAGGGGGGGGGCGTGGCCTAAATCGGTGGGCGGAGCCCGGGAGGTCGGGGCGGTTGCCTGCTGCCTGCTTCAGCGCCTCACTCGGCTGAGCGGCAATTCAAACAACTAAGTGAGCAGAGTGCAAGTTTTGCAAATAACACAAGTAAAATCACGTTATACAGTTTTTAAAATCAACTTTTTAAGGTAGAAGGTGGTTCCTAGCTCTCGGCTTTCCGCCCAAGAGCTCCGTCTATACATGTCATAGTAAATGTAGAGACTGCACTCAGACAGGTTAAATCTCTGATTATGTTGATGCTTCAAACTCTACAGGGAGAGATGCAATGAAATGTGGTTAAAATGTTATCCTTAGAGGCATCCGTGGAGGAATTTAAAGGTTATATGCCTACCGCAGAACAGGTGATTAAGGTACCATGGGTGCCTTATTGTTGGCCTCTTCTTGCCTCTTCCTAACCCCAAAGTTTTGACTGTGTTGGAAAGAGACAGTGGAATTCTTGAGGTGGTGTATTGGGAATGAGCCATAATCATATACATTTGCAGCTGGGTGTTGTTTTGATCTACATTGATTGTTGTATTTTCTGGCATATTGCGTCTCTTGCTACAAGCTGGATTGGTTGCATGGCTGCATAAAGATCTAAAACAAAGTTGTCTTGCAGTTTTGCATTTTTTCTGTTTTCTTTTTTTAAATGGTGTATAGCTTAAGAATTTTGTGCAAGTGATTAGATTTATTTTAAAAAGACATGGGCCTTCTCTATACGCACACAAAGCACACTGCATTCCTCTTGTGTAGCTACTTTTATGACTTTTCCACCTGTTTAATTCCCCCAAATAGAATACATGTGACATCGAACATCCAGGTAGATTCCGAATATCCAGGTAGATTCCTGGCTCTTTCCCCTACCTCAGCATAATAATAACCAACAGATAATTCCAATTTTATTTTGGGCTCTTGTCACACCAACTTACCTATCACACTGCTAGGCTCTGTGCCCCAGGACAAGGTAAGAGCACCTTTCTGGCTACTTGGGAACAACACCAAAACGCTTCACACATAGGGTCACAACAAATACAACACTACCAACAACTCACTTCCCCTCAGTGTGGCGTGCTATCGGTCCAAAATGTGCTTTGGCGCCCCGCAGTGGGATATGAAGCACTATAAAAATGCTACAGTACAATACAATGCAGTAGAGTATATATCCTGAACATGTTTTGAAAGCGTAAAATCTCAGTAGGACAAAGTTGTTGTGGAACCCACGTAATCTAAACATTCTAGCGTAAGGTGGTGCAGACAGGTCAAATGATATGTATTAAATGAAACATTTTTTATATCTGGAACACAGTGTGACTCATTTCTGTGTATACTAGTGTTACATTTGCATATCCTTCATCCTGTACACTGACCTTTTCTTTGATTTATTTTTAGAGTTTCTGGAAAAAGAGCAGTTGCCACTACACGTTCAAAGCCGCATTGAGGAACCTCTCAAAAGTTCCGTCAGTAAATCTTATAAAGAGTATGTCTAGGATAACGTATTGCTTGGATGGCTCTTCCATTCCTGGAGACGCACCCACCTGCTCTTGCCTCTTCTGGTGATGCATGGTGATCTCTTCCTGAGTACTGAGAGCCCTGGAAGTCTGGTTCAGAATTTGTTTGGACTACCTACATACAACATCATTTTAGCATTTTCCCTGTTTGTCAGCTCTGAGCCCCGCCATGAAGAGCATCAACGCCTCATGGGCATGCAGTAGGTTCTATCACTGCTGGAAGGGAGGAGGAGGCATCTACATGCATCCAGTGCAGAAGGGTATCAGGGGCCTGATTCACAAGGATTTTTGTGAGTGTCTCCTACTCTAGAAAATGTATGAGCTGGCCAAACGTAAGGCACAACCAATCACAGGCGAAGCTTTGTGAATCTGATCCTCAAAAAGCAAAGAGAAATATCATGGACTGTAGCTCTCCTGGGGGCTTGCACATTGCATCTCACTTTGGCTTTGCTGTGCCTTTTACCACTGTTTGTCCCCACATTGTGCAAACATGTATATAAGACTTAGCTTGATGCATGTTCCATATGGCATTGACATGTGTATAAGTCGTAGAGGCATTTTGGGAACACCTTTGCATGATGTACACAAACATCAGGAAGGCGTACTGGAGTAACAATAAATAAAGTGTATGTAAATGGCATTAGGACAGGAAAAGAATTAAACATCAATCCAAGGGGCTTTGAAAAAACGAGTGTGCATTACCAGTGATTTTTTTCAAGAAGTCACTGGCATTGACGCCCAAGGACTCTCAGGAGCCCTGCAGCTGGTGTTACTCTAAGGCTAACACAGAGAAAGAATACAAGCGATCCTGTGACATTCACTGACCTTGACAGCTACCAGCTTTATGCAAAATGTGACTAGTTATTGGGGGCTAAGAGAATTATGGGAATGTGTTTTTTCTATCTATATTTGTTTAAAATGATTAAAAATCTATTGAAACATAAACATCATTTATACAGCATTTTTGACTGATCTGCTCAGTGTACTATCTTTATTTAAAATGTGCTGCCGTTCTTACAAGGTTTTTCTTTGATATTCTCTTTAGCTTACGGTACCTTTTTTTTTATGCCTAAACTATTTAATATTCTTTCAGCAGTTTTTAAAAAAAAAACTTTAGCTTGAATTAAATTGACACCATTTTGATTTTAAGCTTAAATAATTATGTTGAAATAATTATGTGATTAATAAAATCTAAACATATCTGTTCTCGTTGTCAAGTCAGTTATTATTGTGTTCACGTTTCTTTTTCTTCTCGTTCTTGTTTGGCTTAGTCCTGAAAGGACTGGACCTTGAGCTACAGCAGAAGAGAATTGAAACTTTGTGGTAAATTTACAATACTCCCAATTCCCCATTTCCAATTCTGACTTTGCCTCTTCTCCTCATTCTCTGAAACATTCCCCCAGCACTCCCCCTTTTCCACTTGCAGGAACAATTGGACCACAGCTGCACCCCAAGACCTAAGAGAAGGAGATACCCCATAATAGTGCAGGTTATGTCTGCAATTGTGTGCTACATTGGTTGTGTGTCTGTGTGTGTTGGGGCAGGGCAATTCATTCTGGGGGTGGAATAACAGTAATTTCATTTCTGTTTATGGTGACATTTCTCAATCTATACAGGGTGACTAAAACTCTCGTCCTAGAGGATGCATCTGTAATAATACATCGCTAATCTCTGAATCTCTTATTCTCTGGCTAATCTCAGACTACATGTCTGGCTCTTGTTTATGCTGTACAAAGAGAATTTCTGAAGCGAAAGTGGCCATTGCAATGATATGTCACCGCTAAATCTCCTGATAGAAAATTTATAATTAACTCAGTTGTGGAATCTGCACAGAATTTTTGTCGGAGACAGTAGTGATCTGCTGATACCATTTGGCCAATGTACACAGTAGTATGACCTCCTCCAGGAAGCGAGTTGCCTTTCTGATTCGCAGTGATGGTTTTACCATGGTGTTCTGCATGTCAGACTTAAGATGATTGAGACTTGTCATCTGCAGCAACCCATTGTTAATATCCTGTAGATTTATACCCTTTCAACAAATCTGTCTCACAGAAATAGCTCATAGCTGAAATATTATCCCAACCAAATTACTTACTCAGACCATGCAGTACAACCTTACAAATAACCCTATGCCAACAATTAAACATTTTATTGTTTAAAACACTGAACCAGATAAGATAGTTAAGAATATCAATATACTTGTATATGCTCTAGTAGTTGTAGCGTCTTCAAATTATGAGTGCTAGGACCCTTGAAGTTCTGGGCAGACTTTAAACAGGAATTATGTGAACTGTTGGGCAGTTTAAAGGTGTGGTTATAAAAGTTATGAAGCACCTGCTCTAAGTGTCTGAGGAAGGAAGCGCAAAGTACGATGCAGCTAAATTCCTGAAGATGCCACCTCCATTTCACACTGTGAAGAAACAGAATATTGGTGCTAGATTATCTGCATGGATTGAAACGTTCGATGATTTCATAGATAAGCTAGAAGAAGAAGAAAATGATAAGAAAATCATTAAATACTTGAAAAACCTTGCCGGTGATGGAGTGAAAGAAGTGATAAAGAAAGTCTCACAAACTGATGCAATATCATATCGAAAGATAAAAGAAGCATTTGAAGTAAAGTTCAATCATACGCCGAATATCAATTATGAAAGGTACATCTTCAACCAAGTCCGACAACAGGATGGTGAAACGATGGATGAGCTTGTTGAGAGACTTGACGCAAACACTGTAAGTTCTGAGATTTTAATGATGAAGTAGCTATGTGCCTCAGAGTCATTGATGGTTGTCTATCGGACTCTTTCAGAAGACGTATGCTGAGAGAGCTACTCAGTTTAGAGAAAATACTATTGGCTTCGAGGGTAGACGAACGAGCCGATGGACAAGCTAGTGATACGAAAGATACAACAGCGAGAAATGGTTTAGCTCTTATCAGGAAAAGTAAGCATAAACTCAGAACAGATGCGCTCAAGTTAACTTCTCCAAAGAAAGAAAAAGTATGCTTCCGATGTGGGTTTTCATTTCCCATGAAGGTAAATGTCCAGCCATAGACCAACTATGCATGGGCTGCATGATAAAAACCCACTTCCTAACCATCTGCAAAGGGAAAGAGAAACCAAATGCATCACAGCGAGAAGAGAAAATGGCCACCAGAAGGTTCCAGAAGAATTCTCACTATGCCCAGAAGGCCAAAAGGCAACATCAGTTACGACAAGTAGAGACAAAACAAAGTCAATTGTTGTCAAATTCATCATACTAAAGTTCTTCAGTGTCATCCGGTGCCAGTGAATAAGATAGATGTAAGTTGATTTTATCTACCAAAGAACGGCATGCACATGTAGGATTAGCTATTTGCAAAAAAGATCAAATCAAAGTCAAATGAGAAGCACCAAACAGAGTAAAAAGTTTCATTTGGACACTGTCCTAAAGTTATATTAAAGGTGGAACGGTTGCCCCATAACCTTCTTTTAGACAGTGGTGCTTTGCTTAATATATTGCTGAACTGGGATGGTGCAGTGAGCTAAAAAACGGTGATGGATCAAGCCCTGATCTGTTGACTGGGTAGGAGTGTTCTGATTAACTCAGATACTCTGTCCATCACCACCCCCTTTTTGAAATTATTTTGGCCACCATAAGTGTGGAAGGGTATGCTCAGACATGAGTCACTTGCTCACTGCACCATCAGGATTCAAGCAAGCCGGGCCGAAGACGGCTGTAATGCCAGAAACCGGTCCCCGGAAGCTTGTTTCCTTCCCAGTGTAAGAATTGGCTTTTGTAGTTTGGTTTGCCCTGTTCCCATCATGCACTGGGACAGGAACAGACTAATTTGCATACAGCCAGGTTCTGAAACTGGGATGGTGCAATGAGTTAAAAAACGGTGTTGGATCTAGCCCTGATCTTTTGACTGGGTGAGAGTATTCTGCTTAATTCAGAGACTCTGTCCCTCACCACCCCTTGTTGTAAATATTGCTTAATATCATGCCAGTAGAGACATTTAACAGTTTATCTCCTGTGCCATGCCTTAGTCTATCAAACACGAAGATATACACCGGGGTTGTGTCCAAACCGTTACATAGTCAGAGGTCATCTACTGCAACCATGTGACCTAAAATGACGTCAGTGCAAGCGCTGATTCACGTTCTTTAGGCAATTTCATCAAGTGCCTACCTACTTAGCTTTACCACTGGTGCTGACATGGGACTGATATCTCACAGCTACAACATCTATGCTCAATCTGCAATTGTGAGTCAGTTCCCACAATGTTTTCATGGCCTAGGAAGACTCAAGACAATGAAAGTGCAACTTCATATTAGTGAGGACATTCGCCTAGTTGCCCAATGGCACCACATAGTTGCTTTCCACTCAAAAGAAGCTAGAAGCGGTGTTAAAACATAACATCATTGAATGCTCCTCTGTTCCTATGCAGTGAGTTTCAGCCACAGTTGTTGTGCCAAAAAAGGACGGTGGAGGTGCAGTGCACATTTGCTTTGACATGCTCCAGTCCAACAAAGCAATTGAGCGAGAAAGACATCCTGGTCCCCACATCGCGGATATGATGATACAGTTGAACGAAGAAGCAAAAGTCTTCTCCTGTCTAGACCTGAACAAAAGTAAACATAAACTCATGATGGAAGACAACTGATGACATACTGGTATTTGGGACAACACAAAAGGAGCATGACAAAGCCTTTGTATGTGTGCCAATTGCTTGCTGATGCAAGTTTCACTTTGAATGAGGCAAAGTGTGACCGTCACAAAACCAAACTCAAGTTCTTTGTGCACATATTCTCTGAAGGGGAATGGCTCCTGACCCAGATAAAGTGCAAGCATTGTCATCTGCTTACCCCCTACAAGATGTAACCATGCTGCGATCCTTCTTAGGCATGGCTAGTTATTGCTCAAGATATATTCATGACTTTGCTACAGTGAGTACCCCATTAAAAGGCATAACAAAGCAGAATGTCCAATACCAGTGGCCTCCTGAATGCGACCAAAATTTCAAGGACATAAAACAAGCGATTGAGAATGCAACTGAAATTACCTACTTTGACCCCAATTTACATACTGAAATCGGGGTAGATGCGAGCCCAGTGGGGCTGGGGGAAATCCTTGCTCAACATAATGACCATCTGAATGCCCAGAGACACATTGTAACATATGCCAAAAGAAGTCTGTCTGAAACAGAATTTGCCCACTCAGCCGGAGAAGAAGAGTCTGTAGTGTGGATCTGCAAACATTTTCATCTGTTTTGAACCTACTGTAACCTGCCTTCCAACTACCCCATTTTAGATCCTAAAAAACTTTATTATCCTTCCACACCCTGCGGTCCCAACTGCCGTTTCCTCAAAGTTAATCATAAATCATCCCGTCCCTCACTCACCAACATACATGCGGCTTTGATAAAGGGCCCGCTACCGCCCAAAACATAAATATGACAATCAGGATTTTATAGAGAGCCACAAAGAGGATATCCTTATGATAACTGAAACCTGGGGCGATGCGACTGCTGGCCCTGGTTTTCACACAGCGACTCCAGATGGATACTCCGTTTGCAGATATGACAGACAAGATAAAAAAGGTGGAGGCCTTGCCATTATCTACCGGGAAATCTATTTTCTCAAATCAGAACTGGTCCCCTCTAACACCTGTGAAGCCTGTTGCTTCTCCATCTCAATTACGTAATTCTCTCCTTGTAAAGGTATTCTCCTATATCGTCCCCCAGGATCTCGCCCACAATTCCTGTCCTCCTTAAGCAACCTATTAGAATCAGTTGCAGGTGAAAATAATTTCTCCATTTTAGGTGACTAACTTTCACCTGGAGGCACAAGGCAATCAAAACACTATAGCATTACGGGCCGAACTAGAGGCGGTAGGCCTTACACAAATTGTCACCTCCCTCACCCATATCGCTGAACATATTCTTGATGGAATCTTTTCCAACAACCAAAATCTCGACTTAAGAAACATTACACCTTTACCGTGGACGGACCATCAAACAGTATTTTTTGACATTCATCACAAAAATTATTCTGCTCCCCTTCCTATCACTTCACTCCCCAAACAGTTCAAAGCATGGAGCAACATTGATCCCCTCAAATTCCATATCTCGCTACACACAAATCAACCTGACCTTCCCCCTAACGATCCTGACTTAGCAGCTACTTTATACACCAGCTGGATCAATGAAGCAGTCAACAAGGCGGTACCCATCAAACATAGATCCAATAACAGAAGCACGCCCTCTGCGCCATGGTTCAATGAGTCCCTTAGGTGCGAAAAACAGAAATGTCGAAACCTAGAACGTAGCTGGCGCTTAAACTATTGAGGTTCCGTGAATTCTGAACCTGGGCCATAAAGGTCGTGGTTCTGTTACGATTTTGGTAACAGCGAACCGTAAACAGTGAGCTCAGCAAGTATGAGTGTTTTCATCATGTTACACCGATGGATTCACTGTGTATTTGAAGATTTCGTTCTGAACCCTTGGGTTCCATTTTGTGCATGGCAGCCATTTTGTGGTTGCCCTCACATAGGCCGATGACTTTAGCTGACTTTTAGATGACCTGAGTGAACTGACCCTGTTGCCTGAAGCTGACCTTGTTATTTTATTTATTCAAGAGGTTTTATATAGTGCTGGCTGGACCCAGGAGTATCAGAGCGCTTTACAACGTGTTTCCAACAGGTACAGTGTGTATAAGCAAAGACAATGGAATAATAAAAGAGCAAGTCCACATAGGATACATGACATCTAGATAAGAGAGTAAAAACAAATTGCTAGACACTCTGATTAATAC
Source organism: Lissotriton helveticus (assembly GCF_964261635.1). NCBI lineage: Eukaryota > Metazoa > Chordata > Amphibia > Caudata > Salamandridae > Lissotriton > Lissotriton helveticus. Next base: position 528,592,260 of record NC_136072.1, read on the forward strand.
AAAATAGCGGTCACAGTTTGGCAGGAAGCCTCACTTAAGTATACAAAAAAACAGGCAAGAGAAATGAGGGTCATGAGGAGGGGAGTAAAGGTGATCAGATAGACGGAAAAGGAGTTGGCCAGGCGGGTGGTCACAAGTCATATGCGGAGCAGCTAGGCGGGGTGATGCAGAGGGGCGAGGCTACCAGGGAGCGATTAGAAACCCCAGTATTTATTAAGGAGAAGAAGTTAGAGTTCTTTTTTGAAGCTGGGGTAGGACTGGTTACAGCGGAGGCCTTTTGGGAGGGCATTCCAAATAAGTGGGGCATTGCCTGAAAAGGAGCGTGACTGAGTGGAATTCTTTTTCTGTAGGGGGGATAAGTAGGAGGGTGTTGGAGCTTCTCAGTGATCGCGTGCAGCCTGCTTTAGTCAGTTTGTTGGAGAGGTATGTTGGTGTGTTTTGGTGGAGGATTTTGTGTGTAATGCAGGCTGTTTTATATGTGGATCTACCTTCAATGGGGAGCCATTTAAGGGCGGGAGAGATGTGGTCAAATCGTTTGCAGTCCGTGATAAGCCTAGCCGTGAGGTTGAGCACAGATTTAAGAGGTGCCAGGTGGGTTTTGGGAATTTCGGTGAGGATGGCATTGCCGTAATCAATGCGCGATAGAGCAAGCGATTGGACTGCCAGTTTAAAGTCATCAATTGGGATGAAGGGCTTAATTTTCTTAAGGTTACGGAGGGTAAAGAGGGCTCCTTTGGCAGAGTTGTTGATGTGTACGTTGAGAGTTTGGCGGTTGTCAAGGGAGATGCCCAAGGATTTGACTGAGGTGGCTAGGGACAAGGAGCAGTTGAGGGCGTTAAGGTCTGTGATCCACTTTTGGATGGGGAGCTGGTTGTTTTTTGGGGAGAAAAGAATAATTTCAGTTTTTTTGGGGTTAAGTTTGAGATGGTTCGAGTGGAACCAGGCTTGAATTTTGATGAGGGTGTTGTTGAGGTGGAGGATGTCAGCATGGGTTTTTATCTTATGGTAGAGTTGTGTATCGTCAGCGTAGAGGTGATAGTTAATCCCTGCTTGTTTGAGAATGAGGGTGAGAGGTTCCATGAAGAGGTTAAAGAGAGACATGCTACAATAGTCACTTAGGGCCTGATTACTCCATCACAAACTTGACGGATATTCCGTCTGCTAAATTACAATTTCATTATATCCTATGGAACTTTTAATACAGCAGACAGGATATCAGTCACGTTTGTGACAGAGTATCCCATCCACCAAGATCGTAATCAGTCCCTTATTTTGCTAAAACAACCATTTTTTTTAACTACGTCATGATGCTGTGCTCCAAGATGGCAGCATTCTCGTAAGTCTCTGCTGTAGCTCCATTAACAGGCCTGTATTGTCTTGTCTTTAGGGTGCTGTAGTAGGTGTATCAGAATCTTTAGACTTGTGGAGGTGGTGGTACTCCAACAGGGTGGGTCTGCCGGTGGGGATGCGCCGTGCTCCTGCTCTTGTAAAAGTTCTGGTGGCACCCAGATTGACAAGGTAGCAGCTGTGGGCAGTAATGCCTGCCATTTGCACCCATGTCGCCAGATACAGAGACTTGAGAAACTACAGTGAGCCTGGCGCCACGTGTGATTCCAGCCCCAAACTGAAGTGAGAAGTGTTGCAGAGGTTAGAGTGGAGAAGTGAGACTGGGGATATGCCAGCCCTCATCCCCTCAGAGTAATGATGGTCCCAAGATGAGCACAGCCAGTGCAGTCAAACAAGAGTGTCCACTGACATTGTGATTACACCTAAAGAGCATAAACAGAGGGCTAAGGGAAAAAAGTGGCATATTTTCCTGCACCACTGGGAGGCAGTGAGGAACAGCAGCGGGAAAGCACAAGTCATAGTAAATGTAGAGACTGCACTCACACAGGTTAAATCACTGATTATGTTGATGCTTCAAACTCTACAGGGAGAGATGCAATATAATGTGGTTAAAATGTTATCCTTAGAGGCATGCTTGGCGGAAATTAAAGGTTATATGCCTACCGCAGAACAGGTGATTAAGGTACCATGGGTGCCTTTTTGTTGGCCTCTTCTTGCCTCTTCCTAACCCCAATGTTTTGACTGTGTTGGAAAGAGACAGTGGAATTCTTGAGGTGGTGTATTGCGAATGAGCCATAATCATATACATTTGCAGCTGGGTGTTGTTTTGGTCTACATTGATTGTTGTATTTTCTGGCATATTGTGTCTCTTGATACAAGCTGGATTGGTTGCATGGCTGCATAAAGCTCTAAAACAAAGTTGTCTTGCAGTTTTGCATTTTTTCTGTTGTCTGTTTTTTAAATGGTGTATAGCTTAAGAATTTTGTGCAAGTGATTAGATTTATGTTAAAAAAACTTGGGCCTTCTCTATACACACGCAAAGCACACTGCATTCCTCTTGTGTAGCTACTTTTATGATTTTTTCCACCTGTTTAATTCCCCAAAATAGACTACATGTGACATCGAACATCCAGGTAGATTCCGAATATCCAGGTAGATTCCTGGCTCTTTCCCCTACCTCAAGCACAATAATAACCAACAGATAATTCCAATTTTATTTTGGGCTCCTGTGACACCAACTTCCCTATCACACTGCTAGGCTCTGTGCCCCAGGACAAGGTAAGAGCACCTCTCTGGCTACTTGCATACAACACCAAAACGCTTCACACATAGGGTCACAACAAATACAACACTACCAACCATTCACTTCCCCTCAGTGTGGCGTGCTATCGGTCCAAAATGTGCTTTGGCGCCCCGCTGTGGGATACGAAGCACTATAAAAATGCTACAGTACAATACAATGCAGTAGAGTATATATCCTGAACATGTTTTGAGAGCGTAAAATGTCAGTAGGACAAAGTTGTTGTGGAACCCACGTGACGTAATCTAAACATTCTAGCGTAATGTGGTGCAGACAGGTCAAATGATATGTATTAAAGGAAACATGTTCTATATCTGGAACACAGTGTGACTCATTTCTGTGTAAACTAGTGTTACATTTGCATATACTTTATCCTGTACACTGACCTTTTCTTTGATTTATTTTTAGAGTTTCTGGAAAAAGAGCAGTTGCCACTACACATTCAAAGCCGCATTGAGGAACCTCTCAAAAGTTCTGTCAGTAAATCTTATAAAGAGTATGTCTAGGATAACGTATTGCGTGGATGGCTCTTCCATTCCTGGAGACGCACCCACCTGCTCTTGCCTCTTCTGGTGATGCATGGTGATCTCTTCCTGAGTACTGAGAGCCCTGGAAGTCTGGTTCAGAATTTGTTTGGACTACCTACATACAACATCAATTTAGCATTTTCCCTGTTTGTCAGCTCTGAGCCCTGCCATGAAGAGCATCAACGCCTCATGGGCATGCAGTAGGTTCTATCACTGCTGGAAGGGAGGAGGAGGCATCTACATGCATCCAGTGCAGAAGGGTATCAGGGGCCTGATTCACAAGGATTTTTGTGAGTGTCTCCTACTCTAGAAAATGTATGAGCTGGCCAAACGTAAGGCACAACCAATCACAGGCGAAGCTTTGTGAATCTGATCCTCAAAAAGCAAAGAGAAATATCATGGACTGTAGCTCTCCTGGGGGCTTGCACATTGCATCTCACTTTGGCTTTGCTGTGCCTTTTACCACTGTTTGTCCCCACATTGTGCAAACATGTATATAAGACTTAGCTTGATGCATGTTCCATATGGCATTGACATGTGTATAAGTCGTAGAGGCATTTTGGGAACACCTTTGCATGATGTACACAAACATCAGGAAGGCGTACTGGAGTAACAATAAATAAAGTGTATGTAAATGGCATTAGGACAGGAAAAGAATTAAACATCAATCCAAGGGGCTTTGAAAAAACGAGTGTGCATTACCAGTGATTTTTTTCAAGAAGTCACTGGCATTGACGCCCAAGGACTCTCAGGAGCCCTGCAGCTGGTGTTACTCTAAGGCTAACACAGAGAAAGAATACAAGCGATCCTGTGACATTCACTGACCTTGACAGCTACCAGCTTTATGCAAAATGTGACTAGTTATTGGGGGCTAAGAGAATTATGGGAATGTGTTTTTTCTATCTATATTTGTTTAAAATGATTAAAAATCTATTGAAACATAAACATCATTTATACAGCATTTTTGACTGATCTGCTCAGTGTACTATCTTTATTTAAAATGTGCTGCCGTTCTTACAAGGTTTTTCTTTGATATTCTCTTTAGCTTACGGTACCTTTTTTTTTATGCCTAAACTATTTAATATTCTTTCAGCAGTTTTTAAAAAAAAAACTTTAGCTTGAATTAAATTGACACCATTTTGATTTTAAGCTTAAATAATTATGTTGAAATAATTATGTGATTAATAAAATTTAAACATATCTGTTCTCGTTGTCAAGTCAGTTATTATTGTGTTCACGTTTCTTTTTCTTCTCGTTCTTGTTTGGCTTAGTCCTGAAAGGACTGGACCTTGAGCTACAGCAGAAGAGAATTGAAACTTTGTGGTAAATTTACAATACTCCCAATTCCCCATTTCCAATTCTGACTTTGCCTCTTCTCCTCATTCTCTGAAACATTCCCCCAGCACTCCCCCTTTTCCACTTGCAGGAACAATTGGACCACAGCTGCACCCCAAGACCTAAGAGAAGGAGATACCCCATAATAGTGCAGGTTATGTCTGCAATTGTGTGCTACATTGGTTGTGTGTCTGTGTGTGTTGGGGCAGGGCAATTCATTCTGGGGGTGGAATAACAGTAATTTCATTTCTGTTTATGGTGACATTTCTCAATCTATACAGGGTGACTAAAACTCTCGTCCTAGAGGATGCATCTGTAATAATACATCGCTAATCTCTGAATCTCTTATTCTCTGGCTAATCTCAGACTACATGTCTGGCTCTTGTTTATGCTGTACAAAGAGAATTTCTGAAGCGAAAGTGGCCATTGCAATGATATGTCACCGCTAAATCTCCTGATAGAAAATTTATAATTAACTCAGTTGTGGAATCTGCACAGAATTTTTGTCGGAGACAGTAGTGATCTGCTGATACCATTTGGCCAATGTCCACAGTAGAATGACCTCCTCCAGGAAGCGAGTTGCCTTTCTGATTCGCAGTGATGGTTTTACCATGGTGTTCTGCATGTCAGACTTAAGATGATTGAGACTTGTCATCTGCAGCAACCCATTGTTAATATCCTGTAGATTTATACCCTTTCAACAAATCTGTCTCACAGAAATAGCTCATAGCTGAAATATTATCCCAACCAAATTACTTACTCAGACCATGCAGTACAACCTTACAAATAACCCTATGCCAACAATTAAACATTTTATTGTTTAAAACACTGAACCAGATAAGATAGTTAAGAATATCAATATACTTGTATATGCTCTAGTAGTTGTAGCGTCTTCAAATTATGAGTGCTAGGACCCTTGAAGTTCTGGGCAGACTTTAAACAGGAATTATGTGAACTGTTGGGCAGTTTAAAGGTGTGGTTATAAAAGTTATGAAGCACCTGCTCTAAGTGTCTGAGGAAGGAAGCGCAAAGTACGATGCAGCTAAATTCCTGAAGATGCCACCTCCATTTCACACTGTGAAGAAACAGAATATTGGTGCTAGATTATCTGCATGGATTGAAACGTTCGATGATTTCATAGATAAGCTAGAAGAAGAAGAAAATGATAAGAAAATCATTAAATACTTGAAAAACCTTGCCGGTGATGGAGTGAAAGAAGTGATAAAGAAAGTCTCACAAACTGATGCAATATCATATCGAAAGATAAAAGAAGCATTTGAAGTAAAGTTCAATCATACGCCGAATATCAATTATGAAAGGTACATCTTCAACCAAGTCCGACAACAGGATGGTGAAACGATGGATGAGCTTGTTGAGAGACTTGACGCAAACACTGTAAGTTCTGAGATTTTAATGATGAAGTAGCTATGTGCCTCAGAGTCATTGATGGTTGTCTATCGGACTCTTTCAGAAGACGTATGCTGAGAGAGCTACTCAGTTTAGAGAAAATACTATTGGCTTCGAGGGTAGACGAACGAGCCGATGGACAAGCTAGTGATACGAAAGATACAACAGCGAGAAATGGTTTAGCTCTTATCAGGAAAAGTAAGCATAAACTCAGAACAGATGCGCTCAAGTTAACTTCTCCAAAGAAAGAAAAAGTATGCTTCCGATGTGGGTTTTCATTTCCCATGAAGGTAAATGTCCAGCCATAGACCAACTATGCATGGGCTGCATGATAAAAACCCACTTCCTAACCATCTGCAAAGGGAAAGAGAAACCAAATGCATCACAGCGAGAAGAGAAAATGGCCACCAGAAGGTTCCAGAAGAATTCTCACTATGCCCAGAAGGCCAAAAGGCAACATCAGTTACGACAAGTAGAGACAAAACAAAGTCAATTGTTGTCAAATTCATCATACTAAAGTTCTTCAGTGTCATCCGGTGCCAGTGAATAAGATAGATGTAAGTTGATTTTATCTACCAAAGAACGGCATGCACATGTAGGATTAGCTATTTGCAAAAAAGATCAAATCAAAGTCAAATGAGAAGCACCAAACAGAGTAAAAAGTTTCATTTGGACACTGTCCTAAAGTTATATTAAAGGTGGAACGGTTGCCCCATAACCTTCTTTTAGACAGTGGTGCTTTGCTTAATATATTGCTGAACTGGGATGGTGCAGTGAGCTAAAAAACGGTGATGGATCAAGCCCTGATCTGTTGACTGGGTAGGAGTGTTCTGATTAACTCAGATACTCTGTCCATCACCACCCCCTTTTTGAAATTATTTTGGCCACCATAAGTGTGGAAGGGTATGCTCAGACATGAGTCCCTTGCTCACTGCACCATCAGGATTCAAGCAAGCCGGGCCGAAGACGGCTGTAATGCCAGAAACCGGTCCCCGGAAGCTTGTTTCCTTCCCAGTGTAAGAATTGGCTTTTGTAGTTTGGTTTGCCCTGTTCCCATCATGCACTGGGACAGGAACAGACTAATTTGCATACAGCCAGGTTCTGAAACTGGGATGGTGCAATGAGTTAAAAAACGGTGTTGGATCTAGCCCTGATCTTTTGACTGGGTGAGAGTATTCTGCTTAATTCAGAGACTCTGTCCCTCACCACCCCTTGTTGTAAATATTGCTTAATATCATGCCAGTAGAGACATTTAACAGTTTATCTCCTGTGCCATGCCTTAGTCTATCAAACACGAAGATATACACCGGGGTTGTGTCCAAACCGTTACATAGTCAGAGGTCATCTACAGCAACCATGTGACCTAAAATGACGTCAGTGCAAGCGCTGATTCACGTTCTTTAGGGAATTTCATCAAGTGCCTACCTACTTAGCTTTACCACTGGTGCTGACATGGGACTGATATCTCACAGCTACAACATCTATGCTCAATCTGCAATTGTGAGTCAGTTCCCACAATGTTTTCATGGCCTAGGAAGACTCAAGACAATGAAAGTGCAACTTCATATTAGTGAGGACATTCGCCTAGTTGCCCAATGGCACCACATAGTTGCTTTCCACTCAAAAGAAGCTAGAAGCGGTGTTAAAACATAACATCATTGAATGCTCCTCTGTTCCTATGCAGTGAGTTTCAGCCACAGTTGTTGTGCCAAAAAAGGACGGTGGAGGTGCAGTGCACATTTGCTTTGACATGCTCCAGTCCAACAAAGCAATTGAGCGAGAAAGACATCCTGGTCCCCACATCGCGGATATGATGATACAGTTGAACGAAGAAGCAAAAGTCTTCTCCTGTCTAGACCTGAACAAAAGTAAACATAAACTCATGATGGAAGACAACTGATGACATACTGGTATTTGGGACAACACAAAAGGAGCATGACAAAGCCTTTGTATGTGTGCCAATTGCTTGCTGATGCAAGTTTCACTTTGAATGAGGCAAAGTGTGACCGTCACAAAACCAAACTCAAGTTCTTTGTGCACATATTCTCTGAAGGGGAATGGCTCCTGACCCAGATAAAGTGCAAGCATTGTCATCTGCTTACCCCCTACAAGATGTAACCATGCTGCGATCCTTCTTAGGCATGGCTAGTTATTGCTCAAGATATATTCATGACTTTGCTACAGTGAGTACCCCATTAAAAGGCATAACAAAGCAGAATGTCCAATACCAGTGGCCTCCTGAATGCGACCAAAATTTCAAGGACATAAAACAAGCGATTGAGAATGCAACTGAAATTACCTACTTTGACCCCAATTTACATACTGAAATCGGGGTAGATGCGAGCCCAGTGGGGCTGGGGGAAATCCTTGCTCAACATAATGACCATCTGAATGCCGAGAGACACATTGTAACATATGCCAAAAGAAGTCTGTCTGAAACAGAATTTGCCCACTCAGCCGGAGAAGAAGAGTCTGTAGTGTGGATCTGCAAACATTTTCATCTGTTTTGAACCTACTGTAACCTGCCTTCCAACTACCCCATTTTAGATCCTAAAAAACTTTATTATCCTTCCACACCCTGCGGTCCCAACTGCCGTTTCCTCAAAGTTAATCATAAATCATCCCGTCCCTCACTCACCAACATACATGCGGCTTTGATAAAGGGCCCGCTACCGCCCAAAACATAAATATGACAATCAGGATTTTATAGAGAGCCACAAAGAGGATATCCTTATGATAACTGAAACCTGGGGCGATGCGACTGCTGGCCCTGGTTTTCACACAGCGACTCCAGATGGATACTCCGTTTGCAGATATGACAGACAAGATAAAAAAGGTGGAGGCCTTGCCATTATCTACCGGGAAATCTATTTTCTCAAATCAGAACTGGTCCCCTCTAACACCTGTGAAGCCTGTTGCTTCTCCATCTCAATTACGTAATTCTCTCCTTGTAAAGGTATTCTCCTATATCGTCCCCCAGGATCTCGCCCACAATTCCTGTCCTCCTTAAGCAACCTATTAGAATCAGTTGCAGGTAAAAATAATTTCTCCATTTTAGGTGACTAACTTCCACCTGGAGGCACAAGGCAATCAAAACACTATAGCATTACGGGCCGAACTAGAGGCGGTAGGCCTTACACAAATTGTCACCTCCCTCACCCATATCGCTGAACATATTCTTGATGGAATCTTTTCCAACAACCAAAATCTCGACTTAAGAAACATTACACCTTTACCGTGGACGGACCATCAAACAGTATTTTTTGACATTCATCACAAAAATTATTCTGCTCCCCTTCCTATCACTTCACTCCCCAAACAGTTCAAAGCATGGAGCAACATTGATCCCCTCAAATTCCATATCTCGCTACACACAAATCAACCTGACCTTCCCCCTAACGATCCTGACTTAGCAGCTACTTTATACACCAGCTGGATCAATGAAGCAGTCAACAAGGCGGTACCCATCAAACATAGATCCAATAACAGAAGCACGCCCTCTGCGCCATGGTTCAATGAGTCCCTTAGGTGCGAAAAACAGAAATGTCGAAACCTAGAACGTAGCTGGCGCTTAAACTATTGAGGTTCCGTGAATTCTGAACCTGGGCCATAAAGGTCGTGGTTCTGTTACGATTTTGGTAACAGCGAACCGTAAACAGTGAGCTCAGCAAGTATGAGTGTTTTCATCATGTTACACCGATGGATTCACTGTGTATTTGAAGATTTCGTTCTGAACCCTTGGGTTCCATTTTGTGCATGGCAGCCATTTTGTGGTTGCCCTCACATAGGCCGATGACTTTAGCTGACTTTTAGATGACCTGAGTGAACTGACCCTGTTGCCTGAAGCTGACCTTGTTATTTTATTTATTCAAGAGGTTTTATATAGTGCTGGCTGGACCCAGGAGTATCAGAGCGCTTTACAACGTGTTTCCAACAGGTACAGTGTGTATAAGCAAAGACAATGGAATAATAAAAGAGCAAGTCCACATAGGATACATGACATCTAGATAAGAGAGTAAAAACAAATTGCTAGACACTCTGATTAATACAAAATAGCGGTCACAGTTTGGCAGGAAGCCTCACTTAAGTATACAAAAAAACAGGCAAGAGAAATGAGGGTCATGAGGAGGGGAGTAAAGGTGATCAGATAGACGGAAAAGGAGTTGGCCAGGCGGGTGGTCACAAGTCATATGCGGAGCAGCTAGGCGGGGTGATGCAGAGGGGCGAGGCTACCAGGGAGCGATTAGAAACCCCAGTATTTATTAAGGAGAAGAAGTTAGAGTTCTTTTTTGAAGCTGGGGTAGGACTGGTTACAGCGGAGGCCTTTTGGGAGGGCATTCCAAATAAGTGGGGCATTGCCTGAAAAGGAGCGTGACTGAGTGGAATTCTTTTTCTGTAGGGGGGGGATAAGTAGGAGGGTGTTGGAGCTTCTCAGTGATCGCGTGCAGCCTGCTTTAGTCAGTTTGTTGGAGAGGTATGTTGGTGTGTTTTGGTGGAGGATTTTGTGTGTAATGCAGGCTGTTTTATATGTGGATCTACCTTCAATGGGGAGCCATTTAAGGGCGGGAGAGATGTGGTCAAATCGTTTGCAGTCCGTGATAAGCCTAGCCGTGAGGTTGAGCACAGATTTAAGAGGTGCCAGGTGGGTTTTGGGAATTCCGGTGAGGATGGCATTGCCGTAATCAATGCGCGATAGAGCAAGCGATTGGACTGCCAGTTTAAAGTCATCAATTGGGATGAAGGGCTTAATTTTCTTAAGGTTACGGAGGGTAAAGAGGGCTCCTTTGGCAGAGTTGTTGATGTGTACGTTGAGAGTTTGGCGGTTGTCAAGGGAGATGCCCAAGGATTTGACTGAGGTGGCTAGGGACAAGGAGCAGTTGAGGGCGTTAAGGTCTGTGATCCACTTTTGGATGGGGAGCTGGTTGTTTTTTGGGGAGAAAAGAATAATTTCAGTTTTTTTGGGGTTAAGTTTGAGATGGTTCGAGTGGAACCAGGCTTGAATTTTGATGAGGGTGTTGTTGAGGTGGAGGATGTCAGCATGGGTTTTTATCTTATGGTAGAGTTGTGTATCGTCAGCGTAGAGGTGATAGTTAATCCCTGCTTGTTTGAGAATGAGGGTGAGAGGTTCCATGAAGAGGTTAAAGAGAGAGGGAGATAGTATGGATCCTTGTGGAACTCCTAGAGAGATGGGGGAGGGGTTAGAAAGGCAAATGTGGATTTTAATTTGCTGAGTGCGGTGTTGCAGGTATGAGACAAACCAATTATGAGTCATGCCATTAAGGCCGAATCGTTCTTTAAGGACTTTGAGAAGAACAGAGTGGTTAACGGTATCAAACGCTGCGGAGAGATCGAGGAGGATCAATAGGCTAGATTCGCCATTGTCGAGGGAGTGGTGGGTGTCATCTATAATGTTAAGCATGGCGGTTTCGGTGCTGCAGCCTTTCCTGAAGCCGATTGGAGGGGGTCAAGTAGGTTAAAAAGTTCAAGGGCTTTCGAGAGGAGGGGCACGTTGGAGATAGGGCGGAGGTTGTTGAGGTCATTAGGGTCAGCCGTAGGGTTTTTAAGAATGGGGGTGCTTTGTCCCAGTTGAAGGGAGGTGGGGACACAGCCGGTGGCTAGGAAGGTCCAGGCAGGTGTGATGATATGTTTGAGGTTTTGGACGAGTTTAGAAGGGAGGGGGTCTTTAGTGTGGGAGGAGGGTTTAAGTTTTGCAATGATGTCAAAGACATCTCTTTCAGTGACTGGCTGGAAATTATGCCAAGCTGCGTTATTTTTAGGGCGAGTGTTAGGGGTATTGGAATCTTGGAGGGTGGCGGGAAAGGAGGAGGGAGTGAGATCAGTATTATGGAGAGTCGTGGAGGGGGTGAGGGGGAGTGGGCAGGAAGCAGGTGCAGTAGGGGGATGTGTAGTATGGAGGTAGGGGTCAGAGTCGGCAGGAAGGATTGCTCTATTTTCGCAATTTTTTCAGAGAAAAAGAGGGCTATTTCTTCGCATCTGGTCGTCAAGGCCATAAGTACAGGTGGAGCGGCTGAGGTTTGATTGCGAACAATGTTGAACAGTTCTCTGGGTCTGTTTTTGGCTTGGTCAAGTTGTGTTCTGAAAAAGGATGCTTTTAGTTTAAAGATGTGTTTTTTGTAGGAGGATCTTGCAAGTCTGAGGCGAGCTAGGTGCAAGGGGGAAGGGTGTAGTCTCCATGTTCTTTCCGTCTGTCTCAATGAGCGTCTTTCATTGTTAAGCTCTGTATTAAACCATGATTTGGAAGTAACGGTTCTTTGGTTTTTGAGCTTAAGCGGGGCCTGGAGGTCTAGGGTTTCGATAACTGCTTTGTTGTAGTGTTCTGTAAGCTCATTAGCGTTAAGTGAGGGCGGGATGGCGAGAAATTGGGCATGGAGTTTGGATTCCAGTACATCCGTGGGGATATTATTCAAATTTCTAGCCAGTTTCGAGGGTTTAGTGGTTTTCGTGGGCAGGGGAGTGGCAGAGACCGCTATAGAGAACAGTATGAGATGGTGGTCGGACCAGTCGATGGGAACAATGTTGGATAGGAGGGCTAGATCTTTGCTAGTAATTATGGCATCTAGGATAGCTCCTTTGGAATGGGTCGGGGAGTGACAGAGTTGCTATAGTTCATTGATCTCGAGAAGGTTGGAAAGGAGGGTGATAGAGGGATCGCTGGGCTCATTCCAGTGGAGGTTAAGGTCTCCCAGGAAAATGTTGAGGGAATTGGAAAGTGAGGATTGTGTAAGAATGTTGGATAACTCATCAACGAAGGGATGAGTATTGCCGGGAGGGTTATATATGTTGTGAAGGCGAATGGGTTGGGAGCCGTGATTTTTGAGTTCAGCTTCAAGGTATTCAAGGGTGGAGTAATTAGTATTATTGACAAGGGAAATTTGTAGTTCCTCTTTGAAGATGATGGCAACACCACCGCCAATTCGGATGGGCCGGTCTTTCCTGAGAATAGAATAGCCCGGAGGGACTAGGAGGTCCAGGATGTTTGTTGAGTGGTCTGTGAGCCAGGTTTCAGTTAGGAACGCAATGTCGATGGATTCACTAAGGATAGTTTCTGATATTTCAGTGGCATGTCGCACAGCGGACCGACAATTAACGAGCATGCAGTGAAGAGGTTTCGGGGGAGTTTTGGGGAGTGGATGGCTGTGAGTTGGGGAGGAGGTCTAGGTGAGCGGGGAGTTCGGCTAGTCCCCAGTATGACAGGGATGCAGGAGGCCGGGGGAGGTTGGATATTAGTGGGTGAGCGGTGAGGGTAGGATTTGCAGAAGTCGATGATCTCCATGGGGGAGAAGGAGCAGGAGGTGCGGAGAGGTCTGTGTGTGCGGCAGTGTAGAGGAGTCGTGCAAAATGGTTTGGGGGTAGCGGGATTAATATGTCTAGTACGAGCGCAGTTTAAACGAAGTGGGAGGGCTCTATTTTTGAGGGAATAGAAATCAGATCTAAGATGAGCGAGATCTCTGGTGAGAGTGGCGAGATCGTGTTCAATGTTGCGAAGGGAGTTAGATATAAGACTAAGGTGGGATATAGGAGAAGGGGGAGGGAGCGGCACAGGATGAGCGATGTTCGTCATAGGGGGTGGTTTGCTGTTGGGAGGGAGGGTGGGGTTCCTAGAAAGGGAGATGGGAGGACTGTGGTAGTAGGGCAAGAGGAGGGGCAACTGAGGGGGAAGGTGGGTATGTGGTCATCGAGAGCGAAGAAGGAGGAAATGGAGGGGCAGGAGTGTTAGGAAGAACGGTGAGGGACGGGTCGGGAGGGGGGAGCCATGATAATCAAAGGGAGAGAGGATGGGAATAGGGGGGGTGAAGGGGCGGTTCTGGAATAGAGTGAGTGACGGTTCGGGTTGGTGGGTGGATTGAGTTTCGGGGGGACAGAGGATGGGTGTGGGTGAGGAGGAATAGGGTGGAGTAAGAGTAGGAGGGGAAGGGCAGTGAGAGTCAGAAAGGGGGTGGGGATAGCACACGTGGCGTGGGGAATGAGGGGAGGGGGAGGGCAGGTCGTATGTGTGGGGGATTGGGAGCTTTGGGGAGTAGGGAGGAACAGGGGAAGAGGGGGGTCCATGGGAGAAGCTCGGGCCGGGGGTGTATGCGGGGGGCTGGGGATCATCAATTGTGAGGCATTGTTAGACGTGTACAAGGCCAGCAGTTGTAGGGCATTGTTGGTTGTGGACATATCTGCAGAGGGGAGTAAAGGATAAGGGGGAGGGGTTAAAGTGGAGGGCAAGGGGAGAGGGGGGGGAATGTTGGGGGAATTATGAGGTTGGATGGTCAGCAATTGTAAGGCATTGTTGAATGTGGGCACGTCAGCAGAGGGGAGTATAGGATGAGAAAGATGGGTAAACGAGGAGGGCAAAGGATGTGAGGGGGGAAGGTTATTAGCGGAATTGTGAGGCTGGATGGTCGGCAATTGTAAGGTATTACTGGACATGGGTGCATCAGCGGAGGGGAATAAAGGATGGGGGAGAGGGGTTAAGGGGGAGGGCAAAGGATGAGAGGGGCGAAGGTTATTAGCGGAGTTTTGAAGTTGGATGGTTAGTGATCTGAAGTGTAATTCAAAGGAGTTAAGGTGGGGAACGGCCGCTTGGATGAGGATGTTACCGGTTTTAAAAATGGAGATATTGATTTCCCCAGGAAAGGTAGAAGATGGAGAAGTGGATAGTTTATGGCTATGGGGGATTTTGAGGGACTTCGTGACTGGGAGAGATTGTAGGAAAGTGCGTTTCCATTTAGAGGGGCGTTTGGAATAGAAAATGTAGTTGGTAATGATAGGGGCGGTCAGGCTGTAATAGTTGTCCACGATGAGAGTTTCAGGGTTAAGGACGAGAAGGTTGTGTTAGAATTTTTTTCTTGCGTATTTCGAGAGATTGGGGGGGTAGAGAATGGACCAGGAGTTCGGGCCATGTTGGGATAACTGAAGAGGAGGCATAGTAGGGGATAGTGGTAGGTTATGAACAAAGGTGCATGTAAGAGGACATCGGGTGATAAAGGCCTATCGGGATCATGACAAGTAAATAACAAAGCTGGTCATATAAATAAACACATTGAGGGGCGAAATTCAGGATAAGACCACTAGGTGGCGCTCAAGGCTAGCAGGTCTGAAAGGAATAAGACTATGGCTGGTCGTATAAAATAAGCATTGAGGGGCGAAATTCAGGGTAGGACCTAGTATGACTTAATAAAATAAGCATTAAGGGGCGAAGTTCCGGATAGGACCACTAGGTGGCGCTCACGGCTAGCAGGTCTGAAAGGAATAAGACTATAGCTGGTCATATAAAATAAGCATTGAGGGGCGAAGTTCAGAATAGGACCACTAGGTGGCGCTCAAGGCTAGCAGGTCTAAATAGGTCTGTATAGGGTCATTGTGGTTCAGGAGGAAAAAGATAAGTGGTCAGGACGTTTGTTGTTGGCTGAGCGTCCATCTTAAGGGGTCAGGGAGTAAAGATCATGGATTCCACGCCATTTTGTCTCTCATGAGGGACGTGGTATAGAAATGTCCCCATCGGTCAATGTCGCTATTCAACTCAGTCAGATCACATCAGCCCAACTGGGATCCCAAAGTTAGACTCCAACATCGGTGATGGACAGGGCAAAATAGACCAGTGGGGGGGTCGAGCGCTGTCCCCCAGCAACGGTAGCTCCGCAATCATTCACACTGTGCCCTAGCCAGGAAGACCCATGGGCAGCGCGGCTGGTACCGGGCCGAATGTCTGGGCAGGGGCGTCGCTCCTCACCAGGATGCAAGGCAGTCAAAACATGAGAAGCGGAGCGCGTCGGTCCTCTGCAGCCGGCGCAAAGGCATCAGGGGCACCACTCGAAGTGTACAGAATACAAGGCAACCATCCGCCACATGAACCTCAGCCACACACCCTCCAGAAGAAGATCACACCCTCATCAAATGGGGCCGTGGTACATGCAGCCGTCCACGCAGGCAGGGTCCCCAGCCGGGCCCCCCACACTCGAGTCCGGAGGGAAGCACCCGGGACCAGTCACCCGGCCAGAGAGGGGACCAGGGAAGTCCAGAGTTCACTCCTCGCCTCGAGGAGACCCACAGCCGATCAGTGCAGCGGCCGGATCTCTGCAGGGGCGCCGCGAGGAACCACATCAGGCGGCCAAAAGGCTGAAGGCGGGCTCAGCACAGGGCCGATCTCCTCCAGACGGCCCGGGCTCCACCAGGATCGCGGGCTGCGCAGCAATCCAGCACAAACAGGCCCCTACTCCCAAAGCCGGGGTCAGCACAAGAAAGATTTTAGCAAACAGGGACCCGGGCAATAACTTACTGGGCGCTGTGCAGTCCTGAAGCCGTCCAGCAAAGGATGCCGTGGCTGACGAGGTCGATCTCTCACCGGGGCACCATGAACTGACTGGAAACTCGCTGGACAATCCCTCTGCACGATCGTCACGAGCCTCGAACCTCTAGCAAGCAGACAGAAGGCCCATCTCTCGCCAGGGCTGGAAGTGACCAAGACAGTCGGCGTCAAGGCGAATGCGGCAACCTCTTCACAGGGTTCTCCAATGCAGGCGAGCCAAAAATTCTCTAGATTAGTTTGGTCCGGGGTCCACCATTAGCATCCAGCGAGGGGGGGCACGAATCACTCCGCAGGTCTGGGCCTGTTGCAGGGAGAAAAACCTGTGGCTTAGCCTGTACACCATGTCCCTTAAGCAGACTCCCCGGTTTCGGTGAGGGGGAGACCCCTGGGGAGCTCCTGCGCGAGCTGAAACGGTCCGCTCTGGCATGCAGTCAAGAAACCCACACACACGTTTTGGCTCACGTTGGGACAGTTGAAGTCCGAGCCATAGAACCCAGCCAGGCCGCCGGGGCTCCGAGACGGTCGCAGGAACCTGGGAGAACAAGTCCCAGAAGTCGATCATCTGGTTAAGGGCCCAAGCAGAGGGCGCGAACGACACCACAGCCCTGCCTACATCAAGGGTCTGAGCATGCGAGGAGCTGCCACCGATTCCACGAGGGAAAGTCTACGCCGCCCTGAGAGCCAGGACCCAGGGCGTGGAGTGGATCGGGCACCACAATTACGGGACCCCGGAGAACCAGCTCCACCAATCAGCCCCAGCAGACTCAGGCAGCAAGAGCCCACAGTACGGCAGACAGTTCAGCCTCGAGATCACAGGTGGCGTTCTCGGTCCGGTCCGAAGGCCAGGATGTGAGGAAGTCCGGAGTCCGGGCCAGTCGTCGACGAGTCCTGTGGTAAGTTGATGCAATAATTTTTCTTTTTTTTCCCAGTTACACTCAGGTAATTGTAGTTCGATAAAGTTTAAGTTGGTGATGTTCGGAGGGTCAGATGGGTAGGTAAAACAGGGGATAAATACTGATTAGGTAATCCCCAACCCAGGAGCTCGACGAAGGAGCTCCTACTCGGCAGCCATTTTAGACCTTGTTAGGCCAGTTCCTTGCCCAGTAGCTGATCAAGATTAAGGATCAGAGCACAGGAGATTGTAAAGTTTGGTATGCACATACACACCGCTTATCCTACTTCTCATCTGTTTCTGTTCCTTCTTTTATGACCTGTTTACGATATGGGTTGTGGTCTTTTATGATGGGTTTGGCCGGCTTGTGTAAGAAGGAATGTTAGGCATTTTTGCATGCTTGCAAAAGCTAGGACTGCCCCTTACTTGTATGCTGAAGTTTGTAACCCTAAACATATAAAAGGCCTCTGCTTTCTGTACTCTGGAGACTACCTCATTCAGTTGCTACGGCTTCTGTGTGATGTGGCCTCACTTAATTAAGTTTAATAAAGATGTCTTTTCATATTTCAGCTTCTGTGCCAAGTTCTTTGTTATATTAGTAAGTATTCCCTGAGAATGAAGATTACAGTTCTTCACTATGATCCCTCCAAGAAAGCCATTTACAAACATTCCCTTGTTATCTACAAATGCCCCTTAATTACAGCTAGAAGTAACTTTTACTGTAACCAAGTCAACATCTACATCCCCAATCACCGCTACTCAGAAACTCTGTAACACTTTAGCAACATATTTCCAAGAGAAAGTCTGCACCTTCTACAATAACTTCGCACCTACTAATTCCTCTGCCACACCCTCAGCGGATCTTATTGATCCTAGCACACCCATTGGTTTCCCTGCTCAAAAAAAAAATAGCACCCCACATGCTCTCCAAACCCTGACCTTTGACGAATTCATCTCAGTCTCCCCCGACATCATCTCACATCTCATCCTCAAAATCAGGATCCCCCAAGGATCCTTGTCCCCCCGCTACCCTGAAACTTAACCCTGACATCATTGGATCTAATATGGCTACCATTATCAACTCAATGTTCAAAACTGGAATTTATCCTGCCTTATGGAAAAGGACAGTCATCAAGCCCCTCATCAAAAAAGCCAACTTAGACCCAGCTGACACAGCTAGCTATAGACCCATCACATCTCTGCCCCTACCAGCAAAAATTGCTGAGAAAGTGATGAACATCCAACTAGCTCAGTTCATCGAGCAACATTACTTACTTGATGACACCCAATTCGGTTTCAGAAAGGGACACAGCACAGAAACAGCCCTCATCAAAGCTTCGGATGAGATCAGAAAAATAATGGATACTGGAGGAGCCGCGGTCCTCGTCTTGCTCGACCTCTCAGCAGCATTTGACACGGTCGATCACACTACTCTGATCGACCGTGTCACTGCCTTAGGTATTGGTCACAAGGCCAAGGCCCTTGTATTATTATTCCTAGCCAATCGTTCACAATCTGTAACGCTAGGCACCTTCACTTGCCCCCAATTTTCCTTCCCATGCGGGGTGCCCCAAGGATCCTCGCTAGGTCCGACACTATTTAACATCTATGTGTCGGACTTGGCGAGGGTCATCAAATCCTTTAATCTGGGCCTTACCTCCTACGCTGATGACACCCAACTTGTTTTAGCTATACAAACGATGGTTTTAGGGTTGCAACCAACTTCCAGAAGGGAATGCTTGCCATAAGTTCTTGGATTGCGGACAACTCCCCGAGGCTGAACTCTAGTAAGACAGAAGTCATGATCTTTGGTAACCTCACCCCGGCCTGGTCAACTCTCCGGTGGCCAGCCAACCTGGGAACCCCCCCTTCCCCAATTACTAAAGTTAGAAATCTAGGAGTCATCTTTGACACCAAACTTTCCTTCACTTACCATGCAAATTCGGTAGGCTCATCCGCATTCCATACCATCAAAATCATAAAGAAACTTCTTCCATACCTCCCAGCCTAAGCCACCAAAACATTGATCAGTACACTCGTTATGTCCAAAGTGGATTACTTCAATGGACTATTTGTCAATGCACAAGAAAAAGTGCTCAATAAACTCCAGCTAATTCAAAATGTGGCAGCTAGACTCCTGACAGGCATCCCCAAATTTAAACCCATCTCCAAAGTAGTTCGCCAACTTTACTGGCTACCAATCAGAAGCAGAACCAAGTTCAAGGCGCTCTGCATTGCTTACAAAGCCATGCACACTACTGGTCCCAATTTTCTCAAGCAGTCTCTTTGTCCTTACATTCCCCCCAGACAACTCTGCTCCTCCAACACTAATCTTCTCATTGTACCTCGTACAAAAAAAGCCTCCTGGGGCGACAGATCGTTCCTATATGCCACCACCAAACTTTGGAACAGGCTTCCCTCCAACATCAAGACCAGCCCTTCCTTGTTTGCTTTCAGGAAACAGATAGAGACCTGGCTCTTTAATCAATGATCCATCTTGTCCCCTCTGCTCTTGTCAATCTGTAGCACCGAGACACCGTCGGGTATTTGTGCGCTTTACAACATGCATAAATAAATTTATATGAGATATGTTTCAATATCATCACAAACCACAAGGCATTGCTCACTATCTTCAGAGATCTGAAAGCTAAGATGCCCTCTCGTATTGAGAGGTGGGGGTTGAGACTGCAAGGGTGCGACTATGTAATTGTACACAAACCGGGGAAATAATAAAACTCTACCGACTACTTTTCATGAGTGTCACTACATCGCCACAGTTCAACATCCAAGGCGGCTGAAGAGTATCTCTACTTCATTGTGTGGTCTAGTACGCCAGCAGCTCTATCCATTGAACCAATTATTGCTGCTATGAACACATAGATAGACCTGCTCATCCTCAAAGACATCATTACAATGCAATCTTGGAAGACAAGTGTTCAACCTTTTGTTGATGATGTCGAATTTAAAAAATGTACAGGATGAGCTATCTCTCATCCGAAAATCATACTGAGAGGCTGGAGAATCGTCAAACATGAGAGCCCGAAACAGCAAATCATTGAACTAGCCCTAGACAGACATTGTGACATTGTAGCCACCAAAAAAGCCCTAAGAGACCGAGTGGGGTTCCCTCACCTAAAAGAACGAGTTGAGAAAGAGCTGGGAACTTGACACCTTTGTAACTGTTTATCCACCAAAGTGACACAGCATCCATTGACAATGTCTGATCTTGCACATGCCTGAGAGAGCGTTGCAGTTGATTTCTTTGGGCCTTTAGGAATTGGACATCATCTTGTGGTAGTCATTGATGAGTATTCACGTTTTCTTTTGGTGGAAGACTTGTCATCGACAACTCATGACAAAGTCATCAAGCGGCTTGATAACTCCTTTACAGTATGGGGCATCTCAAATCTGACAATGGCCCACCTTTAAGTAGCAAAAAATTAAAGACGTTTCTTGTTCGACTCGCTGTCAAGCATCAAAAGAGTATACCTCTCTGGCCCCAAGCCAGTGGGGTTGAACAAATTCATAGACACCCTCAAAAAGTTAATTCAGCGAGCATCGATAGAGAAATTTGATCTCAACCAAGCCCTGTTGGTCCAGTGGGAGATGATCAGTTGATAGAGAACATGTGGGCCCACTTTATGTTTTGCCCGATGTCTGATACATAGTGCCTTGAACTGTACGCTACAAATTATGGGCAACCAGTGAAGAGTTTTGAGCTCTGCACGTACCTACTGCGTTTTAGAAACACCTTCCAGTATTTGAGTGTCCGCGTTCTGAATGACTTGGAGTTTTTATTGTGACAGGCATTGGACTGCTCAAGTTAAGTGGCTTGCAATAGTCAAGGGGGTAAAGACTCAATCCTTGAATCACAGTTCTTCGTGACTCCATTGGGAGCCATTTTAAAGTCTTCCTTACAGCTCTCAGGAGGTCAAAGCAGCTGCCTGCCACCTTCTTTACTTGGGATGCCATGGAGAGATGCTTGTCCAGAGTAATCCCTAGGCTCCTACCTTCCAGCTTGGTGGATGGACGTTCTCCTTGAGAGGGAGACCAGCTAAGCTGGTCCAATGTGTTGGGTTGTTGCCATCCACCATGATCTCTGTTTTATCCCCGTTTAGTTTTAGGCAGCTGGCTGCCATCCATTTGGAGACCTTCTCTAGGCAACTGTTGAGTTTCATAGATGCAAAGGACATTCCTTCCCAAAATCCAATTTGTGTTTTTTGATGTATTTACTTTTCTGACACAACAACATTTTAAAAGCTAATGTATGGCTTTTCTGCTTGCCACATTGAGGCCTAAGATGTCAGAAAATATTAACTACTCGACCTTCTGAGTTCATTCAGTTTACTTAACTATCAAGATAACATTGTTGGATTTACCGATTTTTCGTTCACAAAGTAAAGAGTATACACACAAAGGCTTTTAGAAGTTCAATGACAATATTGGCTCTTTGTCAAAAGTTTCTTCTATGAAATATTTTTGCTTATATGTCTTTTAAGCTCACCATGTACTGCTAACGCCATCATCTGTCTCAATTTGACAACACTCTCTTTATGAGTACATATAAACTCTGCGAATGTAATCTGCACATCTAAGGGGCCCTTTACAATATTATTATTATTATTATTATTATTATTATTATTATTATTATTAATCATCACCTTGCTAAAAAGCAACTACATACAATTCTTCTTTTTATTTTCTTCTCCTTCATAGCTGGATTTGTTTTATAGTTAATGCTATTTAGGGGTTTCTACAGAAAAAGACAAATAGGAACTCACTGTATAAATATTTTCTGATTCCATACCAACCTTTTTAGGTCTCGCCTGGAATAGCTTCCGAAGGAAGCGTCCAGGTTGGAGACTTATAGTTATCTGTCTCGAGGGAAGGACGGACGAGAAGGTGTACGAGCTTTCCTTCTCCTGGATTTGACTGCGTGCACGCGCTTTGGCTGTGTAAGCGTGATGTCAGTTTCGTTTTCTCGAGCGCGATCGCTTTAATTGAATTCTTTCGTTTTTGTAGACTGAATGCTTTCGTTCGTTTTTGTCAGACACTCGCTCACACACACACACCCCCTCCCCCACAGTCACACACACGCACTCCAAGACACATACACACACACACGCACGCACACACACACACATACACAGGCCGCCCCCGCGCGCGCGCACACACACGCTTCCCCGCCCCTTCGCCCGCCCGCCCGCAGCTCAGCAACGCACTCACCGGCTTCCTCTCCTCAGCTGCAAGGCGGCAGCAGGACTCTTCTTCCCTCCTTCGGCACCGGGGCGCAGGGTAGGCTCCTGCCTGCTCCGGTGCTCCCAACACGGCTCCAATCGCGGCTCTTCCGTGGGAGGCGGGGTAGGCTCCCGCCCTCCTACTTCCTGTTTCCGGTTGTCGCGCCGGCCTGCCTGACTTCCTGGTCGCAGGCCGGCAGAGTGACGAGGATGTTGGATTTGCGGTATTTATTTATTTAGTTATTTATGCATTTTTATATAGCGCGGACTTTACCCGAAGGCGGTATTTATTTATTCATATATTTATGCATTTTTATATAGCGCGGACTTTACCCGAAGGCGGTATTTATTTATTCATGTATTTATGCATTTTTATATAGCGCGGACTTTACCCGAAGGCGTCGGAGGCTTCACAACAGGAACAGAAATGAAACATAATGAGAAACATTACAAAAGAACAGGTTGCAAAAACATACGTTACTTACATAAGGTAATAGTGACAATTGTGAGCAACCAAAATACATGAGGTAGTCAAAAGTGCACAAGAGGAAATGAAAGTGACAAGTGTGCAGTTATAAGAGAAAACAGAGTATGATTAGAGGTATGGTCCTGCAATAAGTGCTAGACACTCAGGCTCAGGAACAAGCGTTACTTGGGCAAGGTGGCACTTGTGCAAGTATCAAAGGTAAAGACATGTGAGAGGTAGCAGCC
Source organism: Lissotriton helveticus (assembly GCF_964261635.1). NCBI lineage: Eukaryota > Metazoa > Chordata > Amphibia > Caudata > Salamandridae > Lissotriton > Lissotriton helveticus. The sequence goes on from NC_136072.1 coordinate 528,615,331, forward strand.
GTGTGTTGCAAGGGCAGAGTGGTGTGTGCATGTTACAAAAGGGCACCGAACACCAGTACATGGAAAATACTGCAAAAAGGCAGACCCTCCAATCACAGGCATACACTGGGAAGGCACTTCCATGGTCATGGAAAGTAGAAATTATCAGTAGTGGGAAGTCTCCCTCACAATAGCAAGAGGACGTGAATTACTTTTGGAGGTGTCTCTGGAGGAGGAGAACTTTGAGGTCCCTTTTGAAGAACAGGTTATGCATTGAAATGTACACACCTCGGGGTGCACAATGCTTGTCTCAGGAAGTTCCCGGTGTCTCTGGAGAGCTCCCGTGCCCTGCAGTGTTCACTGGCAGCTGTAACCTCTGACGAGTGTTCAGCTTCTCTTTCGATGCTGCCGGTTGGTTTGTGTTCCTGGATGTCTGGTTTCGGATGCGCTTCTAGCGCCTCGGACCCGCTTCTAGCGCTTCGGACCCTCTGTCTCTGCTCCAAAACTCAGCTGCGCTTGGTTTTGCTGACAGCTCGTGACGTCATGCAGATGACGACTGAAAAGAGACACCTTCATTCCTGCACCTATATTCGACTGACTTGAAATAGGGCGGTTAATGCCTCACTGTTCATTTGTGGGCACAGCTGTCTGTCACAGAATAAAGTCGTTCTTAGACAGCTGCTGTTCCACTTAATGTTTACGGATAGGTGACGTTTTGACATTAAAATAAAATGCTGCCTATGTAGCACTTCCCTTCACGCTCCTGTAATTTCAAGATTGCACTTCATGTATTATTACCCAATTAAATGGCACAAAGCTTAGAATTAAAAGCGGGACAGACTAATAGGATTTCATCTGAAGCTCAAGTTACGCCGCTCGCCTGTCTGGCGCTTTGACCGCATAATTAACTATAATTGGTCTGACTGAACTAGCTCGGGTGAGTCAGTTCGTATCGTTTCCTCCCCCTCGTCACATTTCACTTGCTGAATGGTGTGTGTTGAAGCGTTCGCAGTCCTTTTCTACAAGTGTGTGCAGCAGGTTTTCAACATTGTGAATGGCCCGCGCAGACCTACCAAGGACCTTTACAGTAAAGCCAGCATATTGGTACGTCCCTGGTAGCACCGTGGGCCCGTCTAGCCCCAATTAACCTCTTCTTCATTGGTTTCCAATAGGTTTACTGCTTTCAAGTCGCGCCATCCCACCTCGCCTTTCCATACAATAACTGATAATTGTTTTATACAACTTTGTGGTTTTTATACATTTGTTACCACATAATTTGGCCTCTTTTTTTTATTTTTATTTTTTATACCCAACGCTGCCGCATACTATAGCCCAAGCTCTCTCTCTCTCTCTCTCTCTCTCTCTCTCTCTTTCTCTCTCTCCCTCCTCCCCTCTCTCTCTCTCTCTCTCTTCCCCACCTTTTCTTTCTCTCTTTCTCTCTCTCTCTTCTCCCCTGTCTCTCTCTCTCTCTCTCTCTCTCTCCTCCCCTCTCTCTCTCTCTCCTCCCCTGTGTGTCTCTCTCTCTCTCTCTCTCCTCCCCTCCCTTCCCTTCCCTCTCTCCCCTCTCTCTCTCTCGCTCTCTCGCTCCTCCCCTCCCTCCCTTCCCTCTGTCTCTCTCTCCTCCCCTCCCTTCCCTCTCTCCCCTCTCTCTCTCTCGCTCTCTCTCTCCTCCCCTCCCTCCCTTCCCCCTCTCTCTCTCTCCTCCCCTCCCCCCAGCCCGGAATACAGTACCACTGTGATCACAAAATTCTTAAGCACCCTGCAACACTGGGGATTTACAGGAATCCAAACACCAGCGTAAAGTACTTGAACAACAATGACGTCTGTCTTATAAATGTCACAAAAAAATGTTAATATTTCACTTCTGTTCTTGGATTTTCGTGAAAGTACAACACATATTGCATTACAAATGCTATAGGTGTCACATTTGTGAAAGTTAAAACTATTGGCATTGTAAATGACAAAGCTATTACTTTAGCTATTACTATAGCTATTTTCACAACCAACACATAAATAAAAAAAATGTAATTCACAATACCAATGGCTCAAACTTTCCTAATGCGAGACCTATTGCATTGCAAATGCTTGTTCTAATGCCTGCAGTTGTTATTGTTATTGTTATTGTTATTTTTGATTTATAGCGCGCTCAATCACCTACAGGCCTCTAAGCGCTCGGGAATCGATGGTAAACAACAACCTTGACAGTACAGAGGGCATCCACTGGCCTACGTGGCTCACAGGGCTCTCCTGAACAACAGCGTTTTCAGCCCCTTTCTGAAACGTAGGAGGTTTCCTTCCTTTCGTAGTGGCTCAGGTAGTGTGTTCCATAAATGCGGAACCAGCACCGAAAAGGCTCTACCGCCCTTGGTGGCAAGTTTGTACCGAGGGCAGACTAATAGCTGAGAGTCTGAGGACCTAAGAGCTCTCTTTGGGCTATACATTACCAGGCGATCTTTGATGTAAGCAGGTGCCATGCCATAGATGGCTTTATGGGCGATGCACAGATTTTTAAATTCCACTCGCTCCTTAATAGGGAGCCAGTGGAGGCTTTGTAGCAGGGGGGATGCTTTAGTGTGTCTTGGCTGTCTGAAGATAAGACGAGCGGCATCATTCATCACCACCTGTAGCCTATTTATCAAGGTTTTTGGTAGGCCAAGGTAAAGGGCATTTCCATAATCTATGCGTGAAATCACAGTAGCTGCGACGATGGAACGTAGCATAGATTGGGAAATGATAGGCACTAATTTCCGTAGCTGTCGGATGATATTAGTACAGCTGCCCACCACTGAAGAGATTTGGCTGACCATAGAGAGGTCACAATCCAGTTTGATCCCCAGGCTCTTCACGTTTAAACTGGGTTTTGGTGCTGGACCTAACTCTGCGGGCCAGTAGAGGTCACACCATGGTGAGGTGGTAGATGAAATAACCAAGACCTCAGTCTTGTCTGGATTGATTTTTAGGAGGTTTCCTGTCATCCACTGGACCGTGTGTCTCAAAATATTCTGAGTGTGGAGTTGGGCGGTGTTTGTATTGTCAACACTCAGCAGCAGCTGCGTGTCGTCTGCATAGTTATATACTGTGCAGCCCATACTCGCCAGGGAGGCAATCAGAGGCTGCAGATATAGGTTAAACAGCAGTGGGGATAGGGCCGAGCCCTGAGGTACCCCACATTCTATTTCTCCCACGGCGGAGATTTCTTCTCCGAGTTGTATTCTTTGTGTCCTTCCTGACAGGAAGGACTGCAACCACTCGAAAGCCCGGCCTTTGATGCCAAAGTCACTCAGCCTTTCCAGTATCAGCGCATGACTGACGGTATCGAACGCCGCTGAAAGGTCTAATAAAATCAGGGCGCTCGGTTTTTTACCGTCAGCCAAGCCTCTCAATTCATCCAGCACCGAGAGCATCACCAACTCGGTGCTGTGGTGTGCTCGGAACCCTGCTTGTCGTTCGTGAAGCAGGGAGTGGGACTCCAAGTACATGGACAAAGATTTTAATACATGTTGCTCCAGTACTTTAGAGAGAAATGGTAGCTGAGAGATCGGCCTATAGTTTTTTAGTATTGCGGGGTCTGCGCCAGGTTTTTTCAACAGCGGTCTTACCCGCGCTTCCTTAAGTGCTGCTGGTAGTTGTCCTAATTCCAGGGATCTATTTAGGAGATGGATGACATGCTCCTCCAATAGTGGACGGGCTGCCTGAAAAACTTTAGGTGGACAAGGGTCCGCTGGAGATCCAGATTTGATTCTGGCCATCAACTGCTGCAGGCTCAAGATGTCAATCTCTGGAAACAGTGTGATGGCACAGTCAATTTGATTTTGGGGGATTATAGGTGTAGCCATTCCATTAAGCGGCCCATTTTTTATGTCCTGGATGATGGTTCTTACTTTCTCCAAGAAAAAATCCTGAAAGCAATTGCAGTTTATGGGAGACTGAACGCTGTCTGGTTTTTTGGTCAACTCCGACAGGATTTTAAAAGTCTCTTTCTGCACGTTGACTGCCTTACTTAGACGGGATTCGTAGTACTCGGCTTTGGCAAGGATGATGTGTTTTTTGTATGCGTTCAAGGAGGCACGGTAGAGGTTCCTGGCTGAGTCCAGTTTAGTTTTCCTCCAGCTTCTTTCTAGGGCTCTAAGTTTCTTTTTATGGTCCCTCAGTGCTGGCGTGAACCAAGGGGCATCCTTACCCGGGCCTTTTAGCGCCTTCATTTTTATTGGCGCTATCTGATCAATAGCTAGTGTCAGGGAACGCGTTAAATCCGCGTATTGCTGATCTAGACTATGATCTAAGTTCGGGGGGCAATCTCTGGGCAGGAATACCTCGGTCAGGGTCCTCAAATCGACCTCTGCCCATTTGCGGGTTTTCCTAGCCTCCAATGTTGGTTTGACTATTTGGCCCTTAATACGTAGCTCACAGGAAATTAGGTAGTGATCAGACCAAATACATGGGGCAACTTCTTTCAGCGTTAGTGAGGGGTCTGTAGTCCATACCAGGTCAAGGGTATGACCTTTGGTGTGCGTGGGGACATTCACGATCTGTTTAAAGTTTAGCGCTGACATCAAAGTGTCCAAATGGCGCATAGGAGCGTCCCAGTGAGGTTTATCCCAGTGCATGTTGAAGTCTCCTGTGACTAAGATTTTCGAGTAGCGAGTACAAAGGTCAGATATGATGGGGGCAAATAAGTCCTGAAAGGTTGGGGTTGCGTTGGGAGGGCGATAGACCACTAACACCACCCAGCATGAGCTGTTTACTGTGACTTTCACCCCAAGCAGATCAGCCAAGTCGACTGTCTCTGATAGTAGGATTTCTACTGACAGCATCTTTTTGAAAATCACAGCTACCCCTCCTCCCCGTGTGTTTCCTGGGCGGTTTTGCCATAAAGCATCATAGCCGCTGGGGAGGGCGGCCAGGATGTCTGGCATTGAGCTCTCACTCATCCAGGTCTCTGTTAAGGTCAGTATATCAGTGTCGTTGTTTTGCAACAGGTTATAGACCTCGACGTGGTGGCAGTGGAGTGATCTGGTATTTAGATATGCTATTTTCAGGGTGGAGAATGCATCTTGATGTATAATGTTCAATGGTTTGTAGATAGCATGTGTTCTTAGTATCTTCAGGGTGTTGTTATCAAGGCAAGCCTCACCCTTATCCAGATTACGTAGGTCTTCCGAGGTGTAGGAGCGCATTAGTCCAGAGATCCCTGCCCCCGAGCCCGTCCGTGCGTGGACGGGCGCAGACGGGCTGGACTCTGGCGCGACTCCGGCGACGCTCCGGCGAGCCCGCCGCGCGTGCCCGCTGCGCGTCAGCATGGCTGTCTTAAATACTGTTCTAGCGTCCTTCTGACAACTAGAGCATCCAATCCTTGCTTTGGATCCTTGCCCTCACCAAAGATGTCTGCCGTTCAGGCAGTGTGGTGCCCTTCCCTGATAGAAAAGCTCAGCTCTAAACACAGTAATGTGGCGAAAACGGGTGCAGGTATGCAATCACAATGATTTTTAAAAGCAGGGTACAGTGCCTAAATAATACAGCAAAAAAACGGACAAAACGGGGATTTTAAAAAATTCAGTATTTCGCTCTCATTAAGTGTACAAGTAATATACATTTAGCGGAAACACCTCTGATCTGTCCAAGAGGCTATTCCCAAGTAGTTGGCCGCCTAATTTGCCTGTCTTAAATACTGTTCTAGTTGCAGTGTTTTGCCACATGATAGAGCCAAAACACAGTACGAGTAGGAAGCCACTAAAACGTTTTACAATCTGTCAATATTTTATTTAATAAAAACATTTTATTCTTTCACGAAATTTTACATTTTAAGATATTCGTGTTTTTCTTTAAAGGCAGGAATCTTCAGGGCTGCCTGGGTGAGAATTAAATGTGTCCTCTCGCTTTCACTTAGAGATGAGGTTTCGGAAAGCACAACAAACAAATACATAGTCAAGAACGAATACAACATTTCTAAAGACCGCATGCCTCCAGAGAGAACCCTAAGGGCAGCCAATGTCATGCTATCAGCCTCGGAAGATGAGCCACCTGGCAGCAGCGTGGTGTGAAACGGGGGTAAATCACGACCAGCAGGAGCTGTGGTTAAGGGAGTGTCCATCACTTTCCGTCTAATTTTTAACCTTCATTCCCTCTCTGCTACAGTTGTGTTTTAACCTTTATCTTGAAATCTGTAATTGTTAGTGTATGTGACGGTGCGTTGTACTATTCACTGTTTGCCGAATTTGTTGTTACCTGGGAGGTGGGGACTGTTACTTCCGGGATTTGACCAAGCAGTTCTGACTTTCTGTACTCGGTTAGGACTTGACTAGACTTTTCCTCCCCGAGGGTTTTATGCCTCAAGAAATCTGTTATGGGAATCATGTGCTGAAGTGGCGAATATAAGATACGTATAGACAAACATATATATATATATATATAACCCTGCAACTATATACTCTTATATATATATATATATATATATATATATATATATATAATCACACCTTTTTTTTTTTTTTAGGGTGGGTGGGTGGGATTTCGCTAGAAGAGCAAAATCCCTGACTCTAACCTGCCTGCGCCTAATCTCCTCACAACCTACGCGCTGACAGCCTGCCCTGACGCTCCCTCCCTATCTCGCACCTGGACTATTCCATTGTGCGCGAAAACCGCAGGGGGAGACGTCTCGCGCCGCTCAAATTAAGACCACTCGCTTTCTCATAGAATAAAAGGCCACTTTATTCAGGATATATGAATTTCCCATCAGATAACCGCTCATTGATATTATAACATGTAATTTGGCAATTGAACTCGAAACCATTTTATTTTATTATAAATCTGAATTTATACCGAAACCATCAAATATATATATTTTCTTGTACTGAAACTTAACAAAACTTCCCCAACATTTTCTTTCCATCTTCCCCCTCAATTGTTCTCTAGAAGTCCCCCTAGCTAACTAATAACTGGAGAAGCCCGCTCTAGACTTTTCCTCCCCGAGGGTTTTATGCCACCCAGGAAAACCCAGGAGTTTTCCTGGCCCCACCTAAGTACATAAACGAAATCCCTTCACAATTTTGAGTTGCACCACAAATCAACCTGCAATTCCTTAGCCAGCATATCCCGAATCTCAACCAAATAGTAGGCCATGCCTAAATGTGACAGATGTACCCCGTCATCTCTAAAGAGATGACCTTCACTGCTTGTGATTTTCTCATGTCCAATAACCCCGATCTGCATGACTTTGCAAAACACTCTCATGGCTTTGTTCAACTTACGACGAGCCTTTTCAACTGCAGCATGACACCTGGCCTGTTGCCATAATTGTCTATAAATTAATTCGGTCCATATTAAGCGAGTGGTCGGCCAATTCGATTTGAGGACCGCTAAGTCCAGTTGCATCTGTTTGATAAGTGTGAGGCCCGATAATTTCACCAAATCGTTCTCTCCTAAATGGATAAGAAGATAGTCCGGGCAACCTCTTACATGGAACATCTGCGTCAACGTTGGGAACAATTCAGTCCATTTCATTCCTCCTTTTCCTTTCCACACCAATTCATGCCGGGCGCTAGGAATACCCAGTGAGCGTCCATAAATCTGTTTTTCGGCAAACAGGGCTGCCCATTTTACAAATGAATAGCTCACCATCCACGTCTGCCTTTTAAATCTCGAATTCACTCCCCGGACAGTACCTGAAAGAAAATAGAAATTAGACTGGTACAAACAAGCGCGCCACCATCCCAACACAGTTATTTTCGCACATATCGCTTGTAACTGCTAGACTTCCATCTGCCAATACGCTTCAGGACATCTAAACCCAGCCCCAACCTAGCTGCCTCCGTTGCTGCCCCTATACGAAATGAATGCATGGCAAAACCCTGCGGGTTCTCTCCCAAAAACATTAATGCTCTCCTCAAAACTGCTAAGAATTGGGAACTCGTTATTTTATCTCCAGACTCATGAATGAAAATGTGCCCTCGTTGAAAAGTATGCAAGGAAGAAAATTGAACCCATTCTTGGACAGGACAGCAATATGAAATACCACTGCTATTTAGAAAGACCCATGTACCCCGGCCCAACTGGTCAGTTTTGGACTTCCTAACCCAGATGCCTATCCTGTGTTCCATAACTAAAATCTCTGTGCTGCATAAACCTCTGTCTCGCCCCGCACCCAGTACTTCAGAAACCCTGAACGCACCAAAGAACATCCAAATCATTGCTAATCTGAAACGCCCAACTTCCCAGAGATCATAACAAAACAATTCTAACTGCTCCAATAATCTTTGTAATAGGTCAAAAGTAATGGGCGCTCGCGGCTGCTGAAACTCAACAGTCCTCCTCTGGAGTCCCCTCAACATTCTCTTAACCAAGCTATTATCAACTGGGTCGAAACCCCACAACAGTTGACCATAAAAAGATAAACCTGACAACTTTCCAGCAATGGTCGTGTGAGATAACCCTTTATCTATCAACGTAAGAACGAAATCACAAATGTTACCCCTCTCCTGCCCCACATGTCCTGACCCGCCTACCACTTGTGTATAGTGTAAGAACTCCTGCCATGCTTGTACATAACTTCTTCTAGTCGAAGGGGCAACCAACTGTTCGACTAGCTGTACAATCCTCATTCCCCTAGGGCCCAAAGGTTGAGTGGCACTTTCGTTTTGGTGATATCTGCCCCTGGCGCCAGCTCGCGGAACCTCTGCCAATGAAAGCGGGAAAGAGCATCAGCAATGGAATTGTTAACCCCGGGGACATGCTTAGCTTTAAAGATCATGTTGAAACGCAAACTCAAAAGCATGAACATTCTCAACAATTGCAACACTCTGACATCCTTGGCCTTCTGATTGTTCACCAAATTGACTACGGCTGTGTTATCTACGTGAAACAACACAGATCTGTTTTGGAACTCATGACCCCAAACCAACAAAGCCACAATTAGGGGAAACAGCTCTAAAAAGGCAATGCTACGGCCTTGATTTTTCCAATGCTCTGGCCAACTCTCGGCGCATCACTTTCCTTCCCAGAAAATTCCAAAACCACTCTATCCAGCAGCATCGGAATAAATTTGGACTTGCCAAACAACATTCTCATCCAAGAATCGCAAAGGTATGCCATTAAAACTGTCCAAAAACACAGCCACACTCTCAAATCCTCTTTGATACCTTTAGTCACACAAACTCTGTGGTGCGGGAGACAGGCACCCGATAAAGACATGCCTAAACGTCTACAAAAAGTCCTCCCCGCTCTTACCACCCGACACGCAAAGTTCAAGTAGCCTAACAATCGCTGCACTTGTCTTAATTGAATCTTGCGTGCATCCAGAACCAAGAGCAAAAATGCTTTGATCTCACTAATCTTGCTCTGTGGAAGGCGCGCTGTCATCTGTATGGTATCTAACTCAATGCCTAGGAAAGTCAGAGTTGTAGTAGGTCCTTCAGTTTTGTCAGGCGCTAAAGGAACCCCTAAAGAATCAGCAAGCATCTGAAAGTGTGTTAGAGCTGTTGTACATTGTCCCGTCTTAGCCTTCCCTATGAAAAGGAAATCATCTAAATAATGACAACTGACACCTTCTGGACATATCTGAGAAAAACCCCACTGTATGAATGTGCTAAACATCTCAAACAGCGCACATGAGGCCGCACAGCCCATTGGTAAGACTTTGTCAACATAGTAATGTCCTTGGAAAAACATACCCAACAGTTCGAAATCAGAAGGGTGAATGGGTAGCAAACGGAAGGCAGATTGGATATCACATTTAGCCAGTTCCGCTCCTTCGCCCATTTTTGTGACTAAATCCATCGCTTCATCCACTGTCGTGTACGACACGGCGGTATCTAAAGCTGATATGAAGTCATTGATGGAACCCCCTTCGGGCCAGGAGAGATGTTGTATCATCCTATATTCGCTAGTAGCCTTTTTGGGAATGACGCCAAGAGGGGACACTATCAAATTCGGCAAAGGACAATGCTGAAAGGGGCCCGCTATCCTGCCTACCTTGATCTCTGCGTCTAATTTTTTACGGACCACCTCCGGCAATGCCTTAGCCGAACGCAAGTTATCAGCCCACCTCTGTTGACGGGGGCCCTGATATCCCAGCTTAAAGCCTTCTCGAAACCCCCAAAACAAACGAGCTGCTGCCTCAGTGTCAGGATATTTCTCTAACCAAGGTGTCAGGCTGGGTAATCTAACTGGTGTAGGCGCCTTTTGGAAAAGTAGGGAACGAGGCGCCCCTTCCTCTAACTGCCCAGCCGCCCTGGTCTTGAAATCGTTGTTGCTCACTAAATCTGTGGCCGCCAAAACCACCCGCTGAGGAACCACATTGCGTGAGCGGATGATGCCCCCCGCACTGGGAACAATCGTGCTTAAATCGGCACATTGGTCTAGTACACATTCCCCGGTTGTAATTCCAGCAGGCTCCCGTACCCGAGGTGAAACTCCTTCCCCATGCACACGCTCCAGAATGAGCGGGATGCCCTAGTCCAGGCACTAGTGATTAGTAGATTGGACTACTGCAATGGCCTTCTTCTGTCAACTAATGAAGGCCAATTAAAAAAACTGCAAGTAGTCCAAAATACGGCGGCAAGGTTATTACTTAATGCTCCATCTAGAACTCCCTCCCGTCCTCTACTAGCTAATCTTCACTGGCTGCCAGTGCGACAACGCACGAAGTTTAAAATTCTGTGTACTATTCATAAATGCCTGTTAGGCAAGGGCCCCAAGTATCTTACCAATGTTTTCCAACCCTATGTTCCAACCCGATCCTTACGATCTAGTAGTCTTCACTTACTACAGGTTCCTAAAATAAAAAAGGCCCGTCAGGGAGGTCGTGCTCTGGCGCACACAGGACCCGCTCTTTGGAATTCCCTTCCCCCTAAACTTAAAACAATCACTAACCACTTATCCTTTCGTAAAACCCTCAAGACTTACCTTTTTACTATTAGTTAATCTGCCCATGGTTTTGTGTACCCTAGAAAGTGAACTGGTGTGATGTAGACCTCCCTTAGCAAGCAAAAGCGCGGAGATATCCCTTCGGGGATCTATTCAGGCGCTATAGAAGCATATAAAATAAATAAAGGGCCGGTAAGGCACTGGCAAACCACTTGCCGTGTGCGTTGTGGCCGATGGGTGAGACGTGGACATCCATTGGAGCCAAAGTTCTGAATCCACGTCCCCCCATGGTTTCTCAGCACATATGCTGATACGGGCTTGAAATCCCTCATCATAGTTCAACCATGAGTATCCCCCAAAGTGCAGCTGCACCTTCCTGACGATATCCATGTATTTATAAAGGGCAACAGACCTCTCCGGATATTTTTCGCAATAAATACTTGCATATATCAGGAAGGCTGACGTCCAATTCTCGATCGTACGAGGCACCCTGGAACGTCGCGCTAACTCCCATTCCTCCTCCTTCGAACCCTCTTTGGCTTGCACGTCACGATAGAGTAATTTGAAGATGTCAACAAACTCATAGTTCCAAATACGTTGCTTGGTCTTATCTGATAAATGTGACCCCAAGGGCATCGCAAGGCCCATATAAGGAAGCCTTTGTCGAACATTAATAGATACTATCTGATCTGACACCGCGCCCTGTGTATGCCCTCCCTCCAGAGTGGCTAGCCCTTGAGGGGACTCTCCTTTGCCTAGCGCACTAAGTGGTGTCAGCACCCCAGAGGATATCGAATTGTCTAACGACACACTCTTCCTACCTTCCCTCTCTCCTACTATTTTCACCACAGGTAAAGTTCGGACATTCGCCCCTCCATCCCGTCCATCGTCCCACACTGCCCACCAATGAGGCTTAGCACATGGTAGCTGTACCGCTCATTGCTGCAACTCCGTTGGAGACATCCGCTCTTAATAGTCTCTAGGCGTCAGCTCCACCGCAGAAGAGTCCGCACGTGACCTCTGAAACGATAAAGAAGAGTTTGTTGCCCCCCCCTGCCCTTTTTTGCGTTTTACCAGCTGTACCCAATACACTTTGTTTATTATGCACAATGTTTTTGCCCTTTATCGATTTCCCATGCTGTCCTTTTTTGGCCTGACTAAACTCGCCCCTCACCTCCGACCCCCCACTAGTACCAGGACAAGCCCCGTCCCCTACCCCGCCATCAAAGGTCGACCAAACCAGATCAGAACTCCGCTCTAGAGGTCTGTCTGACCGTGGAAAATCCGCTCTGGATTCGCTAGGATATACATTACCAAGCCCCTCAATGTACGGTGATGCAGTAGAGGCAGCCGCGGGAACAGATGGCATATTCCGGAAACAAACCATCTGCGCATCAGCAATGTCACGAGCACCTCGCGAAAAAGTGAAGTCTTCTGCGGGAATATGTCTCTCTGCATGGTGGTCAGCAGAGCTTGGGTGCTCGACCCAAACCCACTGACCGTTGCCGGTCCTGGTTTGCGTGCTTCTCATGTTTGGTGCGGCATACGGTGAAGGGCGAGCACGCGGAAATAAGTATTCGGTATCCCATCTCTTGACTTCCCAACCAGAAGAGAATGTGTCATGTCTTTGCTCAGGTTCCCCGTCGTCCTCTCCTTCAACGTCGCCGTCAGAATCATCGTCCAACTCAGAATCGCTCTCCTCTTGTGTCTCCTGAGGTACACCAACTTGCTGATGGGCACCGCCCCCCCGGCTTAGACGGGGGTGGACCTCCAGAGCGAAACTCCGCTGTGCGTGCCAAACCGCTACCATTCTGAGGGAATTTACTGGGCATCGCGGGTGGGGGGGTATCCTGAAGGGCCTGTGCTGGAAAATCCTCCTCATCGTCACTGTCACTGGAGTAAGCCACCAAAGAGCCCGTCCGACCCTCACGATAAATTTCTGATTGACATTAGTTTGTCCATTGTCTATACCAGCCTCATCAAAAACGGGCAAAAAACTCATTGGTGGGGGTAGCAAAGGTAATCCCGGGCCACCCGACCTGTCATGGGTAACTGCCAGCTTCTTGACGACCTTTTCTTTTCCTTTTCTCTTGAGGGCGACCTGTGTAGTACCCTTAGAGGCCCCCATGTTTGTGCCCACAACCTGCACATTCACCTCAGAAATGTTTTGTGTGCCATCAACATCACTCACCGCTTGTGGACGCGTGAGGGAAGTAGCCCTGCGAACGGCCGCAAATTTTCCTGTCACACCATGTCTTGATGACGTGTCAACACCTGCACTCAAAGAGCGAGCTCTCCTACTTCCTTTTTTGACAGAAGCCGGCTGACAAGCTTCAATGGCATACTTCACTCCTTTTGCCGCTTTTCTCTGTGGGGGGCACTTAGGTGGCAGAATCTCTTCAAGCGCCGACTGCGTCAGCATGTCCTCTCTCCCTTCCTGCTGAATAACTCTTAAAGCTGCCACCAGCTGCTCACTCATCTCCATGCTAGAAGAAATCACTGCTAAAACTAACTCTGCTTCAAACAACAGACTCGTAAATAACCTTTTCTGACACTCGATTTCGCTAGAAGAGCAAAATCCCTGACTCTAACCTGCCTGCGCCTAATCTCCTGACAACCTACGCACTGACAGCCTGCCCTGACGCTCCCTCCCTATCTCGCGCCTGGACTATTCCATTGTGCGCGAAAACCGCAGGGGAAGACGTCTTGCGCCGCTCCCCCTGCGGGGCCATTTTGGTTGGGCGCGCTCTAGTCCTCATGTGTAAAAGCAGAGGCGATGCGCGGACACGCAGTTGGCCTCTGTCAAATTTTTTATTTTTATTTTATTTTTCTATACTGTATACAATCACAAATACTATTGCGGGGTTAGCCACAACTGGCATAGAACGATTGTACAATGCTGTAGTTCGTTCGTTTTTGACAGTGAAGAAGATGTAAGGAGGAAAGGACAGAAAAGTTAGAGATGAAAGAAAAAGGGGGATAGAACAGGAATATAGAAAGGTACATTTTCTTGGCTCTACATTAGCGTCAGTTTAAACAACTGCATTTCGGCTTACAGCAAATCAGGGTTCTTGAGTCCGTCTTCGAGCCCACCCAGGCTCTGCCTTGTGCTGTGCCTTTGTTCCGTGGGTCGGTACACTAGGAGTGAGGGCCAGTTGTCTTATGGAGGTTCGTAAGGGTCTAGAAACTTGTCCAGAGCTTCCCACAGTCCCTTTGAGGACGCTTTCCAGGGCGAGTACTGCAGCACCATGCGGTTCGCTCCTCTGAGGTGTGTGACCCAGTTGATCTATCCTTTGTAGCTATTTTTGCTTGTGTCTTTCCAGTTGGTTAGCACTAGTTTAACCGCAGCTGTTAGTAATAGGTCCATTAGTTCCTTGTCTCTCTCAGAGGAGAGATCAGTTCGCATAAACGCCGTGGTGAGGGAGGAGAATTCCCTCGCTAGTTTGCATTTAAACACCTGTCTATGAAATCAAATACCATACTCCAGAATACCTTGAGTGTTGGGCATTGGAAAATAAGGTGCGCTAGGTCCCCCTTCTCTATGTTGCAGTTCCAGCAGAGGGGGTCCTCCCTGAGGCCTAGTGTGTGTAGTCGGGCTGGGGTCCAGAAAGTTTTATGGAGTAGCCAGAATTTTGTTTGTGCTAAGACTGGGGTGATCTTATTTCACGTGGCCGAGGTCCACAGCATTTTCCACTCTTGTTCGTTTAGCGGGGTGTGGGTCTGTTTGTCCCAATATGCAGTTGTTTTGGCATTAAGTTTGGTGGTTTTTTGGCGTAATAGCTTGTATAATTGAGAGACTTGGTGACCTAGTTTATTGATGTTTGTTACATACCGGAAGATCGAGGGTTGGGTACTATTTAGGTTCCTATTTGATAGGGCTGATTTAATCTTTAGGAATCTGTATAGATCCATGCCTTTCAGGTCAGAGAAGGTAATGGGGAGTTTACCGTCCTCGAGTTGGTGCGGGTAGCATATACATTTTTCTATCCATGTCTCGTAGGTAAGACTTTTCCCCTTGTATTTGATCTTGCTATTCGCCCACAGTGATTCTGACTTTGACCCTTTGACTCTAACCTCCATTTTCTTGTCGATTTTTAGGAGTGCGATTTTTGTAGTTTTAAAGATCGGTTTAGATGTGTGGGGGTAAGAGTTTGCCGTTAGTAGGACTAGTGGGCTCAGGTTGTTCAGAATGGCCTTCTCTACCTGTAGCCATATTGGTATGTAGTCGGGCACCGTTGCCATCCAGTACGTTCCCTGTTTTGCTAGGAAGGCTAGTTGGAAAACCCGGAAGTCTGCTAGATTCACCCCTCCCTGGCAATTCGCTAATCTCAGTTTCTTAATACTAATCCTCGCCTTCTTCCCGCTCAAAAGGAATTTGGTGAACATGTTATCAATTTTTGGGTGGAAATCATCTGTGAGTAGGAGTGGGAGCATGCTTAACAGGTAGTTAATCATCAGCGTGATCATCATTTTTATTGTTTCTATTCGCCCCCACCATGTTATGAATTTCGGGGACCAGGCCTCCAAAAGGTTCTTAACTTTTTCTAGTAGTGATTTTTCATTGTGGTGTAGACTGTTGATTAGGTCAGTACCAAAATATATTCCTAAGTATTTGATGTGTCCCATCTGCCAAGACAATCCCGAGTCCCCTAGAATGTCTCTCGTGCAGTGGATGTTTAATGGTTTGCATTCAAATTTTTCGTTATTTAGTTTATACCCTGACAACCTGGAGTATTCTGCTATCGTGGTCATCAGAGCCCTTATCGAGGGCTTTGGTTGCTCTGTTATTATCAGAGTATCATCTACGTGAGTGGCTAGTTTTACTACGGTACCATTAATATTGACCCTTTTCATGCTGGTGTTTATTTTTATGTCCTAGTTGAGGGGTTCAAGTGCCGGTGAGAGTGGGCATCCCTGACTGGTTCCTTGCTGCAGTTTGAACGGGTCAGAGAGTGAGCCGTTAACTGTGATACGGGCTGACGGGGTCTGAAAGAGGGTCATGATCATCCACATATATGCCTCCCCTAGCTTGAAGGCCTGCATACATTGCTTTAGGAAGGCCCAGGAGACCTTATCAAAGTCCTTTTCTGCATCCAATGCAATAGCTACTGCCGGCACCAGTTTAGTGGAGACTTGTTCTAGTATATATGGCAGAAAAGCTGTGTATTGTCGCTAGATATGCGGTTGCGCATGAATCTGACTTGGGAGTTAATTATTAATTTGGAGAGGACCGTGTTCAGTCTGACCGCCAGGATTTTGGCGTAGATTTTACAGTCCACATTGATGAGGGAGATGAGTCTAAAAATATTTGTAGTTGGTGGTCTTTGCCCTCCTTAGGGATGACTATTATATTAGCCTCTGTCATGGATTGGGGTACTTTCCCTGTAATTGCCTCATGGTTTTCGTGGTTGGGAATAATTGAGTTAGAAAGGTCTTATAGAAATCAGCAGTGTGTCTGACTGGCCCGGGGGCCTTATTTTTTTTTAGTGACTTGACTGCCATTTCGATTTTTGTGCAGTTGATTTCCTTGCCTTTGCTTACTGTGTCTGCTGTGTCTAACTTTGGGAGCCCTATTCTGTCGAGGTATCTTGTGCATTCTTCTTGGTTAAGGGTCTGCTCTGTCCTGTACAGCTCTGAGTAGAACTCCTGGAATGTCTTGAGGATTTTGTTGTGTTGTGTGTGTGTTTTATTGTTTGAGTCTGTGATTGTTGAAATCGCAATCTGGTTGCGTTTGTGTTATAGGTATGATGCCAGTAGTTTCCCCGCTCTGTTGGCTTCGCAGAAGTTAAGTGCTTTGCACTTGTTGAACCACAGCCTTGCCCTATCGCTCAGGATTTTGTTATACTTGTATTTGTGCTGTGTTAGTATCGCTAGGAGTGCATTGTCGTTTGTGGTTTTTACGTGGTCTAGTTCTAACCTTTTTATCTCTTCCTCAAGTTGGTTTATTCTCATGTTTGTCTTTTTGTTTATTCTTGCCTTAATTCCAATTAATTTACCCCTGATTGTTGCTTTTAGGGCCTCCCAGAGTGTGCTAACACTAGTCTCTGGGGTATCATTGTGAGTTAGGTAGCCTGTTATGGCTTCCTCGATTTCTTTTTTTGTTTCCTGGGTCTGAAATAATTTCAGTGTTAAAATGCCATCTTCTAGGGACCGCTTCATTGTGGCAGCCGCTTAGTTTTAGACTGATGACTGAGTGGTATGAGACTAGTCTTGGTGCTATTTCAGAGTGTTTTATCAAATGTGTGTGTGTCCCCGAGATTAAAATGTACTCTATCCTGGTGTAGAAGTTGTGTGGGTTGGAGTATAAGGAGTCGTCTCTAGTGTCTTGGTTTTGTCGTCTCATGCGTCTTTGAGGTTGAATTTGGTGCAGATGTTTTGGAGTGCGGCGTGAGAGTTGTTGGGGTGGTATTGGCTAGAGGACTGTCTGTCTATTATGTGGTCTAGTGGTATGTTGAAATCCCCTGCCACGATTGTGAGTTCGTCTTGAGGGAGTTTGTCTAGCGTGTCAGATACTTCAGCCCAGAACGTAGGTTCGTCTGTATTAGGGCCATATATGTTCGCTACGTGGAACCGTTCTTCCCCTCTCGATAGGTGTGTTAATAGGAGTCTGCCCTCTTTGTCGTGGGAATGGGAGTCTATTGACATTTTCGATCTTTTGGATACTAGGGTCTGGACCTCCAGCTTCTTTTTGTCTGCCGGTGAGCACGCAGTTTGCGCTATCCAGTTGGCTCTGACTAGCTTGGTATCTTCCTCTGCTAGTTTGGTTTCCTGTAGCAGAATTATATCGCCGTTTGGTCTTTGCTAGGTAGTTCACTATCTTTCTGCGTTTAATGGGATGGTTTAGGCCCTTTTACATTGAGGGATATTATATTGAGGTCAGAAGTCAGGGTGAGTGTTTTGTTAAGAACCATCAGGTGAAGTGTGGTGTGGCGGATTTGTGAGCTGAACCCTCTAGATTCTCTGGTGTTGTCTGTATTTCTGTATCTCTAAGTGGTCCCCTTCCATTATGTATTGATTTGCAGGGTTTGTCAGATAACGTGCAGTGAAAAAGAAGGTGTGGAAAGAAGAAAAGACTGGAAAATAAAGAGGACAGAAAACTGATAGATCCTAGTGTGGCTCCCCCCTTCTTCCCCTCCCCTCCTTCTCCTCCCTCCCCCCCAATTTACTGGTATGTCAGGGGTGCGACGGCCGAATCGCCATTCCGCCTCCCAGGGAAAAGTTGTCGGGTTTGTAAGCTTGCATACTCCATTGTTAGCATAGTTCCTTAGCGCTAAGGAGTACATATTTGGAGTTGTGAGCAAGGAACAAAAAAAAAAAGAAAAAGAAAAGTTGTTTCGAGGTAGATCCTGGCATCTATGAGGTAGATATGTTTGCGGAGTCATTGATGATTCTTTACTGAGGCCGTACTATTCAAATGCCTGCTCACCCAGTGTTCGGTTCTGGCGAAGGTCCTCTCTTTGCTGAGCCGTGTTGTGAGGCGTCCATGTTCTGAGCTGCTGGGCCATCTAGAAAGCACACCAGGTCTCTTGGGTTGGTGAAAAAGTGATTTTTTCCTTTATCTATTATCTTGAACTTTGCGGGTGCTACAAACGAGAATTGAATGTTTTTGTTCCTAAGTCTGTGGCGTAGGGCTAGAAAGCCTTTCCTGGTGTCGACCGTGGGTTTGGAGTAATCCTGCACGAGGATGATCTTGTGGCCTTTCCAGTTGATCTGGTGGTTTTTGCGGGCATAGTTAAACATATCTTCCGTGTGTTGTGATCTTAAGGGTTTGCACATGATAGGCCAAGTGGTTTGGAATGTTGAGGGTTTGAAAGCGGGGATTCTGTAGGCTTTGTCTAGCTCGAATTGGCGGGTACATTTTAGGTTGGTGAGCTTGGGGATCAGGTCTTCGAGGAATGCTGAGCAGGACCCCGCAGCGCTCTCCGCCCCTTCCGTGATCCCGAGTATGCGGATGTTCCCTCTGTGGTTCCTGTCCTCCATCTCCGGTGTCTGTTTTTGGAGAGCGCCTGCTATCTCTGATATTGACTTCACCTCTTTGCTCGCATTGTGAGTAGTCTTCTATGTCGCTGATCCTTTGCTCCGCCGCTGCTAGTCTAATGTTCACTGAGTTCAGGTCGGCTCTTACTGCCGCGATCTCTAGTTGGATTGTGTCTGTGGTGAATTTTGTGGTTTTTGCCAGGTCGTGCACCTCCGCTAGTTTTTTTAGCATCATTTCCAGGGTGCTGTTTATGTCCGGTATTTGTTTGATGAGTGAGTCTGATGTTGCTGGGTCCCCCTTGCTCTTCTTTAGTTGTTGCTGCTGCAGTCTCATTCCTCTGTCTGCCATGTTTACCTTGATCTCCTGGTGTTTCCCTTTGTGATTCTCGTCGTGCTCCCTTTTCTGTGGAATCACTGTTGTTTCCTCCCGTGGTTCTCTACTGTCCTTGTTCCTCTCCTTATTGTCCCGCTCTATATGTGAACTTCCACTTTTTTTTTTTTTTGGCAGAGTTTTATATAGCGCGAACTAGACCCGAACCGAATCAGGTATCAGAGCGCTTTACATAGCACCAGTTACGTTACATGAGGACACACTTTAATTTTTTAGGCACGGGGAGATTAAGTGATTTGCCCAGAATCACAGGAGGTTTTTGGCGTTGTTACCGAGACTCGAACCCAGATCCCCAGGTCCGAGGTCGAGCGCCTTAGCCGTTAGGCCAACCCCTCTCCCCACTTTCTTTTTAGTTGTCTTCTTGTTCCCCTCAGGCCACAACTGGGACCTTCCCTGTGGAGAACTGCCTCGATGCTGTGGTCTGGGCCCCCGCCTGTCTTTGTTAACTTTGCACCTATGGCAGATTTTGGTCGTGGTCAGTAGGCTGGGGGCACTACGATCTCAAACACTCTGGTCTCTCTTTGTTTGAACCCAAGTTTCTCAAAGTTCTGGCCCCCTTGCCTACTACTAGCGCCGTTGCACATTACTGTCTAGCAATAGGCGGGCTTGAGTAGATCACTCTGGGTCGAAGGAAGGGGGAGGAAGGAGACACAATGGGGAGACAGGAAGAACTGTGACAAATGTCCAGCTGGCTTGGTGACTGCCAAGGTGGCTCCACAGGGCATCAGCCATGTTGCTCAGGTGTCAGCGGTCAGGGATAACAAGAAAAACTGTTTTTCATGCTTACATTAGTTACAGTTGCATAGTCAAACACAGAAAAACAAGTTCCCAATAGAGGAATAAAGGGAACGGGGGAGGGGAGTGGAAACAGGGGGCTGGGAAGCGGCTCAGTTCTGGCAGATTGGCAGTGGGAAAAGTACCTTGTGGTGGCCCAAGAAGTTAGAGTAAGCGGGACCATAGCTCAGATGGGGTCACATAGTCACTAAGGCCAGTGCCAAATGTAGTCACCTCGTTAGGTCATCTCGGCAATGTGGGGTACCGTGCAGCAGCACGTTCCATGCCTCCCTCAGTAGTTCCTGTACTCCAGTGCGATCCATCAATGCAATGAGAGATGTTTGGCAGGCTTCTGCAGTATTGGGTCTGAAGTGCGTGGCTGCGGAGTGTTTCCCAAAAAGGGAGCTTCATAGGCTGATGACCCTCAGGCAAATTCTGGCATTCCCATGTGCAACGGGGCAGCCCACCTTTAGGAGGCTCGTAAGGTATGGGATTTCACGAAGCAGTTCTGACTCTCTACTCGGTTAGGACATTGAGCGGTGCCAATTTTGGTTGGGCGCACTCTAGTCCTCATGTTTAAAAGCAGAGTCGCTGCGCGGACGCAGTTGGCCTCGGTATAATTTTTTACCTGCACTCCCTCGCTGCTCTACTTGTATTTTAACCTTCATCTTGAAATCTGTAATTTTTAGTGTATGTGATGGTGCATTATACTATTCACTGTTTGCTGAATTTGTTGTTAGCTGGGGACTTTTACTTCTGGGATTTCACCAAGCAGTTCTGACTCTCTCTACTTGGTTAGGATGTTGAGTGGCGCCATTTTTGGGAGGGCACGCTCTAGTCCTCATGTTTGAAAACAGAGGCCCTGCACGGACGCAGAGCGGACGCATGGAGCAGGCACGCCGCTTGTGCGCCTAAGGCCGGCCTGCCTGCGCCCGGAAATGTCCAGCACTGGCCATGCTGCCTGTTTGGCTAGGGGATCTGAGCAGCGCATACAGTATGACGGAGCTAAGCTTCTCAGACTAGGGACGGCTCAGTATTGCATGGGTAATGTCGCGGTTTTGGGGAAGGGAGTTGTTTTCAAATATGCACGCTGTAACTGGGTTTTAACTTGTGGTGACAAGAGTTCCCCAATGGGGGCAGCTAATAGTGTTACGGGCTGCGGCAAGGCAAATCATGCGGGGAAATTCAAGGCTCTGCTGCTAAACACACACACACTCCCGGCAGAAACACGAATGTCAGGTCTTTGACCTTCTGTAAGACTAACTCCCTGAGCTAATGTTTTTAGAGGAAACTTGGCTTATTCAATTCTCGAATCCCACCCAGCGCA
Organism: Lissotriton helveticus; assembly: GCF_964261635.1. Taxonomy (NCBI): domain Eukaryota; kingdom Metazoa; phylum Chordata; class Amphibia; order Caudata; family Salamandridae; genus Lissotriton; species Lissotriton helveticus. The sequence goes on from NC_136072.1 coordinate 528,636,639, forward strand.
TCAACCCTTGGTGGGTGCACTTATATACAGGCCCCCTGGCCCTGCAGGTTCATTTCTGAAATCCATTAATGAGGCGATTCACCCCAAGTTCTTAGATACAGTCACTTTCTGGTGTTAGGTGATCTCAACATCCAATTGGATAAACCCACAGTGCGAGGTAATCCTCCTGACTGAGTCTCTCTCAGTCTTTAATCTGGCATCTTGACTAGTGACTGTTGGGCCCAAAAATGGTTTCTCCCATTTAGCCATTATAGCCAAGGAGCCTTGTAAAATTTCTCACCGAATTTTCAACTTAACCTGCGCTGAAGTAAGTCCAGGACCTCTGCTGCCTTCTAAACAACTGTTGTGAAATTCGAGAGGCAGGGTGAGATGTGTAAGAAATGTCCACTTCTGGAGAAGTATTTAGGCCACTGGCGTTTTGTGAATCTAAATAAAGGCCATCATTATCATAAAGACCTTATCCTCCATAAGCAAGGCATTTGAATCTGAGCCACAAATCTTCTCTAAATGGGGAACCTTTGGGCCTGGGGAAGGGAGTTGCATAGTAATTTATTGTTGAAGTTTGACTTACTTTTTCCCTTTCCATATGGATGATACTCTCTCTTATCTATACCCTGACTGAAGCAAGATCAGTAGGCAGTGGCTATTTCCACTTCAGGGTCAGGTCTAAGGGAGGCCCCAAAAGATCTACAAGGATAGTGCCTTTGTTGGTCTCAACTTTGCCTCAGATGATGAGGCCAAGACCCATGAATGCCCACCTTGATGTGGTATAGAAAAACAGGAACTGACGTCAGTGCACCGGTTGTTAAATAATATACCCTTTTGATATCTCAACCTGAGAAATCGCCGCTACAGCTGTGTTATAGTTTTTGTAATTGTATGTGTGTTACCTGGATGGATAGAAGTGTAGCCGTGTGCATGGGCAGAGGCTATCACAGCTGTGAACATGTTCCTCAGGGCTTTTTATCTAGGTGTGGGGTTACTTTGTGCTGTCAATTAACAGGAGACCACACTTTGTTTCATCTGTAGTACAGGAATTCTGCAAGGATTTAGGAATTAAACTGCATTCCCACTACACCTATCACTCAGAATCCTCTAGCAAACTGGAGCGATAGAATGTGAAGGATAAAGCTCAAATTTGATCCTAACTATCTCCACCCACTGGCCATATTATACCAATCAGGAATCTTATCTCTACCAATTACTATCAACTCACTCAATTTGTGCCAAAAAGACTAAAATGTAGAGGTAAATCACTAGGCAGCTTTTTTAGCACAAGGGAAAACACAGGGGTTTGCGGTATTTTTTGTTAAAACAGCACATCACTGCGTTTTTTAAACGATGCAACGCCCCTCTATGTAATGGGTAGTGGGGTGGAGCGGAGGAGTAATATTAGGATTAGATGCTCACTGCTAAGAGAGGAAGCCATCATAGCTTCTCATTGTTGTATCACTCATCTTATTTTTAATGAACACTTTTGGTGCGCATGACAGAATGGTTCCATCATGCACCACAGGCTTGTGTGTGTGTTTTATAGCTAAATTTGAGGTTTGCAGGGGATTCTGGGTAAGAAAATGTTGGGTATCCACGCTAGCTATACCTCCCTGGATTCCTCTGGGTGTTCAGTTTTCAGAAATGTCTGAGTTAGGTAGGTTTCCCTAGATTGCCGCCGGTACCAAAAACGCAGCTGACCCAATTGCAAAAATCAGGTTGTTTTGTAATAGATAATTTTGATGTCTGAACAATAAATTTTGGAACCTTCCCTGCCGCAGGTACTTAGCCCACCCACACAAGTGAGGTACCATTGTTATTGGGAGACTTGGAGGAATGCAGGGTGATTGGAAGTTTGTAGCTCCCCACAGATTCCAGAACATTCACATCACAGAAATGTGAGGAAATGTGTTTTTTTGAGAATGTGTGAGGTTTGCAAGGGATTCTGGGTAACAGAACATGGTGTGAGCCACACAAGTCACCCCACCCTGGAATCCCCTGGGTGTGTAGTTTTAAAAAATGTACAGGTTTGCTCGGTTTCCCTAGGTGCTGGCTGAGCTTGTGTCCAAACTCCACACCTAGGCACATTGCGAAAAAAAGGGTCAGGTTTCACTGAAAAAATGTTATGTGCCAACTTTGCGCTTTGGGCCTTTTTCTGTTGTTGGCACTAGGCCTACTCACATAAGTGAGGTACCATTTTATTTAGAGACTTGGAGGAATGCTGGGTGGGTGGAAATATGAAGAAAATTAGTTTTTGGAGAAGGTTTGAGGTTTGCAAGGGATTCTGGGTAACAGAACCTGGTGAGAGACACACAAGTAACCCCTTTCTGGGTTTCCCTGGATGTCTAGTTTTCAAAAATGTATAGGTTTGCTAGGTTTCCCTCGGTGATGGCTGAGCTAGGGGCCAAAATCCACAGCTAGGAACATTGCAAAAAAGGGTCAGTTTTCACTGGAAAAAATGTGATGTGCCCACACTGCGTTTTGGGTCATTTCTTGGTGCGGGAACTAGGCCTACCCTCACAATTGAGGTACCATTTGTATCGGGAGCCTTAGGGGAACACAGAATTGTAGAAAAGGTGATATGTCTAAATTTACTTTCTATGCATTCCTGTCTTCCAAATGTAAGACAATGTGTAAAAAATAAGTCATTTTAAAAGATGTCCTCTAATTCACATGCCAGTATGGGTACCACAATTTTGGAGATGTGCAAGTAACTACTGCTTCTAAACTCTATATTTTGTTCCCATTTTGGAAATACATAGGTGTCCTTGATACCTATGTTTCACTCTTTGTATTTTACCAAATGAATTGCTAAATCCCTGGTACAAAAAGAAAAAACATTGCAAGGTGCAGCTCAGTTATTGGCTCTCAGTACCTCAGGTTCTTGGTGAACCTACAAGTCCTATATATCCTCACAACCAGAAGGGTCCAGTGGACGAAACTGTATATTGCAGTGCAACATCTGCCATACAAGTGAAAATGTTGGCAAAAAAGGCTGTTTTGTTCAACTCAATTTCAATATATTTTTATTTCAACTGTTAATTTCCTAAGGGAAACTTTGAAGTATCTACATAAATGAGCCTGTGCTGAATTCAGAATTTAGTCTACGTTTCAGAAATGTATAGCTGTCCAAGATCCATTATTGCTTTCATACCCATTTCTACCACTAACTGAAAGGAAGTTGAAAGCACACAATGTAGGCTATGTCCCATAAAATACCAGAAATGTGTAGAAAAGTTTGGTTCCCTTACAAATGTCTGCCTGTTCCTGAATGATGGGCAGATGGTGATTTTAACCCCACAAACCCTTTGCAGGGAAAAACACTTTCTTCTACAGCCCCCCCCCCCCCTCAACAAACCCTGGGTATCTTTAGAATTCTCAAGATGTTGAAGGAAAAGGTCCAAAGTAGGCATGGATACAGGCCCGGACTGGCCGTTGCTGGCACCGGGCAATCCCCCGGTCGGCTGCATGGGTGGGGGCCGGTTTTGGGCCCCAGGGGGCCGTTTTTGTTACAGCGCCGTGTTTTATGCAGCTATGCTGCAAAAAACGGCGCTGTAACAAAATCGGCCGAAAACCGGCCCTGGCAAAGAGCGCGGTCACACCCCCAACCCCCCTCTGGGAGGGGGGGCCGGCCGAGCACTTTGCCAGGGCCGGTTTCGGTTCCCAGTCCGGCCCTGCATGGATACCTTATGTGGACAAAAGGTTACAGGAGCCTAATCCAAAAAAAAGGCTAAGCACGTGGGGGGAAAGGCCTAGCCGCTAGCCGCGAATGGGTTAATAAATATGTTCACATTTGGAGTAGGTATGAAAAGCTTATTTGGTTTTTTCGACAATACCTACCTATTTATCAAAGCCACAAACAATGCCTACCTGCCTTATTTACCTACCATACTAACCCATTTTACCTGATGTACCATATGTTGAGCACTATCCCTTCCATGCCCAAATTATCATGTCTATCTTACCTCTTTTATCAAACCTGTCATACCTCCCACCCAAATCATACATTATGAATGGTGAAACTTTTGTAAGGGCTTACAGTACTGCAGCATGCTATCAGAATGCACTTTTTTTTTTATATATATTTTTCTTTTTCTTTCATTACACATTGTATCAGGTATATTATACATACATTATAGGTTTGTCAGTTGATAATTTTACAATAATACTTAACCACGTCTGATTTGATGAAGCATCTCCAACTATACAATACCAAAGAATATTACAAAGGAAAAATACAAAAACAAAAACAAAAATACTTTTACATTGTTCGGTATCCCCCTGGGCTTTTGATTTACAAGTATATCTGCATTTCCTACTCTATATTCAAAACAAGTAAATAACTATAATATCATGGTCTCTTTCCATTTCGCAATTGGCTCCCATATTTTTAATCCTAACTTTCTTCCTCTTTTCCCCTTGCGTGCATATATTGCCTTCTCCAAGTTTTGCATGCCTAGTAAATTAGACAGCCAAGTTTGAAGTACTGGAGGCGTCTTATCCAGCCATGCTCTTGCTATTGATAATCTTAATACTGCAGTGGCAATAAACATACATTCTATATGGGTATAGTCTTCCCCCATATCCCTTCCCAGCAATATTAACAACGGTGGTAAATGGACTGGTATTCTTAACGTATTACCCAAAAATTCTTCTATATTTTTAATCAAAGTATGTAGCTGCGGGCAGGTGGCAAACATATGGACAATATCTGCATCTACAGCATTACAGCGGGGACAGGTGGTGCCAGTCGAGCCTCCCCATTTAGCTATTCTAGCCGGGGTGTGGTACAGCGAAAATAGAGTTTTATAGTGTTGGGATTGGAGAGGACCTGAACATAGGATGGTACGCCCCAACTCAAGTGATTCCGCAAAATTTCCAGACTCTCCCCCCAGCTTTTCCACCCATTTATTACTAAATTTATCTAAATCATCCACCTTCCCTTTTACAAGACTTAGATAAAAAGATCTTATCGTGCAATCCCCTCCTAATACTATTTTCTCCAATATTTCATTTCGACTGAAGCCTGCTGCCCCACCCTGCTTATTGCTGAGAAAACTCCTTATCTGTAGGAATTTTAAAAAATCCCTACTTGCAACATCATATTTTCGGGTTAGCTCTTCAAATTGGACAATCCCGTCTTCATCCATTACGTCCCCAATCTGTTTTATCCCTTTTTGCACCCAACCAGCCATTATTAAGTCAGCGAAAACTTCCACCGGGAAAGATTTGTTCTTGTACAACCTGATATACCTATTATATCTTCCTAGGTGCGCTTTCTTTAAAAAAGCGGTCCAGATCTTAACTGCTGCTTCTATGGTCTTGAATCTAGTCCTTTTGTAATATCCAAATTCTACACAGTTTAAAAAACAGTTTTCTGTCTCGGCCCCCAGTACTGCTGAGTACACTTCTGTGGACATGATCGTAACTCTTTCGTCAAGTCCACCACCCCCGATTAGCCCCTGCATGTACTGTAGTGCTGTTGCCATATGGTACATTCGGAAATCGGGGGCCCCCCCACCCCCCTCTCTCTCTTGGAAGGGTCATGTATCGATATGCGCGCCGGGTCTTCCCGTGTGCCCAGATAAATCTGTTCAATACATTTTCTAACAAATTAAACCATTTAACATCAAAAACCAAAGGAATAGTTCTAAAAAAATAAAGAAATTTGGGCAGTATCAACATTTTTATAACATTAGTGCATCCCATCAAGGAAAAGTGAAGATTGTTCATTCTCTCTAAGTCATTCTTTACCTTCGAAATTAAAGGAGCCATATTACTCTCAACTATTACTGTGAGGTCCGCCGATAATGAAACCCCCAGATATACTACCGAGCTTACCACTCTATTATCATCGCACCTAGTATATACATTCTTTATAATTTGCGTTTTGGCTCTGTTCAAACTATACCCAGATATCTGCCCAAACATGAGGGCCTCTGCTTCTACCTCTTTTATCGCTAAGGTAGGGTTTGATGTTAAAATTGCTACGTCGTCAGCGTATGCTAGTGTCTTCACTATACATGTTGTTTACTTTTATTGGTTGTATATCCACATTAGATTCAAAACGCCTCAGTAACGGCTCCAAATATAGTGCGAACAGCAGAGGCCAGGAAGGACACCCCTGCCTGGTCCCTCTAGCAATACTAACGGCAGCTGAGAGCTCTCCGTTAACGCTAATTCTAGCAGTGGGGGTGATATATAAGGCCTGTATAGCTTTTATAAACCTATCCCCCAGCCCACACCACTTCATAACATACCACAGATAATCCCAGGATACCCTGTCAAACGCCTTCTCTGCATCGAGAAATAGCGCTGCGACAGGGTCTCCTAAGACATCTGCGGCATCGAGGATGGTAACTACAGTCCTGACGTGTTGGGTTGTCCCTTTCCCAGGTATAAACCCGTGCTGCGAGGGGGTTACCAGTTGTTCAATATTTTTTGCCAGTCTTTTTGCCAATATTTTGGAGTATATTTTTACGTCCGCATTCATTAGTGTTATGGGTCTGTAGGACCCTGGTGCTTCTGGTGGTTTACCTTTTTTTAAAATAACTATAATATTAGCACCGCCCCAGGATTCCGGAATAGATACCCCTAGTTGTGCTTGCGTCATTATATAAAACATATCTGCAAGTAACACCTCCCTGAATATTTGATAAAATTCAATTGGTATTAGGTCTGGTCCTGCTGCTTTCCCCGCTGGTAAACTTCCGATGGCAGACTCTAATTCTTCCAAGTGGAAAGGGCCCTCCATAGTCTCACGGTCCTCTTCAAGCAAAATCGGTGGTATAATATTCATAAAATAATTTTCAATATTTGCCGGACTTGCTATATCCTCCCGGGTATATAGATCTGAATAGAATCTTCTAAAAACTTCCCTTATTAAATTAGGATCTATTACCACATTCCCCTGTTCATCCCTTATCTCCTTTATTGTTGCTGTTGCAGTTTTCTATCTAGTTCTTATTGCTAATACTTGCCCTATTCTCTAGCTATATTCATATGTACTTTCTTTTTTCGTCAAATACTTGTCTGCCGCTTTCCTGGCCAGTCCTTCAACAGCTTCAGCTTTTAATGCTATGATTTTAAATAAATGTTCTTCCAGAGGTAGGTTCCGTCAAATAGCCCTACTCAAGCTATCTTCCTCCCTTAGTAGCTCTCTTTCTATTTGTTTTCTCTTATCGCTTACCCTCTTCTGCCTTGCCAGAAAAAACTCATAGTTTCTCCCCTTACTCCAGCCTTAAACGTGTCCCAGACCACCCCTGGGGATGCTGTCCCTCTATTAATTTCCCAAAAGTTTTGAATCCAAGGGGCCATGTGCTCCCTGTATGTAGTATCTTTTAGTAAAGCTCTCTCGAAGGACCATTGCGAGGGTGTTCTTTGTACTTGGGTAGTTTTAAATGTGCAGATCAGTGGACTATGGTCCGATATAATCCGTGGAAGTTTTTCTATATATAAACCAGGAAGTAGGGTAGTAGACGTTAAATAATAATCCAACCTAACCATTACTTTATGTGGTGCGGAATAGAAGGTGCTCCCATCCAGGTGTGGGTGTAGCTTAATCCAAGGATCAACCAAGGCATTGTGAGTCACCATAGCAGCTAGTGCCTTATGTACCTTCCTTTTCCTTCCCCAATAGGATCCCCCAGACTGTGTAAAAGAACTCTCTGGATCGTGTATATTAAAATCCCCACAGCACACTATAGGCTCGGGCCACTGAGCCAACTCAGTATCTAAGAATTGGAACACCTCTGGATCATCTGCTGTCGATCCATAAACTGAAGCAATAGTTATTGTCTGTCCCCTAAATTTTATTTCCGCAATCACCCATCTTCCCCATTTATCTTCCATCCTTCTCACCATAATCGTGTCCCTACCTTTTCCCAGGATTGCTACCCCTCTAGTCCTAGTGCCCTGTTTAGTACTTGCGAGAACCTTGAACCCTAGTTGTTCCAAAAGATAATTCTTGCTCTCTTCTATATGAGTCTCTTGCAGACAGATCAGGTCCACACGCAGGGTTTTTAAGTATTCCGCCACTTTCACCCTCTTGTTCTTGTCATTGAGACCACAAACATTAATCGTTGCTATCTTACACGTCATTGCAGAAGAGTTGGAGAATATACCTACTGAAACTAGTTCTTTTTAAGTTCATCATCCAATGTATAGACATACCATCAATTCTAAACAAATAACAATGTGTTAAATCATATGTTAAAACAAAAATTATAGTTGCTGTTTTTTTCCCCCTCCCACCCCCCCTGAGCCGACTCCCTACACCCCTTGGCTCCCCACTCCCCCCCCTCCCCCTCTCTCCCCCTTTCTACAGGCAAATAGGTCAAGAGATCTATGTGCGCCCGCATTAGGTTGCGCTAGTCGCGCCCCTCTCTCGCCTGAATTCTCTTTGTATGCTGTACTACTTAATCACCCTTGTGGCCCTCTACCAGCGCTCTACTAACAGTGACTGATGTAACCACCCATTCTAGCCTTCCTTCTTCTTTTTCATCTCTTCCAAAAATAGTTGTGCTTTGATCTCCGATGTGAACATCCAAGGCTTACCCCTCACAATCACTTTAAGTCTAGCTGGGAACAAAAGGTAAGCCTCCACCCCTAGGGTGTGAAAAGGGGAGATCATCTCCCGAAGTTTCCATCTCCTCTCTATAGTGGCATGGCAAAAATCAGGCCTGGCGAAGAAGGTTACGCCTTCGAATGTCCTCCTATTATCAGGTCTGGCCTTGCTAATAATCTCTTCCCTGCGCAAAAAGTTTCCTACATTTATCAGGATAGCTCTCGGGAGGTTTCTCTGCCCAGCACCCCCTTCTCCCCCTTCGCCCCGCGGGCCAAGGTTTTTCTTCACTGTAAATGGGAACCTATGTGCTCTCTGAATCTCCCTGTCCCACTGCGATTCTGGGAAAGCCCCTTCAGTAGGTTAACCACAAATTGCCTGACGTCCTGCCCTTCTGTCCCTTCTGCCACACCCAATAGCCTGACGTTATTCCTCTTCTGCCTATTTTTAAAATCCTCCATTTTCCAGCACATGTCCACCGATAGCTTCTCCTGTTCCGTTTTAAATGTCTGCCAGGTTCCAACGTCGTCTTCCAATCTTCCTGTGCGTTCCTCCACCTCCGTTACTCTTTCCGCTATCCCTTCGTAGAGATTGTTAACTTTCCTCAGAGTGTTCTGTATTTTCTTTGTAGCCTGTCTTGCTCTTCGAGATTCTATCCTGGCCTCCCCTTGCATCTGTTTGAGAATACTGAACAAGCTTCCGAAGGAATCCTGCTTGGGGGATGGACCTGTAGCACCCTCATCGCACAATGTTGCACTGTTGTTTCCCTTATCATTAGCATTATCATTATCTTCCTCCTGGTATACCTGTGAAGTCGCTGAGTAGTCCCATATCAGCTTTTCCTCCATGCGCTCAGAAAGACCAGACTTCTGACTCCTTAGCTTCCTTAACTTCCCGCGTCTCATCCTCGCTGTAGATTCTCTTCCTGAGGTGGTATAGTCTGTGCCAGATAAATCCTCATCTTCCACCTCGGAACTAGTATCGGTAGAGACTGCTGACTCAGAGTCCTCATTTACCGAATAAAATTCTGGTTCCACTGAGGCAGTGTCGCCTCCACCCGCAGGTTGGATGTTTTGCATGATGATATTAGCTTCAAGGCTAGCACTTGTGTATAATTCCAGCAGCCTCTAGTAGTGATCTAAGGCACTGCTGCAACCCGCACTGGAAAAATGCTGGCTGCAGATTTTGAAGGGATTGAAAATGTAAATGCCATTGCTTCATTAAATATTGTGAGCATGCCAATGCTTGTTTCTGCCGCCAAAGGATGATCTTGCTTAACAGGCACAGACATTCCACAGCAATAGACAAAGGCAGCCAACCTTATGGGGAAAGAATCAACCTAGGTACCTGGTGTTTCACTATGAAAAATGAGGTACGAGATGCAATTTATTCAAGTGTAATTAACTGAAGTATTTTTATGGTTTGGCTTTGCAGTGCAGCTGTTGCCGGAGATTTATGTGAGTGTCACTAGAGAAGGGCTTTGACTCCACTAACATGTTGGAAGCCAAGAGTACATGTTTTAATTCGGTAGTGTTGTGCTCCCTAAAAAATTTGCTCATCGTGAATGAGCTCAAATCATGCAACATCTAGGGCTTAATTTGGAGCTCTAGAAAACAAGATTAAATGTGTGCCATCATTTGCTCTTTTTGCTTTTCGCGCCATAAATGGGTAGGTTATGTCTTGATGGGTGGTCGTGTGCTCACTGTGTCACTGGATTCAAACTAGCCTGGTTGATGAGGGGTGATACTCCAACCGGTCCCAGGATGCTTGCCTCCAGTTCAGATGGAACCTGACTTGGCAGTTCGGGCTTGACTATTCTCAAAAGGAGCAGGGTCAAGACTGATTTGCTGATGGCTGAGTCCAAACAGGGGTGGCACGGTGAGCAAAAAAAACATGGATTGGATCCAGATCTTTGTAACTGGGGGTGAATGTTTGCATTGTTCAGCTTTCCGTCCATTATTTGTTCTTTTTGCTTTTGTCACCCTACGAGGGAAGGGCAGGCACAGATGTGGGTCTTGTGCTCACTGTGCCACTGGATTCAAGCTAGCCTAGCTTATAAGGGGTGTAACCCCAAAACTGGTCACAGGATGCTTGGAAGTTGGGGCTGGACAGTTCCCATGAAGAACAGGGTCAAGACCGATTTGCATATGGCTTGGTCCAAACTGCAGTGGCGTGGTGAGCAAAAAAACAATGGATTAAACCCACATATTTGGGACTGGGGTGAATGGTTGTATTGTTCAGGATTCCGTCCATCAGTTTTTCTATTTGCCTTTGTCATCCTAAATGGTAAGGGTATGCCCAGATGTGGGCCACGCGTTCACTGTGCTACTGGGTTCAAGCTAGCCTGTCTGATGAGGGGTAATACCCCCAAACCAGTCCCAGGATGCTTGAGGAGGACCTGGCTTAGTAGTTCGGGGTGGGCTGCTTCCATGAGGAGCAGGGTCAAGGCTGATTTCCATATGGCTGGGTCCAAACTGGGGCGGCGTGGTAAGCAAAAAAATGATGGCTTAAATCCAGATCTTTGTGACTGGGGGTGAATGTTTGCATTGTTCAGCAATCCGTCCATCATTTGTTCTTTTTGGGAAACATCCTTTTACAACGCAACTTTTACGACGCAACTTTTACAACGCAAACCATTACAACGCATAGCGCTGGGGGGCGCTCTAGGATAGGGAATGTATTTAATATACTATCCAACACCTTCCCTACTATCCACGGGGACTGGAGTTGGAATAGTAAATTAAATAAATCACTATCCAGCGCCTAAAAGCACTATGCGTTGTAATGGTATGCGATGTAAAAACCGCGTTGTAAAGGTAGGCGTTGTAAAAGTATGCGTTGTAACGTCATACATCCGTTCTTTTTGCTATTGTCACCCTAAGTATGAAGGGTATGCCAAGACGTATTTCCCTTGCTCATTGTGCCGCTGAATTCAAGCTAGCATGGCTGATGAGGGGTCATATCCCGAAAGCAGTCCCAGGATGCTTGTCTCTGGTCCATGGAGGTCCTGGTTTTGTAGTTCGGGTTGAACTGTTTCCATGAGTAGTTAGGCTCAAGACTAATTTGCATATGGCTGGATCCAAACTAGGGAGGGGTAATGAGCATAAGAACAATGGAATAAACCCAGATATTTGTGACAAGGTGAATGTTTGCATTGTTCAGCATTATGTCCATAATTTGTTATTTTTGCTTTTGACGCTCTAAGTGGGATTGGTATGCCCAGTCATTGGTCCTGTGCTCACTGTGTCACTGGATTCAAGTTATTCTGGCTGAAGAGGAGTGATACCCCGAAACCTGTCCCAGGATGCTTGTCTCTGGCCCAGGGAGGACCTGGCGTGGCAGTTTGGGCTGGACTAGTCCCATGAGGAGCAGGGTGAAGACTGATTTGCATATGGCTGGATCCAAACTAGGAAGGGGTGGTGAGCAAAACAATGATGGATTAAGTATAGATCAATGGGACTGGGGTGAATGTTTCCATTATTCAACATTCCGTCCATCATTTGTTCTTTTCGCTTTTTTTGCCCTGAGTGGGATGGGTACGCCCAGATGTTGTTCCAGTCCTCACTGTGCCACTGTATTCAAGCTAGTCTGGCTGAAGAGGGCTGATACCCAAAACCTGTCTGTTGAACTTGTCCCTTTTTGCAGGGTCATACCTGAACTTTTTGCCTTCCTCCTGTATTTTGTCTGACCTGTTTTTGTTGGTTTTATGACTCTGGGCACTTTACCACTGCTGATCAGTGCTAAAGTGCATATGCTCTCCCTATGGTAAATTGATGTATGGATTAGTGATTCCATGATTGGCTTGTTTGGTTTACTTGTCAGACCCAAGTACAAAGCACTGAGTGTGCCCAGGGCTTGTAAATCCAAATGCTGCGGGTGGGCTTGCAGCACTGGTTGTACCACCCACAGAAGCAGCCTTGTAAAATGTCTCAGATCTGCTATTGCAGAGCCTGTGTGCAGTCTGGTACTGCCATGCTGACTGGGCAAGTGCACCCACTTGCCAGTCCCTAAACCTTCCCTTTTCTTCATATCAGACACCCCTATGGTAGGCCCAAGGGTAGGGTGCATTGTAAGTATAAGGTAATACATGCCTTGGTGTGTGTGGCATGTCCCAATAGTGAATTACAGCCATTTGTGTTTTTCACTATTGCAAGGCTACCTGTTCTCCATAGGCCAGAATGGTCAGTTAGATTATTACATTTTATAATCCTAACTGACTCAGGGAACATGGTAGAAATTCAGGTTTAGTATGCATGAACTCAGAATGATAAAATACATCTTTTAGTGAAGTTGGTTTTAACATTCTGTGTTTGAAAACACCACTTTTAGAAAGTAGGTATTTTCTTGTCTAACTATCCAAGCCTGCCTCTGCTAGGTTGTGTATTCCTTGTCTGGGGTTTGAGTGGCAGGGCTGTGGGATTCCAGGAGAAAGGGTGAGTCAGCCCAGTGGTGAATATAGAGATCTGCATCTAGATGGGAGTAGGAGTTGCACCTGGGACCTGAATAGGGCTGTGCTGCTTGGGGGATTGGCCTGCAGTGGTTGCCTGACTGCCAAAGAAAAGAGAAAGGACTTTGTGTGCACTTTATTCAACTTGTGAAGGATCTCCTCCAAGGGCTTGAGAAAAGAGCTTGCCTCCTGCTGAAGTCTCAGGGAGAACAGAATTTTACCCCCAGCTCCACAGAGTTATTTGGAAGTGCCAGCTGCGGTTTTGGGCCTTCTGAGGGACTGTGTGTCGCAAGAAGCTTGAAGCACGACTCAAGAGGGAGAAGCGTGTCGCCATTGCAGCCGCTGCCATTGCATCGTGGATGTCGCCGCTGTAGCTGATGCATTGCACCGCATCTCAAGAAACGTCCAGCAACCCTGAAGAAGCATGTCGCCATCGCAGCCGCTGCCATCACATCGTGGATGTCACCGCTGTAGCTGATGCATTGCACCACATCAAGAGAAGCGTCTCGCAATGAGGAAGAAGCGTGTCGCCATCACAGCCGCTGCCGTTGCATCACTGAGTAAGGATGTCGCCGCTGTAGCTGTCGCATTGCACCGCATCACAAGAAGCACCTTGCATCCACGGAGAAGAGTGCCGCTGTTGTTGCCGCATCACAGAACAAGGGTGTCGCCGCTGCAGTTGTTGCATCGAGCGGAAGCGTTTTGCATCGTCGGAGAAGAGTGTTGCTGCAAAATCCGCTGTCGTTGCATCACTGAACAAGGGTGTCGCCGCTGCAGCTGACACATCGAGTCAAGACTTCTCGCAACATCGGAGAAGCATGCGCATCAGGAAGAACTTCACGTCTTTATTTTTTTGCACCGGATCTTTGCCGCATCTCCATCTCTGCAACACTTTCGTTTTGGAAGCGTGACGCATCGTAAGGTACATTGACTCAAAGTAGTGCATTCTAAGAACTAAAGAGAACTAAGCTAAAACTACCATTTTAGGTACAGTATTGTGGATTTTTGTCGTTTGTGGTCTTGTGATAAATTTATATAAATAATACTTATTTTTTATTTAAAACTTGTGTGGTGTCCATCTGTAGTGTTGTCACTTGATTACTGTATGTGTTCACATATGCTTTACACACTGCTTCTGAGACAAGCCTGTCTGCTCGTGCCAAGCTACCAAGGGGGTGAGCAGGGGTTATTTTAGGAGTGTACCCCCTACTCTGAATAGAGGCAAGGGTCCCTATTTGTCACAAGTACCTACCTGTGCCAACTAGAGACCCCCAAATCTAACACTGTCCCAGGATGCTTGTCTCTGGTCCAGGGAGAACCTTGCTTGGCATTTCGGACTGGACTGTTCCCATGAGCAGGAGGGTCAGGACTGATTCGCATATGGCTGGTTCCAAAATGGGAAGGAGTGGTGAGGGAAAACAATTATGGATTAAGCACAGATCTTTGTGACTGGGGGTGTATGTTTCCATTATTCTACCACAGTCCATCATTTGTTGTTTTTGCTTTTGTTGCCCTGAGTGGGAAGGGTATGCCCAGTCATTTCTCTTGTGGTCACTGTGCCACTGGATTCAAGCTTTTCTATCCGAAGAGGAGTGATAGCCCGAAACCTGTTCCAGGATGCTTGTCTCTGTTCCTGGGAGGACCTGGATTGGCTTTTTGGGCTGGTCTGTTCCCATGAGGAGCAGGGTGAAGACTGATTTCCATATGGCTGGGTCAAAACTGGGTTGGCGTGGTGAGGAAAAAAAATATGGATTAAACCCAGATCTTTGTGACTGGGGGTGAATGTTTGCATTGTTCAGCATTATGTCCATTATTTGTTATTTTTGCTTTTGTTGGGTGTGCAGACAAAATATTGAGTTAGAAATTTCGAACTACAGAAATATCGAGTCCTAAATATTGTTAATGAGACACATCAACAGCAAGACTATCGTGGTCAAAAATATCGATTTGAAGATAAGAAATATCGTTTTTTTAAAACATAGAAGTCAATATTATCGTTTGCAAAAAAGTAGTTGTTTAAAATATCGATTTTTTTATTAGTGTTATGTATTTTAGTATATATTTTAAATGCATGTGATGTATTTTTTTTAAATAAGTATAGTTTTTTAAATATATGTTTTAAATTTTTAGTAGTTATCAATTTTACTTTAATTAAATTTGGAGTTTTATTGTTCCATGGCATGTCGTGAGTTTATAGGGGAATAGGGTGGGAGGTTATTTAATTATTATAAATGAATTATATATTTCATTTATTAATAGGTATTTGATATTTTATAGTGTTAATTGTGTAAAGTAATGTATTAATAATGAATTATTATTTTTTTAATTAATGTTAATTGATTATTTAAACATTAAATATGGAAATTGTGTCATTAATTTTAGGGGAAGGTGGTGCGGTGTATAGGGGTAAAGGGTGGGAAGTAATTTATGTTTAATTAATAATTCGTTTTTAATTATTATTTAATTGAAAATTAAATATGGAAATTGTGTAATTAATTTTAGGTGCAAGTTGTGGGGTTTATAGGGGTAACGGTTGGGAAGCAATTTATTTTTAATTATTTAATCATTAGTTGTTAATTAATATTAATTAATTATTGAAAATTAAATGTGGACATTGTGTCATTAATTTTAGGTGTGGGTATCAGGGTTTATAGGCGTAAAGAGTTGGAAGTATTTATTTTTAAAGTCTTTATTAATTAGTTGCTAATTAATTAATTAATTGAAAATTAAATATGGAAATTGTGTAATATTTTAGGTGCGTGTTGTGGAGTGTATAGGGGTAAAGGGTGGGAAGTACTTTATTTTTAATGAATGAATAATTAGATGTTAATATTATTTCCTTAATCGAAAATTAAATATGGGAATTGTGTAATTAATGTCAGGTGTGGGTGGTGGGGTTAGGGGTAAAGGGTGGGAAGTTAATACATTTTTGTGTTTTCATTTTTTTTAATTACTGATATTCATTTAATTGATAATTAGAATAGCTACAGTAGTCTAAAGTGAGATTAGTTCTCGTGATTGCAGGGCTCTCAAATTTCCCTGTTCCACAGCGTGATTGAACGGTGGTAGTCCAGAGTTTTTCCTGTGCTATCTGGTTGATCAGGTTTTCACGCTTGACCGCCAAACTCAAACGCCAGACTCAAACGCCAGTAGCAGAGGGGGGGTTTGGGGGGGCTGCCGACCGCAGTCGGCAGCCCCCCCCAAGCGATTTGGGAGGGCTTCGGGGGGGGGGGGGGTTTAGGGGTTAATTTTCCAGAACCTTCCAGAGGTTTCTTTTTGGGCTCCTTTTTGGTAGGTTTTTCAAGCCCATTATTATAAGTCCCCCTGTCCCCGCCTCCCAGCCACCATTTTAGGTTTGGTGACCTGGTGGCTGGGGGTTTAGCTAGGTTTTTTGTCTAGGATTCTGTGAGGTAATATTTATACAATTAACTTTATAATTTAGGGTTAGTGTATTTTACTGTTGTCTCACTGCATCGATGGAAGATCACCGTGTGCTGGAGGCTCAGCGCTTGCTGTCCGAAGCCGGCCGGATGGATTTGGTGATTGGGGGGGGCCCGGCGCGTCCCTCGCGCCAGGCCTCTGCTGGCGTAGCTGCGGTGGTGGCAGCCTGTTCATCGCCGAAGAAGCGCCGGTCTCAGGGGGTAAGTGAGCGGGGCTGCTCCTGTACTCGGAAGTCGGCCCCGTCTGCAAAGGCGCGTGCAGGGAAAGAGGAGGTGTCTGGTGTTTCACGCGACCCTCCGTGTGCAGGAGCGGAGGTCGCGTCAGTGCCGCAGGTAACCGGGCGCTCATTGGAAGGCGCCTGTGTCGATGCGCGTCTTGGTCTTGTGGAAGCTTCCTCTGCGGCCGTTCATGGCCGTGGAGGCCGTAAGAGGAGCGCGAATCGCTCTTCCTCATTGACGGGTTTGGAGCGGCGGGAGGGGTTGGGAGCCGGTGCTCCACAGCGTGGTGCGCGTAGAGGCTCGATTGCTTTGGGTGAGGGGAGGGGTGGTTTTGGAGAAGGCAGGGAAGTTTTTTCTTTTCCTCCTGTGGCTCCTGGTCGTGTGCATTTCGATCAACACTTGTTAGATGCTGTGAATATGGCGGTTTTTGATGTACCTCACGACGATATAGGCCAGGCTTCTTTTAATATAGATATCACACATGAAGAAGGAGCATATGAATGGGCAGGTTTTGTGCATAGCCCCTTGTTGTTTTCTGGCCCTCCTTCGGAGCACAAAGAGACTGTGTCTGTATTGGGAAGCTCTAAAGGTGAAGGAGAGTGGGCTCAAGTTGGGGAGGGGGGTGTCAGTGCTGGAACTGTTTTTGATGTGGGGGTTAACAGGTCAGGGGCTGGTGGTTCAGTTGTGGGTTTGTCTGATGATGTTATATTACATGAGTTGGAGGGTAGGGTTGAACAGTGTGTACCTTGTTCCCTTTCTCGTGTTGGCAGTGTTGTGGGGCAAAGTGATGTTTTTCCTGTCAAGGGTTTGGTTAGTGTAAGGGGTGAGAGTGAAGAGGCTCTTGTGGGAGAAAGGTGTGCTGCTAAATCTGGTTTTTCTGAGCTGGGTGTGGGCCAGGTACGTGTTGGGGAGTCAGCAGAAGCAATTTTTTCTGAGGCTTGGCAAAATGTTTCAGATGTTGGTGTTAGCAATGTGGTTCCTCCTACATTTTCACAATATGGTAGGGATTTTGGGCAGGTGGGTAGTGTTTCAGTTCGGGGTCTTCAGATGCTGTTCCTTATTTGTCAGAGGGTATGGGTGGCTCCCATTTTGAGTATCAGCCTCCTGGTTGGGAGCGTTTTGGGAGGGTGTGCATGGATAGGAGTGGGCTGCAGAGGGAGGGTGGGGAGCAGGGGTTGGCTGAGAGGACTTTAGGTAGGGTGTCTTCTTCGGTGGTTGCGCCTACTAGAGTGGTTTTGAGTGAAGATGAGGATGTGGTGGGTGATTCTCCTGTGAGGGGGGCGCCTTTGAGGAGTACAGGTAGGGTTTTGTCTCTTGATAGGTTGCAAGGAAGGTCAGTTGGTCCAGTTGTTTTGCAGCAGCCTGGGGCTGGAGCAGGTTTTGTTATGAGGGGTCCCAGCACACCAGTCCAAACTTTTTCTTTTCAGGTGGTAGATCGGTGCGGCGATCCAGACTCGGTAGGGCGCGGTCCAGTCCATGTTCGCCGAGGTGAAGTGAGGAGAGAGCCTAGCGCGGCTATCTCTGTTCCACCGAGGGAACCCGTCGCGGTCAGCGCACGAGGGTGTGGCGCAACCCCGCTGGCCCCAACGAATAGCAGGTCTAGGTGGTCTGCCTTACCGTCGGCTATGGAGCTACAGAGTCAGCGCAAGGGGAGGTACAGGCGGGTACAGTCTGCTCCCCCTCAAGAAGGTCTTTCTAATCAGTCTGAGCGTAATGTTCCTAATGTCGGGTTGGGTAAGACCCGAAGTGTTGGTTTTGATAATGTGGGGCTTCTGGAGATGGAGCCGGTGGTGTTGGACTATGACGAGGATAGTCCTGAAGAAGGGGAATTGCGTGAGGTAGAGGGGGGGAGCCCTCTCATGTGTCGCATAGTGTTTTTCAGGCACAAAAGTCAAAGGAGAGACGAGAGCACGGCCCATCCAGTAGGGCTCCTCGAGGAAGGACCATGTTGGATTTATCAGCGCCACGGGCGGAATCTGCAAGGACAGTTCCTTTAGTTCCAGGTGAGAAAATACTTACACAGGCCAAACCTAAAATGGTGTCTGTGGGAACGGCAGTGGAGGGGGTCGGGGGGGTTGGGGAAGGGAGACTGTTGAAAGGTAGATATGTTAAAGATACAGGTGTAGGTACTGATGCCGGTATTGGGACAGTTGATGGTAAGATGGAAAGTGGTACAAATACTGATGCTGCAGAAGTGGTTAAGGAGCCACTTCAAAGTAAAGAGTTGAAGATTAAAAAATTGCCCTATATGGGAGTCACTAAACCTTTGGGCGCTCATTTAATGTTGGCAACAAAAGAGCACATTTGGAAGGGGGAATATGTGGAGATCTTGAAGCTCCTTCACCGTGAGGTGAGGTCTAAAGAAGGTTCGAAGGGAGAGGAGTATGAGCTAGCTAAACGCCCAAACGTACCATTAACTATTGAGAATTGGACAGCGGCTTTTCTCATATAGGCAAGTGTTTACTGCGAAACATTTCCAGGCGCTATACACCTCCATCCCCCAAGATCAAACTTTAGAAGTTATTCAGTCATTACTAGAGACTAGAGATCTCGATAGTATTACACCTGTGCAATTCATCATGGCTTGTGCCACTCTAGCCATGAAACGCAATTTCTTCAGGGTTGAGGAAACCATATATTTGCAGGTATCGGGGACCAGCATGGGGAGCGTTTATGCCCCCAGCCTAGCTAATTTGTACATGCATTCCTTCGAACAAGAACATATCCTCACGGACAGCAACCCATACATCGGGCACCTAAAAATCTGGAAGAGATACATCGATGATGTGTTGGTTGTTTGGCGGGGCTCAAGAGATACATGTATGTCTGTTCTTCAGTGGTTGAGTAGTAGGAATGCCATTGAGATAGGGGTCCACAGTTTGGCTTTTCTTGATTTAAAAATCCAGGCAACTGCCAATGGCCTACAGTCTGAGCTGTATAGGAAATCAATGTCAAGAAACTCCCTTCTCATGTTTGACAGTCATCACCCCAGATCCCTTAGGGAGAATTTACTGTTTGGTCAGTTCCTCCGAGTACAAAGGAACTGTTCCACTACTCAAACCTTCAAACAACACTCTACTGTTTCATGTGATCAACTGATTTCACGTAAATATCCACCCAAGTTGGTACGGCGCTCAATGAAACGGGCAAGTAACAATAATCGCCTAGCATTGCTTGAACCATCACCAGCAAAACCACCAGTAGAAAGACTCACCTTCGTACATACATTTGGGACCCTGTCTAATAGAATTCAGAAACAGGTCAAGAGACATTGGCCCATCCTCAATTCAGGACAAATTTCAATCCAGACCCCCCTTTCTTCTTTTAAGAGAGGTCCTAATCTGAGGGACAGGATGGTCCATACGAGACCCCGAGAAGAGCCGTCTAGGGCGGTAGGTTCCCTTTGGAACCTTCCGCCTGTGACTGGACATCATCCATGTGGTTTCTGTCAGGCCTGCCCGCAGACCAAGAAAACCACTGAGATTGATATAGGTTCATCTAGACTGTGGAGGCAGACCAAGTTCACAAATTGTAACAGCGAAAGACTTGTCTATTTAATAACCTGTCCCTGCGGGTTAAAATACGTAGGAATGACCACCCGCAAAATTCGATTGAGGATATCCGAGCATAAGAGCACAATTAGGTGCAAGAGACAGGCCACCAAATTAACTACACATTTTCTAGAGGCACGTCATCCCTCCACTGCTTTTCAATGGACTGTTTTGGAACAGCCTTTTATTCCAGCACACATAACAGATGTGAGTAGATTCCTCCTATTGAAAGAACAGAAGTGGGTCCTGAAGCTTGACACCCATCATAGAGGCCTTAATGATGACATTCCTTGGTCCTCTCTGTGAACATTGTTAGTCTCTTGATAGTCTTTTCCAAAAATACGATGAGGCTTTTAAATTCGCCTCTTCGGATACATCACACTGCCTTTATTACAGACGTTATAACAGTACCATACTATTGTGTTAGTAACATGTAGACACATCTTATTTACTGACAGTAAGGCGACAATATATTAGACTGATTTTTGATTAATCCTTCTTGGTGTTGGCAATATTGCCTCTTTGCTGAACATATTTTTGATATGTCTGCATCAATAGAGCTATACATCTACGTGACATGTTGCGAACAAATAAGCTAGATATCTATCAGTCTTAGGTAGTGAAACCACGGTGCCTCGATGATGTGATTCTGTGTCTGTTTAACGAGTATTTTACATCAGGTGTGCCACATATATGACAACAGATTCCTGCATTCATGTGGTCATGTTTCACTGACATTGACCGCAAGGCGACGTTGACACTTTGTCATTTCAGAGGGTGAATAACATTTAATAGCACTTTGCTATTCGATCTTTATAGTAATAACGAACATGTGGTGATTACGTCAAATGCAGCATTCAGACATAGAATGTTTGGCGAGTGTGTTAACATTTTCAACCTTAGCTACTTTAACACCAATGGGGGCTTTCGTTTCAAAAAGGTCACCGGTTAGACCAATTACAAACAAGCTGAGGGACCACATGACTCCGTAGGCGAATTCGATTACGTCTTTTAAACAAGTGCACTCTGTCGCGTCGGCCCCTCCCCAGTCGGTTCAGAAGCCGGCGTTGGAGTACCGACGGACAGGTGAGCACGAACCGGTGCATGGTTCGGTCAAGTGTTGGGCTGCTTTTTTACTGGTAGGATCTTTTTGTAAAGCGAGGTGATAGATCAGCAGCGATCCGCCGTGTCAGTTCACGTACCTTTGAGCACTGGATCTAGCTATTTGACTCTATGAGCCGAGTCATTTGCTAGTTATCAACTGTTAATTTGCCGTGACTAATGGTTGGGCTTATGATCCAGCTTGGATTTTGACGGGCTCTTCGTAAAATTGAGTAGGGATAGTTTCAACCATGCCACGTATGTGTTACATATATTCCATCATCATGGCATAATGGTGGTTTTTAGTTCGAGAGCTGTGTGCTTGTTAGGGTGTAGTGCAGTGTTTTGTGCTTACTATGAAGAGGGGCTTGTTTTCAATTCTTGTTTGTTGACTTGCCCTGATACAGAGCGGTGCTTCACATCATTCCTGAGTCGCTGCCAGGTGGGGTGAGGTCTTCACTTCTTACAAACCTGGTAAGATTTGCAGAAGTTATGTTCATGTGGGATATAAGTGTATACCCCTGAATGTTATAATGGAAGCATACCACTATGGGTATTTATAGCACTCTTATGTTGGCTAGACTAAGGTTTACAATCTATAACCTAGTAATGTTTGTGCATGAACTTGTGTTTGAGGAACCACGGGCATTCATCTTCTTCTTTCTGACTCCCCTTTTCTAGTGAAAAACACACGATTTGTAAGAGCAAGACATGAAGTGACACCTAGGAACCACAGGTGATCTCTGTATCTGTCTTCACTTTTGATTTTTCACTGTTCTTTTACTCACTTTGAACTTTGCAGTTGCAATATATTTGTTGTTAGGTCCTGAAGAAAGCAAGGATAACTGTATCCACTATTGCTGAAACATGTCGACCTGGTACCACATCTAGACAGCTATTTTCTAACCTGTCTTGGCAAATTTTTAAACATTGGTAGGGCGAGTATCACCTGAATAAAGTTGTTCATTACTCACCAATCCAATTTTAATTGCACTTTTTTCCCCTTTTTTGTATTTAATTTCCTTTTTCTTGCACTGCACACTATCAGCTACCATATGACTTGCCACTTATCTTTTTAAGGAAGTATAGGACCATACTACTTTCTATTCCGGTCAAAGGAACCATTGGACCATCTTGGTTTTCTTTGTTCATGAGAATAGTATGTCTACATATATGGCCTAAATAAGGAATCCCAGATGATGAAGGGCGGTTCCGAGTGGTGACTGATGGGTACCTTAGACCATCTGTTAGGGTGTCTCTGTTTACCATCTTTTGTCAGTTAGCTGGTTGATATGCTTTTTGGTGATTTGCACGGTTGATTCACTATTCCTCTAGACCTTCTGGAACCCTTTTTGTTGTTGAAGATGGAAAGTGGTACAAATACTGATGCTGCAGAAGTGGTTAAGGAGCCACTTCAAAGTAAAGAGTTGAAGATTAAAAAATTGCCCTACATGGGAGTCACTAAACCTTTGGGCGCTCATTTAATGTTGGCAACAAAAGAGCGCATTTGGAAGGGGGAATATGTGGAGATCTTGAAGCTCCTTCACCGTGAGATGAGGTCTAAAGAAGGTTTGAAGGAAGAGGAGTATGAGCTAGCTAAACGCCCAAAAGTACCATTAACTATTGAGAATTGGACAGCGGCTTTTCTCATATATGCAAGTGTTTACTGCGAAAAATTTCCAGAGCGCAGCGTTTCTATATTTAAATATATGGATGTGATTCGAAAAGCGCAGCTTACTGGAGGGGGCTATGCATGGGCTCAGTATGATGAGAAGTTTAGGGCAAGGATGGCATTGGATCCGGAAGCAAAGTGGGGGGAGTTGGACACGGATCTATGGCAGCATACGTTAGGGGCCGCCTCAGGGGGCAAGACTATTTTTACGGCCAGCGGCCTCCCATTAATTTATCAGCCCTTTCAGGCCAAGCCCACCCAAGGAGGGGTGGGGAGTAGTTCAAGTACACAGTCAGGAATTGGTGCTTGCTGGGATTTCAACAAGGGGTTGTGCACCAGGGAATACTGCAAATATAGGCATGAATGCTCCGGCTGCAGAAGACGACACCCTTTGTTTAAATGTTGGGGGCCCAAATCGGGAGGTGGCCAACAGGGAAATCAGTCAGGTACAGGTGCGTCAGGATCGTCACAGCAGTTTAAAGGGGGTCGGGGAGGTAGAGGCGCGCAGGGCTCTTAGCCAAAGGGCTCATACGCTAGTTAAGCTGCCGCAATTACAGCAGGCCCTCCAGGATTATGAGAATGTAGATGTTAAGCAGAAGTTGTTGGAGGGTTTTCAATTTGGTTTTCATTTGGGCTACTTGGGACCAAGGCAGAGGCGCTGGGCAACCAACTTAAAGTCGGCTTTTGAGCATAGGGAGGTGGTGCGAGAGAAGTTGAGTAAAGAAGTGCGTGAGGGACGAGTGGCAGGCCCTTTTCATGACTGGCTGATCCATGATTTGATCATTTCACCCATTGGTGTAGTTCCTAAAAAAGAGCAAGGACAATTCAGACTTATTCAGCACTTATCGTGGCCGGAGGGGTCTTCTGTGAATGATTTCATTGATGAGGAGGCCGCTTCGGTTTCATATTCCTCAGTTGACGTGGCCATGTCACTTGTGGTGACCGCGGGCGCAGCTGCTGAGATGGCTAAGTGTGATATTAAGTCTGCATTTTGGCCGCTTCCAGTCCATCCAGATGATTGGTGTCTTCTGGGTATCCATTTTGAAGGGAAATTGCACGTGGACAAGGCATTGCCTATGGGTTGCTCCATGTCATGTGCTCTTTTTGAATGTTTCAGCACCTTTTTGCAGTGGCATTTTACACACCATTCTGGTCATTCTCTGGTAACGCACTATTTGGACGACTTCTTTTTTGTTGGTTCCCCGGGCTCCGCGGAGTGCCAGACAGCTCTGGACACCTTCCATGGGCTCATGGAGGATTTAGGTGTACCTTTGGCTCCTGAGAAAACTATGGGTCCTGCCAAGATATTATCATTCTTAGGCATTGAAATTGATTCTGTGGCAATGCAGGCTCGCCTACCGGAGGATAAGAAAACAAAGATGCTGGAACTGTTGAGTGGTATGTTGTTGAAGCAGAAAGTGCAGGTGAAAGAAATTCAGGTGTTGCTGGGGCACCTTAATTTTGCGTGCAGGTTGGTGAGAGCGGGGAGGACTTTTTGTCGTAGGTTGGGCAGGGCTCTGGCTGGGCAGCATTTGCCGCATCTTCGTGTACGTCTGTCAGCCGAAGTCAAAGAAGATTTGCGGATGTGGCAAGTTTTTCTCACTTCCTTTCATGGTGTGCCATTGGTCAGAGATCTGGATTTTCAGTGGGATGTGCAGATGTTCTCGGATGCTGCGGGCAGTGAGGGTTTTGGCCTGTACTGGAATGGGAGATGGTGTGCGGAGCGCTGGCCGGAAGATTGTTTGAACGGTGGAAGGAGTATCACATTTCTTGAGCTGTTCCCTTTGCTGGTGGCATTGACTCTTTGGGGGGAGGATTTGGCACACAAAAGAGTACTTTTCCGGGGGGACAACATGGCCGTGGTCGAGATTGTGAATAGGCAGTCGGCCAGAGATGAGCAGGTACTGAAGCTGATGAGAGTCTTTCTGTTGGGTTGCTTGAAACATGACATTGCCTTCCGAGCCTTACACATTCCTGGTGTGGACAATGACATAGCGGATGTCTTGTCTCGTTCACAGTGGGGGAGATTCCGTGGACTGGCCAGGGAGGCGGACAGATCACCGACCCCAATGCCGATTCATCTATGGCACGTAGGCAACGTTGGGTATTACAACTGGTGGTAGGTTCTTTGTCTGTGTCCACGCATTCAGCTTATTCTTTGGCATGGAAGGAGTTCCTGGACTCGGGGGCGTGCAGGCGTGAGGAGGTTTGGCGCCATTCTGAGGATGTGATTCAGTTCATCCTGGACCTTATGGACAAAGGTCTGTCCAGAGTTACCATCGCAGGCAAGTTGGCAGGGATATCCTTCATGGGTAAGCTTTTTTGGGGTTATTCCCCCTCGGCTGGTGAGATTGGTAAAAGAATGCTTGAGGGCTGGGTCAGGGAGCGGGGAGGTTCAAGAATGTCTAGAGCCCCTTTATCCTGGCAGACACTGGCTCAGATATTAACTGTTCTGCCTTCAGTTTGTAGTGACGATTTCGAAGCTTGTTTGTTTGCCATGTTGATGGCTTTCATGTTCTTTGGGGCTTTTCGAGTCTCTGAGTTGTTGGGTTCAAAAGCTAAAGTTGGGATTTGCTGGCGAGATATTTTTTGCACGGATGAGGGTGTTCATGTGTGGCTCTCCAGTTCTAAGACTGACCAAAGGAAATTGGGTAAAGGGGTGTGGTTAGAAGCACGTTCTCCTAAGATTACTTGTCCTTTGCTGTTGGCTCGCCGTTGGCGCATTCTATCTGGGGGATCTGATTGTGATCTTGTTTTTCAACACCTTAACAAAGCACCTGTTACAGCATATCAATTGCGCATGGTTTTGCGTAAAGCTCTGCAGCAGATTGGTCTGGACGGGGACCAATTCGGAACACACTCGTTCCGGATTGGTGCTGCGACAGAAGCGCATAATAGGGGCTGGTCTCAAGGGGACATCATGAGGTTGGGCCGCTGGTCATCTAAGTGCTTTCAGCGTTATGTGCGGGGAGACGCGGGGGAGGCGCATGCGTCATCCTCTTCTCCTTGAGTATTCACTGTTTTCTCTTTTACAGGTTCAGTGGCTGGGCCTCGATCTCAAGCGGTGACTGTTTGGATAGTGGGGCATTCGTTCATCAAATGGCCCCGGGTTCAGGCGGCGCAAAGTTATTTTGGAGAACTGTTGGGTTTTAATGATAAAATGTTTAATATTGTTTGGAAAGGAAAAGGGGGGATGCTTTGGAGTGAATTAGTCCCATGTCTTAACAGAGGAATAACTGGGGGTCGTTGCCTGGATATTTTAGTAATTCACTTAGGTGAGAATGATCTTTGCGCAACTAAAGGGGTGGTTTTCCACATTCAATTTTCTTGGGTCTGCTTTACCCCCCCCCTCGACCTCCCTCCCTGCGGTCGGCAGCCCCCCCCAAGCGATTTGGGAGGGCTTCGGGGGGGGGGGGGGTTTAGGGGTTAATTTTCCAGAACCTTCTAGAGGTTTCTTTTTGGGCTCCTTTTTGGTAGGTTTTTCAAGCCCATTATTATAAGTCCCCCTGTCCCCGCCTCCCAGCCACCATTTTAGGTTTGGTGACCTGGTGGCTGGGGGTTTAGCTAGGTTTTTTGTCCAACCCTCCCGCCCTTTTCTTAATTGTTTCTTATAGTTTAGCTTCCCCCTTAATTTTTTGTTTTCCATTTTTGGGCGTTTTGTTTGGAGCAGGGGTGCAGGGGTTTTTTGCAGTTGTAATTTGTCGCTTGGAGCAGGTGCAGTGCGGGGTCTAGTTGTTTCAGGGCAGTTTGTGTCAGATTTTGGTTGATTAATGGTCAGTTTTGTGTTAGCGACAGGGAGAGGATAAGTTGGTCCTTGGTTGGCTGATTATACGTTTTGGGGGGTTTGACAGAGGTGAAGGGGCAGGTAGGTGATTGGTTAATGGAGGGCCTGGTATTTGTAAGTTATTAGGGTTGATATGACGTAATGTTTATAATGATGATGTAATGTTTTATAATGTTGTTTTAATGTTTGATATGTTGTATTGTATGGGTGGGGGAGGGGCCATGGTATTTTAGGGGAGGGGGTGGAGGAGGGGTTTAGGTTTAATTATTTATTTAGTGAGGTTTAGTTTTGGAAGGCTTTGCTGAGGTTGTTAATTTGTGATGTGCACCTGTTCCTAATAAAGCGGCCTTTTCCACATTCGATTTTCTTGGGTCTGCTTTAATCCCCCCCCTCGACCTCCCTCCCAACGAGGAGGACGCTGCCTTGCTGTTTCCCGTTCTGCTGCCTCCCGCGGTTACGGCTCCCGCACCTTCAGTGCAGTGCGAGCAAGGAGGAGGACGCCGTATAGCTGCCTTGCAGCCTCCCGCTGTTTCCTGGACTGCCACCTCCCGTGGTATTTTCGGCCTCCTGCGGCTCCTGCAAATGTTTCCGAAAGCCGGGCGTTACCGGCTTGTTATACTGCTGAATTGAATACCGGCGCCCTGCGGTATACAAGAGCGTGTCGACCGGACTTAACACAGAGCCCAGGGTCAAGAGCCCGCCAGCGCCATACTGCGGATGCACAGGCGCATTGGTTCACAGCAGAAAAAGGCAGGAAAAGACCGGGGGCGAGAGGAGCGTGATAGAGACCGTGGACTATTTAGCCCTTCGCCCGCCCTCGCAACTCACTCAACATCCCTGGCACCCCTGAATCCTGCAAGGAGGAGACTGAACAGAGAATTGTCAATACCTGCTTCTAGCGAGGGGTGTAACAGCCGGTCAGCTGGTTGGCGGCAGGTTACTTCCAGGCAGCTTGGACAACGTAGGAATTGAGGGGACTAGTGGAGAAGAATCAAAGAGAGCGTGTATGAGCAAGCAAGTGAGAGCAGTCACAGCAAGTAAGAGAGCGCTGCCGCCACTATTGGCGGCCGATGAGTGCAAGCCCGGTGAGTCCGTGGAAGCGGCCCAACTAGGTTGGGAACGGTTAGCGGTTTGCCAGTGTGCCCTGCTCTCGGTTCCTTCGGCTCTCCTGCTCCCCGGCACTCCTTGCCCTTCAGCCCCCACCCTCTTGGTCCTTTTCCTGTCCAGCTTCCTGCCCAGCATACTGCCTGCTATCCGCCAGTCACGCGCCCATTTGTTTATTCATCTTCTCCTCTTGCGCTCTTCAAGCGTCCCTTTCAAATTCATTCAAATTTCTTCATCACCAGTAGCTTTTAACATCTAAAGCCGATTTGAAGCGGCTTTGGGAAATTTCGAGCTTGGGGATAGTTCAGCTTCTTCATCGGGTTCAAGGCAATCTCAGGCATCCTCATTAAACAAAAGACGCCTCAGCCACAAGTAAAGTATAAGAAGCTCGCCTTATACCCGAGCCCTAGTAAAGTCCTAGCTGGGCTTCAGAGAACGATAGTAAGATTAGCCAAAAACGGCAATAGCATAGCATTGCAACTCGAAATAGAGGAAACAAAGACTCTCAAATACACTTCCCAAAAACTATGCAAATAAGAGAAAGTCAATAAATTTACAGAAGATGAGATCAGAAAAAATCCGCCAGGTGGCAACAAGGAAAGATACAAAAAATACCCCCCTAACAGCTCAAACCCCTCCATCAAGTAAAAAAAGGAAGATACCCAGGTCAAGCGCCTACACTCTTCAATTTTGGCAATAAAAATGGAAAACAGAAATTCTTCATCCTAAAGGACCCAATGGCTGCAATATAAGATCCAACAAAAGAGATATCAGGATTTCCCAGCCCCATAATGCCAAAAACATCAGAAAAAAAAGGCTGTTACAGTCCAGGGGCCAAACAACTGGACACATCCATCTTCATTAAAAAGAGTTGTATTTCCCCCGGGGCCGTCCGAAGCAAAGTTCAAACAGAGAGCCAAGCCCCACAGGGAATAATTGCAGCAAGCAGACAGCTAACCACAACAGCACAAGTCCACCTGAATATATCTCCCCGAAAAATAACAAAAAACAAGAAGAAGTTTACAAATAAGCAGCAACAATGCTGCAACCGAAGATCAGCCCAAAAACCCCTGGCAGCCAGTTAGCCAATCCAGATGAAGCTTGGACCTGCTCCTTCTCTTTTTCCTCTGGCGCCAATCTCCTTCAAATCTTGGAAATTAATACAATAAAACCAAATACAACTGCCTCTGCCAAGAAAGGGAAATTTCCATCAACTATTTCCCCCAAGAAATGGACATCTGGTGGAGAAGTGGACGGTAACCTCAACTACCCTAAACCTGACTCCTAGAAACTTCCGAAAAGAGGAAAAGTCAAAAGAAGGAAGCTTCTTAAAAGAAACTAATCTCAGCTCTGAAACACGTAGAGTTGCCAAAAGAAAAATAAACAATTGATTTTTCAAACGATTTGTGTCCATGGCATGCTGTCTATGAACGGTAAAAACAGCAATTGGATGAATATAATATATATATATATATATATACGGCTAGATTGAATTTCACCTCTGTTTTGTGATATGCGGCGAATGGTTATTAATTTATGGTATTTGCATTTCTATTGGGGATTTAGCCAGAAACATGCCGATCCATGGCGAAATTGTATCAATTTTCGTGCATTTAATTTGCATCTGGCAGTGGTTATCAGTCCATATTGTTTTAAGCACTAAGGATACACGCAATGAATTATATCATTTAAGTCTGTTATAACATTATGGCCGCCACGTTCCACCAAGCGCTTTCAAACAAACATCCTTGTATGTAAATTAAGTCCGCTCTCACCTTTAGTGAGGGCGTCCACAAAAATGAGCCGTGCGCAGCACATCACTGACACTGAGGAAGGACTTTGTGTTTGAAACGCGTCTGTCACCTTTTCGCCTGCTGTAAGCGTCAATAAAATCTTATCACTGTACCCGGAGTGCTTGAGTTTTCCTTTGGATATTAGGAGGACCACGGAGCTTCAATATATATATATATATAGAGCAGAAGCGAGGAAGCCAAAGTGAGCGTTGGAGGCTACCGCGTCAGGCATAGAACTATTCCAAGATAATCGGCAGGTGAGGAGGTGTGCTGTGTCAAGCCCCGTAACAATTTAAAATCTGTTGGAGTGCAAGCAATTGTGAACGATACAGCGGGTGCTAGAGACACGTAAACCAAAGTAAAAGAGCCACCATGTCCGCGACAACATTAAGGAACAGAGAAAGTGCGGCAGCAGATGGATTCTCGGATGAGGCATCGCAGCCGGTAACCACCAACAAGACGGCTGGTGTAAGTAGCAGTACCGTGGGAGCAGGCTTGAGGGACAAATATAAGGCATTTGAGAAACTCATACGCCGGGAAACAGCAAAATGGTGGGAGTCAAAATCATTAAGAAGGTACCTTGATGTGGGTCGCATACCAAGGGGGCTGAGGATAATGATTGCCCCAACTTATGACACACCGAAGCCCAGGTTAATGGCGGAATGGGCACAATGCAATTTGGACTCTTCGCGTAAGCTAGTAGAACAGCTGGTTAAATACGCGGAGAGCGATAGAGAGGAGTTATTGTCCAAAATTGAAACTTTGAGAAATGAGATTCAGGCCATGAATGACCCACAGGAGCAAAAAAACAAATTTAACGATGAAATGGAACAGAAACTGGAAAAGGAAGAGGAAAAAATAAAAGCACGCAAGGCATACAAGTTTAGGCGGGGCAAGCAAGATTACGAAAATGGAAAGATTTTCACCTTCTCGAGGAAGTTCGACACAATGCGAAAGTCAGCAGCAAATAAAAACCAACGAGGCATTAGCAAATCATCTACGCCAGCAGAGGAATCGGAACCTGAGACTTCCTCAGTGTCAGGAGCTAGTGCAACAACGGAGAATGGCTCAGATGTCGAGGGTGAGGCAGACACTGAAAATGCGGTGAAATTAACGATGGCAGAGGAATTGGAGTATGTGAGGCAAAGTCAGCGGGAAACACTTCGTTCCAGTACCATGCAGTCGGCAAAAAACGGCGCACAAAGAGGAGGAGGGCGAGGAGGGCTGCCAACAAACAACGTGACAAAACGAGGAGGTTGGGGCAGGGGGTCATGGAAAAACAAGAAAACCAAGTAAGTGACTCAATAACCCTCCAACGAAATGCAAATACAATTATAATCTTAGCCCAGATAGACCTATCAGCAGCTGAGACTCAACTTTTGTCATTAGGGCTATCGTATTGCCCTGAGTCGAATTTTCAGTATACCAGGACTAGAGCGGATGTATACCAGTATATACGAAAATTAAAGCTGCGCAAATATCATGAACAGTTGAAAACAAAAAATAAATCAGGCGCCATGTCTGCTGATGTGACTGCTTTGCCCAATTTAGCCGCAGGTGACTATGAATTACTATCAGACTTGCAATCCATTGTTAACTTGCCGTCCAGCTCAAAAGATGGTATTCCCTCTCAAGAAATGCAGGGAAGTTAAAGGGGGATTCCATATTTGAGTACCCAAGATATAAATAATATTGGAAACAAAAAACCTGAAACCCCTTTTAAGAGGAAGTCGAAGTTTGTGCCTATAATGGCTAAAGATGCCATAGACGTGTTTAACGATGTTGTAGTATCACAAATAAAAAAACTGAATACTAAAACACAAGCGACCAAGAGGAGACTAACTAGTCAAGAGAGGAGCTAAGGAGCATTAATGGAAAAATCCAAAAAACAGAATAACATCGTAGTAAGAAACTCGGACAAGGGGGGGAATATTGTACTGTGGCCCCTAAATGACTACCTAGCCGAGGCAGAAATGCAACTTAAAGATGTTCAATGCTACCATCATAGCACCCCCCTCTGCTATAAACAAATGCAAGATGAACTATGCAGTATATTACTGGCTTGGAAGAGCAAGGGACTACTAAGCTTAGAAGAGTTTAAATTTTTGAAGGAGTTCCCAAAAACGCCGGTAATCTATTTTATACCAAAAATCCACAAAAACAGAGAAAAACCACCCGGCCGCCCCATCATAGCGGCCTGTGACGGACCCCTTGAAAATATGTCTAAATACATAGACTTTTTCCTTCAGGAGCACGTCCAGAATTTAGAATCATATGTAAGAGACACAGGGGATTTTCTGTTAAAAATTGGAAAGGTGGATTGGAAGGAGGGGTATCAACTTATTACTCTTGATGTTACTTCCTTGTATACGTGTATAAAAAATCCAGATGGAATTAAGGCAGTGAGTTATTTCCTAGACAGAAGACCAATATAGTTTACATCGCATAATAGGATGCTTATGGATATGCTGGTTTTCTGTTTGAAACACAATTTTTTCCTGTTTAAGAAACAAATGTTCCGTCAAGTACAAGGTGTTGCCATGGGGGCCAGCTTCTCCCCCAGCTATGCATGTTTATTCATGGGCTGGTGGGAGGAGCTGGTCCTCAGGAGGCAACATGAGGACACATACAATGACAAGGTGATATCGTGGCTGCGATATATTGATGATTTAATGATTGTATGAAATGGAACTAAGAAAGAGGCAGAGGAGTTCATCGCCTCTTTGAATATGAATAATATGAACTTAAATTTTACATCACATATAAGCAGCGAACAAATTTCATTCTTAGATGTTCTAGTTAAAATAGAAAATTTGAAGATCTGTACTACACTGTATAGAAAAGAAACCTCAGGAAATACATTACTACATGCAACTAGCGCGCATCCATCACATCTCATCCACAGTATCCCCTATGGGGAGATGTTGAGATTGCGCCGAATATGCAGTAGTGAGGCTGAACTTGTCAAAAATCAGCAGGAAAGTAAATTGAGATTCTTGGATCGGGGATATAGAGCCAAGACTATTAAAAGCGCACTTCACAAATCTAGGATGAGGACCAGGGAAGATCTTCTGGAATCAGCCAGTATACTCCCGAAATCTCAACAAGGTATGTTACCGACGATAGAAGAGGCCCCGAGACTTATACTCACCTATAATCGTCAGCATAAAATGTTGCGCAAAATAGTCCAAAATAATTGGCACATAGTGAAAGATGACCCCGTTATCCGCAATTCACTTCAGAAAATCTATATCTATGGCACATATACTGGTAACAAGCAGCCCTGAATGTAAAAGTACTACAGACTGGCTTAAGGCAAGGAAGGTTTTTTTTAAATGCATTAGCTGTAAAGCGTGCAAATTTGGTGTTAATAAAACATCGTTTTTGACTGCTTTCAGCTCAAAACCCCAATTCATTAAACAACATTTAACTTGTAAAAGTGAATGTGTAGTATACGTCTTGGAATGTAGCTGCAATCTCAGATATGTTGGAAGTACTAAATTGCCCGGGCATCAACGAGTATTACAACACATTAGGGCAATTACCAACAGTGACCCTAGTTACCCGGTAGCCCGCCACTTCAAGGAACATCATGGGGGAAAGCCAAAAGATCTAAAATACTACTTGATTGATAGTATCCCTATCCAAAGAAGAGGCGGGGACAGGGAGGGAATGCTGCGCCATCTAGAGACCCATTATATTTTACTGTTAGATAGTAAACAGCCTAACGGCTTGAATATGGGTGAAGATTTGCTCACATACCTAGACTAACGCAGAGCAACCACATGAATACATATATATTCCAAACATATCCAACTAAGTTAACATTAGTTCCACTCATTAAAACACCGGGAATCAGAAAGAAAAAATTAGGTGTTTAGCCATATCACAAATGATCATAAATAGGCATATATGTGTACCTATATGAAATTTATAAAAATGGTTTACTTTGCTCAAATCAAATTATGGGATTTTAGGAAGGTTATGTATTTTTAGAGAAAAGATAAATTAATTGATACCTTTTAGAGAATGATTTCAATTGGTTATTTATTCATTTTTTCTATGTAAATAGTTATGATATATGGATTTTAGAGCAATTTATTTAAGACGTGAATTAGTTTTTAATGCATTTTTTTAAATACAAAGAATGTTTTTTAGCTAATTGTGGGAATCATGTTCTTGATTAAGATAAAATTGCTGGTTTGTCCATAAGTACTGCGTTCCTAGTTACTGTGAAAACTATTAACTGACATTAATTAAGGCGATATATATTGTGAATGTACACCAACGTATAAGGGTGAAGAAATTATGGAAATTTTGTTCTATTTGCACTTTATTAGCTATGCACTTTAAGCACTTTATATATATAGGACACCAATAGGGTGATGTAGTGGGTTTTCCTTAGTAGACGCACAGCACAAGAAATTAGAGAATATACATGTACGAGGGGTATTACTCAGTGATTTCAGTGGTAGATGGATATGGTCACGAAGTGTTCTGACGTGAAGTATGAACACTGTATATACAGATAAGAATGGCAGGGTGCCTACATCAATATAAAGATGTAGGCCACATTGAATGAGGCTGCCTATACGAGCATGCATTTATGCAATTATTGTGTAAAAATGTATTTTACAAAGAACATCACATATTTTTTTACTCAACTGTCACTTTAGGTTGAAACAGTATTTTACAATTAGTTGGCTTTAAAAGTACTTTACAAATATTATCTACCCTCTACCTACATGTAATAAAACTGAGGTTACAAAACTGTATTTTACAATTATGAAAAAACTGCAAAGTGGATTTAAATTGAAAAAGAAAGACAAACCCAGCACATGTAAATATTTCTTTTATGTTTATGTTTGCACTGGCACTTTAAAAAGGTGTGTGCTTCACGACTATGGGCCATATGTAGGTAAATGGCATTTACCGAATCGTAAATACCGAATTTCACCGATTCGGTATTTACAAATCGATAAATGCCATGTAGGTAATTATTCTGTAACAACTATCGAATCGGTAAGAATCGGTAATTACCGATTCGGTAATTACCGAATCGGTAATTGCCATTGATTCCTATGGGCCTTGAGGCCCATAGGATTCAATAGCAAATACCGATTTGGTAATTACCGAATCGGTAAAATTACCGATTTTACAAGGCGGACAGGGTGTCACTTTGACACCCTGTTGCACCCCTGTTTCTGGCTTGTGTGCCATGTGACACAAATACATGCCCTTAGGGCATGTCTGTGTGCCACATGGCACAGGTGTACATGCACAGATGTGCATGTACACAGGAATTCGTTATTTACCATGCAATAATATTTCATGGTAAATAACGAATTCCTAAGGGCCTGTGGCACTGTTTCCAGTGCCACCTACATCAGATATTACCGATTCTGTAAATGTACCGATTCGGTAATTTACAGATTCTGTAAATTTACCGATTCGGTAAATATACAGAATCGGTAATATTTTGGCCACCTACATCTGAAACTCAAAATACCGGTCGGTAACGGCCGAAATCGGCCGTTACCGACCGGTATTTGGCCACCTACAGATGGCCCTATGTTGTCATGTGATCAAGGCAGGGATCTGCCGAAACGCGTCGTGAGGATTTTGGTGGCGTTTTAAGAAATAAAAGTTAAAGCACCAAATTGGGTCTGCCTCGTCTTCTGTGCGAATCCGGCTGGAAGTTGCGGTTGGAGCGAGCATTGTTGAATATATATATACATATTAGTAAGTAGTATATATCGAGTGAACTTAAAAAACAATCACATTACTTTTTGCACTTTATTAAGGAAATTCCTGCTGGATGCTGCTAAAAAACAATGAAAAATTGCATATGGTTTGCATTTTTGCACATTGCGTATCTTTGCACATAAATTTACCAGATTGTCAAGAGTTGATGATGTTCGCCAATAATGAAATCAAGATTTCATTCTGTGACAATTGTATAGAATTTTAGAGTGTCAATATATTTTTTATAGCCTATCACTATTTTTATATTGCATTCTGTACATATGTAAGTTTCTGTTTTTACCAATTGAAGGATAAAATACATATATATATTTTTTGGTATTATACATTTTAGCGATGCATATATTTATTTATTTATATCCATTGTGAAATATATGGTGAAAAATTTAACCAAAACATCAACTGAAACACCGACTAAAATGAAATCAATGAAATTGGTATTATACGTGCATTTACGCTGTCTTACACCGTACTGCATTTAGGCTGTAATGTTTTGCAAATCATGTGCAATCTATTGGATGAGGTCTTTGAAACTACAAGTCCCAGCATGCATACCTGACAAGTATTTCCTTCATTTCTATATATCACATGGAGGGGGTGAAAGCATCACATTTTGAAAAAACTGTATAAAAACTAAAAGTGGACTACGTGTTTGTAAATTGAGAAAGAATACAAAGGTATTCGAAACGCGTCTGACTAATTTGAAAATAAAGACCTGCATCTCCACAATATTTGGAGTCTGTTGTTCATCCTTTGGCGGGGGTCCGGCTGGGCACTGCAGAGAGGAGTGAAGGTATCGATATATATATAGATATATATATATATATATATATATAGATATATATATATATATCTTGAAAAAGAATTGCCATGCAAGGAGACGTCACTAAGATGATAACACGACCTTCATTTAATGTGGGCAACAGACACGTTGCATTCAACCCCACCATCAGTTTCGCCAAACATGTTTCGGGCATTGAGCCCTTGTTCACTGGCTGCAGCGCAAAGTTCCGACAGCTATGTGGACTTTCATATCCTGCCCCGCCCAAATGGGACTTCTCCATGCCCGATGGCATTCTGGGGTAGGTAGTCCTACTGATACCTGAATAAGTGCTGTGCGAGGCTTCGTGCTCAAAATAAAATCCCAAGTGGGTTCCAAGGTGAGGGAATGGACCAGTGTCTGCTGAGTAGAGCACCCCACAAAAGTTCGGCAATTTATCAGCTCCTCCAGGCACCCCAATGTCAGGCACCACGGGTCCACGAAGTAAGTGGCAGGGCGTCTCCGCGGCGTGGCATGCCGCAGTTCCATATCTTGAAAAAGAATTGCCATGCAAGGAGACGTCACTAAGATGATAACACAACCTTCATTTAATGTGGGCAACGGACACGTTGCATTCAACCCCACCATCAGTTTCGCCAAACATGTTTCGGGCATTGAGCCCTTGTTCACTGGCTGCAGCGCAAAGTTCCGACAGCTATGTGGACTTTCATATATATAACGATCGTTTTTACATCTATATTTATGTCATCATTTTTTTTTCTCATAATTTTTGTACTTACCTTTATAAATATAAGATCTTGGTATTTTTTACATCAATATTTATGACTCTATATTGTGCTATGGGGATGTTTGGGGTGTCGATGTTTTGTCAGTGAACCCTTTTGTCGCCCTAAGTAGGATGGGTATGCCCAGTCATTGGTCCTGTGCTCATGGAGTCACTGCATTCAAACTAGTCTTGCTGAAGAGGGCTGATACCCTGACATCTGTCCCAGGATGCTTGTCTCTGGCACAGAGGCATGGTTTAGGGTGACCAACTGGCATGGGTGTGAATTCAGGACGGGGAGTGTAAAAATTCAGGAAAAAGGGTCAAAATTCAGGACAAAAATTCAGGACGGAGGGTCAAAATTCAGGACAAACATTTGGAACAGAGTGCAAGTTTTACCGACACTACAAATTAGCTTGTGCAATAGTATGTAAGTAAATAGACAACAAACATAAGTACAAGTCAAAATAAATTTATATTAGGTTAAAAAGTAGTACAGCACACCAAGCGAAATTTGACCACGGAAATAACAGAGTTTTGACACCGGTAATATTAGTTTTGGTGCTAGTGTTTGAAATTATATCCCTAGTAGATTATAGGGATGGGGTATTAAACCTAAATATAAGTCCCTAGTATATAATAGGGCCTGCATTATGGTAAACTATATAAAAGGGTGCACTTACATTTGGCATGACCTACCCTATAAATCCCTAGTAGATTATAGGGTAGGGGCATTAAACCTACCCACAAGTCCCTAGTATAAAATAAGGCCTGACTGTTTTGAGGCCAGCAGCCCTTTCTGCACTTGCTTGTGTGCACTGCTGAGTGCCTGAGGCCAAAGTACTACTGCACTTTTCATAA
Source organism: Lissotriton helveticus (assembly GCF_964261635.1). Lineage (NCBI taxonomy): Eukaryota > Metazoa > Chordata > Amphibia > Caudata > Salamandridae > Lissotriton > Lissotriton helveticus. The sequence continues at coordinate 528,674,472 of NC_136072.1, forward strand.
CTCACCACCCCCCCAAAAAAAACACACCCCACAAACGTCCACCTTGCAGGCTCCGTTAACCTCCCATCTCCTGCTCACTGCATCACCTTTTGTGTAAATGGCATGAAATAGATTGAGCGAATGGAAAAACGGACTGCAGCCCCATGTTTACGTCAAGTCCACAATAAAAAAATATTGTATGATGCTATGCACTGAAGTTTGAAGGGAATCACAGCGGTTAAGGTGAGGTCGACAAGCAGCAGGATGAAAAAACATCCTTAGATGTAAGTAAGAAAAGTTCAGGGCAAGACTCAGTACTATACAAAGGAAGAGCATGCTCTCCCGCAATACATCTTTGAGATCCAAAAATGCAACTTTCTGAAAGCTTAGCAATCCATAAATAACATCCACTTGTAATGCACCTCACCACAGGAGTATGTATGTTGGGTTTATAGCAAATAAATTAAGGCATTCAGGACACAGTTTAACGCTGGGTTGTAAGTGGCATGTTCATATGTAACATTAGTGACCTGCTGCTGAACTATAATATTGAAAACACACACCACTATCCTGGCCTGAACATTAGCTGTAAACTCATTTACAGTTTGTACCAGCCTGCCTGTTTCAGTGACCTCGGCAAATAGGGCATCAAAGAGCTGAAATTGATAATAAATTCAAAGGTGTTGTGAAGAGTGGCTCCACAAAATCCTTAAAATGCGGCTTGGAATTGTACAAGGGAGAATATAGTATGACAGCATATGAAAATAAAAATTATCTCAACTGAACGTATTGTAACTCAACCTAAGTAAAAGAGTAAAAAAAAAAAAAATTAAGCATCACCAACAACGTTCAACGTGTCACCTCAACCAAAAATAACTCCACATACTGAGTTCCTAAAGTAATGCAACTTAGCACTCTAGTGAGCACAATGTAAGGAGTTTGATACAGCCATGCTATGCTATATTAAACTCATTAAATTGCGCTGACTAGAGTGCTGAGTTGCCTTACTTTAGGCACTCAGTATGTGGAGTTTTTATTGGTTGAGGTGACAACTTGTGCATGCTGCTATCACGCACCATGATTAGACCTAAACATAATACTGTGACCGGAGAGTCAGACGTTTTTAGGCTGATCTGGTCACCGAAGACTGAGGCATAGGAGAAACACAGCATTTGTAAAACTTAAATGTTTAAACAAACTTAAACAAACGTGGGATAAGAAGTCAGAGGCGGACTTGCCTACAGGGACATTTTATGTTTTCACCTTAATTGTGCCAGTATCTTAATATATTCTTAATTGAACACTGCCTCCTCTATTTATAAAACCTGCCCGAGTTCTTCATACATTGTCTGATCTTGGGCATGTGCAATTTTTTTTGTTTTTGTGACTTAGTGCAGGTACAGGTACACCAGGGACCTAATTTCCTAATAGTGGGAGGATAAATTATTAATTTGACACTGTACAACTGTATCATCCAACTGATTCCCCAGTTGTAACATTTGAAAGATGTGCACCAAGATCTATGGAAATGAGCACAGATGAAGAATTGTGTACAGTACACATTCCATTCATGAAACCGAGCATGTTCTTTATCCTCCTCTACCTTTTGAAGGTCATACTTGTCAACGTATGTACATAGACACATAACCCAATTTGTAGACATTTTAAAGATGCTCACCCTGTGAGTGACACTCTACTCTGAGTAACACCATTTACAATCTTTCAATTCTGCTTGCACGCTCATTGTGGGAGTAAGAAATGGCAGAAACTATGCAAAAGCAATGCTATGGATTAAGTGGGCATCGACAATGTGCCAAAGCTAAACATTTCACTCATGTGAAGCTCACATGGGCCTATAGTAGGTAGGAGAGACTGATCTCCTGTCTCAAACCTATTTTAAACTTGAGGATCAATTAGCTTCAGCTCATACCATCTTCAATATCTGTCCCTTGAAACAATTCCTAAGGGGACGAAACACATTTTGGCTGGTTGCTGTACAAGTTAAAATTATCTGAACATTCCAATTTGACACTGCTATATGCACTGCTAATGCACATTTTTACCACAGATATGACTGGCTGATATACTGTCAGACTGTTAACAACAATGTCAAGAGCCTCTCATTACAACACTACGACTACATAATTATTTAGCAGTGTTCACAAATAAACATGTACACTTCGTAACTGTCTGATCTGTGCACTACTGGAATTTTATTAAACTTGGTGTGTGCTACCATTATAGCTTTAACTCACCTCATACAAATCCCTATTCAATTAGTTGACCTATGGTGTCCCAAAGGGATCATCTGTTCCCCTATATCTGTGATAGCGACATGACACTGTTTGAAAACATACTTAAAAGATTCAACATGGGTTAGCACATGTATGTCTATGACACTCACGTCAAAGCCTAGGTGATCTTAGGTAAGTTCTGAATTGTCTCCTGGGCATGTAAATCTAGATGCACCAAAACTGACTTCATGTAAAAGCTTCCAATACACAGATAATTAAAACTGGGATGTTCTGCTCAGCCATCAAGACTGCAATGCCCTTAAGACTGAGCTATCGCAACTAAGACCTGATAACGGTTTCACTCTGTTATTCAACTGAAGAACTCAAAACTCCTGCTCAGGGGTCTCGCTGATACTTAGTCCTTTTAAACCAACAAAGAAGAAATTGGCACAGAAGCTGAAATATAAAAGATCATTTTTATTAACCTCAAACGAGGTGAGACTACGTCACACAGAAGCCTTAGCAACTGAATGAGGCAGTCTAAGGAGTATAGAAAACTGGGGCTTTATATATACCTAGAGTTACATAGTAAGCATAAATGCAAAGGGCAGTCCTGGCTCATGTAAGCATGCAAAATGACTAAGTTGGGCATACAAGATCTACTTGCTCAACAAAGTGGGAGGAGAGTTACTTCTCCATACATCAGCAAAAATAGCCTGACAGTTATACTAGAGAAGCAGGTGCATTCTACTAGCTAGGCCCTTCTGGGAATGTGCGAAGTGGAAGATGCTGAATATAGTTTGCCTCTAGGCAGACTACAAGAGCAGTTAACAGAAAGGTAGGAAAGAGCACATGGCAAACAAAATGGCTGCCAGAAATACAAAATGGCTTTCACAAAGCGGATAAGATAACTTCTAAATACAAGGTGGCTTCAGCTAAATGCTAACCCATTGCTGTCAATTTAGGACAGACAACCATTTTAGCATTAGCTGAAGACATTCCCATGATCCAGTAGGAACATTGATAAATTTATGAAAAATTAATGTACAAATATTTTCTATTTCCTAATTCATTGCTAGGTGGGCAATTTCCTGAGCTATAAGCAGGAATACAAAGAGAACAAAGCATTGGGTCATAATTAACATTCAGATAGCAGAAGAAAGTAATGACCACTATTACAAATAGAATTATCATTTTGCTAGTCCTAAGCAAAAGCAAATCCTAAAATCATCTGGTAAATGTTTTCAAGTCTCCTATGTATTTTAGTGACTATTATATACTCAGGTGAGACAGTGACGATCCTTATCAATGCTCTCAGGTGAAATGGGAATACCCTTTATCAGAGTACAGACAGAACACTACTTTAAAACGATGCCAGCAGGACAGTAAGAACAGTCACACAAATTTACTTATGGTGGACCATTTTGGATGCTAGTGGCGGAGCCACTAGAGGCTATTCCTCTTCCATGGCAGTTCAGTCAAATGGGAACATATTCAACACCCAATTTATACAGTGGCACTGGAAAAACTTGTGCAACTATGCCAAAGTCCATTCTAAGCCTCTTTGGTAGGCTTCTATCGTCCATCAAATCTGCTTCCGTTGCCTTCTTCCGCGTTGGGCCTCTTGATTCAGGCCTTCCATAAAAATAATGCTTCTCAGTATCTGTTTGAATGCCCTCCTGGCAAACACTCACAGCTCACTCGAAAGTCTCAATGTCTCAATGCAGTGCATCAGTGTCTCTCCTCTGCGGCAAGCACCACAGATATTGTGCTCTTTGTTGGTCGTGGGCACAGATCATCTCGTGCCTACCCGGGTCTAAATTCTCAGGCTCCAACACTCATTATTCAGTGTCAGAGGATGCTCGGGCTGCTCTTTCATTTTAATATTCCTTTTAACATGGGTACCACAATGTAGTGCCTTTTGCCAATCTTGGATCCTCCGGTGCACTGCCTTTCCGTTGGAGCAAAGAAAAGGGGGGTGGCCAAAATTCAGGCCAAGGGGCTCAATGGACCGCGAGCTGTCAGAGGTTACCAGCACATGACAGGTAGAAAACTAAAGCCTCAAACCAGCCCTGCCATCAACAATAGGGATCCTTCTCTTTCGCTCTTTTGCACTGAAACGCTGGTTCTGTGGCAAACAGGGAACCAGCTCCTCCTTCTTGTCTGATGTCCAACGCCGTCTGATGGAGCAAGCACGATGCTTTGGAGATGCCATTGATGAAGCGCTGGCGATCGCTGTCCAGCCTTGCTACTTTCTGGGTGCTGGGACTGTAGGTCCAAGACGTCTGCACTTCATCTGTAGCTGTCACTGATGGGAATTAGGACTCAGCTTAAATCAGTGTTCTGCAGGTTATCATGACTCTTCCTTACACTCTGGAAGATCCCGCAGAACCTAGTGTTGTAGGAAATGTGACACAGTTGTTAGTTTCCTTCAATTTAGTACAAACACAGTTAATTGTATTTAACAATGGGACTGCAAGCAGGTGGCCTGCAATCTGCGAGGGAGTGGCCAGAAGCCGTGGGACAACTCTGGTCCAAAATGCACTGTCACTCTCAAAGGCAAAGGCAGTACTTCTAGTCTCTTCAATTGGGTACCCTTCATTATTCTTACTAACTTTAATGTGGGAGCATATCCTCTGCCATCTAAGGGTAGATAGCTACATGGGCAGTCTATCCAAATGTGTGTCCTCACACATAGTGGCAGTGTCTAATGGGGTAAACATTTTTTTTGAATGATTACGTCTAGGTGTTCCTAAATTCCTTATCTAGAACACCTCAAAAGGGAAATCGCATGATACAGATTATCAGGGATATGTAGATACCTCCCTTTAATAATTGTGCATCAGGTGCACTATACAATACACAGGCTAATGATCAAAATGTGGAAACAAAAGACAAGAACTAGAGAGTCCTGGTATTTCCATGATTAGAACACATCTGATCCCACCAAAAATTAAAGCAGCAGGAACAAAAGGGTAAAAACCCAAATTATAATAGGCATTGAAAATTTGTCATGTTCAAAAAATAAACGTAAGGTATCTCCTATTGAGGTGGAAAACATGTCTTACTATAGTATTGAGTCAGTTAACCAGTCCATCACTAACCTGACAGTCAGACTGGAAAACATCATAGTGGGCCTAAAGAAAATTCTTGAAAACCAGTCTGGTCATACAGAAGAGAATTATACATAATATGGGGTCCCTGGTACATCACTGCAGTCTGGAAGTGTGAACTTGAACAATACACCAACAATAATAAAAGGGCTGACTGGTGAAAGGAATACGGAAAAGGGAAATGGGACTAGGACACAGCTAAAATCCCCAATAACTAGGCACAATGCGACATCGATCAGGGGAGAAGCGGCAAAAGAAAAATCTATAGGAAGAACAAGAAATTACTTGGGTGATAGTCAGGCATGTGACACAACACCAAGAGTACGGGTGATACACAAAAGACCAAAGTAGTACACACATTTTAACTCTACCACCGGCCGCTACACCATATACTGTAATCTCGGCTACTGTTCCAGGTCCTTCCCCGGGGAAAATTAAACTTGGTTTCCTTTAAGGAACAAAGCCATACACAACCTAGGAAGCAGAACAGGATTAACTAGTGCAATATTATGAGAAAAGTTTAGGTCACCTTTAGCAAGAGCCGCAGATTTATAGTTCCTTCTTAGGGTCCAATCAGGGAACATTTAATCAAAGGCTGCCCATCCCTTAAGGGAAGGGGCAGTAAAATGGCTAACTGCAGGCGACACACTTTTAATCCTGTATATCTCTTTTTCTTTTCTTCAATGCCATTATAGCCAAATAATATTATTTACAACAAGGGGTGGTGATGGACAGAGTCTCTGAATTAAGCAGAGTACTCTCACCCAGTCAAGAGATCAGGGCTAGATCCAACACCCTTTTTTAGCTCATTGCACCATCCCAGTTTCAGAACCTGGCTGTATGCAAATTAGTCTGTCCCTGGCCCAGTGCATCATGGGAACAGGGCAGACCAGACTACAAAAGCCAATTCTTACACTGGGAAGGAAACAAGCTTCCGGGGACCGGTTTCTGCCATTTCAGGCATCTTCGGCCCGGCTTGCTTGAATCCTGATGGTGCAATGAGCAAGGGACTCACATCTGAGTATACCGTTCCACGCTTAGGGTGGACAAAATTATTTACAACAAGGGGTGGTGATGGACAGAGTCTCTGAATTAAGCAGAGTACTCTCACCCAGTCAAGAGATCAGGGCTAGATCCAACACCGTTTTTTAGCTCATTGCACCATCCCAGTTTCAGAACCTGGCTGTATGCAAATTAGTCTGTCCCTGGCCCAGTGCATCATGGGAACAGGGCAGACCAGACTACAAAAGCCAATTCTTACACTGGGAAGGAAACAAGCTTCCGGGGACCGGTTTCTGCCATTTCAGGCGTCTTCGGCCCGGCTTGCTTGAATCCTGATGGTGCAATGAGCAAGGGACTCACATCTGAGTATACCCTTCCACGCTTAGGGTGGACAAAATTATTTACAACAAGGGGTGGTGATGGACAGAGTCTCTGAATTAAGCAGAGTACTCTCACCCAGTCAAGAGATCAGGGCTAGATCCAACACCGTTTTTTAGCTCATTGCACCATCCCAGTTTCAGAACCTGGCTGTATGCAAATTAGTCTGTCCCTGGCCCAGTGCATCATGGGAACAGGGCAGACCAGACTACAAAAGCCAATTCTTACACTGGGAAGGAAACAAGCTTCCGGGGACCGGTTTCTGCCATTTCAGGCGTCTTCGGCCCGGCTTGCTTGAATCCTGATGGTGCAATGAGCAAGGGACTCACATCTGAGTATACCCTTCCACGCTTAGGGTGGACAAAATTATTTACAACAAGGGGTGGTGATGGACAGAGTCTCTGAATTAAGCAGGGTACTCTCACCCAGTCAAGAGATCAGGGCTAGATCCAACACCGTTTTTTAGCTCATTGCACCATCCCAGTTTCAGAACCTGGCTGTATGCAAATTAGTCTGTCCCTGGCCCAGTGCATCATGGGAACAGGGCAGACCAGACTACAAAAGCCAATTCTTACACTGGGAAGGAAACAAGCTTCCGGGGACCGGTTTCTGCCATTTCAGGCGTCTTCGGCCCGGCTTGCTTGAATCCTGATGGTGCAATGAGCAAGGGACTCACATCTGAGTATACCCTTCCACGCTTAGGGTGGACAAAATTATTTACAACAAGGGGTGGTGATGGACAGAGTCTCTGAATTAAGCAGAGTACTCTCACCCAGTCAAGAGATCAGGGCTAGATCCAACACCGTTTTTTAGCTCATTGCACCATCCCAGTTTCAGAACCTGGCTGTATGCAAATTAGTCTGTCCCTGGCCCAGTGCATCATGGGAACAGGGCAGACCAGACTACAAAAGCCAATTCTTACACTGGGAAGGAAACAAGCTTCCGGGGACCGGTTTCTGCCATATCAGGCGTCTTCGGCCCGGCTTGCTTGAATCCTGATGGTGCAATGAGCAAGGGACTCACATCTGAGTGTACCCTTCCACGCTTAGGGTGGACAAAATTATTTACAACAAGGGGTGGTGATGGACAGAGTCTCTGAATTAAGCAGAGTACTCTCACCCAGTCAAGAGATCAGGGCTAGATCCAACACCGTTTTTTAGCTCATTGCACCATCCCAGTTTCAGAACCTGGCTGTATGCAAATTAGTCTGTCCCTGGCCCAGTGCATCATGGGAACAGGGCAGACCAGACTACAAAAGCCAATTCTTACACTGGGAAGGAAACAAGCTTCCGGGGACCGGTTTCTGCCATTTCAAGCAAGCCGGGCCGAAGAGGCTGAAATGCCAGAAACCGGTCCCCGGTAGCTTGTTTCCTTTCCAGTGTAAGAATTGGCTTTGTAGTTTGGTTTGCCCTGTTCCCATCATGCACTGGGACAGGAACAGACTAATTTGCATACAGCCAGGTTCTGAAACTGGGATGATGCAGTGAGCTAAAAAACGGTGTTGGATCTAGCCCTGATCTCTTGACTGGGTGAGAGATTTCTGCTTAATTCAGAGACTCTGTCCATCACCACCCCTTGTTGTAAATTATTTTGTCCACCCTAAGCGTGGAAGGGTATGCTCAGACATGAGTCCCTTGCTCACTGCACCATCAGGATTCAAGCAAGCCGGGCCGAAGAGGCTGAAATGCCAGAAACCGGGGGGGACACAGCGCACTCACCAGGGGCGCAGCGTTGTTGTGTTGTTGGCGTGAGGGGTCCGTGAAGGGACAACAACCATCCAGCTTGAAGCCGCGGTGCTCTCTGCCATCGAGCGCCGCCGCCGTGCACACAACACCGGGGGCAGCAGGAGCAGAGACTACAAGCCCCAGCAACCAGTGCGGACGGAAGCCGCATACCGCGATTTGGCGCCAGGCGGCGCATAAACACCAGCGTCTCCCCCCGCGACGCGGGAGCGCGCGGGAGCAGCCCGGGACAAGGGCGGGACAGTCTACGGCAGTCCACAGCAAGACCAGGCAGGGCTGGGCCACCCATCGTACATCTTCTGCTAACATGAGTAAGCGGAAATGCGGAGCTACCGCAGACGATGGCAGGAAAAAGGCTAAAGTGGCAAAACAATCTGACTCCATCTTGTCCTACCTTACTTCTGCGGTGGGGGCTCTAACTAAAGAAATAGCTACAGCACAGCAAGAACTGGGTTTAATAGCTAAGTCCCCCTCCTCAGATATACTACCCGAAGCACAAGCCATCCCTTTAGAGCCTGACGTTATCATAACAAAACCCATAACTGCTACTGTTTCCACTTTACCTCAAGCTTGTGCATCCCAAACCTTGCGTCCCACTGTAAGTTTGGACCCTATGGGAACTTTAAAATCACCCTCGAAAAAACGTAAGAAGAGGGAGGCCCCCCCTCGAGTTACTCATGGGATGGAGGAGTCTCTAAAGGACCTTATCGAGGCTCTTTTCGAGGAACGGATTGAACCCCTCTTAGTGGGAATTGCAAAGGACATAGTAGATACTATGAACACTTGTCTCGACGGCTTGCTAAAAAAATGTGTCTTGATAGATGATATAGCAAAAAAAATCGATAGCTTGCATCTTAGTGACAAAAAGGCCGTAGATTGTCACAGAGCACAACATTCACCTTTACCACTTTATGAGGCCACCTCCGAGCCCATGGAATCAGATATAGTGGGTTTACAGGTCCCCCATCCACCCATACCTATTACCCGACAGGAGGTCCCCTCAACACCAGGGGAAACTAACTACATGGGAAGTAAAATTCATCTAAATCTGCCCCCTGCGGTAGTACCCTATGTAGCCGTTTTCCTAGGGGTGACCCCACTAAGGCAAGGCGAGGAGGAGTCAACTCCCGCACTTATTGGAAAAGCAAAAAAATGGTGTGATGATTTAAGTAGCGGTGACTCAAATACATCCTCTAGCATTATAACCGCAAGAAGGGTAGGATGGGTGGGAAAACGGGCTAAAAATGTGAAAGGTGATTGTGTGGTGATAAACTTTAATAACGACCATTGCCCGAGTACTCTGTTCTGGGATGGATCAGATATTAAGGAAAGTGATAGCCTCAGGGCAGTCCCATTAGGCTTCTTTTATCCCCCACAGCCCCATTTCAACTCACAGAGGAGGCCCCCCCCAAACATGGTCCCAGCAGTTAATGGGTGGCAAACCGTAATTAGGAAAGTGAGCCGAAATTCACCAATGTACCACAACACAGGCCCTATTATGGATTTGGTTAACCGTTTTAATCCTTTAAGCGATTTGAACACTAACGATTGACTACCTATACCCCTAACATCACCTATAATAGCCATGCCTGAGAGGGTAACTCACCTACCATGTACATTTATGACCTGGAACGTCGCAGGAATAAGAGCTAAAAGATCAGACCCTACCTGGATACAACACATTTCTAAACATAAGGTCATAGCTCTGCAAGAAACGTGGGACACTTCACTTTCCTTCCACTTAGATGGCTTCCTAAGTTTTATAATACCCGCTAGTACCAGTAACGCGGGGAGAGCAAAGGGGGGGCTTATTACATTTTTTTCATTAGATCTAACAGGAACTTTTAACCTACTGAACTCAGGTTCCCCAAACATTCTAGCAATAGAATGGACAGTCTCCCCAGGCTGTATCATACTAGTAATTAATTTCTACAATGCCTGGGGCGGACCAAATGAACTTGAACATGTGCATTGTCTGGCGAACTTGATTAATAAATACAGTCAAAATTTACATACTCCCTTCGAAATTCTTTTAATGGGCGATTTTAATAGCCACAAATGTCAATTGCCTTGTCAATCACTAGATGCAGATTCTCCCGACGGAGCCTGCATTCCTCACTTCGAACACACCAAAATGGGGGAGTCACTTGACCTATTGTGTGCCAATTTTAATTTATACGAATCATTTAAAACTGCTATTAATGAGAAGGTCCCCACCTTTAAAGGTACAACTACGGGGACGATAATTGATTACATATTTATGTCCGTAGGCTTAATTTCAAAGACAAGTGATTATAAAGTAACTGTCTCACCCCATAGTGATCATAACCCCCTGTCAACTGCAATACACTGGAGTGACTTATGGCGCAGCCAGATGGACCAGCCCCGGGTTTGCGCCTTGACGGTGCCCAGTGATCAGGGCAGACGACTCAGATGGGGTATGGCCATGGAGGAACGGTTTATGGAAACCTTACTTCCCAAAATCAAGGGACCGATAGAAACTTGTCTAGATCAAACTGCCTCGAACCTTCAGGTTGTTGCAGCTTTTAATAGTATCTGTGCACAAACCGTCAGGGATCTTACAAAACCCAAATCTAAGTACCCCACAAACCCCCACAAATGGTTCGATAGGAAATGCTCGAAGGCACATAGAGAATTGAAACTGGCTCTTAAGGCCAAGGAAAGGGATAAAGAACTAATCTCTCATTTAAGACGGGCCTATAAAGCCAATGTGAGGGCAAGGAAAAACGAGATTAAGAACAATGCTTGGACTGATCTACTCAATGTAGATGTTTTAAAAAACAGTAAACAGTTCTGGGAAATTATAAACCACTCCTTTTTTACAGGGGAGAACAACCTGAACACAGATTGTGTAATTCCCGATGAGAGATGGGTACAGCATTTTAGCACCATTTATGGGGATGAACCATTAGCCTGCCTAAGTACCACTGAGGTGGCTCACTGTGCAGCCACAGTGGTATTTACGGAAGAGCAGGTCCTTAAAGCCATTAGAGATACCACAAAAAATAAGGCACCAGGCCCTGATGGTGTCCCGGGAGACTTTTTTAAATATTGCCCAGTACTATGGAGTAAAGTACTGACTAGAGTGTTCAGAGCAGCAGCCGAAGGATACCTACCTCAAACATGGGCAACATCCATAATAGTTCCCATTTTTAAGAAGGGAAATCGGGAGGACCCCGGGTGCTATCGCCCAATTTCCCTCATCGACTCTACTTTTAAAATCTTAGGTAGAGTCCTTCTGAACCAACTAAGGGAAAATATAGAACTGAATGGGGGACTCTCGAATATCCAATACGGCTTTCGCGAGAATAGGGGGACTTTGGAACAATGCTCTAATCTCCACCTTTTAGTCTCCAGGTATACGGTGGCCGGGGAGGGGACAGCTTACCTGGCCTTTATGGACCTCTCCTCGGCCTTCGACCTGGTGAATAGAAGTAAGCTATGGACCATTCTACTAGACCTAGGCATAGAGGAGCCCTTGGTGGCATTTATGGCAAGGTTACACCAAGATCTCAAGGCAAAAATAAGAGTCACTAGGGACGGAAGGTGCACGGAAAGTTTTAAATCTGAAAAAGGGGTGCGCCAGGGTTGTATCCTGGCCCCCCTTCTTTTTACTATTTATATAAATGGTCTGGGGAAATACCTAGAAACAGGATTGGTTGATGTTCCCCGTGTAGGAGGTGCTCCGATCCCAGCCCTCCTATACGCGGACGATGCCGTCCTGATAGCACGAACAGGGATTAGTCTACAGATTCTTCTGGACCGCTTTGGTTCCTTTATGGGGAATCTAGACTTGAAAATCAATGTTTCCAAGTCCCACACTATGATCATCGGTCGCAAAGTAAATATGTTGCAGAAAAAATCTTTTATTTGTAAAGGGGAGATCCTTTCTAGGGTTCCAGCCTTTCCATACCTGGGAGTCCTTTTTGACCAAAGAGGGTCCTGGGTCCCCCAGATCAAAGCTAAAAGTCTCAGCTTAGCACGATCTTCATCAGCCCTGCTGGCCTTCACAAAAAGACTGGGAGCAAAACCAATGGAGGCGGTGATTAAAATATACAATAGTAAGTGCGTTCCAATCGCTATGTATGGATCTGCGATTTGGGGCTATGCAGAGACGGCAAAAATACAGAGGGTAGAAAACGGTATCATCAGGAATATTCTATCTGTCCCTGATTCCACACCCACCTTTTCTATCCATGAGGAAATAGGCTTACCATACATCTCTGATAAACTAAAATTTGCCCCCCTCCTTTTCTGGGTCAAAACATGGTTGAATACCGAGCTGACGCTAAACCATGCCATCCTTAAGGACGTCATTGCAAGGGATAACGCCATGAGAATCCCCTGGCTAAAATTCATTAAATCTACTTTTTTAATGCTGGGGAGACCGGAACTCTTTAATGACCCTTCTAGCATCAGGAGGGAGGATGTCAGATGGATTAAGCAGATATTCCTGGAGAGGGTTCGGATGGATAGAGAAGATTTGGAACTGAGGAAACCCATGGTGAGGGCACATATTGTTTTAACCACTTCGCCCACCATGGAACCCTATCTTAAAACTGTGACCAATCCTCTACATAGACTCCTACTAACCAAATTCAGGATGAACTTAATCCATTACTCTCTAGGAAATTTTCCGGTGTGGTCAAAACCTGATGATGGGCCGCCATGCGGATGTGTTCAATTTTCAGTTCAAGACACCCTTCATTTTATATTTTTTTGTGACTTTTATAGCAGTGAAAGGAAAAAATATCTATTCCCTGTCTTGAAAGCGGCGGGCTTTACTCAAATAAGGCCAGCCTTAATCTTCCTTCAAACATTAGCAGATACTTACACCATGTTCAGTGTTGCTTGCTATCTAACCGCGGCATTTAGAACTAGAAAGAAAAGACTACCCCAGATTGACCTGTTTTAACTTAAATTTGCTTTTAAAGGAAAATTTTTAATGTTTGTAAATAGATTTGTATTTTTGCGTGTAACAATCTGATGAAATGTAATCATTATGCAGAAAACCTTTTTGTAATGAGATCAAGTGATGTCTTAAATATTGTATTTGTGTCTGCTTTTTGCCTTTTATGATTTTAACAAAAATCGAATAAAGAGTATTTTGACTGACTGACTGGCCAGAAACCGGTCCCCGGTAGCTTGTTTCCTTTCCAGTGTATGAATTGGCTTTGTAGTTTGGTTTGCCCTGTTCCCATCATGCACTGGGACAGGAACAGACTAATTTGCATACAGCCAGGTTCTGAAACTGGGATGATGCAGTGAGCTAAAAAACGGTGTTGGATCTAGCCCTGATCTCTTGACTGGGTGAGAGATTTCTGCTTAATTCAGAGACTCTGTCCATCACCACCCCTTGTTGTAAATTATTTTGTCCACCCTAAGCGTGGAAGGGTATGCTCAGACATGAGTCCCTTGCTCACTGCACCATCAGGATTCAAGCAAGCCGGGCCGAAGAGGCTGAAATGCCAGAAACCGGTCCCCGGTAGCTTGTTTCCTTTCCAGTGTAAGAATTGGCTTTGTAGTTTGGTTTGCCCTGTTCCCATCATGCACTGGGACAGGAACAGACTAATTTGCATACAGCCAGGTTCTGAAACTGGGATGATGCAGTGAGCTAAAAAACGGTGTTGGATCTAGCCCTGATCTCTTGACTGGGTGAGAGATTTCTGCTTAATTCAGAGACTCTGTCCATCACCACCCCTTGTTGTATATTATTTTGTCCACCCTAAGCGTGGAAGGGTATGCTCAGACATGAGTCCCTTGCTCACTGCACCATCAGGATTCAAGCAAGCCGGGCCGAAGAGGCTGAAATGCCAGAAACCGGTCCCCGGTAGCTTGTTTCCTTTCCAGTGTAAGAATTGGCTTTGTAGTTTGGTTTGCCCTGTTCCCATCATGCACTGGGACAGGAACAGACTAATTTGCATACAGCCAGGTTCTGAAACTGGGATGATGCAGTGAGCTAAAAAACGGTGTTGGATCTAGCCCTGATCTCTTGACTGGGTGAGAGATTTCTGCTTAATTCAGAGACTCTGTCCATCACCACCCCTTGTTGTAAATTATTTTGTCCACCCTAAGCGTGGAAGGGTATGCTCAGACATGAGTCCCTTGCTCACTGCACCATCAGGATTCAAGCAAGCCGGGCCGAAGAGGCTGAAATGCCAGAAACCGGTCCCCGGTAGCTTGTTTCCTTTCCAGTGTAAGAATTGGCTTTGTAGTTTGGTTTGCCCTGTTCCCATCATGCACTGGGACAGGAACAGACTAATTTGCATACAGCCAGGTTCTGAAACTGGGATGATGCAGTGAGCTAAAAAACGGTGTTGGATCTAGCCCTGATCTCTTGACTGGGTGAGAGATTTCTGCTTAATTCAGAGACTCTGTCCATCACCACCCCTTGTTGTAAATTATTTTGTCCACCCTAAGCGTGGAAGGGTATGCTCAGACATGAGTCCCTTGCTCACTGCACCATCAGGATTCAAGCAAGCCGGGCCGAAGAGGCTGAAATGCCAGAAACCGGTCCCCGGTAGCTTGTTTCCTTTCCAGTGTAAGAATTGGCTTTGTAGTTTGGTTTGCCCTGTTCCCATCATGCACTGGGACAGGAACAGACTAATTTGCATACAGCCAGGTTCTGAAACTGGGATGATGCAGTGAGCTAAAAAACGGTGTTGGATCTAGCCCTGATCTCTTGACTGGGTGAGAGATTTCTGCTTAATTCAGAGACTCTGTCCATCACCACCCCTTGTTGTAAATTATTTTTTCCACCCTAAGCGTGGAAGGGTATGCTCAGACATGAGTCCCTTGCTCACTGCACCATCAGGATTCAAGCAAGCCGGGCCGAAGAGGCTGAAATGCCAGAAACCGGTCCCCGGTAGCTTGTTTCCTTTCCAGTGTAAGAATTGGCTTTGTAGTTTGGTTTGCCCTGTTCCCATCATGCACTGGGACAGGAACAGACTAATTTGCATACAGCCAGGTTCTGAAACTGGGATGATGCATTGAGCTAAAAAACGGTGTTGGATCTAGCCCTGATCTCTTGACTGGGTGAGAGATTTCTGCTTAATTCAGAGACTCTGTCCATCACCACCCCTTGTTGTAAATTATTTTGTCCACCCTAAGCGTGGAAGGGTATGCTCAGACATGAGTCCCTTGCTCACTGCACCATCAGGATTCAAGCAAGCCGGGCCGAAGAGGCTGAAATGCCAGAAACCGGTCCCCGGTAGCTTGTTTCCTTTCCAGTGTAAGAATTGGCTTTGTAGTTTGGTTTGCCCTGTTCCCATCATGCACTGGGACAGGAACAGACTAATTTGCATACAGCCAGGTTCTGAAACTGGGATGATGCATTGAGCTAAAAAACGGTGTTGGATCTAGCCCTGATCACTTGACTGGGTGAGAGATTTCTGCTTAATTCAGAGACTCTGTCCATCACCACCCCTTGTTGTAAATTATTTTGTCCACCCTAAGCGTGGAAGGGTATGCTCAGACATGAGTCCCTTGCTCACTGCACCATCAGGATTCAAGCAAGCCGGGCCGAAGAGGCTGAAATGCCAGAAACCGGTCCCCGGTAGCTTGTTTCCTTTCCAGTGTAAGAATTGGCTTTGTAGTTTGGTTTGCCCTGTTCCCATCATGCACTGGGACAGGAACAGACTAATTTGCATACAGCCAGGTTCTGAAACTGGGATGATGCAGTGAGCTAAAAAACGGTGTTGGATCTAGCCCTGATCTCTTGACTGGGTGAGAGATTTCTGCTTAATTCAGAGACTCAGTCCATCACCACCCCTTGTTGTAAATTATTATAGCCAAATAGACATACACTGATGAAGTGTTGTCTGTCATGTTCACAGCATGAAGTATTATATCAGTGAAATTTAGTAACCAGAACAAGTCCAACCAACTGTTGCGTAGCGATGGGCTTCGTCATGACCATCCCCTCACAACACAGAGGAGCTTGTAATAGTATTAAACAACAAAAGCATAGAAACAAAACATGCATAACAGAAAAACACACATGCCAAGCCATCAGGTATACTTGCTGTCTACCAAGCACAGAAAGCATAGACAAATTACAATAGCATATGTGAATGAGCGGTGACGCACCACACCATGTCATGCACTTTATGCACAGTGAAGGTGCAGCCCAAAACCCAATTTTCTGGCCTGCTTAATTTGTCACGCATAAAATTAATATTCAAGTTCCTTACTTTCCTCACCCCCCTTTGACAGTAGGTCACCTTAGTGGTGATTGGCTGCCAAATACAACTTACTGTGTCGCTTCTGACACACAGGACCAGCAGGAACAACATGTAATCATGTTAAGCCACCTTAATTTTGACTGTTCAAAAGTAAAACTGTTTCACAGACACTCTGTGTGTCCCTTGCGCCACAATTATTCCTGCAAAAAATAAATCTGAATTTGCTAATCATTTGTAGCCCACAAAATTCTAAGAAAGAGCTTCATCTTATTTTCTGTCTAAAATTAATGCAACATTTTATTTTCTGTTAAATGAAGGCAACTACGTGGACACTATTTTTCAAGAGCAGAAGCAGTGTGCAATATACTTCTCTAACAATCCAGAAGTCAGCTATTTGTATTATACCTAAATGTATGCATGAAGCCTTAGGCACTTTAAAGCTACTGTAAATGGCAAGAATGCCGTTTAAATAGTCTATTTTACCCAATTTCGACTTTGATATTTGGGGCACTTAAAAATGAATATACTATAATTTTGTTCCATATAATCATCCTCAAAATGTTCTCTACAAATTGCAGAGATTGGACTTTAGACATATCTCATGTATATCCTGAGAAAAATTTGTTTTTTACGCCTGCGTCAAGTAAAATTCCATATGCAAATGTCCTCATTATGCGGTACAACACAACTTAAATTAAATTGTAATGCTAGGAGGTCATAGTATGAGTATTAAGCTTCATAAATATTAAAAAACGAATTTAAAAGCACTTATTTTTTTTAAATAATTTGTCATAATTAATAATCTTACTTTTAATAAAACCAATCATTTTTGATAATTCCACATATAAATGCAAGCAGCATTCCTTGCCTATCATATTTAGACAGATTCATTCACAAGCCTAAGCACAGAAGCCTAACTTGAAACATGACAAATTTTTGTGCCACTTTTTTTTTAAATGGACAATTATTATTTAGCAACAGAACCAAGAATATGCTTATAAAAAAACTTTTAAGAATGGCATCCCTACCTTAAACCTTTTCCTCATATCTAAAATAATGAACCTGATTTTTGTAACCTTTTTTTAAAACAGCATTCTGAAATGCAACATTTTGCCCCGTGTTTAACTGAGAAAGTCCTGGCCGAGTGAACATTCCTGTCTATTCGTGGCCTACAAAAACGACAGCTGTTTGCTTAGCGGCAGTAAAAGCTTTTCCTCAGTGTTTAAACATAAGCACGGTGGCAGTCTATTTAAAACTAAGACATTTCTAGTTTTAATTTGCGTGTGCAGTACAGCAAAATCCAATTTATTCAGATGATATGTTTGCCTGTTAATATCTAATACAATGTATCTAAGGAAAATGTTTTATAAGTGTTTATTTATTATAAAACACACAATTTCGTTTTTGAGGCCTTTAATTACTATTGAATGTGAATTTTAATTTTATCTTTTAAGCATTTAACAGTTTGTACATGTCGTAATTGCTTACTCTATAAATTAAATAGCAACATATAGCTATTGTAGCATATCATATGGTTCATTTCTGAATTTTTATTTAATTTCTACTTAATATTAATTACCTAACATTTTGCATAACAGACTGAAGACAACAAGAAAGACCACAAACACACATTGAGCTCATTTCAGACATATACAGAAAGGGGTCAAACACTCAGGACACACAATACAGTGCGCCTAATAGCCATTATTTCATAAATAGCGCAATCGCTATATACTTACAGAAGTTGTAATGTAAAACCACAAACCACATAGACATTTGAACACACATTTAACCCACAGATCAACACTTAGGACAGAAACAAAGGACAGTCCACAGACTGTACTTAAACCAAACCATTTGTAAATACTAGTTGTAAGTCATATTTACAAGAAACGCTTCTCAATAGTATTCAAAAAGACTGCAAAAACAGCCTAACAGACTGTTTTATTTCCAAGAAGCCAAAATACACTCAATTCACTAGCTTTGTCTGGCATAACACCCAAAAAAAAAAATCGCTCTGCATATCTCCATTCATAAAATTGCGCAGAAAAGGATCCTTGTATGTATTTTGTCATATTTTAATTCCCTGGGGATACAGAATCACAAAGGAAGAAATATGTTTTTATACCTAAACCTATTTAGGTATTCCCTCAAGGGAGCCGGCTAATTCAATTCACATCTCACTATGGTACCGTCAAAAAGCAACACATTCTTCGATGTGGGCTTGAAACAGGCATGCCAAAAATAGTGCAAAATATGCAGTATTATAATCAAAGTAGTTCTTAAAGTACTCTTCGTACGTTGAACCGTTCAAATATTCTTAGAACTAGAGAAAAATCTCCTCATTACCTGCCTATATGTGTTGCATCACATACATTTACATATTCATAGGACTAACTCAATATTTGGCCAATACATATAAAAAATGCCACAGTAAGTGTTTCTGCCAAGTTCTAAATGACCTAACAGTCTTTTTTTTTTTAAAAATACTCACGCCAAAAAAGGTTCTCAGTCAGGGGTGACATCATGTGGAGGATCAAAATCAGGAAGATCAGAAATATACTGGGCTGCAGAGACAGAGAATCCCCAGAATCTCCGTGCACAGAGTACCTCCTTAGTAGAATCCTGTCCTGTCCTCCTCAGTAGATTTCTGTCTCCTGACAAGATCACTCCCTCAGATAGCCACTTCTGATGAGGTCCACGTTGGAGAGCCAAACTGAAGACATCAAAACTTCTGCTCAGGGGTCTCACTGATACTTAGTCCTTTTAAACCAACAAAGAAGAAATTGGCACAGAAGATGAAATATAAAAGATCATTTGTATTAACGTCAAATGAGGTGAGACTACGTCACACAGACGCCTTAGCAACTGAATGAGGCAGTCTAAGTAGTACAGAAAACTGGGGCTTTATATATACCTAGAGTTACATAGTAAGCATAAATGCAAGGGTAAGTCCTGGTTCATGTAAGCATGCAAAATGACTAAGTTGGGCATACAAGATCTACTTGTTCAACAAAGTGGGAGGAGAGTTACTTCTCCATACAGCAGCAAAAATAGCCTGACAGTTCTACTAGAGAAGCAGGTGCATTCTACTAGCTAGGCCCTTCTGGGCATGTGCGAAGTGGAAGATGCTGAATATAGTTTGTCTCTAGGCAGACTACAAGAGCAGTTAACAGAAAGGTAGGACAGAGCACATGGCAAACAAAATGGCTGCCAGAAATACAAAATGGCTTTCACAAAGCGGATAAGATAACTTCTAAATACAAGATGGCTTCAGCTAAATGCTAACCCATTGCTGTCAATTTACGACACAACTAGTCTCAATCCACCGGCTAACACAAGCGCTTTAGCAAGATGTCCACGGCCTAGGTGCTGCCATTGACTCCAAAAGTGTGAAAACAATGCCTAGTATTACCCAAGTGTCCTTATAGGAATTCTGCTCTTTTTGCACCTGCAACGAATTGCTCTAATGCTTGACACACTGATTTACAGAATGGAGTCTAGCATCACATTAAATGCCTTCTAGCCAAGTCAACATCAAACATTAATAGCTTATAAAATGAACCTACCTACCTTATCAGTTTGCTTTATCTATGCCAGCAAACAAGAGCAGCGAGATTCTGACACTTTCATGGCGGAACTTTCAATGCGCAGGTGTCACCACTGAAAGGGTTTATTCAGACCCCAGCGTTAACACCAAAACATTAAATTAATCGAGAGCAGGGTGTGCTTTTAAACTCCATTATCATTTTGCTGGTAAATAATGGAGAAAATGTGCTGTAGCTTTTTCTGGGAAAAAAAATGTACATACTCCAATACCACATTTAAAAAAATGTTTGCATAAACAGTACCACTGAAGTAAAATCGAAATACGCTCATGATAAAAGTCAACACACATTTGGTATCTGTTTTTGCGCTTTTATTATGATTTTATAGAACATTTAATAATTCAAACAAGTGTTTCATCATCACCAAATCGGAATGCAGTGGTGTTTGCTGGGTAATGGCGGTCCACGGTAGACTGGTGATTCCGGTCCGGGTCTTCCTACTCTGGCAGAGTGGCAGTAGCGGCACACAGAAGCCTACAAGTCAGAAGTCGAGTCCAGGTCCCGCCATTTTTTAAAAGGGAAAGGCTCCCGTGGCTGGGTACCCTAAAGATGTTTTCATTGTCCCAGGGCCAATGATAACACTCCTGCAGTGTACCAGCGAGCTCTAGGATTGGCCTGTGGCTTTCAAGCCAATCCTAGATCGCTTTGTTTGTTCTCACAGCAAACATTGGAGCAATGGTGTGAAGAAAGGCACATGATTGGCTGTCACCCAACAGCAGGTGAAATTACGGACAAATGGCATCCGTTAAAGAAACCTTCACGGACAACGGACAGACGGACGAAATTACGGACTGTCCGTGAAATTTACGGACGGTTGGTCACCCTAACCTGGTTTGCAATTTCGGCCTGGACTGTTCCCTTGAGGAGCAGGGTCCAGACTGATTTTCATATGGCTGGGTCCAAACTAGGAACGGGTGGTGAGCAAAAAAATGAAGGATTAAGCACAGTTCTATGTGACTGGGGGTGAATGCTTCCATTGTTCAATATTCTGTTCATCATTTCTTATTTTTGCTTTTGTCACCCTAAATGGAAGGGCATGCCCTGATGTGTGTTCCGTGCTCACTGTGCCACTGGATTCAGGCTAGCCTGGCTGAAGAGGGGTGATACTCCGAAACCTGTCCCAGAGTGCTTCTCTCTGGTCCAGGGAGAACCTGGCTTGGCACTTTGAACTGGACAGTACCCATTTGCAGAAGGGTTAAGACTGATTTGCATATTGCTGGGTCCAAACTGGGAAGGCATGGTGAGCGAAGAAACAATGGACTAAACCCGGATCTTAGTGACAGGGAGAATGTTTGCATTGTTCAGCATTGCGCCCATCATTTGTTCTGTTCCCTTTTGTGGCCCTAAATGGGAAGCGTGTGCTCAGGCATGGGTCCCATGCTCACTGTGCCACTGGACTCAAGCTAGCCTGGCAGATGAGGGGTGATACCCTGCAACCGGTGCCAGGATTTTTGTCTCCAGTACACAGAGGACCTGGCTTGGCAGATTGGCCTGGACTGCTACCATGAGGAGCAGGGTCAAGACTAATTTGTATATGACTGGATCCAAACTGGGGAGGTGTTGTGAGTAAAAACACGTATCTTTGTGACAGGGGGTAAATGTTTGCATTGTTCAGTATACCGTCCATCATTTGTTCTTTTAGCCTTGGTCGCCTTAAGTGGCAATGGTCCTGCGCTCATTGTGCCACTGGATTAAAGCTAGCCTGATTGAGGAGGGGTGATATCCTGAAACCAGTCCCAGGATGCTTGTCTATGGTCCGGGGAGGATGTGGCTTTGCAGTTTGGGCTAAACTGTTCCCATAGGGAGCCGGGTCAAGACTGATTTGGATATGGCTGTGTACAAACTGGGGTGCCGTGGTGAGCAAAAAAACGATGGATTAAACCCAGATGTTTGTGACTGGGGTTGGATGTCTGTAATGTTCAGCATTCTATCCATGATTTGCTGTTTTTGCTTTTGTCGCCCTAATTTGGAAGGGTACGCCCGGATGTGGGTCCCGTGCTCATTGTGCCGCTGAATTCAAGCTAGACTGGATGATGAGATGTGACGCCCCAAAACTAGTCCCTTGATGCTTGCCTCTGGTCCAGTGATGACCTGGTTTGGCATTGGCATTTTGGGCAGGACTGTTCCCATTAGGAGCAGTTTCAGGATTGATTTGTATATAGCTGGTTCCAAAATGGAGCGGCTTGTGAGCTAAAGAACAATGGATTAAATCCTGATCTTTGTGACTGGGGTGAATGTTTGCATCGTTCAGCATTCAGTCCAGCCTTTGTTCTTTTTTCTCATGTTGCCCTGAGTGGAAAGCGTAAGCCCAGACATGGGTTCTGTCCTCACTGTGCCACTGGATTCAAGATTGTCTAGATGAAGAGGGATGATACCCATAACCTGTTCAAGGAGGCTTGTCTTTGGTCCAGGGAGTAACTAACTTGACATTTCGGGCTGGACTGTTTTGCATATGGCAGGGTCCAAACTGAAAAGGGGTAGTGATCAAAAAAATGATGGATTAAGCACAGCTCTTTGTGACTGGGGGTGAATGTTTTGATTGTTCAGCATTCTGTCCATATTTGTTCTTTTTGCTTTTGTCACCCAAAGTGGGATGTGTATGTCCAGACGTGACTCCTATGCTCACTGTGCCACTGGTTTCAAACTAGTCAAGCTGATGAGGGGTGATACCCCGAAACCTTTCCCAGGATGCTTGGTAGTTTGAGCTGGAACTGTTCCAATGAGAAGCAGAGTCAAGATTGATTTGTATATGGCTGGAACTAAACTGGGGTGGCCGGGTGAGCAAACAAACAATTAATATAAGCAGATCTTTGTGACTGGGTATGAATTATTTCATTGTTCAGCATTCTGTGCATCATTTGTTCTTTTTGCTTTTGTCACCCTAAGTGGGAAGGATATGCCCAGATGTGGGTCCCATGCTCTCTGCGCCACTGGTATCAAGCTAACCTGGAGGATGAGGGGTGATACCCCAAAACCGGTCCCATGATGCTTGTCTCTGGGACTGGGAGACCCTTGCTTGACTGTTCGGGCTGGACTATTCCCATGAGGAGGTTGGTCAAAACTGATTTGCATATGGCTGGGTCCAAAGTCTGGGCGGTGTGAGCAAACAAACTATGGATTAAACCCAGATCTTTGTGACTGGGGGTGAATGTTTGCATTGCTTATGAGGGGTGGTACCCTGTAATCGGTCCCAGGATACTTGTCTCTGGTCCAGGGAGGACCTGGCTTGACAGTTCGGGGTGGATTGTTCCTAGGAGGAGCAAGGTCAAGACTGATTTCCAGTTAGCAGGGTCTAAACTGGTCCGGCGTGGTGAGCAAAAAAAGAGGGATTAAGCCCTGATCTTTGTGACTGGGGGTGAATGTTTAAATTGTTCAGTATTCTGCCCATCATTTGTTCTTTTTGCTTTTGTCATCCTAAGTGGGAAGGGTATGCCCAGACGTGAGTCAAAACTGATTTGCATATGGCTGGCTCTAAACCGTGGAGGCGTGGTGAGGAAACAAATTATGGATTAAGCCCAGATCTTTGTGACTGGGGTGAATGTTTGCATTGTTCAGCAGTTCGTCCATCATTTGTTCTTTTTGTTCTAAACAAGTTTTGCACTGGAAAGTTAATTAGGAAAAAAAATGGTGCTGGTTTGCGTCACTCTTCTGACACTAACCCAGCACAAAATATTTGTAAATGTACCCCTAAGGGCCTTATTTACATGAAATGAGGCAACGCTGCGGTAATGTATAGATGCGTCAAATGTACTTGTACCTGCGGCAAAAATCTTTGCAACGCCATGGATGCACCTTATTTACAATACGGGGCTCCAAGACACCAGGACCCACAGATGTGTCTAATATACTGACCCACATGCGGGAAAGCTGATGTAAGGCATGAGGTCCAAAAGGGGCACATTGCTATAGTTGGTCATAAGACTGACACAACTACAGCAGTACATCAAAAAACAGAGGCGATGTATCAGTATTGGCTGACCTATGTAGCCTAGGGACACATCTATCAACATTGTATTTTGAGACTCCTTAATAGCGAATTTTACTGATTCGCTATTATGGACTCGCAAAAAGCAATGTATGTAGCTTTCAAAACTAAAATTGCGATTCCTACGCATTCCTTATTTGCGACTCTCAAATTGTGAGTTGCAAATAAGGAATGGCTTCCCATTCATTCCTATGGGCCTATAGGCCCATAGGAATGTATGGGAATGGCATTGCAAAATTTCAAGGGTACAAGGTTGCCAAATGGACACCCTGTTGCACCCCTGTAATATGCATGTGTGCACATGTAGAGCACATACATGCCCTAAGGGCATATATGTATGCCACATGGCACCAAGAAAAATAAAAAAAAAGTGATTTTTTCTTGGAATTTGCAAATTACCACCAACTAGGAGTTTGTGGTAATTTGCGATTCCTTAAAGCCAGGTCGCAATTTTTTTTGCTTCCTGCATTGCATTTAAGGAATCACAAATTGCGATTCCATAAATGCATTCGCAAAATAGGTAATCGCAAAAATTGTGATTCTCTATTTTGCGAATGCCTTTTGAGATGACACATCCCAAAAGGGTTTTTACTGTTCGCAAAAGGGCCAATTTGCAAAATTGGCCCGTTTGTGAACGTTAAAACGCTTAATACATCTGGCCCCTACTGTATAGGGACCAATATAATAGAGTGTGAAGAGGTGTAAAACTCAACGTGGACTCTATTACATTGGTCCTATATGGCTTGCAAACAAGTGTGCAAAGTGTACTTCTGTGTACCACTATACCTACGTATGTGTGACATGTTGTGTGAGACTACTATCTGTGTGGATACAAGTCATTAATGTTGCTTAATGCGAGATTTACTGTGTAACCTACCTTATATTGCATGTACCTGTTGAGGGGATGGTAATTTCTTTGCAAATTACATTGTTGGAAGTGACTTAAGGAGATCAGATTTCTATGCCACAGCCAATGCATCATTTCTACGTAGGGGTTGTAGAGGCGTAGGAATTTAGACGCATTGCAAACGTAGCTGCCTGCTTCCCGACGATGTGTCACTTTTCCCAAATATCATAAATACCACTGTGTCTGTTTAACGGGGGATTTTACTTTGGAACGCCTACCTTGCATATATTAATTCTTAACACGACGCAGCCAATTCCAACAAAGGTAAAAACCGGCGCAGGCTGAGAAAAAGTGACACATCTGCCTAGATGTGTCACCTTGTAAATATGGAACAGGAAAGCCCCGCCAGTGTGTAAAAAAATAAAATGACACAAAGGCGGCACAAGCTCAATGTGAATGAGCCCTTTAATTTTTTGGGGCATATTTACAAGAAATTGGAATAAGGCGGAGCAGCAAGCCAGGGTCGGCTTTAGCCCTAGTGGCGCCGAGTGCGATAATGTTTGTTGGCGCCCCCCAGCCTCCGACATGAATTTCCTCACTACCACCCCTTAACAGTGCCCCTTAAGTCTCCATAACCTCTCTCTCGCTCAGACGCATTTAATTAATTTTATAGTACCACTCATATCAGTGTAGGGTGTCAAAGCTCTTTACATCACACACACATTACCTAGAGACAATCAATCATACATCTGCAAAGCAGTGTATAGGAAATGCTACATAAGACCGAAGACTACAAGGTTTCGGAGTCACATATCATCCATACTGGTAGACAGTATTGTTAAAGAGTGCTTAGTATGGAGTAGTGCAAACTCAGATTTTAAAAAGTAGCACCATGGTTGGGGGTTCTCTTTAATAATAAGAAATGATTTCTACCAAATAAAGCCCTTTTGCAACATTAGGATAATGAAAACCTGGGGAAACATCATAACGCTCCAATCTATAGCTTGCAGTTCGCATGCAGCTCTTTGATCACAGTTCATAGCCCACTGTTACATATTACAATGTTAACTTGTAAACTGCAAGTAACAAAAGGATCTCACTGACAAAAGCAGTAACACACTGATCTATTTCCATCCATTATATGCACTTTTTGATCTGCATGGAAACGTTCTTTGCAGGCATATTAACCCTTTGCGCTACCTTACGAGGAGTCAAAACTTCCACTAGACAAAACTCGATCTCTCTCCAGGTAGAACATTAATCACTGGAGTTATCTTGACATTTTTATTGTTGCTTCAAAATTGCTGAATGCAAGGAACAGGGCAACAGATGTTTTCAAAACCATAATATATGTGCAACAGGGCATCCCCACCCGAAGTCAGCACCCGGTGCCGTGGCACCAGTTGCACCACCCTAGAGGGGCTTATTTCTGTGCAGCCCTTCGCCAATCTGTAAGGATAGGAATGCACCGTATTTACAAGATACAGTGCATTCCTGTCTTCACAGCCAGTGCCGCCGTATATTTTTCAGCCGTGGTGCAAGGGTGTGTGCGTTGGTGGCAGGATTGTTTGATCACAAGAGGAAAAAAAGTAGGAGAAATGAAAACATTTTTCCTCGTTACCTCTGCTCTTGTGAGACACAAAGTTTTGGTGCTGCCCCAGGATTACCTGATGTAAATCTAGGGCAGTGTGAAATTCCATGGGTGATAAGCAACAGTAACCCACATGGGGGTTATTTACAAGACGCTGGCTCCTTGTCACTATTTGTGATGCACCAGCTGCACTTTCTTTGCTTCATATTTACAAAGTGATCCATCTAGGCAGATACATCACTTGTCGTTGTGCTGCGTTAGCTTGTTCCTGAGTTTGAATGGGCTGAATTAATCACATGCAAGGTAGGCGTTCCCTTTTATTTTCTATCGTAAAACTGACACTGCTGTATTTACGAGTTGTAGAGAAAGTGACGTCACGTACTGCCTGCAATGCATCAAAATTCCTGCGACTCAAATACCCAGGCGTAGGAACGATACATTGGCTGTGAACTAGGTTTCCGACCAGCCGAATTCACTTAAAACACTTTAGTCATTACATCACAACCCCTCAACTAGTAGTATGTCTACACAGGCATCAAACATGTTGGTGGACCCCTTGCGCCACCTGGGACAAAGGTAAGTACACACATAAAGTAGGTAACACAGGACCTGTCAGTTTACATCACTTTACTTACATGTATCCACTCACATTACTGTTTCACTCAACACATCACACATACTTCGGTATCTTACACATAAGTAGAGTATGCCCACTGCAATGTGACACATAGCCATATTTCACACTTGTATGCTTTACATCCAGGACCTATGGAATGGTGTCCCAGGTGACTTTGCCACCATTACACTCTTTACAATATTTCTGATGCATTGGGCCATTTGCGTCAGTTAGAAGCGATGTATGGCCTGTGTTTTTGATCCGTAGATGAAGTTGAGCTTGCTGTAAGCCCAAATTCACCCATACGTCACTTTTCTAGCTGCCGCATGACATTCCGCTGCATCAACCCACACCACCAATGCGTCAATTTTTTTAACTCATGCCTTTTCCTTACGACATAGTGTGCCGTATCGTAAATATGGCGCAACCATGGCACTAAAAAATTACTTATCACTGTATTTCTAACAAATCGCTGCCTTGCAGCAGCAATGAGGCAGTCCTAGTAAATGAGGCCCATGGAACGCCTATTTCACAGAGTTAGGCAAAGCTCGACTTGCGCTGCCTCGCCTTACTCCATCGCCTTACTCCATAGCTACAAGGCCATTAAAAGCCATGCAGGGTGGCTTTGAGTTTGCACAGTCTTGTAGAGATGGGCCTGCACTTTGTGTCACCCAAGCTTCAGAAAAAGTGACACTCTGGAGGCCCAAGGAGCTTATAAATATGCCGCCCTATGTCATAGATCAATTAATTTCTCTATTTTTGTTTTCACAGCTATAGGCTTTCTATTTATAACGTTTCAGTCAGAACGCAGACCTATTGGCTTTGCAAATGCATGTCTTCAAAAATGGCAACTGTAGGGTTAACGAGCTTGTCCGAACATCCGGCTAGAAAATCCAATTGATTTCTAGATATGCATTTACAAGAAACCGACCATTTCTCTGCAGCGGCAGAGTAAACACAGAGTCAGATTGAAAGTGAAAGTGCAGGACTATTCCAAGAATTTTCAAAAAGGCGGGGAGATCTCGCAGACTGCTGAGTTGCTTTCTGCATGCAAACTGTTTACGCAAAACTGACAGCTTGAAAGCGCCGGGTTATTTCCAGAAAAGCGCCCGATCGGAGCCTCTTCACGGTCAGTTCGACTCCAGCCCCTCGGTTCCATGGCCACACCGTCGCTCTGTCACGAGGATCAGGCTGAAATGAACTTTGTCCAGGGAAGGGACGAAATTGCAGGTGCGGTCCGTTTTTAATCTGTTTTCACGAAATGTAAATCACTGTCAGAAAAGAAAGGTTTTGTTTTCGATGTATTTGTTTAGCGTGAGGTGAGAGCTGCACATAGCTTCTCAGCTTTAAATTGTTTACGTGTGAAATGTGCATGGTTTCAGTGTGCTTATGACTGACATTCCACTGCCAAATGAGAGCCATTTAAAGTGACACTGACGAGTGAAACGAAACAAGGAAGTGCGCGTGAACTCCTAAATGTCCCTTTTGAGCAATGAGAAACTCGAAGGCATTGAAACGGCAGTAATCCCTGAAATAGGTCACTAACCATCCGGACAAAGTTTCAGATTTTTCCAAGCTGTGAGTAAAAGATACGGCATGTGTTGTAAAATATCACATTCTTTTGTCGAGAAAAATAAATTGGAAGCGATGTATGTAGCACTAGTACTTCACTGTCAAAAGGAACCATAATTTGCAACCTTAGAGTACTGAAAGCCAATGAAAGTATAGTAAAGTGTAGTTGCAGTACATTAACCACCAGAGTTATGTTCCCACAAATTATTCCATTGAACTCACCTGGTACCCAGCACCGACTATTGGGAATAGTCCACTGCTGAGCCGACCCCCGAGCTGTCCTCATTCGGTGTGGTTCCTGGGTGCGATGATCCAGCCAGTGTGTGATGTTTCCAGTGTCGGTTGGTAGCATCCTGTCTGAGCAGGAAAGTGATTGCTCATGACAACACACCAAGCAGTCCAATCACTGCACGAGATGCCAAGAGGGTCCCATATAACTTAAGGAGCCTATGAGAGCAGAGCCATATATAAAACATAACAAGTAGGGCACAGAGATTGCACACCACCACAGTTACCTCTTCTGGGGCTGCCTCACACGCTGACTGCCTGAGGCACAGTGGGGTATATTAACAAGGGGATAGCGCCACCAGAATGTCACTTTTAGCGACGTTCCGATGGCGCTATGCCCTTCACACTATTTACAAAGCGGCGTTAAGACACGTTTTGTGGTTTAACGCCACCTTGTAAATATCGCCCCTTTACACGCATCACTTTGCGTGAAAGGGGCGTGCAGTAGGTGTTGCTGTGGGAGTTCCACCACAATACCAAGTGTGTCGAACTCCCACAGCAACACCCACTGCACGCCCCTTTCAAGCAAAGGGATGCGAGTAAAGGGGTGATATTTACAAGGCGGCGTTAAGCCACAAAAAGACAGTGCCAAAAACTAACGCCATGCAATCGCAGGCTTTAGAATGTAGCACACATAGAAGTAACAAATCACCATTATTGATTGCTTATGTGCAGGAAAGGACACCTTCCTGCATATAAACATCCCAATAGTAACTTTATTACAATTCATGACATTCCATTTGCTACAGAATGTACAAGTTTGGAACTATCTTTTATCTCCACTTGTGCAGCACAAGTAGTGAAATGCAAAGCACATTTTCACAAGAACCTAAGAGTCTTCATGCGCTGGACTGCATCGTGAGCTCACAATCTACCAGATGACTGATTACTTGTCTGTACTACTCCATGCAAAGTAGTCACGTGGGTACCTAGAATGTGACTTGCCTGTCCCCTATAGTTCCCGCTTGTTCCAGCCTAATCCAGTGACACTGTCGCTGCATGAGTGTTCCTGCCTGGGTTTTCCCGCTCACTGTTCTTCTCGCCAGCTGAAGCCCCGCCAACCCGAGGACCTACTCAATGCAGGCCACAGCGCGACTGTACTAGTAGGCACCTGGACACCTAGCCTGCCACTTAGAAACACCCGGCTTTGTCCCTGAGATGCCTGGCTTCCGAGGTGAGAAGCTTTCAGCATTTCCACTATTGGACTTCGAGGCCCTAACACGGTCAACAGCAGCCATTAACTCCTTCGCCCCGGCGGCTATTCCGCCGCAGCGCTAACGGTCGCGGGGGGCGCGGCTCACCTGTGCTGGTTACAGAACCGTTCCGTCACGGCTCGCCGGTGAGCTGTGCTTGTGACGGAACGGTTCCGTCATGGCCCCGCCCGCTTAATGAAACGCGCCGCGCAGGCGTGAAATCGGCGCCGCGCAGGCATGGCGAGCGGGCCGTGACGGAACCGTTCCGTCATGAGCACAGCCCACCCGAGGGGCGTGACGGAACGGTTCCATCAGTAGCGTCGAAGGAGTTAAATCTGTCTTGCCAGGAGTCCCTTGGCCTCCCAAGGTGTTCAGAATGGCCTTTTCCATGGGGGGGGGGGGACTGCTATCCCTTCTGAACTCCTTCCTGGCGGTAGGGAAAGTACCACTCAAATTTAAGAAAGCTATGTTAAGCCCATTATTGAAGAAGGCTGGGGCAGACCCAAAAAACCTAAAGAATTATTGCCCAGTATCTAGGACCTTTTCCAGCTCAGATTGTGGCACAACATGTAAGCAGAATCATTGCAGAATTTATGGAGGAGCACCAACTGCTCCATGCTCTTTAGGCAGGATTTCGAGCCCATCACAGTACAGAACTGGCGATGCTTTCAGTAATAGATGAGCTCAGGCTGGCGCCTGACAGGAACAAGCCCTCCATGCTGACCCTTTTGATTCTTACAGCCACATTTGACACGGTTGACCATCAAGTGCTTATGGAGTGATAACGGGTGCAGGGGATTACAGGGTCTGCCCTTTGTGGATTTCCTTGTTCCTGAAGGACCAGTCACAGAAGGTACAGCTGGGTGGCTATGTTTCTAGAGAAAGAGTACTCCTGTGCGGGGTTTCCCAGGATCTGCTCTGCCCCCACTTTTATTTATTATCTATCTTCAGCCTCTGGTGGTGGCACTAGCACAGCTGGACTGCCAACTGTTTAATTAAGCCGATGACACCCAGCTGATCCTACGGATTAATAACTCTAGGCAAGCGCAGTTGAACTTGCAGAATATCCTTAGTTTTACGGTGAACTGGATGACAGCTAATTCGCTCAAAGGGAACCCAGACAAGACAGAGGTCTTGGCAATCTCTACCAATGGTAACCCTTGGATGGATGGTTTTTGGCCTCAGTAGTTAGGTGTTACCCCGAAATCTGTGCCTGTTGTGAAGAGCCTTGGAATTAAATTGGACAAGAATCTGGCAATGACTGGGCAGGTGACAATAGTGATGGGAAGCTGCGCGGGCCTACTTAGGTAGCTCCGGAAATTGGTGACTCTTCTATCCTTCTCAATGATGCGAACAGTAGTGGCAGCACTGATTGTGTCACGGCTGGACTATGGCAATGCTCTGTACATTGAACTTCCAGACAAGCTGCTGGATAAGCACCAAGTAGTCATGAATGACGCTGCAAGATTAATGTATAATCTACCTAGATGGGCTCATGCCTCACCATTGTTGCAACAGTTGCAATGGATGCTAGTAAAGCAGAGTGCCAGGCTCAAGGGCACATAAGACCCTGCATGGGATGGTACCAGTGTATATTAAGGACCATCTAAGGCGATATGTACCAGGATGCTATCCTCGCTCCTCTGAGGCAACTTTGCTGACCCGTCCACGTTTTAACAAATTGACCGTGGGCGGTCGGGCTTTCTAAGTCCTGATAACTCAGTTGTGGAATGGACTCCCAGAAAGTCTGCGAAGAGAAAACCCCCCACTTATATTTTGTACAAGATTGAAAACCTTTTTGTATGAACAGGCCTTTGGTAGAGCCTGATCGTATGTTGCTGTCAAGTATTAATTGGTGCAAGGTGGCTAACCCTTAGACAAGCGCTAAGAGATCGATGGTAATTATGCACTGTATAAGTGTTACTAACATAACATAACATAACTTGCCTGTGGCCTCCAGTTCCTTTTTGTCCCAGTCTGATGCAGTGAAAATGCAAATTTGAAGACATTTCTCCAGAAATCACTTACAATCTTCTCATTTCTTAAAAAACGGGCTCTCCAACAGACATCTGCCCGTCCAGAGTACTGTCAAACCTTGCTTATAAAATGAATCCCCAAATTTGTTCCTTACTTAATCTATCAATAACCACGGCAAAAGGTCCCTTAGACTGGAAGTCAGCACTGATTAGGCCTATCCAAAAAAAGCCAATCTAGCCTCAACTGACCTCACCAACTACTGGCTAATCTTGCTCCTCCCTTCCTCCCTTTGCAGATGAAGCTGCAGGAAAAACACATTAATAAGCAACTGATAACATACTTTGAATCAAACAGCTTATTAGACGCTTCCCAGTCAAGTCTTAGACCGCGTCGCAGCACAGAGACAGCCCTGTTAGCAGTCACTGACCATCTGAAATGCTCCCTTGATGTAAGTGTTCCTACCATGCTGGTTTAGCTGCTTAATGCATAACTCCCTCCATGGACATATTTGTCCTCCAAACTTTTGATTTTAAACCCCCCTCTTCCCCCCGGCTTCTAAGATCTTTTGACGAGGCCTGGCATAGAGTCCCTTGGTCCGGAAAGGCCAGGTCAGGCTGCAGATCGTTCTCCTTCCTTTCCTCTCACCTTTGGAACAAACTGCCATTGCAACTACGCCCCTGTGAAAATCATTCCCATTTCAGGAAAGCCCTAAATACCTACTTAGTTTAAGATTTCCTTCTTTGCCCGCTGTCCGTCGTCCTGCTCCCACACCGAGATACCCCTCTGGGGGTGATTTGGGCACGTAATAAATTAATATAACATAACATAACTTCTTCTGCCCAGGTGTTCCCGGTTACTGTTCTTCTTGACAACAGAAGCCCTGTCCACCCCGGTACCTACTTAATGCAGGCTGCAATGCAACGACTCTAGTAGGCACCTGGACACCTAGCCTGTCCTTGCCTGTGGCCTCCAGTTCTCCCTTGTTCAAGCCTGATCCAGTGACACTGCC
Source organism: Lissotriton helveticus (assembly GCF_964261635.1). Lineage (NCBI taxonomy): Eukaryota > Metazoa > Chordata > Amphibia > Caudata > Salamandridae > Lissotriton > Lissotriton helveticus. The sequence goes on from NC_136072.1 coordinate 528,707,810, forward strand.
ACTTCCCGGATTTTCCGTGAGTAAAGAACTCCTGACTAAAACATCTGCTATTTCCATCCTCCCATTCCTTCTTTCTGATCACGCCCCCGTCCTGTTTTCATACAAAAAGACATTAAATCCAACCCAGACTAGATTGACACTCAACAGGAGAAAATTGGCTGATTCTGATATCATTCAGAGCATTAAAGCATCCTCCCCAGAGTTTTTTGAGAGCAACATAGGCTCGACGACTATGGAACTAGTCTGGGATGCCTTTAAGACCAATCTTGGGGGCCCGCTCCATGGCCTTATATGCTCCAAAAACAAGCTGAAAGGAGTTAAAAAGGAGAGAGGATAAAATCAGGGAGCAAGAAGCTGAATTTACCCTGGCAATGGGAGGGCCTCCTTAAAGGATGAGTAAGGTACAGGAGGATCTTGAACTAGCCAGGCAAGACCTTAGAGGGAAGCTAGATGAGAAGTGTTAAGGGCTCAATGGCTAAATAAAAACATGGAGAATTATGAGTATGGGGAGAAGGCCAGTGCCCTACTAGCATGGAAAGCCAGAACCGACCGCACTAAAAACAACATTAGCGAGTTAATCATAAACAATAGTGGGGACAAGTCTACAGACATAGAGGATATAAAGAACCGCCTGCTCTCCCTTTTCTCAGATCTCTATAAAGAGAACTTATCCCCCTCAAAACATCAGATACGGACATGGCTGAGCACTAAATCCCTATCTTCCCTTACGCAAGCTGGTAAAGACTTCCTGGACTCTCCGATCTCCCTGGAAGAGATAAAAACTCAAATTAGGCTATCTAAAAATAGGAAAGCATCCGGTTTGGACGCCCTCCCAAACAAGGTATATAAACATTTGGCGGACGAGGTTACTCCAGTCTTGGGAACTTTATTCCAGTCAATCTATAATCCAACAGGGCAAATCCCCAGCACGTGGAGAGAAGCAACTATTGTCCTAATACCTAAAGCTGGAAAGGACCCTCTGAGAGCATACTCCTATCATTCGATCTCCCTGCTAAATTACGACTATAAAATCGTCATGGGTATATTAGCAGGGAGACTAGCCAAATTGGCCCCCGGACTGGTCAATTCTGACCAAAAGGGATTAATCAACGGACGTTATATACAGGAACAAACGCAGCTACTCATTGGCAATATTGATCTTCCACAGTAAGAGCAGAACCCTTGGCGGTGATCGCTTTAGATGCCGCCAAGGCGTTCGATAGGGTTTGCTGGTCTTATCTTTGGGAGGTACTGGAAGCAATGGGGTTTGGGCCCGTCTTTATCCACACTCTGAGACAATGCTACCAGGGAGCCTCAGCAAAAATCCTGATAAATGGGTCGCTTACTCCTAGTTTCGAGATTCAGAGGAGAACTAGGCCGAGGTGCCCCAAATCTCCCCTGTTGTTCGACTATACATAGAGACGTTGGCCCAGGCTATAAGGTTAGATGAACTAATTTTGCCTTCCCAATCTCAGCAGTATTCATCAAAAATAGCGCTATATGCCGATGATATTATTCTCTACACTAGCGACCCAGCAGTAACAATATTAAGGGTTGAGACCCTCCTGAGGGAGTTTGGTTTAATTTCGGGATATCTAGCCAACTCCTCCAAGACGGAGGTAATGTGCTGGAATATTGATCAGTGGAGGGGGCAGACCAGTACGGAATTTAAATATCTCGGCATTACTATAGTTAGAGAGCTAGATAAGATAGCCCCTTTGAACTTGAAAAAAGTTACTAAGGAATTAGATCGTCTGTTTGCAAGGTGGAAGAATCTCCCCCTAACTATATTTGGTAAGGTAAACTTAGTCAAGATGACTATCCGCCCTAAGTTGACTTATATCTTCAATGCCGTCCCCCTGACATTTCCCCAGCAGGCTATTATGAAAATACAGAGTAAGATCAGAAGTTTTGTATGGGGAGACAAAGGAGTGAGGTTGTCATGGAAGAAACTGAGGCGGAGGTTGGTCAAGGGTGGGCTAGCTCTTCCCGACATCAGCTGGTACCTGGTAGCATTTCAATTTAAAGCCACCCGGATGCTTCTGGCAAACCCTGTGGCTTCAGCGTGGGGGGCACTGCTTAGTGAGCTGGTTAAGAATGAAGAGGGGAGCAGCACAGAAGGATTTCTTTATAAATTTGGGTCACTGAAGTTTTAAAAAAAAATGAGCATGAAGGTCCAGAAAAATGCATTAGCATTCTGGTTCAAAGTAAGAAACAGGTGTGGGATAGGTTACTATTCGGACCACGCCCCTGTCTTCGACTCCCCGGGGACTCCTCTGTGTCTTAAAGACGGACTGGCGGTACCTATCAAGAGAGCTGGAGTCTGTATTTGGTCAGATTTGGGGGATGCAAATGGTTACCACCAGTGGGAGATACTGAGAGCTAGGGTAGGCCCTGGCATATCTAAATTTAAGTTTTTACAATTAAAATCGTGGTTTGAGGCGGAGTTCGGGGTAATAAGGGGAGATTGGGATACTGAGCTTCTTCTTAAATCACCACAACGGCTGAAGAAAGAAGTCTTAATTTGGTATAGAAAATTGGTTGAAGCAGATGACAAGAACATCCCAACACAGGCTTCTGCATGGAATCAATCTCCCTTTGAGTCCACAATAGGGGACCTCTTAGAACCTACTTTAAAACTTCTTTGTAAATATACAAAATCAACAGCATTTGATACAATGTCTCATCAGAGACTTCTTGTCCATCTACAGGAGATTGGGATCCATGACTCGGCTCTGGAATGGTTAGCTGACTTCCTGTCTAACAGAACCCAAACTGTCATCTTGGGTCTTTATAAGTCTAGAACCCGGCCATTTGACTGTGGTGTCCCTCGGGGCTTCTGTCTCAGCCCTACGCTTTTTTTTTGTAAAATCTTTATTTATGGTTAGGAATACAAAGAAAAACAGCGGAGGCCCCGCACAATTCCCCACGCAGGGGGCACACCCAGAAAATAAAGAGCAGCGGCATTCTATGGTAATGGATGTGCATCGAGTCCGAAGTCAAGCAATGCCATAAGCAGTAGTGCAATAGTGCCGAAGCAACTTCCACAGGGCAATGCACGCCAAAGAAAGCCCATGAGTCCTCGTATCTAGATTGAGAAGCCTTAGACTCTCCTGTGGGCACCGCAACAAACCCAAGAACCAAGAGACTAAACATTCCCCCCCCCACCCCCCTCCCCCCAGGGTGGTGACTCCAGACATACCATGCAAACACACAGAACTCACACTAGACCTGAAAGAGGTGCAATGATCGCAATGAGGCTGGGCAGACTGCAGAGGGCAACCCTTTAGAGAGATAGTTAACCAGGGGGCCCCACCGGAAATGGAAATTCTTGAAATTACCTAGGAAGATGTCCGCCACTCTCTCCATGCTAAGCAGCCGCCAGAGCCGTGCGTGCCACAAGGAGATTGCTGGCGCCTCCGTCTTTTTCCACGTGGCGGCTAGAGTAAGCTTGGCTGCTCCAAGGCAGAGCCACAGGATCTGTTTGTCAGCGCGTGTCTGATACTCAAGGTCCGGCTCACGAAGGCCCAGCAGGACAGAGGCCATAGAATCCTCCACAGGGTTGCCAAGCATATCCCTGATATGCGAGAGAATCTCCTCCCAATACGGTCGAATTACCGGGCAATCCCACCAAATGTGGCGAAAATCCCCAAGGAGGCCACACCCCCTCCAGCACCTGTCAGAGGTGGCCGGGTAAATGCGGTGGAGTCTGGCCGGGCATAGGTACCAGTTCATGAGCGTCTTGAGGTGGGCTTCCCTCAGATGTAACGAGTGATTAAATGCTGCTAAATCCCTCCACAATGCTGACCATTCTTTATCGGAGATATCTCTCCCCAAAATCTCTTCCCAGTGTCCCATGTAGCGAGGGCGAGGCGTCACCGCTGAGGTGAGCAAGAGCTGGTAGATAAAGGAGATGACCCCTTTCATGGCAGAGGTCCGAAGTATGAAGGCCTCAAAGGGCGATGGGGGTCTCGTAGCCACCTCCAGCACCCCAGGCGATGTGACCCAGTAAAGTAACTGGATATGGCGATATCGTTCCGACGGGGGGACCCCGTAGTCCCTCATGCAATTAGCAAAGGAGAGGGGTTCCTGGCCGTGAAATAGATGGGTCAAAGCCCTGTAACCACCCTCCCTCCATACATCGAAAGCCCCCTCTCGAAGCGCCGGCGGGAAGGCTGGGTTAAAGTGCAACGGCGTGAACGGAGAGGGAAATGTGGTCCAGTGCTCATCAGCGGCCAGCGTGTCCCAAACCTTCAGAGTGGTACTCGTCGGGGTACTAATGTAAGCGTTCAGGGGTCGGTCCCTCTTGGGCTTCCAGGCCAAGTCCCAGACCGATCTGCCAGCGACACTCCGGTCCATGTGCAGCCAGTGTTTCTTCGACGTTTGTTGGGACCACTCCACCAGCACTCTCAGTTGTGCCGCTATGTAATAAAGCTGCAAATCAGGAAGGCCCACTCCGCCCTCCTTTATCGAACGTCACAAGACCGCAAAGGAGAATCGCGCCCGACCCCCTTGCCACACAAACCGCAACATCTGTGTCTTGAGGCGACGGAAAAAGTCATTGTCGAGTGGAATGGGCAGTGCTTGGAAAAGATAAAGAAATTTAGGTAGAAGGACCTTCTTAATGGCATGGATTCTGCCTAGCCACGATAAGAATTTAGGTTTCCACCGTTCTAAGTCCGCTCGCGTCTTCGCTAATAAGGGTGGGAAGTTAGCCGAGAACAATTTCCCCACCGTCGGCGTCAGATGGACCCCTAGGTAGACAATCGAGCCGGTGGTCCAGGCCAAAGATGTCAAGGGGCGTACTCGGTCCACCTCTGACTGTGAAAGCGTAAGATTCAGGACATATGACTTGTCGTAGTTGACTTTGAAGCCGGCCACCTCTTCATAACGCAGCAAGGCCTCCCTGATGCACGGTAGCGAACAAGATGTCGTCCGCAAAGAGCGTAATTTTATGTTGTTCCCCTGTGAACGGAAGGCCCCGGATCCCTTCGTGCTCCCGCACCGCCATCGCCAATGGTTCAATGCTCAGCGCGAAGAGCAGGGGGGAAAGAGGGCAGCCCTGTCTGGTGCCACGAGAATGCGGGAAGAACGCCGACAGATGGCCATTCACCGCTACCCGAGACCTGGGACAGCAAAAATTCGCCTTCACCATAGTGATGAACCTATCTGAGAAACCGAAAGCCGTCAGAGTATTGAACAAGAAGCCCCAATCCACACGGTCAAAGGCCTTTTCGGCATCCAGACCCACGAGGACCGCCGGGATTCTAAACCTGTCCGCCTTTTCTATTAAGTGAATCACCCTTCGTGTGTTGTCATGGGTCTGGCGCCCCTTAATAAACCCTGATTGGTCTGGCTGTATAATCGCCGGCATCAAATCCTGTAGCCTATGTGCTAGGATCGCGGAGTATAGTTTGGCGTCGATGTTAAGAAGAGCTATGGGGCGGAATGAGGAGCAATGGGCGAGGTCCTTCCCTGGTTTAGGCAAAACCGATATCACGGCCTCAGCAAGGGAGCCAGTGGAAGAACCAAGAACCAGAACTGGCCATGTCATTAAAAAGGGAGACGAGAAATTCGCAGATCTCGGCGGCATACGATTTGTTAAAAAGGGCGGTGTAGCCATCAGGCCCGGGCGACTTGTGAAGTTTCAAGGCTGTGATGGCATCAAGTACCTCCTCTCTAGTAATCGGGGCCTCCAACAGTTCGTTCCATTCCTTAGATACCTGTGGAATGGGTAGGCGCCGCAAGTACTCCCGTTGATCATCCGTGTTTAGCCCATCCCCCGCATACAGATTCGCATAGAAGCGGCCGGTTTCGTTTCATCTCGGTGCTGCAAATCGCCTGACGCATCGCGGATCCCCCCGATATACTCTCGCTCCCCCCTATCACGCAATTGGCGAGCCAGGTGTCTCCCACCTTATTCCCATGAGAGTACGATTGTCTTCCTAACCTCAATATTGTAAATTCTGCCCTGTTATTATAATATGCCCTCAATTTCCCCCGAACCGCCGTTAATGGCCGGAGGGTCAACCTCGAGGGGTTAAGCTTATGGGCCTGTTCGAGGACCGCCAGCTCTGCTTCCAATTCCTCCCGCTCCCGGCGCCGCAGACGATTGAGATGCGCATTGAGGGCCAGGCAGGTGCCCCTGATCGACGCTTTAAAGGCGTCCCAGGTAGTGGAGACCGAAGTATCAGACACCGGGTTGAGATCAAAAAAGTCCCTGCTGGCTCTTCGCAATGCCTTATTAGAGGTATCGTCCCTGACCACCGAAGCTGGGAAATACCATTTCCGCTGCCCGTCGCCAGCCGGCGACCAGCGTAGGTTGAGCACAAGCATACTGTGATCAGAAACTGATAACGGAAGAATGGTAGAGTCGAGTACATCTCCCCTAAAGGCTTGACTAAGGAAGACATGGTCCAATCGTGAATAGGAGTGGTGAACATGCGAGAAGAATGTGTAGTCCCGGGACGTAGGGTGTATGGAGCGCCAGCTATCAAACAACCCCAGTTCCCCAACCAGCTGCTGCGTTGAAGCAGAAAACACACCCGTGTCAGCCCTGTTGGCACCAGAGCTGTCTACCTCTCTATCCCACACCAAATTAAAGTCCCCCATTAAGAACAAATGTCCCTCAGCAAAGTCTCCCACCTTCTGCAACAAGCTTTGTAGAAACCCATTCTGACCGGCATTGGGGAGATACACCACCACAAATGTACACATCCTCCCTTGAACAAGACCTTTCACCATAAGCCTTATCATTGCGCACCTCCAGAGGTTGAAAGTGCAGCGCTGCGCGGAAGAGGAGAGCCACCCCCCTATGTTTCGTGGATGCCGAAGACCTGTATATAAGGGGAAAGGCCCTATGCCGAAGGCGCAGCTCATCCTTGCGTGCCAAATTAGTCTCCTGAAGACCCACAACATCCAACTGATGGTCAGTCACATATTTCCATACCTTCTGACGCTTTTGCGGGGAATTCAAGCCCTTAACGTTCCATGTTCCAATACTAACAGGCATAATGAAACAGCAAACCCGCCCTCTCTACAATCACCTCATGAGTCCCCCCTCCCATGCCTCCAAGTCCACCCACCACAGAAAATGCAGGATAACGCCTCAAAGAGCCCTCCCAACCCCCACCAAACTGATAGGAGTTCGTCAGCGACCTCGAGTCAAATCTCATCCATCCCATGCACACCACAACCTCCCGCAACCATTCCAACCACACACTCCACCGCCCATCCATGTCACCACCACCGTCCCCCCCTCCCCTTCCCCCCTTCAACTCCCCAACCCCCCCCCACAGAACCCCCCCCCCAAAAAAAGAACCCCAACACAGTTCCACCCCCAACAGAACAAGCAAAAAAGGTAAAGACCAAACCACCCATGAAGATGGCAGTCCAAGAGGTCCAGGAAGTCCTCCAGGGGGCGAGAAGGGGACACCTGTCGGTGCGTCCCATTGACCACATACCGGGGTGTCTTCCCACAAAGTACAAATAAACCCACGGTACCTGCATGATCATGTCCCTCCGGCACCAGTCAGTTCACTCTCCGCAGCTCATGCCGCCCCGGAGCCAAGCTGTGAGGCCGCCAGGGTGGCCGATGCAACAGAAGCCACCGCCTCACCTCTTTCTTGGAGACTGGTCGCTCGATCCGGCATTCTCCGCTCCACCTCTCCGCCCACTCTCTGCCAAGAGGGGGACCGCCGCCGTCCCCGCGAAGGGGAGCCTCCGCTTCCAGGGGGAGGATCCGTATCAGCAATGCCCAAGAGGTCCTTCGCCACCTGCAATGACCTGATCTGCGCAAGCCTGTTTTGCCATCGGAAAATGATGCGGAACGGATGGCCCCAGGAGTACCCAATGTTACGGTCCCTCAAGAAAGCAGTCACAGGTCGAAACTCACGCCTCTTCCGAAGAGTGGACGCTGCCAGATCCTGATACAATTGAGGATGATGACCCCGGAACTGCAATGACGGAGTCTCCCGGGCCTTCCGCAGGATGCGCTCCTTCAACTGAAAATCGTGGACACAGACCAAGATGTCCGGCGGAGGGCCCCCCCCACGCCTGGGCAGCCCGACCCTATGTGCCCTGTCCATCTTGATCTCGCTGAGGTCTTCATCGTCCAAAATCTGTAGAAACAGCGCCAGGACATAGCCCCTCAGATCGCCAGACTCCCCGTCCCAGGGCACCGACCGTATGCGGATGTTGTTCCTTCGGGAACGATTCTCCAGATCCTCCGCATGCGATTGAAGGTCCAGGTTCTGCTCAGTGAGCTGAAGCACATCCTGCTGCAACTGGTGCACATCGTTCGCCACATTCAAATCATGACCTTCCAAGGTGGCCACCCTCTCGCCGATACTGTCCACGTCCCTCCTCACCTCGCGGAGGTCCGACGCCAGCTGGGCACGCAGTTCGGATATATCTTCCTTAATGGAGGCGAAAAGCTCCGTCATGAACGCCTTGGTGGCTGGGGCCTCATCGTCTCTTGATGCAGACGAGGCGCTCGTCCCAGGAGACGGCGGCTGCTGGGATCCCCTGGACGTGCCGTCTTTGCCAAGCTTCCCTCTCCACTGGTTGGCCGCCATCTCAACCCTCCTGGCCGCTGAAAGTCGCCCCTGGTCGTCGTGTGTGTCCACCCCAATGCGCAACCTGGCCGCCGCTCCTGATCGCTGGATCACCAGGAGGGAACCCCCTGACTAGGCCACACACTATACTCTGCACGAGGTAGGTGCCTCCGTGCTCCGCCGCGGCCCACAGGAAGGTAGATCTCCGCGACCGGCCAACCCCCGTCGTGATCAGGCCCGAGCCGTCCGAGTACAGCACCCAGCTCCTGGCCCTCCGTGAGCTAGATGGTTGCTGGTGTCCGGTCTCCCCAGAGTGTATTCAAGGCCAGGGTCATCCCCGCCGGTCCCAGCCGCAGCGCAGAAACCGTGTTGCTCCGCAGGCCGATACCTGCGCCCAGGCCCCCAGGCCTTAATGGCGTTTCCTCGCCGCAGCACTCACACCAGCCAAGCGGGGGGAAAGGCGTCCCCTCTAAATCCGCGGTCCCAGCGAGCCGTGTGGCACCCCGCTCCAGGCGCCCTCAGACGTGGTCAAGGTCCGAGCGGGACACTGCGGGGCAGCCCGCACCGCCGGACAAGGCAAATCCTTCCCTCCTCCCCCCCGCCTCGCGGAGAACCGCGGCGGCAGATAGCGCAAGTGCAATAGGGGGGAAGGTGTTGTGCGAACGCGGCGGGTCACCGCAGGGTCCGGCCCACCTGCGCTGCTCTTCCTCCACAGGGGCTGCCCCCAAACTCCGGCCCCGGTGCTATTAAGGGTTCGGGGGTCTCCAGGCTGCTCACCTCCTCAGACGGCCCAGCGTCTCCGCTACCTCAAGCCAGTCCCCCCCCCCCGACAGAGGCCCAAGGTCAGGCAGGGCTCCGCTCCGCAAGTTGTGGGGGTCGCCTCGCGGTAGTGCTGAGGACTCTCGCCGGCACTGCGAGTCCCAATGGAGCCCGGTCCTTCGCCGCAGTTCTCTAGCCGCCGGCCTGCTCCTCGGCTCCGGCGTCCGCCCCCTACGCTAGGGCGGGGATATCTAGGCCGTTCCCTGCCGCCGCCGCGGCGGTCCCGCTCCCTCCTGCCGCCTCTCGGAACCGGGCTACTCAGCCAATTTGCTCTCCTGGATGGCGAGATCGGTCCTGGGTTGGGAGCTCCCAAGCAAACTCACTGCTCCGGGGTGCTAATCGGGGCTTTGCAGAGTTCGGCGCCGGAGGGACCGCAAAACGCGTCTCACTCCGTCGCCATCTTGGCCACGCCCCCCAGCCCTACGCTTTTTAACATTTATGTGGCCCCTCTTGCTAAAATTGTCAAAGATTTTGACCTTGGGATTGTCTCATATGCTGATGATATGCAATTGCTTTATTCTTTTGAAAATAATCTGTCCAAATCAAGAGGATTATTTTCCACCGTGATGAAAGCTATTGCCACCTGGATGTTGGAAAACAGACTTTAACTCAATCCCGCTAAAACTGAAATTATTTTATTCGATCAGATCCAACTTCTTTGGTCCCTGGACTGGTTGCCATTAAACCTGGGCTTAGCCCCGGTTCCTAAATTAATGGTAAAAAATCTTGTAGTCCGTCTGGACCAACCCCTCTCCATGACAGAACAAACCTCAGCTATTACATGTTCTTGCTTTTATATGCTGTGGTTGCTGAGAAGGGTATTTCCCTTATTGCCCTTTTCCTCGAGAAAAACACTTGTCCAGGCGCTCTTCTTCAGCCATCTGGCTTATGGTAACTCTCTCTTGGCCTCCATTAATGAGAAGCTGCTCTCCAATTTTCAGGTAGTTCAGGACATAGCCCGCTGTTCTGTAAACCCCCCCACCCACACACACACAGCCACTGTCCCTCTTCTTGAGTCCCTTGTTGGGTACCGGTGAGAAACAGAATTATTTTCAAGATTAGCTGCTTAATGCATAACTCCCTCCATGGACATATTTGTCCTCCAAACTTTTGATTTTAAACCCCCCGCTTCCCCCCGGCTTCTAAGATCTTTTGACGAGGCCTGGCATAGAATCCCTAGGTTCGGAAAGGCCAGGTCAGGCTGCAGATCGTTCTCCTTCCTTTCCTCTCACCTTTGGAACAAACTGCCATTGCAACTACACCCCTGTGAAAATCATTCCCATTTCAGGAAAGCGCTAAATACCTACTTAGTTTAAGATTTCCTTCTTTGCCTGCTGTCCGTCGTCCTGCTCCTGCACCGAGATACCCCTCTGGGGGTGATTTGAGCATGTAATAAATTAAAATAACATAACATAACTTCTTCTGCCCAGGTGTTCCCGCTTACTGTTCTTCTTGCCAACAGAAGCCCTGTCCACCCCGGTTCCTACTTAATGCAGGCTGCAGTGCAACCACTCTAGTAGGCACCTGGGCACCTAGCCTGTCCTTGCCTGTGGCCTCCAGTTCCCCTTGTTACAGCCTGATCCAGTGACACTGCCACTGCCCGGATTTTCCGGCCTGGGATCCCCGCTCTTCCCGCCAACAAAAGTCTTGGACCGCACCCAGCGCTACAACCCCTGGCCCACCTAGCCCCAGCAGATACACCATTGCTTAGCTTCACACCCTACACGCGGACGCCACAATAAACACTGCCAACGCGCCAACCAACGCTCCACATTAGGACCTTTCTCTTGCACCCACTGCCACAGCACATACCAGCCCCACCCCGAACACGCCACAGACACCATCTGACCAAAAACACTAACTTGCTTGACAACCACAATGACATCAACACTACCAACCACCTCAACAGCATGAACAACATAATTCTCACCCAACTCATCCACAACCCCACGCACACCTTAGGCCTCATGCTAGACCTCACCTTCATCTCCAGTGACCGCACCAGGCACTGCCCCCCCACAGAACTCACCTGGACCTACCACTCCATTGTCCACTTCACCAACATTACCAGCTCACAGACCCCTGCCCCAAGTCTGCCCAGTGGCTCCCACCACAGCTGGAGCAAGGCAACGCAAACTAAATCGCTGCATCAAAAAACAATGTGGAAGGTCATGGAATGAAGACCCAAGGAGACAGTGGTATTGCGGGACTGAGGGAAATATGGTATTTTTTATATAGACGCGTGCCGTTATGATAAGGCTAGACCAGCACTATGCATACTACGGACAGGGGTTGTAAGAGTTATTATGACAAGAGACCGAACAGAGATCAAAGTACATATCAGTCTGTCTATTACAAGTGTGAGGGACTAGTTATGATAGTTGGAGGTAAGTTGGTTCTACATTTAGGGTGCCAGACCCCATTTACGCTTGAGAGGTTTGTGTTTTTTTAATTATGAAAATAGCTTTTTAGTATTAATAATTTGGAGCCTGTGATTTAGGCAATTGCCACAAATTTCTAGAGATAAGCTTTGCCCCTGTTCCTGGTTCAGCTGCTAAAATTAAACATTTTTAGAGCATATTAGGTACTGGAAAAATGCACACAGCCAGGACCGATCTGAGTTAAAAAAAAAAAAACTTCTATGAATGCTGAGACCTTTGACCTACTTGTATTTATTCCCTTCGTAGGTGATGATGAAATTGATCTTCGTTTGGAGTTGCCATGTGGACACACCGCTGCCCCAAGTTCCTTATTCCAGTGGTGCTGCACTTGCTTAGAGCAGGTAAGAAGAGGGAAGCACAAAGTGTTGTTATTTCAGTTTCATCAAGTCATTGAAATTATGAACTATCGATAGTAGTGTAAAAAGTAATAATTTCTTACTCAAGATTTTTTTTAAAAATCACAAAACACCAATTGCGTAATGAGCAGGTAAGTCCAAGGTTTTATCCAAGCCTCTCAGATAACTGAAAAAGAATCATCCTGTGAATGTGTTTGTATTTTAACAGAATAACACACAAATCTACAGTATATCTTTTTCATGTTGCTTAGATTAGGCATAGGAGCATGGAAAGCGTCATCAGTTCAGCTCTATGAATGTGATAATTGTCTGGTCATGCTATAAATATTTTCAGAACTGTGTCCATGTGCCACTGTTGTGAATACTTTCAAGCTGTAGGTCTTATATTTTACTTCAGTTAAAGGTCTGCACACAAAAGTAATCTACCACTGTCCAAACACATTCTCTTATTTTCAAGAAAATTGGGGGCAGATGTATCATCCGTTTTTTTTGTCGCAAACGCTGCGATTCGCAAAATAGCAGCGTTTGCGACAAAAAAAACGGGATTTGGAATGTATCATGCAAAAAGCCTCGCAATATTAAGGAATCGCAAATTTTGTGATTCCTTAATATTGCGTAAGCATTTAAGAAATCGCAAATTGCGATTTCTTAATTGAAATGTATTAAGCATTTCAGTTTTGCGATTTTTTACTAAGAAATCGCAAATTACCACCAACTTGTAGTTGGTGGTAATTTGCGAATTCTTTTAAAAATGCCCTTTTTAAAAATTCTAAAGGTGCCATGTGACGCTCATACATGCCCTTAGGGCATGTATGTGCGCCATATGCGCACACATGTCAAATTCAGGGGTGCAGCAGGGTGTCCTTAAGACACCCTTGCACCCTTGAAATTATTCTCAATTTACGATTAGCAAATTGCGAATCGCAAATTGAGAATAATTTCACATTCATTCCTATGGGCCTCCTGGCCCATAGAAATGAATGGGAATTTTTTCCTTAATTGCGATTAGCAATTTGCTAATCGCAATTAAGGAATTTTAAGAAATCGCTAGAAAATAGCGAATTTCTACATACATACCATTTTGCACTTCTCAAATAGCGATTCCTTAAAAATCGCTGTTTGAGAATCGCAAAAGGGTATCTTGATACATCTGCCCCTTGCTGATTGTTTTTTTTACTGGTGAGTACTAAATCTGCTGGCATCGGATGGCACTGTTACATTATTCACCAATGAGACCAAAAAACACATCTTTGGTTATGCTACAAATCTAGGTCTCCATTTGACCATGTTTTCCTTCAATAATAGGATGGAATTTCCAACCCTGTCCTGAAATTATGCTCCTCAAGGATGTAGGGAATCCAACCCAAGTCTGGGGAAGAAGAAACATGTTAGACACCCCAGAAAGTATATAATTTTAGGAAGACTTGTTGGATAATCCGTAGAAACTTCTAACCTCCATGGCACAAAAAGGTCCATGGTGCAAGAGGCCCTTGTTCTGGTTTCTTCCTGGAATACAGAAGGGACTTGCCTCCAAGAGCTGTGATCTTTCAGGTACTTATAGTTACAGCGCTCCATCACATTTAACTGGATTTTAGGTGCATAGCTGGAGCCAGCTTTTTCCATTTAGTACCTCCGAGGTGAATTCTAGCTCCATCTCTTTGTCCATCCTGAAAAGGATGTACTATGGACCATCTCTTTGACCAGGCATTTAACTTCCTGGTTGTAGAAGGACCATTAGGGAACAATTTCATGCTCAGGTGCAAGATGAATGTGTTTTTTCTTCAAGCTAGGGTGGTCATCTACTTAAACTTCAAAGGGTGCAGGGGATGAATGGCTTGACCAGGGCCGAACACTTCGAAAGAGCAAGTATGCAGTGCAGGATATATCAAACTATTCATATAAATCAGAATATGCTCATAAAAGCATGTCAATGCAAAGTTATTTTTTAAGTGATCACTTCCTTATTCCAAATTCAAAACTTCACCAAATACTGTTGTCAGCTCGGCATCTGGGACTCGGTTCCTGCATTGAATCCTGCTATTCCCACAAGCCTTACATACTGATGTGATTGTTGTGAATTAGGCATAATTCCCCAAACTATGGTGTAAGGAAATTGTGTGAAATATATAGGAGGACCAAAAGTTTTAAAAGGACTACATTGAGTTCCAAGGGTGGGCTAGGTCTCCTAACTTGATGGCAGGTATTTGTAATCTCCTCAAAGAAGTATTTAATAACAGGGATTCTGAAACAAAGAGGTTTGTGAAGCACATTTCCTGTAACTAGTAATAACTGCAAATTGTACCTTTGTGGAAGAGAAGTGCAGCCATATTGGCAAAGTAGAGAAGATCTGGAAGTGATGTGAGCTTACTGTAATGGGTGAGGCTTAAAGTCTTTGTGGAAGGGTGAACTAGTATATAATAGTGTGTAAACATGGGAGAACAGCACTATAATGCACCTCAGCATTGTTTCTCTTTGAACAACTCAGAATCCATTTAATGTACTCTACAAGTACAGGTACCACATGTTCATAAAGTATGGCAGACCACAAGATATTCCTTATAACAGCACATAGCTTTAGGTAGACTCAGTTAAACGTATGTGCTTTACTCATGAATGTATAAAGTGTGCTGTCACCCAGTAAAGACATCCTGGTACTAGAGTAATTGGATACATGAGAGAGAGAGACGGAAGCTAGTAAGCAGTGGCCAGAAGGTGAATCTTTAAAGCCTTTTGGACAGAAAGGTGGTGGCTGATAATATGCAAATAGAAGGGGAGTGTGTTCCAGGGCCCAGCAGCCAGAACTATAAAAAAGCTGCCATCAGAAAGGGTCTGGCATATCTTGTAACCTTCTAAAAGGCAACCAAAGGCAGATTTGAGGGACGGTATTTTCTAGGCGCAGAAGGTCACAGTAATGTGACTGGGAATAGGTAGACAGTGCAAAGAAGCTGAGTAGGGAGAAATATGAGAGTGGACAGTGAGCTGGAAGATCACAAGACCCCTGTCCTTTGGATTCTAGACAGTCTGAAGATTGACTGCACCAAAAGGCCTTAATAAAGAGAGTTTAAATAATCCAGATATAAAAGAATAGCGGCTTGGTGAATAGTTTGTCATGCTAACTGAGCAAGAACAGGGTCATTTTGCAACAAACTGACATATGACAGAAACAAGAATAAGAAATTCTGCTAATCTTGGAAGATATGGAGAGTGATCAGAGTAAATGCCCAGGTTCTTAAATAAGGCCACAAGTGAAGGAGTAGATGGCCAGGTCTACTGGCCACCTATTAGTGGACCGATTGTAGAATCTTTAACAACAATAAGGATCTCAGTCTTGTCATTATTGATTGGTAGTGAGGTATGTCATGCACTAGACCACTACCAAGAGACAGGAGATGAGATTTGCATGGGGTAGTCTAGGAGCTTCAGAATCTGAAACTCGGAGGCATAGGTCTTGAAAGAAAGACCAATGGATGGATAATACCAGCCAGGAGAAACAAACATTGAGTGAAAATCCCTGAGGAATGCAATATTTGGCTGACTTGAAAGAAGATCTGGAAGGGGAGAGGTGGATGCCTTGTAAGCTGACAGCTAGATACCAAGCAGGCAAGGAAGAGTATGGTCTGCAGTACCAATATTCGAGGTCTTCTCCTTGGAAAAGGTTCCTCTTGAATTCCAGGAATTATCTAAAGTCTGGGGTTTTGGGTCTGATACTTATACACCAATATTTCTTTGTTCTCTTTGTGCAAGGGGCTCTGTGCCCAGTTCAAACCAGTTCTGGGGGGCACTCTGAAATTACACAACAACATCCATTGTCAGTGTGAGCCTGGGCTCCAGACACACCACAGGGGGGCGGAGTCAGCATTGTGGAAGGCAGGCACAGCCCTATTCAGGTACAGGTGCTACTCGTCCTATCACTCCAATTGCAGATCAGGCCAATTAAGCCAAGTGCTGCCTCATCCAGACTCCTGGAGCCACTGCACCTCCCCAGCCTCTGTCACTCCAAAGCCAGACAGTCAATCCACAACCAGGCAGAGGCATAAACGATGGTTGAACAAGAAAATAGCCACTTTCTAAAAAGTGGTATTTTCAAACACACAATTTAAAAACCATCTTTACTAAAAAATGTGTTATTAAATCCTGAGTTCAATGGATACTAAAGGCCATTTTTCTATCTTATCTCTATGTGAAGATATGCTTGTAAAATGTTAAAGAGCATTCCCCATTCTGTCATAAGGGGCAAGATAGCCTTTCAATAGTGAAAAACGAAATTGGCAGTATTTCACTTTCAGGACATGTTACACACACCAGTACATGTCCTACCTTTCACATACACTGCACCCTGCCCTGGGGAGTACCTTGGGCCAACTATAGGGGTGTCCTATGTGTAAGAAAAGGGAAGGGTAGTCGACATGGCAGCTATCAAACTTCACGCAGGCACCGCGGTGGCAGACCTGAGACATCTTTTCAGGGCTACTCATGTGGGTGGCACAATCAGTGCTGCAAGCCCACTAATAGCATGTGATTTACCAGCCCTGGCACACTCAGTGCACTTTACTAGGGACCTACTGGTAAATCGAAATACGCCAATCAAGGATAACCAATCACAATAATAATTTACACAGAAAGCATATGCACTTTAGCACTGATCTACAGTGGTATAGTGCCCTGAGTCCTATAGCCAACAACAACAGGTCAGGAAAAAATAGCCGGAAGAAGCAAAAAGTTAGAGGATAACCCTGCAAAAAGGGCCATTTCCAACCGGTGGTTGGAAGTGAAACCGAACGGTCATTTCGGCTGGATTCCGATGGGCTCAATGAGCCTGTTGGCCAGTTGGAGACCAGCCGGTAATCCATATGGACAGCGTTTTACATCATCCGGGTTGTAATGCTTGGTTTCTGGCAGGCTTTCCAACATGGAAAACCTGTCGAATTTTGTGGCCCTTAGCAGGGCCCCCTTCTGTTTGCGGCCTCCTGTTGGGGGCCGAGTGGGCACCTATGGTGCCCTCTTCTTGCTCTGTACACCATGTGGCAGGCACCCTGAGGTGCCTGGAATGTGGTTCAGGGATGAACACAACCTCCCATTTGACCCATTGGACTTGTGCTGTGGCCGGTTTACGGCCATAGCACATGCTCACATAGGGAAATGTGAGTATACGACTGCACCATGTGCGGTCACATCGTAATTAGGTGGTAGGGACCGCTGACCGGAGGTCGGTCGGACCCCTATCCATGACGGTGTCGGGCAGACGCAAGTCCGAGGGACATCGTTATAAGCCCCTATGTGTCAAATTTTGTGGGCTTCTAGAAAATTCGAAAGTTATTTTTCTCCAGGATCTTGGTGGGTAAGGGAAGCATAGAAATGGGGTAGAAGTTGCTACAAACGGTGTGATCGCCTGAGGGATGTTTCATTGGAGGAACGAAGAGCCCTTGTTTCTATGCTGTAGGCACTGAGGAACTGGAGAAAGACAAATTGTAGAGTTCTTCAAAAGCAGGACCGGCTGCACTGGGGACAAGGTATGTAAATGTTTGCATGATAAGGTCCAAGGAGGCAACATATTTGGTTAGATAAATAGTGCATATCTTTCTTATTATTGAAGGTATTCTTTTTCATAGGGATTTCGATCATCACATTCAAGATAATGCACCATAAAATCAAGGCGTTCCGTCAGCTACAGAGGGGTTATCTCTGTTTTTGTGAATGAACCTTGTCTAAAGTGCTGGGATGCCTTCGGGTAGCCATGCGCGGTACAAATACGTAATCATTCATTCATTCAACTTGTGACAAAGTGCTGGTGTTGCACCAGCGTGTACCACCCATTATTGGGGGGCTACTGAACCCCTCATTCAAGTAATGGATACACTGATTTGTACAGACAATTTTCCTGTATTGTTGAAGGGGAGAATTCATACCACCACTCACATGGCTCTTCCCTAAAGTCTCCTTAGGCTTGCCATTAGGTACTTTAGTTTAGTACGGGAGTTGTGGGGTGCTTTGTGTGTATGTGTAATTTTAAACATGTGTTGTGTGCTATCCCGGATCAAGATTGTTGTGCAGAATGCATAACGCACATAGGCTGCCTTTGTTCGTCCTTGTGGATGTGACACTCTGCATGTTACTCTCCCTGAGTAACAGTACCTGAGGTCACCTCCCTTTTACAGTGTCCTTGGCATCATCTACGGACCGTACAATCTTGTCGGCAAGAATCTGACTCCGCCTTTGTGAAGTACTGGACACATCGAAGGTCTACTTTTTGATTTCCTGTGGAAAGGGTGACTCTTCCCAATAGCACCCTGCACTTAACAAGGTCAGGTGTCTCCTTAAGAGGGTACCAGTAAGGAAGACAAAACACATCCATGGCAGTCTTATAGATCTTGACTGAAAATTAAGATGTATGCTGAAAAAGACGAGTAATGTACCAAACTTTCCATACCATCAGGGAAGGGAAAAGAGCCAAGCAATCCATTGGAAAATCTGGTGTCAAGAAGTACAAATCAAGAACAAAATAGGAGCAAATGGAGGTTGAAGTGACAAACAATAAAGGAGGGAATTCATAGCGAACTATTACTCTATAATGCCTCCTTAATATGTGATACAAACATGAACTGACATCACAGCAGAAGACTCAAATTAATTTTCAATTGGAAGCCTCATGCAGCAATTTCTGAACAGACCGCCATCTTGGAAAGAGCGCTTTAGAAGGCTAGGCCATGACCCTTTCTTCCAACACATGGACCCAGATTATCACAACTTTCCAGCAAAGCAGTGCAGCACCCAAAGCTGCTGAGCTGCACAGAGTTGCGTGAGAAGGAGAAAGCAGGAAAGCACTATATCTACAAAGAGATGCCTCTATCCTCTTCTCCCTAGGGCTGGCGCACAATAAGGCTGGCTTGTGCCACGCGCACACACCTCTACGCCCTAGTGCAAAGGTGTCTGCATGAGCCTAGCATAGGTTTTGTACAAAATACTATGCCTAGACAAACTTTAAAAATGGTCCCACTTTGGATATGGCCTATACAGTGCAGCACACATGCAAAGTGGGGAAAGTTTGGAGAAATTAAAGCATTTCTCCTTTTTAACGCTTTCTTTGAAGTGGCAATATTTTTGGGCGCAAAGCTGTGTCTCCCATTGTTAGTAGATAGAATTTTTCATCAAAAACCATAGGCGGTTGCATGGGACCAGCACCAAATGTTAGTTATCTGAGCCTTGCTGTCAACAAGGCATGCAAAAGAAGAATCTCAAGATTGATATCATATCTTTAGTGAAGAACTCTGTGCCTAACCATTGCCTACTGTTGCTGATGCTTCACACATGTCATGAAGCACCCCTCTAGGTGACTGCAATGAGGGAAACACCAGTCCAGTGTAGGCTGTGAGGACACCCAGTTATGCACCGAGCATGGCGCAGAGAAACATGCTGCCTCACTGTGCGATAAGCATTCTGTCATGTTAAAACTCACTGAGTAAAGCAAACTACTAGTATCGATATAACACCATTCTACATTCAGTTAGCCGTTTGATGCCAACCACCTCTCCCTGCACTTCAAAAAGCCCTAAAAGATGAAGGAATGTCCTGTAGATAAAGACAGGTTGGATTGGAGGAATATTTACAATTTGAAGGTACCTATCATTTTTATTGTACTTTCAGCCTTTGCTGTTGAAGGATGATGAATTTGGGCTCCCTTGAGCTAGTAAACTGTAATTCGTCAAGACCTCAATAAGGATATCTCTTTACCAGCCCAGAGTGATATGTTACATGAACATATCGTTTACCTCAAGGCCGAGAACCGCATCACTGCCAGAATATAGGAAACACAAATATCATATGGACAGAATATTGTGTCAAAAATATTGAGGACCAAAATTCGAAAAGGAAAGTGCAAATAGGTAAGTATAGATTTACAAATCCTAACTCCACGGCTGCGCACCTTGAAGATATATATATATTGTCAAGGTACATGTATGTGGAGTTATATATAGTAAAACTTTGCTTACCTAAAGAAACTTACCTTCTTATTATTTTTGTCCACGATATTCTTGGCACAATATTTTGTCCACACATTTTTTCTCCTTCATTTTTTTCTGCACACCCAAGATCCACATTTAGAACTACGGAAGAAGGCCTGCTGATGTGAACCCTGATAGAACAAAAGGAAGCTTCATATCCTGGTATGGAGTGGAGCAGACCAGGTGGAGAAAACATTGATTGCTGACTGCAGCCTACATTGCTTTGAGCGGTTTGGCAGCCTAGGAGTTCAAAGGTCTTAAAGCCCACTTCCAGAGACATCCTGCATCGTCCTGGTCGATTATTTTTTAGACAGTACATGCCAGTAACAAGCCCAAGTGGGACAAATGACACAATTAAACTGGAACCGTGGGCAGGAGGCTGGGAAGTGTCATGGTTGTAGCAGCGAGGAGGCAGCTTGATGGGACGACAGTAGTGACACAGACTGTTCTGATAAATGAAAGGACATCAGCAATAACATGGAGAGAATAGGAACATCCTTCTATAAAAATGAAGGTATTCTAAATACCATTCAGGTGGGGGATTGTACAAAGTATAAACTTGGAGAGATGGCTATGTTTTCTATGTGTAACTCAGACATTTTTCTATGAGATAACATTAATATTAAAAAATAATATTATTGCTATACCATTGGAAAACATGATTTAGACTTATGAGGAATAACGTTGTCTGAGGCAAACAATCAGGACACATAGGCACAGGAAAAGTTCATACTTTGAGAACAGGGACATCACAGATCAAAGTGAGCAACCACTGCTGCGTCTGGGAGAGCGATGCCGCCAATCATTAGTGTCTAAGATCACTCTTAAACTTCGGTTACTGGTGGAGCTTGTGTGGCCAATAAACGCCTGTCCATGTTTTTACTGATAAGTCCTTTATCTTGAAAGAGGCTGGATTCTCCTCCAAATTTGTGTCCTGCCGTGTGGAGAGTTTCTATCAAATTTTAAGCTTTTATTGTGTGGTGAGAATATTAACACACTAAAGGAGGCAATCAAGTTAGCATTTTGTAGTGGTAGATAATTATAACTGTACATGATCTTCCTATCATATGATTGAAAATGGTGTTAAAACCACTGTTGGTGAAAATGTGATGTCGCTATGCGCCACGCATAATCAAAATACGCCAATCAAGGATAACCAATCACAATAATAATTTACACAGAAAGCATACGCACTTTAGCACTGATCTGCAGTGGTATAGTGCCCTGAGTCCTATAGCCAACAACAACAGGTCAGGAAAAAATAGCAGGAAGAAGCAAAAAGTTTGGGGATAACCCTGCAAAAAGGGCCATTTCCAACAGGTGGTTGGAAGTGAAACCGGCCAGGCATTTCGGCTGCATTCCGGAGATGAGCAAGAATCGCCCTCTCCTGAGCCATTAAGTAAAACTAGCATTCCAGTAAGCGCAACAACGTTGGCCGATATGAATTTAATCACTGTCAGCCCGGATCTGTCCCAGCCAGATAATATTGGATCTGACAGCCCCAAGAAAGCAAAAGCAGTTACTAAAGAAGCAAAGCAGTTTTCCCTTTTTTTTTTTTTCACAACAATTTTATTAGCAGGATCGGGCAAAAAGTACGCGTGGCTCCCCACAGTCAGGAGAACACCACCAAGCATTGTGTCACATGTACAACATAAATCTAAGCGTCCAGCTAAATAGTCAAGAGAAAACAATTATAAGTGGAATACAGCTATGCCCTCCCCTGCCCCCGCCTAACCCAACTACCCAACCCTCCCATTCCCATTCCCGTGCCCCCCCACCCCCCCAACGCACGTGTGTAGAGATAGCTTCAGCGTGTAACCATAATGCGATATTCGTGGCGCAATGCAAGAACTTGCAAGTAACCTGCAACTAAAGATCTTCCTCCAGTTCTGCCGGTGGGTCTAGCATTAATCCTCTATATTCAGCCCATCCCTTCCATATCTTGTAATACTTGCGGGGGCAGCCACGTGCTTCAAAAATAGGTCGTTCCAGACCCATACAAAAGTCCATTCCAGCTTTCCAGGCACACAGGGGAGGAGCTCTCACATCTTTCCAAGCCCGGGCCAGGTCTCTTTTGGCCATTACCAATCCCAAGAGTAGCAAGTGACGTTTATAAGTGTTTCCACCAACCCCCTCAAGGACGTGAAGCAAGCCCAGCCGGTGAGTGCGAGGAAGAGTCCAGTGTAGTACCTCAGACAGGCAGTCCCACACACCCCTCCAGAAGCCCACCAATCTAGTTTTCCCTTTTTTTGAAGAAAAATGTACTCCACAACCCACTGCGAGCTCTGCCTTAAGTCTACAGCCCGATGTGGAGACCTCGGGGACTTGTCAATCTTTAGCAGCTCCACCACGTGCAAAGTCTGCCATAGCATATGTAGTGCCTGAAGTGGTTGCACAAGCGAAAATTTGTTCAAATACTGCACTTCTGCTGGGGCTGATATCTCACCAAGATGAGGATTCATCGCTGTTTACTGTCCAAAAGGAGCTTTGTTCAGGAAACAACATACCAGCACAAGTCTTAGTCCAGACGGTAGCCAATTCTACTCCCCCTGGTTCTTCTGTATATCTGCCGGCTAAATTAAAGACACAGTCTCAATTGGATTCACAGAAGGCAGCCTCATCAGAAGATACACTGTCAATGACTGAGCATATGGCCACTCCGCTACCTTATACCACGGACCCTTTTAGCCCCGTCCTTAGTCTGAATACTGAGTCAGCAAGTGAGGTCCAGATGACGGTCAAAGATATGTTAAATCTAATTTTAGAGGAAGTTCTGGAGTTGAAAAGAAGTCAGAGAGCTGAGCTCTCTTCTATACATCAGCGACTGGAGAAAATTGAGGATGTAATTTCATGTTTCCCTCTAAGACTTCAAGAAGCTGAGGCTCGGATCTCTACCCTTGATGATCAGATGGCGGTGGTAAAAGAAGAGGTTAAGGCGGCAATTAAAAGCAAGCAGGTACTCAAATCAATTGGATGAGCTGGAAAATTACACACAGAGATCCAATCTTCGAATAGTCGGAGTTCCGGAGGGGCTAGAGGGACTAGAGGGGGCCAATACAGTACAATGGGTCACCTCATTCATTAGGGAAAAAGTAATTCCAGAATTTGAAGGGGAACTGACTATTACTCAAGCGCATCGGGTACCTGCTCACCCCTTTCATAACTCTATGCTGCCACGCACAATTCTATTAAACTTTTCTGACTTTCGTATTAAAGAATGAATACTATCTAAAGCTATACAGCAAATACAGTTTTCAGTAAACAAAACAACAAAGTGCCGCATCTTCTCGGACATGTCTGCAGCGGCGGCACGTAGAAGGAAGGAATTTGTGAACATTTTACATCTGTTTAAAGCTAATGGAGCTCAGGCCTCTATTGCCCAACAGTCCAAATTGAAAGTTTTGTTGAAAGGCAAATTTTTCATGTTCTCAGACCTAGATGAAGCTCAGGAGCTATTGAAGGAAATTTCGCAGGATTATAAGGGGTGAATGAAAAGAAGAAAATGTGATGTCGCTAAAACCATATTTTGAATGTTGTCTGACAGCACATCAAAGAGGACTCCTAGTTGTTATACTATTGCTACAGGGTTATAATGGGACCCTGAAACAACAGTTCAGAGTTTGGAGGCCCCAGAGCAATTTTTCACCTCTTCAGATCAGAACATACGTTTTTGCTGTTCAGCATAAGACTGGAACCATTCATCCAGTGATGCACAGCTATGAGATAATCGCATCATTAATTTGGAACTGAGAGGAGAATTCTTGTCCAGCCTGACAGTTCAGTTTGTATCATTTTGCATATCATGGTGCATAGCAGAAAAAGAGAGAGGCATGAAGCTGAGAATATGCTTTAAAAAGGTCAGAGTTCACCCTAGAAGTCAGAGGACAAGAGCTTGAAAAGATAGAGCAAGACCAGAATGTTTCCAATGACCTGAAAAAAAAAGAGTTAAAACTGGTGAGAAGCCTCCTGCGGAGCCACTTGAATTGGGGTAGCATAATTGTGAGTTAAATACTACAGAGAGATACAACTGATTCAAAACACTGCTGGTATTTATAACCTACAAAAGTTCTGCCATCGGGGCAAAAAGTAATGGTTTGGCGCCCTGCCACTCTTCATTGTCACCTATGGAGAATGGAGTAAAGAAAATCAGAGAACCCTGCCCCTCTGGTATAGTTGTGGTCCTTCTAGAGGATCCTTCGATTAAAAAATCGGGTGATAATTGACAATATCAGAGCCAAACACACATATATTTCATTGAATTTATTTTATTTGTAATTTATTTTTGAAAAATGTTTTTAATTTTTTTTATCATTCTATATATAAATGCGCACAGGTGTATTCTTTTTAGATTCAAAGTATTCAGTATAAACAAAAGATACACCTAACATATATAAAAAAGACAGAGATATAATTTCAATATCTATATCTGTAAAAGTCCCTTACCCCAAAATACAACATTCTCGCTGAACATTCATAGTATCTACACAATCTAGCATACACAGTCATACAACCAACCATACTTCAAAACATCAAGGGTACATCAGTTTCTTGAAGGCGTCACCAGAGTAAAAAAGCTGGGCAGACCGAGGATAAACACAGTTATCCACAAATTGATGTTGTGCTGCCACAAGCTTAGAATACACCGACGCGCGTTTCAGTGTAGGGCCAATTTATGGCCACACCTTCATCAGGGCGACAGGTTGGGGGACAAAAACACCGATTTAAAAATGGCTTATCATCACTCTACGGGGGGGCTGGGCACACCATGGTTGACGTTCTATACGACTTCTTATTTCCTATTCCACAGTAGACTTTTCTGAGGAATGTGCTCATAAGCTCCTAAGTTGGTAGGGTCACGTGTTTCTACACTTCTTATCTCTCCGAAGGGTGGAATGAATCCGGGGGAGTCAGAGAGCTCAGATATGCAGGAAAACTTCACATTGAATAGCGTTTGGTAAAGGAATCTTAAAACTATCAGATGTCCACGACTAGATTCGATCTATCGTTTCTGTTGTTTCGTGCGTGGAGATCTAGTAGAACTCATGCTGCCGGTTTCGTAATATATGGTGAAAAAGACTTCAACAGGGACGCGAATGGCGTCAAGGATACGACCACTGTTAAATGTAGAAGACAAGTATAGATACCCGGCATAGGCGTGAGTCAAAAATAAAGAGCAGTTTATCGAGGTTCCCGCAGCACGTTCTGCCCCTATGGGGAATGGAACAGATTGTTAGGCTGCACATATGTCTTAAGTAATGAGGTGACCACTTCTTCAGGGACTTTAAAGGATTTAGATACTTTTAGAACTAGGTGTTTGCTCACAGGTCCAATGGGGTGAAAGATAGGCTTCTTAAGGAGTGGGAAATCCACAGTCTTAATTATATGTTTGAGGTTAAGTTTGACTTCAAGTGAGTAATTGAGAAGCTGTGACAGTTGTGGGGGTGTCACTCTCTATCACTAAGAGATACTGCTCCGCCCATTTATATCCCTCTCATGTTGGGTGTAAAACCTTCATGCTACTCTGTTGACATGTTGCCACTTAAGACTTATGTGCTTATTTTCTAAGGCTGCATTTGATGGTTCTTGGAATGTTACCCTCTACTTTTCCTGCACTGGTCAGTCTACATGTGCTTTAGGCAGACTTGGCTTTACATGTTTGTATTGCTAATTAACTATTTAACAGCAACATTTCCATAAGTTTCATATTGAACATGTTTTTGTACATTCATGTGACTTTTTATATGTAAAGATATTTGTCTCAGAGTGGCTTTGTAAATAAATGGCAACATGTTATCTTTTCTGATTTTAGGGTAAAACCAATTTTTATTGCCCAGCTCTGAATGAAGATGGCGCATGTTGTGGGAAGGAACTGAAACTTGACCTTATCCAGAATGCCGCGATGAACATTGAGGAGGGACTTAAGAGACTCCGAGACTTTGAAGAAAAATTGGCTACAGTGGCAGCCAAACAGTGTTGTCAGTATAAAGAGGTGAGTGTTTTTAATGCTCAGGGCAAAGCACTGGCCCACAAAATCTAAGGCCCCCCAACTTATACTGTGCCCAAGGCCGACAGCGCCACTGGAAAATAAATAAGTCATGTAACTTGTCGTCCTATATTTGTCTTCAATGATATATAGGTAATCTTATCCTCTTAGACGATTAATGTTTTGTAAGGATGTGTGAAGTATGTGTGCCTAGTCACAGATACCTAAGGCTGTTGCACATCTCCTGTTTATCCTATAATGGTAGTGTTATTGTTACATAGCTTCGGGCAGTGGCTCTTTACCTTCTGACTTCTGTAAACCCCTACTTTTTCATTATTTGAAACTGGGGACCGCAACTGAATCATTATTGGAATCTGGGGTCCGGCCTAAGCGTTTTCGATGATTTGAATCGTAAAACAATACACAGTTTACAGAAACAAGCATTCATCAAACAAATGATACAATATTTAATTTAATTCGAAAATATATATAAAAAAATTATAATAGGAAGGTTGGCGCTTTTCTAAATTCAATTGAAGCAACTCATCATCCATATGATATTCTGTTTAAAGCACTGCCACTGCTCTCACATATCTATCTGAGGACAGTAGCTTATTTTTTAGCCTCCAATTTTAAAGTCCTTCGGATTTACAGAACATTTCAAAATTTTCAGTTGTACATTTTGCGTCTTTATTTATATACACTTTATTAATCTGTTAATATTATTCAATTTTTTAAGCATACATGGACCCTCTGAGTAGGCTTTGCGGCCCCCCAGGAGTTCCTGGACCACAGGTTAGGAAACAATGGCCACGGGATAGTCAGAGAAATTAAATACCCCCCTCTTGCCTATAACCCAGTGGCACCGAGTGAGCAAGCACGTAGATTGGGATTAGTGTCGCTAGTAAAACAGATAAAAATGTTTAGGATTTTAAAATATATTATATTCCATGGGAGCCTCCAATCCTTGTATAAAGGCATACCTCTAATTTTCTTCTTACAGGCCACTTGTGATGTCTCTAGTCACCCGTAATAGAGAATGAGTTGTGAAGTCTCAGGGGCATATTTATAAACAATTCACGCTGCACAACAAGTCACCATGCTGCGCAGCATGATAGGAAAAGGGCAGGAATGCGCCGTAATTAACAATATACGTTGCTTTCCTGTCATTTCCCAACGTTACTGCACATTGTGCTTCCTACCAACAACGCAGGCACCTTTGCTCCATGGTGCAAGGGTGTCTGTGTTGTAAGCGGGATTGTTTTTATGAAGGAAGTGAAACCTTTCTGCACAAAAAAATCCCTGAGGCATTTTTCTCTTTCTATGCCTGCTGCAGAGTGCATCACACATAGAAGGAGGAAAAAATGAGGGCTTTTCATTATAAATATGGGCCCCTTGTACGCATTACTCCCATGTAACATCCATGGAACCTGACACTTTCCCAGATTTACAACATTTCACAAAGCTGGGATTGCGTCAGAATCCTTCGCTTCTCCAGAAGAGGCGTAGAAGTTGCGCAACGAGGAGAAATACTTTTATTTCTCCTTGTTTTTTCCTCTTTCTATGCGTGTTGCATAGAAAGAGGAAAATGCCATCAGTGATTGTTTTTATGCAGGAAGATATTCTTTCCTGCACAAAAACAATTATCCCCGCAACGCAAACACCCTTGCAACATGACACAAGGGTGCCTGTGCTGGCTCATGGCAGCCAATTGTGCGCCAGTGCAGGGGGAAGCACACTTTGTGTTGTATTGTTGTTAATACAACTCATCCCTGTGCTTTTAAAATTACGCAGCCCGGTGCAGCAGAATGGCTTGCGGCGCCGTGCTGCGTCATTATGTAGTAAATGAGGCCCTTAATGTCTACTGCATAAATAATAATTACAGATGCAGTTTAAAGAAAGAAAACAACAACTGGCGTTTCCTTTTTCCAATATATTTTTTTAAACAAACAGTGAGGAGCAGAAAGGAGATATGTTTGTCAATATGTATATTTCTTTGCACACTTAGGCCCAGATCTACTACAGTTTTGAGTGGTCGCTAACGGAAAATCAGATTGTTTGCGATGGCAAAAAAGGGCTAAAGCATACACAAACCCTATTTTGCAAGTCGATAACTTATTACCGATTCCCAAAATAGGGTTTGTGAGTCGCTATTAGGAAAGGTTGTGCCAAGGGCATCTCTTTTCATTAGGGAGTTGTAGGGGAATATAAGATTATTTTGCGACCGCAAATGCGGTCACTACACAATTGCAATTCGAAATTGGTGGTAAGCCAATTGCAAATGGGAAGGGGTCCAAAGGGAACCTCTTCCTCTTTGTGCTTGGCAGGGAAAATATTTTTAAGAGCAGGCAGTGGTCCCACAGACCACTGCCTGCCATTAAAAAATGAAAAGAAAACTTTTCATTTTTTTCTTATAAATACATCCTATATACCTTTAAGGAAAATGGGCTGCATTTCAAAAAAGAAAATGTTGTTTTGTTTAAAAAGCAAACACAGACATGGTGGTCTGCTGTCTCCAGAGGCCACCATCCCTGTGAACATAGCCCATGCCCTATGGGTCGCAAATTGCGACCTGCCTTATGAATTTTGATGAGGCAGGTCATTTGTGACCCCATTGGGAATCCCTAAATGTGTTTGAGACACATTAGTACATTCCATTTTGCGAGTCGCAAGAAAACACAATTTGCAACCCGCAAAACAGAATGGTCGTGCATCTGGTCCTAAGTTGTTTTTATTTTTTTATTTTATATCTTTATTGGCATTTGAGATACAATACAAAACCAATATGGATAGCCTCAGGACCATACCATTAGAAACATCAACATGTGTGTACATAGGATTAAGTGGACAAGGTACATTTATGCATAAGCTTTGACAAGCTAAAACAGAGTTTGGACCCTACATCCTGGAGTTTTCTCTTACTGTACTGCTTCCCCCATGGGATTTTATATCTTGACCTATATCTTCGAGATTTCAAAAAGCAAACCTATATTGAAAGTCGAAACAACCCATCCCCCACCCACAACTAAAACATATCCTCCCTCCCATGTCTCTCTACTGTGTCTCCCCCCGCACCCCTGGTGGTCCACGTTGGAGCACTATCTAGTGTCTTCCCCTTCTCCTGGTTATCACCTGGCCCGCTACCAGTCCTTTCGTTCCCCGCGACCTCCTCTTGTGTCGCACTATCGGCCCCCTCATTTGTCAACTCTCTCAGCATTGCTCTCCGTGCCTGTAGGTCATCCTCTAACTTTTCATCACGTCTGGTTTGTTGCATACGAATAACTTTGGTTGTCCCCCATTCTTTCATGTCTCTGACTCAATGCAGTATTTTGGGCGGTCTGCCGCTGAGCCACAAAATGTCTATCCTGCGTTTCGCTAGTACCAATCCCAGGAGGACACATTTCCTACTCAATTTTTTATTCTTAGGTCGAGGCAAAAGACCCAACAACACCACCCGAATTTCCTTTTGTATCTCCCACCCCGTCACTCCCCACAACGCGTTCAAGATGTCAGTCCAGTATGAGTGAAGTTCTGGACATAGCCAGATCATGTGGATGAATGTAGCCTCCGCTTCTCCGCATATCGCTCTCCGGATACATCCGGTGTAACCTCTTGGGAGTCAGGTATGTCTGGTGTATGTAATTAAACTGGATCAACTTGAATCTTGCATTCGCGCTGACCTGCTTGACCCCTTCATCAATTCTAGTCCAGTCCCTCTCTGTGATGGGGTCACCCTTCAGAACCTCTCTGTTTGCCTGGATTGATAGTACCTTGACTGCCCTGTCATCCCGAAGTGCCCGGTATAGGGGTTGAATTAATCTACAGCCTTTGGCCATCATGATCAGAGTCTGCAACCCATTAGACATGGGGAAGGGGGGGTCTACAGGGAACATGGGCCACAGCTCTCTAGCCACCTGGGCTATTTTCGCTCATTGTAGGAACTGTCCAGGGCCCAGCGCAAAGGTTTCCGTCGCCTGCTCGGTGCGCTACATACTGTTTGTTCTCATATAAGTCCCCCATGGTCAGGCGCCCCCCCTCTAGCCATTTGGGCACAGACATAGATGCAGAAATCTGGCAAAAGGGTCGAACCACCCACAGAGGCATATCAGGGGCATAAGGCGCTCTTCTTAGCACTCTACGGACTACCATTTCCCATATCTCCACATGCCGACAATATAGGGGCTCGTCAAGGGTATCCGTGCTCCAAGCAATAATAATTCGGGTAGTGCGCTGTCTCCACAGATCCCCGCCAATAGGGCCTTTCCCAATTTTCGTCTCTGTCTAGCCAATGTACTGCATGTTGCAACTGTGAAGCTGCATAATACAATTCCAGAAATGGAACCTCCAACCCACCGTTCTGCCAGGTTCTTTGCAGAGTGACCAGTCCGACCCGCTTGAGTTTGGGTCCCCACAATAAATCTGTCAGTAGCCTGTCTAACGTAATAAAGAAGTGTTGGGAATCCTGAAAAGGGAGTGCTGCATCGTGTAAAGGCATCTGGGCAGACCCACCATTTTAGTCAACGCAATCCTCCCCATGAGAGATAATGGCCACTCTCGCCAAAAGCGCACTGACCCCCGCAAACCCTCAATTACTTTCCCATTGTTAAGCGCAAAATAGTCCTCGGCCATCTCCGCCAGTTGAACCCCTAGATACTGTGATGCGGTCCTTACCTATGGGAGCCCCACCTCTGGCAGTCCCACGTCTGGGAGCGACGCTAGCGTCCATGTTGGGATTACTTTAGAGTTCCCTGTGTTAATCCGCAGCCCTGACACGTGTCTGAATCTCTCCAGGGCGCTCAACAATGTCAGTATCGCCCGGACAGGATTTCGGACATATACCAAGGTGTTGTCCGCATACATGGATACCACGTGTTTAGTCTCTCCAAGCGGGATCCCAAAGGCCTCCATCTCTTTCCGTAGGCCTGCCGCTAGGGGTTCCATGGCCGTAGCAAAAAGGAGCGGTAACAATGGGCATCCTTGTGAAGAGTTGGCCTGGTATATAAAGTCCACTATTCTAGTGGGCACCTTGCACCAGTCCAAACGACCCTTATTGATGGTAGGTTGTAAAGTCAACCTTATAGAAAGCTATCCTAGTGGTAGCTGTGGAGAGCAGCCTTCAAGTTAAGACTTAGAGGCGAGTTAAGCAAGTTGTTTTACCAATTTTAATCTCTTGAATGACCAAATGAAAGCACACCGCACAAGGTATATATCAAATATATATGTATTTAATCTAAACACAACCCCTCTGGTCTCTTTATGAGGTCAGAGGTAAAAGTACAATACAACTAACTTAATTAGCATACGATAAGTTGCATAGTATAAGTTATGCCCTAGGGGCCTCACAAACCATATACTAAAATAGTGGTATTAGAACCACGTGAGAGTTAGAAAGCAGGCCTAGGGCCTGTAGAACTGCTGGGGCTACCTAGAATCACTAAAGGTTAGGATGTAGGAGTCCCACGGGGGACAGGTGCAGTGTCTAAACACAGCCGCGGATCACTATTGACTTTCTATGGAGAACGAACAAGTTACAATTTTAAAGATTAAGGGCACTTCTAGGTGAACTACGATGGAACCTTTTTAGACTAGGACACTTCGAGAGTCAAGACCCGGAATACTCGTGTTACCTCACCCAGGGAAGCTGGGTGCATAGGTGTCTTTTGGTGTCGGGTTTCGTCGTTGATTCCAATGGAAAGCTGCGAAATAATGCTGCAGTCGACCAGAGGAAAAGTGTCCGGGTGAATCCAAGGGTGGATCGGAGATGTGAAGAACCTGAACGCAGAAGGGACAGAGTCTGGGTCACTAGCCAGGGACCAGGATGGCGAAGAGAAGATGCCAGCTGATGTCGGGTGATTTCAGGTGAAAGAGGTGAAGCTTGTCTCTTCAGCCAAGAGGACCAAGAGGCGTCGACGATGATCAGGAGCTGGATTCGAGCTGTCCCATGAAGGATCTAGTTGACTGCGGTTTCGGAATCTGGATTGGACCCAACAAGTCTTGGCAACGGCAACCCACGCAAGATGTCGAGATTGGCTTTGATGCAGACCAGCAAGATCTGAGGGTCTCCTTATTTGGAGAGGAGTGAGAGCACGTCTGGAGCAACCAAGAAAGCTCAAGAAATCAAAGATGGCCCTTCGTGGGAGCTCGCTAGCCAACAGACTAGGAACCGCGAAGGGGCCTTGAGCGGAAATGCACAAAGCGGGCCCGCGGGACACTCGTGGAGTGTAGGCCTCTGAGCTTCAGTGCAAAAGGTGCTTGGGGCAGGGGCTTCAAATACCCCAATTCACAACTTCGGAGTACCTCGGGAAGTAGGTGTAGTTGCAAAAATGCAGGATGTCCAGGAGTTCCGGTCCCAAGTCTCTCATGTCCGCCACAGGTCTCAGCTTTCCTGGGAGCGCAGGTCAGCATCAGAGATGTCTGGAAGTCCATGTTCTGTGTCGCAGATTCTTCGGGATCCGGCTGGAGCCTCGAAAATGCAGACCGGCAAAGATGCTGTTGGTGCCTGTTTGGACAGCTTGGTCACTCCTTGACCACAAGGGAGATTTCTTCCGTCTTCCAGTCAAAATGGAATGTCGAAGGTCAAAGATTTATGCATCAGAGTTTCATCCAGAGTAATCTAAAGTCTCAGGGACTGGGCTCCTATTCTTATAGCCAGTTTAGGGGTTGGACTAACTCTAGGGTCCCACCTATGGGAGGACCTGGGGAGGGGGTGGTTACACCCCTTCCCCTTTGTCCAGTTTTGTGCCAGAGCTGGGGCAGAGTGCCCCAGCAACCGGTTTGAACTGGGAAATGCATGGAGCACCTTGTGTGCCCCAGGCAGTGTCTGAAAAGCATTCACTGAATGCAACCTACCCTGCCCCAATACACTAAAGCCTGTCTGGGGAGGTGCTGGCACCTCCCTGGACAGGAAACCTATTGTCCAGGCCTCCCCTGCCGGAGTTTCGTCCAGGAACAGGAGGGCAGACTCGTGTCTGTGGCAGCAGCATCCATTTTGTGATGCTGGGGCTCTGTTTAACTTTAATCGGGTGTACCAGTAGCTACATGTCTTCTCCCTCTAGAAGGGTGGAATGGCCGGGGTGGGGGGGTAGTATTCCAAAGTGTTTGACACCTTACACGACATGTTTTTTTTAACACAATTTTTATTGCAGTTGGCATAGCATACACAGCTTATTGTTGCCTACAACCCTGAGGCCGGCAGCGTGACATTTGCAAGAAAATAGAATGGTACACGGCCTTCGTGCCGACATCCCAGGGGCTCGGCGGCGAGTAAGTGATAGGATATAATGCTATGACCAGGAACGTGAACGTACGAAATGCGAGTTAACTGATTGCCATTTTCTTGTGTTTTTTTTTTTTTAAACAAAAAAAAAAGGCGGTTTTAGAACATAAGTATAGAATGAAAAAGAAAAGCAGAGTCAAATAAGAGTCACAGTTAGTGCAGTATACAGGAATCAATACCCAATTCAGACATATCACAAATTAGCGCAGCACCCGACCCACGGGTCCACTACGTAACATAGCTAATTCTGCCGTAGGAGATTCACAGAGCTCACCTCTATAGGCATTCCAATGACCCCACTTCTTGTCCCAAACCCTGGGGCAGCCCCGAACCTTATACACTGTCTTTTCTGCTATCATGCATCTGTCCATCTCGGCCACCCAACCCACCAGCAGCGGCCCGTCCTGGGAACCCCACTTCATTGCAATGGAATGCTTAGCCAACAGAAAACCCAGTGCTGCCCAGTGTAGTTCCTGATCATTAAGGTCATTGGCTCCCCAGATATCGAGAATACAAGGCCTAGGCAATGGTGAGAGTGGCTTACCTAAGGAGTCACTCATTTTTCTGACAATGCTACTCCAAAACTGTTGCATCCTCGGGCAGTCCCACAATATATGAAAAAAGGTGCCAGGTAAACCACAGCCTCGCAGGCACAGCGGATCGGGGCGTCACCCAAGTTTTGCCAGGGTGGGAGCGGACATGTATGCCCTATGCAAAATCTTCAGTTGTATCAATCGGAGCCGGTGGCAGATAGCTGATTTTCTAGGGGACATTAGGGCCGAACGCCAGTCCTCCTCATCTAATGGGCCCAATTCCGCTTCCCATTTGGTCCGCAGCACCTGGAAGGAGTTGGGAAGAT
Source organism: Lissotriton helveticus (assembly GCF_964261635.1). NCBI lineage: Eukaryota > Metazoa > Chordata > Amphibia > Caudata > Salamandridae > Lissotriton > Lissotriton helveticus. Next base: position 528,742,099 of record NC_136072.1, read on the forward strand.
TATTACATAGTTTTCGATAGGTGTAGGAGATGGCCTTCTCGGGGAGGGGTTCAGATAGTAATCTGTCCTCCAGGGGGGAGACAATCTGAATGGAGGAGAGGTCAGGAATGGCGGTCCGGATAGCGTGTGTGATTTGTAGGTATCGAAAGAATTCTGTGGATGCAAGGGAATATTTAGTCTGGAGAGCGCTAAAAGACAAGATGGCACCCTTTTGAACAAGGTCCCCCACCTCCTAAATCCCTATCACGTCCCACTTGTCAAATCCCTGGAAGAAGCAGAGGGAGCCTGGGCGCTGCGATGACCACAGGGGGCAGCTTTAGTGAGCGTGTCCGCCCAACCCAAACACGTGTTGGCTCTATGCCACAGTGCAACCGTGTGGGCCATGGGACCAACATATCTACCTTTAGTGGGTTTACTGTAAAGTAGCCCCTAGATATCCTTCACGTCCTGTTTGGCTTTTGTCGAGGAGGAAGGCCGGATTGAGCGGCGAGCCATGTATCCAGTGATTAACAGCCACCAATTGCGACGCCCAATAGTAGAGGCGGAGATTGGGTAGGGCAATGCCGCCATCGTACCAGCCCTGGAAAAGTTTACACAGGGCAATCCGAGCGGCTTTTCCATCCCATAGTAAGAGACGGAGTTCGCTTTCCACCATTCGGAAATAGGAGTCTGGGATCAAGAAGGGACAGTTCTGCAGGACATACAGGAAGCGCGGGACCGCCAGCATTTTGAAAAGCGCCGCCCTACCCGGAAGGGAGAGCGGGAGGGAGCGCCAATGGGTGACGTCGCTACGAAGCCTGCGCAGGGGGCCCAACAAATTATGTTTGTGAAAGATCTTCAAGTCAGGTGTGACATAGATACCGAGGTATTTGAAACCGTCCGTGGCCATCGCGATGGAAAACCCTCGGGGTAGCCGGGGAGGGGGGCCATGTAACATATATAGTGTAGATTTAGTCCAATTGATCGAATAGCCCGAGTATTTCCCTACACAACATGTTTTGATAAAGCCAAACCAAAGTTAGCATTAACCTGGAGGATTATAATGCACTTAAGAGAATATGGTATGGCTGTATTATAGAAGAGCTATAAGGAGATGGTTCAGAAAGCTGCAGAGGGGCTCAGCTCATGCTAGGGCACCCTCTCACACAAAACCAAGCACTCTGCCTCCAGGATTGTCGAGGCCTGCCATAGGAGTGACTTATAGGTTAATATGTGTCTATATATATATATATATATATATAGATATAGATATAGGTATACTATATCTAAGTAAGGGGTGATTACACCACCTTACCCAGGCTGCAATTGCAAACCTGTGGTGTCAGTTTGGAAGGCTAACCAGGAGTGGCACATTACATACTGCAGCCCCTGGTAGGCCTAGGGTGCACCTATGCCCTGGGTACCTAAGGTACCATATACAGGGGCTCACAAGGGTGACCCAGTAGCCAATCTGGTATGTACCTAAGGTACATGGAATCCATTTTATAGAGAAAGCAGATAGACTGGGGCCCTGAATAGCAGGATCCCAGTTCAACTAAGTCGAAAACCAGCAAAACACCAGGCAAAAAGTGGGGGTAACCATGTAGTCAGATTTCCACCTTCCTACAATCCTTGTCTCGGGCCACATTGTAGACGAAAGGCCCGCGACACCAATCTCCCCATTCTAATCCTAGCACTGGGCTCTGAATATAATAACTGTACCCATTTCAAGAATTGTGTCCCCACGCCCATTGACGGAGGACCTCCCATAAATACACCCACCCAACCAAGTTGAACGCTTGTTCGATATCTAACAGCACCAGGGCACAGTCTTCCCGATTCGGCACTAGTGAGTGCCAAACTTGGGCCAGCCGCCTCAAATTGTGGGCCATGGTGAATTTGGGGATGAATCCGGCTTGAAGGATTAGATATTGCATATCCAGTTGCAGTCTAGTAGCCATGATGCCGCTAAGAACTTTCATATTGATGTTTAATAAGGAGATGGGTCTGTATGATCCCGGGAGTTGGATGTCCCTATCCGCCTTGGGGATCATAACCACCATGGTTTCATTCATGGATGGTGGGAGCGCACAGGTTTGGAATGCATTGTTATATACCTCAAGGAGGCGGTCCGCTAGGATATGTGCAAACTTCTTATAAAACTCGGCCGGTAGGCCATCACTCCCTGGGCTCTTTGCAGATTTCAGGGACTTAATACTCGCTAGGATTTCTTCTTTCGAGACCGGCTCATCCCGCAATTTACTGGTCTCAATATCTAAACATGGTAAATTCAGCGTGGTATGAAGCCCCTTCAAATAGTCCAGATCTGGCGTAGGGCACACCCGTGTATACTCCAGCCATCTGATCCGCTAGTCTATCCAAAATTCTTTGCTGGCTACACACTGTGCAGCCGTCCACCATCTTCATCTGCATGATGGGGGACACCAGCGTCTCATTACAAATGAATCTGGCAAGAGGCGCCCCAGATTGATCGCCCTCCGCGTGTAATCGCTGTTGGTACGCAGTATAATGACATTTTTCAAGTCTGCAGAGCGCCGCCAGTAGGTCCTCTTATACGTCCCGCCACCCATTCAATCGATTGGGAGCCGTGGGTAACACCACTTCTAACTTGGCTAACCTCCTCTCTAGGACCTTAATGTCCCTCTCAAGCTGCTGTCGGGCCCCGTAGGTCCCCCCGAGACAAAACCCCCCAGACCACCACCATCATTGCCTCCCACTCCACACCCCTTCAGGACGCCGAGCCCCAGTTCGTCTCAAAGAAATTAGAGATGTCTTCTTCCAGTTTCCCGGCAAAATGTGGATTAGTCAGTGCCTCAGTCGGAAGCCTCCACGTGGTGATTGCCTCCCTGGGCCTAGTAGTACCCAAGGTCAGGAGCATTGGGGAATGGTCCGAGATATGCCTCGGGAGGTACACTATCTCCTTGACTCTGAGCATAAGAGACGACGACAAGAGGAATTGATCTAACCTGCTAAATGTATTGGCTGCAGGGGTGTGGCAGGAGAATGTCCTAATGTCCGGGTGTCTAACCCGCCATGCGTCCACGAGTCCCAGTTCCCTCATCTCGCCCATCAAGGTCCCAGTCATACCAGGCTTAGTGTTCGCCCAAGAGGGTTTACGGTCCAGCATCCCATCTATCAAACAATTAACATCCTCCAATAGGGCAATGTCCCCACCCAGAAAGGGGGTCGCTGCCATCATCACTTCGTAAAAAAAATTGTGGGCATCTGAGTTAGGAGCGTACACATTTATAAGACATATCTCTTGCCCGCCAATTCTTCCGTGTAAGATCACATAACATCCCTCAGGATCAAGCACATGGTGCATATGTTGGAAGGCGGTCCCCGGGGCCACCCATATTAGCACCCGTGCAAATCCAGAGAACGAAGTTGCATAAAGTTGCCCTCACCATCTACACCGGATATAGGGTAATGTGTCACCCCAGACATGTGTCTCCTACATCCTGCTATGGCTATTTTGCAGGGCCGTAAGTAGGAGTGCACTTGTCTATGTTTTTCAAGCATTGCCATCCCCCGGACATTCCAGGTGAGGAACTTCGTCAGGGAGGGGGCCATAAGATCGAGTAGGTGGTGTCACAATTCCGTTCCCATCCCACCATTTCAATGTTAGGCGTAGCATACTGTGAGAAATTACCACTCAGACATGGATCCCTGAAACTTCCCCGAAAACCACTTAAAACAGTTTGAAACCCCAGAACCTCCCCCCACCCACTGGGCTGTGCATCAGAACCATCCCTCCCACCGTCGTAGAGAGTGAACACTTCCATCCTCCGCCCTCAACTGCCCCCCTCCAATTTCTCCAGCAGCACTTTCATGCCCTGCAACAATACCCATAAATGCATTACACAGAATGAAACTTTTATGATAAAGCATTGGACAATACCTTCTGCACCTGTGCAATGCAAGTGACTGGCCCCTCGCCGGGGCTCGGGCCCTGGTTGTTTATTGGAAAAATAGAACCTCTCAGCATTTTGTACACATTTTGACTCTCAGCATTAATTTAATCTCACTTACATTAATCTGATATCTTTTTGCAACAAATGACTAACTACTTATTTTTCATTTCAATGCATTTTATTGAGTTTTTCGACAAAGAAGTACAGCAAGTGAGAAAAAGATAAAAAAGATATCCGGAACACCCCATAATAAAGGGGGGTACTATGTGAACAAATCTGAGCCACATGTGAGCATGCAATATAACAGACGATGAAGGTTGGCCCATTAAAGAGGTTCATGAATATTCATCACAGCATAAACAGTTTGAGTTATGATAATTAAACTTGATATCTGATGGCATATCTGAAAAAACCTTTGAGCTAGATACAAGACTGCGAGGAAGCCCCCAGAAAACATAGAAAGACGTATATTCAAGAGTCAAAGGGAGCTAGAGGGTGGGGTCAATGGGGGAGTGAGGAGAATGAGGGAGAAAAAGGTGACGTGGAGGCAATTATCAGTAAAGCGCTAGCAACAGAGATGTTAACGTCTGTAGACATACAGACTTAAACCAGTAGCCTAGGGAGGTGGAAGGCTATATGTCAGTTTCTGTGTCTAGAAATCTATCAAGACGATGCCAGGTGTTAGTGATTCCCTTGCTGGAAGCCTGAATAGGGCATGCGATATACGAATGTTCTGTGGTAGGTAACCCATACTCACCATGTATGGAAAGAAATTAGGTTTTCAGCTATCTAATCAAGCAAAATCTATTTTACTACAATACTTATCAGAAGTTCTAATCATGTATACACTATACGAATCAATAAAAGGTAGATTGTTGAAACCAGAGGGCCCAATATACTGTTGGAAAATCCAGTAAAATGACTTGATTGAAAATGTTTTAGAGTCGTTTCGTCACAGTGTCCCAGAAGGGTTGAAGAAGCCTACAGCCAACACAAGATGAGGTCATGTTTCTTACAGTTCCAACATAAACTAGAGTCAGATAATTTGAGTTTGGGAAGTCTACAGGCCAGTCTATAAGTTGACAATTATGCTAGATGTGAAGTGTGAACAAATTGGATTGTGTGATAGAAGTTATAATTGTGTGGTGTAGCTCAATAGCGGAAATGTTAATACACAATCCCTCTTTGGGAGCTTCCTTATCAGCCGCTGAAATATTTGTCCCACTTGGCAGGTGGATGTAAGTACGGTTTGATTGCGTGAGAAATTGCATATTTGTATAGCTTAGAGGTGGTGTGGCCTAAAGAAACCCATCTTACTAACAGTTGATCTATGTCAGGGTCTCTGAGCGGACCAATTTTTGTCAACTTTGCCTTTAACTTCAGGAAAGTTTAGACATCCATATTGAACATATGTTTAGAAAGCTGAAGTTCCTCAAATGATAGTGGTCTTGGGCCATTGTATAAATCTGTGGCTAGGGAGATACATTTCTCAGCCCAAAGCAGCTCATTAACATGTGTAGGATCAATTACAATTTCTTTACACTTCCATAGAGGTAACAGGGTGGAATTATATGTAAGCAGGAGAATTGATGTGATGGTATCTTTAAGAATTTGTTGGGAATGTAAGTGGCGAAATGAGGGATTGTAAAAAAGTGTGAATAAGTGGTAGGGGCAGCTAATTCTCCTTCCACCCAATACCAAGGCAGTTGGGATTCGTTATTATCTATAACTCATCTTGCTCCTTGTGTCTCAAAGAAGGCATTTTGCTAATAGAACCAATTGGGAAGGTTACATCCACCATTTCTTTTCTGAAAAGTCAGGTTTTATTGTAGGAGATTCTGGCCTTTTTAGTCTTCCAAAGAATATAGGACATAATTGTTTTTAACTGCAAAGAAATTATGTTCCGAGAGGCGTAAAGGTAACATACTAGAGATGAAGGAAATTAATGGGGTAATCATCATTTTTGTGTATTCAAGTCTGCCCCCAAAATTAGATGTTTTTGGGACACCAAGCATCTGGTAGATCCCTAATTTTGTCTGAGGTTTTCAATTTGTCGTATCTTAGTGAAGAAAGGAGGTCATTGTAAAACCACACCCCAATATATTTAATAATTTTGGTTTGCCTGAGTAGTCCGGAGTCACCTAAGCATGAAGGGAGAGAGTGTACATTTAGAGGGAGGACTTTAGTTTTATCCCTAATTAGGCAGTAGCCAGGAATTGTCGAAAAACATCAGATGCAATCAGAAGTGCAAAGATGGCTGAGTTTGCTTTCTCAGAAAAGACACAAATATTGTCTGCATAAGCCGTCATTTTGAGTTGGAATGATTTGAAGCAAACACCCTTAATGGCCTCAGAACTGTTAATCAATTGCAGAATGAGGTCAGTTGCGAACATAGATAATAATGGGGAGCGAAAGGGCAACCTTGTCTGGTGCCTTGATGAAGGAGGTAGATGTTGAAAAGGCAGCTATTGACTAGGACTCTAACTCCCGGGCAGGTGTAAAAGGCCATGACTTTCCGTCCAAAGCCAGGGCCCAAGTTTTGGTAATGCTGAATCACCTCAAAGTAGGTCCAAATCCAAAAGAGATAGGTCTGCCCTATATATTTCAATTTAAAGGCTCATGAAGAGTCCAACCATAGTAACTCGCACAACTTTGAGCTCACTGGTGGTCGCGGCCATCACATTTAAATTCTCCACACAGCTTCAGAATAAATATATATTTTTATTTTCATTTTTCAAAGTATAAAAGTGATTTCAAAAGTATGCAGAAATATCATCAATCAAATATATACAAGACACCATAATGGACTCACAATAAATATAGATACACAACCCCTAGGCACCCTCTCATCTTTCATTCAAATTCACAGACTCATTCCGCTAAACTAAACTCACGCGTTCAATCAATTCATTCAGTTAACACAATCCAGAGACCTCAATAGCCATCGCAAACAAATACACTGAGGTTGTTCTGCGGTATCCTCTCAGCAATTTACTGGGGAGAGACCTGATGTTATACGCAGAACAGATGATCACCACGCCGACGCGCGTTTCGGTGCCAAGCCCGATCTACGGCGGCACCTTCATCAGGGCATGTAAACGAGGGGGAGCACAAAGGGGACAACACAAATTTACAGCCGTGACCACTCTGTGATGAACAAAAGAAACAAGTTTTAGTATCACATTATACAATCACATTTTCTGTTCCCTTTATTCTTCGAACAAGATGACACTGTTATATACATGATAAAAATAATTGTATTTTGGATCAAGTCGGATTTATATGTTATCCTTCTTCTAACAGTCATATTGTACACAGGTATGGTTCAATTCACAGAGTACATTCAGCGAGCTCAAAGAAATGCGTAACGTGATACAGGGCCTTTTCTACGCAAGGCCCATTGTGGTAACCGAAACGCCCAACAGGGTCATGACACACAGGAATCCCTTGAGTAAAACAACATGCACTAATCTAACAATGAGAGATACAAAAGATCTGAAGGAAAAAAAGTTACAGGCGATGAAAAAGAGAGTGAACATTTTAGACAACAGTAGGTGCTTCTATCGTTAGACCACCCGGAGATCTGTCCATGGGGTTTAAGCGTGTATGGTCAGATTAAAATAGGGCTGAGATTAAAGGTACCTTAAATCCACATGTCGCAGGCAGAAAACCACTCACGCTTCTTGGGGAAGTTCAGACAGGTTTACTTGAATGAAAATATTGCCTCTGGGAGGGCTCTGTTAAGAAACAGGGAAAGAAGAGTTACTACGGTTGGACTCTTCATGAGCCTTTAAATTGAAATATATAGGGCAGACCTATCTCTTTTGGATTTGGATCTATTTCTCCCCTGCTAGTCTGCCCGACATCTGTTCCAGGGGGCCCCGATTTGTATTAGTCACCTCGAAGTAGGGCCAAGTTACCTTGTCAAAGGCCATCAAGGGAGAGGTGGAAAGATGGTCTCTTTTGATAATGTGACAAAAGGTATGTGTATTGTCACTTTCCATTCTACTCTTTAGAAATCCTGATTGTGATTAATGAATCAAATACGGAATAAAAGGTTTGAGTCATTTACCAAGTATTTTCCTGTAGATTTCAGCTTCCATATTTATTAGTTAGCTAGGCTGGAAATTATTTGGGGCTGGGTGGTTTTTGCCCTCTTTCGGAATTACTACAATTGTCACTTTGGCTGCAGTAACTGAGACTCTCCCCGTTTGTGCAAAGTGGTGAAGAGTATCTACAAAGGGTGTAAGAGTTGTCTCTAACATGGACTTATAAAAGCTAATTGTAAATCTGTCCGGATCTGGATCCTTCCCACTAGGGGTTGATCTTATGGCTTCCGTAATTTCCTCTCTTAACATTAGTTTATTTAGTTTAGCTTTAACATTATCTGAAATAAAATTGAGATGCAGATTCTTCTTAAAAAGAAGGTGTCTGTATCAACAAGAGTTGTTGGCTTGTAGAGAGAAGTGTAAAAACCTTTAGAAACATTTGCTATTTTTTCAGTCTGATTCCAATGGATCCTTCCATCCCCCCTGACACTAGTAATCACTTATTTGTTTCTTTTACATTTTAGATTAGCAGCTAGTGACCTGCCAGCTTTGTTGATGAATAGGAGTTTTCTTGGTTTCTGTTTGAGGATCCATAAGTGTGCCAGTTGGCTGTTGATTTTGTTATATTCATACTTCAAACGTTTGAGTTTTTCTAGGACAGCCACATTTTTAGTTTGTGTTGTATTTCAGTTCTTTTAACCTTGTCAGTTAGAGCATCTAATATACGTTTGATCTCTTTATTTTTCTTGGACATTTTGCTGATGGCCAGGCCACTAACTTAGCATTCCAGGATGTCCCATAGGGTCACTGGAAAAGAAACAGATTCTGTGTTCTCTTTAAGCAATAGCTCTTATTGTTTTGAAAACGATTGTGCCTCAGTAACATCCTCTAATAATTCAGTTTTGAGACACTAAGAGGCGGTTTTACCCCTTTTACTTGTAATTAAGAGAGTTAGGGTCACAGCGGCATGAACAAATATAATGGTTTCAATCGACGCATCAGCAACTGATTGTAACAATGTTGAGACTGCGAGAAGATAATCAATGCATAAGTAACTTAAGTAGAGAGAAGAGAAAAAGGTAAAACCGTTGGCTACTGGGTTAAGAAATCTCCATACATTATTGAGTTTATGGCTAGTACAGAGATAGTGTGTAGCTTTATGTGATTTAGGTGACCTAAATTTAGAAGTAGAGAGTCTATTCAGCATCGGGTCCATAGGAAGATTGAAATCACCCATACAAATTATGAGCACATCATGTGATAAAAGATATACTTTGGCATTAAGGAAATCTCAGATTTGTGGATTGTCTATGTGGTTGGCATAAATGTTCAACATGTGTAGCTCATTTCACCAATCTGTAATTGCACCAGCTGTGGGTATCAGATCAGAGCTATGAGCACCAGAACTTATTCCAGTGCAAATTAGGCACTGAGGAACACTTTATCTCAAACTCTCTCGGGATGGAAATTACTAGTATTTTTGTGATCCAAGATTCGAGAGTCTCAATCACAGGAGGCCGATACTGACAGTAAGCCTTCTATTACAGTCCTCTGAGTCAGTGGTTTCCCAATTTAGGGTCTTGATCAGTTTGTCTGGGCTATGGATTTGTTTGCTTTGGTGACTACTGTGTCCACCAGAGCGCTGATCCTGGTTTCTGCATTAGTAAGTCTCATCTTTGAATCTTTTAAGTCCTGTCTGATTCCCACCATTTTAACCTGTAGAAGATCCATATTGGTTTTGGTACGCTGCACAATGTCATTAACTGCATTGAGTTTCTTTGGGATTTTATCAAGTGTAGTCATATTGTCCGCGTTATCTTTGAAAGGTGAATCAGGACATGGAGGATTTTGTTTGGACCTCTTTATGCTTTCCTTGGTATATTTTCATTTAGTTCCTTCACTTAAGACATCCTGGTAGTGTAACTGAGACTGCACTCAGTATACAGTCATATATGAAACCCCAACAATGAACGTAACACCCCAACACCATGATGGAGGAGAAGGGCCTGGTCACATATGTGCTGATCACTTATGAGATCATGTATGTGACAATGTAAGCTGCAGGAAGACAATTCGCCTTTATACCATTGATATAAGTGCTATCTACTACAGTTCCTTACAGTTGGAATGGGAATGGATGCACCGGTATATGCTCTACATCAGTGCCATTTGGCACATCTCTACACATTTGGAATGAGTGTGGATGTTGGTAATCTGCATTGTATACATGTACACTCTAGGAAGAGGCTAGGTTACAACAAGGAAAGAGGTGCAAACCGGAGCTTCATCACAAGCACTGCTCTGTAGATTAGGGAAGGATCATATGCTAGTAGACCTGTCACACCAGAGCACAACCCAAGGAAGTTGTGTGCCCGCAGTGAAGACAATAGTAGAGATTAAGAAAACAGTATTCCATACTGTGTGTGCTTAAACAAGACTGCCAAACATCCTCAGCATTAACCTCTAGTTGGTGACAGTATTTACGTGTAGGTTACTTGCCCCTGCTACACCTTAAACACAACGAGCCACTGGATCAGCAGGCATCACATATTCCTGAGTTTGGGGGCACTACACTCTGCCTGCCTTTGTAGAGGATGTTGTACAGGGCTGCGAAGCACACTGAGATGGTGGGTAAGGGTACCCCTTTCCCACACACGGCGCTCTGCTCACCAGCGTCAGAATGAGTTACCCTTGCAGCCGCTTACCCAGTCCGCCACACCAAGGATCCACCACTTCCTGGAATAATGTGAGAGCCCACTGGGGTCTTATTATAGGCACAACATGGGTAGCAAAGTGATGTTAAATCAGGAGATCCAAATGTCTCTGCCGTGCACCGCTATCTTCCTTCCTTGCTGAGTGCTATTGTCGGGCAAATTCAGAGCCAAACTACAGTTAACAGTATCGGACAGATATAGCACAGATCGCTCCTTCATTCTAGATGTCCTACGGTTTGGTCCTCTGTGGCTTGGCTGGCTGCTGAGGGAGCGAAACTGATGGGAGACAGGTGATCTCTGGAACTCACATGGGAGCCGTCATCTTACAGTACTCCAAGCTACTTCCCCCCCAAATTGCTAACTACTTTTGATATGTTTAATTTTGCACTAGATTCAGCTTATATCCTACTACATCATACTACGCTTTTGATATAAAGAGTAAGTAAACCGAGATTTACGCAGGTTGTGGACAGGGCGATGTTGTGACCATTTATTATAAGGAATAAAATACCACTCACGGTATATATTATAAGTATATTGCATGTCACCTTGGCGTTCCATTGACGTAAAGCGCCAAAGGCCGAACTCCATCTTATGTAGGCCCAGCTCAATCTTGGCTAATGGAGATTGCCATTTCCTCACTCTTAAACAATGGAAGTCGCCATTATTTCCAATTTATGAAGAATCATTGTCATGTCTGCCATTCAACGCTGATGTCTTCTGACCTTAACTTTTTAAGAACAATGATTGCATCAAGTTATTTCACCAATGACATAAATGCTACTCTTGATGCAACATTCTTCTGGGTCAACTATCTACTTTTCATCATGTCAAGGTTAACTAAGAACACATACAGACAGTCAAAATAATGTAGTCTGATTTGACATCTTTGTACCTTATATGTTCATAAGGAAACGTCTGGGACGCACACATTGATGCACACAATCTATGTCAGACATTTCTAAACTTATATCAGAAATTAAAATTTCTGATAAGATTTAGTATATAAAGACTACCACTTGTCACGAGAGGTTGATTACCCAGATTATCGCCCGCAATTCTGCCAGAGATCATCCCACCTACTGCCAGCACACTTGGTAGTTCCTAATCTCGTTTGAAGCCGATGAAGCTGAGTCCCAGAGGGAAAAAAAACTGCCACCGTAGCTTGTGTTTGCCCATCATTAGGAACTCTGTCTTTAAGCCTCCGCTGATAAAGACAGCCTTTGCTGTCAACAAGATATGCAGTGTATCTCTACTCCCTAAGAAACTCTAGACTGCAAGTTGCTCTCCCTTCCATGGTCTGTTAGTGTAATGCATGGAAGGGTGAGTATCCAAAATATCGAAATAAAAATATCGACCTACAATAATATCGATGTTTTAATTTCAATGGTACAGAATATCAATGTCAATAATTTCGATGGATAGAATATCGACCCTGTGGTAAGTAATATCAATGTTTTTAATATGGAAGTTAGTAATAGCGATATCAAATATATCGATGTTACTAATATCGATGCAAGTAATATCGAAGATAGTAATATCGATATCAAATATATCAATGTTACTAATATCGATATGTGTATTATTGTCATGTATTTTATTAATAATTTAATATGTATATGTGATATGTTTTTTGTTAAATGTACTACTAGTTTTAAAATATATGTATACAATTTTTATATGTTAATGTTTTTTTAAGTTAATTTTGTGTTTTAGTACTGTAGCGGGTTGTGGGTATATAGGGGAATTGGGTGGGAAGTAATTTAATTATACTAAATTCATTATTCATTTTTAGGAATTATAAATATATGTTGATTAATTTTTATGTTTAAGTTCTGTAGCGGGTTGTGGGTTTATAGGGGAATAGGGTGGGAAGTAATTTAAATGTAATTAAGTAATAATTTATTTTTAATAATTGGTATTGATAATAATATTATTGTTAATTAATTATTAACTGGTAATTAATTTTTATTAATTGGTAATTAATTTTGATTAATTGATAATTATTTTAAGTGGATTATTTCATTATTGGAGTGTGTTGTGTGTTTATAAGGGAATAGTGTTGGAAGTAATTGGAATTTAATTAAGTTATTATTAAATTAATTGTTGGTTATTGATAATTAATTTATTGCACATTACTTATTAATTGCTAATTAGTAAAAAAATACATTTTTTTGTTTATGAATATTAAATTATTGTAATCAATAATTGGCAATTAAATATTATATATTGATATTTTTAATGAATATATTATTAAGTAATTTGATTGGTAATTAATGTTTAATAATTAATATTTTTGGGTATACACCATTATTTAATTGTTCAATATGTGTTAATTGGAAATTACTTTTTCATAATGAATATGTGTTTGTTATTACAAAAAAATAATTGTTAATTGATATTAATTAATGGTTATTTATTGGTATTTATTATTAATTTTTTGTTAATTAATTATTCACTGGTAATTATGTTTTTAATTATTTTTGGGTATTTGTAAATAGTTTATAGTTATTTAATAATTAATTCATTAATAATTTTTAAATATTTTACTTATTTACAAGTATGTTGTTTTTAACTTCTACGCTATCCAACACTTTCCCTACTGTTCCACTCTCTGGAGATGGAATAGAAATTTTTACCCCTACGCTATCCAACACTTTCCCTACTGTTGCACTCTCTGGAGTTGGAATAGTAATTTTTACCCCTACGCTATCCAACACTTTCTCTACTGTTGCACTCTCTGGAGTTGGAATAGTAATTTCTACCCCTACGCTATCCAACATTTTCCCTACTGTTGCACTCTCTGGAGTTGGAATAGTAATTTTTACCCCTACGCTATCGAACACTTTCCCTTCTGTTGCACCCTCTGGAGTGGGAATAGTCATTTTTACCCCTACACTATCCTACGCTTTCCCTACTGTTGCACTCTCTAGAGTGAGAATAGTAATGTTTACCCCTACGCTATCCAAAGCTTTCTCTACTGTTGCACTCTCTTGAGTTGGAATAGTCATTTCTACCCCTACGCTATCCAACATTTTCCCTACTGTTGCACTCTCTGGATTTGGAATAGTAATTTTTACCCCTACGCTATCCAATACTTTCCCTACTGTTGCACTCTCTGGAGTTGGAATAGTAATTTTTACCCCTACGCTATCGAACACTTTCCCTACTGTTGCACCCTCTGGAGTGAGAATAGTCATTTTTACCCCTACACTATCGAACGCTTTCCCTACTGTTGCACTCTCTAGAGTGAGAATAGTAACTTTTACCCCTACGCTATACAAAGCTTTCCCTACTGTTGCACTCTCTGGAGTGGGAATAGTAATTTTTACCCCTACGCTATCCAACGCTTTCCCTACTGTTGCACTATGTGGAGTAAGTATATATATTAATTTATATGTATATGTTTAATTTATTTTAACATTAAGGGGCCGATTCCGAATCGGTAAAATCCAGTCCGAATCGCCTTATGGATAGTTTTTCCCATAGAATCATATGCTGAACCGTCCCCGTACGTACGATGTAGTACGATGCGCACCCAATGCAGTTCTCCGTAGGAATCGTACCAAGGACCGTACGACTCAATAATCCGTACGGATCAAACTTGGAACACGCAGTACGCGATGTCCGTACGGATCATAGCAGCTTCGTACGACCCAGCAAGTACGATTCGTATCGACACGTACTTGGTGGGTCGTACGGCATGTTTATGATTCGTACGGTTCTATGTGAGGGTCTATGTCGTACGGATTGACCCTTGTTTTTTGTACGGTTCGCACGGATTCGGATGGATTTTCTACCTACGGACGTACTACGCGATTTGGACGGATTTGTACAATTCGTACGGAAACGGCTAAGAATGCGAATCGTCGTGCGGATACGTTTCCCGAATCGGAATCGACCCCTATATGTATTAGTTATTATTTTAAAATATGTTTTAATATTTTTAACTATATTTCTTTTAATTATATGTATTATTTACTGAATTTTACATTATTATTAAAAGATGAAAAACCCCAATATTTCTAACATCGATATTTTGAAAATATTTTTTTCCGATATTTTTGTACTTGCCATTATGTAGATTGGACTTCGATATTTTTGTGTCGATATTTTTGTAGGTCGATTTTCTGTCCATCGATATTCTGCCAGACATTCACATGAGGGCTAAATTCAGAAAGGGTTGCTTGGGAGAACCCAGGCCGATTGGAAAGATCGCAAAGTTAGCTTAAGACAAAGTAAACCACTAGGTAAAGTGTTATAGAACATATCTGATCACTCCCCAACTAAAAGCACTCAAGTCACTGTTTTCTTTTTTTAATGAGGCAAGAAGCCAACGTAGAACACTGAAAAAAACATTGAACACTTTGATCGGTCAAACGTTTGCGGCAGCACTCTGAATAGGAAAATCAACTCACCAACCCCATGACCCTTTTCAATTAGCAGCTCTGGTCCATCCAACAACCCCCTCTTTATTTTTCAGCTATACTTTTGTAAGTTAACTCTTGCTACTTATCACACCCTCTATAAGCAGTACTTGCTGCGAGGTTTCTTTGAAAAAAAATTGGAAACCAAAAGCACATCTTTGAAGAACTTGAAAGCACTACCAGAAAAGCGAATCGGGGTAGGCTTATGTCGCCAAGCTCCATAGTGATCGCTTCCCAGCAATCTCCACTGCTCATCTAAAAAATATCCCATGCAAAGGAATGGAAATCCATGTAGCATGGAAACAAACTCTGCCCCTACTGCAGACAGCAAAACAAGTAGTGTGGCAGCACACAAAACTACATGCACAATGTGTGCAGATAATAATTTTAAAAACACTGAACAAATGTTTAACACTACATGGCAATTATAAGACAGCCTGACGGGTTTCTTTAGGGCTTAAAACCCCAAACACAAGCCATTCACATAGTAGGTTGGAAAGGGTGCAAAAACAAAAGTAGGTAAATAATGAAACGGGCCCTCGGTGTGACGCAAGAAGTGTAGTGATACAGTGTACAATACCCAACAAAGCCATAAAGTCTACTCTATGTGTATTTCACCTCATTCTACTGTTAACACGATTAAAAAGAGATCCCCTTTCTAAGATCAAAGGTAAAATCTGTTGGATCTTGACCAAGAAGGGATGCTGACCCAAGAGCAGGGCACCAGACACGGAGCAGTGCTTGGGGGGCAAAGGGCCATAGAAAATAAATAACATGCAACCGCCCCCCTGCTTTGCGCCCACCACATCAGAAAGCAGTAACAAGCATTTGCAAATAATTATTCGACAAGATTGCCGCTTCAAAGTTGCTCAACCCCCTTTCTCCTCACTCCTTGCAGTTCTTATGGGAATCTACGTGGAGGCAATGTGGCTAGTAATGTGAATGGAGCACCCCCATCTAATGGTGCATTGCTGGCTACGATGGGCTGCAATGGTTCCCGTAAATACTTGCTCTGCTGCCAAGCGTGGTGGAATAAGCTGCAAATGCAGAGTCTGTGTGCCACAGTTCCGAAATAGACGGATAGCTTAGGCGTAGGATAGCTTTATAAACAGAAATGCTTTCAGAAAAAAAGAGAGGCGCGTTGCCGCCATGGTAAAGGTGAAGCGCACTGGCAGTCACGCGGACAGTAATTAAAATTATTATGTGGGCCGTGCTAAAAAAAAGAAAGGCACGCGGCTGCCGTAGTTGAAGATGAAGCACAGCGGTTGTCGCACTGATTGTGATTAAAATGTATTATGCGGGTGAAGAGCTCTGAAGAGCTATTCTGATTTTTTTTTAAGTCCCTGGTAAGAAAGTAAATAGAAACTAGTGGAAGAGAACATGTCCAGGGGGCTATCCATGAGAGTCAACAATTGAGAAAACAGGTGGGACCATTATCCAATTAGAAGCAGCGTTTTTTAAAGGACACTCACAAAAGCCAATCAGAAGCTGGAGGCGGTCTGTAAGCCCCCTGACTGAATTCAGAATGTCGATAGACTGCTTGGCTCGACCTAAAAAGGTATGCTTTCATGTAGAACTGGTTCCAAAGTGTGATAGGCATGGTGTCAGTCAATGAGTTCCAATGTTGGAAGCTCTAGTCATTAAGACCCTCGTGGAAGCTGGACGCTGTGTGCACGCCCTACCTGGAATAGGAGCGCCTCCCTTTGACCTTGTGTGCTCGTATCAGGGGATCTCGTCAGCGCCTCGCCGGACCCGCTTCGCGGGTCCCGCAGCGCTTGGTCTGTGGACTGCTGACTGTTGTGAAGTAGCGCAGAGGACCGCGGGGCAGGTGAGAGTGTCAGCGGGGCTGCGAGCTTAAAGGCAGGGACTCCAGTGTCCAGGAGTCCCTGCGCGCCCGATTGCAGACACATGGGCTGCTCTCCCCGCTGGCCACGCCCCCCGCCAACTGTGTTAAAATCGGATCGTGTTGCCTGTTTCCCTGGGACCCTCGTGGAAGCTGGACGCTGTGTGCACGCCCTACCTGGAATAGGAGCGCCTCCCTTTGACCTTGTGTGCTCGTATCAGGGGATCTCGTCAGCGCCTCGCCGGACCCGCTTCGCGGGTCCCGCAGCGCTTGGTCTGTGGACTGCTGACTGTTGTGAAGTAGCGCAGAGGACCGCGGGGCAGGTGAGAGTGTCAGCGGGGCTGCGAGCTTAAAGGCAGGGACTCCAGTGTCCAGGAGTCCCTGCGCGCCCGATTGCAGACACCTGGGCTGCTCTCCCCGCTGGCCACGCCCCCCCGCCTATCAGCCTATCAGCGAGGTGTATAGAGTACAAAAGTCTTTAGGGCTTCCGCTTCGCGGGAGCGAGCCGGGAGAAGCCCAGGACAAGGGCGGGACCGTCGTAGGCCGGAGTAGGCCGGAGTAGGCTGGGCTGGGCCTACCCTCTTGTTCTGGATATTTGAGTCCCGGCCCAATTAGCCGATATAGTTTCCCATATACTACCTTCAAACTTTAGCTGCCATGCCGTCTCCGGTAAGGGAAGGAACCCCCATGAAGCAGGGAGGAGTTAAAAGCAAGACCTTAGATAACTATTTTCCCCGGGCCGTGGGTGATGGGGACAAGGAGAGCACCTTACTCCGGCTCAGGGCAGAGCGGAGACGCTCTATAGACAACCTGAAACACAGACCCCTTGGTGAATGCTCTACTTCACTTAGCGAAGAGTCGACATCTATAGACGATGTCCCCCTCCTGTTGAGAGATTGTACGAATACTCCACCAGTTCCATCTATGAGTCTAACCTCAGCCACTAGCCCAAGCCCAAGTAGAGTGACCATTGATCTCATTTCTCAACCCCCACCTGTCACAAAAGCTAGGAAAGCCAAACCTAAGCCAGCCACTGTACAAGGAGCACACGGGCCCCCCCCAAATAAACGTAGGAGGAAGTCGAGGGGAGCACAGGGCAAAAACAAACCAAAAATCCCTCACTCTGAGTTTGGGAGGTTATCAAAACTCCCCACACCGACCGTGAGATCAGCGGATGAATTAAACCCCAAACCAGCTGTACAGGATCCCTTGGCTCCCGCTCTGACAAAAGACACAGGAAATAATATAGCTAATGTCCCCCTTTCTGTTGCTCCACTAGGTAACCTTGAATTCTTGCTCAGGTCACTGCTATTACCAATTAGCGAGAGCATCAAAAAGGTCGAGATTAGACTCACCATCCTGGAGGCCACACTAAGTAGCATGAAAACCCCGGCTGGCCCCCAGGGAAGATTGCCGGAGCATATTTCCTCTCTTACGGCCCTCCAGCAGCCCCATAATAGGGCAATGAGCTCAGCCCCCCCACAGGCTGCGAATGCTGCGCCCCCCTCCCAATCTCTGAGGACTAATCCTGTACCAACCAAGTCACTTAATCCCATTAAGTCCACTCCTCTCGTAGACCCTGTCCCTCTGGCACAGCCTGTAGACAGTGTTGCACCGACACCTTTAATGAAGCTCCCCTCCAGGCCACGTAGGCCTAATCTACCTCCAGAGGCAAATGAGTTCACGGTAGTCATGGCGGGTGTCCCCCCACTAGAAGCGGGTGAAGCAGAGGATTTTTGCTCCTTAAAAAGCAGGGTAATTAAGTGGTTAAACATGAATAGACCCCTCCCAGTACATCTAAATAATGAAATAATAATGGTTAGAAGGGTGCCGTGGGTAGGGAGAACATATAAATCCATAATAGAGGACTGCATATTGGTGAGCTTCAGGGATGCTGGAACTGTCTCGCACATATGTCAAGACAAGAATAGATCTCGGGAATCGACCATTCAAACTCTTCAGGTGTCCTTCTTCTTCCCTCCTATCCCTGCCCCTGTACACCCGTTTCAAACCTATGACAACTGGGAGAGGGTTGGTCGGAGGGGAAGACATCATGAATTTAACCCCAGGCTACTATTTAACCGCCCAGAGCCACACTTTCATACTCTCAACCGGTTCAACTGTCTGAACGACCTTGAGGGGGTTGATTGACAAACGGATACTGTCCCTCTAGGAGATGGGGAAAATGGGCCCTTGGCAGAGGAGAGGGAGGAGCAAAGTCCCCTGGCACAGCAAATTCCATCGAGCTGGGTTGGGAAGTCTGGGTTAGATGGGCCCAGGGTTACAGATATTGAGTGCATAGGAGGGGGACAGGGGCCGGACACACAAGCGGCAGAGTGTGAGACACAAATGGGGCCCCAAGGGGGAACAGAGCGGAGTGGCAAGGTGCTGAGAATGACCTCTTGAACATAGCAGGTTTGGCAGGCAAATTTAACAATAAAGAGTGGCTTGATTACATTAGAAAATTCCATGTAATCAGCCTGCAGGAGACTTGGGCCCCGGAGAATAATTTTCATTTGCAGGGGTACAAGTGCTTCTTTGTACCCGCGCAAAAATCAAGATCAGGGAGAGCCATGGGAGGACTATCCATTTATATAGATTTAGATTCTCCAGGCAGTTGGTCCACCCCAGATTGGAACTCCTATGGGATCCAGGCTGTTCGGTTTTCCGGGAAGGGGCTAAGATTCACAGTCTTTAATATTTATAACAACGAGTTAGCGGGAAATCATACCTCACTTGTAGCTGAATTGGATCATAGGCTGAGTCAGGAAACATCAGCCCAGAAAAAGGGGCAGCCACATGCATTGCTGGTCATGGGTGACTTTAATTGCCACCTTTGCCCGGCTTTGGTCCCAACAAATTCAGACTGGTCCCAATGCCCCATGGAGAAGGGGCCGCACTTTTCCCATACCCTGACAGGGTCAGCCTTCAGTATGCTCCGGCTCAAGTATGATCTTGAGCATACTATTAACATGATAGGCGCGCAGAAGGATGGCACACTTCCACCCACATTCAAGGGCAGAGGATGCTCATCTGTTATAGACTATATTTTGGTCTCAAGATCCCTGCTAAATAAGATAATTAGTGTAGGGATTGAATGGAGCAGTTTCAGCGACCATAACCCACTCGTTTTGGAGCTGATATATAGGGCGGGTTTAAAAAGCAGAGAACATCGCACAATCATGGAGAGGGTAATAGACCAAGGCAGGAGACTAAAGTGGTCCAAAATAGACGGGGAAAAATTTTATAAGGCCCAGGTTGACGCTGGCAAATTTGCCATTTATGACTGCTTAGATACAGAAGTCCATGGATTAAGGTAACTGGAAGCATTCGATCAGATTGCCAATCTGATTGACGGACTCTTAAAAACTAGTGCGCCCACAAGGAATGACAGTAACCCTCGATGGTTCGATAAAGATTGCTCCAAAGCACTGAGGGAGCTTAAAAGTAGCCTTAAAATTAAACCAAGGGACCCCCAAAAAATCAAGGCGTGTAGGGAGAAATATAAAAAAGAGACTAAGAGGAGGAAATTCGCACTGCAGGCAGAAGCGTGGGCAGACCTCAGAGAAGCAGGGGAAAGGAAGGATTTAGCGGGTTTCTGGAGAATCATTAATAAACCAACTTTCCAGGAAAACGACACCCCGGAAATAGGGTCTAATATACTTCCAGAACAGTGGGTCACCCATTATAGGGGTCTGTATAATCATGAGCCCGGTACTCCCGTAGAGTCACGTGAAACTCTAATTCAGGTCTCAACGGTTGTATTTACTATCAAGGAGACCACTGCTGGGATAGAGGGGCTGACTAAAAACAAAGCCCCGGGCCCTGATGGAATTCCCCCCGACCTGTTTTTAAGTAGCATAGAACTCTGGGCTCCTTTAATGACCAGGGTCATAAACACTGCCATTACCTGTGGTCTACCACCGTCCTGGTCTAAAGCGATAATTGTGCCGATTTTTAAGAAGGGCAATAGGGACGATCCTAAGTGCTATCGCCCTATCTCCCTGATTGACGTATCGGCTAAACTCCTGGGGAGGGCGATCCTTAACAGGCTGTCCGTGTGGACCGAAGAAAATAACATCTTCTCGGACACTCAATATGGATTTAGGACAGGGAGGTCCACTAGCGATCAATGCCTGAACCTTCACATGCTGACTGCCAAATATACCATGGCTAGTGATGAATCGATCTATTTGGGATTCATGGATTTGGCAGCGGCTTTTGATCACGTCAACAGGGAGAAATTGTGGGGCATGATGTCCAGTATGGGGATAGAGAGTGGCCTAATTAATATACTTAGGGAATTGCACAGCGACACCACGGCTAAGGTTCGATATAACAGGGAGGGGGGACTGACCGACTCCTTTCCCTGCATGAGTGGAGTCCGGCAAGGCTGCATTCTCGCCCCTTTTTTGTTCTCCCTTTATATTAACAATTTGGAGCAGTATCTGTTAGGTTTAAAGTCAGATTGTCCAAGGGCGGGGTCGCGTCATATTCCTGTTCTGCTCTATGCAGATGATGCGGTCCTGATTGCACGCACGCCCAGGAGCCTAAAAATTTTGATCAACGGTTTTGTCAAGTTCATGGGTGCCCTAGATCTTTCAGTTAACCTGGGCAAATCTTACGTGCTCCTGGCTGGTCAAAAAATTTCCTCTAATTTTATTTACAGAATAGGAAGGCACATAGTAGAAGAGGTCAAAACATTCTCTTATCTAGGTGTAACTTTTGATGGTGCCTTACAGTTTAAAGCCCTGGTGGATGAGCGTTGTAGCAAAATGATCGCTTCTAACGGGGCAATAGCAAGTTACGGTAGGAGGTTAGGCAGATGGAGCCGGAGCAGGTGATGAACCTGTATAGCTCCGTATCATGCTCTAAAGTAATCTATGGGGCAGAAGTATGGGGCTTTGTCAATACCATTAAAATTCAACGGGAAGAAAACAAATATTTAAAATCCATCTTGAGGGTACCCCCAAGTACTGCTGCCCTCATAGTACACAGGGAATTAGGGAGGCCACACCTAGATGATTTGGTAAAACTCAGGCCAATTGTGGCCTGGTTAAAAATTTGGGTCAATCCTGATGCGTCTCTAAGCAGAGAAATTCTATCGGACTGCTTAGAGAGGGACAAATGTATGCGTATTCCCTGGCTCAATTACGTAAGGAATACCCTAGAGGAACTAGGCTTTGGGAATCTCTTCACTAACCCTGCAACAATTGTAGCCCAGCATAAGATGCAAGTAAGGAAAAATTACCTAGATCTGAAAAGTCAACGCAGAGCTGAGGCTGAAGGGCTTAAAAAGACTGTGAGGGCCCACAACCTGGTGAAGAGCGTTGAGGGTATGGAGACATATTTATACCTTATGCATAACGCACAGGATAGATTCTTGATGTGTCGCTTTAGACTGAACCTACTTCCATTTATGTTGGCATCACCAGCAGGATTTGCAACATCAATCGAACAGAAGGGATCCTGCGGCTGCGACAATATGTCTCCGCAGGATTCCCTTCATTTTGTTCTACTCTGTCCTTTTTTTACAATGCCCAGGCGTAGATTTCTTGTAAATGTTTTAAAACAAGCCAAACTGGAACATGCTAGGGAGGGATTAGCCTTTTTACAAAAAGCATCGGACCCCTTAACACTGTGTTGTATAATGAATTTTATTAAGGTAGCGGTCCGCCTAAGGCTAACTAGGGGAGATGAATGAAATGTTTTTGATTTTATCCCTCTTAAAGTGTTATTCTTCCTCTTGCCTGTGTTCCACGTTAACACTAATAATTTTTATAAGGATCTTGTAAATGTTTAATGATTTTTTATTCATGTATATATGTGTGTGCTTTTATGGTGATTTTTAATCATCGAATAAAGATTCTTTGAATTGAATAGTCATTAAGCCACATTTCATTCCTGCCACGCTGTCAGTCAGCAGCAACCTGGCACTGAAATACCCTCACCATTGACTGTGGAGGTGCCTTACAAACGAGCTCCATTCAAAGCCAGACCCCAGCTACCACCAGGAGTACTGGTACTCTCCCAGCCCAGGAGAAGTTCCAGTAATCAAGGGGAGAAATCTGAGAATTGCCAGTACTCAGTACCGGTGAGTAACGGCCCATTTAAAGCACTGGCAACAGTCAAGTGCATGATGATTACCAATGAACTGTCTGCTCACTATTTTGGTACAGTTATTCACAATATCCGGCTCGGTGGCTTGCATTCAGGGCAAAGACCTCCCTGAGCCTCTTCCTAGCGTTGTCTTCAGAAGCACCTAATGGTTTCCTCATCTCTGTAGTCTTTGCCTGGGTTGATTACTGCGGGGATTTTCCATAAGTTGTTTGCAGTATCTAACATGGGCTTGAAAAGTATTTGGATTCCACCATGAGGTGCATATATCCAGTAGGTTTAGTTCCAAGTGTATCCTGGCTGTCATACCTGTTGCTAGCAGTTCAGATAATTTGGTTAAAATGTGCAAAGACAATATAACGTGTTTAAAATGTGCAAACCTTTATCTTTCTCATTTTAGTGCCCTGGCTGCAGGTCCTTGGTGGAACGCAGAGACAAGAACAACATGAGAGTCTTCTGTACCATCTGCAAAGCCAAGAAAGGGAGCAACTATGAGTTCTGCTGGCAGTGTCTGAAACCCTGGAAAGGTGGCGGAAAATCCTCTGTGGGGTGTGCGAATAAGGAGTGCAAAGACCACATCTTGGTGATACTTAAGGAATGCAAGGTCATCGACCTGCCTGACAGTGACATAAAGGGCTGCCCCTCCATTCGTGCTTGCCCCACTTGTGGTTTCCTCATTGAGCACAAAGAAATGTGCAAGTATGTAATTTGCTGCAGTTGCGGTGTGGAGTTCTGCTTCGCCTGTCTCAACACTGCTCAGGCCTGCCAAACAATGAAGCCAGCAGCCAACTACATGACCTGTGACATGCCTGTTGCTCCCAAGCAAACCACTATTCCGGTCTGGTCAGGGGGAACACAATGTGCAAGCCTGTCATCCCAAATGAATGAAATATCCATCTAGGTCTAAATTTGACCTTTATTCTTAGGTGCATGCTTGAATAGGCAAATCTATTGATATTGTGTGCCTTGCTATAATTCTGCTTATGAGCCCCCTCTTTCTTTTAAAACACATTTTATTATTTTATGCATCATATATCATCAACAACATTACAGGGTAATACAGTCATGCTACCATATCTGAGTGCAATTTAGTATTTCAAAATAACTGAAGACAGGGCAGTTATCATCATCATCAAAACTTACATCGGTTTTACAAATAAAAACCATAAAAGACAGGGCAGTCAATTGTTCCCTCATGACGGCCATTTATTTATGCGCTTGAGAGACTCTCGGAAAGAGGGATTTCACACTTCATTTTCAAGAGAAAAAGTCTCCACCAAGGCTGCTCTCATGCTATCTGAAGAACAACAAGACAGATGAAGAGTGTCATTGTCCAAAGGCAAGTGACAGACTGGAAAAATATGAGCCATGAGCTGGTTTGAGTGTATGCCATTTCGAAGCTCTTATTTCCAGCAAAAGTTTGGTGCTAATGTAAACATTAACTAGGACAAGGGAAGAAGGGAATTTACTGTCTTCATCAATTGAATTAAAGATTGACATCAATCCTGTTTCCCATTCTTTTGCTATTTGTATGTATCTTCATTTTGTTCACCATAATGTTTATATCTGCAATTACACGTGTTCATATCTTCTGCACTAATACAGAGCTCTGATATACTAATAAAGCCTTCTACAAACAATGATGTTTGTTCTTGTGTGCCTGCATCCTTCAGGAAAAGTTGTTCCAGCTACCTACTGAAATAAAACGTATACCTGGCAGTCTCTGACTAGAGCTGATACCTGCATGTGTTATCTCTAGACAGATTGATGGAGATGCATCGGACGATATTGATTGGTTAATCCCATTCAAGCTAGTAAATTGGTTCAAGCCCTCGCTTCTCAGAGGGCCAAGGCGAATCTAGTGGGTCTTGATTACAAAGGGACGTGCGAAAATGCATCAGTATTATGAACCTATGCATCTCCCTAGAATTCCAACTGTCTCTTTCTGTAATGTTGAGCTCAGAAAACATGACATATATTTCCAAGAAATTATTTTATAGAAACATGTCATTTTCATATTTGAAAATTATTAAACTAATAAAATCTATCATAGATTAAAAATAAGTCAACAATTCCAAAGTTCACGAACCAAAATAATCAATCCCAATTTAGGTAAATATCCTCCTAATTTCAATACTAATTAAGAGACCCAAGAAATTATTCTATAATGGGAAATAACTCCTGACGCATAACATTGATATATCTTGCAATAGCAATCACTATGTCAAAAATGTTAATTGAGAATAAATTGGCTAGCGCATCATTCAGAGTTCAAGAAAAGCTTTATTCGAATGTTAAGAAGAAATAATAACAGCACACAATAATAACATACAAAAACAATTTCATAAAAAAATTCATGAATAAAAAAACATTACGAATATTAACAATTAAATGAATTACATTGCGACAGTCATAAAATTGTAACCATCGTTACTGCGCAAAACGAGCATTCAAGTAACCATAATTTTCCTGAGATAAAGCACTTTTTCAAGAAGGCTAAAACACTATTTTTATTCACTAATAACTGTAAAGACAATAGAGCCGGGCGACATTGACGTAGTCCAGATCTCTTTAAAATAGGGACTAAGATCAATCGCCTTTACAGAATAAAACAACATGGATCGTAGTTTGGGGGGAAGAATAATCACAAGGGCAGGGCCGGAGATCGTGAGTCCATTCATTCATAACAGGGAAAGTAACTAAGCAATGAAAAGTCCCCAGCCTAAAACGGGTCAATAAAAACCTGTCATAGGCCCCGGGGACGAAAGATAAATAGGGTTGAATGTTAAAAGTGGATAATATCAGTTGATTGTGCAGGACAGTGGGCTTTAAAATCTCTGAAGTCATTCTTAAGGTATCCAGCAGAGTTAAACACTATTTTCTCAAATCCTTTCTAGTTACTGTATTCATAGAGGAAGGATTTAAAAAGTACTGTAAGTGGCCCAGATCCTTAAAGAAATCGTGAACATATCTCAGCCAGGGAATCCTCATCGCTCCTTCTAATTTCATGATGTCTAAGAGAATATCTCTATTCAGTTTGGTTTCGTCTTTCGTCCATAACCTGTGCCACTATAGCACAGGCTCTATCCTAATTAGATCGGAGATGAACGGGATACCCAATTCAGCGTGGCAGACACACCCTGAGGTACCACTAGGTGCGGCTAAAATATATTTTAGAAAGGAGTTTTCAACTGCCTGTATAGGGGAGAGATCGACAAACCCCCAAACCCCACTCCCATAAAGAACTGCAGAAACACCTTTAGCCTTATATATCTTAGTTAATTCCTCAGGAGGGCGTTTGCCAAGTTTCTTGGCGAAGATAGTGAATGCAGACGTAGTGCGTAAAAGGGCCAATTTTTTCGCAGCTACTGCTTGTACCCAGGAATCATTCTGTGAAAAAAGAATACCCAGATAGGAGAATTTTTTAGTGGCCTAATCCTTTGTCCTGCAATAAATATATCTTTATTTATCTTAAAACCTCTGCCACAGCGCATAATAAAAGTTTTTGTGGAGTTGACCCTTAAACCCAACTCTTTCATAAAAAGGGTAAAGCTATCCACAACTCGTTGCAATCCCACCTGTGTTCGTGACATTAAAACAGCGTCGTCTGCGTACAATACGGCTGGTATTGGACGGCCGTCTGCCTGGGGAAAGTCCCGGTTATCTTTACACAGGGCTTCCTCGAGCCCGTTTATATACAGATTAAAAAGGAGTGGGGCCAGGACACAGCCCTGCCTGACTCCACTCCTAATCAGGAATGCGGCCGAACACTCGCCCTTCAGGCCGTAGCGAACGTGTGCCTTGGCATCACGATAAAACATATTGCAGATCAGATTGGATTGAATTTTCATCAGCCCAATCCAATAAGCACTCTAATATAACCCGGCCCGCAACCTTCGTGATGGAATCCAGCAACGAGATCGGTCTGTAGCAGCCCGGGTCATTCCTATCTCCTTTTTTGAAGATGGGAATAATGGTAGACTCTACCCAAGTGGGTAGGAATCTGGCGCTCAACTCGCATTAAGAACTTGTACAAGAAGAGGCCCCCACAAAGGTATAATTGACTTAAACAAGTCTATGGGGACCCCGTCTGGTCCAGGAGCCTTGCCGCCCTGCCTGGCGTGTAGGGCCCTCTCAACTTCCTCCAGGGTAAACGCTAAATCTATGGAGTAGGGAGAATCGTTAGTGTCTCGAATCTCTGCAAAAGGTTGAGTTCCTCCATAAACCTGAGTAAAGTGCTCTATCCACAGTTTCTCCGTGATGGCTATCTCAATGGTGGGGCCAGTATCATTAGATAAAAAAGGTGTTCTGATTATCTTCCAAAAGCCTGTGCTGTCATTAGTTACTGAGGCCAAATGCAGAGCCTCCCAAGCCTCTTTTCTTATCAAATATTTCCTATCTTTAAGCACTTGTTTATAGGCCTGTCTAGCTCTCCTAACTCCCATGACGTTCCTTGGCTTCCTATGCAATTCTTCTTTTAACAGTGAGTGAAATTTGGTACACTTTGAATCAAACCATCCACTCTGAGCCCTCTTTCTTTTGTGTTGCCTAATGAGGGACTCTCTAATTACCTTAGTTATTGTTTGAAAGGAGACCAGTAAAGCAAAAAGCAGCAAAAAGGAAAATGGCGTTTAAACTTCTAATAAGCCATGCTAACTTAACATGCACTCAACAAGAGGCCCATAAACCACACTACACCCCCCCCACCACCCTCCCCCCCCATGTTCGGGAACACTCGGCACTCAGGGCAAACATTATAGAACGCAGAGTTCTTCTAGGATTGAAAATTTAAAAAAAATTCAAATCAGTGAATACAAACACACGTGGCCATGGTGTGTGAAAATACCTCAGATATATAACGAAAAAGAAAGACAAAAATCAAAAATATTCACGAGTCCAGCACGTGTCTATGAAGCAAAAAAAATAATTAATACTTCAGTCCAACAACGTCTAAGCGCCAAACGTTGCAACTGCTTCCAACAAGAAGTCATTGTTGTCATCCATGAACATTTCAGCCATCCAATTAAGCAAAGGCAAAGAACATACATGTTCCTCAATTGCCGCAGCCTCTAGCATCATCAGAGGACAACTCGGGCTTATTTCAAGATAACTGTGATCCAGAAAGTCATTGGCCGCAGTCCAAATGTTCCAATTGCCTAGAACCCCATGTGCCGCTGAGCAGGCCATAATCCCGGAACTAGAACAGTCTATTTCATGAGCAACTAAGGGACTCATTAGTAGATCAAAATCCAGATCAGGAGACACGGTGTTGCAGAGTCACAAATACAGGGCCCATTCGAATTCACAAACCAGGCAATGGAAAACAGGCTGCACGCAAGTGAAGAAAGAGAACTGGAAGGATAAACCATACGCCACACTTCGAGTCGCCAAAGGCAGCACACCATAGTATTCTAGCATCTGGTCACGCAGGTGGAGCAGCCGGGACTGTACTTCGAGGGGCACATATGGTGCATCCATTTTGCAATAAACAAAATAAAAGCAGTATGCCGGCGCCCAAAGCCAGGAGCAAGGGGAAACCTCCAAAGACACTCGAACAAATCGAATGAAAAAATGCAGGGATCACACCGAATATAGTCTGAAACGAGGTAACAAGGCCAGAGCATACTACTTTAAAAAAATGCGCCAGGCCAGTAGTCAACGAGGCATTAAAGATTGTGTGGATCAAAGCACCGAAGTACAAGGGCAGGTCCGTGTTTTATAAGGCATTTACTTCAGTACGACTATTTGCAACGTGAAGGACAAATGTCTCACGCCAGATGTAAGGGGAACTTCCTTCTGGGACAAAAGAGCTCTTATTCTGCTCATCTTGTTGAACTCTGCTTTCAAGGTCGGAATCGAGGGCCAGATGGAAGCATCAAGCCTGGGGAACGGTAACAATGTAAGCGATAACGGCGTGCATCCCACAACACTCATTATTTAATAATAACTAATAAATAACTACCATTAGCAAGCAGTGTGAATGTAGGTGTAATGGCCGGGACTGAGGTGCCTTTTAAAACAAACGCTAAATTTGGTGCAAGCACATTACACGAGCCGTGCAACTGAAGATTTCTGCATGTCAATGAATGGTTGGGTGTAGTGATGCAATCTTAACCATTCAAAAACACTTCCTTACCATTCCTCAAACATCTGTAAGTGAATGGGAGATTTCAAACTTCATGAAGATATGATCCACCCAAGGGCTCAAATCTCCCTATAACATAGTGTTTCATGCAATTCTCGAATTTGAAAAGAGAGAATGGTAAGGTTATTAACGCGTGGATAAGCCAAACAGCGAATTTGCTTCCGCTACAGAAAAAGGCAATGGTTCTAATTTCTCAATATGCAACAGGGAAAATGTGGCATCTTTCATTGACATAAATTGCTGTTTCATAGTCAAATTAAAAGGCAGAAATAACAAGCTTGTGTTCATGGAATCCCATGGAACGCGACCATTCTTTAACGTTTGCAAAGCCCAGGCAAACTGCATAACAGAACGCAATTGATTTTGCACATGATACAACACTGCAACATCTTCTTGCACAATATCAACCACAGATGACACAATATTATCTAACGTGTAAATTCGGGAAGAAAGGGTGTTAATGCTATTATCTACAACAGCAAGCACGTTTTCTAAATTGGCCTGATCTATATCTCTAAGCCTAGAAGCAGCTTCAATTTGAGATAGTTTCCAAACTTCATTGTAAGCAGCATATATCCATCTTTTCGATCAGCCACCCGCAGGGCCTTTCACAAAATCATTTAAATCAACAGTTTCAGTGAGTTTGGACAAATGCGACTCAACAGATGCTAAGGATGAATGTCTGAGCCAACTCTGGCAGAATTTGCCAACAGAATAGGTGGTGACTGAATAGTGAGTCTGAAAACGTGGATCAACTCTAACTGCCGTATAGCCAGGGGTCAGACATAGAAAGCGGTGCTGGCAGGAATCTGCACTTTTTTGCCATAGCAACCAGACTTCAGGATTAATGCTGGAAACATTAAAAGAGGAATTGCTAAACAGCGCCTGTATTTCACTCAAGGGTGTACTAGTAAAATTATTCCAATAGGGGAATTCACCCAAATCAGCAAAAGAAGGAGCATTTAATTTTTTAGAAGTAGCCAATCCAAAGCATGTGATTTGTGAAATAGTATCATTCAGGAACAACATTTGGTTCGGGATGAGACATGCACGATGCAAAGCCTCAGTGCCTTGCACTTGCCAAATTTTAGAACCCCAGATTTAAGATCAATAGTATCTCTCCACAGTCCATAGCCCCCAACAGCCAACTAGTCCATAAAGGACTTCGAATAAAGTAATTTGGTGTGGGTAAGTCTAACCTTGGAAAAAGACTCTCCAGTCAATTTGAAATAAAATGCATTAGGGTTTGATTGATCAAAATCAGTAAAATAGGAAAGCTTTAAAAAAAAAATTCTCAAGCTGCCTTCCACTGGTGCGGAACAATGTTCCCACTGTGTGAAATTAACCATGCTTCTAAATGAGCTAGTCTTATGCAGAAAGTGATTGCCAAAATGTTGGTAACAGTACAAATCACCATAATTCGCAGACTCTAAATATAAATCTTCAGCATCGAAGGCAGCATAATATTTCAAATCAGTAAACAAAGCTTCCACAGCTTTAACATCCCAATCATCAGAGCAAATATTTTGTTTAACCACATCCCCCATAGAAACACGGAGTACATTGGGAACATTAATAACCTCTGTGGGACCATGAATCTGGAACTTTACAGCATCCCATACAATCCCATCCAAAACGGGCCAAGCAGTTATATTCACAAATGTCTGGTCTCTCTTCATGATGTGCGAAGAGGAGTGGGGAGCCAAAACTCCATCAATCACTCGTATTGATGTTCTTTCTTCAACATAGTGTCCATTGATAAAACAAAAAAAATATACCACAAATCCTATGGACATGAACAAAAAAAATTGCAATAAGCACCAGCCAAATGTAAATCCAAGGAGAGATCAAAAAATGTTTTTTAAACCAGGTAGCAAAAATCGAAACTTTTGAAGAGGTCTTTGATGTGGATGAGCCAGTAACAAAAGAAAAACTGGATTGATTAGCCACATGGGTCTCCAAATCAGGCATAGACAAATCAGTTGGGTAAGTATATTTAGTGTCATTAAGAGGATCACCAGCAGGTAGATTCAATATAGGATTCGTAAGTGGACTCATTTCAATGGCAACATCAGACCCGATGGCAAGATCCGGGGCAAAAACAGAGTGCCGCACCATCGCTGGACACGAAACCGCAGGCGTCATACTATACAGTATCGGCCACCCTGTGTGGTTTGACATGGTCAATTGAAATGTACCTGTTCCTCTTTTGCCCAGGAAGAGGAGGTAAAATGACTGTTCTTGTACCCTGCACACCAAGCACGGCAACTGGAGCTCGATAGGAAGGACCAAATTCTTTCTTGTTGTCGATCTTCTCTCGGACCAGTTCTCCAACCTGGGGTAGCCAGCCGACTACCGGAATCTGCAACGCAGCTTCACACGTGGAGGGCAAGTGTTCCTTTGCAAGACTGTCTCTGGTTTTTGTAGGTTCTGCAAAACATTAGAATGTTCATCCACGTCAAAGGATGCGGCTCCCGCAGCCATGTCTAGCCCGTCAAGGACCGGAACAAATATCTTGATGCCAAAGAGCATTTCGTATGGGGTCCACCCACCCAGAGACCTTCTAGGGAGATTATTAAGTGCACGTTGTACGCTATTCAAGTGGGTGAGCCATTCTCTGCCAGCACCTAACACCTTCGCTGTGAATGATTGCTTTAAATCACGGTTCATCTGCTCCACAACATTATTGCTCTCAGGCCTGTATGGAGACGAAAATTTGACTCGGACCCCCAATGAACCCATGGCATCCTTGTATGCCTTAGAGTCGAACGATGGACCCTGGTCCGAATGGAAGGTGCTGCATGCAAAAATTCCCATAAAGACACGCAAATCTCTTATGACAGTTCTGGCATCAGCGCTCCTTTGAGGCCACACCCACACAAAGCGCATGCAAGAGTCAACTGCTACTAAGATGTACTTATACACAGTATTAGAGGAGAAAGGACCACAGTGATCTAAATAAACACATGCAAGTGGCTTATTAGATATGTACAACTGAGTTTGGGGCGGGCGTGCAGCAGAAGAAGTCCTAATTTGCTGACAAATGCCACATTGAAGGACAAAATCATGTGTCTGTTTATACAAACCCCGCCACCATTATCGTTGTTGAAGGAGAGATACAGTAGCTGACACGCCGGCATGTGCCGAAGCTATCCCGGCGTGGGCTGCTGTAATCAAAGCCTGTCTGTGGTCCGCGTTGGGAATCAGTCTGTCA
Source organism: Lissotriton helveticus (assembly GCF_964261635.1). Classification (NCBI taxonomy): domain Eukaryota; kingdom Metazoa; phylum Chordata; class Amphibia; order Caudata; family Salamandridae; genus Lissotriton; species Lissotriton helveticus. The sequence goes on from NC_136072.1 coordinate 528,774,522, forward strand.
CCAACGTCGTTAATTCTCACATAAGGAACTTTATCGGGACTTAAGTGATGAGTACTTCGAAGGGAAACCCTTAGGATAATTACCTCCCTTCTCAGTTGCGGCAATAGCTGACAAGATGTCATCATCAATCTTACGCTTGGAACCTGTAACCACGGCCACTGCAAATGTTGCTACTGCTGTCTTCGCAGCCTCATCCGTGAGACAGTTGCCAACAGAGTGAACTCCCACACGCTGATGACCCAGAGTATGAATTAAGAAAACGAGCGGGAGCCGTTCTTTAAGCTCCGCCACTCGAACCCAAATCATTTTATGTTTTATCGTGCGACCTTTGGAGTCACGATAATCAAAAGGGTAGATTGTCATTGAAAGAGTGTACACAGTAGTAAGAATCACTCACAATAAGAGTAGTCACACCGGGGTCCGCGTACTCCAATGCAAGCATCAGAGCACGTAGTTCTGCTAATTGGGCGGTACAGTCCCCTAATGTCTGTGTATGCACGACAGCGGACTTGAATTCAACATCCACCATCGTACCAACCACAATTGCTAAGCCATGGGAACCCTGGAAAGCTCTTTGAACCTCCTGTCCTCTGCCCAATTACAGGCACCAATACACTGTTTCCCCATAGGGGCTACCGTTAGATAAGAGTGTGAACATGTCTTGCTAGCTTGACCACCACAGGCTAATATACCTTTGTAACCATCCTCCCCAAAGTACGCCCCTGCCCAGCTACTGGTGTGTCTAAAGAAGACGCCTTAGGGAAATACCTATACTTCAAACAACAACGGTCCTTAGCAATTGTTTAAGAATACACAGAGGAATGGAATATAGACCATGGTAGGTTACTATATAGTTCCAATATCCAGCCGGAAAAGGAGTTATCATGTTCAAGAAATAAAACCAAGGATGCACGAACAACAACATTTAAAGTGGGGCACAATCCTGTACCCTACAACGAGGGGAAAGTGCAGGGTAGTGGAGTAACAAGTTACACAATTTAAACAAACAACAATTACAGGCAAAGACTGAGCGCACTGGTCACTTGTATTCAGTGATAAAGGTACATCAAGTATAGCCAGAAATAGTTGTCACAAAACTAGGCACAATGGTCACTTGTGGCACTATTAAAGAAAGTCGACGTTTCGATCCCTTGCTCAAAATTAATTGGGATCATCATGAGGACTAGAACATAACATTTACCTGGTGTATATCAATGAGGCCAGGGGTATATGTACTTGTATTACAAGTAATTATGTAGGTGATGATTCAATAGAGGTTCTGAGCGCTTAATGTGCTGAATATGCAGGGAGCGTGGAGCCCCACGCCAGGGGAGACCAGCCAGTCGTGGAGGCGCCAGGGTGGGCCAACAGGTGTGGATGCTTCAGGATGGTCAGCTGAATTAAAGTGAGGAAGGTTTCAAGCAACGGTGTGCTTACGGGTGGAACCAGCAGCGATGTGCTCTTCAGTAGCCAGCGTGGTGGCTGGAAGCATCCTCACAACAACGTGTTGGCCCACCCTGGCGCCTCCACGACCGACTGGTCTCCCCTGGTGTGGGGCTCCACGCTCCCTGCATATTCAGCGCATTGAGCGCTCGGAACCTCCATGGAATCATCACCTACAGAATTACTTGTAATACAAGTACATATACCCGTGGCCTCATTGATATACACCAGGCAAATATTAGGTTCTAGTCCTGATGATGATCCCAATTAATTTTGAGCAAGGGATCGAAACGTCGACTTTCTTTAATAGTGCCACAACTGACCATTGTGCCTAATGTGGTGACCACTATTTCTGGCTATACTTGATGTACCTTTATCACTGAATACAAGTGACCCAGTACGCTCAGTCTTTGCCTGTAATTGTTTGTTTAAATTGTATAACTTGTTACTCCACTACCCTGCACTTTCCCCTCGTTGTAGGGTACAGGTTTGCGCCCCACTTTAAATGTTGTTGTTCGTGCATCCTTGGTTTTATTTCTTGAACATGATATGAATAAAACTCCTTGTCCGGCTGGACATTGGAACTATATAGTAACCTACCATGGTCTATATTCCATTCCTCTGTGTATTCTTAAACAATTGCTAAGGACCGTTGTTGTTTGAAGTGTAATTGATACCCGTGGTCCTCAGCTAATTTTCGGGTCCCCTTGTTTATATATAAACTTATGGAAATACCTGTTAACAATATCAGTGGTGCAGAAACACTACTTCGGAATCTAACCTGTGCAGTTTCATGTCCTGGTGCAGTTTCCAATTATTTGATTCCACTGGACACATATGCCTAATGCGCGTGACCTAGATACCTAGTCCAGCTTGCTTAGCGGCCTGCCTGTGAGTCAATACACCAGCCTCCAACTGGACGTATTGCTGCTGGCCGGGTCTAACGCTAAGCGCTGCATTGCCCTACTGCGCCTACCCCCCTTGATAGGACCTTGACCTTAACTTTCTGCAGGTTAATAGGGGACCGTTTATAAGACAGGACAATAACTTAGCTGCTGTCTGAATGCGCGGACTACTTTGAAGCCCCCTGTGGTCTTTCCCTTTACTGGATGGTACCAAATACTGCCTGACACATACCACTCTCTACTGAAGATCTATCGGGTAATTATGGCATACCTCCTGACCCGCACCATACATAAATCAATTAGTGTTAGAAGCATACCCCTGATGGGGCAGTATCCTCTCACACCACATCCAAACATTTTCCCCAGCCAGATGTTAATCCTGTAAATTCGCTGTTCGTGGAACTTGTTAACAGTACCACTATCAATTACAGGTTACTAGCCTACTGCAAGCATTTCCCGGGGCACGGCTGGTGGCCAGCACCCCCATGTGAATCCCGTACCCACTGAGTAATCCCTACGTCTAGTCTAGGGGGTGAATTACCAGGAGATAAACACACCCAGGAGTCAATAGATGGCCTCGGTTGATTAAATCAAATTGCGCCAGAAAGACAGCTCGGTGCGATGTAGCTGCCCCCACACTAATAGATTTCGATGACATAGTGTAGTTGCTGGCCCATCATGGAAAATTACAATTAAAGGGTGTCTTTGAAGGAGTAGACATAGGGGGAGAGAAACACTTACCTTTCCCCGGTGATCAGCCCGATCCGGTCAGTGAAGAAAAGACGGACAGCCAAGAGTTAACATTTCCGACTCCCTCCGTCCCACAGGAAGTGACAGGAGAGAAGAGGAAGACTGACGATTGGGAAAGGGAGAATAGAGAGGAAGAGGCGGGACAACAAGCTTTTAGGACGCAGACTTGCAAGGAAGGGGCAGCTGAAAGGAAGAACCTGGAAGACGCCAGAGACCACGCGGAACGAGAGGTGCATCAGGAGAAGACCGAGGTTGGCGCCCAAAGCGAAGGAGGCGGGGAGGATGTGGACCACTGGTGCGAGGACTGGTGGATGCCCCGGAGGTCGCTGGAAGGCCGCCACAACTCAGGAGAGTTGCGGCAGACGTGGTGAGTGGGTCGACAGGGGAGGGAAAAGGGGAGGGGGGGGCACTGACTTCCCGTAACTCCCGAACACCCTGTGTTTTCCCTTGAGTACCGGTCGAGGTCTGCTGTATTCCTGATACTTTCTTTTTCCTTTCCCTATATCAGAACCAACCCCAACGAACCGGAGTGTAGGGTGTTTGTATTTAAGTTTATGGTCACCGTGTGCCCGCATTTTTGCCTGAATACACTCGAGTGTGGAGAGTTTTGATATTCTCTTAAAACTGCAGAGGGGCTTCATTTTGTTGAAATATTTGGACATAGGCCCACCCTCATAGAGCAGTAGCCCTTTATTGAGCTATATTTCCCCATGGTGGAAAACTTTACTCCTGCATGATTTTGTTATTAGAACACTCAGAGCCTGAGATCCACTAAAAGGAGAAGAGTCTCCTGACCTTACTTCTTTTTGCATAGGGCCTATTTGTTTATTTGGCTCAAAGACCTACCAGCTAGTCCATTCTTTTTTTTTGCACTTTGGGTGTGGTGACGGTAATTTGGATTGAAAACAAAACCGAACAACCCACTGACCGCTCTTTCTTTTTCTTGGAGACCCTCCGGGGAGGACATCCAGAACCAGACCATTGGAAGAAGACGGGCAGAAGACCGGGAATCTTTACGCACATCACCTACTGGACCAATTCAACCATCCTCATATTGACCTCATCCTGACCACTTTGTCTTTTAATAATAAAAACATACAACATTCAACCACCAATCCGGCCTCTGAGCTTCTATTTCCGCCCATCCCTCCGACAGTGTCCCATCAGACCTTTTATCGGCATAGACAACAAATGGGGAACTGTACGCCCATCCCCCATTTAGAGGGGGAGGGGCGGCTAGCCAAGGTACCTGAAGGTAGGTTCTGTGTTGACCTATGGGCTATGTCTCCCTGTGTTGCTTCCGGCTCCTGACTGGGGGAGAACCCATTCCCCTGAGCAACCCCATGTCTGTGCTGCCTCCCCCAGACAGCCTGTGTGTACTAAGATGCCATATACAGCTTCCTGCTAACCTAAAATCAGTAACCAATGCAGGGTAGCATATCAAGCTGAGCCCACCCCATGAACCCATAGTTCACCTTCTTCTGTCATTGCCTCCATGGATATAATTGACCCACAGCCTTACCCCTACAGCCAGACTAGAGGTTGGACTGTATTTTGCCAGTCCAAGTAGCGTCTCTGTTTTCACTAAACCTGCCTCTAATACACATGCTGATTACAGCAGTGTGTCCTGCCAGTTAATGTTTACCCATTTAGAAGGCAAAAGGACATGTGAAAAGGCCCATCGAATCTGTGACCTTCGAATTTGCTAGAAGCTGACTTTAAATGACAAACCAAATCATTCCACAGGTAAGCTCACATTTATTGCGAAAATTGGTATCCCTTATATTCAACAGCAGCCAACGAAAGTTCGTCATGTTAGCCCTAGTGGTATTGGTGGATTGCTAGTTCCCGCCAGCCTCTACTAGTCTGTCAGTGGTCAAATTGAAAAAGAATGTTGTGCCCGAAGCTTTGCTCCCAAGCCCATAGCTGGCATAAAGACGTTAGCTGCAAACTCCTAAGGCTGTCCAGCATACCGCGCGCCTCTTTTAATCCACTAACAAACACACTCTGCCCCAGCTTCCTCTCTTTTGCCAGATTCTCCTCTATGATGGCTTATCCATCTACATCTTCCTCTCTGTTTTTTCCTCTCTCCTGTTCCGGCTCAGAGTTTGCTGAGGAATAACTACTGCTAGTACAAAACATGGGGTCCGCATGGGCCCAGCTTGCCCCCCCCCCCCCATAGTTCAACTTTAAGTACTGCACTCTGCACTTCTAGAATCCCTGCGAATACGAAAGCTACGCAAACCAGTTGAGTCAAACCTATGACCCTGGGGACGAACCCAATACTGCGATTCAGTCCTGCAGGTCACGTGCCACTGTGATCCACATCCTTCGTACGCTCGTGGGCGCGGACCTGTGTGTCTAATATTTATATTAAGTAAATAAAAGAACAATCACTGGTCGGCAGAGTAACAATAGCTGTCTCTCCAAGAACTGCGGAGCATAAACCAGGGACGTAGAGTGTACCAGGAGGATAATGGTAATTTATCATAGGTGCACGAAATGGGGGCAGGCACTAGCCAATATCCCTGCATTCGAAACAAGGAACTAATGCTTATGTATCCCTAAAGCAGGGAATGTCCAAGCGTGCTGCACTCAAACATACTGAATCAGAATTATCTGCACTGGCAGGTTGAGGAGGAAGTACAGGTGTGAGACAAGGAGTTCTTAAACTAACGGCACTCTTGATAGCCCCAACAATGATGTTACATGCAATTAAAATAAAGGTCCAAACCCCACATTCACATGTGCTGACCACATGTCTCACCCAGAGGTGAGAAAGATGAACCCGTACTCGCTGAACCCGGCCATAACCAACCCGTTTTTTCATCTGTGCGAAGTAGCAGCAATCCTCTAATAAGACAGAGAGAGGGCAACCTGCACCACTCCTGGTGGCCCAAGGACCTTGTGGGCCAAGCAGCGAAGTATCTGCTGAATGAAATGAATACAAACCCTACTCTTCCTGCATTCTCCCTTCAGTCCAACGGCACCAAGGAAGGATGTATGCCTTGTCCTATGTCTGCAAAATCACCCCCACAGCACAAGTTGGCCCTCCTCAACCTAGTGCTCTGGCACCAATTTTGAAAACGTGTCCCTGTTACATCGTAAACATTGTCCCATCTAGGGGGACTGGAACGGTGTTCTCCTAGGGTCAGTTTAATTATCCCTTTCGCTGTAACTGCATGACACCCAATTCCCCATGAGGCACTGGCAACTATTTTTTGAGGATCTGTTTTTTTCATGTCCCCGCCGCCCGCTGAGGTCTGAAAATAGTCATATGAAAGAAAGGGCTGAACGAATAGTTCCCAAGCAAAATAAAAAAACATACCAAAACGCCCTATTCACGTTCCGCCAAAGTAGCAACAGTGCCACGGAGTGGCCTTAGCACCTTATATCACCATCGCAGAGGAAACTCTGTTCACCGCGGACTATTCTACCTGTACCACTCTGCTGGCACTGCCAACTCAATCAAGTCACTTTAGGAGTCACAGCACCTACGCCGGAAGCGGCCAGGCTCACCCCAAACCTACTAAAGTTCAGGTAGAATCAACAGCAGGGTACACACTTCTCCGCTCCTCCCTCATCCTCGGCTTCCTTGCCCTAAGCATAGGGTGACCAGGATTGTGAAGCCAAAACTGGGACAAAAGTAGAAGAACCCCACCGTGTACTTCAGCCGGGAGCACAGGACGAGCTTGTCGATCCCCACAAATTTACAGAAAAGGCAGTAAGAGCATAGGCGAAATGCGCTTTATGAAGTCAGTATCATGATGCTGCAAAACCCGCCTCTGTGTCCTAACCAACCAACCTGGTCAGCCCCAGGGTTCAGCGAGCCGCTATCGCGCCTCACACCAAAGACAACACAACTAGGGGGGCATGCACCATGCTGCGGGTCAACCAACATGCTGCAACTGAAACAGGTGCACATCACACTTTATTAAAACTGGCAATTTTGCCTTACAAAACTAACACCTCTCTAAACATTGAATTACCTAACCACCTTTACATTTCCTCCCCCCACCCCTACGATCCCGACATGATAAAAACACACCACCCTGCATCATCCAAACATAAATTGCAATACATTAAATATTTCACCATCTTCCCACCTACCAATAACTGTTACCCTCCCACCTACAAACCTATTTGCCTTCCTGCAACTGTAACAAACGCCCTCTAATGTAACCCTTAACATTTCCCCGCTCCCGCTCACCAATTCCCCAACTTCCGATAACTGCCAAACTCCAGCCAACCTTGGCCAACTTCAACAACAACTTCCCCACCCAGGAAAAGGCGGATGGTAGGTGATTACACCGCCTCCACCTTTTCCTGCCCAACCCATCTGTGCCAACAATGCCCGGGCTGCGCAAAACCTCCTCCTACTTCCGACGCACTCCCAACAAACCGGACAACACCTCTCTCAACTCCAAAAGGTAAAGGTCCATCCCCAAACGCGAGAGGTGAACCCCGTCGCCTCTAAACAATTCCGGCGAGTCGTACTTCAAGTGCCGGTGCCAAACCCCTTGCAAATCCCAAATGCCTGCAAAACCGCACCATGTCCATGTTAATTTTGCGCCTGGCCTTATCCACTGCCTGGGGTTTCAACGCCCCTCTCCACACCCGCCACGGCACAAACTCAGTCCACACAACTGTACAACCTGCCCATTTCCTCTGTATCTCTTCCAAATCCTTCTTCATGGCCCGCATGAGAACCAAACTTGTTTCCTGGACCATGTCATTTTCCCCCACGTGAAGTACCAGCACATCCGGGCACCTGCCCCCCATCACCATCCCGTTCAGAATCCCCACCAACTCCTTCCAGCACATCCCCTCCCTCCCGGACCAACGCACTTTAAAAACCTCGGGATTAAAACCCAAATTCTCCCCGAAGTAGCTATCCTGCGCCTGAAGCTGTGCTCTCCTGACAAATGAGTGACCCACTATCCATATAGCCATGTCGCGTGTGAGAGGGCCAGCCACCGAACCTGGAAAGAGAAAACAGAGTCGCACAATGGGCCACCACAATACCGCTTTAGCATTGCTCCTCGCTGCGCACATAGCGTTTATAGCAATCGGACGCCCGAAGCCCCAAATGCATGATGTCCTCCCTCCCCCAACCTTGCTTATGTGCCTCAGAAGCTGCGCCAATACGGAACGAGTGCATCCCGAACTTCTTACCATCCACCCCCAACCGCACCAACGCCTTCCGCAGTACTGCCAACAATTGAGACTCTGTCGCTCCCACCCTGCCTGCATGTCGAAAAACCAAACAGTCCCCCTCACCCATCGCCCTCCAGCGCAGTCCCCAGCGGAAAGGGCACGCCCCCTCCTCATCACTGCCACCCAAGGGGACCCACCCCCCACGCTCCTCTGATCCGTTTTCGACTTCCGCAACCACAACTGTACCTCCCCCGCCCCAAATTGTACTTCCGACCACAACAAACCACCGACCCCCCGGCCATCCAGCAACTCTGACACCCGAAAGGCTCCTGCAGACATCCAAATCATCAAAGTGGCAAACAAACAGGCCTCCCCCTCGTCCCGGCAAACATCCGCCAGCACCCCCACAACCCTCCCCAGCAACGCCCTTCATACCGGGAGCCGCACCCGACCGCACCCCCAAACTCGCTGGCCCACCACTCCGACATCCTGACCCCAAGCTCGCCCGCCGACGGCGCGTAACCCCACAACAATTTCCCCATGAACGCAACGCCCGCCAACTTGCCCAATATAGTGACCAGCATGAGGCCCTTGTCTATCAAAGACAGTATGAACTGTACCACATCCTCAGTTTTCTCCCATCCCGGGGCCCGCCATCGCGCCCCGGATGCCACAAACTCCCCCCATGCAGACACGTACGTGGAGCGCGTTGATTCCGCCAAAGACCCTAGAACCAGCTGCAACATCTTGTGTTGCCGACTTCCCCCAGCTTCCGGGGCAATGCCGTCGGTTCCGGGTCCGCCTCCTTGGCTAACCCACGGAATCTCTCCCACTGCGAACGTGATAAAGCATCCGCAATGTCATTTGTGATCCCGGGGACGTGCACCGCACGGAAGGCAACGTCATGGTGCAGGCAACCCAACACAAACACCAGCAACAGTTTCAACACCTGCTCATCTCTTGTTGACTGGCGATTCACCACCTGCACCACCGCCATGTTGTCCATGTTAAAAGTCACCCGCCTGTGGGCAAGCACTGCCTCCCACAGCTCAATTACCACAACCAGTGTGAACAGCTCCAAGAAAGCAATGCTCCTGCCGTCCTCCGCCCACTCCGTCGGCAACTTCTCCGCGCACCACCGCCCCTGCCAGTACAGACCAAACCCGTCGCTTCCCGCCGCATCTGAAAAGATCGGCACTTCCCAGACCATGTCGTCCCCCCTCTGCATTGGGATGCCATTGAAGTGCTCCAGAAAAAACTGCCACATTTGCAAATCCTCGCGAACGCCCGTGGACAAACGCATGTGGTGATGCAGTGGCCTTTTCCCCACCTACGCTCTTCCCAACCTCCTGCAGAAAGTTTGCCCTACCCGCACCACTCTGCAAGCAAAATTCAGGTGCCCCAAAAGCACCTAAATCTCCAAGACCGCTACCTTGTGCTTCGCCACCATGGCCCCCAGCAAGCCCAACATCTGCTGCTTTTTGTCCGCTGGTAAACGTGCCTCCATGGCCCCCAAATCCAGCTCAATTCCCAGGAAAGACAGCACCGTGCCTGGTCCCACTGTCTTTTCCGGTGCCAATGGGACACCCAAATAGTCCATCAGTTCCTGAAACCTGTCCAGTGCCACCTGGCAGTCCGTGGAGCCCGGTGCCCCGACCAGAAAAAAGTCATCCAAGTAGTGAGTAACTCCCTGGTGACCCGTTCGTTCTGTGAAAAACCACTGCAGGAACGTACTAAAGCACTCAAAAAGTGCGCATGACATCGAGCAGCCCATCGGCAATGCCTTGTCCACATACCAGCGGCCGCGAAACTGGACTCCCAGCAGGCCCCAGTCGTCTGAGTGAATGGGCAATAGCCGGAAAGCCAATTTGATGTCACACTTTGCCATCTGTGCCGTGGGGCCCTGTCCCGCCTCCTTCGGCACCACCCCGATAGGAGACACAATCAGGTCCTCCAACGGCCAATTGTCAAAAGGCCCCGCCATCCAGCCCGCGCTGACTTCTTTCTCCAGCTTCTCTTGCACCACCTCTGGGTGCTCCCTGGCAGACCTCAAGTTGTCTGCCCAGCGCCTCCTCCGTGGTCCCTCATAGCCTAACCGAAAACCGTCCCGAAACTCGACCCGCAAACGCTCGGCGGCCCCCCTGTCTGGGTAGTCCTGCAGGGCCGCGCACAGCCGGTCCACCTTAATTGGAGTACAAGCCCTTGGGCCCAGACCCCTTTCCTCCTCTAGTGCCGCCCGGCTGCTGCCCCGCCGGTCCCCAGCACCGCAGGACTGGGTGTCCGTACTTCCCGCAGCCCGAACACTCATGTTTGAAACAACAGTGTTCTCTAGCGCAGGCCTCTTTGTTGAAATCCCAGCACGGTCCCACCACTCCCGTCTGGGGTTTTGCCCCTGCCCCTCCCCGGGTGGGTCGGCTCTGAAAGGGCTGATAAATTATGGGTAGCCCTCTGGCCGTAACAATGGTCTTCCCCGACCCAGCCAAGCCCATCGTGTGCTGCCAAAGGTCGCAGTCCAACTCGCCCCACTTTGCCTCCGGGTCCCAAGCCATCCAAGCCCGGACTCCACATCGTACTGGGCCCACGCGTAACCGCCTCCCGTGATTTGGGCCTTCCGAATCACGTCCATGTACTTAAACAAGGACACCGATCGCTCCGGAAATTTCTCACAATACACGCTGGCGAAAATTAAAAACGCCGCCGTCCAGTTTTCAATCGTGAGGGGCACTTTAGGCCGCTTCTGGAGCTCGTACTCCTCCTCTTTAGACCCCTCCTTCGCCCGTACCTCTCGATGCAGCAGTTTGAGCAACTCCACGTACTCCCCCTTCCAGATCCTCTCTTTGGTCGCCAGCATAAAATGTGCCCCCAAAGGTTTCGTAACACCCATGTATGGAAGCCTCTTAATTTTTAATTATTTACTCTCCGGCTTCGCCACCCCGTCCGCAGCTGCCGTCCCGCTCGCCCCTTCAGACCCACTCACCCCTGCACCAGTTCCAGACGCTGCGCTACCAGCTGCCGTGCTGCTCCCACACCCAGACCCCACCTTCCCTCCATCCTCCAGGTCAGGGCCCACACCTTTATCCACCACGTACTTCCCCTTCCTCAAGCAACCCCCCTCGTGCCCCCCATTCCCCCTAACCCCCACAGACACCATGTGCGCCCCTCGGTTACCTGGAGTCAATGACGACGCCCGTCGCTCCTCCGCTCTCCAATTCGCCGATGTCGCCGCTGTCGCATAGGATGTCCGGGCCATCCACGCGCGTGGGCCCCCTGACGGAAAACACCAACATCATTAGCGGACCCCCTTCCTCCCTCTCTCACTTCCCCTTCCTCTAAACTCTTATCATCCCTGTTCACCTGTACCCCTTCCTGCACAGAAACTCTCATTGCCGGCGGAGCCAACTGCACCCTGTTATGCACACTCCACCGTTCCCTTGCCCTGTCCACATCAATAAACACTTGCGACGCGTTGCTCCTCTTCCTGCTTTGTCCCCCAAGCCGTGGCGGCCCTGTGGGTGGTGGGGTCAGCGAGCCCGTGCCGGGCCTTAGTGTGCCAACCGCGCCGTGATCACTCGCTGATACTGGGCTCGCCGTGGGAGGCCTGACCCTCCCTTTGCCTTGGCGCTGATTGGTCGTCCCAAATCCTGCCAAGTCCTGAGCCCCTCGCCGGCCTTCCTTCTGAAAAAGAAAAGGCAGGTTCGGTGTGCTGGGTCCCTCAAGCTGCGCTGCACCAACCAGCACACCATCCTCACGCAATCCTCCCCTCCCCAAACCGCCCGCTCCCGACCTTCCTCATCACTCCCGCTCTCTTCCTCCCCACTCCACATCAAACCTCCCTCCCCGCCCCCCATCTTCCACCAAAACCTCCCCCAGGCCGTTCCCCCGCCCGGAAGGCCCCGCTTCCTCCTCTGCTTAGCCCCCCCATCTCTGCCAAACCCGACGGCGCCCCCCGACCCGAGGGAGCTCCCCCCCACCTCCATCCCGCCCCCCCACCTCCAACTCTAGCTCACTCTCTCTGGACTCTAACAACAAAGGGGACATATATCCCTCCCCCACCTGCGTCTCATCTACTTCCACTATCCCGTCCCCCACCCGCTCCTCACCCTGCCCCTCCCCAAACTCCCCCTCTGGCTCCAGCATCCCGCCCATCCACCTGTGCACCCCCAATCCGCCCCGTGTGCCACCTTCCCCACCCCCCGGGGCCCCCCGCCGCCCCCTGGCCCCCACTGCCACCTTCGCTCTGCCAGGAGGGGAGGGCTCTCCCTCCTCCGCCTCCTGCTTCCTAGGCTGTCCTCCCATGGGTCCCCCTCCTGCTCTCCTCCGTCCCCCCGTCTCCCGCCCACCGGGAACCTGTCTACTCTCCCCCGGCCTGCAGGGACACACTCGCCATCGCCGGTGCCTCAGGTATCCCCTCGCTCCCCCTGCCGCACATCCTTCTCGGGCCCCCGAGCAACTCAGAGGAGGCCCGAGCAGCGCGCCGTGGTACTCCGCGACCCGCCCGGCTCCCCCACTCAGCCCCGCCTTTCGGAGCCGGGCGGGCCTCCGCCTACCTCATTTCAGAGCGTGGCTGGGAGCCGCCAGCAGCGCTCCCAGCCCGCTCCCCCTCCGCCTGCATACTCACGTCCCGGGACCCTCCCGCCGCACAGTCAAGGTGAGTCACCGGCGGGGGGCCACTGGCAGCGCCCCCCTGCCGACCACTTGGGCCACTCCTGCCACCCACGCATTTCTTCGGCGCCGCCTGCAGGGCCACGCCCTCCCCTACCGTGGGGCCCTGCAATCTTACATGGCTGCGCGCCACCTTATGAGGCGGCGAGCAGGCCAACACGGCCGCTGCGACCCCCGCGGAAGTTCGCCTCGCCGGGCGCGCCTGGGGTCCCACCAGGAGGTCCATTCCGCACTGCCTCGCTCGGCAGGCGGGTGGCCTCGAGCACTCATATATCCTCTTGCGCCATTTCGCCACACAGCCAACTGCACAAAACACCCCACAGCAAAAACAGACACCTGTCCTGCGCTCCCAGCCACTAGGTTACCATAACCTAAAATGGTGGCTGGGCCAGCGCGGAGACCAGGCACGCAACACCCATTGGGCTCACGGGGCTTCGCCCCCCCGTCGTGTGAGTCAGCCCGGGCAGAGATAGCTTCATGGGCTGGCGACAATCTAATTGCAGCTGCACCCGAGTACTTAACAGGTCTTTAAAAGACCATCTACTTGTAAATGAGGCTTTTGTTGTGTTTTCACCCCATTTTACAGCCACTCTGTCTATAGTTCGAAGTATTAGCCCCCCCCCGAAATATTTTGAAGCCCCCCCCCCCCGAAATTTGGCTCTAGTTGCCCGACTGGCGGAGACCCCAGATAACTGTGACTTTTGGGCTACCATTTGTAAATTTGGGCTGCCTTTGGGCTATTCCCAAAGCAGCCCAAAGCAGCAAAATGACTGCCTTTGCTCGCCCCCCTCCCCTTCCCAATCTGCCCGGGGGGCAGACCTTGCGTTGCTCGGCTGCCCCCCATACCCCCCATCAGCGCACTGCCAACACAACCAAAGAAAATATCCAGAAATTCATCAGAGACAGTACACTTGCTTATAATTAATCTCTGAGACCCCAACCAATGAAACGCCAGGATGTAAACACACAATCTATGGAGTAAACGTCAGAGACCTTATACACTAGGCTTCAGTGCCTCATAATGGAAAATACATTTTCACCGCTAAACGTAGACCAGGATTGTTTTGGAAACAGCTGGACATAAGAAAAGTGTGTTTGCTCCTGCTCATAAATAAATCACGCCATTTGTATGCGGCCTTAGTACACAATATATTACCGCAGGCACTAACCAGTACTCAAAACCGGACCCGTAAAACAACAGTCCCCCCTGTCGGCTGCCAGCCCTCGACACATAGGGTCCCTCTAGAGTTCGCTCCCTCATCCGCCCACCGGCAGCCCGGTTGGACATGATGCTAGGCCGACAGACAGCTGGATCCCACGCCATCTATGCAGCGCATGCCGGCCGGGCCAACCCGCAACCAGAAATCCTGGTTCAAAGCACAGCTGAAGGCAGAGGGAGAAGCAACATGTCAGCGCTCGCAGCCCCACCCGAACCCCCCCCCCCCAACAATGGGGCGGAAACCTTGGTCCGAGGTATAGCAATTTGCGGCATCCCCAAGCAAGTGAGGTACAACCCCTGCCCCTGCTCCCCAAAGCATGTACAGCTGGTTGGACAATGAAGGAGAGTGGCCGCCGGACCTGCCACACTCCTGCCCACAACGGTCCCAGTGAGAGGTGGGCCCGGTACCGCAGCACTGCCGGTAAGGGCAACGCATGCTTGGTGGGAAGGGAGGGTTAGCGCCACCGAGGCTCATGTACTCGACGCAGCGGCGGCGACCGGGACAGACCGTGACGACATGGTGCCACCCCAGTGAAACCCGGGGGCCATACCACTCAACCGCATTGTGGGAAGTGGAGCAAATTAAAAAGAGAGTGAGCCCAGACCCCCTCCCCCATCACCCTTCACGGAGAGGGGCAGCAGGGAGTGACCCAACTTGTCCCCTACAAGGCACAAGCCCAACCCGGCTCACAACTCGGGCCGTAAATATTTAATGGCGGGTCTGATAATGCCCACGGCTCCACCGTTCCCCCTGCAGGCACACCCCATGTGCCATAGCCCGAGGGCCGAGCAACCCGCCCCAAAGATGATCGACGGCAAGAAAGGCCCCAAAGCCCCTCACTGCCCCCCAAACTCACCGCGCAAGACAACCAACACTTGGTCCCGGGTGCACAACACCGGAGGTGTGGTGTAGGCATAGCAGGCCCAGCGGGGGACAGGGGAGGCCGCACCAGGCTGGCCACCGAACATGAGGTAGTGCAGAAACCAGCACGACGCAAGACCAAACGGCGATAAGGGCAGTGGCCAAAAGAGGACGACAGGTGGGCGGAAAGGGTACTTATACCTAACTCCCTACCCACCCCCGCCCGGAAATGACGCGGGCACGCGGACCCCGAGGGGGTCCCTTAGCACTAGGCTGTATTGTGTGCCCTCATGTGGCACTAAGGCAGCTGCCCTCTTAGGAGGGTTCCCTGCGTGGACCGCGGGCAGCCACAAGGTTTTGCTTTGTCTTCCTGTGCTCACTCACATAACAGGACAGCTTCTCCATCAGTCATAGGCAAGTGTACCAAGATGTTCCAAGGTTGATACATGTAAACTACTGCAGCTTGGTGTCTATACCTGCCCATAGTGCCCATATCGGCCCGCACACCAGCCCCCCAGCAACAATCATAACCTGAAATAAATAGACCAGACAAATTGTTGATGGGAAAAGTCGCTGCAGGTTTATTAGCATAAACAATGCCATCAAGGTGGGTTATCTTACAGATGATCCAAAGGCAAGCTGCCCCTCACAGCTTACCACCTGATGGGCCTTGTAGCATTGCGGCCTTGGCCAGACGGTGCTTCGCGGTTGTGGTGAGAGGAATAGCCCCTCCCAATTCCGGTGAACTCTTTGTCCACCATCTTGCTCACACACACCCCTACGAGGGGCGGAGCGTTCAAGCGACCCCCAGTTGTCCAGGTTTCCAACCGCCAGTAGGATAACGGGCTGCCGTCGCACCCCAGGGTCCACCGCACAGATCTCCCGGGGATATTAGGCCTCAGCACCCTTTGTGCTCCTGAATAGAGTACTTCTGCGTCCCTTTCGCCTCTGGATCATCCTGTAACTCCGCCTGCAACACAAATAACAATTGTTAACACACAAACCTCCCCCCCCGCCACCCTGAGATGTCGGGTAAGCGGTAGGGGGGGAAACATCTAGGGGAGGCGGCCAAAGAGACCACAAAACGGGGGGAGGAAGCCTTCATACTTCCGCCCTTCTCTCCCCGGCTGGAAGTGACGCGCCCCCCGGAAGGGGCGACCCTGGGAAGGCTAGTGTGCCATCTTGGGGCACTAAGGGGCCGACCTCTTATGAGGGTTCCCCTGCGGGGACGAGCTGGTCCGCCCGCATAGTGCCTATATCGGCCCGCACACCAGCCCCCCAGCGACAATCATAACCTGAAATAAATAGACCAGAGAAATTGTTGATGGGAAAAGTCGCTGCAGGTTTATTAGCATAAACAATGCCAACAAGGTGGGTTATCTTACAGATGATCCAAAGGCAAGCTGCCCCTCGCAGCTTACTACCTGATGGGCCTTGTAGCATCGCGGCCTTGGCCAGACGGTGCTTCGCGGTTGTGGTGAGAGGAATGGCCCCTCCCAATTCCGGTGAACTCTTTGTCCACCATCTTGCTCACACCCCCCCCTACGAGGGGCGGAGCGTTCAAGCGACCCCCGGTTGTCCAGGTTTCCAACCACCCGTAGGATAACGGGGCGCTGTCACACCCCAGGGTCCACCGCACAGATCTCCCGGGGATATTAGGCCTCAGCACCCTTTGTGCTCCTGAATAGGGTACTCCTGCGCCCCTTTCGCCTCTGGATCATCCTGTAACTCCGCCACAGCCCTGGGTGAGGAGACCGCCACAACCAGGGCCCCCCACCTGCGCTCACTTAATTATTTAGATCCTACTATTCCTAGTACTTCTTCCAGGTCTAAAAGGAACAGGTCCATCCCCACCAGGGAAAGGTGAAACCCATCATCGTCAAAGCAGCCTGTGGATTTGGCGAATCTATGACAAAATATCGAATACAAAAATATCTACATACAAAAATATCGCAACAAAAATATCGATTACAACACTATCGACATCCTATCTCTAACAAGGTAAGTACAAAAATATCGAGAAAAAAAATATAGATATCAAAAATATCGTTTAAAAAAAAATATTGTTTTTTAAAATAAAAAAATGTAATAATTAATAAAATAATACTAATAAATGTAATAAACATAGTTAAAAATATATTATAATATTTAAAATTAATACATTATGTAATAAAAACAACTAATAATAAAGATGTAATACATAGTATGTTCTTCATTAATAATAACTCTAAAAAATTATTTTAATGACTTATAAATAAATGAAAATATAATAAATTACAAATAAATTTATATACATAAAATAATAATATAAATAACAATTAATAAAAATGTAAAACAAATGTTAAAAAGTAAGTAAATGTTGGATAGCGTAGGGGTAAAAATTACTATTCCCACTCCAAAGACTGCAACGGTAGGGAAAGTGCTGGATAGCATAGGGGTAACAATTACTATTCCAACTCCAGAGAGTGCAACAGTAGGGAAAGTGTTGGATAGCGTAGGGGTAACAATTACTATTCCCACTCCAGAGAGTGCAACAGTAGGGAAAGTGTTGGATAGCGTAGGGGTAACAATTACTATTCCAACTCCGGAGAGTGCAACAGTAGGGAAAGTGTTGGATAGCGTAGGGGTAAAAATTACTATTCCCACTCCAGAGAGTGCAACAGTAGGGAAAGTGTTGGATAGCGTAGAGGTAAAAATTACTATTCCCACTCCAGAGAGTGCAACAGCAGGGAAAGTGTTGGATAGCGTAGGGGTAAAAATTACTATTCCCACTCCAGAGAGTGCAACAGTAGGGAAAGTGTTGGATAGCGTAGGGGTAAAAATTACTATTCCCACTCCAAAGAGTGCAACAGTAGGGAAAGTGTTGGATAGCGTAGAGGTAAAAATACCATACTTATAAATTAAAAAAAAAAAAAAAAAAAAAAACGTAACAATTAAATAAATATAAACCATTTACAAATACCAATACATAATTATTAAAAACAGGATTAGCAATAAATAATTAACTAAAAAATTAATAAAAATTACCATTTAATAATAGTTATTTACCAATTAATAATTAATTAACAATTATATAATTAACAAAATAATTAATTTAAAAACATTATTACTTAATTACATTTAAATTACTTCCCGCCCTATTCTCCTATAAACCCACAACCCGCTACAGAACATATTTATCAATTAATCAATTAATAAAAATTAATTACCAATTAATTAAAATTAATTACCAATTCATTAAAATTAATTTATATTTCCTAATAATTAATCATTAATTTAGTATAATTAAATTACTTCCCACTCTATTCCCCTATGAACCCACAACCCGCTACAAAACATAATTATCAATTAATCAATTAATATAAATTAATTACCAATTAATTAAAATTAATTACCAATTAATTAAAATCAATTTATAATTCCTACTAATTAATAATTAATTTAGTATAATTAAATTACTTCCCACCCTATTCCCCTATTAACCCACAACCCGCTACAGAACATAATTATCAATTAATCAATTAATTAAAATGAATTACCAATTAATTAAAATCAATTTATAATTCCTACTAATTAATGATTAATTTAGTATAATTAAATTACTTCCCACCCTATTCCCCTATAAACCCACAACCCGCTACAGTACTAAAATACAAAAATAATTAACTTACATAAAAATAAATTAAAAACATAATAAACACATAATAATATACAAAACAAATATAAAAATCGATATTAGTAACATCGAAATTATTAACATCGATATTACTAACATCGATATTTAAAACATCGATATTACTAATATCTATATTAAAATCTATCGTTATTACTCGCCTTCTATATTATGTCCCTTCGATATTTAAACATCGATATTAGTGTATATTGATATTTAAATTTCGATATTTTGTCAGCATACCGGATTTGGCGTGTAACTCCCCATGTCTTATAAGCCAAAGCCCTGTTGGTCAGTGAATTTGCGCATAGCGCAGTTAACTCTCCTGCACGCAACCTCCAATGCTAGTCCTGATCGCGCCCCGTGCCAGACTTGGCGTGAGGTGATTTCTGACCACGATAGTTCACAGGACCCCAACATGTTGCTTATTTTGCACATGGTCTCCTTCATGTCCCGCGGCAAAATTCTTTTGCCTAAAGCCGGTAAGTCGTTCCCTCCAAGGTGAATTAGTAGCACGTCTGGAGGAAGGGAGGTCCTATCCAATTCACGCTGCAGTGTGCCCAACAACCCATTCCAACGCATGCCTGGGACTCCCAGCCAAAGTATTTCGGTGTTGCAAAACCCATGCTTCCATTTCCTGCTTTCGGCCCACTGTGCTATTCTGGCGACACCCAAGTGGCCCATCACCCAGACGTTCTTTCCTGGTAAATAAAGAGATGTGTTTGTATCAAACTTGTTTATTAAACACAACAACACACAACACTGCACTTCACTTAACACAACACTGCAAAATTAAATGGGCACATGTCACCAATGAATTCTAATATTAACACCCAGTGACAACTCTCCCACTGCGTGGTAGGCAGTCATGCCTGCACCCCCTTCTGTTTCATGGTCTAATGTATCTTTTAAAACAGTTGGATTGCCACCTCCCAACCTGCTTGATGTCTTCTGCTGGCAAGCCTTCAGTGAATGCAGTGGTGGCTGCGCCTATGCGGAAGGAATGCATGCAAAATCTCTTACCAGAGGCATTGCCGCCATACAGCGCCAGACATGCGTGCATAACATGTTCCACCTGGTATTTGATGAGGAGGGTGCTGTCTGCATGGATCAAAAGGTAGCCCTCCACTGCTGGGCGTGCTGCTAAGTAGGCAGAGAAAAGGTAAACTGGGCAATACTTGTCAGCTCCTAGGCTGTTCAACAAAAACACTTTCCCTCCACCCTGCTGATCAGTCTTAGATTTTCACAAGGTGATTTTGAGTGTTTCGCCAACAAGAGATACATCCTGCAGCTTCAGTGCCAACCCTGATGTGTCATTCTTTGATCTAGACACCAGCTCACAGATTCGGAACGCTCCGAAGAAAGCCATGCTAAACGTTGCTGCGAACAGCGCAGCCTCAAAATCTGAGCAAGTTGCCTGGGGCAGCCAGTTGATCATCCCTTGTAAAGTCTGAAAATCTATGGGTGATCTGCTGTCTGGAGCCTTAGGTTCACTCCTGGCCCAACCTTTCAATGCAGCCCTGATCACAAAGGCCTTTGTAGGATCGGCTTGCCCCTAAGCTTGGCGTGGTGGCTGATGGCCGCAAGGTGGCTAGAAATCCAGGCGTGGCTCTTCTTGTTATCCTTAGCCCACAGGATAAATGACTGCACTCTTGCTTCCAAAATAGCCCCGCAGTCCTCCCATGTTCCCATTATAGCACAAAACTTTACAATGCATGTCCTGTATCTGCTGACGGTCTTAGGTGCTAAAGACAGTTCTCCAAGTCCCCTTATTTGCTTTACCACTTCAAGAGGTACCAGAGATGTGCTGGGAAAGGCGTTGCCTCCTCTCTCGCTCTCGGCCATGCTTCTCGGAAACGGCACCACTGAAACCGAGAGAAAGCATCAGCCGCAATGTTTTGAGTACCTTGAATGTGTCGGGCCCTGCATTCTACATTGTTGAAAAGACACACTCGCACCAACTCACGAAGGAGGCACAACACCAGGGGGCAGGTGGCTGAATGGGAGTTGATGGCTTGCACTACCGCCAAGTTATCTGACCATAACAGGACCCTCTTGGCCGCCAGTACTGCCGGCCATAAGTGAAAAGAGACAACAATGGGGAATAGTTCGAGAACTGTAATCTTTGCAGTAACCTTTTTCTTATGCCAGGAGTTGGGCCATTTCTCTGCGCACAAGTCCCTGTCCAGGATGGCGCCAAATCCCTGCCTACCTGACGCATCATTGTACAGAGCTAGGTCAGGGCTGCTGGCCCATGGGGCCCTCCAGATCACCGCCCCATTGAAGTTAGCCAAAAACTTGTATTCCTATACTCAGCTTAACCATGTGGTGTTTCTTGGTGACATTGGCGGTGGCCCTAGCGAGTCTTCTGGCGAACACCCTCCCTGCTGGGATGACTCTAGCTGCAAAGTTTAGTTTCCCCAGTATCCCCTGAATGCATTCCAGAGGTGCCCTGTCTAAGCCTGCCAGGGAATTAATCAGACTCGCCAGATCACTCACTTTGTCACCCGGAAGCCTGGACTCTCCTGCAATGGTGTCAATTTCAATGCCCAGGAAGGTTAAAACTTGTGCTGGTCCCACAGTTTTGCCCGGGGCGAGGGGAACCCACAGGTGCCTGGAAAGATTTACAAAGTCTGCCAAAGCCTGTGAGCATTGCTGTGTCCCATCGCTCCCGATGAACAGGAAGTCGTCTAAGTAATGAGTAACCCTTTCCACTCCATACGTGTCTTTGAGGGCCCATTACAAGAAACAGCTGAACGCTTCAAAGTAGGCGCAGGACACAGCGCAGCCCATGGGCATGCATTTGTCATAATAGTACAGTCCGTCTAGCTTGAAGCCCAGTAGGTGAAAGCTGCTCGGGTGAACTGGTAGCAAGCGGAAAGCTGATTCAATGTCAGCCTTCGCCAGCCAGGCCCATTTGCCCGCCCGCCTCACTAGGTCCAAGGCCACGTCCAACGTACAATATGACACAGAGCATGAACCCTTCTCCAAACCATGGTTAACAGAAGCCCCCTCTGGGTATGATAGGTGGTGTATTAATCTGAAAGCCCCCGGTTCTTTCTTGGGTACCACTCCCAGGGGCGAGACAATGAAATTATCCAAAGGGGGGAGCGGGAAGGGACCCCCCCACCCGACCCAATGATCTCTCCTTCTCCACTTTTGCACGAACTACCTCTGGCTGATCTCTGGCAGATCTCAAGTTATCTGCTTCCCTGCTGTCACAGGGACCAACATACGGGATCCTGAAACCTTGGTGGAATCCAAACAACAACAAGCGGCCATCATTCCCCAGTGGGTAGCGCCTGAGTAAAGGGGTAATATTGTCCAGAATAATGGGAGAACTCCCTAAGGCCTCGTGGCCTGTGGCCGTAGAAGGCGGAGCTGAAGGCAAGGATTCAAGAAAGGGAGAGAAACTGTCCCCTCCTGAAGGTAGATCATGAGCAGGGACGAGTACCAGAGGAGGGGGGACAATGGTCAGATGCGAGGAGGAGGATTAGCTGTTCTGCCCCCCTCTGCCAGTCGGATGAGTGGTTTGTTTGGGATGGGAGGAGACGGCAGGGTGAGATCCCCCACAGGAGTGACATGCATGCAAGAATTTGCATGTCTTACCCCAGGAGCAGGCCCCGTTGTTAAACAGGCGGCAGGTCCCTGGGGGGGATCTCTTGGAGCCCCCCTGTGTCCACCCCCTCTGCGGCCCCCTCGAAAGCTGTGTTTGCCCCGGTTCCCTGACTGAAAGGACCATCCCTGAGGTTGTTGCCCTGCGTGGGAAGCGCCCTGTGACCCGCTAGACAGGAGGGCCCGGCCCCCCATGTGCTCCATCCAAAGCTGAACCTCTTTTTGGTCCCATCTCATATCAGGGCACTGTGACATCTTCCTCCTGAATTCCCTGTCATAGTTGATCCACCCATTACCTCCCCATTTCATGGCCTCATTATGAATGATTCTGGAGTACTGCACCAGCTCGGGGCCCTGCTCTGGGAATTTTTTCATCGTGACTGAGGCTAGGATAGAGAAGGCTTCGAGCCAGTTGGCAATATTCTTTTCTGGCCAGGGTTGATGCTTCACCTTCTTCTCGTCCTCCTTGGCACCAAACCTCCTGACGTCCATATCCTCCTGCCCTAGCATGAGCAAAGTGAAGGTATCCAAGAACTTCCGCCTCCAGATGCCCTTTTTTGCGGCCTGCGGAAAAGAGCAACGACCTGACAGGAGCGGGGCGGAGGTGACAGGAGGAACTACCGGGCTGGGAGGGATGGGCGCCAGGCTAACTGTAAGAGGTGCCCCTGTGGCACTGGGTGCAACGGGCAATACCGAGCCGGGGGCCAAGGGAGGGACGACCGGAGTAGGTGCAGCACTCAGCCCCCCCAAGCTGCTGGAAACCTGACTTATCTCTGCTGGTGCTGTCCCCCCCAGGCTGTCCTGCTGACCTGTGGACCAAACATTTGACGCTACAGGCACAGTGCTAGGCATGACAGAAACAGAGGGGGCCACCACTGGTGGGCTGGAAGCAGCTGCCCCTGCTTGAAAACGTACCATAAAAGAGTTCAATGAGTCCAACATTTTTGCCATATCGTCCCTAGTAGCGTAATTACCTTGGCCGGCAAGGCTATCCGACATGGTAGCCGTGGATGGAGGTAGGGGAGCAGCCATCGGGGCCGCCGGTTCCCGTGGGGCCGGCACGGATCTGCTCCTGGGAGGTGGAACAGGGTCCTGAGGGAAATCCCTGACCGTGGGCTTGCGGATGCGCTTAGGTCTGGATGGGGCCACATCAGCGCTGGGCTGGCTGTCTGACGGGGGCAAGTCGCACACGACTCCAGAGTGTTCTGTCTCGGGGGCATGCATGACGCTGTGTGCCCATGTTAGGCCTTTAAGCTTGGTCATCTCAAAGAAGTCTGCCCACTGTGCGTCCTGAGAGGTACCCGGCAACGAGTCCTCCACCTGTGAAGGATCCGGGAAAAGGGGGGGAACCATGGCTGTCCATGCCTGCTTCCGCTGTCACACTGCACGGCAATCTGGGGATAAAAAGCTGGGTCAGACATGGAAAAGGTGCACACTTATCGACCGGATAGCCATCCCCCCGCTCCCATGATGCTGGGTGCCCCCAATCCCCTCCATACTTACATATCGCAAAGCGTGTATGTGTCAGAATTAGAGAAATGCGCAACGATGCGGGCGATCCTGAGCGAGGATGAGAGTGGGCTGGGGAAGAAAATTGACACTATTAGTGGGCGCAAAGCTTGAGCTTTCCTCATGGCGTGACTCTGCCGGGTCAGATGACCCAGAGCGAGCCAATCCCCCCCTTGTTCCCCCCGTGCCACCGAACCCTGCCTTATACCTGTTGAATATCCTTTAAGCTCTGTCCGACTGATAATGTCGGCCGTCCGTTCACGTAAGTGGTGCTGAGTCTGAAACCTGTAACATAAAATAAATGTTTACAACGTTTCTTCTCTTCTGCTGTGTGCCCTCCGTCACCAGGCCTTGTTTCTTATGTCTGGGGTCGTAAGCCCACTGTCCGCCTTTGCCCTGGCCCGTCCTTCCTACAAATGCAAGGGACACCTCCTGTAAAGACACCCATGTTAGCACATCAGATACTCACAAGCTTAAAGCATCGCACTTCATACCTCCCGTGACCTACTTCAATGGGAGGGAGGGGGAAGTCAGTTCTTATCCATTATGCTTAATATTTGCAGTTCTAAAAGTGACAAAACAGCAGCCCACTGCGCGCATACCGCAGCTCGCGTGCTCTGACCAAGAGAAGCTCGTGGGTGTAGGCCGCTAACCGCTGCAGGATCTCATCCCCCCGGCCCCTACACGTCCTCATGCAATGGGTGCACGACCGAGCGGCCGGGGAGCGGACGGATCATGGGTGGAGGCCTCCCAGCCTAAGAGCATCTGGTGTGGTGCGCAAGGGCCGGCTCCTCCCTCCCGCATGGGGCTCTAGTTTGGGGCGGGGGTGGCATCTGAGTTCCCTTTGTGCCAGCGGCTTCCACCTGCACCCCCTTGTCACGGGCCCAGACCGCGGCATGCCAGCCCGGGAAAAACTGCGTGAGCCAGACCCGCCCGCGAGCTGAGTCCGCGCGTGCCTGCCCACGCTGAGCCTGTGCCGAGCGCCTGTCGAGGAGGGAGGTGGGGTGGGGCGGCGGCACCCCAAACGACCCTTAAGTACAATGCCGGTAATGCAGCTTAAAAGTAATCCCGTCTTACAATTGACCACATGCTTTCTGTGGCAACAGGGACTGACGCACAACTGATGATGAACAAGACACCAGTGGTACAAAATTTGCCAATGCAAATAAAACCGCAGAACAACAGTCAGCATCTCAATGTGAAAGATCCGGGCTGGTATGTTGCCTCATGCACAAGATGGCCGCTTAACAAATTGACCGCGTGGGCCAGTGCCGCGTGCCGCAAGATGGCAGAGACCCCAAGGTCCGCAAGTCAAAATGGCCGCCTATACACTGAGGCCGCATGTACCTTATGGCTGCCTGCACACAAAGGTCAGCGTGCATGATTGCCTCCTTCCCTGTGCCAAGCCTCCACGAGGCGGGCGCAGGAAAGTGACTGGGCCTCCGTCCCCGCCGAGTTGGGAGACGCCGTTGCCAGGCACCCAAACGTCCCTCATTCCTCACCCCTATTGCCTCACCCCCCCGGCGCCTCAAGGTGGTTGGCCACCCTTCCGAGTGCCCATATTGACCCGGGGGAGGAGAGGGTAAGGGGCTGGTGCTATTCGGGAGGGAGACGCAATCTGCTCACTCCAGATGAGGAGAACGGGGGGGCAGGGCGAGTCAGAGCAGCGTGGCCGCGACACTCGGGAGCAGCGCCACTGCGTCCGCTCTGAGTGCTGCGGAAAGACCGCCCCCCCGGGCACCGAGAACATGCCAACGCAGCCGCCCAGCCGGGGAGCCCGGGCCCATTCCCGGCTGGTAGCCGCGTCTGCAAGTCGTCCCGCTAGCCGGACGACCGGGGCCTACTGGGTCGCGAGGGGGCACACACAATGCCAAACAGGCCCCCGGCGCCCACTTGCTCGGCATGTCCCACCTCAGCCCAAGCAAGGGCCGCTTGCCCAGCCGCCCCCACTGCCCTGCTGCGACCCGTGGGCAGCGGGGAGGCCAGTGTTCAAGGGGGGGGCACACCATAAGGACCGTGGACCCCGTTACAAAGCGGAAGCCTGCCTCAGCGGCCCGCTGCTACGTGGGCCGCCCTGCCCTGCTGCGACCCCCCTAATGGGGGGAGCGAGCACGCGGGGTCGACAGAACAAGCAAGCCTTCGCCTATGAAGCTAGTAAAAGCTTGCCCCCGCCTCAGCGGCCCGAGCTAAGCAGGCCGGCAGACTAAGTTGCGACCCCACTGGGGGGGGGGGAGCGAGCACGAGGCGGGGGTAGGTGATGAAACTCACCGCAAAACGCTGCTGCAGAAAGGCTCTCGGGCACAACCAAACATCTAGGGGGAAGCGGCCAAAGAGACCGCAAAACGGGGGGAGGAAGCCTTTATACTTCCGCCCTGCCCTCCCCGGCCGGAAGTGACGCGCCCCCCGGAAGGGGCGACCCTGGGCTGGCTCGTGTGCCATCTTGAGGCATTAAGGGGCCGACCTCTTATGAGGGTCCCCTGCGGGGACGAGTCGGTCTGCCCGCATTGTGATGAAAAGTGGACATGGATCCAACTAGTTCCTTTCCTTGAGTTTGAGGGATGTTCGTGCCTCATGTCTTTTCCTTTCGATCTTGCATCTGTGTGCATGTGTGGCCCCACCACTCTTTCAGTTGCCTGTGGTAGGATGATTTTGCCCCAGTTTCTCCACAGTAGTGGCTATGTAAATAGCAGATTATGGGGCTGATTTCGAGTTTGGCACACAGGTTACTCCATCACAAACTTTACTGATATCCTGTCTCCTGTATTACACATACATTCTATCTTATGGCAGACAGGATATACATCACGTTTGGGACGGAGTAACCCGTCCACCAAACTCTAAATTAGAGCCAACGTGCTGTTTATCTGGGCCCATCACCTTTTCTCCTACAGCTGCTAAATAACCAAGATTATGTGCTATTTGGTTGGTGAGCCAAATAACATAGATATATTATTTCATCAGGTCAAGTAGATATGGTTGACATTGTGTACTGTTAGCTGGTCACTAGGCTAATAGTGACATTACTTTGATATTTCCCCAGTCACCGACCAAATAAAAAAACCCTCTACTGTAAAACCAGTGTCCGGGCAAACAGTTAATGTTCTTTGCTCTTTGCCTTTCTCTTAGTTAAGTAGTACATAATCTCTATTTTGCCGGCAACTGGGACACGGTCAGGATTCTCAGCCATTTGCCCGCCATTGGTCACATATTTCATATTCAACGAAGTCCGCAACTCCTGCAGCTAATATTTCTTGCCACAAGTGTAGTGATGGGCAATTATCATGCACAATATGATTTGTGTATACTGTTTCTCTTATAAAGTTTCTTTGTGAGATTTTTGTGTTCCTCTTTCCTTCATTTAGGTGTGTCAACACGGGCTTGCCATGGGCCCTCGTGCAAGCAAGGAAAATGGCCACTATACACAAGTTCGGTAGTAAAAATTTACTTGGAATAGAGTGGGCTCAGAAGTCTCCAACACCAAACCCATTAGTACCTGCTGCAGGAACGCTAGCTATGCCTCGGTTAATAGACTCTGTTAAGTTCACAAGGGTTGGAGATTGAAAATAACACACAATTCTTAGAGGTAAACTTTTATCAGCTTTGGTCACCCCTGACACTTTCTCACTCTGAAGATGGTGACTCTCTGCTGGGGTCGACCGGCAGTGTTCCTCTTTATAAACTAGTCGCCCTGAACTCACACTGAGAATGAAGGTTCTTGGATGTGTCTGTGTGTTTATTATTGAACTGTGAATGAATCAGTGCTCAGGCAGTCTGAGCTACCTTTTCTTTTCCCCCAGTAAAAATTCCAGACAGAAAGCTACACTTTCACTTTCAATCGTGACTCTGTTTACAGCCAGATTCAGTGACAGGTCAATTGCACTAAAGGAAAGCACCTGAATGTTTTTATTTCAGGATGAATTTTCCATAACTTTGTAGCTTTAAGTTAGTGGTGACCCTGGTGTGGTCATTTTCTATAGAAAAGCCAGAACCCCTCATCATATTGTCACAATAATTTTAAATATTCCGATATGCTTCACTGACACATAATAAACACATTTTCTCATTTGGCAATAGTGTTGCAGATTAAAGAGGAAGGCTACACAGGTTTAAAATCCCCTCCACAACAGGTGAACCTGTCATAACATTTTAGCATCAAACTACACTGCAGTGCCATATGGTGCACTAAAACGTAAGGTGTGGGAAACACTGCCACTGAGCAACCGCAGCGAGGCGTATCTATTTGAATGTATGCCTGAATGAATTCACACAAGCATTTTTGTTAAAAATATTTAAAAAATGGTATTAATTGGCACATTTAATTTTCTTATCGTGTTTAGAGGCCAAAGCTTTAAGAAATCTACCTGAGAGGCTTAGGAAGAACACTGGCCAAATGTGATGATTTGGGGTGTTGACAGCGTGAGTGTAAGTTTCTCCATACCCAGCACCATCCAAAGCCTCTGAAGCCAACCCGAGTGTGTGGGGAACTGAATGATGGACTTCCAATGGACCAGAATATTCTGCATAGCCGCCCCTAAAGCAATTGCAATCAGCCTACCCTTCCAGGATCTGAGAGGGTACATCAGAGGATTAGGTAAGCCCAGTAGGATATAGGAGGGGAATTGTGAAAGCTGTATCTCAAAGTGTAGGTCAACTTCATCAAGCACCTGGGACCAATACGGCTGCAGATGAGTACTACTCCAAAGAACATGTTCCAGAGTGCCCAGTTCCCCACAGTCCCTCCAGCAGAGGTCACTTTGACACGGGTCAAACTGTTTCAGGCGCTCCGGCGTATAATACCAATAAGTAACTATTTTTGTCAGTGTTTCTGTGAGCCCTGCATGGTAAGCTGAGTGCCGCGCCCTGTGATATATACCCTCCCACTCCTTGTGTGTTAGGGTTCTCCCCAGATCCCTCCTTTGCTCTGACCCCTCTCCCAACGGTGGCGTCCTGCATTGTGTGTATGTGTAGTAGGGGCTAGTAGCATCCTATATAGTTCGGAAATGACCTTTTTGTTCGTGGTACGGGTGAGCAACCATTTTTCATAAGAGGTCAGCAAACACTGTGCGTGCGGTCTAACCTGTGGGTGCATTGCCCAGTGACAGAGCTGAAGGTATTTCAGCCGTCCCGTTTCTGAAATGCAGTAGTAATCTTTGAGCTGTGAGAAGGAGATGATGCCCTCTAAATCAAAAAGATGCCCCAGGGACCTACAAGGGGAGGAGCGCCAAGCATGAAATGCACGGATGTCTGTGCTCGGTTGGAAATCCGGGTTATCAAGCAATGGTGTCATGGGTGACGGAAAAGTGGTCAGTTGTGCCGAGACATTGGTGCGGCCCCAGGCCTCCATGGGAGTGCCCGTGATGAAGGAAGCATATAGGTTAGGGGGCCGACGCGTGATGAAGGAAGCATATAGGTTAGGGGGCCGAAGCGACTTGGGGAGGAAAGGAAGCCCCTGCAGGGGTCTGCCCGCCACCGCTTGATCCTGAAACAGCCAGTGTTTCTCCGACTCCAGCCTTTGCCACTCCACCAGATACCGGAGCTGGGCTGCATGATAATAGGTTTGAAGGTCTGGCACCCCCACGCCTCCGCTCTCAGGTGGAAGAACCGCAATCTGATGTCGAAAATGTGGTTTGCGACCGTTCCAGATAAAGCGGGAGAGCTCCACTTGGGTCGGTTGAATCCAGCCTGCCGGTGGTTTAAGTGGAAGGGTCAAGAACATGTACAGTATTTGTGGGAGGATCGTCATCTTGGTGGCTGCAATTCTGCCCAGCCAAGATATAGTACAGTGCTTCCACCTTTGCAGCTCCGCACGTATGCGAGTGCGAAGAAGGGAATAGTTCAGATCAACTATGGCCGGAAGAGTCGGGCCATTTGAATACCTAGATACGGTATGGCCGAGTCTGCCCAACAGACCAGGTGTTCTTCTCGCAGGAAATCGAGAGTGTGTTGGGAGAGAGACAGGTCCAGCGCCATGGATTTTTCAACATTAATTTTAAATCCTGACCCTCTAGCAAAGGCCTCTCTCTAGCTCAATAAAAAGGGCACGCAGAGCCGCGCCCGGTTCTGACAGAGAAAGCAAAATATCGTCCGCATATAAACTAATAGTATGGACGTCACCCCCAAATGTAATCCCGGTGATGAGTGAATGTTTCAGAATTCTCAGTGCGAGAGGCTCCATGTAGAGCACAAAAAGAAGAGGCAACAGGGGGCACCCCTGTCACGTGCCTCTACTAATAGGGAAGCGGGAGGACCTATAGCCATTGACATGAACTGTCGCCATAGGAGACGATAGCAGTTCAGAATCCGAGTTCTGAATTTCTCCCCGAGCCCGGCGGCCATCAGAGCCATTTCCAGATAAGGCCACTGTACCGTGTCAAATGCCTTTTCAGCATCAATCGCCAGGAGCATATACTCGCCTTTTCTATCAAGTGCAGGATGCGTTTGGTTTATCGCTAGTCTGCCTCTGGGGAATAAACCCGGCTTGATCAGGTTCTACTAATTGGGCCATGTACGGCGCCAGGCGGGCCGCTAGAATGCTAGTATATAATTTGATATCTATATTTAAAAGTGATATGGGTCTGTATGCCCCGCAAGATGTCTTATCCTTCCCAGGCTCCTGGATAATGACTAAGGCCGCCTCCAACATCTCCCTTGGGATGGTGCCTATGTGTCTGAATGTATTAAAAAGGCCCGTGAGCAGAGGGGCTAACTGAGAGCAGAACGATTTATAAAATTCGGCCGGGTAACCGTCGGGACCGGGCGATTTACCCAACTTAAGGCGAGAGATCGCCGAAATGACTTCTTCTGTTTGAATGGGTCTATCTAAAAAGTTGGACTGTGAGGGGGACAGGGATGGCATATTAGCTGCAGCAATGTACTCGGCACTATGCTGAGTGTGGAGATGGTCACCAGTGTACAGGTCCGCATAAAAGTCCCAGAACGCTTCCGCTATGGAAGCGTCCTCCAAGACAGTAGTTCCGTCAGGCTTGCGGATGCACTGCACTCCCTGGCGTTGTCGTTGCTCCCGCAGTTTATTAGTGAGGAGACGGCCGCAATTATCGCCCCCGGTGTAAAAGGAGTGACGAAGCCGGAGGGTTGCGTATTCGGCCCTGTCTTGGTCCAAGGCTGCAAGTTGCTTCCTCTCGACACATAATTGCCGCCACGCACGGGAAGCACCCGTTCTCTGGTGCAACTGTTCGAGCTCTGACACCCTCTGCGTAATCTCTGCCCGCTTACGGCTCCTCTCCCGGTTTTGAGCGGAGGAGATTGCAATAAATTCCCCCCTCTTAACTGCCTTCAGGGCCATCCACTGCACTGCCAGGGAAGTGTCGGGGTTAGCGTTAGTGGTAAGAAAATCAGAGATAGCCTCCTGGATTTGCTCGATTACTTTGTGCTGCTGCAAGATAGTGTCGCGCAATCTCCACTGCCTCGGTGCCCGAGTAGAGCGTGGCAAGCGAAAGGTGGCCAAGACGGGGGAATGATCTGATAGCGATGCTGTCAAAATGTCAGAGTTGGTGGCATAGGCTTGGAGTGAGGTAGAGCTAAGAAAATAGTCCAAGCGTGCATATGTCTTATGAGCCCCAGAGTAAAATGTGTAGCTACTTGTACGTGGGTGGAAATGCCGCCACAGGTCAAAGAGCCCCAGGTCGCCCATGAGAATCTTTACCGCACGCGGGAGAACACCCACCTGCGTCCTCCGCTGGCAAGAACGGTCCAGGTCATTATCGAGTACAAGATTAAGGTCTCCCCCAAGGAGCAAATGTCAGCCGGAGGCAGAGGCTGCCTCTCTCAAAGCAGTGTGTATAAACTTTGCCTGACCCTCATTAGGTGCATAAATCGACCCAACCACCAGAGTCAGCCCCCGATCGAGAATTGGTATGTAAGAAGATGACCCTTTAGCTCTGCTTCCTTCTGTATTACACTGCCAGAAAATGAACGGGAGACTAGTATGGCTACCCCGGCAGACTTAGAAGCGCTAGAGGAGAACAGTTGCGTAGGGAAGTATTTGGAACAAAGTCTATGATGATCCTTAGACAGGAGGTGAGTCTCCTGGAGCAGGCAAATGTCTACCCCGGATTGTTCCAAGTAATTTATCACCGCCCTGCCTTTGGTCGGGTTATTCAGACCCTTGACATTAAGAGTAAGGATCTCAAGGGAGTCGTGTGTCATCTGTGGGACAAAAGGGGGACTGTGATATGGAGTATACCATCCATGAGGGGAGTCGAGGGGAGGGAAAGTAAAGCTGTGTCAGGAGGGAAAACAGGATACGGCGGGGGAAGAACAGGAAGAGGTGGACGAAGAAACCTGACCCCAAAAAGAAAACCCCCAAACCCCTTGAACAAGTCAAACAACACAACCAAAATCAAAAACCCCAGTCCAAGTAGGAAACCAATGTTCCTATAACAGTGTCCCCCTTCCCAGAATGTCCAAGAAGTCATCACTACGGGGATTGCAGCTTGGACAAGAAGAACGGCCCGGGCCTCCCCGCCGCCCACCACCAAATGGAGCCGCCATCAAGAACAGACAGAAGACACCAGGAGCGTTGTCACCCCACATCAGCACTCGGCGCTGCCAGCGCATCAACAACGGAGGCGAGGGCCTCCTGTCTCCCCTTCGCTATACCCTGGTCATTCGGTTTCCTGAATCGACATCTCCGCCGGGGCCTCTGCCACCCTGAGGGTGAAGTCTCCGGCTCTGAGTCACGGCCCTGCCACTCTTCATCCTCATGTGGCTCTGCCAAGCCCAGTAGCCGACAAGCATCAGTTAGGGAACGTATCTGATGTAGCCTGTCCTTGTACCGAAAGATGAGGCGGAATGGATGCCCCCAGGAATAAGTGATGTTCTGCTGTCGAAGGAACTCCGTCACAGGGTGAAACTGCCTCCTGCGTTGAAGTGTAAGCAGAACAAGGTCCTGATAGAGCACTGGTGAGTGGCCCTGGTAGGAAACCGGATGCATGGCTCGTGCCTTGGCCAGGATAGCTTCCTTGGCTTTGAAGTCCTGCAGCAGACAAGTATGTCAGCTGGGGGAGCGTTAGGCGATTGGGCCAGGCCTACCCTGTGCGCCCTATCCAGGACAATGGAAGTGGACACTGGGGTCCCCAGGATGTGGCGGAACAGCGAAGAGGTCAATAGTGTCGTCCGTCGGCTTCACCCCCCGGATCCTGATGTTGTGCCTTCGGGACCTGTTTTCTAAATTCTCCAGGTGGGTCTGCATGTCAAGGTGTTGATCTTGTAAACGAAGGTTCTCTTGTTGCAACATGGTCAGGTCCGAAGACACGTTGTCACCCCGGGTCTCAAGGGTGGCAACACGCTCACCCGCGCTACCCACATCCCTACGGATTTCCCGCATTTCCGCTGTCAAGTCCATCTTCACAGATTGTATGTCGGACCAGAGGGTTTTGAAGAGGGCCTCCAGGAACGATTTTGTGATGAGGGCTTCTCCGGCCTCCAGCGGGGTCTGCGAGGTCGCCATCGGGGCCAAGGGAGTCAAAGTAGAGGGAGATGAAGCGGCTTTCTCGAAAAGCTCTTTCAGCGATTTCTGCTTCCTCGTCCTGGCCGAGAACATAATCACCCAGTCTCCCCAGTGGTGTCAGAAGCAAGGAAGGGGCCGCACCCCCTTCTCCGCGCTGAAGGGCTCACCCAGGGCCGCTCTCAACCCAGGACCGAGGTGGATTGCACAGCCGTACGTGTCACCAAGAGCCAAATACCACACAAAATTCTCTGTCCAGTGCGCCAAATTGTCTCTCCCAGGGCCCTCGTCGGAGCACCAGATGAGCAATGAGTAGCACCAACCAAGTCAGTGCACCTCAAGTCGGGCCCGCCGTGTAGCTGCCACTTAGAGTGCCTGAACTCCGACCTGGTGGCACCCCAGAGAGTTGCGTCACCCTCGGCCCTCTCAGGACAGCGTACCCTCCGGAATACACCTCCAAGTAGGTACCCTCCTTAGCAAAGTCAATGTCGGCAGCGAGGCGCCCCACTCTATCCACTAGTGCGCCAGGGGGCGAAAGCAGACGAAAGAAAGGCAGCCGGGCTTCTGACCGCGCGGGGTGATTGCCAGCCTCTAATGTCCCCCAGTGCAGTTGGACACGGCCCCCGGCCAGATATGCTGGCCCCGCGGTGCCAGCTATGGGCACCCCTAACGTCCTCCGCTGTACCTATGGTGCATCTCTGGCGTGGAACTCCTCAGGTGCACGGCCCTAGTGCCCCCCTCGCTTTCCTCACCTCCTGTGCCCAGTGTGTCAATGGTCCCTGGGGGCCAGCGCCGCAACTCACGCAGCACTCCCCCCGTCACCGCCAATGTGCCGACTCCAGTCTCATGGGGCCGTTCCTGCCTCACCAAGGCCCCCAATGTCCTCTCCTCTGCCGCGGCGGCCGCACTGCCCCCACGCTGCAGGGAGCCGACCAGGCACCGGGCGGGCAGCCCAGAACAGCTGATGGGGTCTCTCCAGCTCAGGCTGCGCTCCGGCTCTACTCCACCTCTGCCACCAAGATCGATATGGACGCACCCAGACTTTGAAAATGGCGGGTCCTGTCCCGCTGCAAGCCGCTCCCTAAGGCTCAGTAAAGTGCGGTTATGCTGCGGCGGCTGCACTTTCATCCAGCTAGGTGGGCCGGGGCTTCCTGGCACCTCGGAGCCACAGGCCCTCTGTGTCCCCGTCCTCGCATCGGTAGAAGGCCGGCTCTATAGAAACTTGCCTCGGCTGGCCCCAACATGGGCCCCCCCTGTCGCAAGGCCTGTTCCGACCTCCGAGTGCGCCTCCCTCCAGCACCAGCGACGGGCGATCACCAAACGCCCCACAGGAGTTAACGACACAGGCAGGTCGGGAGTTTGCTTCGCCACCGGGATCCGATGTCGGCGGCTCTCCCAGGTGCTATCAGCTGCTTTGGGTGACGGACGACGGGCAGGAGCTCCGCAAGTTGCTGCCTACCTCGCCGCCATCTTGGCTAAACCCTCGTCATGCACACTTTAGAGAGCAGCAACAACTCCTCCTCCCTGACATCAGGGGAGCTAAGCCCCACCCTCCCTAATCTGAGGATACGAAAGATAAAATGTTAACTTCAGTTATTATAATTTTATTTTTTCATTTTTGCTGCTCCACGAGCAGTGGGCGTTGCTCCTTTGCCTTAGCGGAGAAGCCACCACCAATTGCTACTAAAAATAAGTAATCATTTATCTAGGTTGTTGTAGGCAATATAAGGCTGTGGCAGCACCCTCCCAATGATCAAGATAGTTACAGAGGTATATCACTAACTATAACTAACTGGTATACACTTTTATAAGCAGATGTAAAAAAAAACCTGGCTTCATAAAAAGCAGTACAACACAAATAAACTACTTCAGGCAAAATTTGTGATGAAATACAATTTTCCCCTTTATTTTTTTTTTTTTAAAACCACCCTCTCCACCCACAACAGGCCCACCCCTCTTCCCTAACAAATTGCCCCACCCCCATTCCACAACCAATTTCAATGAAAATGTCCAACGAATAAAAAACCCGGTCCCAACTACTTTCCTACCCTCTCCACCAAGTCCCTCCCTCCAAAACAAAAAATATAAAAAAGGGCTATAAGAGGGCATTGTCCATTTGGGTTGGGAGCTAGTCCAAGCTCCACTCTATCCTGCCGAGCCAGCTCTCCATATGGTCCAGCCGCTGTAGGATGTGCTGCAGTAATGTCCTGTCAGAGCAGGAGGGGACGACAGCAGTTCAAGTCAGGAGCCCTGAGAGATGGCAGCGGAGCCATCCATGGAATGTCTGGGGGCTGGAGGCTGTGGGTGACCTTCTGCACTGGGGCCCGGCTCAGGGGGGGGCTATCTCTGCCTCTTCATTGTACAGGGCCACTAGCTGCCAATGTTCCTGCTGGATAGTGTCCAGCCTCTGTTGCCACAGTGGACTGCTATCGCCTGCCTGGTTAGTGGTACAGGTGGATTAACAGGGGTAGCTATATTGAGTAAAACAAAAAAAGAAAAGACAAATAGTAAATAATGCTCTGGGCAAACAATTGTTTAAAATTAGTTGATGGCACAGTAGCACTACATTGTTGGTCCTCTAGGGCCATTGCAATTTGATGTGATTGTGATTAGGAGAGTCACAAGGCCAATTTTATATTTTACCCACATATGCCTCGCATGAAAAGCACTGACTGTCTAGCAGAAAAGTATTAATGCAGAATAATACTGGATTAAACAACAGTGATTTGATTTTTTTCTTTTAAAGGCCTTTCTAGTAAGTAAGCAGACACTTTGAGTGGAAAAATACAAACAGATTATCTCTTATTATTGGAAAGGCATTGTGCACTATGGAGGTCAAGTTGTGTTGTGCTAAATTAATGGAGGCATGCTAGCCAGCACGTTGGGCACTTTGCTACTGTCTGCAGCTGGGACAGCTGTAGTTGACAATTATCTATCTTTATTTCCAATGGCCCTGCTCTCCTTCAAATGCCTTTCACTTTCTACAGTGACTCCAAAGAGGCAGATGAACAATAAATAAGATACTACATCACTCACCTCACGTATAAAATACAGATATTATCCTGTCTGCTGTAAGTAGACTTTGGGGAAACCAATGCTCTGCACTACAAGGAAAAGAATGGGCTATATAGATTCTATTTGGCATGATCATCGCAGGGTATCCCGTTCGCCAAACTTAAAATCAAATCAGGGTCTTATTCCCACAGTACTCACTGGCCTCGCCTTTCACTACGAATTATTTCCAGCAAATGCGTTTGCTGGGCAGTAAGGAAAGGAAACATTATTTAATCTACTGCAGGGTAAGGTAGATGAATTAGGCAGGTAGGTAGAGCTTTTCATATAGAATAGAGGGGTGTCACTGATCCTGCAAAGATATCATAATGGCCTGCAAGCTGGGCCTGGCTGGTGCAAAGAACTCATCTCACTCGTTGCTATGGTGACACCAGGGCCAGGCTGTCTGTCGCAGTCTTTGATTTGATACATTATCTGTATCTGCTGCAAGTCTGGGTCAGAAAGCAGAGTAAATGAACAAGAGCGTGTGCAGCATGGCTGAGCATGATTAGACAGGGACTAACTACACGTGCTGCACCTTAACCTAGATGCTGACGTGGTGCCTGGTGCGTTATGTGTACCACCGTTTTGGGGACTGCAGACCGGGTTCCAGGGCCGTCAATCTGAAAGCGCGTAAATGCGCTACCACTGATGATGGCTTTGGCAAAAATGATTGGCCAACCCCCGTGCGGCAGTAAAGGCCAGTCTGACACGGCGTAGCCTCGGAGTAGTGTCTGACTCGTGCCTGCTGCATGAGTGTCAAGGCTGACTAGAATCAATGCAAGCTCCGGACTAAGCCCTGAGTGATTTGCTTCACTTAATTGTCAGTCTCTGACTGAATCAGAAGGTCAGACCTTGGGTGCGCCGTGGGGCAGGTGAGGTCGTGTGCGACTCAGACTGACTGAGTCATCACATCGACTCAATTATAGTCTTGACTCTCCAACTCACCTTGTGGGGGTTCTGGTCATTGTGACTCCTTTCGGCTACTGGCCTTGGGCAAACCTTTTTTAGGATGATTTTAGCAATGTATTTAGATCTACTTGAAAACAGAAATGCTTTAACATGTACAATTTAGCTCTACTTGTGTTATAACACAAAGCGCTATCCCCCATCTACAAAAACACACTCTTTTAAGAGATTGCTTTTCAATCTTCCTATAAATATGGAACCCATCAAAACTATGATTTCAGTGAAATGAGAATCTTTCTCCCCGCTTTTATTAGGATATGTGTTTATTGTTTCGACAAAGAGCATACACACATGTATGGATTTATCTACAGGCTTCATCCTAATCAAATTCTTTTTCTCCATCTCTGTACAGTGGCTATGTGTGTAATACTTTCTTATTGACATATTACAGAAAGCCTGAAACCCGTAATATAATGTATATGTGGCAGCTGGTGATCTTTGAAAGTGATGAAACATTCAATACCAGCCCCATTGTGAGTGGGGTTCTACTTGGGAGGGCCAAAGTAGAAACAAAAAAATTACGTACATCTCACAATCTTCGGCCTTAGAAAGCAGATCCAGCTAGACTCATACAACATGGGGTCAGACTTCAGAAACTAGTAACAGCAATGTGATGAAAAGTGTTATCACTATAAATGGTGACATGCTCTTATAGCATCAAGAGCCGTTTTGCACCAAACAAAAAACAACAGTAATAACTCTTATGACCTTAACATGAATTATAATAAAAATGTCAGCCTTCCATGTGTGGTGAATGCCAATTACCGAGTGCACAAACATGAGCTAACGTATTTGTGATGCATAATGGTACCAAACGCAAGCTTTTCTTTTTTGGATAAATACACTCATCTCCTCCATTGGAAACGTAATTTTGATTAAATAAGCTTGTACGTTTCAGCAACTACTTCCATGTGCTATCTCAAAACATAAACTGAGTCTGCCTTACATGGCCATGTATTACCATCCTATGCTAGGGCTTCCAATCATGTGAGAGGGACTTCTACCATCATAATCAAAATAGGCACAGTTATGTCAAGCCGATGACACTCCAAAATGACCATAAGTAAGCCAGGGTCGCCCTGATGCCAGGGTTGGGCACCATCATGCCAAGGATACCATGACTAGATTGGTAACCAGTATGCCAGGGGTAACCAACATTGTTTGTTGGTTGACAGGCCACATAGAGATGATGGGCGCTTTAAAATGCTTGGGGTGGCGAGGCTGCTAAGGATGGACTTTGCCAGCCTAAAAGGAAACCACATCGCACATACTAAGGTTATCTCTGCCTCTCTTAATCGCGATCACACAATCACACATATTCATGCAGACATAAAACATGCATTCCCGATCACCACAACACGGCGACCAAGTCAGATCTTTAGCTTATCTGTCTCCTTTACTTCTGCTGCACTGTGCCTCTGATCACTGCTCTGCTTGGACACTTCGCTCACTCTGCATAACCTCACCTGGGTTCTCGTGTATTTCACAGGGAGAGTCCAGGTTCCCATTAACAGTGTGACTGCAAGGTGCCTGCAAAACAACTGCTCGCCATGAGGTAGTAGTCGCCTGGAGATTGGCTATGTTGCATGCCCAAGTTATATATAGCAGGACCATGATATTGACAGGGAATTTAGCAGTGAAACGCAGATGTTTTGTTTAAGTTTTGCATTCTCTGTAGCTGGAATATTGTAGCAGGAGTGGCAAGGAAATATGCCATATTATACCAATAGTCAATTTGCAAACAAACTAGTGGTAGGGAGTGCAGGTGTGAGTGTGTCAAGAGTAAGAGAGACTGAAGTAGTCATAGTGATTGGGACTAGACAGTAAATCAATATTGTATCTTAACAATTAAGTATGAGGGAATGGAGGGCCTCGGAATGTTGGATGAATGTGAGACATTCTGGGGTATTGGACTGAGGAGGAAAATGAAGGATAGGGAAAGATACCTGTGCTGTTTAAACAGAATTTAAAGAGAATATGAGTGGGGAGCTCTTGTCTCTAAAGAAGGTGGAGTAGGGGTAAAATAGGAGAGGGCCCAGCATTTGTCTGATAGGGAGACCCACTGACAGGAGTATTGGCAGTAAATGTGAAAAAACAAAGCAAACTTAAATACCACCAGTAGCAGTCTGCAGTAGGAGTTACTGCAGGGCGGTGACGTGGGCAGGGTGGGGGGGGGGGGGTAGTAATGTATGGATTACGGAGTTTTACAGGTTAGTAAATATTTAAATAAATAAAACGAATTTTGTTGCGCGCACTGCATCACCAAATGTGATGCAGTGCGCGCACCGAAATTCGTTTTATTTATTTAAATGCTTACTTAACTGTAAACCTCCGTAATCCATACATTACTACCCCCCACCCTGCCCCTCCCCCTGCCCACGTCACCGCCCTGCAGTAACTCCTACTGCCGACCGCTACTGAATACCACTGATAAACAGTCGAACATTGATGAATGGTGGTTTATTAGTAGTGATAAGTAGAAATCTACTCTAGTAATAAGTCCACAAACACAATAAAAGGTTCAGTTAAGGTTTCAATAAATTGCTCACTTGCTCAATCCTTGGCAACTGAAACAAGAGGGCAGACTGTTATATTCTCGAGTTAGGCACTTGTAGTGAGGCAGCTTATTCCTTACATTGTCCTAGAAAATAACATTGCAGCTGTTATATTTTGCACACATTTGCATGCACAACAATGTTGGATAGTTTCTCTGAAACTACTTTATTTACACATACAGTTTCGCACAACATTATCATGATGCCTTGAACATCATGTACTAGGCCTCTCTACGCACTAACTACAAAAGTCATCCTATCTTAATCCACAGGGTGACAGCGCTATCTACATATCCATACCATCACTATGATGGCACGCACATCATGAAGGCTGCTTTATATTATAAATAATAGACATCCCGATAGATTGGTAGAGAGGAATTCTGTTGACACCGAAGGTCCCTGCATGTTGAGAAATCACCACGCACCGGTGT
Organism: Lissotriton helveticus; assembly: GCF_964261635.1. Lineage (NCBI taxonomy): Eukaryota > Metazoa > Chordata > Amphibia > Caudata > Salamandridae > Lissotriton > Lissotriton helveticus. The sequence goes on from NC_136072.1 coordinate 528,814,792, forward strand.
GACATTCCGTGGGGGGTGTCCAACTCGAGACCAAGGAGGGGTCTTTTACACTCTCCCATCAGGTAATGGGGTTGGATCGTCCCTAGGGGGGATTCTTAGCTCTACACCTACACACACATTCTAGGTACACTAAGAGTAGGGTCTGCATCGTAGGAGTACGTTAGATTACCAATTTGAATATATACCTGCATATATTCATTGCATCAGCACCATTGTAGAAATGTATCTACTGTTTACTCTTTTAGTGCTTGTAATCACTTTTATTTACTTCTGTCTCCAAATCATTGCAGCACACGTATTTTATGCAAGAATAACGTTGGTTCAAGATATTTTATTGAAAACGTCCCACAGTGTGTTCTCTGTATATTTCTCTGATAATAAGTGAGCACGAGTGACTGAGCGAAAAGTTATGTACTGTTTCCACAATCCCTGAGTGATCAGGGTTGTCATGTTCAGTAGTTGCCAGAAACTGTGTGCTCCCTGGTAGGTTAAGGGGGTCTACAGTGGCATTGTGAGCTGGCTGGTCTATAGGCCAACATATCCTGCGGGGGTTTCCAGAATCAGTGTAGGCACCAAGCCCTTAGTTATGTTGTCCAAACAATGTGCAGAGCCTAAGGATTAGTAGGAACTACACAACACTAATTTAGGAAAATGTGTGTAAAGGTGTGTCCAACATCAAATAAAAATAGATTATGTTTGTACCAACAAATAGGCACCAAAACAATAAACATCCAACGTAGGGAACCAGAGATATGAATTTTTAGGTTTAAAGCATTTTATTGGAGCAACACAAATAAACAAAACACACAGAGCGTATAAGGTGTCAAGTTGCTGCGGCTAGGGCCGCACTCCGGCATTAACTTCTTCAAAGGACTTCCCAGTTACAAACTAGTCCGCAGTGACACATGAAGATGGGTAGCGTTGCGATAAAATAACAAGCCCTCCCCAGAAAAACTTACCCCCCGAACCCCAACTCCCTAACCCCCTCACCCCTACCCCCCCTTCGTCCAGTGCGCAGTCCTATCCCTTGCCTTCTACCCTGGTCACTCATTAAGTACGGAAACTAGCCCAACAATCATTCAGGAGGTGGATCCCTCGGGTGCCGTGAGCCACAGGAGGCGGAGATACCTTGGGCAGGTGATTTCCCTAAATTCAGCAAGCAGTAGAGACCGGAATGGTTGCCAAAGGTCATCAAACTGCTCTATATCCCCTGCCACTGTGAGTGATAATTTCTCCATGCCTAACACATGCCACAATCTATGGAGCCAGCCTGTGATGGAGGGAAGCGTGGTGGTGCGCCAGTGTAGTAGGATGTTCTGTACTGCTGAGCCTAGTGCAATAGCTATCTGTCTGCCTCTGCGAGATTTAAGGGGATACATTAACCTGTTTGGGAGTCCTAACAATATGTAGGCTGGGAAACGTGGCAATTCGGTGTTGAAATGGGAGTCAACTTCATCTATCACTTCTTTCCAGTATGAGTCTAGGAGTGGGCAGTCCCATAGAATGTGCGTCAGTGTGCCCACTTGCCCGCATCCCCTCCAACAAGTGTTGTCTTTACGATGGTCCATTTCATGTACTCGTTCCGGGGTATAGTACCAGTAGGTAGAGACCTTCGTCAATGTTTCAGTGAGTTCCATATGGTATGCTGAGTGCCGTGCCCTGTATGAAATCTTCTCCCATTCCTTATGGCTCAGTGTCCTACCCAACTCCCGTTCCCAATGTTCCCTCCCCGGGTTGTAGAAGTGTGTAGAAGGAGGTTGCAGTAGCTGATAGAGGTCTGTAATCAGTTTCGTATCCGACGTGCGGGACATGAGCCATTTCTCATAGGGGAGGAATCGCCTATCTGCCGCCTCCCGTACCTGCGGTTGTAAAGTCCAGTGGCGCACCTGCATGTAGCGGAGTCTTTCTGTCTCTGGGAATGAATATTCCTGTTGGAAGCGAGGGAAGGGGATGACGCCCTCTGGGTCGTACACATGGCACAGGGCACGACACCCGGCCGCACGCCAATGGGTGAAGGCTCCACTTTCCATCCCCGGAGTAAAGTCCGGGTTATCGACCAAGGGTGTGAGTGGCGAGGGGAATGTGGTGAGATTGTGAGCGATGTTGGTGGCATCCCAAACCCGCAGGACCACCCTGGTGACAAATGAGGCATATAAGTTTGCGGGGCGGTGAGCCCGGCGTAAAAATGGCACCTCTTGTAGGCCCTGTCGATTCTGATGGGGAAGTCCTCTGGCTCACCTAGTATCTCCCTGAACATGTTTTGCAGGTATCCAGTAATGTCCTCCCCTTCTTCCCCGGAAAGCACTCCCCAGACCCGGATGTTGTTCCGGCGGGACCGGTTTTCGAGGTCTCGTTGTGCGCCTGTAGGTCTAGCTGTTGATCTCTCAAGCGCAGTACCTCTTGCTGCAGGTGCTCGATCTCTTCGTCTCTCGAGTGGTCGGCTCCTTCCATGGTGGCCACCCTTTCACCGAGGCTATCGACCTCTCTCCGGACTTCTCGGACTTCTCCGGCTATCTCCTGCTTCAGCGATTGGAAATCATCCCGCAGGGAGCTGAACAGAGATTCTAGGAAGGACCTGGTGATCGGTGGTTCTCTCTCCCCTGCCCCCATCGAGCTTCCCGAGGGGCCCGGCGAGTGCTGCCCTTTGTCTTGTTTCGTTGTTCCCTTGTTCAACATTTCCGGCAATGTCCGATCCCCTTTCTTACTCCCTCTGTTGCTAGCCATTGCGGGCACTGCTGAAGTGAATCCTTTGGGTCAATTCCGCTGGTTAGGAGACCGTGTGGGCTTGATCCAGGCTACTGCTTCTCCTTCGCCTCTTAGCTTCGCCCACCTAGCAATGCGCAGCCGGACCCCCTTCAGTCCTTAGGCCGCGTCAGCAGGCCGCCATTGTTCCCTTCGCTTCGAGCACCCCAGGGACGTGTCCTTCCAAAGGCCCTTGTCGTTATCGGCCTCGTGTCTCTGCCGTCCCGATTGTTTGCTGGTGACGTCTGGGTGTGCCTGCTGCGTCCCTGCCAACCACCCCAGGCCGCCGTGTCCGTCCTCCTGGCCCGGGGTTGCTCCTGGCAGCACCACCCCTCTCCGCGTCGGCGCAATCAGGGAGGGCACTATCGTGTGGGGTCGGTCACCTGAGCGTGCCGCATTCTAATCTTGAGTTCTGGCGGCCTCTCTAACGATATGGCCCGGGTTCCCAGCCAGGCCCGGGTCTCCCAGGTCACCCGATCAGCGTCTGCCTCGTGGTTCACAGGGGTTGAGGGGGGCCGATCGTCCACCTCCTGTTCCGTAGGCTGCGTCTCTGGGCTGCGGACCTTCAACCCGCTGTGCCTCACTGCCCCCGGGGCCCCAGCTGAGTCCGTGGGGACCCGATGTTCCTCGTTGTTTATCGGCACCCAGGCCGGTTGCTCACCCGGCCGCTCACCCACGAGGCCCTGTTCCCCAGGCGGGTCCGATCTGGGGCCTACACCTCCTGCCGGCCACCGTGCATCGGCGTCCCAGGGGACTCTCCCTCCGCCATTCTCTCCACCGCTGCCGGCTCCTCACCTGCCCTCTTCTGGTGGCCGGGTCTATCTCCGCTCAGTCCGTCACGGGGGTTCGGCCCGTCCCATCCGTAGGCCGCGTCCCCGGCCTTGCGTAGTAGCCCCACGCCGGTTGTGTCACTCCCGCGCCGCCGCTGGCCACCTCCGGCCTACCCTCCGACTTGGGTCTTGCCTGAGGCTCCACCAAAGCCCCGCTCCTGCAGTCGGGTAGACTGCCGCGCTCTGGTTCACCGTGGCCGGGGTCTCGATGCCTCCCTGTCCACCAGCAGGCCTCAGCTCCAGGCCCCTCCTCCGCTTTGCTCCAGTTCCCGTCCAGTCGTTGGCGCTCACCCGGCACGATCTCGATGCCGGGCTCGGGTTCTGAGATGGGCCGTGGGTACTCCTCGTCCCCGCTGCAATTGCCCAGCAGATCGGGGGGAGATCTGCGCGAAAGCGCGGCTTAGGGGTTCAGGGTCGGGAGAGCTCGTGGAGAGTGCGACCGCTCACTCCGCCATCTTGGCCACGCCCCGAGATATGCATTTTTAAAGATAAAATGTAAAATTAGCTCTTAAGAAGAAAATAGCACTCAAAGAGTTATAAAAGGTCACTCTGGACCGGGACAAAGTCCAGATTTCAGGCCATCCACTATGTACCATTTTTACACTTACTTTCAGAGGTGTTTCTTGATGCAGGAAAGTGGTCCACAGCACCAACCATGGGTTCATATACTCTGGTTTGCCTCTTGGGGTCTGAGACTACAAGTCCCACAATGCAACTGGTCGACTTATAGAACATATTACAAAAGTTGTTCCATAGTTCTGGAACTTCCTCCAGAAGGTCTCCTGGAGGGTTCAAAGTGTCCACAACACCAATCCAGGGGTCTAGAATCTTTGAGCCGATCCTTGGGATGTTGGGACTACAATTCCTACAATGCAGCTGGCCAAATCCTTAAAAGCCAACTAGACGCACTCCAGGCTGGGGACTTTTTGGTCGAGCTGGTTCAGGTGAGCTCTTTTAAACTTATGGCTTTCAAGGAGTTCACTCCTTCCACTTTCCGAGTCCCTTCTTAATCCTTTTGAAACAAAGCTCAGTCCTTGTGGTTGTAGTTTCAACGTGTGCAGCAGGTGCAGTCCTTATGTGTATAGTCCTCTTGGGGTGCAGACCAGGGGTTCAAGCAGGGCAGTCCTTCTTTTCTTGATTTTTCCAGGAAGGGATCTGAGCTGTTCTGCAACTCTTCCATATGAATTAAGAGTTCCTGGGCATAAAGCAGGGGGGCTCCCCTGACCAAAGGGATGCAGGGTGCCACACAGGGGTATGCCACTTCTTCCAGAGTGTGGCATACTCTTGTCCCAGCATGCACTATTCTTTCAAAATCCAAACTGGAGAAAGTCTCTCCTGAATAGTTAGATGTAGCTAATCCAACCCACCAGTGTGGCTAAGTATCCCTAACACTCCCCCTTAGTCCCCTCACAAATCTAATTACTGGGGCTCCTGTTTGGCAGAGGGTGTAGGATATGGGGGTGAGGCTGCTTCCTGTCCAAAATGTCATCCCCTTTTTGAAGACCAGTTTGTCCCCTCTACCCCCTTCTTGTCTTGTGGTTTGCACCTTGCAGTTCTCCTCCCACAAGAAATCCATTGTCTCAAGGCAGGCCACTTCACACCTCCTGCTTACAGTTACAAGACACACTACCCCTGGGGCACCTAGGGGAGGCCTTAGGGGTGACTTATAGGTAAAGATAAGGTAATTTACTATATTGGAAGTACCTTTAGATCCAAAGTCGATTTTGTATAAAATTTAAATTTAAAAGCAGCCTGCAAGGCAGGGCTGACTTTTAAAAGGGCAGCAAGCACCATAGTAGTGCACGCTTAAGTGCATTAGATCTACTGGGCTTCTAAACCCACATGCCCATCATATGGTAGGGACTTATAGGTAGGTTGTCAGTAGCAATTGTAATTATACCTAATTACCATGTACTTCTTTTACGTCTCGCCTACGCAGCGCGCATGCGCTGCTTAGGAGGTCCTTTAGCCGTTGTTCTGCTCTTTTTCGAGGAACATACTCGCGCTTGTGGCGGCATCCACCTTGCGGGAGCGAGCAGGGGCGTGCCACAAGCACAAGTATGTGCTTTGAAAAAGAGCAGGCTGCTCTCCTGGCTCGACATCCTTGCGCTCCCAGTTTCTTTCCCGGTAAGCGTGCGTGCACGCACCACTCGCGGGCTCACCTCTTGCTCCCTACTTCATCTCCCTCTCTCTCCTCGCACACACGTCCCTCTCTCTCCTCGCCCACTTGCTCCGCCCTCTCCGTCTCCTTTTTGAAGACCACTTGTCTTTCATTTTATTTATTTCTTTCACCAGCGCGCAGTCTCTTGCCCTCGGCTGCTTCTACAACAGTCTTCGCTTCTTCCACCCTTTCTACGGCGCATCCCTCCACCCCACCCCCAAAAGGGTGCGCATCACTTTTACTTTCGCGGCAGCGCAACTCATTTTTGAAGATAGCCGGCTCGCCCTTTTAAATGAAGAAATAGCAAACTCGCGATGCCTTTCTTAAAAATCTAATTTTCTGTAACGTGGACCCGATCTTTAGCCAAAGAAAAGTCTACTGTTAGGAGACTGTGACGGCAAACGTGGCCTGGAGTTTATGGGCTCTGTGCTTTCAAGAACTAAAGAGCAGTACATTTTGCTGTCAGTTATTTTTAAGCACACTTACTAGAATCCGAATTTGTCATGCAGACGCCCCTGGGAATGTTTGACTGTTACACAGAGCATACTTGTATCTGAAGGTGATGTTTGTCCTTCTGTTTTTTTTCCACCTCTGTACCTAGCCAGACGTTACAGTAAAACTCTTTCAAGTTCGATCTGCCGAACTGTCCATAGCAGACCATTTTCAAACGCTGTTGGGACCAGTGTTGTTATTCTTTGCCAGAGTGGTTATTACCCAGGCAAAGCGCCCTTTCATAAAATTTGCTAACATCATAAGTCCTGTTAAATCGATGTATTCCTCTCGCACTATATGAAATAGAGGCCCCTCATCCTTTGAGCCCTCCAGACCAATAATCCGCCGGTTTCCATACGGTGTGCCTTTTCCTCCTCCAGTTAATTTTAGGTTTCTGAAACTTGTCACGAGGTGACCACATGATCTTCAAATAATAACCCTGGTGTGATGGCGCTATGACCCCTCTACACCTTTTAACATAATCTGAATGTTTATGATTTACATCACTGATTGCTGTTTGCCAACAAGGACTCCCCCCGCACCGCCCCCATGCTTTTTTACCCCTGCCACTTCCTATTATGTAAATTCCTGTGATGCCATCTGTGATGTCATGCGCTGCGATGCCGCTTGCATACTGCGTAACTAGGTTAGTCCCCCCACTTCTTATTTTAGGACTTTTGACCTGCCTGTTACCATAACAGGCTGTTTTGCAAGCCACACTAGCCACAGAATGTTGACCCTATGTGTGTTTCTGAGCCTTCATGCGCGAGAACCTGGCATCCCTTTAGAGTGGATTTATGCTTAGTGGAGTGCAGTTATTTACTGCCACAGCTTCCATTAGAGCAATAGAGCTGGCATTCTGGGCCTTTTAACACACCTGTTTTGCTTGTTTTATCAAAGCACAGGTCAGAAAACCAGCATCTAGTAGTCAAAATAAGGGCACAAAGTGGGGGGACACTGGGAACAGGTCCCAGTTTCTCACACACATACAATAGTAGCAATATTATGTTTGTAATTCCATAACACCATCATGATAAATAACAATAATATGTATTTTTCAAATGGCCGGATAGCCTCTATAAAGCTCTTGATTCCTGATGATCCATTTCACCGTTATACAATTTTTATTACAATGTACATGTGAAGAGCTTACTAATAAAGGCGTTCACAAGTATTAGATCATCATCTACCGTAGGCTATAAAAGCAATACATTTTTGTCTTTAGCTTTATTATGTACATAAACTGTAATCCATCCTATTGAGGTAAGGGGCACTTTAACAGTGCAATGCACCTGCTTGCAAGTCTACAGAAGCAAATTAACTCTAAATACCTAAATGCTAGCAGGCACAACTACCCAGGTTAAATGATTATTTTAATGGGTTGTTTTTCGTGCCTGATTGCTCCAGGGGATAAGATGAAAAAATATTTGATGTTTTCTGCACACAGTACTACTGCACTATTTTGTATGTGTATTTTCTTCCATGTAAGACACTGAAAAAATGTCCCAATCAAAACCTGGGAGCGGAGGCAATTTGTGTTGATCCAGTAAAAGATGCAAAGCAATCCTGGTTCCATGAACTGCTTTGCACCAAATTAGGAATAAGAGCTCAATCATTATTATGTAATTGGTCTAATCCATTTTAGAACAGATCTTGCTCTAACTTTAGTACTTGAGATTGCATGCACCGGTGACACAAGAGTGCATGCATAATTAGGAGAAAGCGCCTCTGATTAGGGATCTCGCAGCTCACATCTCCAACGAAGCCTCTCAGCCTACCTACCTACCCTAATTCTTCCATGACTTCTACTTGTAGCCCAAACAGTCAGGCTGTAAGTGGGAGGCATTTGGGTGGTGTGGAGGACAATGCAAGTCTCATGGTGGTGGAGGTGTTGTGGTATGGACCCAAGCAGTGTCATTGCAGCTTGTGGTCAGCACCCAATGCCTTTGGTTTTGATCCTTTTAGCCATTATAACAGTCTTAGCAGTGTTTTGACACTATTCCCTCGATTGAGGATTTGTGATGCTAAGCAAACCCTTCGCTTAGGTTTGTTTGATTCAGCTGCAAATTTAGGTTGACTGATCATAAAATTGTGAGACAAAACTACAAGATCCTTATGCTCTAATCATGAAGCAAGGACATATTTATGTATTCCTTTGATACATCTTGTTTTTGCCAGAGTGGGAACATGGGACCAAACATATACTCAAATTCTTCAAGGTTCCATTATTGCAGACCATATCCCAAGTGTGAAGGCATGTCAGAAGAATGAGAAAACAAATCCCATTATCAAGCATTTTAATCTTTCATACACAATGAAGATAGCTCAACCTGAAAATACGCTCCTGAATGAGGCCAAGGTCAAGATCTCTTCGGAGATAGGATCTGGATGTTCTGGTGGCTATGGAGGTCTAATTGGTCCTGTCTAGTTGTCCTTTGAATTTCCAAGTGGTATGATGAATCCTGATGGTCCCAATTTGGCTCCTAGCCTGACATTGGCCAAATAGCAAATTCAAACAACTATATTAGCCAAAGATATTACATCCCATAATCTGGATTCTTCACTGGAGAACTATATAAAGAATATGAGTAAGGGGGGGACCTTAGTTATCCTCCTCTCCGTGATTAGTTCAATGGAAGGCCATGGGTCCAAAGAGGGAAACAAGAATCCCACTCTCAGGGTTGTATGACAGGGGCACACACGGCTAAACCACGTGTGCCTCTACCACGCAGTCCGAACCACAAATGCCTCTTAACCATGCATTCCTTTACCACGCATGCCTTTCCCATGCAATTTTGTTGTAAAGGCATGATTGGTAAGGGAGTGTACATGGTTAAGATTACCACTACCACGACTACAACCCCCTGCCCTAAGCCCTAAAATTATATCACCCTACCTCATCCCCACCCTGAGGCCTAAAACCTGCCCTGCTCTTAAAACTACCCCTTCCTCTCCCCTTGCCCTGAGGCCTAAAACCCTTCCCCTACCATAAACGATCCCGATCCCCAGTCCACCTGCCTTAAGCCCAAAAATATACCCTGTGTGTCCATAAAACCTCCCTAACCCCTTCCACTGCCCTGAGGCCTAAACCCTGCCCAAATTAAAACAACTACCCCAACCCCCCGCCCTGAGTCTTAAAACTGCCCAACTCCTAAACACTGCCCCCAACCCAGCCCTTAAAACTACCCTGACCCGACAACCTCCCCCACCCTCAGCCCTAAAACCCTGCCCCCTCTTCCCAAAAGTACCCTGACCCCGCCAACTCTGAGACCCTAAAAGCAACCCCATCCCTAAAAACCTTTTTGGAGGATGGCACAAGATGAGGTTAAAGTGTATTTTGAAAGCGTGTCCTTGTGAAAAGACTGTTAAAATGTTAAAGTCCTGGGGAGGGTCACCTATTAAGATCATTGAGAATTGTCTCTAAATCATCATCCAAGCTAAATAGTGTCACTAACTTTAGAACAGCCCTACTGGGAAGGAAATGTAAAAATTTCACTTTAGATCAACCTCGCTTGAAGATGGGTCCCTTTTCTTTTTTTCCTGCTTCATCTTAAAAATGTAACTCAGTGCAAACATTGATTTGTGTGTGTGTGTGCATAGCAGAAATTAATAAGGAAATAGTCAACATAGAAAGCTACAGCACTAAACCAAGGCTCTCTGGGTATTGCATGAAAACCACCATGTGTTTCTATTTTGAACCTCTCGTGTAAAAACATTACTTCTGTAGATTTATTTTAGTGGGGTTTAATGATCTGAATGGGTGTAAAGGAACTCAAGTTAAATTTGAATCAAAATTTGTGTCAGGTATCATTCAAGAAGTGGTAACTGAGCTATGCTCACATGGTATAGAAATTTGTGATGGGCCTTGTAAATAAACTCCTCTGAGCGCAGTTGCAATTCTCAAGCTCAATTTCTAAAAAACAATGTTGTCTTTCAGTCAAGTTGAACTTTTCCATCTTAATCTCCCAGTTCCTAGGAAAATAAAAGATCGACTTGGAGCCTCTGGTCCTGAGGGCAGAATTATAACAATCTAACTTAACAATGACTTCTTCGACAATGACTTATATCAGTGTATTCTTTTGCCCCTGACAGACATATGTAGTCTTCTGGGTTCAGGATGTGTGAGTGATTGCTCATAAGTTAATGGGCATCCCATACCGGTTCAGTTTGTTCTGTGGAAGAATCACATTTACATGAACCTCTTAAATGTTGGATCCAAATTGACAATACAGAAATGCTCCATATTTATTCTTAGGGAAACCTGGTTATGGGAGGAAAACCTGGTTACGAGCGTGAGACCTGGTTGTGGGTTACAAGTTATGAAAAGTGATTGAATACTTATTCTCAGGGTCACCTCTCAGGTGACCAGTTGATCTTATCATTTTGACCAGCTGTTCTTGGCATCTGTTCTCTATGGGAAGAAGGTTCTAACAATAGGAACTACCTGTAACTGGTTATTGGCTTGTTTTGTAGAAGGTTAAATCTCCTCCAGTGCCTTTTATGTAGTCTGTATTAAGATATAAATCCCTCCTAGTTTTTTAGGACAGTTTGAAAAAAAATTGATAATGACTTGACTAACCGTAGCTCTCGTTTTCCAACCTGTTTCATTCTGGCAATAGAGTTTCACCTGAACATGCCACTACGTAATTTTGATGATTTTCAAAACTACTTATTGATACCTTTCAAGGCTGTGGCAGAGGTAAATATAACAGGTAGATCATGATATGTGGATTGCCTACTAGTGCAGCACAGTTTACCTTCACACTGCAACACAACTGCTTTCCCATTGATAGCAGCTTAAACAAATTGATGGTTTTGTGGTAGTCCTTCTGGGTACAATTAACCATCTTGCCTTGGAGATAACACTTAGGGGACATGACAAAATTGGAACCCAGCAGTTGAATTAAATATGGTTTACAGAATGAGGGTTACAACATCTACTCACTATGAGAATTGAGAAGCTTCTGATGATATTTGCAATATAGAGTGGTAAAATAAGCTCTTGGAAAATGTGTCTAATTTGCAAACACAACATAGTTCTCGTCCTTTGGGGCCAGATGTAGGTCGCCAATTACCGGTCGGTAACGGCCGATTTCGGCCGTTACCGACCGGTAATTGGTTTTCGAGATGTAGGTGCCAATATTTTACAGATTTGGTAAATTTACCAAAGCGGTAAATTTACCGAATCTGTAAAATACCGAATCGGTAATTTTATAGATTCGGTAAAACCCAGATGTAGTTAGCACTGTTTACAGTGCTACAGGCCTTCAGAATTCGGTATTTTACCACCCAATCCAATTGGGTGGTAAAATACCGAATTCAGGTGTGCATGCACATCTGTGCATGCACATCTATGCATGCACACCTGTGCCATGTGACACACAGACATGCCCTTAGGGCATGCCTGTGTGCCACATGGCACACATTCCTGTATTTGGGGTGCTAGAGGGTGTCAAAGTGACACCCCCTGCACCCTTGCTGAAATCTGTATTTACCGAATCTGTAAATACCGATTCGGTAATGCCCATTGATTCCTATGGGCTTCAATGCCCATAGGAATCAATGGGCATTACCGAATCGGTATTTACAGAATCGGTAAATACCGAATCTTAACGATTCGGTATTTACCGAATCTGAAATACCTGCATCTCCCCCCCTCTATTTTACCACTTCTTAAATACCGAATCGGTATGATTCGGTATTTAAGAGGTGGTAAAATAAAATTACCTACATCTGGCCCTTGGAAACTACTAATAGAAAATGATTTTCCTTGGGATTGTTTGATTCAAAATTCTTCTTGCAAAGGAAAGTCTCTTATAGGATTCATTGCAGTTTATTTAATAATGGGATCGAATCAGCAAGATAAGAGTTTAATGGACTGAAACGGAAATAACATTCTCTAGTGATGGGAAAGAAACAAGAGTTTTTTTATTAATTTGGGACCAAGTGCAGAAACTATGTTTCAGGGCAATTCAATACAATTGTGGCAGTTGACAAATACTGAGGGCCGAATTCACAAAGGGTCTCCACACTCATGGCGGAGGCCACGCAGTCATTGGGGGTCCCGTACTTGTGGCAGGACCTCGGCATTGCAGTTGCTCATGGCCAAGGTTCCGCAATGAATGCGGGTCCCCCCCACGACTTTGGGGCCTCCACCATGAGTGTGGAGGCCCTTTGTGAATTCTGCCCTGAGTTAACTGTATCCCGAGCAACCTGGAAGCACAAGTCTGTGACGCTCAAAGGGTAAGTTAAGTCACTGTATTATATAGGTGCTCTCAGCAAATGATACCTTTTTCTAATTCAGCGGAGTTTCCACCTGCACTGCTAATGACATCTCAAAAAGCAGGGGTTAATTCAAATGTACTCAACAACATGAAAAATTCATGTGCCGGAGGTGTGGAAAGCTTTCCAGTTATCATACTCAAGGAGGACCCCTTTTTATGTAGAAGTTTACTAGTCTATTCTTTAAGTGGATCTCATCTACTGGTATCATTACAGACTCATGGCAAGGAGGGGAAACATCCTTTACAACGCAACCATTACATTGCACTGCACTTAGAACGCAGTCATTACATCGCAACATCCTTTACAATGCATGTCACTACAACGCAGACATGACAACGCATGACACTATATCGCATAACACTACTTTGCATTTCACTACAATGCAGGCATTACAATGCATACCATTACAACACATACCATTACAACGCATAGTACCCATACACTATCCAAAACTTGCCCTACTGTTGTACCCCCTGGAGTTAGAATAGTAGTTTTTACCCTTACACTATCCAACACTTAGCCTACTGTTGCTCCCCCTGGAGTTAGAATAGTACTTTTTACCCCTACACTATCCAACACTTACCCTACTGTTGCACCCCCTGGAGTTAGAATAGTACTTTTTACCCCTACACTATCCAACACTTACCCTACTGTTGCACCCCCTGGAGTTAGAATAGTACTTTTTACCCCTATACTATCCAACACTTACCTTAAATGCAATGTAATGGTATGCATTGTAATGGTATGCGTTGTAAAGGTATAATGCGATGTAATGGAATGCGTTGTAAACGTAGTTTCTAAAAATGCGATGTAGTGTCATGCGATGTAATGGAGTGCGTTGTAAAGGTTGTTGCGATGTAAAAACTGCATTGTAACGTCATGCTTTGTAAATGTATGTGTTGCAACGTCATACATTCGGCAAGGAGCTATCATAAAGTTGATCCATAAGAAAGGAGTTGATCTGAACCTGAAAGTTAAAGGCTAATTTATTTACTTCATTCTATTTCCAAGAATAATGGGAAAACTATCTTAATTCACCTTGAGAATTGGTAATTTACCTCAGGTATTATTCCAAGAGAAAAGGTGATGTCAGTGAATATCTCTCCACAGCGGATCAGTATCTGGCTCTTTAGACTGCAGCAAGGAAACACATTTTATCAACTGGCACATCATGCTGCTGCTTTGGGGATTTCGGTGCTGCATCTGATTTGGTTGACCGTGCAAAAATAATTTAGAGCTTTAACATCCCACAAGACCTATTTATTATACATAACCCACCAGTTTCACTCAAGAAATTAGGTTCAGGTAGATTTGGTTCCTTACTAATGTTTCATTTGAGCAGGTTAATGTTTATAAGTACTTAAGTCTCAGCTTTGAAAATTTTCTGAAATGAATTAACAGGTGGGTGTTTTAAAAACCTCCATATTGGTCCAGGGCAATGCTCTTAAAAGGTTTGATGCCTACTATGGTGCCTTACCAGCTGCCCCTTTAATGAAGACAATCCTGGCTAAACATATACCACAGGCTCTATATGGAGCCATATTGTTGCCTTTTGAACAAAGCTCTGGTCTTATTAGGGTGGTAAGCTGGAACACAGAAGGCTATGCAGCCAGGTCTTCCTTTACTGAGCTTTGATACAGTGCTGGTGCAGGACACTTGGGAAGTGACTGATATATAGCACAACCAATACAGTTGTTATTCCAGTGCCGCTCAGCCTTCCATATCTGGGAGAGCAAAAGGGGGTTTATCAACTGGCTGAATCTATTACTGAACTGTGAGGTCAACCTCGTCCCTGTACATAGCCATGTGATACACACCTTAGTGGTCAAGCTTAGTAACAATTTTACATTATGCTTTTTTTAACTTTTATAATGGTGAGTTTTCTTATTCTAACAATACAAACCATAAAATATTTTATAGATTGGGTTATCAAGGGACATAGGGGGGTTGTTGCAATGTGTAAATATAATGTTATGTGGGGATTTCAATACTGTTTTACATATCTATACACTCATTAGGATCTTAGGGCCGATAGTTTGTATAACACTTTTATGTGCTGAAATCTTAGAGGCACTGAGCGTGGCAACTTTGAGGCAGATTTGATATGTATCCCCGGTCTTTTTTGCTCTCAAATGACTGAGAAATTGTGAAACTGTCAACTTTTGTATTGGATGCCATAATCCACTCATCTGATCTTCTTATACCAATTTGCTCCTAATCCGGAAACCAACATTCGTATGTGGACCAAAGATAACAATTTACACCTGGCGTGAAAAATGTCCAACCCTGTAAGGTTCCTTGAAAAACTAATGAAGGCAATCACAGGGGCTTTTTTATCTGCCTTACAGAAGAGGGGGTAATGTGGTGCAAAAATGTAGTACTTTTCTGAGATTTGTAGGATGATGAGAAAACTGCTTATGAAGCCCATCCCCGGTTCTGAAGCCGAGCATCCAAAATGGTTTGATTCGGCTTGTTCCCTGGCAAATCTCAACTTGAGACTTGCTATGGGTACCAAACTGAGGAAGGCAGAGTTGCAGGGCCCATTGCAAACGTATCCCAAAAAAATTATGAATGAGATTAGAACAAGCAATCTCAAGACTGTAATTGAGGCCAATAAGCGGAAAGATCCCAAAATGTTCTGGAATATAATAAATGGACTAAAAGACAGTAGTAGAAAAATGAATGTCACTTACCTTATACATTACCGCAGCCACTTGGGTAAAGCACTTTCTTTTATGTATTGTCTTAGTCGTAGTAAGGATTCACTGGCATACCAGGAGGCTAATGGAGATGTAAATGCTCCTCCCTAATTGTAACTATTTTTAAGAAGGGGGATCTATCTTATCCACACTGCTATTGATTGATCTCCCTTACAGAATCAACAGCTAAAGTTATGAGGGAGTTATTTTTTATTGAATCAGAATTTGTGATAATGATAACAATGGTTTAAGTTTCACGTCAGTATGGTTTTAAGGAGCATCTTGGCACAGTGGAGCAGAGCCTGAATCCTGATTTAATTATGAGCAAGTATATTGTGGACAGACACTGCTTGTTGTACCTGGCCTTTATTAACCTGTCTAGCACTTTCTTTTTGCCAATTATGAAAACGAATAATTTTAGACTATGCAAATTGTTGTAATAGTTCATGTAATTATTACTGCTTCCCTTTGAGCATTTGTCCTTTTCCTTTGGTTCCTCCCTTCCCTTGTACCCCCTCCCAATTAACCATGGAATCTTCCCTCTGGAGTTCACTGTAGAATGTTGAGTTCACTGCATTGAGGAGAGGGGATGGCCGGAATAAAGAACCTTTCTTCTTACCTCGTTGTATTTGTCTTCATCATTTTAAATTATAACACAGACCTACTCTCATTTTTCTACAGACTCTTAAAGCTCAAGCAACTGGTCTTGCAGTTACTTCCTTACAAAACATTAGTTTCTTTAAAAAAATCCGTACATTGTTAAATGTTTTTATCTTTTTGTAATTTATGTAATATGTGCCTTCATGATTAAGTTTCTTAATTGAATAAAGTATGTTTGATTGATGTGTTTGATTGAAGAGTAAGCTGTGAGAATTTGGATACACAGTGGCTCATTTATTGGAAAGTCACACAGTGCAGCACAGCAAGTCACCATGCCGCACTGTAGGAAACCGGCTTTTTACGTAGCGGGCCAATGTAGGGGCACAGCATGCAAAAAGTCCAGATTACCCTTTTTGGCTTACAGGGCTAACTTTTATATTCCATAGTGTTCTATTTGTGGTAGTGTGGTTGAGCAGCTTAGGCTTATCAGAGGGGAGTGTTAAGCATTTGTTGCACCCACAGAGTCAATAAATAACACACAAACACTCAAGAATAAATTTGTGACCAATTTGGAATATAATACAGATGTTATACGCCAATACTATCAGAATCAGGTAAGTACTTTCGGAGATGTATATTTTACAGTAAAACAGTAAAATGTTCAAATAATGTTTTATGAGATATCAGCCTTAAACGTGGGTGTGTTATCCTATGGGAGAAACATACACTGCATACATATACTTGCAAACAATTGTTGAAGGTGACTTTTAAGACTGAAGGTGTTTATGGAGCAATGGTCCAAAGAACCATCAGCAGTTCGGTTTTACCTGCCCTGGTGTGTCTGGGTGCAGAGGTTAGTGTCTAGTCATGTTGTTAGTCTTGAGGGCTACACACTGACTTCCTCCTGGTGAGATGCTCTCTTGGTGTACTGGACAAGTGCAGTCAGTGCATGCGGATACATGAAGATGGGCTCTTCCACCCCAAGGGAGATGATGCAACGTTGTTGAAGTTATGGATAGGCCTCTAAGGGTTTGGGGAGGATGTGCAGCCTCAGGACGAGTTGCTCCTGCAATTGTAGAGGTTACCTGCAGCCAGGCAGGGTTTGGTGGCAATTCCAGAGCAGGACAACTCTGTCAGTCTGGTGTTGAGGGGGACCATAAATAGTGAACTTAGGGACATTAAGGGGATTGCAGGGTAGTAGCCTATGGACTACTTGCCCCTGGGGTTCCTGCATCCCCTATATGACCACTTCCTGCAAGGAGTGGACATAATCTTGAGCCAGAGTTCCTAGCTTCACCAAAACAAAGATGGTGACACCCTTCTTCAACTGTCCACTTTAGGTGGCCCGACTTAGGGATGTGCCTAGCGTGTAAGTGTGACACGCACACTGACTAGCTAATTTCCCATCTGCTCTGGTGCCAACTGGGCCCCAGGGCAGGGTGTGGCGTTCCCCAGGTCTGAGAAGACAGGATCGCATATCTAAGGTAGCAGAGGGTTTGAAGCATCTGGCCTTGATGTGCTAAATCAGTAGCCATCCTGCTGGATGAGGTGTGGACACCTTCAATCGGAGCAGATATTGTTTCTGGCCTCTGAGAGCATGGGTTCTTACCTACATGTTTCAGAAACGTGTCTGTGGTGGCAGGCTAGATGATACCAGTTAGCCAACACTCTACAGGACCAGCAGGTTTTCAGGGGGCACCTCTAAGGTGAGCTCTGGGTGAATGTTAAAAATCTGATATTGGCATCAGTATAGATTTATTGAGATGAGGTGTTTGATACCAAACATCATTATTTTCAGTGATGACATTATGTAGCTGGTAACTCGTTATGACGAGTACCCAGTACATACCTCTAAAACGGCTTCCTGATCTCTTGGAATGTCTTAGTAAGGAGACCAGACATCACATGGACATATCTGCTCATGCAGATGTGCCCTCAGATGTAATGGGGCTTAGGGCTCTAAGTCCTGTTGCAGGGATGAGTCAAGTCAAGTCAAGCCAAGGACATTTGTATTGCGCACAAATCACATCCGAAGAGTCTCATGGCGCTTGCAGACAGCTCTGACAGGAGGGTCTGGGGAGGTTTAATTTCCAAAAAGCCAGGTCTTCAGCTTTTTGCAAAAGCGGCTGTGTTCAGGGATAATGCGAAGATGAAGAGGCATTTTATTCCATGTGGCGGGAGCAAGAAAGGAAAAAGCTCTACTGCCATTTCTGGAAGTATGTATTCTAAGAGGGGTCAGCAAAGACTCGTTACTAGATCTGAGTTCTCCACGAGGCTGATGCATGTGCTTGTGAACCAGGCATAGAGTTTCAAAAAGGATTCACTTTTTTACTGGAAGCCAATGCAGGCTTTTTAGACAAGGGGTAGAGGAAGCTCTTCGTTGAAGGTTGAGAACCAGCTGAGCTGCAGTGTTCTAAAGAACCTGGAGCCTATTCAGATGGTTTTCAATTATTGAGAGTTGCAGTGCTTTTCTGTAGTCCATTCTATTTATAATTAATCCCTGCACTAGGGGTTTCCGGGCCTCCACGGGAAACCACTTAAAGACCTTCCTCAAGCTGCGCATTACTCCAAAACAGATGCCCACAATATGATTAATTTGGTTTTTCATGGATAATTGATTATCCATGTAAAAACCCAGGTTCTGGACTGATTCCTTAGGCGTTGGACGGATCCCTAAATTAGGTGGCCACCAGTCGTGTGTCCAGTGTTCCGCAGCTTTGCCAAAGAGCATAATCTCTGATTTGGTGGTTTGCACTCATCCATTTCTCGAAATGAGTCAAGCAATTTTTGAAACGCTTTTTGGTTTCATTTGGGTCGGGACCCAGTGTAATTAGAATCTGGGTATCATCGGCATAGGACAGAACATCAAAGCCGTAGAATTTGATCACCCTAGCCAATGGTGTCATATAAACATTGAAAAGCGTTGGGCTCAGAATGGAGCCCTGCTGCACACCCATCTTGACAGGTCTCTCACATGCAATGTTTTTGTCAATCTGAGCAGCTGTTACACGGTGGGATAGGTAACTGGTGAACCATTTTAGGGCATTTCCTCTGACACCAATCTCCCAAAGCCGTTGTATTAGAATGCGATGGGAGATGGTGTCAAAAGCAGCAGACAGGTTGAGCAGGACGAGGATGACTGATTGATGTTTGTCTAGGGCTAGTCTGATATTATCGGCAACCTCAACCAGTGCTGTCTCCGTGCTGTGTGATGCCCTAAAGCCAAATTGCGACGAATCTAGGAGTCCATGGCTTTCAAGATGGTCCACCAGCTGTTTATTGACAAAAGATTCAAGCATTTTCCCAAAGTATGGAAGTAAAGAGGTGGTCCGGTAGTTTAAAAGGATATTAGGATCGGCCATGGGTTTCTTTAAGATTGGTCTAACTCTGGCTACTTTCAATGTTGTGGGGAAATCTGCCTTCGAGAGTGACTTGTTGAAAAGACTGGTGAGATCCTCCACCAATATCGGGGCAAGCATAGAAAAAAGTTTGGGGGAGATAGGGTCAGTGGGAGAACCAGACTTTATTTTCAGCCCGACTGAGGCGGTCGACTTGCTGTCACATTTTACAAAATTGTTCAAGATATGTGGCGGGATAAATAGCGAGTTTGGCAGAGCTTCAAGATGTGTGCTATTTTGATATGGCGGAAAGGAATGATGGATAGCTGTAATTTTTTCCTCAAAGAATTTAGAAAGAGCGTCAGTCCACTCTTGATAAATAGGTATTACTGACTGATTACTAGAGGTAGTAAATTCCTTCAGAATTTGGTAGAGTTCTTTAGAGGAGTTTTCTGCTTTGTTTATTCGCTCTATAAGAAATGTTTTTTTAGTCGCCTTTATATCGCTCATGTATCTGGAATGCAGTATTTTGTATGCTTTACGGTCAGCTTCATCTTTGCTTTTACGCCACTTTTTCTCAGAACAGAGCTGTCTCAATGGCATTGTCAAGGTGTTGTGCTGCTGTACTTGGACTTATAGTAGGAGTTACCAAGGTGGAAGGTTATCGAGGTGGAAGTGTTTTGAAAAAAGGGGTAATGTGATTTTATGCCAAGGCCTACGTAATGTCACTTTGCTTGCCAAGACCACTTTGGCTGTGGTGATGGGAATTGTAATTTTAATAGGTAGTGATCTGTCCAAAGTAATGGAATGGGAGGCTCCACCATTAGGTCGGGGGAGTTGGAGAAAAGGAGGTCTAAAGTATAACCGGCCTGATGTGTGGGGCTTACAACCATCTGGACGAGGCCGAGAGTGTTCATATTGGAAATCAATTTCTCAGTGTCCGAGTTGGATTGTATTTCAGCATGATAATTAAAATAACCAATCAGGAGACATTTATCGTAGACTAGGACATGTGGTGCTATCATCTCAAGCAGCTCATTCGTAAAATCTCCTTTGTCACCTGGGGGTTGATATACTAGAGCTCCTTCCCAGACGTTAATTGAGGATCCCTTGATCTTAAAGATGCTGATTTCTGTATGATTAAAGACGAGATTTTCCAAACTAGTAACATTTAAATTATGTGTGGTGGCAATTAGTAGTCCACCCCCTCTGCTATCTTTCCTATTGAATCAAGTTATTGTATACTCTGGAGGGAAGGCAGTATATACATCGGGAGAAGCATTCTCATGCTGTCAGGTCTCGGAAACAAAGCAAATGTCCGGAGCTACTGAGTCGAGAAGGCTCCAGGTTTCTAATGCATGTTTAGAAATTGAACGGGCATTAAAATATATGGCATTAAGTTGTTAAGAAGCCTTACATGTGCTGGACTGATTTGGACTGGGAGGTGTAGAAGTTTTGTTCTGGTCAAATGGTTGGGCTGAATGAGAAATTTCAGGAAACCTGCCTATTTCTGCTAATAGTTCCTCCGTAGGTACAGTCGGGGGTGTATTTAATTATTTTATTTCTTCACTGGAATATCTAAGATACTTAGGGCCAGATGTAGGTCGCCCAATTCCCATCAGTAACGGCCGAAATTACCCAATTTCGGACGTTAACGTATTAGGCTTTTTAGATGTAGGTGGCATTTTTGTAGGATTCTGTATTTTACTGAATCGGCAATTTAAGGATTCAGTAAAATACCGAATTCTTAACATACCGATTCGGTAAATTACTGAATCCAGGATGTAGGGAGCACTCAAGTTAGTGCATTCCTCAGTTAAGGATTCGTTATTTACCACCAACTACAAGTTGGTGGTAAATAATGAAAACCTTTGAAAAAGCATTTTTTTTGCTTTTCCAACAGTGCCATGTTGCAGACATACATGCCCTTAGGGCATGTATGTCTGCAACATGTGCACCCATACACAATTGTGGGGTGCAACAGGGTGTCAAAGTGACACCCTGCCACCCTTCAATGTTTTCCCCCTTTTACGGAATCAGTATTTACCGATTCCGTAATTGACATTCATGAATGGCAATTACCGAATCGATAAATACCGAATTTTACAGATTCGGTAAAATGTACCGAAAAATTACCTACATACTATTTACCTATTCTTAAATACCGAATCGGTATGATTCGGTATTTAAGAATAGGTAAATAGTATTTACCTACATCTGGCCCTTCACATTTTCTAGTTTGCGAATATTTTGAGAAACAAATGGGTTGCCAGTAAAAAAAAAAATGCAGGGGTCCTGGCGTCTGGTGGTGGTCAGACGCAGACGGGCACAGACGGGGGCAGGCGGGCTTGCCTTTGGCGTACCGCCAACGCATCCGCGCCCTTCTCCGGATTACGTAGGAGATGGGTGAGAAAGACTGGAGAGCTAATTTTACAACTTCCGGTAGTGCTGCCGGAAGTGAGTGGTGCCTGGGACCGACCGATTCAAACGGCACAATACTTACGTATAAGACATACAGTGCACTTGGGCATTGCATGCAGAGAGTGTCAGATGTTGTGTTTTCAGAAGGGCTTACCCCCTTTCAGGCATCCTGCTACGGCAGTCTAAATGTAGTTTTTATGTGGGTCCCTTCGGGTGGCATAATACATGTTGCAGCCCATAGGGACCCTCTTTAGTACCCATGCCCTGGATGCCATAGGTACCTTTTACCAGGGTCTTACAAGGGAGCTAATGTCCTGGCCAATTGGAATCCAATTGAGAATGCTGTAGTTTTTGGGGAAAGAGCCCTGACACTGGGGCCTGTTTAGTGGACCCAATGCACATCCAGTAAAGAACATCAGTACTAGTGGGAGTAAAGTGGGGGTGGCCATGTCAAAAATGGGCTCTTTCCGGGGGCATGACCAGCCAGCACCCGAGATGGCCGCTCAGGAGTAGAGCTCTGCTCATCATCGTAACATAATATCCCCACATTCGTTTAAATGTATCCGTATGCACCGTTAACCTGTGGATCTGAAGCCCCTGAATGCCAGGCATCACCCGCCGTTACTCCAAAGTAAATCCGATATCTCTATCCAAAGATATTGATTCTGAGGTTCCCAGCCATTTGGAAGATGGAGACTAGGCTGTGTTGTCAGTGGCTCTCCACTACGCGAGGCCGGTCGGAAGGACACATGCCTACTGGCCCAGAAATTAGATCATCTCTGCCCGCTGGCTGCTGCAACACGCCACATCGGCATCATCAGAATCACCAAGCGGCTTTGCACCAGAACATCAGCGGGCCCCCAACCGTCTATGGACAAGTGTTTATGTACGTTATTAACAAGAGGAGCCTGTGTATTAAATGCATATACATTTTTCCTGTAGATAAACCGTCCTGAAGAAGGTGTTACATCTGTAAACAGCACCGAAACGCCGCGTCGAGTTTTGTGGTTTTTCTATGACATGAATTGTTTATATTTCTTTTTTTTTAAATTGTAATATCGTATACTGTGTTTTTCTTAACGACAGAGGGTCATTCCCTCAAGTTGTTAATAAAATATGATATATTCTTAATTTAATGTACTTGTGTGGTTTTAACCTTTGACAGAGCTCCTTTTGACGTACTTTGTGTATTATAATTTGTGTAAAAATGGTTTAGACAACTAGTTTTCGACTTGATCCATTTTGAACAACAATTTAGTGAAGTCTGAGATATAGTGCTTTCAGACCCAGACTAGGGTTACTGCAACATCATTAGAATACAGCAGATACTTTGGGGGACTCCTTTTCCTTTGACGTTACAATGCATACATTTACAATGCATGCACTTAGAACGCAGTTTTTACATCGCAACATCCACTACAATGCATTCCATTACATCGCATGACACTACATCGCATTTAAAAAAACTACCTTTGCAACGCATTCCATTACATAGCATACTACCTTTACAACGCATACCATTACATTGCATTTAAGGTAAGTATTGGATAGTATACGGGTAAAAATTACTATTCTTACTCCAGGGGGTACAACAGTAGGGTAAGTGTTGGATAGTGTAGGGGTAAAAATGACTATTCTAACTCCAGGGGGTGCAACAGTAGGGTAAGTGTTGGATAGTGTAGGGGTACTATGCGTTGAAATGCCTGCATTGTAGTGACATGCGTTGTAAAGAATATTGCTATGTAATGACTGCATTGTAAGTGTAGCTTAATGTAATGACTGCGTTGTAAAAGTTGTTTCCCGTTGCAGGGAGGCAGGGGAGGATTCCAGGAAGTTTTCCGGGATTTCGTTTTTGTTTCGTATTGTTTTTTTTATGCAGTCTACCTAATGATGATTCAGAAAAGGGGGTGGTGATGAACAGAGTGTCTGAATTAAGCAGACCACTCTTACCCAGTCCAAAGATCAGGGCTTGATCCATCACCGTTATTTAGCTCACTGCCCCATCCCAGCTCAGAACCTGGCTATATGCAAATTAGTCTGTCCCTGGCCCAGTGCATCATGGGAACAGGGCAGACCAAACTACCAAGCCAATTCTTCACCAGAAAGGAGACAAGCTACCGGGGACCGGTTTCTGGCATTTCAGCCTCGTCGGCCCGGCTTGCTTGAATCCTGATGGAGCAGTGAGCAAGGGACTCATGTCTGAGTATACCCTTCCACGCTTATGGTGGACAAAATGATTCAGAAAAGGGGGTGGTGATGAACAGAGTGTCTGAATTAAGCATCTACTTAATGATGTCACCTTCAAAGTTGTTTGGGTCGCCAATTGTGTGTTGAACGTATTTCTCATGGCCAAAAGCGTAATATCTGCATCACTGTGTCTAATTTGCAGAGGTCTTACGGGAACACGGGCCTCAACTTACACGAACAGATGAGCACTAACCATACTGCCATTACACCACTGGGCCGACTTAAACTTCTATCGTGGAATGTGAATGGTTTAGGAGATAGAATTAAGAAGGGGTAGTATTACAATTTTTAAAACAACAGGCTCCCGATTTAATACTACTCCAGGAAACACATATTCAGGGTGTCTCCTTTTGTGCGCTGAACAGATGGGGATATAAAGTGATTGCTCATGCGGGCTATGCTCGGGGATCCAGAGGGGTGGGCATCCTGGTGCACAGCTCCCTTCCTTTCCAGGTCCATAAAGTTATACGTGATCCCCTACGTAGATTTGTCTCAGTCTCTGGGCAATGGGAGGGTAGGTCCCTTAATGTCACGACCATATATATTCCCCCCAAACTTCACTCCTCAACTCTGACTGATTTGGGCCGAAATGTTGAGCCTGCCCGAGGGGGATGTTCTTATAGGAGGAGACTGTAATGCTGCCTTGAATGGAGACTTAGACCGTTTACCACCCAGACAAGGGGAACCTCTTGAGTAGCTATTGTCAGATTTCCTTGGGGCCTTGGGACTGGTAGATGTCTGCCGAGTGTTCAACCCTACAGTCAAGCAATACTCTTTCCATTCCGGGGTACATGGGAGTATGTCCCGTACAGATGATCTTCTCTGCAAGGGCTCCCAGATCCCCATGTTTGACGAGATAACCTTTTTCCCTAGGGCTATCTCTGACCATTCGCCGATCGTAACTTATTATGGTGGTGTACCACCCCCACTCACCACGAAATGGTTCTCAATCTGAGGTACCTTAAAATACCATAGATATGGAATAAGCTGTTGGTAGCCACCCAAAATTATTTTGTGGAGAATGACAGCTCGATTTAGTTGGATGTAACACTATGATGTAACACTATGGGAGGCATATAAGACGGTAATCCGGTGTTGTGGAGTAGCAGCAGTGGCGGGTCAGAGGCATAAAAAACGTAAATAGCTCGAGAATATAGAAAGAGAGGTCTGGAACGCGAAGTGGTCGCATCAGTATCATTAGTAACCTCACACAAATTAACCCTAAAGCAAAAAGAATATAGAGACATTGTGGAGGATGCAGCCAAGACCCACTAAACGGCCACCCAACACCACATATACGATAAGGCCAGCAAGTTGTTGGCCTGGCTGGATAAGAGAGAGCTGGCAAACAGGTGGGTAGCGGGAATTACAGACTTGCAAGGAGTAAAACACCATGACTGAGCCGGAATTGCCAAGGTATTTGCCAATTATTTTGACATAGTTTATGCCCCTTGCACATTTCTAGCAAAGAAGCCTCAATCGAGTTACTGTCCACGCTGCCTTTGTCAAGACTAGATCACCATGAGGCGACAGGGCGAGATGCAGCCTTGACTGCAGAGGAGGTATCTAAAGCGATTGGCAAGTTACAATCTGGAAAAGCCATGGGCCCGAGTATCCTCCTAATCGAACTTTATAAAACTACTTCTTCTGTGATTTACCCTTTTCTCGTACGTATGTATGAAGAAAGCGCAACACGGGGTACCTTGCCGGCAACACAACGGTTGGCAAATATCACTGTTACACATAAAAAGGGAAAGCCCCCTGAGTAGTGCTACTCATACAGACCTATTTCCCTCCTTGATCCGGAGGTCAAAATATTAGCAAAAATTCACGCCCTACCTCCACAAATTGGTACACCCGGATCTGTCAGGCTTTATGCCAGCAAGGACCCTGCGCTAAACCTTCGCCGCCTGTTCGGCGTACTGGGTAGGGCTTGTACTATATGAGAGGATTCAGTAATCATGTCATTCGACGCCAAGATGGCTTTTGACATGATAGAATGGCCTTTATTGTTTGCAGCGCTTGAGAGATATGGATTTGGAGGTCGATTTTTATCCTGGGTGCGTTTACTCTATTCAAAACCCCTGCCCCAAATCACGGAGAATGGAGGCCGATCAGCGACTTTTGAACTGGGTAAAAGGATGAGACAGGGCTGCCCCCTGTCGCCCCTGTTATATGCCTTGGCACTTGAACCTTTGGCTATATGGATTAGGGGAGACCCCTTATTCGCGGACCCAACTGGTCACCGGAGAGGATGGATAAAATTTCCCTCTATGCAGATGACATTTTACTCTATTTGGCCAGACCCCAATTTTCGATTAATAGGGTATTGCATATCTTTGCCCTTTTCCAAAAAGTACTCCAGTTATACCATTAACTGGGATAAATCACTGGTCTATGTTCTAAGTGGGGAGCATCCGCCCCTCCCTTCGAGATGTGAGGCTAAGGTAGTCACCAAAGGTTTCTGGTATCTTGGAATATAGATCACCAGGGACGCAGGGGTATTCCATCAGCAAAATCTGGTGCCACCCTTGCATCGTCTCCGCGCAGATGTGCAACACTGGAAATCCTTACTGCTTACACTCCTGGGAAGAGCCGCCCTTTACAAAATGATGGCACTCCCCCACTTCCTTTATGCATTACAGAATACGTCATACCTGGTCCCACCTCAATACTTTCGGTTAATTGAGTCCGAGGTTCGCAGTCTGCTCTGGAATAGTGGTACGCCTCGAATCGCCGTCGCCAAATTTACTAAAAGCTCGTACGATGGTGGTATTGCTTTGTCAGCCATTAGATCATATTACTGGTCTGCACAGTTGGTGGTTCTCAACCATTGGACACACCAACCGATCACAGACCCGGTGGATCGCTTCTCCCGAGAGGGGTAGGTTTGGAACGTCTGCTGTTCTCACAGTAGAACGGGTAGCACCAGTGTCCAATAGAAAGGTGACATCATTTCCTTCAACCTTTCTTCAATGTATGGACCTGACTGATCTACCGGCAAGGAGGCGCCAAGTACGCACTCCTCGTCCTCCCCTCTCAGGCACCATCCATATGTCTCCTCCTCGAAAAATGTGTCGCTCAACAGAAACTGTGATGTCACTGCGTCTCTATTACCACTTCCCTCCCAATTTGTGGTATCCACACTTTGGTGTGCTTTGCTCCTAAAATTTGGCATAGGTGCAAGGGGTAACTGGTTTTGTATTACCTGCTGCTGTTGCTTCCGTGGCATCTCATTCTGCGTCTGTGGATTTAAAAACATTAGTTTGAACAGTGTTATTTTGCACAGCCTTACACTCGTTCTTCCAGTGCCCCAACTTGCCGCACCCGTGACAAGAGAACTTCTTTTTGGCTTCCTCTCTATTGAATTTTCCCCTTAGCTTACCCCCATTACCATCTCCTGGAGTCTGGTTATTATTCATTTGACTTAATTGAAGTTCTTGTTGCTCTTCTAATTTTACTTGAGCCCATATTACTTTTTCTTTTAATTCTTTTTGTTTATTGTCAAGTTCATCTTCACAATAGTTTGCATATTTAAGTATTTCATCTATCGGCTTGGCCTGCCAACAAATGTTATGATCTTTAATCCACTGTGAAATTTCTGGTCTTAATCCTGACACAAACCGATAGATAAAATGCGTCATATCTTTAATGTCAATATTGTCCAAACCACTGTACTGTTTAAATACTTGTAACAGACGTTCATAATATGCATGCACAGATTCATCGTTATTCTGAGGAGTTCTATCTATTCTAGTCCAATCAGTTTCTTTTGCAGGTACTTTCCCTTTGAGATACAGTATTACTTGATTATATTTCTTCATTACATCTTCTGAGGGGGCTCCTGTCTTTGGGTCTCTAGGGTACTCATCACCTGACCAATCAACAGCAACTTTAGATTCTGTCCACAAATCAACAGAGCGGACAATGTCAAACAACTTGTCTAAATCCTTTAATAAACATTTTGAAACCTTCACAAACCTTTAGACTTGTCTGTACCACTCTACAGGTTTTTCTCGAAGTTTTGGGAAATCATTTGTAAATGACAAAATATCCTGTCGGGACCATGGGACATGTACATAACCTCCACCTGGCACTTCTCTCATGGGACACAGCCTTTCCACCTTTTCTGATTCTTTTAACACATATTCGGATGCAGTTTGTTTTGTTCGAGCCTCAAATCCTTGAAAATTCAGCTCAATATGGTTTCTGTAACACTTTAGATTTACCAAGGTCAATTTCCATATTAGCTGCCATATTCATTCATTTTTCATGAAACACTCTTGTATTTCTAGTAATGCTTTTGCATATTGTAATTGTATTGTAATTGCATTTATATAGCGCTTACTACCCCTGCCGAGGCGTCGGAGCGCTTTTTCGGCGAGTAACACGCTACTCCGGGACCCATAGAGGATTAGTGTTGAATTAGTATAGTGAAACATGCAAGTACATTTTAAGTGGTGGCTAGGTTAGTCAGTTATTTGGATTTGGAATGATAGCAGAAGGGTAGAGGAGGACAAAGGTTTGTATTTATATAGCGCTTGTTGACGCACGCTATTCAGGAAGCCTACAAAGGATTAGTGGTGAATTAATATGGTGAAATATGAAGTAATTTCAGTGGTGGATATTAGTCAGTTACTTGGAGTGAGAAGGATAGCAGAGGGATAAAAGGGAAGAAATATTTGCATTCATATAGCTCTTGTTACCCTTGATGGGTGTTGAATCGCTTTTCTGGTGAGTAGCACGCCACTTCGGAACCCATAAAGGATTACTGTTGAAAATGAGTATAGTAAAAAATATGAAGTAATTTGAGTAGTGGATATGTTATTCAGTTATTTGGGTAGTATATTAGTATAGTTTAATATGGAATTTGAGAAGTGAACATGTTAGTCTGTTAATTTCGATTGAAAAGGATTGTGAAGGGATAAAACAGTGAAAGATTTTTTTTTTTCACTGAATGTATTCAACCTGTCTAATCCCACATTTCCAGCCATCATTTCTTCTAATTCAACTCTCAATTTGAATATGTCCAATAACTTTGGCTGTGACTTTGGTTTCTCTATTTCACGTGACCATCTCTATATTTCTTCTGGGGTGTCTACTGTGGCACTTCTTGTACCTGAGGATGTCTTCATTTGTACTTCTCTAGAACTTATAGGAGTGGTTTCCCTGACCGAGTCACTCACTGGTTCTCTCATTGGTAAATCCATCAGGGAAATCACTGACTCACATTCACTTGCTTGATCATCAATTATTAAGGGTTCTTTTCTAGGCTGTACTACAGGTGTAGTTAGTACGGTGTTTTTAGGACTAGGTTGTTTATCTCTATACAGAGGACCAACTGGGCCAATAGTAACCGGAATTGTCAGGGCTTCAGGGCTCGTATTTAATTGAGAAATTTTCTGAATTAACTCACTTCTTTGTTTATTTAATGCTTCTCGTTCTCTTTCCTGAAGTACCTTTTCTATTGAAGTCTCATGTACCACTTGCGGAATCAGAGGTAGCTTCAGGAACGGAGCACTTGGATTAACTGTGCTTGGCTCCTCATTATAAGGTGGTGGATTTTTCATTAATAAATCCCCCAAATAATCATCATCCGATTCACCACTAGTCATTAAATGTTTCAATTTCTAAGTCCTTTTACTTCCTGTAGGATCTTCTAAAGTAAATACAGGATATAATCCTTCCACTAACATGGACTGTCTCTATTGTTTCATTTGTTTGTCTCTTGTCTCTTTTGGAAATCAGGAATAAAACGTACTCCAATTCCTGTTACTTCTGGGTCTGTCTCGCTCAAAAGCCTCAGTTTCCCATTCCTCTAATGCCTCATATTGTGTTAATCTAGGTCTGGGATCTAATTCATTCATGCGAGTTCTCAAATTGTACAGAACTCTGCCATTAAACGTACCATTTTCTGGAAATGCTAAAACACCATCATCTTTTGTGTACTCCATCCAATATTCTAACGACACACAAGTGTGGTAACCCCTTTCAACCATCATATATGATGCGGGCGTATTTGGTGGTGGAATAATAATCCCTTCTCTTGTTTTAATTGCTTTATCTTTCTTCAAAAAATTCTTAATTCTTTTAATGAATGACATTTTTCTTTTCTCTCCGTACATGATATAAGGTCTTCCTCTTATATACTGTTCTTGCGCAAACCCTAGATATTTTCTATCGGGTCTACCTCCTACAACTGGACCTATATGCCACATATATTTTAAACCAAAACCTTTAGGATGACTCTCAATGTGTTTACGAAATACTTCCAATACCAGCACGTCTTTTATTTTTCAGTGGCCAATCAAAATTTTGAATTCAAATTAAATCCAACCAATAGTTGTGCGACTTTTCTCGTGAGACTAGTTCTCACGCTCCTGTACTCACCCCTCCTTTACAATTACTATATCAGCTACACACCTGCTGTCTCAACCGATATCAGCGCGACTCTGAGTGACGTCAGCACAGCTCCGCGACTGACTCCCTCCTTTGCAAGGTAATACGAAAACTTAATTTCTTTCACTTTTAATGCAGATTTTAGTATTCAACAATGTAAAAAACATTCGCCACAGTGCCCGAGTGACTAAGTCAAAGGAAAGATCATTTTCACACACTGCGAGTAAATCCCTTCCGCTTACTCTTCATACACTGCAAGTAGATCCCTTCCATCTACCCTTCACTTAAGCTTTGAAGAACCTGTTACTCCCTCGGACTTACCCTTTCTAGGTGTATTTAAGGCCAAAGTTTCACCAGCGAACCCCTTTGCTGTCAATCAAGCTCAGAAGAACCTGCTACTCCTCCAGTGTGACCCTTTTTAGGTGATATTACACCAATGTTTTGCTATCAATTATTTACACATTTATACAGAAAAAAGTCCCTAAAAAGTGCTTCCGGTTCTACCTAACCATGCACTTACTTCCTAAAGGCAATTGACCTCACTGCAGTGTGGCTTCCATTTACCACCCGCTATTCCGCCCCCGGGGATTCCAAAACAAACATATAACAGGTACGAACAAGTCTTTGTTAATACATAAAATCAATACAAGTCAATATTCATCAATACAGTCAATAGTCAAACTCAACTAACTACCTATCTTAACTAATCCCTAACCATCCTCTGCTACCAAAAGAAATACTGATAGAGCGCGCAGGTCACCCGACTCAGTTTTAACATACTCACCTGGGCCCATTAAACAACGTATGATGAGTTTTAATCAGGTAACCTGTGCACTTTCCTATAATCAGTAATTTATATAAATAAGTTTTTAGTACCTATACCATTGACTTACCAATCCTAGTACCGGTACCTAAAAGTCCTAAAATATCAGGGAGTTAGCAAGAAAATAGGTAGGAAAAAAATAACATTTGCACTCATATAATAACCACAAACTCGGGAACAGTTTATACTCTTTATCTAAAATTCTTTAAATGTCATAATCCAAACATTTGACACCAGACATCTTTCAATCAGGAAAATAACGATTAGAATGAAAATATGCAAAGATTTTATAAGGCAGTCTTTACGCATTTGAGATTAGGGTTGGAAGAGAGAAAGAAACAGTACAATGACATAACCACATAGAATATTTACCTAGAATGGTATGAATAACTAACCCAGGCAGGCCACAGGTCAGTTAGAAGAAAGAACCCCAAAGTGCAAGTGCCAGCGAAACAACAGGTGCTGACCAGAAATCAGGACAGGTGCAGCCAAATTGGATCAGGACAGGACCACCACAGGCTAAGACCGGCACCCACAGTTAAAGTTGCTACGCTAGTGCTACAACCCTCTCTGCAGCTAACAGCCTAACCACGATTGGGTTATCGAATCTTCCGTCAGAGTGCTCTGCCAGCACCCTTGCTCCCGAACCCCGATTGGGTTATCGAATCTTCTGACAGAGTGCTCTGCCAGCACCTCTGCTCTCGATCATCTATTGAGTGCGTTGGGTCAGTGACAGGTCAGCTATTCAAACAAGTCTGACAAATTAGCTAACTAAGCCTACTCTAGTTATACTATTTTCCAGGGCAGTGTACCACTCCCATTGTTGCAAGTGTAAGGATCCCCAATTTTGATTGGACAAAAGACGGGGAGAGATCATCACACCATACTAAAATGAAACTTTTACTTCTGAATATTCTATTAACGTTCCCGCCCATCAAATTTAATTTCCCATGCATCTTTATTCCACCCAACAATGGATGTTCTTTATAGAAATGCAATGTTAACAATATTTTCTTCCACTTGGGGTCAGCAGGTTAGATTCCCAGGCGCATCTTCTAGTGTGCTATAAGCTTCGCATTGCTTCTATGTCAAATGACTTCAGCTCCTTTTGGAGTTTGACATGCACAGTGTGGATTTCCAAGATGGAGTAATAACACCTCCCAGGCCCAAGATTAGTGTTACATGAAAAAATAGAAAAGAAACAGTTTTAGAACACAGAATAAATGAATGTACTGTATACCACTTATCTCTACTCTATTCCCATTACTTTATTTTAACTATTGCATTGGAAATTAGGCAGAACAAACAGCTTACCAAAAGCAGCGATGGAAGCTTCTTGCACGTTATTGACACAGAGCAGCCATCTTAATTCTAGTGTGCAGAAGCGAAAGTTTCCCATCAAAGCATAGAGTACGTCATGTCACGTGAGTGTGACATACGCATGCGCAGAAGAAAATCCCGCGTAGCAGAGGCCATTTTAGTGCAAGCGAATAATTGTTAGTAGAAACACATAAGCAAGCTTCTACTAGATACCTAACATGTCGTGAAATGCAATATTAAGAAGACAAACATGTTAGTTAGTACATTATAAGTTATTAGAGATGGTTGAGTACAAGCAAGTCGCTTTACGTGCGCAACCTTGCTCCATCACAGGCACAATATGTCTTCTGGCAATCATCTGAGGGCTCTGTATGGGAGACAAAACACATGCCCGGATTTCCCCCAACCTCTATTACAGTCTCCATATGGCACACAGTAATGGCAGCTTTGGGCTGAAATGGTAAAATCACACAGGTTACTCCGTTACTTGAGTCTTGTCAATTAGGCATATTGTCCAGACAACCAGGGTTCGACAAGTGGGACCCGATCAGCCTCTCCAGGGCCAGTCGGGGACTTATGAATGAAGGGTGGGGTAGTTCCGTTCAGTGATCTGCAGACACAATATCAGTTACATGAGAGGGAAACTTTTTGATATCTCCAGGCCTGTAGCGCATTACGCAAAGCATTACCCAGGGGTTCTGACATACCGGTTTCCTCTCCTTTGGAAGACAGACTACTAGACGATTACCTCCCAGAAAAAGCTATCTCATTGACATACCAGAAAATCCTTAATAATTCTCCCGAGACACACGACAAAATAGGCCTAAAAATGGACTGACGACCTGGGAGACATTTCTGATGAGGATTGGAGGGAGGCCCTGGCATCACCCCAGGAGGTGGTGATCCGTTCTCGTTTCAAGCTTATACAGCTTAAAATACTCCACAGAGCCTATTACACTAGCTCCGCATTTGTTAGGATGGGTCTTATTAACTCCTCTGTCTGCCCTCACGGCTGTGGCCACACTGGTATCTTTCTACACCAATGGTGGGAATACCTGAGCCTTCAGAAGTACTGGGGAAAGGTTGTCTCCATCATGTCCCAGATAGGCCAAAAAACTATAGAAGTCTCCCCACAGCTCTGCCTTCTAAACATCTGGGAGGCCACTGATTTATCTAGACCCGAAAGAACATGGGTTTCGTTGGGCTCCATGGTGGCAAAACGTAATATTGCCAGAGCATGGAGGGGTGGGGTGGAGCTGTGACACACTGATTGGGAATCCAATATGGACTAGTGTATGCAAGCAGAGAGAGTGGTGTACGAAATCAGGGGGTGCCTGGGCAAATGGATGAAGATATGGGGCTCCTGGAACGAGAGCAGAGGTTGGCTATGTACCCCTTTTGGTGATGCTCCATTTGTAGTTGATAATGAGACACTGTAAGGCTTTATTGGCTATGTGGGATCCTGCTATAATTAATTATGCAGTAGACCCAATGTAACGATTTGTTTGTAATCATATTTTTATATTTTGAATTCAGAAAATTTCAATGACTGCTGTATATTGTTTTCCTTTTTGACTTGTATTGTTTTATTTTGATGTTCTTTATAATAAAAAGATTTGATTTAAAAAAAAATGGGCTCTTTCCTACATGTGCTGCACTGCGGGACAATGAAATTGCAGAAATGCCCTGTATTTAATGGAATATGATGCATTCCCGTCCTTTGCCTAGAACTGTTGTCCTTCTGGCAGCTGAGCAGCAATGCAGGCACCCTTGCACAATATTGCAAGGGTGCCTCTGTTGCAGGCAGGATTGTTTTTGTGCAGGAAGTGACACATTCCTCTACAAAAACAATTCTGGGAGGCATATTCCTCTTTCTATGTGTGTTGCAGAGTGCAGCACACAAATAAATGGGAAGAAAGAAGGAGAAATAGAGTATCATTCCTTGTTACGCCTCCCCTGGAAAGGTGTAACACTTTGGCAGATCCCCAGGTTTACAAATTCTTGTAAATCTGGGATTTGTGTCAAAATCCATTGGCTTTGCATGAAAAAACCCATGCCCATCCATGGAATGCCTTCCCGGGCTGAATAATGCGATTTGCACTGCATTGCATCACTCCAGATTTTTTGAGTCACTCAGAGCCATGCACTGAGGCTTTGCATGGTTTCAAAAATCTGTCTTAAGGTTTGTGTTGCTCTTGCACCAAGCAACGACAAAAACGGACTTATAAATAGGGCTCCGTTGTATTTTTAAGAAAGCTTTGAATGTTCAACATACTCAACAATACAAGCACTAAGGTCAAAGGTGGGCCTAAATGTCATCCACAAAGGTCCCTATTTCATTAACTAAAGAATCAGGTTACCGAAAAATTCTTTGCCAACATTTTCAAAGATAGCCAAATAATTCTGTTGAATTTTCTCATCAAATTTCAAACTTTGCCTCTAACACTAATTTAAGAATTAATATTCTCAATCTGTATAAACAATTTTCAGTGGAAAAGATTAAAGACCTTCTCAGTGAAATGGTTAGAGAAGCCAGCCAATAGAGTAAGGGGAACTATTTGTCAACTAAAAAATTGATAATGTACTCAACTGGAAGTCTAGGAGACAAAGGAGCTTTTTCTTAATTATCTCAAATCCCAGGCAAAAAGTATATGGAACAAAATCTGTGTAGCTAATAATTCAATTTGGGGACTTTCAGGGCTCAGACAGAGACTTTGTCAGAATAATGATTACTGCATATGTGACCCTAGAGTTAAATATCACATTACTTATCTTTTATTGATTGTTTATTTTCTATGGAGAAAGAATAGAAATAATTCATCCATTTTTTAGAAAATATCAATTTTTAGCTCATAATGATGCACTAGCCAGTTTACTGTGAATTGCTAATGCAACATAAAGCAATCTTATACAGATAAGACTTTTCCCAGTTTAGGCACACTTACTCCGGATCTAATGACCATTGATGAAATTAGGATTAGGAGGATGTTTAACTTACTTGGAATTGATTCTTTTGGTCCTTTGAATTATGTAAGTGTTGACTTATTTTTAATTTATGATATCATATTCTACTTGATTCTGTTTTTACAACTCTCAAATGTGCAAATGACTTACATTTTTATAAGATAAAGTCTTGGAAATAACCATTTAGAAACTGTAATTTAGGACTGAGCAGCTTAAGAAACTGACGATAACAAATGCAAGCAATTGATTTCCAACCCTAAGTAAGTCGTGTTTTATTGAGCAGTCATGGAAGTTCAACATTACAGTGGGATGCATTTGGAATTCCAGATATGATGCATTGGACCATAATACTGATTGATTTGTAAAAGTCCACTTGTAATCAAGGCCAAGTAGATTCTCCTTGGCCCTTTGACAAGCGTGGATTTGAACAAACGTATGAGCTTGAGTGGGAGAAACGGAAAAGCTCAGCTCATGTATCTCCCTCAATTTGTCTAGAGATAACACATACAGGGCAACTATCAGCTCCTTTAAAGACTGGCAGGAATATGTTTTATTTGAGTAGGTTCCTAGAACACCTTTCCCTGAAGATGCAGGCACACAAGAAGCAACACTATTATTTTTAGAAGCCTTTGTCAGCATGATAGAGCTCTGTTTCAGGGCAGATGATATGAAAATGTGTAATTGCAGATGTATACCTCAATCTCTTGATGTAATCATTAAACAAACCCCACCACTGGTCATATAGACCTGTGGTTGTCAAAAGAGAGCAATAAGGAGTGACCGTCAGCATAAGAACATAATCAATTCATAAATCTTCAATTCAGTCAAAAAAGACAGTGTGAGCTAAAAGGTTTTATTTTCAAATCATTTAATTTTCCATCTTTTATTAATAGTTGCATTATTCTTTGAGTCTCCTCATTAGACGTTAATATAATCCAGCAATCAATATTTGACCATTTAACAAAATATTAGTCAAAATCAAAGTCAATATAATAATGATGCAACAAGCGTTTTCCATAAAGACAAATTTCCTAATCTATATTAAGATAGTAAGAAATTGGTAGGGTGGTTGTTAATAGACTTTTGGATTGGGCCGAAGAGAACAACGCCCTGTCGCCATTCCAGGCGGGTTTTCGAAAATCTATCAGCACGATGGACCAGGTCTTCTGTTTCACTCTATTACAGTGGAAGACCGTGTTACTAGGAAAGAGCAGCCTGTATGCGGCTTTCGTAGATTTGCGGGCTGCCTTTGACCTAGTCCCAAGGTCTAAGATGTGGCAAGTGCTGAAGAACCTGGGCCTACCAGCAGAACTTTTGACAATGTTAATGAGGCTCCATGAGGCAAATTTTGCGAGGATCCAGTGGGGAGGACATGGTATGGTCACCTCAGATTTCCCTGTTGAGCGAGGGGTATGTCAAGGTTGCTCGATGGCCCCCACGCTGTTCATGCTGTATATTAATGGAGTTGTTGCCCGTATGTTGTCCGAAACATGTGGACGCCCCATCATTGGCTGGCACCAAGACACCGATTTTAATGTTTGCAGATGACACTCTGATTTTATCCAAGACCCCAAGTGGACTACAGCATGCCTTATCCATCTTTGATCAATTCTATGAGGATCATGGACTAGAAATCAATGTGTCCAAAACTAAGCTTATGGTTTTCAATCCATGTCGTGGCCGTAGAACTCACATCGTTATGAATGGTCACCCATTAGAGGTTGTCAATGCTTTTACATATTTGGGAATCCATATATCAAATGACTTAAGATGGACCAAACATATAGACATTTCAACTATAAGACATAAACAAATAGCAGGTGCCCTTGGCTCTGAGCACAGAAAATCCCTAACAAAACCAGTAAAACCAGCACTCCAGGTGTATGAGGCTAAAGCCCTCGGATCATCACTCTACGGGGCTGAGCTGTGGGGTTACGAGAACCTTCGGACACTGCAAATTTCAGAAAACAAGTTCTTCCGACTCATTACTAGCCTCCCTAAAGGTACTCCTTTGTTGCCGCTTAGGTTTGATTTGGGCAGGAAGGCTGTAACTGATTTAGCAAGGCTGCGTCCAATCATGTACTGGCGTAGACTCTGGACTACACCTGAACTCTTACATTATGCTGAGGGATTTAAGGACATAATCAACGCAGATGTGTTCCACAAAATAGGATGGCTGAAAGAACTTAGAAAAATGTTGGGTCTCCTCGGCCTCCACACGCTATGGGAGAATCCAGGAGGAGCCTTATTTCCATCAAAGTCTATTCTCAAGGTGATCTATTGGGAAAAGGTGGCGAACGAACCTGGAACGAAACTAGCTCAGAGACTATGGCTGGAAGATTCCTGGAAGTGAAGTTCCTTCCCACCCTTGAACTTTACTGGGATGCCATTACTATCCAGAGGGATAGGAAGTTGCTTTTCCAGATTAGAGCAGGTGCTCTTCCCCTCAGATCTCTGACAGGCAGGTGGGGTGGGCCATTGAATAGTTCTTGCCCATCCTGTGGGACGCATGATGAAACAGTTGGTCACCTCTTATTTGCATGTAAGACGTATGCAGAGCCCAGACGCATCTGGCTTACTCCTATGTGTAAGAACCTAGGAACGACTAGCAGTGCTGTGGCCTTAAGAATTATACGTACCGGTTCTTCACTGCCTATAGTAACAGCCACTGCTAAATTCCTCGGCTGGTCATGGTCTATTAGACAAAAGTTTCTAGCCAGATGATTACAGATGAGGTACTGTCAGAGTGTTTGTATTGTATTTTATCTGCAAAAATTTTACCCCATTAGACAAAAGTTTCTAGACAGATGATTACAGATGAGGTATTGTCAGAGTGTTTGTATTGTATTTTATCTGTAAAATGTTATCCGATAATGCAATTGATGTATTTTGATCAACTTTTAGCCTTATTTTTAAACACAATTTTTTTTAACGGTTTTATCATTGTTTGTAAATGCTTTTATGAGTTAACCTCGAATAAAGCAAATTTGAATTGAATTGATAGTAAGAAAAGGTGTCAGTTTAGATACCCATTAAACAGTTCTGGTGAGAGAAATAAAAACATAAGCGTAAAACTTTTACATAATAAACTCGAAAGTATTCTCAGCTCAAAATTAGCAGGCATAATGAAATGATCGGCATACAACATCTCAGGTAGTAAAGTCCAAGCAATCCAGAAACGAGCCTCTGGCCAAAATGTCGGGCAAAGGGATCCTACGATCTGCATCAACTCTAAGAACACACACTACTATAAACACACAAATTCTATATTGCAACATTATTTCCTTTCTTCTTCTTGATGACCTATATGATTTCGGCATGCTCCGTGGAACAAGTTCACTCCTCATTTTCTCACCAGAACTTAATGGACTTTCAGACATTGGTTATAACATTGTTTTCTAGCAGTCCAATCTACTTTCACGTGACTCATTTTCACTGTCACTTCGCCTCCTCCTGATGAGAACCTTACTATCAGTTGTCTAATACAAACAGGTATCTCTTCATTAACTAACAGTAGGCTTCTGAAGTTGCAGCATCTGCAGCAAAGAGACGAACAACATCTTGCACAAACAACTTTTTATTGTGAAAAACAGGTCTTTCAGGGCTCATTCAGTTAACATGCTAAATTAAGTTAATATTTCCTCTTCATTTCACAGACATAGAACATTTAAGTACGGTTACCATCTATAAATTTGCATTTAGCATATGTTTATTTTAACATGCAACTAGAGCATCATTTTAATAAAGCATTTTACAAGCGAATAAAATTAGCTGCAGCAAACGTAACGGTGAACAAAATGAAGATACATGTAAATAGTACCAAAATAGGAAACATGAGTCATACCAATCTTTTATACACCCGCTGATGGACTAAATTCACTTAATTCCAGTTAATGTCTACATTAGCATCAAAATGTTCCCGCAAATAGGAGCGGCCTAAATGGCACACACTCCTACAAGCTCACTGTTGATATTTTTTCCAGTCTGTCACCTGCCTGTGGGCAAGGCCACTCTTCACCTCTTTTCTCGTTTATCAGCTAGTAAGAGAGTAGCCCGGGCAGAGGCTGTTTTTCTTGAAGATGCTCTCATTTGAGAGTGTGAAATTCTTCTCTCCTTGTCACACCAACAAGCTGTATATAATATTTTTAGTTTAAGAAAGACTAATCCTGTGTTCTGTTGTGTAGGGTAATTGCCTTGAATATCTAAAGCTAATACATTTATTTCTAAATATTACAATGAATGGATATATAACACACAAACCAAAAGCACAGTATCAAACCAAAAGCTACACTGTAAATGTACACAAATGAAAAACATAGCCATTATAGTTGTTAAAATATTTGAATGATAATGAGCACACACATAAATGTCCGTCATGGAAAGGCTCAGAACAAATAATTGCCTCGTCCTCAGTTATTTTTGGTATAATACATTGTACTCAGATGTGGTAGCTTAACTTTATTAGCCAGTAAGATTGTTTTTGATGCAATATGAATTATCATTTTTTTTCTTTTTTTTTAAAAAGGGCTCAGAAGCAGAAATACAACAAGGCTTCCAACAATATCATTAGATTTTCTTATACATGGCTGCACCTAAGAAAGGATACCACACTTAGGGCCTCATTTATGAGAAATGACGCATCGCTGTGTGAAAGCAGCGATGCGTCACTTTTCAGTGCGCACTCCTTGCGACATGCCTGATGCGTCATATTTAATGTATGATGCATTATGTCGCAAGGAGTTACAGATATGTCAATATTTCTGACGTGTTTGTAAGCGCAAAAGTGACGTATTGCTGGAGTGTGTCATAAAAGTGACGCAACTCCAGCAATGTGTTCTTTCACATGGGGCAAGCCCCATGTGAAAGGGCTTGCGTCAGTCTTACGCCTACTGTGAGGCAGGCACAGGATTTCTAGAAGTGATGCAGTGAAATCTCATAGATTCCACAATGTTTTTTGCCGGAGAACGCCCCCCCTGCATACATTATACCTAATGCAGGTTTAATGTAGCGCAGGGGTTTACAAAGTGATGCATCTGCTTAGATGCGTCACTTTGTAAATAGTGCGCAACCGGAGGCATGTTTCACGCCGCAGATGCATCACAAAAAGTGTCGCATCGGAGGCGCAAAAGATCTGGAGGGAAAGTTAATCCATTTGGGATGAGAATCTTGAACACTATGTTGCCCCTGACCAGACCGGCATTGCGGTTTGTCTGGGAGCAAAAGGCATGGCACAGGTCACGTAGTTGAATTCTGGCATCAATATTTCACAGGCCTGAGCAGTTTTGAGACAGGCAAAGCAGAATTCCACACCGCACCTGAAGCAAGTCATGTACTTGCACATATCTATGTGTTCAATGAGGAGACCGCAAGTGGGGCAAGCACGAATGGAGGGGCAGCCCTTTAAGTCACTGTCAGGCATGTCGATGACCTTGCATTTCTGAAGTATTACCAGGTTGGAGTCCTTGCACTCCTTATTCCCACATCCCACAGAAGATTTACTTTCACCTTTCCAGGGTCTTAGACACTGCCAGCAGAACTCATAGTTGCTCCCTTTCTTTTCTTTGCAGATGGTACAGAAGACTCTCATGCTGCTCTGGTCTCTGCGTTCTAGTTTAGACCTGCAACCAGGGCACTAAAATGAGAAAGATAAATGTTGGCACATTTTTAAATTTCCATATTGTCTTATCAATAGCAGGGATGTTACAGTACTACAAGTTGTCGAAAGATTCAAACATGCAGAAAAAGTGACAGATTCAGAGGAAATTTACATACCAACAAATAATTTGATCTACGCGCCTCCACAAATTCATGTCCACAAATGCCGGTTGTACAAGCA
Organism: Lissotriton helveticus; assembly: GCF_964261635.1. Lineage (NCBI taxonomy): Eukaryota > Metazoa > Chordata > Amphibia > Caudata > Salamandridae > Lissotriton > Lissotriton helveticus. Next base: position 528,855,949 of record NC_136072.1, read on the forward strand.
AATCCAAGAATACACTGGTACAAATGTGCAAACTCCATTATTTATCCATTTGTTGAAAATGGGGAGGCTAGAATTGTGCATGTGGAGAATGACAGTGCCCACTCGGATTCCAAGTCCCATCACAGAAAGACTTAACGGAGGTGAACTAAAACAGGAAATCCAGAATAGGGAGACGAGTATGTACTGACAGGATGTTACCTCTAGCATCTGATCTAAAGACCATAAAACAGTTGTATGGTTGTGAAAACTGACAAGCCAAAATGGCTTATGGGCAAATCCAGAAACTAAAATCTGGCCAGAAACATGATTGAGGAAAATTCCAAATGACGTGAAAACTCCTGAAGGTGGAAAATCAAATGCGCACTATGATCTCACCCTGCAGGACCAATGGTGAATAGGGGAAACAATCATGAATCCGAAAGCCTGATGATGATTAGAGCAGATGAGACCACATGATAGTAAATCATTCAGTCAAGTTAGTTGAAATCCAGTAAACCACCATCTAGAAAAGTGGTCCAAGAATCAGGAATGAGTTGGGAATTTTATGAATTGAAGCCTGATGATTCTTCACCATATGCCCTTAGAGGGCTTCCTGTCGATGTCAATTAGGTCTGGGTTGCAGCAGAGTGCTCTTTTTGATTATGCAGTTATAACAAACAGATGCCTTCAGGATCACATGCATGGCTGCCATGTTGGAATTGTGGGAAGCCTAACTGGCTGACATGTTAACAACACGCATGATAACGAAAATACACTTGGAACCAAACCTGCCAGACAAACGTGCCTCAAGGTGGAGTCTAAAACATTTCAAGGCCAAGTTAGATACTGCCAGCAGCCCATGGAAAATCACTGCAGTAATCAACCCACACAAAGACTACGAAGACGTAGAACTTCCAAGACGAATAAACCAGCATGCTGTGAGGGTCTTTGTCATGAATGCTTGCCACAGGCCATATACTGTGAATAACGGTACCAAAAGTTAGCTGCCAATCCATTGGTAATTCGTATGCAGTTGAGACCTGCCCTAGAGGTAAAATCCTGCAAATCGTATATTCTAGCTGTCCCTAAGCAAAACATACAAGGTTCTGAATAGCTTAGAGACCCATCCAGCAGGGCATACAAGAGCCTCATCAAAGTGCTTGGGATAACCCATTGTGGACCACAGACTTATGATTATTATCCATTGAGATTCTTTTTTGCCTGCCCTTTTCAACATAGTGGAAGAGAATGATTCCACTATTCCCATGAATTCCATGCAAAAATATTTAATGCCAACAAAATTATGTATCTTATTGTGTGGGTAATCAACAATGAAATATCTAGATACACACAACAAAGACACCAGATCAGTTTGAGTCGCTGCATTCATGAAAGTGTAACAAATATTTGGTGAATGGTGCAGTGCTCAGTGGACAAAAGAGACTGCAGGCGTAAATAATAGTTCAGGAAGAGTTTATGAAATAGAAGGGATAACACACCAGTAACCACAAGTGCCGTGAATGAAGTAAAAGGCGAGACCTAACAAATGCTCCAAACATGGTGTTAGTGCTTGACAACAGAGGCCACAAATCTATAGCTCCTCTTCCTAAGAGTGAAGTTATCTCAGCAAGTGAATTCTGAGCAAGTCATTAAAATAAGTTCAAAAGTCCTTAGCATATATCCACTCACACAGCTTTCTTGGATTATGGTCTGTCGTGGCGGGTCTACTACCATATGATCCTTCCTTTACCTACGCACCTGTGCCTGGTGCTGGAGTGTCAGTTTGCACCTCTATCCTTGTTGCAACCTAGTCTCTTCATAGAGTGCACATGTGTTCAACATGGAAACCAACTTCCCCACCCATTACAAATGTTAAGATGTCACTGATGTAGATTTTATACAAGTACTTCCATTCCCATTCCAGCTTGAGGAGATGTACTAGTTGGCACTGGCGTAGAGAGTATAAAGGTGATGATTTAAGCTGCTGCTTAAATCGTCACATACATGACCTCATACGTGATCAGCACATATGTGAACAGCCCCTCCTCTGTCGTGCTGCTAGGGTGTTAAGTTCATCAGCAAGCGTTTTTTAGATGAGCGTGTATGGAGTATAGTCTCAGTTATACCACCAGGATGTGTGAAGCAAAAAGGACTCAAAGAAAAAGACCCCAGAGCTATCCTAAACAGGTCAAAACAAAACTCCCTAAGTCCGGATTCACCTATCAAGGATAAGGCACACAATATGACTACTCTTGATAACATCCTAAAGAAACACAATGTGGTACATTATATTGTGCAGAGTACCAATACCAATACACATATGCTACAGGTCGCAGTGGCGGGAATCAAAAAGGAAAGGACTGAAAGATTTAAGCCTGAGACTTACTAATGCAGAACACAGGATCAGCGCTTTGGAGGACAGAGGTAATCGACAGAGCAGCCAAATACATAGCTTAGACAGCTGATCTGAAGCCTGCAATGGCAAATCAGGGATTATAGGACTCTAATAGGAGTAATCTCCATGTATTAGGCCTTCCATAGGGAGGCAGAAGACTCTGGTCCCACAGTGATTACATTTGTTGAATCTTGGATCCCAAAAAAACGCTATGGATTTTTTTCCTGAGAACGTTCGAAATAAAGTGCACCCCAGTGCTTAAATTTTATAGGAATAAGTTCCGGTACCCAAAGCTCTGATCTGAAACCTGCGTCTGGCTCAATTAAATTCAGGTTCCTGCATTCTCCCGTCATGACTATTTTTCTGTCTTTCTCTTCCACTGTCTTTCCGCTTTGTTTGTTGATCCATCTATTGCTCACTGTTGCAGAAAAATAAGTGCCAGTCCCCAAAAATAAGTGTAGGTCCTTCCAACGGTAACCACTGTCTCAAATTAAGCACTGATATGCCCAATGTGTTTCAACCTTCATAACTAAGAGTGGTGCTTCTCTGAAGCCTTGAGCTTCAGGACCCTCAGACATCAACACTCTGTGCTTATCCTCACTCACATGAGTAAAAATAAAGCTATACTACAGAATGAGACTAAGATCTCCATATCACAAGTCTTTGCTAGAAACACAGTGAAAAGAAGGAAAGATATTCTTGTTCTTCCTTCTAAACTATATGACATGTTTAATCAACACTCCTTTATTGATCGATCTAAATTCTGAATTTTCTTTAAAGGTCCACCATTTGTGTTTGCTGAACCTTTTGATCTCCTTTCTAGACAAAAAGTCTGTAGTTTGAATGGATACATGATGACCATGTAATAAGGCACCAACCGCCCCCGGGACTATATCATGGCGGCCAATGCAGAGACAGAAAATGGGAAGGGTAGCGTACCAGCATACGCAGTGCACTCTTCAGAAGACGCCAATGACGTCCGGAGAGAAGGAAGGGGGAGCGAGGAACCGGAGACGTGGGAGCAGAGGAACGGAATGCTGCAGGCGTTAGGAGAAGCAACCCGGAAGAGTGGAGTAGACCGAGAGGGTAGCTGCACCGGACTCGGAGGGTAGCTGCACGGGAGCCAGCAAACAGACACCACGCCTGCCCGTTGAGAGCACCGCAACTGCTGGTGTCCTAGAAAAGGAAGCCATTGGTATACCCACAGCCACGGCCCAGGAGGGTCGTGGTCCCAGGCAAGTGTCGTCTCCCAACTTCTTTGGAATATTGCGTTGGTGGGTTGGAAGCACACACTAACACTGCACAAGAGGAGACTGGCTTCATAGTGTGGTGAAGGGGGAGCACGAAAACCAAACCTGTGAACAGAATTTTTTAGTTATGTCATTTTCTTTTTGTTTGTTTGTTTGTTTTCTCTCTTATTCGGAGGCGAACCCCCTAACCAGACCAGACGGTTGATTACCACTGCCGTGAACTCCCTAATCAGTACAGATTGCTGATGGACCTTTTCAAGCTCAAGGAAAAGAGTGACCTCCACTATGGTTTCTTCAGCATTTTGATTTAGGAACTGTACAAGACTGCTCCAAGTATAACTTACCAGTCCCCAATAAAGAAAAACATGTCTATGTCCCCTTCCTCATGGGTTTTCTTTCCACCTCGTCTTTTGGTTCAGACTCAGGTGAAAGACGAATGAGGGAAGAAAAATAAGAAGGAAGGAAAAAAAGGGGGAGACAGAACGGCTAAAACCCACAGACCCGTTTGTGGTGTCTTGCTGCCAGATTGTAACATACATTAAAGATAACCACACCTCTATCCCATACTCCTAGACACATTTACTAAGGATTGCCCAGGCAATTCAATCTGTCACTATTTACAGTCTGTGTTCAAGAAATCTGTGCCAGACCTCCCCAGTGCTTTATAAATATATTCTGTCTGCATAGTTGGCCATTCATGGTGTCAACTCTACGGTCACACCAGACATAGGGGCTGATTTCAGTGGCAGACGGACCTGAGTCCGTCCAACATCGATCTGGAACTGGGACCAACCGACCTCCTGTCGGCGGTCACAAACTAAAAATTAGGATGCGAACGAACACTGTTCAGTCGCAATCCTATTCTTTACATTGGGAGCATGCATTCCAACCGAAATGCATGCTCTCATTGTAAAGAGCTGAGGTGCAGTTCATCCCTGCACCCCTCAAGGTGCCTGCAATGCAGTACAGGGATTAACAGGGGGTCACCATGTGAGCCCCCTCGGCCGCCATCCGGAGGCCTTGCACCCATGGCGGCCTTGCTGGGGGACCCCAAAGTCGGATTCCGACAGACTTTCTGTGTTGGAAAGGCCATGCACAGAGGCTGTAGAATTTCAGGCGGAAAGAGCCACCCTTGGGATTACTGGCACCTTTCCGAATGGCAGATGGGCTCTCTGAGCCCGACGGATGCCATTCGGAAAGCCTGTTTGAATTCCTTTACGACCGACCACATCATAATGGGTTGGTCGGAAAGGAATCCAAACTGGTCATTTCGATGCGGTCGGAATGGCTCCGACCGCATCCAAATCGGCCCCTTAGTTGTATAACGCATTCTGCTCATGGTGAGATCCCTACCTGAGAAACCATGGATCTGCATTGGAGGTTGCTGTTCCTATATAGGAAACATCTTTAATAGGACTACCTCGCCCTTTCTAACTGAAGGTGTGTTCTTCCCTTCCCTCACAAGTTTATTAACTTTTAACTAGTATTTTAAATCCCATCTTAATCTTATCCTCACAGAGTTATCCATTTGAGCTTGACCTTGTTGAGTAAGGTCAGCAAATCAGTAGATATTTTTCACGTCAATGGTCTTACCCTAACCGTAATTCCACTCTAGCATTGTAGCCACAGGATCTTTTCCGCCATAACACTTTTTGAGTGCAGACACAAACTAGTATTTAAACCTCTATGGTGTCACAGTCCCCTGTTTATTTTGTATATATTTTCTAACCAGTGCATATCAACAAAGGATTGCTCGCTGTTTGAAACCATATCATTTGTTCTATTACAAGTTCTATTATTTTGTCGATACGCAAGGTTATTGTTCTATTTTCCTAAGGATCCTATACTGTGTCTCATTTCTATGGGAGATAAGGGATCCCTTTTTTCTTGTGGGGACTCCTCCCAAAGCGCGCCCTATTTTACCTTGTCTCTAGTCTCGTAGATTATGCTCTAATGATTGGCAGTGGGGGTTTATGGGTCTTCTATTTTGTTATGTTGTTCTTTCTTCCTTCTCTCCCCCATATCCATATTTCTCTGCTTCTGCTTTCTCTCTCTCGCTCTCTTTTTTCCGCTTCCCTACCCTGTTAGTCCACCCTGGCCCTCATATTGTTGGGATGTGGACCCTTCATTATGCCCATAAAGAAGTTCACCTGCCGTATTTACATACTCTGTTATTACAAATGCACGAAATTCAGGTCTATCCAGGTTCCATGTCTACAGTTAAGATTGTCTCCATCAGTACCAAGGGACTGACCCATCCAGTGAAGAGAAAACATTTTGTCACTTTTCTAACAAATTAAAAGGGGATATTGTCTTTCTTGAGGAAACTAAAATTGCCTTTAAAGAAGATATCTCAATTAGGACAAGCTGAATGTAGGACGTGGCTTGCTCAGGTGTACCTAGAAATACAAATTGGGTTATTACGCCCTTATCTAAAGACTTTTATTTCGAATGAACAGGATAATGCGGGATGCTGGCTTCTATGATGACTAAAGAAAGATGAAAGTGAGCTAAACACATTGAATGTGTATGCTCCCAACTTAGGTGGAGACAACATGCTCCGTGAGGCCTTGGTCGATTCATGCAACGATTAAAGGACTGATTCGCATAGGAGGACTCACAAGAGGAGCCTGTTCCTTGTCTTTTTAACCTCGAAGCCGGTAGGTGACACGATGGCTTGCTGAGGTTTTCTGAGAACGAAGTGTCCAACCTAGGTGCTGTGGCAATAAGTCTGGCCCTGAAGAATCTGCCAAAAAATTGCGTGGCAGAGAAACATGTTGGCATCCGATAGTTGGTATGCATGAATAGCATCCTACTTTGTTTTTACTCTTGAGGGGTTTCACCTGTTAAAAAATAAAGTAGTTTTGAGTGAACCTTTAAATTTTTTATTTCATTGCCACTACGTGAAATGTGATCTGTTGTCATTACACTGCACGCACTTCTATGCACACCTGTTTATTTAATTTATTTTGGACACGTTTTCTTTGATATGATCGCCAATGATGATAACAATGGGCTTATCTGGTGAGTAGCTGCCAGTTACCCAGTTGGTGTTGCGCCCTTGAGGGGTCATTTTGCTCTTTTCAAATATTTTCACAATGTTTGTGTGTTTGGGACTAAATGTATAAGTATTCTAACAGTACATATTTGTACAGTCGTAGAATTCTCGAAAACTGTCAACAAAAATTCAATGGGGTTTCGTTATAAAGTTTTTACAAACTAAAGTTGGGTGAGGGTTATGTAGAAAACTACAAAGCTTCACAATAACTACATAGAGAAATACAATTAATGAGATTTCTGTAGTTGCAGGAGACTGGTCTTGTTTGATTTTGCCTATGCTCCCAACATAGACAATCCCAAATTCTGGGACACCCTTAACGCCATACTATCGCTTTAATCACATAATGTGCCCATCATTTATGTGGGTGATTTCAATCTTTTCATAGACTGATACTGACTAGACTCTCTACCTCTAAATTTAGGTCTCCTAAGTCACATAAAGCTATGCTCAATCTTTGTACTAGCCACAAACTCAATGATGTATGGAGACTCCTTAACACAGTCGCCAATGATTTTACTTTTTTTTCCCACCCCACTTAAGTTACTCAAGCAAGGATTATCTTCTTCCAGACTCTACACTGGTACAATCAGTTGCCAATGGAGGATGCCTGTCACAGAAGTTTACCTGCCCTCATTTTGCCAAAGTTCCTCTAAAGCCCTGCTGGGGTCGCCCAGCATCATCTGTGGAATAGGAGGGGCTGATGCACCCAACATGGACTGAAAAGCCCTCAAGATTTTCAGCAGGACGGAACGCTTTTCACAGCAGTTTAGCTGCCCGCATTTTGCGAAAGTTCCTCTGAGGTCCTGCTGGGATGGGACTTTGTCCTCCAGCATCCCCTGTATCATAGGAGGGGCCGGATGCACTGACCCAGGCTGAAAAGAGCCCGACCATTCCCGTGGAGCAGGACACACCTTTGCTTGTACCTCGGGTGAAGACTGGGCCAAGAGCTGGCCTGTATGGGCGTGTCCACAGATGGGCAAGCCCGGGCTAGGCTGACCCTCTGACGAGGACCCTCGATTAGCAGTAGCACCCTGAGTGCCGCGGGTGAGTGCTCCAATTTACATACACAGCATGGGTAAACGTAAAACTATTGGAAGCACCACAGTTCTCCCACAGGATGACTAGCTCGAACAAGCCATGGGTGTTGTCACAAAATTAAATTGCTTTTATGGAGCACAGATTATCCATAGAACAGAGGAGGGGGCTAGTTGATGTGACTATGGCTCTGGCTTACTTGCGGGCAATTTGCAAGACACCGAGAATGAAGGAATTCCTAGAGGTGACGCAGAGGTATGCACACCCAGCAACAACTATGCAGATTGCACCCAGTTAGCTGCGCAGGACAATGTGACTCAGCCCGGTGCCACCTAGCACAATGAATGCTAACTCCTCACCTGAACTGTCTGTGAAGTGCAAAGAAGACCAGCAGCTGCGCACCCGGGCCTGCGTCACAACTAAGCCAGACGGACCATTTTAATGCAGGTTTCCTTGGTATTGAGAAAATATGCAAAAAAGTCCACACCCTATTGCCCAATCAAAAAGCAACTGACCACCTTGGAGGCCCAAATACCTAGTTTAACTAAAGTTATCCTGCTGGCTATTAACTAAAATAACAGTACTGTTCGCAACAACGGGCATGCTGTTCTGAGCGCCAGGAAAATAGGGGGGGGGGGGGTAATTTGCTCCACAAGAATAACAGAAAATCAGAAAGCAATCCCTTCTGTGCTTGTTATGACCTCCAGCTCTAATCATAGCATCATGGCCCTTGCTTCCTTGGAACAAGTGGCATGACGTTTCCTTAATCGCACCCATATTGACCCCTCTTTGAACTTCAATGTGCAGGGCCACAGTCAACTTGGGCAAATCGATTTGTTTCCCATCCCAGCGCCTTGACCTTAAACATACCTCCAACTGCATGCCTTTTGTGCTGATATTGGCAAGAGGGTCTCCACTTAAGCCTAATCATACTGGGACTTGGAAACAGCTGCACAATAGGGTCATCCACTGGCTCAGCATTCACAAAAACGTTAACATAGCAGAGGGCAATGCTGCACAGGGTTGGATGGGTGGCTCCCTCATTAAAGAACATAGAGGGAGACTGCATCATTGCGAACTTTAGCCCACAGCCAAGTGTCAGGAAACCACTGTGGTTCCATGAGGAGGGTCTGCATGCATCCACAAGCTTCATTACTCTGCCACTGGAGAATTTGTTTAAATCCTTCAAGCAGGTGACACATCTTCTTCCATCTAGTTACCACCATCACCTACATTTGGGCACGGTATGTAGCAAAGGTCATACAGTCCTATCAGGTCTCACAGAGATTGATTGATTGTCTTGGGGGTGCCTGAGCCATCCTTCAATGGTATTTTGTCAAAGCAGTCTGTGGTTTTGCCAGACCGCCCATCCGTAAGTTCAAGCATCTCCACCCCAAAGAAAACGGGCCACACAATGAACATTTAAAGCTGGAACATTGCAGGACTCTGCTCTAAAGTGTATCTGCCAGAATGGCAACTATTCATAAGAAGCTATGAGATCCTGCTGTTACAAGAGACTTGGGACCCCCAACACTACTGTGCTTGATGGGTATCTATGTTTTAGCGTACCCGCTACTCCATACCGCTCTGGTCGCGCCTCAGTGGGCATAACTATACGGCTAAACCTATCTCTTGGGGGTCACAATATGGCCTTAAATACCCCAGGAAGTGATTTTAAAGTTGTGCAATTCTAAGCGGATTTCTCATTGCATATAATTAATTTATATAACAATGATTTTGTTAATGTCCCAAACAGCAGTTTCTCTGGTTTATTCAATATATTGATTCACTCGTGAGGAGGTTAACAGGAGAATGGCAGCACGTGTTTCTGTGCTTAGAAGGCAACTTTAACGCAATCAGAGGGGTAAGGAACTGGGGGCTTACCTCTCTTCAATGCAGTGGCGTCACTAGGGGGGTGCGGGGGGTGCGGACCGCACCGGGTGACACCATCACCTGGGGTGACACCAATCACGCACTAGGTGATTGGTGTCACCCCAGGTGATCGTGGTTAGTGGGACAACGCAGCTGCGGCTCACTGATGCTGCAAGCCTGGACTATAGACCCACAGAGTCCTTCAGTGTGAAAATAAACACGCAGGATATTAGTGTTCGCCGAGCGCTTCTTGCTGTCTCCGATGCCTCCTTAATGCCAGGAAAGATCGTTTTCATTCCCCGTACATGTTTCTTTGCATTTTCCGAGTACTGCTTCAGTATGTTCTTACCATTTTATTTTTGTTTGCATTTGTGTTTTGAAACGCAGGAAAAAGTCATGTCACCGTTCTTCCAAAGCATGCGCTACTTCAGCGGTTAACACCAGGCGTGCACAAATGCAAGTTCAAAGTACATCCCACCGCACCACAAGGATGGGGAAGTACGCGGCAGCAGTCTAGAGTTGACTGACAGCCTGCAGCAGGCCCAGGGTAGCGCAGCACATGTTCCGTTTTCTGGGCTGAGATCGGGGTTGCTTCATGCAGCAACCCTCGGTCTCTAGCCAATCACAACGCTGCTATTGCAGCGTTGTGATTGGCGCAGGGGAGGGACGGAGGCTGCTTGAAGCCTACTTCGAAAAAACGCGGCAACTCAGGAGCCTTGAGGTGGCACGGAGCGGGATCAGGCCATAAGGTACCTTTTTTTAAATTGCCATTTAGACATTCCTTCACTTATTTACTCACCCACCTTTCCACATTATGAGCTGAGCCTTTGTCTGCAGAGTTGCAGGCAGAAGAGGCCCATCAAGAACGAACTACAGCAAGGGGTGGGGTGCGGTGGGGGAGAGTTCACTATGTCCCTGCACATAGGCAGACTGAAAACGAAGAAGTCATGAGTCACACATGATGCACAGTGCCAAGATGTGAGGTTACTGTAACATGGTGTTGTTTCCAGGGCTTTAAGCGTGAGGTTCCGTAAAAATTATTACGATGTTCTGAGCATTACCGAATATAGACGAGTTTGGTATCTACGAACCGCAAATGACGAGTTCGACAAGTGTGCGAATTTTCGCTACGCTACCTGCCAAGGTTTGTCTAATATTACGTGTTCTTCATCTGAACCCTCGGGTTCCATTTTAGATACGGCATCCATTTTGTTTCTTGCCCTCACGTAGTCAGCGAGCAGGTAACTGATCGCCCCTTGACCCTCTAGTTCCCAAGCCTTACGGAAGACGCATATTCCTTTCATGCGTCTTTATGGCCGGAGGAATGACACAGCAAAGGCAAATGGCTCAGCTTGAGGGTAATCTGGTCGTGCCGGCTTATTGTGACAGCCTTGCAGGCGATGGACCCAACTCCTTTGATCCCACGATCATGCTTCCGATATTACCCCCACACTCTTTTCTCTACACATGTCTGACTTCCTTGCAGCTGCTCTTGTCTCTTCTTCTTTGTCATTTACAACTCTAATGGGTGTGCCTAATGGTGGGAAGATGTACTTTTACAGTTGGGAACTGGCATGGCTATTGTAATGATGTTCCGGGATTCTGAACACATGAAAGCGACCCGTTTTGAAGTCTACTGTGGGAACCGGATTGTAATCTTTTGTCCACATGTTATGCAATGACAACATTCTGTATAAAAGAGAGCGACCTACATATACAATTTGAAGCAGACTCTCAGAACCTACACACTGTTGTACTTCTTGTGACTTTTGCCTCCCTGCAGTAATAAACGCTGATCTTTGACGCCGAAGGAAGTGTCCCGTGTCTCTGTAGTTTGTGCGCCGAAACAGGTATCCCATGAAGGTTATAGGTGTTGTTCCCTGGCACCGCTGGTACTGTTAAAAGTCCAGTCCTTCAGTTGGCGCCCAACGTGGGGCGACTTCAGCGGTACCGGTCCAAAGCCTGATGATCGTGAGGAACTTCGTGTGAAATCTCCGAGGGAAGGTGCACCCCGCTTCATCGATCCTGTTGTCGAAATAAGTGGCCCGAAGTTTTTCCCTGCGAAGATTCCCGCCTCCTGACGGCTGCGACGGACCGATGCCCTGACTGTCGACCTGTCTTCGACGCCCGGTGCAGACCTTACGTACAAGCGAGACGATAGACGGGCCTTCCTGGTGACGCCATTGAAGTTCTGAGTTAAGTATTTGTGGGTCGCTCCCAGTCCTTAGTAGTTGTTCTAGCTTCTCGAAAGCTTTGTTGTAGCCTTTAAGGCTTTGTTGTAATAGCTCACTGAGCTTTGTTATAGCCTCCTCAGGCTTTGTTGTTAGCTCTTCGAGCTTTGTGGTAGCCTTAAGGCTTTGTTGTATTGCATGGTTCCATTGCATTTGTGGTTCTTAGTATTGGTTCTTAGTATTATTTGACAGTTGCAATTGCCAAAAACCGAGGGTTTTGATTTACACAAGGTTTTATTGCTTCGGTAATCCTTGAAGTTTGATACTAGGTTAGTGTGCACGATGCCTAGCCATAGTGGTTTGTTTCGTATTTTCCAATGTTGCGCAATGGATTCCCGGTTGGAGGATTCGTGTCCGATACCTCCAGTTGGAACTCCGATACATGATCTTTATAGTCGACATGGGGTGGGTCCTATAATATATAATGATTACTGGGTCCGCTATACAAAGAAAGACGGTGACCTTAGATGGCCACCACATGGAACTTTTGAACTTTCGATTTTAGATAATCTTGAGGCTAAATTATTTTTAAAGAAAACTAGGCCAGCTATGTTTGATTCTTTTCGAATATGGCGTAAAGAGGCCAAGCAGAAAGAAATCAAACAACTTAAAAAGGATCAAAAGCAAGGGTTCGATCCGATAATGCAAACTATACGAGAATGTAAACAGGACAAAAAAGAAAGGGAAATGGAAATCTCTACTAGATTGCATCATATGAAAATAGATAAATGTTACCCGGTTTTACCGAATAATCTAGAAAAGAAAGAAGAAGATTTGAAGGAGGATTCCTTGCTGTCATATTTGATGAAATCACCACCTCCTTATGTACAGGGTGCTACTGCTCCTGTAGCTGCTCCTGTAGCTCCTCCTGTTGTACCCCTTGTTGCTCCAGCGGCTGCGGGTCAGCCCGTTGTTAACACTACGTTTGTTCCACCTCCTGTCCTTGTTCCTACTGCTCCTGTACCTGTACCTTCGCAGACTGTTGTTTCTGCTACTCCAACTATCTTGTCAGTTCCTACTATGCCTTCTTTCACCTCCAGTGTTGTTGCCCCTGTTTTTCTTTCCCCTTCTGTTCGTAAGCGTGTTCCTAACTCTGTTGCTACCCTTTATTCACCTTTTTCTGGTCCGTTATTTTCGTCTGATTCATCTGAAACTCCTCAGAGACGGAGTCAGATCCCTAGTGGTAGGGAGAAAGAAACGTTAGTAACCATGGCACATAAGTGGATAAAACATCCTGCTAACTACACTCCTCGTGTGGTCTTCGACACGTTTTCTCAGTTTAATGAGCCTACGCAGAGATTCGTGTTTGAGGAGATGTGTAACTTTTTGAGGGAAGAATGGTATAATGATGATGTAGATAATGTACCGTCCGACATAATTGAACTTCAGAGTCACTTTTCGAACGGTATGATTATAGGAGACGATGTACGACGTGCCGTGGAACGTTTATTAGCGTTCAGATCCACAGCACATTCTCGGGTGTCATCAGATGATACCACTGAGAATTGGAAAGCGGTTCCTGGTCAATATCCCATGAGAGAGGTTCCGCCACTGTGGGTGCCTGGTGATCCTAATGCAAACCCTGTGGTTCTACTGCATTTTCGAAGGGTATGGATACATCTTCCATGGAAACGATCGGAAGTTTTGCAAGTGAAGCAATCCTTGCCCGATCCGCGTAAAAATCCGGCTGGTTATTATAAGGAGTTATCACAACTGGTGGAAGCTTCTATTATGAACCTTGCCGACATCGACATGTTGTTTGGCAATGTTGTACCGCAACCAGTTTGGGCCAAAATTCGTCAAGCCAACCACGCAGTTGAATTAGGGGGTGATTGGGCTGCACTGCTAGCGGCTGATGCATTACAAGTTGGTGGGGCTAAGCCCGACCAGCTAATCTTAGACTTGCCGCAGAAAATAATTACGCTCATGAAAACTCTCATGCCAGCGATGAAGGTGAACTGGGATAAGTTATCAGCTTGTAAGCAAAAGAAAGACGAGAGTGTCTCGGATTTCTTTACAAGGTTTGAGGAAGCGTTTGTCGACCACAGCGGCCAGGACATGGGCGCTGAGGGAGGCCAGCGGTTATTCGTTGACAAGTTCGTATCAAATTTGCTGCCTGAACTAAGCAACAAACTGAAGAATTCAGAGAGTGCGTGGGCAGTTTCAACCCCTGCGCAAATACTAGCAACGGCCCAGTATTATGAGAATAGGGAAAAGGAAGAAAGTGATCGTGTAGAAAAGAAAACAAAAGAACTCAAAACAAAGGTTTTGTTACAGCAAGCATACCCTCCACGATCAAACCAACATGATTCACAACAGCAGTATCGACCACGAGCACAGCCTGATAGGATGCAGCCGCGCTCTGACAACTTTGATTATAGATCTTCACTTGGGTATAATCAGTGCGCATATTGTAGGAAAGAGGGACACCTAAAATATGATTGTCTTGCGTTACGGGACCGTCTGAATGGTATGTCGACACGTGGAAACCGTGGTGGTGGTCCCCAACAGGCATCACGAGGTAGAGGTCGTGGTTCATCCCACAATCAGAGTGATCGTTATCAAAATCAATCAGATGCAAATAATTGTTTTGACCAGCGAAATGCAGGGTCAGTCCGATCTGCACAGTATAATGTGGACGATTATTACGTAGAGCATGAGACTGTTGTAAATGACCATTACTAGGACAGCCAACGACAAAGAGAGGGAGTAGTGTCAGTTCCGGTCGATCAGAGTGGGCCTTACGTTGCAGTGGCTACATCGGGTGTAGTTGAGCCTTTTCTGTTAGACACTGGTGCGACGAAAAGTTCCATCATGCATTCGAAACTCCCTGGCGCACCTTTGTCTGGCTTAACGAACGTTTCCGTTGGATTCTCTGGCGCCCCTGTTAGCAACCCAGTCTCTAGTCCTTTGCCTCTTATGATTGGTCCTCGTGAGCTAACGGCTCCACTGATTCTATCTACAGGTTGTGGTGAAAATCTTTTGGGCCTGGATTTGTTGAAACGATTATATGCAACATTGTATTGTTCCCCCGAAGGAGTGGAGCTTACATTGGGACGGAGAGTGATCTCTCCAATGTATTTATCAGTCGACAAATTCCCACCGGAATTGAGTTCCCTCCCTGCGTCCTTATGGGCCACAGGTCCCAATGATGTGGGCCTGTTAGACATTCCACCCTATGTGATTCAATTGAAACCAAATGCGCGATTACCACGTTTACCTCAATATCGTATTTCTCTTGAGGGCGAACGAGCGCTGTTAGCAATCGTTCATGATCTCATTGGAAAAGGTGTTGTTGAAGAAACTCGTGGAAATGTGTGTAATAGCCCTGTATTACCAATTCTGAAACGAACTGACCCAACTAAACCTCCTGTGTATCGTTTCGTTATTGATTTAAGAGAAGTAAACAAAATAGTAGTTCCACAATTTCCTGTGGTCCCTGACATTACGGCTTTACTAACAATGATTCCGGCATCTGCCTCCTGGTTCACAGTGATCGATCTAAAGAATGCTTTCTTTAGCATCCCGATTGCAGAGGAAAGCAGAGACCTATTCGGATTCTCATTAGGTGGTCGCAGTTTTAGGCTAAAACGCGCTCCACAGGGCTACTGTGAGAGTCCGTCAATCTACAGCCAAGCACTTAAAGGTCAACTTGATGCATTTGTTTTACCAACGGGTGCAGCTTTGATTCAATACGTTGACGATCTTTTAATGGCAGCTGATACAGAAGCTATTTGCAAAACGGCTACAGTATCATTGTTACATTATCTACATAACTTACACCACAAGGTATCGCCTTCAAAGCTACAGTATTGTTGTCAAGAAGTTACCTATTTAGGTCACTTATTGTCAAGAGAAGGGAGAAGGTTGACCCCAGAGAGAATTGCAGCGATTTCCCGAATGACTGTGCCAAAAACCCAGAGAGATGTTCGCGCCTTTTTAGGTATTACGTCCTATTGCAGACAATGGATTCCAAATTTTTCATTGTTGGCGAAACCATTGATAGCCCTTACGTGCAAGGATGTTTCATCCCCATTGCCTTGGACTGAAGAGTGTCAGAAAAGTTTTTCTGAATTACGTGATGCGTTGTGTTCGGCTCCTGTGTTGGGCACTCCTGACTACAGTAAGCCATTTACACTATACGTTCACGAGAGGGATGGTTGTGCGTTGAGTGTCCTGACACAACCTTTTGGTGGCAAACAACGCCCATGTGCCTATTTTTCTTCGACTTTAGACCCAGTAGCAAGAGCCTTGCCAAGTTGTTTAAGGGCAACTGCGGCAGCTGCGGCGTCCATTCGACAGTCCGCAGGTTTAGTTATGGATAATATGCTCACGGTAATGGTTCCGCATGCAGTTGACACTCTATTGAATCGAACGAAAACTCAACATCTGACGAGCGCAAGATTGTCTGGATATGAGTTGACGTTGCTGGCCAGTCACATACGGATAAAACGATGTAATGTGTTGAATCCAGCAACATTGCTGCCGATCGACACAGAATCAAGTGGTGAAGCAGTACATGACTGCTATCTCAGAACTGAGGAGGAAACTAAGGGTCGTATTGACCTAAAAGATACTCCATTGACAGATCCCGATGGTACTTTGTATGTGGATGGTTCTTGTTTCAAGTTGCCGAACGGTGATGTGACGACTGCATATGCTGTAGTTACATTGAGAACGATTGTGGAAAGCGAAAGACTAAGTCAGAATTCGGCTCAGGCTGCCGAATTAATCGCTTTGACGAGAGCGTGTGTGTTGTCTAAAGATAAACGGGTGAATGTGTTTACAGATAGTCAGTATGCGTTTGGTGTGGCACATAGTTTTGGACGACTATGGAGAGAGAGAGGATTCCTTACGTCGCATGGCACGAAGATTCAACATGGTCAGCTTGTAAATGATCTTTTAGATGCACTCACATTGCCTAAACAAGTGGCCATAGTCAAATGTAGCGCACATCAGAAAGTAACGGACGATGTGGGTCGTGGTAATGCGTTTGCGGATGAAACGGCTAAAGAGACGGCTAAAGATTTGACAAACAGAATGTATGTTACGAGCTCAGTGAGATGGCCAACAGAGACTGGTATGTGTAAAGACACATTTGAAAGCGTGAAAGGAATACAGAATGAAGCCACTGAGACGGAAAGGACTAAATGGAGAGAGAGCACGGGAAGATTGGATGAGAATGGATGTTGGGTTGATCTATCAGAGAAACAGAGATGGATGTTACCGGATGCGTATGTGCTCGCTGTGGTTACAATGGCTCATGGTATGGCGCATATCAACACGAAAGGTATATGCAAGTTGTTGTCTCATGTATGGAAGAATGATGGGATTACTAAGTGTGCTGAGAGAGTGGTTAAAAATTGTATGGTGTGTTTGATGCACAATCCTGGTAAGGGCACCCCCACTCCACCTGGTCATTTTGCCCCTCCTACGTACCCTTTCGAAGTTATCCAGTTGGACTTTATCCACATGGACCGATGTAATAACTTGAAGTATGTGTTGGTTGTGGTGTGTGCATTCTCTAGGTGGATTGAGGCCTACCCCCTTAAGGATAATACGGCTTTATCCACGGCAAACATTTTGCTCAAAGAGTATTTTCCCCGCTACGGAATGCCTCGGGTCGTATGGTCGGACAACGGAAGTGAGTTTGTTGGGAGTGTGATGAAGAGTGTGTGCCGCGGTTTAGGGATAGTACAAAAATTTCATAGTGCAAACCATCCACAATCAGCAGGCTTGGTGGAGGGATATAATGGCACTCTAAAACTGAAATTGGCTAAAATTCAGGCAACAACTGGTTTATCTTGGCCCGACGCTTTGCCTCTGGCTCTCCTGTCCACCAGGGCAACTGTACACTCTCGAGTAGGGCTCAGCCCATATGAGATTGTGTTCGGTCGTCCTGCTAATATATGGGGAGTCCCAAGACCTAAGGAAGTTGACAGAATTGAATACCCTATGTTGATTGATTATCTCTATGATCTGACTGCTAAATTGAGTTTGATTCATCAACAGGTCTTTGAGTCTCTGCCATCACAAACAGAGGGTCCTGGTCATCGACTTCAACCAGGGGACTGGGTCCTCGTCAGAAACTACGGACGAAAACGAAACCTTGAACCAAGATTTGTGGGCCCGTTTCAGGTACAGCTGGCTACGAGAACGGCGGTTCGACTACACGGACGCCGGAACTGGGTACACGCTACCCACACCAAAAGAGTCCCGCTTCCTCTGCCGTCGGACACCTGGATGAGAAGAGGTTTTTCTTCATCTGAGACCGACACTGCACCACATTTCGTTCCATTCAGCGAAGCACGGCTTGTATCTGACACCGTTGCTGACTCCTCTCAAACAATTTCCTCCACGTCAACCTTGGAAAATTTGACTGTTGAACAATTGCCTGAACAATTGAACACTCCTTTGCCGTCCAATCCATTGTTTGAAGATCAGACTCGCCCTGGAAGTAGCCGATATTTTCTTCGTCCACGAACAAGCCATAAATAAAAAGATTTTTTTGTTTATAGGTTCTACGTTACTCTGAAAACAGTGGACATTATATATATAGTGTATCTTTTTCTTTTTCGTACAGCCAAGAACATTATCTAGCTAGAACCTACCATCCAGGTTGACCGTAAGGCCGTGCGGGTACTTCCTTCTGTTTAGCAGCTATCGACACAAGGTTGGTTTCTATTATCGATTTCTGGGAACTCCTGGAAATTGATAACCGCTACTCAGAACGAAGTGCGTCAAGAACGTCGCGGACGGTCGTTAGGGGATGGAATCATCATTGTCTGAGCTGTCGAAAAGAGAAGAAATGTTGGCGCAAAGATCTACATTGCAGAAAATATGTCATACAAAATGGTTTTTCTCACAAGTAATCATACTGTTTCTCACCATATCTATGCTATTGGTAGGAGGAATATATTATGGGTCTCAGTTCTTATTGTCTTCTGCTACACCTACTCTTCCATCTCATGATCAATATTTCATTTCTACTGTTTCTCCACATTCCTTTTATCCTCTGCCTCAACACGAACAAATCAGACGTGCGGAATTCAGAAACAACTCTTTTATACAACTCTTGCATCAGCATCAGTTAGTGGTAAACACTACCAATTGTTGGGTGTGTGGGTTAATGCCACATACTATGGATAAAGGTATTCCGTACCTAGTTCTGCCTTATAGTGCACAAGGGTCAGCTCGAGCATTACAAACTATGTTCCGTAGCGCACTAGATTCCTACCCCCATCGAGAACCACGCTCAGCAAACTCTGGTCCTGGCCCGTACCACAAGACTCTGGCGAGAGACTTAGATAGAGATATTTTTGACGCATCACTCATCCCAGAGGAAGAGGTGCGAGCATATAAGGAACTAAGTGAAGCTGAGTACAGCTTATCAGTGGGTGAGAGGCAGCTTAAAAGCTCGCCACCGATATGGATTGTACCTCACCTTGGTAATTTCTGCTTGAAAGGTCTTGGTCGAAATCCGAGAGCTCAGTTTGGGGAGAGTGCTTGTACCGAGACATATGTCTTACCGACACTCTCCTCCCCTGTCTTCCTACCTGCCAAGGGTACCTACTTTGTATGTTATGATCGAGCCTATACGTGGTTACCTCATGACTTTTCGGGTACCTGCTATATTGCGAATCTATTGCCTCCCACTTTCACTGTGGCCTCTGATTATCACAGAAATAGAATTGTAAGAGGTGTGATTAGCAAAGAAGATACTTCCGGACAAGAGGCGGGAAACTTCTTTAAGGGTTTCCTACCGTTCTGGGGACCGATGGTTAATAGCAGGAACCTGAGACAGTTAACTCGTGTAGTAGAATCAACTGCCAACATAACTGCAAATGCCCTTGGAAATTTAACAGCCGAAGTCCAGGCGGATAGACTGATGACGTTGCAGAACCGTATGGTTCTAGATATCGTTCTAGCAGATAGAGGTGGGGTTTGTAAAGTCATCCATTCGAGCTGCTGCATATTCATACCTGATAACGCTCCAACGGTTTATCAAGCCATCTCTAAGTTGCACAAAATTTCGGAGTCCATACACGTGGACGAAGGAAATTGGACGCTTCTGGGATGGTTTTGGGGTCTGATATCGACTTGGGGTTGGAAGATTCTGATGATCATAGGGATTGTTGTGACATTTCTGTTCTCATGTTGTCTTTGTGTGCAATGTGGTCCTGCCTTATGTGGCCTTTGTGCTACGACGTGTATAAGACAGCCCGTTGTCACCAAAGAGGCATTGAAGGATAGAATAATGTATCAACAACATCTGGATGATCTGATGAGTATCGAAATCGATTATGATTCCGACTAGTGCTTGCCTACATGAGGGCAAAAGGACCGTCTGAGGTTCCGTAAAAATTATTACGATGTTCTGAGCATTACCGAATATAGACGAGTTTGGTATCTACGAACCGCAAATGACGAGTTCGACAAGTGTGCGAATTTTCGCTACGCTACCTGCCAAGGTTTGTCTAATATTACGTGTTCTTCATCTGAACCCTCGGGTTCCATTTTAGATACGGCATCCATTTTGTTTCTTGCCCTCACGTAGTCAGCGAGCAGGTAACTGATCGCCCCTTGACCCTCTAGTTCCCAAGCCTTACGGAAGACGCATATTCCTTTCATGCGTCTTTATGGCCGGAGGAATGACACAGCAAAGGCAAATGGCTCAGCTTGAGGGTAATCTGGTCGTGCCGGCTTATTGTGACAGCCTTGCAGGCGATGGACCCAACTCCTTTGATCCCACGATCATGCTTCCGATATTACCCCCACACTCTTTTCTCTACACATGTCTGACTTCCTTGCAGCTGCTCTTGTCTCTTCTTCTTTGTCATTTACAACTCTAATGGGTGTGCCTAATGGTGGGAAGATGTACTTTTACAGTTGGGAACTGGCATGGCTATTGTAATGATGTTCCGGGATTCTGAACACATGAAAGCGACCCGTTTTGAAGTCTACTGTGGGAACCGGATTGTAATCTTTTGTCCACATGTTATGCAATGACAACATTCTGTATAAAAGAGAGCGACCTACATATACAATTTGAAGCAGACTCTCAGAACCTACACACTGTTGTACTTCTTGTGACTTTTGCCTCCCTGCAGTAATAAACGCTGATCTTTGACGCCGAAGGAAGTGTCCCGTGTCTCTGTAGTTTGTGCGCCGAAACAGGTATCCCATGAAGGTTATAGGTGTTGTTCCCTGGCACCGCTGGTACTGTTAAAAGTCCAGTCCTTCAAGCGGTGTAAAAAAACTGGGGGGGTCTCTTCAAAGGGGGTGCTGGATGTAATTAAGAGCGCAGTTTAAAACACCTAGGCTAAAAATCTGCGCTTAGCATAGTGTTGCGCTAGACTGGTATTATGTAGTTTATGTCATTGCATCCAGATATATAATACAGCAAGTATCATTGCACTAACAACAAGCCAGGACTATTGGCTTTGTCAATGGTTGCTAGTTCCTTAAAATAAAAAACCAGCAACCATGGCTTTATTGAATATAATATTGAAAATACTTCCGTTAAAAAATGATGAAACAGTGAAAGAACCATAACCTGTTCTTTTAAATTTATTTCACAGGCTTCTTTAAATGAAGTGTTCTCTAACATTGCAGCATGGGCGTTTTACTTTTTATATAACAGAAGCCCCTTCTGTACACTGAGGCAGGAGGAGGCCGCCACATGCTGTCACACCCCAGACTGCCCCATTGTCATTCAGTAAGTGGCAATCAGCCCCATACAGAATTTCAATGGGTGGGAAGGGGCTGCTCTTGTGCTCCTGGAGGAGTGCGAGGCGGCTCCAGCAGCGGGGGTGAGGCCTCTCACAGAGAGCAGCGCTGCTCCCTGTGATGGCCACAATTACAGATAAAAGGCGTAGGGAGGGTCCGTGGAATTTACGGATGGTTGGTCACCCTAGGGTGCCGCGGCGCACAGTTTGGGAACCACAGCACTAAGCCATTGCACTCGGGTTCAGTCATGATTTCGCATCCACTGCGTTTACAGCCGAAATCAGGCAGCGTGTTCATTGCTTTCTTTTACAATATCTCTCTGCAGTGTTTGTTTTAGATTGCGCTCACACAGCGATGGCTATCTGCTTGTTTATTGGATTTTTATAGGAGGAAATCCCTTTGATGAATAACTGTTAAAACACAGGTGAAAGCCGCTGAACTCCTAATCTGTTTTCACATCAGGGTTAAGTGAACAGATGAAAAAGAAACGTGAACACAGTGGCAAACTGCGCAGGCAACTTCGAGCTCGGAGCTCTGTCCAAAGTAATCTTTGTTTAATAATGTAGGAATGTTAGGCAGTGGCATGTTAAATCATTTCGCTACTCCTCCCTTTACCTCACACATGTACCCGTACACACCCCTCTGCCTGTCTTTCCCTCCTGTCGTGAGGGGGTGACACCTAAACCCGCACTGGGTGACACCAACCCTAGTGACGCCACTGCTTCAATGGATCTACATAATGCATTGGATGAGGCAGGTACGGGCGACATGGGATTACCAACATTCAGGAGTAGGAGTAACCATGTCCAGTATAGATTATACATTTATCTCTAACAATCAAATTATTCGACTGCTGCATAGCACCATTATACACTCTAATTTTAGCTTGTCAGATAGACCCCACTGCTGTGGTCCCCCCTTTGGAAACAGTCTAAAAGGACAAAACAAATGGATAGAAAGCAGTCATTACCCAGCATTGGGACACCCTAGCTCATGCAAATTCGACTAAAAACAGCAAATTCTTCTGGAATGCAGTGTCAGTCAGGAAAACGGCTAACCAGATGGTGACTCTTATCAACTGTCACATAAGCAGCGAGGCGTGGGAGACACACCTCTCCCAAATTTACTGTGCCAGGGACCCTGCTTCCCAGGCCACAGAGATGGTGGGCTCTTTTCCTAATATACAGGTCGCTCTGCTAGCAGCTCTACAGCTGGGCGCAGGGGGCAAAGCACCAGGTCTGGGTGGTGTACCCATTGATCTAAAAACAAGTAATATCTATATCTGGGGCCCCTTGTTGATAAACGTTTTTAATTATTCAAAACATGCACTTATACCTGGATCCAGGGCTTCATTCACCACTGTATTGATTTTCAAGAAGGGGAATCGCTCCCTCCTAAGCTTCTATCATCCCATCTCATTGATAGATATACTGACAAAAATCCTCAGAAGGGTTCTATATAATAGGTCATTGTGTGGGCGGAGGAAAACAAAATCATAAATCCCTGCCAACACGGGTTTTGCAGTCGTATGTGCATGATAGAGCACAGCCTGAACTGATACTTGATATTAGGAAAATATACAGTGGCTAAGCAAACCCCATTATACCTCACCTTCATGGACTTGGCTTTGGCTTTTGACTGCGTCAACTGCACTAAACTATAGTATCTTTTACTCGAAATGGGGTTGAGTGCAACATCTGTCCATCTCCTGGCATCCTTGCGTAAGAAAACAAAGGCCAAAGTTAGATTTGGTCAAAATGGCACCGTATCTGAGGAAATACATACCATGTTTGGGGTGCGAGGAGGATGCATGGTCATCTCCTTGCTGTTTGTTTTATACATTGACAAACTTATCTCCCATCTGATCCCCTACACCCCGGATGTAGCTATGATAAAAGGCGCCCATTTCCTATATTGTTATATGCTAATGATGCTGGCTTATTAGCTCATACTCTCGCTCAAGGCTCTGTGCTTGCCAGTTCATTTATTTGTGCAATTTATGGCTACCCTTGATTTATACATTTTTCCTAGTCATTTACAATGGAGTGTGGTCGTAAGAGCACTCAGCTCTCAAGAATAGTGGTAGGCACAAACCGATTATTAAACACAAGCCCTTTTTCCTACCTGGGGTTTACTTTTTTGTGCAGCTAGGTCATGGACTTCGAACATTCAACAGCACAGGGCGAAGTTATTCACTGGAGTAGGTTACCTTTTTGGCCTCCTATTCCCCCAAGGCAGCAGGGCCCTTGCTCTGCTGCTACAGATATATACCTCACAATGGGCCTCATTATGATGTTGGTTGGGTTGCAACTGACAGGCTGTCGGTTGGGGTCCGACCGACATCTGGTGCCGCAGTCCGACCACTGCATTATGATGCACAGTCGGAGGCAGCGGGCAGAGGGACCGACCGATAAGCCCGTCCGACCAACGGTCGGAATGTAATACCCTACAATATGGTGGTGCCTGCTCAGGTACCGCCGAAGGTATTACGATGTCCCTTTCATAAAGCCTTTCAATGGTGGTCTGACCACCATCGAAAGGCTGTAGGAAACAGACTTTGGGGACCCCTAAAAGGGCCCCCGCCCCTCTAGGGCCTCCGCTATGGGGCCTGATGGGCACCTGTGATGTCCTCCCCAAACATCCATACCCTGTGTGCCAGGCACCACATGGGGTTGACACACGGCTAATGAATGTTTGCAAACATTTGTTTTTCCAATGTGGCTTGTTCTGTGACACTTTTCCGGCAGCAGCCACAATGGAAAAATGTATGGTTCCGATCGCTTCATGGGCAGTTGCATCTTAATTTGTCCTATGGAACCGCCGAATACGAGTCAGACGGTTTCCATTCCGAAACGATGTTGGTCGGACACGTGTCCGACCCGCATTGTAATGTGGTCTAAGTGTTGTGGTGGCGTGCTTTGGGGCGGAAATTTGGGGCATTGGGGATCTCTCGATTATTCAGGTGGAAGAAAATTGTGTCTTCAGGAAACTTTTGTCCATCCCCCTCTCTTCTTTTCATTTTATCTGCCGTAAGGAGCTAGGACTAAATACTAAATTTGAATCCACCCACCACCGTTATAGATATCCATCTGGAAACCTGAGAGGACTACCTAACAAGAGATCTAGGGCCATATGTATCAAGAAGTCATTTTGCGATTCTCAAATAGCGATTTTTTGCGAACCGCTATTTGAGAATCGCAAAATGCTATTCTCAAAATGCGATTCGCAATTAAGGAATACCTCCCCATTCATTCCTATGGGCCTATAGGCTCATAGGAATGAATGGGAAGACATTCTCAATTTGCAGTTAGCGAATCGCAAATTGAGAATGCAATTTCAAGGGTGCAGGGGAGTCCAAAGGACACCCTGTTGCACCCCTGAAATAAGCATGGGTGCACATGTAGCACACATACATGCCCTAAGGGTATGTGTATGCTTCACATTGCACTTTGAAAAATGCAAAAAAGTGCATTTTTCAAAGAATTACCACCAACGTGAAGTTGGTGGTAATTTGCGATTCCTTAAGGCCAATTTGCATTTTTTTAATGCTTCTTACATTCATTTAAGGAATCGCAAAATTTGCGATTCCTTAAATGAGGTCGCAAAATAAGGAATCGCAAATTTTGCGATTCCCTATTTTGCACGCAGATTTCTTTGATACACACCATTTAGCAAAAATGCATTTGCAAACGCCGAAATTGTGCAAATTTCGGCGTTTGCGAACGCATTAGTGCTTGATACATATGGCCCCTAATCAGCAATTTATTAGCCTGCGATAGAGGCCTCTCCAGCTCATGGATAGCCTAAGTAAAGGAGTCTTTTTAAGAGATCAGCCTAGCTCAATCTTTTTTTAATGTAGCATCGAATGTCATCCTTGGGAGTAAGCATGTTCAACCCCTATCACTAGCCCAAGCACAAGAGAAAAGGCTAAGTGTTAAAATATTAAAACCTATATTGCTGCCTACTTACAGTTGAGTCCTGAAACCCTTTCCAGCAACTATTTATTGAACCCAAGTGGATGAAGGAAACACTCTTTATTGTTTCATTTCAGGGCAGACACAATTAAATACATGATTTGCTTCCCACAAGGCGTTCAAATAATCTTGAAGCTGGTCCATGCCCAGAGAATGAAACCTCTGGCTAGCCATGTTACATTTTATCTCTTTTTTTTTTTTAATTTGTTTTTATTGCAGAATTAGAAACAAGAACTCCGTATAAGCCAATCAGTACACTCACAACAGCTCCCCCCCAAAAGGCGACAGTTAAATTGTACACAGCCATTCAGCCCACATCCCGGAGGCTGGGCGGCGCATCAGGATCACCCTCCCCAGGGAGACGTTCCCGTGTACTCCTGTCCCAGGTATTCGACCAGCTGCACCGTTCAGTACCTGCTTTTACTCCCCTAAACTCCCCCCTCCCATGCCCCAACCAGTAATCCCATAACTCACATGTAGGGACCAGCTACTGCCCACCTCCTATTTGATGCAGTCCAATCTCCGTCCCACCAGGGTCCTCCTCCCGGGTCCCGCTAATACGACTACTCTTGTGCCTACCCATCTCCCGGGGGATCCACATTTCCGAGATCAGTCCTGAGTACTGTCCTACCAGTAGTCTGTGATGCTGTATCGGGTTACCTCCCTCACAACTCCCCCCCCCCCCTCCCCCTTGGACTGCTGCTAGTGCGGGTACTCTAGGTCCATACTAAGTCTTGGGATCGCCACCTCTCAGGAATTATTCGTAATCGTTAAAAGTACATGGAATCTCCACTGACTATTGTTCCCCTTCATCCTCTTCCACCATGTAGTCACGCAACGCCTGAACCACCATCTCACAAGCTCTCGCCATTTCCATACAACTCTCCTTGCCAAGCCTAGTGGCCTGCCGCATCCTGATAATGCCCTCACAGCCGGACCATTTCAACAGTTCATTCATCCATCTCCTTACCGAGGGGCCTTCTCTAGACTTCCAGTGCCAAGTTATTTCTCTCTGCGCTAACATGAGTCCCAGATCTATAAATTTGCTTGTAATTTTCGTTTTTTTGGTGTGAGGGAACCAGAGCAATAAACATGCTGCCATATCAAAGTCCACCTCCCTATCTGTCATCGCATTCAGGAGTTCCCCCACCGCCGGCCAGTACGTCCCTAATTTCGGACAACCCCATAACAAGTGATCCAGATCAACTTCAGGCGCCAGGCATCGCGGGCACATTGCATCGAGCACCCGGAAATATCGCTTGATCCTTTCCGGAGTCAGGTACGCCCTATGTACTATAAAGAAATGCACCTGTTGAAATCGTGCATTTCTCGTACCCTTCCACGTCCGCCTCAAGACTTGGCCCCAGACCGTGTCTGGTATAGGCTTGCCTATGCTATCCTCCCATCGTGACTTCAATGCCTGCAATGGTACGAGCCCCTCATTCAACATTCTCGTGTGGAGGCACGTTACTGCCTTAGTAGTGCCTGCGGCCATCACCACGTATTGACATGCCATGGTTACTTCCGGCTCTGCAAGCCCTACCCCCCAATGTTTTTGCATCGCCGTCACCACCGCCGCATGCAACAGAAAGGTGCCATCCGGCAAGCCAAACTGCTCCTGCAATGTGTGATAAGGAACCAACGCTCCATCAACATATAGGTCCCCCACCATCTGTAAACCCAACACCTCCCATTCCAGAAGCCAGTCAAAGTCGGGGACTGCCATCCCCCCCTCAACCTTGGGCCTAATCAGAGTATCCAACGCCACTCTACGTCGGCCAGGGCCCCATAGGAAGCTAGTCACAAGCATCTTCAGTTCCCTAAAGATCCGCTGAGGGATCCAGATCGGCAGTGTCCTGAAGTAATAAAGCAGCCGCGGAAGCGCCACCATTTTCAGCAGTGCTACGCGGCCCAACACCGACAGAGGAAGGGAGGCCCAAAACGCCATGCTGCCCTTCAGTGCCCGAATGCAACGCCCTATATTCCCCTCCAAGAGGTCTGCGGCCCTGTGGTAAATGCGCACTCCCAGGTAGGTGAAGCCAGCGGGCTCCCACACTACCTCCCTCGCTAATGGTGGACAGGGCGTGCCCGCCCGCAAAGGGAATATACAGGTTTTTGTCCAGTTCACCTTAAGGCCGGACAACCGACCGAAACCAGCCAGCATATCCACCGCGCCCTCCAGGGATCTTTCAGCGTCCGCCAGGTACAACAGCAGATCATCAGCGTATAATGATATATAGTGCGATACTGGCCCCTGCGCTATCCCCCTGTACATGGTGCCCAACCTCGCCTGTGCCGCCAACGGCTCCATCGCCAAGGCAAACAGCAGTGGAGACAACGAGCAGCCCTGTCTCGTCCCTCTACAAACAGGGTAGGCCAAAGACACCAGCCGACCCAGGCGCACCCTTGCTCTCGCTGACGTGTAAAGCACCCTCGTCCAGCTCCGGAATCCCTCCCCGATCCCGAACTTCAGCAGCACTTCGTCTAGATATTCCCACTCAAGGCTGTCGAAAGCTTTTTCGACATCAACCGCCAACACCATTGAGTCAAGAGCCGAGGTCCCGGCACCATCCAAAATCCCGACCAACCGCTGTATATTCATAGAGGTATTCCTAGTCGGGATGAATCCCGCTTGGTCTCTGTGCACTAGTGCAGTCATGTGCGGCAGTAACCTAGTGGCCAGGATACGACTCAAGATCTTATAGTCCACCGTCAGCATAGACAAGGGTCGATAAGACGTCACACTCAACGCTCTTTGCCTGGTTTCAACAGAGGTACCACTAGTGCTTCTCTCATCGATTCCGGCAGGCTACCCAACTGCTTGGCCTCTGAATATACCTCTGAATATACCTCCAGTAGTTTAGGTGCTAGGGTGTCCACAAAGGTGGCATAAAATTCTATCGGCAGGCCGTCCACCCCTGGGGTTTTATTTCGAGCCATCTGTTTAATAGCTACTCTCACCTCCGCTAGCGTTATGGGACCCCCCAGTTCCTTAGCTTCTTCGCTGGCCAGTACCGGTAACGGGATCAGGGCCAGATGGTCGCCTATGTCAGACCTCCCCGCTTCCAGATGGCATTCATAAAGGCCCCTGTAAAAGGACTGAAAACACGCCAGAACTGCTGATTGCGAGTAGACTACCTTCCCCCCCTCCTCCCTTATACTCAAGATCTGGCTCCCCCTAGGCTCTGGATCGGCCAGCCTGGCAAGGAGAGTGCCCACCATATCTCGTTCCTCATGCACCTTGACGTTGTATAGCTTATAGTCATAGCACCGCAGCCGTTCGGTCTCAGTCGCCACCACCTCCTTAGCTTCCACCAATCTCTCCTGCAGATCCGGCCGCTCAGGCCTCTTTCTTTCCAAGACCCGCAACTTCTCTTCCGCTTTCGCCAGATCATTCAAAACAGCCGTCCTCGCTGTCGAGAACCTGCCCATGCACACACCTCTCACCACCACCTTCATCGCATCCCATTCCACTGACCGTGACGAGGCAGAGCCCTCATTCTCCGCAAAGTAACGGTTAATGCCCTGCTGAACCGCATCACTGAACACCAGATCCTCCAACGTATCAGGCCTCAGCCGCCATGACGGGACTGCCGACCTAGCCTGTTGCCATTGCACTGACACCAATAAAGGATTATGATCTGATATGGTCCTAGTCAGATACTCGGTATGAGTCACCACCGGCGCCAGGGCACCACTACACAGTACTGCATCCAGCCTAACATGCAATTCATGTATTGCAGAAAAGTAGGAGTAATCTCGCATCTCAGGATGCTGCTCCCTCCACACATCAAGCAGTCCCCACTTCTCCTGCCAATCTCTCCTATGGGCCGCCAGCCTGCGTACCGGGGAGTCGATTAAAGGGGGATGCGACCTATCCAATACCACATCAGTGATCGAGTTAAAGTCTCCCCCTAATAAAACCGGACCAGCAAGGAAGTAGGCCAGCGAATTCGTCAAGCTGTCAAAAAAACGGGCCTGATCGGAGTTGGGGGCATATACGCTACACAGGACCACCTCCCTACCATAGAGTCGTCCCTCGACAGCCACGTACCTGCCCTCAGGATCAACCCGCTGTGTCATGACTTGGAATGGTGTCCCCGCCCTTATCCATATTAAGGCCCCTCTGGCAAACGCCGAATACGTTGTGCTAAACACCTGACCCCGCCACCTCCGTTGTAAGGCTCCACACTCTTTCTTAGTCAAATGAGTCTCTTGAAGCATTGCTATATGCACTCCCCGCCTCACCAAGTATGCGTGCACCTTATGGCGTTTCACCATTGTCTGAAGCCCCCGGACATTCCACGTTATATATTTCACATTAGGTAACGACCCCATTATATCCGTTTCTATACCATAGCAACATCCAGCAGTTGTTCCCCGCACCGCAGCAGTAACTTTTCCCTCCCCAACCCCCCCACAAGACACCCCGAACCCCACTCCCCAGGACAGGACCTAATAACCCAGCTTCAGCCCCGTTCCAAACCATCAAAACCACACACGTACACTAGTCTGCAGTCGTCACCACAGACGGCCTTAAGGGCCCTAAGAGGGTGATAGAACCCCGAACCAGGGTAGGCCGAGCTCCCACCCCGCGCCCTCCGTCCCATGCTGCCTTCACAACCCCATACCTGACAGTTCACCAAAAGTCCGGAGAGCCTGACCCCGTTGGCACCTCGGAGTAACTAAGTCCACCGAAACATTACTCATTAAACAGACCATCCGAGGTCTGTGGGGTGACTGCAGGTCCCTTCCCACTCCCTGTTTCCGATTCATCTTCTCCCGTTTTCTCTCCATCGTCTTCCGAGTCCGACCCCCCCGATGTTCTCTCCGGCTGTGACCCTGTGATGCTAGCCGTAGCAGCCAATGCCCCTTTCCTGTCCTCCGCCATCTTGGCGTCTCGCACGGCCCGCTGAAGTTTGTTCCGTGAGCGAATGCGCTGCGACTTCCTAACCCGGACCGGTTTTGGTCTTTCCCTCTCACTTCTGTTCGTACGGTCTGTTCCAGCACGGTACAGTTCAAGCCATGACCATGCTTCATCCGGGGTTTGGAAAAAATGCGTCCTACCATCGAGGATGACCCGTAGTTTGGCAGGGAAGAGCAAGGAATACTGAATCCCCTCTTCCCGGAACCCTATGCGCTCTTTCCAAGGAGAAGAAGGGGGAAAGCCCCTCCGGTGCCACCACCGTTTTAAACCAGTCCTCCATGTACGCCACCGCATCATCCTTTTCAACCTTTTCCGGAAGGCCCACCACCCTCACGTTACTCCTCCTGTTACGACTTTCCGCATCCTCCGCCCTTCGCTCCAGAGTCGCCAAGCGGCCAAGAATGTCCGTCAGTTTGTGCTCCGCCGTGACCACTGCAGGTTTCAGCTCCTGGAGTAACTGGTCTTGTTCCTTCACCCTGTCCGAGAGCTTGGCATGGTCCGCTCTCAGTAAGCCCAACCCCGTCGCAACCTGCGCTATATCATGGTGTAGCGACTCCTTAGTTGCAGTAATCGCCTCCAGGATGGCATCAAGTCGTAGGTTCAACCGCTGTTCCGGCGTAGAGCCCTCCTGCGGGGTCCGGGTGCCGCCATTGTGATCCAGGGTAGCTGCGTCATCCTGTCCTTGAGGCGCATGGAGATTCCTGCCAAGAGCGGCCATCTTGAACGCTGCAGCTTCTGCACCCAGGCCTCTACCTATGGTCTCGCTGCCACTGGCAGTCCCACACAGCACACCACCAGTTGCCGCGCGGTCCGAAAAACAATGTCTATACTGTACAGGGCTCCGCACTCACCATCTCAAATCGATCATACCCTGTCCTCCTGTCGTCCGTCGTCCCAGAGGGCACTTTCAGAGTCCAACCACCCCCGGGAGTGCACAGCTGCAAGCCACGTGTTCGTCACCGCACCAGCAGGGACCCGGGCCCCCACCAGATCCAGCTGCCCGGACCAACAGTGCTTCCCTCCGCCTGTAGGCGGGACCCCCCAGAGCTGATCACGTCGGCCGTCCGACCCACAATAACACGGCCGGGCAATGGCGCAGTTCCAGCCCTCGCCCCACCTGTACTCCGCCTCCACTCTTATGTTGGCCCAGGCGGGGGGTGTCCACCGATGCTGCAGATTCCCTGTGGCCCCCTCCGGTGTGCAGGGCACCTCATTCACTCATCCGCCCTCAGATGTCGCTCCTTCCCCCGCCGGTCAGGGCTCCCAGCTGTGCCCGTATCGCGCTCGGCAGCACCACGGCACCAATGTCCTCTGCCCCCCCGCACCGTCGGCTCCACGAGCGGCCGGGTCCTCCTGCCAGCGTGAGTCCCCGCTGATGGCTCAGTTCAGTGCTCCTCTGTTGCGCTCCTCACCAGCTACAAGCGCCGCCGCCTTCACTCAGCCCAGCCCGGTCCAGTCTCCAGGTCGGGGAGCGGGGGGGGAGGGGAAGCCGCACTCACCACCGCCGATGCATGGCGTCTGCACCCCTCTCTGTCGGCACCGGAGCTGCCCTCATTCGAGCCCCAACTCTCCTCGCTCTACCCGTCAGCCATCGGAGCAGCTCCGGGCGCAATCCTCCTCTGACTCGCACCGGAGCTTCACGCCGCCATCTTTCCTTTGTCCGCAGCTCAGCTCTTCCAGGGTCCGGGATCCGATCACCGCTCGTCTCCAGAGGTCCCGCCAGCAGCCAAAACTCTCTGCCCCACTCTACGATCGTCTCAGGTGGGAATTCACGCCAGCAAAGGCGCTGTGGGCGGCAATTACAGGATTATAAGCGGGACTCGGCGCGGAGCTGCACGCTCACACAGCCATCCCGGTCGGCGTTCAAACCACGCCCCCACATTTTATCTCTTTTTGTGGCTTTTATAAAAGATTTAATAAAATGTTCTTAACCTCTTTTATGAAGTTTAGAAATCTGAGGCCTATTATCCAGGTTTCACATTTTTTACAGTAGCTACATGATGAGGAGATCTGTTTTTACGAAAGCTCCTTTTTACTTGCGATTGTGGGGTACAATGCACCCTGATTAACTTTTAAGTGTCATATTTTATTTCTTTTTTTAATCTTAGTATTTATAATGATTGTTTGCCAATTTTTATGTAGTCTTGTTTGTCTGCTGAAAAGGCATTAAAGAAAATGGATTATAATGTATGCTTTCTATTGCTTATTTCTGCTTTTATGGCTGGCTGCTTCGCAACCTGAAGAAAATCTTTGAACTGAACAGTTGCACATCATTATATCTGACCATGTCGCTGGGACTCTAATCCTCTTAAATACAAGCAAACCTGGTGAAACCCCCTCTTTGTGTCGCAATACTGAATTATGGGAGGATGGCACTGAGGCACAGTCTTTTGTCAAAAGAATGAGAGCTATTGCTTAAAGAGAACACAGACTCTGTCTCTTCTTCGATGACCCTATGGGACACCCTGAAATGCTACGCTAGAGGTCTGGCCATCAGCAAAATGTCCAGGAAAACTAAGGAGATCAAACATACACTAGATGCCATATTTGACGAAATAGAAAGAACTGAAATACAACACAGACAAACAATTTTTTTTTTGCTGCTGTAGAAAAACTCAAATATTTGAAACATGAATATAATAAAATCATCAGCAAATAGGGACATTTCTGGATCCACACACAGATAGCAAGAAATCTATTATACCATAACAAAGCAGGGAGGTCGTAAGCTGCTTATCTAAAATTTTAAAGAAACAAATCACTGTTCACTAGTATTGGGGACAGATGGATCCATTAGAACCAGAGCTAAAGAAATAGCCAATGTTTAATAATGTAGTTTACATTTCTCTCTACAAGCCAAAAGCTCTCCCTGATACAGACAACTGTATAAAAGTACTCAATTTCCCAATTTTATTTAAGATAATAATGAAGCTACATTAAATAAAAACCAACCTCAAGAAAGGAAATTACTGAAGCCATCAGATCAAACCCTAGTGGAAAGGCTCCAGGTCCGGACAGATTCCCAGTAACCATGTTGCATCCTCTATAGCCACTCTGAACAACTTTGCACAAACTGGAAGGGTCTTCGGTACTGCTGTAAAAGTGACAATTATAGCAATTCCAAAAGAGGTCGAAGACAACTCAAACCCAAAAGGTTTTAGGGACATCTCCCTAAGAAATATGGAAGCTAAAATCAGTACGATTAGGATCCGGAACATCATACTTGTCAAATTATTTAAACAAGCATTTGCAATGCAATAGGTCTCGCATTATTGAAAGTTCGAGCTATTGGCGTTGCAAATATTTATTCAACGGGAATGGCTCAATCTTTCAGTAATGCAAGGCCTATTGAGTTGCAAATGCTTGTTTTTTGTTCTCTTCGGTGAGTTCTCTGTGTGGCTGAGAAGCTGTGTCTCCCACCATGCTGTGACATAAGGGGTTTTATTTAGATTTTGGCAGACTGCTCTCATATAAAAGTTTCAGAGGCACACGTCTGACAAGTACAATCCACATTTAATTTAAACCCAGGAGTACTCTGAGTACTTTCCTGCTAGGACGGGTGCCTACAGCCACGAAGCAGACATCTTTCCTGGATCGGTGAGAGCTTCTATGAGCCAGGGTCTGCGTGACAGTGACAGCCTGGGGCGGCATGGTGGGAGAGCGGGCCATGGTCCAAGAAGTATCCACCTGACAGACCCCCAGAGCAATTTGGTCTGCGGATGTCTCACTCCTTATTAAAAGCACATAATATTAAAAATGTAGTATCTGGCGAACAGCACCGAAGAAAAGACAGGCGCGGCTCGCAAAAATATATTTTTTCAATATTATATTTTTTTCTTATGCACCGCAGTATGCCACCTTTATCTTACAAATGGTGAGGAAAGAAAGGAGGCAACATGCTGCGCTGCTTACGAAAACCTTACAATACTGAATCAAGCTGTCTCAGTGGAGCCGAAGGGGGAAGGGAAAGTGAAAGCGTGCGATGCACGTGCTGTTTAACGCCAGCCCTACACAGGGACAGGTGATGTGCACGTGTACGGAGCGCACATCTCCTGTCCCCGTGCGCGTGACCTCGCCTGTCCGGGCGGGCACATGTTTTGTCCCCTTCACTCACCAAACCGACAACAATAGTCTCGCCAAGGCAAAACAGCGCATGCGCTGCGTTCGCTAAGTGAAACCTAAAAAACATTCATAAAACATGTTTTTAAAGGTCTGGAGAGTGCATTTGTTTGCTGGTGAACATTTTAGAAGGAGAGAAAAGATGCAGCAAGGATTATAGCTGAGAAAGGGGGAGAACTCACACTAACTGCTAGATGTTTTTTTCCCTGAGAGACATAGGTGGCATACAGAAACATTTAGAATTTTTTGAATGTTCATTATGGAGTTGACAGTTTTTAATCTGAAAGTTAGTTTATTTTCACTCCTATACAGTTGAGAACATGTTGTACACTCACTCAACGTTGATTCTATGGGGATGTAACATAGACATTCAATCCAGAAGGGATTTAGGGGCATATTTACAAGGAAAGTGGCGAAGCGTGGTGTTAAGCCAAGAAGGCTAACAACACGCTTCGTCACTTTAGACACACAGGGTTGCCCCATATTTACAAGAATACAGTGCAGCCCTCCGTATCCCCCATGGCTGGTGCTAAATTTAGCTGCCTAGTGCCAACGCGCTGACGGATGATTTTCTTAAAAACGCCGAACCAGTCGAATTCAAATTGCATTTTTGGCGTTCTACCGTAGAGGTGTTGCAAGTAGCTGTCTCCTAGACACAATCGTAATTCAGATCTACTCCTTGGCCCCATTATTTGGCCCATTTCATATACAGAGAAGGTCTGAAGTGCGAATTTTCAGGGGGTTATTCTCACCAGCAATGAATTGTTTGGTCCTGATGATGGTCTACATGACGGCAGCATTATAGACCGAAACGTCGACAACCTCATCATCTCCATCAACGCTGCTTTGGCACGAGCATACAACCATTGTTGATTCATTAAGCTGGTTGTCAGTCCTAATTGTCAGGAGTTGATGTCTAGTTTTGAACTGAAGTGTTCTAGCTTTTTACCTCTGTTCATAACTTTCTTTGCTTAAATCCATTTGTTTATTTGTCTCCCTATATGTTTATTAACAAACTGCATCATCAAAACCTATTAAAAAAAAATTGAAATACATCTTTATTTTCTCGTGTATCTTTCCCTTCCGATGATTTATCCATCTGCTTGATTTATGTTTATTTGTGATATTCTATGGATACACTTGAGTGTGATTAATGCAACACATCTCCTAACTGAGTTAATCTGTTTATTGAAATCAAGTCCCTTGTAGCACCCTCTGACTTTAATCATCCTGTGCCCAAGCCTACAAGGGTTTATTGGGTTTCCCCTGCTTGTATTACGTAGTGCCAAAGTAGGCACCCTTGCGCCATAGTGCAAGGGTGGGGTGCCTGCGTTGAGGGAAGTGATTGTTTATGTACAGGATGGTGTCCCTTCCTGCACATTAACAATCTGAAATGGTGATTTGAGACTTCTATGTGTGCTGCTTAATGCAGCACACATAGAAGTCGCAAAATGTCTGATTTTTGAATGATTGTTTATGTGCAGGAAGGGACACCTTCCTTCACATAAACAATCAGTGGGGTTCTGGTGTTTCCATGCATGCTCCACAATGCAGCACACATTAAAACAGCAAAAACAAGGAGAAATTAAACATTTCTACTCACTTTGCCAGGGTAAAACCAGGTTTTCCCTGGTCTTAATTTTGGAGCTGCCCCATAATTACATTGGGACACCTTCCTGCACAAAAACAATAATTTATGAATTTTGCTCCTTCTATGTGTGCTGCAGAATGCAGCACACTTAGAAAGAGCAACAAATGAGAAGAAATAAAAGTATTTCTCCTCATTGCGCCAGCCCTAAGCCTCCCCTGAGGAGGCATAGGTTTTTGGCACTGCCTCAGGTTTACAATTCCTCATAAATCTGGGGCAGTGTCCTAAAGCCATGGCACGCCCCTTTAATGCAGAAAACTGTGTCAAAGGGAACAATATTTGCAAGGCCACATTAAGCCACACAAAGTGGCTTAGTGCTGCCTTGTGAATATGGAGCAGGACACAGCGCCACCAGAACGTCACTAAAAGTGACACTTTCGTGGTGCAGGGAAATTGTAAAAATGCCCTATTGTTTGCGCATATTTCCCATCTTTGTCCAGACACAAATGAAAAACTGAGCTCGCTCACAAAGACAGCATTGATCTGATTCGCTGTCTAACCCGATATGAATCACACCTTCATCAGGGCGGTCAAATCAAAATGTGGGACACAAGAATAGATGCACTTGGATTTAGAGCATCTAGGCAAGCCATCAGCAGTAACCAAGTGGGTTGAAAAAGGCTCAAAAACAGAGTTAAGATACTTAAATAGATACAGCGGAGGTGTGGACAGACAAAACGGTCATCCGTATACACGTATAATATAGTTCAAAATGAGAAGGAGATATTTTTGCAGTTAGTCCAATCTCCAAGAGGGTAGCGATCAAAGACGCGTATTCAGCAGAGTTCAGAATACATCCAAGTCAGCTGATTTGGCATTTGGCTGGAGTTTTGTTCCCCGCACGCTGCAGGACAACTATGGCCACAGTGGTTTATGTTTCTCTTTAGCTGTTTCGAGTGTATGAGTACGTTTGCAATTGTGGTTGTTAGTGTGTATTGAGTGTGTGAATGTGGGACCTCCTATATATTTATGTATGTTGGAATGGTATCATGTCATATGTCACCTTTTATGAATTTTGATATAACAATATAAATAAAAAACATATATTTTCCCTATCCTGTTTTTCTTATTCGTTTGGGGGAATTTCTCTGTTTGTATGGTGATGCCCTAATGTATTATTGACTTTGTCAGCACTTAATTAGCAAGCTGCCGGGCGTGGAGGTGATGCTGGGGGAACAGCTCGAGGAGATTTAGTGACCTGGGAGCAGCGCTGTGCGCCAGCGACCAGCGAGGATAGAGCAGAAAGAAAAAGTTGTCCATTGTAACTAAAACCTATGGCCAATAGGGAAAGGATCCATGTAGCAGGGGCAATTTGCAGGGAGGAACAAAACAGCCAAAAGGCGGGATAAATTAATACTATTAACCAATTAAAATAAGGAATTTGTAAAGGCAGACGAAAGAACCAATGGAAAGTGCTGGGCGTGTTTAAAGTCCATAGAACTGAATACTGCATGCCTCGAAGAAAGCGCATGTGCTGCCCTAGGTGAGACTTAACCCGTTTGTTGCTTCGAACGTTCTGTGCCAGTGCTGAACGTTTGAAGAAACGGGTGCGGCCGCGTCGGCCAACGGACGTGTGCTGCACAGGCAAGGTAGTGCTCGCGACGACCGTTGGCCAACGACAGCACTAAAGGGGTTAAAAACTGAAGCTCATTAGTTCCATTGCAAGTGACTAATGTGATGGAGCTGTGGTGGAGAATAGCAAATGGGTCAAGGGAGCACAGAAATAAGGGAAAGAGGAAGGAATGGAGGAATGGAGTGAAACGTATGATGGATGGATCTGGAGAAGGATAGAAGAAAGGATCGATGGAAGCAAAAATGGAGAGATGGATTGGAAAAGGGCAGAAAGAATGGTAATTGGTGAGAAAGAGGAAGGTTGGTGGATCGAGAGAATAAAGGAAGAAAGGAAAGAAAAAGAAGACAGAGAGATGAGCAGTAGGAAAGAATGCATGAAAGAAAGCATGAAATTAAGAAGGAAACCAAGACAGATGGAAAAAAAATAAAGGAGATAAGGAAAGATGTATAGGGCGAAGGCAGAGAAAAATATGGAATAAAGGGAGGAGATGAAAGGAAAGAAAGTATGATGAAAACAAAGAAGTAAATAGAGAATAAACAAAATAAAGAGGAAGAAAGGTACAAACAAAGAAAATACATTAAACAATAGATAATAAAGTTGGAATGAAAGACAGAATAAAACATGTAAAAAAAAGAGAAAGAAGGAAAAGAACAAATGAGTGCATGTTCGCCTGATTTATTTTTCTGAGTACTAGTTTGCCCCCAAGCCAATGATTCTTAACCAGTGCTCCAGGGACCCACTGGGGGTCCGTTCAGCCTACTCAGCATGTCAGCGTCGGCTTAAAAAAAGATTAACATATTAATAAAGTATGTATAAATAAAGTGCAAAATAGACAGTTGACAATATGAAAACATGCTGTAAATGTATAGGAATTTAACATTGGAGGCTGAAAACTATGTTAGTGTCCTCAGGTTGATTCTTGGGAGCATAGGCAGCACATCAAGCAGAATATGGTATGGGCAATGAGTTTGAAGAATGCTGTATTTGTATTTTCTGAGTATTGTTTTGTGATTCAAATCATCGAAAATACCTAGGCTGGGGTCCACGGGTTCCAGTAATGTCTCAGAAGAGGACCCCGGTTTCCAATAATGATTCAATAAGCATCCCCAGGTTCAAATAATTATTGAGTGGGGGTTCACACAAGTCAAAAGATTAAGAACCACTGCTGTAGGCCATGTATCTATAGCACTAATATTATAGGATATATCTGTGACCTATGTAAGGATGTGTACTCCACACATTCTAACAAAACATTCATCCTGTAAGAAGAAAAGAGGGCACATAATAAAACAAATATAGAACAACCAGATACTTGACTTGTTTCTTTTCGAGCTGTACAAGTGGCCTTGTGGACAATATAGGTTGTTAGGTTTTACATTTTGAGGGATAGTGCTTGGACCTAGCATAGAATACACTCACCTCTGTAGACGGACTGCACTGGTTGGCTGCCATTTTAGCCAATTTTTCTTCAAAAGCAACTAGGCTCATAAGTTCCTCCGCAGTATACCTTGCAGCACTCCGGGTAAGAGCAAGTTTTAATTCCTTCCCACAATATGCACCCTCTTCATTCAGAGCTGGGCAATAAAAATAAGTTTTACCCTAAAATCAGAAAAGATAAGTTGTCATTTATTTATAAAGCCATTCTGAGACCTTGATCCTCATGTATAAAAAGTCACATAAATGTACAATAATATGTTAAATCTGAAAGTTATGGGAAATGTTGATGTTAAATTGATCAATAGCAATACAAACATATAAAGAAAAGTCTGCCTAAAGCAAATGTAGACTTCCCAGTGCAGGATATTTAGAGGGTAGCATTCAAGAACCATTAATTGCTGTCATTGAGAAAACAAGCACATAGGTCTTAAGTGGCAACATGCCATCAACATAGCTTCACGGTTCTACAGCCAGAAGAACATGGGGGAGGAACAAATGGCTGGAGCAGTATCTTTTAGTGATAGAGGGTGATACCCCTACAACTGTCACAGTTCCTCCATTACTCAGCTGAGTCACACTTACCGCCAAATAAATAATGAAGGCCTCAGATATTCTACTACGAAGCCTATCTTTAACCCATCTGGTCCTGTAAGCAACCACCCAGTTCTAAGAAATATCGGAAAGCATATCTTTACTGATTTTACTATGAGTGCCATTCAGCAGTTTGTGCAAATAGAACCATTTTGCAACATCCAGAGAAGCCACAACAATACTGGAAAAATAGTTTAGGTCACTTCACAACTACCTAATAGCAATTGATGCAGATAAATTCGATCCTCAAAGGAAAGCAGACTTTCTGTTCAGCCATCTGGGAACAGAAGGTCAGCAAATATTTGGCAACTTAAGTCAAGTTATAACATCCACAGATTTTGATAACTGGAATGACTACTCAGAATCTATCGCTAGGCTGGTGAGTAAGTTCACGGAACAACAAAGTGTTTTGCTGGAGGGAGTCAAATTTTTCATGAGGAAATAAACTCAAGAAGAAACAGTTGTGGAATATATTTCTGCGCTGAGAAACCTAGCATTGAATTGTAATTTTGGAGCTTCCCTGCATACCAACATAAGGGGCCAATTCGTATATAATTGTAGTACGAAGAAAATTCAGGAACTTCAGCTCAGCTGTCGAGCCCCAACCTTAGTTGAGGTCATAGATTTTATTTATTTATTTATTTGAAGAGTTTTATATGGTGCTAGCTAGACCCGGAGGTATTAGAGCGCTTTAAATGAGGAATCGTAGCATTACAAGTTACAAATAACATCCATTACCAGAGCATAGTGAAACATTGGCAAAACAACAATGTTACAGTAATTCGTCGAAGGGAGGGGGAGGAAGGAGACAGGGCGGGGAGACTGGGAGAACAGTGCCCAATGTCCGTCTGGGTAGGTGACGGCCGATGTGGTGAGCCAGGGCAGATCTCCTATATAGCTGTCTAGCAGCTCCACCGGGCATTAGCCATGTTGCTCAGGTCTCGGCGGTCGGGGAAAAACAAGGTTACAATCATTACAGTTGCATAGTCAAACACAGAAGAAACAAGTACCCAATAGAGGAATAGAGGAAATGTGTGTGTGTGGGGGGGGGGGGGGGGGGGAATAGTAACGGGGCTAAGAAGCAGTACAGTTCTGGCAGATTAGCAGTGGTAGAGAAATACCTGGTGGGGGCCCAGGAAGTAAGAGTAAATGGGCAATAGCTCAGATGGGGTCACATAGTCATTAAGTCCAGTGTCAAGATTAAGCATTAGGTCAACTCGGCAATAGGGGGTTACCGTGCAGCTTCACGTTCCATGCCTCTGTCTGTGGTATCTGTAGTCCAGAGCGAACCATCCATGCGATTGGGAGGTGTTTAGCAGGCTTCTGCACTATCGGGTCAGAAGTGCGTGGATGCTGAGTGTACAGTCACAAATGATGTGGAATGTCCGGTTTCCACTAGGCGGGCGCCATCATATAGCTAAAGTCATAAAGCATTCCATTTTAGCTAATAGGTGTATGACAAGTGAATATACTACTCACACAGTCAATTCTGTGCTAGTCATGGATCCCATTAATGCACTGGCCTTTAAGGAAAAAGTAACAGAAACATTACAAAGGAAAGATTCTCCTTATTGTTTAAGAAGAGGTTTGAAAATACTTTTTGGTAATCACACATTTTGCCCAGCCATTAGGAAATGTTGTAATAAGTGCCAAAAAATGGGGCATTTTATGAGTGTTTTTAAGAGCAATAGGAGTAATTTTCAAATAAGCAGAGTCGAGATTAATGCAAGCACTGGAGAATGCACATATAATTCCTGTAAAATGATACTTACACCTGCTGCTGCAAATTCCTGTGTGAAACTGGTTAAAGGCTCCTTATGTGATGTGCGTGTTGGAGGGGGGCAAATTAAACATGATGGCACATTCTGGGGCACCCGTTACTATAATTTCTGATGTTTTATATAATCAGCGTTGGGCCACGTGTAAACCCCTTCATCCTCCAGATGTTTCTCTTAAAGCATACGGAGACCAGGACATAGACATGTTGGGGCATTTTCTAGAAAAGTTAGTGTGTCTTGGGAGACAAACTACAATGAAGATATACGTGACAATTAAAGGCAAAAATACAGTTGGCCGGCAAGATTTAGCCAAGTTAGGATTAATGCTGGTCCCAGTTTCTGAAAATCCTGTTGTTGTCAATCATGTCTTTATTGCCTCAATTGTAGATAATACAAAGAAACTAATGAAATAATACCAATATTTACAGAAATTTCAAGGTCAAATTGTGTACTATACATAAATTTGAGCACCCAATGAAACTTTAGAAAAAAGCAATACCAATTCCACATAAGGTGAGACCTCTACTCTTAAGCATTAGACCAGAGCTTAAGGTATTACTTGAAAAAGTTACGGAAGTAGGGGTTATAACCAACATTGCTCCTCCTAAATTGATTAGCCATATTATATTAGTAGGTAAGAGCTTAAGGATGCTGGACATGTTAGACTCTGCATTGATATTTGCACATTAAACAAAAATATAATTGTTGGCTGCCACCCCTTGCATAAAATACAAGATCTTCTGGCTAATGTTGGCAATCCAAAACATTTCTTGCTTTTGTATTTACGCTCTGCCTATCATCAAATTCCACTTACTGCAGACTCACAGGATCTAACTACATTCATCATTCCATTTGGAGCTTTCACATTTCTATGGTTACCGTTCAGTCTGGTATCTGCATTGATGTCTCGCAAAAATCGAAGGACTCAATATTATCTGACATTGCTAGTACTCAAGCTCATCACGATGATGTCTTTATTTTTGCAGAGTCAGGAGCACAATTTAATTCTTGAAAAAGTTTAGGAAGTCTTTAAAAAATGTAGGTAAAAATCTTACGCATGATATGTTGTTTCTTGGTACAAGATTTAAACTATTTTGGTCATCATATTTCAGCAAATGGTATGAAACCCAAATTTCTATTAATGCAGCTATAAAAGACGTGGCACCACCCAGATATAAGGACACTTTGAGATCTTTCTTGAGAATGAGTGAGCACTATTTTAGGTTCGTTCAGGAGTATGCTCTGGTGATTCAACCCATTCGCAACATCCTCACGAAGGGAGGAATATTTGACAGGGATGATACAGCAAACCAGGCATTTGTCAACATTTAAAAATTTGATTGTTGATGCACCGGCCTTGTCACCTTCTAAGGCAGGATATACATGCATACATATGGTTGATGGCAGTTGAATTGGTATAAGAACCATATTGTCATAAATGAATAACAACAATGAACAAACGATTGCTTTTGCTTCCGGTTCATTAAAGCACGCTCAGTCACATTACAGCACAATTGAGTGGGAAGCATTAGTCAGCTATTGGGCAATTGAAAAATTCTCTGGCGCACATATTTTGAGATATATACTGATCAAAATCCACTTATTCATATGTTCAATGGAAATTGTTCAGGGAACGCATAAGCTAGGCTTGTCAGACTTCTATATTGCCTACAGAAATACAACTTTATAATCCATTACATTCCTAAAGGTCAATTACATTCCTGAAGGAAATCATTTAAGACCTGATTGCGTTTCTAGGATGCCAGTGAGTCCCTCCAATCAAATTAAGGAACTTGATGACCTTAAATGTGTGGTTGCTTTAAAATATGATGTACTAAATTTGTAAGGGGTAGCGTCTTTGGGGTGTTGGACGAACGATTTAAAGGAGGACAACGTTTTGCCTTCTGTAGTGAGTTTAGTTACAAAAGGATGTTCCAATGAAAGGTCTTTACCAACTCTCCTGAAACCTTTTGATCAGGTGGCGAGTGAAATTTTCATTGCAGAGGGTGTGCTGAACAGTAATGATTGATGCAACCCGCCCTATTTCATTCATGAAAAATGAATGCCTCTCACCAATGCCATTTAGGAATAGGTGGCTCTTGCAAAAATCTTAAACAATTTTTCTGGTGGCCATCTGTGGACACCCAGGTTTCTGAATGGATTTGCAAGTGGGATACTTGCTTGATATCGGACATACACTGGATAACACACCAAACACTGCTGTATTCTGTACCACTTCCTGAAGATGTCCGGAGTAAGGTAGCATTAGAGTTTTGCAGGCCCCTTTGAGCTGCTAACACCATAGAAGAGATATCTATTGGTTTTAATGGATTACTTTTCAATGTGGGTCTATTTTGAATTTTTTCTGCACCCAACATTTTTTAATTAAATTTGCACAGAATTTTTCTTTAAATTGAAGATCCTCCCAAGGAAATAGTAACACACAACTCATGCACTTCACTTCTACACAAATGAGAGATTGTGTTGATCAGTTTCACATTAGACATTTGAAGGTGGCTTTGTACTTACCAACTTCAAACAGACTTGTGGAAAGGATTAATAAATTTCTTAAGGAAGCTGTACACGCTGCTTTAGCAAGCAGGCTATCTGTTGAAGAATGTTTGTAAAACAAGTTGTGGACATACTTGATAACCCCTCATAACACAACAGGCGTTTCACCTTTTCGCCATCTTAGGAAAAAAGATCCCAGATGTGATGTGTTTCCAGACTGGATCAGGGGCTTAGAAATGGGTTGTCAGTGTGACATTAAAGAAGTTGTCAAAGAAAGAGTCTCTTCTATGCAGGATGCACACAAAAAGAATTTTGATGACACACATGGAGTGAAAGATGGATGTTCAAGTCGCTGACTGGGTCACG
The DNA here is from genome assembly GCF_964261635.1 of Lissotriton helveticus. Classification (NCBI taxonomy): domain Eukaryota; kingdom Metazoa; phylum Chordata; class Amphibia; order Caudata; family Salamandridae; genus Lissotriton; species Lissotriton helveticus. Next base: position 528,900,425 of record NC_136072.1, read on the forward strand.
ATTAAGAGTCCAACTAGAGGTAAGAAGGTGGAATCAGTCTTTTCTGCACCTGTACATGTAAATAGGCCTGCCAAGGGTTCTGTTCTGCTTAGCAAAAAGGTTGGTGGAGCAAAAGGACTCTGGTAAGATTGTCTCCAGAACAAGCCAGCAGAATAAGTAAGTACAAAGGCAACTGGAGCGTGGACGCTTATGGAGATGTTTGGTAGTTTACTAGGAATAATACTACAGAATTCCACTCAAGGCCCACTGCGTCTAATGCACCTGTTCCCTCAAATATTCTAGAATATAGGACAGGTGTGGATTCAAGTGGCACAAGTTGTTACCCAACTCAACTCAAACTCTAACTACAGTCAGTTGTTGTAACTTACCGGAGGAAGAGCTGCAGGACGTGGTCTCCTTATTTACAACAAACTAATTCAGTGTTTACAACAGTCAGTCATGACTAGCTTTATTCGGTTGGTATAAAACCATATGAGCATAAAAGCATAGGTATACAATGCCATATTTCTTATTTAAAATACTGAAATGTATTCAATATACCACATAAAATACATTTCCATTAAAACATGATTATAGAAATGTTAAAAATACCACAATAAATATACACAAAGGTACAATTTAATCACATTTTACTGATAATCAACTTCCCCTCCCACAGTTATAGCACCAGAGTATGATATGTAGTTACTTCCCCAACATTATTCTCAGTCTAACAGCCGCAATGATTAACTTATACACAATCAAACCGGTCTTTTGAGATGATAGCAGCTGTAGTTTGTGAAGCAGGCCAATTTACAGTGACATTTTGGGTCATCAAGATTGGGAGACAAAAGCATTCCCTAGGAGTGGTATATACTTTGCAGAAGAAAAAGAAGTGAAGTGTATTCTGGGTGGATAAGGACATGGTGTGACCTTGGTTTCATAAAAAGCTTTCCTAGGATACAATACCTGGAAGTGCACTATATTAAATCGGTATGCACCCGTTACAACGGATCTTTTACTCCGCACTACCATTACAACGCGACTTTTATAACGCATACCATTACAACGCATTGCGCTGGGGGGCGCTATAGGATAGGGAATGGTATAATTTACTATCCAACACCTTCCCTAGGGTCCACGGGGACTGGAGTTAGAATAGTAAATTATACTTACCACTATCCAGCACCCCAAAGCGCTATGCGTTGTAATGGTATGCGTTGTAATGGTCGCGTTGTAATGGTAGGTAGTTGTAACGGTATGCGGAGTAACGTCATACATCCTATTAAATCGGAACCGTATCAAGTAAAATATATGTGAGTGCAAGTAAAAGTAAAGGGAAGTATAGATAATCTGGTCTGTAGTCCCTAATGAGAGATAGGTAGACACTCTTTGCTTCCCCTACTCCCTGGCTTTTCTTTGCTGCCGGCAAAAGGCCAGGACAACTATTTTTAGTAGTTATTTAGAAAAAGATATAATATTTTATGGACTATGAAAAAGATAAGAACTCCTTAGCAAATAAATTTGGTATTTCACATATCTCAACCAGGATTTACAGCGGGTTTTATCTAAGCGTAGACAATCCTTGTTTAGGGCCATTTCATCTTTTGCCCACACTGAGTGCCACAGTTTAAATGGTGGCAGTTTAATATGGCCTTCTAATTTTAGCAGGCCTAGTTACATGTGACAAATGAATGAGGGCAGGGATTTAGGGACAGAAAAGAGCCTTCTTACAAACATGTTTACACACGCCTGAAGAGGGGCAGTGTCACAATAACCCCACACACCAGCACTACAGACCATGGCAACGCTCCACCAAGCAGTACATATTTTTCTTATGGTATCCATCGGCTTGCAAATGAGCTTCTCAGTGAACCAGAAAAGAGCCTCTGTTGTTTGGTTAACCTGGGCATTCTGGATTTTAATTGTGAGACCAGGAACTTTTGTGATCAAAAGAAATGCCCAGATAATTCAAAGTTGTGACATACGCAAGTTTTTCTTTATTTATATAGAGAGCTCTGGCTTTTGAGAGCGTACGCCCTAAGATCCTGGTGTGAGATTTCGCAATATTTGTCTGCAGGACCAATTCTCTCATGCAGGTAACAAATCTATTTAACAGGAGTCTTAAACCCACCCCTGTCCTGGACATCAGGACAAATCATCTGCATATGACAGAGCAGGTTGTCTTCTTTAGCCCACCCTGGAAATGTCTGTCTCCCCCAACTTTAACAAGGTCTTCAGATCATTGATATATGGACTGAAAAGGAACAGGGCTAGCACACACCCTTGTCGTACGCCTCGGTTCATTTTGATGGGGTCCGTACATTCTCCATAAGTGCCATACCTAATACGGACTGTCACATCCTCGTGCATTTGAACCTGCAGCTATCAAACCACTTGAAAGATGAAGTAAGGTCCATAAAAGCTAATGAAAGACAGCCCTTCTTTGCCTGTGTATATTTACTAATAATCAACTGCAGATTCAGATACTGCTCTTTCGTGCCCAGACCCTTCCTAAACCCATACTGTATTGGTGACAAGCTACTTTTGTTGGCTAGCAAGTCCTCTAAAGGAGCCAACAAGTTCCTTTCCAAAACCTTGCTTATGGAACCAAGCAAGGAAATAGGAAACTTGAGTCTGATCGGTCACCCTTTTTCAAGATGAGAACAATAATAGCATTGGACCAGGATTTAAGTGGACCCATGGCAATTGCACTTCTTAGCACCTTTGTGATAAGTGGAGCACAAAGATTGAGATTATTACTAAATAGGTCAATTGGTACTCCATCTAGACCAGGAGCCTTTTCATCATACTCTGCTTAATTGCATCTCTGAACATATTTTGGGCCTGTCTTGCTTAACTTTTGTATCTGTCGTCAAGAATCCCTTGATGGTGTGGCAAAACCCATTGAAAGCTCCAAAAATTTGGGAGGGATCCAGTTTCTTGTCTGACAGCAGTTTCCCATTTTTTTCAACAAGGTCTTCTAGCAAGCACTGTATATCCATTGTGGCCCTTTTTCGAAGGAGTCCCTTGTTTTTGGTGAAAACAGTCGGATCAATAGTAGCTTGACAATGGTGCGCTACCTTTCCCAATTCCAAGGCGATAACTAGAGGATTATGGTCGCTGCGGCCATTCTGTAATATCCCAAAGTTAGTGACCTTATACTAGTGGTGCATTGGAAGAGAAATTAAATCAATAAGACTAACCTGTCCTCTGCCCGTATAGGTATCCTGGCCATATGATGGTATCAAAATAAAATAAATGACAAGGACAAGTGAATACTTTGTCAAGATTGAAATAAAAATACCTCCACAAAAAGTGTGTTAAAATGTGAGGGCTCATCGATATCAGTGCCAGGGAGTTAACATACAAAATTGCTAGAATGTGTGTGTAAATAACCTGCAATTAAAGTCACCCGCCCCCTCTTATCACAATGAAATACTTTCCAGGGTCATTCAGGACTTTTCTAAGAGTCTGATCAAGGGAAAAGGCAATCTCAGTGTTACTGGGCACACAATTATTATGATAGAAGTTAATCATGGTGATCAATTCCTTTGTCTTGCACTGTAACACAATAATTTGAAAATGTGGCGAGTCAAGGTACATTTTATGTGTCTTCTGGGCTAGTGTAGTGGATATAAGTGTATGCAATCTGCCGCTATGGTGTCTATGCACTGCAGGAGTGTGGATATAAACAAAACTGTCAATATGTACTATGTCACATTGCCAGGTCTCCTGAAGACATATCACATAACAATCCCTAACTACATCAAGCCAGTCAGGTTTCCCCGGTTTAGCTCTTAGGCCAGCTATATTCCTAAACAAACATTTAACATGAGGATTAACACACTAAGTGCAGAGGATAAACACTGATTATATCAGAGAAGGGTCCCTCAGTTATTGGTTCAAGAGATGAAACATCAGTCACTTCTTCATCTGTCATACATACCAACCCTCAATCTGTACCAGTTAGAGTTTCTATCAGGTTAGGGTTTTCCAGTCAATAATTATCTGCAAGGCCGGACAGCGGAGCAAAGCAATTCTGATGAACATGTGGATCTGGTGTGAGGGTGAGGTTATGCAGCAGATACCTTTTCCTGTCCTTTGTGGCTGCAGTAGAAGGTTGACGATAAAATAAGCCCAATAGAAGTGTGGATATTTTATCTTGATCAGTGATTTGCAAATTTAAACAATGGAGTAAGAAACCCACAAACCTTGAACTTTTAAACTTCACAGCCACGCAGTCCCCCATTGCAGATTTCCTAGCATGACCCAGCCAGCCTACCCTCCGTACCGTAAGAATGTAATCTGCCAAATTATCGAGCCATCCTGTTTTTTATGAGCCAACATGTGACTTCATTCTTTAAGCACCTCCAGTCTTTGAAGGAGTACTTGGGAAAGGTATTGACACCAGTAAGAACAACCACACAGGGAATACATGCAGGTGGCAATTGAAGACATATAGAGCATCCATTACTTTCAGAATCATATCGGTTAGTGTCCACAATCTGACGGGGTGTCATGCACTTGTGTTCTGTCATGCTGCCATTCATTATTCATGGGTCTCATGCGGTTATATAGTGGCATGGTGAGATTATCGGTGGGTAGACCAGGTTTCCCCACTGGTATCATAGACATGAGGCGTGATTCCATGTGCAGTATGGGAGCTGGAGGGGCTGAGAGATGTTACACTATGTGCCCAACAAAGTTTGCAATTGATCCTCAAACTCCTTTAACTTTTGTGTTACAGCTTGGCAAAAGTCTTTTAATTCCAACTCCAAGTTATCACAAAACAGCTTCCAAATACTTGATAGCTCCATCCTGAGATCAGTTGGAAGTATTTGCTGTAGCATTTCTGGACCCTTCAATGAACTCTCGTGAAGCTAATGGTCCTCCGATGTAACTTGCTCTGTGCTAAGAGCGGTTTAATATTCAAGGATTCAGTAGTTATCCAATGAGGACCAGGAATAGGATAACTGAATCACAGGCTTGAAATTAAACTCATGTATATGGGACCATCATCTGCTATTGGTGACATACACCCTGTCTGCGTGGCTCCCAGGCCTTGGCTGCCTGCCTGGAGTCTCCCTCTCTCTGCTAGCTGCTGACAGACCCCTCAGGGTAATGGCGGCGAGGCCGAGCTGAGCAGCTAAGTGGTGGAGCGCTTAGGGGAGGGGGGGGGGGGAAATGCAGCTTGATCCGAAAAAGTGAACCACTCCCCTCCCCTGTGCTGCCACCCAGTCAGAGGGCCCTGAACCACTGTCAGACAGCCTTTAAGCCTCCACCACTACCAGACATGAGAGGGGCCCACAGGATCATATCATGGCCCAGGGGGGGTGCCTCGGCATCAGAGTCTGAGTGCGCATCCCCCCTCCCCCTGTGAGTTGGGTGGACCAGCTGCACGGGGCCCCGGGATGGGGAACTGGATGAGAGGGACAAGCAGGCAAACAGGAATGTGAACAGTGCTTGTTGGAGTGCTTCCCCCCTACGCTGCCTAGTCCAATTGGATGCCACCAGCAAAACCTGTCAAACAGCACGTGCCACTAACAAACCAAGGTCTACACAGTCAGCTGGGCCTGCGAGAGGACTGGAGAAGGCAGAATCCCACGCTAGACACATGCACAGCACTAGTGATGACTCGGTGCCATAAAAGGCGAGCGCTTTCCATCACCAGCATGGGGCTCAAGGGCTGGGACCATCATGTGCTATTGGTGACATACACCCTGTCTGTGTGGCTCCCAGGCCTTGGCTGCCTGCCTGGAGTCTCCTTCTCCCTGCTGGCTGCTGAAAGACCCCTCAGGGTAATGGCGGAGAGGCCGAGCTGAGCAGCGCTGAAGTGCAACATGGCCGTACAGGGAGAGACCCAGAGAAGATGGAGGCTGCCGGGGCCCCACTAAAGTGAGACTCTGGCCTGGAGCTGCACCTCCGCTACCTCTCAGCTATCAGGATCACAGTGGATGGTGCTGCCCTTGCGAAGTCGGGACTATGTGCTGCACCTCCCGCCTTGTGAGGCTGCATGTGGCGGCAAGACGGAAGGCCTTCAAGTCCCCCAAGCCACCCCGAGGGATTCTGGACCTGAGAGGGAGCCCCTACACAGCAGAGGAACCCAACACTAAAATGCCAATGCCTGAGGCGCTCAGAGTGGCAGTGCCAATTGTGGGGCTGATCCTACTATGCAGTGAGAACAAGCAATGGCCCACCAGAGAGGAGGCAGAAGTCGAGAGACCTTCCCTGATGCCTACGGCCAACAAACGGTGAGTGGTGGAGCGCTTAGAGGAGGGGGGCAAATGTAGCTTGATCCGGAGAAGGGAACTGCTCCCCTCTCCTGTGCCGCCACCCAGGCAGAGGGCCCTGAACCACTGGCCCGGGGGGGGGGGGTCCCCCAACCTGCTCACAAGCCCCCAGGCCCACTCTCTTTGGTATGCCTGGAATGGAGCCAGTCAGCATTGCTGTGACGGGGAAGCTGCAGTCAACCTCTGGAGGCCGGCTGCTGGTCCGTACAGGTCCACGAGTGGAGAAGACAGCTCACCCCCCCATCATGTTGGAGAAGCTGGACCAGGTCCTGCCAGCCATTGAACACTCCTGCATCACAGTGGAGGCATGCTTTGTATCCCTTGCAACGGATGTTGCACTCCTACAAGATGACCAATGCAAACTGGCCAACATGGTCATGGATGGGGAACAGACTGTAGCGATGCTACAACCGCTCATCTAGGAGAGTCACTCGGATATTGCTGATATACGGGCCCAGGTGGTGCAGTTGGAGGACAGTTGGAGGACAGAGTGGAGGACCTTGAGGGCCAGTCACAGAGAAGCATTCTCCTTTTGGGCCTACCATAGGGGGTTGAAGGATTGAACCCGCTGGCCTACCTGGATTCCTAGTTCATCTCCTTCACCTCACCCTCAGCACTTCCCGCATTGTACTCCCTGGAAGGAGCACACTGTGTGCCAGCACAACGCCTGTCCCTGACCGCTTCATGTTGGAAAACAAAGTTGTCATGCTGTTCTGTGACTACACGAGAGCCGTCCAGCGGTAACGTTCTTCGTTCCTGGACATTAAGCGTAGACTCTGACAGCAAGGAGTGCAGTACTCACTGCTGTCCCCTGCCATCCTCAAGATAATATACAATGACACCAGAGTATCCTTTATGGACCCCAAGGAAGAATGGGACTGGGCGGAGTGACATGGAGGGCCCCACTGACCACCCAGGGTGTCTCAGCAAAAACGCCCGGTGGGGTGCAGCCCCGTCCCCTGACCTCAAACAAATATAGCAGACCGCTGAGGGCCTTCAGGCAGTGGAAAATTTGACCATTGCTGCGCAACAAAAGACGATGACAAGGGCCCACGCCTGTTCACCTCAGAAGAGGACTCTATCCACTCTGATGATTCCTGTGGCACCTCACTGCCTCTGCCCGAGGTGACTCCCCAGACTGCAGACACCCTCATTTAAAAACCACCCCAGTTACCTTCACCCGGCACCAATGCCATCTGTGTTGCTTATGTACAGTTATATTGTAAAGCCGATAATACACCTAGAATCTTTAATGGGCTCATCGCTGAGCTCTGAATTCAGGCGTTTTTACTCAGCTCACGTTCACCCCCATGATATTCTAGGGTCTTTACTAGATTTCCAGGTTAGGGAATTTGCTGTTTGTGATGTGCTTCATATATAAGGATCATATCCCTACCCAGTTTCAGAATTCCCTTTGTTCCATTCTACCTCACATCACCCTGTCACAGAAGGGGTGATGACTGCATGACACCAGAGATGCAGGCAGGGCGGCAGAGCTTTAGACATCCCCTGCCACTAGCACACACCACCTAGGGCTACCTATGGCCCACATCTCTTACATCTGGTACCTAACCCTTAACATACGTGGTATGTACACTGTTCGAAAGCGTTACACTGTCTGCTCCAACCGTAAGAGGCAGAAGGCACAATTGATCTTCATTAATGAGGCACACTTGACGGTAATAGAACTTGAGCACTTGCGCAGGCCCTGGGGGGCACAATATGCACAACAACATTCTCAGCAAATGCCAGGGGGGCACTGGTGTAGGTCTGACCTGGGGTTCCTTTCCAGGAACACAGCAGGGAGGTAGACAAGGAGTGCTGTTATGCCTTCTTAGAGGACAGACTGAACAGGCGGCCTGTTCTTTTGGGTCGCATCTATGTGCCGAACACTGAGCAGGCGGCCCCCTGGGACACTATCACGAACACGCTTGCTCACCATACATCACTACGGTGCATTTTGGGGGGGCGATAATTACTGCATGCTTGATATTGGGCCTGGTCGCTCTCACCCCTGTTGCCCTGATCCCCCCATATGCAGGTTGAATACTTTCAAGCCTGTACACACCATTGGTCCCTCACAGACATGGGGGAAGCGTGTCACCCCACCTCTTGACTCTAGTCCTTCTACTCAGCCCCACAAGATCTGTCTGTGCGCCTGGATCATTTCCTTTGCTCCTCGCCGCTGGTCCCCCTCCTCCAACCCACAGACTATTTGGGCAGGGTCATGTCCGACCATGATGCACACATCATGGATCTTCGATGGACCACTCTTCTGCCCCCAACTCCGGCTTGGAGGCTGCTGCGAGATTGTTTTGAAGACCAGGCATTTTGGGGCGACCAAGAAACCTGCATCAAGCAGTACTTCGTGGAGATCCATAACACGGTCTCCTCCAGAATACTGGAAAGGGGACACTTCTAAAGTGGTGGTCCACGGTACTTGTATAAACAGATTGCAGGCAGCTGCAAGACCCTCGAACCTATCAACCTTGACAACCGAGAACACGATGGCAGACCTGTGTAAGGCAGCGACAAGGACGCAACCCTCAACCAGCAGTTGGTGGAAGCAAGGTTGGCTCATGCATTTCTCTTGGAAGATCTGTGTCTCTATAACTTCACTGCTTATGCGGCAAGGATGCACCGAGAAGGGAACCAACCAGGCTGCCTACTGGCGTGGCTCGCTCAGCAAGACACAGATTTCTGGCCTATCACTGAACTGGTGTAAGGCCAGGGTCTCACTCTTCGCGCCCCGGAGGACATCCTGCAAGCCTTTCATGATTATTGTGCAGCACTCTATAGCGCACCACTGAGCCCAGGCGAAACCTCTGTGGGTGACTTTCTATCTGTTATCGACCTCCCCGAATTTCCGCCGCTTCCAGGGCAGCAATGGATGAGGACATCTCTGCAGCGGAAGCCAAACAGTTGATCTGTGACCTGGATAGTACAAAACTCCCAGGTTATACCGGTTGCCCCTGGAATACTATCACACATTCTCAACCCTCCTTTCTTCCAGGTTATCGGGCATGTATGTGGTAGTGGTGGAGGGGGGATACTCCTGCACTCCCTGCGTCAGTTTCTTTTGGTCTCCATCCTTAAACCCGACAGGGATCCCACAAATGGCCTCTTACAGGCCCATAGCCATACTAGGAGCAGACTGTGAATTATTGGGTAAGGCGCTCGATCCTTGATACAGTCCACTACTTCCGGTTTTGGTACACCCTGATCAGAAGGGATTTGTCCCCAGACGTAACACCTCACACAACCTGCGAGCGCTTGCGTTCCAGAAGAAGGTCACCTGTAACGCATTCTTCAAGAACATACAGTTCTTCATCTTACACAGCGCATACCTTACAGCAAGCGACTGCACCAACACTTCCCAGATACACATTTCAAATTCCAACGCTGCGGCGGCCATGTTTATGCACATGTCGTGGTCGTGCCTGTCCCTTCAGACTTAGTGACACGCAGTATATGACATGCTCCGGCAAGTCACTGGGCTACCGGATATTTTCTCCTGGGAGGCTTGCTCACTCTGTATCCTCAGGAGGCAATAACAGCACAAAGTGCAGTCGAGATTTGGTGCCCTAGCACTGCTGTCAGCCAAACAAACTATCCCATAACAACGGCGCTCTTCAGGTCACCCACCTGTGGAGGGGCGCACTAGGTAAATGTGGCGCGGCAGAGGAGACTGCACTCGGCTCTGACAAGGTCCGGCACTTTCACCACAGGTTTATCTCCCAGCAATGGGCTGGTATCCACTTCTGCTCTAGGGAATTAGGTGAAGAAGAGGACATGTCTCTATATACCCCCGAGAGCCCCCTTACCGCCACGCCAGGGCACCCTAACACAGTCAGAGCGCGGACTTGCTATCCTGCCCTATAGAAAACAATAGACTATCCGTCCACTGCCATGCTCCACCCCCTTACCTAGTCCCCACTTTCTGTTCCCCAGTTCAAGTAATCTGTGATATCCCACCTATGCCAGGCCCTGACTTCAGCAACATACTACAGCCAAACTGCACACCTGGAGCCTCCTTCTTTAGCAAAACCCTGATTAGGTCTAGCCTCCGTGACTACAGGGTACTACACAAGCTTGAAAAACAATAGAGGAGTAACCCCTCGTGGGTAGAGAGAAATAACTCTCTAACAATGAGCACAAATGCTCTGGTCAGCACATTTTGCCCCAACCTGTTGCTACACAAGCTTGCCTGACGCTCCACATGCTGTTGTAATTCATTACTATTGAACCATGCTGTTAGACTGACAGATTTGTTGACTTGTTAAATGCAAATAAAAACGATTTAGTAACAAAAAAAGAATCTCAGAAAAAGACTATGACCACTGCCAACCCAAATCTTCTAAAGAAACGTAGGCAGGCAAGGATCATACAAACTAAAAGTTCAGTCACTGCAATGAAGAATATTAGAATAAGCATTTGATGGTCAGAGATTTCTCTATGCAAACCTCTTTAGTCATAGGTGACCCAATTTGGAATGCACGTTCACTTTAAGACAATAAATCAGAATAGCAGAGTCGATTTAGTAAATTTAGTTTATCAAGCACAATCAGATAATATCTAGTATTAAAGAAATTTAGCATTCTGGTTCAAATTAAAAATAATCATTTAATGAATACCAAAGCTCATATTTCAAGGAAAGAAATAAGGAGTCTGAAAGGTAGCTCTCAGCCAAGAGACTCCCAGGCACACACATCGTATGCACCAGTCAAGAAAAAGCCAGTAAAGTCTTTCGCAAGACTTTCAAGAAAGTCCAGCAAAGTTCCAAGTAGCCAGTCCAGTTTGATAGACAGAGATTTGTCACAGTGATGACATCGGCTTAGTCTCTCTCCATTGCAAAATGAAGAAGCAATGACAGCAGCCCCCCGTTTTTTTGGAGATAAGCAATTATACTCAGTAAGACCCAGGGTGACACCTCCTGGCATCACCTCATTTAGTCAGACCACTAAGTCCATTGGTCAGTTCGGTGAAATGGTATGTTAAATCATAAAGCCACAACGTCCGGACGAATAGGTCGATCCATGACAAAAGGGCATATTAGCAAGCGGCAGCGATAATTATCGCTGACCGCTGCTAGCGTGAGGAATTCTATCGCCCACTGTCGCTGGCGATAATCTCCATCGTAGCATTGTATTACCAACGCTTAACGCCATGGAGATAAAAATCCCAGCGATAGCGGGGACAGGGCCGGACTGGCTACCGGGCAGTTAGGAATGCTGCCGAGCTGCTGCCTGATTTTACTGCAGTGGGGGCTGATTTCGTCCATGGAGACCTGCGTGAGCTTCGAAATACGGAAAGCAAAACGAATTTCGTTTAGCTCACTCAGGTCCCTATTAACGAAATCAGCCCCCAGCTCAGCAGCATTCCTAACTGCCCGGTAGCCAGTCCGGCCCTGAGCGGGGATTATCGACGTTTTCAATTGAATATCGCTGGTTTTCCAGGATATTCCATTGTAAATGGCGATAACCTTGCTGATAGGGCAGGGCAATTTTAGCCATGTAATCCACCTCCCATTGGATTACATGGCTAAGTCAGGTCACAAGCAGGCGTTAGCAAAGTAGTGTTAACTGTGGTTAGCGCTACTTTTCCTAACGCTCTGCTTGTGAGCGTGCAGCTTGATAATAGGGGAAATGTCGCTTAGTGACATTTCTCCTATTTTTTTGCCCTGGAACGCCCACTTTGCATCTCATTAGAGATGCAAAGCTGGGCGTTGTGGATAAGGGCGCTAAATCAGCAAAACACGCGATAGCGTGTCTTTGCTGATAGGGCGATGAGATTATGGCCGCTTTTCGGCCAAAAACAGCCGCAAAGGCGGCGATAATTTCATATCGCCTGCCTTGCTAATATGCCCCATAGTTCCTTAAGTTAACCAATACTGTGACACAGTGAACAACGGCATTTGGAGGAAAAGGACGTTGGTTTCAGAAGGGCACTTTTCCAGGCATCTGTCCTAAACTGTAGCAAAAATGTAACAAGTGCCCTGCACAGTACAGGAGGTAGTCAATAGTTCTGTTATAATATTCAATACAAATTGGTTAATGTGTGGAATTTTCACAAACGCTTTAGTTGAGCAAGTTCAGCAAGTCATATTTACGAAAATAAGGCCTACATGAATTCAAGCTAACATACAGTAAAAACAAGTAACAGTGATGATACATTTAAAATAGAACTAAGCATGTTAGTTCAAAATATACCATTAATACTTTGGTTATTGTCCATCACAGTTGAAATTATTACATGTAAGTATGGGGTACTCATAAAATGTTCAAAGCACCAACATGTACACATGTCTAATATTTTATCTAAGACATTTCATTAACGGTTTAAACCATTAATACACAAATGCAACACATTCTACAAAAGATTCGTGTTAGCATGATTTGAGATGAAAATGTAACACCTCCTTTTCTTTTGTCATTTTCGGTGTGCACGTTATTATATGCAAACTCAGTTTTCTTCACTTTTCTATTCACATTTAACTCATGTTGTCACATTGTTGTCAATGAAACCTTATTAATAATAAAACTTATATATGAAAATCAGTTTGGTTAGAAATAAACTCCATAACATGAGAGATTATCAGTTCGTACATTTCTAAGACATGTTATTTCATGTTTCTTTAGCAAAGGACAAATTATAGTATTTAAAATTAATAATATATGCCTAATCTATCTTCTTCTGCATGCCTTTATGATGCAGTAACTATAATTCTCATGCTTTGTGTCATTTCTCATAACGTGTCGTTTGTGCACTTTTCATATTTGTCTCAGAATAATGTTTTAGGAATGTCTGTTCTGCTATAACATCTTAGATCATAATCCTTGCTCTAGCAATTTCATTGGGTGGGGGGGGATTTTTTGCTATGTCCTAGGTTTGGGGATCTAAGGAGCCCCCTTTTGTGCTTTTCCTCCCCCCTGTTTCTGCTCAGTAGGAATGGGGTTAGATCCACTTGAATGGGGGCTACTTGGTCTTGGACTGGAAATCTCCACCATAGAGACATGAGGACTGCAAGCATTATCTGATTGGGCAGATGCTGAATTATGTTGATTCATAATATTAGTCCTTACATGGCTGCCATTTAATGATGTGTTTAATGAATTATTTTGAGTGGCTATCGACTGACTTCCTACATGAATTGATAGTCTTAATCAGCTTCTGTACAGCATCAATCTGGGTCTCCACTTTCTCTAATTAGGTGGATATTGCCCCCATTGCACCAGGTAAATACGTTGTTACTTAAGGGGATACAGTGTTTCCCTTATCCCCTGAGCTTACTTGCTCTGCAAGTCTTTTTTCCCATCCTTAATTACGGAATGGCCAATAACACACACAAAAGTTTATGTCAAAAGTAGGACTCCTACCTTGTGCAATAACCACAAATCAAGAGGGGTGGCCTGCACGCTTCACTCGCCTGCCAAAGATTTCATTGTGCTTTAAGGGTGTCAGCGGCACTGCAGATGCTCAAGCCCCTCCTTGCAGGTCAAGGTGCAAACCTGTCTCCTGGGACTGTGAGTCCCTTCACAGACCTCCAGACCTGCAAAACAGGAAAGCATGTTTACACCAACTGCTGCCTGCTAATTCATCACTTTACAGTTAGGTGGCATTAAAGGGAGGCAGAGGGCTCTAAACCTTTTTGCCACGGTGCCACAACTATATTATAGATACTAGCAGTGTTGGTGTTCTGATTCGGTTGTATCTCTCTGTAGTATTTAACACTCACCGTCATGCTACCCAGGGTTTTAAATGGGCCGGGACCTGCCGGTGCTCAGCACCAGCAGTTCTCACAAGCATTTGCAATGCATTAGGTCTGGCATTTACGCGAGTTTAAGCTATTGGCATTGTAAATGATAATGCCTATTTTTTTGTTTTTTAAAACATAAATAAAAGGCATTGTCAATTACAATGCCAATAGCTTAAACTTGGGTAAATGCGAGACCTATTGCATTGCAAATGCTTGTTAAACATTCAGCACCGGCAAGACTCGGCCCACTTAAATTCCTTGCTCACGAACCAAAGCTACCCATGGGGGTATCAACACGCATTCCTTAAACGTGATTTTAAAAACTTTGTGACTTCAAGTAAAAATGTAATTTTAAAAAAACGAAGATGTTTTAAAGAATAAAAACTTTATAGAGTTGCACATTCAATCACAATTTTAATTTTGTCTTGTATTATACTTCCTAAGTGCTAGTCCCTTCATGAAAAAGTGTCGACGTAGCCGCACAAATACACTTTCATTAAAAAACGATGAGCGGTGACTTTGTGAATGACGTCTGTCAGGAACGCACAATCTGATGAACGAAACGTCCCCCAAACCTTCTCCTCTTAGCACCTTAAACCTAGAAGAGGTGATGATGCCCTACCTCTCATTCCTCATGACAGCCATGGCTATACACACAACTACATTTTCAGTTGTTTGAATAACTTCCAGTGCACATGCGCGGGAAAATCAAAACAAGGAAGGCTGTGGGCGTGTGTCACCTCCGGCGACAGAAACAGCAGGGGTTGTGGGTGAAGCATGGAGACGGGCATACGGTCACTATGGCAACCAGCTTTTATTACAATAACGAAGATGTGGGAAGGGGAGGATTGGGAGGGGCTTCTCGTGTGGCGGCAGTAATTGAAGCCAGCTGATGATTCCAGGCACATGGGGCTGCCTCCACCGAGATCAGAGTCCCGGTCAAGAGGCTTGACTCACATGCTCTCATAGTGCAGGATTAGGAGGGGAATCCGGGCAGGCGGACAAAAGGGAACGAACAGTAGTGTGGGTGGGGGGACCAAGCAGGAAGGACTGCGGGAGGGGGGAGGCAGGGCAACAAAGTAGTGCTTGAAGTAAAGGGGCCAGTAGCCGTGGCAGGATACAAATGCAGCCTGGACGTCATGAGGCGGGACTAACAAGCCTAAAGGCTGCATTTAGGAAATAAAAAATATGGGCGGAGAGTGGGCTGAGCTTCTGCGCTATTGTGTATTCTGCATGCCTCACAAAGCGTGCAGCGCATGCGCACTGGGACACTAGGCGAGACCTAAAAAGCAGGCACTGAGACACGTCCCTATTGGGCTCTCCATTTTTGCCCTCATCCTCCTTGGGAAAAAAAAATCTTAACTCTGCTGCAGTGCCACCCTTCTCAGCCTTTGATGTAACTTCAAAGAGACTCATTGTTTTTTTCACGGTCTCATAATTTCAGAACTGAAGCATTTTCAATAGTCTATACAATAAAGCTAAAGTTGTTGCTTATTTAGCTTATGCAACTAACAACCATTGGCAAAGCCAATAGTCCGGGCTTGTTCTAGGAGGAATATTACTTTTTGTATTATTTATCTAGAGGCAATGGCACACTATCCTAAGCACAGATTTTTTTAAGTTTACGTGTTTTTAAGCCTTGCCCTTAATTACATCGGTAATGCCCCTTTTAGAGACCCCCCCAGTATTTTCATCCCACTTAAAGCCCTTATGCTACCTCTATTCAAGTGGCTCTGGAGAAGGCTTCTCACCTGCTTTGCCTATTTTTTTGTCAAATCACTTGAAACATTTTATCTTGCTCTATCGTTTCAAGTTCCTGTCCTCTGACTTCTGGTTTCAACCCTGCGTCTTCCTCGTGTCCAGCCCTTTTTAAAGCAGATTCTCAGCTTCTTGCCTCCCTCTTTTTCTGCTATGGACATAATATTCTGCATGATACCCCCAGTACTTTCAGGCTGGACAAGAACTCCCCTTTTTGTTCCGCATTAATGATGCGCTTGTCTCATAGCTGTGCATCACTGGATGAAGGGTACCATTCTTATGCTGAACAGCAAAAATGTATGTTCTGATCTGCAGAGGTAAAACATTGCTTTTGGGGCTTCCAAACTCTGACCAGTGGTTTTAGGATCCCATTCTAGCCCTGTGACAACAGCATAACATTTAGAAGTCCTCTTTGATGTGCTGTCAGAAAACATTTAAAATATGGGTTTAGCGAGATCACATTTTCACCAACTGCGCTTTTAACACCGTTTGTAATCTTGTGATAGGAAGACAGTACACAGTTATAATACCGATCTACCAATACACAGTGTGTTAATATTCTCACCACAAAATATAAACTTTATAATTTGATAGAAACTCGCCTCACGGCACAGCACAACTTTGGATAAGAATTCAGCCTTTTTAAAGATAAGGGTCTAACCTTATTCAGGCCTTTTCAAATCCAAACTTAATCCCTGATGTAGTACAATTATTTCTTTAGGGTGCTACGTTTGCAATATTGGTGGCAGAGGCAACTCATGAGTTACTGACATAAATGTAAAACAAGCAACTGAGCTGGAGAGAGTAGGAAGTCTGATGGGGCAGATATTGGTTTCTTGTAGTTTCCTCTTACATTTTACTATGTTTATATTTCTTACCAGTAGCTGTAAGGATGAAATGTTTAAATCCATAAAAAAATTCCAAAGAGGATACATTTACACTAAATAAACACAAGAAAGATCTAGCTAGCCTTCTTGTTTTCAGTTAATATATTTCTGACAATTGCATATATCTACTACTATGCTGTTTCTCTTTCCTCTTTCTCATCAAAGGTACTAGGAGAGGAGAGGCGAAAAAATACAAGGAAGAGCATGGCCAACCAAATTACGGCAAAACATTCTGCAG
This sequence comes from Lissotriton helveticus, assembly GCF_964261635.1. NCBI lineage: Eukaryota > Metazoa > Chordata > Amphibia > Caudata > Salamandridae > Lissotriton > Lissotriton helveticus. The sequence goes on from NC_136072.1 coordinate 528,917,336, forward strand.
CAAGAAAGACAACACATGTTAGGACTGGAAGGTTCTTTAACCTTTAATCCAAATCTTACTGATATAAAGCACCAACAGATGATCAAAGGAGCTGCTGTACAATGCCTATGGACCCGATTACGAGTCTGGCGGTCTTGCGACCTCCAGACTCACGGTGGGGCAGGAGTGGTGGTCCAACATTTTGCCAATTACGACTTTGTAAGTTGTATCAGCGGGGGGACCGCTGGCTGCACCAGGGAACAGTCATTTCCTGGTGGTGGTGCAGGAGCACCACAACACATTATCCTGGCCAGGGACTGGCGCAGTCCCGCTCCGCTTATTTTGAGTTCCTGGACCGCCAGCCTTTTCATTGCAGAGCCTCGCTATGAATAGGCTGGTGGTGCAGGAACAAAGGGAGCTCTACAGGGCCCTTATGTCCCCCTGTCATGGGGATACATTCAGGGGGGCACAATGTGTGCCTCTCATCTGTATTCACCCCCAGTTCCAGCACAGCATGGATGTTACCGTCCAGTCAGTGCTGGAACTTTTTGGCCATTTCCATTGCGTGCAGGCACAAACATGGGGAAGACCAAAGGACCGCTGACTGCATTACGCGTTGTACTTTTACAACTCGTAATACAGCCGGCGGTCCATGGCTGGGTTCGGCACAGCTGAGCCGGCGTTTAGATGGCGCAGCTGCGCCAAACTCATAATCAGCCCCTATGCTGCAACTTTTCAGATATTAACTTTTTGTCCCTTAATGCTCTCCTCGTGAACTTACCGCAAAGGAGTCCAAACATTAATGAGGAAAGTTGTTGTGTAGCACAATTTTGCCAGTTGCTTATTTCTTGTACTGTATTGCACGTCATAACATTTGTTGTGTACTTTTATGGATTTTATATTTCCGAATAAAGATCTTTTGACTTGAAAAGAAAGGCATTCCTAAATCAGCCAACCACTCAGCAGTTAGATGATCGATGATCAAACTACCTGGCAACAATCTAGAAAATGTTTAACGAAGGTCTGGACAGTGTGTGTCAAGGATAAAATGCAATACATCCTTTAAAGGATCACCCACAGTTGTGCCAATGGTACAACCAAGGGCCAGATGTAGGTAATTCTATTTTACTGATTCATCAATAACGAATTTTACCGATTCGGTATTTATGAATCGGTAAAATAGAAGGGGGGAGATGTAGGTAGAATCGGAAATTGAAATACCGATTCTGTACAAATCGGTATTTACCGAATCGGTAAATACCGATTCGGTAATGCCCATTGATTCCTATGGGCATTGAAGCCCATAGGAATCAATGGGCATTACCGAATCGGTATTTACCGATTCGGTAAATACCGATTCAAGCAAGGGTGCAGGGGGTGTCACTGTGACACCCTCTAGCACCCCAAATACTGGCATGTGTGCCATGTGGCAGACAGACATGCCCTAGGGGCATGTCTGTCTGCCACATGGCATAGGTGTGCATGCACACATGTGCATGCACACCTGGATTCGGTATTTTACCACCCAATTGGATTGGGTGGTAAAATACCGAATCTGTAAGGCCTTAGGGACTCTGAAGAGTCCCACCTACATCCCGAAGTTACCGAATCGGTAAAATTACCGATTCAGTATTTTACCGATTCAGTAAATTTACCGAATCGGTAAATTCAGCCCCCTACACACCAAAAACCCATTTACTGGTCGGTAACGGCCGAAATCGTCCGTTACGACGGTAAGGTAAATGGCCACCTACATCTGGCCGCAAGTGCTTTATCGATATTTCTGTGATCACTTTGCAAATCATTAGGAGTCCTTTTCTCCTCTGTAATGTGTCCAAGGGATTTCTCAGGAAAGACTGTGATTTTCTTCCCTTCTTGCATGCCAGTCTTGGTCTATGAAATACGACCCAAGACATGGCATTCTAAGGTAACATTCTCTCATTGTTTTAATCCCATATATATTTTGGAGGGGAGCTTGAAAGCTGCATTTAATGCCTACGTGAAACCCCTTTGGGAATAGTGTCTTCATCAATTACACAAAGACTTCATTGCCTACTCTTGGGGCTGACACTGCTAAAACTTTCAGGTTTCCTGATCTGGATTTGTTTCTGACGCATGCCACCATGTTGTTAATGAGGCATGTATGTACAATACATACAGGGCTTCAGCAGCTCTGTAAACTTCTGCTATGCCTCTCCAGTCTGTTTTATCATGATTTCCACTATAGCAAGATAACTTTTGCGATTCCCATGTATCTATTTTTGTGTTTGGACTCTTGTTAACTGAGCCTCTAACTTCCTCTACTAAGCTAGAATTTGCTCCTGTATTGATTTGTCCCAAATGTGAAGCTGCTCTTTAATTCCAAGAGAAGCTTTACTTCGCTGCTGATTCCAGCTTCCTTTACCCCAGTTATATTTTTCAGGAGGCTAGGGGCCTCATTTATGAAAAGTGTTGCATCGCTGGGGTAAACTAGCGATGCAACACTTTTCATTGCCCTCGCCGCAGTCCCACGCATCCGAAAAACCACCATGGGTGGCAGATCCTTCTCCTTCCTGGCTGCCAAGACCTGGAACTCACTCCCCACCCACCTTCGCCTTACTCAGAATCACATCTCCTTCAGAAAAGAACTGAAAACTTGGCTATTCGATAAACAATGAACCCCTCCCTCTAGCGCCTTGAGACCCTCTGGGTGAGTAGTGCGCTCTATAAATGCCTGAACTTGAACTTGAACTTCATTGTGCCGCCCGGGCGACACCATGAATGTGCAGTATTTACTGTATGACTCTCCATGTCACAAGGATTTACAGATACGTCAGTATTCCTGACGTATTTTTAGGCACAAAATTGTAGCATTGTTGGAGTGTGTCTGAAAACAGACGCAACTCCAGCAATGTGTCCCTGTGTCCCTCCTTACGATTGCTCCAAGGCATAAGGATTTGACGCAGTGGTGTCCTAGAAGTGGCGTAGTGAAATCTCATAGATTTCATTGCGCCACTACTACGAGCCTTTTTTGTGGGAGAATGCCCACCATGCATACATTATACCTGATGCAGATATAATGTAGCACCGGGGTTTACAAAGTGCCTGTCTAGATGCATCACTTTGTAAATATGGTGCAGTGTGTCGTGTTCTGCTCGTGCGCCGGGAGGTACATCATACACGGGACACAGTTTCATCTCATACTCCTTTATTTGCATTGCTCAGTACAGCGGGTTGGCATCTGGTCAGCTGCTGGTCAGCACGTCCGTCCCCGTCTACCTCCTAGCCATTGTGTGTCCCCTTCCTGTCCCCGTCACCGGATCTGGTGTCCGGTGACTTGGTCACTCTGCCTGAGGCCCCACAGGGTCCTAATGCTCTACTGTCCATTGCCCACACTGTCGGGTCACGACACCTCCCCCCTTGTTGCAAACAAAAGTTCGTGACACATTTACCATAGTCCTCATTCACAATTATATGGATGGGGGTGAACCAACGAGAGAGAGAGAGAGAGAGAGAGAGAGAGAGAGAGAGAGAGAGAGAGAGTACTTGTCATTCTACATTTCTTCATGAATCTAGTGTCTCCATCGCTTTCTTGTCCTCTATCTTCCACCGTCCATGTGGCTGCCGTTGTCGCTGCCATTTCTTCTTCCCCCGCCTTCTTTGTCCTTGAAATGCTATCTGTTTCTTGTTATTCGTTGTTGTTTGTCGGCAGCCGTTATCATCTATCCTTTCACTTTCGTCACCGCCAGTGACTCTTTTGGAACTTGTTGTCTTATCATCTATATTATTTCTGTCTCAACACCTTTTGTCCTGGCCCTGAGGTGCCTCTTGCCTTTATTTCCTTGGTGGCGCTTGTCCGCTCTGCTCATTGCATGTCTTTGTCCTTTCTTTTTTTTCTGCTCTTTCTCCTGCGGTATGTCTTTTCGTGTTGCTCCTTTTTACCCCTTTTTTCTAGGCTCTCCTTGTCCTTTTAGCCTTTTCTAGGCTCTCCTTGTCCTTTTCTCTTGTGTCCCTTTTGTGTCCTTTTTTCTTTTTCCTTCTTCTTCTTCTGTTATTCTCCTTTTCTTTTAGCCTTTTCTGGGCTCTCCTTGTCCTTTTAGCCTTTTCTAGGCTCTCCTTGTCCTTTTAGACTTTTCTAGGCTCTCCTTGTCCTTTTCTCTTGTGTCCCTTTTGTGTCCTTTTTTCTTCTTCTTCTTCTGTTATTCTCCTTTTCTTTTAGCCTTTTCTAGGCTCTCCTTGTCCTTTTAGCCTTTTCTAGGCTCTCCTTGTCCTTTTCTCTTGTGTCCCTTTTGTGTCCTTTTTCTTCTTCTTCTTCTGTTATTCTCCTTTTCTTTTAGCCTTTTCTGGGCTCTCCTTGTCCTTTTAGCCTTTTCTAGGCTCTCCTTGTCCTTTTAGCCTTTTCTAGGCTCTCCTTGTCCTTTTCTCTTGTGTCCCTTTTGTGTCCTTTTTTCTTCTTCTTCTTCTTCTTCTTCTGTTATTCTCCTTTTCTTTTAGCCTTTTCTAGGCTCTCCTTTTCTTTTTCCTGTTTCTTTGGTCCCTTCTTTCCTCGTTATTTTACTCCTCTTTCTTCTTTCTTCTTTTCTTTATTGCCTTGTAACTTCTCCTTTGCTCTTTCTTTGTCCTTGTGTAATCTTTGTCCTTTTGTTTCTCTTTGTTGTTCTGCTTTCTTTCCTTTTGTTTTCTTTCTTTTCTTTGTTGGGTCTCTTTTCTGTCTTTTATTTAGCCTTCTCTGGCTTCTTCCACTCTCTTGTTCTTCTTTCTTATATATGTATATATTCTTTCCTTCTTTCTCTTTCGCTATTTGTCCTTTTGTTATTCTCTGGTAATCTCTTTTCTTATTGCACCATCATCTTCCTTTGCCTTATTGCTCTTTTGCCTTTTATTTATCCTTTATTCTTCAATCAAGACATTCATTTCCTTTGTCTCCCTTTTCAGACCTTTTCCGTGCTTATCTTTCTTTTCTTCTTTGTCTACTTTTTCTTCCTGTCTTTTCTTCTTGCTCGCGTTCTCCTTAATTCACCTTGTCTTATGTTCTTCTTCTTCTTTGCCCTTTGCTTGGCTTTGAACTGGCTGCTCTCCTTTTTCCTATGACCTTTCCTTGAATGTCCCTTTTCCTTCCTTTGTTTTACTTTATTTCGCCTCTTCTGGGCTTTCTTAGTCCTTTTTCCTTGTATTTTCCTTTTTTTTTTTCTTGTGTGCACTTGTATTATTTCTTTGTCTTCTCTTCTTTGCTCTTTATTTTCTCTTTGTTATCTGTGCTTGTTCCCTTGACTTCCTTTTGTCCTTCTTAGACATCCTTTAGGGTCCTCTTCCGGTTCTTTTGTGTCCGATGTACCTCCTTGTTTTCCTTTTATTTTCTTTGTGTCCTTTCTCTTTCTTTGCGGCAATTGTGTTTGTTGCCTCTATATTTCTTTTGTCTCAGTTTGTTTTGTAATGTTCTTGTTGTTCTCTCTTCTTATTTCATTCTTTATTTTGTTGTATTTCTTGTTGCGGGGATCTTTCTCTGTCCTTGTCCCTTTTTATTTCTTTATTTCTCTTTGTTTGCTGTGTTTTACTTTTTGCCTGCCCTTAAAATGGTTGTCCTGTGGCTCCTATTGCTGTTTTCCTTTAATGTCCGACTTAAGATGGCCGCCCTTGTTCCCGCGAGAATTCGCGATCGAAATCTCGCTTCTCCTTACTCTAAGATGGCCGCCGCGTTGCCCTGTCGTTCCTATTGGCTGCATTTGCCTTTCCCTAAAATGGCCGCCGACATTTTCGCCTCTCGCGAGACTTCGCTCTTCAAGTTTCAAACGCGAGAGCTTCACGCTTCTTGCCCTGCATTGGCGCTTCTTCCCGGAGCTCCTTACCGCGCTGTGTCGTTTTCATAGGTGGACGCTGATCGGGGTGGGCTCCCGTGTAGCTCCTTGTTGTCGGCGATCTCTTCTTTCACACGACGCGATCCTCATGCGTGTGGGGTCGTCACCGTCCTTCGTCGCCAGTTGTCGTGTTCTGCTCGTGCGCCGGGAGGTACATCATACACGGGACACAGTTTCATCTCATACTCCTTTATTTGCATTGCTCATTACAGCGGGTTGGCATTTGGTCAGCTGCTGGTCAGCACGTCCGTCCCCGTCTACCTCCTAGCCATTGTGTGTCCCCTTCCTGTCCCCGTCACCGGATCTGGTGTCCGGTGACCTGGTCACTCTGCCTGAGGCCCCACAGGGTCCTAATGCCCTACTGTCCATTGCCCACACTGTCGGGTCACGACACAGTGTAGCATATAATATACGCCGCTGCAGCTTCACAAAAAGTGACGCATCGGTGGCTTAAAAGGCTCATAAATAAGGCCCTAGGTATTGGGCCTAAATAACTTCTTGCTAAATCTGCCTTTGTGTATTTGAGGTGGCATAGCCTTTTACCCAGACTTATATGGCCCACATACTTCACCACTAATCAAAGTTTAAGAGGGATATTAGACAGTCATAATTGAAAGCATCACTCTCCCAGACACAACAGTGGTTGCTACTGGGATCTGCAATGGTCACTATTCTCACAGTATGAACTTATAACCGTGCCTTCATGTCTTGATTTTTTGCCTCAGACAACTTAACTCTTTTGGGCCCAAAAAATCTTTCTTTTAAGATTAATGTTCTCTCATAGAAAAATGCCTGAGGTGAACAGTGAAGACATAGAGACATCTCTATAAGATTATACTTTGTATAATCCCCCACCTGAATGGAATTTGGAGTACCTTCAAATAGTAGTAATATGGACCTATCCACTCCACGTTATTGCTGATGCCATTTCATTCAGAAGAATGGTCCATGTCATCGACATTGGTACCACTGTGTCCCCAAAAAACTGCTTCCTCGCTGCCATAACCATACCACTTCCCAGCCTCCGGCACATGGTTCTAGCTTAATTGTGTCATATTGCCCTCTTGGGCTTGACACTGCCAGACAGTGGCTGGAAAAACAAAGTCAAGGAAGATGCAGGATGTATCAGGGACTTGGGTGAAAAAGTTTGAACTCCTAAACTGCTAATTCGCTCAAAGCAGCATTCATGTAGGCTGCGGTCACCGGGCATTGTTCTTTTCCACCTGGCCTGTTCCAGCCCACAACAGGATATGTAGCTTCCTATTGCTCAAAGGGAAGTCACATCAGCAGCCCTATTTCCATAGTACTAGGTGTGGTACTAGCCTAAGAGTAGGTTCATTGAAATCATCCCTCTGGGCTGGAGAACAGATATCCCTTTCTAAGCCCAGATGAAGTAAGTTCAGGTCACTGGCCCAGGGGAGGGCAGTTTTTATCATCCTTTAACAGCAAAGGCTGGAAGCGCAACCAAAAACAAAGTACCATCAAATTGTAAATATTCCTCCAATCTAAGCTGTCTTTATACTCAGGATATTCCTCCTGCTTCCAGGCTCTTTTCAGTGCAGGGAGTGGTGGTTGGCAACAAATGGTTAAAAGACTGGAGAATTGTGGAATTGTTGGTACTGCCAACTTGCCTTACTCCACAAGTTTTAAAAAGATTGTGTGCTTAGCGCTCAGTGATGCAGCATGTTTCTCGACTCCTTGATAGGCGCACGGCTGGATGTTCTCACGGCCTAAACTGCGCCAGTATTTCTCTATTTCTCTCTATGCCGTTACCTACAGGGGTGCTGCATGACATCCATGAAGCATGTGCAAGGATAGGCAATGGGTAAACTACAGATCCTGCACTGAAGATAGGATGTCAAACGTGAGGTTTTTCTATGCATTCCTTACTGACACCATGGCCCAGATAACTAACATTTTGAGCTAGGTATGCATCAGTTTTTTGGGGGACTTACTTTCGAGCGCAAACCGCGTTTTGCACTGGAAGGTTCCCTGTGGGTAATACAAAGCAGTGCAAAGTGCTGCTTTTTATTACTCTGCGTCATTTCATGGGTGTTACATGGGCATTCCTATGCAACCACCCATGGTTTTTGACGCAAAACCTTATCTACCCACAACAGTAGACAGGGTTTTGTGCCACAAAATAACGCCGCTTGAAAGCAGGCATTAAAAAGGACAAATGCTTTTATTTCGCCTTACTTTTCCCACTTTGCATGTGTGCTGCTCTGTACAGCACAAATCTGAAGTGGGACAAGTTTTATAGTTTATCTAGGCATTGTATTTTGTACCGGAAGGGCACCCTTCCAGTCCAAAACCTAAGCTAGGCTCCAGGAGACACATTTGCGCTATAGTGTTTGTGCATGACGCTCGGAAGCATAATTGTGTGCCAGGGAAAGTACAGGATAGTGCCATATCTTTGTAGGTGTAGTGTTTTTTTGCTCTCCCATAAAACGAAGCGCAGTGCAGTAACTTTGGCCATTTTGTTAATCTCGGCCCATGTTTTGGAAGAAAGAGGCACAACCAAGCCTTATGAAGTCCTCTTTCCAAGATGGCGGTCTGTCCAGAAATTGCTGCATAAGGTTCCCAATTGAAAATTAAATTGAGTATTCTTATTTGATGTCAGTTCCTGTTTGTATCAGACATAAAGGAGGCATTAAAGAGTAATCTTTAGCTCCCAATGCACTCACTTCCTTATTTTCCTGTCACATTTACTCCCATTTGCCTATATTTTGTTCTCAACTTCTACATTGCTTTTCTTTTGGGGCATAAATCTTAATTTTTTGTCAGGAGCTATAAGACTGCGTTGGATGTGTTTTTTCTTTCTGACTCTTACCCTCTTAAGGAGACACTTGACTGCATTAAGTGCAGGGTGTTATTGGGAAGAGTCGCCCTTTCCTCAGGAAATCAAAACGGAGACCTTCATAGTGTTCAGTACATAACAAATGGCCTGAGAGAAGTCAGATTGTCCCTGTCAAGATTGTACGGTCCCTAGACAAAGCCAAGCACAACCTAAAAGGGAGGTGACCCCAGGTATTTCTACCAAATAGATACTAGCATTGAACAAAATAGTTGCATTTTAATGCAGCTTACTAAGATGTACTGGGTCTCTGGAACTGATACTAGTGCCATGCAAAGTGTCGCATTCACAAGAAGAACAAAGACACCCTATGTGCGCTTTGCATTGTACACAACACTCTTGGTCGTGGATGTACGTTGTTACAATGCATGCTTTTATACGCATGCCTTTACAACGCAGGTTTTTCAACGCAAGTCGTTATAACGACTTGCGTTGGGGGTGCTGGATAGTGAATAGTTTAATTTACTATTCCAACTCCAGTCCCCGTGGATAGTAGGGAAGGTGTTGGATAGTAAATTAAACTATTACCTATCCTAGAGCGCCCTCCAGCGCAATTCGTTGTAATGACTTGCGTTGAAAAACCTGCGTTGTAAAGGCACTGCGTGGTAAAAGTTGCGTCGTAAAGGATGTTTCCCGGCACAGGGTGGCAAACGTAAGGAGACTGGAGGGAAGTTCGATGTGAGAGGTGGTAAGACTTCAACAGTACAGGAAAATTGTCTTTACAGTCCATTGTATTCATTACTTGAATGGAGGGTACAGTAGACCTCCAGTAGTGCGTGGCACAATCTGAGCTACCCCTGCTATAAAGAGCCTATTACACTGCAGAAGGACTTCACCATAAATGTGGAGCACCCCGTGTCAATACATTGATTGTCAAGTCCACTGCTGAAAGGCACAGGCAGTACATCAAATGTCAAACACAATCAAGGTGATGCTTTTTTCCTTACTATGAAAGGACTTTTGACCCTAAACCTAGATACTTCATGCAACACCAGGACTTTGTCACAAGTTGAAAACAAAACAGTGATAAACCCTCTACAGCAGATCGAATTCCTTGATTTTATGCTGACTATTTCGTAAGTGATGCTCGAGATTCTATTAAAAGAATATCTTCAAATATAAAAAAGATTTGTGTGAAAATGGGAATAAACATGATCTTGCTCTGTGACTTACCAAGGATAGTGGGCCTATTGCCTTGCTTCTTTAGGGTGATATTTGAGTGGCCATTCATTAGAAGGAAATACAAAGGCGTATGATCCATCACCTGTGGCAGGGTTTGGTAGACATCGAATAAATACCACAGGCAGACCCCCATTAGTGGTTTTACCTTACAGAGTTTACAGAGACTTGATGATGGAACTATCTTCAGAACTTTCCTAGTTCTTTTCACAGATTAGGATGGGAGAAAACTGGGTTTAAGAGAATGGTGGGGGATTTAACAACTGAAGACAACATGTCACTGAAGAAAATAGACATTGAGATTAACTGTCTAGAATTGCTGGTTCTGTAACATCTGTGGGAAAATTCGGTTTTCACTATAGCTAATACTGATTGTTTGCCTTTTTTTAAATATGCTTGTGCTGAGAGGTATCCCCCAAACCAGCTATGAATGAAATAAAGCATAGAGCAATATTTGTGTAGCATGCTTGGAATTTATTAGGAAACTATTGTTTATTGGTGGCCAGAGCTTGACAAATGTAGATAGATACATAAGATTGTCAATTCTCTTGCTACTCCTTCTTTCTGCAGTACCCTACCACTCTCCTTTGTAATGCCTTTCCCAGTATTGTCATGATAAAGTAGTTATTGTCTATTGTTGAATGAATAAATGAATGAAAATATTTGTAGAGCACATTACTGCCGAGGCGTCTTGGCGCTAGAGAAAATAAACAGACCACAATGCTTACAAGGGTAAACGTTAAATACAAAGCCAGGTTTTAATTTCTTTCCGGAACTGCATTCTGTTAGTTACTATTCTCAGATGACCGGGAATTGAGTTCCATAACCTAGCTGCAAGAAAGGAGAAGCGTTTCCCTCCCCATCTAGCTTTCTTTATCTTGGGAAGTTTGAAAAACCCAAGAGTGGCTGACCTTGGATCACGCATTGGTGTATAGCAGGAAAACAGGTCTCTGTCTCTCCTCTGAGTCCCATGGCCTGTCTGCCTGTTCCACCTATCCCTGAAAGCCCCTGTCTACCTTGCTTTTACCTTTTTTAACTTGAGACAACATTGCACTCTTTATCTACCACAAAATCAAGTTTCTCCCTTGACTTTGCAATTTGTCTTTCTCCAGTTCTACACTTGTGTGGGTTGGCCAAGGGCCTGCGACTGGGGAGGGCCAAAAACATAGGGATTGAGGGGATAGCACAGCAATCTCTAAGCACTATATATTTTTATAGGTTTTTAGACAATTCTGCATTAGACACCCGCACAAGTGAGGTATAATTTTTATCGAGAGACCAAGGGGAACACTGGGTGGTAGGACATGTGTGCCGGCAAGGTGATCCCATGCAGCAATGTAAGGAACATTTTAATCCTTGAGGTTTGCATGGGTTTCTGGGTGTCTCCTTTTCAGAAATGTGTGGGTTTGGTAGGTTTCCCTAGATGCCAGCTGAACCTGGGACAAAAACACAGGTGCCTCCCTAGCAAAACCAGGTAATTTTGTGATAGATAATGTTGATGTCTCCACAATACGGTTTGGGCTGTTGCATGTCGTGGGTACTTGGCCCACCCACACAAGTGAGGTACCATTTCTATTGTGAGACCTGGGGGAATGCTGGGTGGTAGGGAATTTGTGTCAGCCGGGTGATCTCACACCTTTTCCACACAGAAATGTAAGAAAAATCTGATTTTTAAGATAAATTTGAGGTATGCAGGGGATTCTGGGTAGAAAAACGTTGGGGATCTACGCAAGTCACACCTCCCTGGTGTCTATTTTTCAGAAATGTCTGGGATTGGTAGGTTTCCCTGGATGGCCGCTGAGCACAGGATCAAAAATGCAGGTGACCCCATAAAAACAATGTCATTTTGTAATCTGTAATTTTGAAGTCTCCACAGTCCATTTTGGGCTCTTTCTCAGTCTCAGGAGACTTGGGGTAATACTGGATTGGTGATTGTTTGTGGCTCCCCTTAAATTCCAGAACTTTCCATCACAGAAGGATGTATGACGTTACCACGCATGCTTTTACCACGCATGCTGTTACAACGCAAACCTTTACAACGCATAGCGCTTTGGAGTGCTGGATAGTGAATAGTTTAATTTACTATTCCAACTCCAGTCCCCGTGGACACTAGGGAAGGTGTTGGATAGTAAATTAAATCTATTCCCTATCCTAGAGCGCCCCCCAGCACAATGCGTTGTAATGGTTTTCGTTGTAAAACCTGCGTTGTAAAAGCACTGCGTTGTAAAAGTTTCGTTGTAAAGGACGTTTCCCATCACAGAAATGTGTGGAAATTTTGTTTTTTTTTCTCAAAGTTTGAGGATTGCAAGAGATTCTGGGTAACAGAACCTGGTGAGGGGCATACAAGTCACCCCATTCTGGTTTCCCCTGGGTGTATAGTTTTCAAAATGTACAGGTTTTCTAGGTTTCCCTAGGTGCCAGCTGAGCTAGGGTCCAAAATCCACAGCTAGGCACATTGCAAAAAAAGGGTCAGTTTTCAGTGAGTAAACACAGAATAGAAGAAAAAGAGTTATTGCCAATTGACTTTCTTTGCATTTCTGTCTTCCAAATGTAAGACAATGCGTAAAAAAATAAGTCATTTTGAAAAATGTCCTCTAAATCACATACTTTAATTCGTATCCACATCTTTAGAGATGTGCAAATATCCAATGCTTCTAAACTCTATATTTTGTTTGTTACCATTTTGGAAATATATTGGTTTCTTGATGCCTACAAAATGAAAAACCATTGCAAAACGCAGCTCTGTTATTTGCTCTGGGTTCCTCGGGTTCTTGGTGAACCTACAAGTCCTATATATCATCGCAACCAGAAGGGTCCAGCGGACATAATGGTATATTGCTTGAAAAAAACTGCCATACTTAGAAGTTACAATTGAAACATTGACAGAAATGGCTGTTTTTTTCAACTCAATTTCAATATTTTGTACTAGCTGTACCCGGCCAGTCGTTGCTGTGGCTCAGTCTGGTTAAATGGAAGAGAAAGAAAAGAGTAAGCGCACATTTCTAATATGTTTAATTTCACAAAGCTTTTGGGTATACAAAATGTTTTTGTGACTATTGTCTGTATACGTCCCTTGTAGATGTTGTGCAGCAAGCAAATTGATAGGGTCTGTTCGGCCTTTCGATTAAAAACACGCGCGTATTGTACACGCGCGTATTCTAATCCAACGTTGTGTATATATAAACACGCGCTAATGTTGCAAAGTGAACCAACTCCTCCCCATTCCCTCCACTCACTTCCCGGTCTGCCATCCTGACACCAACTGTTCATCCTAATATATATAGACTATTGTCTCTATGCGTCCTTTCTTAATGTTGCAAAGTGAACCAACTCCTCCCCCCTCCTTCCACCCACTTCCCGGTCTACCATCCTGACACCAACTGTCCATCCTAAGATATGTAGACTAATGTCTCTATGCGTCCCTTGTATTTGTTGCGCAGCAACCAAATCGATATGGTCTGTTCAGCCTTTCGATTAAAAACACGCACGTATTGGACACGCGCGTTTTCAAATCCAACGTTGTGTATATATAAACACGCGCTAATGTTGCAAAGTGGACCAACTCCTCCCCCCTCCATCCACCCACTTCCCGTTCAGCTATCCTGACACCAACTGTCCATCCTAATATATGTAGACTATTGTCTCTATGCGTCCTTTCTTAATTTTGCAAAGTGAACCAACTCCTTCCCCCTCCCTCCACCCACTTCCCAGTCTGCCATCCTGACACCAACTGTCCATCCTAATATATGTAGACTATTGTCTCTATGCGTCCATTGTAGTTGTTGCGCAGCAACCCAATCGATATGGGCTGTTCGGTCTTTCGATTAAAAAACATGCGCGTATTGGACATGCACGTATTCGAATCCAACGTTGTATATATATAAACACGCGCTTAATCTAATCCAACATTGTGTCAAAATTTCAACGCAATCGGTGAAGAACTTTCGGAGATTTAAGATTTTGAACAAACGAACATTGACATTTTTATGTGTCTGTTTGGGCTTTCGATTAAAAACACGCGCGGATTCGACACGCGCGTATTCGAATCCAACGTTGTGTATATAAAAACACGTGCGTATTCGAATCCAACTTTGTGTCAAAATTTCAAAGCAATCGGTGAAGAACTTTCGTAGATTTACCATTTTGAACAAACGAACATTTACATTTTTATTTATTTTCAACTTTTAGTTTCTATAAAAACAAACCTTAAAGGATCTACACAAATGACCCCTTGCAGAATTTATAATTTTGCCTACTTTTCAGAAATGTACACTTTTCTGGGATCCAATATTGATTACACACCCATTTCTACCACTTACCGAAGGAGGTTGAAAGCACAAAAAAGTAGGAAAAATAGGCTATGTTCCAGTAAAATACCAAAACTGTGTAGAAATATCTGGTTTTTCTGACAAAAGTCTGCCTGTTCCTGAAAGCTGGAAAGATGGTGATTGTAGCACCACAAACCCTTTGTTGATACTTTTTGCAGATCAAAAACCAGACACTTTCTTCTGCAGCACTTTCCCCCCATTTTTCTTGAAAAAACCCAAACATTTTCTGTATCTTGGCCAATTTCTCGGTCCCCTCCAGGCAAATCCACAAACCATGGGTACCTTTAGAATCCTCAAGATGTTGGAAGAAAAGGATGTAAATTTGCTGTGGATACCTTATGTGGACAAAAAGTTACAGGGGCCTAAACGCAAACTATCCCTCATAGCCAAAAAAAAGCCTAGCAGCGAAGTGATTCATGGCTCGCTAACAAGGACAATGCCATTGGTGAACTAAGAGGCAAATCAACAGTAATGTAACCCTATACGTGGCCCAGATTCTTATTATAGATGAAGCAACATTACAGTCTAATAAATCAAACATAGAAGGTGCTTGAACAGTGCACATTCTGAACTCAGCAATTTAAAATTGCTCTTAAATGTCAGAGTAAAGAAAAAGGAGACTGTGAAATATAATGTTCACCTGGGATCAAACAATTGTGACCACAAGAGAAGCTGATATTAATTCCAAGGTATCTGGTTTCGCATTTTGAAATTCAGCCACCAGATGTCTATTTCTGTCCCTCACTCGCTCCTGTTTTACAACAAAGACCTCTGTTTTGTCTTTTATTCCTGGCAGACGATGAGAAAAACCAACACAAAAATTGCAGACCCAACTTAGGGCCATGAGATCCAACAACCAGGCCATAAATGCATTTATTTGGGGGGTGTCACACCCCAAACACGTCACTGAGGCCAACTTGTTGGCAAATCGCTCAGTTTGGTTAATGGGGAATGGTAACCAAAGCTGGTGATTGGAGCCAGGACAGAATGAGACAAAAAAAATCAGCGGTCACATGCTTAATGTGGAAATAAAACGACCTCTGGAAAGAATTGATTATTTCCCATGAAATGTTTAACAAGCATTTACAATGCAACGGTATCGCCTTCGGAAAAGTTAGAGCTATTGGCATTGTAAATGACAAACTTTTTATTTATGTGTTGGTTTTGAAAACAGATAAATAAATGGCATTGTCATTTACAATGCCAATAGCTTACTCTGTCGCAAATGCGAGACGTATTGCATTTGCACACACACACCAACACAAGAGCCCCACACACACACAAGAGCCCCCCACACACAGACACAAGAGGCCCACACACACCACACAAGAGCCCCCCACACACACCACACAAGAGCCCCCCACACACACCACACAACTGCCCTACACACACACACACGCAAGAGCCCCCCCCACACACACACGCAAGTGCCCCACACACACATACAAGAGCCCCACACACACACGCAAGAGCCCCCCACACACACGCAAGAGCCCCCCTGTATTTTTATGTATTCAAGCAGGATCCATGCCAAATCTGAAAAGTCCAATTTCCGTTCAATTTAAATTATTTTCTGGCTTGGAAATTATGAATTAAAAACGATAAATTGACATTTTAACTCAAAAACTCCACAATTTAAATCCTTTACAGTGTTGACCAGTGTAACTTTCTAGTTTGCTCTAAAATGTTCAACTTGCAACTAAAGAAAACCAAAGTTACTTCTGTCAGTGATACTGGGAAAGCAGGTGACTCCAACCAGTCGATCACGATCTACCACTAGCTCATAGACACCTTAGGAATTGCTCACAGCCTTGAGTTCATTTGTAAATAAATATAGGGTCAAATTGTACTTTTAAACTTAAGGGTAGGTTGTGTTTATTTTACATTACTACCTTCAGGCTGCAGACAGAAAGGTCTGATGATGAGCAGTGCTGGAGACATATTTATGACCCAGGGCACAGAGGTGATGAACTGAATCACTGAAGTATTTAAATCTTAAATAAAAGTCCTTGTCAACTCAGGAGAAAATAACAATGAAAAGTTAACTTAATATTAAATTAACTCTTCATTTTAATTTTATCCCATTTCAAAGTGTTGCAAATGGGAGACATTAAAAGTGGATACAAATATTTCTATGAAACATTGAGACAATGTTTTACTGCACTTTCAATTTAGCCAATTACATCTTAATATTTCAGGATGCATGTTTCTTCACTTTAAATACATTCTATTTAAACAAATGGCTGTATTTATCTGTTATAAATGCGGCACCATGTCTGCAGGCTGCTGTGTGCAAGAGTCTACTGTTTGTAAATGTAACACTTCGAAATGGAAGAAAATGTAATTGATGAGTTTATAGAACCAATATAAACAGGTTAACTCTTCCCTTATTGTGGTGTGAAAAAAAGTTTATTTTATGATCGGTGTAGCCAAGAAAACTATTTGCATGCATCAGGAGAGGATGAAAGAGGGACTCTCTTGCACAAATTATTTTAACTAAAAACTGACAGATTATAAATCTATACACGGATATCAAAATCACCTTAGGCCTTCAATAAGTTAACAAGATCGCTACTGAGAGCTGGGTAAATTAAAAGAAATAAAAACAGTATGCCCAAGATCTTGCTTGCTAGTCACCCTTTACCCACAGAATTCTGCACAACTTCCCTTGGTAAGAATCGACAAACTTGACTAAGTTGTGATGTCTTTCATAGGGTTGAGTGTATCAATTGAGGACTAGCTTTGTCGATCTAATTTAATGCGGCACCAAATAGAAGTGCACATTTCCAATGTGTGGCGTGGTGTAAGGCAAGGCAGGATTTTGTAGATAGCTGTTCAGTGAGCCATCTAGCTAATAGAGTCTCTCGATGGCTGCCTATAAAGCAGACACCATTTCGAATACAATGGTCTTTGTAGAACATGGAAAGGGACCAAGTGGGGTTCTATACTGCCTGACATAAAAGGAGCAAACAGCTGGGTAAAAGTAAGGCTCAACAAACTTGACTGTACTGCAAGGACATTCACGGATTTACACGTATCATCTTTGGTCTCAGAGTGACAGGGTACCTTAAGGAGACATTAAAAACGTGAAAAACATCCACTTTGGGGCAGTGGACTGAGTCAAATTGGTAATTGGAGAATAATATGTGAACCAATGTGGTAAGTCAAGGCCATCTGAATACTAAGGTCACTGGCGAACAAGTAGAAGTGTGTAACCACTAAAGGAGAGTGAGAGGATGAAAAATATAAGCACAGCCTCTTTATCCAGAAAACTCACAACACAAAACGTGCTTAGGATGACAAGGGAGGAAAATTGATAGTTTAGCTATCTGCTTCGCTAACAGAAGCCACTTTTATTTTGGTTTTCGGGACTATTTTTTGTGCCTGTCCGACGCTGGCGACAGCCACTTTCCATAACAAAACAAACATTGCAACCCTATGCGGCTAGGGGTAGCAGAAGGTGACGCACAGGATCAGCCTTTTGCACAAGCAGAAAAATCTGTTAAGTCTTGCAGTATAAATTTAAAGCATAAGCTCGCTGTTACAGTTCGATAGTTGTGTCTGTAAGTTAACCAGGAGAAGCGCGCTGTCTATCACGTGAACGTGAACAGAGAGGAGCGCTTAACACCGGAACCCCTCAAGCCTTCTTTGTCAGACGACTGACATCCACCATAACATTCTGCTGTTGATATTTTTGCAGCGTTCCCTAAACTGATCAGTTTGCTTGGCACAGACATAAGCATACGCTTGCTGCTGCTGGTTTAGAAGCTGTTCTCATCACTGCACTGCGACCTGTCGGCGTTAATTAAGAGTCAATGTAGGTGATGAATACTCACTCAGCTCATATGAGTGAGCACTTCCCTTTAATTGAGGCGATCACAGTTTTTGTTACTATTCGTCCTAAAGAAAATCGAGCACCAGCTGCTGAAATATTACACAAAATAGCATCCCACGCTGGACTCGCAAAAAAACATGGCATTGATCAAACTAGAACCTAGACACTAAAAATTGAATTTTAAGAATCTTTGTGCAATGATATATGCTCATACCAGTTCGTACCAAGTGACATGAAAGGGCCAGCTTTGATGCAATGACGTGGACTTAAAAACCTAATAACGTAGAACCTTGGTCACTATAAAGCGCTCTGACATCGTCTTTGTATTCTGTCAGCGCTACACAAAAATCAGAAATCGAGAAACTGTAGAATGAAGTGTCGAATCTGGATGATTTAAACCTCAGAGGCTTCACTAATATATTTATATTAAAAACAACAACCAACATCGAAGCTCGACAGTTACACTGTAAACAACACGAGGTTATCGGGTACACTTGTATCGCATGTACTGCCTGAGCAACAGGTGGCCTCTGCAAATTTAAAGGGGTCGTGAATGAACACAACGCGCCGCCCTGGTGAGATATAATCACCATGTTTGAAACAACAACAAGGATTTGCATGGAAATCCCGCTGTTCACTGAGGCAATAAATCAGATCTCTCTTTGCAGTGCTGTCAGACTGTCCTTGTTCTGTCGGCTCATCAGATTTTCCCTACCCTCCTCTGTTAGGACATTTCGGACCTCTTTCTTTCAGGATACGGTAAAAATAAAGCACACTCACCAGAGTCGTAAGTCCCCACTTCCTCCTCCTCCCCGAGGGAGTGCCCTGTGTAAGTTGCAGTTGCCTTGCGGCAGGGCTATGGCTGTCTTAAGACGTGGCCACGCCCCTGCTGCAGCAGTCATTGAACACAGAGGGGGGCGGGTGTCGCACAGTGACACACCCAGAGGACGCCGAGCGAAAGCAGTTTATTCCTATAGAAACAGCATAGCAGGACAGTGCCTTCTGCGAAACAAAGCAAACCGGGGAAAGGACAACAACTGGTCCTCACGTCCCTCCTTGAAAAACAAGTCAGGTCCCGGGACGGCAGCCAATCACAGCGCGGCCCGGGAAATGACGTCACGGGGGTGTCCCGGGCCGGCAGCCAATCACAGCGCGGCCCGGGGAATGACGTCACGGGGGTGTCCCGGGCCGGCAGCCAATCACAGCACTGCCCGGGACACACGGCATCAAGGGGCGGGACTTAAAAAAAGAGTCAGAAACGCCCACGATTCGCGTTCTGACCGGGAGAAAGTGATTGACACTGATGTCTTCCAATGGCTAGCCTCCATTTATGGAGCTAGCCAATGGAAGACAGAGGCGGGACCAAAGCCCCATATGTAGGACATAAGATTTCGCCCTGGGCGGAGCACTGCTTACGCAGTGCTACGGCCAGGGCGAAACCTAAAAACGAGCGCTAATCATGTTTTTCACGTTTTGCCATTTATCTGCAGAGTAGTTTGCTCAACACTTTTGGTTGGTGATAACATTCACCGTATATCCGCTCTTTAGTCCCAAATACCAGTCGCATGGTACTGGTTGGGTGAAAACTATACATGGGTAATTAATGCAGCTATGTGGTAACACCCTCCCAGTACCCTTCAATTATGTGCTAAACCCCAAGGAATGAGGATTAACTGTGTCGATCTGAATTTTCTGAGCAGTATTCTGCAAAGTATTCCTCTTCCATGGGGTTTAATGCACACTTTTTTCACCTCACCCGGCTTGCTGGAGATAAATATATGGGGCAGGGTGGAGAGGGAAATGGGGGAGGGAAGGAACATTTTTTGCCTTTCATGGACAAGAGCATCACCTGCACCCTGACTCCTTGACTGTGGGTTGTGTGGGGTATGCTGAACTGCTCTGGCCACAATGCAGCCAATCCAAAAGCCATTTTAAAGGACATATTTTTGGGCCAGTAAAATCCGATCTAATGTTCCAGTCATGATTGGAAGGCCAGAATTCCACATTGGAATTCTACTCCACCCACCTGACTCCTAATCGGGTCCTATGTGGCATTTCTTACTATTGCTTTTCATCAGAAATACATAGAATGTGATAAATGTGTGTTTTTGTAATATAGTTATGAAACGTGAGACTGCGAATCTAAGAGACAAATCAGGGTGTCATATGTGAGGCAAATCAGGGTGTCCTATGTACCCTATATGTGGGCAAGACCCTTATTATACATGGAGCAAAAGTGTAGCCTGTTAAATCAAATGCTGAACTCACACATTTGAATGCGCCCTCATATGTAATAAAGAAGGAGAATTCGACTCCGTTAAGTGAAATATTTGCCTGGGATCACACAATTTGAGACAAGTTTATGGGTCAAGTGCATTACAGTTAGGCGAAAGACATTTTAGTAGTGGAAAGTGGGCAATTTAAAATAAAATAATCAGGAGAAAGTATTTCTCCCATTGACTTCTATTGAGGATCAAGCCTTAATCAGGTCTGTTGTCATGTATGGGACTTGCAAGTGTGCTGCTGCAAGGTCGGATATCAGAAATAATGAACAAACGTTTTTTGTTCTTGCCAGTCTGGAGCATGGAGAAAGTGCTATAGCAGCCAAGCAAAGATAGTGTGACAAAAATGTTGTGGACTGGCCTGCGGGAGCAGGTTACTGGCAGTACAGACAATGGAAAAATCACACACTGACTGGATTATCTTGCACCCGGACACCACTGTGTGACCGCTCACCCTCATAGCAAGAGTACCCAGGAACCACACCCAATGAGTTCAGTTCATGGGTTGACTTAGCAGTGAAGTATTAACTAGTGCTACACAACTCGCTGTCAGTTTAATCACTGGACAAATGCATCTGGTATTTTATCCTACATAAGGTATCTCTTACACGCAAGCACAGCTTGTAAAATTTGAAACTTTGAACCAAAGGTTAGTGACCTTTTTCAGAGGTTATACAGCCGATTAAATGCCTTCTTAGAGCTTCTCATTGCTCAAAAGCGGATATTTGCGACTATACATACACTTCATTGTTTCGTTTTACTGGTCAGTGTCACTTTAAGTAAAACACATGTGGCAGTGGAATATCATCATAAGCACACTGAAAGTATGGAGATGTCACACATAAGCAACCTATCACTGAACAGCTTTGTGGATCTCCCACCCACTGTCATGATAAACCAATAAAACCAAGGGCCATATTATCAAGAACAGGCGATACAATTATCGCCGCTTTATCGGCAGGAAACTGCCGCTAAAGCGGCGATAATGGGCTTGATAATATGTCCTTGTGAATTCCCATAGCAGCACAGTTTCTGGTGTTACCCTGGCTGCTATGGGAATTCACAAGGGCATATTATCAAGCCCATTATCGCCGCTTTAGCGGCAGTTTCCTGCCGATAAAGCGGCGATAATTGTATCGCCTGTTCTTGATAATATGCCCCAAGACCTTTCTGGCAGAGATTTACAGTGAAAGTAGGTTTAAAATGCACCGTACCTGCAATATTGTCCTTTCATTCGACAAATTTCATCTGAGCCTGATCCACGTTGTGCCTGAGGGTTGATGAGGACATGGAACCGAGGGGTTAGAGTCGAACTGACCCTGAAGAGCTTCCGATCGGTGTGATTCTTTCAATGTGACCTGTTAGAAGCTGTCCGTGCTCTGCACACTATTTGCATGCAGAAAGCTTCTCCGCAGTCAGTGGAAACTCCCCGCCTTTTTGAAAATTCTTGGAAGAGATCTGCGCTTTCATTTTCAACCTGACTGTGTTTTGTTTATTTACTGTGCCATTTCAGAGAATGGGTCGACTGCTTTTGAATATAAATCTAGAAATCACTTGGATTTTCTAGCTATTCGATGATCAGACAATAATTTTTAACCGTAAATGTGACATCTTTGAATACATGTGATACAGTAGGGAACACTGTTAAACTTATAAATGACTCATTAACCGATTGTGACACATTTTAAAAGAAATTATGTTAAGGTACACATTAGAGAAAAACCTGAGAAAATCACAAGAAATATTAATTACTGCTTCCAGAAATATTAGTTACTGCATTGTAAAAACACGCAGAAGAGTGTAGACTAGATAACATTATTCATTTTAATAACGAAGGTTGATGTTTTATTAAATTGTACTTGCACTCTTTTACTGCGTAATAGTAATGTGAAAGTGATGACACCCGTTATGGAGATTTTATCAACTATCCTCGTTAAATAATGATGTATGCGAAGGAATGATGACAACTAATGTATCTAGAGGCATGTTAAGTGCTAATGGAGAATTTAATTTTAAAATTCTATATTTGCTCTTGTTAAAATGTGCACCAAGAGAGAAAAGAGAAAATTGTGCTGCACACTCCTAGTTAACTCGAAAAATCATTTTCACAGAATGATCTTCATATATGTACTAATTATGTAATTCACCTAAAACGACATTAGTTATTGGGAAATTGAAATAAATGTGTACTTTGGTACTCTGAAAATGCAGTATTATGCTATAGTTACAAATGCTATTTACAATTAAATTAACCTGCTTCCTAAGTGCAAATCAGCTGAAAACAATATTTGAATGTCATATTTGTCAATGAAAATGTATATTTAAATACTTTATATTCTCGCTTTTCATTACCCTGAATTATATGTAGGCCTGCCTGCTTGCACGTATTTTTCCTTTGTTGCTCAACTTCGTTCTCGTGGGTACGTGTCCTAAAATTACAAAGTGAATTAAAATTATGTTCCCACTCGCATACCAGGAGTATTTGACATCATTTCTGTTACTTTGGGAACGTCTGCCTGAATAACTGTCTCTTTCGCTCATGTGCCTTTGCTAAAGGATCTTTGTTTAAGAGTATACACCTTGGTCTGACAGTTTCCATATTCTGCACCGTCTATATTCCTACCATATGTGTCTTCTTTATGCCTGAACAATCGACTGATTGGTCTGACAAATTGAGGTGACCAAGGAGGTGTCGCCCTGGAACTTGCGGATTATAATATACATTGATTTGATGGAAAACAAGATTTAACTCTCATCTACCTTTCCTGGGAGAACTTTCGATCTTGCGGACGTCCTTGCTGATCTATTTCTTAGATCCAGACTTGCCTTTGCGGATTCCGGACTGACACGTACACTGTGTGCCCCTTGGTGGTCTCTTCCCTCATGCAAGACTGCTTTGAACTGGCTTAATTCATGTCCCTTCCTGAGCTTTCCAGAGCTTTGGTCATGTTATGGCAAACTTGATGTTGTTGTTCTGTATAGCTTTAACTGAAGTACTGGTTTGTATGATATTAGCCCGACTAAATTTCTTTAGGAGATATGGTCTGCCAGTCCTAATAGTATATTTGGACAGTGTAGTTTTGAGAATCATATACATGAATCTGATTATCAGTTTGTGGAGCAACTATTCAATTTCTGGATCGCTGGTTGAACCTCTTCTTGTCCGACCCCTCTCGGCTCGAAGCAAGGTCCATCGGATGACCAAGATAGTGGTTGATAACCTGATGATCGAAAAGGGCCCAAACCGCTGCAACTGTAAAGTCTGGTAGCGTGTCAGATGCATTTCTGCCCAATGAAGATAGGATAAGAGGGAGTTTCTACTGAGATCGATATTTTGAAATCCCTGTAAACAAAAAATTTGCCTATATCAGTCCAAATCTAAAGCTCCATGTTCAGTTGACAGGTTGCCAGTGCTGGAGGACTGCGGCAAAGAAGGTTTACAGCAAGTGGCGTGAGTATCAATAGGATTGCAAGTTACAAATGCTTACTCTTAGAGTGCAGTTTAGTGAATTGGGTGTGTGAGTTTATGCGAAGTGGTTAGAGTCCATGGTTGGGTGTTGCACTTTATGCAAAGAAATTGATGTTGTTATCAGGTCCGACGTGGCCCAAGACCCCGGGATAGATATATATACCTACGGATGGTCTCAGTGGGGCATACGCTGAGTAAGTTGTCTGCTGTGTTTTGATGGTGTTGTTTGTGAGATGTTGTCAACAGTGCCACTAAGAGAAGTGAACTTTCTTTTTTGAAATTGAAGGATATGGTCATTATAGGTGCTCTCAAAATTCAAATTCAAAATACTTTATTCGGTTAATTGACAGTAACCATAAAAGCAAACAGCATGAAATTTCATTTACATAGAAGTATTACGTATAATTATCATGTAAAACAATATTCCATAAAAAGAGACATTTAAAAATCATCCATACAAATTGAATTCCGCAATATAAATACTTGTTTTAAAAATTCGGAGACTGTCGCAACAGTTAAAACTGTATCTAATCTCTGTAGTTCTAAAAACGCTGGGCGACATCGATTTAAATTCATTTCCTTAAGGATAGGGATCATAAGTTTCCTACGAGGCAATTTATAAAATGTACAGAAAAATAATACATGGATATCAGACTGGGCTGAAGAATCATCACATGGGCACATAATTAAATCATGGGACCAAGAATTCATTACAGAGAAAGTCAAGAGTCTAAAAACAATGTTTAATCTAAAACGCGTCAGGACAAACCTCTCATAATTAGTCATGTATAAGGTTAAATATGGCTGTAGTTTGTCCCTGGACGATATCATTTGATGTAGAGGAACCGTCTTTTTCTTTACTTCCTCTTTTACTCTTTTCTCCTGTAGATATTCCATACAGAGTTTTTTGAGTAATTTTCTGGGTATATTAACCATTGTGAGTGGATCGTCATAATATTGGTGGCAATCAATTTCAACTAGGAAAGATTTAACATAGTCAAGCCACTTGATCCTACTCACTTTTTCTAGTTTTAAAACATCCCAAAAAATAGCGCGGTTTAGGACACACTCATTTGTTGTCCATACCCTATGCCACAGAAGGATGGGCTAAATTCTAATTGTGTCTGTGATATGCGGCTGACCGAGTTCTGCATGACAAATATAGGTCGAGACACTCTCAGGAAGAGTTAAAATGTGTCTCAAAAACATATTTTTCGGCCATTTGGATTGGTTTTATGCTGGCATATCCCCAGAGACCTGATCCGTAAAGTACAACTGATATACAAGTAGCATTATAAATAGTAAAAATTTCCCTTATCGTTTTTCCCCCATTTTTTCAATAACATTTTTTAGAGTCATTATTGTTTTTGAGAACAAAAGTGTTCTCGCTTTTACGGCACTTTCCCATGTGCCAGTCTCATGGAACAGGATGCCTAAATAGGGAAAGGTAGGGGTAGAATCCAAGGGAGTATTATTTATATAAATCTTTTTTCTTCTTTGCTTACCCCCTGTACCACAGTTCATGGAGAACGTTTTTGTACAATTAATTTTTAGATCCAGGTTTGACATAAAGTTGTTAAAAGATGTTGTGAGAATCTGTAGAGCCAGGGGCGTCTGTGCCATTAATACCCCATCATCTGCATACAAGAGTGCAGGGACAGATCTCTTACCAACCATGGCCATATCCCTGCACTCCTGCAGCAGATGCTGCTCAAGGCCATTTATGTAGATCAAAAATAGAAAAGGGGCCAGGACGCACCCTTGTCGTACCCCACCGCCTATGCCAAACGATCTTGTGCATTCTCCACCCTTCCCATAACGGACAGATGCTGTGGCTCCTGAGTATAGTTCCCTTAAAAAGTAAATAATAATTTCTTCCACCCCTAGCCTTTCTAATAATGCCCAGAGTTTACTATGGGACACACAATCAAATGCCGATGTAAGATCGACAAACGTAAAATATAAACGTTCCCCCTTAACCCTAGTATATTTTTGATGCAAAATAAATAAATTTAAGCCTTGTTCGACTGTACCTATTCCCTTCTGAAAGCCATATTGTAGGTCACTTATTATCCCATTTTCTTCTGCCCAGTTTTGAAGTCTCGCTAAAATGACTCTGCCGAGGATCTTTATGGACGAATCCAAAAGGGAGATGGGTCGATAGCATGCACAGTTTTGCCTATCTCCCTTCTTAAATATTGGCACAATTACCGAGGTGAACCAGGAGGCATTTAGTCCCCTCACAAGAGCGGCATTAAAAAGCTGTACCAACATAGGCCCCCAAATCTCACTATTTTCTTTAAACAGGTCTGCTGGGATCCCATCTGGGCCTGCGGCTTTTCCGCTCTTAGTTGTTTTCAGGCTCGCCATGACTTCTTCCAGAGTTACGGCCAATTTCGAATCCAGTGCCCTTTTCCCCCTAGTTATAGGAAGCAGTAATTGGTGTGTACCATATGGGCAACTATAAAGTTTGGAGAAATAGTCGACCCAGTCGTCCTGAGAAATCGTTATTTCTATGCGAGCTTTAGTGTTATCATAAAGGAAGGGGGCATTTACCGCCTTCCAGAACGCAGATGAATCTTTAGATTGCGACGCTTCACAAAGGGCATCCCAGGCCTCCCGTTTTATAGCATTTTTCCTGTTTTTCAGAGCCTCATTATATATTTTCCTTAAACCTCTCACCAATAACAGGTCTCGAGGAATCCCATGTAGTGCGTTTTTGAGGTCGGAGAGTGCCTTAGTGCATGAAGTATCAGACCATCTCCTATTACCTTTTGCCCGATTTTTGGACTCAACCCACAAACTATCCCTGATGGTAGACGCTATATAATTAAAATGTTCAATAATACGTTCACTGTCTGTGTGCTCATCCAGACAGATCATAAAACTTTCTAAACGTTTCATCACCAATTTCCTTATACATTTTTCTGGGGTCAACATTCTCCATTTGAGTGTGTAGCCGTTTTGCCTCCCAAGTATCACATCAGGTACTGTCTGGCTAGAGGACCCTTCGCCATCTAATCCCTGAAATGGGTTTTCAATCTCTAATATTAGTGGGCGATGGTCGCTCAGCGGCAAGTCAAGAGTCTTGGAACTTTTAATCTGATGACCATACCTATTCACGGATATAATGAAGTCGATAACAGACAGTGCTCCCCTGCCAATAAATGTCGGGACAAAGGGGGATGATGTTTGAGCAATTTCATTTGCATATCCCGAATCATAGGTAAACAATATTTCATTTAGAAGGTCCCCACACACGGAGAGTTCGAAATGGGTAAGACTAATGTCTTGTTATAACATAAGACCACAAATCCCTTGTTGACCCCTTTTACCAAGAGCACAGTTAAACCCCCCCCCCCCAAATAATTATTACTTCTTTCTTATTGGTATCAATTTCATGTTTTAGATCATCCTTCAGCGTTTTTATGGTGATAACAATATCGCTATTCGGGATGTATTATAAAAATTTATAATAATAAAACTAACCGCCTTCTTAACATCTATCTTTACCAGCTGGAAAAAGCTACTTTTTGACAGTAACTGTACTCTCTCATACTTAAGCTGGTTAGAAAGGTGCGTGCTCAGGCCACCCTTTGCTCTCCCGTATCTTCCCCCCAGTGCCGGTGTAAACAGGGTTTTATAGCCATTTATATGAACTGGCTCTGTTAACCAGGTTTCCTGTAAGGCCAAGATGTCGTATCTATTTGCTACATTTTCCCAGATAGGGTTTTTGATTTTTGTTTTTAATCCTGCCACGTTCCAAAATATAAAGTTACAGTATTCCTTTTTTTCAGTAGTACTATTGCTACTCGTGGAGGAAATAACCCCATCTATTAGCTCAGCCCTTAACACATTACCCATTTTACTCTTTTCGACCTGACATCCAGAACTTCCAGGGTCTTCCTGCAGGGTTGCTTTAACATTACTGTTATTCATTTTACATTCCTCTTCGTTAATACCAAAACTCTCTGGGGACATGGGGACTACACAATTTGGGACTGTCTTTCCTTCACACAGGATAACTTCTTCAGTATTCGACTTGTTAAAATCACTGTTCTGTTGTGTAGGATGCTTAGTAATAACAGCATTATCCCTAGCAAGTCAGTCCACCTGTTCAAGGCCTGAAAGTAGATCAAACCGATTGTGTGTTGGTATATTATAACTGCCTGGTGCAGGACCTGTACTGCCTCCGCAATGATTATTTTCTAGTCAAGGTTTTACAGATCGCAGGTATGGTGCTCTGGGGTAGAAATCACCTAATTCCCAAGTTACTATAGGGCCATCTCCTATTTGGGGTTGCCAGCTTCGGAGGTAAGGGATAACATGTTTGTCCCTGAAATTTACTATTACCAAGTCGCCTGCTATATCTTTTGGCATGTGTCCTAACCATCCCACCCTTCTGACATTCAAATTTTCCCATCAATGTTAGGTGGGAGAGGTCTGTTTTTACTTAGCCAAAAGGCTACTTTATTTTTTAGTTCCTGGTGTCCTTCAGTTTTCCCAATTGTAAGCTCAGGGACCCCCGAGAGGACGCTCACATAGGGTGCCGCCTCCGGAGGTAAATCTATACGGTTGATACTTCTATTTACCCTGCCCTGATTGCCACGTGTCTCATCTAGGTTGGTGCTTTTTTTAATCTGCCCTACCATAAGTGGGGCATTCCTAGCTATTGTAGGTTTTTGGATTGATTTTAAATCCTGGATATTTAAAGAAGATGTTTCCAAAGCTACCGGTTGATTTAAGGCAGTATTCACTGGCCCAATACTTTTGAACACAGTAGTTTCAATTAACTTCTCAGGTTGCTTATTTCCTATCATTTTCTTAATAAGTATGGCGTTTGCCTTTGATGTTTCCTCTATACTCCCCACCTTTTCCCCTATTCTCTTCACTCTTTCTATTAGAGGCAATAGTAAGGATTTGACCAGATGTTCAATCTGAGCAAGTATGTCTGGTGGGGGGGTAAATATGGGCACTTGTGGTATTGGGCAAACCTTTGATGTTCTAGGGGGGGTGTTTGTTACCGTTGGGGAACTTAAATACAATTTTTGTTGTTTCGCTAATCTACCCCTATGTTTGGCACCTTTACACTTCCTTTTAACAAATGGAGCCTGAGCATGTGTAGGAGATTGCGTATTATCTTTAATTGGTGAGCTGAGAACAGTACTCGAAAGGCTTTCGTCTGATATAAATTGTACATTGGACTCAGCACTTGTGTTTCCCGTGGTTAACTCACAACTTGGAACCCTGATTGGCCCATAGTCTCGTTGTACTGGGGTAAATAAAGTATTACTAATCTCATTTCCATCCCCTAGTGCAGGTGGAAATAGCGAAGATTCAGTTAACACCAGGGAAGATCGTTTGTTGGATGTAATTTCTACAGATAGTCGTTTTTCGGCTCTCACTATTTCACGTTCGATAGCAGATGTTGCCTTTGTTAAATAGTGATCTATTGTCCGCTTAAGCGATCCCCCCTGGGAGATGATGGTTTTAGGAACCCCTTTAGTGGTCATAATACAAATGATGTTTATATATTTAGCCAAGTTACATGGGGTACCCACCTAGCCAGTGTGGTCCAATAGGCAAAGGCCACTAAATAGGCTATCGTGTACATATATAAATAACTTACGTAGTTTTCTCAATGTCCAAAGTCAAATGGGGTGGCCCAACCCGGCCTCTGTAGGCCTCTGAGGGCCACAGAGGGCCCGCGCTTTGCCAGGGCTTAGCCCGGCGTGTCCCATGCGCGTTCCCGCGACGCGTGGGCTGCAGGGTCTTTAAAGCGCCTCCAGGCGCTGTGATGTCGAGGTCAGGGTGCGCCGCCGCAAAGGATGCTGGGAAAGCGAGTCCTCCACTCGGCGGCCGCAAGTGTGGAAAAAGCAGCGGCGGGAGGACTCGCAGGACAGGGCAGCAAAGTCAGGACCGGGAAAACAAAGCAGGTATGGCCATAGTTTGTCCCAAGAGCAAATGAGGAGAGCTCGCTTCCACGTGGCTGCAGGGTCTTTAAAGTGCCTCCGGGCGCTGTGATGACGAGGGCAGGGTGCGCCGCCGCAAAGGATGCTGGGAAAGTGAGTCCTCCACTCGGCGGCCGCAAGTGTGGAAAAAGCGGCGGCGGGAGGACTCGCAGGACAGGGCAGCAAAGTCAGGACCGGGAAAACAAAGCAGGTATGGCCAGTAGTATGTCCCAAGAGCAAATGAGGAGAGCCCGCTTCCACCGGGGCTGCAGGGTCTTTAAAGCACCTCCGAGCGCTGTAATGACGAGGTCAGGGTGCGCCGCCGCAAAGGATGATGGGAAAGCGAGTCCTCCACTCGGCGGCCGCAAGTGTGGAAAAAGCGGCGGCGGGAGGACTCGCAGGACAGGGCAGCAAAGTCAGGACCGGGAAAACAAAGCAGGTATGGCCAGTAGTTTGTCCCAAGAGCAAATGAGGAGAGCCCCTCTCAGTGCAGAGGGAGCGGTTGTGACGATTAGAGTGAGATTGCGCTGGATGGGATTTCACTTGAGGTGTGTGTAAGCTGGGCTAGACTATTGTGTTTGTAAAAACTTCTTGTGTGAAAAAAATCTATATTTCTTTAGGGGACCAGACATCATTGTTGAAATGGCTTGCATTATATGAGAATTTTCTCTTACAAGGACTGCGCTGTAAGGATTGTGTTGGAGCTGTAGCCTCTGCATGGAGTCAGTTGATGTCACAGTGTGCCATGCCGGTATTGATTGGTTGGAGCTAAACAAGGATGTGTAAAGAAAATTTTGTTGATCTGAATCATTTGTGAAGGACAATTTTATAATTAGCGAAAATGAAAATTTTAAAGAATTTAAAAAGCTTGACGCAGGGGAATGTACCAATACCCACTATAGGACAGGGACAAAACCACCCGAGGGTACACCAGCATTATGCATGACACAAGAGAGGGTACCATACGTGTACATGGCCTGAAAACCTGCTTGAAATATACAGAGAATGATGGACCCTTAGCTTTCCACAAACGCTGAACATTCAGCATTAGAATTCTCGAGAATTTGAGGAGACAATTGTAAGAGATTTAACCACATCCTAGGCCTATGCAATGTAAGGTGCTTACTGAATGGGAACATTTGGCTCACCAAAAAGAGATGCAGAAATGTTAAGGAAGCTACAAGAATACTTTGAATCGATATGTTGAGGCCAGATGGGATGCACAGCAAAAAGCTTGGAGGACAGCTATAGCGGAAGGAACTGAATGTGTCCTGTATTAGTTGCAGGGAAGGAAGGTGGGGGAAGCATGGGGAAAAGAAAAAGCACCTTGAGGATCCACAGACACTACCTCCAGCTGGAGATAGTGATAGTGAATTTGATGATGAATTCCTGAATGAATTATTATTGAATCATCCGCCACCTTATAATGAGGCCCAGCCCCAGAGTATATCAGATTCACGTGGGGGGAGAAATTCCTGATAAATGTGCTATGCCTATAGACCCGGGACCCAATCAGAGCTTCTGGGCCCGAAAGTGAAGGGAAGGCCTTACTGGACTCGTGGGATCCTGTCCCGGGTGCTTTGTCATACGGTGGGCTGAAAGACGAAGCCTAGAACTGGGCACCCTCACTCGGTCAGAGCTTCTTAACCCAGCCAAGCAGTGGAAGCCTCTCAGGGTCAGATGGAACCCCGTCCCTGGCCCTTGGCAATGCAGCAGGCAGGAGGATGGAGCCCAGGGTAGGAGGGCCCACCCTGGTGCCTGGCTGGGGCCTCAGGCCCTGTTGGTGCTCCTGGACCCTGCCACACAGGTGAAGGCTCTCTGGGCCCTGATAAAATTGCCATAACACTTGTTCTACCATTTATGATTTATGTTGCCTTAGATTTTGGACCCTAGCTCGGCCATCTCCCAGGGAAACCTAGCCAACTGAGGGCTATACAAAGTGGGCTTACTTGCGTAGCTCTCACCACATGTTATTACCCTTAAATCCCTTGCAAACCTTAAACATTGACTATAAAAACCACATTTTCCTCCCATTTCTGTTCTGGCAAATTCTGGAATCTACAGAGAGCCACACACTTGCTTCCCCTCAGCATCCCCCAGGTCTCCTGATACAATTGGCAGGTGCAGCTCTTCCCCTGCTCCCAAGGCTGGTAAAAACAAAACAAAAACTCCCCCCAAAAAAGGAAATCCCACTGCTGTAAACAGCGGAAGGGTTTCCTGGGTGTGTGCAGAGGACGTAACAGCTACTGTCAGACTTTACTCATGTTTCCGCAGTGTCGGGGTGAGCCTCAGCCAGGCCTACCAGTGCTAGGGGTTCGCCCTTCTCTGCACAAGTCCTCAGACCAATACAATAGAAGTTGGCACGGAAACTGGAATATAAAACAAAGTGTTTATTAACCTCAGGAGGTGGAACTACATTCACACAACACCCTTCAGTAGTGTATGAAGTAGCACACTGAACAGAAGGAACATGGTCCTTTTATACCCACACAGGGGCTCAAAAGAAGGCTGTACAAGTACAGAAGAGAAGGGTTACATACATAAAAGGTCATACAGAAATGCACAGTCAACAGTAGGGAGGAGCTAGCAGTTTGCTGACTCCGGTAAGAATATCCTGACAGTTACAGACTAGAACAGGTGTATGAACAGTTACAGTTTCTTCTGCGCATGTGCAGAGTAGCAGAGCCTAAATATAGTCTGTCTATAAGCAGAGTACAAGAGTAAATGACAGCAAGGAAGGACAGAGCACATGGTGAACACATGGCAGACAAGATGGCTGCCAAATACAAGATGGCTTCAGCTAAATGCTAACTCCAATCGCTGCCAATTTACAACAGCAGGAGCATCATGCAAGGAAGTGAGAACCCTTCTCCCGGTCACCGACACACCTAACCAAGTCAAAGTAAATGGCAGTGAACCAGGGGAAGAAGGGAAAGAAACAGGGATGAACATATGATGTGTCCCACGTCGTCCTTCAACATATGGGATGGACCAGGCAACCAGGAGATATCTCTACCTAAATGAGATAAGGCAGCCAGAAAAAGAAATATATACTAGAAGTGAAAGGTCTATTGTAAAAAACGTGTAAAAGTCTAAAAGTACCTAGTTATTCCCTTCTTCCACAAAGAATTCAGAAAGGGTTCAAGTGAGGTTATAGCCTTATATGCAAGACAAATACGTAAATAAATATCAATAAAGTGCATAGGGAGGTGGAGAACTAGAGTCAAGGAAGGGAAACATTTTTCACCCACTTAATGACCTCTGGGAAGGGTCTTAGTATAAGATATTCTCTCCTTAGTATTCGGATACCAATCATGCATTTACAATAACTTAAAGCCTCCCATTAGTCAGGCGGCGTGTAACATAGGGTTCCTTATCTTTTCAGGGATATTCTAAATTAACTAAACAAGGCAAACAAATGAATCTCCAAGGACGTGAACAGCCACAGGTAAGCATCAGGAGTAAACAATATAATATATTTGAGTGCAGCTCAACAGCGCTGTTACCATATTATAGGTTTAGTAATTCTCATTACTTTTTAGGAATTTGGAAGCTGGGACAGCCGTGCCGAAGGAGTCGCAAGGAAGAACTGCCAGCACCACCAAAGGACTCCACAAACGTCGACGGCGGAGCAGTGAAGATGCGAGGAAATGCTGAGCGCCACAGGAGCCTCCAAGCAGGAACGCCTAGACCCCACGCCGACGCGGAAGAGTAACAGTTACGTAAGCGTACACAAAGGCTCGACCCCAGACACTAGAACGTGAAGCGTCTCTGTGTCGGATCGAAGGAGTCTTATACTCCTCTGCTGGTCCCCCAGTATACCACATAGTGGGACTGGCAATCCTGACAGTTACGTCCTTGGCACACGCCCACCGTGGAGGATGTGACAGTTAAGTCCTTTGCACAGAAAGGGTTAAAGGGGTTAAGGTAATCAGAAGCCTCGGTCAGTTTCCGTGCTGTCCGGAAGAAATGGCAGTTGCCCAATTTTAAAATCAACATTCGCTGTGTGGGTGTATTGTGGAAGAGATTTAATTTCTTGACACTTTCTGGCCTTTGTGGTTCCTGTCAATTACTTTTATTTTTTTGAGAGTCCACGCCCTCCTCCCTTTGCATCTTCCTCTCAGTGTGTGCCAGAGCTGCAGTACACCGGGACAGGCGCCCACAGACAAGCCTATGGCCCTACCCTTCAGGGGGCCCCTATATAGCCCAAGGCAAATGGATATCTGTGATATATGGGAGAGTCAGGGGCCTCTCGACATATTCTGCAGCAGGGCCACATCATTTTGCGTTACACCACTCACTCACAGGCATCTCCAAACTCAGTGTTTCACCCAAGAAAAAGACTGTTCCCAATTCTAAAGTTTCTAAATTAGATTCCAATGTACAGAGAATGCGTTCTTAGGACTACATATACCACACACATCGCTTTTCCCCATAAATCACCATTATAGCGATCAAGGAAACCAAATATCCTAGGTGAAACCTGAAACTCCAGCAACAAAGACTTTCTCACTGTAGAAATCTCGAAATATATACGAAAAAACAGCACCATGAACAAGAACCTCCTACATCCTTCAAACAGTCATTGGCAAATGTTTGTGAATGGTTTTTGTAAACATTTATAAGAGGACTACTTTTGTGTCTAGTAGCACATTGTGCAAAAGCCAAACACGTCACTCACACCGAGGTAAGCTAATGGCTGAATTGGACTGACTCTGTGCCCCATGGTATGTGTGTGTAATTAACCTACACTACGATCCACTCCACAAAACAAAATACCATTGAACATAATTACACTTTATAACATACAAACCAGCTCCAAACAGTTCCATTACAATCAATTCCACAGAATTACTATCCACATAATTCCAAAGCACACCATACATTATAATTCCACTACACAAATCCACTCACACAATTGCACACCACACAATGCCACAACTAACTAATACAATACAACCTACATAATACCACTACACACCACATACATACAGTCCATAACACACAGGGAAAAACATTGCCATTCACAATGCCAATAGCTCTAATTCAATCAAATGCAAGACCTACTGCATTTCCAATGCTTGTTACTAAATCTGTGTGCCAGGCAAAGTCCAATCTCAATCTGAAAAAGTACTTTATTCAGTTGCCATAACCATCAGAGCATAAAATACTGATAAAATACATCAAATATAACACACTAAAAAGCAATCTCAATACAAGTGTAAGATAAAAAAAATTGTAAAATGTACATGTTGCTACATGATTGTCATCAAACTTCTCATAGAGCAACCATGGGATTTTTTCGGACCAACAAATTATAAGGACACTGCATAATCACGTATACAAATCAACCCTAACATCTGAAAATATACGTAGCGTTCCATGAATTCTTTTTAAAACAGTGTACATAGAAAAAAGCTAATCAACAGGCCTTCAAGAGAGGTACCATTATAAAACTAGATAGAGTGCAAATTCAGATTAGTACAGTTGGCTGATAGTTTAGTAGTACAAAATCTGAAAGTGCAAGAGTCATAAAGTGAAAAGTGTCTGAAATACTAAAGGAGCGTAACCATGCACAATACTGAAATAGCTTAGCTACCATTAAGATTCCACACCATCTACCATCCTCCTGGAGAGCGTACCCTTTCCCCCGAAGAACTAACAGACCTAATAACACGGTTCTCCTTGACAGACACTAAAGACGTGTTTCTGGGTGACCGCAATATCCACTGGAACGACCCAGACGACTCCACTGTCCTGAACCTATCCAACCTATTGGAAATATATAACCTTAAACAACTCTGCAATAAACCAACTCACATCAAAGGTGCAACACTGGATGCGATCATTACCAACAATTAACTGGTCTCTCTGAGAGCGATTTCTCCTATTGACTGGTCCAACTACCACCTGATTCTGTTCAAGATTGACACAGTTGTCAGCCACCAACCTATTTGTGATGTCAAACCTAAACTCTTGACCAGAAACATCAAAGAAGTCCCTTTATCCGAACTTGAATCTAGGATTCATGCCCATCTTCAACTCCAACCCTCATCATGGACGACTGATGACCTCACTACACACTTTAACTAAAACATGACAGAGGTTTTAGACCAAGTAGCTCCACTCAAACTCAAACAACTGAGGTGAACCAAATCTA
Source organism: Lissotriton helveticus (assembly GCF_964261635.1). NCBI lineage: Eukaryota > Metazoa > Chordata > Amphibia > Caudata > Salamandridae > Lissotriton > Lissotriton helveticus. Next base: position 528,953,210 of record NC_136072.1, read on the forward strand.
AACCCTGGTTTAACGTGGAACTGAATGATGAAAGGCGTCAACTCAGACAAACGAAAGGTCTTGGAGAATAAACCCCTCAACCTTACACCTAGCGCAACTTAGATCTGATCGGCGGGAATACAAAAAACACAGTTTCACTGAAAATGCGTCTTTTTTCTGCAGCCAACTAGATCTGGCAAAAAACAGACCGAGAGAACTCTTCAACATTGTCAAAAGCCAAACTAACTGCACTCCCTCTCAAGAAATCGAAGCCACCAATGAGCGATGTGAAGAAATTGCCACCTTCTTCACTAATAAAATCTGTAAAATTGATCAATCCTGCATACAAAATGCTAAACTTCTGTCCCTGTTAACCTGCCTCCCTTCAACCACCCTTGACCATTCAGAAAGAGTTCTTAACAAGGACATTCAGAAAGAGTTCTTAACAAGGACAATCAGACCTACCTCCAGCTAAAAAACAATGCGCATTGGTCCGACTTTGAGCTAATGTCGGAAAACGAGGTCTTCAGTATAATTTCTAATCTAAAACCTTCCTCCCACACTATAGACCCCTCCCATCCACAATTATAAAAGAACTCAACCACACCATTTCCCCTTTCTGGACAAAAATCATCAACGCCTCTCTCACCTCAGGCTGTGTCCCAGACTCCCTTCAACTAGGACAAATCACACCCATTCTCAAGAAACCTGGGGCCGACCAAATGATCTTAACAACCTCTGACCTATCTCTAACCTCCCATTCCTTGCAAAAACATTGGAGAAATGTGTTCTACACCAACTCAATAAACACATTGATGAGTTCAACCTCTTTGACGCCTTTCAATCAGGATTCAGGAAGGGCTGTAGCATGGAAACAGCTATGTTCAACGTCTCCGACGACATTCACAAGGCCTTAGATGAAGGTGATTCCTGCCTACTCATCCTTGTTGACCTATCTGTGGCATTCGACACAGTAAATCATCCAGCTCTTCTGGAGACGTTGTCGAAACGCTCTGGCATCAATGGCACAGTACTGAAATGGTTCACCTCCTTCCTTCAACACCGCTCGCAACAAATTAAAATCAACTCCTGTCTCTCAGAGCCAACAAAAGTCACACTTGGGGTCCCACAAGGCTCGATCCTCTCCCCGTACCTCTTCCATCTATTAATGGAGTCCCTCACAATCATCTTGAAAAAAGCTGGAGTGAATTAACACCTTTATGCGGATGACACCCAAATCTATTTCAAAATCAAGTCTCCCAGCGGGTTGTATGACTAAACAACTACAACTTAAACAACGAATGCCTAAACCACGAAGGCTACACCACTACCAAAGCCAAACCACTATGTACTGTACAACGAATTACTTACCATGAACATGAATAACTTTTCATATTACTGGAATCTACCAGTCAAGGGGTCAATCGAAACAGCCTGTGGAAGATGGTCACTTTTAATTCTTGTTTCAATGAAAGAAACAACAGTTCAGTGAAAAGAGAAATACAGACAGGAAGTTATATTGAAGTACTGCTTTTCGTAAAGGTGAGACATGCATATATGACATTTGGTTATCACTTTTTGATGTTCAATGAAGCGCTGTCAATGACTACGATTAAACTTTGCTCACAGTTTTCCTCAACTATCCTTTTGGATAAAAACTTGTCTTGGGTGTTTCACAAAATCCCCCTCTGGTTCTATTTCGTAGGTGCTTTGAAATGTGGTTCAGCCAGACTGAATCGGGGTTTACTGCGTATTCAATTTTCACAGCTGACACTGTCATATTCAGCCTCCTATTTTTCAGATGGTATTTTTAACTCTTGTCTAATGGATGTCCCTAGATCCCTGCACAAACTCCTGCATTTGGCTGCGATGTCTTTCTTCAACTCAACAACTAAAGAGATCAGTCGCATCGAGGACTGATCTTAATCACATCACTGAAAAACAAACCAACAGTGCCATCTACTGGCCTAACAAGCTAAATTAAAATAAATTAATATCTCTACATCGTAATTAAAATCATGAAATGTGAAAATACATTTTTAAATAACATTACACTTTTCTAAATTATTAAATATATTCATAAATCAATACCCAGTTCCAAATTATTTTATTATAATTGCACTTGCATTTAAGATTAATTATTAACATTTTGACACTTACCTCTGGTTTAGTAAGTCGTGGTTCAGGTGGTCGTGGTTCGTGTACAGGAGTGGTTATTGAGGTCGTGGTTCTCGTAAAGGTCGTGGTTAAGGATTCGTTGTTTAATACACTCGTTGTTAAGGATTCGTTGCTCAGGCTGTTTCCCCTCCCAGCGACATCCAACACCTCAATGCCACTCTAACCGAGATCCAAACTTGGTTGAACGTTAACCACTTAAAGCTCATCCCAGATAAAACAGAACTAATCCTATTCTCTCCAAAAAGCAACCATTGTCCAATCCAAGAGTGGCTCAAGAATCTGGTTGCCCTAAACTGCCCCCTTGTCCTATCCGACTCAATTAAGTTTCTAGGCATCACCCTTGACAAGAACTTATCAATGGAGGCCCACATCAAAAACTCTGCAAAAAGTGTTATTTTCTCTATAAAACACCTCAAGAAATTGAAACCTTTTCTTCCCCATGATGACCTCAAGACAGTAGTCCAATCCCTAGTTCTCTCTAAAATCGACTACGGGAACGCCATCCTAACAGGGACTCCAAAAGCTCACCTAGCCCCTCTAAGGTCAGTGCTGAACATGGCTGCTCGACTCATATCTGGAGTAAAAAGATTTGAACACATCACTCCAGCTCTCAACTCCCTCAATTGGCTTCCCATGGAAGGGAGGTGTATTTACAAGCTGGCCTGCATCACACACTAAACCCTTCACTCTCCGGCCCCCAACTACCTGAACAACAAACTGGTAAGAGCAGGTCAATCCAGAACACTGAGACGCTCCAACTCACTCCTTCTTATTCCTCCAAAACTGAAAAAGAAAACCACCCAATACCAATCGTTTTCTGGCAACGCTCCCAGGATGTGGAACGCTCTCCCTGGAGTCCTCAGATGCAACCCCTCCTTCTCCTGTTTCAAAAGGGACCTGAAACTCCATCTCCTTTACAAATACTTTCCTGACCAACGTCATCTAACCTAGACTTCAATATCCGAGTTGACTCCTCCCTCTCTTGACATTCAAGGATAGTTGGTGACCGGACTATATTAATCACCTTTTCTTTTAGGTCGAAGCCTGCGTTGCAGCGCATGCGCTGCTGTAGGCAAAGGGATATTGTGAGCAGGGGATTTCAGTATGGCGTGAAGCCACGCCCCTTTTTTCCATTGGCAGGCCTCTCGAAACGGAGGCCTGCCATTGGAAAATGCTCCTGTTTAGCAGATTTGTCTGCTCTGGATATCGCCTCTCGAGGACTCCATGACCTGCCTTACGGTAGCACAACAATATTTTTAGAAATATTGCCTTGGCAACCATGAGGCAGGTCAGGGAGTCCTGGAGGGGCGGGATTCACTGTGTTCTCAAAGCTATGTATTTTTTTTACATTATTTCCCTGCTGCAATGTGCTGTGTGAACTGGCCATGAACAATCTAACATTCGAACATTTGAAGCTGAGTCCTCGGACTCACCACAGCCAGCCTATGTACTTTGTTTGTTCTCTGCGCAGAGGAGGCGCCATCGGTTTCAGTTTCCTGGCTGTGGTTACCAACCTTGAAAGGGCAGAAGGCTGAGTTGGCCTCGGCAAGATTCAGAGTTCAGACTTGAGACCTGTAGCTGCATGTCACCATAGATTCCGTCAGCTTTTAGCGGGTGACGCTGTCAGCGAGGGAAGGGGGTGAGTCACTCAGAAAGACTTATTCTCAAGTCTCAAATCAGTACTAGTGCAGAAGCAGCATCCCAGGAACCGGCGTCCTGCACGAGCCCTGCGCCCTGCATCTCGCACCGAGCCCTGCGTCATTCCCGCCTGAGCTTCCCAGCCGGCCCCCGCCTGCACCGCTCGCCGCAGGTGCATGCGTGGCCTCCTTATAGCGGCATCGCATCAGGTGAGTGCATCCTGTCGATTAATTTCGTTAAATCTATTACTGATAACAATCACGATCGCCATCCTCGTTACAATACATTAAAAATAATACTAATAGTACTTAAAGGATGGACGGTAACTCTCACTTAAACAGTACTCATTTTATCGACTTGGGAATGGTGAAAGGCAGAGTAGACCCTGTCCGGCACCGATAGATGGGCCTCTTAGGAAATATGCTGATCTAACCATAGATTTTTTTCTGTGAAAGATTGGGACATGGTCACATTTTGTATACTGATTGCATCCACGCAATTTTCCAGCACATGTGTTAGAAATCTGGCACGTGTAGTCAGACAGTAATTGGCTTGTGACTGACTCGGTCACAACTGCCGGATTTTTAGAGGAAGTGGCCTATCTCAAAAACTCCAGAATTTCACATTGACCACTCTTCCTCTGCTAGCGGATTGGCTGTGTCCGCGCCCATTCCTATGCAGGAGGCGCATGCACCCGCTGAGCCATCGCACCGGCCACACATGCTGGCACTGCGGAAGAACTCTCCTCCAGGCCCCTGGAATTATCGATGGGCTTCTTGAATGCTCGTTCGTTTCCATAATGATAGGACCTCGAAGGTAGCATCCCCAACCCCACAGTCTCCTGGAAAAAACAGTCTCCCTAAACCCGGCTCACCCTCCGAGCGGAGAACCTAGAGAGCCGCACAACGGCTTCAGATCTCACCGAATGTAATGACCACGAAACTCCATGAGCATACCTGAAAATCTAGAGTAATATGAAAACACTCTTGGTTAAATATATTATACAAGTCTGAGAATGCCCTTACCTCGCATTTTCTCTCCAAACTATTTTGCTAATCTTAGGCATGCAATGAGGCAGGTGCCACAGGCCAGGAGTGCGACAATAGCATCAGCTTTTCAGAGGGCTTTATCGAGAGATAATAGCCCTTCTCCCACATTATGCACACAAAAAACCAAAGAAGAGGGTGCGTGATGATAAAGTAGGTCAATTACTGCATGGTAATGCATTCTAGAACATTCATTCATGTTTTAAGGAGATGATTGCTAGGAGCAGCAAGGGATTACAAATCTTCTCAGACCTAGGTTTTAAAATTAAAGTATGTGGAGTTGCCCAAAGTACCTGCTAAACTGTGGGTTAATAGTGAGGGTTGTTTTCAAAGGGGTATTTATGTGCTGCAGATATTTTGATAGTCGGTGTTTTTGAAACCACGTTTTCGCATTGGGCATTGCATTTGTTTGGGTGTATGTAGGCCCTGCTGCCTGTTAAGGCCCTCCTTCTGGGCTAGCTGATTAGCCAGCACAGTCTGAACATTGGATTGCATGTTCTAATATTGAGTAGTGGATCGCCTCTTAAACTACTGCATACTTGCGGTTTCTTAGATTTTGGGGAAATTGCGTTTTTTGGTAGTTGCTAGAATGTTCTCCATGAAAAGATTACCTAATAGTTCTGCCAGATCCCCCTCCCCGTAAGCAGGCATACGCATGCGCACACACGCGGCATTCCTTGCTAACTGCGCAGATGTAACTGTACTGACAAAAAAAGAAGCTTTGGCATAGCCAATAGGTCTCGGCTTTGGGACCTTATAAGTGTTTAGCCATGCAACAGTTGGTGTTGTTGCACCAAGGATATTGTGCTGCATAACTAAATACTTATAAGGTCCCAAAAGCGAGACCTATTGGCTGTGCCAATGCTTGTTTATTGTTCTATCCCCCCCTCGGATGCACTGTTTATTTAATTTGTCATGCTGTATTTTTTTATCTCTGGTTTGCTTCCTTACTGCCGGCCTACTATGTAATGTAATGTCCTTCTGTTTTTTACAGTGTTTATGTAAATCGCTCTGATACCTACGGGTTAAGCTAGCGCTATATAAAACTTTTAAAATAAAAAATAAGACCATCTGCTCATTTGGACCACCAAGGTCAAACCTTAGCACGCTCATACCATGAATTTAACAAAAAGTGGCTAACAGCGAACACAGTTGGACCTGAGGTATCAGATTTTAGAATTCTCTGGACAACTAAATAGCGGGTCACCCCCAAATTCAGACACACTTGGTGTAGCCACTTGAGGCATGAGCCAAATTATTCTGAGTAGAAGAACAGAATATGCTCCTCTGTCTCAGGGACCAGACCTCAAGCTGGATATGGTTCAGAAATCTGATCTTTCTTCCATCTGCTAATAAATGACTTCACAGTTAAATTGACCAATCAAAATGTACAAACAGGCTTTTGGCTAGAGGTGGTGGGACAGTATTAAAAAAAGTTGGAAGCAGGGGTTAGAATTAAACTAAAAAAACTGATTAGTTAAATGCCCAGTTGTCCCACTCAGAAGTAATTGGTCGCAGACATAGGCCCCGTAGCGGGATTTTAGGCCAACAGCCTCTACCTTGTTAGAATTCCAGGCTCTTCCCATAGTTTTGATAGACCTAGCTTCCTGTAGCAGTTAGAAACAAACTTAAGCCATGGGACCTTCATCACACTGTTCATATTAATAAGTTCCCCTAAAGAATCCATATACTCTGTTACCTCTGGCTTAGACCAGAGACGTATCCAATATATTAAGAGCTTCAACTGTGCAATATCAGAAATTCTACTGATACCAAGATCAAAGAGAAGAGTAATATGGGTAGTGCTGACTGGAACTTAAATAAGTGAACTTATAAAATTGTTCTCTGCTGTCGTCAGCTTCTGAGTGTCAACACAACCCCAAATTTCAGCTCCAAAGAGGGGTGCACTTTGAGCCGCAGCACAATACACCTCAGAGCAGGGATATTGAGCAAGAGTAAGTCCTCTTGTATAATCAGAGGATTGCTTTAGATCTGTGCAGCATTAGTAGGGAGCTTTTATTAAGTTGGAGTTCCCAATAAAGCATGTCAGATAATTTAAGCCACATGTAATCAAGGCAAAGGACCCTTTCCAAATGTTCATTAACACCCTTTACTGCACAATTTCTGACTGCCCCATACCCAAAAAACATACATTTGTTTTTGTCACATTAAGCTCTAGGCCTCTGTTTTTGCAAAATCCCAGGAACTTATCAGCCAAATTATGAAGACCCATAGGGGTCTTGTAAATGAGAAGTGAGTCATCCGCGAAAAAGAGTATGGAGATCTTCTTACCATTTAAAACAGGGGAATCGTTCTTGCAGGTGATGAGCTCATCCACCACATTGTTGATATACAACGTAAACAGAGTGGGAGCGAGAAGGCACCCCTTGCGTTCACCACAGTAGATAGGAATGCAGTTGGCCAGTTCGCTCCTGCTGCTCCAGCAAATCCTGTGCATAGTGCCTGTCATGTAATTTTGTAATTATGTTAATCAAATTACCAGGGGCTCCCATTTCTGCCAGCACTCTCTAGAGATTCTCACTGGGGACAAGATCAAATGCAGCTTGCAGATCTATAAAAGCTACATATAATAGTTGTTTGCTTAGCAGTGCATATTTCCAATATATAAGAGCAAATCTAAAGACCTGATCAGAGGCACTAGTTTTTTTTTTAAACCTTTATTGAGAAACTTGCACATGAAGTTACAAGGTATGCAGGCGGGGGATCCGCAAATGAAGAGGAACAACCACATCTGTTACACACATCATAGGAACATATAGTACATCAGTAGCCCACAACAGTACGCGAGAGAGAGTGACCTGAGATGAAGCGGGATGGGTATGGTGGAGTGCCCAGGATAGGCAGGGTGCAGGGGGGAAAAGCCTCAGAGAACCAGCAGTGCACGGAGGTGGGGAAACAGTCCTCTACGAGCCAGCACCGGCAGCCGCCGCGGGTGATGAGCCAGTAGGGAGCGCAGGAGAGGTCGCAGAGGGCGGAGCACCTTAATGTAGGAGGTATGAAACAAGGGGACCCCAGATGTCAAGCGGCCAGCAAGATACCAGCGTTGTGGCCCAAAATTCAGAAAGAAGCATCTGGCAACGCGCAGCATCCTCAAGCCAAGCGCTGACTTTGGATGCGGGCCTCTGAACCCCAATGCATGGTGACCCTGCGCCGTGCGAGACCGAGCAGCACACCGGTGAGCCGACGGGACAGTATTTCACAAAGTCAAAAAGGTAGATCAGTGGGTCTGGCATGACAGGTGCGGACGTGATCTCAGTGATGACAGTACACACCTCGCGCCAATAAGCAGACCCTTTGGGGCACAGCCAGGCGAGATAAGAAAAGTCGGCAGCGGAGGCAGAGCATTGGAGACATCTATCGCTAGAAACAAGACTTATTCTTTGCAGCTGAACAGGGGAGTGGTACAGTCTATGCAGATATTTAAAATGTATGAGGCGCAGGCGGTAGTTAGGGGACAGACGTTTGGTCTCCTTGCAACAATACAGCCAGACCTTCTGAGGGAGATCGGTGCCTAGGTCCACGCTCGAGGCCCCGCAGGCGCGATCAGCGGAAATCGAGGATGCCGCCAGTGTAAGAGCTTAAAGTCTGGAGACCAATTTGCGGGGGGAGGCGGAAGTGTATACAAGGTCGAGGGCAGCCATCGAAGGAGGGTGCTGGGGAAACGTGGGGTGCAGCTTCCGACAGGCTGCTCTAAGTTGGTAATAGAGTAGGATATCCATTGGGCCGGACTCGGCTGGGAGAGAGAAAAAGTCGCCAGCAGGGAAGAGGTCTGACAGCGAGGACAGCCCCATGCCAGTCGCACATTTTACCATTCCGGCCGTATGAAGTGAAGGAAATGCTGGATTGTATGCAATGGGCATGTCGTTGGCAAAGAGCAAGCTGGAGCCAGAGTATCTCTGGAGACCGTTCCGGGCCCAGCGCAGAGTCTCCACAGTGTTGATTTCACCACCCAGTTTTTTGCGGGGGGCAAAGATAGCAGTCCGGAGCGGTGAGGGAGCTGTCAGGTCAGCCTCCACCGCCACATGAGGCTGAAAAGGCATTGGATGCAGCCAGAAGTGAAGGAAGCTGGCCTGGGCGCTAAGGTCATATAATTTGAAGTCCGGTGCACCCAGCCCACCACACGTTAGAGGGAGTGCAAGAATATCGTATGCAATTCGTGGCTGATGCCCAGCCCAGACAAGAGAGATAATGAGGGAGCGGAGTGTCCGAAAAAAATTAGCCGTGAGAGAGATGGGGATATTCAGGAACAGGTATAGAAACTTTGAAAGCACCACCATCTTAGGGATGGCTATGTGCCCCAACAAGGACAGAGGCAAGTGCCGCCAGAAGAGGAACTTGGCTTCCAGCCAGTCAACAGCCCGGCTGAAATTTGCCCTCCAGAGTTCATCCACGTTCCTGCTGAGCCAAAAGCCCAGATATCTAGTGGGCCCAGTTGCCCACATAAATGGATAGTCCGGACTAAAGGGGACAGTGGCGTCTGTCAGAGGAGAGAATAGATTTACCCCAGTTAACCTGGATACCAGACAAACCCCCAAAGCTCACCACCTCGCAGACCATAGGGCCGAGATTTTCTTGAGGGTTTCGGACATAGAGTGTAATGTCATCCGCGTACATGGAGACGACCAGGGCTCGGGTCGCAAAGCCAAGACCCCTCTGGGTATGATGCTGTCGGAGCCGAGCGGCAAGGGCTCCAAAGCCACAGCAAAAAGCATGGGTGAGAGAGGTTACCTCTGCCTCTTGCCCCTAGAAACGGGGATGGGCTCTGAGATCTGTCCGTTAATCCGAAGGCGAGCTAAAGGGAAAGAATAGAGGAGGTGGACTTTGTGCAGAAATACCGTGCTAAAGCCTAAGCGAGGGAGAAGGTAAAAGAGGAAGGGCCACTCAAGAGTGTCAAAGGCTTTGATGGCGTCTAAAAGGGAAGCCACGGCCAGAAGAGCAGGTTTGATTTGGTGGAGAACAACGAATATAGTTCGGAGATTATGCGACATGGCATGGCCAGGGATGAAACCGGACTGGCATGGGTGAGCTATCAGGGGCATGAGTGGAAGGAGGCGAGAGGCCAGCAACTTGGCGATAATCTTATTGTGGGTGTTGATGAGCGATAATGGGCGGTAAGAGTCAAGGAGCTTGGGGGACTTGGAAAGGTTTCAGGAGCAATGTTAGCAGGGCTTCGCGAAGTCATGGAGGGAAGTAGCCACACTCGAAGGAGTCATTTACATAGCGGCAAGGTGCGGAATGAGAAGAGGCGCAAAGGCTTTGTAAAAGGATGCAGGTAGACCGTCGGAACCCGGGGCCTTATCGCCGGGAAGGCTATTGATGGCTGCAAGGATTTCCTCCTTAGAAAAGGGTTCGTCAAGGTATTCCCGATGGCTGCTACCCAGGCAGAGGAGCTCTAGAGTGTCAAGGATGTCGTGCAAAGGGACAAACCCAGCAGTGTAGAGTTGAGAGTAAAAGGCGGTGAACGTAGCTACCACCTCAACAGGAGAGGTTCTTCGCTCCGGACCTCCGTCTTGGAGCGTTGTAATATAAGAGGCGGCGTGAGGTCGTCGCATGAGATTGGCTAAAGTCTTGCCCGGGGGTTCCGACTCACCAAAGCAACGCGCCCTCGCCTCCCTGCCCAGAAAGGAGAGTTCCCTATCGGCCTCATCAATAAATTTGGAAAGTTTACCCCGGAGCTGCGCAAAGATGTCGTGGGAAGAGCTAAGAGAATGTAAAGAGTCAAGAGACTAGGGCCAGATGTAGGAAGGCTAGTACCGGTCGTTAACGGCCGAAATCGGCCGTTACCGACCGGTAATAGCCATTTCAGATGTAGGTGGTATATTTACCGATTCGGTAAATAACGAATCGGTATTTACCGATTCGGTATTTACCGATTCGGTATTTACCGAATCATCATTTACCGATTCGGTATTTACCGAATCGGTAAATGAGATGTAGGAACCACTTTAAAGAGTGCTTTTGTGCTTTAAGGATTCATTATTTACCACCAACTTTTAGTTGGTTTTAAATAACGAATACCTGTGTAAATGCATATCTGTGCATTTACACCTGTGCCATGTGACAGACATAGTATGTGTGCCACATGTGCACACAAGCACTATTCAGGGGTGCAACAGGGTGTCAAAGTGACACCCTGCCACCCTTGACTCTTTCCCTATTTTACCAAATCGGTAATTACCGATTCGGTAATTGACATTCATTCCTATGGGCCTGGAGGCCCATAGGAATGAAAGGCAAATACCGAATCGGTAATTACCGATTTGGTAAATACGGAATCTTAACGATTCGGTAATTTTTACCGAATTATTAGCTACATAGGATTTACTGAATCTAAAATACCGAATCGGTAAAATTCGGTATTTTAGATTCGGTTACCTACATCTAGCCCTTAATTTCTCCCTCCAATCGCTCGAGGGTATCCTGAATAGAGCGCAGGATGCCAACCTGCTTGGAGATACACTCGCCCCGAATCACCACCTTGAATCCCTCCCAGAGTGTGGAAGGGGAGTCAACGGAGCCGGCGTTAAGATCAAAATAGTTCTCAATTGCGGTTTGGATCTTGTCACAAAACACCGAATCGTGGAGTGCATTGGAGGGCAGCCGCCAGGCAAACATGCGCTGCGGGGAGTGCGGGGGGAGCGGACTAAGGCAGACCAGAGCGTGGTTAGAAAGGGTACGCGCCATGTGTTCCACAGAGGTGACCCACGCGAAAGCGTCCTGAGTGGTGATCCAGAGGTCCAAACGGGACCAGCAGCCTAGAGAACACGTAACCCAAGTGCCCTTGCGTGCTTCCGGGTGAGTGTGCCACCACGCGTCAAGCAGTGAGTTGTCGGATAGTATGGAATGCAGGTGAGATGTAGCGAGTGGGTGCAGACCACGAGGTCCAGAGCGATCAAGAGTGGCGGAAGGCGTAATGTTGAAATCGCCCCCCCAAAGTTGCGCGGCGTGGCCTAGGGAAGAGATATGTTGCCATACCTGTGCAAAGAAGTCAGGGTAATCGGAGTTGGAGCCATATACCGCTGCTAGGATCAGGGGTTGGGCAGGAGAGTGCCATGCAGGATGACAAAGCGCCCCACGGGATCTGCAATAACCTGGGATGTGTGCCAGGGAAGCACCCAGCGCATGAGGATGGATACCCCGCGAGAGTAAATAGAATAGAAGGAGGAGTGAATTTCACCCCACTGTCTAGAGTGAAGCCTGGCGGCAGTAGAGGGTAACATGTGTGTTTCCTGGAGGAAACAAATGTCAACTTTGTGTCGGATGAGGTGGGCATGTACTAGGTGGGCCTTTCAGTGGTCATTAATAAAACGAACGTTCCAAGTCCAGAGTGTGGTAGCCATCATAACACTATGCCATGAAGGTGAGTGGCCGATGAGGACAGGTGCGGAATCGGAGCAAGATGTGATTGAAAGAGTTGTGCATTGCAAAAGACAGAGTAGCAAGGAGCACTGTGCAACAAATACATAGAACGAAGCAAACAACAGGCCTCGTATTGGGGGCAACAAACCCAATTAACTCCCCCTTACTACCCACACCAAACCCCCAATCAGGTTGAGAGACCGTCCCCCCCACCCAAAAAGCCTCAACTAGGAAGGGGAAAACCAAAGTCAAAGATGGAGGGAAATATCCCATGGAGGCATGGCTCTGCTCAGTGAATGGCCCTGCCACTAGGACATGGTGGCCAAGCCGCGGATGGTCGTGGACCACAAGTAGAGACATGCAAGGCCAACAGGGCGGCCCCTACACAAGGGCACATCATAGGGAAGTAAACGTGATAATGGGGAGTCCAAAGCAAGAGACAATAGTTACTGACTAAAGGAGGAAGGGAGTGCAGGGCTGGCATATCAGGAGAAGTGGATGCCTCTTGGACAAGGGTAAGCCGCCAGGCCCGCATGCAGGGGACAGGAAAGCATCAGAAGCGGACGTGGGCAGGAATGCCTGCATGAGCCAAAGGGCACTGAGGCCAAAACAAACAACGCCTTGCCAATAAATGTGAGCGACAGGCATCAAGGAAGAGGGCACTCTTTAATCATTGTCACTCAGATCGCCATCGGCGCCTGTCTGGAAGCCGGAGGGTGCAGAACGCTGTGATCTGTCCAGCTTTTTGGCATAAGCCAGTGCCACCTTCAGCTCTGTAAAGATGTGTACTTGTGAGCCCTGCCTGACTCGCAGCTTGGCCAGGTAGACCAGGAAGTAGGAGACGCCATGTTTCTGAGGCAGTCTTTTGGCCGAAAGGAACTCGCGACGGGCAGCCTACACCACCATCGTAAAATCAGGGTAAAAGGATATAGAGTTCCCCTGATGGCAAATTTCACCCCTCTCCCTGGCAGCACGAAGAACCGCATCTCGGTCCAGAAAGTTTAATAATTTAAAGATGATGGGACGGGACAGAAGACCAGGAGCGGGAAGGGGACCCAGAGAGTGGTGGGCACGCTCAACAATGAAAACAGAGGAGAGACCCTCAACAAACAGGTCCCAGATGAGCTGCTCTACAAAGTCCTCCATTTTGGAGATGTTGGAGGATTCTGGCACGCCTGTGATGCGGAGGATACTTCTGCGGGGGCGCGCCTCCAAATCCTCGTTCTTATTCTTGATGAGCTCTAGAACCTTGCCCAACTGGAGAAGTTTATGGTGATCCCGAGTTGCGTCGTCTTCAACATCGGACACCCTCGCCTCCACCTGGGTCAGCTGCGTGTCATGCAAGTCCACCCGGGCCTTGACAGTGTCCAGACGGGCGGAGAGCTGATCAAGCTGAGTAGCGATGCCAGTGACTGTGGCCTTTACTTCTAGCATGATGGCTTTGAGGTCGTCATCCCGGGTCAGGCCTGCTTCAGGCTGGATCGCCGGCTCGCGAATGCCCGGGGCAGCTCCGTCCTGTCGTGTCTGCCTGCATAGATCGAAGGCCAGCTAAGGCTGCTTTGGATCCGCCTTCCCCATGGTCGGGGCGGCAGCGCCCTCCACACAAGCCCTCCGCCCGCACCACTGAGGAGTTGGAAGTAGAGGTGCAGGGTAGGGGGGTGGGAGCCAACAAGAGGAGTTATGGCCGAGGATATTGCACCAGGCAGTGGAACAGTCACAGGGCCCGAGAGGAAGGCCGGAGTGGGAGAAGCAATGGGTGAGGAATTGGGCCGGCAATGGGGAGCAGCGTTTGACCAGAGTCAGTGAGAGTTACAGAGGCCCAAGGAAGAAAGGGCGGGATGCCAGGTCTGGCACGGCCGGCGAAACAGCGGCAGGCGCCCACAGCTCGTCGAGTAAAGGGGCCAAGCAAAGCCATAGCCAGGTGGGCCAGGGGAGGAAGAGGTGATCCCCAATCACAGGCAGAAGTGAGTAGGGTCCCAGTAGAGCAGCACAGGTCCAGGCCGTGGAGTCATCGGCATGTCCCCTGGTGAGTGGAAGGGCCAGGTGAGCAGGTAGGCGTCGCCACACACAGCAGCAGGCAAGCAGGGCAGCAAAAGAAATCAGCTGATCCAAACGGCAGGCGGGTGCAGATGCAGAATGCATGGCGTGCAGGGTGGCGGATTTTCCGCCCTCCATTGCACGGGAGCGCGGACGGTCTCAGCAAGGCCCTGAAAGGCGCAACCACCCAATAAGATCACTCCGGCAGGCCCGTGCATGCGGAGGCAAGCGGCAGCGGGGATATGCGGGGAGTGCGCCGCCCCTGTCGTGGGGCCAGAAACAAGCTGCGTGAGAGTAGGGTACCTCAGGTATTGGTTGGAGCCGGAAAGAGGGAGGAGAGACCCGGGCCCTGCGGTGCGATGTACGCGCCTCCGGCCCCGCCGCAGAATGCCCCGAGCAGCAGCGTGACCTACCAGAGAGAGAAGGCAGCGGGCTATTGTCAGCAGGAGGTCTCAGTCACGGCAGGCTGGCAACAGCAGTCCACCATCTTCGGCAGAGCCCAACACAGCGCCAGCCACTCAACACCAGGTAGGCCCGGCAGCCGTGCCCAAGACTAGGAATGGTGGCAGAACTCGGTGTGGCTTCAGCAGCGGGGGTCAGCTGGGGGACCAATCATTGCCCCCAGAGGTAGGGAGTTGAGGCAGCATGAAGTGGAGAGTCAGTTTGATCAGGGTCCACAGGATCGCGGTGGATTGTAAGGCTTGGCCGGCAGAGCCCACTCAAGGTGGGGCCATCTTGCAGCCGGCTTAGCCACGCCCCCCTCAGTGGCACTAGTTTTTTTTTTAAATCAGCTTGGAGGCAGGGAGGCTGTCATTTTGTTTGGGCAGCCCAGACTTTTTTGAGGGACTCCATTTCCCATAGCATCCACTGAGGAGGTGTTGATGGAGCCCTCCCTTTTGAAGTGCTGATAAGCATTCTACCAACCCACTCCGCAGGACTCTGTAACTTTGCCAGAGGAACCGGGATGCTTTGAGGTACTCTATTTCCCACAGTATCTAGCATTGGGAGGCGCCAATGCAGCCCTCCCACCTCCGCCCTCCATTGCACGGGAGCGCGGACGGTCTCAGCAAGGCCCTGAAAGGCGCAACCACCCAATAAGATCACTCCGGCAGGCCCGTGCATGCGGAGGCAAGCGGCAGCGGGGATATGCGGGGAGTGCGCCGCCCCCGTCGTGGGGCCAGAAACAAGCTGCGTGAGAGTAGGGTACCTCAGGTATTGGTTGGAGCCAGAAAGAGGGAGGAGAGACCCGGGCCCTGCGGTGCGATGTACGCGCCTCCAGCCCCGCTGCAGAATGCCCCGAGCAGGAGCGTGACCCACCAGAGAGAGGAGGCAGCGGGCTATTGTCAGCAGGAGGTCTCAGTCACGGCAGGCTGGCAACAGCAGTCCACCATCTTCGGCAGAGCCCAACACAGCGCCAGCCACTCAACACCAGGTAGGCCCGGCAGCCGTGCCCAAGACTAGGAATGGTGGCAGAACTCGGTGTGGCTTCAGCAGCGGGGGTCAGCTGGGGGACCAATCATTGCCCCCAGAGGTAGGGAGTTGAGGCAGCATGAAGTGGAGAGTCAGTTTGATCAGGGTCCACAGGATCGCGGTGGATTGTAAGGCTTGGCCGGCAGAGCCCACTCAAGGTGGGGCCATCTTGCAGCCGGCTTAGCCACGCCCCCCTCAGTGGCACTAGTTTTTTTTTTAAATCAGGTTGGAGGCAGGGAGGCTGTCATTTTGTTTGGGCAGCCCAGACTTTTTTGAGGGACTCCATTTCCCATAGCATCCACTGAGGAGGTGTTGATGGAGCCCTCCCTTTTGAAGTGCTGATAAGCATTCTACCAACCCACTCCGCAGGACTCTGTAACTTTGCCAGAGGAACCGGGATGCTTTGAGGTACTCTATTTCCCACAGTATCTAGCATTGGGAGGCGCCAATGCAGCCCTCCCACCTCCGCCCTCCATTGCACGGGAGCGCGGACGGTCTCAGCAAGGCCCTGAAAGGCGCAACCACCCAATAAGATCACTCCGGCAGGCCCGTGCATGCGGAGGCAAGCGGCAGCGGGGATATGCGGGGAGTGCGCCGCCCCCGTCGTGGGGCCAGAAACAAGCTGCGTGAGAGTAGGGTACCTCAGGTATTGGTTGGAGCCAGAAAGAGGGAGGAGAGACCCGGGCCCTGCGGTGCGATGTACGCGCCTCCAGCCCCGCCGCAGAATGCCCCGAGCAGGAGCGTGACCCACCAGAGAGAGGAGGCAGCGGGCTATTGTCAGCAGGAGGTCTCAGTCACGGCAGGCTGGCAACAGCAGTCCACCATCTTCGGCAGAGCCCAACACAGCGCCAGCCACTCAACACCAGGTAGGCCCGGCAGCCGTGCCCAAGACTAGGAATGGTGGCAGAACTCGGTGTGGCTTCAGCAGCGGGGGTCAGCTGGGGGACCAATCATTGCCCCCAGAGGTAGGGAGTTGAGGCAGCATGAAGTGGAGAGTCAGTTTGATCAGGGTCCACAGGATCGCGGTGGATTGTAAGGCTTGGCCGGCAGAGCCCACTCAAGGTGGGGCCATCTTGCAGCCGGCTTAGCCACGCCCCCCTCAGTGGCACTAGTTTTTTTTTTTAAATCAGCTTGGAGGCAGGGAGGCTGTCATTTTGTTTGGGCAGCCCAGACTTTTTTGAGGGATTCCATTTCCCATAGCATCCACTGAGGAGGTGTTGATGGAGCCCTCCCTTTTGAAGTGCTGATAAGCGTTCTACCAACCCACTCCGCAGGACTCTGTAACTTTGCCAGAGGAACCGGGATGCTTTGAGGTACTCTATTTCCCACAGTATCTAGCATCGGGAGGCGCCAATGCAGCCCTCCCACCTCCCGCCTGAAGCGCTGATAAGCTCGCTCCCAACCCGCTTTGCGGGACAGTGTAATTTTCCCTGGGGGACCAGGCTGCTTTGAGGCACTCCATTTCTCAAAGCATCCAGCACCTGGAGGCCCCGACACAGCCCTCCCACCTCCCGCCTGTCAGCACCAGGAAGAGGCAGGCCAGGGCCACCCCACTGTGGCCCTACGCTAGGGCTTTTGTATGCATGGTAAAAGCCTACAATAGCATTGATGGTTATTGTCCATCATTGTATTTGCCTTCCCCCAGGGGACTGTTTTTAAGGGAGGGTCCACAAGGTTTGAATGCTGTGTTCTTTTTAAGTGGAAAGGCACCATATTAAACACCTTCCCACTGACCTTATGTTTCTGGACCTCTAAGACACATTGGGACACTGGTAGCAGTGTGCAAGTTTGCACGAGGAGTAAAGACTCGGCCCAGCAAGGACTATGGGTTCCAGTATTCTTCATGGCAGGTGCCGCTGATGGAGCAAGGATTCAAGAAAATGAAAACTTGCTCTGAGAAATCCTTCATTAGCTTTTACTAACAGTTAAAAGCTGTAGAATGAGACTAAACTAATATACACCAGACACAGACACGTGGGAGAAAAGCTTTACATTTATTTAATTATCATGGAATAAATGTAACGCGACTAAAACTCGCTTTAACTTAGAAAATGCTTTGTGCATGTGCAAACCTGAATTAGGCAGCAGTAACGTGACTAACCTGCTTTGAGAGAAAAAAAATACTCTCACGCATGCGCAAGAAGAACTAAAATGTGGTTGTGAGGTACCACATGCCCAACATCTGCTTGCTTGAACTAAAAAGAAAGCTGCTAATATTAATGCTTTTGCTCAAGAGAATATTAGTAACATGGGATAGAGTAGAAGTGGGAGGTGAACAGTGAGAACTATATATTTGAGAATTTAACATCTGTTTATGATTCCTTTATTGATAGTGCACATTTGGGCCTGCTATCGTGCATGAACGAAAGAAAATTAAGCTGGATTAAATTGGAGCCGCGCATGCTCAGTGGATTCGCAATATGACCTAATGACCTCCAAGTTGAATGGCTGCCAAAAGAACAAGGATAGAAGTCGTGAGAAAGAGGAGCTGTGTATCCCTTGTCCATGAAGCCTGTATTAAATGTTAATAAATATTGCAACAATACATATATAAGAATTAAAGTGGTGAATGAGCTAAAGGGGAAGGGTTTGCAAGACAATAAGAATGTTAATAAAAATGAATATGTCAGCATGGTGTGATGAAAACTTCCCTGGCCCCATCCAATCATATTGAGTATTTCATCAATATTTGCAACTTTAAGGGTGGGACATGTAGAAATAAAGACTATAACTAGAGTGACTTAAGTTAGCAAGGTAAACAATAAGGGGGGGAGAGCTGCTAGACGAAAAGAAGAGAGAGCAGACTGGGAAGATTCAGATCCAAATAACAGCCTGATTAGATTTCAAGATCTCGAGGAGGGAGAGAGTGTAAGAGAGGGATGCGCCCTGGTGCGTCGGGTATATAGAGAAGTCTAGTAAGTATCTGTCTTGTCCTGCTCCTGTCCTATAGTCTTTGTCTCCTCACCCTAATTCAGGGGACCCCCACCAGCCCTTTGGCCAGAGGGGTGGTTTTCCGTATTTCTTTAGGTAATTATCATTCTGTCTCAAATGTGCATACGTTCTTTGCAAATGTATTTTATCTATATGCCCTTTGTCTCTACATCTATCCACTCTTTTTGCATTTGATTTTGTTGAATGAATTCTGTGTTAATGTATATCCTTGCTAGATTAATTTTTCTCTCCCATGTTAAGAATGATGGGGCTTGCACTGTGAATCTGTAAATGAGCATTCAATTTATGACTGAAATCTTAGATAGAGCTTAAGAATGTTACCCAGAGTCTATGGTTATGTCACTGAGATATGTGGATCAGTTAAATAGTTGTTAATATCACCATCAACTAACTCAACTAATGGTCCATCGACCAGAGGAAAGAGTGTTGAATTGTGAAAATTAGTTAGGCATTGAAATATTAATTTAAACAAATGTTGCGGTTATAGGGAATTAACTAATCATAACTAAAGTGAATTATAAAACTTAACCCCCCAGCGGATTGGCCAAGCAGTTTGAATGAACTTTCGAATAAGTGAGTATGGGCCCATTGAATAATTTGTTTTAATGAATTTTCCAATCTTGACCTTCCGCTGGATCACCACCACATCCGTAATCAGCAAGAGCCTGACGGCTCATAAAGTCTTTGCCGCTGTGCCAGAGCTGGCCCATCTATGCCCTCTCATGTCCGAACGAGACGGGACTGGGCCCTCACACTTGGTCCGAAGCCTTTTTGCACCCTAGGACTTAATATACATACAGTAAGATAAACCTTTTTCTTTTTTAAGTTTTAGTTATTTAAAGTCCTTGAAATAGCCTTTTGGACATCCTTTTTCAAATAAAATATAGAATCGGGTTAAAATGGAAACTGGCTCCAAGCTCTACTGCTAAACAATTAGGAAGCTTAACCACGTCAAATGCTATAAAAACGATTTGACAAATACAGTAGGCTTCATAAACAAGGAAACTGCTAATGCTGAAGTCAGACTAGCAGCGGCTAAACATGCAGCAAATGAAGCATTGCGTAGTGCTATAGTAGAAGCTACAGGAGAGATTATACCATCTATTATTGAGACCATAATCGCCCTGGATGGTGTCAAAACATTCACAAATGCAAATAGCATTAGCCAGGCGCCCTGTACCGCAAATATGCCTCTGACCATTATTGAATCATCACTAAATTAAGTGCTGCAATCACCACCAGCAAAAAAGAGCAGACAGCCAAGAGGATCATTAAGCCCTACTACAATGGAAGCTAACAAGGGCCACAGGGGGTAACAATAGGGAAAAGGGCTGCAATACAAAGGGGTCTGAAAAGGACAATGAATTTTACTTACCTAAAAATGTGAAGACTATGCTAAAAAAGGTCCTCACAAAATAAGATAACATAGAGAAGAATCTTTTCGTCGAAATTAGGGAAATGAAGGAAAGAGTTACATTGCTTGAGAATGCAGTTACAACACGACCTGGTACTATCCAGACTGAAGTAAAGCAGTTATTGACCACACGACCCACCCCAGTCGATGCTGCCACTGAAATAGATCCCAGTTTACTTGTCTCAGTCTGCCAGGCCAAGTAATCTACCTTATCCAAACGGTGTCAAAGAAGGGTCCCATAGCAACCAACTGAGGACTCGAGAAGCTACAGATGCATGACAACAGGGCAGCTTTAACATGGGGGCTATGGAGACTGTTCCTGGGACCTTTTATTTATTACCTGACACTACTCCTTATGTCATCATTTTGAAGGATGTTGCTAAACTAGATTCACACTCTGGTGAGAACTGGGTGGACCTGAAAAAAAGAGTTGGTCACTGATGTCAGCTCAAACTTGTAATACTGACTTTTTTTCCATGAGATAGTTACAGTAAGGACAGTAAATTAGGTGGGTTAGTCACAAAAAACAGGGTGCAGTTACTGCATTGTTGTAAACTTTCAGCACCCAGCGACCTTAAGGTCACTTTTGCATGAATTACACTTAGATAGCATATGAACAACTGTTCAGTTCAGGGAAGATAACAACGGTACTCCTGGGTTTTTTCTATGCACCCCACCCACGTATACATAACCAATATTTGCATGCAAATAGTGCAAATAATTTTGCCCATCTGTCTACCCTTAAGGACCAGGATTGACAGGAGGAGATAAGTGGGCCAAATGACATACAAGGCTTCCCTATGGTTATGAATGAACAACATCAAGAACAGGGAGAGAGAATAAAAGGCTAACATACCCGCAATACTGATTATTAAATCCTTGAACGCAGCTGAAATAAAAAATAACTTTGAAAATACAGATTTGATAAATATTGTGCAGGTGATATGGCTCCAGGAAACATGGCAGGTGGAAGGTTTTAATATAAATGGCTTTGCTACTATATTTACTGCTGCAATTCCCTCAACTAGCGGGCGGGCAAAGGGAGGATAGGTGGTACTAATCTCATCTTTAACATCAGTATCTGTAAAGAAAAAAATATGCCCAATCCTTTTATTTCCAGTTAGTCCACCTAGAAGCTGATTTGAAATTAAATATCATCTTGATTAACTTTTATAACAATACTTTTTAATAATACAAGACATATGGTTGTGATGGATCTTGATAATGAATTTGAAAAAATTGAAAGTAGTAAAGAGGCTCACTGTGTTTATATTCGGGGGATTTTAACATGAGTAGATGTTTATATACATCTGGTGCAGTTTGTGGTGCTAGGGACAGCCTCGGGAATGGAGAGCAACACTTTCTTCCTGATGGGTATGATGGAAGTATAAATGACTTATTATTTTGATAAAATCTGGAACTGCTTGAGCAATGTAAAGAGAAAGGCAAAATCCATGTATCAACTTTTCAACAATTGATCACATATTACTCTCGTTTCAAGGAATGGAGTTTTTTTTAAAAATAATTCGTAGTTGAAGCATCTGCTTTTAGTGATCATTCACTGATAACCTTACTCGTAATATCCAACTAAATCAGAGGGAATGACCCCGTTTAGCAGCATATATTGAAACTGCAGGTATAAATGGGATAAGTCTTCAGTTGTCAGGGGTGAACAAATCTATGCTATTAGAAACAGTAGTTAAAGAACATTTTGCATTTAAAAAAAATCTGTACTGGAGAGGATGTTCCACCAGATAAGCAGTTTTTGTCAATATAACTTCTACAATTGCCAATAAACTGAGAGCTGTCAATAAGCCTAATAAAAAAAAGGCAAATCAAAATTCAAAGAAAACACTACAGTTAAATCCAAGAAATAGAGAGGAGGTCAAAATGTTAAGGGTAATCAATAAGCAAGTGGTGGGCAGGAAGACAAAAATCTTCAAGGGCAGGGATGGCCCAGCCATATCACTTTACTTTAGGACAATGTTTCACTCAAAGTACAGGTGCATATTGCACCTGAGGACTGGGTTGCCCATTTTGGAAGGATTTTTAATCCTAATAATGCTGACGTTGCACGAACTACCGGCAAAAACAATCACTAGCAGTAATATTATTCGAATTTAAAACTATAAAAGATGTTTCAGCCACTGAAAAATCTGCGAATGAGAAAGCACCAGGTCCTGATGGGTTCCAAATAGATGCTTTTAAATCTCACATAAAGCTTTGGGCACCAATTCTGATACAAATCTGCAACATTTCTACACAAGGGTATTTACCTCCTACCTGTAGAGATAGTATAATAGTCTCTATAATTTAGAAAGAGGATAGGAGGGGACTCAAAATGCTACTGCCCAACATTTCTGCTGGACTCATCTGCCAAGCTATCTTATCTAGAGACTTGGGCACTTGATAATCAGCTCTTGACTGATCTACAGAATGGGTTCAGGAAAGATATTAGTATGGTAGAGCAATGTGTTAACTTGAACCTTCTAATTAGTAAATACACTGTAACTAAACAAGGACTGGTCCGCCTCTGCTTTGCTGAACTGAGTAGTGCTTTCAACTTTATAAACCATACAAAGGGCCAGATCCTGATGCAGTATGGAAAGCTTCCCTACCAAATCGGTTTGGGAATGGTTTCCAACCGAATTGGATCAGGAGAGTCCAACCGACCAAGTATGATGCATCCGGATGCTTCAATTGACTTCAATGGGAGACTTTGTTCCGACTGAATGCAAAAGCTCCCATTGGAGAAAGGGATGGCTTGTGAAAATCGGGCCCCCTGTGGTAGGCACCCCCTGGTGCCTGCCACACTGTGCATAGCTGGTAAGGAAAGACCCATGGGTACCCCCAAGGGCCTGATTTGGACGGTTCCAGGTGCAGTGGGACCCACTACATGCCCCCAAAGTCTGATTCCGACTGCTAATTCGAGTCGGACAGCACGATTCAGAAAGTCCAAATTCAGCATCGTACTCAGTCATTTGGAAATGCAGCCCATGGTGATGGACAATTTCGCTACGTACGGCTCAGTCATTCCAAATGCCGTCGGGTTTGGATTGGGATATTCATAACACCTAACTTGCATCATACTCGGTTGTTTGTAAACCTTTCCGATTTGGTTGGAAAGACACAGTCCCATTCCGAATTGGATGGAGCTAATGCCATTAGGAGGCCTTCCTAACCGCATCAGAATCAGGCCCAAAGTTGTGGCAGACTATGGCTGAAAAGGGAGCAACTGATGATATAATTTCATAGTTGTCACAGACATATACAGCAGGAGTACTGTATGGCATAATCAGGGAGTGTACACAGAAATGTAAGGTGACAAGAGGGCTCATGCAAGGCTGTGTTCTTGCCCTTTCTCTTTTTTCATAGTGTATAAATGGGGTGGCAAATGTCTTACAACAAGTAAAAGCAGATGCACTGAGAGTGGGAACCTGTTCAAACCACATTCTCCTCTATGCAGATAATGCAGTGTTGCTTTCTAGGACAGGACATGGATTGTAACACCTGATTAAAATCTTCATCACCTTCATGGAGGAGAAAGATCTAAGACTAAGCCTAACAAAAAACGTTATAATGGTTTACGGAAAAAGGGAAACAAAGGCAACGGACCAATATATGAACGTCTTTAAATTAGCTAAAGTACAAACATTTCAGCAATTTTAGCATTTCATTCTCACAGGGAAGCAACTTGGGCTTGCAGATAAGAACAGTGTAACTCAATTTTACAAGGACATCAGAAGCCCTATTTAGATTCGCAAAAAAGACAGGTACTAAACCGATAAGAAACATTTTGCAATTCGGCAGGTGTAAATGCCTACCAGCTGTTACATATAGGGCTGCAATTTGGGGTATGGCAAATACTTTGATGCTACAAGCACAGGAAAATTATTTTTACATAAATTGCTTGCTGTCCCCATTCTATTTCAACCTTTGTTACACATAGAGAACTAGATGCTCTGTACCTGAAGATGTGATGCAATCAAGCTCAGTGATTTGCTGGCATAGTATCTAGAGCAACTAGGCACAAAGTTTAGAAGGGACATATTAGAAGACTTCCTAAAACTAGAGCACTGTAATAAAATTCCATGGTTGGCATATATGAATAAAGACATTCATGAAGTGGATGAAAATGTTTGTACGAAGATACCTAGTCGTGTTTTGCAATACACCAAAAAGCAATTAAAACTGATTCTTACAGGGAAAAGGGAGGCTGATAGAATCCATTGAGAGAGAATTAGTTCAGCTGAAAATAGGTACTGCTTAGGACGTTTGCACTAGGGAAGACAAAGATATTTTATCGGCGTAACTAGAGAACAAGACATACTGGTGGACTTTCCTAAAATGGAGCCATGGAGAGAAAAGCTACCCAAATGCCCATGTGATGGGAAAACTAGCCAATCAACATTCCATTTTATGTTGTTTTGCAGGTTTTATAAGGATATCAGAATACATGTATTGCCCCCTCGGTTTTTAGACCAGGGGCTTATTTATTATCAGGATGCCTGCAATTTGTATGCCAATTGGAAAATGTCTGCATATGCTATACAATACTGACATACATTAAGGGGGCGATTCCGATCCTGGAAAAACGCTGTACATATTGTGGTATGGAGCGTTTTCCCCATACAACTCGTACTTGTAAGGAGGCCCCTACAACCTAGGAAGTACAATCCGTACAAATAGACGCACTCCATACAAATTGTAAAAAAGACCATACAACTCGTAAATACAAGCGATTCCGATTCGGATTGCTCTGTACGCGACGTTCCCATGTATTCCCGGCAGCAGTTTACAACCCGGCAAGTACGATTTGTACAAACGGCACTCAGTACGGCTCTTTTTTTACAAGAGCCAAAAAGTGCCGGAAAAACCTTGTACGCCCCGAAAACAGTACGAGACAGACCCCCCCATGTACGCGTCGTACACCCCATGAATACAGGGGTACGGTGCATATGTACGGTGCGTACGGATGACACGGAAAGTGGGGTACGGTGCGTACATTTGCGATGAAGGGGTACTGGTCGTGTACGCACCGTACAAGCACCGTACCCCAAAATCGCGTACGTACGGTGCGTACATGTGCGATGTTGGGGTACGCACCATACACACGCCTCACATGTGGGGGGACCCCTGTACGCCTCATACCCCTATATGACCCGTACCCCGGTATGAGTCGTACCCCCAGAGCGAGTCATCCCAGGGTACGAGGCGTATAGGGGTTCGCTTCGTTGCCCGGTACGAGTCATTCCCGTATACAGGCCATTTTCCATGCAAATCGTATGCTGACAACCCGGTATGAATCGTACTTGACGGGTTGGACAGCCTTTTTAAAAATGTTATGGTCTATTTTACAAGTCCGTGTCGCACAGCTTTGCCCGATCCGATTTGTAAGGATCGGGCTGATCTGTATGTATTTTTCCCGTACGAATCGTACTACACGGGTTGGAAGGGACTTTTACAATTGGTATGGAAAAAAATACAAATCCTATTTGTATGGAAAATAAAATCCAGGATCAGAATCGGCCCCTAAGTCTGCGGTTAAGATATGGAAATCCCTCACATACTTAGGCTATCATATGAGATAGAGTAATGAAATGAACAGCTTACATCAATAAAAGGTGAAATAGAGTGACTTTTTCTAAACATTTTTTTATTAATATGGGCTTCTCCTAATTTTTGATACTGGATATTAATACATAATTGAACATGTATTATAATGAAGTTTACATCACTAGCCTGCATATAAAGATCTACAATCTATACAGTTTTACTGTCTTGTAACTGCTTGTCACCAGTTAAATGTTACTTTGTAAAGTTTTATGTAAGTGGAGTCTGATCTTTAATGGCAAATGTTTTGCCCGCACTTTAGTATGGTTTTTGCACTACACGACTAAATGCTCTTAGGGACCGAATACGATCACGACTTTGACCTTAGGTTGGAGGCTTTCCGACTGATATTGTCGGTTTCAAAATGGACAACCTCATTACAATGAAGGCTGTCGGTTTTGAAACCGGACGAATATTCCGGCTGGCTTTCGATGGGCTCAAGGAGCCCGTTTGCCAGTCGGAACTGGCATGCAATCCATATGGACAGCGATATATGCTGTTTGAATTACGATGCTCGGTTTCTGGCAGGCTTTCCAATATCGAAAGCCTGTCAGAAAGCGAGTTTGGGGTCCCCTTGTTGATCCCTGCACTGTGTGGGAGACACCCTGAGGTGCAGGGATGATCACAACCTCCCATTTCAGTAGTGTGCTACGGCTGGTTTATGGCTGAAGCACATGCTTCCATAGGGAAATGTGAGTATGCGACCACACTATGTACATCATAATTAGGAGGTCGGGACCACCGAATGGAGGTCGGTTGGATCCGTATCCGTGACAGTCTTGGGCAGGTGCAAGTCTGCCCGACATCATAATAAGCCCAAAAGTATTATGAGAATTTAAATAATTTAGGAATCTTTTATGATACCGGTTTACAAAGAACAGCTTTGGTTTTGTAAACTAGAGGGTCATTGCCATACACAAGGTGGCAGTCACCACGCAGTGCCTGTCACGTTGTGCATGGCAATGCAAACCATGCACTTTTAACATTGCGGACGGAGCTGCACCCAACAGCATCGTCCGCAGTGTGAAAGGCCAGAATGCGCCAGCCAGTGTGGCGGACGCATCCTAATTGGCCTCATGGGACCGCCGCACCTCTGGCGGTCAGTCTCATTTTCTGTTACTGTGGCGGGCGGACAAAGTCTGCCCGCCATCGTAATGAGGCCCAAAGATCTTTGATGATGATGAATGGAGTCAGGATCTGGCCATTGTCTATCCAATTTTCCAACTTAACAAGAACCGGCATTGCAAAGACTTTCTGCAAGATTTTGATTAAGCGTATGGGCCTATAGTTGGGCGGTTTACAGGTATCACACTTCTTAAAGACAGGAACTATCTCTGCCCCACCCTCCAAGACTCAGGGATTTCCCCAGGTAAAGTTACACAAATCTGCCCGACATCATAATAAGCCCAAAAGTATTATGAGAATTTAAATAATTTAGGAATCTTTTATGATACCGGTTTACAAAGAACAGCTTTGGTTTTGTAAACTAGAGGGTCATTGCCATACACAAGGTGGCAGTCACCACGCAGTGCCTGTCACGTTGTGCATGGCAATGCAAACCATGCACTTTTAACATTGAGGACGGAGCTGCACCCAACAGCATCGTCCGCAGTGTGAAAGGCCAGAATGCGCCAGCCAGTGTGGCGGACGCATCCTAATTGGCCTCATGGGACCGCTGCACCTCTGGCGGTCAGTCTCATTTTCTGTTACTGTGGCGGGCGGACAAAGTCTGCCCGCCATCGTAATGAGGCCCAAAGATCTTTGATGATGATGAATGGAGTCAGGATCTGGCCATTGTCTATCCAATTTTCCAACTTAACAAGAACCGGCATTGCAAAGACTTTCTGCAAGATTTTGATTAAGCGTATGGGCCTATAGTTGGGCGGTTTACAGGTATCACACTTCTTAAAGACAGGAACTATCTCTGCCCCACCCTCCAAGACTCAGGGATTTCCCCAGGTAAAGTTACACAAATTGGAGCAAAGCTAAAGTGGTGAAAATGATTGTGCTGGAAAGGTGCCATTTGCTCTGCACTGTACTGAGCACATACAAATGAGTGGAATGTTTATGAATTTGTCTAAGGATAGGACTTTCTACAGGAAGGGTATGCTTTGGAACTAATCATACTAATCATACTAATTGGATGCATTGCAAGACAGCCTGTGCAAAACTCTGGACCATTGTTATGTGTAGGGCTAGGTATCCATTCTAGGCAGTGCTTAATTTAAGCCGGTGGCTGCCAGTTGTGGGCCACCAGCACTTATTTTTGTGGACTGGCCTTAATTTTTCCAATATCAAATATTTACCAAGTGCAAGTGAAGGGAAAACACACAGATCAAAAATACGTAGGAAGAAAAAGATGGCAAAACCATCACAAACAGAAAACAGGGTCTGACTAGAGGGAGACAAAAAGTCAGGGAGTGTTTGGAAGTGTATTAAAGACTACCAGCCTTGGTATTCAGCACACCAACCTCTCCTCTTCTACTATAACCCTCTCTCTTAACCTCTCTCTCTCTCTCTCTGCCTCAACTTCTCTATGTACTTTTATCAATTCTTTATCTCAGCTCTCACCTTTGTTCACCTCACTCTTAACTTAATTTACCCACTACACCCTACTCAACTTCATCTTTTTCTACCTCTCTCTTTCATCTCTTTATGTCCCTTTGCCTACATTTATATATTTGGCACCCATTTACTTCTCTCTAACTAAGCTTTCTCTACCTCAGTCCTCTTTCTGTATCTCATTGATCTCTTTCTATCTGACATCCCTGTATCCCTCATCTATCTGTGTTCCTCACACAACTTCATCTGTATCTTTACACATGTCTCTCTTTATTTTTACTACCTTACCTTGCTACCTCTCTCTCAGCTCTTTGTCTACCTCACCACTCCCTCTCTTTCATTTCTTGATCTATTGCACATTTCCCTCACTGCCTCACCACTCTTTACCTATCAATCTCTTACTACCTAAGCTCTCAATTTACCTCACCATTAGTTCATTATTCATCTCTCCACCACCGCATCTCTTGTTCTACCTCTGTTTCCTTTCATTCACCTCAATAAATATCTTCTACCTTTCTGGGTTCCTATATTGCTCTACCTTTACCCCTTTCCCTATCACCAACTCTTCTTTCTCTCACACACATACAAACACATATCTATCTCTCGACCTTCTTAATTTCTACTCACTTCTTATCTATGTTGCTCTGCCTCTCTACCACTCTAAAACCTTACCTAATTTTCAACCTCTCGTTCACTACCTGGATTGTCCACTTTCCACTTCTCTTTATGTTTTCTTCTGACTACCTCCCATTTCTCTATTTATTTTACTTCTCTCTCTTCCTCAGATATCTTTCTACATCAACTCTGTCTCTAGCCCCTGCTATCTCTACTTCACATCTTTAGCTATACTGTTCTCTTTATGTTTCTCTGCATATCTATTACTTTGCCCCGTCCCATTCATCTTATTCAGCAGGGTCACATGTAATTGTCTAGCCACAGGAGTGCACACATTTAAATCCAAGAAGAGGGACAAGGCAGGGGAAAGGCAATTAGGAAAAAGTTTATCCATTTTTACCAATGGAATGGTGAAAATCCTCAGAGCAGCGCTTCGATTTTCACTGTTGCAGTAAGAACACCAGTAGTGATGGGAGATATATTTGTGGTTACACATATTTGGTAGCAGTGCTTACATTTTGACTGCTGCAGCAATAATGATAGTAGTAACTGAAACATATTTGTGATTACAGATATTCAGCAACTGAAGTTACATCTATCAGGCATATGTGCATATGTGTTATTTTAATAATATGCACTAGTCCACTAAACATCTAGCAAGTCAGCCTTAGCATATTTTACCTACATTGATAAAGATGTGTTTGCAACTCTTTGTGAATGCAAGAATGGAAGCCTGCTGGACATTTGAACAAACTATTGAGTTAAAATTATCAAGAACCGTCAGAAATTAAATATTGTGACACACAAATATTGTGATGCAGAAATATCATTAACAGGAATGTCATTTGTTAAAGTAAGGAAAATTATTTAAAATAATATAGATGTTTTTAATAGTGTTTTCAGCAATATAGGGCTTAAAATTCGTTTTTTAATTATTTGAGTATGTTTTATTTGATATATCAAGTTTATCTGTTATTTTTGTTTATATAAATGTTTTTAATTTGTTTGAAAATATAGCTCGTCATTTTAAGTGATTTAGATTTTGTTCTGCAATTATTATTAGTAATTTATATTATCATAGAAGGTTGTTGCTTTTGAAGGGGGATAGGGTGGGAAGTTAATTAGGTAATCATAAATTATGAATTATTTAAAAAAATGTATTTAATTATACTAGTGATAATTATTATGTGAGTTATGTAATACTGAGTTATTGTTATATGTTATTTGCAGGTTATAAATTAATTACCTAATTGATTTTTATTCATGTAAACTATGGAATACCAATTTATTTTACTTATATTTTATTTTGAGAATGCTAGGTTTGTATAGGATATAGGATAAAAGGCTAATTCTGTGATAAATAAGTAACAATAATTTATTATTTTTCTATTTATTATTTAATTTATTCTAAATATGTAAATTATGGTCTACTTTTTTTAGATATATTTTAGGTGTTGACTGCTAGTTGTTTAGTGGTCTGGACTGAGAAGTTAATTAAATAATAATTAACAAAAAATTAGTTATA
The DNA here is from genome assembly GCF_964261635.1 of Lissotriton helveticus. Lineage (NCBI taxonomy): Eukaryota > Metazoa > Chordata > Amphibia > Caudata > Salamandridae > Lissotriton > Lissotriton helveticus. The sequence continues at coordinate 528,983,619 of NC_136072.1, forward strand.
CATTGACAATTCATTATTCAATTGATTTTATATAAATTATGAAATACTTTTTGGGGATATATTTTAGGTGGGGCTGCTAGGCTATTAGGTCGGAAGTTAAATAATTAATAACTGAATAACAAGAACTCATCAATTGATAATTATGTTTTTGAATATTAATTTTGTAAATTGAATAATTGTTTTTAGTTTTTGAATATATGCATATTTTCATGTTATTTAATCATTTTTATATTGAGTTTAATACATGTTCTTTGTTCATGGTGTTACTTGTATATTTCATGTGTTTAAAGTGAAGTACTTTTCCTACTCTTGTGTAGACTGCAGTAGGTATAGTAAAATTAACCTCTGCGCAGTTTAACACTTTTCCTACTGTTGCACTGTTTGGAGTGGTAATAGTAAATTTCTGCCCTCTGAAATCCAACGCTTTCCCTACTGTTTCAAAGATTGAAGCAGAAATAGTAAATGTTACCCCTCCGAAGTCCAACACTTTCTTAACTGTTGCAGTGTTTGGAGTGGGATCTAATAAATGTTACTGCTCCAAAAGCAAACACTTTCTCTACTGATGTTCTGTTTGGAGTGAGAATAGCAAATCTAACCCCTTCAAAGTCCAACACTTTCTATACTGTTGTGATGTTTGGAATGGGAATAGTAAATGTAACCCCTCCAAAGCCAACACTTTCCTTACTGTTGTCTAGACTGGAGTGGGAATAGTAAATTCACCCCTCGAAATCCAAACCTTTCCCTACTGTTGCACTGACTGGGGTAGGAATATTAAATCTAGCCCCTCCGAAGTCGAACACTTTCCCTAATGTTGCATGAACTTCAGTGTGCTTAGAATATTTACTATTGTTAAAATTCAATACTTTCTATATTATCGGTTACATTGATTTTATAGTAAAAAAAAAATATTATCTAAATTATCCTTTTTCATTTACATTTTTAAAATATTTATTTTGTTTTAAGGAAATGTGTTTTGGGGGTTTGACATTCTTACTATTTTTTGTATTGAATACATTCATTAATATAGTTTTCGTTATTGAATTGTTTATAATTTATTTATGAGTAAGTATTTTTTATAAATAATAAATATATATATTTATTTATTTGGGAAGTTATATATAGCGCAAACATGACCCATCCTGGTATCAGAGCACTGTACAAAGCAGACAATTTAACATACAAGTAGACATACAAATAGTAAATACTGTACATATCACAATAGGTTAAGCATACAAAATGAGAAACAGGAACAAAAAAACACATAATAGCTATAAAGTAACAAAATTGCATAGTGGAATAGCTTCCAGAGCTATATACACAAAATAGTAGTCAATTTGAGTGGCTTCAGGACTATTGCGGAAGGTATTTATTCAGCAGCAACTATTTTACTTCTTTTTGGAATGAGACGGTTGAAGGGTTAGATCTGGTTTCAGGGTGAAGTGTGTTCAATATTCTAGGGGCAAGACGAGAGAAGGAACAATTATAGGTTATTTTCTGTGGTTTCAGCAGTAGAGAATTAGAACTTCTTAGAAACCGAGAAATACCAAACAATTCAAGTGTTTTTTGCCAGGTAAGCAGGAGTGTTATGATGAAGAGCTTTGTGTGTCAAGCAGGCTATCTTGAACTGAATACATACTTTGAGAGAGAGCCAATTGACTTGTGTTAGATCTGGTGTGATGTGATCATGTTTTCTTGATCCCATAATGAGTTGTGCAGCTGAGTTCAGTGTAGCCCTTAAAGGGATCAGATTCGTTTTGGGTAACCCTACCAGGGTCACACTCCCATAATCTAGATGGGAGACAACCGGGGATTGGACTGCTAACTCTAAGTCCTCTAGAGGAAGAAGCAGTTTGATTTTCCTTAGAGCATTGAGTTGGTGATTTGCTCCTCTAGTGGTTGCACTGATATGGCTGTGCATATCCAAGTATGTGTCCAGGGTTATGCCTAAACATCTTATGGATTTAACAACATGTGGAGTGTGGTTGAGTGCTGTTAGTTGTTTGAGCTATTTTTGACAGGGCAGGTTGGTTGTAGGGGTTGATCAGGAGAAATTCTGTCTTTAACATGCTTAGCATAAGGAGATTGTGTGTTAACCATTGTTGAGTTTTCAGTAGGGCACAGAGTTTTGATGTCTTCAGGTGAGGACATTTTCATGTACAATTGAGTATCATGCACGTATTTGTGATAATGTAAGTTTGAGTGTTATTGAAATTTGGTGAGAGGTTCCATGAGCAAGTTGGAAAGCATAGGTGAGAGTGCGGAACCTTGAGGCAGTCAAATTGAGACCGTGAACTATTAGAAAGGGACTGATTAACTTTGATTCTTTGCGTTCTGTTTCGAAGGAACGGCGCAAACCAGCTTAAAACTGGACCAGATAACTCTGTTTCTCAAGCAAATCAATCATGTTGTCATGTTTAGTTGTATCAAACACAGAGGGTGATCAAGAAGTATGAGCTGGCAAGGTTTGTTCTGCTCAAGTAGTCTCAGGGGGTCATAATCAATATGTATTAGAGCTGTTTCAGTGCTGTGACCCGATCTGAAGCCCTATTGGTATTGGTCAAGAAGCTGAAACTGCTTGATATGGTTACAGAGTTGTCTGTGTATGCATTTCTCAAGTTGTTTGGCCAGATTCATGATTGGTAATTGGATGGCAGTTGCTGAACTGTGACAAGTCCGCATTCATTTTTCTTTGGGACACGTTGGGTGACCTGTCCTTTATTTACGCAGTCTGGAATCAAGCCTTGTGGGAGAGATTCATGGGCAATCTTAGACCAGAGCGGGAGAATGGAAGATTCAAGCTCTTTTAGGAATTTAGTGGGTAAAGGATCATTGCAGTGGTTAGAGGGATTTATTGCTGTCATTATTTTGAGTAGCTCTTCATCATCTGGTAGTTTAAAGGCCATGTTCTCTCAGCATGCCTTAGATAATGTCTTTCCTCATTAAGGAGTCCATGTAACCAGGGTTTTGAATGTTTGCTGGGAATTCTTTTGAGTTGCTTCAGAGCAATTGAATCGAGCATATCCGTCATAGAATGGATGCATTGTTCAGTAAGATCATTGAGATTTGTCATGTTCGAGAGGGGAGGGAGGACGTTGTTGCTGAGGAAGTTAGGTCAGTTAAGTTGATATTTCTCAGAACTCTAGACCACTGTTTGGTCTTACGAGGATGGCCAAAATTAGAAATTAGATTAGATAGTGGTCTGAGCAGTCACAGGGTGCTTTGGATTCCAGTTGTATGAACTTATCCTTAGCGATTAATAGATCAAGTGTGAAGCCTTTATTAAGAGCAGGTCTGTTGTAAGACTGGGTGAGCTTGAGGTAAAGAGGAAGGCCTTGAAGTTGTTCAGTGTGGGATCATTTTTGTCGTTCTAGTGTAAGTTGCAATCCCCAAGGAAGATTTGGTTAGGGTGTTGGTCAGAGTTAGAGAATATGGTCGCCATTATTTGTTCAATGAAAGGAAGGTTATTTTCCATGGGTGGTAGATCATGTGGAGTTTACGCAACATCTTGTCATTGTCCCAAATTTCGATGCCAGGTTTTCACAGAAGAACATAGGAGCAGTTTGTGCATGTTTCAGGATAAGCATGGAGTAATAGATGCATGCCATGCCGCCTCCAATTTTATCAGGTCTATCCATTCTGATGATTTCATAATTGGGAAGAACTAAAATGTCCATAATCGGTGTCGTTGAGTCATGTTTCAATTAAGATCAGGAGATCAAGATCTTGGGAAAGGTCAACAATGTCAGCTGCATGTCTTACTGCCGACCTGCAGTTAAGAAGCATAGATTTGATATGCGATTTGGTGTCTACTGCTTCTTGGTGAGATGTCGAGACAGCTAACAAAGTATCCTTGTTCATTGATGTAAGATTGAGACCGGGTTCTCGAAATGGGTTGGAGGGAATAGTTTGGAGATTGATAGGTGAAGCTGATGAGCCATTATGAGTGGACTTGTATGATAGCAGAAGGGAGTGAATGTCAGGTAGGGGAGAATATAGGTGAAAGGTTAGGTCACCACCTGAGACTATATTGGGGTACCTGTATGGAACATAACAGATCCTTGGCTCAGCCCTGGCTTGGTTTGCCCTAATAATTTGTTAGAACACGCACCTCTATTTACGACTGTGGCTTATTAAGTGGGGCTGTCAGCACCTAGATAAAATGATCTGCAAAAGGCAAGGACTGGAAAAATGGAGCCCTGCCTACATGCACCAACTTGACAAGTACACCATCAAGGCTTCTCATTGCAGAACTGAAGAAGAGAGTTTGCAGTTAAAATACATTGAAAACAGGTAGTCCAGGGGCAGTGTCTCCAAGTTGTTGTGCTGTACGTGACGATACTCATGTGTTCACAGGCAGAACTTCCAGTCCCAGGTAGGATGGGAAGGGCATACCTTCAGGGAGAGTTTAGAGTGTAACACCCGCAAATGCATGATTGACTTGGTACACGGATCTGCGGGCACTGATTCCGGTCTGCTATGTCTCTCCCAGTTTCCCCATTGTTCTCTTTTCACTAAGAGGTCTGTGACTGGTTTACCAAAAATGTGGTAAATCAGCATCCATCCAAGAATGGTTGTAAATTTACTAACTTTTGGAATTCACAAAAATAATCCGTTTTAGCCTTGCAAAGCTGTGTCAGTCTTAGATTTAAAGGTATACTAGTGGTAATCAAATACCCAAAAATGAAAAAAATGAATGCTTACAAATAGTCTAACCATTGGCAATCTCTCAGCATAGTATTTAACACCTTAACTGCTGAGGCAATTCCCCGCAGTGCGGGGGTTCCATTAAGTGAGCGGGCCGCGACGGCCAACGGACGTGCGCAGCGCTACGGAGGTAGTGCTCGCGACGGCCGTTGGCCAACGGGCGCAGCGAAAGGGTTAAACCCATTGTTTTTCACCCATTGTATCACTCCAAACAGAGGACCACCTAATTCAAACCAGTTCTGACTGTCTAACTCATGGTAACAGTTAATACCAAGCCATGGTTTTCTCACCCCTCCCTTATGAAGCCCACTTCTGTTTTCGTTGGGAAATTTTAGATTCACTCCCCTAAATCTCAGAGACTAAGCTACGTCCCTGATTGGCCTGCAAAAACAATTATACATGCATGAAAATTTGACAAATAGATATGAATTGTAAAACCAAAAAATGGATTACATTTCATCAAACACTCTATGTAAAGATATAACTGGCTTTGCTGGTGTTGATCAGCTGCCTACATGACCTATTGTGTCCAAATCTTCTAAAATATAACTTAAGTGGGATTTTACTCCAGCTTGGCAAATATTTCTTCTTCCCCTTATGCTATTATCTGGTTGCCCTAAGTTGGCAGGGTATGCCCAGATGTGGGTCACTTGCTCACTTTGCCACTGAATTCAAGCTAGCCTGGCTGACGAGGGCTGTTAGCCCAAAACCTGTCCCAGGATGCTTGATTCTGATCCAGGGAAGACATGGCTTGGCAGTTCGATCTGGACTGTTCCCATGAGGCACAGGGTAAAGACTGATTTGCATATAGCTATGTCTGAACTGGGGTGGCAAAGTGAGCTAAAGAATGATGATGGTTTCAACCCAGATCTGTGACTTGGGGTGAGTGTTTGAAAGGTTTCAGCACTCCCTCCATCATCTCCTTGTGTTTGCTTTGTTCTCTTTGTGTTTGCTTTGTTCGCACTAAGTTGGCAGGGTATTCCCAGACTTGGGTCCCTTGCCCACTTTGCCACTGGATTCAAGCTAGCCTGGCTGATGAGGGCTGTTAACCCGAAACCAGTCCCAGGATGCTTGATTCGGCCCAGGGAAGACATGGCTGTGCAGTTCAGTCTGAACTGTTCCCACGAGGCACAGGGTCAAGACTGATTTGCATATAGCTATGTCTGAACTGGGGTGGCAAATTGAGCTAAAGAATGATGATGGATTCAACCCAGATCTGTGACTGGGGGTGAGTGTTTGAAACGTTTCAGCACTCCGTCCATCATCTCTTTGTGTTTGCTTTGTTCGCCCTAAGTTGGCAGGGTATGCCCAGATGTTGGTGCCTTGCTCACTTTGCCACTGGATTCAAGCTAGCCTGGCTGATGAGGGCTGTTAGCCCGAAACCGGTCCCAGGATCCTTGATTTCGGTACAGGGAAGACATGGCTTGGCAGTTCGGTCTGGACTGTTCCCATGAGGTACATGGTCAAGACTGATTTGCATATAGCTATGTCTGAACTGGGGTGGCAAATTGAGCTAAAGAATGATGATGGATTCAACCCAAATCTTTGACTGGGGGTGAGTGTTTGAAAAGTTTCAGCACTCCGTCTATCATCTCCGTGTGTTTGCATTATCTGTTTGTTATCATTTTGCCTTCTATGAAGTGCTCAGACTATTTTATACTAGGGATGTCCTCTGAAAAGAGACACTATAAATTATTTTACTCATATATGCATAGCACACAAAAGGCAATTCAATTCTTTTTGGGCTTTTTTCACTGTTGCAGGCTGCTTTTTATAATGTTTCAGTCAGGACGCAAAATGCAAGCCAAAACTACTGGCTTAGCAAATGCATGCCTCAAAGATGGCAACTGGCAGGTTAAAAAATAATTGTTCAATCATCCAATAGCTAGAAAATCCAAGGGATTTCCAGATATATACTTACATGAAGCAGACCTATTTGTGAAATGGCAGAGTAAACACCAAGTCAGATTGAAAGTGAAAGTGCAGGCCGGGGAGTTCCCGCTGGCTTCTCAGTTGTTTTCTCCATGCAAACGTGTGCACAAAACTGACAGCTTAAAACCCTGCTCTATCCAGAGACGCGCCCCGATCGAAAGCTCTTTACAGTCAATTCAACTCTGACCCCTTGGTTCCATAGCCAGATCAATGCCCAGTCACATGGATCAAAAATTTGCTAGCATTCGCAACAAGAATTTTCAATTCTATTAAGGACACGGAGGCGAGGATTATGCTTCTCAATCTTTACTGCATAAAACACAGCAGCCAATGAAAATGAATATTTTCACAAAACAGTAAACAAACTTCATTTCCCTTGAACACACATGAGCATAGGCACGCCCCCACAGTCCATAAGAACCCCTTGCGTGCTCCCATCATCCTCTTTCTCTGAGGCGAAACAAGTCCAACAAAACTTGAACAATGACAATCCTCCAACGTGGAAGAACAGCTTCAGATTAACTTCTTGACATCCGAGGTCGATCAATCCGACTTCTTATCAGATCCTGCAATAAAGGAAATAACACCACCGTAATCACTGAATAATAGGGTGGGCAAGCTTAATACATACTGTACATTAAGCCGGGTGGGATAATCCTCGCCTCCGTGTCCTTAATAGAATTGAAAATTCTTGTCGCGAATGCTAGCAAATTTTTGCTTCTATTACAGTACCGGAGGCTTCAGATTATGCTAGTTTAACGCTGAGTAAATACCACTGAAGTAATATCTCCCACCGGCTTATAGTAAAACGTTTTAAACGTTGATTCAGATGACCAATCTGCACAACGCATGATATCCTGGATACTTGATCCCAAACCATATGATTTCGACGCCATCGCGCCTCTTACTGAATGGGCACCAAAGATCTGTGTATCAACACCTGCTTCTTTCATAATGAAGCGGAGCCATCTGGCAATAGTGGCCGCCACCACAGGTTTAAAGGGCTTTTGAATAGCAATTAACAATTGAGAACAGCCCTGCAGCCGCAAGGCCTTCGTACATTCCTCGTAAGTCTTCAAACATTGGACCACACATAATTTTTCATTTTCAGGAAAGGAATTATAAGAAATATGTCGAGACAATGTTTTAGTACGACCTGTAATATGAAAAGAAACCCCTTCCGGGGTAAACACTCTACCTGTTACGTCAAGTGCTCTCACATCTGAAGACCTTCTGCAAGACGATAAGCAGAGCAACATGGCCAATTTCGCCGACAATTGTTTCCTGGACAGGAGTGGACAGGAGAGAATTAACCGGCCATCTGTTGAATAACGAAATCACAACAGAGACGTCCCACAAACCGGTATACTTGGGTTTGGGAGGGTTAGCTACCCTGATTCCTTTCAACAACTTACAGACTACCGGGTGCATGCTACTGGTTTCCCGTCTACCTGAGCATGCCCCGCCGATATAGCCGAACGAAAATTATTGACTGAACGGTACGCCAGACCATCGGCCGCTTTTTACGACAGAAAGTTCAAAACTTGGGATAACTCTGCCCCCACGGGATCCAGGTGTCGTCCCACGCACCAATCCACCCAGTTCTTCCAGGCTGCGGAATAACGTTTCCTGGTGGAAGGTGCCCATGCCTGTTTGATGAATTTGGCAGTCTTGCTCGAAACTCCCGGCAGCTGCCACTGTTCCCGGAAAGCCTCCATGCCATCAGCGTTAGCCTGCCCTCCAACAGAAACGGATGCTGTTCCTGACGAGGGCCCTGCAACAACCACTTCAAGTCCGGTACTAACCGGGGGCGATCGCAGCTCCACTGCAACAGCTTGGGAAACGACGCTTGTGATGTCCACCACGGAGTCACCATGACTATTTCCGCCGTTTGTCTGATCACCTGAGTCATTACTCTGGGAATCAACAAAAAGGGAGGAAAGGCATACTGGATCCCCTGTGACCAATCCTACAGAAAGGCATCGGTCGCTGCCGCTATCGGATCCGCCCTCCAGCTGAAGAACGGGGGAATCTGGTAAGTCAACCTGGAGGCGAACAGGTCCGTCTGAAAAGGACCCCAAATCGCCTGCAACCAGAGAAATACTTGGGGAAGCAGCTTCCAGTCGCTGTAATCTCTTAGGTGTCTTGAATTCCAGTCCGCCACCTGATTGGAATGTCCTGGAATGTACTCCGCTATTACCGATATCTGATTCTGGAGGCAATAATGCCAAAAGTCTTTGGCTATTTGGACAAGAAGTGACGACCTCGTGCCACCCAACTTGTTGATATATCTCACTGCGGACACATTGTCCAGACGCAGGAGGATGCAACAAGACGTCTGCTTCGGGGATAACGTGCGGACCGCAAACGATCCTGCTAGTAGTTCCAAACAGTTTATGTGGAGCTCGAGCTCCTGCGTTGACCATCTGCCGCCTGTGGAAACATCTCCACAGCGCGCGCCCCAGCCTCATCTGCTGGCGTCTGACTCGATCACTACCTCTGGCTGTGAGCCGAAGATCGCTCTGCCGTTCCAGGCATCCACGTGACCTAGCCACCACTGAAGCTCGGTTCGGACCTCGTCCGTGAGGGGGACAGAGTCCGTGTACGAGAGCCCCCTCTGAAGGTGCCTGATCTTCAGGCGCTGGAGGGCCCTGTAATGCAGAGGACCCGGGAATATCGCCTGAATTGACGCCGCCAATATCCCCACAACTCTGGCCAGCGTCCTGAGCGTGACCATTTGTCTGTCCAGCAACTTCACTATTTCTTTCTTCAACTCCCGCAACTTCGCCTGTGGAAGACACAGTTGCGCCGTCAGGGAGTTGATTGTGAACCCCAGAAAGTCTATCACCTGAGACGGGCCCACTACTGACTTCTTCAGATTTATCACAAACCCTAGGCCCTGGAGTAGCGAAGTAGTCATGGTCAGCTGTTGCTGCAAAATAGACTGGTCCTGTGTCATGATCAGGATATCGTCTAGATAAATGATCAGTCGCACTCCTCTTTCTCTGAAATAGGCTACCACCGGCTTCATTACTTTGGTGAAGCACCAGGGAGCCGAGGAGAGACCGAAAGGAAGAGCCAAGTACTCGTAACATCGGCCGTTCCAGAGAAACTGCAGGAACCTGCGGTGTGGAGGAAAAATCGGAATAGAAAGATATGCATCCTTCAGGTCCAGACGGACCAGCCAATCTCCGTCTTGTAGCAAATCTGCTAACAAATGAATACCTTCCATTTTGAAATGGTTGTAGGTCAGGTACTGGTTGAACTCCTTGAGGTTGAGCACTAACCTGTTGCCACCCCCTTTCTTCTGAACGATAAAGACATTGCTGGAGAAACCGCGAGGGCTTCTCTGATATGGAGCGATCGCGTCCTTCCGCAGCAAGTCTGCCACCTCTTCGTCTATGAAACTGTGATCTAGTTGGGAAAAATGGAGAGGTGGCGGGGGAGACGTCTGCGTCGGATGAGAATAGAAATCTAGTTGAAACCCTTGAATGGTCTGCAGAACCCAAGCATCCTGAGTCAACACCTGCCATTGCAGAAGACAATGCTGCGTGCACCCCCCCAATGGAAACAGAGAGACATCTGCTACACTCACCGGTATTCTGGTGTGACTTGAAACTTGCTCTGTTGTTTCCCGACTGGAAACGTCCTTTGTTGAATCCTCTCCTAGATGGATAGAAGGTTCCACCGCGGGTGGAGTCCCACTTTCCACGCCCGCGACCAAAATCTCCTCGCTGGGAGCCTCGTTGGAACCCACGGCCTGACGAGCGACCCCCGCCTTGGACGGCCCTGTTGAAAACACCCTGTGTGAGGGCGCGTTTGATTCCACTCTGCGCCTTATCCAGGGCGGTGAAAGTCCCTACATATTTGGTGACATCCTTAACGAAGCGGTATCCGAAGAGACAACCCCCAGCCAGGGGGCTTGGTTCAGCCTCCGCAAGTTCGGTCAGGTTACTGTCCATTCTGAGCAACAAGGATTTGCGCCTCTCCGAAGAGATAGCGCAATTTGCGTTGCCTATCAGGCAAATCGCGCGCTGAGCCCAGCCAGCCAAGATGTCCGGATCCACAGGTGTCGCCCCTTCCTTGGCCGCCAGGGCCATCTCTAGGATCTTCGCCAGGGGCCCCACAACGTCCAGCATTTTGTCTTGGCAGCCCCGCCAAGCTCGGTCCAACCCCCGTTTGGGATCCTTTGAAAACTTCTTCAAAAAAGTTAACATACTGGCATCAATCTCCGGAGTGTCAGCCACACTGTCCGGTATATCAGGACGCGGGCATTCCGACCGTAGTCGGTTGCGGACCTCCCTATTGAAACTCTTCCTGAGGTTTTCGTGAAGGTATTCCGAGACCTCCGGCGGCGGGACCCAGTCCGAAGACCGAGGATGTACTATGTCTGATGGATCAAAATTAAAGGTTTTGAGAGCCTTGTCCTCTGCCGACTTGGGGGCAGCCTTGGCCTTCTTGGGAGGGGGAGGCTGTTCCTCCGAGGTGTCAGTGTCCGTGTTGGTATCAGTATTGGTGGTGGTGGTATCTGTGTCCACTAATATTGGCCGTTTATTCTTCGCCTTTCCACCAGAACCTGGCTGATCTAAAGCCTCTCTAGCTGGCAAAGAAGCCATGGACTGAGCATGTGGCCATTGCTTCTGTTCGTCCGAACCTGCGGCGGAAGAAGAAGGGGCTGCTTGCTTTTGCTTCTTCTTCTTATCATAGCCGTGGCGTTTCGCAAAACCTTCAAGCTGTTTCCTTATGGGGCGTAGGGCCACTGCAAGTGCCTTTTGCACTGTCTGAGGGACCTTAGTCTCCATGGCTCGATTTACTGAAGCTTGGACCGAGGCATCCAAAGCTTCCACAATATTGTCTTCTAAGACAGCATCCTGCTGTCCCTCAGCAATCTCCTCCCCATCTGCATCTTCCTCCTCTGGGTACTTAACCCATTCCTCCATAGTGAAGGCACACACTACCAGATACGAGGGATAAACCCTGACAGATCACACACTGGGGGGGTAATGGGGGGGTCAGCCCACAGCACACTGGAAGCAGAAAAAGTCTGGTAACGTTACCCAAACCCCCTCAGCAATGCTGTAATCAACGAGGTCAGTGACCTTGGCCCCTACAGTCTCCTGAGCGTGTGCACACTCTGGGCCTTTCCAATTTTCCAACCAAATTCACTGGCGATCACACAAGGGGCAAGCCGGTGTGTAGAACGAGCGAAAACACGCGTTCCTGTAAACCTTGGAATGGCGCCGAGGTGCACAGCCCAAACGCTAGCAAAATCCTACCAAAAACTAGCCCAATTGGTTAGCATTTTGGGCGCGCGCGTCGGCCGTGAGCCACCCGGCATGAACGTCAGGGCGTATCAGGGAAGCCGATGCGCGCCCTCAGGCTGCCGGCACCGGGCTCTACTGGATCGCGCGGCGGCCCCTTGCCGGTCAGAGACCGTCTCCTCAAGCGCTCGGACGCGCGCGCCCCACAGCGGGAGCAACCACAGCGAAAAAGCTGATCGGCCCAAAGCAGCACGAGTGAAGAACAAAGGTCAGAGAGCTGCACCTATTAATACATGAAAATGAGCAGCGAGTCTAGAACAACATATACCAAAGCCTTACATCACCAATAATAAGCGGATGATCCCGCATTAAACTCAAAACGTAACAATATAAACCCCCAACAGCACCCAAAACCAACAAGCAGAGTGAGGGGACCAGAGGGGAGGTGCACTTAACTCTGACTTGTGAGCAGCAAAGAAAGAGGATGATGGGAGAACGCAAGGGGTTCTTATGGACTGTGGGGGCGTGCCTATGCTCATGTGTGTTCATGGGAAATTAAGTTTGTTTACTGTTTTGTGAAAATATTCATTTTCATTGGCTGCTGTGTTTTATGCAGTAAAGATTGAGAAGCATAATCTGAAGCCTCCGGTCCTGTAATAGAATCAGGTTAAGTTGAAACGTATGAGGGGAAGGGGCAATGTTGCAGGTGCAGTGCATTTTGAATCTGTTTTCTCGAACTGTAAATCACTCAGTCAGAAAGGTCTTGTTTTCAATTTACTTGTTTTTTAAAGTGGGAGGGCCACGCATTTCCTCAGTTATAAGTTGCTTTTGTGTGGCGTGTCCATGGTTTCAGCATGCTTTTGACATTCCATTTCCAAATTTGTACTGACTAGTAAAACGAAACAACCATGCCAAGTACCAGGCATAAGGCATTAGACTACCACATTTCAGTCAGGTGGTCGACATCACCACTTTGAAATGTGAAGTCACGCATATAGCACCTCAGCTGTGCCTGTCAAGCAGGCCAGAGAGTGCTGGCATGAAAGTTAATAATATCATTTCGCTGGAGTCAAGTGGCAGGCGGCCCACGGTGCGCGCTGCTTGGCAGCCTCGGGGGCTGGTTGAACTCATTTGCTCAGGGCCGGCCCTAGGCATGTGCAAACTGTGCACCTGCACAGAGCCGCCCAACCCGAGGGGCCGCCACGCCGCCGACCTCACCGAGCCGAGGATCAGATGATCGGATTCGGAACTATCACTGGCGGCCCCCTGGCAGGATTCGGCGGCCTCCGACCGGGCAATGGCAGCGACGGCGCGTGTGAGCGCAGTGTTGTTTACATGATTACAGTTCAGTAGTCATAGGTGGGTTTGGTTTCACTTATTTGCCCAGGCAGCCAGCCAGCAGTTGGGTCCCAGGGCCGTCAATCTTACGATGACGTAACGGCCCTGGGACAGCCCCCGCGCGCTGTGCGCAATTCACTACACGCACGCAGCATGATTGCTGACTTTACATTAATGCGTCATGACGCTACAGCGCCGTGAGCGGGCGGGCGGCTACACTTGTGGCAGGCTGCATGCAATGGTAAGGCTGCTCGCAGCATGACAAAGTTGTGCAAGGCCAAGGGGGACAGTTATTTTATCAAGCAGGGTACGAACCCAACTGGCGGCAATACTCCCCGCCGAATGCAGTTGTAGAGGAGTCTGTGATGACCAGGGTTGCAGTTATCGCCAGGACATTCTGTCACTGGACGGCCCCTCTCAGCCTGGACGGACAACTTTAACTGGAGGCTGGCCAGGGCGCCAGATCCGAATTACCGCAGCCCGCGGTGGCTCAAGGCCTGAGCCTGCCTTGCACACACTGGGTGTGAATGGCCTGTAGTTAATGGAGCGCCACCGTCCTCCGGTCCAAGTAAGTACCAGCCTGCATTTTAAAATGACACATTTGCAAAACATATGGCTGCCTGCGCGCGATCAGGCAGCACGCTGTGCCTCGCGGTGTTCGTTCCTCTTAGCCTAGGTGACAGTGAGTTATTAGTAAGAAATAGGCTGTTCGGGTTACAGACCAACTATAAAGGTGATTTATAGTTTGACATAGAAGTCCCCGATAATAACACCTTCTCTTTGTTATCTACTACGTCATACCTCCGTGAGCCTCAATTCTACCTCGTGAGGAGGAAAGTACGTAATGGAGGCCTGACCCGATGATGTTTGCGAGCGCCTTCACTCACTGAGCCATTTTACCACGCTGAAACAGGATCGCCCGAGTATACAGATCCTGATTTACTAACAAAATGACAGAGCTACAGCTTGAAGGTCCAGATGCAGCCGGTCCAGATGCAGCTGGTAGGGAAAGTGTGGGAAGGAGTGATCATCACCCCAGGTCTCACAGGGGTGAGGGGCAAGAAGGGCAAGCTGGGGAAATGTAGTTTTTAAATGAGAGAAGATAGCATTTCTACACTAATAATAAGTTGTTTTTTGTCATAAGTTGTAGTTTACTGAGCAGTTGTGCAATACCAAGCTACAGCTTATTACAAAAACAGCTTATTATTAATCACATAGGCCAAACCAGTGTATTACTAATGCTGGTTAGGATATGGCTGCACACTTGTTTTTGATAAATTGATTGTCACACTAATTTATTTGCTGCACACACATAGCTGGTTCATTCGTCATGATGTCACACACAAGATGTGAATGGTTAGGAGTACGATTTCAAGCAGGACTGAGAGGTGGCGCTACTAGTCACATTACTAATAAAAGTGAGTGAAAAGAAAAAGGAAATTAATGTGATGGGTCTTGCAAGGTTGACACACACACTCATACATCCTGCAGTGTCCTCAGTTCCCAGGTGCTGTGCAGCAGTTTAGGATCTTTTAATAGTTTTTCGTTGCTCAAATTAGTGTAATTTCTTATATTTATATGTTTACCACTTCCTCATTGCTTGATTTTGATCTCGAGAAAGTGTCACTCATCGTCGTTGAATGTTACTCATAATTACACTGAAATTATGGAAATGTCACACATAAGCAATCTGAAACCTTGGCCGCTATGCATAAAGAAATAAATTAACTGACTCCTCGTCCTGTCGCCCGTCCGATCATCGATAGAGTCAAACAGTGACACTAGAACACCTGAGTGTCCTCCGACAAGTCTCTTCCCCGAGAGTCCGACTAACGCGCCTGTAGTGTATTGTATTCTTGGTTGTTCTACTCTCGTGCTAAGAATACTTATCTCGGGAGCGCATACCTGCGCACATGCACAGAATGTATACATGTATTCTTTTGAATGTGGAGTCGCTCTCAGAAGCCAGGTGTCCGTTGTGTTTGTCCAGTTGCTACTTGGACTCCTGGCTGATGAGGCGCTCCTCCTGTGATTGGAAACCTTCTAATAAACTTCACTTGGAATACATTCCTTTCTCAGGAACCTTATTAAAGACCAATTGTCTTCTACATATTGGCGACGATCGGGATTGTTTCCATCACCGACCGACCCACGCAAAGGATTTAATTTTGGCTGATTTTATTTTGTCAAATTTGGATTGCTTTGTCATCTCTACACACCTTACTGGTGTTCTGAATCAACTGGTTCATTGGATTATCTGGTCGAGTTTTGTACTTTGGAGGAGCGAGTTCGAGATTGCTTTCTCGACATTCCTATTTTACTGAGTGCCGAATTGGAGGTCGAAGACGTTTTGCTGAGTGCTGAGTCGGAGGCGGAAGACGCCGTTCAAAGCCTTAAACTTATGTTTGGTGTTTTAAGACAGTCTTCGGAGTTTCGAAAACTTTGAAACTTAGCATTTCGATGTGCTCTTTTTAAATTACGCACTTACCGGTCTCCCTGGAACACCGGCATCGCGTCTTCAGAACACCGTCAGCACACCCTTCTCATGGAACATTGAGATACGTCAGCTCAGTCTTCGCCTGGAACTCTGGGATACGTCGGCATACGTCAGCTCAGTCCTTGCCTGGGATACGCATGGAATTCTGAAGTTCACGTTTACGACGCTACGCACGGTCAGCTATTGGCGCTTGCACTTTATCGGAGATTTATGCGTCTGCTTCTCTGCGTGTGACCTCGGCGATTCACACGCCTCACAGACAAGCGGTTAACAGCCGTTATTTGAAGCTGTATTTGAGCTGGATTTCAATCCTTTAACGAAATTTTCTTTTGCAGCAAGTCGTATTATTCAGGTTTTATATTTTACTTATGTGAAATTTGTGTTTTTTTTTTTTTCGAATTTATAACTCGATTGTATGTTACTTATATGAAATAACCTTGCTAATTTTATTATCGTATATATTAACAATATGACTTCTGTTAGGGAGGTCACACAACCCCCTCCTTTCCTGGAGAAACCTGGAAAGCCTAAGTTGTTATGGTCTGAGTGGTTTGGCTTGTTTGAAAATCACATTTTAGCAATTGATGCATCTGATTATTCTCCTCCTAGGAAGTTTGCTCTTCTTTTTGGCAGTCTTGGGTTAGCTGCGCAACGCATTTTTAAGAGTTTGGTACCCATCCCACCTCCGGCAGCTGATTCAGGGGATAGGGGATGGAATGTTTATATAGAGGCTATTGCCAGATTAAAAAAGCAATTTGAAGAATCTCCTAATATCATGCTGGAGAGACACAATTTCTATAAAAGAAAACAAATGGAGGATGAAAAAATTGACGAATATATTTCAGCATTGAGGGTGTTAGCTATTACCTGTGATTTTGGCCCTTTGCTTGACAATTATATTCGTGATCAATTTGTGTTCAATTGTTCTTCTTCCAAAGTGAAGGAAAGAATTCTTAGTTGTAAGAATCCTTCATTGTCTGAAGTTATTGACCTTAGCCTTAGTATTGAAAGGTCAGTAACTTCTACCAAAGCCATGACAATGGATGCTGTCACTAAAGTTAATTTTATTTCAGATGATGCGTCTGAGGATGGTCTATATGCTATTTCTAGTAAAGAATCTAAGGAGAAGTGGCAAAGTAAAACTAGTACCAATACGAATAAACAAAACTTTTGTTTTAGATGTGGGTCCAAATTCCACATTGGGAATTTTAAAGGGTGTCCCGCCATGAACAAACGTTGTGTTTTGTGCAAAAAAGTGGGACACTTCCAAAAGGTTTGCAGATTCCAAAAGAAATCTGTCAAGGTCAACTATGTGGACATGGATGAATGTAATGACACTTTTGACAATCTGATGTTGATGGTGGAGTGTGATGACTCTGAACCTATTAAGGGACCTTTGTGTGAAGCCATAATTGACAATGTTAAGTTACAGGTAATGGCTGATTCTGGAGCTCCCATTACTATCCTTAGAGACTCTACATTTTTTGATAAATGGGGAAAGGATGTGAAATTAAGTCAATCTGATGTTAATTCAAAGGCTTTCGGTGAGAAAGATATTGACATGTTAGGCTTTTTCTTAGCGAGTGTGGAGGTCCTGGGTAGATCCATTATTACAAAAGTCTACGTGGCGATTAAAGGAAAAGATATAGTAGGTTGGAAAGACCTCGCTAAAATGGGGCTATATCTTGTCCCAGGGGACGAAAATCCAATCAAAGTACGTGACTTTCCTATCTGTTTTGTAGAAGATGCAAAAATTGATAGAGCTGATTTACTAAGTGAGTTTAAGAATGTGTTTAACAACAAAATTGGCCTCGTGAGTGGGGCAGAACACAAAATTAGACTCATTCCTGGAGCATCCCCTGTTTTTCATAAGGTTCGCCCTGTTCCTCTTAGTGTCAGGGCGGAACTTAAAAAGATGCTTGAGGATTTAGTTAATGACAAAATCATAGAACCTTCAGAATCCTCCCAATGGGTTGCGCCCATCGTCGTAGCACGCAAGAAAAATAATGAGATCAGGCTATGTGCGGACCTCAGGGGTCTCAATAAAAACATTAAAATTGACTGTCACCCTCTCCCAAAAATTCAAGAGCTGTTAGCAAATCTGGGCGGAGCCAGATGGTTTTCATTGTTGGACTTAAAGTCCGCTTACCATCAGATTCCATTGTCTAAGGATTCTCAAGAGTTAACAACCTTTGTGACCCCATTTGGAGCTTTTAAGTTTCTGAGGCTCCCATTCGGGTTAGCTTCAGCAGCCAGCGTTTTCCAAAGGTTGATGGACTCTTTGTTTAGGGATCTGGTGGGGGTACAAGCATATTTGGATGACATTTTGATTTTCGCGAAGACAATGGATGAACATAATGTCCTACTTAAAAAAGTTTTGTCCATTCTGGGTAGTAGAGGTATGACAGTCAGGGAAGACAAATGCAAGTTCGGGGTGTCTGAATTAGAGTACTTGGGTCATTCAATTTCGAAGTCTGGCATTAGACCTAAGTTTTCTGTGGTTAGGGCTTTAATGGAAGCTAAACCTCCAAGCGATAAAGAGGCTCTGCGTTCGTTTCTGGGCCTAGCCGAGTACTATGCCAGATTCGTAGAAGGGTACGCTCAGGTGGTGGAACCGCTGAGGTTACTTCTTAAGAAGGGCCAAAAGTTTGTTTGGACAAAAGATTTAGATGAGACTTTTGCTAAAGTCAAGAATTTGATTGTCTCTGCACGTTCCCTTCAGGCGTTTAGGGATGATTCCATGTGCATTATTGCAGTTGATGCGAGCATGAAAGGTCTTGGAGCTGTGCTATGTCAGCAGGTGGAGGGCAAGGAACACACGGTAGCCTTTGCTTCTAGATCTTTGAAGGACTTTGAAAAACACTACAGCACAATTGAAAGGGAGGCGTTAGCCTGTGTGTGGGCTGTCCAAAAGTTCAAGATGTACATCTGGGGTCGCAAGTTTGTGATGCTATCTGATCATAAACCCCTTTCATTTATTTTTAGCAAAGTTTCGGGTACTAATAGTCTTTCTCCTAGGCTGACTAGGCTGGTTTCTAAACTGCAGGAATTCAATTTCGAATTAAGGCACATCACTGGGGGTAAAAACTTCAGGGCAGATTGCTTGTCCAGGATGTTAATGGACAAGGATGATGAGGATGACTTGGTTGAGGAAGATGTAGAGTGTGTGTCTATGGTGGACGCTATTGAGGAGTGGAATTCGGTCATTTCTGAGAAAGATTGGAAAGAAGCTAGCGAAATGGATGGTATTTTGTCCCAGGCTTTGGAGTTTTCAGCTAAGGCTTGGCCAGAGGTTAGGAACCTGTCTGGGGACCTAAGGAATTTCGCTCAGGTGGCTGAGGAACTCTCAGTCAAGGATGGAGTTTTATTGAGAGGCGATAAGTTCGTTCCTCCCAGTGGTTTAAGGAACACAGTTATCAAGTTAGCTCACGAGGGTCACCTTGGTGTGACCAAGACTTGTATGAGAATCAAAGCTCATTATTGGTGGCCGGGTATTGACTCACAGGTGAGGGCTACTGTGGACAATTGCGAAGAATGTTTGTTGTCTGATAAACATTGGAAGACCCACCAGGCCCCATTACAACCTTCTCAATTTCCGGGGATGGCTTGGGAGAAGGTTGCTTTAGATTTCTCCGGTCCATATAAAGTTCTTCCGGAGGGGAAGAGGTACCTTATCTTAGCAATCGATTATTTCTCAAAGTGGATGTATTATAGGTTTGTAGAGGCTCCGGATTCAGATAATACCATTGCTTTCCTGGAAAGATTGTTCCTGCTGGAAGGAGCCCCTCGAACCTTAGTAACTGACAATGGGACCCATTTCGTCTCTGACAAGATGCGTAAATTTTTGAGTGTGCACGATGTGAAACAGTTGAAAGTGGCACTTTATTCACCCTCGTCTAATGGTCTAGTGGAACGCGGCAATAAAGTGTTGAAAGAAGGAATACAAACGGCTCTAGCTTCTGGCGTAGACGTATTTAAGTTTTTGAAAAAAAAATTTGGAATTATAATGTCTCTCCCCATTGTACGACTCAAATGTCCCCTTTTCAATTGTTGAGGGGCAGGGAGTTCCATTCTCCTTTATTTCCTGCTTGGTTAAAGAAAGTGGAGGGTAACCAGTTTCCTCCAATTAGGGATAACATTGACTTTTCGGTTAAACAGAAACAGGCAGTAATGAAGGAAAATTATGACAGATCAAAATGTGTGAAAGACATTCAAATGTTGGTGGGGGATTGGGTTATGATCAAAAAACCCTATAAAGTGGCGAAAGGTTTGTCTATGTTTTCAAGTCCTGTCCAAATCCTGAAAGTTAGTAAAAATGCTGTTTTTCTGGGGGACAAAGGTTGGTGGAATGTGAGACAATTGGCAAGGTTGACTGCAGACCAAGCAGCCCTCATTTCTAAAAAAAAAAAATGTATCTTCTCAAGAGGGGTGTGATTGGTCACATTGGCTTCTTCCAAAAGTAATTCAAAATAACGATGGTTT
Organism: Lissotriton helveticus; assembly: GCF_964261635.1. Taxonomy (NCBI): domain Eukaryota; kingdom Metazoa; phylum Chordata; class Amphibia; order Caudata; family Salamandridae; genus Lissotriton; species Lissotriton helveticus. Next base: position 529,003,833 of record NC_136072.1, read on the forward strand.
GACATCACTTACTTCATCCAAAGATTCCTCCCCTGCACAAGATCCTGTAGTTTCTCCGGCTGTTCCCTCTTGCAGTCGCAGTGGTCGCATTAGAAGACCCCCTGCAAGATATAACGAGTTTATACCTTTCTAATTGTTTTAATTATTCTATTGTTTCTCTTTTTCTGTATATTTGCAAAAAGGGTTTTTTCTCTTTTTCTGTATATTTGCATAAGGGGGAAGGTGATGTAGTGTATTGTATTCTTGGTTGTTCTACTCTCGTGCTAAGAATACTTATCTCGGGAGCGCATACCTGCGCACATGCACAGAATGTATACATGTATTCTTTTGAATGTGGAGTCGCTCTCAGAAGCCAGGTGTCCGTTGTGTTTGTCCAGTTGCTACTTGGACTCCTGGCTGATGAGGCGCTCCTCCTGTGATTGGAAACCTTCTAATAAACTTCACTTGGAATACATTCCTTTCTCAGGAACCTTATTAAAGACCAATTGTCTTCTACAGCGCCGGTGAGAGACTGTGCTCACAAAATATATTTATTAATGACTTGTTGTAATAATCGCCTGCCTGTCTTTCCAGTTGAGCTGCCTTATGCCTAGTACTGAATATGATTTATCATGAGTGTACTGTTTACATCTGGTGCGCAGCGTAGTCGTCAGTACTGAATGGTATTACTTTGTCTCTCTGCGCCACATTATGTCACGAGACACGACACGCGTGTGTAACTATGTGAGGTGGTGCCTGCCTGAATTGCTTTTGAGAAGAGAGTAATATTCCAAACAGTTCGTTGGCGGCAGGAGCGTGGCCGTGGTGGGCACTGGGCCTAGTTAACTTTGGTCACATTGGCGCCCTTCCGCCCTCGACACTTAAGTCGATAACATTAGTCTGAGAGTTTTGCCCTCGGGCTCATTTTAAGTGCCAGCCATTTCATGAAAAAATATGTCATTTCAAATTAGCGTGATTGCGCACCTGCGAGGGTGAGTCAGTGGATGGGTGAACGAACACGTGACTGAGTGGACAGTAATATTGCGCTGTGTGGACAAAACGGTAGAAGAAAATAATCATCTCAGCTGTCACGAGAGCAGAAGGCGACCAATAAGGCTTTCGTTTACTTTTGTGGCAATCCAGGAACTGAGAGTGTCTCTTCTTTCACTTGCAATGGCAGTCATTGTCTGAGCAGGCGTAAAGTGGTCCGAGTGAGTCTGAACCGATGATGTATGGTCACACGTGTGCTCTTGGTTACGGAAAGGCTTTTGATCAGGGGGAGAGTTTCAGGTGGAAACTAAAAGGTGATTTTTATATGCAGGCACACGGTGCTCTCTGCCACACAAAATACTATCATTTAAAATGTGAAAAGACAGTCAAGTATTTTGTCCCTTTCCATTACTTTGCTTTTAACTCTTCAAACCTTACTACTGTTTATTTACCAATTATATCAGCTCAGATTAACATTAGGCCATTGCTAAGTAAAAGTGAAATATTTTATCAGAAAATTGTGCCTATTAGAGGTTTGGATTAGTTAGCATAACTAGGGAGCATTAACAAAATATTGCAGAAAAGTGCATGGTTCTTTCTTGTGCACGAGCTCCTAGGCATAAATGATTTTCTAGGTCTGGGCAGAATTTCCATTACACTGGAGCAATGAGTATCATTTCTGTAATTACATGTTACTTTTTGAGGCAAAATTACAAATATGGGAGTCGGGCAGTTCCAAGAAGTAGGTGTGAAATGCAGTGCTCATTTCGTAACCTAAATGGTATCAGTATGTAGGCATCAGTGGGAGCAGACAAATCGAAGCCTCACGAACCTGTCAGTTGATTATACATGTACTGCTTATGGAGCCGTACATTTTTTTTCTCCGTGAATTGGCTTCATACAAACTACCCCGACCCTAAACCATCTGTACCTCATGTAGAGACGCTCTAGATGTTGCACGGCACGTCGGCGGACGTGACGTGCAGGCGGCCAGGATTGGCTGCTGGTGTTGGGGGCGTGGCTGAGCGCGAGAGCGCGAAAGGGGGACAGAAAGAGCGGGCGCTGGAGCGAGAGGCTCGGTGCTCTTTGGGATTATCAGAGTTATAGCTAATAAATAATTGTTAACTACAGTAAGGGCTCAGAGTCATCTTTGGAGTCTGCCTACATCATTACAGTGGCGACGAAGGTGGGATTGAAGACCCCCCAGCAAGGCAGAACCGCAGACTCAGCCCTAAGCGACAAGCAAGCACCAGAAGCTTCAGATCCACCCCACAAGGTACAGAGGAGCGCGACTACCTGGTGCAGGAGAACAGGTACCCCAAAGAGCGCGGCAGAGCCCGGCACACAGGAGGGTGTGGCGCAGAGGAAGGAAAAAGGGAGGAAAAAACCCAGGAACCCTAGAAGTAAGGCAGGAGGAGAGCGCCAGCCCACCCAGCGAGCAGCAGACCAGTGAGCACGCGCTGGAGGGTTCAGAAGGAGCCGAGGGGGCTGACAAGGACAGTCCCCGAACCCCAGCAAGTGGAGAAGAACAAGACGACGCACCAGGGAGTCCCCGTGGCCAAGTAAGATCGCTACCTGCAGTGAAGAGCGAGAAAATGAGCGCGCAAGCAGGCTATGCGATGGCTCCGGTACAGTTCTTACCGCGCCCGGGAGAACCCCTCATGAAATGGGAGGACTGGAGGGAATACATCGACAATTTCATTGGTGTACTCGAAGATGAGAACGAGGAGGCATTCAAACCCCAGAGGAAGAAACGTATTTTACTATTGAACTTAGGCCCAGAAGGACTCCGGATTTACAAGAGCTTAGTCCCGAAACAGAGAACATCCACAGACGACGATGTATACGCACAGGCGCTCGAAGACCTCAACGAACACTTCAGACCGGCGATGTGCGTGTCGGTGGATAGGTTTAATTTCCAACAGAGGAAGCAGAAACAAGGAGAAACAGTGGAGGAGTATGTGGCGGCACTGAAACGACTGGCAGCCACGTGCAGGTACGCCAACTGGGAAGAGGAATTCATCAAGGACCAGGTGGTGATGCATACCACGTGCTCGAATGTGCAAGACAAGCTGTGGGCTAGTGGAGACACCACACTGAAGGAGGTATTGGTCATCGTGAAGAGAGCGGAATTAGCACGGCGATGCGCTGAAGTGACAAAAAAGGATATGGCGTCCAGCACGATGGTGAACAAAGTGGATGATGAGGGGACTAGCAGAGAATACCGAAACAGAAAACCAACAGAAAGAGGGCCCAGCAAGTGGCAAAACAGCACGAACACGTCGAGTAAACAAGCGGGAAGCAACAGGAAGTCATGCTACAGGTGTGGAAGCTGGTCGCACGAGGCGCACGATCGGAAGTGCCCTGCGTTTCGCGCCAAGTGTGCGTTCTGTGGAATAATCGGCCACTACGAGAAGGTTTGCAGGAGGAAGGCCTCCAAGAGCATGGTGAGATGCGTGGATCAAAGCGATGACCATCCGGACGGCGATTCGGAGCCAGAAGAAGTCACGGTGATCTACATTGAGGATCAGGTACTAAGCATGGAGGGAAAAGTTCTAGACAGAGAAGGTAGACGCACGATGAAACCGGTGTTGGAGATGGCCATAGGCGGCGTCAAGATCAACGTGGTGGCAGATACAGGGTCTCCCTTCACCATCATCCAGAGAGCAGTGTGGGAGGAGAAATTTGTGCCACGGCTCGGGCCAGAGCTTGAAAAGCTAGACATCCGCCCGGTCACGTACAACGGAGATCGGATCCCCATGGCAGGATTCAGACCCTTGACCTTCGAATTTCGAGGCCGGTCAGCACACTGTAAACTCTACGTGTCGGAGAGGGGCCCGTCAGTCTTGGGTTGGCTGGATCAGGGCGACCTAGGAATCAAGCTGGATCCGGGTGGCAAGGAGCAAATTCTCCTGACGGACCAGGTGGCCGGGCCAAGTCTGGACAAATGGAAAACCGAATATCCAAAGGTATTTGGGGGCACAGTGGGGAAGCTGGAAAAATTCGCCCACAAGATCATCCTGAAGGAGAATGCTGTCCCGGTGGCCCACAAGGCCAGGAATGTTCCGTTGGCAGTGAGAGACGCTGTGAGAGCAGAACTACAAGACCTGGAAAACAAGGGCATCATAGAACCCATCACGTGCGCCGAGTGGCTGGCGCCCCTGGTAGTGGTCAAGAAACCCAACGGTAGGGTCCGGTTGTGCGTTGACCTGAGGGAACTAAATAAAAACATTGTGGTGGAAAGATTCCCCTTGCCCAGGATAGAGGAGATGCTAGCCAGCACCAGGGGGATTAAGTGGTACTCAACAATAGACTTGACCTCTGCATATCATCAGATTGCTCTGCATCCGGACAGCCGCAAATTAACATCTTTCATCACTCCGTTTGGGTGCTATCAATTTCGCAGGATGCCATTCGGTTTAGCTTCTGCAGCGGCGGTGTTCCAGAGGATGATGCACCAATTATTCAAGGACATCAAGGAAGTCCAATACTTCCAAGATGACATCCTGGTGATGGGCAGAGACATACCAGACCACGACAGGAAGTTGGCAGTAGTCTTGAAGATCCTAGAAGGTAAAGGACTCACGGCTGAATGGTCCAAATGCAAGATAGGGATGGACTCGGTAACCTACCTGGGGCATGAGATAGGGGCGCAAGGCGTGACCCCCAAGGCCGACAATGTCAGGGCGATTTGCGAAGCACCACCCCCCTCCACCAAGGAAGAGGTCAGGTCATTCCTGGGGATGGCAGAGTATTATGGGAAATTTGTACAGCACTTTGCCTCTAAGACTCATCATATGAGACAACTAACGAAAGAGAACACGGAATTCAAGTGGTCGGAGGACACACAAAGGGAATTCGAGATTATCAAAAAGGAAGTGGCAGGGGCCATACCCCTTCAAGGGTTCGACCCTCAAGGCAACACCGTCCTCACAACGGACGCCAGCGACAAGGGACTGGGTGCAGTCCTCATGCAAGACCGAGGGCGAGGTCAGCTGGAGACGATCTGCTTCGCCTCGCGCACACTGAGTGAGACGGAAAGGAAGTACAGTGTGATAGAAAAGGAGATGCTGGCGGTGGTGTGGGCCACCACGCGCTTCCGACAATTCCTGTGGGGCACCAGATTTCAGCTACGGACCGACCACAAACCACTACTGAGAGTGCTGACATCGAGTGGCCACGCAGAGGCGACACCCCGGATATCGAAGATGTCGCTAAAGCTCTTAGAGTTTAGGTATGATGTGGAACACATACCAGGCAGCAAGAACAAGGTAGCAGACTACCTGAGCCGAGCGGCGGCTATGGAACCCAGTGAAGAGGACAAGGCATGCACGGAAGAATGGGTGGCACTGATGGAGGATCATGAAAGTGTTATCAGCCTCCAGGAATGGACACAAGCGTATGCAGAGGACCTGACGTTGGAAGAGGTGAAAACTTACATCACTCATGGATGGCCGGATAAGAGACGGGTTCGGAAGGAACTCAACCCCTATTTTGAAGTGAGGGAGGAACTCTCCCTGGACAATCAAGGAACATTTGTATATAGAGGAGAGAAAGTTGTCCCTCCAACGAACATCATACCCCGACTGCTGGACATGCTGCACGAAGGGCACCTGGGCATAGGGAAACTCAAACTGAGGTCCAAGCAGAACTATTGGTGGCCGGGAATGGACATAAGAGCGGAACGACATGTGAGAGAGTGCGTGAGGTGCCAGGGCGCAGACAAGACACTCAAACCCCTGCGTCCTGCATTGGGTGCATTCGAAACTCCAAAGAACCCCTGGGAAGAGTTGTCTGTCGACATCTTAGGCCCCGTCTTAGACACCCAAGGGGTCCAGAAGTACGTGTGTGTCCTTGTGGACAGGTTCTCGAAATGGCCAGAGATCAAGATCGAGGAAACCATGGACACGGACACCATAGTGAAGTTCCTGGCAGACACTTTTGTAAGGGAAGGCATACCCAAGTCTATCCTCAGCGATAATGGACCCCAGTTCCGATCGGAAAAGTGGGACAACTTCCTAGGAAGGAACGGCATCCAAGCGAAGCACACATCAATATACCACCCCGCGGGAAACGGCCAAGTCGAACGCTTCAATAGGGTGGTGATGGGGTCGATCCAAGCAGCCATCTCAGACCACAAAGACTGGGAGAAGGACATATGGCACATGTTGTGGGCGTACAGGATCACTCCTACAAGTACGGGATACAGCCCCTTCCAGCTGCTGCGCGGCCGAGAACCGTTCACTCAGGACAACCGGGTGTGGAAGGAAAAGACAGTAGTAAGTGAATGGTCCCCTGCTGTGGTGCGGGCCAACATTGAGAAGGCCAAGGCAGTATACACCAGACATTATAATGCCCGGAGGAACGTGCGAGACACAGAACTCAAAGAAGGAGAATGGGTTAGAGTCAAGCTGCCCACTCTACAAAGAAAAGGAGAGAGCAAATACAGCAAGCCCCTGCAGGTGAAGGAAATTAAGGGAAGAGCGGCCAGGCTGAGTGACGGAAACATATGGTCACAAGACCGCATGGCCAGATGTAACAAGATCCTAGTGTGGGACTGTGAAAGGGCAGGCGGAGAATCAGAAGAATGCGAGAGTGAGAAGCGAGAACATCAGGAGAACGGGATCACATTGAATGAAGGAGAGCAAGGTCAAGGAGAAGCAAGGGACAGAGAGCAGGAGATAAGAGTTGAGGAGAATGGCGATAACAGAGTCAGACAAGGTGAAGAAGAGAACAACACCACCCCTGCGAGACGAACACGGAGTGGTAGAGCCGTGGTGAGGCCAACGAGATTCAGAGACTATGATTTGAGCGACGGACTGTAAGTTGAAATGGTTGTGTGAAAAAGGGGAGATATGTAGAGACGCTCTAGATGTTGCACGGCACGTCGGCGGACGTGACGTGCAGGCGGCCAGGATTGGCTGCTGGTGTTGGGGGCGTGGCTGAGCGCGAGAGCGCGAAAGGGGGACAGAAAGAGCGGGCGCTGGAGCGAGAGGCTCGGTGCTCTTTGGGATTATCAGAGTTATAGCTAATAAATAATTGTTAACTACAGTAAGGGCTCAGAGTCATCTTTGGAGTCTGCCTACATCATTACACCTCAATAATTCAAAGTAGTTCCTATGCCTATCTGCTACTACCTTTCGCTTGCTCACTAGGCACCACTCGCATCGTGACAGGTTCTGCTGCCCCGCACGTTGTTTCCCATGGCTCTACCTGCTGTCATCGATCTTTCCTTACTTTGTAGGGCTCTGACTGCCCAACTTTCTTTTGATTTGATTTAACTCATCGGCTGGGATATGCCTCTGCCCTTCTCTCCCTCTAGGTTATACATCCATCCATTTATTTATCACTCGTTTTGTAAACTTTCTTTGACTCGTCGTACTTTATACATTGACTTTTCTTTGGTCAGTGGCACAGATCATGAAACATTTGCGGCTGTTCTCTGGTAGTTTTGGGATGATTTTGTTAGGCGTTTCGTAACAAATGCACTAGTTAATCTCTTTCAGTAGAAACTAACCTCAAAATGACTAATTTGCTACATTTCATACTATTTAAAGTATTTCTCGTCTTTTTGAGCCGCCATAGTATTCTTAACTAAATAATTCCATAGTTTCTCCGAACCCCCTTTCCTAATCCTACCTTTTAACTTGAACCATAGAAAACTGTCTGCTGTACTTCATTTGTCACCGGAATTCAAGAAAATATATATTGCAGGTGTATTAACGTTTCCAAGCAATGAAACTGCTTCTAAAATTCTTGATGGATTTTTTTCACTTCCTCGCCCAAAAAAGGTAGCTGAAGCTCAAGCTGTGCCTGAACTGCTTGGACGCTGGTGCGTGCCACTAGTCTCTCAGTGTATCCTTCTGTGCAGGGCGTAGGCTCCCTTAGTGTCTGTACCTAAACTTGACTCTCTCATCATTTGCCTCCTCATTGCAGCCCCTGCTGCATTTTGTACCACCTTAGTGGTTCTTCAGGCCGCCGCTCCATAGGGGGTCTTTCATTCCATGGCACAGTTTGAGGTGTTTGTTCTAACTGTGCAGGTTTCATTCAGTAGCTGTGCAGTGCCCGGCCCCATTTTCGTATGATTTTGTACTCAGAGAGTTTGGTAGTTTTGAGAGTTTGGTAGTTTTTAGAGTTTGGGGGTCCGGTGCCCCTGTCATGGCCCTGGCACTGCAGCTGTCTGTACGCCCAGTGCCTCATGTCGTGTGTCACAATGCCCTCCTCCTCCTAAATTGTATCGTTCTGAGACGAATTCGGAAGGGTAGGAGCAGCCGCAGGTACTGGTCAATCATCTAACGACTTTTCTGGACGTATTATTAGTAAAACACCTTCCTGAGCTCCGCCCCGTCCGGACCCCCTCTTCCGGGGGGCCCCACCTACGCTCCCTGCACAGGGCCACCATGAGCCTAGAGCCGGCCCTGATTTGCTACTAGGTATCAAAGCACTGTGGAGTTGGTCTGTCCTGGTGCCGCCCGTGGCGCGTGTTTTGGCGTCAGATGAAGTCAGATATTAGTGGCTGCTGCATGCAATGAGCTCGCAATCCCAATAAATCAATCCCATGATCGATAATCCCTGGAGCGGACCCAACATGGCCAAACACAGACTCACTGTGGCGGGCCGGCCGGCCGGAGTGGTTCGTTCGTAGCTGAGCCGAGCGAGCCTCATCATGCCCAGCGACCGCCACCAGGCACAGAGAGAGGAGAGCCAGGCACGACATACCTGCAATCACATACGTGACTTGCACATATCCAGTGACACTCACTGGCAACATGCACGGGCACGCAGGCGCCTGTCGCAGCTGTTTAGAATTATTGCGGCATGTTGTCATTAAACATTTGCTGGCCGAAAGAGGCTCACTGTCTGACTCCTAATGTCATCCCACATCATCTCATTATTGCCCATATCTTGCACATAACTGTGCATTTAAATTCACGGGCAGCGTACACTGGCCATAATTGTGCACACTCACCATACAGTCTACCCTGCAGCTCCAGTGTACACGCATAATGGGCTGCATGATTTGTGTGAGAAGACAAAGCATGCACTGCAGTGCCTAGACACGAATAAATATTAGTGCTGCAGCTACTAACAGGCAGGACACTCAACCTCTCCAGTGCACAATGTGCATCTGCAAAGTGTCTGGGGCCCGCCTATTAATTTTGCGCATGATCTGATCACTCAGGTGAACGGAGGAGCGGTGACTTTCCTAGAAAGTCAAACAAAACCTCAGTTTACATTCATAATCATTCAAAGTGTACAATCTGAGTCTCAGCAAAGACAGCACCACCCACTGGTCTGCAGGCAGAGCGCTGGTGGAGCTGGCGCAGGTAAAAATGGAATTCTTGTCTGACAACGAGGAGTGTATGGTGGAGAGGGTGAGTGCTGAGGCCACTTTCACAAGAGTGCACAAGGAGGAGAGCTGGTGCGAACGACATGACACTCAGAATGAACGTGCAAGCACACGCGGGCCAATGAAATTACATGTGAAGCGCTCAGTGTCCAACATTGAGGAAGGCCTGCCTTTCTCATATAGTGATGCCCCATAGGGTAGCATATCATTTACGGACAGATCGGGGTGACTGGAGCCCTACTGCCAATGTTGAGCACCATGAGGCATATATGAGGAAAATGAGACTGCCTGGTGAATAGAGATGGGCCACTCTTTGGGCACAACTGATTGATTTATGAACTTTGACCACAATGACGGCAATTCCTACCGGTCCAGGCCCCCAGGCATTGCCTCTGCCACCCGCAGACGTTAAATAATCGGACAAGACGTCTCTTCCCTAACCTCCTAGACATGTGCTCCCCTGTTGTGTGTATGGAGGTAAAGAGGGTAATGAGACTGTCTCCTGTCACGTGAGAGCAGGCGCTGAGTGCCTTTAATAGGCTCACAGCTCTCAAGTCACAATGCCAGTGACGCCATGAGATCTCACCATGACTTCAATCTACAGCAGATGCAACACCGTATAGTAGTCTGCAGAGAAGAGCATCTTTTCTGTCACTGCCAGCCTGCACACTCCGAACTGGCAATTGACTTATGTCATATATCAACAAGAGAGAAGGGGAATCTAAGGAGCACTCTTGGTCCCCCAGTTCATATAGTCAAAACACCGAAAGAGTGTGCCTTCTCAAGAGAAGAGCGAGCATGAAGAATCAAACTTGATTCTATAGAAAGCCCTCACTCATCAACCTAGTTGGTGACATCCTTCATCATCGGGCCCCACCAGGAAGGCCGAATGCCCTCCTGGTGTGCTTCAACGCCAGAATTACTGCTGAGCAGGTTTTGTGTTGTTTAAGTGACAAGTGAAAATGATTTTGTGATGGTTTAAAAATGTCTAGATTGTGTCCCCAAAATTTTTTAGTAGTTGGCCAATCAGACACGATTAAAATCAATGTGAGGGATGTATGAGCTGGATAGATTAATCAGCTATGTCTCACTGTGCATGGTCGACATGTTTCTGCCTATATGATGCTAATAGCCAGGCATTCTTCAGGACCAAAGTGCGAAACAGCTTATAATGTGAAGGTACCTTGTTTTGAGCGCTATATCACCTGCACGCCAGCTAGGGCATTAACGGTATCAGTAGGTATGTGGAAAAACACTAGGAGCAAGCCGGTGTAACTAGGCGAGTAAAACAAACACATTTAGGAGATATCTTACATGAGGTGTAATGATTAATCACACCATGGGTCTCGAAAGGGGGGTGGTGGCAAGTAGGCACCCCTTGTGTGGAAAAACGGAGGGTGGGAGAAAAATAAAAAATCATCAATTCAGACACCAAACAGCAAGTGAGTTACTTATCGCGTATTCGTGGCAGAATCTCACTCAGGCCGTCAAAGCCAAGCACCCGCTCGGTACCTGCAGCAGTCCTTATTCACCGGACCCCGTAGATGGGTGATCCGATGTCCCTTGTGTTTTTTTAAAGGAATGGGGAATGGAGCAGACACGACCCAGACGGTGGGCATGGGCGTGATTGAATGCGTCATCGCGTATGCGTCTTCGACGCTGGATCCTTCCTGCCAATCCCATCTCATGTCTTTCGTGTAAAGATAACTCAGCCAATCATAGCTGTAGTCAGCGATCATGTGCACGGTAGTATGTTATGCACTACTGCACCGCTAACTTTGGTGAATAGTGTGTTCAAAGAAAACTTTATCGGCATTGGCGTACGATGCCGATACTGCTGTGAACAATGTTAGAACTGCAGAGTGACAAACCTCAAAGCAAGGATGGTCAAGCATCAGTAAGAAGAAAATGGCTTTTGTAGAGGAAAAAACCTTCACAAGGACAAGCTGTCAGAACACACGGGGCATATTCAGTCTATGAGTCATGTGTGTTGTGGGGTGGAAAGTGTGCCTATAACGTGATTCATATTACATTGTTAATTCCCCAAGGAGGGAGAAGGATATCTCCAGAATTTACAGGGAAGGTATCCAATGTAAATAAAAAGGTTACATTTATCAGTCCTAGCGTATCAATGAATCAACTTCGTAGTACTGTGCCCCAAGGAATGTTGTCATTGGGCCCATGCCTGTGTGCGCCCAAACGGTAGACCCACCGTTGCTCTTTTTCAAGTAGGACCTGTTGTATATTTCTCACTGCTCTGACCTGTTCGATAATTGTCCACCTCAAGTCGTTTGTTGTGTGGTTCTGTTGCATGAAGTTCTCACTTAGTTTGATCATGACTCTCCTACACCTGACGTTGCTTCTATGCTCACACAAGCGTTGCTTAACTTTACGTGTCGTCATGTCCTCATAACGCAACCCACATGGACATGTGATCAGATAGACCACATTCGTGGAGTTGCAGTTAGTGTGGGCACGCTGTATCCACATTTTACCTGGCTCAAGGACCTATGTGTGTGTTGTTAGGTGACAGATGCTGTAGTTGGCACAAGGAAAGTGACCCACTACTTTCAGCAAACCCCATGCGTCAGTTATGGATGGAGTGTTCTTGGTAGCTCTGTCTCTAGGGCGTGTGTGAACCAGGCTGTCTCTAAGGCTCCGTCCCTTTTTAAATTAAAACAGAGGCTTTTCCCATGCCCTTTTACTGCCAGTTATTATCCTCCAGTGTTTGTTTATTGCTTTTTGAACACTATTGGATGCAGTACTATAGGTCGTGACACAGGTCAGGGGGATTTCTTTAGTCTCCCTGGGATTATCTTCTAACAGGACCTCCCAGGTTGTTTCCGTGCTCTTTTGTAACTTTTGGTGAGAACTCTTTCCGGGTAGCCCCGATTTTTTAGTCTGGATGTCAAGTCAGCTGATTGGTTGTGAAAATCATCCAGTTTGCTACAATTTCTTCCTATCCGAAGATATTGCCCATATGGCAAGTTTTCTCGCAGGGGCCTTGGGTGGAAGGTGGAAAATTCTAGCAGGTTGTTTTTCGCCGTCGGCTTATAATGCGTCTTGGTGGTGAGACTCCCATCAGATTTAGAGATAACCACATCCAGGATTACAACCTCCTGTTGGTTGCAAGTGTGGGTAAATTTGAGGTTCAGGCCAAGAGTATTGATCCAAAGTAGGAAGTCATTTAGGAAATCTTGTGGTCCTTTCTATATCATGAGAATACCATCAATATACCTCTTCCAAAACACTATGGAAGTGATATATGGGTTGTCAGCAGCCAGAATAAATTTGCGTTCAACTTGATTTATGTCTCCACATGACAGCGACACTGTCTGAGCAGCTGCCGCAGCCAGACACTGTGACTCCAAATACAGTTCAGCTGCAGTGGCAGTCCAAAGCAGCAGGCTTCATTTTCTGGAACACTGTGACACTTGGTAAGAGAAATACAACACTGGGGATTAATGCACCTGCTGGAGAGAGATCGGAGCTTTGTCCCCAGCATCCCTTTCAGCTGCCACAGACTGGGCAGGGCAGGGTTTGTGGTCATGATCAGCTTTCCTTTGCTAGTTTGCTGGCAACTCTTATCCTAATCTCTCCATCTGCATGATAATTGCAGATGCTTGAACTGGCGTGAGGTGCGAAGTGAGCCCTGCCCCTGCATGAATGAAACGCAGAGCATCCAACAGGGCTCACAACAAAAAAACAGAGTGACCTCACGTCACGATGGGCGCTGCTCAAGTCCAATGAAGTCCAATGAAGGGAAAGGGTGAAGAGCAGAAAACGGAGTGAGAGGTTATTATTCTTTTCTTTTTTTTGTAACTCTGTTATATTGTTTTTTTTTCAAACAAGCATGTTCATCCTTAAACATAAACAGAGTTAAACATAAATAGTGACTCCAGTTGAATATAAGCGCTTGGTGTTTTTTTATTTTAATGTAATTTACATGAAAAAAAGAAAAGTTAAAAATGTGATTGGTAAAAGAATAGTGGAGATAACATTGAGTTGGAAGGAGGGGTGACCCCACACCCATCCTCACCACCCTTAGGGGAGTGCAACGATCCATCCAAGATACACCCAAACTATTTAACCTGTCAAACCACACACCATTCCTTGTTGTACACATCTGAAAAGGTAGCACTACTCCCCGGCATCATGTTTGTTCATATCTGAAATCCCGAATTCCAGTGTCCTGGGTACATCTAAGGAGGTCTGGTGCTCTCTTTTGCTTTTAAAAGGAGTATTGAGGGAGAGGCGCATCTAAAAAGGGTTAACCACTTCCACGCTAGCGGTTTTCCCGCTGTGCGCTGGGATTTCAAAATCAACATGTTGAGTGACGAGTTCACCTTGTCATCCGCACAGGGTAGGTAATGCTGATGACGAGCTGAGCTCGTCATCAGCATGGAAGGGGTTAAGCAAACAAAAGACAGTAAGAGGTGGGGGAGATGACAGAGTACAGCAGAGAGGAGCGAGCTGTACATAAGGGGCAAACAGATATATAGAACAAGACACTTAAGGAAAGGGAGATGGAGAAGGAGTGATGTAGTGATGTGTATGTAATGGCAGAATCAGTGAGAGAAGGGAAAAATCTTAGTTAGGTAAAAGGAATAGCATGCAAAGGTGAAATGTAATAGGCTTGGGGAGAGTGGGAGGATGGAAGCGGAGGGAATGTTGTAAAGTAACAAGAGCAGTGGTGCAACACAAAATTATGGGGATCTTGCTGCAGAATGTGATAATGGGCCCCTGAGTCTCCCACATTTCACAGATATTCATTGGGCCTGGGCTGAATGGGGCCCCCCCGGAAGTGTTGTGGGCCCATCTGTGCTGCAGGGGCCTGTATTGTGTCCTGGCACAAGATGTGAAGCCAGGTAAGAGGCCACGGACAAGAGTGATAAATAGCAGCGCATGTAGGGGAGAGGTGGAAGCTTGAGGGGCAGATACAGCGAATTGAGGGTAGAAGTGAGAGAGAGATAAAACATGAAGAGTTGAGCATGGAGGGGAGAGTTGGACATAAAGGGGGAGGGGGACCAGTGAACAAAGTTAAGGATGGAGAGTAAGATGAAAGGTGAAAGGCAGTGCTTGGACTGAAGAGGTAATTATAAAAGAAGCAGAACCATCAGGAGAACATAAGTGTCATTGAGAGAGTATGGTGAGTGTTGGAAGTAAGAGGGCGGAACACCCAAGAGCAGGTAAGAGGAAGGGGGAGGTAGATTTCAGAGAGGTAGAACCAGTGGGAGAAGGTTAGAGGCTGCAGAGAGATGAGAGGTGAAGGGTTCAGCAGGTAGCTTAGAGGTGGATGTAATAAAGGCAAAATATTGAGAAAGGTAAGAGACAGTAGTAGGGAGAAAGTGAAATGTAGAGCATGGAAGGGAGACGTGGATGTAAGAGGCAGAAACAGTGAGACAAGGTGAGAGGCAGGGGGCTCATATAGGAGAGGTGGATGTAAAGGGGACAGATCAGCATAAAAAGTTAGGAGGCCAGATGAAAAAATGAGAGGTGAAGGCCTATACATGGACGGGGCATGCAGATGTAAGAGAGGCAGAACAATCAAGAAACCTTACACAGAGAAGAGAAAGGGAATGGTGAGAGGTGGATGTAGAAGGCTAGAATCATCGAGAAAAGTGAGAGGCAGTGGGAGAGATGAGGCATACATCATGGAGGAGATAAGTGGATTTAAGATGGACATAACGAGAAAGAGAAGAAACAACGCTGGGGATGGCAAGGAGATTGATGTAAAAGAGGCAAAATCCACAAAATTAGGTTTGAGGAAGAGACAAGAATAAGAGTAGAGCATGAACGGAAATAGTGGTGTAATAATGGTGTAAGTGGCAAAATCAATGGGAAACAATTAGAGTGTTCAGGAGGATGAAAATGTAGAGAAGATGTAAATGGGGCAGAGCCAGTGAAAAGGTTATAAGGCTGGGGAAGAGATGAGCAGTGAAGGTAGTGTATGGATAAAAGTCATGGCTATAAGAGAGACAGAACCAGTAAGAGTACATAGGCAGTGGCAAGAGAGAGAAGTGGATGGAAGAGAGAATAACCACCAAGAGATAGAGGTGATATGAAGAGTCAGAGAGGTGGGGAAGGTAGATGTTAGATGTGCAGAACCTGCAAGAGAAAGTTAAAGGCTTGGTGAGAGATTAGAGATGAAGATTAGATCAGGGAGGTGGAGTTTGATGTAAAATGGGTAGAATCAGCAAGAGGTGAGAGGGAAGGAGGAAGGGGAGAGGTGTATGCAACGGGGCAGGAGCAGCAAGAGAAGATAAAAGGAAAGGGGAGAAGAAAAAGCATAGCTGTATTTAGGTTGGCTTAACAAGCACAGAAGATAAAGACTGGGTGGAGAGTTTTTTTTTGTGGGGTTTTTTCGACCCACGTTTGACATAGATCGTCCAAAAATTTCAAAACTTCCTTTTCAATCACCGCACGAGGTGCAATTGAATCAGAGAAAAGTCGGATTGTGTTCACAATGAGGCTGGGTGGAGAGTTGAGAGGTGAAGAGTAGGGCAGGTAAGAGAGATGTGAATGTAAGAGGGGCAGAATCAGCAAGTGAATATGAGAGCAAAGGTGGAAAGATGAAAGGTAAAGAGTAGAGCATGGAGGTATGAGGGCCAAGATCAATGTAAGAGTGGCAGAGCCAGAGAGATAAGTCAAGAGGCTTGGGGATTTGGAAAAGAAGAGACGTTAAGAGGAGAGCATGCATAGCGAGGTGGATATAAGAGGGGCTGAACCAGCAAGAGAAGATAATAGGTTGAGCAAGAGGGAAGGTAAAAAGTAAAGCACAGAGGAGAGAGGTGGATGTAAGTGGGCAGAATCAACAAAAAAACGTAAGCGGTTGGAGGAGAGGTAAAAGTGTCTTTGAACTAGCAGGTGCTTCTAAGTACATTCAGACTCTGTCAAAGTTTGCATTTACTTGTCTCTTTATTTTCCAAGTAAAACATTTGGCTTAGATTTATTTACGATGTGTGTCATTCTTCACAAAGGTTTGTGATCTTGAACTATCCTCATATGTCCGTGGAATTACAGCCTGCTCTCTGTGTACTCCTATTCAAATGTGACTTTTTTTATTAAATCGAGTTCCCAGCTGGGACCCTTTCCTGCCCAGCTCTGAACTCCATTTGCAATATTTCCCTTGCCTCATCATCTTTCCCTACCATGTAGGAAAAAACCCCTCAAAAGTTGCGTTTGTTTCTCTGCTCAAAACTCCTTCAGCAGGTTTGAAGCTTCTCAGCCGCTTCTAACAACTCTTTACTGCCTTTTTCTGAAAAATCCTTGAAAAAGAAGACAACTGATAAATCTCTTTCATAGGAACTAATTTACTTATTGATCGCTTGCCAGTTGGATTCTGACCTCTCCATGTGTTGAAAGTAGCATTTCTTGCAGTGTCAGACAATTTGAGCCTGAATCTTGATGAGGAAGGCAGAGCAGCCTTGATATTACTAAATGATAATGTCACATTTGTCAGTTTCCCATCCGGTTCTATGAAATCAACTGGAAAAACCTGGAATTCAAGGTATTCCCCTGGCGTGGCTTATCTCTATCTTTTGGGAGAGGCCTGGTCTCTAACCAAGAAAATGTTTTGGACTTGCATGCAATCAGTAGCTTTTTAGATAAAGACAAATTCATTCAAAATATATAGTGAAACAACAGACATCAGCATCTTTAAGGGGCTTGGTACAATACACACTGCTCTTTGGTGGCCTGTGGAGCTGGGCCAATCAACTACCATGGTTGCGTTAACAACAAAATCTTGAATTTATTTTCCAATATCTTCTCGCCTTGTCTGGACAAACAGTGTGTTATCTTCTTCTACTACATCCATATGCAACACAAAATCCTGCATTTTCACCCCTGTCACTGCCGCAAGACAATTGTACAGTCAATTATCTTCTCACAACCAGAGTACACAAGTGTTCTCTGTCTTAAACTTCCCACCTTTTGCATTTAGTACCATTCAGATTATTAAGAACAGTGATTGGATTCTCATCTGAGGCTGCCCTAGATGCTCTTTCTGCATTCTGTTGATTCCCGCTACCAAACAATCTATCCATTTGCCATTGTGCAGTGCATAAAAGTGACCACTCATTCTTCAGCACTGTATTATTACTTCCATTTTTTCCAGAATGCTTCACTCAGTAACAGCCATGCTCCTGTCCCATCCTAAAATTATGAGAGAACATATTGGAGGTAGATCCTTTTCCTTTCTAGCTGCACAGGACTGGAAATGCCTCAGTCTTGAGCTATGGTGCATCTTAAATCTTCTGTGGAAAAACGTAAAACTGGCCTTTCCATACATTAGTATAGCCTGTACGTTTTCCTTCGAAATCCCTTGGTGCCAGGATTCCCTCTTGGTGTGGTATTTTCATTCATCTCTTTCAATGGAACAATAACTAAAGACATTTGCATTCACTGCACAATTTGGTGTAATTTAACAGAACACTCTGAGGAAAGGGGAAGGTGAAGAAGCCCAAATATCTTGTAAACGTAGTTTGAAGGCCTATTAGGTATCTGCTCCAGGGTGTTTTAAATGTCATCATTTGTCACTAATTGTCCAAGAAACTAGAGCCATACATGCTACACACTAGTTATCTTGTCCAAAAGAGTATTAAAATACATGTAGCAGGCTGCTGCACAGGGTCTGCTGGTCACGCTCCCAAAGATAGCCTGATCACTGTCAAGTGCAGAATGACAATGGGAAGGCCAGGGCAAGCACAAGATGATGTGCGCCTCTTCCCACTATAAATTATCCCCAAACTCAAATAGTGACAATGAGGCCTGAGGAAATTGCTGCTTTTCAGCAGTACAGTTAGATTTAGCCTGGCTTTAGAGATTAGAAGAAGGGGCTGCATACAGGAAAAGGGGGCTGCAGACAGGAGCTGACTGAGGAGTGAGTGCCTCATTCCATAGAGTACCTCATCACACATGTAGTGATTAGCCAGTCACTGAGCTTAGGTAGGTAGGTGGCCAGTAGTTTTAGGAAGGTAAATCTGGTATTGGTGATTGGAAGGACCAAAAGAGTATGATTAGGAAGCCTGGGCCATGACTGGAGAAATGTATGGATGATGGACATGATCGTTCAAGGGTCTTGCATTCAATTATCTCTTTAAGCATGATCCAGTGGATTTACCTAAGGGTAGGTGCAATGTGTTTGTTACTTCTTAGGCTGCATTTCAGTCAAGTGACGTGTCTGGACCCTTCGCAATTTGGCAAGTGTCTTCTCAGATATTAACAACATGTGACTTAAAATGTGACTTAAAATCTTTAAAACTGCAAATCTCAGGGATTATTGGAGATTTATTTTGAAAGTCAAACACCACCTCCCCCAACCTATTGAACATTGCTAGATTTAATTTCCTTGTAAGGGAAAACTGCACTGAGTCTGCTATAATAAATCCCTTTTGTTTTGTTGCTTTAATTTACCACTTATCAGTTTAGTGTCTGGCTCCCATTGTAGCATTTTGGCAGTTGTTCCCCTGGATACACATTCTTATCTCTATTTAGCCACCTAATCTTTATATCTTTGAGTTAGTTCAGCTCTTTTCATCTCCTAAGTTTGAGAGTAGTTAGTGGGTTTAGGCATTCAGTTTGTGGGAATGGTCTAGCTTTTGATGCTCCTGCCTGCCAATATATTAGCCACAGCACCTGTGCATGTCATCTGTGCCATCTCATCCTCTTATTTTCTTTAATTAGTGCTTTCTTTTGTTTACTGGAGCATTTGCAGGCTACTCACCCAAACCAGCATGGATCCCCTAGTGTTGATGCCCATACCTGCTAAAACCAAATGGCTTAACCTTGAACTTCACTGATGCAACAGGAGTATCAGGGAGTCACCTGAAGTCCCACTGTATAGCTATGGGACAATCTGTTTTAAGATTTTAATCATGCACTATTCTGAAAACATCGGTTTTGGAGAGATATATGTGTAGCTTATCAACAAAGTTTGATGTGTTGCATTTCCACATAATAGAGCTTTAAAATAAAAGCATTTATTTTATCAGGGCTATTATTTGTATTTGTAGCCATCTCAGTGATATCCACATTAGAGAAGCAGCTTCTTGCAAAGCTACTTCAACAGTGCCAGACAACGATTGGTCAGTTGGCACGTTCTATGATGTCACTTCCTGTGATATTATATTTTATGCAAATTAGAGGGGCCTCGCATGTTTCTATCCTGCCCGGGGCCCACAAATCCTAGGACTGGCCCTGGTTCAGCCGCACCTGTTGCTGAGGTAAGGGTTTGGAGGGTGATGTGTATTTAGAAATAATTGGTTTAAAAGCACCTGCTACAGAGTTCCTTGGAGTTTATTGTTGCCCAAATAGTAGTGATTTCTGATATTTGTCTGTTTTCAGGGACTTTATACAATGATTTTGCTTGCAGGGAAGTGTTGCTCATAGACGTTGAATGTCACTCATATTTACATTGAAATTATGAAAATGTCACCCACAAGCAATCGGAAACCTTGGCAACTATGAAACAATGAAGTACATGTACAGTCACAAATACCCTCTTCTCAGCAATAAGAAGCTCAAACAAGGTATTGAAATGCCTGTATAATTCCTGAAATAGAAGGTCACTAACAGGCACAGTCGGTTCAGGTAAGAACAGTGAGGCCTGAGCTGGGTGGGGGGAAGTCGACACACAACGGAATAGGTAAAATAAAGAAATAAAACCACGTACCTTGTGCTCAACGCATTACCAACTTGGTGATGCGTCGAGCGCAAGTTAGGTGGTTTTATAAATTTTTTCATCATATTTAACCTGTTCTGTCATGTTGTCGACTTCCCACCCCGCCCCACCGTACCACCCCACCGCTCTTACCTGAACCGGCCGCGCCTGGTCACTAACCTTTGGGATAAAGTTTCTACATTTCCAAACCGTTCTTGCATGTAAGAGATATGGAAAGTACTGTAAAATACCACACACATATGTTGAGTAATTAAACTGAAAAAGAGTTTTATGAAATACTAACTTATAGTTTGCTGCTGAGTCGACCACCGAGCTCAGTACTCATTCGGTATGCTTCCTGGTTACACTTGCTGTGAGGGAGACTGGGTGTCTCTTGTACATAGCGTAGTCTGGGTGCAAGATGATCCAGCCAGAGTGCTACTTTTCCCTGTGTCAGGTGGCAATATACTGTCTGAGCAGGGAACAAGTTGCTCATGACAACACACCAAGCAACCCAACCACTGCACAAGATGTCCCAAGGGTCTCAGATGACATAAGGGGCCTGTGAGAGCAAAGCCATACATAAAATATAACACGTCGGGCTCTGAGATTCAACAGTAACCACAATTACCTCACTGGGCACAGCTCACGCTGTGACTGCCTGAGGCACAATAAATCAGTAACTAGCGCAGGTTGTACCTGAGAAGAGCTCATTGGGCATAGAGACATTAAAATATATGTGACATTGCAATTTAGTGCATGCAGGCATTGAAAAAAAAAACAGTAAAATGTTACCAGACCTGCAGGTCTGGTGATCAGAATAATCGATTCGATCTAACTGTAAAGATCTTGACCGATAAATTGTGTGATCCTAGCCAAATGTTTTGAGTCAATTGATCCTTCTTTTTCACAGATGAGTGCACATTCAATTGTGTGCCTTCAGCATTTGATTTATTAGGGCACACTTTTGCTCCATGTATAATTTGGATCTTGCCAACATATAGGATACATATGACCCCCTGATTTGCCTCTTAGAATTGCATTGTTATCAGGTCAGGGGACAGGAATGTATCTCAGTTCATGTTTGATAATTCTCACCTTTAATACTTATATTACAATAACACACATTTATCAGATTCTATGTTTTTTTTCTCCAAAAAGCAGTACTAACAATGCTATGAAAACCACCTAGGGCCCGATTTTCATTAAGGTGATTAGAGCAGAATTCCTGTGTGGAATTGTAGTATTCCAATCAAGGAGACTCGAATTCCAGACTAGATCTGATTTTTTCCTCCCTGAAAAAAATTATTATTGGGTGAAATTGCAATGGTAATGGCTGCATTGCAGCCCACATCCTTTCAGCAGTCCCACTCAACCCATAGTTAAGGACTCAGGGAGCAGGTAATGCTCTTGCCCGTGAAAGGCAACATTTTTCCACCCCTTCCTTGTTTCCTCTCCTCCCTGCAATAAATATTTGTCTCCAGTGAGTGGGCGTGGGGAGGTGAAGAAAGTGTGCATTAAACCCACAAAAGAGGGAAATCTATGAAGAATACTGCCCAGAAAATCCGGGTCTGCTAGTTAATCTCAATTCCGTGGGGTTTAACTCATGATTGCATGGTACTGGTGGGGTGTTGGCACAGAGCTGCAGTATTACTCTCAACCCCGATTAAGAAGGTAAAAAATCTAGGCATTATATTTGATGAGAGCTAACCCTTTAAACATCATGTCAACGCAGTGGCCTCCTCATCCTTTTATGTCTTAAGGATGATAAAGAAATTGATATCTTTTGTCCCACTTAGTACTGGAAAAACACTCATCAGTGCCCTGGTTATGTCAAAGGTCGACTACTGCAATGACCTTCTAATCAATGCCCAAGAATATGTTCTGGGCAGGCTGCAACTGATACAGAATGCAGCTGCCAGGATACTGTCAGGTACTCCATAGTTTAAGTCAGTTACGAATGTGGTGCCCCAGCTCCACTGGCTGCCCATAAAAAGCAGAACTAAATTTAAATTGATATGTCTTGCCTACCTGAAAAAAGCTTTTCTGGCATACACTCCCAGCAGTGCCCTGCACTCAGCAGATGCCAACCTTCTGATCGTCCCCAGAACCAAGAAAGTCAACTGGGGTGATAGAAGATTTATAGTGGCCATGGCTAAACTATAGAATTTGCTCCCCCTACAAATCAAAACCAGTCCCACCTTGTTATCATTCAGAAAACAAGTAAAAACTTGGCTCCTTGAACAATAAGTGGCCAGCCCTCTGCTAATCCTTGCAGTCCATAGCGCCGAGACACCCATGGGTATTTGTGCGCTCTAGAATTTGTCCAATTAAATAAATAATTAAATGAACCACGTAAAGTTTGCACCAATCCAGTACTATGCAACTCTTATTCAGGGCTTCGGAGTAGAACTACCATACATATTAACACCAGCTAAAAGCCTTGAGCAAACTGCTCTGCACGTAAATGTCAAAACATGAGAAAAACATGATTAGCGCAAGTTTTTAAACATTTCAGGGGAAATAATGAATTTCTGCCAACAGAAGTAGCTGCTACTGAACAGGCTAGGGGGGGTGGGCAGGGGGGCGTGGAGTGAAGTGGAGGGGATAATGAATTAAAAATATTAAATAAAAAAAAAGAGAAGAAAACTTTCCTGGAGGTAGCAGTCACCGTCACAGCCGCCGCGTCTTATCCAGCAGAAAGCCCCCCGCCTCCTAGAATCCCCTGACGAATCCCAATGCTGCCTTAAGCAGCGTTGTGACTGGTCTGAGCACCGTTGTTTGGCGCTCAGACAGGGACTTTGGAGACTGGGCATGTTTTCCACTAAGGCTGCATAATACAGCCTGTGTAGAACCTGCACATTGCACATGACGTTTGGCCGGCCCAAGACAGCCGGCCAAACATTCATGCTCACTTTAGGTGCAGCCACCCTGCCTTGCATTATCAACATGCTGCTCTGTCTGCAATGCAACTGCAATCGTAAAAAAAAAATTATAATAACAGACGGCTGTTAGTATTATTTTATTTTTACTTTGCACTGCTTTAAAGCTGTTGGGCGATGTTCATTTGCCTTAATGGAGGAGCCCCCACTGTCTGCCAGTCTAAACAAATAAATGTTCTTACTCCGCAATCCAACACCACGCATACCATCACAACGTATTTGTAACAACGCAAGTGCTGTTACAATGCTTTACAATCACAACGCATACTTTTACATCGCTTATGTCTTTACCAAGCATACCATTACAAAGCAAAGGCATGCGTGGTAAAGGCATCTACTTTGTGAAAGGGTTTACGGTATATATATATATATATATATATATATATATATATATATATATATATATATATATATATATATATATATATATATATATATATATATATATATATATATTCACTGAAAAAACCATAGGTTATAGACCATATATAGTTAGGAATTAGCATTTACAAAACCTTGAAAATTCACTGAAAAAACCATAGGTTATAGACCATATATAGTTAGGAATTAGCATTTAAAAAACCTTATTTTACTCACACAAAACCATTGAAATTCCATATATAGTTAGTTGCACTAACTATATATTGCGCACCCGCAATCCACTGCTGATCATGTCACATATTACATCATTCATGACATGGTCAGTGACATCACTGATGACATCACTGATGACATCTCAAATGACATCACTGATGACATCACTGATGACAACATCCAGTGACTATGTTTCTGTAAAGTTAAAATATGTCTTACATATTGAAGAATGAGTGGATGTATAAGTGTCTGGACGAAGGATTTAGTAGGTGCATGACTGAATGTATGAGTGAGTGATTAAATGTGTCTCACTGAGTGCATGGGTTAGTGACTAAACTGTCTTAATTTGTGCATCATTATGTCTGTTGTTCTGTAAACTGCTGCATGTGTTGATCAGTAGCTATATGAGTAACTATATGGGTTATTGATTGATTGCCCAAGTATTTGCATGGGAGACTGAGTGTGTGTGTGGCTGGATGGGAGGTGTGTGACTCTGTACAGATCAATGTGTACTTGTATCAATGATTGTATAAGAGAGTAAGTATGTGTTAGTATATGGTTGAAAACGTAAGGTGCTCTATGTTTAACTGTATAGAGTAGAAAATGGAAGTGTGATTGATTCTTTACAGGACTGACTAGGTGTGTGAGAAACTCCATGGATGAGTGGCAGAGTGTGAGTGTCTGTATAGGTGTATGAGTGCATATGATTGTGTTGTAAACATGAGTGATTGTATGTATGAATGATTGTATGGGTGAATGAGTGAATGTGTGTGTAGACGTAGGAATCAGTGAGTACGTATGTAGTAACTAGTATTGGTGTGTCAATGGTTTCAAAAATTATACTCTGTTTTTAACACTGGGTGAAACAGAGGTTATATTAAAATGTGAAGAGATGCATTGTATTGTCACATGAATAATATCATCAGTGATGTGGTCATTGATGTCAAATGAGATGTCATCAGTGATGTCATCAGTGATGTCATTTGAGATGTCATCAGTGATGTCATCAGTGATGTCACTGACCATGTCATGAATGATGTAATATGTGACATGATCAGCAGTGGATTGCGGGTGCGCAATATATAGTTAGTGCAACTAACTATATATGGAATTTCAATGGTTTTGTGTGAGTAAAATAAGGTTTTTTAAATGCTAATTCCTAACTATATATGGTCTATAACCTATGGTTTTTTCAGTGAATTTTCAAGGTTTTGTAAATGCTAATTCCTAACTATATATGGTCTATAACCTATGGTTTTTTCAGTGAATTTCAATGTTTTTTTAATAGCAAATATCATAAGCTGTCGAATGTCAAGTACGTGGTAAGTGAAAACATTTTCGTGTTTATGCACACTGATCTGCTTTGAATGGTGCCCCCCCCCCCTCATTTCTATTAGGAGTACTCTCTCTTTGCAGATAGTGAAAGGTAGTTAACGCAGGCCTTTGCCCCCGTTGTAATCCGTCGTGCCTGCTTCTCTCTCCATTTGATTGATTGTTATCCAAGTATTTACTGTTTTAGAATTAGTTCTCTTTGGTTCATTCTCTATTTACAAACAAACACAGAGTCGCAATACTCTGTTTAGTCTTTGCAGATAACGAAAAATCGTGTAAAAAAAAGAAAAGGAATCGAGCAAAATCAGTAGGCCACTAATGGGATCTCTTTTTGACCTCGCTAAAATAGAAACATTAGGAACAACCCCTCATGACAAATACAAAACTAGTGAGATGAACTGAACTCCACACAATGATGGCTGCAAAACAGCTCGGCTCCGCCACCCACCCCGCCCAAAATAACGATAAAGAGCGGCTGCCATGATTGGTTGCGGAATGGCCACGACGGAGCTACGAAATGATGCTGCTCTCATGCTAACCCCAGCTTCAGTCTGAAACATCCAGAAACACTGTAGACTACCAATTCGATCAGTTCCGGTAGCGCCCCAATGTAACCCGGTAGAGAAGAACTAGCCCTCCCCTCTTTGACTGATGGTTCTTGTTGCCTGTCCCTTCTGTTGTCATTTAACAGAACTATTTAGCCTGCTGAAAGGGGTTGTGTTCCGACCGCTGGTTGGTGGAGACATTTTGACTATATTCTGGACCTGCGTTGTCGCGTAATGCGTCATATGACGCGCCGCGTTAGCGCATCCGGAAGTCATCCGGGGCGCGCAGCGCGTAACGTAAGCATAACAAGTCATGTGACTTGTTAATAAAACTTTTCATTGGTTCATTTTACTTTTCTTATTGTAATGATGAAAGGCTTGGTCATATGACCTAAAAATTACGCTTTTCATTACTTCCGAACATTATTTTTTCTTAAATATATGTTATAATGTTCCAGACTAATGTACTTTCCCGGAAATTTTACAACTGTCCTGCAAGTAAAATATATTCTTTTTTCGAGAAAAAGAGCGTTTCTTCGTCCCATGATGGAGCCGTTGAGCAAAAGAGGGTCGACCTGCTGTCTTAGTCGCCGATACGCCTGAATATGAGATTCTTATCGATCACTTTATGTTGCAGGAATAGAAAACACAACAGCCCTTGACCATTTATCTTTACTGCGTTCCTTCGTATTATACCTTTTACCCTTCATGTAATTGGTCTGCTTTATTTCACTTGCCTTTTAATGATTCTAAAACAGTGACTATTATTACAAACTTTACCAATGTATATACTACTACCATGTTTTCTTTTAAAAACCTTTATTGTGAAAATTTCATTATACAAATACGAGCCTATAACCACGTGGGCCGGCCACGGAGCAAACTGTAATCGTATGTGATGAGTAGACATTTACACTGTAGAGGAACGTAACGGGCGGGCCATTAGGTTGCAAGAACTAAGGTGTCTAACAGTTACGGAATCGGTGGACGTACATTTTATAATTAAAATACGACAGGGCCAGTTACAATAAAATTATCTAGATATACATTTGCGGGCAAGTACCATGGGTGACGTTAATTCGAACTTTCAATAGTACAGTAATCAATAACACATCAGAACTTAATATCAATAGGGATGTCGAAATATTCAATCAATTCTCGTCCCCGCCCGCCATGTGCTTCAAAACTGCATACGTATCTCGTGATTTCAAGGTTCTGCAACCAGTACACAACAAGGAGTTACGAGTCCCATTTATTCCGGCGCCATTTTGGGCGAGGACGGGCAGGTCCAGGATATAGTCAAAATGTCTCTACCAACCATCGACTATGATGATGTTCATATGCTGTATTTATTAGAGTAACACTCATCTGTCCACATGAAATTAATTTGCCACAATCTAAACATGTCATTTTAATCTTTCCAAAGTTCTTCTAAAAATTTGGGACCGTTTCCCTTGCCTCTGAAGCTCTCAGTGCCACTTCTTTGATGAATGTACTAGCAGGTCAGGGGTTCTCCTCCAAATCTCTCTTTTATGCAGCACTATAATTAATTGGTGCCACCTCTCCATATGACGATGCATGGTATAGTTACCACAACTATATTTTTTTTCGGTTCCTCTGGAGAGTTCATCGTGGCAGATGAAGCGTGTAACGTACCGGGCATTTACCTTTTTTTGCATGTACAGGAAAGGAAAAAAAAATCGAGCGTCCGAGTTCTAAGGTGTCCCAGGGCCATTTTAGTGGAGGACATGATACAGCGATAATGCCCTGGATAAGGACACTTCCTTCGGGCACCCCACGCCGTCTTTCGGCGCAGCATTGTAGGATGGCCACACCAGTGCGGCAACTTGCTAGACACCACCTCGGTGCCATCCGGATCTCGGCGCCCCACTGCAGATGAACTGCCTCCACATGGAGAAGCGGGAGAGGCTCGTTTGCGCCGCCTCCCCCCCCCCCTTCGGGCACCCCACGCCGACTTTCGGCGCAGCATTGTAGGATGGCCACACCAGTGCGGCAACTTGCTGGACACCACCTCGGTGCCAACCGAATCTCAGCGCCTTGTGTTGTCTTCCATTCCGAAAATATTGTTGGCAGCATTTTGAAAGGAAAGACAAACAGCCGTTTGTGGCCCTCACTACACCGTTCTCCTAGTGAGTCTCACATTGTTACATTTAGGAAGAATGTTGAAGAGTAGTATGTTGAAAATCTGAAGCCATTGTTATACAAACTCTCAACCAGCCTTGGATGGAAAAATCCTGAAGAATGTACAAACTGAAAACCAGTTTTTCTCTGTATAGCATCAGCAGCAACGCTTGAGTCAGCTTTGTGTGAAGCCGCCATTTTGATTCAATCAATAGCGTCCCCCTGCACACATTCAGGGACCTGGTCGTGTCTTCAGGTCAAACGGATTGTGGGACAAGATGCACAAAGGAAAAGGAAAAAAGTTCCGCCGGACCCCGGGAGGTGGCCGCCTATGTCATGGGCGATCTTAGGCCACACCAGGGCAATAGTGAAGCTGCAGCAGGTGCAAATAAGCTTCAGACAGTGTTACAAGCGCTGCTCAGAACTCTCAACTATGACACCACCTCGGTGCCATCCGGATCTTGGCGCCTTGTGCTGGTTCCGGCCTATTCACACATCGGTCCGCTACTGACGCCACCTCACAGGCCAACGGGGCACCCCACGCCGACTTTCGGCGCAGCATTGTAGGATGGCCACACCAGTGCGGCAAATTGCTGGACACCACCTCGGTGCCATCCAGATCTCGGCGCGTTGTGCTGCCTTCGGCCTATTCGCCACAAGTGCGCACGCAACTCAGCTGCATAGCGAGTGAAACACCAAGGGGCGCCCCACTGCAGCCGAGGAACCTCCATCTTGGGGGCGACGCACAGCATCACATTGCTTTCCAATGCAGTCAGATCCTCAAACAGCCCCCACTGACTGACGCGAACTCACAGGCCAACGGGGCGCCCCACGCCGACTTTCGGCGCAGCATTGTAGGATGGCCACACCAGTGCGGCAAGTTGCTGGACACCACCTCGGTGCCATCCGGATCTTGGCGCGTTGTGCTGCCTTTGGCCCCATTCGCACATCAGTCCGCTACTGACGCCATCTCACAGGCTAATGGGGCGCCCCACGCCGACTTTCAGCATTGTAGGATGACCACACCAGTACAGCAACTTGCTAGACATCACCTCGGTGCCATCCGGATCTCGGCGCCCCACTGCAGATGAAGTGCCTCTCAACTATGAAACCACCACTGTGACATCCGGATCTTGGCGCGTTGTGCTGCCTTCGGCCTATTCGCACATCGGTCCGCTACTGACGCCATCTCACAGGCTAATGGGGCGACCCACGCCGAGTTTCAGCATTGTAGGATGACCACACCAGTGCAGCAACTTGCTAGACATCACCTCGGTGCCATCCGAATCTTGGCATCTCAACGCCTAGTGGTATCTTCCATACAGAAAATATTGTTACGCTACCTTTGGCCCCATTCGCACATCAGTCCGCAACTTAGACATCACCTCGGTGCCATCCGGATCTTGGCATCTCAGCGCCTTGTGGTGTCAGTCAGAAAATATTGTTGCGCTGCCTTTGGCCCCATTCGCACATCAGTCCGCTACTGACACCATCTCACAGGCCAACAGGTCGCCCCACGCCGACTTTCAGCATTGTAGGATGGCCACACCAGTGCGGCAACTTACTAGACACCACCTCGGTGCCATCCGGATCTTGGCGCGTTGTGCTGCCTTCGGCCTATTCGCACATCGGTCCGCTACTGACGCAAACTCACAGGCCAACGGGGCGCCCCACGCCGACTTTCAACATTGTAGGATGGCCACACCAGTGCTGCAACTTGCTGGACACCACCTCGGTGCCATCCGGATCTTGGCGCGCTGTGTTGCCTTCGGCCTATTCGCACATCGGTCCGCTACTGACGCCGCCTCACGTGCCAACGTATTTTCTCCGCATTTTATACCCTATGCCGCATAACAGGTCATGTGACTTGTTTATAAAACTTTTCATTGGTTCATTTTACTTTTGGTTTCCTAATGATGGAAGGCTTGATCATATGACCTAAAAACAACACTTTTCATTGGATGAAAACTTTTTTTTTTTCCAAACGATGAAAGCCCCACCTTGTTTCTGGATGTTTCAGACTGAAGCTGGCGTCAGCATGAGAGCACCACCATCTCGTAGCTCCGTCGTAGTCATTCCGCGAGCAATCATGGCAGCCGCTCCCCACCAGAAGCCTGCAGGAGTCGGGGCCCCCAAAACTTTTGATGAATTCTCAAGGCGGAGGGGACGCTTTCGAGAATGGGGTCCAAGACCTAGCAGACAAGCGTCCGATTTCCAAGGTGTCCCAGGGCCATTTCAGTGGACCAGGCCCAAAAAGGAAAGAGCCTGCCGCCATTTTGAGAGTCCTGTGACAGCCGCCTATCGCTGCACCGCAAGAGTGGGCGCAACTCAGCTGAATTGCGGCTTTTGACACAGTGGACCAAAAACGGACGGAATGGCAACTGAAACGGTAAAGGGGCGCCCCACTACAACAGATGACACTCCACCTGGAGAGGCCCGTTCACGCCGCCTCCCCCGGGGCGCCCCACGCCGTTATTCGGAGCAGCATTGTAGGATACCAAAACCAGTGCGGCAACTTACTGGACATCACCTTGGTGCCATCGTTCTGCTGCCTTGGAACTATTCGCACAACAGTTTGCTACTGAAGACCCACCCCCCGCGACGCCCCACGCCGTTATTTGCTGGGTGGCAACTTACTAGACATCACTTTCGTGTCATCTAGATTTCAGCGCGTTCTGCTGCCTTGGAACTATTCGCACAACAGTTTGCTACTGATGACCCGCCCCACGCCGGAAATCTGGACGTTGTGCTGCGTTGGGACTATTCGCACAGCCGACCGCTACTTCGTTGTTTTTCCCTAAAAATGTTTATATGTTATTACTATTTTTGTTTTCTTGTATATATTTATAAATTATTAAAGTTTTATAATCTTACTACTTTGTCGGAGTGCTATATATTTTTAATGTGACACATAATTGTAAAAACTTTGATGTACAAAGAGTCATCCCTGGAATCTTCCGCTTCACGCTCGGTCCCCTCCCCAATCACAATACAGGATGGTTTTCAGATAATAGCAACGCTTCTGCTGTGACGGATCTCATCGAGTGTGGGCCTTGATCTACTATAACTCCTTTGAAGAGGGGTGAATCTTTACAGCTGTGGCCATAAACTACATCTGCAGGGCTAGCTGATACCCTAGGACCAGCCTGGACAATCGGACACAGAGGAAAAGGAGTGTCAGAGGGTGCAGTAGTGAATAGGGCGAAAGGGAGGTGTCGGGCGGGCACAGGGTGTGATTCTCAGGAAAGAGCAGCGCAGATGGGGGGAGGTTTATTACCCATGCATAAAACAGAGAGCGGGGGTGACCACTGCCTGGGGGAGATGCTTGCGAGGGTGGGGAGCCATGCTAAGGATCGACAGCGTGCACAGAGTGGGTCTGGTCAAGGCATCTAAAATGGCTGCCGTGCACGACAAAAGTGTGACATTTGAAAAAAGACAAGATGGCGCAGACAATGTTTTTCAACACTTCCTGATTTCCTTCGAATCGAACGTTAACAGACGTTGGGGCATATTACCAAAGTTAAGCGATATTTATCCCTAACGATGCATTGCAAAGATTTTTTTACCGTCAGAAATTATCGCAGATAAACCTTGCTATTATCAAAGTTTATCGCAAATACGATAAAAACCGACCGCAATGCATTAATATCGCTGAAAACTCAGCGATATTCATGCATTACCGAGCTAATCCTCTTAGCCATGTTATCCACCTCCCATAGGATAACATGGCTAAGAACTGCTCAGGGCAGCTGTTACTTTTTGGAGATATTCGCGCTTATCTCGAATATTTCCAAAAGTTGATAATAGGAGATAGCGATGTTAGCGACTGTTTCCAGTCGCTAACATCTTGGCATGCCCACTTTGCATGTCATTAGTGATAAATATCACTCACATGCAAAGTGGGGCCCAAGATGGTCGCTATCTCCTACTAGCCGTCGCTAACTGGTGTTAGCAACAGCTAGGTAATACAGACATAATTTTATCTCCGCGAAGCGGAGCGCTGTTACAGATATATATCTTGTTTTTGAACGTTAATTTCTCAAAATGCACTGAAGCACATATATTGAGACCTAGCAAAGGCACATCGGGCTACCAGTCCCTAATATTTTACCAAGTTTCGTGCAAATCCATTCAGCCGTTCGATTATTAT
Organism: Lissotriton helveticus; assembly: GCF_964261635.1. Taxonomy (NCBI): domain Eukaryota; kingdom Metazoa; phylum Chordata; class Amphibia; order Caudata; family Salamandridae; genus Lissotriton; species Lissotriton helveticus. The sequence continues at coordinate 529,035,520 of NC_136072.1, forward strand.
TATTATTTATTTTTTTTGCCCCGCGGGGCCCTTTTAAAACCTCCACATCAAACCTAGGGGATCAGCGAGGATCTACTATGCCCCCTTATGGTCATTTGCCCCTTCGCTTTGGCCTCCTCTTGTCTCTCGATCCTACCGAGAGACAAGATGGCGGCCGCTACGGACTGTTTGGAATGTTTACAGACACCGGAGAGCCAATCAGCTTCGCTTCGCAAAGCTCCGTAACGCGAAAAGTACGCGAAGCGGTGCGCTGTTACAGATATATATCTTTTTTTGAACGTTAATTTCTCAAAATCCACTGAAGCACATATATTGAGACCTAGCAAAGGCACATCGGGCTACCAGTCCCTACAATTTTGCCAAGTTTCGTGCAAATCCATTCAGCCGTAAGATTATTATTATAATTTTTTTTTTTTGCCCCGCGGGGCCCTTTTAAAACCTCCACATCAAACCTAGGGGGTCAGCGAGGATCTACTATTCCCCCTTATGGTCATTTGCCCCTTCGCTTTGGCCTCCTCTTGTCTCTCGATCCTACCGAGAGACAAGATGGCGGCCACTACGGACTGTTTGCGGCCACTACGGACTGTTTGGAATGTTGACAGACGCCGGAGAACCAATCAGCTTCGCTTCACAAAGCTCCGTTGCGCGAAAAGTACGCGTCCTAGGCCGCTGCCCGGTCCGCGCTTACAGATATATATCTTTTTTTAAACGTTAATTTCTCAAAATCCACTGGAGCACATATATTGAGACCTACAAAAGGCACATCGGGCTACCAGTCCCTACAATTTTGCCAAGTTTCGTGCAAATCCATTCAGCCGTTCGGGCTAAAAGTGAGGCCAACCGCCCTATGGAAATTAACATGGGAAAAACGCGTTTTGGGACCCCCCTTTTTTCTCGGCCCCCCCTTGACGAACCCCCCCCAAATTTTCAAAGGCTGCTCAGAAACAAAATGTGCCATTTTCCTGAAAATTTCACCCAATTCCGTCCACAAACGGCAAAGTTATTAGACATAGAATTTTCAAAAATCCCATAGAGAAAAAATCCTAACTATATATACCTACTGGCGACCGCCAGTAGGTAATATATATATATATATATATATATATATATATATATATACAGAAAAAACCACCTTCTCCAAGGACAAAGTGTAGAGGCCACTTCAGGGGAACAAGTGGGAACATCTTTATTCCTTCACACAGGTAAGAAGTAGTCCCGCATCACCCACTTTCGGCGAATGCATTTTGGCGTATTCTGTAGCCTTCATCAGCGCCAGGGGTGTGAATGAATCAGGAGATGGGCGTGCATCCCAGATAAAGTATCTTGCCCTCTCCTGATTGGTCGTGCATTATTCCGCCCCCGAAAGGTAAATACCTATTGCATGCATCCCAAGCAGATGCTCCTGGAAAAGCAAAAGACTTTGTCCTTTTCTATCTCGGCGTGGATGGTACTGTGCCAATCCTATGCTTAAAGACTTTGATAGAAAAACAGACATTTGAGGTGAGCAGATCTAGAGTGTCGCTGGTGTTGAGAGTGCTCTAACAGGAGCTACTTTCCACCAAAACTGAGAACTACCCAGAGTTCTCTCCTTCTTTGGAGGGATTGTATCGTCGTATATTCTGAGCTTGCCAAGGGGCGCAGTACAGAAGGCCCTGCTACTTCAAGTGTCCGGAAAGCTCATTGGCACCACGCTGTTCCCAGCGTCTTTTGTGATCGAGGAATCGATATTTCTGGGACCGCCAGGACTCACAGGCCAGATGGGAAGCGTGAGGTATTTTACCTCTATGGGGCATGTAGTCTCCATTTGACTGCCCCGGCCCAGCTGTGCTCCTGTGGAAATCGGCTGTAGCGGTACGAGGGGACAAAGGGTAGCAGCCATGAACTTTCTTGTGATCTGAGGCTCCTCCTATCACTTACCTGAACTGCTAGCACGGACCTACTGTTTTGCCTCACTCTCCCACGCCACCTTCCCGGTTGGCCGACACAGTGCCTTCTGGGACATGTTGTTCTAATATGGATCGAGAACTACCAAGGGTGTGCCGACAGCATTAGGGGGAGGAGCGCTGGTTGCTAGCTGGTACTTTACACGGGATGGAGCCAATAGGTAAAGGACTTACTACAGTGTTGGGCACTGAGGAAGGCTGGAGTGCCGAAATGCATACGCCGCCACTGAGAACATCGGAATAAACGTGCTGTTTGCCCTGAAACCCCCTTTGGCCTCGGAGTTCTTCTTTGGAGGGATTGTATCGTCATATATATATATATATATATTACCTACTGGCGGTTGCCAGTAGGTAGTTATAGTTAGGATTATTTTCAATAGGGAAATCGCAACATTCTATTGGGAATAACTTTGGCGCCGGTTGAGGAATCTGCCTGAAATTTTCCTCAAATTTGCCTCGCGGCGCTCCGGTCCTTCCCTGAAAGTTTTGGGGGGGATTCGTCAAACGGGGGCCGAGATATTTGGGGGGTCCCAAAACATGTTTTCCCCATGTTAATTTCCATAGGGCGGTTGGACTCACTTTTAGCCCAAACGGCTGAATGGATTTCCACCAAACTTGGCAAAATTGTAGGGACTGGTAGCCCGATGTGCATTTGCTATGTCTCAAGATATGTGCTCCAGTGGATTTTGAGTAATTTAGGTTTAAAAAAATATATATATCTATAGCCGCGCCCCGGGACGCACACCGGGGCGCGAACCAGCGCGCTACGCGAATTCGCGCGCGGAAAGCTGATTGGCTCTCGGGTGTCTGTAAACATTCCAAACAGTCCGGAGCGGCCGCCATCTTGTGTCTCGGTAGGATCGAGACACAAGAGGTGGCAAAAACAAAGGGGGAAATGACCATAAGGGGGCAGATAGACTCCCCCTGACCCCCTAGGTTTGATGTGGGGGCTATAAAAGGGCCCCGCGGGACAAAAAAAAAATCCGATTTGCGCGGGGGGAGCGCCCGGTACGCGCACCGGGGAGCGTACCATGGGGAAAAAAGAATGACAGAGTTTTTAAAAAATGTAGCCTTTTTTTAAAAATTGGAGGTAGTTCTAAAAAGAACTGTTTTTTTTTTCCTTTTTGTTGTTTTATATATTTTTAATGTTTTTGAACATTTTGTACTTTTTTTGGCTTTTATGAACTATTTTATATATTTTTTTATATTTTTATGGGGAGAAACAAAAAACAGGGGATTGTAAACGGCTCAACTGGAGCAAAAAAAATCAGGTAAAAATTAAGGTTTTTTTGGGCAATTGTGGTTGTCACCAGCAAGGAGGATGAGGTTTATGCTCTGCTCACCATAGGTGATGAGCTTACCACAAAAAATACATGTGATCCTAAATTCACCAAACCGTGGTTGTATAGAAGAGATCATCTCCCTTGCCTCTGGACCCGATGGAGTGGGTTGCTTTCTTTTGGAGGTGCTTGGTGAAGATTGGGGAGGGTTACTGGCCAGTTCTCTCAGCTCTGCGGCAGCTTAGTTGTTGGGATGCTTGCGCTGCATGTGTCTAATCATGGTGTTATTTCCAAATGAATATTTTTTATTAGGGTTCCCCCTTGAAAGTTCCATGCCACAGATTTGACAAGTCACCTTTGGCGCATTCACTTTCTTCTTGCCCTCTGGGATGGAAAAAAACTCCCATACAATGTGCTGCTTTGGCCTGTATGGGGTATTGTCTTCTGGCAGCCACCTTCTCCCCTCCTCCTCCTCCTCCTCTTCTTCTTGACCACCAATGTGATGTTGTGGTGGTCCTCTTGGTGGTGGTGGTGGTGGTGGTGGTGCAGATACTCCAGCTGCTGCTGCTACTGTAGCCATTTTAAAGTACAAAATATAACACAAAGATATCCAAACAGGTCTTCCTCAGTCAAAGGACAAAGTCAGAATAAGGAAAAAAGGTGGGGTCTTTCATCATTTGGAAAAAAAAACTGTCCTGAACCAATGAAAAGTGTTATTTTCAGGTCACATGACTCGGGCCTTCATAATTTGAAACCAAAACTGTTCTGCACCAATGAAAAGTGTTATTTTCAGGTCACATGACCCGACGCGCTTACGCTACGCGCCCACGGGCGCGCCCCGGGGCGCGTCGCGTAAGCGCAACAGATGCTTATGTTGCGCGATCATATGCGCTCGAGTGCTTCCGGGTGTGCTTACGTCGTGCGTATCGCGCGGACGCGGCTACGCGATACGTCACGATGATGTTTTCGTTTGTGGCAATAGTGCTAACGGGACGCTCCCCGGTACGCGCCCCGGGGCGGGAAGGAAAATTGCGCTGACCGCGGCGCTCCCCGGTACGCGCCCCGGGAGCGCTCCAGGGCCAAAAAAAAAAAACAAGTATTATATAAATATATAATATAGGATTCATTATAAAAAATATTACATTTCATAGGTTTGAGGCCCTATATATAGTTAGGAATTAGCATTTAAAAAACTTATGAAATTCACTGAAAAAACCATAGGTTTCACACCAGTTATAGTTACGAATTAGCATTAAAAAAACCTTTGAAATTCACTGAAAAAACCATAGGTTTCACATCAGTTATAGTTAGGAATTTGCATTTAAAAAACCTATAAAATTCACTAAAAAAAACATAGGTTTGACACCAGTTATAGTTAGCTGGAAATTTTACTCGCATAAAACCAATGAAATTCCCACGTTATAGTTAGTTGGGCTCACTATAACTTGCGCGTGCAATGCACTGCTGATGACGTCACATATTACATCACTCATGACATGGTCAGTGACATCACTCATGACACTACCCATGCTCTTGTCAAATCACCCATCCAGCATCATGTACTTATCCAATCACTCCGCCAAGACCCAATCAGTTATAAAATCACCATGCACTGTCCTTGCAGCACTCTAATCATCCAGTCACTACCCATGTACTCATGCAATGACCCAGGCACTAACTCATGGCAAATACAGAGGAGGTCATGCTAATTACAGGGGTACCCGAACGCATAGTGTTCCCTATTGTATGTAGGTGTTTTCACTGTACTCTAAGTGTCTTTTAGCATAGCACTGGCTCTGGTCCTGGTTAGTCAGAGTCAGTTACCACCAGGACCCGTCACTAAAAAGTTGGGGGCACAGGAGGACTTTCTGCTCCTCTGTTGGTTCTTTCTGCACATCTCTTGCATCTTCCTGCACTTTTCTTTGTCTTTCTGGACTTCTGTTACCTCTTTCTGCATTCGTCTTGCTTCTGTCTGTGCATTTCTTCCTCTTTCATCACATGTCCTCACTTTGTAGGCAAAGTTAGAAATTAACATAGGTTTCAGGCACGTTATAGTTAGAAATTAGCATTACAAAAAACATTGAAATTCACTGAAAAAAACATAGTTTTCAGGCACGTTATAGTTAGAAATTAGCATTTAAAAAACCTTAGAAATTCACTGAGAAAACCGTAGGCTTCAGGGACATTACAGTTGGTTGGACATTTCACTCGTACAAAACCATAGAAATTCCCCCGTTATAGTTAGTTCAGCTAACTATAACTCGCGCCCCTGCAATGAACTGCTGATGACGTCACATATTGAATCATTCATGACATAGTCAGTGACATCACTAATGACATCATCCACGTCAAAATCTGATGCACCTCCTCACACTCTAATATAACCTTTGACTATAGTAGTATGTAAAACACAGACTACCATTTTCGAAACCATCGACACACCAGTACCAGTTACTACATACACACTCACTCACTGACTCCTAGGTCTACACACACATCCACTCATTCACCCATACAATCACTCATACATACAGTCACTCATCAATACAACACTAACATATTCACTCATACAACTATACAGACACTCACACACCGCCACTCATCCATGGAGTTACTCACACACCTAGACAGTCATGCAAAGAATCAATCACACTCGCATTTCCTCACCTATACAGTTATACATACACCACCTCACTTATTCAAACATATACTAACACATACTTACTCTCTTATACAATCACTGATACAAGTACACACTCATCCATACAGCCACTCTCACAATCACTGACTCTAAAGTATAGTCATTTGTATACTCCAACTCTCACATACACTGCCTTTTACATATGTAGTTACTTATACATGTCCCACTGAGACATCCAATCTCTCACCAACACACCCACACACTCACCCGCCCATACATCTGTTTCCACATGCACTCTTGAACCCATACACCCAGTGAATCAACCACAAAAACATCTATGCACAGAGACACACACCTCCCACCCATGCACACACACACACACACACATACACACTCAGTCTCCCATACAAATACTCAGGCAATCAATCAATAACCCATATAGACACTCATGTAGCTACTGACCAACACATGCAGCAGCTTACACAACAGCAGACGAATTTCTAAGGTTTTTTTAAATGCTAATTTCTAACTTTAACGTACCTGAAACCTATGTTTTTTTCAGTGAATTATATATATATATGTATATATATATATATATATATATATAGGTATATTTAAATATATATATATATCCCACGGCGACTCACATGAGGAACAATGATGGCACTACAGTTACCATGAGGCCACGCGGGTGGCCACGCCCATCCGGGCGGGGTAACAACTACCTTTATCAGTAACAGCCGCGGCGTCTCTGTGTACCGATGCCCTGAGCCCCTGAAGAAATGCTTTGCATGAAACGCGTCGGGAAGGACATGGAATGAGTGCATGACACATCTGCGGTTTCAATTGCTTTCCTTCATCGAATAAAGAAGCAGAAAACACGTACCTGTGTGAGGCCCTCTTCTTTACAGGCAACTGTTGTTGGGATTTTTACGGCGCAGCTTGAGCCGTGAGAGGAGCCCCGCTGCATCTGCAGCCCAGCCCTGCCACCAAACGACGTCAGGACATATGGCCAGGTAATGCTGATGGAGGATGGTATCAGCAAGAAAAACTGCTGTTGATGCCATTGCAAACCCACTTGGGATTTTACTGTGGTCATTTTCAGAGATCCCACGACGACTCACATGAGGAACAATGATGGCACTACAGTTACCATGAGGCCACGCAGGTGGCCACGCCCTTCTGGGCGGGGTAACAACTGCCTTTATCAGTAACAGCCGCGGCGTCTCTGTGTACCGATGCCCTGAGCCCCTGAAGAAATGCTTTGCATGAAACGCGTCGGGAAGGACATGGAATGAGTGCATGACACATCTGCGGTTTCAATTGCTTTCCTTCATCGAATAAAGAAGCAGAAAACACGTACCTGTGTGAGGCCCTCTTCTTTACAGGCAACTGTTGTTGGGATTTTTATGGCGCAGCTTGAGCCGTGAGAGGAGCCCCGCTGCATCTGCAGCCCAGCCCTGGCGCCAAACGACGTCAGGACATATGGCCAGGTAATGCTGATGGAGGATGGTATCAGCAAGAAAAACTGCTGTTGCTGCCATTGCAAACCTACTTGGGATTTTACTGTGGTCATTTTCAGAGATCCCACGGCGACTCACATGAGGAACAATGCTGGCACTACAGTTACCATGAGGCCACGCGGGTGGCCACGCCCATCCGGGCGGGGTAACAACTGCCTTTATCAGTAACAGCCGCGGCGTCTCTGTGTACCGATGCCCTGAGCCCCTGAAGAAATGCTTGCATGAAACGCGTCGGGAAGGACATGGAATGAGTGCATGACACATCTGCGGTTTCAATTGCTTTCCTTTATCGAATAAAGAAGCAGAAAACACGTACCTGTGTGAGGCCCTCTTCTTTACAGGCAACTGTTGTTGGGATTTTTACGGCGCAGCTTGAGCCGTGAGAGGAGCCCCGCTGCATCTGCAGCCCAGCCCTGGCGCCAAACGACGTCAGGACATATGGCCAGGTAATGCTGATAGAGGATGGTATCGGCAAGAAAAACTGCTGTTGACGCCATTGCAAACCCACTTGGGATTTTACTGTGTTCATTTTCAGAGATCCCACGGCGACTCACATGAGGAACAATGATGGCACTACAGTTACCATGAGGCCACGCGGGTGGCCACGCCCATCCGGGCGGGGTAACAACTGCCTTTATCAGTAACAGCCGCGGCGTCTCTGTGTACCGATGCCCTGAGCCCCTGAAGAAATGCTTTGCATGAAACGCGTCCGGAAGGACATGGAATGAGTGCATGACACATCTGCGGTTTCAATTGCTTTCCTTCATCGAATAAAGAAGCAGAAAACACGTACCTGTGTGAGGCCCTCTTCTTTACAGGCAACTGTTGTTGGGATTTTTAAGGCGCAGCTTGAGCCGTGAGAGGAGCCCCGCTGCATCTGCAGCCCAGCCCTGACGCCAAACGATGTCAGGACATATGGCCAGGTAATGCTGATGGAGGATGGTATCAGCAAGAAAAACTGCTGTTGATGCCATTGCAAACCCACTTGGGATTTTACTGTGGTCATTTTCAGAGATCCCACGGCGACTCACATGAGGAACAATGATGGCACTACCGTTACCATGAGGCCACGCGGGTGGCCACGCCCATCCGGGCGGGGTAACAACTGCCTTAATCAGTAACAGCCGCGGAGTCTCTGTGTACCGATGCCCTGAGCCCCTGAAGAAATGCTTTGCATGAAACGCGTCGGGAAGGACATGGAATGAGCTTATGACACATCTGCAGTTTCAATTGCTTTCCTTCATCGAATAAAGAAGCAGAAAACACGTACCTGTGTGAGGCCCTCTTCTTTACAGGCAACTGTTGTTGGGAGTTTTACGGCGCAGCTTGAGCCGTGAGAGGAGCCCCGCTGCATCTGCAGCCCAGCCCTGGCGCCAAACAACGTCAGGACATATGGCCAGGTAATGCTGATGGAGGATGGTATCAGCAAGAAAAACTGCTGTTGATGCCATTGCAAACCCACTTGGGATTTTACTGTGGTCATTTTCAGAGATCCCACGGCGACTCACATGAGGAACAATGATGGCACTACAGTTACCATGAGGCCACGCGGGTGGCCACGCCCATCCGGGCGGGGTAACAACTGCCTTTATCAGTAACAGCCGCGGCGTCTCTGTGTACCGATGCCCTGAGCCCCTGAAGAAATGCTTTGCATGCAACGTGTCGGGAAGGACATGGATGAGTGCATGACACATCTGCGGTTTCAATTGCTTTCCTTCATCGAATAAAGAAGCAGAAAACACGTACCTGTGTGAGGCCCTCTTCTTTACAGGCAACTGTTGTTGGGATTTTTACGGCGCAGCTTGAGCCATGAGAGGAGCCCCGCTGCATCTGCAGCCAAGCCCTGGCGCCAAACGACGTCAGGACATATGGCCAGGTAATGCTGATGGAGTATGGTATCGGCAAGAAAAACTGCTGTTGACGCCATTGCAAACCCACTTGGGATTTTACTGTGGTCATTTTCAGAGATCCCACGGCGACTCACATGAGGAACAATGATGGCACTACAGTTACCATGAGGCCACGCGGGTGGCCACGCCCATCCGGGCGGGGTAACACCTGCCTTTATCAGTAACAGCCGCGGCGTCTCAGTGTACCGATGCCCTGAGCCCCTGAAGAAATGCTTTGCATGAAACGCGTCGGGAAGGACATGGAATGAGTGCATGACACATCTGCGGTTTCAATTGCTTTCCTTCATCGAATAAAGAAGCAGAAAACACGTACCTGTGTGAGGCCCTCTTCTTTACAGGCAACTGTTGTTTGTATTTTTACGGCGAAGCTTGAGCCGTGAGAGGAGCCCCGCTGCATCTGCAGCCCAGCCCTGGCGCCAAACGACGTCAGGACATATGGCCAGGTAATGCTGATGGAGGATGGTATCAGCAAGAAAAACTGCTGTTGATGCCATTGCAAACCCACTTGGGATTTTACTGTGGTCATTTTCAGAGATCCCACGGCGACTCACATGAGGAACAATGATGGCACTACAGTTACCATGAGGCCACGCGTGTGGCCACGCCCATACGGGCGGGGTAACAACTGCCTTTATCAGTAACAGCCGCGGCGTCTCTGTGTACCGATGCCCTGAGCCCCTGAAGAAATGCTTTGCATGAAACGCGTCCGGAAGGACATGGAATGAGTGCATGACACATCTGCGGTTTCAATTGCTTTCCTTCATCGAATAAAGAAGCAGAAAACACGTACCTGTGTGAGGCCCTCTTCTTTACAGGCAACTGTTGTTGGGATTTTTACGGCGCAGCTTGAGCCGTGAGAGGAGCCCCGCTGCATCTGCAGCCCAGCCCTGACGCCAAACGACGTCAGGACATATGGCCAGGTAATGCTGATGGAGGATGGTATCAGCAAGAAAAACTGCTGTTGATGCCATTGCAAACCCACTTGGGATTTTACTGTGGTCATTTTCAGAGATCCCACGGCGACTCACATGAGGAACAATGATGGCACTACCGTTACCATGAGGCCACGCGGGTGGCCACGCCCATCCGGGCGGGGTAACAACTGCCTTTATCAGTAACAGCCGCGGCGTCTCTGTGTACCGATGCCCTGAGCCCCTGAAGAAATGCTTTGCATGAAACGCGTCGGGAAGGACATGGAATGAGTGCATGACACATCTGCGGTTTCAATTGCTTTCCTTCATCGAATAAAGAAGCAGAAAACACGTACCTGTGTGAGGCCCTCTTCTTTACAGGCAACTGTTGTTGGGATTTTTACGGCGCAGCTTGAGCCGTGAGAGGAGCCCCGCTGCATCTGCAGCCCAGCCCTGGCGCCAAACGACGTCAGGACATATGGCCAGGTAATGCTGATGGAGGATGGTATCAGCAAGAAAAACTGCTGTTGATGCCATTGCAAACCCACTTGGGATTTTACTGTGGTCATTTTCAGAGATCCCACGGCGACTCACATGAGGAACAATGATGGCACTACAGTTACCATGAGGCCACGCGGGTGGCCACGCCCATCCGGGCGGGGTAACAACTGCCTTTATCAGTAACAGCCGCGGCGTCTCTGTGTACCGATGCCCTGAGCCCCTGAAGAAATGCTTTGCATGAAACGCGTCGGGAAGGACATGGAATGAGTGCATGACACAGCTGCGGTTTCAATTGCTTTCCTTCATCGAATAAAGAAGCAGAAAACACGTACCTGTGTGAGGCCCTCTTCTTTACAGGCAACTGTTGTTGGGATTTTTAAGGCGCAGCTTGAGCCGTGAGAGGAGCCCCGCTGCATCTGCAGCCCAGCCCTGGCGCCAAACGACGTCAGGACATATGGCCAGGTAATGCTGATGGAGGATGGTATCGGCAAGAAAAACTGCTGTTGACGCCATTGCAAACCCACTTGGGATTTTACTGTGGTCATTTTCAGAGATCCCACGGCGACTCACATGAGGAACAATGATGGCACTACAGTTACCATGAGGCCACGCGGGTGGCCACGCCCATCCGGGCGGGGTAACAACTGCCTTAATCAGTAACAGCCGCGGCGTCTCAGTGTACCGATGCCCTGAGCCCCTGAAGAAATGCTTTGCATGAAACGCGTCGGGAAGGACATGGAATGAGTGCATGACACATCTGCGGTTTCAATTGCTTTCCTTCATCGAATAAAGAAGCAGAAAACACGTACCTGTGTGAGGCCCTCTTCTTTACAGGCAACTGTTGTTGGTATTTTTACGGCGAAGCTTGAGCCGTTAGAGGAGCCCCGCTGCATCTGCAGCCCAGCCCTGGCGCCAAACGACGTCAGGACATATGGCCAGGTAATGCTGATGGAGGATGGTATCAGCAAGAAAAACTGCTGTTGATGCCATTGCAAACCCACTTGGGATTTTACTGTGGTCATTTTCAGAGATCCCACGGCGACTCACATGAGGAACAATGATGGCACTACCGTTACCATGAGGCCACGCGGGTGGCCACGCCCATCCGGGCGGGGTAACAACTGCCTTTATCAGTAACAGCCGCGGCGTCTCTGTGTACCGATGCCCTGAGCCCCTGAAGAAATGCTTTGCATGAAACGCGTCGGGAAGGACATGGAATGAGTGCATGACACATCTGCGGTTTCAATTGCTTTCCTTCATCGAATAAAGAAGCAGAAAACACGTACCTGTGTGAGGCCCTCTTCTTTACAGGCAACTGTTGTTGGGATTTTTACGGCGCAGCTTGAGCCGTGAGAGGAGCCCCGCTGCATCTGCAGCCCAGCCCTGGCGCCAAACGACGTCAGGACATATGGCCAGGTAATGCTGATGGAGGATGGTATCAGCAAGAAAAACTGCTGTTGATGCCATTGCAAACCCACTTGGGATTTTACTGTGGTCATTTTCAGAGATCCCACGGTGACTCACATGAGGAACAATGCTGGCACTACAGTTACCATGAGGACACGCGGGTGGCCACGCCCATCCGGGCGGGGTAACAACTGCCTTAATCAGTAACAGCCGCGGAGTCTCTGTGTACCGATGCCCTGAGCCCCTGAAGAAATGCTTTGCATGAAACGCGTCGGGAAGGACATGGAATGAGTGCATGACACATCTGCGGTTTCAATTGCTTTCCTTCATCGAATAAAGAAGCAGAAAACACGTACCTGTGTGAGGCCCTCTTCTTTACAGGCAACTGTTGTTGGGATTTTTACGCTGCAGCTTGAGCCGTGAGAGGAGCCCCGCTGCATCTGCAGCCCAGCCCTGGCGCCAAACGACGTCAGGACATATGGCCAGGTAATGCTGATGGAGGATGGTATCAGCAAGAAAAACTGCTGTTGATGCCATTGCAAACCCACTTGGGATTTTACTGTGGTCATTTTCAGAGATCCCACGGCGACTCACATGAGGAACAATGATGGCACTACAGTTACCATGAGGCCACGCGGGTGGCCACGCCCATCCGGGCGGGGTAACAACTGCCTTTATCAGTAACAGCCGCGGCGTCTCTGTGTACCGATGCCCTGAGCCCCTGAAGAAATGCTTTGCATGAAACGCGTCCGGAAGGACATGGAATGAGTGCATGACACATCTGCGGTTTCAATTGCTTTCCTTCATCGAATAAAGAAGCAGAAAACACGTACCTGTGTGAGGCCCTCTTCTTTACAGGCAACTGTTGTTGGGATTTTTACGGCGCAGCTTGAGCCGTGAGAGGAGCCCCGCTGCATCTGCAGCCCAGCCCTGACGCCAAACGACGTCAGGACATATGGCCAGGTAATGCTGATGGAGGATGGTATCAGCAAGAAAAACTGCTGTTGATGCCATTGCAAACCCACTTGGGATTTTACTGTGGTCATTTTCAGAGATCCCACGGCGACTCACATGAGGAACAATGATGGCACTACCGTTACCATGAGGCCACGCGGGTGGCCACGCCCATCCGGGCGGGGTAACAACTGCCTTTATCAGTAACAGCCGCGGCGTCTCTGTGTACCGATGCCCTGAGCCCCTGAAGAAATGCTTTGCATGAAACGCGTCGGGAAGGACATGGAATGAGTGCATGACACATCTGCGGTTTCAATTGCTTTCCTTCATCGAATAAAGAAGCAGAAAACACGTACCTGTGTGAGGCCCTCTTCTTTACAGGCAACTGTTGTTGGGATTTTTACGGCGCAGCTTGAGCCGTGAGAGGAGCCCCGCTGCATCTGCAGCCCAGCCCTGGCGCCAAACGACGTCAGGACATATGGCCAGGTAATGCTGATGGAGGATGGTATCAGCAAGAAAAACTGCTGTTGATGCCATTGCAAACCCACTTGGGATTTTACTGTGGTCATTTTCAGAGATCCCACGGCGACTCACATGAGGAACAATGCTGGCACTACAGTTACCATGAGGACACGCGGGTGGCCACGCCCATCCGGGCGGGGTAACAACTGCCTTAATCAGTAACAGCCGCGGAGTCTCTGTGTACCGATGCCCTGAGCCCCTGAAGAAATGCTTTGCATGAAACGCGTCGGGAAGGACATGGAATGAGTGCATGACACATCTGCGGTTTCAATTGCTTTCCTTCATCGAATAAAGAAGCAGAAAACACGTACCTGTGTGAGGCCCTCTTCTTTACAGGCAACTGTTGTTGGGATTTTTACGCCGCAGCTTGAGCCGTGAGAGGAGCCCCGCTGCATCTGCAGCCCAGCCCTGGCGCCAAACGACGTCAGGACATATGGCCAGGTAATGCTGATGGAGGATGGTATCAGCAAGAAAAACTGCTGTTGATGCCATTGCAAACCCACTTGGGATTTTACTGTGGTCATTTTCAGAGATCCCACGGCGACTCACATGAGGAACAATGATGGCACTACAGTTACCATGAGGCCACGCGGGTGGCCACGCCCATCCGGGCGGGGTAACAACTGCCTTTATCAGTAACAGCCGCGGCGTCTCTGTGTACCGATGCCCTGAGCCCCTGAAGAAATGCTTTGCATGAAACGCGTCGGGAAGGACATGGAATGAGTGCATGACACATCTGCGGTTTCAATTGCTTTCCTTCATCCAATAAAGAAGCAGAAAACACGTACCTGTGTGAGGCCCTCTTCTTTACAGGCAACTGTTGTTGGGATATATATATATATATACATATATATATTACCTACTGGCGGTCGCCAGTAGGTATATATAGTTAGGATTTTTTCTCTATGGGTTTTTTGAAAATTCTATGTCTAATAACTTTGGCGTTTGTGGACGGAATCGGCTGAAATTTTCAGGAAAATGGCACATTTTGTTTCTGAGCAGCCCTTGAAAATTTGGGGGGGGTTCGTCCAGTGGGGGCCGAGAAAAAAGGGGGGTCCCAAAACGTGTTTTTAACATTGAGTTTTCCATAGGGCGGTTGGCCTCACTTTTAGCCCGAACGGCTGAATGGATTTGCACGAAACTTGGCAAAATTGTAGGGACTGGTAGCCCGATGTGCCTTTTGTAGGTCTCAATATATGTGCTCCAGTGGATTTTGAGAAATTAACGTTTAAAAAAAGATATATATCTGTAACAGCGGACCGGTTAGCGCTCTGGTTCGCGGACTTTTCGCGCAACGGAGCTTTGTGAAGCGAAGCTGATTGGTTCTCCGGCGTCTGTCAACATTCCAAACAGTCCGTAGCGGCCGCCATCTTGTCTCTCGGTAGGATCGAGAGACAAGAGGAGGTCAAAACAAAGGGGGAAATAACTATAAGGGGGCATAGTAGATCCTCGCTGACCCCCTAGGTTTGATGTGGAGGTTTTAAAAGGGCCTCGCGGGGCAAAAAAAAAACAAAATAATAATAATCGAACGGCTGAATGGATTTGCACGAAACTTGGCAAAATATTAGGGACTGGTAGCCCGATGTGCCTTTGCTAGGTCTCAATATATGTGCTCCAGTGGATTTTGAGAAATTAACGTTGAAAAAAAGATATATATCTGTAACAGCGCTCCGCTTCGCGTACTTTTCGCGTTACGGAGCTTTGCGAAGCTGATTGGTTCTCCGGCGTCTGTCAACATTCCAAACAGTCCGTAGCGGCCGCCATCTTGTCCCTCGGTAGGATTGAGAGACAAGAGGAGGCCAAAGCGAAGGGGGAAATGACCATAAGGAGGCATAGTAGATCCTTCCTGACCTCTTAGGTTTGATGTACCATTTTGCCAAGTTTGGTGTAATTCCGTTCAGCCATTCAGGCTGTAGACGTATGTAAATGTCCTATGGAAAATTGCATGGGGAAAACACATTTGAAAGTGTTGAAATTTAGAACCAATTAAAATGTTACTTTGGTTTTGTATTTGTGTGTGATGAAAGTTAATTGGTTATGTATATATGTCAAATGAGAGGAAACCACAGCCATTTTGTGATACTACTGTCTGAGGTACATTTGTGAGGAATTTTTGGTGGTGAATTTCTGGTGTTTGATTTACACAGTACTAACACTTCTGCTACTTTTAAAAAGGTGAGTTGTTAATTTGTAAGGGGAACTATGTTGTACACTTGAAGATAATTTGAAAAATGTTTTCTGTTATTTATTTGCAGTCCTTCTGTTATACTAAATACTTGATGAAGTTAGTTTTATATTATGTATTACTAAAAACGATAAATGAAAGTGATTATTTTTTTCTGCAATTTACAGCAAGCAATTTCAAAATAAAATGGCTCACAATGAAGAGACCGTGGCAATTTCTTTTGAATTGTCCACTACATTGATTGAAATTGAGAGCACCAATAATGAAATATTGTCACAAGGAGGACATGACTTGTATGATTCCATTAGATTGATTGAAATGGACAGCACCAAGAATGAAATATTGTCACAAGGAGATGACTTGAATGATTCCACTACATTGATTGAAATTGAGAGCACCAATAATGAAATATTGTCACAAGGAGGAGATGGCTTGTATGATTCCATTAGATTGATTGAAATGGACAGCACCAATAATGAAATATTGTCACAAGGAGGAGATGACTTGAATGATTCCACTACATTGATTGAAATTGAGAGCACCAATAATGAAATATTGTCACGAGGAGATGACTTGAATGATTCCACTACATTGATTGAAATGGACAGCACCAATAATGAAATATTGTCAGAAGGAGGAGATGACTTGAATGATTTTTTTGATCAATCTCTTGATGGCGAATTTATCGAGTGTTTGGAGACCATAGAGTTACAAGAATCATCATTGCAGACTTTTAATGAGGAGATTCCAGATGAGATGATTGAAGAGGAAATTACTGATGAGGACATGTTACTAGTTGTTTCAAATTTAGAAAATTCTGAAGAATAAATTTATATTTAGAAATCAAAAATTGTTTGAGACATTATTTATTTTTATTTTTAATTTATGAGGTTGTAGCGAAGTGATTGTAGTATAAAATGAGACTTATAGTATAGAGTGCAACATTTTTATGTTACATGGTAAGTTTACTCATATTTACTTCCCTTCTGCCACTATATTATCTCCAATGTGTATTTGACATGTCTTCTTCATCTCCGGCCTCCTTTCTCTCACTGTGTGTCTCCGATGCATCTTATCGCTGGTATTTTGTGTAATTACAGAAGAGAGTAAAATAAAATAGTTCGGAACGTGAAAAGGGGGCAAAGTAGAGTACTCCTCACCCCCTAGGCCTTTTTAGGCGGTCCCAAAAGGATCAGTTTCTGCTTTCCTGAGAGATTATGGTATGAGTTCCATATACCACAATAACTTGCATTACAACATGCAAGATATCTATCTCCTATTACCAACTTTTGGAGATATTCGCGCTAAGCGCGAATATCTCCAAAAAGTAACACCTGCCCTGAGCAGTTCTTAGCCATGTTATCCAATGGGAGGTGGATAACATGGCTAAGAGTATTAGCTCGGTAATGCATGAATATCGCTGAGTTTTTAGCGATATTCATGCATTGCGGCCGTTTATTATCGCATTTGCGATAAACCTTGATAATAGTAAGGTTTATCTTCGATAATTTCTGACGATGCTTAGTGGTAAAAAATTGGTTGGTAAGCATCGTTAGCGATAAATATCGCTTAACTTTGGTAATATGCCCCAACGTCTGTTAACGTTCGATTCGAAGGAAATGAGGAAGTGTTGAAAAACATTGTCTGCGCCATCTTGCCTTTTTTGAAATGCCACACTTTTGTCGTGCACGGCAGCCATTTTAGATGTCTTGACCAGACCCACTCTCTGCACGCTGTCGATTCGTAGCATGGCTCCTCACCCTCGCAAGCATCTTCCCCAGGCACTGGTCACCCCCGCTCTCTGTCTTATGCATGGGCAATAAACCTCCCCCCATCTGCGCTGCTCTTCCCTGAGAATCACACTGTGCCCGCCCGACACCTCCCTTTCGCCCTATTCACTACCGCACCCTGTGACACTCCTCTTCCTCTGTGTCCGATTGTCCAGGCTATCAGCTAGCCCTGCAGATGTAGTTTATGGCCCCAGCTGTAAAGAATCACCCCTCTTCAAAGGAGTTATAGTAGATCAAGGCCCACACCCGATGAGATCCGTCACACCACACGTGTTCCTACTATCTGAAAACTATCCTGTATTGTGATTGGGGAGGGGACCGAGCCTGAAGCGGAAGATTCCAGGAATGACTCTTTGTACATCAAAGTTTTTACAATTATGTGTCACATAAAAAATATATAGCACTCCAACAAAGTAGTAGGAATATAAAACTTTAATAACATATAAATATATACAACAAAACAAAAACAGTAAAAACATTTAAACAACGAAGAGACCGTGGCAATTTCTTTTGAATTATCCAATAGATTTATTGAAATTGACAGCACCAATAATGAAATATTCTTGTCAGTAGCGGTCTGTTGTGCGAATAGTTCCAAGGCAGCAGAACGCGCTGAAATCTGGATGTCACGAAGGTGATGTCTAGCAAGTTGCCGCCCAGCAAATAACGGCGTGGGGCGCCGCGGGGGTGAGTGAGTCCAGTAGGCACCACAGCTATTCTTACCGGCATTGCAGAATTACTGCTGGGGACAATGCCTGTGCTGGAGCAGGGTCACAGCAGAAACAAAAAGGATTCTGTTGAAGATGTTGTTGGTTTTCAATTTGAAAACAGTTCTGGTGTCAACTGCTATGCTAATGTAGTGGTTAATGTTTTGTTTTCTCTAGAAAATGTAAAAGAGGGGGAGGCAGTCCAAAGTTCCGTTAAAAGGGCAAAGGAAAGGATCGGTGGTTTGAACTATCAGTCAAAAAGGGGAGGGGGTGCAACAATTTTTCCTACCGGGTCACACTGTGCTTTCACCGGAAGTGAGGTCTGCAGGATTCTAGTAATTCAAAGTGAGGCTGGCGCCGACGTCCCGCGGATACAGTTTCGTCACTCCACGGGTGATCATGGCAGTCATTCCCCATCGGGGGTCGGAGACTCCCGCGGCTCCTCTAGAATCTTCAAGGTCGTGGAGGACTACGGTGGTGGAGTCAACCAGTGACCGGGCCATTTCTTTATGCTGGGCCCGCTCTTGCCAGGTCGACCGCCATTTTGAGAGTTCGGTAGCTACTGGCGATCGCGGGGTCAAATGAGCGGACGGGCTCCACCCTGCCGGGCGAGACGTTGCAGCATGGCCACAGTGGAAGAACTCTTTTCCGGGCGCCTGGACCGCTGAGGGTGCAGCTGGGAAGCCTCCACCTGGGGAGGCGGGAGAGGCCTGTTCGCACCGTCTCTCCCTCCCAGTGCACCCCACGGCGTCTCGCTTGAGATTTGTTATGGCCGGACCAGGCGATGAGGACGAGGGGGGGGGGTCGGAGGCATGTGCAAGACATCCCCCCCCAGGGTTGTTGCAGCAATTATACAAGAAAGAAGAAGTGTCCCGTCCGTCTTCGGGCCGGGCTTCCGGTAGATGTCGGCCGGACGCCCCTGGCTCTGGCCCCATGAACGGGTTTCTTGGTTTATCGGCTGCAGCCGGATTCCGTCGGCCTCGGCCCCCCGACCGTTGGTGGCCGGACCGGAAGAGCATGTGGCGGGACTACCTGCAACTCTCAAGGGCCACCGCGGCCGGACTGGGAGAGAGAGGGGAGGGTCGAGGAGACATTCCCCCCCCCTGCAACTGTTCAGCGTTGTAAAGGCAATCCCCTGGCCGGGTCCCGTTGGTCTCGGCCTCTCCTCCGGCTACACCCTACGTTAGGATCTCCTGGCCGAGGCGTGGCAGCAGGACCTGCCTTATATGGGCTGCTCCCGGCTGGGCGTAGCCGGAACCCTGCCCCACCTTGGAAGTTTCCAGAGTGGGGGCGGATGTTCTACTGACTTGCATTTTCCCTAGTCTATCGATTTTTTTGGCGTGGCAGGCGGTGGGACAGCGAGGGGTGATTTGGTTTCTCTTACTGTTTTTCTGGTCTCTCACCACTGGCATATTTTAACGTTTTCTTGTTTCTAGGACATTAATAGGTTTTATCATTACGTTATGTTATCGTTTCTTTGTTCGTTGTTTAATAAAAGTTCATGTTCATCAGTGGCCTACTGATTTTCGTTTTCCTATTCTTTTCTTTCCAGGTTGTTTCATGCTAAAGTTTCTGTTAACAGGATACAGTGATCACTTCGTTATTATTGCATATGTCCTTTTCACTAGGGGTGCTCTCTGGTCGGGCCAGATGACGTATGTCTAGTAAATGGTCCGGGTGAAACAGGTGCATCAATCAGTGGGGAGTAGATAGGCATGACAGATTACAACGGGGGAGAAAGGTCCGCATTACGTACCCTTTCACTACTTGCAAAGATTTTCCTACGTTTATTTGCAAACAGGGAATACCTCCAAAAAGAACTAATTCCCAAACAGTCAATGTTCGGACAATCAATCAATCAATGAGGAATGAAATAGGTACGACGTGTTAAAGGCTTGCGTTACCTACCCTTCACTATCTGCAAAGGGAGAGAGAATATTCCTATTCTTCCTCGTTTGCAGGTAGAGAAGATCCTTAAGAGAATTAACATCGAACAATTCAATGCTCGATTGAAACAATCAACAAGGGGTACTGTGAACACAAATGAACGCCGCTTATGTACATACGCATTGCTATTTTCAACAGGTTGTTCCTAATGTTTCTATTTTAGCGAGGTCAAAAAGAGATCCCATTAGTGGCCTACTGATTTTGCTCGATTCCTTTTGTTTTTTTACACGATTTTTCGCTATCTGCAAAGACTAAACAGAGTATTGCGACTCTGTGCTTGTTTGTAAATAGAGAATGAACCAAAGAGAACAATCAATCAAATGGAGAGAGAAGCAGGCACGACGGATTACAAAGGGGGCAAAGGGCTGCGTTAACTACCCTTCACTATCTGCAAAGAGAGAGTACTCCTAATAGAAATGAGGGGTGGGGGGCAGCATTCAAAGCAGATCAGTGTGCATAAACACGAAAATGTTTTTACTTACCACGTACTTGACATTCGACAGCTTATGATATTTGCTATTAAAAAACCATTGAAATTCACTGAAAAAACCATAGGTTATAGACCATATATAGTTAGGAATTAGCATTTACAAAACCTTGAAAATTCACTGAAAAAACCATAGGTTATAGACCATATATAGTTAGGAATTAGCATTTAAAAAACCTTATTTTACTCACACAAAACCATTGAAATTCCATATATAGTTAGTTGCACTAACTATATATGGCGCACCCGCAATCCACTGCTGATCATGTCACATATTACATCATTCATGACATGGTCAGTGACATCACTGATGACATCACTGATGACATCTCAAATGACATCACTGATGACATCACTGATGACATCTCATTTGACATCATTCTTGTGCTAATACGATAAACCTCTTCAGACTCTAATATAACCTTAGATACACTCAGTGTATACAGACACTCACACACTGCCACTCATCCATGGAGTTACTCACACACCCAGTCAGTCATGCAAAGAAACAATCTCACCTCCATTTCTTCAACTATACAGTTAAACACACCTTACTTATTGAAACATATACTAACACATATTTACTCTCTTATACAATCCCTGATACAAGTTCACAATGATCGATACAACCACTCACTCATTCAGTGGCTCTCATGCACAGTTATTTATATATGCCAACTCTCACATGTACTGTGTTTTACATATGTACTTACTATGACATGTAGCATTGAGATATCCATTCACTCATCAATACACTCATGCACACAGTCAACTGCCCATGTAGCTGTTTCCACATGCACTCTTGAACTCATACACCTAGTGAATAAACTGCTCACACATCTATGCATAGAGTCTCACACCTTCCAGCCACCCCCACACAAACTCAATCTCCCATAGAAATACTTGGGCAACCAATTAATAACACATATAGCCTCTCGTATAGCTAATGATCAACACATGCAGCAGTTTACAGAACAACAGACATAATGATGCACAAATTAAGACAGTTTAGTCACTAACCCATGCATTCAGTGAGACACATTTAATCACTCACTCATACAGTCAGTCATGCACCTACTAAATCCTTCATCCAGACACTTATACATCCACTCAAGACATATTTTAACTTTACAGAAAAATACAGTCACTGGATGTTGTCATCAGTGATGTCATCAGTGATGTCATTTGAGATGTCATCAGTGATGTCATCAGTGATGTCACTGACCATGTCATGAATGATGTAATATGTGACATGATCAGCAGTGGATTGCGGGTGCGCCATATATAGTTAGTGCAACTAACTATATATGGAATTTCAATGGTTTTGTGTGAGTAAAATAAGGTTTTTTAAATGCTAATTCCTAACTATATATGGTCTATAACCTATGGTTTTTTCAGTGAATTTTCAAGGTTTTGTAAATGCTAATTCCTAACTATATATGGTCTATAACCTATGGTTTTTTCAGTGAATATATATATATATATATATATATATATATATATATATATATATTACCTACTGGCGGTCGCCAGTAGGTATATATAGTTAGGATTTTTTCTCTATGGGTTTTTTGAAAATTCTATGTCTAATAACTTTGGCGTTTGTGGACGGAATTGGCTGAAATTTTCAGGAAAATGGCACATTTTGTTTCTGAGCAGCCCTTGAAAATTTGGGGGGGGTTCGTCAAGGGGGGGCTGAGAAAAAAGGGGGGTCCCAAAACGTGTTTTTAACATTGAGTTTTCCATAGGGCGGTTGGCCTCACTTTTAGCCCGAACGGCTGAATGGATTTGCACGAAACTTGGCAAAATTGTAGGGACTGGTAGCCCGATGTGCCTTTTGTAGGTCTCAATATATGTGCTCCAGTGGATTTTGAGAAATTAACGTTTAAAAAAAGATATATATCTGTAACAGCGGACCGGGAAGCGTCCCAGGACGCGTACTTTTCGCGCAACGGAGCTTTGTGAAGCGAAGCTGATTGGTTCTCTGGCGTCTGTCAACATTCCAAAAAGTCCGTAGCGGCCGCCATCTTGTCTCTCGGTAGGATCGAGAGACAAGAGGAGGCCAAAACGAAGGGGGAAATAACCATAAGGGGGCATAGTAGATCCTCGCTGACCCCCTAGGTTTGATGTGGAGGTTTTAAAAGGGCCCCGCGGGGCAAAAAAAATAATAATAATAATAATCGAACGGCT
Source organism: Lissotriton helveticus (assembly GCF_964261635.1). NCBI lineage: Eukaryota > Metazoa > Chordata > Amphibia > Caudata > Salamandridae > Lissotriton > Lissotriton helveticus. The sequence goes on from NC_136072.1 coordinate 529,058,418, forward strand.
GAATGGATTTGCACGAAACTTGGCAAAATATTAGGGACTGGTAGCCCGATGTGCCTTTGCTAGGTCTCAATATATGTGCTCCAGTGGATTTTGAGAAATTAACGTTCAAAAAAAGATATATATCTGTAACAGCGCTCCGCTTCGCGTACTTTTTGTGTTACGGAGCTTTGCGAAGCTGATTGGTTCTCCGGCGTCTGTCAACATTCCAAACAGTCCGTAGCGGCCGCCATCTTGTCTCTCGGTAGGATTGAGAGACAAGAGGAGGCCAAAGCGAAGGGGGAAATGACCATAAGGGGGCATAGTAGATCCTTCCTGACCTCTTAGGTTTGATGTACCATTTTGCCAAGTTTGGTGTAATTCCGTTCAGCCATTCAGGCTGTAGACGTATGTAAATGTCCTATGGAAAATTGCATGGGGAAAACACATTTGAAAGTGTTGAAATTTAGAACCAATTAAAATGTTACTTTGGTTTTGTATTTGTGTGTGATGAAAGTTAATTGGTTATGTATATATTTCAAATGAGAGGAAACCACAGCCATTTTGTGATACTACTGTCTGAGGTACATTTGTGAGGAATTTTTGGTGGTGAATTTCTGGTGTTTGATTTACACAGTACTAACACTTCTCCTACTTTTAAAAAGGTGAGTTGTTAATTTGTAAGGGGAACTATGTTGTACACTTGAAGATAATTTGAAAAATGTTTTCTGTTATTTATTTGCAGTCCTTCTGTTATACTAAATACTTGATAAAGTTAGTTTTATATTATGTATTACTAAAAACGATAAATGAAAGTGATTATTTTTTTCTGCAATTTACAGCAAGCAATTTCAAAATAAAATGGCTCACAATGAAGAGACCGTGGCAATTTCTTTTGAATTGTCCACTACATTGATTGAAATTGAGAGCACCAATAATGAAATATTGTCACAAGGAGGACATGACTTGTATGATTCCATTAGATTGATTGAAATGGACAGCACCAAGAATGAAATATTGTCACAAGGAGATGACTTGAATGATTCCACTACATTGATTGAAATTGAGAGCACCAATAATGAAATATTGTCACAAGGAGGAGATGACTTGTATGATTCCATTAGATTGATTGAAATGGACAGCACCAATAATGAAATATTGTCACAAGGAGGAGATGACTTGAATGATTCCACTACATTGATTGAAATTGAGAGCACCAATAATGAAATATTGTCACGAGGAGATGACTTGAATGATTCCACTACATTGATTGAAATTGACAGCACCAATAATGAAATATTGTCACAAGGAGGAGATGACTTGAATGATTTTTTTGATCAATCTCTTGATGGCGAATTTATCGAGTGTTTGGAGACCATAGAGTTACAAGAATCATCATTGGAGACTTTTCATGAGGACATTGCTGATGAGGACATGTTACTAGTTCTTTCAAATTTAGAAAATTCTGAAGAATAAATTTATATTTAGAAATCAAAAATTGTTTGAGACATTATTCATTTTTATTTTTAATTTATGAGGTTGTAGCGAAGTGATTGTAGTATAAAATGAGACTTATAGTATAGAGTGCAACATTTTTATGTTACATGGTAAGTTTACTCATATTTACTTCCCTTCTGCCACTATATTATCTCCAATGTGTATTTGACATCTCTTCTTCATCTCCGGCCTCCTTTCTCTCACTGTGTGTCTCCGATGCATCTTATCGCTGCTATTTTGTGTAATTACAGAAGAGAGTAAAATAAAATAGTTCGGAACGTGAAAAGGGGGCAAAGTAGAGTACTCCTCACCCCCTAGGCCTTTTTAGGCGGTCCCAAAAGGATCAGTTTCTGCTTTCCTGAGAGATTATGGTATGAGTTCCATATACCACAATAACTTGCATTACAACATGCAAGATATCTATCTCCTATTACCAACTTTTGGAGATATTCGCGCTAAGCGCGAATATCTCCAAAAAGTAACACCTGCCCTGAGCAGTTCTTAGCCATGTTATCCAATGGGAGGTGGATAACATGGCTAAGAGCATTAGCTCGGTAATGCATGAATATCGCTGAGTTTTTAGCGATATTCATGCATTGCGGCCGTTTATTATCGCATTTGCGATAAACCTTGATAATAGCAAGGTTTATCTTCGATAATTTCTGACGATGCTTAGTGGTAAAAAATTCGTTGGTAAGCATCGTTAGCGATAAATATCGCTTAACTTTGGTAATATGCCCCAACGTCTGTTAACGTTCGATTCGAAGGAAATGAGGAAGTGTTGAAAAACATTGTCTGCGCCATCTTGCCTTTTTTGAAATGCCACACTTTTGTCGTGCACGGCAGCCATTTTAGATGTCTTGACCAGACCCACTCTCTGCACGCTGTCGATTCGTAGCATGGCTCCTCACCCACGCAAGCATCTTCCCCAGGCACTGGTCACCACCGCTCTCTGTCTTATACATGGGCAATAAACCTCCCCCCATCTGCGCTGCTCTTCCCTGAGAATCACACTCTGTGCCCGCCCGACACCTCCCTTTCGCCCTATTCACTACCGCACCCTCTGACACTCCTCTTCCTCTGTGTCCGATTGTCCAGGCTATCAGCTAGCCCTGCAGATGTAGTTTATGGCCCCAGCTGTAAAGAATCACCCCTCTTCAAAGGAGTTATAGTAGATCAAGGCCCACACCCGATGAGATCCGTCACACCACACGTGTTCCTACTATCTGAAAACCATCCTGTATTGTGATTGGGGAGGGGACCGAGCCTGAAGCGGAAGATTCCAGGAATTACTCTTTGTACATCAAAGTTTTTACAATTATGTGTCACATTAAAAATATATAGCACTCCAACAAAGTAGTAGGAATATAAAACTTTAATAACATATAAATATATACAACAAAACAAAAACAGTAAAAACATTTAAACAACGAAGAGACCGTGGCAATTTCTTTTGAATTATCCAATAGATTTATTGAAATTGACAGCACCAATAATGAAATATTCTTGTCAGTAGCGGTCTGTTGTGCGAATAGTTCCAAGGCAGCAGAACGCGCTGAAATCTAGATGGCACGAAGGTGATGTCTAGTAAGTTGCCGCCCAGCAAATAACGGCGTGGGGCGCCGCGGGGGTGTGTGAGTCCAGTAGGCACCACAGCTATTCTTACCGGCATTGCAGAATTACTGCTGGGGACAATGCCTGTGCTGTAGCAGGGTCACAGCAGAAACAAAAAGGATTCTGTTGAAGATGTTGTTGGTTTTCAATTTGAAAACAGTTCTGGTGTCAACTGCTATGCTAATGTAGTGGTTAATGTTTTGTTTTATCTAGAAAATGTAAAAGAGGGGGAGGCAGTCCAAAGTTCCGTTAAAAGGGCAAAGGAAAGGATCGGTGGTTTGAACTATCAGTCAAAAAGGGGAGGGGGTGCAATAATTTTTCCTACCGGGTCACACTGTGCTTTCACCGGAAGTGAGGTCTGCAGGATTCTAGTAATTCAAAGTGAGGCTGGCGCCAGCATGGGAGCGCCGACGTCCCGCGGATACAGTTTCGTCACTCCACGGGCGATCATGGCAGTCATTCCCCATCGGGGGTCGGAGACTCCCGCGGCTCCTCTAGAATCTTCAAGGTCATGGAGGACTACGGTGGTGGAGTCAACCAGTGACCGGGCCATTTCTTTATGCTGGGCCCACTCTTGCCAGGTCGACCGCCATTTTGAGAGTTCGGCAGCTACCGGCGATCGCGGGGTCACATGAGCGGACGGGCTCCACCCTGCCGGGCGAGACGTTGCAGCATGGCCACAGTGGAAGAACCCTTTTCCGGGCGCCTGGAGCGCTGAGGGTGCAGCTGGGAAGCCTCCACCTGGGGAGGCGGGAGAGGCCTGTTCGCACCGTCTCTCCCTCCCAGTGCACCCCACGGCGTCTCGCTTGAGATTTGTTATGGCCGGACCAGGTGATGAGGACGAGGGGGGGGGGGTCGGAGGCATGTGCAAGACATCCCCCCCCAGTGTTGTCGCAGCCATTATTCAAGAAAGAAGAAGTGTCCCGTCCGTCTTCGGGCCGGGCTTCCGGTAGATGTCGGCCGGACGCCCCTGGCTCTGGCCCCATGAACGGGTTTCTTGGTTTATCGGCTGCAGCCGGATCCCGTCGGCCTCGGCCCCCCGACCGTTGGTGGCCGGACCGGAAGAGCATGTGGCGGGACTACCTGCAACTCTCAAGGGCCACCGCGGCCGGACTGGGAGAGAGAGGGGAGGGTCGAGGAGACATTCCCCCCCCCTGCAACTGTTCAGCGTTGTAAAGGCAATCCCCTGGCCGGGTCCCGCTGGCCTCGGCCTCTCCTCCGGCTACACCCTACGTTAGGATCTCCTGGCCGAGGCGTGGCAGCAGGACCTGCCTTATATGGGCTGCTCCCGGCTGGGCGTAGTCGGAACCCTGCCCCACCTTGGAAGTTTCCAGAGTGGGGGCGGATGTTCTACTGACTTGCATTTTCCCTAGTCTATCGATTTTTTTGGCGTGGCAGGCGGTGGGACAGCGAGGGGGGATTTGGTTTCTCTTACTGTTTTTCTGGTCTCTCACCACTGGCATATTTTAACGTTTTCTTGTTTCTAGGACATTAATAGGTTTTATCATTACGTTATGTTACCGTTTCTTTGTTCGTTGTTTAATAAAAGTTCATGTTCATCAGTGGCCTACTGATTTTCGTTTTCCTATTCTTTTCTTTCCAGGTTGTTTCATGCTAAAGTTTCTGTTAACAGGATACAGTGATCACTTCGTTATTATTGCATATGTCCTTTTCACTAGGGGTGCTCTCTGGTCGGGCCAGATGACGTATCTCTAGTAAATGGTCCGGGTGAAACAGGTGCATCAATCAGTGGGGAGTAGATAGGCATGACAGATTACAACGGGGGAGAAAGTTCCGCATTACGTACCCTTTCACTACTTGCAAAGATTTTCCTACGTTTATTTGCAAACAGGGAATACCTCCAAAAAGATCTAATTCCCAAACAGTCAATGTTAGGACAATCAATCAATCAATGAGGAATGAAATAGGTACGACGTGTTAAAGGCTTGCGTTACCTACCCTTCACTATCTGCAAAGGGAGAGAGAATATTCCTATTCTTCCTCGTTTGCAGGCAGAGAAGATCCTTAAGAGAATTAACTTCGAACAATTCAATGCTCGATTCAAACAATCAACAAGGGGTACTGTGAACACAAATGAACGCAGCTTATGTACATACGCATTGCTATTTTCAACAGGTTGTTCCTAATGTTTCTATTTTAGCGAGGTCAAAAAGAGATCCCATTAGTGGCCTACTGATTTTGCTCGATTCCTTTTGTTTTTTTACACGATTTTTCGCTATCTGCAAAGACTAAACAGAGTATTGCGACTCTGTGCTTGTTTGTAAATAGAGAATGAACCAAAGAGAACAATCAATCAAATGGAGAGAGAAGCAGGCACGACGGATTACAAAGGGGGCAAAGGGCTGCGTTAACTACCCTTCACTATCTGCAAAGAGAGAGTACTCCTAATAGAAATGAGGGGTGGGGGGCAGCATTCAAAGCAGATCAGTGTGCATAAACACGAAAATGTTTTTACTTACCACGTACTTGACATTCGACAGCTTATGATATTTGCTATTAAAAAACCATTGAAATTCACTGAAAAAACCATAGGTTATAGACCATATATAGTTAGGAATTAGCATTTAAAAAACCTTATTTTACTCACACAAAACCATTGAAATTCCATATATAGTTAGTTGCACTAACTATATATCGCGCACCCGCAATCCACTGCTGATGATGTCACATATTACATCATTCATGACATGGTCAGTGACATCACTGATGACATCACTGATGACATCTCAAATGACATCACTGATGACATCACTGATGACATCTCATTTGACATCAATGACCACATCACTGATGATATCATTCATGTGACAATACAATGCATCTCCTCACATTTTAATATAACCTCTGTTTCACCCAGTGTTAAAAAGAGTATAATTTTTGAAACCATTGACACACCAATACTAGTTACTACATACGCACTCACTGATTGCTACGTCTACACACACCTTCACTCATTCACCCATACAATCATTCATACATACAATCACTCATCTTTACAACACTATCATATGCACTCATACACCTATACAGACACTCACAGTCTGCCACTCATCCATGGAGTTACTCACACACCTAGTCAGTCCTGTAAAGAATCAATGAGACTTCCATTTTCTTGTCTATACAGTTAAACATAGAGCACCTTACATTTTCAAACATATACTAACACATACTTACCTTCTTATACAATCATTGATACAAGTACAGATTGATCTGCACAGAGTCACACACCTCCCAGCTAGCCACACACACACTCAGTCTCCCATACAAATACTTGGGCAATCAATCAATAACCCATATAGTTACTCATATAGCTACTGATCAACACATGCAGCAGTTTACAGAACAACAGACATAATGATGCACAAATTAAGACAGTTTAGTCACTAACCCATGCACTCAGTGAGACACATTTAATCACTCACTCATACAGTCAGTCATGCACCTACTAAATCCTTCGTCCAGACACTTACACATCCACTCATTCTTCAATATGTAAGACATATTTAAACTTTATAGAAACAAAAAATCACTGGATGTTGTTATCAGTGATGTCTTCAGTGATGTCACTGACCATGTCATGAATGATGTAATATGTGACATCATCAGCAGTGGATTGCGGGTGCGCGATATATAGTTAGTGCAACTAACTATATATGGAATTTCAATGGTTTTGTGTGAGTAAAATAAGGTTTTTTAAATGCTAATTCCTAACTATATATGGTCTATAACCTATGGTTTTTTCAGTGAATATATATATATATACACGCAAATGTCCTCTGCAGGAGGAGCAACAACAAGCTGGTGCTGGCGGCAGGGTAAGGACAACCCTGCAATAATTCTGAGCAAAAATGACAAATTACGCCGCAGTCTTACTGAGCGTTTTCAAAACAGGTTTATTGACCCATCTTCATCTCGCACTCCTACGCGTTTCGAACTTTACAGTTCCTGTTCACGGTATCATTATATATATTATTTTGAAATACCCCCTTAAACTCAAAAAATACCCTTTGTACCCCATTAACTCTACACCCCCAAAATTCTAAAATTACCCTTTCCACCCTAATACCCATACCCCTAAACCCTCAAATTACCCAGGGCACCCCAAAATCCAAACCCACCCTGAACCCTACAAATACCCTTGCACCCCGAAAGCCAAACCCACCCAAAACCCTAAAATTACCATGGGCACCCCAAACTCACCATGAACCCTAAAAAATCCTGTGTGCCCCAAAAAACAAACCCACCCTTAACCCTAAAAAATCCCATACATCCCAATCCCAAACCCAAACTGAACCCTAAAATTACCCCTGGCACCCATACACCCAAACACACCCTGAACCCTAAAATGACCCTGGGCACCCCAAAACCAAAACCCACCCTGAACCCTAAAAATACCATTGCATCCCAAACCCACTCTGAACCCTAAAATTACCCTGGGAACCCCAAACAACAAACCCAACATTAACCCTAAAAATACCCCTGCACCTCAAAACCCAAACCCAACCTGAACCCTAAAATTACCCTGGGTACTCCAAAACCCAAACTCAACCTGAACCCTAAAAATACCACTACATCCCAAAACCCAAACAAACCCTTATCTCTAAAATTAACCTTGGCACCCCTAAACCCAAACAAACCCTTAACCCTAAAATACCCTTGCACTCCAAAACCCAAACCCACCCTCAACCCTAAAATTACCCTGGGCACCCCAAACTCACCCTGAACCCTAAAAAATCCCTTGCACTGCCAAAAACAAATCCACCTTTAACCCATAAAATACCCTTGCACCCCAAAACCCAAACCCACCCTGAACGCTAAAATTACCCTGGGCAACCCAAAACCCAAACCCACCCTCAACCCTAAAAATACCCTTGCACCCCAAAACACAAACCCACCCTCAACCCTAAAATTACCAGGGGCACCCCATAAAAACAAACCCACCCTTTACCCTAAAATACCCTTGAACCCCAAAACCCAAACAAACCCTTTTCCCTAAAATTACCCTTGGCACTCCAAAACCCAAACCCACCCCGAACCCTAACATTACCCTGTGCACCCCAAAAAACAAGCCCACCCTTACCCTAAAGATACCCTTGGCACCGCAAAACCCAAACCCATCCTGAACCCTAAAATTAACCTGTGCACCTCAAAACCTCAACCCACCCTGAACCCTAAAATTACCCTGTGAACCCCAAAAACCAAAACCCACCCTGAACCCTAAAAATACCCTTGGCACCCCAAAAAACAAACAAACCCAGAACCCTATATTTACCCTGGTTACCCCAAAACCCAAACCCACCCTAAACCCTAAAATTACCCTGTGCACCCCAAAACCGAAAGCCACCCTCAACCATATAAATACCCCTAAAACCTATACCCCAAAACCCAAACCCACCCTAAACTCTATACTTACCTTACACTTATATGTAAAATACATATGCCTTTACCATTCATGTCTTTAAAACGAAAGGCATGCGTGGTAAATGCATATGCATTGTAATTCCATGCGTTGTAATGTCATTGCGGAGTAATGGTATTTGGGTTGTGTTGAAATGCCGGGTAATGGTATTCGTTGTGAAAATTTAGTTGTTATGGCTGTTTACCCTATAAACATATCACCCCTGAGTTTTCTCCTTCTGTCCTGGCTCCAATCACTATCATTGGTTAACATCCCCCATAAACCAATCTGGGTGATTTGCTACAACGTTGTCCTCAAGGGGGTAGCTTCAAGGTGGGTATTTAGGGTGTGACATCCCCCAAGTAAATGCATTATTGGCCTGGTTATTGGGGCCGAGGGCACAAAGTCAGGTCATCTATTTCTTTTTTTTGTTGTTTTTTTAAATGTTTATTGGATATGAGACATTATAGACAGTTCATTCAAAAAGTTTCAAAATTAACCAACATAAATATTCATGTCGAGCATCCCTCCTTTTTAGCATTTTCACCCAACCCGCCCCTCCACCCAGGGAACACCGCAGGGAGATAGGAAGGAAAACATAAAAAATTACAATAAGGAATACTTCATAAGGTATAGAAGAAAGAAAAGGAAAGTCTATAATCGGAACAGCATGGCCATTTCATTCGACTGTCCTGGGCCCTAATTTCCGAAAGTCATCCAATCATTCAGGGGTTCCCAAATTTGTTCTCCCTCCCTCCGGGCCCGCCGTCCTCTTCTCTTAAAGACCGATACTTCCCATCTACACACATTAATTAATTTACCCAGCCACTCATACACATTTGGGGGATTGGGGTCCAGCCAAACAGTGGCAATTGATAACCGCAAAATGGCTATAGCAATGAACAATAATTTGCGTTCTGGTTCAGTCAAATTCTGATCCGATACACCCAGCATAATAACCTGTGATGTCAACATTATCCTACATTTGAATATTTGTTCCAAATATTGCTCTATCTTATTTAGAAAAGGAGTAAGACAAGGGCAGCTTGCGAACATATGAATACTGTCCGCCGCATGTTCTCCACACCGTGGGCAATTTACCCCTGTCGTGCCTCCCCACTGTTGTATACGATAAGGGGTTATATACAGATTACACCATGTCTTAAAACACTGAACCTGAAGGTTTGCGGAGATGGTGGCAGTTTGACTATAACTGAGAGATTCTTCACATATCTCTTGTCTCGCATCTAATCCAATCTGCCAACGAGTGTAATGTTTAATTAAATCATCACTCCGCCTGTCATTTAATAATGTATAGATTTTAGAAATAGTTGACTGTCCCCCCTTAATTGCATCTAACAACGGAATATGATTCCAAGTAAGTGTTTTTCTAGAGAAGAAGTCACAAATTTGTAAAAATTTGAAAAAGTGTCTGTTATTAATCCCAAATTTCTGTTTCATTTCCTCAAAAGTCAATAGCCCAGATTCAGACACTATGTCTCCTATTACTGTGACCCCCTGCAATGTGCAGTCTCTAAAATATCCGCCCTGAAAAATTCCAGGAAGTAGATTATTCCCTGCAAAGGGTGAATATACATGAATCCTACCAATATTACACTGTTTCCGGACCATAGACCAAACTTTAAAAGCCCCCCATAATACCTTAAACCTAACCCGTTTGAAATAAGCATGGTCTATATGTCTAAATAACAGCCCCCGGACCTCCTCTCCATAAATTAAATGATAGATTGAAATATCCGACCCTTCTTGATCCTGAACATCTAATAATACAGCAATATGCCTCAATGTTATTGCCCAGTAATATAGTTGAAAATTGGGCAAGGACCATCCCCCTCTCTCCCTGGGCAGTGTCATATATTTCATAGCACGCCTGGGCCGTTTCCCTGCCCATAAGAGCCAGGAGATAACCCGATCCAATTTTTAAACCAGTTTTGCACAAATAACAAAGGAATGGCTCTTAAATAATACAGAATTTTGGGTAAAAATAACATCTTAACCACATTACATCGACCCATCAATGTTAATTGGAGATTGTTGATCCGACGGGCATCAGCATCGAGTTTACCTATCAAGGGAGATAAATTAATCGGGATTATCTTATCTGGGTCAGCACAAATTTCTATCCCCAGATATTTAGCATGATGCACTACCCGTGAGTCCGCTAAGACAATTTTATCATTGTGTATAATTTGAGTTTTGGCCTCATTTAGATGATACCCAGAGATCGAACCAAATTGCGTTGTAATAGTCTGGATTTCTTGTAGGGCTATCTGCGGGGAGTCTGTCAGAATGGCAAGGTCGTCTGCATAACCTAGAACTTTAGTGACCCCCCCCCCCCTTAGATTGAATTGGACTTATCAAATTATCAAAAAAAGTTTTCTAATTAAAGGATCAATATAAATTGCAAATAATAAGGGGGAGCAAGGGCAGCCCTGCCTTGTGCCTCTCAGGATATTAATTGTACCAGTCTGGATCCCCATAACAGAGATTTGAGCTATAGGTTGTTTATACATACTTCGAATAGCACCTATAAATCTTTCCCCCAACCCATAATGCCTTAAAGTAGCCCATAAAAAAGGCCAGGAGACCCTATCAAAAGCTTTCTCTGCGTCCAGCAGAATTAAAGCCATAGGGTCCCCTGAAACCTTAGTAAAATCAAACAATGCAATTGTACGTCATATATGATCTATCGTTTCCCATCCGGGAACAAACCCATGTTGTTGTGGGGAAAATAACTTTTTAATAACCCCCGAAAGCCGATTTGCCAGTATCTTTGCGTAGATCTTTATATCGCTGTTTATTAAGGTAATGGGGCGGTAGGACCCTGTGTCAGACGGTTCCTTGCCTTTCTTCAAAAATGTGACTATTCTGGCTCTTCTCCAGGATTCAGGAGGTGTTTCCCCATTCTGAATCTTGCCAAACATATCCATCATCACTGGTGCAAGCTGAGATCGAAAACATTTATAGAATTCTCCCGGCAAGAAATCCGGGCCAACAGCCTTACCAGCAGGGAGGGAATCTATAGCTAACAAAATTTCCTCCATTCTAATATCCGTATCTAACAAATCCCTCTCCTCCGAAGATAGTGTATCAACTTCAATGTCCCTAAGATATTCTTGAATTTCCAACTGTATTGCCTCACTTTCCCTGATGTCCTCTTTATAAAGTTTTTGATAACATTTTTGAAAGGCGAAGGCAATAGCCCCTTCTTCCGAGACTAAGCCTACATCCGGATCAAGAATATTTTTAATACATGTGGTCGTCTCTCTCTCTCTGGTTCTAGATGCCAATAAGTGTCCTGCTCTTTCGCTATTTTCAATCATCTTAGGCCTCCAAGCTATATATTTACTTGCTGCCTTAGTTTGTGAAATCTCTACAATAGCAGCTTTAGCCAAAATAACTTGTGTCTGGGCAGATTCACTATCCTCAGTCAGAGATAGAGCCCGGGCTAGATTAAGCTCCGCCTTCTCAAGATCTCCATATAGCGCCACTAGTTTCCTTTTCTCCTTTTTTTGACTTTCCCATCCAAAACGGGTAGTCTCACCCCTTATTCCAGCCTTAAGTGTATCCCAAACGTTTTGTATCCCAGTACTACCCATATTTTCTTCTAAAAATCTTGTGATCCAAACCGCCATAGACTCTAAATATAAACTATCCCTAAGCAGTCCCTGGTTAAATGTCCATAGGTCCGGTTTGTCCACCCTCAATTGAACATTAATTTCCAGCAGAAGTGGATTGTGATCTGACATCACTCTAGGATACTTCGTAATATTAGATTTAGAAGCCAGAGCTGAAGATATAAGAAAATAATCTAATCTAGAACATATTTTAGGAGGTGCCGAGAAATACGTAAATCCGGCGTCTTTAGGTCTAAAGGATGCCCAAGCATCTATCAATCCATGTAAATCCATCATATGACGTAGAGCCTTATAAACCTTTGGTTTCCGACCCACATATGTTGCCCCTAGTTGATTCATCAAGTCACTATCAATATTTATATTAAGATCCCCGCACACTATCAATGGGGCGGGTCATCCTACCAATTCAAGATTCAACCATTTATATACCTCAGGGTCGTCAAGTACGGGACCGTATACTGAACACAGAGTAAGCTCTATATTCAAAAATGTACCATGCACGATGACCCAACAACCATAAAGATCTGCTGCAGAACGAACAATATTAACCCTACCCCATCTTGCAAGAATAGCCACTCCCTTGGTTTTGGCTTCCAATTTAGTCCAGGATACTAGCTGGAACCCCTCAAACTCCAGAAATTTATGCCGACTGGCTTCAATATGCGTTTCTTGTAGGCAGATGACGTCTGCCCGCAAGAAACAAAGATCTTCTCTAATCTGGCGGCGTTTATTTGGGTCATTAAGCCCACAGATATTAACAGATACTAGTCGAATATTAGCCATACCCCTAAGAAAACATTTCTAAAGTCTGACCTTCCAGTATACAAACTCACATTAAACCAAACTCCTCTTTCTACCAAACCCGCTCTGTCCACCCCCTGCAATGTCCCCCCGTCCCCTCCTCCCCCCCTTCCCACCCACCCACAAAACAGGCAAAAGGGGTCCTCGGACCCATGTGATGCCTCCCGCTTCCCAAATGCCCATGGTCACTCCCTGTCCACAACACAACCAACCGAACAGTGAAAAGTATAGACATAAGAGGATTGTCAGAGAACAAAAAGATAAATAAAGGAACAAATATATACAACCACTCAGATATACAAATGGCAATAGCCATTTAAGGGGGTACATTCGGAGTTCCTTTAAGCAGTGATCACCTTAACCATCAGAAAGTTCAGTCAGGTAGTCCCCAGCTTTTACTTCTGAAGAAAATACCCGTATCTTGCCACGGTAAATGACTTTTAATCGTGCGGGGTTCATTAAATAAACCTCCCATCCCTTCTTTTGGAAGGGAGTGATCATTGACCGGAGTCGCCACCTCCGTTCCACTGTAGCGTGGCAGAAATCGGGCCGTACAAAAAATAAATGTCCCTCTGCAGATCTTTTAGCGTCTGGGCGAGCCTTCTCAAAAATGGCCTGCCTCAACAAAAAATTGCCAAAAAATATCAGTATCGCTCGTAGTTTAGCTTCAGGACCTGGATTCTTTTTAGGAGTGAACGGGAATCGGTGCACTCTTTGAATCTCTGATTCCCAACACCAATGTGAAAGTTCAGGAAATGCCACTTTGAACAATTTAACCACGAATCCTCTTATGTGCTGCTCCTCGGCTTTCTCTTCAAATCCTAGCAATCGCAAGTTGTTTCTGCGTGCCCGATTTTCGGATTCCTCCAGCTTCCACATTATATCAATGAGCTTTTCATCATTGGCAGTAGTTTTTTTTTCCGCCCCTGAGGTCATCTATTTCTGTGTTGGTTTTCCTTGTTGTATGCCAAGATTAAAAGATAAAACAGTGGTCCTTGTTGTAATACCAGAACAAAAGAGAGAAAGAAATATACATCTGGTGGCTAAGTTCCAAAATCTGAAACCAGATAACTTGGAATCAATATCGGCCTCCCTGCTTGTCAAAATTTCGTGATCCTAAGTAAACACTCTATTTTTCGGAGTCTCCTTTTTCTTTATTATAACATATGAGTGCAATTTTAGATTGTTGTGTTCAGAATGTGAGCTGTCCAAGCACCTCTTATGTTTGTTTAATAGACTATAATGTGGCTTCATCTATAATAGAATCTAGGCCACGTATAGGGTTTACATTACTACTGATTTGCATCTTAGTTCACTAATGGCATTGTCCTTGTTGGCGAGGCATTAATGTTTCTAGGCTCATTTTTTTAAAACTATCATTTTTAATAATTGCCTGTCTAAGCAGTGATGTAATTGGACTGTATCATATTTTTACATTTTGTTTGTTGCACTACACACATGGCATACAAATCTTCATAACTTAGCTTGTGCATCTTGATCCAAACCAGGCCCTTGGCTCGGCCCTGGCTTGGCTTGCCCAATTCATTTGTTAGAGCACCTACCTCCGTTTGCGGCTGAGGCTTAGTAAATGGGGTTGCCAACATCTTGATGTTAGAAATGGGGGTCTCTAGTTGGCAGAGGTATGCACAGTAAGGATCCTTCCTCCTATTCAGGGTAAAGGGGATTACAGGTCCAAAATAACCCGTGCTCAACCTCTTTTTATCGTTGCACTGGCAGCCAGGCTTATCTCAGAAGAAATGTGTAAAGCATTTGCACATATCATACTGTAATACAGCAAAACCTCTATAAAAGGACACCACCCCAGTTTTAGAAAAAGAGGCATTATTTATCTGTGTAAAACAAGAAAAAAACAATGCAAATCCAAATACAGTTAACAAAATACAAACAATGCAAAAATAGACTTTAAATACAGTCACTTGAAGATGATAGCTCTGTACGGGCAATCACAGCTTAGTGAGCAAACAAATCCAACAGTTCAGGCTGACCATGAGGTCGCAGTTAGCTACGGCGTCTAAAAGACCCGCAAACAGTACTTTGGAAATGCAGGGCATCGGGGACCTTGCAATGAGCTCTGAAGAGCCAGCATCGGCAGGCTTCAGTTCCAGAGGTCGGAGCAAGAGTCATCGGCCCCTTGAAGTCACACACATTGCAGATCGAACTCCGTGAAATTGAAGTCAGGAGCGCTGATGAAGATGGCGTCACAGCTGTGAACCAAAGTGGGATGATGCAACATGCGGTGCCCACAGGTCCCGGTGCAGGCAGCGATGCGGTGAGGGTGTCCGGCGTCGTCGGTGAGACCAGGGCTGTGGTTTGAAGTGGGAAGATGCAACATGTAGTGTCCAGAGGTCTCGGTGCAGGCAGCAATGTCGTTGATGCTGAAGCGCTGTTGTCGATAGACTCAAGGTTGCGATGCGAAGTGGGGCGATGCTTCGTGCAGTGCCCACAGGTCGCAGTGCAAGCAACGGCCTCAGTTGACGATGCTGGAGTTGATGGTGCTGACGTCATTGGACCAGGGCTGCAGTGTGGGACAGGGCGATGCTTCTTGCATAGCTGCCAAGGTTCCACATTACTATATGTGACAATTTTATAATTTCAGTGTAATTATGAGTGACATTTCAATGACTATGAGTGACACTTTCTTGCGAGCAAAACTCAAGCAATGAAGACGAGGGAAACATATAAATATGAATGAATGAATGAATGAATATTGGATTTGTAAAGCGCGAACTTAGCCCAAGGGCGTCAAGGCGCTTGATGTAAAGCATCAAGAAGCGGTAAGAGAGGGAACCTGCTCAGGCTGACTTATCTAGAAAAGGCCAGGACTTTAAGGCTGTGTGAAAAAGCAGAAGGGACACCTGACTAGAAAGTTCTTCTGGGAGAGAATTCCACAGTTTGGGCGCAGCCGTAGCGAAGGCTCTGCCACCCCATTTAGCCTTCTCAAACCTGGGAACTATCAATACGTTTTTATCCGAGGACCGGAGCGATCTGATAGGAGCATAGTGATGGACCATCGACTTGATGCCCTCTGAGCCAGAGTCATAATAGGCTTCATGAGTCAGGCACAGAGTCTTAGAAAGAATCCTAAGGTCCACCGGCAGCCAGGGCAGTAACTTGATCATGGCCGAGACTGAATTGTGTCTAGGAAGGTTCAAAACCAGCCTGGCCACGGCATTTTGCACCATCTGCAGGCGACAATCAAGGCCTTTATTAATGGCCAGATAATAGGCATTGCCTAGTCCAATCTGGACGTTACTAAGGCAATGACGGCCTGCTTGCGTGTTTCGAAAGAGAGGTAGTGAGAGATTTTTCTGAGGGTCCCGATGATCCAGAAACAGGTGGACAAAGTCCTGTTGACCTGAAGGTCAAGAGAGAGAACATTGTCCACAGAATATCAGAAATTAGACCATTTGAGCAATGAGAAACTCTAAGAAGATATTCAAACTACCACTAACGCCTGCAGAGGCTGACTCATAATTAAAATGAAATTATGAAAAAGTTACACATAGCAGTCTAAAACCTTGTCAGCTATGGACATCTAAAAGGCAGGTCACATGGCTGCACTAAGAATTAACACCAATAAGGACTGTAGAACCACTGGAGTGAAGCTGTGCAAAAAGTGCTACTGACAATACAAGGCAATAGTTTAGTAAAGAACACAGATCTTTACTGCAACATGCCTCACCAATGTAGAAGGGGTAGTATTGATGGGTGCACATGAGGCATTTTGAGGTGTGGTGGGCCTGAGCATCACCAGAGACTGCCCTGATGTCCTGGCATAAATATCTCTAGTGTCACACAGTGTGTCTGCAGCGCGCGATAAGTTACACACATAGTCTAAACACACCAGCTGACACTTCTGGCAAAGATTTAAATGTGTTTTCTGGGCAAGAAGTGAAAACATGTAAACAGCACAGAAGCAGCACAACGCATGCTGATGAAAGTACCTGTCTGTGAACTGATGGCACTGCATCTGTTTGGAGAGAGCTCAAATAATAAACCAGGCGAGGAGCATAACTAAACACCATGCTGCTCTCTATGGGCCCAGTCTATAAACTTGCATTGGGCCTATGCCATAAATTAATTAGTCAGCTGACTTCGGCCGCCGCAGTCTGCACGTGTGATACCATGATTGCTGGTGAAGCCTTAGGAGAGCCTGTGAAATACACATAGCGGTCACAGTCAGGCAGGCTCACTTATTTTTTTTTAAAAATCATAAATGTCACTCCAGTACAATTGAGTGAGTGGCCCCGGTGTCTGGTGCGCTGCCTGCTACTACTGCGAGTTAAGATAGTTAGCACTTACTTGCAGTAGTTAATAAGCGAAAATAACAGCGAGTACTCTGTAGCAAACAGAAACCATTTATGTAATTTTAAAAACACACCCTTACTGTATTTATGCAGCTTTGCCAGTTCACCCTTCAGCGGAGCCTCTCTTCCTACTGCGGAGTACATCTTCGCGCCCATACTGTCAGGACTCCACCTCAGTAAGTGCTCTCTGAACAGATATCACCTGTTCCAGTTAGATACAGTCAGAGTTATGATGACGTTTCCCTTCACACGAGAGAAACACTTGCAAACAGGTTTTTTCTGTTATATGACGCAGCTCACACACCACCTAGCAAGGAACCGCACCAGTCCTTCCTCGAAAACTTCCCGCTTTCCGGTGTTCTAACTAGATGTGCTCCCACGTCGGTTTGTGCCTCCCCTACGTCAGAAGGAAGCTCTGAAATACAGCTACTACCTCAATTTTGGTGCCTCCCTGACTGTTTATGCCTCCCCTAAAGCACAGCGATGTTCTCCAGTAGGACGTGAGGTCACATCCCATCATCCCCCCCACGCGGAGCCCCAGCCTGTAACGCAATGACTGCTGGCAGGCCGCACCCAGGTCTCGGTAATTGGGCAGTCAGAGTCAGTGACTCACTGTAGCCGCGCAGCCGGTGCAGCAGGGGAGAATTTCAAAGCAGGTAGCAGAGCAGATTGTAACATTTGTAGCACACTGTCTGAGACCGAGAGCAGATCTTTAACTGTTTACTAACTGTGGGCCGGGGTGCACACAGGTGTCTGAGCAACAGCACACACTAGCACCAGTCGTAGCGGGCAGCCAGTATCAGCGCTGTCAGACCAGAGTGCGGTCAGTGGCAAAAATGCGTGATAATGCATTTCAGTGCGGTGCTGCGGGAACACTACACTGAAATGCGTTCGCGTCACGCCTGATGCGTGACCCTTGGCAGGCCTGTTCTTGTGCCACACACGCTGTGTCTACAGGCCACGGTGCAGGCAGCGGCGCCAATATCGGTAGGGAGCATCAGCATCAGTGATACCAGGGCGACGATGTGAAGCAAGGCAAAGTGGGTTGTGGTGGCCACGGTGCAAGCAACGACTTGGTGATAGAGTCGTCGTCTGTGAGACTGAAGTTGCATTGTGAAGCAGGGAGATGCTCTGGAGGTGCCTTCAGGTCACGGAGTTGGCAGCGGCTTCGTTGACTGCGTCTAAGTGGGTTTTCTACTGTTGAAGCAAACAAAACACACAGTTCCCAGTGCTGTTGGCAGATGAACTAGAAGTTTTTGGCGTTCCTGAGACTTTCAACAGGAGGCACGCGTCACAAGCCAATCACCTGAAATCCAGGGTTTTCCTTTGATGAGATGACTGGACCCAACACCACTTAGACCTTTCCCGGAAACAATAATAACAATGTACACAGTGCTATGGAAGGTTCCAAGGGCAAGGGGGTTGGGTAGAAGAGAGAAAGAAAGAACAAATCTCACTGGATCACGGGGCACCCTGTTGCCTGGAGTTGAATGTATGTGTGCCTGAAGTGCTTGACTGGGAATCGGACATTACAAGCGCTGACTCATGAATCACTGGTATAGCTGTGAAGAACTAGCGACAATTAGTCCAAGAAACAAGACCTCTAGATACTCAAAAAAGACAGGGCCTTTACAAGTGATGTTAATTTCAGCATACACATTTCCCAATGTACTAAGTGCCTCGTTTTTCAAATGCGAGGGAAATTTTTCACATTACTTCCCTGGTTTTCTGAGACACTTTTCAAATCAACTTACATGCTGCAAGACACAAAACACTTTAGCAAACAAATCCCTCCAACTCTTGCCATTAATGGTTAGTAAAATGAAGAGCTTTCAAAAACGACAAAATAAGTTTCTTGTTTCTCCTTTGAAAAGGATCAGTATCTGACATCCAGTAATCAATAGTCTTAGGTACATTCATGGTTTGAACACAAAAGGCTCTATGCTATTAGTCTTTCAGTGCAACACAAACAGAGTCTATCCCAAAACTCAATTGAGATTTTTTCTTATTCTCCTCGTATAAGAAATATTGGGGCATATTCTCAAGGACTTATCGCCGAGTTATCAGCACTTTAGCTCAGGCCCATTCCTAAGCTGGTGCTAACAGCCAATATCACCAGTTTTCCTGCGATAGCAGCCGTAAAAAAACATCGCCACAGATGACACCAGCAACTACTGCTAATGATATGCAGAGTAGGCATTCCCGTGCAAAAAGCAGCAACAACACCATGTCACAACATTCTCAATGACCAGCCAGATCGGTGATAAAATCACAAAACAGGAGATAAGGCGCGTTAGCAGCAGGGATTTAACACCTGCTCTTACCTGGTGTTAAGTCGAGCAACAACCTGCACCATAAAAGGGAAGCCAGCTTAAAGCCACACCTGAAGAACAACAGATGCCATGGAGCCACTGATCGTGCAGCTCGGACACCCAAGAGAGCCACAACACTCACCGCCACCACCCCCAGGCACCCCCCTCCACACCCCCTCCCAGGCCCTACCCCGGGCACCCCTGCCGAACAAAGATATTTGACATCAACTTTACAAAATAATGAACAAAACAATTCGCCTGATGTCACACAATTACAACAATTAACATTCATGTGTGGTCAGAAAAAGGAGAATCATTCCTTCACCATTGAATTTCCAAACAAAATATCACATTCAAATTTGATTCAAAACAACTATTTCGAAGAGTCATGGCGGGTCACCCCTGGACAATCTGTAAGTCACAGCCTGCAAGACAAAATTCAAGTTAAGAAGGTGTGTCATGCGCTCATCAAAGGTCAGAGAAAGAGTGAAAGAGTGAGAAAGAGAGAGGGAGAGAGAGAGGGAGAGGGAGAGAGAGAAAGAGAGAGAGAGAGAGAAAGAGAGAGAGGGAGAGAGGGAGAGAGAGAGGGAGAGCTAGGGAGAGAGAATGAGAGAGAAAGAGAGGGAGAGAAAGAAAGAGAGAAAGAGAGAGAAAGAGATAGAGGGAGAGAGAGGGAGGAGAGGGCGAGAGAGAGGAATACAGAGGGAGAGAGAGGGAGAGAGGGAAAGAGAGGGGGAGAGAGGGAGAGAGAGAGAAAGAGAGAAAGAGAGAGAGAGGGAGAGAGAAGGAGAGAGAGGGAGAGAGAAAGAGAGAGAAAGAGACGAAGAGAGAGAAAGAGCGAAATTGTACAAGGAGTGCAAGGCTAATCGGGCTCTTGGCTCATACATGCCATCTGTTGTGTGTGTATCACTATTGGTGCACCATAAGTCTAAGTCCAGGCCTCAACTGCAGCGCCATGGCCACATCACATTTAAAAAATGCAAGCAATATTCAGACTAACATTAGGGATGAAAGCTCCTTTGTCTCAATACATAAGGCGAAAGGACAGCTGCACCTCCGACCTTGGTCTTGAATGCGTCTGGAACCACCTGAGAGAGATACCACAGCAGATGATGATGACTCCCACACCACAAACTGCGCTAATAAAAGACCAACATTTCCACACCCCACACATAGAAGTCCCTGCTTGAGGTACTCCTGCATGGGATGGCCTTGACATTACGTACACAACAACTCATACGTCCAAACATTGCACACACATATGACTCATTTCTCCAAGCTGTGGAATATCATTCACATAACTGCTGCAGGTCAGAAGTGTGCCTGTTCTACAAGACCCACAAATGCAATGGCAGGACATCCCGGGCTCATGCACAACCCCTGTTACATGGAACTGTACTGTACACGTATGCTGCATGCACAACTATGCGGTAACTATGCGCAAAACTGCCACTGGCAGTGTTGCGCATAGTTTTCTTTTTTTTTTTACTTTTATTCGTCATCAGTGCACACACACAGCTTTTCCGCCTACAACCCTGGGGCCAGCAGCAAACTAGAGCAATGTCAATACAGAGATCAGAAGCCACATAAAAAGGCAATGCACCGTCAGCCCGACGGGCCGGCTATACTTGTCCTAGCGTATCCAATCCAATCTGCTTTTGGAATTGACGTCACCCGTCACCCCGCTCCCCCTTCCCTGGATGCGCATGGATGTGATGGCTGCAGTGCTGAGAGTGACCATTGCGTGAAGTGTGCGTGTACTCCAACTCAACCTCAAGTCTAACAAAACCCCCGTAACAATCCAGCCCTTCCCTCCCCCCCGACTGCCTACGTGTCTACTGCCTCTGCTACTCTGCCATCTCAGTACCGTGTGCCAACCCGCCAGCATCTACTCTGCTCTTCATCAGTTCCACTCGCCTTCCACCTTCTACCGCCGGGCCCCCCTGCTCCGTATGTGCCCCCGCCCGTGTTACCTATATATATCCCGTGTCTCCCTAGTGACACCTGGGAACCACCTGTCTTACCCGCCATCCCTACTATACTATGGGGTGCCGTGCATCAGATCCTCTGGGCAGTCCTCCCCTTCCTGCCGCTCCTCAATCTCCTCCTGAGCTGCCTCCGCAGCGGCCTTGTTGGACCTGAAAGTTAGATACAGGTCCCAAAAGTTTTTTGGTCTGCTAAGAGGGGGCAGGAGTTCGCTATAGTGCTGTGATTGGGTGCAGCCATACAGCATGTCCCTGGCCCATCTGTGCTTGGATGGAGGCGGGCCGCCCATCCAGCATTGCGCCACCGCGCGTCTCGCCATAAGCAGTCCCATATCCGCCAGGCGACGAGTTGCCTGCGGAAGTATCCTCGAGTGGCCCAGCAACGCCAACGCTGGGTCAACTGGGAGTTCCAATTCAAGTATGAGTCCTAGTTCACGAAAAATGTCCTCCCAGAATTTGTTGATTCCTGGGCAGGACCACGCTAGATGCATGAAATCCGCCACCGGGGCGTGGCAGCGTTCACAGTCCGGCGTCTGTCGGAGTCCGTATCTGTGGAGTCTTTCTGGGGTGTAGTAAACACGTTGTAGAAATTTAAAATGTATTAGTCTGTGCCTGGCATTGAGCGACACCTTTTTAGTATTTTGGCAGCAGTATTTCCACATTGAATCGTCTATCTGTGTGTTCAGATCCCGTTGCCATGCCAATCGGGCTTTCGAGGGCTGCTGTTCCGCGCTACTCAGCCCTGCCTTGTATAAACGCGAGAGCAAGTGCCTGGGTGAAGGTGTTTTTATGACGTAGGTCAACTCCGGAAGTTCGGGGGGTTCCGCCATGTCCGGGCCCAGCAGCTCGCGTAGTGCTGCTCTGACCCTGTGTAGCTGAAAACGGTGCAGCAACGACTTAGAGGACTGTGATGGGGCAACCTGCTCCCAGGTGACTACTTTCCCATCCTTGAACAGGTCTCCAAGCTTCAGTATTCCTAATTGTTCAAGGGCGCGCGTGACCCCTTTCTCCCGTAGCGGCGCCAGCCACAAGGCCCATTCAGTTGGTACCAGAGGGGAGTATAGTAGAACGCATCCCTGATCCTTGGCCAGAGAGTGCCATGCGTGATTAGTCGTTGTTATTGAGTCCAGCGAACCTACCCGACGAGCGGCCGGCTCAAATACTGTAGCCGGTGGAGGGAGGGGGTCCGTGAACAAGGTCTCTTGAATTACATGTGGGATACTGCGATCCCCATGTACCCATGTGTGTAAGTGCGTCGCTTGTGCGACCCTGTAATACCTCTCCAAGTCCGGAGCCCCTAGACCACCTTGTTCGTACGGGAGTGTCAGTATACGCCACTGTACCCGCGGTTGCTTACCCCCCCACGCTAGCCACGTAAGAGCCTGTGTCATCGTTCTGAAGAAGGCCCTAGAGAGGGTCACCGGAATATTATTGAATAGAAACAGAAACCTCGGGAGCACAATCATTTTCATTAGGGCGATACGGCCCGCCAGGGACAACGGTAATTTACACCACCTGTCTATATCCTCCGTTAACTTGGTGTAGGCGACACCATAATTTTCCCTCACTAGGATGTCCGGGTCCGGGTGCAGCTGTATGCCCAGGTATCTAACCGGGTCTTCAGACCACTGCAGTGGGTAATCCATTGCAAATTTGTGGGTCACAGGTGTCAGCGGGAATGCCACTGATTTTGTCCAGTTCACCTGCAGACCAGACAACGCCCCGAACTGGACTACTTCCCTCAGTACAAAGGAAAGGTTGATTTCTGGGTCTCGAACGTACAGAAGCGTATCATCTGCATACGTGGAGATACATATCCTGTAGGTCGGAAAACTAATGCCCTCGTGGCCATGGTATTCCCGCAACGCGCACGCCAGTGGCTCTGCTACCAAGGCGTACAATAACGGAGAGAGGGGGCAGCCTTGCCTTGTGGCTCTGCCTATATCAAACGCTTCTGTGACTCTATCTCCTATTCGGAGTCTGGCCGTCGGTTTGAGGTACAAGGCACCTATCATTTGTAGAAAGGGTTCGCCCAGCCCCAGCTTTCTGAGCCCCCTCGACATGAAGGGCCACTCTACGGAGTCGAACGCCTTCTCCATATCGAGGAAGACTGCCAATGCCTTATTCTCAGGTTTCACGTGCTGCATCGTCCCTAAAACCGTACGAATATTGTAAGTGAGGTTCCTAGAAGGGATGAACCCGGCCTGTTCCGGGGCCACCAGTTCCGGAGCGAGCAATGCAAGACGGGTCGCGAGCACCTTGGCATACAGCTTCGCGTCTACATTGATCAGGGACAGAGGTCTGTAGGAGCCGCACTCAGTGGGGGGCTTCCCCGGCTTCAGGAGTGTTATAATGAGAGCTTCTCGCATGGTAGCGGGCATACTACCTTCCACACAGATGTCATCAAAGAGGGTGGAGAGATAGGGCACTAATTGTTGTTTAAAGGCTTTATAGAAACTGACCGTCAGTCCGTCAGCACCTGGAGCACTACCGGAGCGCATGCTCTCGAGGGCCTCTAATATTTCTTCTTTTTGAATGGGCATCATGAGGAATTCTCTCTGTGAGTTTGATAGTTGTGGCATACAGATATAGCTCAGGTAGTCCTCTATTGCCTCCTCCATACCTGAAGACCTAGACTTATAAAGAGTGGAGTAGTACTGCCTAAATTCCCCAAGTATCTGTCCGTCCTCCGTAAGGACCTCCCCAGTGCTCGACACTAGCTCGCCCACTCTCAGTTGACGTCGTTCGTTACGAACTAGTTTGGCCAGGAGGGAGCCGGGACGCTCACCCTCGCCATATGTCCGGGCTGAGGAGTAGTTACCCAAATGTTGAACTTCCCTGTCCGCCTCTGCGTTATATTCCGACACTAATTGCTTAATTTGGGCCAAGGTGTCTCCCCCAGGCTCCGCCCTCTGCTTCTCTTCCAGGTCTGAGAGCTGATTCTCGAGAAGTTGGAGTCGTTGCCTGATCGATTTCAGGACACTGGAGTGTTTGGCCATGGCTATCCCACGGACGTATACCTTAAATGTCTCCCAAAGTGCCTGGAAGCTGTCCACAGAGCCCTCATTGTGCTCAAAAAAGTTATCGATCTCGTTAGCGAGTTCACTTCGAAAAACCTCAACCAGTAGGGAATACGGAGGGAAGCGCCACGTAAAGGGGGGGATCCGCCTCATCGGCGTCTCCAGAATCAGGAGGAGAGGAGAATGATCTGATAATGTGCGCGGCAGTATCAGGCAGTCCCTTACACTGTTAGAAAGTTGTTGTGAAGCAAACCAATAATCTATTCTGGTGTGTAGTGCATGATAAGCGGAGTAGTGAGTGTACCCCCCTCTGGAGTGATGCCAGATGCGCCACACATCCAGGAGATCTAATTGCACCAGTTCAGTCTGGACTACTGCGGCAGCAGCCGAAAGACTTCGGGAGGGTCCCGCCGACCTATCTAGGTCCAGGTCTAGTATTAAGTTGAAATCCCCTCCCCAGAGCATGTTCTTGTAGTCATATGACTTGCATTTCCGAGCTAACTCTGTGTAAAAATCAGGGGAGTCAAAGTTCGGGCCATAAACATTCACCACCAATAGATCGTGCCCCTTTCCCCGACACCTACATAGTACATAGCGACCCTCGGTGTCCGCCTCTAGTAACGTCAGGGTGAGTTTGGAGCGTGGGTTGAACCATGTGAGTGTCCCCCTCGAGTGAGTAGTGAAACCCGCCGCCACACTACAGCCCGCCACGCCTTTGTGCGTCAGCATTTTGCTGTTAAGAGGCAAGTGAGTCTCCTGTATACGAGCGAGATCTATGTGGTGTCTGCGCAGATAACTAAGAACCTTACGCAGCTTCCTAAAATCGTTGAGCTCCCTTACATTCCATGTCATCGCCCGCAGGTGATCTGTTGTAATGTCTACGTGCGGCATCGTGGCTTCAGCCATGACTTCGTCTGTCGGTTGGTGTGTAGCAGTGATTGCTAAAGGGCCCCTGGTGTCTTGACGAGGCTAAATCGAGTAGGCTTGGTGGCATGTAAGTGGCAGCAGTGTGCACAACGGAACAAATCCAATAGTCAGCTATTAGCACAATCGCAGTCAAACAGAACAACAACATGAACCCAGACCCCAGTCCCAACATTCCCCCCGCCACCCACAGCAGACCCACCCCAATTCGGCCTTGCAGATCCCCATCCCTCCCAGCCCTCCCTAGCAACAAATTCAACAGCCCCACTTGCATTACGCTCGGGGGAAAAGGAAGCAAGCAACTCGTTCTTTGTGCCCAACCCCCGAATCTGGCGCCCAGCCCCCTCCCCCCGCCCCGCACCACCAACTGTGCATAATTGCATCAACCTATGTACCTCAGTGTTATCACACCTCGTGAACACCAAGCAGCTTACCTGATTTTCCTGCCGACGGGCATTGCCGTGAGGGAAACGGCGGGACGACAACACGCCGGGAGGCGGAGGGAGGCGTCCAGTGCTACCGGACTTCACTCCCCAGCACTCCCTGTGCCTGCAGCGCGCCCGTGACGCGCATAGAGCGCCCGGAGGCGCCAGATAAAGCCTGACCCCCCGGGAGCCTAGTGGGGGAACACCAAGCAGCTTACCTGATTTTCCTGCCGACGGGCATTGCCGTGAGGGAAACGGCGGGACGACAACACGCCGGGAGGCGGAGGGAGGCGTCCAGTGCTACCGGACTTCACTCCCCAGCACTCCCTGTGCCTGCAGCGCGCCCGTGACGCGCAAAGAGCGCCCGGAGGCGCCAGATAAAGCCTGACCCCCCGGGAGCCTAGTGGGGGAACACCAAGCAGCTTACCTGATTTTCCTGCCGACGGGCATTGCCGTGAGGGAAACGGCGGGACGACAACACGCCGGGAGGCGGAGGGAGGCGTCCAGTGCTACCGGACTTCACTCCCCAGCACTCCCTGTGCCTGCAGCGCGCCCGTGACGCGCAAAGAGCGCCCGGAGGCGCCAGATAAAGCCTGACCCCCCGGGAGCCTAGTGGGGGAACACCAAGCAGCTTACCTGATTTTCCTGCCGACGGGCATTGCCGTGAGGGAAACGGCGGGACGACAACACGCCGGGAGGCGGAGGGAGGCGTCCAGTGCTACCGGACTTCACTCCCCAGCACTCCCTGTGCCTGCAGCGCGCCCGTGACGCGCAAAGAGCGCCCGGAGGCGCCAGATAAAGCCTGACCCCCCCGGGAGCCTAGTGGGGGAACACCAAGCAGCTTACCTGATTTTCCTGCCGACGGGCATTGCCGTGAGGGAAACGGCGGGACGACAACACGCCGGGAGGCGGAGGGAGGAGTCCAGTGCTACCGGACTTCACTCCCCAGCACTCCCTGTGCCTGCAGCGGGCCCGTGACGCGCAAAGAGCGCCCGGAGGTGCCAGATAAAGCCTGACACCCCCTCTCGCCCCCGCGAGTCGCGCGCGGGAGCGTCCGGGAGAAGCCCGGGACAAGGGCGGGGCCGTCTGTGGCCGTCTAGGGACGAAGAGGGACGGGACGGCCACCCCCCTAAAGCCTTCTACTCCAACATGGGTAAGCGCAAACTCCAAACATCATTCACCGGTGGGGCTGGCAAATCTAAGGTTCCCCGTAAAGCCCCGACCTCAGCTAGCATCATGTCCTATCTTACGTCTGCTGTGGGGAAATTGAACCAGGAGATAGCAGCAACAGAACGTGAACTGGGGCTAGACATACCTCTATTGGATAACCCGGTGCCCCCACTCTCTGGGAGACAAGCTATACCTTTAGAGCCCACTGTTCAGATCATTGCCACCAAGGATCTGACATTACTACCCCAATGTACTGCAATGGCTCCTGTTGAACCTAATTCGTTGGGCACAGTTGATTATCAAAGTTGTGCACAAGACAT
Source organism: Lissotriton helveticus (assembly GCF_964261635.1). NCBI lineage: Eukaryota > Metazoa > Chordata > Amphibia > Caudata > Salamandridae > Lissotriton > Lissotriton helveticus. The sequence continues at coordinate 529,085,868 of NC_136072.1, forward strand.
TGTAACCCCAGTTATTAGGCGTACCAAAAAGCGCGTAAAGAGATCAAAAAGGTTTTTCACGCAGCCGCCTGCTACATTGCGCTATGCGCCTAGGAGACTTGAAAAAGGCATTAGAGACTTGGTTGAAAAAGTGTTCACAGATAAAATTGAAAGTACCCTTGTACAGATTGCAAATGACATTGTAGAGACTTTGAAAGATTGTGTCTCGGAAATAGTGGGGAAATGTGATAGGCTAAGTACGTTGTTATGCCATAAAGTACCTGATTGTGCAACCTTGGCTCCCCCGGCCACGCTTGCTCCCATTGTCCAATATGAACCACCAATGGAAGGGATTGAGATAGTCACCCCGCCTGTCCCAATCCTCCCCCCAATTCCCCCTGAGTCAGTAAACCCAAAAACTACCATCAATTTGGCCGGGCACACTGATCTTTTGCCGTTGACCCTAGTTGGGGATAAGGTCAACACTGTAGCTGGGCAAATCAGTGCACATAAAAGCAAACAACTACAGGGAGTAAGGAGAGTGCGGGGGAAGCCCCGTACTAATTTACCACCTGAGGCAACCCCCTTTGTTGCTGTTCTAGTAAACATCCCACACTTGAACTCAGGGGAGGTTGGGTCTCAGTATACACTATTAGCAAATATAAAAGCTTGGTGTGATGAAAACTGTACAGGGCCAAGGGATATATCTACCCACATCACTATGGGGAGACGAGTTGACTGGTTGGGGTATACGGCAAAAAATCTCCCTGGTGATTGCATTATAGTTAATTTTAACAGACCCCATGAGGCTGCCCGTTTATTCTGGGATGCAACGGATATAAAGGTTGGAAGGATACGAGCTGTTCCACTTGGTTATTTTTACCCACGGCCAATTATTCCCAATTTACCACCAGGCAATGAAAAGCAGCGAGGGGCCATCAGAGGGGGTACTGGGCTGTCAGCCTGGGCACTGCAAACACCAAATCTTACCCCTAGTCATATCGTCCCCATTAGACCTACAAATAGGGCTACTCTAGAACTATCAAATAGATTCACTGCTTTGTCTCATTTAGATGAAAATGATTGACTGCCTGGTAATGTTGCTGATTTAGAACAGACTCATTGTATTTCCACCATTGCTAGGGAGAGTGGGGAGACTGTTAAAATGGCAAGCTGGAATATTGCAGGTCTTCGCTCCAAGAGAGATGATGCAATATGGTTGGAACAATTAAAGGGCTATGAGGTAGTGGCGCTTCAAGAAACCTGGGACAGGGAATGCAATTTCTGGTTGGATGGGTATTCTTCTTATTTTAAAGCTGCCCAGGGCTCCAGTTCAGGGAGAGATCGAGGCGGGCTCATGTTTCTAATCTCTGTTAAACACAGGGGAGTCGCGCAAATTGTAAGCACAACATCTCATAACATTTTGGCCTGTGAATTAACTTTACCTAACAAAGTCAAATTCCTTTACGTTAATTTCTATAATGCCCCTCATGGTACGCATTGTAATGGAAATATTAGTGATTTCGCAAAATTTTTAACCACTTATAAGGAGAGTCAAACCACTTTTGTTCATTTGATTTTGTTTGGAGATTTTAATATACATTTGTGTCAGCAAAACTGTCAATATAGGGTGTACGCAGATATGGATTGTCTCCCTCACTCTCACTTTGAACACTCTATAAAGGGGGCTGCACTAGAAGAATTATTGTCAGATGTCGATTTATCTGAGCCAGAGTTTATCGACACCAATGACCGGGTAGCCACATTTAGTGCAAGGGACTCAAATTCTATCATTGACTTTATATTTGTATCAACAGGCTTGCTACAGAATGTAATTTTTTATAATGCTGTGCAAACAACTTTTAGTGACCATAACCTAGTGGTTATGGAATTATGTAACCTAAATCTAGCAATACTATCTGCAAATACAAGGATTGTTTCGCGTATGGAGTTAGTTGCCAAAGACCAGGGGAGACGGGTCAAGTGGAGTAAAATTATCCCAGAAGAATTTTTCTCTAAACTTACCGAGAAGGTGGGAGATGAAATCAACATCTGTATGGACCCTCTTAGGTTTGGAGGTGACATTATTACGTCCTTTGAAACTATCTGCCAGCAAGTAGCGTTAAATCTAACGTCTAAGACGAAACCCAAGGAGCAAAAACTGTATGGGTGGTTCGATACAAAATGCTCTAAGGCCCATAAAGATTTATTGGCAGAACTAAAAAAGTCTCCCCGGGATAAACAAGCAGTGGCCAGACTACGGAAAAACTATAAAACCATAGTAGAATCCCGTAAGAAGGAGATCAAGGAAAACGCTTGGGACTCACTTTATGATAGGGCCACATTGAGGGACAGCTCCAAATTCTGGGAAATTGTAAATACACCATTGTTTAGTGATAAGGAAAACTCCCCGTTGGAACTGAACATACCCGAAAAGGAATGGCTGAACCACTTTGAAAAGATATATGGTAGCAACCTCCTGATAGACCCATTTGTACCAGTAGTAAGTGAACAATTAATGTTACCTTTGAGATTCACTATCAAAGAAGTCCAAAAGGCTATAGAGGACACAACTGCTCATAAGGCCCCGGGCCCTGATGGGGTACCAGCAGACATGTATAAATCCAACTCCACTACATGGTCAATTGTCCTCACAAATATCTTTAATATAGCGAGTATTGACAATAGTAGATTGCCTAAAACCTGGTCACGGTCTATAATAGTCCCAATTTTTAAGAAGGGCCAGAGAGGGGACGCAAGATGTTATAGGCCGATATCATTGTTGGATTCGTCCTTTAAAATACTAGGGAAGGTGATCCTAGCTAAGATCTCAACATGGGCAACTAACAATGACATCTTGTGCGATGCACAGTATGGCTTTAGACCTGGCAGAGGCACTGAGGACCAGTGCCTCAATTTACATCTAATAGTCAGTAAATACACTGTGGCCTCAAAGGGATCAATCTATCTGGCATTTATGGACTTGTCCACAGCTTTTGACCTAGTCAATAGGTCATAGCTGTGGACCATGCTGCTGGATATGGGGTTAGATCAGGCATTGGTGTACTTCCTGGCTGAATTGCATAGAGATCTGACAGCGGCCATACGCATGACACAGGAGGGGAAGTGTACGGCTGATTTTAAGTCCGGGAGGGGAGTACGCCAGGGTTGTATTTTGGCCCCAATGTTATTTTCTTTATATATTAATTCTTTGGGTGCAAATCTGACGGCAACGTCTGTAGATGTCCCGTGTATGGGGGGTACCCCATTGCCAGTCTTATTATATGCTGATGATACAGTACTACTGGCGAGGACACCCATAGGTTTACAACGTCTTTTAAACTCCTTTGGGAATTTTATGCGAAATTTAGACCTTGTAATTAATGTAGAAAAATCGCATGTGATGTTTGTTGGGAAAGGCAGAAATAAGATCAAGACCCTATCTTGTAATGATTCAGTAATATCAAAAGTAAAAATCTTTACATACCTTGGTGTAGTGCTTGATGATCTGGGTAGCTGGGTTCCACAAGTTACCAATAAAAGAGTGGCAGTAAGAAGGTCATCGGCTGCAATCCTAGGCTTTGCGAAAAGATTGGGTGGGAAACCTCCCGAGGCAATTTTGGCGATATATAGAGCCAAAACAATAGCCATAGCCAGGTATGGGGCAGCAATCTGGGGCTATAAAGATTTAACTGTGATACAGAGAGAGGAAAATAAATTTTTGTGATCCCTCCTGGGCCTCCCCCAATCCACATCATCTTTTGCGGTTCATTCAGAGTTGGGAATGGGATATATCGCAGACATCCTAAACATGGCGCCGCTTTTATTATGGATTAGAACCTGGCTTAACCCCAAACTTACACTGAATCATAAGATTATTATTGATTGTTTGGGGCGGGACAAAGTGGCTGATATTAAATGGTTGGCCTATATTAAAAAAACTTCAGCACTCTTAGGTCGACCAGAACTATATTTAGACCCGGAAAATTTGAATAAAGAAGATATCAACTGGGTAAAACTGAATTTTATTAAGATCCGAGAAATGGAAAGAGAGTCGATTGAAATCTCTAAACCCACAGTAAGATCACATTTTATGCTGATTACTTCAATATCAGTGCAACCATATCTGACCATTGTCACACGCCCATATCATCGCTGGTTGCTGACCAAATTCAGATTTAATCAGGCACATTTTCTGCTGGGTTTTTATGAGAAATGGTGTGCCCCAATGGATAATGTGCCATGTGAATGTGACAATTTCTCCGATCAGGATTTGATACATTTTGTATTCTTTTGTCCCTTCTTTTCGGAAGGCAGGTCAAAATATATTAAGCCCCTCCTAAGGGAAATGGGCTTTTTACAGTTAAAACCTGCATTGTTGTTTCTTCAATTAATGGAAAATCATCGGGTGATGTTCTGTGTAGCGAATTTCTTGATTGCATCAATCCACGCTAGACGGAAGAGACTCCAGACGAGTATAGCTGGGGTGAATGTCTGCCCTATACCTGATAGTATGATTTAATTTCCAGGTTCTGCTTCATTTTATATATGTTTTATAATGAAATGTGAAACATTGTTGATAATGGTGTAAATCCTGTGTCTCACACAATTCTTATGTATTGCTAATGAATTTTAAATGTACAGTTATTAATAGCCCTGTATGATGTTTTTATGTATTTGCATAGTATACTTTTATGATTTTTATTTAATCGAATAAAGTGTTTTTTGACTTGACTTGATCACACCTCGTTTAACCGTTCTGACCCCCGCCTCCCCGTAGGAGACCACCCCAGCCCTCCAGCTTTCATATATGACAGGTGTGCCCAGCCCATGAGTTCAGGAGAGTTCAATCCTCTGTGCGGATCATCCACCTCCCCGGACCCCGGCCCCACTTATCTGGCGAATCGTCCCCGTGGGTGCCTTTCCCAGTCCCGAACTCTGCACGTCGCCAAAATAGTAAAGTCTTCGGATAATAACACTGCGCTCCGGGCGCCGGTTCCCCTCTTCATTCCTGTTCATTCAGCTGACTGTCAACCGCCTCCTTCGGTTTATCGGCTCGGCCATCTTTCTGCTCCCTAGCCCATGTTTTCAGAGCCTTCTGTAACTCCGCCGGGTCCGTGAAGATATGTGAATGTCCTTGCCTGTTCACACGCAGTTTGGCCGGGTACAACATTGCATAATCTAGGCCCATGTCTCTAAGACGCTTCTTGTGAGGGGCGAAATGTTTCCGTGCCTCTTGCACCCTTGCAGTAAAGTCCGGAAAAATGGAGATCGCCGACCCCTCATATTGCAGGTCTCCCTTGACATGTGCCAGCCTGAGCGCAGTGTCTCTGTCTCGATAGTTCAACAATTTCGCTATGACTGGACGGGGAGGGAAACCCGGTTTGGGCTGCGAGCCAAGTGTGCGGTGTGCACGCTCAACGACAAACATTGCCGAGAACACTCCGTCACCCAGCAAGGTGGTAAGCAATCTTTCTATGAATAGTTCCATCTTCCCCGTCTGGGTGGACTCCGGAAGGCCTGTGATACGTAGGTTGCAGCGACGGGACCGCGCCTCCAAATCCTCCGTTTTATCCTAGAGCGTTCTAATCAGAGTCTCCGCCCGCCGTCTTGCCGTGTCTAGTTCCGTTTGGGCCTCTTCAACCTCTGTGATCCGCCGGTCAGCCATGTCGTGCCGCTCCGTGTGCTTATCAAGTCGTTCCGCCATGCGATCCATTCTGTAGGACATGGTGTCCATCTTGGATCCCAGCGCTGCTATATTCGACTGGATATTTTGTTCCATGAAGCGGAGCATAGCCTTTATATCAGAGTCCTCCGCCTGCACCTCCCCCGTCCGTGCCTCTTCATCGCGCTGCGCTATGGGACTTTGCACTGGCAACCGCCTCTGCGAGAAGGGGAGCTTACTCTGCGTCCTGTCTCCTTTACCCATGCCTGGTAGTGTCTTTTGGTGGCTGAGAGTCACCAGCAGCTGTGTGTAAAAGCCAAAGGTCCTGCAGCCGCTCAATGGGGTGCCTCGTCACCTGTGCGCCCCACAGGATACCGGCGTGCAGAAAGTAGGGGTGAAATCGCTCTCGCCTCACCCCCCCCGCTCTCTCAATGGTGTGGAAAGCAAGTCCGTCCAGCCGGACCCGGTCGAGGGGTGCCCACTATGCGTTAGTGTCGTCCTTATAGAATGATGTTCACGCCGGCCGACCCCTCAACCGCACCCCAGGTCGAGTAGGGGAGCGGAACGCTGCAGGGGTCGCTATCGACACAACTGTAAGGATCCCGGATGTGGCGTAGCGCAGGACCCACCTGGGTGATAGTAATGCAGGGGGGGGGAGGGCGGCCTCCCCGGTCTAAGCTCCGCTGTGTCTCCGCTCTCCCGCAGTGCGTGGCTTCTGCCCCGGGAGGGGCGCCTAGTCTCCCTCGTCATGGAAGGGTATACTCAGATGTGAGTCCCTTGCTCATTGCACCATCAGGATTCAATCAAGCCGGGCCGACGAGGCTGAAATGCCAGAAACCGGTCCCCGGTAGCTTGTTTCCTTCCCAGTATAAGAATTGGCTTGGTAGTTTGGTTTGCCCTGTTCCCATCATGCACTGGGACAGGAACAGACTAATTTGCATATAGCCAAGTTCTGAGCTGGGATGGTGCAGTGAGCTAAAAAACGGTGATGGATCAAGCCCTGATCTTTGGACTGGGTAAGAGTGGTCTGCTTAATTCAGGCACTCTGTTCATCACCACCCCCTTTTCTGAATCATTTTTGTCCACCATAAGCGTGGAAGGGTATACTCAGATGTGAGTCCTTTGCTCATTGCACCATCAGGATTCAAGCAAGCCGGGCCGACGAGGCTGAAATGCCAGAAACCGGTCCCCGGTAGTTTGTTTCCTTCCCAGTATAAGAATTGGCTTGGTAGTTTGGTTTGCCCTGTTCCCATCATGCACTGGGACAGGAACAGACTAATTTGCATGTAGCCAAGTTCTGAGCTGGGATGGTGCAGTGAGCTAAAAAACGGTGATGGATCAAGCCCTGATCTTTGGACTGGGTAAGAGTGGTCTGCTTAATTCAGGCACTCTGTTCATCACCACCCCCTTTTCTGAATCATTTTTGTCCACCATAAGCGTGGAAGGGTATACTCAGATGTGAGTCCCTTGCTCATTGCACCATCAGGATTCAAGCAAGCCGGGCCGACGAGGCTGAAATGCCAGAAACCGGTCCCCGGTAGCTTGTTTCCTTCCCAGTATAAGAATTGGCTTGGTAGTTTGGTTTGCCCTGTTCCCATCATGCACTGGGACAGGAACAGACTAATTTGCATATAGCCAAGTTCTGAGCTGGGATGGTGCAGTGAGCTAAAAAACGGTGATGGATCAAGCCCTGATCTTTGGACTGGGTAAGAGTGGTCTGCTTAATTCAGGCACTCTGTTCATCACCACCCCCTTTTCTGAATCATTTTTGTCCACCATAAGCGTGGAAGGGTATACTCAGATGTGAGTCCCTTGCTCATTGCACCATCAGGATTCAAGCAAGCCGGGCCGACGAGGCTGAAATGCCAGAAACCGGTCCCCGGTAGCTTGTTTCCTTCCCAGTATAAGAATTGGCTTGGTAGTTTGGTTTGCCCTGTTCCCATCATGCACTGGGACAGGAACAGACTAATTTGCATATAGCCAAGTTCTAAGCTGGGATGGTGCAGTGAGCTAAAAAACGGTGATGGATCAAGCCCTGATCTTTGGACTGGGTAAGAGTGGTCTGCTTAATTCAGGCACTCTGTTCATCACCACCCCCTTTCCTGAATCATTTTTGTCCACCATAAGCGTGGAAGGGTATACTCAGATGTGAGTCCCTTGCTCATTGCACCATCAGGATTCAAGCAAGCCGGGCCGACGAGGCTGAAATGCCAGAAACCGGTCCCCGGTAGCTTGTTTCCTTCCCAGTATAAGAATTGGCTTGGTAGTTTGGTTTGCCCTGTTCCCATCATGCACTGGGACAGGAACAGACTAATTTGCATATAGCCAAGTTCTGAGCTGGGATGGTGCAGTGAGCTAAAAAACGGTGATGGATCAAGCCCTGATCTTTGGACTGGGTAAGAGTGGTCTGCTTAATTCAGGCACTCTGTTCATCACCACCCCCTTTTCTGAATCATAGTCTCCCTCGTCAGCAGCGCTGGTCCCGGTAAAAATGGCGCCGTTGGTTCTCAGCTCCCAGCGGGTCGGGCTCACCTTAGGCTCCGTGAGCGTGATGCGTTGGCAGGCCGGGGCCGCCGTATGCCAGCCACGGCGCCCGCCGCCTCCCGCAGAGTCCGCCGCGGTCTGGAGCGGGGTATGAGCCCACCGGCGGGGACACTCCCGTCCGCCAGCCGCACGCCCCCTCACGCAAGCAGGATTGAAGTTTCACCTGAGGCCGCGGTCTGCAGGCCCAGTCCGCGATCAGGAGAGCGGGTCCTCCGCCACCGTCAGGATCGCTACGTATCACTCGCAGTCCGACCGGGCCGGTCACCCGAGGTTCCGCTCGATCTGGGGGTGGCAGGGGTGTTGAGCAAATCTAGGTAATGCAGGATAGAGAAGGATTTTGTTGATGGTGCCGGCGGAGCTCGGGCACTACGCAGCCATTCTCGGCGCCTGCTAGCTCCGCCCCCAGTGTTGCGCATAGTTACCATCTGAACTTTCTTCTTGAGTACGTCACCTGCGTCCAGCCCTGGTTCCACATTCGAATGGCCCATGGATGTCTACCTATCCAACACAACGGTAGCTGAACTGGATTATGACTTGTGTGTGCGCCCCTGTTGGCAGACAAACAGGAGAGTAACCGTGATACCCGTGCATGTCATCGTGTGCAGTGACCACATCGAGGGGCTCCCCTATTGGGCTGTGTTGCGGATTGGTGAAACGGCATGGACGGAGCACATCTGTCCAGACCTGTTAATGGAATGGCTCTCCCTAATGTTAGTTAAACTCGACATAAACGTACTCCTGGAACTGATTGCCCAGGAAGCTGCGCTCACATTCATGGACGAGTAACTATGTTCCTGCAGCCACAACTGAGTGTAACCCAGAGCACAGGCCCCAACACCTTGTTGCATCTTGGAGGAATGGTCACATATCCCACCACAACAGTGGACATGTCTGCATTTGCCTGGACTCAGGATGTATGTGTGTGCACCTACACGTGTTGACACACACCAGTGCAAGGTGAGGCAGTCCCATGGGCGGAGCTGCACATCGTAGTTTGGCAATGTTCCTAAATCTAACATACTACTGGAGGGAGAGTACACACATGGCAAAGTAGTACAACATGTGACCTTGTTGGACCCTTTCACCTGCTCACTGTCAGCAGAGCAGACAGTCGGCACAGTGCGGTGGTACAGCACTATGCAGATCCCATGGGCTGTGAGTCGTGTCCCCTGACACGGGGCAATGAGCAGACGCCAAACATCACATGACTCGTCCATCAAGGCAAGGTGGGCTGAGACCGTTGCCACCCGTAATGATTGGTGTTCATTTTTTACTCCCCATTTCTTTCACCTCGACATGTTCCTATGCTGCATTTAGTGTCTGAAGCATTGGCCGGCATGTTGTGGCCCTTGCTTGCCCTTACTGACATGCACATGCTAATAAAGTCTACACAACTTCATTTAGTGTTCAACTGTGATGAGTGTTGATTAGAATGACTAATCGTGTGCCTCAATGAGCATTGTCCGTACACAGGGAGGGACTGACTGATGCATTTCACTTGGGGGGTCGGGGGGGAGTCCCTATTGACAGCTCCACCTCTGTGAGCCAGACATTGTGATTGGGATAGTTGCTGGTAGACCTGTGCTCTTACGTGTCCAGCAATGTGAGTATGGTGTCCAACTTCTTGCCATGTGGATCAATGTGATCCATCAAAACAGGTTATGACAACACAGTTGAGTGTGAGTAGGTCTGCGAAGAAATTTTCTGTTGTCACATGTGATGGGGACACTACTTTAGGGCTACTACTGAATTTCACAATTTTACACACAGCCCTATTCAATACATGGACAGATATTGGAGCTGGAGAAGTACATGGCCATGCCAACCCCACATTACATAGTGCCCTGTGGAAGGCCATGATGCAGAGGGCTGACCCAGGCAGGGACAGGCCATGTGGCAGGGATCAATCAATCAATCAATCAGAGCATTTGTAGAGCGCGCTACATACCCGTGAGGGTCTCAAGGCGCTGGGGGGGGGGGGAGGGGCTGCCGTTGATCGAAGAGCCAGGTCTTGAGAAGTCTTCTGAAGGCCAGAAGGTCCTGGGTCTGTCGTGGGCTGGTAGGGAAAGCGTTCCAGGTCTTGGAGGCGATGAATGCTACAACCTCCTTTCTCACACAGTCATTACCATCCACATCTTACTCCTCTGATATGTCTTCTGTGTTCGGTGTGTCAGGAGTGTGTGGTGGTGTTATGGCTGCATCACTGTGTGCCACTAACACATCAGGGGGCAGAGGTGGTAGGGCTGCATCACTGTGTGCCAATGACACATCAGGGGGTGGAGATCTGTGTGTCGAAGTTCCTGCAGCAGTCATCTGGGACAGGCACTGTGGCAGCAATGGCAAGATGAGGATCTGCAGGGCATGGAAGATACAAGCTACATCTCGCTGCTGCTCAGCAGTGGCAGCCATCCTTCCATCCTGCATGCACTCCATGTTCTCCATTGTCCTCCGCAGCTGTGCCGACTCTGTGCTATCATCGTTGGAGCCTGTCTGACTAGACATTTCTTGTATCCGAGTAATGGCTCTAGCGAAGTGGGTGTCCGTTAGGGACTGTAAGTGGTCCCTGATGGGACTTATACACCCACGTGTGGCATCTAGTTTGGCTGTCATGAGGTTGATACCCACCCGCACCTGTTCAGTCAGCTCCTTCTGGCAGTTTAACACACGGCGTTGGAATGCCATGTGTCTTTCCATGAGGTAGTGTGAGCCAGCCGTGGTGGTGGGTGCTTCCTGCTGTGTGGTCTGTGCAGGTGGTTGGGTCACCTCGATGCAACTGGGCTGCCCTGCTCCTGTAGGTGGGGTGTAGATGCTATCCACCAGCCGTTGGAGGGTGTTGGAGCAGATAGCCAGGGGGTCCTCTTCATCATCACTGCAGAGATGTCTGGTCTGCTTTGCAGGAGGTGATGATTGTCCCTCTGCAATGTAAATAGGTGATGCAGGTTAACAGTGTGTTCCATGTATGTTGACGCATTGTACATGTTTCCAGACAGACAGCATGATAATGTACATTGTGACTGTTTTGGAGGAGCTGGCTATTTGAGGGGAGACAGTGGACATTTCGACTACATGACGGTTGTGAGGTTGTAACCGTACATTATCACCTCACAATTTCCTCCTATGCCAGATGTGATTGGCCAGTTTCTAGGCACAAGCGGCACCATTTGTGTCTTCTGTCTTGTAGTGAAAGTGTTGCACTTTGTACCACATTGTCGTCAACGTTGATGTGCTGTGATTGCTGTGTATGTGTGCTGCATTGTGGGAGAGTCACCCCTGCAGCTCTGATCTAGCGGCCCCTTATCCCTTTGAGGCGGTGTGCCTTTGACTTGTGTGCTTTTACAGTGCTGAGATGTTGGCGACTTGGGTCATTTGTGCTCTTGGATGGTTTTTGTACTCTTGTGCATTGTTTGTCTGCAGATGTGTTGTTGACATCAGGGGTTGATTGTGCACGTGGATGTGTCAGAGTGTGACCTGCTACTTTGAGGATGGGATCCTCACTGGGCCACCTCAGTGTCCTGTCGTGCACCATGTCATGTATTTTGACTTCAACCATGCTATCGGTCATGCAGAGTCACTTGCATTGTCAGTGTGGCTCACAGAGCCGCTGCTTTGCTGGATTCAGCACATGTGCATTGGTAGGTTGTGGGATTGGTAATAGGGAGGGTGCCCCTTTGTGCACATAGTGGACGGGGGCCTACTTGGTGTTTCTATGTGTTCTGCAGTGTACCAAGGGTATCAGAGACATGTTCCACAATCATTGTGGGTGTGCAGTGTGCTAAAACATAATTGTGCATGTGTGCCATTGTGCCCATCTCCCCGTCCCCCTAGTCCCTGGTCGTTACACACCCTGTTGCTGTTGGGTCAGGTCATAACGAGCTGTGTCTGGACTCCCAACTCCTTGCACTGTCTCCACACTGCTGACTGTGGCCACCATTTCCTCCAGCTCATCCAGTTCCTCTGGCTGGGAGAAACTCCAGTAACCAGACGGATTTTCCATGGAGAAGGGGGCATAGCCAGGAGAGCTGCAGAGATGACGAAAAGCGGGACCTCAGGAAACAGGAAGAGCTGTCAGATGAGGATTGCCATCAGGAGAAGATCGCTGCTCTGCCTGAGAACAGGCGAGTGTCCTGGTGAGCTGAGGCAAAGTGCATAGTGCTCCTCCTGGCTTCCCTTTATAGTCAAGCTCCTAACTGTGCTACAAGCACACATGGACTGGCTGTGCGGGAGTAGACGTGGGGGCATGCTGGTGACTAACGTGAAGCAGTTCTGGCACATTACCAGCACCAGCTTTAAAAGCGGCACTAACTGAAAGCATGCGGTGCACAGAGCAGTTTGTACAGGTGGAGAAGAGCATGCTGTGGCAAAGAAACATGCACCAATAAAAAAAAGACAAACGTGTCGTACTACACCAATGCTAGTTGCATATCTCATAAAACAGTATGAAACCTACCACAACCACCAGAGATGCATAAACACCACAAATCCTTTTACGAGCCTCCGGGTGAGGTACAGCAATGCAGAGCACAGTGATTCTATGACATATAAACATCAGTAGATTACCATACCAGTGAGAGACCCATGTGCTAATAACGGCCGCTTGTTCTTGGGCCAATCAGACTCTACAATTAATTTGTTAAATTGTACAAGGTAGGCAATTAGTTCTTTACTTCCCTGTTTCAACTCAAGCAACTCATTATCTGTGGCCTGTAAAAGTCTTCTTCTATTGAAGATTTGCAGAAAGTCTCTCTTGAATTCTTCAAAGGTGTACAGGATTGAAGAGACTTTAGACACCCATGGTAAAGACTACGCAGCTGCATCATGGCTCAGATAAGACAATACAACGGAGACTTGGGAATGTACATAAGGGAAAATCGCTGGTCGGCACATAAAATGAAGAGAGCACTGGGTCAAAAATATTTGGGCCTTCGGTGGATCACACTGAAAAGCTCAGGGGGAGCTTATGGAATGACTTGAGATAAAGAGTGTATGGCTTGTGCTGTGTTCTTAGGATTGTGTGTTGGGGTTGCATCTGAACCCTGAGCTTCTGAAGACACAGCTTAGAAACTTGATTGAGAAAAATACCCTTCCATTTTGTTTGCTAATTCTGTAGTCTCCCTTCTAGAGGTCACTAAATCTAATCTCAGACTCTAATTTCCCTCCCTGACAGCCATTAGTTCCTTTTGAATGACTTCTAAGATTCCTCCTAGATTTTTTTAATCAAACCCTTCAGCCATTTTGCTCAGGTGAGTTTTTAGATACCCCTCCTGAACAAATTACTTGGAAGGGTTCGTACAATGTAAGAAGAAAGCAACAAGAAACATTTACATATTCCCTGCCCATACTTGCAATAAATATCTCTCTATATTTTCTATTATATCTTAGAACATACCCCTTGTTTTGACTGGCTTTAGCTTCTCTTCTATTTTTTATGTAGGTATTCTATTCCTCAAAAGAACAGAAATAGATGAAGGAGATATTCCTAATAAATAAATTATGTAACAACTATTTCTACATACCCTAAAATGTACCATTCCTGTGATAAATGTATATTTGATTGTTTCTATGTACACTGAAAAATCCTGCTACTCTGTCCCAAGTCTTTTATTACAACATTAACAGCCTTTGTCTTTTTCTCTCTTTAGAGTACTTGCGTGACTGGAACAGTTGAAGTTGATGAACAAGTTCTCCTTGCTATCGGAATTGGTAAGTATTCTTCTGTCTATGTTTGGTTGAATTTAGATACTACTTCTGACAGGAAACAACCTCTGACTTAGACTGGAGCACAAAAAAAGGAACATTGAGTGCTAAAACTCCTGTGGAAGAACACTTGACAGCCAATACTAGACGTTCCTAACACTATCCATCGAGCATGCGCGATGAGGAGCTCTCACTAAACACTAATCTGCTAACAACTGAGACGAATCCAAGGAAAAGCCAATACTCTGATGAAGAACTTCAGGGGAGTGCGCTGTTAAGGCGGTTGCATGTGCGCTTCACACTGTTCATTGCTTTCGAGTGCCTGATTGGGGGAACAACTATAGCACTAATCTTGAAATCCAAAATTGCAGTCATCTTAAGGAATTGTCTTCTCAAAAAAGATTTTCAAGATGAATTCCTGCATTTGTCTTCGATTTGATTAGCCTGTTAACCTCAAATTTTGTCTTTCATAACCACCACACTTGCTTGTTGGTGTTCCTTGTTTGGATAAATACTGTGATTCCTGACAGCGCTCGAACCAATGATTTTTCACCCATTGATCCACTCTAGACCAGAGTTCGCCAAAGTCGGTCCTGGAGGGCCCGATCAATGCCAATTTTTTAGTAAATTCATATTTAGATAAATGTAGGTATCTTAAACATCTACCATTAATCCAGCCCTCCAGGAACGACTTAGGAGAAGCCAGCTCTAGACAGTGGCCCTCCTAATGCAAATCAGTGTTGACCCTCTAACTCATTGAAAATGTCATCATAAGCCTTGGTTTCTTACCTCTCCACCCTATAGCCCACTGTTGTTTTATTTGGGAGGTTTAAGGGTCTCACCACCCGAATCTCAGAGATCAAGGAACACCCATGTGTGGCCTTAAAAAACGATCAGAAATGGATGAAAATGTAACAATTAGAGGTTTTGTAAAACAAAAAACTGATTATGTTTCATCAAAAATTCTTTACAAAAAGATAGCAGGTCTAATGAAATTGATCAGTGACATTTCCATTATTTCTAAACCTTATGCCACTGCAATTTATTTATTCACTTGCCTGGGTAACAAGCAGCTATATTGTTGAATGGGATAGAGGTTCCTGTTACTGCGATTAATGAGGTATGATTGTGTCCCTTCCTTTTTATGGATTGGCTTGACAGCGCACCTGCCTATCTGACTTATTAAGTCCAAATCTTCTAAAATATAAATCAAGTGGGCTTTTGCTTTACCCAAGCAAATATTTGGTATTCACCTCAAGCTATTTAATGGTTGGTGTCGCAAAAATGGCAGCATTTTAGAAGAGGAAAGAGGGAGATATCATAAAAAAATAATTGGAAGAATGTATTCCTCCTATTGACTTCTATTGAAGCAGAGGCAATTTTAAGTGGGAGACAGCTAAAATAAAGACATTTTGGCTTCAAAAATCGGGAGTCAACCATCTTAATCGGGTGTGTTGGCATGTAAGGTGTTGTTCTGCCTTCTTTGAAATGCTCAGACTATTTTACATTGGGAACGTCCTCTGAAAAGAGGCACATTACATTCTTTATCTTATATTTGCTCTGCACACAGAAAGCAATTGAATTATTTTGTTTTCTTTCCCTGCTGCAGGCTTTTTTTTAATAAAGTTTCAGTGATCACGCAAAAAGCAAGCCAGACCTATTGGCTTAGCAAATGGATGTGTTGCAGTGTTTTGTGCCCTTTTCTACCATCGGGTTATTAAAGACACTCTTGGCCCTCCGATGGACCTTGCTTCGTGCCGAAAGGGGTCGGACAAGAAGGGTTTCAACCAGCCATCCAACGAAGAGCAGGAATTGGATAGCTGCTCTACAAACTGATAATCAAATTCATTTATATGATTGTCAAAACTACGCTGTACAAATATAGTAATTTAGTTGGGCTCATATCGTTCTAAACAGTACTTCAGTTAAAGCTACAGAGAACAACAACATCAGTACTCAATATCCAGATATCTCTCTAGTTTGATCCCTTTCAGTCATTAATAAATCAATTGAAATGCTCACTCAAATGAAAATAAAGTATGGTGAGACAGAGACAGTTTGGTTCACTTAGTTTCTTTATCAAAATTTAGGAGGTAAGTACATTACTTAGGCTTGATTCAAAAGTAAAGAATAATCAGGTTAAATCAGGTTTGCCATAAAATGACCATAGCTCTGAAAAGTTCAGGAAGGGACCTGAGCTAAGCCAGTTCAAAGCAGTCTCCCATGAGGTAAGAGACCACCAAGGCGCACACATCGTATGCGCCAGTCCGGAATCTGAAAAGGCAAGTCTGGATCCATGAAATAGATCAGCAAGGAAGTCTGCAAGAATGAAAGTTCTCCTGAGAAAGGCAGTGAGAGCTTCTTCTTGTTTCTGTCAAATCAATGTATATTATGATTCGCAAGTTCCAGGGTGACACCTCCTTGGTCACCTTACTTGGTCAGACTACTCTGTCCATTGGTCAGTGCGTATAGGGTGATTGTCATGAGACATAAAGAAGTCATATTTCGTAGGAATATAGGCGGTGCAGAATACGGAAACTGTCAGGCCAATACATAGATGTATACTCTTAAACAAAGATCCTTCATCAAAGGCACGTGAGCGAATTTGAA
Organism: Lissotriton helveticus; assembly: GCF_964261635.1. Taxonomy (NCBI): domain Eukaryota; kingdom Metazoa; phylum Chordata; class Amphibia; order Caudata; family Salamandridae; genus Lissotriton; species Lissotriton helveticus. The sequence goes on from NC_136072.1 coordinate 529,102,360, forward strand.
AAGACAGTTTCTCAGGCAGACATTCCCAAAGTAACAGAAATTCTATAAAATAGTCCTTCATGTTAGTAGAAACTCTTGAAGTAAAAAATAGGGGCTATTACAATGCATTAGGAAATAGGGAGCCGTTCCTAATGCATTGTAATCAGACAGTCAGATTCCTTTCCGACCGAACCATTAGGAAGGTGTCGGTCGGAAAAGAATCCGACCTGTCATTCCGACTGGCTTCCGATGGGCTCAGAGAGCCCGTCCACCAGTTGGAATGATTTCAGTAATCCCAAGAGTGGCTCTTTTCGCCCGAGGGATTACAATGTTGCGCTATGACTGCCTTTCTGTGCCGGCCTTGCCGACACAGAAAGGATGTCAGAAGTTGACTTTGAGGGCCCCCACCAGGGCCCCCATGGGTGCACGGCCTCCAGGGTTCAACTGCACCTCTACATTTTACAATGAGAGCATGCATTCCAGTCGAAAAGCATGCTCCCATTGTAAGGAATAGGAGTAGGAATAGAAACAGTGTTCGGTTGCATCCTAATTGATTGGTCTGGACTGCTGACAGGAGGTCAGTTGGTCCCAGTACCGAAACAATGTCGGGCGGACTTAAGTTCGCCCAACATCATAATTGAGCCCATAGTTTTAATTCACTTTGTAATTTTAAGAAACTTTCTCACGAGATCGAAGTCTAGCAACAAGGAAAAATGTGTGCTAGCAGGTCGGTCTGCATTGAATTTAGACTAATAGAAGCAAGAATATACAGTATTGAAATATACATTATGATTAAGAAATATAACATTCAGATATTGTTATCAGCTTATTTGCACTTGGGAAGCTAGTTAATTTCAATGTAAATAGCATGTGTAACTATAGCGTATTTACTGCATTTTCAAAGTACCAACGTACACATGTATTTCAAATTCCCAATAACTAGTATAGTTTTAGGTGACTTACATTAGTACATATATGAAGATCATTTTGAAAGATTTCAGCTCCTTTGAGTTAACTAGGAATGTGCAGCACCATTTTCTCTTTTCTCTCTTGGTACACAATTTAACATGAGCAAAGATGGAATTTTAAAATGAAACTCTCGATTGGTACTTAAAATGTAATCTAGACTACATTAGTTGTCATTAATCCTTCACATACATCTTACTTTAACAAAGATAGTTGATAAAATCTCTATAACACATGTCATCACTTTCACATTTCTATTATGCATTAAAAGAATACACCAGTTCAATTTTGTAAGACAGGAACCTTTGTAATTAAAATGAATACCTCTGTCTATTCTACACTCTCCTGCATGCTTTTACAATGCAGTAACTAATATTTCTCGAGATTTTCTCAGGTTTTTCTCGCATTTGTGTATCTTGTGCACATCTATCATAAATTCAATAAAAGGTGTCAAAATTGGTTTATTTGTCATTTATAAGTTTTCCTACTGTATCAGTTCCCCCTTTGATAAAGAATCACGCCATCACACCATTATCTTATCTGATGTCACATCTACAGTACAGTTGTTCTCATGATCTTCAATCTAGACTGCTCTAGAGCCTTTATTTCACCATAGTATCCACTTTTCTGACTTCCAATGCTATCTCAGACCTTTTCCCCTTCACCCTCCTTGTTTCTTTCCTTGTTTTCACTCATCTAAAGACCTTGTCTGCAACAGTCAAAATCAGTCAAGATGGGTTTTAAGGTCAATCCACTTCCCAAATTTGCAAACCATCTACCTATAGAGTGATAAATCCCTTCTTAATTGATTCTCAACCACCATCAGTTAAAAAAACAAAACATTTTATTGACTTTTGGGTATAAAAGGCAGAATGTCTGAGTGACATGAAACATACACAACATTGGTAAGATATATCCGATAAAATCATTAGTCCCGGTAGCTCCATGAGCAGTCTGGGTTAAAACATCATACCTTAACTCTGGTATTAACCTATCACTAGCAATGCCTCATCATAATACATTACAGTCTTGGTCTCGCACCACACTTAATATGCAATTTCCTAAAGCTTTTACAATTATTGCACATCTGTAATTACCTTGTTATCTAATTGGCTATCTGCTGTATTATATGCCTTCATGGACCATCAGTTTTTAACTCATTCAGGTCCCTTTTCCAGGTGGGCAAAGTTCTTAATATATCTTTCAAAACTGTGCTCTTGTCTGGAATGTAAGTGTAACAATGTTGCACCTTTAAAATCCAGCAGACTTCACCTTCCTTTGCATGAAGAACACCTAAAGGAAGTCAGTTCCGAAGAACCATAGATCTCATAGCAATAATTTCAGTTTAGATTGTCAAGAATCCACCAGCAGTGTCAGTAGACAATTTGACTACTACAGTAGAAAGTGTTCAGATTTTGTGAGAATTCAATATTGCCCCAATAGATGGTATTAGGGCTCCAAAATTATCTCCCACTAGCTTTCCTGCACGTGCATATCTTTTAAGTCTTTTGTGAGAGATTTTGTTGGTTTCATCATACTGATCCACATGATGTATCTTCAGACAGGATCCATACCATTTTTAGGTATCCTGTACAGGAATTCTTTCCTGGGACATATTAGACTCCAGGAAATACAGGATCTACACCTACCAAAAACAGCCCCTTGTTTCCCATAACTTGAAATGTGTGGTCAAATTCGCTGGAACCAGCAAAGTTTACATTAGCTTCAGTTTTATAGAAAGCGTTCCTCTATATTGACAATCTAAAGCTCTAGCAAATTGATTTCCTGCCATCTTGAATTCTGATTAATTGCCTAAGGTGGTACTGTTGTATGATTTGGATTTTTAGCCACAATGTCTCTGCGTCTATCTTCTATTGATTCTACTGATTATTTTTCTACCTTGTGTAAGTTGCATGTTGAATTGTGTCAATGTGCATACGCAGTATCTAAGCTTTGAGAAGGCCTAAAGAATTCCCCCATTATTTAAGCTGTGTTAGCATCTGGCAAAGAATTCAAATATTTCCTCATAGGTACTTCCGAAAATATTAAGTCATAGTTAGAATAATAATACTGGAATTGTCATTTGCCATAAAACAAGCTGGTTAATCCACTGGAAGAAATTCCATATGTTACAGGCAGGTGATGATAGGTCACCCCCTCAGAGACTGAAGAAAGCATTTGCAAGCAAACATAGCAATCTAGAGCATCCATTGTCTCGACATATTTATACAATAGTTTGGTATATACATTCACTGAGAAATCACCAGTAGACTGATCTCCATGTGGTACCTTGTCAGTAACATGCTTAGTCCATTATGATTTGCTAAAGAAGTCTTAGGCACCGAAGTAGGCTTAACCGTTGCTATATAAACATGATGAGGCAAATTTAGAATTATAAGAAATACAACAAGGGTTATTGAAAATATAGCAAGTATACAGGCACATATGCATTTATGTTTGAGTGATACCGTATTTGGATCCATTAATTCTTTAGAATCAGACCTAACAACTGTTATTAAATAAAGATAAGATGTTAGAAGTGATTGCAGAACGAGTAAAATTCAAAAGTAAATGTACTCACATCCTTGTAAATCAAGTCTCTGTGCAGATGCACAATTCTTTATTTCAGTAAAATTCTTCAACTCAAATTGACTCAATCCTTCAGATTTGAATAGATTGCAAAGTTCAACTGGAACACAATACTACTTCAAGGTGGCTCATGCAAACTCGGATTCTTGTAACAAAAAGTGTATTTTTCCCAATCATTTAGTGCCAAATAAGTCCATTCAGGCCTAGCGTATGTTTGACTTGGTACCTTTGCTCTTTTGGACCTTCCAATTGACTGTCCTTCCCCATCAGTGACACTCTGTTCAGAAATAAATCAGGAAGCTGAAAACAGTAACATTTAACAAAAACTTTCTCAACAAAGCATCAAATCAAAATCACAACATATATGTAACTTTTGAAAAAAATATAAAAATGTTAACATGTAAAAAATGTATATAACATATTTTTAACTATTTCTACATATATATTCAATTACAGTACAAATAAGAAATATATATATAAGAAGTGGTAACCACAATAAATAAATCAGCCACTCCTGATAACACCGTGGTGAATCTGTCGAATATTGTACTCACTAAGGCCTGAAATACAACTGCTATCTTTGGGACTATCTTTCTGCCCTCATAACCCATTTAAATATGTTCAATCTCGTATTGATGTTTTCAAGTTCATTCGTAAATTGAAACTCAAGAAACATTTCAAATTGAACAAAGCCCACAAAACATCATCTAACATCATGAATACCCACCCACCAGCAACAAGTTTTCTAGTTTCTGACACAAGCATTTTTCGAACTATGCATTAATTGACCCATGATTATTTAGAAGCTACTGGTTCCACTCAGGATGATCTACAAGAAATAGGCATTAGAACTAATCTTCCATAAAGCAGCCCTTTTTGATCACCTTCCACCTTTATCCCCCTTATGCCAAAAGACGCAATAGACACATTTAGTAATTGTGTTATTTAAGATCTCAAGACCCTCAACTGCAAAACTTTGCATAAACAAAAACAACGCAGATAAATGGAGATACATTACTCCAAGCTTATGCACAAGTTGAAAGATAATCCTAATGTGATCATTAACAAAGCTGACAAAGGGGGAAACATCGTGATTTGGCCCAGAACTCTCAACATGGAATAAGCTGATCGTCATCTTAGTGACACCACATGCTATAGAAAAGCCACATTTAGTGATATAAGACATATTAAGGAAACAGTTGTGAAGAAATTGGGCCAATGGAAAAGGGATGGATTATTGAGTAAATATGAATATAATTTCCTTAGAAATGAATTTCCGATCACTCCTACTCTATACTTCATCCCGAAGATACACAAGAAAGTAACGCCCATACCAGGACGACCCATAATATCCGCACAAACCAGTCTCCTAGAATCAGTATCAAAGTATGTGGATTACTTTCTCCTTGAATTTGTGGAAGATCTTCCTTCCTATGTTAAGGATACGGGGCATTTTCTGTCTAAGCTACAAACCATAGTCTGGCAAGAGGATTATGTATTGATTGTAATGGACATATGTGCATTGTACACTTGAATTCATCATACGGAGGACCTAAAAGTAGTTAAGTACTTTAGACAAACGCAGTATCAACTTCCGCCAACATAATGAAATGATTTTAAACATGATCGAGTTGTGCTTATTGAACAATTATTTCATGTTCAATAGGGAGATTTTAAGCATAGACAATTCCCAACAGGTATCAATAGGAAGACAATTCAACGGGTGTATGCAATATGCATTACAAAAAAAGGAAAAAAGGAGTCACTGTAAATTTGAGAACAAACGGGTATTATTCACCATTTAGAAAGCAAGGCAGGTCTTATGCAAGATCATACAGTTAAACAGCACTGTATACAGTAAATGGGGTGACAACCCGGTGGCACTTGGTGCAAGTGATATATACATGAATATATACAGTGAATAGTGATGGTGGTGCAAGTGCAGGGGTGAAAACAGCGTGGTCGGCGCGAAGTGACAGTGAAAATAACAGAGTAATGGCTCCAGAGATTTAAGTAATAATCACTTAAAACAAGATTCAATTTTAGGAGTACAAAACACGTAGGGCGCCATAAAATTAGGCTGTGTGGTCGACGGCGTTTCGATCCTCATCAAATCGGGATCATCATCAGGACGGGGTTGTCGGGGAAAACAGTGAAGTCCGCTACTGTCAAAGTCGTGCGGTCGGAAGGGCTGGATACATTTCGTTCCTGCCAATGCGCTTAACCAGGCAGATTGACCACCACGTCAACGCCCATAGAGACTCAATTGAGGGACAACAGCGTATTCAACAACTACAGATGCAGATCACCCCCGCCGACTCATACATCCCCTACCCTTCATTCAGCTCTGGACCCACGTATCCAGCCCTTCCGACCGCACGACTTTGACAGTAGCGGACTTCACTGTTTTCCCCGACAACCCCGTCCTGATGATGATCCCGATTTGATGAGGATCGAAACGCCGTCGACCACACAGCCTAATTTTATGGCGCCCTACGTGTTTTGTACTCCTAAAATTGAATCTTGTTTTAAGTGATTATTACTTAAATCTCTGGAGCCATTACTCTGTTATTTTCACTGTCACTTCGCGCCGACCACGCTGTTTTCACCCCTGCACTTGCACCACCATCACTATTCACTGTATATATTCATGTATATATCACTTGCACCAAGTGCCACCGGGTTGTCACCCCATTTACTGTATACAGTGCTGTTTAACTGTATGATCTTGCATAAGACCTGCCTTGCTTTCTAAATGGTGAATAATACCCGTTTGTTCTCAAATTTACAGTGACTCCTTTTTTCCTTTTTTTGTAATGCATATTGCATACACCCGTTGAATTGTCTTCCTATTGATACCTGTTGGGAATTGTCTATGCTTACAGTCTACACCCATCCCAACTTGGTCTATGGGTTCCCTCCTGTTTATCTTATACAATAGGGAGATTTATCAGCAGCTCCTTGGGGTGGCAATGGGGGCATGTTTCTTCCCCAGCTATGCATGTCTCCAAGTTGGTTGGTGGGATGAGCATGTCCTCAAAGGCACCCCCAGGGAGCTGTATGATGCCCATGTGTTGGAATTTTGGCATTTTATTGATGATGTGTGTATAATTTGGAAGGGAACTGTTGAATCAGCTAAAAGGTTTGTGGATTGATATTAGCAAACTAGGGGGTCCATTAGGATGGCGGATGGATCGCCTCCGCCATCCTTGCCCGTCCGCCACCTTTCTTTCCCCTCGCCATATTACAATGGCGGGGGAGACTGTGGTGGAGGGAAAGACCTTCCGTCGCTTTTCCACAGCGGTCACCTTGCCACCGCGACGGAAAAGGCCTGATATGGTGGCGGTGTCTATCAGACACCGCCAGCCATATTAGAATGGCCTGGGAGGAATGCCTTACGAGGCATACGGTTCCTGCTTTGGGGGCCCATTGCGGGCCCCCAGGGTGAAGGTGGGGGTGGGGGGTGCGCATGGGGGGTACATATGGTACCCCCCTGCGTTTCACAGCACAACATGGCAGGCACCGCGCGGTGCCTATCATGTTGTGCTGTGAAACGCACAACAAGCATTTTTCACATTGCGGTGGCTGGTTACTTTAAGCACCGTCCGCCGCAATGTTAAAAATGCGGAATGCACCCGCCACTGTGGCGGGTGCATCCTAATTGGGGACACGGTTCCTCTGCCCTTGTGGCGGACGGTACCGGCCCCCGACAGGATGGCGGAGAGACTTTGTCCGTCCGCCATCCTAATGGACCCCTATGTGTTTAATTTTTAGATGTGGAAGTATTTGTGGACCATAACACATTACAAACTAGACTCCATGGAAAGACCATAGCTGGTAATGCGATACTGCATGCCGGTAGTTTCCACCCTAGTCACCTGATTAAAAGTATTCCGTACGGGGAATTTTTAGGAATGTGAAGAATCTTCAGTTCTGAGAGTGATCTTATTGAATGTCAGACTCAAGCACTTAACAGGTTTATTGCTCAAGGGTATAACCCCAGTGAGTTAGAAACAGCTAAATTGTGAGCCAACAGTAAAACTAGAGAGCAGTGTCTAGGTTCCATCAACAAGGAAAGAGATAAGGGGATAAGTAGATACAGTAATGACCCTTCTCAGTGTATGTATCCAGTTAGACTCATAATGACGTATAGCTGTCAAGAGAAACAGTTTAGACGCATTGTGAATAAACACTGGCCCATACTTAAAACTAACATCACGTTGTCACAAATACTACCTAATCATCCTCACATCACCTTCAGACGGGCTCTGTCTATGAGGGATGTCCTGGTTAAATCTAGTCCGGAGGTAGGAGCCTCTAGTCATTGGCTTTCTGAGAGAACAGAGTTCCACAAGTGCAGTTCTTGTCGGGCATGTAAAATTGGCACTAACAAAACCGAATATCACAATGCCTTTGATCCAACTCCAATTAAAATCAGGGGGTTGTTCACATGTCGCACGGAGTTTGCGGTATACGCACTGGAATTTACTTGCAATTTGAAGTATATTGGTATCACTAAGCTACAAGTATTTAATCATATACTGCAGCACCTACATGCAATCGTAAACTCAGATCAAAGTTATCCTGTCACTCGTCATTTTAAACTGGTACATAAAAATGACTTGAAAGATTTGAGCTACTATGTCATAGATTCAGTGACCAATGATCTAAGAAGTGGAAATAGGGAGAAGAAACTGCGCCAATTGGAGTCCCAATACATTTTATTACTTGATACTAAGATTCCAAATGTTCTAAACACAGGAGAAGACCTTCACAATTTTTTATAAACACACTAAGGGATCAATGTATTGTTTCTGTCTGCCTGTAACATGTGAATTCTATGTGGGTTTTTTGAAGATAGTTTTTAGCCTGGTTTTAGGACTGGTTTTAGCTTTATTTTTACCTGGTTTTTACCTATGGTTTGCCTTGGTGTTTTGGCGGGGATTTTAACCGGTTTTCTATGGCAGGTTTTAAGCTGTTTTTACATTATCCACATTTATTTAATGTTTAATGTTCTAAAAGGTACCTGTGTAATATTTCTGCTTGCCTGTACTGTATAGGTAATTTATGGAATTTTCTTGGGGATAGTTGTGACCTGTTTTTGAAAATGGTTTTTAAACTTGTTTTACTTTGTTTTAACTTGATGTTGGCGGGGTTTTTGGCCGGTTTTATATGTTAGGTTTCAAGCTGTCTCCATCTCTCTATATTTATCTACTTTTTACTGATTCTTCTAATAATGATCTGTTATTTATTCCCTTATGTAATTCTAAAGTCTTTTTAGGTACATCATACACATGGAATATATTTATTTACTAGCACCTGAATCTTTTTTATAAAGCAAATATCCTGATGGATTTATCCATGTATTAGAATATAGTTAGATACTATGTCGACTTCATCTATGTCTTTATGCACTTGCACTTTATTTGAAAGCAATCAGTTGCATCAGCCTTATACCTCCCTAACTATTTTTTATCTGGTGACAAATATGCTGTTAATATCAGTCACGATAAGATGGTATTGTATAGTTTTTTGCACTTGCACTTTATGCACTTGTTTCTTATTGCACCTCTACATGGTTTAATTTTATTGTTAGTATTAGTCACTACGTTGTAAGGTCACTAGTTATGTATATGAACCATTTGGTTGGTGAGACATCTATAATAATAATATGTATGTCGGCATTTCAATTCATTTTGACCTTTCAATCGTAAATTAATGCACAAGCCTGTCTCTTTTAGATATTAATTCGGAAATGTATACATGGGTTGGCCAATATGTAGTAGACGAGATGTGTAGTATGTTTACTAGCTCTATCAAGTTCCATGAGGGGTGTAACCGGAACACCTATTGCATCACTATAAAATATCAGTTCATCTTTCAGTGTGTCATGTGATCAAGGCCGTGGAAACGCGGCCGAAACGCATCATGCTGAAACTGCAATAAAGCACTCACTTATAATTTACACATCCCCTAACCACATCAGTTGGAAATGTACAAAATATTACTCAAATGCTTGCTGTGGGAGGGCAACAACTAGAGAAACACCAGTTATAAGTGTTAAAGAACATACCCCCCTCCCCAAACGTCACTGAAATTAAAGTTATAATTGTTATAGAAAACATTAATGAAGCAAAGGCCAGCTCCTAGAAACCAACAACTAAATTTTTTAAAGATATGTTGCTCAATGCCCCAGAGCAGGTAATTGGTCAGTTACTTGCTATACCAACTTTAAAACACCCAGGGCCAGATTTACATGCCCCTTGCGTCACTTTTGTGCCATCATTGCATCACTTTTGTGACGCAGCGGCGGCGTAAAAGTTGCGGCCCATTTACAACGTGACACATCTAGGGAGATGCCTCACGTTGTAAAACCCTGCGTCAGGTATAATGTATGCAGGGTAGGCGTTCCCACGCAAGAAAGCCTTATAAAATTGACGCAGTGAAATCTACAATATTTCACTCCGTGACTTTTAGAAGGCCACTGAGTCAAAATCTTACGCCTGCTTGAAGCAGGCGTAAGGAGTGACGCAGTGTATTGGGAATAGGCCGCAACACGCATTGCTGGAGTTGCGTCTTGCATGCGACACGACTCCAGCAATGCGTGACTTTTACATCAACAGATGCGGCAGAATTTCTGACGCATCTGTCAATCCTTGTAAATACGGCGCATCCATGGTGATGCAAGGGTTTTTCATGGTGGCGCAGGGTAAGTGGCGCATCTCTACAGATGCGTCACTTTCTTGTAAATCTGCCCCCTAATTTCTAGAACAAAAAAGCCACCACTCAAACACCAACTGCCCAAAAAATATTCAGGGCCTAATTACAATGTCAGTCCGACATCATAGTGTCCACAATTATTATGTGACCTCTGTCTATATTTTCTATTAAGGCTTGTGCTATGGGTTGCAGCACCAGCCTCAATGGAAAAAAATACACTTTTAAAACACCCCTGCACTGTGGGGCAGGCACCACGTGGTGCCTGCCACAACATGCAGGGATGACCTCATAGTGGTGAACAGGGGCCCTGCAAGGGCCCCCAAGTTAAGGGAAACGGACATCATAATCATGACGGTGGTGCCTGAGCAGGCACCTCCGCCATTTGGGGATTGTCAGTCCTCCCAATGCTCCGACGGGCTCCTTGAGCTCATCAGAAGGGTTTACCTCTCACCGCTGGTATTGTAATATAGCGGTTAGAGGGAAACCATTGATGTTGGGCAGAAAGCCTCCGACTAGCTATCGGCTGGCTTTCTGCCTGACATCAGAATCGCGCCCTCAAAGAAGTAGAAATTCCACTTGAGCTCACATTAACATACAGAGTAAAAATTCCTTTTGCATGTCAATAAAAGTCATGAAAAACAAATGATCATCTTTGCTACCCTTACAACCCTCTTAAAACTGGGGCAATGCGAAACATGGATGAGGAATGAGACATTTAGAATATGTCCCATACAAATTTACTAACTCTATACCATCCATAGGAAATTTCACAATAGGAACATAGATTTAATCCATGCTTTATTGCCCAATGAACAAACTATCGTTACAGAACTCCTAACCCAAATGAAACAACAAACTAACAATTACTACCCACAAAAGACTATCATTGATTTTGAACAATGATTCAAGCCATTGTTAAACCTTTCCTCCACACAGGCACACAAGGCTGCTATTACCACTTTAACCATAGCATATGGCACCACCTACAAAAATCTACCTTAAGTGTATAATATGCAACACATTGCCATTTTGCCTATGAAATTAAAAAAAATAGCTCTACTCTAAATCCCCTCACTGAAGTAGCAAACCACTATCACCTATTAATAGAACGTGCTTCAACCAAGCAAACGAAAATAAACTAACTCCCCTACTGAATAATTTTGAAGATACATGGGTAGGGAGGGTTGTACGACGTTACAACGCATGGTTTTACCACGCATGCCTTTACATCGCAGTTTTTACAACGCATGCTGTTACAACGCATAGCGTTAAGGGGTGCTGGATAGTGAATAGTTTAATTTACTATTCCAACTCCAGTCCCTGTGGATAGTAGGGAAGGTGTTGGATAGTAAATTAAATCTATTCCCTATCCTAGAGCGCCCCCCAGCGCTATGCGTTGTAATGACATGCGTTGTAACAGTTGCGTCGTAAAGACACTGCGTGGTAAAAGTTGCGTTGTAAAGGATGTTTACCGTAGGGAGGCCACACAGATCTGAACACAGACACCAACCAAAATTTCACATTCCATGGTGGAATGTGTACGACAGTACCCAAGTCCAACAAGCCAAAACTAACAATGCAGTGAAAGGATAGCATAATGCCTTCCACAATAGGAAGAAGCCAACCCACCCTTCACAAACTACTGAAAGCCATACAGAAGAAACACTGGGCCTCATTATGATGTCGGCCGGACGAGCTCTTGACTGACATAGTAGCGAGATTGAAAACGACCGACAAGCAGGCGAAGGTCCCTCCTGACAAATTATGATGCGACCGCCGTGTAGGCTGTCAAAATCATTACTGTTTCTATTGAGGATTGGGCTGCGGCACGAAAAGGGAAGCAGCACAAGCCACAATGGAAAAAGGGATGTTTTCAAACATCCATGCCCCATGTGCCAGACACCGTGTAGTGACTGGCACATGGGCATGGATGTTTGGAGGGTCACCACAGGTGCCCCCCTGGGCCCATAGCTGTGGCCCACAGGGTCCTTCTAGGGGCCCCAAAGTCCTATTCCGGCTGCCTTTTCAACGCGGTTGGGCCACCATGAAAAGGAAGTCAGAATGGGCCATCATAATCCCTATGGCAGTGCCTCTGCAGCCATTGTCCCTATTGTAGGTAATACGATCTGAGAGATGTCCCGATGGGCTCCTTTGGTCCGTCAGAAGCTTTGATCGGTCTCTTCAACCGATGTGGTCCAACCGATCGCATCATAATGCAGTGGTCAGGCCATAGCCCCAAATGTTGTTCACAGACAGTCGGTGGTGGTCTGGCCAACATCATAATAGGGCCCAAAGTTGCCAGGAACTAGGGCCTGATTATGAGTCTGGCCATCAAAAGACCGCCAGACTTGTAGGGGCCCGTCTGCAGCATTATGAGTTCAAAAGTCGTTGTGGAGCTATGCCACAATATAACATGCTGAGAGGGACTGGCGCAGTCAGACTCAGCACATTAGGAATTCCGACACCACTAGCCATTTCATGGCAGGAGCCCCACCATGAAAAGGCTGGCAGTGGAGGAACAAAGGGCCCGATAAACTTGCCTTGGGGATACATTCAGGGTACAACATATGCCCCCCTGTCTGTATCCCCCAAAGATCCAGACCTGCATGGACATCACTGCCCATGCCGTGCTGGGACTTTTTTGTTGTTCCCATTGTGGTGACTATTTTCCATGCACTGCCATGGGAAAGAACTGTCCGCCATATACAAGTTCAACTTTTATTATGGTGGGTGGTCCTTGCGTGGCTTTGGCGCAGCTCTGTCGGCGGAGAGCTGAAGCAACTGCACCAAAGTTGTAATCAGACACTAAGACCAGACAAATCTATCACACAACTTGCCTTAAACTACCTAAACAAACAAGAAGAATGTATGAACGTTTACATTACAAAGTTGGGCCTACAAGGGAGGGGGGGCAGCACAGACCACAGACCAGCTTGCTGGTACGTAAAAGGTCGCTTTATTGGAAACAGGTGCACCTTACAAATAAATTCCCTTGGCCTGTGCCGAACAAAACTAAACATCGCTAAATAGGTTCTTCCTAACATACCCCCACCCCCTCCCCTAAACATGGATTCCCCTGCAACAATTAAAAACACAAACTTGCAATTCCCAACTTTCCTACCTACCTAACTAGATAACTTCTTGTATCTACCCCAACTGTAAACCAGACCTCATAAAATCCCCCCCAGTACTTAGGAAAAAACACTCGAAAGTCTTCATCGGCTTTCGACCCCCCCTAGGCATCCTGTCTCTTTGGATATCTGCGTACCCCTATGACCTTGTCCAAAATCGGCTTCAATTGTACAATGTACAGTTCCATCCCATACCGAGAGAGGTGGACCCCGTCCTCCATAAAAAAATACACTGCCCCACAGTGCAGTTCTGGATGTTCCATCCTACCCAAACCTTCATTCTCGCAGAAACTCTTCATCTCCCTGTTGCTCTTCCTGCGTGCCCTATCTATGGCCACCGGCCGCTCCGCACCCCTCCAAATCCGCCGAGGTATAAACTCTGACCATATAACATGGCAGCCTGCCCACTGGCCCCGTACCTCCAACAAATCCCTCTTCATCTGCTTCACCAGCACCAGGCCCTTGCACTGAACTAAATCGTTCTCCCACAGGTGGACGACTAACACATCCGGACATACTCCCCTCCTGACCACCTTATTCAACACTGACAACAATTCATGCCACCTTATGTCTCCCTTTCCCTGCCAATGACATGCAAACAACCCAGGATACAATCCAATTTAAACTCTGGTTCTTATCCCACTCTGCATGTTCCATCCATTCCCCGAATAAGTGTCCCATAATAAGAATGGCCAGGACAGCCTCTTCCGGACCTGCCACAGCACCCGCAAAGACACACATGTAAGCCACAGGAAAAAGCAATCAAGCCTGATCTTCCTTCCCGACCCCCCTCAACCTGATGTACGTCTTGTAGCAGTCTGACTTCCAGCGCCCCAAACACATGAGCTCCTCCAACCCTTTCTTGCTGCATCCATCGCCGCCCCTATGCGGAAAGAATGTGTCCCAAAAACCCTTGGGTCCTCACCCATGGCGCGTAGGGCATGCCACAGAACCCATAGCAGCTGAGCCACCGTCACCCTGCCCTTGCCCACCCGGCAAAAAACTTCCTCCCTCCCCGCCCGCCATGCAGTCGCCAGAAGTCCCCCCCACCCTACTGGGCACACCGCGCCCGTCTCCACTGGACCCATCACAACCCACTTCCCTGCCCCCCGTTAGTCGGTCTTAGAACGTTGTAACAGCACCGCCACCTCCCGAGCCTTCAGTTCCACTTCCCTCCAAAGGACCCCCGCCCCCCCCTTGGGCCCCACCAGCTCCGAAACTCGAAAAGCCCCAAAATACATCCACGACATGAGCGTGGAAAAAAGAATGGCCTCCTTCCGGGAGCGGCAAATTGTCGGCAAAAGCTGTATCAAGCCAACTAGCATACCTGCTATGATGGGCCATCGCTGACTAACCCTGGCACCCCTCTCCCGCACCCAACCTTCCAATAGATGCGCACTCAGTTCCCCTGCCGACGGCGAGTAACCCCACCACAACTTCTCCATGAAAGCGACAGCTGACAACTTGCCGGCAATCGTCACTTTCGACATCCCCCTGTCCTTCATCCGCAGCATGAACTGCACCACCTGTTCGCCCCGTAGCCAGCGATCATCTTGCCGCACTGCCCCACATTCCAAAAATTCCCTCCATGCTTGCTCGTACGCTCTCCAGGTAGAAACAGCCACCGACGCTCTTACCAGTTGTACGACCCGGTCTCTCCCACTGACCACTGCCCCAACGGCACCGGAGTCTTGCGTTCGACCTCCTCCGTGGCTAGCCCATGGAACCTCTGCCACTGTGAACGAGACAAAGCATCCACAATGTCATTGTCCACCCCTGGTACATGTCGGGCTTGAAACAAAATGTCATGTTCCAAACATCGCAGTACAAACACCCTCATCAACTTGAGCACCTGTGGGTCTCTAGCCGACTGTCTGTTAATGACCTGCACTACCGACATGTTGTCCACTTTGAAAAACACCCGTTTGTGCGCTCACACCGTCACCGCTACCACCAACGGGAAAAGCTCCGAAAATACAATGCTTCGCCCCCGCCCTGCCAATGCGGCGGCCATTCCTCCGTGCACCACCTCCCCTGCCAGTACAGACCAAAACCGTTTAACCCCGCCGCATCCGACGAGATGGTTACGTCCCATTCCCAGTCCTCGGGGGGCGCCATGGGCACCCCATTGAAGAGATCCAAGAAGGCCCGCCACATGCGCAGGTCCTCCTTCATCCCGCCGACAATCACATATGATGATGTGGCAATGTTAACCCAGACAGTGCCAAATCCAGCCGCCTGCAAACAGTCCGGCCCGCCTGCACGACGTGGCATGCAAAATTCGAATGCCCCAGAAGAACCTGTACTTCCCGCATCATCACCTTCTGTTTCCTCAACATGTTATCCACCAATGCCATCATATGCACCTTCTTGTCCTCTGGCAGGCGTGCTTCCATGGCCACAGAGTTGAGCTCTATTTCCAGAAATTACTGCACCGTACTGGGACCCTGCGTCTTCTCTGGCACCAAGGGCACACCCAGGTAGCCCATGAGTTCCATAAAACCGTCCAGATGCTGCTGGCAGTCTGCCGAAACAGGCCGTCCCACCAGGAAAAAGTCATCCAGGTAGTGCGTCACCGTCTCATTACCGGTGTGCCAGGAAAAAGTCCACTGCAAGAAGGTCCTAAAGCGCTCAAACAAGCCGCACAAGATCGAACACCCTATGGGCAAAGCTTTGTCCACGAATATGTCCCCCTCAAACTATATCCCCAGCAGCTGGTGATCCTCCGGATGCACCGGTAGCAGCCAAAGTGCCGACTTAATGTCACATTTCGCCATTAGGGGGCCCACCCCTACCGACGCCATTAGCCGCCACGCCACATCCACGGACAAGTAAGACACCGATGACAGCTCCGCCGATATATAGTCATTTACCGACATCCCTTCCAACCGTGACAGATGCTGGGATCAAGCGAAAATGCCCCGGCTCCTTCTTCAGCACCACGCCGATAGGGGAGATAATCCCGAAAGGGCCCGGCATCCTTCCCTCTCGTACTTCCTTGAACAACTTGTCCCGCACCACCACCTTGTGCCCATTGACCGACTTCACATTCTCGTCCCATCTGGCGATCCTCTGACCTTCGTACCCCAGTCGGAAACCCTCCCGGAACCCCCTCCGCAACACACCCGCGTCTTTAGTTCGTGGATTCTTGCTTAACGGGCGTATGAGCCTTTTCCCTGTGCCCCTGACCCCCCTTTTGCTCCCCTGCCTCCGGCCGGTGCCCCTGATGTCGTGGGCTGCTGAATCTGATTACCGCCCGACTCCCCAGCAGCGTACCACCAGGTGTCATTTCCCGCATTTCGAGCACTCATGCCGAAATCGACAGTACTGCCTGCCACATGCGTCCTTGTTGTAGTCCCAACATGCTCCCACCGCGGTGTTAGTGACACCCTCTCCCTGCCCCAGTACCCCATGGGTGGGGCTGTCCGGAAAGGGGCGAAGTGCTAGCGGCAGGCCACTGGCCGTGTAGGTTGTTTTACCAAACTTCGCCCCCCATGGTCTGTTGATACTGGTCCGAGTCAAGCTCCCCCCACTTCACCTCCGGGTCCGCCGCCAAGTGTGCTCGAAATTCCTCATCATGGTGTGACCACACGTAACCCCCATACGTGGCCTGCGCCCTCCGGATCACGTCCATATATTTAAAAAGCACGACCGCCCGCTCTGGGTACTTCACACGGTACACGCTGGTGAATATTAAAAACCCAGCAGACCAGTTTTCTATGTTCAGAGGAACCTTTGGCTGCTTAGCCAGCTCCAGTTCCTCCTCCTTCAACCCCTCCTTTGCCAACAACTCCCGATGCAAGAGCTTCAAAATATCCACATAGTCCCCTTTCCAAATCTTCTCCTTGGTGACCAGTGACAGGTGCGCCCCTAGGGGTTTTGTGATACCCATATAAGGTAGCTTGCGCACTGGGATATCGTGACTCTCCTTCCCTTTGGTACCCCCTTTGCTTCCCCGGTCCGGCTTAGCGTCCCTGGACCCGTCGATGCCCGCCGCGTCCGGGCCTACCATCGTGTCCCTCACGTACGTTCCTTTGTTGATGCGCACCCCTTCTTCCCCTCCTTTTGAATCAGTCCCCACTGACACCGTCCCCCATTGACCCCCGCCCTACCCGCTCCCCGCTCCGCACTCTTCCTTACCTGGCGTCAAGGCGGCATCCGCACTGGATCCCGCCTCCTAACCAGTGGAGCAGGGGGGCCACCACTCTCTACACTCTGCACCTCTTTTGTGCCTGCAAAACATTAGGAACAACATTACTCCACTCCCCCCGTCCCTACCCACCCCTGTCCCTCTCGAATTTCCCCTTCCTCCGTGCTGTCCTCCTCGTAATCCAGCTGGGACATCACCTCCTCCATATCTTGCCATTGGCCACCCTCCACAGGCCCCAGCCGGCTCAGTCCTGCCGTTTCCCTTACACATACGTAGCAGTTCCCCCAAATCCACACTCTCCCTTCTCCTCTCCTCACAATACTCTTCAGGGTCCCGATCAGTACTGGCGGACCTCCGCCCCCATCCCCCGGCGGCCGTCTCGACCCTTCGGGGTGGGGCTGGCGGGGGCCTCCCGCCCCACCTCCCGTATGACGCCATTGTCTGGTCCCTCGTGGGAGCGCGCGACTGCCCACATAAGGCAGAGCCGACCCATCCCCTCGGCGGATTGGAGCCGTATGCTGCTCTTCCGAGCACCCCACACATTCCTGTTGGGAAAAATAAGCCGAGTCCAGCATGCCGGGGTTAAAATGCCCCCCACTCCACCAGATGCACCCGCGTCCCCCCATGCTCCCCTGCATGGGGTATCCCGCCATGCCCCCAGCTCCCCTCCCATGCCCCGCCAGCCCCACCCCCCATCCCCCAGCCACCCCCTCCTCCTCCCACTCGCTCCACACCAGGGACTCCAACTCCCGATGCACAGAACCCTTCCCCCCTCCCATAACGTCCCACACCCCTTCTCCGCCCCACACACACCTCCTGTCTCCCCCACCCCCTCCCCTACTGGCCCCAACCACCCCAGCCCTCCTTCACTCCCCTGGGCCTAGGCATCCCATTGTGTGCCGGTCCGGTCCCTAAGGTCCGCCCCCCCATAGCCATCCCGCCCCCTTCTGCCCAGTCCCCCCCTACGCCCCTTGAGCAACACTCCCTGCTAGCTGCCTCCTGCCCCCACCCCCGTAGTCTGCGGCCTCTCCTTCCCCAGAGCTGTCAATCAATAGTGGCAATGTCCCCCCGTCATTCTCCTGTGTGGAGGCATCCCCCCACTTGGCCTCGCTCCCGTGCCTTGTCTCGCCCCTTCATGCCCCGCCCCTGCCTAAGAGCACTGCCCCTCCCCTCCCGCAACACTTCCCCCACTTGGGGCTCCATACGCGATGCCCCCCCCAGCCCCCTCCACAAACTGTAATTGTAGCCTCGGGGCTGCCGCTCCTGTCATGCGGCCACGCCTCGCACCATTCCCCACCCCCTGGCCGCAACCCCCTCCCTCCACCCCAGTTGCTGCCGCACACGCGGCGGCCCGGAAGCTAGCACCGCCGCCGCTGAGTCATTCGCCGCGCTCCGCGGCGGCCTCACCTTTACTCCGGTCTGCAGAATATCCATGCGGCCATCACCCTAGGGTCCTCCAGCCTCGCCATGCTGACGATTAGGCAGGAAAACAGGTACGCCGCTGCACACCGCACTACACGCCCAAAAGTCACCAGAGGCCCCAGGCAATAGAACAAACCCCAAAGCACAAGGCCCAACACAATACAAGCCCAAAGGCCCACGCAAAGCAAAAGCAAAAACCCCCAGGGAAACCACAACAGGCTGCTGGGTCACTACCACCAAAATGGTGGGTAGTCCCCCAAAATGGCTGGCTAAATATGTCCCCAGCCCAACGCCAGCCCAAAGCTAGCCCACCAAGCCAAAAGAGAGCCCAACCAGCCCAACGGTGGTGCTGGCCGTATCCCCGGCCCAAAACCCCCCGGGAGGAGCAGGCCTCCCGCTGGTCGTCCGCCCGTCCCAAAGCCGTATTAGATTATATCCGAATACTAAAGGACTTGAAGCCTAGAAACAAGAACAAAATCTATACTCAAAACAAAACTTGTAACCAACAAACAATTTTCCCAAACATAGAACAATATACAAATCTAATGTGAATATTTTTTTTTCTTACTGTAAAAATATTAATATTATGTTGGGGAAAACATATTTTTTGTAAATAATAATTTACATAATATAAATATGGTTATTATCAACACAAGAATAATACAAAATAACTAAAATCCCCAAACTTGAAAGTAACAAAACAGACTGAAAATAAGCCTCCATATATCGCAAATAAAACTGTTCATTTAATATATAATTATGAAAATATAAATAAGCGCATAACATTTTCCACCCATTTTAAAATAATTAAAATTAATTGCAGTTTTGTAGCTGCAACTTCTGGTCCAAACAAGGAAAACTCCAATAGTATAAATCCATCTAAAAAGTTAATAACACCCCCAAAAATGCAAAAAAATAACCGTGCAAAAATAAATCCCTCAAAGTAATCCTCTAAAAAACCCGGAAAATAGAATTTAAAAAAGAAATGATCCAGGGACAACAAAAAAAAGGAAATGATGATAAAATATTCAGGGGCTGATTACGACTTTGGTGGTGCTGCACCGACTCTCCGCCAACACAGTACTGGACGGATGTATGACGTTAGCACGCACACTGTTACAACGCGTACCATTACCACGCGGTTGTAACAACGCAAGTCGTTACAACGACTTGCGTTGGGGGGGCGCAAATTTAAAAAATATAATTTACTATTCCAACACCAGTCCCCGTGGATAGTAGGGAAGGTGTTGGGATAGTAAATTAAATGATTTTTTATCCTTGAGCGCCCCCCAGCGCAATTCGTTGTAACAACTTTCGTTGTTATAACCGCGTGGTAATGGTACTTCGTTGTAACGCGCGCGTTGTAAACGTTGTATACCGTACTGGACGGTCCTTTGCCTTTCCCATTGCGGTGTCTGGAAAACAGGCACTGATGTGGGAACGGCAAAAAAAGTTCCAGCACGGCATGGCCGATGACATCCATGCTGTGATGGAATTTTGGGGGAGTGGAGGCCCCCTGATTGTATCCTTATGGTGGGGGGTGTTCCTGCACCTACAGCCTTTTCATGGCAGGACTCCTGCCATTAAATGGCTGGCAGTGCAGGAACTCGTAATTTGCTTAGCTGGACTGTGGCAACCCCACTGAGCATTTTACATCGTGGTGCAGCTCCGCCCCCACCTGGGAACGACTGTTCCTTGGCGCAGCCAGTGGTCCTCAGCCGCTACAACTCGATTCCGACATCGTTCGGAAGGGCTCCAAATCACATTTGACATTGCTCGATCCAATTCGTAGCCCTTGTTTACGACCGAGTTGTACACAGGTCTGAATGACAAAGCACAATGCAAAGAGCGCATAGACATCGACCAAATCATTTCTGGGACCCGGTAGCCGAATCGTGCCACGCAATGGAGCCGAAATCTGACCAAGTGAGTACGATGCATGATTCGGACAGCAGCGTCGCTTCGGTCTCAGTGAGACAAACCGCTGTCAGAATCATACTTCGGGGAGTCGTAGCAGGCCCCCATTCACCCGGGGCCCTCTGAATCTGTCACGGGTGTGCCCATGGGTCCCCCCAATCCAGGCATACACAGTGTGGTGGGCACCATGGGGTGCACACCACAGGGTGTATGCTTTACCCCACCCACCCCTTTTTGCTTTGGGAGCCTGTGGACAAGCCTGTGTACACTGAATATGGGTTGTCAGATTTATATGTTTCTACGACCATGCCCGTTCCAATTATTTATTTTTGGAAATATGGACAGGTTTCAGTGCTGTTTAACGAAATGTCATTTAACTAATGGAAGAATAGACCACTTGATCTGACCCTTCATTTTTTATTAACTAATAAACATTTTTTTTTTAAATGTGTGAAACACATCATATATGTAACTGCAAATTCGAAGCAAAAACTCCCATAAAAAAGAAAGACAAAACCCTTTTGCACAAACATATACAATTCTATATTTTACAATTCACAATTCTGCAACACCTACTACTACACATTACACGCTCCAATACACATAACTATTAAAATATAACACTGTATAGTATAAAAACATCAAAACACCGACGCTATTCCACACACTAACAAAAACACGCTACACTACACAACAATTTAAAAAACAGCACACTGCAAACTCTATATTTAAACTAACAACCTCCCCTACCTTTAAATTGCCTTAAAAATAGTTGCAAACAAACTTACCTAGACCGAAGAAAGGCATCTCCCAACAGCGACCTTCCTTCTCCAGCCACGGACACAACCAACAGTGATAGAATTAAGCCTGGGCAGTGAAGTCCGCTCAGTTTGCTTAGTTTGCAATATTTTTTGCACTTCACACTCTGCGGAGCTCACAGAGTTCGGAAATAACCCAGCGGAGTGGAGTTTTTTCTTTGCTCATGCTCGCCAGCGGTAAGTTGGCAAGCATAAGGAAAAAACGCCAACAGCACAAGCTCCCATAAAGACATGGGATTTTGTGTAAATACCTGCACTGTGTGGCACATCTTGGAGGTATTATCAGAGGAGCACCATAGGTGTCTCCCCCGGCCCACAACCATAGCCGCAGAGGGATGGGGGCCCTGTCAGGGGGCCCCAATTTGGTTTCCCGACAGCCTTTCCATGTCAGAAAGGCCAACATGGAAAGGCTATCAGAAACTGACATTATAATCCTGACAGCGAAACGCTATCCGTAAGAGATCATTATTGTATTTTGACTGGCCGACAGGCTGCAAGTTGGGTGTAAAGGAGAGGTTAAGAGTGAAGTTGGGTGCAGATCCTGGATTCTAGTTCTGTTAAGGGGATGTGTTTGACATTCCTTGCCCAGTGCACAGGTTTGTTGGCGCGGGCAGGTTGGAGTATTGGATGGGCACAGAGATTGAACATTGTGAGATTATGTGCAGACCAGTCAGTGGGCTTTATGGATCAGAGAGAGAAGCTAATATCTGGAAATTATGATGTCACGAGTAGAGCCTTTCCTGTAGGTCAGTTTGTTGCAAAGGGGCTTCAGATTGTTGATGTCAAGAAGGTTAGTTAAATTAGGGGCTGACATCTTTGGCATTGTTCCAATGCAGATTGAAGTCACCTAGAATAATGTATTGGTGTCAGTTAGGGAGTTCTGTGTAATAAGGTCAGTTAGCTCTTCAGGGAAAATTGTACGATCACCAGGGGGATAGTAGATGGTATGAAGTTTGATGGGAGTGGTGGTTTTAGCCGTGAGTACGACTTCCAGGTATTCGAAGGTCGAGAAATTTGTAGGTTCTAGTGTGCTAATCTGAATTTCTTCTTTGTGGATGATCGCAAGTCCCCCATTATTCTGCCTGTTCTGTCCCATCTGATGAGAGAATAGCCAGGCGATGTGAGCAAGTCTAGAAATGGGGTAAAGTGGTCCTTGAGCCAGGTTTCGTTTAGAAATACAATGCAGATTCCTTCTTGAAGTATGATTTACCTAGATTGATGGCATGTCTCACGGCTGATCCGCAGTTAAGGAGCATACAGGATTGCTAGCGAGGACTATTAGTAATGGAGTGTATTGTCTCAACAGTGATGTATTGCGTAGGAGGTCTAGGTGACGTGTGTGCTCAAGGGAATCGATTCACGCCCAAGATTACAGGGATTCTGGAGAGAGGTGTAAGGTTAGCAAGAGGTGTTTTTGTGCTATAGTATTCGCTGAGTGATTCAGCTTCCAGTAGGGTAAGGGGGTTGAGACTGAGAGCCTGGGGGTTTGTTAGGAACGTCTCCTTAAGGGGATGGAGGTATGGCAGGGGTGTTCGCTGTTTCTTGGAGATCTTTTTTGGGGAGAGCCTTTCTCTACTCTCGGGGCAGAATATTGTGTTACCTTGGTCTGGTTCGCGCAATCATTTTTTACATGAAAGACAACTTTGGCTAGAGAGTCAACTTTCTGTTCAATTCGGCTCAATTGCAGGGTGAGAGTGTCAAGGAGGCTATCTATTCTGTGGGTGTATGGATAAGCGGAGGGTCCTGAGACTGAGGTGGACAGGCGATCCTCAAAAGGGGAAAGGGCAGTGTGGTGGGTGGAAAGGAGGGTTAGTTTGGGTTAGGTGGGTTTAATGTGGGGAGCAAGGGTTGTGTTCAAGGTGGGCTATGTGGTGTACAGACTAGAAGTCGAGCTGGCGCTTTCATGACCGGTGAGCACTTCTAGGGGATGTGTTGTGGTGTGATCAAGTGTAAAGGGGGAAGCAGTGGGGTTTGGACTGACGCTCACTAGACTGCGGCGTGTGAAGGGAGAGGAGGGAGCTGTGGATTGAGTGGCTGAGGAAACCAGGGGCAGGGTGGCTAGATGGTTGACTGGTAACAGAGAATGGTAGGGGAAGGGTTGGGAGTAGGACCAGGATGTGGTAATGAGGCGATAAGTGACGAGATTTGACGATCAAAGGTGGTGAGGTGCTGGTCTGATTCTTGGATTAGTATGTTGCCCATTTTGTAGATAGAAATGGATACCTCCCCTCTAAAGCTTTGGAAAGCGAGGGGTGTGAGTTTAGTTCCATGTGGAATTTTGGTTGTTTTTGAGATATGAAGTTGGAGAAGAAACTCATTTCTCCATTTTGAAGGGCATTTTGAGAAGAAGATGAAGTCAGTTTTGAGAGTGCCATTGTTGGCTCTGTAGAAGGTATCGCCAATCAGTCTTTCTGGGAGTTGCTTGAGTAGGTTGTGTATGAAATTCTTTCGGGACTTATTTGAGAGGTTATGTGAACATTTTATGCTCAAAGAGTTAGGGCCGTATCTCTCAAGGGCGGAGTTGGGAGGAGTGGGGAATGAGTAGGATATCATGCCCATTTTCTTGCAATCAGGTTCAACTCAAGGTGAGGTGGGGTGTTGTGTGTTAAGTGCACTGCCTAGGTGTGGGATCACTGTTCTGGGGAATTGCGTTGAGATAGGCTATGAGTGGCTAGCGTTCTGTTGTGAGTTATGGGGTGAGCTTTCAGTGGAAGTATGTAGGAGTACTATGTGCAGTCGAGCTTATACTATAGCTTTCAGTTAGATATATGTAGGTGTTATCTTTGTAACACTCCTTAGCACACGTCTATCATAGTAATTATAAGTGTTTCCACATTTTTGAAACAATCACAATGCGTAGATAATATTAGTACATCAATATGTGTTTATTCTTGTTCACTTTGAAGTTTTCCACACAGCCGACACGTGTTTCGTCGCAACTGGGAAAATACCCCACGACTTTTTCAAGGCTGCAAGATTTTAAAATAAAGAAAACAAAGATATATTGCCATCTGTATGTGTATATCAAGTCAAAGTTTCTAATTATAAACATCCGTCATCTGATCAATATGTTTATAAGTGTGGCCCTCACCGTGATACATTTCAGTGGTATGTATATACCGTGGGTTCAAACAGAATCATAATGTACACCATTTCTTCTCATTTATAAGAAGTACTCCACACCTTGATAAGCTGTCAAAGTTTACAGTTTGAGCGCATTATGCATTTTTCCCAGTAGAAATTACAATTTGATTAGACACAGTTCCATTGTTGTGTAACACAGAATGTACCTCTGTTTCTTACAGAGGTCTATGAACCTATATACGATGGAGAGATCCAGAACTCGGATAGTCTTATTCAGGTGTGATTTATACCGTGTATTAATGTGATCATTGTGCATATTTTGTTCTCCAAACACCCTAAACCAGCACCATGTGACAGGTTTTTTAGGTACTATAGTGGTATGTAGTGCTCATATTTATCTCAAGTGCAGATGATTCATGCATCGCTAGTGTAACATTAGGTGACTGGTATATATTTGTAAATACCTATTTCCAGAACTGTTCTTTTTTAGCTGTGGGAGTAATATATAAAAGTTTCTTATAGTCTATGTATTCTTATGTTTTATCATTTATCCCAAAATTCTGTTTTTATGCTTATTTACAGTTGTTGACTTACTCAGTATGCGGTGATAATTCCAACCCGCATAGGGGTTCTACGGGGGTCTTCTGTTTTTCAATATTCAGCATATGTTGTCCACAAAGGCTCCAAATCTTAGTTTATATAGGAGGGCTGAAAGGAACATTATTGTTAAAGCTTTTATTATCTAGTAATTTCTCTTTATACTACCTAGATTACATATTATTTTATCCATTTTTTCATCACGGTAGTTTTATTGGTGGGGATTGTAATATACCTCCAAATATATTCCCATATTCTATTTTTGCTTAGCAATAATTACTAATGTTCGTTCATGTTAGCTACATAAGTGTAGTGGCACGTCTGGTCTAAAGTGCCAGAATGCATATTTCAAAGTGGTGTGAGAGGTTTCCACTAAAATAGAAAAGCTCTTCTTTGCTTCCTCCCATTATTTTATATTTAACATTATATACTTATAAGTACTGTTAAATCATGCTGCTCGATAGGGCTTAATGATTCCAGGTTTGGTATATTCATTTGGCATATCATTATGCTTTGAGAAATGGTACTATGTACATGTCTCACTAGTTTCGTGTTCTTCTTACCTTTCGCCCGTGTCTCCTCGTTCGTAAAGGCTCCCCGTTTACAATGAGCGTGTCCGCTCGATTGTCGTCTTTCAAACTCGCCGCGTATTTATTGCACACACTTCCGTGTTCTAGCAGCGTTTGTGATAGGCTGTTACAACCTCGTGACTCACGCATCATCGTTGCTGTGCCGATTGGGGTAGAAAGAGCACGTGAGCTTACTCGGTTTAGGTTTACTGGGTGTTTCTGATAATGAAACGCGGTCGCCATCTTAAAGCATCTATGCTAGAGACAATATTGGTCTATTTTTAAAGATTTTCGTATAATTGTAGTCTATTTCCTCGGATTTGTATACCAGTAATGGCACTTGTTTTTAATACTCAGATTGTCGCTTTTTATCAATATTTCAAACGTATGTATGTGTAATTTCTATTGTTAGTCTAATTAAATACGTAATATATTTAAGAATAAAGCTATCCGTGTAAATATTGTGTCTGTTATATTTTTGTTATTAATAAAGTACCGTTGCTATTCACTTCTATTTATTCCAAACCACCTTCATTAATGTCGAATTTTGATGAGATATAATTACACTGATTTAGTGAAGAGGCTAATATAAGAAATCTAGAGCGTCTCTAAAATTATCTTTATCGTATATACCGTTAACACCACTTATATGATGTGATTTATAGTGACGGTATATATTTTATCGTGATAAAAAAACAGTAAGTAGATGTTTCTTATCGATTTTCCTAGTCGATTGCCATTAGTACATTAATGATATTTTATTTATTTATTTTCCTGTTTGGCGTGAGCCGTGAGTGCCAGATAATGCAACGGGACTTAAAGTGAGTTACTGTATTCCTATATAGTAAATTCAGTGAGTGGTCCTTCATTGTTGGCAGTGTGTACCAGTTTTTACTATCAGACACGCAATTGTGTATATAGTGATACCGACTAATGAACGGGATTTCAAGTGACTTTGTGTATCTCCATATAGTGAGTTCAGTGAGTGGTAATTCACTGTTGGTAGTTTGTCCAAAGTGTTACTATCAGATTCACAATTGTGTATATAGTGATGCATACTTGCTTGAGAAAATAGACTTCTCAGGTAATAGGTGACCTAATGGTCTCTCCATCATGTAGGGTCAGTACAAAGACATGGTACTAACATTTTCTAAACAGATATATTTATCATAGAACATTTTTATGAGCTCCTTCATGGGATACAGTTATTTATACATTCATATGCGAACCTCATTACAGAATTATTTTACAGGCCGGTGTGTTTACATGTGAACGTATTATGTATGGAGTTTGTTTCTTTAATCAACTATCTCCCTAGGAAGTAGTGTAGCTCATGGTCAATGTTTAAGCCCTGTTCTACGCTTCGCATCTTCATAATCCACAGGGCTTCTCTTTGTCTAAGGGTTAGCTCCCTGTTACCTCCCCTAGGATGTCTCGGTGTGTGTTCTATTCCAAAGAATTCAAACATTCGATGTGTCGTTTGTGCAGGGCAGATTGACATATGGGCAGCAACTGGGTATCGCATATCACCCTGTTTAACTGCCCTAATGTGTTCATTAATTCTTTCCCTGAGTGTCCGTATTGTGCTGCCTATGTATTTTTTTCCACATTTGCAGACCAGGGCATAAATTACAAATTTTGTCATACAGTTGATGTTGGTGTATATGCAGTATTTTTTCCCATAAGGGCCCTCAAATGCTGTCACTTTTTTGTAGGCCCATTTGCATGCACTGCAGTTATTACAACTATAGAAGCCCTTTGTGTGTTTTTCTAACCAATTGTCCCGAGTCTTCTCACTTGTGTAACTTGGGCTCAGTAAGTTTCTAATTGTCTTTCCCTTTCTGTATGTAAGTGTAGGTTTCTCAGATATGTGTCTCTTCAATAAGGTATCTGTCTTTAGGAGATGCCAATGTCTAGCTAGGCTCTTCATTAGTATTCCAGACCAATTGTTATAGTTAGTTACTAGTCTTATTTTGTCTTCTTTTTCCTTAGTTTTTAGTTGTTCTTTCAAAGTGTCTGCCCGCTTGACCTTGTCTATTCTTAGTTCTGCCTTTTTTAGGATACTCTTACTATATCCATGGCTTTTAAACCTGTTCAGAACTCCCTTTTTGTTATGTTCAAATTCTACATCTCTACTGCAGTTGCGTCGTGTCCGTATGAGTTCCCCATATGGGATTGCTCTTATTTGATGTGCTGGGTGAGCGCTGGATGCGTGCAGGAGTGAGTTGCATGCAGTCGGTTTTCGATATAGTCTGCTGTGGATTTTCTGATTATCAGCAAATAGTTCTACATCTAAAAATGGTATTTTCGTTTAGCTATATTCCAGAGTAAACCTGATGTTATACTCATTATTGTTCAAATATGTGTAGAAATTTAGTAGTTTTTCAGCAGTTCCAGTCCAAATCATGATACAGTCGTCTATGTACCTGCCCCAGAAAAGGATTGAGTCATTCCATTCTGTGCCCGATGGACCCTAGATCCTCAATTCCTCGAACCAACCCATCACTAGGTTCGCGTACGAGGGTGAAAATCTGGAGCCCATGGCCACACCTTGTTTTTGTCTGTACCAATGGTCCTTATATAAGAACACATTGTTGTCTAGTATAAGTTCTACCATTTCCACAATCATTTCGGTGTGCAACCATGAGCTGGCAGTCCTTTTGCTGAGCATTTTTTTGATTGAAGTTAAACCAATTTCCCTTTTGATGCATGTGTATAGTGATACCACATCTAAGGTAACCAGTAACATGGTATCAAGTCAGCCATAATGCCTAGAATATGTTTTGTATCCCTGATGTGGGATGGGAGATTTACAACCAATGGTTTTAAGAAGATGTCTACATATTCCGATATCTGACACGTGTCGGCTGTGTGGAAAACTTCAAAGTGAACAAGAATAAACACATATTGATGTACTAATATCATCTACGCATTGTGACTGTTTAAAAAATGTGGAAACACTTATAATTACTATGATAGACGTGTGCTAAGGAGTGTTACAATTTGTTTGGAGGCTTATGCCTACTTTTGGGAAGGATCAAAGTGGTACCTTCTACCTTATAGCACCGTTATATATAACGTTTGGAGTTAATTGAATGTGAGAATTTCTAAGTGGCACCAGACAGCCTATACAAAACCACTGCTAGTGCCTGATAGGTGTTATCTTTGTCCTCTTGTTTCTACGTGAAGGGGTAAGGTATCTTTCTCCCTGTATCAAATTGACTCCTGGCCAAGAAACTAGTCTATAGATTAATTGTGGGTGAAGTGAGCTGTGTCTGGCTGCTGTAAGAGGATCTGGGAGCTATGGTTTTGCTGGTGTTGTCGGTGACTTTGGAAGTTCATCAATAGGTGTCAGCTGGGGGTGGCTCAAGCTGCTGCGCCCTCCTCTTCCTCCCAGCCAAAGGACATCACAAATGCCTCAGATTTTCCAAAACCCCAGCTGTGTAGCTGTCTACCCTAGGCCCTCTGCTGTGAAGCTTCAGCCTCCTAACCTCCAGTGGTAGAAGCACACTATGAATTTCTACCAGCAAGCATGCCTGCAGCTCTTACTGTCTACACTGGGCTGCAGTGGTGCTGTCCATGGCACTGGTATTTGGTGGCCCATGTCTTATATTGTTGAGTTGATCACAGCATTGGTGGGACCAGGGATGATGCAAACAGTCTCTACATGAGTCAGGTGTTCAATAAACTCGGGGATCTCAAAGACTTCGCTTTAGGAGGTCATTTAACAATGGAGTCATCTTGGCAGGCATCCACCTACGCAGAGTGAACACGTCAGGCAGCTATTGACCTCCGGTCTTCCTTTTGCTAGGATTTGAAAGATGCATATTGAAAAATTGATACATTAAATTAACAACAAAAACATTTGTTTGGAGGCTTTTGTGATGCCAGATGTTTCTTAGGACAGTGTTGAAATTAGTTTTTTATGGAACAACAGCACAATGTTACTATTAAGTCCCCTTGCATTTGCATACTGCCCATTTTACTTATGGGGGCCTGCATTCCTCTCAGTTAGGTATACATTGATGCTTGTTGCCACAGACATGCAGGTCATGGGAATAGTTCACATGCCTCCTAAGCCCAGCTCAGCCAAGCTCTAAAGAACAAAGGGCAAAGAAGAGTGTTCCCTAAAAAGGTAAAGATGATTAACACTGAAAGGTAAGTTTTCCCCCTCCATGTGAAACTGTAATTAAGGGTGCAAGCTATAGCTATTAGGATATTCCCTCAGCACTGTGAGTCTTTCAGTTTAGGGAAAACCCCACTCCAAGATGGCTGCAATTGTGGACCTCATTTTGTCTATTATTCAATATGGTATATACTCAAAAGATCGAATAAAAAATATAGAATTGCATTAATATCGAGTAAAACATATAGAATGGACAGAATATCGAATGGACAGAATATAGACAACAAAAATATCGAATGTAATGGACAAAATATCGAATGGACAGGATATAGACAACAAAAATATCGATTTTGAGGTAAGTAAGTTAATATCGATTTACATAAATATAGAAAGTCAAAATATCTAAGTATATAATATAGATGTTAAATATATCGATTTTTTAATACTATCGAATTTTTTAAAGTGTTTTTTATGTTAGTATATGTATGAAAAGTGTATATTTATTTTATAATTTATTTTAAGTAATGAATTTTATGGTATTTAATTTTTGCTTAGTTCAATTCTGTAGCGGATTGTGGGTTTATAGGGGAAAAGGATGGGAAGTAATTTAATTATAATTGATTAAATGTTTTAATTTATTTATAGGTATTTATCTTGAATTAATTGTTAATTAATTTTTAATTGGTAATTAATTAAATTATAATTGGTAATTAATTTTTATTAATTGATAATTATGTTAATTTTATTAATTTATTTTCTGTAGCGGGTTGTGGGTTTATAGGGGAATAGGGTGGGAAGTAATTTAATCATAATTCATTAAATGTTTTAATGTATTTATTGGTATTTATCTTGAATTCATTGTTAATTAATTTTTAATTGGTAAATAATTAAATTATCATTGGAAATAAATTTTTATTAATTGATTAATTGATAATTATGTTAATTTATTTACTGTAGCGGGTTGTGGGTTTATGGGGGAATAGGGTGGGAAGTAATGTAATTGTAATTAATTATATTTTTAAATATATTTATTGGTATTTATTCTTAATTAATTTTTAATTATTTTTCAATTGCTAATTAATTAATTGTAAATTGGTAATTAATTTGTATTATTAGGTAATGATTTTTAATAAATATTTTTTATTTGGATTTTTAATTGATTAATTATTATATTATATTAAATTGGTAATTATTTTTAATTAATTTGTAATTGGTATTAATATATATATTTTTTTAATTAATATATGAAGTATTTACTTTCCCTACTGTTGCACTCATTGGAGTGGGAATAGTAATTTTTACCCCTACGCTATCCAACGCTTTCTCTACTGTTGCACCCACTGGAGTGGTAATAGTACATTTTACCCTTTCTGCTATCCTAAGGTAAAAATATTTTATATTTTTTATTAATATTCCGTTCATATATATATATATGTATTAATAAATCAATTTGTATATTTTTTTTACTTACATTAATTATTTATTAATTTTAAGGTTATTTAAGTATTTTAAGTATGTTTAAGTTAATTATATTTATTATTTCATTAATTTTAAATTATTTTGAAGCATTTAAAAAAATTCGATATTTTGACTAACTATATTTTTTACATCGATATTTTTAATTCAATATTTTTGTACTTACCTGATTGGAGATAGGAAGTCGATATTTTGCCATTCTATTTTTTTTACTCGATATTATGGTAGTTCTATATTTTTGTCATTGATATTGTTCAGTGATCCATTCAATATGCACCAAAATAACTCTTCCAAGATGGCTGTTGAGTTATTGACTGTAGTCCTCTTTCAGTTGTGATACCCTCATCGTTCCCCATTTTTGTGGCCCGGAGATGGAAGGAGGAAAAGTAGCTGGATCTCTCAGGGTTCTTTTTGGGAATCAGCCAAGGTGTTCCCTCCGAGCTGAGAGTGGCGAAGCATGCAGCCATGGTAGTTACGATGGGAGCCAGGTTCGGGTGAGGAATGCCGGCACTAAGCAACTACTCCCCTCCGGTAAGTCTCAGTGTCTGCACTCTACGTATTCACCAGGGGCTTCCACTTCCTGGTCTCTGCACCTCTCTCTGCGACTGCAGCATGCTCGTGGCCAGAAGCTCCACGCATCCAGGTAGATCCCCGGCTGTGGGACTGTGAGGCACACTCCTCCAAAAGCTGTGGAGCCAGACATGATGCAATCTTCACTTCTTCTCACTGAACTTTTCAGAGCACTTTTCCAAAGGAGTGTGACTCTTTATTTCAGGCTCTCAAATTCTTCCCAGTGGATGGCTGGGGCATAATGGTGATTTTCACTGTTTGTGGTTCACGGCCATAGGAGCTCCCAGTAGAGCTCTTCTTCAGTCGGCCATCTGAACAGCTTTTATTTGAGCAATCATTAGATTCTTCTTTTTATGCTTTTTACATTTAGAGTCAATCACACACCCACAATATTATGCATAACGGAGGATTTCATCTATGGGCTTACTCTGCCAGCAAATCAGATGCTGTTGAATCATGCTTTTAGTTTCAGATCTCAGGCCATAAACAAACTGACAGACAAAATGTCCCATATCTTTTTTGGACACAATCTTCATCCTACTGTACTGCTTAAATGCCTGCAATAACCTTTCAAAGTAAGCATGAACTGTTTCCTTCAGCTCTTGAGTTGTCCTGTCAATCTTTACCCAATCAATCTCTTTGGGATTGGGAGGAGTCTTTCCCTTCAAATATGTAATGGCTTGGTTATATTTCTTCATTATCTCAAGAAATGGTGCACCTGTGCAAGCATTCCTAGCTGGTTTTGTTAAGGCCAATCAATAGTAATTTTACATTCTGCCCACAAATCACTTGGGATCACAATGTCAAATGAAGGTATCCAAATCCTTCAGGAAAACCTTTCAAACTTTCACAAATTGTTCAACCTGTTTATACCATGCAACTGGATTCTCTCTTAATTTCAGGAAGTCATTTTAAAAGGACAATATATCTGGCCTTGTCCAAGGGGCATGTGCATATCCTGCTCCAGATACCTATTAGATAGGGAGTATTCTTACTCCCTCACCCCCATCATCCTACATGACTGGGAACAGTTGCATTGTGACTTTATTTGTTTCCTTCTTTTTAGCCTATTGATCTTCCCACTTTTATAATTCTACCCATTTCCTTATGATAGCTAGCAACTCTTTAATTTGTAATCTCATTCCGGAGAGTCTCATGTGACTTCGAGATCTCTGTCACTAAAATCTGCCCTATAAGGTTTTTGCAATGGCTTCGATTTTTGTACATCCACCCTGTATTTCTGTGTCACTTCAGACAATTTTTTGCGTGTGGTTTGAGCTCATCTGGTAATATCCTTGCAGGCGAACAATAGTTCATCGTCCTAATAAGTGATTATTCTAGTGGGGCTTATTGTTCCTATAATCATCTTCTCCAATTCCACCTTGAGTCTTGAAACATCGAGACCTATACTTTTTGGTCCCTGAAGCATTTGTTCTATTGCTCTCAACAACCTTTTCATTAATTGGAGTGGCTATGCCTTTAAGCTAATCATCAATTTCTTCAGAAGTATGACCTGTTTGTTTCTCTAATTTATTCCAAAGTTAATCTTCACGCTGACCTGCTGTCTCAGCAGTGGGAGGCAAAGGTAAAAGGGACACGTCAGAGTCTGGCAATCCCATTGGGAGAGTGCTTCCAGCATCATTCTGTGTTACCCACAAAGGAGTTACCATACCATTTTGAGGTACATAAAAGGTCTGCGCTTGTCCAGACCTTCCGCTTGAAGAATTTGATCGAGTGGCTTGCATATTTGAACCAGTGTTGGTTCTACAATAAATATCTGCTGAGGTTGGAATTAGGGGCATCTGAGTAGGGTATCTCAGCCTCTAATCTACAGGAATAGAGGTTGAATCATTCATCCCAGCAGGGATGGCCAATGTTTGTAAGTGTTTTCCTCTCTTCCCAAGCTGATATATAGAAACTACAGGAGCTATGGTCACTGGAACATTCAAAGCGTCCGGAGCATTCAAAATTTTCAGATTATTTGTATTGGGCATCCCTGTAGTGCCACTCACTGGTGTGAAAGTAGTGTGGGGTTCTGGGTCTAGGCATAGTAGGTGCATCGTGAATTTTACCCACATATGAATCCGCTATACTCTGGGGCTGGTCCTCATCATAAGGTGGTGAACGATTCAATAATAAATCAGGAATTTGTCATTGAATTCACTATCACTATCTCCACCCCGAGGTAGTGTCTGTGGATCCTCAAGATGCTTTCCTGTTCTCTACTCTTCCCTCCATCTTCCTTCTCTGCAACTTAAACAGGATACATCTGAGTTCCTTCTGCTATATCTGTCCTCCAACTTTTCTGCTATGCCTCCCATCTGGCTTCAACATATTGATTCAAAGTATTCTTGTACCTTCCCTGAAATGTCTTATTCTTTTTTAGGGGCCATATGTTCCCATTCATTATGTGCCTTAGACTGCGTAGGCCTAGGAAGTGGTTTAATCTCATATTGTCTCCTCAAATTATCAAGAATTCTAATGTTGAATGTTCCGTATTGGGCGAAAGCTAAGAGTCCATAATTCTCTGTATATTTTATCCAATTGTCAAGCCATGTGCACATATGGTACCCTTTTCTCTTGTGTCGTGCCTAATGCTGGTGTACCCTCTGTGGCATTGGTACCCCTTTTCTAGTGGGTATGGGTTCATTCCCTTGCATGAAGCTTTTAAAATTCTTTTAAATTTTCATTTTGACAAATTTTAAAATTGTCCTTCACAAATGTTTCACTTCTGCAAAATGTTCTTTACACGTCCTTGTTTAGCTCCAACCAACGAAAAGCAGCATAGCACTCTGTGACGTCTTCAATTTATCCAAGTGCTGTTTACACCAACCGACCAATATCAGCATGGCACATTGTGATGTCAACTCCCCCCTCGCAGAGGCTACCGTTCCTTCACAGTCCTCCGAGCGTATTCCTTGTAAGCGAAAATTCTGATATAATGCAAGCCATTTCAACAACTCTGTCTGCTCCTATAAAGAAAATATAGATTCTTTCACACAAGAAGTTTTAATGAACTCAACAGTCTACCTCAACTTACCTGCACCTCAGGTGAAATCCCGCTCAGCGCGATCTCACTCTAATCATCATAACCACTCTCTGTGCACTGAGAACACCTGTAACAACTGTATCCCTCAATTTCACAAAAGAAAGTTCCCTTCTCTTACTGGCACTGTCGGCAATTGTAGTTCTGAAAATTCTGGACTCGTGAATAAAACTTTGTCGGAACATGACGAATTTGATATCAAAAGACCGAGAATGGCTAGTACACTATGTACAAGCATTTTCGTCATATTCGAGTGACGATTTCACCTCGAAATCGTCATTTGCGTCCTGAACCCTCGGCTTCCATTTTGTGTACGGCAGCCATTTTGTGAGTTGCCCTCACATAGGCTTATAACTACAGCCAAATCCGATATCAAAGGACACGTACACCTTAATTGACTTTTCTGTGACCTGTGCAAGCTGGAACCATTGCCCCAGGCCGAACCTGTTTGGTCAGTTCCTCTCCCAGTGGCCGAACGAGATAGCATCAAGGCACAACATGCCATAAACCCTTTTCATCACACACACACACCCTGCCGAATCTTGCTCACACCTGTCCCTGCTCTTTTCTCTCTGACTTGCTTTATGATGAGGAGGTGCTCGTTTTTATTGGGGGTCCACCGGTATCTGATGGAAATGCTGGGCCTTGCCGGATGATTTATTGTGGGCTGGACGAACTGTGATGTGGGCTTGTCATCATGACTCTGCTTTTGCTTTGTAGTGAAAACATGTCAATGATATACTAAAATGTGGAGAATGTTTGCCTAAAGCACAATATTTCGTATAAAAGGAGAAGCCTGGCTTTGTAAGATTGAGCAGTCTCCTGAGAATATACATCCCGTGTTGTTGTACTTCTAGGACGCCTGTTACTTGGTTGCAGCCAATAAAATCGATCCTTGACTTCACCTAGAAGACTCTGAGTTTCTGTGGTCTGAATCAGGAAAGTACTCGAGGTCTTTGGGTGTGTACCCTGGCACCACTGGGTTACCGGTTCGGTACCGGTTCTGAAAAACCCAGTACCTCAGTTGGCGCCCAACGTAGGGTGATACCAGCGGTACCGGTCCAGCCAGAGGTTCGTGTGAAAATTCTGGAGGAAGGCCAACCACTTCATCGACCCCTGCATGTCGACGTGGTCCGAAAGTCTTTGCTGCGAGGTTCCCCGCTTCCCGACGGCTACGAAGGACTGCTGCCCTGGCTATCGCCCTGATTTGGACCCTTGAAGTTTGGTAGAGCGAAACGCTAAGACGAGTCTTCTGGTGACGTCATCGATATCTCAGTTAAGTATAAGTGGAGCGTCTCCCAGTCCTTAGTTGGTTCTTAGTTTTGGGTATCCTTTGGGATCACTTTGTTTGGAACTTGCAAGTGCCAAAACCGAAGGACTCGTGTATTCACGAGAAATATCGTAATCGATAATCCTTTGAAGTTTGGAGCTAGACTAGAGAGCGAAGATGCCTGGTCTTAGCAGACTTGGGAATTTGTTTTGTCTTGGTTGTAATAATAGGGACTCCCGATTGGAGGACTCGTGTCCGGTTCCTCCGGTTGGAACTCCAACTTATGAACTGTATGTGAAACATGGAGTAGGCCCCATCACATGTAATGAAGTGTGGATCAAATACACCAGAAAAGACGGTGTTTTAAAATGGCCCCAATATGGTAGCTTTGACACGGAAATCTTAGACAATCTTGAAGTTAAACTTTTTAAGAAGAAAGCCCGGCCGGCGATGTTTGACTCTTTCCGCCTATGGCGTAAGGAAACCAAACAGAAGGAAATTAAATTAGCGAAGAAAAATAAGAGAGAAAGGGGTATTTCGATAATGCAAGCTGCTATGCAGTTTAAAGATAATGAAGAAGAACAGATGAGTGAGCAGTTGCACAGGCAACGTAAAATGGTGATTGATAAATGCTATCCAGTTCTTCCGCCTCTTCAGCAAGATGCAGCAAAAGAGCTTGAAAAAGATCCGTTAATGGCGCATTTGTTAAGTTCGCCACCCCCCTATGCGCAGAATGCTACAGCACCTCCGCAACCTTTAGTTGCGCAACCTGTGATTGCATTGCCTCCTGCTCCTCCACAGCACCCACCAGCTACTCTCCAGCTGGCTCCTGCTCCTCCGGTGCAGCCTCCTCAAGGGCCACCGGCTTTTACATCTGCTCTTCCTATACTTCCTGCAACTTTGACTACTATATCGACTACCACTCCTGGTACTTCCCCTGACACCGCCTCTGCATCTGCCTCGTCTCACTCTGCCTTCCCTCTTGTCTTTTCATCGACTTCTCCTTCTGTTCGTCAGAGAGTGGCTAGCACTGTTACTAGTATTCTGTATCCTTTCTTTGGTGCAACGAGTGTAACTCCTGACACAGAGGCAAAGCAGTTGCGTAGTCAACTGCCTGATTCTAGGGAGAAGGAAACGTTGGATTGTTTGGCACATAAATGGGTTGCTGACCCGGAAAAATATGATTTAGAATGTGTTATGGATGTCTTCAACCAGTGGGAAGCATCGAAGCAGAGATACGTTTTTGAGAAAATGTGTGTTTTTCTATGTGAAGATTTAGAGGAAAATGATTTGGACTCTAATCCTCATGAGTTGAGCCATGTACG
Source organism: Lissotriton helveticus (assembly GCF_964261635.1). NCBI lineage: Eukaryota > Metazoa > Chordata > Amphibia > Caudata > Salamandridae > Lissotriton > Lissotriton helveticus. The sequence continues at coordinate 529,140,115 of NC_136072.1, forward strand.
GTTCGAGTTTTCAAAAGGCGCGACTGTGGGTTCAGATGTTAAGAAAGCAGTTGCGACGTTGTTGTCGCTTAGGACTGAAGGTGTTTCCAAGTCGTTGTTTGAGTCTGATTCTTCTGTCAAGAAGAAGGGAAGACAATACCCAATGAGAGAAGTTCCCCCACAATGGAGGGAAGGGGACCTAACAGCTAACCCACCTATTCAGCCTCATTTTCAGCGTGTGTGGGTACATGTCCCATGGAAGCGAGCCGAAGTTTTAGCCCTTAAACAGACATTGCCTGATCCCCGTAAGAATCCTGCAGGGTATTACAAGGAATTGTCGCAGACTGCAGGTTCATACATTATGAATTTAGCCGATATCGATATGCTGTTTGGGAATGTTGTTCCACAGCCTTTATGGGGAAAGATTCGTCATACAGATCATGATCAGGAATTAGGTGACTCATGGGCTAATATTGCTGCTGCAGATGCCCTACAAATTGGTGGGGCTAAACCTGAACCTTTAGTAGCAGATCTCCCTGGTAGGATAATTAAGTACATGAAAACTTTAATGCCTGCGATGCGTGTGAGTTGGGACAAATTGTCTGCATGTAAGCAGAAGAAAGATGAAACGGTGTCAGATTTCTTCACCAGGTTTGAGGAAACGTTTGTTGACCACAGTGGTCAAGATATGAGCACAGAAGGTGGTCAGCGATTGTTCGTCGATAAATTTGTGCACAATCTGCTTCCCGAGTTGTGTAAAAAGTTGAAAGATTCAGAGAGTTCTTGGGCAGTTTCCTCTTCAGCACAGATATTGGCTACTGCACAGTACTACGAAAATAGAGACAAAGATGAGAACGATAGAGCAGAAAAGAAAACCTAAGAGTTAAAAACAAAGGTTCTGTTACAGCAAGCGTATCCGCCACGTGGTGGTGGTGGCCAGAATAATGGTGGTCAGAGTAACTATCAGAATAATTATCAGCAGCCTCAACAGTATCAGAGGAACTCGCAAAGAGTCGAGTATACTTGACCACGTGTCCCTGTAGGCCCCAATCAGTGTTCATATTGTAAGGAAGAGGGTCATTTCAAGTATAGTTGTCCTATTTTATTACAGCGTACAAATGGTGCTTCTGGTGTAAGAGGGCGAAGTGTTCAACAAGCACCTAGAGGTAGAGGACGTGGAAATTTCCCCCAGAACGCTCGTTCCCTTCCGCCTCAGAACTCAATGAATAGGTTCGATCAACAGAATAACGCATCTGGTAGGACAGCTCAGTACTATGCTGATGATTACTATGCAGAAGATGAGCATATGGAAGGTAATGATTGCTAGGACAGCCATAGACAAAGAGAGGGAGTTGTTTCAGTTCCAGTAGATCAGAGTGGACCTTACGTCGAGGTGATTACATCAGGTGTGTCAGAACCTTTTCTGTTGGATACTGGTGCTACAAAGAGTTCTATTATGCACTCCAAACTCCCTGGCGCACCTTTGTCCGGCGAAATGAATGTTTCTGTAGGTTTTTCTGGCGCCCCGGTTAGAAATCCGATTTCTGACCCTTTGTCTCTTTCTGTTGGTCCTTGTGAATTCGAAGCACCCCTTATTCTGACAACAGGTTGTGGTGAAAACTTGTTGGGATTAGATCTGTTAAAAAGATTGTATGCGACTTTGTACTGTTCTCCTTCGGGAGTACAACTTACACTGGGTAAGAAAGTGGTTTCTCCAATGTATTTGTCGAGGGATAAACTTCTGACAGAATTGTCGTTTCTTCCTGATATTCTTTGGGCTACTGGTCCTAATGATGTGGGTCTTTTGAAAATACCAATATATGTTGTAACATTGAAAGCCAATGTTAAAATGCCATGCATTCCCCAATATAAAATCTCTAGTGAAGGTGAAAAAGCGTTGTTAGCGATCATTTATGATCTGATTGACAAAGATGTAATCGAAGAGACAAGAGGCAACGTTTGCAATAGCCCTGTTCTGCCTGTTTTGAAACGAACTGATCCCTCTCAGCCACCGGTGTGCAGATTTGTGATTGATCTTAGAGAGGTGAATAAAATAGTTGTGCCACAATTTCCAGTTGTTCCCGACATTACTGCCCTATTGACTTTGATTCCAGCTTCTGCAACCTGGTTTTCGGTGATTGACTTGAAGAATGCTTTCTTCAGCATCCCGATTGCTGAGGAGAGCAGGGATATTTTTGGCTTCAGTTTTGGAGGACGAAGCTTCCGCTTTAAACGCGCTCCCCAAGGCAGCTGTGAAAGTCCATCAATATATAGTCAAGCTTTAACGACACAGCTTGATATGATTGTTTTACCTGAAGGTGCTACTCTTGTACAGTACGTTGATGATTTGCTTGTTGCTGCAGATACTGAGGAAATATGTAAGAAAGCCACGTTGTCATTGTTGCGTCATCTGTGTGATTTGCATCACAAGGTGTCGCTTTCCAAATTGCAATATTGTCGACAAGAAGTGACCTACTTAGGTCATCTCTTATCGAAGGAGGGAAGGAAACTGACCCCAGAAAGAATTCAGGCAATAGCAAAATTGAGTGTGCCAAGAACACAGAGAGAAGTGCGTGCTTTCTTGGGTATTACATCGTACTGTAGACAGTGGATACCAAATTTTTCGTTATTAGCCAAACCCTTGGTGGCATTAACGTGTAAAGATACACCCAATCCCGTCCCTTGGTCTGAAGAGTGTCAGAAAAGTTTTTCTGAATTGCGCACAGCATTATGTTGGGCTCCTGTGTTGGGTACCCCCAACTACAGTAAGCCCTTTACATTGTATGTCCATGAGAAAGAAGGCTGTGCATTGTCCGTGTTGACACAGTTATTTGGAGAGAAGCAGCGTCCATGTGCAAATTTTTCATCGACTTTGGATCCGGTAGCTAAAGCATTGCCAAGTTGTTTAAGAGCAACAGCAGCTGTTTCTATTGGGCAGTCTGCTGGTTTGGTGATGAATAACACGTTAGTTGTGATGGTTCCACATGCAGTGGACACATTGTTAAACAGAACCAAGACACAGCACTTAACTAGTGCTCGATTGTCAGGTTACGAATTAACCTTGTTAGTGAGTCATGTGCATATAAAAAGATGCAACACTCTCAACCCAGCTACGTTGTTGCCAATTGTAGAGGAATTAGATGCTTCTGAACAGCATGATTGTTTTCTTAGAACAGAAGAAGAAACGAAAGGGAGAATAGATCTCCAGGATCCTCCCCTTGCTGAATGTGATGGTACATTGTGGGTGGATGGTTCATGTTTCAAGCTCCCGAATGGTGATACGACTGCAGCATATCCTGTCACGACTTTGCATACAATTGTTGAAGCTGCACGTATCCCACATAATTCAGCTCAAGCAGCAGAGTTGATTGCACTTACAAGAGCATGTGTGTTGTCAAAAGGAATGAAAGTGACTATCTATACCGACAGTCAGTATGCATTTGGAGTGGCTCACAGTTTTGGACGATTGTGGAAAGAACGTGGGTTCCTGACTTCGCATGGAGCTAAGATTCAGCATGGTCAGTTGGTGAATGAGCTTCTTGAATCACTGACCTTGCCTCTGCAAGTTGCGATTGTGAAATGTAGTGCTCACAAGAAGGTGACTGATGATGTTGGTCGTGGAAATGCATTTGCTGACGAAATCGCGAAAGAAACTGCAAGGAATGTGATGAGCCGAATGTATGTTGCAGGCCCTGCAAGATGGGTTGGTGATGTTGGAATGTGTGAAGACACGATAGAGAGTGTGAAGTCTATTCAAGCTGAGGCTACGGAGAAAGAGTTGAACATGTGGAGAGAAAGTACGGGTAGAATGGATGCAAATGGTTGTTGGGTTGAATTGTCAGAGCATCAGAGATGGTTGCTACCCGATGCGTATGTGCCTGCAGTAGTTACAACGGCTCATGGAATGGCTCATATCAGCGTGAAAGTGATTTGCAAGTTGTTGGCTCCAGTATGGCAAAATGCTGGAATTCCCAAGTGTGCAGAGAATGTGGTCAAGAATTGCATGGTGGAGGAGGAGCCAAGATGGCGATCGGGATGGCTGCATAAACGCTCGGCTCCGTGAGCCCTCCCGCCCCGCACATATATCCTGGCGATTAACCTGAGCAGTATTTGTTAATCTGAGTAGGGGAAGGAAAGCATTCACTTACCATCTGCTTCTGTGGCTCCACCGTGTAGTTGAACCGAAGAAATGTCCCCGACTGTTTAGCGGCCTTCGGGGTGCTGAGACCGGGATCTCGAGTGAAGAGAGTGTCCGGCCGTGAATGCAACTCCTGCGGCCTCTGGTCGCGATGGGAAGCCGCTCGGAGAGAACCTGAGATCCGCGAGCCGAAAGAGATGATACCAACCCACTCCCAATAGCGGGTTGCCCTGCGAGAGGTGCGATATAGCTGGGCCGGAGTGAGTCCATGAGGCCCAGTTCCCCTTCGGTGTGATGCCCGGTCATGTTAACAGCCCCCGCGGGAGCCGGTGGGTGACTCCCGGAGAGCAGCAGGGGGCTTGTTTAGCCTTTTGGTGACTCTCCTTTCTGTTGCCTGCCACGACTATTGAGATCCTGCTGTGGATCCTGCTGGTTCCAGGGGTTGGTCCCGATCCCGAGGTGAGGTGGAGGAGGAAGAGACCGTGACGGCTGAAATGGCGGATGCTACCCTCTTGCGTACCCATTGTCCGGGCAGAGAAACCGGTGCACAAGTGAATCCCGGGGTTTGGCAACGTGAGGACAGACCCACGCCCGGCAATATACTGGCTGCATTGACAACCCTGCAGACTACCCTGTTCCGGGGGGCCCGAGAATTGGGAAGAAAGGTGGGCGCCATTGTTGGCCCGCCATTTTGTGGCGGCATGGATTGCTCTCGAGGTGGCGCTGAGGTGTCTGCCTCGGATTCATTGACGTGTTCCCTGGATGAGTCTACGTTCTTGGAGCCGCGGATGGGTTTGGTTCCTGAGCTTGCTGTAGATACCCTTGTTGCACGTGTGATTGTCTCATCGAGGCCTCTCTCTGACCGGGGAGTGGGGGAACAGCATCGATCCATGGCTTGGGCAGCCCCGGCGGGGCTTCGGCGCTTCCCTCATCGTGTGAGTCCTTTTCCATGTTTGGCGGGACTGTGTTCTGTCTCGAGACTGTTGGCGGTGTCGATATTGTCGCATTCAGACTTCCGCCACGCATCATCTGCGAGATTTCGGTGGCTGGGATCCTATGGAGCGATGACACTGCCTGATCTTCCCGGTGCACTCAGACCCTCTGTGCTACTTTGTATCCCGTCTGCGGGATTGTTCACCGTTGGTGCTATTGACCGAAGTGGCCAGGGGTGAATTTGATTGGGACATGTAGGGACTCATGGATGGTTGATGGTGATTTGAGGGGTGCTTAGCGGAGTTGTAATTGATTGCGTTATACGTGATTGCTGTTACTTGTACTTCTTCTACCGTTGCTGTTTAGACGATTTTTGCATGCGGAGGTGGGAGGGGCCGGATGACCAGATCGAGGGCCCTTCTCCTGTCTTTTTTTCTCTTTCTTTTTCTCTCTTTTTCTTTTCTGTACTTCGGGTCTCTTATTTAGGGCGACAGGCACGCTGCTGGGGGGGTAGGCCGTAGCCTTCTGCAGGGGTGCAAGGTTGGGGGTTGGGGGATGGGCTTGGTATTTTGTTCTCTCATTGTTTCTATGGCCCTTTGTCCCTTTCCTTTTTCGATGTCGTCGTCTTCCATGTCTCCTATAGTGTGGTTCCCCTTGAGGGGTGGGACTAGCTCGCCATGATTGCTCTGTGTTTATCGCATCTATCCTGACTCTTATGCTCCCTCCCCGTCATATGTGTGCATTACTGGCGGAAAACATTTTGCTTTTACTTGGCTGTAATAGGGGCGTGTGTGACTGTGCGACATTGATTTTCCCTTTATTTTTTGTTATTGCAAAATGAACCGTCTCAGATCCTTATTATTGCATGGTGACTTAAATATATGTTTTATCCTGGATGCTACTCAGCCTTCGAACTCCGGACCGCTGTATATTTTTGCACTCCATTCCTCTTTTCCCGATCTGAATAGCGGCCGGCCGGATTGGTTGTAGGCCCATGTTTGTATTTCCGTGCCACATCAATAAAGGTTCTTTAAAAAAAAAAAAGAATTGCATGGTGTGTCTGAAACACAATCCTGGTAGGGGAACCCCAACTCCAGCTGGTCATTTTGCACCTCCTACGTATCCGTTCGAGGTTTTGCAGCTAGATTTCATCCACATGGAGAGGTGCAACAACTTAAAATACGTACTCGTTGTTGTTTGTGCCTTCTCAAGATGGGTAGAAGCATATCCCCTAAAGGACAATACTGCCTTGTCCACAGCGAAAGCCCTTGTGAAAGAATTCTTCCCCAGATTCGGAATGCCGAGAATGGTCTGGAGTGACAATGGGAGTGAATTTGTGGGTCATGTGATGAAGAAAGTATGTGAAGGGCTAGGCATTCATCAGAAGTTTCACGCTGCAAATCACCCCAATCAGCTGGACTAGTAGAATGTTATAATGGCACGCTTAAGTTAAAACTAGCCAAAATTCAAGCGAACACTGGTCTTAAATGGCCTGATGCTCTACCCTTAGCACTCCTATCCACCAGAATGACTGTGCATTCGCGAGTGAAACTTAGTCCCTATGAAATTGTCTTTGGCCGCCCGGCCAACATATGGGGAGTGCCAAGGCCCACAAAGTTCAGTGAAATCGAACACCCTGTTTTGCTTGATTATCTGTATGAATTGACGGCTAAATTGCGTGTTTTACATCAACAGGTCCATGACACCCTGCCTCCGGTCTCTGAAACTCCAGGTCATCCCATCGACCCTGGATCCTGGGTTCTCGTGAAAAACTTCCAGCGAACCAAGAACGACCAGCCCAGGTGGACCGGACCGCACCTCGTTCTTCTTTCCACAAGATCAGCTGTTCGAGTGGAAGGGAAGAAACACTGGATCCACGGGGTCCATTGTAAAAGGGTACCTCTACCTCTGCCGTACGACCAGTGGGTCCAGAAGGGTGTCGCCGACTCAGAAACTGAAACTGTGCCACGTTTTCTGCCTTTCAGTGATGCACGTGTGAAAAGGAACACTTACTAAACAAGAAAGTGACAATATTTTGCAACCAGCTGTATCACCGTCAGTTCGATTGGACACTACCGAGCCTGAACTCCTGTTTCAGGACCAGACAGTACCTGGAAAGAAGCGCTATAATTTGAGGCCGAGACCTATGGACAAATAAAATCTTTTTTTTCTTCTTCCCCAGCACTATTTTTGAAAAGTGCAGCTCTCCCATCTGAGAAACTTGCTTATTTTTGTTTTTCGAACCGCCATCCGGGTTCCGCTGCTAGGGCCGCGATTGCCCAAAGTCTTTGGGGTGCAGCTGACGACGTTAGGTCGACAGTTCTGGTTGGTCCAAGGGAGTTGCCCTAGACTGACAGAAGCATTCCTTAGCAGAAACAACCTCCCATCGCGGGCAGCACTTTAGAGAGGATGGAGTTTTTCGAGATGGAGAGACCTGCCAAAACAATGAACTTTAAAGCTGGGATATGTAAAATGATGACAAAGAAAAGCTTTTTGATACTGTGCATTTATGTTATTCAGTATGATAATGTTTTTAATAGGATATGTTTTATTCTCTTTTCGAGTAACATTTGCACCCACTACATCGCCCATACCTCCTCTTACTACTGTATCCTCTCATTCTTTTCAACCCCTTCCTGAACATAACTCCTTTGTTCAGCTTTTGCACCAACACCAACTAGTAATGAACACGACTAACTGTTGGGTGTGTGGTCTTATGCCTCACACCACAGATAAAGGTATCCCTTATCTGGTCCTGCCATTCAGCCACAATGGTTCTGTGTGGGCATACAGAACAATGTTCATATTTTTTTTTTTAAATCTGTTTATTAGCATAGTATTTCGAGCAGCAACATGCATACATCTCCGTATATTATATGAGCACATTAACAATCTCGGTGGCACATGTGTGCTTTGCTCAGATCATAGAAAGAAACATAGTGTATTTGATTTTACATTTTCATTGTCATTTTGTACCAAACGAACAGTCCCAACTATATCCGATCCCACCCTCCACCCACATGAAAACCCACCCGACACTCTCTCAACAGGTACATCATTGAAATATCGACAAATGGGTGACACCCAATGTATGAACACATTATAAGCTGAACACATAGCTAAGGTGTGGTGGCGTGTACTATGGGTCAGGGCCCCTCGCACCCCACTGCAGTGCACCGTGGGCCGTATCCTTGCATGAAAGAGTGAAGCAGGACCTAGCTATACCTCAAGTGGTTACTCACTCGTGTCTTCCTCGTCTTCGGCATCGTCAGCCTCAAACGCCCCCACCGTGGCGAACCAATCCAGTGAGATCAGATTCTTCCTGAGCCCCCTGCGTTCCTCTCTCTGTAGGGCCTCACCCTCCGCTCTACCCCAGCGCACTACTTCCGCCCACCACAGGTCAGGGTCAGGTGGTTTAGACGATTTCCATCTGATCGTGATAGCGCGCTTCGCTAGTAACAGAGCCAGATCTGAGAAGCGCGTCGCCACGGACCTGGTGCGTGTTGATGGCCCCAGCCCCAGTATCGTGTGGTCTAGTGTAGGGGATCTGGACAGAGTACCAGTCTGCTCTAGGGAGGCATGTACAGTGGACCAGAAATACCCTAGTTTAGGGCATTGCCATAACATATGTACCAGATTTGCATCGTCCGCGTCACATCTGGGGCAGTTGCTCTTGGAGGCAGGGAACATCACATGGAGGCGGTGCGGTGTCAGGTAAGCTCTGTGTAGTAACATCAGTTGGATGAATTTGTATTTGGGGTTCCTTGCTACTTTTTGGGGGAACTGAAGTATGCGCCTCCACTCAGTGTCCCGCAACGGCCTCCCTATGTCTGTTTCCCATGCCGCCCTCAGTGGCGATAGTGTAAGTGCCCTCCCTGTTTTTATGCTAGCCGTGAGCCACCTGGTCAGGTGGCCACCCGCTCCCATGAGGTAAAGCATTGCGACGAGAGGGTTCGTACCTGGTTCCCGCCCGTCAGGCGACCATTTGCGTGCAATATAATGGCGGAGACCGGCGTGTAGAAGAAAGGAGCCGTCGGGGATGCCCTGCCTGGTCTGGTAGTCCTCAAAAGATAACAGGTGCCCCTCCGCATACAGGTCTCCCACATGTGTGACACCTGCGTCATGCCAGGGCCCCAGTAGGGTCGCCGTAAGCGTGCCCGGGCCCAGAGGTATTCCCAACAGAGGGACTGTGGGGGCATAAGGTGTCCCGGGGGACGTATACTTTATTGCTTTCCGCCAGTACGTAACCGCTAGTTTGAGAAGCGGCGGGGCGTTTCTAGGTAGATCCGAGCCAGGTAGCAGCAAGATGTGCACTCTCCCCTTAGCGTGGTCATCCTTCGAAACATTAATCTCATGAAGATTACGGCCCGCCACCCAGGAAGCGAGCCATTGTAGCTGACACGCATAATTGTACGCCCTGAAGTCCGGCAAGCTCATGCCGCCGGAGTCGGAGGGAAGCTGTAACTTGGCCAGACCTATGCGTCTACGGCCATGGCCCCACACCAGTTCGGTGAGGAGGGAGTCGAGGGTCCTAAACGTCACCGCCGGGATCTGGAATGGCAGATTGGTGAAGTAATAGATGAGGCGGGGTAGCATCACCATCTTGGATATAGCCACCCTGCCGGGTATTGAGAGCGGCAATGTTAGCCAGAACTGAATCTGTGACTTCAGCGTCCTAATAGCCTTCCCCAGGTTGCCATCTATCATCATGCCCGCCTCTCTATATATTTGTATCCCAAGATATCGGAAGGTGGTTTCCGCCATCTGGAAGGTATGGGGGGCAAAAGACAGGGGGGCTGATCCGTCCACTGCTGTAAAGGTGAACCCATAAGACTTAGATTCACTGATGGTGAGGCCAGAGATCTCTCTGAAATCCTCAAAAACCTGGGAAACCGGACTCAAGTCGCCTCTCAGGTCCCTAAGATATAATATAAGGTCATCCGCATACGCAGATACCATGTGTTCCGTACCATGCCGTCGTATACCATAGTGGGGGGCCATCGACCGAAGTCTACAAAGCAACGGTTCTAGGGCCAGGACGAAGAGGAGAGGAGAGAGCGGGCATCCCTGCCTGGTGCCTCTCGCTATAGCTATGGGGCCTGAAATTTGATGGGAGGTGCGTACTCTGGCGGTGGGGATGGTATACAGCAATCTGACCCAAGCAAGAAATTCTGGTGGTATTCCCAAGTTTGACAGGGTGGAGAACATATAGTCCCACCTCAATGAGTCAAACGCCTGTTTTAAGTCCAGTGATATGCAGCCCTCGGAGTCCGAGTTCACATTCTCTCCGAGCATTAGCTGGGCCAAGCGCCTAAGGTTCATGGCCGTATTGCGGCCTGTTACAAAACCACACTGATCCGGGTGGACCAGTTGAGGCACATACTGAACGAGCCTTGACGCCAGCACCTTGCTCAATATTTTAGAATCAGTATTGAGAAGGGACAGGGGCCTGTAATCGGCTAGCTGGAGACCATCTTTGGCCGGTTTCAGGAGGGACGTGATCAATGCTTGCATGGATGATTGCGGTAGAGAGGATGTACGCAGGGCCTCCGTATAAACAGTGTGTAATCGGGGCGCCAGGACTTCTATAAATGTCACGTAAAATTCAGCTGGTAGGCCATCCGTGCCGGGGGTTTTACCCCTCGGAAGGGCACGTATCGCCTGTCTAATTTCCGCCACTGAAATAGTACGCTGCAAATCTTTTTTCTGGTTGGCAGTAAGTTGTGGTAGAGCCAGGCCCTCCATGAAGGCCGCAAAAGCGGGTACCGACAAGGGCTGCGGGGGACCGTACAGTGAAGTGTAATACTCCTTGAACGCCGTATTAATCCCTATTTGGGTGGTAGTCGGGCGGCCAGATTGGTCCAGGACCCTCAAAATGGGTTGGCTGATCGGGGAGTCCCGCAATAGGCGGGCTAATAGGGGGCCGGCTCGGTCTGCCTGTGTATGTTGCCTATTCGTGTATTCCCTATAGTCTATAAGCCGCAGGTCTTCCAATAGCTCCGCGTGTCTAATATGTGCTTCTTGCAATGGTGTAAAGGGAACATTGGTGCCCGCTGCCTCATTCTCCAGGGCCGCGAGGGAGCCCTCCACCTCTTTCAGTTGGCTGATCACCTCCCTTTTCCTCCCCACTCTAGTGGCCATGGCAGCCCCCCTAAGACAGACTTTGAAAGTGTCCCATTCTATCTGCCGGGAGCTGGCTGTGTGCGCATTCGTGGAGAAGTAGGTGTCAATAGTATCGGACAGGGAGGACCGGAAGACCGAATCCTCGAGGAGATCAGGAGACAGTCGCCAAGTCGGGATGGGAGCCAGCTGCCTACCCCACTGCCATATAACCTCCACTGGGTTGTGGTCCGATAGAGTTTTCCCCATGTGTTGGGTCTGGACAATTAGTGTCATAAGGGAACGGGAGCAGAAAACATGGTCTATTCTGGTATGAAGCTGATGGGGGGGAGTAAAAAGTGTATTCCCTTTCCAGAGGGTGTACGCTGCGCCACACATCCGCCAAATCCCAGCCCTCAGCCCAACTCGCAAGCGCGTCTGCCTGTTTCCTGCTCTCGGTAGCCTGTAATGGGGGATGTGATCTATCTAGTCCAACATCAAGAACAGCATTGAAATCGCCCCCGATGAACCAGCGAAGATCAGCCCAACCCGCAATCACCTCGTTGACAGTTTGCAAGAATTCCGACTGGTTTATGTTAGGTGAGTACACACATCCAATGACAACCGCCTCCCCATCCAACAGTCCCCGCACGAAGACATAGCGACCCTCCCGATCAATCCGTTGCTCCAGCATCTGGAATGGAAGTGAGCCACGCAGCCAAATCGCCGCCCCCCTTGAGAATGCAGAATATGAGGTAGAAAAGAGTTGCCCCCTCCATTTCTTTCGCAGTTTCACTGCTTCAGCAGCGTTCAAATGTGTCTCTTGCAAACAAGCAATCTGCGTCCCCCTGCGGTTAAGTTGTGCTAGGATCCGGTGACGCTTGTGCACTGATCCCATGCCCCGCACGTTCCAGGTGCACAATTGGTAATTGTTAAGAGGCCCCATTACCATTCGTTTGGTGCAGCAATGCGAATCTTCTGGGTGACCCCACATGTCTTTTTGTACTAAAAAATGAGAGTGTCTCGCAACCTTGTAACCCCTGAACAAAAGGGTCCCTGAGCCAACGTACCCAGGAGCCAAACCATGATGCCCAACGTGGGCACAAGTCAGTCAAGTTCGTGTGCATACCGGGGGTGGTAGGCCTCCGTCGAACGTCACTGAACGGACTGCGTGAGTGTGATAGCCCACAATACTATGGGCCCCCACACATGCCACCCACCATATGTGAAGGAGGGGGGAATAGTTATACATTACCACCCGGAGAGGATCAATCGCGTCGTGGCTCAGAACTCCGCCGCCATCTGGGCAGTGATCTTTGGGAAGAGCTGCAAGCTGTCAACTGAGCCAGATACCTCAGTGCGGGTGTCGGTGGTGTCGGTGAGTCTGTCTCCGGGTGCTCCCGCGTCGTGGGCGGCCAGCGCCTCCTCAGTTAGACGTTGTTGCGGTGAAGTCGAAGGGTGGACCACGGCTTTGTGTCCAAGGGGAGGTACCACCGCCGATATTCCGTGGGAGGAATGGTGGTCGGGACTGTGAGTGGTGTTCCGTCGTCCCGGCGAGCTCCCACGGGTGTCCCCGCGGCGGTCTGCGAGTGGGTCCTGCGATGTCGGCGGGGACAGGGTGACTTCCATCCACTCCGCTGCCTCCTCTGGCGAGTCGAAGAAATGGGACCTGTTGTTATGTAGGATTTTGAGCCGAGCAGGGAACAAAAGGGCATATTTCATGTTCCTGTCGCGCAAATTGCGTTTCACCCCTAGGAAGTTGGACCTGGCCCGCTGCACAGTGGGAGTGAAATCAGGGTAGACCGATATATTCGTGTCCTCGAAGCGTATCGGTGCTTCCTCCCTGGCCGCTCGGAGGACAGTGTCCCGGTCTCTGAAGTGGAGGAGACGAGCGATCAGGGGGCGAGGAGGTGCCCCTGGCTGTGGGGGCTTCGATGGCACTCGGTGAGCCCGTTCCACACTGTAGAGGGTGGTGAGGTCCCTCTGGCCCACCAGCTTCCGTAGCCAATCTTCCACGAATCGCGTGGGGTCCCTCCCCTCGCTTCTCTCCGGAATACCCAGGATGCGGACGTTGTTGCGGCGGGCACGTCCTTCTGCATCGTCCACCCTATCCCAGAGTCTCTTCAGCTGCTTCTCCACGTTTTCCAATTTCGTGGAATGTTCCGTCTGCTGCGGGATTAGGTCGTCGAGCGCTATTTTTTGCTCTGCCACCCTGTCCGCCAACTTGTTATGATCGGCCTTTAGTAGAGACAGCCCAGTCGCCATGGTGTCCATGCGCGTTTCTAGCGCTTCTCACGTCGCGCGTATTTCATTCAGGATCAGATCCAGCTTGGCGTCCTGCGACCCTTTACCGGTTGGCGGGATGACTTCCATGTTGGAGGAGGCCAGTGGGTCGTCAGAGCCCGTGGATTGCGCGTCCATCTGCGCGCCCTGGGCCCGAGGTTTGTCCCTGTGCTTGCCCATGGATCTCGTGAGCAGGGTGGCGCTGTAGTGGGTGCAGCAGTCCGCTGCAGTCCCTTCGAGTGTCTGGCAGCGGATATGGAAGGACCACCACGTGCTGGATAGAGATGGAAGTAGCAAGGACCCCAAGGCCGGTAGTCGCAGTGTAGGCTATCAAATCGATGACACAACGCAGGGGTGGGCAGGTGCGCCTCTGGCACTCCCTCGAGTAGGTATTACCCCAGGCCCGCAGAGCCGGCGGTGTGGGAGAAATGGTGGGGACCTGGTCACTGCAGAGCAAGCCGCATCCGCCGGTAGCGCGGGAAGGGTCAGGGCTGCAGCGCCTTGGAAAGGCGTCAAAGCGCTTTGCGCACCTCCCCTCTTCTGACCTCCGTACCTGAGGACTGCGTGTCGTAGAGTTGGGCACCCAGGTTCTCCGGCTGGCGGCTCCGGGGTAGGCAAGGCACGAGCGCCAAGTGCCAGGGGGACTCGCCGTGGACAAGATGGCGCCGGATCTCAATGTTGTCGGTTCGGCCTGGTAAGGAATGCCGGAAGCCCGCTACGGGCGAAGCCGGTCTCGTGGTGGCAGCAGTAGATCGTATGCGTTGTCCGCTCTGCAGTTTCCGACCCTGTGGCGGTATGCCGGGGTCCCGTTATCTCCGCGGGCGGGGGGAGGACAGTCCAGGAGTGTCCCGCGTCCCTCAGGCCCCCGCAGCAGGCAGTCAGTCCGTGGTGCAGCAGCCGGGCCGGGGGGCAGTAGGGTCCCTGGACCATGCAGGGAACCACACCGCTTACCGCAGTCCCGGCCAGGATCAAAGGAGGAGTCCAAGCCCGGGTCCCGACTGGACCGCGAAGAGGGCAGGGGGTAGGCCGGCCAGGCCAGTCACTCGAGGCCGGGGCTTCACGTCGGTCTACAGGCCGCAGCAGGCTCCGTCGCCGGAACTCTCTCAAGGAGCCGACTGCCAGGTGGAGAGCCGCACCGCTCCACGCCGCACGCCCCCGGAGACAATCCGGTCAGGGATCAGGTGGGCTGCAGTCAGGGAAATGCAGGATAAATAGCTAGTGTTTCAGGGCTTAGGACGGAGCTGGGGAACTACACGTCCACCATCGACGGCTCCAGGCCACGCCCCCTAGAACAATGTTCATATATGCAAGTGAAGTCCACCCCCTACGTTCTGCAAAAGACAATCCTAAGAATAGTGCTCTGGTTAAGGGTATAGTCGACATGATTAAGGAAGAGATTTCTTATGAAACTACCCCCGAAGATGAGACACTGCCTATATAGGATGGAACGTGACCGGATATGGAACTACTCTGAGTGAGAAACAGCAAGCTAAGAGATCTTCCCCGATTTGGATTGTACCCCATCAGGGTCACCTGTGTCTGCAAGGTACTGGCAAGAATCCCAGGGCTCAGTTAGGGAAGAGTATCTGTACTGAAACTTATGTTTTTGGGTCTCAGACTTCCCCTGCGTTTTTAGCAGCTAAGGGTACCTATTTCATCTGCCATGATAGAGCCTATACATGGTTGCCCCCTGACTTTTCGGGCTCATGTTTTGTTTCGTTCCTGTTGCCTCCCACCTACACAGCAGCGGCAGATTACCACAAGACAAGGATAGTTAGAGGTGTCTTGAGTAAAGAAGACACTGCAGGACAAGAATTTGGGGACTTTGTAAAGGGTTTTCTGCCGTTCTGGGGACCCATGGTTAACAGCAGGAACATAAGGCAATTGACAAGGGTGGTTGAATCCACTGTAGTTGAAACTGCTGGTGCCCTTAGTAACTTGACTGCTGAGCTCCAGTCGGATCGTCTTATGACCCTTCAGAACAGGGTCGCATTAGATGTCATACTTGCAGACAGAGGTGGGGTATGTAAATTGATCCAATCAAGTTGCTGTTTTTTCATTCCAGATAACGCTCCAACAGTGTACCAGGCCATCTCCAAACTGCATAAGATTTCCGAATCTATTCATGTGGATAAGGAGATTGGTCGTTAATGGGATGGTTCTGGGAACTGATATCCGGCTGGGGATGGAAAATTCTGATGGTCATTGGGATGGTCTTAGCCATTCTTTTTCTGTTCTGTCTGTGCGTGCAGTGTGCTCCTGCAATATGTGGCCTCTGTGCTACATCATGTGTAAGGAAACCTGTATCAAGAGACGAGCTAAGTACTAGGATGATGTTACAGCAACATCTCAATGACTTTAGGAATATAGACCTGGACTCAGATTAGCATGAGATTAGGTTAAATTGCCTATGTAAGGGCAAAAGGAGGGTTTGTAGTTCTGAAAATTCTGGACTCGTGAATAAAACTTTGTCGGAACATGACGAATTTGATATCAAAAGACCGAGAATGGCTAGTACACTATGTACAAGCATTTTCGTCATATTCGAGTGACGATTTCACCTCGAAATCGTCATTTGCGTCCTGAACCCTTGGCTTCCATTTTGTGTACGGCAGCCATTTTGTGAGTTGCCCTCACATAGGCTTATAACTACAGCCAAATCCGATATCAAAGGACACGTACACCTTAATTGACTTTTCTGTGACCTGTGCAAGCTGGAACCATTGCCCCAGGCCGAACCTGTTTGGTCAGTTCCTCTCCCAGTGGCCGAACGAGATAGCATCAAGGCACAACATGCCATAAACCCTTTTCATCACACACACACAACCCTGCCGAATCTTGCTCACACCTGTCCCTGCTCTTTTCTCTCTGACTTGCTTTATGATGAGGAGGTGCCCGTTTTTATTGGGGGTCCACCGGTATCTGATGGAAATGCTGGGCCTTGCCGGATGAATTATTGTGGGCTGGACGAACTGTGATGTGGGCTTGTCATCATGACTCTGCTTTTCCTTTGTAGTGAAAACATGTCAATGATATACTAAAATGTGGAGAATGTTTGCCTAAAGCACAATATTTCGTATAAAAGGAGAAGCCTGGCTTTGTAAGATTGAGCAGTCTCCTGAGAATATACATCCCGTGTTGTTGCACTTCTAGGACGCCTGTTACTTGGTTGCAGCCAATAAAATCGATCCTTGACTTCACCTAGAAGACTCTGAGTTTCTATGGTCTGAATCAGGAAAGTACTCGAGGTCTTTGGGTGTGTACCCTGACACCACTGGGTTACCGGTTCGGTACCGGTTCTGAAAAACCCAGTACCTCACAATGTCGCATGAACAGCACCTTCCCAACACAGCATACAGCTTACTGAGCGTATGTCACACTGAGACGATCCATAGGTGTACATATCCATCCCGGGATATTGGGCTATGTCGGGCCTGAGAACAACTTCAACTTCTTTGCATAAAGCGCATCCTATTTTGCAGAACCTCACACAGACAATTCACTTAACTGCAATCTAAGCTACAGCATTTTTAACACGCAACTCTATTGATAGTCACACCACTTGCTTTAAATCGTTTTTACCAACCGAACATGAAGCTTTGGATTTGGACCCCTATGGGCAATCTTTTTGTTTGCAGGAAACTCAAAATAAGGGTCTCAGTGGAAATGCGCACTTATCCTAACTTCTTAGCACCAGAATCCATCAGATATGCTACTAGAATTTACTGTTGTAGCATTTTGGGCCTTTTTCTATCATCAGGTTATCAACCACTTTCTTTGTCCTCTGATGGACCTTGCTTTTTGCCGAGAGGGGTTGGCCAAGAAGGGGTTCAACCAGCCATCCAATAACGGCCAGGAATTGGATAGCTGCTCTACAAACTGATAATCAAATTCATTTATATGATTCTCAAAACTACACTGTACAAATTTAGTATTAGGACTGGCAAACCAAATGTCCTAAAGAAATGTTGTCAGGCTAATATACACAGCAGTACTTCAGTTAAAGCTATACAGAACAGCAACATCAGTACTCTATAGCCAAAGATTTTTCTAGTTTGATCCCTTGGCTTTCAGTCATCAATAAATCGATTAAATTGCACAATCAAATGGTAGTAAAGTTTGGTATAGTTAGTTTCTTTATAAAAAAATGTGAAGGTCAGTACATTAGTATTTAAGCTTGATTCAAATGTACAGAATAATCAGGTTTGTCATAAAATGCCCAAAGCACTTGAAAGTTTAGGAAGGGACATGAGCTAAGCCTGTTCAAAGTAATCTCCCATGAGGGCACACTAAGGAACACACAGCATATGCGTCAATCCCGAGTCCTGGAAGGCAAGTCTGGATCCAAGAAATAGATCAGCTGGACGTCCGCAAGAACGAACGTTTTTCCAAGAAAGGTAGATGAGAGCTTCTTCTCTTTTCCGCCAAATCGATGTATATAATAATTCATAAGTTCTACGTGACACCTCCTTGGTCACCCCACTTTGTCAGACCACTCAGTCCATTGGTCGGTTTGCATAGGCTGATTGTCATGAGGCATAAACAAGACACATTTTGTTGGAATATAGACAGTGCAGAATACGTAAACTGTCAGACCATCCGGTAGGTGTATACTCTTAAAAAAAGATGCTTTAGCAAAGGCACATGACCGAGTTTGAAAGGAAGTTTCTCAGGGAAATGTTCCCAAAGTAGCAGAAATTGTGTCAAATAGTTCTGATAAGTGAGTGGGAATTCTTGAAATAAAACATAGTTTCAATTCAGTTTGTAATTCTAGGACACTTTCCCACAAGAACGAAGTCAAGCAACACGGAAAAATGCGTCCATGTAGGCAGGCCTGCATTGAATTCATGGTGATAAAAAGCAAGACTATTAAGTATTGAAATATACATTTTCATTGAGAAATGTGACATTCAGATATTGTTTTCAGGGCAATTGCACTTAAAAATCAAGTCAATTTCATTGTAAATAGCATGTGTAACTATAGCATATTAGTGCATTTTCAAAGTGCCAAAAAACACAGGGGCATATTACCAAGCAATAGCGATAATTATCGCTATTGCTTGGTTAGAGACAAAATTTTACCGCTGAGCTGCGGCGATTTTTACCGCAGATAAGCCTTGGTATTACCAAGGTTTATCGCAAATGCGATAAAAAACGGCCGCAATGCATGAATATCGCTGAAAAGTCAGCGATATTCATGCATTACCGAGCTAATGCTCTTAGCCATGTTATCCACCTCCCATTGGATAACATGGCTAAGAACTGCTCAGGGCAGGTGTTAGCTTTTGGAGATATTCGCGCTTAGCGCGAATATCTCCAAAAGTTGGTAATAGGAGATAGCGATGTTAGCGACTGTTTCCAGTCGCTAACATCTTGGCACGCCCACTTTGCATGTCATTAGTGATAAATATCACTGACATGCAAAGTGGGGCCCAAGATGGTCGCTATCTCCTATTAGCTGTCGCTAACTGGTGTTAGCGACAGCTAGGTAATAGGGAGATAATTTTATCTCCGCTTTCTTGGCTTTTAAAGACAAAAAAGCGGAGATAAACCCCCTTGATAATATGCCCCACAGTTATTTCTATTTCACAAAAACTAATATTGTTAGAGGTGAAATACATGAATCTTTCACACTCATAATTATTTAACGGAGATAGCTGACGTGTAGCATCACTTTCACATTTCTATTACACATTTAGAGAATACCAGTGGAATTTAGTAAAACATGAACGTACATTATTAAAATGAATAATTTTGTCTAGTCTACACTTTTCCACATGCTTTTACTGTGCTATAACTAATATTTCTCGAGATTTTCTCACGTGTTTCTCTCATGTGTAACTTTTTTTTATTATTTTTTTTTTTTATTCCACAGTAGGCACAAGTTAACAACACAAGCAAAACAAGTATTTAGCAAATCATATGATTCAAATAAACACAATTTATACTAATATCACAACTCTAAATGTTCATTAATTACACCCCATATTAACATGCCAAGTCTCCGTTTTTTAACCCATTTTAAAGCATAAAGACTCCATTCTAATTAATAAAGATTATATAATTTAGCTCGCCAGAATTCAAAAGCTGGAGGTTCCTCTTGTAACCAATCTGATACAATGCATAAATGAGCGGCAGTCATAGCAACAAATAAAAAATATCTATATTTATATAAAGCAGTACCCATGTCCACATTTTGCCCTATACCTAATAACATAAGTGCAGGGGAAATCTTCACAGTGGTATGAGTGATCATAGTGAGCAACTTTTCTATACTAATCAAAAATTGATGCAGTTTACTACAACTAAAAAATATATTTTATTTTTTTTAAACTGTTTTTATAAATTTTGTGCACAAAACAGACAGTTTCAATTCTCATATCAACTCACTCATATTCCGTTTCCCCCCGTCTCGTTCGCACATACCCTATCAACAAATCCTAAGCATGACATGCCACCTCCCTCTCTACCCCCACCCCCCCCTTGTCAGTGTGCCTCATAACCCTTCTTACGGTTTGTCTGGTCCAACATTTCAGCAGCAGGTATCACTCCCCTTCAGTCACCGCCCACATAGAAGTCCAGGTATAGTCCAGCATTGCCCAAGTCCAGCATTCCAACTCCAGGGCCCGGTGTCCCCCTCAATCCACCCTTTCCCCGCCTCCGGGCTCCCAGTTTAACTCCTTTCCTCCACCCCTGCGGCTTCCACCTCTCCCCGTCCCGTATCCCCTTCTCTATTCGCCGGCTCGCCAGTCTCCCCACCATCATCAGCCTCCATAAGCGACTGCAAATCTACCACTAGTGCGCTCCATGCCCTAGCTGTCTCCAGCGCTTTATCATTTGCTGCGCGCCTAGCTAATTGCAATCGGAGAGTGCTTTCAGATGAGGCCCATTGCAGGAAACACCTCCGCCACCTCAGGAAGTTAGGTCCCCCTCTAGATTTCCAGTGTAGGGTAAGTTCCCTTTTGGCCATTATGAACCCCAAATCATAACATTTACTAGTGATCTTAGTGGCAGGAGTATGGGGAAACCAGAGTAGCAGGCATGCACCCGCGTCTGTATCAATCTGCCGACCCGTGACCGCGTTCAGGCAAGCGAAAACATCCATCCAGTACGTGCCAAGCCCCGTACATGACCAGAACATATGTTCAAAGTCAGCGTCCCCCACAGCGCAGCGCGGACAGAGCGACTGCGCACCTCCAAAGATTCGATGGATCCTGGCAGGTGTCCAGTACGCCCTATGGAGTGTATAATCTTGAACCAGTTGGAACCGGACATTACGGGTGCCCTTCCAGGCCCTGCGTATGAGCTGGGGCCAAGTCGTCTCCGGTATCTGCCGACCAAGGTCATCCTCCCAGCGCTCCCGCAGCCCAGCAAGCGCCAGCCTCCTGTACAGGCATGTGATGGCCTTATATGTGCCAGCCGCCATCACTACGTACTGGCAGCCCAGTGACGTGGGCGGTTCCACCAGCCCCATCCTCCAACGCCTCTGAATCCCGGTAACCAAGGCCGCATGTAACAGGAAGTCACCCTTCGGGAGCCCGAAGGCCTCCCGTAAAGCACCGAACGGCATCAAAGCACCGTCCCGATATAAGTCACCTAGCATGTGGACCCCGAGTTCCTCCCAGCCTGCAAGCGCCGACCAATCCCCGCCGTGCGGGATGGCAGTACACATACCCAGGGGTATCTCCGGCGCGTACGGTGTTCGGCACCCCCCCCCGTCTGTGGCTGCGCAACCAGCACTTGCGAAGGGTACGCTCTTCTAGAGTCAGCTGCTCCAGCCGAAGCCCCTGTTGGAGCACAATAAAGGACCGAACATGGCGCTGTACAAGCCGACCCTGCGGGCCGTCCGGTCCTCTGAATTCTCGCGCCACCGCTTGCGTGAGCCACTGAAGTTGAGCGGCCAAGTAATACCATTCAAAGTCTGGTACGGCCAGACCGCCCTCCTCCCGGGACCTAAGCAAAGTATTCAGGGCTACGCGTCGCCTGCCAGTACCCCAGATAAAGCCGATCACCACGGACCGCAGAGTGCGGAAGAAAGAGGATGGGATCCACACCGGTAACGTGCGGAAAAAATAAAGTAATCGCGGTAGGACCACCATTTTTAACAAAGCTATCCGCCCCGCTACAGATAACGGGAGGACGTGCCAAAACCTCATGCTACCTCTAATGCCCCTCATGGCCCTTCCCACATTCCCCTCGTACAGTAGCGAATGGGTGTGATATATATGAACTCCAAGATACTGCAGGCAATCCGGTTCCCAGCGCAGACCGTCCAGCACTGCCGGTGGAGCGCA
This sequence comes from Lissotriton helveticus, assembly GCF_964261635.1. Classification (NCBI taxonomy): domain Eukaryota; kingdom Metazoa; phylum Chordata; class Amphibia; order Caudata; family Salamandridae; genus Lissotriton; species Lissotriton helveticus. The sequence continues at coordinate 529,161,841 of NC_136072.1, forward strand.
GTGGGCAGTTAAGGGGAAGAGGCAGGTCCTAGACCAATTAACCCGAAGGCCCGAAAGGTCCCCAAATTCCCAAAGCAATGCACGGGCTCCCGTCACGGACGCATCTACATCTGCCAGGAACAACAAGAGGTCGTCGGCATACAGGGAGATATAATGCATATCGCCTCGGGATAGTACTCCGGTAAAGGACCGACCCTGTCTGGCCCGAGCCGCCAGCGGCTCAATTGCCAAAGCGAAAAGGAGCGGGGACAAGGAGCAACCCTGTCTGGTGCCCCGACCGACCACGCATGCCGCTGATATAGAGCGGCCCGTTCGGACCCTAGCAGTGGCCGACTCATAGAGTAGCCTCGTCCAACGGACAAAGCCCTCTCCCAACCCGAACCGGAGGAGCACGCAGTACAAATAAGGCCATTCCACGCTGTCGAAGGCCTTTTCAATGTCCACCGACAGCGCGGCCGCCCCCGCAGGGCCCTCCCCTTCTACATCCATGATTCTTATCAGACGTCGTATGCACGTCGAGGTGTTCCTAGTGGGGATAAAGCCCGACTGGTCCGGGTGAACCAACGAGCACATATGGGCAGATAGCCTCGTCGCTAATATCCTGCTCAACACCTTGTAGTCCACCGTGAGCATCGACAACGGCCGGTACGCCGTTCTAGCTGTGGGGACGCCACCCTTTTTCAACAGCGGAATGACAATCCCCTCACGCGCCGACGTCGGTAGTCTACCCTGCTCCCAGGCCTCCCCATATACCTGGTGGAGGCGAGGTGCCAGCAAATCCACATACGCCACGTAAAACTCCACGGGAAGGCCATCCCCCCCCGGTGTCTTCTTCCTGGCCATATGCTTAATCGCCGCCCTAATCTCCCCCTGTGTAATAGCTGCCCCAAGCGAGGCTCCCTGCTCTGGTTCTAGCCGCGGCAACTGAGCCTCCTCAAGGAAGGCATCCAGTTCCGCAGGGCAAGCCGCCATCCGACTCCGATAGAGTTCCGCATAATACTCCCGGAACTGAGTATTAATCTCCAACTGCGAATGGACCACGCCCCCAGTCGATGTAGCTAACGACAGAATCGGCGTGCCCCTGGCAGCAGGGGTTGCCAGCCATGCCAGCAGGGTGCCTACCCGATCCCGCTCCGCATGCGCCCGGACCATGTATTCCCGGTAGTCATGACAGCGGAGCCTCTCCACCTGGGCAGCCACCCGTTCCCGAGCCTCCAGCACATCGTCTTTATTGCTGCCCGCTTCGTGACTGTTCCTCTCCGCCAGACGCAGTGCATTTTCCTCCCGCGTGACATCGGCTAACAACGTCCGGCGAACCCCCGACGTGGACGAGAGGCACGCGCCTCGCACCACCACCTTGAAGGCGTCCCACTCAATTGCTCGAGTGGACGCAGTCCCCGAGTTCTCAAGGAAGTAACGCTCAATGCAGTTCTGCAAGTCAGCGTGAAAAACTGGGTCCTCCAGCGTCAACGGATTCAGCCGCCATGAAGGAACCGGCTGCCGCTGCCTGGTCCAGATGACCGTAAGCAGGCAAGGGTTATGGTCCGATATGGTCCGCGAAAGGTACTCGCAATCATGCGTAAGCTCCTGGGCCCCACTTGAGCAGAGGAAAGTGTTGAGACGCACATGTAAATCATGCGGTACCGAGTAGAACGAATAATCCCTATCCGTGGGGTGGCACATCCGCCACGCGTCCTGTAGTCCCCAGCGGTCCTGCCAGTCCCTCCGGACCGCGGCCACTCTACGCACCACCGACCTAGCCAGCGGCGGATGGGAACGGTCCAACTCAACATCTGCCACCGAGTTAAAATCCCCTCCCATGTACACCGTATTCACGAGCACATCCGATAGTCGGCTCGACAAGACGGAGAAAAACGCTGCCTGATCAAAGTTGGGGGCATACACGCTACAAAACACCACATCCCGGCCATCCAGCCTCCCCAACACTGCCACAAACCTCCCGTCCTGATCCACTCTAGTGATCAACGGTTGAAAGGGGACCCCCGCCCTCACCCAAATAAGTACCCCCCTAGCATGCGCAGAGTAAGTAGTATAGAAGAGTTGCCCTCTCCAACGCCGCTGCAGCACCTGACCTTCTGCCAAAGTTAAATGCGGTTCCTGTAAGAAAGCCACCTGGACCCCCCTCCGGACTAAATATGCATGTACTTTATACCTCTTCCTCATGGAGTTAAGCCCCCGCACATTCCAGGTAATGCACTTCAGTTCCAATCTAGCCGCCATCAATGGGCACATAGCATAGTCCAAGCCCCCACAGTCTCACCGGCACACTGACAATACCCAGAAACTCAACAGCCCCACAACATCCCCAGCCAACGCCCCTCCCACCCACCCCCAGAACAGGCATCAAACAGTTGTCACCCATCCAAACCCTACCCCCAAATACGAGGGAAACTCTGGTAAATACCAGAGACTCACGAAGTACGGGAGGTGTCCACTCACCAGCCCGCCGGACAGCCAAAACCCGTCCCACCAGGGGTGTCGATCCCGGCTATGAGCAATCCTCCCCCACCCCCCCCCCCCCGGCAGCACCACCCCACAGCAACCAGGCCCGGGGTCCAGCACCCTCCATAGGGCGCGGAGTACAGCTGCCCTTCTGACCACCCAAAGTACAGGGCCCCCAGCAGCCCTTAATGTGTTCACCCCACCGGGCCGCAGATCCCCTTACTGTCAGTTACTCAGCGGCTCGTAGTCACTCATCCAGTAGGCTATCCGCCGTCTGCGGCGTGATCCGAAGCCGCTCCCCTATTTCCTTGTCCGAAGCTTCATCTGATCCTCCTGGTTCCGCCTCATCCGAGCCCTGTCTCGAGCCCGAGTCTGCCACCTGAGTCTCAGGCACCACTCCAGATATGTCCGACACCGCTCGTAGTGCATCCCTCCTTTCCTGCGCAGTCTGAGAAGCCGAAGGAGACCTCCTGCCCTGCACTCTCCTCCGATTGCGCCTGCGCGGTCTCGGCCGGGCCTCAGCGCTCTCCGTCCAGGTACCCGAGCCATCCTTGCCCGCTCTGTATCGCTCCAACCACTGCCAGGCGTCGTCTGGGGAATCACAGAACGTCGCCACTCCCTCCACCAGCACCTTCAGGCGGGCAGGAAACAACAGAGAATATTGAACCCCTTCATCGCGGAGAGCTCTCTTGACAGCGACAAAGGAAAAGCGGCTGCGTTGGACCTCCTGGGAGTAGTCTGGGAAGATCGACACAGAGGCGTTGTCCACCTTGTAGGGGCCAGCCAATCTGGCCTGCCGCAATATAAGGTCCCGGTCCCTGAAGTGGAGCAGCCGAGCTATCACCGGCCGCGGGGGTCGACCCGGGGCAAGGGGACGAGCCGGGACCCTGTGAGCCCTCTCCAAAGTGTAGAAGGGCGTCAAGCCCTCAGAGACCACCACGTCCCGCAGCCAGGTCTCCAGGTACGCAACCATGTCGTCCCCCTCGATATTTTCGGGTAAGCCCACCACGCCGATATTGTTGCGTCTGTTGCGCCCTTCTGCGTCGGCCGCCCTCTGTTCCAACTGCTGCACCCTACGGGTTAGGTCCTCCAGGGCGACGTCCGACGCCTTCTGGGCCGGTTCCAGTGTCTCTATTGCCAGTTCTGTGGCTTTGACCCGGTCCGCGAGCTTTCCATGGTCCGCCTTCAGAAGGCCAAGGCTCGTAGATACCTGGGCGATGTCCTGGCACAGCGCATCCCTCGTGTCCCCAATAGCCTTAAGAATCTGGTCCAGCTGTTGCTGCTGCAACCCCGCCGTCCGATCACCCGCTGTTTGCTGCTGATCCAGGGGGTCCAACGAATCCTCCGCCTGGTCCGGCTGCGTGGCGCCCGCTCCCTTCCGTGGCTTCCCCATGGGGTCCAGCCGGTGACCACGTCAACACCAACCCCGCAAGGCCACCTCAACTTGGACCGCAGCAAAGGCCAAATGCGTTAGCCCGCCAATAAGCCTGTCAGGGTAACAGGGTCCAGCACCGTGACGAGAAAAGAAAGAAGGGAGGACAACCAGCCAGATCCCGGCTTCACTACCTCCAATGCAGCGCCCTTCACCCCGGGCCCCTGCAGTCAACAACGAAGGCCACCAGGAATCCCTCACTGCGCCCAGGTCGTCACCGCTGGCAGTTTTCTGCACAAAGGTCCGCGAAGGGGGCAGAACGGACCCAGGCCCCCCTCGGCACCAGATGGTTGCCCCAGGAAATCCGCAGTGACAGGGGCGCTGCCGCCGATGGCCGCCGCAGGCCACAAGGGGCCCCTCCAGGCAATCCTAGGGCCCCCCAACGTTTGCAGCTACCAGTCCTGGCAGAACACCGTCAAAGCCCAACAGTTCAACCTCCAAATCGGTGTCCCCGGGCACCCGGCCGGCGGCGCCTCGCCAACGCCGCCACAGGAGCAAGGCGCCAGTCGGCTGCAGCGCCGCCCTCCGTTGCAGGGCACCTCCGCCCTCAGCGGCCGCTCCAAACCTCCTACCGCACCGGTATCTAGGCGTCCACACCGCCGGTGCCCGGCACTTCAGGTCCTGGTCAGCTGGTCCCCAGGGCGCTGCCGTCCGCCCCCAAGATCCGGGCTCCCGCCAGCGCTGCCCGCCAGCCTCCCACGACGGAGCAAACTCCAGCGGCCTCCAGAAATCCAGGCCGGGGATCGGCCGTAATGCACAGGCCCAGGCAAGATGGCCGGGTGGCGCCTCCGCAGTTCCCACCAAAGGGCGCGATCCTCCACTGCCGTGGGACCCAGCGCAGTCCCGTTCGGCGCTAGGGCAACCCGCGGCTCTCAGCTGTCGAGCCCGGGGGTCGGCGCCGCCAGGGGGGGTCTTTATTCAGGATAATCCCCGAGACCGACCCGGAGCTCAGGGCTCAGACGTCCATGCTCGGCGGCTCCGTGGCCACGCCCCATCTACTACAACTAAAAAATATATGGATACTGTCAGCATTATCACTCCCACATCGGAAGCATTTACCATCATATTGTGTGCCCCATTTGATCATCCGCGCTGGGGTGTAATATCATCTAAACACAGTTTTGAAGAATTGAGCCTTTAAGTTAGCAGACAGAAAAGCTTCTTTGGACAACAAGATCGCATCCTCTATTAACAGATCCGGTTCCCCCAATTGAGCTTGCCAGTATATATATTATGCTTCTGTAAATCATCAGATCTGTAATCCATTAATATATTATATAGAAACCCAATTTTTTTCCGAGATCGAATAGCCTCAACTAGAGGGTTAGGGACTGGTTGTATATGCTTGCGGATTAAAAAATCCCGTACTTGGAGATATTTAAAGAAGGAGTTACTAGTCAGATGATATTTTAGTGATAACCTTTCATATGTTGCCCATTTGATTCAAACAGATCCCCGATTTGCATTATCCCCCTGTGCGACCAGTCTCTAGCCACCTGGTCCCAAAACACAGAAGGGAGTATTTTATCCGCATTAAACGGTGTGTAAAATGTAAACTTCCCTAATTTTATCATTCTAGATATTTTCCTCCACACTTTAAAAGCTGATTCCAAAACCTTAAAGCGTGTTCTTTTATAATAATTGCCTTCAAGTTCTTTAAAAAGACTGCGCCCAGCTTGAGTACCTAAAAGTAAATAAAATATGGATGGTGCTTCAGCCGCATCCTCTACCTGCTCCCCAGTTAGCAATAGATGCAATCTTTGCAAAAAACATACATAAAAATATAGCAAAAAATCAGGGATAGCGCGACCACCTCTTTCAACCGGAAGTGTCATCAATCTCATTGCACGACGCGATTTCCCCGGGGCCCAAAGAAATCTCGCACATATAGATTGTAACTGTTGCAGATATTTTAAAGGAATCTCCAAAGGTATGGCTCTAAACATGTATAGGGCTTTTGATAAAATGCTCATTTTGATGATATTCCCTCTTCCAATTATTGTTAACTGCAGACGTCCCCACCTATCTAATGATTGATTGATATGTTGTATTGTGGAGGCCCAATTAGCTTCAACTATATCTTTCATAGATGTCTTTATTATGATACCTAGGTACATTACTTCCGATACAACTCTAGGGTCAGTGATTTGAATATTACCCGTACATAAAGTTTGCGTTTTTGAGGAGTTTAATTTGTATCCTGATGCTAAACCAAATTCGTGGGCTCGCCGCTCAATCTCCACTAAAGCCTCACCCGGATTCACTGTCGTCACTGCAACATCGTCCGCATAAGCAAATACAGTGTGCGCAATATTTTGAGCAATAAATGGTTTAATATATGGGTTATTGGATAAACTATTTAAAAAAGGATTAATAAACAAAGCAAAAAGTAGCGGGGAGCAAGGGCATCCTTGCCTAGTCCCTCTTGTAATTTTGATCATTGACGATTTCCTGCCCATAGCTGCTATTCTTGCATTCGGAGTGGAGTATAACACTTGGATTGCAGTTAAAAAGTTGTCTCCAAACCCTGCTCTATGCATAATCTCCCATAAATGATGCCATTCTATGCGATCGAACGCTTTCTCAGCGTCTAGTAAGATTAATGCTAATTCTCGCTTTTCTGCTTGAGCGATGTCAAAAAGAGTAATGACTTTACTTATGTGAGTAACAGTGCCTCTATTAGGAATAAATCCGTGTTGACTTAGGGAAACTAACGGAGTAATGACTTTAGAAATACGATTGCATAAGATTTTTTAATAAAGTTTACTATCGCAAATAAGTAGGGATATCGGGCGGTATGAACTCGGCAGCTCTGGAGGTTTACCCTTTTTACTAAAAACAACCATAGTGGCGTCATCCCATGATTTTGGTGCTCTACCCAATTGCGCAGCTCTGAAGATGTCAACCATAATGTATTTTAGTTGATCAAAAAAAAGTTTATAAACTTCTCCAGGAATATAATCTGGCCCTGCCGCCTTCCCATTCGCCAAACTTTTTATAGCTAGTTCTAATTCTTCGATAGTAAAAGGGCTGTCCAGCCACTCCTTATCAGTTTCACTTAGTTGTATGAAGTTCCCTAAATCTAATGTTGAATCTATTCCAACCCCTTTCTGTTGTGTATATAATCCGGTGTAAAATTGATGAAATATATCCAAAATTTTATCCGGATCGTGATGTAAATTACCATACTGATCCTTTAGATAAACAATGGATCTTGATGTTTTGCATCTTTAAACGTAGAGCCAAAGATCTCCCAATGGCCTCCCCATATTCATGAGATTGTCGTTTATATACCAAATACTTTCTAGTATTGTCTTTGCTCCATATCCCCTGTATCCTAGCCCGACATCGGGCCCCTAAATCCTCAGCTTCTACAATATTCGCTTGATTATTAACTTTTTGAATTTCCTTTATTAAATTCTCCTCCGCATTCATTAATGCAGTATAGAGATCTCGTATTTCAGCCCTTAACTTTTTCTGATAGTGATAACCATAATTTATCATTTCTCCTCTGAAACATGCTTTAAATGATTCCCATACTATATCGATACTAGTTGAATGTAAATTAATATTAAAGTATTCCGTTATCCAATTTATTATTTATTATTTTATTATTTAGTAGTTTGTAGAGCGCACAGCTACCTCCGACGGAGGTGTCCCGGCGCTGAAGACAGTATCTCGAAAGGTTCAGAGGGTTGCAGGAGGGAGAGGGAAGATTAGATAAGGGAAAAGAGCCAGGTCTTGAGTTTTTTTCAAAATAGAGGCTCTGAAGTCAGGAATCTTAGGTCTATGGGAAGGAGGTTCCACAGTCTGGAGGTGACCACTGCAAAGGCCCATCCTCCCGTTCGTCCTAGGCGAAAACGGGGGCAGATCATGAGGCGGAGATGGTTAGATCTAAGGTTTCGGGGTGCTTGTGAGAACTTCATTCTACGTCGCAGGTAGGTAGGGCCTCGATCATTAAGAGCTCTAAAAGCCAGGGTTAAAGCTATAAATTGAATGCGTAATCTCACTGGGAGCCAATGAAGTTTGACCAAATGAGGTGAGATGGAATGACGATAGGGGATAATGCAAGTCAACCTGGCAGCTGCGTTCTGGACTGTCTGTAGTTGATTTATGAGATACGCCGGGGCTCCGACATATAGACTATTTGCGTAGTCCAAATGAGCGGTGATGAGGGCATGGACTACTGTCTTGCGTGAGTCTAGTGGCAGATAAGGGATGATTTTTTTTTATCATACGGAGCTTTCCAAAGCAGGACGAGGTTACTTTGTTGATTTGAGTCTTGCAGGAGAGGGCAGTTTAAAATTGGAAGCCTAAGTTACGTGCAGCTAGGACTGGTACCGGAGGAGGATTAAGTTCAGTCGGCCACCAAAGAATGGAAGAAGTAGGAGATTTCTGATTAAAAAAATAGGACTTCCGTCTTATCAGTGTTAAGTTTTAGATTGTTATAGGACATCCAGGTGGCGATATTCAGCATGCAGTGGCGAAAGTTGTGGAATGAATTTTCGGAGTGGTCCTTGAAGGAGAACACTAATTGGGTGTCGTCAGTGTAAAAAATTACGCTGACGCCCCAGGATTCTACCACTTTTGCCAATGGTTTTAGATACACATTGAATAGGAGCGGGCTGAGAGCAGAACCTTGTGGAACTCCCCAAATCAATGGCTTCTTGGTAGAAAAGAAGGAGCCCAGCATCACCTGTTGAAATCTGTCCGTAAGAAAAGATTTAACCCAGGCGAGGGGAATACCGCTAACACCTACCTCTTGCAAGCGAGTAAGTAGTATATCATGGGAGATGGTGTCAAATGCTGCGGATAGGTCAAGGAGGACCAGCATGGCCTCCTCTCCCCTATCCGTGCACTCCCGAATCGATTCAGACACCTCAAATAGAGCTGACTCGGTACTGAAGTCCGGTCTGAATCCTGATTGAGAGTCATGAAACAGCGAGTTTGACTCGAGGTAGTTGGACAGCTGCTCTTGTACCGCTTTCTCGAGCACTTTGGCCGGCTTGGGTAGGAGTGAGATCGGTCGATAATTACTCAGGCAGATTGGATCAATGCCTGGTTTTTTTTGGATTGGAATTAGCATTGCGTGTTTCCAAGCGGAAGGGACTACACCTGAGTTTAAGGAGGAGTTCCAGATTTCAAGTAGGGGGTTAATAACGAGCGGGGCAATTTCGTTCATGATTAAGGCCGGGGCTGGGTCCAACGGTGAGCCTGATTTACATTTCAGGAATAGGTTCAGGGCATGCTCCTTAGTGAGTGGTTTAAAAGCAGTGAATGCATTCATGCAGAAGGTGGCAGGGTCTTCAGTAGTCTCAGTACCGTTCTGAAGAATAGTTGCAGCGATGTCGGCAAGATTTTTAGAAAAAAAATCTGATAAATCTTCACTAAGTGCTTGGGAAGGGGAAACTGGGGAGGACAGAGCAGTGGGATTAGTAAAATCTTTAACAATGTTAAAGAGGGCTTTGGTAGAGTTTTTTGCATTGGCAATAGTTTCTGCAAAATAGAGACTCATAGAGTTGCGTTTGAGTTTGTGAAACTCTTTAAGGGCCTGTCTGTAAAGAGACTTGGCTGCAGGGTCATAAGTCCGCCGCCATTGTCGCTCCATCTTTTTACATCTACTTCTGTTTTCCCTTAGTTCCGGTGTGAACCAGGGGGCTGAGGGTTTTTGTCTGCGGGAGGTGAGGTTCTGTAAGGGGGCTACTTTCTCAATAGAAATCGTGAGATCATTATTGAGTGTAAGAACCGCTTCATTGAGATCGTCAGGGAATGGGTTTAAGCTGTTATTATATGATTGCTCTAGGGCAGTATGTGAGATCTTGTGCCATTTTCTGCCTTGTGTTCTGATGGCAGATTCCATTTTGACAATTTGAGTTAAGGTTACCTCGAATGGGATCAAAAAATGGTCAGACCATGTCAGAGGTGTAGAAGGAAGGATTTTTAGCTTCGTGCAGTTGGAAAAGATTAAGTCAAGAGTATGTCCTGCAACATGTGTGGGACCCCTTACCCCTTGAGTCAGATTTATATTTTGCATGGAATCTAGGAGATAGGTTGCACGGCTGCAGCTACTTACATCAGCGTGGTGGTTGAAGTCTCCCAGTACCGTAAAATGAGGGTGTTTAAGAGACAGGTCTGCGGTGATTGCCAGTAGTTCAGAAATGGCAGGCTGTGGGGTATTAGGTGGGTTATAGACCAAAATCCCTGAAAAAATGGCTGTAGTGGAGTCCGAGACAGAGAAGTATAGTGCTTCAATGGGCTTTATGTTCGCAATTTTCCTAGACGTGATTGTCAGATGAGTCCTAAGGATAACTGCAATTCCTCCTCCCGTTTTGGAGCCCTCGCAGCTTATTCCTGTAAGGCGGTAGCCGGTGGGTAAGGCAAGAGAGATGTCTGGGCTGGAGGAGTCTTTAATCCAAGTCTCAGTCAGGAACAGTAGGTCCCAAGACATGGAGGACAGTAACAGCCAAATGTCGCTAGCATGAGAAGGTAGCGAGCGACAATTCGCCAATCCCATAGAATATGTGTTCATGGGTGTAGGCTGACAAATTGCGGAGTTATGGGGGCGATTTGAATAAGGAGAGAAAGAGAAAGGGCAATTGTGACATTTGAACAAGGAAGGGCTGGACAGAGGGAGGTTGCACGGAGTAGGGGGAGTGCAAGTTGTCTTACCTAGGTCTAATAGTTGTGACCTGGTCCAAATTAGCCTCTGAGCGGGATGAGGACTGACAGCAGGGCTAGCCCTTAGCCCGGAACTGGCGCGGACGGGCGCAGACGGGCTTGCCTTAGGCGTGCCTTCGGCGCACAAACGGCGCGCCCGCTGCGCTCGCCCGCTGCGTGTTCGGAAGAGGCGCATAATTTGTAGAGGATGGGAGACAACAAGGAAGGGCGTGGCCTCAGAAAAGGGGCGTGGCCATAGGGATCGCCGGTAATGGCGGCAAATGCAGTTTGTTGATGTTCCCGCGGCAGCGTTAGGATCCGCTGCGCGGGTTTTGTCAGGAGCGTGATTTGCAGGTAAGGCAAGTTTAAAACCAACACACACAAATTGTAACTCTCAAATATTAAAATGATTGCTAGTCAAGCTCCCGGCTTCCGCCTCAGGCGATTCAGTCTTCTGAATGACGCTAGCATTCAGCGTCTTCAAATAGTCAGGGCGGTGGGCGTGGCCTCAGAAAAGGGGCGTGGCCATAGGGATCGCCGGTAATGGCGGCAAATGCAGTTTGTTGATGTTCCCGCGGCAACGCTAGGATCCGCTGCGCGGGTTTTGTCAGGAGCGTGATTTGCAGGTAAGGCAAGTTTAAAAACAACACACACAAATTGTGACTCTCAAATATTAAAATGATCGCTAGTCAAGCTCCCGGCTTCCGCCTCAGGCGATTCAGTCTTCTGAATGACGCTAGCATTCAGCGTCTTCAAATAGTCAGGGCGGTGGGCGTGGCCTCAGAAAAGGGGCGTGGCCATAGGGATCGCCGGTAATGGCGGCAAATGCAGTTTGTTGATGTTCCCGCGGCAACGCTAGGATCCGCTGCGCGGGTTTTGTCAGGAGCGTGATTTGCAGGTAAGGCAAGTTTAAAAACAACACACACAAATTGTGACTCTCAAATATTAAAATGATCGCTAGTCAAGCTCCCGGCTTCCGCCTCAGGAGATTCAGTCTTCTTCTTCTATTTGACATATACATTTTAAATTGATCATCTAAACAAAGTTTTCTATCAAAGGTGAAGGTTCTGTATATCTGATTAATCTTTAAATCGGGTATTTCTATTAAGATTGGTGCATGATCAGATGTTGTTTTTGGAAATAATTGTACGTTAACACCGGTTAATAGCGATAGAGAAGCAAAAAAATAATCTAATCGGGCCATTTTTTTATGGGGAAACGAGTAGTAAGTATATCCTGGTACTGAAGAATTTAATCTACTCCAAGTATCAACTAAACCGTGATCTGTAATCAGATTGTAGAGAGCTTTAAACATACGGGGTTTACGCCCACTATAGTTTTCCAGACCTCGTATTAGCTCTGTGTTGTTCAAATTGATGTTCATATCACCACATACTATCAGTGGTGTTCCCCACGTTGCTAATTCAATATTCAAACTTTCCAAAACCTCTGCATCATCCATATTAGAACCATAAATTGAACATATGGTAAATTGAAAAGTGTTGATCTTTAACTCCGCAATAGCCCATCTCCCCCATTTGTCAGTTAAGCTGCGTACTGTTGTACAAAATCGTGGTTTCGATAATATCATCACACCCTGGGTCATAGAGGTTTGTTTTGAAGCACATATGAGAGTGTATCCTAAGTCTGCTAGTAAAAATCTATTACTCCAGGATAAATGTGTCTCCAGGAGACATAAAATATCTGGTTGTATATGACAAATTTTTGATGCAACCCTTTTCCTTTTATTCAGACTATTGAGACCTGACACGTTCAAAGAACAGATTTGAATACTGCGTGTCAATATAGTTTGTCATTTTCATTTCATAAGGCTTTATTCGGAACAAAAAAGGCAATGTCCATGAAAGCACATACAATTTCATAACAGTATTTCATTAAACAAAAAAAATCATGGTAGAAATTTACAAGAACAGAATAAATAATTAAAAAAAACATGCTTTTCCTTGCCTTGATTGCTTTAAGGAGGAATGTGGCAGTAAAAAAACAGACATCGGATGGTACATGTTAAAAAGCAACTTCATGGAATCATATACAGTGCTAACACCAAACTTAACAAATAAGCTATGCGAAAATTTCCATAAAGTTTACATAGCAGTAAAAAGTGCAGAGTGCTTTGTGGGGTAACGTTGTCACAAGGACACAGACCAGCCGGATGCTTATTATTTAGAGGAAAGGCCACCAAGTGGTGCACAATCCCGAACCTCAACCTGGTTAGAACAAACCGATGAGACGCTCTGGTCACTTGGCTTAAATACTTAAATATAGTTGGTAACCCACACTCTCATTAAATCTAGCATGAAACACACAGGTGGAAAGATTAACACTATTGCTTAGCCGCCTCTCTGACTTGTATGTCAGGAAAACATTCTTCATTACATTTTTAGGCAAATCGGAGGCAGCTAGTCTGTCCACTTTAATGTTAAAACCATAGATCTCATGGTAGCTATCAATAATGTATTTGATCCAAGGAATCTTTAAGTAATTGTCAACAGAGAGGCAATCGCCAATAATTACTCTATTTAGAGATGTCTCTTCTTTCATCCAGATCGCGCGCCGTAACATTAATGGTCTTAGGCCGATCAGATCGGACAGATGTTGAATACCGAGCTCTCGGTGAACCAGGTCGTTAGAAGCTAAAGTGGGCAGGCACAAGAGTTTCTTTAAAAAAAGATTTTCCTCTACTTGTAAGCTCCCAGCTGTAGCAAAACCCCAGGCCCCGGCACCATAGAGGGCAATGGAAAGACATCTCGCTTGATAGATCTTTAACATGTCTTTAGTCCGTTTGTCCCCTTATTTAGTGGCAAATTTAATAACCCCATGGGCACTTTTCGCCATCTTGGCTCGAACGTTAATGAGCTCACTGGTCCAGCTACAGTTCTTTGAGAAAATTATGCCAAGATAGCTAAAGTTGTCCACTTGTTGGACCTTATGTCCATCAATAAAATACAAATAGGGTTTCCCACGCCTTGTTCCACATTCCATGGTATAGGTTTTGGACTTGTTAATCACCAATTTTCTGTCCTTTATAAAAAGCGAAAACCTATCCATCAAACGTTGAAGACCTATAGGGGTCTTGGACAGTAACACGGCGTCGTCCGCGTAAAGTAGAACCGGGACGTCGAGATTATTAGCTTTTGGAGCATCTGCCACAATCGTTTTTAAAACGATATCAACTTTGTTAATGAAAAGGGTGAAAAGCAATGGGGCGAGAACGCATCCTTGCCTTATACCTCGTCCAATCTTGAACTTAAAAGTACACTCCCCACTTGGATCATATCATACACTAGTGCGCAGATTGACATAAAGTCGGGCCAAAAAATAGACAATACCCTCGGGTGCCCCCATTTCTAGCAATTTAGCCCAAAGGATGGCATGGTCCACCATGTCGAAGGCACTACTCAGATCTGCAAAGCAGAGATAAAGAGAGCCCGTCTTAGCCTGAGTGTACTTTCCTATCAGAAGTTCGAGATTTAGACATTGTTCTATAGTCCCTCGCCCCTTTCTAAAGCCGTATTGGCTATTTACAAGAATGCCATTTGATGAAGCCTATTCTTCCAACCTAATTAATAACACCCTGCTCATTATCTTCACAGAGTGAATCCCCTCTATCTCCTTTCTTGTAAATTGGTATTATGATAGATTCCTCCCAAGTTGGCGGAACACTCTTACACACAGAAGCGTTAAAAACGTTGGCTAACAGTGGGCCCCATAACTCAGGGACTAGTTTATACACGTCGATAGGGACCCCATCGGGGCCTTGAGCCTTCCCCCCGTTACTGGAGCTAATACTATCTATGACCTCAGTGATAGTAATATTCAACAGGACAATAGGCCAACAATCGACATAATCACCCAACGGTCTATCAGAGTCAAAGATTATTGAAAAGTGTGTCACCCATGTTTCCTGTCAACATTAGAGGTCAATTCAGGCACTATATCATCTTTAAGAAATGGACCGTTGATTGTTGCCCAAAATAAAGAGCAGTTAGAAGTTTCAGCAGCCTGTGTGAGTTTATCCCAGGCCTCTTTCTATAGCTCAATCTTCCTGTGCTTTACTGCCGCCTGGTAGGTGTGCCTATGCTGGGTGACCACACTTGTGACTCTTGGTTTAACTGCCAATGCCTCTTTTAACTCCTTTAACGCAATTGTGGAAGCATGGTCGAACCACCCCCTTCGATGGTCTGATTTGCCCTTGGCAGATTTAGTAAATTTGCTGTCAATAATAGAATTGATATTGATAAAATTAAGGACAGTAACAGCATTAACATCAACACTCTCAAGAATAGCAGTGATTTCTACTAAACAACTTTTAACAATTGAATTGGACGTAATTTCAGCTTTGTCCCCCTTCCATCTAATTCTAATTCCATTCGGTCTATGTGGTTCGATATTAACAATAACACCTGAACTAGGTACAAGTGTTTCTTTCCATAGGGAGGCCTCAATGATGATACAGTTATGATCGCTAAGTAAATTATCCACGACCTTAGGGGCCTTACACCAAGGAATAAGGTTGGAGGACATGCAAATAAAGTCAATTACAGTATTTGCGTTCCTACCCGTAAACGTGGGGATAGTATCACCTAAATCGTTCTTTGCATTGACCCAAATTTCCATATCATGGGATGCCAGGACTTTATTCAGAGACTCCCCATATTGATTGTGTGGGAAATGAAGCTCAACATCCCCAAAATGGTTCGTAATCCAACAGACCTTTTGATTGGAGAGGAGACAAATAGCAGTATTGAAATCCCCTGCCCAAATAAAATCAAAGACAACATTAGATCCCCTAGTTATGTCGTCCAGGGCACCCTCAAGAGCAGTTACCACCAGGTGCCTTGAGCTGTCGAAAATATTATTATAAAAATGAATTAATAAAATATTTCTACCATGCGCCTGATAAAGCCATAGAATCTGGGAATGAGCCCCAACCAGTACGTGTTTTTTCACAGTGATAGGAAGTTTGACAGAGATCAATACCAAGAGCCCTCCCTTGGCTCTACCAGAAGGAGAAGCCATAGCGGGTAAATGGTATGAGACAAAACCGTTATAGCTAGTTAGGCCTATACACCATGTTTCCTGGAAACATATTATATCAAAGGTATTGACAAACTCGGGCCAACCCAGGATATCATCCTTTGATGGTAAACCTGCGATATTCCAGCTAGCGATTAAACATGACGGTAATCCAGTGGCTTCATCGAACCTAATAGTGGTTAGGCTTATTATGTCAATACTGGGCAATTTGTTCATGGGAGGTGAAATTGCCCGCTGCTCTACCTCTACCAACATGCAATCACTGCGGTCGCCATTAGCGACCCCAAGGCTGGATGAGGTACTAAATTAGTCACTTTCACGTACATTAGCTACGTTTTCTGCTATTTCATCCCCCGCCCCGGCCCCAGGGAGAGGGGCTACTGCCCCAAGTAGAGAAAGGGACAGGTCAGATTCCAGTCAGTCATTAACGTCTAGACCACTCAAAAGTTGGAATCGGTTAGATGTGGCAACCTCGTAGCCAGTGGGCGTGTTAAAACCTCTACCTCTACCCCTTGTAAGATCATTGACGGGCTCGTGGCTTAAATGCTTATAGAAATATCCCAGTGGTCGGAGTGTAATTCCCTGATTGTGATAAGGTAGGGAAGTAGCTCTTAACAGTGCAGTGGTGGCGAGATGTGGGCTTCGAAAATTTACAATAATACAATCGCCACTAATATTCTTATGTGAACTGCCTATCCAGTTAGTTCTTCTTCTGGTAGTTAACACCTTGACTGCTAAGGCAATTCCCGCTGGGTGCTGACATTTTTGAAAACCCATTTATCATGACGAGTTCACCTTGTCATGAGCACAGCTCCAGTGTGCCTCATGACAAGGTGAGCTCGTCATGAGCATGGAACAGGTTAAGATCTGGTCTGATAATGCCACTGGGAAACCACACTCTCGATTAAGCCATGACACAGTTTTATTCTTCAATGATTCATGAGATTCTGGGTTAATTAGGTGCCTGGTTACTGTTTCTGGTGGGACGTTTGTTAGGACTGCCACATACGGTGCACAGTCTGGTGGTAGATCAGGCTGTGAATTAACAAAACGTTTAGTCTTCCCTTCAATTGGCCCTGGCTTTTTCTCTGGGGCTATTATAATTGCTGTATCTCTACGTACTGTTTGCGGGGGTTTAGTTGCTGATGCAACTGCTGCACAAGATACCTGAGAGCGTGCCTTAGATGTCTCATTGTTGACTCCTTGGCCCTTATCTACTACTTGGGTTCCAGTACTTAAATCCAAATAAGGTCCCAGAAGGCCTCCTAATCTAACCACTTCAACTGTGATTAAATCGAGTTTGTCCAATAGAGGTTTAACTATCTTGTCAATCTTACTATCTATAATACCAATCAGAAAATCTAGTTGCTCAGTATCTATTTTGACCGGGGTATTGTTAGGTATTGGGTCAGAATCACAGACAACATTATTAGGTGGCGAATCTACTCTTTATTTCTATTCCCCCCCGTTTTGATTGTATGTTCCTACTAATGTTTCTGCTTGATCTAAGTACTCTCTGTACTCTAGGCACCGGGGAGCATTGAACTGGAGAATCATGGGGAACGTCCGGTGTAGCCAGATTAATATCTAATTCGGTAGGTACCACCATAGGTAAAATTTCCAAATGGTCGTGATTACAACTAACATCCAATGGCGGGATAGACAGGGAAATAGATGGTATAGGCGAAGTAGGTTGTGAGGCTGTAGGGCTCCCCCTTCCCAACGACAATCGACGATCTTTGTTAATTTTATCAACCACCTTAACAAGATAATTATCCAGTGTGGCTGAACCGGGAGGGTTTTTAACAGTTTTTACTTTAGACATGATTATTATCTAGGTCCTCAAACGACCGATTCACAATTGACACAACTTGATTCCAGAACTACGCTACTAGTGGGCTTACTACAACTCTTTCCCTCGAACCTTAAAAACAGTTGTGAATACAAACAATAAATTAAAATCTCACATGTACGTTTTCAGAAGACTCTGCAACCACGTCCAAACAAGCAATGTCCACGTAACAACAACCAAAGTCAGCGGCCCTGCCCTGCCCCGTTCTGTCCCAGACTGTCCGCCCTTTGTCCGGGCTTCGTCGGGCTCCGTCCCGTGATTGCGTCCCGCGTTGCGTGAGCAGATTGATGTTATAAGGGCCGGTGTGTGTGGGTGGACCTCCGCACAGGTGGAGTCTCGCACGGACTCCTGGTTCCTGGAGTCCCGTGCGGCATGCTTGCTTTGCCCCCACAGATGCAGCTGACCCAGGCACAGCCTCAGAACCCTCGACGTTGCTCCCCTCCTTGGGAGACTGCAGTTCAGCTAGAAGTCGGCTCGAACAGCGAAGCGGGACCCGCGGCAGCGGGTCCGGCAAGAAGTTAAGTAGGGGCCGGTGTGTGTGGGCGGACCTCCGCACAGGTGGAGTCTCGCACGGACTCCTGGTTCCTGGAGTCCCGTGCGGCTTGCTTGCTTTGCCCCCACAGATGCAGCTGACCCAGGCACAGCCTCAGAGCCCTCGACGTTGCGCCCCTCCTTGGGAGACCGCAGTTCAGCTAGCAGTCGGCTCGAACAGCGAAGCGGGTTTGTCATAACAATCAAAAAGAGAGTGTGCATGTTACACATCCTCTCCAACTTCCTTAAACAGTTCAACATTGTATTACAAATATTTTTTTGTGTTGTGTCTTGTACCAACCGTGGTTTTTACCCCTTTTATTCCCCAACAAACTACCCACACCTTCCAAACCCCACCACCCTTGCCCCCCTTCCCCCTCCACAAATTCCCCCCCCTTACCGAGGCGTTAGGACTCATGGTCCTGTGGATGTAAAGCTTCCCGTGGCCCCTGCCATCTCCCACAGGAATACATTTATACATATTGAATTCAAACTTACTAAAAAAAAAAAAGAGAAAGCCATACTTATAATCCAATAAGCCTACATGGCCTACATACAGTACATAGCCTACAAAGCATGTAAGAATTCCTTTGCTGCAGCTGTATTAGTAAAAAAGCGAGTATAACTAATATTTCTCGAGATTTTCTCACGTGTTTCTCTCACGTGTAACTTGTGCACGTTTATTATAATTTCACTTATAAGTTTAACAGTTTTCCCTACTGTATCACGTCTTCAAAGATGACAATTTAAGGGTTAAAAATAATCGTCCCATCACCCAATAGCTAAAAAATCCACGTGAAATCTGGATTTATATTTAAAAGCAGTCGACCCATTCTCTGAAACGGCAGAATAAATTAACAGTCAGGTTGAAAGTGAAAGTGCAGTTCTCGTCCTGGAATTTTTAAAAAGGCGGGGGGGAGGGGGGAGTTTCTACTGACTGCTGAGAAGCTTTCTGCATGCAAGCGTGTGCAGAGCACTGACAGTTTCAAACAGCCAGGTCATATTTAAAGAAGAGCCCCGATCAGAGCCTCTTCACGGCCAGTTCGACTCGAACCCCTCGGTTCCATGGCCACATCGACGCAGGAGGTTCAGGCTGGGCTGAATTTGTCCAGGGAAGGGACGACATTGCAGGTACGTTCCGTTTAAAATCTGTTTTCAGGAAGTGTAAATCACTCTCAGAAAGTTTTTGTTTTTATTTCTTTATCATGTAGAAGGTCCACAAAGTTGTTCAGTGTTAAGTTGCTTATGTGTGACATCTCCATACTTTCAGTGTGCTTGTGACTGACATTCAACTGACAAATCTGTTTTACTTAGTGAAACTGATGAGTAAAATGAAACAATGAAGTGTATGTAGAGTCACAAATATCCCCTTTTTGAGCAACAAGAAGCTCGAGGAAGGCAAATAATAGGCTGCATAATCTCTGATTGCCTTTGACAATGCTGGTATTTCATATCACCTCTTTGTTGTGTTTGGGTATTGCATCCTGTATTCATGTCTGATACATGTCAAATGTTGATTATAATAAGAATAATAACTGATTAATGCAGGGCAAATCAAATCCCTGCCAAAAAAACAAAGTGGAACGTCAAGGAATAAGGACCCAAGGAGACAGTGGTATTGCTGGCCTGAGAGAAATATGGTATGTTTCATATATAGATTATTTGCCATTTTAGTAAGGCAAGACCAGCACTCCGCATACTACCGACAGGGGTTGTAAGAGTAATCATGACAAGAGGCTGAACAGAGATCGAAATACATATTAGTCTGTCGATTACAAATGTGAGGGACTAATTATGATAATTGGAGGTAAGTTAGTTCTATATTTAAGGAGCCATACATTATTTATGCTTGTGAGTTTCTTTTTATTATGAGAGTAACCTTTTAGTGTTAACATTTTGGAGCCTGTGATTTAGGCAATTGTCACATCAGCTCAGGGATAAGCTTTGCCCCTGTTACTGGTTCAGCTGCTAAAATTAAAAAAATGTTGGTACTGGTAATATGCACACAGCCAGGATCGCTCTGAGTTTTTTTTTCAAATCAAATATCTATGAATGCTGAGACCTTTGTAGGCGATGATTACATTGATCTTCGTTTGGAGTTATCATGTGGACACACCGCTGCCCCAAGTTCCTTATTCCAGTGGTGCTGTACTTGCTTAGAGCTGGTAAGAAGGGAGAGGCGCATAGTGTTGTTATTTCAGTTTTATCCAGTCATTTATGTTATTAACTACCTGTGTCACTGGTATTAGTATTAAAATTTAAAAACTTATTACTTAAGATTAATAACCATTTCAATGATTACCAATGAGCAGGTAAGCCCAATGTTTTGTCTAAGTCTCGCAGACAACGGAAAAAGAATCATGATGTCAATGTTTTTTCATTTTATTGGAATAACACACAAATCTGTAGGATATCATTTTCCTGTTGAAAAGATTGGGCTCTAGGAAATTTCCCTCTGTTCAACTCTATAAAGGTAATTGATAATTGCATGGTCATGCTATAAAGCTCTCCAGACCTGTGTTCATGAGCCACAGATGGGAATAGGTGCAAGCCGGAGGACTTATCTTTTACTTCAAGTAGGAGTCTGCACACAAAAGTAATCCACCATTGTCCAAACACATCCGGCTGTCCCAATAAAATTGCTGAGAAAAATGTATTGGCGAGTCGTAAATCTACCGGCATCGGATGCCACTGTTACGTTATTTACCAATGAGACCATAAAACAGCTTTGGTTATGCTATCTCCATTTGACTATGTTAACCATGAGCAAAAGATGGGATTTCCCACCTTGTCGTGAAATCATCCTCCCCAAGGTGCAGGGGGTCCAAATCTAGTCAGGGGAAGAAGAAATCCGTTAAACACCCCAGAAGGTGTATAATCTTAGGAAGGCTTGTTGAAAAATCCATAGAAGATTCTAACCTCCATGGCACAAAAAGATCCATGGTGCAAGAGGCCCATATTTCATTATTTATTTATTTCATTTATTTATAAATTTTTATATAGTGCAAACAAGATCCCAAAGGATATCAGAGCGCTTTACAAAAGGATGGAAGGAAGGTAATAAATGCAGTAACATGCATCATGTACGAGTAGAAACAAGAATAACCATATAATTGCACTACGAATGGGTCAAAGGAGAGTAATAAAATAAACAGGTAAATATCGGACTACAGGGGGGAAATATTATGCGGTAAAGAAGAGCAATATCCAATGTTGGTCAAGTGGTTGTAGGGGCAATGACTTTGAGCAGGTGAGCCTAGCCACATTAAGGTAGGAATTTGTTCATTAGGAATCTTTTGACTTCCAGTTTGAAGTCAGTCATTGAGGCGATTCTGCGGACCCTCGGTGGCAGAGATTTCCAAATCTTTGGAGTGGCGCCGGAGAAGGCTTGGTGGCAAGTTCTCTTTTTGTTAAAGATTTGCGGTTTTAGGAGGAAAGTGTTAGCGCTTCTTGAAGCTCTACCACCACAGGATAATTCAAGCTTTTGCGCTAGATACCTTGGGGTTTTGAAGTGAAGGGCTTTGTGCGCCAGAACCGCAATTTTTCAACTGGATTTGAGCTTCGTAGGGCAACCATTTGAGAGATTTTAGGAATGGGGATATATACACATTTTGTTTGGTACCTGTAACCAGTCTAGCCGCAGCATTCAGTGATGCCCTTAGAGGAGCCAAGGTGTGTTTGGGGAGGCCACAGAGCATTGCGCTGCCATAGTCTAATCTCAGTAAGACAAGCGCTTGGACCACATGCTTGAAATCAAGTTGCGGAAGGAATGGTTTGATATTTAACAAAAAGCACAAAGAGACAACATAAGTGTTTAGGATGCACAAATGCAAAACAAGAGAATCAATCAAGACTCTTCAGTGATGTTATATCTGATTCTTTAATATTTGATTTTTCTTAATTTATTTTTATTTTGAGGGTTTTATATAGTGCGAACAAGACCCTTGCGAGTATCAGAGCGCTTTACAAGTCAAATGTAGAAAACAAAATGTAGCAAACAAAGATATAGGTGAAACAGCTATACATAGCTTATACATGTATACATAAGCTATCGCGAAAAACAAAATGACAACTATGGAGCACAAAGACATAGATAGTTATAATATACAGTAAAGCTAGCTAAAAGGACATAGTTTAAAAAAAATGTTAAACTTTATTTTTCCAGTTTTCAAATTACATCTCTCATTGGATTGCGCTCAAACATTGTCACAGTGAATCAGCACATCGTCATAATAAGCCCCCCCTTCCATGGTCAGAATACATCATATTATTCAATAAACATACAGTGGTAATGCACATCATAAATCCTAGAATAATCATCACGTGGAACATAGTAGTACGTTCGAGGTATTGACAAGCCGATTAGCATGCAATGTCCAATGCACTTAATCTACATGTCTTTGTACAACAGGAGTTTTATATGGTAGCTGAAGGCTCGGCATCTGGCTCTGTATCACTATGCAGTATAAGATACTCCTTAAGGGGCCCCAGATATCCTTGGGTCTGGAGGCTAATGGTAGTAACTCAGCATATGTAGTATTTTGCTCCTGGCAATAGAGTAGGTCAGCCATCCATTCCTTACATTTTGGGGCTCGCCCCCTGCCCCATCTACAGGCTACTCTCCGTTTAGCTAGTAGCAACGATAAAGCTACGAGCCTCCTGTGTGAAGCAGGTATCTGTGCCGTATGCCCCAGTAAGGTGAGTAGCGGGTCCCTCTCTAAAGCGCGGCCTGTCATGCTGTCTAGCGCCGTTAATACTTGCTCCCAGTAAGCCCGTATGAAGTTGAAGGAATCCTGCCCCCTGTTGCCTGCATCGGTTGCACCTATCTATATCAGCCATCTTAAACCTGAATTTCTTTACCAGCTAAAAGGACATAGTTCACGTGAATTTAGCCATGAGGATTGCTTTCACTTCTTTTTTGAAGGAGGCAAAGGACGGGTTTGTTCTTGTTTCAGTGGGCAAAGCGTTCCAGATCCTAGGAGCCATACCAGAGAATGAACGGATATAGGTTTTTTTCTTGGCAAATCGTTGTGGTTTAAGAAGAAGAGTCTTGGCACTCCTGGAGGCTCTGCTGCCCGCAGAGAGCTCCAGTTTATGAGCTAGGTAGTGTGAGGAATTGTGGTGTAGGGACTTGTGCGTCATACAAGCGATTTTAAGATGCATTCTAGCTTCAAATGGTAGCAAGTTGAGGGCTCTCAGGTCAGGGGATATGTGAGAGTTTCTCTTTGAACCCGTCTCGCAGCTCCCCCCGGAACCCAAAGACTTTGGATAGTGGCTCGTAGTGGGGCTGTTGATGACCTTGGGAGGCCGCATAAGGTTACCACCCCATATTCCACTCTAGGTATTTCTAGGGCTTGAACTGCTTGTTTGAAATCGAGGGCTGGCAGAAAGGGTTTCAGTTTTCGCAGGGTCTTCATGTGGAAGTTTGCTCCTTTTGTGGAAGCGCTGAAATGCTTCTGCATCTTTAAGTTGCAGTCAAGCGTTATCCCTAGCGATTTTGCTGAGTCGACGATGAGAGGTTGTCCTTTGAGCGCTGTTAAGTGCTTCAGCCAATCCAGGATAGTGGGAGTTTTGTTAGGGGGAGCGATTAAGAGGAATTCCGTTTTGAGGAAGTTTAGTTTCAAATGGTTTTTGGTCAGCCATGTTTGGGTTTTTTGTAGTGTGGAGTCGAGTGATTTGATGTCATCAAGTGAGTGGATCTTGATGTAGATTTGGGTGCCGTCTGCATACATATGGAAGTGAATCTTGGCGAGGCTGAGAAGATCGGATACTCGAACCACACACGTCGTAAGGCGGTGAGATAATGCAGCCAAACTGCAGCCAATGCATTTCGCCCTGAATAGGGCTTCCTCAGGGCTGCAAGCATAACGTAAGTACAGTCATATAATCAATTGGTTACAGGATATACAACCGTCATAGACATTAACATAAAGGATTTTTTTGAAACATGCCATGATTCTCATTGTTACCAAAAGTGAAATTCCTTTCTCCATGTAGTATTTTTTAACAGTGATTTTTGAGTATGCCATTTAGTACTGTAACATACTCCAACATAGATGTAATACTCAAAATTGTCTATAAGTGACAAGAGCCGGAAAGAAAAAAGAGAGAGTACACAAACACCCAGTGAAGTCTAGAAAGAATTCAAGGGAAATGCCCTTACCAGGATTCAGAGAAAGAAACTGAACAACTAATTGGGCAAATTGTATAAGATCTAATGTTAACATCTCTGAGATGGATACTCTTGTAATTAACCTTTCAGCTCGTACACTGAATGATACAGAATTGTCTTTGTTGAATAAAGGGCTGGGCTTTTGTGCAACAAACAAGGGTGTGTTTTCTGAACTACATGCTGATTTATTTAAGTTCTTTAAGTTCTAACCCCCAGAATTCAAGGGAAAAGCCCAACAAGGAAGCCAGTGTCATACAAGAACCTCAATTCAAACCATCTAATAAAGATAAAAAATGAATACACACAAATTAGGTGTTAATAAAAAAGATTAAAAAAGATGGACACAGACATGCATACGGATGTTGTACACCCACTAGTGTCCACCAATTACATCAGAAACCAAAACTTGGATTAATCCTCACCAGTAGTCAAAGTACTCCAATCTAGAAGGTTATCGGGAATGTACTCAGAATGTTACAACGTCCAAAATTGCTACAAGAAAAAATCACACCTAATGTCAGTGATATGGCCTAAGTCCATACAGTAACTTCGCGATCAATTCTTATCCTTGAGGAACCATCACTATACATTCGCTTCAAATTAATTAAGTTTCGTTCCACAAATCAAATGAATCCCAGCCACACGCTTTGGTTTGGACCTACATTTCCGTAAAATCCCCAATTGCTACAATAAAATCCAACCAATATCACTATTATGGCCTAAATCAGTAGAGAGACTCAACTGGCAAACATTTATTAGCGAAACTGGCACCAACTATCATTATCTCAAAATGATGAAGTTGAATTTCAGGATACGCGGTCAAATCCAGTTCATGGTCTTTATATTCAAACAGACTGTCAAGTGCTCACTATGATAGGTGAGGCATCTATGGCTGTAAAAAAGTAAGTGTAACGTAACGCTATAAAAATTTCACTGATTGTCAACTGTTACCATAACCTGCATATCAAAATGGTCAAAAAAATCACACCATTACACCAATATGCCCACATTACACCATCTCTAATATTTCAAGACATAACCCCAACCGTTTGGGACAGACCATCATACCATAACAATATTCCTAATCAATTTATAATTTTCTTTACTTAGTCTGCCCACGTACTCAGCTATGTCCATTTTGTAAGAACACCCACTGCGTTTCAACGCGAAACCCCATTTGCCGTAAAAACCGCCACAGCATCGATATTATTAGAATGTACGCGGTTCAGGGCTTCGTAAGGAATAGTGAAACATACAATAAAGTAAAATAAAATAAAATGAAAATAACCTGCCGTACTACAGCACTCTCATGTCCATTTCTAGTTAGCCAGCATGCTCATATAAGCCAGCACCGGTACAACATGGCCTCACCTGAGCTTAATTCTTCACCCCATCATTCAGCATACTAGTGCAATTATCGTGTGTGCTCCCGCTGCCAACAACAATATGTATTTCGGGCATTCACTTACTTTTTCCATTTCGATAGAAGTCACTTCATAGACATTTCTCGGAAGACGCAGTATTTTTTAACCCGCCGCTGAACTGAAAGACTTAAGTAAAAACGTCACAAATCACATGGCTCTCTAAGCCAACCATGTGGTTCTTCATAACTACGTAATCAGGTCATGTACATGACCCTGATGATATTCCCACTCTGCAAGCTTCATTGTTCGAATTCAATAACAGATGGCAATTTGTGACATCACGCAACTTTATTGCATTTTCCCGTGACCAACATCACAAGTCCTAGTGTCCTCTAGTGCATCACATGTAAAGATAGGAGTTATCAAAACATAATGCCAAGCCCGCCTCAACTGAAACTCCTTAAAATACTAATTTAAAATAAAAGAATACATTTTGTCAATTCAAACGGTTTATTTATTACTCGTGATTGATTTCACGCACAGTTCAGTGTCAGCTGATACTAATTCCACATTCCACCATACTATATCATATACACTACTCATATCACCGTCTCTACCGTTACTATGCCCGTTCATTAACCAATGGAGCCTCTCCATCTTACGGGACATCCAAGAACATCTCAAGTTAGCTCGTGCACAACAGTATTCTGTACACAGTATTCATTTTGGGTGTAGTCATCCGATAGCCTATACTCCCTTGCTGCCAGAGACACATGCCCAGATACTCTATTTAGCAGGTTCTAGGTCATTTTATCCCAAAGTTTGCACAAACTTACTAACATGGTCATATCACTATATAAAGCCCCGTGTATTTAAAATTGACGGATAGTAGGAGACAAAGAAAAAAGTATCACCACCACTGTGTGAGTACTAAAAGGAATATTCCAAAGTATTAAAAAAATCTGGTTGTAGTTATACCAATAAATACTTCACTTCCACAGTATTCGTGATATCAAAATCAGATTATGATTACACATTACAACATATGTGACAATATACTTAATACTGCTACTTAATTAACTCTTTTCACTACAACACCACATTCGGTGTATATATTAAAAAACAAGATTAGGTCCTGATTTGCTTTTGATCATCTCTTGATAGACATAATAGTTTAGAAGCAGAACATATGTGCAACGCATAATGAAGGAGGTAACAGGGGAAATACCTCCTAACACATTTTCCAAATCATGAATGTAACAGACAGGTTTGGGAATGTTGCTTAATCTAACAGAAGGTTAAGCAGATCATCTTCAATAACAAATAGACTCCAGTGAACATACACAAATACATGGTTTTTATCAGTACAAGGTACTCATTACAGCAGATAATGCATTTCATTGTCCGAGTTTAGCCCAGATGTCACTGCCCTTAATTTACATATCCAAAGTGCCTCCAGCTGTCTCAGGCGTAACTCTCTGTCCCCCCCCTCCTATCGGGAGGGACATAATCAATCGCATGAAACTTGAAGTTGACTTTTGGGATGCCAGAGTTACTGATATGGGCCCCAAGGGCATTAGTACTGTCATTCCTTGAACAGGCGCTTCGATGTTCTTGGTTACGCACATGTAATTGCCTCACTGTGCTGCCAACATATATTTGTGAACAGTTGCACACAATTACATAAATCACATATATGGATTGACAATTCATAAATTGTTTCACCTCATATGTGTATCTGCTATTGTATGCAAAGCACAAGGTTTTGTTCATGCCCATGTGGCACACTGTAACCTTTAGGTACAAGAATCGACAGAGCCAAGGCTGGGTTCAGGGCAAGGGGTTTAATTGTTATATAAGCGTTCAACAAGTCTCTACAGGCAAACACATGAAACAGGGGAGACAGCAGTTCCTCCCGTCTACTCCGTTCTTCGGTGCTCTTTCTCTCCTCCCCGGGGTTGATGTCCGTTGTCCAGCTCACCCACAAGCTCAAAAAGAAAGAAACGTGGCTGTTAGTGCACAGCTCTTATAAACATGGGAATCAGGGATGGGTAGTGAGGGAGTACGTTTTGTGCGTACAAAGAGACCACCACCAAGGCTATGAGCGACCCGAGAGTGCAGTGTTTTACAGGTCCTCTACGGTCTACCCGACTCCTTCCTACCCGGTCCCTCCCCGCTTGAAGCTGAACAGGTTACGCAAGCGGTCACGCACCTGTGATAGCCACGCGTCCTCCTGCGCGTGGCTGGGCGGTAGTCGGTGTCGGTGGCCTCCTGGCTTCTCCGGCTCCCTTCCTCGCGTTGGTCCTTCCACAGGGTTGTCCTCCGGTTCCTCGTGGTGGGGCAGGTTCTCCGACCTTCTTCTCGGCGCCGCCTCAGGGCTTTCGTCGTCCTCTCCCTCGGCAACACCCGCGTCGTCCTCTCTCACCTCCGTAGCTGTAGTCGTCCTCCATAGCAGCTCCTCCGCGTCTTCCTGGTCCGCCCTTCTATGACGAGCAGTCGTCACTGATTGGAGCACCGTGGCCCCCGTCACAGGGGCGGGGCAGGCAGCCTCGTAGGCGAGACACGAATTAAAGGGGCCAGCCCAGTCCTGCATTGGGGATGAGAAGTCCGTTATTGGACGGCAGTCACCGACCCTCTGACAAACCTCCCCCCCAAGCTTTTCCCGATCGGGGGAAAGAGGGTAGCGCGACAAGTAATCAGCATTGGAGTGCTCAGTTCCCTTTCTATGGCACACTTCGAAATCGTAGGGTTGCAGGGCGAGGAACCATCGCATAATACGATCGTTCCGTCCTTTGTTCAGGGACAGCCATGTCAAGGGGGCATGGTCAGTGATTAAAGTGAAGCGACGGCCCTCCAGATAATAACGGAGTTTCTCGATGCTCCACTTAACGGCCAGGCACTCCTTCTCAATCGTGGGATACACAGTTTCACGGGGGAACAATTTCCTGCTAAGGTACAGGATGGGTTTCTCCCGGCCCTCCTCATCAGGCTGAGATAAGACAGCGCCTAAACCTACCCCCGATGCATCCGTCTGTAAACAGAAAGGTTTGGTAAAGTCCGGGGTTACCAATACAGGGGCCGAAGAAAGGGCATCCTTTAAGAGTTGGAAAGCAGTAGTGGCTTGAGGAGAAGGTTGTTTGAAGTGTACTGAAGTCGCTGTTTTCTTCAGCATATCCGTTAGGGGGGCTGATAGGGAGGCAAAATCAGGAATGAAGCGGCGGTAGTACCCGACCAATCCCAGAAATGCCCGTAGATCCCTCCGGGTCGTCGGAAATGTTTGTGTCTGTATTGCTCGGACCTTTTCCTCCTGGGGATATAGTTGCCCACTACCCAGGACATACCCCAAATACTTGACACGTGTGAAAGCTATCCTTGATTTTTTTGAATTGATGTGCAACCCCGCTTTCTCCAGGGCAGCAAGTATGAGTTCGAGGTGTTGCAAATGGGTATTCCAATCTGGGCTGTGTATGACTATGTCGTCCAGATAAGCAGCTGCGAATTGGGTATAGGGAGCCAAAACAGTGTCCATAAGTCTCTGAAAAGTAGCAGGTGCTCCGTGTAACCCGAAGGGTAACACCGTGAAGTGGAACAACCCGTCTGGAGTGATGAAGGCTGTTTTTTCCTGGTCTTGAGGGGCCAAAGGCACTTGCCAGTAGCCCTTGGTGAGGTCGATAGTTGTTATATACTGGGCCTCACCAAGGCGCTCGATCATTTCATCAACCCTTGGCAACGGGTAACCATCTTGTTTTGACACCCTGTTGACCCCCCTGAAGTCAATACAGAAACGAGTGCTTCCATCGGGTTTTGGCACTAACACCACTGGGGACGACCAATTGCTTTTGGAAGGCACTATTATCCCGGCTTCGAGCATTTTCTTCACTTCTGATTGTAACAGGAGCCTTCTGGCCTCCGGTACCCTATATGGTCTCTGTTTAACCACGACCCCAGCCTGAGTGGGTATGTGATGTTCAGCCATTGTCGTTCTACCAGGTTGGTCGGAGAATATGGAAGAATGTTTGGACATCCCATCCACGATCTCCTTCTTTTTTTTCTCTGATAGGTCCGGGTTTACCACGGCTTGATCAATGGTATGAGGAGCAGACACGGCTATGGACACAGCTGCAGGTGGTCGGGGTGGGGGCCCTAACCATTTCTTCAATATGTTTATATGATAGATTTGAGTCCGTGAAGGGGTTATCTGAAGCGCATAGGTGGTTCTCCCTATCTTTCGTACAATGGGGTATGGTCCTTGCCACTCTTTGCGCAATTTATGGGTGGACGTGGGAAGAAGAATTAGCACCCAATCCCCGATGTCCAGTTCTCTCCACTTCTTCCCCTTATCATAAAAGTGTTTTTGTTTCGCCTGAGCCTTTTCTAGGGTGTCATAGGACAAGGTCCTTAGTTTATGCAGCCTATTCTTCAGTTGTTGGGCATAGTCCATCAACTCTTGTGCATCTTGTGCCCCCTCTTTTTCCCAACAGTCTTTTGTTATCTCTAGTAGGGTACGGGGTTTCCGCCCGAACAGCAATTCAAAAGGGGAGGCCCCCATGCTACTCTGGTGTTGGCTTCTCAAAACGTAGAGGGCAAGGGGGAGCAGTTGGTCCCACTGTTTGCCGTCCCCGGACAGGAGTTTCTTTAGGGTGGTTTTAATCAGGCCATTGTAGCGCTCAACCAGCCCATCCGTTTGCGGGTGGTAAACGGACGTACGCAGGTGTTTCACCTGTAACGTGGCGCAGACCTGCTTCATGAGCCGGGAGACGAAAGGAGTTCCCTGGTCGGTGATAAGATCCTTGGGGAACCCCATTCTGGAAAACAGTTCGATCAGTTTTTGGGAAATGGCGGTTGTGGTGGCAGCGCGTAAGGGGAACGCTTCAGGATAGCGAGTGGCATAGTCGACCGCTACCATCACATACTGGTATCCCCTGTGGGATTTGGGCAGAGGTCCTATGATGTCAACTCCTATCCGTTCAAACGGCTTCCCGACAATCGGAAGGGGAACAAGGGGCACCCTGGGAGGAATATACGGGTTGCGTTTCTGGCATATCCGACACTCCTGGCAGTATTTCTTGACTTGAGCGTACACCCCTGGCCAATAGAAGTGTTGAACAATGGCCTCAGTTGTTTTTTCGGTCCCGGAGTGTCCTGCTAGTAGATGGGCATGAGCATAGAACAGGACTTGCTCACGGAAATCGGCCGGTACCAGCAACTGAGGAGTCGCCGTATTGCTGCCTGCCCGGTACAAAAGACCGTTCTGTTTCAAAAAACAGGGGTACGTGGTATCAGGCCCCAGCGCGTCTTGGGCGCTTTGCCAGGCCGAGGATAAGGATGCATCATTCAATTGGGCTGCTCGAAAATTGGAGTCATTCGCCCAGGGTTCTGTGGACAGTAGACCGGGAATGACCTTGGTGGACCTGTTCTTAGCCAATGCCTCTTCCATCAACGTGGGGAAGCATTTATTGTCGGTCCCTATAATCAAGGACTCTGGCAAGTCCGGAAGAACCCCAACCTCACACGGTAGTCTAGTGCCCTTTTCTGTTAGAATGGTGACCCTGGCGAGAGGATACGTGCGTATGTCACCATGTACACATTTTATCCTGACGTTCTGGTGCAAGAGGAGAGAAGAGCTGGTCAAGGCGCTTTTCTTTACTACTGAGTGTCGACACCCTGAATCTAACAAGGCTCTAATAGGGCGGTCATCAAGTCGAACACTTACGTAGTAGGCCGGTCCTGTTTCCTGGGCATAGAGGATGGCACGAGGCGCATATCCCACCTCCATTGGTTCTTCTTCTTTCTCTTTACGTTTTCTGCACAGTCTTGCAATGTGGCCTCACTCTCCGCATTCGTAGCATTGGGGACCGGACATAGCAGGAAGTTCAGGTCGTATGGCTCTGGGTTTAAATGGGAGTGGCTGGGGATCAGGAAAGGCCTTTACTGGCTTCTTTTCGGGCTTTGTGAAGACTTTATTGGCGGTAGGTTTCTCGGTTTCCTTCATTGTGGGGCGTATTTGTGCTCGGGAATACGAATTGGCCATTTCTATGGCATGTTCCAGGGTCAAACCAGTGTGTTGCCTGAGCCACCTCTGTGTCCCATAGGGTAGTGCTTCAAGGAACTGTTCTAAATATATCTTGTTCATTACCTCCTCTAGGTTGCCATCTTGGGGTTTCAGCCAGCGGTCAGCTGCTTCTTTCAATTTATAGAAGAGTGTTTTTGGGTTGTCATTGGCTAGACCTCTCTCCTGTCTGAACCTTATTCTGTGGCTTTCATCATCGACCCCGAGTCTGTCCAGTACTAGCTGCTTCACATGGCCATATGTAGCCGTACCATCCTTATTTGCGAGCTGGTAAGCTGCCTGCGCCTCCCCCGTTAACAGGGGGGCTAAGTAGAAAGGCCACCTTTCCCCTGGCCAGGCACTAGCACGGGCCGCCCTCTCAAAGTTCAGAAAGAATGAGACCGGATCGTCGCCTGAAACATATTTCTGTAGGGGTACAACTGCCCCTGGGGGTGCGGCGGCTCTTTGCTGTCCCAACAGTGTGAGGAGCTGAGTCTGTCCCTCCGTGAGCTTGGTGATGTGGTCCGCTTGTTGCTGCATAGCGGCTGAAAATGCTGTCCGGTCATTGTCAGCTTGTTCGCTTGCCTGTCCTACTGCCCATTCCAGCTTGGCCTGCCCCTCCGACATTTTGGTGATCATGGCCTCCATCTGTGCAGATGAATAACTCCTATCTGGCTCGCCACTTGTAACCTTTAGGTACAAGAATCGACAGAGCCAAGGCTGGGTTCAGGGCAAGGGGTTTAATTGTTATATAAGCGTTCAACAAGTCTCTACAGGCAAACACATGAAACAGGGGAGACAGCAGTTCCTCCCGTCTACTCCGTTCTTCGGTGCTCTTTCTCTCCTCCCCGGGGTTGATGTCCGTTGTCCAGCTCACCCACAAGCTCAAAAAGAAAGAAACGTGGCTGTTAGTGCACAGCTCTTATAAACATGGGAATCAGGGATGGGTAGTGAGGGAGTACGTTTTGTGCGTACAAAGAGACCACCACCAAGGCTATGAGCGACCCGAGAGTGCAGTGTTTTACAGGTCCTCTACGGTCTACCCGACTCCTTCCTACCCGGTCCCTCCCCGCTTGAAGCTGAACAGGTTACGCAAGCGGTCACGCACCTGTGATAGCCACGCGTCCTCCTGCGCGTGGCTGGGCGGTAGTCGGTGTCGGTGGCCTCCTGGCTTCTCCGGCTCCCTTCCTCGCGTTGGTCCTTCCACAGGGTTGTCCTCCGGTTCCTCGTGGTGGGGCAGGTTCTCCGACCTTCTTCTCGGCGCCGCCTCAGGGCTTTCGTCGTCCTCTCCCTCGGCAACACCCGCGTCGTCCTCTCTCACCTCCGTAGCTGTAGTCGTCCTCCATAGCAGCTCCTCCGCGTCTTCCTGGTCCGCCCTTCTATGACGAGCAGTCGTCACTGATTGGAGCACCGTGGCCCCCGTCACAGGGGCGGGGCAGGCAGCCTCGTAGGCGAGACACGAATTAAAGGGGCCAGCCCAGTCCTGCATTGGGGATGAGAAGTCCGTTATTGGACGGCAGTCACCGACCCTCTGACACACACATTGCAATTTCCACAGATAAAAAAGCCCCTTGAACGTCTGAGCCATGTACCAACGGTGATAGGTCTTATTGCCGTATAGCTTGGACATAATGCCTCCCTCAAGGTTCAAGATCTTTTATAAGTGATTATCGGTTTATCACACATCAGGAAACCTACACCTGGAGCTCCCTTAAGAATTTTCCAATGTCTGTGTAATATTTTGAAAAGATCTTGATTCAGCTGTGAATGTGTAGTGATGAATGCAAAGCAGTCTTTGTTAGGGACCGCCTTATTGGTTTTTACTTTGAGTGTGTCTGTTCTATTAACACATCTAACCCATCTCAATGTATGGTTTAGATCTTGATCCCTATAGCCCCGAATTTTTAAGGTGTTGCTAGGATACTTGCTCTTGTTTTTCAAATTGTATGTCATCACTACAATTTCGACGAACCTGGATCAATTCTCCAAAAGGTATGGCATGTTTGGTACTGGCTGAATGGGCACTATCAAAATGCAACCTACTATTCACAGCAGTTTCTTTTCTGTATATAGTGCTTTGCAAATTACCATGCTCAACATATAGTTCCAAGTCCAAGAATTTAATTCTGGTTTTTTACCTATTCATGGTGAAGTGTACATTGAATGGATTTTGATTCAAATATTTAAATATTGTAACTGGTTGATTTCAGAACCTGTCAGATCATAAAAACATCATTTATGTAATGCCCCCAAAAAAGGACATCCTTTGTCCACGTTCCTGCATGATGAGACCAAACATAGATTTTCTCGAACCACGCCATGAATAAATTTGCATAGGAAGGCGCAAATTTTATCCCATTTGCTGTACCCTGCTGTTGATGGTACCAGTCTTGATTAAATAGAAAGAAATTGTTACTTAAAATTAAGTCAATCATTTCTAAGATCATGCCATTGTGTTTCAAAAAACTTGCTCTTCTGGTCGATAAGAAGTGGTCAATTGGCATCTGACCAAACTCCTTCTTAATGCATGTATAAAGAGACTCCACATCCATGGTCACCAACCACATTGTGTCATCCCATTGTACATCATCTATCTTATTCAGTATATCCTTCGTATCCTGAATATAGGACGGAAGGTTAATCACCAAAGGTTTGGGGAATGAGTCCACAAACTCAGACAGATGCTCCATTCCCAGATAATATTGGGTGACCTGAAGGAAACTTCTCCTTTTTATATACCTTCGGTAGGAGATACAGACAGGCAAACCTAGGATATGAAATCTTACGTTATTGGTATTCAGATTATGACAAGAGCCCTGTTTCTTTCCAATGCGCTAAAGGCATATTGATCATCATCATCGCTTCCGAACAAGGGTTAGCCTCCACCTTCCTGTAACAATCTTCATTACTGAGTTGTCTGATGGCCTCTTGTTCATAATAGGATCTATTCATAAGGACAACATTCCTTCCCTAGTCAGCCTCACGGATGGCAAGGGAGGGATCGCTCCTAAGACTATATAGAGCTCTACGTTCAGCAGCAGTTCAGTTTTCCATATTCCTCCTAGTTCTACCTTCCACTGATTTGTCCTCCAATCTATGCAGATCATCAGTTACTAGTTTATGAAACACGTCAGTGCTGGTTAACCACTTAACCGCGGCGGCAATTCTGATGCGGTGCGGAGGTTTAGAGGAGTGGGCGGGGCCGCGTTGGCCAACGAACATGCACAGCACTACGAAGGTAGTGTGCGCAACGGCCGTTGGCCGACAGAAGCACGCAAGGGGTTAAGTGTGGTCCTTTTGGTGTAAATTTACTGTTGTGGCGTAAGCCACTATCTAAGGTGAGATCTTGATGTTTGTCTAACTCCTGGGCAATACCCTCTAATGGGGTTTCCATATCCCCTTCTAGTGACAACAGCAGAGAAACGTGTTTTGGAAGTTCAACTAACACATACTGGAACATCAGCCATATCTGCAACTATTGAAGGCTTCTGTGATTAGTTTAAATGAAAATGACATTTGAATTTTGCCCTCCTAAAGAACTTAAATAAATCAGCATGTAGTTCAGAAAACACACCCTTGTTTGTTGCACAAAAGCCCAGCCCTTTATTCAACAAAGACAATTCTGTATCATTCAATGTATGATCCGAAAGGTTAATTACAAGATTATCCGTCTCAGAGATGTTAACATTAGATCATATACAATGTGCCCCGTTTAGTTGTTCAGTTTCTTTCTCTTATTCCTGGTAAGGGCATTTCCCTTGAATTCTTTCAAGACTTCACTGGGTGTTTGTGTACTCTCTCTTTTTTCTTTCCGGCTCTTGTCACTTATAGACAATTTTGAGTATTGCATCTGTGTTGGAGTGCGTTACAGTACTAAATGGCATACTCAAAAATCACAGTTAAAAAAATACTACATGGAGAAAGGAATCCACTTTTGGTAACAATGAGAATCAAGGCATGTTTCAAAAAAATCCTTTATGGTAATGTCTATGACGGTTGTATATCTTGGTACCAATTGATTATATGACTGTACTTACGTTATGCTTGCAGCCCTGAAGAAGCTCTATTCAGGGCGAAACACGTTGGCTGCATTTTGGCTGCATTATCTCATCGCCTTACGACGTGTGTGGTTCGAGTATCCATTAAAGGATCGGATATAACATCACTGAAGAGTCCGGATTGATTCTCTTGGTTTGCATTTGTGCATCTTAAACACGTATGTTGCCTCTCTGTGCTTTTGTTGTATAACATAGTGGTGTGGTCCTTTGGCAGTGGACCAGGGAGGTGGGCAACAGTGACTTTGTGCAATTTTGGAAACATTGTATAGCTAGGTAGTGAGGCTTTAATCAATCCTTACTGCCATCCTTCCCATTTTTCGAGTATGGTTTGATATTTCTAAGTGTCCTCATCAAGTGACTTGTTCCCTTACACACATTGCTGATATGATTCTTCATGTTCAGGTGCTGGTCCAGGGTGATTCAGTGAGGTTTGGCAGAATCTAAAATGTGGGGGGTGTCCTTGAAAGCTGTGAGGTGATTCAACCAAAGGTTTGGCTTAGGGATGTGGGTCGGAGGCGAGATGAGAAGGAATTCAATTTTGGAGGTGTTGAGCAGGAGATGATTCTCAGTTAACCAATTTTGAGTAGATGTTATAGTAGTGTTGAGTGAGATGATGCTATCCGGGGGGGGGAGATTTTTAAATATAGTTGCGTATCATCCGCATACATATGGAAGAGAATGTTCATAGAATTTGATGAGTTAACTAATGGTTCCAGGAAAAGGTTGAAGAGTATGGGAGATACAGCGGACCCTTGGAGTACCACCATGAGAACTGGGGAGGGTTATGAGAGAGAGTGGTTGGCCTTGACTCTTTGTGATCTGTGGTGGAGGAAGGACGAGAACCATTGTAATACCCAACCAGAGAAACCCACCCTGTTCTTCAGGATGTATAGGAGGTTGTCGTGATTGACCGTGTCAAATGCGGAGGAAAGGTCAAGGAGGATTAGGAGGCATGATTTGTTTTGGTGAAGCATTTTTAAATCTCATCCATGTCATATCCTTGTTTCTTCTTGGAGTACGGAAGGGACATGCTTCCAAGACCTGTAATCTGTCAGGTATTTTGAGTTACAATGTTCCACCACATTTACCTGCATTGTAGGTGCATAGATGGATCCAGCATTTTTCATTTAGTACCTCCCAGGTGGTTGCTCTTCTAGGCCGTCATCCTGTCCACCATAAAAAGGATGCACTATTGGATCATCTCTTTGTCCATACACTTGACTTCCTGGCTTTAGAGTGACCATTAGGGACAATTAACAAGGCCAGGTGCGAGCCTTATATATTTTTTTTCCAAGCCAGGGTGATCATCTACTTAAACATCAAAGATTGCAGGGGAGGAATGGCTCCACCAGGGCCGAACACTTCAAAAGAGCAATTATACAGTTTAGGTTATATCAAACTAATCATATAAATCAGAATATGCTAATGAAAGCATGCCAATGCGAAGTTATTTTTTAAATGATCACTTCATTATTCCAAACACAAAACTTCAGAAAAGGCTGTTGTCAGCTCAGCATCTGGGACTCTTCTAAAAGGGTTGGTTCCTGAATTGAATTCTCGCTTTTCTCACTAACCCTGCATCTGATGTGGTTGTTGTGAGATAGGCATCACTCCCCAAACTATGTTGTAAGAAATCTTGTGAAATATAGGAGGACCAATAAGTTTTGAAAGGATTACATTGAGTTCTAAAGGTGAGCTAGGTCTCCTAACTGGATGGCAGGCATTCTTAATCCTCTCCAAGAAGTCTTCAATAACAGGGATTCTGAAACAAAGAGGTTTGTGAAGGACGATTCATGTAACTAGTAATAACTGCAAAGTGTACCTTAATGGAGAGATGTGCAGCCATAGAAAAGAAATGGAGATGATATGAGCTCACTCTAATGGGTGAGACTTTGCACCTTTTTGTTTCAGCAAAGGAAGTAATCTCGGAAGGGTGAAGTTGTGTATAATCATGTGTAAACCTGGAAAAAAGACACTTCTATGCACCTCAGCATTGTTTTGCTCTGAACTACACAGGAATCCTTGGAAAGAACACTACAAATATTATTACAGTGTCTTCATAAAGTATGGTGGACATGGACAGACAAAAAGTATTTTCTTTTAACAGAATATAGCTTTAGGTAGACTCAGTTAGACATATGTGCTTTTCTAATGTATTTATAAAGGGTCCTCAAAGAAAAACCAAAGGTGGTGATGGACGGAGCGTTGACAATACAAACACTCACCCCCAGTCAACTGATCTGGGTTTAATCCATCACCGTTCTTTAGCTCACTCCGCCACCTCAGTTCAGACATGGCCATATGCAAATCAGTCTGACCCTGTGCCTCATGTCAACAGTCCAGCCCGAACTGCCAAGCCATGTCTTCCCTGGACCGGAATCACCCTTCCCAGGACCGGTTTCTGGCATTACAGCCGTCTTCAGCCGGGCTTGCTTGACTCCAGTGGCAAAGTGAGCAAGGGACTCACGTCTGAGCATACCCTGCCAACTTAGGGCAAACAAAGAAAAACCAAAGGTGGTGATCGACGGAGCGTTCACAATACAAACACTCACCCCCAGTCAACTGATCTGGGTTTAATCCATCACCGTTCTTTAGCTCACTCCGCCACCTCAGTTCAGACATGGCCATATCCAAATCAGTCTGACCCTGTGCCTCATGGGAACAGTCCAGCCTGAACTGCCAAGCCATGTCTTCCCTGGACCGGAATCATCCTTCCCAGGACCGGTTTCTGGCATTACAGCCGTCTTCAGCCGGGCTTGCTTGACTCAAGTGGCAAAGTGAGCAAGGGACTCACGTCTGAGCATACACAGCCAACTTAGGGCAAACAAAGAAAAACCAAAGGTGGTGATGGACAGAGCGTTCACAATACAAACACTCACCCCCAGTCAACTGATCTGGGTTTAATCCATCACAGTTCTTTAGCTCACTCCGCCACCTCAGTTCAGACATGGCCATATGCAAATCAGTCTGACCCTGTGCCTCATGGGAACAGTCCGGCTCGAACTGCTAAGCCATGTCTTTCCTGGACCGGAATCAACCTCCCCAGGACCGGTTTCTGGCTTTATAAAGGGTCTGTCATCCGATAAAGACAGCCTAGCACTGGAGTAATTAGCTACATCCAAGAGAGAGTGAGAGAGAGCGAACAAGAGAGAAAGATGGAAGCTAGTAAGCAGTGGCTTAAAGGTGAATTTTCAAAGTAAGGTATCAACTGAAGGAAGATTTGAGGGGCTGAGCTTCATTGTAATAAATGATTCTCAGTTGGAAAAATCTGAGATTGAACAGCGGCAAGCTCAGTGGACTAGGCACAGAAGGTTACAGTAATGTAACTGGGAAAAGGTAGACAGGTCAAAGAAGCTGAATCGGAAGAAAGATGAGAGTGGAGCAGTATATGAAAGATCACGGGCCACTGGACTCTGGATTCGGGACAGTCTGGACATTAATGTGGAGCAGTAGATTAAAGATCACGGGCCACTGGACTCTGGATTCGGGACAGTCTGGACATTAATGACACCAAATGGCCCTAATAAAGAGGCTTTCAATAATCCAGATGTGAAAGAATAATGGCTTTGTGAATAGTTTATCATTCTGATTAAGCAATGATAGGGTAATTTTACAAGAACATCACAAATGATTGAAAGAAGAATAAGACACTTTGCTAATTTGGGAAGATAAAGAAAGTGACAGATCAGAGTAGAAGCCCATTTTCCTAAATAAGGTCACCGGTGAAGGAGAAGGGGCCAGGTCTGCATGCCACCCATTTGTGAACCCGAATGTAGAATCTTTACCGACAATGAGGATCTCAGTTTTGTCATTATTGATTTGTGTTGAAGTACATCACATTCACAAGACCACTACCAAGGGGCAGGAGATGAGATTCACATGGAAGATGGCCTCTGTCGAGTTAAGGAGTATCACAATCTGAGAATTATTGACATAGGTCATGAAAGGAAGACCAAAGGATGAATTATACTAGCATGGAGAAACAAATGCATCAAACAATGTGAGACTAAGTGAAGATCGGTGAGGAAAATCATACTTGGCTTAGTAGGTGGATTCTTTGCAAGCAGTCCGCTAGATACAAAACACTACAAGAAAGAGTGTGGTCTGCATTAGCCGCCCTGTGCTGGAGGTCAGTAATCTAGTTAGTAATTGTCAAACAATTTTGTGGGATTATAGAAATGTGAAAGTATTTTTCTCCAGGATCTTGGTGGGTAAGGAAAGCAAGGATATGGGGTGGAATTTGCTACAAATAGTGTGATTGCCTGAGGGACGTTTCAATACAAGATCAATGAGCACTGTTGTAGACACTGTAGAACTGGAGCGAGACAAATTGCAGAACTCTTGAGAAGCAGGACTGGCTGCACTGGGGATAAGGTACCTAAGTGTGAGTGGTATTCAAACAGAATATCGAGAAAAAAATATCCCTGTACCAAAATATTGAGGTTAAAATATCAGGATATGGAAAATTCATCAACAAGAATATTGATGTAAAGAATATAGATTTTAATGTAAGTAATATCTATTTTTAGAATATAAAAGTAATTAGTTTGCAAAAATATAGTTGTTTAAAATATCTTTTTTAAATTATTGTATGTATCTTAGTTTATATTTTAAATGTGTATGATGTAAATTTTTTGTATAATTATTGTTCATATTTTTTAATGTATGTGTTACATTTTTAGTAGTTATTACGTTTATTTTAATTAAATATTGGGTTTTATAGTTCCGTAGCAGGTTGTGGGTTTATAGGGGTATCGGTGGGAAGTAGTTTAATTATATTACATTAATGTTTATTTTTTGTCTATAATTATTTATTTAATGGATATTTAACTGTGTCAATTGTGCTTCACCATTTTTAGGGTAAATGTTATGAGCAGGTTGTGGGGTTTATAGGGGTAAAGGGTGGGAAGTAATTTATTTCTAAATAATTAATAAATAGTTGTTCATTGATATTAATTAATTAATTGATAGTTAATTATGTCAATTGCGTATTCTTTTTTAGTTGTGGGCTGTGAGGTTATAGAGGTAAGGGGTGGGAAGTAATTTATTTTTAACTAATTTATATTTAGTTGTCAAGTAATATTAATTAATTAATAGGCAATTAATTTTGTTTATTGTGTAATTAATTTATTTAGGTGCAGAAAGTAGGGTTTACAGGGGTAAAGGATGGGAATTTGTTTATATTCAATCAATTAACAATTGGTTGATAATTAATATTAATTAATTGATAATTAATCATGTTAATTGTTTAATTACATTTGTGTAGGTGCGGGTTGTGGGGTTTAGAAGAGTAAAGGGTGGGAAGCAAATTCATTTGAATTAATTTATAATTTTAAGGGTTGAATTTTAGGTGCTGGTTGTGGGATTCACAGAGGTAAAAGGGTGGGAAGTTAATTAATTTTGATGAATTTTTATTTCGTTTTTAATTGATAATATTGTTTTTATTGATAATTATGGCAATTAAAGTGATTTTGTTTTAGATTTTAGATGTGGATTTTGTAAAGGTATGTTGCGGGCAGTAAATTAATTTTAAGCAATTAATTATTTTATTTTTAATTAATATTGTTTTTGTATTTTATTTACAACAGTATTCGTAGGTATTTGTGATATGTATGCGATATTATAATGTGTTTTTTTAAATTCTTGATATTAAATACATTTGCACTTTTTCCCAATGTATTTCTATATTTTTTTAATATTTACTTTTTCTTTTTAATAATTTTATTTTGTTTGTTTTTAATGTTGAACTGACTGGAGCGGGAATAGTAAATTATACCCCTCTGCTATCCAACACTTTCACTACTGTTGCACCAACTCGAGTGGGAATAATACATTCCAACACTTTCCCAATTGTTGTACTGTTTAAATTGTTAATAGTAAATTCTACCCCTCCCCAATTGAACACTTTCACTGCTGTTACAGTCATTGGAGTGGGAATAGTATATTTGACCCCTCCGTTATCCAACACTTTCCTTTCTTTTGTACTGAATGGAGTGTGACTAGTACATGTTACCCCTGTGCAATCCAACACTTCCCCTACTGCTGCAATCATTGGAGTGGTAATAGTAAATTTTACCACTCCGCTATCCAACACTTTCCCAATTTATGCACTCATTGTGGTGGCAATAGGAAACTTTACCCCTCCCCAATCTAATAGTTTCATTACTGTTGTAGGGATTAAAGTAGGAGTAGCAAATTTTACCCCTTCGCACTCCAACAGTTTTCCTACTGTTGAACTGGCTGGAATGGGTATAGTAAATATCACCTAGCCACAAACCAACCCTTTTGTTACTGTTGCATTTATTGGAAGGAGGTTTGTAAATTTTACCCAGTTTTAATATTTTTGCGTTGGGTGAAGTGGGAGTAGTACATTTTTTATACATTTATTTTAATAGTTTGTGGATTTTTGTATAAATTGTGTTGTGAATAATATATGTATTACATTTTATATTTTAGAATTTATTTTATATTATTGTGATATATATTATTATGATTTTGTTTATTTAAAATTATAATGTTTCTAAATATTAATACTATTAATGCGTAAAATAATTTTGACTAAATTAAAAGAATCTTAAGTTGTTTAATTTTTAATTTAATTAGAACGGCTTGTTTTTTAAAGATGTTAATGGTATATGTGTATATATATATATATATATATATATATATATATATATATATATATTACCTACTGGCGGTCGCCAGTAGGTATATATAGTTAGGATTTTTTCCCTATGGGTTTTTTGAAAATTCTATGTCTAATAACTTTGGCGTTTGTGGACGGAATTGGCTGAAATTTTCAGGAAAATGGCACATTTTGTTTCTGAGCAGCCCCTGGAAATTTGGGGGGAGTTGGTCCAGGGGGGGCCGAGAAAAAAGGGGGGTCCCAAAACGTGTTTTTAACATTGAGTTTTCCATAGGGCGGTTAGCCTCACTTTTAGCCCGAACGGCTGAATGGATTCGCACGAAACTTGGCAAAATTGTAGGGACTGGTAGCCCGATGTGCCTTTTGTAGGTCTCAATATATGTGCTGCAGTGGATTTTGAGAAAATAACGTTCAAAAAAAGATATATATCTGTAAGCGCGGACCAGGCAGCGCCCCGGTACGCGTACTTGACGCGTAACGGAACTTCGCGTAGCGAAGTTGATTGGCTCTCCGGTGTCTGTCAACATTCTAAACAGTCCGGAGCGGCCGCCATCTTGTCTCTCGGTAGGATCGAGAGACAAGAGGAGGCAAAAGCGAAGGGGCAAATGACCATAAGGGGGCATAGTAGATCCTCCCTGACCCCCTAGGTTTGATGTGGAGGCTTTAAAGGGGCCCCGCTAAGCAAAAAAAAAAAAATTTTTTTTTGTTTTTTTTCGTGGTTAGCGCCCGGTACGCGAACCGGGAAGCGTTCTGGGGAGCGTATCACAATGAAAAATGAATGATAGACTTTTCAAATGCTGTATGTTAATTGATTGTTGGTTTTGTTGATTATTATTTTTTTTTTTTTAAGCTTTTTTTATTGTGTTTCATAATTTATTAAACTTTCTAACATTTCATTGTCAGAAATTTCATAATCATGGAATATAGATTGTAGTCTCTGAGGTTGTAAAATGTCCTCATTTGCAAGGAGGTTATCTACTGCTTGTACACATTGCAGTAGTTCTTGGTCCCAAGTTTCATCCATAAATTCAATCTCATTTGGATCAATGATTTCTGTGTTGGACTCTGGAAGGACAATTTCAAATGAAATGTTTTGTTCACTTTCCATTTTTCCTGAAATTTGCATAAAAAAAATATATATTAGTAGAGGTAGGGCACTGTTGGGATTAATTTTAGATAGGCAGTTTTTAACAGAGAATTTATCTTTGGGCAGTGTATAGTATCAGAGTGGAAGTAGGAATATAAAAAAGTGTATCTAAATTTATAAGTACTACAGAGGGATAGTATATAACTAACAGAAAAAGTTTGCCATATTAACTTAAAGTGCACAATATACTTCAGTTTTAAAAATAACAACTTACCTTTAAAAAAAAGTTGAAGTTATTAATGAAAATCCTATTGAAATGTACACCAGGAAGTAGTAGTCAAAATGGCTGTGTTTCCTTCTCTTCCTTTATATATATTCGGGTACATTACCAATCAAATGTGAGGTAAAAAAAGTAGAAAATGAAAGTAACATTTTAATTGGTTGTCAATTCCAACATTTCAGATGTGTTTTGTGAAGTAATTTACCTCACGGTATTTAGAGAGGTCTACAGGCTAAATGGCTAAATGGAATTCCAATCAAATTTGTGAAAATGGTAGGGATTGGTATGTAGTATGAGCTAATCTATATTTGGTGAAATTGTCTCCAGTGGCTTTTCTGTAAACTACTTTCCCACCTTTTTTGATGGTGCGCTTCCCAGGGAGCGACCCGGTACGCGAACCGTTGAGCGCCCCGGTTCGCGTACCTTAAGCGTTCCGGGAGTCCACCATTTTGTGTTTCGGTCGAATTAAGATACAAGATGGAGGGCAAATAATGTTCAGAATGGGTAGAAGGGGGCACGGTA
The DNA here is from genome assembly GCF_964261635.1 of Lissotriton helveticus. Taxonomy (NCBI): domain Eukaryota; kingdom Metazoa; phylum Chordata; class Amphibia; order Caudata; family Salamandridae; genus Lissotriton; species Lissotriton helveticus. The sequence continues at coordinate 529,206,012 of NC_136072.1, forward strand.
GACTTATCTTGACCCCCTAGGTTTTCTGAGGGTGGCTGAGGAGGTTTATATGTGCGAAAAAAAACATTTTTTTAAAAAATTTCGCGAGGTTAGCTCCCGGTACGCGTACCGGGTAGCGCCCCAGGGAGTGTACTTTGTTGAAAATTAGTGAAAAAAGTTAGAGTAAAATAATAATTGTGAGTGATTAGATGTAGGGTAGCTCTGAGAAGAGCTTTTGGGTTTATGGTACATTTTGGTACTTATAAGTAGGTACCAATGCACATTTTTAAATTCAGAGTGAAAACTCTGTTGCCCTCATCTGAGAAGTGAACTCCATCTCCTCTGTAGATATCTTGCATGTAGTAACGCAAGTTATTGTTGTACAGGGAGCCCATTCCATGGTCTCTCATGTAAGCTGAAACAGATTTGTTTACATGCTTCCTCGACTTCTCAATTTGTGGACAAAATTGGTTTGACCACCTCCATTTCTGTCTTTGGCATATATTTGAATATACCAAGGCAGTCTGAGGAAAAAGTGCCATTAATTGCTCAAAGGTGTCCTTTAAAAGCATTTCCAGACCTACACCAGTCAAAGTGCCCAAGTCATTACCTCCACAGTGCACAATTAACAGGTCAGGTTTTGGCAAATGCATAAAGGTTTTCACCAATGGTATCAATTGGTGACATTTTAATCCTCTGTGGCCAAACCACTTAATTTCTACATCTTGTAAATTGAGGTTAGGTAAATTCCTGCTTTCAACGTACCTTTGAGCCCAGTGAATATAACTATGACCAACAATCCAGACAGAAAACATGGTGAGAGAAGGTTCTCCTGCAGTCAGATGAAGTGTGGCAATGAAATGGCAGTTGAAAAAATGTGAGTTTGAAATGAAAAAAACTGTGGAGTTTCTGTGTTCATGAAGTAGTAACAGTGATTGGTGGATTTTGATTGATGAAAACAGAAAGTTAGGGTGCATAGATGTGTTGTTTGAAAGATGTATTTTGAGTGGTCAATAAAAAATCATTAAATGAAAGAAAGCACTGGATATGCAGGTGCACTGAGAGTTCAGAGTTCAATTGCAACATTGTTGTGTGAATTTGCAAACACCAGAGTTTCTCCAAGAGCTGGTTGCTATGGAAAATAGGCAGGAAGGGCAGAGGGGGAAGGGTTTTCATTTGAAAAAAAGTGAGGGAAGAGTTTTGATTGGGTGACATGAGAAATATGTGTGAAGAATTACACCATTTCTGTGCTTTTGATAGCTGCAGACTCTGGAGTGCATACCTTTTGCTCTGCTGAAGACAAATTGGTGTGTTTCTTAGACTGTTTTCAAACTCAAAGTATTTGCTAAGGTGAGAAAATATTTCTTTACTTTAGATAGAGAATAGTGTGCTTTAAGAAGAAAATTATGATTTATGTGGCGCAAATTGCTTGTAAATATGCTCTCACATGTGCATGGAAAATTTTGATTTTGAATGTTAGTGTTATATAGCCATGTTAAAAGTGACGCAACCATGCTGGAAAGCCAATCAAAAAATGATTTCATGTGTTTTAATGATATTTTAAGTCATTTTCTGATGTGCAGTGTTTAGAAATTATGATTTGAAAATCGTTTTTGTGGAAAAGGAATTGTTTTTAAATTCATGACAAGGATATAATGGTGTATGGTTCTTTATAAGAAATTGACTGTCCTTGATGTTATTTTTCTCATTTTAGTGTAAGACCTTTCTCTGTGGCGCAAATTGCTTGTAAATATGCTCTCACATGTGCATGGAAAATTTAGATTTTGAATGTTTGTGTTAAATAGCCATGTTAAAAGTGACCAAACCATGCTGGGAAGGCAATCAAAAAACGCTTTCATGTGTTTTAATGACATTTTAAGTCATTTTCCCATGTGCAGTGTTTAGAAATTATGGTTTTAAAATCGTTTTTGGGGAAAAGGAATTGTTTATAAAATCATGACAAGGACATAATGGTGTATGGTTCTTTATAAGGCAATTGACTGTTCCTGATGTTATTTTTCTCATTTTAGTGTAAGACCTTTCTCTGTGGCGCAAATTGCTTGTAAATATGCTCTTACATGTGCATGAAAATTTTAATTATAAATGTTTGTGTTACATAGCCATGATAAAAGTGAACCAACCATGCAGGAAAGCCAATCAAAAAACGCTTTCATGTGTTTCAATGACATTTTAAGTCATTTTCTCATGTGCAGTTTTTTGAAATTATGATTTGAAAATCGTTTTTGGGAAAAAGGAATTGTTTTTAAATTCATGAGAAGGACATAATGGTGTATGGTTCTTTATAAGGCAATTGACTGTCCCTGATGTTATTTTTCCCATTTTAATGTCAGACCTTTCTTTGTGGCGCAAATTGCTTGTAAATATGCTCCCACCTGTACATGGAAAATTTTGATTTTGAATGTTTATGTTACATAGCCATGTTAAAAGTGACCCTACCATGCAGGAAAGCCAATCAAAAAACGCTTTTATGTGTCTTAAGGACAATTTAAGTAATTTTCCCATGTGTAGTGTTTTGAAGTTATGATTTGAAAATCGTTTTTGAGGTAAAGGAATGTTGTTAAAATTTATGTTCGCCATATGCCCCCAAATTTCTTTTTCAGGGTTGCAGCAGGGTGTTCTTGAGACACCCCTGCACCTTTGGAATAAATTCCTAATTTGTGATGAGCAAATTGTTAATCGCAAATTGCACCTTCATTTATATGAGCCTCCTAGCCCATGGAAATGAATGGGTAATTTGCAATTAGCAATTTTCTCAAACAAATTTGGAATGGTAAAGAATCGCTATTTATTCCTTAAAATTCGCTTTTTTGGAAATGCAAAATAGTTATATGATACATATGGCGGTTGATGTCTAACAAGATAAGAAGCTTATGGATACATTTATGATGACTGGTGCAATGAAGTAGAAATCACTTACTTCATTGGTAGGCCTTTACAATAAATTATCTCCTCTGTATTCTTCATCAAGCGTAACTTTAATCTGCAATCCTGAGTAGGCCTCACCTTAAACAAACCTCTGGATAGGCCACATCTTATTGTCATCCTGATTTAATCATTTATAATGCTAGGGACAGATTTATGATAGGTGTATACCCCTTTTGTGCCACTTAGAAAACATTGTCCATGGGGAAATGACTTAAAATGTCATTAAGACACATGAATGTTTTTTTTTAAAACGTTTGCAATTTTTTTGGGTCACTTTCAACATGGCTATGTGTCTGAAACAGTCAAAATCTAAATTTGCAATGCACAGGTGGGAGCATATTTACAAGGAATGTGCTTCATGGGGAAAGGTCTTATAATGTAATATGGGAAAAATGACATTAGAGATACTGAAATGCCTTATAGAGAAGCATACACCATTATGTCCTTGTCATAAATTTGCAAACCATTACTTTTCCCCAAAAACGATTTTCAAATTATATTTTGAAAACACTGCACATGTGGAAATTACTTAAAATGTCAATAATTCAAAATTTGTGATTCCTTAAATGCAATGTATCAAAAAAAAATATGTAAAAAATGATATTAAGGATTTGGAAACTACCACCAACTTCTAGTTTGTGGTAATTTGCGAATTCTTTTCAAAAAGCATTTAAAAAAAAAAAAAAAAAAAAGGTCCCATATGACGCCCATACATGCCATTAGGGCATGTAGGTGTGCCATGTGCTCCCAAATTTCTTTTTCAGGGGTGCAGCAGGGTGTTCTTGAGATACCCCTGCACGCTTGAAAAAAATCCTATTTTGTGATGAGCTAATTGCTAATCACAACTTGCAACATTAATTCCTATGAGCCTCCTAGCCTATGGAAATGAATGGGTAATTTGCAATTAGCAATTTGCTCATTGCAAATTAGGAATAGTAAAGAATCGCTATTTATTCCTTAAAATTTGCTATTTATAATATGTAAAATATTTTGATGATACATATGGCAGTTCATCTGTAACAAGATAAGAAGCTTAGGGATAGATTTATGATGAGTGGCGCATCACCAGGGATGTGACAGTCATCCTGCGCCACTGTTCCGCCACCCATGTTGTGCTGCATTTACAATGCGGCGCAGCATGGGGCAAAAACGGCACAGATGCGTGACGCATCTGTGCCGTAAAGGTGGCGCATTGCTGGAGTTGTATCGTAAGTGCGATGCAGCTCCAGCAAGGCTCAGGGGTGCCCCATCTATACAATGCTGCGTCAAGACCTATGCCAGCTTCAAGCAGGCGCAGGGTTTTGAAGCAGCTTTCTCCTATCTGATTGTAAATGCGGCACACCATGGGTGGTAAAGCAGTGGTGCACATTAACTGGTGTATGCCTGGGGATGTGCCATTTAATATAAATCTGCACTTTAACATTTGAGTATGTGCAGGGGACACAGAGTCGTTGAGGCTTATCCAAGGTTAAGAACAGATGAGTCCTGTTCAGTGAAAAATTAGACATAGGCTTCACCTGCTCAGCATCGCTGGACATGGCTAAATAATAGCTGCAAAATGTTACTCTTGTTAAATAATTTTACTATTATAATCTGTGAGATTTGTCTCTTACTCTGCAACATCTCATTGTTGTTATCTTTATTTAAAGATAAAGACAACCTCAACATGAGCGACAATCTGCAATCAGTTGATTTTGACCTCATCATTGAACTTGTAATTGAAACATCAGTGGATGTTGATCCATTGGATGATTTAAATCCTGAGGATGAAGAAGAGCGTGATGAGGATGCAGATTTGTCCGAATTATATGATATAGGATGGGAAGCTGACCTGCTTGAGCCTTTGGAATTATAAACATTTATTTTTAAAATTTATAATCAATAAAAAGTAAAAAGGTAAACCGTTTAATTTAAAAATAAAGACACCTTCAAAAACAGGTTATGTGTAGTGTCTTCAATAAAATATTAAAATATGCTCATAAAATTAGATCAGATTCACATATAAAATAGCATAGGTGACATAAATATAAATGTCATTTCTTTTCTGGTATTTCTGTATTGTAAATTTGACTAAAAAAATCTTCTATTTAAAATGTCAAGTAGTGTGTTAAGTTTTTGATCACTGTTATTGTTTTATGATAGGTGTATACCTCTTTTGTGCCACTTAGAAAACATTGTCCATGGGGAAATGACTTAAAATGTCATTAAGACACATGAATGTTTTTTTTTAAAACGTTTGCAATTTTTTTGGGTCACTTTCAACATGGCTATGTGTCTGAAACAGTCAAAATCTAAATTTGCAATGCACAGGTGGGAGCATATTTACAAGGAATGTGCTTCATGGGGAAAGGTCTTATAATGTAATATGGGAAAAATGACATTAGAGATACTGAAATGCCTTATAGAGAAGCATACACCATTATGTCCTTGTCATAAATTTGCAAACCATTACTTTTCCCAAAAAATGGCAATGACTAAAAAATCTTCAAATTAAATTGTCAAGTAGTGTGTTATGTTTTTGATCACTATTACTGATTTACTGTTTGATAATAATGTTTAATAACATTTTTTATTATATTTTTCCTCAGATTCAACTGCAGATCATTTCAAGATTTAAATATGCCTACAAAAATAAGAGAGATAAAGGCTGCAAAACGTCAAAGACAGCAGGAGAAAAAAAAAACGCAGCAGTCCTCTAACAAAAAGATTTCTCAAGCCATGAAGAAAGCACCGGGTAAGAGCTCTAAATATTTCATAAGAAATATTTCTAATAAAAAAAATATTAGTACAGAAAATGTTTCAATCCATAACATGACAAGTAAATCAAATGGAAAGAAAAGGACAAATGAAAATGTTACTGCTAGAGCAAGAGATAAATCTGTGCATGATAGTAGAAGGAAACAACAGTTTAGGGAGATTCGTAAACGAATGTTCCGTAACAGGATAATTGGCAATTTGTTAAAAAATATTAAGAAAGGTCAACAGAAATTAGTTTTTTATAGGAGAAAAAAAAAAGTTGAGAAAGTTATTGATCAGGCTTTTGAAATTAAACGTAAGTTATTTATTTTGATAATCAATAGAATTAGGAAGCTAAACAAGGCAATTTTTGATTTCAAAAGAAATAGTAGATGGAAGAGAATAGTTAATCGTAGTAATTTTTGTGAAGTTTTTTCTGGAGAATGGATACATAGTTCAAGCTGTGAGGCATTTTTTAATGAAGAGAGTTATTTCCAGGATAATGATTTGGTGCATGCAGTTGACATCAGTGGTCGTGCTTATGAAGTGAAAGATGGTTGTCCAGTTGAAAAAGAAAAACTTGTGACAACAGAGGCAGAAGAGTTGTTAGGTAATGAGGTTTTAGGAAGACGTGCTAAGGGTCCTGTGTACACCTGGAAGTGTAGTAGTATTTGCAGTGTGCGACAGGATTCCATCAATTTGCTTTGTGATTTTGTACGGACATTTAACAAGAAAAGTTTGAAGCAGAAAATAAGGTTGTTGCAAGAATTAGATCCTTGCAGAGTGAGAGAAGTGACAGGTTTGCATGGTCATTCACTGGCTTGTCTTTCCAGGAGAGTATGCCAGAGTGTTTTTCATCATTTCAGGATGCTAGCAGTGCATCATAACAAAGTGAGGAAGTTAGTTAGACTGTTGTATTATGCTAAGAGTCCAGCAATTATGCTGAAACAATTATGCGCTGCTCTTTTGCATGGTTCTGAAATAGATGTGAAGAATATATGTGAAGAAATTGAGTTTTGTTACTTTGGAAGTAAAGAGGAGAATGTTGAAATTGAGCAAGAAGTAGAGGGTCATTTGGAAGATAGTGTACAGGTTTCCAGTACAGATAATTTCCAGAGGGAAATTGCGACGTTTGACATGAAATCAAGTGAGAGGCCTAATTTCACTTGTGTGTGTTGTAGACACACTTATTATAAGAATCAGACTAAGTTAGTGGATTTATATGCAAAAAGTGAAAGGGAAAATAATAGTGAATGGAAGGATTTTGCAACATACTTGATGGTAGAAAATTGTTTTGATTTGGGATTGGATCAACGTGTGTGTACTTATTGTTGTAACAAATTAAAACAAAACCAGATGCCTGCTAGAGCAGTTCATAATAATCTGGAATTGGTTGAGATTCCTTCTGAATTGAAGGACTTAAATACTTATGAATCTATTTTGATTCAAAGTATCCATCCCTTTCAGGCTATTGTAAGAATGGAGCCAAAGACAGGGAAATTGCCTCCATCAGATTTACAGAGAGGATTAAAGGGAAGAGTTGTTTATTTGCCTCTAGATTTCAAGAAAAACATTAACACAATTGGAGTAGAAAAAGTGGAAGAGGAACCTCTGGTTATCTTAGTTAATGGGGTTCCGACAAAGAATAAGAAAATATGGCAAGATTTAGTAGATGTTAGGAAAGTTAAAAAGGCAACATTGTATTTGAAAAAAAATAATAAATACTATAAGAATGTATATGTTGCAGAAGAGGAAGTAAGTGAGGAAGAGGATAGCGATTTGTGTGCTGGTCAAATTGAGAAAGTAGAACCCTCTACTAGTGAGGAAATATATGAACATTATAGTGTTCATCCTTTGCATTCAAAGGAAGTCATGGGGAATGCTATTGAGTTGTTTCAAATGAAACAAGCCAAAGGGAGTCCCATTAGTGTTTGGGAGGAAAGTTTGGAAGCTCGGTGTTTCCCACAGCTTTTTCCAACAGGTCAGGGAGGAAGATATGATGAGCGACCTCATCAAATTCCTGCTTCTGAATACCGGACTTTGCGATTGTATGCAGGAGATGCTAGGTTTCGACAATGCATTCCTTATTTGTTTCATCTCCTGTTTGAAAGCGATCTGTCTGGACTGTCATATGCAGTGAACCACATCTTGAAAAGTGGTATACACATGCAAAACATCTCGGCAAGTGATTTTATGGATAAAGTGAATGTCCAAGATAGTATTTTGGATTCTCACCTGATTAATCTCATGGCGTGTCAGCGTGGTACTAATGAGTACTGGTACCGTCGTCATGGTGATTTAAAATGTATGCTGAGGAACTTAGGTACTCCCACATGGTTCCTCACTCTGAGTTGTGCCGAGTATGGCTGGGAAGACTTACTTCAATTTCTACGAGAGGCAAATGCTAACGTAGAAAACATCGAATTCAAGACACCCGGAGAACTGTGCTCTTTGGATCCAGTCAATGTATGTAGGTACTTCAATCATAGATTTGAAGCTATGATGTCTTTCATCATGAATAAGAAGAATCCACCTCTTGGAGAGGTGTTGGATTTCTTCTGGAGAAAGGAGTACCAAGCAAGAGGTGCTCCTCATATACATATGTTGCTGTGGATCAAGGATGCACCTAAATTTGGAACGGATCCAGAAGACTCAGTGATGAGTTTCATCCAACAGTATTCTACGTGTGCTGTTCCAAACGCAAAGGAGAAGAAAAGCCTAAGAGAAAAAGTTCTGCGTTTCCAAAGCCATCGATGTGGAAAGTACTGCCATCGTAAATTCCGAAACAAAGACAAGTTCTACACCAAATGTCGTTTCGGCTTTCCACGACCGGTCATTTCTAAAGGAAGAGTAAACAGTTTGATGTCTTCGCTGCGACATAATGTGATGAAGAAATCACCTAAAAACACTTACAATTTGAAGAGGAACGAAGAGTCCAAGTACATCAACGACTACAACCCGGTGATTTTGTCCATGTGGAATGCTAACATGGATATACAGTTTGTGGCTGATAACTGTATGGCTGTGGCTCGGTATGTGACGTCTTACATCACCAAAAAAGAGAAGACAGAATTGAAGGATATGTGGGAGGACATTTCCCATGAAAAGAGCCTCAGCAAGAAGTTGTACAGTTTCAGTCTGAAGATGTTGTCGCATCGAGAAATCGGAGCGTACGAATGTTCTGACCGGTTGTCTTCAGCAAGTCTCTATGCCAAGTCCAGGAGTATCGTTTGGGCGAGTCTTGGTCTTGCTGCAACGCGTAATCGAGTTCTCAAACCTGTGCGGGAAATTGAGTATTTGGCGGAAAAGGAGCCAAACAGTACCGACATTTTGAAGACAAACATGTTGGATACATATTATCCAAATCGAAGCAGTCACCTAGAGAATGTTTGTCTGTATGAGGTTCTGCAAAATTACATGTTCAAGAGGAACATCAAAGAAGATACTGAGAAAGGAGTGTATGCTGTAATAGGAAGTGAGGGATGTCTGGTCAAGCAAAGAAAATGCCACTTGATAAACCATCGAAAATTGAGTGGCGAATCTCCTGAAAAAAAGGAGTTTTTCTATTTAGCACTTTTGCAACTTTTCAAGCCTTGGCGTGCAGAAGAGGAACTGCTTGGAGATTTCCTCTGTTACGAAGACTCTTTCAATGCCGCCAAGGAGACCATAGAATGTCCTGCTTTTCCCAAATATGTAGAAATGTTGAATGCGGAAATTGAGCAGGAAGCAACGATTGCAGCCGAGATTGCCAGAGACAGTTCTCAGGACAGTCAGAGTTCTGCTTCATTGAGTCAGGATCCACTAGGAGGACCTCTTATTGAAAATGAAGCTGCCACTGCTATGAATGAGGTGGAAAGAGCCATGGCACATGCTCAAGAGGATGCGGTTAACTTAGAAGAGTTGGAAAGGCAACTCAACGTTGAGCAGAGGAAAATATATGACGAAGTTACCATGCAAATTGATCATGGATTAAGTCATGATAAGAAAGAGTGCTCATGTACGTAGTTGAAGCCTGTCCGACTGTACGTGAGTGGAGAAGCGGGAACTGGAAAAAGTTTCCTCATTAAAGCAATTTCATGCTATTTGCAGGAAAGGACAGAGTCATCGCTGTCTTGTGTTGTCACTGCTCCAACTGGACTGGCAGCACATAATATTAAAGGGATTACTTTACATCGTTTACTGATGCTGCCAGTGGAGCATGACAACAAATTAGAATATCACAAGCTATCTGGAGATGCTTGTTTTGAAGTTTCAAGAATCTTGAGGAAAATGAAACTTCTTATCATTGACGAAGTAAGCATGGTTTCCAATGTCATGCTTGCCTTTGTGCATTTGAGGATGCAAGAAGTTCTCAAAACAGAGTATGATGTGTTATTTGGTGGCAAACACATCATTGTTTTCGGAGATCTTCTGCAGCTGACACCAGTGAAAGGGCAACCTGTGTTCAAAATGCTCACGCATGAAGATACCAGGAAGTGCCTAGGCAGCATTGGCAACGTCAATATATGGTTAAACTTCAATTATGCTGAACTGCATGAAAATATGCGTCAGGCAAAGGATGAAGTTTACAAGACTATTCTACAAGATGTTAGAATTGGAAAAGTGACCGAGCATGGGAAAGAAGCTTTACATGCACGATTACTGTCAAATTTATATCCAGAACAAGATGTTGTGCCTGAGAATATTTTTCAGAAAATTACTGATAAGAAATCTGGAATATGTTTGATGCCAACTCTTGCAGAATGTGCCAAATTTAACAACAAAATGTTGCATTTAGAAAAGCAAGAGATTGTGAAAGTGGAAGCTATTGATAGAGTAGAGCATATGGGATCAACAATTATTTTGTCTGAGAATCTGAAAACAAAATTGGATTCATTAGAGAAGAGTATATCTAAAACTGCAGGTTTTGAAAAGACTCTGAATGTGTGCTTGAACTGCCGTATAATTTTAAGAAGGAATTTACATGTTGAAAGAGGTCTGGTAAATGGATCAATGGGTAATGTTGTTGATTTTGTGAAATACAGAAATAGAGATGGAATTGAATTTTTAAAAATTAAATTTGATGGCATTGAGGAAGTACAGCTAATTGCTCGTTGTTCTGCTAGATTTTTGCTTGTAAAAGACTTATATGTTCGCCGTAAGCAGTTCCCTGTTTGCTTGGCATATGCGGTGACAATTCATAAATCGCAAGGTTTAAGTGTAGACACTGCATTGGTGAATATTGGCAGTTCTGTGTTCAAGGAGGGTATGGCATATGTGGCATTGTCACGAGTTAGAACTTTATCGGGATTGTACTTGATTGAGTGTGATGTCAGAAACATTTGTGCAGATCTAGATTGTGTTAAGGAATACAATAGGTTAAGAAGAGAGTATGCGCCACATTTGCCTCAGTTTCCTTTGTTTGAGAAACGTCTGGTAGGCCGGAAACGAAGAAATGAGAACAATACTGGGGAGGTTGTAGCAAAAAGACAAAAAGTGAATGAACCTAAAATTACAAGCAGAAACAAAGAGGATTCTGTTGAAGATGTTGTTGGTTTTCAGTTTGAAAACAGTTCTGGTGTCAACTGCTATGCTAATGTAGTAATTAATGTTTTGTTTTCTCTAAAAAATGTAAAAGAAGAGATTGTGGTCAATTCTGATCAAAGATTTTGCAGTTTGTTAAATTCTGTGTTAGAGAAATGTACCACTGATAGAAGAAACATAGAAAGTGTGTCTGAAATTAGAAATCTGTTAGATAGATGTTCAGGCCAAACACAATTCTCTCAAAATATTCAGCAAGATTGTCAGGAGTTTTTAATGTATATGCTTGATGTATTACATGCTGAAGGTGTAGATGTAGATCAGCTGTTTGGGCTTTCTTATCAATGGCAGCATGACTGCGAGAACTGTATGGTATCAAGTACTACTAGTGTAGACTCAGAAAGATTTATATATTTAACTTTGCCAGACAGTAAATCAGTCTCCTTTAATAAGCTAGTAAAAGCTGCTAATCACAACATGGAGTGTAGCCAATGTAAATCTGAAATGATGTCCACATTATTTATACGAACATATGGCCAGTACGTCATTTTAATGTTCCAACGATGTAGGCCTGATGGAACAAAATTGACAACTTTAATAAAAAAATTTGTAGCTTCGCAGTTGTCAATATCAGGAAGGACTTTTGTAACTACAGCAATTATATATCATGACGGCCCTTCAATATCATCAGGACATTACACAGCTTATTTAAAGTCTAGAAATGGCTGGTCATTCTGCAATGATTCTGTTTTAATTTTCAAAAAAAAATTGCCGTATGACCTTAAAAACTCTTACCTGGTGTTTTTAAAACCAAAATTTTAGGAAAATAATCTCGGGATATGATCTGTGGAATTTCAAGAAGTTCTAATGGCTCCTACACAATTTGGCCTTGAGGATAAGTGTAGTTCAGAGACATAACTTCTAATCATAGGATTGGACATCATGGAGATGTATGTGCACTTTAAATGAGTTCAGAAAAACTGTTTCTTTTCATAAGCTAATTGAAGCAGCCAATCAAAACATGGAGTAGAGGGAATGTAAGTCTGCAATGCTGTCTACTGTTTTACATTGCTTTGTGATTAAAAGTGATGTAGAGAATTAAATAATTGTAGTACTCATAGAGGTAGTGTAAGTCTGCTTCATATTAAGCAGTATCAGTGTCATAGGAAATGTAGAACATGACTGAGCAAGAAGGGGAAGATATTACTATTCCAGGATTGTGAAAATGATCTTCAACATTTTAATTCTGAAAGTTGCGGAAATGCCAAATGATGGGATTGGCTTACAAGAAATCCAAGAGTTATAAATATCTCTGACTAGATTTGGCCTTGTGGAAAATAGTGGTAGAGAGCAAGAAGTCATTTATTGCATGTAACGTGTTTTTAAAAACGATGGAGGTTTTCTTTCAGAAAGTGGCGGGCTGAAAGTAATAACAGCACAAAAGAGTGTAAGCTGTTCATAGGACATCCTTGGACGTCATGGAAAGTAAGTTAACTTTAAGGAGTTCTGAATTTTAATTTCTGATGTTGTATGGGTTTTTTAAACACAATCATTTTGATTGTGTTTTTTTTTCCCCGCTGTTACATGATGAATACCTTCAAGTCACTGTTTTTAGTGAATTTTGATACATTCTGAGAACAGCAAAAATAAACCATTTAACATGTATAATTAATTCTGTACTGTTTGCATTTATGATGTATATGTAGAACTGTGTAGGAGGCATGGAGAAGGTGAGTTTTCTGTAAGTGTTAAATTTATTGTATGCAGTGCTGCACTTCTACGTATTCTTTCATATGCTGGACTACATCTGCACAATGAGATACCTAAGCAAAGGAAACACAAGTGATGTGATTGTGAAATGAGCAAAATAAATTGCACATATTTCAATTACATCACCTGTGTTTCCTATCATTACGAATCACATTGTGCAGATCAAGTTTAGGTCTGTCCAGGGAAACATAGGAGGTTTCTACTTTGTTGAAGAGTGCAGTGGACATGACTCACTTCATTAGTAGACTTTCACAGATATTATCTCCTCTGTACACTTCAACAAGTGTAAATCTCATCATGAACTCTGAGTAGGCCTCACCTCAAACAAATCTCTGGATAGGAGACATGTTATTGGCATACTGAAGCGACACTTTTCTGAAACAAGAGCAATGCAAAAGATGTACCATGTTTTAAGATAGGCCTCACTTCATCTGCATCAAGATACTGTTAGTTTAAAATGTATATCTTTAGGATTGTGTAGAGGACCTGGAGAAGCAGAAGCTTCTGTCAGTGTCAAAGTTGTTGAAAAACTATTTGTCCTTCAATATTTTCCCTTGTCTTTTGTAATTTTTAAATACATATTTTAATTTTTTTCAAATGTTGGTTCTCTCTTTCACAGATTGAAAGTATAGAAATAAAATGTGATTAATATAACGGCAATTACAAGGTAAATAGTTGTACTCTTTTCGTTACATTTCTATCACATTCACCTACTATTAGATCCACTGCTTCACTTCTTTAATCCTCAGTTTCCTGCCTTTGCTACTTTCCTCATTCCTTTCTCTATTACCTATTTACTCAACTCCTTCCACTCTTTTTCTCAGTCCCTCTGTTCTCATAGTTCCTCAGTCTTGTTCACTCACTCCATCTCTATTACTCTTAGTGTCTGTGAATTACTTTCCCAACTTTTTTTTTTTTGGACCGCTTCCTGGGAAGTTGCCCGGTTCGCAAACCAGCAGCGTTATGGCAGTCCACCATTTTGTGTTTCGGTCGAATCAAGATACAAGATGGAGGGCAAATAATGTTCAGAATGGGTAGAAGGGGGCACGGTAGATGTATATTGACCCCCTTGGTTTTCTGAGGGTGGCTGAGGAGGACCATAGTTCTTCACTCTTGTTCACTCTCTCTGTTTCTATTAATGTCACTGTTTATGACTGATCAAAAAAATGTTTTTTAAAAAAGAACAGTAACTATAAGGGAAGGAAATAGACAGTTATATTAAAAGAAAGACAGCTATAGGGAGTAAACTAAGGATACTGTTACCCACAATCCACTGCTGTTGATGTTACTGACCATGTCATGAATGATGTAATATGTGACATCATCAGCAGTGGATTGTAGGTAACAGTATCCTTAGTTTACTCCCTAGAGCTGTCTTTCTTTTAACATAACTGTCTGTTTGCTTACCTTATACTTACTGTTCTTTTTTTTAAAAAATATTTTTTTTGGTTAGCTTCCGGTACGCGTACCGGGTAGCGCTCCGGAAGCGAACTAAGAGAAATAGAGGTTGGCAGAGTTCCAAATATTCTACCAATTTTTTTATAATGGGGAGTTAGTTCTGAAAAGAACTTTTTTTTTTATGTTTTTGTTGTTTTATATTTTTTTTAGTATTTTTTGAACATTTTTTTACTTTTTTTGTATTTTCTGAACGTTTTTAAATTTTTTTGGTTTTTTTGGGGGGGGGGGGAAACAAAAACGATCCATTATAAAGGGCTCAACAGGAGCAAAAAAAAAAAAAAAGAATTTATTTTTTGGTGCGTCTCGTACAAACATTAATATGATTTTGAATTGCTCGCAAAATCAAAGTAATGCTACTTTCTCTGTAGCAGATGAAAGTGCCACATTCCACGCACACTTGCTTTACGTGCCCAAACAACATTTGGATGTTTGCGATCATCTCCCTCGCCTCTGGTCCCGACACCTCTGGAACCACCGATCTTCTTGCCATTGGGAGGGGATTTTGTTGTTCGTCACGTAGCTGGGCAGCACTATAATTATTTGGGTGCCACCTACTCATATGCCGATGCATAGTATGATTGCCATAACTGTATTTTTTATCAGTGCCCCTTGACAATCTATCACCGCATATGCGGCAAAACACGTAACGTGCATTCACTTTCTTTTGCCCCTCAGGAATTCTGTAGAATTGCCAGATATAATTCTCCTTTCGATTGTACCTCCTGGGCTCCTCTGGCAAAAACTCATGCTCTTCCTCCTCTTCCTCCTCTTCCTGTTCTTCCTCTTCTTGCAAAATTACTTCTGCAGGTGGTCCTCTCTTTCTTGGATTTGGTGGAGGTGGTGGGCTAGCACCAGCTGAAGCTACTAATGAAGCCATCACAAAGTATCAATAAAGGGTCTTTCTCTCACCAAGATGAAAGTCAGAGTGATGAAAGAAGGAGGGGTTTTCATCATTTGGGAAAAACAAAAGTTCTAAACCAATGAAAAGTGTCCATTTTAGATCACATGACCTTGTATTACATCATTAGGAAACCAAAAGTGAAATGAACCAATGAAAAGTGTTATTACCGAGTCACATGACCTGCTATGTTTACATTACGCGGTCGGCGCCGCGCCGCGGATCGCTTCCGGTTCGCGTACCGCTGCGCTTCCGGGTACGCGAACGTAGCACGTAATATGACGTATTACGCGAGAACGCGAAACGTCATGCTGACGCGAAGCGTCGCGATGTTGTTTTGTAACGCGAGAGGTGCGCAAAAGGAACGTTTACCAGTTCGCGTACCGGGTCGCGCCTCCGGATTGAGCTAACGGGAAGCTAACCGGTACGCGTACTGGGAGCGAAACAAAAAAAAATAAAAAAAAAATTGTATAAAAAACATGTAAAAAATATTTTTCTTTTTAAAGAATAATACATTGTAAAGGTTTTGATATTAGCTATTAAAAAACCAATGAAATTCACTGAAAAAACCATAGGTTATACACCATATATAGTTAGGAATTAGCATTTAAAAAACCTTATTTTACTCACACAAAACCAATGAAATTCCATATATAGTTAGTTGTACTAACTATATATCACGCACCCGCAATCCACTGCTGATGATGTCACATATTACATCATTCATGACATGGTCAGTGACATCACTGATGACATCACTGATGACATCTCAAATGACATCACTGATGACATCACTGATGACATCTCAAATGACATCACTGATGAAATCATTCATGTGATAATACGATGAACCTCTTCAGACTGTAATATAACCTTAGATACACTCAGTGTAAACACAGACTCACAGATTGTCACTCATCCATGAAGTTACACACACACCTAGACAGTCATGCAAACAATTAATCACACCTCCGTTTCCTTAACTATACAGTTAAACACACCTTACTTATTCAAACATATACTAAAACATATTTACTCACTTATACAATCCTGGATACAAGTTCACAATGATCCATACAGCCACTCACACATTCACTGGCTCTTATGCACAGTTATTTATATATGTCAACTCTCACATGTACTGTATTTTACATATGTACTTAATTTGACATGTAGCACTGAGATATCTATTCACTCACCAATACAGTCATGCACACAGTCAACCGCCCATACAGCTGTTTCCAACATGCACTTTTGAATCCATACATCTATGCACAGAGTCATACACTTCCCAGCCACCCACACACACACTCAGTCTCCCATACAAATGCTTGTGCAACCAATCAATAACCTATATAGTTACTCATATAGCTACTGATCAACACATGCAGCAGTTTACAGAACAACAGACATAATGATGCACAAATTAAGACAGTTTAGTCACTAACCCATGCACTCAGTGAGACACATTTAATCACTCACTCATACATTCAGTCATGCACCTACTAAATCCTTCGTCCAGACACTTATACATCGACTCATTCATAAATATGTAAGACATATTTTAACTTTACAGAAAAATACAGTCACTGGATGTTGTCATCAGTGATGTCATCAGTGATGTCATTTGAGATGTCATCAGTGATGTCATCAGTGATGTCACTGACCATGTCATGAATGATGTAATATGTGACATCATCAGCAGTGGATTGCGGGTGCGTGATATATAGTTAGTACAACTAACTATATATGGAATTTCATTGGTTTTGTGTGAGTAAAATAAGGTTTTTTAAATGCTAATTCCTAACTATATATGGTGTATAACCTATGGTTTTTTCAGTGAATATATATATATATATCCATCAAAAGAGTTGCCCCTGTGAGGATGACCACCTTGGAGAAAACGCCTCTCTTATGAGGACTGCAACTACTAAATTCTGATTTAAATCTTGCTGGCTCAACACGTTTTGGAAAAACCATTCCTTGTTCATGAGCCGGACGCCAAAGAACAAGCAACCTCTTGAGTGAGGCTCACCTGCATTGATTTAATAATTTCAAACACAGTGGGAGTGCCCTCCTGCTTCACGGTCTTCTGGTGTTTGCAGTCCATTTACTCTAGTGTTACCCATGTGGGTGTTGTTGTGCTCCCCAAATATGGGCAATATTCCCCTGTGGGCACAAGTCAGGAATGTGGTGCTGCCAGTAAAAGTCACTCAAAGTGGGCTAACTCTGTCCCTGTTTTGCTACCCCAGGTCCTCCTGGCCCTGGAGGTCCGCATCGCGTGGCGGGTCACCCTCGGGCTTAGGCTTCACCGCTACGAATCCATCAAAAGAGTTGGCCCTCTGAGTATGACCACCTTGGAGTAAACGCCTCTCTTGTGAGGACTGCAGCTACTATATTCTGCTTTGAATCTTGCAGGCTCAACGCGTTTCGGAAAAAACATTCCTTGTTCACGAGCCGGACGCCAAAGAATGAGCAACAACTTTAGTGAGGTTCACCTGCATTGATTTATTCATTTTAACCTCAGTGAGCGTGTCCTCCCGCTTCCCGGGCATTCTGGTATTTGTAGTCCATTCACTCTAGTGTTACCCATGTGGGTGTTGTGCGCCCCAAATATGGGCAATATTCCCCTGTGGGCCCAAGTCAGGAATGTGGTGCTGCCAGTAAAAGTCACTCAAAGTGGGCTAACTCCATCCCTGTTCTCTGCGCCAGGTCCTCCTGGCGCTGCAGGTCTGCATCGTGCTGCGGGTCACCCTCGCGGCTTAGGCTTCACCGCTACGAATCCATCAAAAGAGTTGCCCCTGTGAGGATGACCACCTTGGAGAAAACGCCTGTCTTGTGAGGACTGCAGCTACTTAACTCTGCTTTAAATCTTGCTGGCTCAACACATTTCAGAAAAACCATTCCTTGTTCACAAGCCTAACGCCAAAGAACGAGCATCAACTTGAGGTTCACCTGCATTGATTTATTCATTTCAACCTCAGTGGGCGTGTCCTCCCACTTCGCGGGCATTCTGGTATTTGCAGTCCATTCACTCTAGTGTTACCCATGTGGGTGTTGTTGTGTGCCCTAAATATCTGCAATATTCCCCTGTGGGCACAAGTCAGGAATGTGTTCCTGCAAGTAAAAGTCAGTCAAAGTCAAGATAACATTCTTAATTTCGATTCATTTAGAACTTTAAAAGATTCATATAAAATTACTTTCCAATCATCCAAATGCAATTGATAAAAATACAAATGTTATGCATCGCAATAAGGGCTTATAGAGACAAATGTGAAGGATGCAACCTACCCCCACTATAGCTGTTAAAACCATATGATATACAATAAATATATAAAATACAGGCATTAGTGTTCATAAAAGCATTTGTTCCTATTCCAATGACCTTTTTCTGTTATTTACACTTCCGCATGGAATACCTTTAGGACTTCATGGTGCTACAAATTTCATTAATACAGGTTTGAAATCACAGTTCCCATATTCCACAATTCGATCCAAGTGTGCATATATCAGCTTTATGACACTATGTGCAAAATCGTAAAGTGCTGTGTGCAAGGTCAAAGAGTGCATACGCGATTTTGTTCGGATTGTGCCTTTGATTACCATAGTATCCGCTATCAACGCTTTAGCCAAGCTTTGGTTCTTATAAGACTTACATTAAATAAGTACCTGCTTACGCTAAAGACAATTGGTTGCAGTGTATCAGTTTTCAGAATTCTCTCTGCCTCTTTGCAGACCCTGGTGTTCAAGTTTTTGCAAATGGGTATAATCCACTTCTTCCTAGGTTTATCATACATTGGGTAGAAAATTAGTACATGCAAATCATTTTCTTTGGCTTCACTTTGGCATAATACACACAGTTCATTATTTTTGCTTCCACGATTACTACTCCATCTAGATTTATTAGCATTTGTTTGTAGCACACCATATCTAAACTTTATATATAACGATTTAGCCAATTGTGGGCGCACCTCATTCATGAATGGCTCAAAATTTGGTACATCTTTAAAAAGAAGGAACTTGGTTGTTTGTGTCCCTGTAGTAGAACTGTGTAACACGCTATTTTGGGTATAAGCCCAAAAAGTTGATTTTAGCAGTTTATTTGACAGTGATACCAGCTGGGTCGGATCTTCCCAAAAATGGGGTAGGCCCAGCTTCGTAAACCAAAAAGAAACATGCTTGAGCCATGGAATGCCCCTGCTCTGATCATTCTTCAATATCTCCTCTAGGCCTTCCCTATAATGTTTCAATTCTGTGGTTGCCCAAAGTCTTACCCAGAATAAGAGAGGTCTTAATAGAGCAGAATGATCAGTGCGTTAGACATTCAGATCCATAAGAATCAGAATTAGGGGTGTTCGTATTGGGAGACTTAATATTTTTCTAAATAATTTATTTTCTCCCAATTCAAAATTCTTTTTGCAATAGGGCCCCAAGATTTCAGCCCCATAGAGAGAGGCTGATTGTGCTTTATGTTTAAATACCTCCAAGGTCGTAGAAACCGCTTTTGAAATACTGCTTCCATATTTTTTAGTTATCGGTACCGTGTTTTGAAGTAGAATTATCTTATTTTTTCCAACTGTGGCTTCCAACACATTTTTGTGTCTAAGGTTATACCCAAGTAATTAAAACTCACCACATACTCTAATTTTTCATTGTTTAGTACTAGATTCTTTTTAAACGATCTGTGCGGGTTTATCGCCATATACTTGGTTTTGCTGGAATTTATTTCAAAACAAACAACATGATGGACATTCACCCACCGTCGTCAGCCAGGATAGCTTGACTCCAGTGGCGTAGTGAGCACGGGACCCACGTCTGGGCATACCCTTCCCACATAGGGCGAACAGCAAAACGTACAAGATGATGGACGGAATGTTGCACATTGGCAAAACATTCCCCCCCCAGTCACAGATCTGGGTTTAATCCATTGTTATTTTGTTCACAACGCCACCCCAGTTCAGACATGGCCATATGCAAATCAGTCTTGACCCTGTGCCTCATGGGAACAGTCCAGCCCGAACTGCCAAGCCATGCCATCCCTGGACCGGAATCAAGCATCCTAGGACCGGTTTCTGGCTATCAGCCGTCATCAGCCTGGATAGCTTGACTCCAGTGGCCTAGTGAGCACGGGACCCACGTCTGAGCATACCCTTCCCACATAGGGCGAACAGCAAAACGCACAAGATGATGGACGGACTGTTGCACATTGGCAAAACATTCACCCCCAGTCACAGATCTGGGTTTAATCCATCGTTATTTTGCTCACCACGCCACCCCAGTTCAGACATGGCCATATGCAAATCAGTCTTGACCCTGTGCCTCATGGGAACAGTCCAGCCCGAACTGCCAAGCCTTGTCTTCCGTGGACTGGAATCAAGCATCCTAGGACATTGTTCTGCATTCTGTCCATCAACTGTTGTTTTTGCATTTGTTGTCACCCCGAGTGGAACGGGTATGCTCAGACGTGAGTCCCGTGCTCGCCATGCCACTGGAATGAAGCTATCCTGGTTGATGAGGGCTCAAAGCCCAAAACCGGGCCTAGGATGCTTGTTTCCAGTCCAGGGAGGACCTGGCTTGGCAGTTCGGGCTGGACTGTTCCCATGGGGCACAGGGTCAAGACTGATTTGCATATGGCTGGGTTCAAACTGGAATGGCATGGTAAGCAAAAAAATGATGGATTTAGGCCCAGATCTCTGTACTGGGGTGAATGTATGACATTGTTCTGCATTCTGTCCATCAACTGTTGTTTTTGGAATTTATTTCAAGGCCTTTAGTAGTACAATATGTATAAAAACGGTCCATTAAGCATTGTAGTCCTTTGGGGGTCTGTGATATAAGTATGGTGTCATCAGCAAATAATAATGCTGGCACCAAATCTCCCCCCAACTTAGGGGCATCATTCGCACAGCCATACAAGAACTCAGAAGTCGATATCCAACACCGTCCAGGGACTATGCAATCTTGTAATTGGGAATCTGACTTTTCTCAGGCCATTTGTTAAGTACTGGACACAATGAAGGTCTCCTTTTTGATTTACTGTGGAAAGGGCGACTCCTTAAACTAGCACCCTTCACTTAACGCAGTCAGGTGTCTCCTTAAGAGGTTACCAGTCAGGAAGACAAAACACATCCATGGCAGTCTTATAACTCTTTACTAAAAATTAAGATGTGTGCTGAAAAAGACAAGCAATGTACCAAACTTTCCCTAACATCAGGAAAGGGAAAAGAGGCGAGCAATCCATTGGAAAATCTGATGTCAAAAACGACCAATCAAGAACAAAATAGGAGCAAATGAGAGTGCTTTATCGGTGTAGGGTTTTTAGTAAAGACAGGATGATTGGCGCACAGACTAGTTTGTGTGGTGTCTACTATGCTCACAGTGTGCACAGTGCTGCCAGGTCAGGGGAAATACCCTGTAACCCCCGTAAATGTGTGAGTCAAAAACCCACACCAATAATGAAAACACAGTCCTGGGCACATGTAATAAGGTGATAAAAATGGTTGAAATATCTCGTATTGTACGAATATTTGTGGTCGACACCAGTATATTATTCAAATGTATTTAATGATGCGACAAAGAAAAACAACCAGCCAACACTTGTAACCTGTGACAGCTTCAGGGCTGGGGAAGATGCAAACCATCGAGTAAAATAATGGAAAATCATAGAGTTAGTCGTTGCCAAATCAAGATAAACACAACAAAGGGGAATTGTGGATCAAAAGCACCAATAGCACGTGGAAACCCTATGGAGAAAAGTGAACAGACAAATGTAAAAGTGACTTGGTATTGAGACAGGTCTCGTGGCATAATAATCGTGACTGCGCAAGGGAGAGAACAAAAGAACCATTGCGGAATAACAATGTGAGACAATACTAACAAGTGGTGAATATTGGTGTTGAGGTGACATCAAAAGGTAGATAAATGTACTCAAGCAAAATACATGTTCATTCTTAACTCGAGTACAATAAAGAGCAAAATTCTATGTAAAGTATTAATAAGAAAATTGAGAGGAGAGACATTTGAGTATTACACCTAATCAATGGCAAGGCTAGGTGGGGGGACGGATGAAATTGGAACAAAAAATATGGGGGAGAGACAAGTCATGCACAATAGCTCGATAAGGTAATTGAAACACATGAGCCCAGAAGGGGGAGACTGCCATATGATCAACTTTCTAAAAATCAAAGTCGCGAATATGAGTGTCCATACACAGTAAGGGAGAGAATACTAACGGTGAAGGGAGGTGGAAGAAAATACCTGGGTGGCGGTGCAGAAAAACATTGCGGTGTCTAAAGAGAGGGAAAAGAGGATAATTGCAAGAATGATGGGGGTATGCGGAAAGGGAGGGTGGTTAGGGGTCAATGAGGACCAACCGGTCCACGTCACAGTTTCCTGGTAGGAGGGGAAGGGGGCCCAATGTGGCAATCCCCGCAAGTTTGGGTGTAAAAAGGGCGGTTTGGCCACTAATTATGTGTATTCCTGAGTAAAGAAAACAGGAGAAAACGCGAAATGAGTATTGCCCTGTTGAGTCTAGGGAGAAGTGTGACCTGAGTGCACAAGTCGCTTACCACAATGGGAGTGTAACACGGCCTGATGCGACATGTAGACGCGACGGTGAAAGAAACAAGGATGTTTAAACTGCGGAAAATGGGGGGAGGGGGGGGAATTAAGGGAGCAAGTTGGAATTTGAAGAATACAGACTGAGTAGAGTGAGGTCCTTTCTTACCCGTAGGAAAATGTGTTCAGATCCGTCCAGTGTCTTTAGTTAGCAGGCGGGTACGCCGTTCTAACAAGTTTGTCTAATAAGAGAGAGAAGTCCAGTGAGGTGGGACTATAACTAAGAACATAGTTATAGCAATCGGGCAAAAAAGCCAGTGAAGCTTACCTCAATTCAATCTGGCGACCTAGGAGGGTCTCCTCCTAGGACCGTCCCTGGTTCCGTCTCAGTTTCCGGATGCGGAAAATGGCGGAAGCCATAACGTGGTATTTAAGGAGGCGAGGTGAACAAAAACTAGACCGTAACTGACACGGTCCAAAATGGCCAGAAATGATGCGACGTGCAAATAGGAAGTGGAGTAAACGTGTAAGAGAGGACTAGAATGTAGTTAAAGGAGTTGATGGTAGTATACAGGCTAGTTGACTAGCTAGAAACATGAGTGGGATGCTGAGTAACACTTGAATGAGAAAGGTGAGATGGCAGTCTTGAGGATGATTGAGTAAAACATCACAGAGACAATAATAACACTAATATAGCTGAGACTAGACAAAATATAACAGAAGGCCAAAAATTGAGATAGTGTATGGAATAACAGTAGGCGACTAATATAAATTACATATGCACTAGTTGACCGATGGAAGCCGACATGACAAATCATACTGTAGTCAAACAGAGACAGGTGTATCATAAAAGGTACAAATATGATAGCCTTGTATACATTAGTCTATAAGTAGAAGATGAGTATAATGACCGAGGTCATTTTTGTATGTATTTCCTTGTGCTGGAGCATAGTAACTCACCACCTATGTACCTACTATGTCCTTAAAAAAAGAAGAAAACATTATTTATCTTTTTGGCAAATGCAGGTAAAATATAGGTCAGTGTCAAGAGTTCATACACCCAGAAAGTAATGAAGCTAATGGTCCATGTTTAACCGGTGCTGTACCGTTTGGAGGCGCATAATCCAAGTGGCCTCCAGACGCCTAAGCCTCAGTTCTCTGTTGCCACCTTTGGCGCTGCCAGCTGCAACATCAAATCCGAAGAAGGAAAATCGTTTTTTCGAGCCTTGCATAGAGCAAATGGCCGCATGTACTGCCATAGAGTAGCGGGTGTCCTGATGCTGGAGTGCTCTGATGTGTTCCCCAATACGTTCTTTCAGTGGTCTGATGGTGATCCCGATGTACCATTGTTTGCAAGTGCTCTCTAGAATGTATATAACAAATTTTGTATTACGATTGATGTTACACTTGATTAGGTATTGTTTCTTGTTGATTGCTGTGAAGTTTTTGACACCATTTTGGGCTACCCTGCAGACTCCACAACACCCACATTTGAAAAATTCCAATGTGTGGGCTGTAAGCCACAAGTGACTAGTATAGGGGCATGGTACACTAGGACTAAATCTCGTTCTGAGAGTTTTGCCCCGTCTATAGGTGATTCGAGATCTCGTAGTGATGACATCTTTAAGAGTTGTGTCCGCAAGCAAGATGCCCCAGTGTTTGTTGAGGCTTTTCCTGATGGCAAGACCCATATCGCTATAGTCAGTAACTAGTCTCACAGGTTGCTCTTGTTCAGTGACTGTGTTTTGTCACATAATGTTTCCTGCCGCTCTATATTGTTGATTCTTTTTTGTGCTTTGCATATAGTGCGTGCATTGTAACCTTTAGCCTTGAACCTGTTCTTCATTTTAAACAAGCATTTTTGAAACTCAGGTTCTTCGCTGCAGTTCCTCCTAGCTCTGACGAATTCCACATTGGAAATTGCCTGAATCTGATGGCACGGGTGAGAACACTCAGCATGTAAAATGGCATTGCATGATGTTTCTTCCCTATGTAGTCGACTGTGCAGTGTGTCTGACTTGATGTAGAGTTCCACATCAAGAAATGTGATGCTGGACGTGCTAGAGTCACTCGAGAACCTCATATTCATGTCATTAGAGTTTAGATGACTACAGAATTCCTCAAGTTTTCTATGGGACCCTGACCATAGTAAGACACAGTCATCTATGTAGCATCCCCAGTAAATTATGGAATCAACCCATGAAGCTCCTTTGTTACGCCAAATCCAATTTGATTCTAAAACACCCATGTAGAGGTTTGCAAATGTAGGAGAAAACATTGAGTTCATGGCTACGCCTTTGGTTTGTTTATACGAGATGTTATCATATATGAAGAAATTGTTATTAAGTATGATATCCATCATAGCAATAAGCATGTTGGTGTGTTGCCATAAGGTGGCAGGCCTATTTAGTAAAAGGCTAGTGATTGCTTTTAATCCTAACTCAGGTTCAATGGTGGTGTAGAGAGAAACCACATCTAAGGTGTCAACAATCATGCCAGGTTTCCATTAAACATCAGCCAAGATACTCAGGATATGTTTCGTATATTGGATATGAGATAGTAAATTTTTGACCATGGGACCTAGGAAGAGGTCTACGTATTGTGCAAGTCCAAATCCGAGACTGCCCTAATCTGACCCAATTTAAAAAAATGCTTTAGACCTGGCTCTTTTAAGTCGCACTTTACATGATGTCTTTTTTCTCAGGCACCGAGTGATCCCCTTGGGGATGATTCGTGCACGATACAAATGACTCTAAAGTAAAGTCTCTCAGTAGGACCGCCAATGCACGATACAATGGGTCAGGTGGAAATGGTGCTGGCTTATGTATATTGGGTAAAGTGTACAACCAGGGGAATTCAGGCCTGTGTACCTTCAGATAAAGAAGCTCCTGATTGTCAATGATACCCAATGAGTGCGATTCGGATAAGCATTTGTTGATCTTAGTGATGAGTATGCCCATTGGATTGTAAGTCAGACGTTCATAACAGGAGATGTCCTGTAGTTGAGTCAGAATTTCATTGTGGTAGTCAATCCGATTCATTACCACGACCTTGCTGCCTTTGTCGGCCTCTTTAATTATGATGTCTGGGTCTGATCCTAATGTTTTCAGAGCTACCCGTTCCTCTCTACGCAAGTTGTCCTTAGTTCTACGTTTGGTACTTAGAATTTTACGTTCATGTCTATCTATGTCCACTAGTACTAAGTTGTAAAAGGTGTCGACTGAGTTACCCCCTGGGAGAACAGGAGTCCATCTGAACTTAGTCTTGAGATCACTGTGCAGGGTCAGGTCTGTCTCAATATCGAGTTCCTGTAGAAGATTCTCCATATTAATGGGAGGGTCATCTTAATCCATAAGGGACATGAGTCAGTGCGTGTCTTGAATGTCCTTTATACTTTGCACACCTGACGAGTTGTCAATGCAAATGTATTTAATGTTCATGGTGGTTGGTGGAGTACCACTGCAGTGTTTTTTTAATTTTCAGGCCCCTAATGAATTTGAAGAGGTCTATCTTGTGTCTGCATATGTCGCCTTGTTCGTGGGGGTTAAAACTTAAACCCCTGCTTAGTAATGAAATCATCCCACTATTAAGAGTTTGGGAGGAAAGGTTAACTATCTGTACACCCAGATGTAGATGGTCTATTTGTTCTTCCCGTCCCCGGACCTCAGTTTCTTCTTGTATTCTTCTGAGTCCTGACCTCTTCCCTCTGCGAGTTTTCTGTCTTGGATGCCATGTCTCTTTTGCGTTCTGTTTTCCTTTCGTATCGTTTGGACCTCTCTTAAAAAAGATGATTTAGTTTGGCCAGATCTAATTAAACTGCTTGACTGGTTTCCAGTTTCACTGTCACTAGTTGGAATGGTGTTAAGAGAGGTGGAACTAGAGGAAACAGAGGAAGTGTCTGTTCTGGTTGATCTGTCTCCCTGTGGGGCGGTCTGGACCAACTAGTCGTATTTCCTGGCGAAAGTGAAAACACGTCCCTCCCTGTAATCTGCTTCGTCCCTTTTTAATTGTCGGGTTTTCCTATCTTTGATCTCGTTCTGATGTGTTATCAAGTTGTCATTTAGGATGACGTAATTCTTTTCTGTGGCTTCCTTCCGGTCTAAGTCGGCAATCTCCTTTTCTAGGTTAAATATTTCAATCTGGAGTCTTGCTACCTTACGCTCAGCGTTCTCTATTAGTATATTGAGAAGTGTGTTTGAGTTGTAAGTGAGAGTTTCCTCCCATTTGCCTAATAGATCATCATCCAGATCGTCAAATGTGGGGAAAATCTGGGAACGGAGTCCTCTTGGGACTCTGTTGAGTCTCAAGTATTGCTTTAAGGTAGCACTGCCCCACCACCTGATGTTCTCAGTTTTCTTCAATCTCTC
Organism: Lissotriton helveticus; assembly: GCF_964261635.1. NCBI lineage: Eukaryota > Metazoa > Chordata > Amphibia > Caudata > Salamandridae > Lissotriton > Lissotriton helveticus. The sequence continues at coordinate 529,233,243 of NC_136072.1, forward strand.
CAGTCTTAAGAATTTCTCCTTAAGACCCTCTTTACATAGGGCGTTCCACTTGTGGATCCTGAACTTATCGGAATCCCTTTGGATAAGTTGTTGAAAAGTTCTTATGCGACCCTATCTCTATCCATAACCTGATCTGGGAATATAGTGATATGAGTATTTAATACGCTGATGGTGCCCCATGGGCGTCCCCAGACATTTTTCGGGGGGGGGGGGGCAAAATGTTAACATCATCACCATCCTCCGACATGATGTGTGCCAGGTGGGGCACAAGAAACACTGGGGCGCAGAACTGGGATAGACTCAATTAAATGCCAGGAATCCAGGACATGTGACTGACCCTGCCACAGGCCAATAAACACCACCTGTAGGGAAAACGCTAAACTTTCTGACAAGGTGCTTTATCTCTGTCTGCTAGGTGTGCAGACTTCCGGGTCCTCGATCCAACACCAATCAAGGCAGTCTTCAGCACGATTCAAATTTTATCAGAATACTTTAAAACAGCCTATGATTAAAGCACCAGATTGAATATACTGTATGCACAGTGTATGTTAGGGATTATTTGTAGCACACATATTTACCAATATTGGCTTCTTGGTGCTAGAATTCATGATAACTCAAACATATCAAAAGTTAATATAAAATGTGACTTGTGTTGCTGCGGAGTGGATGGATGGCCTATTGTAAAGGTTGACTGGTCCCCTTTCTCACTGCTGCGTTTGTATGTTACACTGGTACTAATAAGGCAAAATCTTTCCAGAGACTGTAGGCATGTGTACACACGTCAAAATAAAAAAATATCTGAAAATATACTGCATTACGCTGCAGCCTTTTTTTTAATGCATAATTTAGTCAACACTACGGCATAATGTTGTCATCCTTTGCTGCATGATTAATTCCAGTGGCCCAACAGCAGGCAACACATCTTAAAAGTGCTTGTGAATGAAGCCGGGTGACTGTAAGTTTGCGAACTTAGTTTGGTGTGCGTGAAAGTCCTGCATTGCCAATCCCTGGTGAGTTGCAGGTACTACTGCTGAAACAAGGCCAATAGAGGTACCTATGGGTGAGGCAGACTGGCCTCAAGGGCAGGGCCAGCCATAGTACTGGTGGTGTCCTGTGCATTAATGTTTGTTAGTGCCCCCCAATGACCACCTCTTCCATGGATTCCCTCACTACCACCCTTTAACTGTGCCCCCAAGTTTCCATAACTACTCTCTCTCAGATGCATTTAATTTGGTTTACAGCGCCACTCATACCATTGTAGGGCGTCAGAGCACTTTACATCACACACATTACACAGAGACAATCAATATGTGTGTAAATCACTGTATAGAAAATGTTACATAAGACTAAGGACTACAAGGTGTAGGAGTCACATGACAACCATATTAGTAGCCCGTATAGTTTTATAATAAAAAAGTGGTCGCCTAGGGCAATTCAAATCAATGCCCTGACCATGGAGTTTAATTTGCGTGCATTAAATGGCAGAACATTATGGGACCCTGCAGGGGCCAATACTTTTAACAGAATCAGCAGCCCATCGCGGATAGATTATTTACTGTTGGATATGTACTCATGGGGGGACCTGGTGGATATGGAGATTAAGCAGTCTCAGGATACTGACCACAATCCATTGTGTATGGAAATCAGATGGGGAGCCACTGGGGAAGCTCCCAAAGTTCAGTTGTTGGCATCAAAAGAAGTAGTCCCCGCAAACTGCAATTGCAGACTAAAATGGAATAGGATTGTGAGCCAAAAAGACACACTAGATAGCATTAGAGATACAGTGCGCCTAGGAAATATAGATCTCGCTACTCTCAATGTATCCCTGGGCATTAAACAGAGTTCACATGCAGGCACCCTTTATAGGGAAATGGTGGAGAAGTTAGGGTTGTTTTTCTCTACAAAAGTCTCAAGAAGCTACAATAGTAAAGGATTAAAGCAGGGGAATCTATGGTACACTCCCTTATGCAGGATAAAGAGACAGGCAATATCCTTAGCACTAAGGTAAAAAAACACGGAAGCAGTAAGAGAGTCGAGGAAGGATTACAATAACATCTTACGGGTGGCAAAACGTGAATGGGAGGAACACCATTGGCAAAGCTTAAAACTTGCAGCTCAAGCAAAAGATTCTATCAAGTTTTGGGATTTAATAAACATCTCTAACAGGAGAGGTTCGGACCCCATTGTTAACCATATAACTGCACAACAATGGCATGCCCATTTTTCGAATCTATATTGTGGTGATGCGGTTTTAGAGATGGAACCAGAGCCAACACCTGTGCCCTACCTGGAATCCACCGTGGAAAACCTTTTTGTCCCTGATCCCTTCACCCCTAAAGAAGTCGAACGAGCCATTAAAAACATGGCCCCAGGCAAGGCTGCGGGCCCCGATGGCCTGCCTGGCGACCTACTCTTAGACGACCCTACGACCTGGGCTGCCTACATTAGTCTCTTGTTGAATCTATTTATCTAATTGTCCAGGGGCAGGATGTTTCTGAGTCGTGGCAGGCGGCCGAGGTGGTGACAATTTACAAGAAGGGGGATAGAGAGGACCCTGCCAACTACAGGCCGATTAGTTTAATCGACGTGGTGCAGAAGGTAGTTGGCAGGGTCATTGTCTCCAGAATGGGAGCATGGTTAGAGGAAGGAAACATCTTGTCACACTTCCAGGCGGGTTTTAGGCGGGGGGTGGGTACGATGGACTTTAGATTCTTTGCGGTTTTCTGGAAATCTGTGTCCATCGGGAGGGGTTCCCTTTACCTGGCCTTTATTGACCTGAAAACCGCATTCGATCTGGTGCCCCGCAATAAACTGTGGCAGGTGTTACATGACATGGGTTTCCCGAGCTATCTTCTTGAATTAATAAAGAGACTACACAAGGGTAATTATGCCAAGATTAGATGGGGGAGCCAGGGAGAGCTGACGGAGGGGGTAACTGTGAGTAGAGGGGTGCGCCAGGGCTGTGTGATGGCGCCGACCCTGTTCTCCCTCTTTGTGAATGGGGTGGTGGACCATCTGAGGGAGGACCCGGCCGACGCCCCAGTCCTGGCGGGGGAGAAAACTCCAACCCTCCTCTTCGCAGACGATTCCCTCCTGATGTCTAGGACCCCAATGGGCCTACAGAAACTTCTGGACAGATTCAGCTTGTTTTGTGATGAGCGTGGATTAACCATCAACACCTCCAAAACAAAGCTGATGTCATTGTCTTTATCCAAAAAAGTAAAAAGGCTAAACATCTCACATAATGGGGCGCCCTTGGAGGTGGTCGAGGCATTTGATTACTTAGGAATAAGAGTTGACAACAAAATGACCTGGAATTCCCATGTCTCGAAAATGCTTCTGAACCTTAAGAGAGCTCAGGTGCTATCGCAAGAGACCAGCGAGGCTCGACTAGCAGACCAATTGCCCCGGCCCTGGCAGTTTACGAAGAGAAGGCATTAGCCTCAGCAGTTTATGGCTCCGAACTTTGGGGGTTCGAGAACATCCCGGAACTGGTTAGGGCAGAGAATAAGTTTTTCCGAGATCTTGTCTCCCTTCCAGTTTCAACCCCTCTAAAGACACTTTTTCTTGATTTGGGCAGACGCTCAATGAAGGATATAGTCCGCCTGCGCCCATTATTGTTCTGGGTGCGGTTGAGAAGATTACCAGATTTGGCCAATTATGCTGCAGTGTTTGACGAACTCATCAGCTTAGGCGGCTGTGCTAAAATCCGATGGCTGAGTAAGTTGAAGGAGTTGGAGCAGGGTACATAAGGAGGAATTAGAGGGGCAAAGGTGGGGACCTATGACCGACCAATTTTTGAATATTAAGCCTGCCAGAAAATTCGAACCATTATTGGATTTTATCCAATCACCTAGCGACAGATCTCTCTTCCTAAAATTTAGGTATGGAACCTTACCATTAAACTCATTCACTGAGAAGTGGATTCTTCCCTGTCTGACCGCACTTCATGTCCATGTTGCCCATGCCCCGAAGAGTCCTTACCCCACTTCTTGTTCGCTTGTAGAGCCTACAGGGGGGCAAGAACACGGTGCCTTAGGCCGATTTGTAGGGAATTGGGCTTCGGACAGCATCTTGAAGCCCTACGCATTCTCACATCAGATGTATCATCACTGGCTCTTGTGTGTGGGATTGCAAAATTCTTGGGAAGAGCCTGGCAGATACGATCCAACCAGATAAAGAGGACTTCGAATGAGGGTATCAAAAGATAATTTTGGTTTACTGTGCCCGACCATGCTGCTTCCATTTTTAATGGCCCGTCTGGTTTGTTCAAATTTTAAAATGTACATATGTCCTTTTATAGTATTTATGATCTATATATCGCTTTGTATGAATTTTTAAGGGTTGTTTGTACTTGAAATTGGTTTTACTTTTACGATAAATGTTTTTATCGAATAAAGTACTACAACAACAATACCCGGAATTTAAAACGTAATACCATGAGTGGGGGTTCTCCTTAATAATCAGAATTGATTTCTGTCCAAAAGAACACTTATCGGGACATTAGGATAATCAAAGACTGGGGTGGGGGGGGGCTAGCGGGGGAGTGGAACATAACGCTCTAATTTATACCTTGCAGTTTGTATGCAGCTCTTAGATGACAGTTAATAGCTCAGTGTTCTAAGTTAGGATTTTAACTCATAAACTGCAAGTAACAAAAGGATCTCTCTGACAAAAGCAGTAGCCCACTGACCTATTTACATTATGTGCACGTTGTGATCTGCATGGCGCAGGTTCTTTGAAGCCGGTACACTAACCCTCTGAGCTACCTTTCCATGAGTCAAAACTTCCACTAGACAAAATTCGGATCTCTCTCTAGGAAGAACATTAATCACCAGAGTCATCATGACATTTTTATTGTTGCCGAAAATTGCTGGAGGCCAGGAAGGAGGCAGCAAGCGTTTTTAAAACCATAATATACTTGCAAACATGATGCCTCCACCTAAAGTCAGCACCCGGTGCGGTCACACTGGTTGCACCGCCCTAGAGCTGGCCCTTCTCAAGGGTCCTGTGACCTCAGTGACTGTTGTTCTAGGGCGTGCTGCTTCATAGGCCTGCCCGCAAGACTAGAGGTGAACTTCAGTATGGATAGTGGTGGACAAGCCTTGAAGGTTAACCTACACTTGTCATGCTAGGGTCCACCTGCTGGTGCGAAGACACCAGGACTTCTAAGGTGTTGCAAAGCCTTCTAAAGTCTAGCAAGTGATTGTGCTCTAGCAGGAGCAGGTCTGGTGGACTGATCATTAAGGCTGAACCTGGTTCCCAGTTCCCAATTCAGCAGCTCTGACCATAGTGCCACATCTTCTCCCCCACTGTAATGCCCCACTGAGAAAAACTCCCACTGTCTTCAACTACAACCCAATTGTTGCCCGCTATAAACACCTGGATGCGGCTCAATTTAAATTACGCACTAGACAAGAGCAATATGCGGCCTACAAAAAAAAAGTTACAACATCCTGGAAAAAGCAAACACTTATAGGGAATGCAAAATTTAGCAAACCTTGGGAAATGTAAGCAGGAACAACATGGTTACCTTAATGCTTTTACACTCACTATTCAGAAATCAGTGAGTGCTTTTGCCTGAAAAGTTAAGGACACGACTACAGGGCCCTGAATGGACCCATTTCAATATCCATTGCTTATACCCTTACAAAAGGTAAGAAGTATGGTAAAAAGACCACATCCCTGGACGCAGAGCCGCAGTACACATTTTGTTTTCCAATCCACACATTGCAGTACCTCCAGGATTGGTGCACTAGTTCCAAGTCCAGGGAAAACAAAGACAAGAAAACAAAAATAGCTCTTCACTGGCAAACTCAGTAAAAGTGGCGCTAATGTGTTTCAGTGTGAATGAAATCAGTTGGGCCAGTTTGCTACCACTCTGTCTTACTTTATTTAGTTACTAGCAGCCCGTCCCGACGTTGTCCGGGAGCAATCAGGCTTCTGGGCCCCCGCCCGCCCCGACGTTGTCTCAGGCTTCAGGGCCCCCGCCCGCCCCGACGTTGTCCGTGGGTCCCCCGGAGCGCACCCGCCACTTTCAAGGCCCCCAATGAGCCGCACACGGGCCGCTTCACCTACCTCAGCCGCCGCTCCTCCCCGCCTGTCTGCCGCTCCTCACCGCCTGTCCGCCGCTCCTCACCGCTCCTCCCCGCCTGTCCGCCGCTCCTCCCCGCTCTCATGTCTGCCGCTCCTCCTCGCGCTCCTGTACGCTGCTCCTCCCCGTGCTCCTGATGTCAGCACGCACGTCGCGGCCGGCGCTACTTCCAAGGGACTACTTTCTTTTAATCGTAAATATTTTAAAGAACGTATATTTTATTTTTTTATATAGCCTATGTCCATCTGCAGACCCTGACAATTACAACGATGTATCGGGTGTTTGGATTGGTGCTGTGGTTCCTGAGTTTACCCGCCTCAAAGGTTCAAAGTTCTCTCTTTATAATAGTAGTATAGATATATAAAGTCTAAACAGGAAGCCCCAAATTAAAGCAAAGCCACACGAAGTTCAGATCAGCACGTTTATTTGCATCCATTTCACTGCTCGCTCCTTGACAGCTTTCAGAGCAATCTTTGAACATGTAAAGCCTGACGCGTTTCAGGAAATAATCCTTTCTTCAGAGGCATTGTTCACGAAGGGCTGGAAGAGCAGTTTTTGGCCGCGTCTGCTCATATAATCACTGGCACCTGCCACAGTGGGCGTGGCTAAATCGCAAAGCCATCTGTGCCTTGTAGTACGCTGGCCCTCTTCCCACAGTGGGGCCACTCAACAATCCTTGCAATTTGAACCAAGTATTCACCAAGTGGAGTAAAGTAAAGCGCTGTAAGCCCTCAGATTGCGCTTTGCAGCAGTGAATTTTTGCTCAAGGCAGCACCACCTGCATTGGAGCTGCTCTTGTCTTCGTTCCGTCTTTGCAAGCCACTTCTCAGAGCCTGCACGAACCCTTCGTAAGGTGGGCCTCGCTTCTCGACTGGGCAAACAGCCGATATCCATAAAGTCTAAACAGGAAGCCCCAAATTAAAGCAAAGCCACACGAAGTTCAGATCCGCACGTTTATTTGCATCCATTTCACTGCTCGCTCCTTGACAGCTTTCAGAGCAATCTTTGAACATGTAAAGCCTGATGCGTTTCAGGAAATAATCCTTTCTTCAGAGGCATTGTTCACGAAGGGCTGGAAGAGCAGTTTTTGGCCGCGTCTCCTCATATAATCACTGGCACCTGCCAAGTGGGTGTGGCTAAATCGCAAAGCCTTCTGTGCCTTGTAGTACGCTGGCCCTCTTCCCACAGTGGGGCCACTCAACAGTCCTTGCAATTTGAACCAAGTATTCACCAAGTGGAGTGTAGTATTCTCTGTCATTCAATAATACCACTAGAAGAATGATTAAATGGTAGCTTTAATCCATGAAGAAAAGCACATCTATGTACCTCGGTGTCAGCTTGTAGAATGACATCATGGTACTTTACAGAACTCTAACAGTGCTCTTTAGAACACAGAACACCAGCATTTAAAAGGATACACAAAGGATGAAGGCATGCAAGCTCGAGACAATTGAAGGAAAATACAAGATACTACATATCCTCCCTTTTTCTGAAATAACAAATACCTACCATCCTCCTTTTCTAAAACAAAAAAAACAAATTTCTAAATTATGTTCCACAAAAACATAACAATTTCTCTTTTTTTTTTTTTATCTCCATAAACAGATGGAAGATTTCACTATCTAAAACAATGCACCGTATTTAACAGTAGCTTTTAACACTCTTATCACTACATATCGCCATATTACATTGAGACTTTTCAGATGTAGACGGAGAATCGAAGTCAGAATCATAATCAGAAGAATCAGTATCATTAACATTGAAAACTTTAGATGGTTGTGAAGAACTTCTATTGCAGACTTTAGCATAATGTCCCACAACCCCACAATTAGAACATTTAACGGATCTAGCGGGACATTTCTCAAAACCTGCATTGTGGTTCTTATCTCCACAACGATAACAAGCAAAGGAAAAAGAATCATTGTTATTATACGTTTTCCTGGAGAAAGATTTTGAGTTATACGACTTCCTCTGAGAATTCCTATCGGATTGAAACTTCCTATCATCCTTCTTGTCCGGTAACTCTTTATTAGTCTTTGTCAAAATTTTGTTAACCGTAGAAGTAGTAGCTCCAGACTGATCGGCTAAAGCTTTAGAGCTTCTATCGGATAATTCAGCTTTTTTCAATAAAGTTATTACATCCTTCAGACTAGATTCTCCCTCAATCCATAGTCTATCTTGAATACTCTTATTCCTAGAACAAATGACAACTTGATTACGAATAAGTTCATCGTGCAGAACTCCAAATTTGCAATGCATGGCTAGCAATTTTTATTGTGAAACGTACTCCTCCACAGACTCATTCTCCAGTTGTTTTCTTTTAAAGAATGCACGTCTGGTAACACCAATACAAACAGTAGGAGAATAATGTTCAGTCAAGTCAGCAATCGCATTTTTGAAGATGTCAGTATCGCCTGCTCTATCCGGTTTCTGCATCTGATTATAAACTCTTAAACCTTCCGGACCCAAGCTATGTAAAAGCATACGCATTTTTCGTTCAGGAGATAAGGATCCAACATTATCTTCCAAAGTAGCAATATAATTAAGAAAGTAATCTTTCCACTCCGACCATTTTATAATTGGTTCTCCAAGTGATGTCAAAAAGTCTTTAGGTGTGCTAATGTTTATATTAATACACGAAGAAGATGTAGGCGAATAACTATTAGAAGCACTACCAGTAGAAGCAGGAGTAGTGTTGTCCATTATGCCAGTGAAGAACCAGTGAAGAAAATAAATAATTGAATGAAAAAAAAATTGGAACAAAATAAATAAAATAGAATAACTTACAAGGCTGCTTCACTTTCTCAAAAAAGCGCTGGAAAAAACAATGAAGATGAAGAAGAAAACGAAGTACTGATGTGCTTGTATGAAGGTGAGCGCAGCGTGACCTTTCAGCAAGTGCCTTTCAATGTGTTAGCATCACGCGCGATACATGCATTAAATATGCGAAGAAACTCGGAGAAGAAATGAAGCCAGACGCACTTTCTCGAAGAAATCCAATATGGCGGCACGTACACGTAACGTAGAGTCACGTTGAATGACCTCTGACGTGGCACAAGTGCGTGGAGAACGTATACCAGAAGCGTTGCTAAGCGCTAGCGCAAAGAAGCACTGAAGCGCGAGGCAGCATGCAGCAACGTTTGAAGGTAAACACCGTAACGCACAGTGTCACAGTGCGAGTAAAATCCAGTAAATGCTATAGTTCCTGAGAAATCTCGTAAAATTACTCACAGTTCACGAGTGATATAGCACAGATCCGCCAGTTGTTTTTCTTTCCTTCTTTTTTTTTTGATCTTCAAATATTCCCAAAAATTATATTTCGATGGCTTACTGGAGTAGAAGAATGCTTCGTTAGTTAGTTGAAGTAGAAGTACACGATGAAGCGTTTACAGCAATGTAGTTTAACTTAAAGATGTTCTCATGAAGGAAAAAAAAAACGGTAATAATAAATGAAGAGCTGGTATTATGAGTCCACAAGGGTTGGGTTTTTTTTTTATCCCGATCGTCGCCAGTTTGTAGTATTCTCTGTCATTCAATAATACCACTAGAAGAATGATTAAATGGAAGCTTTAATCCATGAAGAAAAGCACATCTATGTACCTCGGTGTCAGCTTGTAGAATGACATCATGGTACTTTAAAGAACTCTAACAGTGCTCTTTAGAACACAGAACACCAGCATTTAAAAGGATACACAAAGGATGAAGGCATGCAAGCTCGAGACAATGAAAGGAAAATACAAGATACTACATGGAGTAAAGTAAAGCGCTGTAAGCCCTCAGATTGCGCTTTGCAGCAGTGAATTCGTACTCAAGGCAGCACCACCTGCATTGGAGCTGCTCTTGTCTTCGTTCCGTCTTTGCAAGCCCCTTCTCAGAGCCTGCACGAACCCTTCGTATGGTGGGCCTCGCTTCTCGACTGGGCAAACAGCCGATATCCATATAGTCTAAACAGGAAGCCCCAAATTAAAGCAAAGCCACACGAAGTTCAGATCAGCACGTGTATTTGCATCCATTTCACTGCTCGCTCCTTGACAGCTTTCAGAGCAATCTGCGGCCGGCGCTACTTCCAAGGGACAATTTTTTTTTTAATCGTAAATATTTTAAAGAACGTATATTTTATTTTTTTATATAGCCTATGTCCATCTGCAGACCCTGACAATTACAACGATGTATCGGGTGTTTGGATTGGTGCTGTGGTTCCTGAGTTTACCCGCCTCAAAGGTTCAAAGTTCTCTCTTTATAATAGTAGTATAGATTTATCTATTTTTCATATTTTTAGCCTTTTATTCCCAATGCTGCACTTTGGAATTAAAATGTCAGGAAAATATGACATTTCCAGCAAAAGCGTCTTTCTTTTTTGCATCCATTTCACAGGGAAGCAAATAAAAGAAAGGAAGAGGAAAGAGAGTGCTGCTGTGTTCCCAACGCCGTCTTGAAGTCACGGTTTTCATGGGCGTCCACAGGGGGAACAAGGAGGGTCGCTCCGGGGGGGGGGGGGGGGGGGGGGGGGGGGCAAGCGACCCCTCCTTACCCCCCCCCTGCGGACCCCCATGGGTTGTCCTTCCTGAAACCATGAAGTGCTTTATCGGTGTAGGGTTTATAATAAAGACAGGAAGATTGGCGCTCAGACTAGTTTGCGTGGTGTCTACTATGCTCAGAGTGTGCATGGTGCTGCCAGGTATGGGAAAATACCCTGTAACCCCCGTAAATGTGTGAGTCGAAAACCCAGGCTAATAATGAAAACACAGTCATGGAGCATATGAGAGTAAATGTGACAGGAAAATAAGGAAGTGAGTGCATTGAGAGCTGAAGATTACTCTTTAATGCCTCCTTTATGTATGATACAGACAGGAACTGATATCAGTGCAGCAATGCCTGGACAAACTGCGATCTTGGAAAGAAGACTTTCTAAGGCTTGGCCATGCCTCTTTCTTCTAACACATGGGCCCAGATTAGCAAAATGGACAAGCTTACTGCTCTCAGTTGCATGAGAGAGCAAGGAAGCACTACATCTACAAAGATATGGCACTATCCTGCTCTCTCCCTGGCGCTGGCGCACAATTAGGCCCCCGAGTACTATGCACACACAACCTAGTGCAAATGTGTCTGCATGAACTCAGCATAGGTTTTGTATTGGAAGGATGCCATGGCATGGTTATGGGAGCGAGGAGGCAGCTTGATGGGAACACAGCAGTACCAATGCCGATGACATAGACCATTCTTCTGAATGAAGTGACATCAGCAATAATGTGGAGGGAATAGGTACATATTTCAACAAAAATTAAGGTATTCTAAATACCATTCAGGTGGGGGATTATACAAAGTATAATCTTATAAAGATGTCTCCATGTTTTCACTGTTCACCTTAGACATTTTTCCATGAGTTAACATTAATCTTAAGAAACAGAATGTTTTGACCTATGAGAATTAAGTTGTCTGAAGCAAAAAATCAAGAAATGGAGGCACAGTTATACGTTCATGCTATTAGAATAATGTACATTGCAAATCACAGTGAGCAAGCTCTGTTGCATCTGGGAGAGTGATGCCTTCAATTATGACTTTCTAAGATCCCTCTGAAACTCCGATTAGTGCTGGAGTATGTGGTGCTATATAAGTCTGGGCAAAAGCTATGCCACCTAACAGAGGAAGGGGAGATGGCGGGTTGACTCCACCGAGGGCCCGCTTCATTTTGCATCTTCCCGTTCAACGCCTGGCAGCTGCTGAGGCGGCGTGTGGCTGCGGTCTCACCGCGGCCTTTCTCCGGCAGATTCTTCTGCTTTTTCGAATCTTACCTGGACTGTGCTATCGCATGTTGGAGCATCGGCAGAAGAGGGCCTGGGGGGGGGCATTGGAGCCTCCATATGCATTTACTGGATGATAGCGACTGCATTTCACCCAGCTGCGTACTGTGCTGAGCGTTGAATATAGGAGAACCATCAGCACCCTGTGGCAATACCTTGAGCCCCTGGAGGGTGTATATTTTTGGTGGCCCCAGGTTCTGGTCTGTGGCTCTTTTTTGGTCTGCCTCTTTTGTTTTCTGCTAATGTAGCAGCAACCCCTTCCAATAATTTCCCTGAGGATGCGTCCCCTGGTAGGCCCGATGGCTGTTTTTTCCCGGGTCACTACCTTTCTTTCTGATGCTGCGACTCTGTAGGCCCTGATTATACAGACTGGTATTTTTGCTTGGAGTTCGCGCCTGTATCTCCATAGTACGTTTCTACAAGACGCAAAGATAGCCCCACAGAAAACCAATGCCTCTCAAAAGGACCCGGGGCATTTGAGGGGCTAAAAATCAGGGTGATGACGTAGCAGTCCTTCAGGTGGAGAATCCAGGTTTAAACCGGGAACCCATATCCCCAGTCTCTACACCCTCACAAGTAGTGCGCCCTATTATGATGCTACTTAAGACAGGGGCAGTACAAAAAGCGATTATGGCTGCATCTAAAGATTTAATACCAGGGGATATGTCCCATCTCGCAGAGACTTTAATGGAGGCAGCGGTGGCGACCCCGTCAAGCTTTCCTCATTTTGTGCTCCAATTACATGGTCACAACCGCCCAATTCCAGCATTAATTTATGCTGATGACGCAGTTTTTATGGCAAGGAGCCCTGTAGCTATGCAAAAAATGATTACCTCGTTTACCACTTTTATGACCAATTTGGATTTGAAAGTCCACTGTGCTAAAACTTTTTGTATGAATTGTGGTTTACGTACAAAAAAGAGAAAGAGAACTATGTACATTGACTCCAAACCATTAGATTTTACTCAAACTTTCCCCTATTTGGGTATTCTGTTTGATTGTTCTGGTCAATGGGGTAACGCAGTAAGAAGTAGGAGATTGCTATTCACCAAGTTTATAATGGCCCTGAAATTATTCAGTAAAAAGATAGGGAAGAAACCTGTAAAATAACTTTTATGTATTTACAAAGCTAGTTGTGTGGCGATAGCCACATATGGGGCGGGAATCTGGGGGGATTCCAATGTTTCAACTTTACAGCTGACTGAAATAGTTTTTTGAGATATCTCTTATCAATACCGGAAAGTATGTCCACCCACAATTGTTACGCTGAACTTGGTCTTCCTTATTTAGAAGATATTATCAAGCTGCAGCCGGTTCTCCTGTGGCACAGGGTGTGGACCACGGATGAATGTTATCTGAACCGTTTCATTTTGGGGGATGCTTTGAACCTTGATTATGTCCACAAGGTGAGGTGGTTACGGTACATAAAGACCTTCCTTGTAAGTATTGATCATCTTGATTACTATGAGGACCCCCTGTTAATGACCCAGATCCCGAGGAAATTGCTGAAAAAGCTATGCATAACCTATCTGGAGAATCGTAGGTAAAAATCAGAGATGACTAAAAAACAGTGATCTCTCATCAACTAATAACAATATCGAATGTTATCCAACCTTATTTAACTTTACAGATGAGTGAATTTGAAAGGTTTCTACTGGTTTGTTTTAGATTTGGTCTCCTGTTCAGGTTACTAAGTTTTCCTATTGTAAACGACTGGTTAAATGGAAATATTAAATGTCCCTGTGACAATCTATCCAGTCAATCTGACATCCATATTTTATTCTTTTGTAAATTTTATTTAATCCCAAGAAAAAGGTGGATTATGCCCATATTAATGTATATGAACCTAAGACAATGCCGACCTGCCTTTTTAGCAATCCAGAAGCTTGACGATATATTTTCTGTGGCATCTGTCTCTGCTTTTCTTAAAAATGTTTTTATCTCACAAAAATCAATAACCATCTAAACTGTAAACAGTAATGAGCCTATTGTATGAATCTGTATGAATTTAAATGTTATTAATTGTGCAAGTATAATTTGTATCTTATATGCTGTGCTTTTTATGTACTTTCATGGTTATTTATGTAATATAACCGAATAAAGTTATTGACTTGACTTGACATGGTCATAACCAGGCTCAGAGTGTGGATCAGTATGCGGACCATGATGGGGTGCAGGGACAAGAGCCCGTTGCAGTCAAGTTAACGGTGGATCCTCAGCGATCCTCCAGTCCTGTTCTACTGACTCTTCAAATAGGGCTCTCACCGGTGGCTATGGGGCTGCCTCATGGGCAGGAATCTTCATCAGAGACCACGTGGGGTGTTACACAAGCAACAACAGTAAGTACTGCATTTGATACTGCTCATCCTCTCGGGAGGGAGGAGCCGAGGCGACTGAGTCTCCATCCACTACATGAAGGGAAGACCTAGTGGATGATTTGGGACTGAAAACGGGTGGTAAACTGGGAGCCATTAGATGCTACACTATAACAGAGGTCAATGTACAGGGGTCTAGTTCAAGCAAAAATGTGAGTGATCAACCATCTTCACTAGGGAGTTTGGCCTTCGCCCCGCAGATAGATACTATCTCTACTTAAGGCATCTCCCCTCCTGATAAACCTACAGAAGCCCAGACTAAGTAAAAAAAAGAAATCCTATGGATTAAAGCGTGTTGCACCCCACATCCAAAACTACAAAGCACCAGCAGGCCCGCAGGACAAGTAGCTAAGGGGCGAAGAGTAGCTCATTCAGGAAATGGGTTTCCTTCGAAGGGAGAAGTTAGATCAAATATCTCTCATCTAGCTGCGACTTTTTCAGAGCCTATAGGTGGGCATCAGCACCCTGAGATCCAGACCCTCCACAGGTGCTCAACCCTGAATGCGGGATCTTCCTCTGATATATCATCAGGGACAATGTATGACCACTTTCCCTCACTTACAGTCAAGGAGAGGGGCTGTACAGGAACCAACTTTAAAAACAATTATGTTAGCCCTGCAGGCTCACAGGGCTGAGACGCAGGCACGCTATACTCAGGCAAGAGTAGACATTGTGCAGTTACAAACGTCTTTGGAGGAGGTTTCTGGTTGAATGAACAATCTTACAGCGGATGTCAGTGAACTGCAGCAAAGAGTCGCTTCTAGTGAGGAGACTGCAGCGACAACAGCTAAGGCAACTGAGAGCCACGAGGGCCAGCTTAGATTCCTCCAAAATAAGATTGAGGACATTGAAAACTGTCATAGGAGGAATAATCTTAGGGTCTTTGGGATACCCGAGGGCAAGGAAGGCTCAGATTCCTGACAATATATGGTGCAACTATTCAGAAGGGCCTTCCTGGATCTGAATGACTTGGACTGGGATTCGCAAATACAACCTGCCCACTGATTCCCTCTCAATCGCAATGTCTCTGACCCTAAAAGTTTACAGCCTTAACCCTTGCTAATATATATCGGTCAGAAACTTCCTTCTGCGACAGTCTATGTCTTTGAGGCCTTCTTTTTTCCATCAATGGCCCCAGGTGGGGTGATTCCTTCCTTAGTATAGGGGTAGGGTTGGAGGCACTTGAGGTTGGTTCTAAGCCAATCTGTTTGGAGCACCCACTGTTGGCAGACTGGCTTAGCTGGCGGGGGTTGGGGATGGAGGGGGTTATAGTTCACAACTTACGGATTTCATGCATGTGGAATGTTGAGTTTACTACAGGATATTTTAGGCCTATGCTTGGATATCAAGACACGGTAATTCAGCTATCTTTCTGAGGTATAGATGCTAAGGCTGCCCATATTCGGTGCATGCTATGGAATGTCTCAGGGATTAATACACGGGTCAAGTGTCAACTGGTCCGGGAGGAGGTCAGATACTATAAACTAGATTTGGTGGTACTAACCGAGACACACTTGGCAAATAAGGATATAGCCCTACTGAGGCAGCAGAATTTTAATATAGTCACCTCTACATCTCAGACTGCATCAATTCGGGTGTAGCTCTCCTTTCCTTTAAGAAATTTGATTGGCCAAGTTTTAAAATAGCAGCTGACCCTAGGGGTAGATGGGTATTGGCACATCTTATGTTATATTCTTTTAAATTTGTGATCTGTGTTGTTTATGGTCCAAATACTGATGACCTCGAAATTTTTAATACACTTTTTATTTGAATTATTGGATTAGGAGGGAGAACTGATTTTAATGGGAGACTTCAACTATGTTATGAATTATGGTATTGATTCCACCATCAGCAGGGTGATGTCTCGTAAACCAAGAACTAGGACTTCTTTAAATTACTTGATCAAGCTGTATGGTATCAGTAATGCTTAATGGACCCGTTATCCATTAGATCCCAGCTACTCATATTACTCTTGGCCGCACAAACACTACTCAAGAATAGCCATTTTTCTTTCTAAACGCACTCTGCTAGTTAATATGCATATGTCAGTGGGTCAGGGGTAGTCTCAGACCACAACCCAATTTATTTTCACTTTTCACCCGATTTGAAGTGGGATAAGCCTGAAAGTCCTAGGTTTACTTCCCCCTGGCATCTGTTAACTAATACTGAATATATCCAGACTTCTTCAGGTTTACTTAGGGAGTTTCTCTAATAACAGAGGATTCGCTTCCCCTACAACAGTGTGGGATACTATGAAAGCCTATGTCCGCGGTATAACGTTACAATTTGTCACTAAACTAAATAGAGACGCTATTGCAGAAGCAAACACTCTTCGGCAAACGGTCTGCCAACTAAAGATGCAACATGCCCTTAGAGTTGCTCAGGGTGCTACAGATGAACATCAAATATTCTCTCAACTGTTAGACATGCGATCCCGTGTTGGACGCACATTGAAAGAACAAGTAGCGGCCAATGTGTAAAACATAGACAACTTCAATATGAATATGGGGAAAGGGTAGGCCAAGTTTTAGTGTATCAAATTGCTGTAAAGCAAACTAAGGGTAAAATTCAGGTCATGAAGGAGTTGGATGGCAAACTCTACACAAAATCTAAACTTATTTTGGAGCAATTTACTGGGTTCATAGTAAGCTCTATAGCCAGTCACAGTCATTTGATCAGCCCAAGGGTAGGGACTATATCCAACAGTGTCACTTACCCTCCCGTACGGGTGAGCAGGCATGTGACCTACAGATCCGAATTTCAAGTTTGGAGGTTGAAGAAGCACACTGAGCTTTACCCTCGGGCATTGCTACGGGAGATGATGCACTCCTGATTGAGTTCTATCAGACGTTTGGAGAAATATTACAGGGGGAATTTCTTTATGTGGTGCAATATATTCAAGCCAGGGGGGCTGTCCCGTATAGCTTGAATACAACTAACCTTGTGGTCTTTTTTTAAAAGTACAAGCCGGCTGACAATTTGGGTTCTTACAGGCCCATTTTACTGATTAATACATGCGCTAAGTGGTTCACAAAAATGTTAGATTGTCAGCTCACTACACTGATTTCCAGTCTAGTATCCCCAAATCAACATGGATATGTTATGCTTAGAGATACTACGGAGCATATCAACACAGCAATCACAACATTTGATATTGCCGGTAAATGCAATTTGAATATGGGTATGATACTACTTGATGCTGAGAAGGCATTTGACCAGGAGGCCTAAGGCTGCTTATGGATCACGTTGTCTGCCTTTGGTATACGAGACAATTGTATTAAAATGATCCAGGCACTTTATATGACCCCTTACATCAGGGTTGCCTATGCTGGCAGGTACTCTGAGCCTTTTCGCATCTATCGTGAGACAAGACAGGGGTGTCGACTTTCGCCCCTTCTTTGTGCCCTTTATATTGAACGCTGTCTACAATCTTTTTTTAGGAATCAAGACATACAGCCATGGGTCTATGCTGATTGGCAACTTAAACTTACCGCTTATGCGGATGATGTGGCAATTTTCTCCTCTAATCTAGCATTAGCTGTCTCCCAGATTTTCCACGAGGTGTGTATTTTCGAGTAATTCTCTGGTTATAAGTTACATTTAGGCAAAACCCAGGTCCTTTTATATTATAACTCTGCCTCACCTATTCAGGGGGCTACTGCCTCAGCGGTTTATTTAGGCATCAAGGTATACCCTCTGTCTCCAATATTGTTCAAATTAACTACGAAACTTTACTTTGGCCACTATTACTAAATTAAAATCATGGAATAAGCTACTGCTCACGATTATTGAGCGAGTTAATATTATAAAAATGAATATTCTTCCAAAGTTTTTGTATTTGTTTCAAGCAATCTTTCTGAGGGTTCCAGATTGTTTTTTTAGGCACCTCGATGGTGCTATTAGTAGTTCTATCTGGAGATATGGCACACTAGGCGAGCCAGTCGATTTATGAAATCCCCCTATAAAATAGGGGGCTTTCACTCCCGGATTTTAAGCTCTAATTTTGGGCCGCATTCACTGGCCGGATGCGCAGTTTATTGACGTACCGCAACTTCAATCAAGTACCACTATGCTATCGGCTTGCCCTAGGAGCAGACGCCAGTCTTATTTTTAGCGTCTCCAGTATCCCAATTACTATAAGAGGGTGCAGTTTAAGCTACTGCAAGATATTATCTGTATTTGGAAGGGAGTTTTCAAGAAATATTCCTAGGGTTTCTGAGTCGAGATACCCCCACTTGGGTTAACCCTGCCCTCCCTGCTGTTTCTGCTGTTGCAACCTGTTGAGTATGGATACATTTTGGTATTACAACAATGGGCCAACTATATGACTGAAATGGGTTTATATCCTTTTCAGATTTGCAAGCAGTCTATACATTTGCTAATCATTCTTTTTTGTAAATATCTCCAACTGAGGGATTATATACTTACGGGACATGAAATAATGTGCAGCATCAACAGCTCAGGCTTCTTGCATCCAAGGTGTCGGCAGCAGAGGTTCAGATGTCATAAGAATTGTTGGCCTGTTCGGTCCACTCTGTGAATCTCAAGCTTCAGCATGGGCGTACGGTTTGTTTTTTTATATTATACTCCAGATGTAATCCTAAAATGGGGAGCAACTCCGCCAATGGACAGGAAATATAGAACTAGGTGCCCTAAGTGCGACCTCCTGGCTGCCAATTCTCTGCACATGTTTGCGCTCTGCCCGGGCTTGGATACATTCTGGAAAGGGGTGATAGAATATATGTTATTAGGTTTGGGCCTTCCAATACAACTTGCACCTAAGGAGGTAATGATAGGCCTTAAATATGATTTTATAGGAGGTTCACAGCAATTAGCCACTATCATGCTAACATCTGCCTGACTGTATCGTCCGAGCATGGATTCTAGAGAATGCACCTTATGCTTTAGAATGGCATACTCTTCTCTATCAAATATACAAACTAGAGCTTGCAATGGCTAAGGCAAGAGGCCTCTCCGCAGTGCTAAAATTCGACAAGATTTGGAGGAATCATAGGGCCTTATGTATGACCACATTTTCCAATAGACAGAGAAAGGCAAAACCCTTTGATATATCTGGCCCTTAGATGGGATTGCGTTAATGCTGGTGATACCTAGGCTAGTTTCAGTTTAATCTGTTTTTTCTTTATGCGTCCGCAGTCTTTTTTTGGTCATACTATTAATATTTTCAATTTATGTGGCACTCAATGGATTCCCTTCTGACATGAATTAATGTCGGACATTAAATGGACATATGTACATCTATTCCTGTGAATTGCTAGGGATGGTTGTCCTGTGTACTCTCTTTTTAGGTCTCGCTGGAATAGCATCCAAAGGATGCGTCCAGCTGGAGACGCTTAGCTGCCCGTCTCGGGGGGATTAGGGACAGGCGGGTGTTGCGAGCGTTTAGTGTGGATTTGGGTGCGCGAACGCGCACGTCCAGCACGGCGCCGTGCACACTGTCTTAAACACGGGCACCCGCAGGGAGGGAAAGCACACGGGGGCGCGGCCACCGAGAATGTTCTCCGACGTGACTGCAGGCCGCCCGTGTGACCCGCTCTGACCACGAGCCGTGTTTGCACTGTGTCCATGGGCCGCTTCTACCCGCTTCACCCCCCTCTTGCCGGACTGCGCCGCCTCCCCGCTGGCTGAGAGCTTGCACTGCGCCCGCCCATACACGTGTATCGGCCGGCCCTGTGCGTTGTGCCTCTGAGATCCGCAGCCCCTGTGAGCTGTGCACCGCGGATCCCAAGAGCCTTCCCCTGCCTGGAAAAGCACGCGCCAAGTGAACGTCCCGTCGGACGGATTCTGCCTGGGTCTCGCCCGCTTCGCCTCAGCTAGAGACGCCTTCACGGGCCGGACAGAGCCCCACCGGGAGGAGAGCCGCCAGATTGCCCCAGGAGCCCCGTCTATGCCCGGACAACAGACAGCACCCCTGACGGCCCGCAGAGCCCCTCGGAGGCCCCGCTCCAGCGCCACATCTCTTCAACGCTGCCACGAGCCGGACCTACCTCAGGCACCCTGCTGAGCCCTGCCGGTCCACAGCTGTTCCCCGCATTGTCCGCGGCATCCCGGACCCAGTGTGTGCTTGAGGGCCCCGTCACGGACTCGAAGGTCCACCCCTCATGAGATCTGTTTGCTGACTGTTAACCCCTTGCAGGGCCTAGTAACCTGCCTCTTCCCAGTAAACGCGAAGCGCACAGAACAGCGCATTAGAAGCAATCACCCTAAGGAAAGTATCGTGTAATCAGGAATTCTGTTCCCCAGTGCAATCTTGTTTTCATTCATGTGATTTCATGTGTTAATCTCATACAAATGGGCTAACCTTGTTAGAATGAGTTGCTTAGCTTTCATATTGGTTTTACAGTTTTGATCTCCTTTCTCCACCAGTTTTCATATTTTATTGAGTCTTTTTCTACAGCTGCATTTTAGAGTTCTTGCTTGAAAACTCTTTAAAAGACCTCATTGTTCTAGCTGAATAAGATGCTGGTACCTTGCTTTCCGCATTCTGTTTCAAGTTGTACAGGTGTAATCAGTCATGATTTGTAGAAGAATTTTTTTCACTCGTGCATATTCGTCAGTGTAGCATGCCCCACCTCGCCTCTGGTCTTTCTTTGATTTGGACTACTTATTTATATGAGATTTAGAGGTCCTTGAGTCCACCTCTCTGCCTAACCATGCGAATTTGTTTTAGTTAATGCAATTTACACACCACATAATTACACTGCATTCAATGCAACATACACTCCAAATATACCACTCAGTGCCACATAATTATATGTTACATAATTACACTGCACTCAATGCAACATACACTCCAAATACCACTCAGTGCCACATAATTACACGCCACATAATTACACTCTACTAAATACAACATACACTCCAGACAATACCACTCAGTGCCACATAATTATATGCTACATATTTACACTGCGCTCAATGCAACATACACTCCAAATACTACTCAGTGCACATAATTACACACCACATAATTACACTGCACTCAATGCAACATACACTCCAAATACCACTCAGTGCCACATAATTACACGCCACATAATTACACTGCACTCAATGCAACATACACTCCAAATACCACTCAGTGCCACATAATTACACGCTACATAATTACACTGCACGCAATGCAACATACACTCCAAATATCACTCAGTTCCACATAATTACACACCACATAATTACACTGCACTCAATGCAACAATACACTCCAAATACCACTCAGTGCCACACAGTTACACGCCACATAATTACACTGCACTCAATGCAACATACACTCCAAATACAACTCAGTACCACATAATTACACGCCACATAATTACACTGCACTCAATGCTACATACACTCCAAATACCACTCAGTACCACATAATTACACGCCACATAATTACACTGCACTCAATGCAACATACACTCCAAATACCACTCAGTGCCATATAATTACACGCCATATAATTACACTGCACTCAATGCAACATACACTCAAAATGCCACTCAGTGCCACATAATTACACGCCAATGCAATATACACTCCAAATATTACTCAGTGCTACATAATTACACGCCGCATAATTACGCTGCACTCAATGCAACAATACACTCCAAATACCACTCAGTGCCACACAGTTACACGCCACATAATTACACTGCATTCAATGCAACATACACTCCAAATACAACTCAGTGCCACATAATTACACGCCACATAATTACACTGCACTCAATGCTACATACACTCCAAATACCACTCAGTGCCACATAATTACACGCCACATAATTACACTGCACTCAATGCAACATACACTCCAAATACCACTCAGTGCCACATAATTACACGCCACATAATTACACTGCACTCAATGCAACATACACTCCAAATACCACTCAGTGCCACATAATTACACGACGCATAACTACACTGCACGCAATGCAACATACACTCCAAAAATATCACTCAGTGCCACATAATTACACGCCGCATAATTACGCTGCACTCAATGCAACAATACACTCCAAATACCACTCAGTGCAACACAGTTACACGCCACATAATTACACTGCACTCAATGCAACATACACTCCAAATACAACTGTGCCACATAATTACACGCCACATAATTACACTGCACTCAATGCTACATACACTCCAAATACCACTCAGTGCCACATAATTACACGCCACATAATTACACTGCACTCAATGCAACATACACTCCAAATACCACTCAGTGCCACATAATTACACGGCACATAATTACACTGCCCGCAATGCAACATACACTCCAAATATCACTCAGTGCCACATAATTACACGCCACATAATTACACTGCACTCGATGCAACAATACACTCCAAATACCACTCAGTACCACATAGTTACACGCCACATAATTACACGGCACTCATTGCAACATACACTCCAAATACAACTCAGTGCCACATAATTACACGCCCCATAATTACACTGCACTCAATGCAACATACACTCCAAATACCACTCAGTGCTACATAATTACACGCCCCATAATTACACTCTACTGAATGCAACACACACACTCCACACAATACCACTCAGTGCCACATAATTATATCTATCGCCCTCACTCTATCTATTGCCTTCACTCTATCAATCTATCTATCTCTCTATCTATCTCTCTATCTATCTATCTATCTATCTATCTATCTATCTATCTATCACCCTCACTCTATTTATCTATCGCCCCCACTCTATCCATCTCCCCCACTCTATCGCCCTTTCTCTATCTATTGCCCTCACTCTATATATCACATCACCACAACATCACTCAGCACCACCACAGCATCACTCAGGGGGACCACAACATCACTCAGCGCCACCACAGCATCAATCTGTGCAACCATTCAACAACAACTAGTTCAAATATGTTCTCTCAATGTTTCAAGCTTTATTATAAATGTCACAAAAAAGATGTTATTATTTCACATCTATTCTTGGATTTTTGTCACAATAAAATACACTGAACATAATCTTCACAAAAGTTATTTACAAAACTTTAAGCTATTGCCATTATAAATTACAATAACTTTTATGTAAGTATTAATTATTAAAAAATAAATAAAAGCCATTTATTTGCAATATCAATACATGTAAGTCACGTAAATAAAACACATATTGCATTACAAATGCTATAGGTGTCACATTTGCGAAAGCTATACCTATTAGCATTGTAAATGACAAAGCTATTAATTTCGCTATTTTCAAAACCAACACATAAATACAAAATTTGTCATTTACAATACCAATAGCTCAAACTTTCCTAATGCGAGACCTATTGCATTGCAAATGCTTGTTTCTTTTGATTGTGCTATCCTGTATGAATTGTGCTGATGTATTGATTTATGCTTTGACCAATTAAATTAAAAGATAAAAAAAAAGCTATGCCACCTCAAACACACAAAAGGCAAATTTTGCAAGGAGTGCTTGTGGCCCCATACCTAGTCCCCAGGTAGAGATCAAATATAACTGGGGTAGAGGAAGCTAAAATCAGCAGCGAAGTAAAGCCTCTCTTGGAATTAATGAGCAGCTTCACAATTCGGACAAATCAATACAGGAGTAAATTCTAGCTTAGTAGAGGAAGTTAGAAGCTCTGTTGAAAAGAGTTCAAACACAAAAATAGATATATAGTAATCACACAAGGGAAATTGTTATACTGGAAATCATGCAGTGGCAACAGGGGGAGAGAAAAGCAGAAAAGAGGGCTTCTAAGATTGCCAAGCCTAAAACCAAGCCAAAGTATAAAATGGAATCCTACCTATGAATACTACCAAAAAGGTCCCAACTGATCTCAGGATAGAACAAATGAGTATTTGGAAGCTGTTTTTTGATAACTTGGAGTTGGTATTAAAAGACTTTTGCCAAGATGTAACTAATAAGTTAAAGGAGGTTGAGGATAACTTACAAACTTTGGGGCCGATTATGATGGCGGACGGACTTGAGTCCGTCCGCCACCATAGAGTAGGAGGGACCGTCCGCAGGGGCAGCGGCGGTCCCTCCATACAGATTAGGATGTGACCGCCAGGGTGGCGGTCACATCCTCTATTTTTAACATTGCGGCGGGTGGAGCTTCAAGCTGCACCCGCCGCAATGTTAAAAATGCATGCACAGCATTTGCGTGCACAAAGCGACAGGCATCGCGCGGTGCCTGCCGCTTTGTTCACGCAAATGCAGGGGGGTACCATAGGTACCCCCCATGTGCACCCCCCACACCCCCTTCACCCAGGGGGCCCGCAACGGGCCCCCGAAGGCAATCTCCGTATGCTTTTCCACGGCGGAAAAGCCGCCGTGGAAAAGCATACTTTCTACACGATCATAATATGGCTGGCGGTGTCTGATAGATACCGCCAGCCATGTTATTGCTTTTCCGCCGCGGTCGGAAGGCGACCGCGGCGGAAAAGCTGCGGACTGAAAAACGATCCCCCAGCCATCCTAATCTGGCGGGAGGTCTTTTTCAGTCCGCAGCGGATTTCCCGCATCCTCCGGGCCGGCGGTGGCTTCCGCCGGCCCGGAGGATGCGGGAAATCCGCAATCCTAATGAGCCCCTAAGTTAGGCACACAGTGCAACATGGCTCAGCCCCTCCAGCTCCCATACTGCACAAGGAGGCATGCCTCATGTCTA
Source organism: Lissotriton helveticus (assembly GCF_964261635.1). Taxonomy (NCBI): domain Eukaryota; kingdom Metazoa; phylum Chordata; class Amphibia; order Caudata; family Salamandridae; genus Lissotriton; species Lissotriton helveticus. Next base: position 529,258,182 of record NC_136072.1, read on the forward strand.
CAATAACAGTGGGGAAACCTGGTCTACCCACCGATAATCATACCCTGCCCCTATATAGCCAATTGAGAACCATGAATAATGAAGAGCAGCACGACAGAACACATGTGCATGACACAACAGAACCCTGCCAGATTCTGGATACTAACAGATATGATACTGTCAGTAATGAATGCTCTGTACATCTTCAATTACCACTTGAATGTACCCCTATACTGGATCCCATACCTTGGCCAAGGACTACTTCAAAGACTGGAGGGGCCTTTGGCTCAAAAATAAAACAGGATGACACGATCATTTGGCAGATGAAATTCTTATGGTATGGAGGGTAGGGCTGGTTGGGTCTAGGTAGGAAATTCACGATAGGGGACTGTGTGGCTGTAAATTTAAAAAGTCCAAGATTTGTGGGTGCCTTACTCCATCGTTTAAATTAGGAAATCAATGATCAAGATAAAATATGCACACTTCTATTGGGATTATGTTATTGCCAACCTTCTACTGCAGCCACAGAGGACTGGCAAAGGTATCTGCTGCATAACCTCACCCCACACCAGTTCCACATGTTCATGAGAATCGCTTTGCTACGCTGTTCGGCCCTGCCGATAATGATTGACTGAACACCCGTTAACCTGACAGAAACTCTAACTGGTACAGATCGGAAGTTGATATGCATGGCAAAAGAGGAGGTGGCTGACGTTTCATCTCTTTAACCAATTACTGAGAGACCCTACTCTGATATAAGCAGTGTTTATCCTCCAACACTGGGCATGTCTTATCCTCTTTTTAAATGTTATGTTACGTTTTTTTAATTTGTATCGCGCACAGATACTCGTAAGTGTCCCGGCGCGGAGCAGAGAGAGGCAGCCATTAGAGAGTTAGGCAAAGAGATCGGTTTTCAAGTTCTTCTTGAAGATCAGCGGGTTCTGGATATTCCGAAGGGTGAGAGGGAGAGCATTCGAGGCAGCAGCAGTTTTTCGCGCTAAGGAGCTGCTTCCAAGCCTCTGACGTTGGAAGCGGGGGACCAGAGCGTGGCGCTGGGACAGAGAACGCAGATGACGCACTGTGGTGTAGAAGGCAAAGCGTATCTGTAAGTAGATGGGACCAAGCCCATGAAGAGCACGATGGGCCATGACCAAGAATTTGAATTTAACCCGGATTTGAATTTAAAATGTTTGTTTTGGAATATAGCTGGCCTAAGGTCTAAATTGGGGAACTCTGAAAGGCTTGATGTAGTTAAGGGTTGTTATCTGATTGCTTTTTCCCTTCACCAGACTCTTAGAAAGGTCCTGAAGGTTCGAGACAAGTATTACATTGTGACTGGAGGGGGGGGGCATCTTTAATTGTAGGTTATTTTACACATTCCAGCATTTTGGTATGTGGACTCCCTAGCACTGATATCGATGAGCCCTCGTATTTTGAACACACGTTTTGTGGGGATATTTTGTATTCCATCTTGACAAAGTATTCACTTGTTCTTGCCATTGATCCTATTTTGACACCATCATATAGCCATGTTACCTATACGGGCAGAGGGCAGGGTAGTCCTATTGATTTCATTGCTCTTCCAATTCACCACAATCATGAGGTCACTAACATTCAGATATTGCAGCATGACCTCAGTGACCATAATCCTCTTGCAATCTTCTTGGAACTGGGAAAGATAGCGCACCATTTTCAAACTGCTACTACTCTAGTGGTCTTAACCAAAAACAAAGAACCCTTTAGAAAATGAGCCATGGTGGATATCCAGCCTGTGCGAGAAGTCCTTGTTGAAAAAATTGGGAAACAGCTGTCGGACTGTTGCGATGGGAAGCTGGATACCTCCCAAATTGAGGGAGCTTTCAATGAGGTTTGCCACATCATCAAGGGGCTCCTGACGACAGATAAAAAGGTTAAGCAAGACAGGCCCAAAAGATGCTTTGATACTGCTTGTTCTGCTGCTCACAAAGCACTTGTTGCCACCTTGAAGCGGGTACTTTGGAACAGAGAGGTGGTAAGTGTATGTAGATGGAAGTATAGGCAAGCCATTTTGAAAAGGAAGATAACAATTGGACAAGAAGCCTGTGAGAATGTGCATGTGTTCAGCATCAAAAATTATACTAGTCTATTTTGGAAGACAGTTAATACCCCTTATTTCAGTGACAGTTATGACACTCCTTTGGACAAAACTATATCTCCTAATAAATGGATTCAGCATTTTTCCAGGTAATACCTTGCTGATCCCTATAGTTGTCAGGGCATTGTAAGAGTGGATTTCCAAGCTGCTTTTTCAGGTCTGCCACCCTTTATCATAGAGGAGGTCAGAGTTGCATTTAAGCAGAGTATGATGAATAAGGCTCCTGGACTAGGTGGAGCAACAATTCACCTATTTAGTAATAATCTCGATCTTTGGGCTCCACTTACCAAAAATGTGCTAAGAAGTGCTATTGCCACTGCTCCACTTAAATCCTGGTCCAATTCTATTATTTTTTCTGTCTTTAAAAAGGGCAATAGATCAGGCTAATGTTTTTATCACCTTATTTCCTTGCTTGATTGCACAGGCAAGGTTTTGGGAAGGATCTTGTTGGCTCGTTTGGAGGCCTGGTAGCGGACAAAGGTAGCTTGTCCCCAATACAGTATGGGATTAGGAAGGGTCTGGGCATGACAGAGCAGTGGCTAACTGAAATCTGCAGTTCATTATTAGGAAATATACACAGGCAAATAAGGGCTGTCTTTCATTAGTAGTAGTAAGCTTTATTCGATAAAAAGTTACCATAAAATCATATACATCTAAAATTCATATTTTAAAAAAACGTAGCAGCGCATAAAAGAAGCAGATCGTACTATACATCATACATCTACAATTCAAAAAATATATACAGAGGATTTCATTAAAACCATGGATGAGAATATTCAGAGCAGATTCATCATGTAGCATGTGTGGAGGCTGCCGCACTATTGATTTTCGCTAGAAGCTTAGTTCTTATTATCCATGCACAACCCAGATATTTGGCCACACCACGAACCATAGTAAGAGAGGAGGTATCAGTTTTTAAGAGGCGTAGTGCGACACGATAGTTCTTGGAGCCTAGCTTTTTACAGACTAGTTTGAGCCATTTGGCTCTATCCATCCTGTAGGCTGTCTTTCCTATAGCTTTTATGTATCAGCCGTTTTGAGGTGATTACAGTTTCCCTAGTGGAAGAGGAGAAAGACTTTCCTGGAGCCAGCGAGGATTTTAACCGGGCGTATGCCATTGGGGAGTGACTGACTTTGCGATTTACTGCCCAGAGGGTGCGGGACTGCGAGTCCCAGCAGGCAGATCGCGAAAACCACCAGGCGCACCTGCGACTCTTCCCGCCCCCCTCCCCACCCCTGCAGCTGATAACGGCTCGCGGCCCCTGCTACGCGGGAGCCGCTCGCAGCCGTTTTGAGGTGATTACAGTTTCCCGAGTGGAAGAGGAGAAAGCCTTTCCTGGAGCCAGCGAGGATTTTAACCGGGCGTATGCCATTGGGGAGTGATTGACTTTGTGATTTACTGCCCAGAGGGTGCGGTACTGCGAGTCCCAGCAGGCGGAGCGCGAAAACCACCAGGCGCACCTGTGACTCCTCCCACCCCCACCCCCCTTGCATATAGGAGTGCCCATAGCCGCGCACGCGGGACGCGCGCGGGACGGAGCACGGGGCGAAGCCCGGGCAAAGGGCGGGCCGTTTGAGGCCGTTCGAGAACGGTCGTGACCGGGACCCGGCCATCCCCCTTGGTCCGTTCATTCTCCCTTTCAGACTTTTCTCTGGTAAACATCGTAATTAATAGTGCCTGATGATGACCACGAGGGAAACAAGGAGCAAAAGCACGCTCGCAGCAACTGCTACTGCCAAAGGCCCATTGGATAATTATTTTGTCAAAGCAGGGTCATTATTGATTGATGAGATCACGATCTTGGAGAGGCGTATCTCTCAAGAAATAGACTGGGTGAGAAGATCTTCCATGGGCCCCCTGGCACAGGCAAAGAGCCCAGATAACAGACCCAAGCACACCGAGTACACTGAGTCCAATAAAGGGGTGACTAGCGAAGGAGAGTTCTCTGTGAATCCTGATTTGATCAACTCCAGCTCCCACATTAGTACGAAGGACCTCAGTGATTTTGTCAATCTGAGTCTGTTAAATTTACCACCAGTCCAACCCCACCCCAGCTCGCTCTCTAATCCCGAACATGCTCCCGTTGTGGATATCACTAACAACAGAGATCCTATGCAGGGGGCAAGGGAAGGAGCAATCGCCAAAGAGAAAAGAGGGGCACAAAACAACGGGGGAAGGAAGGCAAAAACCCCGAAGCTCAATCCTACCTTGGAGATTATTAGTCTCGGATTGAGCACATTGGGAAATCTGCCTACGGACGGAGCTGAAGCTATGCCTATTGAAATCCCGGTTATAGAGGCAACGGATCTTATTATCACGAACCTTCTTGAGACCTCTTGTGTCGATATCACTCTTGCTGATATTGGATCCCTTTTGAGGTCTCTACTAAGTCCTCTAGAAGCACAATTAATTAAAATGGAAGCTAGGCTAGTGAACATAGAGAAATCGGCGGTGCAACTAGCCGACAATTTCAAAGTACATAGCGTAGCAGATGTCAAGGGTGGCAGAGGGGGGGGCAGAAATAAAGAACAAGAGGGGTGTCTCAGTTATCTCTAAAGTAGGCAATAGTGCAGTACCCCCAGCCCAACTGGCCAAATCAACTCCCGCCCATAGTACGACTACGCAGTCAAACATTAACACTCGTATCCCCAACCAGCCCACAGTTCAACTGGAGCAAACATCTCCTTCCCAAACCACGTCCAAGCACTCTACGGATAACACTCCCGTTCTTAGCCAACCCCACAAAGCAGTAGCACCAATTGATGAGGTAGCAGGCAATGCTAACAAGGCAAGAGTAGTGAACTTGCCGCCGGAGGCGAGTCCGTATACAGTAATCTTAGCGGGGGTTCCTGAGTTAATAACCACTTCTAAAGAATCAACCGCCTCCCTAAAGAACAAGTTGGTAAGTTGGCTATCAATGTTTAGACCTCTCCCGCAAGGTATAACGTGCGAGGTGCTCATGGTAAGAAGGGTCCCATGGGTGGGTAGTACAAGAAAATCCATCAAAGGAGACTGCGTCCTGATTAGCTTCAGAGATCCCATGATTGTCTCCCACATTTGTGGATGGTGCCCCGATGACCAGGGGAGCAACATCCAGCCCCTACCCCTTTCTTTCTTTTACCCTCGGCTGACATACACATGTGAGGAGGAGGGATGGGGTAGACCCTCGGAGAGGGTGGTAGGGTGGGACACCAGAGGGAGAGGAGACTTTCATCCTTCAAGAACCCTACAACAAGCGCACTTTATACCATATACGGAGGAGGAGGGTTGGGAAACGGGTTACGGGTTACGGGAGGGGAGGCGTCTGGAGGGGTAGAGAGAGAGGGGCTTATCGCCATCCTAGAGCCCACCACCCTACATATCTTCCCACATGTACTGGTATAGTCATTTGGACATGGTAGATTGACAGTTCATGTGTAACCCTAGTGAGCATTACTGCTATTCCAGGGAAGGTGTGGAGGCAGATATCATATCCCCCAGATCTACTACGGATCCCACGCTAGAGACTGGGCACCCCGACGTTCCATTACACAGCAAGGAGGACAACCAAACTACTGTTCGAACTACTGTTGACCCCCCCCTTACAATCAGGGATTCAGGGGAAATATCTGGGGGTCCGACCCAAAAAATTAGGACCCTGGACACCGCTATTGATAACATCCCCTCCTCACCCCCAGCTTTGCACCAAAGGTCTCCATCGCTGAGGATGGTATCATGGAACGTGGCTGGCCTGGGCAACAAGCTGGAACAACAGGAATGGACTGCTTTTATTGACTCCAAAGATATATGCATGTTCCAAGAAACCTGGGCGAGGGACGAGCACTCTCGCCAAGGCTTCGTGGCATTTTCCATTCCTGCGAAATGGGGGGGCAGAGGCCGTCCTTCTGGAGGCCTTTGAACCTGGGTAGCTACCCACCTGGGTTGTCAGGCCGTACGTCTCCCCCTGGCCTCAGAGGATATACTAGTGGTGTTGTTGGAATGGACAAACTCCAGCAGACTCGCCGTGATAAATCTATATTCAAGGCCGGTAAACATATCTCGGGAATCACCTACTATAGAGGAATTGTCAGCTTTCCTCTGTGAAATCCCTGAGGGGACTCCATTTGTGGTGGGTGGGGACTTGAACTCACACTTTGAGCCACTTGCAGGCCTCCTTGATGGGTCCTCCCTGCAGGAGGACGCAAGGTGGTCAGTTCCTGCCACGGTGGCTCCCCCCCCAGAGCTTGGACCCCTCTTGCCCTACAGATTACTGCCCTAACCCTTAAATATGGGGTTAGAGCTTGCAATGGGCGTACTAAATCTGATATTCCGAGCAAATGCACCTATAATAGAGCAGGCAGAGAGTCATGTCTGGGCTATGTCCTAGTGCAATTGTCCATGTGGTCGCATATCATAGACTACAGGGTGATAGAAAGATCTGACAGCGACCACAACGCCCTAGAACTAGACTATGCTCTCCCTGGCCAGTAGAGCAGGGGCTATGCTACGGTGGTGTCAAATACAGGGCTTATCCTGGAAAATAACAGAAGGAGAATAAGGTGGGAAAAATTAGTTACTAGTAGAGAGCACCTTCCTAGACTCTATGCCAGACTCATCCCAATACTGGAAAAAGTGGGCAACCTAAGCGAGAAAACCAGCAGCCAGGAAACCCACAATTTACTGCATCTAGCACATGAAGAGCTTATCAGCACCTTGGCGGCAGACCTCTTTTCTGAGGGACAAAGTAGAGGTGGCGGGAAACACTGCATTACATGGTATAATGCCACATGCCGCAAGGCGAAGGGAGATCTCCTGTCTTGTATTAAGGAGGGCAAAAGCAGACCAGAGATACAGGCTAGAAGAAGGGTCTACAAGAAACTCGTCACCCAGGCTAAGATTGAGTGGGACCAGGTTAAATGGGAGGAACTCTCTTGTTCGCTAGCTATGAAAGACTATCGTAAGTTCTGGCGAATTGTTAATACGGGATCCGAGCATTTACCATCGGCTATAGAACCGAATATTGCGCCAAGGGTATGGCAAGAGCACTTCCAGTCCCTCTATACAGTGGAAGCTGGGGCTTTATGCCACCTATCCCCAACCATATCTAGCCACCCCGAGGGGGATCCGTTCACAGATAAAGAGGTGCGAGCTGCTATTGCGGGACTGTCATCAGGCAAGGCTCCTGGGTTGGATAGCCTCCCAGGTGACCTATTCAAACAAGAGCCCGATGTATGGGCCCCCTACCTATTGACAATATTTAATGCTGTCTTGATTGGTATGGAGGTCCCTAGTACTTGGCTGGGCGCAGAGGTTGTTCCCATATTTAAAAAGGGTTCGCCTCTGCTCCCAGCCAGCTACAGGCCCATCAGCCTAATAGACGTGTCCCAGAAGCTTTTTGGTAGGCTAATACTAGATCGTCTCCAGAATTGGCTCGAGGAAACTGCCACTCTGAGTCCATACCAGGCGGGATTTAGGAGGGGGGTGTCTACAACTGATCAGATATTCCGCCTAAACCTTATTTATTGGAGGACTGCACTAATCGAGGGGGGCAGCTTGTACCCGGTTTTCGTGGACTTGCGAGCCGCCTTCGATTTGGTGCCAAGATCCAAACTATGGAGCGTGCTTGCTGACTTAGGGGTCCCGGTAGACATTCTTGCCATCCTAATGAGATTACACCAGAATAATTTCGCACGTGTCAGGTGTGGCAGAAATGGCAATCTAACTGAAAGATTCCCCGTTGATAGAGGGGTAAGACAGGGCTGTGTGCTCGCACCGACCCTGTTCTGCCTCTTTGTGAACAGGGTTATTGCCCACCTGACCAGGATTAGTGACATTGATGCTCCCAAACTGAATGGCAGCAGGGTGCCCGCTATCATGTTTGCGGACGATACCCTGCTGCTATCAAAATCCCCCATGGGAATACAACGGGTACTCGATGGGTTTCTGGAATTTTGCATGGAGAGGGGTCTTGAGATCAACGCTTCTAAAACAAAATACATGATCCTAAACCCCACCCCTTCAACACGCCCTAACCCTTTGCTTGGTTTGGTGCGATTGGAGCGGGTCTCCACATTTGAGTACCTAGGAGTAACTTTAAATGAGAATCTGACATAGGGGACACACCAGATTAAGGCAAACATGAAACTGGTGCAGTTAGTGGGTGGCATCACTAGGATGGTGAATAAATCAACATACCGTCCACTTGGCCCTGTCATTCAAGTTTACAAGTCGCAAGCACGGGGGGCGTCACATATGGGGCTGAATTGTGGGGACACACCTCTGCCCAAAACCTGATGATCACAGAAAATAAACTCATCAGGCAGCTGGTAGCTCTTCCACCAAGCACGCCGTTACTTCCTTTGAGATTAGACCTGGGAATTAGACCAATTGCAGAAGAACTGGGACTCAAACCATTAACTTTCTGGCAAAGATTATGGAGTAGCCAAGAACTCATCAACTATCGGTCCGAGCTTCAGGAGTTTTTAACTCCATCAAATGCAACCCACATCCCATGGCTAAGCTATATAAAAAGGTCATGTGGGAGTCTGGGCTTTAAAGAACTTTGGGCTGATCCAGTAAACGCAAGTACCAGGATCTCACGCAAAGTACTGTCAAAAGCTTATTACGACTTAAAGCTTACCATCGCTTTGGATAGCACGCGCGAGGGATCCCTGACGAATCTATTTGTTCAAAGCAAAGACTCCTATTCTCTGGAATGTGTTTTGGATGGCATGACCCCTGTCCTAACCAGGAAGTTATTTCTCCAGTGGAGATATGGCACATTACCCCTCAGGTCATTCACTAGTTCTTGGTCTTTGCCTTCGACCACAGAGCATTGCCCGGCATGTGGGCATACCCAAGAAAATGACTTACATGTGGTCTTCCTTTGAAAGCCTACCAAAGAATCAGGAAATATTGGCTTGTACCCCTCCTAAAAAATCTGGTCTTCAGACAGTTCTTCCCGGCGTACAGAATCCTAACGACTGATGTCCCCCAACTGTATTTGCAGTGGCAAAGTTTTTAACAGCAATGTGGTTTATTCGCACCCGCCTATTGAAGGCGGAAGTGGACTTTTAATACTTCTTGTCAATCAATGATCGCAAACTTTCCTGAGGACGAATTGACTCATATGCTGTAGTCCAACTTTTAACTAATGTTTTACTGATTTGTATAAATTTCAATGATTTTTTATTGTTTGTATATCTTTTATGATCTAATTGATCGAAATAAAGATTGAAATTGGAATGGAGGAAGCTTTGGTTCACTTTTCAGCACAAATGCACTAGGATGTGATGGCCTGTATTAGGTATGGCACTTATGGGGAATGTACGGACCCAAATAAATTGAAGCAAGCTATACGACAAGTGTGCACCGCTATACCCATTCTTTTCTGTCTATATATAAATGATATGGAGATTTATTTGGGCGAGGCAGATGCTCCCAGGGAGGGCTCAAGAAGACTCCCTGCTCTGCTATATGCAGATGATTGTGTCCCGATGCCCAGGACAGGGGTGGGGTTTGTTTCCTACATGAGAGAATAGTGTCTCACACCATGATCTTGGGACGCACTCTCCCAAAAACCACAGCTCTCTAAATAAAGAAAGAAAAACTTGCCTGTGTCACAACTTTTATTTATCTGGGCATTCCTTTTGATCACAAAAGTTCCTGGTCTCACTAAATTAAAGTCAGGATTGCCCAATTTTATCAAACAGAGGCTCTTTTTCGGTTCACTGTGCAAGAAGATAGATACCATAAGGCAAACCTATACTGCTTGGTGTTGCTCTGCCATGGTCTATGGTGCTGGTGTGTGGAGTTATCGTGACACAGCCCCTCTTCAGGCCAATTAAACATGTTTGTCAGAAGGCTCATGTTTGTCCCTAAATCCCTGCCCTCATTCATTGTCACATGGAACTAGGCCTGCTAAAAATAGAAGACCATATTAAGCTGCCACCACTTAAGCTGTGAAAACAATAATTGATGGACAGAATGCAGAACAATGTCATACAGTCACCCCAGTACAAAGATCTGGGACTAATTCCATCAGTTTTTTTGCTCACCATGCCAATCCAGTTTGAACCCAGCCATATGCAAATCAGTCTTGACCCTGTGTCCAATGGGAACAGTCCAGCCCGAACTGCAAGGCCAGGTTCTCCCTGGTCCGGAAACAAGCATCCTAGGTCCAGTTTCGGGGTTTCTCCAACGGCTTAAGCTGTGGCTTAAGCTGTGGCACTAGATGTGGGCAAAAGATGAAACGGAACTAAACCAGGACATTATAAAAGATTGTCTACGCTTAGATAATGTCCACTGTATATCCAGGTGAAGATATGTGAAAGGCCTGCTAGCCTTGCTAGGGAGATCTGATCTTTTTGAGAGTCCACAAGATATTATATCTTTTTCTAAACAACAACTAAATATATATTTCCTGGCCTTTTGCCAGCAGTGAAGGCAAGCCAGGGAGTTGGAGGAAGCAATATCTCACTAGGCACTTCAGAATAGATGGAACTTTATTTACATTTTCCTTTACTGCGCTCACAGAGATTTTACTTGATATGGTTCATACTTAATATAGTGCACTTTCTAGTCTCGTATTCTAGCCAAGCTTTTCATGAATCCTAGCTCACAACATGGGGCAGATCTACAAGGATGGGCACATCCCTGCATATTAGCAGGGATGCACCAGTAAAGATGCGACACGCAGGAATACCCTTGCGCCACCACGGATGGGTCACACTTACAATGCGACGCACCGCGGATAGTCAGGTGCGTGACGCATCTTCTGACGTAAAGGCATCGCATTGCTGGAGTCATGTCACAAGCACGACGCAAATCCAGCAATACTCAGGGCCGCCCTATACCTAACATGCTGCGTCACTCCTTATGCCTGCTTGAAGCAGGCGTAAGGTTTTGACGTAGCATGGACGTAAAAGTGACTCAGTGAAATCTTGAAGATTTCACTGCGTCACTTTTACGGGGCTTCATTGCGACGGAACGCCCACCCTGCATATATTATACCTGACTCAGGTATAATGTAGCGCAGGACTTTACAACATGACGCATCTCACTAGATGCGTCACGTTGTAACTCTGTCGCATAGTGGCGCATTGTTTACGAAACCGCTGCATCACAGAAGTAACGCAATGGTGTCGTAAAGATGACGCAAGGGGCTTGTAAATCAGCCCCCCTGTCCTTGTGACTCACGTTTCGCCCAGGATACACTTCACTTTTTTTTCATCCACAAAATATATGCAGTTCCTAGGGGAAGGTTTTAATCCCACTCTTGAGGACCCAAAATATCAGGTTAAGTGGGCCTGCTTTGCACGAACTACAGCTGCTATCATCTCAATACACTTGATTCAATGGAAATTTCTTTTATGTGTTTTTTCCATTGAAACATGATTTTTATAAATATTAAAAATACCACTATAAATATACAAAATGGTACAATTAGATCGCATTTCTCAGATAATGTATCAACATCCCCACACACGTATAGCACCAGAGAATTGTATGTATATACTTCCATACACATTTTCTCAACAACAGTGGCAGTGATTAATTTATACACCATCAATCAAGTGTATTGAGAAATTTCTTTTATGTGTGGCACACTGAAAAGTCTGCTTTTCCTAGGGAAGCAAGATGGCGGCCGCTTGAGGCCGTAGGAGCGGACCTGCCGGTATACACCCGTTACAACGGATCTTTTACTCCGCAGACCCATTACAACGCGACCATTACTCCGCACACCATTACAACGCATTGCGCTGGGGGGCGCTCTAGGATAGGGGATAAGTATAATTTACTATCCAACACCTTCCCTAGGGTCCACGGGGACTGGAGTTAGAATAGTAAATTATACTTACCACTATCCAGCGCCCCAAGGCGCTATGCGTTGTAACGGTATGCGGAGTAAAAGTCGCGTTGTAATGGTCTGCGGAGTAAAAGTATGCGTTATAACGTCATACATCCGACCTGCCTTATGAGCACCGTGAATTCAAATAACGGCACTTACCTGCCTAATGTTATTCGACGCTGGGAGCTCCGATACTGCTGTGAATACTGGCTCAGGATCCAACAGCCGCCCTGGGAAAGGGTTGCCACAGGAATATTTTGCTGCATTAAGGTTGCTGGTGGAGCAAGTTCTTGCTTCTGCTGGCTGCCGGCGTTGCTGGTGAAGAGTGATTGCTCGGATGGCTCCCAAAGTTGCCAGCTTGGCAAAGGGAAGGTCGGGTGCACCTTTGACGATGGACCCTGCAGGCTCTGAGGGAAACGGGGCGGCAGGCAGACGCCGCAGACATCGAAGCTAACATCGGAGAAAGAGAGAGAGCCGGCTCCAGTAAGGGGAAGAGGCTGGACCTTGTTTGAACGTCATGTGCCGGGGGGCTCAGTGTTTGAAATGCTGCGTGCCTCAAGTGACAAACAGTCTGAGAGTATCGTTATGGATGCAGGCACTGCCGAGGCAGAAGAGGTGGCTCTCCTTCACGAAGCAGGACTGGGGAACGAATCAGCGACGGATGGAGAAGTCGGCCTGGCTGAGGAGTCACCTGTCGGGAGGCAGATCGTGCGTACTGAGCCAATACAACATGCCAATGTATCTGAGGGCAGAAGGGAAGACGAACTGAGGCACAGTGGGAGATTGCCAGAGCACGATGGGGAAAATGAGGGAAAACAGATGATCAGTCAAGGGGAGACTATTGAGGCTACAATGGGCCCCAGGCCAGTAACAATAGAGGCAGCAGTATTGGTTGTACCAGGGAGCCCTACGAAACAGCCACACTCCCAAATCCAGAGGCAGGGGGCAAGGCTTGCAAACCCTGAGGTGGAAATAGACCCCAATGACTGTTTTTTCTCTTTGTCTGATGGCCCTGAGTGGTCGGGTAATGACTCTGGATCCTCAATCATATCGAGTGAAAATAAAAGTGAAAGCGACCTGGAGAAATCAGGAGACTCTCTCTATATGACTGCCTGCCGGGTAGGTGGTAAGAAAATTGGGCTCCATACGCAAAGGACAGCTAGCTTGAAATGGGATTACTCATTAACTGATTCAATTAACCTCACCCAAAATGCAGCATAGCAGGACACTTCTGGCTTGCAAGCTACAACATTGGAAACTGTCCTGCAGACAATAATGCAGCACCGAGATGAGACACGGGCAGATGCCTGCAAAGCTCAGAGTGTGGCACGGAAAGTCCAGGGTGCAGTTAGGAAGCTGACAACATCATGTAACACTGTAGTCAAAGAGCTTATGGAGCTCGAAACTAGAGTCAGCAATACCGAGACGGAAGTAACCGAAAAGCTTACCCAATCCAAGGAACAAAAGGAACGAATCATTCATATCCAATGGAAATTGGAAAAAAGTAAGAATCGCCAGCAGCACAATAATCTGAGGGTCCTTGGAGTCCCTGAAGGGAAGGAGGGATCAGATATTCGGACTTATGTGCTGGATCTTTTTCTACGAGCCTTCCCGGAACTTAAAGATTGGAACTGGCAACAGGGGGTCCAGCAAGTACATAGGACACCCTTTACTCTGAGAAATTCAGCTACAGAAGGGTCAAAACCAAGAGCCATCTTGGTTTTTATCGGCAACTTTCTCCTGAGACTGACAGTGTTTGAAAAAGCCAGGCCCGAGGCCAGGAGAAGTGTTGATTTTTGTCATGTCACCGTTGAGAGGAGGTGGGGTTTACACCAGCTGATAAAACCCTATCAGGATAAAGGTTCAAAAGTATTTTTGAATAATCCTGCCTCCTTGAAGGTAGTTTGGTAAGGGCTGAAGCCTTAGCACCCTATATGACTGGGGAGAAGCGTGATGTGCTGCGGGGGGGGGGATATCAAGATGGTCATCTCTGTATTTGACATGTTAGGTTCCTGATTCTGATCAGATAGATATCCTTTCCTCACTTCCTCTTTTTAAGTTATATCCTCATTGATAGGGTTATTCCTCATAAGGATAGCATGGTGCGTATAAGTAATTCACAGTGTTGGCAAACTGCTCTCCATCTCCATAACAGACCGATGTACAGTCTGGGCACTTTTCGAAGATGGGAGAGAGGGAAGGATGGGGGCACAGGGGAGGGTGGCAGGGTTGGGGTGAGGGGTGGGGGGGGACAGTCAGGGGATCAAGGGGTTTTGGGTGGTGGGGACAAAACTGGTCGAAAAAATTCAGAGAGATAATTGGTAAAAAACTCAAACAAATTTCTAAAATACTAAGACCAATGACAGAAATGAGAGGAAACTACTTCTACCTAGGTTTGTACCTGGGTCAAAAGGAGGAAAGGGCTAAAAAAATAAAGGACAATATATTAGTCTAAATGGGTAAGGTGACTATCTGCTCTGTTAATATAGGGGGCTTAGGGGATAGGAATAAGCAAAATCAGCCCATGGAAAAGCTAACACGTAACAACTCCGACATTGTCGCACTTCAAGAAATACCTATCCCATGGGAAAAGAGGGGGTTCATTTTGATAAAGGGCTATTCTTTAATGGCTTGTTCTACGCAAACTTCTAATATTAGAGGGGTTTCCATTCTAGCTAAAAATCAAATAGGATCAGCTAGGTGGACACTGAGTGACGCAGGAGGGAGATGGGCTTTGGTGGAGCTAGAACTTGGAATAACAATAGTAAGGGTGTATGGCTCAAACCAAGATGAGCTCAAGATATTAGAAGATCTGGAAATGGAGTTGGCGGCCTGGCCTACACCTCTAATCATGTGCGGGGATCTTAATATACATTTAGGAGTAGGCGGAGTGATGCCTAATAGAGATCAAGGGCGGAAGCCCAAAGTTTATCGAGCGCTAACATCATTGATTAAAAGCCACGGGCTAATAGATTTATGGGAATCCAAGTTTCCCTCTGCTCCAGGATATACATATTTTTTACATCCTCACCAGAAATATGTTACGTTGGATTACTTCTTTATCTTGAAGCAGACTCCAGGAGGGGTAGAGATAGAAATACTGCCAAAATTAATGTCCAACCATAACCCCTTGACTCTAGGGTTAAGATTGCCGCAAATTCATATGTGCCAATCACAATGGACGTTTGACCAGAAATTGTTGGTGGATCGAGAATACGTTTGACATTTTAGAACCTTGATAAAATAATTTTTTAACATAAATAGATATAGCGCCTCACGCAATATGGTTTGGGATGCGTTTAAGGCAGGAGTAAGGGGGGAGATGGTAAACTTTATATCTAACAAAAGACAACAACAAGAGAAGAAGATTAAGCAACTGCACGCTAAGCTACGGGATTTGGAGAGAGAGCACCTGGGTAAGATAGTGCGGTGTTAGAAGCAGCTACAACTCAACTAGACATTACTTTGGTTAAAGCTGAGATGGGGTCTTAATACTCTCAAAAGGCTGCAGCAGGTTATCAGACTCATAGGGCGGAGAGCTATGAGTATGGGGAAACAGTTGGAAAATTACTCACCTTAAAGACAAGACAAAAAACAGTGAAGAGCCAGATATCTTTAACAACCAGTGGGGGGACCTCATATACAGATCCGGGGGATGTAGTTGATGTGGTCCATAAGTTCTATTAAGATCTTTATACGGAGGAGAAACAAGGACCCCTCGGAGATGTTTTTGCGAGGGCTAGTAAAGAATACAGGACACTGGGGGGGGATGCAAGCGAGAGGTTGGAGATTGAATTTACATTTGAGGAGATACAAACAGCGATTCAGCAGTTGGCCTCGGGCAAGGCAGCTGGCCCTGACAAGATTCCATCAGAATTTTATCAAATTTTTCAAGAAGAGCTAGCTTCCTTGCTCTGGGATTTATTTTTGGGGCTACAATATTCTGGAAACCCACCAGACACTTGGAAGGGTACCAATATCGTCATCTTCTCCAAAAAAGATAAACCACCGGATAAGCCTACCTCATGCAGGCCGATTGCCCTAATAAATGCGGATGCAAAAATCTACTCCAAAATCTTGGTGAACCATCTCCAGAGGGTCATAGCCAGCCTTGTGTCACCTTGGCAGCATGGCTTCATACCCAGTCGAGATACAACTGACAATGTAAGACGAGCCGTGGCCCTGTTTGATATTACTGGGAAGACTAATTGGTATTTGGCCATGATCCTCTTGGATGAGGAAATAGCATTCGATCGAGTGTCATGGGAGTATTTGTGGGGCGTTTTGGCAGCTAAGGGGTTTGGCCCCCGGGCCGTCACTGCAATTAAAGCAATGCATAGGGCTCCCTATGCGAATCTAGAGTTGATGGGCAGAGAATCAGAAAGGATAAGGGTATTACGGGGAACAGGGCAGGGATGCCCTTGTTCCCCAATCTTATTTGCCATATATATTGATCCACTTATCCAATCGATGATTGAGAACCAGGCAATTATACCAGTGATGACCCAGGGGTTCAGTACCAAATAATTGGCCTACGCGGACGATATTGCGGTATTAACACCTAACTTTGAGGGAGCAATGAAGGAAATTGAAGCTATGATAACTATATTTGGCAAGGTGTCGGGGTATTTACTGAATACCTCTAAGACTCAAATAATCTGTACCAAAAATGTCACCTCTCTGGATACTCGGCGAGTAAATACAGCTACCTATCTTGGGGTTAGGATTACTCCAGATATCGGTCGGATCGCCCAAATAATTTAAACCCCGTGATTAGTAAAATAGCCACAGAACTTAGGCAAATGAGCTCACTTCATTTAACCATTATAGGAAGTGTCAATGTTCTTAAAATGGTAATGCTCCCCAAGGTGCTGTATCTGTTCAGGGCACTCCCGGTTGAAATTGAAGGGTCTATAATCAAAGCCTTAGACTCCTTATTTAGTAGGTTCATTTGGCAATATGGTATGGTCAGGAGATCTTTAAAGTTTCTTACTTTGCCACAAGCAAGGGGAGGATGGACTGCTCCTAATCTAACTTCCTAATATTGGGCAGCTTTGCTACATCATATGAATATACTTTTTTAAAAAAATACTGGCAGAACCAGTGGGGTACAGTTAGAGGGTCTCCCAACAATTTATTAGTTGCCACTTGGGGAAATGGCAAAAGCACTGCAACTACGTGAGTTAGAACCCAGTCATTATAAGAAGGTTTGATTTAAGATTATTATGAATGCATGGAAAATCTGGGGTAGAATACAAAAACATATGAATATCGAGAAGCTTACAAAGTATACACCCATTTCGAGATCATCTTTATCTTCCCCCGTGTTTTATGATGTTATAGCCAAAAAATGGGAGTAACTTGGTTTACGGACAGTGGGAGATATTCAGCCTAATGGCCAACTATATTTATTTAGTGAGTTACAAAGAGAATATGGAATTCCGGATGGGCATTATTTTAAATACCTACAAATAAAGGTTTTTTTGGTAAAAGAAGACAGGTAATTCCTAGTGCTAAAATTGTATTGTTTGAGATTATGGGGAGAACTACCTGTAAAATTAAACACCTATATAGTATGATGATGGAGCAAGTTCTGGATGATATTGAAAAAACCAAAACTAAATGGGCCAGTAGATTAGAGAATGATGATGTAGATATTGATATGTCACTACGGTTAGTAAAGAAAATGCTCTAATCCACCAATTTAAAGTCACAACACTATAAAACATTTACAACCTGTATTTTACCCCGACCAAATTATTTAAATGGGGGAAAAGGGAGGACAAAAATGCCCTAGATGTGGGGTAGGACCAGCAGAAGAGATTCATATGTTTTGTGGGTGTTCACAGCTCAATTTACTAAAAACAGAATTGGTAAAGTTTTGGGAGAGGATCCTTGGCAAAACTATGGTATTAACCCCTTTGCATTATGATGAATGGATATGACAGTAGTGCGGAGCTAGATCAAGTTCAGATCAGTATCATATTTATTTCAATTACTATAATTAGGTTACTCATTGCAACTAGATGGAAGGACCCAATGCCCCCATGCTTCTATGAATACCTGGTCCGTTTCATAGCCATATATAAACTTGAACAGGCGTTATATGTCTGCAAGGGGTACTAGGCTAAAAAATGGGGTATCAAATTATGGGCTCCAATTGTAAAGTGGTTAAAAGGGGTAGGGTAATGTATATAGATTACATTTGTGTAAATGTAAATGTTCTGTTGTATTATTTCTCCTCTGGTTTTCTTTTTTGTAACAAGTATTAATTTGGATTAATAGATAATTATCGATAATGTATAACAAATTAATTAATTTTGAATATGATTATATGTATAATGTCTCTGAATAAAAACATTAAAAAAGGAAATTTCTTTTATGTGTTGTCTTGAATGAATGTCGGTATTTTAAACAAGATACATGGTTTTGTATGTCTATGCTTTATGTTTATATGTTTCTATTTTAATTTTATTTTTTAAAACTTTTTATTGAAGAAAGTTCTCATTCTAACACCGCCTCTCTCCTACAACCAAGTGGCCCGGCAGCATGTCATTGTACAACACCTTACACAGCTTGTGAGCCAACATCCCAGAGGGCAGGCAGTGTTCAGTGACCACAAATATCGAGAGATTATGCGTTCGTAGTGGTCTTGGAGTGCCATAAAGCAACAAATGAGAATCATACAAACTTACAATGGTCAATGAATAACCAGTCTCATGAAAAACATTCAAAGGTCAGTTACAAATACTAGTGTTGAAAAGGTGGGAAGCCCTTCTTGCTAATAGGTACCAAACCAAACTGCCCTCCCATCTAACTTATCCTACATTCCGAAGGTCTGATCCCCACGTTGATGAAGTAACCAGGGAAGTGTCGCGCAGAATAACCGTGAAGACGAAAGTCAAGTGACAGCTGCATGATTATGGTCATCAGGAGTGGTGGGGGCGACCTCACCAGTGTCTACGTCTTTGGTAAGCAAATATGTGGTATATAAACCCCAGAAGTTTTTGGGTCTATTCCTGGGGGGCAGTAATTCGCAGAAATTCTCAGTTTGTGTGCTGCAGTAAAGCATGTTATGCGACCAGAGCGTCAATGTAGGTGTGGGACCCTTCAACCAGCATACTGCAACCCGTCGTTTCGCCATTAGAAGACCCATGTCAACTAATCTGCAGACTGCCTTAGGCAACTTTTTAGAGTACCCCAAGAGTACCAGAATTGGGTCCGGAGTAAGCTCTGTGTCAACAATCCTCCCCAATTCCAGAAAAATTGATTCCCAAAATTTGTACACCCAGGAACTGCCACGCAAAATGAAAATAATCTGCAATGTGGGCATGGCATCTGTCACAGGCCGGGCTTTCCCTCAGACCGTACCTATATTGTCTTTCTGGGGTGTAGTACACTCTATTCAAATACTTGAAGTGGATCCGTCTATGTCTACCGTGTAATGATATTCATCGTGTACTAGTACAACAATAGGACCACATAGAATCATCTACAACAAGCTGTAAATCTCGTTGCCAGGCCAGCCTGGCTTTCGTATAGTGATTCGCTCTGTGAGACATGGCCAATTTGTATATGTTAGAGACTATCTTATGGGGCGATTTAGTTTTAATGATGTAAGACAATTCCAGCATCTCAGGGGGTTACTGTGGATCATCCCCAGCACATCTCGTAGGGCCCTCCGCACTCTGTAAAACTGAAATTTTTGCAACTGAGTGTTGAGCCTCCCACATCCTCCCAAGTTCTAACCACGCCATCTTGAAATAGATCTCTCGCCGTTAGTACATTCAATGTTTGTAATGCACGCACGACCCCTTTCTACAAGGTGGCAACCAAAGGGTCCGTTCTATAGGCATAGCCTGAGAGTTCAGTAGTGCCCCCGCCTGTAATTGTAATCATTTATGCCAAGCGTGACATGTTGAATTAATGGAGTCAAGGATCCCCGTCCTACGGTCTGTGGGTTCAAATATCATGGCTTTGAGGGGGAGCGGATTCGCAATGAGCTTTTCCATGCGAAGAAACGGTATGTCTGGCGAGCCATGTGTCCAATAATAAGCTTGAGCGCCTTGCGCTGCTCTATAGTACAAATTTAAGTTGGTGCACCCAATCCCCCCAGATGATAGGGTAGAGTAAGTATCTGCCATCGAACCCTCGCTTGTGTATATATGTTTTTTTATCAATCGAATCAAGCTTGTCATAACTGACTGACTGGTATAAACACAAAATTAGTTTATGGTAAGTAAGGAGCCCACATCTTACAGTTCTTCCTTGGGTGAATTCCAACAACAATTGACTGTAGTTGGAGTTGGAATCCATGAAGCAAGGATGCTGGAAGGCTGGAGCATTACAAGGGTAAACATGCTGCGAGCCAAGGATATGTCCCAGCTTGCAACCTAAAGGTAGGCCTAGTAAGTATTTACATAAGACAAATAGTACAATTCATAACACTACACTGGGGTAGTGGAACAGATTGTTGGGCTGCACATATGTCTCATGTAGTGTGGTAACTACTCCTTCGGGGGCAAGTGTGACTCAACTGAGCAATTGAGGAGCGGTGACAGTTGTAGCAGTATCGCTCTCTATCACTAAGAGATACTGCTCACGCCTTTTATTTCGCTCTCATGTCCTTCTGGCTGTAGAACCTTGAAGCTACTCTGATGGCATGTTATCACTTAAGACGTTGTGTGTTTATTTTCTAAAAGGCTGCTTTTTATGGTTCCTGGAATGTTACCCGCTAATTTTCCTGCACTGGTCAGTCTTCATTTGCTTTAGGCAGAGTTGGCTTTATATGTTTGTATTGCAAATGATCAATTTAACAGCAACATTTTCCATAGGTTTCAGATTGAACATATTGTTGTACATTTATGTGACTTTTTATACATAAGAATCAAGGTCTCAGAGTGGCTTTGTAAATAAATGACAAATCGTTATCTTTTCTGATTTTAGGGTAAAACATATTTTTATTCCCCAGCTCTGAATGAAGATGGTGCATGTTGTGGGAAGGAACTGAAACTTCCCCTTATCCGTAGTGCTGCAAGGTACACAGTGAAGGACCTTAAGAGACTGCATGCCTTTGAAGACAAATTGGATAAAATGGCAGCCAACCAGTGTTGTCAGAAAACAGAGGTGAGTGTATTCTATGCTAGGTCCAAGCACTATCCCACAAAATGTAAGGCCTCCCAACCTATAATGTGCACAAGGCCACCTTCACTGCTGCACATGAAATAACTCATGTAGCTGGTCGTCCTATGTTTGAAATATTATGTGACGTCTGCTCCTTTTACAGGATGAATGTTTTATAAGTATGTTTGGAGTATATGTAGCAGGTCACAGATACCTAAGGCTTTATCTCATCCTTTCTTATTTTCATATTTCTTTCCTTCATTCTTTACTGCTGCTCATCTTTCTGTCTTCCTTTTCTCCATCTTTGCTTCCATCGATCCTTTCTTCTATCCTTCTCCAGATCCATCCATCATATGTTCCTCTCCATTCCTACCTCCATCCTTCCCATATTTCTGTGCTCTCCTGACCCATTTGCTACTCTCCACCACAGCTCATACTAGTAACTTGCCGTGGAAACAATGAGCTTCCGTTTTTATACTAAGGTTTCCTTTAAAAGACTTAGGGCCAGATGTAGGTAATTTCGATTTACCGACTCTTAAATACCGACTCATACCGAATCGGTATTTAAGATTCGGTAAATTGGAAGGAGGCAGATGTAGGTAAAAAATTACCGATTCGGTAAGAGTCGGTATTTACCGATTCTGTAAATACCGAATCGGTATTTCCTACTGATTCCTATGGGCCTTGAAGTACAGATTCGGTATTTACAGAATCGGTAAATACCGAATCCTGGCAGGGGGAACGGGGTGTCACCCCAAATGCAGGCTTGTGTGCCATGTGGCACACATACATGCCCTAAGGGCATGTCTGTGTGTCACATGGCATAGGTGTACATGCACAGATGTGCATGTACACTGGAATTCGGTATTTTACCACCTAATAGGATTGGGTGGTAAAATAAGAAATCCTAAGGGCCTGTGGCACTGCAAACTGTGCCACCTACATATGGATTTACAGAATCGGTATATTTACCGAGTCGGAAAAATACCGAAGTGGTAAATTTACCGAATCTGTAAATATACCTATTCTGTAAATTCCGAGCCACCGTTACCGACCGGTATTTGGTTACCTACATCTGGCCCAAATACTCCAGAAACAACAATTTAAAGGGTTTATGCAGCACAAAGCTGTTCCCACTCTCTCTCAAGCAGCTAAAATGAGGGATACAGGACACCCTTGGCTAGGGGTGGAATGGAAGTAGGTGTCACTAGCGACAGCGAAAGGGAACCAATGTCTGCCTGGCTCAGCTCACCTTAACATGAGTACAGAAAATGGGGGCAGCATGAGTCTGTTAGAAAGAA
This sequence comes from Lissotriton helveticus, assembly GCF_964261635.1. Lineage (NCBI taxonomy): Eukaryota > Metazoa > Chordata > Amphibia > Caudata > Salamandridae > Lissotriton > Lissotriton helveticus. The sequence continues at coordinate 529,280,549 of NC_136072.1, forward strand.
TCTAGTACCCTGTAAGAGACCACAGTTTCATTGCTGAACGGGTGCAGAGTGCATGTCTAAGTGGAGTGGTGTGGCTCACTGGTTAGAGGCAGCAGACCCGTAAGCAGAGGACGGCCCGGGACCAGGGTTCGATTCCCGACGCGGCAGGGTCTTGGACCAAGGTCAGCGGGCTCGATAATTCTCGCCTCGGTGCCTACTCTAGTCAGGGACCACACTCGGCAACTCTGGGCATTAGCTTGCCTCATCTTCACAACGGCCCCCCAGACCGCCGGGGATGCTTGGTCGCACCTTAGAGATACCCATTAGGGACCATCTCTCAGGGTGAGCCAGGACGGGTTCCCCAGCGGTCGAAGCGCGGAGATACTCCTCCGGGAGTTGATTCTAGCGCTATATAAACCCACAATTAATTAATTAATTAATTAAGTGTCTACACCATGTACATCTGTGCACAGACCCAAGCCTTGGCAGTGAACACTGCATACAATGAACCCACATGTTCTTATTGTGTGTGTTACGGTGCCCTTCAGACCCGTGCTGTCTGTGTGAGCGAGCTCAGTTCTTCATTTGTGTCTAGACAAAGACGGTAAATAGGTGCAAACAATGGGGGATATTTACAAGACCCCTGTGCAACCGGAGTGTCCCTTTTTGGGATTCTCCGGTGGCACTGTGTCTTCCTCAATATTTGCAAAGCAGCGCTAAGTCACTTTGCGTGTGGCATAACGCGGGACTGTAAATATCGTTCCCTTTGATGCAGTTTTTTGCATTAAAGGGGCGTGCAATGAGTGTTGCTGTAGGTATTCTCAGCAACACCTATGGCTTTTTGACACTGCCCCAGATTTACAAGTAATTGTAAATCCAAAGCAGCGCCAAAAACGTATGCCTCCCCAGGGGAAGCCTAAGGGTGGTGCAACGAGTAGAAATACTTTTATTTCTCCTCATTTTTAGGTCGAGCATTCGAGACCTCTTGTATATACTTTAGTATATACTTATATATTAGGTGATCAAGATCGCTGTGGCGATCAAAACGTGTCTGGGGCGGACACTTTTCTGGTTCATCTTGGTGTACATATGAATAAATAATAGCACTTTGACCCTGCGCTTTTGGATTTATTTGAGTACTTGCTGGTCCGTTCCTTCTGTGTTTCCCTCTCGCTGGAGTAGGAGGGACAGGACTTTGGTTTTGACTTATATATTAGTATATACTTCTTTGTGTATGTACTTTGTGGGCTCTGAAGATCAGCCGTAGGACTTGTCTGCTTCCGCTTAGGGACTTTTTTTTTCTGTTTAACTGCCTCTATTTAACTGTCTTCATAAAAAAAGGACCAGCAGAGGTTAGTAAAATACCAGAATCACTTTAGCATTCTCTAGATTCCAGTCCATAGAAATTGTCTTCCACGAGCACCCAGAGGCAATAATATTTTTTTTCAAATCTTGTATTTTCAGTGATATGGCCACCGAAGGCCCTGATTTTATATTAAAAACAGTGCTTTGGACTATACCATTTCCCACTGAAAGGCAATATTTCTCCCCATGTGTTCCCATACCTGGCGTGTCACGCAGTTTGGTGCTTACTTTCCACCATGTAAAAGAACAGTATATGTTTCAGCACCCAGGCTAATGGGCTGCATTGTTAAATACATATAAGGTCCCAAAGGGGAGACCGATTGCATTGCAAATGCTTGTTTGCTCTTTATATGTGTGCTGCATTCTGCAAAACACCTTTAATTATTGTTTTTGTGCTGGAAGGTGTCCCTTCCTGCCCATAAACAATCATTCCTGCAACGCAGACTCCCTTACACCATGGTGAAAGCGTGTCTGCGTTGGTGCATGGCTGCTGTTTGTGTACCAACGCAGGGGTATGCGCCGTATTCTTGAAATTACGGCACATTGCTGCAATTAGACAATGATACAGCTCAGTGCAGCAAAATTGCTTGCAGCACCACGCTGCGCCAGTGTTCTAATGTGTATATACAACTGTCTTAACAGTGTGATACTACATTTATGCTGGAGAATGTCTTCGTTACAGCCCCATAGAAACAATGTCGAGTGAGTGTACTGTAGTGTAGTTCCTATTATCCCAATAGGCTCTGCGCATTGGAATAATACCTTCAATAGTATAGGCCTAGACCAGACGTTAACAAGGTCTTCTACTGTCGATATTAGACTTAAAGTTTTGGGTTTGCCAGCTAGCTCAGAGTTCACTAGAAACTTTCTCGAATAGGCAAGGAGGAGTTGAACCTCCCTGAATAGACAAGAAGGGATTTAGTTTCTGACAACCATAGAACATGACAACTTTGCTCTCCCCTAATCAAGAGTGTATCTCTAGAGTCGTGTGAAAACAAAAGACAACTTATTTTACTCAGTCAGTACGTGCATTCTAAGTTTCACCAGATTGTAGAGAAAAGGAAGAGACGGGCGTGTTCAATAAAAGATGTTATTTATTGATCAGTCTCTTTTCTCGTACAAGAGAAATGGATCGATATTATCGCAATACTTATGGTTAAGTAAAGTGCATACAATAAAAGCAGAAGTATAAAATAATACTGTAAAAACATTTACATGGTTTCTAAGCCATATGGTGGTTTAAAATGGATAAAATAGATACATACATATATACATTTGACTAATCGTACTCAACTGGTGCTTCTAACTACGCCTACCCCGGTGTACCTGACCTAAGCCTAATACGTGGGCGGGAATAGAAAGTAGCAGTTTAAGTTAAGTTTGTTTTTGCCAAGTGACTGACTCAAGAATTCTCTGCAAGGGGTTATTCAGTTCTGTACCTGGAATCTAGGATGGTTGAGGGATGGTATCTCTCGTCTTTGGTCTCGATATTCCAGGCTGCCTGCAAGGGCTGCTTGGAAGCGCCGGAGCTGGATTTCTCGGTAGGAGAAAGCAGCGTCTCGTTCTCAGCGCGTCAGGAAGGCGGGGCTGCGCCAGCGGGGTCCGCTCTGTGCTGGGCTTTGGCAAGTCTGGCTGCTCCGATCTCGTCACCACCGCGTGTGTTTGCTTAAGGCAATATCGATAATATTTATACCTGTAAGGTGCCGAGATTGACGTAAGGATGGACATAGATACGTCAATAAGGATGTCATACGAACTGGTCGTTAGCACATTCTTTTGCTGAAGTTCTCGGTGAAATCAAAACAATGGCCGCAGGGTTTTTCCCAGGTTGTCATAGGTTTGATTTGTTTTGAGAACTCCGTATGCCTTATCAGGGGCTGGAGGAATATTGCTTGCCTAATTAGATGGCAAGCGTTATGACCTAATCAGATAACGCGTTCCTGTGCCGTGGTGTGGCTTAATCAGATAACGGTTTCTGCATCATGGGATGGCTGCTAGTTAACTTGTTAACCAGAACAGGGTCAGGAATAGGGGGATCGATACAGGACCTATAGGAATACATCACACCCACTCCACGCTAACTATGGCCATATTTACGAATCTAGGCATAGTAAAACATACTGTAGAGTATCTTGAATACCTTACCACCCCAAAATACATATAATGCATTTCGAAATTATGTAATATACGGAAAAAACAGTCACATGTACTATATGCACTCAAGCTGTAGAATAATGCTAAAGTAATCACGCATATGTATACATTATTACTAATCGAATATGAGAATTACACATGAAATGGCTCTTAATACAGAAGAAAAAGGTTCGAGACCACTTCATCACAGAATAAAAATAATTATGAACATACCAGCGGGCAGCTAATGTCTATAAAGTTTCTAAAAATAGAAATTTAGTTCTCTAAGAATAGTTCTTACTTTAAGCAGAAGATAAGTGTCCCGAAAAATCGTAAAAATATTTTGGGGCTGCTGAAAAAATTGAGTTTGAGTTTGAGTTTGAGTTTAAAAGTTCTTGTAAAGCGCGACGTATACCAGCGGTTTCTTGGCGCTATAGCTAACGGGGACTGAGGTTTAAAGGGAAGGAAGGAGAAGGGAACAGTTATTCAAAGGATTTGGTGAATAAATGGGTTTTAAGGCATTTACGGAATTGTGAGTAGAGGGGGATGGAGCGAAGGTCAAGGGGGAGAGAGTTCCAGAGGGTGGGGGCAAGGAAAGCAAATTTGGAACCACCCCACTTCTTTCTCCGGAAACGTGGGATAGAAAGGAGGGACTGGGAGGAGGAGCGTAGGGCCCTGGTGGGGGCATAAGAGACAATTTCAGAGGAGATGAAGGCCGGCGCCAGACCTGATCGAGCCAGGAAGGTGATGGATGCGAGCTTGAATTGAATTCTAGCTCGCACGGGGAGCCAATGAAGAGATTTCAGGAGTGGGGTAGAGTGGTGGAACTTGGGGAGATTGAAGGCCAGGCGGGCCGCTTGGTTTTGTATTTGCTGTAGGCGGCGTAGGCTGTAGGCAGGGATCCCAGCATATAGGGCGTTCCCGTAGTCCAGGCGGGACACCACCATGGCCAGGATAATAAGTTTGAGGGCAGAAAAAGTGAAGAAACGGGACACCCTACGTATAGTACGCAGTGAAAGGAAAGAGGAAGACACCACAGAACTAACCTGGGAGTGTAGGGTGAGTTGAGAATTAGGTTTTATACCCAAAGTTTTAACTGAAGAGGAGGGAACAGGAGAAGAACCAAAAGAAGGGGGCCAAAAAAGAGGGGACCAGGGACTGGACGAGCCACCCGTCAACACCAACTCTGTTTTATCAGGGTTGAGTTTAAGGTGGTTGTGGTTCATCCAGTCCCTGATGTGAAGCATGACAGTTTGAAAGTTGAGGACAGCCGAGGGAGAGGAAAGATTGAAGACCAGCTGGAGGTCATCCGCATAATTAAATACGGCGACCTCCATCTGTTGAAGAGAGAAAATCAGTGGGGCAATGTACAGATTAAACAGGAGGGGAGAGAGAGAGGAACCTTGGGGGACCCCGCACTGAACTTTCCGGGTGTCCGCTGTGAAGTCACCCAGGCGAACTGCCTGGGTGCGGTCGCTCAGGAAGGAGGACAACCAGACCAGGGCACTCCCCCCGATCCCCGCCGCCCCGACACGGGAGAGTAGGATGTTGTGATCTACCGTATCAAAGGCGGCTGAGAGATCGAGGAGCACAAGGGCCTGGTGCTGATCGGTGTCCATACCCTCCCTGAGGGTGTCTAAGACCGACATGACAACGGACTCCGTAGAGTGTGCGGGGCGGAAACCGGCTTGGCGGGGGGCAAGAGCTCCGTGCTTCTCCACAAAGGAGCTCAGAGCGCAGGTTACATGGCGCTCGAGCACCTTAGCCAGAAATGGCAGAAGGGAGATGGGGCGGAAATTGGCCGGGACAGAGGGATCTGCCCCAGGTTTCTTTAAGATAGGGACAATGACCGCGGATTTCAAGGAGTTCGGAACTATGCCTTGTGAGAGGGAGCTGTTGAGAAGGTGGAGGGGAGGATCTGGACAAGAAATAAAGACGTGACGGAGGATGTGGGCAGGGCAGGGGTCGAGTGGGGAACCAGATTTGACCAAAGGCACCAAAGAAGTCAGACTTTCCCTAGTAAAAGGGGGAAAGGAGGTCAGTGTGCCCTTGGCGGGAGGACATTGAGGATCAACAAAAGATGGGGACGGTGGGGAGATGTTAGCCTTGATAGTGGCAATTTTTTGAATGAAATAGTGATTAAGAGAGGAGCAGAGATCTTCGGACGGGGCTGGTTTTAGAGTAGCTCTGTCCGAGAAAGCCAAGTTATGGACAATGGTAAAGATCTCTTTGGACTGGTTCTCTGCTGCTAAGATTTTGGAGGAGAAGTAAGATGTTTTAGCCTCCAAGATGGCTTTTTTATACTGGCTCAGGATGTTGATGTATTCCAGTTTCAGAGTGGGGCAGTAATTTCTCCTCCAGGCCCGCTCCGCGCGGCGGACTATTAGTTTGGTGGTTTTAAGCTCGTTGTTAAACCACCGATTAGCGTCTTTGTCGCGTTTGGAAGTAATGCGCTTGAGCGGGGCAACAGAGTTGCAGCTATGAGAAAGCCACTGATTTACGGCATCACTGCTGAAAAAATTGCTGTCCTTTATTATTAAAGTTGAAGGCCAAATTCAGGGTGTTGGGAACGCCGTGTGCTAGCTTGCTCAAAAGTCGTTATTTCTGCTCTGGTGAGAACATCATATCATTGAGACTGTCGAAAAAGCTGTCAACAGCTTCCTGCGAAAGTTCCACTAACTCGGAAAAAGATGTAACCATGCATTCATGTGCATGATTGTCTCCATTGACGTTTTGATTAGTATTGCTGACAGAAGGTCGTACCTGATCGATGCTGCTTTCATCTTGAACTTCACTAGCCCTCAATCGTAGTGGTGAAGTTTCCACGAATGCCGTCATCAGGATTGGCAGCCGTTGAGGGCAGCACAATGCATGAGCCGTTACCGGACCCAACAATGTTTCTGCATCCATTGGCGCATCCGATTGTAGCGTCAGACAGGTGTCCAACACGCATTCTTCTCCGCACAGCAAGCACCTTAATACAGGTAAAACACATCGATGCCACATTGGTCGAAATGAAAGAAACCAAGTCATGTTCAGGTCTCTAAGCCGGGAAAGTCCCAGGATTTTTGATATCCGGTCCCGGTATCCAATGGCTCGGATTGTTTCTTCCCTTGTCGCAGGTGTTTTGTCTGTGACATGGTTTGCCATAACGAAATATAAGGACCAAGAGTAGGATTCCTGCAATTAGTCCCAAAATGAGGGGAAGTCCGCCAAAAATCGAATGGACGAAGTCTGGAAAAATACCCAGTATGGCTTTGAATGGTGTTAATGCCATCGAAAATACTGTCTTAAATACATTTGAGACTCCACTGGTATCAGAAATATTTAAGATTTCATTCAGGATTTCTGCGAAATGTATGGGGGAATTAGTTGATAACAATGAGTGAATCTCTGCAGTCGTCCTTGCGACTAGGAGATCATACGTTTCTTTTGATGACGTGAGCCTGGTCGGCGTCTGAAGAAGCACTGTTTTCATTCTGCTTAAAGTATCAATTCGAATAGAAGTAATTTTCAAGTTAGGCCATGCCCTTGCCTCCCTGTCTGGAAAGGAGCTGGGGAACAATAAGCGTCCACAGCACATGACCTTCGCAGTCGTAGTTATGAGATAAGGAATCCCGGGCAGTAAACTACAACATCTGCGATCCACAATTAGAATGTAACTCCCGTTATAGAGTCTTTTAAAGAATGGTTCTATCTCTGTTGCAGGTGCGCCTAGCTGGTGACATGAAAGGTTATTTGAGTTCCCTTCACAGGCTCCATGCAAACTAATTCCATTACACAGAAGTGTACCGCTTAGTGACATCGCACAATTATTGCCACTAAGAAACACTTTCTGTCCTTTATTACTGACACATGCATGTGAATAGGGCAAGTTCCATGTTGACTTAATGTACCCTTTTCCCAATTTTTCGTACATGCCAGCCTGTATATATTTTTGGCAGTATTGAAACCTGAAGGTAGTTATTGGAATATTAATTATCCCATGTATTATCCATTCACTGACAGGTCGTTCTGACATTGTCACTGGTAATCGCTCGAGTTTCTCAATGCTCAGGATTGTATAATCAACACCCTTCTGTGCCATACTGATTTGTTTATCAGTAAGGTTAAAGATATTGAATAGTGACGTTGTGTTGATTAAACGCCAAGGCACATAGCCTGAACGCAGATTTTGTAACGTCCAGCCAAGCTGTACAATAGAACGCAATTGAGACTGACCGTGTTGTAACAACAGTAAGTCTTGCGATATTATGTCGATTGCTGAAGACACAATGCTGTCCAATGAAAAGATTCTGGAGGACAGAGTCATTAACCCATTGTCCACTACAGAAAGTGATTTTTCCAAATTAATACGGTCAATTTCCCGTATACTTTCTGCTGTTTCAATTTGAGTTACCTTCCAGGCCTCGTTGTAAGCTGCATATACAGAGGCTGCTATGAAGCGTTTTTGACGCTGTTTGCGCGGTCCCATAATGAAATCACGCAAGTCAGCACCATCAGTAAGTAAAGTTAGGTGTTGCTTAATTTCTGTCAGTGTGGAAGTTTGTAGCCATTGGAGGCAGAGTTTGCCCACACTGTAGGTGGTAATGATCCCTGGGTGTTGTCTTTGGGAATATCTAGGGTCTGGCCTGGTCAATGTGAACCCCTGTGTTTTGTTCAGGAATCTGTCTTGACAGTTATTAGTATCTGTGGGCCAGATTAACCATTGTTTCCAATCAGGATGTGTTCTGTTTTGGTTTAATACATAGTTTACGTCTATCACTTCATCTGTAGAGCTATTGCTGTTCATTGTTGGCTTTGGAATAGACGGTTTATTTAAGTCTTTGATTTTGGCTAGGCCAAGACAGGTAGTTTGTTGAACAGTGTCATTCAAAAATATAATTTGTTCTGGGATCATGAAGGCTCTAAACAATGATTCTATACCTTGTACTTGCCATTCTTTTGTACCCCAAACACTTTGTACTTCAACATTTTTGTCCCAATAATCAAAACCAAATGTATTCATTTGTTCAAAAAATGAGTCCGAATATATCAATTTCGTGTTTGTAAGCATGGTTTTTGTTCCTGTCTTATTTGACAATTTGAAATAAAATGTTTCAGCATTACTTGTGTTGAACCCTGAAAAGTATGAATATTTGTCATAAAAGGTTCTTGAGCTTCCTTTTGGAGGGGTTGCACAATGTTCCCATTGATTATAATTTAAAACATTTCTAGGTTGTGCAGATTTATGTAGAAAATGGTTACCATAGTGGTTGTAACAGTACATACTATCATAATTAGACGAACCCTGCAAATAATCATGTTTGGTAAATTTAGCAGACATCACTAAGTCAGACATCATATCATTTATACTTTCAAAGTCCCAATCATCAGCAAATGAGCTTGGTTTTACAAAGTCACTCAACGAGATCTTGATTTGGTGTGGATATTTCAGGATTTCAACCGGACCATAAATTTCATAGTCAGTGTTGTCCCATGCTACCCCACCCGGTATAGGATTGGCTGTGAAGTTGACTGAAGAAAGTTCTCTTTTCTCGACGTGTGAAGACGTGTGTGGCTTGAGGATCAAGTTGATTTTCTGGCTTGCTGTGTCCATTTTAGCATATTTTCCCTCAATGAAGCGTCCCAAGCATAGTACCATGATGAGCCAAAGTATGAGGATAAATACACCAAAGGCCACCCAAAATTCAATCCATGGAGAAATCAGATAGGTTTCTTTCAGTTGTTTCAAAAGTTCTTTAGCTTTATCTTTAAAGGTTTTTGTTGATGGCTGTGTTTTTGATTCACTGAGGTCTTCAGAGGAATCATTGAAGTTTATGAAGTAGCCGGATGCCGTTCTGTCAATTGTTCCAATTGCTTCAGGATTACTGTTTCTTGCATATTCGTTTGTTACTTCATTGTAGGTCGGTGTGTCTCTACTAAATGTTTTTATTTGGGTTTTTAGAGGTGTGAGTTCCAATTAATTGTTGCATAGTCCTTGTTGTTGTTCTGTAGGCGTTTCGAATGTGATTAGCCTCTTAGTTTGGACCTCTGTATTTGTAGCAAACCTTGGTGTTCTACTACTTATCGGGAGTCCACTTGGCCTACTGTTTGTTATCGGCCACATGATTGTGGTTTTACCAGGTCGATGGATACAACTCGGTTCTCCTTTTTACCAGCAAGCGGCGGTAGTACAACTGATCTTGTCCCGTTGATAGACAAGACAGGAACTGCTTTTCTGTAAGAAGGCCCAAATTCCTTCTTTACCGCGATCTTTTCTCTGACTAGATCCCCGACTTTTGGAATCCAGACAGGTCTTGCTGGGACAGGTGGTGGTTCTTCAGTGGTTGTTGGCTGCTGTTTCAACTTTATGTTGCTCAGGTCTTTTCTTGTTTCGTTTAAGTCCTGCAAAATAGCCAAACAATCTTTGATATCAAAGCTTTTTTCCTTCACGACTGAAGTCTGACTGTCAAGATCTAAGACCATCATCCTAGTCCCAAACAACAATTCGTACGGACTGAATCCCTTCGGAGAATTATTGGCAGGTTGTTTAGACTACGTTGGACACTTATTAGATGTTTGACCCACCCAGCTCCCGAACCTAATACCCTTTCTGTTATAGATAGCTTTATGTCTTGGTTTTTTCTTTACACCATCCCGTATCCCTCAGGAAGGAAGTGAGAAGAATCCCGCTGTGCTATGCTCATTTGGCAATGATTAAAGTGAAAACATTGGTCAAACGTAGCATGCTCCTAGCGTATATGCCATTTAGACTCGCAAATATTTGTATAACAGTCCCGACGTCAGCCGAGTGCTGGGGTCTACATTATAAGTGGAAACTAGTCTTTGTTTGTTAATAGGACGCATTATTTACACTGGTCTTATTGATTATTGTTTAGCCCTTCTTGAGTGAAACGCCATGGTATTACACCGTTTCTCTCGCCGCTGCGATCTCTGTTGCAGTCCGGGCATTTTTTTACAAAAATGTGATGCTGCAGGCTCATGCCTGGCCACCAGTACACTGATTGTAGTTCTTCCAGAGAATCTTTTAGTTTGAGATGACTAAGACCCTCACCTATATGTGTGTCTACAATTAACAAAGTTCTCCTGTCCATGTTTGGAATTACTCTATCCCCCACTCCAGGGATTCGAGCAAAAGGAACGGAGTTTGCATCGATTATGTATGTATAATTGAGTGGATAGTTGATCGGTAGCGCTGAGCAGTCGCCTTTTGATGACGTTCTCACCGCCAGCACTGTTTCACCGTCAATGTATTTCACTGTACGCTTTTTTCTAGCTACGGAAGCCGATTTAGTTGCTACCGCTGTGGCTGTCTCAGCCAATGAATTCCCTGCAACGTGAACGCCATCACGCTGATGACTCAGTGTATGTATCACGTGAGTTTTTGGTAGTTCTTTCTGTAAAAGAACTACTTGTTCCCAGAGTATTTTATGCTTTATTGTGCCTCCTTTTGCATCCTTAAAACCATTCTGAAGCCAGATCTGCAAGTATTCATTGTAAGACTGAACGCAATAATACGAATCGCACACTATGAGTGTGGGGAATTCTCGATCGGTATTTTCAAGCGCCATCTTGAATGCCAGTAGTTCAGCTCGCTGAGCTGTACAATCTCCTAGAGATTGTGTTTTAGTGATCGCTGGTTTAAATTTCCCTTCGTGCCAGCGATCTTTAACAATCGCGCACGCAGCACTGTAAGCTTGTTTACCCCCCACTGCGGGTTGTGCTGATCCGTCTGTATATATTATACAGCCGTAATGTTCTAGAGGCAGAATTTCGGTCGGCGGAGGACATTCGAATTCGTATTGGAGAAATTCTTGTGTTTTTAAGTTGGGATCAAATTCATATACCACGTCTGTTGCAGCAAGAGAATTAGCCCACTGTATCCACCTTGGATGTAGTGCTTTAGCATTCGGAATGCTTGCCTTTGTTACTGCCTCTAGGGCTGGTATTGGTGTCACGATTATTATTCGTTTACCTTGTGCCAGGGCTCGTTCTTTTGCTATAGCTGTCTGTGTTGCAGTAAGATTTTTTTCCGTTGGGCTAAGTTTCATTTCAGCTTTAGTGTACAAGTGTGATTTGAATGCAATTGGTACCTTTTCTCCCTCATTAGAGGTCAGGTATGTGAATCCGCATCTTCCTGGGATGACTCGAATCACAAGATTGCGTGTGTTATCACGTGTTTCTAATTTTGTTTTAATTAACATGTCTGTTTATAAGGATCTCAGAATTTCTGTGTGTATTTGAATCCAATTGGTTCTTTTAAAATCTGGTTTTATTAGATCATAAAGGGGTTTGACCCTTTCTGCGTAATTTCCAATGTATGTTCTTCCGAAATTTAGGAAGCCTAGAATTGACTGTAGGTTTTTTAGTGTTCTAGGTGCTTGGAGTACGGCACATTTCTCTAGGAAATTGTCAGCCAGGCTTTTGCCTTCACTTGATAATTCATATCCTAAGAACAGGACTGTTAGATGGGCAATTCTAGATTTTTTAAAGTTGAATTTGTAACCCTCTGCTGCGAACCCAAGTATTATGGTGTTCACTCTCTTCAAGTGAGTATCCAAGTCATCATCTGTTAGGTATATGTCGTCGACATAAGATAATGCTTCGTCATCATATGTTTGTAGTAACTCTGTTACTCTCGCTGAGAATAATCCTGGGCTGTTCTTGTACCCCTGGGGTAACCGACAGAATTGTTTTTGAGCGCCATTTATTGAGAACGCGGACAAGTATCTGCTCTCTGGTGCTATATTTTGACAAAAGAATCCATTAGAGATGTCTAATGTTGTTTTGTATTTTTTGCGCACTATGTTATTCATTAGTGCAGCACTATGCGAGTTTTGCACTGCAAAAGTTTTGCAACATGAGTTAAGGTGTCTGTAATCCAAAACTAGACGATATGAATTGTCTGGTTTGGAGACAGGAAACAAAGGGTTGTTCATTTGTGAGGTGTAAGTTTCAATCACCCCCTGGTATTCTAGTTGATCTAGGATTTCTTTTACCTGTTTTTTAGCTTCTTGCTTGATTGGATACTGTCTTTGTGCAGTAGGTTGTGATTTTAACTGGATTTTGTGAGGAGGAGAGTCCTCATCCCATCCTACATGATTTTTATATAAAGCAGGAGCTTGAGCTACTGCCCACTTCCTAGCAAGTGTGTATTTTTTATGAATTGGAATATGATTTGAGAAGGCAGGCATAATTATTTCTTCTTCATAACAAAAGAGAGAGAGAGGGAAAAATAATTACAGGCACTATGTGAGGTGGGAACTCCTGGTCCCCCAACTAATATGTATAATTTTGAGGTTTGCTAACTCTGGTGTCTGCAGTTTCCACTTGAAGGTATTCATTCGTGTCCACTGTCTCCAGATGATTCATAAGGACTTTGCGAGCTATGCTCACTTCTGCTGCGCTGTCTAGCATTGTCTGAGCCCATTGTCCGTTTTTCAGTTGTGTCCTCAGTATTCTCGGCATTGTTAATTACTTTAATACTGGCTACCTTCTTTTTCGGAAATTGTAATTTCTTTTTTAGATGAGCAGGTTCCTTGTCTTTGGACTTCACGTGCTCTTCCCTGTGTTCTGATCGTCCTCTTCTTTCCGATTTCTGCGAGGAAGTCTGAAAAGATTGAGAGGGACGTGTATCAATTTCTTGATATCTATCAGGCTTCTTTATATTATCCCTATTTCTAAGGTTGTATTTTTTCCCAGAGGGCTCACTTTGGGGAGACCTGCGTCCTTGGTTCGGAGATCTTTCTCTCCGCCGAGGAGACCTTCCTCTGGATTGGAATTTCTTTTCTTTAGGATTGGATTGTTTGTTTCCATCCCAGCTCTTTTTCTGTGTTGTTAAATTATTTAAAAAAAATACTTTTTCAGGACTTTCAATCAGTTGGGGTTTTACTGGTATTCCACCTAAACTATCTCTACCTAGTTCCTCATAGGATTTTTCTATAATTCTGGCAATTTCAGCTGGTTGGTCTGCTATATCTGTCTCTTTTAACCTTTGGCGGATCGCCACGTTTGCTGCTTCTCCCTTTATGTTGGCTAATAGTATTGCCGAGACCAGCTTGAAGTCTTTTAGTAATTTCATACCAAGAGTTAAAGCGGGTTCTGGACCGTATTCATCTTGAATTTGTTTTAGCACATCTGGTATTACTGAGATGGATGGAACACCATGCGTTTTTGTGTAAATGGAAGCAAAGACTACCCCAAGTGTCACAGTCCTCCACGTGTGGTGCGATTCCCATTGGAAGACAGATAGTCAGAATCCTGTGTTTTTCTAACAGGGTGGTGTCTGGAAACACCGCCTCTATTTGGGTGATTTTTTGTGCTAACCAGAATGGTATTTGTTCCCGTTTAGCTGGTACTTTACCTAGGCAGGACTGTATGTTCTGTGGTGTAATTTTATTTGTATTCCCCTGATGAGGGGTCAGCTGTGGAATTTTAATTGCTGGTTGGATTGTTGAAGTCCGCATTACATATTGGACTAATTGTCTATGTACTTTTATTAATTGTTTTAGTTGTATTAATAGATCTGCTGCAGACATTCTTTCGATGTCTGGATGTGGTGTGTATCCGGCTAGGACCGGCCACGTTGCTCCTGGTCTACCTAATGGACCGAGCCTGGTGATGTGATTATTGTGTTTTAGGGCGCCATTAAACAAGAGCAGGTGCTCTTGAAATTTAAGTGGTACTTCCACCTCCTCGAAAGGAGTGTACTCATTAGGAGGTTCCTCTGTTTTGTAATAGTGGAAGTGCTTTGTTACAGCGTTTGCTGCTGGAAAGTGTATCCATGAATAGAATACCTCTGTCTGCCGATATTCGTGTGCCTCTATTACGAATATGACTGTGCCACCTCTAGGTGTCAGTCCATTTTCTATAAGTTTTAAAGTTACAGATTTTCTTATGTTGACCGGGATGAGTATTATATCCGGGTCTGCTTCTTGCATAGTATTATCAGCTGCTACGAGTTCAGCTGCTATTCTAACTGCCTCTCTTTCTCCTTCACTGTCTGACATTGTACTGTCCAGAAGGTTATTCCGTTTGTTTGCAGATCAGGTTTCTTATGGAAACAAAGATTAGATGCACAATATTTTGGAACAGTGTATCCTTCAACGTTGACTAAACCAAGAACCATACATAGGAGTTTCCTCCTGCGAGGTTTGGCGGATATGACCTTTCACCCACTCCAGACGTCTTTGGAGTATTATGGGAAAAAAGGGGTCTGAGTGAAAAAGCACGACTGAGTTACTCTAATGTCTTGCGTTAGTTTTATCGCCTTTCCAAACGTTTGGGCGCCATGTAGTGTAGTTCCTATTATCCCAATAGGCTCTGCGCATTGGAATAATACCTTCAATAGTATAGGCCTAGACCAGACGTTAACTAGGTCTTCTACTGTCGATATTAGACTTAAAGTTTTGGGTTTGCCAGCTAGCTCAGAGTTCACTAGAAACTTTCTCGAATAGGCAAGGAGGAGTTGAACCTCCCTGGATAGACAAGAAGGGATTTAGTTTCTGACAACCATAGAACATGACAACTTTGCTCTCCCCTAATCAAGAGTGTATCTCTAGAGTCGTGTGAAAACAAAAGACAACTTATTTTACTCAGTCAGTACGTGCATTCTAAGTTTCACCAGATTGTAGAGAAAAGGAAGAGACGGGCGTGTTCAATAAAAGATGTTATTTATTGATCAGTCTCTTTTCTCGTACAAGAGAAATGGATCGATATTATCTCAATACTTATGGTTAAGTAAAGTGCATACAATAAAAGCAGAAGTATAAAATAATACTGTAAAAACATTTATATGGTTTCTAAGCCATATGGTGGTTTAAAATGGATAAAATAGATACATACATATATACATTTGACTAATCGTACTCAACTGGTGCTTCTAACTACGCCTACCCCGGTGTACCTGACCTAAGCCTAATACGTGGGCGGGAATAGAAAGTAGCAGTTTAAGTTAAGTTTGTTTTTGCCAAGTGACTGACTCAAGAATTCTCTGCAAGGGGTTATTCAGTTCTGTACCTGGAATCTAGGATGGTTGAGGGATGGTATCTCTCGTCTTTGGTCTCGATATTCCAGGCTGCCTGCAAGGGCTGCTTGGAAGCGCCGGAGCTGGATTTCTCGGTAGGAGAAAGCAGCGTCTCGTTCTCAGCGCGTCAGGAAGGCGGGGCTGCGCCAGCGGGGTCCGCTCTGTGCTGGGCTTCGGCAAGTCTGGCTGCTCCGATCTCGTCACCACCGCGTGTGTTTGCTTAAGGCAATATCGGTAATATTTATACCTGTAATGTGCCGAGATTGACGTAAGGATGGACATAGATACGTCAATAAGGATGTCATACGAACTGGTCGTTAGCACATTCTTTTGCTGAAGTTCTCGGTGAAATCAAAACAATGGCCGCAGGGTTTTTCCCAGGTTGTCATAGGTTTGATTTGTTTTGAGAACTCCGTATGCCTTATCAGGGCCTGGAGGAATATTGCTTGCCTAATTAGATGGCAAGCGTTATGACCTAATCAGATAACGCTTTCCTGTGCCGTGGTGTGGCTTAATCAGATAACGGTTTCTGCATCATGGGATGGCTGCTAGTTAACTTGCTAACCAGAATAGGGTCAGGAATAGGGGGATCGATACAGGACCTATAGGAATACATCACAGTACAACATGTGCTTGACTGTCTAGGAGTGAAATAAACCTAATGTGCAGATTACAAAGGGTCAGCTCTATAATGAACATTCTACAAATTCTAAATGTTTCTGTATACCACCTGTCTCTCAGGAAAAGACACACAGCACTTAGTGTGAGTGCTCCCTCTTTCTCACCTATGATCCTTGCTGCATCCTTTCTCTCCTTCTTACATTTGCAAAGGCAGGTAGCAGGGAATTATTGGTTCTATCATACACCGACTACCAAATGTAGTCTCCAAACCTTTAAAAATGTTTTATGAATGTGTTTTTTTATTTAACAAATATGATTTTCTGGACTTCATTGAATAGAAGAAGATCCCATAAATAAAGGAGGTACCATGTGAACAAATCCAAACCACATGGGATAATTCAGTATGAAGGACAATGAGGGTTGGTCTGTTAAAGAGGTTCATGAACATTTGTCTAACTCTAATAACACATAGAGTTATGATAATTTGGGTTGATATCTGATGGCATATCTGAAAAAACCCTTTCAGCAAGATACTAGACTGCCAAGAATTCCTACAAAACAAAGGATAGGAGATTGAACCAAATGACATGGAGAAAAGAAAGACATATTCAAGAGTGAAAGAGGGGCAATAGTGGACCAAGGAGAATGGAAGAGCAGGAGGCAGTTACCAGGAAAGCCATTTGAATGGAGATGCGAATGTCTGTAGATGTACAGGCTTATGCCAGTACCCTATGTAGAAGGCTGTATATCAGTTGCTATGTTTAATCAATTCAACGGATGCCAGATGTTAGCGATTCCCTTGCTGGGAGCCTGAATAAGACAATGCAATATATGAATGCTCCTGAAGCAGGTAAACTATGCCCACCATGTATAGAACGAATTATGGATGTCAGATTTCTCATCAAGTAGTATCTGTTTCACAACAATACTTAACATGAGGTCGAATAATTCACACTCAATACCAATCAATGACAGGGAGATTGTTGAAAACAGGGGCTTAATATATAGCTGTTTGAAAATCCAGTAAATCGACTTGATTGAAAATTTTGGAAAGTCGTTCCGGCATACGGTCCTGAAGGTTTTAAGACGTCTACAGACAAAGAACATAAGGTTAAGCACCCCTAGTTCTTTGTTACAGGTCCAACATAAATCAGAGTCAGATAATTTATATGTTGACCAGTATGCTAGATGAAGTGTGAGTGTTAGATCTGGGGGTCTCTAGTTGGTAGAGGTAAGTACCTTTGACCAAATAGGGACCCTTGCTTCTAGTCAGGGTAAGGGGGATACACACCGTTGATAGGCACACAGGCTTATCCCCAAGGCAATGCGTAAAATATTTGCACCAACACCCACAGTAACCCAGTGAAACACCACAAATGTACTCCATAAAGGTATTTATAAAAATATCAATATCTTTATCTGATTAGGCAAGACCAATAACGACAGAAATCCAACATACTCTCCTTAGAAATGTTCTTTGGTAAAAGTTCACTTTAAAAATCAAATGA
The DNA here is from genome assembly GCF_964261635.1 of Lissotriton helveticus. Classification (NCBI taxonomy): domain Eukaryota; kingdom Metazoa; phylum Chordata; class Amphibia; order Caudata; family Salamandridae; genus Lissotriton; species Lissotriton helveticus. Next base: position 529,298,183 of record NC_136072.1, read on the forward strand.
GGTAATCCTCTGAACTGTGCATGAAAGAGTGATCAAATGCCACTTCTCAGTTCTCCTTAAATACTACAAATCACCCCTCCTCCCTGCGCGAGTGCGCGCAAGCCAACACGGCTTGTAAGCACACAACGGCAGCTCGCTCATCAATAACAGCCTTGGGCGCCGGCTCTGGTCATGGATCAAAGCTGTAACCTGAGAGTAGGACGGGACTGGGCAGTCCCTGTTGTTGTCTCTGCAAGGCAGGTTTCTCCTTTGGCGCTCCCTGGCCTCGGGCGCAGTTCCGCTCTCGTCGATGAGCTTGGAGAAGCCCTGGTTGTTAGGAGACACCTTGCGCTTCACGGAACTTAACACGGCTCCACCTGGACAAGTCCTCTCGTTGCTGGGTAACCCTCAACGCTGGCGCCAATCCCAGAGCGGCGCAGCGCCGGGCAGCGGCGGTGAATGCTGGCAAAGTGCTCTTGCGGCTCCCGGGCTGGCGGCGGTGATTGTGGGCACACAGCGCCTTCAAGGTCCCGGGCCAGCGGGCATATCAGCAAACCATGATGCCCTCTGGTCACTAGTCGGTGGCACCCAGCGCCTCTGTTCACGATGTGCAGGCGCTTGGCTGGCAACTCGATCCAGCGGCGGTGAAGGGGCAGACACGCAGTTTCCCCTGTGGGATAGAAGACAACACAGGTTCCACACAGTACTTCAGATGGGTAGAAGCGCAGGCACACAGCACTCCTTGAAATCTTGGAAACTTTTATAGCCCTGTGCTTCAGTAACAGGAGGCCAGCTCTTCTAACGCCCTTGGAGACAGTTTCACCTCAGAGGGACAAAGCACACAGCACAGTTCCTCTTCAGGTAGGGGGACACAACACACAGCAGAAAGTCCCTTAGTCCTCTTCCTCAGCAATAACAGCAACTGCAGGTCAGCCCCCAGACACACAGCAATGACAGCACTTTTCCTCAGTCTTCTTTGGCTGTTCTTCTTTGGCAGGGATTCCTTCTTGATCACGAAGTTTTCCTAGTCTAAAGTATAGGGGTTTCAGCTCTGATATGTATACGCCAAAAGTCTTTGTTCTTCATGTGTGAAGGGTTCTGGACCCAGTCCAAACCAGTTCTGGGTGCACTCTGCCAGTGCACATCTTCTTCCTTTGTGAGTGTGGGTCAGGGCCATCAGTTGCACTGCAGGAGGTGGAACCATCATTGTGGAAGGCAGGCACAGCCCTATTCAGACCCAGGTGCTACTCCTCCCACCACTCCTGACAAAAAACTTGACAGAAACACCTGACTCCAAATGCAGTTAGGTTTATTCAGCCTAGTGCTGACTCATCCAGCTTCCTGGAGCCACCCCAGCCCGGTCACTCACAAACCAGACAGTCAATTCACAAACAGGCAGAGGCACACAGAAAGGTTGAACAAGAAAATAGCCACTTTCTAAAAGTGCTATTTCCAAATGCTGAATTTAAAATCCATCCTCCCATAAAGATGTGTTATTAAATTCTGAATTCAGGGATTCCAGATTCCAAATTTCTATCATGCTACTATGGGAAGATTTGCAGGTATAAATGTTACACAGCATTCCCCATTCTGTCCTATGGGCAAGATAGACTTTCAATAGCAAAAACCGAAATTGGCAGTATTTCACTATCCGAACATGTTACCCACACTAGTACATGTCCTACCTTTCACATACACTGCACACTGCCCAGGGGGGTCCCTTGGGCCTACCATAGGGGTGTCCAATGTGTAAGGAAAGGGAAGGGTTAGACAACATGGCAGTTAGCAAACTGCGCACAGGCACTGCGGTGGCAGGCCTGAGACCTCTTTTCAGTGCTACTCATATGGGTGGCACAATCAGTGCTGCACACCCACTAGTAGCATTTGAATTACCAGCCCTGGCTCACTCAGTGCGCTTTACTATGGACCTACTGGTAAAACAAATATGAAAATCATGGATAACCAATCACAAATACAATTTAACCAGGGAGCACTTGCACTTTGGCACTGATCAGCAGTGGCAAAGTGCCCTAAGCATCTAAATACAGGAGGTAGAGACAATAAGTCAGGGGAAACCACACCAAGGATGCCAGGACTAACACGTGTCCCCTCCAGCTGAAAAGTGGGGAAAACTACCCACTCTCTTGAGAGTTCTCATCACTAAGGCAGAAAAACTTGGGCAGACCATCAGCATCGGCGTGTTCTGTAACAGAGTTGTGTTCCACCGTAAAGTCCATTCCTTGTAGGGAGATGGACCACCTCAACAGTTTTGAGTTCTCACCCCTCATCTGCATTAACCATCTGAGGGGCCTGTGGTCTGTCTGAACCCGGAAGTGAGTCCCAAACAAGTAGGGCCTAAGCTTCTTCAGCGCCCAGGCCTCAGAAAACAATTTCTCTTTCAATTGCACTCCACCTCTGTTCCCTGGGAAGTAGCCTCCTACTAATGAAATCTACGGGTTGGTCCAAGCCCTCGTCGTTCAATTATGAGAGTACTGGGGGAGGAGCCAAGATGGCGATCGGAACGGTCGCATAACCGCCTCGCTCCGTGATCTCTTCCTCCCCGCCACCTATCCTGTATTTTATCCTGCTCGGGGTGTTCCGAATTTGGTCACTGAGGAAGAGCCGTCACTTACCTTCCTTTTCCGGGGCTCTGGCGTGCAGTGATTCCGGCGTTCTGCCCTGGTCACATTGTTGGCCTTCCCGGCCCTGACGCCGGGGCCTGGAGTGCTGTGCCTGCCCGGAGATGATCGGAGTGCCGGCGGTACGGAACCGGTGGCGAGACCCGATGGTGGGAGCCTGAGAACCGCGGGCCGGGACCCCCGGGGCAGACCCGCCCCCGCTGGTGGGCCACCCCGCATGTCCGTTCGCCTACCGGCCCGAAGAAGAGAAGCCGCACTGTCCGGCACCCCTCGAGTGAGAAACCCACTCCTGTTGTTAGTCCCGCCCGGGATCCGGTGCTGGGCTCCCCCCGAGTGCTGTGGGGAGCACGCCCGTTCTTCTGGTGACTCTCCTTTCTCCGCCGAGCGCCATCCGCCGCGGTTTGGCGGTGAGCCCTGGGGCCGCCGGTGCTCCTGATGGACTTGGAAGAACTTGCGGCGATGGCGGAGGGTGCTGTACTTAAGATGGCGGATGGCCCCTCGGGGTGTCTTTCTCCTGGAGACAGGGAGGTTGCCGCATTTGCTTTCTCCAGCCCTCGTTTGGTTTGGGCGGCCCCTACTCGGAGTGCTATCTGGTTTGCCCTGTCTGCTCTGCGGATCGACCTGTCCTTGAAATGTCGAGCCTTGGAGTTGCGGATAGCTGCCATGGTGGCTCCGCCATTTTGTGACGAAGTGTCGTCTCCCCGAATTGTACTGCCTGAAACTTCGCCGGCGGCTGTGCTGGGATCTCCGGCTGGGTGCTCGATTCTATGGGATCTAGCGGACCCGGTGCCGATGCTGCAGTGCTTTCTACATCCTGTTTTCTTTACTTCGTGCTGGACGGCCCAGATACTGTGCTTGACCACGTGGATCTTTGAGGAACTTTTGCATTCTGACTGTTGCCGAGTTCTCCTGGTTGCTTCTAGTTTGCCGGGACGTTGTTTTGCGGAGATCCCACCGGCTTTTCCTGACTGGTATGGACCCACTGTGTTCTGCTGTTTTTTGGCTGTGGCGGGGTTGGGAAGCTCGACTCTTCATAAAAGTGGACAGGGGTGATCGTGCCTGGATGACTGTGGGACCCTTTTTAAATGGCATCTCCGGGCCTCGTTATTCTGGATGGTTCCTGTTTACATCCTGGTGTAGGCTTTTCTTGACTCTCCTTTTCGACCTCGATTAGTGAATTATTGTTGCGGGGGGGTAGTGTTTTATGTCTCGATCGCTGGCTCCTCTCCTCTCTCTTTCTTCCCTTTTCCTCTCCTTCTTTTTCTTATTCCCCTCTCTTTCTTTGTTATAATTCCCTTTCTCTTTTTCTATATTTCGGGTGACTCTGGGCGACAGGCACGCTGTTTAGTGGGGTAGGCCGTAGCCATTACAGTGATGTAGGGTGGGGGGGTGTTTGTTATTTTAGTTTGTTTTATTCTATGGTCCCTTTTTTGCCTTTTCCAGGGGGTGGGCTATGTCCCTTGGTGTTTACTCCTCTGTTTCGCTAGCGTCTGCACTTTCTCCTTTTTCGGGGCGGGTGGGCTGTACGTGTGGCGTCCGCTTTATTTGTTTGCTGGTATTCTTCCTCTATTCTGCACCTGGTATGGGCGTGTGAGGTCTTTGGGCTTTGCCCTACTGTGGTCGTCTGCTTGCGTGGGGGGCTATTTCCCTCCCGCCCCCCCCCCCTTCTTTTCTGTATATGTTGCATGACGCGCGGGTAGATATGGTTGCTGCCTCCTTTATATAATGTAAAATGAAACCTCTTTTATCCTGGCGCTGGCGATGTAACGACTTTATTTGCATCCATCCTGTATTTACCCTATCGTATACATTGCTTTGTTATTTTGACTCTCCTGACTTTGCGGCCGGCCCCTGTGGTTGTAGGCCAGCGCTTGTACTTCTACGTGTCTTTCAATAAAGGTTTTTAAAAAAAAAATAAAAAAAAAAAAAATTATGAGAGTACTGCTCCCACTCCATGCTCTGAAGCATCTCTCTGCACCACAAACTCTTTGGATAAATCAGGCACCTTGAGCACGGGTGCCGTGCACATGGCAGCTTTCAGGGCATCATATGCGGTCTGGCAATCACAATTACAATTTAACCAGGGAGCACTTGCACTTTGACACTGATCAGCAGTGGCAAAGTGCCCAAAGCATCTAATAAAGCAAAAGCAAAATCCAGCACAGTGTCAAAAATACAGGAGGTAGAGGTAAAAAGTCAGGGGAAACTACGCCAAGGTTGCCAGGTCTAACAGTGAGTAACTTCGATTGTGCGATAGAAGGTATAATTTTATGATGTAGTGCAGTGGCGGGAATGTTAATCCACATTTCCTATTTGGGAGCTTCCCAATCAACCTTACTAAAATATTTGTAATACTTGGCAGGGAAAGGGGAGCATGGTTTGATTGTGTGAGAAATTAAAAATGTGCGCTTTTTAGAAGCAGTATAGATTGGCCAGATGATCAGAAATCTTTTTTTTTTTAAAGATTCTTTTTATTGATAATAAGTTCAAAACAAATCCAAGCATTACTTGCAACAACATCATTACAAATAATCGTGTGTTGTATTACTCTCTAGCTATTGGTTCTGCTAACTTTGTATAACCCGCTAATACCCCTGTTAGTCTATGTCCGAATCAGGATGTTGTGTTGTTTGTGGGGGCTCACAAATGTTCCCTCTATATACGTTCCTTTTACCCCAAAATTGTGACCATTTCTTGGGACTACCTCGTGACTCATATACAGTTTTCTCCATTACCATGCACCAGTCTATGTCTTTCTTCCTGGTGCCCAGTGTTGGTGTACCTCAAGCTTTACACAATTGTGGCGATTTACGCTTGGCCACTATCATCCCAAGCATCGGCCAGGTTTTCTCTGCCCTGTTCAAGTCGGTGGAATCCCACACATTTAAGAGACAACGTTTTGTCTTGGGCTCTACTCGGTTTCCCACCACCCTGGATCACCACAGTATTGTTGGATGTGAGCACATTACCAGATGGTATGAATAAAAGTGCCTTTCCGGCCACATCCTCTACTACACCCGGGGTCATCTCTGTAACCCACCTTAACCACGGTGGTACTTGACAACTAAACTCTATGTAATATTTTGAGCTGCACTAGCCTCAACCAAGATGAAATTGCTATCTCTTTGGGAGATGCAAGGGCGTCCTGCCAGTCGTCATCTTCCATTTCTGCCATGTCTTTTTCCCACGACTATGGAGCTGTAAGAGGGGATCCGGCAAATTATTGATTAATTTTCAATATGTAAATGAGATTGCCCTTTTGGGCATGTAGTCGTCTAGAATTCTGTCTTCAAGTGGGGAGGACTCAGGGAGCGACTGGCCTTTTGGAATGGCCGATTGTAATGCATGTTTGACCTGGAAGTAACAAAATGTTTCCATCTCGGCCATTGCGTACTCTTTTTGTAACTGTGCAAACAGGACCACACCACTTTTTTTCCATAAATCACCCACTCTTGAGATCCGAATCAAATTCCAGCCCTCGAAGCCCGTAGAGTTTCTCAGCATACCTAATTTTTCAGTGTACCACAGGGATGTAGTCTGTGTTATCTTGTAGAAGCTGAACTATAAATAATAAGGACAGCAGCACAACTGTTAACAAGATTTATTGGGGAACAAAAAATAATGCAAAAGTACGTGCAGCACGGAGGCAGACAAGATAGATACTGAATGCCCAAAGATGTGACATTGGTGACAGCTTTTATAGGCCAAAACCACAAAGGATGCGGCATCATCACATACGTAGCACAAATTAAGCCCTAGCCACTTCACCAATTAGCAAGGGTCTAAACAGTTGTATACCATGTAAGGTCCGAACCATACTGTTGCAGACCACGTGACCCAAGTGGGCAGCTTCTGGGACTTTCCACTGTAATGTAAGATGTAAGTCTGGTGCTTTTCCAGTTAATAATTGCAACATAATAGAAAGGACCAGACATATTGCAAAATGTGCTATGCTGAAATGTCGGTGTCTACGTGAGCATCTTCCCTGTCCCGTATTATTCTTGATCAAACCTTGTGTTACAAAAGCTGTGTCTCTGAAGCAAATGGAAAAGTACAAGCATTTTGTGCACTGCTTTTTATGTCAACTTAGCAGGGCCTAAAAGCTTACAGCATTTGGTATCATACAAGAAAGATGGCTTGAACAATCTTCCCCGCCCATCCAATACTGGTATTCACTGTATGCCATATTTGTACAGTATGCTTGGTCGGGCCTGTTAGAGGTGTTGTAGCGTGTTAGCGTAGAGCGCCCTGGGATAACTCCCATTCAAGAGAAGCCACCTCTCCATTTTGTAACCTGGGTTGTCAATGGGTCTATATATGCATTGATTAATTGGCGCCAACTGTGCCGCACAGTAGTATCTTCGTATGTCAGGAAGTCCTAGGCCTCCACCAAACCATCCCTGTGTATGTTTTTGGGTCGCTATCCGTGGCGGTTTCCCTTCTCACAACAGTTCCCTCTGTGCACACTTGATACTCTTGAAATAGTCTGGGTTAACTGGGGCTGGTGAGTTTTACAAAATGTATAGGAATCATGGCAATGCCATCATTATAAATAACATGGCATGCCCCATGTGTCACAGTAGGAGGGACCTCCAGTGCTAGACAACGCTCCTGAGTCTCAGCAGAGGGGGAAAGAGGTTACATTCATGGTAATGCACAGGCTCCTTGGTGACATAGATATCCAGGTATTTGAACCCTTCTTTTGCTTCCGGTATTAGGTACCCTTAAGGCAGTTTGGGGAATTTGCCCCGCAACACATAGCTGCCCGATTTGGACCATTTTATGTTGTATCCGGAGTATTTGCCTAAGTTTGCGAAAATGTGAAGTGCTCTATTTATGGAGGTGCTCGGTGATGCCAGATATAGCAATATATTGTCCGCATACAAGGAGATACGGTACTCCCAGTCTGCAGCCCATCGTAATCCCCTCAAGGCTGGATCGTTCCTTATCCAATCTGTCAGGGTCCCAGCATCAGTGCAAAGATTAGTGGGGAGAAGGGGCAACCCAGCCTGGTTCCTCTCTCAAGGGCAAACACTCTTGACTGTCTATTATTAACCACCACTTGAACCAACAGCTCCCAGTATAGGAGCCTCACCCAACTGATAAAATTGGGGCCGAAACCCATGCTCTTAAGAACTGCGAACATGTAAGTCCATTCTATTGTGTCAAATGCCATGATGGTGTCCAGCGATACCACCACTGCATCTTCCCTCAATGTCTCTAATCTGCTCATAACTCTGTGTAGTCACCAGAGATTAAGTGAAGTATTTTGTGACGGCATAAAGCCAGACTGGTCTGGGTGCACTAGTTTGGTAATCACTTCGAGGAGACGAGTTGCCAGTATTTTGGCCAATATCTTTACCTCCCTGTTGAACAAAGAAATCGGTCTATAAGAGGAGCTTTCGTTTTTGGGCTTACCACTTTTGTGAATGAGTACAATTGTGGCTAATCTCTGGTCAGCTGGAAGCGTCCCCCGTTCTCGACTCTCCGCAAACATCTTAGTGAGATGTGGTGCTATTTGGCTAGGTGCTAGCTTATACAGTTCTATGGGTAAACCATTGGGGCCGATCGCCTTTCCAGACTGTAGGTCCTGGATAGCCCTCTCTACCTCAAGGTGTGAGAGCTCGTTCTCAAGCCGGGTGGAATCATCCTTTGATAGGGCAGGAAGTGTCATGTCCGACAACATGGCTTCTACCACAACGGATGTAGAGGTGGTGTGATATTTATATATGCTCTGGAAGTGGTCGACGAACTTATTTGCAACATCTTGTGGATCCGTTAAGCACAATTTTGTCGTGGGCCGTAGCTCAACTACTAATCCACTGGCATGTTCTCTTCTTTCTAGCCACGCCAAAAGTTTCCCTCCTTTGTCCCTGACTTCCTATAGCCTGCTTTGTGTGGCCCTGTACTGTGCCCAAGCTGCATACGAAGTTAGGTATTTATATTCTTTAATCTTTTATAACCAGCATATGCTGGGCATCTGACTCTGCAGATTCCCATGTCCTCCCTTCTAGGTGTAAAATTTCCCATTCCAATTTAGCTAGTTGTGCGGATTTCTCTTTTTGAGTCCTTACTATCTGGGAGACTGTATGACCCCTGATCACCGTTTTGAAGGCTTCCCATAGCGACTGTGCCGATGCAACCGATCCTTCATTTTCCATGAAGTACAGACCTATTTCTTTTGTCACTTCTTTCTTGAATTTATTGGTGCTATTCTGCCAGCCTGTCGCTCTCCCATCTCTACCTTGCCCCACAAGGGGTAGTGGTCAGATATACCCTTTGCCAAGTGTCACACCTCTCTAATGTGATCCATCTGGTCCACATGTGCTGTTATATAATCTAGTCTGGACAGGCATCTATGAGCCCCTGAGTGATATTTAAATTGGGTATCTGTGGGGTGTAGAGTGCGCCACACATCAACCAGCCCCATAGCATCTATAAAGTCGCACAGTTTTGTTCATGAAGGTGAAACCTCCTTTGGAGGATGTCTATCCTTCTGTCCCGAAATTAGTGAGATGAAATCTCCTCCCAATACTAGTATTCCTTCGGGGAGTGTAAGCAAGAGGTCCACCAAGTCTTTAAACACTCTTGGGGGTATCTACCCAGTTTGTCTGTGCATGTGCGTTCAATCATTATTGTGAATTTCTGCCTAATCATTATGCCTACCCCTGTGGACCCGGTGGTGAATGCAGAATGCACCACTGGTTTCTAAACCCATCTGGTCAGGGCCTGCATGCATTGCCTATCAAATTCGTCTCCTGCAGGAGGATCACATCCGGTAAATGTCTCTTGATATACTGGAGCACTATTCCCCTTTTAATCTTGTCCCCCAGATCATTTACGTTCCAAGACAGTAGTTTAATGCTACCCTTTGCCATTATTACCTACATTCCTGGGTGCGTTGGGGGGCCCCACAATGGTTGGGTTTATTCGTGCATGTGTGGTTGATGTTCGGAGATAGTTTGTCCACATCAATCCGAACATATTCTGAGAATATTGCTTAATACCCTTTTCCACAATAACCTAGTGTCATCTAAACTACAACTAAAAAATAACTTTAACCCCAAACCCCCCTCCCTGCTTTGATGCAATGTGGACTAAAAACTGTCCCTATCCCAAACTATGCAGAGTGCCTGTCGCCCCATAGAAAAACTTTAACTAGGTAAGTGGGGGGTGCCTTCTATATCTTATCCCTGCCGCAATTACATTGGAAATGGAAGGAAAAGAAATACAGTTGCGACAGCGACAAATCTGGAAGTAACTCAGCCAATATTCATCCAGGATGGAGATGCAAAATGTCAGTGGTCTGCTTACTCTGTCAACAGCAATCAATGTTTGAAGCCCACCCACCGGCTACTCCGTGATTAGTAAGTCAATTGGAGAGTTCAGCTATTCCGCTTCATTCCTTTCTTGCTGTCGCCGTAGGTATTTCTCTGTCTATGTTAACCTCTTTGGGGACAGGTCTTTCCTCTTGATGGAGCGGTAATTTCTTCTGGTAATTTCTCGATGTAAAACCTCATGCTACCTCTAATTTACCGCTCAAAAGGTGTTGGGCCCTTCACACCATGTATTACCTTCAGGAGACTTAAATAAACCTGAACAGTCAAAAATGCAATTTATTATTCAAGCCAATAAAGAGAGTTGTTGAGAATTTTAAAGGGTTTTATTTTCTAGTCAAAAGTTAATTTTTCTCTGACCCTTTATTCATTAGTAAAATATCAATCAGGTTACATAATTTGGAAAACAGGAAAAATATCAATAATACAGAACACATTACAGTCTGCGTATAAGCATTACATGTAGGAACGAAAATGTGGCGCAAAATATCAGTCAAAATTCTTAAAGAGTTTTTAAGAAAAATAGTCTTGCAAAGCTAATCAATAATTAAATAGTTAACAAAAATCTCCCATTAAGAGAAATAAATGCATAAGTCAAATAAATCTTTTCAGACCTAATTAATTAGTCAAAGCATAAACTTAAAGTTTAGCATCTAAATCTAAAGAGCCTTTCTATCTGTTGCTGCTCCGTGCATCTCTGTGTCTAAAAAGCAAAAAGGAGGGAGACAGCCCGCCCTTCACCAGACCTCAAAGGAATGTGGCCTGCCGTGCCAAGATATGACGTGGAAGCAAGAAACCTCCCCCTGAATCTCCTCGGATGCACCTCCCCTTCAGCAATCTCCCGGGACGTTTCGCGTACCTAACCCATAGAAGCCAGCTGAGCTGAGAAAGCCAGCCCCCATCCAGAGAGGACATTATTTTATACCCTAATTATTGGCAGACTACACAAAGATGTAGCATCTTTCAGGAAAACCTGTACGTGATTGGTCAGTCATGATGGCATGAGTTCTCAATACCCTGACTCATTCTAAAATCCTGACTTTACCAGTTTTAACAAAAGAAGCATACATGAATAACTACATTTATAAACATTTGCAACATTTACTAAGAAAAATGTTTCATTCTAATTCTCTTCCTTCCACAGCGCAGTCAGATGGACACTTTTAACTAACACTGGTACATTGGCAGAATCACAAGAATGTACAGTTGAAGATGTCCTTCACTTCTTGTCATGAGGAAAGCTGCCACAGTCTGCGCATGCTCCCTTCTCATTAAATTGCAAGCCATAGCCTTTATGGATTCACAGGCAGCCATGTTTTGTGTAGGCCCCAAAAATAAAACAAACACAAAGATAATATTAATTTCATGTAAATCAGCCCATTATGTTTCCCTCCCTCATACTAATACCCCTTATAAATGTTTACCTAGCCAAGCTATTAGTATAAAGCTGCTTTTTAGGTTTCGACTTGGCGAGGGGCAAAGCCCCTCCCAGATCGAAATCTTTTGTTTTCAGTAGTGAGGTTCGGACCGCCTCTGTTTCCAATTGGCTAGCTCCATAAATGGAGGCTAGCCATTGGGAGACAGAGGCTGTCAATCGCGCTTTCTCACGAAAACGCGATTCGGGGGCGTTTCTGGTGCTTTTTTTAAGCCCCGCCCCTTTGTCCCGGGCCGCGCTGCGATTGGCTGCCGGCCCGGGACACCCCCGTGACGTCATTCCCGGGCCGCGCTGTGATTGGCTGCCGGCCTGGGACACCCCCGTGACGTCAGCCAATCACAGCGCGGCCCGGGACCTGACTTGTTTTCTTTATGAACTTTTTATGAACAAATTTTCGAATAATATGCACAAAAAAATTCTGCATGGGGGCTTCAACCCGCTTTGTTGCTCGCACCCAGAGCCAGAGTCACTGAAACCGAGGGCCGGACGCTATTTAGCTTCCGCTGCCCTCTCCCCCACATTCCACGTACAATTGTCAAACGGCTAGTTTAGCCAATCGTAAGCATAGATAAGCTTTCTGTGGCCTCACATCCAATTAAAAACTGATAGTTCTGTATTTAGCCAATCATACGCAACTAGTTTCAGCAACCATTCCCCGATCCCCTGGCTTTACTCACCGCTAACATAACTGGTTCCCCCGCCGCGATTGGCTGTGGGCCTTGGGTGCAGCAGCTGTGGCCAGGCTCGCCGTGGTTACCGTAATTACGGGAGGAGAGCCGCCCGTTCAAGCATCAGTAACGGATAGCGGCTTCCAGTCCCAAATGACGGGCCGTGCGGGGCAGCGGTGGACCGATGATCACCGGGGAGGGCGGGAAGGGGGCCCCGACATCCGCATCACACCCCCCACAGATCCTCTCGCTGTGTAGCCGCCCGGGTATCCTTCCCGGCCTGCCGACTGGATTATTCCTGCCTCCCCTTCCCTCCCCAGCCCCCCCGCCTCGTTCATTTCCGAAGGGGGCAGCGGGGGCTGCGTGTACCGACACCCAGGGTGCCACCGGCAGCAGTGCATCAGAGGTTCCCCAACATTTCACCTACATAATTCTCAGTAATAGTGGGGAGCGGGAAAGCGCCCCGAAATACACATTATTATTTTTCTGCTCGAGGCAGTCTTCTCCGTGGACATTTTAGCGCCATCCTCGGTGGTAAGTGCTCATTCTTGTAACTGCAATAATTGTATTGTTTTTTTATTATTTGGGATGCTTTGATTTATAAATGGTCGGCTGGGGCCCCGAACACGGTATTTTTTTTCTTTTATTTTACACATGAAGTGTCTCTATATTTCGCGATATGCGTGCGTTTGATATATGCATCAGACGCCTGTTGTAACACGTTAATTTCAAGGCTGTGTGTACAGGAGGCATCTGCTGCGGTGTAGATCCTGAGCAGCGCCCAAGTGGCAGCTATACACCTCTATGCAAAGCTCGCCAATATGTAAAGCTAACCGGAGAGGAATATATATATATATATATATATATATATATATATATATATATATATATATATATATATATATATATATAGTGGTAGACTAGGTAGCATCACATCATAATCTATATTACAATGGTGTGTCTGTTGTAGAGCATTTGATGTTCTGTTGTGTAATATATAGCTTGCAGATCGTACACAACGTGTTGGTACTCGATATAGAGTCGTATAATTCACGCACCATTAGCTGTTGTAATATTGGACTTATGCCCTAACTTGGCAGGATGATTTTTTATACCTGGGGGCGCATAGAGGCTACGTTGCGTAATACAGAGCATGCCAGACACAGAATAACATATTGGGGCCAGCTAGACCCATGTAATGTATGCAGCAGATAGTAGTGTAATAAGACACTTTTATTGTATGGATAAGTTACAGGGATAAGTTACATTGCCAATAGCTCTAACTTTTCCAAAGGCGAAACCGTTGCATTGTAAATGCTTGTTCTAATTTGTGTACAACATGCAAAAATGTGCAATGTGCAAAATAGCATCTTCATGCTTTAGTGTAAATTTTAAAAGCACACACAAATAATATAGTGCACACAGCAACATGCATTAGTGTTTTAGATAGCTTTTCATGCAAAAAGCATTTAGTCCCCTGTGTAGTGTTTGGTGCATTATTAATTCACACACATTATAAAAAGAGGTGTTATTAACTGAAAAGGTTTATCAAAATATGCAACAAGTCAAAGTCTTTCAAGACAGAAATAGTGAATTTTATTATATGGGATGAGCTGGGAAAGAGAGAAACATATTCTATTAATCTTCAAAGCTAAAAAGGCCACTTTTCTCTACATTGCAAAAACACATGTTAATTCAGCAAAAGCATTTCAGACTGAATAGGCCTCACTTTCATGCTTTTCATGTGCCATGTTTTTAACTTGCACCAAAATGTGCGTGGCAATTTAAATGCAGTCTGTCTGTAGCACAAAAATAAAACAATGCCTGACTGCAGAGGAAATCTGCTCCATCACTCTGTCCGGCTCCGTTCGCCCCGACCAATTTCCATCCATCGATCCATTCTTGTGAATGCTCCGGAGTGTCAAAAAAACAGGATTTACCCTCTGCCTCCACTCGTAATCTCTCCGGGAACAACATGGAGTATCTGAGGCCCTTTTCTCTGAGTTTAAGTTGGATGTCTATAAAAGAGCGACGTTACTTTTTTACATTCACGGTGAAGTCAGGGAAGAATGTCACCAAATTATTCTCTATTCTGAGCGACTCTGCAGTACGGGCAGTTTGCAGGACCACATCCCGAACCCAAAAATTAAAAAGTTGAGCCAATATTGGTCATGGGGGAGCCCCGGGCTTTGGCCTGCCCCCAGGGACATGATGGGCTCTTTCAGCAGAAAATAAATTTGAGAGATGTTTGGGTTGTAGGCGCTTGGTTGTCAGGTTCTACAAAGAGGTCGGGCATGGTCCCCTCTGCCAGCTCCGGCACCCAAAGTATTCGAATATTGTTTCCACGTAACCTTCCTTCGTAGTCGTCTATAAGTCAGCCCTTGTAAGCATCGGTCGTTATGGAGGCCATCCTGCTCTTACACCGGTGATGGCATCCATGTTGTCTTTAAGGGAGGGGTCCTCTGCTCCCAGTCTAGGTGTGTTCCTCAGCTCGGCCTTTTCTGCACCCTCCATTTCTGCAGCTTTTGAGGAGACATATTTATCCATTTTGGCTTGGTGCATGGTCCTTGCCCCTCTGTTCCCGGATATTACTTGATCTTACCATCAGTGTGGGGGATGGGATCTTCAGCGAAACCCCACCACAAAGTTGTTTCTCTACCCCAGAGGGTTCTACCCGCCGCCTAGCCGTAGTGTACTGATCTGCGCACCACGCAACCTGTCGGGGTTCGCCCCCAGAGACATGTCAAATTTGTAGGCCTGTTGAGATAGCCTCTCTTCACGAGTAGCTCCTATTTTTAGGCTTCTGAATGTTACGCACTGTTTAAGCATCGATAGTGAGGAGATGCAGCTATCAGTCCGGGGGGCCACTACCCCAGGTTCACGATCTCCTCTATCCGGCCGTCAATCAGTGCCTCAAACATAATGCACTCTGTAAGGAGCGCTCCCACAAGTTGTTTTTGCGGGTTCCTGCACTGTTTTATTTCATCTGGGGCCAATTTTGGCCACTCTTCGAGGCGCTGCTGAACAGTTCATCAGTCCCCTGATGCTGGCTGGAGTGGAGGGGTGCCAGTCCTTCACCAGAAACACTCACAAATATTCTGGTGTGAGCTGCACCCCATCACACCTTTGCGTGCTAATAGGTACAATCTGCAGTTTGTAGCAATCAGGGGCAACAGCAGAGGTGGTTTTGGTGCCAGAGTATTGGGCGCTATGCCGCCAGGTCGTTTCTGCCAGCAAACAGTCACAGAGCTTCTGTTGAGACCCGGCCTAGGAGGAGGTATTGTTGCATTGAATAGCACTGACTATGTGCAACAAATTGGAAAAATGTTGAGTATTCCGGCACACTACCAGCGAGTTAGTAGTTACCCAGGAAAGAGAATCAAGAACGAAATACAGATCTTCACGACCAGTGCCTTAGATAGAGGAAGTATATGCCAACAAGAATTTGAATATCTGAATCAGGCATATACAAGTGTGCCGGTCCTTTATGGTTTGCCTAAAATGCACAAGAATAGCCTCCAGCCACCATATAGACCAATAGTTTCTACGATTGGGTCTATCACTGAGCCACTATCTAAGTATGTGGATAAATTCTTGAGACCCTTAGTTTATACACTTCCGGCATAGATCATGGATACTTGTCATCTTTTTAGCCTTTTAGAAGGTACTGCATTTAATGAACATACTGACATCCTCGTCTCTATGGACACAAAGGCGCTATATACGAATGTTCCGCAACGTGGAGCATTAGAGGCGGTCAAAAAGGCATTAGAAATCGGTGGCAATCACACGGATAATTTGTTTATTTTGGAATGCCTGAGTACTGTACTACAGGAAAACTATTTCGAGTTTAATAAGACCATCTTCAGGCAAATCCACGGCGTCAGCATGGGTGCAGTTTGCGCGCCGAATGTGGCTAATATCTATATGGGTAACTTCGAAGACCAATTTATTTTTAATGAGATTGCGCCCTTTTTTGAGAATGTTACCCATTGGCATCGATTTATCGATGACATTTTCTTTATTTGGAGGGGACCAGAGGAACAACTGACAGAATTTTCTCTCTGGCTTAATCTTTGTGACCCAAATCTTAAATTTACCATCAACTTAAGTAGAAATCGTATTGAATTCTTGGATATTTGGATCCAGGTTGTGGGAGGTGAGATTAAAGTATCACTATACACAAAACCAACTGCGCGTAACACCCTTTTACAGTATCAAAGTTTCCATCCTAGGAGCCAAAAAGATGACATCCCGTTTATCCAATTTTTAAGGCTTAGACGTAACTGTACTAGCATGAGTAATTTTGAACTACATGCGGAACAACTAAAGACTAAATTCACGACAAGAGGATATCCCCCGAGACTCATTAAGGAGTCATACAAAAGGGCAAGCAAAGTACTATAACAGGGACGCCCTCCTGGAAATGAAAAATGATACGAGTGAATCTAAGTTGGTATGTGTTACTCGCCACTCGAATATGAATAATCAGTTGCGACAGATTATCTGTTCACAATGGCATATCCTGAATGCTAACACACAGGATACCCCGATACCTAAACCAATGTTTGCCTTTCGTTGGAACAAAAATCTACGTAACCACCTTGTACATTCTAAGTTTGAAAATAGAGGTGGATTGGTATAGAAGTCGATCACCGGTAAGAAACCGGTTGTAGGAACGCACAAATGTGCCAATTGTCATGCCTGCAGTTCAGCTATGGTCCCTGATGAACTTATATGGGGCAAAAGAAAATTCAAATTTCACGAAATGACCAACTGTAGGTCAGCGAATGTGGTCTACCTGATTTTATGCCCGTGAGCCAAGGGCTATGTGGGTGAGACAAGTCGTGAGTTCAGAGTGAGACTTTCAGAACATAAATCCGCTGTAAGAAACAACAAGAGAGGGGCTCCCCTTGTAGCTCACTGGCAGGAAATGAGGCACGAACTGACTGACCTGAAATGGATCATACTAGAAAAGGTGCATAACCCAAAGGACAATAATATCAATGGCCTGAGAGGCAAACGTGAGGTATATTGGATCTATACTCTTGAAACAGCTACCAAAGGATTGAATGAATCTATACCTTGGCACAATGCCTTACCATAAATCCATGTTTGCAGTACCTAGCACTCCAGACTAGTTCTACTTTCTGTCTGGCAGAGTTTCTCTGAGATTTATTAGGTCCCTATATAATTGTACTGGATTTCTCTCTCCCCTCGGGTAGTAACTTCCACGGGTACTAGATGTCTCAGGTAATGTCCTATTTCGACCTGTTGTGCCTTACTATAAATCGATGTTTGCAGTACCTAGCACTCCAGACCAGTTCTATTTTCTGTTTGGCAGAGTTTCTCTGAGATTTTTTAGGTCCCTATATAATTGTACTGGAATTCTCTCTCCCCTCGGGTAGTACCTGTCACGGGTACCAGATGTCTCAGTTAATGTCTAATTTAGACCCATTGTGTGAGCTGGACGATATAGGATATCGTAGCTTTACCCATTACTGGAATTATGCGATCGGTATATTATTATATATTTGGCCAACTTTTGTCATGTAACGTCGCCTTGTTCGCTTTCTCTATTTATCACTAAGACCTTCTATAGTAAGCCTGACCATTCCAATATGGCAGTGGGTTATACTTTACTGGACTCAGGTGGTCCGCTCTCTATGTTGTCTTCTCTCACCCGTACCCCAGGTGATAATGGTTGCCTGTAGCGCGGGAATAGGAGTATATATACAGGGTCGGTTCTCCTATGGGGATACCTTTGACCCTTTGTATCGTTGGAGGATTCCCCCGTGTGCGTTACGGCGTAATATAATTCCAGGTAAGGAGGACGCGATACTTGACTTGTGAGCAGGAGCTGCCTCCGGCTAGCGGGCTCTATTCTTGGGGTCTCTAGTTCTCCTCATAGAGAATTGCCCTCAGTCTCTATGTGACTTTTTGAAATTACGGAAGTTAAGATATTAATCGCCTTCCTCTTTGCGGCTCCCATTTTTAGTACGAGCAGACAACGAGAGGAAGCCTCGGCGTTTCTTTCAGCGCGTACCCATGGCTGTGAGTTTCTAGATCCGACCCTCGTAATTTTGGCATGGGAGGTGAAGTCGGACTTTAAGAAAGGTATGTGTTTATGTACATGCAGTTTAGTTCGTATTCTCCTCATATAGCGGATAATATTTTTTTTCCCCCTGTGGAACATGTATATTCTTGACTCCCACAATGTAAGTCTACTCGGGGAGGATAGATCATGACCCCTTCTAGTCATATATTAATAGCTGATGGGTTCGATGTCTTTGTGCCCGGTCAATCACATTAGAGCGGACCTGGTGTATCTGTATAGAAATAAGGGACTGAGAATGTGTGCCCACTCTGCACCCCAGCTGACTAAAGCATGTCATACCTATAGTTATAGGATTAGTGAGACTTTCTCTGCTAAAACTCTACTTTTTTAGGCCCAGAGTTTACTTAGGTCCCCGTGTTATTACATAATTTTATTTTGTTTACTTCCAAATAGGATATGCTCTACACATGAAATATGACCTAGGTGGATCTTATGTTTATGTGCCCTACACCGAGGAACACCTCTCGAAGGCCATTGGAACATGGGAATAAAATCTATAAATCGGAGGTATTGTCCTTTAAAATTAGATATCTACAATAAGTCCTCTGCATGTATTCATCCATATACCAGAACTATTTTCACCATTTCTGGACGAGTGAAGGGCAGTTAGGACACTTCTCTTATGATCTCCGCATGACTTTTGGGTAAAGTGAACTGGGACTCTTCCTGTTTTCTGGTGATACACTTTAGCATGTTGGTATGGTAGTTTTATTGGCTTCCAACATTTACATCCACGTTTTTACCTTAATCTTGAGTTGGACTTATTCTTTGGCATCTTATCATCCTATCCTCTTTGGGATCTACTTTTTTCCTTTTTTCTGATCTTGGTGATGGTTTGTTCAACCAGCTTGCAGCTAAAGAAATTAGTGTAGTACATATATTCTCTAAATATTGAATTGTATTTTTGTGTTTCATTGTCCCACACAGATGACATTACGAATTTGGATGTCTCTACATTTCTAAGCCCCACTGTGCAAGAATTGTATTTCATATATTACAGAAGAAAAACTAAGAAATTGCCTACATTCTGAAGAACTTATATTAAAATTGAATTCCTTTGCGCCCTGACGAAGGATCTGTGGACATCTGGTCCTCTTCCGAAACGCGCGTCAGCGCTTTCTTTTCCATGTGTATATATTGTATATAATAGTGTATATTTGTTTTAAGGTCGCTTCTTGATGAATCATTTTGTGTATGAGAGTTGGGTGATGTTTGAAAGTTTGAGTGGAAGTACAAATCTGTGGATATACGATTTGATGTATGTATGTTTTTCTTGTGTGTCTTTGAATATTCTTTCTTCTGGGGCTATGTATACAAGTCAAATGTATTGAATATGAATTTGTTTTTGTGTTCTATGATTAATGTCATGAAGAAAATATAAATAAATGAAAATATGTTTTTCTAAATAATTTTTTGAATTGGGACAATGATGATTTATGCTATTGATAATAGTAATTGAATACCGAAGTAGATACCGGTGAGAGGTCCGTTATTGTTGTTCTTTTTGTCTTTTCCCTGCTTTCCTCTCCCGGTAAATTATATCAACTCAGGGACCCTCTTGTGTTGTTGAAAGAGACCCGGCCTGGCTCCATCATTGAATGTCGCTACCGTCAAGTGGGGGAGGGGCACCAATCCACCAAGCTCCACTGCGTCAGACGCGGCATGGCTCCACTGCTCCTCCACTTGTCTCTATCACGCATGCAAGACCGCGAGGAGAAGTGTGGCTCACTGGTTAGAAGCGGCAGACCCTGAAGCAGAGATCGGCCCGGGACCAGGGTTCAATTCCCGACGCGGCAGGGTCTTGGGTCAATGTCCGCGGACTCGATAATTCTCACTGAGGTGCCTACACTAACCATGGGTCCCACTCTGCAACTCTGGGCAATAGCTTGCTTAATCTCCACAACGGCCCCATCAGCGCCGGGGATGCCTGGTTTCACCTTGGAGGTGCCCAGGAGGGACCATCTCACAGGGAAAGCCAGGACGGGTTCCCCAGCGGTATACAGCGCCAGGACACTCCGAGATGGAGTAACAGTGCGCTTTACAAGTATACTTACAAGACCGCGGTCCGTGGTCAGCTCTTCATTGTTTGTTGGACGCCGGCTTCACGCCGCTGCTTGAGGCAGTCGTTATAGGATCAACGGGACTCCCTAGGCTTCGTGTTGTGCTGGGCTGTTCCTTTCTTCCAAGCATTTGGATTTTTTAGGCAGATATTACTACGTTGGGAGCTAGAAAGTACGGAGCTCTTCTATCACGTGTCAATCTTTGCTGGCGCTTAGCCACTCCCCGATCCGAAATCTTAAGTTCCACAAATGATAATGGTCTTGAACCATGGTATAAATCTCTATCTAGGGAGATACCTTTCTGTCCAAAATACTCATTTATATGCATAATATTGATTACAGTTTGTTTTACACTTCCACAAACAGTGTGGAATCAGATGTAATGGTCTCCATTTTCCTGTCAATTCGGTGAATTAATTGGATGGTATCTTTAAGAATTTCTTGGGAATGTAGGAGGCAATGCGAGGCATTGTAAAAACTGTGATTAAGAGGTAGGGGCACCCAATACCAAACCAGTCGGAAATCATTATTATTTTAAACCATCTTACTTCTTGTGTGCAACAAAGGCAGTTGGGTAATGGAACCAATTGGAAGGATTACAACCACCATTTCTTTAGTGCAACATGTTTTTACTGGGAGATGATTCTGGCCTTTATATGAACCTTAAACAAAAGAGGAGGTGATTTTGTCGACTGAAGAGAAAAATTGTCTCGAGAGGCATACAGGTAACATATCAGAGATAAAGTTAAGTAATGGGGTTAGCATAATTTTTATGGATTCACTTCTGCTTTCACCATGAGATGTGTTTGAGAAACCAAGCATCTAATAGGTCCCAACTTTTGTCTAAGGCTTTCGATTCACTGTATCTTACTGAAAAAAGAATGTTTTTGGAAAACCACAACCCAAGATATTTATTAAATGTGGGTTGCCAAATAGTCCGGAGTCACCTAAGCATGAACAGAGACAGTGCACGTTTAGTGGGAGGATTTCAATTTCATCCCTATTTAGGCAGAAGCCCGAAATTGTCAAAAAATAACAGATCATATGTGCAGTGGTGGCTGAGTCTGCTTTCAAGGAAAAGACCAAAACGTCATCAGCATAACCGCTGTTTTGAGTTGGAATGGTTTAAAGCCAACACCCTCAGTAGCCTTAGAACTGTTAATCAATCGCAGAAGGCGGTCAATTGCTAACAGAAATAATAATGGGGAGAAAGGGTGACCTTGCTTGGTGCCTTGATGAAGAGAGGAAGCTATTGGCTAGGACTCTAGCTACTGGGCAGGTGTATAAGGCCTTGACCATACATCCAAAGCCAGGAACCAACTTGTGATGCAATATTGACTCCAAGTAGGGTCAATTTACCTTGTCAAAGGTTGCTACAGCAGATCTGGAGATATGGGCTCTTTCTAAATGAGACAAAAGGTACATGTATTGTCAATATGCCATCAAATCTGTATAAATCCCTGTTTTAGATTCATGAATCAAGTATGGTATACAAGGTTTGAGACGATTAGGTAGGATTTTCACACAGATTTGAGCTTCCATATTTATTAGGGAGATAGGCCTGAAATTGTTTGTGTCCTAGTGGTCTTTGCCCTCTTTTGGAATTACAATTGTCACTTTGGCAGCAGTACCTAAGACTCTCCCCGTTTGTGCAAAGTGGTGTAGAGTAGCTACAAAGAATGTAAATATTTTCTTTAACATGGGCTTATAAAAGGTAATTGGGAATTTGTCTGGACCTGGAGCTTTCCCACTAGGGGTTGATCTGATGGCTTCAGTAATTTCTTCTCTTGAGGTTGGTTTCTTTAATGTAGCTTTATCTGTATCTTAAATAAAATTGAGAAATTGAGAAATATTATACAACAGTCTTATCAGGGAGAGCCTTTGTCTTGTAGAGTGAAGCATAACAGTCGTTTAAAACATTGGCTATTTCTTTAGTGCTGATTCCAAAGGAGGCATCTCCCCCTGAAACTAGTGAACAGGGATATGTTTTTTTTTAAATTGTAGATAAGCAGCTTGTGACCTGCCTTCTTTGTTAAGGTGTAGTGGTTTTCTTCTTTCTGTGTGTTGATCCAAAAATGTCCCTGGTTGCTGAGGATTTTGTTATATTCATATTTCAAATGTTTGAGTTTTTCTAGGGCACCCAAATTCTTTTAGTTTATCTGTATTGGATTTCAGTTCATTTAATTTCATCATTTCTGGCATCTAGTTTATGTTTGATCTGCTTATTTTTCCTGAAAATTTTGCTGATGGCCATACCTCCAGCATAGCATTTCAGGGTGTCCTATAAGCTCACTGGAGAAGAGACAGAGCCTGTGTTCTCGTTAGGGAATAGCTCTTATATTTTGATAAAGATTGTGCCTCAGTGATATCCTCTCACAATTCAGTATTGTGACACGAAGTGGTGGTTTCACCATGTTTACTTTTAAGAGGGTTAGGGTCACAGCGACATGGTCAGATATAATGATGGGTTCAATCTTTGCATTGGCAACTGCTCAGTTCAGTTCAAAAACTTTATTTGGTTGAGAAGCAGCAATAAACATTCAAATAAGCAATGAAAAGTTTACCAGTTTCATCAATACTTTTTCAGCGGACAAACAAGACTTCATATAAAAGTGGCAAATAATCATTATACATACTATTATTAAAAAAAGAGATACAATGTGACACTTTAAAAACATTAATCGTATTGCAGCACAAATAAAGGAACTTAAATAAAAAAATACATTACATAAGAACATACATAAAAACAGGTCTCATATCCGTATAGCTGCTGTATAAAATGGTGAGCCTGGATACCATGCCTCAGATTTCTGGACTTAATAAAAGAGGTTAAGAACATTTTAGTATAGGAAGGGGCGGTGCTCGCTCGCACAAGGCTCGCTTCTCCCCCGGCTCTGGATTTTGGGAGCTTCTGAGCAGCAGGTTGGTGCTGCTGGTGGGGCTGCCTGGTGCCCTGCTGGGGAACCCATTCTGTATCCTCCAGAGGTCGGGCAACGATTGGGGACAGCGCCCGGTGCCGCAGGATATGAAGGATTGGAAAAAAGGGGGGAAGAGGAGCGGGACAGGACTCAAGGTCCCAGGCTCCCTTGAGGATGCTACCGCCACGATGCCCGCACCACACGCCCGGAGGTGCTTTAAAAACCCAGCAGGGGTCCTGCAGCACAGGAAGTCCTGTAACTTCCGCTTTGCCACCATCGTTGCTGTGCCTGGAGGGGGAAAGAGGAGAGGGATAGGACTCAAGGTCCCAGGCTCCCTTGCGGCTGCTACTGCCGCCGACACCCGCATCACACGCCCAGAGGTGCTATACAACCAAACAGGGCTTCCGCAGCACGAGACGCACTTAGGCGTCAGAGCCAGGAAGAGGCTGGGCTGGGCCCCCGCTCTGATATTTGACCATCAGCATTTGTGTGCATCGTTCAACCTCAAGGTACTTGTACAGCTAATTCCATCTCTGTCATTAACCCCCGTGTTCCATCCCTCTTAGTATACTATGGTCTAGGACATATTGTTTGTCAAGAATCTTGGACAAACAGACTAATTATGAGTAAACGTAAGGGAGTAACAGGTACGTTAAACACCTTCATCGTCAGGTCAGAGTTGTTGCTGACTCATGAAATTGAACTGAGCAAGCGGCGACTCTCCTTAGACTGTTTAACACTCCCAAGAAGCTTGTCCTTAGGTTCTTCCAATCAGGGGGCTCTCCATTAATGCGTTTACCTACCACACCCTGTAATGTGCCTACCACCCTCCTCTTGCCAACCCTAGATACACCCCCCATAGTTGCTTCCAACGGGTTAGGGAGAGCTACCAGAACACGGGTCCCTAAAACAGTGGATGGCACCATGGTGAAGGAAACTCTAGACTGCACTAACACGACATGTGTTAGTGTCTCCTATGGCACTGGTAAATATTTACTGGAAGCCTCCAGCTTGATATTTGTAGCATAAAGTTTTTCAAACAATAGTTTTCAATGCGCTTCTCAATTTTGTAAGTATTTTATTCATACTTTTAATATCAATTCCTTAGTTGGATGTTATTCACAGTCCATTAGGAGTTAAACCAATTCATTTTTCTTATATCCAAAACATTCTTAACTTCCAACGCATTTCGGCTGACTGGCCTTCATCGGGGAAATCTGTGAAACAGATAATGTACTCATCACTATATATACAATGTTCCATGAATCACATATTCAAAATAGCTCATGTTCAATCGACGTATATAAGTCCAAATAAAAAGCGAATTTAAATATAAGTGAACACAAATACATGTAAACATATGTCGGCATTGACCCAGTTTTGTTTCTCAGGGTACTCTGATTCACGTGTATTGAAGCGTGTTATATAACCGTCCTGAACCAACCCTTCTCACTTAGTGGTTCGAGGCCACTATAGTATCTCATACAAGCAACTAATTTTACGCGTGGGGTTCAGATAGTAACCGCGCGTATGTTATTCATGGAACATTGTATATATAGTGATGAGTACATTATCTGTTTCACAGATTTCCCCGATGAAGGCCAGTCGGCCGAAATGCATTGGAAGTTAAGAATGTTTTGGATATAAGAAAAATGAATTGGTTTAACTCCTAATGGACTGTGAATAACATCCAACTAAGGAATTGATATTAAAAGTATGAATAAAATACTTACAAAATTGAGAAGCACATTGAAAACTATTGTTTGAAAAACTTTATTCTACAAATATCAAGCTGGAGGCTTCCAGTAAATATTTACCAGTGCCATAGGAGACACTAACACATGTCGTGTTAGTGCAGTCTAGAGTTTATTTCCATACTCCCGAGCGGGGAGTGTTCCTATGAGCAAGGTACACGCCTAAAATTTCAAATAAACCTTAATACGCAGTGCACGGACACTATCTACGGTTGTTACCATGGTGAAGGAGCCACCAGTACAATGTAAACGGGGTGTTGGCGCCCAAAAAACTAAAAGCAACAAGGGAGACAAATCCGTAAGCCATGCAGCCAACCACGTAGTATCTTCAACCAATTCTGTTGGCATACAGACTGATGACGTTTTCCCTGCTCCATCACCAGGCAATGACAGTATGGGGGATTCTGCTCTTGTTTCTGCCGTGGAGACCGCCTTGGGAACTGCACTAGCCGAGATCAAAGATCTAATGTATAGGAAATGTACCCTAGTTGTTTGAAAAACTGGAACGGGTAGATATTGTGATGAATAATCAAAGTGGCAGTAACATAACCGTGCAATCGGGTTCTATTGCAGAGGATGGTTTATCACCCAGGGGTACTGGCCTTCAGAGTAAAAGTGGCAGTAATATCATCGTACCTTCAGATGCTACTGTGGAGGCGGGTATATCAACTAGGCGCCCTGGTGTTCAGAATTTAAGAGGTGGTGATGTGCGAAGGCAACGTGACTGTGTTACAGCTGTGAATAACGAACTCAAGAATTTAGGGGAGTGCCATGGTAGTAGGGGGTATTGTAAAAGATATAACAATTTTAGACTCAATCTCCCACCTGAGGCCACCCCTTTAGTCGCAGTGCTTACAGGAGTACCCCCACTTAAAATGAATGTGATGGAAACCTCTGAGGAACTCTTACGCAAAACCAAGTTTTGGTGCAAACAACACCCAGTAAATGGGGCACAGGCCTCGGCTCATATTACAATGGTTAGACGAGTTGGTGGGGTAGGACAGAGGATTAAAGAAAGAGAGGGTGATTGTATTGTAATTAACTTTGATCAAACAGGAGTGGCAGAAATGCTGTTCAATGGATGTTATAATGCAGGCCCAGGGGGCATAAGGGTTCAACTGTTGGAATTTTTTAGCCACCCATAGAGACCAATCAGTCCTCGTGTAGGACCCTGGGTAGGATCCGCTGGAGACTTAGCACAAATGGAAAAGCAGGTTGATCCATCTCCGGGGCAAGGTTTTAGGATGAACCAGCTTGATAATCTGATCAAAAATAGAGGTTTATTCCCCCCAAACTATTGTTTAAACCTGTTAATGAGGACACAATGGTGAACTGCCTAGTGTGCTCTAACAGGTTTTCCCCACTAAGCCGCTTGGATGAAAACAATTGACTGCAGCCCCTTGTCCCAGTGGGCGGGGTGGGGGGGAGAAGGGCCCCCTATGGAGAGGGTGGAGGAGAACCTGAATTGTACGAGCTTAAGTTGGAATGTAGCAGGACTTAGAACAAAAAGTAGGCAACCCAGATGGATTCATTTCATTGAAACCTATGATATAGTGGGTCTACAAGCGACATGGGAAAGAAAAGATAATTTTGGGCTGGACGGTTATAAATCATATTTTGTGGGAGACTATCTTGGCCCTGAGGATCCCCTAAGTTGCCAGTTTGAGCATAGCCCGCAAGGAGAATGCCTGGAGGACTACCTGGCAGCAGTCAATTTATGCCAGCCAAACACAAAGATTGCGGGGAGGAAGATCCCTACTTTTAAGGCAAGGGGGCAGGACTCAAGAATTGATTATTTCTTTATTTCTCCGGTATTATCACCTCACGTTATTAAGTATGGTGCTGCTTGGTTAGATTATAGTGACCATAATCCAGTTAAACTCGAGCTATGTAGGTCAATTGGCCTTAAAGAGAAAGAGGGACAACTACCCGCCTGTATACATGTAAGAACCACAGACCAGGGACGGAGGCTAAAATGGACTCGCATAATCCCAGAGTCATTCCTTCAAGACTTATTGCATAAAGCGGAAGAGAGTTTTAATATATGTCTTTGTCCTGGAGACAAGGGCCCTGAGGTTTTATTGGCACTTGAAGAGATCTGTGCACAGGTTGCATCGGGTCTAACTACGCCTGGCAGAAGTTATATTAATTTGGGGGAGAAATGGTTTGATAAGGAGTGTTCGAAAGCCCACCAAAAGCTTATTTCTGACCTGAAGCAGGTTCCTAGAGACCGTACCCTTGTAGCTCAATTGAGACAGTCTTATAAAAGTACAATCAATGGCCGCAAACAGGAAATTAAAGAAGAGGCTTGGAGTGAACTGATTTCGGTTGAGGTCAATAGGGATAGTGCACGATTTTGGGCTATAGTCAATAAACCCTTCTTTACGGGAATAAATAATACGCCCTTAGAATGTAATATTATGGAGGATCAGTGGTACTCCCATTTTTATTCTGTTTATGGGATATCACAGGTCGAGATGGTCTCCCCAGATACTCCTGACCAAGCCCGGGGAAATACTTCATTGATTTTTATAGAAACCGAAGTGGAGGTGGCTATTGCACAAATGACTAGCAATAAGGCCCCTGGTCCCAATTGTATCCTGGACGATTTATATAAACAAACGCCACAGCTCTGGGCAAAAATCATAACTTATCTTCTAAATACGGCTAGCAAGCATGGATTTACGCAATCCTGGTCTCTCTCGACCATTATCCCAGTGTTTTAAAAGGGGCAGAGAGGCGACCCTGGTTGCTATAGACCAACTTCCCTGATCAATTCAGTGGTGAAGGTTTTAGGTAGAGTTATTTTAAATAAACTTTCTGATTGGTTGGTTGACTATGGAATTTAACAGATTGCCAATACGGCTTTAGAAACAGTAGAAGTACCATAAATCAGAGTTTAAATCTGCACCTTTTGATACAGAAATATACAGTGGCGAAACAAGGTACGCTGCAGCTGGCCTTTATGGATCTGTCTTCGGCTTTTGACTTAGTAAATAGGACAAAGTTATGGTCACTATTGTTGGATATGGGGATGGACTGCTGTTTAGTTTATTTTTTAGCAGATCTTCATAAGGATCTTTATGCTAGGGTGAGAGGCAACCAAGATGGTAAATGCACTAAGCACTTTAAAATTGACAACTGGTTCGTCAGGGTTGTATTTTAGCCCCTTTGCTTTTTTTACTTTATATAAATAACTTAAATACCTCCCTTAGCACTGCCACTTTAGATATTCCACGTATAGGAGACAGGGTGATTCCTGCTCTCCTATATGCTGACGATGCGGTTCTCTTAGCCCGCACAGCAGTTGGTCTGCAGAAACTCTCGGATTCCCTTGGATCGTTTATGCAATCCCTGGACCTTATTGTCAAGAAAACCAAATCGCATATGATGACAATGGGGCAGAGGCCAAAAAATGTAAAACTTTTTATTGAGAAGGGGTTGATCTGTCAAGTGTCTCTTCTTTCCCCTATCTGGGAATTTTATTTGATGAAAGAGGCTCTTGGACTCCCCAGTTAAGGCAAAAAAACTTGTAATGTCAAGGTCCAAAGCTGCCATTCAAGGTTTTCCTACCTGATTTGGAGCGAAACCGCTTGAAGCATTGCTCAAAATGAACGGCTCTAAAAGCATTGCAATAGCATCATATGGGTCTGCGGTTTGGGGATATAAACCTGCAGTGGTACTCCAGTAAGTTGAAAAAAAATTTATGAGATATCTCCTGGCGGTCCCCAAATCTACTTCTACTCTTGCTATTCACCAAGAGCTGGGCTGTGGCTTTGTTGATGATCAAATTGGGATGGGTCCTATGATTTGTTGGCTAAAGACATGGATTAATACAGAATTGAGACTGAACAGATAAATCCTTAAGGACTGCATAGCGTTGGATAACGTGGGCAAAATCCAATGGATACAATTTGTCAAATCAGTGCTTGGAAAATTGGGCCGACTGGAACTCTTTGCTAATCCGGAAAAGATAATGAAAGAGGATGTGGCATGGATTAAAGCCCAATTCTTAAATATGCTGTCTGCAGAGAGAGAGGCATTGGAGACTGTGAAACCCACGGTGAGAGCCCATTTGCTGTTAAAGACAGTCCCATTGATAGAGCCGTACTTGTTAATTGTTACAAAACGTTTCCATCAATTTCTTCTAATTAAGTTCAATTTTAATCTTATTTATTGTATTTTAGCAGATGTACAGGGCTGGAGCAGGGTAACAGTTCTAGGTCCCTGTACATGTGATTGTTTTTCTTTTCAGGAAACCATGCACTTTACAATGTTCTGTGAGCATTTTAGCCCTATGAGGAGAACGTTTTTAAGCCCCATTGTAAAGGGGAAGGGATTTGTGCAAGTCAGACCAGCCCTACTATATCTGCAGTTGTTACATAACCCATGGGAGATTTTTAATGTTGCAAATGTTTTGGTGGCAGCAGTCAGACATAGAAAGAAAGGGTGTTAGATAGTTTAAAGTGTTGACTGAGTTCATATATAGATATAATTGCTTCTATTGCATACTGTTTGTATGTGGTATATTTTCATGGCTTTGGTTAGCCAAATAAAGTGGTTTGAATTTAATTGAATAAGTAAATCTATTATAAAAGACACAAAAAAGATCAAATGTAGCATGGTTTGCCCAGACATGTAATTACATAGGGACAGACTAGCTTCAAGAGTAGTCTGAAAGCCTAGTGGGTAGCAAAGCAAGCATTTATGTGTGCTCAGCCTGAAACAAAACAATAAAGAATGTTCCCATCATCCACTTGGGTGAAATAAATAGTTGCTGTGAAGGATTTAAGGACTCAACTGTAAGTTGGCAGCAATAGTAGTTTTTAATATTTCTACACTTTTCTCTTGTGTTTAGGCTAGTTATAGGGTTTGAACATGCTGCGTAAAAAAAACTTGAGCTAGGCCGATCTCTTAAAAAGATTCCTTTACATAGGCTCTCCATGGGATGGAGAGACCTCTATGGCAAGCTCAGCAATTGCTGATTATATCTCTTGTTAGGTAGGCCCGTCAGGTTTCCAGATAGATAGCCATAACAGTGGTGGGCGAGTTTGAATTCAGTTACTCAGGTATCATAGCTCTAGCTACTTATGGCAGTTAAAATGCAATGAAGATAGCTGGATGGACAAATGTTTCCTGCAGACACAAGTTTCCTAATAATCAAGGGATCCTTCAATGCTCCACATTTCAAACCCACAGGATGCCACTGGAACACATAGTGAGGTTTATATCTGTGGCAGCGGTGCGAGGGCCCTGCCTCCTGGGTGGAATGGGACGCTAAAAAGTGAACCTACTCCCATAGATAACTTTGCCCTGTGCTGCGTTATGTTCTATGCCCATGAGCTAGCTGCACAAAAAAGTAACCCCCAGGTAGGAAAAAGTGTGTGTGCTTAACAAATGGTTTGTGCCTACCACTAAACTTGAGAGCTGAGTGTTCTTAGAATCACTAGCCATTGTTAATGATTTGGAAAAAATAGTTAATAAAACTAGGGGGTGCATTAAATGCACAAATAAATCAACTGGCAAGCGCAGAGCTTTGGGCGTGCAATCTCATAATACAGCATCATCTACATATAACACAACAGAAAGCGGGGTGCCTTTTATCATAGGCACATCCGGGGTGCAGAGGATCAGATGGGAGCTAAGTTTGTTAATGTACAAAACAAACAGCAAGGGGACGAGCACGCACCTTTGTTGTTCCCCATTTCTGGTATGAATTTCCATGTTGACCAAACCTAATCCTAGCCTTTATGTTCTTATGCAAGGATGCCACAAGATAGACAAATGTCACATAAACTACATTTACAAAGCATTCCATTACATCGCATTATACCTTTACCATGCATACCATTACAACACATACTATTACATTGCATTTAAGGTAAGTGTTGGATAGTGTAGGGGTACAAATTACTATTCCCACTCCAGTGAGTGCAACAGTATGGTAAGTGTTGGATAGTGTACGGGTAGAAATTACTATTCCCACTCCAGTGAGTGCAACATTAGGGTAAGTGTTGGATAGTGTAAGGGTAAAAACTATTCGTTGTAATGGTATGAGTTGTAATGGTATGCGTTGTAGTGACATGCGTTGTAATGACATGCGTTGTAGTGACTTGCAATGTAATGGCTGCGTTGTAATGGCATGCGATGTAAAGGATGTTGCGTTGTAATGACTGCGTTGTAACGGAAGTGCGATGTAATGACTGCATTGTAAAGGTTGTTTCACGTAGGTTCAGACATTGCTCTACCCTGCCTATTCAATTGCAAAAACCGTGTTGGCAGGGATTTATGATTTTGTTTTCCTCCGCCCACTTGATGAGCCGGTATATCTATCAGTTAGATGGGGTGATAGTATTTTATTTAAACGCATATTTTAATTGCTTCCATCACAGTTCTAGAATTCAATTGCTGAGATAACTTCACTTTTAGGAGGAGCAGGAGGAGGTTTAAATTTGTGGCCTCTGTTGTAAAGCACTAACACCATACTTAGAGCATTTTTTAGGTCCCAGCATTTACTTCATTCATGCACTGCTGTTACTGGTGGGCTTAAATTGATCTCTTCTAGTTCATAAACATGCTCCTGAACTACTGTTTACGCCTGCAGTCTCTTTTGTGCACTTAGGACTGCACCATTTACCTTTTATAACACTGTTACCAAATATCTGTTACACTTTCATGAATACAGTGACTCAAACTGATCTGATGTCTTTGTTGCGTGTATCTAGATTTTGGATTTTTGATTATCCACACAATAAGACGCATAATTTTGTTGGCCTTATATATTTTCGCATCAAATTCATGGGAATAGTGTAATCATTCTCTTCCACTATGTTGAAAGTGGCAGGCAAAAAAGGGTCTTTCAATGGATAATAAGCATAAATCTGTGCTCCACAAGAGGTTATCCCAAGCTCTTTGATGAGGCTCTTGTATGCCCAGTTGGATGTGTCTGCAAGCTGTTCAGAACCTTGTTTGTTTGCTTAAGGTCGGCTACAGAATACTTTGTGTAGGATTTTTTTACATTTAGGGCAGGTCTCAACTGCATGAGAATTAGCAATGGATTGGCTGTTAACTATATTGGTACCCGTTTTCACAATGTATGGCCTGGGGCTAGCATTTAGGACAAAGATCCCCCCAGCCTCTTCCTAAAGTTTTCTTCAATAGCACCTAGTGGTTTATTTGTCTCTGTAGTCTTTGTGTGAGTTGATCACTGCAGTGATTTTTCCATGGGTTGCTGGCAATATCTAACCTTGGCTTAAATGGTTTTGGATTCCACCTTGAGGCGAATATGTCTGGCAGGTTGGTTCTGAGTATATTATTGTGGTCATTCTTGTTGCTAGCAATGTCAGCTAGTTAGTTTTCCCACGATCCCAACATGGCAGCCATGCATGTGATCTTGAAGGCATTGGTTTGTTATAACTGCATAATCCAAGATAGCCTTCAGCACCAACACAGATCTCAGTGACATCAACATGAAGTCCTTCAGGGGCATATGCTGAAGCATCATCAGACTTTAATGCATAAAATTCCCACCTCATTCCTGATTTTTTGATCAGTTTCCTAGATGGTGGTTTACTGGATTTCAACTAACCTGACTAAATGATTGCATTTACCAATGTTTGTTTTTCTTTTTGTTTACGCAGTTGTCCTCCCCTCTTTCACCAGTTCCACCCCTGCACTGTGCCACTGTGCCCCCACCCCACCCTGCCCACGGGCATTTCAGCGCCTCTGAATGCAGCACTGTTTAATTAGGAGCTGTGGTGCAGGCGGTGAAATGTCCATCGGTAAAACAAATGTCGCACAGGGTCTGCATACCCCCAAGAGGGAGCAGTGGCATATTCAGGATGGCATGCACTACTGAGGAAGCCCCCATCAATATAATTTCAGCCTACCTAGCTTACATCCCAGGGGGAAACAGCAACTCCTGAAAAAAAGAAGGGCAACAGCTCAAAACTTAAAAAAATATTACCTCGGAGCTTAGGACACCTCTATCATACACCTCATTTAACAGGGTATTGAAAGAATTGTTAACCAACTGACAACAATATCTCCTCTAACTAGCTGCAATCACCAGCCCTGAATTAACTCCAACATCAATTGTCACCATCAAGATTAACCCCATCCTAATCATTCTGAAACAAAATGTCCTGATGTATTCCTGATCAGACAGCAGCTAGACCACTAACCCTGAGATCACAGCATTAATTTTTTTATGCGTTTTTAAACAGCGGGTTCAGGGCGTAACATACACCCCCGCATCCCCAGCCGTGCAGGGGCCCCCTGTCTTCAGTAGGTGACTGGGGCCCCCCTCAGCTCTTCAGTTGAGATCTTTGAGAGGTTTGCTCTTAAGCAGCTGCAGTGACTTTAGGACTGAAGAGAAACAAAGTAACAAGTTACATTATTTCTCTTCGGTCAGAGCCATGAGCCTACCCCGGAAAAAAGATGGAGGCGGGGGCCCTCAGAGGGATCCTTCCCCACAGGGCACAGCCTCTGAGAAGGGACGAGGCAGCACAGAGCTGACAGGGCCAGGAGAAGGATTGCAGCTCCAGGAACAGGATCTGCTGGAAAGCATTAGAAGGTAAACAAGCATTTGCAATATATGGTTTTGCAATATATGCATTTGCATAAATGCAAGTCATATATGGTTTGGATTGGAATTGTTAGTTGTGGAATTGTGTTGTGTGGATTGTATCTATGTAGTGAAATAGTGTGGCATGATGTGAGTGTAATTATGCGGATAGTAATTGTGTGGTATTGAGTGTACTGGAACTATGTGAAGTGGGATTGTGTGTCATGGAGTGGGATTGTGTGTCTTGGAGTGAGCTTATCTGGAATGGTATTTTGTGTTGTGGAGTGGATGTAGTAGAGTTTTCTTATGTGGTGTGCTGTTAAATATTGTAGCATGATGTGGAATTTTGTGGTGTAGTTTGGATGTATGTGGTGTGTTGTGTAATTGTGTTTTTGGTTTGTTTGAAATATGTAGTTTGTTGTTGAATTATGTGGTGTGGAATGGAAATGTGTCGAGTTGAATTTGTGTGGCGTGGAAGTGTGCATTGTTAAGTGAAAATTATGTTGAGTGGTATTATGAGGCATGGTGTGTGGTGTAGTTATGTGGAATGTTGCTACGTGGCATAGACTGGATTTATGTGGAGTGTATTTATGCAATATGGAGTAGAGCATAATTATGTGGAGGTAAATTATGTGGTGCTGAGTGGTATTATGTGGAGTGTAATTATGTTGTGTGATGAATTGTGTGGGGATGAATTGTGGAATTTTGTGACGTGTGGAATTATGTGGCATGGTGTGGTGTATAATTGTGCAGAGTGGAATTATGTAGCATGTTGCAGAGTACTATTTTGTGGAGGGTAATTATGTGTTTTGGAGTGGAGTGTAAATATGTTGTGTGAAGTATAATTATGTAGGTTGAAGTGGAATTATGTGCAGTTGAATTGTGTTGTGTGGAGTGTAATTATGTGGTTTGGAGTGGTATTAAGTTGTGTGGAATGTTATTATGTGATGTGGAATTATGAGGTATGGTGTGAAGTAGAAATATGTGTTTTTTAATTTCTAGGATTGTCATTATGTGGTATGGAATGTTGTAGGATTAAGTTATTCATAGTTGAATTGCGTGGCATGGGGGAAACATCCTTTACAACGCAACTTTTACCACGCAGTGCCTTTACGACGCAACTTTTACAACGCAAACCATTACAAAGCATTGCGCTGGGGGGCGCTCTAGGATAGGGAATAAGTTTAATTTACTGTCCAACACCTTCCCTAGTGTCCACGGGGACTGGAGTTGGAATAGTAAATTAAACTATTCACTATCCAGCACCCCAAAGCGCTATGCGTTGTAAAGGTTTGCGATGTAAAAACCGCGTTGTAAAGGCATGCGATGTAAAAGCATGCGTTGTAATGTCATACATCCGTGGCATGGAATTATGAGATGTTCAAATGTGCTGTGTGCGGTAGAGTTAGCATACCTGCCAAGGTTTCGGATTGTGATGTGTGACATTTTCATAATTTCAGTGTAATTATGAGTGGCATTTCAACAACTATGAGAGAGCACCATCAAGCAATGAAGAGGAGGGAAACATATAAATATTAGAAATGACGCCCATTCAAGCAACTAGAAACTAAGAAAGTCACTGAAATAAAGTGCGCTAACAGCAGGCTACTGAAAACTGAGCAGATTCAGACTGTGTGAATGTCACCCATTATTACAGTTACATTATGAAAACGTCACACTTACCAATCTGAAACCTTGGCATCTATGAGTAAATCAGTGTGAAAATGTGCTCTAATTGAGGTGTATTCCTCTGCACCCTCATGGTGACCAACCTGCCAGGTGTCTTTGCTAACTTGCAAGCGCCATGCAGTTTTCCATCAGCTACATGTTATTGTAACTATACAAAATAAATACATAGGATGTTCTCTGCAGTAATCAGAGGTTTGCCTGCACCAGGTTACACTTACTCCAGCACTTTAAAAGTGGCAGTTCATTTAAGGTCCAATCTGGCCTCCCATAACGTCTGGTTACTCTGAGTAGAAATGCGCAACTTTTTTTTAAATGCCAATCTGTGGTCAGATTAAACCTTCCAAAAAGAGCAGCTTTCATCTATGAGTAATCAGTCCATTTCTGGGATTCTAAAATCACAGTAAGACCCAGTGACTTACCCTCTAGTGTCTTCTCAGTGATCTTCTGTCTGAGGTGGGGTGCAACTGGGATCTAACATGTTTTAGGACTATGTGCTCTAGATTGCCCTGGTCTGCACTGTTTTGTCCATTTAGCCAGAAGTGTGAGGAGGGGACATCTGAACCTGAAGCAGTATGTGCAGTGGTGCCTCTGATGCTCCCAGACTAGAGTTTGGCCACAGCTCCCTGCGCCACGGTAGGCACCTAGACGCTTGGCACAATCAGCTCGTCTGAAGAGCAAGGTCTGTAGGTGCCTTAATACAACACCTGCTGGACGGGGGGAACCTGAGGTCTCTTCTGTGTGTGTGTAAATTAGGCCTCACTGGCCTGCGACCAGCAGGCAGAGGCCCGAACTTGAGAGACTGGATGAGGCAATATAGTAGACTGTTAGAGCATGCCTCTCGATGGATTCTAGTCAAAAGAGGAGCATTTAGGAGCGCAGGAGAGCCAACATGCTTAGGATGGCTGTGAGGTGACTGGCCACAGTAACAGGTGGAACTATGAGAGATGACTGGAGGCGCTAACCCTCTGAGGAGCAATAATTCATGGCAGTAAGGGATGGGGAGGTTATGTCTATGCACTCTGAGAGTGTATTGTGCGGTATCAGTACAATGTCACGTGGGTACAGTAAAGCTTTCGGAAACCGTTGTCACTCATTTAGCAATTACTCAATGTAACACCCCTAATCAGTGCAGCTATATATCTATCTTGCATCTGAAGAAATCAACGCTCTGACACAGGTAAGAGTTATCAAAACACCTAGGTCACAGGAGTTACAGGACCTTCACAATTAATGTGTTTGTTTTTCATTCTGGTATGTCTGCTGCTGAAAGTAGCTATTACCACCATGTGAAAGTTTCGAAGAAAACAAGTAGGAATCAGCCTGGAAACAGACTCCTGCATTGTTATTCCTTTAATATTTACTCATCGTTATTTCTGTTCCCCCAACATCAAAACAGCAATTAAACAGGGCACTTCAGCGCTGTGGTGTCATCGTGTTGGAATCTTAGATCCCGGCTCCACCATGCAGAGTGGCCGTTTTTGCACATCGCTTCCTGCTGGGAGGTGGAGGTTATCCCGGGTCACATTACCCACTGCAGAGCTCCAATGCCCTTCTCAAGCCCCTAGCTCCCGTCAGGAACCAGTCCTTGTATATGTCGCAATTGAAACGGCTGACATTGTTGGGCTGCCGGTGCATTGTGCACGTCTGCAACAAATCCTTGTGAGACCTAACTTTATAGACATACTACGCAAATAGGGAAACATTTTGTGGGCATAGAAAAGGGACATTCATTACAGGACTACCACACAGGCAGCTGTACAGCATAACAAAATTTAGCGCATCGCGTTTAGGAGAAAGGGGAAGCACCAGAAAACAGATGGCGGCCACATGGAAATAATACTACACCAGCATTGAGTAGCAGCACTGGTACCTGAGGGGGCGCGATGCCTGTTATGCGTGATTTTGCATTTCAGTGCGGTGATGAGGATCGCCACACTTAAATGCGTTAGTCTAACGCCAGATGCGTGGTACTTGGCAGGGCTGAATTAGGTGGCATGGATTTGGACAAGCTGTGCACGCTAAGGCTTTTATGTAATGGGGTATAAAGTGGACGTTTGTCTATTTTTCTTTGTAAAAATAATATGGGCTGTTTCTTTACCTTCCGGTACATTTCTGAACAATTTGTTAAGCTAAATTGTGTTGTTGTGTTGTATGTGCATGCAGGGAAGAACAAGTGTCTGGCAGACATGCAAAAAATCATCCTACGTCTCAGTATTAACTTTCACACTTCTAAGCAGTAATTCCAATCCTAGAATGAGTTACCTGTTTGCTTTACAACGAAAGTTAGAAAAACAAGTAAGTGGTTTGCGAGCCTGTATAAGTAGCAAAGGTTTTAAAGGGACTTGTTTTTGTGCAAGGTATTGCCTTTCCCAGTTCACAGAAGGGATAAAAAACAACATCTTCAAATAATAATAGGGTTGACAGGAAGGTGCGATAGCAGAATATTAATATGTCTGGATCCGGTGAGGACTGCGGGCAGCAAGTGCTTGATATGCTATTTGCATAAGATAATACTATATATTTTATTCATTATCCTCCATTAGTTATTAGTAAGGAAGGGGGAAGAGAGGCGTTCACCGACAGCATTCAGTTAGTCTTAGGGAGACAACAAATGCTCTGGTCTGTGGTAGATGCCGCCCAGAAGTCATAGGTATATGTATCAGGTGCTGCCATTGAAAGGAAGTGGAAATGCGCTTTAGATGTTGCTGGTATTGATGGCTACTGTGCGGTTGCAGACTTCGCAGGGCTGACAGTGGGTGGGGAAATCCAACATTGTAACTATTTGTTTAGTTACATGAATAGTGCATTCTCTCTGGTGTTTGTCCTTGGGGTACTTGCTGCATGTAATCAGGTTTGCTTTTGACAGGAGGTATGGTTTAGTGGGGTACATAGTGTAAATTAATGTTGATGTGTGGAATCAAAAATCGTACCGTTTGTACATATAATATTATTGTGTGCATCATGCAGAGGATGAAAAGTAGCAGGAACAGCTTTGATGCCATAGAGGCTAGCAGCAAGAACTGTATTGGGGTGGTCAGTTGAAGAGATTGTTTAACACGTTTTAAACTACTACAGTGGCATTGGGGAGGGCAGCAGCTGAAAGGCTCTGTATTTACGTTAAGCAGTGATTAGATGGGAACCGGCCATCAGTCTTTCTGTCATTGGTGGACAGAGGAGCAGTGGGCGGCGGTAATGGGTTTGCAGTGACGTCTGAGGGGTGGTTTTAAAGGCGGGCGGTAAAGCATAACTGCGGGTTTCGTAGGGGTGAGAGTAGAGTGTAATGGATGTGTTAGTAGCAGGCACGAAGGCAGTGGTCTGTGTTTGGAAGTAGTTAACTGAGCGGGTTTCGCTTCAAGGTGAGTCATCAAGTAGGAGGATGTGTTTGGTGGGCAGGCTGGAGGCAGTGTTATGTACCTTTGCTGGAAGGCGCAGCAGCAGTATTTACTGATATATGTAAATCGACCGATGAAAGGGTGGATGTGACCAATGGAGGAACCAGAATCCTTTTTTATGGCTGGGGTGAGCCCCTGCAGTATGGCGGGTCGCTGGCCTTAGAGCTTTTGACTGACACTGAGAATGGGGGCCCCCATCTTGTACTTTGCAGGGGAAGGGGCCTTAAGTTTTATTACCCCACTGAGCGGGTTCTTTACTCGAAGGTGTTAGATCGCTTTACAATAGAGCCTGTTACATTACATAAGAACTTCGGAGTACATGAATTACATATCAGACACAAAACAGATACATGCGTCTAAACACAAAAAGAAAACATTACAATGGTGTGTACTAGAGATGTGGAATTTAAACTGACAGCGTAGATATGATCTGCCAATAGTGGCAGGAAGTGAGCACGAAGAATATAGAAATAGAATAATGATATTATATAGCATAGCATTATGATATCAACAATATTTTAATAAAGCAGAGTACCGGTTAAAAAAAAATAAACAAAAAAACCTGAGTGAATGATTTACTGACACATGTTCTCTTCTGCTCCAATAATCATCAGGCTTTAGGATTCCTGATTGTTTCCCCTATTTGTCATTGGTCCTGCAGGCTGATATCATAGTAGTGCACATTTGATTTTCCACTTCGAGTTTTCAGGTAATTTGGGTTTTTCCTCAATCATGTCTCTGAGCTGTGTTTAGTTTCTGATTCTGCCCATAAACCTTTTCTGCTTGTCAGTTTTCACAACAACACAAATGTTTTTATGTATTTAGATCAGATGTTAGCGATAGCATCCTGCCAATATATTCTCATCTCCCTATTCTGGCCATTCTGTCTTAATTCACCTCCATTAAGTGTTTCTGTGATGGACGTGGAATTCGGGGGACACTGCCACTGTCCAAGACCACAGTTCCATTCTCCCCCACTTTGCACAAATGGATAAATAATGAAGTTTGCACATTTGTACCAGATTAATCTTGTATTTGCTTGAAGAAATGCCCCTTGTGGACATGCATTTGTGAAGGTGCATACATCTAATTATTTGCTGTTATGCAAATTGTCACAGAATCTGTCACTTTTTTAGCATGTGTGAATCTGTCGACAACTTGTAGTACTTTAAACTCCCTGGTATTGATAAGACAATGTGGAACTTTAAAAATGTGCCAACATTTCTCTTTCTAATTGTAGTGCCCTGGCTGCAGGTCCTTGGTGGAACGCGGAGACCAGAGCAGCATGAGGGTCTTTTGTACCACCTGCAAAGACAAGAAAGGGAGCAACTATGAGTTCTGCTGGCAGTGTCTGAGACCCTGGAAAGGCGACAGCAAATATTCTGTGGGATGTGGGAATAAGGGGTGCAAGGACCCCAACCTGGTGATACTTCAGAAATGCAATGCCATCGACCAGCCTCACAGTGGCATAATTGGCTGCCCCTGCATTCGTGCTTGCCCCACTTGCGGTCTCCTCATTGAGTACAAAGATGGGTGCAAGTACATCACTTGCTGCAGGTGCCATGTGAATTTCTGCTTCGCCTGTCTCAACACTGCTCAGACCTGTCAAAGAATGAAGTGCATGACCAGTGCACCCAGGCAAACCACAATTCCGGTCTGGTCAGGGTCAACACAGTGTTAAAGATTTGCATCCCAAATAGATTAACTTTCCCTCCTGCTCTAAATGTGGAATCCTTTCTTAGGGCATTCATGTAGTAGCAAATCTAATGATATTGTTGCTGTAATTCTACTCCGGAGCTCTTTTTTTAAATTTAAAAACATTTAAATATGTTATAATCCATATAGCATCAACAACAATCTTACTGGGTAATAAAAGCATGCTACATATCCGAGTACAATTTAGTATCACAAAAATAACTGATGACAGGGCATTAATTTGTGCTGAGCCCCCTCAGTACGGGCATTTATTCACGTGCTCATTATCAATCAAATATTTTAACGCCGGGACACCTCCTTCGGGAGGTAGCTGTTCGCGCTTTACAAATGACTGTATTATTATTAACAAATATAACTGCCATGTATTTCATTTGTGTACATTTATAGTATAACAATGTTTCTTTTTGTTTTTTTAGTATGTTTCTGGTTTTTATGTTATATATCCATTAATTACAATATTTAGAATGAAATGCCTTTGCTTCAGATAAATATTCAAGGGAATTCCTACATTTTTATTCACACCCTACATAATAGATCAGAGGCTTAGTCTTTCTAAAAATATGGTTGAAAAATAGGATATAAAGCTTGTTGGAGAGACTCGGAGAGAAGAATTTCAGAATTTCCCAGGAAAGCTCTCTTAATATCTGAAAAACAACAAAACAGGTGAAGATTGGCCTTTCCCAAAGGCAGGTGACAGACTGGAAAAAATATCCACAGTAAGCTAGAAGGAGTTTGTGCCGTTTAGGCAGCTCCTATTTGAGGAAAGAATTTGATGCTAATGTAGACGTTACGTGGAAATAAGTGAATTTAGTCCATCAGGGGGTGTATCGAAGATTGGCATTAATCATGTTTCCTATTTTGGTACTATATACGTGTATCTTCCTTTTGTTCACAGTTACGTTTGCCGTAGCTAATTTTATTTGTTGACAGAATTCTTTATTAAAATGATGCGCAAATTGTATGTTAAAATAAACATCCTAATTGCGAATTTGTAGTTGGTAACCACA
Source organism: Lissotriton helveticus (assembly GCF_964261635.1). Taxonomy (NCBI): domain Eukaryota; kingdom Metazoa; phylum Chordata; class Amphibia; order Caudata; family Salamandridae; genus Lissotriton; species Lissotriton helveticus. Next base: position 529,339,461 of record NC_136072.1, read on the forward strand.
TTTAAATGTTCTAGGCCTGTGAGTTGAAGAACAAATATTACCTTAAATTAGCATGTTGACAGAAAAGTAATGAATTAACAGTGAAAGTCCTGTTTTTTTGCATTGAATAGTTGTTTGTGCAAGATATTTTTCGACTCTTTGCTGCAGATGTTGCAACTTCAGAAGCTTACTGTTAGCTAGTGAATAGACACTTGTTTGTATTAGACAACTGATAGTAAGGTTCTCACCATAAGGAGGAGAAGCAACAGGGAAAATGAGTTATGTGAATGTCGATCCGACTGCTAGAAAGCAATGTTGTAAAACTCAAGAACTAATGTCTGAAAGTCTATTATACTCTGGAGAGAAAATGAGGAGTCAACCTGTTCCCAGGAGCATACTGAAATCGTATTGGTCATCATGAAGAAGAAAGAAAATAATGTTGCAACATCGAATTTGGGTGTTTATTTTAGTGCATGTTCCTAGAATAGATGCAGATCCTAGGATTCCTTTCCCCGGCATTTTGCCGGGAGACTCGTTTCTGGGTTTCCTAGACTTTTTTGCATGAGAGGTTGTAGCCCATTTCTTATGCCTGCTGATTCTTAGCTGAGAATACTTTTGAGCTTATTCTGTAAAAGATTTACTCTTATGTTTTGATTTATCTCATCAGAACTCTTTATGGGTATCTGAACTCACACCTTTTCTCAAAATCTTAATATAGATTAGAGAATTTCTTTTATGGAAAACGCCTGTTGCATCATTATTATATTGACTTTGATTTTGACTAATATTTTATTTTATAATCAAATATTGATTGATGGATTATATAAACGTCAAATTATGAGACTTAAAGAATAATGCAACTTTTAATAAAAGATGGAAAATTAAATGATTTGAAAATAAAACCCGTTAACTCACACTAACTGTCTTTATTGACTGAATTGGTGTTTTATTAATGGATTATGTTGTTATGCTTACGGTCGCTTCTTATTTCTCTCTGCCGACAATCACAGGGCCATATGACCAGTGGCAGGGTTTGTTTATTAAGAACGCCAAGGGATTGAGGTATATATCTGCAGTTACACATTTTCAAATCTTCTGCACTGAAACAAAGCTCTAACATACTGCCAAAGCCTTCCAAAAATAAAAGTGCTGGTTCTTGTGTGCATGCATCCTCAGAAAAAAGAGTTCTAGCAACTTACGCAAATAAAACATATTCCTGGCAGACTCTGACGGGAGCTGATAGTGGCTGTGTATGGGTTATCACTAGACAAATTGAGGGAGATTCATGACCCAAGTTTTTCTGTTTCTCCCACTCAAGCTTGTAAATTGGTTCAAATCCACTCATGTCAGAGAGCCAAGGAGGATATTGATTACAAGTGGACTTGTAAAAATGTATTAATATTATGGTCCAACCCATCTTCGCTGGAGGTCCAACTACTTCCAGCTATAATTTTGAGCTTCCATGACTGATTGCTCAGCAAAAATGTGACTTTCCTAGGCTGGAAATCAATTCCTTGTATTTGTTACCTTCAGTTGTTTCATAAGCTTCTCAATCCTAAATTACAGTGGATATTTATTTCCAAGACTTTATCCTATAGAAATATAAGTCATTTGCACCTTTGAGATTTGTAAAAAACAGAATCAAATAAAATCTGATTTCATTAATAGGGTAACACTTACATAGTTCAAAGACATCAAAATAACCCATTCCAAGTAAGTTGAACAACCTCCTATTGCCACCAATAATCAACAGATCCTTAGAAAGTTCTTCTAAACTGGGAAAAGTATTATGCAGTATATGATTGATCAATCTTGCAATAGCAATCACTATATCAAAGCTTTTAATTCACAATAAACTGGCTAGTGTACCATTCCGACTTAAAACTTGATATCTTCTAAAAACTGGATGAATGATTTCAATCCTTTCTCCATAGAAAATAAACAATCAATAAAAGATGAGTTATGCGATATTTAACTCTAGGATCGTATATGCAGTAATCATTATTTTGAGGAATTCTCTGCCTGAGCCACGATAGTCTCCAAATTGGATTAATATCTACATGGCTCAATAGAATTTTTTTTCATATACTTTTGTCTGGGATTTGGGATAAATAGGGAAAAACTATTTATCCTAGCCTTCCAGTTTAGTACATGCTCAATTTTTTAGTTGACAAATAGTCCCTATCTTTAACCTTTGCTACTGAAAATTGTTTATCAGTATTGAGAACAATAATTCTTAAGTTAGAGGCAAAGTATGCAATTTTAAAAGAGAATTCATCAGAAGGATTCTGTTATTGTTGACAATTTTGACAAAGAATATATTCATATTCTGGTTCGTCAGTAAATTAAAAAGGAACCTTAGTAAATGACATTTAAGCCCAGGTCTAACCTTAGTGCTTTCTTAAAACACATTGGAGCCTATTTTGCCACTTGAGCTTTGGCTTTGAGCCGCTCCAACAATCTGGAGTGACGCAATGCAATGCAAATCACTGTGTTTCGTTATTCTGCCTGTGAAGGCAATCCATGGTTGTTGCATGGGTATTTCCATGCACATCCCATGGATTTTTACACATCCCCAGATTTACAGAAATGTGTAAACCTGGTGATACGCCAATATGTACGCCAATATGTTACACCTTCCCAGGGGGGGCGTAACAAGGAATAATACCCTATTTCTCCTTGTTTCTTTCTCTTTCTATTTGTGCCGCATTCTGCAGCACATGGAGAAAGAAGAATACACCTCCCAGGATTGATTTTGTACAGGAAGGTATTTCTTTGTGCACAACAATCCTGCATGCAACATAGACCCCTTGCAACATGCGAGGGCCTTTGCGTTGGCACTAGGTTGCCTGAAGAGCAACAGCGCAAGGGAAAGGACAGGAATGCACCATATTCTCTTAATTATGTGGCATTTCTGCAATTTCTCTGTCATATAGTGTCATGTAGGAAAGTACCCCGGTTTGACATTGTCACCCCCACGTTTCTTCCACTGGTACTGATTGTCTTGACTGGATGTACACTGAGTCAGCTAAACAGGCCCCAGTGCCAGTGCTCTTTCATTAAAAACGACAATATCTTCAATTGGACCCAATTTGGCAAGAACATTTGCACTCTTGCAAGTCCCTGGTAAATGGGACCTATGGTACCCAGGACATTGGTACTAAATAGAGTCCCCTTTGGGCTGCAGCAAGTATTATTCCACCCAGAGGGGCCCATACAAAAACTGCATGCAGACTGCCATAGCAGGATGCCTGAAAGGGTGTAAGCTCTTGAGAAACACGACATTGAACATTCTCTGCATGCAATATCTAAATACACTGCATGTCTTATACGTAAGTCACCCCTACAGGAGGCCTTAAAGCCCTAAAGCTATTTTGCAATATATTACATCTGAGGGCACATCTGCATCAGCAGATATGCCCCTGGGATGTCTAGTCCCATTACTAAGGCATTGCCAGTGATTAGGAAGTCACTTAAATGTATGTTCTGGGCACTGGTCATTGCTAGTTACCCAGCTACATAATAGCTTCAACAAAAATAATGGTTTTTGGTATCAAATACCTCATCTCAATAAATCTCAGCTTTATTGTGAGATTCACCCAGAGTGCACCTTAGAGGTGCCCCCTAAAAACCTACTAGTCCTCTAGTGGGTTGGCTGACTGGCACTGTTTAGCCAGCCACCTAACACAAGTTTCTGGCTTCGGTAGGTGAGAGCCTGTGCTTTCAGAGGCAAAAAAACAATGCCTGCTCCAAAGGAAGGTGTCCACACCTCTTCTAGCAGGATGTCTGGTTATTTAGCATATCAGCTCCATAGGCATCAAAGCCTCTGCCACCTTTGCGACCCTGGCTTTCCTGGATCCCATTTGGCACCAGAGCAGATGGGAAATTAGTTAGTCTGAAGGTGAGTCACACTTACATGCCAAGCACATCCTTAATGCGGGCCACCTGAAGTTAACAGTCAAAGAAGCGCTTCACCATGTTGGTTTTGGTGAAACTAGAAACACTGGGTCAGGATTATGTCCACTCCTTGCAGGAAGTGGTTATATAGGGGGTATAGTCACCCCAGGGGTAAGTAGAACCGAAGAAGGACAAAGAAGAGCTGACACGGCAAGAACAGAGGACCTGCTCTGAAATTGTCTCCAAACCCTGCCTGCCTGGCTGCTAGTAACCTCTACAATTGCAAGAACGACTCACCCAGAAGGTGCATATCCTCCCCAAACCCTTAGAGGACTGTCCCTTACTTCAAAAATGTCACATCATCTTACTTGGGGTAGAGGAGCCCATAACCTTGCATCTGCAGGCACCGCCTGCACTTGTCCTCTACTCTATTTTGGTGCCCATCAGGCCCACCGAGGGCGCATCTCACCAGGAGGAGGTCAGCATGGTTTCAGGAAGTCAGCCTCATCTCTCCTATGAGTTTTGAGATGCTAGACCATCCACAAGCTTCCCAGCACCAATACCTTGGATACCAAAGCATTTGCCACAACCAAGGCTTGTTAAGTGCCCAGCCCAGAAAATCAACGCCACAAAACTGGCCTGCCGATGAGGGACTTCAGGACCGATGGCCACATCAAACATAGCCTTGCTGCCCAGTTTTCTTCCCCACTCCATGTCACCCAAAAACCATGGAAGCCTCTAACTCAAGCAACGTGCTGGACAAAACACCTCTGCAACAAGATCCCCAGCCTTAGCCCATGGTAACTGACTGTCCCCTTGCTCCAGAGACCCTTAAGAGATGAGCCCCCTTTAGGTTCTGCTGGTCTTGTCCCCAAGTCTCCACTTGCTGCCTTTTTGTTACAGATACCCTTCCATTCACTTTAATGTGTAGCACTCAAGACTTCCAATGCGTCAAGCATTGTCTGCACACAGACACCTCAGGGCATGTAAAACCAAACTGCTGGTGGTTCTTTGTACCATGGCTCCCTAAGCACCTTACGTACTAAAAGGCACCTTCAACAATCATTTGCAAGTATACGATTGCAATGTATGTTTCTCCCAAAGGATACCATAATCACGTTTGAAGCTCATACCTCAAAAAATATTATTTGAGCATTTAACTGATTTACTGTGCCAAGATGCTCCTTAACTCCATACAGTCAGAAACTTAAAATATTGTGATCATTATCCCAAGTTCTGATCCAATTAAAAATCACTCCCTCATACCTTTAGCTGTTGATTCAGTAAGGGAGATCGATTGATAGCAGTGTGGATAAGATCGATCCCCTTCTTAAAAATGGTTATAATTTGATGAGCATTTACATCTACATTAGCCTCCTGGTATGCTAGTGAATCCTCACTATGATAAGACAATATATTAAAAAAATGGTTAACCCAAGCAGCTGCGGTAATGTATAATGTAAGTGACGTCATTCATATTCCTTCTTCTGTCTTTTAGTCAACTAATCATAAGCCAGAATGATTTGGGATCTTTATTTATTTTTTATTTATTTATTACATTTATAAAGCGCCTGACTCACCCCAAATGGGGTAGCTTGCGCTAAAGACAGCAACTGCACGCAACACAGGAGGGGAGAATGGTTAGAAGAGCTGAGTCTTGAGTCTTTTCCTGAAAGACAGGTAGTTGACTTCCTGACGAAGATCTAATGGCAGTTGATTCCACAATTTAGGGACCAGATAAGAAAAAGATTTGCCTCCTAATCTAGTCTGCTTAATGAGAGGAATAGTGAGTAGGCTTTTACCTTCAGATCGAAGTGAGCGATCGATCTTTCGCTAATGGGCCTCAATTACAGTCTCGAAATTGCTTGTTCTAATCTCATTCTTCTACACCTCTTCCAGCAGGATGGCTTTTTTTTTTTAAAACACTCTTTTTTGTTTTTTTTCACGTAAACATCTTCATCGATTACACATTGAAGGATTTCCTGGTTGCTTCACAATGTACAACTACATATATTACATTCACATTGCAAATACAAGTGTATTTTACATAAACTGTCTCCCACTATTCCCTCCCACTCCCAGTTGCCTAGTGTCTGATGTTATGAGTTTCATGCCTATGGATCTTGTCATATTGTTAATTCCCATAATTTCGCATCAAATTTCCTGTACTGGGGTATTCAAATCGAATCAAAATCTTTATTCGAATTTTATCAAATCCATAAAAGCAGTACAAATATACAATCCCAAAGATAAAATAGCCATGGTTACAAATACATTTAAAACGACACACATTACAAAATTACAGATTATTTAGCAGCGATAATTCAGAAATTTGCTAAGGGTACTCCATTGTTTTACATACATAGGTAATAACTCTGAAAAAAATGCTGGTACGGAATATCAGTTCATCATTGTTCAAAGTTAGCAGCATCAAATAAGACTGTTCCAAAGAAAGTGGTCTGTGCTTCTTAAAATATGGAACTAGGAACCATTTGATGTATTTTAAATAAAATTTACAAAAGAAGAAAAAAATGTAAATCATTTTGTAAACTCATACCATCACATGGGCACAATTTATCTTCAGATCTTATTAAAGAGTAACCTAATGGAAAACATAATAAGAATCTAACAGTGCCTGCCCTTAAACGGAACAGGAGTGATCTGTCCGAGTTTGTCATTGGCAATGTAAGATGCAATGGAATTGGTTGTATATACAGATCTTTATTCACGTAAGCCTGGATAGTTGATTTAGTTAACTCCCCCGCCAATCTATCTTTACTATATAGTGCATACAGTGTAAACTTTGTTTCATTTTTGTCTTTAGGCTCAATCTTGCTGGGGTCAGGGAAAAGATGACCTTTACCCACACTTCTCAGTTTATTAAGAACTCCAGAGAGCCAAGGGATTGTCATCCCTCTCTCACAATTGAGACAATCTCTTATGATTTCATGGGTTAGGGAGGCCAATTTATTTCTCCAAATAGCCAGCCAGAACATGGCCGGTCTCAATGCTATAAAATTTGATATATAATACAAATTCAATTCGCAATGACAGATGTACTCCGAGGTAGAGATAGGGGCTCCAAGGATTTTCCTACAAAAACGATTTTCCACGGTCTGGATGCTAGATGTTTTGCCCAGACCCCATATCTCAGCCCCATATATTGCTACTGGGACGCACTGTAGCTTAAAAAAATTTAAAATTGCTTTTGTCGCACCTACTATCTTAGGCCGTGGGAGGCTAAGAATAGAATTAATGGATTTTGAGAACTTGCTCGTGGCGTAGACCAAATGTCCACTCCACAAGCCGTTCGCAGCAAAAACCATTCCTAAATAGGGAAAAATATTAGTGGGATAGAGTCTATCTGATCCCACCGAAATAACACTAAGCTGTCTTTTCCCTGGGCCACAAGACATGATAAAAGATTCTTTTAAATTTACTTTGAGATCTAGTTTATCCATATATTGTGCAAAACTTTTAACCAAACTACGTAAAGCGTTTGGTGGAAGGCCCATAAGCACCGCATCATCTGCGTAAAGCAGGGTCGGTAGCAGTCCCCCCCCTTATTTTTGGACATCCGTAGTTGCCAGTTTAAAAAATTTATTTAGTCCATTAATATAAATAATGAACAACAGGGGTGCTAAAACGCACCCCTGCCTGACTCCTCTTTCTACCTTTATGTGCCCTGATATTTCCCCCGCCATCCCGATCCTTACTTGTGCTTTTGTGTCGGTATGCAGGTAGGCCAGGAAGTGTAAAAGGGGCTCTTCTAGGCCATAATCTAAAAGAGTAGACCACAATTTGGACCTATTAACTAGGTCGAATGCGGACGTTAAGTCCATAAACGCTAAGTAGATTGGTGACGACCTAGCGATGGTATATTTGCCAATTACTAAATTTAAGTTCAGGCACTGCTTTGTCGTCCCAACCCCACTTCTAAAACCCATTTGACAAGGGTCTAAAACCCCCGTGTCATCTACCCAGTCATTTATTCTATTATATAATACTCGCCCCAAAATGTTCAAAGTGTTATCTAGGAGTGAAATAGGTCTATAATTTGCTGGGTCTGTTCTCTCCCCTTTCTTGTATATAGGCACTATTACGCTTGTAGACCATGTATCTGGCATTGGCACTAATGGTAAACTATTAAAAACATTTTTTAAAATAGGTGCCCAAAGTTCAGGTTTCCATTTAATGATGTCTATTGGGAGGCCATCCGGCCCAGGGGCTTTATTGCCAAGGCTTTGTTTGATAGCCGCGATCACCTCACCTAAACTGATCTCTAGGGGGCACAATTGGCCTGGTATATAGTTGCTACTAACATTTGGAGGTGTTGCATACACTTTGCAAAAATGATCTTCCCACTGGTTACTCGGAATGGTACAGCTTATTACTGACATTTGAGTTCCCATGTTACGCATATTTGTTACTGCAGACCAAAAAATCGTTCCTTTCTTCCCTGCTGCTGAGTCCGATAACTCCTCCTAGCGCTCTAACAGAATAGTTACCTTACGTTCCCCTATTGTGGATTTATATTTCTTTCTCGCCTCCCTAACCTCCATTTGGCATCTGGGTTTTGCATTCAGTGCCTTACGTAAAACCCTATTGGCAGCTGAACAATTACTGTCAAACCACTTGGGGTCCATAACTGTTCTTTGGTTAGGGACAGTTAAAATTGTCTTTATAACTGTACACAGATTGGTAAAGTCTGTGATTACCCTTAGGTTATTCCCATCTGATAGTGTGCATGAATCAATCAGATGTTGGTGCTTGTTTGTAACCTGCTCGACTATGCTTCCACTATCAACCCCCCTCCCATTCAATCTTAAATTATTTGTAACGGGGGTTATATCTCTAGCCCCAAGTGTGCGGGCAAAACTGGGGAAGACCCCAGTCTAATATTCGCCACTAGTCCATTGTGATCCCCAAAGGCAGTCTCTAATACCTTAGCCATTGTAAGACAATCAATAAGCTCCGGTGACATAAAAATATAGTCAATAGTTGTCGAATAGTCTCTGCCTCTAAATGTCGGGACATAATTAGTTGTGGGGGTAGGGCTTATATCCATGATATTAGTTAGGATATGCTCACGAATGAAAAAGTCTAATTCTAGGCCCCTTTTTGCTGCTCGATCAGTTTGAGTGTTTCCCTCATTTAATTCGGGATTTGGAATCTTAGCATTAAAATCCCCAGCTAGGCTAATCCTTTTGGTAAACAACCTTTACAACGCAACTTTTACATCGCAGAGCCTTTAACACGCAACCATTACAACGCAAACTATTACAACGCATTGCTCTGGGGGGCGCTCTAGGATAGGGAATAGGTTAATTTACTATCCAATAACCTTCCCTAGTGTCCACGGGGACTGGAGTTGGAATAGTAAATTAAACTATTCACTATCCAGAACCACAAAGCACTATGCGTTGTAATGGACTGCGTTGTAATATTTGCGTTGTAAAGGCATGCGATGTAAAAGCATGCGTTGTAATGTCATACATCCAATCCTTTTACCCATACTTTTATCTGGTGACTCAATAGCGTCAGACAAAAATTTAAAGAGTTCTATAACATTTTTGTTTGAGATTGAATAAAAATCATTGTTATAAAAATTAATCACATAAAAAGGGACCTTTCTTTTATATTCAATAATCTGAATGTTAGGATTTTGAGTTGGTATTATCTTAATGCTGCCACCTGCAGTTATCCTAATACCAATTAATAACCCGCCCATAGGCCGACTAAAAGCAGGTTTAGTTGCAGTTACACTATTGCAATAAAAGCCCTCTATATGGAGATCGGTAGTGGCCCATGTCTCCTGGAACATTATTATGTCTTTATCAGATATTATCTTTAACCAGTCTGGGTCCGACAATCTTGGTTCCAGCCCTGCAACGTTCCAACTAAGGATCTCAAGGTCGGTTTTGGTCGACATATTTAGGCAGGCTTTTCCAGTATTCTCATTTATGGTCCCCTCATTTAAGACTCTTTGTTTGGGTGGAACGTTAACCTTACCATCCCCAATACTTTCAACCGCTACAATCGCCTTACTTTTTATCCGTGTAGCTGATGGGCACTCCGTTCTGGACGCTGCTACTACATTTGCTTCCCTATCATCCGGAATAAGCCTCAATTGGCTGTTGGGCATCTGATTACCTCTTCTATCGAGCTTTCTAGACCCCTCCCGATCTCTGGGAGACCAGATGGTTGCTGTCAGTCAGTCAACCATCTCCAGACAGCTATACCTGTTGGTGGTCGGAACCCCTATAAAGTTTTCCATAAATGCTCCATCTCTACCCGGGTTCCCTCTCCAGTCTCCTCCCCAATCTCGTTGACCCGTTCTACTCCAGTTCCTATCATGACCCGGCCCGACACGACTCCTAGGGAGATAAAATAAGGAAAGTCGTTTGGTTTCAATACGTTCATAGCGCCCTTGCGTTCTCCAAGAACATATGTAGTCTACCATACGTGGGTCCTCAAAATTAATTATGACACAATCACCCTGGGTAGTTTTCCACTCTTCTCCCACCCAGGGGACTCTGCGCACCATTAGGATCCTACTTGAACAGTGAGGAGGTAGGGGCCGGTTAGTGTTGAGCCAGTATTGGACTTTGTTCTTTAGTGACCAACTGGATTCATCTATATGGTCCGCCACCTCTGGAACCCCAGTCATAACTACTACTAATGGACTTGCTTCTGGGGGCATATTAACGATGAGTCTACACTCCTTTTCTCCCCTCTTCCGATCCCTTTTGGGGAGTGTTGGAGAGGCCTTAGGTGAGCTATCTTTATGTCTGGTTAGCACAGCAGGGTTTATCGATGTAACTGCTGTTTTATTGACTAGAGCAGCCAGAGTCTTTGGCTTTGCATTTATATTTGCTACTTGTACACTCATTTTCTTAGGTAATGAGTCTACAAGTTTGTTGTTTCTAAGTTTTGTCCCCCCTTGCGTTATTGCTCCGTAATTAGGTGTATTTTTGGGTGCGTTTTTGGCGAGGGCGCTCAATTCGGCCATTTGTTTTTCTATATGTAAGAGTCTAGTCTCTATTGGGGACAAATGGATCTTAAAGAGCTCCCCAATTTTTGCTAACAATTTACTGTTGTCGTCGCAATGGTTACATATTCCCCCCCGCGTACCTAAACCCTCTGCACTTTCTATGTCCAAGACTTCGTTTGTCACATCTGAGTGTGATTTCCCATTGCCATTCTTTGGGGGATGATCTAATCCTTTCACATACTTTCTTCTTTGACACACAAGTCTCCTTAACCGTTGACACCTTTGCCTGTTTCTTTTGTTTCCGTATAGCACCCTCCCTCCTACCCCTTGACTGCCTGTTACTTGTATCATCTGGCGTAAGGTTAATAACTAATTCTGGGGACCTTTCTAAGGCCAAGCTTAATTGTAAATCCGACAGAAGTTGCGACGCTGACAGATCAACTATATTTGGCATACTATGTACTTCTGCCGGACATCTACTAGGGAACCTGCATCCTGAGCTTGTACTGGGGTTCTAGCTAATGCAAGAGGTCCCAAGGACGAACGTCTAACCAAAGCTAGATCTTGGGAGACTCTGCGCTCCAGAAGGATGATACCTTGATCTATAGCTTCATTTGCCCTTGTAATAAAATTGTCTAAAGGACCTATGATCTGCGCTCCACCCGCAGCCGTTTTACTTCTACTACCCCTCGTAGACATGATGTACAATAATATGAATATATACTTTACAAATATCAGCTTATACGACATAATTAAATAAACAAAGCATACATACAAGATATCTGTGGATGGAAGTAGTAAAGGATAAATAATTAAAGAGGGGGGCCCGGTCCGGTCTCACTCGGTCTTTAACGGGCTTAAATGGGCCCGCCCTTGGCCCGGGCTTAGCCCGGCGCGCGCCCGCGCGCGTCCTGTGACGCTAAGGGAGCGCCGTTGATTTATGCGCCTCCCGGGTGCGGAAATGGGTGGAGGTGGGCGGGATCCAGGAGCAAAGTCCTCTGGGGGCTGTAGTCCCCCCGCACGGCGGCCGCAAGATCTTCCGGTGCGGCAGCGGGGGGGACCAGCGAACACCGGCAGCCACAGAGGAGCGTGAGTGCCTGAAGGCACAGGTCCCGAACAGTCACGGCCCGCACAAAAGCCCAGGTACAATTTCCAGGTTTTCCCGCTCCCCCAAGGGAGCGCCGTTGATTTATGCGCCTCCCGGGCACGGAAATGGGTGGAGGTGGGCGGGATCCAGGAGCAAAGTCCTCTGGGGGCTGTAGTCCCCCCCGCACGGCGGCCGCAAGATCTTACGGGGCGGGACCAGCAAACACCGGCAGCCACAGAGGAGCGTGAGTGCCTGAAGGCAAAAGTCCCGAACAGTCACGGCCCGCACAAATGCCCAGGTACAATTTTCAGGTTTTCCCACTCCCCCAAGGGAGCGCCGTTGATTTATGTGCCTCCCGGGCGCGGAAATGGGTGGAGGTGGGCGGCATCCAGGAGAAAAGTCCTCTGGGGGCTGTAGTCCCCCCGCACAGAGGCCGCAAGATCTTCCGGTGCGGCAGCGGGGGGGACCAACGAACACCGGCAGCCACAGAGGAGTGTGAGTGCCTGAAGGCACAGGTCCCGAACAGTCACAGCCCGCACAAAAGCCCAGGTACAATTGTCAGGTTTTCCCGCTCCCCCAAGGGAGTGCCGTTGATTTATGCGCCTCCCGGGCGCGGAAATGGGTGGAGGTGGGCGGGATCCAGGAGCAAAGTCCTCTGGGGGCTGTAGTCTCCCCACACGGCGGCCGCAAGATCTTCTGGTGCGTCAGCGGGGGGGACCAGCGAACACCGGCAGCCACAGAGGAGCGTGAGTGCCTGAAGGCTTAGGTCCCGAACAGTCACGGCCCGCACAAAAGCCCAGGTACAATTTTCAGGTTTTCCCGGTCCCCCAAGGGAGCGCCGTTGATTTATGCGCCTCCCGGGCACGGAAATGGGTGGAGGTGGGCGGGATCCAGGAGCAAAGTCCTCTGGGGGCTGTAGTCCCCCTGCACGGCGGCCGCAAGATCTTCCGGTGCAGCAGCGGGGGGGACCAGCGAGCACCGGCAGCCACAGAGGAGCGTGAGTGCCTGAAGGCACAAGTCCCGAACAGTCACGGCCCGGACAAAAGCCCAGGTACAATTTTCACGTTTTCACTGGGGTATTTAGTAAGACTCACCCTTCCTCCTCAGTTGTTTCTTCTACTAATTTATCATTTGCAAGCATTGCTGATCATACTTTGACGCTCTCCTCGAGACTTTCATCATGTCTAATATGCTTCATTCTGACCAATTCCGCTGCTGCCCATTCCCTCAGGTCCTGTACCCATTTACATATTAATGGAGGCTTGGGACTGAGTCAAAAGATTGCTACTCCTTTTCACAAGTATTTGACCTTGTAATACGAATTTTCAACGAAATTTATTTTTTGGGGGGCCGGTAGCAGTTTTAAGAGTACCGCTCGTATCGGCCCAGGGATCATCCATCCTGATGCTACTTGAAGTATATTTATCACTTCCTTCCAGAATTTATGCAGCTTTCTGCACTCCCACACTATATCAACAAAATGGGCAGCATCTGTCTTGCATCTTGGACATGCATCCGACTTACCTGGATAGACTGTATTTAATTTATATGGGGTCATGTATAATTGGTGGATTATATTGGATTGGATTAACTTAAATTTGGAGTTAGAGCTCACTTCTCAAACTCCTTTGTGGATCTTCGCCCAGTCCTTTTCTATTATAGGTCTCTCTGAGTCCTCCTCCCATTTAGCCTGTAATGGTAGTGCACTAATCGGGTTATCATCCATTAGGGCCCTATAAAAATGGGAAATCAGATGCCGCCCTCCGGCCATTGTTAGTATAGTTGCAAGTGTCTCTGAACGTTGTGGTTCCTCTGGTAATGAGGGCCACAATCCTCTATCTTCTGCTGCTATCTTATTATACTGTACAAATTGGCCTGTACCCAGCTCAAATGTAGTCATCGCTTCCTCTCGTGTTATGTACTGATTATTACTATATAGGTCTCCCATGGTGAGGCAGCCCCCGTCTTTCCATCTCTGTATAGACATAGATTCTGTTATTTTTTTTGAAGGGTCGTACGATCTATAATGGCAGGTTGGAGAGCATATGGTGCCCTACGTATCACCTTTTTCACCATATCTTCCCAGAGTCTTGCTACTTTTTTAACTAAGTACGTGAAATTATTGAGAGTTGCAGACCCCATCATAAGTAATTCAGGTAGTTTGTTTCCTTCAAATGTTCCCACCAATAGGGACTTCTCCCAAGTATTGCCCTCTTCCAACCAATGAACTGCATGTTGGAGTTGTGCCGCTAGGTCATATAAATATATTCGGGGCAGCTCCACTCCTCCGTCCACCCATTTTCTTTGGAGAGTTTCCAATTTAATCCATTTCCACTTCTTTCTCCATAGTAGCTCTACTAGAAAGCTATCTAATGTTTTAAAGAGGGATTTTGGGATATCATAGAAAGTATGTTGCATCACATAGAGGCAACGAGGCAAAACAATCATTTTAATGATAGCCACCCTCCCCATCAGGGAAAGAGGCAGAGATTTCCAAAAGCCCTCCAAGGCTTGTATTCCAGCCATTACTTCCCCATATTTTTGTCTAGCTTTCTGACAAGGTGTGCCATAATTAAATCCCCAGATAACCTACACCCTTTCGCTTCCACTGTATTCCTTCCTACTCCAGGAACTTCCAAAACCGCATCCCTTGCTGACCTCCCCATGGGACCTAGGAATGATCTACTTTGATTGACATGAGGCCCGAAAGCCCACTAAATTTCCTAAGCTCTTCTATAAAAAGCTGTGCAGTTCGTCCTGGGTGCTGTAAATATACCAACATATTATCAGCATACATGGAAACTATATGTTCTGTTTTGCCTATAGGGATTCCATGATCTCTCATATTTTTCCTGAGTGTCCCTGCCAATGGTTCCATTGGCACCGCAAATAACAATGTTGACAAGGGACATCCCTCCCTGCCTAGTGCCCTGTGGCAATGCAAACTGGTCCGACACCACTTCCCTACATCGCACCCGGGCTAACGGGTTACTATATAGTAGCTGAACCAATTGAATGAACTCCTATTGTACCCCCATCTTTTGTAGAACAGTCAAGATGTAATTCCATTCCACCGAATCAAAGACCTGCTCAATATCCAACAGAGCTAAGGCACAATCCTCAGTCTGCACTATTGGCACATGCCATACATGAGCTCACCTTTGCAGGTTATATGTTGTGTTTCCTCGAGGTATAAAACCTGCCTGGTCAGGGTGAATCAGATGAGGCATGGATGGGAGCATCCTGGTTGCCAGTACCTGGCTCAAAATCTTAATATCTAAATTTAATAGGGAAATCGGTGTATAGGAGCTTGGCTGCAGTGGATCTTGATCTGGTTTTGGAATCATAGCTACTAACGCCTCCTGCATCACTCTAGGGAGAGATTTTTTCTCATAGGCTCCAATATAAACCTCCAGTAATTTATCCACCAATAGCAGAGCAAACCATTGATAAAACTCGGTGGGGAAGCCATCACCCCCAGGGCATTTTTCAGTTTTTCGATTTTTATTAGCATACAGTATTTCCTCCCTAGTAATGGGGCCGGCTAAAGCCTCTGCTTCCTCTGGCTCTATCTGTGGAAGCTCTATATCATTCAGATAGGAGTATGTACTATCTAGCGTAGTATTCAATTCAACCCTACCAATTCTTAACAAGTATTGTGCCAAGGTATCAGCTATCGCTTGTCGTGTGCCCCATTATTTCTCCATTGTCACCTCATAGTCGCATTATTGGGGAAGGCATTGATTCAGGCCATATTAGCCTGGCTAAGAGGGTCCCGAATGTGTCACCTTACCTGTGTAAGCGTTGTCTATAAGTTGTGTGGGAGTGCTTTTCCAGTCTTCCCCATGAGTCCGTTAAATCCTTTTGTATCTTCCCCCATTGCTCCATCACCCGTGGATCTTCGTGTATGTTTTTTTCTGGGTCCCGCCGTTTCTGTTCCTGTGTCTTGATATCCCTCTCCACTTGTTAGCAGACCCCATATGTTGTCTTGATCGCCACATCCCGGATCACAACTTTCATTGCCTCCCATTCTATTGCTCTAGTAGTTGCTGATCCCCAATTTTCGGCGAAATAGTGTGCTAGAGTATCTTGTAGAGTTGCGACATATGGAGGGTCTTGTAGTGCCTCGGCTCTTAATCTCCACAATGGCACAGCTGGTTGGCCTCTACCTGCTTTCGGGTTCATAAGGAGTGGGAAGTAATCAGACAGATTATTGAGGTAAGTATGTGATCCCATCTACTGCAGTCAGCAGGATGGCTAGTTATTTAGCATATCATCTCCAGAGGCGTCAAAGTCTCTCCCACCTTTGTGACCTTGGCTTCCCTGGAGCCCATTTGGCACCAGAGCAGTTGGGAAATCAGCTAGTCAGAAGGTGTGTCACTTACAGAGAGGCACATGCTTAAGGCGGACCACCTGAAGTATAGGGTCGAAGAAGTGCTTCACCATCTTGGTTCTGGTGAAACTAGGAACACTGGGTCAGGATTATGTCCACTCCTTGCAGGAAGTGGTCATATAGGGGGTAAACTTACCCAAGGGGTAAGTAGAACAGAAGAAGGACAAAGAAGAACTGACACCGCAATAACAGAGGACCTACTCTGAAATTGGCACCAAACCCTGCCTGGCTGCTGGTAACCTCTACAATTGCAAGAACGACTCACCCAGAAGCTGCACATCCTCCCCAGACCCTTAGAGGACTGTCCCTCACTTCAAAAACCTAACATCATCTTGCTTGGTGTAGAGGAGCCCATAACCTTGCATTTGCAGACACCAACTGCACTTGTCCGGTACTCTGTTTTGCTGGCCATCAGGCCGACCGAGGGAGCATCTGACCAGGAGGAGGTCAGCATGGTTTCAGGAAGTCAGCCTCATCTCTTCAGAGAGTTTTGAGATGCTAGACCCTTCACAAGCCTCCTAAGCACCAATACCTTGGATACCAAAGTATGTGCTGCAACCAAAGCATGTTAAATGTCCATCCCAGAAAATCACCACAAAACCGACCTGCCAATGAGGGACTTCATGACCGATGGCCACAACAAACATAGCCTTGCTGCCCAGTTTTCGTCCCCACTCCATGTCAACCAAAAACCATGAAAGCCTCTAACTCAAGCAATGTGCTGGACAAAACACCTCTGCAACAAGCTCCTCAGCCTTAGCCCATTGTAACTGACTGTGTCCCCTTGCTCCAGAGACCCTTACGAGATGAGCCCCCCTTTAGTTTCTGCTGGACTTGTCCCCAAGTCCCCACTTTCTGCTTTTTTTGTTACCGATACCCTTGCATTGACTTTAATGTCAAGACTTCCAATGCGACCAGCATTGTCTGCACACAGACACCTCAGGGCATGTAAAACCAAACTGCTGGTGGTTCTTTGAACCATGGCTCCCTAAGCACCTTAAGTACTAAAAGGCACCTTCAATTGTTCGCAAGTATACATAGGCAACGTATGTTTTGCCCAAAGGATGACATAATCACGTTTGAAGTTCATGCCTCAAAAAACATTATTTGAGCATTTAACTGATTTACTGTGAAATGTGTTTCTCTGAAAGTACTTACCTGATTCCAATGATCTTGGTGTATAAAAATCTGTTATTTTTCTAAATTGGTCCCAAGTTTATTCTTGAGTGTGTCTCACTTATTGACTTTTAGCAACAAATGCTTAATACTCCCCTCTGATAAGCCTAAGCCGCTCAACCATACTACAGCAAATAGAACACTTGGGATTATTAAAGTAAGACCTGTAAGTCAAAAACGGTCATCTGTTTTTTTTTTTTGCGTGATGTGTCCCTACATTGGCCCACTACATAAAAAGTCAGCTTCAGCAAGGTGACTTTCAAATATATGAGCTCCTTTGTTTCCGTATTCTCACACCTACTCTTCAATCAAGATCATCAATCAAAAATAATTCATTCAATTAAAAAACGTAATCATAAAAGCACATATTATATAAATCACATAAAGATGAAAACATAAAGAAATGTGAGGATTTTTTAACACAAACTACTTTTTTTAAAGGAAGTAACTGCGAGACCAGTTGCTTGATATTTAAGAGTCTGTGGAAAAATGAGAGTAAGTCTGCATCGTCTAAAATTCTAAGTTTTCACAATTGTCAAACAGAAAGTGCTAGACAGGTCTATAAAGGCCAGGTACAACAAGCAGTGTCTGGCCACAACAAACTTGCCAATAATCAGTACAAGATTCAGGCACGGGTCTACTATGCCAAGGTGCTCCTTAACGCCATACAGTCAGAAACTTAAAATATTGTGATCATTATCCCAAGTTCAGATCCAATTAAAAATCACTCCCTCATACCTTTAGCTGTTGATTCAGTAAGTGAGATCAATTGATAGCAGCTTGGATAAGATCGACCCCCCTTCTTAAAAATGGTTACAATTTGATGAGCACTTACATCTGCTAGTGAATCCTCACTACGACTAAGACAATACATTAATAAAATGGTTAACCAGACAGCTGCTGTAATGTATGAGGTAAGTGACGTCATTCATATTCCTACTACTATCTTTTGGTCAACAAATCATAAGCCAATGATTTGGGATCTTTCGATTATTGGCCTAAATTACAGTCTCGACATTGCTCGTTCTAATCTCAATCTTACTTTTTTAAGGATAAATTTGTGAGCCCTGCTGCTCCCCACCAACTCTGCTTTCTTCAGATTGGTAACCAAAACAAGTCTCTAGTTATGATTTGCCAGGGAACAAGCCTGATAAAACCATTTTGGGCGCTGGGAATCAGAACTGGGGGCTGGCTTCATGAGCAGTTTTCTCATCATCCTACAAATCTCAGAAAAGATTCAATTTTTGCACCACATGCCCCCCCACCCCCTTCTTGTCAGGCTGATTAAAAAGCCTCTGTGATTTGTCTTTTTTTTTAACTCTTTATTTGCGACTGCATGACTTATCACAGTATACAAATAGGCATTTCCAACAGTATACAGTCTTTTCTCCTTACACCCGCAACAAGCAGCATCAGAATGAAAAACAAATTATTATATCATGATAAGTCTAAGACATGTCTGGTATTGCATGGTCACAGTCCGTAGAAAAGGAATACAATAACCACCTATGACATAACCTTTCATACATCGCCGTGTATTGTGTCTTAGATATGAAACATTAGTCCTAGAAATCTGTAGTCTTAACATTTTCCCCATCCCACCCAACTCCACCCACCCCATCCCGTACGCCTCCTGGTCTCTTCGTTTACCTGGCAACCCGTCCTGACATTAAACCCAGCCTCATCTTGGCTAGCATATACATACTCAGCTGACTGACCTGCGCGCCTTCTGGGCCTATTCACTGCATGCCAGCCCTATAACCATACTCCACACATTCACCATTAAGAGTCGGTTGCCTGTGATGGCGCCCTCTCCATTTCCTCCAGCTCCAGTAGCATCCGCTCCCAGTCCTGCGCAATTGGATATTTTCGTTGTCCCTTCTCTTCCTCTCTACGCAAAACAGTTCCCTCAGCTCTGCCCCACCTCAGTAAATCGGATCGCCATGCCTCCAGATCTGGAGGCCAGGCGGACTTCCATCTCATGGTTAAAACTCTGATTGCCAGCAGCAAGGATAGATCAAGGAGCTTCAACTGGGCCTTATGGTGTTTGGAGCGTTTCCGGAGACCTATCAGGCAATACAACGCCTCCTCCGGCACCGGCAGGGCTGTGACTGTACGTAAGACCTGGCAAACATCTCCCCAATAACTTCGTAAACGTGGGCATGCCCATAACATGTGGAGGAGACCGGCTTCGTCAGCCCCACAACGGGGGCAGCAGTGGGGAGAATCTGGGAACATCCTATGTAGCCTTTGAGGGGTGAGGTATGCCCTGTGTAGTACCATAGCTTGTATAAATTTGAACTTAACATTCGGGACACCTTCCTAGGATGTTCAAGGATAATCTTCCAGGCACCATCTGTCAGCGCCTCACCCGTGTCCAGTGTCCAGGAGTCTCGAAGTGTATTAAGAGATATGGCGGCGTGGTCCCTGACCCCAGTGTAGAGCCATCGCACCAAGTTTCCCCCGGTTCCCATGTAATAAAGCAGGTGCACTAGTTCGTGTTGTGCGGGTTTTACACGTTGTGGGGCCCATGTAGTTTTTACGTAGTGTGACACTGTGGCGCGTAGGATGTATAGTCTCAGGGGTGCCCCAGTAAGTTGCAAAAAGGAGTCATGGTCCAGCAGTGCGTCGTCTCCAAAAAGACCTCCCACTCTGTCCACCCCCACTTCTGCCCAGGGTTGCAATCTACCTCGCGTCAGTTGTCCTTGCGGCGTCGGGACACCTAACAGAGGGATGTTGTCTGCATAAGGCGTGGTCTCTGACGTGTACGCTAGTGCTTTCAGCCAGCACATCAGGGCAGTGTTCAAGAGAGGGTGGCAGTCCCGGGGGATCCTGGCTTTAGGTAAAAGTAATGAATGCAGTTCACCGCGTGCCAGTTGATCTGTTGTGAAGTCAATCTCATGGAGATTCCTACCTACTGTCCATCGCGCCAACCATTGGAGTTGGCTCGCATAATAGTACCCCCTCATGTCCGGTACCCCAAGACCTCCCTGTCTGGTACTTAGTTGTAGTTTCCGGAGCCCCAGATTAGAGTGATTAGGAGCGTATTCAGTGTGTTAAAGATTTGCTGTGGGAGGAGAACCAGTAGGTTCACAAAGTAGTATCACATCTGAGGGAGCATGACCATCTTGGAGATGGCAATTCTACCCATGACGGACAGGGGCAAGGACGTCCAGAATCCCACACTGCCACGTAAACCATTAATGGCTCCACGTATGTTGCCCTCGATCTGGTCCTCAGGCAATCTATAAACGTTGATGCCTAGGTATTTGAACGTGGTCTGCGCTATTGGAATCTGATGTCCACCAAATTGAATATGGGGGGGGTGCTGCAATGCCCCAAAGTAGAAGCCTATCGAATTTGCGGGGTTAACGGCCAGTCCCGACACGGCGGCAAATCGGTCAAATATGTTCACTATGGGTGAGTGGTCGTCCTCCAAGTCCCGAAAATATAATAAGATATCGTCTGCATATATCGATATCAAGTTATGCGTCCCCCTAATGGAGATGCCCACTCTACCCGCGTGAGCTCTGAGGGCGATAGCTAAGGGTTCCAGCGTCAAAACAAATAAGAGGGGTGACAGTGGGCAGCCCTGTCGGGTGCCTCTGTGGATGGAGTAACTATCCGAGATGTATCTGCCGGTACGTGCCCTGGCCGAAGGGTCTATATATAGTAGTCGTACCCACTTGAGCAGTGAGTCCGGGAAGCCAAAGCGTCGCAACACTGCGAACATGAACGACCCCGACAAGGAGGCGAACGCCTGTCGGAGGTCTAATGCGATACAGCCTGCCCAGGGAAGGTCCTGCGGCGTGGCCGACATGAGGGAATGGAGTCTCTGCGTGTTTTGGGAAGTACTCCGGCCTGGGAGAAATCCGCACTGGTCTGGGTGGATCAGGGCAGGGATTCGGGCCTGTATTCTCAGAGCAATGGCCTTGCTGAGTATCTTATATTCCGTGGATAGCATCAAGAGGGGTCTGTAATTAGTCAGCTCAAAGGTATCTCTGCCAGGTTTAGGTATAGAAGTAACTAGGGCCTGCATCGTCAAAACAGGGAGATGACCCGACTCATACGACGTCCTGTAGACGTTCTCTAAAATAGGCACCAGGGTTGCGAAGTAAGTCTGGTAAAACTCCACCGGGAGTCCGTCCATGCCTGGCGTCTTACCGCGGTTGAGGGAGCGGATAGCCATCCGAATTTCTTGCTGTGTGATGGGACCGTCAATCCCAGCTTGCTCATCACGAGTCAGGGCTGGGAAAGGTAAGTCTCGTAAGAAGTCTATTATCCCGTCTGTGGCATCCGTGGGAAAAGGGGCGTATTATGTTCGCAGGTGAACCCGGAACGCATTGTTAATTTCGGACTGTGTATGCACGACTCTCCCGGACCCGTCTCGGATCTGTGTAATTACCGGGGTTTCGGGGCAGTTCCGCACTAGGCGGGCTAATAGCCTGCTGGCGGCGTAAATACTCCTTATGGTCTATGACACGTAGTGTTTCCAGCAACTCCGCGTGTTCGATATTGCTCGTCTGTAGTTCCCCCTTCCGATTGGGGTCTACGCTTGCCTCCCTTTCCAGGGTTTTCAGACGGTCCTCGACCTCACACAGCTTCTTATGAATTTCCTGCCGGGCCCCCACTAATTGTCCTCTGGCCGCCCCATGTATTACAACTTTCAGGGCGTCCCACACCACCAGATTGGACATCGCCGTGTCCCAGTTCTCCCGAAAATAGTTATCCAGGGCCTCCGACAGCGACGCGCGAAAGGGACCATCCTCCAACAGCTGTGGGTTGAGCCTCCAGGTGGGTACTGGGGACGGCACTCTACCCCACTGTAGGTCTAGTGTGAGTGGTCTATGGTCAGAGAAGGTTTTAGCCAGGTATGCCGAGGAAGTACATTTGGACAGCAGAGAACCAGTGCACAGGAATATATCTAGTCGTGTATGGAGGTTGTGAACCTCCGAATAGTAAGAATACTCTTTGTGAGTCGGGTGTAATACACGCCACACATCTACCAGTCCCCAACCCGCAGGCCAAGTCTGGAAGGAGTCTGCCATTCTATGTATCCCAGTCAGTTGCAGGGGAGGGTGCGATCTATCTAGTTCTACATCCAGCACCATATTCCAGTCCCCTCCCAGGATCCAGGGAATATCTATCCAATCGGCCAATGCCCGCCCTACCTTGGCAAGGAATTTATCTTGGTAAAAATTCGGGGCATAAATGCTACAGAGGACCAGCAGGGTACCGTCTAGTGTGCCTTTTACCAAGACATATCTCCCCTGGTCGTCTACCTTCCATTCCAGTTCTACAAAGGTAGTGCCGTGACGTACCCAAATAGTAGCCCCTCTGGAGAAGGCAAAGTAGGAAGTAGAAATTACGGTTCCTCTCCATCTCTTCCGTAAAGTGTGTGCTTCGGACACTGTTGGTGGGATTCCTGCATAAATGTTATTTGGGCATGATGGCGTAGTAAGAATGCGTGGATCCTATGCATCTTCTGAATGGCCCCAAGCCCTCGCACATTCCAGGTAGTCAGTCTATACTTCCCTATAGTTTCAGCCATGACCGGACCCAGGTGAAATAACAGTAGAGTGCCATGCACCTCACAGCGCATGATGTGAATATCAGCCAGGAGACGTACTTTCCCCCACCCAAAAACAAAACTAATTTGGCGCAGCCTGAAAACATTGCTGGGCCGAACAAGAAAACCTGCAACATAGCAAGCCAAACACTAGTGCATACGCCAATGGGGGGGTGGCCAAGCACTGTTTTATTCCAATGAATCATTCGTTTCTGTGCTGCTGGCTTGACGGCGCCGCCAGGGATGTGGGTATCAGGAAATTAGTTCTATGTAGCTTCTGGGGAATCCCGCTCTAAGGATGCCAGGTTCCCCCGGGACCTTATACTTAGATTAAGTGTACCTTCTTCAGGTTTCTAGGTAGAGAGGTGCGTGTAGTCTGTCCTAAGGCCCAACATATATACGGTGCCCCGTAAAGATAGCCACCCGTCCACCCATCACTCTCTCAGCCTGTGTATGTGCTGGTATCAGACAAGTAACAAAAAAAAGGATATCAGTGGACTTCAGGATATGCAGTTCACGCCTCCCCAGGAGGTTATCCTTGTCCATTGTCTAGTATTTCATCCGCAGCTCTGGGCATTAGAGTCGGGAATAAGACCATGCTGTGTTCCGAGTCCGAGTGGATCGTGCTGTCGTCCGTGTCCGTATTGATAGTTGTCCGATCTTCTCTGAAGTTGCCCACAAAGGCGACGGCTCCTA
The DNA here is from genome assembly GCF_964261635.1 of Lissotriton helveticus. Lineage (NCBI taxonomy): Eukaryota > Metazoa > Chordata > Amphibia > Caudata > Salamandridae > Lissotriton > Lissotriton helveticus. The sequence goes on from NC_136072.1 coordinate 529,363,252, forward strand.
GCTGGTCATCTTTCTGTTGCTCTCGCGAGGGTCTTCGCCGCCCTGGTCCTGTCATCGAGGTGAGAGATAATCCAACCGCAGGTTCCGAGCCCTTCCGGGCCTCACTGGCCGACGCTCCTGTTGTCGTGACCTGGCTACCCTCGATGTCCATCACCTCCAGCCATTCCTCCACTTCAGTGGGGCTTTCGAAGAAGTGCGTTTTTTTTCCGTACACTATCTTGAGGCGGGCCGGGAATAGTAAAGTGTAGCGTAACTTGGCCTTTTGGAGTCTCTTCTTGACTTCAAAATAAGATGATCGTTGTTTCTTTACCACATTTGTATAGTCGGGATACAGGGAGATGCGTCGGTTTTCAAACTCTATGAGGGATTTTTCCCGGGCTTTTTGTAGTAGTATATCTCTATCCCGGTAGTTGAGTATCCGGACGATCAGTGGGTGCGGTGGCTGGCCAGGTCTAGGCCGCCCGGTGGGGATACGGTGTGCTCTCTCCACACAAAAGAGTGGTGACAGTCCGTCGGAGGCCACATGGTCCCGAAACCACTGTTCCATGAAGTCCGTCGCATGGACCCCCCTCACTGCGTTCCGGAAGGCCAATGACGCGGATGTTATTACGTCGATTGCGCCCTTCCGCATCCTCCACGCGGTCCATCAGAGATGCCACCTGCTGCTGTAGTTGCTGAACGGAGGTGGTATGCTCCGTCACCGTCGGAGTCAGGTCTGCTATCGTCATGCCCTGGTCCTTGACCCTGTCGGCCAATTTAGTATGGTCCGCTTTAAGCAAGGAGAGGTTGATAGTGAGGGCTCCCATCTGCGATTCCATTGCCATTCTAGAGTCCCTAATCTCTTTTAAGATCAGGTCTAGTTTGTCCATTGGATGGCCCCCGGTAGGATCCAGGCCGATGGTTCCCGGTAGTGCCTCTCCCGTTGCGTTCTCTTGGGTGGTCACCACGGCAGCGGGGCCATCTCGGCCGTCCAGCGGTTTGGCACCTTTCCGTACCATGGCTGTCGCAGATCAGGCATGTCCGACCTTTCCTGGAGCGGTACTGTCCAAATTACAACCAGTATCACAGGGCGGCCACGTTGGTCACTGCCTCCTCGTTGCTGCGCCAATCGCGTGTTGCGGGGCCCCTCCGAGTTGAGTGGAGGGCCGTCCGGGCTCTTCTTCGTGTGGATATGCGGCCTCCGGACGGACCTCTCCCCGTCTCCGGGCAACAGCTGTGGACCGGGGGGGGGCACCCTTCAGTGTGCCAGGTCAGACTGGCGCGTCGTATCAGGGCCCGATGCGTGGCAGCGTCCGGGGACCCCAGCTCACTCCGGGGTGGCACCAGTGGCTGTGCAGTGTCTCTGGGCCCTCTATGCGGTCTTTTAGAGTCAGTGGCGGTCGATGGTCCTGGTATCCCCCAGCAACAGCGTTCTTCTTTGCAGCGGGGGAGGGAAAGAAAAAGGGGGGGGAGGTAGGGAGGGGGGCGAGGTGCAGGATATGGCCACGAAATGTCTCCTCAAGTGTCACCAGCCTCGCCCCCCTACCTCCAGGGTTGCTGTATCAGGATCGAGCTCCAGCGCCGAGGATCACACGGCTCTCCCTCCCTCAGGGCTCGTCGGCCCCGCTCCACGTTGGTTGTGGGCCTCGCCTCCTCTGGGCTTACCCTGTGTCTGGGGCGGCCAATCCGCAGGGCAGTCCCGCCGCTGCAGTGCCTTCAAATAGTCAACTAGGGGTCCGGGCGTCCCGACCTCGCTTAGCGGGTTAACCACAGTACTTCTGGCTGCCAGCGCCCGAAGCCTTTCGGGTCCTCTCCAAACTACAGCCCCCGGCGGCTCACGAGGGGGAAGGCCGCAATCATCTCGGGCCCAATCTCCGGCTGTCGCCACCTACCGGGCCACCAAAAACGTCCCGGAGCTTCCGGATGTCGTAGCGGCTTGAGATCCGCTCGCTTCAGGCGGCTTTGGGCTCACCAGAAGTATCTAGCAGGGTGGCAAGTCTCCGGTGGCACCGGAGCACTAGCAGACTCCGTCCGCCATCATGGCTCGCTAGCCACGCCCCCCAGCCCCTGTGATTTGTCCAATTAGTTTTTGAAGGAGAGTTACAAGGTTGGATAATTTCCACACCAGGTGTAAATTGTTATCTTGGGTGCATATATGAATGTTGGTGCCCGGATTAGGAGAAAAATGTGCTATAGGATAAGTGATTATGGTCTCCAATACATAAATTTACAGTTTCACAATTTCAAAAGCATTTGAGAGCAATGAAGACAATGGGCACATATCAAATCTGCATCAAAGTTCCAAACTCAGTGCTTCTCAGAATTGAGCATGTAAACGTGTTGTACAAAATATCTCGCCTAAAATCCTAATGAAGGGTATAGACATGTGAAACAGTATTAAAATCCCCACATAACATTGTATTTTCACATTGCATCAACCCACCTGTGTCCTTTGATAACCAAATCTATACAATCCGCCCCACTCCCGAGGAAACTGTGGTCCCGGACCTCTCCCCAATATTGGCAAAAAGGATGCTCACCTAGCGCTGGAAATCCCACACAGCACCTAGAGAAGGGGCATGGGGAGAGGAAGTAATATTATGGGCCACTCCAGAGAGAGTGGCCCTGAAGCGTGAGAAATGTAGAGGGCTTGGCAAGAAGCTCATCTGGATGGAGTGGACTCACCCGTTAGAGCAACTCCGACGGTTAGTGAACGCACGAAACGAAGCCCTCGTTCTAATTAGACTGCTGCACACTAGGATACACACAATTAGAATACCACTTTGAGGTCCTTGCTTGCCATTGGTCCTTCGCTCCCTTTTCCCAATGCATATGCTAATGGCCTACCAGACCACTCAAGCATGTTCAGGGCGGGAGAGGGGGGAAAGGGGTTGAGCGGCTTGATCCTAGTTGTAACAAATATATCTTCCTTTGTTCTTGGCTATGTTATAAACATATACTTGCATCTACATGTAAGAGATGTTTACTGCTGTAAATGACTGAAACGATATTATGTACATTGGCTATTTGGTGCTTACAGTCTATTTGTAATGGATCACTCCAGTGAGTCAGTATTGATGTATATGCAACAGCCCCTTGAAAACTAATAAAGGATGTGTTAAAAAAACCAAAATAAATCTATACAATCCTTTATAATTTGCATTATTGGCATAAGAAAACTAATAATTATAAAAGTTAAATAGGCATAATGTATGGTTATTACACTTGCCCACTATGGCTTGCATTTATCAACTATCTACAGGGATGAGGCACACCTAACAGTCCAGTAATAGCTTCAGCCAGATTGAGAAAAAAAAACTTCTACTCTACCAGATCAGGAAGGTTGAGCGGGGATGGAATAACAACTGTGTCCGTTGTGCTTGATATCAGTCACTTCCCAAGTCTCCTGCACCAGTACCATATCGAAACTCAGTAAAGAAAGGCCAGGCTCTACACTCATTCCTGGCTGCATAGCCTGCAGGGTTCCAGCTTACCACCCTGATAAGACCAAAGCTTTGATCAAAAAGACAAATCTGCTCTATAGAGAGCCTGTGGGATATCATCATCAATAAGGTAACTTTATTCGGTTTCAGAGAAAAGAAAACCATAAAAGTACATAAAATCAACTATACATTTTGCAGTTACCATAACCCAATTACATACACATGATAATCACTTCAGTTATTTCAATTATTAAAAAGGAATAAAAATTGAGAATACCATCCTTAAAATCGGTGTAAATCAACACTAAAAGGAAATGTATTATTAATTCTAAATAATGTGAATCAATTACAAGTATCAATATTGTTTTCTAATAGCAATTACCACCTTAATAAAATTGTAAACCCCAATACATATGTCTGATGTGGCCAAGGAATACAAGAGATTAAAACCATCAGTATAAGAGCTTGGCCTACAGCTTTTTAAAATCGGGACTAAAAATCCACTCCTAGGCTCCTTATATAGGGTGCAAAAAAACATAAGGTGCAATGTGCTTTGAACTGCCAAATTGTCGCAGGGGCAGGGCACTAAGTTGTCTGTCCAACCAGCTTATGTCTGAAAAGCCACTAAAAAATGAAGGGTTAATAACTGAAATCTTGTTAGGTAAAAGCGAGTCTGAATATTTGAGGTAAGCGTTAAGTAAAATAGCTGTTGGGACGGAAAAAAACACAGAGGACCTGCTACCTCTGGTTGGGAGGGACGGGCGTTTGCCCTGCCGTAATATGCCTCTTTAATAATTCTTTTCGCATTCTCGGGAATGTTTGCAGGGCAATCAAAATAATGTCCTAGACCCAACTGATAAAAGTTATCCCTGACAAAAGATAGCCAGGGAATATCTAATACACCATCAAGATTAAAACAGTCTATGATAATATCTCTAGTAAATGTTAGCTCTTCCAAATTTTGGCCGTTAAAAGTAGGGGGGCAATGTTTATAGAATCTTCAACAAAGTCAAGCCTCACCTCATAATGACAGAAGCTAGTAGGGGTACCTTTTGGAGCCATTAGCAGCCTTTTAATAAATGTATTCTCCATAGTTTGCAGCTGGCTGCTTTTATGGAACCCCCAGACACATGCACCATATGTTACCACCGAGACACATTTGGCCTTGTAAATTTTAACAAGATTGGTCACAGGTTTTTGCCCTAATTTAGATGCAAAATAATAAATTCCCTTAACCACCCTACCAGCATTATGCATTCTTGATGTCACAAGCAAATCCCATTTCAGCTTGTTGGTAAAAATATTCCCTAGGTCATTAAAACTTTTCATTTTATCAATTCTCATTGAGTCAACTGCATGATTTCTGGTTTTGGTCATTTGAGGTCCACAGATCATGACATAAGATTTCACAAAATTGACCTTTAAGTCCAGCCATAGCATAAATTCGGGGAATGCATCAAGAGATTTTTTGAAGGCCATTTGCAGTTAGGGCCATGAGAACAGTATCGTCCGCATAAGAGAGGAGCGGAACTTGAATGCTCCCAATGCGTGGACAGTCAAGATTTTTCTGTACCAGGAATGCTTCTAGACCATTAGTATAAATAATAAAAGAAAAGGTGCTAGTATGCATCCCTAGCGGACACCCCCTGTCGATGCAGTAGGCCTGGTTTCTTCGCCATTGGTGCCATATGTAATGCTTACAGATGTAGAGGGGTGAAGCCTACGGAGAAGAGAAACCAGAGGTTCCTCGACTCCCATTTTCCCCATTAGTGCCCACAACTTGCCCCATTCACCGTATCAAAGGCACTGGACAAGTCCATGTAGGCCAGATGGATAGAAACCTTCCTGGCCCGCATGTACTTGCCCATAATCAGTGATACGTTGAGGCACTGTTTAGTGGTACCCAAGCCCCTCCTGAAGCCACACTGTGATCTTTCAATAATCCCTAAATCTCTGGCCCAATTTTCTAGTCTCGCAAGGACGACCCTACCCAATACTTTTGCGGTGGCATCAATTAAGGAAATAGGCCTATAGCAAGAAGGGGCGCACCTGTTACCTTTTTTAAACATATGGATCACTATCGCCTCCTTTCAGGATACCGGGATATGGCCAATCACCACTGACTTAAAAACATTAGACAGTAATGGGGCCCACAGTTCAGGGTTAGTTTTAAAAAGATCCAGTCCGACACCATCCGGGACAGGTGCTTTCATGCTGATTCCTTTAGCTATGGCTTCCTCAACCTCAGCTACAGAGATTGATGCACTTAGATGGCGTGCCGAGGTCAAATCTAAAGGCAGATCCTCGCTGGGGATCTCATATATGCAGCATTTAGGATTGAATATGGTTGCATAGTGGATACCCAAACATCTGCCACAATCAGGGAATCCATCCTGCCTGTCTCCTCACTGAATAGAGGGCAGTTTATGACTTCCCAGAAATTTTTCGAATCCTTGAGGGTGCTCGCTCTATCCAGGTCATCCCAGGCTATGCGTCTTAGTTCTTTTTAATCTGTTTTACTGAGTCTTTGTAAACCTTCCTGCCAATTTTAATCTGGACCCTATCTCGAGGGTGTGCGTGTAATGCCAGTTTTAGAATTTTGTGTCCTCTAGTGCATTCCGCATTAAACTATCTTTTCTCTGGGTGGTCAACCACCTTAATTGGTTTTTGGCTACATTCGTGCAGATCAATTGAAACTCCTGAATAATTTCAGCAGGTGAGAGGTCATTTGCTAAACACTTCAGAATAGAGTCATAATTTGATACAACAGTATTCATTTCAAACTCAATATGATTTACTTTATTCCATATAAATGTTACCCCCTTATTAGGGTTAAAAGAGACTTTATGGCCCAGAGCAGTACCCGGCACAGCCATTATATTAATTGCAGTTATAAGCGGGTTGTGATCATTTGCAGTATGCGGGACCACCTCAAAATCATCAATAAGTTGCAGAAACCTTTGTGATATAAACATAAAATCAATAGTGCTCTCCCTACCTGCACCCGCATATGTAGGGCACTGTATTACAGGGTTGCTAACTAAGTCATTAACAAGGCCTAAATCATTCGCCAAAATGATAGAATTAAGAGCCTCACCCTGTACAGTATGATTCCGATGTGCCAAAGGCTGCCACCCATACTTGACATCCTACATGCATAGCCAGAGCTATATGACAGATTGAATAATTAAAGTCTCCCACTCAGAGAATACACAAGGTTTGCTACTTCTCTGAGAGTATATTAATTTCTACCTGTAATGCCTCAATGACTTGAGAAGTGCTTTGAATAAAAATATTATAGTACCAATTAATCACTAATAACTTAGCTTGTGCCAGGTTAGAGATCATGTCTAAATGATAGCAGGAGGAGATGCCAACAACTGTAATTTTTATAGTTCCAAACTTTACTGAGAGCAACATTTCCAGTCCTCCTTTAGCCCTTCCTGATGGTGAGGGAATAGCATTTTCTATGTAGGAGCTATATCCATTCAATACAATATCCTTTGTGTACCATGTCTCTTGGAGGCAAATAATATAAAAACCTGTAATAAACGTTATCCAGGACTTGTCTGACAATTTAGAACCAATACCTGCTATATTCCAGGAGATGAATTTGAGGAGAAACTTTTGTTTGCCACATTTATCCAATCGAGTGGCTTTATTATTCATAACTTGTATATCTGTGTTAAAGGACCCAGGAGCCTCCCTAGGCAAGGTCTCCCTTAAGGATACATGTTGGTAGAGGGGTGAGTTCTCGCAGTTGTCCTATTTATTCATATTAAGGGGGCTCTCCTGCGCTGCTTGGGGGTTGATGTTGCCCTCACCTGCCTGTCTTCTTGTGTTCCTGTGCTGGGTTTGACCGGGTCTCCCTCCCGCTGCCGCCACACCATCAGAGCGGCCGCCGAGCGGAGGGGACAAACTATATTCCCCAGACTCCTCAGCGGCATCGTCACCAGCCGCCAATGTCGCGCCAGGAGGCGTAATAAAATCACTGCTGAGCCCCCGCGTCGCGTGACGCGCGCAGGCGACGCCGGGCTGAGCCCGGGCAGAGGGCGAGCTATCTGTGGCCATCCGAGGCCGAAAGAGCCTGGGCTGGGCCACGGACTTTGGTTTTAGCGGCCTAGACACACCCCAAAACTGTGAGACAATTTATGTTATGTACTATTGTATTTCGTATTATCACATTTATATCCCTAGTTTTGGCAGTTGTTATCAGTGCGTGTTATTCGCGATAGCTACGGTGCTTTCAAGTATTGTTGCATACATTTTATTTTTGAACATAACAATGTCCAAACTTAGATCTCCTAAAACCCCCCTAGTGACCAGCACGATGGATAACTACTTGGTCAAAGTAGTAAGCAAAATTAACAAGGAACGGCGCCTCTCATTAAGCCGGGCTAGCCCCCCGGCTTCACCTACAAGCCTGTATGTCCCCCCAGACGCTCTTGTTATAGATCATAGCTGTACTCAAGGCTCGCAAATAATTACTAATAGTGAAATAACAGCTTGTCCTGCGCAAAGCCAGGCAGTGTTGGATAACCCTTTGGATATTTCACTAGAACCTTCCCCGATATCTTCCCCGGCACCCTCCCCGGTACCCTCCCCGGCACGAAGACTAGTAAGGGCCTGCAGGAAGTTACCGGCTAAGCGGGGAGGGAACAGGAAAACTAAAGGAGTGGGTACACTATCTAAAAGTACACTGGGAGTTAATGAAACCTCAAATAAGGCAGAGACGACCTATCTGAACTCGGATCAAATTGACTTGTTGGCCAGTATTATCGAAACCAAATTGGAACTTATGATTAAACCTCTTGTGGCCAAACTAGATCAGGTTTCTAAAGAAGTAATTAGACTGTGCGGCCTCTTGAACACTCATATAGCCCTGACTAAAACAAATAAGAGTATAAAGGGGGGCACTAACGTAAATAAGGACGCAGCTGTACCCCTCAATGGGGGGCGTAGGGCTATACAAACTATACAAACTGTACCAGCTACTCAACCACCCCCATTGACGGCAAGTAACCAACCTACCACAACAGGGGATAGTAATGAGGGGTGGAATGAAGTAAGGAGAAGACGTCCAGTTAATCTCCCCCCAGATTGCGCTCCATATGTAGTCGTACTAACTAATGTACCTGGGGTGGACTCCCATCTTACTGAGTCTCGGCTAGAAACCCACGACTCCCTGAAAAATAAATCAGTATCATGGTTGAACAAAAATTGTGGGTTCCCATTTGCTTTTTCAAATGACATAATATCTACCCGAAGAGTCAGTTGGATAGGTAACTCTAGAAAAAACAGTAAGGGGGACTGTATCATTGTTAATTTTAAGCACCCGCAGCATGTTGCCACAGTTCTGCTTAGAGCGGCTTCCTTACCAACTGCCGATAACACTGTATGTGCACGTCCTCTTGGTTTCTTTTATAACCACCTTAGCAACATTCCACATTCATATATTGACCAGCCCAAGACATTTTCATCTTTACCTCTGCGTGGTTTTGCTACCCCTCCGCAAATTGGAATTCAAACCCCAAATAGCTTGGACCCATATTATTATCGGTTGCCCAGGCCTAATAGTCAATTCGATCAAGCCCTGCCATTGGCCAATCGATATACCCCTTTATCAACAATGGAGGAAAATCACTGACTGTCAAATAATTCGAGGACTAATTTACAGCCCCCACACCCCACCTGTAGGATTATGACCTGGAATATTGCTGGTATCAAGGCTAAAGCAGGGAATGATACCTGGATCAATTCATTAAAAATCTATGATATCATAGCTCTCCAAGAGACCTGTGATCCGATAAACAGCTTCTCCCTGGATGGGTATAGACACTTTTGCATCCCAGCAACTAACAGTGTGGCAGGTAGTGCTAAGGGAGGCCTACTTAGTTTATTTAAACTTGATTTAAAGGCCATGTTAACTCAGTGCAATTCAGGATGTCAAAATTGCCTAATTGTTGAACTATCCCCTCCTGACACTCCCAAAATTTTATTTATTAATTTTTATAATTCATGTGCCAATGAGAGCACTAATTTTAATTTGGACATATTGGAGAAATTTCTGTCAGTTTATAGTACTACTGTGAATACTTTTGAAATAATACTTTTAGGGGACTTTAATATCCACCCCTGTAACCAACCGTGTGCCAATATAGAAGAGGAGGGCCCCCATATTCTTTACCCATACATCTTGAACATTCAAAACGGGGGGAGGCCCTTGAAAACTTTTTGGCGAGTTGGAACCTCTATGAGTCAGGTTGTGGGGAAGGTGGCTCTAGGACCCCCACTTTTAAAGGTACAGAAGATGGTACAATTATTGATTATATTTGTATGTCTTCTTTTATTTTGTGTAAGGTTTTATGGTATAAGACTGAGGTCTCGGTCTTCAGTGACCACAATCCAGTGTTAATAGAGATATTGTCCGCGGACCTATTAACCTTCAAAACTGTGACCTATAAGCGCGGCTTAAATGTGGTTGTTAAAGATCAAGGACGTAGGCTAAAATGGTCAAACATAGTCCCTGAAACTTTCTTACAGGAAGTATTGAACAAGGTTGAGGACGATGTGGCCATATGCCTAGAGAAGCAGGCTCAAAATACACATGTGGTCACTGCCTTTGATAACATTTGCGGACAAATCAACTAAAGCTTACTTGCAGGCACCAGAAAGACTAGACATTATGATAAGAGATGGTTCAATAAAAGATGCTCTAGGGCACATGCAGTTTTACTTAAGGCCTTGAAGACCACTCCTAAAGACCAAGCTCAAATAGCCAGCTTAAGATCTGCTTATAAAAAAGCTATTCAAGATAGGAAAAATGAGTTGAAAGAAGAGGCCTGGTCACAATTACTTGCCCCTGAGACCCTAAAAAATAGTGGGCAGTTTTGGAAAATTGTAAATCAACCGCTGTTTTCGGGTGAGGAGAATTCGCCACTTGAGTCCAATATTCCAGATGAGGGCTGGATAGCACATTTTGGGAAAATATATTCTACCCCAGGTTCTGAGAATCATACGATTAATGACCTTTCCAGATCTGATGGCTCCCATGTGATTTATGAGGACATAGAGGTGGAAAGAGCAATTGAACAGACCCTAAAAAACAAGGCCCCAGGCCCTGACGGGGTTCCTGCAGATATTTTCAAATGTGCGCCAAAACTCTGGGCTAAGATCTTGTGTAGTGTTTTTAATGCTCTGAACCAAAATAACATACCGGTGTCCTGGAAAAAATCCATTATTATCCCAGTTTTTAAAAAGGGAGATAGGCAGGACCCCTCCTGTTATAGACCTATCTCCCTAAGAGATTCATCGGTTAAAATCTTGGGACGGGTTATTCTGCATAAAATAAAGGACTGGCTTGACGACAGAGGGGTACTGTCGAACGTACAATATGGGTTTAGATCCAAAAGGAGCACTTTAGACCAATGCCTTGATCCGCAACTGCTATTGGACAAATATACCAAGGCTAAGGAGGGGTCAATGTACCTGGGGTTCATGGACCTCTCCTCAGAATTTGATCTTGTAAACCGGACAAAGTTATGGCAAATTCTGCTTAATATGGGACTTGACCGGGCTTTGGTTAACCTCTTGGCGGATTTACATTCTGACCTACTCGCATCCGTTCGGGTTACTGCTGAGGGGCGATGCTCCGGCCACTTTAATTCAGAAAGGGGGGCCAGGCAAAGGTGCATCTTGGCCCCCCTTCTTTTTACGGTATATATTAATGCCTTGGAACCTGCACTAAATAAGGCAACTCTTGACATACCGCGTATAGGGGAACTTGTTATTCCAGTTCTCCTTTACGCGGATGATGCTGTCCTTCTTTCACGGACGGGGGTTGGACTACAACGGCTGCTAGATGTCTTTGGGAATTTTATGGGTTCCCTGGATCTTAAAATAAACGCAAAGAAGTCACAAATTATGATTATGGGGGGGTGTTCTAGCAAGAAACAACTTAAAACTTTTTTTGTTGTGAGGAAGAACTTTGCAGAGTGCCCACATTCCCTTATTTGGGGATTACCTTTGATGAGAGAGGGAATTGGGGCCCGCAACTTAAAAATAGAAACATCGCCTTTACAAGAACTACCTCTGCACTCCAGGGCTTCCCAAAAAAACTGGGGGCAAGGCCTATAGAAGCAATAATGAAGATATATAAAGCTAAATGCCTTGCAGTTGCCACATATGGTAGCTCAATATGGGGCTACAGTGCCCCAGATTGCTTACAGGAGACTGAAAATAAATTTATGAGATCTGTCCTAACAGTGCCACAGTCCACTCCCTCATATACTATCCATTCTGAATTGGGGGCAGGTTTAATTTCGGACACGATAAGAATGGCTCCCATAATATGCTGGATGAAGACCTGGTTGAACCAGGAAATCTCCCTGAACCATATTATCATGAAAGATTGTCTCCTATTAGAAAATGCCAGTAAGATTCAGTGGCTGACATATATCAAAAACAGTTTTTACAAACTAGGAAGACCAGAGCTTTTCTCATCACCAGAGTTAATAACATCTAAGGACATTATACAAATTAAGGGTGTAATGGTACAGATGCTGACACTGGAGAGAGAGGAACTAGAACTTAGAAAATCCACTGTAAGGGCTAATCTCATTGTAACTAACCTACCTGGACCTGAACTTTACCTTAACATGGTGAACCGTCCCTATCACAGGTTTCTTTTAACTCGTTTTCGCTTCAATCTGATCCATCTGAACCTAGCTCACTTTCCTAATTGGAGTCCCCCGGGAAAATGCAATGGCTTGTACCTGTGACAATTTTTCCACTCAGAACACAATGCATTTTTTGATGTTCTGTGGTCACTATACGGGGTTAAGGATGAAATTCCTGGTTCCTATACTTAAAGAGGCAGGGTTCTTGCAAGTTAAACCTGCTCTCTTGTATTTACAATTATTAAAGAGCCCCCGTATCATCTTTCATGTCGCTAATTTCTTAGTGGGTGCTGCTCGGATCAGGAAAAGGAATGGGATTAACTGTACCTAAATGAACTAGGATGTAAATCAGAATGATGTCAGTTTATTCTGTAAAAATGATAGCGAGGGTAATTACATTGGTTGATGGTTTTATTTTTCCTACCGTGATTTTATGAAACTTTATGAAATTCTTGGGAAATTTTTTAATGATTTTAAATGGTTTTATATTTTTCTTTCTACTGTGTGTAAATAATGTATATTTTGTATAGTACCGTTGTCTTTTTATGATATTGATTTATCGAAATAAAGTATTCTGACTGACTGACTGACTGATTGCATTGTTGGAGAGGGTTTCCAGGAGAGCCCCAGAGGCCTTAATGAGAATCTCTATGGGGAAACTCTGCTGTCACTGGAGCTACAAGAGTGTTATAGTACCCAGTTAGTCAATAAATATATAACACCCCTGAAAGGACATGGAAACACTTTTGATGGATAAAGGAGGTTGGCTGCATAGGCCTGTTCTCTCTAGGATCCATCCTATGTGTGATTTCCCTTGTCCGGCGTTTATATTGCGGTGGATAGAAAAAAGCCCAACGGATAAGCCTCTATAGAGTCAGCATGTGGGCTTTGGAAAAGCGTCAATACAAAATGTGCATACCAAGCTTTATTGAAGTTAAGTACAACACAATCCCCGACCCTGCTCTTGGTCGTATGGCCCAACCAGTTCACTCATCTGGCCATCATTATGTTTTTGTTATCTTTGATGAAATGTTATTGGTGCACCGATAGTCTGATTTATTTATAAGACTTTGGCAAGTTTCTTCCTTACCTACTTTCAAGCAGGCCCCCCCCTTCAAGACCCGGATATATGGTGTACATTGTTGAGGCAAATTCAACACATCTTTAGCACCCCTCCAAACTCTATGTTCTTGAACAGTCTCATTACTAACTATGTTAACTTATGGCAGACCGGCCCTTGCTGTCACAAGAGTCATAGAGTGATTTATATTCCCTTGCCCCAGTGTCATGGTATTCCCTATGGTGTTCCTAGACAGGACTGGGTCAGGATTTTCCCGGGTTGCTCTACCATTACCCTCATTATTAGATTGTGTGTGAATGAGAGGGGCCTGTACATTCATAGTAGGTATTGCACTTATTAAGTTCAATATGCTTGATGGGACACTGAATGTAATAGTATTGACATTAGAACCTCTCAGATAATTAATGTTTTCAGATTGGTTAGAATCCTGGCTATCAACCAGACCTCTTAAAATACCAGTTAACTGTTTTTCAATACTGGCTAGTCTACCAAAATGGGACTTAAAGCCTCTCTTATAATTGTACTCAATTTATCACCAATATCATCAATATCATTGGCATTAGTAGCCGGGTCTTTTAATACCTTTGCTCTCTCTCCTCCCAGCTGAGTTCTTGAGTTGCAGCCAATTGAGGTAGTTTTCTTAGTTCTCTTCCCTCTTGGCGAAAGGCTCCTCAATTTATTATCGGGTCCTGCCACATCAGCTCTTTTTCTCTTCCCTCCTTTTTCTGCGCAAGTCTCGCTGCGGGACCAGTAAGCAAGTCAGTTCCCTGGGTTAGGGCAGGTAAAACACTCTGTCTTAAGATGTTTACAACAGGAGATAAGGGTGGTTGTGGCCTGTGCCCCACAACAGTTCCCAGTATGGTAATCTCAGAGTCAATATGTTCATGAGGAACCACACAGGGAGCGGAAGAAAGTCTACGTTCAACTATTTCGATCTCCTTCCTTAGGTCCCCGACCGCTTTTTGTAAAAAAACATCCAATGTTGTATTTGTTATTTTAGATGTTATAGTGGGCTTCCGTTTCCCCATTTTTCAAGAAAACAATCTAACAGTAAATGGGTTACCTTCACTTCACTTCACTTTGTGTCTTCTGTTCACGAATATATCTTGGTTAAATAAGCCCCTGGAGTAGATGTTGAAGCTCAACACAAGAGGTCAAGGGGGTGGCCGAGTCCAGTCTCGATCAGGCTCAGATGGGCGCTGACGGACCCGCCCTTGGCCCGGGCGCAGCCTGGGCATGCCCGCATGCGTATCACACTGCGGGAGTCCCCTGTTGTTTTTAAGCACCTCCACATTGGTGGCCCTTCCCGCCACAAGTGGTGCTGGGCAATGGAGTCTTACTGACTCCGGTACTTGCTCCTGGTGCAGGGTGTAGGCGTACCGCACTGCGGGAGTCCCCTGTTGTTTTTAAGCACCGCAGGCGCTGCAGTTTGTGTTGGTGGCCCTGCCTGCCGCAAGTGGTGCTGGGCAAAGGAATCTTGCTGACTCTGGTACTGATCCCGGTGCAGGGTGTAGGTGTCCCATGCTGCGGGAGTCCCCTGTTGTTTTTAAGCACCTCTAGGTGCTGCAGTTCAGGTTGGCAGCCCTTCCCGCCGCATGTGGTGCTGGGCAACGGAGTCTTGCTGACTCCAGTACTGCTCCCGGTACATGGTTTAGGCATCCCCCTGTGGGATATGTTTAGCCAGGATTGTATTCTTTATGGGTCAGCTGATAACCAACCATAGCGTGTCATGCCTTTTAGGATAGTCCTGTCATGTATACCCATTTTACATACATTGTCCCATCCACACGACAATAACGTTTCTAAACAGGTAACCTTTTACCTAGTAGCATGCTCCTGTCTCTTCCACACCAGGCTCCGAATACTCTATCATAATCCCTGTACCTGACGTCCTACGAACTACACGACAAGCAAGCATCAAAGCTTTTACGATCATTGACCTTGGTCTCTACAGAGGTTTTTAAAACACCCAACTGTTTATTACATTTCAGATCATTTGAAAAGCTGAGACGTAAGTACTTTTACACACCAGCCTGCTCAAATGAAACATTATTAAGAAACCAAACCCAATTTCTCGAGTGAAACTGCTGATTCATATGTAATGGGCCTTGTGGGATGTTAAAGCTCTTCATTTTTTTGCAAGGCCAACGAAATCAGAAGCAGCACGTCACGGAAGTCCACGAGGCAGCAGCATAATGTGCCAGTTGATAAAATGGGTTTCCTTGCTGCAGTCCAAAGAGCCAGATAGTGATCACTTTGGAGTAATTTTTATGGATGCTCCCCTGTTCTCTTGGAATAATTCTCAAGGTTAATTTTCCCATAATTCTTTGAAATAGTGCGAAGTAAAGAAATGAGCCTGTAATTTGCAGGTTTCGATCAACTTCCTTTCTTATGGTTCGACTTTATGGTAGCTCCTTGCCATGAGTCTGGAATGGTACCAGTAGATGAGATCCACTTAAAGAATGAACTAAGTAAACTCCCACACAAAAGGAGGCCTACCTTGAGCGTGATAACTGGAAAGCAATCTGGACCTCCTGCACATGAATATTTCATGTTGCTGATTACATTGGAAGTAAACCCTGCTTCTTGGGATTTCATTAAACAGTGCAGATGGCAACTCCCCTGCATTAGAAATATGTATCAATTGCTCAGAGGGACTTCCATATAACGCAGTGATATGACTTACACATTGAATTTCGTAGAATGGTTGTTACGGGTTGCTCGGGATGCAGTTAACTCAAGGCCTGATTAACAAAGGGCCTCGCACTTGTGGCGGAGGCCCCACAGTCAAGGAGGGGACCCGCACTTGTGGTAGGACACCGGCAATGAGCAACTACAATGTGGAGGTCCCACCACGAGTACGGGACCCCCAATGACTGTGGGACCTCCACCATGAGTGAATTGCTGCCACAGTGTTTATCAACCGCCACACTTTTTTTGAGTTGCCCTGTAATATACTTTCTTGCATTTGATCCCAAAGGAGTAGAAAAAAAGCATATTTCTTTCCATCACTAGAGAATTTAATTTCCATTTCAAACTGTTAAACTCTTGCTGATTGGCTCCCATTATTCATGAAACTTCAGTGCACCCTATTGATCATGTTCCTTTGCAAGAAGCATTCTGAATCAAACTATCCCAAGGAAAATCTTTTTCTATTGGCGATTTCTAAAGGATGTGGGTTATATTGTGCTTGCAAATGAGCCTAATTTTTCAAGAATTCATTTTATCACTCTGTATTGCAAATATCACCAGAATCTTTCAGAAGCTTATCAATTCTCATAGTGAATATTCTGTGACTGTAACCATAATTAATTCAAATTTAGTTCCACTTTTGTTCTGTTCCCTAAGTGTTATCTCTATAGCAAAATGGTTAATGTTAACTAGAATGACTACCTCAAAATCGTCAATTTGTTTAAGCTGCTCTAGTGGTACAAGATAGTAGTTAATCCGGACGAAATGTTTGCCATGTCTAAATGTGGCAAAGCAGGCCCATCAACGGGAAAGCAGTTGTGTTGCAGTGTGAAGCTAAATTGTGTTGCACTAGTAGGCAATCCACATATCATGATCTACCTGGTATATATCCATCTGCCATAGCCTTGAAAGGTATTTTTACACATATTCAATAAGTAGGTCTGCAAATCATCAAAATTACTTAGTGGCATTTTCAGGTGAAAATCTACCGCCAGAATAAAACAGGTTGGAAAACGAGAATGAAGGTTAGTCAAATCATAATCAAATTTCTTCAAATTTTCCTCAAAAACTAGGAAAGATTTATATATTATTACAGACTAAATAAAAGGCACTGGAGGAGATTTAAAGTTATACAAAACAAGCCAATAACCAGTTACAGGTAGTTTCTATTGTTAGAACGTTCTTCACATAGTGAACAGATGCCAAGATCAACTAGTCACCTGAGAAGAGACCTTCGCAATAAGTATATTTTTTGCACAGATTACACGACTTGTAACCCACAACTAGGTTTACTTCATGTAACCGGGGTTCCCTTCCATAACCTGGTATCTGATAGAGACAGCTAGTCACAGATTCCTTACCTTTCAACTTCCAGGCGTCAGGCTGTATCCTGAAGATTTTTCTTAGCAGTAGCCCTGCACACCGGTAGATGGTGTTGGTCAACTCTGCGTGATGTAGTTGGCGTCGTTTTCATCATCGGCATGACATCCATGTCATTAATATAACCACGACACCGGCACACTGGCGTCAGTTCTTTTGTTTCCGTGTCATCAGTGCTGATCCATTCAAAAGAGCTACACCCTGTCATTTTTTGACAGACTTTTTTCGACCTTTTGTCGACTTCGTTGGTGTGTTACCAGTCATGCCAACCAAGAAGACTTTAAGGTTCAATCTGTGTAGCGCCTGTCACCGCGCCATGTTGGTCATGGACCCCCATTTATTATGTCTTTGGTGCCTGGTGCGCAACTATGACTTCAAGTCGTGCTCTGTCTGCCAGGCCAATGAGCCGAAGGCTTTGAGGGAGTGTCCCAAATGCTGCTTGCAACCCTCTGTCCTGCACCGCGGAGGTCGCCTCATCGGTCTCGATCCCGGTCCAAGTCTCGGTTGAGAGGAAGGTCCGAGCACCGCACCGGTGAATCGAAATCCTCTTCGTCAAAGTCATTGAAGTCAGCTAAGAGGCACCACAAGAAGCACAATAAGTCAAAGCACGTGGTGGAGGAACCTGGGCATTCAATGCCCCGCTCCGCGAAGTGGGTGCCTGGGTCAGCTCCCAGTTTCCTTCCCTTTCCGGGGCCTGGAGCAGCCCCCACCCAGCTGAAGGAATTTTATAACACCATGTGCGCCATATTTGGGTGGCCTGACCCTGCCGGCATGCATTAGAGCCCCACAGGCTCAGAGGACGGAGGGGCCCCTGTGGTTCTCATGCCAGTGGCTCCAGCCCTGGTGCCACTGCCTCTGAGTGGACCCGTTCCCGGGTCTGGACCGATGCCGGTTGCACCTCCCCAGCGACCTTCCCCGGCATCACGTCCAGTGCTGAGGTCCTCGACATGGGCGACGTCCACCGGCGGCGCCTCCCCGATCCTCATTCCCGATGACACAGAGCAGGTCAGGCATCCTCCGATGCTGACGGAACCATACGTCTCCATGCCTTTCAGCCTGCCCTATTCCAAAGGGTTAGGGATGGAGGAAGAGGTTGAGGGGAGCAGGATCCCTTAGAAATCCCGCACCAACAAGATCTGGACTGATACGTGGAATAGGATTATGCCAGTGGCCTGGACACCTCCCCAGAATCTGGCATGCTTTCCCCTCTTACCCAGACTACAGAGGAGGGAGTATCTTTTGCCACGGTGGTGCATAGGACTGCGGAGGTCCTCGACCTGTAGCTTCCTACAGTGGTGGTGAAGACTAATGTCTTGACAGAAGTCCTGCAGCCTGGGGTCTCGAGTTCAAAACCCCTACTGTGTTTCAATGAGTCCTTAACAGATATCCTTCTGAGTACCTGGTCCAAACCCAGCAGAGGGGCTCCTGTGAATAGGATGATTGCCCACCACCAATGCCCTGCACCGGGCTACCCACCTTTTCCTCTCCACCGTCCCCACCCCTCAAAACTTGGTGGTCCAAGCTTCCACTTCTCGTGGAACATTCCCTTCCACACCTCTGGACAGGGAATCCAGACTTGGGAACTTCGGCAAGAAAATGCTTTCTTCCGCCAGCCTAGCATTGCGATCGGTGAACACTGCATGCCTTTTGGGCTGATACTCCCATCCCATATGTGATACGGTAGCACACAAGCTGCCCGGAGTCTCGGAGGAGGACTGGGCCCTACTCTCCCAAGTTATCTCAGACAGGGAGGGACACAGCTAAGTTTGCCATCATATTTTGGCTTGGACGATACGGACTCGCTAGGTAGACCTTTTCCATGATGGTGACTGTTACTCGCCACACCTGATTGAGAATGTCTGGTTGTTCGGGGGATGATCAGGCCAACCTCATGGACATGCCCTTTGGTGGCTCCCATCTATATGTAGACAAGGCAGATGCTGCCCTTGAGTGCTTTAAAGACTTGCAGACACTGCCAGGTCTTTGGGCCTCACCACCGCCCCCAGTGCTTCATCCACTTTTTGCTCCTTTAGTGGCTACGGAAGCGGCTATCAGCCATGCCAGCCCTATTCCGGCCAGAGGGCCCGCAAGTTCAGCAACCTCTGTGGGGCCATAAAAGTGGTTCACCCCGGTCTCAAGCCACCATCCCCCTCCTCCACCGCAAAACCTTCATAGTCCTATCCCCCAGGATCACTCTCGGCCAGTCAGTGGCAGAATACACATTCTTCTCCACCACTGGCAAAACATTACATCAGACAGGTGGGTGTTACAAATAGTCCGAAGGGGCTGTCCCTCCCTTTCGAGACTGCCCCTCCATCTATGCCTCCAGTGTACGATCAGCTGATGGAGGATCACCTTGCTTTGTTCCGCGAGGAAGTCACAGCTCTCTTGATCAAGGGAACTACAGAGAGGGTTACCGGGTCCGAAGTAGACAGTGGTTGCTATTCCCACTACTTTCTGGTCCCAAAGAAGGATGGAGGCCTTTCGTCCTGTTCTAGACCTCAGAACCCTCAATTACTTCATCATAAAGGAGAAATTCAGATGCTCACCCTTGCTCAGGTCCTGTCTGCCTTGGACCCAGGAGACTGGATGGTAGTGATAGAGCGCGCGAGGCCACCCGACCAATAGTTTTCGCCGTTTCCGGCTTCAGGGCCCATATACTTTTCAAATCACCATATACATCGATCAGGTGACTTCACGAGCTCTACCAAGTTGTGTGTGTGTGTTCCCTGCTAATAATTTTCAGTGCACCCGACTTACCATCCACCGATGCGGGTACCTAATGACCACAATGAATCAGGGAGCTAGCTGTAAAAGAAAGGCAGCAAAATACAAACCCAACCAATAACATTCAAATACTGTTTAAATGACCACGGACAACTGGAAGTTTTAAAATGTTTATCTAAATTCAATATTTTCTTGCATGAGGTACAGTAAAATAAGGCAATCAATAACCAAGATAACATAAATCATATAGGCATAAAGAAATAATGACAGGGTAATCATTCAAATGTAATATGAAATGCAGATGGGAAATATTATAAAATCTCAGAAATGTTTAAGCATGGACATTTTATGCATGAATAACTATGGGAGGGCCTATAAAGAGTAGCACGCTTCACTTAAGGTGAATGGGCCTTTGAACAATCTAGGTAATGAAGTTCTAGACCATATCATAAAATTACAGACTGCAATGCAAAATATAATTTCTAACCAGTGAGAAGACATAGGAACAAAACCTCACGGAAAAATATGTAATTAACTTTCAATAGTTGCAGAAAGGCATGGAAAATATAACATATGCAATGATGAACTTTATTAAAGCAAAAGTCAGAAATTTAGAAGGTGCAAGATTTAAAGAGTTTTCAGAGCAATATTTACCTAGAAAGGTGTGGAAACCAAACCCTGGCCACGGGTCAGTTAAGGACAGGAAACCCTCAAGGAAGGATACCCCTCAAAGGACAGCAGGTGCAGAATGGTCACCCAGGACAGGACAGGATACCCTCGGAATAGGAATCAGGACAGGACCCTCGGGACAGGACAGCAAACCCTCAGGACAGGACCCTCTTCAGGACAGGACCGGAACCCACAGTTCGGAAGCAACGCCTGCGCTCCACCCGCTCTGCAGCTATCGATCAAGACCCCGATTGGGTCAGCGAACTCCCAGCTAAGTGCTTGCCCAGCACTTTAAGGCTCAGTAGAACCTCAGTCTATGGTCAAATTCGGACAGAGTGCTTCGCAGCGCTCTGTATCTTCAGTCACCTATTGAGTGCGTTGGGTCAGTGACAGGTCAGCTAAACCAGACAAGTCGGACGGTTCACTAGGTGAACCCAGGGTAGATATACAGTTTGGGGTCAGTGTACCACCCCCCAATGTTGCAAAGTGTCAGAATCCCTCAATTTCGATTGGTCTTAAGGTAGGATTTGGGTAACACACCAATCACAATACAAGATTTTAAGCCTTCATTAGCATACTTGGGTACCGCCTAGCAGGTTTGGGTTTCTCATGAGAACTGTGCAGAAATACGAGTGAAAATTAACATTGTAACATATGAGGAGCAACATTCGCCGTTCTCGTAGCGCAGAGGTGGCTTTCCCAGGCGCATCTTGACTGTGGCTGCCAGCTGGCTGAGTTCCACTGTCCAAAGTGGCCACCTTTCAATGCTCCCTGGTCATGCGCAGAAGAGACCGTCAATATGGCTCCCAATCAGTTTGGACCCCCATTCCCCGCGGTACATGAAAAGTAAGCGGAAACAAATTAATACATAATAATGTCATTATGGAAATACATCACAGGATTTGTACTTTTGACTCATCATCAAGAAATAAAACTATTGCATTAAATGTTAGCTACATTGACACAGTCACAAGAGCAGTGGCACGAGCAGTACCACATGATAAGCACAGCTATGAATTACGCATGCGCATAACTTTCCCTCCACTTCTGCAGACGCGTCAGGACACGTGAGTGTGGCTGACGCATGCGCAGTAACTAAAATACAAGCGACGGCCATATTAAAGGACACGGATTAAATTCATTAGAAATACACATAGGCAAGCTTCGGGAACTTTGCCTAAACAAAAATAAATGTTAGTAAAACATACGCTTTGTTACCTTATTACACATAAACGAGGTTCTTGACTTCGGCAAGCCGCAAAATATGCGAAGCTTTGCTTCATCAATCCCCTCTTTGATGATATTTACTATCATCACAAATTATAATGGAACCAGATGCCAACTTTCTTTCACACTTTATAAAGTTCTATTTCTTCCAGCAACCGTTCTAACTTTTCTCTCTCAGTTTTAGCAGGGTGAGAAGTTTTCACCTTTTTGTATATCTGATCATTCACTTCCTCTAATTCAATCTCATCCACACTTCGTTTCACTCCTCTTGCATTTACCTCGTGCTTTTTGGTGCGCTTGCGGCATTTACAGCATAAGAAAATGGAAAGTATAATAAGACCTATAATACCAATTGGCATCAGAATTTTGAATAATAAGCTTTTACCTATGCTAGCAAGCCAATGACCTACATTTGAGAGACCATCTACCAGTCTCTTCCAAGCACTATCAACCTCGAGTGGTTTGAGTTCCTTTGCCAAATTAGTAATGTTTTTCACATATCTTTTGATCTGTATACTTTTATCCGGAATATAAGTGCAACAATGTTGCGCCTTCAACATCCGGCAGACTCCGCCCTCTTTCGCTAATAAGGTGTCAAGAGCAAGTCGATTCTGCAAAACCATTGATCTGATCGCAACCATTTCAGTGTTGACCAGCAGAAATCCATGAGCTGTTTCAGTAGACAGCACATCTACTATAGTAGACAATTTGCAAATTCTGTGAGTGTTCAGAACCACTCCCACTCCAGGTATCAGTGCACTGAAAATACTACCCATAATTTCACCTATACTTTCTCTTTTACTACGCACTAAGCCATTAGTATCTTCATTGCTTCCAGCTTTCCCATTCACATGGTATATTTTCGGGAAGACAATGCCAAAGTAGCAGCTTCCATACCAGTGATCCGGCAATTTGAAATAAGCCTTGTCCCCACAAATATAATAAATTCCAGGAAACACAGGCTCTGACCCATTTTTGAAACCCCAACCTCCAATTACCTTGTAATTATGTTCGCATTCACTGGAACCAATGAAAACATTATTATAATAGCTAGTCTTCTCGCGGTGAAGACATAGCTTGCCTTTCTTTTCAAAATCCAGCAACAGAGCAGGACCCGCTCCACCAGATGAGGTGCCTTCCATGTTCTCTGCCCACTTTGGCTTTTTCTGACTTTCGTCATTAGCCTTCTTTTGAATTTTAATTCTCCTTTTCTCTGCCATGTTCAGGAACATCTTTTCCTGCTCACGCAAAGAACAAGTCAAGTTATCTCTGTGTGCGTCTGCTATGTCAATGTTACCTATAGTCAGAAAGTAGTCTCCCATATATCTTATGGTGTCAGTTTTGGTATGTACAGGATTCAAGTTCCCACGTATAGGAAGTTCAGAAAAGATCACGTCATTGTTAGAATAATAATACTGTAACGGTCCCCTTTTGTAAAATAAACTAGCTAAAATGCTACAGGAGATTCCATATGTCAATGGCAGGTGATGGTATGTCACGCCTTCAGCCACAGAAGTAGGTAGCTTCATGCAGACATAGCAATCTTCAATTTCCATAGTCTCTACATAGTGTATTAATAAGTTTGCGAAAACATTTAAGTGTGTCTTGTTCTTAACTCCATGATAATGTAGTCCTCCCTCATCTGATGCTTCTAAGTTCTGTTTTGTTTGTCTCAAAGCTCTTTCATGTCGTGCTACACTCTGTGTTGTTAGCTCCTCATTGTCAGTATTTACAACTTCAGTAGGGACAATGTTAGTATCTTTACTTACAGCAAAGGGAATGAAAATTGTTAATCCTATCCAGATAACTATCAGTACTACTACACTACATATACACACCTTGCAACACGTCTTAAAACGGCTGCAACTAGGTCTACCATTCACTGTTGAATCAGACATTTTGGTTCAGAAGGAGTCTCTCGAACCCCTCTTTTTGGCTTTACACAATTAGCTTACTTTGTGCAAATTCACGGTGGTTCGTCTTCTTCTTCAGCTGAGTACTCTGGGACGGGTTCTCCGTCGCTCACGTCAGTTATATCAAGATCTTCAAGTTCTTCCAAAACCAGTGTCCATTCAGGAGACTTGTACTTTTTGTTTTGTCTTTTTATTCGTTCACTCCTTCTTTTGGAAGAGTCTTCTTCTTGCTCTGCTATCCGAGCACTTCTTCTTGCTTCTGCACGTTTTTCTTCCACTGTCTTTATCCTTAGTCTCAATCTTTTTACAAACCTAGGCTCAAGGTTGTTTCTTTTCTTTAGTCTCTTAGTCGGTACTTGGACTTCACTTTCTTTTCTTATTCTCTTGTTCTCTTTATCTTGTGGTAATTCTTCTCCACTTTCTTCTCCTACTTCCCCTATCTGGCTAGTTCCAGGGCTAGCATCAAATTCTTCTGCCTGGTTGCTAATCTGGCCTTGTTCAGGAATATTTTGTTTTTGGCTTTCGATTGTCTCCGTTTCTGTTTCTGTTTCCTGAACCCGTTCTTTTAACCCTCTTTGATCCTGTTCAAGCACTTCGATCTCTTGATTTTCTTCTGCTCGAACTATCACTCTATTTCTAGTCTCTCCCTTATCTGCATCAGGTGTTAGCGGTGGTGTATCGAATACCTGCTCTGTCCCTGTCTGACCTTCTCCTTCCTCAGTTTTGATGTGAATCTCAAGCGGCTGAGGTTCTTCGCCTGTGCCTTGCTTTTCCTGACTAGTCCACTCTCTACCTTCACTAAGTCGCTCTCTTGTTCTGATAGGATCTTCGGTCAGATCAATCATCGGTATCCATTCTTCTGGCCATATGCTTGGCAGCTCGTCTTCAGCTACTCCTGGCTCAGTTTCCTGGACCTCTTCAGCAGGCTGGATTCTTGGCAGTTCGTAGTCAACTACTCCTGGGCCAACGTCTGCTGTTCCTGCAACCTGACTGGTGCTGGGCTGCTCGTTGTCAGCTGCTTCTGGCCCGGCTCCTGCAGGGTCCTCTGCTGGTTGCCCTTCTTCTGCAAATTCTTTGTCTGGTAATACCTTCTGAGTGTGTCCAGCGTGGATCCACTGGGGAACACCTGCGACCTTCACTGCAGTTGTTGTTACCAGGATTACTTGGCGTTTCTTTCCCCACCTTGGTGCCAGACAATTAGATCGAGTGTGCTTCTTTATTTTGACCCAGTCTCCTGGAACCAAGCTGTGGAGAGGAGTCGTTGGATTGAGGATGCCGTCGTCTCCAATCTGGCGAGAGATAGAACGCACTTGGTCACCCAATCTTCTGCAGTATTCAAGCACTAAATCATCAGTAATACTCAACAGTTTGCTTCCTGGCACCCATGCTTGTCTCATCACTCTTCCCATAATGATTTCATGGGGACTTAGGCCTGTCTTGCGGTCAGGAACACTTCTCAGTCCCATCAGGACCAGGGGCAGGGCCTTCACCCAGGTCATGCCAGTAGCATCTGTCAGCTTTGCTAGTCTGTTTTTGATAGTTCCATTTACTTGTTCCACTATTCCAGAAGCCTCTGGGTGGTATGCACAATGAAGTTTCTGCCTTATTCCAAAGGCCTTACAGAGTTCAGCCAGTATGTCATTCTGGAAATGTCCACCTTTATCTGATTCAATAATGAATGGCACCCCGAATCTAGGTATCAGTTCTTTTAGTAAACACTTCGCTACTGTCAGTGCGTCACTTTGGGAAGTAGGGTAAGCTTCTACCCATTTTGAAAATACGCAAACAATGACAAGGACATATCGCTTCCCTTCACAACGGGGCATGGTGATGAAATCAATCTGTATCCTTACAAAGGGACCCCCTGATCTCCCAATTTTGCTCAGTTCAACCATTGTCCTCTTGCCTGGGTTCATCTGTTGACATGACAGGCACCTCTGGCAGAGGGACTCTGCTACCTTCCTGAACTTCTTACTGTACCAAGTCTGTTGAAATACCAGAATCATGGCATCCCTACCAATGTGTGATCCTTCATGTATTAATCTTGCCATTGTGCCAAGCAAGTGTCGGGGTAACACAGGCATACCAGTTGGGCCCAAAATCACACCATCCACACGTCTCGGTCTACACCCATCCTCCTTCCATTTCTCTCTTTCTTGCCAAGGAGCCGATTCCTGCCACTCTCTCACTTCATCCCACGTAGGCACTTCTTCAAACACCTGAAGCTGGCAGCTGGTTCCTGGCCCCCCTCGTTTTGGATTTACAATATACCGATCTTTGGCACACCATTGGGCCACTCGATCAGCATAATCGTTTCCCAGTGATACTTTGTCCATGCTCCTTTGATGAGCAGCACATTTTACCACTGCCAGTTCTTTTGGCAACTGGATGGCCTCTAAAAGGTCATGAACAACCTTTGCATTCCGAATGGGAGTACCTGAGGAAGTCATGAATTCCCTCTGTAGCCATAATTGGCCAAAGTCATGCACAACTCCATAACAGTACTGACTGTCAGTATACACTGTTATGCGTAAGTCCTTCCCAATTTTGCAAGCTTTTATCATAGCTATCAATTCGGCTACTTGTGCAGACTTGATGTTATATAAGTAACCTGCTTCTTCAATTTTTGTAAAAGAGACTACTGCATAAGCAGCACTCAAGCCTCCTAGTTCATGTCTTAGACAGGAACCATCCACAAATAGTTCTTTATCATGTTCAGGCAATGGCGTTTCTTTTATGTCTGGGCGTGGTTTAGTACTGAACTCTGTCAGGTCAATACAATCATGTTCATCATCATCCCCACCTTCTATTTCCAAGGGGTCGGGGAGTAAGGTGGCAGGGTTCAGAATACCGCACCTAACAATGCTTACATTTGCTGCACCCACAAGAATCCTCTCGTATTTAGTCAGCCGACTAGGGGTGAGATACTGTGTTTTAGTTCTGGTCAATAGAATTACCACTCCATGTGAAACATACACGGTCACAGGATGTCCCATGACAATGGACTCACTCTGTTCCAAACTTGCACAGGTAGCAGCTACTGCTTTCAGACAGCCTGGTAACCCAGCAGCTACTGGGTCCAAAGTGGCAGAGAAATAGGCCACAGGCCTTCTGGTCGTGCCATGTTCTTGAGTCAGGACTGACAATGCGCAATTATCGCGAGTGTCACAGAATAGGGCAAACTCTTTGGAATAATCTGGCATTCCCAACGCAGGGGCCGTACACAGACAGTTTTTCAGTCTTGTGAAAGCCATTAGACTTTCATCGTCCCACTCTACAACATCTGGCATTCCTCTCGTGGTCATTTTTATCAAGGGCCTGGCTAAGGCTGCAAATCCCAGAATCCACTGCCTGCAGTACCCTAATACACCCAGGAACATTCTGACATCTTTTTGAGTACGGGGCAACTGCATCTTTTGAATTATTCTCACTCTTTCTGATGTGACTTTTCTGACACCCTTTTCTATCTGGTGTCCTAGATATTTCACTGATTTCGCACAGAACTGTAGTTTGTCAGGGGCCACTTTATGCCCTTTCTCACACAGATGATTTAGGAGGGCAATGGTGTCAATTACACAGTCCCTGTGACTTTTAGACGCCAGTAGAAGGTCGTCTATGTACTGCACTAACACAGAGTTCCCAGGTAAGGTCAAAGTCTCTAGACATTTTTTCAAGATCTGATTAAAGATAGAGGGGCTCTCTGTATACCCTTGAGGGACCCGGTTCCAACAATACACGTGACCTTCGAAGGCAAATGAGAAAAGAAATTTGCTGTCGGGGTGCAGGGGTATCGAAAAGAATGCATGACATAAATCAATCACAGTGAACCATTCAGCATCCCAAGGAATCTGGTACAATATCACTGCAGGGTTTGGGACAATAGGGCAGCAAGGAACTACAATTTTGTTAACCTTTCTCAGGTCCTGCACTACCCTATACTTGCCACTAGGCTTTTTGATGCCCATAATCGGTGAGTTGCATGGGCTGCTCATCACTTCCTGTATGATGTCTCCTTCTAATAATTTTTGTATTTCTAGAGTGACACCTGCTTTCACTTCAGCATTCATTCGGTAGGGCCTAGTGTTAGGATATACTGCATTGTCCTTGATGGCTATCTGTATGGGGTCCACATCTTTCATCAAACCCACATCTTTTCCAGTGAAATCCCACACCTCTGGCTTTACGGCTTCCTGGAGTTCTTGGGGCAAGTCCTGCAGGGTCAATCTTTTAATTTCTGAGTCAGGTCTGAGTAACAATAATTTATAAATGCCATCTTCATCTGGGGTCTGTATCTCAACACCTTTCGGTGTGCAAAAGATGGTACAGTTCATTTTGCACAGCAAATCACGACCCAGTAGATTCACTGGACTGGTGTCACAGACGACAAATCTATGCATCTGTTTAAAATTTCCAATTGAAATCTCCATTGGTTCGGTAACAGGAGTACTAATCAATTGATTAGATACACCCACTACTTGGATATTTTCTCCCGAGAGGGGTAGGTTTGGAACGTCCACTGTTCTTACAGTAGAACGGGTAGCGCCAGTGTCCAACAGAAAGGTGACATCATTTCCGTCAACCTTTCCTTCAATATATGGTCCAGACTGGTCTACCGGCAAGGAAGCGCCAAGTACGCACTCCTCGTCCTCCCCTCTCAGGCCCCGTCAGACCTGATCATTACAAAGGAAGGTATCATTTAGCAGATACTGCGAAGTTGCTGTATTTCTGTTCTCCCCGCTTTCCCAAACCTCTATCTCTTCATCTTCTGCCTGTCTTCCCCTGTATACCTGCTTGGGTGCTCGAGGCACCTGAACTGTTTTTACCTGGGGTTGAGTCTTTCTTGGTCTTTCTTTCTGCGTCTGTGGAGTTAAATCAGGAGTTTTTTCATTAATATCTACTAATTGGGGACACTCATTCCGCCAGTGTCCAATTTCGCCGCACTGATGGCAGGGAAATTTCTTCATAGCCTCTTCCCTGCTAAATTTGGGCCGGGGCTTTCCTCCACCCCCTCCCCCAGGACTTTTGTTCTCAGCATTCTTAACCATGTTACTCAATTGTTTTTCCTGCTGTTCTGCGAGCTTCACCTGAGCCCACATCACCTTTTCCTTAAGGGCCTTTTTCTTTTCTGCCATCTCGTCCTCGCAGTACTTAGCGTACCGCAGGACCTCATCCATTTTCTTAGTATGCCAACAGATTTTATTATCTTTTATCCACTGACAAATTTCAGGTCTTAAACCATTTACAAACCTGTAAATAAAGTGCGTCATATCCTTCAGGTCGATGTTATCAATACCACTGTATGTTTTAAATACCTGCAATAACCTCTCATAGAAGGAGTGCACTGTCTCGTCCCTTTCCTGTGTTGTTCTATCTATTTTTGTCCAATCAGTTTCCTTTGCGGGCACCTTTTCTTTCAAGTGCTGAATTACCTGCTCATATTTTCGCATGACATCCTTTGATGGCTCCCCTGTTTCTTTATTTCTTGGGTACTCCTCACTCGGCCAGTCTATGTTTATTTTACACTGGGTCCATAAATCTACTGGAACCACAATGTCGAAAAACCCATCCAGGTCTTTCCACAGACATTTCTGTACCTTCACGAACCTTTCCACCTGCCTGTACCAGTCAACTGGTTTCTCTCGTAATTTTGGAAAATCGTTCGTGAAGGACACAATATCCTGCCTAGACCAGGGGACATGCACATATTTCCCTCCTGGCACTTCGCGCATGGGGCATAACTGCTCAGGTTTTTCTACCTCCCTTAAAGCAAATTCAGGAGTCACTTGTCGGGAGCGAACCTCTTCTCTCTTTTTCGCCCACCTGCTTCTCCATCTTTCCACATCTCCCCATTTCTGCAGTACCCCCATTAATTCTTTAATCTGCAATTTCTTCCCTGCCACATTCAGGTGTTCTATATCCTTGTCTGAGAAGTCTGCTCTATACGGTTTCTGTAAGGGCTTGGATTTTGAGATATCTACCCCCATACTAACTGCTGTTTCGGTCAGTTTTTCGTGGAGCACTCTGGTGTTCCTTGTAAAGCTTTTACATATGAACGACAATTCTTCTTCAGAGTAGGTATTCAATCGATCCAACCCCACATTTCCTGCCATTAATTCTTCTATTTCGACCCTCAGTTTGTAGAGGTCTAAAGGTTTTGTTTGCGGAGTCTGCTTCTCTAATTCACGACTCCAACTCTCAATTTCATCCGGAGTTACCAGAGAGACATTCCTAGTACCTGTTGCTGTCTCTAATTTAATTTCTTTTGTATTAAAAGGGTTATGCCTCTGCTGTATTCCCTTTCCAGTCTGTTTGTTTGGCAATTCCAAGAACGCAACTTCAGACTCGCACTCACTGGACTGATCATCTATGATGATCGGTTCCTGTCTCGGGGTTGCCATGCCTGGGGTCATAACTGGAGTAATCGGATTTCCCTGACCATTTCCGTATAACGGGACCACCGGTCCAATAGTTACTGGAATAGTCAATGCCTCAGGACTGGTATTTAACTGGGAAATTTTCTGAATTATTTCTGTCCTTTGTCTAGCTAGAGCCTCTTGCTCCTTTTCCACTAGTACCCTTCTTAAAGTTGTGTCATGCAATATCTGTGGGGTCAATGGAGGAGTAAAACTCGGGGCAGTAGGATGCGTTTCACTGGGTCCTCCCCCATAATTTGGTTTCGGGAATAAAGTTCCAGTATTAAAGGACCTGCGCTCTTCCCCATATGGAGGTTGAACAAAAGGCAGTCCTGAATTTGATGGTTTTTCTTCGCTTTCATACAAGGGTCTGGGAAAAAAGATTTTCGTACGTGAGTATTTTTCTTCCTGGCTCGCGGGCACTTTGGGATATATATCCCTTGTTTCCGTCGGTTCGGGTTTTTCAGGATAGGGCAATACTTGACCACCCCCTCCCAGTCCCAGGGACCTGTCTTCTTCCTTTAGGAAGTGGCGTCGGGGAACATCTCCTACACTGGAAGGTCGGGTTCCCTCATTGTAAGGTGGCGGACTTCTGGTACAGATGTCATCTATTAGTTCATCATCTGATTCCCCCAGGGCCCCCCCAATGTTTACATTTTTCAGTACTTTTCTCACCCGCTCCAATGTTATGACATGCCGGCATCATGGGAAACAGACCCTCAACAATCATGCTCTGCCTCCACTGTTTCATCCTTTTATCCCTGGACTCCTGTTTCTGCCTGGGGTACCACTTGGTCAAACCCTTGTCCATTCGGGGTCTTTCTCTTTCAAAAGCCTCAATCTCCCATTCCTCTAATGCCTCATACTGCGTTAGTCTTGGTCTGGGATGCAATTCGTTCATCCGAGTCCTTAAATTAAATAGGATCCTACCATTGAAAGTACCATCTAACGGAAAAGCCAATACTCCGTCATCTTTCGTGTATTTCACCCAATTCTCCAGCCACACACAGGTATTGTATCCTCGGTCAAACATCATGAATGAGGCAGGAGTATTAGGTGGTGGGACAAGAACACCTTCCCTAGATTTAATCGGTTTGTCCGTTTTAAAATAATTTTTCACCTTACTTATAAGTGACATTTTTCTCTTGGTTCCGTACATAATATCGTATCTATTAGTCTTCCACTGATCCCTTTCAAACCCTAGGTGCCTTGGATCAGGTCGAGTTCCTGTAGTCTGCGAGTGCCACATACAACTTCTGCGCTAAACTTTGTTTACAAACTACCTCCAATCAGAACGCGCTTCAGAAATTCGTGCAACCAATGGGTGTGCGACACCAAATAAGCTCCGCCAATGGGTGCGCGGCCCCTTCGTGAGACAGTTCCCACGCTCCGGCGCTCACCCCTCCTTTACAATTCCAGCTCCGCTACCCGCCCGCTGCTTCTACCAATCCCAGCGCGGCACAGAGTGACGTCAGAGGCGCTTCGCGACTGACTCCCTCCCTTCACAAGGTAACGGAAACTTTCTTTCTTTTAAAGTGCTCAGTGCTTGGTTATTTTACAACAAATACACATTCGCCACAGTGCTCAAGTGTCTAGACAGAGAAAGAATTGTTTTACTGCAAGTAAACTACTTCCATTTACTTTTCACTCGCTGCGGGCAGATCTCTTCCGCCTACCCTTCACTCTAGCATCGGTGAACCTGTTATTCCCCTAAACTCATCCACTTCTTTCCGGGATATATTCCGAGTTTAAGGTTTCTCAGCGGACCCCTCTGCTTTCACGCTAGCTCCGAGGAACCTGCTACTCTTCCGATGTGACCCTTACTAGGTTACGCCACTATGGGAATTTTGCCAATGAACCCCGTTACTGTCATTTATTCACACATGTATTCAGAAAACCCTAGTTAGTGCTTCCCGGTTATCCTAACCTGCACCTAACTTTCCTCGAACCTGTGACCTCAGGACAATGGATTCTATTCACCACTTGCCCTTTCAATTCCCCGGGGAGTTCGGACAACACGAAACGATACGGTTTACAAATGCATGGATTAGTACATATAGCAATATAAGAACAAGAATAAAAACAATGAAAAAATTCATGAGTTTCAGCAGCGTATTCACAAGAGAATGATCAGGTCTCTTAGAACAGCCGCTCTTCTAGCAGCATCAATATAATAGCAGCTTCCGACTCAACTAGTCCAACTAATCCCTGCCTTACTCTCAACTAGTCCCTAACCATCCTCTAGCTACCAGAAAACTGATAGAGCGCGCGAGGCCACCCGACCAATAGTTTTCGCCGTTTCCGGCTTCAGGGCCCATATACTTTTCAAATCACCATATACATCGATCAGGTGACTTCACGAGCTCTACCAAGTTGTGTGTGTGTGTTCCCTGCTAATAATTTTCAGTGCACCCGACTTACCATCCACCGATGCGGGTACCTAATGACCACAATGAATCAGGGAGCTAGCTGTAAAAGAAAGGCAGCAAAATACAAACCCAACCAATAACATTCAAATACTGTTTAAATGACCACGGACAACTGGAAGTTTTAAAATGTTTATCTAAATTCAATATTTTCTTGCATGAGGTACAGTAAAATAAGGCAATCAATAACCAAGATAACATAAATCATATAGGCATAAAGAAATAATGACAGGGTAATCATTCAAATGTAATATGAAATGCAGATGGGAAATATTATAAAATCTCAGAAATGTTTAAGCATGGACATTTTATGCATGAATAACTATGGGAGGGCCTATAAAGAGTAGCACGCTTCACTTAAGGTGAATGGGCCTTTGAACAATCTAGGTAATGAAGTTCTAGACCATATCATAAAATTACAGACTGCAATGCAAAATATAATTTCTAACCAGTGAGAAGACATAGGAACAAAACCTCACGGAAAAATATGTAATTAACTTTCAATAGTTGCAGAAAGGCATGGAAAATATAACATATGCAATGATGAACTTTATTAAAGCAAAAGTCAGAAATTTAGAAGGTGCAAGATTTAAAGAGTTTTCAGAGCAATATTTACCTAGAAAGGTGTGGAAACCAAACCCTGGCCACGGGTCAGTTAAGGACAGGAAACCCTCAAGGAAGGATACCCCTCAAAGGACAGCAGGTGCAGAATGGTCACCCAGGACAGGACAGGATACCCTCGGAATAGGAATCAGGACAGGACCCTCGGGACAGGACAGCAAACCCTCAGGACAGGACCCTCTTCAGGACAGGACCGGAACCCACAGTTCGGAAGCAACGCCTGCGCTCCACCCGCTCTGCAGCTATCGATCAAGACCCCGATTGGGTCAGCGAACTCCCAGCTAAGTGCTTGCCCAGCACTTTAAGGCTCAGTAGAACCTCAGTCTATGGTCAAATTCGGACAGAGTGCTTCGCAGCGCTCTGTATCTTCAGTCACCTATTGAGTGCGTTGGGTCAGTGACAGGTCAGCTAAACCAGACAAGTCGGACGGTTCACTAGGTGAACCCAGGGTAGATATACAGTTTGGGGTCAGTGTACCACCCCCCAATGTTGCAAAGTGTCAGAATCCCTCAATTTCGATTGGTCCTAAGGTAGGATTTGGGTAACACACCAATCACAATACAAGATTTTAAGCCTTCATTAGCATACTTGGGTACCGCCTAGCAGGTTTGGGTTTCTCATGAGAACTGTGCAGAAATACGAGTGAAAATTAACATTGTAACATATGAGGAGCAACATTCGCCGTTCTCGTAGCGCAGAGGTGGCTTTCCCAGGCGCATCTTGACTGTGGCTGCCAGCTGGCTGAGTTCCACTGTCCAAAGTGGCCACCTTTCAATGCTCCCTGGTCATGCGCAGAAGAGACCGTCAATATGGCTCCCAATCAGTTTGGACCCCCATTCCCCGCGGTACATGAAAAGTAAGCGGAAACAAATTAATACATAATAATGTCATTATGGAAATACATCACAGGATTTGTACTTTTGACTCATCATCAAGAAATAAAACTATTGCATTAAATGTTAGCTACATTGACACAGTCACAAGAGCAGTGGCACGAGCAGTACCACATGATAAGCACAGCTATGAATTACGCATGCGCATAACTTTCCCTCCACTTCTGCAGACGCGTCAGGACACGTGAGTGTGGCTGACGCATGCGCAGTAACTAAAATACAAGCGGCGGCCATATTAAAGGACACGGATTAAATTCATTAGAAATACACATAGGCAAGCTTCGGGAACTTTGCCTAAACAAAAATAAATGTTAGTAAAACATACGCTTTGTTACCTTATTACACATAAACGAGGTTCTTGACTTCGGCAAGCCGCAAAATATGCGAAGCTTTGCTTCATCAGTAGCACTAGACTTGCAGGATGCCTATTTTCATATTCCCATCCTGCCTGCCCATCGTCACTACCTGCGGTACACAGTGGGTCACGAGCACTTTCAATTTACGGTGCTCCCCTTTGGCCTCACCAGCACCCCTATGGTGTTCACAAAGGTAATAGCGATGGTCGCAGCCCATCTGCGGAGATCAGGGCTTCCAGTCTTCCGCTATCCCGATGACTGGTTGTTGAAGGCGGGCTGGCCCCAAGCAGTTGTCTCACATCTCCAGGCCATAGCGTACCTCCTGCATTCACGGGGGTTGCACTGTCAACGTGCCAAAGTCACATCTGACTCACTCTCAGACACTCCTTTTCTGGACACGGTGCAGTTTTGGGTCTATCCTCCTGAACGGCAAGTCCAAGATATCCAGGCTTTGATACCGATGATTCAGCCTCTATCATGGATTCTGGTGAGAATGACTCTGAGGCTGTTGGACCTCATGGCCTCCTGCATCCTGCTAGTGACCCATGCACACTGGCACATGCAGGCTCTGAAGCGGGACCTGAAGTTCCAATAAGCACAGCATCGAGGACATTTCACCAACCTGGTTCAGATTTCAGAGGGCAGTGCAAAAGAACTGCAGTGGTGGCTAATAGACCACAATTAGTTAAAGGGCAGAACTCTCTCCCTTCCCCACCCAGATCTCACAGTAGTGATGGATGCACCCCTCCTGGGATGCGGTGGCCATCTGGGGGAGGTGGAGTTCAGAGCACTCTGGTCTGCGGGGGAAGCCAAGCTCCATATAAATCTGCTGGAGCTTCGGGCAATCCGGCTGGCACTGAAAGCCTTTTTGCCGTCAATAAAAGGAAGGCTCGTACAAGTGCTCACAGACAACACTACCCCCATGTGGCACTGGAACAAACAGGGCAGAGTGGGGTTGTGGACTCTGTCAAGAGGCCATACGCCTCTGGACTTGGCTGGACATCAGGACATTTCCCTGGTGGTTCTTCACCTGGCTGGTTCTCTGAACACGAGGGCGGACAAGCTCAGCCGAAGGTGCCTTGTGGATCACGAATGGCATCTCCATCGTAGGTGGCACAAGGTCTCTTTCAGCAGTGGGGAGAGCCTTGGTTAGATCTGTTTGCCTCCGAAGAGAAAACACTATGTCAGCTGTTTTTCATGTTGTTGTTTCCAAGGCGGCTCTTGCTTGGCGATTCTTTTCGTCACGAGTGGAGCTCAGGGTTTCTATATGCCTTTCTGCCCATACTACTCCTGCCCAGAGTGCTCAAGAAGATCAGGAGCGATCAGGCACAAGTTATTCTTTTGGCTCCAGACTGGGCAAGGAGAGTTTGGTATCCTGAGCTTCTAGACATGAGCATCGAACCTCCGGTCAGGCTGCCCCTTCGGGAGGATCTTTTGTTGCAGCAGCAGGAGAGGGTTTTCCACCCAAAACTGTCCACTCTTCGCCTCCTTGCGTGGAGATTGATTGGCGACAGTTGACAGCTTTTGACCACCCTCCCAAAGTATGTGAGGTTATCTTGGCAGCCATGCGTCCCTCCACAAAATCAGTATATGCCTGCCGATGTAATACATTTTGTCAATTTTGGTCAGACCGGTCTTTCCATATTTTATCTGCTACCTTATCTGAAGTTCTCTTGTTTATACTTTCTTTGGCCCAGCAGGGCTCTGTTCTGGGCACACGGAAGGGCTACCTTTCAGCCCTTTCTTCTTTTCTTCAGCTTATCTGATCAGCCCTCTCTGTTCAAATCACCGATGATGCAGAGTTCTTTAAGGGGTTAACCCATTTGTTTCCTCCTTCACCTTTCATCATGCCACAGTGGAACTTCATTTTGTTTTCACTTTTCTGATGTGTGCACACTTTGAGTCACTGCATAACTGTCTTCTGTGGTTGCTCGCCATCAAGACAGCTTTTTCAGTGGCAATAACCTCTGCCAGGAGGGTTAGTGAGCTACAGGCACTATCTTCACAGCCTCCTTACCTGACGATCTTTCCAAAGTAGTACTCCAGACTAGGGCATCCTTGCTGCCTAAGGTGGCAACACCCTTCTATCTGGGACAGTTGGTTACCCTGCCCACCTTCTATGCACCTCCGCATCCTTCCAAGGAAGATGATAGTCTTCATTATCTGGACACAAAAATGGTGTTATTGTTCTACCTTGATCGAACCAAAGAGTTCCGGGTGGATGACCAACTTTTTATAGGATACGTGGTTGCAAGGGAAAGCCTGTGCTGTCCAGAAGAGGACTAAATCCTGATGCGTTACCCTCTGCATAAAAGTGTACTATGCCTTAGCGATGAAGGATCCTCATGAAGGGCTTATGGTCCATTCCACCAGGGCAAAGGTGGCCACCATGGCCCTTCAGCGTGGTGTTCCCGTCTCAGATATCTGCCAAGCTGCCATGTGGGCATCTCTACACACGTTCGCCAGACAGTACTGCCTGGATTCAAAGGTTCGCAGAAAAGGCCTGTTTGGTCACTCTGTGTTACAGGATTTTCTGGTCTAAGCTGTTCCTCAGTCCCTCCTACGGTGATGGTATTGCTTGGGTATCTGTTCAAAGTTAAGGAAACTGTGGCTAGATGTCTCTATCAGATGGACAAGTTACTTACCTATGATAACGCCTTATCTGGTAGAGACATGATCTAGCTGCAGATTCCTTACTGACTCACTCATCTTTCCCGCACTG
Source organism: Lissotriton helveticus (assembly GCF_964261635.1). NCBI lineage: Eukaryota > Metazoa > Chordata > Amphibia > Caudata > Salamandridae > Lissotriton > Lissotriton helveticus. Next base: position 529,400,471 of record NC_136072.1, read on the forward strand.
CAGAAATGATTTTAAGTGTCAGGAATGTTCATCTTCAGGGCCCCAGCTATTCATTTTTTAACACACAATGGTCAGTCACTTCATGGCTTCCTGCTTCTGATGTGGAAAGTCGTGAAAACTACTGATGTCAGCAAGCTGAAGTGGTGGTTATATTGACAATGGGGACGTCACGACGAACACAGCGCTGACACCCGCGCTCAGGGGTACTGCTAAGAAAAATCTTCTGGATCCAACCTGACACCTAGAAGTTCAAACTTAAGGAGTCTGCGGCTAGAGCATGTCGTTACCAGATAAGGCGTTATCGAAGGTAACTAACTTGTCCTTCCTGAAGAATAAATATATGGTATTTCTGTATTGTCAATTTGGATCAAACATTTTAGAGATTCTTGTAAACCTGATTATTCCATAGAACATACTTTACATGTATGGGATGCCCATTTACTTACAAGCAACCGCTCAAGCATCCTGAACCAATAAGACTACATGTAGGTCCTACACCTGTCCGGGAGGAAAGAATACGTTGATATAAGTCATTGTCGAAGAAATCATTGTTAACTTAGGGCCAGATGTAGGTGAATTCAATTTAGCGAGTCCTTAATACCGATTTTTACCGAATCGCTATTAAGGACTCGCAAAATTGAATGTAGGTGGAAATTGCAAAAATATTTGCGATTCCTTAATATTTCTTAATTGCGAATCGCAAATTGAGATTCGCAATCAAGGAATACCATCCTTTTCATTCCAATGGGCCAAGAGGCCCACAGGAATGAATAGGATTTGTGCCCGCAATTTGCGAGTAACCAAGAAGCACTCGCAAATTGCGGGCGCAATTTCAAGGGTGCAAGGGTTCCAAAAGGACACCCTGTTGCACCCCTGAAATGTGCATGTGTGTACATGTGGCCCACATACATGCCCTTGAAGTTGGTGGTATTTTGCGATTCCTTAAGGCAAAATCGTAATTTGCAATGCCTACCAGCATAGCATTCAGAGAATCGCAAATTGCAATTCTCTAAATGCTTGTGCAAAATAAGGAATCGCAATTTTTGCAATTCCTTATTTTGCGTGCAGGTCTTTTCCTACCTACATTACTCATAGCCAAATTGCGATCCCAAACTCTGAAATTCTGCAAATTTCCGTGTTTGTGATCGCAATTTGGTTACCTACATCTGGCCCTTAGATTGTTAATTTCGTCCCTTCCGGCCAGAGGCTCCAAATTAATCTCTTATTTTCCTACAAACTAGGAGATTAAGATGGAAAAGTTCAACTTGACTGGAAGACAACACTGGTTTTATTAGAAACTGATTTTGAGAATTGCTAATTGCACTTGGAGAAGTTGATTCGAAAGGCCCATCACACTTTTCTACACCATAAGAGTGTAGTTCAGCTACAGCTTCTTGAATAATACCTGACACTAATTTTGATGTCACTTTACACCCATTCAGATCATTAAACCCCACCAAAATAAATCAACAGAAGTAATGTTTCTAAAATGAGAGGTTCAAAATAGAAACCATTGGTAATTTTTCATGTCATACTCCAGATCCTCGTTTAATACTGACCTTAATATTGAGAGACATGCTCTCAGACAGACTGAGCGCACTTGGAGACAACAGCCTTCCGCCTCGAATCTTGTTCTCCTCAGAACTACTAGGGCTAACTACAAAAAACATATCTTTAATGAGAAAGCCACTTTCTTCCGTTCACAACTTGACCGAGCAAGAAACTGACCCAGGGAATTATTTATCATCATCAAAACCCAAACTTCCTCAGCCCCCCTCAACTACTAGCTACGGTCGAAAGATGCAAAGATTTTGCTAGCTTTTTTTCTGATAAAATTTCGTCTTCACCCCCCTAATAAATAACCATCCTCCCCTCCCTTATCCCCTCTACGTATCTCCATCCTCTCCCACTAATCCTGCTGATCCTGCCCAACCTCCCACTGCTACCTCTTCTGAACCCTCCCACTCCGTCACCCAACTTAAAAACAAGGATTTCTGGAACAACTTTAGTCCAGTTTCTGAACATGATGTCCTCAACATCATCACCAAGCTTAAACCATCCTCACATACAAAATATCTCCTCCCATCCTACCTGGTACAAGAACTAAAACACATCATTGCTCCTTATTGGACTACTATTATCAACTCCTCCCTTGCTAATGGTAGTGTCCCTGCATCTCTTCAATTAGGCCACGTTACCCCACCATCAAAAATGTCTCGGCCGACCCATATGACTTAAACAACCTACGTCCTATCTCCAACCTTCCTTTCTTATCAAAGGCCCTGGAGAAATGTGCCCTGCTTCAATTGAACAAACATATCGACTCATTCAATCTCCTGGATGCCTTACAATCAGGCTTTAGAAAGGGTGGTAGCACTGAAACTGCAATGCTCAACATTATCGATTACATCCATTGCTCCTTAGATAAGGGTGAATCTTCCCTTCTCATTCTTCTTGACCTCTCAGCTGCCTTTGAAACCGTTAACCACATTGCTTTACTCAATATTCTCAAAAATCATTTTGGGAGGAAGGGCTTCGCGCGATTCCAAGATGGACGCGTGAGCTAAGAGCTCCCGGGACCCCTTCCACCTCCGGCGACTATCCTGTCATCTATCCTGATTCTGACGATAGATATTTTTCATTGACGCCCTGCTGATGCCAGCGCTCTTTTCGTGACTTGTTTTGGCCGTCGCACGCTGGACTTACTGCGACCTGAACTTTGGGGCCTACCACGTATGCCAACCGGGGGCTCGAGTCCCCGAGGTACCCAGGTGGCAATTGAACAACAGCGGCTGGTGGGCCACGCCCTCTTCCCTTGGTGTGCTTTCGGTTTCGTTTCTGCTTCTAGTGCTAGCCCACTTCCCGATTGGAGTTCTTACTCTGCGACTGCTGGCCTGGTCTTGTGCTGTGCCCTTCTTTCCTCCCAATTCGGCGCCTGCCACGACGGAGGCTGTTTTGTCCGAGTTTCGCAATTCCAGTTGAAGTTTCTCCCCGGTCATGACGGGCAGGACAGTGGTCGAGAGACGCGGCGCAAGAGGCTCGTCCCGAGGGGGGGCCACCCAATCTCAGACCATTGATCGCTTTACTCAACCCAAGGGCTCCCCGGGCGGATCGAGTGGTGCCCTGGAGGAAGCTGGGGACGGTGCTCCTGATGGCAAGGAGCCTACCCTGAAAGACGTGATGGGCGCCATTGCGAGTATTCAATCCAGCATGGGCCAGCAGTATGAAACCCTGGCTGCTAAAATAGACACAGTGGCGGTTGATGTTTCCCTTATCAGAGCCGATCTTGGGAAAACTAACGAGCGTGTCAAATCTCTTGATCTTAAGACCGCTAGTCTGACCTCCAGACTACGGTCCGTAATCTCCGGACCACTTGTGACCTATTTGCCAATCGGTTGGAGGATTTTGAGGGCCGGGCCAGGCGCAACAACGTCCGCATCGTTGGTGTCCCGGAGACTTCTGCCGATATGCCTGTTGATATCCTGGTGGAGGACCTTGTGTTGAAGCATCTGGCGGCGCAGGGCCTAAGTAAATTTTTTGCGGTCGAAAGGGCCCATCGTGTTCCGGGAGGCAAGCCGAAGCTGGGTGTCGCTCCACGGCCTATTATAGCTAGACTATTTAACTTTCGCGATAGGGACGATATCCTGCAGGCATCGCGAACCACTGGGCCCATTAAATTTGAGAACGCCTCCATAAGTTTCTATCCAGATTTCACGCAAGCCGTCCAGAAACAGAGGATGGGCTTTACGGGCGTGAAGAGGCGCCTCAGGGATCTGGGACTGAAGTATGCCATGCTTTTCCCGGCCCGCCTGAGGATCGAACATGCTGAGCGTGCCTTTTTCTTCGACCGCCCTGAGGTGGTGAGTGACTGGTTGGACACTTTACCGAAGCGTACCGATGGCCCGGAAGACTCGGGAGGGGCCGAGGGAGGAGTGGAGGACCAGGAGCAGTGAGTCTACGTTGGCGAGCCGGATTACATCGCATGGGCTGCCGGACTGTGTTTTGAGTATTATGTGACTGCCCGGGGGTGTGAGGGGGTCTGAGGGGTCTTCCTCCTCTGGGGATTTCTTTCTCTCTTTCTGTAGGTTAGTTTAATGGGGCGACAGGCACACTTTAAGTTGGGGTGGCTTTTGGGTCTACCGCAGGGGTGCAGGGTGGGGGGTTCGACACTGTTGGGTTCCTTGGGGGTGGGGGGGGCTTTTTTCTTCTTGTTTGGTTCGAGGCTGTGCTCTGTTTATCACTTGCTTTTATATGACTGTTTCGAGGTGGGGAGTGTGGTCGGTTTGCTTCAGGGATGGGGGGTAGGGGGCTTAGGGTTTTGAGCTGGAATGTTAATGGTCTTGGGGACAGGATAAAACGTGGGATTGTGCTGCAATACTTGAAGAGGTGCTCCCCGGATGTGGTCCTGCTTCAGGAGACCTATTTGGTGGGCAACACGTGCCACGCTTTGAACAGGAGAGGCTATCGTCTGGTGGCGCACTCCGGCTTCACCTCGGGATCGAGGGGGGCTGGTATCCTGGTCAGGAATTCCCTTCCCTTGGAGGTGGATACCACACTGTTAGATGATAGGGGCCGCTATGCTGGCGTTACCGGGAGATGGGAGGGGAAATTGATCTCCATACTGTCTATTTATGTTCCGCCTGGGCTGCAGTCTACCACGTTCGCTGACTTGGGCAAGGTCATTCTGGGCCTGCCCGAGGGCCTGCTTGTGCTGGGTGGTGATTTCAATTCAGTGGCGAATGGTGAGAGTGATCGTAGCCCCCCCCGGCTCCTCTCTGCATCGCAGTTGTGGTTGGGGAGATTCCTTGATGCCTTTGGGTTGGCTGATTGTTGGAGGCAGCTGCACCCTGGCCAACTTCAGTATACCTTTCATTCGGGGGCTCACGGAAGTCTCTCGAGACTTGATTATATTGTCGTGCCTATGGTGCAGTTGGCCTCGGTGCGTGAAATCAGACACTTGGCTAGGGGGATCTCGGACCACTCCCGATATGGTTTCACTTAGACATTTGTTTGGGGACGGGGGGCTGTATCGCCCCCATCAATCCGTGGCACTTCCAGAACCCTAGACTCAGATCCGAGGTGGTCAAATGTGTGGACTATTACTTTGCAGAAAATGAGGGTTCTGTCTCCTCCCCGGTTTCATTGTGGGAGGCCTACAAGACGGTGATCCGAGGTCAGACCTTGTCCCTTGTGGCCGATGAGAAGCGGCGTAACCAAGAGGAGGTGGTGCGTTTGGAATCTGAGATTGCAATGCTTGAGGGGCGGTTGGAGGCTGGAGTGACGCCTGAGATTCTGCATGTTTTGGCTCTTAAGCAAACTGAATACAGGGCACTTGTGACTGCCGCTGCTGAGGCGATGCATCGCATGCAGCAAGGGCGACTTTATGATGTGGGTGATAAGGCCGGGAAATTGCTTGCGTGGCTGGACAGGAGAGACAGATTGAATCGTGTGGTGCCAGTGATTGAGAGAGATGATGGAGTGCGAGTCGTGGACCCGGCGGAGATAGTTGAGGTGTTTGCTCAGCATTTTCGGGTCGTATATGCCCCGGTTTCCGGCCTCCCGGAGGAGGACTCGTGCTTGTTACTTCGTGACCTTGTGTTGCCCAGTCTCTCGGAGTCGGACGAGGTGTTAATGGAGGCTGATTTTTCCGTCGATGAGGTTGCGCTTGCCATTCGCTCCCTTCGCTCGGGGAAGGCTTCGGGCCCTAATGGTATACCGGTTGAGTTGTATAAATTGTGTCCGGACAAAATGGCGCCGTATTTGCTGCGTATGTTTGCGGCCTCGCGAGATCTTGGTTCTCTTCCCAGGGACCAGAGGTTGGCTTCCATTGTGGTCATTCATAAAGATGGTAAGCCCCGCGAGCGTTGCTCATCGTATCGTCCGATCTCCCTTCTGAACGCTGAACCGAAGATATTGGCAAAAATACTGGCAAATCGACTGGTCACGGTGATCAGCGGACTGGTTCACCCGGATCAGTCCGGTTTTATCCCTCAGCGCAATACTGCTCTCAATCTTCGCCGTTTACATGGCGTCGTTGCGAGGGCGGGATCTCTTCGTGAGCCGGCCATCTTGGTTTCTCTCGATGCTTCGATGGCCTTTGACACGGTTGAGTGGCCGTATCTGTGGGCCGCCCTCTCCAAGTTCGGTTTTGGCCCTAAATTCATCACTTGGGTTAAACTCCTGTATGAACAGCCACTCGCGCAGGTGGTGGTTAATGGCAGAGCCTCGGCGCCCTTCGCTCTCGGGCGTGGCACGAGGCAGGGTTGTCCTTTGTCGCCGTTGTTGTTTGCGCTTGCGCTTGAACCGCTGGCCGCCTGGCTTCGGTGGGAACCCTCTCTGAAAGGTATACGCTGGTCCCCGGATTTCGAAGACCGAGTCTCTCTCTATGCTGATGACATCCTGTTATATTTGACGTCCCCCTGCAAATCGCTGGGAGTTCTTATTGACGTATTGCGCTCTTTTGGCCGCAACTCCGGGTTGGTTATCAATTGGTCTAAATCCTGTATCTTCCCGCTCACTAGCGACCCACTTTCTCTGCCCCGAATATGTCCGATCCCGGTCTGCATTGATGGCTTTAAATATTTGGGGATTTATATTTCACTTGACCCTGTGCTGCGTTATGATCGGAATTTGCTGCCTCCGCTCGCTCGGCTCCGGTCGGACGTTGCGGCGTGGTGCAATCTGCCTCTCTCCCCCTTGGGACGTGCGGCGCTGTTTAAACTGATGTCCCTCCCCCGGTTCCTGTATGCCGTACAAAACACGCTAGATTTGGTGCCGGCTCACTATTTTCGTGAAATAGAGTGCCTCCAGAGGAAGCTGGTGTGGGCTGGTCGGCCCCGTATAGCACTGGCTAAACTCACGCTACCCTGGTATGACGGGGGCATTGCCTTACCCGACATACGACGATATTATTGGGCATCCCAGTTAAGTGCTGTGAATCATGCTATGTATGGTCCTGTCCCGAACCCGGCTTTTGAAATGGACCGATGGCTCTTACCTGGGGGGGATTACTATAGGGCATTTTATTCTAGGAGTGCTAGGAGGAACTTGACGGGTCCCACGGCAGTGGCGGTGCGGGTTTGGAGCAGCGCGACCGCGGCTACTGGGTGGTCGGATAGGCTTACCAGGGCGACCCCTTAATTTGCTGCGGAGAGACTGGGTGAACTATGGACGTCGAAGGGGTTCGATAGATGGGACCTCATCGGGATTAGTAAATTGAGCGATCTTTGGGTTAAGGATAGAGTGAAGACCTTTGCGGAACTACAGCAAGAGTATGGTCTGCATGACTCGGAATTTTTTCGATATCTTCAGGTTCGCCATGCCGTTGGGTCGGTTTTTCCGACCGGTTCTGATGTCCCGGAGAGTTCCCCTCTGGAGGATAGGGTGCTGGACGGTCATGTTCCGGACAGCACTATTTCTCTTATTTACAAAAAACTTATTAATGTTCGGTCGGACTTGCTTGTCCATTTGCGTGGCGCCTGGACTGCCGATGGGCTGGAGCTAGACGATGAGGATTGGCAGGCTGCGGTGTCCTCTCCTAAAGAGGTCGCGATTCCGGCGCGCCTGCGACTTGTTCAGCTGAAAGTCCTGCACCGAGTCTATGTCACTGGTCCCCGACTGATGCGTATGGGTTTTTCTGAGGATGGACTGTGTCGGCGGGGTTGTGGTATGCTTGCTACTTTCCTCCATATTGTATGGGAGTGCCAGGTGGTTGAGTCCTTCTGGAGGGGAGTGCATGAAGTGATGAATGAAGTCACAAATGTTCGGCTGCTACCTGAACCTAAGCGCTGTCTATTGAATGTGTGGGAACCGACCGACTGTAATGTTGCTCAGACTCAATGGGTGACTCTGGGCAACATGATCGCGAAGAGGGACATTGCGCAGTTATGGGGGTCTCAGAGGGCACCCTTGGTTTCCGGGTGGGAAGATAACATGGACTGGTGTATGTTCAGAGAGAAAATTGTCTACATTTCCCGTGGTAGGCCCCGAAAGTGGGGTAGGATATGGAACCAGTGGAATGCATTCCGTGGGGACATTTGTGAACCCCCCTCGTGGATCCCCCTGATACTCCTTGTTCCCCTTGACTGTACACTTCGGCTCTCACATGTACAGATATATCGATATTTCCATTTGCTCTGGGCTCCCGTTTTGTCCCTCCCTCCCTGACTCTTCTCCTGTCTACCGTATTGTTTCCTGACCGCTTCTTCCTGCCACATATGTAATGACCATACTGATCGGAGTGCAGCCTTGTTTCTTTTGTTGTTTGAATGTTATAAAATGAAACCGCTCGTATCCTGTCGTTTGGAACTTAACGAATTTCTTACCATGGCTGCCGGACCCCTGGTTGTCGGCTGATGAGCTGTGTATTATGCTATACCTTGTGCTGTTTTCTTGGCCGGCCCGAGGGGTTGTAGGCGAGAATCTGTATTTCCATACTTTGTTAAATAAAGTTTTTTTTAAAAAAAAAATAAAAAAAAATAATCATTTTGGCTTGGATGGTGCCGATCTCAAGTGGTTCACCTCATACCTCCAACATAGAACCCAACAAATTAAAGTCTGTGACTGCCTCTCTAAACCGCAGCCTGTTACTTTGGGTGTCCCCCATGGCTCTATTCTCTCTCCCACTCTATTCAACCTCTTCTTGAATCCCCTCACTCTCATTCTTAAACAAGCAGGAATCAGTTACCACCTCTATGCAGACGACACTTAACTTTACTACAGGATCAAATCACATGACGACGTCTTACATCTTAATGACACGTTGACTAAGATTCAATTGTGGTTCAATTACAAGTTTACAACCACCTCAAATGAAACCCTAAAAAAACTGAAATCATGCTTTTTTCTCCTAAAAACAACCCGCTCCACATCCAAACCTGGATCTCTGACATTAATGCTCTTAACTGTTCTCTCACCATCTCTAACTCGGTCAAGTCCCTCGGCATCAGCGTCGACAAGAGCCTCAGTCTTACTCCCAATAAAAAACTCGGCCAAAGGCGCTCTCTTTACACCGCATCATCTTAAAAAAAAAAACTTTATTCCTGCAGATGATTTTAAATCAGTTGTTCAATCATTGGTCCTGTCCAGAATTGATTACGGTAATGCAAATCTTGTTGGAACTCCTAAAGTCCGCCCAGCCCCTTTCAAATCTGTTCTCAAACTCGCTGCCAGGCTAATTACTGACTGCAAACGCTTTGATCACATCTCCCCCGTTCTCAAAAACCTTAAATGGCTTCCGATCGAAGGCAGATCTACCTACAAGACCGCCTGCATCACACACGAAGCCCTCCACCAAAATACCCCTTCTTACCTCTCGAACAAACTCCATAAAGCGGGCTGCACTAGAACTATGAGGAGCTCTAATGCACTTGTACTTGTTCCTCCTCTGTTAAAAAAAGAGATCAACGCAGTCTCACTCTTTCTCTGGAAATGCGCCTTCTGTCTGGAATGCCCTTCCCAAAGATTTACGTTGCAACCCATCCTATTCTTGCTTTAAAAAAGACCTTAAGCTGCTCCTTCTTAAAAAATACTGGGGTCCCTAAGTTATAGTTCACTGACTACAAATTTTTTCCTCCTTACATTGTCATTATCGGTTTCCTTGCCCATCTTTTCTCTCTTCCCATGCCCCCCCCCTTGAGTTTTTTTCTCAGAATTTCACCCACCCTCTACCGCCTGCTTTCCCCTTATTCCCTACTCCCCACTATCGTTCTTCACTTTCTCGCTCGCCCCCCCCTTACTTATTTTCTCTGCTCCCCTCCAGTTCTTGCTGCTCCAATCTTTTACTTTCTTAGGTCCTCCTAGCTTATGTACCCTTCCTCAAATTTATCAAAGTGCCCTGCTTCATTATCTAAATGTGCTACATATTAACTGAAACTCTATTATTACCAAATGTTGTAAAGTGCTCTGATACTCTTGGGTCCAGTCAGTGCTATATAAAACCCTTTAAATGAATAAATAAAATAAATAAAGAGCCTTAATTTAATGCCGGAGCTTTCTATGTTTACTATTTCCTTATTAATTCCTGCTATACACACACACACACAAATCAATTTTTGCACTGAGTTAAATGATTAAGATGAAGCAGGAAAACAAGAAACGGGACCCATCTTCCAGCGAGGTTGATCTAAGGTTACATTTTTACATTTCTACTCCAAAGGGCGGTTCTAAATTAGGTAACAATATTTAGCTTGGATAATAATTTAGAGACAATATTTAACTATCTTAACAATAGGTGACCCTGCTCAGGACCTTTAACAGTATTTTCACAAAGCCACGCTTTTAAAACACACTTTGACCTAATCTTGTGCCTTCCTATAAAAAGGATATTTTGTGACAATACCCCTTTCCTCCCGTATTTTCCAAGGAATACAAATAAAAATCGGATCCATGCAATGACAGTTTGCCTGCTTTATTACAGCCAGATGATGACTCCAGAGGCACCTTTTTGAACTATTTAGCACTTTGATCATCCCAGATTTGATACTTTTAAGCCAAGCAATTTGTTCAGCTTCTTGGGTGTTTGACAGAAAAAGTTATGTCAACATACCCATAATGTTGTTTCATCAACGACAGCATGATAAGCATTCAAAGTTCATTTGTTCCACCCAACTCAGCTAATCTGTATAGTAAAGATCTGATCTGTGAATGTTTATCAGGTTAGATTTCCTTAGCATTTACAGTTACAGGCGATAAAGGAAATACTGAGAGTGGGGAAATGGCCAGAATAACCCAGGCAGAGCCACTCATGCCGTTTAGCTCACAAAAGTAACCACACTTGCCTGAACCACGCATCTGCCTTAACCATGCCTGATAAAGGAAAATAATGGTCTAGTGTTCAGGATGGGCGGGGAGAAGAAGAAGAAGTACCAGAACAGGTAGCTCCGGATGCACACAGGTAAGTGGGGCTGGGACCGGGTTTAGAGGTGTAGTTTTTTTAGTGGTGGGCTCGCTTTTAGGGCTCAGGTTGGAAGGGGTCGGGGTACTTTTGGGACAGGGCAGGGTTTTAGGGCTCAGGGTGGGGGAGAAGGTTGGGATAGTTTTAAGGGCTACGGCTGGGTTTGGGCGAGTTTTTAGGAGTGGAAGCAGTTTTGGGACTCAGGGCAGGGAGTTTGAGGTAGTTTTTTTTTACTTTGGGCAGGGTTTTAAGCCTTAGGGCAGTGGAAGGGGTTGGGCTAGTTTTATGGACAGGGTGGGGGTAAGTTTAAGGGCTCAGGGCATGTGAGGCTGGGTTCAGGGTTGTCTATGGTAGGGATAGGGATTTAGGCCTCAGGTCAGGGTTAGGGAAAGAGGTAGTTTTAAGGGCAGGTTTTAGGCCTCAGGTTGGGGGTGAGGTAGGGAAATAGAATTTTAGAGCTTAGGACAGGGGGGTTGGGTAGTGATGACCTTAACCAAGCATACCCTCTTACCAATCAGGCCTTTGCAACAAAATGGCATAGTAAAAGTGTGCGTGGTAAAGGAATGTGTGGTTAAGACACATTTGTGGTGCGGGCTGCCTGGTAGAGACATGTATGGTTTAGCAATGTGTGCCTCTATCATACAACCCTGAGAGTGAGATTCTTGTTTCTCTCTTAGTGCCCATGACCCTCCATTGAACTAAAGCACGGAGAAGAGGATAACTGAGGTACCCCCTTCGCCACATACTTTAACTAGTTCTCGAGTGAAGAATCAAGATTATGGAATGTAATATATTTGGGCAATACAGTTGTTTAAATTCGCTATTGGGCCAATGACAGGCTAGGAGCCAAATTGAGAGTGTCTGGAGTTGCTAAACCCTTTGGGACCACAAGATAGGATCAATCAGACCTCTGTAGCCACCAGAACATCCTATCCCCAGCGAAATCTGATTTAAGACCACATTTTCAGTTTGAGCTGTTTTGAATGTGTCTGAAAGATTAAAAATGCTCAATAACAACATTTTGTAGAGTTGTTGATAATGGCGAATAAATGGGATTTGTTACCTCATACGACCGGCAATGCCTCAAACTTTGCACAAGGCCTCCAAAAATTGAACAATAAATAATGTTTTGGTCCTCTGTTTCCACTGTGGCCAAGACACGATTTATCAAAGGAATATAGAAATATATCTTTGCTCCATAGTTAGAGCATAAGGATCTTGTAGTTTTGGCTCATATTTTTATGATCAGTCAACCTAAATTTGCAGCTGCAACAAATAAGCCTCAGCGAAGAATTTGCTACACATCACAATTACTCAATCGAGAGAATACTACCAGAACACTGCCGAGACTGCTATCATGGCTAAAAGGATCAAAGACAAAGCCAAAGGCCTGGACTGCTGACCGCAAGCTGCAATAACTCTGCTTGGGCCCATACCAAACTCAAAACACTTCCACCAACATGAGACTTACATTGCCCTCCAAACCCCCAAATGCCTCCTACTTACGGCTCGGCTGCTTGGGCTGCAAACAGAAGTCATGTAAGGATTAGGGTAGGTACGTAGGCAGAGATAGAGTCACAACGAGGGTCCAGGTGTTGAACATGTCAGATGATTCCCCAGTTTCTTAATTACACTGCATCTCCACCTCAACCTTCTCACTCCCCGCTCCTTGCCCACAAGCTACGTCGTTTAAGGACTTGGTTGGGGATGTGAGCTTCAAGCTTCTTTATCGCAGGCTGCTTCTACTAAGTGTACATGCTCTTGTGTCACTTGTCCTAAAGTTAGCGCAAGATCTGTTTTAAAATGGATTATACCAATGACATAATAATGATTGGGCTCTTATTCCTAATTTGGTGGAAAGTTATAAATTGGGTGCAAGCAGTTTTGGACCCAGGATTGCTTTACATCTATTACGGGATCAACACAAATTGCCTTCCCTCCCAGGTTTGATTGGGACATTTCTCCCTATATCCCTCGGACAATTGGAGTTATCAGACACGAAAAACAACCCACTCAAATAATTATTGAACCTGGGTACTTGCTCCTGTTAGCATTTAGGTATTTCGATTAAATTTGCTTCTGCAGACTTGCAAGCCGGTACATTACATTGTTCATGTTCCTCTTACCTCATTAGGATGTATTACAGTGTATATACAAAATAAAGTTAAAGGCAAAAGTGTATTGCTTATATAGCCTATGGTAGAGGGGGATCTAATTCTTGTGAATGCCTTTATTAGTAGGCTCTTCACATGAACATTGTAATACAATTGTAAAACGGTGAAATTGTTCAGCAGGAATCAATAGCTTCATAGAGGCTACCTTATGTTTTGAAAAATAAATATTGTTTTTTTAACCTGATGGTGTTTTGGATCTAGAAACAAAATGTTGCTACTATTGTATGTTTGTGAAAACCCAGGGACTGTTTGCAGTGTTCCCCCACTTTGTGTCCCCATTTTGAACACTAGATGCTGGTTTTCTGACTCTGATTGTGCCGTGGCCTCTTAAAACCAGACCCAGGACCTGTGCTTTGATTTAAAAATGTAAATGGTAATTAGGTATAATTACTAAAAGTCCCTAGTATATGATAAGGCATGTAGATTTAGAGTCCCAGATTCATGGCACTTAAGTGTGCACTACTGTGGTGCCTGCTGCCCTTTTAAAAGCCAGCACTGCCTTGCCGGCTGCTTTTAAATTGAAATTATATGCAAATCAGCTTTGAATCAGAAGGTATATCCAAAGTAGTAAATTACCTTATTTTAACATATGTCACCCCTAAGGTCTCCCCTGGGTGCCCAAGGGCTAGGGTGCTGTGTAACTATTAGCAGGAGGTGTGAAGTGGCCTGCCTTGATACAATGTATTTCCTGTGGGAGAAGACCTGCAAGGTGCAAACTGGTCTTCAAAGAGGGAATGACATTTTAGACAGTACACAGCCTCACCCCCACATCCTGCACCCCGAGCCAAACAGAAGCCCCAGTAATTAGATTAGTGAGGAGGCTGGAAGGGACGTTATTGAAACTTAGCCACACCTGTGGGTTGGCTTAGCCACATCGAACTCTTCAGGAGAGTCTTTCTCCATTTTGGATTTTGGGAGAATGGTGCTTGCTGGGACAAGTATATGCCACACTCTGAAGGAAGTGGCCATACACTTGGGTGGCACCCTGCATTCCTTTGGGCTGGGGTGCTCCCCTGCTTGACGACCAGGAACACTGAACGAATATGGAAGAGTTGCCGAGCAACTCAGATCTCTGCCTGGAAAAATCAAGAGAAGAAGGGAAAAAAAAAGGACTGTCCTACTTGAACCCCTGGTCTGCACCCCAAAAGGACTGCACTCATAAGGATTGCACCTGCTGCACACTTTGGAATTACAGCTGTAAGGGTTCTGCTTTGCTTCAAGAGGATTAAGGAGGGGCTCCCTGAAAGCAACACGTACAAAAGTGCTACATGTATCCCTGCCTGAAACAGCAAAGAGGAGGACTACCCTGCAGGAACCCTGATCTGAACTCACATGATTGCATTCAGAAGGAGTGCACCTGCTGCACACTTGGTGCAACAGCCCTAATGACTTTACTTTGAGTCTGAAAGTGGGAGGAGTGGACTCCCTGAAAGCAGCTGTCTATAGAGCTGACATGCACCAGTTCCACGAAGAAGTACCTAGCTTGGAGTGCATCCAATTGGCGTTTAAGTATTTGGCCAGGTGCATTGTGGGAATTGTAATCTGAACATCCGAAGGATCATCTCAGAGATTCTAGACCCCTGGATTGGTGTTAAAGACACTTTGAATCCTCAAAGGGACCTTTTGGAAGAAATTCCAGAAGTTTGTGCAACTTTTTTTAGAAAGCTCCATAAGTCAACCAGGTGCATTGTGGGAGTTGTAGTACCAGACCCCATGAGGCAAACAAGAGCATATGAACACCTTGGCTGATGCTGTGGACCACTTTCCTGTATCAAGAAACACTTCTGAAAGTAAGTATAAAAGTGTACTATCGTGAGTAACCTGAACTCTGGACTTTGTCCCAGTCCAGCTTGACCTTTTATAACCCTTTCAGTGCTATTTGCTTCTGAGAGCTAATTTTATGATTTATCTTTAAAAAATACTATCTCTGGTTCCCTACATTGGATGTTTGTCGTTTTGGTGTCTATTTGTTTGTACAAGCATAATCTGTTTTTTACATTGATGGTGGATTTTTATTGTGTGTCGGATCTTACTTAAGTAATGTATTTGTGTTGTTAAATGCTTTACACATATGTCTCCTAAGTTAAACTTTTCTGCTTGTTGCCAGTTACCAAGGGTTGAGCAAGGAATACAGTACTGAGAACTTGACTGAACATTTTATTGTGTTTGTCATCTTATTACTGGTGGCAGGTCCCTACTTATCAATACTAATAAACTACATTCCATCAATGTTCTACTATTTATTAGTAGCATTTTAGTTTGCTTTGTATTTTCAAATCTAATGCCTACACTCCTGTCAGTGGGTCTTCCTATCAGATAATTGCCGGGCCCTCTCCTATTTTACCTCTACCCCACCTTCTTTAGCGACAAGAGCTCCCCACTCATATTCTCTTTAAATTCTGTGTAAACAGCACAGGTATCTTTTCCTATCCTTCATCTTCCTCCTTCTGTCCAATACCCCATAATGCCTCACATTCGACCAAGTTTGGGAGGCCCTCAAATCCCTCATACTTAATTGTTTTGATACCATATGTATTTACTGTCCAGTCCCTTTCACAATATCTACTACAGTTTCTCTTACTCTGGACGCACTTACACCCTCACTCCCAACAACTTTGATTGAAATTTTACTTAGGCATAATATTGCATATTTCCTCATCACTTCTAATACAAGATTCCAGCTCCTGAGAATACAAAAGCTTAAACAAAACATTTGCTTCCACACTGCTAATTTCCCTATAAATATCATGGTCTTGCTATTCATAACTTGGGCAATCAACATAGCCAGTCTCCAGTCGACTACTACCTCATGGCGAGCAGTTGTTTTGCAGCACCATGCAGTCACACTGTTGAACCTGGATTCTCTATCTATGAATTATGCGAGAACCCAAGTGAGGTTGTGCAGAGTGGGAGAAGTGTTAAAGCAGAGCAGGGATAAGAGCCACAGTGCAGCAGAAGCAAAGGAGAGATATGAGCTAAAAATCTGACTTGGTCGCAGCGTGGTGGTGATCAGGAATGCATGTTTGATGTCTGCTTGAATATGTGTGATTGTGAAAGAGAGGCAGAAATAACCTTAGTATGCATGGCTTGCTTTCCCTTTCAGGCTGGCAAAGTCCTTAGAAGTCTCGCAAACCCAAGCAGTTTAAAACGCCCAACATCTCTATGTGGCCTGCTCACCAAAAAACAATGTGGGTTACCCCTAGCATACTGGTAACCATTCTTGTCATAGTATCCTTGGCATGAAGGTTCCCAACCCTGACGTCAGGCTAACCCTGGTTTAATTATGGTCATTTTGGTATGTCATCGGCTTGACGTAACTGTGTATACCTTGATTATGACGGTAGAAATACCAGCCATATGATTGAAAACCATAGCCTAGGATGGTGATACATGGGCATTAAAGGCGGAATCAGTCAATTTTTTGAGATAGCATATGAGGGTAGTTGTTGAAACGTACATGCTAATTTAATGAAAATTAAATTTCCAATGGAGGAGATGAGTGCATTTATCCAAAAAAGAAAAGCTTGTATTTGGTAGCAATATGTATTTTCACACATAAGTAAGCTCATGTTTGTGCACTCAGTAATTGGCTTTCACAACACATGAAAGGCTGATATTCTTATTGTAATTTATGTTGAGGTCATGAGGGTTAATACAGCTGTTGTTTGTTTTGTCCGCAATGGCTCTTAAGTGCATGTCACCATCGATAATGATAAAACGTTTCACGACATTGCTGATACGGATTGCTGAAGTCTAACCCAATAAGATTAGTATAACCGGTCTGCTCTCAGAACCCTTACATTTTCTGTAACCTAGCACGAAATACTGTTGTATAAAATCTAGCTAGATCTGCTGTCTGAGGCCTAAGGTTGTGAGATTGTGACGTGGGGGACCCGGACACGGGCCCCCCTGGCCTGCCTATTCATGTGTTGCCTCTATTGTTTCAGCACACGGACTCATGGAAAACCACGGACGTGGTCAGCTGCCTTCCGGTGTTGGACAGTGAGGGGCCCTGTTCCTTTAAGTGGGCGGCAACGGAGCATGAGCCTGCCCACGTCAGCTCGGTAAAACCCTGCCCTGACCCTGGACAGGTGTGTGTTACACCTGGAGGCGGAGAGTGGAGACTGGAGTGCGAGGACGGAGGGGAGCGGCGAAGGAGTGAAGACGGAGAGGAGCGGAGACGGATCGAGGACGAAGAGGAGTGGTGGAGGATCAAGGACGGAGAGGAGCGGAGGAAGAGTCAGGACGGAGAGGAGTGGTGGAAGACCGAGGACGGAGGGCAGGAAGGAGAAAACAACGACCCAAGCGGGACCAGGCGAGACCAGGATGGACCGGGAGTGGAGAGTAGAGGAGGCAGCCCTACGGAGAAACGAGACTGCAGCGACACGCCAGGAGGCCACCGAGAAGGCGCATCGCCCAGCCACGCTTCCCGGGAAGTGTGGCTAGGACAGGTACGGTCTCGTTTCCTGGGCTGGGCGGGACGTAATCTGGGCAAACCCCCCTGACCCATACGGGGCACCGCTATCAAAACCCCCCTTTTCGTTTTCCTGCACAATCCCTCACGTATAGCGGGGTAGATAGCTTGCACGCGTGTCTCCTCACCACCTATCCCTCACTCCTGTTCGGTTAGGACAGCCGAGTAATACTGGTTTCCTTTGTTTTCTTCACTTTGGCAACCCCCCCTGGACCCCTCACGACCACGGCGGAAGCACGGACTACGGCTCCCAGCAGACACCGGGAGACGAGGCGGCGGGGCGGAGTACGAGAGGCTGCTGAAGAGGCTGCAAACCCTCTTCCATTCTACAGGATTCCAGTGATAAAACGGAGACTGTATAAGATAATAAAACCCGCACTACCTAAAACCCCTTTGTCCGTGGATTTGTTCGACAACCCAGCTGAATCCCCACAGAGATGTACTCGTTTTTTAATGTTTCTACTTTGCCCCTCCCAAGTAGATTCCCACTCATATTGTATCACGGTGCTCACAGTTGGGAGCTGGTATTGAATGTTTCTTCACTTTCATTGATCACCAGCTGCCACATATACATTATATTATGGGTTTGGGGGCTTTGTGTATTATGGTCAAAACAACAAAAGAGTGTGCCTTCTTAGGAGAAGAGCAAGCATGAAGAATCAAATTTGATTCTTTAGAAAGCCCTCATTCACCAACCTGGTTGGTGACATGCTTCATCATCGGGCCCCACTAGGAAGGTCGAGTACCTCCCCGGTGTGCTTTAACGTCAGGATTACTGCGGACAGGCCCGGACTGGCCGTTGCGGGCACCGGGCAATATCCCGGTGCCCTGCAAGTGTGGGGGCCGGTTTTGGGCCCCTGGGAGACGTTTTTGTTAAAGGGCCGTTTTTTGCAGCATTGCTGCAAAATCGTCCCTGTAACAAAAACGTCCGAAAACCGGCCCGCCAGTGCTCGTTCGCCCCCCCCCACCCTCCCAGGGGGTGTCCAGGGGGACAGCCAAGCACTTTGCCAGGGCCGGTTTTGGTTCCCAGTCCGGCCCTGACTGCGGAGCAGGTTAGTGTTGTCTGGGTGACAAGTGCAAGTGATTATGAAGTGAGTTTAAAAGTTTCTTGGTTGTGCCCAAAAATAGTTGTATTCGTCGGCCAACCAGGCACGGGTAAAAACAAAGTGAGCGATGTACGTGCTGGATAGATTGGTCAGCTATGTCTCACTACGTGTGGTCAACATGTTTCTGTCTATATGGTGCTACTGGCTAGGCATTCTTCAGGACCAGAGTGAGGACCCCGGCGGTATGAGCGCGCTAAGGCTCATCCTAACCAAGAGGTCCGGAGTGTGAAAAAACAGAAAAACATTTTTTTGTAACCTGCTTTTACTACGGAATCCTTCTTAATTGTAGGAACCCGACATTTATATGTTGAGTGATCATTAATCACAACATGGGTCTCAGGAGGGGGGTGGTGGCTAGTAGGCACACCACGTGCCTGGCTTCAATTTGATTTTAAGTAGCAGACTTCCTTCATATTGAACAGGGGTGGCGGTACGGAACAAAACTGGGACCGCCCAAGGGGATGGAACAGGGGCAAAAACACACAGCGAGGCAAACCACGGGTGAGGTTTTTCCCATCAGAAACACACGGGGAGATATTCACATGCAGGAAAACTTACAGATGGTTAGAGCAATGACAGCCATCACTGCAGACACCCTCATACCACCCGAAAACCCCTCTTCGGACCAAAGTCACCAGACAAACGAAAATGTTGCCCTTATACGAGGGAAGTCTGCTACTCAATCAATCAATCAACTCCTTTATTTGGTTTTCATGATAATACAAAAACCATAAAAGTACAATTTTAAAAACATTGATTAAAAAGTGTTAAATTTCATTCTCTACTTACAATAAATAATGTAAAAGATTACAAATTCAATCAATGAGGTACATTACAGCAATAAAAGATGCCAAAATTGAGAGACCGTGTTCGAAGAGAACTAATACATGATTAAAACACAAATGGAGATCATCTTATTCTCTCACAGAGTGTACCGCACCAATCCCTACTATAGATTTTTTCTGTGCCTGACACAGAGTTTCAGAAATTGGGCGATATTTTTTTGTGAAACACTCTGTGTCCAGGAATTGCAAGGCGAGGTATGCTGGGCGGCATTGTCTCATGCCTCAAATTTTTAGGATAGATATTATCCATCTTTTCCTCAACTCTTTATAAAATTTACAGAACAAAACCATGTGCATTGATGTTTGAGCTGATGCATCATTGCAGGGGCAGGTTGGCAAGTTTGGCCCAGTCGTTCATTTTGGGGAAGGTTATCAGATGGTGCAATATATTCAGCCTAAACCATGTCAGAACAAACCTATCATATCCACTCAAGCTAAACGTTAGATATGATTGTATTGTTAAAGTAGCTTGAATCATTAGGGTATTTTGTACTGAACATTTATTTGCGTGAATAGCTAATCTAACCCCCTCTAAATGACTCATGCACTGTGTCTTAAACATTTTCCAAGGAATCTGAGCTATCAGTAAAGGATTGTAATAATACTTTGACAGACCCAGATTAGATAAGAAATTTTTCACGTACGTGAGCCACCCAATCTCATGTGCATTTTCGAGGCCAAGACAGTCCTTCAGAAGCTCCTGGTTAAATAATGTTTTAGGGGATGGCCAAATACGATGCCATAGTAAAACTGGTTGAACTTTTACTATGTCGGTAATATACGGTATTCCTCATTCTGAATGGCAGTTAAATGTCAAGGAACCTCGTGGGACTACCAACAAATACCTTAAAAAGGCATTTTCAACTTTCTGGAGTGCATCAACCCCTCCATAATCCCAAACTCCAGCCCTGTATATCGCTGTGCTGATACATTTGGATTGATATATCTGGCGCATCTCCACTGGTGGCCTCTTACCTAGCCTCTGCGTAAAGTTAACCAGTGCCGTGGTAGTCCTCATAAAGAGCAATTTCCTGGCATTTATTGCTTGTCTCCCCGAGCCCTTATCATCAAATAAAATGCCTAAATAAGGATATGTTGTAGTAGGCTCTAACTTTACATTTTCAATAAAAATGTCCTTCTGTTTCTTTCTCCCTATCCCACAGCTCATTACAAAGGTTTTTTTAATGTTTATTTTTAAATCTAAGTTGGCCATGAAATTGTAGTACCTATTAAGGGCACGTTGTAATACTAGTGAAGTTCGAGCCATAATTACAGTGGCGTCCTCATAGAGTAGGGCGGGTATTGGACGTTTCTGTAGCAGAGGTAGGTCCTGGCACCCCTCCAGCATGGCCTGTTCAAGGCCATTTGTATAGAGTGTAAAAAGGAAGGGTGCCAGGACGCAACCCTGCCTAACACCCCTCTCCACTTTCAGTGGTACCGTAAGCTCCCCGTCTGTGCCAAACCGTACCCTGGCCGTAGCCTTCGCATATAGTTCTCTTAAAAAATTAACTATGGAGATCTCTACACCCATCGCTTCTAAAGTTTTCCAAGTTTAGCATGGCTTACACAATCGAATGCAGCGGTTAGGTCTACATAGGCCATATATAGCTTCACCCCCTTTGCATTCAAATACTTTACCATTAAAAGAGTAAGGTTAAGGCCTTGCTCCGTGGTAACCACACATTCTCTGAACCCGAATTGGAGATCAGACAGTACTTTATTATCGTCCACCCATTGCTGTAAGCGGTTAAGTACGATACGACCTGACACTTTGCCCAATGAATCTAATAAAGAAATAGGGCGGTAGCAGGCCAGTTAATATCGGTCTTATTTCTTGAATATCGGGACCAGGATTGATTCTGACCATGAGTCGATAAGCCCAACTAGCACTCTGGTCAGTATTGGGGTCCATAGCTCCATATTGTACTTAAAAAGATCGACTGGGACCCCACCTGGGCCTGGAGCCTTTCCCCCTTTACTGGCTTTTAGGGCCTGCTTGACATCTAATGGGTTGATTTCGAGAGCTATGGGAAAGCTTACAGAGTTAATATGAGGACTTATCTTAGCATTATCTTCTATCACGCGGTTCTCCTTGGTGTTAAGACCAAAAATCTGAGAGAAATGTTCCACCCAGTGTTTTTCATCTACGGCAATTTCAATTGTCGGCTTATTCCTGACTTCTGAAAGAAAGGGAGATTTAACAACCCGCCAGAAGGCAGTGCTGTCCTTGTTCCTACAACTTTTATGTAGTTCTACCCAGGTTTCTTTTTTTTTTTTTTAGTTCAGCTTTTCTTTATAGCCTGGTTATATGCTTTTCTAAGCTCACTGATTTCGTGTCTGTCCCTCTCTTTTTTTGTGTAGGGCAAGTTTTAGCTCAGCATATGCTTTTGTGCAGGTCTTGTTGAACCATCCTTTTCTCTTTCCTTTCCTTTGTTTTCGTTGGACTCTCAATGTTTCCTTTATTACCTTTGTTATTTCCATAACGTTACTTAAAACCTCGTGGTGTGGGGTTGAGGAATTTAAACATTTCATTATGGAATTTAAGGAATTCTTTACTACCACTTTTGTAATCTCCTCTGGGTCAACTTTATCACATTTGAGAGAGTACCCATTTGTTCTATCAATAGTCAAGTTTTTTTGCCCGAACTTTCTCTCCGACTTGCTTCTGTCGGATTTATACTGACATGATATTGAAACACTGATTGGAAAGGGGTCACTAATGGCATTATCATGTGTACTAAAATTCAACAGCGAACTTGTTTGATGGGAAAATAAAATCTATAATGGTGGTTGCTCCAGCGTAAAGTAAGTCTTGTACCCCTCAATGTATGTTGCTGTGATGGCCCAAGTCTCTTGTAGACAGAGCACATTAAATTTACCAACAAAATCAAACCAAATGTCATTGATAATATTTGATCGTGGGCCCGCTATATTCCAGAATAAGATATTTAAAATACTTTCATTAGAAGTTCCTGCCCGTATGATCTCATATACAGTGGGTCCAAGTTGGAGTCCAACATTCTTTGTGTTCCCCGATGTTCCCTGTTCTTTCTCCATAATTATGTGTGGTACTAACCCACAGCTAACTGACTCACTTTCAACATGGGGGATCTGGCGTTCAGATTGATGGTTCATTTCTGTGTTTAAAGCCTGTAGACTAAAGTTAAGGGTAGTGTCTGAACAGGGTGGTCCAGGCATGGTGTGTTTTACCTAAATCCTGGGATAGGTAGGATGTGGCTGAACCAGTCAGTCTATCTCTTCCAGGCCTGAGAGCGTAGTGAACCTATTGAAAGTCGGGAGGTTGTAACAATAGCTTTGCATTGCCTCAACATTTCTGAACTTATTCCCTCTCCCAGCCCTTTGAGATGGTGGATACAAGAAACCCAGGGGTACTACATTAATCCCTTCTGTTAATATAGGATTGCTGCCTGCCTTCCACAGAAGTAGGGGTGTTTAAACGTTCGAACAACACAGCCTCCTGGTAGCATTTTCCCAAGATTGCCAACCCACTGGACACTCCTCGCCATCTTAAACTCGGCGAAGAGTTGTTCAGTTGACCCTACCCTCCTGCATAACCAGTGCAATGTTTTATTTCTTAGCATTTCCCAAGTTTCCTTTTCAGATGACCCCAATTTTGGTACATTTGCTAAGATAATTATGTATGGCATTTACTCTGGTGGTAGGTCTAGGTGTTGATCTTTTTTGAGTATGTCACAGTTTGAGTCTAAGTAAGGTACCCCAAATTGTTGATTCAACTGTTGCATTCGAATGGGATAATTAAACCTAGTGTCTGGGACTTGCCCCATGTTACCACCCTTCCTATCCCCATTCTCTACACAGTTGACAGGTTGACCAGTCGTATTCTGTTGATGGAGATCTTTTCTAGAAGGTTTAATGCTTTCTAGGGGATTGCTCAAACTGGGCGTTACAACCTCATTTCTTAGGGTGGAGTGAGAATTTACTTTTATCATGCCAGAATTCCTACTTTGAACATTGTTGCCACTATTCTCCTTTCTAGGGTCAATAGATGTAGATTTTACACTATTTCCCTGATGGGTGTAGTTGGTCAGGGAGGCTTCAATAAGGGATAATCTTGCACCCATTTGGTCTAATGAGATTCGTAAGTAAAGATCTAATCTTTCGACCAGAGCCGTTAGACTCTTTAGGTCGTTACCATATGAATCGGTCCTTCTATGGGCTTCATCTTTGCTCTTCCAGGAGCGTTTTCTTGACCCTACTCTTTTTTTCCCTTGCTTACCCTGTTTTGTAGCAGTGGGATCTAAGGTCTTAAATGTCTTTTTGCAGGCACCACCCCCTTCGGACTCGACAATCGTTTTGTTTGTAGGAGGCGGGTTTTTTTGTTTTTGGGGGTTGTACGGAGGAATCAGAATCACTTAATAAAATTTCCTCATAAATGTAATGGATACAACCATTACGAGATGCATTCGACTTTGACCTTGACCCCGAAGACTCTAATGCATCAGGTTTCCCTAGTTCGATGGTGGTGCAGGACGAACCTGCCTCTAATGACTCTTCTACAGAGGATATTTGTTTGTCCAGAGCCCCTATTGCCCCAGTGAGATAACTCAATAAAGTTTGCTGAACCTCGCTGGGAACCCTCTTTGCTGTACAGGGCTGAGTACTTTGCAACTTTCTTTTACCCAATATTGGTTTCTAATGTCAAGATATAGGACCTATAGTTAGATCCAACTATCAAAATGATCCCTTCCGGCTAATAAAATCTTTGAAGGGCCCAAGTTCTTTTATCAAATAATAACCGAAAGTCAAATACAATACTGTGCAGTGAAATGAGTCCTTCCCTCCCTTAATCAACGAAACCAAATTGCAAAAAAAAACAACATTAATACTCATAAAAGGTACAGTTACTTGAGCATGTAGATCAAGTCCTTCCTGGTATTCGAGCTGCACTTAGTCCATGGGAGAGCCAAGAGATTAGGCCCAGCCCAGCTTCATCCAGGCACAGACGGGCAAGGACGGGCCCGCCCTTGGCCCGGGCAAGCCTGCGCGCGTTCCACACCGCGGGAGCCCCCACAGAGTTTTAAGAGCCGGATGAGTAATGCTGCTCCTCTCGCAAGAGCGCAATGCCCCCAGGGAAGTGTAGTCCCGGGCAGTCCGTGCTCCGCACTCGGGGGGGGGGAGCAAATGGTGGTGTGAAGTGGCAGGTGATGGTTGTAAGCTCAAACCCAGGTCCCAGGCTACACAACAACAGGCAGCAGGCAGTAGAAGAAACAACCAGGTAAGGGCGTCCCACGCCGCGGGAGCCCCCGCATAGTTTTAGGGGCCGGGTGAGTGGCACTGCTCCTCTCGGGAGAGCGCAATGCCCCCTGGGAAGTGTAGTCCCGGCAGGCCGCGCTCCATGCTCGGGGGGAGCAAATGGTGGTGTGAAGTGGCAGGTGATGGTCGTGAGCTCAAACCCAGGCCCCAGGTGATATAATTACAGGCAGCAGGCAGCAGAAGATACAACCAGGTAAGTGAAGAGAACTGCATCTGTACACCTAATTCACTGAGTGTGGCCAGTGTGGTAGACGTCCTTATTACCAACACAATAATTCCAGTGGATGTTGCTATACCCAGTCCTGAAATTAATGTTCTATGGACCCCATTATCAATCTTTCAAACTATACCATGTCCGTGGCAGAAAGAGAGGTACTGAGCAAAGGACTGTCCTTCGTCCCCACGGGTATACCTGATTCCTTCACCATCAAACTTGAAATGCAAAAATTCTTTAGAAAAATCTGACTCAAGTATTATTTCAGCAAAAATGTATATAAACTGCTGACAGCGGCAACACCCTTCAAACCACCTTCCACCTTCACGCCTGGAGCATACTTGATGAGCCAACGAATACTGGCCTTTGAACAATTCGTCCTCCAAGAAACAATGGGACTGCTGGAGGACAGGCAATACATAAAACACAATATCAGCAAAGATGAAAAACTGGCAGTGAACACTACGCTAAAACAGTACCATTATCATCAAGGCGGCTGACAAAGGTGAGGCGGTAGTGGTGCAGAATGCCTCAGACTATGTGGAAGAAATTGAACAATTTTTTATACAACTGCAGTTTATCATTTCTTACCATGGTTTTATGCATTTATCATATTAATTAAGTCACTTAGGCAAATGGATCAACTGATGATAACTAGACCATGAATAAACAAGACCAGCTTGTCGTTTCAAAAATCTATTTATGGAAGTGCGAGAATGTTATCTCCCCACACTAAGGGACCCCACGATGGAGATCAAGTCCCTCATTGAAAAACTAACCGAGGATGGACTAAATAAAGGTTTCTTGAGTCCACGAGAGATAGAGTTCGTGATTAAAAAAGAGCCAAGAATCCCAACGATATATACCCAGCCAAACGTGCACAAACACCTGGAGAAGCCGCCAGGGAGGCCAATTGTTTTGGGGTGTGGTTCGGTTCTGGAACCCTTCAACCAATTCATCGACCATTTCCTTCAACCTTGGGTTACAGAGACTAAATCATACGTCAGAGACACAATGCACATTATCCAATTGCTGGAAGGCCAGGCATTTGACATCCAAGCACAACTACTCATGACACTGGATGTCTCATCCCTTTACACGTAAATACCACAGGCCCAGGCATTGGGTGTAGTACGATCCACTTGGGACAAATGCCCAAGGCCGCACTGGATACCAACAGATTTCCTGATTGCCATGTTCGAAATCGCAATGAAGAAAAACTATTTTATCTTCAAAAACCAGTTCTACTTCCAGTGTAAAGGAGTGGTGATGGGTGCCACTTACACACCGAGCCTGGCTAACATCTTCATGGACGACTATGAGGAGGAACACCTATACAGCCATGACAATCCATTTACCGAGTCCATAGCAGTATGGAAACGATACATAGATGATGTGATTATGATTTGGTCGGGCTCAGAGGATGAACTCAAAGAATTTGGGCTCTGGCTCAACGACAGAACAAGTGACATCCAATTCACCATGACCTACCACAGGGAAGCTATTGATTTCCTGGACCTCACATTCCGAGTGGATGAAGGTCTCCTGTTCTGTGACCTATATCGGAAGCCCACAGAAAGAAATACGCTCCTCAAATAAGAGTCACACCACCCACGCAACCTACGTGAAAACTTACCCTACGGGCAATATCTCAGATTAAGGAGGAATTGTACACAAAGGGAGGATTTCTTCAGGGAAACAGATATCCTGACGAAGCGACTAAGGGAACATGGCTATCCAACAGGATTACTGAAATGCATCAGGAAGCGGGCGTGGTATTGCCCCTGAGATCAACTACTGCAAACGAAAGAAAAAAAGATTAAGAATGAGAACATTGTATGTGTAACCACATTTAACTCCAAAAGCAATGGTATAAAAAAGATCATAAAAAAATATTGGAACCTGGTTGCCAATGAACTGAACCTCATGGACAAACCCCTATTTGCCTTCAAAAGGGGCAGGAACATCAAAGATAATGTAGTCAGAGCCTACCTGAAGCCACCTAAGTTACCTGACCTACGGAGCCAACTATGACTTACACCGATAACTGGGCACTACAAATGTGGTTCATGCAAAGCGTGTTCATCAAGCATTGAGGGGCCAACATTCACATATAAAAATCAAACATACAAACTGCCACTGTTCACGAACTGTAACAGCATGATTGTGGTCTACATCATTCTCTGTCCCAGTAATTCACAATATATAGGGCAGACCACACAGAAGGTGAAGGCAAGAATTCTCCAACATATGAGTAGAGTTGGGTATAAGGTGCAGGGAGCCCCCCTCGTGGAACACTTCATGACTCATAATCACCCCCAGAGAGAATTAGATGGAGGGTGGTGGAGAAGATCTGCCCTCACCCCAGAGGGGGCTCCGTTTCTACGTCAGTGAATCTGAAGGAGTGTAGATGGATTCACTCCTTGAACTCAGTGGCGGCTGGGCTCAACAAACATGAGGAGACTGCTAAACAGATGGGCCTACTATAGCCAACTGTATACTTCCGCCTTCATGTAACACAAGAGGTGAAACCCCAGGTGGGGCATGTAACCATACCAGCATGCTGCCTCCCAGTATCTGCCCACATGTACATAACTTGTCTGCATAAGGGTTACCTATATTTTACGCTAACACTCAGTAGTCACTCTAAACCAACATATGATACAATACAACTTCCTGTATATCATAACCACTTACATGTGCTATGTTGAACTTTCTACTATCCCTTATTGTACACAAATTCCATGCTTAAAGTTTGTATGACTCTTGATAAAACTGTAAGCGGTATATCATAACCGCTTAAATGTGCTATGTCGTGCTTAAAGTTTGTATGACTCATGATAGAACTGCTTTTGAGTACCATGGTGTGCCCCACAACAGGGTGATAATGCTACAGACCTGAACCCCACGGGGGTGACTTCTTATTATGATAATTTTTTTTAAAAAAAAGATTGATTGAAACTTCAGCTATGCACCGTGTTATATCTTATTAACAACCTTGATTGTAGAAACATGCAAGTCATTTATTGTGTGCACTTTACCCATACTGGATAGTAAATGTGGGTTAACACAATGTGAGTCACTGCTGTCTTATAAGCCTGGTTGCACTATGTCACGTATGAATACTCTAACATTGTTAAGCAAAATTGTACAGGCTTGTATGTACTACAATTTGTATTTTTGACACTGCAAATGATGTTCTTGCATAATTCTGTAAATATCTCTTGGTACTCTCACACCACTAGTTCCACCATGTCCAGGGGCCAGGGTAGATTGGAGCACACCGATTCCCAATGAAGTAGAAAGATTCGCCCCGTTGCGTAGCAACCGGGGCGCCCATGAACGAATGTAGCGTGCACGCTGACTTCACGTCGGCGCGCTCTTCACATAGAAGAGTCATCCATCACCATGGAGACTCACTGAAGTTCAGCAGCGACAGTATAGGACGGATGCCTGTTTGCCCCCGTCACAAGAATGATTGATTCTACACAAGTAAGGTGAGCTACAACTGCCCCCCCCCCCCCGGGAACGATCCCTAACATCTGATTAGTCTTTCAGAATCGTCCATAGAAGTAACGTTTGCGATGTAGTCATTTAATCAGGGCGCTAAGACGATGCGCCACACGGCTATCTGAATGCCTAAAACACCCCTCTGTGCTGCAATCTTATGTACTTGCACGCCGCTCACGATTTCCCGCATTTTGTAACTCCTACGCTTCACACGTCTATCCGTATTAGCGGTCAACAATGAGCATGTCAGGACTCATGGGAGGTTTCCTCCTTTTAATGCAACACTGGCTACCATCTCCCCCCTACAAAATTATCAAAGGTGATGGAGCGAGATTCAGAATGATATTTTGTTCTGACTCGCAAAGTTAAACTTCCATAATAATATAACCGTATTAATTGATTTGTGATGAATTATTAACCAACCTAGTTTAAAATGCATTTACACAACACGAGGGACTAACTCATGTTCTCTATGCAGCAGAAGCAAGTGCGTTGAAAATAATAAACTAATCTTGTCTATTGTCTTTGTCAGTATTAAATGCGGCTGTTTAATTAATGGCATGTGCTTATTTGTGTGCCTATGTTATGTCTTTACGTTTTTTATGTGGCATAAGTTCATGGAGATTCCTGCAGCCTATAAGAAGAAGGTTGTTATGAAATGCAGCTTTGTGTGCTCAGCTAGGTAACATAAATTAATGAGTTAATAATTAGCAAAGGGGGTGGGTAACAGAATGGGTCTCAATTCTCTAATTAATTGATGTCTTGTGTTTGTTTAAATAATAGTTTTCGAGTGAGGCCTAAGGCCTGAAAAGAAATGGCAGTGGTCGTGAAACTTGTCCAGAGTGGAGCCTTGTATTTGCACAGCAGTGGAAACATTTACCACGTTGTTGGTTTTGACAGAAAAATGCAGACTATTAACTGTGCTGAACGTGCACTTGGTGAAGATGGCTCAGGGACAGGAAACCAAGTGACATCGCCAAGGTTAGGAAGTCGTGGACTGTATCTCAAAAGAAAATGTTTCTCTTTTGAGGAAGCCAAAAGACGTGCAAGCAAAAGGACAGTAGGGCTTAAGAGTAGCCTGAACTTGGTTTGGAAACGGAGATGAACTAGGGCCAGATGTAGGAAGGCCATTACCGGTCGGTAACGGCCGATTTTGGCCGTTACCGACCGGTATTTGGCAATTGACATGTAGGGGGCATATTATTTATAGAATTGGTAATTTTACCGATTCGGTAATTACCGAATCGGTATTTGCTATTGAATCCTATGGGCTTCAAGGCTCATAGGAATCAATGGCAAATACCGATTCAGTAATTACCGAATCGGTAATTACCGAATCTTACAGATTCGGTATTTTTACCGAATTATTTACCTACATAGCAATTACCGAATTGTAAATACCGAATCGGTAAAATTCGGTATTTACCATTCGGTAAATTGCTTTTACCTACATCTGGGCCCACATGTTTTAATCATGGACTGACATGGCGTAGCCAATGAGCGGCGTGGATTTCAGAGAAATTATACAATTTGTAGAAAGTTTAGCTAGACAGAACGGTATAAAACTTGGCCCCTTTGACAGGAGGGCGCTTCTCGCTTTCCGATTCCTGATGGGCGTGTCGTGCTGTTGGACTTTTGGCGCACGTAAGGATAACAGGCTTTAATGACTTTATCTTTTAGGTGGAGAGAGTTTTAGTCAGGGAAATAGACTTAGGGAATGGAAACTTTTATTTTGCTTTAACTCATACATGCTGATTTGCTTTGAAGATGTCAGTTCAATAATTCATTTACCTTAATTGATGCTGCTTACATTTTGCTAATAAAATAATGATTTCCTAATAAAATGCTTTTTCCTGAATAAGAAAGTTAATAAATAGATTTTTGAAACGACAAGCTGGTCTTGTTTATTCATGGTCTAGTTATCATCAGCTGATCTATTTGCCTAAGTGACTTAATTAATATGATAAACGCATAAAACCATGGTAAGAAATGATAAACTACAGTTGTATATAAAATTGTAAATAGTTTGTGAATAGGTTTTATTAATTAGGTCACATGATTCAGTCGCCCAAAAATTGTCTCGTTTGGGCCTTGTGAGTGATTTATGATTAATGGTGAGTATTATGATTGATGGGTAGCGTTGGTGAGACAGTTTTTCTATAGGGGCGCTGGATCAATTCCTTGGTAGCAGAGTTCGGTTGCTATGGTAACTGACATGTTACATGGTTATTACATAGGAACGATGTTTAACACATGTTTAACACATGTTAAGTTTGTTGAGTTTGTTTAGTTGTTATATGTAGTCGAAAGGTTTTTTCCAGCAGTGTGAAAATTCCTAGTTGTGCCGGCAAGAGTAGTGTAACAGGTGAAGTTGCACAGTGCATTTGTTCTGTTTCAAATAAGTGGTATTGTCATATATCACTAGTGTTGTGGTCGTACAGCACAAGTTTAGGGATTCTAGGTGTGTAAGGTAAAATGTATAGTGCGGATTGTTTATGAAATTGTAGCTTTTGAGTATAGGGACTTGGAGCCTGTTTTAAAACTCACTGTGAAAAGAGTAGTAGATTTTATCCAAGCTTGAGGGAAGGGTAAGGAAGCGTTGTCTATCTTACTGGCGAGTGAGGTTTTCTTTGGTTGGTTAAAGTCCTACCAAGATATATGTATGTATGGTTAGGGATTTTTCTGTCTGAATGTGCGTAAATGATTTTGTAATATCGATCGAGTCAAACTTTGAATTGTTACTTTATGTACAATCAGAGAGAAACGAGTTCATTATTACCTGCTAGAAGGTTAGAGTAGCCTTACTTTATCAACGAATTTAAATATTCTGTGAGAGTAGCGTCATCTCTTCCACACAAAAGAATACCTGAATGACTGAAAAAGCTATCACTTTATTTTAGCGAAACAGACAAATGGTTTGTTTTTTGGAGCTACTAACTGAATTCCATTGAGAAGACTTGTAAAAAATGGCGCTGTGAAAATATTTTTGTAAATGAGGGGTTCATTTTCGGAGTGAAGCTTCTCTGCCCGAAGCTGCAGCAGCAGTGTACGTCACTAGGGTCGCGCTGTGATTGGTTAGCATACGTCACAGTATTCGCACACCGATTGGCTCATGTGACTAGCCAAGCTAGCAGCTGATTGGCTCTCCCTGAAAAGCAGCAATTCTATTGGTTGAGCAAACCAGTGACGTAGCTTAACCTGATTGGCTTGTTGGTGTGTTTCGCGCACGGATTGGTTGATTTTGCGTAACAACCAGGAAACATTTACGATCCATTCTAAAGAAAGCGGAATTGTTTTTAAAACATGGATTATTATTACAGGAAAGAGAGAAAGAAGCTTTCTTGGTTTCAAAAATTGAAAAATAAATTGAAACCTGACAAGAAAATTGAAACACGAGGTGGAAGATTACTTCATAAGTACAAGAGACCCGCAGCTTATATGTTAGGTGAATATGGTTATCATACTTGTCTATGGATTGAGAATTGGATGGAATATACCAAGAATGATGGTGTATTAGCATGGCCGGAAGAGGGGTCATTTAACATTAAGGTTATCAAAAACTTAAGAGAAAAAATTGATGACTCTTGAACCAAAGCCTAGACCTACACAATTTGAGGCTTTAGCTGAATGGGAGGATGAGAAGTTTGAATTGGAACGAGAGAATAGAGGCATAACAAGAGGTACCAGATTGGACATAAATAGGGAAACTCATGAGGACAGAATGCGTCGATGGAGACGTAATGCATGTGAGGGTTTGTATCCAGCAAGAATTGGTGAGGTAACTAGTCAAAGCAAAGCCCAAAAGAAAAATAATAATGCTGAAGAAAGTGAATTAGAAGATGCAGTTTTAGAAGAGATTTATATTAAAAACACCGAAAAAGCCTCCTCCTTACCAACCAGCTTGTACCTGGTCTTCCTCGATGGTTCCTTCAGAAACTTCTCCTAGTGCTCCTCCTAGAGAAATTATTGATGAGACATCACCCAGATTAAATCCATATATTGCAAAAACTCCTGAAAGAGTAGAAACAAGATCTAACTCTAGTATGTCTGGTGAAAACAGAAATTATGCTGAAACCCCAGTTCACAGAAACGATACCCCAAGAAATGTAATGAGAACAGAAATATGTGAGGAAATCCCAAATACTTCAGAATATTTCCGATCAAAAGATGAATTAATACAGCAGTTAACTAAAAGCATGGAAGCAGTAACGGTACCAGTAACGATTGGACCTGTTCAACCAGTATTTGATCAAAGTGAAATTAGACACTCAGCTTTGACTATTCCATTAAATTCAGAAATTCAGAAAGTAGCTGAAAAATATTATTCAGATTTATCAGAAATTCACTGAGAGAAAACAATGATGCCTGACTTAACTTTTAATCAAAGCTTTTCGAATAAAACTCCATCTGGTGCAGAATCAGATTCTGGTACTCCGGAAAAGAGCATTAATAAAATAGATTTAACGCAAACCCCACAAAGCTCAGAATTTAAATTACTTGATGTTGCAAAACTGAAGGCAGATTTGGAAGAACTAATTATTGGTACAATTGGACCTGACAATTTGAAGCAATATCAGGATGATGAATTATTGTTTATTTGCAAAAGTATACAATGGAAAACGAAAACAAAGTATGATCAATTAGAGGAATTAGCTACTGAATTGGAAATTAATTTGAGTAGACAGAAAAATTTGGGAAAGAGTTACAGAGTGGATTTTTCTGAAAAAGACATTGAGAGCATGAATACCACTGGAACTATTATTCACATAAAAGAATTAATTGTGTTTCTAAAAAGATTAGGTGAATTAAGTAAATGGAGAGTAAAATGGACTAGGAAAAGAGAGGAATAAAGAAGAGAAAGAGGAGAGGTAGCAGGTCCGTTTCCAATGAGAGAAATTGCTGGAGGTGGATATGTGCATTTTCCTTGGTCAAGACAGGACAATTTACTGTTTACAAATGATTTTCCTCGGCTGAGAGAAAAACCTGTGGAATGGTATCGCCAAGTAGACAGATTTGTTAAGGTTTCAAAAGTTCTGTGGATTGATCTTGATGGATTCTTTGACATTGTTGTCCCGTCAGATCTTTGGACAGAATGTAACATTTCTATAGATTGGCCCAAAGAAGAACCTCTCCGAGATAGAGTAACTGGTGCACCTTCAGCAGATGTTATGAATCTGTACGATAAGGTAATTTTCTGGTTGAAAAACAAGATTCCCCCAAAAGAAGTTGATTGGGTTAAAATAGATAGAACAAATCAAGAGCCAAAAGAATCTGTACATTCATTCTATGAAAGATTACTGCTAGTATTCAAACAATACAGTGGTTATGAAAAATTGAGTGAGAAGGATATGAGCCATTTTAATTACAGATTTGTTTATGGATTAAGACCTGAAATTGGTGAAATGATAAGGTCTGGAATAGTTGGTTGGCAATCACTTTCGGTTGATGACATTTTGAGAAAAGCAAAATACTGCAGTGATGAAATAGATGCAAAACAGAAAAAGCTGAAAGAAAAGGCAATGTGGGCACAGGTAAAGGTAGCGGAACAGCAAATAGCAACCTTAGAAAACAAAAATGTTCATCAGAATCAAGGTACATTTAAAGGTAATTTTAATAAGCAAAAATTGATGGGAAACATTAAAGAGTTAAAGCAGAAACTCCCATGTTTTAATTGCGGCGAAATCAGACACTGAAAGCGCGAATGTAAAAATCCGCCAAGAAATTTAAAAAATGCTTTATTAAATCCACAGATGCAGAATGAGATAAATCTGCAGCAGCAGCTACAGCGACAGGTAGTGAATCAGCATAGTCAGATTCCACAACCGCCACTTCCAAATTGTGTAAATGTGCAGAGATACAATACAGAAACGGGATTCTGCGGAAGTGAACAGGTAAACAGATCACCACAAGTGAATGTGTCAAATGTTTCACAAAATATTTGTTGAACGAAAATGGAGGGAGTGATTCTGACGATTACTTATGACGGTGCCTGAGAGAGGAGGAAGAGTGTGTGCTTGGAGCCACTCTTGAGGTAGATCAGGCTGGTCCATTTGTAAATGGGAAGGTAAATGATGTAGAAATCACTTTTCTTGTGGACACTGGTGCTACCGGTTCTACTGTTAGATCAGTGGAAATAGAAAACCTACCTCTCTCGGGTGAAAAGATTCAAGTAGTTGGAGTAGCTAATCAACAAATTAAAACAGATTCAACAGAACCAGTTAAAGTTGAAATTGGTAAATTTAAAGACAAACACAGATTTGTAGTTTGTAACAGCAGTCCTGTAAACTTGTTAGGAAGGGACATACTCTGTAAGATGAATTGCAAAATATATTGCTCACCGGATGGTTTTGAGCTTCAAACTCTAGAAGAAGATGGGCTTTACAAATTAACGATGTTAATGGTTGAAGCAGAGGAAAGTAAATTATTTCCTGCATTTGATAAAAATAATCTTCCTGAAGAATTAAAAGAGACAGTCAATGCTAAAATTTGGGACTTGACTGGAGACGAAATGGGTTTGATGAAAAATGTAGACCCAGTTAAAATAACAGTAAAGCAGGGAGTAGATTTTCCAAACATTCCCAGTACAAAATGAAAGCAGAAACTATTGAAGGTGTTATACCTGTAATTGAAAATTACATAAAACGAGGTGTTCTAAAAGAAATTGAGAGTAGCCCATGCAATTCACCGATTATGGGAATTAAAAAGCCAAACGGAACTTTCAGGATTGTTCAAGACCTGTGAAAGGTTAATCACATGGATGTTGTTTGTTGCCCAGTTGTTCCAAACCCAGCGGTAATTCTTTATCAGATTCCGCATGATGCATAATGGTATACAGTTATAGATATTTGCAATGCATTCTTTACTGTTCCATTGCATCCAGAAAGCCAGCAAATTTTTGCGTTCAGGTTCCAGGACCGTATTCTAGGATGGTGTCGTATCCCTCAGGGGTATACAAAAAGTCCATCTATTTTTAATCAGTTGCTAAAGAAATCCTTGGAGAATTTAGATTTACCTGGAAAATCAACATTAGTGCAGTATATTGATGATCTCCTTGTGGCTGCAAAAACACGAGATAACTGTGTAACAGATACCATTACTCTTTTAAATCATTTGGCAGATGAGGGACATAAAGTGTCTCCTGCAAAATTACAGTTTTGCAAACAAGAAGTGAAATACCTTGATCACAGAATTGCAAAGGGAATCAGGCAAGTGACAACTGAGAGAATTAAAATGATTCAGGGAATGCAACCTCCAAAAACACAGAGACAAGTCAGAATGTTCTTAGGAATGGTTGGTTATTGTCGCCAATGGATTAGTGGATTTTCAGTAATTGCAAAACCACTGCAGAGAATGACAAAAGCAGAGATAAAAGACCCAATTATCCTAACAGAAACTGAGTTAGAAGCTTTTGAGCAGTTAAAGAGAAGTTTGTGTGAAGCACCTGCTTTAGGTATGCCAGATTATGAAAAGGAGTTTGAGCTGTATTGCAGTGAAAGGGAAGGATGTGCATTATCAGTTCTGATTCAAAGACATGGAAAACTGAGTAAGCCAATAGCTTATTTTTCAGCAGTTCCTGATCCTGTTGTAAAACCATTACCTGGCTGCTTAAAAGCAGTAGCTGCAAAAAGTGTAAGCCTTGAACAGAGTGAGGGAATAATAATGGGATACCCTGTAAAAGTATATGTACCTCATTCAGTTGAAATTCTTCTTACCAGAAGCAAAACTCAGCATTTGACAAGTAACAGGTTAACTAAATATGAAATGGTTATTCTCGGATCAGATAATGTTTCGATAGCAAGATGTGTGAATTTAAATCCTTCCACATTATTGCCTGATGGAACTATAACAGAAATCAGAAATGAAAATGACATTGATCATGAATGCTTGGATGTTTTAGAATATTGTACAAAACCAAGGCAGGACATTAAAGATGTTCCGTTAACTGAATCAGATTTTGTTTATTTTGTTGATGGTTCATGCTTGAGAACAGATGAAGGTGTTTTGAGAGCAGCATATTCTGTCTGTACAGTTGCAGATGTAGTTGAAGCCTCTTGTCTAGAAGGAATTGGTTCAGCTCAAGTAGCAGAATTGATTGCTTTGATTCGTGCATGTGACAGAGCAAAAGAACTAAAAGTTACCATAGTGACTGATAGTCAGTATGGATATGGCGTAGTCCATGACTATGGCCAGCTCTGGTCTCAAAGAGGTTATTTAACTTCTGCGGGAACTCCAATAAGAAACGCTGATTTGATAAAAAGGTTAATTGACGGAATTCAGCTTCCAGAGAAAATTGCTGTTGTGAAATGTACAGCGCACAGGAAGGGCGATGACTATATAACAAAGGGAAATGCTTATGCTGATGAAATCGCGAAGTTTTGCGCGAAACATAATATGTCAATCAATCGGGAGAAAAACAATGAACATGTTTTGAACTCACTTATGCAAACATCTGTAATTGTAAAGGATTTCCAAGATGAGGCAGGTGATGAGGAAAAAGACACATGGTTAAAAGCAGGTTGCAGACAGAGGGAGGAAGATGAAATTTGGGTTTACAAAGATGCCAGACCAGTTATGCCAGATAGCATGATTGCTGACTTGGCTAGAATGTATCATGGTCAAGGACATATTGGAAGAGACTCAATGATTAGGTTATTTAGGCAAACATGGTATAATCGAATGTTCAGACTAATTGCAGAATCTTTTTGTCAGAGATGCCTGATCTGTCAGCAGATCAACCCAAACAGGAAAACAGTTATGAGCATGGGAACCATAGGACAGGAGGGTGGTCCTTTTACCAGATTGCAAATGGATTTCATTGAAATGCCACCCCACAACAGGTTGAGATACGTCCTAGTGGTTATCTGTCTGTTTTCGAGATGGGTGGAAGCGTTCCCAACACTTCACAATGATTCGGTTACTGTGGCTAAATTGCTTTTAAGGGAAATCCTACCAAGGTACGGTTTTCCAGTGACGGTCGAGACTGATCGTGGAACACATTTTGAAAACAGATTGGTAAAATTAGTTTGTGAAGCACTGAACATAAAGCAAAAGCTGCATTGTGCTTACAGGCCAGAAGCATCAGGTGTTGTTGAGCAAGTGAATGGCACAATCAAAAATAGAATAGCTAAAATGTGTCTAGCTACAGGAATGAAGTGGACTGACGCACTACCATTTGTTTTGATGTCTTTGAGAAGTACTCCTGATAAAAAGACAGGTTTAAGCCCACATGAAATACTAATGGGCAGAGTCATGAGACAAGCTTTTGTACCAGTTGGCAAGGTTATGATCATTAATGATAGCGTCATTTTGGATTACTGCAAGAACCTTTCTGACGTCGTGACTTCTGTGTTCCATCAGGTGGGAACTGAAGTGTTAACAAGAGAAAAGGAACAAGCTCATGATCTGTTACCAGGAGACTGGGTGAGAACAAAAGTTCACCGAAGAAGAAACTGCTTAGTTCCCAGGTGGCAAAAGGCAAGACAGGTGATACTTGTCACAACTAATGCAGTAAAGTGCAGAGGTTTGAAGAGGTGGATTCATGCAAGTCACACCATTCGTGTACCTCCACCTGAAAATCCTGACGAAGGTGACACCACAGCTGATTCAGATTCTGAAGAAGAACCTGAAAAAGATCCAGATTCTGAAGAACGACAGGAAGGTCGACATCTGGAAAATTCAATTGCGAATGAGGCGTTGAATGAAGATATTGAAGAAATTGTAACACAAGACTCTGAAGATGATGAAGATCTTCTAGAAAAAGAAGCAGAAAAAGAGTCTGATCAAGTGGTGATTCAAGATCAGGAGAGTATTGAAAAGCAGGTTGGAAGCTCTGAAGGCAGGAACGAAAATTCTGAAACTGGGAAGTTGGAAGTGATTGAAGAAGAAGAAGAAGACGAAATTCCGAATACCAGCTATAAAGATGATGTTCCTAACAGAGTGAAACTGCCGAGTAAAGAAAAGCCTAGATTTAGAATTGAAATCTCAGATACTGAATCAGATGAAAGTGATGATGAATCTAAAGTGAAAGGTTCAAGGAAAAGAGCTTGGAGAGCAGAGTGTAATCAATTTGAACCAAAGAAGAAAATATCGAGAAAAGGAGATAATTGGCCTGATGAACATGAAAGTATAAAGTTTAAATTAATAAACAGATCAAAGGAGCAGGTGAATGAAATCTCAAGTCAAAAAGGAGATACAGACAAGAAAATTCAAGCAGGAAAGAAAATAGAAGTGATTAGCAGTAGAGCAAAGAGAGTAGTTAAGCCTAACCAGAAGTACAAGTCCCCTGAGTGGACTTATATCATCATCCGACAAGTGGTGAGGTGAATAGTAGTATTCAGGAAGATATAGATGACACAAGTGATAATGATTGATTTTGTTTTCATATAAAGTTGAAATTTGTACTTGGCATAAGGCTGAAGAAATTGTGTTAGGTGACACAAGGTCGAAGAAATTGTGTTAGCTGGAAAAACACATTGATGTAAGAAGTAAGGTCGAAGAAAAGCTGTTAGAAAGTAGGGTTTTCTTTAAAAAAATAAGTAAAATAGGGGGTTATTCTAAATATTAGTAATTTTTAAAATTTTGTTTTTTTTTGTAAGGCTCTTGTTTTGAAATAAAGATGCCTCCTGTTAACAATAACTCAAGATGTTCTATCTTAAGAAGATGTTGCAAAATGTTTTCTATATGTGTGATTTTAATAGTTTTGGTTTGGTTAATTTTAGCTGTCATTTTTCCTTTTGGCATCGATAAGGAAGAGTATAAGACTAATATGACTAGTAAAATAGTGGCTAAACAAGATAATCATAATGTAATAGGCAAGTCTAACAGAGTTATTGAGCACAAACCAGAGATCCACCAAGATAGGTCTGTTGGTGATTTTTCGAGTAATACTTTTTCAAGGCTTTTATCTGAATATGTTAAAGTAATGGATGTTAAAGATTGCTACATTTGTGTAAAGTTACCTGCTTCTGTTTCTGAGGGGGTTACCTACAATATGCTTCCCCTTACTTATGGAATAACTTGTAGTGTTATAGCTAGTCTGTTTTATCAGACAGGTCGCTTGGAGTATTATTACTCAAATTATGACGAAATGTTTGCTAACTTAAAAGTTGATAAGAGCTTGAATAAACATAAACATGCTAAACAGATGAGGGAATTTTTCATTGTAACTAATGAACTTACTTATGAGTATGCCTTTAGAAATAATTTAACTTGTAAATTGAGAGCTGAAGAAAAATCTTTCTTACACTTAGTTGAAGAGGGAAGAGCGATTCATAAGCGTAACGAAATGCTGAAACAAACAAAATCTAAGTTTTGGCAAATTAAGGATGAAAAGCTAAATGATAGAACTGAAAATGTTGCTATTCACATAGATAAACCTGTTAGTGGCAAGCTTTGTATTTGAAGAGATAATACTTTATTTGCTAATTGTTTTGTAGGTGCTAGTCAATGTGAAGACACATATCAAATCTTAGGGGGTTGGGGATTTAAAGGTGGTAAAGATCCAATTTTTCCTGGAATTTATTTTGTGTGTGGAAACAAAGCCTAATACAATCTCCCAGACTACTGGTATGGGACCTGTTATATTGGTTTAGTTTTCCCAAAGATTTTTCATGTAGATAGAAATGTAAAGGGTTCATTTGAAATTAGCAATCATCTGAGTAAATTCAAAAGGGAAAGTTTTTCAGAAATTTTGGGAGATATTTTTGGTGCAGTAATACCTTTCGTGGGTATAACCCTGAATGCAGTTAAAATCAGAAAAATGTCTACAATTGTTGACAGATTGTCTACTGATACTGCTAGTGGATTCCAATTAGTCGATACTGAACTTATTGCCATGAGATCGATGGTTATGCAGAACCGTCTTGCTCTTGACATTCTCTTAGCTAAAGAGGGAGGAGTTTGTGGAATTTTGCATGTCCAGAATTGCTGTACGTATATTCCAGAAAAGAGTCAAAATATTGAGATGTATATTAAAAATATTACAGAATTACATTCAGAGATTGTACCTTTAGAAGATGAAGATTTTTCAGAACGTTTGAGCAAAAGATTTGCAGCAATCAAAAACTGGTTTCAAGAGATTGGTAGTTCAATTTTAGGCAAAATACTGTGTCCTTTATTAGCTATAGTTTTTATGATATTTCTGCTAAAAATTAGTTGCATGTTAAACAAAAGAAAGAAGTATTTTAGGGAAAAGAAGAGGATTTATAAGCTCAGAAAAAAACAGGAGAAAGAGATAGAATTAGAAGACTTTCGTAGGTAACAATATGAGAGTTACAAACAAACAGCAGAATCGAAAGTTTAGAAACACTAATACTGTGATTGTCCAAAACATGTTCAAGGGATTATAAAATTTTGCTAAATTTTGGGTGTAGTTTGGTGATTTTGAAATCACCAGATGAGGGAGTTGATGGAGCGAGATTCAGAATGATATTTTGTTCTGACTCGCAAAGTTAAACTTCCATAATAATATAACCATATTAATTGATTTGTGATGAAATATTAACCAACCTAGTTTAAAAATGCATTTACACAACACGAGGGACTAACTCATGTGCTCTATGCTGCAGAAGCAAGTGCGTTGAAAATAATAAACTAATCTTGTCTATTGTCTTTGTCAGTATTAAATGTGGCTGTTTAATTAATGGCATGTGCTTATTTGTGTGCTTATGTTATGTCTTTACGTCTTTTATGTGGCATAAGTTCGTGGAGAATCCTGCGGCCTATAAGAAGAAGGTTGTTATGAAATGCAGCGTTGTGTGCTCAGCTAGGTAACATAAATTAATGGGTTAATAATTAGCAAAGGGGGTGGGTAACAGAATGGGTCTCAATTCTCTAATTAATTGATGTCTTGTGTTTGTTTAAATAATAGTTTTCGAGTGAGGCCTAAGGCCTGAAAAGAAATGGCAATGGTCGTGAAACTTGTCCAGAGTGGAGCCTTGTATTTGCACAGCAGTGGAAACATTTACCACGTTGTTGGTTTTGACAGAAAAATGCAGACTATTTACTGTGCTGAACGTGCACTTGGTGAAGATGGCTCAGGGACAGGAAACCAAGCGACATTGCCAAGGTTAGGAAGTCGTGGACTGTATCTCGAAAGAAAATGTTTCTCTTTTGAGGAAGCCAAAAGACGTGCAAGCAAAAGGACAATAGGGCTTAGGAGAAGCCTGAACTTGGTTTGGAAACGGAGATGAACTAGGGCCAGATGTAGGAAGGCCATTTCCGGTCGGTAACGGCCGATTTCGGCCGTTACCGACCGGTATTTGGCAATTGACATTTAGGGGGCATAATATTTATAGAATCAGTAATTTTACCGATTCGGTAATTACCGAATCGGTATTTGCTATTGAATCCTATGTGCTTCAAGGCCCATAGAAATCAATGGCAAATACCGATTCGGTAATTACCGAATCGATAATTACCAAATCTTACAGATTCTGTATTTTTACCGAATTATTTACCTACATAGCAATTACCGAATTGTAAATACCGAATCGGTAAAATTCGGTATTTACCATTCGGTAAATTGCTTTTACCTACATCTGGGCCCACATGTTTTAATCGTGGACTGACATGGCGTAGCCAATGAGCGGCGTGGATTTCAGAGAAATTATACAATTTGTAGAAAGTTTAGCTAGACAGAAAGGTATAAAACTTGGCCCCTTTGACAGCAGGGCGCTTCTCACTTTCCGATTCCTGATGGGCGTGTCGTGCTGTTGGACTTTTGTCGCACGTAAGGATAACAGGCTTTAATTACTTTATCTTTTAGGTGGAGAGAGTGTTAGTCAGGGAAATAGACTTAGGGAATGGGAACTGTTATTTTGCTTTAACTCATGCATGCTGATTTGCTTTGAAGATGTCAGTTCAATAATTCATTTACCTTAATTGATGTTGCTTACATTTTGCTAATAAAATAAAGATTTCCTAATAAAATGCTTTTTCCTGAATAATAAAGTTAATAAATAGATTTTTGAAACGACAAGCTGGTCTTGTTTATTCATGGTCTAGTTATCATCAGCTGATCCATTTGCCTAAGTGACTTAATTAATATGATAAATGCATAAAACCATGGTAAGAAATGATAAACTGCAGTTTTATAAAAAATTGTAAATAGTTTGTGAATAGGTTTTATTAATTAGGTCACATGATTCAGTCGCCCAAAAATTGTCTCGTTTGTTAATGGGCTTTGTGAGTGATTTATGATTAATGGTGAGTATTATGATTGATGGGTAGCGTTGGTGAGACAGTTTTTCTATAGGGGCGCTGGATCAATTCCTTGGT
The DNA here is from genome assembly GCF_964261635.1 of Lissotriton helveticus. Taxonomy (NCBI): domain Eukaryota; kingdom Metazoa; phylum Chordata; class Amphibia; order Caudata; family Salamandridae; genus Lissotriton; species Lissotriton helveticus. Next base: position 529,443,260 of record NC_136072.1, read on the forward strand.
AGCAGAGTTTGGTTGCTATGGTAACTGACATAGGAACGATGTTTAACACATGTTAAATTTGTTGAGTTTGTTTAGGTGTTATATGTAGTCGAAAGGTTTTTTCCAGCAGTGTGAAAATTCCTAGTTGTGCCGGCAAGAGTAGTGTAACAGGTGAAGTTGCACAGTGCATTTGTTCTGTTCAAATAAGTGGTATTGTCATATATCACTAGTGTTGTGGTCGTACAGCACAAGTTTAGGGATTCTAGGTGTGTACGGTAAAATGTATAGTGAGGATTGTTTATGAAATTGTAGCTTTTGAGTATAGGGACTTGGAGCCTGTTTTAAAACTCACTGTGAAAAGAGTAGTAGATTTTATCCAAGCTTGAGGGAAGGGTAAGGAAGCGTTGTCTATCTTACTGGCGAGTGAGGTTTTCTTTGGTTGGTTAAAGTCCTACCAAGATATATGTATGTATGGTTAGGGATTTTTCTGTCTGAATGTGCGTAAATGATTTTGTAATATTGATCGAGTCAAACTTTGAATTGTTACTTTATGTACAATCAGAGAGAAACAAGTTATCAACGAATTTAAATATTCTGTGAGAATAGCGTTGTCTATTCCACGCAAAAGAATACCTGAATGACTGAAAAAGCTATCACTTTATTTTAGCGAAACAGACAAATGGTTTGTTTTGTGGAGTTACTAACTGAATTCCATTGAGAAGACTTATAAAAAATGGCGCTGCGAAAATATTTTTGTAAAGGAGGGGTTAGTTTTCGGAGTGAAGCTTCTCTGCCCGAAGCTGCAGCGGCAGTATATGTCACTAGGGTCGCGCTGTGATTGGTTAGCATACGTCACAGTATTCGCGCACCGATTGGCTCATGTGACTAGTCAAGCTAGCAGCTGATTGTCTCTCCCTGAAAAGCAGCAATTCTATTGGTTGAGCAAACCAGTGACGTAGCTTAACCTGATTGGCTTGTTGGTGTGTTTCGCGCACGGATTGGTTGATTTTGCGGAACAACCAGGAAACATTTACTATCCATTCTAAAGTAAGCGGAGTTGTTTTTAAAACATGGATTATTATTACATGAAAGAGAAAAAGAAGCTTTCTTGGTTTCAGAAATTGAAAAATAAATTGAAACCTGACAAGAAAATTGAAACGCGAGGTGGAAGATTACTTCATAAGTACAAGACACCCGCAGCTTATATGTTAGGTGAATATGGTTATCATACTTGTCTATGGATTGAGAATTGGATGGAATATACCAAGAATGATGGTGTATTAGCATGGCCGGAAGATGGGTCATTTAACATTACGGTTATCAAAAACTTAAGAGAAAAAATGATGACTCTTGAACCAAAGCCTAGACCTACACAATTTGAGGCTTTAGCTGAATGGGAGGATGAGATGTTTGAATTGGAACGAGAGAATAGAGGCATAACAAGAGGTACCAGATTGGACATAAATAGGGAAACTCATGAGGACAGAATGCGTCGATGGAGACGTAATGCATGTGAGGGTTTGTATCCAGCAAGAATTGTTGAGGTAACTAGTCAAAGCAAAGCCCAAAAGAAAAATAATAATGCTGAAGAAAGTGAATTAGAAGATGCAGTTTTAGAAGAGATTTATATTACAAAACCGAAAAAGCCTCCTCCTTACCAACCAGCTTGTACATGGTCTTCCCCGATGGTTCCTTCAGGAACTTCTCCTAGTGCTCCTCCTAGAGAAATTATTGATGAGACATCACCCAGATTAAATCCAAATATTGCAAAAACTCCTGAAAGAGTAGAAACAAGGTCTAACTCTAGTATGTCTGGTGAAAACAGAAATTATGCTGAAACCCCAGTTCACAGAAACGATACCCCAAGAAATGTAATGAGAACAGAAAGATGTGAGGAAATCCCAAATACTTCAGAAATTTCCGATCAAAAGATGAATTAATACAGCAGTTAACTAAAAGCATGGAAGCAGTAACGGTACCAGTAACGATTGGACCTGTTCAACCAGTATTTGATCAAAGAGAAATTAGACACTCAGCTTTGACTATTCCATTAAATGCAGAAATTCAGAAAGTGGCTGAAAAATTTTATTCAGATTTATCAGAAATTCACCGAGAGAAAACAATGATGCCTGACTTAACTTTTAATCAAAGCTTTTCGAATAAAACTCCATCTGGTGCAGAATAAGATTCTGGTACTCCGGAAAAGAGCATTAATAAAATAGATTTAACGCAAACCCTACAAAGCTCAGAATTTAAATTACTTGATGTTGCAAAACTGAAGGCAGATTTGGAAGAACTAATTATTGGTACAATTGGACCTGACAATTTGAAGCAATATCAGGATGATGAATTATTGTTTATTTGCAAAAGTATACAATGGAAAATGAAAACAAAGTATGATCAATTAGAGGAATTAGCTGCTGAATTGGAAATTAATTTGAGTAGACAGAAAAATTTGGGAAAGAGTTACAGAGTGGATTTTTCTGAAAAAGACATTGAGAGCATGAATACCACTGGAAGAATTATTCACATAAAAGAATTAATTGTGTTTCTAAAAAGATTAGGTGAATTAAGTAAATGGAGAGTAAAATGGACTAAGAAAAGAGAGGAAGAAAGAAGAGAAAGAGGAGAGGTAGCAGGTCCGTTTCCAATGAGAGAAATTGCTGGAGGTGGATATGTGCATGTTCCTTGGTCTAGACAGGACATTTTACTGTTTACAAATGATTTTCCTCGGCTGAGAGAAAAACCTGTGGAATGGTATCGCCAGGTAGACAGATTTGTTAAGGTTTCAAAAGTTCTGTGGATTGATCTTGATGGATTCTTTGACATTGTTGTCCCGTCAGATCTTTGGACAGAATGTAAAATTTCTATAGATTAGCCCAAAAAATAACCTCTCCGAGATAGAGTAACTGGTGCACCTTCAGCAGATGTTATGAATCTGTACGATAAGGTAATTTTCTGGTTGAAAAACAAGATTCCCCCAAAAGAAGTTGATTGGGTTAAAATAGATAGAACAAATCAAGAGCCAAAAGAATCTGTACATTCATTCTATGAAAGATTACTGCTAGTATTCAAACAATACAGTGGTTATGAAAAATTGAGTGAGAAGGATATGAGCCATTTTATTTACAGATTTGTTTATGGATTAAGACCTGAAATTGGTGAAATGATAAGGTCTGGAATAGTTGGTTGGCAATCACTTTCGGTTGATGACATTTTGAGAAAAGCAAAATACTGCAGTGATGAAATAGATGCAAAACAGAAAAAGCTGAAAGAAAAGGCAATGTGGGCACAGGTAAAGGTAGCGGAACAGCAAATAGCAACCTTAGAAAACAAAAATGTTCATCAGAATCAAGATAAATTTAAAGGTAATTTTAATAAGGAAAAATTGATGGGAAACATTGAAGAGTTAAAGCAGAAACTCCCATGTTTTAATTGCGGCGAAATTGGACAGTGGAAGCGCGAATGTAAGAATCCGCCCAGAAATTTTAAAAATGCATCATTAAATCCACAGATGCAGAATGAGATAAATCTGCAGCAACAGCTACAGCGACAGGTAGTGAATCAGCAGAGTCAGATTCCACAACCGCCACTTCCAAATTGTGTAAATGTGCAGAGATACAATATAGAAACGGGATTCTGCGGAAGTGAACAGGTAAACAGATCACCACGAGTGAATGTGTCAAATGTTTCACAACAATATTTGTTGAACGAAAATGGAGGGTGTGATTCTGACGATTACTAATGACGGTGCCTGAGAGAGGAGGAAGAGTGTGTGCTTGGAGCCACTCTTGAGGTAGATCAGGCTGATCCATTTGTAAATGGGAAGGTAAATTATGTAGAAATCACTTTTCTTGTGGACACTGGTGCTACCCGTTCTACTGTTAGATCAGTGGAAATAGAAAACCTACCTCTCTCGGGTGAAAAGATTCAAGTAGTTGGAGTAGCTAATCAACAAATTAAAACAGATTCAACAGAACCAGTTAAAGTTGAAATTGGTACATTTAAAGACAAACACAGATTTGTAGTTTGTATCAGCAGTCCTGTAAACTTGTTAGGAAGGGACATACTCTGTAAGATGAATTGCAAAATATATTGCTCACCGGATGGTATTGAGCTTCAAACTCTAGAAGAAGATGGGCTTTACAAATTAACGATGTTAATGGTTGAAGCAGAGGAAAGTAAATTATTTCCTGCATTTGATAAAAATAATCTTCCTGAAGAATTAAAAGAGACAGTCAAAGCTAAAATTTGGGACTTGACTGGAGACGAAATGGGTTTGATGAAAAATGTAGACCCAGTTAAACTAACAGTAAAGCAAGGAGTAGATTTTCCAAACATTCCCAGTATGAAATGAAAGCAGAAACTATTGAAGGTGTTATACCTGTAATTGAAAAATACATAAAACAAGGTGTTCTAAAAGAAATTGAGAGTAGCCCATGCAATTCGCCGATTATGGGAATTCAAAAGCCAAACGGAACTTTCAGGATTGTTCAAGATCTGAGAAAGGTTAATCAGATAGTTGTTCCTTGTTGCCCAGTTGTTCCAAACCCAGCGGTAATTCTTTATCAGATTCCGCATGATGCAGAATGGTATACAGTTATAGATCTTTGCAATGCATTCTTTATTGTTCCATTGCATCCAGAAAGCCAGCAAATGTTTGCGTTCAGGTTCCAGGACCGTATTCTAGCATGGTGTCGTATCCCTCAGGGGTATACAAAAAGTCCATCTATTTTTAATCAGTTGCTAAAGAAATCCTTGGAGAATTTAGATTTACCTGGAAAATCAACATTAGTGCAGTATATTGATGATCTCCTTGTGGCTGCAAAAACACGAGATAACTGTGTAACAGATACCATTACTCTTTTAAATCATTTGGCAGATGAGGGACATAAAGTGTCTCCTGTAAAATTACAGTTTTACAAACAAGAAGTGAAATACCTTGGTCATAGAATTGCAAAGGGAATCAGGCAAGTGACAACTGAGAGAATTAAAATGATTCAGGGAATGCAACCTCCAAAAACACAGAGACAAGTCAGAATGTTCTTAGGAATGGTTGGTTATTGTCACCAATGGATTAGTGGATTTTCAGTAATTGCAAAACCACTGCCGAGATTGACAAAAGCAGACATAAAAGACCCAATTATCCTAACAGAAACTGAGTTAGAAGCTTTTGAGCAGTTAAATAGAAGTTTGTGTGAAGCACCTGCTTTAAGTATGCCAGATTATGAAAAGGAGTTTGAGCTGTATTGCAGTGAAAGGGAAGGATGTGCATTATCAGTTCTGATTCAAAGACATGGAAAACTGAGAAAGCCAATAGCTTATTTTTCAGCAGTTCTTGATCCTGTTGTAAAAGCATTACCTGGCTGCTTAAAAGCAGTAGCTGCAAAAAGTGTAAGCCTTGAACAGAGTGAGGGAATAATGAACAAGTTACTTACCTTCGGTAACGATATATCTGTAAGAAACAGTAGTTAGTATTAGATTCCTTACCTTAGAATATCCCCAGGCGTCAGTCTGGATCCGGAAACTTTTGCGTAGCAGTACCCCTGCGCGTCGGTAGGCGTCGTCTGCAGGCGTCCCCTGCGGCTCCGCGTCGTCGGCGTCGTGCGCCGTGATGACGTCGCTGGAGTATATAGACGCCGCCTCCGCGCGCTGACGTCAGTTCTTTGCACACAGCTTTTCCGCGCCAGAACACGCAGAGCCATGTGAGAACCAACACTGGTGCCATTTGAAACTAGGGCCCTGAAAGGGATGTCCCTAACCCTAGGTATCAGTTCGCAGAACGGGGAGGATGGGCGGGGCGGTAAGGAATCTAATACTAACTACTGTTTCTTACAGATATATCGTTACCGAAGGTAAGTAACTTGTTCATCTGAAAGAAACAGGTTAGTATTAGATTCCTTACCTTAGAATAGATACCCCAGCAATACCAACCCCGGTGGTGGGTCTGCGAACCAATACAACCTACACCAGAAAGTCCTGGAGGACCGAACGGCCAAAGAAGCCATCCCTCCGGACTTGACTGTCCAGGCAGTAGTGCCTCGCAAAGGTGTGCAGCGAGGCCCACGTGGCCGCCTGGCAAATGTCCTGCAAAGGGACTCCCCGGCCCAGGGCAGTAGTAGCCGCCGTGGCCCGAGTGGAATGGGCCCTCAGCCCAACAGGAGGCTCCTTCCGAGCCAAAGAGTAGCATGCTTTGATGCACAGGACGACCCACCGAGAGATGGTCCGTTTCTGTACCGCCCTTCCCTTCTTCTCACCCACGTAGCCAACAAACAGTTGGTCATCCACCCGGAACTGGCGTGTGCGATCCATATAGAATGAAAGCGCACGTTTTGGGTCCAGACGATGGAGCCGCTCTTCATCCTTTGAAGGATGCGGAGGCGGGAAGAAGGAGGGCAAGGTGATGGACTGCCCAATGTGAAAAGCAGAGACTACCTTGGGCAGGAAAGAAGGTCTGGTCCGAAGAACCACCTTATCAGGATGAACAGACAAGAAAGGAGGTTGAACAGAAAGAGCCTGGAGCTCACTCACTCTCCTGGCAGAGGTGATGGCTACCAGGAAGGCCGTCTTTAAGGTGAGAAGACGGAGAGGACAGGAATGAAGGGGCTCAAAGGGAGCGCACATCAGGAAAGTCAAAACCAGGTTCAAGTCCCACTGAGGCATCACGAACGGAGCTGGAGGATACATGTGCGTGATGCCCTTTAAGAATCTTAACACAATAGGGGACTTGAACAAAGATGGCTGATCAGGTAGCCTCAAGAAGGCGGAAAGGGCAGAAAGATAGCCCTTGATAGTGCCCAGAGCAGAGCCCTGCTGGGCAAGGGAAAGGAGGAAGAGGAGAACCTCAGATAGAGGGGCAGAAAGGGGTTCCACAGCCTTTGCTGTGCACCATGCCACAAATCTGTTCCACCGGCAGGCGTATACCGACTTTGTGGAGGGACGCCTGGCTGCCAGAATGACATCACAGACTTCAGGAGGCAAGTCAAATGGCCTCAACTGTCGCCGCTCAATCTCCACGCATGGAGGTGGAGACTGGACAGGTTCGGGTGGAGGACCGTCCCCTGCTGCTGCGACAGAAGGTCCTCCTGAAGGGGCAGGCGGATCGAGGGACCGACTGTCATGCTGAGTAGCTCGGGATACCAGTACCTTCGAGCCCAGTCCGGAGCCACAAGGATAACTTGGGCCCGGTCGCGCCTGATCTTCTTCAGCACTCTGGGCAGAAGTGGTATAGGCGGAAAGGCGTACAACAGACCGCAACTCCACTCGCGCCGAAAGGCGTCGCCGAGCGAGTGCCGTCTTGGAAACTCCAACGCGCAGAACTGATGACATTGCGCGTTCTCTTCTGTGGCGAATAGATCTAACCAAGGCTCTCCCCATTGCTGAAAGAGGCCTCTCGCCACATCCGAGTTCAGACGCCATTCGTGATCCACCGAGCACCGACGGCTGAGTTCGTCCGCCCTGGCGTTCAGAGAACCTGCCAGGTGTTGAACCGTCAGAGTCACGCCCTGACGTTCCAGCCATTGCCAGAGGCGCAGAGCCTCTTGGCAAAGGGTCCACGACCCCACACCGCCCTGTTTGTTGCAGTACCACATGGCGGTGGTGTTGTCCGTGAACACCTGCACTACACTCCCGTTGACAAAGGGGAGGAATGCCTTCAGTGCCAGGCGAATCGCCCGCAGCTCCAACATGTTGATATGGAGCCGGGACTCCGCCGGAGACCAGAGGCCTCTGATCTCCGCCTCTCCCAAGTGGCCACCCCAGCCTTGGAGGGACGCGTCCGTCACAACCACGTGCTCCGGCTGGGGAAGGGAGAGGGATCTGCCCCTGACCCAATCGCGGTCTGTAAGCCACCACTGCAACTGTCTCGCAGTGCCCTCCGAGATCAGGACATGGTCGGATAGGTTGCCCTGATGCTGGGCCCACTGAAACTTCAGGTCCCACTGCAGAGCCCGCATCCGCCATCTGGCGTGATGCACCAGAAGGATGCAGGAGGCCATCAGCCCCAGAAGCCGCAGCGTCAACCTGACCGAAACCCGGGATAACGGCTGAAAGATGGGAATCAGAGCCTGAATATCCCGGACCCGCCGTTCCGGGGGATAAACCCGAAACTGCGCCGAGTCGAGAACCGCTCCGATGAAAGGGAGCTTTTGAGAGGGACACAGGTGTGATTTCGGCACATTGATGGAAAACCCCAACTCGTGCAGGAGGTCTGCCGTCATCTGAAGGTGGTGGACGACTGTCTGGGGCGAGCCCGCCTTCAACAGCCAGTCGTCGAGGTAGGGGAAGACTGAAACCCCTAACCGGCGCAGATGAGCTGCGACCACCGCCATCACTTTCGTGAACACCCGTGGGGCGCTGGTAAGGCCGAATGGGAGCACGATAAACTGAAAATGCTCGTGGCCTACCGTGAACCGCAGGTAACGCCGGTGGGCCGGCAGGACGGGGATGTGAAAGTACGCATCCTGCAAGTCCAACGCTACCATCCAGTCTTGTGGGTCTAGAGCAGCCAAGACCTGAGCCAAAGTCAACATCTTGAACTTCTCCTTCCGGAGGAAGCCGTTGACGTTCCGTAGATCCAAGATAGGACGCAGGCCTCCCTTGTCCTTCTTGGGTACCAGAAAGTAGTGGGAGTAGCAACCACACCCTACTTCTGGCCCAGGAACGCGCTCGATGGCCCCCTTGGCCAAGAGGGCCGTAACTTCCTCCTGCAGAAGAGTCAAGTGGTCCCCCGACACACGGTGGTTCTGCGGTGGCATGGCTGGAGGAGTGGACTCGAAGGGGAGGGCATAGCCCCTTCGGACAAGCTGCAGCACCCACCTGTCCGATGTTATCGCGCGCCAGCGGGAGTGGTGATGGCGAACCCTGCCACCCACTGGCGTCACGTGAGCCCGAAAGCTCGGACTAGGAAGGCTTGGATGCCGCAGCGGAGGGAGGCGTGGACTGACCACGACGCTGGCCTCTACCGCCACCACGGCGGAAACCACGGGCGCCACCGCGCTGGGGAGCGCTCTGCGCCGCGTGGCTGGCAGCACGTGTGGGACCTCCTCTCCCTTGGCCACGAAAGGGCCGAAACGAACCCGTCTGCTGGCGCTGGGTCTGGGTCGAGAGACCCAAGGACTTGGCCGTGACCCTGGAGTCCTTGAAGCGCTCCAGCGCGTGGTCCGCTTTGTCACCAAATAGGCGACTGCCATCAAATGGCATGTCCATAAGCGTATTTTGGACGTCTGGTGAGAAGTTGGCAGATCTCAGCCAGGCATGGCGACGAATCGCCACCGTAGTGGACATGGCCCGTCCCAGTGAGTCCGTGGTGTCCAGACCACAACGGATCGAGTACCGCGCCGCATCCCGGCCTTCAACAAAGGCCCGGGTGAGCTTGTCCCGCACTTCCTGGGGGCATTGCGGCAAACACTCCTCGACCGTATCCCACAGGGAGTGGGTGTAGCGGCCCAAGAGGCACGCGGTGTTACAAGACCGCAGCCCAGCACTCAAAGAGGAAAACACTTTCTTTCCGAATTGGTCGTACCTCTTTGATTCCCGGTCGGGCGGAGCCGACGGAAATGCGGACTGCAAAGTGGAGGCCTGGATCACCAGACTCTCCGGGGAGGGATGGGTGGACAGGAAGGCAGGGTCGTCCGCGCAGGGACGGTGACGCCTGGCAACGTTCCGGTCAACCGGCGCACCAGAGGCGGGCCTGGACCAGGTGCCCAGAAGGACATCCGTCAGGGCCTCATTAAACGGCAGCAGAGGCTCCTGGGGGCATGACTGCGGTTTAAAAACTTCCGTCAGGATATTCGGTTTGACCTTCGCGACGGGGAGCTCAAGGTGTAAGGCCTTGGCAGCCCTCATCAGGACCACCGAATAGGCAGCACCCGCCTCGGACGCCACAGGGGACGGAGAGACAAACCCAGGGTTGGGCGACTCGTCCAGGCCACTGGCATCACCCAGATCACCTACCCAGTCCACATCGTACTGGCAGGCACGGGATAGAGGGTCCTCAGACCCCTCCCAACCCTCTCCATACTCCTCCTCGTCATACCCATATTCTGGGTCGACGATATAGACATCGGGGTCAACAGGCCCCATCGGCGTCGGGTCCGGCGTCGGCCGACGCCGGTCCGGCTCCGAGTCCGGAGTCGGGGAGGAAAGGGGGGTGGCGCCGCGCGGCGTCGGTGCCGGGGACCCGACGCCGGCCGGAGCCGACGGCGGAGTCGCTGCACCACGCGGGGGCGGTACCATGGGCTGGCCCACAGGAACCGACGCCGGAGAGGCCGGGAGACCAGCCGGCGACGAACCAGAGGGAACCAGCGGCGCCGGGGCCGGAGCCACCGGCGGCGCCGGGGCAGGAGCACCCGAACCGCTCGGGCCCCCAGACGGGACCGACGGGCCCGCAGGCGCCGAAGGCCCCGCCGGAGAAGACCTCGCCCTCATAGCAATGAGGAAGGCCTCGATCTCCTCACGCGACGCGCCTGCCCCAGGGACCGACAGGTGTGGGGCAGACGGCGTCGGCGACCCATGCGGGACCGCGGGGGTGGGGTCACCCGAGCCCCCGGCCGCAGCACGCGGGCGTCGGGGGGAGTCGGGGGTGCGATGGCGACGCCCCGACTTCTTGTGCTTACCTGACGAGCCGGAGGAATGGTGGCGACTCCCGGAGCGCCCATGGCGGCTCCGCGACCGCTCCCTCGACCGCTCCCTCGACCTCCGACCGGACCGGGACCGCTCTCGACGCGGGGCCGACAACCGGAGTTCGAGAAGCTTGCGGGACCGCTCCCGCCTAGCTTTTCCAGTCAAGGCCCGACAGTCGACGCAGGACTCCACGTCGTGGTCCGCGCCCAGACACCGGAGGCAGAGTCGATGGTGGTCGGTGACCGACATCATGCGGTCGCACTCGTCACAACTCTTGAAACCGGGCATCCTACCGGCACCGTAAAGAAGTTAACAAAAAACTTGGTCAAAAGACCGGAGTACTGCTCTTCGGATCTGCGCTAACTGGCGCGGAAAAAAGAAGAACTGACGTCAGCGCGCGGAGGCGGCGTCTATATACTCCAGCGACGTCATCACGGCGCACGACGCCGACGACGCGGAGCCGCAGGGGACGCCTGCAGACGACGCCTACCGACGCGCAGGGGTACTGCTACGCAAAAGTTTCCGGATCCAGACTGACGCCTGGGGATATTCTAAGGTAAGGAATCTAATACTAACCTGTTTCTTTCAGATAATGGGATACCCTGTAAAAGAATATGTACCTCATTCAGTTGAAATTCTTATTACCAGAAGCAAAACTCAGCATTTGACAAGTAACAGGTTAACTAAATATGAAAAGGTTATTCTGGGATCAGATAACATTTCGATAGCAAGATGTGTGAATTTAAATCCTTCCACATTATTGCCTGATGGAACTATAACAGAAATCAGAAATGAAAATGACATTGATCATGAATGCTTGGATATTTTAGAATATTGTACAAAACCGAGGCAGGACATTAAAGATGTTCTGTTAACTGAATCAGATTTTGTTTATTTTGTTGATGGTTCATGCTTGAGAACAGATGAAGGTGTTTTGAGAGCAGCATATTCTGTCTGTACAGTTGCAGATGTAGTTGAAGCCTCTTGTCTCGAAGGAATTGGTTCAGCTCAAGTAGCAGAATTGATTGCTTTGATTCGTGCATGTGACAGAGCAAAAGAACTAAAAGTTACCATAGTGACTGATAGTCAATATGGATATGGCGTAGTCCATGACTATGGCCAGCTCTGGTCTCAAAGAGGTTATTTAACTTCTACGGGAACTACAATAAGAAACGCTGATTTGATAAAAAGGTTAATTGACGGAATTCAGCTTCCAGAGAAAATTGCTGTTGTGAAATGTACAGCACACAGGAAGGGCGATGACTATATAACAAAGGGAAATGCTTATGCTGATGAAATCGCGAAGTTTTGCGCGAAACATAATATGTCAATCAATCGGGAGAAAAACAATGAACATGTTTTGAACTCACTTATGCTAACATCTGTAATTGTAAAGGATTTCCAAGATGAGGCAGGTGATGAGGAAAAAGACACATGGTTAAAAGCAGGTTGCAGACAGAGGGAGGAAGATGAAATTTGGGGTTACAAAGATGACAAACCAGTTATGCCAGATAGCATGATTGCTGACTTGGCTAGAATGTATCATGGTCAAGGACATATTGAAAGAGACTCAATGATTAGGTTATTTAGGTAACATGGTATAATCCAATGTTCAGACTAATTGCAGAATCTTTTTGTCAGAGATGCCTGATCTGTCAGCAGATCAACCCAAACAGGAAAACAGTTATGAGCATGGGAACCATAGGACAGGAGGGTGGTCCTTTTACCAGATTGCAAATGGATTTCATTGATATGCCACCCCACAACAGGTTGAGATACGTCCTAGTGATTATCTGTCTGTTTTCGACATGGGTGGAAGCGTTCCCAACACGTCACAATGATTCGGTTACTGTGGCTAAATTGCTTTTAAGGGAAATCATACCAAGGTACGGTTTTCCAGTGACGGTCGAGACTGATCGTGGAACACATTTTGAAAACAGATTGGTAAAATTAGTTTGTGAAGCACTGAACATAAAGCAAAAGCTGCATTGTGCTTACAGGCCAGAAGCATCAGGTGTTGTTGAGCAAGTGAATGGCACAATCAAAAATAAAATAGCTCAAATGTGTCTAGCTACAGGAATGAAGTGGACTGAGGCACTACCACTTGTTTTGATGTCTTTGAGAAGTACTCCTGATAAAAAGACAGGTTTAAGCCCACATGAAATACTAATGGGCAGAGTCATGAGACAAGCTTTTGTACCAGTTGGCAAGGTTATGAGCATTAATGATAGCGTCATTTTGGATTACTGCAAGAACCTTTCTGACGTCGTGACTTCTGTGTTCCATCAGGTGGGAACTGAAGTGTTAACAAGAGAAAAGGAACAAGCTCATGATCTGTTACCAGGAGACTGGGTGAGAACAAAAGTTCACCGAAGAAGAAACTGCTTTAGTTCCCAGGTGGCAAAAGGCAAGACAGGTGATACTTGTCACAACTAATGCAGTAAAGTGCAGAGGTTTGAAGAGGTGGATTCATGCAAGTCACACCATTCGTGTACCTCCACCTGAAAATCCTGACGAAGGTGACACCACAGCTGATTCAGATACTGAAGAAGAACCTGAAAAAGATCCAGATTCTGAAGATCGACAGGAAGGTCGACATCTGTAAAATTCAATTGCGAATGAGGCGTTGAATGAAGATATTGAAGAAATTGTAATACAAGACTCTGAAGATGATGAAGATCTTCTAGAAAAAGAAGCAGAAAAAGAGTCTGATCAAGTGGTGATTCAAGATCAGGAGAGTATTGAAAAGCAGGTTGGAAGCTCTGAAGGCAGGAACGCAAATTCTGAAACTGGGAAGTTGGAAGTGATTGAAGAAGAAGAAGAAGACGAAATTCCGAATACCAGCTATAAATATGATGTTCCTAACAGAGTGAAACTGCCGAGTAAAGAAAAACCTAGATTTAGAATTGAAATCTCAGATACTGAATCAGATGAAAGTGATGATGAATCTAAAGTGAAAGGTTCAAGGAAAAGAGCTTGGAGAGCAGAGTGTAATCAATCTGAACCAAAGAAGAAAATATCGAGAGAAGGAGATAATTGGCCTGATGAACATGAAAGTATAAAGTTTAAATTAATAAACAGATCAAAGGAGCAGGTGAATGAAATCTCAAGTCAAAAAGGAGATACAGACAAGAAAATTCAAGCAGGAAAGAAAATAGAAGTGATTAGCAGTAGAGCAAAGAGAGTAGTGAAGCCTAACCAGAAGTACAAGTCCCCTGAGTGGACTTATATCATCATCCCACAAGTGGTGAGGTGAATAGTAGTAGTCAGGAAGATATAGATGACACAAGTGATAATGATTGATTTTGTTTTCATATAAAGTTGAAATTTGTACTTGACATTAGGCTGAAGAAATTGTGTTAGGTGACACAAGGTCGAAGAAATTGTGTTAGCTGGAAAAACACATTGATGTAAGACGCAAGGTCGAAGAAAAGCTGTTAGAAAGTAGGGTTTTCTTTAAAAAAAAAAAGTAAAATAGGGGGTTATTATAAATATTAGTAATTTTTTAATTTTTGTTTTTTTTGTAAGGCTCTAGTTTTGAAATAAAGATACCTCCTGTTAACAATAACTCAAGATGTTCTATCTTAAGAAGATGTTGTGGGGGCGTGGCTTGGTGCCCGTCGGCGATGGCGGCATCTGCGTGAGGCTCCGTGAGGCTCTGGGCATTACTTTGAACCTGTGTCATCTTCCCCTGCGGAAATCTCATGTTCTGGCGTCGGAAAGGCTCCTGAAGCTTCCGCTTCCACTTTGGACTATGTCCTTCTTTATTTAAAGGATTTTTCTGATGTTTTGTGCCACGAGCGGAGCGGAGGCGGCGCGGCCGCCATTTTGGATGCTGTTTTGCCGAGCGCGCATTCTCACAGGAAATCGCCGCCCAGAGTCTTTGAGGCATAAGAAGATTATCGAAGGCATTTATTGGTCATGACAACGTGTTCTGTGATTCTTCCATGCCATATTTCATCACTCAAGCTTTTTGGTGAGTTTTTTCTTTGGTAAACCGCCATTTTGTGCCCCACAGAGCTTATCCTCCTTCATTAACGCGTCATTGGTCTCTCAGACCTCATAATTCGCGTCTTACGACTTTTTCATCCCCTCAGAGGATAAGGCTCTTATTATGACTTTTGACTTTTGAATTCCAGAGCTTTATTTTCGCCCTAAGGTCGCAGCAGATTACGTGTTGTTACCGCATTGGGTATTTCGTCATGTCCACCTTGCCTACATTGCCTTTGCTCTGAACTTGTTGTTTGACTGCTCTTCCTGTATTTACCGCTCCTGCCTTCGCTGTCGCTTGTTGGCCTTGTTCTGCTGACATGGTCACGAGGCCTTACAGTCATTAACCAAAACGAAATGGTCAAATTTTCTCATTTTGGCATCTTTCTAGACTGATTTTTGTTACATTCAGCAGTGCCTCATCGGACTATTTTCTTCTTCATTACCATATACTCTTACACATCCACCTGAGGCTGACATAATTTCTCATACTTTATATGGGATGGCTGAAATCTGTGTCACGCATGACTTCCAAATCCACGGCGAGGGTGGCCTTTGTGAAGAATTCCAAAGTATTTTCAGCTTTTTGTAAACTAGAAGAACTAGAAGAATTCCAAAGTATTTTCAGCTTTTTCTAAACTAGAGGATTCTTTCACCTCATCTGGCTCGGACACTGCCATGGATCCATCCCAGTCAACATCGGGGAAAACTAACACTAAAAGACTCAAGAAGGACCCTCCTTCGCCTCTCAAGTCTTCTACACCTGTTTCAATGGAACTCTTGCTGGAGGAAATTAGATCCTTCCGTCCTTTTCTAGAGGAGATAGGCACTTTGCTTCCTTTCATGGAGGAAACCAATGTCAAGCTTCAGACTCTTACAGATAATTGGTTGCAAATTGACGCTAGAGTCACTTCAGTCGAACAGCCTGTCACCTCATTTCAGGAGACACAATCAGCGGTTACCCATTTAACATCCCAAGTTGGTGCCCTTCAGAAGCAGGTGGAGGAGTTGGAAAACAGAAACAGGCGTATTAACCTTCGTATTTACGGCTTGGTTGAAGGTTTTGAAGGCTCGGACGCAGTCACTTACTTCCGATCCTTTCTTCCCAAGTTGCTTCACTTGCCAGAAGGTACAACCCTCAATATTCAGCGTGCACACCGATTGGGTCGCTTACTTACATCTTCTTCTATGTCACAGAGACCGAGAGGTGTCATTCTCTATTTTCTGGAATATACTGACCTCCTGAAGGTTCTTGCAGCTGCCAAGGCTTCCCCAAAATTAACATGGTCTGGTTCCCCACTGTTCTTTTCTCAGGACTATGCTAAGGCGACTGCTAATCGTCGGAAGGCCTTTTTAGGTATGAGCGATGCTCTTCGTTCTATGGGGGCCAGATATGGTTTGTACCATCCCTGCTTGTTTAAAGTCACCTATAATAACAAGACGACCACATATGAAGATCCAGTACGTCTACAGAGTTTCATCAATGCGAACAAGACCACAGCCATGGATTCATCTGGATCCTCTTCGTCTCATCCTGGCTGAACAGTGCTGTTTCTTGTTTTGTTCTCCTGATGTTCTTGCTTAGACCTTGCCTTTGCCGCTTCTCTTGCTTAATTAGTCTAGTTGTTGTTCGCTATTGTTCGTTTTCGAATTTCTGTTGTTTCCTTACTGATCTTTATTACTCTTCTCCATTTCCGCAGGAACTTTCTCCCGTCTGCTGTTGTCTCCCCGGTTCCCCGCCTGGCTGATCTAGGATGTACTGCCTCGCCCGTGTGGTTCCATCCCTCCCCAGTTCCTCCTCATCCTCATCCTTTTTGTCTTCTCCTTTTGTAGGTATGTTTTTTCCCTTTTTAGGTCTCAGCTAGCCGCGCGAAGCGCGTCTCCGCCGAGAACCTTTTGTCGGCATGTGAGACAATCCTGGCCGTGCGCATCGCCTTGGAGGCGATTTCAAACTGACGCACGACGCGAACGAAGATGTACATCCGGTACTTTTCCCGGTTCACATTCTGTCGAATAAAAATGCGGTCAAATGTGAACAGGGAGCCCTGATTGCAAAGAGGCGAAACTTGTGGTAAACTCAGCACGATATGCCTCATTCTGAGCAGGGATACTTGTAACGGGGGTAATACGGGTTCTATTAGTACTGAAACCGAAGACATTGGTGTTTACCAGGTGCAGTATTAACTTGCAAAAAGCAACATATCCCCGAAGTGTTCTCAACGGACCATAAAGTAACATCCCAGTAAAAACTGGAATAAGTGAGCCACTGGTGTTATTCCTGCCCAGAGCACATCAGGACAGTTTCACAGCACGCTGGGGCCCCGTCCGCCATTTCACAGTTGGATAAACTTCTCCTGCAGGGTCACGCTTATTAAAAGTCGAGGAGGGAGTACAAATTGCCTGCGGCGTGCAGGCCGCTGTGAAGCCAGATGTGGACAGATGAGCCAACAGGGGGGGGCCCGACTAGAGCGCGCCTTTGATCGGCGGCACAAATGACAGAAGACATCGCGGAAGCATATATATATATATATATATATATAATAACTTTATTTGTTTGTACCCTCTTCTTAACCCTGAGTTTTGGAACGGCCAGGCCTGCATCTGATCTCAGACAGCGAACCCGTTTCAGATTTAACCTCATATAAACAGTTCTCATGGGCGAGGTGAGGAAGGAAGCCAGTGGTCGAGGCGAAAGCGATTTCAAAAGTCGCAGCAAACTTTCCGGAAGCCCAGATCCTGCTGTTGTAAGAACTTTTCTGTGTCTTTCAAGTGCGTTCTCCCTCACAGAAGGAATCCTTCCCCACCACAAACATTTAAACACATTCTTCGGCTGCTGAGGGCGGCCTGCGCGGTGCAGGTAACAGCCTGCTCTGTGCTTTCGCTCCCACTGGGGACTCAAACCCACATCCCCTCGCATTGTGACCTTTCCCCTCCTGCGTACCCCAGACCCACACAGTAGCTACTAGCTAGACCGTGTATGGACAAGGGTGCATTGTGATGGGTGAGGAGAGCAGAAAGGTGGCATTCAGTATTTTTGGAATGTGTGGTTATGCGTGGAGGTATTTCAATAAACACTTTGAATCAAATAAAAATGAGGGTAACTTTAAAATACCCTTTGAAAATCTTTAAGTGCAGTTCCTGTGCTTTTCTTGAAGAAAGGGTAGCATTATTGGTTTTCTTACCAATAACTATTTTCTCAGTCAGGCTTCTGTCACCTCCACCTGCCCCTCTATCTTTGCTGCTCTTTGACTTACTCAGAGTAATAGGTGTGAAGAGAGGGCGATCTTTGTTTCCCCTGCTTTGCCTTTTTCCATAATCCTTTCCACTAGCCCCTTGGTGCCCAGTGAAGGTCCACAAAAGCCTCCTCTTTGCCAGAAGTTCAGGGTATCCATGTAAAATAAATGTACATATAGTGTAACCCAGTGAAACTCACCTACTTAAACCATGGCTATCTTATAAATCCGGTGTGAATCTGGCCCTCCTGGACCTATTTTGGACACTCCTGCTATACTAGTTTCCACCATTACCCTTGGAAGCTAGTATTTTAGGTCAAGGTGGTGCGCTAATTTTCCCTAATCTGAAGAGTTCCGTTTTCTGAGGGATGTCTCCCATCATCTAATCCCACACAGCAAGAAATATTACCTGTAAGTAAGCGTTAATTAAGTGAAAGGGCACTCGTCAGGAGGCTACTGTAGTTAGCCATACACATTACGCGACTTTGAGCTATTGGCATTGTAAATGACAATTACTTTTATTTATATTTTTGTTTTTAAAACATAAATAAATGACCTTGTCATTTACAATGTCAAGACCTTAAACTCGCGTTAATTTACAATGCTAATAGCTCTAACTTTTGCAATGCCGAGACCGTTGCATTGTAAATGCTTGTTCCTTATGTTACCTTGTTCCCTTCTTTTTTTGCTTCCCTTCATGTATTTCAGCTTTCTTGTTAATATTGTGATTATAATCTCTTTCTTTCCACATTGTGGTTTCTCTCTTTTTTCCTCTTTCCTTTCATCAATTTTTTCGCATTCCTTGCTATCTTTTCCCCTATTTTTTCTCCTTAAACATACCTTCATCTTCGCTAATTTCTTTTCTCTCTCTCATTTCTTCTTCTATATTGCTTTCTTTCCTTCTACTTCTTCCTTCCTAATCTTGGGGTTTTCTCCTATAACTACAAGTATCTTCAATGCACACTGTCTTCTTCTTGTTCAATTTACTCTCCTCTTTTTTCTCGCACTTATATTCACTTCTTCTTTCTCTCTTGACTTCCTCACTTTCATTGATTTCATTATGGGTCTCTTATGTCAAAAATTTGATGTTTTATTGTACAAATTATGTCCTTAAACATAACTTCTTGGAATGTTAAGGGTATCAACTCCCCAATTAAACGACAGCGCATTTTATTCCACCTAGCTAAACTACATGTTGATATTGCATTCCTTCAGGAAACTCACCTTTCTGATATAGAATCTGCTAAGCTTAAAAGAGGTTGGGTGGGTGAAGTCTTCTACTCACAAGGTGATGGTAAGCGCAATGGTGTTGCAATTCTAGTCCGCAGGTTGCTCCTCTTTACCATCATTCATCAAGAATCAGATACTAACGGCAGATGGACACATGTCAGACTATCACTTAGAGGTGTTCCACTCTCTCTTCTTAATGTTTATGGTCCCACCAACGGTGAACCCCTTTTTTGGGCTGAGTTTTCTCCACGCATTACCCAATTCATGGACGAGAATTTCATCCTTGCAGGAGACTGTAACCACCCTCTTGACCCTTTTTTAGATAGAAAGTCTGATTCCACTTATATTCCAACAAAATCAAATAAACTTTTTACCCAAGCTATATCCCAGCATAAGCTTGTGGACTCCTGGCGTTTATGTAACCCGACACTACAAGAGTTTACTTTTTACTCGCCCTACCATCGTTCCCAATCAAGAATTGACTATATTTTTGTTTCCCATAATCTTACTCAAACGCTCACAGCGGCGGAAATTGGTTCGATATTGCTCTCTGATCATGCCGCTGTATTAGCTAGCCTTGAGGTTATCCCTAAAGTTGATGGGCCCAAGAGATGGCGTTTTAATAATGCCCTCCTTTTAGATCCCAAGTTTTCCACTGCCTTCACTGCCTTTTTTGATGAATTCTTTCTTTTCAATGATATCCCACCCGTTTCAAAACACAATCTCTGGGATGCTTTTAAGGCAACTGCACGCGACTTCATTATTAATTTTGTCGCTAAAAAACGCAAGCTTTCTCGGCAATTCAATAATTCCCTCCTCCATGACATTAAGCGATTGGAACACGCCTATTTCACTTCACACTCCTCAGATAGTCTGACAGCTCTGGTCGCTGCTAAGCTCAAATTTAACGAAAAATCTACTGAAGATGCCTCTTTGTATCTGCTTAAGTCAAGTGCCAAGTTTTATGGTGGTAGAAATAAAGATGGGAAAATTCTTGCTAATTACTTAAAGGTTAAGCATAATAAGGTGAATATTGAATCGGTTTATGACATTAATGCTCACTTACAACATAAGGATGCCGATATTCTTACTACATTTTCCCAATTTAACGAGACCTTATATACTTCTGACACCCAATCTTCTCCTCAGTCTCTCACTCACTTCTTTTCCACCATTCAAACACCCACACCTTTCCTTCCCGACCTCTCCTCCTTAGAATCTGACATCTCACAGAAAGAATTGCTCACTGCCCTCCAACGTCTTAAACTTAATAAAGCTCCTGGCCCAGATGGTTTTACCGTTGAATTTTATCTCCACTTCTCCAAATTATTGATTCCAAAGCTCCATTCCCTTCTCAACTCTTTTGCTGAATTGGGTACTTCCTCAGGAACCTTTTCAGACGCACACATCTGTTTAAAACCCAAACCCGGAAAAGACATCCAATATTGCAAAAACTATAGACCTATCTCCCTGGTCAATATCGACTATAACATTTTTGCCAAATCACTAGCGTTAAGACTGGACCATTTGCTCCCTGACCTCTTAGGTGAGGAACAATCAGGCTTTGTTAAAGGTTGTTATATTACTGACAATACCAGACTCTTATTTAACATTTTAACAAAATCCTCCCACCTTCAATATCCCCTCGCGGCGATAGCCTTGGACGCTGAGAAAGCGTTTGATAGGGTCGAATGGCCTTATCTCTTTCATACTCTTAGATGGTCCGGGTTTGGCCCTAATTTTATCTCCCTGATCTCACTATTATATTCTCGTCCATGAGCTGCAGTTTACGCTAATGGCCAAATCTCTCCCTATTTTGACCTTAGCAGAGGCGTTCGCCAAGGATGTCCTCTCTCGCCTTTTCTTTTTAACCTTGCTTTAGAACCCTTTTTGTCTAGATTACGCACAAAATCCCAATATCCACGGCTTTCAGACCAAAGATCTTTCCATCAGACTTGCTGCCTATGCAGATGACATATTACTTTTGATCTCGAACCCTACGGTCTCCATCCCCGCTTTCTTGGAGGAAGTATGGACCTATTCCTCAATTTCTGGTTATAAACTTAACCATGAGAAACGCGAGATCCTTCCCTTGACGAAATTCACCTTTAAGCCTGATTTTAGTGTCTCAAACTTCACCTGGAGTTCCTCTCATATTAAATATTTAGGATTACATATTACCCCTTCCGTCCCCGAAACTGTTTCCCTTTGCCTTACTAAATGTATTCAGAAATTATCCGACCTTACAGCTAAGTGGCATCCTCTCTACCTGTCTTGGTGGGGTCGCTTAGATACTATTAAAATGATGCTTTCCCCCATTGTTCTTTATACCCTCTCCAATATCCCCGTTTCTATTCCAGTTAAGTTTTTAAAGAAAATTGACTCAGTCCTGTCTTCCTTTTTATGGCATAATAATAAACCCAGAATGTCCCTTGCTAAACTTACTCCCCCGCTTCTGAGGTGGAGTTAATTTTCCAGACTTTCCGGCTTATCATAAGGCTTTTTTATTACGTCAGTCTTCATTTTGGCTCCAAGATCCAGCTTCCCCTTGCCCTCTGTGGACTAAGGTTGAACGCCTGTTCCTTTCCCCTTTCTCTTTTGCTGAGTACATTTCCTTTTCGCGTAAGCCTTCCTCAATTCCTACTCCTATCCATAAATTTACTCTTAAACTCCTCCTATCCTCTAATCCTCCACCTCCTATAAATGTTACCGATTTCCTTTCATCCACTATTTGGCACAATAAATACCTTCTACTCCGAGGTAAGCCTTTTTACTGGAAATCCTGGAGAACCAAAGGTTTGCTTTGGGTATCACAATTATTCTCCCATTCTACCTTTCTGCCTTTTCATACTCTTCGTCTCACTTTTGATTTGCCCCTCTCATTTGCTCCCAAATACTTCCTCCTTAAATCAACGGTCATGGAAACTTATAATAGGCTATCCAAGTCGACTCCTTCCCCCATCTCACCTGATCCCATTTCTCGCCTTCACTCTCTCTTACAAGCCCTTCCTAAAGCCTCTGTCATTTATAAACACCTCCATACACATACACTTCCCAGACCCAAATCCAAAGTAGAGGAGCTTTGGGAGAATGATTTTTCCTTATCATGGCCAATGGCTCTTTGGGACAAGATTTGGACTAAGATTCGTAAAACCTCTAGGGCTGCATCTTTAACGCAATCTATATTTTTTATATATACCCGCTTGCTTCACACCCCTTCTACTCTTCACAAGCGTTTCCCCACCACTCCAGATACATGCTGGTCTTGCTCTCTGCCTAATGCTACTTTATTTCACATGCTATTCCTTTGCAAAAATGTTCACGCCTTCTGGTTATAGGTTTGGGCACAAATTAATGTTATTTTTTGCACTAGTGTTCCATTTTCCCCTACTCATATCTTTTTGGGTAGTCTCTCCCCTTGTTGGGATAAGCTTAATCTTCATGTTCGTATTGTTGATTTATTACTGGCTGCTGCATTTCAACAAATTACTATTAATTGGAAGTCTTCTTCTACTATTACTTTTAAAGCATGGTGGTGTAATGTTTGTCACAATCATAGACTTGATACTGCTTTTGTTTTTCCTGCCCAGTTGGCAACCAAGCGTGCTGAGTTATGGCTTCCTGTTACGATGTATTTAGATAAATGCACAACTCATTCTTTCCGTCCACAACCTGCTCAGCAGGAGGTTTCCAAACCCCCTTGATGCTCCTTCTCATTCCTTTTTCTCTGCTAAGATGTTTTATTGCATACATATAGTTGCATTTGCTTTGCTTTCATTTTATAATTACTGTACCCTTTCTTTTTACTTTCCGATACCCATGATTAGTTTATTGCGTTTCTTATTGCTCATTTCCCATTGCAATGTATTTTGAATATCATTTTTATGTTTTCTCTTCTTTTCCTTTCTCCCTATTGTTTTTCCTCATAACTCTTTCACTATATTCTGTATTCCTACCTTGTAATGCAATCAATAAACTTATTTTGAACTTAAAAAAGAAGATGTTGCAAAATGTTTTCTATATGTGTGATTTTAATAGTTTTGGTTTGGTTAATTTTAGCTGTCATTTTTCCTTTTGGCATCAATAAGGAAGAGTATAAGACTAATATGACTAGTAAAATAGTGGCTAAACAAGATAATCATAATGTAATAGGCAAGTCTAACAGAGTTATTGAGCACAAACCAGAGATCCACCAAGATAGGTCTGTTGGTGATTTTTCTAGTAATACTTTTTCAAGGCTTTTATCTGAATATGTTAAAGTAATGGATGTTAAAGATTGCTACATTTGTGTAAAGTTACCTGCTTCTGTTTCTGAGGGGGTTACCTACAATATGCTTCCCCTTACTTATGGAATAACTTGTAGTGTTATAGCTAGTCTGTTTTATCAGACAGGTCGCTTGGAGTATTATTACTCAAATTATGACGAAATCTTTGCTAACTTAAAAGTTGATAAGAGCTTGAATTAACATAAACATGCTAAACAGATGAGGGAATTTTTCATTGTAACTAATGAACTTACTTATGAGTATGCTTTTAGAAATAATTTAACTTGTAAATTGAGAGCTGAAGAAAAATCTTTCTTACACTTAGTTGAAGAGGGAAGAGCGATTCATAAGCGTAACGGAATGCTGAAACAAACAAAATCTAAGTTTTGGCAAATTGAGGATGAAAAGCTAAATGGTAGAACTGAAAATGTTGCTATTCACATAGATAAACCTGTTAGTGGCAAGCTTTGTATTTGAAGAGATAATACTTTATTTGATAATTATTTTGTAGGTGCTAGTCAATGTGAAGACACATATCAAATCTTAGGTGGTTGGGGATTTAAAGGTGGTAAAGATCCAATTTTTCCTGGAATGTATTTTGTGTGTGGAAACAAAGCCTACTACAATCTCCCATACCACTGGTATGGGACCTGTTATATTGGTTTAGTTTTCCCAAAGATTTTTCAAGTAGATAGAAATGTAAAGGGTTCATTTGAAATTAGCAATCATCTGAGTAGATTCAAAATGGAAAGTTTTTCAGAAATATTGGGAGATATTTTTGGTGCAGTAATACCTTTCGTGGGTATAACCCTGAATGCAGTTAAAATCAGAAAAAAGTCTACAATTGTTGACAGATTGTCTACTGATACTGCTAGTGGAATCCAATTAGTCGATACTGAACTTATTGCCATGAGATCGATGGTTATGCAGAACCGTCTTGCTCTTG
This sequence comes from Lissotriton helveticus, assembly GCF_964261635.1. NCBI lineage: Eukaryota > Metazoa > Chordata > Amphibia > Caudata > Salamandridae > Lissotriton > Lissotriton helveticus. Next base: position 529,467,526 of record NC_136072.1, read on the forward strand.
ACATTCTCTTAGCTAAAGAGGGAGGAGTTTGTGGAATTTTGCATGTCCAGCATTGCTGTACATATATTCCAGATAAGAGTCAAAACATTGAGATGTATATTAAAAATATTACAGAATTACATTCGGAGATTGTACCTTTAGAAGATGAAGATTTTTCAGAATGTTTGAGCAAAAGATTTGCAGCAATCAAAAACTGGTTTCAAGAGATTGGTAGTTCAATTTTAGGCAAAATACTGTGTCCTTTATTAGCTATAGTTTTTGTGATATTTCTGCTAAAAATTTGTTGCATGTTACACAAAAGAAAGAAGTATCTTAGGGAAAAGAAGAGGATTTATAAGCTCAGAAAAGAACAGGAGAAAGAGATAGAATTAGAAGAGTTTCGTAGGTCACAATATGAGAGTTACAAACAAACAGCAGAATCGAAAGTTTAAAAACACTAATACTGTGATTGTCCAAAACATGTTCAAGGGATTATAAAATTTTGCTAAATTTTGGGTGTAGATTGGTGATTTTGAAATCACCAGATGAGGGTGTTGATGGAGCGAGATTCAGAATGATATTTTGTTCTGACTCGCAAAGTTAAACTTCCATAATAATATAACCGTATTAATTGATTTGTGATGAATTATTAACCAACCTAGTTGAAAAATGCATTTACACAACACGAGGGACTAACTCATGTGCTCTATGCTGCAGAAGCAAGTGCGTTGAAAAAAATAAACTAATCTTGTCTATTGTCTTTGTCAGTATTAAATGCGGCTGTTTAATTAATGGCATGTGCTTTTTTGTGTGCTTATGTTATGTCTTTACGTCTTTTATGTGGCATAAGTTCGTGGAGAATCCTGCGGCCTATAAGAAGAAGGTTGTTATGAAATGCAGCGTTGTGTGCTCAGCTAGGTAACATAAATTAATGGGTTAATAATTAGCAAAGGGGGTGGGTAACAGAATGGGTCTCAATTCTCTAATTAATTGATGTCTTGTGTTTGTTTAAATAATAGTTTTCGAGTGAGGTCTAAGGCCTGAAAAGAAATGGCAGTGGTCGTGAAACTTGTCCAGAGTGGAGCCTTGTATTTGCACAGCAGTGGAAACATTTACCACGTTGTTGGTTTTGACAGAAAAATGCAGACTATTAACTGTGCTGAACGTGCACTTGGTGAAGATGGCTCAGGGACAGGAAACCAAGCGGCATTGCCAAGGTTAGGAAGTCGTGGACTGTATCTCGAAAGAAAATGTTTCTCTTTTGAGGAAGCCAAAAGACGTGCAAGCAAAAGGACAATAGGGCTTAGGAGAAGCCTGAACTTGGTTTAGAAACGGAGATGACCTAGGGCCAGATGTAGGAAGGCCATTACCGGTCGGTAACGGCCGATTTCGGCCTTTACCGACCGGTATTTGGCAATTGACATGTAGGGGGCATATTATTTATAGAATCGGTAATTTTACCGATTCGGTAATTACCGAATCGGTATTTGCTATTGAATCCTATGTGCTTCAAGGCCCATATAAATCAATGGCAAATACTGATTCGGTAATTACCGAATCAATAATTACCGAATCTTACAGATTCGGTATTTTTACCGAATTATTTACCTACATAGCAATTACCTAATTGTAAATACCGAATCGGTAAAATTCGGTATTTACCATTCGGTAAATTGCTTTTACCTACATCTAGGCGTAGCCAATGAGCGGCGTGGATTTCAGAGAAATTATACAATTTGTAGAAAGTTTAGCTAGACAGAAAGGTATAAAACTTGGCCCCTTTGACAGCAGGGCGCTTCTCGCTTTCCGATTCCTGATGGGCGTGTCGTGCTGTTGGACTTTTGGCGCACGTAAGGATAACAGGCTTTAATGACTTTATCTTTTAGGTGGAGAAAGTTTTAGTCAGGGAAATAGACTTAGGGAATGGAAACTGTTATTTTGCTTTAACTCATACATGCTGATTTGCTTTGAAGATGTCAGTTCAATAATTCATTTACCTTAACTGATGCTGCTTACATTTTGCTAATAAAATAAAGATTTCATAATAAAATGCTTTTTCCTGAATAATAAAGTTAATTAATAGATTTTTGAAACGACAAGCTGGTCTTGTTTATTCATGGTCTAGATATCATCAGCTGATCCATTTGGCTAAGTGACTTAATTAATATGATAAATGCATAAAACCATGGTAAGAAATGATAAACTGCAGTTGTATAAAAAATTGTAAATAGTTTATGAATAGGTTTTATTAATTAGGTCACATGATTCAGTCGCCCAAAAATTGTCTTGTTTGTTAATGGGCTTTGTGAGTGATTTATGATTAATGGTGAGTATTATGATTGATGGGTAGCGTTGGTGAGACAGTTTTTCTATAGGGGCGCTGGATCAATTCCTTGGTAGCAGAGTTTGGTTGCTATGGTAACTGACATGTTACATGGTTAATACATAGGAACGATGTTTAACACATGTGTTGTATTCTTAATTCATGTTATGTTACTTTAAGTGTCTTGGTCATTGCCGCATGCCACTGCATGCGACATGTTTTCTTTCAACAGTGTTCTTAATTCCACATGTTAGTGGAACTGGTATGTTACTGTTGGAGTGATCAGTTATAGCTATACTCTGTTACCTGTGGATGGATTGCCATGCTACTAATAAAAGATATCATAATTTCATTGGATTTTCATAAATATTCAACAACATGTTAAGTTTGTTGAGTTTGTTTAGTTGTTATATGAAGTCGAAAGGTTTTTTCCAGCAGTGTGAAAATTCCTAGTTGTGCCGGCAAGAGTAGTGTAACAGGTGAAGTTGCACAGTGCATTTGTTCTGTTTCAAATAAGTGGTATTGTCATATATCACTAGTGTTGTGGTCGTACAGCACAAGTTTAGGGATTCTAGGTGTGTAAGGTAAAATGTATAATGAAATTGTAGCTTTTGAGTATAGGGACTTGGAGCCTGTTTTAAAACTCACAGTGAAAAGAGTAGTAGAATTTATCCAGGCTTGAGTGAAGGGTAAGGAAGCGTTGTCTATCTTACTGGCGAGTGAGGTTTTCTTTGGTTGGTTAAAGTCCTACCAAGATATATGTATGTATGGTTAGGGATTTTTCTGTCTGAATGTGTGTAAATGATTTTGTAATATCGATCGAGTCAAACTTTGACTTGTTACTTTATGTACAATCAGAGAGAAACGAGTTTGTTATTACCTGCTAGAAGGGTAGAGTAGCCTTACTTTATCAACGAATTTAAATATTCTGTGAGAATAGCGTCGTCTATTCCACGCAAAAGAATACCTGAATGACTGAAAAAGCTATCACTTTATTTTAGCGAAACAGACAAATGGTTTGTTTTGTGGAGTTACTAACTGAATTCCATTGAGAAGACTTGTAAAAAATGGCGCTGCGAAAATATTTTTGTAAAGGAGGGGTTAGTTTTCGGAGTGAAGCTTCTCTGCCCGAAGCTGCAGCGGCAGTATACGTCACTAGGGTCGCGCTGTGATTGGTTAGCATACGTCACAGTATTCGCGCACCGATTGGCTCATGTGACTAGCCAAGCTAGCAGCTGATTGTCTCTCCCTGAAAAGCAGCAATTCTATTGGTTGAGCAAACCAGTGACGTAGCTTAACCTGATTGGCTTGTTGGTGTGTTTCGCGCACGGATTGGTTGATTTTGCGGAACAACCAGGAAACATTTACTATCCATTCTAAAGTAAGCGGAGTTGTTTTTAAAACATGGAATATTATTACATGAAAGAGAAAAAGAAGCTTTCTTGGTTTCAGAAATTGAAAAATAATTTGAAACCTGACAAGAAAATTGAAACGCAAGGTGGAAGATTACCTCATAAGTACAAGACACCCGCAGCTTATATGTTAGGTGACTATGGTTATCATACTTGTCTATGGATTGAGAATTGGATGGAATATACCAAGAATTATGGTGTATTAGCATGGCTGGAAGATGGGTCATTTAACATTAAGGTTATCAAAAACTTAAGAGAAAAAATGATGACTCTTGAACCAAAGCCTAGACCTACACAATTTGAGGCTTTAGCTGAATGGGAGGATGAGATGTTTGAATTGGAACGAGAGAATAGAGGCATAACAAGAGGTACCAGATTGGACATAAATAGGGAAACTCATGAGGACAGAATGCGTCGATGGAGACGTAATGCATGTGAGGGTTTGTATCCAGCAAGAATTGGTGAGGTTACTAGTCAAAGCAAAGCCCAAAAGAAAAATATTAATGCTGAAGAAAGTGAATTAGAAGATGCAGTTTTAGAAGAGATTTATATTACAAAACCGAAAAAGCCTCCTCCTTACCAACCAGCTTGTACTTGATCTTCCCCGATGGTTCCTTCAGGAACTTCTCCTAGAGAAATTATTGATGAGACATCACCCAGATTAAATCCAAATATTGCAAAAACTCCTGAAAGAGTAGAAACAAGATCTAACTCTAGTATGTCTGGTGAAAACAGAAATTATGCTGAAACCCCAGTTCACAGAAACGATACCCCAAGAAATGTAATGAGAACAGAAAGATGTGAGAAAATCCCAAATACTTCAGAATGTTTCTGATCAAAAGATGAATTAATACAGCAGTTAACTAAAAGCATGGAAGCAGTAACGGTACCAGTAACGATTGGACCTGTTCAACCAGTATTTGATCAAAGAGAAATTAGACACTCAGCTTTGACTATTCCATTAAATGCAGAAATTCAGAAAGTGGCAGAAAATTTTTATTCAGATTTATCAGAAATTCACCGAGAGAAAACAATGATGCCTGACTTAACTTTTAATCAAAGCTTTTCGAATAAAACTCCATCTGGTGCAGAATCAGATTCTGGTACTCCGGAAAAGAGCATTAATAAAATAGATTTAACGCAAACCCCACAAAGCTCAGAATTTAAATTACTTGATGTTGCAAAACTGAAGGCAGATTTGGAAGAACTAATTATTGGTACAATTGGACCTGACAATTTGAAGCAATATCAGGATGATGAATTATTGTTTATTTGCAAAAGTATACAATGGAAAACGAAAACAAAGTATGATCAATTAGAGGAATTAGCTGCTGAATTGGAAATTAATTTGAGTAGACAGAAAAATTTGGGAAAGAGTTACAGAGTGGATTTTTCTGAAAAAGACATTGAGAGCATGAATACCACTGGAAGAATTATTCACATAAAAGAATTAATTGTGTTTCTAAAAAGATTAGGTGAATTAAGTAAATGGAGAGTAAAATGGACTAAGAAAAGAGAGGAAGAAAGAAGAGAAAGAGGAGAGGTAGCAGGTCCGTTTCCAATGAGAGAAATTGCTGGAGGTGGATATGTGCATGTTCCTTGGTCAAGACAGGACATTTTACTGTTTACAAATGATTTTCCTCGGCTGAGAGAAAAACCTGTGGAATGGTATCGCCAGGTAGACAGATTTGTTAAGGTTTCAAAAGTTCTGTGGATTGATCTTGATGGATTCTTTGACATTGTTGTCCCGTCAGATCTTTGGACAGAATGTAAAATTTCTATAGATTGGCCCAAAGAAGAACCTCTCCGAGATAGAGTAACTGGTGCACCTTCAGCAGATGTTATGAATCTGTACGATAAGGTAATTTTCTGGTTGAAAAACAAGATTCCCCCAAAAGAAGTTGATTGGGTTAAAATAGATAGAACAAATCAAGAGCCAAAAGAATCTGTACATTCATTCTATGAAAGATTACTGCTAGTATTCAAACAATACAGTGGTTATCAAAAATTGAGTGAGAAGGATATGAGCCATTTTATTTACAGATTTGTTTATGGATTAAGACCTGAAATTGGTGAAATGATAAGGTCTGGAATAGTTGGTTGGCAATCACTTTCCGTTGATGACATTTTGAGAAAAGCAAAATACTGCAGTGATGAAATAGATGCAAAACAGAAAAAGCTGAAAGAAAAGGCAATATGGGCACAGGTAAAGGTAGCAGAACAGCAAATAGCAACCTTAGAAAACAAAAATGTTCATCAGAATCAAGATAAATTTAAAGGTAATTTTAATGAGGAAAAATTGATGGGAAACATTGAAGAGTTAAAGCAGAAACTCCCATGTTTTAATTGCGGCGAAATTGGACACTGGAAGCGCGAATGTAAGAATCCGCCCAGAAATTTTAAAAATGCATCTTTAAATCCACAGATGCAGAATGAGATAAATCTGCAGCAACAGCTACAGCGACGGGTAGTGAATCAGCAGAGTCAGATTCCACAACCTCCACTTCCAAATTGTGTAAATGTGCAGAGATACAATACAGAAACGGGATTCTGCGGAAGTGAACAGGTAAACAGATCACCACGAGTGAATGTGTCAAATGTTTCACAACAATATTTGTTGAACGAAAATGGAGGGAGTGATTCTGACGATTACTTATGACGGTGCCTGAGAGAGGGGGAAGAGTGTGTGCTTGGAGCCACTCTTGAGGTAGATCAGGCTGGTCCATTTGTAAATGGGAAGGTAAATGATGTAGAAATCACTTTTCTTGTGGACACTGGTGCTACCTGTTCTACTGTTAGATCAGTGGAAATAGAAAACCTACCTCTCTCGGGTGAAAAGATTCAAGTAGTTGGAGTAGCTAATCAACAAATTAAAACAGATTCAACAGAACCAGTTAAAGTTGAAATTGGTAAATTTAAAGACAAACACAGATTTGTAGTTTGTATCAGCAGTCCTGTAAACTTGTTAGGAAGGGACATACTCTGTAAGATGAATTGCAAAATATATTGCTCACCGGATGGTATTGAGCTTCAAACTCTAGAAGAAGATGGGCTTTACAAATTAATGATGTTAATGGTTGAAGCAGAGGAAAGTAAAATATTTCCTGCATTTGATAAAAATAATCTTCCTGAAGAATTAAAAGAGACAGTCAATGCTAAAATTTGGGACTTGACTGGAGACGAAATGGGTTTGATGAAAAATGTATACCCAGTTAAAATAACAGTAAAGCAAGGAGTAGATTTTCCAAACATTCCCAGTATAAAATGAAAGCAGAAACTATTGAAGGTGTTATACCTGTAATTGAAAAATACATAAAACAAGGTGTTCTAAAAGAAATTGAGAGTAGCCCATGCAATTCGCCGATTATGGGAATTCAAAAGCCAAACGGAACTTTCAGGATTGTTCAAGACCTGAGAAAGGTTAATCAGATAGTTGTTCCTTGTTGCCCAGTTGCGCCAAACCCAGCGGTAATTCTTTATCAGATTCCGCATGATGCAGAATGGTATACAGTTATAGATCTTTGCAATGCATTCTTTATTGTTCCATTGCATCCAGAAAGCCAGCAAATGTTTGCATTCAGGTTCCAGGACCGTATTCTAGCATGGTGTCGTATCCCTCAGGGGTATACAAAAAGTCCATCTATTTTTAATCAGTTGCTAAAGAAATCCTTGGAGAATTTAGATTTACCTGGAAAATCAACATTAGTGCAGTATATTGATGATCTCCTTGTGGCTGCAAAAACACGAGATAACTGTGTAACAGATACCATTACTCTTTTAAATCATTTGGCAGATGAGGGACATAAAGTGTCTCCTGCAAAATTACAGTTTTGCAAACAAGAAGTGAAATACTTTGGTCATAGAATTGCAAAGGGAGTCAGGCAAGTGACAACTGAGAGAATTAAAATGATTCAGGGAATGCAACCTCCAAAAACACAGAGACAAGTCAGAATGTTCTTAGGAATGGTTGGTTATTGTCACCAATGGATTAGTGGATTTTCAGTAATTGCAAAACCACTGCAGAGATTGACAAAAGCAGACATAAAAGACCCAATTATCCTAACAGAAACTGAGTTAGAAGCTTTTGAGCAGTTAAAGAGAAGTTTGTGTGAAGCACCTGCTTTAGGTATGTCAGATTACGAAAAGGAGTTTGAGCTGTATTGCAGTGAAAGGGAAGGATGTGCATTATCAGTTCTGATTCAAAGACATGGAAAACTGAGAAAGCCAATAGCTTATTTTTCAGCAGTTCTTGATCCTGCTGTAAAAGCATTACCTGGCTGCTTAAAAGCAGTAGCTGCAAAAAGTGTAAGCCTTGAACAGAGTGAGGGAATAATAATGGGATACCCTGTAAAAGTATATGTACCTCATTCAGTTGAAATTCTTCTTACCAGAAGCAAAACTCAGCATTTGACAAGTAACAGGTTAACTAAATATGAAAAGGTTATTCTGGGATCAGATAACGTTTCGATAGCAAGATGTGTGAATTTAAATCCTTCCACATTATTGCCTGATGGAACTATAACAGAAATCAGAAATGAAAATGACATTGATCATGAATGCTTGGATGTTTTAGAATATTGTACAAAACCAAGGCAGGACATTAAAGATGTTCCGTTAACTGAATCAGATTTTGTTTATTTTGTTGATGGTTCATGCTTGAGAACAGATGAAGGTGTTTTGAGAGCAGTATATTCTGTCTGTACAGTTGCAGATGTAGTTGAAGCCTCTTGTCTCGAAGGAATTGGTTCAGCTCAAGTAGCAGAATTGATTGCTTTGATTCGTGCATGTGAAAGAGCAAAAGAACTAAAAGTTACCATAGTGACTGATAGTCAGTATGGATATGGCGTAGTCCATGACTATGGCCAGCTCTGGTCTCAAAGAGGTTATTTAACTTCTGCGGGAACTCCAATAAGAAACGCTGATTTGATAAAAAGGTTAATTGACGGAATTCAGCTTCCAGAGAAAATTGCTGTTGTGAAATGTACAGCGCACAGGAAGGGCGATGACTATATAACAAAGGGAAATGCTTATGCTGATGAAATCGCGAAGTTTTGCGCGAAAAATATTATGTCAATCAATCGGGAGAAAAACAATGAACATGTTTTGAACTCACTTATGCTAACATTTGTAATTGACACATGGCAAGGAGTAAAGGATTTCCAAGATGAGGCAGGTGATGAGGAAAAATACACATGGTTAAAAGCAGGTTGCAGACAGAGGGAGGAAGATGAAATTTGGGTTTACAAAGATGACAGACCAGTTATGCCAGATAGCATGATTGCTGACATGGCTAGAATGTATCATGGTCAAGGACATATTGGAAGAGACTCAATGATTAGGTTATTTAGGCCAACATGGTATAATCCAAAGTTCAGACTAATTGCAGAATCTTTTTGTCAGAGATGCCTGATCTGTCAGCAGATCAACCCAAACAGGAAAACAGTTGTGAGCATGGGAACCATAGGACGGGAGGGTGGTCCTTTTACCAGATTGCAAATGGATTTCATTGATATGCCACCCCACAACAGGTTGAGATACGCTCTAGTGATTATCTGTCTGTTTTCGAGATGGGTGGAAGCGTTCCCAACACGTCACAATGATTCGGTTACTGTGGCTAAATTGCTTTTAAGGGAAATCATACCAAGGTATGGTTTTCCAGTGACGGTCAAGACTGATCGTGGAACACATTTTGAAAACAGATTGTTAAAATTAGTTTGTGAAGCACTGAACATAAAGCAAAAGCTGCATTGTGCTTACAGGCCAGAAGCATCAGGTGTTGTTGAGCAAGTGAATGGCACAATCAAAAATAGAATAGCTAAAATGTGTCTAGCTACAGGAATTAAGTGGATTGACGCACTACCACTTGTTTTAATGTCTTTGAGAAGTACTCCTGATAAAAGCCAACATGAAATACTAATGGGCAGAGTAATGAGACAAGCTTTTATACCAGTTGGCAAGGTTATGAGCATTAATGATAGCGTCATTTTGGATTACTGCAAGAACCTGTCTGACGTCGTGACTTCTGTGTTCCATCAGGTGGGAACTGAAGTGTTAACAAGAGAAAAGGAACAAGCTCATGATCTGTTACCAGGAGACTGGGTGAGAACAAAAGTTCACCGAAGAAGAAACTGCTTAGTTCCCAGGTGGCAAAAGGCAAGACAGGTGATACTTGTCACAACTAATGCAGTAAAGTGCAGAGGTTTGAAGAGATGGATTCATGCAAGTCACACCATTCGTGCACCTCCACCTGAAAATCCTGACAAAGGTGACACCACAGCTGATTCAGATTCTGAAGAAGAACCTGAAAAAGATCCAGATTCTGAAGATCGACAGGAAGGTCGACATCTGGAAAATTCTATTGCGAATGAGGCGTTGAATGAAGATATTGAAGAAATTGTAATACAAGACTGAAGATGATGAAGATCTTCTAGAAAAAGAAGCAGAAAAAGAGTCTGATCAAGTGGTGATTCAAGATCAGGAGAGTATTGAAAAGCAGGTTGGAAGCTCTGAAGGCAGGAACGAAAATTCTGAAACTGGGAAGTTAGAAGTGATTGAAGAAGAAGTAGAAGACGAAATTCCGAATACCAGCTATAAAGATGATGTTCCTAACAGAGTGAAACTGCCGAGTAAAGAAAAACCTAGATTTAGAATTGAAATCTCAGATACTGAATCAGATGAAAGTGATGATGAATCTAAAGTGAAAGGTTCAAGGAAAAGAGCTTGGAGAGCAGCGTGTAATCAATCTGAACCAAAGAAGAAAATATCGAGAAAAGGAGATAATTGGCCTGATGAACATGAAAGTCTAAAGTTTAAATTAATAAACAGATTAAAGGAGCAGGTGAATGAAATCTCAAGTCAAAAATGAGATACAGCCAAGAAAATTCAAGCAGGAAAGAAAATCGAAGTGATTAGCAGTATAGCAAAGAGAGTAGTGAAGCCTAACCAGAAGTACAAGTCCCCTGAGTGGACTTATATCATCATCCTACAAGTGGTGAGGTGAATAGTAGTAGTCAGGAAGATATAGATGACACAAATGATAATGATTGATTTTGTTTTCATATAAAGTTGAAATTTGTACTTGGCATAAGGCTGAAGAAATTGTGTTAGGTGACACAAGGTCAAAGAAATTGTGTTAGCTGGAAAAACACATTGATGTAAGACGCAAGGTCGAAGAAAAGCTGTTAGAAAGTAGGGGGGTATTATAAATATTAGTAATTAAAAAAAAAGATTTTTTTGTAAGGCTCTAGTTTTGAAATAAAGATGCCTCCTGTTAACAATAACTCAAGATGTTCTATCTTAAGAAGATGTTGCAAAATGTTTTCTATATGTGTGATTTTAATAGTTTTGGTTTGGTTAATTTTAGCTGTCATTTTTCCTTTTGGCATTGATAAGGAAGAGTATAAGACTAATATGACTAGTAAAATAGTGGCTAAACAAGATAATCATAATGTAATAGGCAAGTCTAACAGAGTTATTGAGCACAAACCAGAGATCCACCAAGATAGGTCTGTTGGTGATTTTTCTAGTAATACTTTTTCAAGGCTTTTATCTGAATATGTTAAAGTAATGGATGTTAAAGATTGCTCTATTTGTGTAAAGTTACCTGCTTCTGTTTCTGAGGGGGTTACCTACAATATGCTTCCCCTTACTTATGGAATAACTTGTAGTGTTATAGCTAGTCTGTTTTATCAGACAGGTCGCTTGGAGTATTATTACTCAAATGATGACGACATTTTTGCTAACTTAAAAGTTGATAAGAGCTTGAATAAACATAAACATGCTAAACAGATGAGGGAATTTTTCATTGTAACTAATGAACTTACTTATGAGTATGCTTTTAGAAATAATTTAACTTGTAAATTGAGAGCTGAAGAAAAATCTTTCTTACACTTAGTTGAAGAGGGAAGAGCGATTTATAAGCGTAACGAAATGCTGAAACAAACAAAATCTAAGTTTTGGCAAATTGAGGATGAAAAGCTAAATGGTTGAACTGAAAACGTTGCTATTCACATAGATAAACCTGTTAGTGGCAAGCTTTGTATTTGAAGAGATAATACTTTATTTGATAATTATTTTGTAGGTGCTAGTCAATGTGAAGACACATATCAAATCTTAATTGGTTGGGTATTTAAAGGTGGTAAAGATCCAATTTTTCCTGGAATTTATTTTGTGTGTGGAAACAAAGCCTACTACAATCTCCCAGACCACTGGGATGGGACCTGTTATATTGGTTTAGTTTTCCCAAAGATTTTTCATGTAGATAGAAATGTAAAGGGTTCATTTGAAATTAGCAATCATCTGAGTAGATTCAAAAGGGAAAGTTTTTCAGAAATTTTGGGAGATTTTTTTGGTGCAGTAATACCTTTCGTGGGTATAACCCTGAATGCAGTTAAAATCAGAAAAATGTCTACAATTGTTGACAGATTGTCTACTGATACTGCTAGTGGATTCCAAATAGTCGATACTGAACTTATTGCCATGAGATCGATGGTTATGCAGAACCGTCTTGCTCTTGACATTCTCTTAGCTAAAGAGGGAGGAGTTTGTGGAATTTTGCATGTCCAGCATTGCTGTACATATATTCCAGATAAGAGTCAAAACATTGAGATGTATATTAAAAATATTACAGAATTACATTCAGAGATTGTACCTTTAGAAGATGAAGATTTTTCAAAACTGGTTTCAAGAGATTGGTAGTTCAATTTTAGGCAAAATACTGTGTCCTTTATTAGCTATAGTTTTTGTGATATTTCTGCTAAAAATTAGTTGCATGTTACACAAAAGAAAGAAGTATCTTAGGGAAAAGAAGAGGATTTACAAGCTCAGAAAAGAACAGGAGAAAGAAATAGAATTAGAAAAGTTTCGTAGGTCACAATATGAGAGTTACAAACAAACAGCAGAATCGAAAGTTTAGAAACACTAATACTGTGATTGTCCAAAACATGTTCAAGGGATTATAAAATTTTACCAAATTTTGGGTGCAGTTTGGTGATTTTGAAATCACCAGATGAGGGAGTTGATGGAGCGAGATTCAGAATGATATTTTGTTCTGACTCGCAAAGTTAAGCTTCCATAATAATATAACCGTATTAATTGATTTGTGATGAATTATTAACCAACCTAGTTTAAAAATGCATTTACACAACACGAGGGACTAACTCATGTGCTCTATGCTGCAGAAGCAAGTGCGTTGAAAATAATAAACTAATCTTGTCTATTGTCTTTGTCAGTATTAAATGCGGCTGTTTAATTAATGGCATGTGCTTATTTGTGTGCTTATGTTATGTCTTTACGTCTTTTATGTGGCATAGGTTTGTGCAGAATCCTGTGGCCTATAAGAAGAAGGTTGTTATGAAATGCAGCTTTGTGTGCTCAGCTAGGTAACATAAATTAATGTGTTAATAATTAGCAAAGGGGGTGGGTAACAGAATGGGTCTCAATTCTCTAATTAATTGATGTCTTGTGTTTGTTTAAATAATAGTTTTCGAGTGAGGCCTAAGGCCTGAAAAGAAATGGCAGTGGTCGTGAAACTTGTCCAGAGTGGAGCCTTGTATTTGCACAGCAGTGGAAACATTTACCACGTTGTTGGTTTTGACAGAAAAATGCAGACTATTAACTGTGCTGAACGTGCACTTGGTGAAGATGGCTCAGGGACAGGAAACCAAGCGACATTGCCAAGGTTAGGAAGTCGTGGACTGTATCTCGAAAGAAAATGTTTCTCTCTTGAGGAAGCCAAAAGACGTGCAAGCAAAAGGACAATAGGGCTTAAGAGAAGCCTGAACTTAGTTAGGAAACGGAGATGACTTAATGTTTTAATCGTGGACTGACATGGCGTAGCCAATGAGCCGCGTGGATTTCAGAGAAATTATACAATTTGTAGAAAGTTTAGCTAGACAGTAAGGTATAAAACTTGGCCCCTTTGACAGGAGGGCGCTTCTCGCTTTCTGATTCCTGATGGGCGTGTCGTGCTGTTGGACTTTTGGCGCGCGTAAGGATAATAGGCTTTAATGACTTTATCTTTTAGGTGGAGAGAGTTTCAGTCAGGGAAATAGACTTAGGGAATGGAAACTGTTATTTTGCTTTAACTCATACATGCTGATTTGCTGTGAAGATGTCAGTTCAATAATTAATTTACCTTAATTGATGCTGCTTACATTTTGCTAATAAAATAAAGATTTCCTAATAAAATGCTTTTTCCTGAATAATAAAGTTCATAAATAGATTTTTGAAACGACAAGCTGGTCTTGTTTATTCATGGTCTAGTTATCATCAGCTGATCCATTTGCCTAAGTGACTTAATTAATATGATAAATGCATAAAACCATGGTTAGAAATGATAAACTGCAGTTGCATAAAAAATTGTAAATAGTTTGTGAATAGGTTTTATTAATTAGGTCACATGATTCAGTCGCCCAAAAATTGTCTCGTTTGTTAATGGGCTTTGTGAGTGATTTATGATTAATGGTGAGTATTATGATTGATGGGTAGCGTTGGTGAGACAGTTTTTCTGTAGGGGCGCAGGATCAAGTCAGTTAATCCCTTAAGCTGGGGTGCATGTTGGCATCGTTGGAATTCCAAGATGGCTGCCAACATGCACATACTGCTACAGCACTCCGCTGTTAGCAGTCTAGTCTTTTAGGCTTCAGGACACCTGGTGAAGTGTTCTCCAACATTCTACTGCACACTTCACTGAAGAAACTAGGAGAAGAGCACCTGTTTTCCCTGCTGTGTTAGTCAGCTAGGGTAGTTTACGGAAACTACTGGGGTTAGCTTTGCGGTATTCTAATATCACCTTCAGATTCAGGCTAGTGTAATTAAGGACAATTCTAGTATAATTCTGAGAGAACATAAAAAGAGTAGCCATAGTTTCTTGAATAAAAGTCTTCTTGACGTTATTGTAAGGCAGCAGAAAATAACTGTATATAAAATAACCTTCAGTTAACAGTAAGCTGAAATGTGGAGTTAATACTTCAGTTCACTTTGTTTTCTGTTTTTCCGTCCAGTCACTCGCAGGCACATTAACTCAAGCGCTGCGTCTGCCCCAAGCAATTTAAATATTTCACCGAAGCATTTAAAGGCAAAAGAACTGAGGTAAACGCGGGCATAATTCCTACATTGCCTTGCCGCGCGCTTTAATGAGCAATATTTCTTGTGAAAAGCTCCAAAGGGAACAGATGAGGTTGTGACCTTTTTTCTCACGTGTCTTGTAGGAAGCTTTCAGGTTGATTTATTATGTTTATTATTAATGGCTTAGATGCGAGCAAGGTTTTCAACAAAACGAAAAGGAGGTGAAATATTTCAGTTTAAAAAGAAGAAGAGAGGTTACAGACATTAAGAGCTGAAACTTCTCTAAGGCATAACAGAATCTCCATAAATTCTTACTTTCATCTCATTATATCAGGAGACATAAGCTAATATCAAAGCTGAGCCAGAACCCCAGTATAATTCCTCACTCACTCCTCTTCACAGTAAGTTACAGAGAGCAAGGGAAGGCAGACATACCAATTGAATGAATAAAGACAGGCACACACTTACCTTATTTTCTCTTGTGTAAAGGGTTCAGGAAAAATCCAGTGCAGTGCGAGCCTAAAATAAAGAAGAGAGTAGAGTAAAGACTTCTCATACATTCATTGCTGATAAATATGAGAAGTAAGAAGTGAGGCAAGCATCCAAAGACATTCTGGTAAGATAAGAAATCTATATATATTTTAAAAGTGAAGAAAGAACAACAAGTTATAAGTTACAGTAAGTTCTAATAATAATGTAGCTGTTGGCAGACCTGTAAGAAGAAGAAGCAGAAATTAACGAAGCAGAACAGGCAGATTTGGAGCAATCTCTTCTCTGTCCCATCCCCTTTCCCCCCTGAGAACTTACCTGTGACGGAACATTGAGACCTAACAGGAAGTGTTCTGAGAAGGGTATTGGGATCTAGCGTCATCCTGCTCCTGTGCAGTTTAAGTAGTTACAAGTCATTAGCCCTTACAGAGCTCTGCAATTAAGCCGTCACGCCACATTACTGCTGATTCCTTGCTAATCCATGCCATAGAATCAGAATGTCTAATTCACCACTCTGTGCCGTTTTTATGCAATTGTGCTAGGCCGTCACGCCACCTTACTGCCGATACTATGCGACAATCGCTGCTAATCTAAGCTATAGTATTTGAATCACCATTCTGTGCCGCAATATGCACTTGTACGCTGCTCACGATTTCCCGCATTTTGTAATAGGGTCACGGACGCTTCATACAGCTATCCGTATCAGCGGTTCACATTAAGTGCTGTGCTACGCCGGCAGGCGACGTTACTGCTGACATAACGCTTCAATCCGTGCGAATCCATGCCATAGTACCACGCAATCCATACCATAGTACAATGCTTCTTAACAATTCTATTCCTTGCCACAGTACTACGCAGTTCCAACTCGAATCGCGCTTTCAGATCCCAGCGCTACATGTAATTGGTCTGCACGCATCACAGTTGGCCCACCAATATATTTGGTACCTTTTGCCACCATTGTAGGAATCGCAGGGTATGTGATACGAAATCCTAAACGTAACACCCTGCTTTCCCATTGAGAAACCGGCGCCTGGTTCCTCCTTGATTCTACCGGCAGTGGGCCTTCGCTTTTGTGGCCACCGCAGCTAGGACTCTGTCCGGCTTACCTAGGGTGAGTTGTCCACCCTGTCTGATAACCCATATCTCTCTAGCTATTAAGCAACCAAACAAGTAAATATGCACCTGTTTTCATTTTTTAGGCTGTCACTGCGCCCCCCCGCCCTGTTCTGTGAAGACCCAACGTGACTACCGAACAGACGAAGGCTCTGCACATCGCAAAGAGCATTATCAGTGAACAGAGCCATTTGTCTTACAAAATTATCTGGCCTATCCCTCACATGTATATAAAACCTTGACCACCTTGTATATATTGTACACTCCTTGAGCACTGGGCACTTATGTCACATGATCACCTCCATATGTAAATATTTCATTTTATGTTGACAGCCTCTATCTACTACATTGGGGAATATTTATGAATGATTAAATTCTGATAAACAAAAACAGTAACAGTATCTTGAGTCATGTTTCATTTATTTATAAATAAATTGTTTCTTTGTCCAGGCGGTTGAGATACGGTTGCTATAAATTGAAGTTAGGTCATACAGTGCGCTGGAAAGTAACCTCCTTCTACCCGACAAAACCTTCTTTTGCTTACTTATGTATACTCAGGTTCTGAGGGACACAGGGTCACCCCATTTTTGTTAAACTACATCCACCAACTTGACAACTATACCATCAAGGCTTCTCATTGCAGAAATGACGAAGTGTGTGTGCAGTGAAGATACATTTTAAAAAGGT
Organism: Lissotriton helveticus; assembly: GCF_964261635.1. Lineage (NCBI taxonomy): Eukaryota > Metazoa > Chordata > Amphibia > Caudata > Salamandridae > Lissotriton > Lissotriton helveticus. The sequence continues at coordinate 529,484,596 of NC_136072.1, forward strand.
AATCCTGGGGCAGAGTCTCCAGGTTGAAGTGTGTACATGACCATAGTCATGAATTCACAGGCAGAGTTTCCAGGCCAAGGTGGGATGGGAAGGGCATACCTTGGAGGAGAGTTAAGACTGTAACACCCGCAAATGCATGATTGACTTGGTACATTGGTCTGGGGGCACTGAGTCGGGTCTGTGATGTCGGTCTCAGGTTTTCTCATGGTTCTCATTTCACTAAAAGGTTTTAACTTGTTCATTTTTGTAGCAGAAGTTTTGATAGTATACAGTGACTGGTTTACCCAAAAAAAGGATAAATCAGCACCCATAGAAGAATGGTTGTAAATTTACTACATTTTGGAATTCACAAAAATGATCATTTTAGCCGTGGTAAGCTGTGCCAGGCATACTCATGGCAATCAAATACCCAAAAAGATGAAGAAGTGAATGCTTACAAATAGTCTAATGATTGACCATCTCTCGTAATATTCAAACCCATTGTTTTTCACCCATTGTGCCACTCTAAACATAGGTCTACCTAATTCATATCAGTTCTGACCCTCTAGCTCATGGAAACAGTTCCTCCCAAGCCTTGGTTTTCCCACCCCTCCACCCTGGAGCCCACTGCTGTTTTATTTAGGAAATTAGAAATTCACCCCCCCCAAATCTCAGGGATTAAGCTACACCCCTGATTGGCCTTCAAAAATGATTAAATGCGCATGAAAAATTGACAATTAGAAATGTTTTGTAAAACAAAAAAGCTGATTATATTTCATCAAACACTCTTGTAAAGAGATAGCTGCCTTGGGTGGCCTTGATCAGTGACATTGCTTTGTTACGTTCCGGGAAACATTATGTTGCTGTGATTTATTTGTTAACTTGTGGCATGCCTAGGGAACACACATCAATATTATTGAATGGGATAGTGGATCCTGTTACTCCGATAAATGGGTTAGGATGGTTTCCCTTTTTTTAGGTGGAGCCTGAGTAGCGCATGTGCTGCTAGCCATGCTGTATTGGAGTATGTACTTGAAGCCCCGCCCATTCAACATCCATATTTGTCATTGGCTTGTGTCATTGTCCTTTGTAAATGCTGGCTTATGATTCGTTTTTAGGCTTGTTAGTCCCTCCTTAGTACTGTCTTGTCTTCATTTGTTACCTCCCATGAGGACGGGACCTTTTACTTCGATTGTTACACCGTAAATTGACTTTAGTTTGTAAGCACTATTTTCTTAAAGGAGTTTCTCTTACTGCATTTTCCAAATGCTTTCCTGCTGATCGCCAGCAGTTATTAGGCATCTAGAAATTAAGTGATTTGCTAAGAATCACAGGATATTTGAGCCTCCCGCTCAATTTTACACATTGCCTTGTAAACAAACATCTGCCTCCTTTTCTGAGCGCCCTGTAACGTAATCTGAGGTGGTTGTTCAGACTGAAACAAGAAGAATGTATGTCAGGGCAACCATTGAAACAAAAAGCAAGCGTATTAGGCAGAGTATATAAGTAGTTTTTGCTAAAAAAAAACATGTATTGAGTCGTCTATAATTTACGAGTGTATTCCATTTTCGTTTGCTACAAATAGTCACTTAATAAATGTTGTTTTTAAAAAATAATACAGATTATACATTTAAGGGCCATGAACACTATTTACAGAAAAAAGGAGAAAATCGCTCATGCTTTTAAAAATGACAAACATATAATCAGCGTCTCTAAAAATAATAATTGATTTTTATTTAAATGATATTTGCGTGCATTTTTGCGTGTTTTAAAACTTTCCACCCTCAAAAAATGTCTGAAAAGCCCTACACATATAGCGTAATACAAAGCAAGCAACAACTTGGAAGCTTGGAAAGTAGCGTCCTGTTTCATTGTGAAGCTTATCATCCATTGATTTCGGGCACATCACTCAGCGTCTCAGTGAAAACATCATTCACAGACGCTGGTCACACCACAGATTAAAATCTTTAGGGCTAAGCTAATTCTCTCTTTAGTCGAGAATAGCTCTCTCCTTGCTCTACACGTTTACATAAAATGTAACACTTTCTCACCAGTCCAGTCTTCGTGTCTATGGTTTGGTGTTGGATGGTTGGGGGGGGCTAAAATGTTGCTGCAGCTAGATTAAAATGCCAGATCATTTTAAAGGAAAGATTTAGCCTTCCTTCCATGTAAAGTAAATGAAATGCGCTCATACCCACTTTAGTTGCAAAGCAAGTAGTTTGCAGCAACAAGTTTAACGGCCTTAAAGGGTTTCTTTATCTCAGAAAAAGAGTGTGGCGATACCAGTGGTGTAGCAAGGGGGGGCGTCCGCCCCTGGCGGCATGAGTTCTGGGGTTCGTTTCCTCCCCCAACTCTTACCTGCCGTTTCGGGGCGACAGTCTCTCCCCCATGCTCTTTGGTGCGGCCATCGAGGGGGTGGCAAGAAACTGCCAACACTCCCCCCCTGCTCCTGAATGCGGCCGCCGCGGGGTGTCAAACGCAGGGACCACCCCCGGGTGGTCTAAGGGCTAGCTATGCCACTGGGCGGTACATTGGTTTCACTAGCCACAACTAATTTGCAACCACTCTATCTACACCTAGGTTACAAACTGAAGAGCTGTTAGTTCCTTTTAAAGATCTATTTGTGCTTCTTTTGTTAGTCTGTATGTGATGGTATCTGTAAGTAGGTTGCCCCATGTATGCATGGATGTCTGTATGTGTTCTGATCTATATTTGTATATTTTCCTGTAATCTATACCAATATATGCATGAATGTAATACAGCTCTCTGTGCATGGACTATTCATAAACCATATCAAAAGCGGATGCTTCAAATTACAACACGCAAGTAAATGTACACTCTTGCGATTACTGTGCTCATTAATGGTATGTTGGTGTACAGTATACTGCATGGCTACACACTTATAGGGTCAAAAAGGCGAGACCTATTGGCTATGCAATGCTTGTTATTGATTGGTTTGACAGCTCAGCTGTCTAATTGTCCTACTGTGTCCAAAACTTCTAAAATATAACGTAAGTGGGCTTTTGTTCCTGCTAGGCAAATGTTTATTTTTCCCCTTCTGCTACTAGCTGGTTGTTGTCATTTCGCCTTCTATGAAGGGCTCAGACTATTATGGGCCCCCAGGGGCACTTGGCAAAGCCAATGTCCCCCTGGGGTATTTTGCGCGAGGGACGACCTCATGCGACCTGATTGGGTGGTGGGAGGGATTAGGTCCAAGGAAGGGAAGGGAGGGAGGGCTGACGTCACTCTGAGCGAGTGAGAGGAACGGTGGTGTCGCTTTTGAGGCGCCTCTGTTTACTTTCTTGTCAGAGCTGTCATTTGTGCTTTGAAAGGGTATTTTGACGTGATTTTTCAGTCAAAAAACGGAAGGATGTTGGTGGAAGATATCACCTTGGAGGCTGTTCGCGCTTTGGTGGCGGTAGGACGGAGCGACTTGCTGCGGCCGGGCGCTGTGGTGGATTCTGCAGTGTCTGTGAAGCGGCCGCGCCGCTTGGCAGCTGAGGGTGTGTCGCGAGCGGTGGCGGCTTGCCAGCCGGTGCACCATGCTCCTCATGAGGAGGATGACGGAAGGAGGATGCCGGCGACAAGAGCCCGGAGAGCGCGCTCGACGAGCAGAGGAAGTCGGGGTAAGAAGCTGCCGCCCCCGCGCTCGTCATCGGCCCCCAGTGAGTTTCGGGGGGGTCGTACTGTCAGTGGGGCACCTCCAAAACGTAGGGCTGGTAGGCGAGGAGGCAGCACTGGCGGCGGATTTGACATGCGAGTGTCCCATGTACAACTGCTTGACGGCGGGGCTGCCAGCGTTTCTGAAGTACTGCGCGCTGCTACACCGCAGGAGCTTGTTGAGGCTGTGTCACGACCCAGCATGGAGGCGGCTACGAGTGTACTTAGGAATGCAGCAGGTCAGCAGGCAATGGTCAGGAGAGTTGACATAGCGCCAGAAGTGGAGGCTGACAGGCGGAGCCCGATGTTAGTGGACTATTCCAGCGATAGTCAGTCTGAGGAAGGGGATTTATCAGATGTGGATGAAGTTGACGATGTTGGGGGAGGCGAGCCTGATATAGATGGACAAACCCAGCAGGTTTCTGTCATGGACTACCAGAACATTCTGGTTCCCCGGGCTAGAGGCCCCCCGAGACAATTGATTGAGGAGGATTTCAGTGCTGATTTAACATGTGCTTTTTTGGTTCCACAGGTTGATCATCGGTTGGGAGCTTTGAGAGGGATGCCTCGAGCCAGGCAGTTCAGGGGTGGGAGGTGGGGTGACATGGGTGGCAGGGGAGTGGGTGGGCAGGGGCAAGAAGCCACTACAGTGTTCCCAAATGAAAGGCCTCTGAGGGGGTTTCCTGAGGTAATTCATAACACAGGGTCTGAGGTTCCGCAAGGCCAATGGGTGTGGGTGGATAACACAGTTTTGCCGGTGTCGGAGAGGGTGAGTACCTCTTCTGTTCAGTTGGTAGGTAAGTATGGTGCGGGTCCTCGCTCGAGCGGCGAGTACCTTCCTGTGGCTGCTGGTCTGGTACCAGATGAGCAGTTCTGCTATGCTCAAGCGGCGCCGCGGAGCGCGGTGCTTAGGGGGGGAGCGAGGTTGAGAGACAGATCTGGTGCGGATTTGCTACCAGAGACTGGGCGCTTTTCACGGAGGCCTGAGTCAGATTTTCAAAGTAGTTTTATCGAATTGGCGTCTGGCAGTAGGCCAGGTACGAGTTTTCCAATGATGGAACATGAACAGAACGTTGAAGGTAATGATGATGATTATAATAAAGAGAATGAATATGAGACAAGAGGCGGTCTGTCTCGAGGTGGTAGAGCTGGGGCGGGGAGGTGTGGGAGGAGATTAACTTCTGCCAGTGTGTTACAGAGTTCTGGAGCGGTTCTCTCACCGGCACACGGGAATCAGAGCGGACATCATCGGCGTGATGGTCTGGAAGACTTTCGGCAACGGGCTGCGCAGTTACCAGCAGGTAAGACAGACTGGTGGGCTGCTTGGACACGGCCGTTAGCTGGGGGTTCAGGTGGGGCGCCTGCAGAAGGTGGTCAAGGGAGGGGGGAGGAGGGGGATGGGTTGGGATCAAAACAAGGTGAAAGTGTGAAGGTGGGGCATGGAGGGAGGACGGGGAATGCCAGCCCAGGTTCATCGGTTTCTAGTTCAGAACAGAGTGAGATGCCTAAAATGAGTGGTTCGAAACTGCCTTACATGGGGGTATCCATGCCATTGAGCATACATTTGTCAAACAGAACTAGGCAGCGTATTTGGGACCATGAGTACGTGGATGTGTTCAGGCTCCTTCATAGGGAACTGCAAGCAAAGGAAGGTTCTAAAGAGGAGGAAGCGGAATTGTCCCGCCGTCCCAAAGTGCCGAAAACAATAGAAAACTGGACAGCGGCCTTTCTTACATACACCAGCGTATATTGTGAACGCTACCCGGAAAGGGCAGTTTCGCTGTTCAAGTATGTAGATGTTATTAGACGGGCTCATTTGCAAGAAGGGGGTTATGCGTGGCTGAACTACGATGAAGAGTTTCGGGCGCGAATGAGTTTATTTCACGATAAGCCATGGGGGGAGGTTGATCAAGAGCTGTGGTTACAGTGGCTGTCGGGTCATTCTTCTGCCAACACGATCCATACGGCAAGTGGGTTGCCGATTCCTTACCGGCCCTTTTCTCAGCGTCCCGCCACACAGGGGGTGGGTGGCGTCGGACGGGGACAGTTGCCCACAACTGGAGCATGTTGGAGCTTCAACAGAGGTTCCTGTGTGCGCCAGTATTGTAAATTTAAACATGAGTGCTCTCAATGCGGGGGCAGACACGCTGTCTTTCAATGCTTCCCCAACCAACACCAGGGAGATCATTTTAGAGGTCAGAGGGGGTGGAGAGGATTTGTGCCACCTCTTATGCCGAAAGGCGCCTACTCCAATTAAGTTACAGGCCATGTTGAGCGAATTGGATAGGTATCCTGATGTGGAAGGAGCGGCCAAGTTGTTTTGGGGGTTTAGTCAAGGATTTAGGATCGGATACCAAGGCCCCAGAGTTTCACGATGGGCTGATAACTTAAAGTCAGCAAAGGAGATGGCGTCAGTGGTAAGGGTGAAGTTGCAGAAGGAAGTGGATTTAGGCAGAGTAGTTGGCCCTTTCGAGTGTTGCCCCTTGCCAAACCTCATTGTATCGCCCCTTGGTGTTATCCCAAAGAAGGCAAAAGGGGAGTTTCGACTGATACATCACCTGTCTTGGCCGGAAGGGCTTTCAGTCAACGACTTCATTTCTACTTCTGATTCGGCAGTGACCTACGCGTCAGTGGATGACGCTTTGGAATTGGTACGCAAGGCGGGGGTGGGAGCTGACCTTGCTAAATGTGACATACAGGCTGCTTTTCGACTGTTGCCTATACACCCGGCGGATTTTGGTTTGCTGGGCATTTATTTTGAAGGAGAATATTATGTGGACCGGGTGTTGCCCATGGGCTGTGCTATCTCATGCTCACTGTTCGAAACTTTTAGTACGTTCATGGAGTGGTGTGTAGTCCAGCGCTCAAATCAAGCAGTGGTATGCCATTACCTAGATGATTTTTTGTTTGTGGGCAAAGCAGGGACGGAGCAATGTGCTCAAGGCTTGGCCTGCTTTCAGGACTTGGCTGAGGAGTTTGGTGTGCCCTTGGCGGAGGACAAAACGGAAGGTCCAACGAACGGTTTGACATTCCTAGGAATAGAAATTGACACAAAGGAGATGGTGGCCCATTTGCCCAAGACGAAAGTGCAGGAGATCAAGTCTTTTTTGCAGGAAATTTTGGGTGCTAAGCGAGTGCAGCTGAGGCAAGTCCAGAAGCTTTTGGGCTATTTGAATTTTGCTTGTCGAGTGGTCAGGGCAGGCAGGACGTTTTGCAGGCGGCTGGGATTTGCTATGGCTGGGGCGTGCTTGCCGCATCATCACATACGTCTGACAGTGAAAATTAAGGAGGATTTGAGAATTTGGTTACGATTTTTGGATGAGTTCAATGGAGTGTCCATCAATTTCGTGTCTGACGATATGGTTTGGCCAGTGCAGATCTTCTCAGATGCGGCCGGGGCTTTAGGTTTCGGCTTGTTCTGGGATGGACGGTGGTGCGCGGAGCAGTGGCCGGCACAGTGGTTACATCAAGGTCGCAGCATTGCGTTTTTAGAATTTTTTCCCTTGTTGGTGGCGCTGCAGATTTGGGGTGAAGAGTTCAGAGATCGCTGTGTGTTGTTTCATATCGACAACATGGCGGTGGTTTGTTTGGTGAACGGGCAACGAGCAAAGGATCAAAAAGTGTTGCAATTGTTACGGGCTTACATGTTGCGGGTTCTGCAGCTGAATATTGTGTTTAAAGCGCAACACATCCCTGGTGTTAACAATTCAATTGCCGACGCTTTGTCTCGTTGTCAGTGGCAGAGGTTTCGGGATTTGGCACCGGGAGCGGACCATTGCAAGACACCGATTCCGCCGAACATATGGGACCTGGGGAACTGAGAATGGCGGAGTTTGTCGAACAATCATTAGCGGAATCCACACGACGCAGCTATCAGCTGGCATGGTCTGGTTTTTTGGTTTATTCGGCTCAACACGGCAGGGAGGGTACAGCGGTGAAGGATGAAAAGTTTATGTTGGGATTTGTGCTGAGTTTAATAGACAAAGGTTTGTCGCCATCCACCATTCTGGGCAAGTTAGCAGGCATTTCCTTTTATAGCCAACTGGAGTTGGGGTGTGAGGTTCAAAAGGGTTTTCGCTTACAGAAAATGCTGAAGGGTTTTGGGAGGTCCTTTAGTCAAGCAACGAGGTTGAGGGACCCTATTACGTTTGAATTGTTACATAAATTGTTGGGTGTGTTGCCATCCTGCTGTTATGATGTATGGGAGGGGTATAGGTTCAAGTTAAGCATGATATGGTTGTTTTTTGGTGCATTTCGGATTTCAGAATTATTAGGATTACGTAATCAGGGTGGGATCCGGTCATCTGATATTGTTCTGCTGGGTAATGATGTATTACAGATCACGTTGAGACGGTCGAAGACAGATCAGGCAGGGAATGGGATGCTGGTGCGACTGGGTAGGAGCGGGGTGGAGGGATGCTGCCCGGTGGGGGAATGGGAGGCATTTGTGGGTTCAAGTGTATTTAGAGAGGGTGACATATTCTGCCATGAAAACAAAACGCTTTTAACTTGTTCCCAATTCTTAGCGGTGTTGCGGAAAGCATTAACATTGGTGGGGGAAAATCCACATTGTTTTGGGACGCATTCATTCAGAATAGGTGCGGCTACTGAAGCTGCGAGGTTGGGTTGGGGGGCAGAGGAGTTACAGCGTATTGGACGATGGAAATCCAATTGTTGTTTTAAATATGTTAGGTTTAAAAAAAAAAAAAAAAAAAGAATCAATGTTATAATCTTATAAGGCCAGTTAGTTAATGTTGCTTTTTCTATCACAGGTCGAGTGGCGGACTTTCCTCGGAAAAAGAGGACATGGATTGTCGGCCATTCCATAGTGAAGTGGGCGGCGAACTTTGCTGAACAACAGCTATGTGGTAGAGGTTTGAGATTGTATGGTAATGACCATGAGGTGATTTGGAGGGGTTTAGGGGGGATGAAATGGGGGGAGTTGTTTTCGGTCTTGAACAAAATGGCGGAAGTGTGGGGCATTCCAGATTTGTTGATCCTGCACTTAGGGGAAAATGACTTGGTGGAGTGTTCGGGGCTTGCTTTAATCAAGCAGATGAAACTGGATTTGGCTGTAATCAAGGACAGATGGGAGGGGACCAGGGTAGTGTGGACGGAATTTCTTTACAGGAGTCAGTGGAAGGGAGCCAGAGTTCATGCAGCCGTTGAGAGGGCCCGCAAAAAAGTTAATAAAGCATTGAAGTCATACTGCGTGGCAATGGGCATTACGGTCATTGCCCACGAGCATTTTAACGGTGACATGTTGCACTTGTTAAGGAACGATGGGGTTCATCTATCACAAATGGGTCAGTCCTATTACCTAATGGAACTCAGAGATACTTTGGCCAACCTTTGGTGTGTCGACTTGTGGTGCTCCAAACCAAAGAAGTGAAAAGAAAATGAACGGTTTTTCCTTCACAGTTATTATGCATTGACTTGAGCAGTCCATTTCTACATTTAGGGGAGGGCTTTTTCTTGGGTGGGGCAGGAAAACTCAAGGGTTTTCCTGGGTGGCGTGTGTGATGGGGATTGGATAATCTAGAGTGGATTCATCCTTTCTCTAAGGGGGAGGGCTTGGGAGGGTAGGTGGGGAAGAGATGGAAAGAAGAAGGAAAACACAAGGATGGTATTCAAACAAGTTATGGTTATTGGAAAAGAAAGAATTGGGAAAAAGGTAATCGTTATATGTAAAAGGTTTGGAGAAGAAATAAAGATAAAGTTTTGTTGGAAAAGTTATGTTGCGGGTCTGTCTCTGGCTGTCCTGGTAATAAAGGTGACCTTTTATACTATATTCAGAGTTGTGTGAGAGTCCTTATTTGCGCGATGGGCCCCCAGGGGCACTTGGCAAAGCCAATGTCCCCCTGGGGTATTTCGCGCGAGGGACGACCTCATGCGACCTGATTGGGTGGTGGGAGGGATTAGGTCCAAGGAAGGGAAGGGAGGGAGGGCTGACGTCACTCTGAGCGAGTGAGAGGAACGGTGGTGTCGCTTTTGACCCACCCACCCACCCTGGTTGCGAAATCAAGGGTGAGGTGTTTTTTGTCGACTGTCGAGTCTTTATGTTGTTCAAAAAAAAAAAAAAAAAAAAAAAAAAGGATATGCGAGCATGTATACCTCTTGATACATGTCGGAATGTTAAGATGTCACCTCAGGACTACTAAGGCAGACTCTTTTTTGTTGTCTTTGTTGGCGTGTGTGATGGGGATTGGATAATCTAGAGCGGATTCATCCTTTCTCTAAGGGGGAGGGCTTGGGAGGGTAGGTGGGGAAGAGATGGAAAGAAGAAGGAAAACACAAGGATGGTATTCAAACAAGTTATGGTTATTGGAAAAGAAAGAATTGGGAAAAAGGTAATCGTTATATGTAAAAGGTTTGGAGAAGAAATAAAGATAAAGTTTTGTTGGAAAAGTTATGTTGCGGGTCTGTCTCTGGCTGTCCTGGTAATAAAGGTGACCTTTTATACTATATTCAGAGTTGTGTGAGAGTCCTTATTTGCGCGATACCCCGCGGAAGTCCTCTGAAAAGAGACACCGTAAATTGTTTCTCATATGCAGAGTGCACAAAAAGCAATTCATCTCTTTGTAGGCTTTTTTCACTGTTGCAGGCTGTTTTTTAGAATGTTTTATATAGAACGCAAAATGCAAGTCAGAACTACTGGTTTAGCAAATGCATGTCTTCAAAGATAGCAATTATAGGGTTAAAAATAATTTTGTGATCATCTAATAGCGACACAATCCAAGGGATTTCCAGATGTACATTTAAAAGAAGTCAGGTTGAAAGTGAAAGTGCAGGTCTCTTCCTGGAATTTTCAGAAAGGCAGGGAGTTCCCGCTGGCTTCTGAGTTGTTTTCTACATGCAAACGTTTGCACAAAACTGACAGCTTGAAAACAGGTTTTATGAAGAGAAGCGTCCATGATCGAAAGCTCTTCGCAGTCTGTTCAACTCTTAACCTTTGGTTCCATAGCCAGATCAATGCCCGGTCACATGTCATGGATCAGGTTGAGTTGAAATTTATGAAGGGAAGGGGCGATGTTGCAGGTGCAGTGCGTTTTGAATCTGATTTCACAAACTGTAAATCACAGTCAGAAAGGTGTTGTTTTCAATTTATTTGTTTATTGTGAAAGTGGGAGGTCCACACCTCTGCTCAGTTGTAAGTTGCTTTTGTGTGGCGTGTACATGGTTTCAGCATGCATTTAACATTCCATTGCCAAATTTGTACTGACTAGTAAAACGAAACATCAGCCCTGCCAAGTTCCACACATCAGGCATTAGACTAACACATTTAAGTGAGGTTGTCCACATCACAACACTGCAATGTGAAGTCACGCATATAGCACATCCTCAGCTGTGCCTGTCAACTGTTTTGGAGAGCGCTGGCGGCTCATTAATAACATAAGTTTGCTGGAATTGAGTGGCAGGTAGCTCACGGTGCGCGCTGATTGGCAGACTTTGGGGCTGAGCTCATTATGCTTGCTACTATGTAACAAAACACTCTGGAGTCGATCCGTCCCGGTGCCACCTATGGCACGCACAGCGGCAGTTGAATTCAGATATCAGTGGCTGCTGACTACATTGAGCTTGCCGCGTAAATCAATCCAATGGCTGACTGTCACCGTAGCGGAGCCCACCGCGGAGGGCTGGAAAACACAGACTCCCTGCGGTGGCCGGAGGGGTTCGTTTGCGGCTGAGCTTCCCAGAACATCATGGCACCAGTGGCGGCCGGTAAGTTTTGGAGGGAGGAGGTTGGACGGGACACACTCACGCACACATACACATAACACATAAAGCAATGTATTCACACACACACGCACACACACAAACACATTCTTTCACAACACTCTTCACCAAACAGTCATACATACACACACGCATGCACGCACACAAACACATCCATTCACAACACTCTTCGGCAAACATTCATACATACATGTACACATGCACCAAACAGTTTAAAACTAAAACCAACACTAACCTTGCAGCCAGTGTTGCCAGATTTTGAGACCTGTCCCAAGCCTAAATACCCTGAAGTATAAGCCCAAATTCAGCCCAACGCAGACCAGTTTCAGCCCAAAAACCAGCCCAAAGTCGGAACTCTCAAATGTTGCAAGAGTAGCCTTCAGAAAACATTTTAAGGACGAATCTAAATTCTATTCAATATACGATAGTGGGGGAGGTTAACTGGGAACCTGTGTTAATAACTACTCATTTTCAGAACCAGTCACCACTTTGACTTTTCATCTTGTAGTTCTGTCACCACAGAACCAAACCTGAACCTGGGAGTCATGAATTACCTCTAGCTAGATACACATACATGAATACATCCACGCATGAAACATAAAAAACTCACAAAACTTACCTTAACTTCAGCTCTCCAAAAGGGAACCCTCAGAGGTCCCACAAGGGTTGGGACTGCTGCCGTCCGTCATTGGCTGATTGGAAGGCAGTAGTCCCAACCTTATCACAGAGTGGGATGGGGTCAGTGAGACTTCTGACCTCACCCCACTCTGTGACTAGGTGCCACTGTGACACTCTGCCCTTTGTACTTCAGGGCTTAAAACTGAAGCGCCCAGGTCCGAGTCAATCAGTGGCACTCCCCTTCATCACAAGGGCGAGGGCCTCGAGCCACTTTTGCCAGACTGAGGTCACGCACACAGGGCTGTGAATATTCTCAGCCTGGCAAAGCTTAGGCAGCCAGGAGCCTGCACATTTAGCGCATATCCAGCTCCTGCCTGTCTGACCTGAACAAGGGGAGGGTCTGTAAGGCTGGCCTTTGTTCCGCCCCAACACCCATTGATTTTGACGCTGCCCAACATTTACAAGGGTGACGTAAATAGGAGGCAGTGCCAAAATTAGGACCAGGGAAAACGTGGACATTACATGGCGGAACAAGGAGAAATGATTAATTTCTCCTTGTTTCTTGCTGTTTCAATGTGTGCTGCACTGTGCAGCACACATAAAAACAGCAAATTGCCATGAATGATTGTTCATGTGCAGGAAGGTGTCCCTTCCATAAACAATCATTTAAAAACAGATGATTTGCAAATTCTATATGTGCTGCACAATGGAGAACACATAGAAGTTACATTTCGCCATTCTGGATTGTTTTATATGCAGGAAGAGAAAACTTCCTGCACATAAACAATCATTCCCTCCATGCTAGCACCCTTGTACTATGGTGCAACGGTGCCTGCATTGGCGCTAGGCAGCTGAGTTTAACGCCAGTGCTAGGGAAAACGTAGGGATGTGCCATACCATTGTAAATATGGTGCATCCCTGCATTTTCAGATAGGCGGAGCATGGCATTAGCAATGTTTGCTTAATGACACGCTTCGCCATTCCCTTGTTAATATGCCCCTTGGTTTGGTGTGCGTGCAAATCCTGCATTGCTGATCCCTGGTGAGTTGCATTCCTCCTGCTGAAACAAGGCCAATGGAGGTATCAATGGGTGAAGCAGACTGGCCTCAAGGGTCATATGACCTTAGTGACTGAGTCTCTGGTGATCTACAATGTGCTGCTTTTTAGGCCTGCCTGCAAGAAGACTGGAGGTGAACTTCAGTATCGATTGTGGTGGACAGGGTTTGAAGGTGCTAAGACACCAGGGCTTCTAAGTTCTAGCTGGGGCTTCTGAGGTCTGCCATGGGAATGTGCTCCCTCAAGAAAGTGGTCTGGTGGACTGTTCATGAAGGCTGAACCTGGTTCCCCAGTGCCAACTTCGGCAGCTCTGGCGTAGTGCCACAACCTTTTTCCCCCAATGAACACCATACTGTCCCACTGAGAGACTGAGAGACACACGCACTGCCTTCAGCTACAACCCAATGGTGCCCTGCGATATATACCTGGATGCGACTCAATTCAAATTATGCACAAGAGTAATATGCAGCCTGAAAAAAATTTAACTTCCTGGAAAAAGCAAACCCTCATATGGATGCAAGGTTAAGTAAAGCATGTGAAATGTAAGTAGAACATGGTGACCTTAAGCATGTGAAATGTAAGTAGAACATGGTTACCTTAACACTATTGCACTCATTATTCAGAAATCAGGAGTGTTTTTGCCTGAAACTTTAAGCACCACTACAGATCCCTGGAGGAACCAGTTTCACTGTCCATTGCTTATATCCGTATGAACCGTGAGCTGTATGGTTTAAAAAGACTACATTCCTGAACACAGAGCCATGGTATGCATTTTATAAACTAAAATAAGAAATAAAGCGGATAAGGATCACATTAATCGGTTTCCACTCCACCCATCAACCAGGTATTGCAGTACCTCCAGGAATGGTAAACTTCACCAACCAGGGGAAACTATGCTGTTCAAAGAAAGAGGAGAAAACAAAAGTAGTGCTTTGCTGGAAAACTCTGTAAAGTGGCACTACTGTGTTTGGGTGTAAATAAAACAAATCTGGCCACTTTGTGAATGGTCTATAATGTTTTAGTTATTTATTTTTCGTATTTTGAACCCAGAGAGTGCACATAAGATGATCTGAAGGACAGAGTTCGAAACATATGGGTAAAGATGGGTGGATGTAAGGCACTGGAATACATTTATAGTCTTTTTTCTTAGCTACTTCATCTGTTCCACATAAGCTAGTAAGAGGTTTGAGGTAGAAGAGCTTACTTAGTTTAGTATGCATAAAGTCCGGGATTAGAATTGAGGCGTTCTGATGTTTATTTCTACCAGTCGATGACTCTCGTTTTGAATCTCCTCCACAGGTACCTGGCACCATTTTCTTTCTACACCCTTAAATGGATATCCAAAGTGCTCTGCGCTGAATTTTCTCAAGCAGATGTTGCATTTTGTCTGCCTGCAATGCAAAGTTGTGCAAGAAATGTGGCCTCACACAAACTAAGGCCATCAAGGAGCAAGAGGCCCGAGGCTGCACTTTGTGTCAGAAACACTTCCACAAAATTGTTTCTTTCTTTTTTGGATCCATTTCACAAGGGGACGAATGAAGGAAAGTAGAAGAAACAGATGTTGAGAGACGTTTATTGAAGCACGGTTTCAGCAAGAGAGAGAGATAGAAAGAGAGGGGGCAGCTGACAGCAGTAGAGCAGGAAAAGTGGAAATTTCGACCACTAAATTAATCCTACCTGAATACACTGGCACCTAAAGACCCTACGCAACAGCAGCAGAAGCAGGTTGCACGATAGTCCACCAACCAGTCCTTGCCGCTCTTGACTCCTCCTCCGAGTGCGGTGCGTGCCAAAAAAAGAAGCAAATGAAAAAGTTTGAAAAAAATGGCCTGCCCCCTTGCAAGATGATTGGTCCATTCTCTATGGGGGCAGGCCTCAACAAGAAGCAGGGCCGTCAAAAGTAGTTCTTTCGCGCTATGAATGATTGACGGCCCTGATTATAACAGATTCCTGTGGGCCCCGCAGTAACCACTAATTTTGCTCAAACTAGGGCAAATGTCGCCCAACATCCCGCAACCCGCCAGAGTAGTTTTTTCCCCGCACAAATGGGAACAAGCATTTACAATGCAATGGTCTCTGCATTATTAAAGGTAGAGCTATTGGCATTGCTCATGACATTTTTTTTCTTTTTTTTTTTTAAAAACATAAATAAATGGTATTGTCATTTACAATGGCAATAGGTGAGCATTAGAGAGTAGTAGAGAGTATTCGCGTACACTGAGCCACACACACACAGACAGACAGACAGAGCCTCGCACACACACACAGACAGAGCCACGCACACACACAGACAGAGCCACGCACACACACACACACACACACAGACAGAGAGAGCCACGCACACACACACACACATAGACAGAGCCACGCACACACAGACAGAGCCACGCACACGCACACACAGACAGAGAGAGCCACGCACACACACACACAGACAGAGCCACGCACACACACAGACAGAGCCACGCACACACACAGACAGAGCCACACACACACACAGACAGAGCCACGTACGAGATACAAGACATAGAGCTGACTAACCCACTGAAGTGCCAGAGACACCAAGAGGGAAGACACAAGCACACACCGCCCCCGCAAGCACTGACTCGTAACGGTGACACCGCCCCCGCGCCCCCTGGCCCCCAGTACTCACGATGGCGACGCTAGCCTTGTGCAGGTCGCGGTTCTCTTCCTGCAGGGCTTTGCACTTGAGCTTGTAGGTTTCTAGCTCGATCTTGAGGACCTTGTTCTCCTGCTGCAGAGACGCCAGCCGGTTGCTGAGCTCCTCCAGGCGGAAGTGCGAGATAACTACCAGAAGACCTCCTGAAAGCAGAACGTTAAGGTGCCAGTGATTTCAGGTGGTGGGCACCAGTTTACATTTTTTATCTCCGTGACTGGCCTGGACATGTTGGTGGCTGCCAGATCAAGTGCAAGGTACGGCTGCTTTGCATACGGTTTTAGGAGTGAAGAGGGCTGGTGGTTGACTACACTGTGTGCGGTGAGACTGCTGATGATAAACTCAGTGACCCTCACACAAGGACAGTGTCCCCTTGTATCCCAGGGTGCAATGGCCCGGATACTCCTTTCATTCAGGCAGGCCTCGGGCAGAAGGCTCCTCCATGTTTGTTTCTGTTCCTTTTACTTTCATTTTCGCTTGAGCTGTCACTCACTCTGGTGTCAGCACAGAGGGGGGTTCCGGACGGTCCTGTCAGCCCAGGCCATGTCTGGAGCTGCCTCCGTCGGACACGCTTTAGGGACCAGTCTGGGGCGTGGACCTGGAGTGGACACGGGGCTTGTGCCATTAAGACCCGATTGGTCACTGGAGGTGAGCAGCCCTTGGCCCCTACACTCTCGATGGGCATTAGTGGAGCCTCTGGAGCCCTGCTCACCACAGGAGGAGAGGAGGGAGCCTTAAGATGACATAGCAAGTATCGTATATCATCCATACGCAATGGCGTTTTTATTTGACAAGGTTTTGCCTTAGTACATTACACTTCCTTTTTGCCTTTCCAAAGCAAGGGGGTGGTGTGAGAGTCTACCTGCTTGCCCCTGTAATGATAGGGTTTTGCAAAGCACTTTGCACCTTATCCTTTTCTGTGCTCTGTATAAGGTCCCAAGAAACACATTCATTAGACCTGTTTTATTATCTTTTGGATCATGCTATTACAAAGAGGGCTATGAACATTTATTGTCCTTGTCAACTCCAAGTATTTGTAATGCTGTACTTAGTTTTATTAGATCGGCCTTTGCTATTAGAAATCGATATTGAAATAAGTTATTGGTGGGAATTTCCATAAATGTTTCTCCTGTTGGCCTGTTAATGAAATCCACTTAGCACTTTATGGCTTGTCCATATATATGATCAAGGTTACTTTTTAATGCACTGTAAAGCCTAAATATGTAAATATGTATCGTGGACTTCTATGACAAATTATGTACTTTTATATTGGTGTATACTTTTATGACTCCTTTTTGGAATCAAAATAAAGTTATTTGAGAGAGACATAGCAAGTGCTTTGGGAGACTTCCTGTTGCCTGGTGAATTACATATGTAATGCAAAGTTTTACAGAAACCCAACAATGGAGCAAAACTTGTTTTCTTTGCACTGCACCCAACCAAGCAGAGGAAGAGGCAAAATACAGAGCAGCACAGAGATTTCCAATGAAAGATTTCACCTCAAAGACGTGGCTGGGTTGCCTCTTGAGGGACATGGAAAGGACGATTGATTTACACCTTCAGTAAAGACCCGCAAAGGAAGTGTAGAGGTCCAGACCGATGACACTGTGTGTGAGGGTAACGGGGAGATGCTTTTGAGGGGCAGGGACACACGCCATGAACAAAGTTCCTGCTGGGGTGGTGGGGACGTGACGCAATAGCTCAGCTCACAGTCAGGAGACTCTGCAATTACACTGTGGTGATAAAAATGTCGAAGCTAGCAGTTGCCAATTCCAATGTTTTTATCGCCCTTTCGGGACCTCCTGCAGCCGTCAGGCCGCCTTTGTTTATTCCCTCCTCGCTTCCGGGTTTTTACAAGTCTCGCTCAGCTGCTGGCGGGGCCCGCAGAGGGCCAGTTAAACACAGTCCAGGTGTGCAGTCCACCCTGCGCACGCACGGAGGCCAGCGACTGCACCAGTTATAAACTAGAAGTGAACGGGGGAGGGGGGAGGGGGGAGGGACCGAAGGACACCACTTGCACAAAGGGGGCATTGAGGGCCTGAACCGCCACACTCTGGGAGAGTACACAAAGCACAGAGGCGCACACAGGGGACCCAGCTGGGTGAAATGTGGCAGTTCACTGTCGTACTCTGTCCCCTACAAAGTGATTTGTAGAGAGCAGGGAGGGACATGCCCACTTCATTGAACAGCCAAAGACAGTCGATACTACCGGGGTCGTCTTGCTGGCAGCGCGACCCTGCCTGAGTGCCCGGTAATGTTTGCCGCATTAGTGACAGGGTTGTTTGTGAACTATTGTTTCAGGTACCTCAGATAGCAGAGGCTTTGTAAGAATATTCACCTCCCCCAACAGTCTAGACATCTGTGCATTAGACAAGTGCAAAGAAATGTCTTGCAACTGCGCAGGGTAAGAGACAGAACACTTCTGTGGAAGTGCAGAACCGCTCTCGGGAAACAGTCAAAAGAATGTAACGTTTGAAGAAGGCGCAGTGTGAAGCGATGTTCCCAGCCAGTATGATTTCATCCGACAATACCAATGCACCACGGTCCACACACTGACCTGAAACAACATTGCAGTCATGCCGCTAGAGTGCCATATGTGGTCTTACTACAAAGTGATAGGTGTTCAATTTGTTTATTTCAACAGAATTTGTTTGCTACTAAAAGAAAAAATGCTTTGGGTATGAAACAAGCTATGCTGCTCACGACATAACCATATATTCATTGTATTCTCTATTAACAATTGATTTTTGCAAAGAGGCATCTTCTCAAAACATGGGGTTTTGGTAACTACAGTCTGAAAGCAACCCCTAAGTAGGGGTAGTCCCCCGTTGCACAGCGTCAAGCACTGTAATAGTGTTCGTAATTTATCACGCAAAGTTAGTGTGAGTTTCTTGCTCCTTTAATAGTCATTACAGTTCGATGACTTTGGTTTTCTTAATATATATATACACAATCTTTTCAAAAGGTCTCAAGTTTCATCTCCATCGGTTAAAGCAATCACAAATTGTATGATGATCGCAATGCATTTCGGGCATCGATATTGCCCTTCATCAGGGGATATATATATATATACACAAAACAATAAATCAGGGTCTTAGCAGGTACAAATCTCGATATCTGCTTGTTACTTCATGATGGCCAGTGTGAAATGTGTGATTCTACATATCAGTGATAGAATCGGATCTTAGTGAAATAAATGGAGTCTGTGCATCTTATCATAACCAGAACATGCCCGTGCTCTGTAGTTGAATCATTATCCTAAGTAAGCGCAAGTAGTGCGTGATTGAATTTAACAACATGCATGGAAACAATAGGTGAACTGGAAATATACATGGTATCGCTGAACTATTCAGACAAACGATAGATGAATTTTGGAATGGTGAATAAAAGTGGTGATTAAAAATAGTTCCTTTTGATAGTAAACGCCATGCGGTAAGATGACGTGCAGTGTGAGCGTTAGTATGCACAAGCCAACGCGTTAGTCTGCCGGTGAATTTCAAAGTAAAATCAGTGCCATATGTCACGTGATCAACAGGATAACAATGAGGCTGAAAAAATAAGAGGGATCTAAAGTTGAAATCTCCTCAATGTAACAAGTGTCTTTCATGCTGGGAAGTGTCCATACGACGATACTTACAGTTAAAAGCAGGTACACTAGTTCTCAAGGTGCCTCCGGTGAAACGTGCAAGCCGCTACGGGTGAAACCCACTCCGTGGTGTGTGTTAGTAAACGTCATGGCGTGGTAAACATAAATAAAGGACTCATGCGTGCCAACTACATGGACGCCATATTGGAGTAGGGTAAAAACCAACAAAGTGCAATCGATGTTCACTTAAGAAGTGTGATTACGGCGTTAAAAGCATTAGAAGGTGTGGGGGTGCAGCGAGAAAAACGTGTGTGCGGGTGTAACTTGTTATGAAAGATACAAACAGTAAATAAGGATCAGAAATGTAAATCAACACAGTCAATCTAAAAAATAAAAAAATGAAAAAATATCATGAGACAGAAGGTTAGGCCGTTCATAAATGTCAAAGGTAACACAGGTATTCCATCCTGTCATTCAGCCCGTGTGGCTGCATCGTGCACAAAAAACGGATCCAGTAATTTTCTCTCTGCAGTAGTTTGTTTTTGATAGATGTGCCTTCGCTGGGTGTAACAATCTCTAGAATTAAGAACTTCAGTTGGGCAACATTGTGTCTCTTTTCACAAAAATGCGCAGCGACAGTTGATCGCAAGTTTCTTGTGCGAATGTTGGACTTGTGTTCTAGAATTCTAGTCCGAACTTTTCTTTCTGTGTGTCCCACGTAACATGATCCACATGGACATTTCAACATGTAGATCACATTGGAGGTGTTGCATGTTGCGTCTACTCTGAGCGTGATTTTGGTGCCCTCCATTGGGTGGCTGAAATGGTTACCTCTGATGACACTGTTACAGTTGCTACAGTTGTAGCAAGGTAATAAGTGTTTTTTACAATTGTGCGGAACTTCCATGGGACATTGCGCAGCTCCTGCGTATGCTAATTTATTCATGCGACACTTTGAGGAACAACACGTGCTCAACCAATCCAGTTGGCAAAATCACGGGAAAGTCTTTTTGAGATTCATAGGTGACATCTTTTTAATTTGGGCTGGCAGCTCTAAGACATTGGAAGACTTTCTACAATACTTGAACACCATCAATGAAAGAATTCAGTTCACGTAGGAATTCAATCAACATACCATACACTTTTTGGATGTTGAAATTCAACTCCTAGACGGCAAATTTGATACCAACCTTTTCCGCAAAACTACTGATAGGAACAGTATTCTACACTACCAAAGTTTCCACAAACCTACTCTGAAGAACAATTTGCCTTTTTCACAGCTCTTAAGGTTCAAACGCATAGTATCCTCTCCACTCAAATGCGACCAACAGATTGAGGAAATGCTGACCAAATTCAGAGATCATGGATATCCAGATGATATTCTAAGATCGGCGAAAGCAAGAAGCGCTTCACTCAACAGACAGGATCTGTTAACAAAGAAATCTAGGGAATCAAACCAACGGATAGTTGTGGTATCCAAATTCTCCCACATGAGCCACAGGTTCCGCAACATGATATTGAAACATTGGCCGTTATTGAGCAGCGAACCAGATTTCAGAGGTCTATTCGTGGACAAACCTATCTTTGCATATACTTGTGGCAGCAATCTCAAGGAGTTATTAACCAAACCCACCGAAGATCAACTTCCGACCCAATATTCAGGGTTATTACCTTGCTACAACTGTAGCAACTGTAGCAACTGTAACAATGTCATCAGAGGTAACCATTTCAACCACCCAATGAAGGGCACCAAAATCAAGCTCAGAGTAGACGCAACATGCAACACCTCCAATGTGATCTACATGTTGAAATGTCTGTGTGGATCATGTTACGTGGGACACACAGAAAGAAAAGTTCGGACTAGAATTCTAGAACACAAGTCCAACATTCGCACAAGAAACTTGCGATCAACTGTCGCTGCACATTTTTGTGAAAAGAGACACAATGTTGCCCAACTGAAGTTCTTAATTCTAGAGATTGTTACACCCAGCGAAGGCACATCTATCAAAAACAAACTACTGCAGAGAGAAAATTACTGGATCAGTTTTTTGTGCACGATGCAGCCGCACGGGCTGAATGACAGGATGGAATACCTGTGTTACCTTTGACATTTATGAACGGCCTAACCTTCTGTCTCATGATATTTTTTCATTTTTTTTTTTTTTAGATTGACTGTGTTGATTTACATTTCTGATCATTATTTACTGTTTGTATCTTTCATAACAAGTTACACCCGCACACACGTTTTTCTCGCTGCACCCCCGCACCTTCTAATGCTTTTAACGCCGTAATTACACTTCTTAAGTGAACATCGATTGCACTTTGTTGGTTTTTACCCTACTCCAATATGGCGTCCATGTAGTTGGCACGCATGAGTCCTTTATTTATATTTACCACGCTATGACGTTTACTGACACACACCACGGAGTGGGTTTCAGCCGTAGCGGCTTGCACGTTTCACCGGAGGCACCTTGAGAACAAGTGTTCCTGGTTTTAACTGTAAGTACCATCGTACGGACACTTCCCAGCATGAAAGACACTTGTTACGTTGAGGAGATTTCAACTTTAGATCCCTCTTATTTTTTTCAGCCTCGTTGTTATCCTGTTGATCACGTGAGATATGGCACTGATTTTACTTTGAAATTCACCGGCAGACTAACGCGTTGGCTTGTGCATACTAACGCTTACACTGCAGTCGTCTTACCGCATGGCGTTTACTATCAAAAGGAACTATTTTTAATCACCACTTTTATTCACCATTCCAAAATTCATCTATCATTTGTTTGAATAGTTCAGCGATACCATGTATATTTCTCATGCATGGGCACAGTTCACCTATTGTTTCCATGCATGTTGTTAAATTCAATCACACACTACTTGCGCTTACTTAGGATAATGATTCAAGCACAGAGCATGGGCACGTTCTGGGTATGATAAGATGCACAGACTCCATTTATTTCACTAAGATCCGATTCTATCACTGATATGTAGAATCACACGTTTCACACTGGCCATCATGAAGTAACAAGCAGATATCGAGATTTGTACCTGCTAAGACCCTGATTTATTGTTTTGTGTGTATATATATATATCCCTGATGAAGGGCAATATCGATGCCCGAAATGCATTGCGATCATCATACAATTTGTGATTGCTTTAACCGATGGAGATGAAACTTGAGACCTTTTGAAAAGATTGTGTATATATATATATTAAGAAAACCAAAGTCATCGAACTGTAATGACTATTAAAGGAGCAAGAAACTCACACTAACTTTGCGTGATAAATTTCGAACACTATTACAGTGCTTGACACTGTGCAACGGGGGACAACCCCTACTTAGGGGTTGCTTTCAGACTGTTCTTTACGTAACTCTGTTTGGTTCAGACAGAGAAGCCCCGGGAGCACGCGACAACAATTACAACCAGATAGCCTACACTTCATGAATTACAGGCTATGCGTGTCCAACTATTGATTGTTTTGGTAACTACGTCATACTCTTTTATTGGACAGACAGATCCAAATGTTATTTTGACCCGCATGGGGGTGCGGGGGGAGATAGAGGATAGATAGACAGAAGGGGAGATAGATGATAGATAGACGGAAGGATAGATAGAAGACAGAGAGATAGTTGGAACAGTGTGCTGGACACGGAGATGTCTTGAGCTGTGTAGTTTGAACAATTACATGGTCACAATACCTTTTGCGGCGTACAGGAAATGGCTGCCGCAAAGGTCCAAAATTTTCGCAATCGGGGGCGTGTTTTTTGCTGAGTGACGGATGACGTCACAGATAGAAAGAACGCAAAAAACACGCCCCGAATCCGAAAAAGACAGGGCTTGAGCCGAGTGACTGCCCTCTCCTCCAATGGCTGGTCAGCATTTACTAGGCCAGCCAATGGAGAAGAGGGGCGGGTTCCAAGCCCCCTCTAAGAAACATTAAATCTTCGGCTCCGCCCACACTGCTTACAGCAGTGCGACGAGTCCTCGACCTAAAAATGTCACTCATTTGTGTGGGAAAACGCCCAATCTGGCAACACTGCTTGCAGCCAGCTCTGCCTCGGAGTTTCCAGAAGGCTTGGGACTGGTGCCTTTCCTCATTGGATGATTTGGGGTCAGCCAATGAGGGAAGACAGTAGTCCCAACGTCCTCACAGAGTGGGATCGGGTCAGTAAGACTGCTGACCCCTCCCCACTCTGTGATGAAGTGTCACTGATTGACACTCGACCCTGGGTGCTTCAGGGCTAAAAAACTGAAGTGCCCAGGTGCAAGGCGATCAGTGACGCCACCCCTCGTCACTGAGGGGAGGGCCTCAGGGACGTTTGCTAAGCTGAGGACGTCACGCACACAGGAGCTGTGACTTCCTCAGCCCAGCAAAGTTCAGTTCAGGCAGCCAGGAGCCTGCGCTAAATGTGCATGCCTGGCTGCTTGAACTGAAAGTGAACAGTGTCTGTCAGGCTGACCTTTGTGCAGCCTGACAGACACTATTCATTAGGGGCAAAGGTTGTAGGGGCGTGGCCCCTCCGCTCAAATGGACCGGCTGCTCCTGCATGGCACCTGACAGTGCTGAGCTGAACGAGCCTCATAATCCCCGGCGTCCAGCCACCAGGCACAGAGGGCCAGCTAGGCTGTGTTAATTGCAGCTGCTCTTGCCAGCCACCAGCCCTTGCTGCAAAAGTACGTGAGCAAAGCCCTGGAGTGAGGCATACAAATCATTCAGTTGTGGGGGAAAGAGGGTAATAATGCTGTTTAAGTAAAGATCCATCTGTGTTTGCACACATACACACAGCACACCTGCAGCTGCAAACTTGACATGCACAAAGCCAGTGACACGCACAGTCACCCTACGGTCTACACTGTAGCTACAGTATACACGCATAGTAGTTGCATTATTTATGTGAGAAGACAACGCGTGCACTGCACCGCCTAAACACGATTTAATCCTAGTGCTGCAGCTACTACCAGACAACACAGTCAACCTCTCCAGTGCATAATGTGCATCTGCAAAATGTATTCGGAGCCTGCCTATTCATTTTAGCATGATCTGATTATCACGTGAACAAAGGAGCGGACAGAAGGGAGCAGTGACTTTTCTAGAAAGTCAAACAAAACCTCTGTTTACGTTCATAATCATTGAAACTGTACAATCTGAGTCTGCTTAAGCCAGCATCAGCCACGTATCTCTAGACAGAGTGCAGGCTGAGCTGGTGCAGGTAAAAATTGAAGCCTTGCAAAGTATGGTGGAGAGGGTGATTGCCGAGGCCACTTTTACAAGAGTGCACAAGGAGGAGAGCTGATGCGAACGACATGGTACTCAGAATGAACGTGCATGCACACGTGGGCCGCCGAAATTACATGTGAAGACCTCAATATGCAACATTGAGGAAGGCCTGCTTTTCCCCGCTGTGACTCCATGGAGGGTGGCATATCTTCATGGACAGATAGGGCTGAGTGGAGCCCTACTGCCAATGTTGAGCACCATGACGCATATAAGAGGGAAGTGACACTGCCTGAGGAATAGAGTTGGGTCACTCTGGGGGGGCACAAGCTGAGTGACTGCATGAACTCTGACCTCAGTAATGGCAATTCCTACCGGTCCAGGCCACCAGGCATTGCCTGTGCTGTCCACCTATGTTAAATTATAGGACAAGATGTCTCCTCCCTAACCTCCTAGACATGTGCTACCCTGTTGTGCGTGTGGAGGTGAACAGGATGATTTTTTTTTTGAAAATATATTTTCATTGCAGATATACTGTTACACATTTATGCCTGTTAACAACTATATAATCAATGTTTGTAATCCGCAAAACATCGACATTCAAATTACACAGCCATTTAGCCCACAATCCGGAGGTCGGGCGGCAATTCTCAAAGTCGTAGTGCACGTACGTATGTTTCAGCAATATAACTCTGTCTGGTTAACAAAAGGATTCCTGCAACTGCTTTTCTTTTGTCCCCCCAGAATCCCAACAAGCAAACCTGAAATACCCCCGGAGCTATCACTAAAAATACTACACTGCTGTTCCCTCCAGCTCCCCCCTCCCTCCCAGTACCCTCCCCCTGTACAGAAATGGTGGTGTGGGCGCTTATCAATTCGCTTTACGTATCGTTACTGAGTCATCTCTGGGTCAGCAAAACTACATCATATTAGTAACAATCAAGTGGACGTGGAACCTACTCCTCCTCTTCTGTCAACTGTTGGTCCTTCAAGAATTGGACCAAGGCCTCCCAGGACCGATCTACCTCCTGCGCTTTGTCGTGACCTGAGCGGGTGGCCTGCCTGAGCCTCACCACACTCTCGCAACTAGCCCATTTACAGAACTCTCTCTTCCACCGTTCAAACGACGGGCCCTCCTTCCCCTTCCAATGCCAGGTAATTTCGCGTTTCGCCAGCAAAAGCCCTAAGTCAATACATTTGTTGGTTACCTTGGTCTTGGCCGTGTGTGGGAACCAGTGCAGCAAGCAGGCGGCCATGTCATACTCTATTTGTCTGTCCGTGATCACGTTCAAAAGCTCCCCTACTTCCTCCCAGTAGCCCTCCATGCGCGGGCAACGCCATAGCATGTGCTCTAGCTCCACACCCTCCTCATGACAACTCGGGCACGCCACATCCTGGACCTGGAAGCACTTCCGGATCTTCCCCGGTGTTAGATAGGCCCTATGCAACACAAAGTACTGGATTACTTGGAAACGAGCGTTTCGCGTGCCCTTCCATGCCCGTTTAAGGATTTGGTCCCAAGTGGTATCCGGTATCTGCCGACCTATACTTCCCATTTCGCTTTAAGAGCAGCCAGGGGACGCATACCCTCCCGGAGCAGTCGGGATTGGAGGCAGGTCACCGCCTTAACCGTACCCGCCGCCATCACTATGTATTGGCAAGCAAGGTTTTATGTGAACAGGGTGATGAGGCTGTGTCCAGTCCTGGTGAGAGCATGCGCTGAGTGCCTTTAACAGGCAGACGGCTCTCAAGTCACAGTTTCACGTGACACCATGAGCTCTCACCATGACTTCAATCTACAGCAGATGCAACGCCTTATAGTAGTCTGCAGAGAAGAGCATAATCTATGTCACTGCCAGCCCGCACCCTCAGAACTGGCAACTGACTCATGTCACCACATGGCAGCGACACTGTCTGAACAGCTGCCTGCAGCCAGTGACTCTGACTCCACATACAGTGGCAGTCCAAAGCAGCAGGCGTTATTTTTCTAAGCACTGTGACACTTGGTAAGATAAAGATAACACTGGGGATTCATTTTGCTGCTGGAGAGAGGTTGGAGATTTGCCTTCTGGCAATTTTGATCATCATGAAGTAGCACAGAGGGTTAGTGTGCCTGCTGAAAAAAAATATGTACCAGCATATTACAGAACTGTATTTTATGTGAATAGCTTATTGGGTTACTGCTTTTATCACAGAGATCCCTTTGCCACTTGTGGTTAAACTGCACCTGGCACTAAGGTGAGGGGTTGGAGGGTGATATGTGTTTAGAAATAATAGGTTTAAAAGCACGTGCTACAGAGTTCCTTAGAGTTTCTTGTTGCCCAAATCGGAGTAATTTCTGATATTTGTCTGTTTTCAGGTACTTTATTGCATGATTTTTCTCGTGAGAAAGTGACGCTCATAGTCGTTGAATGTCACTCATAATTACACTGAAATTATGAAAATGTCACACATAAGGAATATACATCTGAAGGTTGAATTTCAAAATGTGGAACTAGATAACTTAAAATCAATACCGGCTTCCCCGCTTGTCAAAATTGATTCATTCTAAGCAAACATTATATTTCACAGTCTCCTTTTTAGGTCTCGCCTGACATTGCAGTGTGTATGCGCTGTTTGCTCTGCAAGGCCTCTTGTAATCGATAATAATAGCTAAACACGGTTCATTAGATGAAAGTTCCCATCTGGTGTTGATTATTTTTTTAATTGCCATAGATTTGGTGGTGAATCTGGAAACAAAGGCAATTTTGGTTTGCTGTGATTGAGGTGTAAATAGATCTTTCCGGTTGACATTATCTGCTCTGGATTTGCTGTCTTGTAGTATGCTTTGTAGATAACCTCTTTGATTGTATCTCTGGAGATATTCATTGTTTTTATCTTGGCAGGTTTGACTGTTTGAACAGATCCTTTTAATGTGTATCAATTGTGAATATGGTAAGTTTTTAATCAGACTCCTGGGATGAAAGCTCGTGTACTTCAATGCATTATTGCGATCTGTTGAGTTGGTGTATAGTTCAGTTTGCAATCCTCTCCCATCCATTGATTTCATAACTTTCACATCCAGGTATTCAATTAATTTAATGTCAATTTTATGAGTGAATTGTATTCTCGGGTCAACCATGTTCAATTGTTGTATCATATGCTCCAGTGCCACTTTGGAGTCAATCCAAATCAAAAAGATGTCATCAACGAAACGGCAGTATAATCTGATATTAGACCACCATGTTGCATTATTCATCAGGTATTGTGACTCAAATTGGGCCATGAAGATATTTGCATACGCGGGTTCCCCCGAAAAACCCATTGAGGTTCCTGTGAGCTGTGCATAATAACTCTCATTCCAAAGGAAGTAACTATTCTGCAGACAGAATTTAGGAAATTGAAGTAGTAATATCTTGTTGGTGTTGAGTTGCAGTAATGCCCATTCAACTGATTCCAATCCAGCATTATGCGGTATTAAGATATAAAGAGCTACCACATCTATGGTACAGAGTAGCCATGAATCTTGCATGTCTTGTTGGACATCTTCAATCTTCAAAAGAAAATCCGTGGTGTCCTTTATGTATGACTTCCAGCGTTGGACAAATTGCTGTAGAAGGTAATCCAGGTATCTTCCAGGGGGATCAAAAATTGATCCGAACCCTGAAACAATAGGCCTAATGGGGGATCTGTAAGGCTCTTATGTATTTTCGGTATCATGTACAAACGGGGTCGACGTGGATACGGTGTAGTGAGATACAATCTTGTGGAGTCATCTATCCATTCAAGATCCACTGCATTTTGAAGAACTTGCCCCAATACTCTCACTAAAGCTTCTGTAGGATCTGAATCCAGTGGTAAATATGTATTTTCGTCCATAACATGTGAGTCAACTTTAGGAGAGTAAAAAGCTGTGTCCATCAGAACGATGGCTCCCCCCTTGTCGGCTGGCTGTATCGTGAGTTCTGAGTTGTTGGCAAGTGACTGTATTGTACGTCGATCAAATTTGGTAAGGTTGTGTCTTTTGACCTTCTTTAGATCCAATGCCTTGATGTCCTTTTTAACCATAATTTCAAAAGTGTCCAACATTTTGTGGGAAATGGGTGGCTGAAAGGCACTCTTTGGTTTAAACCTCACTTCCGTTGTAGACACTCTATGTTGTTCATGGTCAACCACATTAGTGAAGAAGTGTCGTAAACGCAAAGTTCTCATTAAGCGATAGATTGCTGCTTCTAGATCCATAGTATTTAGTGTGTTGGTGCGTACAAATGATAATCCTTTATTAAGGACCTTAATTTCTCGTGTAGAGAGTTGCTTGAACGATATGTTGATGATCAGACCACTGTTTTGCCGCTCCGTAAGGACTTGCCTGCTTTTTTCCTCGCCTTGTCGGGCGGGGCCGTCTGTTGCTCCTTTCTGTTGTGGCGGTGGTAATCCTTGGTCTTGTACCTGGGACAAAAAAGCCACTGTGCTTGATGTTGGTATGTCCTCAATAGGTACTGTAGTTGAGCCTGATGGGTTGATCCCCAATGTCCCGGATTGTACTGGAGCTCTACTGATGGAAATATCCTTATCAGTCGCCAAACTTTCCTCCGAAGACTGAGTTGTAGTTTTCCTTTGATCAAACCTACGTCGGGCATAAGTTTCCGCCCAAGTGTAGACTTCATTTAATTTATAATCGATCGTGTCCCGCTTGTATTTTCTCAATTTTCCTTCCTGCAACTCCTTGCTGTATTTTTCGAGTTTTTGATTTAATCCTTCTAAATTAATTTGCCAGGTGTTGGCTTCCATTCTATTTTCAAGTTCACTTTTGAGTATGTGTATCTCATCCTCCAGTTCCCGGATCGTTTTGGACAATTCTTCAATTATTAGTAGTATGAGATCCAAGGAGCATTTATTTAAAATGCTATATCACTTGTCCATAAACTTAGTATTTAAAAAGAAACGGAACAGAATGGGTTTGATCGATAAACGTAGTCCTCTTGGGATCCTTTTAGCTTTGTGGTATTGCACCAGAGTCGAGGCATGCAACTTTTGATTCAGTTTTCATCTAGGTAAATACTCTAGTTGTTTTAATTGCTGTGATATTGAACCACCATGGGCATCCATTGATCTTACTTCCTGAATAAGTGAATACATTTCATTTGCTTGATCAGTGGTGTAAGCCATTGTTTGTGCTCTATTGTCCGTAATGCTAGTTATGGAGTCAAATGACATGTTTTTAGTTGGGTGCTACCCAGTAGTATGACAGTGAAAAATATAGATAAGTTAGTAGTTTGGGGTGCACTCCTATAGCTCATAAAACGTAACCACTATAATTATAGGTTCATCATAAGGTACTGCGACTGCCAAGGGCTGTAACCCCTTGGAATACTAAAATAATAGCTAAACACAAGCAGCGTGGCTTGAATCAGTCGCGCACTGTTCACCTGGTGTGAAAACACCTCTAAATAGTCCCAAGAAATTAGTTAACACAATTCTGCAGTTAATGCAACTGTATTTTAAATCATAATGTTGTTTGAATAACAATTTATCATAAATGAACATCACATTTCCAAATCAATTTTCATTGTCATGAATACATATGTACATAAAACAATTTTCATTATGACAATAGATGAATCAAATAAACACAATTTCCATCGTTGGCGCCCAATGCATTTCGGAACCAATCTGGTTCCTTCTTCAGGGGCTAATCTGCAAATGAAGTATATTGTTGTTATGTTGCTGTATCTTTAAGAGTGTCATGGACAGTGACATCACTGTTAGAATGATTACATTCCAATGGCTGAGAATACAGTTTGCTGTAACTTCTGCTGTTGATGGTTGTACCATTAAAAGCTCCTTCTACAACTTACCTGCTTCTGAACTTTTATCACTGGCGACGAGGGTCAAGGCTTGATTGGGGACAAGCACCTACAACCATCAATTCCCCTACCTTTGGAATTTTGTTTGGGACTTGGATTTTTTCCAATTTTCGTTTTTCTGTCTATTGGATTACATTGGACACATTGGACACAGCATACTTATTATGGACTTGGTTTCTACCATCTGGATCATCATTCAACAGTCTATCTTTATTGCCTTCCTTGGATTGGTTTGCATTTTTAAGACTTTGTATACTGAATTGGCTGACTCTATCGTTTTTGGACTGCATTTGAAACCACATGGTTTTTATTCTACTTCTACTGTGACAGACTTGGCTGTGCCTTCTTTCTCTGCCTGCCTGCTGTTTTGCGACCCCAACGGAGAACATACAAAACTTCAAAAACAGGTACTGTCACTGGTAATACCTCCTCCTTGAGGCTTACCGTTATCTTGTTGCCGCTTGAATCGTATCGCGTGTGCCATCGCGTGCCCCTGTTTCGCGTGTCATCGCGCGAGTGCCGTCAGCTTTCTCTTCCTCGCTCTGGCAGCCTAAGGCGAGCGTGCACTTTTGCGCGAGTGCTGTGAACTCTGACTTCTGACGTCTGACGTCCTACGCGTGACGTCACCACGCAGCGGCCATTTTGGATTTCCCTGGTAACCACGCCGATGCGCACGGCAACGCTCATTATTTACCCTTACAACGGATTTAATTACGCCGATGCGCACGGCAGCGCGTATTAACCATTTAATCCACAGCAGCTCTAAACAGAACTTCGTTTTACTCACGCTGATGCGCACAGCAGCGCAATACATCGAAACAAAACTTCGTCATCATTTATTATCCACCCCGATGCACATGGTTGTGCATCAAGAGTAATTATAAGTATGGATTAAGTATTATATGTATGGATTAATATTTTCACGCTACTGTGCACTTTAAGGTTTGGATCACCCTCAGTTTCTATATTCTACTTTATTTCAACCTACATGATTATAATTGTATTTGCAAATCTAGGTATGTGGTAGACATTCAATTAGCCTATATTCTATTTCCTATATGAGTTTATTCTTTTATCTTTATTAGGACATCATTAGAGTAGCTGTATTATTTCTTCGCTATGACTACTACGTCTAGCATGTCACAGCCACCTCCATTTCTTTCGGAGGAGGGTGAACCCATTCTTCCTTGGAAGAGGTGGAGAAATCTATTTGATTCATACTTAGTTGCCATTGGAGGAGAAAAGTTTTCGGCTGTTAGAAAACAAGCCATCTTATTGCACAATTTAGGTGTTGAAGGCAGACACACTTATGACAGTATGGACAGCATACCTGTTGGTGGGGCTGATGGGGAACCTGCAGATATTTTTGAGATGTCTATGACTATGCTGGAACAGTATTTTGGTCCAAGGATTAATGTTGTTTTAGAGCGACATAGATTCTTTACTCGTGTCCAAGGTTCTCGTGAACGTGTGGGCACATATGTCGCGGCTATGAAAACTCTCTCTCGAACTTGCGATTTTGGTGATTTATCCGGATCTCTGGTTAGAGACCAACTCGTTCGATGCACGAACAGTTCAAGGGTTCAGGAGAAGTTATTATCCAAAAATCCTACATTGAAAGAAGCTTTAGACATTGTGGAGGGTATGGAGAATACCTCTACATGGGTAAAGGAAATAAGGAAAAATAAAGAAGATGATAGTCACACTGTCAGTGATGTTAAAAAGAAAGTTTCTGACTCTGTACATATGTTGGAAGATGAGGATCTGCTTTGTGAATATCACGATGAAGTGGCTAAAGTCAGTGTAAGTTCTAAGGGCAAACCTATCCAAAAGACGTTTGCCCAGAAAAACACTCTTGATAATCGCCCTTCTTCGTCCAAAGAGTCCACTTTCTCTAAGGAGCGTGACTCTCGCCAACAACGTCCTATAAGTAACCAAAAGATGCGTTGTTTCAGATGTGGGAGTTTCTCTCATTCTTCTAATTTTCCCCATTGTTACGCTAGAGATAGTGTCTGCAATAACTGTGGTATCAAAGGACACTATGCACGTGTATGTAGATCTGGGAAAAAGAGAGAAGTTAGTGAGTCAACCTCTGATATTGTACGTACACTTGTGGTGTCCAATGTTAATGATGCGATGGTCGACACAGAACGTATTTTTATGCCATTCTGTGATGTGAAAATTGACAAATTTGTATTTAAGCTCATGGCAGACTCTGGCTCTCCTTTTACGTTAATCGGCAATAAGATTTGGGATGAAGTGGTTGGGTTGGAAAATGTTCAATTATTACCCTCTGATATCTCTCCCCTTAGCTACAATAAGTCAAAAATAGAGATCTTAGGTTATATTGTGGCCATCATTTCTTTTAGTGGTATGTGTATATCTGGGAAAGTTTATGTAGCTGTCAGAGGTGACAATCTCCTAGGATGGCGGCATCAACATGATCTAGGGATCATTCTTAATCCGGGAGCTGAAGATCCAAAAAATCAAGTCATGCTGATGAAAGATTTTCTTTCCAGTTATCTTCATTCCCAGGTAGATCTTGTGTGTGAGTCTAGTAAATATTTTGATGATTATCCTAATGTTTTTTCTGACAAATTGGGGTGTCTGAGAGGATTTGAACATAAAATCATCATTAAAAAATCTGCCAGACCATGTGTACACAGAGTCAGGAAAGTACCCAACATGATGCTGGAGCCACTTAGACTGGAAATTGAGAAATTGCTAAGCTTAGGAGTGATTGAAGAGATTGAATCATCAGAGTGGTTGAGTCCAGTGGTTCTAGCACCCAAGGATGGTGGGAAATCGATTAGGATGTGTGTGGATCTTCGCGGATTGAATGAATGGATCTGGGTAGACCGTCAGCCTTTGCCTAACATAGCTGAGAGTATCAGCATTCTAAAGGGAGCAAAAATATTTAGTGTTCTTGATCTCTCTTCTGCTTACCATCAAGTTGTGCTGCATAAGGACTGCAGGCACTTGACATCGTTTGTTACACCTCTGGGTGCTTACCGTTTTTTAAGAATGCCGTTTGGCTTAGCCTCAGCAGCCGCAGGTTTCCAAAGGGTGATGAAAATGGTTTTAGGGAGTCTCTCCAATGTGATGTTCTTTCAGGACGATATTTTGATTCATGGTGTAGATATGTGTGAGCATGACAAGGTGTTGAGATCTGTGTTAGATAAGTTAAACGAGAGTGGGCTTACAGTGAAAAAGGACAAGTGTCGTATTGGCTTAGAGTCTGTCACGTATTTGGGACATGTTATCTCGGGGAACGGAATTCAGCCCAAATTAGAACTAGCAGAGAGTATTGTTAAGGCACCTACTCCAGTAGATAAAGATCAGGTCAAATCATTTCTAGGGATGGCGGAATTTTATTCCAAATTTGTTAAGGGATTTGCTAGTCTCGTGGAGCCCATTAGGTCCCTTTTAAAAAAAGGTGTACATTTTTCCTGGTCTAGTGATTGCGAGAAAGCTTTTGTTTTGGTAAAGAAAGAGATTGGTGAGATGCCAACTCTGGGTCATTTTGACTCCAAACTCAAAACTATTTTGACTACCGATGCCAGCCTTAAAGGATTAGGTGCTGTGCTTTCCCAGGTTGTTAATGGTGAAGAAGTTGTTGTTGCTTTCGCTTCGAGAGCCCTAAAGGAAGCTGAGCATAATTATTCTTGTATTGAAAGAGAAGCGTTGGCAGTGTGGAAAATTAGTACGGTTTGGTGAACATTATCTGCGCCATCTTGCCTTTTCCCTGATGCCACACTTTTGTCGTGCGCGCCCGCCATTTTAGGTGCCTCGATCAGGACCATCCCTTTTTGCATGCCACTGGCCCCCGACATAGCCCTTCGCCCACACCAAGCCTGCACGCTGACCAACCCCCCCTGCTCGCACCTGCCTTGAATCATAAACCCCTCTTCAGCGCGGCTCTGCCTCAGAACCTCATCCTGTTCCCAGCGCGACACCTCCCTTCTTCCCTTTCCTGGTCCCCGGCCCTTTGATGCAAAACCCTTTTTCCCCGTGTGCCCGTTTGTCTTCCTCGTTCCCAGGCCGACACCCAGCTCTGCCGATACTATTCCTTGCCCCTCCCCGTGCAATAGAAAGCTTCCCTCATCAAAGGACCCCCGAGTTGATCAAAGCCCCCACCCCATGAGATCCGATCGAACCCCGCATTCCATGAATTGGCGGAATATCCAGCTGCGCGATAGTCATCACCTGTTGTGACCAGGGTGGGGACTTCTACTGTAAATATGTGTGGGAACGGGCCCAAAGGGGGGATTCCGGGAATGTCTTTCCGTACATCAAAGCATTGCCATGAGTATGTAAACTGTAATAAAACCGCAAAAGGCTGAATATAAGGGGCCAGGCCTCAGAAATAAGTTAGAGCACCTCAGAACGATACCTGCTGTCTGTTTTGCTGTGTTCTCCTCCGGAGAGAATAAAAACCTTGTTTCCTGCTTTCCAGTCTCCAGCGCCTGCCTCTTCATTGATTAATAATTCGTGGGTCACAGAGGCAATACCGCCGGGCAAATATCGATTGTCCCCGACCCAGGTTTTACAATTGGCGTCCCAAGCGTGGGGCCCATCAGCGACTCGTGGATCCAGTGGGAGAGGTCCCGACGACAGAGTGAACGACTGCAACGATCGGGAGAGCTCTTGCCCAATAGACCCTCGTCTGGCAGCCGATCATCCGAACTTCACTAGTTCTGAACAGACCTCTCTCGAGTGATCTACGGTCCTGACTGGGAACCATTAGGAGTGCCGTGAGAAATACGAGAAAAAGAGGACGAACGGGCGCTGGATTCGGGAGACAAGAAACTGTCCATACGGTCCGGGTAAGGTCGTGTAAACACGACGAATTGCGAAATAATTGCTTGATTGTTTAAAAAAAAATACTAGTATTACTCTTTGTTAACTTATTTGGAGATTCACTGTCTGCACGCGGAGAAACAGTAGGCTCTTTCCCTTTTGCAAACAGTGAAGGATAGGTAACGCAGCCGTCGTGCCTATTTTTCTCCCCCACTGACTCTATTATTTATTAACGGTTTTTGGGAGATTCCCTCTCCCTCACTGATTAACTGGGTTCTTTGACCCCGAACTACTGTTCGCAGATTGTCTTCTGGAGATTCTCTGTCTGCAAACCGGAAATAACAGATTCCTCTTTGCGGATAGTGAAAGGGTAGAGGACGCAGACTTTTGCGCCCTACTTACTCTCCCCATTGATTCTACTCTATCTTATTTATTATTGATTGTTCCTCGTTATTGGTTACTCTTTGTTATTTTGTTCATGAGGTATTCACTGCCTGCAAACAACGTAGAATAGAAATATTATGTCTAGTCTTTGCGCACAGTGATAAGATAGGCAGTGCTGACTTTTTGTCCCTCGTTGCGAGCCGTCATGTCTGTCTTCTCCCCACTGATTGATAATTGGTTCAGCCCGGACCGTGTATTAGAGGTGGACCATATAGCTCCACTGGAAGGCACCCCTAATAAGGACATGTTCATAAACTATGGATTAGTTACCATAGCCTATAATAAATTGTGGCACAGGTATACCAAAGAAAGTCAAGACAAACAGTGGCCACTGGTAGGATCCTTTGACCTTGATAAAATAGAAACGTTGGAAATAGCCCTTCGCAATAATAAGACAACTCCTATTATGCTCGACAGTCTCGGTATGTGGCGCAGAGAGGCTATGCAACGACAGAGAAAAGACGAGGACAAATCAGGTAGAGAAATATATCGACAGGACAACCCCGGGGCACCACGACCCAAAAGTTATCCCCCGACACTACGCAAAAGACGGCCAGACTTAGGGCAAGACCAATGCGCTTTTTGTAGATATGTCGGACACTGGAAAGCCCAATGCCCGACTCTACTGAGCGTGAGTAGGGGCAGAGGGCCGACAGGAACGACAGGCCGGCAGAATGAGAAAAAGCGCGAGACAAAGAAGAATCAGACTCACATGGACAGACCAGATAGAACCACCTCGTTTGATTATGCCCGATGGCACAGATTTCGCCAGAACGATTTCAGCGACATGTTCGAATTTTCCTAGGTCGGACAACGTTGAGACGGGAACCCAGCCTAGCTCTAAATTAACGGACGAAAAGGATAATTATGGCCAATAACTGTTTTTATGTTTGTCTCTGGATCTTGTGTGTCATGCTTTTACTGTCCCCCCGTCTGAGCTTGTGTGTACGTAATATATGAATCTGCGTCATCCCCCTGCACGTGCTTCCATGTTACATAAACTATGTTAATAGAAATTTTAGCATGAAACAACCTGGAAAGAATGAAATGGGAAACGAAATCAGTAAGCCACTGATAAACACAAACTTTTATTTTAACATAACAAACAAAGAAAAACACAATAACGCTAGAAAAACAAGAACGGTAAACTGTAGAACATGAAAGTCAACAGAACATTCGCCCCCCCCTCATTCTGGAACCTTCCAAAACAGGGCAGGGTTACGGCTACGCCCAACCGGCGGCAACCCATATAAGGCGGGCCCTGCTGCCAACACTTGGTCAGGAAATCTTAACGTATGGGGGAGCCGGAGGAGAGGCAGAGGCCAGCGGAGTCCAGCCGCAGCGGCCCTAGGTAGTTGCCGGTAGTCCCGCCACATGCCTCCTCGGCCCAGCCGCAACGGGCCTGGATAGTTTCAGGTAGTCCCGCCACATGTCCACCCGGTCCGGCCACCAATGGCCAGGGACCGGGGCCAACTGAGTCCGGCTGCAGCCGATAACCTAAGGAAGCCCGGTCCAGAGAAGAACGAGGCACCTCTTTCTTTTCCCCTCCGTAACAGCCGCAGCAGCTCTGGGCGGCGGGATGTCCTGCACGTACCTCCACAACAATTTGTCCAAGTTGGGCTGGGAGGAAGAGGCGACGCGGACGAGCCTCTCCCACCTCCACGGATAGGAGGTCTCCCAGCCCCCGGCCCAACACCGAGCACCCCCAGCCAGGTGATGGTGCCCCAATACTTGCGCAGCACCGAACGTGCAATGGTGCCCATATTTTCGGAGCACCGAATATGCAATGACTGCACCGATACTTGCGCAGCACCGAATGTGCGCCACAGGTGGCCATACTTCCACAGCATCGAGCATGGGCCTTGTGGAGCACAGGGTGTGGAGAGACCATCGTGCATGCCCATGGAAGAGAGCGGCCTGGAGTGCACCGGGAGAAGGAGACGGCGCGAACGAGTCTCCCTCGCCCCCCCCCCAGGTGGGGGCATCACAGCCGCACCCCAGCCGAATATCCCACTTCCACAACACGGAGTTCCACTCTCTATTTTTGTCCCCAGAAAGGTCTCTTCCACTCTTACAGACTCGATGAGAGGGGACTGCTGCAGGGCCTCAAAATGGCGTCTGGGTCCGCTGGAAGGTGGGCCTCGGCCACTAGAGTAACTTTGAACAGCAATGTAACTCGGTCGCTCGCCCACCGGAGCACGAGCCCCCACCTCCGACAACATCTCCACAGCCTTGAAGATTCTACAAAGGTCCCCGGAGGAACCCTCGGCCACTGCAGGCCTCCGGTAAGGGACAACTGCCTTGATCGCCAACGAAATAAACATGACATTGCCACTCCTTCTGTTAGCATGAATTCTAGAACTGCCGAAAAGGACTCTGGTCCAACTGCCGGTTGTAGGAAACATTTTCCTTGATGCTACTTCCAGACTAACCCGGCCCCGCCCAAAATGGCGCCGGTATCAATAGGAACTTACGAACACCTCGTGGTGTCCCTTTTTACTATACAAACTTAATGTTCTGCGACATATATGACCCTTTTTACACTTGACAAGAAGAAAGGGGAGCTCACTCAACGAACAATGTAAAAGAATCCCGTTGAAAATGATGATTACAAATGTACAATGTATTATATTTTTTTATATATATAGCTGATGTATAACCTCGCTTATGACGCACGCACACGGTATGCATATAAGAAGTCTGATTGCAACTAGTCTGACTATGCTTCTAAATTATGAAATAACTGCCCCGAGCCCCCGGCCAACTGATAGACGTTTTAGTTTGCTACAAGTGAATTGATAACCCTTTCTAACGCTTTTATTGCTGCAGAACGACACCCCCCACTGTACGCACTTTAGCCATTGCCGTGTCCGGCCAAATACGACTGCACCCTCTTAAATCCACGTGCTATGATTTTGCAAAAATAAAGGTCTTCGAAATAATGAACGGGTATTGCATGCTTTTATTTGAAATATGGGATGGGCGGGAGAGTTCTTTTCTGTGCACCCTACTCTGCTCTCTCTTTAAGGTTATTAGAAGATGGTTGCCCGGCCCTGGAGGACGGATCGGATCTACGACACGATACTCTGCCTTCAAGGTACGCGACTGACTCATGAACTCTCGCAGGGAGGAGGACCTCGGCTTCCAAGGATGGGTAAAACGAACGGTATAAATGAGGGAATGTAAAAGAAGGGTAAAATAAAACGATGTAAATGTTATAAAGTACGACGTTCAAAGGTATTAGGGAACAGAGCTGACCCGAGGACCGAAGAACCCTAGAATGTCACAGCGTTGAAGGAGATTTAAGGACCCCGATAGTGAGATACATCTATTAACTAGATACCTCGCACTAGGCACCTCTGGTTCCCTTTTTACGCTTCCCCACACACGACCTATAAGGACACACTGCCCCCCCCCGACTCCAGAAACCATATCCCCGAGGACTCTACCCCGAGGAGGAAAAACGAGTATGAGGTAAGTAAAGAACTCTCGAATCCATGTATTTGATATGCGCGAATGTTGTCCCCCTCCCTTCCCCTCTTTTCCCTCCCTCTGCAGGTTACATCAGAGATTACAGCCTAGGTGTGGCGAAGATCTGAAGCCTTGCCATGTCTGATACACGAAGCAGACTAGCGCTGCAAGGTGGCGCCTAAGCACGCCTACAAAGTACTCACGTAGCAAACAAGCCCGTAAAATTAGTATGATCTGACGAAAAATGATCACCCTTAAACCAGGCTGCACGAATGAACCCATGTCACGTATGATTCGAAACTATGAGAGAATGTGTGTGTGTGACTGAAGCGTTGACTCAACTGGTCGAAGGACCAAGAGTGCAAGAAAGTGCGACACAATGGTACCTCCTTTTTCCTTTTCCTCAAAGCATGCCCCCTCTACCCTGTCTAATGCTCGTCCGCCTCAAACTGCATGCTTTCAAGATTCTAACGCAGACCCATAACTGTCCTTTGTTGTGTAATGCACTAAATAGCCTTTCTCGAATACACTGCCACCCTCCTGTCGCACGTGTACTATTTAGCCTGCCGTTGCACTCTCTCTCTCTCTCTCTCTCTCTCTCTCTCTCTCTCTCTCTCTCTCTCTCTCTCTCTCTCTCTCTCTCTCTCTCCTTCACACTCCCACTCTTCCGAGCGATTAGCTCCGAAATTGGCAGACTACCACCCCTAGCACACCACCCAATTGGCTTCAAATACCGCCAGTATTTGCTCAAAACTTGTCTTTAATGCAATCGCCCTAACGCTGTGCCACTACCTCTCCTTTCTGAAAACTATTTTGAATTGGCCATAAGGGAAAGGACGGGTAAGACGACTGAGGTTCCCTAATCTGACCCGTCATAAGGGAACTACGTCAGCGGCTCCCCTGATGGAATAGAGTGCCCCAGATAGCGCGACCTTCCCCGTTCCGAATTGTCGCGATACCCAAACCGTAAAGGTAATCGAAACCTCCCCATCTTCCCAGGACGCGCCCAGTATTGCGTTCAGTTGCCCCCCCGATAAGAGTTTTTAACTATCCCCCACCCCGGATTGTAAAAGATGAGCCGACTTACAACTAACGCAGGCCAGCTGTGGTTCCTAGAAGCGATTTTTGATAAGCAAATTTCAGAGTTTGGGAAGTGTCACTGAACGCTCACCAACTGAACTGTGGCCTTTTGCCGATAATGCCATTATAACCCAAAATAAGACGATGCCCTCCCCCACCACCGTTTTCTATGTCCCTAGTTGTTTTCCCATGAGACCCCTGTCTTTTCTAATTTTGTAAATAGGCCGTGAGAGGCTGCATAGGAACCAGAATGATGCTTTACAAAGTCAAAGATTAGACCGAAGCAAAGAGAACCATTACAATGAACATTGTCGAAAAGCGAAAATGTTTAGGTAAAAGGCAGGAGGCATTGATAATATGAAAAATGTTTAGCCTATGTTCGTCCCACAGCGAGATGCCTGTTAGTACTGTGCTGATAGCTCACAACACCCTTTTTGTAAATATAGACCCCTAGAGAACGGTATAGCATTGTCAGGCTTGTATTACAAAGGTGGGTCCCCATCAGATGAACTGTCGTGATCATATTAAACAATCGTGAAGGAAAGTCATAGTAAATCCAGCAGGCTCACCATCGATCATTTATATGTCAGTTGTGAACCCTAACATAACGGACGTTTCTATTCTCATTTACCTGGGGCTGGGAGAGAAATAGACTTATGTGGTTACTTTCCTCTACCAATTCTCTAAAGACTGTCTTTTTC
Source organism: Lissotriton helveticus (assembly GCF_964261635.1). Taxonomy (NCBI): domain Eukaryota; kingdom Metazoa; phylum Chordata; class Amphibia; order Caudata; family Salamandridae; genus Lissotriton; species Lissotriton helveticus. The sequence continues at coordinate 529,525,468 of NC_136072.1, forward strand.
AAACTCCTTCAAGGGTACGGCTGCCGGAGGAAAGAAGGACCGGATGTGGGAGCACGTGGCCTGACTACGGACTATGGAACGTCTGCGACATGGGCCAAGGCGAGACCGCGACAGAACAGAGCTACAGGACGAGGCACTATCTCCAACAAAAGGAGAGGAAAGGGCTAACCTGATGCCCCTGCTCCATGTTCGAATGTGTGCCGAAAGGTCCCCGCTCTCTTGACTCGGTCATGAGCCCGCCTATCTGAAATCTCTCGTTCCCCTAGTTTGTTCCCGATCTGGCCTTGCTCCATCCCCTTTTTTCTCCGACCTACCCTATGGACTATTTGCACACTCTTCTTCCACCCGAACTTATTGACTATTGATCCCAAAGGACGCAGGGCGAAAAAGACCTTTTTGACCAGAAGCGCGAGGAAAAGGTCGTGCCCTGCAACACGGAACTTAGAATAGAGCTGGACTCGTAGCTCCACCGCCGGTGCTCCACAGTGCCAACAGAAGACGAGAAAATTGCTGAAAACTTACTAAACTTCGAACATTCCTTCACTATCATTTCGGCTACGTCTCGTTTCTCTCCCAGCCAACATTGTATTAATTATGTAACAATCCATCAGTTCACCTTATGAAATGTACTCACTGCTCGCACTTCGAATCATTTTTGTATTGCATTACTATGACTTTCCTGCTAAACAAGTTTATCAAAGTAAATCAATAGGTCCGCCTCCTAAAACTAGAGATCTTAAATGAAATGTTTACGACTCCTTCGCCTAGGGTTCCTACTGCTTCTTCTTATGCCCACCATAATAGAACTGAGTAGAAAATGAACCAGCAAGATGTCTTGAATATGTTAAAGGGAGGACTGTGGAAAATTAGTACGGTTTGGTGAACATTATCTGCGCCATCTTGCCTTTTCCCTGATGCCACACTTTTGTCGTGCGCGCCCGCCATTTTAGGTGCCTCGATCAGGACCATCCCTTTTTGCATGCCACTGGCCCCCGACATAGCCCTCCGCCCACACCAAGCCTGCACGCTGACCAACCCCCCCTGCTCGCACCTGCCTTGAATCATAAACCCCTCTTCAGCGCGGCTCTGCCTCAGAACCTCATCCTGTTCCCAGCGCGACACCTCCCTTCTTCCCTTTCCTGGTCCCCGGCCCTTTGATGCAAAACCCTTTTTCCCCGTGTGCCCGTTTGTCTTCCTCGTTCCCAGGCCGACACCCAGCTCTGCCGATACTATTCCTTGCCCCTCCCCGTGCAATAGAAAGCTTCCCTCATCAAAGGACCCCCGAGTTGATCAAAGCCCCCACCCCATGAGATCCGATCGAACCCCGCATTCCATGAATTGGCGGAATATCCAGCTGCGCGATAGTCATCACCTGTTGTGACCAGGGTGGGGACTTCTACTGTAAATATGTGTGGGAACGGGCCCAAAGGGGGGATTCCGGGAATGTCTTTCCGTACATCAAAGCATTGCCATGAGTATGTAAACTGTAATAAAATCGCAAAAGGCTGAATATAAGGGGCCAGGCCTCAGAAATAAGTTAGAGCACCTCAGAACGATACCTGCTGTCTGTTTTGCTGTGTTCTCCTCCGGAGAGAATAAAAACCTTGTTTCCTGCTTTCCAGTCTCCAGCGCCTGCCTCTTCATTGATTAATAATTCGTGGGTCACAGAGGCAATACCGCCGGGCAAATATCGATTGTCCCCGACCCAGGTTTTACAGCAGTATATTGGTCTATATGTCACTTCAAATTTTACTTATGGGGGATACCATTTGTGGTTAAATCGGATCACCGTCCTCTAGTTCAAATTTTTTCATGTCATCAAAGTGATCATATGACACCAAGATTGAAAAGATGGAGTGAAGGTTTGCAAGAGTTCAACTTTTCTGTGCAATATATTCCGGGGTTGAACAACAAACCTGCTGATTGCTTATCACGTCTTCCCATAGATAGAGATTGTGTCACAGAGGTTACTACGTGTATAAATTGGGTTTTGGAGTCTACCATTTCCGAGGAGGAATGGTCACGCAAGGTTGATGAGGATGTTGTTTTTCTTTTACTAAGGAATGTTATCAGGAGTGGTTGGCCGAGTTATGATACTCTAGAAAGTGTGTTGAGGCCTTTTTGGTCCGTGAGAGATGATTTAACTTTTTTCCAAGGGAATTTAATGAGGGGTGACAGAGTTGTGCCTCCTAGTGAATTGAGAGAGAGGATTGTCAACCTGGCTCATGAGGGGCATTTGGGAAGAAATTTGACGAAAGCTCGCATCAGGGAAAGATATTGGTGGCCTGGAATGGATCGCATGGTGGAAACTGTGGTTAAAGATTGTCATTTGTGTGCGGTGAATGACAAGTCACGTACCACCAGTCACTCCCCGTTGTCACCTGTGGAAGTTCCTGTGGCTGTTTGGACAAAGTTAGGCCTAGACATCGCCGGCCCTTTTGAGCTTATGCCCTCACATGAGAGATATGTTGTTTTACTGGTTGACTACACTTCGAAGTGGGTTGTGTCTAAATGCATGAGTGTAGTTAACTCAAGAACTGTGATTGAATTCCTAAAAGATGTGTTTGGGTCTGAGGGTGTTCCCAAGTTTTTACTCACTGACAATGGGGTACAATTTACTTCCAGTGAGATGGACAGCTTCTTGAAAAGTCTCGGTATTATTCATCAGAAGACAGCTGACGTGGTGGGCACATCGCACGACTCCCAATGATGTTATGCAAAGGTCTCCTTTTGAGGCTTTGAGAGGTAGATTAGCTTGTTCAAAGCTAAATCCAACTTGGCTTCCGGAGAAGTTGGTTGAGGACAGTGTGGAAAAGGAAGTGAGAAGGAGGGCTGTGTTGACAGATTATCAGCAGAAATACAAACAACGCTATGATACTAGAATGGCTGTCAAACACAGAAAATGGAATGTGGGTGACAATGTTCTTGTGAAAAAACCGAAATTTGGTCACAAGGGTGTCTCGAACTTTATTGGACCTTTCACCATTGTTTCCATTAAGAAAAATGTTGTCACCTTAGACAATGGTTGCACTTGGAACATGTCTAAACTGGCCAGATGCAATGATGTCAGGAACCGTTGCTGTGATGGTCCCAAACTTACCTGTATTCCCAGTATTCCCAATGTTCCTCCTTCCACCAGTTACCAGAGGACTACTCCTAAGAGATCTTTTCAGCTTCCCAAGAAGTTCAGTGATTATGTGATGCATTAATGTTCACTGTTACTCTTTGTTTTTTTTCCTTTTATGTTATTTGGTGTTTTCATCAATATTCAATTTGTTCTTTTATTATGTATAGGGGATGTGTTATGTTGCTGTATCTTTAAGAGTTGTACAAAGTTCCCCTAGGAATGGACATGTAATAAGGTCTCTCTCCCAAGTTACTAAGTGAAGGCAAGGGGGTATTATTTGCTAGGGGCTGGGCCACACGTGGTTCACTGACTGTCCTCAGATCTAGACCTACCCCGACAACGTCCTGGCTGTAACCCCCTGTTTTGTTTTGTTTTGTTTTCTTCTCCTGTCAATTCTCTTTACAGGCTTAGGTCGCTAGCGCAGTCCCCACAGGAACTAGCCGCGCAGATTGACAGTGGGTTCGCAATGGTAAGCCCCATGAATTTAATGGCAATCATCCCTTTGAGTCCCTGGCATCAACCTCGGGGTATAGTGGCTGCTCAAATTAAGCGAAATACTTCTTACCCAAGAGGTACTCTTGTTAGTAAGCAACAGACCTCAACCTAAGAGTAGTACTCACACATGTTCCAAATGAGCTTTGGGTCATGTCCTGACGAATGTAATAATAGTCTCTCTCCCTTCACCATGTTACATACAAATATTGCTTTCGGCACCTAGAAGATCACATATGCCTGGGTGCGGTATTGTCTTTTGGGATAAATACGACGCACAATATGTAAGCGTTGGGGCAAACAATGATGATGTTGTTATTGTTATTTTTGCTTGATCCCTAGGTCTGACGGTGATGCAGTACTTCTAGCCTGCTATAGTCATAGACCCACCAGGTTGTATTATTCATACCCTGTAGCTCACCTCTGGGCACCTAACGAGTATATGAGCACTATCTGGTCCTGAAGAATTGCCTCCTAGGGCATGAAACATGTTGACCATGTCTGAGGGTTGAAATGAGGCCATACTAATGGTTACTTTGGTCCTCGATACCCCTCTTTGCACTTTTTAATAAAGTGGCTAGCCACATGAATAAAGGTTACTTTGTGGACTATCCAACTTTTTTTAAACTCACCTTCCGCTCACTACCTCACTTTTTCTAGCCTCGCACATATCAGCATATCACGGCAAGGAACAAAAGATCTCCGTAAAAGAGTGACACTTGTTGTTACCCGTCAGGCATTGCAGCGCCGGCTTGACGTAGGAGCAGGAAGCCGATGATTTAAACAACATCTCAAGTAGGCTGAATGAGACATGTCATCCAGCTCATTAGTTGTGTGAGGCTTCCTAGTTCCGACAAGGAACTTGCTGACTTCTTAGCAAATAATACCCCCTTGCCTTCACTTAGTAACTTGGGAGAGAGACCTTATTACATGTCCATTCCTAGGGGAACTTTGTACAACCTTGTTTCTTGTTCTCTGGACAGGTACACTGGACCCCTTTAAACATTGTCCATTTTCGTCCCCCCTTTTGTTCATATATACTGCGTGGGTCACCCCCACGGGACACTTAGGATACCAAGAGTGACACTCTTTCACTTCTCTGGCCCACAATACACTGGGTGTTTGTCCCCAGTATCCCGCACTTGCGGTTCGATTTCTAAATTCCTTGTTAAAACACGACACCTAGCCACACCCCGTCCATAATGGAAGATGTACCAGGTCTCAGCTTTGATGATGACGCCATTGACGAAGCCCTGAGGGCGGCACCGAGTTTACTCACCTTATCAGCTACCGCTACCTCTGGCGCTACTAGTGACGATTGGGCCAAACTTACTGATTTCAAGAAAGAACTAATAAGGATTACGATGCATGGGATAATGATGACCGAATACCTGAGAAATAAAATTGCCCCCCAAGGCCTCATTGTGAACATTATACCCAGACTCTTCCTAGAAGATAAACAATTTAAGGTCGACTGGGTCCAGGTATCCTGGAAATGTACTAAAGATTTACTCTTCCTAATCGTACAAACATCTAAACGGCTGTCAGAGGCCTTATTAGAGAAAATCTCAGCCATAGAAGCCACAATGAGAAGTGCGGTCAATAAGAACACCAAGGCTAACTTCACCACCAAACTAGCAGAGATCAACCAAGAAATGGCAGATCACCACGAATACCTTCTGAACCAAAAAACAGCCAAACTGCAGAAAGACATTGCTAAATTTGAGAAGGAGAAAGTGTATCCATACTTGAAGGATGGCTTCAAGAACAAAAAGACAAATTACTCCTCGGATGAAAACACAGATAACAACAGCCGACGAGGCTCCACCAGCAGTGACTCAAGTGGAGGATATAATCCTAGGAACAACCGGGCCCCACAACATCCCAACTGGCAACCAGGATACCATCAAGGACCAGTCTTTCATGGCCCCCCACACATGGCACCTCCATGGCAATACCCCTTCTACCAACAGGGTCCACCGCAATTTTTCCCTTCAAATCCGCCAACTTTTCAAGGCAGAGGTTGGGGCAGAGGAAGAGGGCGAAAGCAAGGCGGACAGAAAGGGGTCCAGTGGCAAGACCAACCGACACCACAGACCGCGGTAGAAACCAGGAGCACAACCAGGGGGAGAAGAGTCTGACGGTGAATCTCTCGAAAAGAGCTCTGACCCCCGTGGAAAATCAAGTTCTAGAAAAGGGACTGGGCTTCGTCCCCACTCCCATTCCTGATAACTTTCAGGAAATGATTGAAATAAAACAACTCTTCAGGAAGATACGTCTGAGAGCCTTCTTCCAAGACAAACCTGAACCAGACAATCTAGATACGGGCCTACGGAAACCCTCCACCTTCACACCTACGGATGGGATGGTCCCCCCGGAGATTCTGGTTTTTGAGAGGGCGGTCCTCCACAACCTTACTAACAAACCACAACATAACCAATTTAATAATCTGACTAGAGCGGAGAGACAGGCCTGCCAGGCTCTAGGGAATGACAACACGATCGTCATCAAGCAAGCGGACAAAGGGGGTGCGACAGTCATCCAAGATTATGATGCATATGACCTGGAATGTAGACGTCAACTTTCCAACAGTTCCCACTACAGACCCCTCACCATAGACCCTACCAAACGCTTGACAACCACGATCATGAGTCTTGTGATAGAGGGAGAAACCAATGAATGGCTGTCCAAAAAGGAAGCAGAATTCCTCATCACCACCGAACCAGTCACGCCCTATTTTTACACACTGCCCAAAATTCACAAGGGGGTTACCCCAGTACTGGGAAGGCCCATTGTCTCTGGAATAGGGTCCCTTCTGGAACCCCTGTCTCAATTCTGCGACGTCTTCCTGCAGCCATTAGTGAAGAAAATTCCTTCCTTTCTCCAGGATACCAGAGATGTCCTACGTCTGATTGAAGATATGGATGGGAGGGAGAATGTCGATCTGATATTGACATTGGACGTAGAAGCCCTCTACACGAACATCCCTCAGCAAGCCACACTAGAAGCAGTGGAAACTGCTCTGAGATCTGAGGAATGGACATCACCCACCCCCATCTCTTTCATCATGGCTCTTGCGAGTATAGCCGTGACAGAAAATTTCTTCAGGTATGAATCGCAACTGTACCACCAGATCCGTGGCACTTCCATGGGTTCTACCTTCGCGCCGAGCCTGGCCTGCATATACATGGCTACCTTCGAGGAGCACTTCATCTATCCTGCCGCAACCAATCCATTCCTCGAACATCTATCCCTCTGGCGTCGCTACATCGACGACATTTTGATCCTATGGAAGGGGGATCGGACGAGCTGTGAGTCATTTTGCTCTTGGATTAATCTTCAAAATCCGTACCTCAAATTCACGGGTACCATTTCTGCACTATCACTCCCCTTTCTCGACCTTACCATCAGGTTGGACCCCTCAGAGATTACCACCACTCTCTACAGGAAAGAGACCGACAGGAACAGTCTCCTCCCTTACCAGAGCCATCACTCCAGAGCCTTGAGGGAGAACCTACCTTTTGGACAATTCCTCCGAATTCGCAGAAACTGTACATCAGTGACGGACTTTGAACGTGAAGCCTCTACCCTACAACACAAACTCCAGGATAGGGGCTACCCTACCAGACTCCTGAAACAAACAGTCAAAAGAGCACGTAACAACAATAGAGAAGCCCTTTTGGAGACGAATACCAAGCCAACAGATGATGTCATCACGTGCATAACCACGTACACCAAGAATTCCACCTTCATTAAGAAGATAATCAATTCCCACTGGGGCACTCTGAATTCTGCTGGGCTGGACATTCCACGTCCACGCTTCGCCTTCAAAAGAACTGCTAACCTGAAGGACACCTTGACCCACACTCGGCCCAAGAAGTCAAGTACCCACCACGAGAATACGCTTTGGGACCTGCCACCAGTGGTCGGTCATTTTAGATGTGGTAACTGCATCGTCTGTCCCCAATCCATACAAAGCAAAGAGATCAAGCTTTCAACATCCTTCACTTGGCACATGAACAAACATACAAATTGCAATAGTAGCAGATGTATATACATGCTCATATGCCCCTGTGGGCTCAAATATATAGGCATGACAATGCGCACTGTGAAAACACGCATAATTGAACATAACAGCAACATTCGCTGTACTAAGATACACACAAGGCTTTATGAACATTGCAAAGAAGCGGGCCACCGAGCAGAAAACATCAAATGGGTAGTCTTAGAATGTCACCCCTCCATCCATCAACAGGCATTACATAGATTGGAACAGAGGTGGGTGCACCGCTTACAATTAGACACCTGTGGGTTGAATGACTCGATCCCTTGGAATCAACTAGCAAGATGACTCTGCTAATTAACCACTAATAATCTGCCTGCCCCCGACTGACTATGAGACTGGACCTCTCACCTTTAAATATTTAAATATTTAAATAAATATCTTGACAGTGTTACACCAGTCCCACGGACACATTGGCACTCTCACTTCTCAGACTACCCCTGTGTAACTCTATCCCCCACGGTCTTGCCACCCATCCCATCACGGCCATCAATCCCTAGGGCGGACTTGTATTCCCAGCCCCCATACAACTTTTTGGCAAATTCTTGACATTCTTATCCTGCATTTCTAGTCCTTGGGACGTTCCCTGACAGGGCCACCCCCTAGCTTTACACCTTCTGAAGGCCTCACCAAGTCTGGGACGCCATCTGACCAGACTGAAGCTCCCTTTAGCCTCGGGACCTTCCCGGACGTGGCCTCTGCCATGCCTCGAACCACTCCCGGGGGTTTAATACATTTTTCTCCCTCGACAATTTTCTCCCCCGAGGGCTGCACCGCCATTGGGATCCGATTTTATCAATTCGCAATATTACGCTGGGGTCTACTAGTCATGACACTTCGTTCCAATCCCTGACCACTGTCACTACCGCTATTATAGTACAAACATCCAAAGAACTTAATAACGGACTACAATTCCCATCCACGGACACGAGTGTCCCCTGATTGGCCGCCTAGGCAATTGCGTCATGGCGGTCACGCCCCCACTGGGACCCGCACGCCCTGTTCTTAATGGCGGCTGTGCCCTAGCACTCCACCGGCTGTTCCGCGTGCACTGACACGCCCGGATGTGTGTGGGGGTAGGTTTGACCAGCGCTGTCTCCTCGCCGCTAAGGTAAGCCCTCTGTGCCGATTAACTACTCTCCGCCAGTCCTATGTGACGGACACATTGCAGGTGCCCACGTGGGGCGCCACGTACCGCCGGGCTGCTAGTGATGGGGACTGCCCTTGGTTGGGGCCGACAGACGGTCCACCGCTTCTATGGCCCGTAACACCGCTGGTCCCACCCTCGACCACCAGCGTTCTCCCGGCGCCTACAGGTGGGGCCGCGCACTCTAACGGGTGGTATGTCCAACCGTGCGGAGTAGCCTGGCGGGGCGGGGCCACACGTGGTTCACTGACTGTCCTCAGATCTATACCTACCCCGACAACGTCCTGGCTGTAACCCCCTGTTTTGTTTTGTTTTGTTTTCTTCTCCTGTCAATTCTCTTTACAGGCTTAGGTCGCTAGCGCAGTCCCCACAGGAACTAGCCGCGCAGATTGACAGTGGGTTCGCAATGGTAAGCCCCATGAATTTAATGGCAATCATCCCTTTGAGTCCCTGGCATCAACCTTGGGGTATAGTGGCTGCTCAAATTAAGCGAAATACTTCTTACCCAAGAGGTACTCTTGTTAGTAAGCAACAGACCTCAACCTAAGAGTAGTACTCACACATGTTCCAAAAGAGCTTTGGGTCATGTCCTGACGAATGTAATAATAGTCTCTCTCCCTTCACCATGTTACATACAAATATTGCTTTCGGCACCTAGAAGATCACATATGCCTGGGTGCGGTATTGTCTTTTGGGATAAATACGACGCACAATATGTAAGCGTTGGGGCAAACAATGATGATGTTGTTATTGTTATTTTTGCTTGATCCCTAGGTCTGACGGTGATGCAGTACTTCTAGCCTGCTATAGTCATAGACCCACCAGGTTGTATTATTCATACCCTGTAGCTCACCTCTGGGCACCTAACGAGTATATGAGCACTATCTGGTCCTGAAGAATTGCCTCCTAGGGCATGAAACATGTTGACCATGTCTGAGGGTTGAAATGAGGCCATACTAATGGTTACTTTGGTCCTCGATACCCCTCTTTGCACTTTTTAATAAAGTGGCTAGCCACATGAATAAAGGTTACTTTGTGGACTATCCAACTTTTTTTAAACTCACCTTCCGCTCACTACCTCACTTTTTCTAGCCTCGCACATATCAGCATATCACGGCAAGGAACAAAAGATCTCCGTAAAAGAGTGACACTTGTTGTTACCCGTCAGGCATTGCAGCAACGGCTTGACGTAGGAGCAGGAAGCCGATGATTTAAACAACATCTCAAGTAGGCTGAATGAGACATGTCATCCAGCTCATTAGTTGTGTGAGGCTTCCTAGTTCCGACAAGGAACTTGCTGACTTCTTAGCAAATAATAACCCCTTGCCTTCACTTAGTAACTTGGGAGAGAGACCTTATTACATGTCCATTCCTAGGGGAACTTTGTACAACCTTGTTTCTTGTTCTCTGGACAGGTACACTGGACCCCTTTAAACATTGTCCATTTTCGTCCCCCCTTTTGTTCATATGTATCTTTAAGAGTGTCATGGACAGTGACATCACTGTTAGAATTATTACATTCCAATGGCTGAGAATACAGTTTGCTGTAACTTCTGCTGTTGATGGTTGTACCATTAAAAGCTCCTTCTACAACTTACCTGCTTCTGAGCTTTTATCAATTGTGTTTAGCAATTATTTCAGTATTCCAAGGGGTCACAGCCCTTGGCAGTCGCAGCACCTTATGATAAACCTATAATTATAGTGGTTACGTTTTATGAGCTATAGGAGTTCACCCCAAACTATTAACTTATCTCTTGTAATCGATAACATTCAGAAGTGGAGTGGAGTCTCCGCCTCGTATTTTCATTGGCTTGCGTCATTGTTTATGGTGAATGCTGGCTTTTCATTGCAAGTGAGTGAGGCTTTTTAGTCTCTCCTTGTTATCGCCCTGTCTCTTTTTCGTCCCGCCCACCTGAACCGGATCTTTTACTGGCGGAGTAACATGGTGTGTTTTATAATTACTGGGTATGCACTTTTTTGGACTATTACAGTCATGTCCATTGGGCGTGTAACATTGTGACGTTAAATACTAATAATGAGGCTCGGGCTGATAACTACGCACTGAAGTTAAAATAAAAACATGTACAAGTAAGCATTTTTTTTGTATCGCGTGGATGTGCTTTTAAATGTGTTACCGGATTGTCATTTTTTTAGTTACAGGATTGTAATTTTTTTTCTTTTTTATATGTCTGTGGGGCACGTAGATGTTGTGTTTTTTATGTTGCACATTGGAGCCGATAGCATCATGGCGGAGTTAAGGGCAGGTAGTGGTTGTGCTTTTTTGTTGCTAATATGCGCTTAGGTTTCTAGGCTGTTTTGGGCGGCCCAGAACGCTAGCAAAGCACCAGAGGTATGGGAACGAAAGGAAAGCTTTTTTTAATCGGAGAATTTGCTTTATTTATTATGCTATTATATGTGGCTGGCTGTTGTGCGTGTTTCCTTATATGTTTGTGTGGACATACATGATGTGTTTCTTTGTTGACAATAGGTGCCTTTGTTGCACGGAGAGGTTGTGCTTTTCTGTAGCGAATCTGTGCTTGCTGTTGTGGACTTTTTTTGAGCGGGCTAGAACGCTGGAAAAGTGCTAGTGGGATGGGAACAAAATGTTGGCTTTTTTAATGGTAAATTTGCTTGAATTCATAATGGTATTATATGTGGCTAGGTGTTCGGTGTATTTCCTTATATATATGTGGACGTACATGTCGTGTTTGGGCTTTGGGCGATAACTACGCACTGAAGTTCAAAACACGTATAAGTATGCACGTTGGCAGCCCCAGTCCCAGTCCCGTACCACTGTTACCAAATGCGAGACCCGAGACTCCACACTCAACGTTAGGCCAAGTAAGGACACCGTTTGAGATAGCCCTGCTCACCCCCTTAGTTGATTGGCACGAGCAGCCAGGCCTATCTCCAAGACACGAGTGTACAGTATGTGTAACCACACCCACGGCAACCCCCTGGTGACACAAATGGACCCCACACGAGTTTGATAAAAACAAGTATAAACTTTATATACAACGATATATGATCAGACCAAAGGATACAGAATCCAATGTATAATAAAGGGTAATATTCGTTCCGGCTGGCTGGTAGGTTCAAATCCCAACCACTGCTTTCAAAATGCTTGTTAGAAACGGGTAACGTGGTGCAGAGCGGGCGGGCCAAACTCCGGCGGAAATGTGTAAAGCATCCGCGCAGCACACACAGGCGACACACAAGGCACACTACAAAAAGAGACTTCACACCAGGTTAGGTGAAAAACAGTATGTGTATTGTAAAATAAACACATCAGAAGGGAATCACAGGTGCAGATAAACTGTGCCAGCCGGCACCGGGGAATAATTCACAGGGGGACTATATACAGGGCTGCGCCAATCGGGCCGCTGCCAGAACCATCACAAGTCCAAGCATAACTGAAAGTCCATAAGCAATAACGTCTCACTGGCTGTACCTACTGGTGAGTAGACATGCACTTGGCATAAATCACTTTAGGCATTTGTCAAGGTAGGCCTAAATATGTAACCAGTCATGTAGGTATTAGGGAAAGACAGTAGCATAAAGGCATTAATCATGAAAACACATTATGCATAACTTCAGGCATAAATCATCGTTGCCGTAGCCTGGAATGGGAACCTCAGGTTAGGCATAGTATGCAGAACACCAGCATTGCAGCCTTAGGGGAAAAGAAACCATTAGCACTTGGCATAAAACACACAGTGGTCAGGCATAAAACCTGAATTAACACCTTAGGCCTACCGTCACAGTGGAAGTGAAAACACAAATACATTAGGCATAACGGGTGAGTATATTCTGCATATCATTAGGCACACCATACTCAGCTGGGGCCTAAACCATTGGAGCATTAAATCACCTTAGATTAGGCACTTTACGCAGGACCCCTGTAGGAAGGTGGATATCTGACAATGGTTACCCCCAAACTTTTTGCCTAGTGTTTAGCTGGTTTTTGACTTAGTTGGCCTGGGATCCTGCTATTCAGGGCCCCAGGCTGATTGCTCTCTCCTTAAAATGGACTCCATGTACCTTAGGTGCATTACGAAATTGGAACTGGTTCACCTTATTGGCCCCTGTAACAGTGTACCCAGGTACCCAGGGCATAGGTGCTTCCAAGGCCTACCAGGGGCTGCAGCACGTATTGTGCCACCCGTGGCCTGGCCTCCATATTTGACACAACTGGCTGATCACTCAGCTGGGGCAAGTTGGTGTAATCACCTCTTGCTTAGGTATAGTATGCCTATATCTAACTTAAAAATGGGCACATATGTTCCTATCAGCCACTCCTATGGAAGGCCTCATCAATCCTGGAGGCAGAGTGCTTGGAAATATGTGAGATGGTGCTCTAGCATGAGCTGAGCCTGTCTGCAGCTTTCGGAACCACGTCCTTTAGCTGTTCCATGATACTGCCATACCATATACTCTTAAGTGCATTATGAACCTCGCGGTTAAAGGCTATCTTTGGTTTGGCTTTATCAAAACATATCGAGTAAGGTGTCATACGAATTGGAATACTACCCCCTCGCCAGTTCTGGCGACGGGGGTAGCATTCCACCCTTCTAGAGGGACACGACATGTACATAACCTGAACCCCGGTTAAAGTTAAACAGAGCCTCAGCATCACAAAATGGATGCTGCCACCACAGACCCAAGTCTGACCTCCTGCTGCTGGGAGTCCTTCCAGCGAGGGTGGCTTGGACAAAGGGTTTCCTGCCTTGGGAGGTGCTAGCACCACCCCAGACAGGATTTTGTGTATTGGGTAGGACAGGGCTGAATAGAATCAGACATGCCTGGGGCACACAAGGTGTCCCTGTGCATTTGCCAGTTCAAACCGGTACTGGGGCTCTCCAGCCCCAGTCTTGGCGCGAAGCTGCACAAAGGAAAGGGGGTGTAACCACCCCCCTTCCTGGTCCCACCCAGAGGAGGAACCTAGTAGGTGATCCGGCCCCCAGATTTGGAATAAGAGTAGGAGCTGTGTCCTGAGACTTCAGATCATCCTGAACTCGACTTAAAATAAGAAGAAGACTGGACTTCGACATTCTGCTGCACAGAAGACGGAAGAGAATTTCCCTTGTGGCCAAGGAGTGACCACCCTGTGAATACAGGCACCAACCAGCAACTTGACGTCTGCTTTGCCGCCGCCTCCCGCCAGAGCCCGAGCCCAGAGCCTGACAAGACCCAGACTCCCAGACATCTCAGAGACCGATCCACAGTCCCTGAAAAGAAGAGACCCATGGAGGCACCGAGAGACGTGGGACCGGACATCTTGGAAGACCCCCTAGCAGCTGACTGCGCAGCACCCGAGACACCCTTGATGCTGTGCTTTGGGGTTTGAGAAGCCCCAATACCGAGCAGCATTTGCACTGAAGATCAGCCCCCCAGCATCTCCACGATCTGCGTGGGGCCCTTTTGCACTTTGCCACTTGACGCGCCATCCCGGCCACTTGCCACGCGGCTAGCGGCCATCTTGGCGACGAAAACTACAACTTACACCACTGGTCTGGTTGCTCCAGACTGGCCCTTGCTCTCCTGAGAAGTAGCACCCGCTCTGACCTTGCTGGTCCGAGTGAGAAGCTTGCATCAATTCCTGCATGGCTTGCATTAGCCAAGGCCTGTTTGCTCCGATCAAGAAGCCGACACCGCCAACAACGAGAGCCTTTGTGAGACAGCTCATGACCAACACCTGGACGTCCTTGACCTCTTCGTGTCCACGTGGCTGCAGAGACAATCTTCACCTTTTCACCTGTTTGCACCCAACATTGCCTGGTTCCATCCTGGTTCAACGGTAGTCACTGGCTAGTGACTTTGAACATTGTCCCCTCTGCTTTCAGGTCTTCAACTCTTCAGATCCATCCTTGGATCCACCGGAACTCTCCCCGACGACCCGCCTGCAGCATCTTCAGCTCCAAGCACCATCGACCTGCGTGACGAAACCCGACACTACTTCGCACCTGTGCACCCGCTTCCTGTGGGTGAGGTAACTCAACAACGCCGGTGTTCCCACACTGGTGTACACCTCTAGTGCCTGTGTCTTAAGTTTTATCCTTGTAGGTCCATCGAAAGGTTCCTTAAACATTAACATTGCAACTTTTACGCACCATTGACATTGCATTGGTGCATGCGTGCGCTTTCCGCACTGCACCGAGTCCCGTGGGCCTTTCCCGACTTCATCACTGCTAGTCCCGAACAGCTCCAGCGATTCCCCAGGCCCTAGGCCTATTTCCTTTTCCCATAGTGGTCCTGATACCACTATTTTAGTATATGGTTTCGGTGGCCCCTAGGGCTCATCCATATTGTGCAACTTTTGTATATTTAAACTGTGTTTTGTTTTAACGCATTTGCTTCTGTGCTCAGAAAGAGTATAGGGGATATTTGTAGAAATAAATCTATATATATTTTCCTTATATATCTGTGTGGTGTCCTTTCATTTGGTATTCAAGGGGATTGTGTATGGTAAAACAGCTTGCTTCACATGCCTTTACAGAGTTTAGGCTAAGACTGCTTAGTCCATGCTACCCCTAGGATAGCTTGTCTACAAGGTTGACTTACAACCAATCATCATAAGGGTTGCTTGGCATGGTACAAGGTGATCACTAGAACTAGTGAGCATCATATACCAGGCCAACTTCTCACAACCCCCACAAGGTAGCATTAGGGTAAAAGCATTGCCAGCATTAATGCATTAGGCATACAAACAGTATGAATAACCTATTAGGCGGGAAAAGCATTAGGCATCAACCTGTGGGCATAAACATAGTAGGAATGAAGCATTCTCATTAGGGTAAAAACGCTAGGCAACATCACTTTAGGCATTAGCAGATGCATAAGTCACCTTCTGCGGTACATGGGGCCCAATCATATTAGAATGGGGCATACACATGAGGCATTTCATCATTGCGCACGTTAGGACAGAACATTAGCATAATAGTGCATCCCTAGTAACCCCCAAACATCCTGTAAGCATTAGGGGGGAAAGAAACCATTAGCGATATAACCACATGCATTAGGCATAAGCAACATTAACAGTACACTTTATGTAAATACACCTGGAATAGCTGCCCCAAGGTTGCAGATTTGCTTCTGGCGCTACTGCGCCTGGGGAGCCCCTACTCGGGGGTTCTCAAATTACCAATGGCCCAAACTCAGCACTGCAAACCGGAGGGAAAAGCATTAGGTATCTTCCTAGGTACAAATGCATTACAGCCGTGGCCGATGGAGGGAGTTCGGTGGTGCAGGGGGGCGGTGCGGGGGAGGGGCAGGGTGGGGGGTGGTAAACAACGGAATATGGATAATTGCAGGTAAGTAAACAATTTAATAAATAAAACAAATTTTTTAGCGCACCCTGCGGATCCCCTTGTAGCGCTGTAGAATCCCGGCACTGCAGACGTCCGCTCCTCTTTTCCTGGGCACAGTTGTAGCGCCTTGGCAGCAAGCAGAGCACAGTCAATGCAAATATGGCACTCTGGTAGCACCCCAATGCAGCACACACACAGGGGAATTGAAATATAGCGCTTTGACAGCACAGAGCTGCAGGCATCAGCTCCTCCTACCCTGGCACTTTGAATATAGCGCTTGTGAGGCACTAGGTCCCACTAGAAGCTTCAGGGACAGACGATAGTGTACCTCTTCTGGTAATCAGGAAAACAGTGCTCACCAGGCGCTAGAGTGCAGGCAGAGCAGCACAGTCACTTCAATTATGGCCCTCACCAGGCGCTAGGTGACTCACAGTTCCCGGGGTCCCACCCGTGGGAGTAGCACCCACGCTCCTCACCTCCTTGGAATGCAGGCAGTCAAAGTATAGCACTCACGAGGCGCTAGGGCAGCAGAGCAGGCAGGCCAGGTTGGGCAAGATCAGCAGACAGTGGGCACTCATCAGTACAGGACAGCAGCTCCTAGAAACAGTCATCTCCCATAAAGTGGCACTCCTCTTGACACAGCAGTCTTCACTCCAGCAAAGGTTCTTACTGGCCCTGTGGACAGCAGAGGGGTACAGATGGGCTCAGGGGCCAGCACACAGGCCCATGCGGCGGTACCTCCTGGCAGAGTGTCCCCTTTCATTCCAGTCCACCCTCAGTCTGAGCACATGGCATCTCTACTGCTCTACATATACACCCCTCCTCCCACCTACCAGAAAGACCTGGAAGCTTCTAGAAGGTCCCTGGCAGTTCCAGCCTCACTGTCACTGGGGGAAGTGTAGAGCACCTTGTCACTTCAAACACTAGACCGCCAACCGACCTCAGGCAGGCAGCACAAGCAGACAGAAATGTCGTCCATTTTAAAAGTGACATTTCTGCAATGGTGGAAATAAAGGTGCGTACACCATTACACAGCATTTATTATTTTCCTTTCACACCACACATGGCATATACATTTCCTACCATGGGGGAGATGACCCCTAAAGGGGGGGGGTCCTAATATACCTATGTAAGGTAAAAAGCACACACACTTTGCACTGCTAACCAGCGCCAAAGTGTCCAACATCCTGAACCCACCAATTCCATCACAGCGAAAGGGCTAGGGGAAAGGCAAAAAGGTTCGGGATGACCCTGCAAGCAGGGCCAAGTCCAACAATGCTATGCTGGTTGCAATGCTAGAATCACACATTTTGCAATGGACAAACAATAATGCACTGTGTAACAATACAATCCTGTGCTGGGCAAAGGAGAAACAATACAATGTATAACGATACACCCCGGTACCTTGGAAAGGAAGAAATAATGCAATGCGTACCGCTACAATCATGTACTGCGCAATGAAAGAATAATGCAATGCGTCACACCCCAATCATGTACTTTGCAAGGAAGAAATAATGCAATACACACTGCTACAATCATGTACTTTGCAATCCAGGAATAATGCAAATGCGTAATTACAATTATGTACTTTGAAATGGAGAAATAATGCAATACGGGCCGCTACAATCCTGTACTTTGCAATGGAGAAATAATGTTATGCGTAGCGCTACAATTGTGCACTTCGTTATGCAGAAATAATGTCCGGCTTCATAAGACAGTCCAGCAGTTTGTTAACAGCAATATTGGCAAAGTGTATTACGACAATCCGCCTCTTCGATAAAGTTGCCTCCCACACATATCAACTCTGGCCCGAGTACTGCCACTCCTTTGGTCAGTAGCCCCCAATCTGAGCTGAAGCAAAGGCTCATGTCGTCAGAAGGACTGAGAGGCCGAGAGAGTGTCCCTCCGAGCCCGCACCCCGCTCAGGTAGTGATCCACGTTACCTGGGGCGCGACCCCACTCTCCTCTCCTCCTTCAGCGAACTGGGCCTTCCATGCAGAACTTTCTCAATTGGCCTCAGCGGCTCGGCCTGGCAGCTCAGCTCCTCTGGGGCTGCCGGTCCTGGCTGCGACTATTAGGAAGGTCTCAGGCGATTGAAGGGCACACATACCCCATGCCCCTGAGATTACTTTACTCCGGGTGCACATTCACCACAGCATCCTCTGGATCTCCTCCGGCACAAAGCCACACACACAACGCTGATGGGATTCCACGTCGACTCTGATTGCACGTTCACCAGACACTCCTTCCAGCCGATCACCTCCACAATCCCAGGTTGTACCAATGCACGCAAACTGATTCACTGAGACTTACTCCAACTCCGTGCCCTGATATCCAGGTGCTCTTTACCAACGCCTTCAGCCACACCACGACATGCTTACCGTGTCCGAGCCTCACTTCTCCTCGGGTGCACTCGATGACCAGGTACTCTTCACCAATGCCTCCAGTGCACCCCCAACACACACCCTGTGTGTCCGAGACTCACTCGCCTTCCGATGAACATGTTGATCAGGCGCTCCTCACCAACACCTCCTGTGCACCACAACATGTACCCTGCACGTTCGAGACTCACTCCACCTCCAATGCACACGCCGACCAGGCTCTTCACCAGCGCCTGCGGTGCACCAAGACATGCACCCTGTGAGTCTGGGTCTCACTACAGCTTCGGTGCACACGATGACCAAGCACTCTTCACTAATGCCTGTGGTGCACCACGACACGCACCCAGCGCATCGAGACTCACTTCACCTTCGATGCACATGTTGACCAGGCGCTCTTAACCAACGCCTCCTGTGCACCACCTCATGCACCCAGCGCGTCCAAGTCTCACTTCTCCGTGTGTCCAAGACAACAGGGCACATCTTCAGAGGGCCTCAAGCTGCCACAACACGCGCCCACAGCGTTGCTTGAAACTTCTCCGGAAACTTTTATGTTCCTGTATTTCCAAGCAGGGAGCCAGATCACCTCGGGCCCTTGGGGTAACAAGACACAGCACAAAGCACAGTCTTCGTCAGGCGGGGGATCCAGCTCACCAAGCACAGTCCCAACAGCCTATTCCTGGGTTAAAACAGCAAACTGCAGACCAGCCCCAGATCACAAAGCAAGGGTTGGTCCTTCCCCAGTAGTCTCTTCAATTGTTCCTTCCTTAGCAGAGGTTCCTCTTGATCACGAAACGGGTCCAAGCTTTTTTCAGTCTTAATCCATTTCTGTTCCATTCCAACATTCAGGGGTCTAAGCTCTCATAGTTATACCCCTAAATGTCTTTGAAGTTTGTTGTGCTTAGGGGTCCCTGACCCCTGCCTAAATACGTTCTGAGTGTCTCCCTCCCAGTGTCACCGTTACCCCATTGATACTGGGGGTTCTGGATCTTTAATCACTCAGCAGGCAACGGGTCAAATGTTTTATAGCAGCAACCCAGGCCTCTTCCCCTCCCGGGGCTTCTCCTCGCCTACTCTCCAGATGCAGGAAAGCCTGGTGCCATCTCAACCCCCTCCCTGGGTCAAGACCCCCCCCAGCTCCTCTCACCTCTCAGATCCAGACGGTCAATCCACATTCAGCAGAGAAACACAGAAATGCTTAAAGCACAAAACTAAAAGAGTGGTTTCTGAACACACGATGATAAACCACTTTCATAGAAAGATGTGTTATTACACTGTGAGTTCATACATACTAAACGTCACCACTCCATTTGAAACTTATAGGAAACTAAGCAAACAAAACACAATACCCAGCCTCCCTCATTCTGTCCGATGGGCAGGATGGCCTTTCACCAGGGAAAAACAAAATTGAGTGTTTTTCACTGTCAGGACATAGCACACACCTCAGTATATGTCCTGCCTTTTACTTATACTGCACCCTGCCCAGGAGTTACCCAGGACCTACCACAGGGGTGCCCACTGTGTACGCAAAAGGGAAAGTAAGGCCTGATATGTGGTTGCATTTGTCAGGATAACATGCTAACTTAGCAAACTGTGGGCAGGCCCTACACTGTAGGCCTGAGTTCCCTTCTCCATGCACCTTTGCATTACTAGCCCTGGTACACACAGTGCACATCGCTAGGGACTTTACTGGTAAGACAAACATACCAATCATGGGCAACCAATTACCATTACACTTTACACAGGGAACACTTGTACTTTGACACTGATCAGAAGTGGCAAAGTACCCAAAGCATCTAAAAACAAAGGAGGTAGAGGCAAAATGTCAAGGGTAATCACGCCAAGATATGCCATGTCTAACAAAGTATATATGTTCGTGGGGACGTACATGTTGTGTTTCTTTGTTGCCAACAGGCGCCTTTGTTGCACGTAGAGGTGTTGCTTTTCTGTTGCGACGTTAAATACTAATAATGAGACTTGGGGCGATAACTACGCACTAAAGTTAACAACATGTATCACGTGAATGTGCTTTTAAATGATTGTAATTTTGTATTTTCTACATTTGATACTAATAATAACTGCTATACGTTTATTGGGGCTTGGGGCGATAACTATGCTTTATTTATTAGGGTATTACATATAGCTGGGTGTTGGGCGTATTTCCTTATACGTTTGTGGGGACGTACATGTTGTGTTTCTTTCTTGACAGTAGGCGTCTTTGTTGCACGTAGAGGTTGTGCTTTTCTGTAGTGAATCTGTGCTTGCTGTTGTGGACTTTTTTTTGGGCCGCCCAAAACGCTAGCAAAGCACCGGAGGTATGGGAACAAAAGGCAGGTTGTTTTTTTTTATCCGTCAATTTGCTGGATTCATTATGATATTACATGTGGCTGTGCGTTGGGCGTATTTTGGTATATGTTTGTGCGGACGTACATGTTGTGTTTGGCCTTGGGAGGATAACTACGCACTGAAGTTCAAAGCTCGTACAAGTAAGCATTTACTTGTTCGTGGGGACATACATGTTGGGCTTCTTTGTTGCTAATAGGCGCCTTTGTTGCTCGTAGAGGTTGTGCTTTTCTGTTGCGAATGTGCGCTTATTGTTGTGGACTTTTTTCAAGCGCCCCAGAACGCTAGCAAAGCACCGGAGGTATGGGAACAAACTGTAGGCTTTTTTATCAGTAAATTTGCTTGATTCACTATGGTATTATATGTGGCTGTGAGTAGGGCATATTTTGTTATATGTTTGTGGGAACGTACATATAGTGTTTGGGCTTCGGGTGATACCTACGCACTGAAGATAAAAACACGTTCAAGTAAGCATTTTCTTTTTTGAACCGCCTGGATGTGCATTCAAATGATGTGTTAACAGACTGATTTTTTTTGTTTATTATGTGTCTGTGGGACACGTAGATGTTGTGTTTTTATTTTGCAAATTGGTGCCGATAGCATCATGGCGCAGTTGGGGGTATGTAGAGGTTGTGCTTTTTAGTTCAATAAGTTTATTAGGATTACAAGAATATATAAAAACTTGAATAGCATAGAGGTGATACAGATGAGGAAAAAATATAAATGCATCAGGAATCACTATTTGAGATAAAATATAATATGGAAACCAATAAATCGTGACCCAGAACAATGGTATCACCATGGGTTAAAAGAGAGATTTAAGAGAAAGAAGAAACGAGAGAGCAGAAAGAAAGAAAAAGGAAAGGGAAGGAAGGAGGAAGAGACAGATAGAAGGTAAAGATAGGGAGAGGAAGAAAAGAAGGGAAAGGAGAGAAAGGAAAGGATCTTCTGGGGAGCTACTCCTGAACAAAAGGACAACACTCACGCAACCGAATCAAAAGGATATTGAGCAACCAAACCCTTAGAAGCTGAATCCATATACGAATCCAAAGTTCTCCAGACACCAGTAGAAATTGAAGGGGAGAGATGAGCGTCATCAACTGAGGTGTGCGCACCTTTAAAAAAGGATACCCATGCCCAACAAGTGTGATAAGAAATTGAAGAAAAAGATTTCCATTCCATAAGAATTACTTTCATCGCAATAGTTAGTAACAAATCTAGTAATTGGGAGTCCAAGGAATCTAAGGGTAGTGGAGTCCGAGACGCAAGTGGGCCTCACAAAATCATGGGAAAAGAAAGCTGGAACCGGAGGTTAAAAATCAATTGAAGATGTTTGTGTATTAAATCCCAAAAGGGTTTGAGAAGCGAACATTAAAAAAACATGTGTGAGTAATCGCCTGTACAAAGACCACAACTCCAACATAGATCATCATCCTTCAATTGAAGAGAGTGTAAACGTACCGGAGTCCAATGGAGCAAATTAATAGAGAAAAATTTAGATTGGATTAAAGAAGGAGCAACCTTATTCCGAAGAGAAAGCTTCCCAATCAAACGCCAGTCATCCTCAGAAATATGGGCAATCATATTCTGCTCAAAATGAGATATCCATTTCTGTTGGGTGACAGTACAGTCGGTAGGAGAAGCAGAAGAAAGAAATTTATAGATTTTGGAAGCCACATGACCTAAACGAAGCCACAAGTGAAATAAATAATAGTAGGAGAGTTTGGAATCAGACGAGTTTTAGCTATCGCCACCTTTATTTTCAGGAAAGTGTAGAAGTCTAAATTATTGAGAGAGAACTGCTGAGATAAAGTAGAAAAAGGAAGTGGATCCCCATTAGAATCATACAGATGCCGCACTAAAGTTATCCCTTTGTTAGCCCGATACACGATCAACACAGGGTCAATAAGAATTTTAATACGAGGATTGTGCCACAACGAGGACCATCTTGATTTATGAATAGGACTAGCAACTCGCTTATCAACTTGTTTGATCGCTGCAATGGTATCTAAGATGATTGAGCGCGAGAAAGGGATAGATAGAGTAGATGTAGTTAAAAAAGATAAGGGTGGTAGGGGAGAGGCCATATTCTGTTCAATTAAGAGCCAAGAAGGAACATGGTCAGGAGTCGAGACAAGCCAAAGAGCCCCCTGCGAGGCCAAAAAAGCAGTTTGATACTTCTCCCAATCAGGAAAGTTGCAACCACCCAACTCATAAGGCTTCCTCAAATATTTATAAGCAATTCGAGCCCTCTTCTCATCCAAAGAAACTTGGAAGTGAGGGAGTTCATTGTATGAAAAAAAGAAGAAGACAGTTTCACAGGGAGCATGGAAGAAACAAAATTAATAATAGGGGTAATCATCATTTTTATAGTTTGAAAACGGCCCCACCAAGAAATATGTTTAGGAGACCAAGTCTCTAAGAGTTGTCGTACTTTAGTAATAGTTTGAGCCTCATTGTACGCAACAGTATCATAAAGAGTGCTGCAAAACCAGATCCCCAAGTATTTAAGCTGTTTAGATTGCCATTTAAACCCTGCAGAACCCATATGAGCCGGAAAACAATAAGCGTTTAAAGGAAACATTTCCGTTTTGTCCTTATTGAGGGTATACCCAGAAACACCTGAAAAAAGGGAGATGGTGTCCGAAATCGCGGGAATGGCTCGTTCAATATCTTCCGAAAAAATAAGAACATCATCTGCATATGCAGCAGTTTTAATACGATGTGAGCCAAAAGTAAATCCATTGATGTCTGGATGGATGTCAATCAAGCGAAGCAACGGGTCAATAGAAAGTAAAAACAAAAGAGGGGACAAGGGACAGCCTTGTCTGGTGCCTTGGCGAAGATTGAAAAAAGAAGAAGTGGTGCCATTGACTCTAATATTTGCCCTAGGCTGGGCATATAAAGACATAACCATATTAACAAACGAATCGCCAAAATTATGTGCACAAAGAATCGCATGTAAAAAAGGCCAGGAAACCTTATCGAAAGCCTTTTCGGCGTCTAAGGATAAGGCCGCAGCTGGAAGGGAAGAGCGTTTAGCAGCACCCAGAACATGACAAAAGGTACGGATATTGTCCCTTGCTAAGCGGCCCTTAACAAAACCAGTCTGAGAAGGGTGAACAAGCTTAGGAATGAATGATTCTAAATGCTTAGCTAAAATTTTGGCAAAGATTTTCGCTTCCATATTAAGGAGAGAAATGGGACGAAAATTTTTGGGGTCTGAATGATCTTTGCCCTCTTTTGGGATTACAACAATGGTGGCATCCGCTGCCGAACCTGAGACGACCCTTGTTGGATGAAAGAATCAAAGACCACCTGAAGACGAGGAACAACTGCAGAAAGAAAGGTTTTATAAAACAGGATAGGAAAGCCGTCTGGCCCTGGAGCTTTTCCCGACCGAGTAGCTTTAATGGCAGAAATGATTTCCTCAGAGGTAATCACACCACCTAACTTCTGACTATCTTCAGTAGAGATCGATTGAAGAGGAATCGTTTTAAGAAACTCCTGGCATTGAACAAAAGAGGATTGATTGGTGGGTGTATATAATTTACTATAGAAATCTCTAAAAACATCAAGAATCTCCTTGGTCTGGAATTTTGTAGTGCCAGAGTTATCTTTAATTGAGGAGATTTGCACTGATTTGAAATTAGAATCTTGATATTTCAGCGTCGCCGCCAATAGTTTACCTGCACGGTTCTTTAACAATAAGCGCTTGGATTTCTGGGCCTGAACCCCAATGTGAGCCCGCTTAGTAACAATGGTATTGTAGGAATATTTCAGATTCTTAATGATTTGCAGATGACTTCTATCTTTAGAACTACGGAAGAGAAGTTCCTGTTGTTTAATTTCGCATGCTAAAACCTTTAGGTCTTTTTTAGCAGCAGCATTCCTCCTAGCCATGCATTGAATAATGGAACCCCGAAGAGAGCATTTAAACGCATCCCATAAAACTATTGGAGAACTAACCGATCCATCATTATTAGCAAAGAAGTCCTCAATTTCAGTCATTAATGCCAGAACCTGGGACTCATCATAAAGAATTTCAGTGTTTAATCTCCAAGAACTGGGACCTTTTTTCGTACCAAAGGAGGAAAGAGAGAAGGAGACAGCTGCATGATCAGAAACAAGAATAGGATGAATGAGTGGGGAAGATGAAGACTGAACAAGAGATGAATGAACTAAAAGATAGTCAATACGAGAAAAGCTAGAGTGTGGAGAAGAAAAGAAAGATAAATCACTACCAGTAGGGTTATGAAGCCGCCAAAGATCTTGAAGCTGAAGAGTAGAACACATATTTAACAATTGTTTATGCGCTTTAGAAGAACGAAACTGAAAGGCAGAATTTCTATCCAACAGAGGGTCCATAGGTAAATTGAAATCACCACCAACAAATAAATTGCCCTGATGAGGAGTATCTACCAGCTTTTTTGTTATCGTGCGCCAGAACACCGGGTCATCAGAATTCGGAGCATAAATATTGAAAACATATATGTCATTAGTACCATTAGAAAGTCTAGACAATAACCATCGGCCCTCAGAGTCATGTTCAGCAGAGACCACCGATAATCCAGAAGTTTTAGAGATCAATGTAATCACTCCATTCCTTTTACCAGAGGCATCAGAACAAGCAACATCAAGCACCCACTCCTTCGTCAGACACAAAGCCTCTTTGTAGGACATTTTTGTTTCTTGTAACAAAACCAAATCAGAAGAAAGAGATTTACAATAATCCAAGATTTTTTATCTCTTTACAGGGTGATTTAATCCCTTAACATTAAGGGACACAACATTCAAATCAGGCATAAGTGGGCAACAACATAAAATCCAGTAAAAATGGGTGAGAGTGGGAGAAATAATAGAACAAAACAAACAGGCAAAGACCAACTCTGGAAAAGAAGAAAGGGAGAGCCCCCCCAGAAGAACAAAGAGAAAGAGGAGAAAGGCAGAAAGGGGAAGAAGAAAAGAGAGAACAGAAGACCCACCAGGGGAGGTCTAGAAGAGACCAAAGTCATACCAGGGGGAACATGGGAAGGGAAGCAAGAGACCACAGGGAGAACTCACATGGTGAAGCTTTGAAACCCTAAAAAATATATAATATAACGAACAAGGCAACGAAGTATACAATATAGTAGGTTGCCAATAGAAATAAAAACAGCACCTTTCAGAAATCAGACAGTAAAACATCCTAAGAGCAATAATAAGTGTCTAAAAAGAACATCATCCCCAATCAATTGTAATAACAGAGGTATATATTACGTAATAACTATATAGATAAATATAGATAAATATGTATGGAAAGGCAAAACCAAGTAAAGGCAAGCAAAGTCATCAGTAACAGCATATGAGAAATGGAATAATACCTAATAACTTGTATAAATAATCAACCAGGGTAAAACTTGTAGGTATATGAGGAGTACAATAATAACAATAGTGCATTACATATACCACATGAATGATGAAAGGATCATTGGAATATACACGAAAAAATGAAAACTATATGGAGAACATAGAGCAACTAATAAAAAGAGCAAACAATACCAGGCTACAATGCAAAGACACAAAATATCCAAAACGTGACAATGGGCAAGAAAAACAAAATAGAATCACATAATACCAAGTGAAAATTAGGAAAAGGCAGAGAAATAATGAGCGGAACCCACAAAACAAGGTACAAATCAGGGGAGGGAAAGAACATCAACAGGGTGACGAAAACAACAGAACTGAAAAGGAAGATGAGAGAGACCTCAAGGAATTCACCTATAAACGAAACATCACAAAAAGCTGACAAAGAGCATGTTGAGCAGCGACCTGAATGCAATCACGAGGATAAATTGGTGACATATTCGAATGAGGAAATAGAACAAACCAAATGTGAGAAAAAAGAAAAGAATACGTAGAACAGAGAAACTCAGAGGACAGCTAACAAACGGCAAAGAGAAGATAAAACGAGAAAACGGTCGAAACGGACGACAGGTAACAAAAGACAACATATGTGTCTAAAGACCATGACTAAAGGTATAAGGAACTCCGACGTCAAGATATGAGAAAACACGACATCTGAGAAGATGGGAGAGCCAAAAACAACATGTAACACTGAAACAGTGGCACATATCGGAAGGAAAGAAATAATAAGTTACAGAAACAAGATGTAAACAGAATCAAGAACCAGAAGGACCAGGAACAGAAGAAGAATCCATCTGCGATTCAGACTGATTATCCAAAAAGGTGGAAAGATCAGAAGGTTCATCAAAAATCTTAGAGCGGCCTTTGAATGTGATGCGAAATTTAGAAGGTCCAGCAAAAGAGAAAGGGATGTTCATGTCTAAAAGGCGTTTCCGCAGGTTAAGAAAACCCTTGCGACGAATCACAGTATCTCTGGCAAAATCCTGAGAAATGGAGATGCGATGACCCTCCCAAGTCACGGATTTAACCTTCCTCATGTGAGCCAAAATTTGTTGCGAATGCTGGTGACGTAGCGGTTTAAAAATTACCGCTCTTGGACTTGTCGCGGATTTAGACCTGAAGGAAGGAACACGATGAGCTCTCTCAATCTCAAAGTCTCTCAAAAATGAAATCTGTAGAGTAGCAGGAAGCCATTGGGAAATAAAGTCAACCATCGAGGAGGCTGACTTCTCTGCATCCTCAGGGAGACCAAAAATTCGTAGATTACTTCTTCGGTTACGATCTTCCTGCTCTGTGAGGTCTCTCCGTAGAGCAGCCATAGAACGTTCCATCTGTTGAAGAGACCGTGAATGTTGATGGGCAACATCCTCCACACCACTAATCCGAGACCCCCCAGCATTGACTCTAAGAGATAACGCCTTAAAGTTATTCCTAATAGCCACCACGTCAACTTGTAGGAGATCAGTGTTAGTCTTAGTAGATTGGGCGATATCATGAACCGCATTGAGACGCGAGAGAATGGTATCCAGAGTGGTAGTAGGGTCCTTCTGAGAAGATTCTGGAGTAGGAGATTGTTGTTTAGACCTCTTGAAGGCACCTTTGGAATCCTTAGTAGTAACAGGAGGACCCATGTTATTCGCCATAAGTGCCGCCCACGTTGAAAGGACAGAAAAACCCCATGGTAAGTATGCGGAGATAAAGTGAGCAAAGCAGGTGGAGAAAAAAAAAAGAAATAGCAAAAAATTACTATTCACAAGAGTTCCCCAGAGAGACAGCAGGAGAAGCGTTAAATTAGGAACCACTGGCCGTAGTAGTAAAAATTGTAATGGCCATTAATATCGTATGTGGAAAGAAAAGACATGGAATATACCTCAGAGAGTCGTAAAAAAACAAGACTCCAGGCAGCCGACAACCTCGCAATCAGGTTGAACAGACCTCATGTCAAAAAAACCACAAGGCAGAATCAAAATAGCAGAGGGAGACCACTGAGGCTGTACATGAGGACCCACCAGGCAAAGAGAGGCATGGAAGCAGCAGCAGATGGAGAAAGCGCTGATAAAAATCCAGACACTTGAGAAGAAATGAGAAATATGGTAAATGTCACCTCAAAAGCATCAGAAGCTCAGCCCCCAGGAATGCGCCATAGTGCCTGAGGTGGAAAACACGAGCGACGCCACACAGGAAACAAAATGGCGGCCGCTCGTGAAAGCCAGTGAGAGGGGCTGCAGATCGCAGGAAAATGCTGTCCGCACATTCCACCACGTTCCCGGCACCTTCCGACTTAAAATGCCGAGTTCGGAAGAGAAAGGGTTTCTGGAAGGGACTCCAAAATCGTCCCGATAGCCTCTGCCTCCCCGGAGCTCAAGCGCCGACCGCCATCACGTAGCGGCGCGCAAGCCACGCCCCCGAGGTTGTGCTTTTTTGGTGCAAATATGCGCTTAGGTTTATGGGCTTTTTTCGGGCGGCCCAGAACGCTAGCAAAGCACCGGAGGTATGGGAACGAAAGGTAGCCTGTTTTTATAGTTGAATTTGATTTATTGATTATGTTTTAATATGTGGCTGGGCATTGAGCATATTTCCTTATATGTTCCTGGGGACGTACATGTGGTGTTTTTATTTTCCCAATTTGCGTCTATGTTGTGCGTTTTTGGTGGTGGGCTAGAACCTGGACTGGATCTTTTAATGGTGGCTTATAGGGTGTTTTTTATAATTACTGGGTAGGCACTTTTTTAGGGACCATTACTGTCATGTGTGCTGGCCGTTTAACATTGCACTACGTCTAATACTAATAATCGCTGTTAAAAGTTTATTGCAGCTTGGGGCAATAAGCATGCACTCAAGTTAAGTACACGTAAGCATTTTTTCTATAAATATTGCATGGGTGTGCTTTTGTATGATGTGTTAGCGGCTTTTAATTTTATATTTTGTTATATGTTTGTGGGACATATAGAGGCTCTTTTTTATATTGCAAATTGGTGTGTTGGTTATTTGTTTTCTTTGGCGGGCCAGCACGGGAGCAACGCACCGAGTGACAGGAACGGAAAGGTAGGCTTTTACATTGGGGGGATTGTGCTTCATTGATTGATGTCTTATATGTAGCTGGGCGTGAGGCGTTTACCGTAACTTTAATACATATATTTCCGGCCCGATAGCACCAGGCCGTAGTTAGGGGCATGTAGAGGTTGTGCTTTTATGTTGCGAATGTGCATTTACGGTTCTTGGCTGTTTTTCGCCGGGCCACAACACTAGCAGAGCACCATAGATATGGGAACGAGAAGGTAGGCTTTTTTATCAGTGATTTTGTTATATTTATTATGGTGTTATATGTAGCTGGGTGTTAGGCGTATATTCTTATATGTTTGTGGGGATGCACATGTTGTGTTTCTATGTTATCAACGGATCTGGCCCTACTATCCTCAGCAGCATGGTCACCCCCTACAATGCATCCAGATCCCTCCGTTCAGACAGTGAGCACCTGGCCAACATCCCCAAATTCAAAAGGACTCGCACCGGAGGCCGACGATTCTCGGTGCAAGCGGCCGTGAGATGGAATTCCCTCCCACGTACCCTCAGACTGGAAGCCAGCTACCTGGCCTTTCGCAAAAAACTGAAAACGCACCTATTCCCGAAATAATCGTTCCTCCTCCCTCCCTCTCCTTATAGGATAAACAATATCCTTACAGCGCGGGGATGCCCTTGGGTCACCAGGCGCTATACAAATCGCTAAAATAAATAAATAAATAAATGTTCCCAATGTGCGCCTTTGTTGTGTGTTTTTTTAAAGTGGGGCAGAATGGCAGCACAGCACCATTGTTAGGGGAACGGAAAGGTAGGCTTTTACATCGTGTACATTTGCTGTATTTAGTTGGCTCTTATATGTAAGTGGGCGTGGGGCATTTAACATAACTTTAATACTGATATTTCCGGGCTAGTAGCATCATACCACAGTCGGGGACACGTAGAGGTTATTTTCTTCTGTTGCAAATCTACCTCAGGCTGCTATCATCCTCACTCGCTGTCTTCTCCCTCATACAGCTCTCCTCACTCGCCTTTATCCTGCCTCATGCAATCTCCTCATCACTTCCCCCTCCTTGTCCCTCATGCTGTTCTTCTAATCCTCACTCTTCTTCCCAATTCATCACACTGCTCTTCGCCTCCTAACACTATGCTTCATACTACTCCACAGCTAATAACAATTCAACCCCCATAATTCCACTCACATCACATACATACACTCAATAGCAAATTGCTAAAACACTATACCAAAGGCTCTAACTTAAACAAATGCGAGACCTATTGAATTTCCAATGCTTGTTCTTTATTATGACACACAACAGCAATTTTAACTTGTTGAGTTAAGGATTTTCCAGAAAATTCAGGGGATTTCCAGATAAACATGTACAAGAAGCCAACCTATTTGTGAAACGGAACAGTAAACATTGAGTCTGGTTTAAAGCGAAAGTGCAGGTCTCTTCCTGGAATTTTCAGAAAGGCAGGGAGTTCCCGCTGGCATTTGAGTTGTTTGCTACATACAAATGTTTACACAAAACAGGCAGCTTGAAAACAGGTTATATCCAGAGAAGCATCCCCGATAGAAAGCTCTTCACAGGCAGTTGAACTCTTACCCCTTGGTTCTATGGCCAAATCAATGCCTAGTCATGTGAATCAGGTTGAGCTCAAATTTGTCCAGGGAAGGGGCAATGTTGTAGGCGCAGTGCATTTTAAATCTGTTTTAATTAACTGTAAATCACTGTCGGAAAGGTCGTTTTCAATTTTTTTGTTTATTGTGAAAGTGGGCGTTCACTGCTGTAGCGTTTCTGGGCCCTTCAACTTTCACCAGAATGTATGATGAGATCAATGGTCCTCTGATGGACTTTCCTCTGTGCTGAGAAGGTTTGGATATTTGGGGATGCTGCAATTATCTAATGAGGACAAGGAATAGGATAACTGAATCACAAGTTAGGTATTAAACCCATATAGGTTAGTCTCAGGAAAATTCCATTTATATAGAATATGGTCACCGTTACCCCAAGTCTCCCTAGGAAACGTAGTCGCGCAATAATAATTCAGTTACAGCAATAAAAAAATTAACATGAGAATTTGATGCTTAGAGACTTCTCTATCACAACCCTCCTCTGCCATAATTAACCCAATTAGGAATACACATTCACTAGGACACTATATTCAGAATAGTAGAGTCAATAACATTTGAGAATATTACATTACCAATATTCAATTGGAATCTATTATATGAAGACGTTTAGCAATCAAATTCAAATTATAAGAATTATTTAATAAAATACCAAAGCTCAGTTTTCAGGGGAAGATATTAGGTGAAGAAAAAGTATGCAAGAGATATAAAGGCAAACAGGATGTGTGCTGTACTGAAACTAAGAACTAGAAGGAATCATGAAACACCCAGAAATTACATGTGGCTGAAAAACTCCCATCAGACCACCATTGTGGCGGAATATCGTTACGTGGGATACGGATGGTAAATCCAGGTCTCACCCAACCAATCAAGTGATGGTGCAGAGATGGATTCCAAGGTAGACCTCTAGCCACAGTGTATTTCAGTTAGGTGGTGTTGGTGTGCAGTGTTATGTGAAAAGTGAGTGAAAGGTATAAAAATAACTACTGTAATAGAAAATATGTTTAATGGGCACTGTTACAGTGTTAAGATTAAAATGACGCCACATAGTGTGAGAATATGACTATGTGAGGGCGCAGTGCAGAGTGGTCGACATGTTTCAGCTGTGCGGATAGATTTTATCCAGCTTTCTTCAGGACCGTGATCTAAATAACAACTGCAATGTCAGTGAAAACAATATTTTATGAAAAGTGAAGCAAGGCAATATCAAATCAAAATAATCCTACCAGGAACTTGGATCCCCAATGTTGGCTGGTGGAAAATTGGATAAATAATCCTTCCCTGTAGGAGAGATCATGTACATGATACGTAGTATCAAAACTGTGTTTACATTAATCCTTCAGTTACAAAGAGAACAGCACATACAACACATATTTCAAACGCGAGCATAAAGTCTCTTTGTTTAACAAAAGGCAACCGTCCTACTAATTTACATGACAGTGGTCATAGTAGTATTATACATTTGTACGCACCCAGCATTATGTGGGAAGTTACCTCACCTCACCCGGCTCCCGCTCGGGAAAAATGAGGCCCCGCTCTGTTAAAAAATGGAAGAGATGATAAAGTATAATCCACCGCAATCATTGTATTAATTGCGGTGTATTGCTTAAGCTTCTGCTGTCTTCCATATTACATTTTTTAACTAAATCCAGTTGCTCTCATAGTAGAAACCTCCCTGACAGACTGCATGCCCGAACAGATGCTTGTCCAGAAAAAGAGAGTCAGGGAAGGACTCAGTAAGTAGATGAGTATAACATAGGTTTGTTGCCTAGCTATAACAAGGAAGAACCCAGATTGCAAGGAGTAACAGCTAGGCAGTGGTGGTTCAAAAATAGTCTGCACGAGCCTACCTGTCCGTCGGTACCTCTCGCCTGCTTCCAAGTGGGAGTGGAGGTACCGAACGGACGGTAGGCACGCCTTTTTGTACCAAGGGTGATTGAATAATTGATTGCACCCTTTGGTTAAGTGCGTCATTAGAAAATCAGAGCCGATCTTAAAAACGGAGCGTCATTGGTTAGTCCACTTCGTTCTGCCGCGCATGCGCAAGCAATGTAAACAGAAGACACTAGCAGGGGCGCATGCGCAGTAGCGATAGTTGCATACGCATGCGCGATAGCGCGATCAGAGCCACTGTCTTCAGAATACTCTCGATATAGACCATAGTCGAGGATCAGTTTTCAAGCTCATACAATTGTTTTTGTGGAGAGATCGTATGTCTCTAAGTAGATTAAAATCTACAGTACACTCGCAGCTCAGCCAATAGTCTCAGGATATATGATTGTCTGAATATGACCATAAGTACGTCTGTCGTACAAAACGGTGAGTGTAAGATAAGGGCATAGTCGATATGATGAAAACATTGGACCCTATCTATTGAGAAAGAGAGGTATGTGGCCATTAAAAACGTTCTACATACTCAGAGTACAGCAGAATAAGCCGCTACAAATTAGATGATAAGTCATGTACAGGGGTTCGAACATTATAGGGCCCTTTCAAATGAACCAGAATTTCTCCTGTGTGTATAAGAAATGTAATAAACATACAGAGAAAACAAGAGAAAAACAACTACAGTGAAGTCCACGTTATAGCATCATCGAGTCCTCTACTATCACTTTTAAGGGAAAAGATCCATTTTTGTTCTTTGATGAATAGGAATCTGGAAATGTCACTGCTGTGGGGTGGAATAAACGGCTGTTCTAAAATCAGCCATCTCATGTCTTCTCCAGAGTGCTTGTGAGTCAAGAAATGATCGGTCAAACGTGTTGATTGTTTTTGACAGCGAATCGTACTCTTATGCTCACCGATTCTCAATTTGATTTTGCGGGTGGTGTACCCAATGTATCTTAGGGAGCATGGGCAGGTTACCATATATATGACTCTTTCAGAATTGCAATTTGTATGTTTCTTGAGAAGCCATACCTTGCCTGTACCCAGATCAACCTTATCAGTTTTGATGGTCTGCGGACAGACACTACATGAGCCACACGGATAGTGGCCCTGTACTGGCGGAAGATCCCAGAGTGTAGTAGGTCTATCTCTCTCTTGAACTCTAGGTCTGGTATGGACCAGACTGTCACGCAAACTCGGTGCTCTTTTAAAAGAAAACAGAGGTAAAGGGATGTTTGTGTCTGTAATGTTAAGAATGTTCCAATGTTTACGTATTGTTTTCTGAATTTTATTGGAATGAACATTAAATGTGCTTACAAATGTCAGTCTCTCTAGTGCTGGTTTCGCGGGTCTCCTTTCCAGGAGTGCCTCCCGATTGTTATTTGAGGCACGTTTCCAGGCTCTTTTGACTAGGTGTTTAGGATATTGTCTTTCCTGTAATTGGTCAGACAGTTTGGTTGCGTGTTTGTCAAAGAGTTCCCTAGATGAACAATTTCTTCTGACTCGAAGAAACTGGCCCACTGGTAAATTAGCTCGTAATGAGCGTGGATGGTGACTACTGTACACGAGGAGGGAGTTTCTGGCCATAGGTTTAGTGTAGAGCTCGCTTTGTAGCCTCCCCGCTTCTGGAAAGATTGACAAATCCAAGAAGGGTAGCTTCTCACTGCTAAACTCAAGCGTGAATTTCAAATATTGATTTTGAGCATTAAGCCATTGGTGGAATAGTTGGACCTCTGATGTTGAGCCTCGCCAGACCACCAGGATGTCATCAATGTATCTCGTCCATAGCAACACTTGATGTAAAAATGGGTTGCTATGGTTGAGAACATGATCCTGCTCAAATTGGTGGACATAGAGGTTGGCGAGGCTCGGGGCAAAAATACTCCCCATAGAGGTTCCGGAGATCTGCAGGAAGAACTGATCTTCGAATTTGAAGAAGTTCTTCATCATGGCTATTTTGGCGCACTCAAGTATAAAACTCACAGGGGTGATGCTGTCCAGATCTCGCAGGGACAAAAGTTGTCTGACCGTCTCTAAAGTTTCTTCCTGTGGTATACAGGTATAGAGTGACTCAACGTCGAAACTAACCAGAAGGTCTGTCTCGACGTTGAACTCAATTCCTGGTAACAGTCTCAGAACATCAGCTGTGTCCTGTAAATATGTGGACATCTATTTTACCACGGGTCTGAGAAAGAAATCCACAAAGGTGGAGAGCGGCTCCAGAAGTGATCCAATCCCTAAAATGATGGGACATACTGGTGGTGGTCTGGTGGCTTTATGTATTTTTGGGAGGCAATAAAAACCAGGTGTGACAGGGTGGTGTGTCACCAGGAATCTAGCCTCCTGAGGTGTTATCCATCCTTCTGCACTGCCCTCATCCACTAAGGTCTTGATAACTGTAAGTAACCGTGTCGTCGGGTCTTCAGGCAGTCGACGGTAGAATTGGGTATTGTTCAGTTGTCTCAGACATTCTTGTCGATATTGGACCATGTCGAGTACAACTGTAGCCCCA
Organism: Lissotriton helveticus; assembly: GCF_964261635.1. Lineage (NCBI taxonomy): Eukaryota > Metazoa > Chordata > Amphibia > Caudata > Salamandridae > Lissotriton > Lissotriton helveticus. Next base: position 529,560,781 of record NC_136072.1, read on the forward strand.
CCCTTCTCCGCTGGTTTGATTATTATGGACGGGTCCTTGGACAGGTTCGTGAGGGCATTCTTTTCTCGTTTAGAGAGGTTGTGGAAACAGTGGGGAATTTCATCATGTAACCCCATAATGTTATGTGTGACAGCTGTTTCGAAAGTGGTCACCTGTGATGGAACTTGGTGAGCTAGGGGGGTAAATGTAGATTTAGGGCATAGCCCCGTGTGGACAAGTTTGTCATCCGTGGTTGTATCAGGAGCAGTCTTATCTCTGAAGAAAAAATGAAGGCGTACCTTCCTGAAGAACTTCTCGAGTTCTATTCGCGTCTGAAATGGATCGCCTCTGTTCGTTGGAACAAAGCCAAGTCCTTTCTCCAGGACAGTTTGTTCAATTGGTGTAAGGAACCGTGAGCTTAGATTGACAATTAGATTCCGCTCACCTCCGTGCTGGTGCTCTGTAGTGCAGCCCTCCTGCTCCGTGTGTTGGGGAACGAGGGGTCCGCCTCCCACTGGACAGTTTGTTGCCCTCTTCTCTTTCCGCGGTTTTGTCCACGGCCACGCCCTAAAAAAGACGGGTCTGAAAAGAACTGTGGGTGCTGTGTATACGGATTCACATGCTGTGCAAAAGGAGGTGGTTGAAAACCCCAGGGGCCAGGAGGCCACCATGGAGCGGGATTCTGATAGTTGCCCGAGTAATTGCCTTGCATACCCCCTCTCTGTCGGCTACCTCTCTTGAAGAAACGCTGTCCCCCTGCTCGGGGTTGACCTCCGGTAGTATTGGTGATATCTGAATCACTTGAATCTGACCCAGAGGTGGAGTAGTTAGAACCCTTTTCGTCTACCCTTACCATTAAATCCAGGTGCCACATAGCTATCACTAGTATAGGGGTAGATTTTGACCATTGAAAAACGGGCCAAATCTTTTTTGAATTTATCAACTTTACTGGAGAGTATATTATCCTTATAATCTTTGTTGGTTTTATTAGTTTCATCCAGGCGCTTCTTAAAAATTGTACTGCAAGTGGTTTTGATTTGGCCTTCTAGTATTTGTATCTCGATTAAAAGAGCATCTGCTATTCTTTTAGCTGAACTAATGATCAAGATCAACCAATCTCGCGTGCATCGCCACGCTATCAGTGACCAATCACGCAGGAAATCTTTATCAGTTAGGAAGAGCCTAGGTACATTTGTAACAATTAAGCCTGTTGGGGCACATTTACCCCGTAAATATTCTGCCATTATGAGTCCATGGACAGAAATGCGAGAGTGAGTTGTCTTTAAATTGAGCAACGTTAACCAATCATCTTTAGCTGCACTAGCGGTCTCTGGTATAGAGTCTAGAATACATGGATTCTCAGCTAGAATAGAGTTCAAGACTTCATCATCGAATGCTAAACCTGCAAAGTCAGCCATGGTCTATCAGGAGAGGTGTCAGTAGAGAAGTCAACTGGAGGAGCTTATTGAGAAACCAGGGGAACGATACCTGATTCTACAAAAAGACCCGCAACCGGAGTTGCTCTAAATACTAGAAAAAAGAAGAGGTAGGGGGGTCTATGTGGGTTGGTTTAATGACCTCAATATCTCATAACCCAAATTATGACAAGAAAAAGTATGCAAGAGATATAAAGTCAAACAGGATGTGTGCTGTACTGAAACTAAGAACTAGAAGGAATCATGAAACACCCAGAAATTACATGTGGCTGAAAAACTCCCATCAGACCACCTAACTGAAATACACTGTGGCTAGAGGTCTACCTTGGAATCCATCTCTGCACCATCACTTGATTGGTTGGGTGAGACCTGGATTTACCATCCGTATCCCACGTGACGATATTCCGCCACAATGGTGGTCTGATGGGAGTTTTTCAGCCACATGTAATTTCTGGGTGTTTCATGATTCCTTCTAGTTCTTAGTTTCAGTACAGCACACATCCTGTTTGACTTTATATCTCTTGCATACTTTTTCTTGTCATAATTTGGGTTATGAGATATTGAGGTCATTAAACCAACCCACATAGACCCCCCTACCTCTTCTTTTTTCTCGAAGATATTAGGTGTCCAGAGGGAGTTCTCTCAGCCGAGAGACTCAGGCCACACAGCCGTATGCGTCAACTTGGAAAGAGCCAGTTAAGTCTTATGCAAGACTTTCAGAAGAGTTCAGTAAATTCCAAGTAAGCCAGTCCAGTTCGATAGCCAGGAGTCTATCTCAGTCTGTCACAGCAGTGACATTGAATTAGTCCCTCTCGTAGGAAACGAAGAAGTGATGACGACAGCCCGCACTCCTTTAGGGTCGGCAACTATACTCTGTCAGTTACAGGGTTACACCTCTTAGATCACCTCATCAATCCGACCACTCATTGCATTGGTCAGTTTGAGAAAAGGATAAGTTGAAATTGCAACAAGACACAAAATCCGGAAAAATAGGTAAATCCATCGCATAACTCCTCAGGTTGGCTTATTTTTTGTCGCAGTTAACAATGGCATATTACGAAAAAGAACATTTGGGGTCAAAAGAACGTGTTCTCATGCAGAAACCACTGCAATGGAGCGCACACCGCTAGCCCCTCCTCCGGATCGCCCCTCTGGATGCTGCGTGCTGGTTCGGGCATCGAGGCCATTGACTGTTGTTTGGCGGCCTTCTCCTCCACCCCTAAACCATTTTCTCTACTGATGAGGGAAGTTATCCCGAAACCCGAGCCATGTCTCGGGCGATACCCAAAAACCCGGGACATGTATCGGGTCTAGAGATTCATCAGTCCAACAAGTACCGACTTGCACCCACCTGGGTGATCCACTACTGAACTACAAGTACCAGAATCCCGAGGGGCGATCCGGAGGAGGGGCTAGCGGTGTGCGCTCCATTGCGGTGGTTTTTACTAATTGGCTCCCTTGAGCTTTGAGCCGACGGGCTCCTGGATGCTGCCCTGCGTGCCGGTTCGGGCATCAAGGCCATTGACTGTTGTTTGGCGGCCTTCTCCTCCACCCCTAAACCATTTTCTCTACTGATGAGGGAAGTTATCCCGAAACCCGAGCCATGTCTCGGGCGATACCCAAAAACCCGGGACATGTATCGGGTCTAGAGATTCATCAGTCCAACAAGTACCGACTTGCACCCACCTGGGTGATCCACTACTGAACTACAAGTACCAGAATCCCGAGGGGCGATCCGGAGGAGGGGCTAGCGGTGTGCGCTCCATTGCGGTGGTTTTTACTAATTGGCTCCCTTGAGCTTTGAGCCGACGGGCTCCTGGATGCTGCCCTGCGTGCCGGTTCGGGCATCGAGGCCATTGACTGTTGTTTGGCGGCCTTCTCCTCCACCCCTAAACCATTTTCTCTACTGATGAGGGAAGTTATCCCGAAACCCGAGCCATGTCTCGGGCGATACCCAAAAACCTGGGACATGTATCGGGTCTAGAGATTCATCAGTCCAACAAGTACCGACTTGCACCCACCTGGGTGATCCACTACTGAACTACAAGTACCAGAATCCCGAGGGGCGATCCGGAGGAGGGGCTAGCGGTGTGCGCTCCATTGCGGTGGTTTTTACTAATTGGCTCCCTTGAGCTTTGAGCCGACGGGCTCCTGGATGCTGCCCTGCGTGCCGGTTCGGGCATCGAGGCCCTTGACTGTTGTTTGGCGGCTTTCTCCTCCACCCCTAAACCATTTTCTCTACTGATGAGGGAAGTTATCCCGAAACCCGAGCCATGTCTCGGGCGATACCCAAAAACCCGGGACATGTATCGGGTCTAGAGATTCATCAGTCCAACAAGTACCGACTTGCACCCACCTGGGTGATCCACTACTGAACTACAAGTACCAGAATCCCGAGGGGCGATCCGGAGGAGGGGCTAGCGGTGTGCGCTCCATTGCGGTGGTTTTTACTAATTGGCTCCCTTGAGCTTTGAGCCGACGGGCTCCTGGATGCTGCCCTGCCTGCCGGTTCGGGCATCGAGGCCATTGACTGTTGTTTGGCGGCCTTCTCCTCCACCCCTAAACCATTTTCTCTACTGATGAGGGAAGTTATCCCGAAACCCGAGCCATGTCTCGGGCGATACCCAAAAACCCGGGACATGTATCGGGTCTAGAGATTCATCAGTCCAACAAGTACCGACTTGCACCCACCTGGGTGATCCACTACTGAACTACAAGTACCAGAATCCCGAGGGGCGATCCGGAGGAGGGGCTAGCGGTGTGCGCTCCATTGCGGTGGTTTTTAACGTGTTCTCATGCGTTTGTCCTAAGCCTATTAAAAATTTAAGAAGTGCACTGCTCAGTACAGGAGGAAGTCGAAAGAACAGTTATATTATTAAATACAAAAGAACATAATGTTGAATGTCCATTCTTGCTCTAGTTAAGCAAAAGTCAGCAAGTCATGTTTCAGGAAAAAATAAGGCCTACAAGTATTGGAGCTAGCATGCAGTAAAACACGTATTGTACGTTTCAAAAGAGAGCTAAGTATATAACCTTATGATATATCATGAATGTTTTGTTTATTGTTCATCACAGTTAAAATTAATACATGTAAATATTGGGTACTTATAAAAAAATATTTTAGTGCCAAAGTGCACATTTGTTTAAAACATCACTCCATGATTCTTGTTTATATTTCATAGAGCCCGGGCCCCCCAGGATGTCCCTCGCCCCAACCTCATGCAGCCCCACAATCAAAACTTGTCAGTCCAAGAGTGTGGGTAAAACGGCCATGTTTAATAACCATCAAACATTTATAAACATGACAAAAACATTTATAAAATTCACATTTATAAATTCAATATTTACATTTTAATATTTACAAGTATTATCTATGATCATAATTACCGGTTATGCAATATCTACTTACCCCGGCACCAAGGGGCTCTCTGGCTTGCCTCTCCTATCTGAGAACCATGCCTGTGTCCTTGAGCGGTGGGCCCCCAGCCCTCGGTCCTTGTCTGTCATTCCAGGGCCCCACCCCTCTACCACCAAGATGCCAAGGAGGCTCATGTGACCTGGGCCCTTGCCTCCCCAGCCGCTGTTCCCATTCTCCCTGCGGAGAGCTTACCATCTCTCCCCTCAGTGCTGGCCTCAGGAGTATGTAAGCAGGCCTCCCGTTAACCCTGAAAATCAATGTTCTGAGGTCTCTTTTCCGCCACTAGGGTGACCAGGGTCCACAGGTCCTTCAACCTCCCCACCTGCAAACAAGTTCTGAACAAAAGACCAGATCCCCTTTATCCATACGTCTAGGCCAATGTCTGACAAATGAACGCCGTCCTGGTGAAACATCATGTCCCCTGTGATTAGTCTATGTGGAATGTGACACAAGCGGCCTGGGCCTGAGCACAACTTGGCCAATTCCCCGTTGAGGCGCCTCACCGATACGTTCAATGCTCGAGATCTGACTCCGGTGGCCCATGTTCGGCGAGATATCATACACGACCATGCAATCTGAGCATGAGGAAATGCCCTCCCAATCCAGGCGAATTCTGTCAATAAGGCTTCCCTGACTGCCATGCGTCCCAACTCCACCATGTTTTTGCCGCCCAAATGTAGGATTACCAAATCCGGGGACTGAGGCCCTCGTGCGCCCTCATCTCCTCAACCAGCTGCCGCTGCTGCTGAATTTGCAGACCGCTCACGCCTCGCCATAGGAATGACGCCCTCTTTAAACCCGGTGGTTTCGACACTCACTTCTGCCGTAGCCGGACTGTGGCACGCCGTATGAACGAGTATCCCAAAACCCATACCATCTTTGAGGACATACCAGTAGCAGGAAGAGAAATGGAGACGTCAGCATGGTCAAATCAACATATTGGTCTGGTGTCCTACAGTAATTTGGGCTGCACATAGCGCTTAAAACAGGCTGATGACCAGCAGCCTACCTTCTTGACCGCTTCAGCTGGTAAGCCTGCGCCTGCTGCCAGTGTTGCCGCCCCAATTGTGAACGAAACACGGCCCTGAATTGGTACTGCGACAAGCAATCACCCAGGGCCTGTCCACCCCCCAATGGACAAATTGCCAAGTATGTTTTCATCCTGGCTACTGGGCAAATATCCTCCCCAGGCGCCGGACTCAAGAAAATCGTGGCCTCCCTATCCAATGGGTCTGTCTTGGATTTCCTCAGAGCCACCACCAGGCCCCCTTGGACTAACTTTGGGTCCTGCCACTGGAGCCCCCCTGCGTGATCTAATTTGGAGGCCCCCACCAATTCCCCCAATCGAAAACCCCCATAAAAGTCTAAGGTAAATACTGTCCCAAATAGGAAGCACTCGTAATAAGAGGAGCATATCATCTGTAATACCCCCAGAATGTCACCCAGGGTTTTCACATACATTGGCCTTCTACTGTCTTTTTTAACTCCTTCTAGCCTAGCCCATCCTGAGAGTGCTTTCCTCACTACAAAAGCTGTGCCGGGGTCACGCTCCCCAGCTAATTTAGCAAAAAAGCCTATTGCCGTCACGTGTTCTCTAGCAAAAGACGCTGGCCTTCCTTGATCTTTTAGAGCTAATAAAAATTCACAGAGCACCCTGTAGAAAAAAGGGCCAACCGGCCAGCGCGCTTCGCAAATATCCTGTAAGCTTTAAACTGATGCTGGTAAGTTCTTCTAGTGCGTTCGCTCAATGAAGCTCCGAGCAGCCCTGGTAGGACGGGGCTCCAATCCTCCACAGAGATGTCGGGAACACAGTCATCCGCTCTACTGCCCGAGGGTGATACCTCTGGAAATCCTGCAACTTGGAGCGGGACAAAGCATCAGCAGCCTGGTTTTCCACACCTGGGATATGTGCCGCTTTGAAAAGCAGATTGAGCTTTAAACAACCCAAAACTAAATGTTTCAACAGCCTCAGAACATGTTTACAAGTAGCTCCCTGCCTATTGATAGGTTCCACCACTGCCATGTTGTCTGGCCAAAAGATTACTGATTTGTTCTTAAAGAATCCAGCCCAGATGTCCACTGCCACTATAATAGGAAACAGTTCCAAAAAGGCTATGTTCCTGGTCAAACCGCTCTCATGCCAGGGTACTGGCCAATCGCCCCTGCACCACTAGGACCCCGACACTGCTCCAAAACCAATGCTACCTGCTGAGTCAGTGAGCAAACCTAAGTCTGTGCTGGATATTGACGGCTCTGCCAGATTACCTTACCATTGAATTCACTCAGGAAACTACGCCATACCCTCAGGTCCTCCCGCACATCTGCCTGCATCGCTTGCGAGAAAGCCTGTACTTTGTCCAGGGGCAACCTGCGTTCCCCTCCTAATGTGTCTATCTCAATACCCAAGAAAGACATACAGGTAGCTGGACCCACTGTCTTACCGGGGGCCAATGGCACCCCCAGCTCTTTCAACATATGTACTAGCTTGCTCAAGGCCTGACCACACTCTCCTGATGTTGGAGGGCCCATGATCATAAAGTCATCTAGGTAGTGTACTACGTCCCTGTGCCCTGTTCTAAAGACAAACAACCACTGAAGCATAGAGCTGAACAACTCAAAGTACTTGCATGACACTGCGCAACCCATTGGCATACATCATAAAATTGGTAATTCAGCTGGAAACCTAGGAAATGATAATCATCGGGGTGAACAGGCAAGAGCCTGAAAGCCGACTCAATGTCAGTCTTTGCCATGAAGGCGTTGGGACCTAAGTCGTGCAGCCTCTGTAATGCTGTGTCAAAGGAAGAATATGTCACTGAGCACGCAGATGTATCTATGGCATCGTTCACCGATGCCCCGCTTGGCGCTGATTAGTTATGAATCATCCTGAACTGGCCTGGCTCCTTTTTGGGAACCACGCCCAGGGGTAAACACACATATCCTGGCAAAGGGGGAGCAGTGAACGGGCCAGCCACCTGCCCCAGCACCCTTTCCTTATCGACCTTCTGTGACACTACTGTAGGGTATTCGCGCAGATAATAGGTTATTGTAATACCCCACTGGGGGCACCCCTTGTGCCGGGATGCGGAAGCCTGTGGAGAACCCATCATTCAATGTCTTGGCTGCCTTCCTGTCCGGGTACTGATTCAGCCACGAAATCAGCCTCCCTATATCTACTGGCGTGGGAAGCTTACTGTTGAGGTGGTTTAGACTCCCTCCCTTTCTCCTTGGACTTCTTAATACACTTAAACTCAGGATGGGAAGAGTGGCCGCAGTAAGCACATGCGTGTTTGAACTTACATGCCCCGGTGGGATTTTAACGTTTTTCGGTTAAAAGCCCAATATGTCCCTTTTTTCTCCCCTGATTCTCCCTGGGAAGTCCAAAAGGTCTGTTTCATGGGCGCTTTGTTATTGACGCTCCCCAGCCACACATTTACCTCTGTTTGGTCCCATCCCATGTCAGGGTCATCTACTTTGGCCCATCTGAAGTCTCTATCATAATCCAGCCACGCTACCCCCCCATACATTGCTTGTGCCTTTAAAATCTTATTTGAATAGCAAGTCAGGGGTATCGCCAATTCCGGATTCTTTTCCAGCATTACTATGGAAAAAACATTGAAACCAAACAACCAGTTAGTGATTGATTCTTCTACCCTTGGTTTCCTATCTCTGAAGGAACCTTCTTTCCCGTCCTTCTCTCTAGGCTCTATTTCCCTCCTCTTTGGTCTATTTAAGGAGAATTTATCGGTAAACTCCCCCTTCCAAATCTTCTCTCTTGTGTCCTGCGTAACATGTGCTGCCAATTTGCCCCGCTTAGATAACACCGAATCATGACCACCAATCGCCTTTGACCCATTATCTACTTCTTTGCTTGAACACTCTACTGCCTTACCTGCAGCAACCCCAGTTGACAATGGTTGAGTGGGGGCCGCTTGAAGGGGCGTGCTCGCATCCTTTTCCTGCACTTTGCCCAAGAGGGCCACTTGTTTATTCAAAATGCATTTGGTAACCAGTTCACAATAGGGTGCTCAGCACTATATTAGAGAAAATACAGAGCTTAGGTTACACACGGTGCTACTAAGGGTGAAGGGTATGGTTACCAATGCCATCACTAGGGAGGTGCGGGGGGTGCGGACTGCACCGGGTTACACCCTCACATGGGGTGACACCATCTGGTTTCGCTGTGTATGCAACACAGCTCTGCAGCCTCGCCTCTGCTGTGTGTATGTTTAAACTTATCCTCAGCGGCGCGCGCACGATTTCAAAGCACATTTCATGTGTTTATTTGACTCTCTCACATACACGCATATTCACAACACAATATAGTCTTGCTTGTGAACTCTAATTATATAAACCGACAAGAAGGAAGAGTGTGCGGCCGTTTCCGGTGATATGGAAGAAGTCACTTTTTCAAGTGACGGCCAGTAAGAGTCAGCCTTTTGTTTTTCTCAGATCGGTAAGTTATGTAACCTGTCATTAAGAATTATAGCATCTGGAAACGGTAGAAAAAGTTTCTTTTTTTTAGCGAAAAAAGTGATGGTATATGCCATATACTGTAAAGAAAGTACATATAATAATGGTGTCTAACCGTACTGTTATGCTCACTAAGAAAGTTAAACATTGCAGAGAAGTTTTGCTTTTCTTCGTTTTTGATTTTATTTTCAGGAAGAACCGAAATACATTATTGCAACTTTATTTCAGTCACTTTGAGAAAAGCCGAGAACTGTGAGGGAGAAACCATTGGTGGGGAGAGGGGGGGGGGGGGTGTTTGTGTGGAGAAGGCGACGAGGAAAGGGTTAAAAGAGCAGCAGGCGGGGGAGGGGGTGCAGGCGGAGGGGGAGGGATGGTGCAGGCAGAGATGGAGATGGTGCAGGCAGAGGGTGAGATGGTGCAGGCGGAGGGGAGATGGTGCAGGCACAGGAGAGATGGTGCAGGCAGTGGGTGAGATGGTGCATGCGGAGGGGAGATGGTGCAGGCAGAGATGGAGATGGTGCAGGCAGAGGGTGAGATGGTGCAGGCGGAGGGGAGATGGTGCAGGCAGAGGGGAGATGGTGCAGGCAGAGGGTGGGATGGTGCAGGCAGAGGGGAGATGGTGCAGGCAGAGGGAGAGATGGTGCAGGCAGAGGGAGAGATGGTGCAGGCAGAGGGTGAGATGGTGCAGGCTGAGGGGGAGATGGTGCAGGCTGAGGGGGAGATGGTGCAGGCGGAGGGGAGAGGGTGCAGGCAGAGGGAGAGATGGTGCAGGCAGAGAGATAGATGGTGCAGACGAAGGGGAGATGGTGTGGACAAAGGGAGAGATGGTGAAGGCGGAGGGGAGATGGTGCAGACAGAGGGAGAGATGGTGCAGGCGGAGGGGAGATGGTGCAGGCAGTGATAGAGATGGTGCAGGCAGAGGGAGAGATGGTGCAGGCAGAGGGAGAGAGGGTGCAGGCAGAGGGGAGATAGTGTGGACAAAGGGAGAGATGGTGCAGGCAGAGGGGAGATGGTGCAGGCAGAGGGGAGATGGTGCAGGCAGAGGGTGAAATGGTGCAGGCAGAGGGATAGATGATGCAGGCGGGGGGAGATGGTGCAGGCGGAGGGGAGATGGTGCAGGCGGAGGGGAGATGGTGCAGACAGAGGAAGAGATGTTGCAGGCGGAGGGGAGATGGTGCAGGCAGAGGGAGAGATGGTGCAGGCGTAGGGGAGATGGTGCAGGCAGAGGGAGAGATGGTGCAGGTAGAGGGGAGATGGTGCAGGCAGAGGGGAAGATGGTGCAGGCAGAGGGAGAGATAGTGCAGGCAGAGGGGAGATGGTGTGAACACAGGGAGAGATGGTGCAACCAGAGGGGAGATGGTGCAGGCAGAGGGTGAGACGGTGTAGGCTGAGGGGAAGATGGTGCAGGCATGGGGTGAAATGGTGCAGGCAGAGGGGACATGGTGCAGGCAGAGGGTGAGTTGGTCCATCCGGTAAATTGTGAGGGGGTGACACCATGAGTTACCCGCACCGGGTGACACCAACCCTAGTGACGCCACTGATGGTTACCAAACATACCCACTACAATCTGCACAGGTAGATCCTACTAAGACATCAAGAGTTCTCCCTGAGCACTCTAAACCATATAGATAAGGTATCCTCAAATCCAAAAAAGTATTTTAAATGTCACACAGCAGGAAGTCAAATACATTCCGATCCTTGTATTCCAGTAAATCTTTATTATTCCAATGTTCACATCCAAACCGCAGCCAACACATGTTTTGTCGTGCTATGTAAGGCACAATGACTTCATCAGAGCTGCAACCCAAACAAACAATAAATACATACTGTGCTAATTACATGAGGATTAACCTCTCATAAATATACAGATCATCTATAAATTAAATATATTACAAGAATCCCGTGTAAGAAAAGAAAAGAATAGGACCAAATCCAATAGTCACCAAATTGTGTAATAAACATAAAAGAAGGAGCCACCACCACTCTTATTTCAAGAGAAAGTTCTGAGGCATAAAGATTGTATATATAAGAGTATATAGTGAGGTAATCACCTGTCTTAAAAGGTCTCAACAAAAATCCTCTGCTCCTCCATAGGAAGTCTCCACAATCTATAACCTATAATGTTAATAATCTTATATCACTCAAAAAGTGTCACCCCAATGTATCCACCAGTAATGTCTACCACTGTCTCATGTACCATTACAAAATTAGAATATGTACCGTATACGTAGTATCCAACCCCGTGTATTCGTGGTCATCCAATATCTTCTAATCCAGTATTCTCTAAGTGTCAATCACTCCTATAATTCCAATGAGAACCATAATATGCTAATATCACATATGGGATCTATATGCGTGCTCGTCAGTATACTGTATCCACATATCTCCTATCTACTCACCCCAGGGTTTCAAAAGTACAGTAAATTTAAATCTCCTTCGATCCGTGGCATCGGTCACCAATCTCCCCGATTGCAGGTCCCTACAATAATGAAGAACCACTTTTCAATTCACACACTCACTGCCAACATTAACATAAACATACAGTCGCAAATTACCCCTGCTTAGTTTCTCAGCCGGCCTAAGGGTCAACCTATATCTAACTGTCAGTAAATAAGCGTGTATGCTGCCTCCAATATTGCAAAGTTTACTTATAAGCCTCTAATTTTACAAAATTCGCTTGCAGGCATCATCCACTACATGACCCGCCACTTAAAGTCCGTGCATTCCAAAGTACATATTCTGCCTCTGTTAATATTTAGAACGCTTGGAGGCAACCCCTATAATATTATCTACGGGCATATAACTTACCCTATTCTTAGCCGAGAGCGTCTGTACACATGTCCTCATATCATCGGTAGCCGGCATTCTACACCAGCGCCATCTTGGTATTCCTCTAAATACACCCAGTACGCGAGCACCATCTTGTAATGTGCAAGTATTATAACAGATACGGTAAACAAAAGCTCGCTATCCACGATATATGTTGCATGCAAAATTCCCATCGTAACACAAAGACGATGGTCTAAAGTAACAATCTAAGCATCACCATTTGTATTCATACAGCTCCATATTCAGATAATGGGTGACAAATAATCCCTCATACTCCATATGATGTTCACTAATAATATGGGCGCCATTTTATAAAGTGTTTGCGTGACCAATCATAACATAAAATATGAGCACTAACGACACGATATCTTCATTTCAAAAGTATATATCCTAAATAGACTAGCGCATGTATTATAACTAATACAATCAACATACTACTCGTTACCCACAATACTTATCGTCTACAAGATCACCATCGTGACGCATAAATAACAGTCAGTAATACTAACCTATGTATCTCCATTAATATGCTTACACCTCTATATTCAGATAATGAGAGAGAACACAATCTCTCATTCTCCATATGATGTCCACTATAAATATAGGCGCCATTATGTAAAGTGATAGCGTGTCCAACAAAACAACACTTATGGACACTAACGTCACTATATCTTCATTACTGAAAGTATAAATATCATATCCATGTTATAATGTCATAATTATTTATCCAAAATAAATAGTCTAGCGCTTCTAGAGTCCTGAACTATATCTAGAGTCCTACAATCTAGGTCAAAACAGAACAGTACAAACGTAATTGGTTGATCCTCATTCCTTCAATACACCACCTGTTTCAAATCCAGTACTGGTATACACCAACATATATTAATGTAATGTATGCTTATTTCCTATTCTACTCCCATGGGGTGGCAAGAGGCGAGCCAGGACGTGTTAATTGCAGTTCCTCTTGCCGGCCACCAGCCCTCGCTGCATAAGTAAGTGGGCCTAACCCTAGAGTAATGCATGATAATCATTCAGTTGCCTGCAGGGTGAAATGCTTGTTAAGTAAAGTTCCAAATGTAATTGCACTCACACACACGACATACCTGCAGCCACATACTTGACTTACACATAGCCAGTGACAAGCACAGGCAACACGCACGGGCACGTAGACAACTGTCGCAGATGTGTAGAATTAATGTGGCATGTTGTCATTAAACATTTGCTAGCCCGAAGACGCAAATGCCACCACACATCTTTACAGTATTTCCCACATCATGCACATAACTGCGCATTTACTTCACGGACAGCGTGCTTTGGCCATAATTGTGTACTGTCACTGTACGGTGTACACTGCAGCTAGAGTATACACACATTGTAATGTAATGTAAAACATACTTATATAGCGCATGCTGTCACCCAAAGGGTATCCTGGCGCTTTGACTCAACATACATCAGAAGCAGGGAGGGATCACACAGCCCTAGGAAAAAGATGAGACTTCAGCCCCTTTTTAAAAAAAGACAATTCATTCATACTCCTTAAAGAAAGTGGAGGAGAATTCCAAAGTTTAGCAGCAGTGAAGCCAAAAGAGCCGCCACCCATCCATAACCTCAGAATTCGAGGAACTGCCACTAAGTAAGCAGAAGTGGAGCGAAGGAGTCTGGCTGCCGAGTACCATGTAAATAGATTCTGAAGTGCCACAGGCCCCAGTCCGTGAAGTGCCCTAAAGACAAAGCAAGATGCCTTGAAGCAGACCCGCTGATGTATAGGCAGCCAATGAAGGTTCCTGAGTGCCAGAGAAGAAGAGGCTGAGCGCACCCGCGAGAGGGCCAACTTGGCTGCCATATTCTGGATCCACTGCAATTGTCTAATCAGGGAAATAGGGCCTCCTAGAAGCAGTGCATTACAGTAGTCAAGTCTACTGAGTATAATACTACGCACTACTTCAGGTCTGGCCGACGCAAGCAGCATGGGGAGGATCTTGCGCAACATTCGTAGCAGCATCAAACAAGTGCTGATGGTCTTATTCACGAAGGCATCCAACTGCAGATGTGGGCCAAAGATAACACCCAGATTGCGAGCAGCATCCGCTGCTTCGACAGTGACCAAGGTAGCAGGAGGCCAAAAGTCCGCAGGCAGAGGGTGAGGAATTTTATCCAATGAACAATGCAGTACCTCTGTCTTTGATCCATTGAACTGGAGGGAATTATGTCTCAACCAGTCCGCAGTGGCTAGCATACAACGGTGAAAGGTCTCTGTAGAGACAGCATCCTTACCTTCAAAAGAGAAAATAAGTTGCGTGTCGTCAGCATAATTTATTACAGTAATGCCGAAGGATTTAATCAGCCTGATCAAGGGGCAGAGATAAAGATGAAATAAAATGGGGCCGATCGGCGACCCCTGGGGCACACCTTGCCCCACCATTCTGGTGTCAGACCTAAATGGAGGTAAAGCCACCACTTGATGTCTATTGTGGAGGTAAGAGACCAGCCAGTCCCGGGCCGAGTCGACCACCCCATTCTCTTCCAATCTTCTGATTAGAGTAGAGTGGTTCACCGTATCGAACGCGGCCGACATGTCTAGCAGTACCAAAAATACTGCTCGACCACTGTCGACACGCGAACGAAGATCATCCAGAACAACCACCAGTGCAGATTCCGTGCCATGAGCTGGCCGGAAGCCAAACTGGGCTACATCTAAGCAGGTGTTTGCCTCTATAAAGCTTGATAGCAACTTAGTGACGTATTTTTCCAAGATTTTAATAGGAAAGGGCAATAAAGAGATAGGCCTATAGTTCGCAGGACAAAGGGGGTCTAAAGTGGCTTTCTTCAAGAGAGGGGATACCACAGCCAATTTCCAGCAGTCAGGAACCATGTCAGTGCTAAGAGATTGGCAGCAGATTGAATATAAGAGAGGAAAGAGCTCCGCTTGAAACAGCTTCCAAAACTTATGTGGCAGCGGGTCCAACGGAGAACCCGAAGAAACACTATTGGCCAAGGTACAAAAATCCTCATAAGATGGAAGTGGAAAGCTAGACAGCATCGAGTAAGCAATACTCTCTCTATTATCAGCTGGGGTCAGTATAGACAATGACTCGCTAGTAGGCTGACTGTTGAGAGTACTTGAAGCAGAGAGACCACTCCAAATGGCAGTGATCTTGTCCTCGAAAGTAGAAGCCAGAGAATCACACAGTGCCTGCGAAGCACACATTGTTGGCTGCATGATTTGTGTGGGAAGACAATGCATGCACTGCAGTGCTTAGACACAATGTAATACTTGCACTGCAGCTACTGACAGGACAGTTGACCTCTCCAGTGCACAATGTGCATCTGCAAAATGGATTCAGAGCCTGCCTATTAATTTTGCGCATGATCTGATCAATATGTGAACGTAAGAGTGGTTGTCGGAGGGAGCGATGACTTTTCTAGAAAGTCAAACAAAACCTCAATTTAAGTTCATAATCATTCAAAGTGTACAATCTGAGTCTCTGCATAGCCAGCATCAGCCACGTGTCTGAGACAGAGTGCGGGTTGAGCTGATGCAGGTACAAATTGGAACCTTGCGAGGTGTGACATAGAGGAGTGTATGGTGGAGAGGGTGAGTGCCGAGGCCAATTTACACATGAAACTCAGAATGATTGTGCAAGCACACGTGGGCCGCTGAAATTGTATGTGAAGTTAAAGTGTACAACATTGAGGAAGGCCTGCCTTTCTCATGGAATGAAGCCCCGGAGGGCAGCATATCATTTACGGACAGTCAGATTGGGGTGAGTGGAGCCCAACAAGAAATGCTGAGCACCAGGAGACATATAATATAAAAGGGAAAGTGAGACTGCCTGAGAAACAGAGTTGGGAATATCCTGGGGTGCAAGCTGATTGATTGCACCGTGATGACCACAGTAACGGCAATTCCTACCGGCCCAGGCCCCCAGGAATTGCCACTGCTGCCCACCGATGTTAAATTATAGGACAAGACATCTCCTCCCTAACCCCCTAGACACATGCTCCCCTGTTGTGTGTATAGATAGAGGTGAAGGGGGGGGGGAGGGGGCTGAGTCCTGTCACAGTGAGAGCAGGCGCTGAGTGCCTTTAACAGGCCACAACTCTCAAGTCACAGTGCCACGTGACACCATGAGCTCTCACCATGACTTCAATCGACAGGAGATGCAATGCCATATAGTAGTCTCCAGAGAGCATCTTTCTGTCACTGCCAGCCAGCACCCTCCGAACTAGCAACTGACTCATGTCTCCACATGACAGCGACACTGTATGAGCAGCTGCCTGCAGCCAGTGACTCTGACTCCACATACAGTGGCTGTCCAAAGCAGCAGGCTTTATTTTCTTCTAAACTGTGATACTTGGTCTGACAAAGATAACACAGGGGATTAATGTTCGGAGTTTTGTCTTTTAGGAGTTTTACTCATCATGAACTAGCGCAGAGGGTTAGTGTGCCTGCTGCAAAGAACATGTACCAGCATATCACAGAACTGTATTTTATGTGGATAGCTCATTGGGTTACTGCTTTTGTCTCAGAGAGCCCTTTGTTATTTGTGGTTCAGCTGCACCTGGCGCTGAGGTGAGGGGTTTTACGGTGCTGTGTATTTAGAAATAATTGGTTTAAAAGCATCTGCTACAGAGTTCTTTAGAGTTTCCTGTTGCCCAATGGGAGTAATTTCTGATATGTGTCTGTTACCGGAACTTTATTGCATGGTTTTGTGTGTGGGAAAGAGTCACTCATAGTTATTGAAAGTCACTCATAATTTCACTGAAATTATGAAAATGTCACACATATGGAATCTGAAACCTTGGCAACTATGAAACAATGAAGTCCATGTAAAGTCACAAATACCCTCTTCTAAGCGAAGAGAAGCTCGAAGAAGGTATTGAAATGCCTGTATAATCCCGGAAAGAGAAGGTTACTAAACTTTGGGACAAAGTTTCGAATTTCCCAAGCTGTGCTTGCGTGTAAGAGATATGGCATGTAAAATACCACATGCATTTGTTGAGTAATTAAATTGACAACGATTTATGTATCACTAACTAATAGTTTATTGCTGAGTCGACCACCGAGGTCGGTACTCATTAGGCGTGGTTCCTGAGTACACTTGCTGTGAGGGAGAATGGGTGACTCCAGTGCTTAATTTGAGCCAGTGGTTTCTGGTCTTTAGCACCTGCAGTTAATTATCAACACCGGTGCTAATAGCTGCAAACTCGACCTACAGGAGTTCATGAGGCATGGGGAGATGAAGTGATATGCCCAGAATCACATGATGTTGAGCCAATGCTGAGAATCATATCTCGTTCCTAAGCTCCCAAGTTGGTAGCTCTGGACATTATGCCACATCCTCTTCCCAGTTGTAGGGTTTCATGGATAGAAGTTGGTTCATTTCTCCTGTTAAAACTGCATAAGACAGAACCAACTATTAACCATGAAACCCTGCTTGCAAACTGCCTTCTGACTTATTTTGTTTACAAATTAACCACTGGGTGTCTCTTACACACAGCGGAGATTAGGTGCAAGAACGATCCAGCCAGTGTGTGAATTTTCCCAGGGTGTTTAGGTGCAAGAACGAGCCAGCCAGTGTGTGAATTTTCCCAGGGTCGAGTGGTAATATACTGTCTGAGCAGGCAATAGGTTGCTCAGGACAAAACAACATGCAGAACAATCACAGCACGAGATGTCACAAAGGTCCCAGATGACATAAGGGACCTTTGAGAGAAGAGCCATCCATAAATATAACAAATCGACCCTACCCCGCCCCCCTGCCCCCAGGGATTCCACAGCAACCCCAGTCACCTCCTCTGAGCACAGCTCACATTGTGACTGCCTGAGGCACACTATACACAATAACTAGCACAGGCTCTAGCACTGCATTTACAGCAGAGCTCATCGAGCACAGAGGTGTAAAAATAGATGTGACATTACATTTTAGTGTGAGCAGGCATTGTAAAAAAATCAGTAAAATGTTACTAGACCTGCAGGTCTAGTGATTTGAATAATCTATTCGACCTAACTGCAATGCACTTGACCCATAAACCGGTTTCAAATCATGTGATCCTAGCTAAATGTTTTTAGTCCGTTTTTCCTTCTTTATCACATATGAGTGCACATTCAAATGTGTGAGTTCAGCATTTGATTTAATATACTACACTTTTGCTCCATGTATAATTGGAATCTTGCCCACATATAGGGTACATATGACCTGCTGATTTGATCTTAGAAGTGCATTGTCTTCAGTGCGAGGGGACAGGAATGTTTCTCAGTTTGAAGAACCGGGTTTTCTTAGAACCCAGCGGTGCCAGGGACACACCCGAAGTCTTTGAGTTCTCCTGTCTTGGTATACAGAGACACGGAATACTTCTAGGTGGCGTCAAAGATCAAATTTATTAGCTGCAGGTAGTAACAGTAATCCCAGCAATACCACACGGTGTACAACTCAGGAAAACTGCTCAACTTTCATAGAGCAAGACATCACCTTTTATCTTACAATTTGCTCATTATAAATGCACACCCACTGCGACAAATACTGACGAATGAAATACATTTTCCCACACATTATTACATCATAAAAAGCTCACTTTACATTGTACCAACCCACAAGTTAATTATTAGGAATGTCCCAAATTCAATTACTACAAGTCGGACAAACCCATAATTGAAAGCACTACCCATGTAATGGAAAGACATAAGGAAAGAAACCAATTCAGATGCTGAATAGGATAAGATATGTGCAAGCGAACTAAAAGTTAACGATATCCTGAACATTGATTGGCAATCTCAGACAACAATCAGTCAGGGAAATTGGCTTTGCAAAAGGTCAGTTTCAGGTGATGGGGTCAGCGTCCTTCAGTTCACTCACAAGTCAGAAAAGGCCTAGTTAATATGCACATGAACAACGAAGCCCATGGAACTTTGTTCGTTCGGTTACCTTCATAGGCCTACGTGAGGGCAACACAAAATGGCGTCACGAACAACTCAAACAAAATGGAGTCTGGTTCGCAAATCACGGAACCTCAGACCCTCCTTTTGCCATTACGTAGGCAATAACCTAAACTCATGTCAATCTGAATCCAGGTCTATATCTATTCTCATCAGGTCATCAAGCTGTTGCTGTAGCATCATCTTATTATCCTTCACTTCTCTCGGGACGGGTCTTCGCACACAGATTGTAGCACAAAGACTACAAATGGCGGGACCACACTGGATGCATAAACAACATGAGAAAAGGATAGCTAAAGCCATACCAAGGAACATCAGAATCTTCCATCCCCATCTAGACAACAGTTCCCAAATCCATCCAGTCAATGACCAGTTCCCTTCGTCTACATGTATAGACTCAGCGGACTTATGTAACTTCATGATGGCTTGGTACACTGTCGGGGCATTATCTGGTATGAAAACGCAGCAACTAGACCCGATCAATCTACATACCCCACCTCTATCTGCTAATATGATATCTAAAACCATACGGTTTTGTAACGTCATAAGACGATCCGCTTGAAGCCCAGCTGTAATATTGCTAAGAGCACCTGCAGTTTCATTTATAGTGGTCTCAACCACTCTCGTAAGCTGTCGAATATTCCTAATATTGGCCATAGAACCCCAAAAGGGCACGAAACCCTTGAAGAAGTCTCCAGCTTCTTGTGCGACAGTATCTTTCGCATCGATAACACCTCTACCATATCTTGTCTTATGGTAATTGAAAACAGCAGTGTATGAAGGGGGAAGCAAAAATGCCACATAACATATACCTGAAAAGTCAGATGGCAACCATGTATATGCTCTGTCGTGACAAACAAAATACGTGCCTTTAGCTGGCACGAACGGTGGAGAATTCTGGGACGTATAGACATAGGTGTGAACACACACACTCTTACCAAGCTGAGCTCTCAGATTCTGACCATTACCTTACAGACAAAGGTGACCTCGGTGGGGTACAATCCAAATAGGGGGATACCTTTTTAGTGTCTCCTTCTCTGTCAGACTAATGCTATATCCAGTCTTGTTCCAACCAGTATATGCTCGTACTTCATCCTTAGGGATAGCATTATACGCATCGATATCTCTGATCATATCTACTATTCCCTGTATCAAGGCATTATTACTCGCATTATCTTTGACGGAACGTAGAGGAGATGCTTCATTCGCATAAATAAACATTGCTTGGAGTGCCCACACTGACCCATTAGGCGAAAAAGGCAAAACCAAATATGGCATTCCCTTATCTGTCGTATGCGGCATAAGACCACATACCCAGCAGTTCGTTGTATTTACTACTAGCTGATGCTGATACAACAACTGTATAAATGAATTGTTAACGAATTCTGATCTTCGTGTCTGTTCATGTTCAGGCAACGTATGAAACTCATGTGGAGAAACAGTAGAAAAAGAAAGAGTAGGTTGGGATGTAGATGCATACGTCTGTTGTGTAACATAGACATTCCAACCCACACAAGCCAACATAATATTCAAAAGCATCAAGAAACACAATATCAAAAAGCATTTGCTACGAACCAATGTACACATTTTCATTTTAAAATCAATTCTCTCAACACTTTTCTCAGATACAAAAGACTCCATCCTCTAACGTGCTGCTCACGGCTATTACCTTCTTCACTTAAGTGTGCGTCAAGATCGTACTAACGACCATGAACCACAGACATTTCATCAATTTGCGGCTCACCCCTTAAGGCTGTACCGCGACCCGGCAGCTGAGTCCGGATGGTGACTCAAGTTTTATTTGTCCATTTATTTGTCCTTTCTCGGCCTTAAATTGTAACGCTCTTTGCCAGGCACAGTTTGCAAAAGTGTTTCCGGATCCGTTGTATCAAGTCTTAGATGAGGTGGCACAGCAGCTTGCAGGATTTCATCATCCGCACGTTCTGACTGAGTCCATTCCAAATGTGCATCACTAAAAGGTACAAATCTGGGAATTCTTTCACATTCAGAATCAGCTTATCCTCCCCTCACCCATTTGTCATACGGTAAGGGCAACGGAACCTTCTTACAATGGGTGGCATGCACCCAGTTCTTTTTACCAGCTACCCTAACTGCAGTCCGAGTCACTAGCAAGACTAAATGCGGTCCAGTCCACCTTAGCTCCAAGTTCTTAGTTCGTTGAAAATTCCTCGTTAAGATGTATTCACCAGGTTGAATCGTGTGGCCTAGATCCGCAGTCGCTGTCGGCAAACTGTCATAGACCTGTTGGGGGAGAACACATAATTTAGCAGTCAAGTCATGTAAGTAATCCACCAACATAGGGCACTCGATGTCGCTGTACTTCTTGGGCCTTGGGACACCCCAAACATTGGCCGGACGACCAAACACAATTTCATATGGGCTAAGTCCCACACGAGAATGTACTGTCGTCCTCGTTGACAAAAGGGCCAATGGCAAGGCATCTGGCCATGTAAGACCAGAGCTCGCTTGTATCTTAGCTAACTTCAATTTCAAAGTGCCATTGTAGCACTCGACAAGTCCATCTGACTGGGCGTGATTCGCAGCATGGAAGTTCTGATTGATACCCAAACCCGCACACACTTTCTTCAGGATCTGGCCCACAAATTCACTCCCATTGTCGCTCCATACAATTCTCGGCAAACTGTACCTGGGGAAGTACTCTTTGAGCAAAACCTTGGCTGTAGACAAGGCAGTATTATCCTTTAGGGGGTAAGCCTCTATCCATCTGGAAAAGGCACAAACGACCACAAGGACATACTTCAAATTATTGCATCTCTCCATGTGAATGTAATCTAGCTGTATCACTTCAAACGGATACGTTGGGGGAGCAAAATGACCAGCTGGAGTTGGGGTTCCCTTGGATTATGCATCAAGCAAATCATACAATGCTTCACCAAATTCTCAGCACATTTAGGAATTCCAGCATTCTGCCATACTGGAGCCAACAACTTACATATCCCTTTTGAACTTATGTGAGCCATTCCATGAGCCATAGTAACCACTGGGAGCACATACGCATCAGGCAACAACCATCGCTGGTGCTCCGACAACTCAACCCAACAACCTGTCGAATCCAACATACCCGTACTTTCTCTCCACATACTCACTTCTTTCTCAGTAGCTTCAGCCTGAATCAACTTCACGCTTTCTATTGTGTCTTCACACATTCCTCTTTCCACAACCTATCTTGCAGGACCCGCAACATACATTCGACTCGTCACGTCCTTCGCTGTTTCTTTCGCAACTTCATCTGCAAACGCATTTCCTCGACCCACATCATCTGTAACCTTTCTATGCGCACTACACTTCACAATTGCAATCTGCTTTGGCAGAGTCAGTGATTCAAGAAGTTCATTCACCAATTGTCCATGCTGAATTTTTGTACCATGAGAAGTAAGAAATCCTCTCTCTCTCCACAAACGTCCAAAACTATGGGCAACACCAAACGCATACTGGCTATCAGTATAAACGTTCACTCTCTTTTCTTCTGAAAAACACACATGCTCGAGTCAATGCTATTAGCTCTGCTGCTTGCGCTGAATTCTGTGCAATACGTGCTGTTCCAACAACTGTATGTAAAGTTGTGACGGCATATGCTGCAGTCGTCTCTCCATTCGCAAGCTTAAAACATGAACCATCTACCCATAGAGTACCATCAACATTCGAAAGAGGAGTGTCTTTTAAATCAACTCTAGCCTTTGTTTCTTCCTCTGTCCGAAGAAAACAATCATGCTGTTCTTGATCATCTGTCTCTACAGAAATCGGTAACAACGTAGCTGGATTCAACACATTGCATCTTTTGATGTGCACATGACTAGCCAAAAGCGTCAACTTATAACCTGACAAACGTGCATTAGTAAGGTGCTGTGTCTTAGTCCTATTCAATAAGGTATCCACTGCATGTGGGACCATCACAATCAACGTATTATCCAATACTAAACCAGCAGACTGTCGAATAGAAACAGCCGCTGCCGCTGTAGCTCTCAAACTACTCTGCAACGCTCTAGCTACCGGATCTAACGTCGCTGGAAAATACGCACATGGATGTTGCTTGTCTCCAAATTGTTTTGTCAACACTGACAACGCACAACCTTCTCTCTCGTGTACGTACAATGTAAAAGGTTTACTGTAGTCCGGGGTACCCAATACCGGAGCAGAACACAATGCATCAGAAAAACTTTTCTGACATTCATCAGACCAAGGGAGAGGATGCGGAGTATCTTTAAGAGTCAGTGCCAACAGAGGTTTTGCTAGCAGGGAAAAATTTGGGATCCATTGTCTACAATACGAGGTGATACCTAAGAAGGCACGCACTTCTCTCTGTGTGGATGGTACATTCATTTGGGCAATCGCTTGAATTCGTTCTGGGGTCAAACGTCTTCCCTCCTTCGACAAGAGATGACCTAAAATAGTTTACTTCTTGTCGGCAATACTGTAACTTTGAAGGTGACACTTTATGATGAAGGTCAGACAAATGTCGTAACAAAGAAAGAGTAGCTTCTTTACAAATCTCTTCATCATCAGCAGCGACCAGCAGATCATCTACATACTGGATAAGAGTAGCACCAGAAGGCAACACAAAATTATCAAGCTGAGTTTTCAACGCCTGACTATAGATGGAGGGACTTTCACAATACCCTTGAGGAGCTCTCTTAAACCGTAAGCTACGGCCTCCAAAAGAGAAGCCGAAAATATCTCTACTTTCCTCAGCGATCGGAATGCTAAAGAAAGCATTCTTCAGATCAATAACTGAAAACCAAGCAGCTGAAGCAGGAATTAGAGTCAATAAAGCAGTGATATCCGGGACAACAGGAAACTGTGGCACCACAATCTTATTCACTTCTCGAAGATCGATCACAAACCGATACACAGGTGGCTGAGAAGCATCAGTACGCTTAAGTACAGGCAGAACAGGACTGTTACACACATTACCTCTCGTTTCTTCAACTACACCCTTCTTAACCAAATCATAAATATTCGCTAGAAGAGCTCTCTCGCCATCACTAGATATTTTATACTGCGGAATACGAGGTAGCCTAGCATTCGACTTAAGGGTAACAACATAGGGTGGAATCTGCAAGAGACCAACATCATTGGTACCTGTAGCCCAAAGTGTATCAGGAAGAGAACGCAATTCCAGTGGAAGACAATCCTTAGACAAATACATCGGGGAAATCACTTTCTTACCCATCGTAAGATGTAATCCCGAAGGAGAGCAATGTAATGTCGCATGCAATCTTTTCAGCAAGTCCAAACCCAACAGATTCTCACCACAACCAGTCGTTAGAATAAGAGGAGCTTCCAATTCACAAGGACCAATAGAAAGGGGCAAATGATTAGAAACCAGATTACAAACTGGGGCGCCAGAAAATCCTACTGAAACGTTGGTCAAGCCAGACAAAGGTGCGCCAGGAAGTTTAGAGTGCATAATAGAACTCTTCGTCGCACCAGTATCCAAAAGAAAAGGTTCTGCAACACCTAATGTAATCACTTCAACATAAGGTCCACTCTGGTCTACTGGAACTGACACTACTCCCTCTCTTTGCCCATGGCTGTCCTAACTATCATTATAACCAGCACTCTCACTCTCGACATCGTAATCATCAACATAGTACTGTGCAAACTGAACAGTCGGAACATTCTGTCCGTCAAAACTATTCGTAGAATTCTGAGGGGGAAAGGAACGCTCATTCCGGGGAAACACACCACGTCCCCTACCCCTAGGAGCTTGTTGGAAACCACCACGACCTCTCTGACCAGATACACCATTCGCACGCTGTAACAAAATCGGACAACTACTCTTGAAGTGACCTTCTTCTCTGCAATAAGCACACTGATTAGGTCCTAGCGGTAATCTCGGAGCGAAAAACTCAGGTTTCTGTAACAATCTTTGACACTGTGGGGGTTGCTGAAACTGAGGCTGATTCGAACGAGGCGGATAAGCTTGCTGCAAAAGAACTTTCGTCTTTAATTCTTTAGTCTTCTGCTCTACTTTATCCTTCTCATCTTTATCCCTATTCTCATAATATTGTGCAGTAGCCAATATCTGGGCCGACGAAGAAACAGCCCATGAACTCTCAGAGTCCTTTAACTTATTAGAAAGTTCGGAAAGTAAATTAAAGACAAATGTGTCCACGAACTACCTTTGACCACCTTCAGTGCTCATGTCCTGACCACTATGATCAATAAACGTTTCCTCAAACCTCGTGAAGAAATCAGACACACTCTCGTCTTTCTTTTGTTTGCATGCTGCTAACTTATCCCAATTCACTTGTAATGGAGGCATTATAGTTTTCATTAAATTAATAATCCTACCAGGTAATTCTGCAACCAAGGGCTCAGGTTTGGCACCTCCTACCTGCCGACCATCTGCAGCAACAATATTAGCCCACGTATCTCCTAATTCTTGCGCATGATTCTCATGACGAATCTTTGCCCACAAAGGTTGAGGGACTACATTACCCATCAACATATCTATGTCAGCTAAATTCATAATACATGCATCAATTGTCTGAGACAACTCCTTATAATAACCAGCAGGATTTTTACGGGGGTCAGGTAAGGTCTGCTTAAGAGTTAAGACCTCTGCTCTTTTCCAAGGGACATGTACCCATACTCGCTGAAAATGAGCAGGCTCAGCCTGAATACCTTGATTAACATTAGCAACAACTGCCTCTCTCCATACAGGGGGAACCTCTCTCATGGGATACTGCTTCACTTTCCTCCTAACAGAAGGATCAGGTTCATACAATGTCTGAGTCGGTAATCTAGACCTAAAGACGAGTATCGTCTCTACGGCTTCCTCAACATCAGACTCCACTATCGTCCCTTTAGCAAATTCGGACTGAACATCAAGCAATTCCAGCGGAATCGGACCCAACTCATTATCTTACCATTCCTGACGGAGAAACGTACACATTACATCAAAAACATACCTTTTCTTAGGCGGCTCCCACTGTAGAAAACATCCATAACCGCTTGTAAATTATACCTGGAAGCATTTAAAACCCATCTTCGAGCCAAAAGATCCAACACTGCCCGCTCTTCAGGACTAGGAAACTGACTACGACTCTGCCTACGTTCCGAAACAGGGGTCATATTCAATGACCCAAAGAGTGGAGACAAAAGATTAGCAACAGTCTTGGTCATTCGTTTTCGAGCAGAAGGAGAAGAAGTAGCCATAAGAACAGGAGAAAGAGTATTTTGAGGCAAAAGAGGTGTAGGGACAAGAGTAGCAGGAGTCGGAGATACAGAAGTAGAAGACAAAGGAGTTTGAGGCAAAGCTGATGACAAAGCTGGCGGCCCTAGAGAAGGCTGCACCATAGGAGGGAGAACCATCTGTGCAGCAACAGGTGGCTGAACAACAGCAGGAGGCTGAACAACAAGGTGTGCAACAACCAGGGGTAATGGAGGTGCAGTAGCACCCTGCACATAAGGAGGTGGTAATCTCAGTAAATGAGAGATCAAAGGATCTTTTTCGGGCTCTTCATTCACTTTTGAAAGAGAAGCCGGCAAGGCCGGATAACATTTATCGATAGCCATGCAACGCTGTCTATCTAAGACTTCACTCGCACGCTCTTCTCCATCTTCCTTAAACTGCCTAGCAGCTTGTAGTACTGACATATTCTTATCTTTCCTATCTCTCTTTGCTTGCTTAATTTCTCGCTGTTTGGCTTCCTTAAGCCAGAGGCGGAAAGAGTCAAACATTGCCGGCCGGGCTTTCTTCTTAAATAGCGCAACTTCCAGATTATCTAAAATATTTAAATCGAAACTACCATGTTGGGGCCATCGTAAAACACCATCTTTCTTCGTATAGCGAACCCACACTTCATTATAAGTAATAGGACCCACTCCGTGTTTTGAATAGAGCTCATAAGTCGGAGTTCCAACCGGAGGTATCGGACACGAATCCTCCAATCGGGAATCCCTGTTGCAACCACAACTAAACCATTTCCTAAATTTGCTAAAACCAGGCATCTTATAGCTCACTAGTCTAGCTTCAAACTTCAAGGGGTTATCAACTCTCGATACACTCGTAAATATACGAGCCCCTCGGCTTCGACTATTGCAATAACCAAATCAAAACCAAGGACCAAAACAAAGATCGTGGGAGCGACCCACTTATACTTAACCAAAGTATCTGTCACGCCACCAGAAGACCGTCTATCGTCTCGCTTTACAAAGGATCAATCAAGGGTCCAAGACAGGGCGACAGTCAGGGCAGCAGTCCTTCGTAGCCGTCGCAAAGCGGGAAGCCTCGCAGCAAAAACCTTCGGTCCACGTCGACATACAGGGGTCGATGAAGTGGTTGGCCTTCCTCCAGAATTTTCTCACGGGGCTCCTCACGATCCTCGGGCTTGGACCGGTACCGCTGAAGTCGCCCCACTGTTGGGCGCCAACTGAAGAACCGGGTTTTCTTAGAACCCAGTGGTGCCAGGGACACACCCGAAGTCTTCGAGTTCTCCTGTCTTGGTATACAGAGACACAGAATACTTCTAGGTGGCGTCAAAGATCAAATTTATTAGCTGCAGCTAGTAACAGTAATCCCAGCAATACAACACGGTGTACAACTCAGGAAAACTGCTCAACTTTCATAGAGCAAGACATCACCTTTTATCTTACAATTTGCTCATTATAAATGCACACCCACTGTGACCAATACTGACGAATGAAATACATTTTCCTACACATTATTACATCATAAAAAGCTCACTTTACATTGTACCAACCCACAAGTTAATTATTAGGAATGTCCCAAATTCAATTTCTACAAGTCGGACAAACCCATAATTGAAAGCACTACCCATGTAATGGAAAGACATAAGGAAAGAAACCAATTCAGATGCTGAATAGGATAAGATATGTGCAAGCGAACTAAAAGTTAACGATATCCTGAACATTCATTGGCAATCTCAGACAACAATCAGCCAGGGAAATTGGCTTTGCAAAGGGTCAGTTTCAGGTGACGGGGTCAGCGTCCTTCAGTTCACTCACAAGTCAGAAAAGGCCTAGTTAATATGCACATGAACAACGAAGCCCATGCAACTTTGTTCGTTCGGTTACCTTCATAGGCCTACGTGAGGGCAACACAAAATGGCGTCACGAACAACTCAAACAAAATGGAGTCTGGTTCGCAAATCACGGAACCTCAAGTTCACGTTTCATAATTCTCACCTTTAATACATATATCACTGTAACACACGTTTATCACTTTCAATGTATTTTCTGAAAAGCTGTACTAGCAATGCTAAGTAATGCCACATAAGACCCAATCACGAGTAAGGTGGGTGGAGCAGAATTCCTGTGTGGAATCCTGGGGGCATATTATCAAGAAACGTCGTTAAAATTATCGCCGCTTTAGCGGCAGGAAACTGCCACTAAAGAGGCGATAATGGGCTTGATAATATGCCCTTGTGAATTCCCATAGCAGCCCATGTTCTGGTGTGAACATGGGCTTCTATTGGAATTCACAAGGGCATATTATCAAGCCCATTATCATTGCTATAAAAGCAGTTTCCGGGCGCTAAAGTGGCGATAATTTTAACGCCGTTCTTGATAATATACCCCTGGACTCCCAATCAGACCTGAACACTAGATCTGATTTCATCAGCCAAAAATGTTAGCCGGAAAAATTGCGTTGGGAAGTCTACATTGCAGCCTAGACCTTTTCAGTAGCTCCCAGCCAACCCATAGTCAAGGAGTCAGGGAGCAGATGATGCTCTTGCCTGTGAAAGGCAACATTCCCCCTCCCTTGTTTCCCTATCCTCCTGGCCCCAAATATTTATCTCCAGTGAGTGGGGGAGAGGTGAAGAAAGTGTGCATTAAACCAATAGAAGAGGGAATACTATGCAGAATACTGCCTAGACAATTCGGGTCTGCTAGTTAATCTCGATTCCGTGGGGTTTAACTCATAATTGCATGGTCATGGTTGAGTGTTATAACAGACCTGCGGTAATTACCCACATAATTGTTGCACCCAGCAAGTACCGTGAAACTCATAATCAGGGCTTCAGAGTGGGACTACCATACATGTTATTACCAACTATAAGTCTTGAGCAAACAACTCTAAGTGTAAACGTTAAAACATGAGAAAAACCTGATTAGCGTTAGCGTTTAAACATTTTAGGGGAAATAATGAATTTCTGCCAGATTAAACATATCACCCCTGATTTTTTTCCTCATTCTGTCTTGGCTCCAATCAGCATCTTTGGTTACCATTTCCCATTAACCAATCTGGACGATTTGCTACAATGTTGGCCTCAGGGGTGTAGTTTCAGGGTGGGTGTTTGGTGTGTGAAACCCCCAGATAAATGCATTCTTGGCTTGGTTGTTGGGTCTGAGGGCGCTATGTCGGGTCTGCTATTTCTGTGTTGGTTTTTCTCGTCCTATGCCAAGAATTAGAGAAAACTGTTTTTTTGTTGTAAAATAGGCATGAGAGAGAACAGAAATATAATTCTGGTGGCTGAATTTCAAAATGTGAAACCAGATAACTTGGACTCATACCCAGCTACTCTGCTTGTCAAAATTGCGTCATCCTAGCAAACATTTGATTTCACAGTCTCCTTTTTCTTTATTATGACATATGAAAGCAATATCAAATAGTCGAGCTCAGAATGTTATGTTATGTTATGTTACTGGGGGTTTTGTAAAGCACTCAGCTGCTCCGAAGAGCGTCCCGGCGCTGTAGATCATTACACAAATACCAGCAACTAACAAGACAGCCAAAGCGGCACTAAAAAATCCACAAGAACAACTTACAGGGCAAAAAGATGAGTTTTAAGTCCCTTTCTAAAGGTAGACAAATTGGAGCACGTTCGCAACGTCAGGGGCAGAGTGTTCCAAAAAATGTGCCCTGTTCAAGCACCTCTTATGTTTGGTTTAATAGTCCATGATGTTGCTTCATCTATGATAAGAATCTAGGCCACCTATAGGGTTGACATTAATACTGGTTTCCATCCTAGTTCACTACTGGCATTGCCCTTGTTGGCGATTCGTTAATATTTCTAAGCTCATGTTTGAAAATTATCACTTTTAATAATTGTCTGTCTAAGAGTGAAATAATCGGATGTAGAAGAGTGAAACGCTTCCCTATGTTAAAGAAATACACTTCTTTGAATTTTTAATAGACTATCATTTTTCCACATTTTGCTTGTAGAACTGTATACATGCCAGATGTTTTCATGACTTGGCTTGCACATAGGTTCTTCTAGCCAAGCGAGAGACATGGCTCAGCCCTGGATTCGTTCGCTCTAATAATTTGTTGGAACACACACCTCTATTTGCAACTGGGGCTCAGTAAATGGGACTGTTAGCATCTTGACAAAATAATTTGTAAAAAGCAAAAACTGGAAAAATTGAGCCCGGCCTACATGCACCAGTTTGACAACTACACCATCATGGCTTTTCATTGCAGAGATGAAGAAGAGTGTGTGCAGTGACAATACATTTAAAATATGTGATCCCAGGGCAGTGCTTCCAGGTTGTTGTGTTCTACGTGACCGTAGTCAGGAGTTCACAGGGAGAACTGACAGGCCCTGAGGGGATGGGAAGAACATACTTTCAGAGGGAGGGTGGGGGGTAAGAGAGTAACACCTGCAAATGCATGTGTGAGTTGGTAGTTTGGTCTGGGGCACTGAGGCAGATATGCTATGTTTGTCTTAGGTTTTCTCATTGTTTCTCATTTCACTAAGAACTTTTAACTTGGTCATTTTTTCGAACAGAATTGTTAAATATATATAGTGACTGGTTTGCCAATAAAATAGTAAATCTGCACTCATAGAAGAATGGGTGCAAATTTACTATTTTTGGAATTCACAAAAATGATCAGTTTTAGCCTTAGAATGCTCTGCCTGCCTCAGCTTTCCAGGCACACTACTGGCAATCAAATACCCAAAAGATGATGAATTGAATACTTACAAATAGTCTAGCCATTGCCAATTGCTAGGTGTAGCTTTCGAACCCATTGTTTTTCGCCCATTGTGCCACATGAAATAGAGGCCCATCTAATGCAAATCAATACTGGCCGCCTGTCTCATGGGAACAATTTCACCCAAGCCTTGGTTTTCTCACCCCTCCAACCTACAGACACTGCTGTTTTATTTGGGAAATTTGAGATTCATACCCCGAATCTCAGAGACTAAGCTACGCTCCTGATTGGCGTGAAAAAACAATTAGACGTACATGAAAACTTGACAAATAGATATGTTTTGTAAAACCAACAAACTAATTGTATTTCATCAAACACTCTTTACAAAGCTATAGCTGGCTTTGCTGGCCTTGATCAGTGACATTGGCTTTGTTTCTAAACCTAATGTTTCTGAAAAACATTACGCCACTGTTACTTAGTTGTTCACTTGTAGCATGCCTGCGTAACAAGCATTAATACAGTTGAATGGAGTAGTAGTTCCTGTTACTGTATTTAATGGGATATGATTGTGTCCCTTTTTATGAATTGGCTTGACAGCTCAACTGCATACATAAACTACTGTGTCTAAATCATCTGAAATATAAATCAAGTGGACTTTTACTCTGGCTAGGCACATTTTTATTCTAACCCTTGTGCTATTGGCTGGTTGGTGTCATGCTGCCTTCTAAGAAGAGGTCAGACTATTTAACACTGGGGAAGTCATCTGAAAAGAGACACATTAAATTCTTTATCTCATAGATGTTTGACGCACAGAAACAATTCAATTATTTTTGGCTTTTTTTCTCAGCTGAAGGCTTTTTTTATAACGTTTCATTCAGGACGCAAAATGCAATCCAGACTGATTGGTTTAGTAAATACATGTCTTTAAAGATGGCAACTGTAGGGTTAAAAATAATTGTCTGATCATCCATTAGCTAGAAAATCCAAGGGATTTCCAAATGTATATTTACAAGAAGTTGACTTATTTCCCGGAACAGCAGAGTAAACACAGAGCCAGGTTGATGTGAAGGCACATGTCTCTTTCTGGAATATACAAAAAGGCGGGGAGTTCCCACTGAGTTCGGAGTTGCTTTCAACATGCAAACCGTTTGCACAAAACTGACAGCTTGAAATAGTTATATCCAAAGAAGAGTCCTCGATCAAAAGCTCTTTATTGTCAGTTTGACTCTAACCCGAAAACAGGTTATATCCAGGAGGGGGCGGGGGGGATCGGGGAGTGGGGGGCAGTCGACTACAAGGAGGTCTGCACCCAGTTTTTTTGGGAAGTGGAGAAGTCCGATGACTGCTTGGGGGTTGTGCTTCATTTGGGCTACATATGTAGCCCAAGGGATATATAATCGGCCATTTTGAGGTGTCAGCCTCCATTTTGTGTTGGTGACACAGTGGCATGGTGGAAGGTACCTGTGCGGGATTAAATTAGTATAAAGGTCCAGTGGTTAGCATAGTTTAGAGCACTTAATGCAATGGATTTTATTGTTTCTGGAGAAGACAAGGTGTCCCACCCAGGCAGTGAGGCTATTGAGCGAGGCCGGGCACTTGGACCAGGCCTAGTGCCAGCGCTATGGTGAGGGGGAGGAGGGAGTAGAGGATGATAGTAGGGGTATTAATAGGAGCACAGAAGCTGGGCAGGTGCAAGTTGATTTTCATGAAGTCTATGACCAGCTAATGCTGGAAGAGGCTGAGGCTGTGGATTGGGGGTAGGAGGAGAAGTGACTGAATAGGATTGACTGTAGCAATGATACCTGGCTGGTGAGTGCACCTAAGAGATGAGAATGGTGGCACTTGTGGGCTCCTGGGAGCACTATGGGGTTGCAGCATATTGGAGCATTTGCATGAGGCTGTTAGGCCAAGATTGGGGAGTGCAGTCAGTGCCTTGGAGGTGAAGCCCCGAGTAGACTAAATGGCAGGGTGAATAAAGCAAGGGCATGGCAGAGGTTAGGGGATAGTGGAGAGACGGCAGGGGATGTCAGGTTGCCATCCAGGGTAGGCCCATACCCACAGGAATGTCACGCAGAGGAGGGAAGGGTGGGTTTTGGGAAGAAGGCAGAGAGCTTCAGAGGAGGGGAGGGGGGGGTTACCAGCACACCAGGCCTTGCTTCTATTTTTTAGGTCAGTATGACGGCTAGGGGGGCCTTACTTGGAAGAGCGAGATGAATCCCAATGACACAGAGGAGAAGAGACAGTGCTGCCCATGCAGCTAGCTGAAATTTGTAGGGTGACCTCAAGATCACTGCCCCAAGAAGGTCTGTGGGGATTTGAAGGTACAACGGGTGGAAGGATCTGGAGCATCCTCCGGCAGGAAGGACCACAGGACTATGCAACTTGCATCATTGGAGAAGTGGGGCGGCAAGGTATGGCCCCCCTGATAGGTTGGCATATAAGTGTATTCTGCATGTAAACGGGCCTCTTAATTGGTAGGTAGACAACATTATAAGGATATTCACCTTCAGTATTGCCTGAGGCTTGAGCCGGGCTGTTACTATTTTAAACGCTCTTAAATTAGTTTTTACCTGCTTCTGTGATTACCCTTTGTGTCCTACCCCCCCTGTATGCTAACGCGGATTTATCGCGCTGCTTGACCCCACCGAACAAGGGTGGAGATATTACCGCTTCAGGCGTTTTTTAAAATCTTGAGAAAAGTTACTGGAGTGAGTGCTGCATTTTCGCTCATTTGCCTCCTCCCCTGGGTGAACAGCCGATTCAGGGCTGACTCATCGGGGCCACGCTCGATCAGACGGCGGCGGCCATCTTGGATAGGGTTGTGTATAAAAACAGTTGTAGGACTTGCTCGCGAGGATATTCACCTTCAGTATTGCCTGAGGCTTGAGCCGGGCTGTTACTATTTTAAACGCTCTTAAATTAGTTTTTACCTGCTTCTGTGATTACCCTTTGTGTCCTACCCCCCCTGTATGCTAACGCGGATTTATCGCGCTGCTTGACCCCACCGAACAAGGGTGGAGATATTACCGCTTCAGGCGTTTTTTAAAATCTTGAGAAAAGTTACTGGAGTGAGTGCTGCATTTTCGCTCATTTGCCTCCTCCCCTGGGTGAACAGCCGATTCAGGGCTGACTCATCGGGGCCACGCTCGATCAGACGGCGGCGGCCATCTTGGATAGGGTTGTGTATAAAACAGTTGTAGGACTTGCTCGCGAGGATATCCACCTTCAGTATTGCCTGAGGCTTGAGCCGGGCTGTTACTATTTTAAACGCTCTTAAATTAGTTTTTACCTGCTTCTGTGATTACCCTTTGTGTCCTACCCCCCCTGTATGCTAACGCGGATTTATCGAGCTGCTTGACCCCACCGAACAAGGGTGGAGATATTACCGCGTCAGGCGTTTTTAAAATCTTGGGAAAAGTTACTGGAGTGAGCGCTGCATTTTCGCTCATTTGCCTCCTCCCCTGGGTGAACAGCCGATTCAGGGCTGACTCATCGGGGCCACGCTCGATCAGACGGCGGCGGCCATCTTGGATAGGGTTGTGTATAAAAACAGATGGCCATTGTTTCGCGCAGCGAACGCGTACAGCGGGCGCGCCTTAGTCGCGCCGGAGTCCAGCCAGAGTCCTGCCCGTCTGCGCTCGTCCGCGCTAGGTTGGGCCTTGGGCTCTGGTATACTCTCCTTTTGGTGAGTAAAGCCACTATATCCATCATGATTCTCTCATACTTGTCTGAAGAGTTACATGCGCTACGTGGTGCTCCTAATAATAACTGCTCCACTTATCCTTTCCCGCCACACAAGTTTAGCTGTCCTCGCTGCAGTTTCTCACTAAAAACTCCCTCCTTATGCAGATCCCTTCAACGTCAAGGTAGACGAAAAAGACAGGTATGCTCTAGGACAGCTCCCACTCACCCCCCTCTAAGATTTTGGAGCATAAACTGCAGATCCTTGCCACAACATAGATATAATATCCACGACTTTCTTGCCGAAAATCTACCTGATGCGATATTCCTGACCGAGACGTGGCTCAGAGTCTGCTCAGGCCCGGATATTGTAGATGCCATTCCCTCCAATTACGCCATTCTTCGTCAGGATAGAGTTTCTGGCAGGGGTGGTGGAATTGCAATAATTTACAAGAATGCATATACTTGTAAGTTGGTAGATACCACTCAAAACGACTGCGAATCAGCCCTATTTAAATTGTCCATTACCCCCCAATTCACGCTGTCAGGACTACTGGTATACCGCCCCCCTGGAACAGCGAGTCCATGGATAACATCATTACCGGATCTCCTAGCCCCAGTAATGCTTAAAGCGTCGAATTTCACGATCTTAGGGGACCTAAATATACATTTAGATGACCACGAGTGCCCTAATAGGAATCAGCTTCTTTCCATCCTGGAAGCTTTCAATCTTCAACTGCTAAACTCAGGTCCCACACATTGTGCTGGTCACCTATTGGACCCGATTCTGTCCAACCTGCCTTTAGACTGTTCTCGTGAACCTCTACAAATTGCTTG
Source organism: Lissotriton helveticus (assembly GCF_964261635.1). Taxonomy (NCBI): domain Eukaryota; kingdom Metazoa; phylum Chordata; class Amphibia; order Caudata; family Salamandridae; genus Lissotriton; species Lissotriton helveticus. The sequence continues at coordinate 529,596,258 of NC_136072.1, forward strand.
GTCCGACCACTTAGCTGTCCCCTTCTCCTTAGATATGGTTGCTACAGCAATAAGATCTGAAGTGGAAACCACGAGACCAGTTCGGAACTGGGGGAAGATCAATATGCCAGAATTCAATAAGCTATTGATCAAAACACTCCCGTGCGCTGAATTACCAGTGGCTGCACTTAATTGTGCCACTGAACTCTGGCTAACCAACGCGGTTAACCTAGCACTACCGATGACATCAAAGTCCGCACCTTCACACCACCCCCCGGCTCCATGGTACTCGGAACAACTTAAAAGCTTCCGCTCACAATGTAAGACCTTAGAGCGTAAATGGAGACAAGGCTATTCTCCTTCACGCAAAGTCATATACAAAGAAGCCTTGAAAAAATACCACAACAGTTGTAAAACTGCTAAAGCAGACTATACAAAAAAAACAGTGACTGATGCACAAAACTGCCCAAAGGCGCTATTCTCCGTCGTCAAAAAATTGACTGGTGCTAACTCTACCCCTCCTCCTCCGGCACTTGATGCCACCCAGTGTCAATCCTTAGCAGAGTACTTTATAAATAAAGTTGATCTTATTTACGATCATTTTACTACACTACCAGGCACTACTTCCATTGCCCTTGACACGGTCCAGGAATCGGAAAATACCACCACTGATGCAGTCATTACTACCTGGCAGCCTCTAGATGCCACTTCCTTTGTCTCCTGTCTAAATAGTGTGCGATCAGGATCCCCACAGGATGCTCTCCCGGTCAAAATTCTTAAACAACTTGATCCCCTCACTCACCTCATTATCATCAAATTACTCAATGCTTCTTTAAGTAAGGCCCATGTCCCCCAACCTTGGAAACACGCCATGGTTGTACCTTTATTGAAAAAACTGGGTGCAGATCCTTCTAACTCTGCCAATTTTCGCCCTATATCTTTGTTGCCAATCTTCTCGAAGATACTGGAGAGACACATAAACTCCCAGCTCTCTAAACTGGTCGAAAACACTGCTTTTCTCCATCCTTCTCAGTCGGGCTTTCGACCTAGGCACTCAACTGAGACAGCCCTCCTGGGGGTGACAGAGAGTCTCAGGCACGGTGTCGATCAGGGAAACACCATGGCGCTCATCCTGCTGGATTTGAGCGCAGCCTTCGACACCGTGTCGCATTCCATCCTCATTGACTCTCTGAAATCTCTAGGTGTGGCAGGCCAGGCCTTGGCCTGGCTGGTGTCTTTCCTTAACAACCGAAGCTTTCAAGTGTTTTCTTCCAAAGCAGTTTCCGCCATCTGTCCATCTACCCGCGGCGTCCCCCAGGGCTCAATTCTCAGCCCTTTATTATTTAACATTTATGTTAAACCCTTGGCAACCATAGTTGAACAGGCGGGGTTAACCCTGTTTTCCTACGCAGATGACACCCAGATTGTGTTCTCCTTATCAGGGAAAGACGAGAACGGTGTCTCCGCACTCAAGTCGGGCCTCACTCTTGTGGCCGATTGGATGCGGAGAAACTGTCTCAAGCTGAATGGGGAGAAGACCGAGGTGGTCATTCTGGGACGGAACAAACATCTATGGGGTCCCCGCCACTGGCCCACCGAACTGGGAAATGCGACTACTCCATCTGCTGCAGTTCGTAACCTGGGTGTCATCATTGACGACAGGCTAACTATGAGGCAACAAGCAACTAAGGTCGCAGCCATCTGCTTCTCAACACTGCGGTGGCTTTATAAGATTCTGTGGATGCTCCCCCTCTCCTCCCGCAGAACCGTAGTCCAGGCACTCGTAACATCTCGCCTAGACTATGGCAACATTCTCTACTTGGGCGCAGACAAAGCCACCATACATGTGCTGCAAGTTGTGCAAAATGCGGCTGCGCGCCTACTAAAGAACGTCCCTAGACGCACCTCAGCCACTGCCGCCTTACGCGACCTTCATTGGCTGAGCATCCCTGAACGTGTTAAATTCAAGGCACTCTGTTACATGTTCAAGGCCAAGCAGGGCAGCGCCCCAGCATACATTCAAGGGCTGGTAAGCCCCTACAGACCCCTGCGCTCACTAAGGTCATCGGACACTGGTAACTTTACAATGCCAAGATGAAAGCTGACAAAAATGGGAGGCCGTTCCTTTTCCACTCTGGGTCCCAAATATTGGAACTCCCTCCCTTTGGCATTAAAATCAGAGACCAACCTACTCCGCTTTCGTAAGGCTCTGAAGACTCTGCTTTTCACTAAGCGTGACCAATAGTCGGCTGTGGCCTTAAGCCAAGGTGATACTTCCTCCTTCTTCTACAATCTATCACTGGCGCCGGGAAACCCATTGTGGGTAGCTGTGTGCGATACAAGCTTAAATAAATAAATAAATTATACTAAGAGAATTTGGAGCACACACTGAGCAATCCATACTTTATTATGAAGATGAAAGTCTAGAGGAAAGGGAGCTGACGGATGATGATGAGGGCAGGCAGATGCCTTGCATTGGTGGAAGGAAGGTGTGGTGGGGGAGTCTTTTAATCCATCTACAGCTAGTGTTTTCCCGGACCCACATGCGCAGCAGCTCCCAGGAGGACAGATCACGACCTGGCAGCAGGAGAAGGTAGCGAAGAGGTGGGCCCCCAAGCGGGCAAAAACCTTTGCCACCAAGTAAAATACCAAGATGTGGGCCACACAACACTTGCATGGTGTCAATTGGGCTGGAGGCTAAGGAGCCTCAGGAAAGAGGGAGGCCCACCTAAGGAAGCGGCGGTGTGGTGTGGTCCTGAGTTGTAGGGGGAAATTGATCCAAGCCTTGGCTGTCAGGTGAGAGAAGGACCGTCCTCCACTGTTGGCTCGATGGATCATGGAGTGTCTGCAAGGGAGAGGGAAGCTGATCGAAAGTGTCTGGTCGGTTGGTGGAGACTCAGGTGTTTGTTGATGTTACGCTGGTCCTTCATTGTACAGGGACTTGTCGGTGTGGGTCAGCATCTTGCACTGAAATTAAAGAGGTGGCATTTAAAAAGTTGCCTTATATGGGCATATCCTAGCCATTGGGGGCCCACCTCATGCAGTGCAGTGTGGAGAGGATTTGGAAGTGGGAGTATGTTGAAATGCTAAAGGTGCTCCTTAGGGAATTTGGTCCAAGGAAGGTTCTAAGGAAAAAAGAATTGGAGTTGTCAAAAGGGCTGAAGGTGCCGGTGACAATAAGAACTTGGACAGCTGCATTTCTCATGTATGCAAGTGTGTACTGTGAAGAGTACCCAGAGAGGTCACTAGCACTCTTTAAATACATAGATGTTATCAGGACAGGACAGTTAAATAATGGAGGCTATGCTTGGGCCCAATACAAAGAGGAATTCAAAGCCTGTATGGCGGTAGACCCACATGCTCAATGGGAAGAACTGGACACAGATTTATGGCAACTCACTATAGGTCCAGCAAAATTCTGCAAGAACATTTTTATCTCTAGCGGTTTGCCAGTGGGGTATAAGCCCTTTCAGGGGCACCCCATCTGGGCGGGGTGGGGTATTCAAGCAAAGGATAGGGAAACCAGAGTGGGTCCTGTAGGGACTCCAATAAAGGACTCTGCATGAGGGAAATTTGTAGGGTGCAACATGAATGTTCTAAATGCGCAGGCAGACACCCATTGGTCAACTGATTTGGGGTAAGTAGTTCGTCAAGTTATGCAGCAGGTTATGGAAAGTAGCAAGGGGCCCCAGGGGGGCAGCAGGGGTTACATCAGGGCAACAACATGGACTGGCCACGGGCTACTAGGTAGCTAGGGGTGGTCTGGTATCAAGAGGGAAGGGATTGTACGCCCATTAGGTTACAGAGACTGAAACGCTGGCTCTCACAATATGACAGGACTGACAATGCTAGGCTACTACTTCAAGGTTGCAAGGAAGGTTTCAGATTGGGCTGAAGTCAGCAAGCGAGCATGCAGAGGTGGCGAGGGATAATTTCAGCTAGGAGATTCAGGAAGGTAGGAGGGTGGGCCCCTTTGAAGAATGGCCAAAGGAACACCTCATTGTGTCTCCTATTGGCGTAGTTCCCAGAAAAGAGAAAGGACAGTTTAGGCTAATTCAGCTCCTTTCATGGCCTGAGGACAGTCAGTTAATGATTTCATACTTTCAGAATAGGTTTTAGTGACGTATTCATCTTTAGATGTGGCCTTGGCATTAGTAGAAAAAGTGGGAAAACCCAGTTCTGAAGACTGCCAGCGCCTGCTGGTCAGCTTCCAGGAGGTCATGGGTGATTTGGGAGTGCCATTCACCCAAGAGAAGACAGTAGGACCCAACATAGTCTTGTCTTTTCTGGGTATTGAGACTGACTCAAAAGGCATGGAAGCTTGTTTGCCAGAGGGAAAAAAACTAAGCATGCAGACTCTGCTGACATTAATTTTGGGAAAACCACAGATGGCAGTAGAGGAGATTCAGGTCCTATTGGGTCATATAAACGTCGCCTGCAGGGTGGTGTAGCAGATGGAACATTCTGTAGACAGTTTGGGGTGTCTCTCTGGGAACTGGCATTACCTCATCACCATAGCAGGCTGTCTGCAGTTGTTAAAGAGTGAGAATGTGGAGAGACGTCTTACATGGGATTACACTTTGACTGACATAAGAGTGGGACGCCCAGTTTCTTTCAGACGCAGCAGGGGTGCGGCTTTGGCCTTTAATGGCAAGGCCATTGGTGTGCAGAAGATTGGCCAGCTTCATGAAAAGAAGGTGGTCATAGTATTGCATTCCTAGAGTTTTTTTCCCATGGTAGTGGCAGTGGTGCTATGAGGGGAACAGTCTGCAAATAGCAGAGTTCTTTTCAGAGTCGACATAATGTCGGTTGTGCATGTGGTTGATAGGCAGTCAGCCAGAGAGCCACAATTGTGGCAGTTGCTGAGAGTTTTTATCTTGCAGTACTTGAAACTCAACATCATTTTTAGGGAGCCTAAGATCTGCCCAGTGAGTGCAATGACATTACCAATGCTTTGTCTGATTCACGGTGGGAGAGGTTCCATGGGCTGGCTAGAGAGGCAGACCAAGTGAGGACAAGGATGCCGCAGGAGCGGTGGTCTCTAGGAGAGACTAGGAGGGCGTACTATCAGGCTTGGTCTGAATCCCTAGCAGTGGGGGACAAGTGGAGGTCGAAGAAATGGGACTGGGTAGAAGATGTGGTGCAATTTATACTGTTCCTCAAAGACGAAGGCCAGACAAGTGTGACGATTTTGGTCAAGTTAGAGTGTATTGCCTTTATGGGCAAGCTTTGTGGAGTTATGCCTCATCGGCTGGTGACTTTGAGAAAAGGATGTTTGAGGGCTGTGTAAGGGGAGTTGGTCAAGGTGGCCCCAATTGGGGACCTCTGACCTTGGAACATTTTAAGTGAGACAAATAAGGCCCTTCTCAAAGTTTGCAGGGAGGATAGTGAAACAGTTCTATTTTCAACCCTTCTGTTGCAGATGTTTTTGAGCCTTCTGGTGTCTGAGCTACTGGGGGGCAAAGGGGGCTTACTTTGGGAGGAGGTTAGTTGCTGTCAGGATGGATTGTGTGTTTGGTTGTACAAGTCTAATAGAAACTGAAGGAGAGAGGGCAGGAGTGTTCTCCTGAGAATATATCTCTTAACGCACATGTGCCCAGGACGCTGGGGTTCAACCCTGCGACCTGGGGCAGTCATTGAGGGGAAGATATTTAAACACATGGGTGGTAAGCCAGTTACATCTTTCGAACTGGTGTCTGTTATGCGTAAGGCACTGCCACTGATTAGCGTGACACACGCAGATTTGGGACACATTCTTTCAGAATAGGGGTAGCGGGTAGGCAGGGTTGGAGTAAGATGAGCACCATGGAGCTGGTTAGATGGTCATCAATTTGCGTCCAGAGATATGTTAGAGGGAAGATTTGAGGCAATAAGCGGATAGGTTTTTCTACTTTATTTCTGTCACAGGTTCCGTTCCCAGACCCCAAGCATCAGGCTGAAGATTTGGATTGTGGGCCACTCTTTCATTAAGTGGGCGGAGTGTCACACGAGGGTTAGCATTCATGGGGCAAATTTCAGGTTAATAATGTTTTATATTCCTTGCTTGGGTGGGAAAAGGATGGATGAGATGGAGGGAGCTTTGTTAGAAATGGGATTTCTGGTTGGCTGAGGCTTGCGCCAAAGCCAGGCAGAAACCACCACTCTAGTCAGGGCAAGGAAATTCCCCCTTAAGAATAACCCCTGCTCACCCTCTAGGTTGCGTGGCGCGAGCAGCCAAGGCTAATCTTCAGGGCGCTGTCAGTTAAGCATTTATGAATACACACAGCAAATCCAATGATCCCCCACAAATGGACACCAGGCGTTGTATTTATATAAAAAATACGTACCTTTATGTAAAAATATATATCTGAGGCAGTGACTTATCACAAGACCAATATAACACGCAAGTTGAGGCCACAATATTTTTAAATAGGCAATTGTTCTTTCAGCAATACTTTAAATTACCAGAGTTCCTTTAGGAATACTTGTTTTGCAGGTTTCAACACTCCCCTAATGTCAAAAACCCTTAATGCAAGGGTTCAGCCATGTTTGGGCGAGTTATACACTTCGTAGCGCTCTTGTGCGCTTAGAACGGGAGAAATCCCAAGCCCCTACCGATGCTCACGCATCTCGCGTGAGCAGGCGGACGCAGCGTACAGCTTCTTAATGCAATATGAAGCGTACAGTTAAATGTGAGGTTATGAAAGCGTACAGTACAAGGCGTACTGTTCCTGGTTAGTCTCAGGCAGGGAAAGAAAACGTTGCGGACCCTGAGTCCGGAAGGAGGAGCGAGGCGCACCAGCCTCTGAAGAGATGCGGCGTGGATTTGAGCCGGCTGGTGGGGGAGGCGACGTCAGGGCCTCGAGATGTCCCGGCTTAAGATTCCCGCGGTGGGGGCTGAGCTGAGGAGCCGGCGAGGAGAGGCGATGCCAGACGCCTCCGTGAAGCCCAGGCCTGTCTTTTCCAGAGGTGGGGGCCAAGCTTCAGGAGTGGCAAGGAGAGGCGATGCCAGACCCCTCCGTGAAGCCCGGCCTGTCTTTTCCAGAGGTGAGGGCCGAGCTTCAGGAGCGGCAAGGAGAGGCGATGAGGGGCGCCTTGGTGCAATCTCCACAGGGGATTCCTGCGGTGGGGGCTGCAAAGGGAGCGGTGCTCCGAGGCAAGAGTGCGGCAGAGTGCAGGGCGGTCCGGCCGAGCGGGCCCGGCTCCAGGAGGGAGCGGTGGCAGGCTCAAGGCGGGGGCGGCCGGGCACAGGTTGCCAGGTCAGGGGCAGGGTGCGGGGCGATCCGGCCGAGCAGGTCACGGCTCCGGGAGGGAGCAGTGGCGGGCTCAAGGCGGGGGCCAGGCACAAGCTGCAAAGGGGAGAGCGAGGCACTCCAGAGGGGGGCCCAGCAGTGAGTCAAAAGAGGAACAGGCAGAGTCCAATGGTCCTGGGACTCTGGTCAGGGGGCCAGCTCAGCTACAGGCCCTTGGAGATCGTCAGAGGCCCCAGGTTTGCTGGAACAAGGCAAAGGGGGGCTCAAGGGGGCCTTGCAGGTTTCTTCTGGTCTTCTTAGCAGCAAGGTCCTTTCTCCTCCACCAGAGATTCTTCTGAGGGCTGATGGGATCTGATCTTTTGGGAGCAGGGCTCCTTCTTTTATACAGTATTTCTTTTGTTTCGCCAGGCCAGGGGGGCCTTTGCATAGGTTCTTTCAGTCTGTGAGCACTTTGTTTTGGCAACTCGGGTTTCTGCTTTGAGGGAGCAGGGCAGGGACAGCAGATATTCCACAGGAGGTGGAGCCAGCATTCAGATGACAGTACAGCCAGGAGTACTTTGTTGACAGTCTTCCCTCTGCCTGGGCCAGGTGTCGGGCAGAGTCATCAGTCGCTCCCCAGGAGGTGGAGCCAGCATTGTGTGGCAGAGCACAGCCCTATTCAGAGTCGAGGGGCACTCCCACCACCTACTCTGGTGTAATCCCCCTATTCACCACCTGTCATCCTCAGCCCTGTCACTCACACAACCCAGACAACAGATACACATCCTGGCAGAGGTGGGCTGAAATGGTTAGGCAAGCAAATACTAACTTTCTAAAAGTAACATTTGCAAACACAGGATATTAAAATAAACTTTACTAAAAGAAGTTTTTTATTATTTTGAGTACAGGCATACTAGACTTGACCTTCTACCTTGTTCCCTGAGCCTGCTGGGATTATAGGGTGTAATAATTCCAGCAGCCCATCCTGACCTATGAGAACAGGTAGCAATGCACCCTGCCCTAGGGCCTACCATAGGGGTGACTCACATGAAGTAAAGGTAAGGTTTAGGGGCTGGCAAGTGTGTGCACTTGCCCAGCCAGCATGACAGTACTAGACTGCACGCAGGTTCTGCAATGGCAGACCCTAGACACATTTTAAAAGGCTGCTTCTGTGGGTGGCGCAACCAGCACTGCAGGTCCACTAGCAATATTTGTATTTACAAGCCCTGGCACTCCTGGTGCACTTTACTGGGGACTGACAGTAAACCAAAAAAGCCAATCATGGAATCCAATCACATATACACTTTACAGTAGGGAGAGCATATGCACTTTAGCACTGGTCAGCAGTGGTAAAGTGCCCAGAGTCATTAAACCAACGAAAACAGGTCAGAGAGAATATTGGAGGAAGGCAAAAAGTTCAGGGATGACCCTGCCAAGAGGGCCAAGTCCAACAAGCTTTTTCCCAGTCTGAACAGACTTTGCATTAGTGAGAAATGTCCCGATATACATCTGCTTCACTTAGGGGAGATGACCCGGTGGTGCAGAAGGGCTTGGCGCTAGTAAAATCTAGGAAGGAGGACATCACTCTATGGGGAGGTTGCCCCATACTTTGGACAGAATTCATACCAGAAGGGTTTGGCATGGTGTGGTAAGGCCATCAGCCATAGGTAAGGCCCGGAGGAAGCTAAATAAAGAAATATGCGCTTTTTGCAGCGACATCGGGTTAGGTAAAGTAGTACACTCATTTCTCTGTTATGAGGATGTAGAATGTTTAGAGGAGATCGGGTCCATATATCGTTCATGGGCATGGAACCATACCTGTTATGGTTAAAGTTAGTTTTGGCAAAGGTTCTAAATATTCAGTATTGGGGGAATTCCTCTCCAACAACAGAGGAGGCAATTGGGTAGGGGCAGTAAAAGGGGGGAGCAAATTTGCCCACACTTTTTTCTGGGTGGTGGTTGTCTGAGAAATTGCCATGATTTACAGGAGTGTATTGTTGTTGTCAGTGGCAGTTCAGGCTGAAAGGGAACAGGTGGGTAAGCTCAAGCGTGGACGACCTAGCATGTTCAAGGTTAGGTAGATAGTTGAATGGGTTGATTGGTTAATAGAGGTAAAAAAAGGAAGGGATTTTCAAGGTTTATTACAGTTGACCAACTCTGGTGCAGGTATGTTATTGCTGATTTAAGTTGAGTGCGGGGAAGATATTTTAGGGGTGGGGGTGATGGAGCGAGATTCAGAAATGAATTACATTTCAGCTCGTGAAGTTACACTTCCATAATTAATTAATAATATTAATGATCTGTGCTGTGTATGTATTAATTCAACCTAGCTTAAAGTTGCATCTACACAAGAAAACGCGGGTAACTAACATGTGTGCTCATAAATGTGCAGTATGTTGCATTTCCTTGTTTGTGAAAAATAATAAATTAATCGTGTCTATTGTTGTGCCATAATTAATAGCAGCTGTTTAGAATAAATTGCATGTGCTTATTTTGCTTCCCTGTCTATGTGGTGTCACTCTATTCTATATAGGTGCATAAGGAATCCTGCTGGATTAAATGAAGAATGGTAAATATAAATGCTGCTTTAATTGTGCATTACAGCTAGGTAATTTAGACTAATGGGCTAATCATTAGCAATGGAGGGTGGCAACAGAACAAACTGTATTTCTTTCATTAATTACTCTTTTATGTTTGTTTATATAATAGTTATACAAATGAAGCTTAGAGATGGCTGCAGAAAAATAGTACACTTTTACAAAAGTGACGCAAGCAAAGGTGGCGCAGAAAAATGACGCTTTTGAAAAGAGGCCTATTGATGAAACTACCACAAGAGAAAATAATTCTGAAAAGGATGAAAAGCCTATGAGCTTTTATTTTGAAAGGTTTTGGAAAGAACTGCTAAAAGTGACTCTGTGGAAAGGTTTGCAAACGTGCCACGGGAGTTCAGAACGGACAGGCTCAAGGTTGGAAGGAAGAGACGTGATAGATTTGCATTGCTTGAATTTCTTTCGCTACAAATTGTAGCAGCCTGAGGAAGTGCAGCCAAGACTTCTGCATGAACAATGAACTAGTGAATAAGCCTGGACATGTGGGAAGGAGATGTCACAATTTACTGTGGCACGAGGTGGCTCAGCCAATGGAGAGCTAGAATTCATCTGCTGGAATGTGAAAAATAGTTAGCTCAGCTTATTTTAGGGTATAAGAATCAGACCAAACAGCAGACATTTGGCTTGCGCGCGAGATTCCTGAGGGACGTGTTATGCTGATGGACAACAATACGTAAGGAAAGCAGTTTTATAATTATTTTATTTCTAGGTGATGAGGGTAGAGACGGTAAGATAGTTAGGGTTTGGAAATGCTAAATTTTACTTATTCCTGCTAATGAATAATATTTCTTGATTTATGCTCTCTTTATTAAATGCTAAATAAATCTTTCTTTATGACATTTTCTAATGCTTTATAATAAAATTCCAAAACCTGAGTTTTTCTAGATATGTTTAAATAAACTTTCTAAATGACAAGCTGGTCTTGTTTATTGTGGGTAGTTTAAAACAACATATATAGATCTTATCGCCTCATGATTCAGTCGCTCTGTTGTTGATATGGGCCTAGTGTTGTATGGTAAATTTAGTGGTGGTAGGTAGAGTCATTTATGCATAATTTTGGTGAGAGCGCTAGATCAATTTCCTGGTAGCAATCGGACGGTTATATGTTGTTTTTGACATACATGTTACATGCATGACACATATATGTTGGTATATTCATAGGATAAATGTTTAACATATGTTGAGTTAGTGATTTTGTCAGATTGTTTAATGTAGTTGAGAGGGTTTTTTCCAGCAGTGTGAAAATTCCCAGGTTAGCCATGGCAAGGTTAGTGTAACGCTGAGATCAGGACGCTTATATGTTATCAGGTTACACAAGTACATTTGTTCTGTTTCAAAAGGTGATATTGTCGCATATCATCGTGTTGTGGTCGTGCAACACAAGTTTAGGGTTCTAGGTATATTAGAAAAATTGTATGTATGATAGTAAGGATTGTCTAAGAAATTTGAGCAGCATGAGTATAGGGACAATGAGCCCGTTCTAAAACTCACTGTGAAAAGAGTAATAGAATATATCTAAACTTGAGTGAAGGGTAAGTGTTTATTTTTCATTCCAAAGGTTAGAGTCCTGAGGAAGAAAAATTCCTCTTCCAAAATTAGGTTAGAGTCCTAAGGAAGAAAAATATAAGCGTTGTTTTCTCTCCTAAGGTTAGAGTCCTGAAGAGGAAAATAAGCCTTGTTTTCTTACTGGCGATTCTGGATTACTACGGTTGGTTAGAGTCCATACCAAAGTTTTCATGTATGTATGTTTTAGGGTTTTCCTGTTTGAGAGTGCGTGAATGTTCTGTAATGTCAATTGGGTTAAATTTGAATTGCTAAATGTACCTGCATTCAACTGAAACACTTTTGATGATTACCTGTTAGAAGGATAGGGTAAGAATTGCTCTATTAGTAATTGAAATTATTCTGTGAGAATAGCGTAGTCTATTCCACATTGAGAATACTTGAATGAATGTATAAAACTGTCACTTTTTAGAGAAGCAGGCAAATGAGTTTGTTTTATGTTATTACTAAATTGAACCAAAAGTAATTTTAAAACGTTTTGGAGCTTTTAAGGAAAAATATGCACTGTTTTAAGACATTCCGCGCTAAAATAAACAATTGTAAAGTGTTCTGCGCCATTTTAATACATTTAAAATTATTGCGCGTTATTTAAAGCATTTTAAAAGTGTCCCGATCAAAAATTGTGAAGGAGGGGCCAAATTAGGAGCGAGAGCGTGTGGGGAGAGCCTGAAGCTGCAGCAGCTGCGTGTGTGTCAGAACAACCGCGCTCTGATTGGCTAAGACGTCAGGGGTGTCCGAGGAAAGGCGCGCTCTGATTGGATTAGGTATCAGGAGTGTCAGAGCAAATCCGCGCTCTGATTGGGTTGGGGCGTCGAGCTATAATTAGCTAAAGAGTGTTTTAAGTGTTAAGAAGTGGTTGCGCGTTATTGGTTAAGGCGCGTCACCACAGTCATTCAAATTGTTTATAAAATTAAATGTCCCCGATTTAATTTCCTCCTTGGATTGTAATATTGTTAAAAACGAAGCGTGTTACAGCTAAAGTATGCAACAAGCGTTGTGCGCTGCATTACACATTTTTTAGAGCGCGAGGAGACAGAGACTGCGGTATCCGCAGAGAGCTTCTTAGGGGAAGCCACGTTATGATTGGCTGAGTGTCACTGAAGTGGCGCTGTGATTGGCTGAACGTCTCGAAAGCCTCGTTCCGATTGGCTGGGGCGTTTAGAGCGTCACAGCAAAGCCATACTGTACTTGACTACTGAATTGTTTGTTTAAATTATAAAAGTCCTCGTTTTGGTTTCCTTGTTAGATGCGCTGTTGTTTTAAAGGGGCTGATGCGTGTGGCAAGTGTAGCGCGTTGTGTTGAAATTACATTTTGTGAAGGAGGGGCTGAGCGTAAGGGGAGAGCTACCAGCTGCAGCGGCTGTCTAAGTCACAGCCGCCGCGCTCTCATTGGTCAGGCTCCCGTAGTGTCACAGCAAGATCGTGCTGTGAATGGCTTGGTGTATGTGTTGAAACTGACTGCCGAGTTGTTTGTTTGTATTAGGAATGTGACGGCTTTGATTTGAACAATCTTGCTGCGATCGCGCTGTAGACTTTAAGACAGTGTTGCATGATTGATGTGTGTTGGTATTACGGTGGGCAGCAGGTGGGTGTTGTGGGATTGATGTGGTTAATTGGATGAAGATTGGCTGATTGGCTGGAGTGTCGAACACGGTGAGGGGGGTCATATTGGAACATTGCTATTGCACTGGTTGAAAGTGGAAATTGAGTTTGGAAGGGTGTGGAGAGAGGATAGTGCTAAGAAAGGGGCTGTGCTACTAGTAGAAAGTGGAGATCGCGTGCAGGGAGTGTGAGGGAGAACTTTTGCTGAGGAGTCTTCTGTTCTATAGTTAGAAAGTGTGGATGAGGTGAGAAGCGTGATATCAGGAACTTTTCAAGGCATTGTGTGAACGTATTTCTCTTGTACACAGTTTACATGGTACATAGTATTTAAATAAACAGTGACACAACGAAGAAAAAGTTTCTTTTCCTTAAATAAATGCGTGTTACAGCTGACTTGTGTTGCAACAGTCAGAAAGTGTTGTGACATATTGGAACACAAGTGATAGTGCACGAATGTGTGGAAACAAGCATTCCTAAATACTTATTAAATTTTAATTGTTTCTACTTTTGTTAAAATAAGATAATTTTATTGTTGCCTTTTGCCAAATATATTTTTCTGTTTCGAATAAAATTTTAATGCAAAGGTAAATTAGGAGGTATATTATTTTAAGGAGAATATAAAATTTTATTTTACCTGTTCTTGAAAATTAATTAATAAATTGATCAGCAAACGCTATAAGACCAATAAAGTAAACATACATTTTTTTAGAGAAATTAAATTTTAAATAAAGGTTATTGAGCCTTTTGTTAGCTGCTGTATTACTGGTGTGATTATTGTATCACACAAGGCTACATATAATTTATTGACAGTAAAGTAGGAGCTATCCATTATTAAATTAGACAGAGTGTATTAGAAGGTTACCTGTGTTTAAGGTGGTCACGCACGCAGAAGAATTATTTTAAAAATATCCAATTGTGTCCTTAAATTTTTATTTATTAATTAGATTACTTCCATTGGTGCTTTTAGTTAGTTTAATTTTTACTGCCCAAATTAAAAGTGAGAATTTAGGAAAAAGAGAAAGTAGAGTCTGAAATCGCTTGGCTTTGTGGACTAATTAGTGGATTTTGCGTTGTGGTCAATTTTAATAAAGGTAAGTATTTAAAAACATGGGTAACAATTATCTTAAGAAAAAGAAAATGGTTTCTTGGTACCGGAAAATGAAAAAAGTTGTTGCTAAATGTGAGAGTAAATTAATGATTCCCAAATTAGCGAATGTAAATAATAAACGTGTCAGAGTAGAAAATATTGATCAATGCAAAATTGATGTTGTAAATACAGATCAGGACAGAAATTCGAGAAGACCACCAGAACAGATAAATGTAACGCCAAAAGTCCCGGTTCAGATTAATAGAATCCCAGCTCAGACTTCTTCTCAATGTGATGCGACAGAAAAGCATGATGAGATGCCTAATACTTCTGGAATTAATATTCCTGATTATATAAAATCTACAAATGATTTAAAACAGCCAAAGAAATATATGGAAGCAGTGACAGTCCCTGAGCTTGAAAAAGATGACATTAATTCTTCAGTTTTAATGGTCCCATTAAATTCTGAAATTCAAATTTTTACTGAAAATCTTTATTCCAATGTACCTGAAAATGAGCCAGTAATGATTCCAATTGAGCAAGAAAGAGTGATGACTCCAATTTTAGCTAATGAGAAGTCTGATATTGATCTGATTGATTTGAAACAGCCTGATGAGTCAATAGATGAAATTGATCAACAGATTAAAACAAGCTTGATAAATGATCATGAATGTCAGGATGTATTAAAATTTTACAAAAAGCTCAGACAGGACTTTAAAAATGTTCCTCTGCCAGAGTCAGGTTATGCCTACTTCACTGATGGCTCTTGTCTAAAAACAGAGGAAGGCTTTATGAGAGCAGCATATTCTGTCTGCATAGTTGCAGATGTTGCTGACAGAGAATACGGTTATGGAATTGTGCATGATTATGAACAGCTCTGGTCCCAAAGAGGTTATTTGACCTCTGCAAGTTCACCTATCAGAAATGAAAATTTAAATAAAGGATTGATTGATGACATTCAGTTGTCAGAAAGGATCGCTGTCGTGAAATGTGCAGCATACAAAAAGAATGATGAACATGCTTTGAGTTCACTAATACTAACATCTGTAGTTGGAACATGGCAGGGAGTCAAAGATTTACAAGATGAAACAACTCATGAGGAGAAAAACAAGTGGTTGAGAACAGAATGTAGACAGCGAGATGAGGATGAAATTTGGACACACAAAGATGGCAGAGTAGTTTTACCAAACAGCATGATTGCTGACATGGACAGAATGTACCATGGTTTTGAACAAATTGGAAGAGATTTAATGGTCAAACTTTTCAGAGGAATTTGGTTCAATACAAAATTCAAAATAATTGTAGAATTTCTTTACCAGAGGTGTCTGTCTTGCCAACAAGTGAACACAGTTAAGAAAACAGTTGTGGGAATGGGAACAGAAGGACAGGAGAGTGGTTCATTCACCAGATTACAAATGGATTTCATTGAGATGGCACTGCATAACAAACTGTGCTACGTTCTTGTGATTATCTGTTTGTTTTCAAGATGGGTTGAAGCATTTCTTACGCTAGATAATGATGCAATATCTGTTCTAAAGTTACCAGATGGTGTTGCGGAACAAGAGAATGGTACTATAAACAGAGATGTAAAAATGTGTCTAGCTACAGGTACAAAGTGGACAGATGCCCTTCCACTTGTTTTGATGTTTCTGAGAAGTACTACTGATAAAAAGACAGATTTAAGACCACGTGATAATATGATGAGCAAGGTCATGAGTCAGGCATTCATACCAGTGGAAAGAATGATGATTATTAATGATAGCATCAATTTGGAGTACTGCAGGAATTTATCAGATGTAATGACTTCTGTGTCTAATGAAGAAGGAATTGAAGTGCAAAGAAGAGAAAAAGAGGAAGCACATGATCTGTTACCAGGTGACAGGGTCAGGAAAAAAGTTTGTTGGAAAAGAAATTGTCTAGTGACAAGGTGGCAGAAAGCTAGGCCAGTTAGTCTTGTCATAACAAATGCAATGAAGTGCAAAAGACTGAAGAGGTGGATTGACACTGGCCATACTTTTTGTGTACCTACACCTGAAAATGATGATGAGGATAGTGTCACCACTGCTGATTCAGATTCTGAAGAAGGGTCTGAAAGAAATCCAGATCTTCAAGATCGACAGGTTGGTCGACATCTGGAGAGTTTGATTGAAAAACAAGCCTTGAATGAAGAAGACTTGGAAGTTGTGACTGTAGATTCAGAAAATGATGAAGATCTGCTAGGAAAAGAAGCAGAAGAAGAATGTGATCAGATTGTGATTGAAGACCAGGAGAGTATTGAAAAGCAGAAAAGAAGCTCTGAAAGCAGGAACAGGAATTCTGAAACTGGGAAGTTGAAGGTAATGGAAGAAGAAAATGAATTGCCAAGTACCAGCTACAAAGATGATGTTCCTAACGGAGTGAAGCTGCCGAGTAAAGAAGTACCTGAGTCGGGAATTGAAATTTCTAAATCTGATACTGATGAGAGTGATGAAGATTCTCAAATAAGAAAATTGGGAAACAGAGCTTGGAGAACAGAATATAATGTGATCAAGTCAAAGAAGAAATTACCAAGAAAAAGAGGTGATTGGCCAGTAGAAAATGAAAGTCTTAAATTCAAATTGGTACACAGATCAAAAGAACAGATTGATGAAATATCAAGTCAAAGAGATCATGAAAAGAAAAGTGAGGCAGGAAAGAAATTAGAAGTGATACCTATAGTGGAGGTAAATAGTAGCAGTCAGGAAAAGATTGAAGAGAATAGTGACAATGATTGAAGTACTTACCTGTTAAAATTTTAGGTTTCCTGTTTTTAGGGATTAGGCTGAAGAAAATGTGTTAAGTGACACAAGGTCGAAGAAATTGTGTTAGTTGGAAAATAACTTGTGACGCAAGGTCGAAGAAAAAGTGTTAGAAGGTTTAAAGGTATATATAAAAAAAATAAAAAATTTGAAAAAGGGGGGTGTTAGAAATTTTTAGAAAATGTAGACAAAATTTTTAAAATTTTTGCTTTATTTTTTCCTTGCAAGCTTAGTGAAAATACTTTCATGTTTTTATAAATAACAGTTCAAGATGCTCAATCTTTAAGGGATGTTGTAAGATGTCTCTGATATGTGTGTTCCTAATAATTCTGCTTTGGTTAGTTTTAGTTGTCATTTCCATTTTTAGAATTAACAAGGAGAAGTTTTAGGTCATTATGACAAGCAAAGCTTCAGCTAGTCAAATCAATTATAGTGTAATACTGACACCTTTATTAGTTATAGTTTTGCGACACTTTTGTTGAAGATCAGTTGCATTTTACACAAGAGAAAGAAATACTTGAGGAAAAGAAGAAAAATTTATAAAATCAGAAAGGCACAAGGGAGAGAGATAGAACTGGAGGGGTTTTGTAAAACTGAATATGAGAGTTGTAGGCAAACTGATGAGACAAGTCTTTAGAAATACTAACACAGGCGAAATCGAATCATGTTCATCTTAGATAAAAAATTTGCTAACATTTTTGGTGGTGTGTGGTGATTTTTAAATCACCAGATGAGGGAGTTGATGGAGCGAGATTCAGAAATGAATTACATTTCAGCTCATGAAGTTACACTTCCATAATTAATTAATAATATTAATGATCTGTGCTGTGTATGTATTAATTCAACCTAGCTTAAAGTTGCATCTACACAAGAAAACGCGGGTAACTAACATGTGTGCTCATAAATGTGCAGTATGTTGCATTTCCTTGTTTGTGAAAAATAATAAATTAATCGTGTCTATTGTTGTGTCATAATTAATAGCAGCTGTTTAGAATAAATTGCATGTGCTTATTTTGCTTTCCTGTCTATGTGGTGTCACTCTATTCTATATAGGTGCATAAGGAATCCTGCTGGATTAAATGAAGAATGGTAAATATAAATGCTGCTTTAATTGTGCATTACAGCTAGGTAATTTAGACTAATGGGCTAATCATTAGCAATGGAGGGTGGCAACAGAACAAACTGTATTTCTTTCATTAATTACTCTTTTATGTTTGTTTATATAATAGTTATACAAATGAAGCTTAGAGATAGCTGCAGAAAAATAGTGCACTTTTAAAAAAGTGACGCAAGCAAAGGTGGCGCAGAAAAATGACGCTTTTGAAAAGAGGCCTATTGATGAAACTACCACAAGAGAAAATAATTCTGAAAAGGATGAAAAGCCTATGAGCTTTTATTTTGAAAGGTTTTGGAAAGAACTGCTAAAAGTGACTCTGTGGAAAGGTTTGCAAACGTGCCACGGGAGTTCAGAACGGACAGGCTCAAGGTTGGAAGGAAGAGACGTGATAGATTTGCATTGCTTGAATTTCTTTCGCTACAAATTGTAGCAGCCTGAGGAAGTGCTGCCAAGACTTCTGCATGAACAATGAACTAGTGAATAAGCCCGGACATGTGGGAAGGAGATGTCACAATTTACTGTGGCACGAGGTGGCTCAGCCAATGGAGAGCTAGAATTCATCTGCTGGAATGTGAAAAATAGTTAGCTCAGCTTATTTTAGGGTATAAGAATCAGACCAAACAGCAGACATTTGGCTTGCGCTCGAGATTCCTGAGGGACGTGTTATGCTGATGGACAACAATACGTAAGGAAAGCAGTTTTATAATTATTTTATTTCTAGGTGATGAGGGTAGAGACAGTAAGATAGTTAGGGTTTGGAAATGCTAAATTTTACTTATTCCTGCTAATGAATAATATTTCTTGATTTATGCTCTCTTTATTAAATGCTAAATAAATCTTTCTTTATGACATTTTCTAATGCTTTACAATAAAATTCCACAACCTGAGTTTTTCTAGATATGTTTAAATAAACTTTCTAAATGACAAGCTGGTCTTATTTATTGTGGGTAGTTTAAAACAACATATATAGATCTTATCGCCTCATGATTCAGTCGCTCTGTTGTTGATATGGGCCTAGTGTTGTATGGTAAATTTAGTGGTGGTAGGTAGAGTCATTTATGCATAATTTTGGTGAGAGCGCGGGATCAGGGGTAGCTATCAAAGGTAATTAAATATGTATAGTGAGGTTGTAGTTTTGTAAGACAGAGCCCAAGTTATTTAGTGATGTACACCTGTTTCAATAAACAGGCCTTTTTTTACAAAAACCTGGTTTCAGTGCTGCTCCCCTCCTCCCCAAAGAAGCTTCCCTGATTGAAAGCTTTTTGTGGTCAGTTTGACTCTAACCCCTTTAATCCAAAACCACCACAATGCTCTGTCACGTGGATCAGGTTGAGCAGAAATGTGTCGAGGGACGGGGCGATATTGCAGGTGCAGTGCATTTTGAATCTGTTTTCACAAACTGTAAATCACAATCAGAAAGGTGTTGTTTTCGATGTATTTATTATTGTGAAATTGGGAGGTACACGCAACTGCTTACTGCTCCGTTGTTAGTTGCTAATGTGTGGCGTGTCCATGGTTTCAGTGTGCTTATGATTGACATTCTATTGCCAAATGTGTACTGATGAGTAACACGTAAGTCAAGTGCATGTAAAGTCACAAATACGTTCTTTTGAGCAATGAGAAGCTCAAAGAAAGCATTGAAATTCCTGTATAATCCGGAAATAGAAGGTCCCTAACCTTTGAGACAAAGTTTTGAATTTTCAAAGCTGTGCTTGTGTGTAAGAGAGACGGCATATACTGTAAAATTCCTCATACATTTGTTGAGTAATTAAACTGACAACAATTTATCTATTACTAACCTATAGTTTGCTGCTGAGTCGACCACCAAGTTCTATACTCATTCGACGTGGTTCCTGGGTACACTTGCAGTGAGGGAGAATGGCAGTGTTTAATTTGAGCCGGTGGTTTCCGGTGCTCAGCACTAGCGCTTGAGCACCAGTTAAACACATTCATTTTTGGTGGGCACGGGGAGATTAAGTGATTCACCCAGAATTCATGGGATGTTGAGCCGAAACTGAGACTCAAACATGATTCCCCAGCTCCGAAGTCGGAAGCTCTGGCCATTGCACCACATCCTCTCCTCACTTAGGGGTTTCATTGTTAGTAGTTGGCAGCACTAACAGGAGAAATAGGTTGGTCGAAGCTGCCTTCTGAGGAGAGCTCCGACCCTTCTGTTTTTTTTTACAAATTAACCACTAGAGAATGGGTATCTCTCATACACAGCGGAGTCTGGGTGAAAGATTATCCAGCCAATGTGTGATTTTTTCCAGTATCAGGTACGAATATACTGACAACACACTAAGAAGCCAAACCACAGCACAAGATGTCACGGGGGTCCCAGATGACATAAGGTGCCTTTGAGAGCAGAGCCATACATAAAATATAAAAAAAAATTGGGTCCAGAGATTCCACAGCAACCACAATTACCTCCATCGGGCACAGCTCACAATTGACTGCCTGAGGCACGATACAAATAAGTGTCACAAACTGTAACACTGCATTTACAGCAGAGCTCATCGAGCACAGAGGTGTAAAAATAGATGTGACATTGCATGTTACTGAGAGCAGGCATTAAAAAAAACATTAAATTGATACCAGACCTGAAAGTCTAGTGGTTAGAACAATCTATTCAATCTAACTTGCCCTTGACCCATAAACGTGTCTCAAATTGCGTGATCCAATGCTAATACTTAATTTAATTGAGTCAAAGTTTCCTTCTTTATCACATATGAGAGCGCATTCAAATGTGTGAGTACAGCATTTGATATAATAGGCTACACGTTTGCTCCATGTATAATTGGGATCTTGCCCACATATAGGATACACATGACCCCCTGATTTGATCTCAGAATTGCATTGTCATCAGGGTGTTGGACAGGAATGTTTCTCAGTTCATGTTTGAAAATTCTCGCCTTTAATAAATATATCACTATAACACACATTTATCGCGTTCTATGTATTTTCGGAAATACAATATTAGCAATACTAAGAAATGCTACATAGGACCCAGTTATGAGTAAGTTGGGAGGAGCGGAATTCCTCTGTGGAACTGTGTTTCCTGATTATGCCTGAACACTGGACCCAAAATTGCTTTGGGAATGGCTGCATTGCGGTCCAGACCAGTTCAGCAGACCCCACCCAACCCACAGTCAAGGGAACAGGGAGCAGGTGATGCTCTTGCCTGTGAAAGGCAACATATTTCCCCTCCCTCCCTTCTTCGTTTCCCTCTTCTCCCGCCCCATATATTTATCTCCAGTGAGTGGGGATGGGGGGTGTGTGTGTGAAAAAAAGTGTGTATTAAACCCATGGAAGAGGAAATAGTGTGCAGAATACTGCCAGAAAATGTGGGTCTGCACAATTAGGGTCACATTACGATGCCGGACAGAAGACCATCCGTGCTGGTGGTGGAAAACATTCATTTTCTCGCTCCAGGTGCGGTCATTGTGACCACCAAATTACAATGGTCCCACAGAGGCCATTTACTGTCCGGCGCGGTCTTTCAGGCTCTGCAAGTTTTTTGCGTATGCAAGGGTGGCAGACGGAGTCAATAGAGCAGCACCGACGTGCGTAAACATGTTCCGTCCGCCAAACAGATTAGGATGTTGCAGACAGCCTTCCCACCGCCGCGTAAAAACCACCATGTTGCGGATGGCAGAAAAACAACAACGGAGAGGAAGAGCCGATACAGAACCCATCTAAACCCCCGGAGCTGCCATGGATCCTGCGCAACAGGCCTTCCTGCTGCACTACCTGCTGCACCTCCGGCAGACAAGACGCCGCCGCACTCAACAGCAGAGGTACGTACCAATCATCCCCACGCATGCAACCCCTGAACAACTACAACTCTCAGTAAGCGTGGCTGCACCACAATGAATGTGGCAAACTGCCAAATGCTATTGGCCCACCCAATCCTCATGAGTCTGTACATATGCGAGTGTTGAAGAGTGGATAAAGGTCCAAGTCGTGTGTTATGCGGCAGATCTTGTTGCTACCCTTTCTCTTTTTCGTACGTTGTGGTTAACATCCTCCGTGGCCTGGGCTGGTGGAAGTATGGAAGTAGACCCTGAGTTGTCGGCAGCTATGGTCTCTTGTAAGTTATTGCTGCTGCCGGTCATGTCCAAAGATCCCGGAGGCAACGGTGAGGCCATCAGCTGGTCCCCCCTTGTCCCTGGGTCTGGTGCTCCTTGCCCATTGTTTTCATGTTTTGTGCCCGTGACACCGACACCTTAGTGTTAGTGAATTCCTTTAGGTCCGCCAAAAGTTTCGACATCACCTTCGGGAGCGCACTTAATTTGCTTATTATTGGTGAACAATCGCAGCGTTGACACGGGTGGTCGGTGGCTGTCTGGGCCAGTCTAATCAGATTTATTAAGTATGTGATTTACTCATCTATATTGGCGACATTCACAGCCAGTGTGTTTAATAAGCTAATTTGAATGTCCATTTTGTGGCTTGGTATGTCACAGCGTCTATTGACCTCTGTACGATATTCAGTGCAGTGGCCCAGGACGATTCTTCCCCTCGTTTGGAACCAGTGAGGGAGCAGTGTGTTTAAGGGCATCTTTCCCATATGATGAGAGCATGATTTCCCACTCTTTAGATTGAATGTAGGAAATGTCCTTGTCCGGGTCAAGGGCGTCATCATCATTAGGAAATAGTAAAATCCATCCCTGCCCCTGCCCCTGAGGTGTTCTTGGGACGGGCTCACTCGTGTCATCCCACTCGCGCCATCCCGGAATTGTGGTGGATGCTCTTTTAGTTAATATCTTGAACGATGTCTCGAAGCTTCCCTTGTTGCAGAGCATTGGACATTTCTCTGCCAAGGCCGCTACCCCTTCCTCTTTGACTAAGCTAGGAGAGCCAAATGGAATTTCGCCACCTTCTTGCATTGAGGAGAGTAAGGGTTGAGTGAAGTTCCTTGTTGGCGAATTAGTGGAAGTAGGCTTATAATCTAAGCAGGCGGAAGGTTTGACTAAAATTATGTTAGCTTTCTGTGGATGGCCTGCTGTCTTTCCAATTTTTGCCTGCCCTTCCATTGATGTAGCCTCAAGACTGGCCAACGGTGTAATTGGTAGACCCCTGTGGGGTGTGTCAAGCTCTGCAAGGTTGCTTGTGGCTAGATGATTTGCCGGATTGCCAAGATGAAGGTTGGCGTTGGTGCTCCCCTTGCTAACAATCACAGTTGGGCTCAAGGGAAACGGTAAGCCCTTAATGCTCATGTTACTGGAGAAGACGGCGGTGCCAGCGTCTTTCAGAAAGGCAAATTTGGTCATGATTTTTGGTTGCAGGTAGACAGGCTTGGGACCTACGGGGCGTATGAGTCCGGATTCCAAAGTGTGAGGTAGGGAGTATTTGCTATATTAATTGATGGTAAATGTAGTGTCAGATCGAGTGTCTGGTCGGTATCTACTGTAGATTTTCCGTGAGCCGCCTTCTGCTTCTTTTTCTTTGGTGGGCCCGCCAAACCCCTCTGTTTCCCAGATCGCATGCTGCTGTAATGCTAGATGGATTTGCTCGGGCGATGTAGTACCTGCAGGTTCAGTAGATTTGATGTACTGGGGGGGGTAGGGGCGCAGGGCCAGAAAGGACAAAGAGGAGAAGTCGCAAGGAGTCAGAAGCACAGGGGGTCAAGTAAGCAAGGGAGCAGGAAGCAGAGAGCAGGGCACACTGGTGAGCCGCAAGCCGCACCCAGCCTGTGCTGCATCCGCGGGCTCCCTGGTCACGCACACCGCAGCCACCCCTAACTGCGGCAGCGCTCTCTTTCTTGCTCTTACCTGCTGCTGATGCTGCTGGGTACTGCTGCTAGATACTGCTTTCTGCCCTGTGGCTGACCTATTGGTCTGCTTTCCACGCTACCTCCTTCGCGTCCAGTCCCTTCTGCGCTGCGGCCACTGTCTCGAAGATAGACCAGGATGTGGGATACTGAGTGCTAGTGTTGAGTGCTGGTGCTGTGTGCCTGGAGCAAGGGGCTGTCTCAATTGCGGAAATGGAGCCGATTGCAGTGAGCGGGCCTTGCTCGGACCATAGACAGACTCGATCCCGGTCACGACCCTCGACCTCGGATTAGGCCCGTCACGGCCCGTGTCCTCCAAGGCGCTCCACTCTGCTCTCAGTGCTCAACGAATGCTCCACGTCACGTTCCACTCATCACGGCCCCCCTTGGCCCTGCAATCCTGCAGCCCCTGGTCCACACCACGTGCTTCACCGCTCCTCACTGCTGCTGTACTCGCTGCATCACTCGCCTCTTAAATCTGAAACATTGTGAGAAATAACCTAGAACAGGCCCAAGACTAAAAAAAGAGACAATATGACAAAAGGACTGAGGAATGATTTTAAGGTCGGAGATTTAGTTCTTTTGATGATGACCTCCTCAGATCATAAGCTATTGTGACAATGGCAGGGACCATGTGAAGTCATAGAAAAGGTAATCCCAGTGACCTATCGTCTGGAAAAGTATCTGGGGGGAAAAACCTCCCAAAGTTTCCATATTAATATATTGAAAATGTGGAAAGGGGCTATGCCAGATTTATTAGGGAAAAGTAAAGAGCCCCCACCCCTATATGGGCAAAGTATTGACCCTGAGTTACCCCCACTTAAAGCATGAATTGGTTACTCAGTTAAAATCTTAGCAGGACATTTTTTCCTTATCACTCAATAGAAAAACATTGTTAGAACACGCTATACATACCCTTCCAGGGGAAAAGGTACGGTTGCAGCCCTATCGCATACCTGAAGTCAGAAGAGGCCTAACTGAGCAGGAGGTTCAACAGATACTGAAAATGGGGATAATAGAACCCTACACTAGGGAGTGGAATTCTCCTATAGTATTAGTCATGAAACTGCTTTCCTTCATCAGGTTTTGCATTAACTTTAAGGAGGTTAACAAAATCTCCCAATTTGACACCTACCCCCTCCCATGTGTAGACAAGATAATAGAAAGGATCGGAGAAGCTCAATACATCAGCACTCTTGATTTGTGCAAAGGTTACTGGCTGGTACGCTTAAGACAAGACAAAGGAAAGACAGCCATCTCCACCGCAGGGGGTTTATATCATTTTAATGTGCTTCCCTTTGGGTTGCACAGTGCCCCAGTTACCTTCCAACGACTAATGAACACTTTGAACAATATTGATGATATTGTCATCCATAGTTCATCATGGATTCAACACTTAGACCACTTGACCAGGGTTATTCAAATATTAGGAGACAGTGGATTAAAAAATCAATCCAACCAAAACCATTTAGCTGCTAAGTCAGTAAAATATCTAGGTTTCCTTTTGGGGGAGGGCTATATCAGTCCTCAAGAAGAGAAAATTGTGGCCATCACCCAATTACCTTTTACCCAAATAAAGAAGGATCTAAGGGCCTTTTTAGGTATCGTATATACGCTTTATCCCGAGGTTTTCACAAGTGGCTACCCCGTTGACAGATCTCTTAAAGAAAGCCGTCAAGACTGAAGTAGAACTTCACCATCCCTCTCCGGTAGTTTTACACGCCATCAAATGCTTAAAACAAACACTCACTCTAAGCCCATGATTAGCTCTGGTTATACCAAATCATTTATCTTACAAACGGATGCCTCTGAAAATAGTTTGGGGGTAGTTTTATCACAAAAGAACAGTAAGGGAGATGAGTGACCCATTAATTACATCATACGCAAATTATTTCCAAGAGTACAGAATTATGTGGTAGTGGAAAAAGAAGTGGGCCATCGAGTCCCTATGTTACTATCTTGAAGGTAGAGAATTCACCTTAAATACAGATCATGCCCCATAAGAGTGGCTGGCCTGAAAAAAGGGAAATAATGAAGGGATTTTAAGATATTCCTTGCCTTACAACCTTTCTGCTTTAGTACATGTCATAGGAAAGGAACTGACCAACCCAACACAGATTATTTATCCAGATATCCTCAAGAATAATTTCTCGCTGGCAAGAAAGTTAGGGAAGGGTGATGTAAGAGAGCTCAGGAAGACCCATACGAACCCTCCTACCTACTTCATAGTCCACAGCTGTCTCCTTCATTGTCATCCTGCCTTCCAAGCCTGACCTATAAAAAGAAAAGAGAGACTAACATTAAGGCTACAATATTATGAAAGGGCTACTCATGTCCCCTGCAGGGGGGAGGAGACAAGAATCGAGAGAACCAATTCAGAAGGAAAATAGGAGGAGAAAAGGAGCTCACTGCCAGCAGGAAGGGGAAGCCTGAAGTCAAGGATTTTGTAGCCAGAAAGGTGAGTCCGGAAGATGCAGAGAGCTAGGACCACACTAGCCGGATGCGGAAAGATGCCGATAGAGATGACCCTGCCAGCTGGGCAGAAGAGGATGCCGACTTCAATGAGATACCTGACGCATGGAGCGAGGAGTGGTGGTTTCCCACGGAGAACGCGTACAAGTGACCGCATTGCATGAGAGTTGACACGGGTACGTGAACTAGAAGAGGATGGGAGAGTGCTAAGGGCGATCCGGACTTTGGCTGGGTATGGGAAGGCATACACAGCTGCGTGGGGTGTAAAAGGTGTTATCTGTTCTTTTGTCTTCCCCGGCCTGCCTCTCATGAGCTCCTTTTGAGTATTAGGTCTCTGGGAGCATTTGATTTTTTTTTACAGAAGATATCTTGGGGAGAAAGCCTCAACTCCAGGAACTTCGGTAAGGTCTCTGAATTGCCCATCTGTAGGGCCTATCCAAAAGTAAACCAGTTGAGGGAATTATAGCCTGCTACTAATAAGCTCTTCTATTGATGGGAAATAACACCCTAAACCCATCTTTAACATGCTGAGAATAGGTGAATTCCCGGGACGAACAGGGGTGCAATAAAAATATATTTGTTTCCTCCTTTCCCTTTATTCTTCTTTCACATTAAAATTACAATATTTAGACCGCCCTCCACCATTCAATGAGTGTGGTGATGGTACCTATTCTTGCTGCTACTGAAGAAAGTACTTTTACTTACTGCTGCTCATTGTTTCTTATTTTTGAGCCTCTGGGTGACACCCTCCCATGTGGCGTGAATGCTCTAGAAGAGAACAGATGAAAGAAGAAGTTAGCAAAGACTACTCAAGAGAGCATAGCTATCAAAAGAAACTCTAATGTCATCAGTTTTAAGCTATTACAATAATAAAAGACTCCATTATTAAGAAACACATTCAGCCTCCTCACCTCTTTTTCCGCCCATCCCTCCAACAATAATCTGGAAGGGGCCTTTCTATCTCAGTTCAAGGAGAATGGGGGCTCTGTTTGTTCCTGTTGTTTCTGGGGTGTGAGCTGCGCGCTGCAATGGATCAAGGGTGCCGCTGGGGGAAGACTACACGCCCCATACCTCTGAGCATTTCTAGCATTTACCAAAGGGCCAAATGCTCCCGCTGTTGTGGGTAGCGTGAAGACTCTGTTTGTTCCTGTTGTTGCTGTGAGGTGTGGTGTTGCGGGCTAGCCTTCGAACCACCACATGAGGTAGCGCGATGCCTTGTGGAATAGGCGCGCACCAGTGTGTATGGGACACGGATTGTAGCGTATGCCCCCCGATCTCCCTCTGATAATAAAGATCCCTGCAACCTGCCTTACGTTGTCAGGAGCTTCATTACGGGAAGAATCCAACTCTACAAACTGGCAACGAGGTGGAAGAACCTTGACTTGCAACCGCCTACACCCCGCAACTTGAGATGAGCACAGTGCAGAAGCACACCACATACCTCGTTTCAGGTCAGTCGGAGGGGGAGTGCAGTGGTGAAGCAGCCAGCTGTGGGGACGTCCTCATTCCCTCCTGCACGCACAGACTGGCCTCCCTGTCCCCCGCACTCCAGGAAAGTTTCACAGTCCAGTGCAGGTGCGCGCCCATTTTACCAGCCCCACGGGAGTGCCCCACGAGTCGACAGCCATAATTGAGACGTGTGTGGTGCGTCTATGTGACGGCTGATATCTAGTGCCCTTGTTATATTCCACATGGACACATCACACGGACGTGCACCCAGGCCTTGCTTCTTCAGGCTGCAGATCCCTGTGCTGGCTAATTGCAGCATGTCTGGAAGTCCTCATTGTGAAACGCACACTTCCTGCATCTACAAGGCCCTTAAGATCAGGTTGGCCCGGCTTGTTGTGCGTGACATTCTTGGACACACATGTGTTCAACTCTGCAACAACTGGCCTGGGGGTAAACTGGGACTTTTCTCCTTCATATAGTGCCAACCCTGTCTATGGTGGCAGCTGTCGCACCTCCTCTTATCAGGTGTTTTCCCATTCCTACGTCTATCTCGCTTACATACCCTGTTCCATTCCTGCTGAAACCAGGTGAGCCAGCCATGAAATGGGATGATTGGAGAAGGTACTTCCTCAATTATCTATCTGCCCTGGAGGATGAAGGAGAAGAGGCCTTCTCAAGTAAACGCAAGAAGAAATTCTATTGCACAATCTGGGTCCGGAAGGCTTGAGGGTATACGATAGCATGGTAAAAAAGCCTAGGGGTCCCAATGATGCAGATGTATTCCAGCACGGGTTGGAAGACTTGGACAGTCATTACCAACCAGTTGTTTACACTGCCATTTACAGATACAATTTTTTCCAGAGGAAACAAAGCGACACGGAGACAGTGGAAGACTATGTGGCTGCGCTAAAAAGACTGGCAGTGAATTGCAAATTTGGCCACCTTCATGACGATCTAGCACGAGATCAGATCATAATACACACATTCAACACTAATGTACAGGAGAAGTTGTGGGTTATTGGGATGCACCCCTTAACGAAATCATAGCAATTGTAAAGAAAGCAGAACTGTCCAAAAGATGCGCGATAACTGCTAAGAGAGACAGTGAGAGCAAACCTACTGTGTGTAAAGTGAGTGACCCGAAAGCGCCCAGTGACAATCCTCCTCCCAGCGCTGGGACCAGAAACAGTAGGAGGCCTATGAAGAAATATACAGGATCCAACAAACCCCCTAGTGACCAAAGGGGTCGTTGCTACAGATGTGGGATTCACACTCACATGGCTAAAGACAGACGTGCCTGGCTTCTGTGTCAAATGTTCATTTTGTGGGGTCGTGGGACACTTTGGTAAAGTCTAAAGAAGGAAACCCAGCAATGCCACGGTCAAATGTGTTATGTATGATTCTGAAACAGAGGGTGGGGAGGGAGATGTTGATGATGATTGTATTTTATGCATTGACGACCAAATCATGGGTAATTCATTGCAACAGCAGTAGAAAGCCCTCCTGTATGTTAACCATTGGGAGTGTCCAGGTTTCCATGGTAGCAGACTCAGGGTCCCTATACACCATAATTCAACAGAATGTCTGGGAAAGAGACTTTGTTAACACTATAGGGAGTCATCTACACCCCACCGATGTACACCCAGTCACCTTCGCGGGAGAGAAAATCCCCATGGTAGGCTTCCGCCAACTTAGATTATTTGAATTCAAAGGGAAGGACTCCTCAGGCAAACTGTACATTGCGGAAAAGGGACCGACCAACGAGCGTTAGGCATCCAGCTCAACCCCAGGAGAGAAACACAAATACTGATGACAGACAACCCACCCGCATCTGAAGAGGTCAAACTGAAGGAAGGGTTCCCCTCCATGTTTGGCAGGACCATCGGGAATCTTTCCAAGTTCACACACAGAATACTAATGAAGGATGGAGCCTTACCAGTCAGCCATAAAGTCCGGAATATTCAGTTCAACTGCAGAGAAGCGGTGCAGATGGAACTGAGGCGCCTTGAAGACAACGGCATAATTGAACCTGCAGAATGGTTGGGGCCCTTGGTCGTGGCACGGAAACCAAGTGGGAAGTTGCGTCTCTGCATAGACCTTAGTGAACTGAACAAAAACATACTCGTGGACAAATTTTCGTTACCAAGAATAAACGAATTGTTAGCTCAGACCAAAGGGGTCAACTGGTTCTCCACGATAGACCTCACAGCGGCGTACCATCAAATATCGCTACACCCCTCCTGCAGAAAGTTAACGTCATTCATCCCTCCATTCTGCTGCTATAGATTTCGGTGAATGCCATTTGGCCTGGCGTCAGCGGCTGCGGTCTTTCAAAAGTTAATGCACAAATTGTTCAAAGACACCAGCTGCGTCTTATATTTCCAAGACAACATACTCGTCATGGGGAAAACCAAAGTGGAGCATGACAAAAAACTGAAAGCGGTGCTACGGACACTGTCGACCAAAGGCCCCACTGCGGAAATGGAGAAAAGCACTGTCACATATTTGGGGCACAAAATTAGTGACAGAGGTATTTCTCTGAAGAAAGCCAATGTAGAGGCCATCAGGTCTGCACCCACACCTCAAAACAACTCATTCCTAGGATTGGCCGAGTTCTACAGCAAATTAGTCTGGAATTTTGCCACTAACCCACACCATTTATGCTAAATTTTAATGGAGAAGAATGCCTTCAGCTGGACATCCGAGTCTAACGAGGAATTCGAGAATGTCAAGAGGGACATTTGCGCTGCCAATCCCCTGCACAGATTCGACAGCTCTGCTCCCAGCATATAAACCACCGACGCCAGTGAGAAGGGCTTAGGGGCTGTCCTTTCCCAAATGTCCACAGATGGCATGGAAACCACCATAGGTTTCGCCTCCCGTTCCCTTGCCACGAACAAGGAGAAGTTCAGCATCATCGAGAATGAGATGCTAGCATCCATTTGTGCCATGGAGAAATGTTGCCAGTTTCTCTGGGGCTCCCGGCTTACCCTCAGAATGGACCACAAACCGTTGAATGAAGTTCTCACATCCAACGGTAATACCAGTGCTACTCCTCGCATCACCAAGATGACCCTCAGACTGTTGTATTTTGTCTATGATGTTGAATACCTACCTGGGAAGAAGAACAAGGTGGCGGAGTACCTCGGCCGATCAGCTGCCATGGAAGGGGCACCAACACACACGGAATGGGAGCAGTACACTGCAGCGTTCATAATGGACCAAGAGAACGTTATCAGAGCACAGGAGTGGGAGACAGCCTACAAAACGGATCCTCAACTCTTGCACGTAAAAAAGCTGGTTACACAAGGATGGCCCGAGAAGAGGCATGTGAGAGACGACCTCAGGAAATTTTGGGAGGTGCGAGACGAACTATCCATTAGCGGCGATGCTATATTTTTGCTACGTGAAGACAAAGTCGTTCCCCCAAGTCAGTTAATAGATCGCCTCCTCAGCATAATGCATGAAGGTCACTTGGGAATTGTGAAGTTGAAGAGGCGAATTAAACAGTCGTATTGGTTGCCCGCCATTGACAACCAAGTGGAGAAGTGCGTGAGAGCATGCGAACATTGCAGCAACGCAGACAAGTCAATTACCTTGCTAAGACCACCTCTGGGAAAGTTCACCACTCCCAACAACCCCTGGGAGGAGTTGTCAATTGACATTTTGGGCCCTATTC
This sequence comes from Lissotriton helveticus, assembly GCF_964261635.1. Classification (NCBI taxonomy): domain Eukaryota; kingdom Metazoa; phylum Chordata; class Amphibia; order Caudata; family Salamandridae; genus Lissotriton; species Lissotriton helveticus. The sequence continues at coordinate 529,627,576 of NC_136072.1, forward strand.
CAGACTCGTGGAGTATACCCAAATATGCAATTGTCCAGGTTGACAGATAATCCAAGTGGCCGGAGGTAGAAGTGTGCGAGAAGATGGACACGGATGCTGTCAATGCCGTTCTCAGCAACGCATTCTTGAGAGAAGGGATTCCAAAAGTCATCACGTGTGACAATGGTACCCAATTTACTTCTGAGAAGTGGAATGCCTTCATCAGGAGAAACAGAGTCATGACCAAACACACTCCAGTGAACCACCCGGAAGATAACGGCCTAGCAGAACGGTTCAACCGGGTGCCCATGGGTTCCGTTCAAGCAGCCATCAGTGCGGCTAAGAGCTGGGAGACAGACATCAGAAACACGAAATGGGCATACCGCATCACACCCACCCTGACTGGCTACAGCCATTCAAGATTTTACGATGACGGGAACCGTTCACATGGGACAACACTGTTTGGATGAACCTCAAACTACAGAGCAAATGGTCTCCAGCCATAGTCAGTTGCAACTTGGAGAAGGCACAGAAAATTTACACGGAGCATATGATAAGAAGCATGGAGTGCGAGAGGTCTCCTTAGCAACGGGGGGTTGGGTCAGGGTGAAACTTGGCCACCTAGGCAAGAAAGGAGAAAGCAAGTTCAGCAGGCCTTTACAAGTCAGAGAAGCTCACTCACGCTCCGCCTTGCTGAGCGACGGCAAGGTGTGGTCACAAAGTAGAATGGCCAAGTGCACCAAAGTTATCAGATGGAACAAGGACTATTCTGCCACAAGCACTGGATATACTGGATGGGAGCCTGACAATGAGGTAGACGGGTTGGCCACAAGCACACTGAGAAATGGCATGATGAGGGAGACAGGGGGTGATGCTGGGACCACAGGGGAGAAGAATAACTCTGAGTCCACACAACACGCTACACCCCAAGCTACCAACGACATTCGCAACCCAGTCACCGGGCAAGTGACTTCTACTTCACATGACAGGGGCCCAGAGGGGAGTACCGTGGAGGCCAGTTCCCACACAAGAGAAGCACATGAGTCACGGGTACCCCTCACACGCACCAGCACGGGCAGAGGTGTGGTGTTACCTAAGAGATACAGTGAATTTGATATGTGATTACCTACCTACCTCCTGACATTCACGGCACTGTGATGCAATACCTCTCTCTCTCTCATCCTCCTTCTCTCTCTTCCCTGCCCCTCTTCATGCTCTGTGACAATAATAGTTACCTTTTGTTCTTGCACAGTCCTTGTTGAGGCGCCACCTATATTATGTAAGTGTATGCGTATTGCTCAGTTTCCTAATTGGTTGCTGTTAAGGGGGAAGATATGTGGTGTCGCGGTCTAGCCTTCGAACCACCACGTGAGGTAGCTCAATGCCTTGTGGGATAGGCGCGCACCAGTGTGTACCGGCACGGATTGTAGCATATGCCCCGCGCTCTCCCTCCGATAAAAAGGAAACCTGTAACCTGCAAGAATCCAACTCTACAGTAGGTGGAGGAGGATAACATGTCACATACCTCCCAGCCTTTCAAGTGCTTATCAAAGGTTGCAAATCTCCTGCTGTTCTGGGGAGCGTGAGGACTGTTTGTTCCTGTTATTGCTGTGAGGTGAGCCGCATCATGCTGTAGATCAAGGGCGCCGCTGGGGGAGGACTTCACACCTCATATCTCCCAGTATTTCCAGCGTTTAACAAAGGGCCCGACACTCCATGTTGTGGGGAGTGTGAAGGCTCTGTTTCTTCCTGTTGTTGCTGGGAGGTGAGCCGTGCACTTGATCAAGGACACCGCTTGGGGAGGACTACACAACCCACACAGGTCTTGGTGCTGAAAGGAGCGGCTGCGGACATCTAGAAGCGCCGCAAACCGAGCCCACCAGCGTGCAAAGATGTGAGGCACCAGCGGAGATCATTTCTACACTTTGACCGCCGTGGGAATATCCCGTTTGGAATTGCTATTGCGGAGGGGGTAGACACTGCAGAACAAAATGGCGGCGTAAATCCTGCGGCAATGGGAACTTTCCCCGACAACGCGGATGCAGACCCCCCATGTGAGGAGAGGAACAACGTTCAAGGTAGCGCTTGGATTGGGGGCAATAGCGGCGACAAGCGTAGCTTTCTAAGTCGGCTTAATGCTTCATACCCAGCCTATGCCTGACCTCAACATGGCGGCCGCTCTTCTCCAAATGGCGGCAATCTCCAACATTCTCGACTTGAGCTCTGGAGCCGCCCGCTGTTTCCGCGTCGGAGGACCCATCAAACACAGCAATTAGCGCTTCCTCACCTACAAACCCCATGACATTGGAACATGTTTGCAAACGGCCTGATTGCTTGAGGCTCTGCCCTCCGGTGGCACCAGGGGCACCGGCCGGCAGGGGCTCGAGCTCAGAGCAGAAGTCATGGAGCCTCGGTTGGGGACCTGCCCACCTTCCAACCCCGGAGACGCCGCCTGTGTCTGGAGCAGGCGAGGGTGAGGAGGCACTGCAACACGAAGCTCCATGGAAGATGCACAGCCTTCCACCCGGGCCAACTTTCTTCCCACATGAAACTTTAGCGATCTCTGACCTCCCCCTCTGTCCTAGCAACCTTTCTATTGTCTCTCCTGTTGCCTCTGACACACTCCTCGCTTTTACTTTTCCTTCTGTCCTGCCCGCCATTTTGCTGCTGTTCTCAGGCGTTTTTCTATGGTCCCCGGCCTGTCTTCTTGTCCATTCCTTCATCTTTTACCCTTTTCACTAGTTTCCCCCTTGATGTTATTCAAATGTTTCTTCTCTTTTCTGCTTTGCCTTCTCTCCTTACCCTTGATTCCCTCCCACCCTTCCTTGGTGTTGTGACCACGTCCCCCCTACGACCCCACTTAACGGAACTCTGCCTGAGGGAATCTATAATGTGTGTATATATCTCGAACACGTTGCGGTCTACAGCGGGCGTTGGACCGCTTTGAGGAGTTCTGTGTCATCAGCGACCTCAAGGTGAACGTTGGGAAAACCAAGTTTATGGTCCTAACAAAGAACCGCCTTGTCCGGAGCACAGTTAGCATGGGTGGTGTTAAACTGGATCAAGTGGAGAACATGATATATCTGGGGGTCACTTTGGACAGCCGCCTGCGATGGAAAGCCCAAGTCGGCGCTCAACATCTCAAGCTTGCCCGACTCACCGGCTGCCTACTAAGCGAACAAAAAAGATCCATCACTAAGCGGGTTATCCCGGCGCTTAAGATCTATGATGCCAAAATTAACCCAGCAATCTTATATGGTGCAGATCTGTGGGGCTATATGGACCTTACGGGTCTGTTTAAAATACAATGTAAATTTTTGCGAAACTTGGTGGGCTTGCCACCGTCGTCCCCTTCTATTCCTCTCTGCCTGGACATGGGTTGTCCCCCGATCAATGAGATGGCCAGATTCAGATTGGTTGCTTTCTGGAGGCGCTTATGGACATCCCCTGACCTCACTTCATTTGCAAATGAGGTAGCAGAAGTCAGGTCAATTAGGGGCTCGGGGAAAATCCAATGGTTCAAAATGGTAAAATCCACTTTGACGGACATGGGGCTAGAGCAGCTTTGGACATCTCCCACCACTAGTATCTTTCCATCCAAACTAGCATTTAAAGAACTGTACTGGGCTACGCTCCGCCAGATTAGAGTCAATGCTTCAAGCTCCAACAACCTCACGGGTAGGTTCTTGTCTTTTAAGTTGGACCCATCCCGTGAACAATACTGGGACACAGTCTCTAAATCTTTGGACAGGAAACTCTACCACCAGTTCCGGGTGGGAGCATTGCCACTGAATACATTTACGAAAAGTTGGTCAACCAGCACCACGGATCACTGTAGATGGTGCCCCGGCCACAAGGAAACAGTGGGTCACTTTCTGTTTGCCTGCCCTAGATATTCGGCACCGAGAGCCAAATGGTTAAAACCACCTTTCCAGCGCCTGCCTATTAGAAAATCTGATGAGGCCATTTGTGTATTAAAAACTAACACCTCAGAGGTTATTTCAGTGAGCCTGGCAAAATATCTGGGGTGGGCCTGGATAATTAGGTAAAAACATTAGCCTAATCATTGTGATTGCTGTGATCTACTTTTGTCTGAACATTTTTTGCTCAGCTTATTGATCCTGTAAATGTCCTCCCTTGACCCATTTAATATCATATAACTGGATTGTTCACTTCTGCTTCTGCTATAAAACATTGTTTGGAATTTATCTGTAAGCTTTCCCGTTCTTACTTTTTCTAATTTTAGTAATCTTCTCTCAGGATTGTCTTTCATGTCATTTAATACTAATTTTATGAATTTAACGAATATGTATTTATTATTAATTAATGTCTGTTATTATCTGTCTTTTATGATTTTCTTTTAAATCGAAATAAAGACTTTAAAACCTGTGTATATATATGTATATTGGGATAACTAATCACTAGTATATGCAGTAGACCTTTGTAGCATCTACCGTTCCTATGTGAGTCTTAGAGTATATCCAGTCATATCCCTTCCCTATGTACATAGAGATAACTCTAATCACTAGTATATGCAGTAGACCGTTGTGCTCTCTTCCATTTCTATGTGACTCTTAGAGTATATCCATTTGTATCCCTTCCCTTTGTATATAGAGAACTCTAATCACTAGTATATGCAGTAGACCTTTGTACTATCTACCATTCCTATGTGACTCTTAGAGTTTCTACTTAAGTATCCCTTCCCTATGTATATAGAGATAACTCCAATCACTAGTATATGCAGTAGACCTTTATACTATCTACCATTCCTATGTGACTCTTAGAGTATATCCACTTGTATCTCCTCCTTGTGTGACTTTACATCTTGTACATTTGCATTTTTTTTCCGTGTGTATCCTTTTTGTAACGCATGTAATCCTAAATCCTTATGTTTTTCAACTGGTGCTTATGTAAAGCGCTTTGACACCTTCGGGTAAAGTTTGCGCTATAGAAAATCGCATAAATAAATAAATAAATCTATACTACTATTATAAAGGAAGAACTTTGAACCTTTGAGGCGGGTAAACTCGGGAACCACAGCGCCAATCCACACACCCGATACATCGTTATAATCGTCAGGGTGTGCAGATGGACATAGGCTATATAAAGTAAAAAAATATACGTTATTTAAAAAATTTTGTGAAAAAAAAGTAGTCCCGTGGAAGAAGCGCCGGCCGCGACTTGCGTGCTGACGTCAGGAGCGCGGGGAAGAGCGGCGACCAGGAGTGCGAGGAGGAGCGGCTGACATGGCGCGGGGAGGAGTGGCAGACCAAGCGGGGAGGAGCGGTGAGGAGCGGCGGACAGGCGGGGAGGAGCGGTGACCAGCGGCGAAGAGCGGCGGAGCGGTAAACTGAGGAGCGCGGGGGAGGAGCGGCGGCTGAGGTAAGGCTCCGGCTGCAATGTCGGACCAGGCGGGTTCGGGGCAGGCGGGGGTGGGCGGGGGCCGGGGCGGGTGGGGGCCCTGAACACTCATGGCGGGGGGCAGGCGGGGGCCGGGGCGGACGGGGGCCCTGAACACTCATTTCGGGGCGGGCTGCTATGTCAGGCGGGCGGGGGTCGGGGAAGCCTGATTGCTCCCGGACAAGGTCGGGGCGGGCTGCTAGTAAATAAATAAATTAAATTAAACACATCTCACCATTTCTAGCGCTTACCAAAGGGCACGACGCTCTCGCTATACAGGAAGTGCCTAGGCAAAGCCTGGTCCAAGGGTGGGCCCATCTGCGCCTGTCCACGGTGGGTCATGCTGGGCCGAGCTCCCCCTCTAGGCCTTTTGCCCCTACCAGCAAGAGCAGCAGCCTGAGTTTGTGATTAGGCCCATCGTATTATGGAGGTGAGAAAGTTAAAGCTATGGGGAATCGGAAAGCTGGAGGGAATGCTGAAGCAGCACACTCAGCAGGTACCACTGAAAGCATGCTTGAGCAGGCTTTTTAGGATTGTTGCTAGCAAAATAGGTTTACCGAACGTTGACTCTCATTAGAACATGGGGCAGTGTCTTTTCAACATCCTGTTGCTGATCGTGGCCTAAATCTGTGCCCTGCGGTCGAGGTAGTCACTAATCAAAAACTGAGTACCACCAGAACAAGGGGATGCAAACGAAGTTACTATAGCTGTGGCAGTCCCTGATTTGTTTAACTAGGAAGACTGCCACACAGCGGAGTCACCACACCTAACTTTAGAGGCCAAACGGAAGAGGCAGCACAGTAACAATGTTGAGGCTAAAAGAAAATAGCCTGGTAAAAGTGTGTGGGGGGGGGGGGCGGGGTAAAAGGAAGCAGCTACCTCGCTGCCAGAACAACCAAGGCCCTAATCAAATCTTTCCTTGAATTAATCCATCAGTGGCCCCCACTATAACTTTCATATGTTCTACTACCCTTACCTTTGATCCTCAACAACCTGAACTTATACGGCCGAATACGTACTTGGCTAAGTTTTTTTGTTGAATATTTTATTGTGGTTTTAAATCAACCAGGATCCCAAAAACAGTACAATTACAACACAATCACAGTACAGTGGAATCATCCAGAATCACAATACAGCATAAACAAATCAATAGGCTCATTTGCAAATAATCTCGAGAAAGATAAACATTTAAAGAAACAGGACAATCCTATCGAAAAGATATGGCAACTTTTGAGATCTCCGTTAGTACACATAGCACTGCGTTCAGCTTCGAACAAGTGGTGCAAAGAAACGGGCTAAGGTTGCGTCCACTTTGGAAGAGAAACTCAAACCACTAAGAGATCAATTGAGTCTTATTGAGGGTCTGTTGGATAACTCGCTTAAGCTGGGGGCCTCTGAAAATCCAATGGATGGTGGTCCATCTCGTCATGTTAAATGACATGCCCCATTGCCTCATTCATCCCGAATACCCCACTTACCCCATCTTTTGGAGACAACTAACTCACAGGCTGCGAATAATAATCCAATGGAGCCAGCCACTGGTTGCCATAGGGAGCATTGAGTCTAGTGCCGTGCCTAGGAGCTTATCTATTATCAATTCTAATACCAACCCACAGCCCCAGAAGGCCTCATCAAGTCGTGTGCAGTCAATAACTAATCAATCAAACAAATCCTATGGCAGTCCTGTAAGGGCCCTTTGCAAAGATATTCTGAGTCTTCCTGATGCAGCATGCCCTTATGTTTTAATTTTGGCTGGGGTCCTTCCCCTAAAAGAGGATCAGCAGGAGTCTTGTAGCCAACTTTGGAGCAAGACTGGGCATTGGCTGTCTAAGTATAAAGCCCTGATACATTAGGGCTCAATGAAATTCTAATGGTGTAGAGAGTGGGCTGGCTGGGCCACTCCCAGAAGAATATCCACGGTGACTGTATTGTTATCAATTTTAAAAGACCTGCTAGTGTGCATAAAATATTAAGAGAAAAATAATATCATATGCATAATTAAACTGTGATTGTCCCTTCTTCAAGTTCAAGTTTCAAAGCTTTATTCGACAGCATTGTCATAAAAGCATTTTCACCCTACTCTATACATAATAAATACTATTCTAGTTTATAACAGATTAAAATACACATTAAACATAGAGTGCTGTCGAAAACATGTTTAAAATGTACAACCACTTAAAAAATAGAAACCTGATACAATAAATGAGTAAAAAATCATCTAAAAACGTTCTGCTAATTTTAAACACAATTCATTTAGATAAAGTTCGGGTGCGTATAATCCATGCCCAGCCCAAATATTTGGCTAATGCAATGGCGAGACAAGGGGAGCAATTTTTTCTTAGAATTCTAAGCGCTTCTTGATGTATTCTAGTCCCTAAATTTCTACATACAGGTTTTAACCATCTTTGCCTTGGAGCCGCATAGAGGGGGCAGGCGAACAGAAAATGTGGAATGTCCTCAACAAGATCCTTACAGTGAGCACAGATGTTAACGTTACCAGGGGACCATTTTAATGTAAATGCATTAAGCGGTAGGCAACCCACCCTGAACTGAAAGTACAGCTTTCTGTCCAACGGTTTTGTGATCAGGTCCCAATAATGTTCACAGGTTGGGACTAGTTTGTGTTCCAAATACTGGGATGTTAACACCGAAGGCTGATTAGATGACAGGACCGAGCTGAATATCATGTCCCAGTACATTTTCTTTAACAAATCCTTGGAGGGAAAAGCTGCAGGGTCAGTAATAGTCCATAAGTTGTCAAGATGCAGCTTGTTTAATAGATTCCTGATTTCTTTTAACCACGTAATTTTATGGAACCGGTCAGAGTTGACAATATCCATGAGTGCAGCAGCGTAGTGGCCCAGTTCAGGCGTAGTCTTTATGCGCCTCCAAAATAGTAGTGGGCGCAGCCGAACCTGGTCCTCGATTTTTTTCCTCCCTAGATCATAGAGGAGAGGAATAGATGGGGTACTCTGCGGGACGCCAATCAGCCGGCGTAAAAAATGTATTCTCTGCAACTGTCAACCCATTGATGTTAGCAAACCCCCATAATTCTGCTCCATAAAGACATGCACCAAGAACTTTCATGCTATAAATCTCCAAAACAGGTTGAATAGGTTTTGTCAGTGAAGATTTATGCTTCTGAGCTATGGCCCCCGACAGCTGATGGAACTTTAATACCGTGGAATCAATGTGCGATTTCCACTGCATATTCCCCTGCAGATTAATACCCAGGTATGTAAAGGCATCCACCTCTTCTAGAACAGCCTCATTATAATACATTGCCCCCTTAAACGACTTAGCAGGGTTCATATTCATGAACTTGGTTTTTGCAGTATTTAATTCCAAGCCCCTAGTCCTGCAGAAGGCCCCAAAGGCATTAATTGACTTTTGTAGCCCACTAGGCGTTCGCGATATCAGCAAGGTATCATCCGCGAACATGAGTACCGGGACCCGCACCCCATCTAGGATAGGGGCATCAGTTGGTGATTTCCTGAGATGGTCCACTACTCCATTGATATAAAGAGAGAATAAGGTGGGGGCCAGGACACATCCCTGTCTCACCCCACGCTCTACAGGGAAAGAATCAGTGACTTCGCCCTGTGTCCCCCATCTAATCTTGGCGTAGTTACTCTCATGCATACGCACTAGTAATGACAATAGTTCAGGGCTAATTCCAAGTTCGCCTAGTACATTCCATAGTTTTTGCCGCGGAACTAGGTCAAATGCCTGCTTTAAGTCTACAAAAACAGCAAACAATGGACCATCTGCTAGGGTAACATTTTTCCAATACAGGGTTAGGAAGTGGAAAACCTGATCAATGGAGCTGGTTAAGGGGCGAAATCCAGCTTGGTATGGCGAGAGAACTCCATTTTCATCAATCCAGTCTTGTATTTTATTTTGGATCATTCTACCCATCAATTTTTGCGCTGAATCGATAAGGCTGATGGGTCTGTAATTAGATGGTAAGGCCTTATCTACTTTTTTGAAAACTGGAATGATCTCTGCGCCTTTCCACGAGGCAGGTATTGCAGCTCCTTGTGCTATAGAATTTGCAAGCCAGGCAAAGTACAGGCACCAATTATCCCGGTCCGATAAAAATACATCGGCCGGTATGCCATCAATGCCCGGTGCCCTCCCTCTTGTCACCCCGTCCAGTGCTACACTTACATCGTTTCTTCTCAAATGTTGCACCCTCCCAACATCATTCCTTATTTCAATGCTTTTTCTGTACTTCGCGATCTTGAGCATGTGGATTGACTATGGGTAGTGTTTATTTTATCATGACAGGATGAAGTGAAGAACGATTAGACCCCTCCTAAGACAATGGCTGTAACAGCTATACCAATCACTAACCCTAGCAACCTTAGCACAGCATTTTGGGGTAAGGGCCAAATGTTGGATCCCCAAATAATCAGAGCAAGCAAAAGAGTATCACCACCATCTTTAACTCCTATCACTCCCAGCCATCTTATAATGTACCGTGCACTAAGAGGGCTGCATGCAATACTCTGATGTAAATATTAAGTTGGAATGTAGCAGGACGTAAATCACAGATTCAAATAACAGACTCGCAAAGATTCCTCAGGAATTATGATATAATCCTATTTCAGGAAACATGGGATATTTATCCCACACAATGTGATGGGTACCAATGTTATCCTCCCCTGCTAAGCCTTCGCCCAGTGGGTGTGCCGCAGGGAGGTTGGATACTTGGATAATCATAAATACAGGGGGTAATGTGAAAGTCATTGTGACTCATGAGAATAGTTTCCAAGCCATAATTAATAAAACCTCTATTAATCTGTACATTGTACATTTTTACAATAGTGATTTCACTAAAATACCTAATTCAAGGTTCAAACCATTATTCGATTTCATTTATAACTAAATGGATAATATAGTCTCCCTTGGTCACCTCTTACACCTTTGTCCAGCTGGTGATTTCAATATGAGTATTTCGAATATTCCTGAGGTCCTGTCATCAATGCCTTGCATTACTGTTTGTAGTAATACTGATTCTTGCTGCAAGGAATTACTCACATTTCTTGCCTCAATGGGAAGGAAAAATGCATTGGCTGCTGTAGAACCAAGCTGTAGCAAGGTCCCCACGTTTAGGAGTAGAGGAAGCTGCTCAGTTATTGATTACATCTTTAATGCTAATAACTTGGAAGATGTAATACAACAGGGCCTGGACACCCTCGTTCTTCAGGGATGACAACCCAATTGAAAACCTGCTGTCACTCCCCTTCAAGAGAAAATTTAGAGGAGATCTTGGAGCTCGCAACCTCCAGCCTACAATTGATAACATGAAGGTGATGTGGAGGTTGCAAAACATTGGTCAGTTCTTTAAAATTTTAATCGGGGCCAAACAAGTACTCATTTTTACTTGTCTGTCTGAAGAGGCTTAGGTCTTGACAGGGGTGGTGAGAGCTTTCATAGACTTGTGCCTTTAGATCAGGGAGAGTTTACACAAACCAGCTAAGCCCGCAGTCAATGCCCCAAGATGGTTTAACACTAAGTGTTCATTAGTAAATACGGCCCTTCGTACAGCGTTAGTGGGTGAACCTTGGGGCCGCAGCTTGGTGTATTTGTTAATAATATTAATAAAGAAAATGTAGAAAGCGCATGGTTACGCCATCTCGGCGTGCCCTGCGCTGAGGGAGAGGGAGGTAACAGCTAGCCGCACCTGCGGTCACGCTATGCTAACTGGAGAACAAATATGTTTTAACGCCTTCCTAAACTTAGCTTCAGAGATCTCCATCTGGAGTTTTACAGGGAATTTATTCCAGTTCTGAGCTGCCAAGAACCTGAAGGAACGTCCTCCCATTCTGGCCTTCTTTACCTTCGGAATTTTCAACAGCCCGGTCCCGCTGGATCTAAGGGACCTTCCTGGCACATAGCTGGTGACCAGGTCGCTCAGATATGAAGGGCCAAGGTTCTGGGTGATGCGGTGGCAGGTGCATAATGCCTTAAACATCACTCTTTTCTTTACTGGAAGCCAGTGCAGTGAATCCAGGGCTTTTTTTGAAGCTGCCCTCCTAGGCTGCATAAGTACCAGCCGTGCGGCAACATTCTGCAAGACCTGTAGTCTCCCCAGACCTTTTGCAGTGGCGCCAAGGTAGAGTATGTTGCCATAGTCTAGGCGAGATGTAATAAGAGCATGCACCATCGTCTTCATAGCCCCTTTCGGGAGGAGATCTAACGTTTTACGTAGATTTTTAAGGACTCCAAAACATTTCCCCACTACACGTCTAATATGTCCATCATAGGAAAGAGTGGAATCCAACCAGACCCCCAGATTTTTTGCCTCGGTGCATGGTAAGGGGGTAGGGCCCAGACTCGGAGGCCACCAAGCCGACGTCCAGCTCGATGTATCACCCCCCACCACAAGCACCTCTGTCTTGCTGCCATTCAGTTTCAGGCAGTTCCTATCCATCCAGGAGGAAAGCTCCTGCATGCAAGCCCTGAAATTAGAGGCCGCTACCTCCGGTGCCTGAGATAGGGGGATCAACAGCTGGGTGTCTTCAGCATAAGAGACAACTCTAACTCCAAAACCCTGTACTATCTCCGCCAAAGGAGTCATGTACAGGTTGAACAGGGTAGGGCTCAGGGCAGAGCCCTGAGGCACTCCCTGCTCCAGTTTAATATCAGTAGAGTAATGTGCACCTTGTCTAACCTGAAAACTACGTCCTACTAGGAAGGACTTCAGCCATTTCAGGGCCGGGCCTGATACACCGCCCTTATTCAGACACTGCAGCAAGGTGTAATGTGCTACCGTGTCGAAGGCGGCACTTAGGTCTAAAATGATCAGAGCCATAGTGTGCCCAGCGTCAGCCCCCTGTCTAATAGTTTTCGCGGCACGCAGTAGAGTGGATTCCGTAGAATAACCCGCCCAAAACCCAGATTGCGACGGATGTATGAGGCTCGCTTCTTCCAAATGTGTCATGACTTGCCGATTAACCATTATTCTCTGCTACCTTTGCCAAAAATGGCAGAAGCGAGATAGGTCTCAAATTTTCTAATTTGTCTTGACTGATGTTCGGCTTCTTCTTGACTGGGAGAACAATAGCTCGTTTCCAATTCCCGGGCACCGTGTGTAAATTGAACGAGACCTCCAAAACATGCCTGATGAACGGCTCAAGAATCTCCAAACAGATTTTACTAAGAGTCTCCGGAGAGGGAACAGTAAAGTTGTTCAGTCTCAGCCCTGCCTTCGTTTCTCCCGTCTGTTCCTCAAATTCTGCACCCCACTTTCTCTGAGAAATAATTTGCAACCCGATTGCAAGCCTCAGCAGAGCCCATACTTGGCACAGCCGTAGCAGCCAGGGAAGATATCTCCTTATATATTTTAAAGAGTTCTTTTGTAGAATTTTTTGCCATCCCAACTCTGGCCTTATAATAGGTGGCTTTAGCCTGTCTTAAAAGACCATGGTATTTTCTCTGTTCCTCCCTGTATTTCAATCTATCCTGGCACAAAAATCCCTTTCGCACTGCCTCTCCAGACGTTTACATTCAGCTTTTACGAGATGTAAAGCAGGGGTAAACCAGGGTGCAGATTTATGTACCCTTGCCATCGATTTGTTAGAGAGCATCGAAGCCACCTTATTAAGAGCGTCCTTTATGCGCCTCTCCAGATTCATACAGGCAGTTTCACTGTCTGAGCCACCAGGGGGCCCACCCACTGTCAACTCTCTATTAAAATCATCCTGTGCAAAATGTTTCCATTTCCTGCGCGGGTGATTGCCATTGACTACATCAAGTGAAATTATCAAGTAATTAATACACGCCAACAGGAAGTTGTATCATCTCACTGGGAAACATTTCTACAGGCATCATAGCAGGGTAATAGTAGGTTAGTGTGGTCTACTGTCTCAGAACCTAAATCTAGTTAAACAGTATCTTCAACCATTTCATGCCATATTATTGGTAGTAATTGGGAAGAGCATTTTGGGGAAATGTATTCTCCCACAACCTCTGTAGACACCTTCTTAGTTGACCCATGGTAAGTGTCACGTTTCCAAACGACCCTGCCTGCAGTTGAGCTTGCAATTACTCAAAGTACTGGCAGCAAGGTCCCACTTCTTATAAATGTTTTTACCAGTCTTGCACATCTGTCTATGCCTAGTGCAAGGAACTCTTCAATTATAATTCTCTAATGTAAAAAGGGCGACCGCTCCTCACTATCATGTTACAGACAGATCTCTCTTCTACATACCACGGCAATAATATTGGGCCAAATGATTTATAATAGGATAATGGAGTGGGTGGATACTGACTCTGCACTGTATGGATGTCAACACGGATTCAGACACAAACTGGGCACTACTGAACAATACCTTAACCTTAATTTAGGGCTAGGGAAATATACGCTGGCTAAACTATCTCCACTTTACCTAGCATTTATCAATCAATCAATCAATCAGTGCATTTATAAAGCGCTCTACATACCCGTGAGGGTCTCAAGGTGCTGGGGGGGGGAGCTGCTACTGGTCAAAGAGCCAGGTCTTGAGGAGTCTTCAGAAGGCCAGCAGGTCCTGGGTCTGTCGTAGGTTGGTAGGGAGGGTGTTCCATGTCTTGGCGGCGAGGTAGGAGAAGGATCTGCCACCGGCGGTGGCTTTCCAGATACGGGGGACTGTGGCGCGGGTGAGGTTGGCAGAGCGGAGGCAGCGGGTGGGGGTGTAGAAGCTGAGTCGGTCGTTGAGGTATGCTGGTCCGGCGTTGTGAAGGGTTTTGTGTGCGTGGATGAGGAGTTTGAAGGTGATCCTCTTGTTGACTGGGAGCCAGTGCAGGCCTCTCAGGTGGGGTGTGAAGTGGCTGCGTCGGGGGATGTCGAGGATCAGTTGTGCCGAGGCGTTCTGAATTCGTTGTAGTCGTCTCAGGAGCTTGGTTGTTGTTCCTGAGTAGAGGGTGTTCCCGTAGTCGAGTCTGCTGGTGACGAGGGCCTGGGTGACGGTTTTTCTCGTGTCAGGGGGATCCATTTGAAAATGTAGCGGAGCATTCGGAGGGTGTTGAAGCAGGACGCGGAGACGGCGTTGACTTGCTTTGTCATGGAGAGGGTGGAGTCAAGGATGACCCCCAGGTTGCGTGCGTGACCGGTGGGTTCCGGGGCTGTGCCTAGCGATGTGGGCCACCAGGAGTCGTCCCAGGCTGATGGGGTGGGGCCGAGGATGAGGACCTCCGTCCTGTCTGACTTTAGCTTCAGTCTGCTATCCTTCATCCATTCGGCGACGGCCTTCATTCCTCTGTGGAGGTAGGATTTGGCAGTGTGGGGGTCTTCGGTGAGGGATATGATCAGCTGGGTATCGTCGGCGTAGGAAATGATGTTGAGGTTAGGTTGTCGTGCGACGTGGGCGAGGGGTGCATGTAGATATTGAACAGCGTCGGGCTGCTGAGGGAGGATCCCTGTGGGACGCCGCAGATGATCTCGGTGGTTTTAGAGCGGAAGGGTGGGAGGCGGACGCTCTGGGTTCTGCCGGAGAGGAAGGATGTGGTCCAGGCTAGGGCCTTTCCTTGGATTCCGGCGTCATGGAGGCGGGCTGATAGGGTGCGGTGGCAGACATTGTCCAAGGCTGCTGATAGGTCCAGGAGGAGGAGGGCGGCTGTTTCTCCTTTGTCTATCAGGATCCTGATGTCGTCGGTGGCGGCGATGAGGGCGGTCTCGGTGCTGTGGTTGCTGCGGAAGCCGGATTGGGAGGGGTCCAGGATGTTGTTGTCTTCAAGGTCGCGGGTTAGCTGTTTGTTGACAATCTTCTTTGTTACTTTCGCCAGAAACGGGAGCAGGGAGATGGGCCGGAAGTTCTTGAGGTCCTTGGGGTCCGCCTTGGGTTTCTTTAGTAGGGCGTTGATCTCGGCGTGCTTCCAGCTTTCCGGGAAGGTTGCTGTCTCGAAGGAGATGTTGATTGTTTTCCAGGGGTGGAGCGCTATGGTTAGGCTGGCTTTGTTGAACACGTGGTGAGGGCAGGGGTCGGATGGGGATCCGGAGTGGATGGAGTTCATGGTTTTAATGGTGTCTTCGCCGCTGACGTTGGACCAGGTGGTCAGGCAACTGGTGTGGGTGGAGGTCGCAGGGGTGGTGGTCTTGGCGGTGGGTGCGGGGGTGTCGGGTTGAAGCTGTCGTGGATGTCGGTGATCTTGCGGTGAAAGAAGGTCTTGTGATGGTGGAATGTCGTTGGTGTTGGAGCTGGGGTTGGGGAGTTCTTTTACGATGCTGAAGAGCTCTTTGGTGTTGTGTGCATTGTTGTCGAGGCGGTCCTTGAAGGCGGTCCTCTTGGTGGTCCTGATGAGTTGGTGGTGCCTGCGGGTGGCGTTCTTGTGGGCTGTGTGGCTTTCTGGTGTTTGGTCGCGGAGCCATTTCTTCTCAAGTTTTCAACAGGTGTGCTTGGAGGTTCGGAGGTCTTCGGTGAACCAGGCGGCTCTCTTGTTTGTGTGGTTGGTGGTGGACGTCTTGAGAGGGGCGAGGGTGTTGGCGCAGTCGCTGCTCCACTGTTGGAGGTTGGTAGCGGCGGTGTCGGGATCGATGGGGTCGGCGGGTGGTCTCAGGGCGAGTGTGGTGGTCAGTTGCTCCTTGGTGACCTTGCCCCAGTAGCGGCGTGGCAGCTGTTGGGTGTGGTGGTGTGTGGTGGGTTTCCTGAAGGTGAAGTGGAAGCATCTGTGGTCGGTCCAGTGGGGTTCGGTGGTGTGGTTGAAGGAGACGTGGGGGCTTGCGGAGAAGATGGGGTCAAGTGTGTGTCCAGCCGCATGGGTGGGTGTCGTCACGAGCTGTTTGAGTCCGAGTTTGACGAGGTTGTCGATCAGGGCGGTGGAGTTGGCGTCGTTGTTGTTCTCGAGGTGGAAGTTCAGGTCCCCGAGGAGGATGTAGTCCGTGGAGGCAAGGGCGTGGTTGCTGACTAGGTCGGCGATGGTGTCATTGAACTGTGGTCGGGGTCCGGGTGGTCTGTAGACGAGTGTTTCCCTGAGGGTCGTGTTGGGGTCGGTGTGGATCTGGAAGTGCATGTGCTCGGCGGTGGTGAGGGTTTCGTCGGTGTTGGTCGAGATTCTGAGGGTGTCTTTGTGGATAATGGTGATTCCCCCTCCCACTCCGTTGGTGCAGTGTTTGCGGGAGATCTTGTAGCCCTATGGGATGGCTATGGCAGTGTCTGGTGCTGAGGTGGCGTTCAGCCAGGTTTCCGTCAGGAAGGTGACGTCGGGGGCGGTGGAGTCGAGGAGGTCCCAAAGTTCGATGGCGTGCTTACGAGCAGAGGGGGTGTTGAGGAGGATACAACGGAGCAGGATGGGTTCTATGGTTGGCGGTTTTGCGGGCTGGATGCTGGTGAAGCTGCAGTTCTGGCAGGTGAAGGGCCCTTGGGTGTGTGTCGGGATGGCCAAGTAGCAGGGGTGGTCTCGTCCGGGTTTGAGTGCGTGGAGGGTGCTGGAGTCGTAGTACAGTCTGGTGTTGTGGCGGCATCGGGGTCCATAAGAGACCAAGTGGGAGGGAGTAGCAGCTGGGAGGTTGGAGCGCGGCGGCCAATGGGGACAGGACACAGAAGCAAAGGGGCGGGGCCACAGGGGAGCAGCGGCGGGAAGCGGGGATCTGACGTCGGCATTCGACTGTGTAAGTAGGTTCAGATTATGGCGCATCCTTATTACTCGGGGTCTTGATACTACACTGGTACACTTTCTTGCCCATTCTCACGAGGGAATGTAGGCCAGGATCCGTATTAATCAACTTGAGGAGGTATCAGGAGACATATCGTGGAGTTAGGCAAGGCTGTGTAATGGCCCCCCTTTTATTCATTTTATATGGACATGATCTCCACCCCTCACTTTTGTGCGCCACACAAGACATGCCAATTATAAAGGAAAATCCCTTCTAGCTCTGTTGTATGCAGATGACACAGTGCTCATGGCACATACTCGGAGGGCACTGCGTCAGTTAGTAGACAGTTTTGTTGATTTTTATGGCTTCCCTTGATCTTAAGACAAATTTCACCAAGTCTCATATCATGTCTTGTGGCCCTAAATGTAGACCTTTGACAACCATGTCAATTGGTGACAGTTCTTTGACCAGCATTAGCACCTTTCCTTCTACTGGCAATGCTCCTCTTTATAATCATGTCGCCCAGTATGTGCACCGAGATTAAAGTTTCTTTGGTGTGTGTTTTGAAATGTCATCAAACCAGTTGTTCTGCAGGCTGGGCTACCTTTGCCTCCCAGTTAAAACACCAAGCAGGAAAGTTGCACTTTCGCTTTCAATGTTGACTGTTTACTCAGCAGTTGCAGTGCCAGGTCGATTCAATAACAGTAACTTAGGAAAGTACCCGAATGCTTATATTTCAAAATGAATTTTCCATCTCTTTGTCCCTTTTAATTAATGTTAATCCTAGTGTTGTCACGATTTATGGGAGAAGCAAGCACACCTTATCATATTGTCACAATAGTTTGAAATATTCCGATATGCTCCACATACAAAAAATTATGCGTAAAATGTACCACAAAATGCACATTTTGGCCCAATGCATGTCAGTATACTGTTCGTCTTTCAAAGTTCGCCTTTAGACATCGGTGGCAAATGAAATTCCTCTCATAAGCATATTTTGAATCGGGACTACGGGACAGTGCATCTTTACTAATGGATCTTAGGCAGGACCTTGGAGTGTTATTGCAGTGCAGTAGCAAAAGCAGCTCACATTATATTAATTCTCCAGGATATTTCCCACCTAACCTGTGGCCCAGTCCAGGCCTGTCTGGCGTGTGAAGTTGCCCCTCACTTTGCACAAACATTAGAAGTTTGGTTAATTTGAATAGGTCTACAGAGAGGCTACCGCAGTGACACACCTACACATAATAAAGTGCCAAGGGAGGTCCAGTATGTTTCTTAAAACCCCACCTCTGGTGCGGGTGAATACAGTGGTTGATGAATAAAAAGGTTGAGTAGTTTGAATTCTCCTCCATATGCTTCTTTCTTCCACCAAATTACAATTTCTGCCTCTTTTTCCACTCTTGCAGGTTCTTCCTTTCTTTCTCTACTAGTCAATGTTTTCTCATCTATATCATTGTCCTTCTCTCTCCATTTCTTACACATGGTAAGCGTCAAGGTCTGATGATGACAAATAGTTCCTGGTGATAGAGCGCGCAGGTCACCCGACTAGTCTTTTATCAATATTCGCCTGGGCCCATAATCACTAAATCTCACAAATTATGCAGGTAACCTTCGCCCGTGTATTTTAAACATTTAGGACTTTGACCTAACTATACCTTGACTTACCAATCCACGTCACCGGTACCTAAAGTCCTAAGGAATCAAGGGTGTTAGCATAATAGGAATAATAACATTTGCACTCATATAATAACCACAACAAACTCGGGAAGTTTTACATTCTTTATCTAAGTTTCTTAAATGGTCATGATCCAAAGATTAAACACCAAAAGTCTGTCAATTATGAAGATCAGAATCACAATGTAACTATGCAAAAGATGTATTAAACTAATTTCGATCATTTAGCAATAGGGAAGGTAAAGAAAGGGAATATAAAATACGATCAAAAAGTTTAAACATTTAACAAAAGGGAGGGGAAAAGGGAACTTATATCAATAGGATGGGTAAAGAGAAAAGGAACATCGATATGCAAGCACTATTATTAAACATGTAACATTTAGGGAGGGGAAGCGAAGGAAACAAGTTAATGACAAACCCACATAAATTTATATTTACCTCGGAATGGTGTGAAGAACTAACCCTGGCCACAGGTCAGTTTGAAGGACAGAGCCCCGAAAGTTACAGTCGCCAGTAGGCTAGCAGGTGCAGATCAGAATCAGGTCAAGTAAAGCCAAATTGGATCAGGACAGGACCACCAAAGGTAAAGACTGGCACCCGCAGTTAAGTTGCAACGCCTGCGTTACTCCCTCTCTGCAGCTAACAGCCGGAACCCCGATTGGGTTATCAATTTTCCCGACAAAGTGCTTCGCCAGCACTTCAGCTTCCCAGAACCCCGATTGGGTTATCGATTCTTCTGACAGAGTGCTCCGCAGCCCTCTGCTCTTGATCACCTATTGAGTGCATTGGGTCAGTGACAGGTCAGCTATTCAGACAAGTCGGACAAATTAAATAGCTAAGCCTACCCTAGTTACACTGTTTTCCAGGTCAGTGTACCAACCCCCAATGTTGCAAGTGTAAGGATCCCCAATTTTGATTGGGCAAGGAATGAGGAGAGGTCGTCACACTATACCAAAATGAAACTTTCTGCATGTCATATTTAAATTATTGGTCCGCCCATCAATTTATTTTCACATGACATCTTTATCCCACCCAACAATGAATGTTCTCTTAGTAAATACATTGTATTAACATTGTACGAATGAGCTTCCTTCGACAGGGTAAAAGGTCGGCTTCCCAGGCCCATTTTGGATGAGACTGTTCTTTGGCAATCATTCAATGTCATTTCTGAAGCGTCCCTTAGTTTTTTGTGCGCATATTCAAAATGGATGCAGTGGGTTCTTGTGAGGCCCAAATGTTTTATGTGAAAAAATAGAAAAGAAACAGTTTGAGAACACAGAATAAATTAATGCACTGCATACCACTTATCTCTACTCTATTCTCATTTATTTATTTTTAACTATTGCGTTAAGGTTAAGCAAAACGAACAGCTTAGCAAAAGCAGCAATGCAAGCTTCATGCATGCTGTAACACATAGCAGCCATTTTATTTCTAATGCGCAGAAGCGAAAGATTCCGTCCAAAGCAAAGAGTACGTCATGTCACGTGAGTATGACAGATGCATGCGCAGTAGAAAATCCAGCGTAGCAGCGGCCATATTTATGCAAGCGGATTACGGTTAGTAAAAGCACATATGCAAGCTTCCCTCGTATGATATGTAATGCAATGTTAGTAATACGAACATGTTGATTAATTTATTAACGTTACGTCGAGAGGGTTGAGTACAAGCAAGTCGCGTTACATGCAAATCCTTGCTCCATCACTGGTCTCCACTAAGTGCCAGTGCCACCCACCTGCACAAATTAAGCACTGGGCTACAGATATCTTAAAACTTCAGGCATCTGGAAGTAAAGCTGTTTCTTAGGTTGCAAAGATCATCCAGACTGAGGCCGCAGAGACATTCCTCAGGTTATAGAGAGTGTACATGCAGTGGCGGCTCCTCGAGGGAGAGCTGCGGGCGGTCGGGCGGGGGAGGGGCAGGGTGGGGGTTAGTAAACTTCGGAATGCGGCCAAACAGTGTTGTGTATATAAATAAATAAATACAACTAATAACATTGCACGTGCTGCAACGCCAAATTGGCGATAACGCGCGCAATTTAATTTGTTTTATTTATTTATTTATATACACAACTCCGTTCTGCCGCATTCCGGAGTTTACTACCCTGCCCTTCCCCCGACCACCACCCCACAGCACACCCTCGAGGAGCCGCTACTCTTTACATGGCTGAGCCTAAGGTATCATTGCTGTTACTCCGATGCAGAGATCCTCCAACCTCATGCTTTGAGAGCCTTCCAGGAGGTTAACATTTTCTGGTCATTCTAGATGATCATACAAAGTTCCCTGAGGTAGAAATAAGACATTCTACTGCTGAGGAAGTGATTCTAGTTAAATGCTTCTAACAACGTAGCTATCCCTTTAGTGCACAATGAGCTTACATGCAAGAATTATCTATCATGTTTCTATTTTTATTTTAATATATTTATTGAAGTAAAGGCCAAATATACAAAAAGAAAACATACTCTTCCAGAAGTACATTATTAAAACTTCAAGATAAAAGTAACAATATATAATATGTAGATGCATTCAGCAAATCAAAATAGAAATGTAATTAAAGGGTAGCTATAAGAAAGTTTATAAGGAAAAGAAGAGAGAAGGAACAGAGAGCAATAAAGATGAAAAGGGGGAAGGAAAAGAGCATCCTACATTAAATTATCTTATAACACTATCACAACCTTATAATGATAGATTAATACAAGCATAAACAGAGCAAATAAAGTGTATAATAAGAACATTGTACTAGGAAACTTGTTGTGTAGTTCCTATAAACCTATATAGGATCTGCACGTTTAGACACCATAGACTGTGGGATTGGTGTCCAGACTGATTCCAGACACCCCCACCGGGTATGTTTGCCTGTATACCAGCTAGCTCAGAGTGCCACTAGAAACCCCTCTTACCAAGGAGATAATAGTTCTTGGCAACTATCGAACATGACAACTCTGTCTCATCAGGGATCGTGGAAACAGTATGATACTTTTCGCTCAGTCACTTGTGCTCACTTTGTCTCAGAGAGATGCACAAAATAAATGGTAGGGACGTTTTCAATAAGCTTTTATTGAATCAGCGTCATTCTAGTGTAAAATAGGTGTGCTGAAACAACCATAAGACAGAAAGAGATATAAATGATTATAAGCACCAACTGAGTAAAAGGATGTTATAGTTCTACCATAGTGCTAAAACAATGAACACTGACAGGTATTAAAATACATGACAGCAAAAATGTGTACTCTTACGATGCGACCCTAACTAGATGTACCTAGGTGTGCCTAGCATGTATGTAGATGTAAAGCCAAGAATCTCTCTAGAAGAAAGTCAACCCCATTACCTGAAGTGAGAGGTTGTGGGACCCTGTCTTGGTCTCGAGATGGACACCCTGTGAGGGATGTCAGACTACTGCGAGCGGGAGTGTCTGCGTGCAGGAACCTCAGTGTCTTGCATCAGTTTGTCAGCATGGAAGTCCTTATTCTGCTCTCCATGCCTCAGCAAAGATATGGGGCCAGATGTAGGTAATTCCTATTTACAGACTCTTAAATACCGAATCATACCGATTCGGTATTTAAGAGTAGGTAAATAGGAAGGAGGCATATGTAGGTAAATCTCATTTCTAATTTACCGATTCTGTAACAGTCGGTATTTACCGATTCTGTAAATACCGAATCGGTATTTCACATTGATTCCTATGAGCCTTGAAGCCCATAGAAATCAATGTAAAATACCGATTCGGTATTTACAGAATCGGTAAATACCGAATCCTGAAAGGGTGCAGGGGGTGTCACTTTGACACCCTCTAGCGCCCCAAGTACAGGCTTGTGTGGTGACATGTGGCACACATACATGCCCTAAGGGCATGTCTGTGTGTCACATTGCACAGGTGTGCATGCACAGATGTGCATGCACACCTGAATTCGGTATTTTACCACCCAATAGGATTGGGTGGTAAAATACCGACTCTTAAGGGCCTGTGGCACTCTTAGGAGTGTGAGCTACATATGGATTTACAGAATCGGTATGTTTACCGATTCGGTAAAATACCGAAGTGGTAAATTTACCGAATCGGTAAATATACCGATTCTGTAAATAACTACCCACCTACATCTCAAAAGCCAAATACCGACCGGTATTTGGCTACCTACATCTGGCCCATGGTGTTTATATACCCAAAGTGGTACCCTCAGGGGATCAACCTTGCTGTGTAATGTCGGACTTAGGATGACGGAAGGAATGACCCCTACCCATAGTTATTATGCAGGAGATGGTAGTTATGCTGAGTTTCCAAGAATCATCATGCATATTGAATGAGGCTAGCTTTCAGGGAAAACTACACGTCCTGTAAGCAGGACCTAACTAGGTAAAAGGTCAGTCCCAAGAACCGTTATGTAGTGTAATGGCAGGGGAAGATATAGGTGAAAGGTTAGGTTGCTACCTGAGCCTATATTGGGGTACCTATATGAAACATAACACCCACTCCTCATCCGACTGAATGACATACTAAAATTTTAATGTACTTCTAGGTAGTGTACACAAACAACTAATTAGTCCATAAAATAGTGAGTAAAAAATGTAAAAAATGCTAAAATTGTATCTTAAGCGGTAGAAGTCTTACTAAAATATGTTCGTATATATAGTTCGAACAACTATGAGTATCTGAAAGCCAAGCAGTTCAGCAAGAAAAAGTGTCTATTCTTTAAAAATTCCAAATTTGGTTGTTTTGAAATAGGCCAAATTTTTTCCCAGCACACGATGAGCCAAATGTTTATGTGTCCTGGCTCGGAGACACAACATCACTGTTGCTTACCATCGCAGATGACGATCCCTGCAACACCTAACAGATTTGGTCAATCGAGCACAGGTGATCTTCTGTTCTATTCCCAACCGATGCTGGGGAAGCCTGAGTGACATCCAAGGCCTGAGTACTTGTTGAGGAGCAGGTATCTGTTCCAACAGGAGCTGAAGAATCATGTGGTGGCTCTAAGAATGCAGACATCAACATGGGAATACGACAAGGACACAGCAGTACATGGTCAGTTATCGGGTCCAGTAAAGCATCCACGTCCGGTGGCACAACCAATGGAAGTGTAAGACAGAGATCCCACACGCATTCTTATCCGCAGAACAGGTATCGGAGGACAGGCAGAACACAGTTGATCCAGACTGGTCAGAATGACTGGAAACAAGACTCGCTCAGTTTGTGAAGGTGAGGAGTGCCCAGATGGAGCACCATGTGATCACAGTAGCTGCACTCCAGGAGCGTTTTTTCCATCTCCTTGGTGACTGGGACGTCCATTGTGTAACAGAAAAATAACAATCAGGGTTACTGCTATAGGAACAGGATCATCAGAAGTCCTCCAAAAATGCTTCTGAATATGGAGTGTACGAAGTTTGGAATCACTCCGAAGACGGTCTGAAAGGTGCTTAACAGTCCAGAACCTATGGTCTTAAATAGGTGTACTACACCGTCGTATCAGACATGTTAAAGATATTTTGTACCATTTCTGTGAAATGGAAATGGCAGTTTGCTCCTACTAGTGCCAGTATCTCAGCTGAGGATCTTGCGACCTGGAGATCAAAAGTCTGTCGGGCGGAGGTTAAGGGCCCGGTTTTCTGTAAAAGCATGGCTTTCATTCGGCTCAGAGTATCAAACCGTATAAAGGAAACATTCAACGAAGGCCATAACAGCGCCTCTCTGATTGTGTGGGTCAGTGGAAACAATACTTGCCTACAACAAGTAACCCTGGAGTCTACAGTGACCAAATATGCGATGCCCGGAATCATCCCACAACAACCTTGATCATTCAGCATCAAGTAACTCCCATTTGAATGCAACTTGAAAACTGTATTAATCACGGCAGCTGGGGACCCTTTCCAATGACAGAATACGTTTGCAATGAACCATTACAGGCCCCGTGAAGCATGATTTCCTGACGTATGAGAGATCCACTTAAAGAGTTCTCGCAGTTTGTACCACTTAGAAACACATCCATGTCCCCACTCCTGCATCGGAATCTGTATGGTAATTCCCAAGATTTCTTGATAAATTCCCTACCCATCGCTTCATATTTGCCTGCCTGTTGTTGTTCTAGGCAACAATGAAACTGGAAAGTTGTGACCGGTAATGCTATATGGCCATAGATTAACCATTCTGTGGAGGGTGACTCTACCACAGTGAAAGATAACTGGTCCAGTTTTTCAATACGCAGCATTGTATATTTTGCTCTCCTTTGTGCCATAGTTATCTGTTTTTAGTTAGATTGTATGTAGAGAACAAAGACGTACTGTTGATAAATCACCAAAGGCACATAACCAGCGAGTAATGATTACAGAATCCAGCTTAATAACATAATAGAACGTAGCTGAGACTGTCCATGCTCTACTATGGCTAAGTCCTGTTCTAGCATAACTATAGCAGAAGATACAATGTTGCCCAGTGAATAAATCATGGATGTTAATGTAGTCATACCATTGTCAACGACAGCTAATGACTTTTCTAGGTTAATTCTGTCTTTTTCACGAAGTCTCTCCACAGCTTCTTGTTACGAGATTTTCCAGATTTCATTATAGACAGCGTATAAGAAATGTTTTTGATGTGGCTTTCAAGGACCTAATAAAAAAATCCCTTAACTTGGGGGGCGGAGCTAGCCAGCGACAGAGATGGCCGCCTGAACCGTTGGCTCCTCCGTCTAGGACAAGATCCCCTCAATTATCCTGCAGGTAACCGTGCCCTTCGGGTACAGAAAAGACCCCTTGCTGCTCCGGAACGTGTGGAGCACACACAGGACCGAAATTGCCTGGATCCGAGCACCAGAACTGCCGCTTTGGGACACCTCGGTGTACGCCGCCTGAGGAGGGGCCGCGGCCTCCTGGAAACCGAGTGGGGGACCTGCCTTGCTCCGACTGTGTGCGGGTGCGGTGAGTGCACCGGACGGCTCCTAGCAGCGATCCCTGAAGTGACGTCGCTTGGTACAGCGGCGCTGAAGGCAGGAGAGCGACGGAAGGAGGGGAGACTGCGCGAGGTGAGACGCCCGGCCCTGAGGCTCTGCGGTGGCAGCGGCGCCCTACTCGAGCGCCTGGCTTCGCCTGCGCTGCTGGGCCTACTGACTTCTCGAGGCCTGCAGCGGCGCGCGGCACCATCCGACGACAACACCTGCATGACAACGACGTGGGCACGCCACGCACCTCACCCCCCGCCACGATACATTCACAGCAGGATAACGGCACTATTACACTACTGACTTGGAACGTAAGATGACTAAATGACCACAGGAAGGTCAGACGAGTGCTTCAGTACCTCTCGAGACACGCGATTGACATTGCATTGCTACAAGAGACCCACCTTAGGCCGGACAGTCCGACACTACACTATAGGGGGCTGCATAACCGCATACACGCCGCCGGTTTCACCGCGAGCGCCAGAGGAGTGCTGACTTGGGTGAACCCGAGATCTCCTTTGACAGTTACACCAGTAGAAACGGACACTGAAGGACGCTACGTGATCACGAAATGTACAGGTAGGGGCATGACATTCCATGTGGTCAATTCCTATGGCCCTAATTTTGACTGTCCCTCTTATTTTGTTACACTAGCCAGCAAGATTAGGGGTTTGGGCGATGGGCCGGTTTTATGGGGTGGGGATTTTAACATGACTCGACAGCCGGTCCTTGATCGGTCGGATGGGCCTAGCAGACGCCCCTCGGCCTCAGCTCGCGCCCTTGAGGCTGAGATGACCAGACTGGGATTACAGGACGTTTGGAGGACTAAACACCCAGAGCAAGGGGGATATACACACTACTCATCACAATATGACATTCATACCCAAATTGATTACTGGCTCCTTTCCTCGCCTCTCCTCCCCATGGTACAGTCGTGTGTGACGCTCCCCCGCACTTACTCAGATCACTCCCCAGTGTTAGCCACTCTCCGAGCCCCATTGTGCCGCCCCCCCCGTTTTCCTGGCGCCTCTCTCCATATGCATTACTGGATGACGCTTTTCGAGAGGAGATTGCGACCGCGATTGAGGACTTCTTTGACAGTAATGAGGGCACGGTGGACTCTTTCCTGACGGTATGGGAGACCTTTAAGGCGTACCTGCGTGGCAACGCTATCTCCAAACATGCAGGTGTCCTCAAATGCATTCGGGATCGTCTATCACTCCTTGAGAACAGACTTAAGGATATGGAGGCACGCCGTATGCGAGACCCCAGCATAGACCTGACACAAGAGCTAGCACAAACGATTTGTGAATACCACGATGAGGCAGACGCCGAGGTAAAGCACCTTGGGAAATATGCCATTGCTAGGTCGTATGGAGAGGGGGAACGCCCGGGTGCGGTGTTAGCTAAGATGGCTAAACAACTCAGGCAAGCTGCGGCTATGCCCACACTGAGGTCCACGCACACTGGGGAGGAACTACCGGAAGCTCAGGTGGCGGCCCGTTTCCGGGAATATTACGCTGCTCTGTATGCCTCTATGGGACCGGACTCGGAGGAACATATACTGGACTATCTAACACACATTCAATTACCCTGGCTCACTAACACTCACCGTGAGTTCCTGGCGCGACCATTTGAGAGGGAGGAGATCGTCTTGGCGTTGTCCTTCATGAGGGCGGGCAGTGCTCCGGGCAGTGACGGTTTCCCAGCCTCACTTTCTGACTTGTTGATCCCCAAGTTACTGATGCTTGCTGAGAAGATTGCGAAGGGGGGAGAGATGCCCCCGACGGTGCGGGAAGCAATTATCATAGCTATCCTCAAACCTGGTAAGCCTCTGGACGACTGCGCCTCCTATCGCCCGCTGTCACTTATTAACGTGGACGTGAAGATATTTGCAAAAATCATTGCAAATCATATCAGTCCACTGATCCTGACGCTTGTGGCCCCCGAGCAGGCAGGTTTTGTCCCCAACCGCACTTTGACCTATAATCTACGCACTGTGTTCGCAGCATTCCAGCATACCGACAGGAAGTGCCGACGGTTGCGGTCTTCCTGGACATGGAAAAGGCTTTTGATTCCGTCAAATGGCCTTTTCTCCACGTGGTGTTACGGCGAATGGGAGTCTGGGATCTTTTTATACAACTTCTAAACACGCTCTATGCTTCCCCAACAGCGCGTGTCCGCATATGAGCACTGACGACAGACCCTTTTGGCATTGGACGCGGCACCAGACAGGGCTGTCTCCTTTCCCGCCTCCTATATGCCCTAGTTGCCGATCCACTTGCCTGCGCGTTGCGGAAGTACCACGGTCATCGCGGTATCCGATTTCCCGGGTACAATCTGATAGTGTCCACGTATGCAGACGATACCCTGCTCTACGTGCGAGACCCGGAGGCCAACCTCTCGAGGGTGCTGAGAGAAGTGGTACTGTTCAGCTCGTTGTCGGAATACATGTGAATTGGAGCAAAACTATAATGTTCCCGCTCACCCCAGCCACGGGGAGAGTTGAATCGGACTACCCTATACAGTGGACCACGGATTCGGTCCGCTACTTGGGTATACGGCTGCACACGGACGCGGAAGTGGTACTCAGGGAAAATAACGGAGTGACTGTCTCCAAACTGGAGGACGACGTAACTAAGTGGATTGAGTTCCCCCTCTCTCTATTGGGCCGCATATCGCTGCTGAAAATGGTAGTTCTCCCTCGCTTCTTATTTCTCTTTAGCAATATCCCTATGGTGTTATCGAGTGCGTTCTTTCGACAATTACATACTCTGGTACTGCGACTGGTCTGGGCTGTTTAACAACCTAGAGTGGCATGGGATATCCTTATACGACCTTATGAGGATAGGGGCCTACAAGCCCCAGACTTGGAATTATACTACCGCGCCACCCAAGGTGCACATGCGTATGGCTGGATGCATGGCCCAGCTAATGCCCCACACATGCGTATTGAAGGAATAGTTGCCGACCCGACTCCGTTACCGGCGCTTCTGGCCAGACCCAGAGATCGAAGAACGGCCTCTTGGAATCACTAAATGCTGTCACGCATGCTTGGCATCATCTTATGGATGCACAGGCTTGCTCGCTACTTTACGCCCCGGGGGTGAAGCTGGAATGGTGTTCGTGGCTTGGCCCATGCAGGGACAGGGGAGTTCTGTCGGCGCTTGCAAAGTTGAACCTAACCACCATGGGAGATCTGTTCCTCAACGGCACGGCTCGTGCTTGGGAGGAAATAGACCTGGGTGACGGCCCGAGTGCTCCACCACTCACTCGCTTTCAGTTTTATAGGGTGAGGCTTGCTCTACGGGACTTACTGGGGGAGGATATAGCAGAACCTCCAACGGTACTGGTATACAACTATATAGTCTCAACTAAAACCCTGGCGCATTTAATATCACGCCTCTATCGCGACACTCTAGCGGAAAAAACAGCACATAATGCTAAACCACGATTAGCGTGGCAGATGGACCTAGAGATTGACCTCCCTGAGGACAAGTGGACATACTGCTGCGCCAATGTCAAGAGGGTATCCCTTAACAACCGACACCAGCTACTACATTTTAAAATCCTTAATAGGGTATACTCCACCCCTGAACCACTGTTCCGATACGGGTTACGGGAAACCCCTAACTGCGAGCGATGTTCAGCGCAATCTGCAGACTTCCTACATCTTGCCTGGCTCTGCCCGAGGCTCGCTGATTTTTGGCACGTGGTTTATGCTGAGGTGAACTGGATTACTGGCTTAACACTGACCCCCTCCCCGATACTGGCGTTGCTGGGATACTCTAAGGCTATTGCACCCAATTTTTGCAGGCTGGTCGATATGGCTTTCCTTGTGGCCAAGCGATGCGTTGCGCTCACCTGGATGAGAGGGCCTACCCCTACACTGTCCAGATGGTCTCAGGACATGTTATATTGCTGAACACACACGGGATTGTATAGGGAGCTATTGCCCCCCCGTAATCGGCCAAAGAACTACTGGGCACTGTACCTGGAGAGGAGGGCTGTGGCGGACGACAGTGATCTCGAGGACACACACTCGCACGTGTCACAGCACACTGGGACGAAGACGATCGGTTACTGATACTGTACAGAATTATGGTCAAGGGCGACAGTAGTGAAGGGAGGTACAAGTATGACACTCACGACGCCTTCACTCGGGAGGTGAGATGCGCAGGGGATCGAATCGTTTGATTGAACGGGGACACAGATGTTGCAGTGTGTAATGTGCACATGTCGAAATGTTATTGAGCTATTTTTGTAATACAAGTGTCAACTTTTATGCCATCTGATTGTAAACTGTTGAAATGCCAATAAATAAAATAAAAAATCCCTTAACTTCACCTCATGTGATAGTAAGGATAAGTGCTTTTTCACCTGGGAAAGTGTTGAGGGTTTTAGCCAATCGAGGCACAACTTCCCAACACTTTATGATGTCACCATCCCCTGATGTTCTCGTTGTACATAACTTTGGTCCGGCCTATGGATAATAAACCTTTCGGTGGTACTCCATAATCTTGTTTGACACCTATTTGTGTCCTTGGGCCAAACTAACCATCCCTTCCAACTGGGGTCTGATGAATTGTAACAAATGCTGCCATCTACTGTATCCCCACAATGTATTGTAAAGTTCTGACACCCCTCAAAGTGTGACGGTGTGGGAATCTGAGGGGTGTTCAAATCCTTGTTCTTAGCTATTCCAAGACAGGAAGTCTGTTGCACAGTGTCATTCAGAAATATCATGCTGTGGAATGAGGCATGCTTGAAATAGTGCTTCTGTTCTCTAAACTTGCCATTCTTTTGAGCCCCAGACTGATTTTATGTCTATAGTGTCCTTCCATAAATTGAAACCCTGTTCAGACAGTTGGGAATAAATAATGCAGCGTAGATCTGTTTGGTGTTTGTTAGCATATTTTTCTGTGCATTTGTAAGTCCAACCTTGTAATAATATGATTTCGGGTCAGAAGTGTTAAACCCTGAAAAGTAAGGAAATTTCTGTGCAAATGTATTCGAACTACCTTCTGGTGGTGACGGGCAATGTTCCCATTGGTGGTATGTAAAAACATTGCATGGGATACTGGATTTGTGTAAAAAGTGATGACCATATGATGGTAACAGTATATAGTGTCAAAATCAGATGTGTTCTCTAACATTTTAATGCTTGGAAATGCGGCGGATTGTTCTAAATCAGACAACATAGTATTTACAGTTTCAAAATCCCGAGCATCAGAAAATGTACTGGAGGTAATGATATTCTTTAGAGAAATTTTTAAAAGTTCAGTGGGACCAAATAAATCATAATCAACTTTGTCCCAAACTATACCGTCAGGAATTGGAACAGCTGTAATGTTCGTGAAGGACAGCTCTCTTTGTTCACGATGAGGTGATGTATGAGGTTTCAGGACCAAGTTCGCATTTGATACTGCAGAGCATTCTGGAAGATAGTTTCCATTCATGAGTAAGCAAAAGACAGTCACTAGGCCAGTCCAGAACAGAAAAAACAGCATATAAGTTATTATCCAGAGCTAGAGCGAAGGTGATACTAGGTAATGCTTTTTCAGAAAAATGTAAAAGTCACAAATTTGTTGCTTACGGGAAACTGAAGCTGGCATTGTTTCAGGTTCACTGGGATCCAGAGAGAAGGTATCAAAATCGATGAAGTAGCCAGATGCAGTTTGATCTATTTTTGATAGCACAGAAGGTTTTGTTGAAATGGCAGATGTCTCTTGTAGAGGCTTATTCATGTAGACATCAGTGTTAGGCTTTCATTTGTGTTTTCACAAATTCTGTTTCAAGAGGTACGAGTTCTGTTTCATTGATGGATATTTCCATTACTTTGTATTGGCGACTCTTCAAATGTTATGAGTCTTTCTGTCTGAACTTCCTGTATGGTAGCGAGAGGAGAGCATTGGCTACCCAGGAGCCCACAAGACCAGCTATTTAGTATCGGCCACATAGTGTGGTTTGATCAGATCGATGGAGACAAATCTCTTTTCTTTTTTTGCCGGCAAGATGCGGAAGAAGTACTGTTCTTGTTCCTTCGACAACCAGGACAGGTACAGGCTTTTTGTATGATGGCCCAAACTCTTTCTTGTCCACAACCTTTTCTCTGAGCAGATCCCCGACTTTTGGGATCCAGACAGATCTTGCCGTAACTGATTTGACTTCCCCAGTGACGGTGCGTTTTACTTGTACATTGCTTTGTAGTGCCCAGAATTCACTGAGAGCCTGTAAAACAGCCAAACGTTTATTGATGTCAAATGGTTTTTCATCCACCACTGTGCTTTCAAAATCAAGATCAGGTACCCACATTCTCGTCCCAAATAGGACTTCGTAAGGAGTGACACCTACTAGGGAACTTCTTCGCATATTATTGAGTGTGCGCTAGACCTCATATAAGTGATTGACCCAACTACCACCTGAACCTAATACTCTTTGGTGTTAAAGATTGCTTTAAGTCTCAGTTTTTCCTCTCCACGACTGAATTTCCCTCAGGAAGGTATGGAGAGGAGCACTGCAATGCAATACTGAAACTTCCCATGGCTTCCTCGTAAGCTCTATTGCTAAACTGACTAAAAATAATTTGAGTGAGGATAATTATAACAGAAGGTGAGAGATATGATTAACAATAACAATATCATTATATTTAGAAGTGTTGCGTAGATTTTGAGGTGTTTTTAAACGCTAATAGTAATTGTATGTAAACATTTTTTCAAAGCACTTTGGTTATATGAAGATCATTGACTATCAAACACAACCAATGAATGAAACCGACTATGGGGGAAAATTGGAGCCTAAATAGTTATAACAGAAGGTGAGAGATCTGATCTCTATAATATGAATTCATATAGGAAAGGTGCATATAATGTCACCGCGACTAGATGATAATAAAGAATGGTTTGAGTGTTCTGCTTTCAAAGAGGAGAATGTTCAATTGTAATATTGGGAATAGTAAAACAATACACAGCCAGGGTATACAAATGATGTTTAGATTGTTATATAGGCAGGTCAAATACAAAGAGTGTGTTTAGGAAATATTGTTTTAATGAGAGCAAAAAAGTTTTTTTTTTCTGAACCGGTTAGTTACGATGTGTTTATTTATTTCTCTTTACAGCCCCGATGATGTCCCAGTGGGGACGAAAGGCGTAGGCTGTATCAGCAGAAAAGTCTATAAACTTTACAAATATTATCGTGTACAATTGAAGGAATACAACGTGGATATGCATCAATTTGTCAACTATCATTGTTTATGAAATGGAATTTAATTTGGAAACATTGGATAACATCCACGAAAGAAAATATTAAAGACTCTGATTCCAGTAATGATGAAAAGCCTGCTTTGAACTTTTATTCTGGTATCGTGATACTAATGGCAACAATTATTGCTTAAATTGATTCATGAATATGTGATACTCCTTGAGTAATTTAGAATGTATTCATACTGATCTAGAGGCATTATTTCATTTGGGAGAGGATATTCGTGTTCATATTGCACAAATACTTGTGTTTTTAGTGTAGAGTAAAATTTGTAATCTACATCTGTTGCAGGGAGAGAATTAGCCCATTGTATTCATCTTGGATGTAAAGCTTTAGCATTCGGAACTCTTGCTTTTGTAACAGCCTCTAAGGCCGGTACAAGG
This sequence comes from Lissotriton helveticus, assembly GCF_964261635.1. Taxonomy (NCBI): domain Eukaryota; kingdom Metazoa; phylum Chordata; class Amphibia; order Caudata; family Salamandridae; genus Lissotriton; species Lissotriton helveticus. The sequence continues at coordinate 529,660,779 of NC_136072.1, forward strand.
CCCGTACTGGAGTTATGACAATTATTTGTTTCCCTTGTGCCAGTGCTCTTTCTCTCACTACAGGGGTCAGTACTAATGTCAGAATTCTTTCTGTACAAGCAAAATGCATTTCAGCATTTGGGTACTGTTTCTCCTTCATTGAAGGTTAGGTAAGTGTACCCAGATTAACCCACTATAACACGGATCACCAAATTTGTGGTGTTGACACGTGTGTGTAGGTGTTTTGAAGCTATCATGTCGGCTTGTAAGGAACTAAGGATATCTGTGTGTTCCTGTGTCCAATGCCTAACTGAAAAATCAGGTCTTATTAGGTCATAGAAAGGTTACACTTTTACAGCGTAATCTAGAATGTAAGTTCTGCCAAAATTTAGGAATCCCAATATGGATTCAGGTTTTTCAACGATTTAGGAGATTTGAGTAGCACACATTTTTCTAAACAGTTAGCTGCCAGGCTTTTCCCTTCACTTGAAAGCTCATATCACAAATGTAGGACATTGATGTGGGCTATTTCCGATTTTTTAAAGTTGAATTTGTAGCCCTCCGAGGCGAACTCCAAAATTATGTTGCTCACCCTGTCAAGTGATCCTTTAAATCATCATCCATCATATAAATATCATCTACATAGGACAATGCCTATCCATCCAAATTCTGAAGTAACTCTGTTACCCTAGCAGAGAACAACCCAGGGGTATTCTTATACCCTTTGGGGAGTCAACAAAATTAACGCTGTGAACCGAGCACAGAGAATGCTGTTAAATATCTGCTTTCAGGCGCTATATTTTGGCAGAAAAGTCCATTTGAGATATCTAGTGTTGTTTTGTATTTTTTCCGCACAATGTTATTTAGTAATGTGGCACTGTATGCATTCTGTACTGCAGATGTTTTATTGTATGTGTTCAGATGTCTGTAGTCTGAATTATCGGGTTTCATTATGGGAAACAAAGGATTATTCATTGAAGAGGTCCAACTTTCAATTACACTCTGGTGTTCACGTTGATCTAAGATCTTCTTGTTTTATTGGGTACTGTCTCTGTGGAATTGGAGTATTTTTTACTGGGATTACATGGTGAGGTGACTCAGCATCCTACCCAACATCGTTGCAATATAATACTGGAGCAAGTGCTACCGCCCACTCCTGTGCGTATGTATGTTTTAAGTATATTGGAACAAGGTCGGAAAAAGCCATTTAAATTAACATTTCTCCCTTTGGGCAATCCATAACAGTTTCAGGTGGCCAATCTTTTTTCAGCTAAAAGGATGTCATAGCCATAAGTCAGGTTCTACCAAAAGAGACCTTTAATTTTTCTGGGTTTGCCCCCCTCCATTTGGAGTGTTATTTCATGTAAGCTATGTGGGACACTTACATTTACACTTTGAGGTATTTCCACCGTGATATGTTCATTCAACTCTGCAGTCACCAGAAATTTCATCAGGTTCTGGTGAGCTATTGTTACTTCTGCTGCGCTGTCTAGCATCATCAGAGCCCATTCCCATTTCAGAAGTTGAGTCCTCAGAATTCTGGGCATGTCTAACTTTAAGCCCTGCTACTTTCTTATTTTAAATTGAGGTTTTGATTTTGCCTTCTCTTCGTTTTTGGAACTATAGTCTGAAGCCTGTTGCATGTCTCTGGACTTGTCTGTGTTCTGACCGTTCTTCCCTCGCAGAGGTTTTTGATGAACCCTGAAAGGAATGAGAGGAACGTGTCTCAGTATCCTGATAACTGTCAGGTTTTTTATTGTTATCTCTATTCCTAAGGTTGTACCTCCTTTCGGAGGGCTCCTGTTGAGGAGACCCACCCTTGGATTGTGATCTATTCTCTCTATTCTTTTGTTTTTTTATTGCTATCCCATTTCTTTTTAGAAGAATGAGGTGCTTGCTTGGTGTTGTTCTTTTCAGGCAGCAAAGACTATACCCCAAGAGGTACAAGCCTCTATCTGGGGAGCTATCCCCTTTAACAAGCAGATTGTTAGCATTCTGTGTTTTTCCTGAGGGCTTGTGCGTGGAAATACTGCCTTTAGCTGTGTTATTTTTTTAGCTATCCAGAATGGCATTTGCTCACGTCTGGTGGGTATTTCAGCCATAACTGCATGTAGCGTTTGTGGTGTTATTTTAGTTGTAGATCCCTGAATTTGTCCTGCTTGTGTAGCCCTTGCTGGCTGAAGTGTGATTGTTCTCATCACGAACTGTGTCAGGTTTCCGTAAAGTTGTATTATTTCTTTATGAAGTGGACTTAAGTCTGCTACTGGCATAGTGTCAACGTCTGGATGCGGTGTGTAAGCAGCTAGGACCGGCCAAGTTGTTCCATCTCTTCCAAGCGGACTGAGTCTCACTTTTTCTTTTGTGTGTGGGAGTGCGCCTTTAAACCAGTGTATGTGCTCCTGGTAGGTGAGCGGAACTTCAATGTCCTCATACGGACAGTATTCATTTGGTGTTTTATCTTCAGTATAAAAATTAAATGTATTTGTTTGTGCATCTGCTTGTGGGAATTGAAACCATGAATAGAATTCTTCTGTTTTATATGATTTTGTGTGCCTCAATCACAAATGTTACTGTCCCACCCCTAGCTGTAACTCCATAGTCTGCTAGTTGTAAAGTAAAGACAGTTCTGACATTTTCTGAAATGTTTATTTCACCTTCTTGATCTTCCTCCCTAGCTGCAGCACATTGTGCTGGTACAACGGTGTCTTTGTCAACCATTATTTTGAAACAGAAGATTTTTCAAGGAAACTGAGATAAGGTTTTATGCACAATAGGAACTATTTGTCCTTCAAGCTTGATAAGCCTTCTGGGCCTCTGAGAATAGCACAACTAAACTACTTAGATTTGACCATTAAATAAGTACCAAACCAACGTTGATGGAGCCATGTCGTATAGTTCCTAAGAACCTATATATGATCTGCACGTTTAGACAATATAGATTGTTGGATTGGTGTCCAGACTGATTCCAGACACTCTCACCAGGTATGTTTGCCGGTATACAAGCTAGTTCACAGTGCCACTAAAACCCCTACTTACCAAGGAGAGAATATTTCTTGGCAACTATCGAACATGACAGCTCTGTCCCATGAGGGATCATGGAAACAGTGCGATACTTTTCGCTCCGTCACTCATGCTCACTTTGTCTCCGAGAGATACACAGAATAAACGGTGGGGACATTTTCAATGAGCTTTTATTGAACCAGCGTCATTCTAGTGTAAAATAGGTGTGCTGAAACAACCATAAGACAGAAACGGATATAAATGATTATAAGGACCAACAGAGTAAAAGGATGGTAGATTTCTACCATAGTGCTAAAACAATTAATACAGGCAGGTATTAAAATACATGACCGTAAAAATGCGTACTCCTACGCTGCAACCCTAACTAGATGTACCTAGGTGTACGTAGCATGTATGTAGGTGTAAAGCCAAGAATCTCTCTAGGATAAAGTCAACCCATTACCTGAAGTGAGAGACTGCAGAACCCTGTCTTGGTCTCGAGATGGACACCCCGTGAGGGATGATCATGTCAGACCACTGAGAGCTGGAGTGTCTGCGTGCAGGAACCTCAGCATCTTGCGTTAGTGTGTCAGCATAGAAGTCTTTATTCTCCTCTCCCTACCTCAGCAAAGATATTGTGTTTATATATCCAAAGTTGTACCCTCAGGCGATCTACCTTGCTGTGTCATGTCAGACTTAGGATGAAGGAAGGAATGACCCTTCAACATGGTTATTATGCTGGAGATGTAGTCCTGCTGAGTTTCCAAGAATCCTAATGCATAATGAATGAGGCAAGCTTTCAGGGAAAACCCCACGTCCTGTAAGCAGTACCGTAACTAGGTAAAAGGTAAGTCCCAAGAACCGTTATGTAGTGTAATGGCAGGGGAAGATATAGGTGAAAGGTTAGGTTGCTACCTGAGCCCATATCGAGGTATCCATATGAAACATAACAAACTAGAAACTATGTATTGGAAGTCAAAGAGCCTTAATGAAGTGCAATAGTAGGCATGTACTTGGTAAGAGGTGACCATAACATATCCTGTTTAAACTAAATATGATGAGAATGCAATGGTATGTATCCAGTCTATGATTATGAAACACTAAATTCTACCAGTATTGAATGGTAATATTGTCCTCAGATTTCCAGTGGAGGTGTTCACCTGCAAACCAAGTGCAATTAGGAGTTCCAATAATCTTCCCATCATTTTATTGTGAGTCCATAAATAGTGTAGGCCACCAGTCTAATGAATGTGGTGTAGAAATGCCGATAATAGACCCAATTCTAGCCCACAACTGTACCCAGAAATCAGAAAGTGTTGGGCATAAGAAAAACATATGAAGATAAGAACCAGGAGAAGTACTGCAATGGTCACAAGTATCTTGTTTAAGAAGTTTGCGTTTAAATAGGTAAGTGGGAGTGTGGCACAATCTGCTGAAGAAAAATTATAAAGAGTAGTTTTGGCCAGACAAACTGTGGAACAAATCTTCACCCATAATTTATCCCATAAGGAAAGAGCATCTCCGACCGCCGTCCCGATTACGATGTGGGTTTTCAACGACCCGACAGTGGTGGTCCAACTGGCTGCCTAGTCATCGAACATGAAGGATTTGGGGTGCCTACTCACCCAAATCCGCTTCTCTTCAGCAGTCTCCTCCGTGGATTAATTCCTCCAGGTCCCCCTAACCCCTATATTATGATCCTGTGGGTGCCTGAATCCAGGTAATCCTCATTGACTGGACTGCGCACATTCCGCCACACTCAACAATGTGGTACATGGTGCACAAGGCACATCTCCACATATGTGATGCAAGCCAAGTCAAGTCAAAACCACTTTATTCGATTAATTAAAATCATAAGAGTACACATACAAATCACACATCATAAAATACATTTAGGGTGATAGAAAAATGTTAAAAATACACAAAAGAATCCTGGTATAAAACAATTTCATATCCCTTAAAAAGACAAGATAAAACAGAGGAAATTCATGATTCAATCATTACTGGGCATCTTACTTTTCTCATCCGAAAAGCAGCTACAAAATAATTTGCGATGTTAAAAATATTTCAGGGGTTATCCAATAATTGCAGATATAATAGTGCGGGTTTAGCCTGTAGAAACCCCTTGCCTCTTAAAAGTGGAATTATAAACCTATTTCTAATATCAGAATAATAATCACAAAAAAACATAAAGTGCATAGTATTTTGAATTGAACTGCCGTCACAATTACAGAGTGCTGCCTCCTCTGGTTTGCTCCATCCTTGAAAATTTCCCAATAAAAGGTGAATCTGATTGAAACGAAATCTCTTCAGTAACCAGCGATGATATGGCCTGGTTACTAACTTTAGATAGGGCTCAATAGATGGCGATTTAACTAATAGAAAATGGGCCCTAACCAGAGGTTTTTTTAATTCCTCACCCTCCCGTTCCTGGGACCTTAAATTCAGGAAATGCTCTTTAACCCATCTAATATCACCTTTAACAATACCCTCTGGTGTTTCGAAAATTTCTGGGCGCCCAAGTTTCATGAACATTGACTTAATATAGGAGAGCCACTGTATTTCATTCCCCCTTTCTAAAGTGACGCAGTCTTTTAGAATTTAACGATTTAACGTAAGTTTTGGGTTAAGCCATGTTTTTAACCAACAGATTAGAGGCGCCATGCTGATCAGGTCGCAAACATACCCCATCCCCAGCTCCTGATGGGTAGCAAATGTTGGAGTAGATTGGGTGATAGACAAGAGAGAGCGAACAAATTTATTTTCGACCTTCTGAATCTCTTCTACTTGCTTATACCCCCATATTGCTGCACCATATAATGCTATTGCCAGGCATTTTGCCTTGTATATAGAGAGAATCGCCTCACAAGGCTTTCCCCCTAATCGTTGGGCAAAACTTAATAGTGCTGATGACGATCTACCTAAGGCATTCTTTTTTGCAAAGCTCTGGGGGGCCCAGGAGCATCTGTCATCAAACAGGACCCCCAGATACGTAAAGACCTTCACCCTTGTGACCTCGACCCCCTTGCAATAAAAGGTCCTAACTTTGTTCTCACGTAATCCCATGGACAAAACATGCGATTTAGCAATGTTCACTACCAGATCCAGAGAATTCATGAACTCCCCAAAGGAGTTCAGTAGTCTCTGAAGACCAAGCGGGGTGCGAGCTAGTAGGACGGCATCGTCCGCGTATAGGAGAATCGGGTTGGTACTGTTCCCTACACGCGGGACGTCCAAAGTAGCAATATCCAGGGATTTATCTATGGCGTTAATATACCGTGTAAAAAGTAGAGGGGCCAGAATGCACCCTTGTCTGTCCCCTCTGCCAGATTTAAAGTGTCTTGTACAAGTACCCTCCTGTGTCAGCCAGAGGAGGTCCGCTAAAAAAAATACCAAACAGGGGTCAATTCCTAAATCTAGTAGAAGGGTCTACAGCTTTGATCTGTTCACCAAATCAAAGGCTGTGGATAGGTCCATAAAGCCTAAATAAATAGACCCCTTGGAGGCTACAGTGTACTTATTTGTTAATAAATACAAATTAAGACACTGGTCTATGGTGCTTCTGCCGGATCTAAATCCATATTGAAGATCGGACAGAATCCCGTTATCTGTTACCCACTCTGACACCTTAGTCAAGATAACTTTTCCCAGAATTTTGACAGAAGAATCTATTAAAGAAATGGGCCTATAACACCTAGGGTCTCCTCTCTGCCCTTTTTTGAATACAGGAATGATAATAGAGTGGGACCATGAAGCAGGAAACCCATGGGAAACAGTAGAATTAAAAACATTAGTTAAAATATTAGCCCATAGTTTAACATTGCCCTATAGAGATCGGCAGGGACGCCGTCTGGGCCAGGAGCCTTATTACTTGCCGATTCATCTATTGCCCTCTCCACATCCTCCACATTAAACACTAGAGTGGGCAATGGAGAACTGCTGGCGGGAGCATCAAAAGGATCGAACACCTCGTTACTCGCATAGATACCTTCAAAGTGAGTCAACCACTCAACTTCTGGGATGTTAATTTCCAGTACACCATTCTCCTTACCCGAGAGCAGTGGACTGTTTACGATAGACCAGAACTTCGAACTATCCTTTAAGACTTCTTCCGACATTAAAGCGTCCCAAGCCTCTGATTTAATTTTGTTTTTACGATTCTGTATATTTAGTTTATATTCTTTTCTGAGACTGGCTATAAGGGCCTTATCCCTAGGTTTTACTTTCAATGATTTTATTAGGTTTTGGTGGGCCCTAGAGCATTTAGAATCAAACCATCTTTTTTTCTTGTTTTCGTTTAGGCCTAGAGGTAATGGTTAGGTCTAAAGCAACTTGTTTACAAATTGCTTCAAAAGCTTTGATAATTTCCCCCTCTGGAGTAGAGCAGTCAGCATATTTTGTAATATCTTCTTTAACCTTCATACTATTTTTGCCCATTTTAACCTCCTCCCTTGATCTTGGATTATCACACTACTAGGCCCCTTTATGTTAGCTGTGGCATCTATAAAGCAAAAGCCTTTGTCCAGAACTAAGACGACCGGATTGTGATCGCTGAAAGAAGAACTTAAGGCAATATAAAAAAATACGTGCCCTAACAGTGCAGGGGATATAAATATATAATCAATAATCGTCTCACTTTCCCTAGCTTTAAACGTTACAACCCTCTCATTGTTAGAAAAAAACTTGGCTCATAAAGGTCAGCATATGACAGAAGTTCTTCGAGAGCCTCCCCCTTAGAGGAGTGTTCAAAGTGAGGTGGCGACACAAAGGAAGGACCATGAATTTAATTAATTTGACAGTTAGAATTACACAAATGAATATTAAAATCACCCAAAAGGATAATATAAACATAAGTTGTTTGTTGCGCTTTATATGTTTCTAAAAACTGTGTCAGGTAGCAGAGATGTTCGTTGCAGTACTCACTTTCCCCAGAAATACAAAAATTAATTATCAGTGTTTTGGGGTTATTCGGGGTAGTGAGCTCCGCTATTAGACAATTAGAGGAAGCAGAGTCTAAAATCGTTACTAAACCCTTCAGTCTCACCGAGAGGAGGAACATCAACCCTCCCTTTACTCTGCCCACTGGTGTTGGGCGGGGTGGCTGGAAATAAGATTTAAAGCCATCCATCCGGAAGTTATTGTCCTTGTCCCAGGTCTCTTGAAGGGCTATAACATCACAGGCTTTGATAAGCTTTAACCAATTCTGGTCACCCCTTTTAGACCGATGCCCTGCAATGTTCCAGCTCATTAGCCTAAAATTAACACCTACCTCTCCAATGGTGTCAGGCTCAGGGGTAGGGAGTCGAGGAGTCATAAGTATGGGCCTTAGTCAGTCGTTCTCATTTAGCCGAGACAAAGGGGAAAATCTGTTAGATAGAACTAATATAAACTCTTGTTTACCTGAGTACATAGTGCTTTAGGTGAAAAAGCGGCTCTAGAACTACCCCCGCCAGAGAAATGTTCCCTGTTTATGGAGTTATGGGGGAGCCGACCTAGACTCCCATGGAAATGTTGTAGATGAGGTCTTATATCTCCTTTTACCCGACTAGGGGGGGGAGGGGGGTAAAACAAACCTTATGATAGTGCCCTAATGCTTCCTTCCTCTCTCTCCAGATCTGAGGCATCCCACAACAGGCAGGGGACAATCTGAGGATTATTAAACTTAACGATAACACAATCCCCTTTAACAACCTTTTGGGAACTCCCTAATCAACCAACCCGCCTGGCCATTATAATGCTCGAGGAAATTTCAGTATCGCCAGAGCAATTATGGTCACACCATTTTTTAGTAACTGCTATTAGAGCATCTGTTGTTTCAACCTCTCCCTCCTCCAATGGAGGGACCCTTACATGGACTACCACCAGCGGAGCTGCTTCAGGGGGATGATTAATATTAGGTTGAATAACAATTTTACTCCTCGGCTGTTGATCCATTTCTTTCCCCCGGCACCTAGATGGGGCTAACTTGCTTTGCATCTCTGAATTCCGTGCTGGGCTCCTCTGTGATTCCCCAACCCCATTATGATCATTACAACCCCTAGGTATACCGGATCTAGACGTAGGATCCTTAACCAATAGGGGGCTAACTGGCCTATACCCTTCACCTTGCTCCATATTTTTCTCAGTGCCTGATTTGGGGTGACATTTAGAGGGCCCAGATATCTGAACCGAACCAGGTACACAATTAGACAAATTTAAAAACGCATTGATTCAATCACATTTTTCTAATAAACTGGCGACACAAGTGTTCAAAGTATCAATAATGTCCTTGGCAATACTGGTTAGAGCTAACTCCAGCCGAGAGGTAAAAATTTCCTCCACCATGTCCCGTACAGTGGTCTTTATTATATTAGTTGTGACTGGCCCTTGTCTCTGTATGGTACTTTTTGGCTCTTTATCCCGCTTCTTTGTTCTCTTCAGGGCTTTGTATGACACAGTACTCTGTTTCTTAGACTGACCTTTGGTAATCGGCGTCTGACTGGGGGATTTACTAGGGGTATTACTTATAGGTCGTAGAGCACTCTACTCAGAGACAACATGGGGTGCCTCCTGTGCACAGGGTGGAGGGTTAATATTTACACGGGGCTCCAGGACGACAGGGATTTCCGGGGTGATAACCAGGGGGGAGGTTCCTGCTACTTGAGCGGCAGTCGAATCCAGCCCAAGTTTCCGCTCAGCATTTTCAATTTCAGATGTCAGCATGCCTAGCGCCGAGGTTAAATAGGAAATTATAGATGTTGGTTTCCTAGGGACTTTGGCCTTTACCCCCCCCTGGTCTTGTGAGATATGTAGTTTCCGGTTACCCATGATGGAATTCACATTGAAGAGGGGTGACTCGGCCCAGCCTCTTCTGGCCCCTGACGGCCACAGGCGGCCCGCACTTTGCCCGGGCTTCGCCCGGCGCAAGTCCGGGCGCGTCCGCGCAGCGGAGGTCAATGCTTCCTAAAGTACTGACGGGATGACAAGGATGGGCGGGCGGTCTCCTGGTGGCCCCCGCGGCTCTCTGGGGCTTGGAGTCCCTTGCAAATGCCCAAAGTCCAGTGCGCAGTGTCTCCCGCGGAGCGGGAGACGCAAGGTGGATTTAAGTGCTTCCGGTGTGACAAGGAGGGGCGGGTGGTCTCCTGATGGCCCCCGCGGCTCTCTGGGGCTTGGAGTCCCTTGCAAATGCCCAAAGTCCAGTGCGCAGCGTCTCCCGCGGAGCGGGAGACGCAAGGTGTATTTAAGTGCCTCCGGTGTGACAAGGAGGGGCGGGGCGGTCTCCTGACGGCCCCCGCGGCTCTCTGGAGCTTGGAGTCCCTTGCAAATGCCCAAAGTCCAGTGCGCAGCGTCTCCCGAATTCACATGTTTATGTGAGTTTTGTATGCATTTGCAGCAACATATTTGGGGATATGTGCTCTGTCGTAGCTGCGACCACCTCGGTAGCAACAGTTGCATCACAATACGGTGGGGGAAGCTTCCTGTCCTTGGATGTCGGAAAGGGCTCATGAGAACGGCAGTTGGATAGTCATCTTACCCAGCATCATAAAGAGGCCCAATTAGTTAATCAAGTGTTGAGTTAGATTTTTACTGAAAAAGGTATAATAGATTCTGCTTTGGGAATTATGTGGGGAAGAATAAAAGGAATATCCCCTGAGTGAAGGATGGGCTAATCTCCAGGAGTCTGAGAGGGCGTGTTGTGTTATAGTGAGTGAATGCTTTGTGAGCTTTGTGTGGGGCAAACCTTGCAGTGGAATGTCGATCCAGAAAAGGGTAAAACACCTGATTACAATCACGGCCTACCGAAAAGTTGTCAGTGGAGTGTTGTTTAATCTTGTGGAAAATCTTGTTTCTCATATCTGTGTTTAGATGCGTGGCATCATAGACATTCATTATTATAAAAATAGTATAATCTATTTGAAGTTTAACTAAGACCCACCTACCCTCTTCATCATTCTCTATGAGCAATATATTAAGGGGCTTATGGCAAAGTATGACCACACCATCCTTATGAACTACAGAAGGAGAAAAATATAGTTTTCCCACCCATTGTTTCGTATGTTTACCAATATCTATTTCTGTATGGTGCATTTGCTAAAGTAAGGCTAAAAGACATTTCAAGAGTGAGAGGTGGGATAGAACTCGTTTGATAGGATTTTTTAAACCATTGATATTTCAGGATGTGATCCTAAGATTAATTCTGGAGTATAACATTAGCAAACATTAATATAATAGATAAAAATTGCAATCATGAGGGAATGGATAGACAAGAGGAAAATAAAGAAACTCTGCAGTAAGCAAGATGGTAGAACAAAATCAATAAGAAAACACATTAAAAAAATGAAGTAGCTGAAACCTAAACTTCTCACAGATGACAAGCAAAAATGGGATTGCTGGCATGAATACAAGGAGAACATTATGGCAGGGAGGGCGAAGACAAATGGAGGAGTCTACAGAAAAGTTTGTATCTAAAACAACAATAGGGAAAAAGACAATGGCATTAGATGAAAAAGTAATTAGAACTTAACACCTAAAATAAAGACACATAAGGACGTGCATGAAAAATACAATATGACAAATGTAATGACAATCATGCTTTTGGCACTGGACCTGATCTCCATTTCCTTGTGACGATTCTGACGAATGAAGTCTAGTAATTTGGTTGAATCTTTTAAGGTATAGGATCGCTCATTGTAAGTAATTTTGAAGAAACATGGGTGAACCAACCCATATCTAATATTCATAAACTTTAACTGAGGACTTAGTTCATGGAAACATTTCCTTCTAGCTGCTGTTGTTTTGGAGATTTGCTGAGAAAAAGGACCTTATTACCAGACCACTGTAAGGTTTCAAGTTGTTTGGCTATGTAAAGAACTTGCATTAAGTTAGTAAACTGTAAAAAGAAAATAATTATACCCCTAGGTCATGTAGCAGATAATGTTGAAGATGTTTGGGGGCCTTGACGATGGGATCTTTCAATGCTAAGAGGGTTATTCTCTTATAGATGAGCAATGGAGGGAATCGCAAAAAAACGATCATATTGGAACCTTCCAAATTTCCCAGGATACGATATATCTGAAGATTGTACCTCCTGTTTTCTAAATCTTCAGTAGTCCATTTAAGCTGTTCAATTTCCTTTGTCAAGTGGGTCACATACAGAATGGAATCCTCCACATCGCTGGCTCTTTGCCCAATGTCAGCAATGCGTGGGTCGTGTGAAGACCATTTGTCCTCAATTTGCTGAAGGGATGTGTTTGTTTCCACTACAAAATGATTTAGAGCTCTAATTTCGTCCATAACATCATCTAGAGTTAGAGAAAGGTGATTTGGAACGTTAGTCCAAGTCCTTTTTGGGTCTTTTGTCTGAGCCAGAGGATTTATTAGAGTATAACTCCTTAGCCAGAGGTCAAAACCCCCTGTAATCGCCAGCCACTTCCATTAGGGTTGACATTTAATTAGGAGAAATTTCCTTTTGATGAGATGTATTCTTTATAATAGGACTAGTGGAGGAAAAGGAAAGGTCGAGCAACATTCTTCTGTTTCCAAGGTCTGCCCATATATTAACAGAGGACTATGAACCAATTAAGGATAACGGGAGCAATAGTGAAGTCGGAGGAGAAGAAAAGTGAAGGAGGAGAGCAAAAATGTTTTAAATCACCATGCAAGAAACTCAGTTCCATAAATATGATCTATTCACTGAGATATTTAAAAAAAACGTAGTCATGTAATAATGGCTGCACGTCTGTGGGAAGTTAGAACGAAATAGTAGGTCATAAGCTGCTAGAGCACTATGCAAGTTGTTATATCTGGGGGTCTCTAGTTGGCAGAGGTAGGTACCAATCTCCAAATAGGGATCCTTGCTTCTAGTCAGGGTAAGGGGGATACACTCTTAGATAACCTCTGCTCACCCCCTTGGTAGCTTGGTATGAGCAGACAGGCTTATTAAAGGCAATGTGTAAAGTATTTGTACCAACACTCACAGTAACACAGTGAAAACACCACAAATGAACTCCACACCAGTTTAGAAAAATTAAGTATCTTTATCTAAACTACACAAGACCAAAATGACAAAAATCCAACATACAAAGTTCAAGAATAAGTCTTTAAAAAGATTTTGCGTCAAAATAATCCACAGTTGCGTCACTTTTAGCCCAAAGTACCTTTAGATGCGACAAAAGTTCCAAGAGGCAAAGGAAGCGTTGAAAAACAAGCGATGCGTCACTCCTGAGATCCTGGGGAGGCAATGCGACAACCCCGCTACACGGATCGGGCGCGTTGCGACGAATCCGGTCTGTAAGGGGAGCGATGCGATATCTTGTGTGGATTCCGGCACGCAGCTTGTCCGGTAGGATGCGTCTCGCACAGGCACGATGCGACGATCTTCGGGGTGGCGACGATCTCCGGTGCAGCGGCGATGCACGGCGCAGCATTGACCCTCTTCTGCCGCGGCCCCTCGATTCGATGGTGCTGGACTTTGCGACGATGTTCGCAGCGACAGGATGTGATCCGCAAGCAAGCTGTGCAACGGTTCTCCCAGCAGCGACAGGCTCTGCGACGATACTCGCAGCGACAGGAATCTTCCCGCACCGGGTCAATGCGCTCCGTAAGCGAACGGTGCATCGGTTCTTGCAGCGGCAACAGGCGCTGCTACGATCTTCGTGGTGACGGGAGTTCTCTTGCACTGTTGACAAAGCACTCCACAAGCGAGCGATGCATGCAAATTGTAGATTTTTCCAGCTCCCCAAACAGCAGGAGACAACCTCCAGAGGCCCCACAAATGGATCAAGCAGGAGGCCAGCTCTCCTCAGGCCCTTGGAGATCTCTTCAAGCAAGGTGACACAACAACAGCACAGTCCTTCCCCTCTCCTTGGCAGCAAAGCAACTGCAGGTCAGCCTTACAGCAGGTCAGTCCTTCTTCTTCAGTCTTCCAGCTTTCTCCTTGGCAGATGTTCCTTCTTGATTCCAGGATGATCTAAAGTTCTGGGGCCCAATATTTCCTTTGTTCCTGAAGGCAGAGGCCTTTGCCTTTTCCAAACCAGTTCTGGGCAGTCCTGGAGCACTTTGTTTACCTGACTCCATCTTTCCTTTGAGAGAGAGGGGCAGGGTCGTCAGCCGCCCAGCAGGAGGTGGAGGTATCATTGTGGAAGGCAGGCACAGCCATATTCAGGCCCAGGTGCTATCCCCTCCCACCACTCAAGATGCAGATGGAGCTATTCAGCCCTGGGCTGACTCAGCCAGCCTCCTGGGGCCACCCCAGCCCCTTTCACTCACAAACCAAACTGTCAATGACACACGAAGATCAGACAAGAAAACAGCCACTTTCTAAAAGTGCTGTTTTCAAACACAGGATTTAAAAACTATCCTTCCTAAAAGATGGGTTATTAAATTCTGAGTTCAGGGATACCAGATTGCAATTTTCTACCTTGCTCCTATGGGAAGATATGCAGGTAAACATTATACACAGCATTCCCCATTCTAGCCTATGGGCAAGATAGCCTTTCAATAGTGAAAAATGAAAATGGCTGTAATTCATTATGAGAGCATGTCACCCACACTAGTACATGCTCCACCTTTCACATACACTGCACCCTGCCCAGGGGGATACCTTTGGCCTTCCATAGGGGTGTCCAATATGTACAGAAAGGGAACGGTTAGGCCCGGCCAGTGTGGACACTGGTCAGGGCAGCATGGCAGTTAGCAACTGCACCCAGGCACTGCGGTGGCAGGCCTGAGACACCATTTTAGGGCTACTCATGTGGGTGCACAATCAGTGCTGCAGGCCCACTAGTAGCAATTGAATCACCAGCCCTGGCACACTCAGTGCACTTTACTAGGGACCTACTGGTAAAACAAATATGCCAATCATAGATAACCAATCACAGTAACAATTTACCTAGGGAGCACTTACACTTTGACACTGATCAGCAGTGGCAACGTGCCCAAAGCATCTAAACCAGCAAAAACGAAATACAGCACAGCAACAAAAATACAGAAGGTAGAGGCAAAAAGTCAGGGGAAACCACACCAAAGATGACAGGTCTAACACAAGTCATGTTTGATATGCAGATATAAGCATTTCCCTGGAGTCCTCTGAGCATGTGATGATGCTTGAATTCTCCTCAGCGAATGCGAGGCCTAAGATGGTGGCTCAGCATTATGTGTGTGATCCAATATGAAAAGAAAATACAGCCCACGTGCTGCCAAAGAGAATTGAAAACAGTCCCATGAAGTAGCGCGCACCTTCTGATTTTACATTCTGAGGAAGAGGAGAGCAAGCATTAAAGGAAAATCCATGCTGTCAAAAGTCCGCCAGAGCCACTCAGGAGCCTCAAAGGCCAGCGATCATCTTGCACAGCGTTCGGCCAGCAAAACTGTTCCTTAGATTAACCCTCGTCATACAGGCTAAGGCATCTGACAACAAAACTATTGTCTTCAGGTTATACAGCACTCCTAATCCTAGGAAAGTGATTGCTTGTGTTACACAGTTCTGCAGTCATAGACAAGGGCCTATCAGATCTATTATTGTGCTAAGTAGGCCCTATAGATTCAGAGATATAGATATGGTAAGGAAGTACCATGTATTAAACAGATCTAATAGAATTAGGAGCGTGAGAGCAAAGCTATACCTTAGGTCTCTAAATAGGAAAAATTTCTTGCATCCTGTTACATCAGAGGTCTTCAAACTGTTTGATGCCAAGACCCCCTTGACAACATTCTTTAGGCATAAGGACCCCCACCTGACAAAACCTTCTGGAACCTAGTACAAAGAGGCTCATTTAGGAGGAATTGGCGCAGGACAGTGCCGCAAGTCTTCTTCCTGCTCGTCCCTACACCAATGTGAAAGGGTGGGAATGCACCATATTTATGAAATACGGTGCATTCTGTCTGTTCCTCGTGCCCTGGCGCACAAATTGCTGCCTAGCACCAACATAGACAGGATTGTTTTTGTGCAGGGAGAGCACCTTCTTTCACAAAAAGAATCATGAGAGGAGTTGTCCTCTTTCTATGTGAGCTGCAGAATGCAGCACACATGGAAAGAAGAAAAACGAGGAGAAATTAAAACATTTCTCCACGTTGCGCCTCTGCTGGGGAGGTATATCTTTTTGGCGCTGCCCCAGGTTTACCTAATTTGGTAAATATGGGCCAACAACAAAATCCATGGGTGTTGCATTACACAACAACCATGGAACAGTGACTTGCACTGCTTTGTATTACTCCATATCTATGAAGGCATGCAAAGCCATGCAGGGTGACTTTGCGGCGCCGAGAAAAGTGATGCTCTGGCGGCGCAAGCCTCTCATAAATAAGCCCAAAAATATCTATATGTTTTTTAGGTCTTTCACCATAAGGTACCTACATAAAAAATAATGGGCAGCGTAAACGAAAAAAGCACTTTTAAAGTTGTTACTCAGTGTGAAATGCACTGTAGTACTTTATGAAACCCCTATTAGTTAATGCACTGTAGAGGTCTGTGTGTATCCAGAGACCCACAGAATTAAATCTTGGTTGGTGCAGTGGAGAATAGTGACTTGTGTATTTTTAGTGCTATGAGGTCACAGCCTGTGACAGAAAGTACTGTGAATATGGAAGTCATTTTTTCATTCTTAAATAATCAGTGTAAGATCGACTGATACAAAATGTACAAATAGTTTTATGATCAAATGGTGCTTCCAAAATGTGGATTTTACTAATACCAGAGTATATGTCCTGCAATTCTATTTTACATAACTGTCCTTTCAACACCTCCTTACAGGGTACTAAGGGCTGTGTAAATACAGTTATGATTAAAAGAAAGCACTTCACAGGCTAGTTGTTAACTCTTTGCACTACCACTCAAAAAACCCAAATCATTGCCATCACAAAGCTTGGAGTGATTCACTCAAAGCCAGAACCGAAATCAGCCGTCCTCGGACGGCTGTCTTTTTCCAAAAAGAAAGCAAACGTTTTGGATTCCAGGCACAAGTGAAGCTGGGGAATGCATGACCCCCTTCCCAGGACCCCACGGCCCCCCTAGGGGTCGCACCCCCAGATTGAAGATCTCTGTGTTAGGTAGAGGCCCTTTGTTGCAGCCAACTGCGCTCAAACCTCTGCTTTGCGCCACCATTCTGACTTGCAAGCCCTGAAAGCTCCTTCTTTACGGAAGAAGCAGCCGAAAACTCACTAAACAACAGTGTGTATTTATTGGTTTACTTCATTTTATTTGTGAGCAGCTAAAGGCACTTAGCTCAGTTTAAAATTTTTCATTTTAACAATTAGTGTATAAAACGTTTACAGTAATATAAATATCATCTCTTTTAACACAAAGGGTGGTAAACACGTTGGTTCTACAGAATAAACTGGTTTGGGACCATGAAAGTTAGTCTTACTGTCCAGACCACCTCAATATTATTATAAGGTAGCAGTCTTTCAGTCTTTTTTTTACTCTAAATGTATATATAAGTCCAATTACAGTGTCTTGAAGCTCTCAAAGAAAACAATTGTCACAATGCAACTGATAAGGACTCAAAGACCCCTAAAAAGCCATAAAAGAAACAAAATTGCTGTACAATATGGTTAATACGGCCAATTTTCAACCTTCCTTTTCTTAACATCATGGATAGCTAGGTGACAAGACTACTTTAAAAGTGCACATAACTAAATCATCTTCTCTATAGCCATCATCATGATGCTGCCTAACATATTGATAGACACAAGGAAAGAACTCCTATACTTCTTGAGGAGGACACAATAATGTCTAGCCTTTCTGAAGCCTCTGACACCATCAACTATACAGTTCTACTGGCCAGCCACAAATATTGCATTGGCATACCCAAACATGCAGTGCAAGGGGTTGAATCATGTCTCATCAATCGCAAAATTTAATCAGTTGAATTGTTCATCTACACGACCAATGTCATATGGTCTCCCTCAAGGATCCCTCTCATATCTTAGTTTTAATATCTGCATTGGCTCCCTAGCACAGCATCCTAAGCAGTACCAGGTGACTCTCAGATGTACAACTCAAACGTCCAGTGGTGGCTCCACTGCTATGGCAGAGGAGCGTCGCCCTACTGCTTTTGAGCAGTGCAAAGCAGAGAAAATACAAAATGAGAACTTTGAGTTATTATCATTTTATGTTTCCTTTGTTTCTGCTCTGCTCTCGGAGCAGGGCAGGGAGGAGTGGTTTGCCCACTCCTATGTTCTCAATGACTGTTTGGTCGGCCCTCTCAGGCCGCCCAAAACAGTCAGGCACGCTTTCCTTGTTAAATGTTAAATGTCGTATACTTGTAAAGCGCACAGCTGCCCCAGCAAAGGGGCGTCCCGGCGCTGTATACCGCTGGGGAACCCATCCTGGCTTTCCCTGTGAGATGATCCCTCCTGGGCATCTCCAAGGTGAAGACAAGCATCCCCGGCGCTGATGGGGCCGTTAGTAGAGATTAAGCAAGCTATTGCCCAGAGTTGCTGAGTGGGACCTAGGGTTAGAGTAGGCACCGAGGAGAGAATTATCGAGTCCGCTGACCATGGCCCAAGACCCTGCCGCGTCGGGAATCGAACCCTGGTCCCGGTCCGACCTCTGCCTCCGGGTCTGCGCCTCTAACCAGTGAGCCACACCACTCCACTTGTTCATACTGCATTATAGCCTGTGTGGAGAACATACCCCGGCCCCTATTCCCTGGGTCGCGTTGAACCAGGACTCTCAAAACCAATCACAATGCTGAATTGCAGCATTGTGATTGGTCAGGGGAGCCTTGCGGTTGGTCCTGGCTTACTGTTCCTTGATTTCCATGTGGCGAGCAAGAGCAAGAGCAAGAAGCAGACGAGGGACACGGCGGCAAGGTAAGTTTATATTTTTTGTTTGTTTTGCGCAACCCCACACCCCTCCACCTTGTAGTCTTGTAGTCATAACATCCACATGGTAAGTAGAGCCTGATGGTCAATCATAAATGTAAAGAATTTCCATAGAGGAAAAGATGAGGCCCAGACAATGGCAAGGGACTCGTTTCCTGCTGAGATGCAGGCCATTTCAAGCTTGGTGAGAATATAATGTGCATATTCTATTGCGTGCTGTGATGCTTCAGGATCATTGTCTTGTTTTGCCAAAGTAGCTGCAAGTCCCACAGGGCTGACATCAATGGTTAATTCAGTGGATGGTGTGGTTTTAATTAATCATGCAAATTGACTTGCCTTACCTACCATACCTTACCAGTGGATGCAGTGGCATCATAACGGCCAAGATTGTCAGCCTTGGATATTTGGTCACATATTTCTTGAAATGCTGCTCTTTTTCTTCAGGTTAGGGACTATGGGCAAGAACCATGGTGCTGGGCCTTGTATGAGTTCAGTGATGTTAAGTTCTGTCAAGGTTTTGAGTTGTCCTTGACTTGCTTTTTAATACTAAATGGAATGCCCGTAAAGTGTTGATTCTGACTTCAGTGTCAATGCTGCTGAATATTTCAATATTTGAGAAAAAACTTTCCATGTCTGCAGCTGCCTCCACCACATACACATCTTTCAGTAATGATTAATCATCATGCCTAAAACATGGACAGAAAACACGGGACACCTGAGGGGTTTCTGTGACTGATAGAATTAAATGAGCACATCTATGCTACTTAGAACAGGCCGGTGCACTAAGGTTATACAATCAGCTTCAGTCACCAAGTTGACTAGCTCCAGTGTATACATACAAAAGATATAGCACACAATTTTACATGTATTACATGTTCTTTCATATCTTGGTCGGTTTCATTGGCAACACTGCTCCAAATTATAAAACTTTTTTTTATGTCTTTTATTTCCAATGATGATGATTCTGGCTAAGTATCAGATTTTGGACGTGCGACCACCTCTCTAACACTTTGGTTAGTGAGAGGCGTGTATTTTGATTGGCTCTCATGGACGAATTGTCATCTGAGCTCAGGGGTACCTGCGAGGTCTGGCCATTTCCTGCCTCTACCCTGACACACTCACAGGAAATTATCTTTCTTGCCTCAGTCGTGCCATGTGCTCAGAGTTGCTGGGCCTAGGGCCGGGCACGCGCCAGAGTGCAGGAAACGGAAATCGCATCATGAGCAGGTGTGAGTGACACTACCTTATAACGGATGGGTATTTTGCCAATACTGCATATGGCTTCTTTGTATCTGTCTTAACCTTGTGGTGTCCCAATATTTCTGCTTGGCTTGGTATTCATCAGCATTTGATGTTCTAGCCCTGGATAATATGCCTTTGGGATTTCCTGGATTTTGTTAGAGTTTCTATCTGAAAGCCTCAGACCCACGATTTGAGATCATGGTGCATCTTCAGTGTTGTAATTGTTGAAATATCAGTGCTGTGCATATTCTTTCAGTATTTTCTCAAATGTATCAATCGTTCCACCATGCGTCTGTACTTTTGAATGAAAGAAATGCCTTTCATAGTCAACATTCGTCTTTGGTAGGAAATAGGTCATCAGCTGTTGTTTTAAATCACCACAAGAGGCATTGCCGATCTCTTCAAATTCGTAGGTTGTGTCCCATGCATCAGGGCCAACACAATGCATGATAAAGCATATAAGTATGCTTTTTTTCCCAATCCCATTCCCCCTCCCCCCATTATAAATGTCAAAATCTTTTCTCCATTAGCACAACCTGGGATCCAGGTTTTCCTGTTGATCAGACTGATAGGCATGGGTACCCCCAAACTGAGAGGGGTTCGGAGTTCATTGGGGCAGAAGTCACATAACACTATGGTAGGGTCACATAGGAATCAGTCAGTGTGGCAGGCTTCTCATCTTTAGAGGACAAAGAGGACATACTTCACTAAGTGGTGTGACAAAGGTGACGTCAGAAGGATCCGCTTCAGAGAAAGTGGTGCACCAACTTATGTTTAGCGTTGTCACCTATGTACTTCCTGGAATCACCAGGTCTTGTGTTGTGCAGTATAGATAGGAACCCAGTGACAGATGAAGCAAGGGATCTGCTTCTTTCATTTGTCAAAGTTGTGCCTATTCTTGAGTGCACGCACTTCCTCTCTTCCGAGCATGTTCCCAAAAGTGCATCACAGCTCAGTAACATTCAAAGGGTTTTTAGGGTGCTGATCAAGATACATTTTGAGGTCCCCTGTTTGGAAAAACTATGAATTTGTTACTGCCTTTTGGGTTATTCAAGCCCTTTTGATGCCAAATAATACAGAATTATGTGTTAAACCTTCAGAAACAGGGTAACGTAAAAAATACTAAAACTGCTTGATGTTTGGCAGCCAAATAGTACCAAAGGCAAGTTTGAAAAGGTATTGATAAAGTGATTTCCTGTTGAGTTAGCATCTAGATGTTGTTTTATTTGCGACAGCAACATTTTATTTAGAATTCCGTGTCTAACCACATTGTTACACCCTTTGTAGGCAAACATGCTAAGGGCGACTTTTTCGATTTTTAGTGGACTAGTGCACAATATTAAAATAAGACATATGCTATTAGCGCTTGAAATTGGAGCTTTAGATCCGAATATCTATAATCGTAAATATATCCTTCTGTATTTCTGGCGTTCTTGTTGCACCAGTGAAAATCAAAGCAGTGTTCTGAGAATTTTCAGCATTTCACCAGTAACTTCTAAAAGTTTTGCCTAATTTCCAGGGGTGACTACTCCACTAGGGCAGAGGAGCGTCACCCCACTGCTTTCTCGCAGTGCTGGAAAGCCAAAACATAAAATGGTAATAACTTACGTTTCTTTGCGCATTGCTACGGAGCTGCTCTGCTCTCCGAGCAGGGCAGGAGTGGTTTGCCCACTCCTGAGTGTGCAAAGACTGTTTGGTCGGCCCTTTCGGGCCACCCAAACCAGTCATACGCTCTCTGCCCTTCTACATGCAGGCTGCCTGCATAGAGAACATTCCATCCCCTACAGTCCCTGGCTGGGCGCTGTCCCGACCAATCACAACGCTCCACTTGAGTGTTGTGATTGGCTTTGGGGAGGGAGTCTGGCTGCCTGCTTCCTTTTCCTGTAGGAGGCAGGAGAGCAGGAGCAGTGAAGACGCAGGACCGGGGCCAGCAGGAAGGTAGGTTTACATTTTTTTTATTTTTAATATTGACCCCTTCCACCGCATGCCCCCTCCCCGTGCGACCCCGCGCCTGCCCCCCTCACCCGCGAGCCATGCCGGCCGCTACTGCTAATGTCTTTTCCCTGTCTTGACCCTATTCTCTGATTTATATTTGTGCACTTCTCAGTTTAGGTAGCTACCTGTGAACCTTGTAAGAAAAATAGGAAGGGATAGAATAGAGTTGCCAGACAGAGATATAAAGACGACTGTAAAGCAGGCGATGAAAGTAGATGGAAAGGGGGGTAGAGATAAAGATGATGTGGAAAGATATGTGAGTTCGAAAAAAAAAGAGAAGTAAATGTGGGTTGAGATAGAGATGATGTAGAATGATATGTGAGGTAGGGAGATAAGTAAAGTAAAGAGAGCAATGTGAGGCAATCAGAAGGAAAGATAAAGAGATGTAAAAATAGGAATATGTAGGCAGAGAAAAAGAGGTTTAGAAATAGGTATGCTTTTACAGTGCAGGAGAAAGTGGTGGAGATATGGGAGTGAACATGTTGAGAGAGGCAGATGAGTGCTGTACTGCAAGGGGTGAGGTAGAGAGAAAAGTAAGGTAGGTAAAGGCTGCTGAAGGTAGAGGTAGACAGAGAGACTTGAGGAAAAACCAAGATGCAAGATAGCAACAAAAGACATATAGAAAAACAAGGCAAGTAAAGACTAGTAGGGAAGAGAGAAAAGTTAGCGAGAGGTCAAAAGTAGAAAGGGAAAAGCGATGTAGCTTGAAAAGAGAAAACTGCCACCCATGAAATAGGAAAAGAGAGGTGAGGTTTACACAGAGATTTGTGAGAAAAGAAGGTGAAGCAGCAAGATCAATGAAGAAAATGGTTGAGAGAGATAGTTAAGGTGGCGGGCGAGTTGAAATGGGTAAGGATAGAGATAGAGAAATAGAGAATGGGAGAAAGGAGTAAGATACTTAGAGAGATGAAGGAATGGGACAGAGGTAGAACAAGAGAAAGGGAGGGAGAAAGGTGAAAAAATTAACTAATGGTGAATAAAATTGAGGGTTAGGTAGTGAGAGGAAGAGTGGGGGAATAGTGATAGGTGAGGTAGAGAGGGAGATAAGAGGTAGACAGAGAAAGGAAATTGACACGAGGAAGAGTGGTGAGGTAGAGAAAGGGCTGAGAGATAGGAGGAGAGATATAAGGTAGTAAAGACATGGAGAAAGAGAGATGGAAAGGTGAGATAAAGCCAGAGATGAGGTTGTTTGAGGATTGAAGCTGTTGCATTAGAGATACAGGAAGGTTAAATCGAAAAGTATAAGTCAATTACAGAGAGTGGAATGAGGTAAAGAGAGCTGAGGTACAGAGAAGGGATCAAGAGTGATAGTTTTAACTTTTGGCACAGAGCATGACAGAGAGACGGGCGTGCCCTAAAAAGATGTTATTTTTTGATGCAAAGCCCAGTCTGGCTATCTTAGTATAAGACTTTGCATCCAAAAATATGGATGCTTGTGCTAATCTGCTTAAACTACAGCCATGTTATTCCCCTTGATGCAGGTGGAAAGCAGCACCCTGCACTATGTGTGCTGTAAATAGGGCCTTTCCAGCAGAAACCACGTTTGCGTTGGAGAGGAAATACCCTTGCAAGAATGTGTCCTGCTTTGTTTATGCCACTGTATGTAACTTTTCTCTGGCACGCACCCTAATGTTTCTGCTAAGCATACTCGACTATCAAAATAGGAAACAAAGCTGTTTTATGAGCAACCTTATTATGGCAGGTAGTACGACTCTGCCACTCACTATACAAGGGGGCTATGGGGTCCCTGGAAAAGTGCCCACTTTACCCATGCCTTAAAACATTGCTGTAACTGCGCTGTGCGAGGGGGGCGCTGGACTCAGGGATGGTAAACATGTTATGTCACCGGTAAACCCCTAGGAGTCTAAATAAAAGTGAAAGTAGATGAAACTGAATATTATATAAATGACGAAACCTCCTTTTGTCATCATTGAGTCCAGAGCCCAGAGCCAAGATGTGCCGCGGAGACTGCCAGGTCGTGCTTCACAGTCCGACTGGCAATCGGAATATAATTCACGTTGCTAAGAGCATGGAGGCGTTCAAAAAGACAACGGTCAAGAAATTCAAAAAGCTGGTGGCTGAAAGAATGCAGGAACCTACCTTAGGAATAACAGGTAAGTTGGAGGGTAACTCTTATACGCTGCAAACTGCAAGAGCTACAGTATCCTGGGTAGATTTATCAAGATTTTGCACCACCACAAATTCACCAATGTAGCGCCAGGTGGCACAACATATTGATACATTATTTACTTTTCATTTTAAGAAAAAAATTGCGCTGGAAAGGTGATTTACAGTAGTTGTTGTGTCAAGGAGGGAGGAAAAGGGTGGTATTTGGGTATTCAAAGGCTACCTCTTGAATCAAACAATGACACTTCGTAGAAGCAAGCATTAAGTATGAGAAATGGGTTAATTTTGTAATACATTTCACTTATTGCATGTGTGCTGCACTGTGCAGCACACGTCGAATGTGTTGAATGTAAATAAAACTGTATATAGCACTGGATTTAGTACTGGAGGAGTTTCAGCCAAGTACAAAACGTATGTTAGACAACGCTAGGTATTCGACTGCTACTGGGAAGGAAAAAGCATAACACAAGGTGAGGCTGTTTTTGTGCCGAGCAGCAGGACATTTCTTTTAAATATTGCTCTGCACTGCTTTTACCTCTTAAGCATAATGCAAAAATGTGTGTTGCTGCACTGCTGTGCAGTATTATTTAGTAAACTTGACCCTCGCTATTAAGGACTGAGTTAAACATGCTATTTTATGGATTGAACGAGGATTTTGTCACAACGGGGCAGATTTACAATAACTGGCGCATCCCCAGGGATGCGCCAGTTATTGTGCGCCGCAGCTCCGTCAAAAACGGCACAGATGCGTGACGCATCTGTGCCGTAAAGGCGGCGTATTGCTGGAGTTGCATCGCAAGCGCGACGCAGCTCCAGCAATGCTCTGGGGGGCCCTATCTGTCCAATGCTGCGTCAAGCCTTACGCCTGCTTCAAGCAGGCGCAGGGTTTTGACGCAGCATTGGCCTAAAAGTGCCTGCGTGAAATCTTGTAGATTTCATGCAGGCACTTTTGCGAGGCGCACCTGCCCCGGAACGCCCACCCTGCGCCGGACCGCCCACATGTGGCGCAGGGCTTTACAACGTGACGCATCTGCCTAGATGCGTCACGTTGTAAATGGGTCGCAGGGATGCGCCACGTTTACGCCGCCGTTGCGTCACGCAATGGCAGCGTAAACGTGGCGCAAGTTCGACATAAATCTGCCCCTTAGTACATTCATGGACGTTTTACATTGACATACAGAAGGTGTGACGGAGATCTAGTATTGCTTACTTGACTGATTAGCTACCTTGTGGGCAGGAAGAGTGTGACTGGCGAAAAATCGGCCTCATTTCTGGCACCTTCGAATTGAATAGAACGAATAAAAGTGTGTGGAGCAACATTTTTTTAACTTTTAAACTCTGAGCCTTGTTTATGGCAGCATTGAATTGAATGGGACAGGTGAATGTGGGTACATTGGAAGTCCTTTTAAGTCCATAAGGGTTATTTAGCAGTTGACGGGGAGGAGTAACCTGTCTGCTAAATGGATGGTCAGCCCTCCCTATTTAGGGGCAGATTTATGAGGCCCTTGCGCCTCTCTGCGCCGCAATTGCGTCACTTAATTTGACGCAACGGCGGCGCAGAACAATGCGCCCTATTTACAACGTGACGCATCTAGGAGATGCGTCACGTTGGAAAGCCCTGCGCCATAAGGAGGCGTGCCTGCGCAGGAACGCCTCCTAAAAGTGGCTGAGTGAAATCTATGAGATTTCACTCAGCCACTTTCTACGTCAATTCCTTACGCCTGCTTGAAGCAGGCGTAAGGGTGACGCATCATGCATTGTAGGGGTGGCCCCTGTGCATTGCAGGAGTCATGTCGCACTTGCGACATGACTCCAGCAATGCGCCGCCCGTACGCCGAAAGATGCGTCACGCATCTTCCCTGCCTTGCACCATGGTGCGCCGCATTGTAAATGCGGCGCACCATGGGTGGCGGAGCTGTGGCGCACATTAACTGATGCATCCCTGGGGATGCGCCAGTTAACATAAATCTGCCCCTTAGAATCGGGCAAAGTGTCACGTTTCTGCAGGTGTTTGCCCAGCATATCAGAAACAAAAATACTGTGGGACATAATATGGGGTCAAGAATATCAAGGACAGCCAAGAGGGATCTGGTCTTACACTGGAGGGGCAAATCTGCCTCACCTTTCCATGAGTGGGAGAAGGGCATGTTTACTGTGCAGTAATGGCTAGATTGGTGTACAAAGCACGTGCCCCCCTCCCAAAGAATGAAATCATATGGGAGCCCTAGACGGGTAATATTTGCCCTGATTGAATGTTACCAGGGGTCGCTGGAGGGCGCACATCATCCCCTGGCCTGTATGGATTATTAGCTCCCTTCCCTCTACCTATTTTCACATGCCTCTCTGCGGGACCTGGAGTGTGCCACTGTAGTTGTGCTTTGTTGCTGCCAACCTAGAACGCTGTTAGCGTGCTGCTATATGTCTTCTTTATTCATCTTACTGGGTGTTGCGGCAGAGCTGCTGGGGTTACATATGTGAGTGTGCTGTTGGTCTTTGTTTCTATTTTTATGCTGCATATCAAGAACATCAAGAAAATGTGTTATAATAAAAAGAATATCAAAGACAAAAATATTGTGAAGCTATGTTTCTACAGGTAAGCAAAGGTTTACTGTATATATGTCTCCACATATATGTACCTTGATGATATATATATTCAAGGTATGTAGATGTGGCGCAAAAGAATAGTAATTCTATATTTACCTATTTGCACTTATCTTCTCGATATTTGGTCCTCAATATTTTTTGACACAATATTCTGTCCACATGATATTTGTGTTTCCAATATTTGGTCAATGATCCGTTTCTGCAGGAGCAGACCCTGGTGTCTCTCTTGAGGACACCTTAGACCAACCAGCCACAAGTCAATAAAAAGTACCTCTCACTTTTCTCTGTAATTAGGGCTGATGTTCAGATGTATTTTTTTACTGTTTGGGACTGCCAGGGAATTCCTGCAACCCCTGAAAAGAAAAAAACATACTAATGCTCCCCCCTGCATGCTTCAGTAAAACTTCTAGGCTGTCGGCGGCATTCGTTTTTCGTTTTTCAAAAGCAAACTGCGGCTTTGGGAGCTTGTGTTTAAAAAAGAAAGTAAGTTTGAGGGCCAGCCAAAGGAAACATGGTAGCCACTCACTAAACTTACAGTACCTTCACAAGAGATGTTGGGGTGGCAGCTCTCTTTAAGGCACAGAGATCTCTGCCAGGCAGACAGAAATATCTAATTGTAGCAGGCATACGTTCACCAAGGTGGTGGAGGCTATAACCTCTGCCACCCTGGCCGATCGCCAATCTTTACATAACCTTCTTAATTTCATTTCTAACACAATTAAACTGAATTGGACAAGTTAAAGTGGTCATAGTAACTTTTTTTTTAGCTCTGTGACTCTTACCTATGGTTTCTGGTGCCATTGAATTAGGTATGACACGCAAAGGTGTGCACAGTGACAGCGCATAACTTTGAACTCAAGTCTTGCTTCTGGCACCATTTTATTCAAGGGAATGAGTAAAAGTGTGCATGGTGACCATTTTTTAATGCTACATATACTGCCTCCTTTCTGACACTGTTGAACTAAGTGGGATGAGGAAAGGTGTACACAGAGAACATTTGTGTAACTCTGTAGCTTTAAGGCTCTGACTCCAAGTTTTCCAGAGGTTTGTGACTCCTGTTTGAACAGGGGTTGGAATTTTGAGTTGAGTGGCATTAATCTCGCCTGGTACTTACTAGGTGAGTTAATACCACACAGTTTGTTTCATTTTGG
The DNA here is from genome assembly GCF_964261635.1 of Lissotriton helveticus. Classification (NCBI taxonomy): domain Eukaryota; kingdom Metazoa; phylum Chordata; class Amphibia; order Caudata; family Salamandridae; genus Lissotriton; species Lissotriton helveticus. The sequence goes on from NC_136072.1 coordinate 529,688,681, forward strand.
CAGTGAAAAGAATACCTTATTTACCGTCCACCAAAATCTGCATGTTATCCCACAGAAACTCTGAATAGGTGCTGTTTATCTCACCCGATCAATTTAGAACCTTGAGTATAAATACCCGGTACATTTTGAACCCCGGGCACAACAAGCGATAAATAGCATCTTTTATCTGACAAACAGCTTTCACTCTGCCACACCATGCTTCAGGGTTGGAAATGGTTCACATTTATAATGTCACTAGAAAGAAAACCCCTAGGAGTCTGAGTCTAAATAAAAGTGAAAGTAGATGAAGGACTCTCTCACTCACTAATATTCAAGGGGGGATGCTTTGAGGGTGTCTTCTCCTCGAAATTGCCCACTTTGCCCATGCTTTAAAACGTTTCTGTAACACTGCGCTGGGAAAAGGGCGTGCTGCTCAGTTACAGCATTTACTATACCCCACGTCAGGCTTCAGGGATGTAACATTTTTGACGTCCCTAGAAAATCCCTAGTAGTCTAAATAAAAGTGAAAGTAGATCAACCTTGCAGGTTATATAATTTACTAAACCACCTTTAGGCATCATTGTGAGGAATAAGAGAGTGGCAACACAGAGCAAAGATGGGTTAAGGAAGTTGTCAAGTGTTTCTTAACAGCCCTACTGGCAATCGCAATACCACTGGCGTGGCGAACACCAAGAGGAATTCAGAAAAACAACAGTCCAGAAATTTAAAGAGCTGGTGGTTGAAAGAACACAGGAGCCTAATTTAAGAATAATAAGTAAGCTGGGGGGTAAATCTCAAGTGCTGCAAACTGCACAAGCTTCAGTCTCATTGGCAGATTTATCAAGATTTTGTGCCACCACAAAGTCACCAATGTAGAGCCAGGTGGTACAAAGTATTCATAAAGAATTTACTTTTTATTTTGAAAACCAAATGTGCTGGAAAATGTATTTATTTATTTATTTAGAGTGTTTTATAAATCGCACCCATGACCCAGGGGTATCAGAGCGCTGTACATGGGGTTAAATGAACAAGATGATAGGTATAGATATGCACATCAAAGTAAAGAACCACAATAGGCTGTTGCAACTGATATCCCATTAAATGGCCATCAGTCCATTAATATTCCATTAGACTGCATTGATCTAGCAACTTCAAGGTGGGTATTTGCTGCTGCTCCAACTATTCAGATCCAGGTACGTAGAGGAGCAAAGTTTTCAAGGGTTCTCCTGTAAATGATGTGCTTCTGACCAATCTAGAAATAGATGCCATTGTGACGTCACTTGCGCCCAAGCTCCCCAAAAGTCTATGCAAAGAATCTATTCATTAGGATTTTTTTCGAAAAATTGGGTCCATGGGTTTGAGCACACCTTGGGTGGTAAGGAGTTCCAGAACCCTTGCCCCGCCTGGAGAAGGATTGTGAGTACGTTTTTTGTTTTCGGAATCTAGGAGGTTCAAGCCTGAGAGAGTTAGCACTTCTTAGGTAGCAGCTGCCGCCAGAGATTCAAATCTTTTCTGCCAGGTAACTTGGGGGCACAAGCATCATTGGTTTTTGCATTCGCAAACGGTGCGAATCGCAAAATTCGGCCATTTGCGAATGCAAAAACCATTTTTGGGATGCATCTTTTTTTTTTTCATTTTCCGCAATTTAAGAAATCGCAATTTTTTGCGATTTCTTAAATTGCTATAGCGTTTAAGAAATCGCAAATTTTGCGATTTCTTAAATGCTATGCATGATTTTTTTTAAATTGCGAATTTGCAATTAGGAAGGGGAAAATTACCATGAAGTAAACCTTCATGGTAATTTGCGAAAAGTTTTAAAAATGCACAAAAGTGCATTTTTGAAACTTATATTTTACACACACACATGCCCTTGGGACATGTGTGTGAGTAAAATGTACTTACGTGACATTTCAGGGGTGCAGGGGGGGTCCTTTGGACCCCCCCTGCACCCTTGAAATTGCATTCTCATTTTGCGATTCCTTAATTGCGAATTCGCAAAATGAGAATGCCTTCCCATTGATTCCTATGGGCCTCTAGGCCCATAGGAATCAATGTAATGCGATTCCTTAATTGCGATTCGCAATTAAGGAATCGCAAATAAAGAAAATTAAGGAATCGCAAAAACTATTGCAATTTCTTGATGCATAGGATTTTGCAATTCCTAAATTGCGATTCCTTAATTTTCGCAATTTAGGAATCGCAAATTCCTACAATGATGCATGTGGCCCTTGGTTCTTTAAAATGTAATGCTTTGTGTGTGAGGCAGGCAATTTTCAGTTGAGTTCTTGCCTCAAGGGGAAGCCAGTTTAGATACCTAAGCTAAGGGGTGATGTGGTCAGAGTGTCTAGTTGCTGTTACCGGTAACGCTGCAGCATTAAGAGTCCTTTTGAGTGGAGCTGTTCTCGCTTTGGGTAGACCTGACAGGGTCGCCGAGCCGTATTCTAATCTGGGGACCAAAAGTGCATGTACTGCTTGTTTGAAATCTGAAGGTGGTCAAAATTGTTTCAATTTCTTCAGTATTCTGAGATGGAATGTCACTCTGCGTGTGGTAACACTGATGTGAGCTCTCATGTTTAGACTCTTGTCCATTGTTATTCCAAGGGATTTTGTGGAACCCATGATGATAGGTTTGCAATTGAGTGTGTCTAGGTGCTTGAGCCAATCTTGGATAAGTGAGGAGCTGTTTTGCGGGAAGAAAAGAAGGAATTCGGTTTTCAGAGAGTTCAGCTTGAGGTTGTTTTGAGAGAGCCAGGACTGGGTTTGACTAGTGTTGTTTAGTTGAATGACTTCGTCTAGGGAGGATATCTTTAAGTATAGTTGTGTGTCATCTGCGTACTTGTGGGATGCATAGTTCGATTGATTGAGGATTTCAGTTAGTGGCACCTCACCGGTGAGGAGTCAGAGAATGAGTTGCCTAATTTGATGCGTTGTAAGCGATTCTGTAGGAAGGAAGCAAACCATGAAGCACATTCCCAGACAAACTCATTCTGTTTTCTAGAACTTTTAGTAGGGTGTTGTGGTTGACCGTGTTAAACGTTGATGAGAGGTCTAGGAGGATAAGTAGGCATGAGTCATTGTTTTCTAATATCTTCAGGGTGTCGTCCATTAAGTGCACAGTGGCTGATTCAGTGCTGTTGTAAATTCTGATTGAAATTTGTTGATTAGGTTGAATTGGTCAATGTGCTGGCTCAGTTGGTTGTGCACACATTTTTCCAGCAATTTTGCAAGAAAAGGGATATTTGACACAAGTCGAACGTTCCTCAGGTTTGTAGGGTCAGCACCCACTTTTATCAAGAGGGGTGTCACTTGACCAGTCTTCAGGCATTCTGGGATCCTGCCTTATTTTAGCAATGAGTTTACAATCTCTGTTAGTATAGGTGAGAAGAGGTGACTTTAGTGTTATAGAGGGAACAGGGTCATTGAAATGTGAAGTTGGTTTCATGCATAGTAAGACCTTGTGGACCTCTTCCCCTGTCAGTGTTTTGAACTCGATCCAGATGGCTTGACTTTTGGTCTTGGAAGCGTGGTTCATCAATGGCTCCATAACCTGGCATGTAGGGTCATCGACAGGATAGCGACCATTGACTATATTGTCTTGTGAGCTATGACTGTCGTTTGCAATTTCCTTTTCGATTTCTAAGATCTTTTCATTGAAAAATGAAGAGAACTGAAGCGTTATTCCACTGTGTTATTATTGAGCTTTGTTCGGCCCTCGTTTGTTGGTTGAAAATTTCAAACAGTCATTTTTGGCGAATCCTTGCATTGTCTTGTTGGGTTTTGAATTATGATGCTTTGGCTTTCCAGAGGCCTTTTTGTAGCTATTTCATCATTCACATAGTTTGCTCAGAAGTAATACTGAGGGTTCCTGTCTCCATCTTCGCTCTGCCTGCCTACGACTTCTCTTTTCCCCATTAAGGCTTTAAGGGCCAGATGTAGGTAGGGTTTTACCGGTCGGTAACGGCCGAATTCGGCCGTTACCGACCGGTAAAAGGAATTTGAGATGTAGGGGGCAGAATCGGTAAATTTACCGTTCGGTAAATTTACCGATCGGTAATTTTACCGAATCTGTAAATATACCGGTCGGTAAATTTACCGACCGGTATATTTACAGAATCTGTAAAATCGATATGTAGGTGGGACTCTTATGAGTCCCACAAGGCCTAAGAAATCGGTATTTTACCATCAAATTCAATTTGATGGTGAAATACCGATTCAGGTGTGCATGCACATGTGTGCATGCACACCTGTGCCATATGACAGGTAGACCTGCCCTTAGGGCAGGTATGCCTGCCATATGGCCCCCGAACCTTTTTTGGGGGTGCTAGAGGGTGTCAAAGTGACACCCCCTGCACCCTTGCCAAAAATCGGTATTTACCGATTCGGTAAATACCGACCGGTAATGCCCCATTCATTCCTATGGGCTTCAAAGCCCATAGAAATGAATGGAGCATTACCGGTCGGTATTTACCGAATCGGTAAATAACGACTTTTAAAGAATCGGTAAATCCACATCTGGATTTACCTACATCTCGGTACTTCATATTTACCGACTCTTAAATACCGAATCGGTAAAATTCGGTATTTAAGAGTCGGTAAATATGATTTACCTACATCTGGCCCTAAGTGTTTCATGGTTGAGAAGGTTTGTTTCTTGAGTCTCAGAGGGGCTACTGCCTCCATTATATGTGACACTGTTCGGTTGATTTAAAGTAGTGCAAATAGTGGCTTGCACTGCTTCTACTTCATTGTGTCAAGGAGACATTAAACGGGTGGCATTTGGTTGTTCCAAGGCTACTACTTATGGTATTAAGACTGTCAGACCATGCCTTGAATTAAACAATGACAATACCTAGAAACAAGTATTAGGTATGGGAAATGTATTTATTTTATCATATATTTCACTCATTGCATGTGTGCTGCACTGCACAACACACATCAAATGTGTGAAAGGTAAATAGAACAGTATACCACAGGATTTAGTACTGGAGGGGTTTCCATAAATTATAAAACTTATGTTAGACATCACACACACACGTCTTCGCACTATGGTGCCCAATGCTAGGTATTCGGGTGCTACTGGGAAGGAAAAAGCCTACACAAGGTGAGGCTGTTTTTGTGCCATTGCAGGGGAAAAGAGCAGCAGCAGGCTATTTTTATTAAATATGGCTCTGCATTGCTTTTATCTCCTAGCATAACGCAAAAACGTTTGTTGCTGCACTGCTTTGCACTATAATTTAGTAAACTTGACCCTCACTATTAAGGACAGGATTGACTTATACATGCTATTTTATACATTGAACAAGGTTTTGTCACTTAGTACGTTCATGGGGGATGTTTTACATTGGCATACAGAAGGTGTGACGGAGATCTAGTATTGCTTCCTTGATTGGTTAGCTACCTTGTGGGCAGGAAGAGTGTGACTGGCGAAAAATCTGCCTCATTTCTTGCACCTTCAAATTGAATAGAACCAGCAAAAGTGTGTGCAGCAACATTTTTATTAACTTTTTAACTTTAAGCCCTGTTTATGGCAGCATTGAATTGAATGGGACAGGTGAGTGTGCGTACATTGGAAGTCCTATTAACTCTATGACTCCATAAGGGTTATTTAGCAGTTGACGGGGAGGAGTAACCTGTCTGCTAAATTGATGGTCAGCCCTCTCTATGTAGAAAAGGGAAAACTGTCATCATTCTGCAGGTGTTTACAAAGCATTTCGGAAACAAAAATATTGTGGGACATAATATTGTGTTAAGAATTTCGAGGAAAGGCAAGATGGATCTGGTCTGACATGGGAGGAGCAAATTTAACCCATCTTTCCATGAGCAGAGACGTTTTAAGGCATGGGCAAAGTGGGGTCTGTCCCAGGGACCCAGCCTTTCAGGGGGCCCCCTGATAGAGCCAGCTTTGTTCTGCAAAGAGTCTTGCCCTGATTCCCTTTAATCATTGTTAAACAGATTGTTTTAAATGCCGTTGTCCATTAATTTATTTTTAATGTGAGTGGTGTGTGAGATCTGTCTAAGCAGACATTTTTCAGAGAAATGTGCCCTTTATGTTGCATGCAACATCATTAAAAAAGTTTCTTTTAGTTCAATACAGTACCTCACATATGAGAAATGAGAGTGGGGTCACAGAGATTATTTGCAGTAATATTATTGAGCTGCTGCCATGTTGCAATAATGAAAACACACATCACTGTCCCTGAATATTAGATGTAAACACATTTGGTATCTGGACAAGTGTTTCTGTGCACTGTCGGTGTTTGTGGAAGAGGTGTGGCGCAGCAGCCAGGGCGACTGACGCTGGACGCTGGGGATCACGGTTCGATCCCCTGCTCTGGCGGCAGGGGTCTGTCCAGCACCATGTGACTCTGGACAATAGCTTGCTTAATCTTCCCGACGGCCCACAACGCCTTGACACCTTCGGGTAATTGTTCGCGCTTTACAAATACTGGACATTTACATTTACCTCAACAAAGAGGGCATTAAAGAGCTGAATTTGTATAATAAATTCAAAGCTGTTCCGAAAAGGGGCCCCCAAAATACGTTTGGCCCAGGGCCCCCCAAATCCGTAAGATGTAGGAGAAATATATGTTGAAAACAAGGGAACCCCCGTGGTAGGACTTGGGGTGGTATAATTGATTGAAAGGAACAGTGGTCTCAGGGAGGCCTCACCAGTCCTCTGGTAGCCTGGGCTACTGTTACTGGGTGCCGTATTAATCTACAAAAACACTTTCAAAGGGAGTCCAGGCGGGACTCATTAAGTAATGTATGCAGGGACACAAGGTATGAAGTGACATCACATTTATTAGTGGTATAAATGGAGTGTCATTCAAAATTGCAACAATAAAAGCTCTGGTGCTCACACGAAAAAGTGCAAGTGCATGAAGTGAAAAAGTGCTTCGTGACATTAAAAGCTTTACATCGCATTGACAACAAACTATTGAACTCCAATCTATTCAGTTATAATGGAGGAGTTCTAGTTGTGAGGTCGACGGCGTTTCAATCTTGTTACATAAAGTTCATCATCAGGACTGTGGTGTGAGCAGTAGAATCTGGTAGGTGTCTCAAGTTGATGGCGCGGGAAGGGTGGCGTGAAGCCGATGCCCGGTGCCAGGGGGGGCGCAGTAAATGGAGCCAAGTTCAGGGTTAATTATCTCAGAGCAGGCGAATGAATGGTCGCCAGCGATGAACAATTAGTGGTCCGCACTCAATCCGGAGTGGTTTTGAGTGGAGCACGACGTTAAGCAGCTGAAGTAATTCCGAATATCCGTGGCTTATCAGCCTGAAAAAGTGATATTTTCTGTCCATGTCTGCCATAAATCTTGTCACTTTACAAGAATGAAGTTTTTGGAAAATACTGCTATGGGTTAGCAAATGACTTGCAGTCCATAATTGCCAGGATGAAGTTTGTTGATTGTTTAGGTGTTCAAGGACGCTTGCCTAATTGCCTAATTTTTTTTAATAAAGGTTTAATCTAACTTGAGTTCACATCTCGAAAGTCAGCAGCTTTATCTGTGTTTACAGCCAAGACTCGTTAGTTTTGGAACTGCTTGATTTTATCACCCATTGTTTTTTAGACTATTCTTAAATAAATTATGCTGAAGATAAAAAAACACTGTATATCCAATGTCTTCTTGGGACTGTTTTACCATCCAGGACACATGATTAGGCTAACGTTTGCCGGGCACACCATTGTTTTTTAACTAGTATATATTGTAATTATGCTGCAAAATGCACAGTTTAGAAAAAGAAATACTACAAACACTTTTCTGGGGAAGAGAGTCCTACTGAATGAAATTCAGAATCCCTCCAGTGCACTTCAAAGGTGGAACCTTACACCCTACTACTTTCAAGTCATCAACTGTCACTCATGGGAGATGAGATTCCTACCATAATCATATTTTGAAAAGGCATGTGCAACACACTGTGCTTTTACTCAAAAACAATAAAACATTGCATTAGTCCTTCAGGGAATCTCCCACCATACCCATATCCTTTTCCAGTCTATTCATCAGCGAAGGGGTCCATTAGATTACAAAATATTACAGCATCTGGCTTACGACAATAGGGCTGTTTCTCAGGCTATGGAGAACTTACAGGTTTACATATATGTTAGCAGAACTAGTCCTAGGTATTTCGAGATCTCAAAGTGTAAGATTCGCGTTCAGAGGGCCATGGAGCACGCAAGGGTTACTGGGGCCAGTCGTGTGGGTCGAGGCTTTTTACACCTGATGGCTCAGGGGCCGACCTACTAAGGATTCTGAATAGCTGGGCCACATGTCGCTTTTTCACATGACTCTCAGGATAGCGTGGCCTGTGCAGTCCAAGGCTCAGGAAGGTGGATGCAGGGAGGTAGACACGGGCCCACAACTCAAAATGTGTACAGCAGCAACAATAAATCACTGTCAAGCCAAGTTCTTACTTTTATAGAAAAAGAGAAGTATATTATTTCTATTGCTATCAACGCAAAGAAAAAAACTACTCATGCTCTTGAGGTCGGGTCTTTAATGTTTCTTTAGGTGAATCTTTAAATCCTGCTCCCTCCTCGCTCCTACCATTAGTGGCTATTCCCCATTCACTATAGGCAACATACAGGGTAAGCTGTACTAGGATTCCAAGTCTCAAGAGCCCACTTTGACTCTAATATAAAGTCAACAGTGTTCCAGTGCTGCAGCGCTATCTAGCAGCAGGTTCCCCGGGCCAGACTGGCCTGTACCCACAGGTGTGAAGTATCCTGTGTTCCTGATCTTGCCCAATACCCTGCTGCTTGAATCAGCAGCAGCTGAATTCAGGTGAGTTTGCTGAACACAAACCGGACAGGCTGCACTTAGCGGGTGCAGAGTTCCTCAAACGTGGTTGCACTCCTGTAGTAATTGGAGTTTCTTTGCAGCTCTTCCAGTGGGGTAAGTATCCGATCCATCACCTGGTGGGGGTTGTTGCGATGATCCTGACACAGGTCCCTCACCTTGGTGATGGGGGAAAAGGAGCTCCCACAACAGCCTCACTTCTGGGGGTTACAGATCAGGTTGCAATTCTTACTACTCCTGGAGACCCCCTCTGGCACATGGGGTCATCATATCCTCACAGCAGTACACAGGCTCCTGCTGACTCGGCCCATCGAAGTCCTTGGCAGTGACCACCTCAGACCGCCACACGGGGTCGTGGCATGCTACCAAGGCTACATCCATTACCACATGTCACTCCTATCAGGGCAGCCCCTCTTACAATACAGGGTTGTCCGCTCACACTAAGCATGAGCTCTAACCCAATCACTGCAGCATTGCTCACAGCTTAATTCACAGTTGCTTTCCTCTGACATTTGGTGGGTCACCAACTTTGCCCTACACACAGACAATGACCTGATCAGTGCAGCCGCTGATTCACAATGGCACTCCTCTGGCATACAGGGGTCACTGACTTTGCCCTGCATGGGGCCTGATCGGTGCAGCTTGTTCCTGACACCTCGCAAAAGAAGTTCACTTGACAGGGCTCCTGACTGGACCTTGCTGCCTCCAATGCCCTCCTCTTCCTCACAAGGGCACATTGGTCTTAGCAAACAGGCAGGTGTTGGTGCTCCAGAGCAGGTGGTCTTGGATTTTGTGAGTGATGTCTCCTCACCCAGCAGGGAGACTAGCAGGCCTTTCCCCCCTCGCCGGGTCACAGACAAATGTCTTGTAGAGCTTTCCTCACACAGCCCATCATGCTTGACAGAAGAACATTTTTTGGGTCTCAAACTCCTCTTCAGATAGTCGATTTCCAGACACCAAATGTGAGTTAGGGTCTGAGTCTTTAAAGTTGTTTTTTGGGGAGGGGTCAGCATCTTTGAAGTGCCCACTCCTCTTCCTCTTGAAAGCAGGCTGTCACAGCAGGAGTGACTACAAAACTGGCAGTCCAGGCTGTGGGAGTGATATGATCCATACCTGGATGTCAGCAACAGGGATAAGTGTATTGAATAGTTAACCCAAGACCTACGTCTTACTCTTTATGAATTCCTTATCTATCTCCTTCCTGGAATCTGATCAGCCCCTTTCCATGTGAACGCTCTCTGATTCAAAAGCACCCTTTGAAGTGTACTGGGGAAGCCCGGCTCTCCCCTCGTTAGTGTGTCCTACCCAGCTCACAGGAATGCAGCAATACACAAATCTGTCTAGGGGATTGCTCTACCTCCTCATGTTTCATCAGGCAGCCCTGAGGTTACTAAGATGGAACCCAGAGTCTACCATGTACTGTACCATTTGTAGGCATTCATACACCCAGAAAATGCATATAACACACCCACACTGTACAGTACTGTATCCTCCATGTACTGTACCACTCAAAGGCACACACCCAGTACATGCACTTAACCTGCAATCAACTGTACAGCCCTACCTCCTTTATGTCGTACTACTCACAGCCATACTTACACCCAGCGCCTGCATTTCACATGCACATACTGCACAGTACTATATCCATCCATGTATTGTACCCCTCCCAGGCACACATATATCTAGTACATGCATTCACCATGTACGCACTGTGCAGTACTGCCTTACGACTGTAATGTAGCCTATCCCAGTGACACATACTCCCAGCGCAGGTACACCACTCATTCACTTCACAGTACTACACTAAGTGGATGTAGGCCAAGGGTGAGATAAGCCCACAGCCACAGAACTTTGACTGAATGAGCCTGTAGGCCTCACTCCAGTGACACGTGTCAAAAGGGACCTGTTCACTCCTACTGATCATTACGGTATGCTACCACTACCGCTCCTGTGCTGCTGAGCCTCTCACCACTGTGAGGGTAGCACTTTCTGCTCCTCTCATAGTCCAACAAGACCACAATCCAAGAAACAGGCCTCTGTCGTGGCGTGCAAGCATGATCTGTGTTTGCCTGTGACAATAGACAAACGGCAGTGGTGCATGTCCTCACCATGCGGAGGACTTTTTCGTCTCAGCACACAGGCTCTAGCTTCCTTCAGCACTGCTATCCTTCAGGTCACAGAGACCTTACAGTGTCGTAATTTCGACAACATAGCCATGTCCTGGTGTAAAAACATCTTCCCGATTCATGGGTCTAACAACATAAAAAAAAAAACCTTACATGCAAAGAGTATCAGATATAAGAACTGTCAGGCTGCAAACATCTTAGAGACTCACATTTGGACATCAAAACCATCTGATAGCTTACAAATATCTTCCAAGCTCATCTCATTGCATAAATCACCTTCAGGTTACACGGCTGTCAGAGAACCAGAATTAACTCACATGTTTCACAGGCCCAAGTCTGTGACGGCAGAGCTAGCCTTGGGTTGATAAAGATCTTACATTCAGGGTCTAGGAGTTAATATGTCCCCACAGTACAAATATCTACCAGGCTTGTGAACATGACAGCAAAGCTATGGTTCACATCTCCTATATAGGACATTATCTAGCCTCTGCTAAGGTAGTTATTCACATTTATAGCAACCTGACTGTCTCATGCCAATATACTGGAGCCCCATTTTGTTTTTCAAGCTTTTTATGTGTTTGCCACACACTCACCAACTAAATAAATGAAAGTTTGAATTAATTGATGTATATCATTACAATCGTGAACCGCTAACGCTAGCTCAGTTTGCTTTAAAAAAAATTGACAATCAGATCAAAAATGTAAAAATACTGCAAGCAGCATGAATTTTTACCTATTGGGTGTTTTAAAACAAGTGCATTTGCGACTTTAAGCTTCTCGTCTTTGGAATGGTGCACATGAAAAGTGTGACTTTCACCTATTGTTTAGAACGTTGTTTCTAAATAAACACATGTGGCTTGCAATCTTTGGAATTGTTTGTAATGCGCAAACCATGTCAATAAAACAGTAGTCTTTTTTTACTAATAATATTGGATATGTATGGATCGAGCACAGAGACAACAAGCATTTGCATTGCATCAGGTCTCGCATTTACGCAAGTTTAAGCTATTGGCATTGTAAACGACAATGCTTTTTATTTATGTTTTAAAAATGAAAACAAGAATAAAAGGCATTGTTATTTGCAATGTCAATAGCTCAAACTCGTGTAAATGCGAGACCTATTGCACACCTCGCCGTCGAATAGTTCATGAGCAGTCCTGCCGCCTGGGAAGTCAACCAACCCCGGCACATTCTAAAGTTTCCAGGCATTTGTGTTACCTGAAATCCGTGCCAAAGAAGCATCTACAACCCAATCACTATCAATACTAGTGACCCGACGAAGCCAGCACGTCGGTGTCGTCCATGTGGGGGCCCGTTGCAGACTCAAAATACTAAGTGTCGCTGCCACCTGCACATATTATAAGGCTCAAGGTCCGTAATCCGTTTAACTCGCAGGCATTGACTCTCTTAGCCTCGCGAACCGGCACCTAAAAGCCCGACACACCTTGGTCCCATGGAGTAAGAGCTGCTGAACCTGGGTTTTGTGTATTGGAGGTTCAGTGCAGACCATAGCTTTCCCCTGCAGTTCTGAGCAGGGCTCCTTCGTGCCATCGCTCTGCTCTAGGGCGCCATTGTAGTTAATACCAGTTAATACCAATACAAACTTTTTTTTGTTTTTGAAAAGTATTTTTATTGCGGAAAGTATAGAAAATACAATCGGGTAAGTCTACCCACAGGCACTGATAGATGAGAAATAACCACAATGATCATACAGGATAATACACAGCCATGTAGCCCACAGCACGGAGGCCAGGCAGCATAAAGTCGGAAAGTGCCAAAAATATAAAAGCATAAATGTTTGCATTAAATAAATGTGGATCGCTAGTATCCGCTGTTTTTTCCCCCTCGTCTTTTGTTGACCCGTCTCTTATCTTCCTTTATATTTCTTTTTTGATAAAACTACATTCCAACATGTAACAACAAAACAATTCCCCCCCATACTTGGCATCGCTAGTAAAACTCGTGTAAATAGTTTGGTTACCTCCTTATGGCCCGTTTGGGTACAGACATCACAGTCAGAAGCAAACCTCCGGGAATCAAGGCAAATCACATAAAAGTACAATAGGGAACATTCGTACGCATCCAATAGGGCACTACCCCAAAACAGGTCCCTCCTCCCTGCCTCCCGCTACATCCTCCTCGGATACAGACTCCTCAGGGGTAAACAGTTCAGCACTGGTGGCATCCGAGTCCTCGCTGGGCAACCCCTCAGCACACATCACCCTCCATGCTAATAAGTCCTCCTGGAGCCTTTCATCTCGGCGTGTGCGCTGCATGTGTGTTTCCTCGGCCAAGGACCATTCCCTAACATCCTTAAGCCACAGGGATAACTCAGAGGCCCTCTGCCCCATCCAAGTGATAGCCACGCGCCGCCAACACCAGCAGCAACTGCAGCAACTTATAGGATAAATTCCTCTTTTCGGGTTTGGGGACCAGGGCCAAGAGACAATGAAGCGGAGTCAGGGCAATCCGGAGGCCCGTGACACAGCCAATGCGCTCCACCACCTCCTTCCAGAAGCTACCGACCAGCGGGCACTCTCAGGCCAAATGTAAGAATCCGGCTCTCACCGCCCCACATCTAGGGCAGTTGTCCCATCTATCTTCAGAGATACGGTGCAAGGAGACCGGGGTCATGTAAGTGCGATGTACAAAATTAAAGTGGATCAGTTTAAACCGCGCATTGCACGACACTTTCCGAGTCAGGAGTCCAATACCCTCGCGCTGTCCCGGCTCTAGAGCAATCCCCAGGTCCGCCTCCCAGGCCGCCCAGGACGGCGCGACCGGCGGGGCGGAATCCCGTCGCATGGCCGAGTACAGTAATGTGATCAGCCGCAGGAAAGAAGGATGTTGAGGGTGTGGGTCAACGGGGGTGCCTCTGGGAACTGAGGCCAAGTCGCCTTTGCCATCTCCTGGAGTCTGCTATAGTGCAGGTATTGTCCCCTGCTCAGGCCAAAGGCTTCCGTAGCCCGTTCAAAGGACACAAAGGATTCGTCTGGGTAAAGGTCCACCAGAGTCTCACATCCGCAGTCCCGCCAGTCCCGGGAGGACATATTCTCCTCCATAAGTGTCACCGGGGCCAAATACCACACCGGCAGCTCCCTGTGTAAGGGGGCCCGCCGCAAGATTTTCTCAACAAACCGCTGCCAGACCCCTGCGGCATGTCGCACTACATAGGGCAGGGCCTCGTCCGCTCCCCGTCCCTTCATCAGAGCCACCTGCAGCGTTTTCTCGTCTGCCCTGCCTGCCAGGAGCCGCAGTTCCCAATTGTCCGTACCCGCGAACCACCTCGCGGCTGGCAGGAGCTGTGCTGCATAATAATAGAGGTCAAACCTCGGAGCCTCCAGGCCTCCCTCCTCCCAGCTCCGGACCACGGTATGCAGGGCGACTCTACTGCGCCCGCCTGCCAAGAGCAAAGATGTGAGCAGCGTGTTGAGCGTACGAAATATTCGCGGGGGAGCGGGCATAGGGTATTTTGCAGGACGTATAGCATTCTTGGCAACATCACCATTTTAGGAACCGCTAACCGTCCCATGAGGGAAAGAGGGAGCGTGTTCCAGAAGGACACAGACTGGTGCAAGGAGCGGAGCACCCGGTCAGCGTTGCGGGCCAGCAATTGTTCGTCCGATGAGGCCACCTGGATTCCCAGATATCGGAAGGCCTCCAACTCCCATTTCAGCCCCAGGTATGGAAGGCTCACTTCCGGGTCGACATCACAGCCCGCCAGGGGAAAGATCAGAGACTTCCCAGGGTTTATACGCAGTCCTAAGGCCGCACCAAAGCGGTCCAGCAACCGCAGTAAAACGGGCAGCGATTCTCTCGGGGAGACCAATACAAACTTTAAACACGTCTCGAGCGGACCACGCTTGCACATTGTAACTACGGGCCACAGCCTCTTTCTGCAGTGCCTTGATGCCCCTGGGCTAATTTCACACTTTATAAAGCTTATATTCATTCATTCATTCATTCACGGATCCCCTATACCAAGCACGCACACAGGATACCCTGCCCCCAAAAACACTCCAGATCAACGAATGGTAAAAATAAATGCTACATGTGCAAAACCTCATCGGATTTCAACCTGCTCTGCTCTCTGGGTCGGGCCTTCCTTTTTTCGGCCCTGCAGAGTCTCCAGGAAACACGGACAACTGCCTCCTCCTCCTGCCCCCCTCCCCGAAAAAAACTGAAAATGCAGCCACTTCCGGACCGGCGCGACCACTTTCGCACATTTTAAATAGATATTGCAACAAAAGTGTGCACATGTAAAATACATCTTCAACGAAGCAGAGCTTCTAAAAGAAAAATGCAGTGTCTCTACTACATTGCAGTGTGTATTTTAAACGTGCACACTTTTGATGCAGTATATATTTCAAAAGCGAGCACTCTTTCTGCATGGCGTCATCCTGCCGCAGACGCTTGGGTTCTGCTGGCATGCCGAGAGCGGCTAAGCATGTGAAAGCAGGAGGGTGAGTGCCAGATACCCCTCATTGAGAATAAAGTGACCGTGCTGCAAATGACAAAAAGTGCTCACCGATTAATTGAACGAGACCGTGTAACGTCGCAAGTAAAAGATCCAGTTCGGATGGGCGGTCTCAAAAGGAGACAGGGCGTTAACAAGGAGGGACTGAGAAGCCTCATTATCAATCGGAAGCCAGCGTTTACCATAGACGATGAGGCCAGCCAATGAAAAATAGGGGTGGGGCTCCCACCCCACTTCTAAAATATACTCTAATACAGCATGCCTCGCAAAGCGAAGCAGCGCGTTGCGCTGCACGCTACACAAGACCTCAAAACTATTAGCAGAGAGGAGACATGAACTTATCCCAATGCAATTGAGTTAGACTCAAATCACCATCAAAACATAAACATAAAACATAAACTAATTTGTGCATATGCAGTTGAAGGAGCTTCCCTAAAGGTCATGTTATCTGGTGTTGTTCAGTGTCTTGATTGGTTGATATGTATCCTTCTTCTACTAATGTTACTTGCATTTAGGGAAGTATTTTTTTTTATTTGCTTTTAGTCACTCCATGGGACTACAAGTGTTTTCTTGTCCTCTCTCTCTTGTGCTGCCTCCTTTGCCATTTTCCCGACCCTCTTAGAACTATGTGTTGATTTCTCAGTCCCTCCTACCCCGCCCTTTGTTTAAATATCCCTCCTTCATCACCTCTGCCCTGCTGTAGGTGCCTAACCAATCCATTATTGTCTCCCCTTCCATCCCCATTTACCACAAAAATTTAAAAAAAGTTGCTATTGGTGGGAGTCACTCTTGATATGGGTTTTTACCCATTTCGGGAAGGCCACCTGTAGGTGCATACGTGCAGGCTTGTGCAGTGGGCACCAAGAAATCATGGGATTATATTATGTGAACAAATCCATTCAAATATGGCTGCCAAAGATGCATGGAATCGCATCGCAGCTGCCTACCAAAAAATCACGGACAGGGTCAATAGGTTTCACTGATATGAATTACTGGGTTTGCAGTACTTGGTGTAAAGAGGCTCAATAAGACGGCATCTGTTTTTATTTAGTAGCTGACACATTGTATATAGATTAGGGCAAACTAGTGCAATTTTCACTCTCTGCGTCAGAAGAAGATTACTTGTGGCAGCTTAAAGAACAGTATTTACACTTAGGTAATTCACAGTACAGGTAGCAATAGCCATCAGCCACCCTAACAAAGGGTCACTGAAAGGCTGTAGACCTGAAACAAGCTATTTGTTCCTGCAGCTAGGTATCTTAACTCCTCCCGTTTCCATATTACTTCATGCAGTTGGATACCATTTAATCCCCTGAACATACTGTGGTTTCCACCCAAATACTACTCTTCCATATTTACAGGTTTTAAAAATATAGTTTATTTGCGCCCTGCACGTTTGCTTTTATCCCATGGAAAGTAGCTTTGCTTCCCTGCCCCAGGACATTGTAGACCATTCCCTCACGATCATGCAAATATTCTTGTTAGGAAATGTTATCACAGAGTGTAAGGTGTGCCAGAGAACAGTTTCACGTCAATGTAACCTATCAGATGAAAAGTACAGAAACATGGCGACTCAGGCTACATACAGTTCTACCAATTTCTAAGTTATGTTTCTGCTCTCTAAGATCTTAAAAACGTTATTAAAAAGTCTCAGGAGAGTGAAGTATGACTGTTGTTTAGCTATTAGTTTAAATTTGCATACAGGGTTAGTTACCACCTAGAGGATTCCTGTACACAGTATAATACATAGATATAATGCATTCAGAGATATTTATGTTTATTGCTTATTTTACTAAATGCAATCTATTATTGTCCGCAGGCTGTGGTGAATTCGGATTACTATTCGAAAGCAAGCAGCTGGAAGAAAAGAAAACATTTGGCCATTATGGCATAGAGCCCATGTCAGCCATAGTCACCGTTGTGAAACTGCCAGGCGGCTAGTGGCGGAAGCTCAAGCTGGGAATTCAGGCGTGTGGATATATCATGAAGGAAGTGAATCAACACGTAAAATTACCACGCCAGATACCAAGTTTATTTTGATTTTTCATCTATAACTCAGTGTTTTCAAGCCTTCATCTCTTGCTTCATAAACCAGCCCTGCACTAAACAACACCCTATTCTTTTCTAGACAAATGAAATGACAATACCTCGCAGTAATAACTGAATCATGAATCCATCTCTACCAGATGATCTCGGAGACAACTTTTCAGCTTCGTGCAGAATTAACCAATCCCCTTGCAGCCTGAAACAAAACTCCCTGACCCAAATTCCCCAGTTAAAGGCTCAAAGTACCCAGTCCGCACCAGAGAATCTACAGCGAAATTCTGTGGTGACAATGATTGATGTGACTATGAAAAATATCAAAATGGACATTTGGAAAACTAAGAACACATTGAAAAGAAGATGGACACACCATAAAAAGGATGGCGTAGAGTTCTTGGGGAAAGAAAGAGGGCATCAAGCCCAAGATCGGCACTACTCATGTTTGCTGTCTTTCAGTTATCCTCATTAATTCTATTTCAGTCACACCAGTACAAGATAAACATATGCATCATTGAGAATTTAGGGACTCATGTATAGCCAATCAAATGGTCATTTATAAAGCATGGGCAGAATCTGCTGTCGTGGCGGTTCCTGTCAATTAATTTTGCTGTTTGGTGGAGGGCTACCTTGGCACAACCCTGCACCAAACAGTATTCATTTTTTATTTTCAAAAAGTAAATCCCAGAATGGGATTTTCTTTTTCAAAATACAAAAAGTAATTCTTCTGTCAGGATGGGAGTCATCTCACATGGTGGTGGTGGGGGGCATTATTTGGTTTTCTACTGTCCCTCACTGCCACCTTTTGTGACGGACGGTAAATAAATGGCTAAATGTCTGTCCATTCTTTTTGAGTAGGGCGACTTATAGCCATTCCTCTAACAGCCCTTAGTCCATCGGGGACATCAGAGTGGTTTGGTTATGGTGGTGATGGAGTAAAACTGAAGGACAAGCAGGCAGAGCTTCATGATGGTGGTATGCATAATATGTTGTTGTTGCGACAGATTATATATAACACCACCATATAAATCGGGCTCGTAATGTCCCATTTGTTATGCCTTATTAATTGTTAATTTAGGAGCCAGCACCTCTGTGGCTACATGAGCAATTATCTCAAATTCTAAAAATTGCTAATGAGCTGGTTTATCTTTTATGAATTTGCTGCTCCTGAGCCGTGCTGATCAATTTTCTAATGTGCAGGCTACCACCAGTAGCGGCCACTCATATTGGGAAGTGGTGAGGCGGGGGTAGGGGGAACACAAACAAAAAATAAAAGAATTTTAAATAAAGAAATTTCACTTACCTGCTCCGATGGCCGCCGCCTTGCTCCAGATTCTCACGTCTCGTGTCCAGGACCTGCTGCACACTGCTCAGCCTCCCAGCTTCCAATCCCAGCACTGCTGTCATGCTGGGAAAACTACTCTTAGCGTGTGAGCAGAGATGGGAATGGTCGGAGTGCCTCGGTTCGGCGCTCAGACATAGACTGAGAGCCTGTGTTGGTTTCTCCACCAAGCTGTACAACACAGCTGGGGTGGAGCAAGGCAAAGTGTGCATGACGGTTTTGCTGGCCCCAGATGGCCGGTTAAACCGATATGCACACTTGGCAGTGCCCAACACTCCCCCTTCCTCCCTGGTGCTGCAGGGTCAGTGTGGGTGGCCTCGCCCCTCGCTCGGCTCATGGTTACAGCATGCAGGACAAAATATAAAATGATTAAAAAAGTTGTATTATCATTTTATTTTTGTCCTTTGCCTCTGCTGGCTTTCAGAAGGGAGGTGGAGAGGTGCGAGGCTTTTCCGCCATAACAGAGGCGTAGCCCCCGGCTACCACTCTTGTACATAAAAGCAAACTGCCTTTGCCACTGTGGTGAATATCGAATGAATCGCCCACCACTGTTGAAGAATTCGACACATAAAAAATTAAATTAAATCTGCACCTTAAGATTTTCATTGTTTTTCCAGTGCAACAGTTTGCATTTGAAACACCCTATAATTAGAATCTATTACAACCCATTCCTCTGAAACACCCTCATAAACCCCTGGTAATTAAACTGGGCTGCTTTCCAACTGTTTGTAGCACATCAGTGGCATTACAGGCAAGGGAGAGCCATATGCAAACCATTACTAACCCCTGCTGCAAAGAAAGGTTCAAACTATACTAGGGAATTCAAGAAACCCCTGACAAATTTCAGCTTTGCTGGGTGTCATAAGTGAGGTAAAGCTTCAGTCCTATGAAAGATCTCTCTTGTGATCCATGTCTGGGCATACTCTTTCTACTTAGGAGGACTCATTTAGATAGCCCAAACAGTGATACAAGGAATGTTTGCATTAATTGCACCTCTGTAATTTCTCTGGACCACATTTCAGTCCATCACGTTTTAGCTCATCTTTGTCCCTACAGAAAGGAACCAGCCATATGCAAACCACTTTTGGTCCCACCCCACTATAGGGGGTCCTCACTGAACTGTAAGGGCAGATAGCTTGATACATTTGACAAATATTTTGCTAACTCATCCCCAAAAAGATGTTTAGAGCCAGACATCTGTGGCCCAGTGAAAGGCAGTGAGAGGCAGAAGGTACTCAGTATTGAAAGGTGCCTGGCACTATTTCCATCCTAAATAATCCAGGTGAAGGAAAAGGTACAAATCAGAACTCTTGGCAAACTGAAGAAGTCAATAATTGGAAAGGTACACAGAAGAAAATATGCACCATCTAGCATGAAACTAGCTCTGCTTGATCAACTCTAAGATCCCTGAAGAAATGATAAACTAAGAAAGGTTGTACTTACCATGACATAAGTTTATTATGCTTTAATTAATTGACATTGGAGGAGCATAATTTAGATTCCACCCTCCGCATATACAATATTCATATTTTATCCCCTTTTGTACTTTTATTTCATAATATAGCTAGAACTAGTTCCCTCATGGAACACTCAATTCGATAATTTGTATTCTTCACATGTTGATAATTTTAATTCTGCACTTTACAGTATCTTGTTTCAGGGTGTATGAGTAACTTAATTTCTTGCCTGTGATCATATCTTTTAGTTATCTTTGTTAATTTTGATGATTATAATAAACGAATAATCTGAAAATAGCCCTTTATAGTTGCATTCCATCGTCTTTGTCATTATTATAGAATTGAATTGCTTTATTGAAATGTCAATGACTTCTGAAAGCTCGCTCTCCCTCAAGTTTCATGTTGACTATCAAAAGTCCATACTACCAGTAGGGGGTGCTGTTTGATGACTATACTAAGGGATTGAGGTTTAGAGACCTTCCGCCCAATCAAAATCTTGTATACTTGCTACGGCATTGGGGAATGAATTGGTTCTAGCACAAGCAACTAGTCACTTTCTCTATTCAGATTTTTTGGGTGGACATTGTGGGCTGGTTTACAAACTGCTGGATGTGGCGGGGAGATTTCAGTATGAAACCTCAAAGTCTTTCCAAAGGACTTCAACTAAGACATGAGTTTCATTCCTTTGAAACTTTGCTAAGTATGTACCTTTGCCCAATCCCAAACGGAACCAAATAATGACCACATACAATGTAGTTAGCAAACTTCTATTTATTTTAGATGAATCAACACCGCATTTATATATATTTTTTAACTTGTTTTTATTGTTGCATCATCAAGCATAAGTACAAGGTAGAGCATCTGCTGGCGTGGCGTCAACATTCAGCCACGGTCAGCCGTTCGCGCAACTTTTCTGTGTATAAAAATTGTGTAATTCGGCATTTCATCCACCAAAACATTACAGACCAATCGAACAAGTAATCAGGTTAGGGTACAGGAAACCAGCTCCGCAAGGGAGAAAAGAGATTAATTATAGTCTTGTAAGTCCCCACTAGAGGGGTCTTCGGAACAGGGCCTGTACAGTTCACAGAGTGGTGGTGCCAAATAACTGGGGGGACGGAACTGTGGGAGGGGGCATGTAGGCGGTAGCAAGAGCATAGCAGAGGGAGACAGGTGTCGGGCACCGGGTGGCAGGGGGGTCCATAGCACTCGCTCACAGAGAGGGTAAGCGGCCAAAGGGCGGAGATGCCCCATGCATGTGGGTAGCGGGACGGTCAACATGGGGGCGGGGCGTTGACGAGGGGGGGCGTGGAGTACCGGAATCCGGTGCAGGAGTTAGGGCATTAGCCAGGGATTATGGGTTCACTCGGGCTGGTTGGCTGGGAAGGGGGGGGGGACCAGTCGGGGCCCGTGAGTGGGGGGGGGGAAGGTGTAGACGTGGGCGGGTCATCAGTGCGCAAGGCTTGCCGGAAGCTATGGAGGAGCATAAACACCGCATTTATATAATGAGATTCTGAGTTTTTCCTTAAAATCATCCTCCGACCATTTGCACACCTGTAAATTCTCGTTGCCTACCACCACAGTGTAGAAATGACTATTTAGAAATGTTTGTCACTAAAAAGAATGTTTGCAGATTTTGTTTCTTGAATCAAACAACCATTAAAATATCTAACTACTTTAGTTGTCTTTGAAACAGGGCGCAATCGGAAATAAAAAAATCTGAAAGTGCAAAAAGTTTAAAAGTTGCCCCCCTCTAAACCCACACCGGATAGGAGAGGAGCCAAGCACATATATTTCATGTGTTGTTTCAATTTGATCTAAAGTGCTCCAAAGATTTAAAAGCACTAGCCCCACACATGAAAAAAAGCGGCGTTTTATCCCAGTCTACCAACTTTTATGGAAAACCATACTTCTCACAGCACGAGAGACACTTTGGTAATTGAACGTATATGCGAACTTTGGGGCTATTTCACTGCATGATTTAACATTGTAGTCTGATTGCAGCCTCAAGCTTCACCTCTTGCCATACTCCTGTGTATGTGTGTACGTCTGTGCACATGCGCACTTGCCAAATTATCACCTGCAAACTTAAAGAGACAAAGCACCAGAGGAGAGAAGGAATACAAGATCAGTATGCAACCTTATTTACTAGTAGCATAGTCATTTTTACAGAACACCCGTGTTGGTGTGCAGTGGCTGCATTTAAGTGTGAATGAGGTGTCCCTTGTAGACATGTATCTCTCCTTTGGGAACTAGAGGTGAGCTAGTGTCAACATTTTGTTTTCAGGTAAAAGTCTGTACTCCGTTTCAAGCAGTCCTTGTTCGCAAACCATATTGTACTTAATACCGAGAACCATTAAACAGTGTTAATGAGTCTTTTGGTACACGGTATTTACATTTAACGTGCTGCGGCACACCGTAGTACCTTTAAATGTTAAATGTCGTTAAATGTCGTATACTTGTAAAGCGCACAGCTGCCCCAGCAAAGGGGCGTCCCGGCGCTGTATACCGCTGGGGAACCCGTCCTGGCTTTCCCTGTGGGATGGTCCCTACTGGGAATCCCCCAAGGTGGAGCCAGGCATCCCCAGCGTTGATTGGGCCGTTGTGGTGATTAGGCAAGCTAATGCCCAGAGTTGCCGAGTGCGACCCCAGGTTAGAGTAGGCACCGAGGCGAGAATTGTCGAGTCCGCTGAGCCTGGTCCACGACCCTGCCGCGTCGGGAATTGAACCCTGGTCCCGGGCCGACTTCTGCTCCTGGGTCTGCCGCCTCTAACCAGTGAGCCACACCACTCCACTTAAACGTCAGTTGCCCCTACCACCCAGATGAATTGTTTAATTCCAGTGAACTGTAAACCAAAATGAATATACACTGAGATATGTAACATGATGTGCTATGGTACGCACTCCAATGCTGCAAGCATGACTTGTGTTTTAAACCACACGTGTGTTCCCATAATAGGTGACCTACACTCTTCTAAGGTACCTGTTATCTGCAGTTTTTTCTCTGCATAGGAAAATAGTCCAGAATAAGACTAGTTTCATATTAAAACTGTGGTTATAATAAAATAATTTAATATCTAAGGATTACGTACCGTAATGGTGAATACATTCCCCACCTTATGGACATTTATTAAGTTCCTGTTCGGGTTTGTAAGCGTCAAAATAAATCATGCCACCTGCAGAATAAAATAATAGAACCCGAACTCAATGACGTTTCAAAAGCCTTATCCAACTGTACAAAACCTGCCAAAACCATGTTGCATGCTCTATCCCACTTTGTGAATTTGTTTAATTTGGTAAAGTTGTTGGCTTCATCCCAGCCAGCATTTCCGACAATCTTCTCTTGATGATTGCGTCTGCTACCACGTGTGGACCGAGTGACATTTTTGTGTTATATAAGGTGTGCTCTCTACTTCACAAGTGTAAAAGACAGATTAAGTCTGCAGTACCAGTGCCAGCGTCCCGCACAAACATCATGTCCTTAGGCGGGCCTTCCCACTGTTATGAAGCTCTCTTCTTTAAGCGGACCTCCCCTTTGTCATGAGGCTCTGCGGCCTTGACCACAATATACTCCATCTTTAAATGGGCTTCCCCCATTCATGAGGCTCCATGGCCTCGACCCCAATGGACACCATTTTAGTGTGGGCCTCCCCGCTCTCCTGGTGCTCATTATCCTGGACCCCTTTTGGCCTGGAGCTAGACGTGTGTGACTCATATTTAGGCAACTTACCTGGCGCCAAAGTCGGTATCTGCTCAGGAGCTAGCTGGTTCGCCACTGTCTGCTGCTGCCGGTGCCATCCTCCTGAGTGTTGCCAGGCCCATGACTCCTGAAATATACTAGGTGCAGATGGATTAGAAGACCTCCCGCTGTGCCCCTTGCCACCATTGTACTAAGGTCGGCCTGCCCTTTGCTCTCTCCCCCCAATTCCCCTTTCTCCAGCCTCTCAACGTCCTAATCTAGCAATATGTGCTCAAACTGTACCCCTAACTCTTTGCGAGCACCAATTTCAAACTGTTTCAGAAAGGGTTCAAGTTCATGTACAATATGATCAACTGAAAACGTACCCAAGAGGCCGTACCTTGCCTTTCCCACCGTTGTACTGATGCAGGACATGTAGTCCCCTAATCCAGCCTGGCAGACGATGCCCTGAATCATTCCACCAGTTGCACCACTGAGGTCGTGCTGGACACTCCTGTGGCCATGATCAGCCGTCCATCACAAAATTCTAGCTAGCCGCCCGGGGCTGCACTGTCTCTTCACCTCTGGCCTTTGAGCCACACATAGCACTCCAGTGTCTGACCCCCCCAGCCCGGGGGCCAACCTGAAAAAGTGAAATGTGGTCCAATGTGCTAGTAAATGGTACCCCCTCTGCCCTCGACTGTCCAAACACTTTCCTCAACTATCTACTTTGTGGGGCACTGGTGCCCGGAGAACAACCCAAACCTGCCGATCTGGCCTCACCTTCCCCAAAGTCACCTACCAGTGACAACCTGCTCTGCCCCGTATGACCCGTCCTCCAATACACCTTGCCCGGTGGCTTCCCCACCGACATGCTGGCTGCACTACCCAACCTGGGCCTAGGTTCTTCCTTCCCCTCCCCCCTACCCCTCCCTCTTATTCCAATCCAAACTATCCACTGTGGCTACGCGGCAGGGTTGGCCCCATGTGTGCTCATGAGCACCAAAGAGTTTACCACTTGGCTCCACGGGGACCCAGCTGGACCCTGCCTGCCTTCCCTGCTCAGAATGGGCTTAGATCCTGCGGGGACCCTGGCCAACCATGTTTTCCCACCCCAGGTGGTGCTATTAAGATCTTTCTTCCATAATTCCTGTTCGTCTAGCTGTTGCCTCCCTTCCTCTGGCTCTACTCCCTCAGCCACCCAGTGTACAAACACTTCCCTGAAGTCTACTGCAGGCATGGGCTGGGCCGGGTCCATGCCCCTAAGCAGCTCCCTTATTCTTTCTTCCAGCCTCCCCCCCTGAAATGGTTCCATCTTTTGCCGACCTGTAGAGCCCCCACTACACCACTGCCCTTCCCCTCCCTCTATACGAGTCTGGAGCGTCCCACCCCCTTTTTGCATTGGCGAGGCCTCCCTCTCACTCCTGGAGGCCTCACGATGTGCGCCTACAAAAATGCCGTTTCGAGGCCCCGTCCCTTTCTGGGAGGCCTCGCGACATGCCCTTGCGTCAAGCACCGCCTCGTGGACCCGGCACATGGGCGTGGCTGAGCTTGCTGTTCCAGGCAGCATTATGCTGGGGCAGCCCGCTTTCACCCCTCTGACCAGGGCTGCTCTCTGAGTGCGAGAGGCCCCTCATGCTCACATGGGACACCTTTTGGGATTGCGGCCTGCGCAGGTTGGTGCAGGCCATCACTGCCTCCACGACTTTGTGGGAGGGCCGTACCCTGTCTGCAGTGCCCTTACCAGGAACCGGTCAAAACGCCCAACCTCAGCCAGCAGCCAGATGGCCTGGACCACCTTTTCGTCTTCTGCCTCAGCAGGCGCTGCCATCAGGTAGGATAAGCAAGAAGTAAAACACTGAGACTAACACGATGCCCCAACAGCAATTAATTAACCAAATTGCGCCAACAGAACACTATGTACCAATCACTGTGCTACCAAGACAAAATTGTGGCTGGTACCAAAAATGGCAGGATATGTATATGTTGGGATATGAAAGTGGCCCAAAGGGAGCCGAAATCTCTTGTGCAACTACTTCCCCAAAAACCCTGGTCTAGACCTCCCTGTGGTCGGCTGCCCACTACGTAGCCAGTGTAGTGGTACAGCACAAGGCCTGTTATCGGTAAGTGGAAGAAAGGAGGCAGAAACAGGTGGCAGTTTTTCAAACTCCAGCACACAACTGCTTATGAGCATGGCACTCCCTTTTCTATTTATTCACTCATGACCTTTAACGCAGGATGATGGTGAGGGTCATCTTGACGTCACAGGACATAACCCTGTGCCGCTTTACATTCCTCCGAAACATCGTGGGTCTCGATGTATTCACCCACAGACATAGTCTTCCAGTTTGTTTGGTCTTTTAATGCTGGGTCTCAGATTGTATGGGTGATGGTGGCTGGGAGTAGACAAAGCGTTAGGCTCTAAGGCTCTAAGGCTTAGGACAGCCGCAGCTTGTGTTGGCTGGCTGGGGTTGTAGCCAGGTTTGATGTTTGAGCTACCACGGTGTCATGGTGCTGGTCAATGACTTGTTCGTCTTCCCATCTGCGACTAGCTGTGGAAGGAAGCTGTGACCTTTATGGGCACAATGTTGGCAGGTGAAAGCCGAGATGTTCTTGGTAATGCAAACAAAAATGGTCCTAGCTGTCACCACTATGCCTCTCCTGGCCACAACCGGGAGGGGTTGGGCCTCAAACGAGGGATGGAATTTCCTCCCTAGGTGCCGATCGTGCACAAGAACCCAGCCTCCTATATGAGTGTCCCAGTCCTTCGCTCCCCTGGTTGTGCTGCTCATTTTGGTTCTGTGCAGTTCTCCTCTTTTAGGTAGATTCCACATCTAGAGGTTCAGGGATCCATCCTTCTGCATGCAGGATGTTGTTTCGAACCGTCCTTCCAAACATGATATCAGTGGGCTCCCTTTGGTTTTCACTGTGAGGGGTACGCTTGTATGCCCCAAGTGTCTTATGAAGGACGTCGTCTACATCTGCTTGCTGCTCATAACCTATGGAGATTGCTATATGGAGAGTGCGCATCCGCCTCTCGACCACGCCATTGGGACAATCATCTGGTGAGTTACCGAGGGACTGTATGTATTCTTTGAAGCCCTTGCTTTGACAGGGAGGGTCATTATTACTTTTGAGAGTTTAGGCACTCCAAACAAAGCAAATATCTTGTAAAGGCACTTTCTGGTATGGCTGAAGGTTGTGTTTGCTAACACTACAGTTACAGGGAACTTGGAGAAGGGGTCCGAGGTCACACAGCACCAGCATGAGCCGTCCATTGGGTGAACCACCCGAAATCCACACTGATATCACACCAGGGACCTTTGCGGGGCCGAGCCGGAGGCTGGCAGACTTGGCACCGGGCGACCATGTCATCAATTTCAATATTTAGGACAGGAAACCATACCTTTGGGAGGGAGGAAGGGGGGGACAAGCACACCGACCACCATTTGTGTGTGTAAAAGGCCGCTTTATTGAAACAGGTGCACATCCCACTTTATTAAACTGGCAATCTGCCTTACAAAACTAAAACCTCTCTAAACATCGAATTACCTGACCCCCTTTACTTTTCCTCCCCCACCCCTACGATCCCCACGTGATAAAAATCCCCTACCCTGCAAGATACAATATATAACTTCAACTACATTACATAATACACAATTGTATCACATACATTATAACTCCAAGCCTCCCAAGACCTACAGTCCTATTTGCCTTCTTGCAACTGTAACTAACTACCCTGTAATGTAACTTCCAAACTGCTTAACCTTTCCCCGCTCCCGTTCCCCAAGTCCCCAAACTTAACGATAACCTACCAAACTCCAGCCAAACTTGGCCAACTTCAAAAACAACTCCGCCACCCAGGAAAAGATGGAAGGGTAGGTGATTGCACCGCCTCCCCTTTCCTGCCCCCCCCAAAACAGACACTCCAAACTCCCACTGCCCCTACCCCCGGGGCACACCCAACAAACTGGCCAAAACCTCCCTGCTCTCACAAGTCCCGGTCCATACCCCCGCGAGAAAGGTGGACCCCATCACCCCTGAATAACACTGGCTCGTTGTACTTGATATCCCGCTGCCAAATACGAGAGAAACCCAAATACCGACAGAAACGCACCATGTCCACCTTAATCCTACGTCGCGCCCTGTCCACCTCCCCAAAATCTCCGTGGGACCAGCTCGGTCAAAACCACCGTACCCCTTGACCACGTCCTCCGCCAGATCCCTTGTCATGGCCCTCATTAAAACCCAACCTGTTTCTTGTCCTATATCACTCTCCCCCAAGTAGAGAACTAACACATCCGGACACCGCTCTACTGTCACCAGACCATTCAATGTACTTATCTGCTCCTTCCAGCGCATGGTACCTCGCCCTGACCAAACAACCTGAAACAAAACCCCAGATTTTACCAAACTAACTATCCTGCGCTTGCAGCTTGGCCCTCTACACAAAGGAGTGGCCCACAATCCATATCGACATGTCCCGCCCAAGGGGACCCACCACAGAACCTGAAACGAGAAACCAGACTAAGTACACAGACACAAAACCCACCGCGCTTCAACGAGTCTCTGCGCTGCGCACGTACCGCTGATAACAGATGGATGACCACCTTCCCAGCCGCATGCTGTCCCCTGGTCCACATCCCCGCCTGTGCGCCTCCGACGCTGCCCCAATACGAAAAGAGTGTGTGACATAACGTCCCCCGTCAAACCCCCAACTCGGCCAAAGCCTACCGCAACACGGCTAACATCTGTGAACCCGTCGCCCCCTTCCCATCTATATGTGAAAACACCTGTCCCTCTGCCATCTGACCCCCCTGCCATCTCCGTCCCCATCGCACCGGGCACACGGCCCCTTCCGCCGCCTTCCGCCACACTACCCCATGCCAACGCTCCGCTGGTCCATCTTTGACTTAAGCAACCAAAAACGCACCTCCTCCCGCCGCAACTGCACCTCCGACCACCGCTGCCCATGACCGCCTCTCGAACCCAGCAGCTCCGAAAACCGTAAAGCCACCGCAAATATCCCCGCCATCAAGGTAGCGAACAGGCAAGTTTCCTTTCCATCCCTACAATCTAAAGACAAAATTATTAGTTGATTCCGCCATGGGACCTAGAAACCGCTGCAACCCCATGTTGCCCACGCACCACAACTGCGACGGCATTGGCGTCGGGTCCCGATCCGCGTCCTTGGCTAACCCACGGAATCTCTCCCACTGCGAACGAGCCAAAGCATCCTCAATGTCATCGTTAATCCCGGGAACATGCACCGCGCGAAAAGCAATGTCGTAGCGCAGGCAGCCCAACACAAACACTCACAGCAGCTTCAACACTTGCTCCTCCCTGGCGGACTGGCGATTCACCACTTGGACCACTGCCCTGTTATTCACAGTGAAAGTCACCCTCCTGTGGGCCAACACTCCCCCCCCACGCGAGACTGCCATCATCACAGGGGAGAGCTCCAGGAATGCTATGCTCCCCCGCCCACTCTGGGGGCCCCTGCTCTGCGCACCACTTCCCGTGCCCCAACCGACACTGCCTGCCGCGTCCGAAAAAATCTGGACATCCCATACCATGTCCTCTGCTCTCTGCATGGGGACCCCGATAAATGTAATAGCATGCGTTGTAATAGCATCTGCGTTGTAATGGCATGCGTTGTAATAGCATGCGTTGTAATGGATCTTGTAAAGTTTTGTTGTAATGGTAGTGCGTTGTGAAAGTTGCATTGTAATGGTTGTTCCCCATGACCAATAGATGGAAGGCTTTGTGAGACACTGGAATGAGCATGTGACTTTTGTTAGATTGGTGATGAATCTCTCACAGTACATTGCGAGGTGGAGGAAACTCAGGACTTTGGCAACAGTGGTAGGCTTGTGGTGCTATACTTGAGGATGAGTGGTTAAGAGAGTTAAACGATGATCGACTGTTCCAAAGTGTGATAGCATTATTGGGTTCAGGGTGGATGGGAAAAGCTGCATGTGTTTAAGATGTGATTAGATTCTGGGATGTGATAGAGGAATTCTCTGTAGGAGCTGGGCTTATGTTAAGGGGAAGCAGAGTAATTTCACCCACGAGCTTGAGAGACCACACTATTTCTATGGCGCATGAAAGACATTTAGAGATTACAATAACAAATGATAGGATTTGTTCTGACTACTGGTGGCCAGGATTGGATATAATGATGGAAAGGAAAGTAAGAGATTGTGTTGCATGTTTGATCAGGGATAGAATACTAAAATATAGGACCCAACCCATGCGTGTTTGCAAGTCATCGTCTGGCCCTTAGGATGGAATAGCTTTGGACATAATTGGTCCTAGTCGCACTTCTAGTGTAGATCGTTACATTTTGAGTTGCATGAACATGTACTCCAGGGGGTCAGAATTATTGATTGTTTATTCTATCGAAATGTGTTTGGTGGTCAATTTACTTGATGGAATATTTGATTTTGTTAACAGACAACTGTGTTTATCTGCCTTCAAGAGAGATGGAACATTTCATGAAGGATAAGGGAATACGTTTTTATCATTCAGAAATTAATAGCTTGATTGAGTGATTCAGCTACGTGTTGAAAGAGGTCATACAGCATACCAAAGCATGATGTACATCCTGGACAAAGGAAGTGAAAGAAAAAGTGAGAGTTTATAGGTTGACCCCTCATTGCACAACAGGTGTGACTCGTTATGAGTTATTCCAGGGTAGGAAGACGAATTGTTTGATGTGTCCTACTTGGGGGACTGGACTTGGGTTTTGTGTGTTCCCCTGGATAAGGACAGGCTGCCTAGCGGAAGAACTTTGATCTACCTGCCGCAGTTTTCTCATTCCCTGAGACCGGACCCGGACCAGAACCCACGCCTCGCGGCACCCGCTCCGCGGGCGCCGCTCGTCTTCCTGTGTCCCTCCAGCTACGGTGCACAGAGGCTTGAAGCCACATACCAACAAGGCTTGCCGTGGGACTGCGAGGACCAGCGGGCAGTGCGCTAACCTGCCACAGCTGGTCCTCTTCCCGCCGCCTCCCTGTGCATTTAAATCGGGGGGCGTGGTCTCTCCAAAAGGACCTATATTGCAGGACCATCATTTCCGGCCCGCGGGACGCGCGCGGACGCGCACGGGCGAAGACCGGGCCAAGAGCTGGCCCGTTTGTGCCCGTTCGTGACCAGTAGTGACCGGACAGGGCCACCCCTCCAACTGTTTCGTATCCACTTGACATCTGCCTACTATGGCTGGAAGGGAAACACGGAGTAAGTCCTTGATTGCTGGAGAATCTTCTACTGGAGGTATGGATAAATTCCTTATTAGGGCGAATAACATTATTGACAAGGAAATTAACACTCTGGAGAAACGTCTATCTAAAGAATTAATGTCTATAAAAAGATCATCCTTGGGGACTCTGGCTAATGCCAAAACACCGGAAAGACCTATTGATAAATCTATCCCTGCGGTGGTTATTCAACCTCCCCTTCCCGAGGCAGATCGCCTGCCAAGAATGGACTTTGATACCTTGGCGAATGTAATTGTACCTGACATTAACTATGCACTTGATAGTAACAATGTTTCCATTGTCTCTGTTCCTAAAGAGAGCTCTATTAATTCCAAGTCCCAAGGGGAGAGGGAAGGTGCTATTAAGAAACGGAAAAGACCATACAATATAAAAGATAAAAAAGCTGGAAGGTCCTCTAAAACAGCCAAGCTACTTAATGAACAGACACCGCCTAATACTACCCTGGAAACAGTTCCCCCTAGATGTGAGGCCTCTATCGAAAGTATTGCTGCCCTATTTAAATCTATTGTATCTCCGCTAGAGGCCAAACTAGATAGGCTGGATCTTAGAATGTCCAACATCGAGAAAACCCCAGCCACTATCTTAGCTAACTCCATCAAGCCCAATAGTCTATGCACCCCACACATTGCTCCCACCCCCCAGCTTCCCTATCCATAACTGCGACCCAATACCCCGTCTGTCCTACAGCAGGCCCCCCACCAGTTCACTCTTCCTCTAGCCAAGATAATAATGCAATTTTACAACATCCCCCGGGCCATCAACCATGCATGTCCAACCCCCCTGGACCAATGGCCGAAGAGATACAAGGGTCTCCAACTAAAGAATTTAAAGCCCCTAGATTACAACGGCCTGATCTCCCGCCGGAAGCCAACCGGTTCATGGTAGTTTTAGCTGGAGCCCCTCCCCTGGAAAAAGGGGAAACCAAAACCTTTAGCTCCCTGAAAAGTAGAATTATTAAGTGGCTCAATTGGAATAGACCCCTACCGGCCCATTTGCACAATGAAATTATCATGGTAAGGAGGGTACCTTGGATAGGCAAGACGCCGAAATCCATTAATGGGGATTGCATTACTGTCAGCTTTAGAGACCCCCGTACGGTATCTCATATCTGTGCGGGATTCAATAGGTCCTTTGATTCTACCATCCAGACCCTTCCAGTTTCCTTCTTTTTTCCACCTAATAATGTAACCCATTATCCTGGAAGGTATGACTGGACTAGGGTCGAACGAAGGGGCAGACAAAGATTATACGATTCAAGACCTGCTATGCCACCCCAATATATGCTCCAGCACAATCCTTTTCTGATCATAATCGGTATAGTTGTTTAGAGGGCCTTGAGGGAGTTGATTGACTATCCCCAACACGCATCCCTGAGCCCCCACCTCCCGAGACGGTTAATGATATAGCGGATGGGGAAGTCTTGGATAAAGCCATATCTTTAGATGAATGTTTGGTAATTCCACAAATACTAGATATGTTAACCTTGACACCCGCCCCACATGTCGAGATGTTGGAGGCTTATCCTACACCTTATGTTCTGGGCCCATCTGGCGCGGGAAGTGCAAGTACAGTCCCCCCCCCCAAAAAAAATGCCCTCACAGAACAGGTACTGGTTTCTAGCCAATCAGGTTATTCTATGGCGAGCTGGAATATTGCAGGGTGGCGACAGAGAGTATCAGCCCTGGGCTGGAGGGAATATATTCTAGGCTTTGACATCCTCTGCCTACAGGAAACCTGGTCTACTATTGATATCTATTATGACGGTTTTGTTTCTTATAATTGCCCAGCACAAGAATCTGTTATGGGGAGGGCTAAAGGTGGTCAGTTGATTTTACTGTCTGTGCACTTTCCAGTACATGTAAGATCTTGCCTCACAGTTGGTTCACACTCCCAAATACTGGAATTAGAAAATAATTATGGTCGGAACACCTTGCTGATCAATCACTACAACAATACATTTGACCCTACCAGCACTTCTGTTGTAGATGAACTTGATGCAGTCCTGACCAAAATCTGTAATAATACCCACAAACCTTTTGATATTATTTGGGGCGGGGACTTCAATATTAGAACCTGTCCGTATTCATATACTACTGCTTGTGGGTTTGATGGGGATAATGGGGAGAACCCAGCTCATTTCTCCCATACCCCCTATGGCGTCTCTCTTAATAATCTCTTGTTAAAGTATGACATGGTTATTCACCAACCTGCCCTTGACAAAGATGGTAATATCGCTCCAACCTTCACAGGGAGGAATACTGCCTCTGTTATCGACTATTTGTTGATTTCGACCCAGATTGTTCCACTCTGCATGGTCCCGATTATCAAGGATTTCGGTATTAGCGACCACAATGCCTTAACCATGTCTATTCTTATATGGGGCTCAAAAAACTCTTTTATCGGCAGGATTGTAGATGAAATTACCCCATGTAGGCCAAACGGAATACGGATCAAATGGTGTGGAGCAAAATCTGAGTACTTACACCGTAAAATTGTGAGAGCTGGTACCAAAGTGATATTCCGTTGCCTCGAAATCGATGCCTCCTCTAAGTGTATCATAATTGATTTCGAGGAATTAGGTACTATAATAAAAAATCTCTTACTATTAACAAGGGCACAACCAAACGAGCAACGCTAGGCTGGTTTGATCAATCGTGCACTTTAGCGCTAAAAAATCTTAAGAAGGCATTATCCAACCTCCCAAGAGACAGGGAAGTGGTTAAACATCTGAGGGCTAAATATAACATCGAATTGAAGCGTAGGAAACAAGAACTGAGAGAGCAAGCCTGGGATGGCCTGAATAAAGCTGCAGCCCTTCGGGATAGTAAATTGTTCTGGAGTACCATTAACAGTCCATTCCTCCAGAAGGAAGAATTCCCAGTTCTTTCTGCCCAAGTAAGTGAGGATAGCTGGGTTCTACACTTTACTGGGATTTTTGACCCAATTGGGGAGGCCCATGATAATACCTGTAATAACCCTATCATACCACACCAGACACTGGGAATTACCCTCCATGAAGTCGACATGGCAATCAGTAACAGCAAAGGGGGGAAGGCCCCGGGACCAGATGGGGTCCCGATTGACCTCTATAAAACCGACCCGACCCTGTGGAGCCCCCTACTGACCCAAGTATTTAATGCCGCTGTCGACGATAGTACCCCGTCTACCTGGAGTGAATCCGTAATTATACCAATCTACAAGAAGGGAGATAGAGGAGAGGCTAAGAACTACCGCCCTATCTCCCTTCTGGATTCCTCTTTAAAAATCATGAGCAGGGTCCTATTGTTACGTCTGGAAGAATGGGCCGAAGGCAATATTATTCTCGCTGCCTCTCAATACGGCTTCAGAAAGGACCTTGGCACTATAGAACAGTGTATTAATTTAGATCTCTTAATAGGAAAATACACTAAGGCCAAACAGGGTTCTTTGTTCCTATGTTTTGCGGACCTTTCTAGTGCCTTTGATTTGGTTGACCATACTTTGTTGTGGTCAACCCTACTTGATATGGGGGCTCCGACTGCTATTATTCACTTCCTAGCAAGACTTTATTCCAACTTATCTGCCCAGATTCGCTATGGACCTGAGGGGGAATGTACAAGAAAGATCAAGGTCAAATCTGGTATTAGACAGGGCTGTGTGCTGGCCCCGCTGCTCTTTTCTCTTTTTATAAATTCTATCGAGCAGGAACTAAAAAACGTCCTAGCCGATGCCCCGCAAGCAGGAGGTCAACCTATTCCGGTGTTGCTTTACGCCGATGATACTGTTCTACTTTCAAGGACCCCAATAGGCCTCCAGAAACTCATGAACTGTTTTTATGATTTTATACAGGGGAAGAAACTTAAAATGAACAACTCCAAAACATTCATTATGGTATGCGGGAAGAAGGTAAACCACCTTAAACCTTTTTATTTCAAGGAAAATCGTATTGAGGTTGTGGATAATTTCTGTTATTTGGGCATTACTTTCAATAACGGTGGGTCTTGGACCCCAGAGCAACATAATGTAAAAGCAAGGATGGGGAAGGCCTCTCTGAGTGTTTTTCGTTTTGCTACTAAACTGGGAAGTCGACGCATACCAGATATGCTGAACATTTACAGACACAGATGTGCTTCCATAGCACTATACGGTTCAGGGGTTTGGGGACATTGGACTCTAAGGGACCTGCAAATATTGGAAAATCTATTCCTAAAACGACTACTTTGCCTTCCCTCCTCGGCATCCACCGACCTAACCCACCAAGAACTAGGGTTGGACTATATATCTGACCTAATTGGACTGAGACCCTTAATGGTGTGGAGATCTATTTGGACCAAGGATGAAACCAGCTTTACCAAGGAAATAATTAAAGACTGTCTGCTCCTGGACAATGTCTCCAAAATCCCATGGTTAAAGTATATGATTTCAACCTTTAAGGAACGTTATGTTATGGATGTACGCGAAGATCCAACATGTGTAATTACCCTATCTAAACAGGAGGTTAAAGGTGAATTCTTGAGGGACAAATATAATAAGCGCAGAGTTGAAACTAGAGATCACTCAACTCACGCTTTTTATTCCTCTAACAAAGAGGAAGGACCTGGTCTACCTATGTACCTCAAAGTTATCAGCAGACGGTCCCATCAATTTGTCCTCACAAGATTAAGATTAGGCATTGTACATAACCTGGTGGCATTTCCAAGGATGAAAATGTATTCTGCCACCCCCTGTCCTTGTCACGGATCAACTAAGCAAAGTACTCTGCATTTCTTGCTAATCTGTCCCCTGTATAAGTCCCTGCGTATCTTTTACCTTAAACCATTGTTTAAGAAATATTCTGTGTCTACCACCGGTAATGCTATGAAATTCTTATTTTCACTTGCCACCCCGGATTTGTGTTTTTTTACCGCAACTTTTATTTTAAAATCTATTACTGCAAGAAAAAGTATGGTTTTCCAATAGCATGTTCATCCCAATTACTGTTGCTAGTCTATGTTTTACCTATTAAGCTGTGTTATGTTATGTACTCCCCCGGCTGAAAAATGTATGTGTGCAATGTTTTAATCTGTATACTTTTATGATGTTTTTTTACAAACAATCGAATAAAGTTTATGAAATGAAATGAAATGGGTGAATAAAAGAAGAGAGTGAGTAGAAAGGCACATTTTAAAGAGAAAGGAGGAGTTTGAGGATTGTAAGAGGTGCAAGGTGACTAAAACACTGGTTGGGAATTGGTACATGTACAAATGTGTCCAAATTCAGCAGACCTTTGAAAAATATCAAACTGTTCAAGAATGCTGTGAAGATTGATGCCCACCAGATATGGAATTTAAGCAGAGTGGTTAATTGTAGTATGGGTAGCTCTGTTCTTACTGGAATACAACTTGAAGATGTATCATTGCATTCCGGAGAAGGAATGACAAATCACAAGGATTTGGAGAACAGTGCTGCAGGAGCTGTGATAGAGATGAAGAAAAGCTCAGGGAAGACTCTAAAGCCTACTTTCTTGAGAAATGATGTTAAGTAGATTTCTTTGTCTCGCTAATGTGGTCTAGATCATTTAGTTGTTCGGTTGGGTTCACACCTCAACATACCTGTTGTTAGATTAGATTAGTATGTATATGTTTTTTCTCCGTTTTTACTTGCTTTGTTTATATGTGGGCAAGGTGTGTGGTATTGCTGCATGCTGAAATACTCTGTACTGGGTGTTCTGAGAATTTTGCGTTTGAAGAGAGAAGATGGAGAGACGCATGAAGGACAGCTGGATGAAGTTATCAGGATCTTGAATAAAAAACTGTTGAATAAACCATCATTGCATTCGATGCAATGTACTTTCTTACACATCTCCCTGTGTGTAGATATATTTTACTATTCGTCGAATATCTCCTAACTGTTCTCCCTGGGAATGTTGCTCTTTTGGTGTGGTCTCAACAGCACTAAAAGGACGGCTGTGTACTGACACCTACGTCTCTTAAATGAAAGTAGATACAGTATAAGGTACTGCTTGTCTAAAAATTGAGGATTTTCTTCTGCTTTGGTTAGCTTTTTCTACCTCGATAGCTTGGATGATTGCTTAATAATGACTTTCTATCCTTTAATCTGATGGAGGCTTAGTAAAATAATGTTCATTTTCACTTCAGATCAATGGTAGCAAATCAGTATGCCAGAGCTAATAGGGGGGTCTGATGTGAGAGGACTTAGGGTTGTTTTACGGTTGCACAATAAAATGGTTGATTAAGGATGTTAAGCTGACGACGAAACTCAAATCTGGTTTCCTAGTTCTGTCGTCATCAGCAGTGACCCTTACACCGCAACCTCTCCCAAGAAGACACCAAATCGTCTCCCTAGCCTTGGCCTCAATTCCCCATTTTGTGATTACGGCCAAATCCCTTAGGGGCATATGTATGATACCTTTGTGCCGACTGAGTGACAATCTGTCAACACAAATTACACAATCTTATTCATAAGGACACACAAAGACATTTAGCCTGGCTTTGGATGGCCTCATAGATTTGAAGTAAGGCAAAGCAGGGCAAATCGCTATGCTGCTTTACTCAGCCCCCATGGATTTTGACTCTTCCCCAGATTTACATAACCATGTAAACCTGGAAATGGCAAAAACCTTACTCCTCCCCATGGTAAGTGCAAAAAGGAGAAATAACTTTTTTTCTCCTTGTTCTTCCTCTTTCCAGGTGTGCTACATTCTGCAGCACACACAGAAAGAGGAAAAAGCCTCCCCGACCTGTTTTTGTGCAGGAATGTGCTCCTTTCTGCGCGAAACAATCCTGGCGATAACACAGGCATCCTTGCACCGTGGTGCAAGGGCGTGTGCACTGGCGCTAGGCTGCCGAAACAGCACCAGCACAGGGGAAAAGGAGAAGTATGCACCATATTGTATAAATACGGTGCATTCCTGCCCTTTCACTTTGATGTAGGGCAGTGCTGCGAGGTGACTGCTGCACTGTCCTACGCCAAAACACCATAAATGTGGACCCTTAATATTCCTGTGGCAGCTGGCATTTGCTGTTGGTAGGCCATCCACCTTCTGCCCTCACTGCTTGCCCTGCTGAACGTCGTTGCACATATCCCCTCCTCCCTTGACTCTGCATTCCACACTTTTTAACACAAACCAAAGGTATTGGAGTGCTTCACATTAGCACCAGTTACTTTGCACAAGGACACATTCATTTTTGTAGGCGGGAAGAGATTAAGAATATGCCCAGAATTAAGGATGTTAAGCGATGCTGAAACTCAAACCTGTATTTCCAGCTCCATAGCTGGCAGCTCTGGTCCTTCCACCACATTCTCTCCCAAAAGGATGTCACATTGTCTCACTAGACTAAGGCTTGTTTCCATATTTTGATGATTGCGGGCAAATAGCTTAATCTCTCTGTGGCTGTCCACATTTGCTGTTGGTTACCCGTCCACCTCCTGCCCGATGCTGCTTGCCCCGCTGAACTCCATTGTACAGAGCCCCTCCTCTGCTGATTCTGCTTTCACATTTGTTTTGTGCAGTTTTATTTATCACCAACACCACCCAAATTATTGGAGCGTGTTACATTAACATCATTTTCTTTTCACATGGACACCGTAAACGTAGGCAAATCACTTAATCTCCCCATGGCAGCATGCATTTGCTGTTGGTTGCCCGTCAACCTCCCGCATGTTGCGGCTTGCTTACGCTGAACTCCAGTTCCACAGATCCTCACTTCCCCCAGATCCCCTCCTCCAGTACTTTTCTTTTCACATTTGATATTTTGTGCAGTTTTTTGTAGCACCAACACCACCCGAATGTATTGATATGCTTTACATTAGCACCAGTTTTCTGTGCAGTTTTATATACTTCTAAACACTACCCGACGGTATTGGAGCAATTTACATTAGCACCAGTTACTTTACACAAGGACACATTCATTTTTGTAGGCACTGATGGATCAAGTGATTTGCACAGAATCAAAGATCTTAAGCCGATGCCAAAACTTAAACTCGGTTTCCCAGCTTCATAGTTGGCAGCTCTGACCCTTTTGCCAAATCCTCTCCCAAGAAAACACCACATCATCTCCTTAGACTCAGCCTCAGCTCCACATTTTGTGATTACAGGCAAATCACTTAATCTTCCTGTGGCTGTCCACATTTGTTGTTGGCTGCCCTCCTGTCCATCACTGCTTGCCACTGCTAAACTCCGCTGCACAGACCCCCTCTTCCATCGACTCTTTTTTTTCACATTTTTTGTGTGCAGTTTTATGTAGCGTTATGTATTTGCCATTGAGTGGGTGGCAGCTGTGACTTCATCTTTGTCAAGCGCTATATAAATGCAAGTACAATACAATACAATATATTTAAGTTATCCGCAGACGCCTGGCTGTAGGGCCTTGTGTGGTACAGCATTCAATGATGCCAAACATTCTGCCTCTTCCAACTGTTTGTTTATCTAAACCCTGCTCACAAAGCAACATAATTTGCCTGATCCCTTCAACTCTCCTGGTGGGTGCTGCTCCCTAGTTTAAAATGTGTTTCAGTTTATGAACAAATAAGAAATCGGAGATTACGTGTTTGCAATATCACATGGTGTGCCTGGTTAGCTCAGTGCCAGTAATGTGTAGCATGAACACATTGCTTACCAGGCATTAGCCACTGTACGGACAATTATGCTTGGCAGAATGTTTTTTTTGTGTTGTAATTCTTTATTGAAATCGAGATCACATAACATGTGCACTGGTAGAAACAAAATACTATATGCAGTACATTTCATTGGGGAGGCGAGGGGGGAGGAGGATCAAGGGGAGAGTTCACATAATGCACACAATACTGACGTTCCCTGCACTGTATGTTCCTTCAGGTGTCAGTTGACAGTGAGCCATTTTCCCAGGTTGGGGGGGGGGGGGTTAAGGGCCTGGTCAGTTGGCCTCAAGAAGAAGGGGGAGGTGCCAATGGGTGGATTTTATTTCATATATTTTTATAATTTGTTTTGGCGAGGTTAAGTAGCAGATCAAGACAGAAACTATGCATCACTGTAACTCCAATGTAAGGGTATGTCTGTTCATTGTGTGTGTGTGTGTGTGTGTGTGTGTGTGTTTTAGGACCTGTAAACCATACTCTCATTCACAAATGCATACCTCTCAATCTTGTAAAGCAGCTTGGAGGTTGAGAGCCACGCCCAATGACATCACAGGATCATTGGGCCAGTGACATATCAGAAAGTGATGTCACGCGGCGGCCCATGGCATCACAGGACGTGATTATGTTGCCTCGGCGTCATCACAGAAAGTGAAGTGTTAACTCATAATTACTTAACCGCCCTCTTCTTTAGTGAACAGGCAGGTAAATAGCTTATGGTCGGTCCTCTGCACAGACTGTACACTGGCATTGCAGCTTAGGCATAGACATTTACACTTTCTGATTGCCTTCCAGTTTATTTCTTGATCCTTCTGCATGTTTTCATTGCCATTTATCGTCTTATCGTCCAGAGTTGCATAGATCTCGGAGTTCATCTCCTTCAAGCGCCATCTGTGCCAGACTCTTTTTCTCAACATTTCTTACCCTGATCTACAGCTTCTCTCCATCCTTCTCTAGCACCACTTTTCTTAGGCTTCTCACCTTGGCTAAAATTAGTCAACCATGTTCCATGCGCCTAGTCTCGCTCCCTCACTCCTGTGTCCAGATCACCATATTGTATATTGCGGTACTACAAGTGTTCCTGGGTAATCAATTTGAGGAAAATAAGCAGGCAAGCAATACTGCTGTTTTAAGGTCTTTTATGGCCCATTATTACAGTGCACTAAAGATTAGCTGTACCACAAATGTATTTCATCATAATGAACACAACTGCAGCAGTGTTCTAATTTTGGTAATGACAAGTATTATAGATCATTGAAATATCTCGCACAAGCTGGCCCGCCATAATGTAACACGAATTAGCAAAGCCAATAGGTTTTGCCTATGCGAGATCTGTGGGCTTTGTCAATTTTTTTTCAGCATGTTGCAAAGCAGCGCGGGCTGCTGTACAACATGGCTGAAAGTAAAGGAAAATACAGCACTATGAAGTGTTCAATGCTGGCCGTGTCATAGCGTTTTTATTTTTATTTACTTTATGGTATGTCGCACAGCAGCCCACGCAATTATGCAGCATGTTTAAAAAACACTGACAAAGCAAGCCAATAGATCTCTCATAGGCGCAACCTATTGGCTTTGCCAGTGCTTGTTAATAAATGTGCCTCTGAGCTGCTTTCTCCCTCTTGCACAATGCAGCAAAGCATCTATGGTTGCTTTACTGCTTAGTGCTGAAGAATAATAAATCAGCCCCTTTGTGTGAATGCCTGGCATGCCCAGTCGTAACCCTCACACTCTCAGGCTGTTGGTGGCAATTAAATAGAAAAATAATCTTTCCATGTCATTTCTCTCTCCTTACTTCACCTCTTCAACTTTAACTCTCTCTCTAAACCTCTCTATCCATCACTGCTTCTATATGTACCTTCATTCTCTCTCCGTCTCAGCTCTTTCCCAATATACCCAATTTATGTCACTCAATTTCACCTCTTTCTTGAACCCCTCTATCACCAACTGTGCCTACAGCTAAATCGTTTCCTCTCGTTCCACTCTCTATCTCATTCCTCTCTTTGCACTTCACTTGGCTTTTTCTACCTGACATCCTTATATCTCTCCACCATCTACTTCACTTGTACCAGATCTCATCTCTGTCTTTAGAATGTGCATTTGTAAA
Source organism: Lissotriton helveticus (assembly GCF_964261635.1). NCBI lineage: Eukaryota > Metazoa > Chordata > Amphibia > Caudata > Salamandridae > Lissotriton > Lissotriton helveticus. The sequence continues at coordinate 529,730,561 of NC_136072.1, forward strand.
GAGCATGCTCACCCAAGGATATCTTGGCAGTGGATAACAGATGTTTATTGTTATCTAACTCAATGGTACTTATTTTATTTACCTTAGAAGGACGAAAGGCTGAGTGGACCTACCTGGATGTATGACGTTATAACGCATACTTTTACTCCGCAGACCATTACAACGCAACTTTTACTCCGCATACCATTACAACGCATAGCGCCTTGGGGCGCTGGATAGTGGTAAGTATAATTTACTATTCTAACTCCAGTCCCCGTGGACCCTAGGGAAGGTGTTGGATAGTAAATTATACTTATCCCCTATCCTAGAGCGCCCCCCAGCGCAATGCGTTGTAATGGTATGCGGAGTAATGGTCGCGTTGTAATGGGTCTGCGGAGTAAAAGATCCGTTGTAACGGGTGTATACCACCTACCTGGATTCGAATGAGTGACCTACCTGGATTCGAACCTGTGTCCATGAGGTCGAACACAGGAGGGTGCTACAGTGTATGCATTAGTCCACTAAGCCACCTGACCAAGCTCTCACCTCTTTTTCTCTCTCTCTATGTCTCTACTGCCTTACCTCTCTCTACGTCAACACTCTCCCTGACCTCTCTATCTCATTTATTTTTTCTACCTCACATGTCCATGACTACCTCACCTCTCTCACACCACCACTCTCTCTCTCACAACCTGTCATCTTAATTTACCTTACCATTAGTTCATTACTTAATTTCTCCACCTCCACCTCCCTTTCTCTCACCCTAGCTGTTCGCGTTCCTTCACCTTTCTAAATATTTTAATCCTTTCTGGCTTTTCGTATTTCTTTACCTCTACATCTATCCATTTCAACTAACCCATCCACCTCCATCTCTCTCTACCTTTTTCTTGATTGATCTCTCTACTCCACCATCTCCCCATCCCACAAATCTCTACTTCTGTACAAACCTCACCTCCTGTTCTTAATTTCATGTGTTTGTCAACTTTCTCTTTTCGCTCTACCTCACATATCTCTTTCTACTCTTCACCCCTTTCTCTACTTCCCCTATCTTTCTGGCTTCCCCACTACTGTTTTTACCCGGCCCATCAATCCTTTTTGATTCTCTATCAGAATGAGTTAGAGTTCACAGTACCCTATTAAGGTCTGTCCAATAAGGCTCTCTGGAGTGGGGTACTTGGGGAGAATATCTCATTCATGAGGTGCCAGTCTACGACATCTGGACACCTGCCAGCTAAAACATGGGCAATAACATGGTTCTGACCAGGTAGGTATCAGAGTATTTGTGAGGGCAATATTAAACAGGAGCAAAAGCTCAGATGTTGACAGTGCAGACCGTAGAATTTCTGTCAAAAAATTTCTTTTAGTTTCAATGGACAACAGCTGTAATTCTCATACCTGTCTTTCCTTTAAGCCACCACAAAAAACAAGTCACTTTCTTCAGTTAGTGGCCCATGTTTAGTTAAGCTCTGTCTCAAGGAAGTTATCAAGGCTACCGGCATTTTGTAAATCAATGGGTAAGCAATCAGGAGTGTAATGATCAATCAATCAATCAAGTTTCTTATAATGAGTGACTATTCACCCATGAGTGTATTAAGGCTGAGTGGGGGGAAGTGGGGTGGGGGTCTGCGGTTAAGTCAAAGAGCCAGGTCTTGAGGTCCGTCCTGAATTGCGGCAGCGATGGCGATTGCCAGAGGTGCAGAGGCAGGGAGTTCTAGGTCTTCGCAGCGAGGTAGAGAAGGATCTTACCCCAGCTGTGGTCTTGCAGATCCGTGGGATGATGGCCAGGGTCAGTTGGGTGAGAGGAGATGTCTGGTGGGAGTGTAGAAGGAGAGGGGCAGCGAGCCATCCTCCTCACAATCACCATCTTCAATATCCTGAGTCGCCCCCTGCTCTGGCACAGGGTAAGAATAAGAGCCTAAAAGAGTAAGAGCTTCATGATGGCTGCTACAAGGTAGAGGTACAGGGTTGAGCCAGGGTGCATGACAACAGGTTGCGCTTTTGCAATCTCATAGTGCAACATTGCAGAGTTTGAGCTGATGCTAGTTATGGATCTGACATGGGCATTGGTCTGGATCCCCCAGTGGTGTCAGTTGTGTCAGAACCAGATCAGCAGGAACTGGTGTGGATCTTAGGGCTGGGGACATACGGCACCACAGAGGAACCTACTGGCAGTAATAAAACTGGAGGTCCCTGCAATCCTTTTGGACTCCAAGGCACGCCAGAGGTGCACTAAAAATTTGAAGTAACTTCAGTAATGCCTTATCAGGTAGAGAGACTATCCAGCCACAAATTCCTCACTTTAGAATTATCCCTGGGCATCGGGCAGTTACCCTGCTCACCTGTAGGTGGTGTTGATCGTCTCGTCAGAAGTGACATGCGTGGTGCCTATATAGTCACCACTCCCAGCACTCTGAGGACAGTTTCTCATTTCGACTTTCCACACCAGAAGCGTGGCACCACGAAGAACACTGACCACTGGTTTTGAAAACTAGGGCCCTGAAAGGGGAAAATCCCTGTACCTAGTAATCTGTTTGCAGAGCGGGGAGGATGGGTAGTTTTGTATGGAATCTGCAGCTAGACAAAGTTTGTACCAGATAAGGCATTACCAAAGGTAAGTCATTTTTTCATCTGATAAAGACTTCTAGCCGCAGATTCCTTACCTTAGAATAGATACCCGAGCAATACCTCCCCAGAGGTGAATCTGTGAAACAATTGCATAACAAAAAGTCCTGCAGGATCGTATGGGCAAAGTGCTCGTCCTGATGGTCCTGACCATCCAGCCAGTAGTATTTTGTGAATGTGTGTAGAGAGGCTCATGTTGCTACCTGGTAGGTGTCCAGGACTAGGACTCTGGGTGGTAACACATGCTAATGCTGTGGTCCCAGCCATGACTCTGGTGAACTGAGCAAGCAAGCCCTCAGGGGGTTACTTTTTGGCCAATTCATAGCAAATTTTAATGTAGAGCACGATCCATCTGGATATGGTTTCTATTCTTCCCTTCTTCACACTGACATACCGCATGAAGAGTTGGTCTTCCACCTGCAACTCTCTCATGCGGTGGAGGTAGAACGACAATGCTCTTTTTGGGTTCAGTCGGTAAAGTGACTCTTGTTTTTCTGTACACCATGCCACAAACTTGCCCCAATGGCAGTCGCATACCATTTTGGGAGAGGGATACTTGACTGCCAGAATAAAATTGCAGACTTCGAGTGGAAGGTCAAAAGCTAGCAACTGTGGTTGCTCAACCTCCACACAAAAAGGCAGAGCATTGACATGTTCAGGTGGGGGACTCTCCCCTGCTGCTGCAACAGAAGATCCACCCAAAGGTGCAGCCTGATCGGAGGACCAATGGCCATGCTTAACAGCTCAAGATAACAAATCCTCAGAGCCCAGTATGGAGCCACAAGAATTAATTGGGCCCAATCGTACTAGATCTTCTTGGGAGCTCCGGGCAGGAGTGGTATGAGTGGAAAGGCATTCAGGAGGACTCAGCTTCACTTGAGATGAAAATCTTGTACGAGCGAGAGCCATCTTGGAAACTCCAGCGTGCAAAACTTCTGACATTGTGCGTTAACAGCAGTGCCAAACAGATCTAACGAAGACTCTCTCCACTGCAAAATGGGAGGACTTGCACCACCTCCTGATAGAGGCGTCTCTCTTGATCGTCTAGGCATCTTCCACTGAATTCGTCCACCCTGGCGTTCAGAGAGCCCGCCATGTGTTGAAACACAAGGGAAATGCCCTGATGTTACAACCATGTCCAGAGTTGCAGCCTCTTGACAACAGGTCCACCACCCCACCATGCCCTTGTTGTTGCAATACCACATGGCAGTGGTGTTGCCCATCAACACCTGCACTGGACTTGATGGAGGGTAGAAAGGTTTTCAATGCCATCTGGACTTCCGGAGCTCCAGAAGGTTGATGAGTAGCCAGTATGTCGCCGGAGACCAGAGGACTTTGATCTCCACCTCTCCCAAATTGCCGCTACATCCTAGAAGTGATGCATCTATCACCACTGTCAGATCTGGTTGGAGAAGGGGTCTGCCTTTGACTCAAGTATAGTTTGTTAAACACCACTGCAGATCTTGTGCAGTTCCCTCTAAGATCTTGGTCATGTTGGAGACATTCCACTGATGTTGGCCCATTGGAACTTCAGGTACCACTGCCGAGCCCGCGTATCCCAGCTGACATGCAAGATTCAGGAGTCTGTGAGGCCAATCAGCCTTAGAGTCAGTCTCACTGAAATTCAGGATAGAGGCTGAAATATCAGTATCATAGCCTGACTATCCTGTGCTTGCCGTTCAGGAGTATAAGCCCGAGCTGCACCATGTCCAGAACGACTACATCCAACATCCTGGGGCTAGCCTGCCTTCAATAGCCAGTATTTGAGAGAGGGGAAAATTGGCACCTCTGATCTACACAGATGAGTTGCGACCACCACCGTCACCAAGTTCGCCGGAGTGGTACTGATGAGGCCAAAAGGGAGCACGGAAAACTGAAAGTGCTTGTGGCCCTCCACGAACCACACGTAATGTGTGTGGACAGGCAGGACGGTAATGGGGAAGTAAGTCCAACACTACCATTCAGGTTCCCAGGTCCAGGGCAGAAAGGACTTGAGTGAGCATGAGCATTTTGAATCTCTCCTTCTTGAGAAAGATATTGAGGGAGTGCAGGTATAGGATAGGACAAAGGCCTCTGCCCTTTTTGGGCACCAGAAAGTAGAGTTAATAGGGGGAGACCTGAAGGGGAGGGAGAATCCCCTTCGGGCAATTTGTAGAACCCATCGATCTGAAGTTATAGACCTCCGGTAGAGCAGGTGATGGTGTATCCTGCCTCGTACTGGGTGCCCACAATGGTAAGAGGGCAAGCTATAAGGGTAAGGAGGCTGTGACTGCTGGGGCGTGGTGGACTGGCCCAGACTCTGGCTATCCGACCAACGCAGAGGCTGGGAAGCTTGCATGCCACGGTAGTTGGGAGGGTAAAGACGCAGCTGGAAACCCCTTCTATGGCCACAAAAGGTAAAAGGGGTATTGGGGTGGTGAGGGGCCATAGAAAGGCCCAAGGACCTGAACATACCCTTGCTGTCCTTAAGGAAGTGCTCCAGTGCTGAATCCTCCTTGTCTCCAAAAAGACGAGAGCCATCAAAGGGCATGTCCATAAGCAATGTTTGGACCCCCCCCTGAAAAGCCAATTGTCCTCGCCAGGTGTGGCGCCATAAGGCCACTGTCAATGAAACCGCTCTCCGCAGTGAGTCGTTGTATACAGTCCACATCTGATCGTGAGCTTAGCTGTGTCTCTCCCGTCAGCAGCAGTCTGGGAGAGTACAGCCCAGGACTCCTCCGGGACTATTAGAAGCACCTGCACAACTGACTCCCATACAGCGTGGGAGTAACGGCCCAAAGGGTGGTAACAGACTAACGTGCCAGGCTGGTGGAAGAAAACACCTAAGGAATCCAGCCTCTTGGCTTCCCTATCCAGGGGCAGTAGGGAATGCACCAGGATTTACACTGGAGGCAGAGACTTATACTACCAAGATCTCTGAGGTGGGGTATTTTGTGAGGAATTTGAGGTCCCCTGGGGTGGTTGCAGTGGTGGCGGGCAATCGTCCTGTTCAGAGGAGCCCCCATGATGGGCTTGGACCTGATCCCAAGCAGGACGTCAGTAAGGGCTTCATTGCATGGGAGAGCGCTTTTTTCCACGTGATACTTGGGGCAGAAGCATCTCTGTCAAGAAGTTCGTCTCGACTGCCACAGAGGGCAGGCTTGGGAACATGACCTCGGCTGTCTTTCTCACCACCATTACGAAGGACGGTCCCTCCTCTACAGCCACGGTAGGCGGAGAAAGCATGCCAGTATCTGGAGAAGTGTCCAGCCCACTGGTCTCTGCCTAGTACTCACTCCAGTCCATTTATGGATCTACGGGCTGTATTCTTTAGAGCCCAGAAAACCCTCCTAATCTTTCCGGAGTTGTAGCCCATCGGAGAAGGGCTTAGGCCCTGGCCTGGAAGCTATTACTCAAGTGTGCTCCATGTTGGTTTTGAGCATCAGAATGGGGACGGTGACGCCATCAGCACTGGGGGCGTTGGCATCAGAGAAGGTCGAAGTGGTACAACTGGCGCAAGTCCGGATCTATCCCTGGATCCAAGAGGTTCAACGGGCACCGGAGCAGCCGGCGTGGAACCAGTAGAGGCTCCTTCTGAACCCATGGGGCCTGGAGGCATACAAGAGGGAATGGACTGCTAAAATATAAGGCACATAGCCATTTAAAACTCCTGGAGTTGAGTGGGGAACGCTCCTGCTCCTGGAAACTCAGGATAGCACAGAGCCGGCCCAGACTCTGGCTCAACCGTGAAGCCAGGCCTCAAATGTCGACACTCCCTCATCTCGTCGGAAAGGCAAAATCAAAGACTGCTTCAACTACTTTTCTTCTTTTTGTGATACTAACCCAAGTGGCCCTTGGAATGTGAGGAGGATATGGGGCTCTGTGACCAATACCAGGAACTTCCTCTTACGTGCTGGACATCGTAGCGTTGTTGCTCGACGGTCAGCAAGGAGCTTGAGGGACTGCTCCCTTGAGGTCTTGGGGTGCTTGGTGTGGCAAACAGCGCAGATGTTCGTGTCATGGTTGTGATCCAAATTCTAAGTACACAAATTGCCAGCCACACACTTACTCAAATCCTCTATTTTTGAGGGAACAAACCATAAGAGACTTCCTGGTTCGTTCGGGTATATCACTCAAACCCTTTTATTATTTATTTGTTTTTTGTCTTTTTTTAAAGTATTGATGTATGAAAGGGACACCTTATCGTTTGTACACCTTATATACAATTATTTACAATTCGCGATTATTTACAACACAAACACTTACACATACACATAACTAGTTGTATTTATACAAAGTGAATTGCTCTGATATATATACACTCAAATATTCATACTATGAAGAAAAAATCATCCGTAATTCCATAAAGACCAGAGTCAAAAGTATAAACTTGATGACAATCATAGATCAATGAACTACAGCTGAATGTAGGCAGTTCAAATAAGGAAAAATAGACTCCAAATTAATTCATTCAGTCCATTCAACCAATAAATGGCTAATCTTTTTACGCCAACGCGTTTCGAATCCGGTATGTCAACTCTACGGATTCTCATCAGGGCTCTGTCTTAATACGGGATATCTGCAAGTGTATAAAATAAGACTTGTTTTAGCTACATTTTTGACAGTTGTTTAGCTTCCAACCACATTTAACTCGGATTCCTCATATTACCTGTTGAACCAGCAGCCGCTGGTCAAGGGTAAGGTATTAGTTCTGACTGAGTTTCTTTTCTTTTCGGGATCTAAAAACAAACACAGGTATCATGACCTGTTCTTGCTCACTTTTTAAGACCAGAATGGGCCACATATGTTATTAACATACCTTACTGGATCATGCTCGTGATCCTACGTTTCCACCAAATGGGAGTAAATTTTCAGTCTTGTATTACAGCCTGAAAATAATGAGAATAACGTTTTACGCGCTTTTTATGCACAGACGGAGAGAGTATGGCACTCGTTGCTCTACTCGGCATACCTGCTCTGAGGGATTCCTCGCTTGGGCTGTTCGTGTTCTAATCGGTTGCAGCGGTAAACGCTTTCTGACCATGTGGGCACCGCTTTCCTCAATCCTTATTATTTGCGCTCGCTTTCCTTAGAGGGAATGACAGCGTTTTATTAGGTATCAGGGGCTACTGCAATATTAGTGGCAAATCGAACCCATGTTAGCTCTAGACTTACTTGAAAAAGCTGTGACTCGGCATCTAGCTCTCATTCACTTAGTTTGGCAGCCATGTTGTAACATGGCTTTGGACCTACTTATAGCTACTTCCTTGGTGGCCATCTTAGAGTGGGGTCGCTAAAGAAAGCTCTCATTCACTTAGTTTGGCAGCCATGTTGTAACGTGGTTTTTGACCTACTTATAGCTACTTGCTTGGCGGCCATCTTAGAGTGGGGTCGCTAGAGAAGGCTATCATTTAGATGTAAAAAAAGGTGAATTTAAACCACATAGGAGAACATACGTGCAATTACCATCGACCCTTTCTTTTAGAGGCACTTTACTAGGTAAAGCTCACACTCTAGATATTTCAGAAAGCGAGTTAAGCCCGCTGAGTGCGCTATTAAACTTAAGTATAAGGTAGGCCTCTTTTTTTAGTAGAAGTTTATCATGGTCGATGGATCTAGACTGTTGCAGAACATATAGAATTGACCACTTTAAGTCATTCTCAGTGTGTTTATTTTCAATGCAATGCTCCACCATAGGTGCTGTAAGCACTTTATTCTTGATTCTAGACTTATGTTGCGTTATGCGCATATTCACTTGTTGTGTTGTCTTGCCTATGTAAATCTTATTGCATGGGCAAATGACTACATACACAACATTTCGTGTTTTACAATTTGAGAAACTTAAGTGTTTCCACTTAATATTCCCATGTTGGAATTCCTTCCCTTCCACAGTAGTCCCACAGGCCACGCATGTCCCACATTTATGATGTCCCTCAATGGGTTTCATTCTCCATTGAGACAATAGGTCACTCTTAGGTTTGGGTAATGGTATCTCGGCTCGGACAAGATGTTGTCCGATGCTCCTGTTCTTACGATACGCAAAAAGCGGACGGGGAAATGGACAGTCCAGGTTTTCTAGTAAGTGCCAATTTTTTAACACGGTTTGTCTGAATTTGTTTGTGTCAGGCCCAAATGTGGTGACACAGACCATCCGGTCTAGTTCAGCCTTTGATTTTGTTTGTAGCAAACATTCGTGTGGTGTACATTCAGCTGTAGTTCATTGATCTATGATTGTCATCAAGTTTATACTTTTGACTCTGGTCTTTATGGAATTACGGATGATTTTTTCTTCATAGTATGAATATTTGAGTGTATATATATCAGAGCAATTCACTTTGTATAAATACAACTAGTTATGTGTATGTGTATGTGTTTGTGTTGTAAATAATCGCGAATTGTAAATAATTGTATATAAGGTGTACAAACGATAAGGTGTCCCTTTCATACATCAATACTTTAAAAAAAGACAAAAAACAAATAAATAATAAAAGGGTTTGAGTGATATACCCGAACGAACCAGGAAGTCTCTTATGGTTTGTTCCCTCAAAAATAGAGGATTTGAGTAAGTGTGTGGCTGGCAATTTGTGTACTTAGAATTTATATTAATGGTCCAGCTAGCCCCACGTCCCTGGACCTGACTCCCCCATTCTTCAAATGGTTGTGATCCAGGCACAAGAGGCAAACAAGATGCAAGCCCATCACCAACATCTGCTGATGACAAGTGCAGCAGGGCTTGAAGTCCATCTTCCTAGTGGACATCCCTGCAACTCTAGGAGAAGAATGCTCAAACACCTTTGACAAAATGTTAAAAAAAGCTCAGTCAAAAAGTGACTGCTGGGTTAGCTCTCTCCAGATCTGTGCTGACTGGAGCGGAAAGAAAAGAACTGACGTCAGTGCGTTGGGGTGGCGCCTATTTTGGCACTACAGATGTCATTTCCAACGTGGACAATACCCGCGAGGCCACGCAGAGCTGATCGATGCCACCTACCTAAGTGGAGAGGTACTGCTCACAAAAAAGTTTCGGATGCAGTCTGACTCGTGGGGATAATTCTAAGATAAGCAATCTGCGGCTAGAAGTCTGTATCAGATGCAAGGCTTCTTTAAAAACCTCGATCTACTGAAGGGAATGGGCAGTGACTGTGACAGCGCCAGCCACTTGCCGCTGGAGCAGCATCTCTGCGAAGCCCGCAACTTCTTCTCGCGTTTGACAGAATAAAACTTTGCCTACCAATCTCAGATAACAGTGATGACAGCATACTGGGGTGGTACCTATATGTGGCACTACTCTGTCACTGATGGACTGGTATGGAGCCAGTGGAGAGTCACATGATGTCTCCTAGGGAGCATGGTAGCACTGCTACAAAATTCTCAAAACCCAGTCTGGTGCCTGGGGGACATTCTAAGGAGAGGTATTTGCAGTTAGAAGTATCCATCAGAAATGTGTGATTAGATGTGGTGTCACTTCATGGGCTAAGGCTCACATGTTTGTACCTCTGCCCCAATCCCTACAGGAAGATTCTTGTACAAACCACAAGACTCACCTATTCAACTGATACCTGTGTCTTTCACCCAGAATCTTGCAGGAATTGCCTATAGGCTTGTGATGTGTGGGGTTGTGCGGGCCGGAATAACAGGCGTGGAGGCCGGATGAAATGGGCTATGGCTAGCACGAGTTTTATTGCAGATCACAAAGACAAGCTCTGGTGCACGGTTTTTAGGTACAGTCTTTGGGGTTCGGGATGGTCCCTTGTGAGGAGCGTCCGCAGGTAAGAACACAGACAGGATGTCCACTGCTGGGCTGGGTGCTTCTTCCGGGTTGCGGGCCTTGGGGCGTCCCTCGGAGATAATGGAAAGAGACACAGGGCAGTTAGTTCCTATGTACATGGAACTCGATCGACTGACACCAGCACCCGGGAGTGTGAGGGCGGAAACGGACCGTGAGGGAGGGCGGTAGGGTAGGGAAAGAAGGGAAGAGACCAGACCGGATATAGGGACAGGGTGAAAAACAAGGGGTGTGGGGTGGAGGATAATGTACAGTGGAGGGTGCCTATAATATACAGTGGGGTGTGCGTCTTTGGTGCATGCAGAACAGCTGTACACTAATTACACTATCTACACGGGGAAGGGTAAACACGGAGAATGTTAACAGTTCACTCACGTGCCCCGCCGTAACTCTCATCCGAGTTACGGCCGCTTTCCAGCCACCTCCTGAGGATGCCACCAATCCTCGCACCAGACGTCTTCCTCTTCCTCCTTCTCTCGGCTCGTCCTCTCTCCTGCAGACTCCGCCGTCGGTTCTCCGCGTATCGCCAACTCCTGCCACGAGTCCACCGCTGGGAACCCTGTCTCCTCCGCGTCGCTGGCTTTTCTATCATCCGACTGTGTTCCTGGGAAACGGCTTCCGGGGTCAGGCGAGGTCACTTCCGGTCCGTCGGTAGTCGGTGCCCTTCCGGGGTCAATCCAGGTCGCTTCCGGTCCGCTGTGTTCCGTGGATACTGTCGGTGCCTGCAGGGAGACAGAGAGAGGTGTAGCCGGTTTTGGCTGTCGGTTAGTGATACCGCCCGTATGGGCGTTCCTGTAGTAGCGCTGAGCCCGGGGGGGAGGGGGCGACCCTTTACATCCCCTTTCCCTGGGATTGTTTCTTGTAGGGGTTGGGGAAGGGGGATACCGGGAGAGGTAGTCGGCATTGCCCTGTTCTCGCCCTTTTCGGTGTAGGGTTCGAAAGCGGTAGGGTTGGAGAGATAGGAACCACCTAAGTACCCGATCGTTATTACCCCGGTTCCGTGCCATCCATTCCAGAGGGGCGTGGTCTGTGTATAGTATGAATTCCCGCCCCTCCAGGTAATATCGTAGGCTTTCTACCGCCCATTTAATGGCGAGTGCCTCCTTTTCAATCACTGAATAGTTGGTCTCTCGGGGAAACAGTTTCCTACTGAGATATAGGATGGGCTTTTCAGCTCCCTCTGTGTCTTTTTGGGACAGCACTGCCCCCAAACCCTGGTCCGACGCATCGGTTTGCAGTATGAAGGGTTGTGTATAATCTGGGCTCATTAGTACAGGCTCGGTTATCAGGGACCTTTTGAGGAGGTGAAAGGCATGTAGCAACAGGGGGTTTGGGTGTTTGAGGACTTCCTCCGTTTTCGTTGTCTTCTTCAGGAGATCCGTCAAGGGGGCTGCGGTATGGGAGAAGTTGGGTATAAACCTCCTGTAGTAACCCAACATCCCCAGGAAGGCACGGAGATCTCTACGAGTTTGGGGAAAAGGGAGGGCTTGGATAACCTTGATCTTATTGTCCTGTGGACGGATGTGCCCCTCACCCAGCAGGTACCCTAGATATTTCACACTCTGGGCCGCCAACGTGGTCTTGGCGGGGTTGATGGTGAAGCCGGCGGCCCCTAGGGAGTTGACAATCGACCGCACATGGGACAGGTGTTGTTCCCAGGTGTCGCTATAGATGACTATGTCGTCTAGGTAAGCGCCTGAGTAGCGGGAGTGGGGTTGCAGGACCTGGTTCATGGCTCTTTGAAATGTCGCTGGGGCACCGTGAAGGCCGAAGGGCATGACTTTAAACTGGAACAAGCCCTCGGGGGTGGAAAAGGCGGTCTTGTGCTTGTCTTCGGTTCTCAAGGGAATCTGCCAGTATCCCTTGCAGAGATCAAGGGTACTAATATACTTGGCCTTGCCGATGCGTTCGACCATCTCGTCGACACGTGGAAGGGGGTATGAGTCGAAGGCTGAGATCTTGTTCACCTCCCTGAAGTCAATACAAAATCTGGTGGAGCCATCGGGTTTTGGGACCAAGACGATGGGCGAGTTCCAACTGCTGCAGGATGGCTCTATGATGCCCATTCTCAGCATCTGACTGGTTTCCTCTTTTATGACTGCCCTACGGGCTTCCGGGACACGGTACGGTCGTTGTCGGACCACTCTTCCGGGTTCCGTATGGATGGCATGCTCCACGACCGTGGTGTGTCCTGGTAAGGATGAAAACACGGTTTGTACAGGTGATAGGGATCGGCACAGGTCCTGTTTCATGCTCGCCGATAACCCTCCGTCAAAGCAGCACTCGAACGGGAGGGGGCTAACACCAGTCATAACGGGACGAGGCCCCTCCCATTTCTTCAGGAGGTTGACGTGGTATATTTGTGCGGACCCCCGGTTGGCATCTATTTGGACTTCGTACGTGACCGGAGTCACTTGTCTTGTGATCGTGAACGGCCCCTGCCATTTCCCCAACAGCTTGTGGTCCGAGGAAGGAAGGAGTAACAGTACTAGCTCCCCGGGAACGAAGGACCGGGGTTTGGTTCCCTTGTCGTACTGTTGTTTTTGTGACGTTTGGGCGGCCAGCAGGTTCTGTCTTACGATCTCTCTGATTTCACCTAAATGTGTTTTCAGGTTGTTGACATATTCAGGGAGAGGACGGGTCCGGTCTGGCTCGGCTTCCCAGGCCTCACGAGCCATGTCCAAAAGAGTCCGGGGGGCCCGACCATACAGCAGTTCGTAGGGTGAATATCCCGTGCTGCTTTGTGCTTTACACCGAATGGCAAAGAGGGCCAATGGAAGCATCTCCTCCCACCTTCTGCTTTCGAGGCCCAACAGTTTTTTCAAGGTGGTCTTCAGCGTGGCGTTGTAGCGCTCCACCAAGCCGTCTGTCTGGGGGTGGTAGGCGGAAGTCCTTATTTGTTTAATCCCCAGAGTAGAACAGACTTGTCGCATAAGAGAGGAGACAAAGGGCGTGCCTTGATCGGTCAAGATCTCCCGCGGGAAACCCACCCTTGAAAAAATGGACAGTAGAGCCTTAGCGATGTTCTGGGTGGTTGGTTGACGGAGAGGCACCGCTTCCGGGAAGCGCGTGGCGTAATCCACTAACACTAAGGCGTATCTACAGCCGCTTTTGGAGGGCAATAAGGGGCCTATGATGTCCATACCAACCCTGGTGAAAGGGACATCAATCAGAGGTAGGGGTTGGAGGGGTGCTCGCGGTGGCCGGTATCGGCTGGTCTTTTGGCACACCGGGCATTCTCGACAGTAACGTTTGATCTGGGCGTACACGCCTGGCCAGTAAAATTTCTCCAAGATCGCTTCTCCCGTCTTTACGTCACTGAAATGTCCTCCCAGCAAGTGGCTGTGGGCCAAAAACAGCACCTTCTCTTGGAACAGCCCCGGGATAACCAATTGAGCGGGTGCCTGGGTCCCCCCCTTCCGATACAAAAGGCCATTCCTTATGAAGAAGTGAGGACCTACTTGTAAGGGATCTTCGTTTGGTAATGCACGCCCCCAGGCGTCCTGCAGGACGGGATCCTCTTGCTGGGTTGCCCGGAACTCACGGTCGGTTTCCCATGGATGAGGGTCTACCTGGGTTGGGCAGGCCAGGGCGAATCCTCTCTTCTCCTTTTTCCTTTGGGCTTTGGTCTTGAAGGGTTTGAGGGTCCCCTGTGAGGCAGGGATGTCATGGGAGAACGGGGCCTCCGCCCACCACTTCTTCAGGGACTCTGTGGTGTCCTGTAGGAGATGGGGTAGGCCGCTGTAGTCGCTCCCCAGAATAGCCTGTTCGGGTAAGTTGGGTACCAGCCCTACTGTCAGCAGGGTTCCTGTATCGGTTGGGTGTTGCACCCGTACTTGGGCCGTTGGATAGCTTTTCGTGTCTCCGTGGACACATTTGATGGCCACTGTTCCTGTCACGGGTCCCACAGCATGAGGAAGTTCTTGTGGCCGCAAAACGCTGTGGTGACACCCTGTGTCTGCGAGCGCCATCATCCTGTGCCCTTCGATTTGTACCGGACAATGGAAGGGTGGAGGGGATGTTTCCGTGGTGAGACATACGTAATTCCTGGTCAGCCCTATTTCCATGGGTTCCTCCTTCTGGGGGCATATGCGGGCTATGTGTCCGTATCCACCGCAATGATAACATTGGGGACCCGGATGTGGGGGTCTCGGTATGACAGGGTAGGGCATCAGAGGGGCTGGTTCTGGTTTCCGGACCACCGGAGGGGGTCTTGTGGGTCGGAGAGGGTTGCCCCGGGGTAAGTGGGAGGGATGTTCGTCCTTCGCCCGCTGGGATTCTTGGGCTCTATTGTAGGCGCTTGCTATTTCGACGGCGCTGTCGAGAGTCAACCGGGCGTGTTGACGGACCCACTTCTGTGTGGCGGGATGCAGGGAGGCCAGGTACTGTTCGAGATAGACCTTAGACATGATTTCCGCTTTGCTGGAAGTCTCTGGCTTTAGCCAACGGTCGGCCAAGTCCTGTATGCGATATGACAACGCCCTGGGATTCTCTTGCGGTCCCTCCTTGGCCTGACGGAGCCGCACCCGGTATGTTTCATCGTCTATCCCGAGACGTTCCAGTATGCACTTCTTGATGTCAGCATAAGGGGTCTGCCCCTGTATGTTTGCTTGCTGGTATGCCGCTTGTAATTCACCCGTCAGGAGGGGCCCGAGATAGTGACCCCAACGATCCGCGGGCCAGGCAGCGGCCTGGGCGAGGCGTTCAAAATTGGTGAAGAAAAAGTCGGGATCCTCGCCAGCCACATATTTTTGTAGGACTACAGAGGGGAGAGAGGCCATGGGTCTTTGCTGTCCCATGACGGTCGTTAGCTTTTCCAGCGCTTGGTCCTGGGCCGTGCCCTGTCCCTTCAGGACGTCATGTAGCTGTCCCCGGTCATCTTCGGCGGTCTTGAGGAACCGCTCCATCAGTTTTCCGAGCAGTTCCTGGCCCTCTGCAAGCTGTTTGACGGCGGCCTCCATGCTTCCTGGCGATCCCACTTCTGACACCACTTGTGATGTGTGGGGTTGTGCGGGCCGGAATAACAGGCGTGGAGGCCGGATGAAATGGGCTATGGCTAGCACGAGTTTTATTGCAGATCACAAAGACAAGCTCTGGTGCACGGTTTTTAGGTACAGTCTTTGGGGTTCGGGATGGTCCCTTGTGAGGAGCGTCCGCAGGTAAGAACACAGACAGGATGTCCACTGCTGGGCTGGGTGCTTCTTCCGGGTTGCGGGCCTTGGGGCGTCCCTCGGAGATAATGGAAAGAGACACAGGGCAGTTAGTTCCTATGTACATGGAACTCGATCGACTGACACCAGCACCCGGGAGTGTGAGGGCGGAAACGGACCGTGAGGGAGGGCGGTAGGGTAGGGAAAGAAGGGAAGAGACCAGACCGGATATAGGGACAGGGTGAAAAACAAGGGGTGTGGGGTGGAGGATAATGTACAGTGGAGGGTGCCTATAATATACAGTGGGGTGTGCGTCTTTGGTGCATGCAGAACAGCTGTACACTAATTACACTATCTACACGGGGAAGGGTAAACACGGAGAATGTTAACAGTTCACTCACGTGCCCCGCCGTAACTCTCATCCGAGTTACGGCCGCTTTCCAGCCACCTCCTGAGGATGCCACCAATCCTCGCACCAGACGTCTTCCTCTTCCTCCTTCTCTCGGCTCGTCCTCTCTCCTGCAGACTCCGCCGTCGGTTCTCCGCGTATCGCCAACTCCTGCCACGAGTCCACCGCTGGGAACCCTGTCTCCTCCGCGTCGCTGGCTTTTCTATCATCCGACTGTGTTCCTGGGAAACGGCTTCCGGGGTCAGGCGAGGTCACTTCCGGTCCGTCGGTAGTCGGTGCCCTTCCGGGGTCAATCCAGGTCGCTTCCGGTCCGCTGTGTTCCGTGGATACTGTCGGTGCCTGCAGGGAGACAGAGAGAGGTGTAGCCGGTTTTGGCTGTCGGTTAGTGATACCGCCCGTATGGGCGTTCCTGTAGTAGCGCTGAGCCCGGGGGGGAGGGGGCGACCCTTTACAAGGCTATTATGTTCACATTATTGTACTAGATAAGTCTACATGTGTTTCATGTTAACTAGGGATGGGTAGAATGTTTCATTAAGCCTGTGGAATTGGCAGAATTTGGTGACTCAGTGTTAATGTTGTAACTTGGAATTCTGGCCATATTCTGCCAATCGCCGCATGGCAGAATTTTTCCTGTGAGGCTCCAGAAATGTGAGCAGGATCTGACGTCCCTTAGAGCCATTTTCTAATCTGGATAGTCATGGTAAGAGGGCTGCTTCCGAGAAGATTTACGGCTGCTTCCGAGAAGATTTACGGCTGGTTGAGTTAATTTTGTGCTGTGCTCTCTTGCGCACAGCATTGTGCTATTGCACTGAGTTTTCAGCACTGCTCGCACTACTGGCGCTAAACTGCAGCGTAACATGCATATTTCCTTTAAATGGCAGAACTTCACGGATTCTTGATGAGTTTTTATGTAACTCAGCAGCACTCCACAAGTTGCAACCTCCCCTAATGTCAACATAGCCCACCTTGAATGTTTTAAAATAACCTTAGCAGTTGACCACAATTGCATCCAGGAATCTCACAAATGTATAAATAGTGTATTGGTGGTCAGTGTTCTGAAGTTTTCAGTTGTTCGCTGGCCTCTGGGGGAATGGATCACCTCTGAAAGAGGCATAAGTTATTCAATGATACATGCAAACATTAATGTTTGGTCTGTTGCCAGTGAGTAACTTTTTAGATCACAAAAATAATCTCCAGTCAGTTGTTCCTCTATTAGGAAACGTTCTAGATAGTTTCCAAAGACACCTTCTTCACAGAATATACATGGAGACTGATCCACTTCATTTGCAGGCTAAGAATATAAAACAAGTAAGGTACGAGAAGAGGGGAGTCTTCAGTGAGAGAGGTTAATGAGTGAATAAGTATGGAGACTATGCCATTGCAGGTTCTAGTTACATAAATTAGCAAAGAATGGAATAAACAACCTTGTCCTGTTAAGGAACTCTTATAGATGGAAGCCAAAGAGAGCACACTCACTATGGATGACAAGAATTGATACATCCAGTCAAAGTCTTTGACATGCATGGCTTTGGATACTAAACTTGCAGATGATGAGATCATACCATGGAGAGTACACAGACGTGAAAGATGATGGAGACTTATATTCTCTGTCTGTACTAGATGTGATTCCCTTCCATAAACAGTACAGCCTGTTTGTGCATTGCAACGGCATCCTTCTAATCAATGTTGGTTTGTCTTTGGTACCCTCTGATAGCCCTAGTGCCAGCCGATCAAAGAGTAATATGAAGTTCCCTATCTGACAAGGAACATTCAGGAATGGTGTGATGAGTTACATAAACAAGGTTGGCTTTTTCAGTGCCTTAGGTCATTGACTGCTGCTACTTTGCAAGGTGGGAATGTGTGATGCCCAATTCATGTCTCTCAAGGGAGGATCAATTATATATGTCTCCCAAGGGCGGAAGGGTGCAAATTATACTTACACTGTGCCTCCTCTTTGTTTTCAGAACAAAATAACTGATGCACCATTCAGAGTACAAATTACTTTATTGTTTGAATATTCACTCGACATGACTGATATTCAATCCAACATATTATACTATGATAATTGTGCTATATAGAACTCTTTCCCATTGATGATCTATTTGGTATCACAAAATGGAATAGGATCAATTTAAAATAGTTAAAAAAATATATACAATGAATAAAAAAGTATAAAACTGTAACTCCATGTACGTTCCAAAGAGATTTCATTGATTTGTGTTCCTATGACAATGACCTGTTTCCTTGTTCCAAATGAAGTGAAAGAATGGTTCACATGGTCTACGTGTGAGCAAAGAAAGTGAATGAATTTGGATGGAGATTTGGTCTAGTGGTTATTTTGTTGACTCTAAATCCTAGATTTATTGACTTTGGGACAATTACTTTATCTCCATGTCCTAGATTAATTAATGCATTAAATACTAGAGCCCTTAGAAGCTAGGCAAATGTTGTTATAAAGTGCAATATGAAAAACGAGACATTTACAGGACAGCTTCATTGGGAGGATGGCATAGTGCTGCTACTGAGACAGGTGTATGGAGCATGTGTGTAGAGTCTCTGTACGGCTAGAGGGCTGGTGAAAACTACCACTCATGAGACTCAATAAATACTAGATTTAAGTTCCCAAACAATCAGTAACAGTGTCATCTTGAGAGAGAAAAAGTGTGAAGATTCATAAAAGTACACCAAATAGAGGAACAACTTTGTCAATATGAAAATTATATGCAAGATTTCTTAGTTGCCAAGACATTTTTTTTGTTCAATCCAGAGTAAGGCAGACATTGGTGGAGTGAGAATAGACCTTTCTAAATTGAAGACCTGCTCAAGGTGATCCAGGCTTGCTTTGAATACTAAACACTCTTTTAAAACATTCCTCAAACACCTTGTTTAGCTTCTCTCCAATCTCCAAAATATTTTGGTCCTGTAAAGAAAAGAAGGAAAATCAATATTTTAAACTAACAGGTTATATGAAAGTATAATCTCACTAGCACAACGGTGCTAACGTTCTCATTTTGCATTTTACATGTTTTTACATATTGCTTTTGCAAACTTCTTCCATATACTGCTAAAAATCATTTTGTCTGTAAAAATCATTTTGTGTGAGTATAAGCACAAAATCTAATTGAAAGACCTTGTTTTCCTGCATTACAAAAGCTTGTAAATTGCAGGAAGCATGCTATATTTTTCATAGGATTTCACAAAAGTTACAGCGATAAAATCCTGTGATTTTTTTTATAAACCTAACGAGACAACATTATTAGTTACGGAGAATCCAAGGTCAGGGTAAAAAATAAACTAATTCGGGAATATAACATTTGAGACATAGTAGGCAAAGGCTGTGCCTCCATCCATGGAAAAAATAATATACGCTAGAATGAGCATTGCTCATAGAATCCTGGGGTGCACAGAAAGGAAAATGGAGTCGAAGGTTGGACACACAGCATGGGCCTCGGGCACAAACCCACCCCTTAGTTCCAGGAGGGCAGGGGAAGCCCAGATTCACCACAGTTTAACTAGCACAAAAGCCCAAATCAATAGAGCTGAGTCTCTAGAACTCAGGTGTTAGGACCTACTGAGGTCAGAAGAAGGCTGGTTGGCTTTCTTTTGGATGATTTAATCATAAGCAACTAAATAATGTTGAAAATGATAGTAGCAAAGCAGCCTGAATGAAACTATTGAGAGAAGAATTATAATGTTCACAGGACTCTAAAGCCAATTATTACTATTAACCCATCCAGCTGTTAATTTGTAAAAAATAAAGGGCCGGGGCTCTCACCAGGAGGCAGCTTCAACCCCCCCATTTCTACGGTTAGCGCTGCCTACCACAGAACCAACAAACCCTACAAGTGTGGAGAGGATGTAGCTAATGGCCAGAGCTGCCGACTCTGCAGCTGGGGAACCAGGTTCGAGTCTGGGCGTCGCTCAACATCCTGTGATTCAGGGAAAATCATATAATATCCCTGTGCCTACCAAAAATGAATGTGACCTTAACTGGTGCTCAAGCGCTGGTGTTGATGAATGAGGGCCAGTGCTGAGTACCATAAACCACCGGCCCAAATTAAGCACTGATTAAACCTCAATTGAACCACCGTTACTGAGCTGCAACGAGGAGGTAAGGAGAGATAAAGGACTGACACACACCATAGGCAGGAGTGGGGTTACTGTACAACACACACAGTGTCAAGGAAAGACAGAAAGTAAAGACAAATAGAGGGCATCAAGACAATAGGGATACGGCACAGCGAACAAAAAGGACAAGGCAGGCTTAGGACCGACAATTGGCATAACTACTAACCCTGGGCGTAGTTTGCGAAGTAGCGCTACACGTAGCTACATGAAGTACACTTTGCACTATGCGAGATACGTGTAGCACTGCGCGAACTGCGTAGTACTCTGTTCGCAATGATTGCACAGTGCCGGATGCTTGTCCGGACCGTGCAATCATTGAAAACGGCATCTTGCACAGTGCAAGCTGTCGTTTTCTGCCGCTCGAGTAGATTTTTACTCGAGCGACAGCTTTCTCAACGCGGACTGGTAGTTTCTCATTGCGAGTGGTTGCGAGCATACGCGACCACTCGCAATGAGAAACCTGACCTCCGCACGTTGAGAATCTTGCTAGGAGGTTTATTTATCACGCTCGCGAGCGGCAACTTTATGTTGTTGATCACGAGCAAGGAAAAAGTCTCGCCGGGATGTCATTTTGCTTGCTCGCGGTGGCCAATTTGACGTTGAGGGCCGCGAGCAAGCAAAAAAATTACCATTGCGCTACGCGTGTTTGCACTGTGCTACGTGCAATTCGCGTAGGGCAAAGTAGCGCAAAATTTGCAAACTACGCGAGCGTAGCGTAGTGCTTTGCCCAGGGTTAATAACTACTACATAGTTACTGAACAGCACACAGATAGAAAAAGGAGAGAACTTGGATAGCCTTGACAATAGTTTGAGCGATGAAGTTACTGACACAGAAATGGGCAAGAGGTGCCTCAATAAAGGCAATCAAAGTGACCCAACATCAAACTATTAGTGCACAGTACACAGAAAAGGACAGGCAACACAAAACATACACGAGGACATTTGGCCACCAGGTCAAGAGTTCACTGTACATTATAAAGGACTTCACATAAACAGAAGTGTTATTAAAGTTAGGGGTTCCACAGCAAGTTGCTACTTTGCAGCTCAGAGAGGAATGGGGTGAGTGGATTAAACACATATGTAGGGTCTATGCTTAGTGCTGAGAGTAGAATGCATTGGGCTTCCTCTGTCCATTATCTCCTGAATATTCTAGTGTTGCCAGGTAGCCTTACTGTTGAGGAATATATTGGTTAAAAGCAGTTTTGGGGGGTAAGAGCTGGATGGAAAGCTGGCTGCGAAGTCCGGTCTGCCGTGTAGCTGTTTACAATAAACCTACTTCAATCTACCTTCGCTCGGCGTGATTACTACAAAATATGGCAACGATTTGGCGACACGGCTGCACCTTGAACCCGAAGCGTGCAGCAACCTTCAAGCCGTCTACTTTTTACTAACTTCCCGGTCCAGGTCCCTATGAGACTTCTATCTACCTGGAAAGCTGTTTTCTCACTCTCGTTACTGCTGTGCTACGCGGTGCGTTGGATTTCCCAAATCAGCTGTGGCACTAAGCAGGACGTAAATTGGGACGGTACCTGTTATTACACCGGCGATTTCCTTCACTATCCTCCAGCGCTGTGCCTGTTTGCCAGTGAAGATACAAGTTTAGCAGTTTAATTCTCCATTTTCATGGTGTTGTTCCTGCCGTCCTGTATTTTGGGGTGCGCTGCGGACCCACACTGGTATCACGAGGCACACCTCACGGCAGTCAGATGAGATCATTTATACACACACTCTTCTATAAAACGTCTTGCCTGGTCAGTGCGTCTGATGGCACACGCAACGTCTTTCTTCAATGTGAAGTCCTCCATGTCTTGCCTGGTCCGTGCGCCTGAGTCTGCCACAGTGTTTTTAGGGTTGAGGGATCCTAGCAACTAATTCCTTTGTGATGGCAAACAGCTGTTGTATTTTCTCTGCAATCTTTGACGTGGAAGCCTTTGACTAGGCGGATCACAGTGATTCGCACCCCATTGTTTTGTACTCGTGTATGACGACACCCAGCTCCTGGGTCTTCTCTTCAAGCCCTGATACTACTCGCTCTGAGTAGGCGGATCACAGTGATTCGCACACCATTGTTCTTATCATGAACGAATCACGTTCTGCAATTTCGTTAAATGGTGTACTGAGTGAGAAAACACATCATGGTAATTCGCACACCATTTTAGCAAGCAAGAGGATCACAGTGATTTCTAGCACAGTTTTGTGCATTCTTGTTTTCTCTCCCGTGCTGGTCAGTGATTCGCACACTTATTCTCTACCACAGTGCAATACTTAGCAAAATTACTCATGTTTGTCCTCTTATAAGTCTTGTATTCATACTGCAAGGATGTTATAATTTTAGAGGATCTGTTTTTGCTACTAGTTATAGTTTGTTCTTGGTGCTATGTGAACCATGCAAGCTGTTACACCTCCTCCCTCATTTTGAGACAATCCTGGCGAATCAACTGTTAGGTGGGAGGTATGGTTCGTCGCATTTGAAACCTATCTTGGGGCCATAGGCACTTTGAGATTTAGTGCTGAACGAAAGAAATGTTTATTATTAATTTCTTTGGGTTTTCAGGGGAGGTCTATATGTAAACATTTACCTGAACTGACACACCAGGCTGGTGACAAAATAGATAAATACCAAGACATTATTACAAAACATAAGACTAGATTTGACAAACACCTAGTCTCATGGTCCTTAGACATACATTTTTAAAAAGAAAATAGGGTGATGGAGAAGATGTTGATGCCTATATATCAGTGTTATGTAGGTTAGCATCAGTTAGTCAATTTGAGATGTTCACTGATCAACTCATCAGAGATCAGTTTGTTTGCCAATGTAGAGACAAACAAATCAGACAAAAATGGTCATCTATGGGAAATCCATCACTAGAAAAAACAATCAAAGTGGCAAAAAGTATTGACATTTCTCAAATTTCATTGAAAGAGTTGGATGATTAAGTTCTTGTTCATGAACCCGTAAATGTTGTTGGAAGTCGAAAGCTGAAACAAAAAGATTTTCGCAGTGGAATGTCTGCTAATGTTAAAGGTAAGAGTCAAGTTCACAGTAAGATGTTTAAAAGCAATATGCTTTTGTTGTGGTAATCCTCCACACCCAAAAGGGGGAAGATGTTATGCAGCTAATGTGGTGTGCAATTATTGCAGGAACACTGGACATTTTGCCATAGTGTGTCTAAAGAAAAAAATTCAAAAGAAAGTAGTGGCGTGTGTGGTGGAATCTGATTATGAATCTGACTCAGAAGTCGTTTCGATTGGGACAGATGTTCAAGTGGACACAGTGCCTGAAGGAACTGAACCTATTGAGGGTGATCCATCAAAATGTGTTGATCCTAATTTTGAAGTGACTGTTGGGGGTAAAGTCATTAATTTGTTTGTTGATTCTGGTGCCAGGATTACGATGATTACTCAGAAGCCGTTCGAGGAAAGTTGGGGTGATAGAGTACTCATGCCACCAGACAGTTCTCCAGTTTCCTATGAAGGGCATAGAATTGAACTTCTTGGATACATTGAAGATGTACTCATGTTCAGAGGAAGGAGGATCAAATCTAAAGTTTATGTTGCTCTCAAAGGTTTGAATACTTTAGGCTGGTTTCATCAAGGGTTGTCCGGTATGGTTCTAAGACCAGGTACCAAGGAGCAAGTTTTAGTGGTTGGTTGTGATGAGGTAGAGTGCAAGTGAAAGAATTAGTTTCCCTCAGTTTTTGGTGAAGGTTTAGGGAAAATACGTGGTTTCAAACACAAAATTATTGTGAACTATGGTGCTTCACCTGTAAAACACAAACTAAGAGGTGTCCTGTTTAGTTTGAGAGAAGACCTGGACCAAGAGCTCAGATCCTTGTGTGATAAGGGGACCATTGAACCCACTGACTCGTCTTTGTGGTTGTCTCCCTTGGTGGTAGCACGCAAGCGGTGTGGAAAATTGCTTGTGTGCGTTGACTTGAGGTCACCGAATAAAGAAATCTGGGTGGATTCACATCCTCTACCCAAGATTTGCGACTTGTTTGCGTGTGTCAGAGGATCCAAATATTTCTCAAAGATAGATTTCGCTAGCGCTGATCATCAGATTGAATTACATCCTGATTAGCGTGCTCTTACAGCATTTGTTTCCCCTTTAGGAACCTTTCAGTACAAACAGATGCTGGTCAGTTTGGCATCTGCCGCCTCTGTATTGAGAGTAATGCAGAATTTGTAAGGGGCTGTGGAAGGTGTGTTAGTCTTTCAAGAAGATGTTTTGGTTTACACCAAGGATGTTCAGTCACATGATACTATTTTGTGCAGCGTCTTGGATATTTTTGAGAAGTATGGTGTTGTGCCTAAGACGGAAAAATGTAAGTTGTTATGTGAACAGGGCATTAGACCTAGGAAAGGATTTTTAGATGCTATTGTTGATGCTACCACACCTGTTGACAAGATGGGATAAAAGACACTGTTAAGACTCTTCGAGTATTACTCACGCTTTATTCCAGATTTTGCCACCATTGTATGCCCTATTAGCAATCTTCTCAAAAAAGGGGTATAATTTGAGTGGTCCAGTGAGTGTGCTTCTGCCTTCCAGCATGTCAAGTTGTGTTTGAGTGAGAGTGAGGCTCTCAAACCTTATGACTGTGATTTTCCATGTTTTATAACTGGTGATGCAAGCCAAGTTGGATTGGGTGCAGTTTTGACAAAAAGAAAATACGAAACGAAGAGAGCACTGTAGCGTTTGCTTCAAGAGTTCTTAAGGATGCTGAATTGCAGTATTCTGTCATTGAAAGGGAGCTTTTGGCTTGGCTGTGGGTAGTGGAAAATGTCACCACTATGTATGGGGCAGACATTTTCTGCTGCGAACAGATCACAAACCATTGGTCAATATCCTTGGCACAGGTGCTAACAAGTGTTGTACACCTAGGATATTGAGAATGGTTTCTCGTTTAATGCAATATCAATTTGATGTGATTCATATCTCTGTTGGTAGGAACTTTCGGGCTGATTTTTTGTCCCGCTTTCTTTTGAGAAGTGATGAAAGTGATGGTCAGGAATTTTCATGAACTATGTGAAGAAGACTCTGAGTGTTGTTTCATAGCTGCTCTGGCGATACCACAACTTAGTCTTGGCTCGGAGGAGAATTGGATCAGTGCCTTAAGGGATGATGTGGTTTTACAGCAAGTTTGCGAATTAATCAGAAGCGGTTGGCCCAGGGAGAAGGTTTTATCTTCTCTTCTACAACCTTATTGGAAGGTTGAGATGGAAATATCCTTAGAGGATGAGCTTTTGCTGTGCCCGGATAAACGTATTCCTCCTCACAGTATTAGAAGAATTATTATCAACAAATCTCATGAAGGTCACTTGGGCGCAACTCTCACCAAGCGTTTCATCCGTGAGACATTTTAGTGGCCTAGTAAGGATGCTGAGATCAGCGAAGTAGTGGAGAATTGTGTAGTGTGTGGTGCGGTAAACACGTTTGAAAGTGGCCACCGCCCCTACTTCCCATTGGATGTCCTTCGGGCCATGAGTAGAGGTTGGTTTAGATGTTATGGGTCCTTTTGCGTCCTTACCTGGAGGATATCGCTATATTTTTGTGCTGCTGGATATGCATCCAAGTGGTCAGAAATCAAGATGGTCAAGGCACCTAGTGCATCTAGCCGAGCGTTGTTTTTCAAGGAGGTTTACATGAGAGAGGGATTCCCTGAGGTACTGGTTTCACACAATGGTACACAATTTTTGAGTGGTGAGGTTAAATAGTTTCTTGATTCTTGCAACATTAAGCAATTGAAGAGTTCCCTTTATCACCCACATACGAATGGCCTTGTTGAGCGAATGAACAGAGTGGTGGGTGAGTGTGTCAGGTGGGCAAAATCGGGCAAACATGATGTGGGAAAGTCTTTGGACAGCATGTTGTGGTTTTATAGAACTACTCCTCACTCCATGACCAAGATTTCTCCTTTTGAATTATTGAGGGGCACGAGAGCCAACACACGTTTTAAACCAGGATAGATGAATGAGTGGATCAAGTCAGAGTCTGATGCAGTGAGTCTTATGGACATTGCAAAAGGCAATGTGTTAAAATCTCAAACTAAACAAAAGTTTTGGTTTGATCAAAAGAAAAGAAGTCAAAACCGTTCCGGTGAGTGTGGGTGATTTGGTGCAGGTTACGTCACCTGTCCATGTGAATAAAGCCTTGGACAAGTTTGGTGCTCCAACTACAGTGATAAAGGTTGGGCCAATGCTATCAAAGTTGAAGGAGGAAAATGGTGGAATGTTGGCAGAATTGTTACTGTAAAGAGGAGGGGTAATCAGGAAAGATAAGGTATTTGCAAAAGTGAAGATATGGGTGACTCCAGAGGGGTTTTCGTTTGAAGAAGCTCCAGGACCAGAGTCATCGCCAGTAGGTATTGTGTGTAAACATGTGTAGAATGTTGTGTATTGTATTTTGGTGTTTGTTGTTGCTGTTAAAGAGGAAGGAGACTATGTACTGTTTATGCTTACTGCTGGGAGTAGAATGTATTGAGCTTCTCCTGTCCATTCTCTCCCAGAGATTCTAGTGTTGCCAGGTAGCATTACCATTGGGGATGTATTGTTTTAAAGCACTGTGGGCGGTTGAAGATGGCTGGGAAGCTGGCTGCGAAGTCCTGTCTGACGTGTAACCATTTACAATAAACCTACTTTAATCTACCTTCGCTCAGCGTGATTACTACAATATACCATGTGGTTACCAATGTCCAAGTTTACTTTAAAGATAAGGGTATAAAGGAGAGTGAAGATAGCCTGACCAGAGGGGATCAGGAGAGGAGGTCACATAAAATCCCTCTTGGTCGGAAAACAGAACTAGGAGAATGAGGTCGCTTATCTTGAGAGGATACATACTGTGTTAAAAGATTTGAAGTTCATGAACATCAGCCGTATTTCTCGAACAAGTTTTCCCACTGTATTGTAGCAACGGCTATTAGACTGAGGTTCCTTCAAGAACATAAAAAAATTGTTCTTGGTGTTCTGCAATATGCTTTTCACTTGGCCCAGCCAGATAGGGCGCTGTATATGTTGAGAATAATGAGGGACCTAAAAAAAATAAAACACATCTCATTAGCAAGCATATCAGGTATACAAGTGCTAACACTGTTTTGGAGGTTTAAATCCAAGTCCAATATGTATTTGCTCATATAACAAAATCTTGTGTTTACCTTGGTATGGCTCAAAGCGGTGCATATAAAGTTTCCCAAACTTTTCCTTATTCTAGAAATTATTTTAGTATGGGGAAAAGTTTGGGAGTCAGTGTTTTATCTTTAGGGAGATAGAGTATTAGAGCCACACACTCACACACATATTCAAGGCACTATACAACTTAGGCCCCAACGGCTTGAACAGCCGTATTTCCTTCCTCCGACCACCCAGGCACCTCCACTCTGCAGGACTTCCACTCACGCACATCCTAAGCATACAAAGACCCGGATCAGGATGGGCACTATCTTACATCTACCATAGGCTGTGCTAGGCACACCACACTCACAGATGATAGTGCACTCTACAAATGCACATAAAAATTGCATATAAATGTCAGAATCACTCTGTGTATCAAAAATGTTTCTGCAAGTTGAAAATATAGGGAATTTAAGGGAAGGGTCAGTATATTTTCATACCTGGAACTGAAGCCCGCCAAATCAGCTGAAGAATGGAGAAAGACATTAACACACAAAAGATGATGGAGGAACACTTTTAATATTCAACCCATCGTTCTTTTGCCCACCATGCCACCTGAGTTTGGACCTAGACATATCAAAATCTGTCATTACCCTGCTCCAAATGGAAAAGTTCAGCCCAAACTGCCAGGCCAGGTCCTCCCTGAACCAGAACAGAAGAAACCCAAGCCCATTTTCACTTCTATTAGGGCTCATCATTCTACTATTGCTTGGTTCCAGTGGCACAATGTGCACAGGAAGCACGTTTGGGCATACCCGACCCACTTGGGCCATCACACTGAAGTATGCAAAAAAGTGATTTCTGGGATGTTTGAATTAATCTAAGCCAATGGTAATTACTCTGGGTCGCATCCTAGTCCATCGTTATTTCGCACACCATCCCACCTCAGCTTGGATTCAGCCATTTGTAAATCAGTCTTGACCCTACTCCAGTGGGATCAGTCCAGCCTGAACTGCCAGACCAGGTCCTCCGCGAACAGGAAGACAAGAAACAGAGGCAGGTGTCACCCTGAATCAGGCTCGTAAGTCGAGTGCAACTTGTTTCCATTGGCATAGTAAGCCTGGGACCCAAGTGTGGGCATATCCTATTAAGGGAAAAACGGACCTCTTGTTCAGATTGGAAGGGAGCCAATATTGGTTAGGATTTGGTGTAGAGGTGCTGTGGTCTTGATTATTACACTCTGTCTGAAGTTATGCTATTGTCTGGCATAGATGATTCATACAATCAATTCAGGAAGCATTTAGAGCGTGCAGGGGAGCATAGTTCAGCATCACAGGCCATCTGTATGATGAGTCTTTACAGTGACCAAAAGTGCACCATTGGGGCTTCTTGGGGCCATGTGTGTGTGCAATCAATGGAGCCTGACATCACTTATGTCACAGAAGAACCATTCTGCTTGCCTTATATGGTATGGTATGCCTAGGAGGGTGAAGTGGCATGTAACGTGATTTGGGGGCATCTTTGACTCACCTCATGCCTTGCAGACAGAAATTCAAAAATGCTTACTGTCTGATGTGACCCTCTGTAGGCACGCATCGGCATAATATTATTGCGCGCCAAAGATCTTTGTCTCTGCTGTTTACTGCATGAAGTATGCAGTTTTTGGCTATTACTGTCACACGCTGCTGTTGAAGATGGAGGCTATTCCAAGAGTTAGACTGGCAAAAAGACGCTTTTGATTATCTTCGCCAGAAACAGCATAAATATAGTCAGCCCTTGATGGTGACATGGGACAATTTAATACGAGGCAATTGTACAATTTAATGTGTGTGTACAGTTAATCTGGATGGAATCCTGGATATTTCTGTCTTCGTGTAGTCCATGGCATGGTGCATTTTGCTCCTTATACTTGTATAATATTTGCAGATGGGTGTTCATAAGTGACTGCACTGGTAGTTATCTGTCAATTGCTTTTTGGTTGCTTTGCTGTAAAGTTCCAGATTCATCCTTGTATCTGAAAGCAGTATTTAATTATCAATGTATATCATATTTTGGTTGTTCAAATATTTGTGGATTATCTGTGGTAAGAATACTTTTATAGATATTTACATTTTGAAATAGTCTCCGTCACTGCGTTATTCTGTTACTCAGAAGTTAGTGCATTTTGATTCTCATCTTTTCCTTCAATTGCACTGATCATTTTCTTAGGGTTAGCTTCGTCATAACCTTTATGTTAGGGTTGCTGGACATGGCCTCCTGTTTACATCGGGAAAAATAGTAATCTTTGTCTAGTAGGCTATTTTCTAGTTGCGTACATCACTTTCTGTAGCTGGATACTAATATTTTTAAATCTGTTTTCTGCTGGGTGACTCAATTTTTGCTGTTTCAAGAGATTTTAGGTCTGTTTTTAGCAGAATTTTTAAGTTTAGGATTAGCACCATGATATAAATGCCAAACTAGAAAAATGACAAAGCATTTTGCTATTTTCTTTTTAGCAAAGTCTTTAAGGATAGGATTAGACATTTGCGGTAGCAGATTTTGGTTTTCAGTGGTGTTTTCGTGCTTTCTTGCAAACAAAGCACCTCTCGACTTAAAGATGGGAACTGCCCAGAGTTCTCTCCTGTTGCTCTACATGTGTATGTATGTACAATTGTGTGTCTCACTTCACTATGACTTATCCTCCCTCACTGCAGAAGGTGTTGCAGTTGATGGAACGATGCTCAGAAGTTCGAAATCTCTGCTGGATGGAGCATTTTCAGTGAGGATCTGACAACAAGGGAATGTGTGCATGGTTGAAAACGAGGTTTGTCAACAGGCCAGTAGTTGAGGGAGGTGTCAGATAGTTTGGTACTGTGTAGTTAGTCGACAAGAGAGTTAGCATAGCAGGCAATAAAGTTGCTTTCATTGGGGAAGACTGTGAACGTTTTAACATGGTTGATCAGGCTTGGGTCTCAACAATTGTAGTGGCATGATCAAAGGCAGCAGAGTAAAGCATTCTTTTTAGGCCTTGCCTTTAGATTAAGCCTGTCTAGCAGAGAAGTAGAAGATTCTTCTGCAGATTAAAGGTGTGCCCCCTCGTTTCAATGGGTTTTTGGTTGAAAAGGTCTTGCAGGTGTGATAGGTCACATGGCAGACAATAGATGCTTTCCTCTTTGGGATAACCACTACATAGTGTATTTAGTAACTAGATTTTACAGAGTGCAAAGACAGACTTTCTGATTTCTGCAGTTTTTTTAATATAAAGTGTGGTGTCAAAAGGTGCAAGACTCAAGCAGGGTTAACTAGTTGGAAAAGAGATAGATATTTCCAATGGATTCTCCAGTGAGGAAAATGCCGTCAGGTGAAACTCTTGAAAATGCTGTAACCTGGCATAAAAATGATCTACAATCAGAAAAATGTCCTCATCATTAAAGGGTTTTCTTCTCTTACCAGGCTGAAGACAAGAGTACATTTTCTCGGTTCCTAATACAAAGTAAGACACTCGGAAAAAGCATAGCTTTCAGATGACTCCTAAGTGCAAGATGTGCAATAGAAACCTGACAATTGTTACCAACAGTTGAAGTTTAAGCATATCTGCCCCGTTTGCAGGCCAAAAGGTCCACACAGTAAGGTAAACAGGCTACACTAAAATGTATTAAACATGTATCTTTAATACTTTTATGTTTATGTTAAGGTTACCAAGGAGTCCTACCCTGACAATGAGGAATGTTTCATAAGCTTGTGAAGGCATGACATATTCAATACTACAGACTTGCACATGTTAATTGTATCAGTTTCTTTAATTTACTGTTTGCAAATCTACGTAAATCGCACATTTACAGTTCCAGCACTCAACTTGAAAAATATTTTTTTTTCTTCTTGTTAGGCGTAGGATTTAATTATCGATCATCACAATCTGGCACAATTCTGCAGAACTGTGTTTATTCTTTGTTTTAAAAATGGTCCAGTGCGCTCTGGTCATCACCCTTGGTAACCAACCATTTTCCATCCAGAGCTATATTTCCCTTCAGCTTTAGTAACCTCTAACTACTAACGAAGGCCAAACATCTATGTTGTTATAGTTAATGGTGGTGACATTTGTCTTCTACTCTTAAAGTTCAATACATCTTTATTCGGCTTAACCAGCCATAAAAGAGTCCAAGAAAGGGCTTTCAGTGCATCAACAATAGCAGCATCGATTTCCCGCCTAGGACAAATGACCATAGAATAACACTACATAATTCACTAAAATTATTTCGCTGGGGCAAACGTGAAGGCTTCAAATGCCAATATACATACAGACCTGACTGGTCGAGAACCATTTGCTCTAATTAGGCAGAAACATGTTGACCATAGCCCAATAGGGAACGTCCATATCCCTATTCGCAATTAGCTCTTTTTTAAACCTATCCACTGGGGACACTAATAAAGCATTGACCTTGTCTATCCAGGAGATAGTTTTAACCCACTTTCTGATTATTTGTTGTACTCTGCCCCTCACTCTGACCTACATTGGATGACTAAAAACACCTCACGCTCCTGTCCTATCGGGGAGCTGTAGCCAAAACTGTGTACCTTGCGGTCACAGTGCGCAAGAGGGCACCCAATGATGAAGCATGTCACCTTAGGGTCAGTGAGGGTTCGCATCTTAACATATGTGTATGTCTATCCCTCCACCCTCCTAAACTCACAGTTTGTGAGTTATACAGATACACCATCCGGTTACATATTTTGTGAGTTATTTTTATTCTACAGCCATATACATCTGCCCAAAGTGTAAGATCTGAGAATTAGCTCCTGCTATGCACTTCAAGAGTGAAAAGGGCCTATGTGGAAGGCTGCTCCTTTGGCCACCTGGCCATGGCTCTGAAGCATGCTCCCCCTGGATAAAAGGAAATTGTGTAACTACTTAGATTTTAGGGATGTTTTGTAAAACGTTTTTATTCTGCTAACTCATTTAATTTCTTCTGTGTATCCCTCGGTCTTACTAGTGTCAAGCACAAGGTGCCATGTTGGTGATGGTGAGCATTAGAAATAAAATAAATAAACATCATGGTATAGGATCTCATGCAAATAATGTTTTGTGAAGTTCTCCCATATGGACTGGGTGTGATGTTAGTACTATAGAAAGTCAAGAAATACAAGCTCTTAAATACTGGAATAAATAACCACCCTAAATGTACATTAAGGTAAAGCACACCTGTAGTGGTAAAACGTTCCCTCATGATGTGCTGTTTAGTGTTAGTCAGGTTTGTTGTCGCCATATTTGCACCAATACAGTAGTTATTGGGGTAAATGTGCAGCATTGCCTCCTCAATCCCCTTACCTTAATAGATGGGTCCTCGATGAATAAAATGCTTTCATCTTCACAGTAAAGCAGCAGAAGCAGAAACTCACATTTCTATAAAGGAACAGAAACAGGTTGAGACAGGCCAGAGAACACAAAAGACAGCAGACAAAATGGCAAGAATAAGTGGAAGAGATAGATTCTTCCAATGGCTGGGCGTCAGGGGCCCCAAGAAAACCATGGCAGATATCTGACAGTGTCCTCCAAGGTGAGAAGGTGTCAGAAGGATCTCACTTTAACTGCTGCTCAAATATATGTGGGCCTGATGTTGTAAAGGCGATCACAGGTGTGACACGCTTGCAAAGGATGGAGTACGTTCATTCTTAGACAACAGCATAGAGCGGGCAGTCCCTTGCTGGCCAGGGTCAAACTGACCACCAAAGAACGTTCACCTTCAAATAAACACATGGAGTCTCACAGCACTGAGATTTCACTATATAGACTGCGCGAGGAACAGTTTAATAAAGGCCAATACAAAACATCCCCTTCCCTTATATACAACAAACAAACTGAATACAATGTGAGCTACTAGTGAATGACACTAAGGATGTCACCAGAAAGAAATTACACGGAACTGTAAAATTATATTATACACTAAACATCCTACACTGAAAGACA
Organism: Lissotriton helveticus; assembly: GCF_964261635.1. Lineage (NCBI taxonomy): Eukaryota > Metazoa > Chordata > Amphibia > Caudata > Salamandridae > Lissotriton > Lissotriton helveticus. The sequence continues at coordinate 529,763,668 of NC_136072.1, forward strand.
GAGAAACATTAAATACAATATCAAGTAAAAATAACACATCAATTTTTTTGTGTTGCAAAACATGGGATGTTTTTTCAAAAACATATGTATAAACAACAAAATAATGAAAGCAAGGACTGATAAGCTAATAAAAATAGAGGCTTATTTTTAAAAAAATTGGCATAGGGCAACGCAGCAAGTCTTTTTGCTACACAGCCCTATGCCAATTTGAAAGGGCAGGGATGCACTGTATTTACGAGAACCAGTGCATTCCTGTACTTTCAGCCAGCGACGGCGCACAATTTGGTGCCTTGCACCAACGCAGGCACCCTTGCACCATGGTGCAAGGGTGTCTGCGTTGTAGGCAGGATTGTTTCTGTGCAGGAAGGAGCATCTTCCTGCACAAAAACAATCCAGAGTCGCGCTTTCCTCGTACTATGTGTGTTGCATAATACAGCATGCATGGAAAGAGGAAAACATTAGGAGAAAGGAAAAGATTTCTTCTTGTTGTGCCTGCTCTGGGGAGTCGTAAGGTTATTGCACTGCCCCAGGTTTACACAAATTTGTAAATCTGGGGCAGCATCAAAATCCATGGATGCTGTGGAGGAACACCCACCTCAATGCCCATGGAATGCCTCCTTTACGCAGACTAAAGCAACGCAGAGCTTTGCGCTGCCTTGCCTTACCCCATATCTACGAGGCCATCAAAAGCTATGCAGGGTGCCTCACTGGATGGAGCCTTACCGCTAGAGTGGTTGACCTTGAAGCTGGGAAACTGGATTCGAGACTCAACAACAATGCTCAACATCCTGTGATTCTGGGCAAATCACTTAATCTCCCAGTGTCTAACAAAAATGAATTTGTCCATCTGTAATGAAACTGGAGCTCATGTAAAGTGCTCTGATACCTGATATCTTTGGGTCTAGTACCCGCTAGATAAAACTAAAAAAAAAAAAAAAAGATATGATTGAGAGACCTGCACAACAGGATCATTGGGCAACAATTATGCTTCTGCAGAACAGGTGTCTTGTACATAAGCCCCTAAGTCTTTTAAGTATTCTAATGGCCTCCGATCTCGTATACTCCTCCCTTCTATGGAAGTCGACAAATCTCTTATACTTCTCCCTTCTCTGGAAATCAGCAACGCATAACTTAGGGCCTGGTGTAGATATCAGTGGACAGGTTTTAAACTCACCACGCCGCACAGCATTCCAGGGCATTTGCTCACCACTGATCGGCTCGGGTAGCGGACTTTAACGCTGCCGCGAAGCCTCACCTGAACACTCCTACCGACGCCAGCACCGGCGAGGACTCAGGCCACGCCCCTTTTTAAGCCACGCCCATCCTACTCCTCCACCCGTCGTTTGCATAAATCATGTGCATCTACCGGAAGCGCAGCGGACGAGCGCAGCGGGAGTGCCTAAGGCAAGCCCGTCTGCGCCCGTCCACGATCGTACGCGGTCCAGGGCCACACCCCATGCCCCTCGGGAGGGCCGCGTGCGGTGGAGCAGGCAAGAACTACTGACTCTCCGCAGTAACACTGCAGAGTCTTGTAAGCATAACTTGCGAGTGGAGGACAACATAGGCTGCGAATACTGTCACTTCTCCTATGATCGTGGCAGGAACGTGGCCACTACAGACTATATCATGAACTGCGGCCTGAGTGGGATCTTGTGTTTCTAACTGAGACATGGCTAGACGAAGGGTCTACCCCTGAAGCCCTAGAGGCACTCCCAGAGGGCTATATAATGCATAGACTGGATAGACCCACTGGTAGAGGAGGGGGTATTGCAATTGTATCCCAGGAAAGTCTACGATGCCAACTAGACTTTTCTCCCATTCTGGACAGTGAGGCTGGGAATTTTACTGTTAAAGTGAACAACGGCTGCACGCTGAAGGGCATGTTAATCTATAGACCCCGAGGCCCTATAGCCAGGTTTGAGGAGAGTCTGGTCGAAGGCATTATGGAGACTGCGCTGTGCAAAGACAAATTCCTGTTACTTGGAGATCTTAATTTACACTTGGACAACCCTACAGACAATGTTAGCAAGAATTGTTGCCCGGCACTAGGATCCCTCCAGCTAAATCAAATAGTAAGTGGTCCCACTCATCAGTTAGGACACCTGCTTGATCCTATATTTGTTAACTGGGGGGAAGTAGAAGCCATGACCCCCATCCCTATTCCCTGGTCGGATCATCATCTAGTACCATTCTCTATAAAAATCTCTGGGGCAAAATCCCCGCAGCCAGCAACATTGTACCATCTCAGGCGGAGATGGGCCACCTTTTCCCAGGCTAAATTCTGCGCGGCGCTGACTAAAGAGGGGAGCCCTGGGGGGGATGATGCAGACACAGCTAACACCAATCTATGTGAGTGCATCAGCGAGGCGCTAGACTGCACAGCCCCGCTCTCAAGAGCCAAATCGGGAGGCCGTATCCAAAAAACTGCCCCATGGTTCAGTGACGAACTACGAGTCATGAAAGCCGCACTGAAGCAAGCTGAAAGACAGTGGCGTGGGGCTCTTTCCAAAGAAGCCAGAAACGCCTACTTGATTAAGAGGCGAATTTATCATGGGCAGATTAGGAAGTCCAAAGCAGCATATTACACGACTAGAATTAGCGAAGCTGGTAACTCGATGAAGGAGCTTTTCTCGCTCTATAAAACTCTCTCGAGTGGAAAGCCAGCCATTGCCCAAGATGACTGCTCGGTCGAATACTGTGATAGGATCGCAGACTTCTTCGCCGATAAGATAGCCAAAATTTTCTTGCCATTTCCGAATCAACCCATTAATGGGACAGAATTTGTGGAAAGCCGAAGGGAATGGGGGGATACACATAGATTGACCAACTTTGCCACCCCGCCCCCAGAAGACCTCCTAAAAATCTGCAGATCTGTGAAGTCGGGATCTCCACGGGACCTTACTACACCAAAACGCCTAGCTGATAGCCTAGTGGTACTGGAACCTTATATCAGACACTTACTAGATGTGTCTTTCAGCACTAAGATCGTGCCTAAAGACTGGAAAAAGGCGGTGGTTCTTCCCCTTAGGAAGAAAGCTAACATCAGCTTTGATAAGCTAGAGAACCTCCGGCCCATCTCCCTTCTGCCCTATTTGGCCAAAGTGGCTGAAAAAACGGTCAATTTGCAATTGATGGACTTTTTGGAAGAGGCGGCCCTACTACAAGATACCCATTTTGGCTTCCGCCCCCGCCACTCGACGGAATCTGCGCTCCTGAGGGCGGTGGAGACCCTTCGTCAGGGGGTGGACGAGGGTCATACTATGGCCCTTGTCCTACTGGACCTGAGTGCAGCATTCGACACTGTAGCTCATACCACCTTGCTACTGTGTCTGAACAGTGGAGGAATATCGGGAGCTGCACTCGAATGGATCCAATCCTTCCTGACTGGGAGAAGCTTCCAGGTCCGTCAGGGCGACTATTATTCCAGGGACATTGGATTGGGCCAGGGCGTTCCCCAGGGATCGTCCCTGAGCCCCACCCTATTTAATCTTTATGTTTCCCCAGTGGCTCCGATCGCTGTGGGCCATGGTTTGCAAATTGTGTCCTACGCCGATGAAACGCAGCTGGTTATCTCCCTTTCACGTGCGCCCGGCCTTTCTATGGACAGTTTCAGAGCCTGCATGCAAGATCTTGCAGCCTGGATGTCCACTAACTACCTCAAATTAAATGGCAGCAAGACCGAGGTGCTCGTGGAGGGGGGGAACCCATCTGTTTGGTCGTCGGCGTGGTGGCGCACTTGCTTAGGTGAGACGCCAACCCCTCGTCAGGAGGTCAGGAACCTTGGAGTTTGGCTCGACGCTGACCTGTCCTTTGGACCCCAGATAGGTCGTGTGGCGGGTGTCTGTTTCAGCGTTCTAAAAAACCTAAGGAAGGTTTTAGATCTCCTTCCTACGTCTGTCCGTAGAACGCTGGTGCACGCCATCGTCACATCGCGCCTAGACTACGGCAATTTGTTGTATCTGGGAGCTACCTGTAAAGCAATAAATCACCTCCAGGTGTTGCAGAATGCGGCAGCTCGCCTCATTTTAAAATTTCCCAAAAGATCGGCCTCCAAAGCTGCCCTTCACTGGTTGCCAGTAAGGAGCAGAGTTGAATTTAAGGCCCTTTGTACGTGTCATCGCATCCTTGCTGGGAAGGCGCCGGCACCACTCCAGAATCTAGTCACCAGGTATGTACCAACATGCGCTTTGCGCTCCTCCCACGGAGGCCTATTAAAGGTCCCTAGGATAAGGAGGGCTCGCATGGGAGGAAGATCATTCCGCTACCTGGTGGCGAAGAGCTGGAATGCTCTACCTCTTAACCTCCGTCTGGAACTATCTGAATCCAGTTTCCGGAAGAAACTAAAAACATACCTATTTTCACGATAGCTGGGTTTACTCCACTCTCCTGCATTTTGAGGCATATGTGTGCAACACATGTGCATACTTATCTTTTTTGGGGGTGCATCAGGCTGGCCTTTTGGCCCCCTTGCACCCTTGAAATTGCATGCGCAATTTGAGAGTACCTATTTGGTACTTGCAAATTGCGAATGCAATCCCATGAATTCCTATGGGCCTATGAATGGGAAGCCATTCCTTAATAGCGAATCGCAATTTGTGCTTCGCTATTAAGGAATATGTAGGAATCACATTTTTTTTTGGAAACCTACATGCATAGATAATTGCAACTCCTTAATATCGATTCCTTAATAATCGTTATTAAGGACTCGAATTTCCTACCTTTGATGCATGTGCGCCTAATCCTTTTAAAACTTCACTGATCATGAGTTGGAAACACTTGCTGCCGATGATAAACCAAATGAAAGATTCCGTCCAAAGTTATGAATGCGGTCAGTGGCTTAGATTCTTTGTGGAGCTTGAGCTGATGGTAAGCACTCATTAAGTCAAACTTAGAAAATACTTCCCCCCTTTCAACATCAGAACCAATTCATTAATGTTAGGTACAGAAAACATGTCTGCTACCACACTTTGATTTAGTGATCTGAGGACAACACAGATTCGTAACCATCTATCAGATTGTTTTGTGATAACTACGGGCAACACCCAACTAGATTCTTCTGCATGTTGTATTATCCCTTCCTGCATCATTTTTTGGACTACATTTTTTACCTCTTCCTAAAGCACCACTTCAACTTTCCTGAGTTTGTGTTGAACTGAAACAGCTCCTTTTTGTGAATAAAATGTTATAAACATATAATTTTGTTGTCCCAGCTTATCTTCAAAAATATATGTTTTACACCAGTGATTCCCAAATATTTGACTCCTGAGGACCCCCAGTAAGTCACTACTGGAAGCCGGGGCCCCCAAGCAATTTGTACTATTTACATTTCAAACATTGACACAGTAATTCATGAAAAATACACAAACAAGTGCACACCAAACAAATACAGCTAAATATTTTATTATTTTATTATTTTATATCGAAATAATTTGCAAACATCTGAAGATTTTAATGGGAAGGTTGGGGCTGCACCTCAGCAACTATCTTTTCAATGATTGCTTTTATTTTGTGATACAAGGCTCCTGCTACTGCCAGGGCCATACTGGAAACCCAAAGCAGTCCTGGCAAATGCTATCAGACCAGTACCTGTACGGTGCACACCAAGTGCAGCGAGTGAGCCTCACCCCTACAAAGGGAGTTTTGGGGGGGCTCACCCCCCACCCCAGAAAATTAGAGGGAAATGGTGCATTACACATACATTTGTCACTATACGTTGAATTGTATTAGCTTTTAAAGCAAAGTAAATGATGTCCTTACTGTGTACCAGGATACAACAAACGTTGTTGGGGCTCTTCAATGATTCCCTCACTATCATCCTCCAACACTGCCCCTTATCTCTCCATACCCCTCTGTCACATGTATTGCAATTGGTTTATAGCATTTCTCATACCAGTGTAAGGCAGAGACAATGAATCATACATGTGTAAATCAGTGAATAGAAAATGTTACATAAGGCAGAGGGGACTTCAACGCATAGGATTCACATGTCATCTATACTGGTAGGCTTTTTTTAAGAGTGCTTGGTCTGGAGAAGCACTAACTCAGAACATAGAACAGTGGTTAGCATTGATGTTAATAATAAGAATGTATTTCTACCCAAATAAACCTTTATTAGCAGCATCAGGGTAAGGAAAGACTGAGAGAAAACATAACTTACTAACTTGTACCATGCAGTTTAAATGCAGGTCTTTTATGGCAGTTCATAGCTCACTGTGCTAGTTTATGATTGTAACTCATGAACTGCACAGTAACAACAGAAGCTCTGTGACAAAAGCAGTAACCCACTGAGCTATGCACATAAAATATTGTTTTTTAAATGCATGGTACACGTTCTTTGCAGGAGGCATATTAAACCTATGAGCTTCCTTAGAGGAGTCAAAGCTGCCCATAGACAAAACTCCCTTCTCTCTCCAGCAGGTACATTAATCACTTTCATTGTTGCTTTGAAAATTGCTGACTATACAAGGACCTTTGCAGTGCTTTTAAAACTGCTGCCTGCAGACCCCCTGAGAATGTGTCACGGACTCCTAGGGGTACACAGACCCTAATTTCTGAAATGGATTCATCCTCCAATACCTTAACTTGAGAAGGAGCACTCAGATTAATAATCATATGAAGGCATAGTGATGTAACTACTCCAAAATTGGAGTTCCCTGCTCTGCTACATATACCTTTCATTGTATGCCCCTCTTCTCAAATGTAATGTGTGCCTCCATATACCCCAAGATATTGATAGTTGCACTCAGATATCCCCCTGAGGAAATATCTTCAGGCTTTAGTGCAATATCACTCCACTCATGTTCAAGCATTGATTTTGGAAGTATGTGTGCATGGACCCTGTATCCACCATAAGCTGGATAAATCACCCATTTATTTCAGAAGTGGCCTTGGGTATATTTTTTCTCTTGTCTCCTTCCGTCAATTCTCCCTCACACCCCACACTTAAAATCCTGTAAGATATTTCAGTGTTAATGGCAGGGATATTTGATACCACTGTCACCTTGCTATGATTAATAATCTTACACATCCTAGCAAAATGAACTATACAGCCAATTTTCTACATTCTTTGTTGCTGGTGAATCAAAATTTGGAGTCAGTTGCATGACTTGTTGCACCCCTAAATAGGTTGTTTAAGTTGTGCAGAATTCTTGCCAGACCTGTCATAGGTTTCAACATTCCTACAGTATTTAATTCTAATCTACTGACTGCCCCCTCCTCTGAAACTTCAGGACCTTGATTTGTCATCTCCATTTCCCTCAAACATAAATCAGATTTGATCGGCAACTTTGGCAATATCTATGGCAGCTTTCAATATGGGATTCTTTGCAACCCACATTCTCTCTTGAATTGTTTTACTTTTACATTGTACAATGAGCTGGTCTCTGAGTTCTTTTGTCATTCCTCAATTGACATTTGGTTGATAACTCTCTTAGTCTGGCTACAAACTCCTCAACGGACTCTTCTACTTTCTTATGTTGAGTATAACATGTATATCTTGTCATGAACAGATTCTCTTCCTTAGCATATCTAATTTTCAATCTGCATCTGGCCTTTTAAAAAGTATTTTGAAAAGGTTGTCTATTAGGGTTTAGGCTTGCAGTAAATATCTAAATATCCACTGACCCTCTTTTTCCTCAGTGTTCAGCAACACCGCTTTTGCCTTTGTAGGGTGAAATTATTTTCTATCCAGAGCCACTAAGTACATCAAACATTAGAATCCAATTCTCACAAGGAATTGGAGTGGTGCCAGCATGCATTAAAAACATGGTGGTGGGATACCTGAAACATGAGGGACTGGAACATGAGAAACCTCCCCGTGTGAACTTTCTGAAGCTTCCATTTCTAACTTACCTATATATTATTTCTATTTTCTTTTTGTCAAATGTCTTGTACCAACTACCAGTATGTGTTTATTTATTTTAAAACAAGCATTAGCCGCTTACTGATTTTGCGTAAAAGAATGTTAAGCAACCATTGTGGAATGTTTATCAGATTAATCATGATTATCAAGCACTCTAAATTACTGCTTCATGGTGTGCGCATCACCATTGTGAGATGCACTCCAATATGATTAGAGGTGTGGGCATCACCAGTGCTCCCTCATCACTGGTGCTCCAATATGATTAGAAGTGTGCGCATCACCGACACTTCATATGCTCGCAAGCCAATGTGTGATAATACGCTGATAAAAGGCAGTGTGCACATCAAGGTGTGCGCATCACCAACACTCCAAACACTAGCTGGCTGATGTGTAATCAGTAACAGGCATTACTGTGCCCTCGCTTTAGCTCCTTTATGGGCTTGACAGGTGTCCGGTGTGTGTGCCTACGTTACAATGTCAACTGCATGAATTACTCGTGCCACAGATGGGCGTGTCACTGCACATTCCTTCCCTCTACTGCTCATCCATTGATTTATTTTTTCATCCAATAGGATGGACACCCAGCGTAAAGATAGCGGTTAACTACATACACACTATTAGACCTGATAATCTTCAGGTAGTGTTTCCGTAGACTTTTTGCTTTTTCCTCTGGAAGTTTGCTGATTCTCTTGTGTGGCCCTATTGCTCAGGATACTTTCTCACTGCAAATGCAGTGGTAAAAACGGAGCCCTTCCTCCAAGTGTTAGGAAGTGGTGCTGACATGGCATTCTTAAACATAGGACAGGCCTGCCATTGCAGGCCGGCGTGCACACTTGCACGGATCGGGTTTTTAAACATGTGTCTAATCTGCCAAGGCAGGTCTGTGATGGTGCCATTGGGAGTGTTCTCAGGCTGGCCTTTCAAAACCACTGGCCATTCTGAAGGGCCCTTTCACTTCCACTCAGAGTGGAAGGTGAAGGGCCAGACAGGTATCCCCGTTTGTGCCCTGCCCAGGTAGTAGGGAAAACCCATGCTTATTTTCCCTACTTATGAGGCATGCTCATCCCATAAGTTAGCATGGGGTATGGTTTGACAGTACTTCGGGCTGCAATAGTGGATTGCAGTGGCGTAGCCTCATGATGTTTCCTATCAATGAATTCACTATGCCAAACCCTTTCCAGTTGTAAAGGGGGACATGGCATTATTCGCTTAGAAATGCAACTTATAGAAATGTAGACATTTCTGTGCTTAAAAACTCTATGTGTGCCATGGTGCTTGGGGCCAGTCAACACCAGCTGCTAGGGAAGTGCATCTGGGCATTACCCAGTGACACAAATCAATTGAATTGGGTTCCGCACTCTATTTTTAAGTCTGTTTAATACATTCTAGAAGCTGAAAAAGCGAATTTTACTAAAACTATGATCATGGCAAGTATTGATATAAAATCTCTTTATACATCCATACCTCATGATTTAGGCATGGCAGCTGTGGAAAGTTTCCGAATGTATGAAGTTAAACCTGAAGAGCAAAAAAAAATTCTTATGGAACTACTACACTTTACGCTATACCATAGTTATTTCAAATGTGAAGACAACTATTTTGTGCAAACATCGGGAACTTCAATGGGCAATTGTGCCGCGCCGACCTACGCTAATACGTTCATGCATAGATATGAGCTAGACCACATTCTGAGTAATGAAAAATGGACCAGGCATCTAATATTGTATAAAAGATATATCGATGATATATTTGTACTATGGAATGGCAGCCAAGAACTCCTCACAGATGCTCTACATCATTTAAATCAAGTGAACGAAAGAATACAATTTACATTCACTATACACAAAGTAATGTTATAATTTTTGGATGTACTGATTACAAACAAAGAAGGAATCATCACCACAAGTGTATTCTCAAAAACAACGCATAGGAACAACCTACTCCATTATAAAAGTTTCCACCAAGCTCCTCTAAAACAACATTTACCTTTTTCTCAACTTCTAAGAATAAAACAAATTGCATCTACTAATGAATTATATCTAAAACACAAAACAGAAACTTTGGAAAAATTCAAAAAAAGAGGATATCCCCAATCCATTTTGGATTCTGCATCAGAAAGAGCTGATAAACTACAACGAGAACATCTGTTAAAAACTAAAGAAAAACAGGAGGAACAAAGAATGGTTTTTGTATCTAAATTCTCAACACGTAGCATAAGAATCAAAAAATCAATCAAAAAGCATTGGCCGATGCTAGCTTTGGAGGAAGATTTTAAAGGAATATTCGAAAGACAACCAATTTTCGGATATGAAAGAACCAAAAATCTCAAAGAATTGATAAAGGAATCAACAAAACAAGAACAGAATCATTATAGAGGAACTCTACCATGTCACAACTGCGGGAATTGCTCAGCAATTATCAAAAACAATGTAATTAACCATCCAACGAAAGGTTCACCAGTCAAATTAAAAGTGACAGGAACATGTGATACAAGCAACGTGATGTACATGTTAAGATGCCCGTGTGGCCTTTCATACGTGGGAAAAACGCAAAGAAAGATCAAAACAAGAATAATTGAACATAAAAGCAACATTCGCTTAAAAAATGTGAAATCAACAGTAGCTGTACATTTTAATGATGCGAAACACAATGTAAGCCAACTAAAATTTCGCATTTTAGAAAAAGTGGCAATACTTCCAGGTAGAGATAACAACAGTCACCTACTCAGAAGAGACGTTTTTGGGATAAATTACCTATTTACCCTTCATCCAAAGGATTAAATGAGAGGATGGATTTGAATTGCTACCTATGAAACGAACAGAAGAATCAACTTTGATTTTTTTGAACTATGATAGATACAATGTGATATCAGTTCAACTGAACAATTACCACTGAGTAGAGGACCACTTGAAACAAACTTATATATATCTCTGGGACATATATATTACTGAAGTGTTATCCAATAGGCAAGCTAAAGATAAATATGGTTTACGTAATAGTTCTGTATATGTATATACACATTCGGTTTGTCATTTCTTTCAAAACTGTAAATATTGTTCATCAAACGATGTCTCACAATGTATAACCCGCATGTCTTACTATTGATAAATACTCACACCCGTATACACCTTAGTTGGGTTTATATGAATTTAATAGCGCGTTTATACCTTGTTTGACCTTTATTGATACAGACACTTCACACACACACTGTGAAGTATTTAAAGTTTTGAGCACTTTTCGTTAACAAAAAAAGAATTCAGCCACATAAACCGGCAGACGTTTTCTATGTTGATTACTCGTTTAATCACGTGATTCTATACATGGATATAGAATAGGGGACCATAGAGTTCCAATACATAGAGCGTCGCACGCCGACGGTAGCGAGGAAAGAACGATCATTGCAACTTACTCGGTAAGAATATTTACTTTAGCGCACTTGATATTACTCGCACTAGTTTCTTGTTGGAAACATTTTCTACACAAACTCATATTCATTTATTTTGCAGCACATCGATAACACTGTGAAATATTTCAGGTTAGTGTGAGTCTTTTCAAATTTCATATTTATGGTGGAGAACCCGCTCCATAATATCAGGGTTTACATGAATAATAAGGTGCATACGCTTATTTATGTAGAATACCACGCACTATATCAATTACGTAGACACATTAACATGCGACCGATAATACATTGATTGACATGTATACAACCAGGAACTGTATAGAAGTTTACATTTTTGTTATCTAAATGATGGTACCAATAACGACATATGATACTGTTTTCAGATATAAAAGAAGTCCCCTGATGAAGGGCTATATGCTTGAAATGCATTGGGCAAAATACAACTATTGAATATGAAATGAAATATTCAGAAAAAATTACACATGAAAATCTTCGTTACCAATAAATGGAATGAAAAAGTATGAAAAAAGAGTTTTTGAATCATTGATGAAACGTCAAAAAGGAGTGCATGGTTGGAATGTATCTTGTGACACAGGATTCATATCTCTATCACTGTTGTACCAATCCTAACAGCCCAGTAGGATTACCACCTTATGCACCAACGAAATATACGAAATATAGTACAAAAACTATCAAACAGACTTAAAAATAGAGTGCGGAACCCAATTCAATTGATTTGCATCATTATTAGTTTCTGAGCTGAGTGGTTCACACACCTACAGAAATGCAATTTGCGGAAATAGCACATACAACTGAACAAAGAGCAGATACATTAGTATTTACCGAAGACGACACCAGTCGTATATATTCTCTCATAGAGGAAGCAGAAGAAATATGTCCAGGTACAGGATCGAAAGAAACCAATATCAAACAACTTTTATACATATCAAAACGAATCGTAAACCAAAAACTTCATGCAAGCACCTTAATAAAATACCACAAGGCGCAAAGGATTCCTCGGGGACTAAGGATATCCCTTAAATCAACTCTATGCAAAAACAACACAAGATTTACAGAACGTTGGCATGCTATACTGAATAAATGTTCATTAGACTTAATATTGCTAATTCTAGAGGAATTCGCGAAACTCATAGAGGATCTAGTGAAAAAAGTCAATCAAACCAAAGATGATCTGAATAAACTAGTAACTAAAGAAGAATGGGACCAAATACTGGAGGATACAAACAAAAAATTGGATGAATACACAAAAGAAATCAATGACAGAAAACTTAGAAAATGTAAAAGGGACACCACGGATTACCGTTTAGGTGAAGTGTACTCGTGGGCAGAGATATATGCCAAAAGACGACAACAGAGGCCAAATACTGATAAGTCTACAGACGATACATCTTCAGACGATTCACGTCCCACATTTAATAACAGGAGACCCAAACCAGGGCAAGCCACAGAACAGCCTAGTCAACAAACAAATAAAACAGTTGCAAGTACATCAGCAACCATCACACAAAAAACACTATCTACTTTTTTATTGACAGGCTCAGGACCACAAATAGAACCAGGAGGAGTAAACACACAGCAAAACACCGAATCAGTCTCAAAGAACACGAGGAGTCAGAGAATCTCGTAATAAACATATCGCACTACAATATAAGTAATTTGGAATTACGATCATCCTATGTTCCAACTTACCATTCGAACATCTTGGAAACTAAAGTATGTATGTATAAATTCCTCAGATCATTAAGACTTCGACATTTTTTCAGCAACGTAATAGAACCATCAACAGCAGCCAAAGACAGTAATGAGAATACTTTAAAGGGACTAAGAACAAAGAGTAAATTCATAGCTCCAGTGAGCCACAAAGTATTAGACGCTTTTGAAAAGGTTGTTATGACAGAAATTGAGTAAACATTTAAACTCCCAAGACCAAAACATTCAAACATGTCACAAAAAGAAAGACAAAGTCTACAAAATTTGGCAAATAATCAGTCCATCACCATAAGACAAGCTGATAAAGGTGGAGCATTAGTTATAATGGACACTATCTTTTACAAACACAACGTGGAATCACACGTCCAAGACAAAAATACATATACATGTATGACAACAGATCCTACAAAAGAATTCATGAAAATTCTAACGATTATCGTTCAAAAAGCAGTGGATCAAGGTACCATAGGACAAAAGGAAAAAGAGTACATCATTAAAGACAATCCTACCATCCCCTATATTTATACGACACCAAAAATACATTAACACGCCACGTCACTTCCACTCAGACCTATTGTATCAACAATTGGATCAATACATGAACCTGTAGAAAATATATAGACAAACATCTTCAAAATATCGTACAAAAGAGTTCAACATACATCAAAGACACTACCCACTTTTTGAACATTCTAGAAGCTGAAAAAGCGAATTTTACTAAAAGTATGATCATGGCAAGTATTGATGTAAAATCTCTTTATACATCCATACCTCATGATTTAGGTATGGCAGCTGTGGAAAGTTTTCTAATGTATGAAGATAAACCAGAAGAGCAAAAAAAAATTCTTATGGAACTACTACACTTTACGCTATACCATAGTTATTTCAAATGGGAAGACAACTATTTTGTGCAAACATCGGGAACTTCAATGGGCAATTGTGCCGCACCGACCTACGCTAATACGTTCATGCATAGATATGAGCTAGACCACATTCTGAGTAATGAAAAATGGACCAGGCATCTAATATTGTATAAAAGACTAGCAGCCCGTCCCGACGTTGTCCGGGAGCAATTAGGCTTCAGGGCCCCACACGCCCCGCCGTTGTCCGTGGGTCCCCCGGAGCCTTCCTCCATATATTGCAGTATTATACCTCTATGTTTACTTTGTACGCTTTTGCAGCAGCCCGTCCCGACATTGTCCAGGAGCAATTAGGTTTCAGGGCCCCCGCCAGCCCCGACGTTGTCCGTGGGTCCCCCGGAGCCTTCCTCCATATATTGCAGTATTAAACCTCTATGTGTACTTTGTATGCTTTTGTAACCTGCACACGTAACTTTTTCCTCCTGTAATGCACCGTTTGGCTCACTTTTTTAATGCTCCGTTTGCTTCCTTTTGCTACCTGCACACGTCATTTTTTCTTCCTATACCTCTGTTTACTTTCTACGCTTTTGTAACCTGCACACGTAACTTTTTCCTCCTGTAATGCACCGTTTGGCTCACTTTTGTAATGCTCCGTTTGCTTCCTCTTGCTCACGATTTTCATTTTTGCCTCATTTTTCTGCCGCTCACCGCTCCTAAATAAATAAATAAATAACCTACCTCATCCGCCGCTCACTGCTCGTCCCCGCCTGTCTGCCGCTCCTCACCGCCTGTCCACCGCTCCTTACCGCTCCTCCCCGTGCCATGTCCGCCGCTCCTCCTCGCGCTCCTGGACGCCGCTCCTCCCCGCGCTCCTCACGTCAGGCACGCACGTCGCGTCCGGTGCTTCTTCCAAGGGACTAATTTTTTTTCCTGTACATTTTTTAAATAACGTATATTTATTACGTTTATATAGTCTATGTCCATCTGCACACCCTGACGATTACAACGATGTATCGGGTGTGTGGATTGGCGCTGTGGTTCCCGAGTTTACCCGCCTCAAAGGTTCAAAGTTCTTCCTTTATAATAGTAGTATAGATATATCGATGATATATTTGTACTATGGAATGGCAGCCAAGAACTCGTCACAGATGCTCTACATCATTTAAATCAAGTGAACGAAAGAATACAATTTACATTCACTATACAGAAGGAAATGTTCATTTTTGGATGTACTGATTGCAAACAAAGAAGGAATCATCACCACAAGGGTATTCGCAAAAACAACAGATAGGAACAACCTACTCCATTATAAAAGTTTCCACCAACCTCCACTAAAACAACATTTACCTTTTTCTCAACTTCTAAGAATAAAACAAATTGCATCTACTAATTAATTATATCTAAAACACAAAACATCAACTTTGGAAAAATTCTAAAAAAGAGGATATCCCCAATCCATCTTGGATTCTGCATCAGAAAGAGCTGATGAACTACAACGAGAACATCTGTTAAAAACTAAAGAAAAACAGGAGGAACAAAGAATGGTTTTTGTATCTAAATTCTCAACACGTAGCGTAAGAATAAAAAAATCATTCAAAAAGCATTGGCCGATGCTAGCTTTGGAGGAAGATTTTAAAGGAATATTCGAAAGACAACCAATTTTCGCATATGAAAGAACCAAAAATCTCAAAAGAATTGATAAAGGAATCAACAAAACAAGAACAGAATCATTATAGAGGAACTCTACCATGTCACAACTGCGGGAATTGCTCAGCAATTATCAAAAACAATGTAATTAACCATCCAAAGAAAGGTACACCAGTCAAATTAAAAGTGACAGGAACATGTGATACAAGCAACGTGATTTACATGTTAAGATGCCCGTGTGGCCTTTCATACGTGGGAAAAACGCAAAGAAAGATCAAAACAAGAATAATTTAACATAAAAGCAACATTCGCTTAAAACATGTGAAATCAACAGTAGCTGTACATTTTAATGATGCGAAACACAATGTAAGCCAACTAAAATTTTGCATTTTAGAAAAAGTGGCACTACTTCCAGGTAGAGATAATAACAGTCACCTACTCAGAAGAGAAGTTTTTTGGATAAATTACCTATGTACCCTTCATCCAAAAGGATTAAATGAGAGGATGGATTTCAATTGCTACCTATGTAACGAACAGAAGAATCAACTTTGATTTTGCTGAACTATGATAGATACAATGTGATATCAGTTCAACTGAACAATTACCACTGAGTAGAGGACCACTTGAAACAAACTTATATATATCTCTGGGACATATATATTACTGAAGTGTTATCCAATAGGCAAGCTAAAGATAAATATGGTTTACGTAATAGTTCTGTATATGTATATACACATTCGGTTTGTCATTTCTTTCAAAACTGTAAATATTGTTCATCAAACGATGTCTCACAATGTATAACCCGCATGTCTTACTATTGATAAATACTCACACCCGTATACACCTTAGTTGGGTTTATATGAATTTAATAGCGCGTTTATACCTGGTTTGACCTTTATTGATACAGACACTTTACACACGCACTGTGAAGTATTTAAAGTTTTGAGCACTTTTTGTTAACAAAAAAAGAATTCAGCCACATAAACCAGCAGACGTTTTCTATGTTGATTACTCGTTTAATCACGTGATTCTCTACACGGATATAGAATAGGGGACCATAGAGTTCCAATACATAGAGCGTCGCACGCCGACGGTAGCGAGGAAAGAACGATCATTGCAACTTACTCGGTAAGAATATTTACTTTAGCGCACTTGATATTACTCGCACTAGTTTCTTGTTGGAAACATTTTCTACACAAACTCATATTTATTTATTTTGCAGCACATCGATAACGCTGTGAAATATTTCAGGTTAGTGTGCGTCTTTTCAAATTTCATATTTATGGTGGAGAACCCGCTCCATAATATCAGGGTTTACATGAATAATAAGGTGTATATGCTTATTTATGTAGAATACCACGCACTATATCAATTACGTAGACACATTAACATGCAACCGATAATACATTGATTGACATGTATACAACCAGGAACTGTATAGAAGTTTACATTTTTGTTATATAAATGATGGTACCAATAACGACATATGATACTGTTTTCAGATATAAAAGAAGTCCCCTGATGAAGGGCTATATGCTTGAAATGCATTGGGCAAAATACAATTATAGAATATGAAATGAAATATTCAGAAAAAATTTCACATGAAAATCTTCGTTACCAATAAATGGATTGAAAAAGTATGAAAAAAGAGTTTTTGAATCATTGATGAAACGTCAAAAAGGAGTGCATGGTTGGAATGTATCTTGTGACACAGGATTCATATCTCTATCAATGTCATTACCCAGTGACAGCCATAAATCATTGGGCATGCAACTGGAATGGCCGACCTCTGCCATTTGCAGGCCTGGCAGAATAGACCGGAGGAAGGGGTTGTGACACTTGGCCTCAGGAGCCAGATCATTGTCCCCATAAAGATAGAGATATGCTTTCCGCAGCCTCATGGCAGACAGGACAAAAATTGAGGGGACACATTTGTGGTTCAAAGGTATACCCTTTGAACACCCCAACTTCAAAGACCTACTGCAGTATAACTATTGGTGTAACCCTACCGCAAGGTAGAGATCCGCTTGTAGGGACGTAGGACCAGAGAACCTGGACTGCATGGTGCTCATTGCCAGAGGAGTCAGTTGGGCACAAGGAGAATTACTGCCATTGCAAAGGACAACATGCCCTTCCTCAATAGTGGTTGGCCTAGGCCGACTGCTTGCTGAATTGTGGTACCCTGAAGTGGGCTCCCCAAGGACCAGTTTGCTGGTCCCCTGTTCTCTCAGGGTTCTCAGGGACATCAAAGATCTTCTATGAGGGATCCGCACCACCTACCGGTGACATCTGGAGAGCGGTGCCCTCTTAAGTGCCCACAACAGTTGCTGAACGGACTGCGCAGTGTGAGCTTGGGACTAAAAATCATGCCTAGAGATCGGAATGCCTAGTGTGAAGTCCTGCCCGTATCTAAGGTGAAGTGGCCTCTGTACTGCAAAGACCTCCCCACACATAGGCATCTTGTTGTTGGTGTGTGGACTCACCGGATGTATGACATTACAACGCATGCTTTTACCACGCATGCTGTTACAACACAGTTTTTACAACGCATGCTGTTACAACGCATAGCGATTTGGAGTGCTGGATAGTGAATAGTTTAATTTACTATTCCAACTCCAGTCCCCGTGGATAGTAGGGAAGGTGTTGGATAGTAAATTAAAACTATTCCCTATCCTAGAGCGCCCCCCAGTGCAATGCGTTGTAATGGTTTTCATTGTAAAACCTGCGTTGTAAAAGCACTGCGTTGTAAAAGATTCGTTGTAAAGGATGTTTCCCGGACTCACCAGTTACAGGATCCAAAGTGGCCCGCTTCATTGATTGTGCCGAATATCTCTTGTGCGACTCGCTGTCTAATTGCTCATTGTGTGCGGTGTTCGATTCACAGGTTGCAACCCTCAGAGTTGGGGGCTGTACCCATTGCAGTGTCTCATTGTACCTCATGAGATATTTCTGAACTAGCACCTGTGTGTGTGTGGGATCTGAATCATCTGGTGCAACCTATTGATACGTACACCAGACAAAGTGCCTAATTTTCAGGGAGGTCCAGAATTTGCAACTGTTCGTCGTGTGACCTGAAGAGTCTGGTGTGACCCATATGGTCATGCACCAGACCTTGTGCCCGCATTGCCTGGGTACGACTCTGATTGTGTACTGGACAGGGTGCAATCTCAAGCTGAGAGGTTTCCCTTGTGTTATTCCCCATGCACCACTTGTTCCCTTTCGGGCCCCTTCACAGTGGACCAATTCCTTCTCTCCACCTCTCAATGACTCCTTCGCACCAGGTAGGAATGAAAGTGATTGACTAGGCTGGAGGAATGCTTCTGATGAAGTTCAGAAGCAGGTTAAGGGAGTACGTGACTCCCCCCATGCTTCACAGAATTGGCTGGTGCCTTGATGGACACTTGTTTGTAACTGATTTTTTCCCCAGCCAGCTTCTGCTTTGCAACTGGTTGGTGAACTTCCAGAGTATCACCAAAACCCACTTGTTTACATCTGCATGTTGTTTATTCTTGCTAACTATCCCCACCTGCTTTCCAGGGACCCAAACTAAGTGTGACCTTGGCCACGTGTGGCCTCGTATCTGGAGGGAGGGGCTAGTGATCTTCCATCTGGGGGTATGGGACTGTAGGGGTGAACTGGAGGGTGGCGGGAGACTTGGAGCCACTGGGTCTGCAGCGTGTTATCCATGAACCTACTGGGTATCAGTTGCACCACATTAGGGTGGTGTGTGTGTATGTGAACCAGGCTGGGCCTGTGGCACCACGTAGCTCTGCAGAGTGAGTGTATGTGAGACGTGTGTCAGTGCGGTGTTTAGACCCGTGCAGTGTGGAGGTGTGGATTCTTTTATCCTGTCGGCGAGGACCATGTTTCCTTTCTATCTTCCCCGACCCCGGTGGCCTGTCCGATATTGGTAGACGAGAGCTGTGAGGCTCCAAAGAAATTCGAAAATACGCCTGTTGCCTATTTCAAGTGTTCACTGTGCTCATTTACCTTTTTTGGATCGCCGAAAATCTGTACCTACACCTCCGGGTCGAAATTATCCTAACAACTTTAAAAACAACTGACTATTCTGCGTTGATTATTCAGAATTCTCTGGAAGTCCCTTATGTGTTTGACATTGAACATCCTAAGACTGTCCGTTCAGTTTCTTCATTTCAACACACTGGGGACTTGCCGGCCTGATATGCTTTTGCCTGCCCAGAAATTTTGAACATGAACCTTCCTTATTGACTTGGATACCTGGGAACTCGGTGCCCTGCTTAAATTACTGTGATGAATTGCGCCCTGATGAAGGAATTCCATACTGTGGCACTATTCCAAATCGCGCATCGGCGCTTCTTTTGTCTGGTTGTTTAGGGGACTTGTATTAGGTGGTTGAGTCTTTATGTATGAATTGGGAGTGAGTATGTCTTTGGGAGTATGAGTGAGGGATGTATGCGCCGTTTTTTATTCTTATTGTTTCTGGGCTCATGTTACATGAATTATTAGCAGTCTTCATTTAATGATCTATGTATTTTTTGTACTATGCACTTTTGATAGAGATTTTTCTATAAATACAAATGAAAATAAAATAATCTAAATATCACTAGCTTGTCTGTGGGCACTTGGTATTTTATATTGTAGGAATTCTCTAGTTCTTTACATTGTTGGGAACTGCCCTTTCATGTTGTTCTAATTCATTAATTCCCTGGTGGGTTGTTCCCCTTATCCTTTTTAGGTACAGGGTCCCTCTTATGTTCTAGATACTATTATGTGAGAGTGACAGTCTGTGTACCGGCTGTAATTCACGACATTGATCTGCAGTCTTGTTTTTTACTGTCATTTGTTTCCTGCCTGGCCCCTTGTAGCTTCCCTATGTTAGCCTTACTATACACGTAGTAGGCCTCATTTTCCGTTTGCACCCGTTACTATTAAACACGCTTGCCTTTGTGCCACATTGTACTTTCACATGGAACTTGCATATGTTTTCGCGTTCCATTCTTTTCCTAGGATTTATTCTGGGCACACCCTACAAGGTCAAAGAACAATGTCCCTTGTTATTCTTTCCTGCCAGACACTAGCACCTAGACATAACACAAAAATGCAGTTATTGTTTATGTGCACACATATCCTGTCATATAGATAAGTACATTAGCCACAGACAGACACATAGAATGAGAGTTCCGAGACAAGAGCACTGCATCCGCTGAGATGTAGAGCGTCCTTCTGTGTACGATAAGGTACAGGGTCTGCTGGTAATCCCAGATATCTTTTGTATAATTATCTAGCTTTAACAGTAAGGGAGGGGGATAGGTTACTCTGTCCTATAAAATGACAGGGATTTTCATGGTATATGGATTATTTACCATGCTAATAGTATTTTTATTATGCATTTGTTTCCTAATTGTGGCATGTATACTGCATTTCAGAGCACGTTAGTTTGAATAAATATTCTAAACTCTCTTTGTATCTCCTTGTTATCTTATTGTGAACAAGTATGAATAAGAGAATAAAAGGGTGTGTCCTGTTTCTGCGATCCCTGAGCGTGCTGAGAGTGTTGTGTTATGGGGTTGACAATTCACTTGTTTCTCTGGTAAGATTAGGAGGATGTGACAAAGAATTGCTTGGGACTCCCCTTCAGCTACATTGACTGATCAATTACCCCCTTACTTGTCGCCTTGCCCACTTCTCTGTTTCCAGCCTTCCACCGGAACAAGCGAGGTGCCCTGGCCCTTTAATCTTTCAACACCATCGGCTTCCGGGCAGATCACGTGAACTCATCAGCTGACTTTCGCCCCTTCAAGGAGCAGGATACAGACAGGAGAGTTAGTTGGTCACCGGCCCCTTCCTGCGGAGTATCGGCATCGTGGAGGATAGAGAGAGGACCGGAAACGTTCTTCAGTCCCCCAGGACTCGGAGAGGCAGAAGCCTTCATCGGGACCGAACCGGGAACTCAGCAGGTAGAAGAGGTGCCAGTCCAAACTGAGGAAAAGAGGGAGCCGGATCCCTTCCAGCAAAACGCAAAAGTCAGCCACGGCCCAGGAGGGTCGTGGCTTCTAAAGGTACGGAGCCACTTGGGGGCCATGTGGAATAAGGGGAAGGCGGGAGAGAGGAGCGGGCAGTCTGATTGAGTGCAAGCTCAGACGCGTGTACATTCACGACCAAAAGGCAGCGCATCTCACTGTGATGGTCGGGTGTCTAGTCCCTCACTGCCTTCCCTTCTGTTTCATAATCGTGAAAACGTCCCCCTTACCAGGTCTTTCTTTTTGTTGTTTTCCTGCATTACCAACACGGAGCGGGGAATCGTTATGTGCTGTGCCTAAAGAGTGGAACCTCAGCAACTGACACCCTGCTCTCTGAAGAAAGAGAGGGAAGAACTAACTAACGGACATTGTTTCCTTCTTTTGTTATTCTTTTTCTTTTGAAGACTTCGGTCAATAAAGCACTTATTGTGTAAACTTCCTTATGGTCTCCCTGTCTCCTTCTCCACCGCTTTACCAAGGGCAAGTGTGGCACTATAGCTAGTGGGACTCGGACTCATGGATACTGAGGTGGCATGGTGACTCTACATACTGATGTTCTATGGTTGCAAGCATAGTTCTGTTCTAGAGCAGAATTTCTGCAACAATACGTTGATTTCTGGCAAAGCACATTTAACATTGGTTGTACTCGTGTGCTTCTAAAAAGTGTTATAATTCCTTGTATGTACATATTTCTGATGTTGTTGTGACCCAGGGTGCACCCTATAACTGAGTGATATTGAATTATGATTATTGTGGGGGTGAGCCTGGGGCTGAAAACGTGTTGCACCGCTTAAGGGTGCTGTGTGAGGTGTAGAACAGGAATTGGCCCAGGTGTGCATGCTATTGATATCTTATCAACACGATTGCACCTAGTACTGCTAGTAATATTGGTAAGTGTGATTTATGCCCAGAAATTCATGTTGCATTGATTAATGTGTGTTTGTATATAACCAACATTTATCTACATCCTGTGTGAAGTCTCTCTTTTGTGTTGTGGAGTGCATTTACAGTGATTGCGTGCTGCGCGTTTGCTTTACACATTTTTACCCTGACAGCTCAGTGCCAAGCTAACGAGCGTGAGTACAGGTTTTATAGTGTGTGTAATCACCTCCCCTTGACAGGAGCTGTGGGTTCTGCCTGGCTGGGGTACACCATCAGCCAACCAGAAAGCACCGGTTTCCAACATATGCACTTTACTGCTCTTACTCGTGGGTGTTTTTTCTTCCTTTCAAGATGGCCTACAAGCGTAAAGTTAGTGTCTAACATCATACACACGCTCTTCTGCACTTGCTCATGGGTGATTCACTTGTGTAAAGTCAGCATCCGACATCATGCACGCTCAACTTCGCTTGTTCAAGGGTTGGGCTTCAGAAACACAAAACGTAAACACCCACTTACTTTGTTGCGAGAATTTGCCAGTAGTACACTGTTCATGATAATACTCACACTGGTCCTCAGACACTCAACTGACCCAAACCGTGCTTTTCAATTGCTGCACAGGTTTCATCTTTTCTTTTTGCACTGCTGCTGCTGTGCTCGTCATTCACTGTGAATCTCCTTACTCTCCACTGGTCAGCTCATTGCCAAATTTTGTTGTAAAGGCGATGGCAGGTACAAGATGCTTGAAAAGGATGAAGTGCATTTATTCTTAGACAACAGCATATCGCAGACACTCCTTTGCTGGCCAGGGTAAACTGACCACCAAAGAACGTTTGCCTTCAAGCAAACACCTGGAATCTCACAGCAGGCAGATTTCACTGTGCAGACTGCGTGAAGCACTGTTTATTAAAGCCCAATACAACACCTGACCTAATAGAGGTAGGTAATCAAAAATCTACCTTAAAACTAGCAAACTCTCCTTGTGTGCCTAGGCCACCTATTTAGAGTCCTGCAGGTGACTTTGTTGACCTGCCATTTTGCAGAGGAAACTGCCTAAAATAGTGGCTGCCCCAGTAGATGATTGGCAGTGGTTGGCACGTGTAATGCATCTACTCTGTTTATTCATATAATTATCATAGAATGAGTCGCCATGTATGATTACAGCTGATTTTCATTGACTTCCCTATAAGGTGAGTTATGTCTGTTGGGCAAGTCCGCCCAGATGAATAGCATATTACCTTGTATTTATTTTATTTAAGAAGTTTTATATAGTGCTAGCCTAACCGGAGGGTATCGGAGCGCTTCACAACAATTACAGAGCAGAGCAAAAGAGAGCAGAACATTTTACAATAAAGTGAGACATTCTTGATGCCATCAAGAGTAGTAGTAAAGAGAATGTTGAAGAGTTCCATTTCAGGGTCTTGATAACCCGCATCCGAGAGAGGTGCAGTGTCACTTTCAGCACTCTGACTGCTTCTATCTGTTCGCTAGGGATTGATCGAGGAAAAGGGTTTTGAGTTGACTTTTGAATTTAACGAAGGAGGGAATAGTTCTGATGTGGGGGGAATAGAGGGGCATATTATCAAGGGGGTTTATCTCCGCTTTTTTGGCTTTAAAAGCCAAGAAAGCGGAGATAAAATTATCTCCCTATTACCTAGATGTCGCTAACACCAGTTAGCGACAGCTAGTAGGAGATAGCGACCATCTTGGGCCCGGCTTTGCATGTCAGTGAAATTTATCACTAATGACATGCAAAGTGGGCGTGCCAAGATGTTAGCGACTGGAAACAGTCGCTAACATCGCTATCTCCTATTACCAACTTTTGGAGATATTCGCGCTAAGCGCGATTATCTCCAAAAGCTAACACCTGCCCCATAGCAGTTCTTAGCCATGTTATCCAATGGTAAGTGGATAACATGGCTAAGAGCATTAGCTCGGTAATGGATGAATATCGCTGACTTTTCAGCGATATTCATGCATTTCGGCCGATTTTTATCGCTTAGGAGATAAACCTTGATAATAGCAAGGTTCCTAAGCGATAAAAATCGCCGCAGCTCGGCGATAAAAATATTGCCGCTAAGCCAACATAGCGATAATTATCGCTAGTTGTTGGTAATATGCCCCTGAGTTCCATATTTTGGGCACATTTCCAGCGAAGGAACTGGCCGCGTTTTTTTGTCTTCATGATTTTAGTGGGATAAGAAGTTGGGTATTAGAGCTTCTGAGGTTCCTGTTCTGATCTGCTTTTTTGAATTTGGACGCCAGACCATTCAGGTTTGCCTGTGTGAAGGACTTTGGGAATGAGGCAGGCTGTTCTGAAGTTCGCCCGCATTTCTATTGGTAGCCAATTGAGTTCTTTGAGAGCAGGAGAGATGTGATCAAATTTCTTTATTCCAGTGACCATTCTGGCAGCCGCGTTGAGGGTTGTTTTCAGAGGAGCAAGATGTGTTTTAGCTATTCCCGAGTGCACTGCGTTCCCATAGTCCAGTCTTGACAGCACCAATGCTTGGGTGGCTTGTTTGAAATCTTTGGGTGGAATGAACGCTTTTATTTTGTTTAGTAGCTTCAGGTTAAGGAAGGCGCTCTTAGCCGAGATCTTAATGTGTTTGGTCATGTCCGATTTAGAGTCTAGCGTGATGCCTAATGATTTAACAGAGTGGGCCAGGGTGAGGTTCCCATTGAGCGCATCGATGTCTTTTAACCACTCGACCATTTGTGGGTTCTCTTCTTTGTTCGAGATGAGGAGTAGTTCGGTTTTGTCCGGGTTCAGTTTTAAGTGGTTGCTTGACAACAAACGTTGCACTTCCCTTAGTGTTCTCTTTGAATGTCTTTAGCAGAGGAGATTTCCAAGTAGATTTCGGTATCATCAGCATATAGGTAGAAGGGGGTGTTAGCTTTTCTGAGTAGGGTGGTGAGGTGTACCATGTAAATGTTGAAGAGTTGAGGGGAGAGCACTGATCCTTGGGGGACTCCCCTCTTGACTGGATGAAGGTCAGATTCAAAGCTGCTGATTTTGATTCTCTGGGAGCGGTTGTGCGGGAATGAGGAGAACCATTTGAGGACCACCTCTACTAGACCGGCCCTTTCTTCGAGCTTTGAGGAGAAGTTTGTGATCAACTGTGTCGAATGCTGCCGATAAGTCTAGGAGAATGAGGAGGCAACATTGGCCTGAGTCCAGTGATTTGTGTATATCATCAATTATGTTGAGGATTGTGGTTTCTGTGCTGCACCCTTTCCTGACCGACTGATGGGAGTCGAGGAGGTTTGTATTGTCCAAGTGTTGAGTTAATTGTTGGAGTACACATCTTTCTAGTATTTTGGAAAGAAGAGGAAGGTTGGAGACGGGTCTCAAGTTGTTTAAGTCATTTATGTCCAGGCCTGGTTTTCTCAGCAGTGGGGTGACTTATCCCACTTTCAGACAGTCTGGAACGATTAAGGTTTTTAGGGAGCAGTTTATAATCCTGCACCAGAGTGTGGCTAGGGAAAGTTTCAGTTTTTTGGTGAGTTGAGCAGTAAGGGGGTCTAGGGTGTGAGATGAAGGTTTAGAGGTGGAGATAAGTTTGACTATCTCTTCTTCAGGAATGGGCTGGAAGAGTGACCAGGGTTTAGCGATGGGAAGGGGAGCGCTACCAAGCACCCCACCCGGGATACTATGGGGAGGGGAGGAGCAGTTGATGTCCAGAGAGGGCTCGATCTTGGAGACCTTATCATTGAAGAAGTTGGCGAAGTTGTCGCACCGTTCTTTGGATGCCTGCCCCGGGACGTATCAGGTTTGGAGGCTTGTTGACTGATGATATTGAAGAGCTCCTTGGGTCTGTGTTTTGCGCTATCCAGTGCAGAGCGGAAATACACGGATTTTTGTTCTTGATATGACTGTTGTATGTCTTCCTGACAGTTCTGAGTTGATCGCCATGGAAGGTAGTGGGCATGCTCCTCCAGCATCTTTCTGAGGCTCTTAGTTGTCTCCTTTCTTCATTGATGTCTGAGTCGAACCAAGATCTGGACGGAATGGCTCGATGTTTTTGTTTGTTTCAGGGGTGCTAGTTGGTCAAGCAGGATTACCATATTCGTGTTATAGAGCGAGGTGAGATCATTGCCGCTGGGTAGGAGCAAATTTAGCCTTTCTTCCATGACGTCCAGGGGGATCTGGGTGAGATTTCCAGACCATTTGGGGGGTCTTGAACAGGAGGCAGGGATAGAACTATTTGGTTGATGTGGAATAAGATCATGTGGTGATCCGACCAGTCCACTGGAAGAATGTTGTCGATCGTAATTGCGTCTCGATGGGCAATGATGGCATCCAAGGTCGCTCCTTTGTTGTGGGTTTCTTCAGAGCAGTGTTGGGAAAGGTTATTGTCGCAGAGGAGATTATTGAGAGATTGAATTAGTGTGTTGTTGGCTTCGTTCCAGTGTAGGTTGAGATCACCCAGGATTATGTAGTTAGTGTCTTTGAGTGCGCAATGGTCAATCAAGTCGGATAAGTGTTCTCCAAATGTGGGGGTGTTGCCTGGTGGGTGATAGAGAAGGTGACCAACTAATGGGCAGTTATCCTTAGTCTTGATGTTGACAGAGAGACATTCAAAGGAGCTATATTTGCAAGAGTCCATTACAGCGATGCCTATGTCGTCCTTATGGATGATGGCTACACCTCCAACTCGTTGATCTCTTCTATCTTTGTTGATGATGGTGAAACCTGGGGGCACCAGCATATCTAAACAACGTGGGGCGATCTCATTTAGCCATATCTCTGTGATGAACGCAATGTCTAAATCCTGAGAGAGGATGGCTTCTGCTAATTCCGTTGCATGCTTGGGGGCTGATCTACAATGAATGAGCATGCAGTTAGTGGTCAGTCGGTGAAGAGGCCCTGTGTTGGGATTGCTGGGGCTTTCGAGCCTTGTCTACGTTGGTTAGGATTTCACCAAGGCCCCTGAATATTATTTCTAACTGACTTTCTAATAGGGCCAGCCGGTGCTTTATATTTTCCGAGGCTGGGGGCATGCAGTTTTGGGTATGGACATCTCGTGGGGTGGGGGCAGGGTCGAATTGTGAGGTCTAATGCTAAGTAGGCGGCCAGGCTGTCTCTGTTAGCAACCCTTGGTAGGGGGTCAAGTCGTGAGCTCTTCCTCAATGATTCTGCGCGAGTGATAAAGGGGTCAATAGACCGAGCCCGTGGGATGATGGTGTGATGTTGAAGAAGATGAGTTTGAGGGGGAGGTGGGGACTGATCTTCCTCGGAAGATTGAAGGTCGCAATTCGTGGGGATGGAGAAGTGGGAGGAGCTCCTAGGGGGGAAGCTGAAGGATCTCATCAGGGGAGTGGAAATAGATATTTGCTTCGCCTGATGGGGCACGTTGACCGGGGAAGGGGGTTGGGGTTGAGCAGGACGAAGAGAGTGAAGATGGGCGGAACGAAGAGCAGGGAAGAGGAAGTCAAAGGCCTCTAGGTTCTCGTTGGTAGCCTGTATCAAAACTGTGCCATTTGAATAAATGGTCACTGATGTGTTCCCGTTTCTAGTAGCCTGGTTGGGGAGAGAGGTCGTCAGTTTACAGCTATGTGTGGTGATCGTCGTTTTGGATATGTGAAGTTGCATTCTTAATGTGGTGTTCCAGTTCTCAGGTCTATCTGTGTGGAAGATGAGATCCATCTTTACCTGCCCTTTGGAGGTGCAGTGGTAGGTGTCCACAAATAGCGTTTCTGGGTGCTGTCTGATTAGATTATGTTTGAAGTTTCGTCTCACTTTTTGAGAGAGGTTAGGGGGGAAGCTAATAGCGAAGGCATTCACGCCATGCGGTTTCATGTGGATCGGCATGAATGGGTCGACGGAAATTGGAGTGCCCGGTGACATTATTGCGTATTATATAGACAGGGGGTGCCGAGGTGCTGCTGGGGAGGCGGGTCTCCCTTGGTCTGGGAGTGTCAACTGTGAGTCACTGAACATGATGAGTGTTTGGTAGGCAGGTAGGGGTCTTCCCTATTATGGGAACTGTGAGGCTCCCTTTAGAGAGAGGCCACTGCGTAGCGCTGAGAGCAAGGAGTCTGTGGAATTCTGGTTACCCTGGTCTAGGGTGGTACGACGGTAGCCCTTATAGATGAGGGAGCCTAGTGAATAGGTTGGGAGAGTAGCTGCTGCTTAATGGTGGAGGGAGTGAGGGTCAATGGGATCTATTAGTCTAGATTGGAGGTGGCCGGAGGACAGTGTTGACACGAGTGGGCGAGATAGAGGTTCTGGGGCACAGATTCGACCGAGATCTTAAAGTGATTGCTGCAGGAGGGTGAAAGCGTCTTGAAACAGGTCTGGTACCTTAGAGTGGACCAGGAATCACCAGCGTTGTTGGAGCAAGCGGAGGGTAGTCCTTTTTGGTCGCCATCGGAGGGTTATGCAATCTCTGGGCTTCGGGAGGACGGCCTGATTCCTCATCAAGACGGGTAGTGTGAAGTTCAGGTCGCGCTTACCTTAGCGTCCTGGGTATGACCTTAAACTGCATGGGCCCCCTGACAATGAATGAAATGCCACGCTCTATTTGCCGAGATGGATTAGCGTCGGCCATCTTAAAGCCAGGCATCGGCTCGGTGCCAGTCCGGAGCGTGATCAAGCTCCTTGTTAGGCTTCCGTTTGGTGAGATCGGGGGGGGGGGAGCCTTCATCCGATTGAGTGCCCCAGTGAGCGGGGGCAAGAACAGCTTCGTGGGTGCTGCGATCGTTCATCACGGCGACATCCTAGGCGTCGGCCATCTTAGGGCCAGGCATCATCTTCAAGCTGATTAATAAATTCTAGATGGAATTAAATTGGGTAAAAGTGAAGATTTTCATAAAATTAGAGAAGAATGTGGAAGTAGCACCTGCTATCCCTTAAACTGTATGATTCCTAGTAGGAGACACATGTATGATCAAATTCTATGCTACAGGAATTAACTAATCTCAGGCTGAAGGTATTTTGTTTCTATCAGCACACTAGGGGCCTGATTATGAGTTGGTTAGTGTGTTCCAACAAGTGTCTAAACTCTTGTTTAGGCACAGGTTAGAATTACGAGTTTGGTTGTGTTTACAAACATCTGATAATAATCAGATGCATTAAATATCTCAACCTTTGTTAAATTTCAGCAAGTCAAACCCTTTTTACAAATCATGAGGAGCATCTAACATGCAATGCCGCTGGTAATGCTGGAGAAAATCCACGTTCGAAGAGACTGTCTGAACTTACTTAGACTAGTGATGAATATTAGCTTTACAGGAAGAATATTCCAACTTCTGGTGAAAAGGAAAAAAATGTGACAACTCAATTATGCCTTTAAAAAATCACAAAACAAAGATTTTGTAGCAAAACACATTATTCTAGCCAAGGTAATGAGTGAAGATGGTGTGCATTACAGAACCTGGGAGTGGACCAAACCAACTGGTACTCTGGGAAACAAACACAGAAGAAGTTGGCGTAATTCAAGCCACGGTTTGTGCCATTTTTGTTTAGCAAAGTTGGCACCATTTTTTTACATTGGGGGACTTGCACAAGCAGAACATTTCTCGTGGAAGAAAGGTTTAGCTAGAATATGTTATGGTTTTGCATTCGATTTCCAAGCATAATACTGTGAAATTACATGAAATTGAATGTACCTTTGCAAAATAGTATATTCTAATTTGCACATTGTTAGTCTGCACCTGGTAATTACAGATTCTACCCATCTTTTGCCATAATCCTTCAAACAAGGTATGACATTACTCAGATTTCTTATATGAAAGAAACATAACGAAACAATAGCCGAGATCTGTGTAGGTAATGACAATTTAGTATGTATTTTAACCTCCAAGTTCCAGATTATATCTTCAGGCTTAGGTAGGTGTGGAAATCAAGAGGCCCTGCACATGAAAGCGGTAATGAATAGGTAAGACCTTTATTAAGCATACCTCACCCACTAAGGGCCCACCAGCAACTGACACACATTGAACCTTCAGCATTAAATTCCATTCTACCCAACATTGCAACACTTCACACTTCTCCATTCTTTATTAATACACGAATTTCATATTGTTTTATTTTAACACAATATTTTTTTTAAACAAGAAATGAGAAACCAAACCTATGAAATGGAATTGAAATGAAAGAGCAAGCCACAAATGTAAATGTAACTAAAACATTTACATAATATCATAACAAGCAAATAAACGATCTCTAATCTGAATAATTTGATAACTCATCCCACATATACATTATTCACTATATATGATGACACAAAATAATAAACTTTATCATGGTACAGAATGTTTCAAATAAACAGTTTTATAATATTCTTGCTACTTCTCCTGTTGTGTAGTTCCTACTAATCCATAGGATCAGCGCATTGTTTGGACAACATAAACTAGGGCCTTGGTGTCAAGACTGATTCCGGACACCCCCACAGGATTTTTGGGCCTAAAGACCAGCTAGCTCATAGTGCCACCGTAAGCCCCCCTAACCTACCAGGGAGCGAATGGTTTCTGGCAATCACTGAACACGACAACCCTGTCCCCTCAGGGATCATGGGAACAGTGCAGAACCTTTCGCTCAATCACTAGTGCTCACGTAACTCTTTAATACCAGACAAAGATTCATGAATGAGACAAAGAAGCTTAAACAAAGAGCGTTTCTTTCAAAGTAAGCCAGTGAAGGATTTTCAATGTAGACTCCTATTGGAAACGATGGCCGAAGGTAAATCATGTGGTCTCAAGACATGTAAAATAAAAAGGTAAACCAACTCCCTGGCAGTAGGGTTTCTTTTGAGTGGCACAAAATGTGCCATTTTCCTGACTAAGCCTAGCACCCAAACACCAGTGAATCCATTAGGTGGTTGTCAGTCAGTCATAAAGTTCATATTTATCGTCTGTCAGGGTGTGGAAGAAATGGGATTGGGATGTTGAAGTCCTGCAGAAGTTTGACGCGTAGCTTTCGTTTGTGCACAAATTGAACAGGTCTGCACACAGGCTTTGGCATCTTTGGATAAGGTTAACCACCAAAACCAACGTTTACAATTTTCAATAGTTTTCTGTTCCCCCAGGTGTCCTGCAAGATACGCTCTCATGTCCCCAGGTTAAAACATTGTGAACCAACTGGGGAGTGGGGGCCATCCTTTTTTGATCAAGGTAGTAGATATCTTTAGAGATGGTGTGTTATTTGTTCTTTAACAAGTTTTGAGGATTCATGCTACAGTAGGCCGTCTTTAGCCTGTTCTCGAATTCCTCCAGGGAACAGGTTGCCACTATCTTCATATCAGAATTATCTTGAAAGGGACTTCCTGATCTTTGGACATGGTCAGACCACCCATATGAGGTAGAAAATCAGCTTTAATTTGTTTTGACTGTGGCCTGTAAGTGCTTATGAAGCCACACTTGTTAATAAGAAAGAGCATTGCATCTTCCTAGGTGTGAGCACTTTTGCAGAATGGAAGAATTGCAGGTTTGTTTTTATTGGTGTAGACAGTCACCACTTGCCTGGCCCCAAGAAGTTACTCCACCTTCACGTAGGCCACCCCAACAACTTAGACCCATCCCCCCTTTCCGCCCTCCCAACTACCAGACCCTACTCCCCTCTGCTGCATGTTGATCAACTGCCGATCCGCCTCCTGCCACGCAACTGAGATTGCGGAAACCATTCTCAGCGAAAACATAGACATCGCATTCCTAACCGAAACCTGACTCACCGCCCACTCCACCGCCATCCTCGACCTGCTCATTCCCCCAGGTTATGCTATCATCAAGAAAGATAGAGTCGAGCAAACAGGAGGAGGCCTTACCCTAATCTTTAAAGCTGAACTCAACATCTCTCCTATACAGCTGCTAGACCCCTCATCCTTTGAATACCTCTGCACCAATCTCATTATTCCTAACTCCCCCTCCATTCGGTTGCACACTATCTACCACCCCCCTGGGAATAGTATCTCTTTTACTGAAGAGATGACTGATCTTATTGTTCAATCATCGCTCTCCCACTCCAATAATCTCTTCCGTGGTGACTTCAACATCCATTGGAACAAAAAGGATGAACCTGCTGTCATCTTATTTAATGATGCCATGGACATCACCAACATAACCCAACTCTGCAATTCCCCTACTCATACCAAATGTGCCACCCTTGATGCTATATTGACTAGCAAGGATCTTGCCTCTCTCTCTAATATACTTCCTGTCGACTGGTCCGACCACCACCTTATCCTCTTCACCTTGAATAGCTCCATTACAAGCCTTGCCCCCATCAACACTTTACCTTTGAAACTAACACGCAACCTTCACCGTATCCCACCTGGCGAATTGGAATCCTTTACTAAAACATGCCAACTTCACCCCCCTCTCTCTGACAGCACCAATGACTTAACCAAGCATTATAATAATTCTATTCTTAAAGCCCTCGATCAAATTGCTCCAATTAAACTCAAGCAACAAAAAACAACCCTCCCAAGTCCTGGTTCAATTCTGAACTCAATAACGAAAGACAGGCACTCAGACAATCTGAACGTGTTTGAAGGAATCATCCCTCCCCCGATAATCTGGCTCTCCTTAGAACTGCTAGAGCCCACTACAAAAAACACATCTTCAACGAAAAAGCCTCCTTTCTCCGGTCACAACTTGACCAGGCTAGAAACCGCCCCAGAGAACTCTTTAACATTGTTAAAAAACAAACATCCTTTGGCCCTCCTAAAATATTAGCCTCTACGGAAAGATGCGAAGAAATTGCCAGCTTCTTCTCGAACAAAATCAACAAGATAGAACTATCATTCTCTTCCCCCCCTCTCACTCCAACCTCCCCTCAACCAACACACACTCACCAACCCTCCTAACTCTCTCTCCTCCTCCTCCTCCCTTCCCACACTTCACGACCCCCCCCAATCCATCCCCGTTCTCCCACAACCTGACCCATCTCCCAAGGTCCACACTGCTAAAAACAAAGCTTCATGGAGTGAATTCAGTCCAGTTTCTGTATCCACGATTATCAACATCATTTCCAAACTTAAACCTTCCTCCCATACCAAAGACCCTCTTCCCGCCCATCTGGTTCAAGAACTCAAACACATTATTGCCCCTATCTGGACCAATATTATCAACTCCTCTTTTTCCTCTGGCGTTGTCCCTGCCTCCCTTCAGCTTGGCCAAATCCCCCCCATTCTTAAAAACACCTCGGCTGACCCTAATGATCTTAACAACCTACGCCCTATCTCCAACCTCCCTTTCCTCTCTAAGGCCCTTGAAAAGTGTGTCCTGTCCCAATTAGAGAACCACATCCTCTCCTTTAATCTCCTGGATGCTTTCCAATCAGGTTTTAGAAAGGGATGCAGCACCGAAACTGCTATGTTAAATATCACAGATGATATCCATCACTCCCTAGATAGAGGTGAATCATCACTACTAATCCTACTTGACCTCTCAGCTGCTTTTGATACTGTCCACCATCCCACCCTTCTCAACACTCTCAAAAATCGATTCGGCTTTGAAGGCACTGTATTCAATTGGTTCTCCTCGATCCTTCAGAACAGATCACAGCAAATCAAGCTCAACCACCACCTCTCTAATCCACAACCTGTCTCACTCGGTGTCCCTCAAGGATCCATCCTCTCCCCAACCCTATTTATTCTTTTCATGGAACCACTCACTCTCATTCTCAAACAAGCCAAAATCAATTACCACCTTTATGCTGACGACACCCAACTTTACTACAAGATCAAATCTCACAATGATATTCTTCACCTTAATGACACCTTGACTAGAGTTCAAGCATGGTTCCATTCGAATCATCTAAAATTGAATCCGAAAAAAACTGAAATCATCCTTTTCACTCCCAAAAACAATTCCCTTCCCATTCAACTCTGGATCAACGATATCAAAGCACTTAATTGCTCCCTCTCCACCTCTAACTCTGTTAAATCCCTAGGCATCAGCATCGACCAGAATCTTAACCTCATCCCCCACATTAAAAATGCAGCCAAAAGTGCTCTTTACACCCTTCACCACCTCAAAAAAATCAAACCTTTTATTCCTGCTGATGATTTTAAAACCGTTGTACAATCGCTTATCCTTTCCAGGATTGACTATGGCAACGCCACACTTGCCGGCACACCTAAAGTCCATCTTGCACCGATTAAATCTGTTCTCAATCTATCCGCTAGACTTATCTGATTGTAAAAGAATTGACCACATCTCCCTATCCTCAAAAACCTCAATTGGCTCCCAATTGAAGGAAGATCCACCTACAAGATTGCCTGTATCACTCACAAAGCTCTTCACCAAAACACTCCCTTGTACCTTGCAGTCAAACTACAGAAAGCAGGGTGGTCCAGGTCCCTGAGGAGCACTAACTCATTTGTCCTAATCCCTCCGAGTCTCAAATGTCAAAAGACCCAATCCCGGGCATTTTTTGGTAATGCTCCTACGATTTGGAACTCTCTCCCCAAAGATCTTCGCTGCAACCCCTCTTACTCTCTCTTCTCAAAAAGGAACTCAAAGTACTTCTTCTCAACGGTATACAACCTTTACAACGAAACTTTTACCACGCACTACCATTACAACGTGGTCATTACAACGCATACCATCACAACGCATTGCGCTGGGGGGCGCTCTAGGATAGGGAATAAGTTTAATTTACTATCCAACACCTTCCCTAGTGTCCACGGGGACTGGAGTTGGAATAGTAAATTAAACTATTCACTATCCAGCACCCCAAAGCGCTATGCGTTGTAACGGTATTCGTTGTAAATACCGTGTTGTAAAGGTATGCGTGGTAAAAGTATGCGTTGTAACGTCATACATCCCTTCTCAACAAATATTGGTGTACCTAATGACTTTGATCCTGAACTTGCTCATTCTTTACCCTTCCCCTACCCACTCCTTCCCCACACCCTCTCCCCATTTCATTCTCCCTCCCCTCCACTGCACCCCCCTCCTTCTCTGATCTTTAAAACCTCATCTTCCCCTTTAATTTACCTTTGTTTCTTTGCCCTCATTGCTCCTCTAAATGTATTGCTATACCCCTTGTAAATTCTCTGCACACTGTTAACTGTTTGTTATTCTCTATTATTATGTTTTACCTTCCCTGTAAAGCTCTCTGATACTCTTGGGTCCAGCAGCGCTACATAAAACCTTTGAAATAAATAAATACATAAACTGGTTGGGTTGGTCCTGGATGGCGTAGTGCTGGGGCAGATGTACATTTTCCCTAAGGGTTTCGAAGGCCCTTTGTGCCTCCCCTGACCAATGAAAGGGGACCTTTTTACATGAGAGCTTGATTATGGGAGTGACAATGTCTGAAATATGGGAAATCAAACATCTGTAAGAATAAGCAAAACCCAGGAAGTGTTGCACTTCGTTAATGGTCGTTGGGGGTGTCCAATCAAGAAGTTCCTGTATTTTCTTTTTTCCATAGTTAAACCGGCAGGGGAACCAAAGGTATCCAAGAAACCCTACTTGAGAAACATGAAAGGAACACTGGTGTAATTTTGCATAAATATGATTTTACTGAAGGTGTTGTAAAACTGCTCGAACATGATTCATGTGGTCTGGTTCCTTCTGAGAAAAAATAAATGTCATCAATATAGACTATGACTAAGACACCAAGAAACTCCTGGAGGACTTCATTTGAAAAGAACCAAAATGCTATGGGGGCATTACACAGTTCGAAGGACATGACAGTGTACTCAAAAACACCAAATTTGGTATTAAAAGTAGGCTTTCACTTGTCACTCTCTCGAACTCTGATTAGATGGTTAGCCTTCTGCAAATCCAGTTTCATGTAAACTGTGGAATGTCAAACCAGGCCTAAAAGTACAGGTATTAATGGGAGCGTGTACTTGTTCTTGATGGTTGCCTTGTTAAGAATTCAGTAATCTACAACGTCTAAAGTTAAAAAAAATTCTAAGGAACATAGAACAGTAGGGGAGGACACTGGGGAGGTGGAATGATAAATAAAACCTTTGTCCAGTAACTCATCCAGATACTGAATGTTACCACTCGGACTCCCACACAAACCTTCTTCATCTGGTATGTCACTGCTCGGCCCTGTATGATTTCAGATCTCCATTTTCTCTGGTGACCTTTGTGTATTGATTGTGTACTCTCAAAAGAGCACGGCAATCCGTTCCTTTATATTTTGTTTTAATCTTATTTTATATACTACTCTCAAATTGGTTGGAATGCCCCACATGCCAGGTCGGGGTGCGCCTATAAGAAGTTGCATTAGTCAACGCCAGAGTGCTTGGCTTTAAGTTGATTAGATCCAGCTCATGAGAAAAGGTTCATGCCTCCTGTGAGAAGTTGGCCTGATATGTGATGTCCACTATTCTAGTGGGCATCCTGTATCAGTCCAAACAACCCTTATGGTGATGGTTGTAAAGTCAACCTTATAGACCAGCTATCCTAGTGGTAGCATGGACAAAGCTGTCTTAGCTAAAACTTCAGAGAGCATGTGAAGCCAGCTGTTTTACCATATGTAACCCCTTGAATACCAAATGAAAGGACACCACACAGGTTATATATAAAATATATATGTATTTATTACTAACACAACCCCTATGAACTCTTTATGAGGTCAGAGGCCAAAGCACATAACAAGATACTTAATTATAATACAATAAGTTGCACAAAATACAGTCTAGCCCTAGGGGCGTTGCAAACCATATACTAAAATAGTGGTATAAGAACCACGTCACGAACAGGGAGTAGGCCTAGGGCCTAGGGAATCGCTGGGGCCACACTGGACTACCAAAGGTTAGGAAGCAGGAGGCCCACGGAATGCGTGTGCAGTGTCTAAACACACACGCGAGTTACCATAGGGATACAATGGGAACGTAAAGATTGGAAACTAGTTGATTTAGGACACTTCCGGATGGACTAGGAGAAAGCTACTGAAAACTAGGCCACTTGGATAGTCGATACCCACAGGAGCACCGGAGTACTCGCGTTACCTCACACACAAGAGCCGGGTGCATAGGTGTCGAGTTGTGTCGGGTTTCGTCGCTGAATCCTATGGAGACCTGTAAAAAGATGCTGCAGGCGACCAGGATAGAAGTGTCCGGTTGGATCCAAGGATGGATCGAGGATGAAGAGTACCTGAAAGCAGAGGGGACAGAGTCTGGGTCACTAGCCAGTGACCAGGAAGGAACCAGGCAATGTCGTGAAGCAATCAGGTGATGTCGTGAAGCTTGTCTCTGCAGCCACGTGAACCAGAAGGTGTCCGCGATGACCAGGAGCTGGATACGGACTGTCCCACGAAGGATCTCGCTGTCGCTGTCGGCGGTGTCGCTTCCGGATCGGAGTCAACAGGCCTTGGCAAATGCAACCCACGCAGGAATCGAATATTCGCTTCGAGTCAGACCAGCAAGATCTGGGGAGCTTCTTCTTTTCAGGGAAGCAGGAGTAAGCCTAGAGCAACCAGGCAAGCAGTGTAAGTTCAAAGGTTCGCCTTCACAGAGGCCACTACCCAACAGGCAAGTGACCGGAAAGGCGCGTCGAGCACAAAAACACCAGCAGGCCCCACGCAGCACTCGTGGAGTGTGGAGGGCTGTGAGCCGGTGCAAAAAGTGCTCGGGTCTAGGGCTTCTCAATCCCCAATGCACAACTTCGAGGGTGCCTCAGAAGCTGCA
Organism: Lissotriton helveticus; assembly: GCF_964261635.1. Lineage (NCBI taxonomy): Eukaryota > Metazoa > Chordata > Amphibia > Caudata > Salamandridae > Lissotriton > Lissotriton helveticus. The sequence goes on from NC_136072.1 coordinate 529,801,647, forward strand.
CAATTAGCAATAAGCAGGTTTTTCAAGATGTCCGGTCCCACGTCTCTCGTCGCCTCCACGGGTCTCAGCTTTGCTGTGGATAAGGGTCAGAGAAGCCTAGAAGTCCAGTTCCTGTCTGGCTCTGTGCTCGGGCTCCAGCGGGAGCGTCGACAAAGCAAACCGGCAAGTCGCTGTTGGTGCCTGTTTGCACAGGGTGGTTACTCCTTGATCACAAGGGAGATTCTTCAGTCTTTTAGTTGCAGTAGAATGTCGAAGGTCCAGAGTTTCGTTTCAAGTTTCAGTTCAGGATAAATCTAAAGTCTCTAGACTCAGCTCCTACCTTCATGCTAATCAAAGGGGCTGGATTACCTGCTAGGTCCCTCCTATGGGTGGGACCAGGGAAGGGGGTGGTTACACCCCTTTCCCTTTGTCCAGTTTCGCGCCAGAGCTGGGGCTGGAGTGCCCCAGCAACTGGTTTGAACCGGGCAATGCATGGAGCACCTTGTGTGCCCCAGGCAGTGTCTCATTTCATTCAGCCCTCCCTGCTCCAATACACTATGGCCTGTCTGAGGTGGTGCTAGCACCACCCAAGACAGGAAACCTATTGTCCAAGCCTCCCTCGCTGGAAGGACTCCCAGCAGCAGGAGGTCAGACTTGTGTCTGTGGCAGCAGCATCCATTTTGTGATGCTGAAGCTCTGGTTAACTTTAACCGGGATTAACAGGAACAACATGTCTTCTCCCTCTAGAAGGGTGGAATGCTACCCCCTGTCGCCAGAACTGGCGAGGGGGTAGCATTCCAATATATATGACACCTTACACGACATGTTTTTGATAAAGCCAACCCAAAGTTAGCATTAACCGCGAGGACTATAATGCATATGGTATGGCTATATCATAGAACAGCTATAAGGACATGGTTACGAAAGCTGCAGACAGGCTCAGCTCATGCTAGAGCCTCATCTCACATAAAACCAAGCACTCTGCCTTCAGGATTGTTAAGGCCAGCCATAGGAGTGACTTAGAGGTGTATATGTGTCTATATATAAGGTTAGATATAGGTATACTATATCTAAAGCAAAGGGTGATTACACCACCTTGCCCCAGCTGAGTGATCAGCCAGTGGTGCCAGTTTGGATAAGCAGCCAGGGGTGGCATAATATATGCTGCAGCCCCTGGTAGGCCTTGGAAGCACCTATGCCCTGGGTACCTAAGGTACACAATACAGGGGTTCACAAAGATGACCCAATGTCCAATTAGATATGTACCTAAAGTACATGGAGTCCATTTTACAGAGAGAGAAGATAGCCTGGACCCCTGATTAGCAGGATCCCGGGCCAACTAAGTCGAAAACCAGCTAAACACTAGGCAAAAAAGTTGGGGGTAACCATAGTCAGATATCCACCTTCCTACACCTCCTGTTTCAAAATCCTTCCTTGGTGTTCGGCATTCACCGTGTACACCGCATTTACCTGGAGAGGACCGCAGGAGCAGTTCCTCATTACAGACTTCCTTCTTCTTGGTGTTCAGCAACTGCTGCGTACACAGCACTACCTAGAGTGAACCGCGGGAGCGTTTCCTCATTACGGACTTCTTTTTCTTGGTGTTTGGCAACCTCCGTGTACACCACACTACCTGTAGAGGAACGCTGGAGCGGTTCCTCATTATGGATTTCCTTTTTCTTGGTGTTCGGCCACTGCCGCGTACACTGCACTACCTGGAGAGAACCACAGGAGGGGTTCCTCATTACGGACTTCCTTTTTCTTGGTGTTCAGCAACCGCTGTGTACATCGCACTACCTAGAGAGGACTGCAGGAGCGGTTCCTCATTACAGACTTCCTTTTTCTTGGTGTTCGGCAACAGCCGTATACACGCTCTACCTGGAGAGGACCGCTGGAGCGGTTCCTCTTGTTTGCGCTTCCAGGAATTCCTCATCCTAACGCACACCCTCCACGATGCAGGGACTGCTTCGACAATTCCTCCATTGATGTGCAATAGTACTCGGCATTCCACTGTGTACTCATCCTTGGTTTCCTTTCTTTTTCTTTTCTTTGGAGATCATGTGAGAAATCGCTAGAAAACTCCGACTTTGTGCTGACCATCTTCTTCCCTTCGGTCCTCGGATTCAAACCTGCCTAGCTGAAGTGCTCCTCAAACTGCATAATATTTCTTGTTTTATATATTGGGGGCAGTGCAATGTCCTGATGGATTTATAGGGTTAATTCTAGACCAAAAATATTTCATTTATTTTGGCTATTCTCTTGCACGAAACATTTTCATATTTGTGGGGAATCTACCTAAGGTTCTCTCTAAATGTCCTTAAGGATTAACTTGCCTTATTCCCCATTGATGTAACGGGGCACCTATCTCTGATACCTAAAAATAGGGTTACTAGTTCCCTTTACTCCTTTACCTCTCATGGTTGCTTTCCTGGTGGTATGTTTTCCTCTTATTTATAGTGAGTGGACATATTTTGGTTATTTAAGATTGAGTTCTCCAACTGCTGCATGATCTCCCATCACTTGCCTATTTCTTGTTTGATTGTGTTTTCCAGACAGTGGCAATACCCGGAGCCCCATACCAGAAGAGGCAGACCCCGTCCTATATCCCAGTCCTCCACAAAGGGAATCCTGTGGCACTGCTGCGCTGATGGCTTCTCCCAAACGAATTGTTTTTCTTCTCTTTGTTAATGTTATGGGTGTCTTATATAGCGCTCGGCTACTCCAAAGAGTGTCCCGGCGCTTTCCAACCCACAGCAGGCTACAGAGGGCAAGGCAGAAAAATAGAGAAGAAGCAAGCGGATCACTGTCCATAGAGCCACGTCTTCAGACCCTTTCTAAAGGCCAGCAAGTTCGGAGTACAGCGGAGCGACAGAGGGAGGGTGTTCCAAAGCTGGGGAGCCAGACGTTTAAAAGAGCGTCCCCCTACCCTTGCTTTCCTAACAGCAAGGACAATGGCAAGACCAAGAGATTCCAATCTAAGGGATCTAGTTGGTTTGTAGAAAGCAAGACGTTTCTGAATATATTCAGCTCCCATAGCATGGAGTGCCTTATGCGCCAGCGTAAGTGTTTTAAAAACAATCCGCTTCCGAATAGGGAGCCAGTGTAGGGAGTGTAGGAGATCCGAAGCTCTCGCTCGACGAGGTAGGCCAAAAATTGCCCGTGCCGCAGAGTTTTGGACCACCTGAAGTTTTTGTAGTAGATAGTCCGGAAGACCTAAGTATAAAACATTTGAGTAGTCCAGCCTAGAACAAATTAGAGCCTGGACCGTAGTCTTCCTATGCGCAAGCGAGAGCAGGGGAAGGAACTTGCGTAACATTTTGAGGAGCCCATAGCAAGTGCCAGTCAGTCCAAGGATCTGGGACTTAAGCGATAGGCTGTTGTCAATTTTGACCCCCAAGTTCTTAGCAGCCAAAGAGGAGGACGCAGGAGGGAACATGTTCACAGGCCACCAATCCCGCCAGCTCGGGTCGGCCTGACATCCGAAGAAAAGCACCTCTGATTTATCGGGGTTGAACTTGAGGCTGTTTCGTTGAAAACATTCGAAAACAGCCCCAAGACACTCACGGATGCTCTCTCCATCGAACTCAGCCCCCTTACCACAAGTGAAAAGGAGCTGGGTGTCATCGGCGTATGACACGATCTGAGCCCCAAAGGACTCCGCCAGCACCGCCAAAGGGGTCATAAAGATATTAAAGAGAGTCGGGCTCAGCACCGACCCCTGTGGGACTCCGACCTCCAAAGGCGGCACTTCGGCTGAGTATGGGGGGGCCCAGACCACCTGCCGGCAACCAGCTAAATAGGATCTAAACCAGCTCAACACCGTCCCTCTCAGACCGATCTCATGGAGTCTGCTGAGGAGACCCTCATGAGGGACGGTGTCGAAAGCCGCCGACAGGTCTAGCATTATCAACATGGCCCTTCCCCCTGTGTCCAGCACTTCCTTGATAGCTTCATTGACCTCCAAGAGTGCCGTCTCGGTACTTAGATTGGATCGAAAGCCCGACTGGGTGGGGTGCAGCAAGCTATGGGTTTCAAGAAAAGTGGAGAGCGCAGTATGAACATGCTTTTCCACTATCTTTGCGAGAGCAGGCAGGAGGGAAATCGGCCTATAATTGGCATGGATCTCGGGGTCAAGGCCAGACTTTTTAAGGAGTGGGACGACCATCGCCTGTTTCCAAACCAAAGGGACTACACCACTAGTCAGTGACAAATTCAGAATGGGATTAATCAGCGGGTTCAGAACCTCCGCTGCCCTAGCCAGAAAACTAGCAGGGCAGGGGTCAGAAGGAGAGCCTGACTTGAGTTTGAACAGGAGGTCCTGAGAGATAGAATCAGAGAGAGATGGAAACTCAGACAGAAAGGGTCCAGGTCCAGCTGTCACATTCAGCTGGTCCCTCGGGATGGTAACAACACTAGGGCCCAAAAAACAGAAAGAGTCTTGAATCCGCTTAATTTTAGTGGTGAAAAAGCTAGCTAACGAGATCACCCATGGCTCAGAGAACTCATAATGCGATGCATTTGCCTTAGGGGTTATAAACTCCTTCACAATAGTGAAGATTTCCCTGCAGGATCTTGAAGCAGTCTCAATTCTTGCAGAGAAAAAGTTCTTCTTTTCGGCCAAAATGCCCACATGATAAACCTTGATAGTAGCCCTATAAGCAGCCTTGGCCCCAGGATCATACTGCTGGCGCCAGAGCTTCTCTGCTACCTTGCAATTGCGCCGGGACAGTGCAAGAGCCTCCGTGAACCAAGGTGCAGAGGTCCGCCTTGCAGTTGTCCGGGGCGCAATCGGCGGAGCTAGTTCATCTAACCGCTCCACTAGCCACTTCTGTAGCAAATCAAGATCCTTCTCAAGGTCACCTGATAGAGGGCAGGGATGCTCCAAGCAGGCCTGAACCAAACTCTCAGGAGTCACCCGATGGTATGCCCGACTAGTATGCCTAGGATGATTGGAAGTTGCACAGGGGGGTTTACTGGTGCCCTGAATCTGAAAGCTAATCAGAAAGTGGTCCGACCAGAGGACAGGAACGGGACTGGCCATAACAAGAGGAATGGTGGAAAAAACTTGATCAAGAGTGTGACCTTTGTTATGAGTCGGAACAGACAGATAGGGAATAAGGCCCAGGGGGGCGCTGACATCATTGATTTTAATCGTATCACCGTCCAATCCAGCCTCCATATGTATGTTAAAATCCCCAAGCACAATACAGTGCTCTGTCTTTAGACAGAGTGCCGTAATAAGCACCTGCAGCTCCTCATAGAAGGACCCTCGCTGACCTGGTGGTCTGTAGACCAGGAGCCCGGAAAAGGATTGATGGGAAGATAGGGCAATAGAGAAAGCCAAGGACTCGCAGCCAGAAATGGGCTCCATAGGGATAACCACACATGTGGCCGATCTCTGGACCACAGTCACCACCCCTCCACCACTCCCGATCGGTCTATCGTGTCTAAAAATCACATAATCAGGAGGGATCGCAGTAGCAATGTCAGGGTTGGAGGACTCTCCTAGCCACGTTTCGGTGAGCATAAGACAAACTGGTTTTTCAACAGTTAACAGCTCAAAAATTTCAAGAGCATGTCTGCTCAAAGAGCGATTATTAAGTAAAAGGCACTTATAGTTGGCAATAGTCTTGGGGCTGAAGGCCCCGAGCGCCGGAGAATTGCCTGGAAGCCATCCACACCCTGGACACCGGCGTTTACCTCTGCACCGCCCGGGAAAGACTACATGACACGCGGCCCTACCTTTCCTAAGTTGTGAGGAGATCAGACCCCGAATAACAGAGCCTAAACCCAGCAACTCCTGCCGCGCCGGCCGCCTCCGTGGCGCGGACGGGCAGGACTCTGGCACGACTCCGGCGCAGGTCCGGCGCGTCCGCTGTACGCGTCCGCTGCGCGGAGTCATAGCCGTCCTTTTTCAGCGCTGCTAGAGCGCGTCACCCGCCTGGCCCACACCCAATATGGCCGCCAAAAACCGGGAACCAGCCCTCGGCGTCGATACTCAGCCGAGAGCGGTCCGGAGGCAAAGGGAGGGGGGAAAGGGACACAAAGCGCAAGGGAGCGCAAAGGAAGTCTCTAATGCTTATTAGATCAAGCGTTAAAACACACAAAGTTAAAAATGCATGAAAAATGCTGAATGGCACAAAGTAAAGGAGAGAGACCTCCCGGCTTCCGCCTCAGGAGGGGAAAGTTGCTACTGTTGGTTATCACTCAAGCAGGCTCACTATTCCCTTTTTAAGCGCTGCTAGAGCACGTCACCCGCCTGGCCCACACCCAATATGGCTGCCAAAAACCGGGAACCAGCCCTCGGCGTCGATACTCGGCCGAGAGCGGTCCGGAGGCAAAGGGAGGGGGGAAAGGGACACAAAGCGCAAGGGAGCGCAAAGGAAGTCTCTAATACTTATTAGATCAAGCGTTAAAACACACAAAGTTAAAAATGCATGAAAAATGCTGAATGGCACAAAGTAAAGGAGACAGACCTCCCGGCTTCCGCCTCACGAGGGGAAAGTTGCTACTGTTGGTTGGGACCAATCGTGCATCCTGCTTAATCAGTGTGGAGGGTTGGTCTATAGGTGAGAGGGGGCTGTCTCCACTTTCATGGTTCCTGGTTTTCAGGTGAGTGGGATTGTGATACGGACGTTGGTATTTTGTTTCTGCTCAGTTAGGGCATGCACTCTGCTGCTCCACAAGGGGGCCCCCAGAATAAGGTCTATTTGGAAATCATATGCCCTATGGGATGGTAACCAAGAAGCTTCCTGTTTATTACAAATGTCTTGGAAATCTTAGTAACATTTTGATGAGGTAGCCAGGGAACTTTATGGGCTCTGATTGTCCTACCCCATAAATCAATGGTGTGTTAAGGTCTGGTGCTTCTTGGTAACAGGAGCACAAGCAATGCCTTGAACCCCAAGTGATTTTTCAGAGGACCCAATCAATTTTGGGGGGATGTTGTTTGAGCCAAGGGACTCCCAGAATTGCTTCAAAACTTGGAGTGTCAATCAGTTTGAAACAAATGGTCTTGGTGTGTCCATTTGCACACACCATCATCACAGGTTCGGTTTGAAACATTATATGTATGAGGGAACAGAAGATCTGTTGACTACTCGCACAGGTTCAGGAATCAGCTTGCTGGCCAGTCAGAGGACAAAATAAGATTGAGGAAATTTCAAGAGTCTCCGGAGTCCAGCAGAATTGGAAAGCTCTTTCTAGTCTGAAGAGATATGATCAGGGAAACCATGATGGTGAAATGTTTAGGAATAAGAGTTGCTATCTTCCCTAGATGTTGCAAGATCATTGATTGAGAAGGCTCCTTCAAGTCAATCCCATCCCTTGAAGAACCACATTGTTTTCTGATAAGGGAGGCTCTAATTCTAGCCCTGATGAGGTTCTTTTTGAGATCCTTAGTTTTAACTGGACAATCTTTAGCAAAATGTCCCAATTTTCTGCATTAGAAACACAGGTTTAGTTGTATCTTACAATCTTTTTTGCGCTGTGTTAAAGAAGGGGCAGAGCACTATGATGTGCAAGGGTCAGGGATGTCAGTTTTCTCACTTAAATCTTTTTCCTATGTTTTGATCAATACAACTCTGGGTTCAGTTTGAGGGTGTTCCCCTTTTCATTCTCCTAGTCGATTATCGATTATCGATTTTGCCTACAAGGTCTATACATTTATAGCATTTATAGCATTCAGTTGAGAATACCAGATTGCAATTTTCTACCTTGCTCCTATGGGAAGATATGCAGGTAAACATTATACACAGCATTCCCCATTCTAGCCTATGGGCAAGATAGCCTTTCAATAGTGAAAAATGAAAATGGCTGTAATTCATTATGAGAGCATGTCACCCACACTAGTACATGCTCCACCTTTCACATACACTGCACCCTGCCCAGGGGGATACCTTTGGCCTTCCATAGGGGTGTCCAATATGTACAGAAAGGGAACGGTTAGGCCCGGCCAGTGTGGACACTGGTCAGGGCAGCATGGCAGTTAGCAACTGCACCCAGGCACTGCGGTGGCAGGCCTGAGACACCATTTTAGGGCTACTCATGTGGGTGCACAATCAGTGCTGCAGGCCCACTAGTAGCAATTGAATCACCAGCCCTGGCACACTCGGTGCACTTTACTAGGGACCTACTGGTAAAACAAATATGCCAATCATAGATAACCAATCACAGTAACAATTTACCTAGGGAGCACTTACACTTTGACACTGATCAGCAGTGGCAACGTGCCCAAAGCATCTAAACCAGCAAAAACGAAATACAGCACAGCAACAAAAATACAGAAGGTAGAGGCAAAAAGTCAGGGGAAACCACACCAAAGATGACAGGTCTAACACAAGTCATGTTTGATATGCAGACATAAGCATTTCCCTGGAGTCCTCTGAGCATGTGATGATGCTTGAATTCTCCTCAGCGAATGCGAGGCCTAAGATGGTGGCTCAGCATTATGTGTGTGATCCAATATGAAAAGAAAATACAGCCCACGTGCTGCCAAAGAGAATTGAAAACAGTCCCATGAAGTAGCGCGCACCTTCTGATTTTACATTCTGAGGAAGAGGAGAGCAAGCATTAAAGGAAAATCCATGCTGTCAAAAGTCCGCCAGAGCCACTCAGGAGCCTCAAAGGCCAGCGATCATCTTGCACAGCGTTCGGCCAGCAAAACTGTTCCTTAGATTAACCCTCGTCATACAGGCTAAGGCATCTGACAACAAAACTATTGTCTTCAGGTTATACAGCACTCCTAATCCTAGGAAAGTGATTGCTTGTGTTACACAGTTCTGCAGTCATAGACAAGGGCCTATCAGATCTATTATTGTGCTAAGTAGGCCCTATAGATTCAGAGATATAGATATGGTAAGGAAGTACCATGTATTAAACAGATCTAAAAGAATTAGGAGCGTGAGAGCAAAGCTATACCTTAGGTCTCTAAATAGGAAACATTTCTTGCATCCTGTTACATCAGAGGTCTTCAAACTGTTTGATGCTAAGACCCCCTTGACAACATTCTTTAGGCATAAGGACCCCCACCTGACAAAACCTTCTGGAACCTAGTACAAAGAGGCTCATTTAGGAGGAATTGGCGCAGGACAGTGCCGCAAGTCTTCTTCCTGCTCGTCCCTACACCAATGTGAAAGGGTGGGAATGCACCATATTTATGAAATACGGTGCATTCTGTCTGTTCCTCGTGCCCTGGCGCACAAATTGCTGCCTAGCACCAACATAGACAGGATTGTTTTTGTGCAGGGAGAGCACCTTCTTTCACAAAAAGAATCATGAGAGGAGTTGTCCTCTTTCTATGTGAGCTGCAGAATGCAGCACACATGGAAAGAAGAAAAACGAGGAGAAATTAAAACATTTCTCCACGTTGCGCCTCTGCTGGGGAGGTATATCTTTTTGGCGCTGCCCCAGGTTTACCTAATTTGGTAAATATGGGCCAACAACAAAATCCATGGGTGTTGCATTACACAACAACCATGGAACAGTGACTTGCACTGCTTTGTATTACTCCATATCTATGAAGGCATGCAAAGCCATGCAGGGTGACTTTGCGGCGCCGAGAAAAGTGATGCTCTGGCCTCTCATAAATATGCCCAAAAATATCTATATGTTTTTTAGGTCTTTCACCATAAGGTACCTACATAAAAAATAATGGGCAGCGTAAACGAAAAAAGCACTTTTAAAGTTGTTACTCAGTGTGAAATGCACTGTAGTACTTTATGAAACCCCTATTAGTTAATGCACTGTAGAGGTCTGTGTGTATCCAGAGACCCACAGAATTAAATCTTGGTTGGTGCAGTGGAGAATAGTGACTTGTGTATTTTTAGTGCTATGAGGTCACAGCCTGTGACAGAAAGTACTGTGAATATGGAAGTCATTTTTTCATTCTTAAATAATCAGTGTAAGATCGACTGATACAAAATGTACAAATAGTTTTATGATCAAATGGTGCTTCCAAAATGTGGATTTTACTAATACCAGAGTATATGTCCTGCAATTCTATTTTACATAACTGTCCTTTCAACACCTCCTTACAGGGTACTAAGGGCTGTGTAAATACAGTTATGATTAAAAGAAAGCACTTCACAGGCTAGTTGTTAACTCTTTGCACTACCACTCAAAAAACCCAAATCATTGCCATCACAAAGCTTGGAGTGATTCACTCAAAGCCAGAACCGAAATCAGCTGTCCTCGGACGGCTGTCTTTTTCCAAAAAGAAAGCAAACGTTTTGGATTCCAGGCACAAGTGAAGCTGGGGAATGCATGACCCCCTTCCCAGGACCCCACGGCCCCCCTGGGGGTCGCACCCCCAGATTGAAGATCTCTGTGTTAGGTAGAGGCCCTTTGTTGCAGCCAACTGCGCTCAAACCTCTGCTTTGCGCCACCATTCTGACTTGCAAGCCCTGAAAGCTCCTTCTTTACGGAAGAAGCAGCCGAAAACTCACTAAACAACAGTGTGTATTTATTGGTTTACTTCATTTTATTTGTGAGTAGCTAAAGGCACCTAGCTCAGTTTGAAATTTTTCATTTTAACAATTAGTGTATAAAACGTTTACAGTAATATAAATATCATCTCTTTTAACACAAAGGGTGGTAAACACGTTGGTTCTACAGAATAAACTGGTTTGGGACCATGAAAGTTAGTCTTACTGTCCAGACCACCTCAATATTATTATAAGGTAGCAGTCTTTCAGTCTTTTTTTTACTCTAAATGTATATATAAGTCCAATTACAGTGTCTTGAAGCTCTCAAAGAAAACAATTGTCACAATGCAACTGATAAGGACTCAAAGACCCCTAAAAAGCCATAAAAGAAACAAAATTGCTGTACAATATGGTTAATACGGCCAATTTTCAACCTTCCTTTTCTTAACATCATGGATAGCTAGGTGACAAGACTACTTTAAAAGTGCACATAACTAAATCATCTTCTCTATAGCCATCATCATGATGCTGCCTAACATATTGATAGACACAAGGAAAGAGCTCCTATACTTCTTGAGGAGGACACAATAATGTCTAGCCTTTCTGAAGCCTCTGACACCATCAACTATACAGTTCTACTGGCCAGCCACAAATATTGCATTGGCATACCCAAACATGCAGTGCAAGGGGTTGAATCATGTCTCATCAATCGCAAAATTTAATCAGTTGAATTGTTCATCTACACGACCAATGTCATATGGTCTCCCTCAAGGATCCCTCTCATATCTTAGTTTTAATATCTGCATTGGCTCCCTAGCACAGCATCCTAAGCAGTACCAGGTGACTCTCAGATGTACAACTCAAACGTCCAGTGGTGGCTCCACTGCTATGGCAGAGGAGCGTCGCCCTACTGCTTTTGAGCAGTGCAAAGCAGAGAAAATACAAAATGAGAACTTTGAGTTATTATCATTTTATGTTTCCTTTGTTTCTGCTCTGCTCTCGGAGCAGGGCAGGGAGGAGTGGTTTGCCCACTCCTATGTTCTCAATGACTGTTTGGTCGGCCCTCTCAGGCCGCCCAAAACATTCATGCACGCTTTCCTTGTTAAATGTTAAATGTCGTATACTTGTAAAGCGCACAGCTGCCCCAGCAAAGGGGCGTCCCGGCGCTGTATACCGCTGGGGAACCCATCCTGGCTTTCCCTGTGAGATGATCCCTCCTGGGCATCTCCAAGGTGAAGACAAGCATCCCCGGCGCTGATGGGGCCGTTAGTAGAGATTAAGCAAGCTATTGCCCAGAGTTGCTGAGTGGGACCTAGGGTTAGAGTAGGCACCGAGGAGAGAATTATCGAGTCCGCTGACCATGGCCCAAGACCCTGCCGCGTCGGGAATCGAACCCTGGTCCCGGTCCGACCTCTGCCTCCGGGTCTGCGCCTCTAACCAGTGAGCCACACCACTCCACTTGTTCATACTGCATTATAGCCTGTGTGGAGAACATACCCCGGCCCCTATTCCCTGGTTCAGCGTTGAACCAGGACTCTCAAAACCAATCACAATGCTGAATTGCAGCATTGTGATTGGTCAGGGGAGCCTTGCGGTTGGTCCTGGCTTACTGTTCCTTGATTTCCATGTGGCGAGCAAGAGCAAGAGCAAGAAGCAGACGAGGGACACGGCGGCAAGGTAAGTTTATATTTTTTGTTTGTTTTGCGCAACCCCACACCCCTCCACCTTGTAGTCTTGTAGTCATAACATCCACATGGTAAGTAGAGCCTGATGGTCAATCATAAATGTAAAGAATTTCCATAGAGGAAAAGATGAGGCCCAGACAATGGCAAGGGACTCGTTTCCTGCTGAGATGCAGGCCATTTCAAGCTTGGTGAGAATATAATGTGCATATTCTATTGCGTGCTGTGATGCTTCAGGATCATTGTCTTGTTTTGCCAAAGTAGCTGCAAGTCCCACAGGGCTGACATCAATGGTTAATTCAGTGGATGGTGTGGTTTTAATTAATCATGCAAATTGACTTGCCTTACCTACCATACCTTACCAGTGGATGCAGTGGCATCATAACGGCCAAGATTGTCAGCCTTGGATATTTGGTCACATATTTCTTGAAATGCTGCTCTTTTTCTTCAGGTTAGGGACTATGGGCAAGAACCATGGTGCTGGGCCTTGTATGAGTTCAGTGATGTTAAGTTCTGTCAAGGTTTTGAGTTGTCCTTGACTTGCTTTTTAATACTAAATGGAGTGCCCGTAAAGTGTTGATTCGGACTTCAGTGTCAATGCTGCTGAATATTTCAATATTTGAGAAAAAACTTTCCATGTCTGCAGCTGCCTCCACCACATACACATCTTTCAGTAATGATTAATCATCATGCCTAAAACATGGACAGAAAACACGGGACACCTGAGGGGTTTCTGTGACTGATAGAATTAAATGAGCACATCTATGCTACTTAGAACAGGCCGGTGCACTAAGGTTATACAATCAGCTTCAGTCACCAAGTTGACTAGCTCCAGTGTATACATACAAAAGATATAGCACACAATTTTACATGTATTACATGTTCTTTCATATCTTGGTCGGTTTCATTGGCAACACTGCTCCAAATTATAAAACTTTTTTTATGTCTTTTACTTCCAATGATGATGATTCTGGCTAAGTATCAGATTTTGGACGTGCGACCACCTCTCTAACACTTTGGTTAGTGAGAGGCGTGTATTTTGATTGGCTCTCATGGACGATTTGTCATCTGAGCTCGGGGGTACCTGCGAGGTCTGGCCATTTTCTGCCTCTTCCCTGACACACTCACAGGAAATTATCTTTCTTGCCTCAGTCGTGCCATGTGCTCAGAGTTGCTGGGGCTGGGGCCGGGCACGCGCCAGAGTGCAGGAAACGGAAATCGCATCATGAGCAGGTGTGATTGACACTACCTTATAACGGATGGGTATTTTGCCAAAACTGCATATAGCTTCTTTGACCTCTGTCTTAACCTTGATCACCTCATCACTTCTGCTTGGCTTGGTATTCAACAGCAGTTGATGTTCTAGCCATGGATAATATGCCTTTGGGATTTCCTGGATTTTGTTAGAGTTTCTATCTGAAAGCCTCAGACCCACGATTTGAGATCTTGGTGCATCTTCAGTGTTGTAATTGTTGAAATCTCAGTGCTGCGCATATTCTTTCAGTATTTTCTCAAATGTATCAATCGTTCCACCATGCGTCTGTACTTTTGAATGAAAGAAATGCCTTTCATAGTCAACATTCGTCTTTGGTAGGAAATAGGTCATCAGCTGTTGTTTTAAATCACCACAAGAGGCATTGCCGATCTCTTCAAATTCGTAGGTTGTGTCCCATGCATCAGGGCCAACACAATGCATGATAAAGCATATAAGTATGCTTTTTTTTTCAATCCCATTCCCCCTCCCCCCATTATAAATGTCAAAATCTTTTCTCCATTAGCACAACCTGGGATCCAGGTTTTCCTGTTGATCAGACTGATAGGCATGGGTACCCCCAAACTGAGAGGGGTTCGGAGTTCATTGGGGCAGAAGTCACATAACACTATGGTAGGGTCACATAGGAATCAGTCAGTGTGGCAGGCTTCTCATCTTTAGAGGACAAAGAGGACATACTTCACTAAGTGGTGTGACAAAGGTGACGTCAGAAGGATCCGCTTCAGAGAAAGTGGTGCACCAACTTAGGTTTAGTGTTGTTGATAGAGAGCGGTAATTTCTTCTGGTAGTTTCTCAATGCAAAACCCTCATGCTACCTCTATTTTACCGCTCAAAAGGTGTTGGGCCCTTCACACCATGTATTACCATCAGGAGAAATTTAAATAAAGATGAACAGTCAAAATGCAATTATTATTGTAAGCCAATAAAGAGAGTTGTTGATTATTTTAAAGGGTTTTATTTTCTAGTCAAAAAGTTAATTTTTCTCTGACCCTTTATTCATTAGTAAAATATCAATTAGGTTACAGAATTTTGGAAAACAGGAAAAATATCAATAATACAGAACACATTACAGTCTGCATATAAGCATTACATGTAGTTATGAAAATGTGGCGCAAAATTTCAGTCACAATTCTTAAAGAGTTTCTAAGAAAAATAGTCTTGCAAAGCTAATCAATAATTAAATAGTTGGCAAAAAATCTCCCATTAAGAGAAATAAATGCATAAGACAAATAAATCTTTTAGACCTAATTAATTAGTCAAAACATATTAGCATCTAATCCTATCCTGATCCACTGCACTCTCTGTCTGTCTGTGTCTAAAGAGGAAAGCAGCCCGCCCTTCACAGGCCTCAAAGGAATGTGGCATAAAGTGCCAAGATATGACGTGGAAGCAAGAAACCTCCCCCTGACACTCCTCGGACGCAAGCCCGCCCTTCAGCAATCTCCCGGGACGTTTCTCGTACCTAACCCATAGAAGCCAGCTGAGCTGAGAAAAAAGAAGAAGTGGTGGCTCCCATCCAGAGAGGACAGTATTTATACCTCAATTATTGGCAGAGTACACAAAGATGTAACATTTTTCAGGAGAACCTTACGTGATTGGTCAGTCATAAAGGCATGAGGTCACACTTCCCTGACTCATTCTAAAAACCTGACTTCACTAGTCCTAACAAAAGAAGCATACATGAATAAATACATTTATAAACATTTGCAACATTTACTAGGAAAAATGTTTCAATCTAATTCATCCTTCTTCCTTCTCAGCGCAGTAGATGGATACTTTTAACTAACTGGTACATTGGCAGAATGACAAGAATGTGCAGTTCACGCTGTTCTTGTCATGAGGAAAGCTGCCACAGTCTGCGCATGCTCCCTTCTCATTAAATTGAAAGTCAAAGCCTTGATGGATTCACAGGCAGCCATGTTTTGTGTAGGCCCCAAAAATAAAACAAACACAAAGATAATATTAATTTCATGTAAATCAGTCCATTATGTGTCCCAAGTGCATTATTAATTCACACACATTATAAAAAGAGGTGTTATTAACTGAAAATGTTTATCAAAATATGCAACAAGTCAAAGTCTATTAAGACAGGAATAATACATTTAGTTTACATGGATGTGCTGGGAAGAGAGAAACACATTCTATTAAAAATCTTCAAAGGTAAAAAGGCCACTTTTTCTCTACATTGCAAAAAAAACACATGTAAATTCAGCAAAAGCATTTTCAGTCTGAAGTGAATAGGCCTCACTTTTCATGTTTTTCATGTGCCATGTTTTTAACCTGCACCAAAATGTGCGTGGCAATTTAAATGCAGCCTGTCTGAAGCACAAAAAATAAAACAATGCATGACTGCAGATGAAATCTGCTCCATCAACCCACCCTCTTGATAATTCAAATCATAATAAAATGATTTATAATTCATCACACATATTTCATTTCATAAGTGACAATTTTTTTTTTTTGTTTTTTTTTTTTTTTAATTGCAAAAGCTGAGCATATAAGAATGTTACTTCTATTTCTAAGGCAAACACAAGTTTGGTCTGTAATCAGATCATATATAGCCAAGCTCAAATGTTTTAGTGCAGAGATCTGTAAGTAGCTTCTTGGAACAGTTAATCTTCTTTAAAATAAATAACTAAAATAATAAAAAAGGAATTCAACAGGACAGTTTCAGCATTTCTTTACTCATTGTCATCAGCTTGTCATCAGTATGGCTCATACTTTCCATGCAAATTGGACTACTTAGGTGCTGAGAAACTCTGACAGAGCACCATCAATCCTTTGCACTTTTTCAACCAAGGCCTTTCACTCTTATTTTCACTTTGATCAGATTCAGATGTTTCACCACAACATCTCTCAGATCAAAACCGTTGCACCATCCATTATGCAGATCTTGTGTAGCAGCTGCAATCTGGTGAGAAACTGCACACTGTACATCAACCAGACCTACACAGCAATGGCTATTGTTCTCCTCAGTGTTTTCCACAAGTGCATTTGCATATGCATTTTCAAGCCACTTTGGTAATGCTGAAAAACAGTCTTTTGCAAAAGGTAACTCTGTGCTGCCATTGTTTTGCTTTATTATGCGTGACACTTCAGGCAGATAGCTACAATCCATTTCTTGTCCAATCTGTTGTTCTGCACTCATTATCTTTGAGACCACATTATGATCTGATTTCAGAGAAACTGGCAATTTATACCTGGGCATCAGTCTTTGCAATAACACATTTGTCACTTTGCAGTTGTCATTTTTCTCAAAAACAGTTCTGATACAACCCTGTTGTGCTGCTTCAAAAACATTTTCTTGAGCCTCTTTAAACTTAACTGTGAAGATTCCATAGAATGTATATGCTAACAGAACACAATTTTGTGCAACTGAATTAGCATTTCTCTCTCCCATGACAACAGTGACTCCCAATTGAGCAGATATACTGCATGTTATGGTAAGGGCAATCAATTTCGAATTTTGGGCTGGGGTAATTACTAAAAGCCATGAAGCTTTGACAACATCATGTATAAGGAGCACAGCATGTGCTGCTTTTAATGTGTCACCTTTCAAACATGGGCCATCTACAAAATGGACATTGTTGGGCTGACTCAGATGTTCATCCTTCAAGTCTGAATTTGGCTTTATGCATATTTTCATGATATTTAGACACTCATTTTCAGTTTCATCACAATCCAATCCATTTGCTGACATTTCTGTGAAGTTAGGGTCAAAGGCCATTGGGCAATACATCACAGACCTTTGAAAACATTCATCTTTTTGAATAAGCAATGAGAGAGCGCAGCCCTCCCTCTCACTGCAAATTAGTGTATTTTCTTTCAAATAAACTTTCATTCCTAGTGCTGGGGCGCGCCATTTTTTCTCTTTCAACTCTAGGAATGCTTTTGTGCAATTGTTGTCCAATGGAAGCGGATCAGACACACCTGAGTGTGTCAGCCTCAGTAAAGGCTTAGCCACTAGGGAACTGTTTATTAACCACTCTCTACAGCAGCTAACCATTCCCAAAAATGTCCTGACTTCTTTCTGAATTTGAGGTGGATTCATCTTGGAAATTATTTCCACCTTCTCTGGTGACACCTTTCTACCTCCCTTTCCAATTTTGTGTCCCAGATATTCATCTTCTTTTTGACAGTACTCCTGACTATTCTCATGCAATGGCACTGTGACATGAACTTGGCAAAAATCAATAAAAGTAAGCCATTCTTCACCACATGGAATGTGAAAAAATATATTGGCTGGATTCGGTACCACAGGACAACATGGAAAAAATATGCTTTTAATCTCCTGCACTATTCTGTTCTTTTCATTTATTTTCTGTGAACCTATGATCAGAAAGTTACACAAACTTCCAATCAGTTCCATCAAAAATCCTTTTATTGGTAAAATTCCTGCAACTGATTGTGTTCCTGAATACATGTCATCTGGTTCAAATTTTAATAAGACATGTTCAGCACATTTTATTAGCCTGGCATCCTTCTCTGTGAACTCTCTTATTTCTGTGTTTAATATTTTTTCCAAAGCAGAAGGTAATTTTTCAACTGTCTTTTCTGAAAACAATGCTACAACTGTCTCTTGATGGGCCATTTTAAAATGTACATCCTCATCAGGAATCTGAAAAATAGCATTATCTGCTGTACAGTAATCTGTGCTGCTTAATTTGCAAAATAATTGTTTTCCTGCTAGGCCTGAGTCACAGACAACAGTTTTGCAATCTTCCTCAAATGGGCCTAATTTTGGTGCACAATTTTCTAATACTTGGTTTGTAATTTCTTTCTTTAAAACTCCTGCAACTAAATCTGGACTTTCCACTGCCCTCACAATGGAATTGGTAAATTCAGAATTGTGAGTGTTAAAACTCTCATTTGCAAAAAGAGCAACCTGTTGGACTTGGTTCTGTTTTTGTCTCTGGAAACAATTCACATTTACTCTGGGCAACTCATTTAAATTAATTTTAGCATTTTCCATATTTTGTGGGACCATCTGTGCTTGAAAAATTTCTGCCATTGGTACCTGTTTCTGAACTGACATTTGCATTTGCTTAACTGGCATATTTTGCACCTGCATTTCTCCATGTTTTTGTGCATCATGTTTAAATTTAGTTTTCTTCTTCCAATGCTCAAATCTGTTATAAAGATGGCAAAAGGACACATTTTCCAGCAGTACAACATCCATACCTGAATTTGCACAAACCAAAACACCTTTACTTCCATCCTGTGTTCTTTTAATCTGTACCCAATCAACATCCTTTGCTAGCACTCTGCCCTTTAGGAAATAAATCACTGCTATATTTTCCTCCATAACAACAGAAAATGATGGTGCATTCATGCAAACCCTTTTCATTGTCTCTTCACTTGGCCTTTCCACAACTTTAGATTCAAACCACAATTCCGTTTGCATGGCAATGTAAAAGAACATTTCCAAATGAATGCACAACTCTTTTAAAAATTCATCAAATCCATCAACTTGTGGGTACCACAGCATAAATTTGTCTCTCAATTGTGGGATTGTGTTCAGAAATGCTGCAAGTTCACTTTTATTCTGTGGCATATGAACATGCACTTCTCCCACCATTTCTCTCAATGAGTAAGCAAAAGCTTCTCCCTCATTCTGCTTATTATTTTTCTCAATTATATCTGGTGGCTTCTTTTCCTTAGCCAGTTTCCTTTCTAGGTCTGGTCGTTTCTTTTTCTTCTCATGTTTTCGTGCCCATTTGTCTCCTAATTTCTCAAACCCATTGCATTTGAAAAAATATTTTATTTCTGCAATGTGCAATTGCATTCCTGAAGAACACATTTTCTCATTTGCTTCATCATCCATGTGTACCCTGAAACCTTTCTGAAATGGAAAACTTCCTGAAACATCATTTTCATATTTTTGAGCCAAATCTGTCAGTCCATTATGAGTAATTAATGAACATGTAGCTGTTTCCTTACTCAGGGAAATTAATTCTTTTTCTTGACACTGGTTCACATTTTCATTATTTAAACAGCAGGGACAGTTAATTTCTTCATGTTCACATGTTGAATTTAAAACACTAAGCTGTTCCTCTTTTTCAGGGCCTGTGTTAATATGTTCCCCCATGTTTTCTATATTTTTAATCACTGCTGCTTCCTCAGAGCAGGTTTGAAAAATCCCATTTTCAAATATATTTATTTTATCCTGGGCTGCAGATGTTGTAAATACCATTTTTCTCTCACCTTTCAGTGCTTGGTGTACTTTCTGTTCAATAATCTGTGTGTTCTTAGTTTCTGAAATAAACCCTGGCAAAATCACTGATTCTGCAGCTCTTTGAACCTTTTCAGTAGGGACCATATTAATTGGGACAGTCATAATTTTTCTAGGCATTATCTGTGCATCTGCAGTTTGCAATTCTTGGACTAAATCAGGCACATTTAAAGCAGTAACACCTGGAGGTATCACTGTCAGTACTGAATCAACAGGTAATGGTTCAATATAAAATGTCTGCACAGTTCTCTCAGTCTGTATTTCTCTCTGTTCAACAGAAGCAGTAGCCCCTGTAGTATTTACTGGTGCACTATTTTCAGTATTTTTCATGGGAACCACATAAAGTGGTGGACACTCAGTTAACAATGCATCCATTATTTCATCCCCTGAATTATTATTTATTTGAAGCTCTTTTTCAGCATTAATTCCCTTCTCCTGTATATGGTGCTTTACCTTTTCATCCTCACTTGCTTTCTCTCTTGCTGCTTTTTCCCACAGGCTTAAGGCCTCAAATTGTGCAGCTTTAGATGGTGTCTTTATTTCACATAACACTTCCCTTAATTTGTCAATAATTTGCAATTCAAAAGTACCATATTTTGGAAACCTCAAAGCACCTTCTTTTTCAGTAATCTTGCACCATTGTTGAACCCACATACATGTGTTTTGTCCCAAACTGGTAGACATAAAATGCACAGGTGTTCCTTCAGGAGCATCACCAATAAAAAACGAATTTTTCACTTTACCTCCTAGCAGCTTCTTTAAACCTTCAAACAGTTTCATTTTTACAATAGTTCAATGCAATTTCTTTTCTCCAAAGCTGTCAATCTAAATTTCAGTCAGTTTTACTCCTACCACTGACCCTCCACAAAATCTTACTGCAATATTTCTCTTAATCAATAACTCTGTTAGTAACAACATAAATACATTCGCTACTCTGTCTGTTGTGCTAAATAAAGGATAGATTTATATTCACTGCGAGTAACACATTCCGCTTACCCTTCACAAAGTAAGACTTTCCGTTTACTCTTCAAACACTACAGGTAAATCCCTTCCGCTTACCTTTCACTCAAGCTCAGAAGAACCTGCTACTCCTTTGGACTTATCCTTCAGGATATATCTTAGTCCAAAGTTTCACCAGCGAACCCTTTTGCTGTCACTCAAGCTCAGAAGAACCTGCTACTCCTTTGGTGTGACCCTTTCTAGGTGATATCAGACCAAAGTTTCACCAGCGAACTCTTTGCTATTAATCACTCACACAGAAAATAGTCCCTAATTTAACACTGCCAGCCCTACCTAGCTTCTCAGTGTTATTCCAACAGACGAGTAACCTCAGTGCAGTGTGGCTTCCATTTACCAACCGCTATTCCTTCCCGGGATTCCACAGGTGTGCATACCTGCGTGTTCCAGACAACATAGAACAAGACACTAACTTAACATGAAGAGTTAAAACATGTAATCAATAACCAAAAAAGTATGTCCTATGAAATTACCAATATAATCAATAACACCATCAATTCAAAATGAGCTAAATTTCACCAATAGCAAAAAAACTTAATATTTTCAACACTTCAAAAAACATGCTAGCATATTAACAACATTTCACAACCCTATTGATACTCACACCACTTCTTGCATCACCTGCCAGTACTGCTTTGCCAGTCTTCAGGTTCTGAGCATTGGAGTCAGGAATCAGGACTTGGACATTTATCTAACTTGGGCAATTATTTTATTTCCCTCTTAAGGTCAATGATCCATTAGTTGAGTAGTTGATGGTGAAATCAAAAATCACCAAACTAATCAATAATGACCATCCTCTGCTTACCAAAAACTGATAGAGAGCGGTAATTTCTTCTGGTAGTTTCTCAATGCAAAACCCTCATGCTACCTCTATTTTACCGCTCAAAAGGTGTTGGGCCCTTCACACCATGTATTACCATCAGGAGAAATTTAAATAAAGATGAACAGTCAAAATGCAATTATTATTGTAAGCCAATAAAGAGAGTTGTTGATTATTTTAAAGGGTTTTATTTTCTAGTCAAAAAGTTAATTTTTCTCTGACCCTTTATTCATTAGTAAAATATCAATTAGGTTACAGAATTTTGGAAAACAGGAAAAATATCAATAATACAGAACACATTACAGTCTGCATATAAGCATTACATGTAGTTATGAAAATGTGGCGCAAAATTTCAGTCACAATTCTTAAAGAGTTTCTAAGAAAAATAGTCTTGCAAAGCTAATCAATAATTAAATAGTTGGCAAAAAATCTCCCATTAAGAGAAATAAATGCATAAGACAAATAAATCTTTTAGACCTAATTAATTAGTCAAAACATATTAGCATCTAATCCTATCCTGATCCACTGCACTCTCTGTCTGTCTGTGTCTAAAGAGGAAAGCAGCCCGCCCTTCACAGGCCTCAAAGGAATGTGGCATAAAGTGCCAAGATATGACGTGGAAGCAAGAAACCTCCCCCTGACACTCCTCGGACGCAAGCCCGCCCTTCAGCAATCTCCCGGGACGTTTCTCGTACCTAACCCATAGAAGCCAGCTGAGCTGAGAAAAAAGAAGAAGTGGTGGCTCCCATCCAGAGAGGACAGTATTTATACCATAATTATTGGCAGAGTACACAAAGATGTAACATTTTTCAGGAGAACCTTACGTGATTGGTCAGTCATAAAGGCATGAGGTCACACTTCCCTGACTCATTCTAAAAACCTGACTTCACTAGTCCTAACAAAAGAAGCATACATGAATAAATACATTTATAAACATTTGCAACATTTACTAGGAAAAATGTTTCAATCTAATTCATCCTTCTTCCTTCTCAGCGCAGTAGATGGATACTTTTAACTAACTGGTACATTGGCAGAATGACAAGAATGTGCAGTTCACGCTGTTCTTGTCATGAGGAAAGCTGCCACAGTCTGCGCATGCTCCCTTCTCATTAAATTGAAAGTCAAAGCCTTGATGGATTCACAGGCAGCCATGTTTTGTGTAGGCCCCAAAAATAAAACAAACACAAAGATAATATTAATTTCATGTAAATCAGTCCATTATGTGTCCCAAGTGCATTATTAATTCACACACATTATAAAAAGAGGTGTTATTAACTGAAAATGTGTATCAAAATATGCAACAAGTCAAAGTCTATTAAGACAGGAATAATACATTTAGTTTACATGGATGTGCTGGGAAGAGAGAAACACATTCTATTAAAAATCTTCAAAGGTAAAAAGGCCACTTTTTCTCTACATTGCAAAAAAAACACATGTAAATTCAGCAAAAGCATTTTCAGTCTGAAGTGAATAGGCCTCACTTTTCATGTTTTTCATGTGCCATGTTTTTAACCTGCACCAAAATGTGCGTGGCAATTTAAATGCAGCCTGTCTGAAGCACAAAAAATAAAACAATGCATGACTGCAGATGAAATCTGCTCCATCAACCCACCCTCTTGATAATTCAAATCATAATAAAATGATTTATAATTCATCACACATATTTCATTTCATAAGTGACAATTTTTTTATTTATTTTTTTTTTTTTTTTTATTGCAAAAGCTGAGCATATAAGAATGTTACTTCTATTTCTAAGGCAAACACACGTTTGGTCTGTAATCAGATCATATATAGCCAAGCTCAAATGTTTTAGTGCAGAGATCTGTAAGTAGCTTCTTGGAACAGTTAATCTTCTTTAAAATAAATAACTAAAATAATAAAAAAGGAATTCAACAGGACAGTTTCAGCATTTCTTTACTCATTGTCATCAGCTTGTCATCAGTATGGCTCATACTTTCCATGCAAATTGGACTACTTAGGTGCTGAGAAACTCTGACAGAGCACCATCAATCCTTTGCACTTTTTCAACCAAGGCCTTTCACTCTTATTTTCACTTTGATCAGATTCAGATGTTTCACCACAACATCTCTCAGATCAAAACCGTTGCACCATCCATTATGCAGATCTTGTGTAGCAGCTGCAATCTGGTGAGAAACTGCACACTGTACATCAACCAGACCTACACAGCAATGGCTATTGTTCTCCTCAGTGTTTTCCACAAGTGCATTTGCATATGCATTTTCAAGCCACTTTGGTAATGCTGAAAAACAGTCTTTTGCAAAAGGTAACTCTGTGCTGCCATTGTTTTGCTTTATTATGCGTGACACTTCAGGCAGATAGCTACAATCCATTTCTTGTCCAATCTGTTGTTCTGCACTCATTATCTTTGAGACCACATTATGATCTGATTTCAGAGAAACTGGCAATTTATACCTGGGCATCAGTCTTTGCAATAACACATTTGTCACTTTGCAGTTGTCATTTTTCTCAAAAACAGTTCTGATACAACCCTGTTGTGCTGCTTCAAAAACATTTTCTTGAGCCTCTTTAAACTTAACTGTGAAGATTCCATAGAATGTATATGCTAACAGAACACAATTTTGTGCAACTGAATTAGCATTTCTCTCTCCCATGACAACAGTGACTCCCAATTGAGCAGATATACTGCATGTTATGGTAAGGGCAATCAATTTCGAATTTTGGGCTGGGGTAATTACTAAAAGCCATGAAGCTTTGACAACATCATGTATAAGGAGCACAGCATGTGCTGCTTTTAATGTGTCACCTTTCAAACATGGGCCATCTACAAAATGGACATTGTTGGGCTGACTCAGATGTTCATCCTTCAAGTCTGAATTTGGCTTTATGCATATTTTCATGATATTTAGACACTCATTTTCAGTTTCATCACAATCCAATCCATTTGCTGACATTTCTGTGAAGTTAGGGTCAAAGGCCATTGGGCAATACATCACAGACCTTTGAAAACATTCATCTTTTTGAATAAGCAATGAGAGAGCGCAGCCCTCCCTCTCACTGCAAATTAGTGTATTTTCTTTCAAATAAACTTTCATTCCTAGTGCTGGGGCGCGCCATTTTTTCTCTTTCAACTCTAGGAATGCTTTTGTGCAATTGTTGTCCAATGGAAGCGGATCAGACACACCTGAGTGTGTCAGCCTCAGTAAAGGCTTAGCCACTAGGGAACTGTTTATTAACCACTCTCTACAGCAGCTAACCATTCCCAAAAATGTCCTGACTTCTTTCTGAATTTGAGGTGGATTCATCTTGGAAATTATTTCCACCTTCTCTGGTGACACCTTTCTACCTCCCTTTCCAATTTTGTGTCCCAGATATTCATCTTCTTTTTGACAGTACTCCTGACTATTCTCATGCAATGGCACTGTGACATGAACTTGGCAAAAATCAATAAAAGTAAGCCATTCTTCACCACATGGAATGTGAAAAAATATATTGGCTGGATTCGGTACCACAGGACAACATGGAAAAAATATGCTTTTAATCTCCTGCACTATTCTGTTCTTTTCATTTATTTTCTGTGAACCTATGATCAGAAAGTTACACAAACTTCCAATCAGTTCCATCAAAAATCCTTTTATTGGTAAAATTCCTGCAACTGATTGTGTTCCTGAATACATGTCATCTGGTTCAAATTTTAATAAGACATGTTCAGCACATTTTATTAGCCTGGCATCCTTCTCTGTGAACTCTCTTATTTCTGTGTTTAATATTTTTTCCAAAGCAGAAGGTAATTTTTCAACTGTCTTTTCTGAAAACAATGCTACAACTGTCTCTTGATGGGCCATTTTAAAATGTACATCCTCATCAGGAATCTGAAAAATAGCATTATCTGCTGTACAGTAATCTGTGCTGCTTAATTTGCAAAATAATTGTTTTCCTGCTAGGCCTGAGTCACAGACAACAGTTTTGCAATCTTCCTCAAATGGGCCTAATTTTGGTGCACAATTTTCTAATACTTGGTTTGTAATTTCTTTCTTTAAAACTCCTGCAACTAAATCTGGACTTTCCACTGCCCTCACAATGGAATTGGTAAATTCAGAATTGTGAGTGTTAAAACTCTCATTTGCAAAAAGAGCAACCTGTTGGACTTGGTTCTGTTTTTGTCTCTGGAAACAATTCACATTTACTCTGGGCAACTCATTTAAATTAATTTTAGCATTTTCCATATTTTGTGGGACCATCTGTGCTTGAAAAATTTCTGCCATTGGTACCTGTTTCTGAACTGACATTTGCATTTGCTTAACTGGCATATTTTGCACCTGCATTTCTCCATGTTTTTGTGCATCATGTTTAAATTTAGTTTTCTTCTTCCAATGCTCAAATCTGTTATAAAGATGGCAAAAGGACACATTTTCCAGCAATACAACATCCATACCTGAATTTGCACAAACCAAAACACCTTTACTTCCATCCTGTGTTCTTTTAATCTGTACCCAATCAACATCCTTTGCTAGCACTCTGCCCTTTAGGAAATAAATCACTGCTATATTTTCCTCCATAACAACAGAAAATGATGGTGCATTCATGCAAACCCTTTTCATTGTCTCTTCACTTGGCCTTTCCACAACTTTAGATTCAAACCACAATTCCGTTTGCATGGCAATGTAAAAGAACATTTCCAAATGAATGCACAACTCTTTTAAAAATTCATCAAATCCATCAACTTGTGGGTACCACAGCATAAATTTGTCTCTCAATTGTGGGATTGTGTTCAGAAATGCTGCAAGTTCACTTTTATTCTGTGGCATATGAACATGCACTTCTCCCACCATTTCTCTCAATGAGTAAGCAAAAGCTTCTCCCTCATTCTGCTTATTATTTTTCTCAATTATATCTGGTGGCTTCTTTTCCTTAGCCAGTTTCCTTTCTAGGTCTGGTCGTTTCTTTTTCTTCTCATGTTTTCGTGCCCATTTGTCTCCTAATTTCTCAAACCCATTGCATTTGAAAAAATATTTTATTTCTGCAATGTGCAATTGCATTCCTGAAGAACACATTTTCTCATTTGCTTCATCATCCATGTGTACCCTGAAACCTTTCTGAAATGGAAAACTTCCTGAAACATCATTTTCATATTTTTGAGCCAAATCTGTCAGTCCATTATGAGTAATTAATGAACATGTAGCTGTTTCCTTACTCAGGGAAATTAATTCTTTTTCTTGACACTGGTTCACATTTTCATTATTTAAACAGCAGGGACAGTTAATTTCTTCATGTTCACATGTTGAATTTAAAACACTAAGCTGTTCCTCTTTTTCAGGGCCTGTGTTAATATGTTCCCCCATGTTTTCTATATTTTTAATCACTGCTGCTTCCTCAGAGCAGGTTTGAAAAATCCCATTTTCAAATATATTTATTTTATCCTGGGCTGCAGATGTTGTAAATACCATTTTTCTCTCACCTTTCAGTGCTTGGTGTACTTTCTGTTCAATAATCTGTGTGTTCTTAGTTTCTGAAATAAACCCTGGCAAAATCACTGATTCTGCAGCTCTTTGAACCTTTTCAGTAGGGACCATATTAATTGGGACAGTCATAATTTTTCTAGGCATTATCTGTGCATCTGCAGTTTGCAATTCTTGGACTAAATCAGGCACATTTAAAGCAGTAACACCTGGAGGTATCACTGTCAGTACTGAATCAACAGGTAATGGTTCAATATAAAATGTCTGCACAGTTCTCTCAGTCTGTATTTCTCTCTGTTCAACAGAAGCAGTAGCCCCTGTAGTATTTACTGGTGCACTATTTTCAGTATTTTTCATGGGAACCACATAAAGTGGTGGACACTCAGTTAACAATGCATCCATTATTTCATCCCCTGAATTATTATTTATTTGAAGCTCTTTTTCAGCATTAATTCCCTTCTCCTGTATATGGTGCTTTACCTTTTCATCCTCACTTGCTTTCTCTCTTGCTGCTTTTTCCCACAGGCTTAAGGCCTCAAATTGTGCAGCTTTAGATGGTGTCTTTATTTCACATAACACTTCCCTTAATTTGTCAATAATTTGCAATTCAAAAGTACCATATTTTGGAAACCTCAAAGCACCTTCTTTTTCAGTAATCTTGCACCATTGTTGAACCCACATACATGTGTTTTGTCCCAAACTGGTAGACATAAAATGCACAGGTGTTCCTTCAGGAGCATCACCAATAAAAAACTAATTTTTCACTTTACCTCCTAGCAGCTTCTTTAAACCTTCAAACAGTTTCATTTTTACAATAGTTCAATGCAATTTCTTTTCTCCAAAGCTGTCAATCTAAATTTCAGTCAGTTTTACTCCTACCACTGACCCTCCACAAAATCTTACTGCAATATTTCTCTTAATCAATAACTCTGTTAGTAACAACATAAATACATTCGCTACTCTGTCTGTTGTGCTAAATAAAGGATAGATTTATATTCACTGCGAGTAACACATTCCGCTTACCCTTCACAAAGTAAGACTTTCCGTTTACTCTTCAAACACTACAGGTAAATCCCTTCCGCTTACCTTTCACTCAAGCTCAGAAGAACCTGCTACTCCTTTGGACTTATCCTTCAGGATATATCTTAGTCCAAAGTTTCACCAGCGAACCCTTTTGCTGTCACTCAAGCTCAGAAGAACCTGCTACTCCTTTGGTGTGACCCTTTCTAGGTGATATCAGACCAAAGTTTCACCAGCGAACTCTTTGCTATTAATCACTCACACAGAAAATAGTCCCTAATTTAACACTGCCAGCCCTACCTAGCTTCTCAGTGTTATTCCAACAGACGAGTAACCTCAGTGCAGTGTGGCTTCCATTTACCACCCGCTATTCCTTCCCGGGATTCCACAGGTGTGCATACCTGCGTGTTCCAGACAACATAGAACAAGACACTAACTTAACATGAAGAGTTAAAACATGTAATCAATAACCAAAAAAGTATGTCCTGTGAAATTACCAATATAATCAATAACACCATCAATTCAAAATGAGCTAAATTTCACCAATAGCAAAAAAACTTAATATTTTCAACACTTCAAAAAACATGCTAGCATATTAACAACATTTCACAACCCTATTGATACTCACACCACTTCTTGCATCACCTGCCAGTACTGCTTTGCCAGTCTTCAGGTTCTGAGCATTGGAGTCAGGAATCAGGACTTGGACATTTATCTAACTTGGGCAATTATTTTATTTCCCTCTTAAGGTCAATGATCCATTAGTTGAGTAGTTGATGGTGAAATCAAAAATCACCAAACTAATCAATAATGACCATCCTCTGCTTACCAAAAACTGATAGAGAGCGGTAATTTCTTCTGGTAGTTTCTCAATGCAAAACCCTCATGCTACCTCTATTTTACCGCTCAAAAGGTGTTGGGCCCTTCACACCATGTATTACCATCAGGAGAAATTTAAATAAAGATGAACAGTCAAAATGCAATTATTATTGTAAGCCAATAAAGAGAGTTGTTGATTATTTTAAAGGGTTTTATTTTCTAGTCAAAAAGTTAATTTTTCTCTGACCCTTTATTCATTAGTAAAATATCAATTAGGTTACAGAATTTTGGAAAACAGGAAAAATATCAATAATACAGAACACATTACAGTCTGCATATAAGCATTACATGTAGTTATGAAAATGTGGCGCAAAATTTCAGTCACAATTCTTAAAGAGTTTCTAAGAAAAATAGTCTTGCAAAGCTAATCAATAATTAAATAGTTGGCAAAAAATCTCCCATTAAGAGAAATAAATGCATAAGACAAATAAATCTTTTAGACCTAATTAATTAGTCAAAACATATTAGCATCTAATCCTATCCTGATCCACTGCACTCTCTGTCTGTCTGTGTCTAAAGAGGAAAGCAGCCCGCCCTTCACAGGCCTCAAAGGAATGTGGCATAAAGTGCCAAGATATGACGTGGAAGCAAGAAACCTCCCCCTGACACTCCTCGGACGCAAGCCCGCCCTTCAGCAATCTCCCGGGACGTTTCTCGTACCTAACCCATAGAAGCCAGCTGAGCTGAGAAAAAAGAAGAAGTGGTGGCTCCCATCCAGAGAGGACAGTATTTATACCATAATTATTGGCAGAGTACACAAAGATGTAACATTTTTCAGGAGAACCTTACGTGATTGGTCAGTCATAAAGGCATGAGGTCACACTTCCCTGACTCATTCTAAAAACCTGACTTCACTAGTCCTAACAAAAGAAGCATACATGAATAAATACATTTATAAACATTTGCAACATTTACTAGGAAAAATGTTTCAATCTAATTCATCCTTCTTCCTTCTCAGCGCAGTAGATGGATACTTTTAACTAACTGGTACATTGGCAGAATGACAAGAATGTGCAGTTCACGCTGTTCTTGTCATGAGGAAAGCTGCCACAGTCTGCGCATGCTCCCTTCTCATTAAATTGAAAGTCAAAGCCTTGATGGATTCACAGGCAGCCATGTTTTGTGTAGGCCCCAAAAATAAAACAAACACAAAGATAATATTAATTTCATGTAAATCAGTCCATTATGTGTCCCAAGTGCATTATTAATTCACACACATTATAAAAAGAGGTGTTATTAACTGAAAATGTTTATCAAAATATGCAACAAGTCAAAGTCTATTAAGACAGGAATAATACATTTAGTTTACATGGATGTGCTGGGAAGAGAGAAACACATTCTATTAAAAATCTTCAAAGGTAAAAAGGCCACTTTTTCTCTACATTGCAAAAAAAACACATGTAAATTCAGCAAAAGCATTTTCAGTCTGAAGTGAATAGGCCTCACTTTTCATGTTTTTCATGTGCCATGTTTTTAACCTGCACCAAAATGTGCGTGGCAATTTAAATGCAGCCTGTCTGAAGCACAAAAAATAAAACAATGCATGACTGCAGATGAAATCTGCTCCATCATTGTCACCTATGTACTTCCTGGAATCACCAGGTCTTGTGTTGTGCAGTATAGATAGGAACCCAGTGACAGATGAAGCAAGGGATCTGCTTCTTTCATTTGTCAAAGTTGTGCCTATTCTTGAGTGCACGCACTTCCTCTCTTCCGAGCATGTTCCCAAAAGTGCATCACAGCTCAGTAACATTCAAAGGGTTTTTAGGGTGCTGATCAAGATACATGTTGAGGTCCCCTGTTTGGAAAAACTATGAATTTGTTACTGCCTTTTGGGTTATTCAAGCCCTTGTGATGCCAAATAATACAGAATTATGTGTTAAACCTTCAGAAACAGGGTAACGTAAAAAATACTAAAACTGCTTGATGTTTGGCAGCCAAATAGTACCAAAGGCAAGCTTGAAAAGGTATTGATAAAGTGATTTCCTGTTGAGTTAGCATCTAGATGTTGTTTTATTTGCGACAGCAACATTTTATTTAGAATTCCGTGTCTAACCACATTGTTACACCCTTTGTAGGCAAACATGCTAAGGGCGACTTTTTCGATTTTTAGTGGACTAGTGCACAATATTAAAATAAGACATATGCTATTAGCGCTTGAAATTGGAGCTTTAGATCCGAATATCTATAATCGTAAATATATCCTTCTGTATTTCTGGCGTTCTTGTTGCACCAGTGAAAATCAAAGCAGTGTTCTGAGAATTTTCAGCATTTCACCAGTAACTTCTAAAACGTTTTGCCTAATTTCCAGGGGTGACTACTCCACTAGGGCAGAGGAGCGTCACCCCACTGCTTTCTCGCAGTGCTGGAAAGCCAAAACATAAAATGGTAATAACTTACGTTTCTTTGCGCATTGCTACGGAGCTGCTCTGCTCTCCGAGCAGGGCAGGAGTGGTTTGCCCACTCCTGAGTGCGCAAAGACTGTTTGGTCGGCCCTTTCGGGCCACCCAAACCAGTCATACGCTCTCTGCCCTTCTACATGCAGGCTGCCTGCATAGAGAACATTCCATCCCCTACAGTCCCTGGCTGGGCGCTGTCCCGACCAATCACAACGCTCCACTTGAGTGTTGTGATTGGCTTTGGGGAGGGAGTCTGGCTGCCTGCTTCCTTTTCCTGTAGGAGGCAGGAGAGCAGGAGCAGTGAAGACGCAGGACCGGGGCCAGCAGGAAGGTAGGTTTACATTTTTTTTATTTTTAATATTGACCCCTTCCACCGCATGCCCCCTCCCCGTGCGACCCCGCGCCTGCCCCCCTCACCCGCGAGCCATGCCGGCCGCTACTGCTAATGTCTTTTCCCTGTCTTGACCCTATTCTCTGATTTATATTTGTGCACTTCTCAGTTTAGGTAGCTACCTGTGAACCTTGTAAGAAAAATAGGAAGGGATAGAATAGAGTTGCCAGACAGAGATATAAAGACAACTGTAAAGCAGGCGATGAAAGTAGATGGAAAGGGGGGTAGAGATAAAGATGATGTGGAAAGATATGTGAGTTCGAAAAAAAAGAGAAGTAAATGTGGGTTGAGATAGAGATGATGTAGAATGATATGTGAGGTAGGGAGATAAGTAAAGAGAGCAATGTGAGGCAATCAGAAGGAAAGATAAAGAGATGTAAAAATAGGAATATGTAGGCAGAGAAAAAGGGGTTTAGAAATAGGTATGCTTTTACAGTGCAGGAGAAAGTGGTGGAGATATGGGAGTGAACATGTTGAGAGAGGCAGATGAGTGCTGTACTGCAAGGGGTGAGGTAGAGAGAAAAGTAAGGTAGGTAAAGGCTGCTGAAGGTAGAGGTAGACAGAGAGACTTGAGGAAAAACCAAGATGCAAGATAGCAACAAAAGACATATAGAAAAACAAGGCAAGTAAAGACTAGTAGGGAAGAGAGAAAAGTTAGCGAGAGGTCAAAAGTAGAAAGGGAAAAGCGATGTAGCTTGAAAAGAGAAAACTGCCACCCATGAAATAGGAAAAGAGAGGTGAGGTTTACACAGAGATTTGTGAGAAAAGAAGGTGAAGCAGCAAGATCAATGAAGAAAATGGTTGAGAGAGATAGTTAAGGTGGCGGGCGAGTTGAAATGGGTAAGGATAGAGATAGAGAAATAGAGAATGGGAGAAAGGAGTAAGATACTTAGAGAGATGAAGGAATGGGACAGAGGTAGAACAAGAGAAAGGGAGGGAGAAAGGTGAAAAAATTAACTAATGGTGAATAAAATTGAGGGTTAGGTAGTGAGAGGAAGAGTGGGGGAATAGTGATAGGTGAGGTAGAGAGGGAGATAAGAGGTAGACAGAGAAAGGAAATTGACACGAGGAAGAGTGGTGAGGTAGAGAAAGGACTGAGAGATAGGTAGAGAGATGTAAGGTAGTAAAGACATGGAGAAAGAGAGATGGAAAGGTGAGATAAAGCCAGAAATGAGGTTGTTTGAGGATTGAAGCTGTTGCATTAGAGATACAGGAAGGTTAAATCGAAAAGTATAAATAAGTGAAGTACAGAGAGTGGAATGAGGTAAAGAGAGCTGAGGTACAGAGAAGGGATCAAGAGTGATAGTTTTAACTTTTGGCACAGAGCATGACAGAGAGACGGGCGTGCCCTAAAAAGATGTTATTTTTGATGCAAAGCCCAGTCTGGCTATCTTAGTATAAGACTTTGCATCCAAAAATATGTATGCTTGTGCTAATCTGCTTAAACTACAGCCATGTTATTCCCCTTGATGCAGGTGGAAAGCAGCACTCTGAACTATTTGTGCTGTAAAAGGCCTTTCCAGCAGAAACCACGTTTTCGTTGGAGAGGAAATACCCTTGCAAGAATTTGTCCTGCTTTGTTTATGCCACTTTATGTAACTTTCCCCTGGCAAGCACCCTAATGTTTGTGCTAAGCATACTCGACTATCAAAATAGGAAACAAAGCTGTTTTTATGTGCAACCTTATTATGGCAGGTAGTAGGACTCTGCCACTCACTATGCAAGGGGGCTATGGGGTCCCTGGAAAAGTGCCCACTTTACCCATGCCTTAAAACGTTTCTGTAACACTGCGCTGTGAGAGGGGCGCTGGACTCAGGGATGGTAAACATGTTATGTCACCGGTAAACCCCAAGGAGTCTAAATAAAAGTGAAAGTAGATGAAACTGAATACTATATAATTGACGAAACCTCCTTTAGTCATCACTGAGTCCAGCAGCGAGCGGCAGCCCAGAGCCAAGATGTGCCGCGGAGACTGCCAGGTCGTGCTCCAGGGTGCGACCGGTAATCGCGCCATCATTGACGTTGCTAAGAGCGCGGAGGCGTTCAAAAAAACAACGGTCAAGAAATTCAAAGAGCTGGCGGTTGAAAGAATGCAGGAACCTACCTTAACAATAACAGGTAAGTTGGAGCGTAACTCCCACCTGCTGCAAACTGCAAGAATTACAGTATCCTGGGTAGATTTATGAAGTCTTTGCGCCAAAACAAAGTCACCAATGTAGCGCCTGGTGGCACAAAGGATTGATACATTATTTAATGTTCATTAAAAAATTAAATTGTGCTGGAAAGTTGCTTTAAAGTAGTACAAATAGTGATTTGGACTTTGTTGTGTCGAGGAGGCATTAAAAGGGTGGTAATTTGGTGTTTGGTCAGACCATGCCTTAAATCAAACAATGAGACTTCCAACAAGCAAGCATTAAGTATGAGAAACGTATTTATTTCGCCATACATTTCACTCGTTTCATGTGTGCTGCACGGCGCAGCACAAGTTCAATGTGTAAAATGTCAATAAAAGTGTATAGCACAGGATTTATTACTTGAGGGGTTTCCTTCAAGTTCAAAATGTATGTTAGACATCACACACATGACTTCGCGCTATGGCGCCTACCGCTATTAGGGCACTACTGGAAAAAAAGTAAAGTCCACATTTGTAAAGCGCACAATCACCCGTAAGGGTCTCTAGGCGCTGGGGGCCGTCGGGAAGATTAAGCGAGCTATTGCCCAGAGTCACATGGTGCTGGGCTAACCTGCTGCCGGAGCCGGGGATTGAACCGTGGTCCCCAGATTCCAGCGTCAGTCGCCCTGGCCGCAGCGCCACACCTCTCCCAAAAAGGTAAAATTGGAAGACAATGTGAGGCTGTTGGTACGCCATCGTAGGGGAAGACAGCAGCAGCAATCCCATTTTTTATTGACTACAGCTCTGCATTGCTTTTTTCTATTAGTACAATTCAAAATCTTTTGTTGCCTCACCTCTTCGCACTATAATTCGATATTTGCAGATTATATCTACGCTGTTAGTTTAAGTTGCACATCTCTTGCACACACCATTGTAAAGTTTTCTTTTTGTGTTTAGACGCATGTATGTGTTTTGTATGTGTTATGTAATTCATGTACTATGAGGTCCTTATGTATTGCAACTGGTTCTATTGTAAAGCACTCTGACACCTTCGGGTCAAGTATGTGCCATACAAAATCACATAAATAAATACATTTAATGACTTTTTTTATTAATTAGAGTTTTATATAGTGCTGGCTAGACCCGGAGGTATCAGAGCGCTTTACATAAGGATCCACAAAGTTACAAAATTACATCAGTTACAAGTTACATCAGTTCCAAGAAAACATTTCAAGTGCGTCAGAAGACGAGAAAATGGAGCTTAGAAGGGTAAGGGGGTGGGGTAAAGGTATAGGAGGGAGAAAGGATGGAGATAGGATGGATGGAGAGATGAAGAGAGTCTGCCCAAAGTCCGTCTGGGTAGGTGACCGCCGAGGGGTAAGTCCACAGCCCATCTCCTCTATAGCTATCTGGGAGCTCCACCAGGCATCAGTCAAGCGGCGAGGTCTCACTGAGAAAACAGTTAGAGAGCAAAGAGGAGGAATAAGTGGAGCGTAAAGGAGAAAGGGGGTGGGGTAGAGGGGTAGGAAGGATGACGGAGAGACGAAGTAAGGTCTGCCCAATATCCGTCTGGGTAGGTGACGGCCGAAGGGGTATTGCACAGCCCATCTCCTCTATAGCTATCATGTAGCTCCACCGGGCATTGTGCATTAATCACATGGAACAAGGTTTTGACATAAAGTGTATTCATGTGGGATGTTTTACAGGGACATACAGAAGGGGTGACATAGGTCAATTATTGCTTACCTGACTGGTCAGTACCTTGGAGGCAGGAAGGGTGTGACTGGTGAAAATTATGTCACATTTCTGGTACCTGTGATTTGAATGGAACCAGTAAAAGTGTTTTCTATAAATTTGTTTTAACTATATAATGTAACGCCCTATTAATGGCAGTATTGAAATGAACGAGACAAGTAAATTTATGCAAATTGACAGTTTGTAACTCTAAGGGGGTTATTTAACATTCAGTGTGGCGGAGTACCCTGTCCGTCAAACTGATGGTCAGCCCTCTCCATTTAGAATCGGGTAAACTGTCCTGTTTCGGCAGGTGCAGACTCTGTTGCCTCTGCTGAGTACACCTTAGACCAACAGCCCCAAGGTCAACAGATGTCCTTTAAAGTACCTCCGACTGTCCTCCCTAGTTAGGGCAGATGTACTTCTTTCCTGTTTGTGGCCACCAGGAAAAGCCTGGCAGACATGACAAAAACAAACTCCTGCTTTGGGAGCTTGTGTTTAAAAAACAAACACGTTTGCGGGCAGCACAGAAAACATGGTGGCCACTCACTAAACTTACAGTGCCTTCAGAGGAGCTTTTGTCGCAGTGGCTCCTTTAAGGCATAGATATCTCTGCCGGGGAGGCAGAAACGTCTAAATGTGGCAGGCAGTCATGCACTAAGGTGTTGGAGGCTATAGCCTCTGCCACCCTGGATAGTCGCCATTCTTGAAACAGCCCTCTTAGTTTCATTTTTGAAAGAATTGACTAAACTTTTTTTTAGTTTTTTAGTTTTTAGTTCTGTAACTCTTAAGTATTGTTTCTGGCACCATTCAATTGAATAGGACAAGTGAAGGTATGCATAGTGACAGAGTATAACTTTGAACTCAAATCTTGTTTCTGGCACCAATGAATTGAAGGAGATGAGTAAAAGTGTGGACAGTGACCATTTTTTTATTCTAGAAGTCTGTCTCATTAGTGACATGCGTACTGGTTAGGATAAGGAAAGGCTTACACAGTGGCCTCTTTTTTTTTTAACTCAGTAACTTTAAAGCACTGACTCCAAGTTTTTCATAGTTATGTTTCTCCTGGTTGTCAGGGGTTAGAATTCTGAGTTGGGTGGTATTTTTCACCCGGTAATTACTAGATACAATACGGTATTTGTCAAGCACCAACATCTGCATCTGCATGTAATACCACAATAACTCAGAATAGGTGTGATTTATCTCACCTGATAAATCTAGAACACCAGTGTATCAGATTTTTTCGGGTGCAATAAATTGCAGTTTCAAAAACAGTCCCACAGTTTTGTCAGTCATTCAATTGAGGGACAAATAAAAGCGTGTTCGGTGACAGTTTTTAATTTCATAAGTCGAAGTCAAATTCTGGTACCATTGAACGGAATGAGGAAATGTGTGCACAGTGACTGTTTTTTACACCATAATTCTAAATCTGGCATCACTGATTTGCATGGAAAACTAAAAGAATGTGCTGACATTTTCTTTAACTTCCTACCTCTTAAACTCATTTCTGACAACATTGAAATGACTTGGACAAGGTAAAATACGCACAGTGACAATTTTTTAGTCCTTGAACTCTAGGTCTTGTTTGTCGCACTACTACACTCAATCTGTAGAACATTAAAGTTATTATTGCTTCTTTCTTGCGATCTTGACTAAGGGTCTGTTTTAATATTGATTCGAAATATTGGTGGGTTTTAGCGGCTTGAGGGTAAATTGAGCATCTATTTTTGGGAATTGCAGACTTGTTTGCGTATTTGTTGACATTAAGTGGATCCTTGGTTGATCCAGCATTTGTCCCAGCCCACCTATTATTGCCTTCAGGGCTTGATCCCCCCTTTCCCTTTCTCCTTGTCAATTACAGGTTGGATGTAGAGTGCCAAGTGGCTCAAGCTAAGCTCTTTTCCCACACCCCAGATTCCAGTGGACCCCGGAGCCCTGCTATCCTTCCCTGCCATGGTCACCTCTTCTGAAGTGCAAAGCAGGCTGGGGGACTCCCTGAGATAACTTGTGTGTGTACCTCGGCTGAACTTGTGGTCATTGGAAAAGTGGAGTGGACTGCTTCACAAGCTGATGTTCTAAATGAAACAAAAGAAGCGAGGGAGGGAGTCTTTTTTCATCACATTTCTCTTTTACATTCTCAAATGTAACCCCTTACTAATAATAAAAGTGGAAGTTGTCTCAGAGGAAATTTGTAAAAGGGCAGAAGTATACCCCATTATGTAAAAGTAGAAAGAACATTGGTCTCTCAGATCTAAGAAATAGTACTGGGCTCACTTTGATGGGTGAAGATAAAAGTGTAACACGGGGTGAGGCAATTTGTTCTTGTGCCATCTGTGCAGCAACCTACCAAGCTCTTCAACTCTCACATGTGCAGAGTACCATTCTGGCTAGGGTGTGAACCTTGGGCAGACTAGGGCTCGCCGTCTGGTGCTTGTCCTCCTTTAGTCGTATAACAGAAGCTTGGGTTTCAATTCACTGCTCGAAATTATTGCTCTTTTTTGGCCCAGCAAGGGTAGAAGAAATCTGGGCCTTTTAAAGATTGTGTAGCTTCTGCTCAGATTGCCAACCTTGATTCCCTTTTCACTTCTTTCCAAGCTTATGAAGTGTCATTGTATAATTGTGCAGCACTAGGTACTGTCCTACTTTTTTAAAAAAGGTGCCCTTGTTACCAACTCCTATTCTTGCATGTTTGCCATCATTTTACTGATTGGACAGCATCTCTGCCTTGAGGATGTTGCCATATGGATTATTGCACCATGTCTTATTACCATTTTTGTGGTGTACCCGCACACAGCATGCTGTTGCCCCTCTGGCTAGGTCTTTGCTGTGTAGCTCCCTATATGTTTGAGTTCTGACTATAACTGGTGTGCCTATATCTCACACCTCCTGCTCCATCACATTGCTAGGAGCTGCACTCCAAGGCAAGATAAGAGCACCTCTCTGGTCACTCACGCATGATACGAAAAACATTTCTCTTTAGGGTGTAGTGTGCTACCCATATGAGTAGGTAAGAGCACCCCACTGAGGGCTAGGCAGCGATATAGGAGTGCTATAGTTCAATGTAATAAAATAAAGATTCCCAATGGCATTACTACAAGGTCTTCTCTGCCTTCCATTACTTTAAGTGCACTGCCTTACAAAGGATGTCACGGTTTATGGTCTTGAAAAGGCGAGCTTTTCTGTCCATGTCTGCCACAAATCTTATCACTTTTCGAGAACGAAGTGCTTTAGAAAGTAATGTTATGGTTCACAAATGACTTTCAGTTCACAATTGCCAGGATGAAGGCTGTTGATTTTTTATGTGTCCAAGATTTAATTGAGACTGCCGTTTGCCTCATTTTCTTTTTTATAAAGGTTTAATCTAACTTGAGTTGACATCTCGAAAGTCAGCAGCTTTATCTGTGTTTACAGCCGAGACATATTAGTTTTGCAACTACTTGATTTTATTTCCCATTGTTTTTTAGACTATTTTTAAAGAAATTATGCTTTTTTTTTTATCCAATGTTTTCTTGGGACTGTTGTACCCCCAGCACACCTGCGGAGGATAAGGATTGCAGGACACACCATGGGTTTTTTAAATGGTATACATTGTAATTATGTAGCAAAATTGCAACATGCACCGTTTAGACAATTTTTAACTACAAACACTTTTCTGGGGAAGAGCGTCCTGCTGCATGAAATTCAGAATGACTCCAGTGCACTTCAGAGACGGAAACTTAAACTTCACTACTTTCTGCAACTCCTGGGAAATGAACTTCCTCCCATAAGCATATTTTGAAAAGGCGTGTGCCTCACACTGTCCTTTACCTTAAAATCTAGAAAACATCGCCTTAGAACTTCATCGAATCTCCCACCTTAACCATACCCTATTCCAGTCTATTTAGCAGCGACAGGGTCCATCTTATTACAAAGGTATTACAGGCTCTGAATTATGACAATAGGGCTATTTATCAGGGTATAGAGAATTTACAGGTTTACTCATATGTTAGCAGAGCTAGTCCCAGGTATTTTGAGATCTCAAAGTGTTAGAATCCCTTTCAGAGGGTCACAGGGCACACAAGGGTTGCTGGGCCCAGTTGTGTAGGTTTAGGTCTTTTTAAACCTGATGTCTTGAGGCTAACCTGCAATGGATTCCGAACAGCTGGGCAAGTACCCCTTTTGCACAAGACTCTCAGGATAGTGTGGCCCAAGCAGTCCAATGCACTGGAAGGTGGATACAGGGAAGTAGACACGAGCCCACAAATTAAAATACGTGCAGCAGCAACAATAAATCTATGTCAAGCCAAGTACTCACCTTTGAAGAAAAATAGAAAGATGTTATTTCTACTGCTATCAACACAAACAAAAAACTGCACAGTCCCTTGAGGTTGGGGCTCTAGTGTTTCTTTAAGTGAATCTTCAAATCACACTTCCTCCTCGCTCCTCGCGATAGTGGTTATTCCCCATTCACAATAAGCAACATCCATGGTAAGCCGCACTAAGAGTCCTATTCTCAAGAGCCCACTTTGACTCTAATATAAAGTGAACAGTGTTACAGCACCTCAGCGCTAACTAGCAGCAAGTACCCTGGGGCAGACTGGCCAGAAATCCGTCTTATCCGCACCCACTGGTGTGAAGTATCCAGAGTTCCTGAGCGTGCCCCATCCCCGGCTGCAGGAAGCTGGACCAGCTGAATTCAGGTGAGCTTGCTACAATTGAACCAGGCAGACTGAACTTAGCGGGTGCAGAGATCCTCAAACGTGGTCGCACTCCTGAAGTGACCGGAGTTTCTTTGCAGCTCTACCTATGGTGAAAGTATTTTATCCTTCTCTGGCATATGGGGAGGCCACTGGCTTTGCCCGACTCACGGGTAATGATCTGATCAGTGCAGCAGAATATTCACAAAGGCACTCCTCTGACATACGGGGGTCACCGACTTTGCTCTGCATATAGCCCGATTGGTGCAGCCAAGTCCTGACTCCTTACAAAAGTAGTCCACTTGACAGGGCTCCTGACAGGATCTTGCTCCCTCCAACACTCTCCTCTTCCTCACAAATGAACCCTGGTCTTGGCAAGCAGGCAGGTGCTGGTGCACCAGGCTCCAGGGCAAGTGGTCCTAGATTTTGTTGGTGATGAGCCCTCACCCAGCAGGAAGACTAGCAAGCCTTGGTCCCCAGGCCATCACAGGCATTCGTCTTGCAGAGCTTCCCCTCCTCACACAGCCCACCTGGCTGCTTGATAGATAAAAAATGTTTGGGTCTCAAACTCATCGTATAGTCCATTTCCAGACACCAAATGTGATTTGGGGTAGGAGTGTTTGGCGTTTTTGTTGGAGGTCAGCTTCATTTGAAATGCCCACTCCTGTTCCTCTTGAAAGCAATCTGTAACAGCAGGAGTGACTCACAAGCTGGCAGCCCAGGTCATGGGAGTGATTAGAGCCCATACCTGGCTCTTAGCGACAGTGATAAGTGTATTGAAACTTAGCACAAGGCCTCAGCCCTACTCTTTATGATTTCCTTATCAGATCTATCGCCTTCCTGAAATGCGACCAGGCTCCTTCTATGTGAACTCTCGCTGAATCAAAAAGCACCCTTTGAAGTGTACAGGGGAAGCCTGGCTCGCCCCTCGTTAGTGTGTCCCACCCAGCTCACAGGAATGCAGCAATACACAAATCTCTCTAGGGGGATTGCTCTACCTCCTCATGTTTTATCAGGCCTCACTGTACAGCCCTACCTTCTTTATGTTGTACCACTCACAGGCATACATACGCCAAGCGGTAACTACAAAAAATATTGAATTCAGAATATCGAATGGACAAAATATCGGAGTCAAAATATAGAATGGACAAAATATCGAATGGGCAGAATATAGTGGTGTAAAATATCAAATTGAAGGTAAGTAATGTAATATCGATTTTTAAGATATATAAAGTCAAAATATCGAATGTTTAATTATATCAATTTTTTTAAAGTGTTTTGTATGTTAGTGTATGTGTGAAAAGTGTATATTATTTTTGTAATTTATTTTAAGTAATTAATTTTAGGTTATTTAATTTTTGCGTAATTTAATTCTGTAGCGGGTTGTGGGTTTATAGGGGAATAGGATGGGTAGTAATTTCATGATATTAAATTAAATATGAATTTTGAGAAATTACTAATTATTTTTAATCTAATTTTGCGTTTTAGTTTTGTAGCGGGTTGTGGGTTTATAGCGGAATAGGTTGGTAAGTAATTTAATTGTAATTAATTAAATATTTGTATTTATTTACTGGTATTTATTATGAATTAATTGGTAATTAATTTTTAATTGGTAATTCGTTTTTATTAATTGGTTAATTGATAATTATGTTAATTCTATTAATTTATTTTCTGTAGCGGGTTGTGGGTTTATAGGGTCATAGGGTGGGAAGTAGTTTAATTGTAATTAATTAAATATTTTTATTTATTTATTAGTATTTATTTTGACTTAATTGTTAATTTGTAATTGGTAATTAATTTTTATTAATTGATTAATTGATAATTACGATAATTGTATTCATTTGTTTTCTGTAGCGGATTGTGTGTTTATAGGGAAATAGGGTGGGAAGTAATTTAATTGTAATTAATTACATATTAAATATACTTTTTGTGTATTGATAATTAATTTACTGTTAATTAATAATTGGTATTAATTTTTATTATTGATTCGTTTTTGTTATTGAAAATTAATTCGTTGTTAATTAATTATGAATAGGTAAATAATGTTAATAATATTTATTTGCATTTTTAAATGATTCATTATGACATAATATTACATTGGTAATGCATTTTAATTAATTTTGTATTGGTATTGATATTTAATTTATTTTTATTAATATATTAAATCATTACTTTCCCTACTGTTGCACTTTCTGCAGTGGGAATAGTAATTTTTACCCCTACGCTATCCAACGCTTTCCCTACTGTTGCACTCTCTGAAGTGGGAATAGTAATTTTTACCACTACGCTATCCAACGCTTTCCCTACTGTTGCACTCTCTGGAGTGGGAATAGTAATTTTTACCCCTACGCTATCCAACGCTTTCCCTACTGTTGCACTTTCTGGAGTGGGAATAGTAATTTTTACCCCTACGCTATCCAACGCTTTCCCTACTGTTGCACTCTCTGGAGTGGGAATAGTAATTTTTACCCCTAGGCTATCCAACGCTTTCCCTACTGTTGCACTCTCTGGAGTGGGAATAGTAATTTTTACCCCTACGCTATCCAACGTTTTCCCTACTGTTGTGCTCACTGGAGTGGTAATATTAAATTTTACCCTCCCGCTATCCTACGGTAAAAATATTGTATATTACGTTATTTTTATTATAATTTTAAGGTTATTTAAGTATTTTTGAGTATGTTTTAGTTATTTATAATTATTATTTCATTAATTTTAAATTACTTTTAAGACATTTAAAAAAATTCAATATTTTGAATAACTATATTTTTTACAACAATATTTTTGATTCGATATTTTTGTACTTACCTGTTTGTAGGTAGGAATTCGATATTTTTGCATTCTATATTTTGGCATCGATATTTTGGTAAGTCTATATTTTTTAATTCAATATTTGGTCAGTGATCCACGCCAAGCACCGGCATTTAACATTGACGCACTGCACAGTACTATGTCCTCTATGTACTGTGCTATTCACAGGCACACATTTATCCAGCACATGCATTTAACATGCACATACTGCACAGCACAATATCATTCCATGCATTGTACTCCTCCGAGGCACACATA
Organism: Lissotriton helveticus; assembly: GCF_964261635.1. NCBI lineage: Eukaryota > Metazoa > Chordata > Amphibia > Caudata > Salamandridae > Lissotriton > Lissotriton helveticus. Next base: position 529,844,790 of record NC_136072.1, read on the forward strand.
CATCTAGCACATGCATTCACCATGCACGCACTGAGCAGTACTGCCTTATCCCTGTACTGTAGCCTATCCCAGGTTCACATACATTCAGTGCAGGTACACCACTCATTCTCTTCACAGTACTACACTAAACCCATGTAGGCCAAGGGTGAGATAACCACACAGCAGCAGAACTTTCACTGAATGAGCAGGTAGGCCTCACTCCAGTGACACACGTTAAAAGGGACCTGTTCGCTATTACAGATCACTACCAGGTATGCTACCACTACCGCTCTTGTGCTGCTTAACTCCTGGTGAAGGCGGTAGCCTCTCACCACTATGAGGGCAGCACCTTGGGCTCCTCTCCCAGTCCAACAAACTGCAATCCATGGAACATGCCTATGTTGTGGCATACAAGCATGATCTGTGTTTGCCTGTGACAATAGACATAGGTCAGGGGTGCATGTCCATACCACGTGGAGGACTAGTTCGTCCCAGCACACAGGCTCTAGCTTCAGGCAGCACTGCTGTCCTTCAGGTCACAGAGACCTTACGATCTCGTACTTTTGACAACATAGATGTGCTGTGGTATAAAAACATCTTCCCGATTCATATGTCTAGCAACATAAAAAAAACATTACATGCAAAGAGTATCAGATATAAGAACTGTCAGGCTACAAACATCTTACAGACCCCAGGTTTCGACAGCAAAACCACCCCATAGTTTACAAAATGCCTTCCAGGCTCATACAACTCACCTTCTGGTTACAAGGCTGTTGGAGAACCAGAATTAACTGGCAGGCTTCACAGGCCCAAGTCTGTGACGGCAGAGCTATCCTTGGCTTGTAAAAGATCTTACATTCAGGGTCTAGGAGTTAATATGCCCCACAGTACAAATATCTAGCAGCCTTCTGGACATGACAGCAAAGCTATGGTTCAGATCTCCAATGTCGGAAATTATCTAGCCTCTGCTAAGGTAGTTTTTCACACTTATAGCAACCTGACTGTTTCATACCAATACACTGGAGCCCCATTTTGTTTTTCAACCTTTGTATGTGTTTGCCACACATTCACTAAATTAATAAATGAAAGTGTGGAATTAATTTATGTATATCATTACAATTGTGAACCGCTAATGCAAGTTCAGTTTGCATTTAACATTTTTGACAATCAGATCAAAAACGTAAAATACTGCAAGCAGCATGACTTTTTACTACTGGGTAATAAAAAAGATCAGAATCAAAGTGCGATTGCGACTTTAAGCTTCTCATGTTTGGAATGATGCACATTAAAAAGTTGACTTTCACCTATTGTTTAGAAAGTTGTTTCTAAAGAAACACATGTGACTTGCAATCTTTGGAATTGGTCGTAATGCTCAAACCCTGTCAATAAAACAGTTGTATTTTTTGACTATTAAAATTGGATATATATGGATCGAGCACAGAGACAAAAACTTTTAGCGGCGACATTAAACTTATCCCAAAGCAATTGATTCAGACTCAAATCACCATCAAAACATACGCATAAAACATAAACGAATCGGTGCCAAATCAATTAAGGAGCTTCAATAAAGGGCATGTCTATCTGGTGATATTCAGTGTCTGGATTGGTTGATCTATATCCTTCTGCTACTGATGTTACTTGTGTTTAAGGAAGTATTTTTTTTATTTCCTTTTAATCACTCCATTGAACTACACGGGGTTTCTTGTCCTCTCTCCCTTGTGCTGCCTCCTTTGCAATTTTCCCGACCCTCTTAGATCTACGTGTTGCTTTCTCTGTCCCTTCCACCCGCCCTTTTAAAAAAAATATCCCTCCTTCGCCACCTCCGCTCCGCTGTAGGTCCCTAACCACCCTAATATTGTCTTCCCTTCCATTCCCATTTCCCAGCAAATAAAAAAAAAGTGTGTTTGGCGTGCTATTGGTGGTGGTCAATCTTGAAACTGGTTTCTACCCATTTCAGGATGACCGCCTGAAAGTGCACAAGTCCAGGCTTGTGAAGTGAGAATCAAGAAATCATGAGGTCATATTATGTGAACAAATCCATTCAAAGATGGCTGCCAAAGATGCATGTATCCGCATCGCAGTTGTCTACCAAAAGATCATTGACAAAGCCAATAGTTTTCACTGATAAGAATTATTGGGTTTGTAATACTTGGTGTAAAGAGGCTCAATAAGGTGGCATCTGTTTTTATTTAGTAGCTGACACATTGCATATAGATTAGGGCAAACCAGTGCAATTTTCACTCGCTCAGTCAGAAGAAGAACATTACTTGTGGTAGCTTAAAGAACAGTATTCACACTCAGGTAATTCACAATACAGAAGCAATAGCCATCAGTCACCCTAATAAAGGGGTCACTGAAAAGAGTCTTAGCTATTTGTTAAGCTGTTTCTGGAGCTAGGTATTTTAACTCCTCCCATTTCCATATTACTTTATGCAGTTGGATACCATTTTTAGTCTCTGAACATACTGCGGTTTCCACCCAAATACTATTCTTTGATATTTACAGGTTTTAAAAATATAGTTTATTTGCGCTCTGCACGTTTGCTTTTATCTCATTTTTACAATTAACAGTGAAAGGTAGCTTTGTTTCACTTCCAAGGCATTGTAGACCATTCCCTGACCATCATGCTTCTTTGCTAGGAAATATAATCCCACAGTGTAAGGGACCAGTTGTATGTCAATGTAAGCAATCAGATGATAAGAAAAGAAACATGGTGACTCAGGCTACAGTTAAAAAAAATCCTATGGTATGTTTATGCTCCCTAAGATCTTAAAAACATTATTAAAAGGTCTCAGGAGAGTGAAGTATGACTGTTATTTAGCTATTAGTTAAATAAAGATTTAGGGTTAGTTACCACCTAAAGGATCACTGTACACAGTAAGAGAACACAATAACTGCATTCAGAGATATTAATGTTCATTTCTTGTTTCACTAAATGTGATCTTTTATTGTCCACAGGCTGTGGTGACCTCCGATTTGTATTTGAAAGCAAGCAGCTGGAAGAAAAGAAAACATTTGGCTATTATGGCATAGAGCCCATGTCAACTATAGTCACCGTTGTGAAACAGTCAGGTGGCTAGTGGCGGAAGCTCAAGCTGGGAATTCAGGCGTGTGGATATATTATGAAGGAAGTGCATCAAAACGTGAAATTACCACGCCAGATACCTCTATATACCCAGTTTATGTAGATTTTTCATCTATAAATCCGTTTTTTCAAGCCTTCATCTCTTGATTCATAAACCAGCCCTGCACTAAACAACACCCTAATCTTTACCAGACAAATGAAATGACAATATCTCGCAGTAATAACCGTATCATGAATCCATCTCTACCAGATGATCTCAGAGACAACCTTTCAGCTTCTTTCAGAATTAGCCAATCCCATTGTAGCCTGAAACAAAACTCCCTGACCCAAATTGCCCAGTTAAATACTCAAAGTACCCATTCCGCACCAGAGAATCTACTGTGAAATGCTGTGGTGACAATGATTAATGTGACTGAGAACAATATCAAGGTGGATATTTGGAAAACTAAGCACACATTGAAAGAAGATGGACATGCCATAATAAGGATGGAATCAAGTTCTTGGGGAAAGAAAGAGGGCATCAAGCCCAAAATAGGCACTACTCATGTTTGCTGTCATTCAGTTATCCTCATTAATTATATTTCAGTCACACCAGTAGAACAAAAACATATATGCATCATTGAGAATTTTGGGACTCATTTATAGCCAAGCAAATTGTCATTTATAAAGCATTGGCAGGAATTGCTGTCATGGCAGTTCCTGTCAATGAATTTTGCTGTTTGGTGCAGGGCTAGGTCAGCATGGCACAACCCTGCACCAAACATTATTCATTTTTTAATTTAAAAAAGTAAATCCCAAAATGGGATTTTCTTTTTGAAAATACAAAACGTAATTCTCCCCTCAAGATGGGAGTCATCTCACATAGTGGGGTGGGGCATTATTTGTTTTTTACTGTCCTTCACTGCCACCACTTGTCTAGCAGTGACGGACAGTAAATAAATGGCCAAACGTCTGCCTACCCTTATTGGGTAGAGTGACTTATAGCTATTCCTCTGACAGTCCTTAGTCCATCGGGCCATCAGAGTGGTTTGGCTAAGGTGGTGATGGAGCCAAACTGAAGGACGGGCAGGCAGACCTTCATGATGGTGGTAGGCATAATCTGTCTCTGATGCAACAGAGTATATATACCACCACCATATAAATCCGGCTCTTAATGTCCAAGCTTGCTATGCCCTATTATTTGTTAATTTAGGGTCCAGCACCTCTGTGGCTTCATGGGCAATTATCTCAAACCCTAAAAATCATTAATGAGCTGGTTTTTCTTTTCTGAACTTTCTGCCACTAAGCTGTGCTGATCAATTTCCTAATGTGCAGGCTACCAACAGTAGCAGCGACTCATAATGGGAAGTAGTGGGGTGGGTGTAGGGGGAACACAAACAAAAACTAAAAGAATTTTAAATAAAGACCTTTCCCTTACCTGCTCCGATGGCCTCTGCCTTGCTCCAGGTCCTCGTGTCCCGTCCAGGAACTGCTGCACACTGCTCAGCCTTTCAACGCCCAATCCCAGCTCTGGTGTCATGCTGGGAATACTACTCTCAGCATGTGAGCAGTGCTGGGATGGGTCTGAGCACCTCGGTTCAGCACTCAGACATAGACGAGAGCCTGTGTTGGTTTCTCCACCAAGCTGGAAACACAGCTGGAGTGGAGCCAGGCCAAGTGCGGATGATGGTTTTGCTGGCCCCAGATGGCCGGCCAAACTGTCATACACACTTGGCAGTGCCCACCACTCCCCCCTCCTCCCTGGTGCTGCAGCGTCAGTGTGGGTCGCCACGACACTCCCTCGGCTCACAGTCACAGCCTGCAGGACGAAAAATAAAATGATAATAAAAATGTTTCATTATCACTTTATTTTTGTCCTTTGCCTCTGCTGGCTTTCCAAGGGGGGCGGAGTGGTGCGATGCTTCTCTGCCATAACGGAGGAGCCACCCCTGGCTACCACTCTTGTACATAAGTGCAAACTGCCTTTACCACTGTGGTGAATATCCATTGAATCGCTCACCACCATTGAAGAATTCTGCACATAAAAAAATTCATTAATTCTGCATCTTAAGATTTTCATTGTTTTTTCAGTGTGACAGTTTGCATTTGAAATACCCTATAACTTGTATTCATTACAGCCTATTCCTCACATACTCCCTCATAAACCCCTGGTAATTAAATTGGGCTGCTATCCAACAGTTTTTAGCTCATCAGTACCATTACAGACAAAGACGAGCCATCTGCAAATCATTACTAACCGCTACTGCAAAGAAAGGTCCAAACTATACTATGGAATTCAAGCAACCCTAGACACATTTCAGCTTTGTTGGGTTTCATAAGTGAGGTAAAGCTTGAGTCTCATGAAAGATCTCTCTTGTGACCCATGTCTGGTCATACCCTTTCTACTTAGGGGGACTCATTTGGGTAGCCCAAACAGTGATAGAAGGAATGTTTGAATTAATTGTACCTCTGTAATTTCTCTGGACCACTTTTCAGTCCATCATGTTTTAGCTCATTTGTACCACTACAGAAAGGAGTCAGCCATATTCAAACCACTTTGGTCCCACTCCAGTAGGGGGTCAACACTGAACTGTAAGGGCATACAGCTTGATACATTTGACAAATATTTTGTGAACTCATTGCCAAAAAAAGTGTTTAGAGCCAGACAGCTGTGGCCCAGTGAAAGGCAGTGAGAGACAGAATTTACTCAGTATTGAAAGGTGCCTGGCACTATTTCCATCCTAAAGAATCCAGGTAAAGGAAAAGGCACAAATCAGAACTCTTTGCAAACTGAAGAAGTCAACAATTGGAAAGGTACCCAGAAGGAAATATGCACCATCTAGCATGGAACTAGCTCTGCTTGGTCAACTCTCAAATCCCTGAACAGATGATAAAATAAGAAAGGTTGCAATTACCATGACATGAGTTTATTATGCTTTAATTAATTGACATTGGAGCGGCATAATTTAGGCTCCACCCTGTGTATACAATATTCATATTTTATCCCTTTTGTACTTTCATTTCGTAATATAGCTAGAACTAGTTTCTTTATAGAACACTCAATTTGAATAATTTGTATTCTTTACATATTGATAATTTAAATTCTGCACTTTACAATACCTTGATTCAGGGTAAATGAGTAAAAGATATGATCACATGCCAGAAATTAAGTTAGTTATCCTTGTTAATTTTGATGATTATAATAAACGAATAATCTGAAAATAAACCTTTCTAGTTGCATACCTTCCTCTTTTATATTATTATAGAATTGAATTGCTTTATTGAAATGTCAATGACTTCTGAAAGCTCGCTCTCCGACAACGTTTCAAGTTGACTATCAAAGGTCCATACCACCAGTAGGGGGTGCTGTTTGATGACTATACTACGGGATTGAGGTTTAGAGACCCTCCGCCCAATCAAAATCTTGTATACTTGCTTAGGGCACCGGGGAATGAATTGGTTCTAGCACAAGCAACTAGTCACTTTCTCTATCCAGATTTTTGGGGTGGACATTGTGGGCTGGTTTACAAACTGCTGGAATGTGGAGGGGAGATTGCAGTATGAAACCTCAAAGTCTTTCCAAAGGACATCACTTTTGAAGTCAGGCACCTAGAAGAAAGCAAGCACTGGCGAGTGCGAGAGTCGACAAACGAGCCCAAGTAAATGCAAAAGAAAAAAATAAGAAAACAAGCACTGGCAAAGACAATAAGTAAAATAACAAGCCCAAGTAAATGCAAAAGAAAAAATAAGAAAACAAGCACTGGCAAAGACAATAAGAAAATACAACAAGCATTGATCAATGCAAGTGGACAAAGGAAACAAGTATAAGCAAATGTAAATCTGCTACAATAAACAAGCACGAGCAAAGCAAATGTGAAGCCATCAACAAGCACAAGTAAATGCAAGTCAGAAATAATAAACCAGCACGAGTCAACGCAAACGTGAACTAACAAACAAGCCTTAGCCAATTAAAAGTGAATAGAACAAGTAAACAAGCACAAGCGAACACAAGGGTCAACACAGACAAGCACATGCAAATGCAAGTAGACGTAAGAAGCAGATGCATAAGCCTAAGCGAGTGCCCGAGATAAACAAAGATAACATCGATCACGACCAGAAGGGGACCGAACTGCAGAAGACAGTTCCAAATAAGCGAAGACCGCATCGAATGTAACCAATGAATGCAAATGAGCAACGTGACGCGAAAGGAGTCAAGGGTCAATAAACATAGCGGACACTGGCAAGTACAAGGGACGCGCTGAAAACAAGCTCACGTCTGCACAAACCATGAATGCGACAAACGCAAGCAGTGAGGAAGCCTTCTCTCATCAGCAAAGGGAGTGGAGGACCTGTGCTAGTCCAGAAGAGACGCATTAATGAATGAGGTGTCAAATGTGTCAGGCATCATCGTGAAAGAGCCATCAACCACCTGCAGCTAGCATACGACTCTAAAGAAGAAAGGGAGCCACGAGTCACGCACAGGTAGCTGAGTGGTGACCCGCCTGAACTCCAGAAATCCATGTTCACTCACTGGAGCATACTGAGCTAGCTGCAAAGTTTACTGACCTCCAAGCAGACGACCAGACTGAGGATCTCGGCTGCAGAGAGTCTGCAAAGAAGACGGGGAGCAAAGTGAACAGTCCTGTGACCGTAACAGAACAGAATCTTCATCTCTCATGGCGGTGGGAAAAGCAACACAGAGGTCCAATCCCTGCATTGGAATACCACCCCCAGTGACACAGACTGATACCCAGAGTTTGAGTCCCAAATGGAACCGGTGGTTAGAATCACTGGAGGAGTTTCTTGACGCAATCAGTGAACGAAGAGACGGAAAATGTCTAATGTTACTTCTCCAGCTGGTGGGTCATGAAGGCCGACGCTTGATCAACACATTTTCTGAAAAGGACACAGAGACCTATGAAAGACTCCAAGAGAAGTTACGCTCACATTTCCATGCACAAGCAGATGTGGATTATGATCGCATCGCCTTCAACAAAGCACGACAGGAACCAGGAGAAACATTGCCAAGCTTCATCATCCGGCTGCAAAGTCTGGTACAGTATTGCCATTTCAACTCACTTACAAATGAGGAAGCAGTTCGTCTCCGGATAATTGAAGGATGTTCAAGTTCTAGCACGAAGCACAAGATCCTTCGAGGGCATTGGTCACTAAAAGAAATTATCAGGAAGGCTGATGTTGGAGTACGGATCCAAGCAAGAGACAGATCAAACAAATTGCACCTTAATGCAAGAACCAAGTACACCAGGAAAGAGACATCACTCATGCATGGGAATAACCTCCAGGAAGCAAATAGAACCAAACAGAGGGAGGATGAAGGTAGATCAGAGATACGACAATGGGAGAGACAAAGGGACATAGAATACTCCGAGTCAACAACCTCAAGGAGTTATTCAACATCAAGGAGTCATTCAAAGCATGGCACAAACTATTCTGAAGACGATAACGTGTCAAGTGGGACAGATCGTCTGCCCAACAAACGGGCAAGAAAGAGAAACTATGAAAGAATGGACCAGTCAAGTCAACAGTGGAAGTTGATACACAATCACTCCCAAGTACCGCACTGCCTAACAAACTCGGGATATGAGTATGAGGAAGCATCAAGCAGCAGAACACATCACACCTGCAGCACAGACGCCACTACACAAAACAAGTGGGAAGAAGAAGCCAATAGCATAAGATGGACTGATTCACTCAGACACCGAAATAGGGATGATAAACGCCTCCATGGCAGCCGAGACAATGGGGAAACTGAGAGGAGGTTATTACCAGCGGGCGAGCGATGCAGACGTGAAACACCCTGGGATCAAACACGAGAAACAAACACGTGGGTGGCGGGCAACCTTTCCAGTGAAAGGACACCACAGACACTTAAAGAGAAGTACTCGGAGAAACATCCTAAAGATAACTCCGAAGTGAAGAGCAGTTCGTCCTGGCCTATTCATGTCAAAGATCTATCGGTCCAGACCCGCCCACTGGAACGTCCTCGGAGAAAATCGACAAAGGAAGTCTCTGAGTTAGAAAGCATGTCTGTCCGCTCCTGGGATTTGACACAAGGATCCTCTGAGTCAGAAAGCATGTCGACGCCATGGCGTCAATCACTCGAACACGCCATAGAACCAAAGGACCTTCTCCCCATCAAGGTCAACCTATCTCAAACTAATGTTTTTGAATCCTCTATCACCGCACAAGACAACCTGTCATGTCAGTCGCAGACAGCTCCTGACATAAAGAATACACCATCACCACGAATGGGGTCAGCGAGGCTGACTCAAAGGATCTCTCGAATAAAAATGGATAGAAAGGACACTACGCACGGGGCAAGACAAGTCTGCCCAGTCACCCCACAGAAGAAACTTGAAGTGGTAACGGAGACAGATCATCCTCAGATGGGAGGAGACCATGCACCTGCTCAGATAGTTAAAGGATTCTACAATCCCAGTTGCGAGTGGGAGTGGGCGAACCAATCAGAGGCAGCGACTGAGTCTCCGAACCAAACCAAACTTCTCTCTCCAAACAGTGCATCACTGTCTGGGATGCCTGACGTCGAACCGCAAGACAATGCTGCCTTCGACCAGATAAGATCGAGGGAAGTACAACGACATATGGATAGTCGGAAGAGGACCGGAGCAACCTCCACTCATGAAGGAAATCGTGTATCAATCAAACAAGAGCCATCAAGGAAGCACAACTGTCACCCTCACGATGAACCCTTCACAGCCCTCTTACAAGAGGCGATCATGATTGACTCGGAGACTGAAGATGAGTGGTCGGTACATGATCCTATCAGAAACCGTCATGAGCCTGGGAACAAGAAGATCACAAGAGACATTTTGCAAGTTCAAAGATGTACTCCGGTAATCAATGAGACTCTTATCAAAGCACTAGAAGGCCACACCAAGGAAATGGACTGGCATCTCCATAGCTTCAACGAGCAACCTACAGACCCATGTGGCTGACGGAGGAACTATACAAATGTTGGACGCTCATTTTGTTTGTTTTTGTTAACAAAGGGGGAGATGTGAGATCGTGAAGCATTCTAGTGGTTGGGCATGGGTGGAGCTAAGGGGTGAGGGGAAGAGGAGGAGCGAGGACAGGAAAGGGGCAGATAGAGTAGGGACAGGGACTGGAGCAGATGTATGAATAAAGCTCAGCAAAATAAAACATAGACTAAGCGTCTGTCTTTATTTGAATGTCACGACACGACAGACATGAGTTTCATTCCTTTGAAACTTTGCTAAGTATGTACCTTTGCCCAATCCCAAACGGAACCAAATAAGACCACACACAATGTAGTTAGCAAACTTCCATTTATTTTAGATCAATAAACACCGCATTTATATAATGAGATTATGAGTTTTTGCTTATAGTCATCCTCTGACCATTTGCACACCTGTAAATTGTCGCTGCTCACCACCACAGTGTAGAAATGACTATTTAGAAGTGTTTGTCACTAAAAAGAATGTTTGCAGATTTTGTTTCTTGAATCAAACAACCATTAAAATATTTCACTACTTAAGTTGTCTTTGAAACAGGGCGCAATCGGAAATAAAAAAATCTGAAAGTGCAAAAAGTTAAAAAGTTGCCCCCCTCTAAACCCACATCTGATAGGAGAGGAGCCAAGCACATATTATTTAATGTGTTGTTTCGACTTGATCTAAAGTGCTCCAAAGATTTAAAAGCACTAGCCCCACACATGAAAAAAGTGGCGTTTAAGCCCAGTCTACCAACTTTTATGGAAAACCAAATTTATCACAGCACGAGAGACACTTTGGTAATTGAACGTATTTGTGATCTGTGGGGCTATTTCACTGCATGATTTAACATTGTAGTCTGATTGCAGCCTCAAGCTTCACCTCTTGCCGTACTCCTGTGTATGTGTGTATGTCTGTGCACATGCGCACTTGCCAAATTATAACCTGCAAATTTAAAGAGACAAAGCACCAAAGGAGAGAAGGAATACAAGATCAGTATGCAAGTGAACCTTACTTACTAGTAGCATAGTCATTTTTACATAACACCCGTGTTGGTGTGCAGTGGCTGCATTTAAGTTTGAATGAGGTGTCCCTTGTAGGCATGTCTCTCTCCTTTGGGAACTAGAGGTGAGCTAGTGTTAGCATTTTGTTTTCAGGTGAAAGTCTGTACTCAGTTTCTAGCAGTCCTTGTTCGCAAACCATATTGTACTTAATACCGAGAACCAATTCAATTTCGAAGCTTTACTCGACAGCATGTCATACATCCTATCACAACAATATAAATACTACATGGCAAAATACAATGTTAAAAAGTTATTAAATCTTAATTGCTGTCATTTACAGAATTAAACATTTTTTTAAAAAGATATTTTAAAAAACAATTAGAATTATGCATAAAGTGAAGATCATTCTTATATTTTTAAATGTCTTAGAGTTCATTAGCTAACTTCTAGAGACTGTAAAGTGCAAGTGCGTATGATCCAAGCCCACCTTAAGAACTTAGCAACAGCAATCGCTATACAGGGTGAACAGTCTGACTCTAGTATCCTTAGAGCAGTGGTTCCTAAACTTTTTTAACCCGTGGCTCCCTTGACCTAATTGGCAGTTGGCCGTGGCTCCCCACCATTTTTTTACCGGTGGGCGGGTGGGGGATGTAAGCAAGACCAGCCTCCAATCTTTCTTGCACTTTGTCTGTCGTTTCCCAATCATCTCAATCTCCCCCTTTCACTCTCCTGTGTCCTCTATGTCTTTCCTCCACTCTTTCTTGCACTTTTTCTGTCGTTTCTCCCTCATTTCTAGCTCCCCCTTAACTCTCCTTTTGTGTCTTTCCTCCGTTTTTTACCCTCATCTCAATCCCCCTTTCACTCTCCTGTGTCCTCTGTGTCATTCCTCCAATCTTGCCTGCACTTTTTCTGTTTCCCAATCATTTCAAGCTCCCCCTTCACTCTCCTTCTGTGTCTTTCCTCCGTTTTTCACTCATTTTTTTTACCCTTGTCTCAATCTCCCCCTTTCACTCTCCTGTGTCCTGTGTCATTCCTCCAATCTTTCCTGCACTTTTGTTGTTGTTTCTCAATCATTTCAAGCACCCCTTCACTCTCCATCTGTGTATTTCCTCCGTTTTTCACTCGTTTTTTACCCTCATCTCAATCTCCCCTTTCACTCTCCTGTGTCCTCTGTCATTCCTCCAATCTTTCCTGCACTTTTTCTGTTTCCCAATAATTTCAAGCTCCCCCTTCACTCTCCTTCTGTGTCTTTCCTCTGTTTTTCACTCGTTTTTTACCCTCATCTCAATCTCCCCCTTTCACTCTCCTGTGTCCTGTCATTCCTCCAATCTTTCCTGCACATTTTTTGTTGTTTCTCAATCATTTCAAGCTCCCCCTTCACTCTCCTTCTGTGTCTTTCCTCTGTTTTTCACTCATTTTTTACCCTCATCTCAATCTCCCCCTTTCACTCTCCCGTGTCCTGTGTCATTCCTCCAATCTTTCCTGCACTTTTTTTGTTGTTTCCTAATCATTTCAAGCTCCCCCTTCACGCTCATTCTGTGTCTTTCCTCCGTTTTTCACTCGTTTTTTACCCTCATCTCAATCTCCTCCTTTCACTCTCCTGTGTCCTCTGTGTCTTTCCTCCACTCTTTCTTGCACTTTTTCTGTTGTTTCCCCCTCATTTTAAGCTCCCCCTTCACTCTCCCATAAATATGAGTAAACAAACCAATGTGTACCAAAATTCAAAGTTATGATGGCTAAAAAGCTAAGATTGACTAAAGGTTCCATATTACATGAGGCGCTTGGAGTTGTTGCATGGTTACATGCAATAGCTCCATACAAAGTGTCAGCCTCCCGCTCTTAAATGTGATAATTAAAATGCAAATACCGAACATAGAAACTCTCAGGCTGGCTTCATGTGCTCGGCAGTTCGATTATAATGAAAATTCCTGTTTTTACCTGAACAATATAGTTGTATCAGCTTTGACGTACAGCTATTAGTAATCTGCAGGCTTCTATTGGTTCATTAAAAAAAAATGAATTTCTGTGGATCATTTAACTGAAGTAAAAATGAATTATAGTTAGCAGGGGGCACCATGGGAAAAGGCCATCGGTGCGCTATAAAAGGAGAAGAAAGACAGGGGTAGAGAAACACGCGGGCAAAGTAAAGTGTATAGAGAGAAAGAGAGAACTTTAAGAGAGAGAAAGAGAAACAAAAGAGATAAAGTGAGTGAAGGGGTGAGAGTAAAAGACAGTAAGGGGAGAAAAACAGTGGGAGGGGGAAGTGAAGCGAGAAGGAAAAGATAAGGGGAGAGAAAAAAAGAGAAAGATGGAGACCAAAGGCTCAGAGTCCGTCCCCTGTGAAGGCCATGAGGTTGCACTACAGTTACTAGGGAAGATGAATTCTCTTCATGCAGCAGAAACAAAGCATCTTTCTCTTGCACGTGGCCCGCACCTCAGCCTCCTCTTTTATCCTTTTAATCCTCTCAGAAAAGGAAGGAGAAGACTACGCCCCTGCAAATGGGCTGACACATGACAGATTTATTCCCAAAGCCGCGGCGCCCCTGGCTACTGATAACGGCGCACCAGGGCGCCGCGGCGCACAGTTTGGGAACCACTGCCTTAGAGCCTCAGTATACCTCTGGGTGCCAAGTTGATACATGTTGGTTTTAGCCACTTACGATGAGGGCTTGTGTAAAGTGGACATACAAACAACATATGGGCTATATTCTCAGTTAAATCTTTACAATTGTGACATTTATCATCCCGGATTGCTGACCTTTTATAACTGAAAGCTTTTACAGGAAGAGTCCCAGTTCTAAACTGGAAATATAGCTTTCGGTCAAACTGACCCTCTATAATATCCCAATAAGCCTCACAGAGTGGGCGAGGTTTAAAATCAAGGAAACGTCCTGTTAGATTATTATTTATACAGGTACTATGGGCAGACATCCAAATCATTTCCCAATACTTTTTTTTCAGATTTATTTTTGATGGGAACCTAGAGACGTCTGATTCTTCCCATAAGTGATCAAGTTCCAACTTTGTTAATAAACCCCTTATCTCTTTAAGCCATTGAATAGAATGAAAACGATCTGCCCTAATAATATCCTTTAATGCAAGGGCATAGTGAGCTAGTTCTGGAGTTGTCCGTATACGCCTCCAATATAGTAGAGGCCGCAACCGTGCAACATCCTCGATTTTTTTCCTGCCAAGATCATTTAAGAGCGGAACATTGGGAGTGCTTCGGGGGACCCCAACTAAACAGCGTAGAAATGTATTCTCCGCCTTAGTTAGTTGGTTCAAGTAATTAAATCCCCAAAGTTCTGAACCATACAAAGAGGCACTTATAACCTTCATATTGTAGATCTCTAGGGCAGGTGTAATTGGCTTAGTAAAAGAAGCTTTATGCTTTGCGGCTAAAGCACCCACAAGCTGGTGGAATTTTAGAACAGCCATGTCAATATGACTTTTCCAGCCCATGTTACTCTGGAGAGATATTCCTAAATACGTAAATGCCTCTACCTGCTCTAGTGGAGTTCCATTAAAATTAATTGTACCTCTGAAGGTTTTCCACTGATTCAGGGACATGAACTTGGTTTTTGAGGTGTTTATCTCAAGTCCATGCACTTGACAAAATTCTCCAAACGCATTCACAGCCTTCTGGAGCCCACCCGGGAAACAATCAACGTGTCGTCCGCAAACATGAGAACAGGCACGCGAGCCCCAGCCAGAATGGGGGCATCAGTGGGGGAACGCCTAAGATGATCCACTATGCCGTTGATGTATAATGAAAACAGCGTGGGTGCCAGAACACACCCCTGCCGAACGCCACGCTCGACAGGGAATGAGTCGGTCACCTCACCATGTACCCCCCATCTGATTCTGGCGTAGTTGTTCTCATGCAAGCGGACGAGGAGAGTCAATAGTTCCGGGGATATCCCTGATTCAGCGAGAACCCTCCAGAGTTTGGAACGAGAGACTAAATCGAAAGCCGATTTCAGGTCTACGAAGACCGCATAAAGTGTCCCATTTGGTTAAGGCCACATTCCTCCAGTAGAGTGCTATAAAATAAAAGACCTGGTCAATTGAGATAGTGCATGGTGGAAAGCCTGCTTGATATGGGGACAACATATTGTGTTCTTCTATCCATGTATGCAATTTATTTTGCACTAAGCGACCTTAAAGTTTTTGGGCTGAGTCTATAAGACTGATAGGTCTATAATTACTGGGTAGAGATTTGTCACCCTTTTTAAAAACCGGGATTATTTCAGCGCCTTTCCATGAAAATGGAATAGGCGCACCCCTGGCCACAGAGTTAGCTAAACACTCAAAGTATTGACACCAAGAGGATCTATCACTTAAAAACACGTCAGCTGGGATGCCATCCATGCCAGGAGCTCTTCCCCCGGTCACGCAATCTAACGCTATACTAACATCTTTAGTTGTAAAAAGCTGACTTTGGTCAAAAATAGTTGGGGGTAGTGGACACTCTTCTTCAACTCGATTGCGAGCATATTGTGGTCTGAAAAAATCTACCCATTGTTGTTTGGCTACATTGTTTTGTGGGGGTTCAGCTACACCTCCTCTATCCCACTTAACAATGGCCCAAAATTGTTTTGAGTCCTTTGCTTTACAGGCTGATTTCAGATCACGCCACCGATCCTCATCCCACAGTTTTTTTGCTGCTTTCTGAGCTAGCCTATAAGTCTCCCTTGCCTTTCTTACTCCTGCGGGACTCCTACATCTTATTTCTGTGCTCAGGTTTTGACGGGCTAATTTACAAGCGTTGTTATACCACCCCTCCTTGGGTTGTTTTTTATTTCCCTTGTCTCGTTTTACAGTCTTCCTGAAGATCAATTGGAGTTTTGCCTCAAGCATTATTTGGGGAAAATCTTGTTTACTAATGTGAGTGTTTAATTTAACCACTTCTTCGACAACCATATTTTTAAGGACCTCCAATTTTTCAGGGTTCTCAATAAAACTACCCCATTTAATGTGACGCATGTTGTTGGAGGCGACGATATCTAGGGTGACTTTCTCACATCCCAATTTCGGTTCTCTAGTCCCCTTTTGTGCTTGGAATTCCATACAGAGTGGATTGTGGTCACTTTCCATCCTAGTTTTAACAGTCATATCTATCAGACGGTGCCATCCTCTTATATCCACCAAAAAATAATCTATTCGACTAGAATATCTGCCATTATCAAATGTATTTTCTCCTAGGCGGTCAGATGGGGTACGCCCATTTGCTGCTCTAAGCCCTCTCACTAAGCATAAGGCCTTAAGTTGTATGGCTACAGCTGACCATCTTCTTACGGTAGGTAATTCAAGCTGAGGTACACCCCATATACTGTCCTCCTCAGCAGCAAGAAACTGATCCTCTTGTCCCAAAGGTTCAAAAGTAGTATTAAAATCACCACCTACTATAATAGACAACTGTATTAGGAGGGCTTCGAGCTGGTGATCAAGAGCAGAGATTACCTCGGATGTTTGTCCCCCTGCCGTCCCCCTTGCATAAATATTGTAAATAGCCACCCCTTGACCATTTGCCCATATGATTTTGACTGACAAGATGTCGTTCGATGGGGAACCAATTTGTTGCACCTTACAGCATAAGGATTGGCGAACCCAGATTATCAAACCTCCTGCTGGTCGGCTTTTATATTTCTTAGTGGCAGGAGCCTGAAAATTAAGGAACCCTAAGCGATAAACTGGAACCATTGACCAGGATTCCTGGAAAAGGATGATGTCATATTGGTCAACAAAACTACACCATTCTGGAGATGTTATCTTATTGCCAATTCCAGCAAGATTCCATGAGAGGAAAGCCAACCCTGCCTCACCTTGTGAGATGCAGGATGGGTCCTGCGAGATTTTAGCTCCTACGGACACACCCTCAATCACTGGTTGATGTTCTATACTAGTGGACATGTGGCAGTACATCTCTGGAGGGGGCCCATCTAATCCGGTACGGTCATATTCCCCAAATGGGTCAGAGCAAGCTAATTGTCCGAGTTCCCTGTTCTTTAGGAACTGCCCTGTAAGGTGGGATCCCTCCAGTGAGGTTATTGGCGGTGTAGGGTCCTTGTTGGTTTTTACCATACTCTGGTCCTTGGGACCATACAGTGTGCCAAACTCTACTGATTTCATATCCACAGTTCTTTCAGCCCTCTGGAGTCAATCACATTAATTCAAATCAGACAAAACCCCAAACCGATTTTCCAAACTGATGCCTCCATCCCTAATTTGGAAGCCCTCCCCGATGAACATAACACAGGGATCCGTTTCGGCCATGGCCTTCTGAAATTCGCTACACTCCATCTCCTACTGTAGAAAAATTCAAGCGTTAGTGGGATCATAGCAGAGTCCCTACGTTGTGGGGGAAATAGATTAGCCAGAACATTAGGGTGTACCTCAGGTCCTGAAAAATTCAAGGCTATACAGTCTCCCTTAAATTTTTTCGGGTAGTCCCCAAGCCAGGCTACCCTTCTAGCCATGATAATTTCCCCTGCTAACTGCTGTTTACCCCAGGGAAACATCTTCATGTTTTTTGTCAGCCAATGCAGCGCTTTATCCATCAGAGAAGTTGTTGTTTCCACCTGTCCAGGCGCCAAAGGGGGGGCTTTTGCCAGGACTAGAATTAGGGGAGATGCTTCCTCAACAAATTGGAATAAGTCGCGCTCTTGGCGCGGTTCTATAGATGTTATTGGGGGATCATCTGTAACTACAACTTGACAATCCTCACCTACTGAGGGCTGGGTAGGGTTCTGCACAACATTCTCACTGTCACCCATCCCTCTCCCAAGGGGAGCCTCCTGGGTATCACATCTACTTGATACTAAAGCTGATAAGCTACCCACTTCCTCCAGTGTCTTATTAAGGAGTCCTCCTAGTCTGTTAATCTCTGCAGTAAGCTGATCGATTTTGGCCACAAGTGGTTTGATAATACCCTTGATCTTCAAATCGATCATAGTTACTAATTTTTTAATTTGCTCATCCTCCAATTTCACGGTATCACCTTTCCCCGTAATAACATCGTCATTATCTAAATTTTTGGGTGGAGAAACTAGTCTTTTTCTAACAGAACGTGACCCCCCACGTTTAGTCTGGGTTTTCCTACACGCTCTGACTGCTCTAGGCACAGGAGTCGGTAGAATCTGTACTATGGTATCTGAAGATACTTCTAGGTCAACTGTGGGGGCAATGTTGTGCTCGGGCATGTCACTGGCAGTGAAGTCAAAATTAATGATATCACTGCTGTCATCCTGCGCCGGTAATACTGGTGAAGGTTGCGCAGTGGGTGGTGTAGGGGAACAACTTAACCCTAGTGACTGCCGCCTTTCACTGTTGATTTTACTCACGACCTTCACCGAGAACCATTAAACAGTGTTAATGAGTATTTTGGCACACGGTATTTACATTTAACGTCCTGCGGCATACCGTAGTACCCTTAAACGTCAGTTGCCCCTACCACCCAGATGAATTGTTTAATTGCAGTGAACTGTAAACCAAAATGAATATACACTGAGATATATAACATGATGTGCTATGGTACGCACTTCAATGCTGCAAGCATGACTTGTGTTACAAACCACACGTGTGTTTCCATAATAGGTTACCTACACTCTTCTAAGGTACCTGTTATCTGCAGTTTTTTCTCTGTATGGGAAAATAGTCCAGAATGAGACTAGTTTCATATTAAAACAGTAGTTATAATAAAATAACTTTATATCTAAGGATTACGTACCTTAATGGTGAATACATTGCCCACCTTATGGACATTTGTTAAGTTCCTGTTCGGTTTTGTATGCGTCAAAATAAATCTTGCCACCTGCAGAATAAAATAATAGAACCCGAACTCAATGACGTTTCAAAAGCCTTATCCAACTGTATCTGAAACTGAAGAAAACTTTGTTACAAGGCACTCCTGCCAAAACCATGTTGCATGCTCTATCCTAATTTGTGAATTCGTTTAATCTACGGAAAGTTGTTGGCTTCATCCCACAGCTTAAATTATCCATGATTTACCGGACTCGGGCCAGCATTTCCGACAATCTTCTCTTGATGATTGCGTCTGCTACCACGTCTGGACCGAGTGCCATTTTTGTGTTATATAAGGTGTGCTCTCTACGTCACAAGTGTAAAAGACAGATCAAGTCTGCAGTACCAGTGCCAGCGTCCCGCACAAACGTCCTTTCCTTAGGCGGGCCTTGCAACTGAAGCTCTCTTCTTTGAACAGACCTCCCCTTTGTCATGAGGCTCTGCGGCCTTGACCACGATAGACTCCATCTTTAAACAGGCCTTCCCCCATTCATGAGGCTCCATGGCCTCGAACCCAATAGACACCATTTTTGTGTGGGCCTCCCCGCTCTCCTGGTGCTCATTATCCTTGACCTCTTTTGGCCTGGAGCAAGACTTGTGTGACTCATATTTAGGCATCTTACCTGGCACCAAAGTCGGTATCCGCTCAGGGGCTAGCTGGTTCGCCACTGTCTGCTGCTGCCGGTGCCATCCTCCTGAGTGTTGCCAGGCCCTTGACTCCTGAAATACACTAGATGCAGATGGATTGGAAGACCCCCAGCTGTGCCCCTTGCCACCATAGTACTAAGGTCTGCCTGCCCTTTGCTCTATCCCCACAATTCTCCTTTCTCTAGACTCTCAACGTCATAATCTAGCAATGTGTGCTCAAACTGTACTCTGACTCTTTGCGTGCACCAATTTCAAACTGTTTCTGAAAGGGTTCAAGTTCATGTACAATATGATCAACTGAAAACGTACCCAAGGGGCCGTACCTTGCCCTCCCCACCGTCCTACTGATGCAGAACATGTAGTCTCCTAATCCGGCCTGGTAGTGTATGCACTGAATCATTCCGCCAGTTGCACCGCTGAGGTCGTGCTGGACACTCCTGTGGCCATAATCTTGCCGACCATCACTGAATTCCAGCTAGTCGCCCAGGGCTGCACTGTCTCTTCACCTCTGGCCTTTGAGCAACACGTAGCACTCCAGAGTCTGGTCCCCCAGCCTTCAGGCCAACCTGAAAAAGTGAAATGTGGTCCAATGTGCTAGTAAATGGTACCCCCTCGCCGTCGACTCTCCGCCCCCTTTTCTCAACCATCTACTTTGTGGGGCACTGGTGCCCGGAGAACAACCCAAACCTGCCAATCTGGCCTCACCTTCCCCAAAGTCCCCTACCAGTAACAACCCGCTCTGCCCCGTATGACCCGTCCTCCGATACACCTTGCCCAGTGGCTTCACCACCTAAACGCTGGCTGCACTCCCCAACCTGGGCCTAGGTTCTTCCTTCCTCTCCCCCAACTCCTTCCTCTCACTCCATTCCAAACTATCCACTGTGGCTAAACGGCAGGGTTGGCCCAATGTGTGCTCATGAGCACTGGAGAGTTTACCATTTTTACCCAGCTGGACCCTGCCTCCCTTCCCAGCTCAGAATGGCCTTAGCTCCTGCAGGGACCCTGGCCAACCACGTTTTCCCACCCAGGTAATGCTATTAAGATCTTTCTTCCATAATTCCTGTTTGTCTACCTGTTGCCCCCCTTCCTCTGGCTCTGCTCCCTCAGCCACCCAGTGTTCAAACAGTGTTTCCTGAAGTCTACTGCAGACATGGGCAGGGACGGTTCCATGCCCCCAAGCAGCTCCCTTATTCTTTCTTCCAGCCTCCCCCCCTGAAATGGTTCCATCTTTTGCCGACCTGTAGAGCCCCCACTAAACCCCTGCCCTTCCCCTCCCTCTATATGGAGTCTGCAGCGTCCTACCCCCTTTTTGCATTGGCGAGGCCTCCCTCTCACTCCTGGAGGCCTCACGATGTGCGCCTACAAAAATGCCCTTTCAAGGCCCAGTCTCTTTCTGGGAGGTCTCACGGCATGCAGACCCGGCACATGATCATGGCTGAGCTTGCTGTTCCAGGCAGCATGATGCTGGGGCAGCCCGCATTCACCCCTCTGATCAGGGCTGCTCTCTGAGTGCGAGAGCTGCCCATCATGCTTACCTGGGACACCTTCCGGGATAGCGGCCTGCCGCCTGCGCGTGTTGGCGCAGGTCATCACTGCCTCCACGACTTTGCGGGTGGGCCGTACCCTGTCTTCTGTGCCCTTACCAGCAACCGGTCAAAACGCCCAGCCTCAGCCAGTAGCCAGATGGCCTGGACCACCTTTTCGTCTTCTGCCTCAGCAAGCACTGCCATCAGGTAGGGTATAAAACGCAGAGACTAACACGATGCCCCAAGCAATTAATTAACCAAAAATGCTCCAACAGAACACTCCCAACTGACAAAAATACTCCTGCCTATGTACCAACCACTGTGCTACCAAGACACGATGGTGGCTGGTACCAAAAATGGCAGGATATGTATATGTTGGGCTACGAAAGGGGCCCAAAGGGAGCCGAAATCTCTTGTGCAGTAACTTCCCCAAAAACCCGGGGCTAGACCTCCCTGTGGTCAGCTGCCTGCTACGTACCCAGTGTAGTGGTACAGCACAAAGCCTGGTATCGGTAAGTGTAAGAAAGGAGGCAGAAACAGGTGGCAGTGTTTCAAACTCCTGCACGCAATTGCTTGCGGGCCTGGCACTGCCTTTTCTATGTATTTACTCATGACCTTTAGTGCGGGGTGATGGTGAGGGTCATACTGACGTCACAGGACATGACCCTGTGCCGGCTTACATTCCTCCGAAACTTTAAAGGAAAATAAAATTTAAAAAAACACATGACAGTTCTTCTAGGTGTTTTGAGTTCAGTTAAACCAGCATCAACGAAGAAACAGGAAAATAATTATAGGCTGCAGGCTCTCGAAAAAACTCTTTCATGCGCTCCTTAACTTTTCCTTGGGGTTTTAGTTTCAATGTACACAGTGGGTCCTAGCCTAGTTTGAGTCCCCGCCTAGTTTTTTCACGAACCGAGAGTGAGAGTGAGCCGAGGGCCGAGAGCCGTGAGTGAGCCGCGAGTGAGCCGCAAGACATCAAATGCCAAACGCCGAATATCGCAGAGACCAATGGGCCAATGCCGAGACGGCGAGCCCCCCGGGCTGTTTGGGAGGGGTGGGTGGGGGCCATTTTGGAGCAGTCTGCCGTTTTGGGCTATTTTGGGCTTCTTTTAGTTTTATTTGGAGCCTAACCTATAAGTGGCTTGGGCTCCTCCCCCCGGCCACCATTTTAGGCTTAGGTGACCTGGTGGCCGGGTGGTATTGACAGTTAGCTTTTGTCAGTTAGTTTTTTCTAGGCAGTTTTGGTATTGCATTGTGGTAGGTTTTCTTTAGTCCGTTGGCGTGTCATTATGGCTGGAGAAGATTATCGCGTTCTTGAAGCGATACGTCTCCTCAGTGAGGCGGGCCGCTTGGATTTAGTGATTGGAGAGCGGGGTCAGGTCGGGCCTCCGCGTCCCCAACGTCTGGCGTCGGCAGGAGTGGTGGCTGTGGTTGCGGCGTGTTGCTCCCCGAAACGCCGTCGACAGGAGGCGGTAAGTGATCGAGGCCGCTCTCGCACTAGGAGAGTGGCCCCGGGTGTGAAGGCGCAGCGGGGGAGTGGTTTGGGGCTCTCGGAGCCTGCGGGTTCTGGAGCGTTTGCTGCGGGCGGGCCGGCAGGTGTGGGGGACATGCAGGCTGTGCCGGTTGAAGTACCGGTTGCAGCGTTACGTGAGCGAGCCGCTTCGGCTCCATTGCAGCGTGGTCGTCGTACCTTCGCACAGCGTGGGGGTAAGCGGCGCTCTGCCTCGACCTCCGCAGTGACGGTTAGTGACGTCGCTGACGGGGGAGGGGCGGAGGCCTTTTCTGAGCGTGAGGCATTGGCTTGCAGGACGGTACAAAGCGGGCATGTGGAGCCTGCGCCTGAGGTGTTGGTTGCTTTTCAGGGTAATAATACACATGCTGTTTTGCAGGCGCCTGGGGAGATAGGGGGGAGTCGTTCTTTACTCCTTCTCGTCCTCATAGAGTTTCTTTTCCGGTAGAGCAGGAGGTTACTTTTCAGGCAGGGGGGGTTGTGGGAACTGGTTCAGATGTGGTTCCGTTTAGCCCATTATTGTTTTCCCCTCCGGTATCTGTTAGGGGTGAAGTTGTTTCTGTGTGCAGTGGTTCTGTGGGAGAGGGCGAGTGGGCACAGGTGGGGGGTCATGAGGGGTCTTCCCTTTTGCAGTCGGGTCTCGGGGATGAGGCTTTGGTCTTTTCTCAGGTTCCTGTTTTTTCTGGGGCAGTGGACAAGGGAGTGGGGGGGTCTTCTCCTGTGGTGGGGCATTTGTCTGGGGCTCACCCGGGAGTTAGGGTTCGGTCTTGGGGAGGTTTGGATATTTTTCCCTCTTGGGCGGAAGGGCTGAGTGACGCCAAAAAGTTTCAAAAAGGTGAAGGTCAGGGGGATGAGGTTTCAAGGTCTGGTGTGGTGAATTTTCCAGGTTTACAGGTTGGTGGGCGAAACAGGGTGTCAGGTGCTTTGGCAGTGGTGCATCAGGAGGGCGTGGGTCAGGGTTCTCAGGTACAGGGTCCAGCGTCTGCTATAGTTCAGGCAATGTTGGACTGGAGTAGTGATGAGGAGGTGTGTGGGCCTTCTCCCCCACCCCCTCAGTTGGGCACTGTTATTAAGGGGAGGGATCCGGTTTGTTCGGTTGATTTGCAGGAAGGTGTTCGGGGTGTTGGTAGGGCAACAGTAGGTGAGTTTTCAGGTGCTGGTTATTTATGTAGTAAGGGTCCCGGCACATCAGTCCGGCCTTTTTCTTTTCAGGATGGGGAGCGGTCTGGAGCAGCGGACTTGGTAGGGCGGAAGGCAGCCCATTTGCGCCAAGGTTAAGGGAGGGTGGAGCCTTGCGCGGCACGTCCCGTACCAACGAGGGATCCCATCGTGGCCAGCAAAAGCAGGTTCAGTGCGACCTCGGTGGCCCCAACGAGGGAAGTCAACACAGTCAGTGTAAGTAGGTCAAGCGCGACCTCGCTGGCCCCTTCGAGGGATTACAGCGCAGTTTCCAAGGGCAGGTCCGGCGCGACTTTTCTTGTTCCGCAGGTTCTTCAATTTCACCAAGTGGCTTTGCCAGTGGAGAAAGGTTTTGTGAGTGGTAATAGTGGTGGTGTGTACCGGCGAGTTCAGTCGGCTTCCCCGCCACGCTCGCAGTTAAGGGTTGGTAAGGCCCGTGATCGTTCGCATACTCTGGAACAGGTCCGGAAGGATGTGGTTTTGGCTGCCACTCCCCAGTTGGATGAATCGTTAATTCTTGACTATGATGAGGATAGCCCGGAGGAGGGTGAAGTACGTGACACGGTGTCTGGGGGGGGGCATTTTCATGTATCTGTTAGTTCTTCACAGGCACCGGTGGTGCGCGCTTGAGCGGCGTTGTCCAGACCACGAGAGCTCGGCCCCTCAGTGAGGGCTCCTCGGCGGGCAGATGACGTTTCACAGGTGGCATGGAGAGCGGAGCCGAGTCAGCCTCCTTTGTTACGTCCAGGTGAGAATGTGGAGCCTCGGGCGCAGCCTAAAATGGTATCTGTTGGGATTGGGGAGGATTTAGTGTCTGGGGGGACTGAGGGTAAGTTATACAAGGGTCGCTATGTGAAGGACCAGAGTGTAGGTACTGACGGGGTTCATAATGTTGTGGGTGCCAAGGTAGACAGTGGGACTTCTACAGTCGGGGTGGAAACGGGAAAGGCTTTACATAGTAAAGAGCTGAAAATTAAAAAGTTGCCTTAAATGGGAGTCACTAAGCCTTTGGGGGCTCATTTAATGTTGAGCACTAAGGAGAGAATATGGAATGGTGAGTATGTTGAGCTTTTAAAGTTACTACATAGGGAGGTCCGTGCTAAAGAGGGTTCCAAAGAAGAAGAATACGAATTAGCTAAGCGCCCCAAAGTCCCATTAAACATTGAGAACTGGACAGCAGCCTTTTTGATTTATGCCAGCGTTTATTGTGAGAAGTTCCCTGAGCGCTGCGTCTCACTGTTTAAATACATGGATGTGATTAGGAAAGCGCAGATTACTAGGAATGACTTTGCATGGGCACAGTATGATGAAGAGTTTAGGGCGCGCATGGATCCTGAGGCAAAATGGGGGGAATTGGACACGGATCTTTGGCAACATACTATGGGTGCTTCAGCCAGTGGTAAAACAATTTTTATAGCTAGTGGTTTACCTGTAGTTTATCGCCCCTTTCAGCCGCGACCCACCCGGGGAGGGGTGGGGGCCACTTCATCAGCACAGTCTAGTTTCGGGACCTGCTGGGATTTCAATAAAGGGACATGCAATAGAGAGTTTTGTAAGTTCCGACATGAATGTTCCCAGTGTGGGAGGAAAAACCACCCTTTGGCAAGATGCTGGGGCCCTAGGCCTATGGGTGGGCAACAGTGGTCACAGCAGGGTTCGGGAACACACGCCACACAACAGTCCTGTCAAGCTTCCAGGGGAGGGAAATCTTCGTCAGGGGTTGGGCCCAAAGGCTCATACACCGGTTAATGTACTTCGTTTGGCTGACGCTTTGCATGGTTATGGGTCTGCTGAGTTGCGAGAGTTTTTGTTGTCAGGTTTTAGAGCCGGTTTTCATCTAGGTTATGAAGGGCCTCGTGTGAGGCGTTGGTCTAAGAATCTCAAATCGGCAGGCGAGCATAAGGCTGTGGTCCAAGAGAAATTAAATAAAGAAGTGTGTGAGGGTAGGATGGCAGGTCCGTTTGATGATTGGCCTTTGGAGAATTTAATAATTTCACCCATTGGTGTGGTCCCCAAAAAAGAACCAGGGCAGTTTCGGCTCATCCAACATTTGTCATGGCCTGAGGGTGGGTCGGTAAATGATTTTATTGACGATGAAGCTGCTTCTGTTTCCTATTCTTCTGTGGATGTGGCCATGTCATTGGTAGTGGCAGCGGGCCCTTCTTCTTTAATGGCAAAATGCGATATTAAATCTGCATTTCGACTGCTTCCAGTCCATCCTGAAGATTGGAATCTTCTGGGTATCCATTTCCTTGGGAGGTGGTACGTGGACAAAGCATTGCCAATGGGCTGCTCCATGTCGTGTGCATTGTTTGAAACCTTCAGTACTTTTTTGCAATGGTTTTTCACGCAAAAATCTGGACACACTTTGGTCACACACTATTTAGATGATTTATTTTTTGTGGGTGCTGCTGATTCTTCAGACTGCCAGAATGCTCTGGTTACGTTTCAAAAACTTATGGTTCATTTGGGTGTGCCATTGGCTCCGGAGAAGACCATGGGTCCTTGCGCGACCATGTCTTTTTTGGGAATAGAAATTGACTCTCAGTCCATGCAAGCTCGTTTACCACTGGACAAGAAAAGAAAAATTTTGGAATTGGTGGAAATGATGTTACCTAAAGAAAAGGTCTTGGTACGGGAGGTTCAAGTTTTGCTGGGTCACCTTAATTTTGCATGTAGGGTGGTCAGGGCGGGCAGAACCTTCTGTAGGCGACTGGGCAGGGCTCTGTCTGGTCATTACTTACTGCATCACCGGGTTCGACTGTCAGCGGGAGTCAAGGAGGATTTGCGTATGTGGGTCACCTTTTTGCATTCCTTTAATGGCGTTCCTTTATGCAGGGAGGTTGATTGGATCTGGGATGTTCAGATTTTTTCTGATGCGGCTGGCAGCGATGGTTTTGGCTTGTACTGGCAGGGAAAGTGGTGTGCGCAACAGTGGCCTGAGAGTTGGAAGTATGGAGGCAGGAGCATTGCCTTTTTGGAATTGTTTCCAGTTGTTGTGGCAGTTACTTTGTGGGGCCAGGATTTGGCTCATAAGAAGGTTCTTTTCAGGATTGATAATCTGGCTGTGGTGCAGGTAATCAATAGACAATCTGCCAGGGACGTGCAAGTCTTGAAATTGCTCAGGGTCTTTGTGTTGGGATGCCTTAAGTTTGACATTTGCTTTAGGGCCCTGCACATCCCTGGTGTGGACAATGACATTGCGGATGCTTTGTCTCGTTCACAGTGGGAGAGATTCCGTGGGCTTGCTTTGGAGGCAGACGAGACGCCGACTCCCATGCCGGAGCACCTGTGGACGGTAGGCAATACAGGGTCTTTCAACTGGTGGTAGGTTCATTGGCTCCTTCTACTAGAACAGCTTATGAGTTAGCATGGAAAGAGTTTTTGTCTTCTGGAGCTCGTCAGAGAGAACTGCATTGGCAGAGGTCTGAGGATGTGGTTCAGTTGATTTTGGGTTTAATGGATAGGGGTTTATCTAAGGTTACTATTGCTGGGAAGTTAGCAGGCGTTTCCTTTATGAGTAAATTGTTCTGGGGTTACTCGCCGTCTGCTGGGGAGTTGGGTAGGAGAATGTTAGAAGGGTGGGCTCGGGAGCGGGGTGGTGTTCAGGCGGTGAGGTCTCCTTTGTCGTGGCAGAAGTTGGCAAGTATAGTGGCAGTTTTGCCGGTGGTTTGCAGGAATAGGTCAGAAGCTTGCCTTTTTGCCACTTTGATGGTTTGGATGTTTTTTGGAGCCTTTAGGGTGTCGGAGTTGTTGGGCAACAAGTTTAATAAAGGTGTTTCATGGGGGGATGTCCATTTGTCAGATAGAGGAGTTCATGTATGGCTTTCTCATTCAAAGACGGATCAGAGGAACAAAGGCAAAGGCATTTGGTTGGAAGCTGCTTCCCCCTTGGAGACTTGCCCTTTGCGTTGGGCGCGACGCTGGTGGGAGTTTTCGGGTGGGGTCTTGGAGCATAATGTTTTTCGACATCTTGATGGTTCTGTGGTTACTACTTATCAATTGCGCATGGTGCTGCGGAAAGCGCTGCGTCAGCTTGGCCTTGATGAGTCACTATATGGCACGCATTCTTTTAGAATAGGAGCTGCAACAGAGGCTTTTAATAGGGGTTGGTCGAGGGAGGACATCATGCGTCTGGGGCGCTGGACTTTGAATTGCTTTCAGCGCTATGTCAGACGGGAGGTTGGGGGTGCGCCTGCGTCTTCTTCTGTTTTGCCTATCTGATACTTCTTTTTCTTTCAGGTTCAGTGGCTGGTCCTCGTTCGGAATGCTTGACTATTTGGATTGTGGGGCACTCCTTCATTAAAAGAGCTCAACTTCAAGCTCGTTTGAGTTATTTTGGCACTATGCTAGGTTTCAATGACCGTCTATTCAATGTTGTTTGGAAGGGTAGGGGGGGTATGTTATGGAAGGATCTAATACCAGCTCTTGATTCTTGGTTAGGAGGTGGGGTTTGTCCGGATGTTTTGGTTATACATCTTGGGGAAAATGATTTGTGTGCGGTAAAAGGTGTTGTGCTTCTTAGAGCCATGAAGAAAGACCTTTCTTTGTTGCATCAGCAATGGGCTGGGTGTCACGTCCTCTGGACATAATTGATTCCTAGGAGGCTTTGGAGGAATGCGGTTAAACCTAAGGCCATTGACAAGTCTCGCAGGAAGGTTAATCTTGAAGTATCTAGGTTTTGTCGAGATTTGGGTTTTGGTCGGGTTGTGCATAGTGACATACGTTATGATGCTGTTGAATTTTTTAAAAGTGATGGGGTCCATCTGTCACAAATGGGGATGGATTTATATCTCTTGGAACTGAGGGACGTGCTATCACGCTGTTTGAAAGTTCAAAGTTTCTTAGGTTAGTGGTTTTTCTTCCTTCAGCCTGGTTTTCTGCTTTGTCTGCAACCCCTCCCTCCCCATTTCCCATTCTTTGTTGGGGGGCAGAAAGGTGGGGTCCTGTATTATTCCCCCACTGCTTTCGGGGTAGCGGATTCATTTGATTTGCCAGTTTTGGGCAGGATGGGAGTTGATAGTTTTGAATTTGGATTTTGTCGGGGGAAGTTGTGCAGGTGGAATTCGGGTTTGGAGGCATGGGCTGGGGCATCTGGACTGGCTTGGGCTGTAATTGGGGGTTTGAGATATGGTTTTGGGGCCTGTTGAAGTTATAATGTTTTAATGGGGCTGTTGTATGGTTTTAATATGTGATGGGGTATGTACGGGTGGGGGCGGGTTTGACGAGGGGTGAGGGGCGGGGGCGGGTGTTTTGGGGGTTGGAAAACAATACAATCATTTGGTAAAGGTTTAGATTCTTAGGCATTTGCCGAGGTTATGTTGTGTAAATGTGCACCGGTTTCAATAAAGCGGCCTTTTTCACACTCTATTTGGTGTCTTGGTCTTCTCACCTTCCCCCACCCCTCCCTCCCAATACGGTTGAGTGGCGACAGAAGGAAGTGGCTGAAGAGAGAGGAGGCAAGGGCCGTTTCAAACCTCTTCAGTAAGGTCGGAGTTGGACATTTTCTTTGTCGGAGCCGCAGGGGTGCTTCTGGGGTGCTTCTGGGTGAGGTCAAGCTGCCAGTCCCTGGAGCCTCACGGAGCCACACGGAGCCAAAGGGGGCCGCTAAAAGTCAATCTCGTCCAGGCCCATCTGCCGTTGACCACATGCAGAAGAGCGTGGTGCACAGTGGAGCAAGGCAGTGGGGAAGGGTGTTCCCCTTGTGTCTTGCGGGATACACTGGTGCGACGTGGAAGCAACAGTGGTTTGCTGAGGGTGCCGGTGTTGGTGGGAGCTTGCGAGAGCCAGTGGGCATGAGTCTCGGATGCTTCCCAGTCTAGGAGCCTTGTGGTTTTACGGAACACAGTGGGTGTTGCTCTCTGGCGACTTGGGTGCAGTGCTGTGTGCAGCCGTGTCCATATTGCCACATTGCTGTTATTTATATTGTGCCCAGAGCAGCAACAGAGTGGAGAGTGGAGAGAACACGGCCTGAGGATTCAAACCCTTGGAGAGAGGCAAGAGAATAAATAAGTGCAGTGTCTACCGAGTGCTTCCCCTAGCTGCCCCTGCGATTCCTTGGTAGATCTCTAACCCTTCTACTTCCTCACCCTATTCCACTCTTGTATTTTCCCGCAAGTGGAAAAGCAGCAAGTAGTAAGAGTTTTTTAAGTCATCAAGGTATTGGTAATGCCATCTAGGTGTTTGCGCTCAAATATAAAATCAAAATTAACAGTTGAGTCAGAAAGCTGTAATTTGAGCGAAAAGAGTACCCTTAAGCTCTAGAAAACCATTAGTCGTCGGAGAAACGGGGATCACCTCTCACTCCTGAAAACATACCCATCTGTGATGTTAATGTTTACCAAAGGGGTAAGATGGTCAAAGCGAGGAAAGGGGTTAAAAGAGGAAGAGATAAAGGAGGTTTCAGGTGAAGAAGTGATGGTCACCGATGTAATAGCAGGGAATAGGGTAGAGAGTTGTTGTATATATATGGAAACTCCCTACCCCGCTGTAATCATTCATCAGAATTATGGGGGTGAAACTGATGCGTTACAACCTCCACGTGAACTCGATGTACGACAAACAGAAAGGGAGGGTAGCTTCCCGGAAATTGAAATTGACTCATCGACGGCCAAAGTAGAAGGCCCTCCCTGGAGATAAACGCTGAAAAAAAGAAAGCCACTATATTATCCCCTCTGGCAGGATTGGTAACCCTCTTGGATAATTCAATAGGCACGCAGAGAACTGTGCCTGGTCCCCTATCATCTCAATCAAGTGATTTTTCTTTTAAAGCACAACAGAGGATAGAATCCAGCCTTAGATCTGGGCAGGCGAAAACGGAGGATTATACCTTACCGGACATTGCTAGGCAAATGGAAAAGAATGCAGATCTAATGATACAGTTGAAAAAGACTGGCACATTGGGGATGGATCCAGAACCGGTTTCTGAAGTGTATTCGGCTCCAGCAGGAGCTCAAACACATATGCCTACTATGTACAGCAGTACACCTGCTATGTATAGTAGTACACCTACTAATCTATCCCAAGCTGCTGACTTATTAGACCTTTCTGTTGAAAGGATATCAGGAGTCTCAGTGGTTAAGGGGGATGATAAAGGGGCAGGAAACTTTTTGAACATAAGCGAGAATCCTTGGTCAGGGGGGATTATGGAGGTTTTTTATGCATTAGAAAGAACCCTGTCCGCAATTTTATCTCTGTTGGAAAAAAGCACATTAAATACTGATCATATATTGGAAGTTCTCTCGCCCATATTGGTAGGGGTTCAAGATCTTAAGCAGATTAAGCAAGCACTAACAAACCCAGAAAAGGCTCCTTTAGTATCCAGCCAAGCATGTCAAATACATAATGGGACGCAAAATAGTGATACAAAACCAGTGGAGGGGGAAATAAAAGAAATGATCGTGGGTCCTGAAAGTGCTTCCCCCGAAGGAAAGCTAATTATAAGCTCGTTTCGAGCTAATCTTCACGAGAGTGCACAGGTCACTACAATAATGGAAAACTTAGAATTAAAGGTACCCTCAACTCCAAATCCATTACGTGTTTTCCCAATTTAAAAAAAAAAGTAATTAAAAAAACTTAAGTCTACAGGTACCTGAAGAATGAGCTAACATCTTAGTTAGTGAACCTTTAGGAGAGGTCTCGATAGTGAGTAATGGTAACGCTAAAAATGGCCATAGGGGGAAGAAGAAGATGAAGAATCGCCGTTTCCCGAAACGTAAACAGAAAGTGAAATAGCAAATGGCTCCACATCCCCATCTATCAAAGAGAATATAAGGCCTCTGGGTCAAACTACACTGAATGCGAGTCAAAAACAGGGGCAAGACAATGACATTCAGCCGATTAGCTCGAATTTAGTGTTGATTACCCCTTCGAACCAAGAGGGTCAGGAAGAAAGTGGGCTAACTCATGACATAAGCAGTGACCTTATATTAAGAAGTATATTGGATAATTTAGGTGACCCTGTAATAGATCCAAATACAACTCCAGGAGGTGCGGTACGGCACCCCTGTGGGTAGGATCTGTCACCATTGAGGCACAAGTCCAGCCAGGGGATAGGTGGGGGTGGGGAGTGACTACGGCTGTTAACAGTAAAGGGGGTAAGTTAGAAAGAGATTTATCCCTGGGACAACCAGGTATCAATCAAATAAGGAATACTGGTACAGGCACCGGTCAAGTGAGTAGGGTTTTAACTTTTAGCTCCCTGTTCGAAGCTGAACCAATGCTATTGAATAGAAGCGCCCTCCTTAAGATATTGAATGAAATAGAGGATCTGGGGCTAATCACCAGCAAAGATGTTGAATTGGTATACTTAGATTGGAGGAGTGCACCCCCTAGAACTAAAGCTACTTTTGCATCAGGGGTAGTGTCAGCACTGGTTTTAGCAAACGTCGATGGTTTTAGGGAAAGAGGAATAAACGTGATCCCTAGTGTAGTCCCTTGTAGTGTCCCGTCCGAAGGTTGTGGAAAAATGTATCAGGCGCATGGGAATGGCTCCACTGAGTACAGGGGTGTAAACACCCACATAAAGTATGAGGACATAGAAATAACAGCAGGAAGAAACACGGGTGTTAGAGAAATCAATATTTTGGCACCTGAGGTTCGGTGGGTCCCCAGTGCAAATGGGGAAGATGAGGTAACAAAGTGGAGCTGGGTTACAGGTGCTCTGAATGGGGCAAAAACATCCATCATAAAGCCCACAGAGCGGGGGTAGCCACTTGGGGAACATAATATCATGGAATGTGGCGGGGTTAGGAAAATCAAGTTATAAGCTTAAAGCTTTAGCAGAATTAGACCCCAAGATAATCTGCCTCCAGGAAACGTGGGCGGGGGAAGAATTCAAGTTTGAGAACTTTTATGTGTACTGTAGCACAGCAAAAAAATCTGTAAAAGGGCATGCAAGTGGAGGTTTAGCCATCTTACTCAGTTGCGACATATCATGGGACCTCGTGATCTATAAGTGTACCTCAAATTACTGTATTTGTGCAAAGCTGAAAATAGGAGAAGATAACTTGGGGCAAGCGATGTTTCTGTTATTGGTAAATGTGTATATTCCCCTGGGGAGGGCGTCTAATCCATTGGTCGACTCTATTTGCATTTTTGTGCAAAGCTTAGGTAACACTGAAGAATGCACACGTATAATGATGGTAGGGGATTTTAATGCTAAACTATGTAATAGCGCACTCTTGTCGTTCTCTAATCCGGACATGGAGGAGGTTTGGGCTATCCCAGAGTCTGTATTTCCGGCCCAATTAAAATCGGATAAACGTGGCCTATCCCTTTTGCAAAATCTTAGGAAACTAGACCTTATACTTTTTAATGGTAGATTCCTGGAGGACTCTCCCGCTGCTTACACCTTTAATGGGACATATGGCCACTCTTTAATGGATTATATGGCAGTCTCCTTTCAATTGTTTAGTGCATGCACACAGTTTAAGGTATTCCCCACAAGGTTGAGTGACCATAACATTCTAGAGGCAAATATGGTTATAAAAATTGAGAAGCCTGAACTCTGGAATCAGAGGAAATGAAAACGTCACTTATTCCCGAAATAATGGCCGTACTTGCTGGTCATATAAGTCGCTTCCAAACTTTAAGAGGGTTTTCAAGAATATTGCTTTTAGCCCAAGTCCGGAGACACTGGTCCGGAGGGATGAGAGGGTTTTGGCAGCAATTAGAAGATTAGGAAAGAATAAGCAAGGGGCGAGAGTCCCCCCAAAAGCAATAATACCATGGGAAATTAAAAAATTGAACAAGGAGATTAATGGTTTAATTAGACACCAATTTAGAGATCCCAGGTTACAAAGGCAGAGAGAGATATATAAGCTAAAACAGGTTCGGAAAAGGTAAATAGCATCAGATCGGAGGATGGCTGAAGACAAAAAATGGATTAATTTACGAGAAGTGGCTTTATCCGGGGACACTAGAAAGTATTGGGCATTGATAGCAAAGTTCTGTGATGGGAGAGAAAAATCAAAACCCATTTTAATCCCATAAACCCAATGGTTTATTTTTATTTCCCAGCTTTATGCGCCAAATCACCCAGCTGATCAGATTGAAGAGGTCATTAATGCTTCACTAACAGGGGGTGATGTGGGAGCACCGACACGTTTGGAGATTGAAGGATATATTAAAGGGGCGAGATACTCTAGTGCAATGGGGCCAGATGATGTTCTTGTAGCCATAATAAAACAGGACAGTGATGACTGGGCAACATTTTTACATCCGTTGTTTGTCCACTGTTATAATGATGGGGACATCCCACAATCTTGGAAGGGAAATATATTAGTCCCGTTATATAAGAAGGGCCCTAAAACTCCCCAGCCAGTTTTAGACAAATTCCTCTTTTAGATGCAACGGGGAAACTGTTTGCAAAGAGCATCCTTGGCCACTTGCAAGAGTGGGCATTCGGAGACAATTATATCCCCTTAGAACAAACAGGATTCCGCAAGAATAGTGGCACACTGGATAACATCTCTATTTTGCAAACCTTAACCGAAAAATATCCAGTAGGTCGGGGGGTTCCGTTATACTCAGCTTTAATAGATTTCTCCACAGCATTCGACAGGGTCGATCGGGGGACGCTGTGGAGGAAATTGGCTACAATGGGGATACCAGGGAACCTCCTAAGATGAATAATTGCTCTCCATTCTTCGACCTGGACAAAAGTTTTATTGGGGGGAACACAAGCCTGCTCAAAGAAAATAAGAACACATAACGGGCTGAAGCAGGGGTGCCTCCTGGCCCCTTTACTCTTTGACATTTACATCAATGATCTGCCGAGTCGTGTAGGACAGAGTAAAGGGGACCCTCCTCAATTAGGTAACCTAAAACTGAGTTGTCTGTTATATGCAGATGATGCAATAATAATGGATTTCACACCAATTGGATTGCAAAGACGACTGACCGAGCTAGTTAGGTATACAGAAAAGTATTTTAAAAAAATAAGTATTTAGAAAAGTAAAGTTATGATTTTTAGTTATCAAGGCTGTAAGGTCAGAAAAATTTGAATTGGTTTCTGGGAAAGGAAAAACTGGAAGTAGTAACCTTTTATCCATATTTAGGAAAAATATTTACTAACAGGTGTTCAGCCA
Source organism: Lissotriton helveticus (assembly GCF_964261635.1). Taxonomy (NCBI): domain Eukaryota; kingdom Metazoa; phylum Chordata; class Amphibia; order Caudata; family Salamandridae; genus Lissotriton; species Lissotriton helveticus. The sequence continues at coordinate 529,879,585 of NC_136072.1, forward strand.
ATAGACACATGGATCATTGCAGAGGTAAAGCGATTTCACAAGCCTCTGCAATTAATCACCTGTACACGCAATGTGGGAAAAGACATTTCTCACATATTATTTCAGTCTATAAAATAAAGATCCCACAGACTCTGAACTACGCTAGCGAAACAATAGATGCGCAAGAGTGGGCTAAATTTGAGAAAGTGGAAGGAAAGATCTGGCGTCAAATATGTAATCTAAATCGTGCAGCGCGGATTGCAGCACTAAGACTCGGATTTGGTCTCCTTTCCACGTATGTATTATCAATGGCTGCGTGCTTAAGGTGGTGTAATGCTCTGATAAATGGGTCTGACAATTTACTAAGGGCAGCATTGCACAGGGAAATATTTGTAAATATGTTGGGAAAAATTGCTTTTTTAGAAATGATTTAAAAGCATTAAGAATGTTTGGTTTAGATATGGACGGGGCAGCGGTTCTATGTAAAACAGCCTTAAAGAAGATAATTAAGAAAACAATATATGTGGTTTCTAGTGAAAGAGATTCTAAATTGTGCTCAATGAACAGAAGTATGGATTATATTGTTGGGAATACCATTATTAAAAATCCCCAACCGTATGTCTTATGGAACCTGAAACATGGAGTACGTAGGGTGATCTTGTTATTTATATTGAATTTATTACCCCTAAGAATTGTAAAAGTTTCCTGGGAGGGTATTCCTAAAAATGAAAGGTATTGTCAGCTTTGTAATTTTGGTATACAAGATTTGAATCATGTTTTGTTTGTGTGCCCTGCACTCCACTCAATACGACACAGACATTTAAGGATTGTTTTTTTTAAAGTATAACATTTCCACAGCAGAACAGGCCCGCAATTGCCTCCTGTCCCCTCCATCCGAACTGATGTGTTTTAAAATTGTTAAATATTTTTTAAGATTGTAAAAAGTTCTTATGATTTGAATGTCTATAGCACTTGTATTCTGCGTATGTGCATCTTTTAAGAAACCGTATGGCGCTAGTTATTGTTGGTAAGGACCATTCCATGTGAATGCACAGAGCACTTGCACTTTATTGCGTATTTTATAAAAATACCCCGCTGCTAGGGGTGGTTGGGAAATACTTTCCCAAAAAGTTGCACAGAGCACTTGCACTTTTTTTCGACACGTTAGTCGTCTTGCTCAAGTTCTTACGTGCACTTTATAAGATATTTTTTGCTGCTAGTTGATTGTTGGTATAGAGTGTTCCATAGAGGATGCTTAGAGCATTAGCACTTCATAGCGCACTTTATAAAAACTTGTTGCTGCTAGTATTAATTGGGATAGCTTTTCCAAAAGAAGAGGCACAGAAAACTTGCACATTTTTCTGACTTCAGCCCCTAAGTTTAGGCTCTTATGTTTACATCCAAACATATACATCTTTTCAAATGTTGTGTGTTGCTTGATATTTATTTTTGGATTATAACTGTATATTAATTTTTCTGTATACCATACTTAATTAGGTTTCTCCGATAAGACCATCTGCATTGTAATTAAGTTGACCACCACAGAGTATAGTTTAGTGAATAGAAAAATTGTTCTCTTTTAATGAATGCTTTTGGAACAGAATTAGCTTAAACAATCTGCATAAATTGGTAATAATTCATATACGGTAACTTTATTACCCAAAGCTCACGTATTTTTAAATGAAAATGAGAATTTGTAATTTTAATTGAATTTTTTGGTGTATGGAATTGTGTTTTAATTATGTATTTTACGTGGAATTCTTCGGAAATCTAAACCATAATAAAAATTTAATTGAATTGAATTGAGTTCAGTTAAAGCTAACATCGTGGGTCTCAATGTAATCACTCACAGACATAGTCTTCCAGCTTGTTGGGTCTTTTAATGCTGGGTCTCAGATTGTATGGGTGATGGTGGCTGGGAGCACCCGAGGCGTTAGGCTCTAAGGCCAGCTCTGGACAGATGCAGTTTGTGTTGGCTGGCTGGGGTTTTAGCCAGGTTTGATGTTTGAGCTACCACGGTGTCATGGTGCTGGTCAATGACTTGTTCTTCTTCCCTCCTGCGATTAGCTGTGGAAGGCAGCTGTGACCTTTACGTGCACAATGCTGGATGGTGCCACATGGCGAAAGCAGAGTTGTTCCTGGTAATGCAAACAAAAATGTTCCTAGCTGTCACCATCATGTCTCACCTGGGGACAACCGGAAGGGGTTGGGCCTCAAATGAGGAATGGAATTACCTCCCTGGATGCCGATCGCGCACAAGAACCCAGCCTCCTATATGAGTGTCCCAGTCCTTCTCTCCCCTGGTTGTGCTGGTCATTTTGGTTCTGTATGGTTCTCCTTTTTTAGGTAGCTTACACATCTAGAGGTTCAGAGATCCATCCTGCTGCATGCAGGATGTTGTTTCGAACCGTTCTTCCAAACATGATATCAGTGGGTGCCCTTTGGTTTTCACTGTGAGGGGTACGCTTGTATGCCCCAAGTGTCTTATGAAGGATGTCTTCTACATCTGCTTGCTGTTCATAACCTATGGAGATAGATATATGGAGAATGCGCATCCGCCTCTCGACCTCGCCATTGGCGCAATCTTCTGGTGCGTTAGCCTGGGACTGTATGTATTCCTTGAAGTCTTTGCTTTGAAAGGGAGTGTCATTATCACTTTTGAGAGTTTAGGCAATCCAAACAAAGCAAATATCTTGTGAAGACACTTTCTGTTATGGCTGAAGGTTGTGTTAGCTAACACTTCAATTACAGGGAACTTTGAGAAGGGGGTCGAGGTCACACATCACCAGCATGAGCTGTCCATTGGGTGAACCACCCGAAATCCACACTGATATCACACCAGGAACCTTTGCGGGGCCGAGCCGGAGGCTTGCTGACTTGACAACAGTGGCACAGGGCGACCCTCAATTTCAATATTTAGGACAGGAAACCATACCTTTCGCCGTAGGTGAGCCTTTTTTTTAGTTGATCCTTGTAGCCCAGTGTGTGTGAGCATGGTTGACGACATCCGACGAGAGATTGCAATGCAGTTACCTCAGAGAACACTTTGGTCTGTACAGTGGTCAAAGAGCACTAAAAAAAGTATTGGACCTGTGATGCAATGGCGGCGGGTGAGTGAGCGTGGGGGCATGGTCATTCACTTTCAAGTAACTACATGTATAATAATGCGCATCTTTAATGAAAATAAATGCAAGTTATGTTAATCAGGGGGAAATCAAACATTATGAAACCTCGATTAGTTAAGCCACAAAATTGAATCCTGGTGCTACAAGGTCCCAGTCTGGTCTGTTGCAGAAATCACTGTGCTCTGTCGGACCTGAGGCCATTGGCAGAGGCGGCCATTGGGCATTGACTGGGGGTGTGGAATCTACAGGCAGGGCTGCGAGCGAGTAGCGGGTCCGGGACTTCAACTCCCAGGAGCACCCGCCAGCCCGCATTACCGGCACCTGGGCCGCTCTCCCTGCTTGCCCCGCCCCTCTAACTTAGTCCCTATATCTGCATTCGGCCATTCCCGCTGCGCGAGAGCGTGCGGGTGCGCGCCCGGGAGAAGCCCAGGACAAGGGCGGGGCCGTCTGCAGCGGGCCGAGGCCGGACGAGTTGGGGTTGGGCCACCCCCCTGATACTGTGTTATTGGCATTTGGAATTTACAAACTCTTGAGTATACAGTGTTGGTTTGCACTTTCCTTATTTTTGTTGTCACCACCTGAAGGGCGGTCAAGTACACAATAACAACATGACCCTGCGTTCTGGTAAGGAAAGGCAGGTTGAAGTATCAACCTCAAATGGGGTGTTTACAGGTACTATTGATCAGTTCTTCAAACGTACCACTTGCATTTTGGAAAAAGAAATAGCCCTGGCCGAAAAACGCTTATCTATTGACTTGGTTACTGGAAAGCGCTCTTCACTAGGGAAAATTGGGCAGGCTGCTTCCCCGGTTCCCCTAACTCAATTAGTTTGTACTGATAGTAATGTTACAACAATAGATTCAGTAGTAACGGTCCAGGAACTGGAGGGGGGTGATACCGCCATTGCACTAGACTCATCACATGATAGTTCTTTATACCACAATTTAGTAAATATCGAGATTTGTTCTTTGGCCAGCCCCAGCATCGAATTAAACCCAGAACTCAATTCCCGATCCCCAACTTTGGACAATATGCCCATACATACATCTAGTAAAAGGAAACGGGTAGACTCACCACAGAAGGGGGGCATTAAGAAGGTTATGAAACCAAACAATACTCCTACATCTACAAATGTCATTGTAGCCCCGTTGTAAACCACCCCGCGAACATCAACTCCCCTATAAACAATGACAAAGGTATCCTTCTGGATAAAATCGAGCTGTTAATTAAATCTCTTCTTTTGCCTCTATTTGAACGGACAAGGTTATTATACAACAAAATGGAACAGATGGAGGCATTAGTAAGAGATAATGTAGCAACTTTGAAAAAGATAGAACAAATAACTGCCCCCATAGGGCCAACACTAGTGTGTTCCCAGCAAAAACCATCTATTAATGGGAATACGGGGCAAACGGCCAAACCTGTATCTTCACTTTCTAGAGTTCCACAGCAGAAGTTGGTCACTGATAGGGCTAAGCGTACACCTGTAAAGCCTACATCTCACAAGGCAGGCCAAGCTAATAAACCTCAGCCTACCCCTAGAGGATCCCCTAAACCTAACCACCCATTGGGCCATGAAAACTTGGTTAGGAAGACAGTTCCCCCCAGAAAGCAATGTGTCAATCTCCCTCCCGAGTCACTACCTTACACTATAATTTTAACGGGAGTGGCGCCCTTAGGGGAAGGAAAGGTGGAAACGCACAGAGATTTACATAATAAAGTCAATTTCTGGCTAAATAAGAATCGAGCTCTTCCACCAATGTCCAAAACTAAGATCCTTAATGTTAGGAGAGTAGACTGGGTAGGTTATAGTGAAAAAGACCTCGAGGGGGGACTGTATAGTTGTTAGCTTTAGCGAGCCATGGGTGGTGGATTTTATTAGCAGGGAACCAAGATTTGGAAGGGTGGGTGACATCCAAACACTTTCCCTCCCTTACTTCTATCCTAAATTAAATATATCTAGAGGGTATCCCCACCAAAAGACATTCCATCACAATAATAGACCAGGAGGAAGATATCCTTCTGTAGTGGCTACTTACCCTATGTTCTCACCCCACCTCTCAAATCGATTTGCACTGTTAAGTGGCTTGGATGGAGTAGACTGACTCAGAAGCAAAAATTCAGCCAGCTAAGCCAAAGGATATTCCACACACAACACACAAAGGCCAGTCCTTACAACCGCAGGCCGATGACAGGAAAGGGCCAAGGTATAGGCGTCCAATACATCTGCCACCTGAGGCGACCCCTTACACTGTCATCCTCACTGGGGTTCCTGAACTGGCAGACAATGTCGAAGAACCCCTATGGTCACTGCGAAATAAGGTATTGCAGTGGCTGAGTCAAAATAGACCCCTCCAATCTCCAAACTCGAGTAGAATTACTTCATTAAGAAGAGTGTTCTGGATTGGTGACACTAAAAAAAGCATACAGGGTGATTGTGTCGTAGTCAACTGTGATGACCCTTCCACAGTTGACTATATCTCTTCCTGGCCAGCCTTAGAGAAAAGGGGGGGGATTGCCGTACAGCGTCTTTCCTTCTTCTATCCACCTTTACATACTCTTAGTTACGGAGAATCTTCCAGTTGGGAGGAAGGCCAGGATTGGCCTTGGACACAGGTGGGGCATCTCAATAGAAATAGACATAGGAATAGAAACAACCATTGGTCAAGAGGATGGGATGCTCGCCCCTGGTTACCAAGAAGAGAAGAGCTAAATCCAGAATATTGGAGGGGCTTCCCCACAAGGAACAGGTTCGACTGTCTAGATATGGTCGATTGACCAACAACGCTAATAAAAGGGGAACAATGGGTCTATCAGCCAGCAATGCCATGTCCCGCTTATCGGGTTCTAGATCATCCAGTTCAGAGGTACAATAATCCCCAGACCCACCGTAGTACTATTTCGCTTCCGGGGAAAACACCGGGCGTCCCTGATTGGGAGATAGTGATCCCGGACCAGCAGTTTCCACACCAATTAGTCATGGGGTTGGTAGAGGGCACTGAAACTTTAATCCCTCAGGCTGAAGGCAGTGTACAAAATGAGGGCAAAACCAGGCTAAAAATAACATCCTGGAATATTGCAGGGCTGGCTAAAAAATCAAGGGATCAGCCATTTTTAACCTTTATGAAAAATGTGGACATAATTTGTCTCCAGGAGTGCTGGGACCAGGAGGAGACCCATATAGAGGGTTTTAGCACCTTCTTTATCCCATCCACACAGGGAAATCGAGGTAGAGGCTCTGGTGGATTGTGTACTTTTGTTTCCAATTTGTGTAATCTAAAAGTGATCACAAATGGGGGGGAAGGACCTAAAATAGGAGTATGTAAATCACTGCAGGGATTCGCGATTAAAGCGAAGGGGCGGAGCCTTTTCCTGATTAATATATATAATAATGTGCCAAAAGAAGATCTCAAAGCACTAATAGTCGAGCTAATCTCAATGTTAAAGAGAGGCGTTGGGGATGCAGATTGCATCCTCATAGCTGGAGATTTTAACTGCCATTTATGCCCCTACAGTGACACAAATATTTGTGGCATACTTAATCTAAGAGGGGATCCCACAACACACTTTGAACATTCTATTTTTGGCAATATGTTAAATCAACTTATGCACGACTGGGATTTGGGTTTCGCCAATGAACTCTGCGAACCACCTGTAGCATTTCAAACAACTTTTCATGGACGAGGGGCAGGTACCGTAATAGATTTTATTTTAGTGTCCAACAATAACCAGGGCTGTCTGTTGGGGTTTGATACTGAAAATTTGGCAATAAGTGACCACTTCCCAATCAGCACCAGCATTTCTGTAGGAAATTGCGGGAGCCATACAACAAGCATATCTGAAATTCTTCACTGTCATTCTGTTTCCTTGGCCAGGAAAAACGGTTATGCCATTAAATGGGCAAAGATTGACTCCAAAAAGTTTTTGGAGGACTTAATCCATAAAGAACTGCAACATTTTTCTACTTGTTTGGAACATTGCTCTAATCCTCAGCTGATTATAGCGGCCTATGGCAAGATAGTTGCCACTATAAATGAGAAGCTAACTAAAAAACAAAAGGATGGGGAGGAAAGAAGATTATTTGGTTGGTTTAACTCTGCCTGTACCAAAGCCCACAAAGTTCTTTTACAGGCATTAAAGAGCGTGCCAAAAGATATTGGCTCAGTGAAGGCCGCTAGGCGAGCCTACAAACAGACCCTACGAGGTAGGCAGGAAGAATTAAAAAACCACGCCTGGGAAGCGCTAATAAAGGCAAGTGCTTTACGGGACAGTACTTCTTTCTGGAGAGAAATTAACGCCCCTTTCTTCTCTGACAGTAAGGCAGACTCCATGGAGGTAGCGATAACGGAAGACGTATGGGTTAGTTATTTTACGTCCCTGTACAAGAGCGATTCACGAGTAATGCTAAATTCCTGCATGGCTCCACAAGGGGATTCTATTACCGGGCAGTTTGAATTCCTACCAATTCAAGATAGTTTCCCACTCAACGTAGTTATTACCCCATTAGAGGTTGAGCAAGCTATTTGTCAGAGTGCTAATCTAAAGGCCCCTGGTCCAGATGGAGTCCCCATTGACTTATTTAAAGAGAACGTCGACTTATGGGCCCCCTTGCTTGCAAATGTAATAAATGCCTACAGTATAATAGGCTTTCCCGACACATGGCATGAAGCCATAGTAATCCCAATATTTAAGAAAGGGGACAGGCAGGACCCAAAATGCTATCGTCCCATCTCCCTGCTAGACACTCTGATGAAAGTAGCAGGCAGAGTGTTGTTAACTAAATTACAAGCATGGACAAAAAGCAATGGGATTCTTTCGAAATTCCAGTACGGCTTTAAGACCGGCCTAGGTACTGTAGAGCAGGGATTAAACTTGACCCTAATAATGAGCAAATATATTGGAGTAAAAAAAGGGAATCTGTTCCTAACATTCGTCGATCTAACCTCGGCCTTTGATTGCCTGGATCATAGAGTGTTATGGAAAACCTTGATTAAAATGGGGATAGACTTACATATTTTATCTTTTGTACAGGAACTATATAGAGATGCAGGTGCCACAGTTAGATATGGCAAAAACGGAGAGCGAACTAGAAAATTTCCCATAGAAAAGGGTGTTCGACAGGGCTGCATCCCTGCTCCATTCCTTTTTAATTTATATATTAACGAGGTAGCAGTCTTTTTAACTGACCTAGAAGTGGACTATCCCAAAATAAATGGCCTCTCAGTCCCACTATTATTATACGCTGATGATGCTGTCATTATGGCACGCACACAGATGGGCCTTCAGAGGGCTTTAACGGGATTTTCAACTTTTATGAGCGATAGAGGACTAAAAATCAATGTTGGAAAAACTTTTACAATGTGTTGTACCTCTAGAAATAATTCTAAATTAGACTGCAAAACCTTTGTAAACCAAACAAAGATAGCTACGACCAAGACATTTTCTTATTTAGGTATCACCTTCAATAATAGGGGCACATGGACAACAGCAATTACTTCTCGTAATTTGGCCTTTTCTCGCACGATAGGGGCAGTCAAACAATTTGCCAAAAGACTGGGCGGGAAACCTATAGATATACTGCTTAAGATCTATGCAGCTAAATGTGTCTCCACTGCTATATACGGGGCCGGTATTTGGGGGGTGGCAGATTGTACCCAAATACAAACAGTGGAAAACGCATTTCTTAGGTACCTGCTATCAGTCCCAAGATCCACTTCCACGACCATATGCCATAATGAACTAGATAGAGTTCATATCACCGATTTGATAAAGATAGCTCCAGTTATGCTGTGGTACAAGATTTGGACATGTGATGATACAATTTTTAGCAGGGAAGTAATCCAAGACTGTTTAAACCAATCCGCTTCTAGTAAGCTTCCATGGTTAGCCTATGTTAAAAAAAATTTGAACTCTGTTGGTCAACCAGATCTCTACCTAAATCCCACCTCATGTACACGAATAACTAAAAGAGCTTTAAAAGTGGCATGCCTCGACTTATTGGAGGAGAGGAGGTGGTACTTAGATGGGAACAAGAGTTCAATAGTGGCCCACCGTCATATTCTCCACGGATCGGGCCTTCATCCTTATTTGGCACCAGCCTTTTCGTGCTACCATAGAATGCTTTTGACACGAATGAGGACTGATTGTTTTTATAGGTTAACATCGTTCCCTGTTTCTAATGACTGGTCCATAAAATTGATAAAATGTCCGTGTGATGATAAATCTACCCAGTCAAATATACACTGCATATTTTTCTGCAAGTATTACCAGTGGGGTAGAAAAAGATATCTGATACCAATGTTAAAGTCTTGGGGTCTGAGAAAATGTAAACCTGCACTAATCAGACTCTATATGCTGCAAGATGAACTTACTATCGCCGCGGCGATCACATTTTTGACATTTGCTGTAAAATGTAGAGGGACTTTGGTCTAATGACTATGATTTTTGACTGTGATTGTAAAATGTATTATCTTGTGCATAATTACATCATATAATACATATTCGTTGCAATGACCATAAGTTCCCCTTGAAACCCTATGAATTGTGTGATTTTATATGAATTTTCCTATTTTTATGTATTTAAGAAATGTTTTTATGCCCCGATTTTATATTTTATAACTATGCAATTTGTAATGGGTAATTGAAATGTAAAGCGAATTAGTTTTTGTATTTTGCATTTTGTGTGCTTTTATGGTTTTTTGTCAAAATACCAAATAAAGCTATCTTTGATTTGATTTGATTTGAGTGGTTAAGAGAGTTGAAGGATGATCGAGTGTTACAAAGTGTGACAGCATTTTTGGGTTCAGGGTGGATGGGAAAATCTGCATGTGGAAAAGATGTGATTAGATTCTGGGATGTGAAAAAGAAATTCTCTGTAGGAGATGAGCTTCTGTCAAGGGGAAGCAGATTTATTCCACCCAAGAGCTTGAGAGACCACACTATTTGTATGGCGCATGAAAGACATTCAGAGACTACAGTAACAAATGCTAGGATTTGTTCTGACTACTGGTGGCCAGGATTGGATATAATGATGGAAAGGAAAGTAAGAGATTGTGTTGCATGTTTGATCAGGGATAGAATACTAAAATATAGGACCCAACCCATGTGTGTTTGCAAGTTATCGTCTGGCCCTTAGGATGGAATAGCTTTGGACATAATTGGTCCTAGTCGCACTTCTAGTGTACATCGTTACATTTTGAGTTGCATGAACATGTACTCCAGGGGGGTCAGAATTATTGATTGTTAATTCGATCGAAATGTGTTTGGTGGTTAATTTACTTGATGGAATATTTGATTTTGTTAACAGACAACTGTGTTTAACTACCTTCAAGAGAGATGGAACATTTCTTGAAGGATAAGGGAATAGTGCACAAGAAGTTTTTATCATTCAGAAATAATAGCTTCATTGAGTGATTCAGCAACGTGTTGAAGGAGGTCATACAGCATGCCACAGCATGAGGTACATCCTGGACAAAGGAAGTGAAAGAAAAAGCGAGAGATTATAGGTTGCCCCTCATTGCACAACAGGTGTCACTCCATATGAGTTATTCCAGGGCAGGAAGCCAAATTGTTTGATGTGTCCTACTTGGGTGAATAAAAGAAGAGGATGTGGACTTGATCGAATGTCAAGGGAAAATTAGTGGATGGAGTGAGTAGAAAGGCACATTTTAAAGAGAAAGGAGGAGTTTGATGATCGTAAGAGGTGCAAGGTGACTAAAACACTGGTTGGGAATTGGTACATGTACAAACGTGTCCAAATTCAGCAAACCTTTGAAAAATATCAAACTGTTCAAGAATGCTGTGAAGATTGATGCCCACCAGATATGGAAATTAAGCAGAGTGGTCAAATGTAGTATGGGTAGCTCTGTTCTTACTGGAATATAACTTGAAGATGTATCTTTGCATTCCGGAGAAGGAATGACAAATCACAAGGATTTGGCGAACAGTGCTGCAGCAGCTCTGATAGAGATGAAGAGAAGCTCAGGGAAGACTCTAAAGCCTACTTTCTTGAGAAATTATGTTATGTAGATTTCTTTGTCTCGCTAATGTGGTCGAGATCATTTAGTTGTTCGGTTGGGTTCACACCTCAACATACCTGTTGTTAGATTAGATTAGTATGTATATGTTTTTTCTTTGTTTTTTACTTGCTTTGTTTATATGTGGGCAAGGTGTGTGGTATTGCTGCATGCTGAAATACTCTGTACTGGGTGTTCTGAGAATTTTGCGTTTGAAGAGAGAAGATGGAGAGACGCATGAAGGACATCTGGATGAGGTTATGAGGATCTTAAATAAAAGCTGTTGAAGAAACCATCATTGGATTCGCTTCAATGTACTTTCTTACACATCTCCCTGTGTGTAGATACATTTTACTATTCGTCGAATACCTCCTAACTTTTCTGCCTGGGAATGTTGCTCTTTTGCTGTGGTCTCAACCGCACTAAAAGGACGGCTGTGTATTGACACCTATGTCTATTAAATGAAAGCAGATACAGTATAAGGTACTGCTTGTCAAATCAAAAGTAGCTTTATTCGGGTTCAAAATTCAGAATCCATAAAAGCACAACATTACATACTTTTAAAACACCACTAAAAAACACGAATTATACAGTCAATTAAAACCATATTCATAGACAGAAGAGAGATTTGAATACATAGGATTAAGATCAAATAGTTCATTGTTAATCTAAATCTTAACAGGTGCTTTAAAAATGTTGATACTGCATACAGTGTCAGCTCGTCTCCCAACATTTGTAATCTAAGAAGAGCTATTCTACATTGCCTAAGTCCCCATTTCTTAAGCAGTGGTAGTAAGTGCTTCTTTCTAATTAATGTGTAGTATTTACAAAACAATATGCAGTGTATCAAGGATTGGTGGGAAACGCCATCACATGGGCACAGTATTAATGACTTTGACCAGGTATTTGTAACAGGGAAGGTTACTAGCCTATATATGCTTCCTACCCTGAACCGTGTCAATATCATCCTAGTGTAGCTGCTTTTTATACACACAAGATAATGCTGTGTGCCCTCATTCTGTAACATTAGTTGGTTTTGAATCACAGAGGTTGTCTTGGCCTCTGCATCCCACCTTTTATTTTCCCAAAAAGTTAAACACAATTCCTTCAGCCGTTTTCTCGGGATTACTGCCATGGTCTGCGGGCTCGCAAAGAATTCCGGATGTCCAATATCCGTTAGGAATTTCTTCACGTACTTAAACCATTCAATTTTATGGCTCCCTTGCAAATTCATACAGTCTAGAATGGCGTCCCTATTCAAATCAGTCTCCTTAGAGACCCATATCTTGTGCCATAAAGATAAAGGACTGACTTTGATGAGATCAGTTATATACGTCAAACCCAGCTCTTGATGGCAAGCATACGTGGAGGTGGACTTGGGTACTGCAAGTAAGTATCGCACAAAGGCGTTTTCACATAACTGAATCTTACTTATGTCAGTAATACCCCACAAACCTGCACCATAGATAACAGTAGATATACACTTCGATCTGTAAATGTCCAATAGTATGTTTACAGGACGCCCTCCAAGCCTAACAGCAAAATTTCTAACTGCTCCAATGGCTCGTACAAAAGCAAGTTTCCTAGCATTGGCAGCAGCGGTCCAGGTGCAGTTTTTGTCAAAAATGATTCCCAGATAGGAGAAGGTGTTTGTGGTTTCAATTCTTGTCCCTGAGAGCGAGATATTGCACTGCACGGTCCTCTTTTTGGAACAACACATACTAAAGGTTTTACTACTATTTATTTTCAAACCTCTCTCCCCCATATAATCTGAGAAGGCCCGTAACGACCTTTGAAGCCCCACTTGGGTCCTAGCCATAATCACGGCATCGTCTGCATATAGTAGGATTGGTACAGGATTTCTTCCAATTTGGGGGTAATCCTGTTTACACTCCACTAAACGAGATGCTACACTATTAATATATAAAATAAATAAAAAAGGGGCCAGGATACATCCCTGACGCACTCCCTTTTTTATTGGGAACTTCGAGGTGCATTCTCCCTTGTCACCAAAACGAACCTTTGCTCCAGCCCCCCTGTAAAGCTCTTTTATAAAATTCTATAAGCTCAAATCAACTCCCAAGCTGGATAAAGTTTCCCATAAAATGTCATGACTTATGCAGTCGAAAGCAGAGCTTAAGTCTACAAAGACTAGAAGCAGCTTTTCTCCCTTTGCAACCACATATTTCCCAATGATTGTTGCTAAATTCAAACTTTGCTCCACTGTCCCCAGACCAGATTTAAAACCATATTGGACTTTAGATAAAATACCAGAAGCATCTGCCCAATCTTGGAGTCTATTTAAAATGATTCTCCCTGCCACTTTCATTAAGGAGTCCAACAATAGGATGGGCCTGTAACATTTGGGGTCAACACGATCCCCCTTTTTAAAAATAGGGACCACTATCGCTTCCTGACATGATTTAAAAAGCCCTGTTTTATTTGCGGAATTTAAAACATTTGTCAATAACGGAGCCCATAAATTAGTATTAGATTTAAAAATGTCTACAGGTACCCCGTCCGGCCCTGGTGCTTTGCCTCCTGAACTTTCACAGATTGCTATTTCCACCTCTTTCAATTCAAACCTTAAATCCAGTGGGAACAGATCCCTTGGATTTTCGTCAGGGTCATCAACATCTTCCACTCGTGTTTCGATCTCTCTAATCATGGGGAGGTTATCCTTTTTATAGAGTCCGGTAAAATATGAAATCCAGACATCTTCTGCTATTGCTATTTCTACACAATCCCTTGACCTTTCTACAAAGAATGGTGCATTTACCGTCTTCCAGAAGCTAATGTTATCCTTCTGAAGACAAGCTTGATGAAGGGCATTCCACGCCTCCACTTTAATTTCCTGTTTGCTTTTCTTTATAGCATTAGAATAAGCAGATCTAGCTTTTTTAATCTCTGCCACCGATTTTGGAGCTCCCTTTAGTGCTATCTTTAAGGCCCTATGGGCTATACTACATTCGTGATTGAACCAGCCCTCAGGTTTATCCCCATTTAATTTCTTAAGTGAACCCTCCAGGGATTTACTAATTTCCTCCGTGATGTTACAGTAGGCCGAAGTAACGATCGCTCCTTCATTTGTTTCTGTGAGGCAAGTCATAAAATCCTTTAACTTGGACTTTACTAAGCTGTCGTGTATTTCTATAGGTTCTGATTCGATCCCCCTATTCCTGACCCTATTCTGGTTAAACTTACTAGCTAGTTAACTAACAGTCAGCCCATGAGGCAAGAAATCCCCCATGATGCAGATACCGTTATCTGACGCAGTCACACTACGGCACAGGAACGTGTTATCTGATTAGGTCATAACGCTTGAGATCTAATTAGACAAGCGATATTCCTCCAGCCCCTGATAAGGCATACGACGTTCTCATAACAAATCAAACCTATGACAACCTGGATAATCTGTGCGGCCATTGTTTTGATTTCACAGAGAACTTTAGTAAAGAATGTGCTAACGAGCAAGTCGTATGACATCTTTATTGACGTACCTATGTCCATCCTTACGTCAATCTCGGCACCTTTAAGGTATAAATATTGCCGACCTTGCCCTATGCAAACACACGCGTGGTGACAAGACGGAGCAGCCATACTTGCCGAAGCCGAGAGCAGAAGCAGACCCCGCAGGCAGCAGCCCCGCCTTCCTGACGCGCTGAGAGACGCGCTGCTATCTCAAGCCGAGAGACCCAGCACCGGCGCTTCTGGGCAGCCCTCGCAGGCAGCCTGGAATATCGAGAGCAGAGAAAGAGATACCATTCCTCATTCATCCTAAATTCCAGGTACAGAACTGAATAACCCCTCCTAGAGAATTCTTTAGTTATTCACTTGGCAAAAACAAACTTAAACTAAACTGTAACTTTCTATTCCCGCCCACGCATTAGACTTAGGTCAGGTACACGGGGTAGGCGTATTTAGAAACACCAGTTGAGTACGTTTAGTCAAATGTATATGTGTATGTAAATATATTTTAATCATTTTAAACATCATATGGCTCAGAAACCATATCAATGTTTTTACAGTATTATCTTATACTATTGCTTCTAATGTATGCACTTTACTTAACTATAAGTATTGCAATAATATCGATCCATTTCTCTTGTACGAGAAAAGAGACTGATCAATAAATAACATCTTTTATTGAACACGCCCGTCTCTTCCTTTTCTCTACATTCTGATGAGACTAAGAATGCACGTACTGACTGAGTAAAATAATTGCCTTGTGCTCACACGACTCTTGAGATTGACTCTTGATTAGGGGAGAGCAAAGTTGTCATGTTCTATGGTTGTCAGAAACTAAATCCCTTCTTGTCTAATCAGGGGAGTTCATCCTTCCTTGAACATTCGAGAAAGTTTCTAGCGAACTCTGAGCTTAGCTGGCAAACCCAAAAATTAAGTCTAGTTTCGACAGTAGTAGACCTAGTTAACGTCTGGCCTAGGCCTTTACTGCTGTAGGTACTATTCCAATGCGCAGAGCCTATTGGGAAAATAGGAGCTACACTACATGGCGCCCAACGCGTTTGGAAAGGGCGATAAAACTAACGTAAGACATTTAGAGTAACTCAGTCGTGCTTTCTCACTCAGACCCCTTTTCCCAAATACTCCAAAGACGTCTGGAGTGGGTGAAAGGTTATTATATCCTCCAAAACCTCGCAGGAGGGAACTCCTATGTACGGTTCTTGGTCTAGTCAACGTTGAAGGATAAAACAGTTCCAAAATATTGTGCACCTAATCTCTGTTTCCATAAAGAAACCTGATCTGCAAATAAAAATAATACCATCCTGTCAGTAAAATGGGAGACAGTGATGGAGAAAGAGAGGCAATTAGATTAGCTACTGAAATAGCAGATGCTGATGCTACCATGCAAACAGCAGACCCGGATATAATACTCATCCAGGTCGCCAAAAGGAGATCTATAACCTTAAAACTTATAGAAAATGGACTGACACCTAGAGGTGGCACAGTCATATTCGTAATTGAGGCACACGAATATCGGCAGACAGAGGTATACTATACATGGATACATTTTCCAGCAGCAAATGCTGTAACAAAGTACTTCCACTATTACAAAGTAGAGGAACCTCCTGAAACGTACACTCCTTTCGAGGAGGTGGAAGTACCACTCAAATTCCAAGAGCATTTGCTCTTATTTGATGGCGCCCTAAAACATAATAATCACATTACAAGGCTCGGTCCTTTAGGAAGACCAGGAGCAACGTGGCCGGTCTTAGCCGGATACACACCACATCCAGACATCGACGAGATGACTGCACCAGAGCTATTAATACAGCTAAAACAACTACTAAAAATTCACAGACAATTAGTTCAGTATGTAATGCGGACTTCAACAATTCAGCCAGCGATTAAAATTCCACAGCTGACCCCTCACCAGGGGAACACAAATAAAATCACACCACAGAACATCCAATCCTGCCTAGGTAAAGTTCCAGCTAAACGGGAACAGATACCATTCTGGTTGGCACAGAAAATCACCCAAATAGAGGCGGTGTTTCCTGACACCACCCCATTAGAAAAGCACAGGATTCTGACTATATGTCTCCCAATGGGAATCGCACCACACATTGAGGACTGTGACACTTGGGGTACGGTCTTTGCTTCAATCTACACAAAAACGCACGGTGTTCCATCCATTTCGGTAATACCAGATGTGCTAAAACAAATTCAAGATGAATACGGTCCAGAACCTGCTTTAACTCTTGGTATGAAATTACTGAAAGACTTCAAGCAGGTCTCGGCTATATTACTAGCCAACATAAAGGGCGAAGCAGCAAACGTGGCGATCCGCCAGAGGTTAAAAGAGACAGATATAGCAGACCAACCAGCTGAAATTGCCAGAATCATAGAAAAATCCTATGAAGAACTAGGCAGAGATAGTCTAGGTGGAATACCAGTAAAACCGCAACTGACTACAAGTCCAGAAAAAATATTTTTTAATAATAATTCACCAAAAAAGAACTGGGATGGAAATAAACAATCCAATCCTAAAGAAAAGAAATTCCAGTCCAGAGGAAGGTCTCCTAGGCGAAGAGAGAAATCTCCAAACCCAAGACAAAGGTCACCTCAGAGTGAACCCTCTGGGAATAGATATAACCTTAGAAATAGGGATAATATTAAAAAACCTGATAGATATCAAGACATTGATACACGTCCGTCTCAATCTTTTCAGAATTCCTCGCAGAAATCGGAAAGAAGAGGACGATCAGAAGAGCACGCCAAGTCCAAAGACAAGGAACCTGCTCAACTGAAAAAGAAATCACAATTTCCAAAAAAGAAGGTAGCCAGTATCAAGGTAGTTAACAATGCCGAGAATACTGAGGACACAACTGAAAAACGGAGAATGGGCTCAGACAATGCTAGACAGCGCAGCAGAGGTGAGCATAGCTCGCAAAGTCCTTATGAATCATCTGGAGACAGTGGACACGAATGAATACCTTCAAGTGGAAACTGCAGATACCAGAGTTAGCAAGCCCCACAAAATATACGAGATAACATTACGTATAGAGGGAGATAAGACTAGGAAAATAAGGGGACTATTTTGGGATAACCTATCCAAGGGCTATGACATCCTTCTAGCTGAAAAAGACTGGCCACCGGAGTTTGTCAGGGAGTGCCCTCATGGCGAAGAAGTAATTATGCCTGCCTTCTCGAATCAAATACCGATTCATAAAAAATACACACTTGCTAGAAAGTGGGCAGTGGCCTTAGCACCTGCTTTATATAAAAATCATGTAGGATGGGATGAGGATTCTCCTCCTCACAAAGTCCAGTTAAAATCACAACCAACTGCACAAAGGCAGTACCCAATTAAGCAAGAAGCTAAAAAACAAGTAAATGAAATACTAGATCAGCTAGAATACCAGGGGGTGATTGAAACTTGCACCTCACAAATGAACAATCCTTTGTTTCCGGTCTCCAAACCAGACAATTCGTACCGTCTAGTTTTGGATTACCGACACCTTAACACATGTTGCAAAACTTTTGCAGTGCAAAACTCACACAGTGCTGCACTAATGAATAACATAGTGCGCAAAAAATACAAAACAACCTTGGACATCTCCAATGGATTCTTTTGTCAAAACATAGCACCAGAGAGCAGATATTTAACTGCATTTTCAGTAAATGGCACTCAAAAACAATTCTGTCGGTTAGCCCAGGGGTACAAGAACAGCCCGGGGGTATTCTCAGCGAGAGTAACAGAATTACTACAACTATATGATGATGAAGCATTATCTTATGTCGATGACATTTACTTAACAGATGATGACTTGGAAACTCACTTGAAAAGAGTGAACACCATAATACTTGGTTTTGCTGCAGAGGGTTACAAATTCAACTTCAAAAAGTCCAGAATTGCCCATCTGACGGTCCTATTCTTAGGATATGAGTTATCAAGTGAAGGCAAAAGCCTGGCAGACAATTTCCTAGAGAAATGTGCCGTAATCCAAGCTCCTAAAACACTAAAAAACCTACAGTCAATTCTAGGCTTCCTAAATTTCGGAAGAACTTACATTGCAAATTACGCAGAAAGGGTCAAACCCCTTTACGATCTAATTAAACCAGACTTTAAAAGATCCAGTTGGACTCAAGCACACACAGAAATTTTGAGATCCTTACAAACAGACATGCTAATTAAAACAAAATTAGAAACCCGTGATAATACACGCAACCTTGTGATCCGAGTCATCCCAGGGAGATGCGGATTCACATACCTAACCTCTAATGAGGGAGATAAGGTACCAATTGCATTTAAATCGCACTTGTACACTAAGGCTGAAATGAAATTTAGCCCAACGGAAAAAATTCTTACAGCAACACAGACAGCTATAGCAAAAGAACGAGCCCTGGCACAAGGTAAACGAATAATAATCGTGACACCAATACCAGCCTTAGAGGCGGTAACAAAGGCAAGCATTCCTAATGCGAAAGCACTCCATCCGAGATGGATACAATGGGCTAACTCTCTTGCTGCAACAGACGTGGTGTACGAATTTGATCCTTACTTAAAAACACAAGAATTTCTACAATATGAATTCGAATGTCCTCTGCCAACCGAAATTCTGCCTCTAGACCAATACGGCTGTATAATATATACAGACGGATCAGCACAACCCGCAGTAGGGGGTAAACAAGCTTACAGTGCTGCGTGCGCGATTGTTAAAGGTCGTTGGCACGAAGGGAAATTTAAACCAACCCTAACTAAGACCCAATCTCTAGGAGATTGCACAGCTCAGCGAGCTGAATTACTAGCATTCAAGATGGCGCTTGAAAATACCGATCGAGAATTCCCCACACTCATAGTGTGCGATTCGTATTATTGCGTTCAATCTTATAATGAATACTTGCAGATCTGGCTTCAAAATGGTTTCAAGGATGCGAAAGGAGGCACAATCAAGCATAAAATGCTATGGGAACAAGTAGCTCTTTTACAAAAAGAACTACCAAAGACTCACGTGATACATACACTGAGTCATCAACGTGATGGCGTTCACGTTGCAGGGAATTCATTGGCTGATGAGGCCGCGAAGGCAGCTGTGCAAACGGCTTCCGTAGCTGCCATCACCCGGTCAAAAACAAAAATAGACAGCGAAATATTACAAGCTGTCAGCGCTTCTGAAAAGGATTCGATAGAACCACTCCCTAAAGGCTTTCCATTAAAGTACTCATACATAACAGATGAAAACAATGTTCCTTTTGCTCAAATCCCTGGAGTGGGGGATAGGGCAATTCCAAACATGGAACACAGATTAGGACTAATAATAGCGGCACACGAAGGGCTTGCTTCTACCCATGCTGGCGTCTCAGCCACAGTATCATTATTAAAACAGAGATACTGGTGGCCGCAAATGAGAAGACAAACAAGGAACTATGTTCTAGCATGTGAAATATGTCAAAAAATGAAAGTATCAACTGTGAGACGTCCAGCACAGACGCCCCTTCTAATCTCGGATAAACCATTAGCCTGTGTTTATCTAGACCACTGTGGTCCCTTACAAAGGGACGGTAACTATAAATATATCTTGGTCGCAGTGGACTCATGCACGAGATTCATATGGATGTGGCCCCAGCGAACGGCTGACGCCAGAACTGTTATAAAAGATTTGCGGGTCTTTATCGGCACATACGCAATTGGCATTCTGCATTCGGACAATGGTCCTGCTTTTAGCTCTCGGGCTTATAAGGAGGCCATGGTCAGCATGGGCGTGCAATTGCGGTACTCTTGTCCATTTCACCCTGAGGGGAACGGAATTGTTGAAAGAAAAAACCGTGACATAAAGCAATCTATAACGGCAAAGGTATTAGGTTCGGGAGCTGGGTGGGTCAAACATCTAATAAGTGTCCAACGTAGTCTAAATAACTTGCCAAGAAATTCTCTGAAGGGATTCAGTCCGTACGAATTATTATTCGGAACTAGGATGTTGATCTCTGACCTTGATAGTCAGACTTCAGTGGTAACAGAAAAAAGCTTTGATGTCAAAGACCGTTTGGCTATTTTGCAGGACTTAAACAAAACAAGAAAAGACCTGAGCAACATACAGTTGAAAGAACAGCCAACGACCACTGAAGATTCACCACCTGTCCCAGCAAGACCTGTCTGGATTCCAAAAGTCGGGGATCTAGTCAGGGAGAAGATCGCGGTAAAGAAGGAATTTGGGCCTTCTTACAGAAAAGCAGTTCCTGTATTGTCTGTCAACGGGACAAGATCAGTTGTACTACCGCCACTTGCTGGAAAAAAGGAGAACCGAGTTGTATCCATCGACCTGGTAAAACCACAACATGTGGCCGATAACCAACAGTAGGCCAAGTGGACTCCCAATAAGTAGCAGAACACCAAGGTTTGCTACCAGTACAGAGGTCCTATCAAAGAGGCTCATCACATTCGAAACGCCTACAGAAGAACAACAAGGACTATGCAACAATACAATAGAACTTAGACCTCTGAAAACCCAAATAAAGACATTTAGCAGAGACACACCAATCTATACAGAAGTACCAAGTGAAAATGCAAGAAACAAAAATCCTGAACCAATTGGAACAATTGACAGAACTGCATCCGGTTACTTCATCAACTTCGATGATTCCTCTGAAGGCTTCAGCGAACAAAAGACACAGCCATCATCAAAATCCTTTAAAGACAAAGCGAAGGAACTTTTGAAACAACTGAAAGAAACATATCTGGTTTCTCCATGGATTGAATTTTGGGTGGGTTTTGGTGCATTTATCCTCACACTTTGGCTCATCATGGTATTTACCTTGGGACGCTTCATTGAGGGAAAATATGCTAAAATGGACACAGCAAGTCAGAACATCAACTTGGTCCTCAAACCACACACATCTTCACACGTCGAGAAAAGAGAACTTTCTTCAGAACTTTCTTCAGCCAACTTCACAGCAATTCCAATATCTGGTGGGGTAGCCTGGGACAACACTGACTATGAAATTTATGGTCCGGTCGAGATCCTGAAATATCCACACCAAATTAAGATCTCTTTGAGTGACTTTGCAAAACCAAACTCATTTGCTGATGATTGGGACTTTGAAAGTATAAACAATATGATGTCTGACTTAGTAATGTCTGCTAAATTTACAAAACATGATTATTTGCAAGGTTCTACAAATTATGACAGCATGTACTGCTATAACCATTATGGTAACCATTTCTTGCATAAATCTGCACAACCTAGAAATGTTTTAAATTTTAATCAATGGGAACATTGTGCTACACCTCCAAAAGGGAGCTCTAGAACCGTGTATGGCAAATATTCATATTTTTCAGGTTTTAACATAACTAATGCTGAAACATTTTATTACAAATTGTCAAACAAGACAGGGACCAAAACCATGATAACCAACACAAAATTGATTTATTCTGATTCATTCTTTGAAAAAATGAATACTTTTGGATTTGATTATTGGGACAAACATGTTGATTTGAAAAGTGTTTGGGGTACAAAAGAATGGCAAGTACAGGGTATAGAAGCTTTGTTTAGAGCCTGCATGATCCCAGAACAAATGATATTTTTAAATGACACCGTTCAACAAACCACCTGTCTTGGCTTAGCCAAAATCAAAGATTTAAATAACCTGTCTATTCCAAAGCCAACAATGTTTAGCAATAACTCTGAAACAGATGAAGAAATAGACATAAACCATATACTTAACCAAAACAGAACACATCCTGATTGGAAACAATGGTTGATCTGGCCCACAGATACAAATAACTGTCAAGATAGATTCCTGAATAAAACACAGGGTTTCAAAATGAACAGGCCAGACCCTAGATATCCCCAAAGACATCACCCAGGGATAATAACAACCTACAGTGTGGGCAAATTATGCCTTCAATGGCTACAAACTTCCACACTGCCTGAAATTAAGCAACACCTAACTTTACTTACTGATGGTGCTGACTTGCGTGATTTCATAATGGGACCACGCAAACAGCGTCAAAAGCGTTTCATAGCAGCCTCTGTATATGCAGCATACAATGAGGCCTGGAAGGTTACTCAAATTGAGACAGCAGAAAGAATACGGGAAATTGACCGTATTAATTTGGAAAAATCACTTTCTGTAGTGGACAATGGGTTAATGACTCTGTCCTCCAGAATTTTTTCATTGGACAGCATTGTGTCTTCAGCAATCGATATATTATCGCAAGACTTACTGTTATTACAACATGGTCAGTCACAATTGCGTTCTATTGTACAGCTTGGCTGGACGTTACAAAATCTGCGTTCAGGCTATGTGCCTTGGCGTTTAATCAACACAACGTCACTATTTCAAATCTTTAACCTTACTGATAGACAAATCGGTATGGCGCAGAAGGGTGCTGATTATACAATCTTGAGCATTGAAAAACTAGAAAGATTACCGTTGACAATGTCAGAACGACCTGTCAGTGAATGGATAATCCACGGAATCATAAATATTCCAATCTCAACCTTCAGGTTTCAATACTGCCAAAAATATATACAGGCTGGCATGTACGAGAAATTGGGAAAGGGGTACCTTAAAACAACTTGGAACCTGCCCTATTCACATGCATGTGTCAGTAACAAAGGACAGAAAGTGTTTCTTAGTGGCAACAATTGTGCTATGTCACTAAGCGGCACACTTCTGTGTAACGGTATTAGTTTGCACGGAGCCTGTGAAGGGAATTCATACAACCTTTCGTGTCACCAGCAAGGCGCACCTGCAACTGAAATAGAACCATTCTTTCAAAGACTCTATAATGGGAGTTACATTCTTATTGTAGACCGCAGATGCTGTAGTCTTATGCCCGGGACTCCTTATCTCGTCACTACGACGGCGAAGGTCAAGTGCTGTGGACGTTCTTTGTTCCCCAGCTCCTTCCCAGACAGGGAGGCAAGGGCATGGCCCAGTTTGAAAATTACTTCTATTCGAATAGACACTTTAAGCAGAATGAAAACAGTGCTTCTTCAGACGCCTACAAGGCTCACGTCATCTAAAGAAACGTATGATCTACAAGTCGCAAGGACGACTGCAGAGATACATACATTATTATCAACTAATTCCCCCGTACATTTCGCGGAAATCCTGAGCGAAATCTTAAATATTTCTGATACCACAGGGGTCTCAAAGGTATTTAAGACAGTATTTTCGATGGCATTAACACCATTCAAAGCCATACTGGGTATTTTTCCAGACTTCGTCCATTCGATTTTTGGCGGACTTCCCCTGATCCTAGGACTAATTGCAGGAATCCTATTCCTAGTCCTTATTTTTCGTTATGGCAACCCATGTCACAGATCAAACTCTCGCGACAATGGAAGATACGATCCTAGCCATTGGATACCGGGACCGGATATCAAAAATCCTGGGACTATCCCGGCTTAGAGACCTAAACATGACTTGGTTTCTATCATTTCGACCAATGTGGCAAAGGTGTGTTTTACCTGTACTAAGGTGTCTGCTATGCGGAGAAGAATGCGTGTTAGACACCTGTCTGACGCTACAATCGGATGCGCCGGTGGATGCAGATACACTGTTGGTTCCTACCAAGGTTCACGCACTGTGCTGCCCTCAAAGGCTGCCAATTCTGATGACGGCATTCCTGGAATCTTCACCACTGCGATTGAAGGGTAGTGAAGTTCAAGATGAAAGCAGCATCGAACAGGTACGACCTTCTGTCAGCAATGCAAATCAGAATGTCAATGCAGACAATCATGCGCATGAATGCATGGTTACCCCTATTTCCGACTTAGTGGAACTTTCCCATGAAGCTGTTGACAGTTTTTTCGAAAGCCTGAATGATATGATGTTCTCTCCGGAACAGAAATAGAGACTTTTGAGTAAACTCGCACACGGCGTTCCCTGAATTCGGCCTTCAACTTTAAAAATAAAGTCACATGAACAATTACAATCCAGTTCACGGACAGCAACTTTTTTCAGCAAGCCCTTAAAATATTTTTCTATATATTTTTTCCCGGGACACTGATTTTCTGCTTAAAGTAAGAGACTATTCCTAGAGAACTAAGATTTCTATTTTAGATACTTTATAGACTTTATAGACTTTAGCTGCCCGCTGGTATGTTCGCAATAGATTTTATGTGATGAAATGGTTTCGACTTTTTTTCTGTATAGCCATATTAAGAGCCATTTCATGTGTATTTCTCATATACCAACAATCAATAATGCATAACAATGCGTGTTCACTTTTGCATCTAATTCATAGCTTAAGTGCATACAATATATATGACTGCAATTTTTCAGTATATTTGAAAATTTCGAAATGCATTTATGTATTTTGGGGTGGTAAGGTATACACTATACTCTATAGTATGTTGTACTATGTTATACTATGCATAGATTAGTAGATATGACCATAGTTAGCGTGGAGTGGGTGTCGTGTATTTCTATAGGTTCTGATTCGATCCCCCTATTCCTGACCCTATTCTGGTTAAACTTACTAGCTAGTTAACTAACAGTCAGCCCATGAGGCAAGAAATCCCCCATGATGCAGATACCGTTATCTGACGCAGTCACACTACGGCACAGGAACGTGTTATCTGATTAGGTCATAACGCTTGAGATCTAATTAGACAAGCGATATTCCTCCAGCCCCTGATAAGGCATACGACGTTCTCATAACAAATCAAACCTATGACAACCTGGATAATCCGTGCGGCCATTGTTTTGATTTCACAGAGAACTTTAGTAAAGAATGTGCTAACGAGCAAGTCGTATGACATCTTTATTGACGTACCTATGTCCATCCTTACGTCAATCTCGGCACCTTTAAGGTATAAATATTGCCGACCTTGCCCTATGCAAACACACGCGTGGTGACAAGACGGAGCAGCCATACTTGCCGAAGCCGAGAGCAGAAGCAGACCCCGCAGGCAGCAGCCCCGCCTTCCTGACGCGCTGAGAGACGCGCTGCTATCTCAAGCCGAGAGACCCAGCACCGGCGCTTCTGGGCAGCCCTCGCAGGCAGCCTGGAATATCGAGAGCAGAGAAAGAGATACCATTCCTCATTCATCCTAAATTCCAGGTACAGAACTGAATAACCCCTCCTAGAGAATTCTTTAGTTATTCACTTGGCAAAAACAAACTTAAACTAAACTGTAACTTTCTATTCCCGCCCACGCATTAGACTTAGGTCAGGTACACGGGGTAGGCGTATTTAGAAACACCAGTTGAGTACGTTTAGTCAAATGTATATGTGTATGTAAATATATTTTAATCATTTTAAACATCATATGGCTCAGAAACCATATCAATGTTTTTACAGTATTATCTTATACTATTGCTTCTAATGTATGCACTTTACTTAACTATAAGTATTGCAATAATATCGATCCATTTCTCTTGTACGAGAAAAGAGACTGATCAATAAATAACATCTTTTATTGAACACGCCCGTCTCTTCCTTTTCTCTACATTCTGATGAGACTAAGAATGCACGTACTGACTGAGTAAAATAATTGCCTTGTGCTCACACGACTCTTGAGATTGACTCTTGATTAGGGGAGAGCAAAGTTGTCATGTTCTATGGTTGTCAGAAACTAAATCCCTTCTTGTCTAATCAGGGGAGTTCATCCTTCCTTGAACATTCGAGAAAGTTTCTAGCGAACTCTGAGCTTAGCTGGCAAACCCAAAAATTAAGTCTAGTTTCGACAGTAGTAGACCTAGTTAACGTCTGGCCTAGGCCTTTACTGCTGTAGGTACTATTCCAATGCGCAGAGCCTATTGGGAAAATAGGAGCTACACTACAAAGCCTTGGATAAACCTTTCTGGCTCAATCTTATTCCACTTAAGCGAATAACCATTTCTTTTAGCTAGATTTATCCTATGACGATACAGGGTATTCGCAATTTGGGATTTATTTTTCCCCTGAGACGTTACTTCAATATCAAGGGAGAAATTAATGGGGTAATGGTCGCTGATTGCATTTTCGGCTGTTTCCAAATGTACCACATTTATCGAAATGCTATTTGAGACCAAAACAAAATATATCAAGGAATTACAGCCCCTGCCATTATATGTAGGTGAAAAGCCAACCTGCGGAGTACATACTTCATTTGTAAAGCCTAGATCCATCTCAAACATCAAATTATTCACTAGGTTCCCTGTCAAGGAATGGACAAAATGACTACAGGGATCACCTTCCTTATTGAATAGTCCACATATATTTGCGTGGCCTTTTGGGCACAAAAAACAGTTAAAATCTCCCACCCAAACAAGACGATTCCCCGTGTAACAATCCACATCAGATTTCAATATTATATGTGAAAGATATTCAAAGATATTTGTCAGTTCATCATCAGGGACATTGTTCTAAAAATTAATCAAGCTTATAGTCTCTTGTCCCTCAAAAGTCAACTCCACACTCTGAAAGTATTTTGAGATACTATTATGTTTGCCGACCCTAACTTTGGAAGTGTTTGAAATGTACACACAAAGCCCTCCTTTATTTCTGCCCATATTTGATGGTACTGCAGCATTGTGGAAAGTTCGAAACCCATTTATATGTAACTCCTCCATCTCCCATGTTTCTTGGAGGCATATGATGGTGAATTGGGTCAAGAAAGGCAAGAAAGCTGGGTCATTCAATTTGTTATATAACCCTGCCACATTCCAGGACACAAAGGTCGTACGTTTGCTCTCGTCCTTATTAATATGGCTTCGCATAGATGGTGACTGAGTATTTGCCCCCTCAGAGTTATTATATTGGGTGTCATAAAGAGATATTAAATTTTGACCCTTAAGGTCTACACCCTCCTTCCCATTTTCTATACCTATTGTGGTGCTATGGATCTGAATAACCTGATTATTTATGTCAGAGGTAATCATATCCCTGCTCATATCTCTCTTCCCAATTTCCTTCAACATATTATAGTCCTTGCTATCCATACCCCGGGTCAGTTAATCCACCATCTCTAGTGTGCTAAATCTATTCTGTAGAGGCAGGAAATACTGTAAGCTTAATGGTCCAGGGAAATAATTCCCTGGCCTGCCGTGGTAGTTATACTGGGTGTCTAAAGGTCCAGGATAATAACTTCCAACCCTTCTGTGGTGGTTATAAGTTACCCTAGTCCAAGGCCCACCATTATCTAAATAAGTCGGTGGTGGGTAAAAAAAAGACAAAGGCCTAGACACTATCTGGGAACCTGGTTCTTTGTAACTGTCGTTCCAGGCGTTGATATAGTCCACTGTCTGGGGATCCTTGAAATTGACAACAACACAATCCCCTTTGGTGGTTTTCGGTCTGTTACCCAGCCATGGCAATCGACGCACCATCACAATTTCTGCTCTAATGTGGGGGGGAAGTGGTCTGTTTTTATCTAACCAAAAGGACACCTTATTTTTCAAGCATGAGAAAGACTCTTGGCTACTCTGATGAAGGTCTGGTACCTACGTTAATACGATCACATAGGGGCTTGACTCGGGAGGTAAGTTTATCATTTGAGCCCTCCTTTGCCTTTCCCCCGGCGCTCTATCAGTATCCCTTTCTAGTGTATTTACTGGTGTTTGGGAATTGATATTTGTCTTGTTTGGGGGCACTGTCTGACACGATGCCACTTGTGTCACCATATTTATAGGGCCAATCTTGTCGGCAGTTTGTACAGGGTGGATTATTTCCTGGACATCACCCACCGATTTTACTTGGGGTTTGCCCATGGAAATATTCTTAATGTTCCCTGAGTTATTAGTGTTCCCTGTATTCTTATCACTTCTTATTACTGCCTCAAGTTTAGAGAGCTGTTTTTCAATCCCAGCAAGTCTAGTAACAAGAGGAGCAAGGCTTGTGGTTAGCATGCTCTGCAGCTTTTTAAGAAAAGGGTTGTCCTTTGATAAATCCTTCTCTACTCTGCGGGGAGGATCTGAACTAATATCGCTATCACCAACTTCATCAGCCTCTATTGGTTTTGCTGGCTCCTCAATAGATGGATCTACTTCGTTAGGTGTTTTCTGATGATCTACCCCTCTTGTTCAATCAAAGCAACTTGAGTTGATTTAGGCTTTGAAGGATTGGGTTTTTTCTTTCCTAACACAGT
This sequence comes from Lissotriton helveticus, assembly GCF_964261635.1. Taxonomy (NCBI): domain Eukaryota; kingdom Metazoa; phylum Chordata; class Amphibia; order Caudata; family Salamandridae; genus Lissotriton; species Lissotriton helveticus. The sequence goes on from NC_136072.1 coordinate 529,908,250, forward strand.
AGTCGTGACTTGCTTCTTTTTGGGAATAGCGCCTTCCCGTCTACCCCTAAGTTGCCTTGTATTGGATTCCTAAGGGAAGCTTTCTAAGATTGTTATCTGGGTGGCCTCGAGGTCTGTACTTGCTGGTGAATGAGTGATAGGCGCAGGCAATACACAAAAGGGGTCTTGGAAGCTAGGCGGACTATGAATAGGTACCGCAGTGTCAGCAGTTCTTTCTTTAGCGGTGGGTTCTGGCGTACGAGTATTCGCAAGGTGACCCATAGGTGAGCGTTTAGCCAGCGCCAGGTCCTGCGAGACCCTACGTTCCATTAGTGATATTCCTTCGTCAATAACAAAATTGGTTCTTATAATAAAATTGTCCAATGTCCCCAACAATAAAGACCCCGCTGCAGCTCTACTTCTGCTTTCCCGGGTGGACATTTTTGATTTCCCCCGATATGAAGGTGCTACAATAACAACACTCACAGATAATGTCATGGTCCAATGTCTTTAAATTCAAGTAAATTTCTCTGTTTTCTAGGCGTTAGAGGGGGGGCCTGGTCCGGTCTCCTCCGGGCTACAACGGGCTTGAACAGGCCCGCCCTTGGCTCGGGCTTCGCCCGCGCGCGTGTCCCGCGGGCGGGAATGCTGGCGTGGTTAAGTAGAGGAGGTAGTGTGTATTGAGGGCCAGGTGCGTCTGGTCACTCGCGCACTGGCCTGTGGTCCTCGCAGTCCCACAGGGAAGTGTTGAGCTCCTCCACTCGGCTCTAGTCAGAGAAACAGCGTCTCTCAGGGTTAGCTGCTTCGTTGTCCAGATTTTGCACAATGCAGAAGTCTCTCCCTCTATTCGCGGCTCCTGCAGAGCGGGGGCCGCGAGCCGTATATAAGCTGACAGGGAGGAAGTAGGCGGGAAGAGGGCGTAATGAAGGCCAGGTGCGTCTGGTCACTCGCTCACTGGCCTATGGTCCTCGCAGTCCCGCAGGGAAGTGTTGAGCTCCTCCACTCGGCTCTAGTCAGAGAAACAGAGTCTCTCAGGGTTAGCTGCTTCGGTGTCCCGATTTTGCACAATGCAGAAGTCTCTCCCTCTATTCGCGGCTACGAGCGGCACCCGCGGAGCGGGGGCCGCGACCCCTATATATGCTGACAGGGAGGAAGTAGGCGGGAAGAGGGCGTAATAAGGGCCAGGTGCGTCTGGTCACTCGCGCACTGGCCTATGGTCCTCGCAGTCCCGCAGGGAAGTGTTGAGCTCCTCCACTCGGCTCTAGTCAGAGAAACAGCGTCTCTCAGGGTTAGCTGCTTCGGTGTTCCAATTTTGCACAATGCAGAAGTCTCTCCCTCTATTCGCGGCTACGAGCGGCACCCCTGCTTGTCTAAAAATTGAGTATTTTCTTCTGCTTTGGTTAGATTTTTCTACCTCGATAGCTTGGATGATTGCTTAATAATGACTTTCTATCCTTTAATCTGATGGAGGCTTGGTAAAATAATGTTCATTTTCACTTCAGATCAATGGTAGCAAATCAGTATGCCAGAGCTAATAAGGGGGTCTGATGTGAGAGGACTTAGGATTGTTTTACGGTTGCACCATAAAATGGTTGATGGTCTGTGCTGACCAATTGACTATACAATTCGACAACACCGAATCAGACTCCTGACTGGGAAGAAAATGTCTTAGAAGTCATATCCCAGAAAGGTGCTGCGATACCCTGCTAATAGCAGATTGAGCCCAAGTGGTAATTTAAAGTAACTAATGGTTAGATATTTTATCAAACATTGTATGTACACTGTTCTATCAGTCATTTCATATGAACCTGCACGTCACTGCAAGGCTAATCATTGGCTGATGCCGGACCACAGCCAGGTCACAGTACATGTTTGGTTGGCGTGAGGTTTTAGAAATTGATATATGTCCCAAACATATATTTCTAGTATGGAATCCTACAAGGATGCACGTTTTTGCATGCCTGGAAAATCAGTGGTTTTAAATATGTTAAATAACACAACACACATTTTTTCTTCCTAGTGGGTGCTCCAACAGTGTTGCTCAGAGTCAGGGCAGACCACTGTATTTTAATGTTAAGCTATAGGAAGATTCTCCTTGTGGCAGATGCAAAGGCCACTTTACTGATGTCAGGGTAGGCAGGAAGGTTTACCATTACTCTGGTAAAATATAAGCTGGTGCTGAATAACTGTAGCTCTTATTCCCCCCACCCATTTGTTTGGGGGAATACTCTTTGTGCCTCAGTGGCTAAGATACAGGTTGATCTTCTCCTTTCTTTTGGCAATGATGGCCTGCATGTTGCCGAGCCTCGGCACAAACTCCAGATAAAGAAATGGATACTTTACTTTTTAGTCCTTGTTCTACATTGTAGGAACCTTTATCAAGGCCATAAACGTGATCATAATCCCCCTTTGCAATCAGGGATCATGGAACACTTCTTCAACAATATGTTTCTCATATAAGGTCATGATTTAGCAGAAAGACTGAAGAATGCAACATGGCCATAGTTTGCTGGGTACTTTCTGAAAGTATATCATAGGTAAGAATTTCCAAACCTAAGCTCCCGAAAAAATGTTTCTCTCTACTTCATTGCAACTATGATAAACTTGTTGTCCTATGTTTAAATACTGAGTAATCCACAGCCTAGGCTTGCATTGAAAGAGCTGAAAAATGTGTCCTGTCCTGTTAAGGCTGCAGGAGCTACCACTGTCCACGATACCTTGCACTGGCAGATATCAAAGGTATGGAAGAATGACATCCCTTTGGCAGGTGATTGGATTATAACCTCTTTGTTGACACCATAAGCAAAATCTTTTCTCCAGCATGCACTAAGAAGCTTGCTTTCCTTTTCTACGTTCATACATGGTTGAGGTAGATTTAGATGTTCAAATTGTCTGATCTCAGGAGCCCTTATAGATATAGAGGCTAAATACTTTTCAGGGCTACTCTTGGAAGAATTAACCTCCGGGGCATCAGATAAAAAACGAATCCCTATCAACCAAACTGGATTCCAAAAAGATCTAGGGACCTCAACAAACCTTCTAGCCCTCTCCCTGCTGATAGATGCTGCTATTAAAAATTAAAAATCATTATATGTGTGCTATATTGATTACTCGGCCGCCTTTGATAGCATAGACAGAGGGAAATTGTGGTCAAAACTTTCAAAGTGGGAGGTGGACTCCAAGCTCCTCAACTTACTGATCTTACTGCATTCAGACACCTGGGTCCAAATAAAATTGGGGGCCGGCAACTATCTATCCAAAGAAATTCCGACCACAAAAGGGTTAAAACAGGGGTGCGTTCTTGCGCCGACACTGTTCAACCTTTTTATGTCCGACCTCTCCAAAGAACTGGACGACTGCAACCATCATGCCCCAAAGCTAGGGGGCTTTACATTATCGAATTTATTATATGCAGACAATCTGATATTAATTAGTCACACCCCAGTAGGCCTGCAACATCTTATTAACACAACTAGCTCATTCTCTGAAAAAAACGGCCTGTCCATAAATACGGAAAAATCGAAGGTGATGGTTTTCAATCAAAAATCAAAAAAGCAAACGTTCCAATGGACTCTGCGTGATCTCAAAATGGAAACAGTTAAAGACTACAAATACCTGGGGATAAGCTTTGATTCCAACGGCTCATTCCAGCGACATGCAACAACAATAAAAAACAGAGGGATTTCACTAGCCATCGCTTTAAAAAATATCAAGAACAAAATAGCGGGCCCAAATCTAATCCCTTTGCTGGACATATTTCGTGCAAAACTGCTACCATCACTAACTTATGGCAGTGAATGCATGAGAGGGAGAGATGAGGATATTTTAGATAAAACGGTTAGCAAAATACTCCGAATACTCTTCTCACTCCCTCCTTACACTTCCCCAGCACAGCTAAGACTGGAGTTTGGTCTACAGAAGCAGCAAATTGCACGCAAGGACGCATATGCAAAAAGCTGGTACAAAGTTAAGCACGCTGTAACAGACTCCCTGAACGCCCACCTTTGGAAAGAGCTGGAGACAAACAAGGGATCCTCTGCAAAGGCCTACCTCCAAGCAGCTATAAAATCCCTTGCATTAAAAGACCTTTGGGAGTCGAGCTGTTCACATAAGTGCTTTAAGCGCCTGGTCAACAAATCAGTGAAAATTCTCTCCATGGAGGAAGATAAAGCAGCGTTAACCAGAAGATCACATGGGTGGTTCATAATACAAAGCTACACCAGCGCTTCACCCCAACCATACCTCAGTACCAGCTTTTCAAGGAAGGCGAAGGAAGAATTCCTGCGGCTGAGGATGGGAGTAATCCCGTCAAAAGTCCATCTTCCCCCATGGAAACGCCTGGAATCCAACTCCAACTGTAGGCTTTGCGATAATCCAAATGAGGACGTTTTACACTTGTTATGCAGCTGCAAAGCCCTAGACAGTGCCCGAAGGGGCCTACTAATCCAGCTCTGGAATCAATATGGTGTGCGAACTCGCAGACAAGCCTTGCTGTTCAGCTTTAAAGGAGAAAATATCCAACTGGCCTGCCGACTAGTGCGCTTCATGAAAACAGTTAATACGATCCAAAATCCAGAGACCAGTGACTGAATTAGACCCGCTCCTGCACCTTAAGAAAACTCTTTTTCAACCAACAAAGACTTAGTAAATGCTGAACGGTCTCTTTTTTCAAATATTTGCAACTCATTGTACCATTTTTGTATAGATTTATCGTCCATCCTTTGAATTGTCTTTTATCGATTTTAACAGCTTTTTTGTAAAACTCATGATTGTGAAATTCTTCCTGTATTTTTTGTTTTTTTATAAAGTGTTATTGCAAAGATTTTTATTAATCACGCAATAAAGTAAAGGTAAAGTTGATCTCAGGAGCCAGGCTGATATATTTAATGATTTCCTTTTCATGTGGTACAGTTGACCCTGAGACCCTGGTCAGCTGTTTTTGGTTTTCATGACAACCTCTTGTGTGGTCTTAGTGATATTTGCAGTAGATCTTGATACCATCAGTGCTTGGGTCAGTCTGTAGAAATAAAGATCTTTGTCACTTGGCAGTTCTGGAACTTCAGTATAACCACAGGATACAATATACGCAGAGGAAAAAGGCAAAGCTATGTCTACAAATAATGCATTAAAAAAGCATTGCCGAATGATCCAGGTTCCAGTAACATGGAGGCAAAGTCTTGCCGTTTTTTTGTTTTCGATGTAGTGAAGAGGTCTATCTTCAGAAAGCCCCTCTTTATGAAGATGTCATGTAAAACATTGTTGTCCAGAAACCATTTGTGATTCTCATTGTAGAAGTGACTTCCGAAATTCGCTTGTTGGTTCATGGTTCCTACCTAATGTACAGCGTTTAGTGATAGCCCCTGACTAAGGACCACAACAAGATCTTTTGAAATTCCTAAAAGAGTGGTCTCAATCTCTTACCTCCTTGTTTATTTAGATAGTACATGGTTGTGTATTGTCTGTTAGAATATGAACCATGTTTCTTGCCAGAGAAGGCTGTGAAAGCCAAATGGTCTGCTTGAGGTCTTGTACTAACAGCACTCCCAGATTGCTCCCCGTTTAAATGCTGAAATGGGATTCCTTGAAGCAAGCTTGCTGCTTTGTACTATTATGAGGAGAAGCTTCTTGCTAATATCAAAATTTGAAGGTTGTCTTAAAACTGTGGTGTTTCTAAGACCATTGATCCGAGGCATTAGGGAGTCTTGTATTTGAAACAATACAAATGCATGAAGATATTGAATGCAGCAGGGAGGAGACATGATGTGCTGTTGGATTGGCAGTCCAGATTGCCTTTCTCCTATATTGACAACACTCTCCTCAGATGGAAGCACTTTCCTTAAATTTTGGTTAGTGCTGCTCTGAGGTAGGATAGCACTTGACCAGGTGTTGTTGTTGACTTTCACACATTGCTCTGCATGCCTAGTTGAAGCAGTAGGGCTTTTGCAGTCCTAGTCTGATATGTTGGGCTGTGCGCTTTTATCAGCCAATTGTCTGGGTATGGATACAAATATTCCTTTGGCAAGCTATCTGGGCTGCCACTACTTCCATGCAGTTTGAAAAGGTTTGAGGAGCTATCTTTAAACCAAACGACAACACTACGAACGGGTAATGTGCATTTCTTACAACGAGCAACAAGTACTTCCTGTGACTTTTGAAAATTGAGAAGCAGAAAAATTTATCTTGAAAATCTGCTGCACACATCCAGTTGGCCTTCTTGAAGTGAGAGAAAATGTAATGAAAATCTAACATTCAACATTTTTCCCTAGTGTTCTATTTGCTATTTTACATATCTAATATGAGTTTGAAATTATTTATTCAGGCCTATTTTTGAATAAGGAAATAGGTTGAATACTTGAATACATCTCTTGCCCTTTAAGGGGGGGAGAAACTTGTTTGATTGCTCGCTTTTTCAATAGTTCAGATGTTTGCTAATTCAGTAAGCTGACAATTTGACGTCGGCTTTGGTGGAATTAGCAGAGGTTTTGCCTTAAAACAAAGCGGGTAACCACACTTTGCAATACTTGGTACTAGGGACTCAAACACCGAGCGGAGATACAACATAGACCACTATAGGCAACTTTTTGGTTACATTTTATAATGATTGAGTCTAAGGTCCTAGTGTCCAATTTAATGTTTTATCTGTGGCAAAAGTTAATAATGTGATTTACCCCAATGGGATACCACTTTTTTCTTCAGAATTTGCAGCCCAGGTATTGTGAGGTTATTTGGGCATACTACTAAGTGGAGTAGTGCGCAGTAAGAGGCCATTTTGAGGTTTCACCTGCACAACACTTGTAAACTCTTGTAATGAAAAAAAAAAATCTTTAAAAGTGGCTCTCACATCACTCGTGTTTGCTTGCTTCCTATTGGTCAGCGGCTCCTCTTGTCCCCCGGCTTCCTCCTGGGATTCTGAGTCTTCATCCATGCTGTTGAGCATGGAGCAAGTACTGCTTCCTGTAGCGAGTGCCCTCCCACTAGCCGCAGATTCCTCCACATGCGCTCATTTAGAATGTATGTACATGTATTCCCTCTCCTTCACTGCCACCTTTCATGGTTGTTTTTACCCCCCTCCCTCTGTTGTTTTTTAAAGTACTCCCAAACACCCCCCCAACACTTACACGTTGCAGCTGGCCCAGATAAATGCTCTTTCTTTTGGAAACTGTGCCAAGTGAAGGCCCCCTTTGTCTTCCACAACAAAGTGGGCAGTCAAACAGCTATTTTCCTGAGTCTTGGTCAAGCACCAGAAAGCTAGCAGAGCAGGGGAACCAGGCTGCATTAGATTGACTGCTTTGAACAGTCAAGCTGAGGAGGACTTGATTGGTTTTCAGATGTTGCTGTTTATAGGTCTCAAAGAGACATGCTGTGTTTAATCTGTAGGCTTCAGCCCACCCACAGGCTTTCCATTTGCTCGCTCCATCATCTGTCTCATATTCTTTGTCGCCATTTGTTCCTAACATGCATGGTCATGCCTCGTTTGTGTTTAGCCCTTCCCCTGAGCATGTACTTGTAAAGATACACTGCTGCCTTTTTTATGACTATTTTAGGACCTACTTTTTTCTTTCTTTTTCAGCACTCTACACAGTGCTCATGCTTTTATCAGCTCCATCTGCCCCGTCCACAGATCATCCCCTCCCGTCACTGCTTCTCCCTTTGTTGCTGCATCTCCTTTCCCCCACCTCCTTCCCCCCGTCTCTACTTGCTCCCTTGCACCTCCCGGTGCTTGCCCCATCCACAAATCACCCTCCTCCCGTCACTGCTTTAACCACATTGTAGTATGTTTTCTTCTAGTGAGTGGTGGTGTTCTGCCTATTAATGTCCTGTTAATGTATAGCTGATGTGCTGATTAGAGCATGTGTGCATGGCTGCTGTTACGTGGTACACATGTATTCTCTGTTTATTTTCTGCACTTGTGGTTACTAGGTGTGTGTGCATGTTTACACCATATGTGGTCTTTCGGCAATGGTGTTTATAGCTGGAAAATCAGACCTCAAGTGAAACAGATATACATTATCACAGGGCATGTCTGAGCTTCTAAAGTGCCTGTGTTTTCTGCTGTAATTGCATAGCCACATTTCTCTTGTGCAAAATGATTTAACTGTTATTGTCTCATCTTGCTGCTTCTCATTTCATAGGGTGGGACTTAATTTCTTAAAATCCCTCTCAATGGGGCACTTTCTTACTTTTTCTACATTCATTGGAGGGTTTCCGTGCACCATTGTTGCTTAACTTGAATTCTGTTCAAAGGAGCCAGGTTGAGTTTTGATATCATCAAGGTCTGCCTGCCCCTCAGTGTCAATGGCAAAAGTAGTGGGCTGTATGACGATACCACGCATGTGATTACATCGCATGCCTTAACAACGCAGTCTTTACCACAACCGCGTGTTTACCACGCGTGCCTTTACAACAAATTTCGTTGTGAAGGCATGATTGGTAAAGTCATATTCATGGTAAAAGTTTCAACCCAGCCCCCTGCCCTGAGCCGTAAAATCTAGCCCCCAGTCTAGAAAACTACCCCAACCACGTCCCTAAAAACATTCCAGCCCCACACCCTGAGCCCTAAAACCGACCCCAGCCCTAAAAGCTGCCCGACCCCAGCCCTAAAAACATCCCAGCCCCCGTCCTGACCCCTAAAACCAGCCTCCCCGCCCTAAAAACAGCCCAGCCCCTTGCCCTGAGCCCTAAAACCGCCCAAGTCCTAAAAACTACCCCGAGCCCAACGTTGCCCAGAAAACTACTCACCAAGCCGCGCCCTGATCCTTCCCATTGCTCACAATCTTGTCCGGGCAGGAAGTCTCTCCAAGTCTCCAACACCTCTCACCACACGCCCATTCACTCTGAGTCTAGAGCGCTGACTGCCTTTACCATGCATATGCCTTTACAATGAAAATCGTTGTAAAGGCATGCGTGGTAACAGAATGTGTGTGTTAAAGGCAAGCGTGGTTCACACCATGTGGTTAATGACGTTTCTCATTTCAATGTGGTTACCAGTGCAATGTATTTCCTCATGTTCACTACTGTATTCTTTCCAATTTTTGTGCAGTTTTATATAGTGCCAACACCACCCGAAAGTAGTGGAGCGCTTTACATTAGCTCCAGTTCCATTTTTGTGCAGTTTTATACAGCACCAACACCACCCAAATGTATTGAAGTGCTTATATTAGCACCAGTTCCTTTACACAAGGGTACGTTTATTTTTGTAGGAAAAGGAAGATTAAGTGATTTGACCATAATCAAGGATGTTCAGCTGACGATTAAACTCAAACCCGGTTTCCCAGCTCCGTAGTCTGCAGCAGTGACCCTTACACTGCAACCTCTCCCAAGAAGACGCCAGATCATCTCCCAAACCTTCGCCTCAGTTCCCCATTTTGTGATTATGGCCAAATCCCTTAGGGGAATATGTATGAGCCCTCTGTGCCACCTGAGTCACTTTTTGGAACACTCTGGCAACGCACACTACAAAATCTTAGTTATAAGGTCACGCAAAGACACTTTGCCTGGCTTTGAATTGCCTCATTGAACTGGAGTAAGGCAAAGCAGCGCAACTCGCTATGCTGCCTTACTCAGCACCCATGGATTTTAACTCTTCTCCAGATTTACAAAACCATGTAAACCTGGGAATGCACCAAAACCTTACACCTCCCCATGGTACATTCTGCAGCACACATAGAAAGAGGAAAAAGCCTACCGGAACACCTTCCTGCACAAAAAATCCTGACGACAACACAGGCATCCTTCCGTCATGGTGCAAGGGTGCCTGCACTGGCCCTAGGCTGCCAAACAGCACCAGCACAGGGGGAAAGGACGAGAATGCACCATATTGTATAAATACAGTGCATTCCTGCCCTTTCACTTTGACGTAGGGCAGTGCAGTAAAGTGACTTGCTGCACTCTCCTACACCAAAACCCCACAAATTAGGTCCTTAATCTCCCTGTGGAAGTCAGCATTTGTTGTTGGTAGTCCATCCACCTTCTTCCCATCACTGCTTGCCCCTTCCGAATATTCAGATTTCGTTTTTTTACCATTTGGGGTTTAGGAGTATTTTGATTTCTGACACCCGAATGAACGAAGGATGTATGCATGAGCACAGTATAATTCACATAAGCTTTTGATATCCCAAGGTTTTTTTTTCTCTTTTGATTGCCCTCTCCGAACTCCATTGCACAGATCCCCTCCTTCCCTGACTCTGCTTTTCACATTTTTTAACACAACCCAAAGGTATTGGAGTGCTTTACATTAGCACCAGTTACTTTGCACAAGGATACATTCATTTTTGTAGGCATGAAGAGATTAAGGGGCATATTATCAAGTAAGGGCGTTACATTATCGCCGCTTTTATCGGCAGGAAACTGCGGATAAAGCGGCGATAATGGGCTTGATAATATGCTCTATGAATTTCAATCGAAGCCCATGTTAGATGTCTTCACATCTAACATGGGCTTTGATTGGAATTCATAGAGCATATTATCAAGCCCATTATCGCCGCTTTATCGGCAGTTTCCTGCCGATAAAAGCGGCGATAATGTAACGCCCTTACTAGATAATATGCCCCCAAGTGATATGCCCAGAATCAAGGATGTTAAGCGATGCTGAAACTCAAATCCATTTTCCCAGCTCCATAGTTGGCAGCTCTGGCCCTTCCACCACATCCTCTCCCAAAAGGATGCCACATCGTCTCTCTAAACTTGGCCTCAGTTCCACATTTTAATGATTACGGGCAAATGGCTTAATCGCTCGGTGTCTGTCCGCATTTGCTCTTGGTTACTCGTCCACCTCCTGCCCGACCCTGCTTGCCCCCACTGAACTCCATTCTACAGAGCCTCTACTCCACCAATTCTGCTTTCACATTTGTTTTGTGCAGTTTTATTTATCACCAACACCACCCAAAGGTATTGGAGCGTGTTACATTAACACCAGTTACTTTTCACAAGGACACCATAAATCCCTTAATCTCCCCATGGCAGCATGCATATGCTGTTAGTTACCTGTCTACTTCCGCCTGTCGCAGTTTGCCTACGCTGAACTCCAATTTCTCAGATCCCCATTTCCCCCAGATCCCCTCCCCCCGGACTCTTCTTTTCACATTGGATATTTTTGTGAAGTTTGATGTAGCACCAACACCAAGCAAAGGTATTGATATGCTTTACCTAAGCACCAGTTATTTTTTTGTGCAGTTTTATGTACTTCTAAACACTACCCGATGGTATTGGAGCAATTTACGTTAGCTCCAGTTACTTTACACAATTACACATTCATTTTTGTAGGCACAGGGGGATTAAGTGATTTGCACAGAATCAAGGGGCATATTACCAACAACTAGCGATAATTATCGCTATGTTGATTTAGCGGCGATATTTTTATCGCCGAGCTGCGGCGATTTTTATCACTTAGGAGCCTTGATATTATCAAGATTTATCTCCTAAGCAATAAAAATCGGCCGAAATGTATGAATATCGCTGAAAAGTCAGCGATATTCATGCATTACCGAGCTAATGCTCTTAGCCATGTTATCCACCTACCATTGGATAACATGGCTAAGAACTGCTCAGGGGCAGGTGTTAGCTTTTGGAGATATTCGCTCTTAGCGCGAATATCTCCAAAAGTTGGTAATAGGAGATAGCGATGTTACCGACTGTTTCCAGTCGCTAACATCTTGGCACGCCCACTTTGCATGTCATTAGTGATAAATATCACTGACATGCAAAGCGGGGCCCAAGATGGTCGCAATCTCCTACTAGCTGTCGCTAACTGGTGTTAGCGACAGCTAGGTAATAGGGAGATAATTTTATCTCCGTTTTCTTGGCTTTTAAAGCTAAAAAAGCGGAGATAAACCCCCTTGATAATATGCCCCCAAGGATCTTAAGCTGACGCCGAAAGTCTAACCTGGTTTCCCAGCTCCATAGTCGGCAGCTCTGACCCTTTAGCTAAATCCTCTCCCAAGAAAACACCACATCATCTCTCAAGCCTCAGTTCCACATTTTGTGATTACCGACAAATCACGTAATCTCCCTCTGGCTGTCCACATTTGCTGTTGGTTGCCCGTCATCCTCCCGCCCATCGCTGCTTGCCCCTACTGAACTCCTTTTCAGAGACTCCCTCTTACATTGACTCTGTTTTTCACATTTTTTGTGTGCAGATTTATGTAGCGTTATATTTGCCATTAAGTGGGTGGAAGCTGTGACTTCATCTTTGTCATGTATTTATGTTCTCCGCAGACGCCTAGCTGTAGGGCCCTGTGCTATACAGCATACACTGATGCCAAACATTCTACCTCTACCTCTTCCACTCGCCCAACTGTTTTTCTAAACCCTGCTAACAAATCAACATAATTTGCTCGAACCCTTCAACTTGCGAGTGCTGCTCCCTAGTTGAAAATGTGTTTCAGTTTATGAACAAATAAGAAATCGGCGATTACGTGTTTGCAAGACGTACATGGTGTGTCTGGTTAGCTAAGTGCCAGTAATGTGTAGCATGAATACATTGCTTACCAGGCATTAGCCACTGTACGGACAAATATGCTTGGCAGAATGTTTTTTTTGTGTTGTAATTCTTTATTGAATTTGAGATCACAACTTTTGCCGATCTTTGTTGTACTTGATCCCTTTGTCATACCTGTGAACCAACGCTTCTGCCCAGGGAAAAACAGCGTTCTGGGGCTCTGCCTGCCGGCCTCCCGCCGCCTTACTCCCTGTTCACGTGGAGTTGGGCCGCCGAGTGGAGTGTGGGCGGAGTAAACAAACTACAAGCCCCAGCAGCCCTAGCGGCACCTGGAGTCAGTTTCCCGCGCCAGGAGGCGCTTAAAACCAGCGTCACCCCGGCCGAGTGGGGGAACTTTTGCCGATCTTTGTTGTACTTGATCCCTTTGTCATACCTGTGAACAAACGCTTCTGCCCAGGGAAAAACAGCGTTCTGGGGCTCTGCCTGCCGGCCTCCCGCCGCCTTACTCTCTGTTCACGTGGAGTTGGGCCGCCGAGCGGAGTGTGGGCGGAGTAAACAAACTACAAGCCCCAGCAGCCCTAGCGGCACCTGGAGTCAGTTTCCCGCGCCAGGAGGCGCTTAAAACCAGCGTCACCCCGGCCGAGTGGGGGAACTTTTGCCGATCTTTGTTGTACTTGATCCCTTTGTCATACCTGTGAACCAACGCTTCTGCCCAGGGAAAAACAGCGTTCTGGGGCTCTGCCTGCCCGCCTCCCACCGCCTTACTCCCTGTTCACGTGGAGTTGGGCCGCCGAGCGGAGTGTGGGCGGAGTAAACAAACTACAAGCCCCAGCAGCCCTAGCGGCACCTGGAGTCAGTTTCCCGCGTCAGGAGGCGCTTAAAACCAGCGTCACCCCGGCCGAGTGGGGGAACTTTTGCCGATCTTTGTTGTACCTGATCCCTTTGTCATACCTGTGAACCAACGCTTCAGCCCAGGGAAAAACAGCATTCTGGGGCTCTGCCTGCCGGCCTCCAGCCGCCTTACTCCCTGTTCACGTGGAGTTGGGCCGCCGAGCGGAGTGTGGGCGGAGTAAACAAACTACAAGCCCACGCAGCCCTAGCGGCACCTGGAGTCAGTTTCCCGCGCCAGGAGGCACTTAAAACCAGCGTCACCCCCGCCTCGCGGGACGCCGGGCGAAGCCCGGGCCAAGGGCGGGCCCGTTTAAGCCCGTTAAAGACCGGGTAAGACTGGACTGGGCCACCTTATTAACATTTCACTACCAAGACTTTGTATCCTGTATTATTTCTACATGCTTAACTGCCAAAACCTATGTGTCTAATTTATTGTTGGCAAGAGGGCTTCCATTAATCACTAGGTATATGTTATTACCACCTACTCTTACCCCCGTCTATTGTATTATACACGCTGATTCCTACCACTAATCATGAGTACAAGGGGAAGTAGGAGCAAAACGGCTCCGGGTTTTGGCCAGATTACAGGCCCGATCGATCAATTCATCACAAGGGCAAATGAGGCGATAGATCAGGGCATCATCCTGTTGGAAAGAAGAGTATCACAAGACCTAGCTATAGCACGAAGGTCCTCAATGGGCCTCTTGGCGTCAGCCAGAACTCCAACCCAGTCAGGAGAAATTGGACCACTTTTGTTGGAAATCCCCGTAGACATTCATAGCATCCCTAATAATGTAGATCTATCTGCATCCCAACTTACAATGGATTCAGAGATAAGGGAAGATTTAGAGAAAACACCTGTCTTGGTTATGAGTCCAACCCAAATAGTACTCCCAACCCAAGTGGAATCCCCAAAAAAACAGGAAACGGGGAGGAGGGAGGGAGCCATCCCAAAACAAAGATACAATAAGAAGAAGAAAGAGCCTAAACAACAACCCACCAAAGCCTCTGTAAAGAACCAAAGACACCGAAACCCCCCCTAAACAAATTGACTTAAATTCTACAACTACATCTATAGTCAACCTCTCTTCAACACCGCCTAACGCAGATGCCACAGGTGGGAGGGGGTGTGTGTAATTTAAGCGATTTAAATAAACAGCTGCTAGCCAGCATTGGGGAGTTGATTAAGATTCATCTACTACCAATAGAGCAAACTCTAATGAACATTGAAAAACAAATAGCCAAGCTGACTATTCACCCAACCAACCCGACCACCTTAAAACCTTTAGGAGTCACTAATGTGGGGGGTAATAAAGGCACCACAATACAGAAACATCCAGGGCCAACAATAAAAACTAAAACATCTTCAAACATGTCCAAAGCACAAGAAAAACCTAAAGTAGCACTGGATAATACACAGATAATACCTGATATCCCCAAAGGACCCATTCAAGCAGACAAGCAAAAGCCAATGCCACCCAAGACACCAGTACCACAACCTGAGGGAGACAAAAATAAGGGAGGGAGGTTTAGGCGTACCATCGATCTTCCACCAGAGGCAAGCCCTTTCACTGTGGTCCTTACAGGGGTCCCAGAACTCCCCGAAAATGTGAGAGAATCCACTTGGTCTTTAAAAAATAAAGTTCAGCAATGGCTTAACACAAATAGACCTCTTCCCCCCTATCGTAACATTAGAATTTCTATGGTGCGCAGGGTACCCTGGATTGGAGAAACAAAGAAAAGAACACAGGGTGACTGCATCATCATAAATTTTGATGACCCAGGTACAGTCAAATATATTTGCTCATGGCCAACACTGGCAAAAAAAGGTGGAATTGACGCAAATCGTCTATCCTTCTTTTATCCTCCAATATATGCTCATGATCAAGAACCACCGTATAACTGGAATCAATGCCCTGAATGGAACTGGAGTCAAATAGACCCCCGGAATAGGAGTAGGGACTGGGAGGGTTGGTCCTGGAATCCAAGAAGAGACCAATCCTATACGGAGGGCTGGAGGGGCATACCAACTAGCAACCGTTTTACATGCCTAGAAATGGTAGATTGACCATCACCTAGCCTAATTCCTACCGAGATAGATGCCATAAAACCCAGGACGCTCATAGCCCAAAGGGGAATCCGTACTCAATCAAACGAGAGGACCTGTCATTCAACAAAACATAAACTAGGGAAAAACAATACTGATCTCTTTATCATCCAAGCACCCCCCAGCCTACACCTAACAGCAATAAGTAATGTATCCGGGGGGTTTGACATTTTAACAAATAACAGGGGAAACGAGGAAGTCTTATCGGAAGGCAATCGGAATAAGTCTCCAGTCCAAAGAGATAGTGTAGAAAAAAATGGGAGCTCAATCCAGTTAAGAGTGGGGTCAAGTCAAATGGGGCCAACTCGAAGAGATTCCAGGGTCAATCTGTCCATTGTAACATGGAATATTGCGGGACTTTCCAAAAAAGCCACAGACCCAACTTTTCTGAACTTTGTCAATAACTTCGACTTATTATGTCTTCAAGAATGTTGGGACCTGAAATCTACCAATTTAGATGGCTTTAGCACTAACTTTACTCCGGCTATACAGACTAGTAAAGGCAGGAGCTCAGGCGGTCTCTGCATGTATGCTTCAAATATGGCAAACATGGCAGTAGAGAGCCTGGATTTCGAGCAGCATAAGAATAAGAATAAAAACAAAAATAATAAAATTGGACACTCAATATATTCATAGTGAACGGGAAAGGGGCCCATACCTTCTTGTTGATTAATTTATATAATAATATTGCGAGGGACGACCAAGCAGAATTTATGGATGAGTTAACAAATGCCCTGAAGTGGAGAATGGGAAGGGACAAAGTAGAAAGATATGCCATAGTGACGGGCGATTTTAACTGTCATTTATGCCCTCACAGTGGATCGAATGTTTGTGACATAAGAAGCCTTAATGGCAAACTAAGCACCCACTTCGAACATACCCACCTTGGAAATTTAATGAATAAACTAATACACGACTGAGACTTAGGCTTTGTAAATGAACTCACCGAGCCAATGGTTAATTTCCAACCCACTTTCCACGGGAGGGGGACATATTCCTTAATAGATTTCATGCTGATGTCCAATAGCCACTATCGAAGTGCTATGGCTTTTAAAAATGAGGACATCGCCATGAGTGACCATTATCCGATTAGTGCAAAATTTGATGCAGGCCGTAAGGTCAGTCAGACATCGGATTTGACGGAAACTTTACATTGTCACTCGATCTCCCTGGCACGTACAAACGGTTATTCTATAAAATGGTCCAAGGTAAATCCGAAAAATTTCTTGAAAGAGCTGATCATGGAGAATTCTGATCAATTTGTGATATGCCTTGAAGAACCCTTTAACCCGTGCGCAGTAAAAGCGGCTTTTGGAAAAATAGCAGTTACAATCAAGAAAAACTTGACAAGGAAGCATAGAAAGGAGGACAGGGATAATTCTTTGGGCTGGTTCAACTCCGAATGTTCAAAAGCCCATAAAACCCTTAAAGACACATTAAAAAGAGTACCCAAAAATGTATTAGAAATTAGAACTGCTCGACTAGTATATAAACAGTCAATTAAAAAACGAAAAAGGGAACTGAAAGATGCTGCCTGGGAGGCGCTTTTAAAAGCTAGCACCCTGAGGGATAATACGGCTTTCTGGAGGGAAGTGAACGCACCTTTTTTTAGGGAGAGGACGACAAACCTCCTAGAAATTGCTATAACGGAGGATGTCTGGATCAACCACTTCACAGATCTATATAAAATAGATGATTTGGTTGAACCACATAACCTCGATCCTTGGCTGCTAAATGAGAGTGACCCACAGAGTTCCCCGGCAGACATTTTCCTGTTACAGATACACTTTCCACACCCAGAAATAGAACAGGCTATCCTGGAAAGTGCAAACTCTAAAGCTCCCGGGCCGGATGGAATCCCAATTGACATATTTAAAGATAATATGTCTTTATGGGCCCCCCTCCTTACAAATGTTCTCAACTCCTATAGCACAGAAGGTTTTCCAACAACATGGCAGGAAGCTATTGTAATTCCTATCTTCAAAAAAGGAGACAGATCAGATCCAAAATGGTACAGGCCAATCTCCCTACTTGATTCAATGATGAAGGTAGCAGGTAGAGTCCTGTTGAATAAATTACAAACCTGGGCCATAGAAAAGGGAGTTCTTTCAAAATTCCAATATGGATTCGTATCAGGGCTAGGCACTATAGAGCAATGTCTCAACCTGGCCTTGATTACAACTAAATACGCTCTGGTAAAAAAGAGCAATCTATACATGACCTTTGTTGACTTAAGCTCAGCATTCGATTGCCTTAACCACAGCGTACTTTGGAGCACCCTTATAGAGCTAGGAATGGATTTAAACATACTTGAATTCATAAAGGAATTATACAGAGGGGCGGGGGCAATGGTCCGATATGGAAAAAACCGAAAATGCACCAAGAAATTCCCTATAAAAAAAGGTGTCCGCCCGGGATGCATCCTTGCCCCGTTTCTTTTTACCTTATATATAAACGGAGTGGCAGATTACCTGGCTAAACTGGAAGTAGATTACCCTAAAATTAATGGCATGGCAGTACCAATATTACTTTCTGCAGACGATGCTGTCATAATGTCAAGAACACAACTAGGTCTGCAGAAAGCACTGACTGGTTTTTCCTCATTTATGGGTTCAAGAGGACTTAGGATAAATGTGGGAAAAACCTTTACCATGTGCTGCACGTTAAAAAACTAAGTAGACTGCAATACTTTTTTTAATCTAACAAGGATAAGCTTAACAAAGAACTTCACCTATTTGGGTATTGTTTTTAACAGTAGGGGATCATGGAACATAGCCATCAACACACGCAACCTGGCCTTCTGTCGAGAAATAGGCGCTTTAAATAAATTTTCTAAAAAACTGGGCGGTAAGCCGGTCCAGATTCTGCTCAATATTTACGCAGCGAAATGTGTTTCCACTGCGACCTATGGCGCAGGAATCTGGGGCATGGCAGACTGTCGAGAGATCCAAATTAGTGAGAATGCTTTTTTGAGATACTTATTAGCAGTGCCTAGATCTATCTCTACTACTATCTGCCATAACGAACTTGCTCGGGTCCATATCACTGACGTAATTAAAATAAGTCCAATATTGCTGTGGCATAAGATATGGACCTCCAGTGAAACAGATTTGAGCAAGGATGTTATCAGAGACTGTATGGGTCTAGCCGCCTCAAGAAACATACCGTGGCTTTCTTATGTTAGTAAATTTCTAAATTCTATAGGCCATTCTGAACTTTTTGAAAATCCTATTTCATGTTCTTTAATTACGAAAAAGGCTCTTAAAGAATGCTGCCTAGGCTTGCTGGAAGACAGGCGCTCGTATTTAGAGGGAAACAAGCCAACTATTTCCCACCACCACCTCCTGTTGTGCGGAGCAGGTATTCAAGCATACCTATCACCATTATACTCCGCCTATACGAGATTATTACTAACAAGGATGAGGACTGACTGCTTCTTCAGACTGACAACATTTCCCACTGTAAATGATTGGTCTGCCAAATTGATTAACTGCCCATGTGACGATATTTCAAAACAATCAAATATCCATTGCATTTTATTTTGCAAATATTATGAATGGGGAAGAAAGACATTTGTTTCCGCTGCTAAAACTATGGGGCCTTAGGCAATGCAGACCAGCCTTGATTAAATTATATATGTTAGAAGATGAAGTCACTGTGGCAACAGTAGCTAAATTTCTGAAGTATGTAGTAAAATGTAGAGCGTCGATGGACTGATTACTTTTTATTAACTATTTTTATATATAATATTTTCTGGAAATACCTCATAATAGCTTTCTATTAATTATACAAATTTTAACCTTATGTACAACGTTTTAAATGTATGTTTAAAAAAAAAAATTGTATTTAATTGTGCTTTTATGGTTTTTATCTTCAAAAATCGAATAAAGCTATTTTTGACTTGACTTGACTTGAGATCACATAACATGTGCACAGGAAGAAACAAAATACTATATGGAATACATTTCATTGGGGAGGAGAGGGGGAAGGTGGGGGAGGGAGGAAGGATCAAGGGGAGAGTTCACATAATGAACACAATACTGACGTTCCTTCAGGTGTCAGTTGACAGTGAGTGTCCCCGGTATGGGGGGTGGGGGTGGTGGTGGTAAGGGCCTGGTCAGTTGGCCGCAAGAAGAAGGGGGAGGGGGTGTTTTATATATTTTTATAATTTGTCTTCGCAAGGTTAAGTAGGAGATCAAGACATAAACTATGCAACACTGTAACTTCAATTTAAGGGTATGTCTGTTCATTCTGTGTGTGTGTGCGCGCGCGCGCATGTGTGAGGACCTGTAAACCATACTCTCATTCACAAATGCATACCTCTCAATCTTGCAAAGCAGCTTGGAGGTTGAGAGCAATGCCCAATGACATCACAGGATCATTGGCCCAGTGACATATCAGAAAGTGATGTCACGCGACCCATGGCATCACAGGACGTGATTATGTTGCCTCGGCGTCATCACAGAAAGTGAAATGTTAACTCATAATTACTTAACCGCCCTCTTCTTTAGTGAACAGGCAGGTAAATAGCTTATGGTCGATCCTCTGCACACACTGTACCCTGGCATTGCAGCTTAGGCATAGACATTTACACTTTGTGATTGCCTTCCAGTTTGTTTCTTGAGCCTTCTGCATGTTTTCATTGCCATTTATCGTCTTATCGTCCAGAGTTGCATAGATCTAGGAGTTCATCTCCTTCAAGTGCCATCCGTGCCAGACTCTTTTTCTCAACATTTCCTACCCTGCTCTACAGCTTCCCTCCATCCTTCTCTAGCACCACTTTTCCTAGTCTCCCCACCTTAGCCAAAATTAGTCAACCCTCTTTGTCTTTGACTTATGCTTTTTCCATGTTCCATGCGCCTAGTCTCTCTCCCTCACTCTTGTGTTCAGATCACCATATTGTATATTGCGGTTATTGCGGTACCACAAATGTTCCTAGGTAATCAATTTGAGAAAAAAAAGCAGGAAAGCATTACTGCTATTTAAAGGCCTTTAATTAACCATTATTACAGGTCACCAAAGATTAGCTGTAGCAGAAATGTATCTCATCGTAATGAACACAACTGCAGCTGTGTTCTAATTTTGCTAATAACAGACAAGTATTATAGATCATTGAAATATCACACACAAGCTGGCCTGCCATAAGTAACAAGAATTAGCAAAGCCAATAGGTTTTGCCTATGCGAGATCTGTTGGCGTTGTCAATGTTTTTTTCAACATGTTCCAAAAGAGCACGGGCTGCTGTACAACATGGCTGAAAGTAAAGAAAAACACAGCACTATGATGGGTTCAATGCTGGCCGTGCCATAGCGTTTTTCTTTTTCTTTACAGTATGTTGCACAGCAGCCCACGCTGATATGCAGCATGTTTAAAAAACGCTGACAAAGCAAGCCAATAGATCTCTCATAGGCGCAACCTATTGGCTTTGCCAGTGCTTGTTAACAAATGTGCCTCTGAGCTGCTTTCTCCCTCTTGCACAATGGAGCAAAGCATCTATGGTTGCTTCACTGCTTTGTGCTGAAGAATAATAAATCAGCCCCTTTGTGTGCATGCCTGGCACGCCCAGTCGTAACCCTCACACTCCCAGGCTGTTGGTGGCAATTAAATAGAAAAATAATCTTTCCATATCATTTCTCTCTCCTTACTTCACCTCTTCTACTTTAACCCTCTCTCTAAACCTCTGTATCCATCACTGCTTCTATATGTACCTTCATTCTCTCTCCGTTTCAGCTCTTTCCCAATATACCCAATTTATGTCACTCAATTTCACCTCTTTCTTGAACCCCTCTATCACCAACTGTGCCTACAGCTAAATCGTTCCCTCTCGTTCCACTCTCTATCACATTCCTCTCTTTGAATTTCACTTGGCTTTTTCTACCTGACATCCTTATATCTCTCCACCATCTACTTCACTTCGACCAGATCTCATCTCTGTCTTTATAACGTGCATTTGTAAAGAGCATGCTCAACCAAGGATATCTTGGCAGTGGATAACAGATGTTTATTGTTACCTAACTCAATGGCACTCATTTTATTTACCTCAGAAGGATGAAAGGCTGAGTGGACCTACTCGGATTCGAACCTGTGTCCATGAGGTCGAACACAGAGCCCTACAGTGTATGTATTAGTCCACTAAGCCACCTGACCAAGCTCTCACCTCTTTTTCTCTCTCTCTATGTCTCTACTGCCTTACCTCTCTCTACGTCAACACTCTCCCTGACCTCTCTATCTCATTTATTTTTTCTACCTCACATGTCCATGACTACCTCACCTCTCTCACACCACCACTCTCTCTCTCACAACCTGTCATCTCAATTTACCTTACCATTAGTTCATTACTTAATTTCTCCACCTCCACCTCCCTTTCTCTCACCCTAGCTGTTCCCGTTCCTTCACCTTTCTAAATATTTTAATCCTTTCTGGCTTTTCGTATTTCTTTACCTCTACATCTATCCATTTCAACTAACCCATCCACCTCCATCTCTCTCTACCTTTTTCTTGATAGATCTCTCTACTCCACCATCTCCCCATCCCACAAATCTCTACTTCTGTACAAACCTCACCTCCTGTTCTTAATTTCATGTGTTTGTCAACTTTCTCTTTTCGCTCTAACTCACATTTCTCTTTCTACTCTTCACCCCTTTCTCTACTTCCCTATCCTTCTGTCTTCCCCATTGTTTTTACCTGGCCCATCAACCCTTTTTGATTCTCTATCGGAATGAGTTAGGGTTCACAATACCATATCAAGGTCTGTCCAATAAGGGTCTCTGGAGTGGGGTACTTGGGGAGAATATCTCAATCATGAGGCACCAGTCTACGACATCTGGACACCTGCCAGCTAAAACATGGGCAATAACATGGTTCTGACCAGGTAGGCATCAGAGTATTTGTGAGGGCAACATTAAACGGGAGCAAAAGCTCAGATGTTGACAGTGCAGACCGTAGAATTTCTGTCAAAAAATTTCTTTTAGTTTCAATGGACAACAGCTGTAATTCTCATACCTGTCTTTCCTTTAAGCCACCACAAAAAACAAGTCACTTTCTTCAGTTAGTGGCCCATGTGGTTAGTTAAGCTCTGTCTCAAGGAAGTTATCAAGGCTACCGGCATTTTGTAAATCAATGGGTAAGCAATCAGGAGTGTAATGATCAATCAATCAATCAAGTTTCTTATAATGAGTGACTATTCACCCATGAGTGCATTAAGGCTGAGTGGGGGGGAAGTGGGGTGGGGGTCTGCGGTTAAGTCAAAGAGCCAGGTCTTGAGGTCCGTCCTGAATTGCAGCAGCGATGGTGATTGCCAGAGATGCAGAGGCAGGGAGTTCTAGGTCTTCGCAGCGAGGTAGAGAAGGATCTTACCCCAGCTGTGGTCTTGCAGATCCGTGGGATGATGGCCAGGGTCAGTTGGGTGAGAGGAGATGTCTGGTGGGAGTGTAGAAGGAGAGGGGCAGCGAGCCATCCTCCTCACAATCACCATCTTCAATATCCTGAGTCGCCCCCTGCTCTGGCACAGGGTAAGAATAAGAGCCTAAAAGAGTAAGAGCTTCATGATGGCTGCTACATGGTAGAGGTACAGGGTTGAGCCAGGGTGCATGACAACAGGTTGCGCTTTTGCAATCTCATAGTGCAACATTGCAGAGTTTGAGCTGATGCTAGTTATGGATCTGACATGGGCATTGGTCTGGATCCCCCAGTGGTGTCAGTTGTGTCAGAACCAGATCAGCAGGAACTGGTGTGGATCTTAGGGCTGGGGACATACGGCACCACAGAGGAACCTACTGGCAGTAATAAAACTGGAGGTCCCTGCAATCCTTTTGGGCTCCAAGGCACGCCAGAGGTGCACTAAAAATATGAAGTAACTTCAGTAATGCCTTATCAGGTAGAGAGACTATCCAGCCACAAATTCCTCACTTTAGAATTATCCCTGGGCATCGGGCAGTACCCCTGCTCACCTGTAGGTGGTGTTGATCGTCTCGTCAGAAGTGACATGCGTGGTGCCTATATAGTCACCACTCCCAGCACTCTGAGGACAGTTTCTCATTTCGACTTTCCACACCAGAAGTGTGGCACCACGAAGAACACTGACCACTGGTTTTGAAAACTAGGGCCCTGAAAGGGGAAAATCCCTGTACCTAGTAATCTGTTTGCAGAGCGGGGAGGATGGGTAGTTTCGTATGGAATCTGCAGCTAGACAAAGTTTCTACCAGATAAGGCATTACCAAAGGTAAGTAATTTTTTCATCTGATAAAGACTTCTAGCCGCAGATTCCTTACCTTAGAATAGATACCCGAGCAATACCTCCCCAGAGGTGAATCTGTGAAACAATTGCATAACAAAAAGTCCTGCAGGATCGTATGGGCAAAGTGCTCGTCCTGATGGTCCTGACCATCCAGCCAGTAGTATTTTGTGAATGTGTGTAGAGAGGCTCATGTTGCTACCTGGTAGGTGTCCAGGACTAGGACTCTGGGTGGTAACACATGCTAATGCTGTGGTCCCAGCCATGACTCTGGTGAACTGAGCAAGCAAGCCCTCAGGGGGTTACTTTTTGGCCAATTCATAGCAAATTTTAATGTAGAGCACGATCCATCTGGATATGGTTTCTATTCTTCCCTTCTTCACACTGACATACCCCATGAAGAGTTGGTCTTCCACCGGCAACTCTCTCATGCGGTGGAGGTAGAACGACAATGCTCTTTTTGGGTTCAGTCCGTAAAGTGACTCTTGTTTTTCTGTACACCATGCCACAAACTTGCCCCAATGGCAGTCGCATACCATTTTGGGAGAGGGATACTTGACTGCCAGAATAAAATTGCAGACTTCGAGTGGAAGGTCAAAAGCTAGCAACTGTGGTTGCTCAACCTCCACACAAAAAGGCAGAGCATTGACATGTTCAGGTGGGGGACTCTCCCCTGCTGCTGCAACAGAAGATCCACCCAAAGGTGCAGCCTGATCGGAGGACCAATGGCCATGCTTAACAGCTCAAGATACCAAATCCTCAGAGCCCAGTATGGAGCCACAAGAATTAATTGGGCCCAATCGTACTAGATCTTCTTGGGAGTTCCGGGCAGGAGTGGTATGAGTGGAAAGGCATTCAGGAGGACTCAGCTTCACTTGAGATGAAAATCTTGTACGAGCGAGAGCCATCTTGGAAACTCCAGCGTGCAAAACTTCTGACATTGTGCGTTAACAGCAGTGCCAAACAGATCTAACGAAGACTCTCTCCACTGCAAAATGGGAGGACTTGCACCACCTCCTGATAGAGGCGTCTCTCTTGATCGTCTAGGCATCTTCCACTGAATTCGTCCACCCTGGCGTTCAGAGAGCCCGCCATGTGTTGAAACACCAGGGAAATGCCCTGATGTTACAACCATGTCCAGAGTTGCAGCCTCTTGACAACAGGTCCACCACCCCACCATGCCCTTGTTGTTGCAATACCACATGGCAGTGGTGTTGCCCATCAACACCTGCACTAGACTTGATGGAGGGTAGAAAGGTTTTCAATGCCATCTGGACTTCCGGAGCTCCAGAAGGTTGATGAGTAGCCAGTATGTCGCCGGAGACCAGAGGACTTTGATCTCCACCTCTCCCAAATTGTCGCCACATCCGAGAAGTGATGCATCTATCACCACTGTCAGATCTGGTTGGAGAAGGGGTCTGCCTTTGACTCAAGTATAGTTTGTTAAACACCACTGCAGATCTTGTGCAGTTCCCTCTAAGATCTTGGTCATGTTGGAGACATTCCACTGATGTTGGCCCATTGGAACTTCAGGTACCACTGCCGAGCCCGCGTATCCCAGCTGACATGCAAGATTCAGGAGTCTGTGAGGCCAATGAGCCTTAGAGTCAGTCTCACTGAAATTCAGGATAGAGGCTGAAATATCAGTATCATAGCCTGACTATCCTGTGCTTGCCGTTCAGGAGTATAAGCCCGAACTGCACCATGTCCAGAACGACTACATCCAACATCCTGGGGCTAGCCTGCCTTCAATAGCCAGTATTTGAGAGAGGGGAAAATTGGCACCTCTGATCTACACAGATGAGTTGCGACCACCACCGTCAACAAGTTCGCCGGAGTGGTACTGATGAGGCCAAAAGGGAGCACCGAAAACTGAAAGTGCTTGTGGCCCTCCACGAACCACACGTAATGTGTGTGGGCAGGCAGGACGGTAATGGGGAAGTAAGTCCAACACTACCATTCAGGTTCCCAGGTCCAGGGCAGAAAGGACTTGAGTGAGCATGAGCATTTTGAATCTCTCCTTCTTGAGAAAGATATTGAGGGAGTGCAGGTATAGGATAGGACAAAGGCCTCTGCCCTTTTTGGGCACCAGAAAGTAGAGTTAATAGGGGGAGACCTGAAGGGGAGGGAGAATCCCCTTCGGGCAATTTGTAGAACCCATCGATCTGAAGTTATAGACCTCCGGTAGAGCAGGTGATGGTGTATCCTGCCTCGTACTGGGTGCCCACAATGGTAAGAGGGCAAGCTATAAGGGTAAGGAGGCTGTGACTGCTGGGGCGTGGTGGACTGGCCCAGACTCTGGCTATCCGACCAACGCAGAGGCTGGGAAGCTTGCATGCCACGGTAGTTGGGAGGGTAAAGACGCAGCTGGAAACCCCTTCTATGGCCACAAAAGGTAAAAGGGGTATTGGGGTGGTGAGGGGCCAAAGAAAGGCCCAAGGACCTGAACATACCCTTGCTGTCCTTAAGGAAGTGCTCCAGTGCTGAATCCTCCTTGTCTCCAAAAAGACGAGAGCCATCAAAGGGCATGTCCATAAGCAATGTTTGGACCCCCCCCTGAAAAGCCAATTGTCCTCGCCAGGTGTGGCGCCATAAGGCCACTGTCAATGAAACCGCTCTCCGCAGTGAGTCGTTGTATACAGTCCACATCTGATCGTGAGCTTAGCTGTGTCTCTCCCGTCAGCAGCAGTCTGGGAGAGTACAGCCCAGGACTCCTCCGGGACTATTAGAAGCACCTGCACAACTGACTCCCATACAGCATGGGAGTAACGGCCCAAAGGGTGGTAACAGACTAACGTGCCAGGCTGGTGGAAGAAAACACCTAAGGAATCCAGCCTCTTGGTTTCCCTATCCAGGGGCAGTAGGGAATGCACCAGGATTTACACTGGAGGCAGAGACTTATACTACCAAGATCTCTGAGGTGGGGTATTTTGTGAGGAATTTGAGGTCCCCTGGGGTGGTTGCAGTGGTGGCGGGCAATCGTCCTGTTCAGAGGAGCCCCCATGATGGGCTTGGACCTGATCCCAAGCAGGACGTCAGTAAGGGCTTCATTGCATGGGAGAGCGCTTTTTTCCACGTGATACTTGGGGCAGAAGCATCTCTGTCAAGAAGTTCGTCTCGACTGCCACAGAGGGCAGGCTTGGGAACATGACCTCGGCTGCCTTTCTCACCACCATTACGAAGGACGGTCCCTCCTCTACAGCACGGTAGGCGGAGAAAGCATGCCAGTATCTGGAGAAGTGTCCAGCCCACTGGTCTCTGCCAAGTACTCACTCCAGTCCATTTATGGATCTACGGGCTGTATTCTTTAGAGCCCAGAAAACCCTCCTAATCTTTCCGGAGTTGTAGCCCATCGGAGAAGGGCTTAGGCCCTGGCCTGGAAGCTATTACTCAAGTCTGCTCCATGTTGGTTTTGAGCATCAGAATGGGGACGGTGACGCCATCAGCACTGGGGGCGTTGGCATCAGAGAAGGTCGAAGTGGTATAACTGGCGCAAGTCCGGATCTATCCCTGGATCCAAGAGGTTCAACGGGCACCGGAGCAGCCGGCGTGGAACCAGTAGAGGCTCCTTCTGAACCCATGGGGCCTGGAGTCATACAAGAGGGAATGGACTGCTAAAATATAAGGCACATAGCCATTTAAAACTCCTGGAGTTGAGTGGGGAACGCTCCTGCTCCTGGAAACTCAGGATAGCACAGAGCAGGCACAGACTCTGGCTCAACCGTGAAGCCAGGCCTCAAATGTCGACACTCCCTCATCTCGTCGGAAAGGCAAAATCAAAGACTGCTTCAACTACTTTTCTTCTTTTTGTGATACTAACCCAAGTGGCCCTTGGAATGTGAGGAGGATATGGGGCTCTGTGACCAATACCAGGAACTTCCTCTTACGTGCTGGAGATCGTAGCGTTGTTGCTCGACGGTCAGCAAGGAGCTTGAGGGACTGCTCCCTTAAGGTCTTGGGGTGCTTTGTGCGGCAAACAGCGCAGATGTTTGTGTCATGGTTGTGATCCAGGCACAAGAGGCAAACAAGATGCAAGCCCATCACCAACATCTGTTGATGACAAGTGCAGCAGGGCTTGAAGTCCATCTTCCTAGTGGACATCCCTGCAACTCTAGGAGAAGAATGCTCAAACACCTTTGACAAAATGTTAAAAAAAGCTCAGTCAAAAAGTGACTGCTGGGTTAGCTCTCTCCAGATCTGTGCTGACTGGAGCGGAAAGAAAAGAACTGACGTCAGTGCGTTGGGGTGGCGCCTATTTTGGCACTACAGATGTCATTTCCAACGTGGACAATACCCGCGAGGCCACGCAGAGCTGATCGATGCCACCTACCCAAGTGGAGAGGTACTGCTCACAAAAAAGTTTCGGATGCAGTCTGACTCGTGGGGATAATTCTAAGATAAGCAATCTGCGGCTAGAAGTCTGTATCAGATGCAAGGCTTCTTTAAAAACCTCGATCTACTGAAGGGAATGGGCAGTGACTGTGACAGCGCCAGCCACTTGCCGCTGGAGCAGTATCTCTGCGAAGCCCGCAACTTCTTCTCGCGTTTGACAGAATAAAACTTTGCCTACCAATCTCAGATAACAGTGATGACAGCATACTGGGGTGGTACCTATATGTGGCACTACTCTGTCACTGATGGACTGGTATGGAGCCAGTGGAGAGTCACATGATGTCTCCTAGGGAGCATGGTAGCACTGCTACAAAATTCTCAAAACCCAGTCTGGTGCCTGGGGGACATTCTAAGGAGAGGTATTTGCAGTTAGAAGTATCCATCAGAAATGTGTGATTAGATGTGGTGTCACTTCATGGGCTAAGGCTCACATGTTTGTACCTCTGCCCCAATCCCTACAGGAAGATTCTTGTACAAACCACAAGACTCACCTATACAACTGATACCTGTGTCTTTCACCCAGAATCTTGCAGGAATTGCCTATAGGCTATTATGTTCACATTATTGTACTAGATAAGTCTACACGTGTTTCATGTTAACTAGGGATGGGTAGAATGTTTCATTAAGCCTGTGGAATTGGCAGAATTTGGTGACTCAGTGTTAATGTTGTAACTTGGAATTCTGGCCATATTCTGCCAATCGCCGCATGGCAGAATTTTTCCTGTGAGGCTCCAGAGGCTCCAGAAATGTGAGCAGGATTTGACGTCTCTTAGAGCCATTTTCTAATGTGGATAGTCATGGTAAGAGGGCTGCTTCCGAGAAGATTTACGGCTGGTTAAGTTAATTTTGTGCTGTGCTCTCTTGCGCACAGCATTGTGCTATTGCACTGAGTTTTCAGCACTGCTCGCACTATTGGCGCTAAACTGCAGCGTAACATGCATATTTCCTTTAAATGGCAGAACTTCACGGATTCTTGATGAGTTTTTATGTAACTCAGCAGCACTCCACAAGTTGCAACCTCCCCTAATGTCAACATAGCCCACCTTGAATGTTGTAAAATAACCTTAGCAGTTGACCACAATTGCATCCAGGAATCTCACAAATGTATAAATAGTGTATTGGTGGTCAGTGTTCTGAAGTTTTCAGTTGTTCGCTGGCCTCTGGGGGAATGGATCACCTCTGAAAGAGGCATAAGTTATTCAATGATACATGCAAACATTAATGTTTGGTCTGTTGCCAGTGAGTAACTTTTTAGATCACAAAAATACCCTCCAGTCAGTTGTCCCTCTATTAGGAAACGTTCTAGATAGTTTCCAAAGACACTTTATTCACAGAATATACATGGAGACTGATCCACTTCATTTGCAGGCTACGAATATAAAACAAGTAAAGTACGAGAAGAGGGGAGTCTTCAGTGAGAGAGGTTAATGAGTGAATAAGTATGGATACTATGCCATTGCAGGTTCTAGTTACATAAATTAGCAAAGAATGGAATGAACAACCTTGTCTTGTTTAAGCAACTCTTATAGATGGAAGCCAAAGAGAGCACACTCACTATGGGTGACAAGAATTGATACATCCAGTCAAAGTTTTTGACATGCATGGCTTTGGATACTAAACTTGCAGATGATGAGATCATACCATGGAGAGTACACAGACATGAAAGATGATGGAGACTTATATTCTCTGTCTGTACTAGATGTGATTCCCTTCCATAAACAGTACAGCCTGTTTGTGCATTGCAACGGCATCCTTCTAATCAATGTTGGTTTGTCCTTGATACCCTCTGAAAGCCCTAGTGTCAGCCGATCAAAGAGTAATATGAAGTTCCCTATCTGACAAGGAAAATTCAGGAATGGTGCGATGTGTGACATAAACAAGGCTGGCATTTTCAGTTCCTTGGCCATCGACTGCTGCTACTTTGCAAGGTGGGAATGTGTGATGCCCAATTCATGTCTCTCAAGGGAGGATCAATTATATATGTCTCCCAAGGGCGGAAAGGTGCAAATTATACTCACACTGTGCCTCCTCTGTTTTCAGAACAAAATAACTGATGCACCATTCAGAGTACAAATTACTTTATTGTTTGAATATTCACTCGACATGACTGATATTCAATCCAACCTATTATACTATGATAATTGTGCTATATAGAACTCTTTCCCATTGATTATCTATTTGGTATCACAAAATGGAATAGTATCAATTTAAAATAGTTTAAAAAAATATATACAATGAATAAAAAAGTATAAAACTGTAACTCCATACACGTTCCCGAAGAGATTTCATTGATTTGTGTTCCTATGACAATGACCTGTTTCCTTGTTCCAAATGAAATGAAAGAATGGTTCACATGTTCTGCATGTGAGCAAAGAAAGTGAATGAATTTGGATGGAGATTTGGTCTAGTGGTTATTTTGTTGACTCTGGGCCCTAGATTTATTGACTTTGGGACAATTACTTCATCTTCATGTCCTAGATTAATTAATGCATTAAATACTAGAGCCCTTAGAAGCTAGGCAAATGTTGTTATAAAGTGCAATATGAAAAACGAGACATTTACAGGACAGCTTCATTGGGAGGATGGCATAGTGCTGCTACTGAGACAGGTGTATGGCGCATGTGTGTAGAGTCTCTGTACGGCTAGAGGGCTGGTGAAAACTACCACTCATGAGACTCAATAAATACTAGATTTAAGTTCCCAAACAATCAGTAACAGTGTCATCTTGAGAGAGAAAAAGTGTGAAGATTCATAAAAGTACACCAAATAGAGGAACAACTTTGTCAATATGAAAATTATATGCAAGATTTCTTAGTTGCCAAGACATTTTTTTTGTTCAATCCAGAGTAAGGCAGACATTGGTGGAGTGAGAATAGACCTTTCTAAATTGAAGACCTGCTCAAGGTGATCCAGGCTTGCTTTGAATACTAAACACTCTTTTAAAACATTCCTCAAACACCTTGTTTAGCTTCTCTCCAATCTCCAAAATATTTTGGTCCTGTAAAGAAAAGAAGGAAAATCAATATTTTAAACTAACAGGTTATATGAAAGTATAATCTCACTAGCACAACGGTGCTAACGTTCTCATTTTGCATTTTACATGTTTTTACATATTGCTTTTGCAAACTTCTTCCATATACTGCTAAAAATCATTTTGTCTGTAAAAATCATTTTGTGTGAGTATAAGCACAAAATCTAATTCGAAGACCTTGTTTTCCTGCATTAAAAAAACTTGTAAATTGCAGGAAGCATGCTATATTTTTCATAGGATTTCACAAAAGTTACAGCGATAAAATCCTGTGATTTTTTTTATAAACCTAACGAGACAACATTATTAGTTACGGAGAATCCAAGGTCAGGGTAAAAAATAAACTAATTCCGGAATATAACATTTGAGACATAGTAGGCAAAGGCTGTGCCTCCATCCATGGAAAAAATAATATACGCTAGAATGAGCATTGATCATAGAATCCTGGGGTGCACAGAAAGGAAAATGGAGTCGAAGGTTGGACACACAGCATGGGCCTCGGGCACAACCCACCCCTTAGTTCCAGGAGGGCAGGGGAAGCCCAGATTCACCACAGTTTAACTAGCACAAAAGCCCAAATCAATAGAGCTGAGTCTCTAGAACTCAGGTGTTAGGACCTACTGAGGTCAGAAGAAGGCTGGTTGGCTTTCTTTTGGATGATTTAATCATAAGCAACTAAATAATGTTGAAAATGATAGTAGCAAAGCAGCCTGAATGAAACTATTGAGAGAAGAATTATAATGTTCACAGGACTCTAAAGCCAATTATTACTATTAACCCATCCAGCTGTTAATTTGTAAAAAATAAAGGGCCGGGGCTCTCACCAGGAGGCAGCTTCAACCCCCCCATTTCTACGGTTAGCGCTGCCTACCACAGAACCAACAAACCCTACAAGTGTGGAGAGGATGTAGCTAATGGCCAGAGCTGCCGACTCTGCAGCTGGAGAACCAGGTTCGAGTCTGGGCGTCGCTCAACATCCTGTGATTCAGGGAAAATCATATAATATCCCTGTGCCTACCAAAAATGAATGTGACCTTAACTGGTGCTCAAGCGCTGGTGTTGATGAATGAGGGCCAGTGCTGAGTACCATAAACCACCGGCCCAAATTAAGCACTGATTAAACCTCAATTGAACCACCGTTACTGAGCTGCAACGAGGAGGTAAGGAGAGATAAAGGACTGACACACACCATAGGCAGGAGTGGGGTTACTGTACAACACACACAGTGTCAAGGAAAGACAGAAAGTAAAGACAAATAGAGGGCATCAAGACAATAGGGATACGGCACAGCGAACAAAAAGGACAAGGCAGGCTTAGGACCGACAATTGGCATAACTACTAACCCTGGGCGTAGTTTGCGAAGTAGCGCTACGCGTAGCTACATGAAGTACACTTTGCACTATGCGAGATACGTGTAGCACTACGCAAACTGCGTAGTACTCTGTTCGCAATGATTGCACAGTGCCGGATGCTTGTCCGGACCGTGTAATCATTGAAAACGGCATCTTGCACAGTGCAAGCTGTCGTTTTCTGCCGCTCGAGTAGATTTTTACTCGAGCGGCAGCTTTCTCAACGCGGACTGGTAGTTTCTCATTGCGAGTGGTTGCGAGCATACGCGACCACTCGCAATGAGAAACCTGACCTCCGCACGTTGAGAATCTTGCTAGGAGGTTTATTTACCACGCTCGCGAGCAGCAACTTTATGTTGTTGATCACGAGCAAGGAAAAAGTCTCGCCGGGATGTCATTTTGCTTGCTCGCGGTGGCCAATTTGACGTTGAGGGCCGCGAGCAAGCAAAAAAATTACCATTGCGCTACGCGTGTTTGCACTGTGCTACGTGCAATTCGCGTAGGGCAAAGTAGCGCAAAATTTGCAAACTACGCGAGCGTAGCGTAGTGCTTTGCCCAGGGTTAATAACTACTACATAGTTACTGAACAGCACACAGATAGAAAAAGGAGAGAACTTGGATAGCCTTGACAATAGTTTGAGCGATGAAGTTACTGACACAGAAATGGGCAAGAGGTGCCTCAATAAAGGCAATCAAAGTGACCCAACATCAAACTATTAGTGCACAGTACACAGAAAAGGACAGGCAACACAAAACATACACTAGGACATTTGGCCACCAGGTCAAGAGTTCACTGTACATTATAAAGGACTTCGCATAAACAGAAGTGTTATTAAAGTTAGGGGTTCCACAGCAAGTTGCTACTTTGCAGCTCAGAGAGGAATGGGGTGAGTGGATTAAACACATATGTAGGGTCTATGCTTAGTGCTGAGAGTAGAATGCATTGGGCTTCCTCTGTCCATTATCTCCTGAATATTCTAGTGTTGCCAGGTAGCCTTACTGTTGAGGAATATATTGGTTAAAAGCAGTTTTGGGGGGTAAGAGCTGGATGGAAAGCTGGCTGCGAAGTCCGGTCTGCCGTGTAGCTGTTTACAATAAACCTACTTCAATCTACCTTCGCTCGGCGTGATTACTACAAAATATGGCAACGATTTGGCGACACGGCTGCACCTTGAACCCGAAGCGTGCAGCAACCTTCAAGCCGTCTACTTTTTACTAACTTCCCGGTCCAGGTCCCTATGAGACTTCTATCTACCTGGAAAGCTGTTTTCTCACTCTCGTTACTGCTGTGCTACGCGGTGCGTTGGATTTCTCAAATCAGCTGTGGCACTAAGCAGGACGTAAATTGGGACGGTACCTGTTATTACACCGGCGATTTCCTTCACTATCCTCCAGCGCTGTGCCTGTTTGCCAGTGAAGATACAAGTTTAGCAGTTTAATTCTCCATTTTCATGGTGTTGTTCCTGCCGTCCTGTATTTTGGGGTGCGCTGCGGACCCACACTGGTATCACGAGGCACACCTCACGGCAGTCAGATGAGATCATTTATACACGCACTCTTCTATAAAACGTCTTGCCTGGTCAGTGCGTCTGATGGCACACGCAACGTCTTTCTTTAATGTGAAGTCCTCCATGTCTTGCCTGGTCCGTGCGCCTGAGTCTGCCACAGTGTTTTTAGGGTTGAGGGATCCTAGCAACTAATTCCCTTGTGATGGCAAACAGCTGTTGTATTTTCTCTGCAATCTTTGACGTGGAAGCCTTTGACTAGGCGGATCACAGTGATTCGCACCCCATTGTTTTGTACTCGTGTATGACGACACCCAGCTCCTGGGTCTTCTCTTCAAGCCCTGATACTACTCGCTCTGAGTAGGCGGATCACAGTGATTCGCACACCATTGTTCTTATCATGAACGAATCACGTTCTGCAATTTCGTTAAATGGTGTACTGAGTGAGAAAACACATCATGGTAATTCGCACACCATTTTAGCAAGCAAGAGGATCACAGTGATTTCTAGCACAGTTTTGTGCATTCTTGTTTTCTCTCCCGTGCTGGTCAGTGATTCGCACACTTATTCTCTACCACAGTGCAATACTTAGCAACATTACTCATGTTTGTCCTCTTATAAGTCTTGTATTCATACTGCAAGGATGTTATAATTTTAGAGGATCTGTTTTTGCTACTAGTTATAGTTTTTTCTTGGTGCTATGTGAACCATGCAAGCTGTTACACCTCCTCCCTCATTTTGAGACAATCCTGGCGAATCAACTGTTAGGTGGGAGGTATGGTTCGTCGCATTTGAAACCTATCTTGGGGCCATAGGCACTTTGAGATTTAGTGCTGAACGAAAGAAATGTTTATTATTAAATTCTTTGGGTTTTCAGGGGAGGTCTATATGTAAACATTTACCTGAACTGACACACCAGGCTGGTGACAAAATAGATAAATACCAAGACATTATTACAAAACATAAGACTAGATTTGACAAACACCTAGTCTCATGGTCCTTAGACATACATTTTTAAAAAGAAAATAGGGTGATGGAGAAGATGTTGATGCCTATATATCAGTGTTATGTAGGTTAGCATCAGTTAGTCAATTTGAGATGTTCACTGATCAACTCATCAGAGATCAGTTTGTTTGCCAATGTAGAGACAAACAAATCAGACAAAAATGGTCATCTATGGGAAATCCATCACTAGAAAAAACAATCAAAGTGGCAAAAAGTATTGACATTTCTCAAATTTCATTGAAAGAGTTGGATGATTAAGTTCTTGTTCATGAACCCGTAAATGTTGTTGGAAGTCGAAAGCTGAAACAAAAAGATTTTCGCAGTGGAATGTCTGCTAATGTTAAAGGTAAGAGTCAAGTTCACAGTAAGATGTTTAAAAGCAATATGCTTTTGTTGTGGTAATCCTCCACACCCAAAAGGGGGAAGATGTTATGCAGCTAATGTGGTGTGCAATTATTGCAGGAACACTGGACATTTTGCCATAGTGTGTCTAAAGAAAAAAATTCAAAAGAAAGTAGTGGCGTGTGTGGTGGAATCTGATTATGAATCTGACTCAGAAGTCGTTTCGAATGGGACAGATGTTCAAGTGGACACAGTGCCTGAAGGAACTGAACCTATTGAGGGTGATCCATCAAAATGTGTTGATCCTAATTTTGAAGTGACTGTTGGGGGTAAAGTCATTAATTTGTTTGTTGATTCTGGTGCCAGGATTACGATGATTACTCAGAAGCCGTTCGAGGAAAGTTGGGGTGATAGAGTACTTATGCCACCAGACAGTTCTCCAGTTTCCTATGAAGGGCATAGAATTGAACTTCTTGGATACATTGAGGATGTACTCATGTTCAGAGGAAGGAGGATCAAATCTAAAGTTTATGTTGCTCTCAAAGGTTTGAATACTTTAGGCTGGTTTCATCAAGGGTTGTCCGGTATGGTTCTAAGACCAGGTACCAAGGAGCAAGTTTTAGTGGTTGGTTGTGATGAGGTAGAGTGCAAGTGAAAGAATTAGTTTCCCTCAGTTTTTGGTGAAGGTTTAGGGAAAATACGTGGTTTCAAACACAAAATTATTGTGAACTATGGTGCTTCACCTGTAAAACACAAACTAAGAGGTGTCCTGTTTAGTTTGAGAGAAGACCTGGACCAAGAGCTCAGATCCTTGTGTGATAAGGGGACCATTGAACCCACTGACTCGTCTTTGTGGTTGTCTCCCTTGGTGGTAGCACGCAAGCGGTGTGGAAAATTGCTTGTGTGCGTTGACTTGAGGTCACCGAATAAAGAAATCTGGGTGGATTCACATCCTCTACCCAAGATTTGCGACTTGTTTGCGTGTGTCAGAGGATCCAAATATTTCTCAAAGATAGATTTCGCTAGCGCTGATCATCAGATTGAATTACATCCTGATTAGCGTGCTCTTACAGCATTTGTTTCCCCTTTAGGAACCTTTCAGTACAAACAGATGCTGGTCAGTTTGGCATCTGCCGCCTCTGTATTGAGAGTAATGCAGAATTTGTAAGGGGCTGTGGAAGGTGTGTTAGTCTTTCAAGAAGATGTTTTGGTTTACACCAAGGATGTTCAGTCACATGATACTATTTTGTGCAGCGTCTTGGATATTTTTGAGAAGTATGGTGTTGTGCCTAAGACGGAAAAATGTAAGTTGTTATGTGAACAGGGCATTAGACCTAGGAAAGGATTTTTAGATGCTATTGTTGATGCTACCACACCTGTTGACAAGATGGGATAAAAGACACTGTTAAGACTCTTCTAGTATTACTCACGCTTTATTCCAGATTTTGCCACCATTGTATGCCCTATTAGCAATCTTCTCAAAAAAGGGGTATAATTTGAGTGGTCCAGTGAGTGTGCTTCTGCCTTCCAGCAAGTCAAGTTGTGTTTGAGTGAGAGTGAGGCTCTCAAACCTTATGACTGTGATTTTCCATGTTTTATAACTGTTGATGCAAGCCAAGTTGGATTGGGTGCAGTTTTGACAAAAAAAAATACGAAACGAAGAGAGCACTGTAGCGTTTGCTTCAAGAGTTCTTAAGGATGCTGAATTGCAGTATTCTGTCATTGAAAGGGAGCTTTTGGCTTGGCTGTGGGTAGTGGAAAATGTCACCACTATGTATGGGGCAGACATTTTCTGCTGCGAACAGATCACAAACCATTGGTCAATATCCTTGGCACAGGTGCTAACAAGTGTTGTACACCTAGGATATTGAGAATGGTTTCTCGTTTAATGCAATATCAATTTGATGTGATTCATATCTCTGTTGGTAGGAACTTTCGGGCTGATTTTTTGTCCCGCTTTCTTTTGAGAAGTGATGAAAGTGATGGTCAGGAATTTTCATGAACTATGTGAAGAAGACTCTGAGTGTTGTTTCATAGCTGCTCTGGCGATACCACAACTTAGTCTTGGCTCGGAGGAGAATTGGATCAGTGCCTTAAGGGATGATGTGGTTTTACAGCAAGTTTGCGAATTAATCAGAAGCGGTTGGCCCAGGGAGAAGGTTTTATCTTCTCTTCTACAACCTTATTGGAAGGTTGAGATGGAAATATCCTTAGAGGATGAGCTTTTGCTGTGCCCGGATAAACGTATTCCTCCTCACAGTATTAGAAGAATTATTATCAACAAATCTCATGAAGGTCACTTGGGCGCAACTCTCACCAAGCGTTTTATCCGTGAGACATTTTAGTGGCCTAGTAAGGATGCTGAGATCAGCGAAGTAGTGGAGAATTGTGTAGTGTGTGGTGCGGTAAACACGTTTGAAAGTGGCCACCGCCCCTACTTCCCATTGGATGTCCTTCGAGCCATGAGTAGAGGTTGGTTTAGATGTTATGGGTCCTTTTGCGTCCTTACCTGGAGGATATCGCTATATTTTTGTGCTGCTGGATATGCATCCAAGTGGTCAGAAATCAAGATGGTCAAGGCACCTAGTGCATCTAGCCGAGCGTTGTTTTTCAAGGAGGTTTACATGAGAGAGGGATTCCCTGAGGTACTGGTTTCACACAATGGTACACAATTTTTGAGTGGTGAGGTTAAATAGTTTCTTGATTCTTGCAACATTAAGCAATTGAAGAGTTCCCTTTATCACCCACATACGAATGGCCTTGTTGAGCGAATGAACAGAGTGGTGGGTGAGTGTGTCAGGTGGGCAAAATCGGGCAAACATGATGTGGGAAAGTCTTTGGACAGCATGTTGTGGTTTTATAGAACTACTCCTCACTCCATGACCAAGATTTCTCCTTTTGAATTATTGAGGGGCACGAGAGCCAACACACGTTTTAAACCAGGATAGATGAATGAGTGGATCAAGTCAGAGTCTGATGCAGTGAGTCTTATGGACATTGCAAAAGGTAATGTGTTAAAATCTCAAACTAAACAAAAGTTTTGGTTTGATCAAAAGAAAAGAAGTCAAAACCGTTCCGGTGAGTGTGGGGGATTTGGTGCAGGTTACGTCACCTGTCCATGTGAATAAAGCCTTGGACAAGTTTGGTGCTCCAACTACAGTGATAAAGGTTGGGCCAATGCTATCAAAGTTGAAGGAGGAAAATGGTGGAATGTTGGCAGAATTGTTACTGTAAAGAGGAGGGGTAATCAGGAAAGATAAGGTATTTGCAAAAGTGAAGATATGGGTGACTCCAGAGGGGTTTTCGTTTGAAGAAGCTCCAGGACCAGAGTCATCGCCAGTAGGTATTGTGTGTAAACATGTGTAGAATGTTGTGTATTGTATTTTGGTGTTTGTTGTTGCTGTTAAAGAGGAAGGAGACTATGTACTGTTTATGCTTACTGCTGGGAGTAGAATGTATTGAGCTTCTCCTGTCCATTCTCTCCCAGAGATTCTAGTGTTGCCAGGTAGCATTACCATTGGGGATGTATTGTTTTAAAGCACTGTGGGCGGTTGAAGATGGCTGGGAAGCTGGCTGCGAAGTCCTGTCTGACGTGTAACCATTTACAATAAACCTACTTTAATCTACCTTCGCTCAGCGTGATTACTACAATATACCATGTGGTTACCAATGTCCAAGTTTACTTTAAAGATAAGGGTATAAAGGAGAGTGAAGATAGCCTGACCAGAGGGGATCAGGAGAGGAGGTCACATAAAATCCCTCTTGGTCGGAAAACAGAACTAGGAGAATGAGGTCGCTTATCTTGAGAGGATACATACTGTGTTAAAAGATTTGAAGTTCATGAACATCAGCCGTATTTCTCGAACAAGTTTTCCCACTGTATTGTAGCAACGGCTATTAGACTGAGGTTCCTTCAAGAACATAAAAAAATTGTTCTTGGTGTTCTGCAATATGCTTTTCACTTGGCCCAGCCAGATAGGGCGCTGTATATGTTGAGAATAATGAGGGACCTAAAAAAAATAAAACACATCTCATTAGCAAGCATATCAGGTATACAAGTGCTAACACTGTTTTGGAGGTTTAAATCCAAGTCCAATATGTATTTGCTCATATAACAAAATCTTGTGTTTACCTTGGTATGGCTCAAAGCGGTGCATATAAAGTTTCCCAAACTTTTCCTTATTCTAGAAATTATTTTAGTATGGGGAAAAGTTTGGGAGTCAGTGTTTTATCTTTAGGGAGATAGAGTATTAGAGCCACACACTCACACACATATTCAAGGCACTATACAACTTAGGCCCCAACGGCTTGAACAGCCGTATTTCCTTCCTCCAACCACCCAGGCACCTCCACTCTGCAGGACTTCCACTCACGCACATCCTAAGCATACAAAGACCCGGATCAGGATGGGCACTATCTTACATCTACCATAGGCTGTGCTAGGCACACCACACTCACAGATGATAGTGCACTTTACAAATGCACATAAAAATTGCATATAAATGTCAGAATCACTCTGTGTATCAAAAATGTTTCTGCAAGTTGAAAATATAGGGAATTTAAGGGAAGGGTCAGTATATTTTCATACCTGGAACTGAAGCCCGCCAAATCAGCTGAAGAATGGAGAAAGACATTAACACACAAAAGATGATGGAGGAACACTTTTAATATTCAACCCATCGTTCTTTTGCCCACCATGCCACCTGAGTTTGGACCTAGACATATGAAAATCTGTCATTACCCTGCTCCAAATGGAAAAGTTCAGCCCAAACTGCCAGGCCAGGTCCTCCCTGAACCAGAACAGAAGAAACCCAAGCCCATTTTCACTTCTATTAGGGCTCATCATTCTACTATTGCTTGGTTCCAGTGGCACAATGTGCACAGGAAGCACGTTTGGGCATACCCGACCCACTTGGGCCATCACACTGAAGTATGCAAAAAAGTGATTTCTGGGATGTTTGAATTAATCTAAGCCAATGGTAATTACTCTGGGTCGCATCCTAGTCCATCGTTATTTCGCACACCATCCCACCTCAGCTTGGATTCAGCCATTTGTAAATCAGTCTTGACCCTACTCCAGTGGGATCAGTCCAGCCTGAACTGCCAGACCAGGTCCTCCGCGAACAGGAAGACAAGAAACAGAGGCAGGTGTCACCCTGAATCAGGCTCGTAAGTCGAGTGCAACTTGTTTCCATTGGCATAGTAAGCCTGGGACCCAAGTGTGGGCATATCCTATTAAGGGAAAAACGGACCTCTTGTTCAGATTGGAAGGGAGCCAATATTGGTTAGGATTTGGTGTAGAGGTGCTGTGGTCTTGATTATTACACTCTGTCTGAAGTTATGCTATTGTCTGGCATAGATGATTCATACAATCAATTCAGGAAGCATTTAGAGCGTGCAGGGAAGCATAGTTCAGCATCACAGGCCATCTGTATGATGAGTTAGATATGGTCTTTACAGTGACCAAAAGTCCACCATTGGGGCTTCTTGGGGCCATGTGTGTGTGCAATCAATGGAGCCTGACATCACTTATGTCACAGAAGAACCATTCTGCTTGCCTTATATGGTATGGTATGCCTAGGAGGGTGAAGTAGCATGTAACGTGATTTGGGGGCATCTTTGACTCACCTCATGCCTTGCAGTCAGAAATTCACAAATGCTTACTGTCTGATGTGACCCTCTGTAGGCACGCATCGGCATAATATTATTGCACGCCAAAGATCTTTGTCTCTGCTGTTTACTGCATGAAGTATGCAGTTTTTGGGTATTACTGTCACACCCTTCTGTTGAAGATGGAGGCTATTCCAAGAGTTAGACTGGCAAAAAGACGCTTTTGATTATCTTCGCCAGAAACAGCATAAATATAGTCAGCCCTTGATGGTGACAAGGGACAATTTAATACGAGGCAATTATACAATTTAATGTGTGTGTACAGTTAATCTGGATGAAATCCTGGATATTTCTGTCTTCGTGTAGTCCATGGCATGGTGCATTTTGCTCCTTATACTTGTATAATATTTGCAGATGGGTGTTCATAAGTGACTGCACTGGTAGGTATCTGTCAATTGCTTTCTGGTTGCTTTGCTGTAAAGTTCCAGATTCATCCTTGTATCTGAATGCAGCATTTAATTATCAATGTATATCATATTTTGGTTGTTCAAATATTTGTGGATTACCTGTGGTAAGAATACTTTTATAGATATTTACATTTTGAAATAGTCTCCGTCACTGCGTTATTCTGTTACTCAGAAGTTAGTGCATTTTGATTCTCATCTTTTCCTTCAATTGCACTGATCATTTTGTTAGGGTTAGCTTCGTCATAACCTTTATGTTAGGGTTGCTGGACATGGCCTCCTGTTTACATCGGGAAAAATAGTAATCTTTGTCTAGTCGGCTATTTTCTAGTTGCGTACATCACTTTCTGTAGCTGGATACTAATATTTTTATATCTTTTTTCTGCTGGGTGTCTCAATTTTTGCCGTTTCGAGAGATTTTATGTCTGTTTTTAGCAGAATTTCTAAGTTTAGGATTAGCACCATGATATAAATGCCAAACTAGAAAAATGACAAAGCATTTTGCTATTTTTTTTTTTAGCAAAGTTTTTAAGGATAGGATTAGACATTTGCGGTAGCAGATTTTGGTTTTCAGTGGTGTTTTCGTGCTTTCTTGCAAACAAAGCACCTCTCGACTTAAAGATAGGAACTGCCCAGAGTTCTCTCCTGTTGCTCTACATGTGTATGTATGTACAATTGTGTGTCTCACTTCACTATGACTTATCCTCCCTCACTGCAGAAGGTGTTGCAGTTGATGGAACGATGCTCAGAAGTTCGAAATCTCTGCTGGATGGAGCATTTTCAGTGAGGATCTGACAACAAGGGAATGTGTGCATGGTTGAAAATGAGGTTTGTCAACTGGCCAGTAGTTGAGGGAGGTGTCAGATATGTTGGTACTGTGTAGTTAGTCGACAAGAGAGTTAGCATAGCAGGCAATAAAGTTGCTTTCATTGGGGAAGACTGTCAACGTTTTAACATGGTTGATCAGGCTTGGGTCTCAACAATTGTAGTGGCATGATCAAAGGCAGCAGAGTAAAGCATTCTTTTTAGGCCTTGCCTTTATATGAAGCCTGTCTAGCAGAGAAGTAATCGTAGAAGATTCTTCTGCAGATTAAAGGTGTGCCCCCTCGTTTCAATGGGTTTTTGGTTGAAAAGCTCTTGCAGGTGTGATAGGTCACAGGGCAGACAATAGATGCTTTCCTCTTTTGGATAACCACTACATAGTGTATTTAGTAACTAGATTTTACAGAGTGCAAAGACAGACTTTCTGATCTTGACTGATTTTTAAATATTAAGTGTGGAGTCAAAAGGTGCAAGACTCAAGCAGGGTTAACTAGTTGGAAAAGAGATAGATATTTCCAATGGATTCTCCAGTGAGGAAAATGCTGTCAGGTGAAACGCTTGAAAATGCTGTAACCTGGCATAAAAATGATCTACAGTCAGAAAAACGTCCTCATCATTAAAGGATTTCCGTTTTCTTACCAGGAAGAAAGACAAGAGTACATTTTCTCGGTCCCTCTCAAAAGTAAGACACTCTGAAAAAGCATAGCTCTGAGATGACTCCTAAGTGCAAGATGTGCAATAGAAACCTGATAATGGTTACCAACAATTGAAGTTTAAGCTTATCTGCCCCGTTTGCAGGCCAAAAGGCAGAAACAGTAAGCTAAACAGGGTACACTATGAGGTATTAACAACGTATCTTTAATACTTTTAAGTTACCAAGGAGTCCTACCCTGACAATGAGGAATGTTTCAAAAGCTTGTGAAGGCATGACATATCCAATACTACACAACTGCACAGGTTAATTGTATCAGTTGTATTAATTTACTGTTTACAAATCTACGTAAGTCGCACATTTACAGTTCCAGCATAATAATTACTTAAAATCTTTGCAAAATTGCAGTGCATTATCCAGAATTACAATAAAATAAGTATCTCACGACATTATAAAGCATTTGTCTAAACATGTATAAAAATTTAAGAGTATCGTTTGGTCAGTAGTACCAGACCTTATCTAAATTGTGGCTTTCTTCTTATATTCAATATATATATATATTTTTTAATTAAATATTAAAAATTAGCAAAGGTCCGTATTCCCTGGGTTTTCGTACAAAATTAATTTCTAGTTCATTATGGGGCACAGTTGCCGCCCACGTTTTTCCTCTGTGTTATTTCCGATTAGGGCCATTCGTGTCATGTTTATATATTTGCTAAATTTCACCAGATCTGAAGACTCCATATTTGACTGGAGCAGTGCTACTGTATCGGTGTATCTTCTGGTTCCATGTCTCAGGAACATTGGTTTTAACAGAATACGTCGATGCTGTAGTAATGCAGGGCAGCAGCATAGTAGATGTACCAATGATTCCTCCCTATAACTACACAGCCTGCAACTGACTATATTGTTTAATGATTTCCAAGCCGGATTCAGTTCTTTTATTGGAAGGGGGACTAGACGTGCACATTGAATTTCCTTTAAACACTTCCTTCCTAGAGAACTGTTCATGTATGGCTGGATTTTATGCAGATCGTATGCTTTAGTTAAGCCGGCCAGACCTATGTTTACCTTATGTTTGTCTTGCTAGATCTTCATTCCTTGATATCTGGTCGGTGTGCTTTTTTAGCACCTTCTTTATCGCAAGGTAGTTTAGACCTTCTTGTGACCAGGATGCTGTAGATAGGTCCAACTCTGCCACTGCCTCCAGGGAGTATTTCTGCCATGGGTTCGACAACCCCGCAAATATTGTTCTCAATGCCTCCTTAAGGGATCCTTTCTGAGCTTTTGTCGTCTTGAACCAAAATTTAACCAGGGTTCTCCTGCATTCGTATTTTTGTTGTACATGGCCAAACTCAAGCCGAATCAGGGCATTTCTTGTGTACTTGGGGAGCCTAAAAAGCCTTTTGTAACACTGGCACTGAGCTTTTTCCATCATCTTTTCCATCTTACCTGGGAATGCCTGTGATGCGTACCCAGCAACCGCAAGGAGTTTTGATGTGACGTGCCGGATGCCTGGCGAGGCTCTTTATTGCAACCAATATATAAGAAGGGAGCAAAAACTGACCCAAAAAATTATAAACTCATTGCCTTGCTAGACATCAAAGGCAAAGCGTATGCCAGCACTTTGTTACACGAACTAACAGCCTGGATAGAGGATAACGAAATACTACCTTTTTACCAGACCGGATTCCAAAAAGGCTGCTCCACTATAGATAATATCTTGGCCCTTTAGTTCCTGGCATATCAGGAAAACTCCGGTAAAAATCTGCCAGTATTTGCATGTTTCATAGATTACTCGGCCGCCTTCGATCGAGTTAATCGAAGCAAGCTGTGGCACAAATTGTCCCGCTAGAAGATCCCCAGAAAACTATTGAGGGCACTGATGTCACTGTATACCAACATGTGGGTG
Organism: Lissotriton helveticus; assembly: GCF_964261635.1. Lineage (NCBI taxonomy): Eukaryota > Metazoa > Chordata > Amphibia > Caudata > Salamandridae > Lissotriton > Lissotriton helveticus. Next base: position 529,952,977 of record NC_136072.1, read on the forward strand.
AGGATCAAACTGGTGGGGGATACAGTCACACATAAGATGTCAACTGTCCGCGGCCTAAAGTTCTGCATTCCCTGTACAGCAGTGTTAACAGGTCTGCCCACTCCTTAGGATCCTGCTTAAACAGTCCGCCCGGTAGGCCTTTTGGACCCGGGGCTCCGTCCTGTTTTATATTTTTTTAAATCTTCAAAACTTCTTTCAGCTCCAGCACTTGACCCCCATATCTGTTTGGTTGTCCTCCTCCACTTCGGCCCGTCTCTTCCGGGGAAAAAGCTGCGAATTTGGCCACCTGGGTTCATTGTATATATTTCTGCTGTGTGGTCAATCCAGGAGTCTGATGTAACTGCATTCCGCCTGTCCGTTTTTGTGTTTTCCATCTTGGCTATGTACTCCCAAAATTATTTTTGTTTGTTCGGTTTGCATAATTCAAATAGTGTGATCCATTCCTTCTCCATCATCTGGCATTTTTCTTTCTATACTAAGTGTTTGTGGTTCCGCTGGGCATGTTTGTAGGCTCTCTCTGCCACCAGGGTGCCACTTTTCCGGAATACCCGTCTGGTCTGTCTGAGGGTGTGGGTGCTATTCTTCAACTTTATATTGCATCGTTCTTGTTGCCTCGCCGATTTGTGGCTTGTATTCCTTGCCCCTTTCAATAGAACTGCCCGCAGTGCTTCGATCCAACTGTCCCAACTCTGGATGGTAGGGGAGAAAGTCCACTATGTCCATTCCGTAGTAGCCTCTGCTTGCAGCTTTACCAATTCAAAACCGTGAAGTGGTTCCATCTAATCCTCTTCACGAGTTTATGCTCGTCCCACCCATCTGTGTTGTATATGGGCACCAATTCCCCACGGCGGTCACACTGGAGTTTGAATTCTGCAATAAGCATTGCATGGTCACTTGTTTCATGTTGTTGTATCTGGAAGTCCTGAATTCTATTCCTCATACTATTCCTTATGAAGATATAGTCAATTGTGGTTTGATTATTAAATGTCAGAAGATTTGAAGCATTGGGGTTATGTTGCTCGGTCCAAGCCTGTACTGAGATTAGATCAAATTACCTTAAAAAAAGATTAAGTTCTCTTTCCGCAGGGGAGCCTCGATCTTTATCCGGGCTCAGGTTATGGAGATTAAAATTCCCAGTGATAATCGGGTCCAAATGATTAAAATTCACAAAGCCCTTCCTCTAGGGTTGAAATAATCAGTTTAGTATGTGCCATTTTCGAAACTCCCTTGTGGTTGAGATATACTTTGATGATCAGGAGTTCTTTTCTAGTTTTACCGTACCATAAACCGTTTATCACAATGCAGTGTGCAGTGTCCATTGATCTACCAATCTCTTTGATTGAGACCTCCACTTTGTGGTTCACATGGATTGAAAGGCCTCCAGAGGGCCTACCAAAAAAATTTAGTTTCCTGGCTGGTACATGAGTATCGGCAAACCCTTGCAGGTGGTTGTCCTCCCTGGCCCATGTTTCCTGCAAGCAAACAATGCCCCCCTTCTGGATCTTTTCCATTGCAGAAACGCTATTTCTTGTGTTAAGAATTCCTGCCACATTCCATGTTATGAGTCTCAGGCTTATCATGTGGTCTCTTTTTGGCAGTCCCTCCAAGTTTCTTTGTGATGGAATTACAGCATGTAACTTATTTTGTGCTGCAGGGCTAGGAGTGCTGCATTGTGTGGCTTTGCTAGGTGTCATTCTTGTCAGAGGTCTAAGCCAGCCTTCATCGCCAATGTTTCTTTCAAGTATTTTCCTCTCACTGTGACCTTTTTTTTCCGTTGATTTCAATTGTGAAATTGTGAAAATTCAACTGGGTGTCGACGGGATGAGTCCCTTTTAGGAAGGTTTGTGTCTTTTGATCGTTTCTATATTGTTTGATCAAGCCACCACCTTGTGTGGCTAGCACATCTGGATGTTTTTCTTCTTCTAGTTCATGAACCACTATGCCCCATTTATCAAAAGTAATCTTTTCTCTTAGGACCATATCGGTAAGGGATGGTGACTTCCCTGTTGTTAATGTATTTTCCATTTTGGGTTGCTTTTCATCCACCTCAAATTGTATACTGAGGAGGTCTTTGTTTGTTATGTGAACTAGCGAAGGAATGTGATGAAGCAATTTCAAAATATTGCCCCTGTTAAGGATGTCTGTCCTTCCACGTCCTGTAATGTGTAGTTCTCTTCGATGTTTAAATGTGCTCCTGGGGCTCTGTTCTCTGTTAGATGCATTTGAGTTTACTCCATTGTTGCGTTTCTCTCTGTCCCTGCTCCCTCTGTGGTCTTTTCCTTTCCATCCGTCCTCTCTTCCTGCAATACTTGACAGACAACGTCTGTACCCTGAGGTTTTCTTTGTCTTGAACTTCCTCTGTTCTCCTCAGGCTTGGCCGTATGAATAGATTTCGAGCTGCTCTCCACTACCCTTTGGGTAGACCCTGACTCTGCGTTCTCATACGATTGTTCTGGAATTGGATTTTTTTTATTTTTTATTTCAAAATATAGAAACAGCAAGGCAAAGAGATACATTACATATAGTACCAAGTCCAAACGGGGGAGGAAAAGACAATACAATGAAATCAGCAATCAATGTAGGGGAGGGGGGGAGTACAGGGGCAAAATCAATGCACATACAACAAAATCGTCAGAATGCGGGGTCAGGGAGAAAGTGGGAGATCCAAGTTGTCTACTATAGGCGGTGTACATATATCTCCACGGTAGCCATTCCAAGGTCCCCACACTCTACACCCCTTCCGGGGTCGGCCCGGGCCAAGTACACTGTTTTTTCCCTGAACATACACCAATCCATGTTTTCCTTCCATACTTCAACTGTAGGTGGCCTTTGGGATCCCCACAATTGAGCAATGTCTCGCTTGGCAATCATGGCCCCCAGGGTCACCCACTGTGTCTGAGCTACATTATAATCCATAGGTTCCCAAACATTCAGCAAACATCGTTTAGCTTCCGGCAAGAGGGCAACCCCCGTCACTTCCTTCATTATATCATGTACCCCGCTCCAGAAGGCAGCAACCTCACGACATTCCCAAATAATATGAAGAAATGTCCCTATCTGCACACATCCTCGCTTACACAGACCCTCCTCAGAAAATCCCATGCGAACCAGACGGGGGCCCGTGACGTATATCCTATGAAGAATCTTAAGTTGAACCAGCCGGAGTTGAGCTGGGATTGCGACCTCCTTGGGAGAGGAGATCGCAGATTGCCAGTCCTCGTCATCTAGCTCAAGGCCGTCACGGGTCTACAAGTCTCGAAGATGCAATAGGAGGTCTGACCTATCATTTATTAATTTTTTGTAGACTAGGGAGATGGTACTATCAGGCACATATCCATCCAACAATCTATCTTCGAGCGGGGACGACTCCGGAATTACCTCCCCCACTGGGAAAACCGACCTCAAAGCATGGCGAACCTGGACATAACGGAAGTACTCCGAATCACCTAATTCAAACTCCTTCTGTAACAAATCGAACGATTTTACCTGATCCTTAACCCAGAGGTCTCCTACCTTACTAATTCCAATGAGGTCCCATTTATCGAACCCCTTGGTCTTCCATAGTTTGCCGAGTTTATCAGAACCGAAAAGCGGGGTCGCTCGAGTCAAGCGGTCTTTCCATCCCATCGAACTAGTTGCGTCCTGCCACAGACGTACTGCCGTCTTGGTAGGTCCCGACAAAGCCTTAATCACCGATTTAGAGTACAGCGCCCTATAGTAGTTGCCCCCAGGTAACAACCATCTATCCATGGCAAAGGCGGGGTTCAATTCGGGGCCATACATACCATGATTAATGGCCCCCAATTGAGACGCCCAATAGTAACGTTTGATATCAGAGAGAGCGATACCCCCGTCGTAACTCTGGAGCGTCAGTTTAGCGAGCGCAATACGAGGTCTACCGTCCCATATCAATTTCCTTTGAAGACCCTCAACTGCACGGAAATAGCTAGCCGGGACTATATCAAGAGTGTTTTGGAGAGCATAGAGAAAACGAGGTAGCGACATCATTTTAAAGAGGGCCACACGACCAAGCGGCGGAAGCTTACGCCAACCTGCGACATCTTGCTTCAATCTGGACAAGGGTGGGAGGAGATTCCGTTCATACCGAATGGCGGGGTCCAATGAACTTTAGATACGAGGTATTTAAACCCCGTTTGTGCAATCTGGATGGGACAATTATTTGGGAGAAGAGGGAGGTCACCTGAAAGAACGTATAAATAGGATTTTGTCCAGTTAATGATGAGGCCTGAGTTCCTACCAAATGAGTTCAAGACATCACACAATACTATCAATGACTTCCGTGGCGAAGTCAAACAGGAGCGGCGACAAAGGGCAACCCTGACGAGTTCCCCTCCCAAGACCAAACGGAGCAGAGACTCGGCCATTCACAACAATTTGCGCGAGGGGGTCTTCATAGAGCAGCCTCATCCAGCCAATAAAACCGGGTCCAAACCCAAACTTAGCCAACGCGGCCCATAAATATGGCCATTCCACGGTATCAAAAGCCATCGTGGCATCCAACGACACCAAGATGGCCGGCTCACGCAACGTCGAAGCTCTCGCGAGAACACCATGCAGACGCCTAAGATTCAGGGCGGTGTTTCTATGCGGGATAAAACCGGATTGATCCGGATGTATCAACTCGCTAATAACAGTGATCAATCGGTTAGCCAGTACCTTCGCGAGAATTTTAGGTTCGGCATTTAAAAGAGATATGGGTCGGTACGACGCACACCTATCTCTCGGCTTTCCTTCCTTTTGAATCACCACAATGGTCGCTAAACGCTGATCACGGGGGAGAGAGCCACACTCCCGAGACTCTAAAAACATATCCCGTAAATAGGGAGCCATCTTGTCAGGCCTCAACTTGTAAAGTTCAATAGGCAGGCCATTGGGACCCATTGCTTTCCCCGAACGCAGGGAACGAATCGCAAGAGCCACCTCGTCAGCTGTTATTGCAGCGTCCATTTGTTCCCTATCGACATCAGAGAGACGCGGCAAAGCAATATCACGCAACAATAGATGTGAATACTCCTCTAGCCTGTCCAACACGGAGGAGTACACTGCTTGGAAGTGATCCGCGAAACACTGAACAATCTCTTTAGGGTCCGAGATCCGAGCACCGAGCACCACTAGCTGTCTCGATCACAGGCACCACCCGACTAGCTCTATCCTTCTTATCCAACCACGCAATCAATTTACCAGCCTTATCCCCCACATCATACAGACGTCCCTGCTGTTCCTTACTCATGGCCTTAGCCGCGTCAGTAACCAATGCCCTGTACTCAAGTTGTTTTAGTCGTAGTACATGTGTCGTGGCACGGGTGACCCCCCGCTCCAGGTCAAGCTCCAAGTCCGCTATCTCTGTCTCAATCTTAACCACCTCCTCATCCCTCCGCTTCTTAACACCCGCTATTAACAACAGGGCCTGACCCCTGAGGACGGTTTTAAAAGCCTCCCAAAGCGATACCGCTGACGAAACAGAACCCTCGTTTTCCAACAAATACAGGTCAAGAGATTTTACCAGGGCAGCACCAGTTTTAGGGTTTCGGAGATACCACGGGTTAATCAGGGCCACCCGTCCCTCAGTCCCGGAATCCAACTCCATCTGAAGCCATAAAGGAGAGTGATCCGAAATTCCCCGAGCCAAATGCTTAACCTCAGTGATAGAAAGAGCCTGTGCAGTCAGTACCAAAACATAATCAATCCTAGAAAGGCTACCATTAGCGCCCGAATGGAACGTATACTGCCGCTGAGCTGGCTGTAACAATCTCCAACAATCTACCAGACCCAGTGTCGAGTAAATCATGAAGCCAGTTCTGTGCGCCTCTGAGGTCCCTGGGTGGGTGCCGATCAACCATACCGGAAACCACCGCGTTAAGATCACCACCTAAAAGCAATGACCCCTCGGGGAGAGCGAGGATAACCCGCCCCAAGTCCGCGAAAGTAGTCGACTGTAGGCCAGGGGGGACATATACAGAAACCAGGGAAAGGGTTCGGCCCTTCCACCTACCGGTGAGAGCGACATAGTGCCCTCTATCATCGAGGACCGTGGAGTCAATCTCCAGTGGGAGAGAATTCTTAATCAGGATACCAACCCCTCTAGAACCCGAGGAAAACCCAGCATGTGAAACCAATCGATATCCCTTCCTATTTATAACACGACATGTATTGCCAATCAAGTGCGTCTCCTGAAGAAGGACCACATCAGGGGAGAGACGCTTCAACAGTTGCAACACCACCCCACGTTTTATCCCATCCCCCAGCCCATTCACATTCCAACTCATTAGTTTCAGCCCTCTACCCCCCATCCCGAAAAAGAAAGAGGATCCAGCCCCGGGAAGAACTCAGCACTTCGATTAAACGAGATATGGACATATTGCCTTGCAAAGGAACACACACACACCCCAACAGAACCCCCCAACCCCCCACCGACATCCCGTTACAAAACCCCCCACCCTGCACCCCTGCGTAAGACTAAAAAGCCACCCAAACTTGCAGTGTGCCTGTCGCCCCAACATCTAACTAAGCTACGAAAAGAAACTCAGAGGAGGAAAAAGACCCACCACTAGCCCCGCAACCCCCCAAATGTACATCAAATCGCTTGTCAGGATAATCGAACCGCAGTTCAAGGCCTTCAAGAGACCCCAGAATACCAAGCAACCGGCGCCTATTCCTGTTCTGTCGGTCCGCCTTCCGCTCCGCCAGACTGCTCCGATGGATGCTGGTTCGGCAGAGTTTCCAGCCAGTTGGCCACCACCTCCGGTCGATCGAAAAAACAAGTCCGCTCCACATGTTCGATCCTCAGCTTGGCCGGAAAAAGTATAGCGTATTTGAGGCCCATGTCACGCAGTCGTCTCTTCACCCCCAAGAAACCAAGTCTTTGCCTCTGGACCGCTTGGGTGAAGTCCGGGTAGAAGCTGATAGTAGTGTTCTCAAACTTTGTAGGTCCACCCATCCGTGAGGCCTGCAGGATAGCGTCTCTATCACGAAAATTGAAAATTCTCGCAATTATAGGCTGCGGTGGGGCACCCAACTTCGGTTTACCGCCCGGAACTCTGTGAGCCCGTTCGACCGTAAAAAACTTACTCAGTCCCTTAGGTGCAAGGTGGCGAACAATAAGATCCTTCAGCTGCTGGATCTTCCGCTTTCTCCGGGACCCCTATGATATGGACATTGTTCCGCCTAGCCCTTCCTTCATAGTCCTCCAGACGACGTGCAATTAGATCACTGTTAGTCTTCAAGTGACGGACCTCCATCTGCAGGTCAGCGACATCACCCGTCAGACTGGAAGTCTTAATGTCCAAAGACTTGACTTTCTCATTAGTTTTTGCCAGGTCCGCACAGATCAGGTTGACATCAGTCGCCACAGTATCAAGCTTATGGGCGAGAGCCTCAATTTGTTGCCCTAATGAGGATTTAATCCCGTCAATTGCAGGCATGACATCTTGCAAGGTCAGCTCAGTCACCGAAGTCGATGGATCTTTCATGTCCTCCTGCGACCGACCCGATTTACCGGTAGATCCCTTAGCTTGGGCATATCGATCCATGATGTTAGTCTGGGTATAGCCACCCCGCCGAGTGGTCTTGAGTTTCTGCTTGTCACCCTCCGGTTTTCCCGCCATTGCGGGATGTAGATCGACTTGGCTCGATGAGATGAGGCAGGAAGATGGCGGCCCTTAGCCCCCTCAGGCGGAGGCAGCCCTAGCCAGAGGGCACAGGCCAAATGTCCTCCAGAACCAGTAAGACAATGAAAATCACACTTGCGGGTGATACTAGGCAGCTGTCCTCAGGCACGGGGGTGGGCTCGTTCCCAGTCACAGGTCTTCTCTGAAAGCAAAACCGAAAGTGAAAGCAACCGGACCGGTCGTACCAATCCCCTCAGGCCGATGTTGTTCAACTACAGCTCGGGCACCATGCCAACTCCACAGCCAGGCATCACAGAGATGTAGGCCGCAATCTTCTAAGCACCGTAACACCGGTTCCCGGGGTCCGATTCAAAGTCTGAAAGCAGTTTTCGCCTCACGCGTGGTTCGCCTTCACGAAAACATCAATGAAGAACAGGATAAATGACAGGATAGAGGCGAGAGGTTACGAGGGTCTCGGGAGCCCTAAGCTCACGCGGCCATCTTGATTGCGCGCGAAGCTCCTCCCATGGGGAATTGGATTATTGTATGCTTTATCGGTTTCCAATAATATTGGAACGTGGACTGGCGTATTCCTCATCGAGGTCCTCCTCTGTTTTTCAAAGATTAAAAAAAGCTTCCTGCTTGGCTGTTTTACGGTTATGGGAGTTATCTTCCCTTCTGTGGTTGAATGCTCCCAGGCCTTTTTAACTTGAGTTTGCCTATTAATTTTTTGTTTCTTCTTTAATCTTTTTTTCTCTCGTCTAGACAGGGGCTTCTTATCCTTTATGGCGGAGGTAGTTGGCTTCGGGCTACTAATGCACCTGATCTCGAGGTGCTCCTCTGATGTATCCACCTGTAGATTCTGACTACTACTGTTCCATTTTGGCAGATTGTGTGAGTTTGTGGGATTCAAGTTAGCAGTGAAATTGGTGCTGGAACTGTTGTTTTTTGTTGCCATATTTATTGTTGCCTTACATGGGCTATGTTGAGGGTTGACAATTACTGGTGCAGCATCTGGACTGGCCTCTTTACTCTGAGTTATTAAACTAAGTTGTATCCCTCGTAGCTCTATATTTTCTGCTGTGGGCATGATTTCGGCCTTTGTTTCCGAGTTATTTCCTTTGTTGCTTAAACTAAGTTTTTCCAGATCCATAATTAGCGACGTCAAGACTTCCGGTAGAGATTAAAGTTTTTCTACAATGACTCTACAGTGGCAGTCCTCTGTATTTACACATTTTTCTAGTGCTTCTAGCCTCAGGCTTATATTTGCTATGGCTAAGGCTATAGTTTGCATTGTGTCCATTTGGACCTCTAGTTTATGTGACTGCCAATTGAGGGCATTTGTGGCAGTCCTGAGTGTATCATTAATCGCAGATACAATTCCAGCACTCAAATTGAAAAAAAAATGTTTTCTTCTAGTTAGGCGTAGGATTTAATTATCGATCTTTACAGTCTGTCACAATTCTGCAGAACTGTGTTTATTCTTTGTTTTAAAAATGGGCCAGTAAGTTATGGTCATCAATCACCCTTGGTGACCAACCATTTTCCATGCATGGCTATGTTTCCCTTCAGATTTAGTAACCTCTAACTACTAGTGAAGGCCAAACATCTATGTTGTTATAGTTTACGGTGGTGACATTTGTCTTCTACTCTTAAAGTTCAATAAATCTTTATTCGGCTTAACCAGCCATAATAGAGTACAAAAAGGGCATTCAGTGCATCAACAACAGCAGCTTCGATTTCCAGCCTAGGATAAATGACCATAGAATAACGCTACATAATTCACTAAAATTCATTCGCTGGGGCAAACGTGATGGCTTCAAATGCCAACATATAATAATTAAACAGACACTTAAAAACATCACGAAGGGAAACTATGAGCTGTGTCAATTCCTAAGTTAACGTGCTTTTCTAGTGGCCTGTATGGCACTTAGCTGTTTTTCAAACCTATCCACTAGGGACACTAATAAAGCACTGACCAGGAGATAGTTTTCACCCACTTTCTGATTATTTGTTGCACTCTGCCCCTCACTTGGACCTACATTGGATGACTAAAAACACCTCACGCTCCTCTCCTACGGGGGAGTTGTAGCCCACACTGTGTACCTTGCGGTCACAGTGTGCAAGAGGGAACCCAATGATGAAGCATGTCACCTTAGGGTGAGTGAGGGTTCTCGTCTTAACATGTGTATGTCTATCCCTCCACCCTCCTAAACCCACAGTTTGTGAGTTATACAGATATACAGATACACCATCCAGTTACCTATTTTGTGAGTTTTTTTTATTTTACAGCCATTCCCACCTGCCCAAGTCGTAAGATCTGAGCATCAGCTCCTGCGATGCACTTCAAGAGCGAAAAGGGCCTATGTGGGAGGCTGCTCCTTTGGCCACCTGGCCATGGCACTGAAGCAGGGATGTTTTGGAAAACGTTTTTATTCTGCTAATTCATTTAACTTCTTTAGTGTAGCCCTCGGTCTTACTAGTGTCAAGCACAAGGAGCCATTTTGGCGATGGTGAGCATTAGAAATTAAATAAATAAACATCATGGTATAGGATCTCATGCAAATAATGTTTTGTGAAGTTCTCCCATATGGACTGGGTGTGATGTTAGTACTATAGAAAGTCAAGAAATACAAGCAATGTTTAGTGTTAGTCAGGTTTGTTGTAGCCATATTTGCACCAATACAGTAGTTATTGGGGTAAATGTGCAGCATTGCCTCCTCAATCCCCTTACCTTAATACATGGGTCCTCGATGAATAAAATGCTTTCATCTTCACAGTAAAGCAGCAGAAGCAGAAACTCACATTTCTATAAAGGAACAGAAACAGGTTGAGACAGGCCAGAGAACACAAAAGACAGCAGACAAAATGGCAAGAATAAGTGGAAGAGATAGATTCTTCCAATGGCTGGGCGTCAGGGGCCCCAAGAAAACCATGGCAGATATCTGACAGTGTCCTCCAAGGTGAGAAGGTGTCAGAAGGATCTCACTTTAACTGCTGCTCAAATATATGTGGGCCTGATGTTGTAAAGGCGATCACAGGTGTGACACAATTGCAAAGGATGGAGTACGATCATTCTTAGACAACAGCATAGAGCGGGCAGTCCGTTGCTGGCCAGGGTCAAACTGACCACCAAAGAACGTTCACCTTCAAATAAACACATGGAGTCTCACAGCACTGAGATTCCACTATATAGACTGCACGAGAAACAGTTTAATAAAGGCCAATACAAAACATCCCCTTCCCTTATATACAACAAACAAACTGAATACAATGTGAGCTACTAGTGAATGACACTAAGGATGTCACCAGAAAGAAATTACACGGAACTGTAAAATTATATTATACACTAAACATCCTACACTGAAAGACAGAGAAACATTGAATACAATATCAAGTAAAAATAACACATCAATTTTTTTGTGTTGCAAAACATGGGATGTTTTTTCAAAAACATATGTATAAACAACAAAATAATGAAAGCAAGGACTAATAAGCTAATAAAAATAGAGGCTTATTTTAAAAAAATTGGCATAGGGCAACGCAGCAAGTCTTTTTGCTACACAGCCCTATGCCAATTTGAAAGGGCAGGGATGCACTGTATTTACGAGAACCAGTGCATTCCTGTACTTTCAGCCAGCGACGGCGCACAATTTGGTGCCTAGCACCAACGCAGGCACCCTTGCATCATGGTGCAAGGGTGTCTGCGTTGTAGGCAGGATTGTTTCTGTGCAGGAAGGAGCATCTTCCTGCACAAAAACAATCCAGAGTGGCGCTTTCCTCGTACTATGTGTGTTGCAGAATACAGCATGCATGGAAAGAGGAAAACATTAGGAGAAAGGAAAACATTTCTTCTTGTTGTGCCTGCTCTGGGGAGTCGTAAGGTTATTGCACTGCCCCAGGTTTACACAAATTTGTAAATCTGGGGCAGCATCAAAATCCATGGATGCTGTGGAGGAACACCCACCGCAATGCCCATGGAACGCCTCCTTTACACAGACTAAAGCAACGCAGAGCTTTGCGCTGCCTTGCCTTACCCCATATCTACGAGGCCATCAAAAGCCATGCAGGGTGCCTCACTGGATGTAGCCTTACCGCTAGAGTGGTTGACCTTGAAGCTGGGAAACTGGATTCGAGACTCAACAACAACGCTCAACACCCTGTGATTCTGGGCAACTCACTTAATCTCCCAGTGTCTAACAAAAATGAATGTGTCCGTCTGTAATGAAACTGGAGCTCATGTAAAGTGCTCTGACACCTGATATCTTTGGGTCTAGTACCCGCTATATAAAACTAAAAAAATAAATTAAAAAAGATATGATTGAGAGACCTGCACAACCGGATCATTGGGCAACAATTATGCTTCTGCAGAACAGGCGTCTTGTAAATAAGCCCCTAAGTCTTTTAAATATTCTAATGGCCTCCGATCTCGTATACTCCTCCCTTCTATGGAAGTCGACAAATCTCTTATACTTCTCCATTCTCTGGAAATCGGCAAAGCATAACTTAGGGCCTGATGTAGATATCAGTGGACAGATTACTCTGTCACAACGGTGGGGGATATTCCGTCCACTGAAATATAAATCCCATAGAATATAATGGAAATTATATTTCGCCAGACAGGACATCTTTCACAATTCTGATACAGTAACCCATCCGCCGAGATATAAATCAGGCCCTTAGTCTCACCACTCTTTCAGTCTGAGGGTTTGTCCCACTTCTTCCTCTTCTAAAGTCAACTTCTTACATCAACATGTAGCCACGACATCTCTCAACTTGCCTCACTAGACAATCTCCTCCTTTCTGATACAGTGCAACCCTGCAGCGATTCCACCGTTCATTATTCTCTATAAGAACATGAAGGGGTAGAATGGGTACACACATTCAACTTTGAAAGGACCATTTTGAATCACTTTTATCACTCTGCCGGCTTTGACTTTCACCTAATCACCACTTTGACCACGCCTTTAGAAACTACATTTTCTTTGTTTTTTTCTGCCACTTGACACCCATTCCTTCATCCAAGAGGGCACCAATTTGGTACTGTGAACTCTTCCCTTCTTCATTTCAAATGTAGACTTAAGTATTGCCTCCTGTTTAGTGGTGTGAAACGCCCACACAATCTCTTCCACCGAACTCTCAACATCTTGTCCGGACACATCAGCAATTTGGATAATGTTATGTTATGTTATTAGAACTTCTATAGCGCACGATTACCCAGAGGTGTCTTGGCGCTTAATTCTGGAAAAGCCATGTCATTAGCATTTTCCTAAAAATGCCCAGAGAGTTGGAAGCTTTTATTTCCTTTGGTAGCGTGTTCCAGATTTTGGCTGTACCATAGGCTATGCTCCGGCCCCCCCCATCTTGCCATTTGAATCCTGGGAACTACCATCAGCCCGGCATAGGAGGACCTCAGTTGTCTGCCAGGGTTATACCATGAGTATAGGCTTTTCAACGCAGCTGGCCTGATGTTATTCAGGGCCTTGTAAGCCAAGAACAGCGCTTTGAACCTAATTCCTTTTATCACAGGCAGCCAATGAAGTTTTCTGATTACTTCCTTAACTGATACAAATTTAGGTAAGTTCAGTAGGAGCCTAGCTGTTGCATTTTGCACCATCTGAAGCTTTTTTAGATGTTGTTTTTGTAATTCAAGATAAAGATCATTACAATAGCCCAGCTTCGATAGCACCATGGTGGTGACTACTGTTCTCCTGGATTCAAGGGGAATAAAGGGGAGAACCTTCTTTAGTTTCTTTCTCAAATAAAACGATGCTGAGACTGTCGCATTCGTTTGTTGGGTGAAGGAGAGTTTACTATCTATCAGAACCCCTAGATTCTTGGCTTTTTCTACTGGTATAGGTGTTTCTCTAATTTCTGTTGACCACCAATGCACGTCCCAGCCGGCTGGAGGTTGCCAAAGGTAACCACTTCGGTTTTATCTGAATTCAGCTTGAGGCAATGTCAGCTGATTTCTCTCATACAGTTTTGAAACTGAGTTGCTGGGGAAGGAGAATTTTTGTACGTCGCAATCACAATCTGGGTATCGTCCGCGTATGGTGTTAGATTAAAACCGAAATTTTGAACTAACAGAGCCAATTGCGATAGACCTTTCAACAATCGATTTGGCCTTTCCACTATGCCACCCATTTCGCAGCGGATTATAAAGAGTAGTGGGATGGTGTGTGATACCATTTCTCACCAACAATTCCTTGATATCATGAGAGACCAATTCAGTGCCAATATTAGTTATAAGTGCTGGTGGGACACCTTCTTCCAAGAAAATATTCCTCAGATCGCAAATGTTGGCTTCTGTGGTAATTTCCCTCAAAAACTTTACATACAACCACTTTGAAAAAACATCAACACCAACCATTAGAAATCTGTACTCACTACGCAATTCGGATACTCGACCAATAAAATCTGCACACACACACACACTATGCCAAGCTTTCCCAGGATTCATAACGTGTTCGACTGTGCTCCAAATTTAAGGCTTTTCTTACCTTCTTTGCAAACAGTACACCTTTCAATCCACGAGGTGACTATATCATCCATACCTAAGCCTTTACCACCTCCTCCAGGAAGAGGTACTTTAACAAGTGTTTTTGAAATGATCCTAAGATAACCTGTATACCCCACACATAAGTCTGATAATACTCCACAACCTAGGCAGCTGCCAATGTCTCTCTCTCTCTCTCTCTTTCTCTCTCTATAACAGAGTAATTTATTTCAGAACTTGTTAAGAGTCCTTGATGCAATGCTACGGTTTTCTCAATGTTACCAGGTTTTTGAGAATGGCACCGACTCCTGCTGTTCTCGCATCAACAGTTATGATGGATTTGAGCTTGATGTCAAATGGTACCAAGATCCCCGCCTCACAAATCTTTTTTTTTTGATTGTCAAACCTTCTTGTTCCTGAGCCCAAGCAAAATTCTGACCTTTACCGAGCAACACCCTCAAACTCTCCGTTTTGTCCACAAACCTTTCCATAAACTTCGCATAAACCGCTATCAAACCCATGAAGTATCTTAACTGCTCTTGTCTCAATTGCCTTAAACAGATTCTCTTTAGGTCTCCTGAAAGGGTATACCCCAAGTATTCGACCTGTTCTACTTCTGCAATGCAAAGCCCACTTCAATATAACATTATGTCCGTCAATGGTTTTGCCAAAACTTATTCTGTCATCTTGAAAGTACACAATGTTCTCTAAGGGCCACATGCATCAAGCAAAATACCATTCGCAATCGGGCCGATTCACAGAATCTGCCCCCTTGCGACAGGTATTTTGCCATTTGGGATGCATCAACCCAAAAGCAATTCGCAAATACGTAATAGCAAATTTAGCGATTACCTATTTTGCAAATGCAGTTAGGGAATCTAAATGCGATGCATTATGAATTCGCAAATTGCTTTTTCGCAACATGGAATCGCAAATTACCATCAACTTCAAGTTGACGGTAATTTGCAATTCCTTTGAAAAATGCAAAAAAAAAAGCATTTTTCAAAGTGCATTGTGGTGCATACACATGCCCTTAGGGCATATGTGTGCACCACATGTGCAGACTTATCTTTTTTGGGGGTGCATCAGGCTGGCCTTTTGGCCCCCTTGCACCCTTGAAATTGCATGCGCAATTTGCGAGTACCTATTTGGTACTTGCAAATTGCGAATGCAATCCCATTAATTACTATGGGCCTTTAGGCTCATAGGAATGAATGGGAAGCCATTCCTTAATAGCGAATCGCAATTTGTGCTTTGCTATTAAGGAATATGTAGGAATCACATTTTTTTGCGAAACCTACATGCATAGATAATTGCAACTCCTTAATATCGATTCCTTAATAATCGTTATTAAGGACTCGCTATTCCTACATTTGATGCATGTGCGCCTAAGCCTTTTAAAACTTCACTGATCATGAGTTGGAAACACATTTGCTGCCGATGATAAACCAAATGAAAGATTCCGTCCATAGTTATGAATGCGGTCAGTGGCTTAGATTCTTTGTGGAGCTTGAGCTGATGGTAAGCACTCATTAAGTCAAACTTAGAAAAATACTTCCCCCCCTTTCAACATCAGAACCAATTCATTAATGTTAGGTACAGAAAACATGTCTACTACCACACTTTGATTTAGTGATCTGAGGACAACACAGATTCGTAACCGTCTATCAGATTGTTTTGTGATAACTACGGGCAACACCCAACTAGATTCGTCTGCATGTTGTATAATCCCTTCCTGCATCATTTTTTGGACTCAATTTGTTACCTCTTCCTAAAGCACCACTTCAACTCTTCTGAGTTTGTGTTGAACTGGAACAGCTCTTTTTTGTGAGTAAAATGTTATAAACATATCATTTTGTTGTCCCAGCTTATCTTCAAAAATATATGTTTTACACCAGTGGGTCCCAAATATCACTACTGGAAGCCGGGGACCCCCAAGCAATTTGTACTATTAAAATTTCAAACATTGAGACAGTAATTCATGAAAAATGCACAAACAAGTGCACACCAAACAAATACTCTAACCGCTAAATATTTTATTATTTGATATTGAAATAATTTGCAAAAATCTGAAGATTTTAATGGGACGGTTGGGGCTGCACCTCGGCAACTATCTTTTCAATCTTTGCTTTTATTTTGTGATACAAGGCTCCTGCTACTGCCAGGGCCATACTGGAAACCCAAAGCAGCCCTGGCAAATGCTGTCAGACCAGTACCTGTACCTGTACGGTGCACACCAAGTGCATCGAGTGAGCCTCACCACAACATAGGGAGCTCTTCTCAAATGTAATGTGTGCCTCCATATACCCCAAGATATTGATAGTTGCACTCGGATATCCCCCTGGGGAGATATCTTCAGGCTTTAGTGCAATATCACTCCACTCATGTTCAAGCATTGATTTTGGAATTATGTGTGCATGGACCTTGTATCCACCATAAGCTGGATAAATCACCCATTTATTTCAGAAGTGGCCTTGGGTATATTTTTCCTCTTGTCTCCTTCCGTCAATTCTCCCTCACATCCCACACTTAAAATCCTATCAGATATTTCAGTGTTAATGGCAGGGATATTTGATACCACTTCCACCTTGCTATGATTAATAATCTTACACATCCTAGCAAAATGACGAGACAGTCACATTTTCTACATTCTTTGTTGCTGGTAAATCAAAATTTGGAGTCAGTTGCATGACTGGTTGCACCCCTAAAGAGGTTGTTTAAGTTGTGCAGAATTCTTGCCAGACCTGTCATGGGTTTCAACATTTCTACAGTATTTAATTCTAATCTACTGACTGCCCCCACCTCTGAAACTTCAGGACCTTGGTTTGTCATCTCCATTTCCCTCATACATAAATCAGATTTGATCGACAACTTTGGCAATATCTATGGCAGCTTTCAATGTGGGATTCTTTGCAACCCACAATCACTCTTGAATTGTTTTACTTTTACATTGTACAATGAGCTGGTCTCGGATGAGTTCTCTTGTCATTCTTCTAAATTGACATTTGGTTGATAACTCTATTAGTCTGGCTACAAACTCCTCAACGGACTCTTCTACTTTCTTATGTTGAGTATAACATGTATATCTTGTCATGAACAGATTCTCTTCCTTAGCATATCTAATTTTCAATCTGCATCTGGCCTTTTTAGAAGTATTTTGAAAAGGTTGTCTATTAGGGTTTAGGGCTTGCACTAAATATCTAAATATCCACTGACCCTCTTTTTCCTCAGTGTTCAGCAACACCGCTTTTGCCTTTGTAGGGTGGAATTATTTTCTATCCAGAGCCACTAAGTAATTAGAATTCAATTCTCACAAGGAATTGGATTGGTGCCAGCATGCATTAAAAACATAGTGGTGGGATACCTGAAACATGAGAGACTGGTACATGAGAAGCCTCCACGTGTGAACTTTCTGAAGCTTCCATTTCTAACTTACCTATATATTATTTCTTTTTTCTTTTTGTCAAATGTCTTGTACTAACTACCAGTATGTGTTTATTTATTTTAAAACAAGCGTTAGCCTCTTACTGATTTTGCGTAAAAGAATGTTAAGCAACCATTGTGGAATGTTTATCAGATTAATCCTGATTATCAAGCACTCTAAATTACTGCTTCATGGTGTGCGCATCACCGTTGTGAGATGCACTCCAATATGATTAGAGGTGTGGGCATCATCAGTGCTCCCTCATCACTGGTGCTCCAATATGATTAGAAGTGTGCGTATCACCGACACTTCATATGCTCGCAAGCTAATGTGTGATAATGCACTGATAAAAGGCAGTGTGCACATCAAGGTGTGCGCATTACCAACACTCCAAACACTAGCTGGCTGACGTGTGATCAGTAACAGGCATTACTGTGCCTTCGCTTTAGCTCCTTTATGGGCTTGACAGGTGTCCGGTGTGTGTGCCTACGTTACAATGTCAACTGCGTGAATTACTCGTGCCACAGATGGGCATGTCACTGCACATTCCTTCCCTCTACTGCTCGTCCATTGATTTATTTTTTTATCCAATAAGATGGACACCCAGCGTAAAGGTACAGGTTAACGTCATACACACTATTGGACATGATAATCTTCAGGTAGTGTTTCCTTAGACTTTTTGCTTTTTCCTCTGGAAGTTTGCTGATTCTCTTGTGTGGCCCTAGGGCTCAGGGTACTTTCCCACTGCAAATGCAGTGGGAAAGTGCGTGCACCCTTCCTACACGTGTTAGGAAGTGCTGCTGACATGGTGTTCTTAAACATAGGTCAGGCCGGACATTGCAGGCAGGCGTGCGCACTTGCACGGTTCGTGCTTTTAAACATGTGTCCAATCTGCCAAGGCAGGTCTGTGATGGTACCATTGGGAGTATACTCAGGCTGGCCTTTTAAAACCACTGGCCATCCTGAAGGTCCCTTTCATTTCCACTCAGAGTGGAAGGTGAAGGGCCAGACAGGTATCGCTGCGTGTGCCCTGCCCAGGTAGTAGGGAAAACCCATGCTTATTTTCCCTACCTAAGAGGCATGCTCATCACATAAGTTAGCATGGGGTAGGGGTTGACAGTACTTCAGGCTGCAATAGTGGATTGCAGCGGTGCATCCTCATAATGTATCCTATCAATGAATTCACAATGCCAAACCCTTTCCAGTGGTAAAGGGGAACGTGGCATTATTCGCTCAGAAATACAACTTATGGAAATGTGGACATTTCTGTGCTCTAAAACTCTTTGTATGCCATGGTGTTGGGGCCGGTCAACACCAGCTGCTAGGGAAGTGTATCTGGGCATTCCCCAGTGACAGCCATAAACCAGTGGGCATGCAACTAGAATGGCCGACCTCTGCCATTTGCGGGCCTGGCAGAATAGACCGGAGGAAGGGGTTGTGGCCTCAGGAGCCATATCATGGCCCCCGTAAAGATAGAGGTATGCATTCCGCAGCCTCATGGCAGACAGGACGAAAATTTAGGGGACACTTTTGTGGTGCAAAGGTATACCCTTTGAACACCCCAACTTCAAAGACCTACTGCAGTAAAACTTTTGGTGCCACCCTACCACAAGGGAGAGATACACTTGTGATGACACAGGACCAGAGAACCTGGACTGCATGGTGATCAATGCCAGAGGAGTCATTTGGGCACAAGGAGGATTACTTCCATTGGAAAGGACCACATGCCCTTCCTCAATAGTGGCTGGCCTAGGCCGACTATCTGCTGAATTGTGGCACTCTGAAGTGGGCTCCCCAAGGACCAGTTGGCTGGTCCCCTGTTCTCTCTGAGATCTCAGGGACATCAAAGATCTTCTACGAGGGATCCACACCACCTACCGGTGACATCTGGAGAGCGGTGCCCTGTCAAGTGCCCACATCGCCTGCTGAACGGAGAGCACAGTGTGAGCTTGGAACTTAAAATCGTGCCTAGAAACCGGAATGCCTAGTGTGGAGTCCTGCCCGCATCTAAGGTGAAGTGGCCTCTGCACTGCAAGGACCTCGCCACACATAAGCATCTTGTTGTTGGTGAGTGGATTCACCAGTTACAGGATTCAAAGAGGCCCACTTCATTGATCGTGCTGCATATCTCTTGTGCGACTCGCCGACTGCAGGCTCATTGCGTGCGGTATTCGATTCACAGGTTGTGACCCTCAGATTTGGGGGCTGTACCTATTGCAGTGTCTCATAGTACCTCATGAGATATTTCTCAACTTGCACCTGTGTGTGTGGGATCAAAATCATCTGGTGCAGCCTATATCAACGTGCACCAGACCAAGTGCCTCATTTCCAGGGAGGTCCGGAATTCGCAACTCTTCGTCATGGGATCTGAAGAGTCTGGTGCGACCCATCTGGTTGTGCACCAGACCTTGTGCCCGGATTGCCTGGGTACAACTCTGATTGTGTACTGGACGGGGTGCCTTCTCAAGCTCAGAGGTTTCCCTTGTGTTATTCTCCTTGCACCACTTGTTCCCTTCCTGGCCCAATCACGGTGGACCAACCTGCCTTCTCACCACCTGGCCCTCTCAACGACTCCTTGGCACCAGGTAGGAGTGAAAGTGACTTACTAGGCTGGAGGAACGCTTCTGATGAAATTCAGAAGCAGGTCAAGAAACTGTGTGACCCCCTCCTGTGCTTCACAGAACAGGGCTGGTGCCCAGATGGACTCCTGTTTGTAACAGATTATTGCTCCAGCCCGCTTCTGCTTTGCAACTGGTTGGTGAACTTTCTGAGTGTCACCAAAACCCCCTTGTTCACATCTGCCTGTTGTTTATTCTTGCTAACTATCCCCACCTGCTTTCCAGGGACCCAAACTAAGTTTGACCTCTGCCACGTGTGGCCTCGTATCTGAAGGGAGGGGCTGGTTATCTTCCATCCGGGAGTATAGGCCTGTAGGGGTGAATTGGAGGGTGGCGGGACACTTGGAGCCACAGGGTCTGCAGCGTGTTATCCATTAGCCTACTGGGTATCAGTTGCACCACATTAGGGTGGAGTGTGCGTTTGTGAACCAGGCTGTCACCTGTGGCACCGCATAGCTGTGCAGAGTGAGTGTGTGTGTGTGTGCGTGGATGTGTATGTGTGTGTGTGAGATTGACAGTCTGTCTACCGCCTGTAATTCACAACATTGATCTGCTGTGTTGTTTTATATTGTCATTTGTTTCCTGCATGGCCTCTTGTAGTTTTCCCTACGTTAGCCTTACTATACACGCTGTAGGCCTCATCTTCCTTTGCACGCATTTCTATATAAACATGCTTGCCTTTGTGCCACATTGTACTTTCACATGGAACTTGCAGTCTGGGTACATCCTAAAAGGGCAAACAACAATGTCCCATGTTATTCTTTCTAGCCAGACACTAGCACCTAGACATAACACAATAATGCAGCTATTGTTTATGTGCACACATATCCTATCATATAGATGAGTACCTGATCCGCAGACACAGATGGAACAAGAGTTCTGAGACAAGAGCACTGCATCCGCTGAGATGTAGAGTGTCCATCTGTGTACACTAAGGTACAGGGTCTGCTGGTAATACCAGAGATCTTTTATATAATTATCTAGCTTTAATAGTAAGGGAGGGGGGCTAGGTTACTCTGTCCTAAAAAATGAAAGGGATTTTCATGGTATCTGGATTATTAACCATGCTATTAATATTTCTAGTATGCATTTGTTCCCTAATTGTGGCATATATAATGCATTTCAGAGCACGATAGTTTGAATAAATATTCGAAACTCTATTTGTGTCTAATTGTTATCTTATTGTGAACAAGTATTAATACGAGAACAAAAGGGTGTGTCCTGTTACTGCGATCCCTAAGAGTGTTGAGAGTGTTGTACTCAAGGGGTGCCAATTCACTTGTTTCTCTGGTAAGGTTAGGAGGGCAAGTGTGGCACTATAGCTAGTCGGACTCGGGATCATGGAAACTAAGGTGGCATGGTGATTCTACATACTGATGTTCTATGGTTCCATGCATAGGTCTGTTCTAGAGCAGAATTTCTGCAACAATACATTGATTTCTGGCCAAGCACATTTAATATTGCTTGTACCAGTGTAGCCTCAGAACCCTGTGCTTCTAAAAAGTGTTATAATTCCTTGTATGTACATATTTCTGATGTTGTTGTGACCCAGGGTGCACCCTATAACTGTGTGATAATGAATTATGATAATTGTGGGGATGAGCCTGGGGCCGACAACGTGTTGCACCGCATAAGGGTGCTGTGTGGGGTGTTAAATAGGAATTGGCCCACGTGTGCATGCTACCGATATCTTATCAACACGATTGCGCCTAGTACTACTAGTAATATTGGCAAGTGTGAGTTATACCTAGAAATAGATGTTCATGTTGCATTGAGTAATGTGTGTGTTGAATGCAAACAACATTTATCTACATCCTGTGTGAAGTCTCTCTTTTGTGTTGTGCAGTGCATTTACCGTGATTGCGTACTGTGTTTGCTTTACAAATTGCCTCTGTGTTAAGCCTGACAGCCCAGTGCCAAGCAAACAAGAGTGAGCACGGGTTGTACAGTGTGTGTAATCACCTTCCCTTGACAGGAGCGGTGGGTTCTGCCTGGCTGGTGTATCCCATCAGCCAACCTGAAAGCGCCGGTTTGCGCTTTACTGCTCTTACTTGTGGGTGTTTTTTTTTTACTTTCAAGATAGCCTACAAGCGTAAAGTTAGTGTCTAACGTCATACACACTCTTCTGCACTGGTTCAAGGGTGATTCACTTGTGTAAAGTCAGCATCCGACATCATGCGCACGCTCAACTTCGCCTGTTCGATGGTGGGCTTTACGAAACACAAAACGTTAATACTACCCACTTACTTCATTACAAGTACTTGCCAAACAGTACACTGTTCATGATAATACTCGCACTGGTCCTTAGACACTGAACTGATCCGAATCGTGCTTTTCCATTGCTGCACAAGTTTCAACTTTTCTTTTCGCACTGCTGCTACTGTCTTCACCATTCACTGCGAATCGCCTTACTCTCAACTGGCCAGCTCATTGCCAAATTGTGTTGTAAGGGGAATGGCAGGTACGAGATGCTTGCAAAGAATGAAGCTCGTTTATTCTTAGACAACAGCATACAGCGGACACTCCTTTGCTGGCCAGGGTCAAACTGACAACCTTAAGCAAACACGTGTATTCTCACAGCAGGCAGATTTCACTATGCAGACTGCGTGAGGCACAGTTTATTAAAGCCCAATACACCACCTGACCTAATAGAGGTAGGTAATCAAGAATCCAACTTGAAACTAGCAGACTCTCTGTGTGTGCCTAGGCCGCCTATTTAGTGTCCGGCAGGTGGCTTAGCTGACCTGCCATTTTGCAGAGGAAACTGCCTAAAATAGTGGCTGCCCCAGTAGATGATTGGCAGTGGTTGACATGTGTAATGCATCTGCTATGTTTATTCAAATAATTATGATAGAATGAGTCGCCATGTATGATTGCAACTGATTTGCATCTATAATGTGTTATCATTTACTTCCCTATAAAATGAGTTATGTCTATTGGGCAAATCCGCCCAGATGAATTGCATAATATGTTTTGAATTTCCACTGGCAATATTGCACCTTTAAAAAGAACTAATGTGGAAGTAGCACCTCTATGGTTTCTAGTAGTAGGAGACACATGTCTGATCAAATTGTTCAAAATGCTACAGGAATTAACTAATCTCAGGTTGAAGGGACTTTTTCCTATCAGCACACTAGGGGCCTGATTATGAGTTGGTCAGTGTATTCCAACATGTGTCTAAACTCCTGTTTACGCATGGTTCAGAATTACGAGTTTGGTTGTGCTTAAAAACACCCTATACTGTATCTCAACCTTTGTTCAATTTCAGCGGGTCAAACCCTTTGTACAAATCATGAGGAGCACCTAACTAACATGCAATGCTGCTGGTAATGCTGGAGAAAATCCAGTTAGAAGAGGCTGTCCGAACTTACTTAGACTAGTGATGAATATTAGCTTAACAGGAAGAGTATGCCAGCTTCTGGTGGAAAGGTCGGAGAAAATGTGACTACTCAATTATGCCTTAAAAAAATAAAAATACAAAGATTTTGGAACAAAACACATTATCTTAGTCAAGGTAATGAGTGAAGATGGTGTGCATTACAGAACCTGGAAGTGTTTGATCAAATGCAACAGGCACTCTTGGAAACAAACACAGAAGGAGTTGGCGTTATTCAAACCATGGGTTTGTGACATTTTTGTTATGCAAAGTTTGCACAATTTTTTACAGTGGGGGACTTGGGCAAGCAGAACATTTCTTGTGGAAGATAGGTTTAGGAAGAAAATGTTATGGTTTTGCATTCCATTTCCACGCACGATACTTTGAAATTAATTACATGAAATGTAATGTACCTTTGCAAAAATACTATATTCTAATTTGAACATTGTTAACCTGTACCGGGTAATTACAGATTCTGCCCATGTTTTTCCATAATCCTTCAAATAAGGCATGCTATTACTCAGATTTCTCATATGAAAGATACATGACAAAACAATAGCTGATATCTGTATAGGTAATGACAATTTAGAATCTATTTTAACCTCCAAGTTCCAGATGATATCTTCGGGCTTAGGTAGGTGTGGAAATCACGAGGCCCTGCACATGAAAGCGGTAATGAATAGGTAAGACCTTTATTAAGCATACCTCACCCACTAAGGGCCCACCAGCAACTGACACACATTGAACCTTCAGCACCAAATTCCAAGCTACCTAACATTCTAACACATCACACTTCTCCCTTCTTTATTAATACATGTATTTCATTTTCTTTTCTTTTAACACAATATTTTTTTAAACACGAAATGAGAAACCCAACCTATAAAATGCAATTGAAATTAAAGAGCAAATACACAAATGTACATGTAACTGAAACATGTACATAATATCATAACAAGCAAATAATCAAACACTAATCTGAATAATTTGATAACTCATCCCACAAATAAATTATTCACCATATATGAATGACAACAAAATAATAAACTTTTCATGGTACAGAGTCTTTCAAATAAACAGTTTTTACAATGTTCCTGCTACTTCTCCTGTTGTGTAGTTCCTATTAATCCATAGAATCTGCGCATTGTTTGGACAACATAAACTAGTGGCTTGGTGTCAAGACTGATTCCGGACACCCCTGCAGGATTTTTTGGCCTATAGACCAGCTAGCTCACGGTGCCACCGTAAGCCCCCTAACGTACCAGTGAGCGATTTGTTTCTGGCAATCACTTAACAAGACAACCCTGTCCCCTAAATGGATTGTGGGAACAGTACAGCACCTTTCACTCAATCACTAGTGCTCACTTAACTCAGAAGAATATACAGAGAACACAAAGTGGGACGTTTTCAATAAATTTATTGAACCAACGTTATTTTTCAAAAAAATACGGAGACACAGCAGATAAACGTGATTACAAGCACCAATAGTGTAAATAGGAGGTAGAGTTCTACCATGGTGCTGAAACAATGTATATATGCAAACATATAAAACAAGACAGTAATCAGGCGCACTCCTACGATGCGGACCCTACTCTATGAGTACCTAGAGTGTGTGTCGGTGTAAAGCCAAAAATCCCCCCAAGGGATGATCCAACCCCCTTACCTGATGGGGTCGACTGAAGGACTCCGTTTTGGTCACGAACTGGACACCCCTCACAAGATATCAGAACGCTGCGTGGTGATTTCTCAGCATGTAAGGACCCTCAGTATCAGCAGGAGTGCCTCCTCTACTAATATATTGGGAAGCTTATCTTTTATAATAGAAAGCAGCCTTGTGATGTGCGTATAGATTAGTGATGTAGATATGTAGATAGCCCTGTCACCCCCTGGATGAAGAAAGTGATGACATGTGTACATCATACAAAATGAGACATTGTACATGATGTTCCGGGTGTTGTGATAATGTTGTGCAAAGCTAGCTGTGTAAACAAGTTTAGTTTCAGGGAAACTAATCCAACATTGTCGTGCCCATGGATATGTGCAATAGGTCACAGCTGAAAATGTTATTTGTGAGGACAATGTAAGAAATAAGCTGCTTTGCTACGTGGCCTAACTCGGAAATGTAACACTCCTCAACCCTATTGTATCGCGTCGCAAACTTTGACCAGGATCACTCTATCGTGACCATGTAACACATTTTGCAAGACATCACCTCAACACACTTTCTGAAATGGACATTGGGATACTCTACTCAACTTAAGTTCTTATCATCATCTATCTTTACTGCATTCTTAAATAACTTGATGATCCACTTCGGACCAAGATATTTGGACCATGATGAATGTCCAGTGGGTGCTTTAACATTCACACATTCAGCTACATTCAAATTTAAAACCCGAGTGATAACATCCTTTGCATAACTTGCTTTCCTTTTATATTGGCATATTTACTCTCTTTTACACCAACCGATGTCACCACTGGTATTAACATATATTTTTCTTCCATGATATCCAACCAGGAGACACGTGATGGCTTTTCTCGCTTTGAATAATTCAAAAGATGATTGACCTGTTGAAGCATGGGAATTCACCCAGTATGCAAAAAACCTTTTCTTTAGTTCATCTTTCCAAGGTAGACCACTCACATGTGAGATCTGGATTCCTTCTTTCAGAGCTTTATTTAAATGTTCTACCACACCATTTGTTTCTGGGTGATAAAGTGCACACTTCTTAATCACCACTGCATATTTCTGTAGGAAACCTTCCATTTAACCAGCGGTGTCTCTTCCGCTATGGTGGAGGAGCGCCACCCCACTGACCGCAGAGGCAAACAAAAATAAAACGATCTAAATGCATATCATTTTATTATTTGGCTGAGCCTTGGGGGTGGGGCACAGAATTGCAGCAGAGGGAGAAGGAGTGGTGGGCCCTGCTGTCATTGAGCATGTTGATTTGGCTGCTGTCTTAAGACGACCAAACCATCATGTGCACTGACATCTCTCCAACCCAGCTGGGTTGCTGTGTGAAGAGACCAGCAGGCACAGGCTCCCAGCTCCCGATGGAGTGCAAAACAAGCCTACGCCGCTGAATCCAGACACTGCTCTCATGGTGAGAGCAGTGTCTGGATTGGCTACAGGAGAAGCTGGGAGCTTCAGCCTGTGTTCAGAGGAGAAGAACAGCGACCAGAAGACCGGCAGGTACATTTTTAAATTTTATTTCTTCAGACCCTTCGCCCTGACACCCCGCGCGGCCCCCTCCCCTCACTGCCACACCACATTTCAATGACATCAGCCGCTACTGTATTTAACGTGAACAGAACTGTTCTCCATTGTCAGATAGTATTGATTTTTGAAAAACTGTAACTGAGAACACCTCTTCCAAAACTTCACAATATTTTTTGAAGAAATATCGGGCAGACACTTAACTTCTGGCCATTTGGAATACAGAACAATTAACACAATCAAAATTGGAGTGGCACTTTCCCCTTGTACAGGCCCAAGTATATCTATGGCCACTTCCTCCCAAGAAGAAGGTACGTTCCTGTTTTGCATTGGTGCTTTCCTAATCTTTAATACTTTATCAATTCGTTCAAAAAGGCTTTCTGTATCAATTTAATTCTTTCTTAATTGTATATATTCGAATGTTTTTTTCGTCTTTTTTAACCTTTTAGACGTATTGTCATGTATATTTGGTGAATGCTTTTTATTGATAACATGTGTTGTATGTACTGCTTTTAAGATATTTTTTATGTATCGAAATAAAGCATATCAACCAATCAACCAACTTTATCAATTCAGCACCCTTCGTTTAACTGTGACATCCATACTTGGCCACCAAAAATCCTGTCTGATCTACTCCTTGGTTTTGACAATGCCTAAATGACCAGTATATGCAAATTCTACAAGTTTTACCCTTAAAGATTGGGGAGGTAGTAAATGAGTTCCCAGGAAAAAGTAAACCATCTCTCACACTTAATTAATCACGTACATTCCAACATGATCTATCTTTTTATTCCCCCTAAACCACTCATGTTGCAACTATGTGACAATTGCTTCAAAATAACCACCTTCCCAAGCCTTAAACTCCCTTTTATTGCATATACGTCACATCTAAGGCAGACCTTAGGTAGGTAGCCCTCAGGGCAGGTTGATTTGTAATAAAAAGGATGGACATCTATTTTTAACCTTTGCATAGGATAGCACTGGGATGCATTAATACATATAATAAGCGCCAAATTTTTATTGGGAATAGGTAAACATTTCATGTTTGGTATCTGTGAAATTGTACCTTAAAACCCTCTTTCATGGTGTAGTTGGATTTTACGCTACAATTTGAAAATGCCACTTTTAGAAAGTTGTTACAGCAAACAAATGATGGACGGAATGCTGACAATGCAAACATTCTCCCCAAGTCAAACGATCTGGGTTAAATCCATCGTTATTTTGCCTACTACGCCACCCCAGTGTGGACCCAGCCATAAGCAAATCAGTCTTGACCCTGTGCCTCATGGGAACAGTCCAGACCGAACTGTCAGGCCAGGTCCTCCCTGGAATGGAAGCAAGCATCCTGAGACCAGTTGGCATTTTCCTGTATTATTTGGTACCTTTGGCCTGTTACTGGGTGACATGACTTGGAGTAGTTGGCAGTTGGACTTTGTTTATTGTTTATTTCTCTCAGAGATCCACACAATTGAGGGATTAAATATAGGACCCTCAGACCCACTCTTCAGTTCACTTTCTGGACCGGCGGAAGGACTGGTAGAGGACTACCTGCAGCTGTGGTCTGCTGTGTACACCACAAGTCTGCTTTGCTGTATCTGGAAGGACTACTTTGCTTCCTGGAGCCTACCTTGAACCCTCAGAGTCTTGTCCTGCTACTTAAGCCCTGGTCCACTGCTTGAACCCAGTACTACCAGGTGACTCCAAGAGCTAGTTAGCAGGCCTCCTTATTCGAGCCTCAGAGACAGAAAACACTCTGACCATCTTCAACCTGCACCTGGACCCAGCCAGAGTCCTAACCCCCAAGTGGTGGAACTCCAGTCCTGGACCCTTGGTGATCCTAAAGGTGGCCAGATAGCCAAAATCCAAAACTTGGGACTTTGAACATTTTTGGCTAAAAACTGCTCTGAGAACTGGGAGAAGATCAGGACCAACCTGCTTTTTTAGCCGCCCATGCTGCATCTCTTGTGAGCAGCAGCAGCTCGGGCTACGTTCTTCTTCAGGGCAGCAAATCCTGTTCAGCGGTCCTTCACTCACGGGCTATCCTGCCTCATGGAACTCTCGTCAGCTACAGCCTCATCACCCTGGAGATTTTCAACTTTCAAAAAAGAGACTAATGTCAACATGTACAACCGTTTTTAGTGGTTGCAAATGGAGATTCGGGTTGTTTGCAATTGCTATAAAGGGTTGTAGCATGTATCAACCCTATTTTAAGAGTAGGTTACCAACTAACACAATAGGGTTTGCGACTTGCTATTAAGAAGGAGCGCACCAAGGGCATCCCTTCCTAATGGCGCGTCGCAGGGGGATGTACGATTATTTTGAGACCGGAATGTGATCGTAAAACAATCACAGCTCCAGGCCTACTTCAAGTAGGTGGTAAGCCACTCACAAATGGGAATGGATCCCCAGGGGACCCCTTGCCATTTGTGATTGGCAGCTAAAACGTTTTTTTTAAGAGCAGGCAGTGGTCCCACAGAGCACTAACTACTCTTAAAAAATGAAACTGAAACATTTTATTTTTGTTTTTTAAATGAATCCCATTTTCGGGCATTTTAAAAAAAAAAGTTGTTTTATTTAAAAAGCAAACACAGACTTGGGGGTCTTCTGTATCCAGCCGGCCACCATTCCTGTGTCATTGTCCATTCCGAATGAGTTGCAAATTGCGACGTGCCTAATGAATTTTGATGAGGCAGATCATTTGCGACCCCATTGTGAATCGCAAAATGTGTCTGAGGCACATTCACACATTTCCTTTTGCAACTCGCAAATTGCAAAATCGTTAACATTCGCAAATCTCAAGTCGCAAAAGTAAATGGTTGTTCATGTAGCCCAATGTCGGAACATAGAAATCTTCACCGCTACTTTGGCCAGTGGCTCTCAGTGGATCACTGACAGAATATCGACAATCAAAATATCGAGATGACAAAATATCGAGGTAAAAATATTGACTGCCAAAATATCGACTTGCTATCTTCAAACAGGTAAGTACAAAAATATCGACTCCAAAATATCGAGTGTAAAAAATATAGACTGTCAAAATATCAATTTTTTTAAATGTCTTAAAAGTAATTTAAAAGTAATATAATAATAAATAAAATTAATTTTAACTTATTTAAAATACTTAAATAAACGCAACATTAAAAAATAATGAATGTAACTTTTTAAAAATTAATTTATTTTTAATACATATATTACCTACTGGCGGTCGCCAATAGGTAGTTATAGTTAGGACCTAGTTTCCATAGGAAATCCGCAACATTCTATTGGGAATAACTTTGGCGCCGGTGGACGAATCTTCGCGAATTTCTCAAAGAAGATGGCCCGCTCCGCTCCTTCCCTGAAAGTTTGGGGGAGATTCGTCAAGCGGGGGCCGAGATAAAAGGGGGGTCCCAAAACGTGTTTTCCCCATGTTAATTTCCATAGGGCGGTTGGACTCACTTTTATCCCGAACGGCTGAATGGATTTACACCAATCTTGGCAAAATTGTAGGGACTGGTAGCCCGATGTGCCTTTGCTATGTCTCAAGATATGTGCTCCATAGGATTTTGAGTAATTTAGGTTCAAAAAAATATATATATCTGTAAGCGCACCCCGGTACGCGCACCGGGGAGCGTACCATGGGGAAAAAAGAATGACAGAGTTTTAAAAAAATGTAGCATTTTTTTATAAATTGGAGGTAGTTCTAAAAAGAACTGTTTTTTTTGTTTCTTTTTGTAGTTTTATTTTTTTTTTAATTTAATGTTTAATTTTTTTTACTTTTTTTGGCTTTTATGAACAATTTTATATTTTTTTTGTATTTTTTATGGGGACAAACAAAAAACAGGGAATTGTAAACGGCTCAACTGGAGCAAAAAAAATCAGGAAAAAATGAAGGCTTCTTTCGGCAGATGTGGTTCTCTCCTGCACGGTTGATTAGATTTATACTTTTCTCGCCATACGAAATTGTAGTCCCGCAATAGATACAAACAATTTTAAAATCTCCAAACTGGGTTTGGATATTTGGCACCATCTCCCTTGCCTCTGGACCCGATGGAGTAGGTTGTTTGCTTGTTGAGGTTCTGGAAGAAGATTGGGGAAGGTTTCTGGACAGTTCTCTCACCTCTGCCGCAGAATAGTTGTTGGGCTGCCTGCGTTGCATGTGGCGAATCATGGTGTAATTACCAAAAGAATACTTTTTTGTAGGGTTCCCTCTGGAAAGTTCAGAGCCACAAATCAGACAAGTCACTTTGGCCGCATTGACTTTCTTTTGGCCTCTTGGGAATTTAAAAAACTCCCACACAATGTGCTCTCTTGGTTTATAAGGGGGATTGTCTTCAGGCAGGAACCTCCTCTCCTCCTCCTCCTCCTCCTCCTCCTCCTCTTCTTCACCACCAATGTGGTGTTGTGGTGGTCCTTGTGGTGGTGGTGGTGGTGCAGATGCTCCTGCTGCTGCTGCTACTGTAGCCATTTCTCAATGAATGGAAACAGGTCTTCCTCACTCAAAGAACAAAGTGAGAATGAGGAAAAAAGGTGGGGGCTTTCATCATTTGGAAAACAAAACTGTTCTGAACCAATGAAAAGTGTTATATTCAGGTCACATGACCCGGCTTTCATCATTTGGAAACCAAAACTGTTCTGAACCAATGAAAAGTGTTATTTTCAGGTCACATGACCCGACGCGCTTACGCTACGCGCCCGAGGGCACGCACCGGGGCTCCTGCAGGAGGGCGGACAATAAGCACCGGATGGTGGAGGCGCTGTCGTGTGCTCCTCCAAAGCTCGTGGGCAATTTGTATTGAATGTAAAACACGGCTGCCCTGCCGTGGGAGGAGCACCATCTCTGAATACCAAAATAGAGAGGCTGAAGGAAGGAACTTTTCCTGGACCGAAGAGCACAGCAAATCATCAAGCCCACCCACCTACAGGATTCTGAAACCTACTAGAGACATATAACGCTATTAAGATGAAATAATATGGCGCTGTGTTATTGATAGAAACCGCATGTCCCAGAATGCACGGGGCATGCACACTGCACTTAGCAGGGCCTCCTGATGTCACGTGGGGCCAGCACTGAATAAAAGCATAACAGAAAACACACGAACGCTGAAGCGCCATGAATTCAAGCACAGAAGCCTCTGAGGAAGGGGTGATTTACCCTGAAACGCGTCAGGCTAATAATAACCAAAGGTCTCCTGCAGGAGGGCGGACGATAAGCACCGAATGGTGGAGGCGCTGTCGTGTGCTCCTCCAAAGCTCGTGGGCAATTTGTATTGAATATATATATATATATATATATATATATATATATACATATTATTAACAAAACATATACAGTATTTTTACCTAGGATAGCAAGAGGTTTAAATTTACTGTAACGACTCCAGTGAGTGCAACAGTAGGGAAAGTGTTGGATAGTGTAGGGGTAAAAATTACTATTCCAACACCAGAGAGTGCAACAGTAGGGAAAGCGTTGGATAGCGTAGGGGTTAAAGTTACTATTCCCACTCCAGAGAGTGCAACAGTAGGGAAAGAGTTGGATAGCGTAGGGGTAAAAATTACTATTCTCACTCCAGAGAGTGCAACAGTAGGGAAAGCGTTGGATAGCGTAGGGGTTCAAATTACTATTTCAACTCCAGAGAGTGCAACAGTAGGGAAAGAGTTGGATAGCATAGGGGTTAAAATTACTATTCCAACTCCAGAGAGTGCAACAGTAGGGAAAGTGTTGGATAGTGTAGGGGTTCAAATTTCTATTCCAACTCCAGAGAGTGCAACAGTAGGAAAAGAGTTGGATAGCGTTGGGGTTAAAATTACTATTCCAACTCTAGAGAGTGCAACAGTAGGGAAAGTGTTGGATAGTGTAGGGGTATAAATTACTATTCCAACTCCAGTGAGTGCAATAGTAGGGAAAGTAAATACTTCATATATAAATATAAATAACATAAATACTATTATCAATTAAAAATTAAATAAAATATTTTACAATTGTATAAAATATATAAAATAATTATTTATAAATACAAATTATATTTATTTATATATAAAAATTGCCTACTAATACTAATTAATTACCTATTAACAATAAATTAATTTACAATTTAAAAATTAATCAATTAATTTTAATTACCAATTGTATTTTAATTAATTACCTATTAATAATTAATTAACAATTAATTCTAAATAAATTCCAATAAATTAAATGACATATTTAATTAATTATAATTAAATTACTTCCCACCCTATTTCCCTATAAATCCACATCCCGCTACAGAAAATAAATTAATGAAATTACCATATTTATAAATTAATCAATTATTTTTTTTTACCAATTATATTTTAATTTATTACCAATTATTAATTAATTAACAATGTATTCAAATAATTAACAATAAATACATAAATTAATTAACAATTATTTCTAAATAAATATCAATAAATAAACATATTTAATTAATTATAATTAAATTACTTCCCACCCTATTCCCCTATAAACCCACAACCCGCTACAGAAAATAAATTACTAAAACTAACATATTTATCAATTAATCAATTATAATTAATTTCCAATTATATTTTAATTAATTACCAATTATTAATTAATTAACAATTAATTCTAAATAAATAACAATAAATAAATTAACATATTTAATTAATTATAATTAAATTACTTCCCACCATATTCCCCTATAAACCCACAACCCACTACAGAATTATATTACACAAAAAATAGAAAATAATATTAACTTACCTTAAATTCGATATTTTGTTGTCTATATTATGTCTAGTCGATATTATGTCCATTCTATATTTTTGATTCGATATTATGTCCATTCTATTCGATATTACATTTTTCTAGTCGATATTTTTGTTGTCTATATTATGTCTAGTCGATATTATGTCCATTCTATATTTTTTACTCGATATTGTGTCTAGTCGATATTAAAAACTCGATATTTTGACTCCACACCGCTCTCAGCCTACTCCTCAGACTGCCTGCAGGTTTGCTCCTCTGAACTTTACCTTCTCAGAATATGTTTGATGAAATTTCTTCTAAGCAAAAAGGTATGTGCCGAACGGGCCCAATTCACTTTTTGTATCCAACTCACGCTCTAATTCATAATTATTGGGTTTGGCCCAGTCTCATGCGACAAGATGTCTGTAAATGACGCTTTGATCTTTTAGATGCTGGTTTTACCTTAAATTTTCAAAATTCATAACTCTGGTTCTACTCATTGGATTTTTGTCTTTTTGGTTTCGAATAATTTGTTAAAATGTACTCTATATTTCTAAATTGATGTGGGATTTTTCGTATGCTGTGTTTTCACTATTACTGTTTGTGTGCTGCTTAAATACTTTACACATTGCCTCCAAATTAATCCTGACTGCTTTTCTGCGAAGCTACAAAAAAGGTTAAGCACAGGTTGATTTAGTGAGTTCTGTAGGTCATCCTGACATGGATTGAAGCTGTTGCTTGAACAGGGGTCCCCCACCATTCAATCAACAACCCAATTTCTCACATTGGTGTTCAGTGGTGGAGTCTAACACTTGTGTTTGCGCAGTGTCAAACATTGATTGGTGAATCACAAAAATTCCATTTAAATAATCTGACACCAGGCTTTACCTCTTTTTAAATTCTGCTTATTTTTCTATTGGCTATTTTCTCTTTTTTTCTTCATTTAAGTGGCCTACCTTCCCTTTGTTGTTGTAGCATGGAGATGGAGCAGCTCCACGTTGACACCCTCACCAAGCCTGAGCTGCAGAGGTTCTGCAAGGAAAGGGGGCTAAATGCAGGCAAGGAGGCCACAATGTTGGACCTGCAGATAGCCCTGAGGACCTGTGAGGAAGTCAAGAGGTTGGAGGCCACCCTTAAGGAGGATGACCTGGAGGAGCAGGGAGTTCACTTGAATGATGACGAGGAGGTGGAGGACCCAAACCTGAATCCCAAGCTGCAATGAGAGCACAAATCGCTCCCAGAGGATGGCCAGGGTGTAGAAGGGAGCAGTGCGTCTGCCCGGAGTCTGGACCCAGAGGAGCTGGAGGATAAGAAGGCGGAGAGGGAGCTTAGGTTGCAGCAGTCCATAAGAGAGCCTTAGCCAGAGAAAGGGTTATCGTTGAGGAGAAAATGGCTGCGGCTGAGACAGCCTTGGGAAGGGCAAGACTGGCCATGCAGGAAAGGAGAATGGATCATGAGCATAGTCTAAAGGAGCTGGACATCAGAGCCAAGCAGGCAGAGTCCAGCAGTATCAGTGGCAGATGGCAGGTGGCCAGATAAATCTAGGCAAGCATTTAGGGAAGAGGCCCCAGCAGACCTGGGTGGATTTTGTGGCTCATTTTTGCAAGGCAGTGGGTGGTTGGGTGAACGGCAGGAAAGCGAGAGATTTCAAGGTGCTGTAAAACCTGATTGCTATAGAGCACATGTTCAGTATTTGATTTACAGATCTGCGCCAACACCTTGTGGATAGTAAGCTCACTGATCCCAGGAAGCTTGCTAAGGAGGCGGACTGCTGAATAAGTAGCAGAGTCCACATGAATGTATCTTGGTGTTGACCCCCAAAAGGATGGGCAGGGTTCCCACCAGAAGAAGGAGGGGAGAGATGAAAATTATAAGGAAATGCTATCAAGGCCCTGAAAAAGTTCTCATGGGAAAAGGTCCCAGCCCCAATCTGACCAGAAAAAGGGATTTGTTGACAAGTACACTAGTAAAATGTTACCCAAGTGTTATGAGTGTTAACAGTTAGGGCACACAAACGGTGATGCCAAGCGTCCCAATAGGGCATAGCCCCTCAGTTATGTTATGCTAGTGTGATTTAATATAGTGTGGGTGACTCACTCCCAAAAGAGTCTCTCGGCATTCAAAGCAGTTCTAGACAGGAGAGTTATTGAAAATAGCCGGGTCTTTAAGAGTTTTTTTTTAAACTGTTAAAATTTGAGCAGGAACAGATGTGAAAAGGACATTTTTGGAAAATTACCTACCGCATATTTTCCTGTATGGATACTGCAAGGACATAGCTATAGTTGATACTTAGATCTGAGGTGCCTACTGGGTAAGTAAGGAACACATTTCTCTTTAATGCCAGACAAAGATTCAAGAACGAGACAAAGAAGCTTAAACAAGGAGCATTTTTTTCAAAGGAAGCCAGTGAAGGAGTTTCAATGTAGACTCCTATTGGAAAAGATGGCCGAAGGTAAATCATGTAGTCTCAAGAAATGTAAAATAAAAAGGTAACCCAACTCCTTGGTAGTAGGGTATCTTTTGAGTGGCACAAAATGTGCCATTTTTCTGACTAAGTCTACCATCCAAACACCAGTGAATCTGTAAGGTGGTTGTAAGTCAGTCACTAAGTCCATACTTATCGTCTGCCAGGGTGTGGGAGGAATGGGATTGGGATGTTAAAATCCTGCAGAAGTTTGAGGCTTAGCTTTTGTTTGTGCACAAATTGGACAGGTCTACACACAGGCTCTGGCATCTTTGGATAAGGTTGACCACCAAAACCAACGTTTACAATTTTCAATAGTTTTCTGTTTCCCCGGGTGTCCTGCAAAATACGCTGTCATGTCCCCAGCTTAAAACTTTGTGAACCAACTCAGGAGCTGGACCATAATTTTTTCATCAAGGTAGTAGATATCTTTAGAGATGGTGTGTTATTCATTCTTTAACAAGTTTTGAGGATTCATGTTACGGTAGGCTGTCTTTAGTCTGTTCTCGAATTCCGTCAGGGAACAGGTTGCCACTATCTTCTTATCAGAATGATGTTGAAAGTGACCTCCTGATCTTTGGACATGGTCGGACCACCCATATGGGGGAGAAAATCATCTTTAATTTGTTTTGACCGTGTCCTGTAAGTGATTATGAAGCCATACTCATTAAAAAGGAGCATTGCATCTTTCTGGGTATAAGCGCCTTTGCAGAATTGAAGAATTGCTGTTTTTTTTTGATTGGTGTAGATGGTCACCACGTGCCTGGCCCCAAGAAGGTACTGGTTGGGTTGGGTCTGGATGGCGTAGTGCTGAGGCAGATGTACATTTTCCCTTAAGGGTTTCGAAGGGCCTTTGTGCCTCCCCTGACCACTGAAAGGGGGACCTTTTTACATAAGAGCTTGATTATGGGAGTGACAATGTCCGGAAAAAGGGTGATAAAAATCCGAAAGAATAAGCAAAACCCAGGAAGCTTTTCACTCTGTTAATGGTGATTGGGGGTGTCCAATCAAGAAGTTCCTGTACTTTCTTTTGTCCATAGTTAAACCGGCATAGGACCAAAGGTATCCAAGAAACTCTACTTGAGAAACATGAAAGGAACACTGCTGTAATTTTCCATAAAGGTGATTTTACTGAAGGCGTTGGAAAAACTACTCAAACATGATGGTCTAGTTCCTTCTGAGAAAAAATAAGTATTTCATCAATTTATATTATGACTAACACACCAAGAAACTCCTGGAGGATTTCATTTATAAAGAAATGAAATGCTATGGGGGCATTACAGAGTTCGAAGGGCATGACGGTGTTTCAAAAATACCAAATTTGGTATTAAAAGTAGGCTTGCACTCGACATCCTCTCGAACTCTGATTAGATTGTTAGCCTTCTGCAAATCCAGTTTTTTTTTTTTTTTTTTTTTTTGTTTTTGTTTCTTTTTATTTGAAAAAATATAAACAAGCAAGGTAGAAAAATCGTCATACAAAGTACCAGTTCAAACGAGGAAGGAAAAGACATCATGACCAAATCAGCAATCAAAGAAGGAAAGGGAGGGGGGGATATGGGCCGAATCAATACACATATAATGAAATAGCCAGAATGTGGGGTCAGGGGGAGAGTGGGACATCAGTGTTATCTACTTCAGGCGGTGTACATATATCCCCACGATAACTATTCCAAGGTCCCCACACTCTACACCATTTCCGGGGACGGCCCCGGGCCAAATACACAGTTTTTTCCCTGAACATACACCAGTCCATGTTTTCCTTCCATACTTCGACTGTAGGAGGCCTCTGGGACCCCCACAACTGAGCAATATCTCGCTTGGTAATCATGGCCCCCAGGGTTGCCCACTGAGTCTGGGCTGCATTATAATCAGTGGGTTCCCAAACATTTAACAAGCAGCGCCTGGCTTCCGGCAAGAGAGCAACACCCGTCACTTCCTTCATTACCTCATGCACCCCGTTCCAGAAAGCAACAACTTCAGGACTTTCCCAAATAATATGGAGAAAGGTCCCCACCTGCCCACACCCCCACTTACATAGGCCCTCCTCAGAAAAGCCCATTCGAACCAAACGGGGGCCCGTGACGTATATCCTGTGGAGGATCTTAAGTTGTACCAGTCGGAGCCGAGCTGGAATCGCGACCTCCTTGGGAGAGGAGATCGCAGACTGCCAGTCCTCGCCATCTAACTCGAGACCGTCACGGATCCACAAGTCCCGGAGATGCAGTAGGAGGTCCGACCTATCGTTAATTCATTTTTTGTAGACAAGGGAGATAGTACTATCAGGCACATGACCATCCAACAATCTATCTTCTAGCGGGGACGATTCCGGAATTACACCCCCCACTGGGAAAACTGACATCAAGGCATGGCGAACCTGAACATAGCGGAAGTACTCTGTGTCACCCAATTCAAACTCCGTCTTTAACATCTCAAACGATTTCACCTGACCCTTGACCCAGAGGTCTCCCACCGTACTAATACCAATGAGGTCCCACTTATCGAAACCCTTGGTCTTCCACAATTTACCAAGCTTATCCCAGCCAAAAAGCGGCGTCGCTAGAGTCAAGCGGTCTTTCCATCCCTGCAAATCCAGTTTCATGTAAACTGCGGAATGTCAAACCTGGCCTAAAAGTACAGGTATTAATTGGAGCGGGCACTTGTTCTTGATGGTTGCCTTGTTGAGAATACAGTAATCTACACACGCCTGAAGCTCACATTTTTTCTGAGGAACATAGAACAGGTGGGGAGGACACCGGGTCAGTGGAATGATGAATAAACGCTTTGTCCAGTAACTCATCTAGATACTGACATAGGTATTTTGTTTCTGGCTCAGTTAGGGCATACACTGCAGCTACGCAAGGGGGGCCACGGAATTAGGTCTATTTGGTAATCATAAGCTCTATGGGGTGGTAACCAGGAAGCTTCCTGTTTGTTACAAACGTCTTGGAAGTCTTGGTAACATATTGATGAGGTAGCCAGGGAACTTAATGGGCTCTGATTGTCTTACCCAATAAATCAATGGGGTGGTAAGGTTAAGAGCTTGTTGATAACAGGAGCTAAAACAATGCCTTGAATCCCATGTGATTTTCTGGAGGACCTAATAAATTTTGGGATTATGTTGTTTGAGCCAAGGGACTCCCCGAATTGCTTCAAAACTAGGAGTGTGAATCAGTTTGAAAGAAATGGTCTTGGTGGGTCCATTTGCACACACAATCATCACAGGTTCAGTTTGAAACATTATATGTCCTGAGGAAACAGAAGACCTGTCGACCACTCGCACAGGTTCAGGAATTGGTTTGCCTGCCAGTCAGCTGCCAATATAAGATTGAGGATGTTTCCTGTGGCTCCGGAGTCCAGCATTATTGAAAAGTTCCTTCTAGCCTGAGGAGATATGATCAGGGTAACCGTTATTGTGAAATGTTTAGGAATAAGAGTTGTTGTCTTCACTAGATGTTGCAAGATCATTGATTGAAAATGCTTTTTCAAGTCAATCCCATCCCTTGAAGAGCCACATTGTTTTCTGATAAGGGAGGCTCTAATTCTAGCCCTGATGATGTTCTTTTTGATATCCTTGGTTTAACTGGACAATCTTTAGCAAAATGTTCTGATTTTTGTGCAGCAGAGACACAGGTTTAGTTTTCTCCTACAATCTTTTTCGGTCTGTGTTAAAAAAAAAAGGGCAGAGCCCTAAGATGTGCAAGGGTTAGGTATGTCAGTTTTCTCACTTAAATCTTTTTCCTCTTTTTTGATCTATACTATTCTTGGTCAGTTCGAGGGCGTTCCCCTTTTCCTTCTCCTAGTCAATGATCAATTTTACCAACAAGGTCTATAAATTTATAGCATTCCGTTGAGGGTTCAATAATCATGTTTTAAGACATCCTTTAGATCAACCCGCAACCCTCGATAAAAGATGGGCGTTCGCTTTTCTTCTAGTCAAATAGTTTCGGCTACGAGTGAATTAAAGGTGGTGAGTCAGGAAAGCATATCTGTATTGCCTTTAGATCATCCTGCAACCCTCGATAAAAGATGGGTGTTCGCTTTTCTTCTAGCCAAATAGTTTCGGCTACTAGCGAATTATAAGCGGTGAGTCTGGATAGCATATCTTTATTGCCTTGGCGCAGATTTAAGAACTTGTTGTCACTTGCTTGTATGCGTACATGTTTAGAGAACAGTTTCTGCATTGCCTCTTAAATTTATTAAAATCATACAATAGGGTATCGTTGTTCTCCACTAAAGGGATTGACTAGTTGGCTGCATTGCCCCTTAAATAAGAAATTAGCATGGCCACCCTAGCAACATCAATGGGGAAGGCACTTGGTCTACACAAGAATTGCAGGTGACATTGATTCATGAAGGCAATGTAATTATTAATGTCTCCAAAGAAACGTTCCAGTGAAGCTTGAGGGACTGGAACTGGTGTGGTGACAGTGAGATTCAGCAGCTGTGAACCAGTGAAAGTAGCCAAAGGTTTTCCAGGAAAGTCATTAGACGGGAGTGGTTGTATAAAGGAAAGGGTCTCTTAAGTATAATTCTTTAAGTATTACTCCATCCTCTCAGTACCAAGGATTTTTCTGGGGTTTATACCTTTGTAATTCTGTCTTTAACTCAGTATTCTCCTGGTGCAAAATGTGCACTTTTTCTTGCAGGGTAGCAAAAGCCATAAGTAGGTCTACCACGAAAGGGGAATTTATCCGAAGGGGCCTGGGCCCAATCTTGGGTATCGATGCTGTCAGACTCCATCACTCAGGTGGAGAATACATTTTGAGGCTTGACTTTCTGTAAGGATATGCCACTCACCTGCAAGTCATAGGATCTCTGAAGGAGCGAGGACAGTCTCCCCAAGCCCTTAGTGCACAACTCTCAGCACGGGTTTGCAGAACTTGCACTGGCAATTGTTCCCAATGAGGAAGGTGGTTAGGGAGAGAGAGAGAGAGAGAGAGAGAGAGAGAGAGAGAGAGAGAGAGAGAGAGAGAGAGAGAGAGAGAGAATAGTCACAATCTGTGTCTCTCTCTGGGTCGGTTCTGTTATGGTTTGGTAAGTTTTCAGACAAGTTAGGATGACACAACCTCCTTCTGACAGAGAGTTACGAACCCAGGCATCTACTGCATGGTTGGGGCATGGTATATATCTGCACCAGTCAAAATGGGCACTGTTATGACAGGGCCAAAATCCAGCGAAATTTCTCAAGATTTTTCTCACGAGACACATGCTTTTGCCTGAAATGCTTACGGTCAAAGAGGGAAAGAACTGGGCCATACAAGGGGGAAGTGAGTCCTCCGGTGCCAAATACGAAAGGGACATGAAGAACTAGAGGCCCTTCTTAATTTAGCAGCACACATATACTTGTGAAGGGACGGTGAGGCATGCCCAATAATGGAAATGCATAGGTGATTCATAAGAGAGGAGTGGGTGCGGGAGTGGCGAAGGTAAAAAAACAGGCAAGGGGTGTAATTTGTAACAATTCCAAGGAGGAGTTTTGTAAGGCAAAGGAGTGTCCAACCCTGGAGGGCATGAGACGTCAGGATGAAAACCAGGCAGCTGGTGATAACTCTGGAGGTAACCTTATCTGTTGGGAAAATTACCTCCTGTACAGTGAGCCTAAGGCCCCTGTGCATGGAGCAACAAGTGTTGGTGGTATCCCGATGCTAAAGGGCGTCCCTATTGGGCCTGGCTCATGAAAATCCTCATGTGAGGACATCGTCGGGGTCCGGTTGAAAGAGGGAGCTCACAGGTTTCTAGCGGGTGCCTGGCATCGTGGGCGGTGTGCCAAATCTCCACCACACTCCTCCAGTGACCCATGGTGCATTGAATGATTGTACCTGTTAATAAACTCGGTTCCTCTCTACTCTCGAGGGAATCTGTACCCAGCGTTTTAAAATATTTTTTACACTAGTAGCCCCTGGTTAGGGTGGGCCTTAGTGCACCTATACCGCCGGGTTTCACCACCACACTCTTGGTCCTGATGAACGCCTGACTAACGCTCACACATAGGCAGAAACATGTTGACCACACTACCAGGGATAAAACTGAACTATTAATTTAGTTCTTTATCCTATACTTTAGATATTTTATTCTTGTCTGATTGGCAAAACTAATAAAGTATTTTTTGACACGATCTAGACATTTTTAAACTCACAACTCACTTTTCACTGATCACTTATAACCAGCTCCGCAGTAAATTGGCATCGTAGCACACTAGGGTGGCATTCGGTCGCTCATGGTGGGGCCCAATGATGAAGCATATCAGCAACTAGGTTGGTGAGTGAGGGCTTTTCTAGAAACCTAGCGGGTTTTCTTCACAGTAGATTCTCACTGTGACTTTCAACATGCTTGCTCTTCTCTCATTTTTTATGGCACACTCCTTAGTTGGTTTTAAGGCAAGACTTTTGCCAGGTTTCCTTCCCACTTTTATTCACCCCGGAAGGGGATAGCCTTAGATACTTTCTGCAGGGCCTATCTCACCTTCCAGGGCAGTTGGAAAACAGGGATAAAACTGAAGGCTTCCCTGAATCCCTTACCTGTTGTTAGCACCCCCTTTCAAATGGTGGGCATCAACATTATAGGACCGTTGGACCCCCTAGGCAACAGATTTATCTTGGTTTTGGTGGACCATGCCACTGGATACCCAGAGGCAATCACTCTGAATTCTTTAACTGCACCTACAGTGGCTAGGGCCCTCATGGCTAGGGCCCTCCAAGGAAGTGTTGTATGACGGGGTACCAACTTCATGTCTGCATACATGAAGTCAATGTGGAAGGAGTGTGGGGTAACTTCACGTTCTCAACCCCTATCATCCTCAAGCCAATGGGCTTCTTGAAACGTTCTACAAGACCCTGAAATGCATGATTATGGGCCTGCCTGAGCCCATGTGGTGGAAGAGGGCTTTCCTCTTGCCATGCCTGCCTTTTGCCTACAGGGAGGAGCGCCGAACCGGAGTTGGGTTTAACTCATTAAACCTACTGTATGGACACACTGTTAGAGATCTCTCAGTCTGGTGAAGGAGGGGTGTGAGCAAGCTCCCCAGACACCCTCCTAGGATTTCAATGTTAACCCTCAGGAACCAGATGGCTACATTCTGAAAGGAAGCTTCTGAGAACTTTGAAGCTAGCCAGCAAGTCATGAAACTCT
Source organism: Lissotriton helveticus (assembly GCF_964261635.1). NCBI lineage: Eukaryota > Metazoa > Chordata > Amphibia > Caudata > Salamandridae > Lissotriton > Lissotriton helveticus. Next base: position 529,996,040 of record NC_136072.1, read on the forward strand.
GGCATGTCCGAAAGGCCACTTTGGAGGAGTCTCAACCTAGCCAGAAAGTGTAAGTGATGGAGGCCAAGGAGCCCAGGGCCCTCCAAGACCATTGGAATGGGCCCTATGAGGTGATTTAGAGGAAGGGGGAGGCCACTTACCTGTTAGACCCCCAGAAGCCCTCTTCAGGGAACTTTACATCGCCTCAAGCCCTACTACGAGAGGTCTAGAGTCACCATGCTGTTGGTGACAGATGATGGAGAGGAATAAGAGAGTGAACCTCACCCTGACCTCCTGTCATCCTCACAGAAAGACAGGTCCATGGAACATGGCAAACTCTCTCGTACCCAGATCCCAGAACAGCTGAGGGACTGTCACCATTTGCTGTGAGAGTCTGCCTCCCTGTGTTCCCTCACTCCTTGTCTTACACATTTGTGTAACCATGATATTGATACTGTGGACGACCTACCTTTTAAGAATAAAATCTATAGGCTGTATGACAACATAAAGGCCAGCATTAATAGAGGAGGTGTCAAAGATGCTGGATCTGTGAGTGATTGAACACTCCAGTTGTCCCTGGTCCAGCCCAGTGGTGCTGGTACCTAAAGCTGCCCTACTGGGTGCCACTCCAGAACTCCAGTTTTGAGTGGACTACAGGGGGCTCAACTCAGTCACAAAGACTGATGTCCAGTCCATCCCCAGAGCTAATTAGCTCATCGATTGGTTAGGGGCTGACAAGTTCCTGAGGTCCTCTGACCTTACTTCTGGGTACTGGTAGATTGGCCTAAATGAGGGGGCATTGAGGGGTCAGCATTCTCTACTTCAGAGGGCCACTTCTAATTTAGAGTGATGTCCTTTGGATTGAAGAATGCCCCTGCCACTCTCCAGAGGTTGGTGAACCAGGTCTAGGCTGAATTGGAAGCCTTCAGTGCTCCTTATATGGATGACATAGTTGTCTTCAGTAGTAGCTAGGAGGACTATGTTTCCTCCTCGGATACTGCCTGCAGCCTTGCCCCAATAAACTTAACCTTCTCCAAACATTTTGAAGAAATTTCTTCTAAGTCTGATGATAAGTGCCTACCAGGCCCAATCCACTATTTGTATCCGCTTTACCCTCTAGCGACCATATTTTACGACTATGATCACTTCTTCAGCAACTAGATGTCCTTGGTTGGCGCTTTGAACTTTTAGGAAGTACTTTTTGACTTAAACTTTAAAAATTCATAACTGTGGTTCTACTAATTGGATTTTTGTCATTTTGTTTGTAAATATTTAATACAAATGTACTCTATTTATCTAAATTAGTGTGGGATTTTTCTTGTGCTGTGTTTTTACTTTATTCATGTATGTGTGCTGCCATAACTTACCCATTGTCTCCAAGTAAAACCTGACTGCTTTTGTGCCAAGCTACCAGTGGGTTAAGCACAGGTTAATTTAGTGACTTTTGTGGTTCACCCTGGCAGGTAGTGAGGCAGTTGACTAAGGACCCCAGCAGGTCACCATCCCTGTGTGTGCTGGCTATTCCCAATGGGTTGCAAATTGCAACCTGCCTCATTAATATTGATGAGGCAGGTCATTTGCAATCCCATTAAAAATCGCAAACAGTGTCTGAGACACTGTTGTACATTCCATTTTGCGAGTCGCAAATTGTGAGTCGCAAAACGTCGCTATTTGCGACTTGCAAAATGGAATGGTTGTACATGTGGCCCTTGGGCTGTACCCCACAACGACCCCTAAGCTTTTGTCCCACTTTCTGCTCGTCGCACGCCTGAATGTGGACCAGATGTGGAAACAGCTGCAGGCACCTTCACTTAATATGTGGTAGGGGAAGTTGTGGTCGATTTATGCAAGTAAAAAACTCACAGTAGTTGTCCACGATAGAGTTGCAAAGCTTGACTTTAGGACCAGATTATGAGTTTGGTGGTCCTGGAGTGAGCCGCCACGCCGCCGGCCCGCTCCAGGACTGCCAAACAGGGCTGCCGCCCGTCTGCCATATTAGGAGTGAAATCGTGGTCGGGCGGGCAGCGTGGCGGTTAATGCTGCATCGCGACAGGTCTGCCACAGCACGTTTCAACATGGATGGACTGTGAAGTCTATGTCATGCTGGAACTGGGGGTGCATACACACTGGGGGGCAAAACATGTGCCCCCTGCATGGACCAACATGCATGTGGCATGGGGGGCCCTGTAGAGCCCCTTTATTTCCTGACCAACAGCAGTTTCATGAAGTAATAACCTCCAAGAACCCGCTGACAGTCAGGAAACTCATAATATGCATGGCTGACTGCAGCGGACCCGTCAGCATATTGTGAGCTCCTGACTGTTGCGCCATTGCCAGGGAACGTGGTTCCATGTTGGTTGCAGCGATCCAATGGCGGTCAGCCCACCAAAGTTTTAATACGGTGGTCGAACCTGCCGGTCCAGCGGTGGCCGGACCACCACCGCCGTGCCGCCATGATTTTGGCAGTCCAGCTAAACTCATAATCAGGCCCTAAGACTCTGAGGGCTTCTGGGGTGTGCCAGATGCCCTCCTCAGCAGTGGGGAGTCAGTAATCATCCTCAAGACAATTGGACTAGGGGTCCATATGTCGTATTGTGGGGGGTTTTTATTTTTTTGTCACTGAGGGGTAGGGGGAGTTCCCTGGGGAAGCAAGTTCGAAGCACTAGTGGGTAAAACTATCATTTTATACACCAAACAATGTACTTTTGAACAGTCCACCTCTGCAAGCTGACAATCAATGCACACATTTTTCCCCAAAATTCAAAAATAAAGTTATTAAAAAAAAAAATGAAGGAGAATGTGAAAAACAGGGAAGCAGTGACATGGAGAGAATCACACGTAAAGGAACCTGCAAGAATGAGATAAAGGGGCAGTGAGTGTCTGGTGATGAATGAAAGAGGCATGAGGTGGACTCAAGACTATATAGCCTTGGAATTAGGCAACCCCAACATCCGTCAGCACCAGCTGCAGGTTTCTGAAAAAATCTTTGGGTGGCAACACTTTTTTTTTTTAACATCTTTTTATTCAGAAAAAACAAACAAAAAAAAAAACAGGTTTCCTACATGGCGGTATGGAAGGATGAGAAATATACATACAGGGCATAATGGACGGAGAACTATCAATAAAAGCCAACTCACAAGCTACATCGGGTATGCGGGCGTACGACATTCAGGATAATCAAACAAATGCCAACCACCAACCTCACCTCCCCAGGAAACAGGATAAACATTGAACAGCAGCCTAGAGAGGGGGGGCGCAGCGGTAAAAAGGTACGAGACAACAGCCGCATCCCGAATACAATAATGAATGACGCAACCATTGGCTAATTTATGCAAATGATACCACCTCCAGAACCCATCCACCCAAAACACAAGTTCCCACCTCAGTAAAACCACCTATATCAGGATTCGAAAGGATTTCAAACATATAAACTAAAAACACTAACAAGACGTACACCCCTCCCAAAGGATTTCAAACATATAAACTAAAAACACTAACATGACGTACACCCCTCCCCCCACCCTGCACCCCTGCATTTAGCTTGCGCCTGTCCCCAACTAGCAGTGTGCCTGTCGCCCCATCTAACTAGGTACAAAAAGTAAAAAAAATGGGGGAGGACACCTCAGTACGAGCCCCCCGTCCCCCCTCGCCCGCCAGAACCAAGAATCCCCCAGGATAAAACCCACAACTCTATTAAGAAGCGATATAGAACGAAACAGGGGAAACAGTACACACCACCCGACCTCCCGTAAATACAATGGTAGCGAATCCCACTTCATCAAGCCCACGGTGCCAAGCCCCCACAATCAGTCACATCCTTGACCCTTCCGATCCGTCATGCAAGCCCCTTCCGGACGGACTGTCGCCTCCGCGGGGTAGTCAAAATGCAGAAACAGTTCGATAAAGTTCCTTCCAAGGCGAGGCAAAGTTTTAAAGTCACTGGGAATTCCATCGACATCAACGACTTCACTCACCGCCATGAGCTCCCGACGTCGTTGTCTCTTCGATCGTAGTAAAGGTGTCGGAGAGGGGAAAAACGCTGTTTCGTCCCGTAGACAGTTCCCACAAAGAGTATCCGGAAAAGAGGCACCAGTTAATCCACACACAGTGAGCAATGATGGTGGGCTTGGCAATCCGTAGAGAGCAGCGAGTTCACGGTCGCCGGCCATCACACTGACATGAAGCTCCGACACCCATCGTGGCACAGGCCCACTTCCGTTACGAGGACCACCGTGGGTAGTATAGGCCGATCAGGATCTTGCAATGGAGCAGGGTCCAGTCCCTCATGCCCATGCCCATATGTGACCGCTATCATTTTGTGGACAATGGACTCCACATTGGAATGTAGTGCCCCGATAACTGCCAGTACAGTCCGCATCGACGGTTCACACTCAGTCCGTCCCACAACATTTCGTTCCGAGTCGACCCAGAGGCCCGGTCATCCCCGGGGGAACCGGCAAAATTGGGACGGACTGTCACGGAGGGAGACTCAGGGCGTACCAAGGCCACAATCCACGCTCCGCTACCGCAAGCGAAGACCCCGACTCAGCGAACACCGGCGGCGGCAAACCGGGTCTCCGGGTCAGGGACCTCCGCCCACATCCGCAATCGTGCCTTGTCAACCCTCCGTCGATTTTAGGCCAGGTCAACAACCGCCGTCAAAATCGGGCTTAGAAAGTTCTCCACATCCAAAGACCGGACCCTGTCGATCACCCACAGCCGATGTTGTTCAACTGGAACCCGGCTGGGTCAGTACTCGAGTCCCCGGCTCACAAGCTGGTGTAGGCCCCAAACTGAAAACTCGACATAACTCCGTCCACCAAGCCGGTAAAAGTCCCGGGATCGCTCCAAAGTACAGCACAGCAGTTCACACGCACGGAGGCAGGGTGTAAATTCAGGATTAGTAGCAGGATCATCCGGCGGGGGACGGAGGTCGGCGGAGCCGGGAGCCTAAGCGGCCATCTTGGTTGCTAGCGTAGCTCCCCCCCCCCCCCCCCTTTTTTTTTTTTTTAATTAAGCTCTGGCAAACCTATATATCAAAAATATTTTAATCAATTTCCTTCAATATATAGTAATACAGGCTGCTGAATTATCATATCAAACAATTCAAATAGGTAAAAATATATTTAAAATTGCTCTTAGTGCTTCTGAAATTGAGAATTTATTATGGAATGTTCAATCCAGCCACTGTTAAGAAGGAAAGATATGCAGTATTGTTTCACTGGACAAGTTGTTATCTATTTTTGTTTGTTTTTACATGATGGCAGGATGTAACCTTATGGAAGTCAGAAAGCATCTCTTTGAGAATGATATATATATATATATATATATATATATATTTCCCAAGCTGCAGTTTTTTTTGTCATTATGTATAAGCTGTTGTGTCATGTGAATTTGCAATGACGGAACCCTTGTGGCTCCTGATGGACTCCATAGAACTGTGACGTAAGTGTTGGAGCAGAGTGAAGTGAATGCAGGTTAATAATGTTGAGTTTATGGTTACACGCAAAAGAATAAAGATTTGTTATATAATGCTCTGTGTGTGGGTAGTCATTGGCTCGTGTAATTGCTACGATATAGGGGATAAACCCGAGATCAACAGTGCTCTCTCAGAGTGTGCCTCCGTCGAAGTGCGGAATCGACATTTGGCGTATGTGGGGTCAAAGTGCAGTCCATGTCAAGTATTTCAAGATAATTAAAGCTTCACAAAGAAATCTACACATCATTGGCCGAGAATCTGATGAAAATGCGGCAAAAATAAGTACTGCACTACTACGCAATCTAAAGCCCTATATCATACGAAGTGATTACAATGAGAGGCAGAGATCGACCAGATATCAGGCTGTACGAAGAGACACGTACAAGAAACGCAATTCAAATACAATGAACAGCCATCTGCTTACCAGACCTGAGTAAAGAGATTTATCATTCCACAGTGATGGGTGGAGTGGCCTTAGAGGAAGCAAGCGAGGTTGTACTTGTGCAGCTATCCATACCCAAAGCAGCACACCACCGAAGAGCCAGGTGGTGTCTCTTGAAAGGGCTCATGTGGAGATCAAGAGGGAGGTCAAGGTTTCATTGACTGTCCAAGATTACCCAGAGGCCAGCACAGTAAACGGCCTTAGAGATGATATGAACGAAGCAGGTCTTAGCAGACAGCAGACGATGTTGGAGAGAACTCCACCCTCATTGTCAGCAAATCTCGTAAATTGTTACATTGCTGCTGCCTTCTTGAATCCGCCATTCTATATCACCAAATGCTGAATATTGGTGACAGACGGACTGCCAGGATAGAGACATTTGATTATTTCATTGATGCGATAGAAGAAGCAGATCACAAGATTATCAAGTACCTTAACAATATTGGCGGTGAAAGTCAAAAGAAGTCACAAAGAAAATGCTGCAAGCTGATGAAATTACATACAATCATATCAAAGCAGTGTTGAATCTCAACTTCAATCCGAATCCGAATGTAGATTACGAAAGGTACATCTTAATGGCAAGAACAACAAAAAGCTGGTGAGACCATCCACAAATATATTGAGAGTGGATACGGTCATCAAACACTTTAAATTAAATTAATTTATTGATGAGGAAGCTATATGCCCCCGAGTGATTGACGGGTGCTTCTCAGATTCGTCAGACAATGGATGCTGAGAGAAAGTATTAAATCTGGTGCGAGTTCTCATGGCTGCCATAGAGCTGAAGAATGTGCTGATCGACAAGCGGCTGACATGGAGGCTGGCGGCCAGAGTGAGTCAGTCATGAATGTGAAAAGAAAGCAAAAGCACAACCCCGCCCTTGGGCAGATCTGCAAAGGCTGTGGAAAGGAGAACCATTTTGTAACAGTCTGTAAGGCGAATGAAAAAGAAAGTGTATTACTGTGCAAAGACAAAATGGCTACCCGAACATTCCAAAAGGGACGTTCGGCGCACTTTCACAAGAGCAAGTGACCACATCAGCTGAGGCAAATTGATACCAAATTAAGTCGATTGGCATCTAAATCATCATCAAACAGTTCTTCTGTATCAATGTCAGTGAAAGTGAAGAAAATGATTGTGACATGTCGATGTTTACCTCAAAGAAACGTGTGCATGTAGGACTGGCCGCAGGTGAGGAAAAATACCGGTCCATGAAAAGTCGACACAACAAAACTCCAAAGTCATTCAAACATTGTATGAAAATCACACTAAATAACAAGAAATGGTATGTCTGAGGAGAAATATAATGAACTGTCTCTATTAACTTGACTTTTGCGATAGAAAACTAAATTGTATATGTGGAATGCATCGATGCCCCTAAAAAGTCAAGGTTCTTTTGTAGCAACCAAGTAACACACTAAAACAAAAGTTCTAGCACCCATTCATGTACCTCAATGTATTGCGTCAACTGCCTGTTTACTCGTCTTCACCACAGCTGCTGATATTATACTGATATCTATGAACTATAACAAGAATGCTCCTCACGAAATAGTAAGTCAATTCCCTTTGTTGTTTCAGGGGTTGGGAAACCTCAAAACTATGAAAGTCCAATTACATATTAATGAGGACGTCTGTCCTATTGCTCAAAGACACGGATAAATTGCCTTTCACTTTCGGGAAGCTGTTAAAAAAGAACTTAAATCCTTACTCAAACATGATATCATCCAGCGTTCCACTGGTTCAACTCCATGAGTTTCTCCTATAGTGGTAGTATTCAAAATGAACAGTGAAGGAGCTGTACACATCTGCATGGATATGCATCAAGCGAACAAGGCAATTGAAAGGGAACAACACCCAGGTCCACACATTGCAAACACAATAACACAATTGAATGGCGCAAAGTCTGTTACGTTACAAAAAACCCTCTGTTTTGGTGTGTCATCAGCTGCAGAGCTGTTAGATGCCATTCAACGTATCATACAGTGTGTAATTATTGCTTTCAATAATAGAGATGACATATTAGTTTTTGGAGTTACACAGGAGTAGGATACAGCTCTCACAAGTGTGTCGTTTGCTCGCTGATGCAGGTTTTATTTTGAATGCTGGGAAATGTGAGTTCCATAAGATGAAGCAAAACTTTTTTGGGGCCATATCTTTTCTATTGGCACAGCACAGCAGACACCCAAATGATCGAAGACATATTGTGGCACATGCAAGCAGATGTTTTTCTCAAACTGAACATGCGTATTCACAACCTGAGAAAGAAAACATAGCAGTGGTGTGGATTTGTGAACATTTATCCATATTCTTGCATGGGAAGCCCTTCACGGTTGTGACAGATCATCAAGCAGTGTTGACCATCTTTGACAATCAAAAGGCAAAAATGCCTCCCCGCCTTGAATGTTGGGGTCTGCAATTGCAAGAATACAACTACACCATTGTGCATCATCCAGGGAAAGATCAAAACCCTGCAGACTGCTTATCAAGAGTGCCTCTAAAGTATCCTGGCACCCCTCCAAGATGGCTGAAGCATGCATCCATTTAATTGTGAAATCAAGCACAGCACCAGCATTTCGTTGGAACATATTTTCACTGCCAATATTCAAGATAGTGACATACTAAAACTGAAAGACATTATTACACATCCGTTTTGGTACCAGCACTCTTGACCTCTTACCAGTGACAATGAATACCAGAAGTTTAAAAACATCAAAGATGAACTATCCGTTACCCAAGAAGGCATTATTCTAAGAGGTTCGAGAATTGTTATTCCGGAGAGTCTACAACAACAGATAATTGAACTGGTTCATGAAGGAGATCATGGAATTGTTGCCACCAAACCAGCTCTTAGAGACCAAGTTTGGTTCCTACATCTCGATGAGAGTTGAAAGAGAATTGAAGGCCTGTCATCTCTTCAACTGCCTTTCATCAAAAACCACTCACCACAAATTAAACATGTCATAGTTGCCAACACATGCATGGGAAAGAATTGCTGTTGACTTCTTTGGTCCTCTTGACAACAGACAACACCTGATTGTGATAGTTGATGAATACTTTTGTTTTCCATTGATAGACGATATCTCATCCTCACTCAAGAAAGAGTCATCGACAGAGGCGGGAAAATCATAACAGAACAACCACCTATGTCAAAACAGTCAGAGGCTGAAGGGAACACTGCCGGAATCACTGATGTCAACTCTGCGAACTTGGCAGCGTAAACTCTCATCAGTCCATAGAACACTAACTAGCCCCAGATCGGATGAACTTTATCAGAGAAAACAAAGGTAAGGCGCCACAGGACTGGAAGTTCCCTCAGATGAGAACTGGAACTGGACCTACCAGGTACTTGGGGAGGGCAATATTTAATAAGACACGAAGTCATGGGTCCTTGTCAGACTTCAAGAGACTTCCTTGAAGATAGTTTTTACCGCATAAAAGCAATTTGTGTTGGGGAGTTGCCAAGGGGGGATAACCGGAATGCCCCCTTGGAAGAGGTACTGGAGAGGGCATGACAGGCACTCTGCATTGTTGGGGAGGCGGGTCGTTTTAAGTCCGTCATGCAGGGAGAAAGGGTGTGGGGAGGGAAGGGGGGTTGGGAGCTACAGCTGTTGTATTTGTAGTTATAGTAGATTGACACACATAGCAGCAAAACACTAAATGCATTACTTGGTAGAACAGCATCACCATCCCAACAAATACATCACCACCGGGAAGCAGGCAACAACAACGTTCAGACAGCCAGATCCTACACTCATCATAAACAATGTAAAAACCAGCAGGAAACATACACCTACAGCTCCTTTGATGGAATGTGAATGAATTTAAAGACAAACTGGAGAGAGGGCTGGTATTACAATATGATGAATGACAATCACCAGATGTGGTCCAACTTCAGGAGAACCCCCTGGTAGGCACCTCATGTAAAGCTCTCGACAGATGGGGTTTCAAGCTAGTGGTACACTCTGGCTTCACCTCCAGATTGAGAGGTATAGGGATCTTAGTCAGGAAGCAATTTCCCCTAATCATACTACAGACATAGACGAACAAGGTAGATTTGCAGCAATATCAAGCCACTGGGAAGGAAAACCCAGTAATATAGTCAGTCTACATCCCGCCGGCACTTCATACTATAACTCTACCTGCACTGAGCACATTCCAACTCAAATTTCCAGAGGGAGAGCTGATAATCGGGGGGACTTCAACATAACCCCCTGCGACCAAATAGACCGTCTCCCTCCTAGGAAACCGACCAAAACACGTCACAGTTCTCGGATTTCCTGAGAGCCATGGGACTCGTTGAGGTCTGGCGAGCAGAATACTGACAACATCGACAATGCACGTTTTACTCTGGAGCACATAATAGTTTATCACAAATAGATTTTGTTCTCACATTGGCAGATAGAATTGCTAGGTTCACGAAGGTACACCACCTAGCAAGAGGCATCTCTGACCACCCCCTTTCCTGACCAGCTACCCCGCAGAAACCCAAAACCAATGCTGAATGTTTTCTATATTCCCTGTGTAATAAAAAAAACACAAATACGTAATGGCCTCTCCACAGCCACACAATATTAATTTGCAGAAAACAAACTCTCGCTCACTTCTCCAATCACCCTTTGGGAAGCATATAAACCAGTAATCAGGGCACAAGCCATCGCCCTCATATCAGGCCACAAAAAAGAAAAAAAACGAGTGACTGATGCCCTAGCACAGGAAGTACTAGACCTAGAAGCACTACCATCTCAAGACCCCTCTGACCTCTCAACACACATCGACTCAACACAAAAAAGCAGGAATACAAGGAGCACATGTGGGAGGAAGCCAGTACTAGACAGGCAACTTCCCGACACAAGATCTAATCATGAAGTGGGGGACGGTCTGGATAGACTTGACTGAGCGGATAGATGGTGGCTGGGCTCGAGACTGACTCAGGGAACCTAACCAAAGACCTGCAACATATTGTAGGAGCATTCACAAACTATTACACAAAGATCTATACCCCAGTAACCATAGCCATAGCAACAGAAACAGCTGCACTCCTCAGGGACATCCACATTGCCACACTCACTGCAGAAGAGACACTGCAGATCGAGAGTCACCTCACAGTAGATGAAATAGCATCAGCTATAGGTAGTATGCAGTCAGGGAAGGCCATCAGACCCAACGGCATCCCAATCGAATTGTACGAAATGACAGCAACACCATTAGCACCACACCTTATAGAAAAGTATCTGGCCAGCTTGGAGGCCGGAGAGCTCTCCAGAGACCAACATATGGCAACAATAGTCGCAATCCCCAAACCAGGCAAACCAGCGGAGGAGTGTGCCTCACTGACCCATCTCACTGCAGAAGCAAAAATACTGGCTAAAACACTTCCAAACAGATTGACACCATACTGGTACACTCAAACCAATGCGGGTTCATGCTGGGCAGGAACACAGCCCTTAACTTACGTCGTCTCCATCGGGTACTGGGAAAAAGAAACACCATCCAGGAGGAGGCCATCATCCTCTCCCTGGACGCCCATATGGCCTTTGACACCATTGAATGGGGCTTACTTTTTGCAGTCTTAGAGCGTATGTGTGACCTCTGACCCTGTTCACAGGGCCGGTCGCGCCACGCACCGCGCGGTCCCCCGTGAGTGTGCCCAAGTTGCCCCCGCTGCTGCCTTGAGTCCGCCCTGCTGCTGAGTATTGTGCCTTGTATTTGTATTTGTATTGTATTGTATTTTGTGCCCTGTGACTGTTTTTGCCTTGGTGTCTATTGTATTTCCCCTCGACGCCCTACACGACCGTCTTCCCGCTCGGTGCACCCCCCCCCCGCTCCCCGATCCCCCGCCGCTGCTCCCCTGCGGCCCGACCCCTTTGTCTTCCGTACCCAGCCCCCTTCCTATTCGGCGCCCCGCTCCCGCCTCCCAGCTGCTCCTCCCTCCCACTTGGCCATTTATGGCGGAGACCGCGCGGTGGTGAGCTGTGACCTCTGATCGTGGTTACAGGGCCGGTCGCTCCACGCACAGTCCCCCGCCCCCCGTGAGTGTGTCCGAGTTGCCCCCACTGCTGCCTTGAGTCCGCTCTGCTGCTGAGTATTGTGCCTTGTATTTGTATTTGGATTGTATTTTGTGCCCTGTGACTGTTTTTGCCTTGGTGTCTTTTGTATTTCTCCTCGCCGACCGTCTTCCCGCTCTGTGCACCCCCCGCTCCCCTCCGTTGCTCCTCTGCGGCCCGCCCCCTTTGTCTTCTGTACCCAGCCCCCTTCCTATTCGCCGCCCCGCCTCCCAGCTGCTCCTCCCTCCCACTTCGCCATTTATGGTGGAGACCACGCATACGCGCAGCGACCACGCGCAGCAGGCGTGCCAAAGGCAAGCCCGTCTGCGCCTGTCTGTGCCTGGACCGCGCACAGGGCCAGGACCCCTGGCCCCCGACGATGCCAGCCCACACGACGGACTTACAACGCCGCCACCCTCCACGCACTCAACGCCGGCCGGAACCCCGCCTGCTACCAAGCCATTCCGAAACGCACCCACGGACCCTTCACATGACAAGCCTGCAAATTCACCTGCCTCCGAACCTGTACCGCTCCCGCCAAGCCAGGCACCAGCAACACTCACCTCAAGTGCATCCTGCTCAACACCCGCTCTGTCCACAGACACGCTGTCGAACTCTGGAACCTCCTCGACACAACATCACCAGACGTCGCCTTCCTCACAGAAACCTGGATGAACGCCTCCTGAGCCCCCGACAACGCCATAGCCATCCCGGATGGCTACAAGATCTCCCAGAGAGACCGCGTCAACCAAACCGGAGGAGGCATCGCCATCGTCCACAGAAACACCATCCGAATCACGACCAACTCCAACGACACCCTCACCGGCGCCGAGCAGCTTCACTTTCAGATACACACCGACCCCAAGACCACCCTCAGAGGCACTCTCATCTATTTTATTTTATTTATTTTTATTTATTTAACACATTTGTTAAGCGCTCTGTTACCCGGAGGTGTCCTGGCGCTGGTATGATAAAGTTAGCGTGGGTGAGCAGGTTTACTGAGTGAAGAGCCAGGTCTTAAGTCCCCTTCTAAAGACCATCAGGTCTTGAGTTTGTCTCAGCACCAGTGGGAGTTTGTTCCAGGCCTCTGCCGCCCCAAGGGAAAAACTCCTACCTCCCCATCGAGCTCTTTTAATTCTGGGGACCGTGACCAGAGCCAGTTCTCCTGACCTCAGGGTTCGTGCCGGTTTGTGCCATCGAAAGATCAGTTTCATGTGTCTAGGGCCCATGTCATGGAGGGCTTTAAAGACCATGCATAATGCCTTACATGCAATTCTCTTACGAATTGGCAGCCAGTGTAGTGCCACCAAATCCTGAGTTACCGATGTGAATTTGGGAGTATCGGTGATCAGGCGGGCTGCTGCATTCTGCAGTAGTTGGAATTTATTAAGTACACTCTGCTGGGCGTTTAGCATCAGGCTGTTGCAATAGTCCAAGCGCGAAAGCACTAGGCTTGTAACTATCGATTTCCTATGTGTCTTCTCTAAGTACGGGAGAATTTTCCTAATGGTTTTGAGGATATAGTGCAGGGAAGAGGAGAGTGCATTAATCTGGGGTTTAAAGGACAGTGAGCTGTCCACCAGTATGCCCAAGTTTTTTACTTTATCGACCGGCACGGGAAGTGGTCCCATTTCGTCTGGCCACCATCTGGGGGACCAGAAATTCTCCCTTACTCCAAAGAGCAAAACCTCTGTCTTCGAGGAGTTCAGTTTAAGGCAACTTTGTGCCATCCAGCATCCCACTTCATGCATACAGTTTTTGAATCTGTCTGCTGTATTATCAGTGTTGCCGGGTAGGAGGGACACCACAATCTGTGTGTCGTCGGCATAGGCAGTGAGTTGAAAGCCGAACGATCGAATCACCGGTGCGAGGCTAGACACATAAACATTAAAAAGGGTAGGACTAAGCGAGGATCCCTGAGGGACCCCGCAGGGGAATACAAATGGACGTGATTCATGTGCTCCTAGCGCTACTGTCTGAGTTCTATCAGACAGGAAAGCCTGAAGGATTTTTAGAGCCTTTCCCTGAATTCCACAGGCCCTCAACCGGTCCACCAGCAGGCTGTGGTGGACCGTGTCGAAGGCCGCGGAGAGATCTAACAAGATCAGGGCTGCTCTGCCTCCTGCATCCATCACCCGCCTGATGTCTTCCATAGATTTGATCAGAGCGGATTCCGTACTGTGTTCCGCACGAAAACCGTATTGGGAGGAGTCAAGATGATCCCCTGTTCGTAGGAATGCGCTGAGTTGCGTGTTCAGACTACCTTCCATTATTTTGGCAGGGAGGGGGAGTCGGGCAATCGGGCGATAGTTGTTCATATCAGTGATGTCTAAGTTAGGTTTTTTTAGCAGGGGTAGAATGGAGGCTCGCTTCCATCTGGCGGGATATTCCCCTTTCTCTAGCATCTGATTCAAAAGAGGGGTGAGTCCTCTAGTGATAGCCTCTGGGGCTAGTTTGGCCACAGCAGTCGGGCAGGGATCATGAGGGGAGCCAGATTTGATTTTAAGTAAGCGTCTCTCCACTTCCTTTTCCGTGATGGGTTGAAAATGTTGAAGTGTTTCCCCAGAATCCGGGGAATCCAGGTCCTCCCTCACGGGGGAGGTCTTCACCTGACTGTCTAGGGAAAAGAAGATGTTCTCTACCTTTTCACGAAAGAAGGTGGCCAAGCTTTCACAGAGTGAAAGGCTCGAGGGAATATCTATGGTTTTTGGATTTGCTAGGGAAGAGACCGTTTGGAATAATTCTTTGGGGGTGTTACTGGCCTCTTCTATCCGTTTCGAGAGATAAGCCTTTTTAGCTTGTAGGATTCTATCTTTGTAATGTCTTTGCTCCGCATTAAGGGTTTGTTTATCCGAGTCGCTGTAGTTCAAACGCCAGATCCTTTCAAGCTTTTTGCATCGTGTTTTGTGTTCCCTAATTTGTTCAGTAAACCATGGGGCCGTTGGGTTGACCCGAGTGGAATAGGTGGTTTTGGGGGGGGCCAAGAGTAAACACGCCTGGTCCAGCCAATCCGTATATGAACTAGCTGCTTCCTCCACGTCGTTAGAGAGGGGAAACCGGGAGTTTTTTAGTATATCGTCCAGATTATCCTCATTAATGTTTTTCCATTTCCTAACTTGTCTCGGGACGTTTCTGGTGCTAGGTGGTATATTGGGCGTAGTGAGGGGAATGGCAAAGTGAATTGCTGAATGGTCTGACCAGGGAATTGGTAAAACCAAGCTAACTTTTAGGCTGGGGTAATTTGAGAAAATCCCGTCTAAAGTGTGTCCTGCTCTATGTGTGGGATCCAGTACTAATTGCATCATGTCAATCCCCTGCAGAAGTTCAATTAACTCGCGAGTATCTGGGTCTGCCATGCATTCCAAATGGAAGTTAAAATCTCCCAGTAGAGTGAACCTTTGGGTACAGATTGCCGTTTCTAATAGCGTACTCAATGCATCTAGAAATCGGGCTTTAACACCTGGTGGTCTGTAGACAAGGCAGCCTGTGAAGGACAAGTGGTTTGCGAAGGTAAAGTTGAAGAGCAGAGATTCATCAAGGCCAGTAGGGCCAGGTTGAAAGGAGCCTCTGATGTTTTTATGATGGATAATGGCTAGACCACCCCCTCTCCTCTTGTCCCTGTTTAGGGTATGGCAGACAAAATCCTGGGGGGTGGTTTTCACTATATCCGGACCTGATGCTGCATCAGTCCATGATTCCGTAATAAATGCTATTTTTATGTCCTCATCTTGAATTAGCTCTGCTATTTCCAAGCTGTGTTTAACTAGCGACCTGGTGTTGAGTAGGAGGCATTTTATCAATGAGTCTTTTTGGTTTTTTTTGTTAATATGAAAATTGTATTGGTTTCCTTGGGGAGTGATAGGTAGCCAGAGCAAATTGGGTAATATTTGGGAACAGTTGGCGCAATAGGATGTTGTAGATGGTACCATCGTCTCGGGTTCCCAAACTATACAACCCTTGCTGGAGGAATTATTTTTTAGGGCCAACAGCGTCTCTCTAGTGTAGGTCTGTTTAATTGTAGGTCCCAGATCGAGACATACAGGGGGTATGGCCCTAGGACGGGCGCAGACGGGCTCGCCTTTGGCGAGCCTTCGGCGCGTCGCCGGCGCGCCCGCTGTGCTCGTCCGCTGCGCTTCCTCGTGATGGGAGCCATTTAATGCGGGAGGGGCGGAGCACTGCACTGCTCGGCCGGCTCCCAACCCAAAAAGGCGGAACCTACGGGAGCAAATAGCCTCCGGAGATAGGTTCGAGTACAGTGCACAACAGTTGCCCTTCTTTTAAAATGAGTAGTACACAGATACAAATAGCTTTAAAAACGAATGTCACAAATTTAAAACATAGCATCAATCGCAATATGTTTAAAATCAGCGCTGTCCCGGCTTTCCGGCTTTTCTACAGACCCCCGGGACCACGCACACAATTCAGTGAAGCCATCGCAGACTTCGTCAGCCAGCACGCCCTAACCTCCTCAAACTACATCCTCCTAGGGGACCTCAACTTCCACCTGGAGAACAGCAATGACAGCAACACCGCCACCCTGCTGGACAACCTTGTCAACCTCGGACTCAAGCAACTGGTGAATTCCCCCACCCACTACGCCGGCCACACGCTAGACCCCATCTTCTCCTCCAGCAAGCACATCTCCTTCAGCCACTCCACCGGACTACACTGAACAGATCACAGCTGCGTCCACTTCAACTTCAGGAGAACCACGACCCACCACCACCCGCAACAGGTTCCCCGCAGAAGCTGGAGCAAGATCACCGCTGACCAACTCACCACCTCCCTCAGCCAGAACCCTCCCACCAACACGAGGGACCCCAACGAAGCAGCCCGCAACCTCACACAGTGGCTCACCAACTGTGCCGATGACCTCGCGCCACTGAAGAACACTCCCAGCAGACCCGGCAGCAAGAAAGCCTCGTGGTTCACCGACGACCTCAAAAACTCCAAGAAAACCTGCCGCACCCTCGAGAAAGCCTGGCGCCATGACCAGACAACAGAGAACATGACAGCCATCAAGAACGCCACCCGCAAACACCACCAGCTGATCCGCACCATCAAAAGGACAACTTTCAAAGAACGTCTGGACAACAACACCCACAACAGCAAGGAACTCTTGAGCATTGTTAAAGAGCTCTCCAACCCCAGCGCCTGCAACAACGACATCACACCCTCGCAAGACCTCTGCGACTCACTCGCCTCATTCTTTCACCGCAAGATCGCCGACATACACAACAGCTTCGGCGCACAGACCACGCACGCAACCACCGAACCACCACCTTCTGCACCTGGACCCCGGTCAGCACCGAAGACACCACCCGCACGATGAACACCATCCACTCCGGCTCCCCAACCGACCCCTGTCCACACCACATCTTCAACAAAGCCGACTCCATCTTGGCACCCCAACTCCGGGACATCATTAACAGCTCCTTCGCATCCGCCACCTTCCCGGAGAGCTGGAAACATGCCGAGCTCAGTGCCCTCCTGAAGAAACCTACCGCGGACCCCATGGACCTCAAGAACTTCCGCCCCATCTCGCTCCTCCCTTTTCCTGCCACAGTCATCGAGAAGACCATCAACAAACAACTCTCCGCCTTTCTCGAGACAAACGGATCCCTTGACCCCTCGCAGTCTGGTTTCCAAGCAAACCACAGCACCGAGACCGCCCTCATCGCAGCTACCGACGACATCAGGTCCCTGCTCGACAACGGGGAAACAGCTGCCCTCATCTTCCTGGACCTCTCTGCAGCCTTCGACACTGTATGTCACCGCACCCTGATACAGCGCCTCAGCAACACCGGAATCTAAGAACGGCCTTGGAGTGGATCATCTAATTTCTCGCCGGAAGAACCCAGAGAGTTCGCCTCCCCCCGTTCTGATCCGCGGCCACCGAAGTCATCTGCGACGTTCCGCATGGATCCTCGCTCAGCCCCACCCTCTTCAACATCTACATGAGCCCCCTTGCAGCCATCGCACGCCAACACAACCTAAACATCATCTCCTACGCCGACGACACCCAGCTGATCCTCTCCCTCTCCAATGACCCCGCCACCGCCAGAGCCAGCCTCCAGGAAGGAATGAAAGACGTCGCGGAATGGATTAAGCTCAGCCGTCTGAAACTGAACTCAGACAAGACGGAAGTCCTCATCCTGGGACAATCCCTCTCTGCCTGTGACGACTCCTGGTGGCCCCCTGCCCTGGGCACCGCCCCCAAGCCAACGGACCATGCACACAACCTGGGCTTCATCCTGGACTCCTCCCTCACGATGACCAAGCAAGTCAACGCCATCTCGTCATCCTGCTTCAACACCCTGCGCATGCTCCGAAAGATCTTCCAGTGGATCCCCACCGAAACCAGGAAGACGGTCACCCAGGCCCTCGTCACCAGCCGACTGGACTACGGGAGCACCGTCTACGCTGGAACAACAGCCAAACTCCAGAAAAGACTCCAGCGCATACAGAACGCTTCTGCACGACTCATCCTGGACATACCCTGTCACGGCCATATCTCTGCCCATCTGAGAGACCTGCACTGGCTCCCCATCAGCAAGAGGATCACGTTCAGACTCCTCACCCACGCACACAAGGCTCTCCACGACATGGGCCTCAAATACTTCAACAGCCGCCTCGCATTCTACACACCCACCCGCCAGCTCCGATCTGCCAGCCTCGCCCTCGCCACCGTCCTACGAATTCGCAGAACCATCGCCGGAGGAAGATCTTTCTCCTACCTGGCGGCCAAGACATGGAACTCTCTCCCCACCCACCTACGGCTGACCCAAGACCATCTCTCCTTCAGGAAACAACTCAAGACCTGGCTGTTCAAGCAGTAGCGACTCCCCCTCCCCCCAGCGCCTTGAGACCCTAGCGGGTGAGTAGCGCGCTATACAAATTTGCTGATTGATTGATTGATTGATGGGGCTCGGCCCCAAATTCATGTCCTGGGTCCGCCTCCTATACACAAAATGACTGGCACAGGTAGTGGTCAGTGGCAGACTATCAGCGACCTTTGCCCTTGGGCGAGGGACATGACAGGGATCCACCCTGTCAATAATCCTCTTCTCTCTTGCACTAGAACCTCTCGCGGCGTGGGTAAGGGGGGACCCCGTGATACGGGGGGACCCCGTGATACGGGGACTCCGCTGGACGGCGGACTGGGAGGACCGTATATTATTATACGCAGATGAAATTCTGCTGTACATTGCATCACCAACACGCTCCATAGCCAGAATAATGAACATTTTCACAAACTTTTTGGGATATATTCCGGGTACACGGAACAAATCAATTTTATATGTCCTCAATGAGCCACCCCCAAGGATAAAGGATACTTAAGGGGTACGAGGTGGCCGTGGTGGCAGACGGCTTTTGCTATTTGGGTATCTTCATCACAACGAACCCTGAGGAGTCATGAATAGGAACCTTCAGGAACCCATGAGATGCCTACAAAGTGATGTATCACAATGTCAGACCTTGTAGGCACAAGGTGGATAGCCTGATCACTCCTCTGTGCTAATAAAGCAAAATGTTTCCAAAGTATGATTGAATAGTTCAAAGTTTTATTCACTTTGTATTTTTTTCTTTTTGATCCATGTATATTTACATTTTTATGGTTTCAAATAATTCTGTTTTCCAAACAAATCAATAGTCACAATTTGATTATGTCCAAGGTTTTCAAAAGTTCCAAAGTTCACATTATGTACATAGTTGAAATCCCCAATGCATTTCGAGGAAAGTCCTCTTCGTCAGGGGGTTCAGATAGTACTAGAGCGTTAAAGGTGATAAGGATTCATGCTGGTGCCGAAACGCCATTCCTGGAACGCGGAAGTCGCCGGTCGCTGTGAGCATGCGTGTATAACGGACGGCTTTCGCTATTTGGGTATCTTCATCACAACGAACCCTGAGGAGTCATGAATAGGAACCTTCAGGAACCCATGAGATGCCTACAAAGTGATGTATAACATTGGCAATTCCTCCCATTAACGTTACTAGGGTGTGCCGCACTCTTTAAGATGATGTCATTACCCAGATTTCTATATGCCCTCCAGCACACGCCATTCCGTATACCACAGACCTACTTTAAGGCAATTGATGCTGAAGTTCGTAAACTGCTATGGGATCGAAAACCACTCCGCACAGACACCAATACATTAGTTAAGGGATGGTACGATGGCGGCATCGCACTCCCACACATACAAGCGTATTACTGGGCTTCACAGCTCCTAGCCCTTAACCAGTGGACACACTGCCCTCATACTGACCCTGCATGTATAGGACCCAAGTGTGGCTGCGCAGAGTAGGGCTAAGGGAGGATGCAAGGTGCGCGTATTGTAAACTGCCGGAGGCCTCTGTCCTGCACCTGGCTTGGGAGTGCCGGATGTGGCGGGGTACTGGTGGTGTGTTTTTGATGTGCTGGATGAAATGCTAAGCAACAGGTTGGAGTGCTCCCCATTGGTTGCCCTACTGGGATATGTGAGAAATGTACCGACAGAAAACAGGAAGCTGGCAGCTATGCTCTCATTAGCTAAGAGGTGGTTAGTGATCTGCTGGGGGCATAAACGCAAACCGCGCAGAAACGACTGGCTTAGGGATGCGGCATTCTGCCATAAAAAACTATCTGAACTCTGGGAATTAATGCCTGTGTGGTCGCGCCCTCAGAATATATGGGAACCGCTGCACAGTTTCCTCAGAACTTATCCCCTTGAACAAGTGCGGGGCCCTGACACACTTGCGTAGGTGGAGCGACGGAAGTGTCTGAAAATATGTGTCAAGATACCTTCTGCATCAACATGCTATCGCAAGGGTGACGGCTAGAGAGACCCCCCTTTACCTTCCTTCCTCTCTTTCTCCCTCTCTTTTTTCTCCTTTTCGTTTAGCTAGCTGCTGTCCTCTCTCGGAGGACAGGTGGACTGATAATTCACCATAGGGTCAAAGGGACCATGTATGCATCATTGGATTTGCACTGCCATTGCTACAACAAATACGTTCGAGAACGTAAACATGTACTGAGCATGCACCATGTCCCCCTTTCCATCAGCCACTGCGCAGCTTGCTGTTCTTTGTATTGATGAAAAACTGTAAATAAAGGTTAAAAAAAAGAAAAATACTGACCCTGCATTTCAAATGGATCATTACATCCTGGGTGAAGGGGGTGCCCTGCGGGCGTTATATGCCAAAGCAAACAATAAAAGCCTCTCAGGGTCAACAGCGCAACGGTTCACCTATGGCACACAAGAAGCTGGGCTGGCATAACAAACTGACGCAGTTTACCCCACTTTGGGAGACTGGGAAACTGGGTAGAGTGATTAGTTGTAAAGGATTCCAAAAATGGGATCTTATCGAAATCTCAAGGGTGGGCGATTTCTGGGATAAGGGGAAAGTTACCCCATTCGAAAAGCTGCAACAACAATACAACATGGCCACAACGAAAACATTCCGCTACTTACAGATCAGGCTTGCACTTATGGCAGTGATCCCTGCGGGGACGACCCTCCCAGAAGCCTCACCATTGCAGGAAAGGCTGCTCACAGAAAGGATGGACCGTAAAGCAATCTCGCTAATTTACCAAAAATTTATAAAAAATGTGGCAGATCCAATGCCAGGCCTCCGTGAGAGATGGCAAAAAGACATGGGGGAACTAGACGACACTGGCTGGCAAAAGCGTCCCGCGGGAGTTGGCAATACCCTCTAGATTGGAGTAGTACAACTCGAGGTACCCGCAGAACTTACCTACCCAGGGAAACACTAGTTAGAATGGGAAATGTTAATTCCCCGCTCTGTTTGCGTCAGTGTGGAGGAACAGGTACATTCTACCACATCTTATGGGACTGTCCTGAGATCAGGAACTCCTGGAAGACAATCATGAGCACAATCATGCAGGTACGCAGGGCCCCTGTGCCAGCTGAACCCAAAAGATGTCTTTTCAATGTGTGGGAAGCTGAACCCAAAAGATGCCTTTTCAATGTGTGGGAGGCCACAGACCTTAATTATAAAAATAAAGACTAGGAGACACTAGGCATGATGATTGCAAAGCGCTATGTCGCTAAACATTGAGGAGCACAGCCTACACCAACATATGCCGAATGGTGCAAAGATATGGATTGGGCCATGGTAGCCGAGAAGGAAGTTTATGTAAATAGGGGTGACCCAAGAAGTGGGAGCAGCTATGGAGAGGATGGAATTCGTACAGGGGAGGGATATGCATCCTGCCCTGCCGGGGCTTGTCGCTGGAGGAGATCTGAAGAACATACCAGGACAAGTTTACAATTAAACCTCAAAAATTGCATATGAACAATATAAGGGATGGACATAATTTTATTACAGATATTTTGTTGCAATATTGCCACTATTGTTTGAACTATATTAATAACTTGTGCTGCTATCAATAAAAAGTGTTTAAAAAAGAAAAAGAAAGAGTCATTGAGAGATTGAATGGCATTGTCGCAATGTGGGTGTTCCTTCGTTCTTACATACAATAGTCCACCTTTCAACAGTCGAGAATTTTGAGACTTTCTCAGTCATCGTAACGTGAAGCATCAGAGGAGCACACCTCTTTGGTCACAAGCCAATGGCCTTGTTGAACGTTTCCTGAGTACTCTTAAGAAAACTGTTGAGCATGGTGTACTAGAAAAGCTCGATCTTAAAACTGTCTTAAATCTGGCTCTTCAAGCTTACCGTCGACCCCTCACTCGACCACAGGTGAAAGCCCTGCAGCCTTGATGTTCGGGAGAGCCATGACGATTAGGAAACCTCAACTGTCCAACAGAAGATCAAATACTGAGGAATAAACCAGCATGACTTGGATAGTAAAAGTAAAATGAAGGCCAATGCACGCCATCATTGACATACAAAAGAAGTTACGTTTTTTAGAGGAGATCAGGTGCTTATTTGTGAGCCAAATATAATGCTACTTTCGATGCTAAGCCATTTCATATTTTGACCAGCAAAGTACACATGGTGACTGCCCAACGTCCTGGGAAGTCCATTACGCAAGATTCCTTGCATTTCAGACATGTGGCTCATGGCTCATCGCTCATCAGACACTAATGCCAATGTGGAGACTGGGTCTGAAAGGTGAAGTGAAGACCACCGGATAGCTGTTGTTTCTACTTCACCAAACCAGGTCATGGACACTCCTACTGCCTGTCCCCAGTTTCTGAAGAAGAGGTCAGGATGTGTGATCAAAGCACCATGAAGACTCATTGAAGAGTTAATTGTTTAAATATTTGTAAAAAAGAATTACATTTTTTTATTTAACAAAGGGGGAGATGTAGTGTTGTGTGAGTTTATAATGACGGAACCCTTGTGGCTCGTGATGGACTCAGTAGAACTGTGAGGTAAGCATTATGGTGGAGTGAGGTGAATGCAGGTTTGCAGTTACACACAGAAGAATAAAGATATGTTATACTAAGCCCTGTATGTGGAGTAGTAATTGGCAAGTAGCCAGGCTGGGGAGGACGCTACATAAGCAGCATCAAAAGGTATTACAATGCCTTGTGATGGGAAATTTCTAAACAAAATCTTGAGATATTTTATTACCATCAGCAGTATTCAAGGGAAGTCTATGCTATTGCAAACTTTAACCTGGGAGAGGTCAAGCATAAGCACCACTGTCATACGTTAAGAAAGAAGCAAGAGCCTCATCCTTCCTGGGTTACACCTCTTGCCTGATATTGGAACCGCCACCAGCATCAACAGTGCCAATGACTCTGCCTTTATACCGCTTCCAATCAATCAACCATTGACCTCTAAATCAAACTGTAAATCTTGCCACCTTATTTGGACGTGGACGGAGGGGCATTCCAAGTGGCGTAAAGTGGCCTGTGGTTCCTGGTACCTCAGGGCTGGTAAACTTTCAGCCCATCAGGTCTGGGGAACGATGGACAGTGTCCCTTATGGTCACATGTGCATGGAAAACCGAATGGGGGATTCCTCACAGGTCACCAAGCACAGAGATGGAGTCCTCCAAGGCTGGCAACTGTCACTCACTACACCAGAAGATGGGAAACGTGGCCCACATGGCTGTGCAAATGGATCTCACCTGCTAGGAATATGCTGGCATCTGGAGTTTCCATATGGAAATGCCATTGTTGTTTGCCTTCTCGCCTAGTAGCCCCAAAGGTAGTATCAACTTCATAAAAGAGAGGCCCAAGTTTGAGCCTTGGAAGGAAGGTCATTTTTTTACATTTTTTTTTATTCCACAGTATCAAAATTACAGAATACATTAATCATTCTATATGTTCATATGATCGAGGAATGCCCCCCAAATGCACATTCCAATCTTGCGTTTCTTAGCACCTTTTGCCGCATATAAGCTAAATTCTAAATTCAATAAGTCATACATTTTAGCACGCCACCGCTCGAAAGGGGGAGGCTTAGGCTAAAGCCAATCAGCAGCGATGCACAATCGAGCTACGACCATTGCCATAAAAAAAAATTAGATAACGATGTTTAAACATGGGCATCCCTTTTTCTAAGTCCTTACCAATACTTATTATCATTAAAGCTGGAGTCATTTTGATAGGTATCCCAGTAATCTCTGACAAAAATGTCTCAATGTCCATCAAATATCTAGACAATTTACTACAACTATAAAAGACATGCAGGCTGTCCGCATTATCCCCCCCACACCGAAAACATTTGCCATCATATCTCTTCCCCCATTTTGACATTCAAGCTGGAGTGTAGTATACATTAAACACAGTTTTAAAAAAGTGAGTTCTCAAATTAGCAGATGATAAAGTTTCCCTAGACATAGTAATAGCTTTTTCTATAGAAATATCATGTTCCCCCAACACATTGGACCATTGAGTATTATGTTTCTCCAGATCGAATATCCTAAATGATAGAAAAATCTTATATTGCACCCCTATTTTCTCCTGGTTCATTATACTTTCAATAAGTTGGTTCGGGGATAACACTAAGGGGCATATTAACAACACAGAGCAAAACATTTCGCTGAGCGCGCTTAGCACTATTTTTTGTAACGCTGGCTATCGCTGGATTGAAAGGGTTAGATAACGCAGTATTATCTACGTTTATCTCCACAGCATAAAACAATCCAGCGATAGCGGCAGAATAAGGGGACATCGCTGGAAATCCAGCGATACAAATGCGGCAATCAGGGAATCCTTGTAAATAGGGAGATGTGGATTCAGGCTTAGAATCCACCACCCTTTATATATATAGCTAAGTCTGACAATTTGCAGACGTTAGCTAATGGTGATAACCACGGTTGGCGCTGCTTTTTTTATTGATATGGGTTTCCTGTGCCATCTTGTTAATAGGGAGAAGCGCTGTTAGCGATATTTTCTCTGTTGTTTTTTGAAAAAACGCCTACTTTGCATCTCATTAGAGATGTAAAGCGAAGCGTCATTACAAAGGCTGCTAAAATGCGCGAATGCATGTTAAGTCTGCCTTGTAAATAGGGCAAAACCATTATCTCCGCTTTTTTGGCTTTTAAAGCCAAGAAAGCGGAGATAAGGCCCTTGATGATATGCCCCCAAGTTTTTCCGGATGAGAAAATCCCGAACTTGCAAAAACTTAAAAAAATCTGTTTTAGGCAAATGATATTGCTTAGCCAAATCCAAATAATCATTTTGTATGGTAGCCCCAAGCACTTGCATGATTTCTAGCACTTCATGAATTGTAAAGGTGAAGAAGAAAAATTATAGGCTGTTTGACTGACTTTACTTGTGGTTACTTACCAGAATGTTACGGGGAGATATAAGCATGTTAAGAACCTGATTCTCAGAGGTCACAGCAGGCCCTGAGTCCAACTTCACTTGGCAGAAAGTACAGTTCCAGGTGTCACTGAAACATAAGGAGTGAGAGGGACAGTTACAAAAAATTTTTAGATCTTTGGTAAATGGAAGAGAGAGAATACACCTAGAGTGGCAGAGACATTTGTGAGGGGTGGTAAGGATATGGAGTGCCCAAAGGGGCGAAGGGTATCATTTTCTGCCTTTGCCTGAGAGAATGAGAAATTGAGATCTGAAAAGGACCTACTGACTTTAACTCAGAGCGGGGGAGGCGGTTGTAGTGATAAGGAACAATTATTGCCTTTATCTCTGGTAATGGTGTAACATGGAGATCAGTGGGACTGAGGGCGAGGTATCAGCTAATTTATTAGAAATTAGAAGGTAAATATAGGAGCAGGAGAAAAGAAAAACTGACTGAATTTAAGTGAAGATGGTGTATGAATGTGGTAGTAGCACTCTACTTTTTCTTTTAAGAACTCTATCAGACTGCGGTATAAGTATTTATTGTCCTAATGGAGGGCCAAGCATGGAAGAACTGTCGGACTTTAACTAACATGTGGGTAATAGCATCGAGAAAAAGCTCTCTTCTTGACCTGCGCGAAAGGAGTGGTAAAGTATGCGAAGAGCTCACCTCTTTGCCTTTTGAGGGAATGAGGTGAAAGTGTGGGGTAACAGTTCCCTTTCAAACCTGAGAGCAGAGAGTGAGATGTACCCAGATGGGCTTAGATTTACTAAACTGATATGTGTAAATTCTAACACATTTTCATACACTTTGGGCGAAATTCAAGAAAAAAACAGATCAGACAGTCTAGGTATCGCATTTGCAACTGCTTATTATTTTTAAATACTGTTTACATTATTTATATTGTTTTGGCTATATCACTGGGACTTAAAGAGACACAGGACTTTCCACTTTGCATTTTTGTGTTTCTTTAATGATTTCTCCTTTTTTTGCATTGATAAAACTAAATACATTTCAAAGTATTGAAGAAATAGTGCCTGATTCTGAATGATTCTTTTGTGTAGTGGCAGACCCGAAGGAAGACGATTGTTTTAGCCAATAGTCCCAGTATAGTCGGAATCTCTTCTTTTGCATCATTCCATGAGTAACATTTTCTGAAAGGAATGACCATATATAGCTTCCTGCCATGAGACTGTTGGCATAGTGAAGGCCTTAGCAAAACTTTGAGGCAGTGTTTCTTAAGTGTCAAAGGTGATATCCCTTATGTGTAGTAATAGAAGGTTCTTCTCTGGGTGGCCTAAGGAACCGTAAAGCGAAGGGAGATTGTGGAATGTATTTACAGCCATGAACTTTGCGCTGCCTTCTCGCTTCTAAGCTGTATATGCAGCATCAGCATAGTATTAATGGAGCTTCTCCCCAACATTGACATATCCTGACCAAACACAAGCATGCTCATCAAAATATAGAAGATCTTGGGTTCCACCCTCACTGGTAACATTAGAATGATCAGCGATTTTGTCCCATTAAAAGGACACTCGTGCGTATTGAACACTCTTGTCACGGCAGGACTCTCACCCATGAAATGCTACGTTATCCTCACAAAGGCAACAAAACAAAATGAATAGTATGTACAGTATTTAGGGCCTCATTTACTAAATATGCATTCAATGAAAGTGGTTGCAATCTGTGCCCTGACTTACTGAATGCATTGGAATTTTGCAATTCGACCTAGGTATTAATAGGTCGGTTCATAAAATACCCAATTGTAGTGGCCCACAATACTACCGATTTCATGAGTATTAATCTGAAACACACTATGATTTGCTTGCATCACTAGAATAGTAGTCTTCTGGGGTCAGCAGGCAACCATGCCTGTGATTACTTTTAAATAAAAAAAAATAAGTATGCTTTCCTTAAAGGACAAAGGGATGTGTTTAAAGAAACAGAGTGATACATTTTACAAACTGCAACGGTCAGAACAGATTATGTTCCCAAGACACTATTACATACCATAAGAAATAAGTATTTGGAAAGGACGCCCTTATCACGCCACTTCCAAATACCTATTTGTAATGCTTCCCTACACCCATTAAACGATTCAGAAAACCTTTTCCAAATCCGTAAATTACCGTAGTACATTTGTAAAAGCGTTTTATCATTCTCAAACCCTCTGATTTACCAAAACAGAGGGTATGTGAATGCTTAAATGTTTGTTAATCTGCCCTATATTTGTTATTTGATCAAATAATTACCAAAGTCTGATTTTGTTGTAAATCCTCTGTCATTTATTGAAAGGACCAATTGTTTCTTTCAATTCCCTTTATGGATATAATGTATTATTGCGTGTATTGATTTACTATTCTCTGATTCCAATATTCCAATCTACAATATTAGGCACAGCAAAGCAAAGAAGATCCACCATTGCCTATGGTACTGTTATCCAAATGTTCTGACAGTGTCAATCCAAAAGAAGCTTATTTGCAGTTATGGTCTTCAAACAAGGACATGCGGATCTCTGAGGCCTTACTGCAGGTTAGGACATAGGTGATCACCTTTGACGAATGTGTGAATACAGGGCTCGTCTCACCCCAGAGTGTCCAGGTAGTAAATTACTACCTCCTGACAAAAACTACTCAAATGGAGTAACTCCCACAAATGCATGATTTACAAACTGAAATTTATTTGCATGACTTAGGTTGCATGCATATTTGGTCCTGAAGAAAGCCATACTGACAGCCTGGGGAGGCACTGATATTATGGCTGAAACATGTAGACAATTTTATAGGATGCCAGAGGTCACATATTCCTCATCATACATCCACCACTTATTTTAACCTTGTCTAAGGTTACCATTATTATAAAACACTCCATGTGAGGTCGGTAACCCAGATTGCAATTTTAATTCACCCCTTAATCTCTTCTGAAGAAAAGGAATCATTCCAAAAAAAGAAAAGCAGCTCTGCTGTAATCAGGCATTGAAGCACACCCGTGATACGTTTTGTTGTCCTGGGTGAGACCTCAAAGATGAAGCATGCCACCAACTAGGTTGGTGGGTGAGGGGTCTTTTAAGAAAACCAAAAGGTGTTTTTTTCACACTCTGTGTGAGGGACATCCTTAAGATATTTGGTAGCATTGCTTACTCCACTTTGTTTTTGAATATTATGTTAGTAAGGTGAGCGAGTCTTCTCTCTTCTCACTCGCCCCTTTGTTATGTAGTCTTCAATCAAGGAAATCAGGAAAGATAATCTCATTCCGACATCATTTAGTTTAACTGCCTGGACCCCGAGTGCTTAATTATCCCACCATGACGGTATAAATAATAGTATGGACATGCAGAAAATGTCGAAACTACTTTTCACAAGACCTTCACATACCTTCGAGTTTAAGTGATTCTATATCAGGGCCAATTTTTATCATTTTTTCAAGCAGTAAGCCACCTTCCTACGCCACGTGAAACGGCAGAAATAGGCCGTATGTACCATTATACTGTGCATCCCTGTCCTTTCCTAGCTCTGGCGCTCCTTTGTCTGCTAAGTGCAAATGTAGGCACTCCATTGCCAGGTATTCATTTTTACATTCCAATGGTTAATCGTTTCCATGTGTTGTAGGCAGGATTGTTTTTGTGCAGGAAGGAACACCTTCCTGCACAAAAACAATACTGAGAGGCATGTTTTTCTTTCTATGGGTGCTGAAGAATGCATATCACTTGGAAAGAGGAAATAAGAGGAGAAATAAATATATTTATCCTCATTATGCCTCTCCTGGGGAGGCGTAGCATTTCAATCCAGTCCCAGGTCTACAATTAGTGCCAAAATCCATTGGTGGATGTATCGGACCACCTACGATCCACCCATGGAACGCAGAGTAACACAAGGCAGCAATACACTAGATTTATTTAAGCTGGCCTTGCAAGGCTTGTTAAATCCCACTTAACTCTTGCGTTGCCCTTGCGCCAGATTTATCAAGGTTTTGCGTTGCCCTTGCGCCACACAGGGGCAACGCAAAACCTTGATATATCTGGCCCCTGGTGTTCAGCCAAATTTAAAGATTTGCCTTAGAATAACTTTAACTGTTACAGCCATATTTCTGAGCATGCTAAAATGCCTTCAAGTTGGGCATTTCAATGAGCGATAAGGCCTTGTTTCCTTCCTTGAAATTTCTCATTATCTTGGTCAGCATTTACATTTTTGTATCTATTTGAAGGTCTTCTGCATTCTTTTCATAACCACAGAATCCTGCATCTGTGTAACTCATTTTTTCAGTCTTATCACAGGATCTCCATAGTAGCCCTTTATATGAAAACTTATGAATGTTTATCTTACCTGTAGTAATGCAGTTTACGCTTATTTGGGGTACTGGGAAATGCCCTTGTCATATGTTTCTGTTACTCACAGATAGATCTTTCCTACATTAATAGTTTCAGACCTCATTTTGTGTGGGAATATTTTCTTTAACAATATTAACCGGCAGGCAGACGCAGGGATGGGCCAGGAAGAAACAATGCAACCTTATCTTGTACTCGGCAAATTTGGCCTCCACTGACTAGCTATTATTGTACATTTGGCTGCTAACACTGCTTTCCATGAGTACCATTACCAGGCATTCATTTTTACATTCCAATGATTAATCGTTTCCATGAGGCATTAGGAAAGTATGAACTTTTGTTAAGGAAGCCTCTATTCCATGTGAAATGAAAATAATTCTTTCAAAACTGACAAGTACCCTTTTGAACAATGCACAATATAAATCTGCACCCCCTTTTCTAAAAAATTGTTTTTCTTGTCACTTGTGTTTTGTCATACCTCATATCTGCTGCATACTGCCGGAGTAAACCGAATCATATGAAATGTCATGGGCATCTAAACTGGACTTTTCATAGGATCACTTGAGTTGCATCTAACACTGCAGTGACCCTAGGGGTAACTGTAGCCCCTTTTATTCTATTGAACAGGTTTGACAGAAAATACACACATTATAATAAAACATCAGAAAGAAGCGCCAGGTCATCAACCAATCAATGTGGATTTGTAATGAGCGGCTAATCACCCATGAGGGTATCCAGGAGCTGAGAGCACTGCTGCAGGGAGGCTCAGTTGAACAGCCAGGTCTTAACTCCTTTCCTGAAATCCAAAAGAGAGAATGAGCTCCAGGAAGGGGAAGAGAGAGGTTGTTCCAGCAGTTCGCAGCTGGGGAGCAGGACCGCCCTCCACTGTTGATGAGGGTGGTGTGGGCGAGGCAGAACGCAGGTGGAAGTTTAGTCAGTGGCTGGTGAAAGCTGGTCCCTGGCTGTGGAGGGTTTTCAAGGTGTGGATCAACATCTTGAACAGGCATCGCTTCTGGATTGGGAGTCAGTGGAGCTTCTTGAGGCGGGGGATGATATGGGTCAGTTTAGGGAGGTCTAGGATTTGTCTGGCACTGACACTCAAAATTTACGAATATGACGGTAACACATACAATTTGATAATATCTTAAAAATCCCGACTGCTTGAATTCCCATACTTTATTTTGAGAGACTCATACTTTTTCTAAATAGTAAACAAGCAGCCACTTATGGGGATAAAGTGCACAAACAGGAATTCGCTAATTACTGAATACTGAATATGCTGATCCCTAAATAATTAAGATGCATCCAAAATACCGTTCTTGTTTCTGTAAGATATATCAAGGGCATATAACTACAGTCCATGCAAAATATATAAATAAACAGAAATTGATCCTAAACTCTGTAGACCTAAATAATTAAAGTGCATCAAAAATAAAGTGTTCGTTTATAACAGATATATAAAGTTCAAACGATTACAGTGCTGATGAGATGAATTAAGTGCCAAAAGATGCAGTACTATCATATACACTCAAAAAGAGCTTAAAGTGCTGATGAATTTAAAATAGAGTGCTAGGATAAGATGCAAACCGATTTCAGGGGTGGCCTTAGGCATGTGCAAGCTGTGCACCTGCACCGGGCCGCCAAACTGTAGGGGCCGCCACGCCAATATATATCCTTAATATAATAATCCTCTGAGGATGGATACATATTTGCGTGGCCGCCCCTGGCAGGGATTTGGCGGCCTCCGGCTCTGATCCACTTCCAAACACCCTGACTCCCCCCTCTTCACTGGCCTCCACGCCTGCGTTCCTCCTGGTTCCTGATTGGTTTCTTTTTTTCCCTACCCACTGCTGGCCATGTCGTGTGTCACAATACCCTCCTCTCCTAAATTTTATTGTTCTGAGACGAATTCGGAAGGGTAGGAGCAGCTGCAGGTACTGGTCATCCAACGTCTTTTCTGGACGTTTTATTAAAACACCTTTCTGAGCTCCGGGGTGCTCCGCCCCGCCTGGACCCCCTCTTCTGGGGCCCCCTACCTACGCTCCCTGCTCAGGGCCGCCATGAACCTAGAGCTGCCCCTGCCTACTTCGAGAAAGTGTGCATTCCTCCCCATACAACGTTTACTCAAAATATAATCATACTAAGGCCCCCACTCAGAGAAGTGCTAATTTGACACTTCACAAACCCCTGGAGCTGACATTCCCAGCTCATCTTGCATATGCTTCCTCAAAAGCTCTTGTCCATATCATTTTCTTGTACCAGCGTTGGATGGTTGGAACATTCGGCATTCTCCAGAGTTGGAGTGTTAAAGCGTGTGCAACGGTTAAAGTAATGGAGATAAAGTATTGCTCATATTTATTTACTCTACGACACACATTTGAGGTGCCAAATAATACAAATAATACAAGACTTGCTTCAGCTATAATCTTGAACTGCAGACCTTCACTCAGGGCTAGAAAAAACTCCTCCCAGAAATTTGGGACATGCATAATATGTGCACTTACCAAATGCATCACATTGAAAGTGAACACATTGATCTGGGACTGGCGGGAACATTTTATGCAAAGCTTGCGGATTATAGTATGCCATCCAACTGGACAAAAAGGATATCCTTTTAAAGTTCCCCACCCAAGGGATTTGTGTCCTAAATCTGAGATGATTTGCCAATATCCTGTGATAGTGTTGTGATCGTGTCCTGACTTTCGAGTGTTGAGTATGTAAGAGTAGAATGAGTAGGTGTAAATTGACGTTAACAGTGACAGGCACGCTTTAGATTTAATTTGTCTTCCATTGTTTCTATCAGTGATAGGCACACTTAAAGTGTGTCTGGCCTTTTTATTTTCTAAAAAGCAAATGCCAATATGCATCTGAAAGTTTTTTTTAAAGATATATGTGTAGTTAAATAAATATTGTAAAGAGTACAGCAATTCAATGTATTTATTGTCATGGCTTCAACAAATTTATGGAACTTGTCACCTTCACAAGCATATTGGGCTGGAAAAGGGGAACCAGTCCTAAAGTGGAATGAGTGGAAAGAGTATTTTCGGAATTATATTTCCACTTTTGAGGGGAATGAAGAATTGACACCTGAGCAGATGAAAAAAATGTTGTTACATTGTTTAGGTGTGGGGGGTTGAAAATGTACAATCGCATTCAGAAGAAAGTTAGACAACAGGGTCAGGGTGATGTATACAAACACACTATAGAAGACATGGATGCTTACTTCAATCCCACAGTGTGTTTCTGTGGATCGCTACAGATTATTTCATAGAAAACAAGAGAAAGAAGAATCTGTAGAAGATTATGTGGCTGCCCTGAATAATTTAGCTTTGACCTGTAGATTCATTACTCTGCACAACTAATTAATATGTGATCAAGTAGTGATGTGTTGTGCAAATTGTTGACTTTGGGGAGAGTCGTCACTCCAGGAGGTAGCAGAGGCAGTGAAGAACGCATAATTGACTGGCAGAAGTGCCAAAGCAGACATTCCGCAAAGGTTAGACAAAATTGGTGAGGATATTGAGAAGGGAGTAGTAGCAAAGGTTTAGGCAAAGAAGAATTCTAAGAAGGTGTGTAAGTGGGAACCAAAGAAGGTTGTGAACGAAGGTAAAACCTGTGAGCAATTTGATCATTCTGCATTCAAGGGTGTTTTAGGGGCAGGAAGATAGAGCATTTAGCAAATGAAAAGAGGTGCCCTGTAAGGAACCAGATGTGTGCAGGATGCAGCATCATGGGGCACTTTCAGAAGGTGTGCAGAATACAGAGATGGGGTGCGAGGGGAGTGAATCTTCTCATGCAGGTTTCCACAATGGATTCTAAGGAGTCCGGGGATGATAAAATTAACATGTGTGTACTAAATGTCAATGAGGGTGTGCCCAGTGTGGATGGGCAACAAAGGACAAAATGCTGCTACAGGGGAAGTGCTTATCACTGTTACCGCTGGCACAGGCTCCCCTAACACTACTGTAAATGAGAAGGTGTGGAGTGAAAAGTCTGTGCCAATTATAGGTAATGTTCTGAAACATACAGGGATTCACCCCAAGACATTCAAAGGGGAGGGCATTAAAATGATTGGGGTTGTGAGAAATGTAATGTTTTTTCAAGATGATATCTTGTTAATGGGTAAAACTAGGGCCAACTATGATTTGACAGTTAGTAAAGTGATGAAGGTGTTAAAGGAAAAGGGGTTGACAGTAGAATTCAATAAGTGTAGGTTCGCTCGACACAGTGTGACGTACCTAGGTAACGAAGTATCTGTCGAAGGCATTAGGCCTAAGAGGGAATTGCTGGAGGCCGTAGAGAAGTCTCCAATACCTAGTAGCATGGATGAGGTAAGAGCCTTGGTAGGTCTTGTGGAATTCTATTCCAAGTTCATTGAGAATTTTTCAAGCAAAACATAGAATGTGAGACAACTCCTAAAGAACTAATGTAAATTTGCGTAGTCAGTTAAATGTCAGGAGGAGTTTCGTTCTATTAAGCAGGAGATGTACGCAGCAATGCCTTTGCAAGGTTTCAATCCCACGTTGAAGTCTATAGTCACGACGGACACGAGAGGGAAGGGCATTGGTGCTGTGCTCACCAAGAAGAATAAGAATGAGAAAGGGGAAGAATGTGCAGCGGCTTTTTGGATCACGTTTGTTAACAACTACCGAAGAAGAGTATTCGTGATAGAAGGCAAAGCATTGGCATGTGAGTGGGTCCTAGCCCATTACAGGCCTTTCATCTGTAGAAGCCATGTGGTATTAAGGAGTGATCATAAACCACGCACCAAGGTTTTGTCCACCAATGGTTTATATACTGCGTCCCCCAGGTTGGCAAGATTGTCAGTAAACATTCTCGACTTTAAGTATAGTGTGCAGTACATGCCTGGGGTGCAAAATAAAGTAGCTGATTTCTTGAGCAGGTTACTGCTTCTTGTTAAGGATGCAATGGGTGAAGACATTGAGCAATTCAGTGTAGCATGCTTAGGAGAAGATGTGGGTGTTATTCCGTCTGAGGAATGGTGTAATGCATACATGGAAGATTTGGTGATGGCAGAAACTATGGTCAGAGTCAGGAAAGGATGGCCTGCTAAGGACTATGTTCCTACAGAATTGCAGGTATTGTGGGAGCTGAGACATGAGTTGTTGGTAGAAAACAACAAAATATTGTGAAATGGCAGGATTGTGTCACCTGTAAAGTTAAGAAGCCAGATTATTGAATTGTGCCAGGAGGGGCATTTAGGGATTGCAAAAATAAAAAAACTTTATGAAGGAATTGTACTGGTGGCCTGGAATGGAGTTGGCCATTGAGGGGAAGGTCCGGGAGTGCATTGTGTGTGAGAATGCAGATAGAATCAAAATTATACTAAGACTACCTTTGTGCCCGGTTAGCTTTCCGGGAATGCCAAGGGAGAAATTTGGGGTGGAGATTAGAGGCCTGATTTGGGATGGATCTGTTCAGAAATATCTATTGGTTGCGGGTGATCAGTTTTCTAAGTGGCCAGAGGTGGAGGTAGTGGACCATGTGGATGCTAGTACTGTGATTAGATTTCTAGATATAATCTTTCTGAGGGAAGGGCTACCCAAGTCTGTGATCAATGATAATGAAGTACAATTTGTGGCTGTGGCATTCAAGAAGTTTTTGAGACAGAATGGAGTGAAGCATTGTACCACTTTACTTTACCATCCAGATGGAAATGGGGCTGTGGAAAAGTTTAATAGAGTGCTCGAAGGGGGCAATACAGCTGGCTAAGAGCAATGGTTTGGAGTGGGAGGTTGAATTGTTTCGGACTTTGTAGAGCCATGCTGCACATTTCAATTGGAATAGTTGGGAGTAGCTGCTGGTAACGTAGATCACTAAGTTGCGGATTGGATGGTGGGAGCTACCCTGATGCTGCTAGTGGAAGATCACTAGTTGATAGCCATCTATATTAGTAAAATCTTGAATTAAATCAAATACACCCTAAATATTTTAGGTACAAAATAATATAATATACATTTTTTTTATTGTTGGCATCCCCTCTCTTGCTGAGTTGTTTGGCCCTGTGCTACTTATCTTCTCTGCTAGAGGTTCAACAAAAAAGGTAGAAGGAATGGAGGACATAGGGCACCCCAGTCAGCTACTTTATTTTTTCTTTTTGCCCAAACCCCTTTGAATTTATAACTATTTTGGCCTCATCACCCTGGTGTAAATTTCTAAATTTTTTTTTAATTCATTAGGAAACCCAAATTTACCCAGACTGTAAAAAAAAAAGGGCATCCCATTTTGACCAGGTCAAAGGCCTTTTTGGCATCGATCATGACGCTCTCTTCCCTGGCCTAGAAAAATAATCTATAGCTTGAATTAAAAAGTTAGTGCTTGCTGCCATGAGCCTATTAGATACAAACCCAATCTTATGTTTATGGATTACCGTTTGATTTACGGGGAACAAAGGAGAAGATCAAACTTTTGTTAATAGTTTATAATCCTTGTTAAGCAGACTTATTGTTCCAGTAGGAATTGACATTTGTAGGGGATTTGATTTGTCTTTCTTAAGAAAGCTAACTATGGTGGATTCTTTAAAAGCTGAAGGGATCCCAGCACCTGCTTTCCCTGAGTTAAATAGATTAGTGAAAAAGTGGAGCAGCAGCTCTTTCCCAAACGCCTTGTACGCCTCTGCCAGTATGCCGTTATTACCACATGGTTTTGCATTAGGCATCTTTTGATGCGCTTCTGCCACCTCAGAGATTGTTATTTTTGCTAACATTGCCTCTTTGTGAATGATGGACATTTGGGGTAAACGTGATAGGCAGAAATATTGTTCTAAACTTGTCAGTGGAACTGAATAGGCATTCTCATAAAGACTCCTATAGTGTTGTAAAAAATACCTCAGCAATTCCCTCCTCAGTTACTATCATGTAAGTATTAAGGTCCTCGTTCGGATTAAGCTTTTTTTCTCCTGCTTGATTCAAGTAGTCCAGCCAGGAGTTTCCCTATCTGCTGCCTTTCTTCATACATCCATTGCTAGTATGCTCTAAGATTGCTTATTTCCTCTTGGCCTTCTCCAACTGTTCTTATGCACCCATCCGGCCTTGTATACTTATATAGGCCTCTGTGGCAGGATTAGCTGCAGATTATAGTTCCTGAATTCGGGAAGCACGCTGATGGTTCTGATTTGCCTCATAAGCTATACCGTGTCTTCAAAAAGTGGCCTTGAAGACCTCCCAGACTACAAAATCTGTTAATGTGTTACTATTGATCTCCAAAAATTATTTTAGGAATAATCTCATTGTCCTCAGCCAGTACTGATTTGCTTATAGGGATTTATCAAACTGCCATCTAGGTCTCTCACCACTGGGAGTTACCAGATTGAACTGAAAAGATATGACTGAATAATCAGAAAATGTATGGGCCCACATATCCGATGCCCTCAGCCTAATTTTCTAGGATACTTAAAAAAAACGATAAGTGACACAGTATTAAATCGCCGTGAGAAACAGGTGTATTGAGGAATATCTGGATGGTTTACTCAACAGGGGTCATCTAAACTAAAATTCTGCTTTATAATATTGATCACACTTGTAGTTATTGGCTTTAACTGCTTTTTTGCTTGATTAGACGTATCTAGGATCAAGTCTTGAATGTAATTAAAATCGCCCCCGAAAATATTGGGCCCTCTTTAGCCCATTGCGGGATTATGTAGCTGTAATAAGGGCTCTACATCATCGTTAACTGGGCCATAATAGTTCACCAGGTTCAGCTGGGAGTCTTGAATTGTAACCTTTAACTAGAACCATCTTCCTTCTGCATCCATAATTACATCTCTCACCTGCCAATAAATAGACCTACCCAAATAGATTGCCATCTGCATTGTTATGTTATGTTATGTTAGGCTACTTTTTAAAGCACACGGTTGCCCCAGCAAAGGGGCCTCCCGGCGCTGAAACCAGATTAGTCTCGCTGGAGACAACAGAACAACTTATAACAAAGGGAACAAAAACGTTTTTATAGCTTTACGGAAGGGCAAATAAAGCTGTAGACTGCGAATGGAAATAGGAAGGGAATTCCCGAGTCTAGAAGCAAGCACCCAAAAAGAGAGGCCACCAGCCCGAGCCCTCCTGACCCTAGGGACAACCGCCAAGTTCTGTCCTGTGGAACGGAGTTGGCGGGAGGGAGTATAAAAAGAGTGCAGGTCTGACAGAATGCTAGGCGATGAGGAATTGAGAATTTCGAAGGTGATACTGAGGGCCTTGAATTCAATACGCCTAGCAACGGGCAGCCAATGAAGGCAGTGAATAGCATTCGAGATAGAACAACGCCTTGGCAAGCCAAAGAGCGCTCATGTTGCTGCATTTTGGACCCTTTGAAGTCTGACAATCTCGGTCTGATTAGCCCCGATGTAGAGGGAGATGGCATAGTCCAGTCTGGACAAAATCAAAGCCTGGACGACAACCTGCCTGACTGAGGGATCAAAGAAGCCCAGAAGAGGTTTAAGCACCCGCAGCAGCACAAAGCCCGTCCCAGCCACCTTCTTTGTTTGAGTTCGAAAGTTAAGGGCAGTGTCCAGCCAGACCTCAGGTTCTTTACCGCCTGTTTAGGGGCGGGTGCCACCCCCAATGCGACTGGCCACCAATGTTCGCACCACAACTCTGGGTCTCTCCCCACCAACAAAACCTGAGACTTACTAAGCTGTAAACAGTTGGCAGTCATCCACCCCACGACAGCCTCGAGATCACTGCGGAACTTGCAGGCTTCCCGAGTAGTGTAGTCGGTGAGAGTGACTACCAACTGGGTATCGTCTGCATATGACACCACCGTGAGCCTTCTGTTTTTAGCCACTGCTGCCAATGGTTGCATATACAGATTGAACAGGGTGGGGCTCAAAGCCAAATCCTGAGGTACCCCCTGCTTGACGGCATAGACTCTAGATGAAAAAGGAGGGCGATCAGTTGGAAAGTCCACCTAGACATAAAGAAGGCGAACCAATCCAGGGCGCCATCAGCTATGTCTGCATGCTCCAAGCCCCTGAACAGGATCTGATGGAAGCCGTGTCGAACGCAGCACTGAGATCAAGCAAAATCAGCGCTGACATGCAACCGGCATTTAAAGCTCATCTCAGATGTTCGGTGACCGCAAAAAGAGCGGACTCCGTTCTGTGGCCAGGACGGAATCCATTTTGAGATGGGTCTAGAAGATTATTGACCTCCAGATTATCTGTCAGGATAGTATTGACGTGGACCTCAGATTTTCGAGACCCAGGGCTGGAGGGAGAGGGGGCAGAAACTCTCCGACTTAGTGGCATCCAAATTAGGTTTCTTTAATAGGGGAGCCACTTTAGCATGTTTCCAAGTGCAAGGCACAGTCGCTGTGGAGAGGGAAATGTTAATCACATGGCACACCGGGAGGATGAGCACAGGTAGGATTCTCAACTCATATGCCGGCTTCAGGGGGTCAGACGGGGAACCAGTCTTGACCTTCCTGCAAATCAGCAGAGCTAATCCTGAGAGATGGCGGGGAGAGTAGTCAGCGCGTATGAAGTAGAGGACCGAGCCATGGGGGCGGAAAGTTATACAACCTGGGGAAAAGATTGGTAGATCTTCTCCACCTTCTCCACAAAGAAGGAGGCCAGGGCATCACATTGATCATTAGATGACAACAAAGTGGCAGTCGAGACAGTAGATGATTGCAGCGCTTTCAATATCAAAAAGATACTTTTCGATGGATTAGTGCTGCACTTTATCTCCTCTGTATAATAGGTGGCCCATTCTACTTGGATAGACCCATGGTATTGCTTAATAGCTACACCATAAATCTTTTTCAGGTTTGGGTCATAATTCCTTCTCCATGATCTCTCCAACCTCTTACACTCTTTACACTCTTTACGCAAGGAAGCAAGCTTGGTGTTATACCAGGGACTGGATCTAGTGCTGCGACCTTTTGTCCATTTTATTGGGACAAGTTGATCAAGCGCATCAGAGATCCAGACTGACACAGATTTATCAGCCAAATCACAGTCAGCTGGAAGACGTGGTAGAGTAGAGGAGAGAAGCTCTTGAAGATGTACAGCATCACCTTTGTGCCAGGGCTACCTGAGTACAGGCTTGTGACTCAAGCCGAGGCAAAATATGCATAAGAAAATTGCTTCGGAATATGAAGTTTTGGTTTGCTACTTTGGAGGAGGGTCTTAGATAGAAAAATAACTTCTGGACTGAATGAGGACAACCATCTCATCAAAGCCCCATATTTACATGTGTTCAGCACATCACTGGCATTGGATGATAACACCTTAACATTATTAATTAGTTCAAACATGCACTCTCCTTTTTGACCCACCTCGACCTCCTCGTGTAGATCATTTGATAGTTTTACTAATGCACACTTTGGACCTTCTCTTTTTTGTTGCATTCCCTCCAACCCTGAATCCCCCAACCACAACCCCAACGTCCCTCTGACCCCACACCCAATGGGGCGGGGATTGAATATCCTACCAACGACCCCTCCACCAAGTTCATTTGGTCCCATACTGCTGCACCTGGCATCCCTTGTGGCCGCCCCGAAGGAAAGATGACTTCCCCCACTCCCAGCTCCTAACACCCTTGATCCAATACAGTCAATTCTCACAATATCTCAACCTCCGGGGGAAGAGAAAAAAGGAAGAAAAAGCCCAAAAAAACTAAAACATCATCAGACAAATCTTGGATGACCTTTACATTTTAGACAGAAATTCCTCATCTACTTTTACAAAGAGATGAAACAGGCCCTTCACCAGCACCTTTAATTTAGATTGCTGTACCACGGAACCCTGAGTGCCCTGAAAAAGCCTGCAAGTCTTATAAATCCTCTACAAAGCCATGCCACAGAGGCTGACATATCTGAAAAGGTGCGAAACTGGACATTTTCAGAGGTAGAGAAACGTTTCCTCTGAATTGCTTTAGTTAATATATGTGTTTTAATGCGCCTCGTCTGCAAAGTTCACTAAAATGATGTGTGGATACTTCAAATTGGGCGACAGTTGACCTGGCACCCAATAAGCCCTCATAATGGACAGGTCTGCTGTGATATTGGGCAATGCTTGGGCTTTAATCAGTGAACCCATAAACTGGGGCACGTTTTGGCTCCTGCTCGCCGCAGGAATGACCACAAAGCGCAAATTGAACCATTTCGTATAGTTTTCCAGTTCTTTTATCCTATTTTCCTAATATCCCGTTTGCTTTTCCATGATGCACACATTTTCCTGAACTAATTCCATCTACTCCTCTAAAACCGGTGGCCTAGATTCTGCCTCTTTTAGTCTGACTGGTAGCAGTGCCAAATTCACCCAGATTTTAGTCTATTACAGAGAGCTGCAATCTCTTGTGCATTTGAAAACATGAACTCCAGAATCTCGAGAAGAATAGTATCAAATATGATTTTGGCAGAGTGTGGGTGCTTGCCCCCCACAGAAAATTCCCCTCTTGTTCAGACCTTGATTGATTGGAATTGGGCGAATTGAGCAATCCCTCTTATCCCAGCGCTTGAGAGCTTTCTACAGGATCCGACTGATGTGGACTCTAAAACGGACTCAATATCCTATGGTACCGAAGCCTTCAGAGGGGGAACGGGGGTCTTCTTAGTCCCTGACATGGATATTGGTGGACCTCCTAACGCCACAATTTGCACTGTTTCTGCCGCTGTGAACTCAGGCTCAGACTGTGCCTGTGTCCTGCCCAGACAGATTTTAGTTTGTTTCACGAACAGGAGATACTCTAGGCCTTATTTCAATTGACGTCGCCTCAGATGTAGGCCCTGCTTGCTTCTCCTGACTGGAGCCCGCTGATACTGTTCCTGTGGAGGGTTGCCCGGGTGCGAGAGACTCAAATTCCCCTGCAACACAGAACCGTTCGGATTCCAGTTACTTATCGCTCCGGTCATTAGTCCAGCTTGTTTTTAATAGC
Organism: Lissotriton helveticus; assembly: GCF_964261635.1. Lineage (NCBI taxonomy): Eukaryota > Metazoa > Chordata > Amphibia > Caudata > Salamandridae > Lissotriton > Lissotriton helveticus. The sequence goes on from NC_136072.1 coordinate 530,037,930, forward strand.
ACCTCTGCCTGAGTGTCCATGCTCATCTGTTGGCTCCAAATTGATGGCGCAGCCGCTGATTTGCACTGTAATGCGCACCTTTTTGCTCTCTGGGGGGTCGAAGCACTGGAGGTGCTGTATACAGCCAGTCCCGTAAAATTGTTGTTGCAATATATCAATCAATCAATCAATCAATCAATCAATCAATCAAACATTTGTGAAGCGCACTACATACCCGTGAGGGTCTCAAGGAGCTGGGGGGGGGGGGGGGGCGCAACTGGTCGAACAGCCAGGTCTTGAGTATCCTCCAAAAAGTCAGCAGGTCTTGGGTCTGTCGTATGCTCAGTGGGAGGGTGTTCCATGTCTTGGCTGCAAGGTGGGAGAAGGATCTCCCACCCGTGGTTGTTCTTCGGATGCACGGGGCGGTGACGAGTGAGAGGTCGGCGGAGGATGTAGAAGGAGAGCCGTCTGTTGAGGTAGGCTGGGTCAGTCTTGTGGAGTGCCTTGTGTGCGTGGGTGAGGAGCTTGAAGGATATCCTCTTGTTGACGGAGAGCCAGTGCAGGTTTCTCAGGTGGGGGGTGATGTGGCCGTGTCGTGGTACGTCGAGGATCAGTCATGCCGAGGTGTTTTGGATGCATTGTAGTCGTTTGATGAGCTTGGTCGGAGCTCCGCCTAGAGGATGTTTCCGTAGTCGAGTCTGCTGCTGACGAGGGCCTGGGTGACTGTCTTTCTTGTATCTGTCAGGATCCATCTGTAGATCTTACGGAGCATGCAGAGGGTGTTGAAGTAGGAGGAGACAGCGTTGACTTGCTTGGTCATTGAGAGCGTTGAGTCGAGGATGATTCCCAGGTTGAGTGCATGGTCGGTGGGTGTCGGGCTGCCCCCAGTGCCGGCGGCCACCAGGAGTCATCCCAGGCTGAAGGGTTGGAGCCGAGGATGAGGACCTCCGTCTCGTCCGAGTTCAGCTTCAGACGGCTGGTCTTCATTCAGTCGGCGACGGCCTTCATTCTTTCGTAAAGGTTGGCTTTGGCTGTGTTGGGGTTCTTGGTGGGGGAGAGGATCAGCTGAGTGTCGTCGGTGTAGGAGAATATGTTGAGATTGTACTGTCGGGCTACGTGTGCGAGCAGGGCCATGTAAATGTTGAACAGCGTCGGGTTGAGGGAGGATCCCTGGGGTACGCCGCAGATGATCTCGGAGGCTTTAGAAAGGAATGGGGGAGGCGGACGCTCTGGGTTCTGCCGGAGAGGAAGGAGGTGGTCCAATCCAGAGCCTTGTCTCGGTTCCCTGCGGCGTGGAGGCGTGCGCGTAGTGTGCAGTGGCGGACGGTGTCGAAGGCGGCAGAGAGGTCTAGAAGGATGAGTGCTGCGGTCTCGCCGCTGTCCAGCAGGGTCCTGATGTCGTCGGTGGCGGCGATGAGGGCAGTCTCGGTGCTGTGGTTGCTGCAGAACCCTGACTGGGAAGGGCCCAGGATTCTGTTTTCTTCGAGGTATTGGGTTAGCTGTCTGTTGACGGTTTTCTCAATGACCTTGACCGGGAAGGGGAGAAGAGAGACGGGCCGGAAGTTCTTGAGGTCTTTTGGGGCTGCCTTAGGTTTTTTGAGTAGGGCGTTGATCTCGGCGTGTTTCCAGATCTCTGGGAAGGTCACGGTCTCGAGGGAGAGTGTCAGGATCTGCATTACGGCGCCTACCTCGCGATTAGCATGGACCACACATCCCATGATCCTCTATGATAGGAAGTATTTCACGGACCTGCGCGCTGCACTCAGTGCACGTAATTCCAGATTACCTGGGTTTTGGTTTGTATCAGTCGAGTTTGTGCCGAGGGTGGAGCTGAAGACGGGAGCTGCTGCTGCTCTAGGTTGCATAATTCATTTTGTGGCCGGTAAGACTTGCGTTGAGTCAGTGCTAAGCGGTCCTCATATGACATTGCACAAACGTTTGTTCTTTACGGAGAATTTTGTTCACTTCGGCTCGCGCTGCCGGTTTTCCTGTGGATTTGTTTGGGGCAGTGGAGCGGAACACGGATGTAGACGCAACCTCGTGTTGCCGTTCCAATGCTTGTGGAAGAAATATAATTTGGGAAAGGCGGAGCATAATAACGGGCTTCGCTATATGCTATCGTGCTTCAATCATTTGGTCAAGGGGCATTACTTCGCGGGAGTGGTGGACGCAACCACACGTTGCCGGTTGTTTTGTTCGTTGTGTTTCTTTTGATTGGGAATAGATACCGGAGCAGATGTGGTGGTCGCAACCACCGTCTACCGGTAGCTTGTTTATATTTTGCGTTTCGATTTTATGAAGGGAGAACGGAGGAAGGAGGTGGTTGCAGCCTCTTGCTGCCGTTTGTGTGTCAGGAAAGGGGGGGGGCGCTCGGCACCCACGGACACATGGCTGGGCCCGGCCCCCCCTTCACCCGCTGTGACTGGTCCGCGCGTCCCGCCATTGACCCGGAAGCAGTTTTTTCGCTTCCGGGTCAAGGAGGCGGGACCGCTGGTATAGGGGGGGTTTAAGAGCCTGGGGAGCGCGGGAAGCGGCCTCTTTGTGCCCGCGCTTCCCAGGCTCGCTCCTCGCCCCGCTGTGGGGCTTTTAATTTTCTTTGCTTTTTGTTCCAGGTTTTGAGGTCGGAACTGCAGTTTTGAGACTCGGAGCGGCGGTCGTTTGTGACGAACAGGATTCGGGTTTGGCAGCCGGAGTTTCAATCAAGCGGTGCAGTGGGAGCATACGGCACAGAGAGCAGGCGTTATTGAGGAAACAGGGTAATCCTTTCACAAGGTACGTTGCGGGCGCTCCGGACTGGCCCGACAGAGCGGCTGGATCTGCCAGGCTTATTCCCGAGTGATACGGTTATACGGGCGTTGCGAAGCAGGGTCGGCCCGGGCAGCAATTGAATGGGAGCCCAGTATTGGGTTCTGGTGTAACAAAGATCGTATTGCTCTGTAGTTTGGCGGGTACAAACCTGGGCATTGCAAAAAAGCCTGTAAAGGAAATTCAAACCAAATTTAGTTGTGGGAAATTATGAGTCTGGGCAAAAAATCATTTAAACTCACTGTGTTAATAAGGTTGTGGTATTCTCTATTTATTGAAGGTCTGATTGTGGTCAAATCACTTAATCTCATTGTGCCTAACAAACTAAGGTGTCCTCAGGTAACGAATTGGTGCTAAGTGAAGCGCTTTTAGTAGCTGATTCTGGTCAAGTCTCGCTATTATAGAACTTTGCTAGATAGCTGGTTTTGCCTCCTGCATACTGTTTAGCCCACCTACAGCTATTCGTCTAATTATTTGCGAAATTCGTGCACAGTTTGGAGCGTATTATAATAGCAAGGGGACTGGGTCACATAGGGGCATGGTAGTGGCGGCGACCTGTCAAGGAACACCCCTAACCACCCCGTTTCATTTGCATAGCCAAGATTTCGGTTGTTAACATTTATTTAATTTCAGGCATTACAAGTCAAGGGACGCTGCAGACCGGGTAGCTGGGAGCTCACGGTGGACGGCGGGATCCGAGGACACGGGCAGGCCTGCATTTCACTGCTTCTGGCGGGCCGCTGGGCTAGAGTTTGCTCGTCCAAACACTCCAGGCTAGCTGGGGTGTGCGGTCACAGTTGCGTGGTGCTTACGGCCAGCCTGTGAGCCTCCAACTTGGACAGGTACAGGGCACATTGTGCCAATAAATAACGCACTGTGCAGTGTAGGTCTAGGAGCAGTATGTCTGCCAGACGGGGTGCAGGGAGTTCGAACGTGGAGTTAATGTTTCAAACAATGATGCGCAGAATGTCAGCAATGGATAAGAGATTGGGGAAAGTTGACAAATTGGGTAAGACTGTCGCTGAATTGGGGGCGAAGATTGATGCCCAGTAAGGCCCGTCGGGAAGGCCTAAGCGGACCATAGTGCCGCCCAAAGCAAGGGGGGATTTTGAAACACCACCGAAAAAACGCCAGAACTAGGAAGGCTGGTGGTCGCCCCCCCAGGTCTAGTGGGGGAGGGGGGTCCCCGAGGCCTGCACTGGACGTAGCACCTGTTGCACCTGGGTCGCCAACTCCTGCCCCCCAACCCCCAGTAAGCGTCCCAGCTCCTGCCCCGCAACCTCCAGTAAGCGTGCCAATAGCGCCGGTTATGCCACCCATTAACACGGTCCCCGTTGTTACCCTGCCGCCAGTAGCGCCAGCGAATAACCCAGTGCCGGTCATTGTCCCGCCGGTCATTCCAACAAGTCCGGGCCAAATGCCACCAGAGCTGGCGGCACAAATAGCAGCAGTGCTTCCATGGTTGGGGATCGGGGGAATGTTACCTCACGCAGCAGATCCCTCAGCAGAGGCCCAAAAAATGGTTTCTCAAATCTTGGCGGCTAGGGTGACAGTAGCACGCCGGGTGCACCGATTTCTCCCCAAACAGGTCCAGCGGGTAATGGCGCAGTCAAGACCGTGGAACCAATGCAACCAGCCGAAAGTGGTAAGGAGGTTGCCCTGCCGGTACTGGGCAAAGGCGCGATTCCCTCCAGGGGGGAGAGTTTGGCGCAGCATGTGTCTCAGAGTGTGAAGGAGTTAATTTGGGCGGATAAATATATTAATATTTTCTCATTACTGATTGACAACAGGGAGTGGGAATATGCGAAATCACAGAAGGAAATGATGTTGCCTAGTGAATGGCGATCTCAGTTGTACAAGTTTAGGGTGGAGGAGATGCTCATCAACTGGATCAGGGCTTTTTCTGTGTATAGTGCAGTCATTGGTGAACGTTTCCCCGGTATGCAAGCGGAGATGGCTTGCTATCAGAGTAGAATTACAATGTATAATGAGAATCACTGGGGGGAGTCATGGAAGGAATATGACATAGCTTTCAGGAAATCAAGGGAGTTTAACAGATCCTTGACCTGGGACAAAGTTGACTCTATTTCTTGGCATTCCCAGTTTGAGAGGGGGCATTCGGCAGGTACTAGCGCTACCTGGAACAAAGGATATTCCCCTAAGCCCCAGCAGCCCTTTCAGCAGCCCTTTCGGCCAGCGCAAGGCGGGGAAGTGGCCAGTAAGGCCAGAGGTAGTACGGGTGGGAAAGGAGTCTGCTGGGATTTCAATAGGCGGACTTGAAACAGGGCACCGGGCACTTGCAAATTCAGGCACGCGTGTAACATATGCGGCCACCCTTCCCACCCAGAGGCGACATGTCGGTCAAAGGGCAATGCGCCAGGTAACAGAGGGAGGAGGAAACCAGAGTAGCAGAGTACACCCTTTATTGCTCATTCACCTATTTAGTGGCAGCTATGATCCCTTGGCTCAACAGATACCCTAACCATACTTCCGCGAGGATGCTTCAAGAGGGTTTCACACATGGTTTCCGGATTCCAGCTGGGGCTTATACTGGGACACCACAGTGTAGGAACCAGTTGTCAGTTAGGAACAATCCCGGGGTAGTAGCAAACCAATTAGAGAAGGAACTGCGCCTATGTAGGATAGCGGGGCCTTTCCCTAACATCCCTGTACAGAATTTAGTCTGCTCACCGTTAGGAGTGGTCCCAAAAAAGGAAAAGGGCGAGTATAGGCTCATACACAATTTGTCTGCACCGAAGGGCTTATCCTTGAATGATGCAATTGATGAGCCAATTTGTAGTGTGAAATATGCGTCTTTTGACCAGGCAGTCGAAATGTTTTGGGTCAGGGGGCACTGATGGCGAAATCAGATATTGAGTCAGCTTTTAGACTACCCCCAGTGCATCCAGCAGACCAACACTTGCTGGGTTTTTCCTTCGAAGGCAAATACTACATGGACATGTGCATGCCCATGGGTTGCTCTATTTCATGTGCTTACTTTGAAACGTTCAGCTCTTTCCTTGAGTGGGTTCTGAGACTATCTACGGGCCACCAGTACGTCATGCATTACTTAGACGATTTCCTTTTCCTGGGTGCAGCGGGGTCACAGGAGTGCGCGTGGGCATTGCAGGAATTTTGCGTGCTCATGCGTGCCTTTGGGGTCCCGCTTGCGCAGGGGAAAACATTAGGGCCATTGACATGTCTGGAATTCTTGGGAATTGAATTGGATTCCGTGGAAGGCTGTTTCAGGTTACCCAAAGAAAAAATTGAGAAATTCAGGGCAACCCTTGAACTATGTTTGCAGAAGAAGAAAGTCACTTTACAGCTGTTGCAGCAGACAGTTGGTCAGCTAAACTTTGCCCTGAGAGTCATCCCCATGGCACGCCCATTTTCCCGCACAATTGCACAAGCCATGAAGGGCTTGCGGGAAAAGCACCATCGCACACGACTGTCAGTTGAGGTTCGCCAGGACATGCGGATATGGATTGCATTTCTGGAGGATTTCAATGGCAGAGTACTGTGGGGTGCCCCCACGCTGACCTCAGCAGAGTTAGGACTATGGACGGACGCTGCAGGCAGTGTGGGGTTTGGCGCCATACTTGGCATAAAGTGGGTGGCACAAAGATGGCCCGGCTGGTGGGAAGAGAGCGGGTTGACTGCAAACATTGGGTTCCTGGAACTGTTCCCAATCTGGGTTGCGTTGAATGTTTGGCCCGAACAATTGGCCAATCGCTCGGTTATTTTCTGGTCAGATAACATGACCGTGGTGGAATGTATCAATCAACAGGCAGCACGTTGTCAGTTCATACTGCGCCTGTTAAAGGAGATTGTGCTGAGTTGCATGAAATTGAATGTACATTTCAGGGCCAAACATGTTCCAGGGGTCTTGAATAACGCAGCTGACGCCCTTTCTCGCTTTAAGATGCAGGTATTCAGGGAACACCTACCAGCTGCAGAGGCCTCCCCAGCTCACTTCCCATCAACTCTTTGGCAGATTGGTGCCCCCAACTACACAACCTTGTGGCAGCCAGCCTAGCTCCCAGGACCAGGACAGCTTACGAAGGGGCGTTCAGGTCTTACTGTAACTTTCTGGGACAGGATTGGGAGAGCAAGTGGGATCAGGAGGCTAGTTTTCATGGGTACATGAACACATTACACAAGGAAGGGCGCACGGCGGCGACAGCTAGCAGACATAGGACAGCTGTTTCCTTTTTCGCACGCGCAAAGGGAGCCAGGGACCCTACGAACAGTTTCTTAATACAAAAAGCGTTGAAAGGATGGCGGCGCTTACAAGCACCCACCGCCGATGGCAGAAGGCCGGTTTAAAACGGTTGGCAGTGGTGCTCCTCACCCTGCCAGACACGTGCAGCTCTGCGGGGGAGGTGAGACTATTCAAAGCTGCCTTTTCCCTGGCCTTCTACGGGGCGTTCCGGGTAGGTGAATTAGTGGCAGTCAACAAACTAGATAGGGAAGGTGGCCTTCAGCTGCATGATGTCAGTATACGGGAAGACACAATGCGGGTTACCATCTGGAAATCCAAGACTGATCAGGAGGCTAAGGGACAATGTTTAGTACTACATGGGGCACCGAATAACCCGTGCTGCCCGATGTCACATGTGGCAATGTTAATCGAACAACGGACAGGAGAGCCAAGTGGAGCATTACTAATGCATACTGATGGCACCCCTTTGACCAGGTTTCAATTCCAAAGAGTCTTAGCCATTAGTATTGCCAAAGCAGGTTTAAACCCCAAAGAATTTGGGACGCATTCTTTCCGGATAGGGGCAGCCACCGAGGCCACGGCACGGGGGTTGAATGTCAATAGTGTGAAGAGGATTGGGAGATGGTCTTCCAATGCCTATAAGCGTTATGTACGGTTGCACATGTTGTAAGGGTCAGTCGCCGTCCCTCTGAAGCCTGCTTTTTTGTCTTGTTTTTTTTTTTCTAGTTTCTTGGGCCTGTGACGCAGGACGGAAACTACTAAAGGATCATCAATGCCAACTATCAACATCTCAGCAACGGCAAGAAGACAAACGGAAGACATATGTAGTATCGGTAGTCGGTCATTCTTATGTGAAACGTGCTAAACCAATTTTCTTGCTGGAGAGGGTAGACAGAGGGCGGAGTGCGGGGGTTTCAATGTCTCCTTCCATGGCAGAAGGGGGCTTCGCCTCAGTCAGCTTAGGGGTTACATGTCAGATCTACTCGAAAGACACACCTCACCGCCCTCAGTGGTCATCTTGCACCTGGGGGGGAATGATTTAGTAGACTTGGGCAGAAGGGTCCTGTTGGAAGAAATCGTCTCAGCGGCGGGTTGGCTGGCGAAACTGTTACCGGATTGCACTATAGTGTGGTCACAGTTGATACCGAGGCTGCAGTGGAGGGGGGGTGAATCAGTCAGGGCGTTGAATCACTCGGTAAAGAGGGTCAACAATAAACTAGACAAGCTATTTCAAACTCCTTACCTACAGAGCATACCTCATGGTTGCATCTGGGGAGAACAGTTCTACGTGCGGGATGGGGGTCCATTTGACAGAGTCAGGGAATGCCCTATTCATAAGGAACATCTTAGCATGGGTAGAGGGTTTTGCAACCTTTCAGTGTAGTTTTTTTTTGGGGGGGGCAGATAGTCGGTCAACTATGCTGGCCTGTGGCGGTAAGGTCATAATCGGTGAGCAGCAATTTAAGATCCTTGGGGGGGGGCGGCCCCATTCACGAAAGGGGTCGCCCAGGGGGAGGGGCCACTGGTCTCTGCCAGAACTTCAGGGGCAGGATATCTGTCGCTTGGAAGGGTGCGGGGAGGGAGTCACGCTTTCCTCAGGCTGGTAGCCGCCCCTCACATACACTATGATGTCATCAAAGGGCGCGAGTGTAAGGGCCCTCCTGTTATGGTTAAATGGAGTTCAGGAGAGGGACGTACTCTCCCTGTAACCGGGTCCTTGTTGCGTGCGCATGGGCATCTCGGACGTGAGTGCGTAGCTGGGTAAAAGGATCTGACACCGGTTAGCGACCTTGCCGTAGGACCAGAAATTATTAGAATGCAAAATTGAGATGAGGATGTTAGATTTGGTTAGGAAACACGCTGTATTAGACATTTGTTAAGGTTAGCCCATCATACCTGTCTAAACTTGATGTAAATCTAATGTCTGAATTTTGCATTTAATAATTATGTAAATAATGTTATTTTATTCAATTTTAATTTTTGTTTCATATTTTAATAAATACGACCGGGGGGTCACGAGACCCCCTGCCTTCCAAAGAACTCTGTTGTTGGTCTGATAAGTTGATAACTATAGTGTGCATGATAAGGGGGGGTGGCCGGCAGTCCCAGACCATGTTAATACACACGTTGCATTCTAATAGGGGACATGGTTTATGGTGAAGTGAACAAGGGCTGAGTCGCCTCTCAACTTGCCAGATCAATTGCTCTTTGTGTAGTCAATGGGAAAAAACAGGAGCTTGTATGTTTTGTGATGAACTAAGAACCCTTATACAATGTTCTTCTTCTGTGTCATATGGTAGGCTATTTTCAACAACACAGTTTTTAGTCGGATAAAATACATCATCACGATGTTTCATGTGGTGTTTTTCTTCACAGGAACTGAATGCTTGTACACTGTTTATTTTTGAAGTCAGAGAGGGTCATTCCAATCCTTACAGGTATGCAGGACTAGCGAGAATTCATGAGTGTAGGTGTATTTTTTGGCTTTGTTTATATTGTTGCTGTTCTTTTGTCGTTTCAGGTTCTAATCCCTGCAGTCCCTTCCCTTCCTTTCCCTCGCCTGATAGCTCAAACACCCTGTGTACTAAGTTCAGGGTGTTGATCAGGAGGTGGACCCTTATTTGCGGTATCCGGATCCTGTGGAGCATACCCTGACAGAGAGTTTGATGACAATGCGCAGGTGGGGTGCGATGGTGCTGCTTGCTCTGTTGAAGACGTGCTGCGTGTCGTGTCCCAAGGTCGCAGGCGCATGGTGGGACTTGCGCTGCGACAGTATTCAGACTCGGGACACTGTGTACTGGTTTACCGCGTGGTCCGGACTGCCCGCTGGCCACGCCTCCTTTATTTTTATATGCGAGCGCGTTACGTCACGCGCTCACGTGTGCGCACCTCTTAGTGCGCGGCTAACTAGACCGCTGACTCGCGGCCTCAAACATTACATTCCTTTTAACCTTTATTTAAAACAATAAAACAGGCGTACAGTCCTTATAGTCACAATAAATTGAAAAACGGAGCCATCCGGCCAGTTACCAGCATGATGAGTAGACAGTTCAGGATCAGCCCACGGCAAAGTCTGCAAGTCGGGATGACGGAGCTGGATTCCTTCTCAGCCCATACCCAGCCGCTTCTCCCCGGGCGGGAGCCCTCCGTGGGGTCGCTTGAGGGGACCCCCGGGTGCACCAGGGCTCAGAGGACTGGGGGGGCTGAGCCTGGGGGTTCTGGATAGTGGTGAGCTTGCCTCTCCGCCTCCGTCTTGGGTGGCACAATCATTTTCCTCTGATCTGCTGGGCTCTTCTGGTTGGCTGGAGCCTTCTCCCTCCGGTTCCGGCTCTTGGGAGCTGGTAGTGTCCTGGTGAGCTTTCTTGAAGAAGGACACATTGCGGGTGACAGTTTCAGGTCCTCGTTGAGCCGTTACCATTGTGCCCATGCGACGTGTGACAGTCCATGGTTGGGGTTCAAATGGGAGTCGGAACTTGCTCCCTGGATACCTGTCCTTCACGAATACACGGTCTCTCTCGTGGATCTCTGGCTCCTTGGCTTTTCGCCTAAACCTGGCGTAGTTGTTTGATTGAGTCCTGTTGGAGAGGGCCCTTCGCGGGTCTACCTGGCTTGGAGTCCAGCTAGGGTGACTGGGGAATGTGTCTCTGACCACTCATCCTACAGCGGATGGACCTGGCGCCACTTCGGTGGTTCGGTGTGGCGTGAGACGGTACTCCCTCAGGAAACTGTATATTGCCTTTTCCATGGAGACTTCTTCGGCATGGGCTATTCTGATGACTTTATTCAACGTACGCATGAATCTTTCTACCTCCCCGTTGGCTTGAGGCCAACGGGGGGTCCCCAGCTCTTCAGATATTCAGCGAACTCCTGCCCTTGGAAGGGTGGTCCGTTGTCTGTTTTGACACTTTCAAAGATTCCATGCGTAGCTATGGTCTTTTCAAACTTTGCAATGACCTCCTTTGTCCGTAAGGGTTGTTACAACTTCCACTTCGGGTTATTTGGTGAAATCATCAATGATAACGAGTACATATCTTTCGTCTGGGAGGTGCCCGAAGTCTGCACTGACACACTCCCACGGCCTATGCGGGTTGTCCTCTGTGATGACTGGGGGTGGCCTCTCGTGCTGTCCTGCTGCTTGGCACCATTGACATGCCTTGACTGTTTGTTCCACCATACTGTCCATCTCCGGGAACCACACTTTGGAGCGGAACCTGCACTTGGTCTTGACCATGCCTTGGTGTCCTCGGTGTGCTAGCTCCACCGCTTGCTGGGTTAGGCTCTCAGGCATCACGATCCTCGGACCTCTCAACAGGCACCCTTGGTTGTCCAGCGATAATTCTTTTTTTACTCTCAGGAGCGCTTCTATGGAAGTCTTGGCTTGTGGTGTCCGTTTGCTCAGCGAAGCTTGGACTGCTCTCCAGTCATTTGATTGGATAGCGCTCGCCACCAGCTGTAGCACTTCGTCACTCTGAGTGGCTCCAACGATCATCTCTAGACTCATGGGTAGGGGTCTCGACCTTTCCAGCACTACTTTGACATACTCCTCGGTCTCCTCCGCATCCTCTCTTTCCCCTTGGGTGGCAGCTCGGGGGTGTCTGGAGAGATAGTCTGCTGGGTTTGTCGCTCCCGGTCTGTATTCCACCTGGTAGTCGTATTCTTGCAGCTGGAGAATCCATTTTTCAATTCTGGGGGGTGGCTTGGATACTGACCCTCGGAATAGTGGGATCAGCGGCTTGTGATCCGTCGACACAGAGAACGGATGTCCGTACACGTATACATGGAAGTGTCGGCAGGCCCAATGGATCGCTATGGCTTCCCGTTCTATCTGGGAGTATCTTTGTTCTGTGTTTGTCAATGACCGACTGGCGTAGGCGAAGGGGGTCCATTCGTCCTCTCCTTGACGTTGTGTCAGAATCGCTCCTAGGCCGTAGGGGCTGGCATCAACTGCTATGTTGGTGAGTTTAGCCGGGTCAAAGTACGACATGGTTCTGTCTGCGGACAGCGCCGCTTTGGTGTCTCTAAATGCCATCTCCTGTTGTTCACCCCATTGCCAGGGGGTTGCCGACTTGGTTAGTTCCCGGAGGGGTCGGCTGAGGTTTGATAAGTCAGGTATGATCCTCCCACAGAAGTTTACCATGCCCAGGAAGCTCCTCACCTCCGATATGTTGGAGGGGGCGGGCGCATTCTGCACGTCCCTCACCTTGTCCGGGTCCGGTGCTATTCCTTGGTCGGAGAATGTATATCCGAAGATACTGATTTTGTTCTGGAGGAATTGGCACTTCTCCCTGTGTAGCGTTATGCCTGACTCTTTGATCCTTTGCAATACCCCTCTTAGTCTCCGGTGGTGTTCCTCGATGGATTCCACGTAGACCTGTAGATCATCACTGAGGGCGCCTGGGAGTCCACTCAAAACCTCCCGGATGGTGTTCTGGAAGACTTCTGCAGCACTGGATATGCCAAAGTTGAGACGTCGGTAGCGTCTGAGGCCTACGTGGGTGGAGAACGTGGTAATGTAGCGGGAGTCCGGGTGGAGGGGTAGTTGATGATAGCCCGACCGGAGGTCCATTTTGGAGAACCACTGCGCCCCATTCAGCTCTTCTAGGATGTCATCGTTTGTGGGAGTTAGGTGCCTCTCTCTCTTGACTGCTGCGTTGGGCAGGCGCATGTCCACGCATATGCAGACTTGACCAGGTTGTTTCGGTTTGCGCGCTACTACAATTGGGGATACCCATGGGGTCGGTCCACTGACCTTTTCGATGATGCACTGTCGCTCAAGGGCTTCCAGCTCCTCCTCCACCTTCTTCCTGAGGTGGAAAGCGATTCTCCGGTGCCTAAGTGCGACAGGTTGAATCGACTGGTCGATGTGGAGGGATACCTCTTTCCCTTTCAGGCATCCGATGCCCCGGAATGTGTCCTCGAACTCCTCCAATATCGTGTCAGGCTCTTCAGTCAGCACCGCCATCGCGAAGGATATCAGTCGGAGTTCTTCCGCTGCCTGCCCACTGAGAAGCATGCCGCTGCCTTCTTTGGTGACATATATGGTCGTCGGGGCCCTCAGCTCCTGGTGCTGCAGCTCCGTCCGGAAACAGCCTATCAGTGGAATTGGTGTTTTCTGCCCATACGCGAGTACCCTGATCTTGGCGGCTTGCAGTGGCGGTTTGGTTCTTAGCTGGTTGTATACATCCGCCGCCATGAGCTCTATGGAGGCTCCGGTATCAATCGTGACTCTCACCTCTTGGTTGTGTATCTTGATGCGACACTTCGGGAGGCTCCTCTTCTTCCGCTGGGGTTGGTCGATGGCAAAGACGTAGTGGACAGGATAGTCGTTTGTATCATCGTCCATGTCTTCGCTGTCCTGACTTTCTTTTATGGTGTGAAATGCCTCTTTCTTGGACTTGGTCGACCTGCATACTGCTGCGAAGTGGTTCATCCACCCACACGAGCTGCATTCTTTCCCCTCGCGCCAGGCAGTCTTGGATGCGGTGCAGTTGACCCCCGCAGTATCCGCAGTCTCTGCGTTTGTCCTGTGGCTTCTTTCCGCCATATTGGCGTGTCTTAGGTCTGACAACATTGATTTGTTCTGCCGTATTGACTTGCTCCGCCTTGACTGGTCGGTGGAGAGCTGCCTCCATGTGCGACGCCCTTGCTTGGGATAGTTCCTTGGAGCGCCCCAGCTTCAGGATATCCGCTAACGGCTTTCCGTCTTCTTGTAATATCGTCACCCTCAGCTTTGAAGAGTAGCACCCCTGTAATATCTGTCCCCGTATTTCCTCTTGCTCGTCGCGGAACCCACACGTGCTGGCTAGTTCTTTGAGCCTGCCGTGGAAGGCATCTAGCGATTCTTCGGCTTCCTGTTTCGCCTGCCGGAAGATGAACCTTTCATAGTCTTTGCTAGCCATGGGTTTGAAGTGTGCGTTAAGAGCATTGAGGAGCGTTATATAGGTCTTTGGGGTGGCCTCCACGATGGTCCTGTAAATCCTATGTATGTCCTTCCCGCCCAGGTGTAGGAGTAGGGCCCTGCGGCGTTCCCTTGCTGTCCCTGCGCCTTCAAAGTAGATCTGCAGACGATCTGTCCAGTCTTTCCAGCAAGGCGCCAGGGATGCTAGGGCACCGTCTACTACAAATGGTTCAATGGCGGGAATGGACGCCATATTGGAACGTGGAGGGGCTTAGCTCGTGGCCTGGATCACTCTTGGCTGTGGTATACTGGTTCTGGCCAAACGCGGCCTTGTCACCTGTGCTGGGGAGAGGTAGGTGGCACGTGCTTTAGTTCGCGGGTCTGTCTGGGCTCGCGCCGACACTGACCTGCTGCCTTCGTGGCTTGTTGTCCTTCCACCCACTCGGGCTGTTTTCTTGGGTGGGCTGTCCACGCTTCCCTCTCCTTCTTTTGTTTTATTTGGTTTTTTTTCCCGTGATTTGGTGGCCCCGATTCTTCTTATTCGCCCTCCAGGCACCTGCTCTGCACTCAGAGTCGTGGGCGACTCTCCGGCGGCTCCGTGGATCGCAGCAGCGATGCCTCCGCCCTGGTCTGGGGTCGCACGTGGGCCGTTGCGCCGCCGGCGCATTCCGCGCTGGGCCTACCGCTGGATAGGGGTGACGCACAGCCGTGCGCTCCCGAGTGCGGCCAAGTGAGGGTTGCCCATGGGCATAGCACGGGTTCTCAGACCCTCGTCGCCATTGTCGTGTCCCAAGGTCGCAGGCGCATGGTGGGACTTGCGCTGCGACAGTAATCAAACTCGGGACACTGTGTACTGGTTTACCGCGTGGTCCGGACTGCCCGCCGGCCACGCCTCCTTTATTTTTATATGTGAGCGCGTTACATCACGTGCTCGCGTGTGCGAACCTCTTAGTGAGCGGCTAACTAGACCGCGGCCTCAAACATTACAGTGCGGGAATGGGTCTGACGGCGAGCCGGAGTGGATTGAGCGCACTAGGCACTTTGCTCAATTTTCTCTCCTTCTCCCCTTTTTAGGTTTCACCTGCACAATGCTTGCGTTGTGCCTGGAAAACTCATGTATTTAATATATCTGAGCTCTTATCAGTTCCCGTCACCGAAAAACTGTGTCCTTCCGCTTTTGTGTGGAAATTTTTTTTAGTTTACTTTCCCTGACTGCACGCTTTGAAACAGTCGCATATTTTGTTTAGTATCCCTGGCTGCACGCATTGAAACAATGCTTTTGAAGATGTATCTGGAACGGCTACATTGATGCCATTAAGGTCAAGCTGGAATTATACACTCCTTGGAAAAAAACAAACTTGTTTTCTCACACAGAGAAATACATGTTGGTTCTGCCTTATCACTTTCGAATTTCATCCGCCGCCACTGAACAAAACGCATCGCCATCACCTTGTCTATTTGAGGAAACCAATGACTCTTTCCTAAAATGAATTACTGTTGTAAAGATGCGTGGTTAGTTTTAAAGGCGAGCTACCGAAATATAATGTAATATTTGTCTGCACCAACGAAAGTCTTTAGAAAAGAAAACTATGAGCCATACTGCCATCTTGTGGTTAATTATTCACATTCCAACTGCGGCTGAACATCTATCTCTACATGAGATTCCGAGGGAAAGCAAATGGAAATCTTACAGTTTACTTTCAATTACAGACGAAAAAGGTCAAAAGCAAGTGAGGTACTGCTTTCAGTTCAGTAAAGAGAAACTCAAATCTTACCGCTGATAAGAGACGACATTGCGAAAGATGCAATAAGGCTCCAACATTTGTAATACAGAAACAGGTGGGTGTAATTGCTGGAGCTGGCTTAAAAATATATCTTTGCATCCAGAAAAGATGCGGACTAGAGTGCATTTGTGGCAGTTCTCTGGCTATCTTCCTCCATCCTTGAGATGGAGTTGCTAGGAACAATAATGGAACACCTACTTTTAACAGCTTGGGCACCATAATGCTGGAGAAGCCCGTGGTGCACCAATGTCTTCAAGTTCAGCAAGAAGTGACTGGCATGCATCATTGAAGGAAAGTAAATGTAAAAATCAAGGGGCCCCTGAGTAGTAAATATTTTTCAATTCCTCGGACAGGGAAATAGAATTCATGTGAGAAATAACTCCTAGGCAATTTGAATAAGTCATGTACATATATATGTATAGGTCAGGGAAAATTAAAGAACTAGAATTATGTAAAACACATTGGCTTTTAATAATGTTGGTAAAAACTTTAGTTTAAAAAGTTGTGTTAATGACACAATATAAAATACATTTCAAAAACATTTCAATCAAGTACAGTGAAAAGATAGACATAAATTAAATTAAATTTCCACACTGCTCTGCCCTTCTTTGCACCAGACAACCCCACAAATAGCTGATTGTCCACCACATGTCCATTGAAACAATTGATGTAAAAGCACAGAGCTCTCTAGGGGTCCAAGGAAAGGAACATTTCTTTCTCTTTTGAGGAATAAGGCAGAGCAAAGAAGGTTGGAAGAGTGATGGCTTGTACGACATGCAAAAGTGTCACCACCTTCAGGAGGAACACTGCTCAAGTCCGTAATACCAGGAAGCTGGACCGAGAGGGCCTGAAGCTTACTCACACGGCTGCGGACGTTAATGTGACATGTATGACCATTTTCAAGGAGAGGAGGTGCAATTGACATCTGTGCATTGATTTGAAAGAGGTATATAGGAGGAATCCGAGGACCAAATTCAAGTCCAACTGTGGCATCACAAAGGACTTAGCAGAAACATATGTCGCAAATCTTTCAGAAAACGTATCACAATGGGTGACTTGAACAGCATACAGGAGTACTGGACTCCTCTGCATGGACAATGCATGTCCAAGAGAGCATTCTCAGGAACTCCTGTGTGTAACACAGTTGACATAGCACATTCTTGTGGTGGCAAAAAGATCAAGCCAGGATTATCCTGTTAGAAAGGCGAACCCGGGGGAGGCAGAAGGTGTCTGACTGACTACCCCTAGGTCTACCCCTCCTTCAGAGAAGGGACAGAGCGATGTCGAGAGGCCTCCGACGTGAGGGCCCTCTCCTAGAATCGTACAGCAGAGTAACCACACCACTACAAATGTACACCACACGTAGATAGAGTTTTCAATCTTTATCTGGCAATAAGTATTGTTTCAATATATACAGCAGATCCCGAGATCTGTAAAGTCTCGTGACAAGGGGCAAGGTAGCGGGACAGTCTTATAAATGGTCGGTTGCAAGGAGACCCTACGCACAGCTCTCAATCCTCGAGCTGGGGGGTTCAGGAAGGTTGGGCCGCGGCAGCGCCAGCAGGCTCCAAGATGGTTCAGCGAGTGTGGACGGCGGCAGCGCCAGCAGGTTCCAAGATGGTTCAGCGAGTGTGGACCGCGGCAGCGCCAGCAGGTTCCAAGATGGTTCAGCGAGTGTGGACCGCGGCAGCGCCAGCAGGTTCCAGGATGGTTCAGCGAGTGTGGAGTGGAGAAGTGTGGCTCAGGGGTTAGAGGCGGCAGACCTGGAAGCTGAGATCGGTCCTGGACCAGGGTTCAATTCCCCGCCTCGGCGGGACTTGGGCTAAAAAATTCCACGGACTCGATAATTCTTGCTCCGGTGCCTACTCGACTCACGGGTTCACACTCTGCGACTCTGGGCAATAGCTTGCTTAATCTCCACTACGGCCCCTCGCGGTGGGATGCCTGGCTTTCACCTTGTGGATACCCTGCCGGGGTTATCTCACAGGGGAATACCAGGACGGGTTCCCTAAGCAAGCGCCGTGAGACCCCTTTGCGGGGGTGATACGTGCGCTATATAAGAAACCACGTTTACGTTTACGTTTTACGTTTACGTTTACCGCGGCAGCGCCAGCAGCTTCCAAGATGGTTCAGCGAGTGTGGACCGCGGCAGCGCCAGCAGGTTCCAAGATGGTTCAGCGGGTGTGGACCGCGGCAGCTCCAGTAGGTTCCAAGATGGTTCAGCGAGTGTGGACCGCGGCAGCGCCAGCAGGTTCCAAGATGGTTCAGCGGGTGTGGACCGCTGCAGCGCCAGCAGGTTCCAAGATGGTTCAGCAAATGTGGACCGCGGCAGCGCCAGCAGGCTCCAAGTAAAACAGCAAGGTGAGTTCATCTCGGGGTCAGCCGCGACAGCGTCAGCAGGGCTTCTCGACTCCGGGATACAACTCCCGTCCTACTCCGGGGCTGGCCCAGATATAGGTCTGGAGTCCTTTGATGTCCGGACCCTCTCGCCTGGGTGTCCGAGGGGCCGGGATGATGGTGTCCAGACACCCAGCAGGGGGTGGAGCCAGCGCTCAGGGAGGCCGGAGGCCGATCGAAACCAGGCATCCGGGGACGGTTGGAGAGCCATCGAAACTCCCCTCTCCTTGTCTCTGGTTGAGTGGCCACTCTACCACCCGGAGGGCTCTTGGTGCCTCGATGGCGGGCTCGCTGGGGCCGTGGCCGCGGCTGGGCCGGGACCACGTGTCTGTGACGTGATGGGCCCAAGATGGCGTCGGGCCTGGAATGAGGGTCCGGGGTGGGCACTGGACCGGTAATGCTGGGGTGGCCCGAGTGTGCCGTGTCAGTGGTTGTGGGCCGCCGGGTGGCAGGTCTGGTGGTTTGTAGGTCGTGCAGAGGTGTGCCCGAGGCCGTCCCGGGCTGGATGGAGGGCCGATGTCGTCCGGGGCCCGCCATGCGGGAGGGGTAGGACCACGCCACGAGGCCGGGTCCAACACACGTCCCCTCCAGCTGAAGGCATGGGAGAGTCACCCATCTTCTTGGGATTCTCCTCGCCAAGGCGGAAGAACCTGGAGAGGCCATCAGCGTTGGCGTGGTCGTTGCCAGGGCGATGCTCCACGGTGAAGTTCATCCCTTGGAGGGAGATGGACCAACGTAGCAACTTCGGGTTCTCGCCCCGCATCTGCATCAACCACCGCAGGGGCCGGTGGTCGGTCTGTACTCGGAAGTGGGTGCCGAAGAGGTAGGGCCGGAGCTTCTTTAGGGCCCATACGACAGCGAATGCTTCCCTCTCGAGGGTGCTCCATCGTTGTTCTCGGGCCAGCAGGCGCCGGCTGATGAAGGCCACAGGAAGGTCGACTCCGTCAGAGTTCATTTGGGAGAGTACGGCCCCAATGCCGTGTTCCGAGGCGTCCGTTTGGACGATGAACTCTCGGCTGTAGTCGGGGGCCTGGAGCACCGGGGCGGTGCACATGGCAGTCTTTAGTGTCTCAAAGGCTACTTGGCACTCGGGGTCCAGTGCACCTTCGGGGGTAGTCTCTTGGAGGTTAGTTCTATGAGGGGCCCCACAATGCTCCCATAGTCCTTTATGAACCGCCGATAGTATCCAGTGAGCCCCAGGAAGGCTCGGACGGCGGTCTGGGTGACGGGGGGC
The DNA here is from genome assembly GCF_964261635.1 of Lissotriton helveticus. NCBI lineage: Eukaryota > Metazoa > Chordata > Amphibia > Caudata > Salamandridae > Lissotriton > Lissotriton helveticus. The sequence goes on from NC_136072.1 coordinate 530,057,249, forward strand.
TCCCAGGCCAGGATGGCGTCGATCTTGGGTTGAAGGGGAGCCACTTGGCCGCTCCCCACTTGGTGTCCCAGATAGGTCACGGACCCTTGACCGATCTGGCACTTGCTGGCTTTTATTGTTAGCCCGGCCCGTTGGAGGGCCGTCAGGACCTTCCAGAGGTGGGTCAGGTGCTCGTCCCAACAGAGGCTGTACACCGCAATATCGTCCAGATAGGCGGCACTGAACTCTTCCAGCCCTCCCAGCACCCGATTCACTAGTCTCTGGAAGGTGGCCGGAGCATTCTTCATGCCGAAGGGCATCACGTTGAAGTGGAAGTGGCCATCGGGGGTCGAGAAAGCGGATCGTTCTTGTGCCCCTGGCGTGAGGCCGATTTGCCAGTATCCAGCTGTGAGGTCGAAGGTGCTGAGGTACCTGGCGGCTCCCAGGCGATCGATCAGTTCATCCGCTCGGGGAAGGGGATGGGCGTCAGTCCTGGTGACGGCATTCAGTCCCCGGTAGTCGACACAGAACCGCAGCTCCGGGGGCACCCCGGGGGCAGCGGCCTTAGGGACCAGGACAACGGGACTGGCCCATGGACTGTCTGAGGGTTCGACTACCCCTAGGGCTAGCATCTTGGAAACTTCGGCTTGGATGCAGGCCCGGACTCGGTCGGGGACTCGGTAGGCTCGGTGCCGCACGGGCGGACTGTCCCCGGTGTCGACGTCGTGAACACACCACTGGGTGACTCCAGGGGTGAGGGAAAATAAGTTCGCAAATTGACCCAGCAGTTTCTGGCAGTCCTGGCGCTGTTTGGGTGTCAGCGCGGGAGACAGGGAGACCCCCTCGACGGAGCCATCTTTCTCGGAGGTGCTCAGGAGGTCTGGTAGAGGCTCGGAGTCGTCCTCTGCTCTGTCATCGGTAGCCAACAACAGGCTCAGTTCGGTGCGGACAAAGTGGGGCTTGAGCCGGTTGGCGTGTAGGACCCGGAGGGGGTTCCGGGGGGACTCCATGTCCACTAGGTAGGTGACGGGGCTCTTGCGCTCCACCACTTTGAAGGGCCCCGTCCATTTGTCCTGGAGGGCGCCGGGGTCGACCGGGGACATGACCCAGACCTGCTGGCCCGGCTCGAATTCAATGGACGAGGCATTTTCATCATACCAGCGCTTCATCTCCTCTTGACTGGCCCTCAGGTTGGTTTCGGCCAGTTCCCGGAACTTCCGAGTCTGGTTGCGGAGAGTCAAGAGGTATCGGAAAACATCGGGCGGAGTATCGGAGGCGGCCAGCTCCCAGCCTTCCTTGATCAGGCTGAGGGGGTATCGCACAGGGTGTCCATATAATAGTTCAAAGGGGCTGAACCCCAGGGACTTCTGGGGTACCTCCCGGTAGGCGATCAGGAGGCATGGCAGCAGAACGTCCCATTTGCGCCGGAGGGGCTCTTCTAGGCCCTTGATCATTCTTTTCAGGGTCCTATTAAATCGCTCCACTAGTCCATTCCCTTGAGGGTGATACGGGGTGGTGAACTTATACGCGACCCCGCACTGTTGCCACAGGGACCGCATATATTTCGATATAAAGTTTGTGCCCCGATCACTTACGACCTCTCGGGGGAAGCCGACTCTAGAGAAGATCCCAATTAGCGCCCGACCCACTACGGGGGCTGTGATAGTCTGGAGGGGGATAGCTTCTGGGTAGCGGGTGGCATGGTCCACCAGGACGAGGATGAAGCGCAGGGGCCCCACGATGTCGATCCCTACTCGCTCGAAGGGAGTGGTCACCACGGGAAACAGTTGGAGTGGGGCCTTGATTCTCCCCCCACTCTTTCCGCTGGCTTGGCAGGTCGGACAGGTTCGGCAGTGGTGGTACACATCGCTGCGCATCTTCGGCCAATAAAAGTGGGTCACCAGGCGGCTGTAGGTTTTGTCCTGCCCCAGGTGCCCGGCGAGGGGCACATCATGTGCCAGGTTTAAGAGAAAGTCTCTGAAGTGGAGGGGGACGACTAGCACTCGGCCGGCCCCCATCTCGGCGATCTTTTGTTCACTGTACAGGAGGTCCTGGTCCCAATAGATCCAGTGGGACCCCGAGGAGTCTCCTGTGGCTTGCGTGGCGGCTTGTTGTCGGAGTCTCTCAAGGGAAGGACATGTCTTTTGTTCCCGACGGAACTGCTCACGGGTGGGGCCCCCTTCTGGGCCCCACTGGGCTAGTTCGGGAAGGGGCCCGAGCTCGGGAAGTTCTTCATGGCTGGGGCCCTGCGGCCCCAGTTCGGGTTCGGCTGTGGCAGTGGCGGGTGGCGGAGGTGCCGGCCATTCAGGGTCTTCGGGCAGATTGTCTTCGGTTGGGACGGCGTCCCGGGTGGACATGGATCGGGTTGTTACGCAAACCCATTCAGGAAGGCCTAGCATCCCCAGATGCTCTCTTCGCTCGATCTGTGCCCAGGGGGAACTTTCCAGGTCGTTCCCTAGGAGGCAGTCCACCGGGGCATCGTCTCGGATGGTGACTTTCAGCATGCCGGACACTCCTCCCCACTCGAAGGGGATGCGAGCCATCTGGCACAGGCTCTCGGAATTGTCCGCTGACCGGACAGGACACAAAACGTGGGGCAAGATTTGTTCTGGGGTCACCAGATGGCAGCGGACGGCGGTTATGCTGGCCCCCGTGTCACGGAGAGCCTCGGCCCGGCGTCCGTTGATGGTGACCCACTGGCGGTACTTCTGGGTGTTGATCGGAATCTGGTCTCGGGGGATCATGTCTTTGTCGCCCAGGGAGGGGAGGCACATGGCCGCGGACTCCCATTCTTCTGGTTCCATAGGGACCTCTTCTTCTTCATCCTTTTCTTCGCTCAGAGCGGCTGCAGTGAGTTGTCGACCGGGGGGCCCGGGGGCCGCTGGTTCATGGGGCAGAGAGGATCATTGGCATAGTGACCCAGCCGCTGGCATCTGTGGCACGTAACGTTGGGGCGTGGCCCCGGTCGGGCTGGATGGGCCCCCCTCGGGCTGGAGGCTGGTGTAGAGGAGGCGGGCGAAGACCCCGGCGGGAGGTCTCGGCCTCGGCTGATGCCAGACCCGCCGCCTCGCAGCCGGTGGTTCCCCGGGGACCCTCATCCGTATTCTCCTGTGGTGTTCCGGTGGACGCGGTTGCTCTCCCACCGATCTGCTTCGACCGCTAGCTTTCGTGGCTCGGTCAACTTGCTGTCGAGGAGGTGCTGTCGTAGTTCAATGAAGCAGTTGTTGGAGAGGTGCTCCCATAACATAAGGTCGACCAACTGCTGGTAGGTAGTGACCTGACTGCCTTTGACCCACCCCTCGAAGGCTCTGCTAAAAAAGTTCACATATTCCACCCAAGTGGTACCGGGGATTTTTTTACAGTCTCGGAACCTCTGCCGGTACATTTCGGGGGTGAGTCCGTAGTGCGTGAGTAGGGCCGTTTTCATGTGTTCATAGGAGGTCATTTTGTTGTCAGGGAGTTCCAGCAGGGAGTCCCTCCCTTCGTTGACAAACTTTCCCCACAGGCCGGCGCCCCAATCCTTCAGGGGCACCCGATGGGCGGTCATGGCCACCTCGTAGGCTTTGAACCATTGCTGGATATCATCGTTATTGTAGTATTCTTTGACTACATCTTTCATCTTTCGGTAGGTGAACCTTGGTGTCCACGGGAGGGGCCGAGGTCTTGGCCCCGGCCGCGCTATCTTCGTTGATCTGGGCTTTGATTTCTAGTTCTCTCAGGCCTCGTTCGTGTTCATATGCTAGCCGTTTTTCTTCGAGGTCACGTTGTCTCCGTTTCTCTTCTAGATCCCCCTCCAGCCGTAGTTGCTCAAGGTCTATCTTTTTCTCCGCTAGCTGGAGTTCTCCGTCTAGCCGGAGTCGTGCAAGCTCCAATTCGTGTAGCCGGTTGCGCTCTCGTTCTCGAGCGTCTTCCTAGATGAGGTCCGCATTTAGCGTTGCGGTTCTTTCCCCCGTCGGGGGTGCGCTGGTTTCCTGTTGCCCGTTCGGGCTATTCTCCTCTTGGGGTGGTCTGTCTCGGGTTTCCACCCAGGCTTGTAGGGCCGATTTGAAGTCCTCTTTTGTGCTCAGGCCAGTGGTAGCGATACCCATGTCTTTACAGAATTGTTTTAGTTTTTTGTGGCTGTATTCTTCTATCTTCTCTTTCTGGAATTCGGCAGGTAGGTTGGTTCCTTGGGTCGTCATGGTCTCTGTGTGTTTTTCCGTCGTAGCGGGTAGATCACTCTCTGTACGATTTTGCGTTGGCTCGGATCCCACCGCTGCCACCAATGTTAGAAAGGCGAACCCGGGGGAGGCAGAAGGTGTCTGACTGACTACCCCTAGGTCTACCCCTCCTTCAGAGAAGGGACCGAGCGATGTCGAGAGGCCTCCGACGTGAGGGCCCTCTCCTAGAATCGTACAGCAGAGTAACCACACCACTACAAATGTACACCACACGTAGATAGAGTTTTCAATCTTTATCTGGCAATAAGTATCGTTTCAATATATACAGCAGATCCCGAGATCTGTAAAGTCTCGTGACAAGGGGCAAGGTAGCGGGACAGTCTTATAGATGGTCGGTTGCAAGGAGACCCTACGCACAGCTCTCAATCCTCGAGCTGGGGGGTTCCGGAAGGTTGGGCCGCGGCAGCGCCAGCAGGCTCCAAGATGGTTCAGCGAGTGTGGACCGCGGCAGCGCCAGCAGGTTCCAAGATGGTTCAGCGAGTGTGGACCGCGGCAGCGCCAGCAGGTTCCAAGATGGTTCAGCGAGTGTGGACCACGGCAGCGCCATCAGGTTCCAGGATGGTTCAGCGAGTGTGGACCGCGGCAGCGCCAGCAGGTTCCAAGATGGTTCAGCGAGTGTGGACCGCGGCAGCGCCAGCAGGTTCCAAGATGGTTCAGCGGGTGTGGACCGCGGCAGTGCCAGCAGGTTCCAAGATGGTTCAGCGAGTGTGGACCGCGGCAGCGCCAGCAGGTTCCAAGATGCTTCAGCGGGTGTGGACCACGGCATCGCCAGCAGGTTCCAAGATGGTTCAGCGAATGTGGACCGCGGCAGCGCCAGCAGGCTCCAAGTAAAACAGCAAGGTGAGTTCGTCTCGGGGTCAGCCGCGACAGCGTTAGCAGGGCTTCTCGACTCCGGGATACAACTCCCGTCCTACTCCGGGGCTGGCCCAGATATAGGTCTGGAGTCCTTTGATGTCCGGACCCTCTCGCCTGGGGGTCCGAGGGGCCGGGATGATGGTGTCCAGACACCCAGCAGGGGGTGGAGCCAGCGCTCAGGGAGGCCGGAGGCCGATCGAAACCAGGCATCCGGGGACGGTTGGAGAGCCATCGAAACTCCCCTCTCCTTGTCTCTGGTTGAGTGGCCACTCTACCACCCGGAGGGCTCGTGGTACCTCGATGGCGGGCTCGCTGGGGCCGTGGCCGTGGCTGGGCCGGGACCACGTGTCTGTGACGTGATGGGCCCAAGATGGCGTCGGGCCTGGAATGAGGGTCCGGGGTGGGCACTGGACCGGTAATGCTGGGGTGGCCCGAGTGTGCCGTGTCAGTGGTTGTGGGCCGCCGGGTGGCGGATCTGGTGGTTTGTAGGTCGTGCAGAGGTGTGCCCGAGGCCGTCCCGGGCTGGATGGAGGGCCGATGTCGTCCGGGGCCCGCCATGCGGGAGGGGTAGGACCACGCCACGAGGCCGGGTCCAACACACGTCCCCTCCAGCTGAAGGCATGGGAGAGTCACCCATCTTCTTGGGGATTCTCCTCGCCAAGGCGGAAGAATCTGGAGAGGCCGTCAGAGTTGGCGTGGTCGTTGCCAGGGCGATGCTCCACGGTGAAGTTCATCCCTTGGAGGGAGATGGACCAACGTAGCAACTTCGGGTTCTCGCCCCGCATCTGCATCAACCACCGCAGGGGCCGGTGGTCGGTCTGTACTCGGAAGTGGGTGCCGAAGAGGTAGGGCTGGAGCTTCTTTAGGGCCCATACGACGGCGAATGCTTCCCTCTCGATGGTGCTCCATCGTTGTTCTCGGGCCAGCAGGCGCCGGCTGATGAAGGCCACAGGAAGGTCAACTCCGTCAGAGTTCATTTGGGAGAGTACGGCCCCAATGCCATGTTCCGAGGCGTCCGTTTGGACGATGAACTCTCGGCTGTAGTCGGGGGCCTGGAGCACCGGGGCGGTGCACATGGCAGTCTGTAGTGTCTCAAAGGCTACTTGGCACTCGGGGGTCCAGTGCACCTTCGGGGGTAGTCTCTTGGAGGTTAGTTCTGTGAGGGGCCCCACAATGCTCTCATAGTCCTTTATGAACCGCCGATAGTATCCAGTGAGCCCCAGGAAGGCTCGGACGGCGGTCTGGGTGAGGGGGGGCTCCCAGGCCTGGATGGCGTCGATCTTGGGTTGAAGGGGAGCCACTTGGCCACTCCCCACTTGGTGTCCCAGATAGGTCACGGACCCTTGACCGATCTGGCACTTGCTGGCTTTTATTGTTAGTCCGGCCCGTTGGAGGGCCGTCAGGACCTTCCAGAGGTGGGTCAGGTGCTCGTCCCAACAGAGGCTGTACACCGCAATATCATCCAGATAGGCGGCACTGAACTCTTCCAGCCCTGCCAGCACCCGATTCACTAGTCTCTGGAAGGTGGTCGGAGCATTCTTCATGCCGAAGGGCATCACGTTGAAGTGGAAGTGGCCATCGGGGGTCGAGAAAGCGGATCGTTCTTGAGCCCCTGGCGTGAGGCCGATTTGCCAGTATCCGGCTGTGAGGTCGAAGGTGCTGAGGTACCTGGCGGCTCCCAGGCGATCGATCAGTTCATCCGCTCGGGGAAGGGGATGGGCGTCAGTCCTGGTGACGGCATTCAGTCCCCGGTAGTCGACACAGAACCGCAGCTCCGGGGGCACTCCGGGGGCGGCGGCCTTAGGGACCAGGACGACGGGACTGGCCCATGGACTGTCTGAGGGTTCGACTACCCCTAGGGCTAGCATCTTGGAAACTTCAGCTTGGATGCAGGCCCGGACTCGGTCGGGGACTCGGTAGGCTCGGTGCCGCACGGGCGGACTGTCCCCGGTGTCGACGTCGTGAACACACCACTGGGTGACTCCGGGGGTGAGGGAAAATAAGTTCGCAAATTGACCCAGCAGTTTCTGGCAGTCCTGGCGCTGTTTGGTTGTCAGCGCGGGAGAGAGGGAGACCCCCTCGACGGAGCGATCTTTCTCGGAGGTGCTCAGGAGGTCTGGTAGAGGCTCGGAGTCGTCCTCTGCTCTGTCATCGGTAGCCAACAACAGGCTCAGTTCGGTGCGGACAAAGTGGGGCTTGAGCCGGTTGGCGTGTAGGACCCGGAGGGGGTTCCGGGGGGACTCCATGTCCACTAGGTAGGTGACGGGGCTCTTGCGCTCCACCACTTTGAAGGGCCCCGTCCATTTGTCCTGGAGGGCGCCGGGGTCGACCGGGGACATGACCCAGACCTGCTGGCCCGGCTCGAATTCAATGGACGAGGCATTTTCATCATACCAGCGCTTCATCTCCTCTTGACTGGCCCTCAGGTTGGTTTCGGCCAGTTCCCGGAACTTCCGAGTCTGGTTGCGGAGAGTCAAGAGGTATCGGAAAACATCGGGCGGAGTATCGGAGGCGTCCAGCTCCCAGCCTTCCTTGACCAGGCTGAGGGGGCCTCGCACAGGGTGTCCATATAATAGTTCAAAGGGGCTGAACCCCAGGGACTTCTGGGGTACCTCCCGGTAGGCGAACAGAGGCATGGCAGCAGAACGTCCCATTTGCGCCGGAGGGGCTCTTCTAGGCCCTTGATCATTTCTTTCAGGGTCCTATTAAATCGCTCCACTAGTCCATTCCCTTGAGGGTGATACGGGTTGGTGAACTTATACGCGACCCCGCACTGTTTCCACAGGGACCGTGTAGGAAGGTAGATCCCTGACTATGGTTGCCCCCAACATTTTGCCTGGTGTTTTGCTGGTTTTCTGACTTAGTTGACCTGGGGCCCTGCTATTCAGGACCCCAGGCCTACTGCTCTCTCTGTAAAATGGATTCCATGTACCTTAGGTACATATCTAATTGGATACTGAGGCACCTTATCAGTCCCTGTACAGAGTACCTTAGGTACCCAGGGCATAGGTGTACCCAGGGCCTACATGGGGCTGCAGCATGTATTATGCCACCCCTGGCTGGCCATCCAAATCTGACACAACTGGCTGCACGACAGCTGGGGCAAGGTGGTGTAATCACCCTTTGCTGTAGATATAGTATTCCTATATCTAAACCTAAAATGGACACATATATTCCTATCAGTCACTCCTATGGCAGGCCTTAACAATCCTGAAGGCAGAGTGCGTGGAATAATGTGAAATGGTGCTCTGGCATGAGCTGAGCCCGTTTGCAGCTTGCGGAACCAAGTCCTAATAGCTGTTCCATGATAACGCATACCATATACTCTTAAGTGCATTATAATCCTCGCGGTTATATGCCAACTGTGGTATCGCTTTATCAAAACATGTCGAGTAAGGTGTCATACGAATTCGAATACTAACCCCTCGCCAATTCTGGCGACGGGGTTAGCATTCCACCCTTCTAGAGGGACACGACATGTTAGTAACCTGTAACCCCGGTTAAAGTCAGACAGAGCCTTAGCTCCACAAAATGGATGCTGCCACCGAGACACAAGTCTGCCCTCCTGTTGCTGGGAGTCCTCCCAGCGCAGGAGGCAAGGACAAAGGGTTTCCTGTCAGGGGCGGTGCCAGCACCGTCCCAGACAGGATTTTGTGTATCCTAGGTAGGCAGGGCTTTAGAGGAAGGTGACTGCAAGTGGCACCCCGGTGCTCACTATGCATAGGCCGGCTTGAACCAGTTCCAGGGGCACACCAGACCCTGAGCTGGGGAAAAGCCCGCCAAAGGAGAGGGGTGTAACCACCCCCCTCCTAGTCCCACCCATAGGGCAGGACTTAGTCGCGTGCCAGCCCCTTTTTCAGGATAAAGGTAGGAACTGGCCCCCTTCCAAATTAGATCATCTTTGAATCCTGAAACTACTTTCTACGAAAGGAACTCTCGCCTTCTTCTCAAGATTTCTCCCTTGTGACTAAGGAGTAGTCACCCTGCAGCAGCAGGCACCAACCAAGCATCGCGGTCTGCTTTAAGTCTCTCCTCCGGATCAAGACTGCCCAGCACGACGAGAACCGGCTTCCCTGGCACCTCTGACCTCAACCTGCATCATCAGCCCAGCTGTGATCCGTGGGTGTGACGAGACCTCGAGGGACCGGCCATCTTTAAAGACTGCACGACGCTTGTCCAGCACGACCACCGAGTGACCCTCGACTGAGTGCTTTGGGGTAAGAGAAGCCCCGACCCTGAGCAGCTCCAGCACCGAAGTTCAGCCCCCCTGCATCCACGAGATCTGCGTGGGGCCCTTCTGCTCTTTGCTGCTCACCGCGTTGTCCAGGTCGCTTGCCCGTTGGCTAGTGGCCCTCTTACGACGCTCCACGACGACAAACACCGCTGGTCTGGTTGCTCCAGACTAGCCCTTGCTCCCCTCCAAAAGAGGAGCACCCTGGACCCTCCTGGTCCACTCCAGACTCCATTTTAAGTCCACCGCGTGGGCTTGCATTTGCCAAGACTTGTTGCCCCAATCCTGGGTCCAGTGACGTCGACAGCAGATACCTTCGTGGGACAGCTCGCACCTCCATCCTGGTCGCCGTCAACGCCTCCTGGTCCGAGAGACTGCAGAGCCCAGCAGCGCCCACTCACCTGGTCGAGGTGACTTCGTCCGGTGCCACTCTGGTGCCCACCTAAATAACTGGCTAGTGATTCAGAACTTGGTCCCCTCTGCTTACAGGTCTTCTTCTTCCCTGATCCAGGCTTGGATCACCACGAACTTCTTCACTGGCCGCCTGCCAGCAACTTCTTTCTTCAGGCTCCTGGTTCTTCAACGAGGGTTTCCGACGCAACTTGAACCCTATGCAGCCGCAGCCCCTGGGCTAGGTAAACTGAGTACTCCGGTGCTCCAGCATAGTCCAACACCCTAAGTGTTCGGATCCACTCTTGTTTTCGACCCACCTAGTCGGGTTCGCCCGAGAACAGTAACTTTGCAATTGCTAGTATCCATAGACTTGTTCCCGCATTACGCGTGAGAGTTCCCACTCTGCACACGGCGTCCCTAGGCCTCCTGCTTCTAATCTAAGGGTTCAGCATTGTAGGCCTAGCGTTTCTACAGTCTAGAAAAGTATTACTTACCTGCTCGTAACTTCGCATTCCACTTCTTGTGTATATGGTTTTTCGTGCCCCTCGGGCATTTGTGTAAATTGTGCGACTTGCAGTATTTCTTTAAGAGTTTTGTTGTGTGCTTAGCTCCCTGTCTCATAAAGAGCCAGGGTAGTCTTGTTATAAATAAATATACTTTATTTTTGATAACAACTTGTGTGGTGTCCTTTCACTTGGTGTTCAAGGGGTAATGTGATGGTAAAACAGCTGGCTTAACACGCCCTCTAGAGTTTAGCCTTAGACTGCTCGTATCCATGCTACTAGGATAGCTGGTCTATAAGGTTGACTTACAACCAATCATCAATAAGGGTTGTCTGGACTGATACATAGTGATCACTAGAATAGTGAGCACTGCATATCAGGCCAACTTCTCACATTGGTGAGCAGCGGTTGGGATTTGAGCTTGCTGTTGTTTTACCACACGTATCCTAAGAATATCATTTGAAAGATCACATAAGTACTAAGGTACATATAACTTAGCTTAGAATACTCTGAGTTCTACTGAACCAGCTATTGTAGCTCCTAGGGCTTAGCACACCCTAAACTACAACTCTAGCAAGGGATCAGTAGGTAAACATATAGTGTAGGTAAGCGCACCACTTACACCTCACTAGAAAGGCATGTCTACCCAGGGAGAATCCTCAGGGACTCCCCTTGTGGCTGTTGACCCTCCACAGGTCATCTCAAGATATGCAGCTCTCAATTTCCAGGAGTTGAGACACTTGTGTACCTCCAGGAAATTGAAACAGGGGTCTAACCCCACCACTCCCTTTCTGTTAGGTCTCTTAGAGACTTATGATGCTAGGAAAGCATCTCAGGGAGATGGGAATATGCCAGCCTTAGAGGGACACCTTGGTGATCCAGACCTCCTTGACACTGAAAATGCAGTTGAGGAGGAGGATCTTGAGGAACTCTCTGGGGATGAGGCAGACAAGGGTCCTGAGTTAGTCAGCAGACTCACTAGGGCCAACTTAGACCTACTTGGGCAAGGATCTGGGGGACCCCCAGTACTGACCCTAATTAGGCCTAACCTTGGAGTTAGGAGAAATAGATCTCCTTCTAGGGACTCCATTAGATCTCTGCACTCTACTGCCTCTTCTCAGAGGAGAAGGAACTCTCCCCAGAGGAGATTGACTTCCCCTCAGAGAAGAGAGCATGAAGCAATGATGAGACAAGCTAAACTGAGGATTGAAAGGGAAGAACTTGCCCTGGCCAAAGAGAAGCTTGCCTTTGCTAGAGAGCACCAGATGAGTGGGATAGTTCCCACTGGTGGCAGCAATCTCCCAAGAGATAAAGAGAAGGGTTTAGATACTAAACACCTGACAAAAATAGTGCCCCCCTTTAAACAAGGGGATGACATCCAGAAATGGATGGCTGCTTTGGAGAGGGCCTGCACTGTACAGTGCATCCCCCAAAGTCAGTGGGCAGCTATACTGTGGCTCTCCTTTGATGGCAAAGGTAGAGATAAGCTCCTCACTACTAGAGTTGAGGATGCTAACAATTACCAAGTCCTGAAAAATACACTGGTTGATGGGTTTGGCTTAACCACTGAGCAGTACAGGTTGCTGTTCAGGGATACCCAGAAAAATCAGTCTCAGGATTGGGCTGACTTTGTTGATTGTGCCACTAAGGCTTTGGAAGGCTGGCTACTGGGTAGGAAGGTTACTGACTTCACAGGATTGTATAATCTTATTATGAGAGAGCAAGTCTTAAATAATTGTCAGAACCAGTTATTACACCAGCACCTGGTAGACTCTGATCTGACCTCTCCACAAGAATTGGGTAAGAGGGCAGACAAATGGGTCAGAACCAGGATTAGGCCTAAGAACCAAGGTGGTGACCAGAAAAAGGAATCAACCAAGCCTCAAGAGAAGGGTGGGAATAAATCTTCAGATCAAACCACACCAGGGCCCCAAAAATCCTCTGAGGGGGGTGGGTCCCAGAATCCTTCCAATGCCCAGAAGAAACCTTATTGTTATCCCTGTAAACAGGTGGGTCATTTGAAAACTGACAGCAGTTGCCCAAAGAACAACAATAAGGAGAACATACCCCCAAGTAACATTCCCAAACCTCCTGTTACTACTAGTAGTAATCCCCCAGGTGGTGGGAGTGCCCCCAAGAATTTGGGTGCATTTACTTTGGGAGTTCCTGGGGACTCTGGCCTAACCAGGTCCCCTGACTTAGATACTCTTGTCTGTGAAAATGACATGGGGTTTGCCAACTTCACTACTTGTCCCAACACTTTGAGCAAGTACAGACAGGAGCCCCTCATCAATGGTATAAAAGTTGAGGCCTATAGAGATACAGGGGCTAGCATCACCATGGTGACTGAGAGTCTAGTCCCCTCAAGGCAACTTTTTCCTGGAGCCACATACCAGGTAACTAACATTGATGGAGTGCAGAGAGATCATCCCATAGCAGTGGTAAATCTCAGCTGGGGAGATGTCACTGGCCCCAAGAGAGTGGCAGTGTCATCAAACTTGCCTGTAGATTGCCTACTGGGGAATGATTTAGAGATCTCAGCCTGGGATGAGGTAGAGCAAGAAACCCATTTGAAAATGGTGAACCTCCATGGTAAGGTTAGTGGGGCAGTGATAGCCACAGCCCCAGTCCAAGGTGTCCTCCCTGAACAGGTCAGGAGGGCTGTGCCAGTCACAGCCCAATCTCAGACAGCTTCCTTCCCAGAAAAGGTTAGCAGGGCTGTGATGGTCACAGCCCATACCCAAACTGAGTCCCTTCCTGAAAAGGTTGGTAGAGTTGTGATGGCCACAGCTCAAACTCAGACAGATAATAGTGTTGTGAAGCCTGAAACTATGGATCACTCCACTCAGACAGAGAGCATTGAGGAGGAAGAGAAATCTCCCTCCCACCAGACTTTAGGAAAGGATCAGCCTCCTCAGGGAACTGATCTGACCCCTTGTGAAGAAACTGCCCCAGAGGTAGTCAGGCCTAGCCTGGCAGAACCCCTGATGTCAGTGGACCCTTCGAAGGTGGGACCCAGTCTGGAGCAGGTAACCTGCCCCTCTCTACCCTGCCTCAGTCAGCCCAGGGCTGTAGAGGTCAGGGAGACCAGTGTTGGACCCCAAAGGGCCCCCTGTCCAAAAGAATCTCCCAATCAGCAGATTAAGGGCACTGAAGCTAGCAGACCTAGCCAAGTGAAAATAAAACACACTCCTGAGGGATCCCCCTTAAAATTAGTTAGGGACCTCCCACAGATGGACACTGTTGGGCACAGCCAAACTTGGGACCTGAGGGCCCCAGACCTGACCTGTCCCTCCAGTAAGCCAAACAGAGGGACCCAGCCTCCAGCTTTAGGTAGCCAGAGGTTGACCCTGAGAGCTCACAGCAACTCAGTCCTGGAAAGAAAGGCACACATGGTAGATGGTGATTGGAGGAAGTTGAGCCCAACATTAGTGGAGGCTCACTTCAGTACTCCATCCCAGCACCAGCCTTTTACTTTGCCAAAACACACCACAGGTAGAGATTCCCTATGGTGGAGACCCTCAGATACCCTTAGGGTGAGGGATTGCTTAGTGGACCATAAGATAGGGGGTAACCATGCCAGTGCTGGTACTTCCTTATATGGCCACTTAGGCAATATAGGCTTACCTGGTCAAGGATAGCCTTATCTCCTTTCTTTTTTTGGGGGGGGGGGTTATGTAGGAAGGTAGATCCCTGACTATGGTTGCCCCCAACTTTTTGCCTGGTGTTTTGCTGGTTTTCTGACTTAGTTGACCTGGGGCCCTGCTATTCAGGACCCCAGGCCTACTACTCTCTCTGTAAAATGGATTCCATGTACCTTAGGTACATATCTAATTGGATACTGAGGCACCTTATCAGTCCCTGTACAGAGTACCTTAGGTACCCAGGGCATAGGTGTACCCAGGGCCTACCAGGGGCTGCAGCATGTATTATGCCACCCCTGGCTGGCCCTCCAAATGTGACACAACTGGCTGCACGACAGCTGGGGCAAGGTGGTGTAATCACCCTTTGCTGTAGATATAGTATTCCTATATCTAAACCTAAAATGGACACATATATTCCTATCAGTCACTCCTATGGCAGGCCTTAACAATCCTGAAGGCAGAGTGCGTGGAATAATGTGAAATGGTGCTCTGGCATGAGCTGAGCCCGTTTGCAGCTTGCGGAACCAAGTCCTAATAGCTGTTCCATGATAACGCATACCATATACTCTTAAGTGCATTATAATCCTCGCGGTTATATGCCAACTCTGGTATCGCTTTATCAAAACATGTCGAGTAAGGTGTCATACGAATTGGAATACTAACCCCTCGCCAATTCTGGCGACGGGGTTAGCATTCCACCCTTCTAGAGGGACACGACATGTTAGTAACCTGTAACCCCGGTTAAAGTCAGACAGAGCCTTAGCTCCACAAAATGGATGCTGCCACCGAGACACAAGTCTGCCCTCCTGTTGCTGGGAGTCCTCCCAGCGCAGGAGGCAAGGACAAAGGGTTTCCTGTCAGGGGCGGTGCCAGCACCGTCCCAGACAGGATTTTGTGTATCCTAGGTAGGCAGGGCTTTAGAGGAAGGTGACTGCAAGTGGCACCCCGGTGCTCACTATGCATAGGCCGGCTTGAACCAGTTCCAGGGGCACACCAGACCCTGAGCTGGGGAAAAGCCCGCCAAAGGAGAGGGGTGTAACCACCCCCCTCCTAGTCCCACCCATAGGGCAGGACTTAGTCGCGTGCCAGCCCCTTTTTCAGGATAAAGGTAGGAACTGGCCCCCTTCCAAATTAGATCATCTTTGAATCCTGAAACTACTTTCTACGAAAGGAACTCTCGACTTCTTCTCAAGATTTCTCCCTTGTGACTAAGGAGTAGTCACCCTGCAGCAGCAGGCACCAACCAAGCATCGCGGTCTGCTTTAAGTCTCTCCTCCGGATCAAGACTGCCCAGCACGACGAGAACCCGCTTCCCTGGCACCTCTGATCTCAACCTGCATCATCAGCCCAGCTGTGATCCGTGGGTGTGACGAGACCTCGAGGGACCGGCCATCTTTAAAGACTGCACGACGCTTGTCCAGCACGACCACCGAGTGACCCTCGACTGAGTGCTTTGGGGTAAGAGAAGCCCCGACCCTGAGCAGCTCCAGCACCGAAGTTCAGCCCCCCTGCATCCACGAGATCTGCGTGGGGCCCTTCTGCTCTTTGCTGCTCACCGCGTTGTCGAGGTCGCTTGCCCGTTGGCTAGTGGCCCTCTTACGACGCTCCACGACGACAAACACCGCTGGTCTGGTTGCTCCAGACTAGCCCTTGCTCCCCTCCAAAAGAGGAGCACCCTGGACCCTCCTGGTCCACTCCAGACTCCATTTTAAGTCCACCGCGTGGGCTTGCATTTGCCAAGACTTGTTGCCCCAATCCTGGGTCCAGCGACGTCGACAGCAGATACCTTCGTGGGACAGCTCGCACCTCCATCCTGGTCGCCGACAACGCCTCCTGGTCCGAGAGACTGCAGAGCCCAGCAGCGCCCACTCACCTGGTCGAGGTGACTTTGTCCGGTGCCACTCTGGTGCCCACCTAAATCACTGGCTAGTGATTCAGAACTTGGTCCCCTCTGCTTACAGGTCTTCTTTTTCCCTGATCCAGGCTTGGATCACCACAAACTTCTTCACTGGCCGCCTGCCAGCAACTTCTTTCTTCAGGCTCCTGGTTCTTCAACGAGGGTTTCCGACGCAACTTGAACCCTATGCAGCCGCAGCCCCTGGGCTAGGTAAACTGAGTACTCCGGTGCTCCAGCATAGTCCAACACCCTAAGTGTTCGGATCCACTCTTGTTTTCGACCCACCTAGTCGGGTTCGCCCGAGAACAGTAACTTTGCAATTGCTAGTATCCATAGACTTGTTCCCGCATTACGCGTGAGAGTTCCCACTCTGCACACGGCGTCCCTAGGCCTCCTGCTTCTAATCTAAGGGTTCAGCATTGTAGGCCTAGCGTTTCTACAGTCTAGAAAAGTATTACTTACCTGCTAGTAACTTCGCATTCCACTTCTTGTGTATATGGTTTTTCGTGCCCCTCGGGCATTTGTGTAAATTGTGCGACTTGCAGTATTTCTTTAAGAGTTTTGTTGTGTGCTTAGCTCCCTGTCTCATAAAGAGCCAGGGTAGTCTTTTATAAATAAATATACTTTATTTTTGATAACAACTTGTGTGGTGTCCTTTCACTTTGTGTTCAAGGGGTAATGTGATGGTAAAACAGCTGGCTTAACACGCCCTCTAGAGTTTAGCCTTAGACTGCTCGTATCCATGCTACTAGGATAGCTGGTCTATAAGGTTGACTTACAACCAATCATCAATAAGGGTTGTCTGGACTGATACATAGTGATCACTAGAATAGTGAGCACTGCATATCAGGCCAACTTCTCACAGACCGCATATATTTCGATATAAAGTTTGTGCCCCGATCACTTACGACCTCTCGGGGGAAGCCGACTCTAGAGAAGATCCCCATTAGCGCCCGACCCACTACGGGGGCTGTGATAGTCCGGAGGGGGATAGCTTCTGGGTAGCGGGTGGCATGGTCCACCAGGACGAGGATGAAGCGCAGGGGCCCCACGATGTCGATCCCTACTCGCTCAAAGGGAGTGGTCACCACGGGAAACGGTTGGAGTGGGGCCTTGATTCTCCCCCCACTCTTTCCGCTACTTGGAAGGTCGGACAGGTTCGGCAGTGGTGGTACACATCGCTGCGCATCTTCGGCCAATAAAAGTGGGTCACCAGGCGGCTGTAGGTTTTGTCCTGCCCCAGGTGCCCGGCGAGGGGCACATCATGTGCCAGGTTTAAGAGAAAGTCTCTGAAGTGGAGGGGGACGACTAGCACTCGGCCGGCCCCCATCTCGGCGATCTTTTGTTCACTGTACAGGAGGTCCTGGTCCCAATAGATCCAGTGGGACCCCGAGGAGTCTCCTGTGGCTTGCGTGGCGGCTTGTTGTCGGAGTCTCTCAAGGGAAGGACATGTCTTTTGTTCCCGACGGAACTGCTCACGGGTGGGGCCCCCTTCTGGGCCCCACTGGGCTAGTTCGGGAAGGGGCCCGAGCTCGGGAAGTTCTTCATGGCTGGGGCCCTGCGGCCCCAGTTCGGGTTCGGCTGTGGCAGTGGCGGGTGGCGGAGGTGCCGGCCATTCAGGTTCTTCGGGCAGATTGTCTTCGGTTGGGACGGCGTCCCGGGTGGACATGGATCGGGTCGTTACGCAAACCCATTCAGGAAGGCCTAGCATCCCCAGATGCTCTCTTCGCTCGATCTGTGCCCAGGGGGAACTTTCCAGGTCGTTCCCTAGGAGGCAGTCCACCGGGGCATCGTCTCGGACGGTGACTTTCAGCATGCCGGACACTCCTCCCCACTCGAAGGGGATGCGAGCCATCTGGCACAGGCTCTCGGAATTGTCTGCTGACCGGACAGGACACAGAACGTGGGGCAAGATTTGTTCTGGGGTCCCCAGATGGCAGCGGACGGCGGTTATGCTGGCCCCCGTGTCACGGAGAGCCTCGGCCCGGCGTCCGTTGATGGTGACCCACTGGCGGTACTTCTGGGTGTTGATCGGAATCTGGTCTCGGGGGATCATGTCTTTGTCGCCCAGGGAGGCGAGGCACATGGCCGCGGACTCCCATTCTTCTGGTTCCATAGGGACCTCTTCTTCTTCATCCTTTTCTTCGCTCAGAGCGGCTGCAGTGAGTTGTCGACCGGGGGGCCCGGTGGTGCCGGGCCGCTGGTTCATGGGGCAGAGAGGATCCTTGGCATAGTGACCCAGCCGCTGGCATCTGTGGCACGTAACGGTGGGGCGTGGCCCCGGTCGGGCTGGATGGGCCCCCCTCGGGCTGGAGGCTGGTGTAGAGGAGGCGGGCGAAGACCCCGGCGGGAGGTCTCGGCCTCGGCTGATGCCAGACCCGCCGCCTCGCAGCCGGTGGTTCCCCGGGGACCCTCGTCCGTATTCTCCTGTGGTGTTCCGGTGGACGCGGTTGCTCGCCCACCGATCTGCTTCGACCGCTAGCTTTCGGGGCTCGGTCAACTTGCTGTCGAGGAGGTGCTGTCGTAGTTCAATGAAGCAGTTGTTGGAGAGGTGCTCCCATAACATAAGGTCGACCAACTGCTGGTAGGTAGTGACCTGACTGCCTTTGACCCACCCCTCGAAGGCTCTGATAAAAAAGTTCACATATTCCACCCAAGTGGTACCAGGGACTTTTTTACAGTCTCAGAACCTCTGCCGGTACATTTCGGGGGTGAGTCCGTAGCGCATGAGTAGGGCCGTTTTCATGTGTTCATAGGAGGTCATTTCGGTGTCAGGGAGTTCCAGCAGGGCGTCCCTCCCTTCGTTGACGAACTTTCCCCACAGGCCGGCGCCCCAATCCTTCAGGGGCACCCGATGGGCGGTCATGGCCACCTCGTAGGCTTTGAACCATTGCTGGATATCATCGTTCTTGTAGTATTCTTTGACTACATCTTTCGGTAGGTGAACCTTGGTGTCCACGGGAGGGGCCGAGGTCTTGGCCCCGGCCGCGCTATCTTCGTTGATCTGGGCTTTGATTTCTAGTTCTCTCAGGCCTCGTTCGTGTTCATATGCTAGCCGTTTTTCTTCGAGGTCACGTTGTCTCCGTTTCTCTTCTAGATCCCCCTCCAGCCGTAGTTGCTCAAGGGCTATATTTTTCTCCGCTAGCTGGAGTTCTCCGTCTAGCCGGAGTCGTGCAAGCTCCAATTCGTGTAGCCGGTTGCGCTCTCGTTCTCGAGCGTCTTCATAGATGAGGTCCGCATTTAGTGTTGCGGTTCTTTCCCCCGTCGGGGGTGCGCTGGTTTCCTGTTGCCCGTTCGGGCTATTCTCCTCTTGGGGTGGTCTGTCTCGGGTTTCCACCCAGGCTTGTAGGGCCGATTTGAAGTCCTCTTTTGTGCTCAGGCCAGTGGTAGCGATACCCATGTCTTTACAGAATTGTTTTAGTTCTTTGTGGCTGTATTCTTCTATCTTCTCTTTCTGGAATTCGGCAGGTAGGTTGGTTCCTTGGGTCGTCATGGTCTCTGTGTGTTTTTCCGTCGTAGCGGGTAGATCACTCTCTGTACGATTTTGCGTTGGCTCGGATCCCACCGCTGCCACCAATGTTAGAAAGGCGAACCCGGGGGAGGCAGAAGGTGTCTGACTGACTACCCCTAGGTCTACCCCTCCTTCAGAGAAGGGACCGAGCGATGTCGAGAGGCCTCCGACGTGAGGGCCCTCTCCTAGAATCGTACAGCAGAGTAACCACACCACTACAAATGTACACCACAGGTAGATATAGTTTTCAATCTTTATCTGGCAATAAGTATCGTTTCAATATATACAGCAGATCCTGAGATCTGTAAAGTCTCGTGACAAGGGGCAAGGTAGCGGGACAGTCTTATAGATGGTCGGTTGCAAGGAGACCCTACGCACAGCTCTCAATCCTCGAGCTGGGGGGTTCCGGAAGGTTGGGCCGCGGTAGCGCCAGCAGGCTCCAAGATGGTTCAGCGAGTGTGGACCGCGGCAGCGCCAGCAGGTTCCAAGATGGTTCAGCGAGTGTGGACCGCGGCAGCGCCAGCAGGTTCCAGGATGGTTCAGCGAGTGTGGACCGCGGCAGCGCCAGCAGGTTCCAAGATGGTTCAGCGAGTGTGGACCGCAGCAGCGCCAGCAGGTTCCAAGATGGTTCAGCGGGTGTGGACCGCGGCAGCGCCAGCAGGTTCCAAGATGGTTCAGCGGGTGTGGACCGCGGCAGCGCCAGCAGGTTCCAAGATGGTTCAGCGGGTGTGGACCGCGGCAGCGCCAGCAGGTTCCAAGATGGTTCAGCGAATGTGGACCGCGGCAGCGCCAGCAGGCTCCAAGTAAAACAGCAAGGTGAGTTCGTCTCGGGGTCAGCCGCAACAGCGTCAGCAGGGCTTCTCGACTCCGGGATACAACTCTCGTCCTACTCCGGGGCTGGCCCAGATATAGGTCTGGAGTCCTTTGATGTCCGGACCCTCTCGCCTGGGGGTCCGAGGGGCCGGGATGATGGTGTCCAGACACCCAGCAGGGGGTGGAGCCAACGCTCAGGGAGGCCGGAGGCCGATCGAAACCAGGCATCCGGGGACGGTTGGAGAGCCATCGAAACTCCCCTCTCCTTGTCTCTGGTTGAGTGGCCACTCTACCACCCGGAGGGCTCTTGGTGCCTCGATGGCGGGCTCGCTGGGGCCGTGGCCGCGGCTGGGCCGGGACCACGTGTCTGTGACGTGATGGGCCCAAGATGGCGTCGGGCCTGGAATGAGGGTCCGGGGTGGGCACTGGACCGGTAATGCTGGGGTGGCCCGAGTGTGCCGTGTCAGTGGTTGTGGGCCGCCGGGTTGCGGATCTGGTGGTTTGTAGGTCGTGCAGAGGTGTGCCCGAGGCCGTCCCGGGCTGGATGGAGGGCCGATGTCGTCCGGGGCCCGCCATGCGGGAGGGGTAGGACCACGCCACGAGGCCGGGTCCAACATATCCCCACTGCAGACAGATACCCTGTGCCACCTCCAGGAGTAACTGTAATTTGTGACCGATTGGCATCATCAAATGAGGTTATCTACTCAGGTATTTAATGATGGTGGTATGCCATGGTTTGACGGTTCAGCCAGTTCCAGCAGTGCAGAGCCTCCTGACGCAGGACCCAGGCCCAGCTTGTTGCAGTAATACATAGTGTTGGTGTTGTCCATGAGAACCTGAACCAGCTTGCCCTTTAAGGCTGGCAGGAAGGCTTTCGATGCCAAGAAAATGGTACAACAGATTTATCTGAAGGTGGGACTCTGTCAGATTTGTCTGATCTCCATCTCTCCTAGATGGCCTACCCAACCCAGTAGTGATGGCTGCTCCACCTCCGTCAATTCTGGGTTGGGGAGGGAGAAGGGTCTGCTGCTAGGGCAACAATGGTCGAGCAGCACCACTGCAGATCTTTAGCTGTTTCCTCTGATACCTGGATAGAATTCAAAAGGTTACCCTGGTGCTGGGTCCACTGAGACTTCAAATCCCACCCCTGCGGCTACATATGCCATAATCAAGCAGGTTTCATGATGAAATTATCCCAAGAAGCCACTGAAAATCAAGACAGAGGCTGAAACATTGGGATAATAGCCTGAATATCCTGAACTGGTCACAATTTTCAAGACAGTTACTACTATAAGAGCAAAACACTAACCTGGCTTCACCTGCTGAAAGGGACAATGGTGAGAAGATAATATCCAACCACTTCCCTTCGTGTTCGATCAGAGAACATATACGCCGCTCCCCAAGACGCCCACCCAAGGGAATGGGTGTGTGGTTAAAACTACAAATTGATTGCCCTCTGTGCCTGGCTGCCACCGTCTTTGCTCGTTCTTCAGAGTTCTGTCTGAGGGACGTGTCTGCTATGAGCCACCAAGCATGCGTAACATGTAGTGGTCAGAGAGAAATAGTACATTAACTAAGCGTCCCCCTGGCCAATCATTCTGTGTACCAAAGTAGATACATTCCCACATGTAGGATTAAGTAATCACTCATGCACAGTAGAAACGTGACATCAGAAATGAGGAACCACAGAGGAATTAATATGTGTCATTCTTATATCGAGATACGAATAGCAATGATCCTTGTCATTGCTAACATGGCGTTTTATATATCACTCGCATTCATTTTCTCTCGTTTGAACATGTCATGAAACGGTAAAAGATATCACACAGGGAATATAACCAAGGGTTCAGAAAGGCATTCTTGATACAACACAAAGTCAAGAACATGAAGGAACACAGAGAACTTGGCAGGCTTGCTGCCAGTACACATAGCTGGATGAAAGAGGCAGTCCATGCCTCTTCTGTTCGCACCTCTGTACGAGCCGTATGTCTTCACTTCAGCTCTGTGAATCAGACTGGGTGTTCGAGGAAGCCAGGACACCCATCGAAGTAAAGCTGCAACAGACTCCATAGCCTATTGTTTCAATGTAGCAAGGAATGGCTCAGCACCAAACCCGCTACGGAAAGGAAAGCCACTTCCTGCATGAAGGGCAGACACAAAACCACGCCCTTTCTTGGAGCGGCAATCACACACAAATAAACATAGAAACAGTATAGCAAGCGCTGCTGTTTGCGGCTAACTTCCTTTTATAGCCAGAAGTTCAAGATGGCCACCGCGACCAGCAATGCCGTGATTAAGCTCAAAGTCCCACAGTTGCCTGGTAAAAGTAGTGTGAACATGGGTCTAGTAATTCTGCCTCAGTGATACCTATGCATATGTGAGTGACCATTCGTACATATGGGGTTAGGGTGATGGCATTCACACACTTGCTGTTCTCACTGGGGCATGTGCAGCACATGATAGCGCTGCGCATATAGAGTCATGCCAGGACTAGTTGGTCCAGAGGAAGAGCCCAAAAGCACCCTTGCTCCATGGCTTTACTGAAAGGCAGCCTATGCAAAGGACTCAGATGTGACCTCAGAAGGTTGGTTTAGGGAAGACTGGTACCTCCCCCACCTCTAAAGATTGGCAACGACCACCACCACCATATTTGTGAACACATGTAGGCCACTAGTGAGCCTTACGGGGGCACAGCAAGCTGAAAATGCTTGTAACCCATCTTGAACTGCAGGTAGCACCTATGAGCCTGCAGACTGGGGATGTGAAAATAGCCATCCTGCAGGTCCAACTACATCATCCATCCAGGGTATAAGTAACCTAGGACAGCGTGAGAATCCTGAATTTGTCCTGCCACAGCAAGGCATTGAGACAGCGAACATCTGAATTTGGAAAAATTCCTTCAGCTCAAGCAATTAGCAGGAATAGCATTCAGTCTCTACTTCCAATGCCAGCACCCTCTCTGTCACTCCTTTGACTTAAAGAGCAAGCACCTCCTGATGCAAAACAGACGGAATGGCTCTGATGTAGGTGGCAGGTGTGGTAGGTGAAAAAGAAATGCTAGAGGTATCCCCATTGGACAATTTGCAGGACCCACCAGTCAGATGTGCTGCTCTTCCACCCTCAGTGGAAGTTGCTGACACTGCCTCCTTCCTACGGAATGAGGCATGGTCAGTAAAGAGCATTTAAGGTTGTTGTTGGAGAGTGTCTGGCTTGGGACGAACGCTGCACCTGATGGCCTTGTCACTGTCTGCTGGGCCCACAGCCCCAACCATGAAGTGGTTGGCAGGCCTTTTGTGCAACTAGTGTGCCAAGCCCCTGACACATCCACAATATGGGCAGAACTGTTGTGGGAAATGTCGGAGTGGTGCGTAAAGCCACAAGGAGTGTGCTGTTGCTTGACTCTCCCTTAAACGCTTCAGGACCAAATCCGCCTTCTCACCAAACAGGTGGGGGCTGTCCAAAGGCATGCCCATTAAGGGCACCTAGACGTCCCATGAGAAGTCTCTATGTTCCATCCATGCATGGCACCAGAGAGCCACGCTCGTCCAGGAGCCCTTCCTAGCTAATCTATGGTGTCCAGACCCGCATCCAGGCCAACTTGAATTGTTTGGGACAATGAAGAGGATGAGGATGTGGAGAGGATGTGGTCTGATGGCTATACTGCCGACTTTGGATATGGGAAACCACGGTTCGAGCAGCGGGTTCAACTCCCCATCCTGTGAGCACAGCTAATTACTTCCAAGCATGCAAGTAAGAAGATTCACTTTTCCATGTATGTATTTCTTTGAAGTTGTATACCTTTGGTTTTACAGATGCCTACCTTGACAGGTCCATAGGTATAACGAGCCCACCACACTCACAGCACCCTTTAGGACGTGTGCTGATACTTGCACCTCAGTGACTACTCCACTTTTTAGTCACTTCACATTGGTCCTGACGAATATCGTGGAAGGCTGAACATAGTTGACATACAATTTCAGGGATATTGAGGTACAATTTTTTTACCTCTATTATATCCCGTCTATGCTTTTAATCATGCCCTAAGAGCCTTTTATTAAACTTTTTTACAAGGGCATTTCTTAGAGACATTTTAAACATTTAGTCACATCTCACATAGCACTCATCTCACTTCACAATACCCACTCCGCTGTAACCAGGCGTTGAAGCACAGCTGGGTTGCATTCGGCCACCCAGCTGGGACCCCAATGATGAAGCATGCCACCAACCAGGTTGGTGGGTGAGGGACCTTCTTAAACATCCACTGGATTTCTATGCTCCTGTTCAAATGTATGCTTCACTTTAAGTGACCACATCCCTTTGTGGGTATGTCCACGTTGTTTATTGCTTAACTAGGGGAAGAGGACATAGCCCAATTTAATCTTTTCCTCACTCTTCTGTTGTTTAATTATGATCTCACGAAAACAATGTCCTTAAGTGCATGGATATATAGTGTCCAAGGAGGCAGCTGGCACTGATTGGCCTGTATGCTAGGCTGGCTGAGGAGAATATTATTTTGCAGTTACACGTTTCCATGCATTTAGATTACCTATCAAGAGAGTCGTCAGGAAGGTGTTCGAGTTAGCTCTGTTGGTGGACACATGTGCCACAAACCTCTCAGGGATCGGATGCTTAGTTAAAAAGCCTGGGTCACCTCAAGCTGGTCTATGGGGACCAGTGACTTGTTGATTGACTGGAGGGCCAGAACATGGCTTTGCCCAAGTAACCAATAGTGTGTTGTTAGGGCATTATTGAACAGCAGAAAAGGGTCAGGGAATGCCTGGACAACCTGAAGGACCTAGTGAGGACATTTGTTTTTACCGCCATTGTGTGTAGATGGAGCTCAAGGATATAAGCAGGCCTTCGATTTAAAATAGCAAAAGATGTAGTTCCTTCCATGCTGGTCCAGGGCAAGGCACCAATCCAGTATCTAACCCACTGCAATACTGTAGATACATGTACCAATGGTCCACATCATAAGGGGTGGGGGCTAACTCTTTCCCTCCATTGTCATCTCTATATGGCTGGCACTGGGCACAGTCTGAGCCAAAAAGCTGGTTATCGACTGTGCGCAGCAGAGAAATAGTGTTTGAGTCTAAGATTTTTAATACTGGCTGCGCAATCTTGGGATATGGGCGAGTCCTTGATAGAGATGAATTTGGCAACCACGACTGGTTGTGGCTCCACTTGCAACGTCAATGGCATTGATGCTGGCACTGATGTCTATAAAACTGCTGCAGTGTTAGGTGCTAAACCAGAAATCGGTACTGATGCTGGTGCAAAACCTGAGGTAGTTCAAGGGGCACAGAGGGCATCGAGGGTGAGCATCCTGTAGTAACCTGATCGGAGGCCATTGCAGTGGAGACTACTGCAGATCCTTGGCGCTCAAAGGTGCACTAGATTGAGCCGAAAGTGTGCCAAAGATGCGCAAAATGGCCTCTCAAAAGTCTTTGATCTGTCATGATGTCGCCGATGGGCCCAGAAACTGAGGATCAACTTCTTGGTGGAATGGGAGAGATATCTAGAGATAGTAATGCCCTTGTGTCTTCTCTGAAGAACACAAGTGGTGGGAATAGAATGAGTCCTGCTTGGACTCATTATGTTTCTTCTTAGACTTGCCCGAAGACTTCAACCAAAATAATGATCTTCCACTGGAATGACTTTGGAAGTGGGTCCACACTCGGCGAGGGGCAAGATGGC
This sequence comes from Lissotriton helveticus, assembly GCF_964261635.1. Classification (NCBI taxonomy): domain Eukaryota; kingdom Metazoa; phylum Chordata; class Amphibia; order Caudata; family Salamandridae; genus Lissotriton; species Lissotriton helveticus. The sequence goes on from NC_136072.1 coordinate 530,082,992, forward strand.
TGCCGGACCTTCGGCCGGACATGCTGCCTAGGGCACTCTCTCCCAACCAACTCACCAGCGTGTCTTAAATCGCTGACTATGGACCCTTAGCAGCCTGAAAGTCTATCTATAGCTGCACCACAGTACTTTGCCTGATTTTTCCAGCAACAGCCAGCGACAGCCAACAGCCCGGCTGTTGGCTGTCACTGGCTGTTGCTGGAAAAATCAGAATAAAACGTGACAAAAATAATCAAAAAAAGAAAAACTGTTCAAATGTGTCTTTGTATTAATGTTTATGGGTATTACTCAAAGGCAGACTTTGTTTTACTTTAAAACGTGTGCTTAGGAGTAAAAATTGTGTTTAAAGAGCTTGTCTCTTGTCTTGTGGAGTTAAGTGGTTCTACATACCATAGAGCACCGTTAGAATTACTCCCAGAAATGATTACGTATTTTAGTGCAACTCTAACCTTAAGGCGCCTTATACCTATACGCATAACTACTCCGTTAGCATTTTGTTTAAGCGCGGTCCTGCCCCGAGTATCTAATGGAATGCCGCCGAAGGGGAAGACTGCTGTCTCTGCTGACAACTCCGACAACGCCGACATCGCCACGGGTCGCATGCCACTCCCTCGGCCGGGTGGCCCCGGTAAAACGACCACCGAGGAGAATCAATCAGCGTTAGCACCAGCGCAGGTTCCAGCAGCGGGCGGCCCCGACAGGAAGGTGAGCGCGAGTGCAAACGATCGGCAGCTCCCTGCGGAGGCGATCTCCCCGGTAGCGGTGAGATCAAAGAGGATCGTTCCCCCAATGTTTAATAAAACATTAGACAAGTCCAAGCCACCACAGCAGATCATTAAAAATAAAACCTGTTGCTGCGACGCACATATCTTCAAAGTCCCTAACTACTGCAACCTTGGGTTCGGGTAAAATGGACTCTGGCCTCCCTCCTTCCTCTCCCTCTTTGATTGTACCAATCCCCTAGGTCAACGGGGGGGTTTTGCTAAACAGAGCTAAGGCCCCGCTCTCAGGAGGAGGGAGCACTATCTCCATATCTACATCCTCCACGGTTCATCTTCCACAAACCACTGGAATTCTGGGACTTGAAGTCCCAGCTCAGTCCACAGGGATCACCTCAGGGATCGCTGTGGGGCCAACAGGAGTTTCTATTGATTTGGGGCCCATCCTACAGTTGAATGAGCCAGTCCCGGGCATAATTTGTGACATAACCCCTCAGAATTTGCGCTCAAACTCTAAAGAGGATATGGCAGGGGGGTGATAGATACTTTTCTCTATCAGACCATACAGGCTCCTCTGAGGAAGATATTGATAAGGAAAAAGACTGGACTGATGATGACAGTGAGATGGGGGATTGGCGTACAAATGAGGCATTGAGCTCATATTCTGGCTCTCGAACAGTCCGAAAAGCAGACCAAGGGGGCCTAGTATCTTGTCCTGCAGCGGGGTCACTGACCTGAGACTACTCATTCTCCTTACAATCTGGCCCAGATGGCACTGCTTCTGATGTTGGAAACGTGGCCTTGCCTATGTTCCAGAACCCACCCTCAGGCGAGATGACCCTGGCAGTGATTTACCAGACCATCTTGGTCCATCGTGAGGAGACCCGTCAAGAAAGCGTTCGAACCCAGGGCGCTTGCCGTAAGGTACAGAATGCTGTTCGCAGAGTGGCTAAAACCTGTTCAGATGTTGCCTCCAGGATTGGAGAGGCGGAAGGGAGGATATCTACTCTGGAAGATGATATGGCCACTCAAAAGGGCGTTACAGACTCAATAAAGGCCCAAAGGGAAGACATTGTATGGAAGCTTACGGACCTTGAAAATAGAGCTCGGCGTAACAACCTAAGAGTTTTAGGAATTCTGGAAGAGTTGGAGGGGTCGGACATCAGGCAATTTGTTGTTGAACTGTTCACCAAGGCATTCCCCGAGGTCAAACAATGGGACTGGGAGCTTGAAATTCAGCGGGCCCATCACTTTCCATTTAAACTGAAGAAATGATCAGGACACACTGACGACAAGCCCGTGCTATTCTTATATGCTTAAATAATTTCTTGGCTAGAGAAAAGATCTATGACCTGGCACGCTCGAATAGGAAGCCGTCCGCCAGGGGTTGTCAGTTCTTTGTTAGGCCTGACCTGTGCCCAGCAACAGTTGAGAGGAGGTGGCAGCTCCGTCAGTTAATAGCACCCGTCCAGGCGAAAGGGGCCCAGGTTTTCTTACTCTTTCCATCCAAACTAAAAATTATTCATAAGGGCCAGACTAAATTTTTCTCATCCGAAATCCAGCCAAAGAATTTCTGGACTCACTTTAGTCATTGCTGCACTTGCAGCTCTTGTTATGTGCAGGCAAATTCTTGTTTTTCTCGCTACTCAGGGTTTATAACGGTTATAAGGGGTAGGGTATGCGGTCTTGGAGTTTAGAGGACTATGTATTTTTCTTATTCCTTTTTATTCCTTTCTTTCCCTTCCTCTTTCTTCCTTAAAGATCGCACCCCTCTGTATTTCAGTGGTGAGGCTGTTTGGGGAACTGTGCTTTAGGAACTGCTTCTCCATCACAAGGACCCAGATCCTGGTGCCCTACGTTGGGGGTGGTGGGGTGGGTGGTTTCTTGACGGGTGGGTTCAGGGTGGGCACAGGCTGAGAGGGTGGGTTGGGTGTGCTGCTGGAGGGAGGGGGGGTGGGGTGGGGTTTGGGGCAGAAAATTTAAAAGAGCTTGAATATACAGTATAATCATGACTCATTGTCTAATATGGTCACTATTGCGATATTTTCTGTACTGGAGGGAGGGTTGGATGTGGTTCCGTATGTATTTGCTAGTCCAGGGCGGTTTGTTTCTCTTCTCTTTTGTGTAAATGGCGCAAGGTAAAATCCGTATAGGCTCCTGGAATGTCTGTGGGCTAAACAACGGCAAGAAAAGAGCTTTGTTTGCTAGAGTTGTTCAGGCCTTTCGTTTAGAGGTACTGTGCTTGCAGTAAACTCATGTCCCTTGGAGTAATCGTGATTGTTTGAAAATTCCTGGGTTTGATCTGATTGGGTGCTCTCGCCAGACTTCTATGATTAGAGGGGTCGCAATTTTACTAAGACGTGGCTCAGGCTCATGTAGGAATACTACTCAAGACAGCAGTGGGAGATGGATAATTGCTGAGTTGCTAATTAACGGTAGACCTCTAACCATTTGCACCTTGTATGCTTCCAATTTGGAAGACCCGGCTGCTTTGCACCATCTGAATGTAGATTTGGCCCTTTGGCCTCGCCCTATTTGCTTTTGTGGGGACTTCAATATAAATGTACCCACCGACTTTAATTTAGCTGGGGGCCAAAATTATATTGGTAAGAAACCTAAAGTTTTTAGGCCACTCCAAGCTTTGGTTCAAGAGCATTGCTTGACAGATCTTTGGTTTCATTACAATAAACATTCTGATGGTTACACATATCTTTCCGCTCCCCATAACAAAATGGTTAGGTTAGATTATTGTTTTATGTCTGATCAGCTGGTGTATGGTACTTCTATATCAGCCCCTCCAAGTATCCTGTCAGATCACAACCCGCTGATTATTGACTGTCCTTTTGCTCGCATGACAAGGGTGCCTAGGGTCTGGACATTTGAGAGAAAGTTATTATTAGAACAGTCATATATAGATCATATGAGTAAATGGATTTTAGAATTTTTGAGCGTCAATAAAGAGACCGCCTCCTGCACCATCATTTGGGACACGCTAAAAGCAGCGGTCCGAGGTGAAACGAAGAATTTCTCGTCTTTCCGGCAGCGGTCTGTCTGGGATCAAATTAATAGGCGTATCAAAGAACTGGGGGCTGCAGAGGTTCGACTGATTTGTGCAATCAAGGAGGGCCGTGATATATCTCAAAGTCAGTTATATGTCGCTAAAGTTAGGGCCTCTCTGCTGGAGATTTTTAGTCAGGACCTTGCTGCGAAGTATCTGCAGTTCCGTTCTACGATGTTGGAGTTCCGGGAGAGATCAGGCAGGGTTCTGGCCAAGCGACTCCAGCAGAGAGGGATCGCTAATAGTATAACCAAGATACAGGACCCTCAAGGCCATATTCAGGACACACCAGAGTGGGTCATGGAGGTCTTTCATCAGTTTTATACTTCTCTATATACAGAGGAAGCCAGGGATCCAACTTTTGAATTTGAAAGTGAAGTGTAGGCTTTTCTACAGGGTCTTAACTCCCTCCAGGTCACGGCGGAGCAGAATGTAGCTCTTTCTGCCCCTATTGAATGGGAAGAGGTTGAGCTGGCGATTAACTCACTGGCTAACGGCAAAGCTGCCGACCTTATCCCCCTGGAGTTCTACAGTCGGTTTCGCTCAGAGATTAGGCAGGAATTGTTAACAATCCTACGTGGGGCTCAACGCGGTCATATCCCGGATTCATGGCGCCAAACCAATATCATTCTTTTTAAAAAGAAAGGCAAACCGTAGTTGGACCCTTCGTCGTTTCGTCCAATATCTTTAATTAACACAGACAGCAAAATGTATTCTAAAATTTTAGCCACTAGAATGGCCTCGGTGATTTCCCCTCAAGTTTCATTGCGACAGCACGGCTTCATCCCTGGGCGTGACACGGCTGATCACATATGCCCTGTAATCGCACTCTTGGACTGAGCCCAAGTTACAAAATCTCCACTCGGAGCGATCCTGTTCGACGTCGAAAAGGCGTTCGACAGGGTCGACTGGGGGTTCCTATGGGCAGTTCTTCAGTGGAAGGGGTTTAGCTCTGAGTTCTCCCAAGAGGTCCGATCACTCTATATTGCTCCAGAGGCTACTCGGTTTCGGGCCTATCGTCAAGACCCTTTAGCATCAGTAGGGGCACAAGGCAGGGGTGTCCTTGGTCACCCCTGTTGTTTGCCCTATATATTGACCCCTTCTTAAGTAAAATTGATAGCTTTAGGGATATACTTCCAGTTAGGGTCAATATATCAGAATACAAGGTGTTGGCATACACCAATGTAAATGTAAATGTGTGTATACTTGTAAAGCGCACTGCTACCCCATCTCGGGGCATACTGGCGCTGTATACCGCTGTGGAACCCATCCTGGCTTTCCCTGTGAGATGCCCCCTCCAGGGCACCCCCAAGGTGAAGCCAGGCATCCCAGCGCTGTTGGGGCCGGTGTGGAGATTAAGCAAGCTATTGCCCAGAGTTGCAGAGTGGAACCCATTATTAGAGTAGGCACCGAGGCGAGAATTATCAAGTCCGCGGTCATTGAGCCCAAGACCCTGCCACGTCGGGAATTGAACCCTGGTCCCGGGCCTGACCTCTGCTTCAGGGTCTGTCACTTCTAACCAGTCAGCCACACTTTTCCACAATGATATTATAGTCCTGACCAGTAATGTAGCATCAGCTTTCCCCACTATTGAGTACTTAGCACACAATATGGACAGCTTTCTGGCTATAAACTTAATGTCACAAAAATGCAGGTTGTGCAATCAGCGTCCATGGGACCCTCTGAAGCACCAGTTGTGCAAAACGCAACTTACCTTGGGGTAAAATCACACCTGTAGTCGATAATATTGCAGATTTGAATATCTTGCCTATTATTGACTCTGTAGTGGGGGGGGGGGCTAATTCATCTGGGAGCATTGGCTGTAATTCATCCTGCCAGGCAGCCTTGTTGACCACCGGACACCGCGCCTGCATCGTGCCGCTCTCCCCGACACCGCAGTTTGCATCGCGGCCGCCGAGAGGGGGGAGCGAGTAAAAAACTACATTCCCCAGCATCCCTTGCTGGGACCAAGGGAACGCCCACAGCAGCACCACTTTCCCGCGCCCGGAGGCGCATTTAAACGCGGCGCTCCTCCCGCGTCGCGGGACACGCGCGCGCGACGCCGGGCGGAGCCCGGGCAGAGGGCAGGCCGTCTGTGGCCGTCCCGGGCCGAGGGAGGCCGGGCTGGGCCACCCCATTGACATCCGTCACTGATAATGGGTAAGCGCAAGAAAGCCACAACCATGGAGGAGGGTGGGAAGAAAGCTAAGGTCCCAAGACATTCTAACTCTATTATGACTTACCTAACATCGGTGGTGGGAGAATTAACAAAGGAAATTGCTAATGCTGAGCTTGAATTGGGCTTGACAGCCACTCCCTTACCAACCACCGTCCCACCCACCCCTCCAGTTCTGGGTTTTTCAACTTCGACATGCACCCCCCCCCCCGGCACCACTTTACCCCGTTGTGACTATTGCCAATCCGCCGTCCATATGCCCCACAGCTGAGGAACCTATCCCAATCCTGCCAGCCAGTCAGCCTGAATTGAGGCAGCAGACATTTACACATCCAACTAGGGGACTACTGGATAACAATGTCGTCAGCACATGTCCATTAAACTCGCCAAATGACTTTTTGGGGGATAAACTAGAGGATCTTTTTGTTTCCAGGATTGAACCACTACTTGTTGGGATAGCAAAAGATATTGTGGACACATTGAACACTTGCCTAGAAGGTCTACTTAGGAAATGCGCACTAATTGATAGACTTGTTAATAACCTCCCACCCCATATGGCCCCACATGATAGAGGGATGTGCTCCAAGGGTGAGGTCCAGATGAAGGTGGCTGGGAGGGTGGATTTGGTACAGGCACCATGTGTGGCCTTACAACCTAAGAATAGTGTAGGGGTCATCAACACACTACCCCCAGCCTTGGAAGTACCGCCTCCAATTATGGAGGGGCTGCCATGCCCGCAGCATCTGTCCCGCACCCTCGACCCCGTGAGAGCATCCCATAGTAAATACAAACTTAACTTGCCACCTGAAGCGTCCCCCTTGGTAGCCGTTTTTATTGGGGTGCCTCCCCTAAGGGAAGGGGAGGTTGAATCCTCCACGGAGCTCATGGCCAAAACCAAAAAGTGGTGTGCGGATAAATGTTGTGGCAAGAACATTGCAGATGAGATCATTTTCGCAAGGAGGGTGGTTTGGATTGGGAAACAACAGAAATCTACCCAAGGAGACTGTGTGGTTGTTAATTTTAGTAGGGCTAACCTAGCTGATAGACTTTTCTGGGATGGTTCTGACATATCTTTATTGGACCAAGCGAGACCCGTCCTGCTGGGTTTTTTCTACCCTCCCCCTGAGCGCATGTTGCAACTTAGAGGCCCTGGGATCAGCAGGGGGGGAGGGTGCGTACCCATAGGCGAGGGCAGGATTAACTCCCACACACTTCCACAACCCCCGAGGTGCCCAACTACCCCATTGACTAGCCATCCCCGTGTCCATCAGAACGCCCAGGAGGGTCCTGTATTGGCCATTGCAAACCGCTTTGCCCCCCTGTCGGGCCTGGAGGACATAGACTGACTATCTGTCGACCCCACCGGTGCGACTGAGGAGGTAGGGAGCAAAGCGATTGGTGCATGCAAGCTACTAAGTTGGAACGTGGCTGGACTTAACTCTAAACGTAACGATAAGGGGTGGATTAGCTTTGTTTCAGGGCACAAGGTTATTGCCCTTCAGGAAACATGGGATACGTCTGCTAAATTTTGGATGGATGGGTTTACCAGCTTTGCCAAAGCGGCCACTCCTAGCTGTGCTAGCAGAGCCAAGGGGGGTCTTTTAATTTTATTTTCTCTAGAACTGAAGGGTTCTCTAAGACAGATCAGTACTGTCTCTCCCAACGTCCTTATTGTAGAAAGGGAAATTAGTCCCACTAGGAGGACCTTATATATTAACTTCTATAATTCTGGGAACAGGGACAATAGCGATAGCAATATTGCTAGCTTAGATGCTGTTTTAACGTCAGTCAGTCAGAATACTCACTTCGATGCAGAGTACATACTCGGGTGATTTTAATATCCACCCCTGTAAGTTAGTGTGTGGTACAAATAATAAGGAAGGGGAGATGGTCCTGAAGGACCCCACTTCGAGCACACCACTGCAGGGGAGGAGCTAGAAGACTTTTTGGCCAACTTTAACTTGTATGAACCGGAGGGGGGTCAAAGAATAGCTACCTTCACGGGTACTAACCCGGGATCCATAATTGATTATATTTTTGTTACACCAGGCATCCTAAATAGGGTCACTACCTACCGTACAGTGCCCTCTCATTACAGCGACCACAACCCTGTCTTACTCGAGGTAGCCTGGGGAGGGAGATCATATGGGGCCAACCCCGGGGCCAGTTAGATCGGAACATACCTTCCGCACATCTGACCAGGGCAGAAGAGTTAAATGGGCCAAGGTGATTCCGGAGAACTTTTATGCGGAAGTTTTCCCGAAAATTGAAGCACATGTGGCTTTGTGCCAAAACCCATATGCTCAGGACTGTGAAATCATAGGGGCCTTTGAGACCATTTGTGGGCAGGTTTCAAAGGATCTTCTGGCAAAACCCAGGAAGGAAGTGCCAAACAAGCAGCGCTGGTTTGACGCGTCTTGCTCAAACGCACATAGGGCCCTAATGTCAGCCTTGAAGAAAACACCTAGGATAAGGGACAACATTGTTAGATTGAGGAAAAATTACAAGCTAGCTATTAAGACTAGACAAGATAACATCAAACGGGAAGCTTGGGAGAGTCTCCTTTCCGTGGCCGTCCTGAAGGATAGTCGGCAATTCTGGGAAATAATTAAACAGCCATTCTTCTCTGACCAAAATAATGAGGCCATGGATTGTGTCATCCCGGACGATAAATGGCTGGGCCACTTTAAAAAGGTGTATGGTGACAACGAAATGGCTGGTCAAGTAAGGCCCCTGGTGGTCTCGGATGCCGCTCCTATCTATTTCCTTAGCTCAGAGGTGGAGAAAGCCATTTTGGCCACAACCAAGCATAAGGCACCGGGCCCAGATGGGGTGCCGGCTGGTTTTTTCATACATTCCCCCAAGCTATGCGCAGGGGTCTTGGCCAATGTCTTTACTGCCGTTAATGGCCACCCCACACCCTCCACCTGGTCCATTTCTACCATCGTCCCTATTTTTAAGAAGGGCCAGCGGGATGATCCTGGGTGTTATAGGCCCATATCCCTCTTGGACTCTGCAGTAAAGATCTTAGGCAGAGTCCTCTTGACCAAACTGAGGGATAACGTAGACAGTTGTGGAGGGCTGGCTGAGATCCAGTACGGGTTTAGAGAGAAGAAGGGTACGGTTGAGCAATGCTCTAACTTACACCTGTTGATCTCAAAATACACGGTGGCCAAGGAGGGGTCCTTGTTTTTAGCATTTATGGACCTCTCCTCGGCCTTCGATCTGGTGAACAGGTCTAAGTTATGGATGACCCTTCTGAAGATGGGGATAGATGAGGCACTGGTCAAGTTCATGGCGTCTCTTCACCAAGAGCTCTTCGCTGCAGTGCGGGTCACCAACGAAGGAAGGTGTACGTCCCGTTTTAAGTCCATGCGGGGGGTCAGGCAGGGTTGTATACTAGCCCCTCTGCTTTTTACCATCTACATTAATGGATTGGGCGCCCACCTGGAGGAGGTTGAGGGTGACGTTCCGCATGCAGGAGCCGTTAAGATCCCCGCGCTCCTGTACGCGGACGACGCTGTGCTGATTGCTCGCACTGGAGTCTGCCTCCAACGCCTACTGGATGCTTTTGGTACATTCATGGACCAGCTGGACTTAAAAATAAACACAAATAAGTCCCATACCATGGTCGTGGGGCGACTAAGTAGCAAGAGGAAAATTAAAATCTTTGAGTGCAAGGGTGAGGTCGTCTCCAGAGTCTCCACGTTCCCCTACCTAGGGGTTCTTTTCGATCAGAGAGGATCCTGGGGACCTCAGGTGAGGGCAAAGAGGTTGGCGGTGATTAGATCATCGGCAGCCCTTATGGGCTTTGCGGGCAGGTTAGGCGCTATGCCCATGGAAGCGCTTCTGAAGATTTATAAAAGTAAATCAATGGCTTTGGCTTCATATGGTTCACCCCTTTGGGGTTACGTAAATCTGGAACCAATTCAGAAAGCGGAAAATAGATTCATACGGACCCTCCTGTCTGTCCCTCAGTCTACACCGACTTATTCCATACATATGGAGGTGGGCTTAGATTTCCTCACTGACGGGCTGAACATGGCACCCCTGATCTTTTGGTTGAAGACCTGGCTTAATGAAGATCTGCCACTCAACCATAAGATCATGGCTGATGTCTTGTCTTTAGACCATTTTAAAAGGGTCCCATGGTTGGCCTATCTGATGAAGGCGTTTTCACACCTGGGACGACCAGAGCTCTTTACTTCCCCTCAGGACATCAAGACCCAGAATATTGACCTGATTAAAAAGCAATTCATGGGTAGGGCAAGAGCATGTCGTGAGGAAAAGGAACTAGCGAAACCAGCAGTGAGGAGACACTATCTGCTTGTAAATTCATTTGCATTAGCACCTTATCTTGGTTTCGTTACGACCCCATTCCATAGGTTTCTTCTAACTAAGTTTAGGTTTAATTTTTTACATTTTTATTTGGGCAATTTTAAAACATGGGAAAAACCTGAACTAGCCCCCCCCTGTTGTTGTGATCACTTTTCCACCCAAGATACCATGCACTTTGTTATGTTTTGTGGGTTTTATTTAGAGCCAAGGAAAAAACACCTGTTACCTGTCTTAAAGGAGGCTGGCTTCACACAAGTGAGACCAGCCCTGCTATACCTACAATCATTGAACAATATACGTACCACATTTTGTATGGCTAATTTCTTGGTGGCTGCAGTTAGAACCAATAAACATATATACCAGAACAATGGCCCCCTTTAAAACTGTGTTAATCATGATACTTGACCCTGGTGTAATACTACATGAACTAAAATTGGCTTTTCTTCTTTTTATGTATGCTCTGATTTGTATGTCATTGTAAATGATTTGTATGTTATTGTAAATAGTTTGTATTGTATATATTTTAAAACGTATGAAATGTTTTTATCTCTTTGTATGATTTTTAACTAAATCGAATAAAGATATTTTGACTGACTGACTGACTCTGTAGACTCTACTTTGACAAGGTTAGATAATCTGCATTTGTCTCTGTATGGTAGGGGGAACGCCCTCAAAATGTTGGTCTTGCCTATATTTATTCAGAACCATCCCACTAGAATTCTCCCAATATAGTCTGGCCCGGGCTAAAAGGTGCTACAATAGGTTCCTTTGGGGATATCGCCAACCACGAAGAGTGGCCAAGTGGATGCACCTTCCGCTTGATCGGGGAGGTTGGTCGGTGCCGAATCTGGTGCTGTATTGTTGGTCAGCTCTCCTCCAGCACTTTGCCCTACTTTTGTTTGGGGACAGGGCTGTGTTGCCATCTTTTTGTAGACCATCTATTTTTGAGATAGGATTAGGTGAGGATGCTAAGGGGATGTTACTGCGGATACTTGAACCCAGTTATTATAAGAAGACCAAGTTCAAAGTCACTGTTGCAATGTTTTCAGTTTGGCTGAAGATTCGTCAGAAATGGTCGATCCCCAATATCCACTATTATACACCATTTACGGCCGCCAGACTACTACCCTCTATCTTCCAAGATCAGATTATATTCAGGTGGATGACTCAGGGGATTAAGTCTTTCGGGGATCTAGGGTCTGAAGGATCAATGGCTTCTTTCTCATTTCTAAAGGATACATTTTTACTTAATACACATGAAATTTTTAAATACCCGCAGATCCGAAGTTATGTAGAAAAATCAAAAGGTCAAGTCACAACTTTGTTCAGGAAGAACTTGTTAATGGAATTGATATTGAAACGGTCAAAAATAGGGGCAGTTTATCAGTAGTTGTTTTCCGGTCTGCCTGATGATCTCGCTTTCCAAAATGCTAAGTGGGAGACTAAGCTGGGTAAGACCGGGCTTGATATCTCTCAGGCCTTAGCACAGTCAAGTAGTGTATTAATATCGGGCAGCTTAAGATCACAATGCTACATGGCATTATTTAATCTCTACTATACCCCAGCAAAAATGTCTACATGGGGAGGCAGAGGGGGTAATTGGTTCCCAATGATGTGGATATGTTTTTCTCCTGCCCCAAACTTGCTTTATTTCTTCGGGATGTAGAAGTTTTCATTAATTCCAGCCTCAATATCTCAGTCGCTTTGTCACCAGAGCTAGTCATATTCGGCTGTGATAGTCTTGGTCTGTGTGATAGATCAAGACATGCACCTTCTCTTTTGTTTATTGCCATGTCACTTGTGAGGTTGTGTATAACCTCAGATTGGATTAGCCCGGACGCCCCCACTTTTGTTAACTGGAGAGCGAGGATTTTGGCTCATTATAATTTGGAATGGGCTGTCTTCCAGAGGTCGGGAAGAAGGCGGCAGGAGCAGGGTCAGAAGATCTGGGCTCCACTGGTTGAGTGGCTTGGCCAGTAGTGAACTGAGTTCTTTGCCCTATTGCGCTATACGTCTATGTACTTTATGTTTCTCTTTTGCTTTGGTCTTTGCTTTCTCTCTTTTTTTTTCTTTCCGTTTCTTCTTGTTTTGTTTTTCTTTTTTGTAAATCCAGTAAAAGTGTACTTTGTAGTCATGATTTACTTTGTTTGGTTATATGATGATGTCTTCTTCAAGCTTGTATAATAAAAGCATTTTTTTTAAAAAGGAAGTGGTTACACACTCTTGACTTTGGCCTGGAGCAGGTGTGTGGAGTCTTTTGGGTTTTGCCACATAAAGCTTTCCTATGCATTTATAAACAGCCTTCTGATTCATCTGGGCTCAGCCACTGCTAACCTTGGTGTTGTGCCCTGAACAAAACACCACACACACACCTCATGGAGATCTGTCACGGACATCTGTTTGCAGCAGTCTTAAGAAGGATTAAACGCTACATTCTTATGGGTGACATGCTACCTTGCACACTGAAATAATTTTTTGAAGGAAAAATGGCACTTCACAAAGTGAAGAAAAAGAGAAGCAGAGCTCTAAAATGCCATTCGTGATCTGCAAGGTATCTTTGTCCGAGTTGGAACGCTCTGATGTTCAGATAGCCCACAAGGTGTGAACTGCCTGGGAAATGCACTGATGATCCAGCCATGTCCAGAGACTCAGGTCTTTTGACAGAGGGTCCACCAACTCACCACACCCTATTTGGCGGATTTGGCTACATGGATGTGATGTGATGTTGGAGGAAGGTCCTTCTCCTACCTGGCCGCCAAGACCTGGAACTCCCTCCCGACCGACCTGCGCCTGACCCAAGACCACCTCTCCTTCAGGAAGAAGCTCAAGACCTGGCTGTTCGAGCAGTAGCAGCACCCCCCCCTCCCAAGCGCCTTGAGACCCTCCGGGTGAGTAGTGCGCTCTACAAATGTCCTTGATTGATTGATTGATTGTCCATGAGCACCTGCACCAGCCTTCCTTGATAAAAAATAAAAAAGGCTTTTAATGCCAAGTGATTCACCTGAAGCTCCAACAGGTTGATGTGGAGCTTGGACTCCAACGGAGACCAGAGTCCTCTGATCTCCACCTCGCCCAGATGGCCGCCCCAGCCCAAGAGTGACGCATCTGCATTACCGTTAGATCTGGTTGGAGAAGGGAGAGGGGTCTCCCACTGATCTAATCGCAAATTGTTAGCCACCACTCCAGGTTTTGTGCAGTTCCCGCCAAGATCTGGAACAAGTCGGAGAGATTCCCCAGATGCCGTGCCCACTGGATCTTCAGATCCCACTGAAGAGCCCGCAAATCCCAACAAGCATGAGTAACAAGCAGGACGCAGAAGGCCCCACAGCCTCAGAATCAGTCTCACCGAAATCCATCATAGAAGCCGAAACATTGGAATCATAGGCTGACTATCCGGGATTCTCCATTCGGGAAGACAGGCCCAAAACTGCACTGTGTTCAGAACAACTCAGATGAAAGGGAGCATCTGAGAGTGAGTCGGGTGCGACTTCGGCATGTTGATAGTGAGTGAGTTAGGTGCGACTTTGGCATGTTGATAGTGAACCCCAATAAGTGCAGGATGTTTGTCGTACCCTGAAGCTGAGTGACAACTGCTTGGGATGAGTCCACCTTTAACAGCCAATCACTGAGGTAGGGGAAGGCAGTAATCCCTGACCTCCGCAGATGAGTTGCGACCACAGCCATCACCTTGGTGAACGCCAGTGGGGCACTGGTAAGGTCACAAACTGTGATCTCTGCCCACCATGAACCGCAGGTAATGTCTGTGGCCAGGCAGGACGGGGATATGGAAATATGCATCCTGCAAGTCCAACTCTACCATCCAGTCTCCCGGGTCTAGAGCAGACAAAACTTGGGTGAGCATGAGCATTTTGAAACTCTTCTTTTTCATGAAGAGTTTGAGAAGGCACAGTTCTAGAATAGGACAAAGTCCTTCATCCTTCTTTGGCACTATAAAGTTGCAAGAATAACAACCACAACCTACATCTGATGCAGGCTCTTTCTGTGTGGTTCCCATGGTCAAGATAACCTGCACTTCTTGACAGAGCAAGGTGAGGTGATCCTCCGTCAGCCATCAGTAAGTGGGTGGCGTGAGTGGAGTGGGGTTATCACAAACAGGCGGGACTAGCCCCTTTGGACTATCTGGAGTACCCAACATTCTGATGTCACTGGCCACCAGTAGGGCGGGTGATGGTGTACCCTGCATCACACTACGTGTCCATGAATGGTTTCAGGGCAGACTAAAAAGGCTTGGAAGCTGCCAAAGGTGTGGTGGGCTGACCTAACTGCTGGCTGTCTGTGCCGCAAGGTCTGTGGGACTGTGGGACCCACGGTCTTGGCCACGAAAAGGCTGGGAGGGTTTGGGCACAGCTGGATACCCCTTCTGCTGCCACAAAAGAGATGGAAGGTAGATTGGGGTTGATGAGGGGCCATTAACAAGCCAAAGAACCTGGCTGTAGCCCTGCTATGCTTGAAGCACTCCAATGCTGAATCTGCTTTGTCTCCATGAAGGAGAAAGCCATCTAAAAGCATGTCCATAAAGGAATCCAATGACATCCAATGAAAAGCTAGATGTTCTTAGCCAGACATGGCGCTGAAAGGCCACCACATATGAAATTGCTCTACCCAGCAAGTGAGTTGTGCCAAATCCACATTGAGTGGTAAACTTAGCGGCAACTCTCCGATCGGCAATAACCTGAGAAAGTATGGCCTCACCTCCCCCAAGACATAGGCAGCACTTGCACAACCGAATTTCATATTGTATGGGAAAAACAGCCCAATAGCCACAGGATGTTCACCGACTGCAGTGCCAGGCTGGTGGCAGAGAACATTCTCTTACTGAAGGTATCCAGTCTCTTGGATTCAGCATCCGGGGGAGTAGTAGGGATCACACCAGGGTGGATATGGGATGAGGAAGCTTGGACCACCAAGATCTCCAGGGTGGGATGATGGGTAAGAAAACTGGGGTCCCCAGGAGCGGGGCGAATGCAATGGGCAATTATCCTACTCACAGGAGCCCCTATGCATGGCTTGTACCTGACCAAAGTAGTACGTCTGTAAGAGCTTCATTAAATGGGAGTAAGGTAACTCCTAGCTGAAGCACCTTTGTCAAGACATTAGTCTTGACTGCCACTGAGAGCAGGGTAAGGTCCAGGACCTCAGCCTTCCTGCGCATCACCATTGCAAATGAGGCTCCCTCTTCCGTAGCCACACTGGAGGGGAAACCAGGCCAGTGTCAGGTGAAGGTCAAACCCACTGGCCTCACCCAGTTCCTCACACCAGCTTACCTGTTCTTCAAGTGATTCATCGCCATTAGAGTCCATATACCCCTACCAAACATCTCTCTCACCATGCCTATCTATCATATCGGGCACAGGCTCGGCTCCGGGAGAATGTCATCGGTTGACGCTGAATGCAGCATTGGACAATGCCCATCAGGAATGACGATGGGATGGAGCCACTGAGGGGCATCAGCACTGGAGCGGGCACTGAGGAGGGTCTCAGCCTTGCTGGTGGCTCCACTCTAGAGCCAGTAAACGATCCATGAGGCCCAACTGGCACCAAGGGAAAACCTGCTGCTGTGGATCCAGTATGGGCTCCTCCCACACCCACAAGGCCGGATGGAGCTACTGAGGGGCCAGCCACCCAAAGATAAGGCGCATGGCCTCAGAATTTTTTTTTAGTTGGGTGGGCTTCCTTCTGGTTCCAGGAAAATCAGGGAACCGTGGAGCAGACCTAGGATCAGGCACCACCGACCCATAGAGCCTGGAGTGCCAGCATTCCCTTGTCTTGTCGGATGACTTTGATGGATGCTGTGAAGTTGAGTTCTCTGATAACTTTAAATGCAATGATGAACATTGAGAGATCCCAGGACCACAAATGGTCCTGGGATCTCCCAGGCGAATTTGACCTTGAGCATTGCCAAGTCGACTACCTTTGGTTGGCGAGAAAGCTTAAGGGATCGTTCTCTAAGTACCTTGAGGTGTATGGCGTGGAAGGCCCGCACTGTCAGCGACATTTGGTTTGATTTGAATTTATATTTGTAAAATGCAAACGTTTGCCCAAAGGCATCTTGATGCTACCTTAGACTGGAACTCAAACAAAGCTGCAGAATTCCGAGATAATTCGTCATATCCAAATGGAAAAGCCAAGACTATAAGCCCTTCCTAAAACTGAGAAAGGAGGTAGCCATTTTCAATTCCAGAGGTAGATGATTTTAGTGTGCAGCCGAACAAAGCATCATGCTCCTCCCTCCCCAAGTTGCCAGTCTGTGGGAGGGAAGCTGCAGGTCATGAGAAAAGCTAGAATGGAGATTCCTGCTCAGGGATTACCATCTAAATCTATTCCTGATTTAAGCTGTGCACAAGCCCTGAAGAGCCTTGAAAGTTGTACAAAGGCCCTTCAAAAATATACGCTTTCCTATTGGCAGCCAATGGAGATTACTGACAACTTTGGAGGCCGAACCATATCTAGAAGTCTTGGTTAGAAAAATCGTCTGCCGCATTTTGAACAATTTGCATTTTTTTCAAATGCGTCTTTGACAAATTTACATACAACCCATTGCAATAGTCCATCCTCAATAGCACTAAAGCAATGACAGTAGTTTTCAGCATGTCAGAAGGCAAGGAGTCCACAATTTTCATATGAATGCAGAAAGAGGCTGAGACAACTTTATTCGCTTGTTCCTTTTTAGGTCAAATGGTCGTCAATTATGACGCTAAAGTTTTTTATCTTCTGCATTGGCTTTGGCAGGGTGCCAAGTTCTTCCTTCCACCAGTCTGGAAACCAGAAGATAGGATTATTGCTGAACAGAATGAACTCAGTATTTGTAGAGTTCAATTTTAAACAGTTGTGGTCCATCCAAAGATATACTGCACTTATGAAGCTTCTAAAGGTCTTACTCATGTCTAGCCCTTTATCATTTTTTGACAAATTTGGGTATCGTCAGTATAGGAAACCAGCACTAACCCTAATGACTTAAATAAGGCTGCCAAGGCAAGCCCCACATGCTTTGAAGCCAGCCGGTGTCTTTGGTGACATCCTCACACAAGGATATGAAATCTCAAAGTCAACAAAAAGTCAAAAAAGCCCAGACAAAAAACGATGAAAGGGTGTCTTAGACTGGGTTAGCTCTAGCTGGCTTGGAAAGGAAAGAACTGACATCAGTGTGCCAAGGCGGCACCTCTATAGGTACCCCAAGTGACATTTCCGGCGAGGGCATCACAGCGGTAGCCGAACAATGTCACCTGCCTGGGTGCAGGGGTACTGCTAGACAATCTTCCAGATCCAGACATAGACCTGGAGATATTCTAAGTTAATCAATTTGCAGCTAGAAGTCTCTATCAACTATACCAAGCAGGGGTCTGTCACTGACATTTTTCTGTGACAGGCCCCAAATGATTTGAAACCAGTTGGTTTCTTGGCTGACATATTTCACACAAGGAAATTAAATTTCAAAAAGATTCCACACAAAGTTGAAAAAAGGCTGTCAAAAAATGACTGCAGGGTAGCTCAGACCAGATCAGCACTATCTTGCACCGAAAGGAAAATACTGACGTCAGCGCACCGTGGTGGCGATTATATAGGTATCGCGCCAGTCACTTCTGGTGCAGAAGCCGTCGACATGGAACCAAAACACACAGAAGAGTACTGCCCAAAATCTTCCGTATCCAGTCTGACACCTGGTGAATATTGTAAGATAAGGAATCTGCGGATAGAAGTATCTTTCAGATTGGGCAGTTCTTCTGTCCACTTCACTCACACATAGACATATAGCGATGCAGTGCTTGATTAAATTTTAGCCTTGTGGGATTTTAAAATATTGGATTGTGCTGAAAGTCACCAGTTTTCATAGAAATGTAGCACGCAGTGTGGGACAGTAAATAATAATTCATTCAGGAATGTTTGCAAAATGGCTGGAATTGAAAAACTAAGATGAATTAAATGGCCAAAGATCACAGCCTCTTGTTTACATGTTTAGCTAGAAACCCACAAAGTAACGTTTTCCAGTGGGGAAAATTCGCTGAACAATGGAGCTTTTTCTGAGATACTTTGGGACCAGCCGGTAACCTTGGGATCTGTTTTTTTAGTAAGGCTAGAGACTGTTCTCTCAAACACTGGTGGCCAGTTACTCCTAGTTGTATTATGTGCATCCTGTTGGACATTAAGGTTGTTAGCATGCAAAGGACCCTAACAGCCCTGGGAGCCTATTGATGATCCAATAAGTTTCTTTTTTTACACAGATAAGACAAAGATAGTTATTTTTGGCTGGAAGACTGTAAAATCTGGGCAACAGTATTTGGATGATTCAGCACCAGAAAAACAAATTACAAATATTTAGTAGTATGGTTTGGGGAAGCGGGGGTGACATCTTGGTACCCTTAAGACTAAGGCATCAGCTTTGAGCTCTGTATTTTGTGATCATATATATAATATATAATTTTGTCTCTGTTACATGTGTAATCTCAGTAAAATTAATGCCCACATTAAGCTGTATGCGGACAGTATTTCCTGCCAAATTCACTCAATAGGCTGATACAACAGCTGCAGATTGCTATTTGAGCTTCCCGGTGTTACATTGCAGGCTCAAATTTTATTAAAGTTCATGCTCAGGACAAAGATTTTGCCTTTGAAGGTAGCTTCTCGAATGTGTGTTTTAAAGTTAGAGGAGCAACTCTGAAGAATTTAATTTGCTTGAATTTAGCAATCGTGCTGCTCTAGCTTTTAACTCTTGGGTTTGCATGTCTAGAAAATACTTTGAAGAATTTAGAATTTGACCAGTTGTAGTCAGTTCAGTTCAGTTCAGTTCATCTTTATTTCGTTGGTTAAAAACCATCATAAAAATACACAATGCATTACAAATCCATAATCAACATTTTACATTATTATTCTGAACTTTACAATGTTAAAAACAAATTTAAAATATAAATTCTTATTAAAACTAATTGAAAGGGAGAGATCGATTAATTCATTTCACCCTACATCAACCCCTAGTAATTCTTAATTTGACAACAATTTTTTAAAAACTCATTATAGAACACAGAGTACGCATGTCAGTTGCTCCTTGCAAAAATAATAAAGCAGTTTTAGCATGAAAGATTTTTGACTCCTTTAAAATATCCACAGGAAACCTTCTGCGTGGGATTTTATAAAAAGAACATAATAATACAAAATGAAGGGTGTCCTGCGGAGACCTATTGTCGCAGCCGCAGGCACCCTTCTGCTCAATTGTTAGAGTAAAACCAGACGGATAAGCTAAAATGTGTGGTAACAGATTGAGCCTAAAACGACACATTAAAAACCTCTCTTGTTGACTATGCATTAAAAAAAAGATACGGTTCCATGCCCATTTCATTACTCACACGAGAGTGCGCTACCAGTTGTAGTCAAAGTCACTGTCATATTTGCAATTCTAAATGATGATATTGTCTTAGGCTAAGAATATTGCTTAAGGAAGATTTTGCCACACTGAAATACAAAATACATGCATGGATGATTTGAGACTCATAAACATGTGGGCGGAGGAGCGTCGACCCACTGCTTTGTCACAGTCTGAGAATCAGAAACATAACATGGTATTATAAATACCATTTATACCAGTTACGAGGCGGGCCCGGGCCGCGAAGGTAAGTTAACTTTTCTTTGTTTTAGTTTCATTTTAAATTAAACCTCCCTCTCTGCCCACGTGCCCCCGCCCGCAAGACATGCTGGCCGCGACTGCCAATACATACAGAGGTTCATCCAGGATTACTTGCGTACAACACATAAGTACACATTTACACAAATCAGGTCAATCTGTTTACCCTGCTGGAATTTCGAATCCAATAGAAACAAATGAATAGTGCTCAGAGTCGTCAGCTGGGTGGCTTTAATTCGGAAACGTTAGAGCAGCAGATGTACCTCAGCCACCCTTTTATGCTAAGTGGAAATGTCTTTTAAAACCAACGTTTAACCGTTTAACGCTTAGGGAAAGTAGTGACACCGTAATTGTTTGGTTCAAAGGGAATGATGCACAATTAATTTGCTGCTTCATTTAATCTGTGGAATATGTTCTGAAATCAATTCAATCATAAAGTTCTTTATTAGGGTTTTTGTGCATGCCTGATTTTTTACTGGTTCCTGTGCTGTTACACCATTAGCATATGTACTAGCTACGTAATTAACTTTTGTATGGCTTCTCTTTCAGGACAGCAACATGTATTTTGATAGTCTTTGTGAGCTACGTATCAAAAATGGATTCAATTTATTTCACCTCTTTTATTTATTTTTATTAATGTTTTGCAATGGTAACTAACTACAGAGTTAACCTGAATACTGAGTCATTAGAATAGTTAGACAAAAACACCAAAAGAGCCCTGAAAAAGGGAATTAAGAGCTCAGAAACGTGAGCACAAGGAGAGAGAGAGAAATACAATTTTCTCACCTGGGATCAGACTGCGGTTTAGGAATATGGCAATTGTCATGAAAAGCTCTTGGACACCTATCGCAACAGGTGAGGTCCCCCCCATCTTCACACACAGCACACTCATCATCATTGGTCTGCTGTTGGAATGGAAAATTGTTTCACATTAGCAAAAGAATGGATTTACCAGTAAATTCAACTTTGCTGTAATAAAAGGTAATGGATAGACTCATCAAGAGAGCGTTTGTTGGATCCTGTACATGCAGATCTTAAAGATGAAATGAAAGAGAAATGTGAGGACAATGGATTGCACAATTACCGTAATGCAGAACCTATAAGCCTATCAGATTGCAATCAAGTCGGAAGGTGCTCTGTCTAATACGCTTCACCAAGATAGTGTTCATCCCTTTAGACACATTTTAACTTCATCAGTGAAATTACGCAGAATGGCTTTTAAAAAGTTTAATGCATAAAACTCTAGTACCAATAAAAGCACAGCAGAGCGTCAAGCTCAAGCTCCCAACTTTTCTCTTCCAACATTCCATATTACATCACCATGGCCTCTACTGATTCAGTTACCCCCACAAGCCTGGGGCCACAGAATCAATCTCCCTACGAATAGCATCAGGATGGCGGAGGTCATTTATCCCCCTTACATCTGACTCATTAAGATGTCCGCCACTATGACCCACCCCAATAAGTTGTGTTTGTGGCTCCCATGGAGAAAGAGGCGATGTTACATATCACATCACCAGTTAGATCCTACCCCCCATCCAGGGCACAATGTCTCCACCAACAGCTTCACTTACACTTGGCAGAGACACAGGACGTCTGGTTGGGTATTCTTGCTCCCACCCCTCATCCTCTCACTGCTACCACAACCCATTGCACGTGGTAACGGTCATTAGCTTCAATATTCTCGGACCAAAGGCACCCGCGAAAAGAATAGTACCTAATTATAGACCCTGACTGTGACATATATTTACTGCAGGAGACACACTTCCTGAAGAAGGACTGGACGAGGTTGAAGTCTTGCTGGTTTGATAGGCATTTTTTTATCTGGGCCAGGTAAACCAGCAGGAGTGGCAATCCTGTTGGCCACTAAAATTCAAGGACATGTCCAGAAGACCCAAGCGGAGCACACTGGAAGTCCACTTCCTCTACAAATATCGTTACCCGACTACACATTAATTCTTGACACACTACACATTCACCATTGCCACGCTATATGCACCCAATGACGGTCACAGGCAATTTATTCTGAATGCTCAGGGCCTGGTCACCTACTTCGTCTCCTGATACAGATATAATGATAGGGGGGAGACATTAACCTTGTCCCTGATGCCACACTGGACGTATTGACTCAGAGAGTAGGACAAACCAGCGCATTCTCACAGTAAGGCCTACGCTGGCTGCACAAGGTGGTTCTCTCTGATGCATAGAGGCTACAGCATTCAGCTGCTAGGGACTATACATTTTTTTTTGCATCACACTAGACATATTCCCAATAAGGCTTCTTTCTCTCTTCTCTTCGTAACTTGATGGTGATCACGCAGGCGGAGATGGGCATTATGACTCTCTCAGACCATTCACCCATCACATTCACATTTTATATTTGGAGACGCACCTCATCACACAGACCCTAGTGACTTAACAACACTCTCCTGGCATATGAGTCTACTCTTCAAGAAGTCCAGGAGGGGATCCATAATTTTGGAAGATAAACAACACCCCGAACACCCCCATCTTCCTGGTTTCGAACACTCTGAAGGCAGTCAGTATCGGGACCTTCATAGCCATTTCAACACAATTGAATAAAATCAGAAAGGCCAAACGCCTCTCCCTGGAGGAACAAGTACAAAATCTTGAGACCACTCATAAACAGTCTGGATCCCATAGAGTGCGTAGTCAGTTGACACTAGCTCGCAAGCAACATAAGGCCTTAGATACTGACAGAGTGGAATATGCCCTTCTCCGCTTAAAACAGAAATACTATGCTAGAGGGAATAAAGCCAGTTGATCACTAGATAATAAACTTTGGCCTCAGATTCATATAAGTAGGATCTCCGAGATCCACTTACAGAAAGGGTGTGTGGTGCACAAGGATGAAGAGATCACTTGGCATCAAGCGTTTTTATGCAGATCTTTACACTGCAGACAAAGTGAACCCAGATGACACGGATGCCTATCTCGCTACTGTCCATATAACACCTCCCAGCACCTGAGGTGCAATCCCTGGAAGTAGAAATTTGCCAAGAGGAAGCCATCGCAGCCAGTACCTGATTACAACCAGGCAGGATGGCTTCTGCCCAAGCTTTTACAAAGCATTTGCCACCCAGCTGGCCCCACAAGTTACTCACCAATAGAATTCCTTCTAGGACCTAGATGCCCTCCTTGATTCCATGTGAAAGGCAGTGATCACAGGTATTCCCAAACTTTGGAAGGACTCAACAAAATGCTCCTCTTACCACCACATCTCCCTCTTAAATGTTGATGCTAAATGTTTTACAGGCATCATTGCGGAGCCCCTCAATCCACTTACGCTAGGTTTTGTAGACCCAGACCAAGTGGGATCTATACTGGAGCGGGGCAGTGACAGCAATACCAAATGACTGCTCTACCTTATAGATAAAGCCCACCACTCATGAACCCCAGTTAGTCAATTGACGTTGAAAACGCATTTGATCATGTGCATTGGCCATTTGTGTGGCAGGTACTCGACAAGATAGGACTGGGCCCAGCCTTCAAGATATAGGTGACTTGTAGCGACAATGCACTACAGCCGAGTGAGAGTTAATGGCCTACCCTCCAGTGCGTTCCCCATCACTAGTGGTATGTGCCAAGGCTGCCCTCTCTCCGCACTCCTGTTTGCCCTTTACATGGAGCTGCTGTCAGGCAGGATTCAAGGGAGTGTGCAGATCAGGGGCTTCACTTTAGGCCACCTAGAACACAAGATAGCATTATACACAGATGTTGTTAGACAGTTTTCTCTCTATAGCCGGCTGTAAAGTCAACATTCAGAAGTAAAAAGCCCATAACCTCACAATACCACAACAAGACAAACTCCAGCTAGAGCACCAGTGTACATTTATGTGGGTGGACTTTAGGTCCACTATCTAGGACTTATAATCTATTCCACTCTGGGGAGATCTGTAGAGTGTAACTATACAGATTTCTTGGACACAGAACGCTCTGCTCTACACAATGCTGCAGTAAAAATGACTCCTCGCTAAGATATTGTATCCTATGAAAATTCACTGCAACCACCTTCACGCTGCTCAACAAACTACAACATTTGATTGAAGCCTGTATCTGGGAAGGTAAAAGACGCACATTGCCGTAAGAGAGCCTACTCATCACTAGCTGGATGGGGCCTTGGAATACCCCATCTCACACATTACTATTTAGCAGCCCAACTGGGTCTACATAGTAGAATAGAACAGAGAGCCTGTGATGAAAAGTTGGTGCTTCATGGACCAAAGTAAAGCTGGAATACACGTTTGGAAACTTCTCTGGCTCCTAACACGGCATCAACCACTAAGAGTTTATATCTCACCTGTCACCCACGGCACAGTAGTAGCATGGGACAAAGTTAAGATATCCAGGGGTGTATCATCACAAATTTCCCCTTCACTCATATCATAGGCAACCCAGAGTTCCCACCCACAGCAGTGGGACATGCTATTTGTAAGAGGCTAGGACACTTATTCGATCACAAAGCCCTTTTGGATTTCTCACAATTTCAAACGAACTATGGGCTACCGGCTGAAGAAACCTGGTGTTATAAATCCATTAAACACTGGGCCTTCAAGCCCCCCCACCCCCACAAGGCCCTCTCGGCAATTTTAATTCACATTTTCCTCATTTGAGAAACACCAAAAACAAACCTGTTCCGCCGCAATCAGGAATTGCAGCACACCCGTGATGAGCTAGGTAACTTGGGTGGGACCCCAATGATGAAGCATGCCACCAACTAGGTTAGTGAGTGAGGGATCTTTTAAGAAAACCTAAAAGTTTTTTTTCACACAGACATGTTAAGAACATCTTAAGCCGACAGACAAACAAAGTATGGTAGAATGCTCGCTTCAATTTGTTGAGTACATTAATTAGGGAAGGTGAGCAGGCTTTGTTCTCACTCTCTAATGTTATCCTTCTTTCTTAATACATTCACAGACTCCGCAAAATCACCAGCCCAGAGGAGATGAGAAGGGCTCGATCACACATTTACATCTAAAGAATGGACCCACAGGCTACACAGAGAGCACACCTCATTCCTGAGTGAAACAGGGTAGGAGGCATTACTTAAGGTTACCCATTGCTGATACTACACCTCTGTAAGGGTGACCAAGTGGAGGACCGGCAACTTAGACACCTGCTAGCACTACTGTGGTCATGCAAGCATCCTGCCCATCTACGTTTGCACTGCTCCAAACTTAAAAGATATTGGGAGGACTTACTCAAAGACATTAATGAGAAATTTTACTACTGACATCACCAACCTGCCCAGTTATATTCTTTTAGGGCTGCCAAATGCACAAACATAACCACTGCATTCCAATAGGGAAAAGGTCATAACAATGTCACTCTGTGCTGCAAAGCAGGCCATCACTTCTAAATGCGCACCGACTTTGTACCGGACTACACTGATAGACTGCATAAATTGTAGGATATTGTTGGGATGGAGAAAATCACAGCATCACTGGACGCTAAGTGCATGAAACTAATTTCTAGCACAGAAATTTCCTCACCCCTGCGCACTTCCCGTCTTTTCTGTAAAAACCCTTATCTTGAAGCTGCATTCTCGCCTCTCTTCTTCTGCACTGTCCACTGTAAAACACCATAATCTATAGTGCTTCATTGCTATGTAGGTGAGTTTGTGATATAGGTCACATACATATTTTTAACTGTGATGAATATTTCCTATGAGAAATATTTTGCATTCACTCACAGCTATCCCAAGTTGGATCAGCTCTCCATATTGGACAACCCTCTATGCTCCTAGGTGTATCCACCCCATATTGCTATAATGTACTACCAGAAATAAAGCAGTTTATAGATATTTTCTTTGAATTACACATATCTATATACCTTCATCACTCTTTGACTCATATCTTGTCTTTTAACTTCTATCATTTAGTGGTTAAGATGCAAATGCCGCTTTGCTACCTTTGCATTTCATTGTACCACCTCTCCATCATTAAGTGTGCTGTGACTGTGGGATGTTACTTTGTGAGTCATCTCTGGATCAAGTAATACCTCTTATCTCAGCTAGTTCCTTGACAACTCTGCTTTTAACTTCAGGCATGTAATTCGATGTGAGAGTGGTGTGCGACGGTAGCATTTGTTTTCTGTTAGACTTTTCCATTGCTTAATGTTTTGACATTCCATTTTCATGGAACTGTTCTAAGAACAGTAAAATCCCTATATTATATATATAAGAAGACAATCTGTGAAAGTATGGTTAGCTAGTGGAGTTAATGAAGTTGCAAAAGGTGGATCTCAGCAGCCATCCGCCTCTGTTTTCCTGTCCTTTAATGCAGCTAGTGTAGTTTAGTGGTATTTCTTGCCTTCCTACACTGTTTCAGGATATAAGCTCTCCTGTCTGCAGCTATATCGAAAAGTTGGACCAGCAGATATACTGTCAGTATAAAGATGAATCAACTGAAGAACATGCCAGTGACAGCTGGTGAAGGAGCATTAACAACCAACATATCTAATTTTTTGGATACACATGCCTGTTGACCCCTGACAAAACCAAAAATGATTTATTCATAGGAGTAATGTGCGTGGTAAGGTCTGTTTGTGGACTCCGATTCTTGCGGACAGAGGGACTTTTTTTATGAGTTTTCATTGTTTACATATATATGAAATAATTAGAATCAAGAAATCTTCATTAAGCATCCTGTATTGTTTCCAGGGTTAATTAAAAGGCTACAATAATGCAAAGCTTCTCTGAGCACTTTAATACTTAAGAGCAACTTGATATGTTAGCAACTGTCACAGGTTAGCATTGTCCGAGTAGATGTGCATCTTATTGTGCACCTTCTTATCAGTCCTTTATTCCTTACAGAAGTCCTCCAGAAGCAAATTATCCTGATGTGTTTCTCCAGGACTTCTCCAAACTTTGGAAGCAGAGATATAGGCCTAAAGTTCCCTGGGCAAGCGGGGTAAACATTTTTTTTTTTTAACAGTTGCTTGACCATCGTGTGCTTCCTATCTTGTGGAACTATGCCTGTGGAGATGGACAGACTTAGGGGTGATTACAAAGTCGTTAGGAAACAGTTTCGAACAAATTGATCCTGGACTCATTTCCGAATGAATTAGGCCCTGCGAGTCCGGATGACCGATTATGATGGTTCCCAACATCGTTCTGTCAGACTCCCATTGACTTCAATGGGAGTCTGTGTTCCGAACGCGAACACAGGCTACCATTGAAAAAAGGGGTGGTTAGGGAAAACCTTGCACCCTGTGGCGGGCACCCAATGATGCCTGCCAAATTGTGCATGCTTGGGAAAAGGGGTCCCTTGGGTACCCCCACGGGCCCCAAACGGATGCCTCTGGGTTAAGGGGGGCCAGGAGCGGGCCCCCAAAGACATATTCCGACAGCCGTTTTGTGTCAGGCAGACCAAATCGGAACGGCTGTCCGAATCGGTCATCGTAATCACTCATCCGGGAAACCGTATCCATAGAGCTGTACTGCTGGACTTGGATCTTTTTGGCAGGTTCACCCCTAGACTTTTTGCCTTTAGCCTCTGGCATGGTGGTAGTGATTTTAGGCATCTGCACACTTTAGCACTGTAGCCCAGTGTAAAGTGCGTGCGCACTCGGAGTGCGTGTGCTGAGAGTGGCCTGCCCTCCCATAGGAATGCATGGGGGATATGTGTGTCCATGGTAGTTCCTGATATGTGGGGAGTGTAGAGTCGAGTTTGGTATGTGCGAACTCGTGAGGATAAATGCTGCACGTTGGTGTGCGCATATTTGTTGTGTCTAGTGGAGAAGTGTCACTTTTAGAAGTTGGCATTTCTGTGTGCTGTGAGATGTGATTTGCCTGTCTGGCTTGTGACTGACAGGGGCTGGCTGGTTTGGCTGGCTCCAGGAGCCAGGATGAGTCTGCCCTGTGGTGAATAGGGAGATCTGCATGTAGATGGAAGGGAGGAGTTGCACCTGGTACCTGAATAGGGCTATGCCTTCCCTCCACAATGCTGGCTCCACCCCCTGTGGTGTGTCTGATGTCCCTGGCCTGTCTTTTGAATAGAGAGGGGAGCTTAGCAAAACAAAGTGCTCCAGAACCAGTTGTATCTGGTTCTGCCCTTGCCTGCACCTTTGAGAACAAATGATTTAGCAGAATGAAAGGAGGGGCTGTGACCCCATGAAAATGTTGTTTTTGGACTTGAAACTACCAGGGGCGTTCTGCTGCTGGGGCCCAGGGGAAGGCTAGCCTCCCTAGGCCCTGCCCTGCCCCTGGATGCCTGGAGGACTTCTTTTTCTGGGACCCTTTTGCCTTGTTGCTATTTTCAGGACCTTGGAAAGACTCTGGCCCTACTTTGACTTCAGGACCCTAGAAAGACTTTGGGAGCCCCTTTTGCAGCCTGGGAGCACTGTGCTCATTCTCCTTGTTGTCCCCCTTTAAGAGGGAATCCCCAGCGTAGGGATTCCCCCGTGGTACCGACCTTGCGGGTGCCTACCCCGCTTAGATTTATCTTTGGTTGCAGGTGCCCACCCTGCATCTTTATCTTTATTTAATAATTAATAGGGGTGCCCACCCCACTTATTTTAGTCCAACAGGGGTGCCCACCCCGCCTCTACCTTTATTTTTTATCTCGAGGGAGCCTACCCCTCATTTGCACGCAGAAAGGAAAATCACCGCCGCAGCACCGAAGAGCCGCTGACATCACTTCGGCACCGTGCTGGGATTGGCCGCAGCTGTCAGGGACTCCCGCAGCGTGAGGTTTGGCCCATCCTTTAGGGCTTCCCCATGCTCTGAGGCGGAAGAGACCGGCAGGACGCTTTGAGGCGGGGCTCCCATGTTGGAGGGAGAGCCCGCCGTAGCGGCCAAAGTAGAGAAGCCCCGGGTCCCAGGAGGGGGCCCGGGTGAAGGTGGTGGTGAAGTCTGTCTGTGCGGGGCTCCCGTGAGAGGAGGGAAGCCCCGCAGGCCTGCACCCAGCGCTAGGAGGAGCCCCCGCCAGAGAAGCGCAGCCCTGTGAGTAACAGTGGCTGATGGGGGGGCTCCGTGAGAAGAAATTGGTAGTGCCTGAACGAGGCACTGTGCTAGCCCCGTCTAGAGTGGCCTGACTGCCAGAAGGCCGCTCCTTCGAGTGTCCCCAGTATCTTAGAGCCTATGTGGCTCCATGGGGACCTATTTGCTTTCTGAGCCTAGATGGCTCCAACGATGGCACCATTATTTGATGGCTGGCCCAGAGGGGCCCATGATTATTCGCCCGCAATTGCAACAGCCTCAGGCATATTTCATTTTAAGAAGCGCTAGTGCGCTCCACCTTCTTGGGGGCATAATTTGGACTACAGAGCCCGGGTGGCTCCAAACACTAGCCTAACCATTTCTACGAGCCTAGGCAGCTCTAACGTTTGGCAACATTATTTCAGGAGCCCAAGTGCTCCAAGACACATGTTTATTTTTAGAAGCCTAGAGGGCTCCTACGTTTTGCACATTTTGTCCTGAGGGCCACTAAGAGCCCATGCCGCATTTTCTCCACTTCCCAGCTGCCCAGCAAGTAGTGGGCAGCTGCACTGTTTAGGTCTTTTTGCACTTTAGGGGACATGTGTTAAGTACAGGAGTGAGACGCACTCCTTCGCCCTACCTTGGCCTGCCCAGCTGCGCAGCACTTAGTGCCAGCTGCTACGTTTAGGCCCTTCAGCTAAGACTCCCAGCTGCCCAGCAAGTAGTGGGCTGTTGCCACGTTTAGGTTTGCGCCAGCGCGCCCTGACTTTGGACAGAGGGCATTTGAGCCCCTTAAGGATGGGCAGTTGGCCCTGGGACTATCAGGTTTATATGGCGCAAGGCCCTAGTGTGAGTTATATAGGTGCTAGGAAATGTGATGTTTATAGTATGTGTTATGCACCTTGATTTATGCTTATAGATGTGCTTTTAATGCATATTAGGTGTTTACCTACTGTCTTATGTTTTATTTGATTCCCTACTGTGGTCTAGGTTTGATTTATTCTTCACTACAGGTTATGTTAATAACTTTATTTCCTAATGCAGGTTATGTTTAGGAGATTATGGTTTACCCTAGTTTAGCTTATGAGGTTGGCGCAGAATAGATTTTTCGCCTTAGGTGATACTGTGCCTGTTATGATTTATGTTACAGGTTGACGTTGAGTATTATCTCTGCCAGTAATTACTTGTTGTGTTCTGAGATTATGACATGTTCTGACTTTTACCAAGTGAGGGTTCTGACGGGGGCCCACGTGGCCCTGTCATGTGTAAATAATCCCCTGTAAATATTGCCCAGTGCCAGTTGGCACAGTGTATATTGTGTGATTACCATCTTATGTGTTTTATGATAATACAAAGTCTATTTTTATATATAACCTTGTGTGGAGTTCATTTTGTGGTGTGCCTAGTATGTTGTTAGTGTGTGTGTTGTGCAAATGCTTTACACATCGCCACCGGGATAAGCCTGACTGCTCGTGCCAAGCTACCAAGGGGGTCAGCAAGGGTTATCTTTGGCGTGTAACTCCCTTTCCCTGACTAGAATGGTGGTCTCTGCCTGGCTTTGGCTCAAGCCTTAGCCAACCAGAGATCCCCATTTCTAACATGTACGAATCGGCTCTGAAAATCTCGGGCTGTCCGAATGCCTTTCGGAACAGATTCGGACTGCTCATACAGTTTCCGGGCGTCGTATTGGGTTGTTGGGAAATGCGCACTATTCGTTCGGAAACAAGGGTTCCGAATCGGATTCTGCAAAACTAAATCCCATTCGGAGCTTTTCCGAATGACATCGCAATCGGCGCCTTAATAGTTTCCGAATTATAGGGAGAATTTCTCAGCTCCCAAGTGAAAGAATGGGGGGAGGGGCAGGGTCTAGAGGGGAGCCCGATGTCACTAGAGTCCAATGTATGCGTTACATAGTAGAAAAATATTTACCATGGTTATTCTTGTATATTAAATCACTAATCATGGGGAAAATTAATTAAAATGGCTTTGAGAATTACTATAAAATCAGCCACCTAAACTCTCTCAATGAGAGAGAAGCACTAACAATGTGCAGTGTCCTTGTGGGTTCATAGCTGCTTAAATTCTGCTTTCAGATATGCAACAAATGTGACGCACCTCTAACAGTGGCAGACCATTCTATGCTAATGATTATGGGCCAGGATTTAGTAAGAAGGGTATTCGGATAAAAATGTCTATTTTATATTATTCACTCTTTGTTCATGTGTGCCACACTGCTTTTAATATGTGTTGTCATATTTTTATATATAGTCTACACTAGAACAGTTTCTAATAAAACACTATAAAGAACGCACTCAAATATTAGGCCTAGGCTTGAAATTTCGCTGGGCTCGCTGAGTTTGCAGAGTTTTTCCCACTCCGAGCAGCATGTGGAGTACCAGAAAACTCTGCAAAGGGGAGTTTTTTCCTCGTCGTGCTCACGAACGTTAAGCTGGTGGGCACAAGCTACGAAAATCTCACTCCAAACCACCTCCCGGTGAGATTTCTCAATGCAGGGGGTGGCGGATGGCCGCTACTTCTTACGTTAGAAACCTTCCAATCGTGTTGAGGAAATTGCCGCCCGAGTAGAACATCTAAAACGTCTACTCGAGTGGCAGACAGAAGCAATGCCTTCTTGCGAGTGGTGCCATTCGTGCTTAGTTTACAGTGCGGGACAAACACCTGCTGCTAAACATCAGCACAAACGACGTAATGCAGTCTACCGCTTGCGGAACTCTGCGTAGCACGGCGGAGTATTTCAGTCACTTCATGGAGTTCCGTGAACTCCGCCCGGGCCTATCAAATACCTGCGACTCTTATTGGCAATGTATTTTCTTAATGTGAATTCCCTTTGGGTAAATTGATTTGGCATTTCATCGGTCACAACCTGTCCCTTTTTCACACTCTAAATGATAAGTTGGCATATTTGTACTTCCTTAGGGCCAATGGGAGTCTAAAGTGTGCTCAGGAATGACCTTGTCACATATCACAACCAGATTATATCACTCCTACTATGATGTCACCCCTTAAATAGCTCCCTATAAAGCTTTAAAAAAATCAAAATCTTAGTGCAGTGGGATAGAGGCAAAAAAGTGGAGGGACAAAAGAAAGGTAATAAGGGATGTATCAAACTAGATACCAAGATATTCGTTCATACCAAGCAGACATATAGACACACATGGGAAACATCCATTACCAGGCAGTCTTAACAACAATCTGCCCGTACAAAGCAGTCACTACCCCGACTTCGATGTTAGCACGCATTCCTTTACCACGCAAGTTGTTACAATGACTTGCTTTAGGGAAAGTGGTGTTGGACTGGTATTGGATATTCAGTCCAACATTTTCTCTACTGATACACCCACTGGAGTTGCAATAGTAATTTATCCTATTCCAAAGTCCAGCGCTCCCCTAAGGCAAGTCGTAATGCCTTGCTTGGTAAAGGAATGCTTGGTAACATCGCAGGCGCGTAGTGATTGCGTTGTAAAGGCATGCGTGGTAAATGCATGTGTGGTTCCCTTGTGTATTCACTCACACATTTACATGATCATAGTAGTGGTGATAATATGTCACATGAATATTTAAATATGACACTTGATTCTTAAAAATATTTTTGTCCCCTTCTCCATTTATACTAGGGGTGGGCGGAATTTGCGTAAGCGCATTACGCAAATCTCCGCGAACACGCAGGAATTCCGCGAACACGTGGAATTGCTTGTTCGCAATGCTTTTTTCCTGTTCGCAATTGCTGTTTGCGTGCTCGGGGGAAATTATTTTGCGAAAATGCATTTTGAGAACGCGAACTAGCAAAAAATTTCGCGAAGTCGCGGAACGCAGAATTTTGGGCAATTTCGCATTCTCCGCAGAACACGAAGTTCCGCAAATTCCGCGAGCGGAATGTAATTTGTCGCCCAGGTCTAATTTATACACAGCTCTTCATTAATTCCGTTTGTGTGACAATGTTATTAAGCCAATGTTAATGATTTGATTTGAGTTATTTTGAAATTATGTAGTATAATAATATGCTTAGTCTAGACATTTCAAAAACCCTAATTTCTGGACCTATGTTCACCTTTGAAGGCATTTCATATAACTGTGCTTACATAAGTTTAACATGTAGATTCATAATCAGAGGCATGTTTTTTGAAAATTAATAGCTTTGCACCAAAACTGTTTCTTACGACACTGCACTCCCTCTTTGAAACTACACACTGCCACCTGTCAAAAGATGGTACAAAGAAAAACTAAAAGAGGGGGTTGTTTTGCCATTGGGAGTTTGTTCACAGCAAATCAGGTACAATGATATGTGTTTCCTCCTGTTAAGGTAAAGTTTTGGCATCCATGGTGTCAGAAGGCACATTTTAAACAGGGCAGACCTCTCTCTTCGCTAATTCCACCAGTGTTTGATGGCAGTCATGATTTTCCTGAAAACAGGGCAGAAATAAGGCGGGAAGATGTTAGTGGCAGACAGGAAATCTGCTAATTATTGGTAGTTTCACCATCGCTGCTCACTTCCAAATTGTCACCTTAATCTTTCTAACTAGTTGTCCCTGACAAGAGAGGTGTTTTCATTAAGCACTCCACCATGGTACAACAGAAATGCCTAATAACCGGCTTACTACTAAAGCCCTTGTGAAGCATGAGAAAGTGAGTAAAATCACATTTTTAACACCCTATAGCTGAGGTATTCTCCAGGCACTAATGTTATGGCAGTGTTCTTTAGAACCAACACATTTTTAGCAGCGGTAAGAGGGGCATAAAGTTGTAGAGATGTATGATGGAGTTTACACCTACCTCAGGAGCGTCTTCTGTGCACAATACGCAGTCACATTTCCTTGGGTGAACAATGAGATATCCTTGCTGCAAGTCAACAAAAACAAATGATAATGAAATGTTTAGTACCTACTAAAGACAATGCATCATGCTAAGTTCTATCAGAGAAATGGAGGCTATCAACCAGTGCTTAATAGGTAAAACAATTAAGTGCCAGGGCTCTCTTTAGGAGGCCTCCAAAGCTTACACCACCCATTGCCATTGCTGGTGTTGCCAGTGACAGTAGCAACAAAACTGCTAAACAGCAAACTGCTACAAGTGTGAAAATTCAGACTATTCCAGGCCCCCAAAGACATAAAAATAGCTTGGTCAGCATGTATTAGTTGTTTTTAATATATACCGAATTAATAAACATATGCTGTTCTACTCACCTTAAAATTATACAAACAGCGCCACTATGTGGTAGGTGTCATACATGCCGGTGTTAACAATTAAGTGCCGGTTCCGAGCACCGGAAACCCCCGGCGCAAATTAAGGGCTGCTTTCCACTCAAGGGATTATCTACTTCAGAGGGATGATAAGAGTACAAATCTAGAAACAGCATGCAAAGTAACCTTGTGAACAAATCCCATTTGTACAGCTTGGATGAGGCTCACACTGCATGAAGACACGCCTTAGGAGCACATCACTTTTGGGCAACTGGGGTCCGATGCCTCTTGGTCAGAAAGGTTCCGATCTACTCTAACATAGGGGAAAGGAAATGGATGAGCTAGAAAGCTGCCACCAAATATAGTGAGTGACAGAATGTTTAACATGCAGTGAGCAGTCTCAAGCCATTGGTCACCCTTTCTGCATAAAATGATTTGTGCTGAGGTCATGGGAATTATCATGGCATTTCCTTAGCAGATGTTTCCTTTTGGCAGAATTCTCTGAAATGTATTTATTGGTGGGTGTTAGTAACCCAATGGGAGAGTGCTTTAATTTGAGAAGACTTTGAGTAGATGTTACATTAATAAGCAGCCTGGATCATGTATATCTTTATCTCCCTGAATGATTGTATCCCATAAATAGGGAGCTCACCGGAATACAATAAATTGCTACATATGAACCTTTTGTATTGGAGATAGTCAATACAAATTATA
This sequence comes from Lissotriton helveticus, assembly GCF_964261635.1. Taxonomy (NCBI): domain Eukaryota; kingdom Metazoa; phylum Chordata; class Amphibia; order Caudata; family Salamandridae; genus Lissotriton; species Lissotriton helveticus. The sequence goes on from NC_136072.1 coordinate 530,117,767, forward strand.
CAAACTACTTCTTAGGGGCAATACTCTAACAGCAAAAGTTAACATATTACTAGCTTAAAAACACTTAAACATGTTGAAATTTAAAAGCATCTCCGATTTCTTATGTAATCATAAAAAGAAAATTAAATTGCTGATATTGTTTTAGAAACTCCCTACAAACTATAAGAAGTATACCTTCTAAATGGGGCTACAAGAGGTTCTCTGCCTTTCTAAATTTGTTAAAATTGTTTTTATATTGTTGATTGACTGGTATGTAAAGCACTGCAGTGATCTAGTATGCTAGGACTAGGACCAACATTTATTTTTATATGTGGCTTGAATGTACTGGCAGGGTTTTCCTTAAAGATGTGAGCTGGACAATCCCTTGTTGACATTGCTGACTTATGGATGGAATGACAGGGAGTGAGGCATCTTTCCTGCTAGTGTAAGGAGGGAGGGCCAAAAGGAAATAGGTAGGCGCAAGTGAGTGGGTCTTAATGGAGGAGCACACCTATTGTTTTACCGCAGACTCTTGAACTATAAAAGGTTTCTGTTGAGATTTCACATTCTGTCCTAAGGGGAAAGAGGAGAGAAGGAGCAGCTAATATCGTTTGGTAGTTTGGGCAGCTGGTGCTGTCTGAGGTCCTATTTGGAAGATCAGAGAGGCTTTCTGTTGTGCTTTCCACGCCAAACAAGACTGGAAACGGGGAGTTTTTTTCTTCATTAAGTTTATTCTGGGTTCAACGAGCCACCGAGGCCCCCACACGTCTGGAGAGCTCCACCTGTCAAGGGTGGAACTCTGATGTTCGTGAGCAGCTATGGCAACATCACAGGGATTCCAAAGATTGTAATGAACAAACCTTGCTAGTCACAACATTTTTTTTTTGTAACAGATTTTATTAGTTTTGCAAGAAACCATTTAAGCCACAAGGAAAAGGCCGCCATGTCGCAGATGGCTCATGCTGCCACAGGATAAAAGCAAACATTGAATATACATCTTCCCTCCACACACCCGTAAATACCCGTCTCCCCCTCCCTGCTCCCCTCCCCCCGCCAGTGCGCCTTATTTAGGTCGAATGGGAGTTTAGTAGTGAACCACCCATCTATACAGCCGTGTAACCCCCTAGGATCAAATGTACCAACATAATAAAGTGCTTCCATAAGAGAGTCAGAGCCCTATAGCCCCTTCCAAAGTTGCAAACGCAATCAATCCTGGTTCGTCGTAGGGCGCTCCACCAATCTACCCGCACCCCTTAGTCTCACTCAACACTCTCTCCACCTGTCTGGCGCCGGCAGAGTCCCCCCGACTAGTCTCAGTGTCAGTACTCTCCCCTCCCTCCTCCTCCTCGGAATCTGCAGATGGGGTCCGCAGTTCAGTCAACAGTGCCTCCCACGCTCTTGCCGTCTCCAATGCCTTTTTATTGTTCGCGCGCCTAGCTAACTGCAAGCGGAGGGTGCCCTCGCTGCTCGCCCAGGTCAAGAAGCTCGTCCGCCATCTCTGGTAGTGGGGGCCCGTTCTAGATTTCTAATGCATGGTGAGCTCCCTATTTGCCATGATCAGCCCCAAGTCGCAGAATTTACTAGTAACTTTGGTATGGGAGGTATGGCCAAACCAAAGCAGCAAACAAGTGGCCATCTCAGCCTCCAGTGTCCGCCCCGTCACATGAGTCAGACATGTCACAGCCTCTTCCCAATAGGATCCCAACCCTGCACAGGTCGAAAACATATGCTGGAAATCGGCACCATCTACTGCGCACCTCGGACATGTTGAATGGGGTACCCCAAAGTACCTCAAGATCTTAGCCGGAGTCAGGTACGCCCTATGAAGGGTGAAAAATTGTACCAATTGGAATCGGGCATTGCCCGTACCCTTCCAGGCTCGCCGCAATAGGTGGGGCCACGGCGATTCCGGTATGGGCCTGCCGATGTCCGTCTCCCATTTACCTTTTAAGGTATCTAGCGACGATAAGCGTTCAGTCGATAGACGTCGGTAGAGGTAAGTGACGGCCTTAAAAGTGCCCGCCGCCATGGTGACATACTGGCAGCCCAGCGAGGTCGGAGGTTCCTGCAGCCCCATCTTCCAGCGGCGCTGCAGTCCCGCTACCAACGCAGCATGCAATAAGTAATCTCCTCGTGGCAACCCAAACGTGGTTTTTAGTTCCCGAAAGGACAGCAATGCGCCATCTCCATACAGGTCTCCCACCATATGTAAGCACAGCTCCTCCCAAACTGCCAGTGCAGTCCAATTACCCCTGTGGGGGAGGGCCGTGCACATGCCCAATGGTATCTCCGGGGCATACGGAGAGGAACAACCGACTCGTTTCGGACTCCGGTTCCAGCATAGGCGGAGGGTGCGCTCCTCAAGAGTGAGCTGGCTAAGTTCGATCTTCTGTTGATGAATTATGAAGGACAATACGTGTCGGGGGATCACTCTACCATAGGGACTCTCAGGACCCCGGAACTCCCGAGCCACCGCCAACGTGAGCCACTGAAGCTGCGCCGCCAGGTAGTACCATTCAAAATCAGGCACCGCCAGTCCCCCATCAGCCCGCGGACGCATCAGAGTGGCAAGCGCAACACGCCGCCTACCTGCACCCCAGAGGAAACCCGTAGTCATAGCCCGAAGCGTCCGGAAGACCGCGGTCGGGATCCACACAGGTAATGTGCAGAAAAAGTAGAGCAAACGCAGCAGCGCCACCATCTTTAAGAGTGCCACTCGGCCCGCAACCGACAGAGGGAGAGAGCTCCAAAAGGCCATACTTCCCTTCAGGCCTCTTATCGCCTTGTGTACATTACCGTCCAAGAGATTAGACTGTGTATGATAAATACGGGCGCCCAGATAAGGCAGGCAGCAGGGTTCCCACCTCAGGTCCTCCCCTGCTGAAGGCCGCTGCCCAGTGGGGGTCAATGGGAATAGGCTGGTTTTGGTCAAATTCACACACAGGCCTGACAGCCGACCAAACCGCCGGAGCAGGCCTCATTTTCACCGGACAAGAACATCAGTAGATCGTCGGCGTATAGAGAAATGTAATGGGCCTCTCCGCGCAACGACAGGCCTTCATATGACCTCCCCAACCTAGCATGCGCAGCCAGCGGCTCAATCGCGAGTGCAAACAACAGCGGGGATAACGAGCAGCCCTGCCGGGTGCCCCTCCCCACCTGGCAACCCGCCGATATGGTCGAGCCCGTTTTAACCCTGGTGGAGGCCGAGTTGTACAGTAACGCTGTCCACTGCACAAACCGATCTCCCAAGCCGAACTCTCTTAAGACCTGAAAAATATACGGCCACTCCACGCTATCAAAGGTCTTCTCAATATCTACCAAAAGCACAACAGTGTTCGGAACTTCCTGGCAACCCCCCTCCATAACTCGGAGTAATCGGCGTATACACGTCGCCGTGTTCCTGGTAGGAATAAAGCCCGCCTGGTCTGGGTGTACCAAGGTCGACATGTGCTCCAGAAGCCGGGTCGCAAGAATGTTACTGAGTATTTTATAATCCTCGGTAAGCATGGAGAGCGGGCGATACGCTGAGCGTATACTGGCGTCTCCGCCCTTCTTCAGCAATGATATGATAATCGCCTCTCTGGCAGATGCAGGCAGTCTCCCCAGATCCCAAGCCTCCCTATATACCGAGAGCAGTCTGGGCGCCAGGAGAACCACATATTTAGCGTAAAAGTCTACCGGGAGACCATCAGCCCCTGGTGTCTTCCGCCGCGCCATGCGTTTGATTGCAGTCTGAATTTCACCCAGGGAAAATGCCTCCCCCAGCTTGTCTCCCTGATCTAGAGTCAACCGTAGGAGCTGAGCCTCTAAAAGGAAATCCTGGGTTTCCTCCGGTAGGTCCAGCATCGCGCTACGGTAGAGCGCAGTATAGTAGCTAAGGAACTGGTCATTAATCTCCGACTGCGAATATACGAGGTCCCCAGTAGTCGTGCCCAATGATCGGATCGGAGTGCCCCGGGCTGCCGGATTTGCTAACCACGCCAATAAAGAACCCACTTTGTCTCTTTCTGCATGGGCTCTCACCAGATACTCCTTGTAATCAAGACAACGCAGGCGCTCCACCTGAGTGGCCACCGCCTCACTCGCCTCCAAAACTGCTGTCTGACCCCTCGCATCTGTGTGCCCTGCCCGTTCGGCACATCGCAGCCGTCTTCCTCTCGTGTAATATCCCGCAGCAACGTCTTGCGGGCTCCCGCCGTAGCCGAAATGCACGCCCCTCGTATCACCACCTTAAACGCGTCCCACTCATGGGCCCAGCTAGACGCTGTACCTGTGTTTTCAGCAAAGTAAAGTTCCACGCTATTCTTAACCTCAGCGCTAAAAACAGGGTCCTCCAAGGCCGTGGGGTTCAATTGCCACGTGGGGATCACCTGGCGCCGCCACGTCCACCGCACCGCAATCAAACAAGGGTTGTGGTCTGATAGCGTGCGTGCCAGATACTCACTGTGATAGACCATGCCCTGGGCTTCCGGTCAGCACAAGATACCATCTATTCGCACATGTAAATCATGCGGCACGGAGTAGAACGAGTAATCCCTATCCGTTGGTTGGTGGGTCCGCCACGCGTCCACCAGGCCCCACGTGCTCTGCCAGTCCTGCCACACCTGCGCTATCTTATGCACCGGCGATTGGGCCAGTGGAGGATGGGAGCGATCCAAGCCCACATCGGCGACCGAGTTGAAATCGCCCCCCAAAAACACCGTACCAGTCAGGAGGGTCGCTAGCTTTCCAGACAGGCGCGAGAAAAAGGCCGGCTGTTCCACATTCGGAGCATACACACTACACAGGACCACATCTCTTCCATCCATACGCCCCTGCACTGCTACAAACCTCCCTTCCGAGACAATCACCGTGGTCAATGGCTGGAAAGTCACACCCGCACGCACCCAGATCAATGCACCGCTCGCATAAGCAGAATATATATGTAGTATAAAACAATTGACCCCGCCATCTGCGCTGCAGTGCGCGGCCTTCAGGAGTGAACAATATGGGTCTCCTGCAGAAAAGCGACCTGAATCCCCCTGCGCACTAGATATGCATGTACCTTATACCGTTTCCTCATGGAGTTCAGCCCCCGTTCGTTCCAGGAAATGCATTTCAATTCAAGGCGGGTCCCCATAGTAGAATACAGCAAGAAACAACTTCTCCCTCCCCAAGATGGCACACTGGCAGCGCCCCAACACCCCAAACTTCCCCAACTAACCCCCCTCCCTCTCTTCCCCAGAACAGGTGCTAAACTGCAGTTACCCATCCAAACCTGATCCCAAAAGCGGGAGCTCTCTGGAAACTACCAGAGTCACACACCTAACGTGAGTATGGGGGGGTGCCTCTACACCTGAACGAGCTAGGTGGTAATAACACCCGACTCCATCAGCGCTCAGCCTCCAAAATAGATCCCCTAGGTCCTCAGCGCCCCGCCCCGGAGGGAATCCCCAACAATCCTCGACAGCAGACCCTCTTTTCTAACACAAATAAACAATAGGAACATGCACCCAACCAGATGACCGTCCCCCCCGGCTCTCAAACCCAACAGGACAACCCAGCGCCAGCCCAGCATCCCCTTACTGTACACAAGCCGGGTAGAGAAGAGTCACTCATCCATGAGGCCATCTGCGGTTCCTGGCGTGACATGCGGCAGGGCCCGACTGTCCGCATCAGAACCCTCAGTTGCTGGGCCCTCTGAACCCTGCTGAGAGCCTGACTCCGCCACAGGATCTACGTCCACTGCACCCGAAATGGCGGAAACCACCTGAAGGGCCGCCCGGCGGTCCAGTTCCGTCTGGGATTGCGATGGTGTCCGAGTAGAAGCCATGCGACCCCTGGGTCGCCGCCTCCGTCGTGGTTTCGGGCTGGCTTCCGCTGCCTTCTCCACCACCTTCTCCGTCGCCATCTCTGCCAGCCTTATATGTCTCCAGCCAACACCAAGTATCCTCAGGTGAGTCAAAAAAGTAAGTTTTACCGTCCACCAATAGTTTCAGCCGTGCAGGGAAGAGGAGAGAGTACCGTATGCCCTCCTCTCGAAGAGTCCTCTTAACTGAGAGGAAAGTGGAGTGACTGCGCTGGACATCATACGAATAGTCAGGATAAATTGACACTGACGCATTATCCACTCGATAAGGGCCCAGTGCTCGCGCTTTCTGCAGAATAACATCCCGGTCTTTAAAATGCAGCAGCCGTGCCACCACAGGTCGGGGAGGGCGACCGGCAGCCGGGTAGGCACTCGGTGGGCTCGCTCCAGTGTATAAAACTGCGATAGTCCCTCAGGAGCCACCACCTTACGCAGCCAGGTCTCCAGGTAGGCAACCATATCGTCCCCCTCAATTTTTTCAGGTAGGCCCACTACCCGGACGTTGTTCCGCCTGTTGCGGCCTTCAGCGTCCTCCGCCGTCTTCTCCAACTGTTGCACCATGCGCAGCAGGTCCCCCATCGCTGCATCAGTCGCCTTATGTGCAGGCTCCAGCACCTCCAAGGTCTATTCTGTGGCCTTAACTCAGTCAGCCAGCTTGCCATGATCCGCCCTCAGCAGGCCCAAGCTCAAGGATACCTGCGTGATGTCGTGATGCAACGCCTCTCTCGTGGCCGTGATGGCTTGGAGGATCTGCTCCAGCTGCTGTTGTTGTAGCCCCGGCGCCTGTGCCCCAGCAGAGTCCTGATCTCCACCGACATCTCCTCTACAGGTTCAGGAGGCGGCACCCCTTTCGTCGCCTTTGGCTTCCCCATGGTCCCACAAGGTTCCCGCACCTCTCGAGACCGGGCAGGCGGTGACCGCACAACGCACACCCAGCCGTGGCAACAAGAGATGCACGTGGTCCGCTCCCCGCTTCAGACCAGGCCAGGGTCACCAGTCCATGGCAGCCGCCGCGCCACTAGGCCGCTGGGTGTTACCGGTGCAAGGCGCGGCCTCCGGTATCCGTCTCCCCCGATGGTGTCTCCGGACCCAAATTGTGAAGGTGCCACTATCGTGGGGCAGCCGTCAGCACTCCATGTAGGCCCGAGGGGGTGTCACCTGCTCTTCAGGTGACCACAATCCGGGGCCGCTCCGCGAGCCCAGGCCTCACCAGCACGGCCCCAGCCAGATCGCGCTCCACGCCGTCGCCGCCCAGCACCAGGCAAAGAGGCTATTGTTCCCACCAGAGATTCCCTCACAAACCCCAACGTGGGGTCCCCGTTTGCAGGAGGGGCAGGGTCCAGGCACGTCCGTGAGGAACCGTCACTACTGTTCGCCACCCAGACCCCGAGCAGGCCGTCAGCAGTCAGGGCCCAGCTCCAAAATCCCAATGGCGGATGAATCCGCAGGTAGCGACGAGCCTCCCGGTCAGGGTCGACCCATGACCACTATGGAAGGGCCCAGGGGTCCACCAGTGAGGCAGGTAGACCCAGCCCCGAGGTCCAGCCGGAACAAGCGTCGGAGAGCACCCTCCCTGACGTTACAGGGCCACAGTGGGGGGCCTCACAGTCCTCCGGGTCCGCTATCAAAGAGGGTGATCGCCGTAGAGAGGCACAGCTGCCCCGCTGCGTCTCCGCCGCCGCCGGCCGCGGCAAAGAAAGTCCGTTCCGGCCGCAAGATGGCCACTCCACCTCTGTGCCGGCCCCCTGTTTACGCAAGGCCGGGGATGAAGCGCCAGAGGTAGGCCCCAACAATATGGCCGACCGGCTGACACCAGGTCCGCAACAGTTTCTGCTCCGGCCGCGGCAGCGGCCCTCGCCGGCTCCCTCCGAATGGCGCAGCGGCGCCCCCGCAGCTTAGGGAGCCCCTCCAGGACCAAGGCGCTACACCCCAGGCAAAATGTCAGGATAAAGCCGGCGAGGCAGGCGCGGAGCTCCGAGCTCAAGCAGCCATGCCCGTCGGTGGTTAAGCCACGCCCCCCCCTGCTAGTCAAAACATATTACCTCTTTTTTTTTTAAACAACGTCTTCCCAAAGCAAACAAAAAACCACAGAACCCCACCCCCAAAACATAAGCCTCAAGAAAAACTGGAAACTAAAGAGAGGGAAAGAACTACATACACCACCAAAGCGAAAAGATAATGTGCATCATCTTAGCTTCCAGGGAACGCGTTTCACACGACTCGACCTATGTGGAACAACATGAGTACTTTGTTCACCAGAAGATGGCAGGGCCAAATTCAGATTGTGTCCCAATTGGTTAGACACCCCTGACACTTTCACCACCTTGCTGGCATTCTACCAATGGCCACCAAGTACCATAAGAGCACCTCCACAAACCTTATCGATACGCACAGGATCACCATACCCTGTGCTTTCTTTTTTAACAAAGTCTGTATTCTTAACACGAACCATGTCGCCAGAGTCGCACAGCAGAACAGGTCTCACAGACTTCTTAAGATCATACCTATTTCTAATTTTCTCTTGGCCCACTTCCAACCTAGACTTCAAAACCCCTTGATCCACCCAGCATGAACTTTTGTCATGAACAGTCTTGAGTAACCAGGCATGATACAAAGCGGACGTGGCATGCGACCTCTGAGAGACACATAAGGTGCAACTTTGGTAAGAGAATGTGGTGTGGTGCGATAAAACCACAACATTGCCTGACCGCAGCCTCCACATCAAAACCGTTGTTCCTCGCCCACTTGATGCATTCCACAACAACCCTATTCATCCTTTCCACCAAACCATTGGTTTGTGGATGAGAACAGAACTCCTCAAATGTTTAATTCCCACATCATCCAGAAACGTTCTCATCTCTTGGTTCACAAATTGCACTCCATTATCAGACACAATCACCTGTGGGAACCCTTCTCTCATAAAAATCTCCTTTAGGAAATTTACAGCAACGCAGTGGGTAACGCACAAAAAACTAACTTCTGGCCATTTACTATGATAATCCATCAAGAAAAACGCAAAACATAAATGGTGAGGAAGAAAATTGAAAGGTCCCACCAAATCTATTCCAACCTTCAACCAAGGCTTATCCGGAAAAGGAATGGGTTGTAACGGTGGTGTGACAACTTGGTACCTCTTTTCAGCCCCAGCACAAACAACTTACTCTTTAACGACTGACTGAATGTCTCTATCCATGGATGGCCACCAGAAGTGTAATCCGACATGCCTCTTGTTCATTGTAGACGCTAAATGCCCATCATGGGCACAGCACACCAGTAGAGGATGAACTCCAGCAGGAGGTACACACCTGCCATCTCTCATAATCACCCCATCTTCAATTGACAAATCCTCAGCAATTTTATAAAACGGTTGGTCTTCAGGAGACACATACCTTTCTGGTCCAACCTTTCACAATGTATTCCTAGACTTTGCACAGCACAGTATCCTCAATCTCCACCTTCTTCCACTCACTCTTGCTACATGCTTTGTTTATGACAGCATCAACATATGCAATGAAACAATCCTCTTTGTCCTCCTCCACATCAATCCCTTCCTCTTCATGGATAGGAAGTCTGGAAAGGAGATCTGCCCTGACATTATCCTTTCCCAGAATGTGTTTGACAACAAAATCGTATTTGAGTAATTTAGTAGTCAGGCGTGCTATGCCTGGTGTGGCTTACTTGAGTCTGTCACCCCCAAGAATCTAGACAAGGGGCTTATGATCCGTTTGTATCACACATTTTCTGCCCCAAACGTAACTCCTGAATTTCTCACACGCCCAATAACATGCCAATAACTCTTTTTAGATCACTGAGTAATTTAGCTCAGGATCACGCAACAATCTGGATGCATAACTAATGGTCATTTCGCCTTTCTCCAGACTCCGAGTCAAAACAGTGCTTAAACCATAATTACTGGCATCTACTGTATGATGCAAGGTACACACAGGTCATAGGCACTAAGGGTTTTAGCATTAATCATCTCCGACTTGACCAGCATGAACGTGTCTTGACAGTTATCGTTCCAATAAAACGGGACATTAGCTCTTAACATACAGAGCCTCCATCTAAGAGGCATATCCGGTATAAAACGTGCATAAAACTTGCACAACCCCAAAAAGCAGCTCATCTTTGTTCCTAGGGCTCGGGCAATCAACCACAGCATTCACCAGACCAGGCCGAGGGCTAACGTCTTTGTATGAGACCATCAGCCAGATTCATCAAGCTGAAAGCGGCTCGCAAAGGGCCAGATTCGCAGAATCTGGCCCTTTGCAAGCGCTATTTTTGCATTTGGGATTCATCATCCCAAATGCAAAAATCGCTATACTAGGAATCGCTATATTGCGAAGAATCGCATTTAAGGAATCTCAATTAGAGATTCCTTAAATGCTATTCATGAACCTTTTTAAAATTGCGAATTCGCAATATGGGGCCGCTATTTACCGCGAAGTGTAACTTCGTGGTAAATAGCGAAAACTTAGAAAAATGCACTTTAGTGCATTTTTCTAAGTTGTATGTTACACACACACATGTCCTTTGGTGCGCAACACCAGTGTACATTTGCATTTCAGGAGTGCTACAGGGTATCCTTTGGACACCCTGGCACCCTTGAAATCGCTTCCTTATTTGCGATTCGCTAATTGCTAATCGCAAATAAGGAATGACTCCCCATTCATTCCTATGGGCCTTGAGGCCCATAGGAATGAATGGGAAAGCCATTCCTTATTTGCGATTAGCAATTAGCGAATCGCAAATAAGGAAGCAGTAGAAATCGCAAAATTAATTGCGATTTCTACATGAATCCCGTTTTGCGAGTCTTTAATAGCGATTCCTTAATAATCGCTATTAAGGACTCGCAAAACTGGACTTTGATTAATCTGGGGGCATATGTCCCAAAAACTCAATTTTTCTCTTCAAGAATTCACACTTTTCTTTTTTAACAACAACACCCTTTTCTTTAAAGGTCCGAAGCACTGCCTTCAAAGATTCCTCATAATCCTGTAAATGTTTAGAGAAGATAAGAACATCATCTTGAAAGATGACAACACCTTTAACACCATATAGAATCTGTTGCATTATGAGTTAAAACACCAATGCAGCCGATGCCAGGCCAAACGGCATCCTGCAAAACTGGTAAGAACCAAATGGGGAATTAAATGTTGTGTAATGGCGACAGTCATCATCCAACAAGAACAAACAGATAGAGTGAGGGATCCCGGGGAGTTTAAAGACCAGGCACAGTTACATACCCCTGAGTACATTCTGAAAACACAAAGTAACTATAGGTCTAGATGACGTGACGGCCCAGAGGGACGCCCGGAGTACCGACGGGCAGAGTGGTGCTCTACCTACCTGAGCCGCAGCCAGGTGAGGCACAGCACCAACGTCCTACCAAGAAGGTATTTGGAGGACTGCTACAGATCCTAGTCATCCAGGTGACACTTATGGATTTTACACACACTGGTGATTCTTAGTTTATTCACAACTATGCAGTAGCGAAGTTTCGGTCCTGAAGAAAGCAGTGGACACCAGGTCCTCATACTGCTGAAACATGTCGACCCTTTCTAACTATATAGTAGCTATTTGGTGAAAACTACCCGAGAAGCATCACTTATTATTTTGGATTATGCTTTAGTTAAGATCAGGTTAGTGGTCAGACCTTCACAATTATTAACTCATCTAGACCCATAGTTACTTTGTGTTTTCAGGACAGTCATCATCCAACACAACTTAGTGATAAGTTGAAGCAAGGTCGATCTTAGAGAACCACTCAGCACCTCTCGATTCCTCCAAAAGGTCGCTAATCTTGGGAAGAGTGTGGGAATCGACTAAAATTTCTTTATTTAGACTTCTTAAATCAATGCACAAACAAATATCTCCATTATGTTTGCGAACAACCACCAAAGGACTCAACCATGAGCTAGATTCTATGGGTTCAATGACCCCACTATTCTGTAATCTGTCCAATTCTTTCTTAAGATATTCCCTGAGACTGTAAGGCACAGATCTACCCTCATGCTTGATAGGGATAGCCTCTTTCTTTACCTTAATTCTGTGTTTGGATCCCACAACCTTACTGAAATAGTTGGAAAACACCTGCGGAAACTCATCTTCCAAACACACAGGAGTTGGAATGTCTTTGATAACCAGAACTTTTTCGCTAGTGTCAGGTCTCAAAACTATACTGAAAAGTCCCTGGTGGTACCACCCAAGAATATTCAGACCTCGTACAGCAACATAGATATTCCGTTGGCTCTTACGCCCCTGATCTCAAGCACGTCTTCAATTAATCCTTCCAACTCAAATCTTCTCCCCTCATAGGACACAGGCGATCTGTCTGGAGGACAAAGTGGCCTATCACTCCATGTATTTTTTAATAATTCATAGGTGATCATAGAAATCCGTGAACCAGAGTCCACCAATAAATTGAGACTCTTGCCTCCCACAAGCACATCAACATAAGGATCCACACAATTATTTGCGTCCCCAGAGACAATGTCACCATCAGTAACAACCACAATCATGTCTTGCAAATCCTTCAGAATTTCATGTTCACTCACTGAATCTTCTTCCATCACACAACTGACCTTGGCTGGCTTAGCCAGGCCAGACTGACACACTTTTGCTAAGTGACCAATTTTACTGCATTCACGACAACTCACACTCCTGGCTGGACAAGCTCTGTTGTCACTTTCATGTGGCGCATAACAACACCTGTAACAAATATTGGATTTTTTAAAGAAAATCTTCTCATACACCTTGTTTTGTTCACGTGAAACACTGCTAGCTGCAACTGCATTTACAGACTCCTTGTTTAAACAGGTCACATTGAGTTGTTTGATGGATAATTGTGCCAATTCGACACTTATCGCAACCCTAATAACAGCCTCCAGACCAGGATTTCCCATTGTTAACAGCTTTTGTTGAATGTGCTTGTCCCAACAGTGAGCGATAAACTGGTCCCTTACTAACTGGTCATGATACTTGCCAAATTGACATTCTGCACAAAGTTTTCTTGAAGCACTTATATATGTGTCAACATTTTTACCATGTAATTGTGCACGTTTAAAAAATGTATGCCTTAGCACAACTAAACTAGGCTTGACATCAAATTGTACAATTAACTTTCTAACTGCTTCCTGGTACTCATCAATAACTTCCCCGTCACCCTACACCACATCAGGAAGATGTTTGAAAGCTTCTCTGCCTTCAAATACCAAGGAGTGTAGCAGCAGGCAATTTTTCCTTTCAGCCCTGAAACGTGACACACCAATTGCTCCAAGGTAAGTCTCAAAAGCATCAAGCCACTGTCTCCACTGAATCTGTGGACTTCATGGACTCTCTAAGAAAGATGGAGGTGGATTAACAGATTGCATAATCCCAGGAAGCTCAACTATGTAGAATGCAAAGGTAATAGTGCAACCCACAGCCATGTGCCCTTACCAGATTTACACAACAGAGCTTACATAGCCAGAAATGCAACTTAAAAGAAATACAAAAATAGAGTTCAGACTGGTGTGACCATCACCGCAGTAAAGTGATGCGCAAGAATGTACGTCGTGACATCCAAAGTAAACTGACTTAGGTGGGCATATTGCCGATCTTGGTCTGTGGCATGCCAAACACTCACCTGATGTGCGTGTCACCGCAGTGTATGCTGCTGGTGTAAAGTGCTTGTGACAAGATAAGTCGACAAATCTTGCTGATTGGAACAACCAGGGAAAATCGGTGTTCGCACCACACAGCTCTGCAATGTTGATTCCAGGAATCGAGTGAAGCAGACATGTGCACCAATGCTGAATCAAATTCCGGAAACTGGTGCACTGAATCACCTTATATGCAATGCACACACCATACACTTCACCTTTAAACTCCCAAAAGAATAGTGGAACAGACACTACCATCGGCTGTGTTGCGCTTTACCATGAGCTGCTGACAATCACGTATGACAGCCACAGTGTCTGTTTGCAAGTGACCTAGATGTAAATGCCAGAAACCGGTCCTCGGTAGCTTGTTTCCGGTCCAGGGAAGGCATGGCTTGGCAGTTCGGGCTGGACTGTTACCATGAGGCACAGGGTCAGACTGATTTGCATATGGCCATGTCTGAACTGGGGTGGCAGAGAGGGCTAAAGAACGGTGATGGATTAAACCCAGATCTGTTGACTGGGTGTGAGTGTTTGATTGGTTCAGATGCTCCGTCGATCACCACCCCCTTTTGTACCACTAGATGTACAAACGGCACAGTGTCTGCGTGCGTTTGAAATCAGTTGCGCAAGATGTCCGTGGCACTGCTCCAGCAATAAAACCACTTGTGCTGCACCAGACACTTTCCGCCAGATCACATATTGTGAAGCAAACTTCCGACTCCACATCGACCGGCTCGGTCACGTCTTGAGTGACATAGTCTTTTCAGCCTCGTGCCTCATCAAAGTAAATTTTGTGAAAAATACTTCAGTCTTCATATCCAAAGAGTTGCTTACGTCTTGAAAGACAGCGTCTTTTCTACTTCGTGTACAATCCAAGCAAAATAATGCTGCGGTGGCTCGCCCAGTCATCGCCAAAGCTATGTTGTGCTTTCTGCTCCAAACAAGACAGGAAATGGTGAGTGGTTTTCTTCATTAAGTTTATTCTGGTTTCAACTAGCCACCGCTGCCCCCACATGACTGGAGAGCTCCACCTGTCAAAGGTGGAACTCTCATGCTCATGAGCCGCTATGGCAACATCACAGGGATTCCAAAGATTGTAATGAACAAACCTTGCTAGCCACAACACTTTCCTTTTAATTTGATGTAAGTAAAATGTACTGAATTGGGTAGTGAGTTCATTGAGTGTAATTATTTGCAACAAACTATCTCTGACTTCCGAAACCTCTACTATCTCACCAATTACGCTTTGACTGAAATAGTACCTAAAGTTCTGGAAACCAAAAGCCAGCCGCAGTACTCATGATAGATACTGTCCAGTGACAAATAACACACAAAGATCCCAGAAAAATGGTTTCCAGTTTGGCATCTTTTATAGATTCAGATGGTTTGCATTATCCTGCTAGGCACCAAGTGGTTGATAATCAAATCGTTTTTAAATTGAGTTACCATAGAAATTGTGATAACAAGATCAGTGGTAATTCTGCGAATTGGTGATGGTGTGCCTGAAGGCTCCACCTGATCCTTTCTAAGGCTACCCTCCCACCACCACTTATACTACCTGATAGCACTACCCCCATAGTTATAATGCTCCTGGTATCGCACATTCTGGGCGACAAAGTTACCAGGCAATTCTCTGGGTCATTAATAATGCACCCATTGGAGTCCAGTTATCTACACGTCTGTACTTAATTTTTCAGAAGAACTGCAAGTTCCCCTTGTATTTTGATGGTTTTCCCATCAGCACCAACATCTAAAGAGAGTATAAAACATGAGATCTGGCTCCATACGAAATAAAAACAATTGTAACATGAATAGTTAACACAGATCAAAAGCAGTCAGGAAAGACAGACCCTAGTAGGAGAGTTCAAAGTTCGGCTCTGTAAAAGACATAAGGTAGAGCATATCAAACACCAGAAAGAATGAAACTCCTTGTTGAAAAAGAGCAAAATTATGATTTTGCTGATAATGAAGGTAGCTTGTAAAGGGCACTATCACCCAATGGGAGTATCCTGTGGCTCACTAGTAAATAAATCAGCTGGGGAAACATAGTTAAAAAGCAACATAAAAAAAGGATGTGCAAAGTCAAATGATCATTAGTTAAGAGAAGTGATGGTTGAAGAGCATTTGAGGCTTTAGAGGCGAGGAAAGAAAAGACGTGCCTGCTCAGATGAGTGTCTTGAATTTCAGGAATGATGAGCAGTCATTGAGAGGAAGATCAGAATGGCTGACTATTCTTATAATGTTAAAATCTTAGTCGAAAATATCCAGAACTGAGCAACGCAAGGCCCAATGAATCAGGCAGAAGGCTCTTGAACTTACTTCTGCTGGGACCTGATAGCCAGGGCGTAGAAGGATAATAAGCGAGTAGGTGAAAACGAAGTAGGACTTGACAGATGACCCGGAATGAGATCAGGCTCCTAAATAAGAAGTAACAACTCAAACATTGGAGGAGAACCAAAGTAAAAGGGCACGGAGCTGAATATGTTTAGATAGGTAAGAAGGTGCAACGTTATCAAGGCGTTCAAAACGAAACACGCCAAACTACACTAAACACAGAGATGAAAGGTTTACAAAAGTACAGTAGTGAAATCTACACAACTTCAAGGTTCGACAGATGTTTGAAGTACAAGAACAGGCAAGGAAAGTTTTGATCTTGTAGAAGAGGCTTTCTTGGTACTATGCCAGCTACTCTACTAAGGAGAAGCAAGGGTTAAGTCATCCAGCTTGGGGTGAGATAATCCTCCATATGCAGCTGAAGCTTGCTTCCATCTTTGATCATAAACTAGGAGCAAATGTGATATAGGAGATAGAGGCGCAGGTCTGAGAAGAGGGAGGTGCACAGAAATGATACAGTGAAAGAATTGCAGGAAGAAAATAATTTCCTATGGGAGGTGGGGGATGCCAGGGTATGGGAAATGGCATTCTGGAATTCAATTCAATTTAATTCAATTAGCTTTATTCGGTTAAAGTGTAGCAACCATAAAAGCAAAGGTACATACACAGATAATAAAATCCAAATTCATTAAAGGCAGCAAAAATTCAATCACAGTTCATAATTACATTAAAACATCATACTTTTTCTAGCATGAATTGATCTTAAAATACATGTTGCAACATAAAAACAAATCTCAGGCTCACTTAGTGTAAACAATAGACTCATAGCAGCATTGGTGGTTTTGGCGTTATATTTCTTAAACAATGGTTTTAAATAGACAATTCTAAAATTCAAGTGCAAGTCGCATGAAAATAGAAAGTGCAAAGTGATCTGTTTAGTTTGCCCATCACATGGACACGGGGAGACTGGTCGCTGTTTCATTATGGGGAACACAACTAAGTGGTGAACAACACCTAGTCTCATTCTTGTTAAAACAAAGCGGTGTGAGGGTCTCGTGACTAGTGTTAGATAGCTTCGAAAGCCATTGATATCTATATGCAAGTGGTAAAGCTGATAGGTGGTTTGCTTCCCTACTGTTCTCATCCAGCACTCCTTGTTATGGTACATGAAAGTATTCTTTATCTCCTGTTTAGACAACCCTGTTACGTCATTGGATTTTCCAGGGTCATCAGATTGAATAGATCTCTAAAAGCATTACCTATATATTTAAGCCAGGAGATCTTAAAACAATTGTCCAATCGCAGGCAGTCCTTGATAATTGATTTAGTAAATATAGTCTCCTCTTTTGACCATATTGATCTCAAGAGCAGTATGGGTCTCAGAGCAATCAAGTCTGACAGGTAATTGAGCCCCACTTTGCAATGAATTAGTTCAGAGGATGCTGAAGCAGGCAGACATAGGAGCTTTTTTTTAAAAGGAATTTTCCTCTATTTGCAATTCTTGGCTGGAATGGTGACCCCAAATCCCTGCGCCATATAGTGCAACAGAGGCGCATCTAGCTTTATAAATATAAGTCATGTCTTTGATGCGGCAATCCCCCAATTCTGGAATTAATGGTGAAGGACAGGATGAAAAAGTGATATGCTTATCAGGTCCCTTAGACCACTGCCTGCTCTTACAAAAAGAAATGTAAATATTTCATTTGATTTGTTGAAAAGCATCTGGTTTTCATTTGAGATAAACGGGTTGCCTTTAAAAAACAAATGCTTTATTAAAAAGCAATCACTGACATGGTGATCTGCTGCCCCAGCAGGCCACAATCCCTGTGATGGCTGCAGTTCCTAGCGGGTCGCTAACTGCAACCTACTTTCTTAATATTCATGATGTGGGTCGATTTGAAACCCATTAGGAATCGCTACTTTAGATTTGTACATTTTTTTACATTAGGAATTATGATTTCCTAATTGTGATTTGGTAGGAATTGCACTCATGAAATGGCAATTCCGACTTTCTATACATATTTCACTATCCTATGTGCAAATAGGTTGGTTTGGAAAATTCAGATTCGAAGTGGGCTGCAATCATGATGTATGTAGCAAATGACGACTCATTTGATTGGAGGTAATCACAGGGATCTTCATGAGGCTAATTTCTTCCTTTAATTGCGTTTTTAATCAAATGCTTGAATACGTGCCATTTTTGAAAGCCTTCAGCTGTACAAGTAAAATTAGTATGTGTTATCCCAGTCTGTGGAAGAAATCTCTGACCTGTTTGAAGCAGGAATTTTGCTTGCATAAAGATTAGAAATGCATGGGCCTAGTATACACCCTTGCTTAATCTGTTTTTATATGAATTACCTTTTTACACAAATGGCATATGTAACTCATGTTTAAGGTTTGAAAGGAACCAGTGCTTTAAGTGGGATGACAAAAGTGGGGGAGCCTCTATTGGGATGTGGCCTAAGAAGCCTAATTAAAGAAATATGTATTAGAGGCTTTGCCAATTCAGCTAAACCCATGATATAATATGATGTGGACTAGAATTGTATGCTTTGTAACCTTATATATAGAATTATGCCTTAAAGAGACAATATGACAATAAACAGCTTCCATAGTACCCTTATACGGGATTACCAAAATATCAAGTAGGTCCTTTTAAAAAGTTTACCATTATTAAGTTCATAATTCTATGCATGGGTAGTTCAGCCAGTCTAGGAATTTTCTTTGAATTCTCTGGCTTGTAGTCCAATTTTTATAATGCATCCAGCATGCAACAAACAGTACCTGGATTGGATGAGCTACTCAAACATGGAACTGGGTAACTTGAGAGCTGTGGTAAATTTAGAGAAGGAAAAGCATACACATTATGAAGTTTACTGTTTGGTTTGCTGGTCACATGCCCTCAAAAACTGATAGTTTTAAGGAAGGTGGCTTTAGGGCAAAGCACAGGCATGTACTCATATGAACCATTATTATTGAATCAAAAAATGTGTTTTGTGAACCGATTTTATAAGAGTGCAATGCGCATTGATTCACCTTCATCCTATTTCCAAACCCAGAAGAGAAAAGTGATTGCCAGCTGCATACGATACGATATTGACTCATACCTAAAGTGAACATCCAAATGTTTCAAACATGGATTTCAAACTGTGAAAAACGCAACAAGTTTCTCTGCACAGATATTGAGTGTGACTCTTCTAAAGAGAAACTGTACCAGTTGAGGCTGAAATGGAAATGAAACAGAGCAGACAATTTGTGAATCAAAGAGAGT
This sequence comes from Lissotriton helveticus, assembly GCF_964261635.1. Classification (NCBI taxonomy): domain Eukaryota; kingdom Metazoa; phylum Chordata; class Amphibia; order Caudata; family Salamandridae; genus Lissotriton; species Lissotriton helveticus. The sequence continues at coordinate 530,136,845 of NC_136072.1, forward strand.
TGTGAGAAATATAATAAAATGATGGACATTTTTTTAATCGTGTGCAGCTTGCTCTTCCAGGAGGTCTGTTAAATACCTTCCCAAACCTGTTTGCTGCTTAGCTATTAAAAAACACTGCCTTGTCCAGATCCGCACTGCACAGAGCCCAAGCACAATTGCCTTATCTTTGCAGCTGGTGCGATGACTAGGCTTAGTGTGGGTGCTGGGATGGAGAAGTAGCCGGCATAGTAATAGACATGCACCCCCGAGTGCCCAACTGTACTGTTGTCTGGATCCCTAATGCTGATTTTTGTTGTCATAGCCAAACACAGATCATGCGGGTGTGCCATGACACGCCCATCTCGTGGATTGCCCTTGTTAGACTGGGAGTGGTGCCCAAAGTGCTACCCTTATAGTGGTGGAAGGCGAATGGCTTCACCAGGAGTTAAACAGATCGGTATTGGCAGCATACCATGTAATGATCAATAGGAGTAGAGAGCTCATTTTTAACCTGTGTCAAAGCAGCGAGATCTACAGACTCACTCACCTTTTTAAGGTTCAGCTGCTATGTGCTACCCTTGGCCTACATCAGTTAGATATGAAGTGCTGTGTAGTGCAGTACTGGTGACTGCACTGGCTGTATGTGTGCCTGCGAAGGGTATAGTTAAGAGTTAGAGCAGTACTGTGCAGTGCATGCATGGTGAGTGCATGTACTGTGCATATTTGTGCCTGCAAGAAGTACCTCACATGAGAGATATAGAGCTTTGAAGTGTGTCAATGGATAGTGCATGTACTGGGTGTATGTGAACCTGCGAGAAGTACAATATATGAAAGGTGTAGTGTTATGTTATTTAGATTTGTATGGTGCAGCTTATCACCCATGTGAGTATCCAGGACCACCAAAAAAGCGTAGGTCTTGTGGTGCTCCTAGTTGAACATCCAGGTTTTCAGCTTCTTGTGGAATTTGAGAAGTGGCGTGGTGGTCCTCATGTGTAGAGGCAGTTCATCCCAGCTTTTGGCTAGGATGAAGGAGAAAGCGCAACCTTCTTTCCAGCTTCTGCAGATGCCGGATATTTGTGTGAGGGAGAGAGAGGTGGGGCATTGATGCCTGCACTGTTGGTAGAGTTGCAGTCAACCGTTGAGGGAGGCTGGTCCTGTGTTGTGGAGGGTTTTGTTGGCATAGATAAGAAGCTTAAATGTTCAGCATTTCAGAATGGGAAACTAGTGCAGTTCTGCAAGGTAGGGCATGATGTGTGTGATTCTGGGGATGTCTAGGATGAATCTGGTGGTGGCGTTCATGATGGTTTGTAGTCTCTGAGTGAATCAAAGCTTAATTTGAGGCAGTGGTTTCTGGTGCTCAGCACCGGCACATAATTGGTTTCCGGTGCTCACCAGCGGTACTTAATTGTCAACAATGTACTTACGACAGTCTGCCCATCTAATTTAGAGATGAGCAGAACAACCGTTGTTTATGAATACAATATACATAAAAAATTACAAATATCTGCCTCCCCAGTCCTTTCTTTGAGCTTTGGGGACCTCGAATAATCAGCACTGTCGTACTTTCAGGTGAGAGAGATGGTTAGTAGTTGTTTTGGCAGCGATTAAAGGGGCGATGGGTGGTGCAAGCTGCAGTGGCCTCCTGCTCAGGGCCCTGGCACTTATTTTTTTAAAAATCAAGCACTGGCATGAATTGGCTGGAGATGCTGACATGTAGCATGTTGCCTTAGTCAAATATGCTGGTGATGAAGGCCTGGGTGACCATGTGTGTAGTATGCATTGGTAGCCGCTTGAAGATTTTGCGAAGCATTCTGAGGATTTGGAAGCAGGATGCAGTCACGGTGTTGACTTGTTTGTTCATCTAGAGCTTGTCATCAACGATGATGCCAAGGTTTCTGGCATGGTTTGTGGGGGGTGGCCATCAGATCCAGGACGGGTTACCACCAGGAAGAGTCCCAGGGGGAGTTCTTCTTTCTAAAAATCAGGATCTCCATTTTATACGTGTTGAGTATGAGGCAGTTCTCTCGCATCCAATTTGCTACGTTGGACATGCAGGCGGTAAAATTGTTTGTGTCGGTGAAGGAAAGCATGAGTTGAATGTAATCGTCGTAGAAGACTATGTTGAAGTTGTGGGTTCTGATGACGTTATTTTAGTTTTGTGCAGCACGGGCAAAGGGAAAGTGTGTGCTGACTGTATGTGTGCCTGCAAGTGAGACTATACAGAAAGGCTACAGTACTGAACAGTGAGAGCAGAGTGAACGGGTGTGCTGAATGTATGTGTACCTGGGGTGGCACAATGCATGGATGTAACAGTGCAACAGTGTAATACATGAGTGCAAGTGTGCCTGTAATGGGAAGCCCAGGTCTACTAGGGGAAGAAATACTAGTGGAGGTTGAGTAATCTCCACAGACAAATTTGTGTATTGCTGAATTCCTCCGAGCTGGATGGGACACACTGGAGAAGATAAAGAGAGGCTCTTCCTGTACACTTTAAAGGGTATTCTTTTATTTAGTGAGAGATTACAAGGAAGGGGTCCGGACACAGATCAATTAGACAATGGGACTGATAAGGGAATCATAAAGAGTAGAGCTGGGAGCCTGCAATTTCAATTTACCTTTTAATGCACATATCACTGTGGCTGACATTCTGAACTCTACACACTCCCTTGGCTTTTGTTGTGGAACTTTCAGCTTTGAAGTTTCTGTTTGCTGTGACAGACAACTTTTCATGAGGAAGAAAGAGAAGAGAAGTGTACAATTCAAAAGAAACAGAACCCCAACCTAAAACCTCAAAGACCCAGACTCATAATCACATTTGGTGTCTGGAAATAGACTATAAGAAGTGGAGGTTAAGACCCCCAAATTGTTCATCTGCCAAGCAGCCAGACTGGCTGTGTGAGTAGGGGAAGCTCTGTAAGGCTTCTGCCTGTGACCAGGTCGGGTGCCAAGGCCTGATAGTCTCCCTGCTGGGTGAGAGGACATCACCCAGTGCCAACGCCTGCCCTGCATGCCAAGACCAGTGTGCCCTGTAAGGGATTGAGGCCCAGTGAGGAGCCCGGTCGAGAGGACTCCTGGTGCAAGGTGTGAGAAGACGGTTGCTGCACCAATCAAGTGATTGCCCGTTTCCACATCTAAGATGGCGACCCCTGTATGTCAGAAGAAAGCCGCTGTGAAGAAAGCTATGAGTTGAGTGGCATGTGCAGAGAGTACAGCCTACACAGCATCATTGCGGTGACCCTATGTGCCAGGAGTGGCTGCCTTAGACGTTATTGCTACCAATGAGGGCCAAAGCCTGTGTGGGACCTTAGCAGTGATCCTGTATGCCAGAAGGTGATGGTGCTTTGGTACAGACTGCTATGTATGAGGGGCAGCGCCTTATTAGGGAGTGTTGCGGCAACCCTTTATGCCAGGAGGAGCTGTGGGTATTTAATGTGCTGTGGGGAAAACTGTAACGTAGTGTAGAAATGGGTCAAAGGTACAATCGAGAATTGCACCCAAATGCCCCACACAGATCTGGAGCATCTGAATCAACCCTCTTGCCTCGTTGCAGAGCTCAGAACTTACCATGTAGGAGGAGCACCAGTGTCTCGCCAATCGCTTTTGGAGCTGGCAGTGTAAGCTCATGGAGAGCCTGTGCTCTCCAGTTGCTGCTCGCCTCCCACGTACAAACCGACTGACCAAGACTGGAGCCTTATGCGTGCCCAGGGACAGGGCACTCACTGAGAAGCAGCACAAGGCCTCACTGCTGGAGCTGACAAGATCAGTTATGAGCCTACCGGGCTCCCCGGTGGAACTCCCTGCAAAGGGTGCTGCAGCGCCAAATACACTTTCGACTACTTTCTATGAGCCAGAGTGGACTATTGAAGAACTACTAGTGAGCATTCCCTGGATGCAGCCAGAGATGAACAGGGAATAAACCTGACCACATTATGAGGAGCGGGTGGGACAGGGATTTGCCAATGAAACGCTAGAGCCCCTACCTCAAGTGAAATTGTTGTATTGCTTAGGAATGTTGTAATCTTTCTCTGAATGCGTAGAGTAAGAAAGAAAATACTTCCTTTTATTATAAACTTAAGTATTTGACTGGACATTAGTTTATTGATAATCCTGTGTGCTCTTTGAGTTATGAGTTGTGTTCACTAATCTGTTTCTACACAATCTGCCAATAAACTCCCCCCAACCCCAGTGGAAGCCTTTAACTACTTGTCCACAGCAACAACTGAGAGTTAAGAGCAGAACTGGTACATAGTACATGGTACAGTTGTTCAGGTTCCATAGTAGGCTGGACCCTGGGACATCAGAAGTAAAAGGCCTCAACCAACATGGGGGTGGGGCCAGGAACTTCTGTGTGCCAAGTGGTCCTTTTAAAGGCATTCTGACAGTGGGTTTTACTAGATCTGGTATCTACCAAAGCCTGACTGGCCACACCGGGCACTGGGCATTTATCCTGGAGGCGGTTTATAAGCAGTGCAGCCATTTTTTATTTATTTTATTTAACTTTGAAAGTTTTATATAGCGCTAGCTTAACCCGTAGGTATCAAAGCACTTTACATACATCCTGTAAAAAGAACAGATGATAATCGCATTACATAGTAGGCAGGCAGTAAGGAAGCAAACCAAGGATAAAAAAAAATACAGCATGAATAATTAGGTGGTTAACACAGTCCGGTCACCAACTATCCTTGTATGTCAAGAGAGAGGAGTACACTCGGATATTGAAGACTATTCAATACAATTCAAATGATCTTTATTCGGATTTTTAGTACATCCATAAAAGTACATACAGAATGAAAATATATTTAAAACAGATTAAAAACATATATAAAAGATTAAAAAGATTAAAAAACTGATTATCCAATTGGGTTTAGGCAGCACATATATCATAAAGTGCGATGTACATAATATAAAGTGCAAAATACATAAAGAAGGGAGGAACATTAATCTATAGGAATCCATAATCACAATGTTCAATTTATATACTCCCGAAGTGATCGTTTGTATCGAGGCACAAATACAATTAAATCTATAGTCAATTTGCAACAAAATGATAGGGTACAAAAAAATGCATAAAAGTAACTTACTACTGTTATCCATTATCCATGTTCCATGCTTGCCCTCGATCTCACACAAACTTTTACAAAGCAGCTCACAGTATATATAACATCATCAGTGTGCAGCATTTGCAAAAATTTTAATGCGAGATTGAAGTCTCTAATGTTATATTTATGAAGAATCTGCCTTAAATATTTACAGGTATACAATTTGTAGTGGCCACAGAAGAAGAGATAGTGCAATAAACTTTGTTTTCCGCCATAAGGGCAGGGACAATCCAACTCTTCTAATTTTTTGTTATAGCCAAGGGGGAAGCTGAGCAAATTAACTATGCTTCCATCCCAAAACCTAAATAAAAGGCTCCGGTTCCACTTTCCTATTGGTATTGACAAATATCTGTAAAAATTATTCAAATTATCACTACCTGAGTCAATAATGCGCAGATATCTAATAACAACAGGTTTAGAAGATTCAGATCTCATTCGTTCCTCTTTATATGAGTCAAGCAATGCCCGTTTAATACTATTCTTATGAGCGGGTACAATAGAATTAGGTGAGCTAAATAAAGAACCTTGACCCACGCTCTGCAGGCTATTCTTGACTGCATTTAACCAAGGTATGTGATAGAATCTATCACTTAACAAACAGTCAGATATTATACTGCGCGTTAAGGATGCTGCTGGGTTTAACCATATTTTGATCCAGAAAAGAGCAGGCCTGGACCTAATAAAATCAACAATATATGGCAGCCTCAGTTCATTGTGACAAGTAAATGTAGGGGCACAGAGAACTCTCCCCAACACCCTCCTACAAAATCTATTTTCCTCCGACTGGAAAGCCGTGCTGTTACAGTAACCCCACACTTCTGCTCCATATGTCCCAGTTGGCTGGCATTGAGTACGATAAATGTTGAGCAGGGGTGTAACAACATCAGCCAGTTTGGGTTGGCGGAGAGATAAAATTGAATTAATTGACTTGCCAATTTTATTTCTCGCATAGGCAACATGTGGCTGCCATGAGCCTGAGTTGGAGAATAACAACCCTAGAAGACTAGGTTAGTTGACGTTGGTCAGGAAAGTATTTATTAAGGAGATGGAGTTTAATGTCCCTTTCGAAACAGGAGAAGGAGGGGTTGCATCTGAGGGCTCGAGGGAGAGCGTTCCACATCCTGGGAGCGTTGCCAGAAAACGCTCGGTATTGTGTGGTTTTCTTTTTCAGTTTAGGAGGAATAAGAAGGAGGAGTGAGTTGGAGCTTCTCAGAGTTCTGGATTGACCTGCCCTTCCAAGTTTTTTAAAAGAACTGCAGAATTTCTTGTATTTCCAATAGTTTTGAGGCAACAAAATTAATGCCAAGATAACTCTGGTGATTACTGTACCTGCTGGGGAGAGATCAGAGTTTTGTCAAGTGGCAGTTTTGACTCATCTAAGGTAGTGCAGATGGTTAATATGCCCGCTGCAAAGAGTGTGCTATGCAGATCACAGAACAGTATTTTATTTGCATAGCTCAGTGGGTTACTGCTTTTGTCATAGAGATCATTTTGTTATTGTGCATTTCATAAATTACAATCCTAGTCTTGGTTAGAAAACTATGTTATTTTGTCCCAGTCTTCCATTATCCAAATTATGCGAGAAAGGAGTTGTTTGGGTAGAAATACATTCTTATTAGAAATGTCAACCCTAACCACTGTGTTATGTTCTGAATCCTGAGTTTGTGCTTCTCCAGGACAAGGACTCTTAAACAATGCCTACTAGTATAGATGACATGTGACTCCTACACCTTGTAGTCCCTTTTGTGTTATGTAATATTTTCTATACACTGATTTACATATATAAGATTAATTGTTTCTGTATGTGTGTGATTTATAATGTTTCGACACCCTACACTGGTGTGAAAAACACTATAAAACAAACTAAATACATGTGAGAGAGGTGCTATGGAGAGATGAGCGGCACTGTTGGAGGGTGATAGCGAGGAGCTCCAATAAGGATTGCTGTACCCTGGTGCACTGTAAGGTCTTCTTTACTATGCTTTAAAAACTGATGCAGTTGAATATATAATTAAAAATGGGTAGTAGATTGTGCCATCTTTTCAATTTTTCCCCAATTTTGTTTTGGGGAACGCCCCAGAGCCCCATATAGTTGTCAGGCTCACTATGAACCGTATGAGAGCTGGTCTGACAACATTTGCCAGGGCTGCTTTGCATTCCCAGTCTGGCCCTGTTATCTACCTGCTACCCGATGTTACAGCAAACGTCCTTAGCTAAAACATTTAGGCTGCACTTTTAATTAGTAGCAATGAAGATAAGTCTAAAGAACACTAGCCCAAAAGGGGCATGTCTGGATTTCCATTTTACAAAAGCGACGGTGCTGGGCTTCGACAGGTCCCTACCCACTTAAAGTCCTTGAAAGCACTCTTCTTTCCATGGACGGATCCTCCACCAAGGCAGAGGAGTGTCGCCCCACTGCTCTTAGAGCAGGAGAAAGGAAAAATAAAATGATAATAACCCTGTTATTATAATTTAATTTTCACTTCGAGGCTAGGTTAGGGAGGGACTGGGGTCACAGGGGAAGGAGTGGTTTGCACTCCCTAAGTACTCATGACTGTTTGGCCGGCCCTCTTCGGCCAGCCAAATAGTTATGCTCACTTTGCATGTTCCCCACCAGGCTGCATTACACGGCCTGGTGAGGAAAATGCGTAGGCTCCCATTCCCCGTCTGAGCGCCGAACCACGGCGCTCAGACCAATCACAACACTGCATTTCAGCCTTGTGATTGGCTTAAGGGAGGGAGTCTGTGTGGTTCCTGCTTCGGTCAAAGCTGAGGAGAAGGCGGTGTGGGAGAGGACCGAATCAGAGAGGAGAAGGCGGCCGGCAAAAGGTATTTTTTTTTTTTTGCCACCCCGTTTCCCAACAGCCGCCACTGCTTCTTTCACAGTATCAATGTGAGATAAATATTCCCCTGGCAAACCCTTGGGGCAGGAGGAGTGCTTGTTATCAGCCATTGGCCAGAGTATCTGCTCTAGATCAGGGGATGGGAGAGGAGTCAGAAGCCTTAAAGAGATAAAGGCTGACGTATAAAGTATTTTTCAGTTGTAAACATTCCAATTTGGAGGTTTAACTGCAAACATGATTTAACCCCTTCGGCGCTCATGACGAGCTCAGCTCGTCATGAGCGTAACGTGCCCTACGCTGATGACGCGGGTTTTTTAAAATCGCAGCGCGCAGCGGGAAAACCGCTAGCGCGCATGCTGTTAAAAAAGGATATAACATTATAGGAATCAGTAAACATTTACTGATTTCTAAAATGGATTTGAAGTCCCATACTGATTCCCTACTTGGAAGGGGCGCGCTGTAGGCATCTCTTTCAAATAATGAATTGGTATGCGATGTATCAATGTTTTGCAGTCAGATTTCACAAATCATTGAAAAAGTACAGAATTCCAAGTTGCGGTGGTAATGCATTTGCAAAAGAGAAGGAGTCCACTTGGGTCCTTTTTCCCATCTTGAATTAAAAAGAAAGTTTATTAGAAAGTAGGTAGTGGTTCCCTTAAAAAAAAAAGTTTACTTTCTTGAAAGGAGATCACAGACATGGTGATCCCCTGACCTTAGCAGGCCACCATCCCTGTGATAGCCAACAATCGTAGTAAGTCGTAAGTTACAACCTACCTCAATGGTACTCATGAAGCAGGTTGGATTGTGAGTCACTCCGAATTTAAAGCCAGATGTATGAAACAATGGTTGCAAAATACTGGTCGCAAATTGCAATCAGATATGTTTGACAAGTTATTAGTACATCAAACCCTACATTGGCTGCATAAGCACAAAAAACTGCCTATCTGGCTAGGAGAACTACATTCAACATACCTGCAAGGTCTTAGGTGGATACGTGAATAACAACAGAGGAAACATGGTACAGTGCACGTCCATCTGATGGGATTACCACAACTGTTATTAAATTGTGGGGAGCTGTCCTTTGATCCTGCTCTTACTGCAAATCTTTGAAGTACGTCCTATCTCTTTCCCCGTAAACACTTTCGCGCACTCCCTATCTACAAGTTTGTATAGAGGGTAACACAGTGTTGCAGGAAAAATATATTATCTGTCTGCTCAAAGATCTGATATGACAATTCCCACATATAAGTAAAGGGAAGTTAAATCAGGCCAGAGACAGTTGGCAACTGGACTTCTCAGAGAAAATAAATAGCCTACAACAGATAAAACGGCAAAGCAACCACTTTGAAATGTGTAAAGAAAATGTTGCTAGATCCTTTTATTTTCACTCGCTAGAGCGAGTGGTAAAGTGGAAATGTTGTGGTCCAGTGCAAGTCTGACATCACTTACCATAACAAGTGCCTTTAGCTGTACACCAGCTGCACGAATATCACTGTCCCAGGAATTGAAGTCTACTTCATCGTCTTCAGCCAGGAACTCTACAGGGGTGCACCATTTTGTGTCTGTTCGGATGCACTTGCCATGCCGCTCTGCAGAAGAAGAGGTAACAAAAAAACCTTCTGCGATTAACATCACCAAACTGAAGCAGAACACCCTGGAACCGCAGAAAAACTAAAAGACAACAAGAATTCAAGCAGAAATATTTATTAATTCCCTGAAAGTTAGCCTCAATCATCAGGGGGAAACGTCTTGATGCCCCCACCTCAAAAATGTGTTACTCTGATGAGAGGTTAAGCTTCTCATTAAGTAAAGGATGCTATGGTCTCAGCAGGTGTTAAGTGTTGTTGTCACGTTGCCTTCTCTGCTTTGTGATCCGATGCACAGGCACACTACCCTTATGTGCTGAATGGACAGAACAGCGTTTCCTAGGAAGGGGTGTTCAATGTCGACCCCTCTTTAGAACATGTCATTTATTAGCAATGGCCGAGATCAAGGGCTGGAGAAAGACAGGAGCAAATCTAGGAAAAGCGTTCACATAATTGTCCCTTATTATCTACCAACAATCTGTCTTAAGTGACATTGGCCTGCTTCTCGGTGTTCAGTTCTTGACCTGCTGTACTTTTTTGTTTTACACTACCCCACTTTCTTCTGTAACTTCTTCTTTTGGGGTTCTTACTGGAGAAGTGTAATTTTGATTCCATTCTCAGATACTGTAGGAGGAGTGCATCATAATCATGTGTAGTTAGCACTCGAATATATTCTGTGTGATTAATGTTACTTAAAAAAATGGGTATGACATAATTGAAAGTAATGAACGTAAAACTAACGAATTTTCTAAATTGTGTGCATAACAAAATGTGAGCAATAAAGGTCTTTGTCGCATTAACAAATTAGTATTTAAGAAGAAATTAAAGGTTAGACCAGTCTCATTGTGAAGCTAAAAGGATAGGGTGTTCGTGTAGACTAATATTTAAGCATTCACATGTATAACGGGAATTATATTGATGTCGATGTATTTTGAAGATGATATTTTAATGTAATCATTTGCATTTGTTTATTCATCAAGAATCTGTAATTGCAATATGTTTAGCAATGTGCACGTATCTGTTACCGAGTGCACTATTAAGTTGACTAAATTTTGAGGCCTCCCGTATAATTTGAGTGCAAATACACAATGCAGTTTAACATTTGATTTATGTTTAACCTACAATGTGGAATGTTTCGTTGCATTTTGTTTCCACTGCAGGAGTGGACAAAGTCTCATTAGTTAGCATCAAAGAGTTTTGTTTTCATTAAATAGCAAGGTACAAGAGGACGAAATTGGTAAGGAAAAACATGGTAAAAAGCAGAGAGAAGAGTTCTCTTGGACGAGAAGAATGACCAAGGACAAATTAAGTTGCAATTTATCGATGTGGGAAAGGTGGTGGAATTATCCAATTTGTGCCAGAGTCACAGAACCTTGAACGCAACAGATATTATGTGCTGCAATTTAGTGAGGTTCAAAGAGACATCTTGGGACTGCATGGGGAGCAGACCTATACTTCTGCGTTATGTGGCTTTATGCTACATGCCCTGTGGTTAGAGTGCTTCTACTGAAGACTCTGACAGCTGACACCTTTCTATTCTAATCCCAAAATACAAATGCTTTTTAGATTCGTTGGTCCTATTAAAATAGAGTAGGCAAAGTTAGGGCTAATGCTTACCATTGAAAATCATCTGATGCAATTTAGTTCTCAATTCTTTTTCCTTATTACTTACATTGTGGTAATTAAATTGGTAGTATTCTTTCTTCTGTATAGGGGAACATCTTCAAGAGATTTGAACACATTTTATTTGTTTTGTAGTTCTATACTATCATGCTAAGATTGACGTATGTAAATCTATTTTTGAATTCATAATTCAATCTCACTAAACTCATTTTCAGTTGTGGACTGGATTATTGTGTGGCCTCAACTTGGTTACACTGTATTGGAATTTTGAATTGTGATTGTGTTCTCTCTCTTACCTCTCATGCAGCTAGCAGATCATCTTGTTGAAGGTAAATGTTTAAATGGTTCCAAGCTCTTTCATTACTCACCTTTCCTTTACAATACACAAATGTTATGTCCACATGGAAAGGAAATATCTTCGTCAGAATTTAGCCTGACATAAATATGTTATCCTAAACATCATTTACAAAAGTATTACTCCATTAGAGTTTATAACAAAACATCAGCATCCAATGAGTGTTTTTTTCACAATGATATTCAGGACAAGATATTCATGCCAGACTAGTCTCTACCCTCGCACTCCATCCACAAGTTATAACAATAGTACAAAGGGATACCTTTTGACATCAAACAAAAAGTGACCGTTATCCTGCCCCGGAAGTGATGTCACTTCTGTTGCCGGGATTTCCAAGGCCCCAGGGGTAGGAAACAACATTTGATAACTACTTAAAATTTCCTAAAGTTAGGACTCCTAACTTCTGTGAATACCGAAATGAGTAAGTGCCTTCTGTGAATACCAAAATAAGTAAGCGCCTTCTGTGAATACCAAAATGGTAGTAAGTTTAGAATTTTGTCTTAAGTTAGCTCTGTGAATCGGGCCCTCTGTTATCGACAAAACCTATGATTATACGTTTCTGTAGTTGCCCCAAAAATAAATTTTGCTGCTGGGTTAATATGCTACTTGCTGGGATGCTGAACATCTTTAGAGCTACTCTTCAAAGGCGTACATGGCATTCAACAGCTGTAAATCTTTGGTATGAGCCAGTCTGACCTTTGGGGACCCTTTCACTCTCTTTACAAACAAACTAGCAGACAGTTTGACCAGTTTATACTGTTCCACATAACCGCTGATGAGACAGTACGAGTCCTTGTTGCAGTTAAGTTTGATCTTAAGATCGATACCTTTGATGTGCAGTTTATCTTGGAAGAAAAGGTCTGAATGTATATGCCCAAGGAGGTCAAACTGTCTCATGCTGGTGGCAAAGCTTGCTCTTTTTACAAAACCTTCATTGTCGCCATCCAGCTCTGAGTCTTCAAAATGTGCAAAGGTATCCTTGCAGAAGAGCCCTGCTGAAAGTTGTATTTCCAGGGCATCGCTACTGTCAGTCAATCAGGGGGTTTATAGAGTGCGCTACTCACCCGTGAGGGTACCAAGGCACTGGGAGGGTAGGAGCTGCTCCGTCAGTCAGGTCAGTCGAAGAGCCAGGTCTTGGGGTCCTTCCTGAACATGTGCAAGGTCGGGGAGCGTCTGATGTTCACCGGGAACTTGTTCCAGGTCTTGGCTGCGATGTAGGAGAAGGCTCTTCCACTTGCTCTGTTTCTGCGAATGCGGGGGACTTCTGCCAGTGCAAGGTCGGCGGAGCGGAGGTTCCTCTTGGGTACGAGGAAGGAGACTTTCTCATTGAGGTATTTGGGTCCGATGTTGTAGAGGGATTTGTAAGTGTGGGTGAGAAGTTTAAAGGTGATACTCTTCTCAACGGGGGCCAGTGAAGGTCTCGTAAGTGTTGAGTCATGTGTTCGTGATGCGGTGTCCCGAGGACAAGTCTGGCTGCAGCGTTCTGGATGGTCTGGAGTTTGTGTAGAAGAGTTCTGTTGATTCCGGCGTATAGGGCATTGCCGTAATCCAGTCTGCTGGTTATGAGTGCTTGTGTGACGGTCCTTCTGCAATCGGGTTGGGGGGGGGTCCATTTGAAGGACCTGCGGAGGATGCGCAGGCAGTTGAAACTGGTGGAGGCGACGCCGTTGATCTGGCGGTTCTTGGAGAGGGAGGAGTCAAGGATGACGGCGAGGTTCCGTGCATGGTCTGTAGGGGTGGGTGGATTCCCAAGGGTGGAGGGTCACCAAGTGTTGTCCCAAGCGGAGGTGGAGGGTCTGAGGATGAGGACCTCGGTCTGAGTTAAGCTTCAGGCAGCTATCCTTCATCCAGGCTGTGATGTCTTCCATTCCTTCATGGAAGCAGACTCTAGTGTCTTCAGGATTCTTTGTGAGTGAGAGGATGAGCTGAGTGTCGTCGGCGTAGGATACTATGCTGAGCCCATGCTGACTGACGATGGTGGTGAGGGGGGCCATGTAGATGTTGAAAAGCGTGGGGTACTCTGCAGCTGATATCGGTGGGTTCGGAGAGGAAGGGAGGGAGTCTGATCCTCTGGGATCTGCCAGAGAGAAAAGATTGGATCCAGTCGAGAGCTGTTAATTGTATCCCCGCGTCGTGAAGTCTGGCGGAGAGCGTGAAGTGTGAGACAGTGTCGAAAGCTGCAGAGAGGTCTAGAAGGATGAGGGCCACAGTGTGTCCCTGATCGAGTAATCTGCGGATGTCGTCAGTGGCGGCGAGGAGGGCGGTCTCGGTGCTGTGGTTGCTGCGGAACCCGGACTGGGAGGCATCTAGGATGGAGTTCTCTTTGATGAAAGCGGTCAACTGGGCGTTTACGTGTATCTCTGTGACTTTGGCCGTGAAGGGGAGGAGAGAGATGAGTCGGTAGTTTTTCAGGTCCGTTGGGTCGGAGGGGTTTGACCTCCGCCCTCTTTCAGTCATCAGGGAAGACGCCGGATCCGAAGGAGGTATTAATGGTCCGTCCTAGTTCGGGTGCGATGGCGGCAGCGGCCCTGTGGAATATGTGCGGTGGGCAGGGGTCCGTTGGTGCTCCTGAGTGGGACTTCTTAATGGTCGCGGTAATGAACTTGACGGTGGCGGAATTCCAGGTCATGATGGTAGGCTTATTGGCAGCTGTGGGGTGGGGGTAGTATCAGGCATCTGGTCACTGAAGTTGTCATAGAGGACCTTGATCTTCAGGTGGAAATAGGAGCTGAGCTTGTGGCAGAGTTCTTGCAATGGTGTGACGTCCGTGGCTTCTCTGGGGGTTTGATGAACTGCTGTATGACGTTGAACAGTTCCTTGGCTTTGGTCGCGGTGGTCTGGACTTTGTCTCTCATGAAGGTCCATTTGGTATCTCTTATGCGCTGGTGGTATTCCTTCAGGGCGCTCCTGTGGTTGTTCTGTGCTTCCTAGGTTTTCTGGCTTTGCCAGGTTTTCTCTAAGTGTCTACAGGAGCGCCTGGCTTCTTGTAGTTCTATGGCGAATAAGGCGGCCTTCAGAGGGAGAGGTTTGGCCGGGTGGTGCGAGTTTGTCGGCACAGCAGGAGATCCAGTGATGAAATTCTTTGGCTGTGGCGTTGGTTTCGGTCGTGGCACTGGGAGTATCTTGGCGGATGGTGCTGTTGAGGTGTTCCTCTGTGACCTTGCTCCATTTCCTTTGTGGCGCAGGCGGGCGGGTTTGGGTGTGGTGGTGGTGTTGAAGGTGAAATGGACACAGTTGGTGATCAGTCCAGAGGGGCTGGGTGGTGTGGCTGAAGTGGATGTGTGCCTTTTGGACTTGGCCTTTTCCCCCGAAATGTTTCGCTTTTGCCCCCCTAATTTGAAATGTCTCCCCCATGGTAATAAACCTGTATAGGCCATGTGTGGTGTGAGACACCTTGGTAATATGTAATGTCATGTAATGGTGTGAGCACTTGTAAATTTCCCCCATTTTAGAAATGCACCTGACTAAAATGTTCTGTGTTTAAAATGGATGCCATGGCCATGGGTTTTGCCACCGGACTGCCATAGGTCAGCGGTCTAGGTATTATTACCCAGCTACCCCTAGCTTTTGGAGGGAAAGCCTGGCACCCAGGGTGCTCAACCCCTCTTCTTGAGCCAGTTTAGGCCAGCTTTGCCAACATTCTAGAAGGTTCTGGCACTGCCTGGGAGGTGGGTATACGTAAGGGGGAGGTGCCACCAGAGAGTCAGTCAGAGCGGGGACAGGAACGTGAGTGCTATTCTGGCCAAGCGCTCCCCTGCCCATCGAAGCGCCGCTGGCCTATCAAGAGCTGTGTGTGTCCTGAAAGCGCTGACCCTTTGAAGCGCTGTTGTTCCCCACTCACCGCCGCAGCCCTGTGAAGCGCTGGGACCAAAGCGCTGTTGTCGGCCCCCGGCGGCCCTCGGTGCCAGGAGAGGGCCGCTGCCGTGTTGCCGAGGGCCGCGCCCGGCCCGATTGCGTGGAGTCTCCCGCGGCGGCCCCCGGAGCCTTGAGGAGACTGCCTCGCTTTCCAAGCAGGCCGCACTAGGCCTGAAGCCAACGGCCCGCCCCCGCCGCGCACGGATTGGCCCAGCGGCGGCGCCCCCAGAAGCCGCAAGCTGATTGGTTGCTCTGCCGGGCAGCCAGGAGAAGCCAGCCGACTGCGCTGCGGGGCTCCCATGGTGAGGAGGGAGCCCCGGGATTGACGAGGCCGGAGTGAGGCGGATTCCGGTGCGAGCCCCGGGTCCCCGAGAGAGAGGAGGGGCCCGGGGGAGGCCCGAAGCCAGCCGGAGGTGTTTCGCGGGGCTCCCGTGGTGGAGAGGGAGCCCCGTTTGTGCGGCATAGGCCTGAGTGAGGCCTTGCAGGCCCCGAGTGACCTGTGCAGGACTAAGGAGGTACCCTGGGGCTCTCAGGTGTTGTGGAGAGCCCCGCGACGAGAGTGCTGTGCGGCAGGGGCCACAAGGTACATTGTCGGTGCCTGGCCCCTACTGCAAAGGAGACCTCCCCTGAACCCCGGTGAGTGGGGGCTACGTTAGACTGTGTGGAGGGTAGAGTGGGCAACGGGGCACAGGGTCGGTGTCCGCCTCCTCCCCCTATGACTTGCTTGGATGGTAATCATACCCTGAACTGGGCGACAGCCTGAAGTGCAAACTGGTGTAGGCTGGATGTCAATGCTTTGCCCCTGGGTCCCCCAAGGAATTATTAAAGCCCCAAGAGCTAGGGCCAGGTATTACGTTAATGCTGGGTTGATGTTTAGGCCGATGGTTTCGCGCCCAGTGTGCTTATGGCCTAGTGTTAATGCCCCTGCTAATGGTGGGCATCCCCATGCGTTATACTGCTGAGGCCGACTGCCCCTCTAAGGAAGTGTTAGTCGCCTGAAGAGATATTTAGGTTTGCCCTAATGAAATGTTTATTCCTGCACAGTGACCGAGTTATAGGAAATGTTTGATTATCCCTGCCCATGAATGGTTGTCACCTGTTACTAATGTATACTGATATTGTGCGCCGGGTGGGTGATCTTATGCCGATTCCAGGCCGTTATACCCATGAGGATTGTGGGGCCCCTGCGGATGTTATTTACCTGCCTAAGTGAGCCTAATGCACGCACTGGTGAGGTGCGCAATGTGTTGGATGCCCATGGTATTGCTCAGGAATAATGCGCCAGTGTTGATATGCTCATGGCTAAATGCCTAATGTCACACCGTAATGTGTTTGCCTAAGGTTTTATTGCATACAAGGGGCCTACTTACCTGATGAGATGGTCATCTCCCTGGCCTAAGGTGATGAGACCGATATCTAATGTTGATGCCCTCATGCTTTCATGCAGGTCCCGGGCTGAGTAGTCATCCAGTACTGGTTGATTCCAGATATGCTGTTGAGGCCCTATGTTCACTGAGTTTGTGCCTAAAGTTGGATGCCCACATATTGAGGCATTACAAGTCTGCCTAGTGTTTTATTCCCACAGGTTGAGGGTGGAGTAAAACCTTGGTGTGCCCTTTTACGGCAGGTGTCCTGCCCCTGTGCTGGCCTGACGTGCCATTCCAGGCCCCTGGTTACATCCCAGGTTAATGAGCAAGCCTGCTGCTTTATTACAGGTGCTCCTGTCTGTTGAGACTTGCTGTGATGTCATGAAGCTTTTCCTTTACAGGGGTCGTGTTGGAGGTATACTGCATGGGGTGTCCTAATGCTAATGTTGTACTTTGCAGTTACAGTCTACTGCTAAGTATGAGAGCCTGAGTTGGCCCCGCCATATTGACCCCAGGTTTAGTGACAATTTAATCACATTCTTTTCCTTTCAGCCATGGACTTATGGACTCAGCCCTTACTTCCCATGTAAATAATCCTCCCTGATACACTTGGCTCTGGTGCCAGTTGGCGCCGTGTTGTGATACCACTGTTTATGCATTTTTTTGCTTTGCAGGTTGGAGATATACTAAACTACTTACTAATTTTCCAACTCAAACTGGTGTCCTGCCTCTTTTGTGGTGTGCCTGGTGTGTCGTCTGTGGGTACTGCATGAGTGCTTCACATGTCCTCCGAAGTTTGGCCTGCCCGCTTGGTTCCGTGCTACCAGCTGGAGATTTGGTACCTCCATTTCTTACAGTGCCCCTCCTGAGAAGATGGGGTCAAGGGTGTGTCCAGCTTTGTGGGTGGGCGTGTTGACCAGCTCCTTCAGTCCGAGGTTGTCGAGGAGAGAAGTGGAGTCGGGATCGTTGCAGTTGTCGAGGTGGAAGTTCAGGTTCCGGGCAGAATGTAGTCCGCGGAGGCGATGGCGTGGGGTGCTGCGAGCTCGGCGATGGTAGCTGCGGACTGGGTGCGAGGTCCAGGTGGTCTGTAGATGAGGGTGCGGCATAGCATGGCCCTGGGGCTGGTCCTGGATCAGGAAGTGGAGGTGTTCAGTGTTGGAGTGGAGGACACTCATGCTGGAGGTGGAGTGTTGGAGAGGGTTGTGCGCGATGGCAAGTCCTCCTCCTGGGCGGTGGGGGCGATCCTTTCCCTGGATCTAGTAGCTGTCGGGGATGGTAGTAGCGATGTCGGGACCGAGACTGGAGGTGGCGTTGGTCCAGGTTTCCTTGAGGAAGGCGACGTCGAGCAAGAGGGTGCCGATCAGGTCCCAGATCTCTCCGGCGTGTCGGTGCAGGAAACGCACGTTGAGGATGATGCGTGTCAGGGTTTTGGCAGTGCGAGCGTCAGGCGGGCCTTCGGCGGTCGTGGGGGCTTTGTCGATGGTGAAGGACCTACGGCAGGGTCTGCATGAGAGCTGTCCGTGGGTGGTGTTCGGTGAGGATCTTCTGCAGTCAGTGTGCCTTCTGGGATTGAGTGCATGGAGGGTGGAGGAGTCATAGCGGTGGAGCCTAGGAGAACCAGGGATCCTGGCAGTGGCCGAAGTCGGGACGAGGACGAGCGCATAAGGGCTTGCCTTAGGCACGCCCTTAGCTCAGCTGCCATTAATTAGGGGATGGGGCAGGACTGTAGGTAGGGAGGTGGAAGTGGGGGCTGAGGTGGTGGGAGGCGATGCGGGGCAGCAGCAGCGGGAACAAGGGCGAAAGTAAATGCTAAAAGCTAAAAAAGAAACAAAACACAATGGCAAAACAGAGGCAAAAGTAAATGCTAAATGCTAAAATAAGCACAACATAAGAAGGAAAAACAGAATACAGTAGTTAATGAACTCATATAAACGCTGGGGAGTTCACATGGGCACACAAGAAAAGATACCGGCGCAGCAGAGAGCAGGGGCTTCCGGTGCGAACCCTGGAGGCAGCAGGAGGGCTCAGGAGGCGGTGCTGCTGGGGAGAGTGCTGGCCTGGACCGAGGTCTAGGTGGTCACGGTGTAATTTAGAATACACTTGATGTAGGCTCTGTAGCCATTCATGTTATCACTTGCGTAATGAGTTGATTACCAAGGGCAATGTTCACCTGATTAAACCTGGTTGCGATGGGGTAAGCGATCATCGCAACTTAAGTGGCGGTCGGTATGTTGGCACTGTCCGCTTTTACAATTTTACAGACAAGATGCAGCAGAGTATTGTTGAGTTCCAGATACATATCCATGGACCCTGAAACAAAAAACTCCATCTGCGCCAATGGTGTTAAAGTGGCTAGAGGCGATACTTCCATTAAAAAAACAGTTTTTGATGCTAGTCTGAGTGGGGTTTGGAGAAAACAAGCCTTACTCTGACTTGTCACATTCTCCTGAAGTGCAGTGTACGAAGACCATGGTTTCAGGTAGCTGTATTAAAAAAATATATTTATGTATACAGGTGTTCTCTTCCACCTTACGGTGTTTTGCTAGCGCCTTTTGAAGATTGTTTTTTATAGGGAGCCGGTTGACCCCTATGCCTCAAAGACCTGCGCTTCTTTTTTAATGCATGTGCTTGACCTGTACACAAGTCTTGCTTCCTCTTGGGGCTGTTTGCTCATTTGTTTGGTGACAACAGAAGTCACAGATCCCACCACATCCTGGGCAATGTACAAGGCAGCCGCTTTACCGTGGAGTTTTGCTATTCTATATCCTCTTTTCAAGAATGGCATAGCTCTTCTAAACAAACTACTAAAAAACCATGCAGACCAGCCCAGTACATTACAGGGGCCTCTTGAAAGACTGGTGGCCCTCCATATCCGGCCTGGTGTCTGTAATAATCCCTGTACAGAGAGGGGTTTCCGTATGTTTTCATGATCAGCATGATGACTTCTTAATATTCACAGTTGCATCACAGCATTAAATGAAGCTTAACAATAACTTTCCCATATTTAGGGGACACTGGGTCAGACTGATCATCAAAGATCATGATCAACATAGTATAGAAATTGCTTTTTAAAAAATTGCTAAGTAGTAAGGTTTGATGCATTGAATATTAATCATTGTGTTATTTTCCCCCTTCACCTGCATCCTTCTTAATAATGGTGAATCACTATCCCTGATCATCTGTGGCACTACAATGTAACTATACACATAGCGTGTATAGAGCCCTGCATTAATATCAAAGCTGGGCGTAGGGTTCAGCTCTACCTGGCTTTTTATATGTTGTACTGTGCCTAAATCCTGGATTAATTTATACGTACAGCTAAACTCTGCACTGTGATGTGGTGTTTTAAGAAACACCTTCCTTCTAACGTTATCTATTTGGCTATGGATTTGTTTATGGCATCAACCACTGCTACGATGCTAGGGTAATGGCCGTGAGGAAAGCCACTGTGGATGATCAAGGGGTCCTTAAGTTGGCCTTGAGCATTGAAAATGTATTCCATGCTCTCGGGTATTGGATTTTGGTTAGGGCTACCTCCTAGTCCCCATTAAGGTCCACAGGTTTAACCAGTTCAATGGTGTAATTAGAAAGGTGATTGTCAGAGAACATGTCGTTGGATGGTGTGGCGGTTCCGAAGGAGGGACACTGAGACCAGAGCGTGGTAACTGGGATTTTATTCTGATAAATGTCTTTTTCTTTCTCTGTGTTAGTCTCTCCCTGGCTTAGGATGGCAGGATCCAAGCTGTTGGCTAGGTTACGGGACCTTCGGGGGCTCGTCCGTCTCTGTTCTTTCTCTGCGGCGGCCCGATCTTCTTCTCTGGAAGTGCTCCAGCACCATATGCGGAGGAAAGAGAAGACTCTTAGCGTGGTATTCAGCTGAACACGTTTCCCAGGAGGAACCAGGGGGAGTGAGGACACCGGTGAACATTTACACTTCTACCAAGTGATACTGTACCAGACGGACTGTGCATGCACTACCGGTGAAGGGTATGTAGTGAGGAAAGGAGGTAGGGGGGGAGTTATGGAAAAGACAGGAAGGTAGATTGAGAACTCTATATACACTTTTTACACGTCGTCGCGCCGCCTCCCCAACCAGCCTGACACACGGTGATGCACCTGGTTGAGCCACACTCCTCCATGAGTGTGGCTGGGCGCTGCGCGGTATCCTTGGCATCCTGGCACAGGGTCTCCCGTCTTCCGCTCCTCCACGATCTCCGTACTCCGACTTGCTCACTCGTAACTCGCTCTCTTCTCTTCTCCTCCGAGGTGCCTGGACACCCCACACTTTCCTCTTCCTGCCTTTTGGCCAATCCTCTTGGCCGTGCGTCATAGGGGGGCGTGACTGTGTCCTCGAGGCTGTCCAATTACCATGGTAGCGCGTTCAAAGGGGACGGGACTTCTTCCGTACAGCCGGTCCCGTAAAGGCAACACTCCTCACCTCTCTCGGCTGGTTGATTCCACCACGCGTCGGTCTCTGATTCCCAGGGGTCCTGAGACGGCGAGCGAGAGGTGGGGAGTATATCAGTGGCCCACCAGTCTTTCAAGGGGGTAGTGTCCGTATCCCTTCCCGCCTCCCTGTTACAGATGGATAGGTAATATAAAATAAAATAATGTTGTCTCCATATTGGCACCTTCAGAAAGCCCCCATACTCACACACCCTGCAGGGAGCTGGCCACCACCCAACTGTTTAATTTCTCAAGGCATCAGCTCCTTTTGACAAAGGCCTATCTGTTTGCACCGCTACTTTTCTGTTTCAGAATCTTTTCAACCCTGTACACTCGGTATGGATTGTCAGGTACCTTTTGTAAGTCATCATTGTAAAAGGCACCAGACACAGATTCACCGGCATAGTCCTTTAACCTGTAAATATATATACCTTCTTTAAGCTCCATCCTCTCTCCACTATAAGTATTTCATCGCTAAAAGTCAGCTGGTAGCCCTTCGTAAAGACCCTTTTCACATTTGACACCCTAACGTGATCACCTTCTTTAAAAAGTGGCTTCTTTATCTTGACAGCGAAACGGCTCCTACACACCCATCTTCACACTGCTAAGATATTATCGAGTGTTACCTCTATGGGAGACATTTTGATGGTTCATTTGATAACTGGTATTATAAGCATCTATAAACACCTGTAGAATGTCCACATATCGGTAGGTGGTGTAGTCCGTGAAATTGTGGTAAATAAATAATTAATTACCGGTTCTATTTTTCAGGATACTCATATAAACAGATAGCTCAATAAATAAGAGTCAGGATTCGAGGTATCTTGAGTCACAGGCTTTAATCAGGCATAACAGGACAGGAACAAGACAGCCTGCATGGGAATAGGATGGCAGCTGCCGGGGACAGGATCTGGGAGCATAAGGGATAACTTTTTAATATGGGTGCACAATATATATACTTAAACAAATACATTACATTCAATACAGTAGGCGTAGCAGTAGGCGTGGTTCGTAACAGTCGCGAAAGATAAGAGTGAAAATGATGTAACAAGAAGGCGTGTACAGGCCGTATACATAGACATGTGATGTAAACGTAACAGAAGCGTCATAAACGGGGCGGAAACATGGAGGGGGCTACCTGAGCAGCTGGGACCTCTAACCTAGTGATGCGCGCAAACGGGCAATGACGTGTTACCAGGGAGAACTGGGGGCTATGACTTCTGCGCTAGAAGAGGAGACTAAAGTCTGGAGTGTCAGAGCGACATGTACCCAAGGCATATCTAGTATCTGGTGTTTGGAGTACATGTTGATAGAATCCAAAAGTTATCAGGGTAAAGGCTACTTGACGCTAAGACTGATGCATGCATAATTCTTCATATAGTTCGTGTGCGAGGAATATTCTATGAATATTAATACAGTATTTCTCTTACATGGAGACAGTAAGGCTAGACTATAGCTGAAACTATTGATGCGATTCAGTAGCTTAGGAATGCAGAGAAGGAGGGCTGGACTGATAACTAGAAGCATAACATACTCTTGGCAGACTGAGAGGCAGAGCCAGGCCGGGCCGGGCACTGCGAGGCATGAAGTAAGCGAAGGGTCAGGGATACAGGTGGGGGCTGTATCGCTCCTCGGAGAGGGTTCAGGAGACAGGAGCTGAATCTGAGTCCGGGCCCTTTTGAGGCCTAGAAACGGGGACAATTCAATGAATTAACGTGCACACTGTAAAACGTGGCAACATAGGTCTAATACTCGTAGCTTTCACGAGAACTGGAAACTGACATACTAGAGTTGGACACAACTATAATTGCATCTTTAATCGATCAGAGGGGAATACATGCATATCGATCATACACATATAACATAAAATGGGGAACACGTAGGCACATATAACATGGCAAAATTTACTTTTCCACATTCCCTCCTTGTGCCCTACGTTTCCATCAGGAAACATCAATATTCATGATATCATCTATCATTTCATATAGCATCATTTGCTCGTCTCGAATTGTCTTGGAACGGGATTTAGGACTAGGAATACAAGAGGTAGCACAAATGCCGCAAATCGCAGGGCCACATTGTATATAGAGACAGCAACTGAATATGATCATTACTGCAATACCTAGGAATGACAATACTTTCCATCCCCAGGCAGATATAATACTCCAGAGCCAACCGGACCATGTCCAGGTGCCTGGATTCTGGTGTAACTGATGGGCAATTTTATGAAGTCTGGTTATAGCTGAATAAACAGACGGCGCGTTATTAGGAATGAAAATGCAGCAACTAGATCCGATGACTCTACATGCTCCTCCTCTATCGGCCAGTATGACGTCAAGAACGAGACGATTTTGGAGCACGACAAATCTCATAGCAGATTGCTCTTCAGTTAGGTTACCTAGAGCAGAAGTAGTCTCATTCACTACTGCTTCAAGGGTTCTCGTTAACCTACGGATTAACTTACTATTCTGGATAGGTCCTATAAAGAAGAAGAAACCTTTATTGAAGTCTTGATATTGTTCTAGAGTAGTTTCAGTTTGATCGACAATTGGGGACTCGATCTCCCTTCTAGGTCTGATGTGTACTAGATGCGTGTTTCTGTGATAATCAGATGGGGCTAGAAAAACTGGTGGCAGTAGGAAGGCAATGTAACATGTTCCATCCCAATCGAGGGGCAGACGAACATATGCGGTCTGACCACAAACAAAATAAGACTGGCGTGAGGCTTTGAAAATAGATTTCCCACTGTCACTGTACTTGACAGTAGTAGTACAATCACTATGTCCTACATGTGCGGAACCATTCTTTCTGACACATAATTCGCCTTTGACTGGTAGTACTGAAATAGCAGGCAAATCTGGAGTAGTATCAGACTGAACATTCAGGACCATGAAATTCGAAGAATAATTACCTAAATCATATACTTCATTTTCTAGATCTAACCCTGTTCTATGGGTGAGACCTTGCTTGTCTGGGAAACATGTTCTATTCAGAAGGGACATATCTGTGGAGGATGACGTTAAAGTGGACCATGCTCCACACGAACCATTATGTGAAAATGGATAAGGAAAGAGTGGCAGAACTCCCTTCGGTGTCTGGAAAGGGGGGAGTCGACCACACACCCAACAATTAGTGGCATTGCTGGTCTGGTGTGAATAGTGTAACATTCTGATAAATGTGTTATTTCGCATAGCAAGACGATAGGATAGCTCGTGGGGAGGCAGATCACTAAATGTGTGCTCTACTGTAGCATTAGAAAACATATTTACATGTGAAATTGGAAAACATAAATATAAAGCATAACTTGTGCAGGTAACCATAAGACTCAAGAGTAACAAAAAACTTAGAACAATAATACATTTGATAGAGTTTTGACTAACTCTCTCACTATGGGGGTCTATCTCATACATGTCAGGAACCTGTCTAACCGTTTCACCCGAGAGGGACTTAGACAATTAAACTGGCTGACTTATTTTACTAGACCTTAATTTCTTTTTATACTCCTGTTGCGGAGTTTTCTCTAACAGGGGAGGCTTGAGTTCAGAGTCTGTTTTTAGGCAGTCTTTAGGAAAAATCTTTTCCTTAACAAATGTATTTTCCGGTAGTCCATGGAACTTCTTTATGTGGGACAGGTGGACCCATCCCTTCCTGCCCTCTAGTTTGGCCGCGGTCCTTGTAGTAAGTAAAACTAGGCGAGGCTCCTTCCAACGGGGCTCCAGCGGGCTTGAACGATCAAAATTCCGGACAAATACGTGATCACCGGGGACGACTTCATGCGGTTTCACCTCGGTGTTGTCTGGAAATGCGGCAGCAACCTGTGAACGACAAGAGTGTAGGGCAGACATCAAGGAAGCTAGGTAATCTGTCAGCATATTACTGGAAACATCTGTAATACTGCGGGGTCTAGGTGTACCCCACATGTTTGGGGGGCGGCCGAATACGACCTCGTACGGGGACAGACCTGATCTGAAATGTGCAACCATCCTCATGTAGAATAAAGCAACTGGCAGGGCAACTAGCCAGTCCACACCTTTTTCTTTACATATTTTTGCAATGCGAATTTTCAGAGTCTGATTATGTCTCTCTACGAGACCAGCTGCTTCAGGATGGCGTACACAATGGAACTTCCATTGGTACCCTAACAGAAGGGAAACATGTTTCATGAGCTCAGATGAGAATGGCTGGCCGTTATCTGAATACACGACCCTAGGGAGTCCATAGCGGGGAAAGAATTCTCGAACCAACTGCCTGGCAGTGGTCGCGGCTGTGTAATCTGGGACTGGATATGCTTCTGTCCACCTGGACAAAGCGCATACAACTACGAGGACATACTTGAAACCTCGACATCGCTCCATCTGAATATAATCCATCTGGAGGACTTCAAAAGGGTGGTCAGGAGGCTGGAATCCACCTTGTTCCACCGGGACACTTTTACCTGGATTGAACTGACAACATATCATACAGGTGCGGACTTTCTGCTTGGCTGCAGCTCGTAAATGCTTGTTGAACCAAAGGTTCTGAATACTGTCTACCATAGCTTTTTCTCCTAGATGTGCTGGACTATGTGCGGTATTGATAATGACTTGAACCATAGAGTCGGGGAGAAACCATGTGGCTTTTCCCTTCGTCAACCATCCTTGATCTGTCTGGACCCCTCCTTGTTCGGACCATTTCTTGATCTCTTCGGGAGTAGCATGTGACTGTATGTCTATGACATCTTGTGTAGGGTCCTTAACTGTCATACAAGTAGTCGGATCTGGAGTGAGTGTCTGTGTCATGTTAACTGGAATGTCTGGGGTCTGAGCTGTAAGCTTGGCTGTTCGATCTGCTAGATCGTTACCTTGGGAAATAATGTCAGTAACTTTCGTATGTGCCTTGCACTTCATGATAGCAATAGCTGTCGGGTAATGTATTGCATCTAACAGAGCTTGAATGAGGAGACCATGCTGAATCTTGGTTCCATGAGAAGTCATGAAACCTCTCTCCTGCCAGAGCACTCCAAAGTCGTGTACGACTCCGAATGCGTAACGTGAATCTGTATATATGTTAACTTTCAGGTTCTTGGCACGTATGCAGGCTTGGGTCAGAGCGACTAGCTCTGCTGCTTGAGCAGACAGGGTGTCAATACGATGTGTTTCTATAACTTCGGTTTCAGTAGTCACTGCATACGCTGCTACTAGTTCTCCTGTACTTGTTCTCATACATGAACCATCCACATAAAGTGTCAGGTCGGGATTAGGTAATGCAATGTCTGTCAGATCTTGTCTTGGCTTGGTCATAATGTTAACTACTTCCACACAGTCATGTGTGGCAGGATTTGAAGTAACTGACGGTAACAGTGTAGCAGGATTTAAAATGTTGCAGCGTCTGATTTCTATGTGTGGCTGGAACAGTGTCAGTTCATAACCTGTTAAACGTGCAATTGTCAAGTGCTGAGTCTGTGTTCGGTTTAAAAGAACTTCCACGGAGTGTGGAACTTGTACTGTCAGGGAGTGTCCTAACACTATGGAATCACTTTGTCTGATAGCTAGAGCTGTGGCTGCAACTGACTTAAGGCACGCAGGCAAAGCCTGGGCTACTGGATCTAATGTGCTCGAAAAATAAGCACAGGGCTTGTACTGTCCTGCTTGATCTTGTGTGAGAACAGATAATGCTGTACCATCACATTCTGTGACAAAGAGTGTAAAAGGCTTACTGTAGTTCGGTGTTGCTAGAACAGGTGCTTGACATAAGGCTTTCTTTAATTCATTAAAAACAAGTGTATGTTCCTGGGCCCAAGGGAGGACAGTCGATACGGCTGCCTCCTGTGTCGTTAACTGTATCAGTGGCTTGGCTAGAAATGCATACTGAGGAATCCATTGTCTGCAGTAAGAAGTGAGGCCGATAAAAGCTCGTACCTCCTTCTGTGTCTTGGGCTGTGGAAGACTCGCTATTAGCTGGATACAGTCTGGTGTCAACTGCCTACCCCACTTGGACAGCAAGTGTCCTAAGTATACCACTTGCTGGACACAGAATTGTAATTTGGAAGGGGACACCTTGTGCCCCTGCTCGGCCAGAAAATACAGAACTGTAAGTGACGCACGCTCGCAGTCACGTTCAGAACGGGCTGTGATCAGTAGATCATCGACATACTGGAGCAGGGCAGTGTCAGTTGGCATGTGAATATTGTCTAGTTGTCTCTTAAGTGCTTGACTGTAAATGCTAGGACTTTCTGTGAAACCTTGAGGAGCTCGTGTGAATTTATAGCTTCTTCCATTTAAACAGAATCCGAAAAGGAACTGGCTGTCTGGATGAATGGGGACACTGAAAAATGCGTTCTTGAGATCGATAACTGTGAAAAATGTAGCTTCAGAATCAATGGCTGTCAGTAGGGAAGAAATATCTGGGACTACTGGGTACTGAGGTATGATACATTTATTAAGTTCTCGAAGGTCAATCACTAATCGATATACTGGAGGTGCATTTGGATCAGTACGTTTCATGACTGGAATGATAGGAGAATTACATACATTGGAGTCAGTTTCTACAACCACTCCTTGAGCAATAAGCTCGTCAATAATTTTGGATAAGGCTGCTACAGCCTCAGGTGGCAATCTGTACTGTCTGATTCGTGGCAAAACTATACCTTGCTTGAGAGTCACACGATGGGGTGTGATGTGCATACATCCTACATCAGTTGGACCTTGCGCCCATAAATGCTGTGGTACATTCAATAATCTTGGATCAAAATCACGTAATACATAGTGACCTTTAAAGTCTCTGAGAAACAAACGGACCCCTTCTGGGGAACAGCATATAACTGCACCTAATTCTTTTAACGTTTTAATGCCTAACAAATTTTCTGGACATGCTTTCGTGAGTAACAAATCAGTAGTTCGGGACAATGGACCAACTTCTAGAGTAACTGGTTTTGAAATTTCATTAACAATCGGCTTTCCTGAAAATCCAAGGGAAACATTTTTAGAGCCTGAGAGCGGAGCCCCTGGAACCTCGTCATGACTGATAGTAGTCCTACTTGCCCCTGTATCAATCAAAAACTTTCTGTCTTTCCCTAATACTTGACTGTGTACATAGGGACCCTCTTGATCTACAGGTATCTCGATGAGGGGCAAGCCTACCTCCCTCTCTAGGCTGTTTCATGAATACTGTTGATACTCTGGATACTCTGCCTGGGCATACTGGTACATCTGCTGTGTAACATGCTGTGTTGCAGCGATAGGCTGCGGCACTGGAACTGTCTGTTGTGCATTCTGTGGTGACTGAGAAGTCTGTGAAACTTGTTCTTGTCTAGGCGGACGTGGTCTTTCTTTAGTTTTACCAGTAGCTATGTTGTGTTTCAGAACTGCACACTCGTTTATAAAATGACCTGGCTGTTTACAGTAATTGCAAGTCCCTTTAACGGGAGCTGCAGGATGACTGGCTTGATTCGGACCCCTCTTCTGACTGTCTTGCGGAACAGATTGTGCAACTAATACTTTCATTTTCGTGTCTTTCATACGTCTCCTTTCGTGATCTTGCTCTTCCCTGATTCTGTTCTGGTGGTACTGGAGCATCTGTAACATCTGGGACGGAGTATTAGCTTGCCAACTACTTTCGACTTTCAAAACTCGATTTTTAACTTGTGGACTTGAATTCTCGACTAATTTGGTAACAAAAAGATGAGGGTACGATTCACTACCTGTCTTCAGACCACTGTTAATAATAAAACATTTTTCAAATCTAGAATAAAAATCACTAGTGTCTTCATCCTGTTTCTGTTTACAAGCTGAGATTGCATCCCAATCTTCCTTTTTCGTGGCTAGTAATCTTGGCAAAACTTGTATCAATAACTCGGGCAATTCTTTAACTTTACCCCCTAGACCGGTACCTGGTACTCGTGAATTATCTTCAGCTTCTAGAGCTGTCCAATCTATCTTTTTCTCTCCCACCTCCCATTCTTTTTCCTTGAGTTTTTCATATACCCCTGCGGGCAACAGGACCTTTAACATTTTAATGATATCAGGATACGTGTATTCTCCCATACGGAGCATGTCTTTTAATTCTCGATGGAACCCTGCTGGATCTTTGTCGTGACAGGGGATTAGCTTTTTCATCTCTAAGAGTTCCATCTTGGTGATAGGGGTGTAAACAAATACTCGTTCTAGATCACCACCCGTTGTCCTAACTGGATGTACTTCTCGTAACGGATGCTGTCTATCTATGTACAATGATTTACTTTCTGGGGGTGAGACATGAACAAAATGCGGGTTCAGAAACGTTCTATATTTGTGGCGCTGTTCTAGAATGATACTAATTAAGTCGGTACCTAGACCTCTCCATCTATACTGGAGTAACTCGTTCAGAACATCATGTAACGGACCTGGATCCGAATGCTGTCCCTCATACAGTGTAATGAGGTGCTGGATCATATACATACCCACCAGTCGCTGCTCGGCTGGGGGCAGTTTCAGAAACATTTGTGCCACTATTTCGTCTGGAAAAGTGGTAGAATCAGTAGTCCATCGGACTGCTGATCGGGCTAGTTCTTGTTCATGCATGGTACTGAGTTCACTATAACCGATTCGTGATTTCAGAATGTGATCGGTAGCTTGAAATACTTGCTCAAGGGAACCTTGTTCTGGTGCTGGAGGAGGGAAAACTTTCTTGTGTTCTAGGCGTGAATGTCGGTCGGGAAGTCTAGTTCTACCTACATACGCTATTCTGGAGGGATTCTCGTCGTTTACCTCTTCAGTAGAAGAGTCGTCTTCTTTCTCGGTTGCTTGCAGTGCTTCTCGTTTCTCGTGTAACTTTATTATTTCCCTACGTATTTTCTTGTACATACTCTCTATACAGTTCTGGGTTTTGTGTCTTCCCTCGGCTATATGGTCACTCCATTTGGTCAGGACTTTCATTTCTTCCGGGTCTTTTTCCGGATAATCTTGTTCTCTTATTAAACAATTAATTAAAAACTTTAAAAGCATGAGCTGAATCTCGACTTTTCTTTGAGTCATGGCCTCGCCAATACTTCCTGGGTCTGCTCCTGTACGGATGAAACGATATATTCTGTCTAGATAACCTTTCATATTCGGCAGGGTGTCCAAATATTCGGTCACCCGTCTTACACGCAGTGAATATATGACCATATTATCATCACCTGGGACTGGATCATAACGGCATTCGGTAAGGGCTCGCTTGATATCGGCAACGGACTGATGCTTGGGCGAACGCTGTAACGCTCGGGCATGTAGCTCGATTAATGTCACACGTCTGTGCTGAGGCGGGGTTCCAGGAGGACTTCCCCCCGAGGCCCCTTGACTAGAATCGTCGACGGGTATTGTACGGGCTGGGAGAGTGACTGATGTAGCGGGCATATGTACTGTAGGCTGGACCGGGGGTACCGTAACAGGTGCTGTAACGGGTGCCCCGGTGGCTGGAGGAACAGGAATTACATTATTTACGGGAGCTGGCCGAACAGGATTTGCATATTCTGGGACTGTGTCGTCCAAATAGGACGAGAGAAAAATATCAGCTGCGGTCGGTTTGTGACGTAGCTTAATCGGAACTAATGATGGCGGGAAATTACTGGATGCTTCCAGGGTTACTTTTGGCAAACCCTCGGCAAGAAGAGGATACATACCCTTAATAAGGGCATTTCTCTGTCTGTCTGACTGTTCGGCTTTAACTCGTTCACCTACTTCGATTAATTCCCTTTCTTGGGCTCTTTCTGAGGATTCCCTACTTAACTCTGTTTTTCTGATTTCTTTTTCCGTTCTTTTATGAGATTCTTTGCGCCATAACTCGATGGCATCTTTCTGGGACTGTCTGGATTTCTTTTTCCATAATGCTTCTTCTACTCGCATGATGCACTCGGCATCCCATGTACCTGATAAGGGCCATCTATATTTCTCTTCGAGATGTCTGGTATAATCAGACCATAAGTCTAGATATAATATGGCACTTAAGCCATGCTTATGATACATAAAATGACCTGGACTGTCCCTAGGCGGGACAGGAACTGCTTCCTCTAACAATCCTTTTCTAGTCTTTAACTGACGTAATTTCGAGAATAGAGGCATGACTTAGGCTGGAATCTGGACACAAATACAATACACGATAAAACACAATAATAACTGGAAAACAAATCACTCATACCACGACATTGAAAACACATGAAATAACATTTAAAATAACAGTTCGGACAGAACACATACATTTCTTGAGAACAGAACTTACTAGAATGACTTGATGCGCTGCTAAAACAGCACGAAACTTACCGGTCCCATAAAGAGACACGTCAGGACCCGCGTCCACCTAGGTGAACACTTCGTGTTGGATCTGCGTACCCAAACCCACGGACCAGAGACAAATCAATTGACCCTGTCTAGATACTACCCCAGCAACGGTACTCACCGGGCAGCAAGAACGGAAGGCCTCGGACTGGACTGGACTGCTACGACGACGGGCGACGAACTTCGGACTTCAGTTACAGGTGGGCCTCCGGATACCTCGGACCTTGGACTCTCGGCTTGGGCTCTGGTCGGGACTCGCCGCGTTCCTCCACCGCCTCGTCTGGACGCTGGACCGCAACCTCCGTCTCCTCCGTGGGCCTGAGGGATACTTGAAGCAGAAATATCTGCACGTGCACGGTATGGTTCCGTCACGGCTGCAGAGGATCAGGGGGCCTGCGTGGCTTCTCCGGCGCGTGGGGAAAGGGCAAGTTCCTATTCGGGCGCCATTATGTGGTGAATAAATAATTAATTACCGGTTCTATTTTTCAGGATACTCATATAAACAGATAGCTCAATAAATAAGAGTCAGGATTCGAGGTATCTTGAGTCACAGGCTTTAATCAGGCATAACAGGACAGGAACAGGACAGCCTGCATGGGAATAGGATGGCAGCTGCCGGGGACAGGATCTGGGAGCATAAGGGATAACTTTTTAATATGGGTGCACAATATATATACTTAAACAAATACATTACATTCAATACAGTAGGCGTAGCAGTAGGCGTGGTTCGTAACAGTCGCGAAAGATAAGAGTGAAAATGATGTAACAAGAAGGCGTGTACAGGGCGTATACATAGACATGTGATGTAAACGTAACAGAAGCGTCATAAACGGGGCGGAAACATGGAGGGGGCTACCTGAGCAGCTGGGACCTCTAACCTAGTGGTGCGCGCAAACGGGCAATGACGTGTTACCAGGGAGAACTGGGGGCTATGACTTCTGCGCTAGAAGAGGAGACTAAAGTCTGGAGTGTCAGAGCGACATGTACCCAAGGCATATCTAGTATCTGGTGTTTGGAGTACATGTTGATAGAATCCAAAAGTTATCAGGGTAAAGGCTACTTGACGCTAAGACTGATGCATGCATAATTCTTCATATAGTTCGTGTGCGAGGAATATTCTATGAATATTAATACAGTATTTCTCTTACATGGAGACAGTAAGGCTAGACTATAGCTGAAACTATTGATGCGATTCAGTAGCTTAGGAATGCAGAGAAGGAGGGCTGGACTGATAACTAGAAGCATAACATACTCTTGGCAGACTGAGAGGCAGAGCCAGGCCGGGCCGGGCACTGCGAGGCATGAAATAAGCGAAGGGTCAGGGATACAGGTGGGGGCTGTATCGCTCCTCGGAGAGGGTTCAGGAGACAGGAGCTGAATCTGAGTCCGGGCCCTTTTGAGGCCTAGAAACGGGGACAATTCAATGAATTAACGTGCACACTGTAAAACGTGGCAACATAGGTCTAATACTTTCACGAGAACTGGAAACTGACATACTAGAGTTGGACACAACTATAATTGCATCTTTAATCGATCAGAGGGGAATACATGCATATCGATCATGCACATATAACATAAAATGGGGAACACGTAGGCACATATAACATGGCAAAATTTACTTTTCCACAAAATATCTCCACATCTTAGATTTAAAATTTCTGTTAAAACGCTCTATCACAGCTGCTTTTACCTCTGTGTGCATTACAAAATGATGAAAAGTATGCTATTTTAATAATTTCTGAAATTACTTGTTTAAACATTCCTTTTGGGCGTCTGTTTGCAGTTTTTGAGGGGTTTGCCCTTTCATGAAGATGGCTTTAAAAGTCGTATTACCGGTTTTATTGCTTAGCGTACTTGGACAATTCATCAATTACCATTGATGAATATCGAGTTCCGTTATTATGCTTCCCTAGATCTTGATGACTGATTATATCCGCCTGCCATCAATAATCTAGCTGTGCATTAACGATTGTCAGTCTCCTCTCAAAACGACTTCTTAGTGGGCTTGTAGTGTGAATATGCCCCTTCCCCAGATAACCAGATCTTCACCTACGCAATGGTTACCGGCTCATTTTCAGCTTGAGCCCTTCTAAATGGAGCTTTGGTGCTTAAAAAGGTTACAACCCCGCTTGTATCATAATAAAGCTACTTTAACCCAGCCCGACGTTATCAGCCCGACATCCCAAGGAATGAAAGACAAAGGTTTTGTGTAAGGTAATTTTATTAAAAATAAAGAATGTTAGCAACACAAACAGGGCATACTTACAGTTTCATGGTACACATCTTATCATTGTTGTTGGGCAGTCTGCTGACTTTTCATTACGTATGCCTAATATGACAAACACCACAGACACTACTGGGGGCAGGCAGATAATTTGTCGCAGCGTCACAAGTTTTGATATTTTTACAGCTATAAACTTAACTGCACTAGACAGGAATTCCAGTCACCCCTCCTATAACATTGTACACTCTGAAATAATCTGCAGTCAAAATCTCCAAGGCGATATGTAAGCTGGTGGTTGGTGATAGTATTAAATTCTGCATAGGGTATTTGTAGGAGCTCAAGTATTCATCCATTGTAAGTAGCCACACATTAACACACCAGTTGGCTATACATATAGGACTGTCACACAGCATCGCCGTGGGTGGTTCAATAAGCTTCAGCTAGCGCAGAGTGGTTGGCTGTATTTCAGCTATTCTTTCTTTAATCAGCACATAAATCAACCAGGCTTTCACAACAATCGCAGCAAAACCTTTAACAGGCGTAAGTCTTCGCAGGGTATGCCTGGAGCTTCCTTTCCAAAATCTATGATGTTATAGGTACGAACACATTTCTTACATGGCTCTATGTTTTTGAATGTGGAGCTTTCAGCCTGTTTTGAACAGCATAAACATTATAAACGGACAATGTTAACCGTCACCAGCTCTCCCTCTACCCCAACTCTTTTTGCTGATGCTCTCTACGGTTAAAAAAAAAAAGAAAGACACACTATTAGTTAAAATTACACTATAACTGTTTATTCAATATAAGTAAGTGACTATAATGATCTTTACTAACCTCAGCATTTTTAACAGACTCAGCAGCGGTTCTGAAATCTTGAGAGTTGCTGACATTTATAGAGGTGTAACCAGTGTCGGAGTTTGCATGCGGCTATTGCACGATGATAGCCTCTGTACCCAGTTGCTCCATATCTTTGTAGACCAGTGAGTAAGGAGCTGTCATAGATTCCATAATACCATCTTCTATTTCAATGAAGTTGTTTCCAACAGGTGTTTCGTTACTCGAGGCTTCAATGCAGCTGCTGGAGCCCTTAATAGAGGATATTGGTTGAGACAAATTCTTGAGGCTGAGCGTTTGCAGCTGCGGCAGAGCTCCTCGTCAAGACAGGTAACAACGTGACCACTCTCTTTAAGATCACTGTACTGCGCATTCTTCTCGATCGTCGCTGGTGTCAGGCTAAGATAATATCTATTGATAATGTTCAAACCACCATCAGAGGGCGTCTTTTTGATCAGGTGACTGTCTCTCTTCATAACCTCCGATCAATCACTTTCTGGAGGGCTGCTCCCGGATTTGGCATTGGTTGCTTAGGAGCCTACTTATATATATTCTAAGCATCGAAAAAGGGGGCGTACTCCATGACATCACATCATTGTCACATAATTTCCTGGGGCTGTGGTTCGACAGGGGCTGCTCGAGGTCAAAGTGAAGAGAGCAGCTGAGAGTCATACTAGCAATATAAGTGAATGTGAGCCCCAGGCGACCTCCAAAACTATCAGTCTAAAGTAAGTGCTTTTATATTAGAACCTAAAGCAGCTTACATAAAATTCCATCTCAAATAATGTTCTGTAAATTAATAGGAGGTGTCCTTGACAGTTTTCAGATCATACTTTGAAGTGATAACACCTACATTCACCAATGTGAGGGGATCTCACGAATTTCAGGTACATGATAGCTTAATTTCATAGAAATAAAAATCAGCAAAAAAGAAATAGAGGAGTAGGGTCAAGTTGTAATTAGTCTTTTTTAATCTCATGTTCCAGGTTACACCGTGCCCCAGTGCCCTGATGATAATCCCGTAAAACACAGCAGGGATTAGAAACGCGCTGACCTTTTCAATATAACCACTGCATAGGGCGTGTAATTAACTTTAAGCCCCAAAAATTAGGGTGTATAATGACTTAAGCATCCTGTAGGGGGTTCAAATAATTGCCCATGCAGCTTTAAGCAACTCCGTGACAATCACCTATTTCTAGGCGAATGGAGTTCTTGTGCTTTTGAAATTAACAGCTGGTGTAGTCCTTTGGATGAATTCTGAATGTTATTGTTGTTATTTCATTGTTATTATTTTTCATTGTACAATTATTGTCACTTTGCCTTATTTATTTAGGCTGTATAAAAAATTCGTTTTGGTAAATGTAAGATGTATTGTTTCTCAGACAAAAACTGCAAACGTGTTCTGTACATGTCTTTTCAAACGACACGTCAATGTTTGTCATTGAACATATGAACCTTTGGGTCATTGTTTTGATTTCCGCATAACATAAAAAAGCGGTAAACAAACAAACCAGGTACCCTCGTTTTCATAAACTAGTATTGTTACTCGTCCATACCTGGTTTGCTAAAGACGAAGCCCCCCCATTGTGGAATCGTCAGGGGCTGCAGCATAGCCCTAACCATGTGGTGGGACCATGCGCACGTGACTAGCGAGTGACTAGGATAATGTCACAACATATGGGACCCCTGCCACCCTCTCCCCCTCATAGTGGTATCATTTCTGGGCCCCGGGGGCCGAGTAATCCCAGTGAAGTGGTGTCACTATCCGGGGCGGGATAACTGTGAGTTTTTGTTTGATGTCAAAAGGCATCCCTTTGTACTACTCATAAACAATAACCACATCAGGAGAAGAGGGCAAAACAACAGAGGTGTGGCCTAAAGATTGGTTCTCATCCACATTCAGTAGCTTTCCTGAAATATGAGGATGTCCTTGGCTAAGGGATGAAGGTAAAACCCAGGCGCCAAATGTAAACATGAGATGCATGAATTAGTAGCAGGCAGCAAAAATAAAAAAATGCCAAGACGCTGACTTTTTAGAACGACGCTAAATGATGTTGGACAGCCAGGTAAAAGCCTGAGTTTGTTTGTTTACGTAAAAAATAAAACTACACAAGGTAACAACAAAACGCTTCTTTTTGTAAGGTCTCCCGATGCTGTGCTAAGCAGGGATGTTAGTTAATTGAATGGACCTGGTAGGCTTCTTCTAAATCATCATCAATATAAAAATGATGATAAACAATGCCTTCTTGTAAGAATAATAATATTAATAATAATAACACAAATAAGAAGAAGAATTAGTGGCAGAAAACGTAAGCCTAACCTGTGGCAAAGCGACGTTTATGGAGCTCTCCAGAGACTGATCCACAAGCCACTGGGAATTTGTCAGATGAGAAGAGAATCTTCTGATTATCAGTGAGCTCAACAGTAGAAAGACACCTGCCTGTGGGTGAAAAGGAGGGATGTGACATGGTTAACCTCAGTGCCCATTAAATTAATCGAATAACAAGCCTGAAGAGCTCAACTATGAAACCAACCCACCGCAGGCCATTCTCCTAAATTCACACAGTCCTAGCACCCCAATCCTATTCTTCCATCCAATACCCTGTACTCACCCTGTTATTCACAATTCACGTACAACCTGTCCTTCAGCCCATCTCTCATTCTGTTCAAACACTCACTGACAAGGTATAAAACAAGGACCCCCTGAATTAAAAATGAATCCAATTCCTAGGTCAGGGACATATATGTATGAAAAATAACAACCTAGGCAATTGTACCGTCTTGTCTATACAATGATAGATAGGAGAACCAAAGCACTAACAAATGAGATTCTGAAATTTATTATCACAATTGTATTTTTCTCAAAAACAGACACATTTTAAAAACATTTCAATAAAAAGATCTGTATCTATATGCAATATAGGACAAATCATGGACAATATTATAAACACCAAATACACAAAAATTACAAAAAACATAGAATAGTGGCACAACAATAAATTCGACGCGCGTTTCGGCGAACCAGCGCCTTCTTCAGGATTAGCCACGTATTACCTAAACAAAAAGGTATATATTAAAAAACTTGTCTCCACAAGGGTCAGCTGCCCATCCTTCCTCCCCTCTCCCTTTCAATCCTCTCCCATACCACAGAGGATAACAGTATGAGAGTTATGTAAATGGTCCTACAGGGGCCTCCATGTGGTATCTAATTGCTGTAGCATGTCTTGCAGATCAAAAGTTAGTCTTTCCATAGCCATAAGTGGCCAGGGTCTTATGGAACAGTTTGCAATGTCCAGTTTAAGCAGTTTTTTTATCAACTGGCCACTAGTTCTTGGTTTGCAGTTAGCAGTTAGCAGTGTGTAAAAAATACCTGTCCAAGGATGGCTCATTAGGCCCTAGCATTGTGACGGTTGCATGCCTAGTAATGTCACCAATGGGTGATTGGGTATAGGGAAACCACAGTGTCCCTGATGTGGCTGAGAATTTCTTTCCAGTA
The DNA here is from genome assembly GCF_964261635.1 of Lissotriton helveticus. Classification (NCBI taxonomy): domain Eukaryota; kingdom Metazoa; phylum Chordata; class Amphibia; order Caudata; family Salamandridae; genus Lissotriton; species Lissotriton helveticus. The sequence goes on from NC_136072.1 coordinate 530,174,820, forward strand.
GATAATACTTTTGGGGCATGCCCAGCAAGTGTGCAGCATCGTCCCTTCCTTGCTGCACCTCTCCAACAGCGATCATCACTATTTGGGACTATGTTCTTAAGTATGCACCTTTTCTTATACCAACTGAATATCTATGTGGAAGATGTTTATTGACGTTGTGCATTGTTTTAGGGATATTGACCAACAGGGATCTCTTTTCCCATTGTTCTTTCCTAACATCTCATGCATGGCCATTTATGATTATCTGTAATTGTGATTAGTTTATCATAGATAGCCAAGACCAGACATTTGGGGGAGTTGTACTGGGTATGAAGATTTTCAAATTCTGTAACATCTCTAATACTTGCCTCCTTATTAAGAGGGTTCATTGCCCAGTTCAGCAAGTGAAAATATCTATGTCTTTCATCATGCCCCACCACACATTCCAGTTTACATTCTTGAAATGAATTGATCCTCTGTTTTAGAAACAAGTTGTGCATCATTAAACAATCACCTTTCCTCCACATAGCAAATTTCTTCTCGTCTTAGACTGGACTAAAATTGGCATTATCAAGCAGTGAATTTAATGGGAGAGGAATGTCATAACTTCCCTACTTCTAGTCACTGAATTCCATACCTCTACTGTTGCTCGAAGAAGTCTGAGACATAAGTCACAGATGATTGTTCCTACGGTCGGGCCAATGTAGGGGGCTACAAGACCACCAAAGGAGGCCCACCAAACATCTTCCATTCCATAAATGCCCAATTTTTCTTTACCTCTACAAGGGGCTACTCGAAGGCTAACCTTAAATGTACGGCCAAGTAATATTTTTCGAAATCTGGGACTTTCAACAATATATTCCAATGATATTCCTAGCTTTGTCACATTCCTTTTGCAGTAGCGGTATTTGTGATAGGGGGAGAGTCACCGTCAATTTCTGAAATGGGATTAGCAGCCATGGTAGGATATTAATTTTCAGCACAGCCATTCTGCCAGTCCAGAAGATATAGAGAGTCACTATCTATGGAAATGATGTGTAATAACCTTGATACGCTCATGATAATTAGGCCCATAAAGAACACATAGTGTAGGTGTTAATCAGACTCCCAGATATTTAATACTACTCTTTGCCCACTGTAATAGGGCTGTGGTTTCGAGAGCATACTTAACTGCCTAACTCAGATGGATTCCCAACATCTCAGGCTTAGATTAAGCCGGAAAACTGACACCTTTCTGAATTGTTGCAGAATTTGCATTGCCATTGGTATGGAGCCTATGGAGTCTGATGACAATTTCATCTGCGAACAAGCCTCCTTGCTACAAACTGTGTCCACCTTAGCTCGCCACCACAGCCTCAAGTGAGAACTGGTGTATGAGGCAGTGGGGCCTTTCTCAGCAGCCATGTTATTGAAGTATGGTGTATGACTGCCTCAAATGTGTGCTACAGATTATAAATACAGTGGTAGATAAACTGGGAATCAAATTCTCCATGAAGAGTGGCAGGATGCAGATGAGTTCAGCTTGTCCTTTTTGTGTTTTCCCTTTGACTTGCACCAACCCACAGACTTGAAACTCGAAGAGGACCCATAGCAGGAAAGGTCTTGAGATTGAGAACAGGGCCGTGCCCTGGACTTCGTGAAGGATTTGGGCAGGTTCCACTTCCAACGTTAAGTGACGTACAGCTTCGCTTCAACATCCCGGATCGCCTTGAGGTTTATGAGGGCCAACTCCTAGCACAACATGGAATCATGCCCCAAACCCAAACACCAGAGGCATACCTCATGTGAGTTTGTCACAGCTGTTTGTTTTGACATTCCATACAATATTTAAACCATGTAGTATTTGGAGGAGACATACCATGCAGTGGTGGTCCACTGGTGGACTTACATGGCGCAAAGTGGTAGTGTCACATCTGTGGCATAACAAAGTCAATGCGGAGCCTCATGACACTACAGTGGCATGCTGAAGAAATGGCTGTTTAAAGTTTCTGGATCTAGTCTGGCACCTGGGGATAGTCTAAAGGTGAGCAATCTGCAATTAGAAGTATTCATCAGAAGACATTCTTCTCATTATCTTGAAATCTAGGTCATTGCTTCCTATCTTGAGTTCACTGATTGATGACTTCTTCTCGTTTTCACGTTATAGGATCAACTTTGGCAAGAGTGAGGTGCTTGTCCCCTCCAACACTTTGATTTCCAAACTCTTCTTCACATAGGTAGAATGGGAAACACGTCTCCAGTGGTAAACATAACTAGAATACACCGAAGAGGATTGGGCATCTTTACTAGGCTCACAAAACATGAAAATGAGGGAAGCATGGCATAAAAAGTACATATTCGTAAATACTGCTAAATTGGCATTGGACCACATTCAGTCTGCATTGGACAAAACATTCCTCTCACAATCCCTACCCGTTCCTCACCCACCCGTCAAGTCTACTTCTTCTCCCGACCTTTAGCCTCCCACCCCCTCTACTCATATTTATAGATCCGATATGATCATTTTAATACAATGGGTGACTAAAATGCCGCATACAACTACACATACAGGATTCAATAGCCATAAGTTAATTCATGTGTTCGAGTGAAAACACACAAGGGAACATAGAAGACTACCTCTCTATCTTTCTTACATTATGCCAAAAATACACCACATATCATGACCTCATGGAGAGCTGTTAATTCTCTCGCAAACTGTTTTTCCAAATACCATGTGCACTGAATTTGACCTTGGCCAAGATTTAACAATAGCTACTGTTGATATATTTGCTGACTGGGATGGTATTATTTGATATTGTACTGTATGACAGATCTATTATCATACAATGGAAATAATGAATTGTTTATAAAAAGGAGACTCCAAAAAAGCAATTTAATAAAGAGTTGTACATAGAGATGGGTAGGGAAACTATAGGGATCAAAACATGGAGCTCTCACTGACGTTTCCTGTTAAGACTAATAGCAGCTCGTGTACTACCTCTAACTACAGTCACATTTGAATTACTATCAGTCATTTGTTATACAAAGGACCACTGTAATTATGTGGTAATGAAACACTAAATTACATTGCATGGTTATGGAAGAAAATGGCAAAGGTAAAGTAAATAAGGCTGCAAGAATAGCAAGACGCAATCTATTATGGACTTAAATGCACTGGCACACAAGGTGGTATTACCATCTAGCTAATTTGATAATTTAGCACAATCTGGTATAGATGGGATCCCCAGCACTACAGAGAATGCATAATTTTCCTAAGAAGCTATGCACAACCGACAACTCATATTCAAAATGCGATTCTCCAGAAACTGATAATTTTATCTTGCATTAGCACACAGGAAAGCCATTTTATTAACATTGCCTTTAAGTGTCAGGTCCAAAGAACAATACTGTGCGCTAAATATTTAATAATCTCACTAGGAAGCAATTTAAAAATAAAGCCATCGGATCTTAAAAACAGACATCATCAGGAGGAGCTACGCTAGCAACCAAGATGGCCGCATAAGCTCCCGGCTCCGCCGACCTCCGCCAGTTGCTCATAAATCCTGCTGATTATCCTGATTTCTCACCGGACTCCCGTGCAGCTGAGGTGTTCCTGACTTTAAAGGTGCAATCCCGGAATTTCTAGCTGCTTTAATCACGAAGATACGCCGTGTCCCATTCTCGGCCTAACCCAGAGTTGAAGCTGGGGCCTCGATTTCTCACCCAGCCGGGTTGGAGTTGAATAACACCGGCCGCGGGACGTGGGTAGCGTCCGGTCTCCCGAATTGGAGTATTTCTTGTCAGTTTTGGATTGTGGACTGGTGGAAGTTTTATCTCGCAGCTGCGGCGGCGTGATGCATCGGTTGCTGTGGTCGGGGATCCGCTGCCCGGAGGCCCCGCTGGGCTCCCGGGGTCGATGGACTCGGTTCCTCGCTGGCGGCGACGGTGTTGAGATCGCGCTTTTGAGAGTGCCCACAGTTGTCGCCGGATTTGCCTGTGCCTGGTGCCCCGGAGTAGTCGACCTCCGGGGTTCAGAGACCTGTTCGGTCGCTTCGTGAGGGGCGATGGACCGGATGGAATGTATACTGTCGCTGCATACGGTAATGGCCGCCATTGGGGAGCTCCATTCACAGGCCACCGCCATTATCCAGAGGATGGTCGTAACGGTTGATATCATCTGCTGGAGACCGGACTCCGACCCTTTGTTGGTTTTGGAACAAGCTGTTTTACCCGCGGAGCAAGAAGTGTCTGAGACGGAGGGCCCCGCGCTGGAGCCAGACTTGGTATTTTTTGTCGCCCCCCGAACGACTGCTAGCAAGCCCGGGATTATCGGATGTACATCCTGCCCTATGCCGATGCCGCCCCAGATGGACATGGATGATCTTATATGTCGGAGAGAATTCTCCAGTGACTGTAGGATTGTTACCTCTCCCTTTTTCTCCTGGATGGTTCAAATACGCTCTAGAGACCTATCTTTGGTGGACAGCAAACATCGCTTGACTCTTAGACTTTGTGTACTATTATCCTGGCTTCAATCCTTCCGTACTGACTTTGAACTTTCCCAACACTTTGATACTCTCATTGGAATGGCGGTTCGAGCGGACAGGGCTTGCATGAAGAATCGCAGCGGCCAGGGTTGACTTTGACTGGATGGGTTTGAACTATGACTTCATTTGTTACGGGATTTGTAATCTATAATGGCGCGGGAGTTGGGTGGTTCTTACAAGCTCCCCCCGTCTGATTTTAATTGTTGCATTGTATTATTCTGGATACGTGTAGGGGCGGTTTGCTACTGGTGGGGGGTAAGGGAGACCGGGGGTCTGTTTGATATTTCCTCCTCCACTTTCTCTTTTTCCTTCTTTTAGGTCCAGTCCGGGGCGATAGGCACACTGCCAGTGGGGTTGGGCCGTAGCCATTGCAGGGGTGCAGGGTGGGGGGTTTGGGGAGGGGTTTGTTATTTTGCCTTTGTTTAGTTCTATGGCCTTTTTTTCTTTCCTTTTTTCTTTTACGAGAGATGGGTCGTTTATCCTGTATCGATTTTCTTCTGTATCGGGGTGTTTAATTTGGACTTCATTATCCTGAAATATGGGTGGGTGAGCCCTGCTGGCTGCTACTTCGCTGGATTGTTGATCGTACTTTTCATCCTTAATGTACCTAACTAGGTTGACTTGCATTCTCCTGTGAATTGTATTTCCCGCATTGATTTAGTCGTTCACCTATCGCTATGTTGTATTTGATGTATGACACCCGATATATGTAATTTTCTCTTGTTTTCTTCAATAAAACCCTTAAAAAAAAAAACAAACAGGCATCACCTTGTCTGAGATATTTCTATACTCTGGGTGCCATCTTGGAATATATATCCTGTTTTGAGAGCTGTGCCTGTGAAGCAAACGCTGCAGCCTGAGTGGAGGATTTGTACTCACTATTACTAAGCATGTGCAAGGATTACATTTTGAGATACATCATAAAATTATGAAAGAGATAGTGGACTGTATGGCACGTCAGCAAATCCAAAATTTAAAAGTTGTTTTGGAATCACACAATTTCAGTAGCCTTGGTTACAACTTACCAAAGCACAAAAGCATTATTTATTATTTATGATTACTAAATGGAATTGAATCCTTGGGTCTCTTAAGAAAGGTACTAGTTGGACACCTAATTACTGCTATTTAGTATCTTTGTCTTTCCTGACTTTGACTAAAGAAGATTTTATTGAATGTGTACTATGGCTATCTTGAGTTTTAGGCACTTTGAATTTCCACTACAACACTACATCTTAAAGTACCTCCATGCCTAAATAACATGTTCTTAGGGCATCCTTGCATCTTGTAAATGGCTTAAGGTTGACTACTGAAGCAATTAGTAGGCATCAACACAAACATAGCCTGTCTGGTCAACAGGCAACTACCAGGGCCCCAAACCCTGCACAAATGTTACCCTTATTGCATGAAGGAAGGTCTACCTAGCAGGGTCCTCGTTGCTCAACATAAACCGGGTAATGTATGTTTCTCTTTCTTTGTTTACTGTGTGACGACAGATCTGTGCCAGTGAAAAAGAGCCTTGTTTATGTGTGTGTCTGTGAGGGCACAGGTGATACACTAAGGGTGCTTATCTTTCAAAACAGCAGTCTAAATTACCCCATTTTCCTTGTCTCTGTCCATTTCCTGTTTAACATGTCTAGATCCCCGAATGGACTGTCTATGGGGTAACAACTGGTAGAGCACGGCCTAGAGTTTGGACTCAGCTACACAGGAGTAGCAGTATAATGTCCAGCCATTAGGCATGGCTTGAGGGTTGGGGGATGGAGTTGTAAAATGCATTGAAATGGTTGGGTGCCGGTTAGCTACAGCAAGAAGAAGATCATCTCCTTTTCCACAAAGCGGACACCTGTAATCCTTTCAATAACTCACAGAAGAACAGCAGTTCTTTTTCCATGATATCAATGCAGCAAGTCTGGAGTTTCCTCAAGATCGACTTTGCAGCACAGAGCATCACAGGACCAGAATAGCTAACAAGTGCTGCATACTAGATTAGATCTCTTAGGGCCATATGTAGGAAGCCTAATTGCGCTCGCAAATGCTGAAATTCGCAGTGTGCTATGTAGCACACAAAAACCCACATGCAAAATAAAGAATCGCAAAATTTGCGATTCTTTATTTTGCTATTGCATTTAAGGAATCGCAAATTGCGATTCCTTAAATGCAACGTAGGAAGCACCCAAGTTGTGCCAATTTTGGCTTACGGAATCGCAAAATACCACCAACTTCAGGTTGATGATATTTTGCGATTTCTTTGAAAAATGCACTTTTTGGCATTTTTCAAAGTGCCATGTGGGTCACATGCATGCCCTTAGGGCATGTATGTGAGCCACATGTGCACACATGTTAATTTCAGGGGTGCAAAAGGGTGTCCTGTTGACACCCTTACAACCCTGAAATTGCATTCTCAATTTGCGATTCTCTAATTGAGAATCGCAAATTGAGAATGTCTTCCCTTTCATTCCTATGGGCCTTTTAGCCCATAGGAATAAATGAGAAGGTATTCCTTATTTGCGAATCTCAATATGCGATTCGCAAATAAGGAATAAGTGGGATTCGCAAAAAAAATTGCTAATCCTACATACATTGCGTTTTGCGATTCTCTAATTGCAATTCCCGAAAAATCGCAATTTGAGAATCGCAAAACAAAATTTACCTTAGTCATATGGCCCTTAGTCTGGGCTGAGGGGTGATGAACCCAAGATACAGTACCTCTCCTACAGAACATCCTCAAGCCCCTGACTTTACGTTTGGTGTAACTTTAGACTGGGAAGGTGAAGAAGACCTGACATGGAAAGAGAGAGGAGCAGATATGACACTCCAATTAATGAAGGGAACTAATGAACTCAGACTTTCCTACAGGTTCAACACTCCCCCAGTTCAAATCTTACCTATGGTAAGAGAGTTAATATTGCACATCAAATGTAGCTTCTATTAAGAGTAGTTATCTTTCGACCTTTTTGTTTCACAAATGACAAGGGAAACTGTTTTACTGCAGGAGTGTGGAGGACTACCCCGGGCTGCGAGGCAGAGATGCGGCCATTTGAGGTCCACGGCTGTTTCCACCCGTGAAGCACAATATGTAGCTCGTTTGGGTCCTGTGCTGCACAGACCATGCCAGGGCAAAGCCCGGTCCAAAGGCAGCACCATCCGTGCCCGAAGGAGGCTGGGCTGCGTCCCCCCCCCCCAGTATCCCGGTCTGAGAGTCTGGAGGAGAACTTTTTTGCTGTTAGGGCGGCCGATTATCTTTCACTAGTCTGATGGTACAATGAGATGATGTCAAGCCACGATGGACATCGATTGGGCGTTAGGCAGTGCTCTCCTGTAGCTGTAACCAGTGGCTGGCAGGAGACCCTTTATCCCATCTAATTGTACTTTTGCTTTGTAAATCCAGTTTGTCTGGCTGTCTCGCTTTTCTACCTCATAGTGACTGGATTAAGAGAGAGATCTATTTGCGGGTCTGCCATGTGGAAGCATAAGGCTCTTAGTAAATCAGTTACAATCATGGATGCTTTGTTCAACAGGGCTGCATGTGTCCTTTATAAGGAAATTGAACTGGCTATGCATAGGCTATCGCGCTCCTCCTCATTGATCCTGCCTTCTGAGCTGAGGACATCCTAGTCTACCCATTGATGTGGGTCTGGGACTGATTTCTTTTCCTCTGCCAACAGGTTGCAGATGGGACGGCCCCTCATCTGTACCCATGGACCTGGGTGATTCTTCACTTAGCGGGCCTTGCTCTTAGGATAGCTGTGCGGGAGCAGCTGCCATAGAAGCTTTGGAGAGGGGTTCCAGGGCAGCTGGAAGAGACAGAAAATACAGCCTACTGGGAAATACAAGCGCTCGCAGGCTAACTTTGGTCAACTATTGAGGGCGACATTCCTGAGGCTGTGGGGCAAGTTAATATGGAAGTTGTAATGGTGTCCTTTCAGTTTACGTTAGTTGCAGTCCTGGCCACTAAGTTGGAGCTCACTTGACAGCAACTGAGATGGAACTCTCTAATTTCAGTCACTCATCACTGCATGCAGGAGCCCGCATTTCTACCTCTGCTCCTGCATGTCCATCCTCCACTGCCACATTGCGTCCTAATCAGCCTGCTGTAGAGAGGATGTGTGGGCCAATGGCTGTAGACTCAGAGAAGAATGTTGTGTTGTCGGCCACAGTGGGGGCTAAAATCATAACCAATATAGCCACAGGGGTGGCATGGATGCTGGGGATCCTGCACAGTTTCAAGGCTTAAGGTCATACTCCTGGTTAGGGGTGGTGAGGACCCTTCTAGAAGCCAATCCACAAGACTCCCTTTGCCTAAACCTGTGTCCTTAATTTACCTCCCGTGGACGGGACCTATGTTGTTATATTGGGCAATGTCCCAAAGTTTTTGCCTGATACTCAGGAGAGCTTCTATCAACTGAGGAAAAAAGTTGTGCATTGGTTGGGCATGGACACTGCCTTGGGGGTTTGTATTGGAACTTATATTAACATTATTAGACAGGCAAGCTGGCTGGGAAAAGGAGAGAAAACCCTGGCAGAGGTCTAAGTGGTCATAAATTTCAACAGCCCACACATGCCAGGGATGATTTCAGACAGCTTCAAGGGTGTCTCTTTTAACAGCCCTGTCTCTTCTATCCTGGCACTCCCATTGGGATTTTTCTATAAACCACGGTCTGGTGTTTCTCAACATGACCACTGGCAACATTCGAGATGGCAGGCATATGTGAGGCCTGGTTGGTCTGCGACTCCACCAGGGCTGGCACTTTCTAACAGATTTGCCCCCATGAACAGCTTGGACGCTTGTGATTAACTGCCAGGAGACACTGGGCAGAATACTCAAGTAATCTGTGAGGCCCTGGATTTCCCACTGCAGCAAAATTTGGCTTTGATGGATTGTAATCCCAGGACCATCTGTAAATGTATTCGTTGAAATGTTGCCGGTATCTCTAGGAAACTTGATGATCTAAAATGGCTGGCCTTAACAGAGGGTTTGAAATAATATGTCTCCAAGAGACTTGAGAAATTGTGAATTGTAATTTTTTACAGGTATGTAAAACACTCTTCTTACCGGTGTTAGAATCCAGGACTAGCTGAGTAAAGGGGCAGTTGATAATTTTTGTTTCACTGGCAATGAAAGGGAGGTTTGAGGTGTTACCCATTGGAGCCACCAGCTTGCAGGCTTTACTATTCTCTGCTGGCCCAAATAAGCTGATAATGTTTAATTTTTAGAATGCCAAATCCCTACAGCATGAAAAATGCAATGTTCACGTATTGGGCTCTTTTGTAAAACAGTTGATGGGTTCAAAAACAGCTTTGGCATATTTTATAATGGCAGGAGATTTTAACATCCACCTGTGTGGGGACCCAAGGGAAACAGGGGTTTAAAATTCTGCTTGCCATCTTGTGTCCCACTTAGAACATAGCCAACAGGGTACTACTTTAAATACATTATTGAACAAGTTGAACCTAGCTTTTACAATGGATAAGAAGTCTAGGATTAGAAGGGATGTTAACCCCACCTTCATAGAAAGAGGTTGTGAGTCGTTAATGGATTTCATCTTTGTTTCAGCACCTCTCCTGTTGCATATCAATGAATTTTGGATTCCGATGAACCCTTTCAGTAACCATAATCTAGTGTAAGTCTCTATCTGTTGATCTGCCCTGATTAAAAGCCCGAGGGACGGTGTCCAAGGGGTTCACCATGGCTACAAGTCAGGGGAGGGGACTTAAGTGGTCCCAGATAATACCTGAGGAGTTTTGCAAGTCTTTGTACTCTAATTGTGAAAGGGACTTAGCCTGTATTTCCACCACAAATAGTGCATGTGACATTATGAGGTCCTTCTTTGAGATTTCTAAAACAGTGTCAGGCCTTTTGGAGGCACCCATGCCCCGAAGGTGCATGCATTTTCCAAGATGGTTTTATTCTGGCTGTTTTAAAGCGCTAGGGGAGTTTAAGTGTGCTTCAAGTGATAAGCCCAGGGATCTAACCCTGGTTAAGAGGTGTCATTATATGTGTAAAAGGGAACAGGCTAGGCACAATAATGACTTAAAGGAGGAGGCTTGGGCAGACCTAATTGAGGCAAATAACTTGAAATGTAGCTCGAAATCCTGGAGTATTATTAATGGACCTTTACTTTTTCAGTGCATGAGGAATTAAGTGTATGCCTTAATCCAGACATCATGGCCTTTCGACCCCATGGCAGGTCTGGTATTAGATTAAGCATGAAGATTCTGCAAGATTGTTTGTCCCAGGAACATGCACTTTATGTCCCTTGGCTCAAGCCTATTTGGGACTCTTTTCAGAATCTAGGCAGGGGTGACCTATTCAGCTCACCTGAAGGGATCCTTAAGGCTGATTATGCTTGGGTTAAAGAATATTTGCTTCAGGCAAAGGTTTATGGACAGAGAAGGAACAGTATTAGCAAAGCCCTGTGTCCGAAGTCATATTATGTTGAAGACAGTATCATGTACAGAACCTTACTTCTTTCTGTAAAGAATAGGTATGATTGATTCCTGTTAACTAGGTTTTGATTGGTCTATTGCTCTTTTTATTAGCTTATCCACGTAGAAAGAAGAGGGGGCACAAATTTACATCCTGCAGCTGTGACAATAGGTCTCCACAGGATACCCTGCACTTTACGATGCTCTGCAATTTGTATGCGATGATCCAGAAGGCGTATCTCGTTCCTATTTTGAAAATGGCAACTTTTTCCTAAGTTAGGCCAGCTCCTAGGTATTTACAGATGTTCTCAGGAAAAACTATGCCACCGCCCCACACCCCTATGTGGGCACTCTCCAAAGCCTCCTTCATATCACCATATCTAAAATTTTGATTCAATCCGTGCCCACTTAGTCAAGGAAGGCTCTTGATGAAGCCACCTGTAAAAACAGGTACTTTTTCTCTTGGTAGTCACACCTCAACCTCATCACATATCTCACTGACGTGGTATGTCCACTGATTGTTAGTTCATTTCAGATGGCCATCAAAGCCTTTTTTCCTGGCCAATGTCTAGGGCTTAAATCAAGGTGTAATAGCAGTCTAGATTCTCCCCACTTCACCACCTTCCTTTTAAATTCTGCCCTCAAAATGAGGTCTCTAAGCTCCACTCTTGATTACCACCATGCCAGTACTTGCTGTGACTTCTTTAGGTGAATTTAACTTCTGAAGAAGTGTAAAGATTTTCCCTACACCTTCTTGCCTCATGCGCTGATTCAGTCTCAATAGGTCGGCAAGCAAGTGAGCAATTTTCAAGAGCCTCATTGTGCAGTATTGTTACATGGGTGCGGCTGTGCAGGTTATTCGGAATTTCTATCCCCTCTTCCAAGGTTGTTAGCACATTCACAGCATTGTGCTTGAAGGACTTAATGGTCTTAAGATTCACATCTACCACTGCTGCATGTTCCTGCTAGGTCTGCAGTCTCCTTTAATTGCTCTCAGTTCTTTGTTCCAGTGGAAGCACCCTTCTGGATGTACTTTCCAGCTATATTTCCACATTCTAAAGTGTGTTTTTGATGGACCCTATATCATGTTTTAGATCAGAATGCAGAGTGTTTACGTACGCCAAAGAGTCCTCTCCGCTAGTGAAAGAGCAGCCTCCTCAAAGAACTGAGTGGACAACTCACCCATGCCCAGTTTAGAAGAGCCTGCTCACGATGCAAAGAAGTCTACATTCCCTTAGTGCCTCCTGACATATATGGCAAGGTTCACAAAAATTGGCCTCGCTAGGCAGGGTAACAAACTAGATTCGGCAGAGCTAGGCATTACTTTTGTCAAGTATTGGAACTGCTTGAATTAATAGGAGCCTTCAAATATGTGGCCCAAAAACGGGACGTCTTCCGAGCGGAGGGCCCCCATACATTGAATTGGACCCTTTCTGTGGCTTCTAATGTTACAGAGCTTGAGCACCAACTGATGAATAATCTCTACACCTGTTTGCTTCTAATATCTGTGAGTCACCTACCAAAGCATACACCTTACTGCAGCTTTGGTATGCAGCACTAATCCAGGTCTCTTACCCTGCCACTTCTCTTTCCTGATCAAGAGACAAGGATGCCTTCCATGCAGCTTCCTTGTTCTCACTTATGGATCTGTTCAAAGGAAGGCCACAGTTGCCCTAGCATTTTATGTCTCAGCAGGCTTAGCAGAGTATGCACATCAAGTCTTCAGTAAGACCACAACTACCCCACAATTGCAGCGTTTATAATCTCCAGGAGCACCACACCTTCCAGTTGTCAAGTGCTAGCTTCTGTGGCATAGCAATTCTTCAGGGGAGCTAGGCCAGTCTGAAGACAACAATGCAGTTGGTAAAGCCAAATAATGGGGCCACTGTGCATGCACTCTGGCCCCACACCCTCTATTTCCCGTTTAAATTGTCTTTATTGTAAGAATGAACAAGGAATTTTCAGTTAATGCTTAGCAAATTGAAATTGGTGCCAAAGATTCTTTGTTTTAAATGCAGTCTTCTATGCTTCTGAATTTAAATAACCATTGTCTACTGACCTAATTTTCCCAATACTACGTCAAACACCATGGGACCCTAAAAAGTCAAGTTTGCCTTTCTGGTCATGCCTAGTGTCATTGAACGCATGTCGGTGGCTTGATTCACAGAGCTATTCTCTGCCGCAAATGTACATTTAAAGCTGAAAATTGCTCCATTTACATTTATTGTGTATTGACAAAAGAATACGTAGCAAGTACAAATGCATTTACTACTATGGATTTGTATACCACAACTGCATACAACTACACAGTGGCAAGAGGCGAGGAGCACTTGTGAATAATCAGATCACTCACATTTTTTAATTTTTGGTCCTGTGGGATCAACTACCATTTATCCATACATTTTGAACCTTTATTTCTCAAAAACTACTGCACAGATTTACACTAGATCACAAAAAGCACACTTCCTGTGTAAAGATCTAGCTTCCTGACAAATTTGTATAATTCTTTTCAGCTTTTTTTGTCTGTTTTCCCGACTAATTTATCCTGAGCAGAATGCATGCGAAAAAAAGTGTTTTATGGATCCACCCCATAACAGATCACTCTGAAGCTTTTGAGGAAGGAACGGAGGAGAATAAACCTTTTTTGAAAAGCTTTGTCAAGATTCATCAAACGGTGTCGAAGTTGTTAGCAAAAACAAAAAAGACTCTTACTATGGTAAATGGCTAATGTATAACTACACAGTTACAACCACTACTATGTAATATTTGAACAAAGATCTGGATATGGATACACATAACATGCTCTATCTGATACTCAGGGAAGAACATCCAGGCGGCGCCAGTAGCCTGTAAACAAGTAATGGCACACAAGTTCTGTGTCCTCAAACATCAAATTAATCACTTAAATTAAGGCTGAAGACATGACCTGGTGATTGGTAATGCGTGGCTGGAACCTGGTGCCTTGATGTAGAGGGAGAGTGATGTCCGGAGGCAGATGGACTTCTTTTTATTGAGGAAAAGTCATCCTGTTTGAGTAAAAAAAGAAAACTTAAGCCACTGTTGTAAAAAGTCACCGTCTCCTTTTCTTAAGGCCTCTCTGTGCAAACCACTCGTACTTAAAGGATTGTACAGGAAATTATAAAGAAGCTTAATGGTACTGAATCCCAAACAAATTGTGCAAGCTATGTGTTTCCATCTGAGCACACAAACAAAGCACTCATTGCCTCATCACATATTTTTTATGACATAACTTGTATATTTTACAAGAGCCTGCATTCTCTGTTATTTTTGAATGTTTTTGTATTGTACGTGGTTTATTCTAGTTTCACTGGAAAGGAAGGAAAGATGCTCAGATGTAATCTTTAAAATGTAGAAATATCTTTTTTACAATAGAATTCAATAAGTACCCATAAAGAGACATGCACATACAAACACTGATGAGTGCCTTTACAGAAGACTAACATCTTAAAGAGCTCATGTACTCAGTAGAGAAACCCTACTGATGTGTTAGGTTGTCCAAAGTCATAGAAGTATATAATCAGTTCCTAAAAGACTATGTTGATGAAGTTTCTAACATTAAATCAGGTTGAGCTATGATTCAATTAAGGAGATAAGCGAGATCAATAGTTGGTTTACCAATGATTTAGAATAGTGGAAGAGAGAACTAAGGAAGGGGAAGTGGAGTGAATTCAGATTCGAGGAAGATGTGTTAGGCCTAAGGTTGACTAAAACTTGTATGAAAAAGATATCCAAGATAGAAAAAAGACAGAAAATACAGCTCACTCTGAAAAATCTAAAAATGACTTGATAGAACTACTTTACAGATTTAAATCTACAACAATCCAATACATCTCAAAGGAATGGAGTAATTCCATAACATTTTTTCTTTCAAAAACAACCTGCTGATATCAGAAGTAAGAGTGGATGAAGACTGTCATGCTGTGCATCCCTCTCAGAAAAATGGCAAATACTTTCTTTAAAAGAAGTTTCTGAGGAACATCATTAAGATTGTTAACAAACTTAACACCAAAGAAAGTCTAGGAAACCCCTGCACAGTGAAGCTGTCCAAATGGGAATTGAAGTGTTTGCCCCTACTTTAGTGCAAATGATGAATAAATAGTCCTAACTGGGGAGTTAAGTGAAGAACTAAAACAAACCTTGGTGTTTTCCACTAGTAAAGAAGCCCACTTCCTACAAAGAGGACCAGAAAAACTGTCAGCTAAAACACCCATCATAACTTGCACTACTTGCCATGTTGTTGTCTTGATAGCTCTTTTCATTGTGTCTGTACTGTTGGCAAACTGGTGCTTTGAGAATGGCGAGTGGCAGGAATGTTGTGAGCATTCATAACCATAACTGGCATATTTAAGTGGTCTAAAAAATTTCTAGCAACAACCATAACTCACCTTTTGACTGTTCTTTTTCCAGTGAATTTCATTGCTTTTTTTTACGAGGTTCTTAATTTACAACCTGGGTCTGGACCAGAAACTGTACTCAAACACAACAGCCAAACAGCCACAGTTGTGCACTGCCTTTGGCAGACTGCGGCCTGGCCATGAGCTCCACCCACTGTGGACAGGCAACCACCGGTGCACACAGCCTGTGCCCAATTGCAGCAGGAACTGCACAGTTGTGGTTGGGAGCAGGATCTGCACCATACCGCATGCCTTCAAAGCAAAGCTGGACAGTCATTTTAGTGTTTGTGTGTGCTTTTTTTTTACAATGCATGAAATTCATGAGTCAGATGTGACACACAAATCAAACACAAAATTGTGGTCAAATGCAGCAGTTAAAATGGCTGCTGGGGAGCTCTTGAGTCATCTGACTAGCAAGTTGTGCGGCTCTTTTAGGCACTTTTTCTTCAGGAGTGATTTGTATTTTCCATGGCTATGGGTACCCCTGACCGCTGCTCTGCGGTAAGTCACCTTTGGGTTTTGCACACCATGGCTTTGAGAAAAAAGATTCACAGCACAATAATTGTTAGTTGGAGAAAACTTGTGAGTTTTAAGATTGCAGAAAAAAATGTCATCACTAATCCAGCCAATAACATTTTCTAAAAAATTCAAAAAGGCAGAGATACTTCAAAATGCTAAGCCTTTAAATCCTGCTCTGAAAGTCAGAATTTATGAGTCGGTGAAGGGGTATATGAGTGGCTGTATGCGTTTGTGAGTGGGTGTGTAAGTAGCTGTGTGGGTGTGTGAGTGGGTTTGTGAGTGGCTATATGGGTCTGTGAATGGGTGTGTTAGTGGGTATACGGGTCTGTGACTGGGTATGTGAATGGCCTTATGGGTTTGTAAGTGGGTGTGTGAGTGGCTTTGTGGGTGTGTGAGTGGCTGTATGAGTCTGTGAGTGGATGTGTGAGTGGTTATGTGGGTGTATGAGAGGGCATGTTGGTGGCTGTATTGGTCTGGGAGAGGGTGTGGGAGTGGTTTTGTGAGTGTGTGAGTGGATGTGTGAATGACTGTAAGAGTGTGTGGATGGGTGGTGACTGTGGGTCTATGACTGGATGTGACAGCGGGAGAATGGGTGTGTGAGTGAGTGTCTAGGTATCTGTGTGGGTGTGTCAGTAGCCGTAGCTATGTCAGTGACTGGGCAATAACAGAACCTCACCTGCCCCTTTATCCAACAAGCGTCTACAGATTTGCACAAAATACCTACCCAACTGGGGTAGTTTCTACTGGGTTAATTACTAAGTGCTACCTTATTGGGTAAATGGCCAGTGCACATTCTACACTATATCTGCATAATGGACCACAAGGCAATGTCTCCAGTGATCTTGTGTGTGTTTCAGCAATGTGATTGTTCCTCATGCATCTTTATCCAGAAATCTGTGATAACATGAATCAATCAATTGAGAAGCCAACAAGACTACAAAGAGGCAAATCTCCACAAAACAAGTGTACTTCCTCTTATCTGTATGAAGTAAGTGCTTCTTTGTTTGGTGAAGTTGTTGTCATATTCCTTTGCATCAAGAACACATCACCAAATTCGGCGGGAAACACACTAGGGTTCTCTTAGTAAGCTGTTCATTAAAGTGGGAAAAGGAGGGTAGACCATTGCATACTACTAAGAACACAGGGCGGGGCTAAACGGGCGATCCATGCAGATGATTTTGGGCATTTGCATAGTCAGGGTAATTAAAACAGGGAACAAAGGATTCTGCTCTCAAGACAAGAAAGAAACAACTTATCACAGCCACCACAGATCAGATTGCACTCCAATAGATCCACTATGCATTCACCTCCATTAAGAGTTTCAGATTGTTTTTCAACCTGGAATACAAGAGGAAACACACTTCCTTTGCCTTTGCCAAGCCCAAGAAGTTAGACCATTTATGCTTTACAGAAGTGGAACTTCAACAGGGGCACCTGCTAAGTTTATATTTGGAAGTGTTTCCCATTGTGGTTTAATTTCTGTGAAATGAGCATTAGGGTCATAATGGAACCTCAGTTTTTACAAGAGGTGTCCATGGTTTTGCCAAAAAAGTCTACCCTATTGGAGTACTTTCTATTGGTTATTTATTAAGTGCTGCCTCATTGGGTAAATGTCTAGTGCATATTCTACACTACAGCTGCATAAAGGACCACAAGGTAATGTCTCTAGTGACCTAGGGCCAGATGTAGGTAATTCTATTTTATCGATTCATAAATACCGAATTTTACCGATTGGTATTTATGAATCTGTAAAATAGAAGGAGGGAGATGTAGGTAAAATCTTTATTTGATTTACCGAATCGGTAAAAATCGGTATTCACCGAATCGGTAAATACCGATTCGGTATTGCCCATTGATTCCTATGGGCCTTGAAGCCCATATGAATCAATGGGCAATACCGAATCGGTATTTACCGAGTCGGTAAATACCGATTTCAGTAAGGGTGCAGGGGGTGTCACTTTGACACCCTCTAGCACCCTAAATACAGGCAAGTCTAACATGTGGCACACATACATGCCCTAAGGGCATGTCTGTGTGTCACATTGCACAGGTGTGCATGCACAGATGTGCATGCACACCTGTATTCGGTATTTTACCACCCAATAGGATAGGGTGGTAAAATACCGACTCTTACGGGCCTGTGGCACTTTCTGAAGTGCCACCTACATCTCATTTACAGAATCGGTAAATTTACAGATTTGGTATTTTACCGATTCTGTATATTTACCGAATCGGTAAATTTACCGATTCTGTAAATGACATGCCCCCTACATGCCAAATCCTAAATACCGACCGGTATTTTGGCTCCTACATCTGGCCCCTAGTATGCATGTCATTTTGGCAGCATAATTGTTTCTCGAGTGTTTTATTCCACAAATCTGTGGTAACATGAATCCTCATTAAGTGAAGATGACGAGACTACAAAAAGGTGAATCGCCACCAAACATGGGTCTTCTCTTACCTACATGAAGTAAGTGCTTCTTAGTTTAGTGGAGATGTCCTTGTATTCCTCTGCATCAGGAACGCATTGCCAAAATGTGCGGGAAATGCACTCAGAGACCTACAATTAATGGGGAAGGGAAGGCATGTGCCCCCTCCCCAGGCCAATTTTGGGAATGATATCTCATTGTGCTCTCTTGAATGCTGGGTGCCCTGAAGCCCAATCAGAGAACCCAGTGTGCAGCGGACCGCAGGGAGAGTATTAATGCCCTTGCAATCCCTTCTAGCAGCTTTCCTCCAGCGGGAGCGGGCAGTGCTCTCACACACAGAGAGCAGCCAGAAACGCTGCTCAATGCATGTGGGAGCACGTTGTTCACCTATTTTCCTTCCCGCAGTGAAGCGGTCAGCAAAACAGTTGAAAAGTCTGATCTGAGCAAGCAGGATCCGTTTACCTGCTTCTGCCCGCTGGGAGCGGAATTACTGTTTGCCACACATATCTTTAACATGCATTAATATGTAAGTATATAAGTAAGTGTATTTTGTAGGTATTTGGTACATTTTAATTTTATAATTATTGTTTACATTTTTTTTTAATGCTAAGTTTTAGGGACAGGATATAAGGGATATAGGTGTATTGAGCGGGGAAGTGTATTTATACTCAGGTATAAATTATATATATTTCTAAAATTATAATACGTTTTAGGGATGGGATGTAAGTGATATAGGGGTATTGGGTGGGGAAGTGTATTAATACTCAGGCACTAATTGTAATA
The DNA here is from genome assembly GCF_964261635.1 of Lissotriton helveticus. NCBI lineage: Eukaryota > Metazoa > Chordata > Amphibia > Caudata > Salamandridae > Lissotriton > Lissotriton helveticus. Next base: position 530,193,897 of record NC_136072.1, read on the forward strand.
CTTTAGTATAAATATTTATGAATTCCAATTGTTTTAAATTAGTATTAAGTTTTTTTAATGTCATGCAATTGTAAAATTAGTATTCAGGGATGGGGTGCAAGGGATATAGGGGTATTGGGTGGGGAAGTGTATTAATACTCAGGTATTCATTTTCATACATTAGTATTAATATGTATACATTGTAATTTTTATAAATGAATAATTATTGTAAGTTTCAAAATATTTGATAACATTGTAAAAGTAATATTTAGTGACAGGATGCAAGGGATATATGGATATTGGGCGGGGAAGCATATTAAACCTCAGGTATTCATTGTAATACTTACAGATTAGTACTTTAGTATTAATAGATAATATTTGTAATTTTGTACAATGACTGAGCCACAGCAACGCGTGGCCGGGTACAGTTATTTATTAATAATATTAAAATAATAGCATTTAAAAAAATGAAAAATGTGTATTTAGGGTTGGGATGAAAGGTTTATGGGGGTATTTGTTGGGGAATTGTATTACCACTCAGGTATTAATTGCAGTAGTTGAATAGTTACAGGTAACTTATTTATACAAATAAAGTTGAAGAAAAATTTATATTTTTTAAGTTAAATACCATTATATATTATTTACATTTTAAAATATTATAAATCAATTTAAATATATTTATTTGTCAAAATTACATTATATGAAAAGATGTAAAATCAAATACAAGGTCTAATGTCAATATTATTTATTTAAACACAGTATAAAAATTAAACAAATTGTAAATAAATAGTAAATCTTATAACATGTTTAACAGAAATATAAAACACATTTTGTGTAACATGTTTTTATAACAGTGTATATGTTTTTTCCCACGGTTTACCATCAAGTTCAATGGCAAATATTGTCCTTTTTTCATTTTTATATGCTTGATGCTCGCGGTTGTACATATGTTTCCATAGTTAGTGGAGTGTTGCAGTCAAGATAAGAAGCAAGGAAGCGCTGCAGTCAGGTACTAGGTATATAGGTGGCTATGTTTACTGTAAGGTAAAGTGGGCAGGTAGTTATATGTTGGATAGAAATACTGGTGGGTTTTATGTGTTTTTATCTGTTCTCTATTCCCATGCATGTAGTGTTCATATACTCACGTCAGTACGATAACTTTTTAAAAAGTTTAAATTTTTTTGTCCTACATGTTTTTTATACTGTTTGTAACCATCTCGGAATGTAGATCATGTGGCTGCAGCATGAAGATGGATGTATTGAATCCAGTGCTTCAGCATTATTTTGAAGATATTTGAACTTGGAACAGTGTTATTTTTTAAGGTTATGTTTTTATTAACAGAGTTTCGGATATGGATGTTCGATTTTTTTTATTGCTGCCATTAACAGTTCTGTATTACTTTGGGCTTTTTAGAATGTATTTTTTTCTAGCGATTGCAACAGCAAAAAAAAACTAAACTATTTTTGCATTTTTTAAACGTGTTTTTAGAATCAGAATCTAAATATTTGTAATAATTCAGCTACAGGTGAGGGTTTGCATTTAAAACCATGCTTTTTCAGAATTTCTTTTTTTTCCTGTGGATGTTGATTTGCAGATATATGGATTATTGGAGTACTGTTGACTCTTATTCACACATTTTAAAAAGTCACGAAGAGTTGAAGAAAGAATATATCTACAGGTAGCAATTCAAAATTGTTTTAATTTGGTAAAAAATACGTTGAAAAATGCCAATTGAGTTGTATAGAATTGTTAAAATAGGCAAATATTTTAGGGACATTTGTATTAGTAATGTAATATGTATGCAATTCTATCCAGGTAATCTGAAGCCACCATCAACAGAAAATGTTGAATTTGACTCAATAGTCTTGCAGACATTTCGTTACTCTTTTTAGATGTACGTGGGCTCAGACAACCAGACAGTGATTGTACATGTCTCATTTCTTAAAAAACGTTGCTCCTTTTTCACAATTTCCAACTAAAGAATATGTTTGGGTGCAGTTTGCCAATTGATTTGTTGAAGGAATTGTGCCATCCATCAATGGCATTGGTAGTCTTTCCACCTCCCTCTAAGCATGTTGTGTAACAGTTCTATCATTCAATGGGAAATCTTGGCCTCTTCCTGTGACCTGACCTGCTAAGATGGCCAATCCATGTATCTTTAAAATAATTTAGTAGTGGTGCCAAATTATTTTCCGTTATGTAAAATCTTCTGATTCAGAAATTGCTGTGTAATACTTGTCTACATTGTCAGGAGGTACGAAGCATAAGGCAGGACATTTTTTTATTCAAAATGAAGTTTACTGTTTGATAAGTAGTCCTCAACTAAGGATTATGTTTTAATTTTACGCCAATATGCATGTGAAAAGTGAAATAACTGTCCCTGAATTTGGGAGGTAGGTTGTTAATTTTGTAATTGCATTAATCATTGGTAATTCAAAGTAAATGATAACTAGGACTTTCTCATTGTTTTGGATTTTAGAACTGTTAATAACTCAGTGTATGTTGACGATTGCTTAAGAGGGAGTAAACTATACACTAATTGGACAGGTGTGTTATTTATGTTTGCATGAATAGTGTAAATTTGGGCAGTTGGATGTGGTGTTGATTTAAGAGAACCATCCCTCTTCATCCAACTATTCTTAAGTGTTAAAAAATTATGGTTTATGCAAAATATTAATATTCTTTTTTGAGGGTTTTCGTTGTCATGCAGCAGGAAAGGTTCTCCAGAGAAAGTGATTGTTAGTTCAGGTTGGATGTTAATGTCAGAATAAGACTGTGGTGTTATTTGTTGGGGATTACTTGCCTGTTTTTGTCTTTGTACCATTCTCCTCACTTTAGGAATTGTGGGCCTAATACTGTCTATGTGCATTTAAAGAGTTTCAGAACCAGTCTCAAAATTGAGCCACATGGCTCATAAGAGGTGGATGCAAGTACTTTAACTTCTTTTAATGTTTTCACATACTTCAATCCTCATTGCACAGGCGCAGTTTTTAGGCTCAGTTGTCCTTACTACGGTGCCTTCCAGAGTAACCGCTCTACCTGTGCAATAGGATAAAAAGTACTCCACGTACCTCTAATGACACCTGGGCTCACTTAACCTGTCCCTACAAAGGTAGCCAGCATACTTTAGCAGTGTGTTGCTTCCCTGGGATTTGACATTGTTTGCTTGATTAGATAACTCCTCTGACGTTTGTTCTGCTAAAAAAAGAGAGATAGCAAAAAAGTGTAAGTTTATGTTTTTGCTATTTTATTATATGTTTGTATATTTTATTTGCCTGTTATAAAATCTAAAAAATGTTTTGTTAATATTTAGAATTTTCCTGTGGAGAGAAAATGACAGTTAAGACCCTCTGTTGTAAAGAAAACATTTATTGTTAGTTAACCTCTTCAATGCGTCGGACGGCCCCCGGTCGTCCGACGTCACGGTGGGCGTGTGCGCAGGACGGCCGGGCGTCAAAGCGCTTATTATTTTTCACCTGGAATTTTTTTTTGTTATTGCTGAAAAATTATTATATGTTTTCCTTGAAATTGGTGAGTTCTTTGATTTTTAAGGATGTTTTTGGTAGTGTTTGTACTTTGTAGCGTTCTTTAGCTAAATTTGGCGTTCTTCAGTTTTGTTGATATCTGTCCTAAAAGGAAAAATTAATTAGTTATTCATTAACTTTTTGTTTTATGGTGTTTTTCTTATTATTTGCTGTTGATATCAAGAATACATGCATGAATATTACTGTTTTTGTGGTTTATATTATGTCCTGTAGTTTTATTTAATTCAAGTTGTTTCATATATAGGTATATCTGTTTTAACAAGGAACAAAATACATGTTGTTAATGTTTTTTAAAGTATGTATTTTATGAACTTGAGCATCTTGTTTAAGTTAAATATTTGAGGCTTTTAAACTACAAAATGTTTACTTTAGTCACTCTCAGCAGTAGTTCTGAGGTAAGTACTTGATGGATTTTGAATAGTAATTTTGTCTTCTGGTAACTGTTTAGCACATGACCTGAGATAAGTACCCACTGGATTTAGAATAATAAGTTTGCCCATTAGTCACTGTCTAGCACCTACCCTGAGCTAAGTAGATGGTGCAGTTGGAATAGTAATTTTGGCCCTTAGCACAGGTGTGGATTTTAATAAAATATCTACTTGTCCATGGGGCAGGGTGCTTCTAGAATCTACTTGTCCTGTAACACAATCCACTTGTCTCTTTTGTGCCATGTAATGTGGCAACAAATTATGACAGAAATCTCAATATATATAAGAGCTCTAAAATAGCCTCTCCGATTATGCATGGCTCCTTCCATAGTTGGGCTTAAATCCTAGCAATTCCCTTATGTTGCCATGTTTCCTCAGATCTACATTCTGGGGTTGAAGGTAATAATGGGGAACAGTTCCAGGGTTGGATGCCCCTTTGAGTCTGGACAAACCTAGGTTGAAAATGCACTCCGGACAATGGCAGACATAAAACGTCTTCCAGGGTTGGGAAAAAAAGTGGTTGGGGGGAAAGTGAACCTGCAAACACTCAGATTTTCACTTGAGGAAATCTACACCTGGATATTTTCTCATGCTGAAATGCAGTTCACAAATCTTTTTTAGGAGTGCTATTTCTTGGCCTACTTGTGTAAAGTCTTGTGAATTCACACAAGTCGTATATCTGCACTTTATTTCAAGGACATGGGTGCACTTTTGAGACTTTATTTAATAATTGGGCCCCTAATTAGGTCTGAAGTTAACCATGACCATTTGTGTTTATTCAAATTCTGTCTCTCTCTCTCTCTGTCTATCGGCTAGCTTCACGTTGAGTGACAGCATTCTGTTCTTTCACCAGGAGAATACCGACACAGTCGTTTTGTTCAGTGCCAGAAACACTGTGGCAATGTGTGCTTTTGAGACCAACATGTTTTTGCTTTTGCCAATGTTTGTTATAACGGTGAGGGCCCGGCAGCTCCCACACCAATAAGGTTTAATAAAAAGCATGCCAAAACACATTGACAAAACTAAAAGGCTGCCCAACAATTTCAGACCTACTGGCTTTACCCAAGATTGTTTATTTTTATATTTCCCATAATATTATTAAAACTGGTTACACTGATTTTTCCATTTTAAATATTTTTGGGAAATAGGTACCTAAAATTTACAGTAGTTTAGCGAAATGCTTTTGCATTTTTTTGAGAACATTTTTTTTTAAAGCAAAGAATCATCCATCTTTCTATCAAGGTTCTGCAAATATTTGCATCTAATCAGAGAGCATTCTGGGAGCATTATACATAGCCTCATATTGCTAAACATTGACAAAGTGTGTACACGTTTTTATACTGGAACCACTGTAAGTAGTGCAGTCTGAGCTTAATTAGAGCGCTCACCCTAATATTAAAGGCTTTGCATTAATAAACCATAAATACAAGTTTGAACAGCAGTAACACATGGAGACAAACATTACCTTAACTGCAGGCAATGCCTTTCCCTGATCTAGAATGCGGTACTGTAAACTGGCAGCCAAAGGGTTTGTGCTGCAGGGGGTTGGGGCTACTTGTCCCAAGGAAAAAATACACATGAAAACTTGTTGCCATTGACCCCAAACAATATGTCTTGGGCATCGGGCTACAGGAATTCAACATCCCTACCTTAGTCACTGTCCAGCACCTGCCCTGAGGAATGTACCTGGTGGAGTTAGAATAGTAGTGTTGCCCTTTAGTCACTCTCAGTCAAACAACTTTATTTGGTTTACAGGTGTAAAACCATATAAGTTCACATATATATATATATATATATATATATAAAAAGCAATGATAAAATTCATATAACCATTTGTCCAATTCATTATATGCAGAAGGTTAGTTCATAAATAAGATATCAATTAAAATCAGAACTCTAGTAAAATCAGTGGTTAAAATAGACCTAGCGATAAATAAAGCCCACAGACCTGGCGACTTATTATGTCACTGGCTGGGGACTAAGTTGATTAATTGCCCTCCAGGGTACTGCCCTCTTGTCAAGTAATGTCCTTTTTTTCTGCTAATTTAAGAAAATTAAGAACAAATAGGACAGAGTCTTCAGATAGCAGTTGTAAATAAATCAGTGCTGGGTGTGACTGCCTAAAATTAAATCTCCTTAAAACAGGGACTATTAGTTTCCTCTGGGGAATCGCATAGAAACAGGCAAAAGAATAAAAAATGAAGCAAATCCTGCAGAGACTCACCGTCGCAGCCGCAGGATTTCAAAGGATGTCCTCTATGGCAACCCCCAGGGCAAGCTAACAAGAGATGAAAGAAACCCAGGCAAAACCTAGTCAGCAGAAAACGATTGTATGTGCTGAAAGAACCTAAAAGATAGCGCTCTGTAGTTGAAAAAGTTTTCAGGATTATACAGTTTCATACACTATAGGGGTCATTATGATAGTGGGCTGATCGCCACCATCCATATGACAGTGATGATCCGCCTGCCAAAATCTACCGCCTGCATAACCTTTCCCCCGCCACATTTCGATGGCAGGGGGACCCCGGCGGATGGGAAGACCGTCCGCCGGTTTTCCGCCGGTAGGCAAGCCGCCCGATTGCCTACTGGACGAAAAAGCCTAGGAATATGGTGGTGGTGCCTTGCACGCACCGCCATCCATATTATCATCATGGCGGTGAAATGCCTTTCCATGGCGGAGACTCCGCCATGGAAAGGCATGCGGTTTTGTCTTTAGCGGCCCCCAGGGTGTTTGTGGGGGTGTGGGGTGCACATGGGGATGCACAAGGTGGCAGGCACAGAGCGGTGCCTGTCAGGTTGTGTATTCAAAGGCACAACATGCATTTCACAAATTGCGGTGGGTGCAGTTTGCAGCACCGCCCGCCGCAATGTTTAAAATGTGGGACGCGCCCGCCAGTCTGGCGGGTGTATCCTAATGCCATTTGCTAGACCGCCGCGACAATAGCGGACGGTCCCGTTTTCAGAGATGGCCGCCCGCCATCGTAATGGGCCCCTAGGTTTCTTCAGTTCGTGCTCTTCCCTCTCTAGTTTAAATAGGCTACTGAAGGAATCCTTGACCCAAATCAGAGCCTTTTTAGATGCCATTTCCGGATTACTATATAGATCTGGTCTGCCCAGTCTATCAAAACTGGACCTTATATATCTTAGCCATGATATATGATGTGCGTGATCCAGCAACATATACTCTTTCAATATCCGCTGGGTCAGCAACAGATCCTTATTACACCATGTTTTCAACCAAAAGATTAGTGGGCGTAAGGCCAAAGTATCACTCAAATAAGGGACCCCCAGTTCTTCCTGTACAACCATGTTTGAGGTCCCAATTGGGAGGCCCAAGAAATGCTTCAAAAACCTGTTCTCAGCCACTTGCAGATCTTCCATAGCCAATGCCCCCATATTTTGCTTCCATAAGCAGCCAACGCGACACATTCGGCCTGATATATTTGTAGCAGCGCTGCTATTAGTCTTTTACCTAATTTTGTATGAAGTCACCCCTCTTTCTCTGCTTTACTGGGCCCCACTTCTGATGATCATCAAGTATTACTCCCAGTTATAAAAAAAACCTTGGTACGGGAGACCTTTAGTCACTGTCCAGCACCTGTCTTGCGGTAAGTAATGGTGGAGTTAGAATAATAATTTTGGACCTTAGTCACTGTCAGGCATCTGCCTTGAGGTAAGTATTTGGTGGAGTTAGAATAGTTATTTTTCCCCTAGTCACTGTGCAGCACCTTCCCGGAGGTAAATATCCAGTGAAGTCAGAATAGTAATTTTACCCTTTAGTTACTATCCACCAACTGTCCTGATGTAAGTATTTAGTGGAGTTGGAAAAATTATATTTTATAAAGTTGCAATATTGTTCTATATATTACAATTTAAAATATACAAACCCAGAATGTGTTTGTTGAGCCAACTTTTACTAATTTTGTGGGCGAAATCTGTAAGTTTAGGAAAATATAAACTAATAGATAAGTCATATAACGAGGTAGTACAAATGAAAGTATTTTCTTGTTAAAGTTCCACTTACCTGGACAGGTAGATGGTATAGTTTGTGGTAATCAAGGCTCGCTTCAGTCAGAATCTCGGTGTGGTCGCAAACGCAATCAGTGTAGTAGCGGATGTTAAATGGTGGGCGGCCATTTTTATGTGTGGTGTGGTAGATGAAAATTGAAACAGATATGTGTTGGAAAGTACGTTTCCTAGTGAGTTTTACTGTGAACGTGTAGTTTATTTTGTTCATTTAAAAAAAAATATATATTTATTTCACTTCCTGCTGTAAAACGAGAGCCATTTTCATTTGGGAAAGGTGAAAGTAAGGAATTAAAATAAAGGTAGGACTAAGTTGCAAACATACTTGGGAACATGTTTATTCTATCATAGTTGTATTGCATTCTGTTTCAATTATTATGTTTATTTTTAGAATCTGTAAATTTGTTGTTCGTTATTTTTACAATTTCTTTTCATTTCTTTAAACATTTTGTCAGTGGAAGTACTTTTCTGCATAGGCTGTAACGATGTATTGTAGCGGTATGCGTGCTGATGTGATATGTGGTAATTGTATGCATGGTACGGACACATTTAGGGGCCGATTACGATGTGGCCCATACAGACTCCGACCTTGGAAACCATGTAAGAAAGCATGTTTGGGGGCCCACAGCAGGACCCCCTTTGGTGCACAGCCTCCAGTTGGTGGCTGAGGGGGCACATTGATCCCTGCATCTTATGGCAGGCACCATGAGGTGCCATGCAAGGGGTTCAGGGATGAACTGCACCTCCCCTTTCACTATGGGAGCATGTATAACGGCTGGTTTACGGGTGTAATGCATGCTCCCATAGTGAAATATAGGAATGCGACCGAACAGTGTTCGGTTGCATCCTAATGAGGTGCTCGGGACCGCCGACCAGGTGGCGGTCATGCCCAGGCCCACCCGCCCAACATCGAAATCAGGCCTTAAGTGTTACTCCATGTATATGCGTGGTAGTGTGCTTTGTGGTGAAAACATTCACTGTAGTAGTTAGTGCATTGTAAAAACTGCGTTTTTGAGACGTGCATGGTGAAAGCACTCATTACCGCTCCAGTAGGTATAGTTAGGACTAAAGTTTCCGCAGGAAAAACGGTTTTTGTTTTGCCAATAACTTTGGCACCGCTTGAAGAATCTTCACAAAATTTATAAAAAAACGTCCCCTTTTTGGTTCAGCTGCTGTGTTCCTTCAAGCGGGGGCCACAAAAAAAGGGGGGCCACAAAATGCGTGTTCCCCATGTTATGTCTGAGGAGAACGTTTTTTTTTAACACAACAACAACCTGAACCACTGAATGGAGTTACACTACATTTCACAGAAAGCTAGTTGTTGGTCCAAAAAGTGTACTTTTTGTGATTTGATGTAAATCCATTCAGTAGTTTCAGAGAAATTTAATGTTAAAAAATATAGATATCTAGGAGCCCAAAATCCTACTGAAATTTGATTGGCTGCCAACACTTCAACGAGGAAGTATTGGCAGCCGTCTTGGGATTTGGCTTGAAACCAGGATCCACAAAAAAAGAAAAAGCGGGCTGGGTAGAATGGCCTGACCTATTAGGCCTCTTGAGGAGATCCCACAAGGACATTGCACGGCCCAAAATAGCATTATTTAAAAAAACTATTAAAACAAATAATGAATCGTGTTTCTCTAGCTCTTTGTTCATTATCGGCTCCTGGGTGGGCCAGGTCCTAGGGACATTGTTTTAATAAGGGAGGGGTGCACATGTGCCCCTCTTCCTATGGCTTAATATTGCCCCTGCGCCCACCACCTCCCTGGGGATTCTTTAACAATAAATGCAGGGGAGGCCTGTACGGCCTTCCTCGCTGCCCCAGGGACCACCACCTCTGGTGGCTTATTTATTTTTTCCATGGGGGGTCAGAGAACCCCAGGGACTGCTTCCTCGCTGGTCCCTGATTTGAAAATATTGTCGGGGGTTCAGGGACACCCCGAGGCCCCAGGGGTCACCTCCTCAGGTTTTAGGTTTAATGAACGGGGAGGGCACACAGACCCCTCCCCCCAGCCTGAGGACTGCTACCTCTCTGGGGCCTTCGCCAATTTAAATACAGGTGGTGCACGGCTCCCCGCAAGCCTGGGGACCACCACCTTCTTAGGCCAAATGGCAAAAAAGGAGGGGGGCGTGCAGCTCCCCTCCTGGAGCCAATAATGGCCCTGGGACAACAGCCCCCCGAGCCAGCTCCTGCAATGTCCTGGGGTGCCCAACCCTGGGACATTGCAGTTTGCTGCTCACCCGCGCTGCTCACCCGTGAGGGTCTCAAGGCGCTGGGGGGCAGCTCCGGGTCAGTTGAAGAGCCAGCTTTTGAGGTCCTTCTTGAACGTGTGCTGGGTCGGAGAACATCTGATGTTCACCAGGAGCTTGTTCCAGGTCCTGGCTGCGATGTAGGAGAAGGTTTTCCCGCCTGTCTGGTTCTGCGGATGCGGAAACCTCGGCCAGGGCGCGGTCGGCGGAGCGGAGGATCCTCCTGGGTATGTGGAAGGATACTCTGTTGTTGAGGTATTTGGGTCCGATGTTGTTGAGGGATTTGTAGGTATGGGTGAGGAGCTTGAAAGTGACCCTCTTCTTGACGGGGAGCCAGTGGAGGTCTTGTAGGCGTTGGGTCGAATCACTGACATAATTTCGACACACAATATCGATCTACAATTATATTGACACAAAAAATATCGACAGTATATCCTTATTTAAAAAAAATACAAAAATATCGAAACAACATCGTACGACAAAAATATCAACATCAAAAATATCGTTAACATGCTTATCAAAGTTTAAAAATATCGCACATCATTTAAAACGATTAGCTAAGTCCAAAATATCGACCACAAATATATTGACCACACAAATATTGTAATTTTAAATATATCGACTATACAAAACTATAAAAAACATTCAAATAAAAAAACATAAATATAAATAAATACCTAAAAATACATTACATATAAATGAATATTTTCTTTTCATCAAACTAACGTGAGAAAACCAATAAAATGCAAAATATTATCACAACATTATTACATGAAACTTTACTAATATAAAAAAGATTTATTATAATTTAAATATATTATCTAACATATAAACAAAACTAGTTTAATATATATACAAAAATATACATAACTAACAACTAATTAGCTTTTTCCATATTTGGAAAACAACTACCAAAACAATAAAAAAAACAAATACAAATTAACCAATAGAAACTTTCAAGTTTCCAACTGACCAATAAAATTAAACTAACAATATCCAAAACACTATATAAAGAAACTTAAATCCTATTTCACACCTGAAATAAACAAAGCTAAAGAAGGAGAAACTCTGCAGAAATCGCACCGAAAAATAAGAAGCTCAACATGTAAAAACTACTAAACTATATCACAAGTAAGTAAACTAAAATATACTGAATAATACTACAAGTAAAAAACCTTAGACAATAATATACAAATGTTAAAAACTAGTTTATGTCTTTATTCCATTTTATATTTCCACTACAGACAATTCTAAAGAAAACTAACTAACAAAAGAAAACACCAAAAAAAGATACAACTAACAAAGTAAGTATTTTCCAAACTATATTAAATAAACAGATACAACACCCACCCAAACTCAAAACACATCCCAAACACCCTCCCCACCCCATATAAAATGTTTAGAAACAAGTATTAAAATCAACTTGCTATTTATTTCAGACAAAGAAAATACAGAAAGAACATTCCACAACTAAAGAATAAACATAATCATATTCAACTACATAAAGACCAACTTTATAAGTATATTTTGACAAAATATATTTTTTTAAACATCAAAACACATATAGCAACATATTTAATAATCCTTATAATCATTTATTATACATTTTCCTGCATCAAAATGACTGAAGGAGCACAGTTTATTACAAGCCAGAAAGGAAAAATGTTATTGTGCTAGATGGGATATGTTTATACGCAGGAGAAACAATTTAGCTTAAAAGTTAATTGGAAATGCTCAAAATACTATTCAAATAAATGTTACGGGCATGCTACAACAAGGGAAACCACTGTAATTTACACCAGAGAACATAACCACCCCCCAAACATTACAGAAATAGAAGTTAGAGGGGCACTTGAAACAATCGAAGAGGCTAGCACAAGTTCACAAAAACCAACAAGTGTAATTTTGAAAGAACAGCCACCTAAAATTCCCAAAGAAGCTACTTCACAATTGCCATCCATAGCGTCATTGAAAATAACAATAGCACGCGCTAAAAGGACTACTATTACTTACACCCCAACTCCTAAAACATTTGACAAAGTTATAATTAGCCCCAAACAATCTATAACTTTCAATAAAGAACCATTGGTCATTTATGATAATAAAATACATGGGCTACATCAGAATTGTAATAATCCCTTTATTTATGCATTAATACCAAAAAAAAAAATTCAACATACGTCGAAATGCTAAATAAAGTAAAACAAGAAACTAATGATTATTTCCCTCAAAAAATTATCATTGATTTTCAACAATCTATAATTAACGCCATATTAAAGACATACACCTATACCTCCATTCAAGGATGTTACTATCATTTTAACCAATGCTTATGGAGGTACCTGCAAAAATCAGCACTAAGCATAGAAAATGCAACTAATTCATATTTTGTATTTCAAATAAAAAAATGTATAGCACTAGCTTATGTGACAGTCACAGATGTTGCTGAACATTATAACATATTATTACAAAGCCCCTTTTACCAGCAACATGAACAACAACTAAGCCCACTATTGGACGACTTTGAAGACACCTGGGTTGGCAGATTACATAGATCTGGCCACAGAAGACAGCCTACATTTCAAATTCCTTGGTGGAACGTATATACAAGCACATTAAATCAAGAAGCCAAAAATAATAACGCCATTGAAGGATGGCAGAACGCCTTCCAACAAACAACAGGTAGAGTCAGACCAACACTAGAAAGATTTATATCAGCCCTACAAAAAGAACAAAGTTATCAGGAGTTCCGAATGGAACAATCTGTAACTCAACTAAAACCAAAAACATCCAAACAGACTAAACAAATGTACAAATACCTAGTATAGCAAGTAAAACTGTACCCTAGTACAAGAGTCCCGGAGTATCTAGGAATGATAGCAAAAACTCTACTTTAAAACATCCATACAAATAAAATCCAAAATACTCATCTTTTAAACATAACATACAATTAAAATGTATTTATTTTACCACAAATATAATTACTGTGTGCAACATATTTTGAACAATAAGATAAAATATATTAACACACATTAATTATATATGAAATAAAATAAAACACAACAGTAATACAGAAAATGATTTCCCTACCACAATTAAACAAAAATAATAAACTTGCCGAGTTTCTTTCCATAGCTGTAAAATACATTTTCTTCTCATACAATCTGATTAAATAAGTATAAAACTTCCCCCCCAAAAACTGAAAAATTGAACTGTAGGAAAAAATAAATCCTCCATTGAGAAAACGACCATCCAAAAACCATAAACACCTGACAATGTACTAAACATAAGAAACGCTCCAGGAAACCCGAAAAAAACAGACTTCTTCCGGCACCGGTATCTCCTTGAAATAAAAACCTAAAAACAAAAGCACATACACTACCACCCACATAAAACGACACATAAAAATTTAATAATATTACTACTAACCTTAAATTTAAAAAAAACGACACATTAAACACCGTATTTCTAACTCTCTAAACAGGCCTCAATTACGTAAAAACTACCTAAACAAACAATGCATAACTATAACCTATAACAGTTCTGAATATCACTAATAAATATCTAAACACACTAAACACTATCTAACTATGTCCAAAATACATTTTAAACTTATTTAAAACAAAGAAAACAAACCTTACCTTTAGCGACGTGAACCAGCTCCCAACCGTGAGCTTCTCTTCAACCAAAAGACCCACAACAACATTGAGCGGTTACAAAATACAAGGCCCAAAACGAAAATAGCAAGTTTAAACATAGTGAATTTAGAACATTTAATTTATCAAAATGTTATTTTACATATAAAAATTGTACAAGTATTTAACTAAAATACCACAAACATCATACAATTTCTTAAAAAGTATTACATTATTTGCAACAATTGTAAAATTATAATAAACATTATAACATATATAATATTTATTATAATAATCTCATAAAACAAAATGAAAAAACAATACATAATATTGTTGTTATTATTTGTGTATAATAAAAATAAACATTGGGTCAAAAATTGTATTAATTGAAAAAGATATGTAATAATTATTAATATTAATATTTTAAATATATATACAAAAGTATTATACATTTATATTATATTATATAAAAAACGGTTCAATTTTTTAAAAATAAATATATCCAATACATATTATTGTATAAAATATGATTTGTAAAAAACAATTATAATATTATGTTAATTATCATTCTGTATTAAAAAATATACATACTATTGTAAAGCTAAATTTTCTGATTTTAGAAATATATGCACAAATATGTTTCTAATTAATGGTAATGTATGACATTATTTTACTGCATTATCCAACCCAAATTACCCAATTAAAATGTGTTATTACTCCTACAATAATAAAAAAAGTATACTGTTCTAATTATTTTTTAATTCTTATATTGTTTAGTTTTTACATATACAAATTACACTTTATTCCTAATAATTATTATAACAAATAAATATTTTCAATTTATTGACTATCATTTCCCATTTTTCAAATAGGAAACTATTTTATATTTTATTTTGCATTAATAAATTGAACTATATTCATAAACATTTTAAAATTTATACTTCCACTTTATTTAAGTCCTACACTACACCTAATTAATAAACTCGTCCCACTCCAGTGTAAAATAAATTGGGGTAGGTGCTGGACATTAAACCTAATTCATTTACTATTCCCACTCCAATCTAAAATAAATTGGGGTAGGTACTGGACCCTAAACCTAATTAATTTACTAGTCCAACTCCAGTCTAAAATAAATTGGGTAGGTGCTGGACACTAAACATAATTAATTTACTATTCCAAATGCAGTCTAGAATAAATTAAGGTAGGTGCCGGACACTAATTTTATTTAATTTACTATTCCCACTCCAGTCTAAAATAAATTGGGGCAGGTGCTGGACACTAAACCTAATTAATTTACTATTCCAACTCCAGTCTAAAATAAATTGGGGTAGGTGCTGGACACTAAACCTAATTAATTTACTATTCCAACTCCAGGCTTAAATAAATTAGGGTAGGCTCTGGACACAACCAAATTAATTTACTATTAAGACTGAAGTCTAAAATAAATTGGGGTAGGATCTGGACACTAAACCTAATTAATTTACTATTCCCACTTTATGTTTTTAAACACTCCACACCCTTATTCCATATAATCCCACCATGCCGCATCAAAAATTTGAAATGGAAATTCGAAATTCGAAAAGTTTTGAAAAAATATTTACATTTTTTTTCATTTAAAACATATTTTTTTTAAACACTCCCCACCCTCATTCCCTATAAACCCAACATCTCGCTCCTAAAATTAAATACCAAAATTGAAAATATCACCTCATAATAAAATTTATGAAAATACAACTTAAGAAAATTCCACAACACAATTTTGAACACTTATATACTATAAAAACTACTAAACACTAATAAAATTACAAAACACTATACATTTAATTAAAAAAAACAAATATTAAAAAACAATGCTATACCGATATGTTGACATTACGATATTTTGACATTCGATATTATTTACTTAGATATTTTTCTACACACTTAAAATTCGATATTTTTTACTTTGATACACAAAAGATCGATATTTTTTACCATCGATATATAAAACTCGATATTTTTGTATATCGATATAAAAAATTTGATATTTTGACTGTTCACCGTTGGGTCATGTGTTCGTTATGCGGTGTCCCGAGGACGAGTCTTGAATGGTTTGGAGTTTGTGTAGGAGAGTTCTGTCGATTCCGGCGTATATGGCTTTGCCGTAGTCCAGTCTGCTGGTTATGTGCGCATGGGTGACAGTCCTTTTGCAGTCGGGGGATCCATTTGAAGGTCTTGCGGAGGATGCGCAGGCAGTTGATGCTGGTGGAGGCGACGGTTTTGATCTGACGGTTCATGGAGAGGGAGAAGTCGAGGATGATGCCGAGGTTTCGTGCGTGGTCTGTAAGGATGGGTGGATTCCTGAGGGCGGGGTGCCACCTGGTGTTGTCCCAGGCGGAGGTGCATGGTCGTAGGATGAGGATCTCGGTCTTCTCTGAGTTGAGCTTCAAACAGCTGTCTTTGATCCAGGCTGCCACGTTCTTCATTCCTTACTGGAAGCAGAGTCTGGTGTGTTTGGGATTCTTCGTGAGTGAGAAAATGAGCTGGGGATCATCGGCATAGTATACAATGATGAGCCCATGCTGTCTGACGATGGTGGCGAGGGGGGCTTTGTAGAAGTTGAAGAGCATGGGGCTGAGCGATGATCCTTGGGGTACTCTGCAGATGATATCAGTGGGTTCGGAGAGGAAGGGAGGGAGCCTGATACTTTGGGTTCTGCCGGAGAGAAAGGTTCCAGTTGAGGGCGGCTCCTTGTATTCCCGTGTCGTGAAGTCTGGTTGCGAGCGTGCGATGTGAAACGGCTGCGGAGAGGTCTAGAATGATGGGGGCCGAAGTGTGTTCCTGGTCCAGTAGCATGCGGATATCATCAGTGACAGCGAGGAGGGCGGTCTCGGTGCTGTGGTTGCTGCAGAATCTGAACTGGGAGGCGTCTAGGATGGAGTTCTCTTCGATGAAGGCGATCAGCTAAGCGTTTAGGAGTCTCTCAGTGACTTTGGCTGCGAAGGGGAGGAGAGAGATGGGCCAGTAGTATTTCAGGTCTGTTGGGTCAGCCGTTGGCTTGGCAAGAGCATAACTGCTCCCGCCAAGCCTTAGCAAACTCTGCTCCGCTTCTAGCAAGCGTGAGCATTAAAAATGCTCAAGCTTACTAAAAGCGTAGCAGAATTGCTTTTAGACAGAGGGAGCTGCATGTCCAGCAGCTCCCTCTGTCCAAAAATAATTCCTGCTCCCTCTGTATGTGGGGAGCCATCAGGGACCACAGGGGCCTTCAGGCTCACCCGCGTTCCCAATCAATGACAAGTGGGTGCCACAACAAAGGCCTGCACCAGAGGATGGGGTCCCCGGGGCCACAATCAGCCTAGCAGGGAGGTTGTGCATCCCCCCTTCCATTATTTTTATTATTTTTTTATTAAAATAAAGAGCCCGGGGGATAGGGTCCCTGGGACCAAAATCGTCCCACTAAGGTGGGCCACTCAGCCTCTCTCCCTTTAAATAAAAAGAAAAGAACATGTAGGGGCCTGGAGGGTAGGGTCCCTGGGGCAAAATCTGGCCCAGCGAAGGGAGGCCCCCCTCCCAGAATAAAGAAAAAAAATTCAAAAAAATAAAATGACCAGCAAGTCACCTGAGGCCCGCACCCTTTCTCCACCACTCTGCAAACACGCCTCCTGGTGCACTGCCAGTTGGGGAATCAAATCCCCCTAGGTCCAGTGGGTCCTTGGGAGCCATAAACCCCCCTGTTACCTCCAGTAAGTCTCAAACATTGGATTTTTGAGAGGTGTTTGGAGGCCACGCCCCTTTCTCCACCACTCTGCAAACGTGCCTCCTTGCGCACTACTGATTAGAAGATGAAGTCAGGTTGGATACTGAGGGTTCTTGGGGGCCAACAAGCCCTCCTGTTACCGCTAGTAAGTTCCCACGCAGCCTGACTGCTGAGAGTATTTGGGGGCCACGCCCCCTTTCTCCACCACCCTGCAAAAAAGCATCCTGGCGCATTGCTGGTTGTGGGATAAAGTCCCTTTGGCTCCAGAGGGTCCTTGGGGGCCAACTACCCCTTCTGTTAGCTCCAGTAGGTCCCATACACCATAATAGCTGAGGGGTTATCATAGGCCATGCCCCCTTTCTTCACCACTCTGCAAATGCACGCTGCTGGTTGGGGAATGAAGTCCTCTTGGTTTCAGAGAGTCCTTGTGGGCCAACTACCCTTCCCGTTACCTCCAGTAAGTCCCACAGAACATGACTGCTGTAAGGACTTTGCAGGTCATGCCCCCTTTCTCTACCACTCTTCAAACACGCCTTGTGGCGCATTACTGCTTGGGGGATGAAGTCCCCTTGGCTGCTGAGGGACCTTGTGGGTCAAGACGCCCCCTTTTGTTACCTCCAGTAAGTCCCTTGCAGTGGGATTCCTGAGAGCTGTTTCAAGCTACCGTCCCCTTTCTCCACCACTTGTCAAATTCGAATACTAGTTAAACAACCATAGAAATTGGCTTGAAAACCAAAGGTTACAGGAATGTTATAGTTAAGAAATAGAATTTTAAAAAACTTTAGAAATTCACTGAAAAAAACAAAGGTTACCGGGATGTTCTAGTTAGGCTTGGATTTCCCATTGTACAAAACCAGTGAAATTCAGCAGTTACAGTTACATGAGCTTACTATAATTTACGCCCCTGCAATGCACTGCTTATGACCTCACATATAGCATCACTGATGACATATATACTAAGCTACTACAAATGTTTAATTAGTAAGGACAGCTCCCGCTACATGTGGGGAGTTGGCTGGGGCCTAGGGGCTCCTTCTGTTCCCCCAACAAGTATATGGTGGCTGCCCTGGTTGGGCACCAGGGCACCAACCTTTAAGAAATGTGGGCTTGAGAGATGTGGTTCCAGGGGCCGATATCGGCTTTGGGAGGGTGCCCACGTGGCCCCTTCCCCTTGATGTTTAGAAATGGCCTTGAGGATGGGATCCCCAAGGTCTAACAAGGCTCAGGGGCAAGTTGCCCCCTGCCCTTTATTGAAAATAAACAGCCCTGAGGGTTGGGGTTCCCGGGACCTAACAAGTCTTGGGAAGGGGGCCATGTGCCCCCCTTTAATTAATTAAAGGCTCGGGTTGATGGGGTTCCCAGGGCCTAATGAGGCTCAGAGAGGATAACCACAAGGGCCCCCTCTACATCAAAATATATACAGCCCTGGGGTAGGGGGTTGCCAGGGCCATATTAGGTTCGGGAAAGGGGAACATGCAGTTGGCTGCATGTGTGCAAACCCCCTGCCGTGCACGGTGTGGGGTTGGATTTAGGTATGGTGATTAAATACTCCTTTTCGTTAAAAAAAACTAAAAAAATTCACTGAAACAAACAAAGGTTAAAATGACATTATAGTTAGGTGAAATGTTCAGTAACAACGTAATGTTTTAAACTCTAAACACCACACAGAAATTCACCAGTTATAGTCATCTCAAGTAATTATAGCATGTGCTCTAAGGTAACTATAACTTGCGCCCTCTCCATGCGCTGCTAATAACCATTCATATTACATCACTCATGACATCTTCTATGACATCATTGATAATAACACTGCAACATTTGCAGTGAAATAATCGATGAGAAAACTGCATGGGAGTAGGGCAAGTAACATAGAAAAGATTAAAACCTGATTAATAAATATATCAACACAGAGCATTATACAATTATAAACACAACTGGCGCAATCCTCTAATAAACCCAACAACCTAAAAATAAGTAATACTTTTTTAAATAACAATGATAAAAAAGAACAAAAATAAAAACAAAGTAGTATACAAAAATACCATAATAAAAAACATTATTAAAATTGACAGTATTTTAGACTTTAATTAAATAATTAAACTGTAAAAAACTATATATTTTCCTTCAATATTTTGATGTGCAATATTTTTGTAGTCACTAGATTTTGACAATATTATCGTCAAACACAGAAATGATTGCTTTCCCATTTTGTTCAGAACAGCCATCTCTGTCATCCATGTTGTGCTGGACAGTATTGCTTCCTTGATAGCAAATTCATGGCCAATCCATATGGACACAGAAATTGAGGAAATGGTAAAGTTTTGCAGGGGAATGGTGACACCCAAGCAATCTGTATCCACTTAGACTGTACCTCAGATGGCCGTGCACATTGTGTATGTCCATGCTATGTCTAAGAAGATGGTGTTGGATGTGAAAGGGTCGACAAATGGCTTAATAGTCAACAATATTTGTATTTGGTTCTCTTTGAGCCATATGCAAGAATTTCTAAATACCTAATGACCTTAAATGCATGTTCACTTCAAACAATATTAGGATAAGTATAGTGCTTAAAAGACAACACAATGGCAGCGACTGATAACCTATTATGGGTGGACTACTTCTTAAAACCCTCTTTTAGAGAAGAGCACACTTTGAGGTAATATGGTGGGAGTAAGGGAGGAAAGTAAGAACGGAGGAATTAAATAAAATAAAGAAGGGAAAGTGTGAAAAAGGACAACTACTGCAGATAAACTGAACAGCTGTGATACTTCAATCCCAATCAATACACAGGTATTAAGAACAACAAGGGGATTGGAGTGTGCATGGGCTCATTTGTGTAAATTGAGTGGAATAATGAAATAATGGCAAACTACAGTTTGATAGAAAGTACAGAGTCTGCAATTAATTGCCTTCTCCTTGTATTTGTACTACATCATCACAACACAATTATTAAAGGATGGTCATTGAAGCATGTGAAAGTTAACCGGCACACATAATGCAACAGTAGAAACAAAGATAGGTAGGCTAGACTGGTGCTGTATAATCTTAAGTCAATTAGCATGCACTCCAAAGGAAATGAAGGCTTACCTGCAGACAAGAAGTAACAGATGGTGGGGTCTGAGGAACACCTGGATTGTCTACCTGAGAATGAGCTATCTGCAAAAGGAAAATAATTATCACAACTTTGAATTGAACCAGTGGATGTTAAGAGAGGGTAAGTGAGGTGACAGCAACCAAATATTCAAATAGCTTTGATTGGACGTCTTTTAGGGGACTAATACCGGTCCCTTATACAACATCCCTACAATGTACAACTTACTGGAGAAAAAAAATCTAACAATCTTATATGTGGAGAAGAAAGTGATTGTGCTGCTCAATTACCCATATACATTGCTGTGTTTATTGAGTGCAATTGTTTTACATGTACAGTGAATACTCAGATAACAGTACATTATTAGACCATTTATAGTGGAGCGGACATCCTCACAGTCAAGTCTCTAAACTTCCATGAGTTGATTTATTGTTATGTTCTAGAACTTCAAGGGCTCGAATGACCACATTAAGAAAAGTAGCTGTCCTTTGATATATGAAGTGACATGACCTGCTCTTGTAATTTAGCAAGAGCTGCACCTCCTGGGAATGAGTTGCCCCTTCTTGGGGCACTTGGGATAAGAAAAGGTGCTCTATGCAGGGTTTACCAAAGGCTCCAGAGGTGTGGTATTTCTTCTCCATAGGACCTTTACCCTTGTGATCTCAAATATCACTGTTGAGCCGCAGGGAAGATATGCGGGACTGGAGTACTGTCTAGAAGGAATATCATTGAACTTGTTGAGCGTATATGTGCCCCCTCAACTTGCTAAATCCTTACTGGAGGTGGTCAAAACAGTTGTCTTAGTTCTCTCCCAGGGTACAGCTATTATATGGGAGACTTTAATGCTCCTTTGAAACCACATCTGGACTGCTGCAGTTAGTGGGGAAAGAAAGGTTAGATCATTAGATGATGGGATGACCTCACTGGGACTGTGCAATGCCTGAAGAATTTGGCACCCCCACTGTAAAAAATACACACACAACACGGCTGTGCACAAAACACTCTTCCGCATAGATGTTTTACTCCTCCTGGCAACAGATATCCAGAATACGATAACTGCGAAATTCCTCCTACAAGGCACTTCCAATACCACCCCAGTCACAATCCAAATTGTTTTCCTACTGTATAAGATCATCCGGTTTGGCACCCTAATGCTTTATGCCTTGTGGATGATCAATGCTCCAAGTACCTGCTGACAGAACTGGAAGACTACTTTGACTTAAACAAGGGGACAGTGACCTCAGCGGCTACCCTAACTTGGGATGTTACTATTACAGTGGTGGGCATTCCTAATTGTAGGGAACAAGACAAGCAGTGTCAAATTGTAGACCTAGAAGCCAGAATTCTAGTACTAGAGATGTAAGGTTTGGAAAGTTCATCGGAAAAAACCTGCTGTCAATTAGAGTTGGACAGGCTCTCCATGTGAAAACTCTGCTTGGAGGAGGCCTGGCAGTCCCGGATTGCCACAATTCGGAAGATCTATGAATGGATGGCAAAACTAGGGAGTTTCTTTATTGGCTACCTACCAGGGAAATGGCTTCCCGGGTGATCCCAGAGAATATGGATAAGGAAGGCTGACATCTATGTAGGGGCAGCGGCGATCGCATCTACATTTGCAGTTTTCTACCAGACCCTCCTAGAGGAACTACCACTACCATCACTAAATAGCTTAACCAGAGCCGAGCTAGACAAGCCTCTTAGAGTAGAAGAGTTGAAGAAGACCTGCAGGGAATGAACGCTGACAATACACCAGGACCAGACAGCTTTTCACCTTGACAAGTATAGCAAATTTTAAGAGGTCCTTTATCCCAGTCTCTTAGATGTGTATAAAGAAGCAGTTGAAAGAGGCTTCTTTCCACCTGAGCTAGATTTATCTACCGTCATAGTGATTCACAAACCTGGCAACCCTGACCATTGCACTTCATTTTATCCCATTTCACTGATAAACGTGGAAGCCAAGATCTTTGGGAAAACACTGGCAAACAGGCTCGCAAAAGTCCTGAGATTGCTAATTCTCCTGGACAAATGTGGTTTTATACCTAATCATAGAACTCCCCACTGTATCAACAGGTACATGTGGCACTGGCTCACCTCCACCCAAATTACTGATCTTTGTGCCCTTATACTCATAGGCTTTGAGAAGTTGTTTGATTCTCTTAAATGAGACAGCTCTTTCCTGTACTGGTTTTGGCTACAGCTCTTAGAAATATGTCAAATTCTCGACTCCCTGCTCATGCGCAGGTGAGAGTGAATAGGATACTCTCAACCTCTTTCCTCATCAGGAAAGGAACCAGGTGGGGTTGCCCACTGTCCCCGCTCCTTTTCACCCTCACAATGGAGCCATTGGTGCTGTGGATCTGTCACAACGTGGACCTGTGGAGCCTACAGTAGGAATAGGGCATAGAAGATAGAATAGTATTCTATGCGATATTACACAGAACATACATGTCTGCTCCCCTCCTAGCCAAAATTGGTAGGCGCGCAACTGATCTCTGTCTCCCCAACTGTGGGCTTGTTGGCACTTTCTACCACACTATCTGGGACTGCCCGATGATCCAAGACCTGTGGGAGCGAGCGACCTGTAAGATGTCTGATGCACTAGGAAAACCTGTCCCTCTGTCTCCCAGAAGCGGACTCCTTAATGTGTGGGACCCCACAGATCTCACTGCGCTGGAACGGCAATGGGCAGCTTTGGGCTTTCTCTTATTAAAGCGTGAAATAGCAATGCAATGGAGCTCGCCAAATAAATCGCTCTTGATCAGATGGGTCGCTGCAATGGATACATGTATGTTGTCTGAAAAAACTGTATACAAGGTCAGGGGGTGTCCTGGAATTTGGGATAAGAAATGGGGTCACTGGAATGTCTATAGAGGTAAACGTTGTAGTTCCCCTACAACTGAAATGGCTATGACCAGGACTGGTCCTCCCCGAACTCGCACTTGTAATGCACCGCTGTAATGTATTCCTTCTATGTCAATTTTTGTACTTAATGACTGCCAATTGATCACTTACTCTGCTTTGTTCAATAAAATATTTTTTTTAAAAATGAGCTACTATTCATGGCTTGGGAATAAAAAGATCAGTGTTTTATCTAAAAAAAAAAAAGAATAGTACTCTATGCAGAAGATGTCCTGATTTTCCTCTTCCACCCCCAAATGTCTGGCCCATCACTCCACCACTTCAAATCTGAAACCTTTATGGAGAAGTATCAGGTCTTCAAGTTTCTTGTAGTACCACTGACAGGGAATAGACAGATTGTGAACTGGAAAATCCGCCTTCCATTAAGATGGCTGAACTTTCAATACCCTGATATACATATTGCCTTAGAACCTGCCCTGATGTGGAGCGTAAACCTTTTATATATGGAGACTACAATGAAGAAAGATCTCATTAAATGGGACAGGCTTACACTGCATAGCCTCAGCAGGGCAGCCATTTTCAAGATGATCTTCCAGCCGTGCTTCATCTACATTGTGCAAAACTTCTCTCTGATCATCCCACACCAATGGTTTAAAAAACTAGCAACCATGATCCATACCTTTGTATGTGCGGGCCACCCCAGTGCATTGCATTTGATAAGTGAAGGCAGTTGATCTATGATGGAAGGATGGGTATGGCAGAGCTCTGAGTATTGGGCGACACGGTTACTGATAGTAAACGATTAGCTCTGTGGAGGGTGGGACAACCAGGCCTTCCAGTCTGAATGGTCACTATGGGCTTGGACAAAGTTCTGGAATTACTTTACGGTAACTCAAACCTCAAGGGTTCCCAGAAGTTACCAGCGTAGTTTTCCTGGTCTAGCCCTGCGCCTAAAAGGCAGTGAGCAGAGACTGACGCATGAGACCACTTTGTGGCAGCAGAAATGGTGATCGCACACCACCCAATTTGCAGACTTTGGCAAGTGGGACCTTATCAGAATCACAAAACTGGGGAATGTTAGGCAGCCTTCACATATGAAGTCATTTTAGGAGCTTCAAACAGCATTTAGCCTACACAAGTCCTAATTATATAAATATTTGTAAATCCGACATGCGCTCATTTGACACCAGGCCTTGTTGCTGGACCTCCCAGAATACAGCCCACTCGAGGTGAAAATCTTACATGGGCCAACGGGCAAAGGGTGGGATGGTGGGTTCGCTAATCTACCAGTCATTGGTCATTCATTTTCCAGATCTGTTTCTGGTTTTGAAGGCAAAATGTGAGGCATGGGTGAGACCAGAGGACTAAATGGATTGGAGGGAGGCTAGAATGGCTGTAAAGTAATTTTCAAGTTAGTAAAGTAAGTACAATTTTATTTGCACAATTAATTAAAATCATTGCAATAAACACATACAAAATTGACTGTTGTAGAAAAGGGGTATTCGAGTCTATTAAAAAGTCAGTAAGATTGTTGGTTAAAAAAGTAATGGGAAGGTCACTTAGAGAGGATAGGGCTCAAATTTGATCAGATGGTAAGATCAAGGAGTTAATATCTGTAATAAACTTTACAAAGCGTGTCGCCATCTGAGGTGAGTCCCCCCTCATGCAAGCATCTAGTGCTTCTTGACATGTCCTGATACTAAGAAGCCAAATTGGTCTCAGCAAGAAAATTCTTTGGGCTCGTAGGTGATGACAGATACACAGGATGTGGATGAGGTTTTCCTCTTCTTGGTTACAAAAGCGGCATTTGGAAGAAGCTTCTTTCTTATATCCTTGGCCAAACTTATATGCCTTCAGCGGAATTAAACCGAAGCGGAATCTCATTAGTTGGAGTTTAATATGTGGTTTCATAGAGGATGCAAGATAAGATGGTAAAGTTTTCGAGGCATATAGTTTGGAGGCCCAAGAGCAGTGGAAGTGATGGAGTACCTGTTGTGCGTCAAGGTCATTTGATAAGATTTTTGCTTGTTTACTAAAAAGCTTCGATTTCACCTCGATGGGCAAGGAAGTTGACCATATATCTTTTGCTTCGAGGGAGTCGAGGCAAAATGTCAGATATTTGTTCCACGATGTTTTGGGGTTGCTAAGCACTGACCATATGCAGCTCTTTAAGGTGTGAGGGCTAGCTTGTTTCGCTTTTAGACAATAGGAGATATATCTCGCGCTCATAATCCATCACATGGATGATAGAGAGAATTCTTTCTGAATTTGGGCATGGGAGGTCGAGTTTGGCAACTGAAAGACCCTGCGGTAACATGATAATTGCGCTCTGTCCAGCCAGTTATTCATTTTATCTTTAAAAATTATTGCTCCAAAAGAGATTGTGGGAAGGAATTTTGCGGTAATCAGTTTTATCAGTGGAACTAAGTCCTGGGAGTGCAGAGCGTTCTTCGTTCTTATGAAAGCCCCCTCCAGGCTACGAGCAACTGCCTGCATCTCAGTTGTATGCACCGAGGATCTCCCTTTATGATCAATCCAGACGCCCAGGTACTTATATGCAATGACAGTCTCCAGTGGTTTCCCTTCAATAAACCACAGGGGCTTTATTATTTTTGTAGAAGATATTACCATTGCTTTGGTTTTAGTAACATTTTTCTCTAGCATTTTGGTGTTACAGTAATGGGCGAGAGAGTCGAACAGTCTTTGAAGGCCCATCTGGGTTTGGTCTAAGAGAATGGTGTCGTCTGCATATTGCAGAGTTTGTATTTTTCTTTGTTCAATTCCATCGGGAAAAGCTCTGGAACGGGACAACCATTCAGGGAGGTCTGCGAGGTACAGGTTGAAGAGTAATGGTGCAAGGGTGCACACTTGTTTTAGGCCTCTGCTAGTGTAGATTTTGTTAGAAGTAGACCATGTCGATGTTACTCTTTTTTTAACCCAGGTGTCTGTGTGTAAGTGCATTCAATAGTGACGTGGGATGCCCCATCTTGCCAGTTTTTCCCACAGTTTAGGCCGGCTCATGCTGTCGAAGGCTTTACGAAAGTCAATAAATCCTAGGTACAACGATTTGCCTTTTGATGCTAGTGAGGTTTCCATCAGGTGAGCCATACAAATCAAATTGTCCTCAATATGGCTGCCTCTTCGGAAACCAGTTTGGGTGAAAGGGATTAGATTGTTATTTTCCGCCCATTTTGTAAGTTCCTTTAAAAGGACGCTAGCATATGCCTTCCCGTCCACATCGAGTAAGGGTATCATCCTATAATTGTCGGGATTGGAGCGCGAGCCCTTTTTATGGAAGGGGACGAGGAGGGATCCTTGCCAAGATGCCGGAATAGGGCGGAATAGGTCCTTTTCAAAAGACTCACGCCATACATGGTTATTTAGGTAAGGTGCACTTATTGGAGATAATAAGATGAGAAGTCTCTCACTGGAAAGCCTGGGCCACTTGTCATTGTATGAAATCTGGACACCATGGTTCCACATACCAGATTCCATACAACCTCATTGGCCAAATTAAATCTCAACTCCACTGCACAAGCTGCAGATTTACATAAGCTTTACCTATGGTTATATAATTGAAAAGAATAAATATAATGAAATTGCATACTTGCAATTGTCAGCACTAGTGTGACAAATAGTAATCTTTGCACCATACAGGCTTCATCTTTAACGTTTTTCCAAGCCCCTATTTAAAGTCTCGCCATTTCAACGTACATCTGAATCGCAGCTAGATTCTGAGGCACTATCATGACTATTACTTTCTTTAGGCCACAAACATTTTCACACCCTAACAACCTTGCACATACTCCACACATTCCCATCTGTCAGTTCCACTACCTGATGTCCCACTCTGATTATTTTCATGCAAATCCAAAACTTAGATTCTCCAGATCTAACCAACTTTCCTTTTTTTACAAGCACCCATTCACCAACCTTGAATTGTTGTATATGACCCTTTTGTACACATTTGGACTCAACTTTGTCATTAGATCGCCATCTATGATCAGTCCCTCTCACCAAACGACCATATACTTTTGTCCTCATTTTCCATCATTCACATCCGGTTTAAATTACACACTGCCTTTCTACCTCCCATTTTTTCAAATGCAGACATATCTACCAATGATCTGGGTGTGGACTTGCAATTCCATATTAAGTCTTTAAGGACTGATGACATTTATTTTCCATTGGCAAGTGCCAACTGTAATAGTACACAGGCGTGCGTATGTGATTAATACCATGTTTTTGCAAAACGTCTTTCATTTCCGAAGATCTCAACTGTAGACCAGTGTCTGAGGCCAAACACGTAGGAAAACCTTCCTTCTCAAACACTTACTTAAGAAAATGTATCCCTGCATGTGAATCAACCTGATGAACCAATTTAACCTCTGGCCATTGAGTTAGCTGAACAATAAGAACAATGGCAAAAACATGACTGCTGGATAAACACATGGGACCTGCAATGTCATGAGAAACCATTTCCCATACCCTGTCAGGTTTACAAATTCGAGCTTTCTCATAGTTGATTCCCTTCTGCATTTTCTAACTGAAGGCACATTCAATGCATGAACTAACGTTGGCGTCAATACATCTATCAATGGCCAGCCACCAAAACTCACTGCAAATTCTTCTTTTCATGCTACTCATGCCAAGATGGCCTTCATGAGCCATGTCTAACACAAATTGTCTTAACTCTGAGGTACCACTAAATGTTCTCCACAAAACAAATGATCATCTAATTCTGATAACTCATTTGCAATGTAAAAATATGGTTACATGTCTTTGTTCAAAAACCTCTTTCCCAGCCATTTTGACGTATTATATCGTATGACCTCCTGAATTTTCTCATCTTGGTTGAATGCATCCTTCCATTGATCTCGTTTAATGCAGCCACTTGACACCTCAAAGATGGACACAACACTCTCCAACTCATCATCAATAATGCCCTTGTCCCCATCCTCCTTTACTGGTAACCTGGACAAACAATCCGCTAGAATTTTTCTGGCACAAGGAATGTACTCAACATTGAAATGAAACTCCTACAATTTGTGTTGCTAGGCGTAGACTTTCCACAACCTTTGGTGGTAAATAATTCCACCAATGGAAACCTAACTTTAAATTGAATACCATAAACATATCTTTCTTTTTCTAGAGTGGAATACTTGAATTCTGCATCTCTTACTGGTCTTGAGGTGTACGCAATTGTAACCAACTTGCCCTCATGGTTTTGCATTAGAACAGCACCAATACCAACACCAATACCAAATACCAACATTACTGGCATCTGTAACATTAACCGAGTTGTACGGAGTGCCAAATGTTGCCAATGCAGGAGCTGAGGAAATTTCGTTCTTTAGTGTGACAAATTCAGAAGCACATTCTTCATTCCAAATAAATTGTTGCTTTTTTTCATTACACCTCTCGTGTTATTTGTTTTATCTGAAACAATGGAATGAACCTGGCATAATATTCCGCCAATGATTTTAAGTTGTTCTTTGTTTTGAGGGTCTGGAGCTTCCTCTATTTCCTTAACCAAGCACTGTTTTGGGAAAACACCATATTTGCCAATGCTGTGATCCACAGATTCAACTTCATATTTAAATGTTTCCTTGGCTAAGGTCATAGCATGACTTTGCAATATACTCAGAACCTTATATATAGTTTCTGCATTGTCTTGCTTAGTGTTACCAAAAACTAATATGTCATCTTGAAAAGACAGTGCATTCTTTACATCCTTGAATAACGTATGCGTCTGCGGAGAGAGAAGCGCCACAGCAGGAAGAATACAGGGGTTTGCGAAAACGTCCAATATCTCTAAAGTGGGTGCATTTCATAGAATTATTTTGAACAGATGCGAATGAAACATCAGAGGATTCACAACCCCTGCTCATATTGAGTGGTCTGACTAATTAATCAGCCTCCTGATATAGCAACTCAGTTGTTAATGGATGTCGTGTGGGTGAGGGGGCGCATTCCCTCCCTCTCTCCTCTCCTTCCCTGCCCCTAGTGGGGCTGATCCCCCATGGCTTCTTCCCTCTCACCATAATCGGATGTACTCATTGCTAGGTACCAGTTACCCGGAAAATTTGAAAATTGTACAGCGGCAACTGTTTAGTTCTGTTTTGTTTTGGTTTTACAGGGGGTGGGCAAGGGTAAGAGAGGCTACATTGAGTTTTAGCCCATACACAAGCTAGTCATGTACTTGATGATGTATCGCGATAATGATAATGTACATGACTCAATGATATTTTGAATACTATGTGAGTATAAACTGTACGCACTGTCAGGTCAATATGTTAAGATGTGATAGTACAACATGTATTGTGTAAAACTGATGTAAAACACTGCACATAAAACTGCACATGTGTCCTGGTTATCCAAATTGTAAATCTGCAAATGAAAAACCTAATAGAGTTTGTGTTAAAAAAAAAAAAAACTTATGCATGACTCTCTGGGGCACTGCTGAGGCTGAAATTAATCCAAAATGCAACCTTTTGTATCTAAATGCCCCTTCAGGAGTAATACATGAAGTGTAAGGTTTGCTATCCTCCTGCAGAGCAATTTGGTGATAAGCATTGGATAAATCCAGTGTCGAAAACACCGCAGCCCCACTCAATGCCAAGAACAATATTTGGTAAAGGGTGCCGATCCACCCATCACACATTCATTCAGATTTCTCAGATCAACACAAAGTCCTATTTTTCCATTGGATTTGTGTACCACTACAACAGGTGACAACCATTCTGAAGATTCGATCTCTTTAAGTACGTCCTGACTGTATAGTCTTTCTAGTTCTTCCCTTAAAGCCTCTCTCATGGATAAGGGGATGTTTCTAACTTTGTGTACTTTAGGCACAGCATCTTGTTTTTATATCATCTTATATACAAAATCCTGCTAAAAATGCTAAAAACCATACTTACCTCTTCCCTCGTACTAGACTTAGGTTAGGTACATTGGGGTAGGCGTATTTTAGAAGCGCCAGTTGAGTATTTTAGTCTATGTTATTTATGTATGTATTTTTATATGGCTTAGAAACCATACAATGATCTTACAGTATTATTTCATATTACTGTTTACGCTGTACGCATTATACTTTGCAGTCTGCCTAACGATTGCAGCAGTTCACCTATCTTGCATGAGAAAGAAGACTGTTCAATAAACCCTTTTTATTGAAACACCCGTCTCTCTATTTCTGTGCACTCTCTGTAGAAACGAAGCATGCACGATTGACTGAGTGAAATACTTATCTATTGTTTCCACGACTCTGAAGATACTTGTTCCAGTCCTAGGGAAACAAAGCTGTCATGTTTATGCAGTTGTCAGAAACAAATCCCTTCTTGTGAATTCGCGAAAGTTTCTAGTGACCTCTGAGCTAGCTGGCACTCACAATTAGGTTTAGTATATTCAATAGAGACCTACTGACCTAAGTCCTACGTCATATCTATAGGATATATTATTCCAATGCGCAGAGCCTATTGGGAATATAGGAACTACACTACAACACCACCTCCTATAGCTTCTAAATAAGCTTCAAAACCATCTTTCCATTGCTTCCACTACAAACAAGAATCTCCGGGGCTGGGTAGAAAAGATAAAGGTGCAACAATACCATCCATATCATAGACAATAACCTATTGTTATACTTATTACACTAAAAAACTATAACGTAGCTTAAAATTGATTAAATGTTGATCATATATATATATATATATATATATATATATATATATATATATATATATATATATATATATATATATATATATATATATATATATATACCAAACAATTCCCACCACTTCCGACCACTTCCGTGTTCCGGCGAAGAAGGAACTCAGACCACCACAGCAGATCAGGCAAGATATGTTTCCCACAGCCTGCAACGACGCGTTTCGGGCTTCACGAGCCCTTGATCACATTCAGCTTTCTACACGTCTCTGTTACTTTTTATATATCTTACACACTGTGCACGCCCCGTCGTTTGTGTGAAATGCCAGTCACGTGACAGTGAAAAGGAACAACAGACTAACATGTTTGTTGTGCTTTACGAACAATAAATGACTGCTTGAATGCACATAGATATTGCGCGATAAATCGGTTATATCTACAATCAGCAAACAAAGTTATTTGTTCTAGATATTTCATTCATTATCAGACAGGATAAATCCCTACTTGATATATCACATATACATTCTATTGATATGTTTGCTATGACTCATCAGTAACATCAATAACTATGTTTGCAAAAATTGTTTCTTATTCATACATGACAGTTATGCTGCTAGATCCTCCTTGTACATATGACTAACAAAAAGTGCTTAAGTGCTACTTATCTACAACTAGTGCACATTTCTACACTAAAGTGCATTGCTAAATGTGCAACAGTGCAAAGATAATAAATATAAAGTGTGATATGTGCATTATATAATAACATGGTTGATAATATTATACTTCATAGCAAATCAATTTCACATATTCTCAACAATAAAATGGTTACCTCCAGCCGGATTAAAAACCACTTTTTAAAAGCAAATATAAGATTTATAAAATGCCATAAAATATCATATCAACGATGTTTATATACAATTATACTTTTTTTGTTAAATAGATGGAGAGAGTATACATTACAGATAATATTTACATGGGCAATGATCATATGTATATATATCCGAACAAACTCCTTCTCATTCGGCCGTTGCTTGAAGGCACCAATAAAGAGCGCGGACCAACACATTTTGTCAGATGCTATCGCGTTTATTGTTCCCAAAATGAAGCAACAGCCACAACGCATGTTGTCCCTCACGGGGGACTTGATCACATGACGCGCTGTTAGCCATGACAGTTTCCTTAAATACATTGCACACTTTTTTCTTTTTTTTAATTTTTGTACCACGTGATTATTTTCCTAAAGTGACCAGTGCAATTAAAAGAAGGGTTACGGAATATAGCAATACATGCAGTTGGTAGACTCTCCATATAATCTAACAAAAGCGGGTGACTTCAGCATTTTCAGCCCACTATGTTCATTATTGTAGCTAAAGTACATGATCAATTATAAAATTGTATATCAGATATATTGTCATGTTCTCAGGTGGATCCGTATGGCATTATACTCAAACGTGATAGTGGGGATACTGGTGAGCCATATTTGCAGAATTTGCACAAACTGCTACATTTTTGCACAAATAACTGTTTACATATTTATAGTTATTTTAATTATTTATGTACTCGGGTCTTATTAATTACTCCGCATTAAGATTTAGAACATGATGCACGCATATATTTTTATTGTTGTGCATATGAAGATATGTATTTATATATTTATTACATTTGCAATTTTTGCACATTAAGCATTTATGCTGTTTACAAAAAAACAAGGAAAATTGCCATATCAACTTAGTAGTTTCTCAAATACAAATGTATGATTTTGAGGAGAAGCGGAGTATTTCTTCTATGTTTTTGGTGGAGGTCACGTGACTCACTAAAGGGGTTGGACACCTAGCAACTTTAAAACAATTGCAGATGCTGTATTTTCTGTGTGATCAAGGGCACAGCCGGCTCGAAACGCGTCGCAGAGGGGGAGTTTGAAAATAAACATCTACCTGCCAGAGCCGTGTGGGTCAGTTTCTCTCTTTTCACCGCAGTGAAATTTGGAGAGTATGCTTTTTGTGAAGTAACAACGGAAGTGGGTTGTCTTCGACGATGGTACCCCCTCCCCAGAAGCTGG
Organism: Lissotriton helveticus; assembly: GCF_964261635.1. Taxonomy (NCBI): domain Eukaryota; kingdom Metazoa; phylum Chordata; class Amphibia; order Caudata; family Salamandridae; genus Lissotriton; species Lissotriton helveticus. The sequence goes on from NC_136072.1 coordinate 530,227,174, forward strand.
CCTCCGCCTACAACGAAGACCAAGAGGATTCCGGAGAGGAGTAGTGTGCGGTGGCCCCCTACAGCAGCGTGATTTTTGCAGAAGCCGAGCAGGAAATGAGGACGACTGGGTTGGAGGACCCATTGAAAACGCAATCCGGCGGTGAGTGAAAGTAATAGTGCTGCGTGTAGGTGGGGAGGTAACGGCTCAAAAGCAGCGAGTGGTGGGGAACGGTGAGCGCCGACTCCAGTATACTAATTTTCTCCACTCTGAAGAAAATGTCAGGCAGCTTAGAGAGAGCGGGAAGCAGCAGCTGAAGAATTGTTCAGCAACCTGCCAAAAACGAGCACCAGTACATTGGGTGCGGAGGGCAGTCAAAGTGTAATGAATCAAGACGTGAAACAGCTATTGAAAATGTTGGGGAAGAAGATGAAAAGTGAAATTACCAAATGGTGGGAGCATAAGTCTCTCACAAAATATGAGGAGGTGGGATGAGTCCCCTGGGGGCTGAGGATTCTTTTGGCACTAAAGTTTGAGGAGCCTAACCCCGCCATGTTGAGAGAATGGGGGTAAGTAATTTGGTAGCATCCATGAATTTAGTGAAAATTCTGATAAAATACGCAGTTATTGATCTGCAAATCCTTCTGGAAGATATCAATAAAATGAATGAAGAGCTAGATAAAATAGTCCAAATCTAACAAAAGGAACTAATAACTAAAACACGGAAAGAAATAAGCGAACAACTGCGCAAACATGAGGACAGAATTAAAATACGCAAAGCGCATAAGTTTGCCCGGGATCAAACGGACTACGAACAGCGTCAAATGTGTACTTTTTCACGCAAACTTGAACATGCGTAGAAGCTTAAATTCAATGGTAAAAACTCTACCAACAAAACAACACAACAACAAAACCACACCGAGCACACATCAGAAACCGAAGGAGACACAATGTCTCTATCGAGTGCATCAGGCTCAGATTATAGCAGTCATGAAGGGCTCAGTTCAAAGATGGTGTTAAATTTGGGTGCAGAAATAGATTTTTTAGTAGAAGACCAGAGACAAACGCTCCGTCCGAGAAATCGGAACAACCAAACAGAAAAAGGAGTAATGCAAGGAAGAGAGCAAGGAGAAAAAGCAAAAACAACAAACCGCAGCAAAAGAAAAAACAACAATGGTTCAGGAAGCAGCGGTAGCGGATTTGACCATCACAAATCTGTCTGATATCACTCTAATGGCAGCAGAAAAACAGCTCCTCTCTCTAGGCCTCAATTTTTGCCCTGAAAGTTCATTTAATTATGCTAACACCAGGGAAGACATTTGTTGTTTCATTAGAAAATTAAAACTAAAGAAATTCTTCACGATCAAAGTTGGTAGTACCAGCCCCAATGAATTGACTAAAGAACACAGTAGTGGCTCTACACCTCCAGTAATTCCAGCATCAGCTGCTGAGATTTCTTTAACTCTTCATGATTTAGGAGCTTTATCCACAGATCTACCACAATCAAATGATTTAGACGGAACCAGTACTCAGAACCGCCTACAAAGAATAGACATTCCACAAAAGGGAGCAGGAGAGAGTCCTTTCAAATCAAAAAGTACTTTTATCCCTATTATGACGAAAGACGACGTAGACGTTTTTCATGAATGCGTATTTGAGGATCTAAAAAATTGAATCAGAGAGTCAATAAGCAACATCGTCATAAGAAAAGCTACAATCAAATGCAATATGTGAACTTGATGAAGAAACTGGGTGATAACCAGTGCTTATTTTGTAAAATATGAAGTGCAGGTGCTCACAGTCTTTAACGAGGCCACACCCACTTCCCCAGCTCCACCCACTCCCTCCAGTGGTCCCATCCACTTCCCATTATTGGCTCAAGCCACTTCCACAAGCCTCAACACATCTGAGTCACCTACTCCATTCTTGAGTTCCGCAAGAAGATAAAGGGCTGGCTCTTCACAAATGCAACTCAGGCACCTCACACCTACACACCTGCCTAAATCCCTTGATACCCTCCTGGGTAATCAGTGCGCTATACAAATCAATATAATATAACATATTGAAAGCCCTCTGACAAAAACTTAAAAGTGAACTCAAATTAGAGAAAGGTCATTTGAAGACTTGAGCCAGCTTTGCGAACAAAAGAAAATGTGATTGCACTGCGCTGTTTAAAAGAAAGAAAAGAATGAAGGAAGAAATATTAAAGAAGGCAGTAACAAATGCAGGCAGGAAGAGGAACACTGGAGTAAGGAAAGAAATAAGTAATGGATGAAAGGAGGAAAAAATAAGAAAAGAATGTGAAAGGAAGAAATGAAGGGATAGAGGGAGAAACACACCATGTATGTTTGTAAAGCACATATTCACTAGAGGGGGCCTTGACACCAAATTAAAAATGTTGTTATCCAGCTCAATTGCACTAATTTTATCTAAAGATGATAGACTGAGTGGCCACACCAAGAATTCAATTTATGACCCTGAGATAGAACACAGATTCCTGGAGTAGATATAAACATATGTGCAAGAAGGAAAAATTTAAAGGGAGAGTGAGGGAGGAGGACAGGTCTAAAGCCTAATATAGATGCAGTAGATAATGTGAAGAGAAATGTGGAAAACAGAGATTGGGATTGCAAGATTGGAGTGGAACAGGATGAGAAGAAAAAGTGAAAAGAGGAGAAAGGCAAGGGAAGAAAAGCAGACAGTGGGTAGCGTGTGAGAGTAGAGTGGAAGGGAAAGATGGAAAGGTGAACAATAAAAAGCATTTAATGAGGGGAGGTGGGGATTAAGAGAAAACGCAGATGAAGGGCAGAAAGTGAAGTAAGATTGGAGAGAAGTGAAGGAGTGAGGTCTGAAGGGGAGGAAGAATAGCAGATACTGAGATAGAGAAAACAAAGAGTACACCTCTGCTTTACTAAATATACAGTCATTAATTTTATAAAGTTGAGAGATGACAGGAGTGTATTATTCTTGGCTTGTCTCATCAATACACAGCAGTGTTGTCCAAGACACACAATAGCGATTCTTTAACTGTGTTAAGTTTTATGCCATTAAAAGATGTTTTGTTATGTCACAATAGGTATTCCTGATAAAACATGATAACGTGTCAGTTATACCATTGGGATTACGCCTTGATGGAGAACCACACTCTCATGTTTCAAACAAATAGTTCTATTACATGATCAGACTATAAGTCGCAAAATCCCACAGCCACCTATTTTCAAATGAAGTCAGACATTCAACTCCATTCAGACAGGCTCCTACACATACTTTTTAACTAATAAAGCACAAAAAGTCTGTGACAAAAAACAGAAACCCACTGAGCTAGCCACATAAATATAGTTCTGTCATCTGCATGGTACATGTTCTACATTACCCCTCTGCGCTACAGTCAAAACTTCAGCTAGACAAAACTGTGATCTCTCTCCAACAGGGACATAAGGCTGTAAGTATGCAGCAGGGGTTTATAGGACATGGGTCTTTGGAGGTGAAGAGAAGGTGTGGGGCGATAGATCTCAGCAGGCTTCTGGGGGTGGGGGGAGGTACAGAGCGCCCAACAGAGCCTAGCTCTTCTGATAGCACGTTCTGAATCAATGCTATTTTTCTCCAGGTCAAAGCTGAGAAATTCCCTGTGTATCCTCTCTCTGGTTAGGGGGTATTTGAGAAAGCCTCCTGGTTCGAGTAGCCAAGACTGAGAAGGGCTTCGCAGTCTTACCTGCGAATTTAAAGTATGGATACTTAGGGCCCAGTGCAAGCTTTAATACAAAGCGATGGTGGGGAGGGGCCCTCTGAGAGTGAGGGAGGGAACCAAGGGGTACAGTAACCGGAGTGAGCGAGTGTTGTTGCAGGGAGGGGCATCGTGATACAGAGGGGAAGGGGACTGTAAGCAGAGGGGCACTGAGATACAGGTGAGAAAGGCACTGTGGAGAGAGGGACACTGGGATAGTGGGAGAAGGCCACTGTGGAGAGAGGGGCACTGTCGGAGGTAGCGGTGGGGCACAGTCACAGTGGCAGGGATGGGAGGTGTTCTTCAAGGTGCTTGTGGCTGCAACGGTGCCCATTGCAGCAGGGAGAGGACGGGTATGATAGAGAAGAGATGGTACTGGGACAGGTAGGAGCATGGTACTAATACACTGACTGGCAGGAAGAAATGTTTTCACTTTCGGACCACCCTCAGCTGCTTCCCGTATTTTATCATTACGCTGCAAGGCCTTGTCTGGGCTCCTGAGGCAGGCAGCTACTGGGCAGTTTCCTGCAGGTGCCACTGCATAGTAATTTATCAATGGTGTCCCATGGCCAAGCACTATTCTGTCACCCGTAGGATAACAGTTGTGTGTAAAATAACGCACACACAACTCACCTAACCTTTCAGCTTTGGCTACACTGGAAAGCGCAGACAGCTGGATAGCGCAGCTGATACTATGCTCCCAGTTCATCGTTCGTGCCGTTTATACTGCGCATGACACAACACACCTGCCCTTCCCCCACCCTGAAGACCAAGCACTGGTGCGCACCAAAGCAAGCACACTAGCAGCATGCACCAAATCTGAACTTACAGCTGCACAAGCCTCGCTCGAGGCTGGGGCTTTTTAATGGCCTGTGCACAGTGCTGGCTGTACATGGGAGAAAAATTCAATAGACCCGGCCCTGAGAAATAGGTGCCGGTGCTCAGCACCTGAAAGCACCTGCACAAATTAAGCACTGGTGATAACCAAGAAGTGATAATCAATAAATCAGACAAGGGAGGAAATATTGTCTTGTGGCCCAAGAAAGATTACATCAAGGAGTCGATGAGACAATTAAGCAATGAGGAATGCTACAAGAGATTAAATGGAACTGAATACAAGAAAGCCAAAGAGGTGTTAAAAAAACTTCTGTATAAATACAAAAGAGAAGGTCTGATTTCATCTACAGAATTCAACTTCCTACATATTGAAAATCCAGTAATTCCTATCTTGTATTTAATCCCCAAGGTGCATAAATTAGTTTTCTCCGACGACTGGCAGACCAATTATTTCTGCGATTAATAGCGTGGGTGAACATATCTCCCAATACATTGATTACTACTTGCAAGACTTTCTCAAGAATCTTCCTAGCTACATTAAAGACACTGGGTATTTCTGAAAAAGTTGAATACTATAAAATGGGAAGAAGGCTGGTGTCTAATAACATTGGACATTGAGTCACTATACATCACCATCAATCATGAAACAAGATTAAATGCTGTCAAGCGTTTTTTGGAAAAAAGATCATGCGAATACTATGGCCATAATAAAATGATATGAGTTGATTGCTTGGTGCTTAAATAATAACTTCTTCATGTTCAGCAAAGTAACCTGGAAGCAAGAAAGGGGTGTGGCTATGGGATCCTGTTTCTCCCCCAGCTATGCATGTTTGCATGTTGGCTGGTGGGAGGAACAGGTCCTAAGAAAAACACCAAATATACATCATGCACGTCATTGGCTTAGGTGTATAGATAATGTTTTTTGTGCGTGGGATGGAGATGAGGGGAGTGCTCAAGAATTTGTGAATACATTGAACAACAATTCTAGTAACCTATTCTTCACGTCCAATATAAGTAAAGTAAGAGTATACTTTTAGGATGTACAAGTTTCAATCAACAACCACACTTTAGAGACAACTCTATTCAGAAAAGCCACAGCGGGGAACAGCATACTTCAAGCGAGTAGTGGCCATCCAAGACACCTCATTGAAAGCATTCCATTTGGCGAGCTATTAAGACTCAAGCGCATATGCAGCTCACCACATGAATTTGAAAAGTGCTCTAAGGAATGGTAAGGAGACTTAAAGAGAGAGGGTACAGCAAATCAGTCCTTTTCCAGGGCACTGAGTAAGGCACATGAAAGGCCCAGAAAATCTCTACTGCTTCCTAAAGATACAACTGATATTATTGAGGAAGATAGTCCCCGCCTCGTTACTACATTCAGTAAGCAAGAGAGAAAAATAAAGTCGATTATCAGAAAGAATTGGCCTATAGTGCTTACTGACGGAGTTTTGGGCAGTAGACTGCCAGAGGCACCTACCATCACTTACAGAAAATAGAGATCAATGAGGAGACAACTGGTGAGAATGAATCCTGAACTCGGCGTTGCTAGTACATGGCTCAAACCGAAACTAGGCTTCCACAAATGCTCATCTTGCAGAGCTTGTAAATTCTGCATTTAATACAAGCCATTATAGTACTCCTTTTTCTGACACCAGTGTGGCTATTAAAGGAAGCTATGGCTGCAGAACTGAGTATGCTGTGTATGTCCTGACGTGCACCTATGGCTTGCGTTAAGTGGGTAGCACCAAGCTGCAGGTGCACGTCAGAATTCTACAGCATCTCAGAGCGATCGTGAACAACGACAATGCCTATCCGGTCGCTAGGCATTTCAAGTCTGTTCATAACAATGAACTGAAATGCCTTACATATTATGTGATCAATGCAGTGGGGCCCCTGAGAAAGGGAGGCAACAGAGAAAAGATCCTAAGAAAATTAGAGACACGCATGATTTTCGAGCTAGACAGCAAAAGTCCTAATGGGTTGAACACACTGAAGACATGTATAATTATTTGTGAGCATTTAACATTAGAGCGGTTCGTCTACAGTATAGCTAATTAATTTAATGGTTTTTATTTTTCATAATGAATGTACATTATATGGTTAGTCCTGTAGGAATAAGTGAGATCGGATATAAGAACATGAACCAACCATAATTTTCTATGCTGCTTCACTGTGTTATACTTGAAAGCATAAAAATTGAGAAGAATTTCCCGTTTTTTTATCCTTATTACTTGAACAATAGGGTATTTTAATAGAAGTATAGGTTAGGTGTTTATTAATAATATTCATTAATACAAAAACACATAATTTTTTGATTTTGTAGGAGCACTTCAGCACTTTATTCAGACCACTTGTGTAGCACATAGAGGAATCCATCCAGACAGTTTTTAGGAACATGTACCCGCAGACTTGAGTTGTGGATGAAAACAATGGCAATATTTGTTATTCATTGATGCAGGTATAAAACATTGTATATCAGATATATTGTCCTGTTCGTATGTGGATCAATATGGCATTATACTCCAATGTGACAGTGGGGATACTGGTGACCCATATTTGCAGAATTTGCACAAACTGCTATATTTTTGCACAAATAACAGTTTACATATTTATAGTTATTTTCATTATTTATGTACTCAGGTCTTATTAATTACTCCGCATTGAGATTTAGAACATGATGCACACGTATATATTTTTATTGTTGTGTATATGAAGATATGTATTTATATATTTATCACATTTGCCATTTTTGCACTTTTAAGCATTTATGCTGTTTACAAAAAAACAAGAAAAATTGAAATATCAACTTGGAAGTTTCTCAAATACGAATGTATGATTTTGAGGAGAAGAGGAGTATTTTTTTTCTATGTTTTTGGTGGAGGTCATGTGGCTCACTAAAGGGGTTTCGGTTCTTCACGCAAACCTTCGGCTGAGTGCGTTTTCAACGGATCCCTGGTACAGGGGTCACCTTGTTTATAAATGACTGGCTGCCCTGCCCGAGAAAACTTGCACCGCGCCAAACAAGGAGCGCCGACGTTCTCAGTGAGGGCGTGAAAGTATATCTAGCTATAAAAATAAAAATGTAAATGTTTGTTTGTTCAATATCGTAAATCTCGAAAGTTCTTCACCGATTGCTTTGAAATTGTGACACAACGTTGGATTCAAACACATGCGTGTTTTTTTATACACAACATTGGATTCGAATACGCGTGTGTCGAATACGCACGTGTTTTTAATCGAAAGCCCGAACAGACACATAAAAATGTCAATGTTCGTTTGTTCAAAACCTTAAATCTAAGAAAGTTCTTCACCGATTGCTTTGAAATTTTGACACAACATTGGATTCGATTAATCGTGTGTTTATATATACACAATGTCGGAATCCGAATACGCGTGTCTCCAATACGTGCGTGTTTTTAATCGAAAGGCCAAACAGATACATGAAAATTTCAATGTTAGTTTGTTCAAAACCTTAAATCTAAGAAAGTTCTTCACCGATTGCTTTGAAATTTTGACACAACGTTGGATTCGATTAAGCGTGTGTTTATGTATACACAATGTCCGTGTCCTATACGCGCGTGTTTTTAATCGAAAGGCCGAACAGACCCTATCAATTTGGTTGCTGCGCACAGGGGTGGGGAATTCCTATCTCCCGACGCCCGAGACATCTAGATTTCTTAGGAGGGCAAGAGGTTTTAATTAGCATTTTGTCCAAAGGACAAGTAGACAGTTTTATAGTAATAAGATACACAGCTGTTCAACCCTGTAGGTCACAGCCAGTAAATAAGTTGCTCTGAGCAGTTTATTGGCAGTGAAAGGGTCAATGCAAAGCTGGGGCCTGCATTTTTATTTCCCCAGAGCAGAACAACAAAATGATAAAGCAGAGCTCAAAGTTGGAGCCAGCTCAATAAGCTTGTGTGGCTTCCAGGCCCTCCCCGGGTCCTTTAATTTTCTTCAAGCATGAGACACACATCGGGCTTCTGCAGCTCCAGTACACGCAGCAATGGCATGTAAGAGGCTGCTTTTTGTGCCTCTTGGCCTCTTGCTCTGACTTGAACTGTATGACCCCTGCCTTGTATTCTCTGCTCCACTCCTGGGCCTCATAGGGCTCCAATATCCCTGCTCATCTTCAACTCAATTTGATTTCCCTTCTCATGCACCCCCTCCTTGGCAATTTGTGTTTCCTGTACACCTTATGTTACACCCGGTGCCTAAACCACTCCACCCTCCGCTGCACTCTCTGACATCCCTGTTCCGCTCCCCTGGGCCTCTCATATCTTACTTCATCAGCTCATTAGTTTCCCCATGGGCTTTCATGCAGGCCAAAGGCCACCCCTAATTCTGTCCTCGCACTAGGCCTCTCATCTCACTTCGTGCCTGCACCAGGGGCATTGTTAACACACCGCTGTACCAACTACAGCAGCTGTAGAGTTTTTGATGGGCCTCTTCAGTCTGCAGGTCCGCAGACAAAGGCCCATAATTGACTTGAAAGGGCGGGTGGGAGAGTGAGTGAAAGGGTGGATGAATAGATGCATGGATGAATAGTGAAATGGTGGATGGATAGATGCATGTATGAATAAGTGAACAGGTGGATGTACAGATGCATGGATGAATACATGCAAGAGTGGATGATAGATGCATGCATGTATGAATAAGTGAAAGGGTGGATGTATAGATGCATGGACGAATATGTGCAAGAGTGGATGATAGATGCATACATTAATGAGTGAAAGGGTGAATGGATAGATGCATGTATGAATAAGTAAACAGGTGGATATATAAATGCATGGACGAATATGTGCAAGAGTGGATGATAGATGCATACATTAATGAGTGAAAGGGTGAATGGATAGATGCATGTATGAATAAGTAAACAGGTGGATATATAAATGCATGGATGAATACGTGCAAGAGTGGATGATAGATGCATAAATTAATGAGTGAAAGGGTGAATGGATAGATGGATGGATGAATAAGTGAAAGGCTGGATGGATAGTTGGATGAATGAGTGGAGTGAAAGGGTGGATGTTTAGATGCATGAATGAATGAGTGAAAGGGTGGATGGATAGGTACATGGATGAAAGAGTGGATAGATAGATGCATGTATGAATAAGTGAAAGGGTGGATGTATAGATGCATGGATGAATACGTGCAAGAGTGGATGATAGATGCATACATTAATGAGTGAAAGGGTGAATGGATAGATGGATAGATGTATGGATGAATGAGTGAAAGGCTGGATGGATAGATGGATGAATGAATGAGTGTAGTGAAAGGGAAGATATATGGATGAATGAGTGAATGGATGTAAGGATTGATGTTTGAAAGAATGGTAGGATAAGTGCAAGGGTGAATGAAGGGATGGGTGAGTGGATGGATAGGTCGAAAGTGGATTGATGAGTGAAAGGATGGACAGCTTATTGAAAGGGTGGATTACGTGGTGAGAGTAGATGAATAGATGGCTGAGTGGGCGGGGATGGATGGGTGGGTGGCTGGGTGGAAGGGTTGATGGATGGGTGGACAGTTGAGTGTAAAGGTGGATGGAGGGATTAGTGAAAGGGTGGATCGATATATGAGCGAAACGGAAGATGTGCCGGTGAAAGGGTGGATGGGCGAGCGAAAGCATAAATGGAGGAAGTGAAAGGATAGGTGGATAGATGAGTGAAAAGGAGGATGGATGAACGAAAGGATGGATGAATAGGAGTTAAGAGGAGGATGTGTGGAGTGAAAGGATGGATGGATGAGCAAAAGGATGGATGAGTGAAAGGAAGGCTGGATTGATCAGTTGGATCGATAGGTTTGGAGATGGCAGGATAGCTTTGAACAGGGGCTTCATGAACACCACACTTTTCAGCTACAGTAGAGGTGGAGCTCTTGATGCGCCTCTTCTGTCTGCAGCTCGGCAGACAAAGATTTGTAATTAATGTGAAAGGATGAATGGATGTGTGGGTGAAAGGATGAGTGAGTGAAAGTGTGGCTGGATGGATGGATGAATGAGTGACCGGGGTGGTGGATGGGTTACAGGGTTTAAGGATTAGAGAGCGAAAGGATGGATGAGTGTAAAGAATAAATGGATGGATGAGTGGATGGATAGGTCGAAAGTGGATTGATGAGTGAAAGGATGGACAGCTTATTGAAAGGGTGGATGATGGATGGGTTGAAGAGTGGGTGGAAGGATGAGTGAAAGGGAGGGTGGATAGATGATTGAAAGGGAGGGTGTATGGATGTGCAAAAGGATGGATGGATGGTTGAAATGGATAGGTTTGGAGATGGATAGGTAGGTTTGGAAATGGATGAGCGGATGGACTGACGGACAAACAGATTGGTGAAAGGCTAATGGATAAAAGAATGAATGGGTGCCAATGTAAAGGTGAAATGCTAGATATCAGTGTGTGAAAGGATGAATGGATAGATGCTCAGATGGAAGAGACAAGAGCTATTCTGGCGAGGATTCCAATGGATTTTTTGCTTGATTGGTGTCATAAGAACTTTGGATCAACGTGCTGGGTATTTTAATTTTCTGGTTACTCACTTGGCCTACACTATGCTCCTTTCTCTACCTTGGGATTATCAGGTAGGCGTGGTGCTATATGCCAGCGCGTTCTTACTAGACCGCTGGTATTTGGTCTCATAAAGGCCATATTGCCATAGAAATTCCTGGCACTGAACAAAACTACTTTGTAAAAGAGCACACAATGAAGCCAGCTCACAGATAGGAAGAGATAGCATTTTAATCAAAACACATGGTCTTGGTTAACTCAGATTTAATTAGGGGCTCAATTGTTAAAGTCACAAAGGGCACCCATGATATATGGCTTTGTATTAATGCGGATTTACGTTTTTCATGAACTCGCATGAATTTCCTTAAGTAGGCCAGGAAACTTTAGTCCTAGAAAATATTTGTGAATTGTATCTTAGCAAGAGCAAATATGAATATGCCCCAGCGGAAATCTGTTGACTGTTTACAAGTTCACTTTTTCTCCAACCACATTTTATCCCAGCCATGGAAGAAACTTTACTTCTGCCATTGTCACGGGTAAATTGCCGACCTTTCTCAGTATGGGAAAAGATTAAAGAAGAGCTGGTGAAAAACTCCAAAATTCAAATCCTTCTATAGTAATAGCCTGACGTAACCAGAGAGGCTATTATCAGAGCTCTTCTATAAAGATATTGCAGCCATTATTTGACGGCGCACTACATGGCACCAAAGGGACAAGTGGATTTTGTTACAGGACATGTAGATTTATGAAGCTACTTGGCCCATGGACAAGTACATATTTCATAAAATTCCACACCCCTGTGCGCATAGAGACAATCGTCTACATATATTAGGATGGACAGTTGGTGTCAGGATGGCAGACCGGGAAGTGGGTGGAGGAGTTGGTTCACTTTGCAACATTAGCGAGTGTTTATATAGACACAACGTTGGATTCGAAAATGCGCGTGTCCAATACGCACGTGTTTTTAGTCGAAAGGCCGAACAGACCCTATCAATTTGGTTGCTGCGCAACAAATACAAGGGACGCACAGAGACAATAGTCTACATATATTAGGATGGACAGTTGGTGTCAGGATGGCAGATCGGTAAGTGGGTGGAGGGAGGGGGGAGGAGTTGGTTCACTTTGCAACATTAAGAAAGGACTCATAGAGACAATAGTCTACATATATTAGGATGGACAGTTAGTATCAGGATGGCAGACCGGGAAGTGGGTGGAGGGAGGGAGGAGGAGTTGCTCACTTTGCAACATTAGCACGTGTTTATATATACTCAATGTTGTATTCGAATACGCGCGTGTACAATAGTGTTTTTAATCGAAAGGCCAAACAGACCTATTGATTTGCTTGATGCGCAACAACTACAAGGGACGCATACAGACAATAGTCACAAAAACATTCTGCCATCTCAGTGACAACCTGCTCCTCCCACCAGCCCACGAATAAATTTGCGTAGCTGGGGGCAAAGTAGGTTCCCATGGCAGTGCCCTGTGACTACCTGTACACTACTCCATCAAAAATAAAAAAAATTATTTGTCAGACAAAACTCGATCATGGACATGAACATTTGAAAGTGGTGAAGCAAAGAAATTGATCTACTTTTCAGAAAATGTTGGACTGCTGTTAAACCTTGACTGTGTTGTATACTGGTATACAGACTACTCTTTCATACTTGTCTCCTCCCACCAGATGGGCTGGTGGGAGGAGCAGGTTGTCACTGAGATGGCAGAATTTACCAACGTTGCCCTGTGGCTGCGGTACATTGACAACATCTTTTTTATTTGGTGCGGAGATGCATTATCGGTGACTCACTTCATTGAGAAACTTAATTGTAATATATTCAATTTGAAGTTCTCACAGCACATTAGTAAGAACAGAATTGAATTTTTGGATGTTTTGGTGGAAGTACATGACGACCAACTAACAACCAAATTATTCCGCAAAAGTACTGCGGGTAACAGCATCCTGAGTGCCAAGAGTTGCCACCCGAAGAATCTGGTGCAGAGCATTCCGTATGGCGAGCTGTTGCGCGCCAGGAGGAATTGCAGCACCATGATAGCTTACAAAGAGGAGGAGGCAGTTATGTGTCAGAGATTCCTTGACAGGGGATATGATAAAAAGATGATTGACACCGCTATCACAAGAGTAGAAAGGAAAACGAGGGAGGAATTACTATACCCTAAAAAAGTTCAGGCTGATGGTAACGGCATTAGATTCATCACCACATTCTCAGGGCAGGCTAATGAGATTCGAAGAATCTTAAAGAAACACTGGCATGTTCTCATGACGGATGACCATCTCAAAAAAGAATTGAGCAGCAATCCTCAGATCACCTTTAGGAAAAGTAGATCCTTACGGGACGAACTGAGTCACAATTATGTGACAAGTATTGATCAGAGTCTTAACATCAATATCCTGGGATTTAGATGCTGCCGCAAGTGTAAAGCATGTAAAAACAGTAGATATCAAGAAACTGTTGGTACCCAATTCTTCTAGAGAATTTGTCATTAGGCAGAAACTTTCTTGTAATACTCCCTACAGTATATATGTTTTAATCTGTCCTTGTGACAAGTGGTATGTGGGGAGGACGAAGCATGAGGCTAAAAAACGAGCGTTGAAACACTTACGCGCAATACGGAACTGTAACAAACAGAATCCGATTGCCCGACATTTTTATGAGATGCACATGCTGGATGAAAATTTGGTTCAGATGGTGGTAATTGACTGTGTTGATTTGGGTGTAAGAGGGGGCAACCGAAAATTATCACTAAGAAAGTTGGAGTCCCGTTACATCATAGATCTTGATTGTTTAACACCTAAAGGGCTCAACATGAGTGAAGAATTATCAATTCATCTGCATGATTAAGAAGTATAAGAGGTTGGCTACTATGTAATGTATATCTGCTTGCTTTTAAATAGATTTTATTTTATCATTTTTCAGGATGGGGGTACTTCTACTTGTATCTTTGATGGACATTGCAACTTTGATGCTGTGTAATTTTGGATCAGAAGTTCATGAATGCCCACTGGGGCGAGGATGTTTGAACTATGGCAAAACGGACTTATGGCACACTTTGGTCCTCCAATGCCCACTTGGGCATGGAAAGAAAGGATGTTTAGAGCTAGTGATATTTTCCCGTGATTTAGGGCAGATTCTTCGCTGCGAGGGCAAGCAGTCGAATGCTATGTGATCTCCTAGCAACCGAGCCTTTGTAACCAATCAAAAAGCCGGAACCACTGATTGTAGGTGGGGAACCAATGACGGCTTAGCTCTCAACATTTTGCATTACCATGTGACACGGAACTGGTAAAGGGTAACTTTGAGATCCGTTTAAGGCAATTTATCTATTATAAGTTATACCCGTTACACAGCATTCTATTTAATTTGGATAGAATCGGATTGGCAATTTAATATGACGTTTTGAATTGAATTATGAATTCTTAACGTGTACATCGCCTGATTATGTGTTGCGAATCTACAAATCAGTCGTATTGAGAAGTATGAGAGAATATTTGATTGTATGCTTTCCAGTTAATGCAATTGTACTGTGCAATAGAAGCATCATTGCCATATGACCATGCCAATATGTCCGCCGATATGTTATTCTTTGCACTGTGGTGACTCTACATGTTTATGTATTTAAGATGGCGATTTTATATGAATGGTGAGCGTGAGCAAGCCGTAATGGCGAAACGCGTCGTTTTTCTACTTACCTAAATAAATTTACTTGCAAGTTACCCTGGGTGTCCGAGTTTCGTCCTTATCAGGAGGTTTGTTGGAGAGAATATATATATATATATATATATATATATATATATATATATATATATATGAAAAAGAGGTGTGTGAACCACCGGGACGAATCCACACTTACCATGTATGGTGGGTGAATCATCGTGACAAGTCCATACTAATTATGTATGGGAACTTGTCGAATCAAGTCACACAGATAAAGTTTAATACACCATGTAGCATTGTGCAAAATGAATTTAATTTGATATGCAAATGACTGAATATGCTCTATATAATAAGGCATCCAAATTGTTGAATGGTGTCAGCACAGGTGTGCAAATCACCGCAACAAATTAATTCCAGCTTATAATAAGGTATCCAAATTGCTCAATGGTGTTAGCACAGATGTGTGAATCACCGCAACAAATTAAATTCCCAATTATAGCGACTCGTAGAGGGTGTCCATACAGGTGTGTGAATCACTGCAACAAATTAATTCCAGCGTATGTAGTGTTGGTATGGACTTTTTCCAACATTAAAAAATAATAACCACAGCACATGACAGGCTTAACATTTCCACATGTTTCAGTTGATTGTATCAGGAGGCTGACTTCATCCAAGTGGTCTGGCAATACTTATTAAATGTAAGTACTGCACCGCAATAAACAGGGTTCTCTTCCGGGTATTTTGAAAACAAATTCATTTTTCTCTAGAATAGCCCTTTATAGTCTCCTGAATGATCAGTAGGGAAGTTAGGGGGGAAAGTGTTCTGATTGGGATCGCCACAACTCTAGCTAGAAAAATAGGTCATCTTTGAGCTCTCCACGTCCCCTACTGGTTGAATGGGGCCAGTGAGGGACTGGTGTGCAAAACAAGTGGAACCTCTCTATAAAGCTAGAAAATGTCCCTGTAAGCTGAGTTAGATTGGGGGCAAAAAGGGTGGAAACATTATGGACTGGTTAGCTACTAACACAATGAAGATTGCTGCCATTTTCTGAGTTAAGTCCACTGTAGTGACTGCACTGTATGTATCTAACGTTTCATGATTATGTTCTCTAGTAAAATCAATAAAGTTGATTTGTAAACAATTCTATTAAAAAAAAGACCATATATAGCATTATGTCATTTTCTTCAGTTGGAGCTGGATAGCATAGCTTGTATAGTAAGGAGAGTTACCATTTTAAAGTAACACTCTTACATAGAAGAATTATTATTATGGATAGGCACCATTTCATTTAACAGCATCCTCTACAATGCCACATGTTTAGATTTGACTGTCAAATAGTGAAAAACAAAGTGACAAGAAAAAAAAGGGGATGAATAAAAAGTTATCCTAAGCAGATTTTAAGGGTAGGCAGACAAGCATAAGTATTCATGCTACAGTAAGTATGTAACAGAAATTGCATATGGTAGATTTAAACCAATGGCAATGGGCACCTTTACATTTCAGTATGGACAGTAGATCTTTTACCTCCTGTGATGAAATCTTGTAGAAAGGGTGGATGATCACATAGTAAAATATTTAATGCATAAACCTGACCATTTATCCAATATATTATTATAGAAAAATGCTCAGCAACAGGATGGAAAGAAGATGTGAAGAAAATATGGTTTATATCATGGTAGTGATGAACAATTTAGAGGAGAGTGGTGTGGTACAGCTTCAGAGGAATTTCACTACAGGTTTTTTAATATGCCTGTGTGATCCAAGGAAACTATTTAGGTAGCAGTAGTTACAAAAGTAATATAAGGGATAACTAGGAAATAGAATTGTTGTGCCAAGTGGGTCAGGAATGTTAAGATGTAGCAGTCAGAGTACAGATTATTCACTTGAGACCAAAAACAATATAGAAACCTGGAAAAAAATGCAAATACCAACAGTGGAATTTACAGTAGGAGGGTGACTGCCTATATTGGAGCTGTGACCTGACTATCGATCTGGAGTGTTCTTGGTGTTGTCACCATTCTAAAAGGATTGTTATTGTAAGGGCGATCTATCTGATGGTCAGGTGGTAGAGAGAGATGTGTATATAAATAATTCCTTTCATTGATGGGGTAAAATTAAAGGTTGAGATGTTTTCATTCTTTTTGCCCAGTTCCAACCAAGGTTCCATTTCTTTGAGAGAGTCTCACAACTAAGAAAGTACATTAGTAGTTGGACATTTTAAAAGATGCACAAATACATAGAAAGTGGTTTTAATTTTCCGAGATCAGATCACAGATGTCTTCCAGTATCACAGCAAAACACACAGATACATGTGTGCATGTACAGATTCTCCTACTTTACTTAGGACTCCTATACTACACAAATAAAAAAAATAAACTCTGAACTGATGCAGTAGGAAAACATTAAAGCACATTTCCACAGCCAGAATCTATATTCTGATCAGAAGTAAAAGAAACCTTGAAAATGTATCAAAGTATGATCAAATCTGATTCCTGCACAATGAACTTTAACTGAAGACAACGGACACCTTAATTGGCCATGTACATATAGTCATGCTAAACATTTTGTAACATACGCGGGACAAATATAAAGCAACCATCACGCCAACTCATTATAATGTAACTAATGTAATTTCCAGAGATGCTCTGTCTGGATACAGCTCAATAACAGACCTACTATTACCAATTCTTCCAACTCTATCTAAAGTTGGCTTTGGCTCTGCCCAGAGAAGTATCACTAGCTCACATCATAATATTTGCTCTTTGGTGCATTTGTCGCCCTCTGATGGAATGCTTGCATTGCAGTGCATAAGGGGATATATTACACCTCAAAGGTACACTGAATCATTCTACGCTAAATTCTTTATCTTACAGATGCATTCTATGTTTTCACCGCATCATGCTTTTTTGAAGTGTTTTTGTCAAGGCTCAAAAGGCAAAACAGATCTATTGGCTTTTCCAGTGCTTGTCATTACATATTGTCTCCTATTGCAAGAAGATTATTTGTATCCTCAAAACTCAAAAATGTCATAAGCTCTTATTTTCCTTTATCTTATCCCTAATTGCCTATCTTCTGAGGACATCTCCCACAGTACTGGTCGGCAATAAACAGGGTTCTTATGTGGAGAAGCTTTTGCACTAAGAGTTGCCAGAACCAGGGATCCAAGTCAGTAAGATGTTTCCAGTTACCTAGGTGCTCATTGCTGGGATTTATACATGATCTATAGAATGCTACCATTCAATAAACATTTGTTATATTGTTATATGTCAGTCATTAGCAAGATACCGATCAAAGTGAACGTGTCATCTACAAATATGCCTGTTATGTTTCTTTACAATATGGGCACATGCATCAAAGTTAGGAATTGCGAGTCCTTAATAGCGATTATTAAGGAATTAATTACCTATACATATAGGTTTTGCAATGAAAATTGTGATTCCTTCATATTCCTTAACCCCTTCACTGCGGCGGCTATTCCGCCGCAGTGCTAAGGGGACGGCCACATGCTGGTGACGGAACCGCTCCGTCACCAGCGTCGGTTGAGCTGTGCTCGTGACGGAGCGGTTCCGTCACGGCCTGCCCCGCTCAATAGAACGCTCAGCGCAGGCGCGGAATTCGCGCCGCGCATGAGCGTTCTATCGAGCTGGGCGGGCCATGACGGAACCGCTCCGTCATCAGCACAGCTCAACCGCGGCTGATGACGGAGCGGTTCCGTCATCAGCATGGGAGGGGTTAATAGCGAATCGCAAATTGTGAATCGCTATCAAGGAATGTCTTACCACTCATTCCTATGGGCCTAAAGGCCGATAGGAACAAATGGGTTTGCATTAGCAATTTGCGAGTACCAAATAGGTACTCACAAACTGTGCATCCACTTTTAAGGCAGCAAGGAGGCCAAAAGGCCACCCTGATGCACCCCCAAAAACATGTAAGTATGCACATGTGGTGCACACACGTGTATGCACCACAATGCACTTTGAAAAATGCATTTTTTTGCATTTTTTAAAGGAATTGCAAATTACCATCAACTTGAAGTTAATGGTAATTTGCGATTCCAAATTGCGTAAACGCAATTTGCGAATGCCTGATGCATCGCATTTAGGGAATCGCAATTTGCGATTCCCTAACTGCATTCTCAATTAAGGGAATTACAAAAAATTGTGATTTCCTTAATTGCGAATCTCCCAAAAAGTACATACATCTGAAAAGGCCATTTTGTGAGTGCAAACGGACGATTTTTGCGATTCGCACTGTTTGCGATCGTAAAATGGCTGCATGTGCCCCAAATTCCATTATTTGCGTGTTGTGTTTCTGAGACAACACAGTTTCCCCAATAGTACCAAAATGACAGATTGAAGAGACAGTATGATTATTTGGAGTTATTTAAAAGAAAAAAAAAACACATGATATATGGAGGCAAATGTACTTGGACAGAAGAATGTTGAGCATGAACACTCAAGGGCTAGGAGAGATGGATCTATTTAGTACGTCTCTAAAGGTGCTGGCTGTTTGAAAGGAAATCTTTTTCATATGTATTTATTACCACATATTGAATGATCGAATAATTAAGGAGCCAACCAGGCTGTTACCAGTAGGACTATGGTGCTTGCCGAGAACATTGTAGTAGACAAACAATTCTCTTTTCCCAGATAGTTTGCATATAGAGAAAGAGAATTCCTCAAAATCACCCACAAAGGACTGTGTCATTACTTGTGTTGTCAAATTGAGTCACTCAATTTTCCAGCAAGTTTACACGCCCAAAAATAAAGTGACAGACAAGTTAGAGGTTTCTCTTGGACTTGAGCTAGGTGAGCATCAATAACAGGATGCAAGGCATTGATATCATAGTTAAAGAATTACCTTGGTGCATCTTAGGGCATGGGCCAGGAGGATCAATGACCCAAGACATGTTCTGGATCACTCCTTTAGGAAAGAACAGCATTAAAGTGCAATAACATGAACCCCTGAGCTAATGCCAAGCACAACAAAATGACTCCAATTTCAAGTAACTACATATCAGATTAGCAGTACTTCCCAATTGCCCAAATCGAAATAATTAACTTGCCAGTCAGACAGTATACATTCCGAACCAGAATGTTCTCATTCCAAGCCACAAAAAGTTTCAAAACAATGACTTCATCAAAAAGAGGGGGAAGAAGGGGGGGACCAAGGAGCCAGTTAATGGTCCAGTGTCCATGCTCCCAGAGGTTACATTACAACAACAAAAAATTGGACACTGTTCCAAAGATAGGGTCCAGAGATTGAACCATATGTCTTATAAGTAAGACTAAAGGAAAAGGGGGAGTCCTAATTTGGACGGACCCACCACAAGGTGGAAAGCACATGTCTTGCCTCTTGTTGCTCTCACACACCCCGAGGGGTATCATGCTTCATCATCGGGCTATGCTCCTCGTCGGGCCGGCGCTGCATTTCCCAACGGGCCCCCCCAAGGGTCACTTTTTCTGAGATCTTTTAAGGCATGCCGGATGGTGCGTGAGGGTGTGTGGGATGGATCCTTAGTGAGGGTAACTAGAATGTTGTGCAAAGTGAATTAAAAATGACTGGGGGTTATATTGATTTAGTAACCCTCCTGCCACAATAAAAACTCAGGTTTAGAGTATGGTCCCCAAGGTCACATTGTGCCTCGATGTCAAAAGAAAGGTCAACATGTTTCGCGCCTCTGTCGCCGCTTGGGTCGTTGGCGCTTCATCAGGACCAGATATGTGCAGAAAGTAGTAGAGTGCACGTGAGTGTGTACGTGAATCTAAGATAAAATGTTAATACCCACAATGTATGTCAGGGCTGCCAGTTGTACTGCTCCTGACCATAACTAACTGTCAGGAGTATCTGTGACATATCGGGTGCCCAACTGCGCTGACATCTTACAGGGACGGGATCTTGCTTGCCTTGGCTTCGGTTACCAACCTCCAGAACATAAGCATCTTCCGCCATGCTGGCTCCGAGGTGGGCCCATGCTGCGCAATGCATGGGATGACGCTCCGGCAGACAATGGCTGCTGTGAAATGACTGCTGGGGTGGAGTCCAACTTAGGATTCCCCCTTTTCCTTTAGTCTTACTTATAAGACATATGGGTCAATCTCTGGACCCTATCTTTGGAACAGTGTCCAATTTTTTTGTTGTTGTATTAAAACAATGACTGTCGTATACCTTCAGTATTATCCATGAAAATGACCATTGGCAAAGACTGATGTCATGTCACACACTAAGGTTTCCGCCATCTGCATGAGAACAATTGTGTAGTGAAGTAAACAACCTAATTTCACAAGCAAGACTGAGCTTCATTAGACAACAGCAGGCAGCTTACAATTCACTCACACTGTTTTCTACACGTTCCAGCAAGAAAGGATTTTATTTGAGGCGGAAGTTGCAGAGGTTTCCTTGTCAGTGACGTGGCATGTTAATGACATGCTCATAATTCTGAAGCAATGAGGTGGTGGGGACATTCTTGTGATTGTGATGTAATGAAGGGATGGTACAAACACATATTTGTGAGTAATTTACTTGGTAGGGTCTGGTTTTTCATCACGATGCAGTCATGTGGTAGGAACAAGCTCTTACCTTTTTCCGTTTGACTGTTGGGTAGTAGCTATCTATGGTATTGAGAGCCTGCTTTAGGTACTTGAGCTGCAAAACAAAAACACAAATGAATAAATAAGAGGTGAGGCACCAAAGCTGGTGACAGAAGGCTTTCAAAAATAGACCACAGCTTGCCCTTTAGATCCAAAAACCCAAGAGTTCTTGCTTCAACCAAATGCTCCATTCTAAACATTGACCATAATTACTATCCCTTTTTAGGTCTCGGCTAGCCTTGCTGCGCACATGCGTAGCTCGCTTGGCGAGATTTAATGATGTAGAGGAGTTTCAGTAAAGGGCTTTAAGCCCTGCCCCTCTTTTCTATTGGCCGGCGTCACCATTTATGCTAAACCGTGGCCAGCCATTGGAAAAGAGCTCTTTATGACGTACACTTTAGGCTTTTTCGGCCATCCCACTTGGACGGCCTCGCCTGCTTTCCTTCTGCCGTGAAAGGTTTCTTATCTTTATGGCCCCAAAGATAAGAGATTGAGGTTTGTTTAGGACTTGTGCCCTGTGCAGATGTACACTGAAACACTATCGCTGGGCACACCACATGAGAAACTAACAATGCAGACAGATATTGGCATCTAATGGGCAAGTTATCAGTACATATTACGCTTTCCACATGCCACGTTACAACAACAATATGCTATTTATTCCCGGCATAAAAGGACAAATCGTTTCTGACGTTAGTGTGGATTTGGAAAAACAGTCTTTCAACATCAAACAAAACTGCTCCACACCATTGTCCTTTTTTATAAATGTATCACAAGTGTCCCGAACTATGACATCTAAACCTCAGGTCCCAGCCTGCATTATCCGGAAAGTTGCTCGTTCTACGGTTTTAGGCATCATTTCCTCATTTGTACTTTGAAATGTTAGCTTCATTAAATTCAAATGGCCTGTGACCAATAGAGGGTGGTAGAGGATTTTAAAACAAAGGACTGCTAAGGAAGTCGCTTATTTATTTAACCATGAATAAATCGGAAATGCTAGCTTCACCAAAGCTGAATCTAGGCGACGTAATATATGTTGTTGAAGGTACGTAATATTACTGTTTCATAAAGCCAGATATGGGAAATTTCTTTCAGTTGTTTTTGTGATTCATGGAGTCTTCTCTTAGCTTCATTATGGGGGTTATTCTCTGCTGCATTAATTATAACGTAGTTTCGGAGGTTTCATAGCATACTGAAAATATTTCAAGTGCTGGAATTGTTCATATTTTGTGTTCAAGAGATTGTTGGATTTCATTCCCCAGACCTGCAGGGGAGCACCTTTGTGCAATTATATTACCAACACAGGGTGTTTACCTGAATTGACTAACTGTACGTTTTCCAGGGAGATAAATGCAGCTTTAAGAGAGTTCATGCCATTTTAGTATCTCCAAAAAGCAGCTCCCTGTATTGCATTAGATCTCCTAGGCACTCCACTCCCTTTCTGTGCTTTTTATTCCTTCGGAAAATTCACATCGTAACATTGAAACATGCTCAAATTGTTGAAGAAGTCTTGACCTGTAGTAGATGATGCGTCTTAAGGCGTTTGTTGGTACGTACTATATATTAGTAGCACTGTTCTGGACTCACAGGGCCTCGAATGGAGTTCACAGTTCTGTCCGAAAGGAGATACCAGGACCGAGCTTACAATACTGGCAAATACCTCCCAGTATAATAACAGAAATTACAAGTCCCTTTCACCCCACCCCCCTGAATGGGAACTACTAATACATGGACCTGGTAATGCAGAGTCCAATTGCGCATGTTTTTCTCCCTTCCACACGAAAGGCTTGTTTTATTGCCGGGGGGAGGGTGGGGTGAATAAGTGAAAAGTGAAAAGTGGGAATGACTGGTGAGATGTGCAAAAACAGATGTTGTAGGGACAGAGGGAAATCAGAACAGGGTGACACGTTACAAGTCCAGTATGTTAAAGGAAACTACTAAATTCTAGTCTCTCATTGAGACTCATCGGGTGTAAAGAGTTCAGCTTATGCATCCAATACAGTTCACGCTGTAAAATAATTTTTTTATGGTCTCTGCCTTCAATTAACTTGACAACCTCCAATATCAAGAACCGAATTTGGCTGACATTATGGGCATGTTTGACGTAGTGTGCTGCTACGCATGATTTTAGATTTTTCATCCGGATGTTAGTGCGATGTTCAGTGAGTTGAACCTTAATTTTCCGCTCAGTTTTACCTACATATGGTAGGCTGCACAGGCATTTGAGTAGATACACAACATTAGTGGTGTCACACGTGGCGTTCACCTGAAGGTGGATAGGAGTTCCTTGTGTGGGGTGCAATAACGTGGTGCCAGTTATGATACTGTTGCAATTGCCACAGTTGTGGCACGGAACTGTGCCTTTATTTGTAGTATGGATGATGTTGCGTGGTTTCAGCATTTGTTGAATGTTTTTTGATCGTTGGTAAGGGAAGATGGGTTGACTCTGATAGATGTTATTAAAATCATGTTCTAATTGCAGCAGCTGCCAGTGTTTAGTGATAGATTGCTTGATTTTGGTGCTTTGGATGGAGTATTTCGAGACAAATACATAGCGTGTCTCAGTGGCATCTGTTCGGATTTTTCTGGTTAGAAGTTGTGTGCCATCTTTGGTTTGCACTCTTTCTTCCGCTGTTTTAATAATACTGCTGGGATAACCTCTTTGAATACATTTGTTTATGATCTTAGAAATATCTGCTTTGAAAGATTCCTCAGTGGATGCTATTCTTTTAGCTTTCAGAAGTTGAGAATAGGGTAAGTGTTTCTTCAAGCTCATTTGGTGGAAACTTGTAAAATGCAGATAATTGTTTCGGTCCGTAAGCTTGGTGTAAATTGAGGTCTCCAACTTGTGATCTACAATTCTTTTAAAAAAAAAAAACTTTATTTATGTTATTTTCAGGTGATACAATAAACAATCACATCTTATAGCAAATCGTCAGCAGATCTTTTCTTCCATGAATTAGCGCATTCCTCTTAAAATGTGCAAAGTATCAAAATAACAGAACAGACCCCGACATTATTAACCCCCCTCCCCCCTGGGCCAGTGCCCTACAGTACAGTGCATTGATTACTTCATGCTACAAACGTGTGAGGCAAGTCAGAGCTATAGAAGAGAGTGAAACGAGAACATAGAACTGTGTCAGCAGAGAACATTAGGCTAGATACATAACACTCGGTAGTCGCAGTGGGTACTGCGAGTTAGATTCCAGGAACGTACAAATCATCCAGGCATTAATACAATGGAAGTACAGTTGAGCCTAAACCGCCCCAGGCAGTGAGCGCCCCGGCCTATCCCCCTCCCCATATCTCCTGGCTTCACCTGGCTTCACCTGGTTTCTCCAGGAATTTACATTCCCTATCAGCCTCCTCAGTGTATTCTGACACCTTCTCCCGAATGCGCGCCTGAATGGGGGAAGGGTCAGCCGCCGTACTAGCCTCCCTTTCTAGTGCTTTCAATTCAGTCTCCAAGCCGGTCAGGGTCCCACGCAGTGCCCTCAGTATGCCTCCTCCCTTGGCTATGCACCATCCCCTCACTGTCACTTTGAAGGCCTCCCAGACAGTCGTGAGGCTGTCTACAGAGCCAGTGTTCCTAGGGAAAAAATCTTTCATTTCCTGCTCTAATTCAGATTGAAACGCAGCGTCTTGTAAATGCGAGGGGTTCAGCCTCCAGCCAATGTATGGTGCGGTATCTATGGGTACTCGAAAGAGATGTTCACTGGGGAGTGATCAGAAAGTGTTCGAGACAGATGTGTTGCTTTGTTAACCCAGTGTGCCATGCCTTTCGCCAAGAACACATAATCCAACCTGGCCCACGTGTTGTGAATGGAGGAGTGGTGCGTGCCTTCTCCTTGAGTCTGATGCAGGTACCTCCAGGTGTCTATTAACCCCTCGTCCTCCACCAGGCCCTGTAGGGCGCGTTGAGAATTGGTGTGGTATGCCGGGGCAGCGCGTACTCTGTCCCATGTCGGATGCACAACAGTGTTAAAGTCCCCTCCCCATATCAAGTACCTGCACCCTAGTGTTCTCAGTTTGCCATTAAGCAAATGTAGGTAGTGTGGGTCGTCTACATTGGGCCCATAGTAATTCACCAGTGCTATATCGTGAGTTTGCAGGGATCAACACAGTAGACAATACATCCCATCCGCATCCTCCTCCCTCCCTCTTTCCAGAAAGCGGACCCCCTTTTTAATCAGGATAGCTACCCCCCCTGGAGTAGGACGAATAGGAGGCGTAGCAGCTATGTGAGGCCCATTTGGATGCAAATTTGGGGGTGGAGCCTTTTGCTAGGTGCGTTTCCTGTAGGAAAGCGATGTTGGTGTGGTGTCTATCTAAGTAACCTAGCACTTGCCGCCTCTTTCGAGGATCGTTACGCCCACGTACATTCCAAGATGTAACAGTCATTCCTGGAGCGTCATTCGGCTGCTCCTCTTGCTTGCTTGTCATTGTGCTAACCCAGCATCTCCATTATGTAGGTGGTACCACAGTCCAAGTTTCACATAAAGAGCACTGCAACTTCTGCCTAGTTGAACAGCTCTAGTCAATGCCTCAACACAGCACAAACTGAATCCCATGTCGCCCCCCCCTCCCCCATCCACCCACACTGGCTGCCCCAACCTGCCAGAGAATAACGTCCCTCCCGCCCCTTTCAACTACTTCGACCTCCAACAGTGACGCACTCCTATCTTGTACCATTAGGAGGGAGAAAAAGGAGAGAACAAAAACAACAAATGCCTACAAAAAGTAACCACAGAACCAAAAGTGGGGTAATGCCCTCAGTGGGGGTCGCTAGGAGCCCTCGCCAGTTCTGCCTCACCCCTCCTATTTCACCCGCCTACGGCCACCTGGTTCTCAGGGGTCGGTTCAGCGGGACGGAGGCGGGCGGCCAGGAGTTGCCATGTGCCCACGTAAGCAAGAAATCAATGTCATACATCACCAGTACACTTAACAGCCTCGCGCCGCCATGGGGCCCTCCGGCCCTAAGTTTCTATAAGTTCAGGAGGGGTCCGACAATGGAGAGTGAGAGCGCGATCGCCGCCTCTCCGCTGCTTCTCTGGAGGCTGATCTCCTATAATTTTTCAGGAAATCCTCCGTTTGTCGAGGCGTCAGGAAGATGTGCTGTCGGCCACGATGGTGGATGCGCAGTCTCGCGGGATACAACATAGCATATTGTATATTGCGGGATTGGAGCTGTTTCTTAACCCCCAGAAACTTGCGTCGGGCGTCTTGCACCATCTGGGTAAAGTCAGGGTAAAACGATAGTGTAGTGTTTTCAAATTTCACGTCTCCTTTCTCTCTTGCTAGTCTTAAGAGGGTATCGCGGTCTCTATAGTTGAGGAATTTCATGATGATCGGTCGCAGTGCCGCACCCGGGGGAAGTTTTGGCGCCAAAGAGCGGTGCGCACGCTCAATGACCAGTTGCGCTTAGAAGGCCTCCCGCCCAAACAACTCAGTCAATAGACGTTCCATATAATCCTCCAGGCGGCCTGTGTTGGTGGATTCCGCCAGGCCCAACATACGCACGTTATTCCTCCGAGAGCGGGATTCCAACTCCTCATTCTTTTCCGCTATTATTTTTATAAGTTTGTCCATTTGTGCCATGTGTTGTTTGCCGGTAGTAGCCCCATCCTCCAGATCGGACACCCTCTGCTCCACTCCTTTGCGGCGGTCCTCGTGCCCGTCCAATTTTGCCACTACATTATCCAGGCGAGTATTCATAGAGTCAATCTTTGAGTCTATGGATGTGAGGCTCTGCTGCATGCTCACCAGGAGGGTTTTCCAGCTGTCGTCTGGCGGGTCCTCAGACCCCTGGTTCTGCGAGGCCGTGCCCGGGGTTTTGCGGGTGTCAAATGGCAGCTTCTATTGGCGCGGTTCGGTCTTGCCCATCGCGCCGCGGTACTGGAGCTCCGCCCGCGCCCTCGTGTAGTCTATTGCAAGCAGGGTCGACCCAGGGTGTCAGAGCCCGTCTAAGCGCCTGCATTACAGCGCTACGCGGTGGAAATTGACTGCCTTCCTTTCTGGGCAGGAAAGACTACATTTCCCAGAGGCCTCGGCGGAGGCTACTTCAGTCTGTGTGACACGCTTCCTGTTGCGTGTTATTCTGAGTCCAGATCTCGAGCAGGAGAAGGGAGGTCGCGTCTTGCTGCTTCGCATGAGGCTCGTTTTGGACGGCTGCCGTGGTGAATTCTGCATCAGGTAGGAGCGGCCCCCTTGCCCCTCTTAATACGTCATTGAGCGGAGCGCTGTGGGGCTCCCCACGCGTTGCCGTTTTCCGGAGCGCGCAGTGAAGGAACTGCCGCGCACTTGCCTTTGTTTTTGGATTTTGCAGAAGAGCGGAGCGGAGTGGTAGGGCGCCACACGCTGCCGTGTCTTCTTCTTCTCTTTGTATATTGTGATGGCCAAACTTGTTTCTCGACTACTGTGAGTAGGTGGTGCGCGGTGGCGGTCGCAGCTCCGCGTAGCCAGAACAAGCGCTTGTTGTTGTTCTTTGTATTGGACCATTTGATTCCCTTTACTCGCGGTGCGCGGTGGCGGTCGCAGCTACGCGTTACCGTGAGAAACCATAGTCACGTCAAAAGGAGGTTGTGCTGTTATGGTGTAGCCTTTCTGCTTACTATTAAACAGCCTTCTGTCATTTTTTGTTGATCTCTACCATTGTTTGGTACCTGAGGACTACTTTGTGTTTTGGGAGTACTGTACCAGATGGAGCGGAGTGCAGTGGTTCTTGCTTCCCACGCATTACCGTGTCCTGAATGTTTGCACTCTTACTGCTACACTGTTCCCTCTCAGTCCTATTATTCTTTCATGGTGGTAACTCCCACCCGGAATCCCTTATTGTGCAGGCTTAGACTATGTTTCAGGTATGAGAGGAGGCATCCTGCCTGGTTCATGTGTGTCAGTGGTTGTTTCAAGATTGATGTTAACCGATGTATGTTCCATATAGGTCTCGAGCTTATCGATCTAGAGGGGGAACAGAGAAAACCTATAGCAAAGTCCTGCCTTTTCCCCACAGGTATATAGTCTATTACAAAGTGCTTTAGATATTACGGTGTTGCACGAATGGTGATCTTACCCCTGTATGTTCTGTCGTTTCAGGTACATCCCTTTCCCAGCTGTCCCCTTCCTTCCCTTCCCTGTTTATTATTTTACATTTCCCCTCACCTAATGGCTCAAATCCTCTGTTGATAAATTATCAGAGTGTTTGTGACGTTTCGAGATGGGCCGTATATTCGACATCCGGATCCTGTGGAGCGTACCTGACACAGGGGGGGTGGGTATTTCCCAACCAGTTTCGGGCCTCTCTCGTCTCCGCAAGCTAGCCCCTTCACGGCGGCATCACAGGCCTCAGTCCCAATGCAAGGCCCACCAAGGCAGTGCTGTCATAGATGGCGGTATCGCCTCTGTTACTCCCAGTGCTGCGGCGTGTCCGCCCGAGTTGTCCCCTCCTCACCTCGCTAGCGTTGTAGCGGCAGTCGAAATCACCACAAGATCGCAGCAGTCGGCGCCAGTTCCGGTCGGTAGTCGCTTCCCGCAGGGCCCTCCACAGCACTAGTATCCCTCCGCGCACCCGGCCTAGTGCGCACCGGTCTTGCGTACGGGCGGGGTCCGATTCTGCGGCTCCGCTCACTCCACGCCCTCAGTCCGCTACAAAATCACAGTCGAATATCTCGACGTCCGCTGCAGCTATCGAGCTGAAACTCGCCCCACGGCAGCAGCTGTCTTCCGTGAGACTTGGGTATAAGTTGTTAAGCAATTTTGGTAGGCAGGAAGAGGATTGTGTTGCTTAGACCTCCCGGCCCGGCGAGAGCTCTACACGATGGCGGCCATGCTGGTCCAGCACCACCTAGCGCCCCCCTGTGATCTACAATTCTAATGTCAACATCTAAAAAAGATATTCGTGATGGACTGATGGTATAAGTAAATTGAATTCTTTCATTGACTTGGTTGAGGTGGCCAATGGCTGCGGTCAGCTCTATTTCTGAACCAGTCCACAATAGGAAAATGTCTTCAATGTATCGGTAATAAACTTGTAGATGTTCTTGCCAATCTGGGTTCATCAGAATGTGATCTGTTTCATATTGGTGCATGAACAAATTAGCATACGCCTGGGCGGCGCAATTACCCATGGCTACTCCCGAAAGTTGAGTGAAAAATGTATCTGAGCATTTGAAATAGCTGTGATGCAGAGTAAATTGCATTAGTTGCATAAGGAAAACTTGTAGATCTAGTGGTTTTTGTGTGTTCAACAGGGAAGATTCCATGGCTTGTAATCCAAGATTGTGAGGAATGGATGTATATAATGACTTAACATCAATAGTGCAGAGGAAAACTGATTGATTGAGATCTATCCCGATGTTACTGATTTTCATAAGAAAATCTGTAGTATCTTGAATGTAACTGGGCATGCTTGTGACACTGGCGTGTAAATGTTTGTCGATGTAAGTGCCAATCGGCTTGTGAATGGAGTTACGAGTACTCACAATTGGTCTGAATGGGGGTCTTAAGGCGTGTTTATGGATTTTTGGGACCACATAAAGATATGGAAGTTGAGGATGATCTTTAAGCAGAAAGGTTTTGTCACGTTCTGAGAAGGTTCCCAAAAGTACAGCCCGGTCAATAAGAGTTTGAAGAACGTCTTTGAATTCCTTGGTAGGGTCAGAATTAATTTCCATGTATAGTGTAATGTCGTGTAAATGAGCGGTAACGCTGTCTTTATAATAGCTGGTATCGAGGATGACGAGAGCGCCACCCTTGTCAGCCTTGCAAATTGTGATGTCGTCGTTGGCTGCCAACTGTGCTAAGGCTTGTCGTTCATGCTTAGATAAATTGGATTTAAGGTGTTGGTGATTTTGGAAAATGGTGTGTAGGTCCTTTTGAACCAAAACTTCGAAAGTATCAAGAATCTTGTGACTTACTGGTACAAGAAAAGAACTTTTAGGTCTTATGTCCATAAGAGTGCTGGTGTCTTCTCGAGTTTGTGGTTCACATATGTTGTGAAAAAAGTGCTTAAGTCTAAGAGATCTCATAAATTTGTAGAAACAAACTTGGGTGTCCAATTAATTTGAATGATAGGTAGGGACGAACGAAATATACTTTTGTGATACTTTGGTTTGAACAGCGCTGATGTTTGTTTTGGAAATATTGATGACTAAGTTTTGTGACTCCTTGTCGATTTTGCCACTGGTTGTTGAGTGTCTTTTGAACTGTGTGCCTCCTGGATCGCTGATTTGGTCGGTGCCTAAAAAAGACGAGGTAGCTGTTGTCGAGTGTGTGGAGGAAGAAGTGGTGGGTTGGCTGTCCGTTTGTCGAGGAGTCTGGCGCTGTGTGTCCAGTGGGGGACCAGTGCGAGATGAATCATCTGATGAAGAGGTTTTGCTTTCTGTTGATCTATTGTAATGGGATCGTTGTTGTCTTCTGGCGGCGTAGATCTCGGCCCAATTATAGAGTTCGCCGAGTTTGTAGTCCACTGTGTCTCTTTTGAACTTTCTTAATTTTCTTTCATTGATTTCCTTCGTGTATCTGTCTAATTGAGGTTAATGTCTTCCAATGTTTTGTTCCACTCTTCAGATGTCAACTTGCTGCTTAGTTCTTGCTTTAGTTGGGTCATTTCGTTTTCAAGTGCCGTAAGCATTTTGGAAAGTTCCTCGACTATTAAAAGGATCAAGTCAAGGGAACATTTGTTTAAAATTCCATACCATTTTTCGGTGAATCGTGAGTTGTTTTTACAGAGGGTAGATTTCAGTGGAGTGCGTAACCCCCTGGGAATTCTCTGGACTTTGTGGTATCTGATGAGGGTGCTTGCGTGCAACCTCTGATTAATTTCTCTTTTGGCTGCGTACAGAAGCTGTCAGATATTGGATTGCACTGATCCTGTGCTGGATGAGATGCATTCAGGCTCTTGGATAAGAGAATGAATTCGGTTTGCATCCTCAGTAGAAAATTCAAATGTATCGGCCTGTTGCCTGTCAAATTTGCAATGTCAGTATATGACATGATTCCTTTGTGGGTGCAGTGCGGTGCGGACAGAAGCAACTTGGAAAAAAGAAATGAAAACCTCTGCACTCCTTATTTTTCAATGTAAATAATGAAAATTATTCTCAGTTCATCTGGTTAGGGTGCTCGAGGTGATCACCTCCTGACCTGTGAGGTGCAAATCTTAAAACTCCGGAAACCTTACTCGTGTAAGTATAATGACTCAAGCACGCCTTAAGGCAAAATTAATTGCTAAGTGTCTATGAAGTCAATAAAACGTTGTTGGTGATTCAATTTGTATTTGGTTTTAATTCAACCAATAGTATTAATCATATTACGTCATATGATGCATAATTCCTTAGATGACTTTATCAGGTAGGAGCGATGCAAATACAATATTGGTAATATGTAATCACTTCACAATTTTGAACGAAACCTCAATACATTCCGAGCCGCAGCTCTTCTTCAGGGGGAATATTTCTAGAAGGAAAATAAAGCAGAAAATATGTATAACAAGAGTCCCGGGGGAAGGCATCTCAATAATTTCAGTCCTGGGCATGCACGTGATCTAACTGTCTGCTGATGCAAACGTTGTCAGTGAAGGGTGAAAAGGAAGGTGTAACCTTGATATTGTGAAGCACGCAAGCAGGCCGTCATTGCTTTAGTAATGTCCAGACTGGACTATTGCAATTTATTGGACATTAATAAAGGCCTTATTCATTGGCTGCAGATGGTGCAGAATGGCACGGCCAGGCTGGTATTGAACCTTCCTAGACATCATTCAGTCACGGCCTTGATCAAGCTTTTGCACTGGCTCCCGATGGACCGTAGGATTATTTTTAGGATCCTATGCCTGACTCATGAAGCCTTTTATGACTCTGGCTCAGAGGGCATCAAGTTGATTGTCCATCATTATGCTCCTGTCAGATCGGTCCGGTCCTCGGATAAAAACCTACTCACTTTTCCCAGGTTTAAGAAGGTTAAATGGGGTGGCAGAGCCTTCTACACAGCTGCGCCCTAATTGTGGAATTCCCTTCCAGAAGAATTTTCTAATCAGTTCTCCCTTTTGCTTTTTCGTAAAACATTAAGAACTAGCTTTTTCTAGATTCTTCAGTTTGAGCATGTTCTCTCTTCCAGCGCTTCCTGATGTTTTGCATTCAGTGCCATAACGTCCTTGGGCTAAGTTCGCGATCTACACATTTAATATTCATTCATTTATTCATTCATACTGTCCAGTCAGAACAAAGGTCACAGTCCAGATTAGTGTAACACATTTTGAAAGTTCACTTACAGTGGAGATAAGATCCTTTACTCAAAGTAACTAAGTTGCATTTATCATCTGTCTTGGAAACCTCCAGATTCTCTAGAATGCTGGTGATGAGGTCACCAAGGTAATAGTTGCTAATCTAAATAGTCCAAACAACTACAAAACTGCATAATCCTATTAGTTATATAGGTATTTGGGTCTCAAATGATTTTACACAACCCTTCATACTTAACATTTAATTGAGTTACCAAGATCCTCAATAGTTGGCATAATTTACCTTTAACTATAATTGGAAGTGGCATTGATAAAAATGATGGTAGTTCCATTATTTATTTTTGTTTCCACAAATGTTCAAAATTCCTCCCACTTATCTTACTGAAATAGATCAATTAGTTGGGAAATGTATTAGGAGAGGGAAGAAACCACGGACGAAATTAACAACATTGCAATTGCGACCAGAAGAAAGGGGTTTGGGGTTACCAAGACGCTCTCTTGGACTGGTGTGTACATGCATTATCAGCACCAGATTATGGCCCTAACTTTTATCTATATCAAATTGTATTAGAAAAAAATACAGATCTAAAATCTTTTATTAAAATCCCTAAACGCTACCAATATAAGACTCCCAGCATAATCCATCATAGACTCCATCGATTAAAAGAGGAGTATCAATTCACAGCAATACACCCAGAAACTAAATTGTTACACTGTAGGGAATTAGGAGATGCAATTGATACACAGACATTGAAGAACTGGGTTTCTGTCAAATTAAAGATTTTAGATTTACAAGCTGAGGTGAAATCTTGTGGACAAATTAGACAAGATAAAATAGAAGAAGTCCCGACCCTAATATTCTCCTATCTTCTTCAAGCCTAGTTAAGAATTTACGGGTCCTGGCGGCTCCACTTTCAGAAGCCATCACCTATGCGTTGGATATCAAACAAATGGCAGGGATCGGAAACTGGTACCATATCTTGCAGCAACACATATATGATTACTTAGTCCTGAACGCTCTTCTAAATACAGGAGACTACGGGTTGTGACATAGAGGCAACCCAATGGCAGGACTATAATAAATGGTCCTCCAAGGCCATTCGCAGGCACATTATAAAAGAATGTAATTTTTTTCAAAATAGTAATTATACTATACCCCCGCTCAGCTGCACATCATCGGATTGTCCTAGATGAAATCATTCAAGACAGGACTGGTTGAATATGTGTTTCTCCTGCCTGAAATTGACAGTCTACTGGACTAGGGTATTTCAGTCGATTAGTCAACAACTCAAATGCAGCATAGACCCCAATCCTATGGTAATTTTATTTGGGATCTCTAACACTACTTGAATGGTGCTACAAAAACAATTTGTGTTCAATGCTTCATTAATAGCTAGAGCTTTGATCCTACAAAATTGGAAATCATTGTGTAATAACTCGCAGACAGGAGAAGAGTTTAAGTTAAATCTTTATTTAGTTCCCACGTACAGTCTGGCATGCAAGCCAGCACAGCGTAAAATGGCAGGCCAACCGTCCGACCTAACTGTCATAAGTCACGTTCCCTCGAGAGCCAACGGGCAGCGCGTGGCAGGGGAGAACAGAATCCTCGCGCACAGGGCACGCGGTGGCCGAAACCACTACATATATCGCCTTTCCTCAATGAAGAGAGATAGAAACAAAAGGGAAGAAGAGAAAAGGAAGGGGAAAAGAAGAGGGAAACAAGAAAAGAAGAGAACCGAAGGTGGAAGAAGAAAAGAACTAACACCGGTACCTGACCGGAATTTCGACCACTCTTGAGCTCCTCCTTAAAGCAGTAGGAGGATTACGTGAATCATGAACAATGCAATCACCTGAAACAGAGTTGTGTGACACATCTAATACATCAATAGAATTATGCCTTATCACCATCCACATCTTTAGCTTTTACGACCTTGTTCAAATTCCACCAGTTGCGTCCATTGACACAAACAGCACTGCCACATACTTTGTCTACAACAACAAGCTTACTGAACTTTGACTCACCTTTTTTTTACAAAACCCTGTTTCTTTATTTTCACACAGTCACCTACAGCTATCTCCCTGCTATTGACCCGCTTCCTGTCATCACAGTACTCCTTTTGCTTGCATTGGACCACATCAACCTTGCATCTGACCCTTTCGTCTAGTTCTTGTGGTGTGGTGTTGGATTTGAACCATTTTGACATCCATGCAGGTTTAAATTCCGTACATGGTTTTCTGCCTCTAAGAAGTTCAAAGTGAGATACACCCATAGATGAATGAGGGGTGGTCATGTAGAACCACAACACTGTTCTCACCGTAGGGGGTACATCTTTGTTGTGTTCAATGGCCCATTTGACACAATCTCCAATAACCCTATTGAGCCTCTCGACCAATCCATTGGTTTGAAGATGGTAAAGAGAGGTTCTCAGATGTGTGATAGAAGATTCTTTAAGGAATTCTTCCACGTCAGATGACACAAATTGCACCCCGTTATCGGAAACAATGGATTTAGGTAAACCCTCTCTCATGAAGATCTCTTTCAGAAAGTCAAGTATCTCCTTAGAGTCAGCTCTGGATACAAACCTAACTTCAGGCCACTTTGTGTAATAATCCATCATTACAATGGCAAATTTACACTGATGAAGCAGAGAATGGAAAGGCCCAAAAACATCAATGCCCAGTTTCTCCCACGGAGCTTCAGGAAGTGGTATGGGAGTGAGGGGGGGATTAGATGTGCTGAGACTCTTATCGCTGCTGGCACAAATGGTGCACTCCTGCACCAGAGCATCAATGTCCCTAACCATCTGTGGCCACCAAAAGTATTCTCGGACCCTGCGTTTGGTGAGAGTGGCTCCCAAATGTCCCTTGTGTGCTTTTTTGAGGATAGTATTTCTAATGCTTTCAGGAGGTATTAACTTATCTAGTCTGAACACTAGTTCATCCTCCATAGAAATTTCTTCACAGATTTTTACAAACGGTTGTAAGGCCACATCCACATTCGTTTCTTTTGGCCACCCCTGGATTATGTATTTCTTTACGTCTTTCAAGACTTCATCCTTGGTCATAGCTGCATACCAACTTTCTTCCACCACTGAACATACATTCCTTAACTCAATACTAGCTATTATACAATCCTCTTTTTCATCATAATCAATGTCTTCATCACACAGAATGGAATCACTAGAAGCTGGAGACAAGCGAGACAGTGCATCAGCCCTCACATTTTTGCCCCCGGCGATGTGTGTTACCTCAAAGTTGAACTGTAAGAGCTTTGATGCAAGACGAGCTATGCGTGGTGTGACATTGCAATTGTTGGTGTTTCCTAAATTAGCAACCAAAGGTTTATGGTCAGTTTGTAATGTGAATTTCCTGCCCCATAGATAATTCTTGAATTTCTCAATGCCCCACCAACATGCTAGAAGTTCTTTTTCAATGACTGAGTAATGTGTTTCTGCATCCCTCAGTACCCTTGATGCAAAACCAATTGTATGTTCCTGAAGACCAACATTCTGTGTCAAGATTGCTCCCAATCCGTAGCTACTGGCATCCACAGTCAACGTGCATGGTACGTCTGGTACAAACAGTTTCAATGCTTTGACTGTGCTTAGTTGTTCTTTGAGCCAAGTAAATGCTTGTTTGCAGTCATTGTCCCACACAAATTATTTTTTATCTTTCAACAATCTTGAAATAGGACATACTTTGGTGGCAAAATCCTGAATAAAACGTGCATAAAACTCCGTCAGACCAAGCAGAGATTTTACTCCCGCTTTGTCTTTCGGAGTAGAAGCATCCAAAATGGCCTGGACAAGACATGGTTTAGGTGTGACCCCTGCACTGGAGATGGTGTGACCCAAATATTCCACCTTGTCTTTTGAGAACACACACTTGTCGCGTTTAAGAACCACACCGTGCTCTTGAAAAAAGGGGAGGATCTTGTCCAAGGTCATGTCATGTTCAGATTGATCTTTTGCAAATGTAAGGACATCATCCTGAAATATCGCTACGTTGTTTATGCCTTTGAGTAAGTTGACCATGACTCCTTGAAGACAGAAGCTGCCAGATCTGCTGAAGCCAGACCAAACGGCAAGCGACAGAATTGGAACATACCTGAAGGGGTGTTGAATGCAGTGTAATGGCGTGAGTCTTTATCAAGCTGTATCTGGTGGTATGCAGAGGCCAGGTCTAGTTTCGAGAAAACTTTGGCCCCTGCTACCACTCCCAGCATTTCTGTGATGTTGGGTAAGGGGTGCGAATCCACCCAAATCACCTTATTTAGGCTGTGTAAGTTAATGCAAATTCTCAATTCATTATTTTTTTCCGTGCAACCACTAAGGACGAAGACCAGTCTGAGGACTCAGTGGGTTCGATTACACCTCTTTTATGCATGGACATAAGTTATTTTTCCAGGTCTTCTCTTATACTGAAGGGTATGCTTCTGATCTTATGTTTCACAGGCTCACCATCATCTCTTACCTTATTTTATGTCTGAACCCTTTGATTCTTCCTAACTCACCAGAAAATACTTTTGGATATTTGTTGAGTAGGTCTTCAACATGTGTGTGATCACGGATCGCCAACACCTGTTCAATAGCGCCTGGGCATAACATCATGTTAAACAAACCTTGATGGAACCATCCTAATATGTTCAAACCATGCACAGCCACATATATCTTCCCATGTATATGTCTATTCTTGAAAATCATGACATCCTTAAAATAACCTAGGAGGTCTATTTTGCGTCCTTCATAGGATACTGGTTCGCGATCAGGTGGTTGAAGAAGTCTTTCCCCCCATTTTTCTCTGAAGAGAGATTCCGTAATCATTGTGATGCGCGCACCAGAGTCCATTAGAAGTCTCAAATTTTTGTCACCAACGGCAATCACAACATATGGATCCACACAGTCATTAGGATCTCCACTTTTAACACCTCCGTCGTTCACTACAAGCACCATGTCATTTAGTTCACCAAGAGTATCATCATTGTCACTGTCACTTGAGTCTTTGACAGACCCTACATGAACATTGCTTTTTTTGTGTGTCTGACACACTTTGTCAAAGTGTCCAATCTTGCCACAGGAACGACATACAGCGTTTCTCGCAGGACATGGTCTACCATTTTTTGTGTGAAATGGATAACCACACCTAAAACATATATCAGTTCTCTTGAAAAAATTATTTTGTTGAAGGTCTTTTCTTTTTTTATAATTCGTGAAGCGTACCGGAGTGACAATTTCAGTGTTTTTACTTTCAAGTTCTTTAATGGATGTTTGAGAAGTTTCTATGCTTTTCGCAATGCGAATGGATTCATCAAGACACGGGTTTTCTAAAGAGAGTAGTTTTTGTCTAATAGTTTTGTCAAGACATTTACTTATAAATTGGTCACGACCAGCTGTTCGCTAAAATTCTCAAATTCCCATTCAGCGACCATTTTTCTTAGAACCGTTATGTAAGTGTCAACATCCTCCTCCATCTTTTGCGCCCTTTTGAAAAATATGTGTCTCAACACTACAACACTTGGTTGTTTATTGTATCTTTTAGCCAGTTTTCTTACCGTGATTTGGTATTCATCAGGTTCCTCCCCTGCTTAATTTTCAGCCTCTGGTAAATGTTTGAGAGTGTCCCTACCTTCAAACCCTGAAGAGTGTAGCAATAAAAATCTTTTCCGTTCTGGTCTGAATCTGTGCGCCCCAATTGCCCCCAAATAATTCTCAAATGCATCAAACCATTTCCTCCAGACCACTGGTGGTTCTCCTGGAGCATCTAGAAATGGTGGTGGAGGATGGACAGCTTGCATGTTGTGGAGATTTATACCAATGGCCAACAGTGAACACTGCCTTTTTAAAATTATTCTTCGCCCTACACCTGATAAATTCTTTCACCATCCACGTTTATTTAATTTTCCATAGTAACTGGCCATAAGAATATTTTATCTTCCTTTCTTACAAGTGTGCATGCCACTGTGTCACGTTGCACGCTGTACGTTTTACGCTGATGAAAGGGTGATAGTAACACCACAGAAGATAGTCAATACTTCTGCTGCCATAATTTGAAGAAAAATACGAAATACCTTCTTTTTCTCTTCTTGCTCTCCACACTTGTTCCGTTCTGCTTGTACTCGGAACTAAACCCACAGCATTTCCATATTTGTTGTACCTCGTTGGTTTCCACAGCTGCCAGACAGAGGGAGGAGCAAACAGGAAGACTGACAGAGGCGGTACAGTCGTGCGCTTCCTCCACAGAAAGCAGAGCGCGTCCACTCCACCTCCTCACCTCAGATGCTCCGCTCCTTCCCTCAGCAACGTCGCGTCTGTCAGGATCGCTCGCCTCCCGCCCTCCCCCCCCTCTTTTGTCCCGTTAAGCGGAAGTGGCATACGGACGTGGCGAAAAGCTTACCTGCATCTGCGGGAGCCGCCGCCTATGGACTCCACCTCCCGACGAACATAGCACGGAACAGGCAGGACTCACCACCGCGCTGCCGGACTACACTACCCAGCGGGCCATGCGCGGGGCATGCGCAGGCCTCCCCGG
Organism: Lissotriton helveticus; assembly: GCF_964261635.1. Taxonomy (NCBI): domain Eukaryota; kingdom Metazoa; phylum Chordata; class Amphibia; order Caudata; family Salamandridae; genus Lissotriton; species Lissotriton helveticus. The sequence goes on from NC_136072.1 coordinate 530,266,240, forward strand.
CCATAAATGGCGGCTGCAATACAGAAGCAGCGTCGGATATTGAGCCGGACGCAGGCTGTTGCCGGAGTTCCCTGGGAGAAGCGCTAGGCTAGGCGCCTGTCTCCCTCAGTCTTGGCTAGGTTGTGGTTCCCGGCCTCCGGACGGAACAGAGTCTTACCCTCAGACCACTTTGGAGTCTGTAAGCACTCGAGGGTGTGCTAATTGGCTGTTTGGTACCGGATTGCAGACATAAACGAACTGGCTTGCCTCACAGACCTTAGAACCGGTACATAGGGGTGACGTCAACCGCTAACTTAGTACTGGAGCAGTAGGCAACAACCCTACCACAGCACGCGGAACTCGAGCGGCATTTTCGGCCGCTGCTTAGCACAGTGTCCTCCGTTGGCGAGTAGCCAGGACTGTTGCTCTTGCGGAAGATGGTTGGTTCCTGAGAATCGCTCAGCATTGTCGGCCGAGGAGGAGTTCCGCCAGGAGCTGCTGATGGTGAAGGGTATTGTTGAACTTGCCTTATTATTTATTCTGGATATTAAGAGGGACGGAAACCCTGTTCTTTTGTTTTACATTAAACAGCCCACTTACACGCATTGATGGTATTGGCTTACTTTTGCTCTCTCAATGTTTTGGGGTCCTTTAGCTAATTACAAGCCTTTGCCTTGCTACCCAGTGAACACAGTGTTGTATATCGTCCTTACCTTACAGGTACCCATCAGTGGCTGTACCCATTGGTGTCAACCCGATCCTGAGGACCAATGAGGATAACAGCGTCGACTCGTCGCGTGTTTCAAAGGCTGAGACACTGCTCCACGCCTCACCAGTCGAGACCGCAAATCGCCTCAAGTTACGCAGTGTTTCTGAAGTTTCTAAGACAGCAATATGTTTTAAGCTGCAACCTTTTTCCATATTACTTCGTGGGTTCTTCGTGGGAACTCAAACTCCTCATCGCCACAATCGAGTGTAATATCTCGCAGACAGGAGAAGAGTTTAAGTTAAATCTTTATTTACTTCCCACGTACAGTCTGGCATGCAAGCCAGCACAGCGTAAAATGGCCGGCCAACCGTTCGACCTAACTGGCATAAGTCGCGTTCCCTCGAGAGCCAACGGGCAGCGCGAGGCAGGGGAGAACAGAATCCTCGCGCACAGGGCACACGGTGGACGAAACCACTACACATTGGATCCACCAAAACATGCACAATAGGTAATCAAAAGTAGAAACCTGAAAGAAAGAGAAAAACTTTATTCCCTCGGAATAGGGGCTATCTGGAAATTTGCACAAATATGGGGAGCAGAATAAAACCAATAGAGGCAGGTACTACAAAATAGCATAATTGAAGAAATAGATGTTGATAACTGGTCGCAGCTATAAGAATTCACAACCTAGTCAGGTTTCTATGATCTATTTATTATATTGTATTTATATTAGTACTCAGGTATAGCTGTACACCCCCACATATTAATGAATTATATTTTACATGATGACTATTAATGGCATTTGAATTTTGAACTATCATGATATTATACTTTTCCTTTATTTTTTTCCTTTATATTTCTGGAGAAAAATGTTTTGTGATTATATATAGAATGGTCAGTGATTCATACAATAAATAAAGCTTTAAAAAAACTACAAACCTGCAATAATTTTTCTAGTGTGTATGTGTCACAGTAAATGCTCTTCTTCCAGTTTTTGCTGGTTTGGCGACCTCCAAAGGCTTGGAACTCATTTGGATTGAACCACCGTCCTTCAGATAAAATACATGGCATGCCAGCCCCTGTAAAATACACAAAGAATGCTCATGTCACACATCAAATGGAGAGTCACATTCTTTTGCATGACAAACCTTACTAAAGGCTTTCAATTCTCTTGAATGTACACAATCTGGGTCAAGATAAGGGACTTGTAATGCTGATCTAGATCACCAAATGTAATTCTGCTTCTAAAGATGGACATGATGAACTGATATTAACCACTGAAAATTTAGATCTAATGAAGGGGTACCCTAATGTGTTCCTTGGCATCAACCATAGATGCTTCTTTTAAAACAGAATAGAGTTCAAAGGGGATGGATTATATGTTGCCCCTTGGGGTGAAGTCTTGTTCACTATTAAATACAGATGAGAAATCAGTAACAGATATGGTCCACTGCTCTGAAAAGGAGTCTTTCTAGAGTGGCTTAATATTTCCAAGAGAAGAAGTAATGTTCTGGTTTGAATTTTGAATAGATGTCCATTGTGGGAAAGGCCATTGTAGGTTTGCATGGGTAATAGATGGAATGATATTACAGCCTGTTAAGAGCTATATTGATGTCAAAATAACTTCTGCTGGGCCCTTTTCCTGCATACACAAAGAGCTACCTTATGAGTAGAGTTGAGCATTGAAGGGTTTATTGCTCTTTCTATGAATATGAATACAGCAGCTAGACATCCACAGGTTTTAAACTGTTTGAAGGCAATATTGAAACATCTATCTATATTACATGGCAGTGAAGTAAACTCAGAATTTAACAAGGCGATTACTGAAAAGTCCCCAGAAACTTGCTATTACCAAATGGTTGCTAAAAATAGCTACAGCAATATATTGAAGATTGGCAGGAGGTACAATGAAAATCTGCTTTAAATCCCTCAATTAAAGATTGTTGAAGGGGAAAATTGAGTTAAATGTGCAATAAGTGGATTTCCAGGAATTTACCACAACTTTTCAGTTTGAAGTAAGGTGTTATTACCACTTAACAAAACACACAAATTCCTCTAAAATGGTCAGGCAATTCTCGTTTGCTAGCATCAGCACAAAGCAGATGCTAATTGTATATCTTTAAGTGTGAAAGCACTATTTCTGCATGTTATTCCCAATAAAAAAGGTATTCATAGTATTAAAGTAATTAACAGTTGAAGTAATGCCAAGATCGAATCGTGGCACTGATGGTTACTTGTCAAAACAAACAAGTGAGGGGCCGGGGACAAGATGGCGAACGGGTGAGACGTGTCCCGTTCTTCTCCCCGCTCCCGAGTGCCATTCCAGCCAAGTTTTGCGCCTTTGTCCCTCCAAGACGAGCGGAACCCAAGCCAAATGACGGAGCGGACCCGGGGGGTCCTGGAGACAGAGTGCCTTGGCCCCGCGATTGCCTTACGAGCTCGAGGAATTGCAGACTGGCGCTCACAAAATGGCGGCGGCTCCGCAGCTGGCCGAGTGACCGGGCCTGTCGCAGTTGCCGCTGGAGATAATTGTACCTGTGCTAGCCGGCAGAGAAGTGCGATTCCCGTGCAGCGCCGCGGAGCCTGAGAGCAGACAGCAGCCTGTGAGGTGAGGGGCTGAGTGCCCGTGATGCCGCCTGCGGCTGGGGTCTCCCCTTGGAGGTGGTGGCTGGGAGGAGCAGGAGGCCGCCGGCCAGGCGCTGCGGATCGTCGGTGACGCTGAGGCCATTGCTAGCACAACGTGAGGGGCAGGCTGCTGGACCCATCTGTGCCCTGGAGTGCGGAGCAAACTATGAGTGATAGAGAGGCTGCCCGCCGGTGCGGAGCACAAGGAAAGCACCAGGTGAGCGGACCCCAGGTGTCGGGGGGGCCCCACCGGGGCCACGGTGGCCGGCGGTGGGCCCCGGCACCAGTCAGCCCTTGGGGCAGTATCTGGAGGCTGGGCTGGACCCTGGTGGTGCATCTCGGCATCTGGAGGCCGGAAGGTCTGCACAACTGCGGCTGGGCCTTGATATGGCGGTGAAGAGGACTGGAGTTCCAGATCTGAGTCTGCCTGGCGTCGGGGACACGGGCCTGGGGAGGCCAGCAACTGGTTAGAGCCCAGTGGGTGTAGGGTGGGGTGCGTGTCGTGAGGCCCAGCCGGCACGGCCCAAAGAGTGATCTGCCCCTAGGACGGCAGCGAAAAATAGAGCAGACACGGGCAGTGTAACCGCCCTGCCGACGACGGCCTAAGTGGGGTGACCTCTCCTGCAACGAACATGGCAGCGGGCAGGGGGAGAAAGGACAGGTCTCTTGAGGACATGCTGACTGAGGTCCTGAAGCCTGGCGGGGGAATGGAGGGGCCTCCCTGCGAGACCACCCAGGAGCGGAGAGTGACCTCCTGGATGCCCCGGTTACCCGTGCTTTTCTGGAGACACTCTTTGGCACCCTCCGCGAAGATTTCTGCACACTGAAGGGTGACATCGCCCGTGAGATCAAAGAGGTGCCAAGAGATGTCGATGCGGTGGGCGAACGCGTTGCCACACTTGAGGACTAGGATCAAGCTCCGTAGGGGGAGGTAGAACACTTGCAGTAGGAGGTTCTTCTTCTTAAGGAACAACAGATCGATCTTCAGTCACATGCTGAAGACTTGGAAAATTGTTCCCGCCGAAATAACATCAACATCAAGGGAGTGCCATCTCAAACAGAGGGGTCAGACGTCGCCACCTACCTTCAAGGCCTCCTCCGGTTTGTCCTGAGTGAGTCCGAGGGCTTTAAGATCTGTATTGACAGGGCCCACCGAGTGGGGCTCCCCCACCTGACATTTTAGCTTGCCTGCCGGACTTCCGCTTGAATGAGCGCATTCTGCGCACGGCTAGGGACAAACAGCCTCTCTCGTGTACCAGGACCACCAGGTAGCCCTCTACCAAGACTTAGCCCTGATAACTCTTCAGAAGCGGAGAGACTTTAAGGTGGCCACAGCGTATCTTCAGAGTCAGAGAGTGCTGTACTCAGGGGGACACCCCTTCCGGCTCATCTTCAAGTGGCAGGGTAAACTCTGCCAATCTTGCTCGCTACGGGACACCTGTCAGATCTTGGGCATTGAGTTTCCGCAACTGGAGGATGCCACTCCGGCACAAAGGCAGGCCCCCCGGGAACGATTGCAGAAGGTAAAGGGGAGGCGAAGCACAGAGCGAGCATTGAAACCAGACCCGTTGGTGATGGCACTGGAGAGACAGGCAGTGCTGGAATCTCTCTCTAAAGGGTCACCTCCACATCATTAAGCCTCACCTGAATGAGGGACAGCTAAGTAGTTCATAAGCGGCTGGGATGGGTGTGGACAAACAACTCAGGGGGGGCATGCACAATCATATTTCCACGCGGGGGCTTCCCCATGGGGAGAACCACGGGTCTCAGGGACCTCGCGAGCATTACCTATTGTCAAGGAACATGGCTGCTAAAGACGTGAAGATACTAACACTCAATGTTAAACGGCTCAACAACCCAGTTAAAAGGCGAGCTGTCCTGTCATACCTAGTGCAAACGGGGGGCGACATCTGTTTCCTGCAGGAGACCCACCTTCTAGCAAAAGACCACCACAGGCTGTGATCCAGAGCGTTCCCCCACAAATACTTTTCCTCCACAGGGGACAAAAAGCAGGGGGTGGCCATACTTGTATCCCATCGTTGCGGGGGATGGTGAAGGAGAAAGTAGCAGAACTCAAAGGGAGACTCCTGGCCTATAATATATAATAATTTGGGCCCCACCTCTTAGTAATTGGCTCCATATATGTCCCAAATGCAGGGTCGGAGGGTTTCCGACAGACAGTGCTTACGGATGCAAAGGCTCCCCAGAATCGCATGCTTTGATAGGGGGGACCTAAACTTGGTAATGGACTTGAGTAAAGGATAGATCCCACACCTCCTACTTCCAGAGGGGGGAGATGTCACGGGGAAGGAATTTCTGCGCGAGCTGGGCTTGGGCGATCTTTGGAGGGAGGCACGCCCGACTTCCACCCAATACACATTTTTCTCTCACGCCCATAAATCATACACGCGCTTAGATCATTTCCTGGGCACGAGGGAGGTCAGAGGGGTAGTGAAGGAAGAGAGCATCGAGCCAGCTGCCCTTTCAGACCATGATGCGCTGACAGTACCTATAACGCTACCAATGGGCCCACGCCCGAGAGGCTGTTGGAAACTCAGGGAAACCATGCTCCATAAGAAAACTGCAGAGCAACAACTTACTAACTGCATACAGGACTATCTAGCCTTCAATAACTACCCAGACGTAGCAATGATGACTTTATGGGAAGCGTGAAAGACGGTGGTACAGGAGGAGCTGATAGCGATAGCAGCTGCTGACAACAAGGAACACAATAAGTTGTGAGATGCCCTGTCCGCTTAAGTGCAGGAATTGGAAAGGGTCCACCGTAGGACGGGGGCTTCCAGAGTGTGGAGACAACTCAAGGCTGCACGAGCTCAATTAGCAGGGATCGACCTAGATAGGGCTGAATACGCAGCGGCCAGGCTAAAACACTAATTCTACATCATTGGCAACCGTACAGGCCGCCTCCTAGCCAATAGATTTAGGGCACTGAGGCAACGGACTCAAGTGACTTCACTGCGGGGAGAAGATCAAGAGGAAGTCACGGGGGATAATGACATAGCCCAGACCTCCGGGACTACTATAGGAAGCTATATACCGCTGATGCTTCCTCTGACCAGAGCTCCCTAGAATATCTTCAATCGGTCATTATGTCTACTCTCACTCCGGACCAGGCGACAATGCTAGATGCCCCCATCCGGATCGAGGAAGTAATCACAGCGATATTGCGCCTCAAACTGCTCAAATCCCCCAGACCGGATGGATTCCCGACCCTGTACTAAAAGAAATTTTGTAGCATCCTGGCCCCGCTTTTGGTAAGACTGTTCAATTCCTTTGGTAAGGAGAATCCAATCCCGACCACAATGCTCGATGCGGCCGTGGTGGCCCTGCCAAAGCCCGGTAAGGATAGGCTGCAATGCGGCTCATATCGCCCCATATCACTACTCAATGTGGACTTTAAGATATTCACAGGAATACTCGCCACTCGTCTGGGCCCCTACATGCTCAACCTGATAGAACCGGATCAAGCCGTGTTCATCTCGCCAATGCGGGGACAACACCAAGAGGATACTACATCTCATTGACAAAGCTCACCAAACGCGAATGGACACGCTATTGCTGACGGTAGACTCTGAAAAAGCATTCGACCGAGTCGATTGGCGGTTCCTGGGCCATACACTGATTAAATTTGGACTTGGGGAGAAGTTCTGGGAGTGGGTCGGATGCTGCTACAACAGCTCTACAGCCTCCATCTAGTTAAATGGCACCTCCTCGCGACCGTTTACGATCCAGAGGGGAACCTGGCAGGGATGCCCCCTGTCTCCCTTATTATTAGCCCTGTACATCAAACCTCTCGCGCAGCGGGTCGTGGACAATCCCACTATCCAAGGGATCCCATTCGGAGGGGAAACGCACACGATCAGCCTCTACGCGGATGATGTGATAGCGGCGCTGGTGAACCAGAGTGCCTCGCTTCTGGCCTTATTGACGGAACTTGATATCTTAGGCAAAGTATCCGGCTACCGAGTTAATGTGGGGAAATCACTCATCCTCAAACTGAACCTGGAGCCATCGCCCACTCACTCGCATGACAACTCCTTGTATGGCATCCGCACAGAGGCCTCCATACCGTACCTAGGATTAGACTTGGTGGGGACCGTGCATCAGACGGTACAGCTAAACTATTCCAAGCTAGTGAGATGAGTGAGGCATGACGTGGGCGCCTGGTGTAAACATCACCTTTCTCTACTAGGCAGGGTAGCGACGGTCAAGATGTCGCTTCTCCCAAGGGCTCTCTTCTTGTTTCCGACTTTACCGGCACTGCCGCCCCCTGGGGTGATTGCCTCGATGCAGTGAGACAATAACCAGTTCATTTGGGCTGGGGCTCGACCCTGCATGAGCAAGGCGTTAGGGTACAGCCGGTCGGAACGGGGTGGGCTGGGGATTCCCAGCCTCCTCAGCTACCATAAGGCGGCCCAGCTGAGGTACCTGTTGGAATGAGCAAGACCAGAATCCGAAAAAAGATGGGTATTTCAAGACCGAGCCCTAGCAGGCATCCCTCTCTGGAGGTTCCTTTCCTTAAAAAAAGCTCAGCGCCCACGCAGCTTAATGAGATCTCTCATCACTAAATCGGTGATATCGGTTTGGGACGGAGTAGCGGTCGCCCGGAAACTTACTACCTTCCCATCCCCCCTGACGCCACTCTTTGGATGAACGATTTTATCCTGGGCTGGTCCGACAACGCATATGGGGTCTGTCGGGACACATCGTGCCGATCGGTGGGTCAACTCTTTGACCTCTCGGGTGCCATCTCATTCCCCCAGACGAAGCAGGAGTATGGGATTCCCGAAACAGAAAGTTTCTGTTATCTGCAATTGCGGCATTGGGTACTACAGCCAGGGGGGAGAGAAGAGGGAGGTCGTCGAATGATCAAATATGAAAGTTGGCTTCTCACTAAGACTAACGATAAGGGCCTGATTTCAGAACTGTATGACATGCTCCGTCACTGGTCCCAGGATGCTTGTTTCCGGTCCAGGGAAGACATGGCTTGGCAGTTCGGGCTGGACTGTTCCCAGAAGGCACAGGGTCAGACTGATTTGCATATAGCCATGTCTGAACTGGGGTGGCTGAGTGAACTAAAGAATGGTGATGGATTAAACCCAGATCAGTTGACTGGGGGTGAGTGTTTGATTTGTACAAACGCTCCGTCCATCATCCCCTTTTGTATCGCTATGCTCCGTCACTGCCCATGCCCACATCGAGACAGCAGCGCTTAGTGAGGGAATTAGGGGGCGACCTCGCGTAGGAGGACTGGGAAGGCATCTATGAAAGGGACAAACATACAGCCAAGAATGTAGCTAGCATACAAACCGCCATGATAATCTCCACTTATTGGTACCTTACACCAGTGCGCCTCCACAAAGGCAACCCGCAGAGGAGCCCTGCCTGCTCACGTGTCTGTGGTAATGACAGTACGCTCCTACACATTCTGTGGGACTGCCCGAGGCACTCATCCCACTGGAATACGATCCTCGACACTGTAGATGACCTATTTGACACACAAATCCAGAGACTTCCTGTTTACGTCATTCTAGGTCTTCCCAACCCCATCACGTATCCACTCGAAAGCATGAGGGGACGGCAAATGGGTATGGCACTCGGGGCAGCACTGCAAAACATATTGTCTCACTGGGGTTCCCCCACTTCACCTACAAACACTGGTTTGCTGCGTAGGCTTTGGTATATCCTGGGGATGGAGTGCATCTCGGCCACCCAAACAACTCCTCGGCTTCCTTCCAGCAAGTGTGGAGCCCCTTTATAATACTGCTCTTGTTAGAATTCCACAAGATCACACAGCCCAAATATCTACGAGTGCTGCGTCTCTCAAATCTTTGGCACAACACACCATCTTCCCCAACTGCTTAATGCACGAAACCAAGGGTGCAGGAATGCGGTGATCTTCAGGAGCATCGGACGTTACCGGACGGGGTGGGGGGAGGGGATTGTTGTTTCGGGTGTTTTATGAGGGTACATCTTCTAAAGTGGTAATCTATTCATCGTGGTTCACATGGCTATTGACTCTTTTTTTTACCGATTGTGTCATGGCCGACAGAGCAGAGGGGCTTTCTTGAGCTCCGAAGGTAAGGAATAGTCACCGAGTGTATATCCCTGTTATACCAGCCCATCGCGCACATCAAACGAAACTAGCAACGTAACTATTAACAAGAGACCTCCAGAAAAGTGATTGACTACTCTGTACCTTTTCTGGATGAAGATGCGGTATAAGACGCCCTCCGGCCTCGCTTTGCCGTTCCAGGGAGGTGGGTCCCAGCCGTTGTTGTGACCACCGGAGGAACCAGCCGATCGTCCATTCCCAGATTGCAGCCTGCGGAATCAAGTCAATCCTCACCCCTCGGGGCACGGAAACATCTCGGGTGACCCCCTCGCAATAGGAGCTACACGGACTCCTTCAACGGGTTGCTGCCGCCCAGGGAGTTGGATCCCAGGTGTTGTTTTGACCACTGGAGGAAACATCTATGCCATTCCCTGAGTGCAGCCTGGGGATTCCAGTCAAGGATGCAGTCGGAGATCCGAGAGATCCTGAGGGCTGAGGGCTGGAGGAGGGGAAATCTGCGCCGAGCATACCAGCAGCTCCGCTCAGAATCCTTTGACCCGGATTGCCTGCCGAGACGTAGTTGCCTGCCCCAGGAGCCTGCAGCGACAGAGACTCGCAGAAAGTGAAGACTGTGCTGTGCCTGTGGTCAGAGTCGGGAGGTGGAATCTAGCACGAAGACGCCGGCGGCATATGGGTTGCACTCCGGTTACACTCTGGTCCGATCAGGGAGGCGTTTTCCGGTCCAAGAGCGGCCCCCGTTTGGACCTCCTGGGTCGATCTGGAAGCTCAACTGCTGTCCCACCCCCGGGGATTGCACGCTTGAATTGGCTACAACCAGCGCAACGGATTTGCACGGAACTGCCCCAGCACCAGCAGAGCCTATTATGTGGATCACCTAATCTGGTCTGAGCATATCCGACCGCCTGCCCTAGCTCTTCGTCGCCTTCTGACTCGACGCCTGACCCTTGTAATGAGGAGTGCCACCTGATTTGATGTGAGTATAAAAAATAAGTATGAACGTTCTGAATACAGCCTATTAGGTGGAGAGTAACTTTGTTCTCACATGCCTCTCAAGTAGTTTGGACCCGTTTCTCATACTAAGTACCACTTTCCCAGCCAGCAATCAAAATGGCTACCACCTAATCAGCAGCCATCTGGAAACAGCTCCCTTTCAAATCACTGTCTTCGGACTGAGGATTCCTATACTTAGCAGACATATCGTAATCATTTTCTACCACAATAGCAGCCATCTTGGAAGGGTGCCCAGCCAAAAGTGGTAGCCATCCTGTAACGTGGGAATCCCGTTTAATTATCAACACCAAAACAGTCTCAAACTGGTGACTAAAACGGCAGCCATCTTGTAACGACTAATGCTTATACTATCAACACCAAATAAGCAGACATCCGGCTTTAGACCCTTACAAAAATCTAGTCATCTTTTACGACTATTTATTTATCCCTATTTATCTTTATCAGCATTAAAACCATCCAAGCCTAATATAATTTACAAACCTTTTATTGGCCCTAACTAATCAGCAGCCTTCTCAGTACAGTCTATCTCTTTACTACTTCTACTTCAATTAGTATTAAAACCCCCAAGCCGAATGTCAGATGCTTGACACCTACTAAGTTAGCTCTCCCCGCTCCATAGCGTCCACCAAAACAACAGCCGTCTTGTAACAACTGCACACAGAAGAAGAATTAAGACCCACTAACAACTGTTAGGAACCGGCGCTCAAACATCGTTTTGTTTATCTTACGATCGCTCCCTCACGGTACATAGGAAATTTCCCAACATGGCGGGACCTAGCATTGTACAGGATGGAAACAGCGCATACTCTATTCAATATCCCTCGAATCTATCGAAAAATGCCTCTAAAACCTTCAAGCACAATTTGTTCAGAAAAAAACAGATACCCTGTTCCTAGATCCCTCCTTTAATGCCAAAAAAGTCACTATGCTCAATAACCTCATATTCTTCACAGGAAAAATAGCAAAATGGCGATTGACCTGCGCCAAGCTATTAAATGTCCAGAAACATAAAAATATCCCCTACGGAACTAGGATTACGACGGCACCCACGCAAAACCTTAAGAGCTACACTGAACATAACGTCCTACAAAAATGGCACCGTGCTCATTCAAGCAGCTAACAAGGACCTAGAACTATTCGATAAATACTTCTTCACCCTTAAAACACACACCATCACCACAGGCAGCGTCATTCAGAACCTAACCACTATACCACCCCTTCATCTATTGATGATCAACAACCCCGTACCCAACCTAGGACTGGTGAAAGTAGCATTAACAATTATCATCAGCTCTGTGCTTTAAAAAGCCAATCCATCATCCCACCCCATGTACCCCAGGGCCTTTCTTCTCCCTCCACACCCTCAGCTCATCCTGAAGATCAACAACCCCCTACCCCTACCAGAACTGTGGAAACTAACATTAACAATTCCCATCAGCTCGGTGCTTTAAAAAGCCAGTCCATCAACCCACCCAGGGTACCTCAGAACCCAACTTCTTCCTCCACCCTATCAGCACCTCTGGAAGATCTACGACCCTTGCCTCAACCTAGATCTGTTGAAGGAAGCGTCAACAACTTGACTCCCTTTTCACACACCGTAACAACTCCCTCATCTAGATCTAGTAAATACAACAACAACAACACCCCCCTCTCAACACCCAACTTCAGCCCCCGCCCTATCAAGATTCTCCCAAAACACATCCATTTGTCACCACCCGAAACTTACAAAACGTTATCCTAGAAATCAGAAACATCCTTCATCTCCTTCAACTCGCTGAAAACTCCCTCTCTACACTTAAACATCTCGAAAAATCCCTAGCAACGGTTGTGAAGGAGATAAAAACTATCCTCCTACCGCTAACCGATAGATTTCTGCGCACATACAGACTCCCCAAAAATATAACGGACCGTGAAATCCAAACACTATTACAGCTATATGAAACTACGGTTGGCCCTACCACTAATATAGATGAATACGCTATACTCCCAATCCCTAGCGATCCAAGCAGAACTTCCCACCCAAGACTTAGAGGAATAAACCGGAATAACCTTCATTCATTAACCGCATACACCGAGAACCCTGAGCCAACTGTTCCTCAAACGCGCTCGCCTGCCTGCTACTGAATTGCCGCTCAGCCCCAAAACAAGTCTCCAATATCGCCGACCTTGTCCTCAACAGGAAAATGGATATAATCATCCTCACATAAACTTGGCTTAATGAATCATCCTCCCCTTGCCTAGACCTTCTAGTCCCTCCTGACAATAACATCATTAGATTAGACAGAACGCACAAAACAGGCAGAGGCTTAGCCTGCTTACATCGTTCCGACATCACCATCTCAAAATTTCACTCAGAACCCCTAGACTCTTGTGAATACCTGGGGAATTCTGTTAAATCGTCGAGTATCCACTCTCACAATCTACATATACTCTACCATCCTCCAGGTTCGAATGCTGATTTCCTTGACCAGATTATGGAAATTATTACCTCAAACTCTTCCCCTCACTCCAAAGACATATACCTGGGTGATTTCAATCTCCACTGGGATAACCCCCAGACAAGCAGGTTAACGCTCTTAAAACCTTCCTAGCAGACCATTCCCTGACCCAAGTTATCGCAATGCTGACTTACTCAAAGGGTGCCACTCTTGATTGGATGATATCTAAACAAAATACTATTGAATCACTCTCTGTTATTCCCTGTGACTGGTCAGATCATCACATTATCACCTTCCAAATTCCATCAGCTTACAAGAAAACTTTCTCGAAACAAAGCAAGCAAAAGCATTGGATAAGAGACACAATACACATAGATTGGAACAACCTGGCCTCCCACTGTGAGAAGGCTCTCATTCCCCCCAATAACTTCTCAGACGTCAACGTCCTCACAGCTCACTACAACTCCTCAATGACCATAGTCTTCGATTAAGCCGCTCCACCGAAACTCAAAAGAATTCCGGATAAAGACAAAAACCCATGGTTCAGCGGAGCCTTAAATGAAGAGAGAAGCAAACTTAGATCTACGGAACTCCTAAAATCGAAATCAGAGTTGAGTAGCGTAGAATTTTATTCATTTTTCACAGCTAAAACTAACTCCCTTCAACTCGAACTTAGTGCGGCGGCAAGCAACTCGGCCACCCCAAAGAGCAGTCAAGCCGAAATTCCTGCACTGCATGAGCTACCGCTGACCAAAAATAACTGTCACTGGGCCACTTTTAAACTCTACGATCTCGATGACATCACCAAGATTCTAGCGACGACCAAACTTAACAACCACTTCAACAACCATATCCCCTCAAATTGCTTTCCCCATATCTTCCATATCGTCTCACCTCTCTGGACCAAAATCATCAATGCCTCACTAGCACAAGGGCACATCCCAGATTGCATAAAAACAGACCAAGTCACCCCTATCCTAGACAAGCATTTGCAATGCAATAGGTCTCGCATTTACGCAAGTTTGAGCTATTGACATTGCAAATAACATGCCTTTTATTTTTGTTTTCGTTTTAAAAACATAAATAAAAAGCATTTTCATTTACAATGCCAATAGCTTAACCCCTTCGCCGCATGGCAAATTCCGCCGCGGTGCGAGGGGGGCGAGGCGTGGCGGGGCGTGGCATGGCGCTCGGGTACCCAGGACGGCTCCCTGCCGTCATGAGTCACAGTAGGCGTGTGCTCATGACGGGCACGGGAGTGACTGACTTCGGTCACAGCTCTGCCCGCCTCTCAAAGAGACTGACCGACGGACCGTCTGAGAAATTTCCTGATTTGATATCGATATTTGCATCTGTGCCATTTTTCTTGGAGGAGAGGCCTATTTCGGCGTTGTACTGGTTTGTACCGATGTCATCATGTATGCAGTGTCTTGAGTCTACCATTTTAGCATCTGATACCGGGTCTGTGCTGATTTCTTGACCAGGCAGGCCCCACAGGCATGCTAGCCCCACCCTTCACATTGCCGCATATATTCTCCTCCCAGAGGAGGCCCCATATAGAGTGCATGAATTAAATATTGATGTGATGTGTGACACTCTCCTGCAAAGGAATTATGCTCAAGTATGTGTTGTTGTGCCACTGTGATTGTTGTGGAAGCTTAAAGATTGTGAAGTTACATCACCTATTAATGCACAATCCTGTCTCGGGCAGGCATATTTCTCCAATTTAGTTTGTATGAGGGATAGATAAAATTGTGTATGTTCAAAGGTAGCCTACAGTGGTTAGTGGTGGCCACTTAGAGGCGAGCACTTACTTCTGAGGACCAAGATTCTTTTTTTTTACCTCCCTTTGAAGGTGAACCAGAAAAATTACCTTTTCCTGTTCCTTCATGGGCTTGTGTCCTAGACTCAGCCCTTTAACAACCGCAGGCCTGCACACGGTTTACTGTGTCCACCAGATCTCTGGACTGCTCTCTTCCACCCTCGGCACAGTATCACAGCTTATTTGTACAGTGCGTGCCTCTAGTACTGCTAAAAATCCATCTGACACCAGTGCACACAATTCAGGACACTCCTAGCCCAGACTGATATCCTCAGCAGTATGGGCAGCACTCACACTCGTGCCAGCAACTAGAAAATTACTCGTTTGTTGTGAGGTGCATTCTGATTGGCTGAGCAGCCAGGGATCCGATCCCCAACTTACATGATGCTGGCGACAGTGATAGAATCTATCTCATGGCCCTTCTGAGCTGTGGAGTGGGGGGCGCTGTAGAGTGTGGGGCGCTGTAGAGTGTGGGGCGCTGTAGAGTGTGGGGCGATGTAGAGTGTGGGGCGCTGTAGAGTGTGGGGTGCTGTAGAGTGTGGGGCGCTGTAGAGTGTGGGGCGCTGTAGAGTGTGGGGCGCTGTAGAGTGTGGGGCGCTGTAGAGTGTGGGGCGCTGTAGAGTGCGGGGCGTTGTAGAGTGCGGGCGCTGTAGCTGTAGAGTGCAGGGGCGCTGTAGCTGTAGAGTGCAGGGGCGCTGTAGAGCGCGGGCGCTGTAGAGTGCGGGGGCGCTGTAGAGTGCGGGGGCGCTGTAGAGTGCGGGGGCGCTGTAGCTGTAGTGCAGGGAGTATAGCTGTAGAGTGCAGGGCGCTGTAGCTGTAGAGTGCGGGGGTGCGGGGCGCTGTAGAGTGCGGGCGCTGTAGAGTGGGGGGCGCTGTAGAGTGTGGGGGGCGCTGTAGAGTGTGGGGGGCGCTGTAGAGTGTGGGGGGCGCTGTAGAGTGTGGGGGCGCTGTAGAGTGTGGGGGCGCTGTAGAGTGCAGGGGCGCTGTAGCTGTAGAGTGCGGGGGCGCTGTAGCTGTAGAGTGCGGGCCGCTGTAGCTGTAGAGTGCGGGGCCGCTGTAGCTGTAGAGTGCGGGGCCGCTGTAGCTGTAGAGTGCGGGGCGCTGTAGAGTGCGGGGCGCTGTAGCTGTAGAATGCAGGGCTCTGTAGAGTGCGGCAGGGCCGGACACCAGTCCGGGCACCTGGCAATCCCCCGGTTGGCTGGATGGTGTGGGGGCCGCTTTTGTGCCAGGGGGCCTGTTTGGAATTGGGCCCTGGCCCTGGTGACGGTCCGCGACCCGAGTTAGTTCAGTAACAGCTAGATCTGCTGCATAATTAATACTAAATGTGCTGCTGTGCATAAGGCTGGCAGTATTCCATGTAAAATTTATTAAATAAATGCACCTGGTGCTGGCGCGGCCGGCAAGCTGAAGCCGAGGAGTAGTTTACCACTTAGGGTGGGGTCTGGATATTAAAAATCATGCGCATTGGGGCCGGGCTCTCGCAAAGTGCGCATGCGAGCAGTGGCGTAACGTAAGGCCCCGCAGCCCATGCGGTGGGGGGGGGGGGGGGGCCTCAGTGGTACTATAGTTTATAAGCATACTTTTGGTAGGACAGCCTGCCCTGCCCATGGTTTCTAAGGGCCCCTGGTCTTATGGTCTTTGTCCATCCGCCGCTGGGCCAGTAAATATTAATAATATATTTGGCACTTGGACCAGAGTCGATATCCATACAGGATCGAGAACGAACTGAAAGCAAAGTTCCACTTTCTCCTGCGTCAGCGCCTGGGTGTCTCCTTTTGTTAAAGGCGGGGCAGGGAGGGTCGTGTCATGGTCATGCGCAGTGTGAACTGCACGTGAGGCCATTCGCACGGCGTGAGGCAAAGCAAGGCATTACTGTGAGTACAATCCCATTTTCATTATTATGGCATATAATCATCGTCTTTTACTCTATTTGCTTCATTGTGGTGCGGGCACGGCCCCCTCGTAAATGCTCTCTCCTATTGCGTGCCCCCCCAGCTAACCCCCACATGCATTGGCTCTTCTCCTTTTCTTGTGTTCTGGCCCCACAACTGTGACTCTGTCCCGTAGTGGCCGTCAAAATGCCTAAGAGACCCAGAGTATTTCTTTCTTTAAACATGACACTGCGGAATCGCTTCGACTTAGTACAAAAGGTGAAGCGATTACACAGGTCATGTGTAAAGAAAGAAATAATACCCTTTTTTTGCATTTTGACAACTGCAGGGTGGATGGATTCCTCCGGGAACCGGCGTGCACCAAACAGCCCTGGCAATGGCATTCACTTAGGGCCGGTCGTCCGTCAAAACACAAGAAGGGTATTTCTTTCTTTAAACATTCCATGTGGTATCGCTTCGATGTGTGTACTAAATTGAAGTGATTCCGCGTGCCATGTTTAAAGGAAGAAATAGCTGTTGTCTCTATGAAGCCACATTCCTAGGAAGGGTTTTACTGAGGCCATCAATGGTAGGTGTGAAGAGAACGTTACAGAATGAAATTACTTCCTTGGACTTTTTGAAGTCAGTAGTATTTTACTTAACAAAATGCTGCCCATTTACTTACATTTGAAATTTCTATGTCTCAGAGTATCGTGGCTAAAGCTTTGGCGGTGACTGTAGTTCTTTTATGTAAAGTGCACCTTAGTTGTCGATGCTTCAACATAATTTCAGAGTGTAGCATGTAGGCAGGGGTCAGGAGGGTAATTTATAAAAGCTGGTGAATGGTATTTGCTGAAACTTAAGGTCAATGGATGTTCCTGTTTGTTTATCCCCCCATGAGTCTAAACATGTTTTCTAACTGCCTTGTGATGAAGACTAATTGACAGCATACTGTTGGGTTTATATTTTTACTTTTTTGGATAGTAAACATGTATTGCCCTCCGAGATCCATGCAATCTGCAGTAGGGCCATGACTAAATCCAGGCTTGTGTTTTTTCACTATCCTTTGAGTAAAACGCCACATGCACCTGCATCAAGTGGGCAGACCAGAGCGACTTTTGTTAATTAGACCATGTCCTGAGATGTGTTAAATAGCCAGACAGATGGCTCAGTGAGTTACACTGCTTCTGAGACTCACAAGTTTGAGCCCTACCAAAATAAACTACTTCATTTACTTCAGAGGTCTATGAATTGAATACAATTACTTTTAATAGTACCAAGACTTGTGCTGCACTTGGAAACATCAGATATGAACAGAAAAACAAATTATTATGAAAGTGGTCTCCCTTGAAGCTAGTCGATGTGGAGTATTTCAGAATGAATGTTTGGCATGTCAGTGTTTATTTGTATTCAAAAGGCATAAGGTACAGGAAGATTTACTTTCCGTGGCCTAATCTGAAGGCACTCTAATGAGGTTGTTAATAGGAACCTGCAAGAATGTTGCATTAATTATAGCAACCTCCCACTGTATTGTAAAGTAAGTATATATTTGCAGTTTTATTATCCACCCATACTTACCTTAGGATATAAATATAAGTGGAATTATGAATAGTACTTATATAGTGCTCCAATCTACAATGCACTACTCCACAAAGCACACCACTCCACTATACAGCACTCCACTCTACAGTGCAACACTCCACTCTACAGCGCAGCACTACACAACACAACACTCCACTCTACAGCGCAGCACTACACAACACAACACTCCACTCTACAGCGCAGACCTTCCCAGTTTAGCACTCCACTGTACAGCGCAGCACTCTACTCTACAGCGCAGCGCTCCACTCTGCAGCGCAGCGCAGTGCTCCACTCTGCAGCGCAGCGGTCCAGTCTGCAGCACAGCGTGTCACTCTACAGCGCAGCGCGCCACTCTACAGCGCAGCGCGCCACTCTACAGTGCAGCGCGCCACTCTACAGTGCAGCGCGCCACTCTACAGTGCAGCGCGCCGATCTACAGCGCAGCGCGCCACTCCACTCTACAGCGCAGCGCGCCACTCCACTCTACAGCGCAACACTCCACTCTACAACGCAACACTTCATAGTCCAGCACTCCACTCTACAGCGCAGCACTCTACAATGCAGCACTCCACTCTACAGTACAGCGCTCCACTCTACAGCGAACTGCTCCACTCTACATTGCAGTGCTCCACTCTACAGTGCAGTGCTCCACTCTACAGCGCAGTGCTCCACTCTACAATGCACTACTCCACAAAGCACACCACTCCACTATACAGCACTCCACTCTACAGTGCAACACTCCACTCTACAGTGCAACACTCCACTCTACAGTGCAACACTCTACTCTACAGTGCAACACTCTACTCTACAGCGCAACACTCTACTCTACAGCGCAACACTCCACTCTACAGCGCAACACTCCACTCTACAGCGCAACACTCCACTCTACAGCGCAACCCTCCACTCTACAGCGCAGCACCACACAACACAACACTCCACTTTACAGCGCGGACCTTCCCAATTTAGCACTCCACTGTACAGCGCAGCGATCCACTCTACAGCGCAGCGATCCACTCTACAGTGCAGCGATCCACTCTACAGCGCAGCGATCCACTCTACAGTGCAGCGATCCACTCTACAGCGCAGCGATCCACTCTACAGCGCAACACTACACAATACAGCATTCTGCTGTACAGCGCAGCGCTCTACTCTACAGCACAGCATTCACTCTACAGCGCAGCGCTCCACTCTACAGCGCAGCGCTCCACTCTACAGCGCAGCGCTCCACTCTACAGCGCAGCACTACAAAACGCAGAACTACACTCTACAGTGTAGCACTTCATAGTCCAGCACTCCACTCTACAGCGCAGCACTCTACAATGCAGCACTCCACTCTACAGTACAGCGCTCCACTACAGCGAACTGCTCCACTCTACATTGCAGTGCTCCACTCCACAGCGCAGTGCTCCATTCTACAGCGCAGTGCTCCACTCTACAATGCACTATTCCACAAAGCACACCACTCCACTATACAGCACTCTGCTCTACAGCGCAACACTCCACTCTACAGCGCAGCACTCCACTCTACAGCGCAGCACTCCACTCTACAGCGCAGTACTCCACTCTACAGCGCAGCACTCCACTTTACAGCGCAGACCTTTCCAATTTAGCACTCCACTGTACAGCGCAGCATTCCACTCTACAGAGCAGCACTCACACTATAGCGCAGCGCTCCACTCTACAGCGCAGCGCTCCACTCTACAGCGCAGCGCTCCACTCTACAGCGCGCCACTCTACAGCGCAGCGCTCCACTCTACAGCGCAGCGCTCCACTCTACAGCGCAGCGCTCCACTCTACAGCGCAGCGCTCCACTCTACAGCGCAACACTACACAACGCAGCATTCTGCTGTACAGCGCAGCGCTCCACTCTACAGCGCAGCGTTCCACTCTACAGCGCAGCACTACACAATGCAGCACTCCACTGCGCTCCACTCTATAGCGCAGTGCTCCACTCTACAGCGCAGTGCTCCACTCTACAATGCACTACTCCACAAAGCACACCACTCCACTATACAGCACTCCACTCTACAGTGCAACACTCCACTCTACAGTGCAACACTCTACTCTACAGTGCAACACTCTACTCTACAGCGCAACACTCTACTCTACAGCGCAACACTCTACTCTACAGCGCAACACTCCACTCTACAGCGCAACACTCCACTCTACAGCGCAACACTTCACTCTACAGCGCAGCACCACACAACACAACACTCCACTTTACAGCGCGGACCTTCCCAATTTAGCACTCCACTGTACAGCGCAGCGATCCACTCTACAGCGCAGCGATCCACTCCACAGTGCAGCGATCCACTCTACAGTGCAGCGATCCACTCTACAGCGCAGCGATCCACTCTACAGCGCAGCGATCCACTCTACAGCGCAACACTACACAATACAGCATTCTGCTGTACAGCGCAGCGCTCTACTCTACAGCACAGCATTCACTCTACAGCGCAGCGCTCCACTCTACAGCGCAGCGCTCCACTCTACAGCGCAGCGCTCCACTCTACAGCGCAGCACTACAAAACGCAGAACTACACTCTACAGTGCAGCACTTCATAGTCCAGCACTCCACTCTACAGCGCAGCACTCTACAATGCAGCACTCCACTCTACAGTACAGCGCTCCACTCTACAGCGAACTGCTCCACTCTACATTGCAGTGCTCCACTCCACAGCGCAGTGCTCCAATCTACAGCGCAGTGCTCCACTCTACAATGCACTATTCCACAAAGCACACCACTCCACTATACAGCACTCTGCTCTACAGCGCAACACTCCACTCTACAGCGCAGCACTCCACTCTACAGCGCAGCACTCCACTCTACAGCGCAACACTCCACTCTACAGCGCAGCACTCCACTCTACAGCGCAGCACTCCACTCTACAGCGCAGCACTCCACTTTACGGCGCAGACCTTTCCAATTTAGCACTCCACTGTACAGCGCAGCATTCCACTCTACAGAGCAGCACTCACACTATAGCGCAGCGCTCCACTCTACAGCGCAGCGCTCCACTCTACAGCGCAGCGCGCCACTCTACAGCGCAGCGCTCCACTCTACAGCGCAGCGCTCCACTCTACAGCGCAGCGCTCCACTCTACAGCGCAGCGCTCCACTCTACAGCGCAGCGCTCCACTCTACAGCGCAGTGCTCCACTCTACGATGCACTACTCCACAAAGCGCACCAGTCCACTCTACAACACACAACTCCACTATACAGCGCTCCACTCTGCAAAGCAGCGCTCCACTCTACAGCGCAGTGCTCCACTCTACAGCGCAGCGGTCCAGTCTGCAGCACAGCGGTCCAGTCTGCAGCACAGCGCGCTGATCTACAGCGCAGCGCGCTGATCTACAGCAGTATAGCACTCCACTCTACAGCGCAGCGCTCCACTCTACAGCGCAGCGCTCCACTCTACAGAGCAGCGGTCCACTCTACAGCGCAACACTACACAACGCAGCATTCTGCTGTGCAGCGCTCCACTCTACAGCGCAGCGCTCCACTCTACAGCACAGCGCTCCACTCTACAGCGCAGCGCTCCACTCTACAGCGCAGCGCTCCACTCTACAGCGCAGCGCTCCACTCTACAGTGCAGCGCTCCACTCTACAGCGCAGCACTCTACATCGCACACTCCACTCTACAACGCAGCGCTCCACTCTACAGCGCAGCACTACACAATGCAGCACTCCACTGCGCTCCACTCTATAGCGCAGTGCTCCACTCTACAGCGCAGTGCTCCACTCTACAGCGCAGTGCTCCACTCTACAGTGCTTCACTCTACAGCACAGTGCCCCACTCTACAATGCACTACTCCACAAAGCGCACCAGTCCACTCTACAACACACCACTCCACTATACAGCGCTCCACTCTACAACGCAGTGCTCCACTCTACAGCGCAGTGCTCCACTCTACAGCGCAGCGGTCCAGTCTGCAGGACAGCGGTCCAGTCTGCAGCAAAGCGCTGATCTACAGCGCAGCGCGCTGATCTACAGCGCAGTGCGCCACTCTACAGCGCAGTGCGCCACTCTACAGCGCAACACTCCACTCTACAGCGCAACACTCCACTCTACAGCGCAACACTCCACTCTACAGCGCAACACTCCACTCTACAGTGCAGCACTACACAACGCAGCACTCCACTCTACAGCACAGAACTTCCCAGTATAGCACTCCACTCTACAGCGCAGCGCTCCACTCTACAGCGCAGCGCTTCACTCTACAGCGCAGCGCTCCACTCTACAGCGCAGCGCTCCACTCTACAGCGCAGCGGTCCACTCTACAGCGCAACACTACACAACGCAGCATTCTGCTGTGCAGCGCTCCACTCTACAGCGCTGCGCTCCACTCTACAGCGCAGCGCTCCACTCTACAGCGCAGCGCTCCACTCTACAGCGCAGCACTCTACAGCGCACGCTCCACTCTACAGCGCAGCGCTCCACTCTACAGCGTAGCACTACACAATGCAGCACTCCACTGCGCTCCACTCTACAGCGCAGTGCTCCACTCTACAGCGCAGTGCTCCACTCTACAGCGCAGTGCTCCACTCTACAGCGCAGTGCTCCACTCTACAGTACAGTGCTCCACTCTACAGCACAGTGCCCCACTCTACAATGCACTACTCCACAAAGCGCACCAGTCCACTCTACAACACACCACTCCACTATACAGCGCTCCACTCTACAGCGCAGCGCTCCACTCTACAGTGCAGCGCTCCACTGTACAGCGCAACGCAGCACTCTACAGCGCAACACTACACAACGCAGCATTCTACTGTACAGCGCAGCCCTCCACTCTACAGCGCAGCGCTCCACTCTACAGCGCAGCACTACACAATGCAGCACTCCACTGCGCTCCACTCTATAGCGCAGTGCTCCACTCTACAGCGCAGTGCTCCACTCTACAATGCACTACTCCACAAAGCACACCACTCCACTATACAGCACTCCACTCTACAGTGCAACACTCCACTCTACAGTGCAACACTCTACTCTACAGTGCAACACTCTACTCTACAGCGCAACACTCTACTCTACAGCGCAACACTCCACTCTACAGCGCAGCACTCCACTCTACAGCGCAGCACTCCACTCTACAGCGCAACACTCCACTCTACAGCGCAGTGCTCCACTCTACAGCGCAGTGCTCCACTCTACAGCGCAGTGCCCCACTCTACAATGCACTACTCCACAAAGCGCACCAGTCCACTCTACAACACACCACTCCACTATACAGCGCTCCACTCTTCAACGCAGCGCTCCACTCTACAGCGCAGGGCTCCACTGTACAGCGCAACGCAGCACTCTACAGCGCAACACTACACAACGCAGCATTCTACTGTACAGCGCAGCCCTCCACTCTACAGCGCAGCGCTCCACTCTACAGCGCAGCGCTCCACCCTACAGCGCAGCTCTCCACCCTACAGCGCAGCGCTCCACTCTACAGCACAAACACTTCCTAACACGCTCACGCACATTATTATTGTAGTTAAACACAAACACTTTTTTACGCACTAATTATATCGAAAACACCCACTTTTCAACACACTCATTGTATTAAAACACGCACATTTTATTAAAAACACCGATAAAAAAAAATTGTATGCTGAAGCTCTTTGCAAGCAGTTGGCAAGGGAAACTGAAACTGACATGCTCTTCACAAACCAGCCTTTAAAACTGCAACAAAGTAACAAAATGTAGAACTGCTGTGTAAAACTGAAACTGACATGCTCTTCACAGCTAATCTGCGCGTTCACATCTCTTGTCTCTTGTCTGTTCCCCTTGAGTCCTTGAAAACTGAAATGATCACAATAAGTCTCGCAGCAACGGATCGCTTTTGCGATCCGGTTCGCAGGTGCGAGACCTAAAAAACCAACAGCAGATAACTCCCACCTCAACAACTTCAGACCAATAACCAACATTCCCATGCTAGCCAAGTTCCTGGAAAAATGTGTTTAGCAACAACTGAGCCAACACATCTCACACTTCAATCTACTGAACATTCACCAATCGGGTTTCAGACCTGGGCATAGCACAGAAACAGCCATCCTGCACATAGTGGATGCCGCCCTTCAAGCCCTTGACCGCAATAAAACATGCCTGCTAGTTTTACTCGACCTCTCAGCAGCCTTCGATACCGTCAATCACAACAAATTACTAGGAAGACTAGAAAACAGGATGGGTTTATCTGGTAAAGTCCTACAGTGGATCAAATCCTACCTGGGAAACAGAACGCAATCGTACATGATCAACAACAATCTCTCTGTTTCCTCTCCTCACCTGCTGGGAGTTCCTCAAGGCCCCACACTATCTCCCATGCTATTCAACCTATACGTCGCACCACTCACTGAGTTACTACAGCAGGAGAACATCTCCTTCCACATGTACGTGGATGACACCCGACTGTACATCAAGATCTCCTCCATCGAAGAGATAAGGACTATGAATCTAGCTCTCGAAAAGTCAGTCCAATGGCTAGCTAACAACTTCCTCAAGCTAAACTCTAAAAAATCTGAGTTTCTCGTACTCTCCCCTGCGAAGATCTCCACTGAGACAAAGGAGTGGATCAAAATGATCACTGCATTGAATTGCATGCCAACTGTAGTTGACTCCTCTATATCTCTAGGAATCACTCTGGATAGGAACCTTAACATGCAAAATCGTGTCAACAAATTGGCTAAAAATGCCCGCTTCCACCTAAGCTATCTCAGAAAAATGAAACCACTTCTCGAGAATTCGGACCTCAAAACCGCAGTCCAGTCCTTAGTTATTACAAGACTTGAATACGGATGTACCACCCTCGCTGGGCTTCCCAAAATCTCAAACACCCCTCTAAAAACCTGTCTCAATGTCGCTGCAAGACTCATAACAGGTTCGAGGAAATTTGACCACATATCACCACACCTGAAAGCTCTCAACTGGCTACCCTACGAAGCGCAAATCCACCTAAAAATGGCTTGCATCACACACAAGGCGCTACACCATAACACCCCCCAGTACCTTGCCCAAAAACTTACCCTATCTGGTGGGAACAGACATTCAAGGAGTGCAAATAATTTACTTCTGAAACCCTCAAGGTTCAAAAAGACTTAAACTTCTAACAAAGCGTTCTCCGAAGCAGCGCCAAAACATGGAACTCGTTTCCTCCATTCATCAGAAGAATCTCTTCTACGCCTCTCTTCAAAAGGAAGCAAAATCATTCTAATGAGCAAATTCCTACCTTAAATTCGCACAACTGCGACACCAGTTCTTCAACCCCTTAAGTACCTCTACTCTCGGGTTTCCGGACTGCAAAGTGAAGACCTACAAGAACTTGATTTGTCTTTTACTGCTCAGAACATTTCTCATACGGCCACGAGAAGTGAAGACCTACACGAACTTGAATGGTCTTTTACTGCGCGGAACAAATATGCCCAATGCTGCTACTCTTTGTTATGTTCAGATTATGTTTTCTGTGTGTGTAATGTTCCCCCGTTGATTATGATCATGGTACGCCTTATGTAAAGCACTCTGATACCCTAGCTTGGGTCTGGTTGGCGCTCTATAAAACTTTAAAAATAAAAAATAAAATAAAATATGATTGCAATTGCGGATTGCCTCGCCTATTTGCAAAGATATATTTCTGCTGCCACTAAAGGCACCCTTTGTTTTGAAAATTTCAATAAAAACATTTCCACTTAAAACTAACAATGACACTTCACCTGATGCCTGGCTGCACAGCGAGAGTTAAACTTCACTCATAATCCAAAGATATGAACAAATATGCCAAAGTCCAACCTATATGCTTCTAGATTAACATTCATTTATTTATTAAGTTGTGTAATATAACACATTTAACACAAATAATGATGAATTAGTTGTAACAATATCCAATTTGTTTCAAAGGATTATATCCAATATTTCTTGATATTGATCTTTAAAATCGTGTAGTTCTTCAACATTCAGATGTAAAAGATGCCCAATGCATTTCGGGATAATGGATCCCTTCTTCGTGGGCCTCTATAAATGCAAACAAATATAGAACTGGATCGGTAAATAATGCTCTATTGTATAGAAGGATAAGAGCCATAACACAGGAAAGTAAAAGAAAGAACGAATGGCAAGCAATGAGATGAAAGAACAAAGGGGAATAGTGCAAATTAAGAGGTAATCAGAGCTAAAGCCGCAGAAATCCCAAAAAAACACATATTAACCATGATCCTGTGAAAACTGCAGGAAATAAGAAAGTGGAAGTGATCACCTGACCGCCCAAACGCCTAGTGCTACGACACAGTTCGAATATAAAGCAAAATGACGATGCTTACTTAATGTGAAGAACAATATCCTGTTTAAAAAGCGTGAAAAATAATCACAGAGGTTAATGCATGCGCGATCGTACTGTCGAATATAACAAAGGAGAAAAAATGTGTAATTAACCATGAATTAACATACTGCCTCCCTTGTGTAATACAGAGACCACCAGATGAAAGCAACCAGATACCTGAGTTCTCAATGTGTCCAAGAGTCGGGCGGCTACCTTCACTATGACCCAAAGCAAAATCATGTACACTGCCAACACTGAAATAAACAAATATGAATGCATCAACAAACAGTCACAACAATGTCACAGCCAACATAAGTGAACCAAAGCAATCCCTCATTGGCGAAACCTACCAAGGTACCCGGGTACTCGTGGGTATCCGAATAGCGATGTGTTGTGTTGAAACCGTGTGAATGTGTTTGCCGGTATTTAAAGTGACGACAGGAAATGGAAAGCGGACTCTGAGTGTAAACCAAGCATGATCGCCATGTTAGAATATCTTGCCTAAACTGATTGTGAGGATAAAAGGGAATGTCCGATGTGCAACACTACGGCATACAGTCCCTCCAAGGCTCATAAAATGGAAATGTGAAAATGAGAAACCACACAAGGTACTACTGTAGGAACCCACTGCACTAACAAAATGTGGTGTAAGTAGTATGTAAAACATGGGCTGAACAATGTGGACCCGACATGGTCGACATGTTGGGATGATCATCCCAAGGTATAAGTACAATGAAATGAAGTCACAAAATCATAAACACCGAAAAGCAACACCCTGTAGGTCTTGGAAAATGTTACAGCAGTGATGTGAGGCCTCCTATAAAAATAAAAATGCGAATGACAACTACAGTGGTATGACCGTAGACAATGATAACGCAAAGGCCATGTGGAGAACAGGCAGACTTGATCCTGCGGATAAACCTGCGAAGATAGTCATGATGATAACATATAGAAGAAGTCTAAAACGAAACTGCGATACTAAACCACTGTCAATTTCACAAATCAGCACTAGGCAGACATAGTGAAGACTAATAAGAATAAAAAAAGGTACACCACATTATAAACACACTATGTTGGAGAGCGGAAATTTGTAAGTTGAGAAAAACCCTTGTTGTCAAAAGAGAAATGTCTCTTAGTGCCATTCTGTACACTGTAAAGATGAGTTAAAAGTACTGCACCATATGTCGTCAAATGCTGTCCAAGTTAATGAGATATGTAGATGAACCTATACAAATCATGATGTACATACATAACACATTTTGAAATTGAAAACAAAAGCAACCTCATACATAGTGTTATCACTGACAGCATAAGCATCACAAATTAATGGAAGCAAATCATATCCATTTTATCATTCAACCCATTCAAGGTTATAGTATTAACCTGTTTTATCCACCAGATCTCACGCTGGGATAACAGTTTTGAATTATCTGTATCAATGCTCATGCTTAGGGTTTCCAGAATAAAAATCCTGAGTATGTGTTAACCTCATCCAAACAAGAGATTAAGGATACCTTCTTGGCATATAAAAATGAGATTCACATAAGGGCTGTAGGAAAGAAAACCACATATATATTTTGTAAATCAATTGAGCTCCGAAGTGGTTTCCAAGATTATTTGTCTGTAGTCATTAAGCCTTCACATCGTTTTGTATTAACAAGATTGAGATTAGGAATTGTACATCATCTGGTTGCATTCCCTGTTATGAAATCGAGGCCAATGTCCGCATGCCGTTGCGATGAGCGATCAAACAGAGCACCTTGCACTTTTTGCTCCTATGTAACTTTTACCTGTATTTTAGATGTTTTTATTTAAAGCCACTTTTTAAGAAATACAACATGAGAACAACTCATGCTGCTATGAAATTACTTGTTACCCTAAATGATCCACCGCAATTTTTTTATGTTGCATTATATATTCAAAAAGCAATTGATGTGAGAAAAAGTATTGCCTTTATTTAACTGTTTTTTTCTTGTAACTAAATGTATCGTTTATATTCGGTTGTTTGTTGTTTTTAAGAAATCATGTTTATTTAATACTTGTTTTCGCTTTTCTGGTTGTTATACATGCCGAATAAAGCTTACTGAACTGAATGGTAGACTTTTTTTTCCTCCATGTTAGTAAAAGTGTTGTACCCCTTTAAATGTAAAGCCTATGAGAGTGGGGAGAAAGTGAATCATCTACTGGCCATATAACTGAAACAGAGAGAAGTATGATCCTCATTAGCAGCTATATATGATGCGAATAAGACGATTCTTTCCCATCAAATGGATAGAGCAAAAGAATTTGTATCCTTTAACATGAGCTTTTCACTTCTGCAGATCCTGTATAATGGCACTAGAGAACAGCTTCTTGGATAGAATATCCATACAAACATTACCTCAGGACCTAAGAGATGAGCTGGAACTTTAAATATCTGACACAAAAGTAGCAGAAGCCATTAAACTAATGGCCTCTGTAAAAAGTAACAGAAGAAGAATGATTACCACTAGAAATTTAGAAATCAACAAAGAACCAATGGGTGCTGTCTATCTTTCACCAGAATTTAACATAGGGCACATACCTCTAGTTCCAAAACCAACAAACGTTACTTATATTGTGCCAATTTCAGACCAATATCTTTGTTAAACTGTGATATGAAAATCTTAGGGAAAATCCTGGTTCTGAGATTAAATAAAGTTATACTACTACTGACCCACTGTAATAATGTCAGCTTGGTAACTCACTGACCATCCAAGAATCACATGTGTTTGCTACTTCTGCTGTTACAGTATACCAAAAATGACAAGCAGAACAATCTGGCCTTCATCATCGATACGGAGAACTCATTTGATCAAGTGGACTTTGGCTACTTATTTCATATTTTGGAGAAAAGTTAATTCACAGACAATAGTGCAGCAGATTGTGCCAGCAGCCAACTGAGTGTGTCTGACATGTTCTAGATTGCAAAAGGGGAGGAGCCCAGAAAGACCGGGACGAAAATGGCGACCAAAAATAGAAGTAGGTGAGCTGGGATTACAGCCATGGGAAGTGGTGTGTACGAGGGGCTGCGGTTAGAATTTTGGCTTCTGAGAGCATTGGTTTCCTTAAGTAAAGTATAAGTCGGGAAAAATTGTTGTTTTGGTCACATGGGGTGGTCTGATAAACCTGTCATGTGAAGCGAAATCCCTCCCTTCTCAGTTAGAAAAGAGGCTTTAAGGGGAACCCGCCAGCCTACTATACATACTGACTTTAATCTTGGTTATCTTTATACACACATTCTTAAACTTCTGCGCTGCACTAATGTCAACAGGAAGACAGTTTTTTCATTTTGCTGAGCTAGCGAGACTACGAATTTCACAAATGCACCCTCACTCTCGTGCTGTCACAAGTGTTAAAGGATATGTCACAATGCCCAGAGATGGACTTGTGTCTACGGTACCCCGCAAGAAAATAAATGTTGGAAATAGAGATGGCTTGAGTTGAATTAGCCATCACCACAACCTGGACTTAACTTTACAGGACCCACCGAAACCCTGCCTGAGAGCACTTTCTTGTTTTAGGATTACACGAAGATACATATAAATCAGCATGACGTGTTTTCTAAGATCTGCTATTTTCATGTCTGAATGCAGCTGCATGACACTGTATTTTGTCTCGCTTAGCCCTGGTGCAAGTGGCTTTGACTACTCATGATTGCCAAGAGGACATATCCTGTACTGGAAAGCTCTTTTCTGTGCTTATCCGCTTACGTTAAATTGAGAACTTGAGTCGAATAGTACATAGGCCGCCATTCTGCAACACTTGAAAACCAGCAAGCCTTTCAAAAGCAAGATTTTTTTTTACAGTTGTATTCATGCAGCATTTGGTTTAGAGAATGGAGGTGTTGATCGAGGCAGGACATTCCCCTACCTAGAACAGTCGCAAGGCAAAGTGCTTATTAAATACACATTTAAACCACCAAACTTTGCAGTATTACAGTTTAAAATTCTCACTTAGTCTTTAAATACCACTAATGCATATTTAGATCATAAATGCAGAATCAATTATATTCGTTTCTGAACGTTAAACATTTTAAGAGTATTAAACTAAATGTATATATCTAGTCTGCGAATGGTTAAACAGCTAGTACTACTTCTTTCATTCTCTTTGTATTGAAGAAGAACAAGCACGCACGCCTTGCGCTGAAAAGAGGCAGCAGAGGGAGGGAAGAGAGGAGGGGGCCTGCACCGGTTTCCCTTGCGGGAGCGAGCAGGAACCATCTTTTAATTACAAACAGATGGTTTTGAAAGCTCGCTCCAGCAAGGGAATCGCCAAACGTGCATGCGTTGCTATTGAAAGCAATGCAACGCATGCACGTTTTGGGACGAAAAAGCAAACCGAGTACTAGAGGTCTCTCCTATGCAGCGCATGCGCGCTGCGTAGACGAGACCTAAAAATGGTAGTAGCTCCAGGTTAAATTATGTATTGACATGCTACCCTCAAAATGCAGGCCTCATTGCTGCAGACAACTGATCTTTTGCTAAATATATAAATGGAACAGAAAAGGCCAGATTTACAATGGCGAACATCTAAACAGCTACTGTTTCTGGATGCCTGAGACTTCCCCCTTTTCAGAAATACTACATGGCCCACAAATTGTCTCAAATTGCATATTATTGGAACCCATATTTGGAAACCCTCAAATGGATTAAACTGGAGGAATACCTTAACAAACAGTCTAACTGGCCTGCAAGCTTTCTATATGGAAAAAACATTAGAGAAACTCTGAATACTTACAAGCCTGTTCACCATATGGTTATCAACACATAAACAGCCTTATTACGAGTATCGCCATCCATAGCACCGCCGTACTTGCAGTGGCGGTCAACAACAGCAGGGCCGGCCTCAGTGCAGTCTGACCAGTTCGGCTGCACTGAGCACTACCTTTGGAGGGGGCGCTGATCTCAGAGGTAGGCACTGTGGTTAGCAATAACTTATCATTGGAGAGATGTGGGGCACTTTTGCCCGGTGGGAGTGAGAGAATCAGAGAGGCGGCCATGTGGTGAGGGGGTGCCTAAAACTTTTGTCGCACTGGGCGCCAGCATTGCTAAAACCGGCCGTGGACCACCGCCACACTGCGGCCCACCTGCAGTATTATAAGTGTGATGGTCAGACAGCCACAGGACCAAAGCGTCCAATGGGCATCCAGGATCCCGCTGCAGTCGTGCAGTGGTCAGGAGCAGGAATATACTGGTGATGCCACTGGAGCACCTGTCCACTGCCCATTTCATGATGGTGAGCCTGCCTTGAAAAGGGGGGTGGAGAGGCAACTGAGGGGGCACTATCAGGGCCTCCGTGCTGCTCCTGGGCCTAGGGGTGCATGGAGGGGGCACATGTTGTGACCCCCCCCAGTACTAGCACCCCTATTGCTGCAAGGTGTGGCATGCATGCCACACTGTGCAGGAATGTACTGAAGGCACTGTCACACCAGCGAGCTGCATGTTAGGCTCTCCTATGAGCTTAGCACCCCACTGCCGTGAGACTCCGAAGCACCACCCGCCCAACCAGGATTAAACTCCTAATTGGGCAGGTGAGCGCACTATGGCCTTGGTGGTCCTCCAGCAGACGGTGAAATTATAGCGCCTCTGGAGGACCACCAAAGTAGATAAGGCCCAAAGTGTTGTGTCTAGGGAGGGCGCTTCATTTTACTGCTCCTGTCGGAACCAACACTAAAACAAAATCGCTGGCAAGTCATTCTACTGGAAAGACTGGGATGCCAAAAGCATCCAAACTTCAGACCAGCTTTTCTCAGGGAGTGACTTAAAATGCTTTATGGATCTGTCAGACAAATTCGACCTAGGTAGAGAACAATTCTGAAAGTATCTACGATTATGGCATTGCCTGATAAACAAATTTGTACAAGCCATACATCTTCGAGCATTCCTTGATACAACATTATTTTGTAAGATGGGAAAATGTAGAAAACTAATATAACGACAATACAACAATATAAAAACAGAGCAATACTCTAAACCAGTGTCCTTCAATCTGTGGGGCGCGCCCCCCACGCGATGCCAACTCAGGGAGGGCGCGCACTCCACCTAAACTCTTACCATTGTTTCCCACGTCGCAAGTCGTTTTGCTTCCAGTATTTCTTTACCCATTTCAAATGGGGATTTTAGATTTAGACAGCTCCGGAACAGCAGCCCAATCAACACATAGGAACGTCACCACTGACGTTCCACCAATGAGGAGGCAGCAGCATAGGTGGCAGGAAGTTCCGCGAAATTTACTTGCAAATAACTCCTGCATACACCTACTTGTTTCTTCATTCCTGCTGTTTGTTTTGTGTGAGCTGCCTTTTCTGCCTTGATTCTTCTTTGTGTGCTGTGGAGGCTTTCCTGGTTTTACCAGTGAAGTGGTTTGCTGGTCTCTTGACACCTTGGAAGATAACCCACAGGTAAGTGGAATGGGCTTTTGTAATAGAAATTGCGCCCTAATAACTGCTGGGCCATTTAGTGCTGCCCAGTTTTCGAAGGTGAGTGGGGGGACATGGAGGGGGTTCAGTGGTCAGTGGTCAGGGTTGGAGGGGAAATGGCTGGGTCACGACGTGCCCATGCTTTTTAATTTCAAGGGAAACTTTGCCTCCCTTCTGGGAAGACCTAACCGTCCCGTGAATGGGTTAATTGCTAGAGCTGCAGTGGGAGGCAGGGAGTCTCCTCTGCTATGAATGCGAAAGCAAACAAACAGGCAGTCTACAGTGGACTGTCTGTTACGTTGTGTTCCGTTTCATGGCAGAGTAGACTCCCTGCCTCCCACTGCAGTTGAAATTACTGTCTGTCCCCGTTTGTAAGTGCTTGGTTAAAAGTGGCATAGCAAAAAAAGATGCCCCCCCCCACCCTGCAGAAAGTGTGGAGAGGGCCCAGAGTTTCACATATGCTTATTGGTCTGGGGCTGAATGGGGCACCACCTGAATCGATGAGTGGCCCCTTGCGCCGCAGGAGTTGCAGGGGCATGTTTTGCGCCTCTGGCTTGGTGAAGTTAAGCTGCTTAGTCTGGGCGTATAATGTAGGTAAGGACTGTTCCATTTGCTGGATAGGAATGGGAAGCATTGGAGTTTAGCTAACTTCCAAAGTGCGTTCATGAAAGCATTGGGGCGAAAAACTGAGATGGGCAAAGGATTTGAAAGATACAGTTAGAAAGAAAATGAGGAAGGAAATT
The DNA here is from genome assembly GCF_964261635.1 of Lissotriton helveticus. Taxonomy (NCBI): domain Eukaryota; kingdom Metazoa; phylum Chordata; class Amphibia; order Caudata; family Salamandridae; genus Lissotriton; species Lissotriton helveticus. The sequence continues at coordinate 530,299,856 of NC_136072.1, forward strand.
GCCAAACTTCTGCTGAAGGACATTTTGATGTCTGCTTGTTCAGTGAGTTAATAATTTCACCCCTTAAGGTGGTGGTCAAAAGAAGAAAGTGTCCATACAGGCTCATTGACAACCTATCATGGCCTGAAGCACAATCACTCAATGAATGAATGAGTACATCTGCCAGCAATACTGAACAGTGAAATGCATGAACCTGCCTCGGGTAGTGGGGATGCAATGAATCTGAAGCTGTTGCTGCTGAAACAGTCAAGTGCAGCATACATTCCACCTTTACCTTGTTCTGGTTCACTAAGCAGGTGTAGTTGAAGGGCTGGAACATGGGGACAAGGTGTTTCCAAAGGGATGTTCTGTGTCATGACTACTTTTATGGCAGTTAAGTACTTTCAGGCAATTGTTTACAGTGACCTCAGGATCAGGACAGTCAATGCACTACTTCGACAAGTGCTCCTGGGAGGTACGTGAGGCAAAGGCAGGTGAAAGTATCCTACAGGTGTTTGAAAAACACCCGAATGTTTTTAGTCCCAGAGAAAAATAAGCCCTCAGACCAGCAGACGTAAGCTCAGCTCATAATTAATGTGAAATGGTGGGTGAGTGAGTAAGTGAAGGGATTGGTGGATGGCGGAGTGGTTTAATGAAAGGGTGAATGGATGGATGAGAGAAAGGATGGATGGGTGAGTGGGAGGACAGATGAGGGAAAAGGTAAATAGATAGAGTATAGGTGGAAGGGTGGATGATGTGCAAGTGAATGGGTGGGCGGATGAGTGAAATGATGGATGGATTGATAAGTGAAAGGGTGGACGGACGAATGAAAGGGTAGATGTAAGGATGGATGAGGGAGTGAAAGGGAGGGTAGACGGGCAAAAGGATAGGTAGATGAGTGAAAGGGTGGATGGATGAGAGCAAGGATGGATGAGAGAGGATGGATGAGTGATATGGTCAATGGATGGATTTATGAGTGGATGAGTAGATGGGTGGGTGGGTGGATGGAAGGCTGGCTGGATGCCTAAAAGAAAGGGGGTTGGAGAGAGAAAGGGAGCTGGATGGATGAATAAAAGGGTGAATGGGTGGAAGGTTGAGTGGGTGGGTGGGTGGATGAGTGACTGGGTGGATGGATGAGTAAGTGAAAGAATGGCTGGATGGGTGAAAGGGTAAATGGCTGGATGGATGAGTGTACGGATGGATAGGGGAAAGGGTGGATGGAGGGATGGATGAGTGAAACAATGGATTGAAGGATATATGATCAATAGGTTTGCGAATGGTTGAATATGTGTGGCCATGAATGGGTAAACAGATGGAAGGACATGGTGAAATGAATGAATGGTGAAAGACTGGATGATGGATGAAAGAATGATTACACCTTGTAGCCCCATTATCTTCAGAACATTGACTTTCACATTTATATGAGTCACTGTCTTTATATAATATGTGTGTGATGTAAAGCACTCCGACACCCTGCTGTACACACTTGGGATGAGTAGCACTATAAAAGAAATCAAATACACATGAGGGACGGTCTATGTGAACATGAGGGGCACCATTGGAGGATGGTAGCAGGGCTGACTGGCCGCACCGGGTATCAGGCGTTTCCCTGGGAGGCTGGAAAGGTGGGGGCGGGTTTGTTACTGGGGCCTGACACTGCAAAGTTCTTTGTATATCCAGCATTTAAGCAACATTACTTATATTCAGGTGTGGTTCACCAGGGTCTGATGACTAACGTACCTGCTGGGAGATTGAGTTTTGAGCTGTGTTATTAGTCTGTCATTTAACCACATTCTAACCACACCCACTCACAAACCTGCAGTTAACTAAACACACTTATTGTGTTGGACATTATTTGTCGGATATGGCCCGGGATATATGGGTGTGGGTCGATTATGTGGTGTACGACATTCCAGAAATTTCTGTCAGGTGGTGGGGGGGCCTGGCATTTAAAAAAATCAGCTGGGGGGGCTCAGCCTACCAAAGTTTGTAGACCTCTGCTCTAAACCAATAGAAGCCACCCTAAAGTGTCAATGACAAGCAAAGCTGAAAAATCCCTATGCAGAGGAGGACTGGTCAGATCTACCACTCATCTGTGGGGTGTCTTCTCAAGTTTAGTTTCTATTCGAAAATACAACATTGGCATTAGTCTACTTAAAAACTGAACTGAGCCAAGTCGTGGCCCACGTCACTCTACTGCAGGTGTTACCAGACAGGAGCCTACATCAATCATAATTTGTGGCACTGTGCACATATATAACGCCACTTGCAATAAATCTAGTGTTGCAGCTCTGCTGACTTTTGGCTTGGTTAGTGCTATAGAAATAACATATATACACACACATCTACTAATAGCACCCTATTATCCCCTGCCTCTCCAGACTTGGCACTACTTAATGACATGCTGGATGTAGCGGGAATGACAAACCATGAGAAAGTTTGATATGACAAATGCAGTGATTAACCTTTAAATCCTCTGACACTAGAAATTTGCAGTTCTCCCTACATATGAAAAATGGATGAGTGAGTAATGACACTAGCTACACTCATTATATAAACTTAGTGATCATGAGTGATAGTTAATGATATACGTGGCTTGCATCCGAAGGAATAAACATGGCTTGTCGGGCTTCCGATAAAAAGTAGCACAATGTTCTGTAGTGTTTTTACACATTTATTACCTTGAGCAAGTTTAGGTCACTATCCTATTCTCTGGTGTGTTCTACCTTTTCTTGTCATCTTAATAATAATAACTTATTTTTATACAGTGCTATTCACTGCACTTCAGCGCCCTGTAAGCAATGTAAGTGTCAGATCTCATCCAATAAGGGCAAATAGTTGTTTGTATATCACGCAGTATTGAACATAATGTAATATGTGTGGGAAAAGAAATACCGTATGGTGTTTTGGCAATAATAAGAACAATCTATGTGGACCTTCATTCTGTGCTGTAAATATGATGACCTAACTTAATATACTTACTTCATAGACTTTAGAAGGATGAAAAGCTAAACTTGCTAGGGCAAGATAAAGACTTGTGACTGTCAGACTAAAGCATTTTTTGTGACAAACAGTGAACTTACTAACCTATCTTGAAGAGCACGTATGCGGAACCATGAAGAGGTAGCACATATTATTGGAGACAACAGCAAAATTGCTTACCTTCTTCTTTGCAGACACTGGTCTGTTACTGCTACAGTAAAACATGTTTGAATCATCTTGAGTTGTTTTAATAAAAAATACAGGTAAGATTTAGCCAACAAGTTTGACTTTAATGTGCCAATGTTTGGAAGCTGCAAAAACAATAATTGATGGACAGGATGCAGAACAATGTCCTACATTCACCCCAGTACAGAGATCAGGGTCTAAATCCATGTTTTTTTTGCTCACAATGCCATTCCAGTTTGAACCCAGCCATATGCAAACCAGTCTTGAGTCTTGACCCTGCGCCCAATGGGAACAGTTCAGCCCGAATGGCCTGGCCAGGTCCTCCCTGGACTGGAAACAAGCATCCTAGGACCGTTTTCTGGGTTTCACCCCTCATCAGCCAGGATAGCTTCACTTCAGTGGCATGGATAGCACGGGACCCACATCTGGGCATACCCCTCCCACTCCGGGTGACACGTGCAAAAAGAACAATTGATGGACAGAATGCAGAACAATGTCATACATTCACCCCAGTAGAGATCAGGACCTAAATCCATAGTTTTTTTGCTCACCATGCTAATCCAGTTTAAACCCAGCCATATGCAAACCAGTCTTGACCCTGCCACCAATGGGCCCAGTCCAGTTGAACTGCCAGGCCAGGTCCTCCTTGGACTGGAAACAAGCATCCTAGGACCGTTTCAGGGTTTCACCCCTCATCGGTCAGGATCGCTTGACTCCAATGGCATGGAGAGTACAGTCCCCATGTCTGGGCAAACCAGTCCCACTCTGGGTGACAAATGCAAAAAGAACAATTGATGGACAGAAAGCCGAACAATGTCATACATTCACCCAAGTACAGAGATCTGGGCCTAAATCCATAATTTTTTGCTCACCATGCCATTCCAGTTTTAACCCAGCCATATGCAAATCAGTCTTGACCGAGCGCCCAATGGGAACAGTTCAGCCTGAACTGCCAGGCCAGGTCCTCCCTGGACTGGAAACCTTCATTCTAGACCGGTTTTGGGGTTTCACCCCTCATCAGCCAGGATAGCTTGACTCCAGTGGCATGGAGAGCACGGGACCCAAGTCTGGACATACCCGTCCCACTATGGGTGACAAATGCAAAAAGAACAATTGATGGACAGATGGCAGAACGATGTCATACATTCACCCTATTACAGTGATCTGGGCCTAAATCCATTGTTTCTTTGCTCACCATGCCATTTCAGTTTGAACACAGCCATATGCAAATCAGTCTTGACCCTGTGCCCAATGAGTGTCTGAAAAGTTTTAGAAATCCGTCCATCATATCCTTGCGTTTCCTTTGTATGCCCTAAGTTGGCAGGGTATGCCCAGACGTGGGTTCCTTGCTCACTTTGCACCTGGATTCAAGCTAGCCTGGCTGAAGATGGGTGTTACCCCGAAACCGGTCTAAGGATGCTTGTTTTCTGTCCAGGGAAGACATGGCTTGGCATTTTGGGCTGGACTGTTCCCATGAGGCACAGGGCCAAGACTGATTTGCATATAGCTGTGTCTGACCTGGGGTGGCGAAGTGAGCTAAAGAATGATGATGGATTCAACCCAGATCTATGACTGGTGGTGAGTGTCAGAAAAGTTTCAGCACTCCGTCCATCATCTCCTTGTGTAACGCTTGGAAGCTGCATTTATGCAGGCCATTGCACAAATTGGCGCATTAAAATAAGACCAACTAGCTTGGTTAATGTTTACTTTTCATTTACACTTTACAATTAATCCTGACTTCACATTGTATACATTTTTAAGTCTGATAGTATAAGCTCACCCTATTTTCCATCACTCATCCACAAAATATACTTTAGTGAATGGAAATTTACCAGTAGTTAGTTTCTTCTTGTGCAAGATTCCTTGTTTATTGCCGCAGATCACTGGGAGCTCTGGGGACAAAAAGTTCACACCTGATGGCGAGCAGCACTTCCTTATTGCATTCCCTATCCTTGGATCACTCTTTGCTGCAATACAGAAAAACATATTTGTGATTAGAGGACAGGTGGAGAAGCCACTATCACACAATCCCATCCACAGACCAGCTGAGCTGACAAGCTAAAATCAAGCACATTGCAAGGCGGCTGTTTGAAAGCTCCAGAAATAACTCAATTTCCTTTTTGTTCCTCAATAACAATATTCAGTCTAATTAAATTAAAATGTGTTATCTGTTTCAGTTTAAATAAAACTGTTATGAAATTTAGATGAGAAAAAAAGTAAATTAGAATTACGTACAACAGTGGTTTCCAAGATAGATTCAGAAGGCAGATCTATTTCAGATATAAATAATATTCCACCTAAGGCAAATTCAAATACAATGAATCGAAACAGAGCTGATCTTCATTCTAAGAAGTTATCCTGAAACTCTGGCATGAATATGGCCCTACTGGACACGTGCCGGTCTTCCAATATGTAATGTGACCTTTTCGTACAATTAGCACATTAAAAAAAATCAGTTATATCTGGAATTTAATGCACTGCTAATTACACATTATTCACAACTAGCTACGTACTTCAGTAATAACCACAAATTAATTTGTGGATGTAGTTGCAGTTGGTGGGCATTGGCTCTCGTTTATTGGCCCAGAAGGACCTCTTTTTGATCATTACATTTTGAGAGAAAAAGGAGAAAGAAGGAGCAAGAGAAAGATAAGAAACAGAGACAAAGAAAAAAAAGCGTGGATAAAAAAATTGCAAGAGTTAGGTGAAGAGATACAAATCGTGAGGTATCTGAAGAAAGGGGCATGAAGTGGAATCAAGACCAGTCAGCCTTAGTATTTGCCAGTCCTAGCATTCAGCAACACAGAAGGCAGGCTCCTAAAAAACACTGTGGGGGGCGTGGCCAAGGTAGCCATCATGGCGGACGCAGCTTAGAAGAGCTCAGTCCCACCGTTTGGATATCCGCATAATTATCCTGCTTCTCCCTCACCTGACTGCGTCCCGACGAGGTGTCCTGCTGCGGAAGGTGGCAGGCGGGCCCCGAGTGAATTTGGGCTGCGTCGGAGGTCCGGAATGCTAGGAACCGGGTCTCGCAGCGGAGCGGCCTGGGCAGAGATAAGGCGCCGGGGACCTCGAGTTTCGCGGGTCCCGGCGGAAACGGCTGACCAGCAGTGAACAGCGGCAGGCCGGAGGTGCCGTGGGCAAATCGGTGACAGCGGTCTCTGAGCGGACTAAGCAGTCTGCACATCACCAGCGTGAGACACCGAGGTGCGCCTAGCTGCGGCGATTGAGTGGCTGCCCTGAGACACGACGGAGTGGAGGCCTGGGCGACACGGGGCAGCCGGGATCTGGATTTTGGCGATCCCTGAGGCAATCTTCCAGGGGTGCGGCTGGGGCACGGAGGAGCCCGGCAGAAGGTGAGCCGCACTAAGGGACAGTGAGAGGAGGCCCGGTGGAGCAGGGGGGAGTAGCAGGGCGGCCGGCAGGACCCCGGCGGTCATTTTGGACCGCGGCGGTGGCGAGAGACAGAATAGCCCTTCCCTGCTGTTGGCGCGGATTGCCGTGCGCTGGCCCTCTTTCTCCCCTACCCCCCCCTGAATCTGTGGGGGTGTGTGGAACTGTGCACGGAGAGCTGTGGGCCGAAACTGGGGACCCCACATTGAACTACGGGGGCAGCGGCATTGGGTTGGGGACGCCTCTTATTCGGCGGTCGCGCCGGTCCGTGGCATAGGCCTGGGAGGGCGCCCTGCCCACAGAGGGAAAAGGCTTCCACCGGGCACTTGAGTAGCTGGACCCCCAACGGACGAGCAGCAGCGGAGGTGAGGCCAGTGGGCCCTGAATAGCCACCTTGGGTGCCAAGCTTTGGAGCTATACTGACGAGGGAGGCGGAGGAGGTGCCGGTGGCGGCGCTGCACTAAGCCCTGTTTGTATGCGACTGTGGCCCCAAAAAACCATTGCGCGACCCCTGGCGAGAGTCCAGAGTTGAAGTCCAGCTTACATGAGACGTTGGGAGAGCTGGGGTGCATTGCGGAGAACTCCGGCGGACGATCGACATGGCGCACCGTGGCAGGGAGACACAGTGTGGGGTGCAGAAGAGGTGGCTGGCGGGGCCCCCAGGGCCTTGGAGCGTGAGTGAAGGAATTGGCGAGTGGTCTCCCTCCGGGGGTACGGCAACGCGAACAAGGGGACACATAACGGGATCTGGCATAGTGACCCCGGCAGCCATCGACCATGACCAGAGGCGGGAGTGGCAGTGGGACCTCGAAGCAAGGGCCCATCGACAAATTCACGGGACCGAGTGGAGGTGCCGGGGCCTCGGGAGGCCAACCAGCGCCGGGGCCGGACAACGCAGCTCTCATGGCGGCCATTACACAGTCCAGAGACATGTTAGATGCAAAGATTGGGGCGGTGGGGGGCCGATGTCACTCTCCTACGCCAAGACCCTATTGGAATGCCGTTGCCCGCATCAATGAAGCTGAGACCAGACTCACGGGCGTGGAGGAAGAGGTAGCAACCTTAAAGAAAAAGGTGGCCAATATGGAAGGAATTCAGAAGGGCCTGGCGCTCCGGGCGGAAGACGCTGAGGGGCGGGCTTGACGCAACAACCTACGGTTCGTTGTCTTTCCGGAAGACTGTGAAAAGGGTGATATGAAGGCATTCCTGACCCAGTGGCTGGAGGGACGGCTCCCGCCGGAGTCCCTCTCACGCTGCTTTATAATCAAACGGGCACATAGGGCACTTACCAAGAAGCCGCCCGTTGGCGTTCGCCCCCGGCCGGTGATAGCCAGGCTACTCAACTATCACGATAGAGACACTATCATGCGACAAGCACAAGTGAAGGAGCCCCTCATGTACGATAATCAGAGGATTCTGATATTCCCAGACTATACCAAGCTGGTGCAGCAACAACGACAATCATTTACAGCAGCCAAGGTGCGCCTGCGGGACCTCAAGATCCCATATGCTTTGCTATACCCGGCCCGCCTGTGGGTGGTGTTCCAGTCTCGCACACAATTTTTCAATACTCCGGAGGAAGTATTCACCTGGACGGATGAGACAGTTCGCATTAGGGTGCACACTCCGCCAGCTCGAGACTCTGATTCATCCTCAACGACGGCGCAGCCACGGACCCCAAGACGCTCGCGCAGCAGAAGCAACTGGAGAGCCCGGCCCAAGAGACGCTCTCCCTCCAAAGAGGCCGAAGCTGAGGTGTCCGAGGCCTCAGACAATCAGAAGCCAGATCCGTGAGGGTTTGAGGGATACAGATTGAAGTTTTGTCACACGGATCGGCGCAAGCCGTTTGAGCGGCCAAGGACTCTCCGGCTGCGACTGGTGGATGCCCTGGGAATTACCGCTGGAAATGTGTAAATGACAATTGTTTAACTGATATGGGATGTGGGTAAGGGTGGGGGGCATGTAAGGCGGACACAATCCCCGAGCTCAGAGGAGTTCATTCTTAGGGGGGTTGGTGGGGGTTAGGTGGGTAGTTCATGGGGATCCATTGGGATAGACTGTCTCCAGCCTCCCGTTGGGGGTTGGCGATATCCTGTTCCGCGACAGGTACTTCAGTGTTTTTGAGGTATGGGGAGGAGGGAAGTTGGGGGGTTGAGGGGTAGTTGGGATGGGGAGGGGGGTGGGGTGGGGGGCGGGATGGGGGTTGTGGGAGGATTGCACTGCACAATGTCGCTTCGATTGTTATTCTTGGTGTGTACATGCCCACCTTGCCCATTGCTGTGCCCTGTGATGTGCTTGCGATTAGATGGCGGTTGAGAATCTTGGACTAGGAACACCTAGTGCTACCATGAGAGTGTTGAGCTGGAATGTGCGAGGGATGCTTGATAAAATCAAGAGGGGTGCAGTCCTGAGGTTGGGGAAACTGGAGCGAGCCGATATTCTTTTGCTGCAAGAGACGCATCTGGCGGGCAATAAGACACTCAGCCTGAAGAGATACGGTTACGACCAGGTTTATCATGCTGGGTTTGTAAGGGGGTCTCGAGGGGTAGCAATTTTGGTCCACCGTAGATTGTCTTATGTCCACTTGCAACATTGGATTGACCCACAGGGCCAGTACGTGTTTATAAAAGGGATGATTGGTGAGGAGGCGCTAATAATAGGGAGTGTGTACGCCCCGCCCCGTTGCAGTGGTCTTTGATTGAGAAGTTGTATACGGTGTGGGCGGAGATCCCTGAGGATATGGCAGTGATAGGGGGTGATTGGAATGATGTTATGCAAAATCGGCTGGACCGCTGTAGACCAGGGGATGGGCAGGTTGCAGACACACCCACCAAACTGGGAAACATGGTGCAGGGAATGGGATGGGTGGACACGTGGCGCTATCTACATACACATGGTCGGGAGTACACATACGTTTCAGCAGTTCATAAGTACTTTTCCAGGCTCGATTACATCTTTGTCCCTCATGCCACTGTTGGGAGGGTAGAAGCGGCGTCTATCTTACCGCGGGGGCTGTCAGACCACTCTCCGATTACAGTGGATGTTAATTTAGATAGGGGGAGGCAGCCGTCTCGGTGGCGCCTCTCAGCATGGAACCTGCAGCAGGAAGACTATCAGCATCATATGTGAGAGGCCATAGCTCACTACTGGACGGATAATATAGGCACGGTGACTGATGTGAGGACGCTCTGGGAAGCCCTAAAGCCCACGCTTCGTGGGGTAGATATCGCCTGGTGTGCGGCGGCCCGTCGGAAACGCAAGGAGGAGTTGGTGAAGGCCGCAGCGGCGATGGAATTGCTGGAGACTCAGTGCGGTATTGCACGGGATGGTAGGCAAGTGGGACAGTTACTCCTGGCGCAGCAGTCCTATGCGTCCCTGCTGCTTGATGAGGCTCGGCAAATATGGCTGGCGACCCGGAGCAGGATTTATCAATGGGGGGACAAATCAAGTACCATGCTACATAGACTCTGCCAAAATACGTTTCGGGCGCAGGCACTGCCGGGCCTCAGAGACGACGCTGGGGCCTCGATTTCGGCCCCGAAGGTACTGGCGGACAGCTTCGCCCAGTACTACACGGCCCAATATGCTCTGCAGGAGTGTCTCTCAGCGCTGGACATTGATAAGTTTGTTTCGGACCTCCCACCGTGTGCACTCCCAGAGGACGTGCGAGAACGACTAGAGATTCAGTTATCGGCCGAGGAATTGGGCACGGCCCTGGGGGAGCTTAACACTGGTAAGGCCCCTGGGCCCAATGGGTTTCCGAGCGAGTTTTTTAAGAAATAACATCTTCAATTAGGGTCACATTACAAGGCAGGTCTGGAGGCGGCGAGAGAAAATGGACGCCTGCCGGCGGACTGGCGACATGCTGAAATTGTTGTATTTGGTAAGCATGGACGACTCCCAGATAAGCACGAGTCTTATCGGCCGATCTCCCTTCTAAACGTCGAGGCCAAGATACTGGGCAAGGCGCTTGTGAACCGGCTTCTCCCCTATATCACGGAGCTGATCCACCCGGATCAAGCCGGGTTTATGCCCGGTAGAGCGACGAGACATAACATCAGACGCGCGCATGTAGCAGTTAAGGCGATTGGGAAAACTGGGGTCCAGGCGGCGCTGTTACTAGCAGACATAGACAGGGCCTTTGACTCCCTGAGTTGGGTCTACCTCTTTGCACTACTCCCGCGCCTTAACTTTGGGGCGCATTTTATGTCATATCTGAAGTTGCTGTATACAGATTTGACGGCTTCGGTGAGGGTAGCAGGTGCGTCATCAGCGGCCTTCCCCATTGGGCGAGGCACCCGGCAGGGGTGCCCCCTCTCGCCGTACCTGTTCGCTCTTGCTATGGAGCCGCTGGCGGCGGTGGTCAGGATTGACGCACAACTGCGGGGATTCGAGTGGGAGGCGGGTCCGTCGGACAGGATCACATTGTATGCTGACGATGTCCTGTTCTTCCTCACGGAGGTAAATAGAACGGGGCCCAAAGTCATGGAAATCATGAGGATATTCGGTGAGGTGTCGGGATTGTATCTGAATCCGCGTAAGTCTACCCTATGGGTGCTAGGCAACCATGGTGGGATAGGACCATGGGCGTCAACACTGCGGGTAGCGACAGGAGTCCTTAAGTACTTGGGGGTGTTTTTGACTGTTACGCCCGCTATTGCTTGGGCACGCAACATAGTGCCGGTCTGGGACCGGGTTCAGACGGAAATGAAGTCCCGGTCTCACATGACCCTCAACCTCTATGGCAGATCGGCTATCTTTAAGATGGTTGCCCTTCCGCGCCTTCTATACCAGCTACAGAATTATCCGTATTCGATTTCGCCATCATGGTTTCGGCAAATCAATTCGGCATTGGGTCGGTTCCTGTGGGGGGGAACGGTGCGAGTGGCCCTGCGCACCTGCTATTTGTCTACGTACTGTGGGGGGCTGGCGATGTCGGATATTCTGTCCTACTACCAGGCATCCCACCTTCTTGTCTTGAATGAATGGTGGTATGGAGACAGGGGGGACCCAGCATACGCCCTCGAGAGATATTTGATGGACCCGGATACGCTACATACGATTTTATACTCGGTGCGGTTGAGGAAGGGGTTGCCCAGGGCTACCCAGGTGGTTTTCCAAGTTTGGAGACAAGCGCTGCGTCGTATGGGCTGGTGGGGTAGGCTTACGGAAGAGACCCCGCTCTGGCACAATGGGCGGCTGCCGGCGCTGGCGTCACTGCCGGGATTCCGAGGCTGGGATTCTATAGGAATCTCCACGCTCGGACATGTCCTGAGGGGCACGACCCTTAAATCCTTTCAGGAGCTCAGTGAAGAATATAGCAGTTCTTTAAGTACTTGCAGTTCCGCCATGCCCTGGCACCCACACTGGAGGCACTAGACTCCTTGCCCGAGTTTAGCCCGATTGAGGCAAAGGTGTTCATGGGAGATCTGGCAGAGAAATAAATCTCCCGCATCTACCAAACGCTGGTCACGCATTGCTCCTTCTCTCTCCAGTCTCTGCTGGACTCTTGGGTGAGGGATGTGGGGGACCTAGAGGAGGAAGATTGGCGAGAAGCCCTTGAGGCCCCTAGGGGAGCAGCTATAGCCATGCGCTTGCGCTTTATCCAGTTTAAGTACCTGCATAGGGCGTACTACACCAGAGAGAGACTGTGGCGAGCGGGTCTGATTGAATTCCCTGCATGTCTGAGATGTGGTCATGAGGTGGGCACTTACCTCCATACAGTGTGGAGCTGTGGTGGTTTGGCTGGATTTTAGACCGGGGTGTGGGACAGCTTGTCTGAGGTGCTGGGCTGGGATCTGCCTCGTTCCTCTAAACTTGGGCTCCTTCACGTCCTGGAGGGCGTGGGTGGCAATGTATATAAGAGGCACCTACTCTTACTGGGTCTTACAGTTGCAAAGAGGGATGTGGCACAGGCTTGGAAGGACCCTCGGGCTCCCAAAGTAGTAGTATGGAAGAAGGGCCTTGATTTTTGTATGGGGCTAGAGCGGCCGATCTTCGAAGCCAGGGGTTGCCCTAGGAAACATTACAAAATATGGAAACGATGGGCGGACTATAGGGGAATATGGCTGGAACCTCCTGCACAGATAAGAGACACAGGGGGACCAGGGTGAAAGGGGTGGGGGGCAATATTGTACACACGGTTATATGTATGCAAATCTTTCTACAGGAATAACGAGACATTGTGGTGGGGGGGGGGCGTCCGGGTTGGGGGGGTGTAGGCCACAAGGGGGGGTTGGTGAGTGGGGGGTTCGGGGTTATGTCATGAAATGTTATTTGGATCGCTGACCATTCTATGTTATATCTACTGCAGTTCCTTCGGGGTACGGAGTGCTGCGTTTGTGTGCGGTCAATCAATAAAAAGAGTTGTTAAGAAAAACACTGTGCACTTATATATAAACAGATTAAGAACATGTCATAACCAAAATATGAACTATATTCACAATTTTAACATATTACTAAGCGTTTGATTGTTTAATTTGTTTTATCACTCTTATATTTTCAGGTGCATAACAAAATATGGGAGCTCTTTTTCTCCTTCATGAGTATATAAGACCTGAAATGAGCATCACAGTTGCTAAGCATCCCCATGCCATTCGTGACACCTTTATTCATTCTAAATTCTGCTTGCAGGCTTGTTAAAGCGTATACTCATATTACTACAAATCCCAGGATGCTTTTAGTTAAAACTTCAGGTATGGCTGAAGGTGTCATATAAGATGTAGTATTACCTGGCAGTCAAGGACCTTTCTGATCTGCTCCTTAAGAATCTCATTTGAATAATTTATTATTGCTTTTACAAGTTCCAATAGTGGGCCTGAGTAACGGTTTTGGTACTGTCACTGTAGTTAGTGGTTTGAATTCTAGCATGTGTGGCTTGAACATATTGGGCTCTGAACGTCCACATTTTTCGAAAACAGGGTAATGTGCCTTTGTTTTGTCTCCTCTCCATAGTCAGTCCCCAGCTGACCTCCGGCCTTCTTTAAAACATAATTCATAACTTGCAACACCCATCTTGTACATTACCACATAGGAGATAATAAGTGGATGGTTACGCTAGCACTTTTGGTGAATCGTGAACACTCATGCTTTGGTAAAGAATCACCAATGACGCAGGAAAACACGGATACAAAATAGTAGTGAGGGACAAAAGAAAATAATTTCACCTACTCCGCATGTTGTCATTTAAAAGAGCTGCAGTGAAGAGATGACGTGTGAAAAAATGAGGAACTTTACACTGCTGTTTCTCTGGGGACGGATACCACATTCATTACATAACATAACGTGCACTTCCTCTCGGCCGAATATTGGCAGTGCGCACGTGGTTGAAGAGGGCTCCTCACAAGAGAGCTTGATCTTCTTTCTCACTGTTGGTCCTGTGGGTGCTCGGTGCAGCCAAACTCAGTCTGTCCAGGTGTAACCTAACCACACGCGGCTGAGCTAGAGCAGAATGTGAGGCCTTGCTGGTTGCAAGGTGGACCATAGCTTAAGGCCCGCTAAGGTCTCATGTCGCCCTGCGGCTCTCAGTGTAGCTGACACGGGGTGCATTTACATTGGCTCCAGGCTACGGTGCAATTTTACAATGTTGCCACAGCTTCACTCAGTGACTCAAAGCTAGCCACAACTTCAGAGATCCGTCTCAGTGGCCGAGTCGACACCGCAGGTTTAAATGTCGAGCACCAAGGCTCAGGTTGTGCTGCAACTTCACTATTCCCTCCAGGATTCGCACTGGAGGTACTGGGGCCCGTCAGCAGCATGGTACACACATAGCTGCCAAGCGACCAATTCACAAAAGTAATCTGAGACAAAATCCTAACTTTACGACTTTCGGTATTCACAAAAGGCATTTAGTAGTAGTAAAGTTAAAGTTAGGATTTTGTCTCAATTACTTTTGTGAATGGGGCCCCACGTTTTCAGATTGGTTATGTGTGACATTTGCATAGTTTCCATGCACTTATGAGAGACATTCAACTGGAAATAAGTGACACTTTAAAATAATGCAAAACTCCTAAAGTCACTAATCTAAAACCTCTTTCTAAAATGTCATTCTGTAATTCATAATGAACTGCTAAGAGTGCAGCTCAGAAAAAGTATTGATTGCCCCTCTATGCTTCTGAGCTGAGGTGAATTCAGCTCAGGAAACAACTCAGAGAAATTCGGAGCTAACAGTATGTATTTTAGTTAGTGCAGATCACACGTTTTTGATACGATCAGCATGTAATCCACCCAAAGGGCAAATGTGAAATGCGCACTAGCTTCCTGTACTTTGGTAATCAGGCCTCACGTTCTGAGAAAATGGTGCTGCTTCTCAGTGGGAGTTTCGAAATATAAAATGCAATGCAGACAGGAAGTAGCTTGATGACAATAAACGGAAGCATCCTGGACAAGAGTCTCAGTTGTGCTCCCGTATTTACTGAACCCACCTGCTGCTTGCAGTGCGCCTAACAGCACGTCCCAGGTTGACGCTAAATGTCACATTTCTCCATCAATTCTCCATCAATTGGTATCGGGAGAGCGAGGCTGAGATAGGAGGTAGCCTTGCTTAAAGTGCCCCTTCAGGGAGGTTTCTGCAATTCTCTGAGTACATGCACTGATAGTTAATACACAACACAGAAGTGCCTTGCGTTGTGCACATAACACTCTCCGCCACACTGGGGCACGTTGCACCTCGCTTCTCCTGGACAGTCAGTCACTTCTCCTGCAGCCCCTGCATGCTACTTCCCTCTATCAGCATGCAGGACAGCCTCTCAGCTTTTGCGGCAAGGAGGAAACTCAGGTGATTTCTCCTCACATCTTGGAAGCTGGCTGCCAGGCAGACATCAGCTGTGGTTGCACAGCAGTCCCTTCAGTGTTCTGCCGAGCACTCCCTTTCTTAGTGATGAACAACTTGGAACTGGACCAACAAGGGAGTGAGTGAATCCTACTTTTATACAGTCAAGCAAGTTATTTTTCAGTCTGAAGTAATCACAACATTGGCACAGAGATGTGAACCTTCTTTCCTGGCGCTCATCAGCCACAGAGAAGAGTGGTCAGGGGAAAGACAAAAGGTTAGGCTCACCAGCGGGGGTCCCCGTCACCTTGAACAACAGAGACTGCAGTCCCACCCTTCACTCCCTCCCACATCTATGCAGAGGCGGCACCTCTTCTAAAGTGGCGGAGCATCGCCCCACTGCTCTGAGAGGAGAAAACATTAAAATAAATTGATAATAACCTTGTTATTATCATTTTATTTTTCTTTGCTACGGGGCTGGGAAGGGGAGGAGTGGTGTTCACACTTTAAGTGCGCATGACCGTTTGGCCAGCTGTCTTGGCCCCACCAAACAGTCATGCGCACTATGCTTTTTTCCTACCAGGCTGTAATTCACAGCCTGGTGGGGAACCTGCACAGGCTCCCTGTCCCCGTCTGAGTGCCGAACTTCAGAACTCAGATCAGTCACAACGCTGCATTGCAGCATTGTGATTGGCTTAGGGGAACCAATCACAATGCTTCATTGCAGCGTTGTGTTTGGCTTAGGGTAACATGGGTGCTTCCTGGTACCGGGATTCGCCACAAGAGTAGCAAGGACAGCAGGCCTAAAAATATAAGTGGTTTTTATTCTTTTTTTTTTTTTAAATCTCCCCCCCCAGCCCCACTAACCATTCCCTGCCAGCTACAGCCTCACCACCCCATTCCCTGCCAGCCACCACTGCATCTACCAAATGGTAGTCAGGGCCTTACAGGGCATGGGGCGTTTCCTCTGATGGCTAGGAAAATGAGAAGAGGTGGGCGGAGGGAAGGTTTACTACTAGTGAAGGCCAGTTTTTAGACATACTGCATTTCGTGCCTGCAACACTTCGGCACTTTAAAAACAAACAATGCAGAACAAATGGTTTTAATGTGTGCCCAATGAGACCACGCTTGTGTGATAGATTCTTATCATGAACTTTGAAACATTCGTGTCCACATCCCCACTGCTCTGTCTTTTGCTCTCTGTGCGTGGCTAGAGTATTACTATAGATGGAGTAACATTATAGTCCTTTGCTTTTGTGCAACACACACCTTGAACTGATGTCTTTCAAGGCGCTCTCATTTGATGATGAAGGAAAAGGAGGTAATATGCAAAAAGAAATTGCATTGGATGATACACTGTCATCCAATGCAGGGATGGTGCAACATTCCCTGGCTTCATCTTGTGCAATTCAGCCACTACGTGGTTCTCTCTTTTTCTCTCCCATTTTAGGTCAAAGATTAATGCTTTCTGCTTAATTCTTTGCTGTGCTAAATCGGTGCAATGTGATAAATACATCCGAGTTACACGTCTTTCACAAGGATTGGTGGTGCTGTTGTTGGAGGAAGGAGATGTTAATGCAGAAGCTAAAAGAGCACATACCATTGGGGGAGTGCATTGATAACATTTGCATCACGTAGCCAAAATTCTTTATTTATTATCATTCAACTTTCAAGAGCTTCTTGGGGTAGCAAAGCCTCCCAAAGACCCCTTTTGCACTGATCAGGCTCACTTGCTACACTTTCATGCTATTGTATTGTAATTGCATTTATATAGCGCTTCCTACCCCTGACGAAGCGTCGAAGCGATTTTTCGGCGGGTAGCACGCTACTCCGGGACCCATAGAGGATTAGTGTTGAATTAGTATAGTGAAACATGCAAGTACATTTTAAGTGGTGGATAGGTTAGTCAGTTATTTGGATTTGGAATGATAGCAGAAGGATAGAGGAGGACAGAAGTTTGTATTTATTTATCGCTCGCTTGTTGACGCATGCTATTCAGGAAGCCTATAAAGGATTAGTGGTGAATTATTATGGTGAAATATGAGGTAATTTCAGTGGTGGATATTAGTCTGTTACTTGGAGTGAGAAGGATAGCGTATGGATAAAAGGGGAAGAAAGATTTGCATTCATATAGCATTTGTTACCCCTGATGGGTGTTGAAGCGCTTTTCTGGCGAGTAGCACGCCACTCCGGAACCCATAAAGGATTAGTGTTGAAAATTAGTATAGTATAAATATGAAGTAATTTGAGTAGAAGATATGTTATTCAGTTATTTGGGCGGTATATTAGTATAGTTGAATATGGAATATGGAATTTGAGAAGTGAACATGTTAGTCTGTTAATTTTGATTGCAAAGGATAGTGGAGGGATAAAAGAGTGAAGGATTTTTTTTTTAAGGTCTTAGCAGTAGGAAGAGGCTTTTGGATGAGTAAAAAGGAGTTTTGGAGGGAAGGAGTCAGAGGGGAGAGTTTAGACATTTGGAGGGAAAATAGATTTGTCACCAAGGAATGAGAGGGACAAACTACAGAGGTTGGACAGAAAATCCCACAATTAATCACACTAAATGGAGGCAATCATGGGCAGGGAAAACCACAAATTTAAAACACAACACAGGTGATAAAATATGCAATTACAGGCAGACTAAAACTACAATTTTTAACTGTAACAACCACAGGCATAGACAGTAAACACAGAAAGTGAAAATCGTTTTTTAAACAACTTCCAGGAGGTAAAGCCAGTAACAAATCTCATCAAAGGCTTAACCAAATTTCTCAAGGAACCTTGTCTCCTCTTTCCCCAATTCACTGCCAAGGTCTCTTGCCTCCAGCTTCAGGTATGTCAGCAATACAGTTACACACTCTGGGAAAACAACTGCACCTCCACCTTGTTCACAGTGCCAGACATGAGAACTTCCAAAATGTAACGCCCAGGCACGGCCGGAGTGGCCATAGCGGGCACCGGGCAATACCCCGGCGTGCTGCACGGGTGGGGGCTGGTTTTGGGCCCCTGGGGGCCATTTTTGTTACAGGGCCGGTTTTGCAGCATAGCTGCAAAGTCGGCCCTGTAACAAAATCGGCCGAAAACCGGCCCCCGGCAAAGAGCTCGGCGGCACTTTGCCAGGGCCGGTTGTGGTTCCCAGTCTGGCCCTGCGCACAGGCCTCCATTACTCTGATTCACTCATACACACATGCATGTACCATACGGGCTACATACCCAAACAGGCATCACATAACCTTAAAATCAGGGTTAGAGCATAGAAACAGAACTTTACATGAGTGCACCAGTCAGCCTCTACTTGATGTGACACAGATAAAAAGGTAATGGTCAGCACAACTATAGATTCACAAAACATGACACGCTCCTTACACCTCTCGATGTACTAAACCCATGACGGGCAGTAGTCCACGGTCAGTACAATGAGGACAGGTCCACAACCTCATCCAGGTCAAGAGACAGGGCTAAGACTCTGCAAACACACTATATTAGTCTGAGGGTAGGGCCTAAATAAAAAAAAACAGGAAACCAGATACACACAGCTTGGCAGAGGAACACTACTGTACATCAAGCAAGGTAAATTCCTATCCCAAAAATACTGAACATTACATGTGGTACACATTCATAACTGCACGTTTCTCAATTATAACTTATACCTACAAAGTTGTCAGGATTGATCATATTAGACAAAATTGTTTCTCTGACCGAGGAATGTTTGACACTCATAAGTGTACAATGACAGAGAAATCCCATTGCACTTATAGGCAGGATCAGTTTACTGGTTGCTAGAGGGCTCTAATGTGGATTCAGAGGCATACATTAATTTAAACTGTGGTTACTTCACGTGCTACATAAACAATATTGTTTACCTGAACCCTTCAGGGGTAGAGCCTATTTGTGGGGTAAAGATAGGGTTCTTTCTTGATTCATTGGGTTCTCCTGAACTAGAGGTAAACCCAGAAGCCCTTCGCAACAATCGTCAATTTATGAACCTAAAGTGGCTGATGGGTATACAGAAGGTAATGGGCAGTGTAACAAATAAGTAGGTGGCTACTTTAATCTTAAATATTTAATGAATTTCAGTTGTAACTCTTTGTAGACAACATCTAGCCTGGACTGGGACTAATTCCACTATAGGTAGTAAATTGATGCACTTAAGTTTACAAACTGGACGAATATTCTAATAATTGGCTTCTTCCAAACACTAAGTGTAAATACACATTACACTGCAAAGATATCACATCATCTGGGGAGAAACCATGAAGGAGGAGTTTAAGCCTTTATCACCTTGCTTTCTTACAGTGAGAGGTCCTTGGGAAACGACCCATAAATAAAGAGATACCGGATGGTACACTCCGGAAATTGAAGAGGACAACAAAAATATTTATAATTCTCTTTGGCTATTCTGTAAATACACAATAAATAGCATTGCAAAATTGAATATGAACAAAATATGAACTTATTATAAAATAAGCAATGGCCACATCAATAGGTGTGATTGATTTTTTTACTACAGGGAATTGGGTTACCAAGAGGGTTTCCCCTACCAGTCGTAGAAAGAAACTCCCATGATGAAGCATCATCTTGATCTCCTAGTTAAGATGGACCATCACAGAAGTGTGTTATGAAGGAATCATAAAGTGTTAACTTAAAAGACATACACAGCACAATGTGGCGCAAGGCCAGTATTTCCTTCGTATATATAGGAATGCCTATGTGTGTGCACATCTTTACTTTGTGAAGAAAAAAACCATATAGCTAACAATATATAATAATAACAAAGTTAAAAAAAAAATGTGGAAAGGGCGTTGGTGATCACCTTTATGATAGGCTAAAGCATCCAAACAGCCAAACAGATCCGAAACAAAGAAAACACAAATCAGCAATTGATATGTTATAGCCTAGGCAAAGTAAATACTTCAATGAAAACACATTAGATCTATATTACAATCTACACCTTATGTCATATCAGCAGTGCAACAAAAGGCTAACACCAAAATAATAAGGGGAGCACAAATGGAACAAAGTAACCAGCCACAAAATATAATTGCCGTAGTTGAGAGCCCTTCCAAGCAATATCAAACCATATAACACTTATGGAAGCCAATAGCTAAAGTAGGCTGACCCAAAGGTAACTCGCTGCCTGCCCAAGTTCCTATTATATATATGTTTTAAATTATAAACATTATGTATAACAAACAGGTAAAGCACTGTAGACAGACCTAAAAATTGTCAGGGAGGCAGAACCTGTCACCAATGAAAAGAGAGCAACATATTTACTCGTATTCAAGGTAGAAAGACAATGGGAATCCTATAAAGCAGTAAAACAGTGTGATAGTGGAACATACTCATAAGGGTATTGTATCATTTACTTTCAATGAGTCATAGGTTACATCGTTACACCTTTCTGACATACCTTAATCTGAAAATTAAAATATACCGCAACATTTGAGGACTGATGGTCCTAATCTCAGGTTCGAAGCTCAACAACCAATGGCAAACTGTGGTGTGAACTGTGACCAAATGGTTTATATTTAAGACTGTACAAACTGAACAACACATTCTGGGTCAATTCACGCCTAGAATACATTGTTATGCCATTTTCATGGATTGGCTTCATTATCACTTGGCGCCTCATGCTTGTCATGGTCCCTTTCTGTTTGTCCATTTCTGCGAGTGTAGCCTTCACCCCAAAAGTGGAACAATGCTCTCTCCTAAATCTATTTTAATAAACACCTCTTCTTTTAAAAGAGAAACAAATGCTACCTTTTCTGTGGATGTCAAGCAGACCCGTGTTTGAGTTCAGGCCACAGTGTCTTGGACGTGTTTGTATTCAGGCAAGAATTAAATTAAGTGTAACTTTCTCTCTGTTGAGGCAGTCACTCCATGTGTCTACTGCACTGGGGCCTAAACCATTGGTGGATGAGTCCGCAAAAAGCAAACTTAGATCTTTGGATTCTTCCCCACTCAACCCTTGGTTTCGTCCTCTGGTCATTTCCTGTGATGTCAGAGCAAGCAGTGACTGCCATATTCATCTGTGACCTAGAAATGGGTGCGTGGTTGTGCTAGCCACTGCTGACCCAGCTGTCTCTCCAGATGTGGATCTCCATCTGCAGATCCAGAAGGTGCATTTGGACATATGTCTTGAAGCTCCCCGAGGAATTTCTACAAGTGTATTTTGGCCTATTTCTGTAAGTTATAGACTGGTCTCTGATTGGTGTAGTGATCTGCTGATTGTTATGGAGGAGCTCTTCAGTAATCGCAAGGAAGAGTTCCTGTCAGTGGCTGCCTTTGTGATCTGCTGATAGGAGAAATCATGAGTTGGCATAAATAGAAAAAAACATCACTGCTGTTGCCTTAACTTCTTTCACAGTCCTGCACTTTGCCCCTTGAGCCTCCTCGACCTTCCTCTGCTCCTCTTGTTGCTCCCCTGCCAATGGGAGGTAACCCACAACCACTATGCAGGAGCTCTCTGTCTAAAAACCCAGAAAAGGCTAGTTTTTCTGTCCCTGCTTAGTTGGTATCGGTGGTTGTAGGTAGTGAGAAGCAGAACTAGGTCTTAGTGAGTGACCAGGTCTTATTTGTCATTCTCATACTCAGACCCAGAACAAGAGAGACAGAAAAGGGAAACATAGGAAGGAAAAGAAAGATAGTAAACCTTGACAAAGGCAGAAAATAAGACGAAAGAGAAACTTCAAGAGTCAGACAGAGACACAAGTGTAGGGTGGTGGAAATAAAACAAAGCAGCCTTGGTATTCTTCATTCTCGTAAATCTGCAACATCGGAAAACTTTAGGCTCTTGCACTTATCATTGTTTTTCACAAATTAAACACTGGATGTGGCTCACCTTGTGAAACACCGGCAGTCAAGCTAAGTAACATGAGCTGCATGCCTAAATGTCTTTGCTATATCTGTTCTCACCCATACATGTCCCAGCCAAGATTTCCTCAATCCTCTAGTGTATAAACAAGAAAGAAGTGACTACCGAGAGTTCCCCATCCCATAGCATGATACTGGTTTCAACAGTTCTCTTGACAGGGCACGGTGGCATCAGATGAAAGCAGTTGTAGAGTGTGACTGAATTAGCAGGAACAAAGGATTCTGTCTGGGATTGAAAACTGTGGTGCATCAGGGCTAGGGTAGGGTGATTTTTAGGTTGAAGCTTACCAAACAGTACAGCTGTCTGGTTTGCTAAAGACATCTTGGGGACACATCATGGTGACATTCGGAAAGTTGACCTTGGAGTGCATTCCATCCATTGCTGACCATTGGCTTTGTGGTTTATAACTCACATTTTCTGGATTCTATTTGCTGGCTTGATTTATTTTAGGCTGGCCAGCTTGAGCTCTTCTCTCCCGTTGCCCAAACCTTGTTTACTGTATTCTTCCATCAACTTTCTTTCTATAAATAGGCCTTTAAATCTTGTTGTTATCTTATCACATTTGCTGGGCATACCAAGACAAAGGTCGAATGTTAAGCTGTCTTCTGAGTGACCTTGGTGTTTACTTTTTTTTCTCTGCATTTCAAAGTGACAGAATTCATATGGCAATCATGCTCAGTACCCGTGTAAGACAAGAGTGTGTGGGGAGTTTATTTTTTGTAGCACACAACCAAAAAAATTAACTGTGCTGATTTCCAGAATATATCAGAATTAGTACACATGAAGCACATTTTTTTGTAAATCTGAACTGTGGTGGAAACAAATATTTGAATACGATCAAATCACGTCAATACACAAGGATGTGACATTTGCACACATTATCATTTATGTGCAGTAATACCGTATTTTGGTGGAAATGTGAAGGTAATTTCAATAGAAAATGTGATGTCTGTACGGCAGTGCACTACCACACCATGCATACTCCACACTGCACCACTCCACTCCATGTCCTTCCACTCCATGCCAGGGACTCCATTCTATGACACTCTACAATATGCCACTCCACTCTATGCCCCTCCACTCAAAGACACTCTATGGCACAACACACCACTCAACCCACACCACTTCATTCTATGCCACTCCACTCCACACCACGTACCCCACTTCACTCAAATCTTTCCCACTCCACTCCAATGTATCCCAATCTACCCCACTGCACTTCGCTACAATCTACCTCAATATACTCCACTCCAATCTTGTAGTGTAGTTCCTATATTCCCAATAGGCTCTGCGCATTGGAATAACATAAACGATAGTTTAGACGTAGGACTGAGGTTGACTAGGTCTCTACTGAATATGTTAGACTTAATTATGAATGCCAGCTAGCTCCGAGGTCACTAGAAACTTTCTCGAGTGAACAGGAAGGAGTTAACTTTCCTGAATGGACAAGAAGGGATTAGTTTCTGACAACCGCATAAACATGACAACTTTGCTCCCTCCAGAATAAGGAGTATATCTCCAGAGTCGCGGAAACAATAGACAGCTATTTCACTCAGTCAATCGTGCATGCTTAGTTTCACCAGGAGTACAGAGAAATAGAGAGATGGGCGTTTTCAATAAAAGTGGTTATTTATTGAGCAGTCTTCTTTCTCATGCAAGAGAAGTGAATTGCCACAATTGCAATACTTGTCATAAAGTAAAGTGAGTACAGTAAAAGGAGTATTATAAAATAATACTGTAAAAGCATTTATATGGTTTCTAAGCCATAAGATACTTAAAACGGATAACGGTGTACCTAACCTAAGCCTAGTACGTGGGAAGGAGTAAGTGAGATATAGTTTTAGTTAAGATAGTTAAGATAGTTTTGCCAAGAATCTGTATCAAGAATTCTCTAAGGATCTAATCAGCTCCGTACCATGGTTATAGAATGAAGGAGGACTTGTATCTCTTTCTCAGGACTCGATCTCCCTGCAACCCGCAAGGGTGACTGGAAACACTGAAGCTGGATTTCTCGGCAGGAGAAAAGACAGCGTCTCTCTCAGTGCGTCAATGGGAGGGTCGGCTTCCTTCAGCACTCGTTACAGCAGGACGTCGGGTAAGTAGATAGCCAATCTGCTCCAAACCACCGTGCGTTTGCTAAGGCAGATGCTGGTATATTTATACCTGGAAGGTGCCGAGTTTGACGTAAGGTTGGACATAAGACGTCACTAAGAACTTGTAGTTCTTTCAGGACTCCAGGAGTTCTTGGACAAATCAAAACAGAAGCAGGGGGAATTCCCAGGCTGCTGGAGGCTTGGTTTGTTTAAAGAACGCGTTGTACTTTCTAGGAGTCTATGGGAGTAGCCTTGCCGTATTTGGACTGCATTGGTTATGACTAAATATGGATATGATTCTTATGCCTTTATAAGGATATTATTTGTTATACCCACATAAGGGCATAAATCGGGAATATTTAAATAGGGTCCTAGATACGTTCACAACACCCACTCCACGTATAATGTCCATCATTACTAAATACTAAGCATTACTAAACATATAACGATGCATGTGTTTTCCAACCCACCCCAAAATACATAAAATGCATTTGAAATGGTATATACACGAAAAATGAGTATTATACTGTACGATTTTCAAGCAGTGGTAACATTCAGATAATGCATATATTGTACGTTGGCTGAATGATTTGCGAAAATTACATTTATGAAATGGATCTTAACACAGAAGAGAAGGTCGAGACCATTTCATCACATATTTATACAATACTGTACATGTGCTAGAGGCTAAGTCAAAATATCGTCTCTAGAGATTATAATAATAGAAATTCTGTTCTCTAAGAATAGTTCTACTTCAAGCAGAGTATCATGTGCCAAAAAAGGTAAATATTTTGGGAACGGGAAAAAAATAATTTTGCTTTCAGGGAAGAAAAATAGTTCAAAATGTTTTCATAAGTTTTGTTTATCCAAACTGAAGGCCGAATTCAGAGTTCAGGGAACGCTGTGTGCTCATGCTTTATTTTAAAAGTTATTCTCGTTGCTAGGGTAGAACATAAGTTCAGATAGGCTAGCAAAGAATTTGTCTACAACAGTAGGTGAAAGTTGGACCAAATCCGAAAAAGTAGAAATAGTGCAAATGTGAGAATCATTCTGGATCAGCAATGTTCACAGAAGGTTGTACCTGTGTGGCGTTTTCATCTCGTACCTCACCGCCACCTAATCGTAATGGTGAGGTCTCAACGAATGCGGTCATCAGAATAGGTAACCGCTGGGGACAACACGTTGCATGAGCCAATACCGAACCAAGCAAAGTATCGATATCCATAGGTACTGCTGATGGTAGTGTAAGACAGACGTCCAACACGCATTCTTCTCCGCATAGCAGGCATCATAGAACAGGTAAGATGCAATCTTGCCAGATTGGTCTGAATGAAAGAAACCAGGTAGTATTCAGATCTCTTAGAATCGCCAAGCCGAGGACCTTAGTAATCCTTTCTCGGTATCTCATCGCTAGGATCGTTTCTTCCATTGTTGCCTGGGTTTTGTCTGTGACTTGACTTGCCATATCGGAGCAGAAGGAACAAAAATAAAATTCCTGCTATGAGTCCCAAGATGAGAGGCAGGCCGCCGAACACCAAGTGCACGAAATTCGGGAAGATGCTCAGGACTGCTTCAAAGGGTGCTAATAGTCCAGAAAAAATTGTCTTAAATACATGTGCGATGCCACTGGTATCAGACATGTTTAAGATTTGACCTAACATTTCAACGAAATGCACGGGGCAATTTGTCGATAATATTGTATGTATCTCTGCTGCTGTCCTTGCAACTTGCAGATCATACGTTTCTCTAGACGAGGTTAAAGGCACAGTTGTCTGTAAAAGAATAGATTTCATTCTGCTTAAAGTATCAATTCAAATAGAAGAGATATTCAGAGAAGGCCATATTGCTGCCTCCTTGTCTGGTTTGCTGTTTGGATACAATACTTGCATACAGTAAATGACCCTGGAAGTAACGCTCACGAGATAGGCCATTCCTGGCACCATGCCACAACAGCTGTGGTCACTTATTATAACGTAGCTGCCGTTGGAAAGCTGTCTGAAAAAAGTCTCTATCTGTGTAGCAGGAATTCCGTGCAGGTGACATGAAAGGTTATTTGATGAACCGTCTCAGGTTCCATGCAAATTAATACCTTGACACAGGAGTGTACTGCTTAGTGATTTTTTAAAGTTGTTGCCACTAAGAAATACCTATTTTTTCCCTTCACTATAGCATCTATGTGTATAAGGTAAATTCTAGGTTGACTTGATGTATCCTTTACCCAACCTTTCATACAGGCCTGCTGGTATATACTTTTGGCAATATTGAAACTGAAAAGTCGTTATCGGAATTGTAATTGTACCAAGTATTATCCATTCAATGACAGGTCGTTCTGACATTGTCAGTGGTAATTTTTCTAGTTTTTCAATGCTCAGCACTGTATAGTCTGCTCCTTTTTTTGCCAAAGAGATTTGTTTATCTGTAAGGTTAAAGATAGAAAATAATGACGTTGTAGTGATTTGACGCCATGGCACGTAGCCTGAACGGAGGTTTTGTAATGTCCAGCCTAACTGTACAATAGAACGTAATTGGGACTGGCCATGCTGTAACATTAGCATATCCTGTTCTATTATATCAATAGCAGATGATACAATACTGTCCAGTGAATAAATTCTGGAGGACAGAGTCGTTAACCCATTGTCCACTACAGACAGTGATTTTTCCAAACGAATACGATCAATTTCTAGTATTTTTTCAGCAGTTTCAATTTGCATTACTTTCCAATCTTTGTTGTGAGCAGCGTATATACCGGCATATATGAAACGTTTTTGACGCTGTTTGCGAGGTCCCAGTAGGAAATCTTGCAAGTCAGCACCTTCTTTACGTAAAGTCAAGTGTTGCTTAATTTCAGGCAGTGTGGATTTCTGTAACCATTCGACACATAGCTTGCCTACACTGTATGTTGTAACTATCCCTGGATGATGTCTCTGGAAATATCTTGGGTCTGGCCTGGTCTGTTTGAACCCCTGTATTTTGTTCAGGAATCTATCTTGTTATTAGTGTCTGTGGGCCAGATCAACCATTTTTTCCAATCAGGATTTGTTCTGTTTTGGTGTAAAATACGGGATACGTCTATCTCCACATCTGTAGTGCTATTACTATCAGGTATGGGCTTTGGAATAGACGGTTTGTTTAAGTCTTTTATCTTGGCTAGGCCAAGACAGGTTGTTTGTTGAATGGTGTTATTCAGGAATATTATCTGTTCCGGGATCATGCAGGCTCTGAATAGTGCTTCTAGACCTTGTACCTGCCAGTCTCTTGTACCCCAGATGGTTTTTTGTCTCAATGTTGTTTTTCCAAAATTCAAAACCAAATGTAGACATTTTTTCATAACATTTTTCAGAATAAATCAATTTAGTATTTGTCAACATGTTTTTCATTCATGTCTTATTTAACATATTGAAATAAAATGTTTCTGGATCAGTGTTGTTAAACCCTGAGAAGTATGGGAATTTCTCATAAAATGTTTTCGAGCTGCCTTTTGGCGGTGTTGGACAATGTTCCCATTGGTTATAAGTAAAAACATTTCTAGGATTAGCAGATTTATGCAAATAGTGATGACCATAATGATTAAAACAGTACATTTCTTCATAATTTGATGAACCCTGTAAATAATCATGTTCTGTAAATTTTGCTGACATTTCTAAATCTGACATCATATTATTAATATTTTCAAAGTCCCAATCATCAGAGAAAGTACTAGGTGTCACAAAGTCACTTAATGAAACCTTGAACTGATGTGGATATTTCAAGAGTTCAATCGGGCCATAGATTTCGTAATTAGTAGCGTCCCATGCTACATCACCAGGTATAGGAATGGCTGTGATGTTTACTGATGATAGTTCTTGTTAGAACTGGGATTTCTGGTAGGCTAAGGCTGACGCCAAAGCCAGGCAGAAACCACCATTCTAGTCAGGGCAAGGGAGTCACACGCCAAGATAACCCCTGCTCACCCCCTTGGTAGCTTGGCACGAGCAGGCTTATCCCGGAGGCAATGTGTAAAGCATTTGCGCCAGCACAAAACAGCAACAACATCCTAGGCACACCACAAAAGGAACTCCACACTAGGTTATATAAAAATAACTTATGTATTGTCAAAACACATCAGATAGAAGTCACACATGTACATTATGCCAACTGGCACGGGCAATATTCACAAGGGATTATTTACAGGACAGGGCCACATGGGCCACTGTCAGAATCAACACTTTTAGAAATAGAAATAAGGGTAACACAAAAGAACAATCATAGGTCACAACCAGTAACTACTGGTAAAAGTAGGTACACACTACGCAATACTAATAACCATAGGCCTAGATCACGCATGGACACATAACCTCTCTAGTATAAACTATACTAGGCAAAACACGACCACCTAAGAATAAAATACATTTAGGGGTATAAGCAAGAACACATTACACATGATGCATCACAACATTCAGAGGTGTAGGGAAAGAAAACACATGATGCATGAAAACACATTCAGGGGTATAAGGAAAGAAAACACATGATGCATAAAAACATTCAGAGGTGTAAGAACAAGGAAGACACATGATGCCTAAAAACATTCAGAGGTGCCAGAACACAACTCAAAAGCGCAAAAACACATGATGCCTAAAAACATTCAGAGGTACAATAAAACCACACAATTGCGCAAACACGTACATAAGCCACCACCTGTGGCAGTCCCTAGGCCAACTGGCCTTGTTGGGGCTAGGACGCCCTGTATCCAAAATGTCAGGGGCCTAAACGTAGCAGTTGCCCACAAAGTGCTGGGCAACTGGTGCAAACAATGGGGCCACACGTTGGAGCCTCGTGGGCTCAAGAACCAAACAGAATGTTACCTGACGTTGGAGTTCCCCCTTCTGGGGACTCGTAATCAACAAATGGCCCCCAAGAGCCTTGTGGGCTCTAAACAAACACTGTGGCACTCCAGAGCCTCTCTAAACAACTAATTGCCCCTGTTGAGCCTCTCAGGGCTCTGAACAAATGCGGCACCGCGAGCCTCTCTGAGCTCCTAATTACAAATGCGGGCATCGTTGGAGTGGGGAGCGGCCCGCTGCCCTCCGGGGCCACTCCAAGCATGTGCCTGTAGTGGAGTCCCCCCCCCTTCGGGGGACTCAGGACAGATTGCGGCACCCACGAGCCTCTCTGGGCTCACACACAGCTATGCCCCCTAGAGCCCTTGTGGCTCTATGACGAAAGGTGCGGCACTTTGGAGGGAGCAGCCCTTGCTCTAGAGGGGAGGGGCGGGCACCGGCAATGTGCCCCGACGCCCCCCTCCCTTCACGGCCACTCACCAGGTCTCGCGGCGGCTGCTTCTCTTCCGCTTTGGGGCTCACCCTTAGTCACCGAACCTCCTGGGCAGCAGCACCACTCCGGCGGCCGGGCTCAGTCCTCCTGGTGCGGGGCTCTCCTCTTCTCCGGTCTCCCTCTCAATCACGGGAGACCGGTAACATCGGCCATTACTTCCTTTGGGCACCAGCAGGGCTCTCCCCAGAACACGGGAGCCCTGCTCACACCGGCGCCGCCATGCTCCTTCTCACGCACGGCAGCTTCTTCCCGGGGACCCGCCAATCAGAGCGCGGCTCCCCGGGACCAGCCCCCAACATCGGCCCAATCACCTCGCTGCTCAGAGGACGAGCCTCCCGCGGCCCGCCAATGACAGCGCGGCGCCTCCGGTACTCCGTCCGCGGCTCCGGGCTGAGGACAGCGATTTCTCCGGTGCCACATGAGGGGTGGGCACCCTCGATTAAATTTAAAGATAAGCGAGGTGACTCTCGCAATGACCCCTAATGCAATCTCGGGGGGATCCTTTGCAAGGGACCTGCAGCATTGCGCTGCACAGCCCACGATCCTCTTCCTTCTCTAGGAAATTAAAGCAAAAGCGCTTCCTGGCCAAAATAAGGCACTGGGGAGAAATAAAGCGCTCCAAGCGCTAGAGGCAAAAATAAAGCACAAAGTCCTTCAGGAGTCCAGGACCTCAGCAGTCCAGGACATAAGGTGAAGCACAGCAGCTCCCAGAAAAGGAAAGTCCATCTGGTATCCAGGGGCTGGGCAGGACCCAGGGAGGCAAGCCTTCCCCTGGGCCAAAGCAGCAGCACGCCCCTGGCAGGATTCAAGTCAAAAACAAGAACATTTTGGAAGGGGACACAGCCCCTTTTTATACAGCAACAACCTTTGTCTAAAGGGTGCAGGCAGTGGGAGAACCAGCTACAACTGGTTATAGGGAACTCCTTTCAGTGTGAGGGGCAGAGGCGACAGCCTCCCAGCAGGAGGTGGAGCCAGCTTTGTGGCAGGCAGGCACAGCCCTATTCACTCACAGGTGCTATCTCCTCCCACCACTCGAGTTGCAGATGCAGTCATTCAACCAAGGGCTGACTCAGACAACCTCCTGGGGCTCCCCAGCCCCTGTCACCCTCAAACCAGACAGTCAATCCACAAGCAGGACCAGGCACACTCCTGGAGCCAGGCTTCAGCCAATCACGTGCCAGCAGACTCACTACACACGCACACCCATGTCTAGAAGTGGCCCTTCCACAATAGACACATTCATGCCACATACATCATTACGCAGCATTCAATCTCACGAGTTCGCACATACCAAACTCGACCCTGCACTCCCCACACATCAGGAACTACCATGGTCACACATATTCCCCATGCATTCCTAGGGGAGGGCTGGTCACTCACCACACATACACAGAGAGCTCACGCACTTTACACTGTACCACAGTGAAAAAGTGCGCAAAGGCCTAAAATCACCAACACCAGGTTCCAGAAACAGGCTAGGAAAAAGCTAAAAGTTTCGGGGTGAACCTGCCAAAAAGGGCCAGGTCCAACAGTTCTCTTTTTTCAATGTGAGAAGATCTGTGAGGCTTTAGGACCAAGTTGATGTTCTGACTTGCTGTGTCCATTGTACTATATTTTCCATCAATAAATCTACCCAAACTTAAAACCAAGATGAGCCACAGAAGGAGGAATAGTACACCTAACACAATACATAGTTCAATCCATGGTGAAATCAGATATGTTTCTTTGAGTTGATGAAAGAGTTCAGTAATTTTTTCTTTGAAAGTTTTAGTTGCTGGCGTTTCTTCATGTTCACTTGGATCATCAGAAAAGTCATCGAAATTGATGAAGTAGCCAGATGCAGTTCTGTCAATTGTTGGAATTGCTTTCGGATTGTTATTAATCTTTGATTCTGTATGTTCAGAGGCTACATCATTGTAGATTGGTGTTTCTTGACGAACTGTTGCAATTTGGGTTTCAAGAGGCACAAGATCCATGGCTTTGTTGCATAGTCCTTTTTTATTCACTGCAGGTTTATCAAAAGTGATTAGTCTTTTAGTTTGAACCTCTTGGATTATAGCAAGGTTTGGTCTTCTGCTACTTCTTGGGAGTCCACTGGGCCTACTACTTATTATTGGCCACATGATTGTGGTTTTACCAGGTGATTGATACAACTCTGTTCTCCTTTTTACCAGCAAGGGGCGGTAGTACTACTGATCTTGTTCCGCTGACAGCTAAGACAGGTACTGCTTTTCTCTAAGAAGGCCCAAATTCCTCTTCACCGCGATCTTTTCTCTGACCAGATCCCCAATCTTTGGAATCCAGACAGGTCTTGCTGGGACAGGTGGTTTTTCTTCAGTGGCCGTTGGCTTTAGCTTTGTGTTACTTAGACTTCTTCTTGTTTCATTTAAGTCCTGTAAGACAGCCAAACGATCTTTGATATCAAAGTTTTTTTGTTCTACCACTGAAATCTGACAATCGAGGTCATGAATGATCATTCTAGTACCAAACAAAAGTTCGTATGGAGTGATACCTCCTAGAGAATTTCTTGGCAGATTATTAAGACTACGTTGGACACTTATTAGATGTTTGACCCACCCGTCACCCGAACCTAATACCCTCGCTGTTATAGATTGCTTTATGTCACGTTTTTTTCTCTCCACTACCGCATTTCCCTCTGGATGGAATGGACTAGAGTACTGCAATGCAATGCCCATACTGCTTGTAAGCTCGAGAGCTAAACGCAGGACCCTGGTCAGAATGTAGCATGCCAATTGCGTATGTGCCGATAAAGACTCGCAAATCTTTTATAACAGTTTTGGTGTCAGCCGAGCGCTGGGGCCACATCCAAATGAATCTCGTCTTAATATTTATGGGATCGCATTTTTCCGTCTGGATGTCTGCGTATAGATAGCCTAATGCTGTCTAATAGAGGTGTCCGGGCTGGTATCTGGTCCGGTTCACAACTGCGATCTCTATTGCAGTTCTGACAATTCATTGCAAAGTTATAAATTTGCACGCTCATCCCCGGCCACCAGTATTGTGATTGTAATTCTTTTAGAGATTTCAAGATCTCTTGGTGCCGCAGACCAATTCCCATGTGTGCTTCTTGAATCAAGTAAGCTCTCCGGTTCGTGTTTGGAATTACTCTATCCCCCACTCCAGGGATTTGAGCAAAAGGAACGGAGTTCGCATCAATTATGTATGTATTTCCAAGTGGATAATTTAGAGGTAACGCCGCATAGTTGCCTTCCATTGAAGCTTTTACTGCTAGTAGCGTTTCACCGTCTATTTGTTTTTTAGAACGCTTTTTTGTGGCTACGGAAGCTGGTTTGACAGCTGCCGCTGTGGCTCTGTTAGCCAATGAATTCCCTGCAACGTGAACGCCATCACGTTGATGACTCAGTGTATGTATCACGGGAGTCTTTTGTAGTTCTTTCTTTAAAAGAACTACTTGTTCCCAGAGCTTTTTATGCTTTATTGTTGCACCTGTCTCATCTTTGAAGCCGTTTTGAACCCAGTTCTGCAAGTATTTATTGTAAGATTGTACGCAGTAATGCGAATCGCACACTATTAGTGTGGGGAATTCGCGATCTGCATTTTCAAGCGCCATCTTTAAAGATCTTATTTCAGCTCACTGAGCTGTACAGTTTCTGAGTGATTCAGTTTTAGTGACCATCGGTCTGAATTTACCTAAGCGCCAGCGACCTCTAACAATCGCGCATGCTGCATTGTAAATTTGTTTTTCCACAACGTAGTGTTGTGCAAATCTGTCCGTGTAGATTACACAGGTGTATTATTCGAGAGGCAGAATTTCGATTGACAGAGGATATTCATGTTCGTATTCCAGATCTTCTAGTTTTTTCATTTTTGGATCAAATGTGTGTTTCACGTCTGTTGCAGCAAGAGAATTTTCCCATTGTATCCATTTAGGATCTAAAGCTTTAGCATTCGGAATGCGTGGTCTTGTTACTGCCTCAAGTGCTGATACTGCTGTTAAAACAGATATGTTCTTCCCTTGGGCTAGGGCTCTTTCTTTTGCTACAGCAGTTTGAACCGCAGTCAGAATTTTTTCAGTAGAACGGAATTTCATTTCAGCTTGTGTGTACAAGTGTGATTTATAAGCTATTGGTACAGTTTCCCCCTCATTAGAGGTCAGGTATGTAAATCCGCATCTTCCTGGGATGACTCGGATTACAAGGTTGCGTTTGTTTGCACGTGTTTGCAATTTTGTTTTAGTTAACATGTCTGTTTGTAATGAACGTAACATTTCTGTGTGTTTCTGAGTCCAATTAATTGGTTTGAAATCAGGTTTTATTAATTCGTAGAGAGGTTTAACCCTTTCTGCATAATTTAGAATGTAAGTTCTTCCGAAGTTCAGGAAACCTAGAATTGATTGTAAGTTCTTCAGCGTTTTTGGAGCTTGGAGTACTGCACACTTCTCTAAGAAGTTGTCTGCTAGGCTTTTGCCTTCACTTGATAATTCATATCCTAAAAACAGGGCAGTTAGGTGGGCAATTCGTGACTTTTTAAAGTTGAATTTGCACCCTTCAGCTGCGAACCCAAGTGTGATGGTGTTCACTCTTTTCAAGTGTTTCTCCAGGTCGTCGTCTGTAAGATAGATGTCATTGACACAAGATAATGCCTCATCATCATACATTTGTAGTAACTCTGTTACCCTTGCCGAGAATAATCCTGGGCTATTCTTAAATCCCTGTGGGAGACGACAAAATTGCTTTTGGGCCCCCATACTGGAGAAAGCGGTCAAATACCTGCTTTCTGGTGCAATGTTTTGACAGAAGAAACCATTTGAAATATCTAATGTCGTTTTATATTTTTTGCGCACGATGCTATTCATTAGTGCTGCACTATGTGAGTTTTGTACTGCAAAAGTTTTGCAACAAGAGTTTAAGTGTCTGTAGTCCAAAACTAGACGATATGAATCGTCTGGCTTGGAGACAGAAAACAAAGGATTGTTCATTTGTGAGGTGCATGTTTCAATCACCCCCTGATATTCAAGTTGATCTAGGATCTCCCTGACTTGTTTTTTAGCTTCTTGCTTAACAGGATACTGCCTCTGTGCAGTAGGTTTATTTTTTTACCTGAATTTTATGGTGAGGAGAATCCTCATCCCATCCTACATGATTTTTATATAATGCAGGGGCTTGGGCCACTGCCCATTTTCTAGCATATGTGTATTTTTTATGAATTGGAATGTGATTTGAGAAGGCAGGCATAATCATTTCTCCGCCATGTGGGCACTCCCTGACAAACTCTGGTGGCCAGTCTTTCTCTGCTAACAGGATATCATAGCCTTTAGATAGATTCTCCCAAAAGAGACCTCTTATTTTCCTAGTTTTGTCCCCTTCCATACGTAATGTTATTTCGTATATTTTATGGGGCACGCTAACTCTGGTGTCTGCAGTTTCCACCTGAATGTATTCATTCGTGTCCACTGTCTCCAGAAGATTCATCAGGATCTTGCGAGCTATGGTCACTTCTGCTGCGCTGTCTAGCATTGTCTGGGCCCATTCTCTGTTTTTCAGTTGTGTCCTCAAAATCCTCGGCATGTTTTATTTTAATACTAGCTACCTTCTTTTTTGGAAATTGTAATTTTTTACTTTGATGAGCAGGTTCCTTGTCTTTGGACTTGACGTGCTCTTCTTTGTGTTCTGACCATCCTTTTCTTTCCGATTCTGTGAAAAGATTGAGAGGGACGTGTATCAATATCTTGATATCTGTCAGGTTTTCTCAAATTGTCCCTATTTCTAAGGTTGTATCTTTTTTCAGAGGGCTCCCTTTGTGGAGACTTCCCCCCTCAATCTGGAGATCTATCTCTCCGTTTAGGAGACCTTCCTCTGGACTGAAACTGTTTTTCTCTGGGAGTGATTTGTTTATTACCCTCCCACCTCTTTTTTGGAGTATTGAGATTATTCTTGATAAAGGGGTTTTCAGGATTTTCAGTTAGTTGTGGTTTTAGTGGTTTTTCACCTGAACTACCTCTACCTAATTCTTCATAGGATTTTTAAATTATTCTGGCAAGTTCAAAAGGTTGTTCTGCTATATCTGTTTCTTTCTATTTTTGGCGGATCTTTGTACAGTCAATTGTCAATTGAACTAATTCTCTATATGCTTTTGTTAATTCTTTTAGTTTAACTAAAAGTTCTTGGTCGGACATTTTTTCAATGTCAGGATGTGGTGTGTAGCCGGCTAGAACCGGCAATGTGGCTCCTGGTCTACCTAGTGGACCGAGCCTGGTAATGTGATTTTGATGTTTTAGGGCGCCATTAAACCAGAGCTGGTGCTCTTGGTATGTTAGTGGAATTTCAACATCCCAGATACGAAACCCAACAAAGAATCAATACCTTCTCTGATTCCTCAGATCCAGAATCAGAGGAAGAAGGGGGAATGGGGTTCCATGACGAAAGATCCTTTGACCCAAGAAATAATCAAAGAGGCAATCGTCGCCCTTTTTTAGGGAACAGAGGGGGGAGAGGGGGACGGAGAAGAGTAAGATTCCAGAATCCTACGAGAGGGAATTATCAAAATCACCAATATGCCCAGGAACCTCAACAGTACCTGGAAACAAGGAGCAAGCAATATTGGAGGAACGGGATGTAATCCCGATATTCAATCTTTCCTCCTTTAACTTAGCACCCTCTGACCTCTCAATTTTATCGAAAGGATTATCCTTTGTCCCCCATGCTCAAGTTAACATCTTTGAATTGTACCAAGATATTCATGCCTTTTTTCGAAAAATCAGGTTAAAAAGATACTTCACAGAAAATGACCCTCTAACATTAGACAACATATCCCCCAATATAGTGGCCCTACCATCCACCTTTACACCAACCTTAGAGCAGGTAGGTCCAGAGATCGCGATCTTTGAAAAAGCGGTGCTAAAGAAATTAGACCAAACCTTGAAATTTGTCCCTAAACCAATCTATAACATCACAAAGGACGAACATGATTCAATAAAGAGTTTCAAAAATAACAAAACTGTGACTGTTAAGAGTAGCGATAAAGGTGGGGGAATAGTTCTGATTGACACTGCAAGATATGAGAGTAAAATGTTAGAGATGCTCAATGATCCGATATTCTATAAAAAGATCAAGTTGAACCCTACAAACAGGATAGTGAAAACAATTAATAAAATAACAACAAAAGCCTTAGACACAGGAATAATAAACAAAAAAGAATTTGAATTTTTAAATAAATCCGATAGGAAAGTATCATGCATATACGGACTGCCCAAGGTCCACAAGAACCAAGAAGACCCGCCATATCGTCCAATAGTCTCAACGATAGGGACCCCTTTGGAAGCCATCTCTAAATATTTGGACAACATATTGCGCCCATATATCTCTTTATCACCCTCCTATATTAAGGACACAGGTGACATAATAAAAAAAGTTGAGAATCTTCAATTTAACCCTCAGAGAGATATTTTAGTGACTCTTGACATCGAGTCATTGTACAGCAACATACCACAAATCGGAGCCATAGAGACAACACTATGGTTTATTGAAGAACATCAGATCCCTTGCTGTAGTAATTTTATAAGGGAATGTCTAACTCTAGTGCTGAAAGAGAACTGTTTTGAATTTGGTGAGCAATTGTTCCTACAAACGAAGGGAGTCAGCATGGGAGCCTCTATGGCTCCATCAATAGCCAATATATACATGATTGCTTTTGAAACAAAAAACATTTTTAATGAAATGGCCCCTTTCTTCGAGTCTGTTTCCCATTGGTACCGCTACATAGATGACATCTTCTTTGTATGGACCAATGGGGAACAGACTCTTGAGGAATTCCTCCTGTGGCTAAACGAAGCAGATGTGAACTTGAGGTTCACTGCCCATACCAACAAGGACAAGGTAGAGTTTCTTGATATCTTTATCAAGAATGATGAAGGTACCCTAAAGGTTGACTTATACACCAAACCTACCGCGAGGAATACTATGTTGCACTTTAAAAGTTTTCACCCGAAATGTCAAAAAGAGAGTATTCCGTTTTCCCAATTTCTCAGGGTACGGCGCAACTGCACCGATCTAAAAGATTACGACTCGCAATCAGAGACTATGAAAATTAAATTCATCCAAAGAGGCTACCCCCGTCGCCTAGTTAGAGAGGCTTACAAGAGAGCTAGGTTTTATGACAGAGATGCACTCCTGAATTCTAAACGTATGAAAAATGCACCGAATCTGGTCTGCATAACTAAACATTCTACTTTAGATGGGACCATTAGGCAAATTATTAATTCAAATTGGCACCTACTGAACCTGAATAACGCTCAACAAAAAATGTCCAAACCTTTGTATGCGCATAGGCGCAATAAAAACTTGAAGGATCAAATTGTCCGCTCCAGATTCAGTAAAAGTCCGGAAAATCCACTATTTGTACAAAGGTCTTTTACAAATAATAATCCAATAAAAGGCACATCTAGCTGTGGCTCATGCAAGTCATGTAAGAATATCCATCTTGGAGAGACAATGACCCTGAATGAGGTTGAAATAAAAGCAAAAGACCTATGGACATGCAATACACAAAATGTGGTATATCTTATTACATGTCCTTGCCATCTAGGATATGTTGGCGAAACAGGAAGAGCAATAAAAACTAGGCTGACCGAGCATAGGTCAGCAATAAAAACAAAAAAAGTTACAGCACCTCTAGTGAGCCATTTTTTGGACTTCGGACACTCTCCGGAAGAAATAAAATGGCGAATTCTAGAAAAAATACAGTTGCCAAATGACAAAGGAGGGGAAAAGATTAGGAAAAAGCGAGAACTATACTGGATTTTTACCCTTAACACATACGAACACGGCCTAAACTTAGAATGCCCGTGGGTAAACGCTATAATATGATGGAATAACCAAATATAAGAACAGACCCCCAGATAACTGCATGAACCAATGCATTAAAATGTATAGCTAATTCCATCTTAATATAATGCTTAATTGACCATTCAAACCCCTAAAGACTTCTGTAGTATGAAGACATTAGGGACTTCAACCTAAATAGATTAAGCTCTAATTGATTCATAAGAATGAAAAGTGAATTTGCAGGAGTACGCTAGTAAACTCTCCATTCTTTCATTTTATCCCAAAAACAACAACATGGGTGAAAAGGAAACTATAGCTTTAAAGAGGGGAGGAGCTTTAGGGATATGATGTCACGAAGGTAGAGTATAAATACCAATTGGATTCGGTGTGTGAATCCCTTTGTTTTCTGCCGTTACAAGCCGCCCGGTGATTGGACCATTGCATGAGGGAGAAAGAGCGCCAAAAAGGTAAGCCCGAAAAGGAATGGTGTTCCTAGCCCCTACGTGCTAAGCGCAATAGCTTTAGAACATCTAGCATACTGATAGAATCATTTTTTAAACTTCCCAGGCACTTCCCAGGTACTCTGTCAAAAAGATTAGAGACCTGCCAGAAGCGAGCGCTTAGCAAAACAAACTGCTGGTCTCCGCGGTCAGAAGGGAAAAACGGAGAAACCCGTCTGACGGCAGCGCTGTCTGCAGCTTTGAGAAAATCTGAACGGCTGTCTGTTTATTTAAAGAGACTCACTAAGGTAGGAACACATGTTGCTTCTCCTACCGCATGGGGCCCCGACAGAAGCATGCTGTAAAAAGAAATTGAAAATAGTTAAATAAGCTTCGCATTTTATTTTACCCCAACAGTTCCACGTTGACGCTGTAATTTAATGCGGGGAGCAGCATTTCTTCGAAGACACCACACGGGCTGTCTTGAAACTTAACCAGTTACTGCCCTATGGTGTGTTGCGCTTCATATTTGAAAAACTCCCCGTTTTTAGTGGTGAGAAAAATACTATTACAAGCACATTTAATTGTACCTAAATAAGAGATCTGTGTGTCATTGTAACGCTTAGCCCTTATGGTTTCATCTACAGCCAAGAGGCAATTCTGTACTTGAAGAAACCCACAGAAAGTGTAAATACAGGCTAAGTGAGATGGGAGCAGTGGATCCCCAAAACTGAGGTAGGCAACCCGATATAAAAAGAGAAGGAGGGTATTTAGATGCCGCTCTCTATCGCGCTAAGGAAATAAACAGAGTGATCATTAAGTAACACAAAATTATGTCCTCTACAGGTGACACATGCCCATTTCAGGGAAAGAAAATAACGGTGCCTCACTTACTCTGTTTTTAATTGAAGAAATCCATAGATGGACCATCTAAACAGAGGTCTATGTCAGGTAAAGACATGGGAAGCTTAACATTCGGGGAAATATGAATAGGTATACACCAATTTTATTATAATATAGTATTGGTGAAAATAGAAATGTAGTATCAGTTATGTGGAGGACTATAGGACAGGACACTAGTTGCTGACGGCGTCAAAGCCAATATTTGAATCCCTTTGAAAAAGATGCCTGAAGCTTTATATTTGAAGCTGTAAATTCTCTTTTTTCATTTATCTTGCTACTTAAACTTTCTTTCTGGGTGTCTCTCACCTTTTTCTTGATAGAAGGATAAAGACATCAAGTTTATTGAATGTAATTTGAACAGGATTTTTATAGAATGTTATCAGTGAAACAAATGCACTCTATAGACAAAATAAGTAATATCAGAACTGTGATTGTCTAGGCCTGTTCACCTTAGGATAGCTCCAGTAGTAATGTATCTCTTGTACTCCTTGCTATGTATTAGGCAAGAATCTAAATAAAATAACGAACTGCACTAGATATTCCCATGTTAAATGAAGTGAACCAAACAACAGAAATGAAATGGATAAGTGTTCCAGGGTTCGCTATTACCTATTATGAATGAACAAATTGAAATTGTAAACTGTGACACTGCTTTGAAACGTGGAAAAAGAATAAGAACTAATATCATTTTGTTCTTTATAGATAAATTGGCTGAAACTATAAATGTCCTGAGGAAGACACCACGACGTGTCGAAACGCGTTGACTCATATACTACAGCCACAGCAACAATAGATAGGACATGTATCATTGCCCGTCTAATGTTTTTTAATTTGTGTTTTCTTAAATATAAAATATATCACTTTTTATCAACAATTCATCATAATTGTATATTTACATTGTAAAAATGTATCCCTGTTTTTATTAAAATACACTATTTTTGATATCATTATGATTGTTTGTGTTATGGTTTAAGTTTTCTAATTTTGGGAATGTTGCAGTTGAATATATAGCTGGTGTTTGCTATACAGATAGCCTGGGTGGTTACCTTCACATTGTATGTTTTCCCTGACCCAGGATTCTCATCCTTACCAGGGGGCCCTTGTTTCTTCACAAAATAACTCAAGGACTATAACACCTGTAGTTTGGAACGACTTGAAGTGTGACGTTCAACCCTATCTATAACCACGGTTAGTTGTTTGGGTTCTAGTTTGAAGAATGTTTGAGCACAAAGCATCATTGCACCCCAATGAATCATGATAAGAGCATACTATTAGTATTTAAAACAGGTCTTGTGGATTTACAAGCAGCAATATCAAGAGATCCCCCTTCTATTATCCTGTCTGACTCTTGTTAGTTTGTTTTGTATTTTCTATGCACGAGGGTGAAAAGTTCCATATTAATAGCGCTATGCAATAGTTCTGTTATTTTTACTCTGACACTGCCTGTTTGTCACCCATGTTCTACGGGTCAGTAACACCTCAACCCCAAAGCGTGGAGTGCAAATTGTGTGAACAAGTAAGCACTGAGGTGCACTACAGCACACCCTTTCTAGGCACTTGAATTAAACTAGTCACATGCCCAATATCTGACTCAATTCTGAACAACCATTAAGATACTGATCATTTGCGACCTTCACATATTGTTCTCTCCAGGAAGAATCATAATTACTGATCAATCCAAGATGAATTTCCAGTAGGCTATATCATATCTAATCAAATTTTATTGGAGTGTCCAAACCCACATAAAAGTGCATAAAAATAATACAATAAAAACACAAATATATACTAGTTCTGCGTAATCTGAACCTGGATAGTATACCAATTGTGATTTCCAAACGTTGCCATCAGCACTTACAGAAATGCTATCTTTATTTTTTATGGTAGCAGCAACAAGATTAAGTCTATCTTGAAAATGTCACAAAACTGTCAACTGCCTTAGTTATTTACTTAAAAAAATGTTTTCATATAAATAACTTCGAAAGTAGTCACCCTTTTCTTCTTATTATTGAAATAGCAATTTCAGGTATACTTTAACAGAAACTGTATTCTGAAATACATATTTCTCACAGTTCCTGGCGTTTAAAATTTGCCTGAATTTCACATATGGTTCAGGCAGGCAGACTAGATGACATGTATAGTTTAAGGAGGTCTGGGGTTGTGTGATAATTTCAAAGTTATTGCTATGGGAGCCAAGGTTGTGCCATTACGATTGACATGACAGCTCAGCAACCACAATAGTGGTACAAAAGGGAGTGGTGATGGACGGAGCATCTGAATCAATCAAACACTCACACCCAGTCAAAAGATCTGGGTTTAATCCATCACCGTTCTTTAGCCCACTCTGCCACCCCAGTTCAGACATGGCTATATGCAAATCAGTCTGACCCTGTGCCCATGAAACAGTCCAGCCCGAACTGCCAAGCCATGTCTTCCCTGGACCGGAAACAAGCTTCCGAGGACCGGTTTCTGTCATTCCAGCCGTCTTCAGCCTGGCTTGCTTGAATCCAGTGGCAAAGCGAGCAAGGGACTCACGTCTGAGCATACCCTGCCACACTTATGGCGGCCAAAAGCGGTACAAAAGGGGGTGGTGATGGACGGAACATCTGAATCAATCAAACACTTGCACCCAGTCAAAAGATCTGGGTTTAATCCATCACCGTTCTTTAGCCCACTCTGCCACCCCAGTTCAGACATGGCTATATGCAAATCAGTCTGACCCTGTGCCTAATGGGAACAGTCCAGCCCGAACTGCCAGCACCTTATAGCTACTACCATGTGTTAAGGAGCAAAGGAGCCATATTTTGACAAATACAATCTTTGTTGTACCAATTTTCCAAGCAGGACATTGAATGATTTGTGCTGTTTGGCAAATCCCCCATAGGCAAGTGTTCAATGATGCAGTCAACGCGGCTTCTAGCTCATGTGAGTTTGGTGGGTTTAAGTTGAGATATTATATCACTGCGATAATTGATAAATGTGGGGAGGATATGTGGCCTAACAGCTACAGCTGCCTTCTTTGGAACTCAGCATCAGGTTTGAATCCCGGCTTCGGCACAACATTCTGTGATTCTGGGCAATTCAGCTAATCTCCTAATGCTTAAAAAATAGTGTAATGTTTGGTTCTTATGTAAAGCACTCTAATGCCCCAAGGCCGAGCTAGCACTATATAAAACTACAAAAACAATACAAATTGGGATTATCAGAAGTTAATTTCCATGCCAGTAGGGTAACACAACACAGACTGTGGATACCTGCAAAAGTACTCAATAAACACTTACAATGTTTCGCCGACAGTTTTGGTGTTGGTTTCTTCTTTAACTGTCCGCCTTGCTCCTTAGGAGGGATGTCTTTTGTTTGTAGAGACTGTTGTCTCTTCTCACAAAAAGGAATCTTTTTGGGACATTTGTCAGTCTCTTCTGATGGGCTGCTTTTGGTGGTAGCACAATCCTTGTCCACTGAGTCCTCTCCGGCTGATCCAGATGAGATTACGCCAGTGATTTCTGGAAAATAAAATGTGTACATTGATCATTAGAAACAAATGCTCAAATGAAATCTAATAGAAAGGTGATAAAGGTGTAACTATTTATCTTTAGCACAGCTTGATATGGGCACCTCAAATACTGAATACTTCATACACGCTTTCAAAGCTGTGGGAATGGCTTGTTTTGGAAGATAAGCCTAATGTCGGGATAAATATATAGCTCATGGGCTACAAATGAAAAAAAGGGTTTCTTCAATTATATAAGACTAAACTGTGGTCTGTTAAATAAGAACGCATATTTTTTTAAGACAGTGTGTGGGCTAATTCTGTGGTGGTGAGCCAGATTTGTGGCTGCATGTGGGCTGCTGTTGTGAGCATCTTTATGTAATGAGTAGGATGCAGTTGCAGACAGCTCTGTGAAGGTGGTGGTGGGTTCAATGCAAAGCAGCACGGGGAGGGGGGTCTCACATGGTCTGGAATGAACTGCATCAGGTTTTATCAAGTGTACCGTGGCAGGAGGTGCCATTCTAATTTGAAAATAAATAAAATACCACCTGACCCACAATTTTCAAATGGGGAGGCACTTTTTTTTTTTTAGTTCCTTGGCCTATTTTTCAGTCCTACTCCCACCCTGCGGGAGACATACTTTACAACCACCTTTAGCTTTTTTAAGGATGTCATGATGAGTAAGTGAACATGTCTCTCACTACAGCCCTGGGGGGAACTGCAAGTCAGATCTCTTGACCTCTATATAAAATCTAACAAATAAAATTGCTTCCCCTTTGTACGTCCTGTCTAATTAACTAATGAACGGAAATGACAGGAGATGAATGTGGGGTTTTCTTAGGTCTGTGGGCAAAGCCAACAGGCACACGTAAATAGATGTTTTCTATGGTGAAGAAAACCAAATATATATATATATATATATATATATATATATATATATATATATATTCACTGAAAAAACCATAGGTTATAGACCATATATAGTTAGGAATTAGCATTTAAAAAACCTTATTTTACTCACACAAAACCATTGAAA
Organism: Lissotriton helveticus; assembly: GCF_964261635.1. Taxonomy (NCBI): domain Eukaryota; kingdom Metazoa; phylum Chordata; class Amphibia; order Caudata; family Salamandridae; genus Lissotriton; species Lissotriton helveticus. The sequence continues at coordinate 530,344,113 of NC_136072.1, forward strand.
TTCCATATATAGTTAGTTGCACTAACTATATATTGCGCACCCGCAATCCACTGCTGATGATGTCACATATTACATCATTCATGACATGGTCAGTGACATCACTGATGACATCACTGATGACATCTCAAATGACATCACTGATGACATCTCACTTGACATCAATGATCACATCACTGATGATATCATTCATGTGACAATACAATGCATCTCCTCACATTTTAATATAACCTCTGTTTCACCCAGTGTTAAAAACAGAGTATAATTTTTGAAACCATTGACACACCAATACTAGTTACTACATACGTACTCACTGATTCCTACGTCTACACACACATTCACTCATTCACCCATACAATCATTCATACATACAATCACTCATGTTTACAACACAATCATATGCACTCATACACCTATACAGACACTCACACTCTGCCACTCATCCATGGAGTTACTCACACACCTAGTCAGTCCTGTAAAGAATCAATCACACTTCCATTTTCTACTCTATACAGTTAAACATAGAGCACCTTACGTTTTCAACCATATACTAACACATACTTACTCTCTTATACAATCATTGATACAAGTACACATTGATCTGTACAGAGTCACACACCTCCCATCCAGCCACACACACACTCAGTCTCCCATGCAAATACTTGGGCAATCAATCAATAACCCATATAGTTACTCATATAGCTACTGATCAACACATGCAGCAGTTTACAGAACAACAGACATAATGATGCACAAATTAAGACAGTTTAGTCACTAACCCATGCACTCAGTGAGACACATTTAATCACTCACTCATACATTCAGTCATGCACCTACTAAATCCTTCGTCCAGACACTTATACATCCACTCATTCTTCAATATGTAAGACATATTTTAACTTTACAGAAACATAGTCACTGGATGTTGTCATCAGTGATGTCATCAGTGATGTCATTTGAGATGTCATCAGTGATGTCATCAGTGATGTCACTGACCATGTCATGAATGATGTAATATGTGACATCATCAGCAGTGGATTGCGGGTGCGCAATATATAGTTAGTGCAACTAACTATATATGGAATTTCAATGGTTTTGTGTGAGTAAAATAAGGTTTTTTAAATGCTAATTCCTAACTATATATGGTCTATAACCTATGGTTTTTTCAGTGAATTTTCAAGGTTTTGTAAATGCTAATTCCTAACTATATATGGTCTATAACCTATGGTTTTTTCAGTGAATTTCAATGGTTTTTTAATAGCAAATATCATAAGCTGTCGAATGTCAAGTACGTGGTAAGAATTTTTTTTTTCGTGTTTATGCACACTGATCTGCTTTGATTGCTGCCCCCCACCCCTCATTTCTATTAGGAGTACTCTCTCTTTGCAGATAGTGAAGGGTAGTTAACGCAGCCCTTTCCCCCTTTGTAATCCGTCGTGCCTGCTTCTCTCTCCATTTGATTGATTGTTCTCTTTGGTTCATTCTCTATTTACAAACAAGCACAGAGTCGCAATACTCTGTTTAGTCTTTGCAGATAGCGAAAAATCGTGTAAAAAAACAAAAGGAATCGAGCAAAATCAGTAGGCCACTAATGGGATCTCTTTTGACCTCGCTAAAATAGAAACATTAGGAACAACCTGTTGAAAATAGCAATGCGTATGTATATAAGCGGCGTTCATTTGTGTTCACAGTACCCCTTGTTGATTGTTTCAATCGAGCATTGAATTGTTCGAAGTTAATTCTCTTAACGATCTTCTCTACCTGCAAACGAGGAAGAATAGGAATATTCTATCTCCCTTTGCAGATAGTGAAGGGTAGGTAACGCAAGCCTTTAACACGTCGTACCTATTTCATTCCTCATTGATTGATTGATTGTCCGAACATTGACTGTTTGGGAATTAGTTCTTTTTGGAGGTATTCCCTGTTTGCAAATAAACGTAGGAAAATCTTTGCAAGTAGTGAAAGGGTACGTAATGCGGACCGTTCTCCCCCGTTGTAATCTGTCATGCCTATCTACTCCCCACTGATTGATGCACCTTTTTCACCCGGACCATTTACTAGAGATACGTCATCTGGCCCGACCAGAGAGCACCCCTAGTGAAAAGGACATATGCAATAATAACGAAGTGATCACTGTATCCTGTTAACAGAAACTTTACCATGAAACAACCTGGAAAGAAAAAAATAGGAAAACGAAAATCAGTAGGCCACTGATGAACATGAACTTTTATTAAACAACGAACAAAGAAACGATAACATAACGTAATGATAAAACCTATTAATGTCCTAGAAACAAGAAAACGTTAAAATATGCCAGTGGTGAGAGACCAGAAAAACAGTAAGAGAAACCAAATCACCCCTCGCTGTCCCACCGCCTGCCACGCCCAAAAAATCGATAGACTAGGGAAAATGCAAGTCAGTAGAACATCCACCCCCACTCTGGAAACTTCCAAGGTGGGGCAGGGTTCCGGCTACGCCCAGCCGGGAGCAGCCCATATAAGGCAGGTCCTGCTGCCACGCCTCGGCCAGGAGATCCTAACGTAGGGTGTAGCCGGAGGAGAGGCCGAGACCAGCGGGACCCGGCCAGGGGATTGCCTTTACAACGCTGAACAGTTGCAGGGGGGGGGAATGTCTCCTCGACCCTCCCCTCTCTCTCCCAGTCCGGCCGCGGTGGCCCTTGAGAGTTGCAGGTAGTCCCGCCACATGCTCTTCCGGTCCGACCACCAACGGTCGGGGGGCCGAGGCCGACGGGATCCGGCTGCAGCCGATAAACCAAGAAACCCGTTCATGGGGCCAGAGCCAGGGGCGTCCGGCCGACATCCACCGGAAGCCCGGCCCGAAGACGGACGGGACACTTCTTTCTTTTATAATGGCTGCGACAACACTGGAGGGGGATGTCTTGCACATGCCTCCGACCCCCCCCTCGTCCTCATCGCCTGGTCCGGCCATAACAAATCTCAAGCGAGACGCCGTGGGGTGCACTGGGAGGGAGAGACGGTGCGAACAGGCCTCTCCCGCCTCCCCAGGTGGAGGCTTCCCAGCTGCACCCTCAGCGCTCCAGGCGGTGGCATCCTAACAACTACAGTGCTGCACAGTTTCGGAACGACCTAGATAACGGTTCTTCCACTGTGGCCATGCTGCAACGTCTCGCCCGGCAGGGTGGAGCCCGTCCGCTCATGTGACCCCGCGATCGCCGGTAGCTGCCGAACTCTCAAAATGGCGGTCGACCTGGCAAGAGCGGGCCCAACATAAAGAAATGGCCCGGTCACTGGTTGACTCCACCACCGTAGTCCTCCACGACCTTGAAGATTCTAGAGGAGCCGCGGGAGTCTCCGACCCCCGATGGGGAATGACTGCCATGATCGCCCGTGGAGTGACGAAACTGTATCCGCGGGACGTCGGCGCTCCCATGCTGGCGCCAGCCTCACTTTGAATTACTACAATCCTGCAGACCTTACTTCCGGTGAAAGCACAGTGTGACCCGGTAGGAAAAATTATTGCACCCCCTCCCCTTTTTGACTGATAGTTCAAACCACCGATCCTTTCCTTTGCCCTTTTAACGGAACTTTGGACTGCCTCCCCCTCTTTTACATTTTCTAGAGAAAACAAAACATTAACCACTACATTAGCATAGCAGTTGACACCAGAACTGTTTTCAAATTGAAAACCAACAACATCTTCAACAGAATCCTTTTTGTTTCTGCTGTGACCCTGCTACAGCACAGGCATTGTCCCCAGCAGTAATTCTGCAATGCCGGTAAGAATAGCTGTGGTGCCTACTGGACTCACTCACCCCCGCGGCGCCCCACGCCGTTTTTTGCTGGGCGGCAACTTACTAGACATCACTTTCGTGCCATCTAGATTTCAGCGCGTTCTGCTGCCTTGGAACTATTCGCACAACAGACCGCTACTGACAAGAATATTTCATTATTGGTGCTGTCAATTTCAATAAATCTATTGGATAATTAAAAAGAAATTGCCACGGTCTCTTCGTTGTTTAAATGTTTTTACTGTTTTTGTTTTGTTGTATATATTTATATGTTATTAAAGTTTTATATTCCTACTACTTTGTTGGAGTGCTATATATTTTTAATGTGACACATAATTGTAAAAACTTTGATGTACAAAGAGTCATTCCTGGAATCTTCCGCTTCAGGCTCGGTCCCCTCCCCAATCACAATACAGGATGGTTTTCAGATAGTAGGAACGCGTGTGCTGTGACGGATCACATCGGGTGTGGGCCTTGATCTACTATAACTCCTTTGAAGAGGGGTGATTCTTTACAGCTGGGGCCATAAACTACATCTGCAGGGCTAGCTGATAGCCTAGGACCGGCCTGGACATTCGGACACAGAGGAAGAGGAGTGTCAGAGGGTGCGGTAGTGAATAGGGCGAAAGGGAGGTGTCGGGCGGGCACAGAGTGTGATTCTCAGGGAAGAGCAGCGCAGATGGGGGAAGGTTTATTGCCCATGCATAAGACAGAGAGCGGTGGTGACCAGTGCCTGGGGGAGATGCTTACGAGGGTGAGGAGCCATGCTACGAATCGACAGCGTGCAGAGAGTGGGTCTGGTCAAGACATCTAAAATGGCTGCCGTGCACGACAAAAGTGTGGCATTTCAAAAAAGGCAAGATGGCGCAGACAATGTTTTTCAACACTTCCTCATTTCCTTCGAATCGAACGTTAACAGACGTTGGGGCATATTACCAAAGTTAAGCGATATTTATCGCTAACGATGCTTACCAACCAATTTTTTACCACTAAGCATCGTCAGAAATTATCGAAGATAAACCTTACTATTATCAAGGTTTATCGCAAATGCGATAATAAACGGCCGCAATGCATGAATATCGCTAAAAAGTCAGCGATATTCATGCATTACCGAGCTAATACTCTTAGCCATGTTATCCACCTCCCATTGGATAACATGGCTAAGAACTGCTCAGGGCAGGTGTTACTTTTTGGAGATATTCGCGCTTAGCGCGAATATCTCCAAAAGTTGGTAATAGGAGATAGATATCTTGCATGTTGTAATGCAAGTTATTGTGGTATATGGAACTCATACCATAATCTCTCAGGAAAGCAGAAACTGATCCTTTTGGGACCGCCTAAAAAGGCCTAGGGGGTGAGGAGTACTCTACTTTGCCCCCTTTTCACGTTCCGAACTATTTTATTTTACTCTCTTCTGTAATTACACAAAATACCAGCGATAAGATGCATCGGAGACACACAGTGAGAGAAAGGAGGCCGGAGATGAAGAAGACATGTCAAATACACATTGGAGATAATATAGTGGCAGAAGGGAAGTAAATATGAGTAAACTTACCATGTAACATAAAAATGTTGCACTCTATACTATAAGTCTCATTTTATACTACAATCACTTCGCTACAACCTCATAAATTAAAAATAAAAATAAATAATGTCTCAAACAATTTTTGATTTCTAAATATAAATTTATTCTTCAGAATTTTCTAAATTTGAAACAACTAGTAACATGTCCTCATCAGTAATTTCCTCTTCAATCATCTCATCTGGAATCTCCTCATTAAAAGTCTGCAATGATGATTCTTGTAACTCTATGGTCTCCAAACACTCGATAAATTCGCCATCAAGAGATTGATCAAAAAAATCATTCAAGTCATCTCCTCCTTCTGACAATATTTCATTATTGGTGCTGTCCATTTCAATCAATGTAGTGGAATCATTCAAGTCATCTCCTCGTGACAATATTTCATTATTGGTGCTCTCAATTTCAATCAATGTAGTGGAATCATTCAAGTCATCTCCTCCTTGTGACAATATTTCATTATTGGTGCTGTCCATTTCAATCAATCTAATGGAATCATACAAGCCATCTCCTCCTTGTGACAATATTTCATTATTGGTGCTCTCAATTTCAATCAATGTAGTGGAATCATTCAAGTCATCTCCTTGTGACAATATTTCATTCTTGGTGCTGTCCATTTCAATCAATCTAATGGAATCATACAAGTCATGTCCTCCTTGTGACAATATTTCATTATTGGTGCTCTCAATTTCAATCAATGTAGTGGACAATTCAAAAGAAATTGCCACGGTCTCTTCATTGTGAGCCATTTTATTTTGAAATTGCTTGCTGTAAATTGCAGAAAAAAATAATCACTTTCATTTATCGTTTTTAGTAATACATAATATAAAACTAACTTCATCAAGTATTTAGTATAACAGAAGGACTGCAAATAAATAACAGAAAACATTTTTCAAATTATCTTCAAGTGTACAACATAGTTCCCCTTACAAATTAACAACTCACCTTTTTAAAAGTAGCAGAAGTGTTAGTACTGTGTAAATCAAACACCAGAAATTCACCACCAAAAATTCCTCACAAATGTACCTCAGACAGTAGTATCACAAAATGGCTGTGGTTTCCTCTCATTTGACATATATACATAACCAATTAACTTTCATCACACACAAATACAAAACCAAAGTAACATTTTAATTGGTTCTAAATTTCAACACTTTCAAATGTGTTTTCCCCATGCAATTTTCCATAGGACATTTACATACGTCTACAGCCTGAATGGCTGAACGGAATTACACCAAACTTGGCAAAATGGTACATCAAACCTAAGAGGTCAGGAATGATCTACTATGCCCCCTTATGGTCATTTCCCCCTTCGCTTTGGCCTCCTCTTGTCTCTCAATCCTACCGAGGGACAAGATGGCGGCCGCTACGGACTGTTTGGAATGTTGACAGACGCCGGAGAACCAATCAGCTTCGCAAAGCTCCGTAACGCGAAAAGTACGCGAAGCGGAGCGCTGTTACAGATATATATCTTTTTTTCAACGTTAATTTCTCAAAATCCACTGGAGCACATATATTGAGACCTAGCAAAGGCACATCGGGCTACCAGTCCCTAATATTTTGCCAAGTTTCGTGCAAATCCATTCAGCCGTTCGATTATTATTATTTTGTTTTTTTTTTGCCCCGCGGGGCCCTTTTAAAACCTCCACATCAAACCTAGGGGGTCAGCGAGGATCTACTATGCCCCCTTATAGTTATTTCCCCCTTTGTTTTGACCTCCTCTTGTCTCTCGATCCTACCGAGAGACAAGATGGCGGCCGCTACGGACTGTTTGGAATGTTGACAGACGCCGGAGAACCAATCAGCTTCGCTTCACAAAGCTCCGTTGCGCGAAAAGTCCGCGAACCAGAGCGCTAACCGGTCCGCTGTTACAGATATATATCTTTTTTTAAACGTTAATTTCTCAAAATCCACTGGAGCACATATATTGAGACCTACAAAAGGCACATCGGGCTACCAGTCCCTACAATTTTGCCAAGTTTCGTGCAAATCCATTCAGCCGTTCGGGCTAAAAGTGAGGCCAACCGCCCTATGGAAAACTCAATGTTAAAAACACGTTTTGGGACCCCCCTTTTTTCTCGGCCCCCACTGGACGAACCCCCCCCAAATTTTCAAGGGCTGCTCAGAAACAAAATGTGCCATTTTCCTGAAAATTTCAGCCGATTCCGTCCACAAACGCCAAAGTTATTAGACATAGAATTTTCAAAAAACCCATAGAGAAAAAATCCTAACTATATATACCTACTGGCGACCGCCAGTAGGTAATATATATATATATATATATATATATACATATATATATACATATATAGCAGACCTCTTGCTCTTTTAACAAAATGTAACAAATAAAGTGGCTTCCTCTTCGTAGGTCCGGTCTAATTAACTACTGAAAATTAAAGAAGATGGTTGTGGGGTTTTCCTATGTCTGTGGGCACAACCAACATTACACGTAAAGAAATGTTTTATTCTATGGTGGTCAACAAAAACGGGTAATGTCGAGTGCTTTGTTTTGTCCCTGATGCTATGCCCCTGATATAGCTAAGACAGTTGGTAATTCCGATTAGGTACTTTCACACCCATGATTGCCGATCTGGTAGGTCTGTAATTCTGGAGAAAAAAAAACATTATCACAGCATTGAAATAATTCTTCTAAGGATTGGGGAGCTAACACAACAGTTTCTGTATGAAATTCATTAATGATGAGTATTTTATCTGGGGACAAAATGCATCAGTTTAATCAGCTAAACATCACAGGAAGCTTCTAGGGCAATTCAACATGCAAAATTATGACATAACTGCATCTGCCAGGCTTTCCAATTGGATTCCTGTCGATTTAACAGCCTCACTAGGAATTTAAAGGCACTTGTTCTGAGAGCCTAAATGTGATGAAAGTTGTTGACTACAAATGCGGTGGATAGTGGCTGTAATGTAAGCCTCCAGGCACAATATAAAGCAACTCAGAATCATGTATACATCTGAGATGCTACTGGAAATGTATCCTAGAGGCAATCAATCCCTCATTTATTACTTTCAAAGATTAAGCATAATTTGTTCCTAAAACGTGAATTCACTGTCATCTTTTGCATGTCCTTACCTGCTCTAAGTATTCAGACAGAATTAGATTCAGTATTTTAAGCTCTACTGCCACCCCACCAGTGCTATGCCTTTTTTGTGACTTTTGGTACAGTTTAGACTTCAGCCTTCATAACATTTTGTTCCACAATTTATTTATTTATGTTTATTTATTTAATGCATTCTTATAAAGCGCGGACTTTACCTGAAGGTGTCAGAGCACTGTACAATAGAACCAGTTACGTTACATGAGAGAACTGTTACAGGAATGGAACAAATAAAAATAGCATGCCATAGAATCAAAGCGACGCAGGCATAAGGTACACAATCTCAAGCACAGCAAGCACAGACTGTACAAGCAAAAATATGAATATAAATGACACATTTTACAATGACTAAAGAACTTCCTGGCGAAAAATAGCAGGCCATAGAATCAAAACACACGCCACCAGGAATTGCTGCTGCCGCTGTTGGAATAAAATTAAATGGCACGGAGTGTCCACTGTGACCTTCTTGGTATGTGCTGCCCTCCCCTGATCGTGGAGGGGGTAGCCGGGAGCTGAGTCTTGTCACAGTGAGAGCAGGCGCCGAGCGTCAAAAGGCTCAGGTCACCAGTGTCGTAACACTAGCCCCTGTGGTGTGGGGGGCCCTCGAGCTCCAGGAGGCCCCCTCCGGGACTGTGCATGGGCGGCAGGCCACTTGCCTGAGAGCTCCTTACTGTGTACGGATCGTGGGGGGGTGGGGGCTCCATGTACTTGGCAGCGGAGCCCCCTCAAGTTTCGTTACGCCACTGCAGGGCACAGCTCCGAAGATAGCGTGCCACGCCATACCCTCTCCCCATGACTTCAATCCACAGCTGCAGAATTAGATGCAACGCAGTACTGTGCGGTCTGCAGAGAGGAGTGTCAGAATCAGCTAGGTCACTGTGTCAGCCTGCCTGCTCCGGACTGGAAGATGTGTCCTGTCTCCAGCAGATAACAGCACTGTTGGGCAGCTGGCTGCAGTAAGGTTGACTACCGACTGCAGCTACAGTGACAAGGCCCGGCAGCAGAAGTTATCTTTCCCAGCAATGTCTGTGACTCCGTTGGTAAGTCAAAGAGAACTTGGGTTTAATGCGCGCACCTATTGGATAGTGATTAGTGATCAGAATGATGTCTAGTGCAAGTTTTGACTAGCCAGTAGAACAGAGGGTTAATATTTCTTCTGCAAAGAATGTGCATCATGCATATCACAGAACTGTATTTTATGTGGATATTTCAGTGAGATACTGCTTTTGTCACAGAGATCCTTTTGTTACTTGCAATACATAAATTACAATCCTAATATACACACTGACCTAAAAGCGGTCATCAAATACCTCAGCTGCATGTCAACAGCATGGTATATCAATCAATCACTGCATTTCTAAAGCGCGCTACATACCCGTGAGGGTCTCAAGGCGCTGGGGGGGCTGCTACTGATTGAAAAGCCAGGTCTTGAGAAGTCTTCTGAAGGCCAGCAGGTCCTGGGTCTGTCGTAGGCTGGTAGGGAGAGCGTTCCAGGTCTTGGCGGCGAGGTAGGAGAAGGATCTGCCGCGGCGGTGGTTTTCTGGATACGAGGAACTGAGGCGAGGGCGAGGCTGGCAGAGCGGAGGCTGCGGGTGGGGCCTTCATTCCTCTGTGGAGATTGGCTTTGGCAGTGTGGGGGTCTTCGGTGAGGGAGATGATCAGCTGGGTGTCGTCGGCGTAGGAGATGATGTTGAGGCTATGTTGTCGTGCGACGTGGGTGAGTGGTGCCATGTAGATATTGAACAGCGTCGGGCTGAGGGAGGATCCCTGAGGGACGCCGCAGATGGTCTCGGTGTTTTTTGAGCGGAAGGGTGGGAGGCGGACGCTGGGTTCTGCCGGAGAGGAAGGAAGTGATCCTGGCCAGGGCCTTCTCTTGGATTCCGGCGTCGTGGAGGCGTGCTAATAGGGTGCGGTGGCAGACCGTGTTGAAGGCTGCTGATAGGTCCAGGAGGATGAGGGCGGCTGTTTCTCCCTTGTCCATCAGGATCCTGATGTCGTCGGTGGCGGCGATGAGGGCAGTCTCGGTGCTGTGGTTGCTGCGAAAACCGGATTGGGAAGGGTCCAGGATGTTGTTGTCTTCGAGGTAGCGGGTTAGCTGTTTGTTGACAATCTTCTCTGTCACTTTTGCTGGGAACGGGAGCAGGGAGATTGGACGGAAGTTTTTGAGGTCCTTGGGGTCCGCCTTGGGTTTCTTCAGTAGGGCGTTGATCTCGGCGTGCTTCCAGCTTTCCGGGAAGGTTGCTGTTTCGAAGGAGATGTTGATTGCTTTCCGGAGGTGGGGCGCGATGGTTGTGCTGGTTTTGTTGAAAACGTGGTGAGGGCAGGGGTTGGATGGGGATCCGGAGTGGATGGAGTTCATGGTTTTGATGGTGTCTTCGTCGCTGACGGTGGGCCAGGCGGTCAGGCGGCAGGTGCGGGTGGAGATCGCGGGGTTGGTGGTCTCGGTGGTGGGTGCAGGGGTGTCGGAGTTGAAGCTGCCGTGGATGTCGGTGATCTTGCTGTGAAAGAAGGTTGTCAGGGAGTCGCACAGGTCCTGTGATGGTGGAATGTCGTTGGCGTTGGAGCTGGGGATGGAGAGTTCTTTCACAATGCTGAAGAGCTTTTTGGTGTTGTGTGCGCTGTTGTCTAGGCGGTCCTTGAAGGCGGTCCTCTTGGTGGTCCTGATGAGTTGGTGGTGTCTGCGGGTATAAGTTTTACCTATTTTTCCCCAGCCTTTCATTACCAGTCATTTAAATATGAACCCCAACAAGAACGAACTGCTACTCCTCTCCTCAAAAACAAATCTCTACCAACCCAAGAATAACTCAAAAATTTGAACACACTATACTGCTCTCTTTCACTTTCTAACTTCGTAGAGTCATGGGTATCACGCTGGACAAAAATAAGTCAATATTAAAGCAGAGATATTTTGAAGGGGGAGACAAGTTGGGAGGCTGTTGGCGGGACAGCTGAGGGCACACGTGGCCAAGGCACATATCGCCAACGTCCAATTACCGGATGGGACGAGGGCTACGTCGGAGAGGGGCAAATGCGAGGCGTTTCGAGCCTACTACTCAGAGCTATATCGGGAGGAGGTACCGCCTCTGGAGGTAATTAAGGAGGTGCTGGGAAAGTATACTGGGACGCCTCTACATCCGCACTACGTGAAGTCCTTAGAGGACCCCATCTCCCCGGAGGAGATAACGGCTGCCCTGCGGGAAAACCCCGGGGCCTGATGGTCTCCCCCTGTCTTTCTATCGCATGTTCCAGGCGCAGCTACGGCCCCATCTTCTTACGCTATACAACTCCTTTAGGGATGAGGTGGGACCGTCCCCTGATAAGGGTATGGCAGAGATAGCTTTGATTCTCAAGCCCGGAAAAGACCCTGCATTATGTGCGTCATACCGCCAGATCGCCCTGCTTAGCACTGATTTTAAAGTATACACCAAACTGCTGGCGAGACGTCTGGTCCCCCACATGCCGGGCTTAGTAGACCCGGACCAGATTGGCTTCATCTGCAACCGGCAGGGTGCGGACAACGTGCGTAGAGTTGCCCACTTGGTGGGCAAAGCACACCATTGGAAGATACCGGCTTGCCTTTTATCGCTAGTTGCGGAAAAGGCCTTTGACCGGGTGGACTGGTCCTTCCTGCGAGCGGTCTTGAGTAAGCTGGGAATAGGTCAGAAGATGATAACCAGGATCATGGCGCCGTACCTTGCCCTGCAGGCCAGGATCTGAGTCAATGGCCAACACACCGCGCCGTTCCCCATCTCTCGGGGCACCAGGCAGGGCTGCCCGCTCTCACCCCTGCTATTTGCTCTTGCGATAGAGCCCTTAGCGGGCTGGATCAGGCAGAATCCCAAAATGCATGGTATCCGCATAGGGGGATGCGAGAACAAAGTGGTGCTGTTTGCGGACGACCTTCTCCTTACGCTGACGAACCCTCGGGACTCCCTTCCGGAGCTGCACTCAGTGCTGTGCTACTTTGAACGGGTTTCGAGTCGGAAGATTAATCATGGTAAATCGTGGGCCCTCAATCTCACCATCCCTACGGACAAAATACTCCCTCTGGAAAAGCTTGTCCCATACCGATGGGCAGCCCAACATATCCGATACCTCGGCCTTCAATTAACCTCCTCTCTGGATGGGTGGACACAAGTCAACTGGCGAGACTGTAGGCGCTTGGTACTTGAAGATCTGCGGCGATGGAAGCCGCTTGTGCCGTCGTGGCTGGGCAGACTTAACGCCCTTAAGATGTCCATTCTCCCCAAAATGTTATACCTTTTTCAGTGTCTTCCCACGCCCATCCCGCTGCACTATATACGTGGCCTTCAGCGCGACCTCACCAAATTCATTTGGGGGGGCAAGAGGCCTCGATTCTCCCAGTCCCTCCTGATGGCGCGACGGGACAGGGGGAGCTTGGCCTGCCCCAATTTGGTGGATTATTATTGGGCAGCGCACCTCCGCTTTATTGTGGAGTGGGGAGTTACGGAGAGCGAGAAGAGGTGGCTACACATGGATAGGGCAGTGACTGGACGTAACATCTGGGATCTCCCGTGGCACCATAGGGCGGTGCGCACTCAGAGCGCTTATATGGCTATGCCAACAAAAACGGTCCTGGAAATCTGTGATAGGGTAGCGATCCTCAGGGGCCTCACGACCTTCCCTTCGCTGCACACGCCGATTGAGGGGAATCCGTCTTTTCCACCAGCCCACCGCACGAGTTGCTAGTGGTCACAAGGGAACTGTAGGGTGCTTACGGATCTGTTTGAGGGGGGCTCCATTAAGTCTTTTGCCCATTGTAGAGAGAAATTCCGAGTCAACCTCGAAGCGGGGATGCAATACACCCAGCTGCAACATTGGGTGGCTGAAGGCGAAACATATCAGGCGGCCACGCTCGCCTTCACCCCGTTCGAGGGGCTGGCCCGTTCCTTCTCTGACTCGAAGGGTCTGGTCTCGCAGATATATCGAATCATGCAACATCCAAAGGCGCCTCCCGTTCAACCATACCAACAACGCTGGCAGACAATATCAGGCACGGACATCACCCCGGCGCAGCGGCGTCGCCTGTGGCAAGACATTCCCAAAGTGTACCGTAGCATCCCGCAGCAGGAGAATGCCTACAATATCATGACCCAGTGGTATTATACGCCTCAGCGCCTATGCAAAATGTCCCCTACCTCCTCCATGACGTGTTGGCGGTGCAGGTCTGCGACCGGGGATTTTATCCATATCTGGTGGGCGTGTCTGTTGCTGACCCTCTACTGGAATGGGAGTCCTAAGCAATGTTCCCTCTAATTATTTTCCTGTGTGCGGCAGAGTAAGGCCTGTGTGCGCTACAGCCAAGGCTTTGTGCGCCAAGAACCTGAACGCGTGTGTAGACCAGGGCTTTGAGTGGGATGAAAATACTCGGTGATCTTTCAAAGGTGCGTAACCGATGCAATTAAGGGCGTGGTTTAAAAGCAATTACACTAAAAATATGTGCATCGCATAGTGTGCCACCCTACTGATATTTTGCTGCTTCTGTCATTGCATCCAGATATATAATACAAGTAACATTACACCTACAAGAAGCCGACTATTGGCTTTGTCAATGGTTGTTTTTTGCATCAAGGTGTATATAATATTGAAAATGCTTCCACTCTTATGGTTGGGGTTGTGGCTAATGCTCGAGCTATCGATTTAGGAGATGGGTTTTTAGTCTTGGGTCAGCCTAACATCCTGTGATTCTGCGCAAATCAATTAATCTCCCCATGCATACAAAAAAAAAATATAACAATAAATCATGTAAAGTGCTCCAATACTTTTGGGTTGAGTTTGCACTATCTAAAAACTTTCTGCATTTCTTTTCTAAATGGTGGGTAGAAACCATTAAAGATGGAGAAATAATGAGGACAATAGAGGGAAAGAGAAAGGGAGGGCAGAAAGGAAGAATGAAATATAGGAAATATGAAAAGAAGGAAGAAACTGCGACAAGAACGAGAGGTCAATAAAAGGATGGATACAAAGGTGAAAGGTCTGAGAGATGGAAGAGTAAAGTTTTATTTGCATGGGTGGGTGCATGTAAGTATGGACTGAAGGGTGAATGGTTGGATAGATGGATGGAAACCTGGGTGGAAGGGTGAAAGGCTGGATGATTGATAAAAGGTGGGTGAAATGATGGATGGATGGATGGAATGGTAAAGGAAGGATGGATGGATTTGGATGAAAAGAAAGACGGATGGGAGCATGAATAGACAGGTGAAATGGACGCTGGATGAAAGGCTTAAAGGGTGGAGAGATTAATAGATAGGAGGGATGAAAGACCTCTTCTAGGGAGGACAGACTTTACTAGCTTCCCTCTCCTGATGGCATTTGAGGTACCGATCGAATTGGCGGGGGGGCGGAGTATTTCAGTTTTTGCCTACCCCTGTGTCCACAATACAACAGCTAAAGGCTGTCTATAGGCGAGACTTGGAAAGGTCTGGCTAGGGAAAGGTTTTAAGTTAATGGCCCCTAAGCCCAAGGGCATGAGGGGCCCACAGCCCTCTCTCTTTTACTACCAGATGACGGTTTTGGGAGTAAATCATTTAAATGTACGGGGGTATTGGTTTTAATCTTGTTGAATGATTACTTCTGGCTTTTCTTATGAATCATATGGCAATATATCAAATATACTTGCTCGACTACAAAAGTTGGGCAGTTAGGTCGCTGTAGAGGGGGCCTTTCGATTTATATCAGTTCTAGTCTAATGGTACGGGCCTCCTGCCTCACCCTGACCCATGGGTTCCCTACAGTACTTCCCTGGTCCTGCCCTGATCCTTTTGAATGTTTACTTAAATCCACTCCCTTAAGAAAAAAAGATTGGAAGTTTTAAAGTTATGCAAAGTTATTATGGATCTGAAAGAGGCACATACTAATGCATACATGTTGCTAACAGGTGACCTCAACCTCAATCTATTTTGCATTCAAGAAGAAGAGATTGACGTATATGAGACGGGCCTTCAGGTGGCCATTCCAAAGCAAGTCTTCCTGCCAAAGAAGCGCCCTGATCGCTTAGGATTTTGTTTTGTAGATTTCTCACTTTAGTAGGCCTTATGGTTCTACGCTGTCGGTTCTCTGGTGACAATGCGCCAGCATGGAAGAAACTTATGAACGACTGCATCTCATACCAGGACTATACCCTAGCAAATGTCACCTTATTTAATCCGATTCAGCAGTTCAGTATAGATCAGCGTCCAGAGAGCGGCCATCTACCACCCAAGGTCATTTGCATTTCTTTGGTAGCACATGCACAAGTTCTAACTGCATCAAAACTATAATGTCGAATAGATATACAGTGAATTACATAAGGTTGGATCAAATGAAGAAATTGCTGAATATATTGTTGATAACTGTGCAAGCTTTATTTTTGAAAATATAGTTTAAAAAGATACCATACAGTTGACAAGATTTAATGAAGTATATATATATTACAATGACATTTCTTAGAAAGTACTCCACCCAAGGCTATGATTTCAAAGCTTGGACAACACAGTAGCACCCATATGAAGTGAGGTGCTCCAGGAAAAATGTAAACAGGCTCATGCAACCGTTCCGAGCAAATCCCTTGTTTAAGGTTCTAAAAGCAGAAGTGATCCCAGAGGAGTACATTAAAAAAGGAGCTCTGGGCGTATGGAAAAGCAGTTCACAATGATTTCTGGGCTAGACTCATCCACAACAGCAAAAGTAAGGATGCAACGAATTTCAGGCGGACGTGTAATTGAAAGGAGTCTGGGCCACGCAGAGCAAATAATGTAAACATCAACGAGCAGGCGTGGGTGAATTGTCTCACAGCCTGTTTTTTCTGACCTCACAAGCATCGCTCACACTCCAGTCTGCTGTCCAAATAGCATCCCTCACACGTGTTACACCCTGCCGCCCAGGGTGGTAACGCAAACAGTACATCTTGTAGCAGACCTTCCAGTATTAGAAACAGCATGTCTCTAACATCATAAGGAATGATCTGTTTGGTAACACTCAATCAACATACTTCCTGGCTGACTGCGCCCTTGCTGATATTAAGCTAATAATCAATAGCTTATAGTCTGACTGTACGAGGTCCGAATGAGTTACCACAGGCTCTGTTTCAAAAGTGCACTAATATGATCATTACTGTATAGTTCCATACTACAGACGGACATTCTTACAGAAGCAGGGCTAGGCTCCTTAATGTATCCAGTACACAAATAGAGGGGACCCCACAAAGCCCAATAACTACCTGAAAGGATTCCTGTTAATCACAGCGCCCATCATGTGCTGCAATTAACAGGAATACTATCACAAAGGCCCACAATCAGCACCCAGCTGCGCTCTATTTAGAAAAGAAATGAAGCACGTCTGAAAGCACAACATGTAAAGCACACGTTGTGCTTTTGGACTTGCTGCATGTCTTTTCTCAATAGAGTGAGACTGCGGGATTATTGTGGGCATTTGTGAAAATTTTCCTGTTAATTGCAGCGCATGACGGGCGCTGTGATTAACAGGAATCCTTCGACAAAGGCCTCAGGCAACTGGCAAATTGCCGTTTTTCGCCGCTCGCGTTTTAAAACCGGGCGGCGGCGGCAAGAACAAGTGCGTGCTTCACAAGGGGCACTGCGCGCACGGGTGCCTTAAAGGTGCGCGGGCGCTCATCCGCGCGGGTTAAAGGGAACACTGGTCCTAAGTCACATCAGGGGGTCTTGGGGATCCCTCTGCCTGAGGCCATGAGCACACTTTAGCTGGGTATAAAACCTGAGGGCATTGACCCGGAGCGAATGGATTCTGGTGCTTCAAATGTTGGGAGCAGCCAGGCAGCTGATAGCCTTGTATTGGAAAAAACCAGAGGCTCCTCCAATCGCAGCCTGGTTCGTGCGCCTATGGCATGTTATTACAATGGAACTTTTTACAGCTAGGTTACAAGCCCGGGACACGCGCTTTAAGGCTGTTTGGCGACCTCTGGTTCGATACTTATGCACTGTAGAACATGCGCGTCCTATGCCTGCTAAGCTTCGAGCGCTGCGACTCTATGAAGACTCTGTGGCACCCCCGGATCCCGATAGACTGCTGTCATAGGCGCCCTGAAGCACTCAGCCCTAGCATCCAGGAGTGCAGGGACAGGCCTACTATCCCATAGCCCTCTACATGGGGAGCACACTCCTACTCTAGATACCCCTTGCCCCTCTTCGTCCCCACCACTTTTATCTCCTTTCTCACGCTTTACTTATTCCTTCTGTCTTTCTAGTTCTATTATCTTTACTCCTCTGCTGATGAGAGTTTGGACCTGAGCGGTGTGTGTTACTGTTACAATGGTTTCCAGTTCGTATTCGACCCTAGGGGTCGGGATATTACTTGAATAGACTAAAAGCCTGAACACAAGACCAAAGGACGCGGCCGGCCCCAATGGGTTGTAGGCAAAACGCTGTGTTAAAATAAGGAGTGAATGAATGGTCTTCTGCAGCCACCGCTGAGCCTTCCAGTAACGCGGCCGGCCCGGTATGGGTTGTAGGCTTAATGCTGTGTAACAATCTGACTTGACGTTTGAAAATAAAAAAGATTTGAAATAAAAAAAAATTTCAATAAAGGAACACATCAACAACTCTGCCAATGGAGCCCTCTTCAGACTAAAACACATACAAAAAAATCAAACCTTTTATCACCCCCCAACGATCTTAAGACTGTAATGAAATCACTTGTTCCCCCAAAACTTCACTATGTAACTCCATTATCACTGAAACTCTAAAAAGTCACCTTGCACCCCTGAGAACCACTCTCAATGCGGCGGCCAGACTCCTTACAGAAATTGAGCAGTTTGATCACATCTCACCTGCCCTCAAGACTCTCAACTGGCTTTCCATTAAAGGAAAATGCATCTTCAAGACAGCTTGTATCACCCACAAAGCACCAAATGAAATAAAACAACCTAGGCACTTAAATGTAACGCTTGTCAAAAACAATATTATCCACAAAGAGAGGTTACAAAAGGTCCATATTCAATATTTATTAACACTGTTATTAAAATCACATATATCAAAATTCATTTAAAAAGAAAATTACAATTCATATTCCAAATACCAAGGACACAATAGTTGGAAATACAATAAAAGAAAAGAAAAGAAAATAGTTCTTAAACACAATTGATAATTAGAAAAAACAGTAAAAAGTGGCAAAGGGAAATAAATCTCGAAGCGCGTTTCGGCGACCAGCGCTTTCTTCGGGAGAATAGCCACGTGTATTCTGATTTATATGTTGGGTTCAGGTCGGCGTCACGAGTAACAAATATGCTACTTACCAGTATGCATCTGTTCTTGGCATGTAGGGCTGCTGACATTCATATCTATTGCATTAGATCGCCGCCTAGTGTTGGGTCCGGATGATTGCACATTGTTGTCCTGGAGAAGTCTTCGAAGTATCACGGGATAGGTGGCTCCTCCCCTGGACTACAGTGCGCATGGGCATCCTCTCCATCCTCAGATTGTTTTTCGCCATTGTGGCAGAGGTGGAGTGTAATACAGTGAGTGATGTCCATGCTAAATAGAAATTCTGAATGCTACAGCTGCAACAGGCGCCGGGGAGGAGGGTGGGCGATATGAATGTCAGCAGCCCTACATGCCAAAAACAGATGCATACTGGTAAGTAGCATATTCGGTTCGAGGCATGTGGGCTGCTGAATTCATATCTATTGCATAGAATACATAGCAGTCCCTCCATTAGCGGCGGCCGCCTGTGTCAGCTGCAGCAGTCTGAAAAAGAGTTTTGAGAACAGCCTGTCCTACAGCTGCCTGCTGTCTAGAGTGTACATCTACGCAGTAGTGTTTCGTAAATGTATGAATAGTGGACCATGTGGCTGCTCTACATATCTCCTCTAGTGGAATGTTCCCTAGGAAAGCCATGGATGCTCCTAACTTGCGTGTGGAGTGTGCACGTGGAGGAATCGTTAAAGTGCGTTTAGCTTTTTTATAGCAAATTTGTATACACTTAACGATCCATCTGGCTATTCCTGATTTTGAAATGGGATTGCTGTAAGCTCTAGACAATACCCGTACTGTACAATATCTCGTACCCACCTGTCTGTGGTGATGGATTTCCATACAGACAGGAACTGTTGTAGTCTCCCCCCGACAGGTGTTAGATGGTCGGGGGCAGTGACAAGGCGTCACTGTTTGGTATTGGCAGAGGATCTGGAGTTGTTGTTTCCTCTTCCTCTGCCCTTGATGTTATTTCCTCTATATCCACCCCTGGGATTTTTATTGTAGGTGGATTGTGAACCTCCCTTGTTATACTGAGTTTGTTGGGTGTTTTGGCCCCTTGAGGGTCCCCTGTTATTGGAGCGACGAAAGGAACCACCCCGAAACTGCTGCGACTGCAGAGCTCCCATGGATTTTGCAGTTTCCGTGTCTTTTTTAATTTTTTCTAGGGTGGCATCAACTTCAGGGCCAAACAAGAAGTCAGTGTTAACTGGCTGATTAAGAATGGTGGTCTGTATTTCTGGTTTGAAACCAGAGATCCTCAACCAAGCATGTCGCCTTAGCATGACGCTAGTGTTTATAGCCCTAGCTGCAGTGTCAGCTGTGTCTAGTGCACACTTGATGGAAGCGTTGGAGATCAGCTTCCCCTCCTGAACTAACAGCTATGCTCCTTCCTTGAATTGTTCTGGGAGGTGCTGTAATAATGTCTCCAGAGTATCGTAGTGTGACCTATCATATCTGGCCAGAAGCGCCTGAGTATTAGCAATACGCCAGATGTTTGCAGCCTGTGCTGCCACTCTTTTGCCAGATGTTTCCAGTATCTTTGACTCCTTATCAGGCGGAGGCGCCTCTCCCGTTGTCTGCGAGTTCGCCCTCTTTCTTGCATTTGCAACCACCATAGAGTCGAAAGGCAATTGACCTTTAATATAGGTGGGATCCACGGGCGCCGGCCTATACTTCTTTTCTATCCTCGGGTTAACTACCCTTGCTCTAGTATTTTCTTTGAAAATGTCCTTGGCGTGTTTAAGAACACCCATGAGCATTGGTAGTGTCTTTACTGTTCTTTCGGAAGTTGAGAACGTGTCCACAAGGAAGTCCACTTCCACAGTATCACTATGAAGATCAACGTCATGATTTAACGCAGCTCTTTCAATCAGAGCGTTGAAAGCTGTAGTGTCTTCAGTTGGGGATGTTTTGACATTGTAGAGCGTAGTATCAGGGTCATTTTGCGTGTTGCCTGGGTCAGCAGGGTCTGCCCATAGGTGGTTCTGATCATCACGACCAGTGTCCATCACATCGTCATCACCATCATTATCATCGTCACATGCCCCTGCATCCGAGTATGTAGGGGAAAAGGATTGAGGCTCCTGCTCATATGTTTTCAAGTGTTCGACCATCACTGGTGACGCAGGTGATCCCCTCTTTTTCTTAAGAGGAATCCTGAAAGACTCCATGGGTTTTTCTGGGACTATTTTCCTTTTGTAGATAGACAGTCTCCCCGTTTCCGAGTCGATGAACTTCCTCGGTTCTCGTTCCTCTGTCTCGTATGCAGGCCTGTGTGTCAATGCAGGTCTTTTTATGGGGTCAATGCGCTGTTTTGGCTCGAACATCTTCGGCCTCACTGGCGGTGGTAAACCGTATTTTATTGGCGCCGACGTAGCGGTGACCAACTTGGAAGTTGTGACTTTCTTCGGTCCCGCCGACAAAGCCTTGTCTCTGATTCTTTTAATCGACTCCCCGACGTGTAGGGTCATGTCTTGGGCCTTATGCGCCGCATGTGCCGCGTCAGCATCCGACTTGGAACTGAAGCTCGTCTCCGGTCCCGTCATTGATCGAGGAGTGGAGCACTGTCTCGATTCGAGCTGCGTAGCGGCTCTCTTCGGTGCCGACGTCTTGGACTCGAAGATCTTCACCGTGGCCTTTGGCGCTCCGTTCCTCGAGTCGAGGGCCTTCTGGAAGCTCCCCGCATCGAAGTCCCTCATTTGTTTCGTCGGCTCCGAGGGTTTTGAGGCCTTGGCGCCGACATGAGCCAGTTGCACTTTCGGTTTCGATTTTGACTGTGCTGGCTTCGGTTTCGTTTTGCTGAGATCAATCAAAGTTGGTTTCGAAACCGATGGCTCAATGATAATGTTCAAAGCCGGGCTTTGTTGCGGGGCTGTTGAACTCGAAGGTAGATCTTGGGTAAGGCCTTGTGGCGATCCCTCGACCTGAGCCGTATTGCTATTATGTCCATCGGCCCCCATATCGACGGTTGGGCCTAGCTCCTCTGAGCTATCTTCCTCGGCCCCAAGGGCCTGAACGTCGACGTCTCCTACCTCGTCGACGACTTCATAATTCTCCTCGTCTTCCAGATACTCCTCTTCATCGGCCTCATAGTCAGATCCATGCACGGATCCCTGCTCCGATGCTTCATCTCGGTCCGGTATCTCGACGACTTCTTCGTCTCCGGTCCCGAAGATATTATCTGGTTCCGGTGCAGGCCTCTTCGATTGCAATCGAGCCGCGCGTCGGGTCCGAAGAGTCTTCTTTGATCTGAACCGGGCACAGGCCATACATTGGTCTTCATTGTGGTCCGGTGACAAGCATTTGTTGCACACAGGGTGGACGTCATTGTGCGCATATTTTGCGTTACAAAGCGGACACCTTTTGAAAAGGCCTCGACTCTCCATCGTCGATGAAACTCGATGCGAGAGGTGAATGAAGCCGTTCGATAGTCGATGTCCTGTAGATAAATGTTATCGATACCGATCGAAACGATACCGACGCTCGCGAAAGCCTTTTGGCTTTGAGAAAAAGTTTCCTAACTTGAGCTAAGATTTTAACATCCGAACCCAATGGCGGAAAAAAACAATCTGAGGATGGAGAGGATGCCCATGCGCACTGTAGTCCAGGGGAGGAGCCACCTATCCCGTGATACTTCGAAGACTTCTCCAGGACAACAATGTGCAATCATCCGGACCCAACACTAGGCGGCGATCTAATGCAATAGATATGAATTCAGCAGCCCACATGCCTCGAACCTTCTAGTTTTAGTGTGATAGAAATCTGCTCGTATTTCGTAGAATCACGACTATGGGAATTTTGTATAAAACCAATGATAATAGGCTCTGTTTCAATTTCGAGCAATTCATGCACTCGCTCCGTGGACCGGTAAACATGTGATAAGTTACCAGCTCGGCGGCTGCAGATGAGAGTAAATCTACCCGATGTGGAGATCTCTTTCACGGTCCAATATTCGAATAGAGTTAGGACGGCAGTTCATAAGAGTCCGGGAGCGAGGATCGGGGTTCTGTTTAGCTTCTTTTCAAACCGATATTAACTGGGTTTTACACAAAACCCCACCCTTTTGCCTGCCTGATCCATTCTGTCCCTAGTTTGACACTAACATCATTACCTTAATGCTGTATTGTAACATCCTTTTTTTATTGTTCTTGCTATTTTAATGCTGTATAGTTTATATGACTGCTTTTAACCCACGCAGATCCTCACATGTAGCTCGAATTAACCTATGCTCACAACTATTAAGGCGCTCTGATACCTTCAGGTCTAGCTAGCACTATATAAAATTAAAAAAGAAATTACTAGGGGCGTGGCTTAGGTGCCGACGGAGATGGCGGCTTTCCCGGGGAGCTCCTCAGCGGCGTAGCCGGCCGGAACTTCTCCAGGTGCTACCAACGCTCAAGTGACCTGCCGTATCATACCTTCACACGGCGGAATGCTTGCTGCCTCTTTTGCGCTACCTGCCGTTGCATGGGGTGAGTGGAATCATACCTTTTGACTATTTTTCAATCTCGGCGTCTTATCGCGTCCGCCATTTTGTGCTGCCTTTCACCTCATGGGATGCCGCTATCTTCTACACTTTGTGTTTTCAGCGCATTTCTGTCAGGAAGTGTCCTCATCTCCACCAGCTCTGAACTCTACTTATATCTTTCGCGCTAGACATGCACAATCCTGGCTATGGGCTTTTTGTTTTTGATTCTTTCAGCCCACATAGGTGCTATGGCCGCCATTTTGAGCTGTTGCTCTCTTCATAATTCTGCAGCTCCTTCCCTCACATGAGTTCTTTCCTCATCTCAGTGTTATCTTCTTCAAACAGTCTTTTGTGGATTTTTTCATTATCTCTCCAGCGTTCAAAGCCTGCGTATTTTTGTAATTTATTCCTCCTCTCTGGATACTGTGGTTGTGTGCCATTCTTTTTTCCTCTACAGTGGTGATTGCGATTTGAGCTTCATTACTCGCACATTTTTGCTGTCAAATACGTACGAATTTTGTACTTGGTGCATTCTACTTCCTCATTGGCAATGGAATGCCACAACCGCACTCCGCCTCAATAACCTACACAATCCCTGACTGATGTTAACCCTTTTAGTGCTTTGCAGGACACTTCAGAGGATGCCACAAATGTCCCTCTTCTCACGAAAAATTCCCCTGTACTTTCCTCACGCTCAAATACAAAACTCATTACTAAAGGGTCTTCCACATCATCCTCTACTGGGAAGAGAGTAAAAGCGAATCCTCCATCACCCACTAATACATCTTCTTCCATCTCCATGGAGCTTATATTGGAAGAGATACGCTCACTCAAACCTTTTATGGAGGAAATTCGCTTACTTAAACCGTATATGTCTGATACCAATGCTCGCCTTCAAAACCTGGAAGATAATTGGTCCCATACAGAACAAAAAGTGGATCACTTAGAGAAATCTCTCTCCCAAGTCCTATCTTTTACTGCTGTAGATCCTAACATGCAGAAGGAAATTCAGAGTCTTAAGCAACAAGTGGAAAACTTGGAAAATCGAAACAGACGTAATAATCTTTGCATTTATGGTCTTGCTGAGGGCATTGAGGGGTCCAATCCCATAACCTTTTTTCAATCCTTTCTACCTCAGCTCTTAGGTCTTCCAAACTCTCCACCACTTAACATTCAACGAGCCCATCGTTTGGGTCCTCCTTCTCGAATCTCTACTTCTTCATCATCCACCGTAAAACCCAGAGATGTTATTTTGAATTTTTGGGAATATACAGACTTACTTAAAGTTCTTCAGTCTGTTAACAGAAGGGTAAGATCTCTTGGAATGTCTCCAATCTCTTTTTTGCACAGGACTACGCTAAAATCACAGCGGACCGTCGCAAGAAGTTCCTGGAGATGAGACCAGCTCTACGTTTCTTGAATGCTCGTTATGGTTTATTCCATCCATGCCAGTTCAAAGTGATTTACAACAACAAGACGACGACTTATGAAGACCCGAACCAGCTTCAAAAGTTTCTTGACTCCTGTACCGCTAAGACAATCCTCATCCTTAATTACTGTGCATGTTGATTAATGTGTATGCTGACCCCTGTTTTGTAGAATGTCTCTCATCAGGTTGTTCTCTTTACATTTTTGTCTCCTTCTGTATCCATTTTGTACTTTTTCTTCCATATTTTGTTTTGTATTGTAATCTAGCCTTTTGTATCGTAATCTGACCTTATACTTTTGTATTATTTTAACGATATTTCCTTTACCTCCCTCTTGATGCGGTTATACGGTCCCTTTCATTTTTGCCTCTCGTATTCACTTGGAGGTTGTTTCGCTCTACGTGCGTCTCTGTGATCCCTACGGTTTGGCCCTGTCATCTCCTCATGTGGTTCCACCACCCCCTATCTCCTTGTCTTCCTGTGTTATGTCTCCTTCTGTTTTCTTCCAAGTTGTATATCATGTTCTTTATGATTTTTGATCTCTTCTTCTTCTTCTCTTCTTTTTTTCTTTTCTTAACTTTTCTTACTCTTTCCTCTTTTCTCTTTCTCTACCTTTCTTGTCTTTTATTACCCTTTTCTCTTTTTTTCACCCTTCACATACCTTCTATTCTCTTCTTTTACTTAATTCTAGTTCTTCTTTATTTTCTTACTCTGTATTTTCTAATTGAAATTAGTAATAATGTTTTGAAATGTTTTATTGTTCACTTATCCGGTTCTTACAATATAGTTCAACGTTCCTCTTCATATGTTTTTAGACAAGTTGTGCATATTTTTGCTTCTGATAATGTTTTCAGTATTTTGACACTCATTCTTAAATCTGCTTCTGTTCTTATTCTAATTGATGTTTTTTATCTTGTTTCTTTTAGTATCATATGTGCATGTTCTACCTTATTAATTTTCATTTAGAGTTTTAACTTGGAATGTTAAAGGAGTTAATAACCCTATAAAACGTTTGTTTAATCCCTAAAGAAAATAAAGACCCTTCTTTTTGTAAAAAATATCGCCTGATCTCCCTGGTCAATTTGGATTATAAGATTTTTGCTAAGATCCTTGCTCTCCGTATTGACCCCATTCTACCATCTGTTATTGGGCCGGAACAATCTGGCTTTGTTAAAGGTCGTCTATCTTCAGACAATTCCAGGGTCTTTTTTAATATTCTCAGTAAAGCCTCTTCCCTTGACTATCCCATTGCTGCTATAGCATTAGATGCTGAGAAAGCTTTCGATAGAATTGGGTGGGATTTTATGTTCCAGGCTCTTAAACGGATTGGATTTCCTCCCAAATTAATTTCTCTCATCTCATTATTATACTCAGATCCGAAGGCCTCTATATTTGTTAATGGGAAAACTTCAACTTCCTTTTCTCTGTTTAGAGGCGTTCGTCAGGGCTGCCCCCTATCCAATCTTTTATTTATAGTTGCCTTGGAACCCTTCTTAAAGAAAATCAGACTAGATGACAGAATTTCTGGTTTTAAGCTCGGTAATTCACAAGTTAAAATGTCGGTCTACGCTGATGATATCCTTCATTACTGTTCCAATCCCTCTACTTCTCTGCCGGCTTTCCTATCTGAAGTCGACACTTTCTTCCAACTATCTGGTTATCGTCTGAATTCGGATAAATGTGAGGTTCTTCCCTTAAATATTCTTTGCTTAAAACAGAATTTTATCTCAACTGGCTTTTCTTGGAAAACTTCTAAGATTAAATACTTAGGCTTATGGTTCTCTTCTTACATCCCTGACACATTGAAAGAAAATGTTGATGCTCTTTGTAAAACGTTATCTTCTTCCATTGACCGTTGACATCCACTCTTTCTCTCCTAGTGGGGACGTTTAGACTCTATCAAGATGATGCTCTCTCCACTCGTCCTTTACCTCTTATCCATGATTCCAGTTCATATCCCTAGTTTCTACTTTAAAAAGATTGACTCCATTTTAAACAAATTTCTTTGGAAAAATAAGTCTTCTCGTATCTCTCTTGCTGCTCTTAAAGCTGATAAAACTTCTGGTGGTCCCAAATGTCCTGACTTCAGAACCTATCATCTTGCTTTTTCACTTCGACAAGCCTCACGCTGGCTTTCTTCTGACCAGGATCAAGATTCTCATCCTCCTCTTTGGTTGGAAATTGAAAAGTATTTTATAGCCCCTTTTCATTTTAACAAATCTTTTGCTTTTACTAAAAACATTTCTTCCTTTCATCCTCAAGTTATTTCTCATACACATAAAATATTAACGCCTCTTCTTCCATCCTCCTTCCCTGCTATCTCCTCGCTAAGTCTACAACCCATTTGGCATAATCATCTATTACGCATTAAAGGTCGTACCTTTTACCGGAAAGTATGGAGAACCAAAGGTTTACTATGGATTTCTCAATTGGTATCTAATAATCTTCCTCGTTCTTTTCTAGATCTTCAATCGAACTTCTCTTTACCTTCTTCCTGCAGATCTCAATATGAATTACTCCTTCCTCCCCTTCAACAATATCTTCTTTCCTTACCTTCTAACCCCACTATTCCTAACAAGTGTTCAACACTCTTTCCTTTATTATCTTCCCCTACTTCCGCCTCGTCACTTTATCGTAATTTATTTTTCTCTTCGGATAGACCCAAAAGTAAATGTGAATTGGCCTGGGAAAAAGATCTCGCGGATTGTTGGAGTACTCCCTTTTGGGATAAACTATGGTGAAAGATCATAAAACGTCCAGAACTGCCAGCACCTCACAGACTTTATATTTCATATATAAACGCCTTCTTTTTACTCCGATGAAACTAGCATCCTTCTCTTCTGACCTCTCCTCAGACTGCTGGTCATGCAAACACCCTTTAGCTGATTTGAAAAGTATGCTGTTTGATTGCCCATTCCTTTCCCGCTTTTGGCTTATGATTTGGTCCCAAATTAATAAAATCTTTCACACTCAAATTCCTTTTTCCATTTCCAACATTTTCCTGGGCTCCTTCTCACCCTCATGGCCTCTTCCTTCCTCCACTCCCTCATTACTGGATTTGTTTGTTGCAATAGCCTTACACCTAATTACTTCTAATTGGAAACAAGCTGAGAAGCTCACTTTTAAGGCCTGCCGGCGGGGGTCCCTTAAGAATTACGAGCAAACGCATTTCTGTTTTGTTCAGACACTACTTGGAGCGCTGTCATTGGAGTTACTCAGTGTTCTTTTTTTGCCATCACTAAGACTATTAGGTGTAAGAGTCCATACATCTAGGGTACTATTATCTTTTGTTACAAGGATTCTGTTCTGGCATAAAGGTCCACATTATTCTTACCTCAGCGGTGGGAATTGTTACTGATTGCTGTTGGTTTTATACGTTATAGGAGAGGTCTCATTATAATAACACATCTGGCTCTATCTTTAACAGAGGTTGGAAGAGTGGTAGGAGCCTACGCTCTATCCCTATGATGTGCGGTGGAGTTTAGATAGGTTATAACGGGCCAAATCCTTTCCTATTGAAGTCATTTCCATTCTGCTCAAACAACAGCCAATACAAGGATGTTTTCATTTTCTTTTCAGGTATTTAGAGGGGTATCCTCCAGGAGTAGAGGTCTGATGTATATACAGCGTATTAGTCATATGATACATACATAGAAGGTGTTCTTATCTGGTGTTTGTTTCTGTCTCGTTTCAGATCTCCTCCCTGCTGTTCCTTCCCTTCCCTTCCACCACTTGATCCTTCCACTGACTTTTGCCATTACAGTTTATAGGCTTGGTTAGATCAAGAGGTGGACCATTCCTGGCTACAAACCAATCCTGAGGACTAATCATCATTACAGCAGTGAAATTATGTTGATAGAAAGTATGTGGTATTTAGTGTATAGGAATTATGTAGAGTGGGATTATGTGTAATGGAGAGTAAATATGTGGTATAGTAGTCTGTGTTGTGGAGTGGTAACATCTGGTTTAGTCTTCCTTGTTTCCATAGAAGCTCAACTATGAACTCATAAAAAAAAGAAGGAATCACTGAGGAGCACGTGTGGACCTAGTCAGAGGTATGAGCAGGGCCACTGGAATGATGCGACTGCTTGGCTGTCCCGACTTTCGCACAATTATACTTTTTCTGTATTAGCCACATAATTCATCATCTGTTCCCTAATCTGTAGATTTGAACAAAAAAAACCTTGCTTCTGGCTCAAACATTACCAAAAATGCAGCGACAAGTGTTACAGCGTGGTGGAAGGCTCTTTGCAAACCTAGAATGGTCACCTGTTACTTATTGCTAAATGTGGGTGTTAAATTGGTACTAATGGTGTGCAAGCCACTCTTGCTTCCTTCTGCGCCTCTCTTGTCTCTTTCTGCATTTCTGTTGCTTCTTTCTGCACATTTCTTTCTTTTTCTGTACTTCTTCTGCCTCTTTCTGCAATTCTATTCTACTTTCTGCACCTCTTGTCCCTCTTTCTGCACGTCTGTTGCCTCTTTCTGCACCTCTTGCTTTTTTCTGTATCCCTCTTACATCTTTCTGTACCCTTTTTGCCTCTTTCTGCATCTCTGTTACTTCTTTCTGCACTTCTCTTCCTTCTTTCTGCACCTCTCTTGCTTCTTTCAGCACCTCTGTTAGTTTTTCTCAGATCTCTTGCCTCTTTCTGCGCCTCACTTGCCTCTTTCAGCACCTCTGTTGGTTCTTTCTGCACTGCTCTTGCTTCTTTCTGCACCTCACTTACCTCTTTCGGCACTTCTCTTGCTTCTTGCTACACCTCTGTTGCTTCTTTCAGCAATTCTCTTGACTCTTTCTGCACTTTTCTTCCTTCTTTCAGCACCCCTCCTGCCTCTTTCTGTAACACTCTTGCCTCTTTACACATGCCTCCTACCTTTTTCTGCACCCCTCTTGCCTCTTTTTGCACCTCTGTTGGTTCTTTCTGCACTGCTTGTACTTCTTTCTGCACCTCACTTTCTTCTTTCTGTACCCCTGTTCTCTGTTTCTGCACCTTTCGTGCCTGTTTATGCACCTCTCTTGCCTCTTTATGCACCTCTGAGTTAGAGGTACTTTTAATCCCCCTGCCCTATTTTGTACTAGGGCCTTACAAGGGAGGTCATGCCAATCAAAGGGATACCCCAACCCATAGTGTACCCTAGTGTATGTAGGTGTTTTTACTGTATTCTAAGTGTCTTTCAGCATAGCACTGGCTCTGGGCCTGGTTAGTCAGCGTGAGTTACCACCGGTACCAGTCAGTAAAAAGTAAGGGGCACAGGATGACTTTGAAACAAGGCCTCTTTCTGTACCATGTTTGTTCTTTCTGCATATCTCTTACTTCTTTCTGTACTTTTCTTCATCCTTCTGGACTTCTGTTGCCTATTTCTGCATTCCTCTTGCTTCTTTCTGCACCTTTCTTCCTCTTTCTTCACATATCCTACCTCTGTAGGCATAGTTAGAAATTAGCATTTAAAAACCTTAGAAATTCACTGAAAACACCATAGGTTTCTTGGACGTTATAGTTAGAAATTATCATCTAAAAAACCTTTGAAATTCACTGAAAAAAACAGGTTTCAGGGACGTTATAGTTAGAAATTATCATTTAAAAAAAACTTTTGAAATTCACTGAAAAAACTATAGGTTCAGGGACGTTATAGTTAGAAATTAGCCTTTTAAAAACCATAGAAATTCACTGAAAAAAAACATAGGCTTCTGGGACGTTATAATTAGTTGGACTTTTCACTCGTACAATACCAGAGAAATTTGGCCGTTATAGTTAGTTGAGCTAACTATATGAAAATGTATTCAAACAATTTTTAAAGCAAAGACTGCTGTTTCAGGGTGCAACAACTTTATTGTACAAAAGTGTTGGCTAAGGAAACAAAGGACTGTACCTTTATTTCGAGTTGAGAAACGGCAACAATCTGCCATTGCAACACCTGTGAGCAGTATTTAGGGACCAATGTCATTGTGCATTATTCAGGTTGATAAAGGCTGTTTAAAAAGCAGTACGCATTACTGTTTTTGGAGTGAAAATACTCCTGAATAAAAGGATTTTACCCATATCTCGAGTGCAGGCTCCTTTTAAAAGTGAAAGGGAGGTGTTTGGATATTTAAGAGGCGTGTGTGGTAATCGCCTCTGACCTGCACCACCGGCATTCAGGATGCTCGCAACAATGTAAAATTGTTTCTGTATAGCACGGCTATCACTCCAAGGAGCATCTTGGCGTTAAGAAAATACCAGACTGATGAAAAGCTGGTCAACTGCTCATGTCAGTGGGGCCAGACATTCAAATTAAAGCTTTACACCGTATATCAGGAAGGTTATAGATCCAAGTCTTTAGTAATTTCCTAAAGGCTGATTCGGAGGTGGTTTGACGAAGATAGGGGGGAAGTTAGTTCCAAGCATTGGATCCTAAGACTGACAGAGATTTCCCTCCCTTTGTGATCAGTCTAAAGGTGGGAATGGTCAGCAGGTTTGCGTTAGAGGATCTCAAGGTACGAGCTGGATGGTATCGCATGAAGCTCTTTTGAAGGTATTTGGGCCCTCGTGAATGAAAGGCCCTAAAAGTGATAACTAGGACTTTAAACAACACGCGATTGTGAATAGGTAGCCAGTGGAGGGCGTCCAACGCCGCTGAGGCTGATGATTTCCTAGGCCATCTCAGCACCAATCGGGCGGCTGCATTCTGGACCATCTGCTGTTTAAGCATAACTGCTTTGTTTGTTCCCGCATACCAACTGTTGCAGTAGTCCAGCCGAGACGTTATAAGGGCAACCGCCACCATTTGTTTTGCTGAGAGTGGTAATAGGTCAAAGAATTTCCTCAGACCTTTAATGATATTAAAACAAGTGCCCGCCATGGCCTGTTGCTTGAACGACAGAGTGGCATCAAACTTGATACCTAAATTCCTAGCTGCGCTGATTGTGTTCGGGGTCGCAATGGCATCTTCAGGCCACCACTGCTTTGGACTGAAATGATTTTGTTGCCCAAAAGGCAAGATTTCTGTTTTTCCCGAGTTACACCTCAGGTGGTTGTTACTCATCCATTCAAAGGTGGCTGAGAGGCAGTTGTTAAGATTTTCTTCTGCCTCTGTCGTGTCATTGTCCAGCGCCAGGATGAGCTGCGTATCGTCCGCATAAGAGATGGTGTTAATCCTATAGGACGATATTAATTTAATCAGGGGGCCATGTATACATTAAAAAGCGTCGGGCTTAAGCGGATCCCTGAGGGACCCCTGACGTGAGCTCTTTTTCCTCTGAGCTGAACTGCCCTAAGGTGACCGCAGCTTGTGCTGTTTGCGTGGACGGAGGCTGTAAGCAGGGCACACGGGGAGCGAATTACACTCACTTCCGGGGGCACATCAGAGGAGGCCATTTCGGCTGAGGTCACGGTCTAGTCTTCGGGCTAGGACCGAGCTCAGCCTCCTATATAGAGGGCATTGATACTGACGCGCAGCTGAAATCAACTGCCGCTGAAAGTATCCCGGCACTTCACTAAGCTTGGCATTCGCAAAGGAACATTTTAAAACAACTGTCGCCAAAACTATTGTCTGAATGATTGACGATTCAGGATAACACTTTAAAAAAATTCTATGATCTAATTACTGTGTGAATGACTGATGATTCAGCATAGTAATTTTTTTAATTTTCATCTGTTACTGGTTATGTGTGCGATACCTTCACTGTGATTTGTGACACTCTTCTCTCCCCGGTCCACCGCAGCTTGTGCTGTTTGCGTGGAGGTAGGCTGTAAGCGCGGCACACGGGGAGTGAATTACACTCACTTCTGGGGGCACATCAGAGGAGGCCATTTCGGCTGAGGTCACGGTCTAGACTTCGGGCTAGGACCGAGCTCGGCCTCCTATTTAGAGGGCTTTGATGGCGTGGACGCGCAGCGGGCACGCCAAAGGCAAGCCAGTCTGCGCCCGTCCGCGCCACGGCTGGGCCTAGGGCCAGACATGCTGCCTCTCCAAGCCCAAAACAACCCCTCACTAGGGACCTTATAATGTCATTAAATACTGGTCTACATATATGTCGTCAGCCCCTGAATGTGGCCAACTGGGAGGGGCCAATCAGCTGCATCCACTGTAACAGATCTTTTGAGTCGCCTCTAGCACCACTGGGAAAGGGTCCTTTTAAAGGCCTACGCGGGAGGCTTATAAATGCGAGATCAATGTGCAAACATGCACTTCACATCTATGATTTAATAACGGAAGGGGACCTAGATTGTCTCTTTATAACTGAGACTTGACAAAAAACCTGGTGTAACCCTGACATAGCGAATTCCCTCCCCCCGGTTATTTAATCAAAAGGGCAGATAGACCTGAACAACGTGGAGGAGGCCTCGCGATAATTTATCGTGATACCCTGAAGTGCTCAATACAGGCGCTTCCAGACCTTAAAGGAACGGAAAGTATCGGATTCTGCATTCAGGCTCACAACTTCTTTACCTTTGCAGGGGCATTAGTCTATCGACCTCCAGGACAACAAAATGGGTTCCTAGAGAGCATTGGGGAGGTGCTTAGTAACCTAGCTCTCAGGTTTTCTAATTTTACGCTGTTAGGCGATATACATTTTCACCTTGACTCCCCCACAGATCCGGCTGCAACCTGTTTCAAGGATATAATGAATGTCCTCGGCCTATCACAATGCACCCTGGATATTACACACAGGGCAGGCCATATCCTTGACTGCATCTGCTCTAACTTAGAAATACTTAATGTAAAGCCCCCTCTCACGCAAACATGGACGGATCATACATTTATTCCATTTGAACTTTCAGCTAAGGATAGCCCAATAGGCAACGGAAAAACAATAGCGACAACGCCCCAACAGGGTAAACCCTGCTGGAAAATGATTATAGGACGCCCTGATTTCTCGAGTAAAGCCCTTGAAAAGAGACCCACTGTGACGGGAAACCCAATCACGGACAATCAGCTGTTTGGGGACTGGATGATTGAACTTAGTAAGGAGTCAGGTCCCACAGCTCCTATAAATAGGGCATGCAACAAGAAAATGTCTGCACCTTGGTTTTCACTGCCTTTAAAAGAAAAGTAAGGGCTTTGGAACGTAGGTGGCGTAGAAACTATGAGAGTAAGGGTCTTAGCATCTATAAATCTGCACGGAGACAATATCATGCCCTGATTAAGACTGCTAAAATAAACTTTTACACGGAAGCCATAGAAAACAATGATAATAAACAGAAAGAGATTTTTAAGATAGTAAACTCCTTCAGAAATTCTAAAATCCTGCTGCAAGAAATTCCCCGCTTTCAAAGTCTCTGTAACACCATAGCGGACTTCTTTGAAGAAAAAGTGCAGACCCTGATCAAAGACTTTCCTCCCCCGACTCCACCGAGCCGAGACGAGGGGGTCACGACAGTTACCGACACGGCCAGCATGAACACTTTCCTGCCCATTAACCTGGAGGAAACTCGCAAGGCTATATTGTCTATTAAGTCGTGTTCTCCTTTTGACCCTTGCCCCCCCATGGTACTTCAGGCCCTTGTGGACATTGTCAATCCCATTATTAACAATTTAATAAATTCCTCACTCTGACTGGCAATGATTCCTACAGAATGGAAACTTGCAGCGGTAAAGCCTCTCCAGAAGAAGCAATTGGCGGTCTCACATGCCATTCTGAAAGACCGTCTAGCGACATCTGGCATAGCAGGAAACGTATTGGACTGGATTAAGAACTTTCTGAGGAATAGGCGGCAAGTAATCTATATATCTATATCCACAACAATTGCTCAAATGAATGAGCCTCAGACCGTGCAGGGCGGGTCAGTGTTCCGGGATCGGTACTCTACGTTCAAACATCCACACAATGCCTCTCTTTCCTTTAAGAAAGGCACACCGACACCCGATGGAAACAGGGAAAAAGGCCTTTAATCCAAGTGGGAAGTTGCACAGGTAAATTAAACCCAACGCGTTTCTCCTCCTACGAGACTTGATCACGGGTAGCAGTCTCTGCCTTTGACTGGCCATGTGAATTACCATTATATATATATATATAGGCGTGTAAGGAGAGACGGACCTCTGTATGCAGGCAAGATGTTTTTTATTCGTTAACCCAGCTTCAGCATACAAGGATGACGTGTTTCGGGCATATATGAAAATGGTTTGTATTTACCTGTAATATACTTATATTATCGTAGTTTTTCATTGTAAAGACATATGAATGGTAAAAACAATTAACAGGTAAGTATAATCCTGTGAGCAAGGCCACCCTGTTGGCCAAAACGCGTCATCCTGTCCGTTTTTCTTGCGCTGATGACTAAATAAATAAAGAATCACTGCAGCCAGCAGTGAGTTGATCGAATTACAAAGCGTCTGTTTTCTCTGCATGGTGGGTTCAGCACCAAGAGCGGTAATTGGATATATATATATATATATATATATATATATATATATATATATATATATATATATATATCGTTCACCAAAAAAGAATTAATATCCGCACTCGTCCAGTTGCTTTGGTTGGGTTTTATTTAAGAGACTCACAAATAGCCCCCTTCACCTACGCGTTTCGACTGCAGGTCTTGGTCACAGTGTTGCAACACTGTGACCAAGACCTGCGGTCGAAACGCGTAGGTGAAGGGGGCTATTTGTGAGTCTCTTAAATAAAACCCAACCAAAGCAACTGGACGAGTGCGGACATTAATTCTTTTTTGGTGAACGATTATTTGTGGGGATACGTTCATCCCTACTGTCTGGCACCGACCGTGGAAAGTGTGCACCTTCTTGTGAACGAATTGGTGGCTAAATATATATATATATATATATACAGAAAGAGAGAGAGAGATAGATATATCTATAGATATATATACATATTTATATAGATATATATACATATATATATATACCCACCCAAAACACTTAAAATACCCTTGCCAACAAAAATCCTGCATACACCTTAAACCATAAAACAGCCCTTGCCCTAACACACACACACACACACACACACACGCATATATATATACACACACACACATATGTATGATATATACATAAATAAAAAAAATTACACTTACATGTGAAGTACTTATCCTTATACACCTTGCCAGGATGTCCAAGGCAGCCTTTGGGAATAATCTTGCATGCATTTTGAGTGCATTTTTTTAAGTTTGCACCTGGTTACCATCAGATCGAAGTCGATAGTATACAGATATGTCACACATTTGCCATGAATTCTGAATGTTAGCACTCTAGTTGCTCTTTGGATCATTGTAGTAAAGCTACTGCTCACCACGGACGTCTGCTGCTGGTATTAAAAGTGAATGTTTCAGTCTGCATGTCAGAATTTTTTTTAATGAAATAGAATAGGATTTGAGAAGTCACTCAAAATGTGCCCGAATTTTTCTTTCTGCAGCACTAATCATAATTTCCATGGCAAAATTAACCGCCTCATTTTGTTCCTTTTCAAATTAAATGTTTTAAGTGTTACCCCTTTATTCCAATCAAGATGGCTTCAGGTGTGCCATACTTTTGTCATAAGTAAGACTGTTAGCGCTCTAGTTGTTCTTTAGAAAACTCTGGGACATTGTGTCATTGGGCTATACTTGGCCTACATCTGGGTGATATTAATGCTACATTTGGGCTCTTTGGTCTCTGGTGGCCATTTTGGGAGACTTATTTGTTATGAATGTTTCCTAATTTCCTCATTTACTACAGTCTCCTCAGTAGGAAACACTTTCAGTTTTGTTACTTGGGTTCCATCAAGAAGGCATTCAGATGTGTCACACATTTGCCATAATTTCTGAATGTTAGCACTCTAGTTGCTCATTAGATCACTGTAGTAAAGCGACTGCTCACCAGGGAAGTATGCTGCTGGCATTCAAAGTGCATGTTTCAGTCTGCATGTTAGAATTTGTTAATGAAATAGAAGAGGATTTGAGAAGTCAAAATGTGCCCTATTTTGTCTTTCTGCAGCACTAATCATATATTCTATGGCAAAATGAAGCCCCTCATTTTGTTCCTTTCCAAATTAAATGTTTTAAGTGTTACCACTTTATTCCAATCAAGATGGCTTCAGGTGTTCCATGCTTTTGTCATAAGTAAGACTGTTAGCGCTCTAGTTGTTCTTTAGAACACTCTGGGACATTCTGTCATTGGGCTATACTTAGGCTACATCTGGGTGATATTTGTGCTACATTTGGGCTCTTTTGTCTCTGGTGGCCATCTTGAGAAACTTATTTTTTATGAAGTTTCCTAATTTCCTCAATTACTACTGTCTCCTTAGTAGGAAATACTTTCAGTTTTTTTACTTTGATTCCATCAAGAAGGCATTCAGATGTGTCACACATGTGCCATAAATTCAGAATGTTAGCACTCTAGTTGCTCATTAGATCACTGTAGTAAAGCTACTGATCACCAGGGAAGTCTGCTTCTGGTATTCAAAGTGCATGTTTCAGTCTGCATGTTAGAATGTTTTAATGAAATAGAAGAGGATTTGAGATGTCAAAATGTGCCCTAATATTTCTTTCTGCAGCACTAATCATAATTTCTATGGCATGATGAAGCCCCTCATTTTGTTCCTTTGCAAGTAAAATGCTTTAAGTGTTACCACTTTACTCCAATCAAGATGGCTTCAGGTGTTCCATACTTTTGTCATAGGTAAGACTGTTAGCGCTCTAGTTGTTCTTTAGAACACTCTGGGACATTCTGTCATTGGGCTATACTTGGGCTACATCTGGGTGATATTTGTGCTACATTTGGGCTCTTTTGTCTCTGGCGGACATCTTGGGAGACTTATTTGTTATGAAGTTTCCTAATTTTTTCATTTACTACAGTCTCCTCAGTAGGAAATACTTTCAGTGTTTAACTTTGGTTCCATCAAGAAGGCATTCAGATGTGTAACACATTCGCCATAAATTCTGAATATTAGCACTCTAGTTGCTCATTACATCACTGTAGTAAAGCTACTGCTCACCAGGGAAGTCTGCTTCTGGTATTCAAAGTGTATGTTTCAGTCTGCATGTTAGAATTTTTTAATGAAATAGAAGAGGATTTGAGAAGTCAAAATGTGCCATAATCTTTCCTTCTGCAGCACTAATCATAATTTCTATGGCATAATGAAGCCTCTCATTTTGTTACTTTGCAAATAAAATGCTTTAAGTGTTACCACTTTATTCCAATCAAGATGGCTTCAGGTGTTCCATACTTTTGTCATAGGTAAGACTGTTAGCGCTCTAGTTGTTCTTTAGTACACTCTGGGACTTTCTGTCATTGGGCTATACTTGGGCTACATCTGGGTGATATTTGTGCTACATTTGGGCTCTTTTGTCTCTGGCGGCCATCTTGGGAGACTTATTTGTTATGAAGTTTCCTAATTTCCTAATTTACTACAGTCTTCTGAGTAGGAAATACTTTCAGTTTTTTACTTTAGTTCCATCAAGAAGGCAATCAGATGTGTCACACATGTGCCATAAATTCTGAATGTTAGCACTCTAGTTGCTCATTTGATCACTGTAGTAAAGCTACTGCTCACCAGGGAAGTCTGCTGCTGGTATTAAAAGTACATGTTTC
The DNA here is from genome assembly GCF_964261635.1 of Lissotriton helveticus. Classification (NCBI taxonomy): domain Eukaryota; kingdom Metazoa; phylum Chordata; class Amphibia; order Caudata; family Salamandridae; genus Lissotriton; species Lissotriton helveticus. The sequence goes on from NC_136072.1 coordinate 530,382,207, forward strand.
AGTCTGCATTTCAGAATTTTTTTTAATGAAATAGAAGAGGATTTGAGAAGTCACTCAAAATATGCCATCATTTTTCTTTCTGCAGCACTAATCATACTTTCTATGGTAAAATGAACCCCCTCATTTTGTTCCTTTTTAAATTAAATGTTTTAAGAGTTACCACTTTATTCCATTCGAGGTGGCTTCAGGTGTACTATACTTTTGTCATGAGTAAGGCTGTTAGCACTCTAGTTGTTCTTTAGAACACTCTGGGAAGCTGCAGTAGAACACAAAGGAATCAACTGACAGTCTCTGCCCTTGTTGGATGTACATGTTTTACTGAGAATGTCATACTTCATTCTCACACGACTATGAAAGATAATGCGAGTTTACAGAAAATATGCTCTCAGTTTAGCTTATAGATCACCTTCCAAACCTCTGTGGGAAAAGCATGAGAATACAGTTTTCTCTCAAACATGATATCCCAGAAGAAGGCTTTTTCACATGGTAAAATCACCCTAGAACACACCACAATTCCTAAAATGAGTATGGTACCATCAAACAAATGATTCATAATGTAACTAAAGTCTTAAAACCTTCTATTAACTGCAATGCTTTTTAATGAGGTGCTGTCATGTATATTGGTCCCAAGATGGCTGCCAACACTTCTTGGATGAATAGCTGACAGCCAATCAGATCTCATGATTAGATGTGTTGTTAGGCTCCACCTAGATATATATATATATATATTTCCCTTAAATATCTAAAAAACCACTGAACAGATTTACACCTTTTAACAAAAAGGCACGAGTCTGAACCAAGGACTACTTCTTTGCCAAATTTGGTGTAATTCCGTTCAGCAATTCGGGCTGTAGCTGCGTCTAAAGGTTCCAATGGGAAATTGCATGGGGAAAACACGTTTTGAGATCCCCCCTTTTTTCTAGGCCCCCGCTTGACAAATCACTCCTAAACTTACAGGATAGGAGCGGAGCAGAGCGCCCCACGAGTTTTGAAAATTTCACGATGATTCGTCAACCGGCGCCAAAGTTATTGCAAATAGAATGTTGCGACCGCCAGTAGGTAGTTATAGTTATATATATATATATATATATATATATATATATATATATATATATATATATATATATATATATCCACATTTCCACCTCCAACCTTGAGCCCCCGACCTCAACAGGGTGGGCTCGGCGTGTGGGGACCGGAGCACCTTGCTTAACATCCACAGAAACCTCCTTTGTAAGAACAAAAGAAGAGCGCCGAAACCAGACTCTGCAAACATGCGCTTTTATTCACGAAGAAAACCTCACAGTGGCAGCATGGAAATCCTTACAAGTTTCATCTCATGTAGAGTCTTGGTCACAGGTGAGCCTTCTGGATAATTGAGGACGTGACCTTCCTCGTGCCTCCTTTAACTAAGACTGCAACATCACTTTGCAGTCCTAGTGTACTATAATGTCCATAATGCACTGGGAAGTTCATAATAAGTTTTGGATCCAGTCAGCAATTCATTTTCACAAGTATTGATTATTTCAGTGAAATTGCAGGCTGAACGATCTTTTTTCACTTTTCATTATTCCACATGTGCACAAAAACGGCTCCATATTGTCAAGCTGCCCTGAATATTACATTTCTCCAGCATTTGTTTTTGCAGTCCATCACAAACTAACATCTGTCAGTTCGTTTTCCCTTGCTTTGCTGCACCATTTCATCGGTTGAACATTTCATACCTTTTACATTGGTGTGTAATGCAGGCGGGTTGGGCTCTTGTACATTTCAATCCACCTCCGACCTTGAGCCCCCGACCTCAACAGGTCGGTCTCGGCGCGCTGGGACCGGAGCACCTCGCTTAACATCCACAGAAACCTCCTTTGTAAGAACAAAAGAAGAGAGCCGAAACCCGACTCTGCAAACATGCGCTTTTTTCACGAAAACCTCACAGTGGCAGCATGGAAATCCTTACGCGTTTCAACTCATGTAGAGTCTTGGTCACAGGTGAGCCCTCTGGATAATTGAAGGCGTGACCTTCCTCGTGCCCCCTTTAACTAAGACTGCGACATCACTTTGCAGTCCTAGTGTACTATAATGTCCATAATGCACTGGGAAGTTCATAATAAGTGTTGGATCCAGTCAGCAATTCATTTTCACAAGTATTGATTATTTCAGTGAAATTGCAGGCTGAACGATCTTTTTAAATTTTTCATTATTCCACATGTGCACAAAAACGACTCCATATTGTCATGCTGCCCTGAATATTACAATACTCCAGCGCTTGTTTTTGAAGTCCATCACAAACTAACATGTGTCAGTTCGTTTTCCCTTGCTCTGCTGCACCATTTCATCGGTTGAACATTTCATACCTTTTACATAGGTGTGTAATGCAGGCGAGTCGGGCACCTGTACATTTCAATCCACCTCCAACCTCCGACCTTGAGCCCCCGACCTCAACAGAGTGGACTCGGCGTGCGGGGACCAGAGCACCTCGCTTAACATCCACAGAAACCTCCTTTGTTAGAACAAAAGAAGAGCGCCGAAACCAGACTCTGCAAACATGCGCTTTTATTCACGAAAACCTCACAGTGGCAGCATGGAAATCCTTACGCGTTTCAACTCATGTAGAGTTTTGGTCACAGGTGAGCCTTCTGGATAATTGAGTGTACTAGTGTACTATAATGTCCATAATGCACTGGGAAGTTCATAATACGTTTTGGATCCAGTCAGCAATTCATTTTCACAAGTATTGATTATTTCAGTGAAATTGCAGGCTGAAAGATCTTTTTTCATTTTTAATTATTCCACATGTGAACAAAAACGGCTCCATATTGTCATGCTGCCCTGAATATTACATTTCTCCAGCGTTTGCAAAGTGACGTCGCAGTCTTAGTTAAAGGGGGCACGAGGAAGGTCACGCCCTCAATTATCCAGAAGTCTCACCTGTGACCAAGACTCTACATGAGTTGAAACGCGTAAGGATTTCCATGCTGCCACTGTGAGGTTTTCGTGAATAAAAGCGCATGTTTGCAGAGTTGGGTTTCGGCGCTCTTCTTTTGTTCTTACAAAGGAGGTTTCTGTGGATGTTAAGCGAGGTGCTCCGGTCCCTGCGCGCCGAGACTGCCCTGTTGAGGTCGGGGGCTCAAGGTCGGAGGATGGAGGTGGATTGAAATGTACAAGAGCCCGACCCGCCTGCATTACACACCAATATAAAAGGTATGAAATGTTCAACCGATGAAATGGTGCAGCAGAGCAAGGGAAAACGAACTGACACATGTACGTTTGTGATGGACTTCAAAAATAAACGCTGGAGTATTGTAATATTCAGGGCAGCATGACAATATGGAGCCGTTTTTGTGCACATGTGGAATAATGAAAAATGAAAAAGATCGTTCAGCCTGCAATTTCACTGAAATAATCAATACTTGTGAAAATGAATTGCTGACTGGATCCAAAACTTATTATGAACTTCCCAGTGCATTATGGACATTATACTACACTAGGACTGCAAAGTGACGTCGCAGTCTTAGTTAAAGGGGGCACGAGGAAGGTCACGCCCTCAATTATCCAGAAGGCTCACCTGTGACCAAGACTCTACATGAGTTGAAACGCGTAAGGATTTCCATGCTGCCACTGTGAGGTTTTCGTGAATAAAAGCACATGTTTGCAGAGTCGGGTTTCGGCGCTCTTCTTATGTTCTTACAAAGGAGGTTTCTGTGGAGATATATATATATATATATATATATATATATATATATATATATATATATATATATATATATATATATATATATATATATATATTACCTACTGGCGGTCGCCAGAAGGTAGTTCTAGTTAGGACCTATTGTCCATAGGAAATCCGCAACATTCTATTTGCAATAACTTTGGCGCCTGTTGACGAATCTTCGTGAAATGTTCAAAACCCGTGGGGCGCTCCGGTCCGCTCCTATCCTGAAAGTTTGGGGGTGATTCGTCAAGCGGGGGCCGAGACATATATATCTTCAGAGTAGATAAATGTGGAGTTAGGAATAGTAAATCTATACTTACCTATGTACACATTCCTTCACAATATAGTGGTAGTCATGGTTTTGGTTATGCTATTTTTGTAAAACAATAGTTTTGTATTTCACATTCGGACATACTACTCTCATAAATGGGAACTTCCAGAGGAACCAGTAGTTTTGCATACAGTTCTCCCAGCAATTCTCAATTTTCCCTTGGTTTTTCAGGTACATATCTTACCTTATTTCAGCAGTTCAAAGCTGTGGAACAAAAAACTCTAGATCCACAATAAATCGAAACAGCTCGTAATTCCAATTGGCTGATAACTCATAGTCTTAGGTGACCAGTCATGGCTCACGAGGTGAGGCATGCTCTGTTATCATCATAATGCCAGACATTGGTCATGCACAATTGATTTCAAACAATATACTCTTCCCCGCTCTATATTCTGCTTTGAATCTCTCCCTGCATTGTTTTCTACAAAAACACATGGGAGGGCACAGACTTCAGTGGCTCAAGGAACTTACCCCCGAAATGTGGTTGTATGGCCTTCAGGCGAGGATACTTCTTAAGGTTGTAGCAGGAGAACACATTCTGGAGAAATGTTCGGATCTTGTCTGGAGAATTATTTTCTTGGGAAGAGAGCAGATCATAGACCACCTCGCTAACCTGCTTTGATTCCTGGGTTAGTTTCTAGCAAAAAAAGATAATTAACAGTTTAAAAGGTGGAACCCTAACTCCTTGAAGCTGATCATCCATTTACACTCAACATTGAGAAGTGGATTACTTTCTGCCTATGTGCACTCCAAATCCAAAACAGGCGCTATTCAACATCGTCACAGTGTGTTTTCAGACAGTCAATAAAGAATCCAGGTATCCAAAGAAACTAAGAAATTGAATTATACATTTCATTACACAAAATGTAAATATATGAGCTTTGATAAGTAATCCATACAGTACGTTTTCCCAGACTGAAAAGCTGCAGATATTTCAACTAACTAGTATTAAAAGTGGGCAGCGTTATTTCATTCATCCTGATGGATAACGTTAGTTAATTAACAGTTATATATGCTGATATCTGGACTCATAACATCACATCTAAATTCCCTCCCTCCCTCTATACCAGTGTCCAAAGGAGTACATCAAGGGCATGTGACGTCATGTGACGGTCCCCATGTTATTTCATGCATAATTTTTCTAAATGCTCCCATCAAACCATCTACATTCATGCTCTACTGGATGTAGAGCATGACACTGTTTCTCGTGTTCCACCTGCAGCTAAATGTGTTAGAGAATAGGCTCTTATGAAATGGTTTAACACTAATAATGAGTAAAACCAAGAAAATATTTCTTCCTAAAAACAGGTTTTAAAAAGTTACTTGATGTTCAACTCCTGCGACTCATGTGAAGTATCAAATGCATTTCCCGAGCAATCTTTTGCTGGAGTTTCCTTTTTCATAGCTTGAAGTGAAAGCGCGGTTTTCAGTTAATGGTTTGAAATGATTTTACACAATGTGAGGGGAAAACTCATTGAAATCACAAATTTGTCTTTAGAATAGCAAAATTAGTACAATTCTGATATACAAATAATATATGGGAGAGCCTTTTTCGGGCTCCCAAAAATATCCAAGTCAGGGTCGAAAACGGAACTTGAAATTATTATGATTAAACAAGGCTGAGGGTGGAGAGAATCTTTTACTTTAATATATCTAAATGTAGGTCAAAATTAGCATTAGAGAAAATATTGAAGAACATTAAAAATGCATGGTTAATTGGAGACAGCAGACTGCAGAATAATTATTTTTACTTTTCAGAAAGCACTTATAATTTTAATTGTACCAGCAATTTTTAAGGTGACAAATCATGCATAATGTGATTGTCGAACTAACACTTTTTCAGGTTAATTAAAGTCTCTGCTATCAAATCCCATTCAGTATTGAATGTTGCTATGCAAAAAAAAAACACTTTCATGATTGTGATTGAGTCTGTGCCAAAAGCCCACTTAGAAACGGTTCTATTATTAAATAAAATAAAAATTAGTGAATTATAAATTATAATTTACACATTTTTATTTTATTTAATAATAGAACCGTTTCTAAGTGGGCTTTAATATAAATTACAATTATTATTTTAATGACAGTTTTACATTTCATATGTGTAAATAAACATGCGCACATACATAAATCTGTGTGTGTTTGTTTAAATAAGTATATATAAGTATATATATATATATATATATATATATATATATATGTGGTATATTGTTTAAATATATTTAATTTACATTATATTACTGCTATATATTAAAATATGTAATGTTTAACGACATATATATACATATATAGTGTAAAAGCGATCCTTGTGTATATATTTTAATATCAGATTAAAACTATATTTTTTTAATTTACATTATAAGTAGAGGAAAACGATATTATTGTGCTCGCTATTCTTGACACAATATTTTTAACCACAATATTTTGGGTTCGATATTTTGTCAGTGAACCGACAATAAAAAAACATGGCAAGCAGGCTATCAAATACAAGTACAAGAAAAATAGGCCTCTAGTTTGTTATAGCAGAGTATAAGCTCATCGTGATTGCAAATGGCATTTCAGTATTTTTTGGGCTGACTGTCGGAATATCCTACAGAAAAACTTCATCCTACAAAAATATTGTACACAAAATGTCGGCTACCACTGTAGTGTGAAGATACACACATCTTCAAGGTGGAAGATATAGAATTAATAATAGTGTATTTATACTTCACTATATTAACTTACCTTCACGATGTTCTGGATGTCGATCTTCTAGTTATATTATTTTTGCAGGATGATATTTAAAATACAATATTTCGGTAGAATAGCCACCCGATATGTGGGCTAAGTGGGAGGTGATCTAGAAATGTCTTCTGCCCATCAAACCAGTGAGGTGGTAAACGGCATAAATTTGCAGCTCTCTCTCGACGGTGAGGAATCCTTCCATTTTTCAATATTTACCATTAAGTGAAGCCAACAAGCACCTTTTTGATGGCTTGTCTGGGATACTGTGGTAATGTTTATAATGGGCTAACAAAGAATTACTTTGATAGACTGCACAGAATTAAAAAATATACAAAGTTTATTTGATTATGTAGACCGGTGAATAGATCAAACTACCCATAAAAAGATGCTGTGGTTCCCTGTGGATGCAGGGATTAAGTTAAAACTTGTCTGATTGTGTCCACAAGGTCTCCTGCACTAATGGAGCTGTCTATGTACACCATCTATCTTATGCTTCCAATAGGACCCTATCTACAGTAGTGACTCATTTCATTTCTCAAGGATCCACGGTGGAAGGTCCTTGGAAGTTGTAGGCCCAAGGCTGTGGGATCGACAAAATCCAAGCCCCGGGGCCAAGGCAAATTACATACTCTTCAGACAAGAAGAGATCAAACTGTTCAGTATCACCTACAACAGAAGTCACACATTTAGAGGGAGTGGTCGAATGTGGGCTGTCCTCTCACTGATTGGACGCTAATGTCTCATTACTTACCGGTAATCCTCATTACCCCGATTATGGTCCTCCCCGTCCCAGTCCTAACAACGTGAGGCAGTCCTGCCTCCACCCAGCCAATCACAACGCCAGTATCTCCTTAGTACATAAGCCCCGCCCACCTACCGCCATGCCTGTTATCAACAAGACTCCGACACAAACACAGCGGGAGGGTGGGAGGGAAGAGGACTGGGACAGGGAGGACCCTAATCGGGGTAATGAGGATTACCGGTAAGTAATAAGACATTACCCCCTCATGGGTCCTCCCCGTCCCAGTCCTAACAACGTGAGGAACTCACAAGCAGAGAACCAATAAAGAAAACACGCAGGACACCAGGATCCATGCAGAGTACAAAACTTTAATCAATAAAAGATCAATGAACAACAGCGTTCAAGACGCCAACAGAAAAACTGTCAGCAGAGGCATGTAAAACATCAAGCCGATAATGTCGCACAAATGTATGATGAGACTGCCAGGTGGCCGCCCTACAAATCTCCTGGACAGAGACCCCCGCCGCCTCAGCCCAGGAAGCAGACACAGAACGCGTCGACCGGCCCTGTACATGAGACGGAGGAGGCAAATCCAAAGACTTGTAAGATTGACAGACCGCCAAACGGACCCACCGACTGATCGTGGAAGTGGAAACCTTCTTCCCTTTAGCCACACCCCCTCAGGAGACAAACAGGGCAGGCCAGTATCTCCTTAGTACATAAGCCCCGCCCACCTACCGCCATGCCTGTTATCAACAAGACTCCGACACAAACACAGCGGGAGGGTGGGAGGGAAGAGGACTGGGACAGGGAGGACCCTAATCGGGGTAATGAGGATTACCGGTAAGTAATAAGACATTACCCCCTCATGGGTCCTCCCCGTCCCAGTCCTAACAACGTGAGGAACTCACAAGCAGAGAACCAATAAAGAAAACACGCAGGACACCAGGATCCATGCAGAGTACAAAACTTTAATCAATAAAAGATCAATGAACAACAGCGTTCAAGACGCCAACAGAAAAACTGTCAGCAGAGGCATGTAAAACATCAAGCTGATAATGTCGCACAAATGTATGATGAGACTGCCAGGTGGCCGCCCTACAAATCTCCTGGACAGAGACCCCCGCCGCCTCAGCCCAGGAAGCAGACACAGAACGCGTCGACCGGCCCTGTACATGAGACGGAGGAGGCAAATCCAAAGACTTGTAAGATTGACAGACCGCCAAACGGACCCACCGACTGATCGTGGAAGTGGAAACCTTCTTCCCTTTAGCCACACCCCCACAGGAGACAAACAGGGCAGGAGACCTCTGGAACCCCAGGGAACGTTGGACGTAAATCTGGAGAGCCCTGCGAACATCCAAAGAAGGGAGAACAAGGGAATCCCCCTCAGCAGGCAAATCAGGAAGAATCACCTCCTGCTGCAAATGAAAACTCGAAGAAACCTTAGGCAGAAAAGCCGGATCAAGGCGCAAAACGACCCGATCCGGGAGGAACTGCAAATAGGGAAACGAAACGAGCAAGGCACCCAACTCACCCAACCTGCGAGCGGAGGTAATGGCCAACAGGAAAGCCACCTTAGCAGACAGCCACAGCAAATCCGCCTCCATCAAAGGCTCAAAAGGGGGCAACTGCAGACCACGCAAAACAGTAGGCAAATCCCAAGAAGGAATGAGAACAGGAGAAACCGGCCGACGAAGCCGAAAGCTCCAAAGAAGCCGACTAACCAAAGGGGCAACACCCTCCAAGGAGGCCCCAGGACCCCGACAAGCACGAACCGCTGCCCACTGAGCAGACAACGTGGAAGGGGAAAGAACTTTCAAAAAACCATCCCGGAGAAACTCCAACACAGAAGTAGGAACCCCCAGTACAGGATCCACACCATGAGAAGAACACCAAGAAACAAAAGAACCCCAATGGCGACCATAGCACTTAAGGGTCGAAGGGCGGCGAGACAACTGGATGTCACGAGCCACCACCGACGAACAACCCAAAGACTCCAACGTCAACCGCTCAAGAGCCAAGCCGTCAGCTGCAAACGACAAAGACAAGGCAGGGACAGGAGTGAAAACTGAAGAGGAGATGGACACAAAGGAAGGCGGACAAACCGACCCTCCGCCAGCTACAACAGGAGAGGAAACCAAATGCGGCGAGGCCAGAAAGGAGCAATCAACAGGACCGAAACCTTCTCCCTCCGAATCTTCTGCAGCACCCTCGGGAGGAGGGGAATGGGAGGGAATGCATACAGAAGGCCCGAAGGCCAGGGAATCGAAAGAGCATCCACCGCCCAAGCCTGAGGACACAGCACCTCCGAACAAAACTGGGGAGGAGAGAGTTGTGAGGGGATGCAAAAAGATCGATTCAAGGAGTCCCGAACCGGAGGCAAAGGGACAGGAACAGAGGAAGGGAGAGATGGTACAGAACAGAAGATGGAAGGTTGCGGCTCAAAGCGTCCGCATGAAAATTCAACCGTCCCGGAATGTACACCGCCCTCAAGGCCAACAGATGAGTTTCCGCCCAAGCACAAATCATGGAGGCCAACATGTTCAGAGACGCGCACCTGGTCCCCCCCCTGACGGTTCAAGAAACAACGAGCCACCTGGTTGTCGGTACGAACCAACAGATTCGCCCCCAGGAGAGGAACCTGAAAGAACTGCACCGCCTCCCAGACAGCCGCCAACTCCCGCCAGTTTGAGGAACGGGTGCTGTCCCCCTGAGACCACTGACCCTTAGCTTCCAAGGACCCCAAAGTGGCCCCCCAACCCCAGAGACTGGCATCCGTCGTCAACAAAAGGGGAGGAGGAAGACAAAACCGCACCCCCTTCTCCAGGTTGGGAGTGCAAAGTCACCAGGCCAAGTCCCGAATCAGAGCAGGAGAGAGAGGAATCAGAGTCTCGTAATCCGCCCGGGAGGGGTCGCAGCGAGCTAACAGATTAGTCACCAAGGGCTTGAGATGGAGGCGAGCCCAAGGAACCACAGCAGTGGTCGCAGCCATCAACCCCTGGACCCGCAACCAAACACGAGCAGGGCAGAGGGACGACTCAACAGATCCCGCAGCAGAGTCTGTAAGGAAAGGATCCGAACAGGAGGGAGAAACACCGCCCCCAGAGAGGTGTCAAACAGACCCCCGATGAACTGAAGTCTCCGAACAGGATCCAGATGAGACTTTGCCAAATTCACCTTGAACCCCAGCTCCCGGAACAGGGACAACGTAACCTCCACCGCCAGAAGAGCCTGAGGGAAAGAGGAAGCAGAGACCAAACAATCATCAATATAGGGAAATACGGAGAAACCCTGATGTTGCAAAACCCCCACAGCAGGAGCCAATACCTTGGTAAAAGTCCTGGGAGCAGTGGAGAGGCCGAACGGCAAAACCCGAAACTGGAAATGCATCCCCTGGACCACAAACCTCAGGAACCGCTGACTGGCAGGATGGACTGGTACGTGAAAATAGGCATCCTCCAAGTCCAGGGAAGCCAAAAAATCTCCCTCCTGGATGAGGGGAATGAGGGATTGCAACGTGACCATCCGAATATGATCCAACCGCACCAACTTGTTCAGGGAACGGAGATTCAATATGGGGCGGAAGGAACCATCGGGCTTTGGAACCAGAAACAGACGGGAATAGAACCCCAGGCCCACTTCCTCCACTGGAACCGGCACCACCGCCCCTTTCTGGAACAACATGGTGACGCCGGACAACATGGCAGACCGCCGCACGGGGTCTCTTGACAATGGGGTAACCAGAAGACAATCCAGAGGGGGAGGGCCTCGGAAGGGAATCTGGTAACCCCACCTGATGATATCCAAGACCCATTGATCGGAGATCAGAGCTGACCAACGGTCCAGAAACAAATGGAGACGAGCCCCCACAGCGGCATAGTCACTTTTGTCCAGCACTAGAGGGAGGCTGTGGCAGCTGCTGCTGCTGCTGCTGAGGCCGGGATTTATAATGGAACGCGGCCCCCCGACCATGGGACAGACCACGAAAGGGCTGAGAGGACAAAACCCCCTGAAACCCCTGCTTCTGGAAAAAAGACCTTTTCTTAGGAGCAGGCTGAAAAGGTTTCAACAACTTCTTCTCCTCCGCAGAGCGCTGCACCATCGAATTCAAAGCATCCCCAAAGAGACGAGGACCCTCAAAAGGCAGTTTATGGGCCAAAGACTTCTGAGCAGCATCAAGACGGCATGGCTTCGTCCACAGAGACCTCCTCCCAGCCACCGCCGCCCCAGCAGCCGAGGAGAAAGCCCACAAGGAATCAAAAGTGACATCTGACAGGAATTGCGTCAAAACCTCCATTTGAGCCAACACAGGAGTAGGGTCCCCATGATCCTGAAGACAGTCAAACAGCCTCTCGAAATCCTTGAGCAGGACCGGTGAAGCATAGGCCGCATAAGTGCTAGCACGCACCCCAAAGTGAGAAGCGGCGTAAGAATGCTTGAGAGCAGATTCCACCTTACGCTCCACCGGATCAGACAGGGAAGCCTCCCCGAAGATAAAAAGGAAGAGGAGGAAGCCATAGAAGACAAAAGAGAATTAACCTTCGGAATCGCAAGAAACTGGGAATAAAAGTCCGCCAGGCGATATCGCTTCCCCAGGAATTGCGGAATACCCTGCTTATCCACCTCCAGCCACTCTTTCGTGAGGATATCCTTCAGGACATCATGGAAGGGGAGGTCATCCACCACAGAGGAACTATACTGTGCGTAAAACGCATCTTCAGACAGGGATTTAGGGTCAAACCCAAGCACCCCACGAATATGCACCAGCATGTCCGAAAAAACCTTGCCCTGGATGTACTTTCCCTTAGGGGAATTGTCCAGTTCTTCCTCATCATCCTTAGCCCGCTTAGCAGCAGGCTCCAGCAGCGCAGACTGGACCGCAGAATCAATCAAGTCCCGTAAATCAGCCCTAGAAATCTGCAAGACGTCGTCCTCCTGTAGATCCTGAACATTATGCTGTTTGGAAACAGCCTTAGCCGGCACAGGAGAAGAAACCCCTTCACTCATGGTGAAAAAACCCAGAAGTAACCAAACAGGAAATCACCACAACAAAAGGAAGTGCCCAGCAACCTCCAATAAATACCGCCCCCAATCAACCAATCACGCAAAGGTGTGTTTGAAGAATGAAATAAAAAAGGGCAGCCCTGACGTCTCCACCCACAGCCACAGGTCAAAAGAGAATGGCCGCGGGGGCTGGACGCTGCGATAGTGCAGCAGCGCCGGAATGACCCGAGGCCAGGACACCACCAAAACTCCCCGCCCCAGCCCAGCACATGAGCGAGGAGCGTACCTGACCCCAGAACAGGAGCTCGGCCGACCGGAAAACCGGAGTGGCCGAGTCGAGCATTTACAAGAAACACAACAGTGAAATACACAAGAAAAAACTCACGGAACCGCCACCAAAGGAAACAGGATCCAGGGACCGGAACAGGGAGCACCAGCGTTCCGACAGCCATCGGAGCAGAAAAAAACAGGTATGGCGGTAGGTGGGCGGGGCTTATGTACTAAGGAAATACTGGCGTTGTGATTGGCTGGGTGGAGGCGGGACTGCCTCACGTTGTTAGGACTGGGACGGGGAGGACCCATGAGGGGGTAATGGCCTCATCAGCATGGCATTTAGACATTTTGCTCAATTACAGGGCTCGGAGGTGGTGACAAACAGAGCTCAATGGAAAATCTATTAAAAAGGCCATATGAGAAGCAAAAAAGTGGAATTAGAGTGCAGGTGGGCAGTATTTCCTTACAGCATGTGCCTACTCATACTTGTAGTGGAAGTGCATTATGTGATCCAAGGCTGCATGGTTTTGCAAAGGTGAAATTGTGTGAGGCAAAGGGTTTCTTGACTGTCTTTTATTAGATGAAAGGGAGGTGGCCGATGAGGTCTTCCTGGATTTCAGTAAAACTTTTAGCGCACAGATTCACAGTCAAGTCACTCAGCGAGCTAGGCTGTCTAGTTATAGAAGCCAGTGTGGTGAAATGGTTAAGAAAATTCACTGAATGGAAAGATGGGTGACAAGTGAAGTGCCACAAAGATCGTTTCTAGGGCCGTTCGTTTTTAAAGCTTTCCTCTGCAGTATTGCAAAGAACATTAACATCTGCAACGGAAATAATACATCTGACTAAATGCAAAAATTGAAAGGGGGCTTAAGAAAAGTTTAAGAGGTATTATTATAGTGAAGTGAAAATGTTTTTTGCAGGGAAACACCTAGCATTCCAGTAAAGGAGGGGGTATAGGGTATTGGGAGTCATCACACCATAGCAGGATCTCCAGTAGATCTTATTATACCTAAAAGGCTCAAAATTTCCAAAAGGTTTGGAAATGTAGAAGTAGAAGATTTATTGGTGCATTTGACGTAGCCTACCCACTAGAATATAATAATCTCTTTTACCGTTTGCAAATCAACTAATAAATCCAAAGAGCTCTTAATCAGGAGATCAACCTAGGTGAAGAAATCAACTAACATTGCCGCTAACAGGGCAGGCTCAGTAGAATTATGGGCACGGCTCTGAGCATGACCTTTACTGGCGTGGTTGACAGTTACCCCACCTGACCCCTTAATACCAGCATGATCATGCCTCTCTAAAAGGGGAACATAAGAGTCTTCCCATGAAGATCTCTCTTTTCCCGCTTGTGAGCAGGAGCAGTTGGTTCAGATAACACCGATTCGGGAGAGGGATGAATATCAGCAATCACCCACAGATTTCTCATGCCCTGTGATGAAATGGGAGATTCTACTACCAAGGAAGAGGGTGACAAACAGTTGGAATAACTGTATGAGACAGCTTTTTTATATGTAGAAACCATAGCTCTGTTGCCTCCACATTTTCAAGCTCTTTCCTCTACTGACATAATCTTGTCAGACAAAGATTACACCACCGATGTTAAAAATTACATGATCAAACCGCTTTTAAGTTTGTCCCCCTGAATCAGGTCTGTAGCAACATGTGCAGGATTTTTACACTTATCCATGACACTCTATGGCGCTACAGGTCCAAAGAGAAGAAAGGAGTGGAATAAAGAGAGGGGGCTCGACCCGAATGACTGCAGACGGGCCTGCTCCTAGCCCGGGGCACAAGCCTGGGCGAATCTGCTGAGAACAAATTTGTCAGACGCTTGCTGACCTGCCCCAGAGTACTCTGGCTTAGTTAGCCTAATAGGTCTGGGATATATCTCTGATACCCCTGCCTTGTGTCCTTTACTTAGATGGATTTTGGTTTGGTCTAACTGGGAATTAGCTCTTAACAAAGCCATACTGAGGGACTGTCTGAATCTTGATGGGGCCCATATGATTTGGTGGCTGAATTATAATAAATGTGTCTTTTATTCTCTTGGTGGCCAAGAACTCTATGATAACTCCTTACACTATTACCAAATCAAATTTGAAATGGACCAAATCGAACTTTCTCTCATATTGCAGGGAGAAGCAAGAATCCAAGGAGTTGATGAAACTGTCTTTCTGGGGTCCATGTTTTGTTGAAACTACTTTTTATATGGAAGCCTACTTGTCTTAATTGTCGAATATAAATCATCGCAATCTTTTAACTAGGTTTAAGTTAAATCTTGTTCACTGTTTTCTTGTTGTCCCAGGTAGCTGGAAGCTGGTCAAAAACTTGGGCCCTTTCGGATGTTACTTGGCCTCTGCTCATGATAGGTTGAATTTTACCTTGTTTGTAGGGTTTTTGTTACTTTACGTTCCAAGTTCATTCTACCATTGTTAAAGGATATGAATTTCAAGCAAGCATGACATGCCTTGTTATACTTTGGTGAGTTTTTAAGTACGTTTATCAATATTAACATATTTATACAAAGATATTGTTTTGTACTTATGTGCAGTCTTTGATGAATTTATATTCCGTATATGTGTTCTTATGCATTGTACACAACTAAATTGAATGATGCTGTTTTGACTCAACGAGGAGCAATTGATAAATACACAATTTGTTTTATGTGCTTTTATGGTTTTATTTTAAATTGCAATAAGTATATTTGACTGACTATTGATGAACCCTGAGCTTGAGTATTTGGGACCATTTCTAACGCAAAGTAGAACAACAGCTGCCATTTTACACCCGGAAATAACAAATATGGCCCTATTGGTGTGCAAAGCGTGGAAAAATGTCACTATGCATAGGGCAACTAACACCCTAAATTGACCTTAAAAAGGACTGACTGCAGTTCTGTAGGCAGCTTTTAGATATTGTGTTCAGGCCTAGAAGAATCATCGCACAGGTCTATTACAAAAATGCATTTATAAATCAAAAACACTAAACTCAAGAGTTGCAAGGAATTGGTAACGCAGACAAGGAGGAGGAGTTCAGGTTATTTACCTCGCAGATTTGGATGCCAGAACAGACAGCTTCGAATCTAACAGCCTCTCTTATTTTCTTTTAATCACATATAAAATGCATAACACTGTTTTCAATTCTCTCTTGTTCTATTGTCCTCCCAAAATGTCTTTCCACGATTTAACACACTCTCGCAAGAAATAGAATGTGGTAATACTAAGCAATATAATTTACGGCTTGAATTCCAAGTGGGTTGGTCCTTCAATTTAAGGATGAATTAGAATTATTCAATCTAAATATGATCTTAATACAATCCACAGATGTCGAAGGTATTCCCTCGCACCCGATATTCACTAATTTTATGAATGAATCATATGGAAATGCAATACCTCTTGCATTGTCCGGCCATTTAAACTTCATCTACCCTACGTTCTTTGTGCAATGCCCCCCAACTAAAGAGGAATTGGCAAGACATAAAACAGAAATGTTAGCTTCTCACTGTAAGAAATTGGGTTATGAGTTGAGGGGAGTTAAGTATCCACCTCAACTAATAATTGCAATCCTTGTCAGGGTGAAACCTTAAAGTCTCTAGATTAACCTGAGCTCAATCCCCTGGTAGCTATGGCACAGAGCAGACCGGCTTATTTTATGGGCAGTGTGTAAACTAGTTATGCAGTACTAAAACCGTAATAAAGCTTAAATCCAAAACAATAAAAAAATCCAAAATGAATTAGAAAACTAGAGTAACACCTAACAAACAAAATGATAACAATCCAATTAGTGGAACCAAAGCTATGACTATTTTAGAAATTATTAAGTAGAACTAGCGCCAGGAAGCACAAAGTGCCAACAATAGTCAATGGTCACGATACAAAATGGCCTAGGAGCCTTTTGATGCTGACTGTGATGAAGTGTGGCTGGATACATTAACCAGGTTCATTCTGATCAAAGATTTTTCCTTCTTACTTCTAAAGCCCCCTCGTCCTCTGGACTGACAGGGTGGCAGGCAGAGGCCAACAGCGGCGTTCAGCCCGGGTCCATTTACTACTGGCTAGCTGGGAAGTTGCAGGAAAGGCCTCTTGTAGCTTTTGACCCTTTAACTTTAACAGAAGGCCAGCGTTTCGACCCTGAAGTCCAATGCTTTGCCCTTGGCACAGGAGAGAGAGCAGGTCAAGTCCTCCCAATCCTCTTCTGGAGTGTTCTGAAGTGGGTGCCTAGAGGTGCCCCATTAATGCCTGGCATGAGCAACTGAGCAAACTAGACTACCCTGGTTTAGGTTTAAATCAATAATAACTGATAAAACGCCACCAAAAGTGTAAACGTACAGACACTGATAAACACCTGTGCAACAACATACTAAAATGTCATTCAAAGAAAGGAAAGTAAGAGAATGAGCCATTTCTATTTCTTCGTGAAGGGGCCAATACAATGTAACGATGCAGCAAGAAATACTCATCTAACATTATGCTGCTTGAGTTTTTTTGTATAGAGACGCCAATGAAATATTGTTTCTTCTTGCTTTTGTTACCTTTAGGTTCTGTGGGTAGATTAAAAATGCAATTTTTAGAAGCATGCTTTAGGTCTGATCTAATGGTTTTAAACACTGTAGAGAATGTGGGAATAATACACTTGTATTTGATCTTTTGGCAATGTTTAATACATTCACTGATGGGTGAAAAGGATGGCTTATGAGAACCTTGGCCAATATGTGCTACCACATTTACCCATAGGCACAGAACATATTTTTTATTTGTACTTTAGTATTTCTACAGCACATTATGCTCGAAAGTGTCAAAGTGCTAGCACTGATGAGCAGAATACTACAGAGAAAGGGGACCAGAAACGCTACAATCTGGGAGAGAGAAAAGCCATGTTTTCAGCTGTCTTCAAAAGGCTACATGAGAGGTCAGATTAGCAATTTGGATGGGAAGCGTATACACAATTTAGCAGCTGCAACTGAGAAAGAACAACCTGGTCTTCCAAAATGTAGGTATGGTCACCTTTCTAAGAGAAGATGACCTCAGCTGTCTCTTAGGGATGTACCAACAAAAAGCAGTTCCCAGGGGCATCAGTCCCTCATGATGGAGTGCTGTAAGAACCAAACAAAGAGCTTTAAAGGTCACATGCTTCCTGACTGGAGCCAGTGAAGAGAACGCATACCCTCCCTGACTGTCATACGTTTGGGTACATTCAAAACCAGTTGAGCTGCCACATTCTGTATGACTTGAAGTCTATTCAGCATGAACTTGTTGATGTTTACATACAGGGTGTTACAATAGTCAAGCGCAACGACCACTGCAACTCTAAGTTGACCTGGTATGAAGGGAAAGACCATTTACAAACAATGTATAATGAAAAAAGAAACTCACAGTCCTCTTGACATGGGTGTCAAAAGTAAGGGTATTGTCAAAGATCAACCCTAGATATTTCGCAAAAACAACCAGAAGAGGTGGGGTCCGCATATCTCTGGCCACGAAAGCTCTGACCACACCAAAGTCTGTTCCCCCAAAGATCAAATTCTCAGTTTCTTTTGGTATTAGGTTTCAAACAGTTCTCTTTCATCCAGATGCTACTTTTCTGCAACCAGCAGCATGTTATCTGATATATAAATAATAATTTGAGTATTGTCCGCATAGGACAACACCTGAAAACCAAAAGACCGCACCAGCTTAGCCAAGAGGACCACATATACATTAAACAGGGTTATGCTGAGGGAAGATCCCTTCGAAACCCCACAAGGGAACTGTAATGATTCTACCCTAAAATTCCCACAACTAATGGTATGAATCCTGTTAGTAAAAAAAAACTCAAAAAGGGTCAAAGCGGCATCTCACAACCCTGCCTGGCACAGTTTTTGCACCAAGCAGGGAGGAAGCACCCTATCAAATGCTGCTGACAGGTCCAACATCACAAAAATAGTGACACGTCGTTGATCCACCTGGCAACTTTGATGGTGCACAAGGGGGTTCATGGCCCTCAGTGGCATGATGACACAAGGGGACTACTTCCCCCAACTTCCCTTCACCAGTAGGTACTCCTGCAGACTGGTCCTTGAAGATGGTGGGACTTACCATTGTGCTCTTAGCACACGCAGCGAAAATGATTCCTGGGACACTTTGATGGTGCACAAAGGGGTTAGTCGCCCCGAACGACTACGCTGACACAAGAGGACTCCATCCCCCATCTTGCCTTGGATCAGGAGGCACTCCTGCAGACTGGTCCCTGAAGAGGGCGGGGCTTACCATCATGCTCTTAGCACACTCAGCAACCCCACTTCTTGGGATGCGCATGGGACACACCCATCCTGCACCCGTCAGCACGAGGAAGAGCAAGGGCAGGGCCACCTCCTTGATTCTGTGACCAGGTGCTGCATATGGATGCCCCTACTATTCACTCCGCTAACTCTCCCTCTTTGAGCACTGATTTCCAGGACATCTTCCGGTCTAGGTGGGACCACTGGTCTTTGCATAGCTGCCCCCGACATTGCATGGACTCCTATATAAGCGACTCTTAACGCATTTGTAGAACCATTGGTTTAAATCTGTTGTGTGCTGCTCCAAGGGTTGTGTTAGACAGTATGCCTCCTCGCTGTGCATGCTGCAATCCGTAGGGTTTTATTTTTATTTCTATCTGATGTATTTCCCCTGTCCTGTGCTCCTTAGGCTTGCAGGGGCTGCCCATTCCGTGCTATTGGAGGCCACAATGGGGAGAACGCTTGCCTGAGCTACTTCGAGGAACTGGCTTATGGCTGTATCTGTTTTTTTAATTTCGGTTGTTTGCTGCTGGCTTGTAATCGGTGACCCCCCTGACACTAAAATGTGAGGGCTTCCATAGAACCTCTACGCTTATTTGCCATCTGTTATTGCTCCCAGTCCCCTTCTGTTGGGGCGCATTTATTCTATTGTGTGAGTTTTATTTGGCTTCTCTGGTGTGGTTAGCTGGGGTAACTGTTGCTACAGTGTCTTGTGTGGTGCTATTGGGTACTAATAAGATTGTTATTGTACTTTCCCTCCATTAATCCCCAGCTATGGGTACGAGGAAAGCCACTGATGCTACAATCCGCCAACAAACCCAACAAGTGTGCTAGGGCAGCTAGAGATTCCAGTACCCTCAACCAAATTAATGATTTGATTGAGGACGTAGAGTCCATCTGCATCTACTTTGTCTCAGGGACCAGGGAAGGGTGTGAAAGCAACCCTACCGGAAATGTTTGAGAAGAAGCCTAATAAAGAACAGATGGGCAGGAGTAGATCTCCTGTGAACTTAGTTCCCACAGCCTACACTGCCATGGATGGCGAATCCCCCAGGTGTGTCATCCACCCCCTCTTAAACCAGTAGCAGTCTGCTCCAAAAGGTTCATCCGGCTGCTTGCAGAAGAGTGGAGGCTAGCATTACTACACAATCACATGATCACATGAAGCAACTTGTATGAAATGGTACTAGCGCTGCGCAAAGACGTTACTGGCCGAAAGGAGGTGGGTAAATCCCTGGAAAGTAAAGTCGACACCTCTGCACAAATGTTAGTCCAGGTTACAACATTGTAGGGTCACACAGCTAGTTTAACTCCCACACTTTCCCTTGCCATTGCTACCCCTGTAGTCCTTCAGGAGCGCAGAACCAGGGAACCCTTGGGCACGGTAAGGAAGTACTAGCCTGCTCTGGCCACCCATTCCAAGCCACCTGGTGTCAGGGAAGGAAACAAGAACTGGCCGCTGAGCAGGCTTGCAAACATGGACATAATCACCTCGATTATCCTAACTCACGAGCTCCTAGCAGAATAATTTCTCTCAGATCCTTCCGAGCGATGCATAGAAGGGGGTACGGTTTTGGTTCTCGGTTAGGGACATCTGTCGATCCACTTGCAGCAAGAGATTAACCCAGACTAGACAGAGCGAGGGTCACCACAAAATCAAGTAAATGAATGTACTAAAACCAGGGAAAGCATGTTTCAAGGACAGGAAATCTCTACATAACAAGGTCTTACACTGGCTAAGGGGGAAATACCAGTGCCAGTCAATTATCATGCATGATATTCTGAATGTACACAGATACTCCACAGAGCTCGAGTCACACAACTCCATTGAAGTGTCAGTGGCCTCTAGAAAGATCCTCCATGGCTTGCTGGCAATTTAAGCTCGAGAGATCCGTACGACAGACACTGGGATCCAGCTATTATTTTGATGCACTAGATGGAGTTATGGCCACTTTTGAGAGAGGGAGGGTGCTACTAGCAGGGAACACCTGTTGAGTGGTGCAGGTTGACTGCAACCTATAGTTGCCCATAGCACCCTTGTCCTGGAGCCTACCGTAGCTGGCCCGAAGGCTTGATCTCCCCATTGGCAGTATTGGTAGACATTATCTTAGATGACAGGGAGGGGTCCTTGGGCACCATATCGGAGCAACCAAGACTCTTGGGACAACTGCAGATCCACTCCTGGAATGTGGCTGGCTTATGTAGTATGCTGGTCGACCTACTATGGGGAGACTTTATTGATTCTTTCCATCTTTACCTCTTCCAGGAAACTTGGTCACTAGAGCCATTACACAGGTCAGGGTTTGCTACCTTTTCAGTAGATGTGCTCCCTTCCATGACTGGCCGCCCCCCCAGGGGCCTCCTGATATGGGTTAAAATCTCCCTTAATTGAAATCTTGAGCAATTCAAAATAGAGTTGTCAGATGTGCTAGGGCTGTCTGGAAGGATTAATAACTGACACATTATTAATATCTACAACATTTATAACAGCAGAGTGGGCTCCCGCAGTCTATCTTCTACCCTAACTATTCTTGATAATCATTAAGACTCATTGCCCCACAAACCTAAGCTCATCGGGGGTGATTTCAATACCACCTTTGAGTCGCTGGACTATATCGCGCTGGTAACCAAAGCAGAGGATGCAGCCTTGGCTAGCCCTGAACTGATTACACCCCCCCCTTAAAAACACATTATGCAGTGGCTACACAAATGGCTCATAGTGTCCGGGCATGCAATGGCAGGTCAGGCTCGGACCATACTAGGGCTTTTACCCTCACCAGGGGTTCTGCAAAAAGCAGAATCAATTACATATTATTATTTCTCAATCTATTGGTTGGTGGACTTCCATGTTACTAACAGGCAGAGAGCAATCACTAGCCACTCCACCTTCACCCCTAAAGAGCGGCTGTTTGAGATCTTGCACCAGAACAGGATACACAGGGATGTAAATGTTGGAAACTCCAGGAGGGCTCTTAAGTGGCCAAAAATCAACTACTGCCCTATGCTACTTGCCCAGATTTAGAACCTTTCTGATTCAGTTCTCTCTCCCCATGAGGATGCGGATGCAGCTGATACGCCCATCTGTCCATCCATGGCCACTTCTTTGGCTCTTTCAGTCGACTCTTTGAGATGGAGGTGGATGCTGGCATACACAAAAGAGCTATCTCTGGGTCCACCCCCTGGTTCTCAAAAGGCTGCAGAGGCCAAAACACATTTGCTAACTACCATTGAATCTCTGTGCCCTGTGCAGATTCGCAAGGCAAGGAGTTTGTACAGTAAGGTGCTAGAGGCCAGCTAAAAGATCTAGGATGAGCAAAATTGGTTGGGTTTGCTAGAAGCCTCCAAAAAGAAGGATGTATCCTCCTTCTGGCACATAATTGCCCATGGCAGTTCAGAAACCCAAACTTCAACAGTCCATCATATTCAACCGTAGACCATGGTCCAATAATTTGGCAAACTCTACTCGACACCTTCCCTAGCCCAGCTGCCTTCAACCACTGATTTGCACTTGCAAGCTAATGTAGATTCAGTGGAGTTCAAGTCTATCTCCTTTTCTTTAGATTAAAACAAGGAAGCTATCATGTCCCTGAAACCTGGGAAAACACCCAGATTAGATATCATCCCTGGAGACTTTTACAGTTCTGAAATCGAGATCCGGGCCCCATATATTAATATAATGTGTAACTCCATCATGACAGGTGCTCCTCTTCCTGATTCAGGGATAGGAGCAGTGACTAGTCTAATATTTAATAAGAATGCCAGTTCCACCCCAAGTAATTAAAAACCAATTAGCCTTATTGACATTTTACAGAAGGTGTGTTGCTGCCAGATTTTGGCTATACTTCAGGCGTGGGCCTCTGACTTCAATATACTCTCCCCATTCCAGACTAGGTTCAGATCGAAGGTGGGAACAGTGGACAAAATATTCAGATTCTTGTTTATACTTTGGAAGTATATCAAGATTCTGAAGGACTATCTCTATGTTGCCTTCATTGACCTGAGAGTAGCTTTCGATCTGGTCCCTAGAGCTTGCCTCTGGGACTCCAAAAGGTCAATGGGGGTCCCACCCACCTTGGTAGGGATCTTGGTGAGGTTGCATGAAAAAAACTATGCCTAAGTGTGATGGGGGAAGGATGGGGCTCTAACAGAGAGGATTAACGTTACACAGGGGGTGCAACAAGGTTACGTCCTCACACCAACGCTGTTCTCCCTGCACATTAATGATGTGTTTAACTACCTCCACAAATGTATCAATGAGGTCCCTAAACTCAGTGGTGCTTCCATCCCCGACCTGCTGTTCGTGAACGATATGCTTCTCATTTCAAGAACCACTGTCGGGATACATAATCTCCTAAACAAGTTTCAGTTTTTTTGTAATCACAGTGGGCTTGAGATTAATGTCAAGAAAACTAAATGTATGACCCTAAGGCCGCATAGATCCTTCCATAGAAACTTGACACTGGGGACCAGTGTACTTGAGGAAGTGAAAGCACTTCGATTACCTTAGTATCAGGTTCAGCAGCTTCAAGTCATGGTCTTCTCATATTGAAAAGTCCAGGGCTACCTTAGTACATAAATCAGCGGCTAATGGAAGGATGGACAGGGATTTCAACCAGAATGCAGTATCCCCAGTAGTAGAGATCTACAAAGCTGCTGTCCAGTCAGCTGCTCTTTATGTGGCAGAGGTCTGGGGTACAGGTCAATTGGACTCTCGGATAGTCTGAGAAAACCATTTAATAAGGTCCACACTATCCCTCCCCCAATCTATGTCACTCGGACCCTTGTATTTCGACTTAGGTTTAAAGCGGATTGGGAATCTGGCTGTTCTGAGACCCTCATTATACTGGGTTAGGATATGGTCATCCCCAGAGCTTGAACCGTATAGGCAAGGCCTTCGTGAACTTATCCTACTGGATAAGGACACAACTGTTTCTTTGCTATCTCATATTAAAAAATGGCTTTTCGCAATGTGGCTAGAAGCCCTGTGGACTAACCCGTCTGCCATCAATTCTGCAAAGAGGGTTACCATGAAGAAAGCATTCTGGGTGTGCATAAAAAGAGAATGTAAGTGGGAAGCTGATAGCGACAGCCTTACTAGCAGGTTCTTGACAATAAAACCTTCACCTCAGTTTGAACCTTACCTTGATGAGGTCACTCCACAGTGGGCAAATTATTTAAAACCTACCGTTACATTAGAGACAGCCTATGCTCATTGTCATAACCTAATGTGTATGTTGACTGACATAGAGAAGTTCATAAATCAAGTAGAAGATAGACATAGGCAATTAGCAGATAAACGTAATAGTAGAGAAGGGAAATTTCAGAGGACCAAGGAGGAGTTCGCACACAATGCAAAGGGGAGCTATGGTCCAATAGCTTTAGATTTTGAACAGCAAGGAAGACTTTGCATTAGACAGGTAAAGACTTATTATGATAAAATATTTGTTGGACAGAGCGTGTGTGATCACATTTTCACAATCAAAGCCACCGCAAAGAAATTTAGCAAGAAGCGGTGCAAGTGGTACCAAATATGTATTTTGTGTGTGTAAGAAATGCGTATGTGCGATTGCCACTGAATTGGTATGGCACATGTTATGTAGATGTTGTGTTTCCTAAGATTTATCATGTTAAAGATCTGGGACCGTTGGAAAATGGACTACACCACAGAGAGAAGCGAGTTGCAAGTGCAGGAGAGATCGTTGGAGATGTATTTGGAAAAATGATACCAAGTTTGGGAGCGGTTCTGAACAATATAAAGATTAGAAGGTTGCCAACTACTGTGGATAAGTTGTCAGCAAATACAGCTCAGTCCTTGTTGATTGTGGATGAAGAGATGGTGTCAATAGGAGCCATGGTGATGCAGAACTGTCTTGCATTAGATGTGTTATTAGCAAAGTAGTGGGGAGTCTATAAAATGTTGAGGGTTCAACAGTGCTGTACTTATATCCCAGACCATGGCAAGGATCTGAGTAAGTATATAAGTAACATCACTGAGGTTCACCATGAGGTACTTGACGTGAGGTAACAGAAGGAGTTTGGGACAAGGTTGGGAAAGGATTTGCCAAGATTGGGAGTTGGTTTGCCAACCTTGGTAAGGGAATTCTTAATTACATTCTGAAGCCCATCATCATAGCAGTGGTTTGAGTGATTCTCTTGATTGGAGTGGTAGGGGTCTACGAATGGCATAAGTCAGGACAAGCTGAGATATCTCTTAGAGAGAGGGAGAGGAAAATGAAGAGACTGCATGATAGTCACTATAAGAATCTCAACAGTCTAGAAAAGTTCTGACAGGGAAGACTGGCTACGACTTCTGTAACCTCTGTTCTTTCTACTGGGAATTGTAATTGGTTGTGATTACACTTGCCATCAGAGGGGGTGGACTGATAGAGTGCAATTTTGCTCTTTCATTTGTAGAGGTGCATTAAAATCACAAGTAGCTTGCACCTGCAATTTTTCTTTTGTTGAATTAACATGGGACAGTAGGATGTGTACAGTAATAATGTGAAAGGTGACGTGTTAGGGATATTTCCGTATAAACGTGAAGAAACTAAGGTTGCAATACATACTTGTTTCGCTGAAAACATTAAGGTGCAGAGTTTGTGTATGATGCTTACAATTATTCACGTATTTGATGTGCATATGTATCGTGTTGATTTAGAAATGCTCAGTAAAGTGTTAATTTATATGTAGTTTCATACGGTCTGTGTGCTATTCTCTTATGTTGGCCAATTTCTGTAGGCATGAAATGCATTTTCCCTGGAAGCTCTCACATTAGATTTAATAGTTGGATTTCATGTGCATGTTGGATTTGTTTTTCTCACATTTCTGTTGCAGGTGGAGAAATTCATCTTTGTTAGTTAGAATAACGCTTTTGTTTTAGGAGTTAGGCTCAGGGAGGAGAGGATACATTTGTACAAGGAGTGCTGATAATGTGAGACAATGTTCTTTCTCACTGGAGAAGGCCTGGGAATCAAGGTCATCAAGCCTGAGGCTAGGAGTATCGAAACTAAGTGGAAAATCACCTACGAGGAGATGTCCAGCTGGATGAGATGATTGCATGATGTGTAATGGCCGTGTCTTAGGATTTTGGTGTTGAAATTAGGGCTAGTGCCCCGGGGGTTGAGTTAGGAGAGGAGATCGACGGAGAGAGAAGGAGCATCTTAGAACGAGCTCCATAGTTTTAGTCTTCTTGACCCATTCAACATCAGTGCATTTCTTAGGAAGTCTTCACACCCTGATTCCTTTTCCTAAACTTGCCTGGGGAATGTTAAGTAGGGATGTCATGTTAGTGGTAGAGTAGGACCAGACTAATGCTTTTTTACTTACCAACCTCCAATGAGGACTAATGTTGACGTGGGGGCACTCATTGCCTGCATTCTGATTTTGGAATTCGTCATTCTTTTCATGTTCCAGAGATTAAATTTCGCCCGTAGGTCTGACTTTGTATTAGTTCTGATGTATTTCTAAAACCTCATCTTGAGGTGCTTGTATGTCCAGTTATTTTTGGCTTTGTAATAAACCAACTAACCTAGAAACTGGAGTTTGTGATTCTTCAGTCATTAACTTTTGTTCTGTGAACCTGATGTGACAAGTTATTGCTCCCCTCTACCCTTCTAAGCAAGCTCAAATAGTCAATTGACCGGGCATTCCAGAGACCATTGACAAAATGGAACACACCCCCATCACAATACACAGACTTTCTATGCTTAAAAGAGTCTAACATAACTCAATTGGACACATTGCCAATGACAGGACATCCTGCATTAGCTTTCCCTTAAATTAAATATATAACAGAAAAGAAAGCACTCAAGTAAACACAATCCAGTAAATAGTGATCCGCCTCTTCTCAGTAGAGTTGTTTTGCAAAGAACAAATCAAGTCCACAAGAGTCAGATTCTTCCACAGCGTTTTTACTTCACAATACAATTCTTTTATGGTATGGGTCCAAATCAACGCAGGCTGCATTGAGTGCATTTTCTTTTCTGTAACCTAATTAGACTTAAACACATTATGTTGATGATTTGTAAGGGAAATGCTTCATAGTGCTTAATTGATGGCATCTTGAGGGAGACGACCTCCATATTTCACTGGATTCCAACATTCCAACACTCCCAAAGTAAGCGGAAGATGACTGATTTATTTTGTTAGACTCATTATTAGCTTTGCTTTTTTCCAAATGCATTTTACACCAATGTAAGTTTTCAGGAAAGGACAGTTGCCCTGTCTATTAAACACACTAAGTATTAATAAGTATTGACATTTGTACTTCAATCATAGGTACTTCCAATACACATTTCTTTCATTACACACACATTTCCAGACAGGCCTGCTCTCTCCTTCAGCACAGGGAAGTAAACCATATACAGCATAATGTTAACATTTGGAAGCAAGAAAGAGGAACGTTACAAAAAAAACAGAGGAATTCATTTTACATTGCATTGATTTGGAGGCAATTTCTAGGATGGAGACAGCAAAAATAAAGCTGTATGTGGTTTAAAAAATGTTGAATTACCCTGCTGAGACAGATGTGATGGCACGTATGACATGGGTAGAAATGGAAGTCCATGCAAATATTCTTCAAGCACAGAAACACTTTGACAAAGAAGCCTACATGCATGAGGGTGATATCTAGCACTTTCAGTTGGATAAAAACGTTTGAGAGGGTACTCTAAAAAAGACATGGGCAAAGAAGTGTAACTTGGAATATTTTATTAGAGGCGCCGCCTTAGTAATACAAAACACCCTGAGTATGTGATTATAATACCTTCATAAGCTTCATCCCAATTATTTTCAGGGGAAAAAAATGCAAGTACTCCAGTGTCCGGGCGTACATCCCCCCACCTTCCAAAAAAAGTGAGGAGCCACGGGCAATAACCAATAGGTCAAGGGAGCCGCAGGTCGAAAATGTTTGGGAACCACTGCTAAAACCTGTCAAGCAGTATGTGAAAATAAAGTAGGACCTGACATTTTAATGTCACAAAGGATGCTCACAGCCCCACCCGGTGGTCACTAAACCAGTTCTGGGATGGCTCTCCTTGCCACTGGGAGCGGTGCCTGGCTGAATAGAAGAGCAAAAGAGGAGGCAGGCTCAGGTGTGTTCAACATGAAAGTGGAGACCCCTTTGAGGTGCACAAAGGGTCTGGGCACAGCTCCCAGGCCATGCTGTCAAGGGGAGACCAAGTCCTCTGCACACCCAAGGCCCATTGTCCCTGTCCTGGGAGCAATACTCACCTCACCACAGGGAAGTCATCAAGCATCCAAGTGACAGTTGAATACTTACAGAATGACCTCTAGAGGCTGTATGCAGGCAAAAGGTAACTTTTCGAAAGTATCTTTTCTGTAATAGTTAGACAAAATTCATCTTTACCATTGAATTGGATTTTGTTTAACTATTAAAATGAGTCCTTGAAATGTTTCTCTAGCTGTTTTATAGGTGTAGATAACATTTATTAAACTTAGTATTGTATCTCAAGGCTTTCTAATGGAACAGCCAAACCCGCTACAGTGAAAATAGCTTTGAAGCACTAGTCACTGTAAGGACGCATTTAACATTAACTTTTATATATCCTACTTTTAATTATCATGCACCCTGGCTTAATGGGCAGTAAGTCTTACTTAGAGGTGACATAAACATTTGAAAGAATAGTTTCAGAACTATCAAAAAGGGTTATTTTGACAGGTCTTATTTGCAGTGTAAACCTGCACAGCCAAGCTAATGATGACAGGCCAGCAGTCATGTTTGCATTGTCATTGCAGTGGATGGCACAATGAGTGCTGCAGCCCACTAGAAATATTTAACTTACTGGTCCTGAGTACATTGTTGGTAGCATATAATAGGGACTCATAGGCAATTTAAAAATGCCACTCAGGAGTATGCCAATTTCTCCATGTTGAAAAGAGGAGCACATGCAATTTACCAGTAGTTAGCATGAGTAAAGTGCATACAGTTCTCTAGCTGGCAAAAACAGGGTTCTGCAGAAAGGGCAAAACAATTGGGGAGACACTGCAGAAAGGCACATTTCCAACACTCACTTTAGTCAACACCACAAACAATGTTCTACTCTAAATGAGGAAATAAATGTAGATGACACTAACATAATTTATTCAAATTTTACATAATACATTGGACTTATTTTTATCTATGCACCTAAAGAATATCTCACTTAAACACAGGAAAATCCTATGATTCTCTCCAGAGCTAACCAAACAAAAATTAGAAACTAGACAAGCAGAAAGGCACTAGAGAAGTACTTTTCAAAATGAACTACTATGCATAAAAATAGAACTTGCTGAGTCAGTTGCTGGGAGGACCTTGCCTCTTTTCGCCTAATACAATTATAGAAATCAGGCATTCTATTGCAGCGGAATCTATTCCTGCCCCTGAGTGGATTGACAAATTATTCGTACAATATTTGGGAATTCTGCTTTTATTTCCTTCACCTCCATCTCAAGAGATGGCTTGATTACAACTGTAATCCAAAGCATAGCCTCTGGTTCTCCATTTGATTCCAGGCCAGCACACTGGGTCAGTGAAATTACTCTTTTCTTACTGTACAAATTACTAATGTTCTTCAATCTGTCATTTTCTACAGGCACTATCCCTAGATCCTGAAACATTGCTGTTCTATAACCTCTCCTTTAAAAACCCTAGTTTAGGCTTCAATAATTTAAGTAACTTTTGTATAATTTCACTTCACCGCTACTGGTCAAAGTTACAGGAGAAATAGTTTTTTAAGCAAGTGCAACACTATGTGGAAACATAACCTCCTTGACTCCTTTCAAGGAGGCATCTGGTCTGGCAGAAGCACTGTACTGGAAGTGCACTCTGTGGTCAATGACTTCTGCAGGTTGGTGAAAAAATGGCAAGGTTTAAGCTCTGGTCCTTATAGACCTGTTGTCCACTTTTTGCAAAATTGATTATGCAATCTTAGGGCGTTATTATGTGTTCTGCTGTCCTGGAATCACCATACTCGCATTGGCGGTCCGATCACCATTGTCCGCCTGACGTATTGCGAATGCGATGGTCGGACCACCAGCCGCTCACTACAACATGACAAGCACCGCCAGGATCCTGGATCCTGCGATGTCGGCGAATTGTGAAAGGAGCAGGAATGGAGGTGGTGACGATCCCGGCACTACCATCCAAATTACGACTGCCACAAGCCATTAAATGGCAATGCTCCCACCATTAAAAGGATGGCAGGAGGGCAAGGAGAGGGCCCGCAATGGGGTCCTCTGGCAAATCTGCCCATGGGGGTGGGTGCAGGGGGCACATAATACGCCCACCCCCACAAGTGCATAGTCGTGTGTGTACTATATGGAATGCTTGAAATTGTGCGTGCCACACTGTGCACAGACAAGCATTGGGTGCTGTCACTGTGGCGGTATACTGTATTGGCTCTCCTATGAGCCTATCATACCACCGCCATGAGACCGCCGCAGCATTGTCTGCCTGCCCATGTTTATACTAGTAACATGGTGGGTGGGCTCACCACAGCCTTGGCGGTCTTCCTGGGACCGTGGTCGTCCCAGCCAAAGACCACATAAGTTGTAATAAGGTCCTTAATGTCTATGCTTAATGAAATAAGGAGCTCTCATTCAACTGCGAATTGGCTTTCCTCATCTCCCTCTAACCGGTACCAAAATGTAGTGCTTTCTCCTTATATGCAAAAACCAAACACTTTCAATGGTGATGTCTCTCAGGGCTCAAATCTTTCGCCCATACTTTTTAACATCTACAAGGGCCCTTTTGGTCCAATTATAATCTAAAAAGGGTGCTCAGTTTTACATGTATGCAGATGACACCCAATTTATCTGTGACCCTGAGCAGGGCACCTCTCCCATCTCAGCCATGACTTAAACCCTGCTTTGGTACGCTAGAGGATGGCATGCCATTTTCTCAGTTAAAAAAAAATAGAGCACTCTTGTTTCTACTATTTGAAAACTCTTCAAAATATCCTGCCTTTCCTTAATAGTATTCGCTTGTGACTGAGATAAATGTGCTGATCAGCCATGCGTTGACTTTGGAACCTACATTTTGTTATCCACCCCAGCAAAAGCAATAAAATTCTACATTTGGTTCAAAAAGAGACTGCATGGCGTGTCTGAGAGGCAATATGGAACCAGGTAAGAAAAGGTTCTATGGGAAGTTTTAAAGACCTGTGCGGATAAATCCCCACTCTATATATTTCAAAACACAAAATCCGCGGGTCTCAATAAGAGTACAGGGCACTAGGCCCAACAACAGGGAAAAAGAAAGGCAAGATAAGGAAGTCCTATTTAAGAGGACGGAATCCCATCACCCTCCGAAGTGGCATGCTTCATCATCTGGGATCTCCTCTTGGCTGTAACCTAGTGCAGCCAAGGAGCTACAACTCCTTGCATGTGTTAGGAGGAGCTCGCGGATGTTTTAGTGTGATCCAGAAGCTAGATCTCCTAAGATCAATGGGGCATGAAAACAGTGTGAGTGAAAATGCGTTATATATGTGTAGATATGGGTATATGAGTGTATATGTGTGTCTCTCTGTAGATAGATAGATAGATAGATAGATAGATAGATAGATAGATAGATAGATAGATAGATAGATAGATAGATAGATAGATAGATAGATAGATAGATAGATAGATATTTACAAGGCTCCGCAAAAAGATGGACAGGCTGATATAATATTGAAACTAAAGGCTTTAGTCCTACTTTTATGTCTGACCTGTCCCGGATTTTGGTTCTCAAAATCTGGCCACCATAGCTCTATATCAATTCCATGTTCTCATGGCTAGTAAATTTAAGTGGTAAAATGATCCTCGTGACAAGAGATCAAATTATTTTCGCAATTAAGTTTTCATAAAACAAGAACCGTCACATTCTGTGACCAGTCATTTTCAGTTACTGAAGCTAGAATGTAGAAATCTCTGCCCCTCTCTCTACGCACTAAATCTTGTTTATTTTGCTTTAGAAAACAATTGAAGTTCTTGTTTTCTAAGCAATAGGGTAGCATTGTTCAAAGCTGTGGACAACTAGGTATCAGAGCGTCAAAAGCCTTAGTGAAATAAATAATTTAAAATGAAATCTGAAATAGTTTACCGCGTAGTGGGGGGATTCATGAATAAGGTATTACATTTAAATGACAAAAGGTTACAAACAGAGAGGGGTTAAAGAAATTCTAGTTTAAGTTTGGTTCAGAAAAGTAAGCGTTCATTAGATTAATCTTGTTGGGGGGAATTGCAGGTAAATATTGTCAATGGGAAGTTTGGGAAATAGGCGAGAGTGTCCTTCACAGAGAGGGTAGGGAATGCATGGAACCATCTTCCAGCAGGTGAGGTGGGGGGAATTCTCTTTGTGAATGAACGAATCAGAATACCAAAGATTGGTACAGAGAAGGTCAGAGCCAAACAGTGCAGAGGTTCCTTGCTGTTTAAAGAGGCTGGAAAATCTCAGCAAATAAAGGCTTGACTGTACTCATGTTTGATACATTTAAATGTAACTATGTAAGGAACCTACAGACAGAGGACATTCACAGGACGGGTGCAATCTGGGCTAAAGAGGCCATGCTAGGTAATGAAAGCCTGAGGAATAAGGAATGCCAGTGAGATAAGGAAGCATGAATGAGAAAGTGTAGGCCCAGTATGAACACACAGAGTAGTAAAGAGGCAATGAGCTGTGTTAGAAGAAGATAAAAACAGAAAAGCCAGTTCACCGTAAACATCTCCTCAGTGATGATTGCATTGTCACGCAGTCCATGGAGCAATGGGAAGAGCTTGGTCACTGCCATGGAAAGGGGCACCTTCTGCTTCCTTAACTCGAATTTCAGCCTCTCCTCCTCGGACATCCTGCTTGGAAGAGGCAGACATTGTTAAAGGCCCATTTTACAACAACATTTTGAGATTACATAGTTTGTTTCAGTGAGTTGTAACAGTTACAAGCTGTGCAGCATGGCTACAACTGTGAAAAACGTTGACAGTGACAGCACAGCTACAACATACTGCATTCAACAATCAAGAGACAATCACTACTCGTTTTTTTGCAGTTTTATATAGCACAAACTCCCCTCGAATGTATTGGAGCGCTTTACATGAGCACCGATTACATTACAGAAGGACACATTCATTTTTGGTAGGCATGGGGAGATTAAGTGATTTGCCCAGAATCACAGGATGTTGAGCCGAGGCCCAGACTCAAACCTTGTTCCCCAGCTCCAAGGTCAGCAGCTCTTCCCCTTATGCCACATCCTCTTAGACACATTTGTGTCCTAACAGAAATTGAGGACTTGGAAGCGCCCTTTACATTAACCAAAAACAATATGGTACCATTATACGTTCTTGGTTGACAGGCAATGATCACGGCCAGTTGAAGAACTCAGCTCAGAACAGGAGAAACAACCCTTAGGTTTTGAAGGTTGCCTCACCCCGGTCTTATTCGAGACATGCTTCATTGTCTGGGCCATAAGTCAGAATGCAGATAAATAAGAGTGGGCTCAAAGGTGGGAAGGGAACTCTTGGCTATTGCAGGGATCGAAAGAGTGTTAAAATTACAATGGATATAGCTCAGGAATATATATATAACACTGGTGTTTCTGGTCTAGGTCTTACAGCCAAAGAAATAGCCCTTAGGGGTCAGTAGGTCTTCATCAGGACCATAATTATAGCTCAGCAATATAATCTCCGAATCCACTAGTGATTTGCTGTTGATGACCTCGTGTCAAACAACATAGAACACATTCATGCAGGCTTACGTCCGTTTCCTGGGTGATTCTTTTGTCATGTCAAGAAAGGGTAATTAGTCCCCAATAGGGTGCGTTGTGGGACCTGCTCTTAAGAGCTCCAGTCCGTGGTCCCACCTATTCACGAGGTCAGCAACGCCCGCATCCTCTGGTGACCTCGTGAATAGTTGAGACCAAGGACTGGGACTTTTAAGAGCCAGTCCCACAACAAAACCTATGGGGGACGAATTATCCTTTTTTTGGCATGACAAAAGAATCACCAAGAAAGGTATGCAAGCCTCCATAAATGTATGCATGTTAGTTAAGATTATGTACTACAGATTGGGAGTTGATAAGGCTCTCCGGGGACCCACTCCTGTTTACCCTATATTGATGTAGTGATATGATCAGCTGAGCCAGTCCACACTTTTAACTCCAATGAAACAGGCCACCTGGAAGAACTAATTGGACTTATGTGTGACACTGACAGGGACCTCTCTGTCGGTGCAGACTTTAACCCAACATGTGTCATAGTGGGTTCCACTGGCTCCTACTCCTGGCCACTCTATCCAGGCGACCGATTCAGCCACCCAATACTGCAGGAGCTAAAATTCTAACCCTCAATTGTAGGTACAGCAAGACACACCAATGGGCAGAATTCCAGTTGCTAACCCCTGGGTAGCTGTGGCTTGGAGCAGCTAGGCTTAAAAAAGGGAACTCGTGTAAAATATTTAAACACACCAAACAACAGAATACAGAAAGTCACACAACACAAAATAAATCTATATAAAAAAATTACATTTTAATGATAATTTTTAGACACCAAAATGGGCAAAATTCACTGGAAGGTTCTAGAGATATATTTTTAAGTAAAACGTAAATCTCTGTTTCTTTGTCCTAAGCACAAACAAGCATTGGCAGCCATAAAGTTTGGAACCTTTCGAAAAGTTTTAAAGAGTTGTGTTTAAATACTCTGGTCTGGACTGAGCAACCAATTCCAACAGGTAGAAGGTCTTGGGTCCCACTGAAGAGTATTTGGACAGTTACCTGGTCATCAAAGCAGTCTCAAGTCCAGTTCTGCACTTTAAACAAGGCCCACCATAGATTTAAATGGAGAGGTCCTAATACTGAGGATACAGTATGCTGAAAGAGGCTCTGGGCTCTGCAAGGTCGACGGGGAAATTCCTGGGGATCTTCCTCTGTCCACAGGTCAAGTGGGGCAACTTGGACCAGAGGAGTCGATGTCTCTCGAAGGCTTCTTTGAGCCAGCAAAGGTCCAGCTAGGACTGGGCTACTGGTCACAGCAGGTCCAGCGGTTTTAATTGGTGTGGGTTAGTGTCCATCTTTGGTGACTCTTCTAGGTCCTGCAGGCTCGGGTGCAACTTTGAGTGCTAAGGAGTGGTGTCCTTCACTACACGGTGGTGGTTAGCATCAATTTGAAGAAAGCAGCTACCAATAAGCCGGAACGGCTACTTCAGCTTTTATGGCCCTGGTGCCGGAATAGGGAGTCAAGCGACTTACTCTTGGAGTTCACCTTTTCTGTCTGAAACTCAGGAGCGTCTTTTTCATGAGCCAGGCACGACAGCTAGACAGGGGTGGCTCCTCCATGTGGGCGGAGGAGCGTTGCCCCACTGCTTTCTCACAGTGCGAGAAGCAGAATCATAAAATGGTATTATAAATACCATTTTATGTTTCTGCTTCTCACACTGTGAGATAGTATAAGGGTTTGGTTCGGTCGGGCAGGTGGTTGAGTCTGCTCAAAAGCAGGGGGGAGTGGCTAGCTCAATACTGCAGGGCCCTGACTGTTTGGTTGGCCCAAACCAGTCATGTGCACTCTCCCTTTTCTCCATGTAGGCTGCAAGCAGCCTACATGGAGATAATGGCCTCCCCTTAGACGCCTGTGGGGTTGGTGTCCCAACTAATCACAAAGCTGCCATTGTAGCATTGTGATTGGCTTTGGGGAGGGGGAGGCTGCCTGCTTCCTGTTCCTGCGGAGGCAGGAAAGCAGGAGCAGACCACGCAGAATCCGGGAAAGGTACATTTAAATATATATATATTTTTTTTAAACCCTCCCTTCCCGCACGACCCCCCCTTCCCTTGCAACCACTCGCCCGTTCCACACACCCCAGTCTGCTCCCGTACCCGTGAGACATGCTGACCGCAACTGCAGCTAGAGTTCTTATTTTTTGCTAGCTCAAGGAGCAGCAGGTGCAGCCTCTCTTGCCAGGTCCTGGGGTCAGCAGGGAAGTCCATCTTCGGTCCTCTCTCCAGTCAAGATGTAATCTGAGCTTCAGGATGCCAGGGTGTCATATTTATGAGTCCTGAGGGGATGAAGAGGTCACTAGTTTATGGTCTACCAGGTTCCCCTGCCCTATGATGACGTCCAGCTATGTTTGGCATCTTAGCAATCCCCTAGTACAATACTCTGCCCACTCACAAGATGTCAGAACCCGTCTCTCGTAATGGGGAGTTTGGTAGCCCACTCTAGAGGTGCTGCTACCTGAGGGCTACATGCCAATGGAAAGAACGGTTTGGTAACTGGTTTACCCTCTCTGTTTTTGTCACCAGTCCGTCTACCTGAACAAGGGGGCAGCCCCTCTCAAGTGTGGTTGCCATTTGCCCATCAAATGTGTCTCCTCCTTTGAAAATTTCCTTTGCTCCAACACCTTTTGCCTTGTTCCTATACTTCGGTATGTGGGCCCAGGAGGGCAGAAGACTCAGTGGGGGACAGCAACTGTGTTGTGAATCACCACTGGAAACACTGGACAACAAAGTGGCAACTTTCTAAAAGTTGCTTTTCCTTAAAAGTGATATTAATTCCAACTTGGGCATCAAGTTGGGTTTAATACCACAATTAATGTGATACCTTGAAGTACCCATTTTAGCAGTACCATTCAGAAGTTATCAGGACTGAGATGTTAGCCTGTGACTCTGTACTTGCTAATGGGACTAACTAGGCTTTCCACAGTACAAATTACAGTTTGGGATATTTACTATTAAGCCAAATTAAAGTAGATGTCCCACTAAATAACATACAGTTCCTTGTCTTAGAGCTTGATAAGTCTTCCTTAGGGGAGATTCATATATATTGATAAGGGAAATGTGGACTTTGCCCTTGGTTTAAATGGCAAAGGTAAACCAGCAGTTTAAAACGCCTCTTCTAGGCTTCAGTGGCAGGCTGGGAGCCATGTCGTACTTTGGCACACTCTGGGTGGCACACTCAATGCTGCAGCCCTGCATGGACACTTTAACTTACAGACCCCGAGTACCCTTGGTACTAGATATTAAGGACTTATAAGTAAGTTAGCTTATGCCATTTGGGGATAGCCAATTCAACCTTTATTTTGTGAAGGGTTAGAACACTGGCACTGAGGTCAGATTAGCAGGCCTCAAAGGACTCCCAGTGTCAAAAAACCAGCAACATCAGCCCAAATCTTTGCGGCTTATCATGCAAAAAGTGGCCTTTCCTTACAATACCTAACGTAAATAAACACAGCCATCTACTGGTCACTTTGAAAGAATACATCTTATTGTCACAGGTGTGCTTTCTTTACATATTGTACAAATTGATTAATATCAAAGGTAAGCAAACAACATTTTATTTTAAGGGGGTTCTAAATATATATGTCTTTGTGCCTTCGTGATCAAAGTTCTATTCGACAGAATGTTTTTTTCTTTGTTGTGGCGCCTGCTGCAGGCAGTGAGTGGGATGGAGCCCTCTGGCCAGTGCAGAGCGACCCCAGCCTAACTGGAAGTACACTTTGTGTTAGCCCACCTAGACCGGTCGGCACGCGTGACAGGCACGACATGTGACACCAGCAGATCCCCATTGATCAAGGCCCTAAAAGGGAGCTCCAAGCAATGTACAGAGTGAGAACTCACTGAGGTAGGACAACACTTGTGGCAGCCCTGGCTCAGTTTCTGAGAAACAGCCTTTGCCCCTGCCTTCGGTGCAAAACCAGCCAGCACTCAGCCGCACAGCAAGCACTGGCACAGACCATAGGCAGCACTGAGAGAGCGCAAACTGAGGAAAAATGTAGAAGTGGACCATATTTACAAGCACATTATATCAGCTTAGTATAGATCACATAAGAGTGTCACAATTTTAGAGTAAGAATACATGAGTGTTTAACTAGAATAAGAATACATATATCAGTGTGAAAAACTAATGTAGAAGAGTGTAGAGATGTCAGAATGATGTTGAAATTCCGTGTTATGTGGCTGTTGTAGGGGAAAATGTAATTCTGCTAAACGTAGAAATGTGTAGGACACATGGCAGTTCACAGAAAACGAAAGATGCTGTTACACTTTCACATGAGATGGATTTTGATGTTGTTATAATTCAAAGTATTATTGATCATGGAACTGAAGTATATGTTTTATAGAAGTGTTTTCATATAACCTTTGTGTGTACTGTTTAGACAAATAAGCTAAAGGTTTTCAGAGTGCATAGGCCCGTTTCATGTAATTCTAATAGGCCTGAATAGATAAAGTCATTTCTTTAGATCTGCATGTGCTAGTTAAAAGAAGGTCATGTTAAGCATAAATTGCGGAGCTTGCTCGAAGGGTTTACGACTTAGAAGATACGGTAGAGGCCGGAATTTGAGGCCCACAGTACAAGTGTCTGTTTGCAGGTGCGAGGAGGTTCTAATCAAGCGAGTGATGAATAGACTTTTGTTTGGAGAGCCAGGCACAGGCCTGGAGGAGGCTTCAGGAATTTCCTAGGGGGTACCGTCCTGCCGGAGAAGAGCCTGAGAAGCAAGGTCAACGCTAACGAAGGGTCCAGAGGAGTATCAGCATGGAAAATGCCAGAACCAAAACCACGTGAGGGGCGTCTCTAAGGGGCGTTTCTATTGTAAATGTGGTTTTTGTATTAGGGACAGCACCCCTGGGTGGAGTTAGAGCAGTTGGTCTGAGGAACCTAAGAGAGCGGATGGGTAGGCAGATAGGTTAACTGCGAGACCTCGATTCACAACGAAGACAAAGGGAAGTGTGTGATCTTCTTTGGAAGTCACCACGGCTGACACCTTTTTAGGTAAAGATTCTGCTAAGTAGGGATGTCACTTAGTCTAGTGTAGGGACAGTCTAATCTGGATTTTCTTCCTTTCTGTAAATGACTCACAAGTTACAGCTCGTGGCTATTCTTGCAACTCTTATGACTTTTGAATTGGTTTTGATAATATTCTTTTGCCGACAAAGAGCATTTAGAGAATTTATGTTTGTATTGATACCCGTATATCTTTTGAACCTGATTTTGAGATGTTTGTATCTCCAGTTAACTTTGGCTTTACAATAAACTTTTAAAACTTATTCGTGGTAAGTGGTTCTTTAGAGTGGGGTAAGTCCTTCACTGATTGACCTAGTAGTGGATTGCCTTTTACTCTTTGACAGGTACCAACGGTTTAGTCGACCTGAGTTGGGATCTAGATCTATAACAATAGACTAGAAATCCCGCGTTAACAGTTGGTAGCAGAGTGAGGATGGTTACCTTCTTGAGGAAGGTGATCTAGACTAGGTTAAGATTACCCCAAGGCCCCTAGAGATCGAGAGATGAGCAGCGGAAGAATCGCTTGCCGAAGAAGGTGCTGACGGTGCGAGAGAAAAGCAGCAGGACGTGAGTGAGTATAACAAGGGTCATGCGTTGACAGATTGCGGTGTTTTGTATTGTATCTGTATTGTAATGTCTTGCGGAGTTGAATGCCTGTAGTGTGATTGAGAGAGGGTTGTGAGCGCGCGCAACCTGGCAGACTGGTAAACTGGCAACCTGGTAAACGGGTGAACCGGTGAACTGGTGAAAATCTTAAGTTCGGGGAAGAGCTTAAGTGGTTCGGGTGTATCGAACACCCAGAGTAATTGTCGACCAGAGTAAAGGGGGTCATGAGGTACCATTGATCGCCCACAGGACCGAGATAGGGGGAATGCAAGAGTGAGTGTGTGGGTAACGGACGCGGGTCGAAAGTTACCGTGTGCAAGTAACCTATCAGTTAAGGCGATTGTCTGGACGTACACGGAAAGACATTTCGTCAGTTAAGGTGACAATTACAGTTAGACTGTGGGCGTACAGTCAAGAAAAGTGATCGCTTGGTCGGAAGTAATCATTTTTCAGAGTATGAATGGGACGCATGCATGACCGGGAGACGAGCGGAGAAAGGAGGGGAACTGCTGCAAAGGGGGAGAGTGACGTCAGCTAGAGCCGCGCTGTGATAGGGCGGTTGGTGTGAAGCCGCGCTGTGATAGGGCGGTTGGTGTGACGTCATCTAGAGCCGCGCTGTGATAGGCCAGATAGCGAGAACCGCGCTGAGATTGGTGGATTGTCATCAGGAAGTGAACGAACGCGGAGAAAATAGAAATTTTGAGGATTTTGAACATGAAGTGTTTTAAATGTTTGAGAGGGATTTTAAAGAGAAAAAGAAGAGAATCTTATTACGGGGAAGAGGCACCGCCAGAGGGTACACCAGCTCACTATATGGCAACGAACGTTGGGTTGCATACTATACTGTGACTTGATACTTGGAGTAAGATTACAGAGGGGAATGAGGAATTGACTTTTCCAAAATACGGAACGTTTAGACTAGAAGTGTTACATCAGCTGAAAGCAGTTATGTCCTCATTGAAACCTTTGCCTAGACCAACACAGTTTGAGGCCCTTAATGCGTGGATTAGGGCGGCGCACGACAGGAGTCAGAACAGACGCCAGGAAAGGGTAAGGCGATCAGTAAGGGCAGTGCAAGATGCCAAATGGGATGAGGAAGCCAAGAAATGGAGGGTACAGACGATCGAAGTGGATAAGTTGTACCCAATGAGAGAGGTTACAGGAGAAAAGAGACCCATAGAAGAGGATGATGAGAGCGAGTCGGAGGATGGCTTAATAAACAGGTTGTTGATAGACAGACCGCCTCCGGACAATAGGGAGATGGAAAGTACTGAGCTCCCAAGGGAAGATAGGGTTGACAGAGATGGGAATAGGTCACTTCCTATAACGAATTGGGTACCTACCAAAGGTGAAGGGACACCTCAACATAGTCCAGTACAGAGTGTAGTCGGAAGAGTTGTGGTGCAGAAGATGCCAGCAACAGAGAGGGTTGAGTCTTATGGATTGCCAGATGCTCTTCAAGTACCCGTTACCATAGGTCCTATAGTGTCGGTTTATAATCCAGAAGAATAAGAAAGACAGGACGGCAGTGAAACTGAAGTTGCCACTGAAGGAGAAAGTTGCTGTGAATACTGCTCAGACACAGATCAGTACCAGAGTGATCAAGAACCGAGTGTGAAGACAAGAAATAGGAGGACAAGGCGTGGAGAGGCTAGTTGGTCTGAAAGAAAGAAGAGGCCGAGCTTGAAGTCAACTCCAGAGAGAACTCTTGCTCCTATATCTGAAGACTCGGATTTGGAAGAAGGTGCACAAGGACAGGAACAGGAAGGTCCGAGAAGATCGAGGAGAGTGCGAGTGCCCTGCAGAAGATACGCTACTCCTGAGTGGACCTACCTCGCTGCAGATGTCCAGTGTACAGAGATCCGGGAGGGTGAGGGAAGTGGCTTTGACCAGTACTGACCCCATCATAACAGTGGAAATAGCGTTGCTGATACCAGGATTGGAGGTCGAAGGGTTGTTGACACTCACTATTCCCTATCCTCCTTATCTGAGCGGGATAAGAGACATGGTTTTAAACAGAATAGAATTTCCGATTTGTTGTTCAAGGAGGCCAATACTTGAGGAGGTCCTTCTTCGTTTGGAAATATTAGAGTGTGTGATTAGAGTCGCCGGAACACGTATAATTCCAGATTGCTAAAGACTTTGTAAAGACTTTGTAAGTAAACAAATTGAGAGATAACCTAGCGCCAAGTGGAAGAAGAAATTTAGGGATTTCCATTTTAGCGGATGGAGAAGGGCTAGGGTTGTCTGCTGCTATAGAACTCAAAGACTGATTTTTCAAAAGGGATTATCAGCTTCCAGGTGTGGTTCGAAAAGACTGAAGAAGCAAAGAAAAGAGACTTTGTGTTGTGAAGAAAAGCAGAACTGCACTGTCTTGAGATCATGGAGGCTGGCAACCCGAACCGTAGGACAAAATGCATAGTAGGCACACTTTTAGTGGGAGTGATTTTTCTTATAGTTTTAGTAGTTACTATATCATATGTAGTGGGACATGAAAATGATGAGAAAGCAACAAAGGAAGCAAAAATGGTATCGACACAGAAACCTACTACTGCTGGTACAAAGGGGGACAATGCAGAGAAAGATAAAACTCTACTAGCAGCTGAGACTCGTAGGTTACATATGGATGAATCACAGGGAAACTTTAAATCAAATGTATATGCTAAATTGCTTTATGAATATATCGATGCTATGGAAGCCAAGAATTGTTATGTCTGTATGAAATTGCCAGCCTCTGTAGACGAAGGTATTAGATATCATCATCTTCCATTGACTTATGGAATCACATGTAGTTTGTTGCTGAGCATATTTTATGAACGTGATGGTTTTGAGTATTATTTCTCAAACTTTGATGCTGTGTTACCAGAAGTGCCAAACTACAAGCACTTGAACAAGTGGGATTATTATAAGAGTGAAGATAGATTACAGAAATGTTTCCTTCCTTGGAAAACGTTGGATACTTCACATGCCCGAAGAAATAATTTGACTTGTAAAGTGTCGGAAATTGAGAAAAAGTTTATAGGGCAGGTGGATGATCGGTATAGGAGACAAAAGATCTTAAAAGCTTCAGGTCAATGGAAAACAGACTGGACCGAGGAAGAAAGGTCACACAAAAGAAAGGGTAGTAATGGTCCAATAGCATTAGATCGAGAGAAAAGGGGGAAACTGTGTATACATAGGGGTGAAACCTATTACGAGAATGTGTTTGTGGGAGAAGTAAGTTGTGAACATGCTTTCCAATTAGAATATTATTCAAAAGATTTCTTGAAGGAAATGCAGGTACGGTAATCCCAAATGTATATTTTGTTTGTGGAAGGAATGCATATGTGAAACTACCGGATAATTGGTATGGATCATGTTATTTGGCAGTTGTCTTTCCCAAAATATACCATGCTAAGGATTTAGAAATCATAGAGGGAGGAACTCAAGCTAGAGGAAGAAGGGATGTAAGCTATGAGGAGGTAGTTGGAGACGTATTTGGTGCTACATTTCCTCTTTTAGGAGTAATACTGAATGATGTCAAGATTAGAAGGTTGGCAACAGTTGTAGATAGGCTGTCCGCCAGTACTGCTAGATCATTAATGCTGGTAGAGGGAGAGATGCAATCGATAAGGGCAATGGTTCTTCAGAACCGACTTGCTTTAGACGTTCTGTTAGCCAAAGAGGGAGGAGTCTGTAAGGCTTTGAAGGTTCAGGAATGTTGTACCTACATTCCAGACAATTCAAAACCTCTAGAAAAGTACATACGGAACATTACTGAAATTCATCATGAGATCGAGGATTTGACACAGGTGAACGTGTGGGAAAAAGTAGGTCAAGGAATGGGTAAAGTTGGAGGTTGGTTTGCCAACCTAGGAAAGGGTTTCATTTGGTACATACTGAAACCTATCATCATAATAGTGATTTGTGTAATCACTTTGTGGGGATTGGTGCGACTGTACAAATGGTATAGATCAAATAGGTTGCAGAGATCCATGAGAGAGCAGGAGAGGAGATTGGCTGCGATGCAGGATAATCAGTACAGGAGTCTGAGGGCTCTAGAGATGATGAAACGAGGGAGTACTGCAACAAGTTCTGTTTGATGCTGTTCAAACCTCAGGGATGGTGTTGTAATGGTGATGACTACTAAAAGTCATCAAAGGGGGGATTGAGAGAGCGCAAACTGAGGAAAAATGTAGAAGTGCACCATATTTACAAGCATGTTATATCAGCTTAGTATAGATCACATAAGAGTGTCAAAATTTTAGAGTAAGAATACATGAGTGTTTAACTAGAATAAGAATACATATATCAGTATGAAAAACTAATGTAGAAGAGTGTAGAGATGTCAGAATGATGTTGAAATTCCGTGTTATGTGGCTGTTGTAGGGGAAAATGTAATTCTGCTAAACGTAGAAATGTGTAGGCCACATGGCAGTTCACAGAAAACGAAAGATGCTGTTACACTTTCACATGAGATGGATTTTGATGTTGTTATAATTCAAAGTATTATTGATCATGGAACTGAAGTATATGTTTTATAGAAGTGTTTTCATATAACCATTGTGTGTACTGTTTAGACAAATAAGCTAAAGGTTTTCAGAGTGCATAGGCCCGTTTCATGTAATTCTAATAGGCCTGAATAGATAAAGTCATTTCTTTAGATCTGCATGTGCTAGTTAAAGGAAGGTCATGTTAAGCATAAATTGCGGAGCTTGCTCGAAGGGTTTACGACTTAGAAGATACGGTAGAGGCCGGAATTTGAGGCCCACAGTACAAGTGTCTGTTTGCAGGTGCGAGGAGGTTCTAATCAAGCGAGTGATGAATAGACTTTTGTTTGGAGAGCCAGGCACAGGCCTGGAGGAGGCTTCAGGAATTTCCTGGGGGGTACCGTCCTGCCGGAGAAGAGCCTGAGAAGCAAGGTCAACGCTAACGAAGGGTCCAGAGGAGTATCAGCATGGAAAATGCCAGAACCAAAACCACGTGAGGGGCGTCTCTAAGGGGCGTTTCTATTGTAAATGTGGTTTTTGTATTAGGGACAGCACCCCTGGGTGGAGTTAGAGCAGATGGTCTGAGAAACCTAAGAGATCGGATGGGTAGGCAGATAGGTTAACTGCGAGACCTCGATTCACAACGAAGACAAAGGGAAGTGTGTGATCTTCTTTGGAAGTCACCACGGCTGACACCTTTTTAGGTAAAGATTCTGCTAAGTAGGGATGTCACTTAGTCTAGTGTAGGGACAGTCTAATCTGGATTTTCTTCCTTTCTGTAAATGACTCACAAGTTACAGCTCGTGGCTATTCTTGCAACTCTTATGACTTTTGAATTGGTTTTGATAATATTATTTTGCCGACTAAGAGCATTTAGAGAATTTATGTTTG
This sequence comes from Lissotriton helveticus, assembly GCF_964261635.1. Taxonomy (NCBI): domain Eukaryota; kingdom Metazoa; phylum Chordata; class Amphibia; order Caudata; family Salamandridae; genus Lissotriton; species Lissotriton helveticus. Next base: position 530,426,970 of record NC_136072.1, read on the forward strand.
TATTGATACCCGTATATCTTTTGAACCTGATTTTGAGATGTTTGTATCTCCAGTTAACTTTGGCTTTACAATAAACTTTTAAAACTTATTCGTGGTAAGTGGTTCTTTAGAGTGGGGTAAGTCCTTCACTGATTGACCTAGTAGTGGATTGCCTTTTACTCTTTGACAGGTACCAACGGTTTAGTCGACCTGAGTTGGGATCTAGATCTAAAACAATAGACTAGAAATCCCGCGTTAACAGCACCACACCATTTCTGACTGGTAAGTGACCCCACAAGTACTGGAGCTGAGGATTCGTGAACTACTGCAGTTTAGACTATTATCAAAAATCACCAGTCCAGCCGTTATGTAAAGAGACACTGCCTTGTAATACACTTTGTGAGTAACTTTTTATCCCAAAACACTTTGCATTCTGGGACTTGTCATTTTCTCTTTTTCCTATCCTACAGAATGGGCATGATATAAATCCCAGCACGCAAAGTACACCTGGCTTAAAAAAATAATCAGACTTTGTGATCATGCTGGCTGCTTCTTCACTGCACTACTGGAGTTTGAAAAGCCTCAGGGCACTTGTGACCTTCCATTTCACGTGACTTGAATCAGTTTCAAGATGTTTTTAGAGCTTCTCATTGCTCAAAAATGTGTAATTTCTGATATTTATGTATTTCCCTCTTTTTCATTGCTTGACATTGCTCGCAGGAAAGTGTCACTCATAGTCGTTGAATGTCACTCATAATTGCACTGGAATTATGAAAATGTCACACATAGCAGCAATCTGAATCCTTGGCAGCAATGCATAAGGGGAGTGACAGAGACACTCGTAGGACCACCACCCCTTCCACAGGCCTCAGCAACGTTTCATTCACAGTCTCACAATTTCAGAATCGAAACATTTTCAGAAAATATTTATTCATGAGAAAATCATTGTTACTCATTATTTTCAAACAGCAAAAAACCATGGACAATTCCAATGCCAATGTCAATGTGTATTATGTAGCGGGATTGCATACGAGCCAATAGACCCGATTCAGGTGGGAGACTCATTTGGAAGCCAAAAATGGTTTTCTGTTGGTAGTCTCCCGCCTCAATTTGTCTCTGCTTCAATAGAAGTAATTATGTTTTTAAAGTCTCCCACTATCCTCTTCCAAAACGATGGCGTGTATGGAATGCAATAACAAAAAGCACCAAAATACCACTTGGGTGTCACTCTATGGGAATCACAGAAACTGATTTTGTGTTTAAGCCACTACCTTAATGGCTAAAGTTACGCCTCTTTTAAATAACACCACTTTTTTAATCCTACTCCGTAATAAACCCTGTCCTCGGAGATGTAAACACTCCGCCACTTGCAGCAACTTGATACTGCGGAATATCTATTCATTCACTCTCATCTCCATATCTCTCCCTGTTCTTCATCGCCTCGGCGCCACTATTCTGTCTACTTCTCAGTTTCGATTTCGCTTTCACCCCTCCCTTTTTTGTTTTTTTGCAGATTGTTATAGCGCGAACTTCCGAAGGTATTGGAGTGCTGAGCACCAGTTGCGTTGCACAAGGACACATTATTTGTTTTGGGAGGCCCGGCGAGATTAGGTGATTTGCCCAGAATCACAGGATGCTGAGCTGACACCTAGACTCGAAACTGATTCCCAAGCTCTAAAGTCGGCAGCTCTAGCTGTAAGGCTACATCCTCTTCCCTCTCAGTTGTTCCAGCCCTTGAATCTTTCAGTTGACTCTCTCTTCTCAGATCTCACTCTCTCCACTGTCAGCCTCTCCCGTCGCATCTTCCTGAATATAATCTAGTCCGTACCTCTCCTCCAGGTGACGTCTGCAGTCCACGAAAGTTACCACCTCTGGTCTCAGCCTCTGGACAGCTGGGCCCGCCTCTGACGTCAAATGAAGCAACAGTTCACGGGCGAATTCAAAACCCTGGCGGGACTGTTTGAAAGCTTTAATTAACGGAATATGAAATTAAACAGCGGCGGACAGAGGCGAGACTGTAATGGGCTTCAGCTCCTGCTGTGTGTCAGACCTAGAAGGAGGGAAGCGAGCGGAGCGTGTGGGAGGGGCTTCTGGAACTTGTATGCTATGTTGAGTCATGCTGTGGGATTTCGAATCGGGAGGGGCGTGTGCTTAGTCAGCAACCTATGTTTTTACAGCACTGTAACAATCCAAAGTAAAAAATATGTGAGAGTGTTAAAGGATGCTTATAAACTATACAAAAAGCACCTTCATGTACTAATGTGCTTGAACAGCGCCTTCCCCAGCCTTACGAGGCCCAAAGCGCTTTTGGGTGGCAGACTGAGCGGGTACTGCGTTTGTTGTGCATATTCTATACTTGTATTAGCCTAATTGTGCCACCTCTTATTTTATTTTTACTTTTTTCAACTATCCTGATTGTATTTGTAACTTGTTAGTGTGTAAATCTCCTGATGTAACTTACTTGGTTCTATTGTAAAGCGCTCCGACTCCTTTGGGTAAAGTGTGCGCTATATAAAACTGATTTAAATAAATAAATGTTGCCAGGGTCGGAGTGGGATCAGCAACAGGCCCGGGCAAGCAAAAAACAGTGGTCCACATTTGGGTGCCATCTCCTTTCATGAGGTTAATATCGAGGGACTTTCTTAGCATCAGTATCCTATGTCTCACTTGTACATCTCCAACCCCCCCCCACCCTTCATCCTAGTCTCACTTGTACATCTCCCCACCCCCTTCATCCTACGACTCACTTGTACATTCCCCCACCTCACCTTTCGTGTGTCTCAGCCCGGCTGCTGCAACTGTGGGCTCGGCTGGACCGTGTCTGAAGTCTTATCTTCGACACACCCTATTTTGTTCACAGTTCTTTAAAGACCATTTGCATATTTACATACCTTTGTTAACTGCTTACCAAGGCTCAGTTTTTTTTCTCGGGTTCCAGCACCCCCTTGGCCCCCACTCTGCCTACTCCTTACATTGTATTTGACATTTACTGCCGTAGTGTGAGAATGTATTTCATGAAAAGGAATATAAAGTAGAGTTCCCAAAAGAAAGATGCCAGCCATGTGTTATTTAAAGAGCCTGCAAAAAACTCGTCTTGCCACTAAATAGAGTTATAAATAAAAAAAATATGTATTTTTTTGTAATGTGACTTCTCTGTCTTTGTTACCTTTAATTATTAGTCATGGATCATTCAGGCAGCCCTAGAACACAATTAAAAGTGATTTCTATTTATATTTGCTGTTTGAAGTATACACAGATAGGTGCTGAAAATACGGCTTTAGGTGACTGCTTATTTTTGTACCGTCTGGGACATAAAAATAATAAGCTGGCAACCCTAATCGTAAGACTAGAAGTTTGTTGCAGGATCAGCGCATTATTTATTTCCTCACCCTCGATCCCTGATTAATGCCATAATAGCAGGGCTTTAAATGGGCCGGGTCCTGCCGGTGCTCAGCACCAGCAGTTCGTAAAAGCAGACTCCGAGACAGGTCCCTATCAGGCTCTCCATTTTCACCCTCACACTCTTAACTCTGCAGCAGTTCACTGTTTTGATGTAACTTATTTTTTTGCAGTTCTGTATTCCTAAACTTGAAGTGCTTTACATGAGCACCAACAAGCACATCATCATTTATTTTTTGGTAGGCATAGACGATTAAGTGATTTGCCCAGAAATACAGAGTGTTCAGCCGACGCTGAGACTCAAACCTGCTGCCATTAGCTCCAAAGTTGGCAGCTCTAGCCATGATGCCTCAACCCCTTGCACAAGAACTAAAGCATTTTCAATATTATATACAACGAAGCCATAGTTGTATGTATGCTTGTAGTATATTCATCCTATGCAACTAACAACCTTTGACAAAGCCAATAGTCCTGGCTTGTTGTAGGTATAATGTTACTTATGAGGAGGCCATAACAGAAGCAGTGAAACACCAGTCGGGCGGCACATTATGTTGAGAACAGATTTTTAGCATAAAAGTTGTAAGCCATGCCCTTAATTATATCGCCCCTTTGAGAGACACCCTGTAGGCAGCTGGCTCTGTATATACTATACCAAAATGAGGTATAGAGCGCACTGAGTCCAGTGGAACCCCAATTGAAGGCAGAGGTAAAAGTAGATAGTACCTTACTCTCTATTTGTGGTAGTGTGGGCGAGCAGTAAGGCTGTATCAGAGGGTAGTGTTAAGCATTTATTATACACACTCAGGCAACAAATGTCACACACTCACACACTCAAAGACTGAATTCAGACCAATTTGTTTGCATAAAAATATTATTTAGTTGTTTTATTTCTAAAAACCAAGCCAGACCTGGTGCAGGTAATTGAAATAATACTTTGCAAAATATTATGCAATGATTTACAGTTGAATGCAGGTTCAAATGCAGTTGGTTGATTTACTGGTAAGTAAACAGTTCAAAATTACTTTTCAGTTACTTTACAGATTACTCTGCAAGTTACTTTTTAGATTTCTTTTTAAGTTACCTTTGCTAATCAGTGTGCTATGCCTAGATATCACACTGAGACATTTCCTAGACAAAAGGTAAGTAAATCAGTTGTTACACATATGCAGTTTTTCAATTTTTCATACAAACCAACTCTACACTTGGAAGAATTTACAAGGAAAAGCAGTTAATGCAATCCTATGGGCGGAAATGAAGTTATCGGTTCGCAGGTAAGTACTGGTTTGTGAGGTTGGTATTCTGGGGTTAAAACCAGGGTTCCTCCAGGGTTTAGGATGCACTGTCAGAACACCCTCATCGGCACTAGGGCGGCGGGGTGCAGAGTGCTGAGGCCCAATGTTATACAATGTGGGATAGGGGACCTCCAGTTGGTGGCTGATCACAAGCAGGCCACAAGGTTGTGGGAGCAAAGATCCTGGTGTTAGTTTCAGGGCAAAAGGGGGTCAGAGTTAGCATAGAAGGTGCACCCACAGTGGCACAGGGGCAGACGGGTGCAGTGTGCTGTTTTAGAATCGGGTGGCCTGTTGTTTTTAATGGGGATTGCTGGTATGGGTTTTTGGATGCAGGCTCGGTCCAGGAAGACTTCTGGGAAGAACCAACAGCTGGGCAGAAAAGTTGGAAGGCTCATGGACATAGGTGCACCTCAGGTTCTCTTCTCCAGGGCGCAGGGTGGCTGGATGCAGGAGTGTCTTTTGAGGTCAGATTTCACCTTACCGTGCCACTCACAGTTGTGGGGTCTTCGTGCAGAGGTTGCAGGTGACATCAGGGAGTCCTGGAGGGGTCAACCCACAGTGGACTCAGACTCTGGAGCACTGGGGGACCTCGCTGGGACTGGTGGGCCACCCAGATTTGGGCCGTAGGCTTCGGGTGAAGTGGTGGTTCAAGGTGTCTGGTTTCTTTATCCTCAGCAGGCTCAGAGTCTGTCTTGGCCGTTTCTTTTGAACATAGCTGTTGTTCACAGGAGATCCTGTCTTTGTTGAAGGCTGACAGCCCTCCCAAGTGTTCTGGAGGTCGCTGGCTGCAGGACAAGGTGACTTTAGGTGCAGGATCTCTGGAAACTGCAGACGGGCCAGTAGGGCTGGAGCCAAGTCAGTTCCTCTTTGCAAACGTCCTCTGCTGGGCGTCTTCTTTCGTCCTTTTTAGGTTGCAGGAATCTGTTTTTTTGGGTCAGGGCTGCCCCCTAAATACTGGATTTAGGGGATGTTTTAGGGGTCTCATGGTCAGTAGCCAATGGGCTACTGACCTTAGGGTGACTACACCCTTGGTGTGTTCACCCCACGTAGGGGAGTGGGCACAATTCCTAATCCTGATTGAGAGTGTCTGCCATATGCAAGATGGTGAGCACTGAAGAGTGGGTTACACCTCACCTCCCCCACCTGAGGAGTGGGATTGGCAGAGGTGGGCACACCTTCTGGGCTGTGCTAATTTTTCCCCTCTGTCTTCCTGCCGAAAAAGAGATGAGACAGGAAGGGGGTCTGCCCCTGATTTTTTAATGCAGATTTATATAGCCCAAACTCGACCCGAAGGTATTGGAGCGCTTTACATGAGCACCGGTTGCGTTACACAAGGACACATTCAGGCACGGGAAGATTAAGTGATTTGCCCAGAATCACAGGATGTGGACGGGACCCTAAGGCTCGGACCTTGGTTTCCAGCACCAAAGTCGGCAATCTAGCCGTCATACCACATCCTCTTTACCCCCGATCGCAGGAGAGGCCTGGGGTCACATTACAAAGGCAGCAAGGCCTTTGAAGCTCCCCTGCCATGGATGGCTCTTCCTGGCCTGGGGGAGGTGTGACCACTTCTTCCCAGGAAAGTCTTTGTTTCTGGGCCCAGGGAGCGAAGGCTCCCACCCCAGGGGTCCAGAAACATGTCTTGTGGTGGCAGGCTGGTGTGTACCAGTCAGGGAACCCACCAGAGGCTGTTCGTTTTTCAAGGGGCATCTCTAAGATGCCCTCTGAGAACATTCTATAATAAATCCCACACTGGCATCCTTGTGTGGTTTTATTATGCTGAGAAGTTTGCTACCAAACTTCCCAAAATTCAGTAATGCCATTATGGGGCTGTAAAGCTCATAATGGCAGACTCCCATACCACATCCTCTTTATGGCTTTACTGCACTTACAATGTCTGAGAATGGACTTAGACACTGTAGGGGTACAGTGCTCTCGCCACTGGACCTTTACCAGTGGTATTGTGCACCCAGCTAGAGGTGTGTCCTATACCATAGGCAGTGGGTTGCAGGCATGTCACACAGGAATGTGTGCCATGTCGACTCTTCACTTTTCTCTGCACTAAAACACGCACCCTGCAATGGCAGTGTGGGTGTGTTAAGGCATAGGACCTCTAAGAGTGACACAATATGTGCTGCAGCCCTTAGGGGGCTTCCCTGGTCACAGTGCCCTTGGTACACATGGTACCTTTTACAAGGAACGTACATGTGGCCAGAGAGGTGCCAATTGGGGGTACAAAGGTACAGTTTTGGGAAAGAACACAGGCTCTAGTGACCCAATTGGCAGGGACCCAGGGCACATCAAGTCAAAGTGCATTAGAAATCTAGCAAAAAGTGGGGGGGTTACTGCAACAGAAGCTCAGCTTCCTACACTCCCCAGTTTTTCATCCCACTAAAAGTGCTGCCTAATAGCAATAGCTTAACTTATATCTGAAACTCGGTGCCGCCGTCAATACCATGCTGAGTTACTTCAAGTGTCTGGGAATGCACCCTACATTCATATAACTCACTTCTCATTCTCGCACTTCACTTTCACGCCCACAGTGCACTCACGGCGATCACAATGCACTCACACTGTTCACCATGCACTAACACCATTCACCTGCTCACCCTGCACTCACAGCGATCACTCTGCACTTACAATGCACTTGCCCAGTTCACCCTTTACTTCTCGCTGTAGTCACACAAACACACTGCTCACCCGCACTTGTGACACTTCAGCCATCTCTCCCCCTCACTGCTCAGTCTGCAATCTCACTCAAACAAGCCCATCGCTAACCATGCATTTATTCATCCTGCTCTGCACTTACATCTGCACCATATGGTCACCTCACTCACCCTGCACTCACTCCTCCTACCCTACTCTCACAATGTTGCATCACTCATCGTGCACTCACGTGGGCACTCCTGCCACCCACACAGTGCAGAGGATTAATGTGCCTGCTACAAAGAACGTGTGTGATGTAGATCACAGAAATGAGTGTGAGTGTACTATGAGTAGTGCTATAAAAAAAATAATGTTTATCAGAAAGGTACTATAGAGAGATGAGGTGCATTGTTGGTGAGTGGTACTGAGGGAATTCATGGATAAAGAGGAAATGGGGAAGGGGCACCAAAAGAAAATGTTGCACTGTGTGTGGCCAGTGCTAGGGCCACCTCTGGCTGGGAGTGTTAGCCCCCCCCCCCGAAGTTCAGGTTTAGTTGCGCCCCTGCTTGCTATCATGTACTTGCCCACACGCAGCTTGTCAAATTAGGTTACAGCACACAGGTAAGAAGAGGAGAGAAGATACATGAATGACAGAACATATGTGCTTTGCATTAGTACCTTTTTGTGTCTGGTTGAAAGGGCATGGGTTATTAGCAGGGGTGCAACACCCATAGTGCTAGAAGGGCTTTAGCCCCCCACATTCACCCCTTCCAGCCCCACCCTCCATCTCTGTCATGTATCTCTCAGCTCGGCCTGCTGCAGCTTGAGCGGCTGGGGGCTCGGCTGGGCAGTGTATGGAGTCTTATGTCCGCCCCGCCCGAGTTTTTCAGGGGTATTTAAAATACTATTTACATCCCTTTGGCACTGCTTAACAAGGCTTTGTTAATTTTGTTTACTGGTTTCAGTATCCCCTGGGTCCCCTCTCTGCCTATTCCTTACATTTGTATTTTATGTTTACTGCCACAGTGGGAGAATGCATTTGGTGAAAAAGGCATCTCACAAGTAGGCATGTCACTATTCCAAAATAATACTGGCCTTTTGTTGTTGTTTAATGGGTCTGCAAAGGCTGTAAATAAAAAAGTATGTATTCATTTGTAACATGACTTTTCTGTCTTTATTTCCTTTAGTTTAATTACACCTAAACTGTAATTTTTAGTCATGAATCATTAATGCCGCCCTAGAACACACTTAAAAGTGCTTTCTATGTGTATTTGCTGTTTGAATTATGCACAGATAAGTGATAAAAATACCAGATTTGGGTAATTTTGCTTATTTTTGTACTGGCTGGTACATTAATATACCAGTAGTGCTGGTTGAAACCCGCTCAGCTGGCAATCCTAATCAGAAGACTAAAAGTTTGTTCAAGGATCAGCACATTATTTCCTTCACCCTCCATCCCTGATTGTTGCCATAATAGCAATAGTAAAACATATCTGATACCCTACGCCAGCTGTAATTACAATGTAGAGTTACTCCAGGTATCTGGGAATATATCCTGCATTCAGACAAATCTTTCCTCATTCTCATCACTCACCCTTCACTTTCATGCTCGCCCTGCACTCACAGCGATCACACTGCACTCACACTGCTCACTATGACCTCACACATTCACCCTCCTACCCTGCAATCACACGAGCACACCGCTCATCCTGTATGCACAATACACTCCACTCCCTTTTCACTTTCACCACTCACCCTACACTCACAGTGATCACATTGCACCTGCGCTGTTACCCTACACTCACGCTTCTTACCCTAAACTCAAATGACCACACCTCTCACCTTGCACTCACAGCGACCACACTGCACTTATGCCCCTCGCCATGTACACACACCGTTCTCCCTCCACTTACCCTGCGGTCACATGAGCACACGCTCACACTCCAATCACACCACTGGCCATGTACTCGCACTTTTCAACCTGTACTTGCATGGGCAAACTAATGATCTTGCACTCAGGTGACACTTCACTTACCTGTCACTCTCACTTTGCAATTACAAACAAGCACATCACTCACCATACATCCAGTTCTGCCACTGTGCACTTTCACCCGCACCCAAACACATATGTCACATCACTCACCTTGCAGTCACTCCTCTCACCGTACTCTCACACTGTCACATCGCTCACTGTGCACCACATAGGCATGCCTGTCACTCACACAGCTCACCCTTAACTCACATCATCACTCATATGAGCACAGCACGCACCCTGCACTCACACCACACAAACACAGCACTCACCCTGTAGTCACACCACTTACTCTGCACTTCCTCCTCTCACCCTATACTCATACAGACAAACCACTCCACCTGCATTTATACAGACACTCTGATTATCCTGCCTGCACACAGGGACAATAGTCTGCCGGAACTCATAGAGACACAGCACTCACTCTGCATTAATTCCTCTCACCATGCACTCACCAGTGCCTCTCATCCTGCACCACATACAGGCACACCACTCACTCTGTATTTTTACCACTCACACCATCCTGCATTCACTCTTCTAACTCTGCACGCATGTTTTACCTCCTTCTATCGTTCAGTGCCACAGAAAGCACCAGTGGCGTTTTTAACTGCAAAGGTGAACACGCATTCTGCAAATTTACATGCTCAAATTGGTATAATTCTGTCGATAGACATATTCCGGATCTGTATAACCAAGGTCAAACAACGAAGGAGAGCGACTCACCCGAAAGCAGACCCAGGAGCTGCGTTGCGGAGGAGTCTTGCCGTGCTGAGCAGAGCTGCTGGGCTATGTTAGATCTGGGGGTCTCTAGATGACACTGGTAGGTACTTGTGACAAATAGGGACCATTGCCTCTTGTCAGGTTAAGGGGTATACACTCTTTAGATAACCCCTGCTCACCCCCTTGGTAGCTTTGCACGAGCAGACAGGCTTATCAAAGGCAATGTGTAAAGTATTTGTACCAACACTCACAGTAACACAGTGAAAACACCACAAATGGACTCCACACCAGAAGTATTTAATCTAAACTAAACAAGACCAAAACGACAAAAATCCAATATACACAGTTCAAGAATATGATTATAAAAGAGTCCTAGGTTTGCGTTAAAATAATCCACAGTTGCGTCACGTTTAGCCCAAACTACCTGTAGATGCGACAAGGTTCCAAAATGAAGCTGCAGCGTTGAAAAACAAGCGATGCGTCACTCCTGAGACCCTGGGGAGGCGATGCGACAGCTCCGCTGGACGCAGCGGGCGTGTTGTGACGAATCCGGTCTGTATGGGGAGGAATGCGATACCTAGTATGGATTCCGGTGCGCCGGTTCGGTAGGAAGCGTCTCGCACAGGCACGATGCGATGATCTTCGGGACGGCGATGATCTCAGGTGCGGTGGCGGTGCGCGGTGCAGCGTCGATCTTCTCCTCTCGCGGCCCCTCGTTGCGATGGCTCTGCGACGATGTTCGCAGTGACGTGATGCAGTCCGCAAGCAAGCGGTGAGGCGATATCACCCAGCGACGACAGGCGCTGCGACGAGCTCGATCCTCGCAGCGGCGGGAATTTCCTCGCACTGTCGGGGATGCGCTCTGCAAGCAAGCGATGTGTGAAAATTGCAGATTGTCTTTGTTTTTTCTTGTCCAGCTTCCCAAACAGTGGTCTACAACTTCCAGAGGCCCCTCAGTCAGATTCAGCACTCCAGAAAGGGCAGAACTCTCTCAGCAGAGTTCAGGGGGAAGCTGGGGGTGAAGTCCTTTTGTTCCTGGGACTTCTTTACAGGAGTCCAGTTCTCTTCAGGCCCTTGGAGATCTCTTCAAGCAAGGGGACTAAGCACCAACAAAGTCCTTGCCTTCTCCTTGGCAGCAAAGCAACTGCAGGTCAGCCCACAAACACACAGCAGGACAGTCCTTCCTCTTCAGTCTTCCAGCTTTCTCCTTGGCAGAGCTTCATTCTTGATTCCAGGATTATCTAATTTTCTGTAGTCTGGGTAGGCCTTTTTATACCAGTCTTTCCTTTGTTCCCTAGAGGCAGAGAGGCTTTGGCTTGGTCAGAACCAGTTCAGGTCAGTTCCTGAGCACTTTGTTTTTCTGTCTTCTCCTCTCCTTTCAGAGAGAGGGGCAGGGTCGTCAGCCATCCAGCAGGACGTAGAGCCAGGATTGTGTAAGGCAGACACAGCCCTATTCAGGCCCAGGTGCTATCCCCTCCCACCACTCAAGATGCAGGTGCAGTCAATTAGCCTAGGGCTGACTCATCCAGCCTCCTGGGGGCTCCCCAGCCTCTGTCACTCACAAACCAGACAGTCAATTCACCAACAGACCAAGGCACACAGAAAGGTCAGACAAGAGAATAGCCACTTTCTAAAAGTGCTGTTCTCAAACACAGGATTTATAAACCATCATTCCTAAAAGATAGGTTATTACATTCTGAGTTCGGGGATACCAGACTTTAATTTTCTATCTTGCTCCTATGGGAAGATATGCAGGTAAACATTATACTCAGCATTCCCCATTATAGCCTATGGGCAAGATAGCCCTCTCGATAGTGAAAAACTAAAATGGCTTTAATTCACTACCAGAGCTTGTCACCTACACCAGTACATGCTCTACCTTTCACATACACTGCACACTGCCCAGGGGGTACCTTGGGCCTTCCATAGGGGTGTCCAATGTGTACAGAAAGGTAAAGGTTAGGCCTGGAAGTGTGGGCACTGGCAAGGTCAGCATGGCAGTTAGAAACTGCCCCCAGGCTCTGTGGTGGCAGGCCTTAGACACCATTTTAGGGCTACTCGTGTGGGTGGCACAATCAGTGCTGCAGGCCCACTAGTAGCATTTGAATCACCAGCCCTGGCACACTCAGTGCACTTTACTATGGACTTCTTGGTAATACAAATATGCCAAACATGGATAACCAGGAGAAAAAGTTTTACCCGCACCTCCCACAGTTTGGATCTAATTTATGATCACAAAGCAGAAGATAAACACCAATTACTATGCTTATCTTGGCAATCACTTATGCCTCTTCGTTCTTTTTATTTTTACAAAAAATTCTTATTTTTTTGTCCGAACAGTGGACACACTATCAACTGCACAAACATCTCACGTTGATAAAAAAATTTGATGAGAAACTTAAATCGTGCTAAACAAGACTCAAAAACACTTATTTACAAAACATTTAACATATACAGTGAAACATTAATACATTCGTGAATCCTATTACATAACATTCAGCATGTCAAAAACAATTTTTCTACATATCAACTCAATCTCGAGAAATTGATATCAAAAACACAGTCAAAAAGTTCATTATATTGATAGAATGAAGCAGTTTTCTCACGAATCACAAGCTCAGAGGGTAACTCATAAAAGTACTCTGAGCCTTTAGAAATGAACACGAAGGATTCAATCCCACATAGCTATATAATGAACAAAGTGTTAGTGGATGAAGTCTATGGTTGCAGAAGAAGTAAAGAATTTCACAAGATCAGTTGGATGCTGTGATATTACATGTTAGAACATGGATCAGTTAATTTACAATACTGTAACTGCTTGATCCACATGTGAAACCAAATATAAACCCCGTACATCCATTTTAGGGAAGAGCACTTTTCATTTACATCATACTTCTAACAAACATTGACAAGGCAATAAATATGTTCATTTTAATAGCGTATAGAGAATATGTGTTTATTAAGCTTCACTAAAAGGCAAGCCACGTAAAGTAGAAGCAGTAGGGCAAGCTTTTCTAACAGTAAAAGCAGTGACTAATGGGAGTGTGAGTGGCGGTGTGTCTGTGAGTGTGAAAGAGTACAAAGGTACGAAATTCCAAGAAATATAGTGAGAATGTGTTTGGGGGAATATGTGTGTGTCTAAGTGTATGTGTGTTATACGTGCAATTGTGCTGCTGGTCTGGCATACTGGAGGTTATTCTTGCCTTATGGACAAGGACATTAATAGCATATGGATCAGAGGTGTTACCTATGGGAAACTGCAGGCCCTGGCATGCTTCTATGAAGATATCATCATTGCTGTGTGGACTCGAACTGTCAAACTGAGAAAGTCGCTGACCTAGTCATAGTCAGCGGCAGCGACACAGAACACGTGCCACCACAGCTAGCGGAATACCCTGACATGATGCACTTTATTCTTAGCATATGGGGTAGATCCATAGCAAAATGTTGGAACTGCTATTTGATATTATATAACTCTTGTCATATGATTTCCTGTACTCATTTTATATGGGGTGTCAATGGCAAAACGCAGGACCTTGAATACAGGAGGGAATTTTTAGAGGTACCATTGACCTGGGCTGAAGTATCCATGGTAAATTTCTGCCACTGTTATATCGAATGTAGTCCTTGGCATAAGGGGCTCGCACATGAAAACATGATGACCTTGGTATACTGGAAGTAATTACTGACTTTCTCCTAGGAAAGGCCAGACAACCCCGGTGCACCATGAAAGTTCTGGAATATTTTATGAACGACCTAAAAGGGTCTGCCAAGTTTTAGAAATGTGACCCAAAAATAAAAAAATAATCTCAGGGGAGAAGTCTACTCTCCCTTAAATCATCTACAAGAAATCTGTTAAATTATTTTGCTTGCTAGAATTTAGAGGACGTACCACACCCCACCACTTACATAGATCTTTTTCCTCATATAATGTCTATGAGGTCAGCTCTGATCCCATTTCTAGAAATTCTTGTCTTGCCCCACTGCTGGGAGCAGGACTGGCTTTAATGCTTTAGCCGCACCTAGCGTTGACTTTGGTGAGGGTGCACTGTGTTTAAAAATAATTTCGGTTTAAAAGCTCACCAGCTTCCTTGCGCATCAGGCAGTTTTCAGGCAAGAATAAAAATGTAAAAATAACTCTGGAGATTGATGTTCCTGCTAGTGAGAGTTGGGAATTTTGTCTGGTGCAGTTTTGGCTCACTGTAAAGTAGCGCAAAGGGTTAATGAGCACTGCTGCAGAGTGTGTACCATGTGATCAAAGAACTGAGTGTCAATGAACTATAAGTAGCACTATAAAAAATAAAATGTACGTCAGAAAGAGGCTACAGAGAGATGAGGTGCACTGTTGGAGAGCGGTAATGAGGGAATTCATGGAGAAGGAGGTTATCGGGGAGGAGAGTGCCAAACAAGACTGTTGTAGCAGCCGCCCCAGCACTCGAGCCAACCCTGGCTGGGAATCTTAGCCCTCCCGAAGGTCGGGTCTAGTTACGCCCCTGGTTATGAGTTTGTGTGGCCTAAGTGGGAATTGTTTTGGGGCCAGATGTACGATGGTTTTTAGCGTGCGCAAACGGGTTTTAGACCAGTTTGCGCATGCAAAAAACCTTGGGCCCATGTACAAAACCTATTTTGCGACTCGCAAAATAGGTTTTGCGATTCGCTATTAGGAAGGGGCATTCCATTCCTAATAGCGACTCATAACCCATGTATGAATGTTTTGCAACCGCAATTGCAGTAGCAAAACACTCGCAAATTACCACCTACTTCAAGTAGGCACCCCTTTCTCCTTGCAAATGCATGCAAAAATATTTTTTTAGGTCAGGCAGTGGTCCCAGGAACCACTGCATGCCCTTAAAAAATTTTACGAAAACGTTCATTTTTTTAAAAAAAATGCATCCCGTTTTCCTTTAAGGAAAAGGGTCTGCAATTAAAAACACTGCTTTATTTAAAAGCAGTCCCATACATGGTGGTCTGCTGAGCCTAGCAGACCACCATCCCTGGGATGGCCAGCCATTCCCAATGGGGCTGCAAAATGCGAGTGCCTCATCAATATTAATAAGCCTTGCATTTTGCGACCCCATTGGGAATCGCATTCAGTGTCTCTGACACTGTAGTACATAGTAAATATGCAACTCGCAATTTGTGACTCGCAATCAAGCGCAAATTACGAGTCGCAATTTACTATGGTCGTACATCTGGCCCTTGGCGTCTTGCATGATGAATAGCGGAATGCACTGTCACTGATTCCATTACTGTATAGCTGTGCATGTTCCTGGAGTAGAATGAACTAAAGAGAGAGATTGTTGCAAACATACCTACCATCTGTGACTTTTGCAGCTGAGGCCTTGGCCGTGGGTGATTTTGTGGGCAATTCAGGGTGCCTTGAAGACACAGCATCTGGCATTAGGGAGCCAGGGATGTGCTTGGAGCACTGGTGGTTTAGGTTCTATACTGGATGGTGTAGGAAATGCTTTCCTGTCGAGTTTTTGATCATTTGCATTTTCTTTGTGTACAAAAGGAGTGGCTCAAGATAACAACAATTTCCATCATCTGCTTGAGGCCTATGAAGGGCGAGCATGGCCTGTAGTTTCTGAGGTAAGACTAGAGAGGAGGGAAGATTTGTGGAATAGCTTGCAGGATGTAAAAGGTATTTCTTGACACAATTTATCCGAGGAATTAAGAGTGGTCAGAGTTCATGATTATTCTAAATGTTCTTACTTAGTTTGATGTTGAGGGTGGGCACTATCTTTGGTAATGTTCCCATCAGTGACTCAGTGTCTGCAGCGGCAAACAATCATCAGCGTGGGCATTGTGCCTTCAGTGGTTCATTATCATCATCAGAGGGTTGAGTTTGTGACCAACAGTGACTCAGTGTCTTTAGTGGCCTACTATCAGTGGATTGACGCTATGTTCATCCTTGGTTTACTTTCACAAGCAGACTGTTAGTGTCCCAACCAGCGACGCTGTATCTTCAGTGGATTGGGCGTGTCCATCAGTGGCTCTCTGTCCTCCGTGGATTGGTTTTCCCAATGCACTGATTGTGTGAAGCAGGTACAGCGGCTAATAAAGGCGCATTCAGTAGCATTAAGGGTCCAATGAAGTTTAGAGGAGCCTCGGGATTGGCTCCATAGTGTCTAAACCAGCAGTGCTCATCCGGGGCATCTGTGCCACCCTCCCAGCCGGAAGGGCAGTCAACCTGAAATTCTGCTTCAAACAACTTCCAGAATCCTTACTGGCATAATTAGGAGTAACCACTGCAAATACTGGCCTCACTATTAAAAAAAATACAGCCAGAGAGCAACTGCAGTTTCCACGTTCATAGATCTTTTATACTGAAGATGTGGTTGATGCTGTAGCTTCTCGGAAGGTGGCCTGGAAAAAGAGGTTGCAAGGGCTTCCCTCTCACATTTAAAAAGTTGGAAGGATGTACATTGTGTAAAGAAATGAGACGAAAGACTGGGTGGGATAGAGAGACTCAATAAAATTCTCAAGTGGTTCATGTGCCTTCTGGAGACTGTGGGATTGCAGACGGAGGTTCTGCAGCTTTGTGTTGGCTGTCAGCTCAGGAGCAGTGCATAATTTGTAAAACAATAAGTGCCAGGGTCCTGGTCAGGATGCCACCGCATCTAGCTCCACCCATTGCCGCTGCCAATGACAGTACCTACACAACTATCAACTACCACACTGCTACAAGTGTGACCGTTCAGACTGTTTGATCCCTCCCAAAGCTGTAAGAATGGCTGCCTTAGGCAGCAGGTATTTTTTTTTTTTTTTTGTATATTGAATTAATTTGAAACTATTGTTGTGCTCAACTTTAAATCGCACAGTCTCACTGTGGGTCAGCTGTTCCAAGTGCTGGTGCTAGCAATTAAGTGCCGGTGCCGAGCACCGGAAACCACCGGCTCAAATTAAACACTGCTCTGGAGTCCTTCACCAGCACAGGGTGTTGCTAAGTCTCGCTTGCGCTCTCTCTGGACCTCCATTTCGCACTCAGTGTGTCGGTCTGTCAGTGGAGGGGGTCGAGGGAAGGATAATGTCACCCCCAACAGGAGTTGAGTCGGGTGAAAACAGTCCACCACCACCACGCCTGGCTTTCAGGGGTACACACATCTCTGTGCTCCCAGCTCGCCACCTAAGCCAGCCCCACATGATAATGTGATGGCCGGACAGGGAGTGAGTGGGTGAGGTACACCGACATCCCCAGAGAGGGGAATGAAGGGGAGGACAGAGGCCCACGTGCCTCTTGCCGCAGGCCTTCAGTTGGATTGTTGAGGCCCCAACGGGCCACCAGAGGTGGCCGAAAGGACACAGACAGACCCCACCTCATTGCCCCTCAAAAACTCGCCTTTGGTTGGCCTTCAAGCACTAGCCCATTGCGCGGTGCCCGACTGCCTGTTTTACCAATCGGACCTCGACCACAGGCTCTTGACACAACGGCCAACATTGTGCAGGGCTCGAACTACAGGTATCCAGAGGCGAGATCCAAAGATTCGTCCCTTCTGTCCAATGGACTGAGAACTTTTACATTCATCATTCCTAGTGACATTGGCTCTTCTTGAAAGGAATGAGGGCAATTATTGGACATAACTAGAAAGAAGGAATAGGGGAGACCCAGGATGTGAATGTGGTCCAGTAAAAAATGATTAATAAGTACATGAAAGGAGCGCCGAGCAGGCACCTTGTGACAATGACCTGTATGGTGAAAATATCATTTATTTTGAACAAAGACTAAAAAATATACACATTCTAAAAGTCCTGTGATAGGTTCATGCCTTCTCAGTAGCACCAGAAGCAGTACCCTGTGAAAGGACCACTTACAATATCTGAGGGCCTGAAATGCGACGTCACAGGGCCAGGATATGTGCAGAGGAGAGGCTCCATTGCAGCAGAGAAACAAAGGAGAGACCACTGCGGGGGTGCTTTGTCGGCTACGATAAGATCTTCATTCAGGATCATAGTTGGATCATTTTTGTGACAAAATAGATGGATTTCCTGAAGAAATGTAATAACCGTGCCTTGCCTGCTCCCCTTGTTAACCTGAAACAAATGGTATCACCCGCAACGTGGTGATGTGTGATGACATCTTGAAAAGTTTCTATTGTGACGTATCCTTTGTACAAAGGGCTGGTAACCAGGCAGCTGCAGCAGTGCCCTTAAGGACACCGAACACGTAAGACACTGCTGGCGGCTGGGGACAGTGAAAGGCTGAATCTGCAAGGACTGAGCAAGCTTCAGAAAGGAAGGGGGCAGGGGTGGGTCAATGGGGACAAGGTGAGTAAATAAACCATACGAAAACTGAAATGAAAACCAAACCGACCTGAAAACTAAATTAGAAACCCAACTGAAAACTAACTTGAAACAGTCTTGAATTTCCAGTTTACCTTAATCCTTAATTTCTTTCGCCCCGTTCTTAATCCCTACTCATTATAAGGGTGTAGCCCCTCCAAGCCCATGTTGCGCTTTACTACCTTATATTTCATATTTCCACACCAATTCCTTTCTTCTTCTCTTTACATAGTTCTGGCTTCCCTTCCACGTTTTCCCACTCCCCTACCTTTTCCAACCATACCCCTACCCTGAACTCTCTTTCCTTTCCATTCCTTCACTACAGGCTCCTCTCCTGCCACACCTTTATCCTCTGCTCTCTTCACATTCCCTTCCATTACGTTCACCTATCAACAGTAGCGGCCACCACTAAGCGTGGGTGGTGGTGCGAAGGGTCTGAGGGGGAGGGCAGGAGCAGAGGGGGAAATAAAAAACAAGCATTGGAAATGCAATAGGTCTCGCAGCATTAGAGTTAGTGCTTTTAGAATTGTTTATGGTTTTTTTTGTAAATCTTTAGCATTTTTGTTTCCTGTAGCCAATGCTAAAGAATAAAAAAAAAAAAGCCATAAACATTTCTAAAAGCTCTAACTCAAATGCTCCGAGACCTATTGCACTGTGTGAGGGTGAGGAGTTGAGGGTGAGTGAGGGTGAGGGTGAGTGAGGGGTTGAGGGTGAGTGAGGGGTTGAGGGTGAGTGAGAGTGAGGGAGGGTGAGTGAGGGTGAGGGTGAGTGAGGGTGAGGGTGAGTGAGGGTGAGGGTGAGTGAGGGTGAGTGAGGGTGAGTAAGGGTGAGGGTGAGTGAGGGTGAGGGTGAGTGAGGGTGAGGTATTGAGGGTGAGTGAGGGTAGAGGGTGAGAGAGGGTGAGGGTGAGTGAGTGTGAGGTGTTGAGGGTGAGTGAGGGTGAGGCGTTGAGGGTGAGTGAGGGTGAGTGTGGGTGAGGGTGAGTGAGGGTGAG
Source organism: Lissotriton helveticus (assembly GCF_964261635.1). Classification (NCBI taxonomy): domain Eukaryota; kingdom Metazoa; phylum Chordata; class Amphibia; order Caudata; family Salamandridae; genus Lissotriton; species Lissotriton helveticus. The sequence continues at coordinate 530,446,315 of NC_136072.1, forward strand.
GTGTTGAAGGTGAGGGACGGACCCATATCATATTGTTTAGTACCTTGTGTATTTCCGGAAGCCATTCATATGCCCTATGTGTTTATTGAATGATCTGAAAAACCCACTGATGTCTTATGCATTCTTTCTTGTCAGTGAGTATCGTGCACCTAAATAGTGGTGTTAGGTTATCTTAAGAGGAAGTTGATTCCTAGGACACAGTAATATAACATAGCTTAACTCAATGGCACACATAAATGTTTGTATTGTCAATGAATTAGAGGCTTTTCACATTAATAAGCGCAATGGGAATCCATCTTTCTCTGTTCTTCCGTGCAGCTGTTCTACCCCATCCTATGAGTATTAAATAATGCGCCATTTTGTAACAATGGCTCACAGGAGGTTCAGTTTCTCTCTTAAATTGAAGCACATGGCACTTTGAGCCAACGAAAATCAGAACGTTCGGGGACTCGTGATTGCTTTGAACTTGAAACACGTATGTTTGAATAAAAACAATTTCACAGCTTAGATAGCAAATAAACATCTTTGTATATTAGTTGCTCTTGTCATCATCACTACATACTTGTAAGTAGCGGATGCTGTACGCAGAGGTTAGCGAGTTTGGGAACTTCACGAGGACAGAGCTGTGCAACCTGCAAGAGCGCGCGGATGAAGGAAGAGAGAAAGAACAAAAGACGCAAGGCGTCGGAGCATTAATCATGCTCAGCTGCGAGAGCTCGAGTATGCACCGGCATGCATATATCGTAATTAAAGCGAGGCTTCCCCTGTACACCAATAAATAGAGTCAGCCCGGTAGCACACTTTAGATGAAGCTTCCTTCTGAGAATAGCGAAGAAATATTGCCGGGTGGCATGCGCGAGGCAGGAGGTCAAGCAGAGCTCCCTGTTCCCCGCAGTGAATCCTATATCAAAAGTAAACTCGACCTACTTGCAGCGTCCCTGTTTATTTTTAAATGAGGTCGCAGTATTGATCCGGCAGCAGACGGAGAGCAATGGATGTGTGCCGGGCTCGCGGGGCGATCGGCATTCGTTTAGTGCTTTTGTCTCTAAGGTTGTCTTTTTAGGCAGTGGCGTTTTGACAAGCCTCCCTTTTGCATTACTGTCTTACACTTAGGAGGCGGAGGCACCGTGCCAGCTAGGTACTCATCCGGGAGACTAAATCATCTTGAAAGTGTTCTGTATGTGTGTGCTCGCGCCACGGTTGGGTCTGTCGTTGTTAAACTGTTGTTTCCTGCTGCGCGTGTGATGAACGGAGGGAAGAGAGGGGAGGGGGGAGGAGAAATGCGACACGGCGGGAAGGGGAGGGGGCGGAGCGGGTAAAATAAACAAACAAGACGGAGGGAAGAGAGGGGAGGGGGGAGGAGAAATGCGACACGGCGGGAAGGGGAGGGGGCGGAGCGGGTAAAATAAACAAACAAGACGGAGGGAAGAGAGGGGAGGGGGGAGGAGAAATGCGACACGGCGGGAAGGGGAGGGGGCGGAGCGGGTAAAATAAACAAACAAGACGGAGGGAAGAGAGGGGAGGGGGGAGGAGAAATGCGAGACGGCGGGAAGGGGAGGGGGCGGAGCGGGTAAAACAAGACGGACGTGCACGCGCTTTTAAGCTCAATGCGCATGCGCATTGAGCTTAAAAGTCACGGGCACTGCAAGGAATCGCAACGATTCCTTGCAGTGGATAAAGAGTGGATAAGCCCCCATAGTCTCGCTTGCTCGATGCGCATGCGCATCGACAGGCGAGACCTAAAAAACTGTCTTGCCTAGGTGCTGCGGCCTCTGCTCAGTCTCCTCCGCGCTTCAACAGGAAGCTCCCAGCCTCCTCTGTCCAATCACAATGCTGCCTAAAGCATTGTTGGGATTGTCTGAGTGCCGTGGTTCAGTGCTTAGACAGGGGCTTGGCGGCTTTCCATTTTCTTCATCAGACTGTGTAATGCAGCCTGGTGGGGAAGATGCATAGTGCGCATGACAGTTTGAATGGCCTTCTTGGGCCGGTCAAACTTTCATGCTCACTTTAGAGTGTGCTTTATACTCCTCCCCTGCCCCCAGTACTGTCCAGCCCGGCCTATCCCACCACGCCAGCACCTGAGTAGGAAGGAAAACTAAAATAATAATAACATTAGTTATTATCATTTTAGTTTTCCTTTTTACACTGCACGCAGAGCAGTGGGGTGACGCTCCTCCGCCTTAGTGGAGGAGCAGCTGCTGCTTATCAACTTCCTTTACCACACTTTACCATCCCTGGTTCTCCATCTCCTTCTACTTCATTTTCTACTTCTATTCTAGTCTCTTCACCTTCTTTTCTTCCATTACCTTCCCTTTCTTTCCTTCCTTCCTTTATTGTTTTCTTCTTTGTTTCCCTATTTCCTCTCATCTCCCCTCCCTCCTCCCTAATTCTTCTACCCTCTCCCTCCTTCCTTATCTCTTCTATCCTTGCCTCCCGTTCCCTGGTTTCCTATGCTCTTTCTTTCTCTTCCCTACCCTCCTGTTCTCTTGCAGTTCAGTCCTTCTCCTCCCTTGAATGTCTTTCCTACCCCTTCTCCTTCCAAATCTCTCCCCTTCCCCGTTCCTTTCTCCTCCTCTCTCCTACCCTCCTCTTCTGTCCCTTTTTTCCTTCATACCCAATCTTTTCTGCCCCATCACCGACCCTTCCCTCCTCTTTACTTTCCCTTCCTTTCCCTCCCCTAACCCCTCCTTCCCTTTCCCTCTCAGCTTCCCCTCACTAGGCTCCTCAACCTTACCTCCTCTTCCCTTCTGTTTTGTTCTATTCCAATCTATTCGCTGACCTTTTCCCTTCATTTAGCTTCCCTCCACTCCCCTTTCCTATTTCTCCTGTCCTCCATGACCCCTTCACTTCCTCACTTCTCTCCTTCCCACTGCTTCCACCCCTTCCTTTTTCTTCATACCCTGTCTCTTCTGTCCCCTAATGTCCCTTTCCTTTCCCTTCCCTCTCCCTCTCATCCTGTCACCTTCCCTTCACTTCCCTTCATCTTCTCTTCCCTCCTCTCCCCTTCTCTTCTCTTCCCCTTCCCATCCCTATCTCAGCTCCTTTGCACCAGTCCCATGCCCCCCTCCTCTTCAATCCACTACTTTTCCCTTCCCTTCTCCCTTTTCCCTCCCTTCCCCACCTCTTCCCTTCCCTATCTCTTCTCTCCACTTCAACCACCCTTCCATTCCTTTAGCACCTACCCCTCCCCTCCCCCTTCTTTTCACACCCCTTCCCTTCCCTTCCTATTTCTTCCCATCCTTTCAGTTCGCTTCTTCTCTATCCTTCCCTTTCCACCCCTTTCCTTTTTCTATATCTCTTGTCTCCTTCCCCTTTCCTTTCCTTTCCTCCCCTTCCCTCTGCTTTCCTCTCCTCTTCCCACCACTCCCATTCTCTCCATCCCCCTCCCCCTCCCGTTCCCTTCCCTTACCTCTCCTCTAACCTTCCCACAGCTCTTTTTTCCCACCCCTCTTCTTTCTGTTACCTTCCCTTGGTATCAACTGTGTAGCAATAGTTAGTATGTAGTGTTCTGCTCTTTGCTATACAACATAAAAAAAAAAAGAAGTTCACAAACCTCAGTTCCTTCCTGGTAAGTCTCGGGGTGATTCGTCAAGTGGGGGCCAAGAAAAGGTATGTGACCTGCTGGATTTGTGGAGAGCTAAATATGGTGCCATAAAAGAGTATTCTTTCTATAGCAAAAAATACAAGCAATACTCTAGAATAGTTTATTTTTTGGCGGATCATGCAATGCTTGCGGACACTGTATTGGTTTCTCATATCCCAGTGGGTATTTCGGATCATTCAGTGGTTGAATTAGTACTTAATCCTAGGTCTAAGACCACAGAGCATAGATGGACACTAGATAGAACACTCCTTCTGGATTAAGGTGTAAAGGTTGAGCTAAAAGAAAGAATACTAGATTTCTTCAATTTTAAAATAGGTTCTCCACTGAGCAATTAGTTTGGGAGTCCTTTAAGGCCTACTTACGGGGTTTACTGAGTTCACAAATGATCTATAAGAGGAAAACCATTAAGAAAAAATAAATTGACAATCTTAAAGCCATAAAGGAGAAAGATCTGGAACTACAGCGGGCTGCTCTGACAGATAGGGAGAGTATCCTAAAGTTTGAGAGAGAGCTGCTGGAATTGCAAGCCATATTTAAAGCCAGGAATGATAAGATTATTAAGGAAAGGTGGGAGGTCAGCAGACTAAAGAACTTTGAGTACGGTGGAAAGTGTGGTGCTCTCCTGGCTTGGAAGTCGAGGACTGAGAGGGTCAGAAATAACATTCAGACGTTGATGCAGAGAGTATCCGGTCTGTTGATATCAGAGGATGAGCTGATTAGGGAGGAGGCTAGGGGGTTTATGCAGGGCTTATATCAAGAAGACACTAGCCTTGGAGCAGAGGAGAGGAATGCCTGGTTAACACTGAGAGATCTACCCCAATTGAGTCGAGGTAAAGCCGCTGGCCCAGATGGTCTGCCGGTTGAGGTATATTCCGATAATCTTGAGATAGTTGTCCCGGTGCTCAAGGCACTCTTTAACAGAATATTTTTACAAGGGGACAGTATCCCTCCTTCCTGGTTTGAAGCCACTATAACGTTGATAGCAAAGCAAAATAAAGACCCACAAAAAATTGAGTCTTATAGACCTATTTCTTTATTAAACTCCGACTTGAAGATCTTTTCTAGGATACTGGCTACTAGATTAGCCAGAATCATTAAAACAATCATACACCCAGATCAGAGAGGGTTTATACCCGGGAGGCAGCTCAATGAGCTTACGTTCCAGGTAATAGGTGCAATAGATTTTGCGGAGGAGAGAGGGTTGCCACTTACCATCATAGCAATCGACGCAGCTAAAGCGTTCGACCAGGTTAACTGGGCGTACCTCTGGGCTACCATGACTAGGTTCGGGTTTCCATCGATTTTTATTGAAGGAGTTAAATCTTTATATAGGAGCCCTCGAGCTAAAGTCCTAGTGAATGGCGGTTTATCAGAATGGTTTAACATCTCCAGAGGTACTAGGCAGGGCTGTCCCCTGTCCCCCTTATTGTTTGATGTTTATATTGAACCCTTTGTCTGTTCTTTAAGAACTGACAGTATTATTTCACCTTTTGAAATTGGAGAGCTGGAACTCAAAACTGACCTGTACGCGGGTGACCTCCTGTTATATACCGCTAACCATGTCAAGGCAATCCCCCGGTTATTCAAACTGGCCGAGGAATTTGGAAGGGTATCTGGTTACAAAATTAACAAGGAGAAAACCGATATAATGGACTGGAATAACTTAATTCCTATACAGGGGGTCAAACAAAAAATGAGGTGCCTTGGAATATATCTTACCCATAAATTGATGGATATCCCTAAAATCAGTTGGCAGATAGTAGCGAAGGAAGTGTGTAAGCTACTGTCAAGATGGGGAAGCCTGCCTCTTAACATATATGGGAGACTGAATCTGGTTAAAATGACTATCCTCCCTAAAATAACTTTCCTTTTTAATACCATCCCTCTTTTATTTAACCCTAAGGACATTGCGAGCCTTCAAGGGAAGATTGGATCCTTTATATGGGCCACAAGATCACCCAGGATTGCCTGGAAGAAATTGAGGAGAGGGCTGAAGATGGGAGGTCTGGCCCTACCCGACTTATTTTTATACTGCCATGCCTTTCACTTTAAGAATTTCAGAATATTGGCCAATAATTTAGATTCCTCTTCACAGGGCCGTCTTTTTCAGGCAATGTTACATGATCAGTCACAGGGTCTAGAATTTTTTCTTTTTTAAATTTGGGGACCAAAAATTTTATTAAAAAGTTCGCCTTAAGATCTTACAGGCGCGCAAGATGGCGGCCGTGATCTCGTCTGAATAGGCTGGTGCTCCGTACTCCTGGACTTCATCTCCCCCCTGAGGGTCCCTGCCCCGGTGTTTGCTGAGCATCATTGAGCCCTTTTGCATGGCGCTTCTCCCCCGGTTGGAATTTGTTTGTGCGGGTCTTACCGCTAATCTATTTTCTATCTGGCGTGCTCCTGTCCATTTCCGCCCCTGTGATTGCTCGGCTCCGGCTCTATTCCGCTCCGGCTATCGAAGCAACTCCTGGTCAGGCAGTGGTCGATCTTCTGCATTCCTGATTATGCCTCCGAAGCCGCCCGCGAAAGGAGCCGCGGCTGCCACAAAAACCCGCGGCTCCACAAGAAATGTTCCCGATTTAGAAGGGAAAGAATCCCTGGCTCCCTCCGGTGGTGGCAGTGAAAAGTTAACTGCAATGAAATCAGTGTCTATTACTTCCTCAACATTAAGGAAAGGGCAAACATTGCCGGATTTGTTTAATCGGCGAAACCTTAAGGAACAGGCTCTTGGTGCCAGTGAAAATGCGAAAACTTCAGAGAAGCCGCGTGACTCTTTAAACAATCAAAAAGTTGTTGCCGGTAAGGAGGTGGCAGTGGCTCTTACTCTCTCAGCGTCACAATTGTTATCATCACCACAGTCTGTACATGCAAATTCTGACCTACAGACTAATATTGTGCTGTGCTCTGACAGTTCTGATACCATACAACCTGTTAACGAGGATTCTGTTACTGGCGACGGGACTCTGTGTATTTCAACAGTACAATTATCTGCTAACTATTCCGGGATTTATGCCACTTCTCCCTCCCAATGCATGCTGGGTGATGTAGTTCATCCTATTTCACAGTCAATCACTGCTCTTTTGCATGGTATTAATCTTGTAGCTCCATCTATAGATGCTGTTCTGGATGTAAGAGAGTCGGAGGGTACCGAAGCTACCGACAAATTTAATCTATGTCAGACCACTCATCGGATGATGAAATAGAGTTGGAATGGTCTGATTATGACAGTGAATCTGGGGATTGGCGCCTTAGTGAGGCCTCTAAGGACCGAAGCGCTTCCGGTACTGTTCGTAAAGTTCTTCGACCTACAGCCCTGTCTGTAGCTCCAACTGAGACGGATCCACACCATACATCTTTAGACCAATCTGTCGCAAATATTGAACATGCACCTGGTAATTCTCTATCTACTACAATAGAAACAGCTGGTGAAATGACTCTCTCAACAATCTATCAAACTATTGTAATGCACAGGGAGCAAACACGGCAGGAAAATATACGTACTCAAGGTGCATGTTGCAGAATGCAAAATTCTTTACGAAGGGTGGTATAAACATGTACGGATATTGCCTCCAGGATCGGAGAAGCAGAGGAGCGGATTTCTGCCCTTGAAGATGCAATAGTTGCTCAGAAGGGACTGACAACCGAGATTAAGGAGCAAAGAGCAGATATCTTATGGAAGCTCACAGATTTAGAAAATCGTGCAAGAAGGAACAATCTTAGAATTCTTGGTATTGACGAAGATAAGGAAGGCGATGATGTCCGACAATTCGTAGTTGAGTTATTTACTGAGGCCTTACCGGATGTTACACAATGGGACTGGAACTTGGAAATCCAGCGTGCACACCGATTCCCATTCAAGAAACACCAATCTCCATCGTCGTCAGGTTCAAAAAATAACTTTCCACGTGCAATTTTGATATGTTTTAATAATTTTTGGGCTTGTGAGAAAATATATGATTTGGCCAGACCTGATAAAAAACGGGTGGGGAAAGGTTGTCAATTTTTTGTACTGCCTGACTTTTGCCCAGCGACTGTGAAACGTAGATGGCATCTTCGTCAGTTGATTATGAAGTTTCAGTCGAAAGGTGCTCAGGCCTATTTGCTTTTCCCATCTAAGCTAAAAGTGATTTTTAAAGGTCAAACGAAATATTTAGAATCTGAGGTGCTCACTAATTAATTTTTGGGCTCTATTTAGCTAGAACTGTTACAATTCATTTATCAACCCGTGTTCTGGTCCGTCTTTGCAATGTTGTGTGCTATAAGTCAACCCGGATACTCTTCTTTTGTTAGAATTTTGTGACTGCTTAAATCTTCTAAGTTGAGACGGGCTGCCTCGTAGTTTACATTTGGGGGGGTTATTGAATCCAGGAGAGCGGTGGGGTCACCAACCTAAACCGTCATAAGGACTACAGTCCTGCTGCGCTACAAGGGGGGTGAGGGGGGGGGGGGGGGAGCTCGGGGGTGGGTTCCTGGGTGGTTGGGGGTAGGGTGGTGGGGGTTGTTTTGGTGGTGGTGGGGGGTGTTTAGGAGGCATTATCTGTTGCAAGAATCATGCCTGAGTGGCGGAAACACATTTTCTATTGCATCAACGCAAATATTCTTTGATTTCAGTGCTATAAAATTGAACTATCTCTGTATCATTAACATGTGTGTGTGCTAGTTTATACTATTTTTTAATAATGGGGGATAGACTCCGACTTTGTACCTGGAACATCTGTGGGTTAAATGACGGGAAGAAACGTAGGATCTTCTCTAAAATCCTTCAAATTATCCAGGCTGATGTAATGTGTTTACAGGAGACCCACACTGCATGGCACAATCGTGGTTTTTTAAGATTTCCTGGGTATGAGTTAGTTGCCTGTTCTCGACAAACTTCTACGAAAAGGGGTGTTGCTATTTTGCTTAAGAATGGGGTTGGCTGTTGCAAAAGAGTTAAAGAGGATAAAGCAGGTCAGTGGGTGATTGCAGAATTACTGGTTAACTCTTGTCCTCTTTCAATCTGTTCAGTATATGGTCCTAATTTGGACGACCCTGATGTATTTAGGAACTTGAATGTAGAACTAGCGGCCTGGTCACACCCATTGGTATTTTGTGGCGACCTTAATATTAATTTGTCTAGCCAAATAGATCTGATAACTCATCGTAGCTATATTGGTCGGAAGCCCCGAGTGTTCAAAGCCTTGCAGACATTAGCTGTAGAACACAGCTTGATTGATGTATGGCATTATCATCATCATTATCAGGAGGGGCATACATTTTATTCCATTCCGCACAGCAAAATGGTCCGTCTCGATTATATCTTGCTGTCTGATCATTGTACTGGAGCTGTTAAAATTGAGGTCGCTCCAAGGATGCTATCGGATCATAATCCCATAATTCTTGACTTTGTAGTGTAGTTCCTATATTCCCAATAGGCTCTGCGCCTTGGAATAACATAAACGATAGTTTAGACGTAGGACTGAGGTCGACTAGGTCTCTACTGAATATGTTAGACTTAATTGTGAATGCCAGCTAGCTCAGAGGTCACTAGAAACTTTCTCGAGTGAACAGGAAGGTGTTAACTTTCCTGAATAGACAAGAAGGGATTAGTTTCTGACAACCACATAAACATGACAACTTTGCTCCCTCCTGAATTAGGAGTATATCTCCAGAGTCGCGGAAACAATAGATAACTATTTCACTCAGTCAATCGTGCATGCTTAGTTTCACCAGGAGTGCAGAGAAATAGAGAGACTGGCATTTTCAATAAAAGTGGTTATTTATTGAGCAGTCTTCTTTCTCATGCAAGAGAAGTGAATTGCCACAATTGCAATACTTGTCATAAAGTAAAGTGCGTACAGTAAAAGGAGTATTATGAAATAATACTGTAAAAGCATTGATATGGTTTCTGAGCCATAAGATACTTTAAACGGATAAAATACATACAATGATAAAAGTTGACTAAACGTACTCAACTGGTGTTTCTAAAATACGCCTACCCCGGTGTACCTAACCTAAGCCTAGTACGTGGGAAGGAGTAAGTGAGATGTAGTTTGAGTTAAGATAGTTTTTGCCAAGTATCTGAATCAAGAATTCTCTAAGGATCTAATCAGCTCCGTACCTTGGTTATAGAATGAAGGAGGTCTTGTATCTCTTTCTCAGGACTCGATCTCCCAGCAACCCGCAAGGGTGACTGGAAACACTGGAGCTGGATTTCTCGGCAGGAGAAAAGACAGCGTCTCTCTCAGTGTGTCAATGGGAGGGTCGGCTTCCTTCGGCACTCGTTTCAGCTGGACGTCGGGTAAGTAGATAGCCGATCTGCTCCAAACCACTGTGTGTTTGCTAAGGCAGATGCTGGTATATTTATACCTGGAAGGTGCTGAGTAGGACGTAAGGTTGGACATAAGACGTCACTAAGAACTCGCAGTTCTTTCAGGACTCCAGGACTTCTTGGACAAATCAAAACAGAAGCAGGGGGAATTCCCGGGCTGCTGGAGGCTTGGTTTGTTTAAGAACGCGTTGTACTTTCTAGGAGTCTATGGGAGTAGCCTTGCCGTATTTGGACTGCATTGGCTATGACTAAATATGGAAATGATTCTTATACCTTTATAAGGATATGATTTGTTATAACCACATAAGGGCATAAATCGGGAATATTTAAATAGGGTCCTAGATACGTTCACAAAAACTTGCCATGGGATCGTCCTACCAAATTGGTTAGGTCATGGACATTTGACAGAAAGCTGCTTTTAGACCAACAATATCAGCAACATATGAGTTCCTGGATCTCAGAGTTTATGGATATCAATCGGGGGACCGCCCAAGACTGCGTTGTCTGGGATGCCTTTAAGGCCGCGCTACGTGGTGAAACAAAAAGCTTTGCATCTTATCGATGGAAGTTTGCCCAGCACCAGATTAAAAACAGGATGGATGAGTTATGGACAGCAGAGCTTGAATTAAGTACTAATATTCGATTAGGGCATCCGTTGACACTGAGTCAGAAGGCGGTCGCAATATTGAAATCCAATTTGCTCGATCCATTCTATCAGGACTTGGCAGCTAAATACACTCAGTTTCGTACGTCAATGTATGAATTTGGGGAAAACTCAGGCAGGGTCCTGGCGAAAAGATTGCAACAAAGGGCTATGACAAATCGGATTATTCGGGTGAGGGATCATCAGGGTGTCCTCCAGGAGACCCCAAACGGTGTTTTAGATGTCTTTGTGAGCTTCTACTCCAGCCTGTACACAGAGGAGCCCAGTATTATTCAAAATCAGGCCCGGCTAGACGAATTTCTGGATGCTATAGATACCCCAACGGTAACAGAAGAACAAAATCAGTCATTATCAGCACCTATCAGCTGGGAAAAAGTTGAAAACGCTATCAAATCCCTGGCCAACGGCAAGGCCGCTGGCCCTGATCTTATCCACCTTGAGTTCTATAAGACCTTTTTGCCAATATTAAGACAAGATCTGCTCACTATTTTCTGGGCGGCTCAAGCTGGTGATATTCCAGATTCTTGGCGATATGCTACCATTGTCTTATTTAAGAAGAAAGGAAAAGACGAGCTGAACCCTGCATCATATAGGCCAATAACGCTTATCAATACTGACAGCAAAATATATTCAAGGATTTTAGCATTTAGATTGGTGCAAATTATAGCCCCTCTTGTTTCTAATCATCAACATGGGTTTATTCCTGGTAGGGACACAACTGATCATTTTTTTTTTTAAATTTTTTTTTATTGCAGAGTTAGAAACATGTCCTCAAAGTTAGACCAACCATTACACTTATGACATCATGAAGTTGAAGGGAAAGCAAAACACTACACAGCCAGTTAGCCCACATCCCGGAGGCTGGGCGGCGCGCCATCAGTACCGTGCTCCAAAAGATGTCTCAGTGTAAGCCCTGTTCAGGCATCTGGTCGGTTATATCATGTCGTATCCGCTTTTACCCCCGAAGGCCCACCCCCCCCTTGCACCAGCGGTCCCCAGTGTATTTCCTGGGCGCCAACAGCAGCACTCAAACAAATCCTAAACGGCCCAATCGATCCTTCTGAGCTACAGCTCGGTGCCTAACTACTCCACCAAGAACAACCCCCCCGTCCCTCCCCCCCCCCACAACTGCTGCTGATTTAGGTACTGATAAGCCGTGCAAACACCATAGTACATCCCCTGTAGGAGCCATTCGCCAACATGTATTCCACATGGAACCCGACTATCCTAGCTCTCCCTCTTCATCCTCCACCATATAATCACGCAGTGCCTGGACCACCATCTCCCACGCCCTAGCTAACTCCAAGCACTTCTCCTTGCCAGACCCAGTGGCCTGCCGCATCCTGATAATACTCTCACAGTTTGACCACTTCAACAACTCATTCATCCACCTCCTCACAGACGGGCCAGCCTTAGCCTTCCAGTGCCAGGTTATCTCTCTTTGAGCCAGCATAATGCCCAGGTCCATAAATTTACTTGTAATTTTTGTCCTCCTGGTATGGGGAAACCAGAGGAGCAAACACGCTGTCACATCAAAGTTCACCTCCCGATCCGTGACTGCATTCAGGAGTTCCCCCACCTCCTGCCAGTATGCCCCTAGTTTCGGGCAGTTCCACAGCATGTGAACCAGATCTACTTCGGGCTCTAAGCATCTCGGGCATACCGCATCGACCGCCTGGAAATACCGTCTCACCCTCTCCGGTGTCATGTATGCCCTATGGATAATGAAAAAATGCACTAGTTGAAATCGCGCATTCCTCGTACCCTTCCAAGTCCTTTGCAACACTTGGCTCCAAACCGTGTCCAGTAGGGGCTTGCCTACGCTGGCCTCCCATCGCGATTTCAGCGCTAGCAGTGGTTCCAGTCCCTCACTCCGCAGTCGATTATGGAGACAAGTCACCGCTTTAACAGTGCCCGCTGCCATCACCACATATTGGCATGTCACTGCTACCTCTGGCTCCTCCAACCCTTTCCTCCAGTATCCCCGTATCGCTGCCACCACCGCAGCATGCAGCAGGAAAGTCCCGTCCGGTAGACCAAATTTGTCCTGAAGCGTCCGATAGGGGGCCAGTGTTCCCTCCACATACAGATCCCCCACTACCTGCAGGCCCAGCTCCTCCCATGCTAACAATTGGGACCAATCACCTCCATGAGGTAGCGCCCCCAGCGGTATCTCCGGCGCATATGGGCGGCCTCCCTTTGTCCTCCTTAAACTCCTACGCCAGCATAGTTTAAGCGTTCTTTCTTCTATAGTAAGCTCTTTCACGTCTAGTTTCTGATGCATTGTTATGTAGGACAAGACACACCTCTGGATGCCTAGCCCCCGGTCACGCTCGGGGCCCCTGAATTCTCTGGCTACATTTTGCGTCAAGATCTGAAGTTGGGCCGCCAGATAGTATAATTCAAAGTCCGGAGCTGCCATTCCCCCCTCAGACTTAGGTCGAGTCAGGGTGTCCAATGCCACCCTGCGCCGCCCATGCCCCCAAAGGAAGCTAATCACCAGTGTCCTCAAATCTTTAAAAACCCGCTGCGGGATCCATACCGGCAGTGTCCTGAAATAATAGAGCAGCCGTGGGAGGGCTACCATCTTTAGCAACGCCACACGTCCCAGTACCGACAACGGAAGGGAGGCCCAAAAATCCATGCAGCCTTTCAGCCCACGAATACACCGCTCCACGTTCCCTCCCAAGAGGTCCTCGGCCGTATGGTAAATGCGTACCCCCAGATAGGTGAAACAGGAGGACTCCCACACCACCTCTCTCGTCAGCGGCGGACTGGGCATCCCTTTCCGCAAAGGAAATACACAGGTCTTGGTCCAGTTCACCCTGAGGCCCGATAGTTGGCCAAACCTACCCAGCATGTCCACCGCTCCTTCCAGTGACCGCACCGGGTCCGCCAGATATAATACCAAGTCATCGGCATACAACGATATGTAGTGTGATTCCAGTCCCTGCGCTATCCCATTGTATACAGTGCCCGACCTCGCCTGCGCTGCCAATGGCTCCACCGCTAAAGCAAACAACAGAGGGGATAGTGAGCTTCCCTGCCTCGTTCCCCTACACACTGGATAAGCCGACGAGACAATAGGACCCAGCCGCACCCGCGCCGTTGCCGACGAATAAAGCACCCTCGTCCATCGCCGAAAACCGTCACCTACCCCAAACTTCAGCAATACCCCATCCAGATATTCCCACTCGAGACTATCAAAAGCCTTTTCGATGTCGACCGCCAATACCACGGGGTCAAGCTCCGACACCCCAACACCATCCATAATGCGGATCAAACGACGTATGTTCATCGAGGTGTTCCTAGTCGGTATAAATCCCGCCTGGTCCCTATGCACCAACGTGGTCATGTGCGGCAGCAACCTGGCAGCTAGGATGCGACTCAATATCTTGTAGTCCACCGTCAACATGGACAATGGGCGATATGAAGTCACGTCCAATGCGTCTCTGCCCGGCTTCAGCAGCGGCACCACCAGTGCCTCCCTCATTGATTCAGGCAAGCACCCCATTCTCTTCGCTTCCGAGTACACCACCACCAGTCGAGGTGCCAATAGATCCACAAATTTGGCATAAAATTCCACCGGCAGCCCATCTACCCCCGGAGTTTTATTTCGTGCCATATGTTGTATCGCCCCTCTTATCTCCGTCAGTGTTATGGGACCCCCCAGGTCTTTCGCTTCTTCACTATCCAACACCGGTAACGGGATCAGATCCAGGTATTCGCCTATCTCCGAGACCTCTGCCTCTAGATGGCTTTCATAGAGGCCCGTGTAATAGGATCGAAATCGTGCCAGTACCGCTGATTGCGAATAGACCACCTCCCCGTCTTCCCTTCGTATACTCATTACTGGGCACCCCCTAGGCTCCGGATCAGCTAGTTTGGCCAAGAGCGTACCCACCTTATCACGCTCCTCATGCACCTTAGTAGCATACGCCTTATAATCATAGCACCGCAGCCGCTCCGTCTCAGTCGCCACTGCTTCTTTCGCCCGCAGCATTTGTTCCTGCAAGTCCGGCCGCTCAGGCCTACGTTGTTCCAGCTCTCTCAACACCTCCTCCGCTTTTGTAAGATCATTCAAAACTGCTTTCCTCTCAGTCGAAAATCTGCCCATACAGACCCCTCTCACCACCACCTTCATTGCATCCCATTCCACCGTTCTGGTCGAGGCCGAGCCTCCATTCTCCCTAAAATAACAGTCTATGCCCTGTCGAACCGTGTCACTAAACACCGGATCTCTCAGTGTATCAGGCCGCAGCCGCCACGACGGAACCGCTGATCTCGCCTGCTGCCACTGCATTGATATCAGTAAAGGGTTATGATCCGATATGGTCCTGGCTAAATATTCAGACTGAGTTACGACCGCTGCTAGGGGACCGCTGCACAGCACAGAATCCAGCCTAACATGCAAGTCATGAAGTGCAGAAAAGTAGGAGTAATCCCTAATCTCAGGATGCTGTTCCCTCCACACATCTTTCAATCCCCACCTCTCCTGCCATTCCTTCCTGTGGGTCGCTAGCCTGCGCACCGGGGAGTCAACCAACGGGGGATGCGACCTATCCAGCTGCACATCAGTTATTGAATTAAAGTCTCCTGCTAGCAAGAGAGGGCCCGCCAAGAAGTAGGCCAGCGAGCTTGACAAACCCTCAAAGAAGTGGGCCTGATCAGAGTTGGGGGCATAAATATTGCACAGGATCACTTCTCTGCCACTAAGTCGCCCCTCAACCACTACATATCTGCCCTCAGGATCAATCCGCTGACTCGTCATTTGGAACGGCGTGCCCGCTCTTATCCAAATCAGCACCCCTCTAGCGAACGCTGAGTATGTTGTGCCAAAAACCTGCCCACGCCACCTCTTCTGCAATGCCCCACATTCTTTTTTGGATAAATGGGTTTCCTGCAGCATTGCTATCTGAACACCCCGCCTCACTAAGTAAGCATGTACCTTATGACGTTTCCCCATTGTACGCAGCCCTCGAACATTCCATGTGATACATTTCAAATTAGGTAATGTCCCCATGATGTACCGTTCTAAACCAAAGTCTCAGGCAACAATTCTTCCCCGCATTGCAGCAGTTGTACAACCCCTTCAAAACATCCCCAACAAGCCCCCAAACCCCACTCCCCAGGACAGGACCTAATAACCCAGCTTCAGCCCCGTTCCAAACCATCAACACCCCACACATTGTGCTAACCTGTGGTTGCCACCACAGAAGGCCTTAAGGGCCTCAAGAGGTCGGTGGAGTGCCGACCAGGGGTAGGCGGAGCCCCAACCCTACGCCCATGGTCCCATACTGTTCGTGCAGCCCCATACCTGGTAGTCCTAGAAATGTCCGGAGAGTCCCCACCAGCTAATATCACAGGATTGTCCAGCGTTCCCCAGCCTCACTCATTGAGCATACCATCTGAGGTTTGCGGTGTGACCACCGGACCCCCCGCACTCCCCGCTTCTGAGTCGTCGCCCCCGGATTTCTCCTCCTCCTCCTCCTCCGACCCCGACCCTCCAGATGTCTTCTCCTGTTGCGATCTTGTGATGTTCGCCGTCGCAGCCAGCGCTCCCATCCTGTCCGCTGCCATTTGCTTTTCTCGCTCAGTCTGTTTAAGTTTGTTCCGAGAGCGAATACGCTGCGATTTTCTAATCCGTACTGGTTGAGGCCGCTCCCTCCCGCTCTTGTGTGCACGATCTGTCCCTGCACGGTACAGTTCCAGCCATGACCACGCCTCATCAGGGGTCTGGAAGAAGTGGGTCCTATCATCAATGATCACTCTCAGTTTCGCAGGAAAGAGCAAAGAATATTGGATCCCTTCCTCTCGTAGTTCCCTTTTTACTGACAAAAAGGAAGCTCTGCATTTCTGAACTTCCTGAGTGTAATCTGGGAAGATCGTGACCCTGCTATTGTCCACTTGGAAGGGGCCCTGGGATCGTGCCCTCTGTATCAGTAGGTCGCGGTCCTTGTAGTGCAGCAATTTGACCACCATCGGCCGAGGTGGCCGGCCCTCCAGGGGCGGTATAGCGGGAACCCCGTGCGCTCTTTCCAGAGAGAAGAAGGGAGACAACCCCTCCGGCGCCACCACTGTCTTGAACCAGGTCTCCATGTACGACACAGCGTCCCCTTTCTCAACTTTTTCTGGAAGGCCTACCACCCTCACGTTATTCCTCCGGTTGCGACATTCCGCATCCTCCGCTCGTCGCTCCAGAATCGCCAGCCGGTCAAGAACATTCGTCAATTTATGTTCCGCAGTCACCACCACCGGTTTCAGTTCCTGGAGCAGTTGTTCATTCGTCTTCACTCTATCCGAGAGCTTGGCGTGGTCTGCCCTCAGTAGTCCCAATCCTGTAGCTACCTGCGCAATGTCCTGGCGTAGCGAGTCCTTAGTCGCAGTGATCGCCTCCAGGATGGCATCAAGGCGCTGGTTCAGCCTTTGTTCCTGCAGTGAGGCTTCCCACTGGGGAGGGTTACCGTCTCCCTGCTCCAGAGCGAGTGCGTCGTCGCGCCCCTGTCGTGCAGTAGGGGCTTCGCCCAGGGCAGCCATCTTAGGCGCAACACGCGGAACACTCGGGCCGCTACCGCGGGTCACCCCAGGCCACCGCAGTCACTGCACAGGCTCCTCTGGTCCCGGAGCCCTTCACTGGCCCCCAAGCGCGACGTATGCCATGCACAACAACTTCAATCACGGCCTCAGCACTTCCCTGCAGCACCTTTGGGCGTCCCTCCGCTCGCAGCTCCTTTGCGTTGGGCTATGGCCGGGTGTCGACTGGGGCCACCAGCGCTCTGCGCAACCAGGGTGGCAACCCCCCAGCACTCAGCCAGAAGGCGATCGGGCGTTATCCAGGGCCCAGCCTATCCACCGCTCCAATCAGCACTCCACTGGTATCCAGGCCGCCCATTCAGCTCATCCACTGCGCTTGCTCAGGCCACACATCAAGCGGGTTCCAGACGGGCCCCCTACGATCTCCCCAGCTCCAGTCACTCACGTGGGGGCAGAAGGACCAGAAGGGCCCAGGTCCAGGGTCTCTTTTGCGGCCGCCGCTCAGGCCGTCACCTCCTCGTCGCTCCGTGCCTCCGGGCGGCAGATTCCTCTTTGGCCGGCCCCCGCAGTGCAGCCCCGCCAGTCCCCAGGGCAGGAAGCCACCACCCAACAACCGCGTCGCAGCCCCGGAGCAGCCCGCTATTCTCCAGGCTCTCTCATCTGGGTGCTCGGAAACGGGAGTGGGAGGGGCGCCGCACTCCCCGTATCGCGGGGCGCCAAGAGCCCTGCCGGTCTTCCCCGCACGGAGCCTCCGTCCGGTCTCCGCTCCGTGCGCTCCAAAAGGCAGCCTCCGGTGAGCCAGCGCCGAGCAGGGACACAGCTCTTAGTCCCTCCAAGCTCCGCTCGCCGCCATCTTGCCTTTGTTAGCCGGCCGGTGCCTCCGATCTCCGAGGTCCGGTCCGCTTGCCGCCAGCAAAGTCCCGCCGGGGTTTGAACTCTCTCCTCCGGCCCAGTAGCGCTCCGACTAGCAGAGACGTGCCTCCAGGGGCACCAAGGGGCAGAATAACAGGATTATTAGCGGGGCCTGGCGCGGAGCTACAGGCTCACACGGCCATCCCGGTCGGCGCCTAAGCCACGCCCCAGGGACACAACTGATTATGTTCGTCGCGTTGTCACCCTCCTTGACTGGGCGCAGGTTACCGGCGCTTCCCTCGGGGTGATCCTGTTGGACACCGAGTAGGCGTTCGACAGGGTCTCCTGGGGGGTTTTATGGGCAGTATTGCGTTGGGAAGGTGTTACAATTAGCCTATTTGGTATGTTCCGTCCACCCCTCTTCCCTGCCCCTTGTTGGAATCTTCCACCCTGAAGCTCCTTGTAGAATGTTGGAGTATAACTTAGTGAGGAGAGTGGATGGCCATTAAACAGCACTATTCTTGAATACTCCTGTGTCCTGTGTTACTTCAAGAATTCCAACACTGGCGACTGAACTGTGCAGGGGGCAGAGGTGGCCATCTCCCCTTTGAGTAGTCTCTCCATACGTGCAAGGAAGACATTCTCGCAAGTATTGGCGTGTGGAACCAGATGGTGTGAGGCAATTTGATCCATGTTCATTAACTGTATAAAGTGTACTGTCAGTGGAATCAGGATATAATTTAAATTCCTGTATTTCGGTTTGTGGAGGACAATTAATGTAACTCCTGTGAAATCCATCGTGTGGAGAAAGTCCCTGCTGTTTGCGCGACAGTTTTCAAGTTTTGTGGATCATTTTGCAAATTTCCACTTACCTTCTCCGTTGTGGATGTTCCGGGGGCTCTTGTGTTTGAGGAGAAGCCGGAGTGTTGTCCGGTCGTCATGGTCCGTGGTTGATGATCGGCAAGTGTCGCATTCTGTGGAGGAGGGTTTCCAGTGTCTTCATCTGGCTGTGTTCCGGTTTGGCGACTGCGCTGATCTTTCCATGTAAAATCTTCTGAGCCTGACAAGACTCTGATGTCGTGAGGAGCAGTGTTTGTGGTCGGCGCCTGCGCACGATTTCTTTTTTGGTACGTGAGGAACCCACTGCCTGGAATCGTGTAGTTCTGATTGAGAAAACTACTGCGCACCATATATTCAGGGCCGCATTTCCTCTTTACTTGTCTCTGAGACCAAATGCATTTCGTTTCCGATTTGAGCCGGCGCACCAACAACCAAGGGCCGGTCTTGTCTTGAAATCTTTCTCTTCAAGGCAAAGCGCTCAGGAGAAAGTGAACTTCAAGTAATATTTACAATATTCAAGGACCAGCCACAGATTATTATTATAAAAAAAAAAACATTCGGATTTAAGAAGTCTCCATTTTCTCAAGTAACTTTATATCTCCAGTGTTACTGTTCAGATCTAATAATTTTGTTCCTCATATTTTTACATATTTACACAGTGTTTTATATTCAAGCATTCAAAATTTATGGTGTTTTATATTCTTTTAACATCCTCATTCCAACCTGAAAGCTGAGTATTATCACATTAAGCTGTGCTGCACAGAAATTTTCATTATTATATCTTTTGAGTTATTGTTCCAGGGTCTCAAATGGCAGCAGCAAGCATGAACCAACCCCCGCCTTTTCTTAATGATATAGGGGAACCCGAAATTAGCTGGAAGGAATGGGCAAAACTTTTTGAATCATATCTGATAGCTATAGGTGGTCAAAGGTTCAATTCAGTAAGAAAACAACATATTTTACTGCACAATTTAGGTGTACAAGGGCGTAAAGTATATGAATCTTTACCCGTGCCTGAGCAAGATGGTAATGCTGTTGGAGAAATAGATGTGTATGTGCAAACTTTGGAGAAATTAGAAAAACATTTTGGGGAAAGGATCAATGTGGTTTTAGAACGTCACAAATTTTTCAAAAGGTGTCAAGAAAAACAGGAGTCAGTACAAAATTATATTGCAGTATTGTGGGGGCTTACGCAGTTATGTGAATTTGGTGATCTCACAGACTCTTTAATAAGAGACCAACTTGTGAGATGCACAAATAATCCGCGCATCCAGGAAAAACTGTTGGCAAAAAATCCAGGGCTCAGAGAAGCTGTAGAAATTGCCAAGTCAGTGGAACACACAGCTAGGTGTGTGAAGGAAATGAAGCCTGATGGGGAGACGGTAGCTACCATTGATAATCAAGAAGACAGGTATGATGTGTATAAGATGAGGGTTAAGGAAAATGTTAACACCAAGATAGATTATAAAGAGAAGGGTCCCAAGTGTTACCGTTGTGGTAGCAACAACCATTTTGCCACCTATTTTCAATGCCCCGCCAAGTACGTCACATGTAAGAAATGCAATAGAAGGGGGCATTTTGCCAAAGTGTGTCGTGATGGAGAGTTGCATGTCAGGGAACATGATAAGAATACAGAGAGGGCCACTAGTAGAGAAGTGAAATGCATTGAACAAAAAGTAGAGAAATTTACCTTGCATGTGAAAGATGTCAATGACACTGTAAATTCTATTTACCCTAAATGTGATGTACTAATTAATGATGATTTGGTTGAAATGTTTGCAGATTCCTGTTCTCCGTTCACTTTAATAAATAAGGATGATTATATGTCCACTGGCAAGAATAAGATCAGTGAGCTTAGGTCCCCAGATATTTCCCCCTCAGGTTATAACAAGGGTAATATTCCCCTTGTGGGCATGAAAAATGTGAAGATACAATTCAAGGATAGGAAAACCTATGGTACTGTATATGTGGTGACGTCAGGTTCCAATCTTTTGGGATGGGTTCATCAAAAAGAATTGGGAATCATATTGGATCCTAATAGTGCAGAACAAGTGTTACTCACAGAGAAGTTTCCAGGGGCAGAAAATATTTATGATGATTTCAAACAACTGTTTAAAGAGGAACTGGGATGTTTACACAATTTCCAGCATAGGATTAAATTAAAACAAAATGCTAAACCTGTAGTACATGGTCTGCGTACTGTGCCTTATAAATTGAGAGAACCTTTGGAAAATGAGTTGCGAAAGTTATGTGATATGAATATAATTCAAACACAACAATGATGGACAGAATGTGGATCAATGTCACACATTCACCCCAGTCCAAAGATCTGGGCCCAAATCCATCGTTTTTCCACTCCACACCACCCTGGGTTAGACAATGGCGATATGCAAATCAGCACTGACCCTGTGCCCCATGGGAACAGTCCAGTCCGAACTACAAAAGCCATGTCCTTCCCAGAACGGAAACAAGCATCCGAGGACCGGACCGGTTTCGAGGTAACACCTCTCTTCAGCCCGGCTAGCTTGATTCCAGTGGTGTGGAGTGCCTGGGACTCACGTCTGAGCATCCCCAGTACACTTAGAGCGGTAACTGCAAACACAACAATGATGGACAGAATGTGGATCAATGTCACACATTCACCCCAGTCCAAAGATCCGGGCCCAAATCCATCGTTTTTCCACTCCACACCACCCTGGGTTAGACAATGGCGATATGCAAATCAGCGCTGACCCTGTGCCCCATGGGAACAGTCCAGTCCGAACTACAAAAGCCATGTCCTTCCCAGAACGGAAACAAGCATCCTAGGACCGGACCGGTTTCGAGGTAACACCTCTCTTCAGCCCGGCTAGCTTGATTCCAGTGGTGTGGAGTGCCTGGGACTCACGTCTGAGCATCCCCAGTACACTTAGAGCGGTAACTGCAAACACAACAATGATGGACAGAATGTGGATCAATGTCACACATTCACCCCAGTCCAAAGATCTGGGCCCAAATCCATCGTTTTTCCACTCCACACCACCCTGGGTTAGACAATGGCGATATGCAAATCAGCGCTGACCCTGTGCCCCATGGGAACAGTCCAGTCCGAACTACAAAAGCCATGTCCTTCCCAGAACGGAAACAAGCATCCGAGGACCGGACCGGTTTCGAGGTAACACCTCTCTTCAGCCCGGCTAGCTTGATTCCAGTGGTGTGGAGTGCCTGGGACTCACGTCTGAGCATCCCCAGTACACTTAGAGCGGTAACTGCAAACACAACAATGATGGACAGAATGTGGATCAATGTCACACATTCACCCCAGTCCAAAGATCTGGGCCCAAATCCATCGTTTTTCCACTCCACACCACCCTGGGTTAGACAATGGCGATATGCAAATCAGCGCTGACCCTGTGCCCCATGGGAACAGTCCAGTCCGAACTACAAAAGCCATGTCCTTCCCAGAACGGAAACAAGCATCCGAGGACCGGACCGGTTTCGAGGTAACACCTCTCTTCAGCCCGGCTAGCTTGATTCCAGTGGTGTGGAGTGCCTGGGACTCACGTCTGAGCATCCCCAGTACACTTAGAGCGGTAACTGCAAACACAACAATGATGGACAGAATGTGGATCAATGTCACACATTCACCCCAGTCCAAAGATCTGGGCCCAAATCCATCGTTTTTCCACTCCACACCACCCAGGGTTAGACAATGGCGATATGCAAATCAGCGCTGACCCTGTGCCCCATGGGAACAGTCCAGTCCGAACTACAAAAGCCATGTCCTTCCCAGAACGGAAACAAGCATCCGAGGACCGGACCGGTTTCGAGGTAACACCTCTCTTCAGCCCGGCTAGCTTGATTCCAGTGGTGTGGAGTGCCTGGGACTCACGTCTGAGCATCCCCAGTACACTTAGAGCGGTAACTGCAAACACAACAATGATGGACAGAATGTGGATCAATGTCACACATTCACCCCAGTCCAAAGATCTGGGCCCAAATCCATCGTTTTTCCACTCCACACCACCCTGGGTTAGACAATGGCGATATGCAAATCAGCGCTGACCCTGTGCCCCATGGGAACAGTCCAGTCCGAACTACAAAAGCCATGTCCTTCCCAGAACGGAAACAAGCATCCGAGGACCGGACCGGTTTCGAGGTAACACCTCTCTTCAGCCCGGCTAGCTTGATTCCAGTGGTGTGGAGTGCCTGGGACTCACGTCTGAGCATCCCCAGTACACTTAGAGCGGTAACTGCAAACACAACAATGATGGACAGAATGTGGATCAATGTCACACATTCACCCCAGTCCAAAGATCTGGGCCCAAATCCATCGTTTTTCCACTCCACACCACCCTGGGTTAGACAATGGCGATATGCAAATCAGCGCTGACCCTGTGCCCCATGGGAACAGTCCAGTCCGAACTACAAAAGCCATGTCCATCACTTGTTGTTTTTTGCAATTGCCGCCCTAAGTGCGCTGGGGATGCCCAGACGTGGGTCCCAGGCACTCCACACCACTTGGAGTCAAGCTAGCCGGGCTGAAGAGAGGTGTTACCTCGAAACCGGTCCGGTCCTCGGATGCTTGATTCCGGTCTGGGAAAGATATGGCTGTTGTAGTTCGGACTGGACTGTTCCCATGGGGCAACAGGGTCAGAGCTGATTTGCATAAAGCCATTATCTGACCCAGGGTGGTGTGGAGTTCAAAAAAACGATGGATTTGGGCCCAGATCTTTTGACTGGGGGAGTGTGTGACATTGATCCACATTCAGTCCATCACTTGTTGTTTTTTGCAATTGCCGCCCTAAGTGCGCTGGGGATGCCCAGACGTGGGTCCCAGGCACTCCACACCACTTGGAGTCAAGCTAGCCGGGCTGAAGAGAGGTGTTACCTCGAAACCGGTCCGGTCCTCGGATGCTTGATTCCGGTCTGGGAAAGATATGGCTGTTGTAGTTCGGACTGGACTGTTCCCATGGGGCAACAGGGTCAGAGCTGATTTGCATAAAGCCATTATCTGACCCAGGGTGGCGTGGAGTGCAAAAAAACGATGGATTTGGGCCCAGATCTTTTGACTGGGGGAGTGTGTGACATTGATCCACATTCAGTCCATCACTTGTTGTTTTTTGCAATTGCCGCCCTAAGTGCGCTGGGGATGCCCAGACGTGGGTCCCAGGCACTCCACACCACTTGGAGTCAAGCTAGCCGGGCTGAAGAGAGGTGTTACCTCGAAACCGGTCCGGTCCTCGGATGCTTGATTCCGGTCTGGGAAAGATATGGCTGTTGTAGTTCGGACTGGACTGTTCCCATGGGGCAACAGGGTCAGAGCTGATTTGCATAAAGCCATTATCTGACCCAGGGTGGTGTGGAGTGCAAAAAAACGATGGATTTGGGCCCAGATCTTTTGACTGGGGGAGTGTGTGACATTGATCCACATTCAGTCCATCACTTGTTGTTTTTTGCAATTGCCGCCCTAAGTGCGCTGGGGATGCCCAGACGTGGGTCCCAGGCACTCCACACCACTTGGAGTCAAGCTAGCCGGGCTGAAGAGAGGTGTTACCTCGAAACCGGTCCGGTCCTCGGATGCTTGATTCCGGTCTGGGAAAGATATGGCTGTTGTAGTTCGGACTGGACTGTTCCCATGGGGCAACAGGGTCAGAGCTGATTTGCATAAAGCCATTATCTGACCCAGGGTGGTGTGGAGTGCAAAAAAACGATGGATTTGGGCCCAGATCTTTTGACTGGGGGAGTGTGTGACATTGATCCACATTCAGTCCATCACTTGTTGTTTTATGAATATAATTCAACCCATAGACTGTTCCGAATGGTTGGCTCCAATTGTTTTGGCAGCCAAACCCAATGAAGAGGGCATCCGCCTCTGTGTGGACTTACGCAGTTTAAATGATTGTATTTGGGTTGAGAGACATCCTTTGCCAGTGATAAATGAAATGCTAAGCACCATGGGCAATGCAAAGTATTTCAGTGTAATAGATCTATCCATGGCATACCACCAGATCGAATTACATCCAGATTCAAGACCACTCACGGCATTTATTACACCTTTTGGTGCCTTCATGTTCAAAAGAATGCCTTTCGGCCTTGCATCGGCTGCTGCAATTTTCCAAAGAGCCATGCAAAAAATTCTGGAGGGTGTGGAACGCACAATGTGTTTCCAAGATGACATATTAGTTTATGGAAAAAATTCAGAGGAACATGATGGTGTGTTGAGGCAAGTTTTCCAAAGACTCACAGATGCTGGATTAACAGTCAAGAAAGAAAAGTGTAAAATAAAAGTCCAACAAGTGGAATATTTGGGCCATACAATTTCAGAAAAAGGATTTAGACCAAAGAGCAGTTTGATCCGGGCAGTTAAAGAAGCTCCTAACCCAAGAAACAAAGAGGAGTTAAAGTAATTTTTGGGACTCATGGAATACATGTCAAAATATGTGGAAAATGTTGCTACTAAGTGTGAATCCATGAGAGAGATGTTAAGAAAAAACAAGGAGTTTGTGTGGAACAGGAACAGGAGACAGTTGCTAATGCTTTGAAGGAAGATTTGGTCAACTCCCCTGCTCTTGGAACTTTTGATGCTACCAGGAAGACTATTCTGACCACTGATGCATCAAACTATGGACTAGGTGCTACCCTTGTTCAGAAAAGTGGAACTGATGAAAAGATTATTGCCTATGCATCTAGAAGTCTCTCCCCACCAGAAAAGAACTATTCAGTAATCGAACGAGAAGCTTTGGCGTGTTTCTGGGCAGTCAGACATTTTACGTTTTTTCTATGGGGTTTAAGATTTACTATACGTACAGATCACAAGCCCCTCACATATATTTTTTCTGTGAAAGGATTGGAGAACTGCACCCCACGCATCAGTAGATGGATACTGGGGCTAGAACATTTCAATTTCAAGATTGAACATGTACCGGGCAAGGAAAATATCATTGCTGATTTTTTATCTAGATCACCCCTTCCAGAAGAAGAGGTCACAGAGGAAGCTTTGGACAGTCCTATTATGATGATGGATTTTCCTGCCATCACAGAAATGGAGTGGGAAGATGGTATGAAGAAGGACAATGAGCTCAGTATCTTAATGGAGATTATCAGGAATGGATGGCCAAACAAGAAGAAAGGCGTAGAGGCAGGAGTGGAAGATTTTTGGGAAGTCAGAGATGAATTGAGTACTATAGGAGGGAAAATGTATCGAAATAATAGAGTGATACCTCCTAAAGAACTAAGAAAGAGAGTCATTGATTTGGCACATGAAGGCCACCTTGGACGCAGTGCCACTAAGGCAAGAGTAAGAACAAATTTCTGGTTTCCTAAAATGGATGCCATGACGGAAGAAGTAGTAAAAGATTGTGGAGCATGTGAAAAAAGTGATAAGACAAAGGTAATATGCAAATCTCCATTGTCTCCAGTAAGCGTTCCAACCAAGCCATGGAGCAAGTTGGCAATGGACATCATTGGGCCAATGCAGAATCAAGTTCTGCAGAGAAAATTCATGTTGGTCCTGATCGATTATACTTCGCACTGGATTAAGCAAAAGTTTGTACATAACATCAACACCAAATCAGTGATCCAATTTCTAAAAGATGTGTTCAGCGAAGAAGGTATCCCTTCCACACTAATAACTGACAATGGGGTACAATTCACCTCTTAGGAGATTCTGGATTTTTTGAATTTGTTGGGTATAAAGCATGAAACCACAGCTCTTTATTGTCCAAAAGCAAATGGAATGGTGGAGAGAGCTAATAGAGTAATTAAAGAAAATATTCAATTAGCTACTATCAATGGACTTGATGTTGAAAACTCTTTGAGGGAATGTCTGTGGACCTATCACACATCACCCAACAGAGAACGGGGGTCTCTCCCTTTGTGTCTCTACGCGGGAGGGAGCCAGGCACCAAGTTAAATCCCTGTTGGTTAAAAGGTGGTGAAGTTAAGGAAGTTGATTGGGAGGAAGCTGGAGAGAAGGTCAAACAACATCAATCCAAGTACAAACAATGGTATGATCAAAAACATGGAGTGAAGTTCAAAAAATGGGAGGTGGGAGACATGGCGCAAGCCAGAAGATGTGTCAAGTCAGGAACTGCCCCCAGCAAATTTCACTCTACCTGTAAAATTGTAAAAGTGTTGAAAAATGTGGTACAGTTTGAAAATGGTCAATGGTGGAGTTATGATAATATTGTAAGAGTACAGTCTTAAATTGATCTGCTAAGCAAATTGGTTCTCTGCTAGTATGCTCAGCTTACCATAAACCCACACTATTTTTCCTTCCCTTACAAATGTTTAAATATAGGAAGGGAGATGTGTTACAATTAGCCTATTTGGTATGTTCCGTCCACCCCTCTTCCCTGCCCCTTGTTGGAATCTTCCACCCTGAAGCTCCTTGTAGAATGTTGCAGTATAACTTAGTGAGGAGAGTGGATGGCCATTAAACAGCACTATTCTTGAATACTCCTGTGTCCTGTGTTACTTCAAGAATTCCAACAGAAGGCTTCACTGATGGGTTTATCCATGCCCTTCAAGCGTTATATCTTTCTCCAATGGCAGCTATTCGTATATCAGGGAAAGAATCTGGGTATTTTAGCACTAGCAGAGGGACTAGGCAAGGTTGCCCTTGCTCCCCTCTGCTATTTGCTTGATTTATCGAGCCCTTTTTAAGTATGATTGAAAACTGTCAGGATATCTCTTTAGCTACGGCCCCGGGGATTGATTGTAAAGCATTGGCATATGCCGATGACATCGTCGTCTTAACGGATGATGTCGATTCCTCCTTTTCCGCCCTAGAATCTTTGGCTGGGAAATTTGGTGCCATATCTGGCTATAAGCTTAACATCACAAAGACTCAAGTGATTCAATCTGCTGGTGTGTCCCCTTCATCCTCTCCAGCTGTTAGTGTGGCCACGTACCTAGGGGTACAGATCTCGCCAGAAGTGGACCAGATCCCTGACTTAAACTATCTTCCCGTAATTGACTCTCTCCATACCAAACTTGAGAGACTGGATCATTTACACCTATCTCTTCACGGGCGCTGTAACATTTTGAAGATGATTGTTTTACCCAAATTTTTATACCTTTTCAGGTCTATTCCTCTTTTGATTCCCCAGGTAACTCTGGCCAGAGCTGAAAGAATATGCCAACGGTTTCTATGGGGATATCATCGGGCAAGAAGAGCTGCCAAGTGGACTCACCTACCTCGGGATCGAGGTGGTTGGTCCGTTCCCAGTTTGTTATACAATTATTGGGCAGCTATGATTCAACACTTTGGCTCGCCGTTGGTGGGCGATCAAGCTAATATCCCTTTGAGTTGCTCTCCCTCTGTTTATGATATTGTACTTGGTGATGCTGCTAAGGAGGTTTTAACGCGAGTTTTAGACCCAAGCTATTTTAAGAAAATTAAATTTAAGACTTGCTGGACCTTGTTTTCTATCTGGCATAAAATTCATAGTCGCTTTGCTATTTCCAAGCTTAATTACTATACCCCACTCAGTACCTCTGGTTTGTTACCATTAATTTTCCAGGATGGGATAATGTTTAAATGGAGGTTGGTAGGCCTGAAGGAAATCGGTGACCTTGCCCAAGATGGGCAAATGGCTTCTTTCTCCTTTCTTAAGGAGAAATTACAGCTTCATTCCAACCATTTCTTCAAGTATTTGCAAGTCAGAAGTTATTTGGATAAACAACTCTCTCGAAATACTAATATGTTTGTCAAGATTCCCCTTGTAGAATTGATCAAGAAAAAATCTAGAATAGGTGTTCTTTATCAATATATGCTATCCGAACTTCCGGATGACTTGGAGGCTCAGAATATCAAACTAGCTGCTAAATTTGATGTTCCAATAATAGATCTTACATTCCCACTAGAACTAGCCAGATCTGTTTTAATCTCTGGCACTCTAAGAACTCAAAGCTACATGGCTTTGTTTGACCTTTATTATACCCCTCCAAGATTGTGAGCTGGGGTGGTGTTAGAGGATCTAGGGGCGACTCCTGTTCTAGATGTAAATTATTTGCTGCAGACGCAATTCATATGTTTTATGCATGTCCGGATCTGAATATATTTCTGAATGAAATTGAGGTTTTTCTCAATCAAGTACTTAAGATTCAGGTCCAGTTAACACCAGAGTTAATTATTACCGGATATGAATATTTAAGTGGTATCGAAAGAACAAGATATATCCGTTCATTTTTGTTTATTGTACTGGCTATGATCAGACTATGTATAACATCACAGTGGTTAAGCCCTGAGGCTCCTACTTTTAGTCATTGGAAAGCTAGGATGCTTGCATGGTATAAACTAGAATCTTCTGTTTATTTGTTGAGGAGGATGAGAAGACGTATAATCGCATTTTAGAATTGGGCCCCTTTGAGGACTGGCTCTCACATTGAGATATAGTGTTTTTTATTTCTTTCACTGTCTTATTTGATTGTTTTTTTCTTAAACTTATTTATTGATTTACAACTGGAAACCGATTGTAGCAAATTCTTTTTTTACTAATTTGTTTATGTACTTATTTGATGTAATCTTGTGTTTCCTTAAACTTAATGCTTGTCTGTTTGCCTCCTATTAAATTGCAAAATAAAAATAAAATAAAAAAATGAAAGTGCTGTGATTAGCAGGTTCTTTCTCCCGTCAATCATTTCCCACCTGCTGAAAGGAGATCGGTCCTGTGGGGTGTACTCTAACTGGCGGGCTGCAACCACAGAAGAAATATTTAAGCTGCCATTAAAAGATATAAGGGGCTTGTTCCCCGTGTCCTGAAAATGTTTAAAAAATGCCACATGGGGCATGGCCGGATAGCAGCTACAAAGGATGTGTCATTGCGCTCCTCCACCTTCGTGATGCTGTAGCTTTTCATGTGTGGGTTCGGGGCAGCCCATGGACAACTTTGGGGGCCTTAACCCAGTCTAAAGATGCTGATGTGACCTCGTTGATATACGTCAGCTGCCCCAAACAGTGGGTGGGCCAGTGTTGTGGCTCTCCATCACAGGCTGAGTACACTCAATATAACGACTGCTGTGCCTGAGACACTGCACTCAGGGCATCCGAATAGGGAGAGTGTCGATACACAGCTGTAATACCAACGCCCGGCCCACTGAGGCCTGGGGACACCTAACACTGGATAAACCTACCCTTTTCATGCCCTAGAGTTGGATCAGGGCCCTGGAATAGCTACTTTAAACAAAACCGACAAAATGGGGCTTCTGGTGTTAACATGTACCCCGCCTACTTGGACTGACTGCAGACACATGGCCGATCTGTCCAAGAAATGAAAGCACTCCTTCCGCAGCATAAGATATTTGGGTGGGGAGACCTCAAACCTGGCGTGAGTTTTGAGGTCAGGTAGGCAGTGTAGAGTGCACCCCAGCCCAAGAGCATGCAAATGAATTCCCCACACATGGAGCTCTGTAATAGATGTCTTTAATCCTCAGCATACATCACACACTGCACTCTCCTTACATCGTAACCATTAAAAACCACTCAATTATGTCATGCTTCAACAACATGTCTATTTCTTTCTTAACGGCTTCTTGCAAGTGAAACGTGGCTCTGCAGTGCCACTGGGCAAAACGGCGAATGTCCTCATTAATATAAAGTTGCACTTTGATTGTCTTGAGCCTTCCTAGGCCATGAAACAACAACAGGAACTGAGTCACAATTTCAGATTGAGTGTGGAGTTTGTAATTGAGAGTTAGCCGTCCCATCTCAGCAGCAGTGGCACAACTGAGTAGGCATGCACTGGACGAAGTTCCTTGAAAAACATGAATTTATGCTTCCACTGTCTTGGCTTTATTTCACATTGTGGCTTTGAATGACCCTTGACTCTTATTTGTTTTGAAGCAGCCAATGTAAATACCTTTGTGTTTGATGGGTTGAAGCACGACACAGGAGACAGGCTTTTGAACTTTTCGATTGGCATGATGTTAATCAGCACATTACTGTCTATGATAAAAGTAATGGGTGAACAGTTGACTTTCATTGTAATCTGAAGGCAGTGTCTAAATAAATTAGGTTGTCATATTTGGTGGTTTTCCTTCATCTTTTGCTCTTTCTTGCAGGCAGCAAAACCTATGTGTTCCAGTCGATATCATTGCACATCCATTTTCTTCACTAGTGCTTGATAATGACGTTGGAGAGTCCCTGTAGGATGAATTTTGATGACGATCAACTTTGTCTGGTTTCTACTTGTAACTGATGTCACTCTTTGGCTTTGTGGGCGAAGCGAGAATGCTTTTGAAAACATCTGGTGTTCATATTCTCTTCTCTCTGTGATATATTAGTTTTCTCTTTGACTTTGCAAACTGTTATGAAGTGTTTTTTTTCCCCGCCATCTTTACACGTCGGTCCTATGGCTGGACATTTGCCTTCATGGGGAAATGAAAACTCACATCGGAAAAACAACATTTTCTTTTTGGAGACGTCAAATTCCGTGCATCCACCTTGTGCTCACTTTTCGTGACCAGTGCTAGTTTATTTTTCACTGTTCCAGCTTCTATATCAGTAGCTTGTCAATCCGCTATTTCATCAGCCCTGGCAGCTATTAGTAATTTCTCTAAACTGAGCATCTCTCTCAACATGCTTCTTCTGAAAATGCCTGAAAAACAGCCATCGATGACTCTGAGGTGTTTGGCTTCTTCACCATTAAAATCATTAAACTTACTGTGTTTGATAAGCACATCAAGTCTCTCAACAAACTCATCCTTCATTTCGTCAGCTTGCTGTCTCCCTTGATTAAAAATGTAACTTTCATGGTTGACATTCAGCATCGGGTTGAACTTGGTTCCCAATGCTTCTTTGATATGGATGTTCAATATTGCATCAGTCTGCAAGATTTTTTCAGGACTTCTTTTACTCCGTCACTGACGAGGTTTTTTGAATATGTCAATATAAGAGCAGCCAGGAAAAAGTACACAGCCACACTAACATTAGCAAGAAAGGAATGGGATGAGCAATAGTGGGGTAACCTCTTACAAGCTAGCAAATTGGAAAATATGCAGACATTTTGGCAGCTGGTGAAGAAGGGCAGAGGTGGTAAAGATAACACCCTTGAAAACTATATTGAGCCCGATCAATGGGTATCCTTTTTTGAGAGCCAATTCGCAGCGGGTGAGATTTCTCCTCGTTTCGAAGTTTCTAACCCAGACACAATAATAACTTTTTCCCTAGGGGAGGTGGAAAAGGCTCTGAAATCAGTACCAAAGGGTAGGGCTCCCGGCCCTGATAGCATTCCGGCGGACCTTCTTTTAACTGATAAAGACAACTGGCTTCAATACATTTTAATTCTCGCCAACGCAATAGCCAGTGGAGCTTCTATTCCCAACTCCTGGCGCGGAGCCAAGATTTTATCAATTTATAAGAAGGGCGACCGATCAAATCCAAGTAATTACAGGCCAATCAGTAATCGATTGTACCCAAAAGATCTTTTCTAGACTGGTCCTGAACAGAATACAGCTTTGGATATATGAGAATAACATATTATCTCCCTTCCGAACAGGCTTCAAGACCCTTGTAAGTACAATTGACCAAGGTTTTTTTTCATATTAACCTACTGGCGTACCGTATTACTAACGGGTGGAACTATATATGCCGCCTTTGTTGACCTCAAAGCAGCTTTCGATACGATCCTGAGATGTAAGCTCTGGGCCGTACTGAAAGACCTGGGGCTGCCCCTAGAGCTTCTTGAGTTAGTAGTTAAACTGCATGAAAATAACTTCGCACAGGTTCGCTGGGGATTACAAGGCAAGACCACCCCCAAATTTCCTATCCAAAAAGGGGTGCGACAAGGGTGCGTCCTGGCCCCTACACTATTCTCTCTTTACATAAACGGTGTGGTCGATCACTTTGCAGAGTTTTCTTCTGATGCACCCACAGTCGCAGGCAAAAAGGTCCCAATATTAATGTTCGCCGATGATACCCTGATACTATCCAAAACACAAGATGGGTTGCAGCGCGCATTAATTCACTTTGAGTCATTTTGTAAGGTACACGAGCTGGCAGTAAATGTGGACAAAACGAAATTTATGGTGTTGCATAAACACAAAGTAATCAGGGCTAGAGTTCTAATGAACAGGGATACATTGGAGCAAACTGATAGATTTACATACCTAGGAATCACTATCGGCCGTAGACTTGATTGGAAACCACAGATAGCAACCCAGGCGCTAAAACATTCCCAACTGGCTGGTGCATTACTAAAAGAACAAAGGCTTTCCCAAACCAAGCCTGTAGTTCCCGTACTCAAGATATATAATTCCAAGGTTATGGCCTCCACACTTTATGGTGCAGAGCTGTGGGGCTTCGAAAATCTGCTTTCCCTAACACTAGCTCAAAACCGATTTGTGAGAGGCCTAACTGGCCTACCTCAAGGTACCCCATTAATCCCTTTATATCTCAATCTGGGATGCACCCCTCATGGTAGAAGTTGCACAAAAAGGGCCAATGGCATATTGGAGGAGAATCTGGTCCACCCCGGAATTAGGACATTATGCCACAGCCCTTAAAGACATTAGAGATGCCGATACATCCCACAAGATTAGCTGGTTGCAGTGTATAAAAAGCTCCCTTGTGAACATGGGAATGAGGCACTTGTGGGAAGACCCGATGAATAACATGTTTCCTCCAAAGAAAGCTTATAAAAAAGCATATTGGGCCATGCTCAGAACGGGAAAAACGGGCTCCCCTCAGGTGCTATCATTGAGTAGCACTTTTTGGAACATAAGTTAGAACCCGCCCTTGAAGAATTTTGGAATTTTATAAGTAAGCCCAATGATAGGTACTCTTTTTCCAGTTTCGGATACGTACATTACCAACAAAAGTTTTTACCAGTTCTTGGCTCCACTACCAAAATAGCAAATGTTCATTTTGCCCGACAGAGGATGAAACAATCCCCCATATACTGTTTGTTTGTCCCGCATATAGTTCTCCACGAGCTAAATGGCTCAAACCAATTTGTATTAATATGGGAACCAGATTGAGTGCCACCGTACTGCGAATATTAAAGACAAGCACTCACGAGGTAATAGTTATTGCCTTAGCAAAGTTTTTAGGTTGGATGTGGAGAATTCGACGACAGATTGATAGCAAGTAGACTGCGACAGTGTTTATTTCGTTTTTATGCACAGTCTTCTACTTAGCATTTCGCCACAAGGCACTGTATTTTATAATTTTTTATAGCTGGTACTAGGATCTCGGGTCCCGTCTCTTAACTGAAATCTTTTTTATTATCATGAAAAGTTTTTTAAACAATGTATCCAATGTTAGATAGGATGCATAGCTTATTTTTTAGACATCTAATCTGCTTGTATTGTTCTTTTAAATTTTGATATCAATTCATCTCACGTAAAGACTTGTGAAGCATTGGAACCCTTGTTTTATGAGATTAGTTATTTATAGTCTTTTATGAACAAATTGTTTGAAATAAAGACTGAATGAACTGAGCTGAATATGTTATGATTTTCTTATCATCTATTTCTTCTAGGGCATCTATGATGTCAATGCGTCTCCATTCATGTAGTCCATCTAGCGCCAATATTCTGCTTCTTAGTGGTGTCCAATGGCGGTGGTGGTTTTAGGAACGAGGCTGCATCGTTTTTTGTGCACCATTCTGCAACCATGGAAAAATTCCTCTATTCTGATGGTTTTCGCTGCACTGAATGCCACCTGGCACTGCACGCATTGGCCTCTCACCCAGGTCTGGGTCGTCACACCTGCTATGAGGTTGTGTGGGACTTGCTTAGCCATGCTGGTAAGTACGTTTGTACATTCATACCTGGTTAATACTGCCTTTAGTGTTTGCATTGTTTTGAAGCCAGCTCTGTGTTATTATGTCTTCTTTTGGCCTTTGGGTTTTTGGTGCGCTTTCAAATATGCTCTTTTGTAGTGCCTTCAATTTCGTCGATGGCCGTGTCTGGGCTGGAGTGGGGCTTTGACTCCATACACGCAAACATCGAACTGATTCTCATCAATGTGGACGCATGTGACATGCACAAGCAGTTTTCTGTATTGTTGCAGACTCTCAGGAAGAGCAGTCTTGTTTTTTCAAGGCATGTATCCCACCTTCTTCACCAGTTGTATGATCATGCCCACACTTAAACACCTCCCAGCAGTTATGTAATTCCTTGTTCATTCCACCCATAACCACAAGGGTCCAAGTGCACATAGTCTCACAGCACTACATGCAGCATACTGGCAGTGGCCTGCAGTAGGGAACTGTAAAGGAGGTGTCCCTGGAATCACAAAGGGGCGTGGACAAATACGCTGTATCTGCAGCAGTTGCGAGAACCTATTTACACCTGACCACTCCCTGGACCACATTGGGCACAGCTGAGGTGCACTGCTCTGCTCAGAGATCAAGTGATTTTGGCAACCCTCTGGTCCCTCTGCTTGAAAATGCCTCTGGGAACTATTGCTAATGTTCTTGTGGCCTTCACTAACCTCGCTGAATGGAACCGAAGCACCTGGGGTGGTCTGGGCTCTCTTCCCCCATGGGTCTTGTTGGTACAGTTGAAATATTGCTTGCCGGAGACTCCTCTGATTGTATGGCCTTTAGAATAGCTTCCCTTCTCCATATCGGTCAGTAAAATGGCCCCCAAACAAAGGCAAGAAGGACAATGGAGCAGTGTGATTTAGACTCCACCCTTACACGCTACAGAAATGCAAATATATACTTGCACCTGACATTATATTAACTTTGTGCCTTAATTTTATTAACATGAGTGAAGCATTTAAACTCATTACTGAAATGTATTTACTGTAGAAACCAGAGATTTATATACATGTGTGAACTAATGTTTATTTTAAAGATACTTTGTTTATTCTTTATTGTGTTTTAGAATTATACTTGCATTTCAAATTATATTGCAACTGTAAACATATATACTTTTGCTTACGTTTTGGAGTTCATTAATGTTACACATGTGTATGTTTAAGCATGTATTCGAAGTGCACATTACATGCTCATTTAAGTTAGCCTGACTGCAGATCTCAGTCGAAATGGTTTTTGCTTCACCAGAATGCTTTTCCCTTCACCAGAATGCTTTTCCCTTGCAGGTTTGTTATCATGCTTTATGTCAGCTAGTAGAAGTTTCATTGTCTTTATTAGGCGGCTGATGGATAGACCTAGGAGAGACTTGGCAGTGAACATGGAGGAACAATGATTGAAAGACACTCTCTGTTCACCGTGTACCAGAATGGTAAGATATTCAAGTATGGAAACGGCAGCTTTGGTCGATGCGTTGGGAAGGTAGAGCAATGTTGCTGAAGCACATGAACAGCACACTGATTGGATGCTGGCAGTGTGAACCAAGGTAACACACATTTGAATCTCATGTTTCTTTTATATTGGTGCTCTCATAGCTTTTACTTAGTCCTGTTGGAGTTAGGCTTTAGGAGAGATCCCTTTTAGACCTTAATATGTACTGCCCTCCCTGCGTTCCCTATACTTGCAAGTGTGAAGCTTTATGCTAAACAATTATTTCCTTTTTTTTTCAGACTTCTACTGAAGTCTGATCATTTTGACACCTACCTATTCTATTGCTCCTGAATTAGAAATCCTCAATAGATTATCCTATATTTGACCAATGTTAGAGAAGAGAAGGAAAGTTACTTTATGAAACATCTGTTCACTCTTATTTGCTATTATATGCTTGTGGCTGTCACCAATCTGTATCTCATGTTACTGTGTCTCAACCAATTTACATACTTTACTTTGCCTAATGAACTAATGTAATTATTGAATCAGTATGTGCCATGCGTATTGCCAGGATTCCCTGGTAACCCAAATAACCCCCTTTAATCATATTAATTGATTCCTGGTCCTCTTTGTGGAGTCACAAAGGCTTCCCAAGTTAAATTGTACTGTTGATGTTTCCTCCCTTTGAATGCTCCATGTCACCTATAAAGGTTCATTGACTCTATTGTGTACAATCTTCGACGACTTGACTGACTGGCCACCTTTGTAAGGCCCAGGACGCTCCAGGAAGATGACAGCATTCTCAGATGGTTAGCTACTGAAGCAAAGGAAGTTAGTTTATCTTCTGTAGAAATTCTAGACTTGCCCAAACCCAGCCACAACACTTGAAACCCATGTCTCAATTCAGAGGATTAGCAGAGTTACAGTGGTTCGGAAACATGTTGTAACAGCGGAGGAGTGAATATTAATACTGTCGCACATTGTGTTTGTTAATGTCAATCTTGCTGTATTTCTATGAGAGTGTGTAGTGTGATGCTGAGATATTTTAGTTGTAGTTCAGATGTGAATGTACTTAATGAAGCAGTTCAAGTTGTTATTGGGCTCGATGTAGCATAGGATCCTGGAATACAGATACAGTGTGAAGTACACTGTAGTGTAATTGTCTGCTAAGTTTGGTGGTGCTAGTCGTGAGATGTCAGCTGCACAATTGAGACAGGGACATATACCTTTGTCCAAGAGTAAGGTTTAGGTTGTGTTTTAGAGCCTGTTTTGCAAAGGAGCAGCTGCACTAATCCAGGTGATTCCCACAGTCGAGGTTTCACTTGAGTGTGTGTCTGGGCAGATAGGAATGTGACTAAATACTTTGATTTCTTTAGTGGAGCAGACAACGTGAATTTTTTAAATCGCTTCGTGTTTTGTTTTGCATGATTAGTGCTGACAGAAGAGTGTGTTTGTGAAAATTGTAAAGTAGGGTGAAGCTTTGCAAGGAGTGAAAACTACGTCATAGTGAGCCACGCTGAGACTGGTAGGTTGGAGTTTGTGCTGCACTGTTATTGGTTGATACATCATTGAGTGTTGAGCTGTGACTGGTAGTTGATGCTGAATGAGAACCGTGGGTAAAGAAATTATCTCCTGGTTTGAGACAAAATTTCTACTGTGTTTATTGATAATATTACTGGAGGTTGAAGTTTTTCAAAGGTATAAAAGATCTGTTTAGGGGAGATTTGAGAGTCCCTTTTAGAAAATGAAAAGAGGTGCCGCCCAAAGACACGGCAGGGCATTATATGGCCATAAATGTGGAGCTCCACATGTGCATTTGGTGGAGTCAATGGTATAAGATCATTTAGAAAGAGGGTGCATTGATGTTTCCGTACTAAGGTACGTTTAATTTGAGAATTATTGAAAATCTGAGAAGGGTATTGTAAGAGATGAAGCTGCCTCCTAGACCCGCACAATTCGAGGCACTTCATACTTGGGAACATGTAGCTCATACAAGACCAAAATAAAAATATCAGGGTAGAGTCATACTTGTGCTGAAGCTAGATGGGATGAAGAACAACAAAGGTGGACAAGCTAAATTATTGAGACAGCTAGATTATACCCTGCATTAATGAGTGGGGAACCACAAAAAAGAAAAAGAGAAGAGGAAAAATAAATCGGAGTATAAAATAGAGAGTGCAAAGGCAACCAACAAAGTTATTGATAGCGATTCTGATGATTACATTTTGGATATGATGTTGTCAAGCCATCCACCACCTTGTAATGAGAATTAACCTTCAGGAATTAATGAATGTTGTTAATGGTGGAAGCTCAGAAGGAGCCACCGTTTCTGGAGACCAAAATGGTGTTAATTCACAAGGATTTGATGACTTGAACAGATATTTAATGGGTCCCTACAAGAACTAAAGAGTTCAGGATTGAACAGAGACATCTAATCTCCGGGAAGGGAGAAGGCAATAGATGTGGTCAAATTAAAAATACAATTTAATGAGGTGATTTCAAGAAATCTCAATCTTACCAGATTCGGTACCCATCAAGAGAATGAGTTCATATATATGTGCAAAGATATTACCAAACTGCAGGACAAACTCATGATAAACTACCCCTTTTGGAACAAAAACATGATGAGGGGAAAGTGCTAGCACATCCCACGAGGAGGGCAGACTCTTGTCTTGGCCGCAAACAGGTTGGGGAAGCCCGCCAAGGCGCTGGGCCACTGTCTCCTAGTGGGGCACCCACACAGGCTGGCCCCCTTTGTGCATGCCAGCTCACCCTCGACATGAGAATCGTGTGGGGGTGAAAAAGCACAGTGTCAAACACAATTCGGTAATTCCATAATGGAGATGGCTTTCTTGAGTTTTCTCGGTAGCCAGCCCATGTTACTCTAGAGACTGCTGGTCGCTTACAGTAAAACATTGCTTTACAGGATTACTGTAGGGATATATATATGTATAAACATATATATCCGCAACGTTCATTTAATACACTCTACTTTCTGGACTTAGGAGGACAATCTTAAGAGTGACTCACTTACAAAAAGGCAGTGGTGTGGCTCTGCAGCAATTGGGGTGTGCAAAGTCACTCTTAAGCAAACAGTTTGCTCCTTCAGGGCTGCAATGCTAGACCTGCACACACACTTTTATTGAGTCACACTTGGTGGCACAGCCAGTGCTGATGTCCTGGCGACGCCTTTACCACCCTTTCCCTGGGTACCACTGGCACCACATACTAGGGACTTATAAGGGGGCAAAGTACCTTGCCAATTGGGTGCACCAATTCACATCACTTATTGGGGGAACAAGCATGGGCACTGGGGCCAGGTTAGCAGATCCTAGTGCACTATAAAGAGTCCAAAGCCAGCATCAAGTAGTTCAAATGGGGGCAAAAGGTGTCAGGGGGTCTGCAAAGAAGGTCAATTTCCAACACAAATGTAATTAGATTAGAATTAGAACAAAACCTTTAAGCAAGAAGTAGGATCTTATACTTTTGATAAAAATCTTGAGATTGCACTAGCGAACTTCCAATATTCTATCGCCCACTTGCAATTATGGACACCAGTTCAACTAGAATTGTTTCTGAAAAACACAATGGCCAGACTATGCTACAGATGGGATATTACACACTGCTCCCAGTTAGACACTTACAAGCCCTACCCTGAAAGCCTATCTTTCAAGATGTATCTAGAATACCTGAAGTTTACATTGAACCATAGCACCAAGTGTTTTATAACTATGTTAAGATTGGTTATTTTTTCCTTTAAACAATTTTATAAAGCATTGGCCTGACAAAAGAGTCAAGACTGGAACATGTGAACTTTGTAAGGGTGGGATCAAGATATTAAGCATGTTCTGTTCGTCTGCCCCTGCAAAATAGTGGTGTAAGCTATGAATCATTTTTTAAACCTCTGTGTCTCAAATATAATGTACTAAAAGTCAATGATTTGATTGCCTTAGCGCTGCACCCACTGATGAATTTGTGTGCTATGATTTGCATAAATTTTAAAAATAGTCTTTACCTATGTAGTAGCAGTATGTTAATGTGGAGACTGTCACATCCTTTATGTGTCCTTAGCAATTATTTATAATTGTATATATTCTTGATCTCTGATGAGATCTAAATTAATAAAAGTGATTGATTGATTAATTGATAGCAAGTCATGCAGGACCACCTGAGGCACCCGGCACAGGATTTGGCTAGGGTACAAGAGGCAAAACTGACCATCAGGGCAACCATATGCAAGGTGGGGAAGTCCTCATGAGATGGGTATCAAGAAGATATGCCCCTTGGGTGCAAGATTTAGTTTGTGCTGGAGTGGGAAGTTCTGACCACCTACACTGAAGTGAGAGCTTTTTAGGATTCAATGGGGATTACAGGAATTTTGTGGCAAATTATAGAAATATAGTTACCCCAGTGAATTCTTTGACCTCCAAGAAGCAGTCCATATAAGTGATTCGGACTAATGGGTTTTGAAAGGCATTTGAGGAACCAAAGAAGGCACTATGCAATGCTCTAGTATTGAAAGCATCTGACTATGGTCAGACTTTCATTGTACAGACTGATGCCTCTGACAAATCAGTTGGAGTACTATTAGCTCAACAGGACCATGAAAGTAGAGAGGAATGTTTAATAGTAGGAGGTTACTATCCAGAGAACAAAACTGGGTGGCTATTGAGAAAGAAGTGCTGTGCAATAGTGTGGGCCTTGTGTAAGTTTCATCTATACTTCTTAGGGCACTAAGCTTGTGGTGCAAACAGATCATAAGCCATTGAAGTGGCTGATAGCTATTAAGGGAGAAATTCCTATGTTGTTGAGTCAGTCTATCTCTTTGTAAGGTTTGTATTTTGTAGTGGAGAACGTAGCTGGATTGAACTGTGGGAATGCTGAAGGATTTTCCCACCAGTTTTACAAATGTGACAACCTAAAATAGGGATGTCTGATCTGGGAGGGGAATCTTTTTGGACAGAAAAGTCCCTTGTATTGTAGTAGATGTGAACCTAAGTGACTCAGCTGCAGTGACAGCTGGATTCTTGGTAATTAATTTTTGGTCATGAACGAACACGGCTCATGTGAGTGCGCCATGCCCTAGGCTTGTCTCGCAATTCGCAGTCTCATTAGACCACGAAGGTTGCACCATGTGCTACTATCATACTGATGGAGTGTTTGCAGCCTTAATGGGAAATGAACAGCACACATTCTGTGGTGGCAATATAACATTTTTAGGTTTTGCCTCCCTAGCACTTGCGCTGAGCTTGTGAAATCTATTGCATTTAAAATAAATCTTAAAAAGGACTTACATCCCGCTCTCACTTTTCACTGGTACGTGTGCTTGCCGCTTACTTTTCCTCCATTTCTATTGGTTGTCGCATGCCATTTCCTGTTGTTCTTCCTATATTTTTTCTTATCAGTAGTCCATGGCCGAACTACTCCTATTTATCTGCCCACCCTTCATCTAAACTCCCCAGGGAAGCATGCTTTTCAAGTGTACTTGTTTGGTTGTCCGATGTCTCCCCATGGCAGCATGCATTTTAAGCTTGTTAATGTTTTTGAGGACAGGAGTTATTTCTCAGGAAGTCACGAAAGCACTGATGAGAATACTGGCCATTGAGTCACAGGATAGACACTAATCCATTGGAGAGACAAGTGTTGAATCTTCCAGTGCTTGTATTTGCTCATGCTCACCCACCCGCACCCCTGTGACAGACGCACTTCGTGATGAGCTTCCTGCGCTCTGCAAAATAACAGACCCAATTTTTTCATAAGTGTCTCTATTGCAGGTATTTAGTAACTGAGGGTGGATTATATAATTATCTTTACGATTCAGCAGCAAAGTACTATAATACAATGTGACAAACGCACCCTATCAATTCTAAAATTGCTGGGATTCACCATCAAACCCGATAACAGCTTGGGACTTCCAATATGTAAATTAAGCTATGGCATTCAGCTTATTGCTTGTGCCTAACCTCAGACCCAATCAGGACCATGTTGTGGAACGGCCATGTTGGTATAGTTCATTCCTTTGCATCTGTGTTTGTTTGCTCTGCTTGGTTACAGTTTGGAAGGGTAGTGATGTCTTGTTTGCTGCGATTCGTAAACATTAAACTTAGGCCTAAATGCTTGCTCTCTCGCAGAATCAGTTATCTAGCAGTGCTCACTTGTTTCTTAGGAGGGGGGAACTAACGCAGTAACTCCTAAAACCAACTGTATGCATCTGTTCCCAAGCAATCTCATAAAATTACACATCTCTAGTTTTGCGAAGTGAATGGAATGCATAAATCCTCACAGGAGATCTCATGCTGTTTCCTTTTAATGGCATGTTCGTCATGTGGGATCAAAGATGTAAGACCGTAAGGCCGGGCAGTCTTTGGGAACGTTTCTTTCCCGTCTGTTATTAGTCTGCATGAGCTACCCTCTTCCAATGCAGTCATTAACAACCACAGGGGCTGTCCAACACCCCGAACCCAGGACAGTCAGTTAATACATCTAACAATAGGTTCAGGAGGAGAGTCACACAGAAAAAATATATTATCCACCGCATAAACTTTCAATTGAGAAACAGTGAGAAAAAATCAGTTAGTGAATGAGACAGAATAATAGAAGAAGCCCTTCGAACAATATTTCAATTAATACAAAAACATTATTTATTGAACATAATACAAAAAGATTAGACCTAAAAACAGTTGCGCTCAAGACAAAAAGTGCTGGTATACAACAAAACACAAATCATAAACCAGACATGTGGCACACAAAACCATTATACATTATGGTAAAAGAACAATAAAAACATATATAATGTGTCCTTGATTCAATCTTGGCCACAGAAAGGCGTTGATGGTGTTTCGACCGTTATATTATTCTGCGGTCCTCTTCAGGACTCCTAGTTTACTTGAGCGTACTATATCTATACAGAATAAGATAATCAATTAATCTATTAGTGATATAGTTCTCTTAACAATGTCAATATCAGTGGGCTTCTTCAAAAGAAAAGACTTCAAAGGGAAAGAAAGAAAACACCAAGTGACAAGGCAGTCATGAATAAATACGAAAGGCCACCACCAACCACAGTGCTAATAGAGTTAACAGTCCATCACCTCAACCAAAAATGATAACAGGGTGTAATCACCTGTATAAAATCAATATGACCATTAATTCATTGTGGTCATTCACGAGAATTCTTTACAATTTGCTGCAACAGAGGAGAGTAAAATCAATAGCCGCATCTTGAAGCATGAGGCTCAAATATAGAAACAAGCCAAAGGGGTACAACTTACTGGCAGTGACGTATGACAGCACACAGCGTCATACAAACTTCATAAAATCTTGTCAGTGGATCAATTTCATCCAACCTGAGCACCCTTTCTAATTGGGCTGCAAAAAGAGACAAACGGCCATATGTTTGAATGCTTGAAATTATGGCATAACAAAAGGCACGTAATATTGGTTTACAAAGAGCTTCTGTCGCAAAAATGAACATGGGGGTGTACGACCAACATGCCGGTTCGCGATATGTGGCATACGACTGCAAACCAGTGGAGCATATATCATACTGAAGTAATTAAGAATTAATAAAAAAATACGACAAAGAATTTGTGTTTCTCAATTCAAAAACCCCTCGGATGCCTGTTTTGTATACCCTTCCGAAAGCACATAAGAGCTTGGTGAATCCCCCGGGCCGACCCATAGTGTCTGGCTGTGGGTCGGTCCTGGAACCACTCTGTAAATACATTGATGTATTTATTAAGGACTTTGCTTCTGCCACCAGAAGTTATGTCCGTGACAGTGGAGATATCATCTCACAATTAGAGGCAATGCAATTTTGCCCTGATACGGAATTGTTGGTGTGTCAGGACCTTGAGTCCTTATACACCAACATTCCTCAACTTGAAGGCATAGAGGTGATTAAAAAGACATTGGACACCCGGATAGCTCCCGTGCCTGTCCCCACAGACTTTATTGTTGAATTACTTAAGATATCCTTGCCCCGTAATTATTTTGAGTTTGACGGCCAATTTTATTTGCAGATTAAGGGAACTTCCATGGGAGCTTCTTATGCCCCTAATTTTTTCTATTCTGTTTGTTGACGATTTTGAACAACAATTTATTTTTGACGTAAACAATAATCCTTATTTTGACTGTGTTCGCCATTGGCGACGCTATATTAGCAATGTTTTTTTCATTTGGACTGGAACACATGATCACCTCAATTTGTTTCTGGACTGGCTCAATTCCTGTTCCCCTGACTTAAGGTTTACCTCCAATTCTAGTAACACCCAGATTGATTTTTTGGACCTTACTATTTTTCTTCATGATGGTAGGCTATCCACTAGATTATTTACTAAACCAACAGCCCGCAATACACTTTTGCAATATTCTAGTAATCATCCAAGAGGACTTAGGGATGGCTTTCCTTTCGGGCAGTTTCTGCGGATACGTAGAAATTGCTCCTTCAAGGAAGATTACTTCCGTGAGGCAGAGACTTTAGCCAAGAAACTCCAACAACGTGGTTATCCACGTAAACTGATAAAAAGATCAATGAAACAAGCGTGGTATAACCATCGTGAATTCTTGTTGATCCCCAAAGTTAAGAAACAGACCAAACGTATTCCTTGTGTAAACACATTTGGAACACGTAGTAATCAAATTTCGAGTATCATCAAAAAACATTGGCCTTAGGTGATTTCTACTGG
This sequence comes from Lissotriton helveticus, assembly GCF_964261635.1. NCBI lineage: Eukaryota > Metazoa > Chordata > Amphibia > Caudata > Salamandridae > Lissotriton > Lissotriton helveticus. The sequence goes on from NC_136072.1 coordinate 530,490,983, forward strand.
CATTAAACATCAACAACCGCCTATTCTAGTACAAAAGAGGAAAGAATCTCCGTGATCATTTGGTTCGAGCAGCTTTACCCCGTGCAGAGAGCCCCAATTTGACATCGATGTGGGGCCTCAATAAACTGGTGGGACACTATAAATGCGGTGGTTGTCTCATGTGTGGGTCAAGTATGAATACCAAACAGTTCCTACATCAGAACATTACTTATGATCTGCGCGACTTCTCAAATTGCAACACGACAAACGTTGTGTATGCGATTTGGTGCCCCTGTGGCCTGATTTCTATTGGGCAGACAACCCAAAAAATTTAAACCAGACTAGGGCAGCACAAAAGTAGAATACGTTGCCAAACAGAGAATGCCCCTCCTGGTTGCCCATTACTTGGAGCTCAATCACGCTCCCAGTGATATGCGCTGGCAAGTGATTGAAGTGATACATACTTCTGCCAGAGGTGCGAGTATTGCAAACATTCTTAATAAGAGGGAATGCCGCTGGATGCTTCGATGTGACAGTGTAAATCAGGGACTAAACTCGATGGAGGAATGTCACTCTGTCATTACCAACTGATAGGTTCCTTGAATACACTACAGTATCTGTATTGATTTGTTGCATCACATACTGCTGCAGAAATGTGAATGTTATTGGTATACAGTCTACAAATGGTATTGACTTGACATCTATACAAACAATTGACTATGGTGCAATTCATGCTCATGCTTTGATTCTCTTGAGGATAAAGTCAAAATTGTATTTTTTTTTGTTGTACATCTTTTTTATTCGTTTTATAGGTGTAAAACATATGAAGCACATCTGTAGAACCAAAGTACATTTACCCGTCTACACAGGTGGCAATAAAGCAACATGTCAGCCCATCAAGAGCGCTGTGCCAGTTCATGCTGAGATTTCGTGGACAGGATATAAGCGCCCAGGTGCGCTTTCCCTCTGCAAAACAGAGGTTGACCCGTTTCACTTCCCTACAGGAGATGGGGCAGGCATGTGCAATCATCCCAACCCCAGAGGATATCCATGTGCAATAAACAAGAACAGTAACAACAAACTGCGACACTGTCACCAAATTACATTGCCTTTTGCCCCAGCTCTTGGCCCCCCCAGTCGAAGGTCCCCCCCCCCTCGCTCCCACTAATGCAGCTCACGCAGTGCTATAGCTGATGGCGCCCCTCCACTGTATCGCCCGGTGCGCCAGGGTGTGCCTCCGGTGCAATCGCCGCTGCGCCCCTTCCCCTTCCCTCTGCGATGTTTGTTTAGCGCCCCACCACCCCCTCTGGTGCAGCCTCTGCCGCCTCCTGTAGTGCGCTCAGCATGTGCTTCCACCTCTCCGCCATAGGCTCCTTACGGAATCCCAGAGTTTCCTCCCTCAGACTGGCGGTCCACTCCGCTCGCGCCCAGGATGAGAACGACAGAACCCATGCCCTAACGTTGGGCGAGTCCCTCTCCTTCCATCTCCTAGTAAGGAGACGCACCGCCGTCACCATCCCCAAATCGAGGAACCGAGACGACGCTTTGTCCTTAGGCGGCCATTTGAAATGATACAGAAGGTACTCCGGCCAGTTACAGGGGATGACGCGACCGGTGCCTCGGGCAAGTAGCGTGTGAATGTCTTTCCAATAGGCGCCAAGGCCCGGGCAATGCCATAAGGTGTGGAGGAGATCCGCATTCACTTCTCCACATCTGAGGCAGGCCGCGTCCGTTCTGTGAAAGTACTTGTTGATTAGGGCCGGGGTGAGATAGGCCCTGAAGTCAAAACTGTATTTGTTGTTTATCATGTAATACAATGTACTGATATTTGATGTATTAAAATTAGGTGTATTAATGGTTTGTGACTAGGCCTCTTCTAATGAAAACGCTTTCTCATTTGTAACATTTCTGTTTATTTTCAGTTCTTGCCAACTTTTGATGGTGCCTGTTTACATGATAGGAACTACAATACGGCTTTGACAATCGCCGAGATAGGTCCATTGGTTTTGTGCCTATGCAAATATACTAGCACCTCAATTGTTTGCCAAGCAGTATTATAACTTTCACATACAAGTGTGCCCCTGTACAATTTGACAGCCTTGGCACCTTCATACCATGGTGGATTGTTCGCAATGATGTTTCACTTAGCTGGCACCCTCACCTTTGCTGTGACCTCGTGCGTCTATTGCAACCTGTAAAGTGGTTGCCTTGGCTCAGCTTATGTGTAATTTTCGCTTCTCCATGATGGCACATCTGTATAATTTTAATTTTCATTTAACTAACCTTTCGATGTCAATGTTTTTTGTTCGCGTATCCTGATGTTTGAAGTGTAGTGTAGTTCCTATCATCCCAATAGGCTCTGCGCATTGGAATAATATCTTCAATAGTATAGACCTAGGGCAGAGGTTAACTAGGTCTTCTACCGACGATATTAGACTTAAAGTTTTGTGTTTGCCAGCTAGCTCAGAGTTCACTAGAAACTTTCTCGAATAGGCAAGGAGGATTTTAACCTCCCTGGATAGACAAGAAGGGATTTAGTTTCTGACAACCATAGAACATGACAACTTTGCTCTCCCCTAATCAAGAGTGTATCTCTAGAGTCGTGTGAAAACAAAAGACAACTTATTTTACTCAGTCAGTTCAGTGCATTCTTAGTTTCACCAGATTGTAGAGAAAAGGAAGAGACAGGCGTGTTCAATAAAAGATGGTATTTATTGATCAGTCTCTTTTCTCGTACAAGAGAAATGGATCGCTATTATTGCAATACTTATAGTTAAGTAAAGTGCATACAGTAAAGACAGAATTATAAAATAATACTGAAAAAGCATTGATATGGTTTCTGAGCCATATGATACTTTAAAATGGATAAAATAGATACATACATATATACATTTGACTAATCGTACTCAACTGGTGCTTCTAACCACGCCTACCCCAGTGTACCTGACCAAAGCCTAATACGTGGGCGGGAGTAGATAAGTAGCAGTTTAAGTTAAGTTTGTTTTGCCAAGGGACTGACTCAAGAATTCTCTGCAAGGGGTTATTCAGTTCTGTACCTGAGATCTAGAATGGTGGAGGGCTGGTATCTCTTATCCCAGGTCTTGATATTCCAGCTGCCTGCGAGGGCTGCTTGGAAGCGCCGGAGCTGGATTTCTCCGCAGGAGAAAGGCAGCGTCTTGTTCTCAGCGCGTCAGGAAGGCGGGGCAGCGCCTGTGGGCTTCGCTCTCTGCTGGGCTCCTCGGCAAGTCTCGCTGCACCAATCTCGTCACCACCGCGTGTGTTTGCTTAAGGCAATGTCGGTAATATTTATACCTTAAAGGTGCCGAGATTGACGTAAGGATGGACATATATACGTCAATAAGGATGTCATACGAACGGGTTCGTTCGCACATTCTTTTACTGAAGTTCTCGGTGAAATCAAAACAATGGCTACGGGAATTTCCCAGGTCGCTGTAGGTTTGATTTGTTTTGAGAACTCCGTATTCCTTATCAGGGGCTGGAGGAATATCGCTTGTCTAATTAGATGGCATGCGTTATGACCTAATCAGATAACGCGCTTCTGTGCCGTGGTGTGGCTTAATCAGATAACGGTTTTTGCACCGTTGGATGGCCGCTAGTTAATTATTAACCAAACCAGGGTCAGGAATAGGGGAATCGATACAGTACCTATAGAAATACATCACACCCACTCCACGTAGACTATGTCCATATTTACAAATCTAGGCATAGTGAAACTAGTAGCGTTTGTGTATACCGTACCACCCCAAAATACATTCATATGCATTCTGAAAATTTGGAATTATGAAATATACGAAACATAATCACATGTACTGTATGCATAAGCAGTATAATAATGCTAAACATATAACGCATATTTCAAACTCAGCATGAATAAATGCGATATCTACACATGAAATGGCTCTTAATACAGAAGAAAAGTGTGAGACCATTTCATCACAATCATAAAATTTGTATGAAAATGCTAGAGGGTAGCTAATGTCTCTTGACTACCTAAAATAGAAATTCAGTTCTCTAAGAATAATGTCTACTTTAAGCAGAAGATAAGTGTCCCAAAAAATTGTAAATATTTTGGAATTGAGGGAGGTGAGAGGAAAAAAAATGTGTTCCATTTCATTGCTCTATTTTTAAAGTTGAAGGCCAAATTCAACTCTGCAGGGAACTCCGTGTGCTAGCTCGCTCAAAGTCATTCCTTCTGCTCTGGTGAAAACATCATATCATTTAGACTGTTGAAAAAACTGTCAACAGCTTCTTGCGAAAGTTCCACTAAGTCTGAAAAAGTTGTTACCATGCATTCATGAGCATGATTGCCTTCATTGATGTTTTGATCAGCATAGCTGACTGAAGGACGTACCTGATCGATGCTGCTTTCATCTCGTACTTCACTACCCCTCAATCGTAGTGGTGAAGTCTCCACGAATGCCGTCATCAGGATAGGTAGCCGCTGGGGGCAGCACAATGCATGAGCCGTTACCGGACCCAACAAGGTTTCTGCGTCCAATGGCACATCCGATTGTAGTGTCAAACAGGTGTCCAACACGCATTCTTCGCCGCATAGCAAGCACCTTAATACAGGCATAACACAACGTTGCCACATTGGTCTGAATGAAAGAAAACAAGTCATGTTCAAGTCCCGTAGCCGTGCTAGTCCAAGGACTCTAGTTATGCGGTCCCGGTAGCCAATGGCTAGGATCGTTTCTTCCTTTGTCGCAGGTGTTTTGTCTGTGACATGGTTTGCCATAGCGAAATAACAGGATCAAAAATAGGATGCCTGCCACTAGTCCCAAAAGGAGAGGAAGTCCGCCAAAGATGGAATTGACAAAGTCTGGAAAAATACCCAGGATGGCTTTGAATGGTGTCAAAATTCCTGAAAACACTGTCTTAAATACACTTGAGACACCACTGGTATCAGAAATATTTAAGATTTCGTTCAGTATTTCTGCGAAATGTATGGGGGAATTTGTTGATAACAATAAATGAATCTCTGCCGTTGTCCTTGCAACTTGGAGATCATACGTTTCTTTTGATGACGTTAGCCTGGTCGGCGTCTGTAGGAGCACTGTCTTCATTCTGCTTAAAGTATCAATTCGAATAGAAGCAATTTTCAAATCGAGCCATAACCTTGCCTCCCTGTCTGGGGAATCGTTCGGGAACAATACCCGTTCACAGCACATGACCTTCCTAGTCACGGTTATGAGATAAGGTTTTCCGGGCAGCAAACTACAACATCTGCGATCTACAATTAGAATGTAACTCCCGTTCGAGAGTCTCCTAAAGAATGGTTCTATTTGTGTTGCAGGTGTGCCTAGCTGGTAACATGAAAGGTTATTTGAAGTCCCTTCACAGGCTCCATGTAAGCTAATACCCTGACACAGAAGTGTACCGCTTAGTGATCTTGCACAATTATCGCCACTAAGAAACACTTTCTGGCCTTTATTACTGACACATTCGTGTGTATAGGGCAAGTTCCATGTTGACTTAATGTACCCTTTACCCAACCTTTCATACTGGCCTGCCTGTATATATTTTTGGCAGTATTGAAACTGGAAAGTAGTTATCGGAATATTTATTATTCCATGTATTATCCATTCAATGACAGGTCATTCTGACATTGTCAATGGTAATCTCTCAAGTTTTTCAATGCTCAGAATTGTATAGTCAGCACCCTTCTGTGCCAAACTGATTTGTTTATCAGTAAGGTTAAAGATATTAAATAATGACGTTGTGTTGATTAAACGCCAAGGCACATAGCCTGAACGCAGATTTTGTAACGTCCAGCCAAGCTGTACAATAGAACGCAACTGGGACTGACCGTGTTGTAACAACAGTAAGTCTTGCGATATTATATCGATTGCTGAAGACACAATGCTGTCCAGAGAATATATTCTGGAGGACAGAGTCATTAACCCAGTGTCCACCACAGAAAGTGATTTTTCCAAATTAATACGGTCAATTTCCCGTATTTTCTCTGCTGTCTCAATTTGAGTTTCTTTCCAGGCTTCGTTATAAGCTGCATATATAGAGGCCGCTATGAAACGTTTTTGACGCTGTTTGCGTGGTCCCATAATGAAATCACGCAAGTCAGCACCTTCTGTAAGTAAAGTTAGGTGTTGCTTAATTTCTGCCAGTGTGGACGTTTGTAGCCATTGAAGGCAGAGCTTGCCCACGCTGTAGGTGGTTACTATCCCTGGATGTTGTCTTTGGGAATATCTAGGGTCTGGCCTGGTCAATGTGAACCCCTGTATTTTTTTCAGGAATCTGTCTTGACAGTTATTTGTATCTGTGGGCCAGATCAACCATTCTTTCCATTCAGGATGTGTTCTGTTTTGGTTTAATATATGGTTTACGTCTATCTCAACATCTATAGAGCTATTATCATTCACTGTTGGCTTTGGAATAGATGGTTTGTTTAAATCTTTGATTTTGGCTAAGCCAAGACAGGTAGTTTGTTGAATAGTGTCATTCAAAAATATAATTTGTTCTGGGATCATACAGGCTCTAAACAATGATTCTATACCTTGTACTTGCCAATCTCTTGTACCCCAAACAGTTTTTGCTTTAATATTATTGTTCCAGAAATCAAAACCAAATGTATTCATTCGCTCAAAAAATGAATCTGAATATATCAATTTTGTGTTTGTAAGCATGGTCTTCATACCTGTCTTATTTGACAATTTGAAATAAAATGTTTCTGCATTACTTGTGTTAAACCCTGAAAAGTATGAATATTTATCATAAAATGTTTTCGAGCTACCTTTTGGAGGAGTAGCACAATGTTCCCATTGGTTATAATTTAAAACATTTCTAGGTTGTGCAGATTTGTGTAGATAATGGTTACCATAGTGGTTGTAGCAGAACATTTGATCATAATTAGACGAACCCTGCAAATAATCATGTTCTGTAAATTTAGCAGACATCACAAGATCAGACATCATATCATTAATACTTTCAAAGTCCCAATCATCAGCAAATGTACTTGGTTTTACAAAGTCCCTCAATGAAATCTTGAATTGGTGTAGATACTTCAGGATTTCAACCGGACCATAGATTTCATAATCAGTTTTGTCCCATGCTACACCGCCTGGTATAGGATTGGCTGTGAAGTTCACTGAAGAAAGTTCTCTTTTCTCGACGTGTGAAGATGTGTGTGGTTTAAGAACCAAGTTGATTTTCTGGCTTGCTGTGTCCATTTTAGCATATTTTCCTTCAATGAAATGTCCCAAGCATAGTACCATGATGAGCCAAAGTATGAGGATAAATGCACCTAAGGCCACCCAAAATTCAATCCATGGGGAAATCAGATAGGTATTTTTCAGCTGTTGAAAAAGTTCCTTAGCTTTATCTTTAAAAGTTTTTGTTGATGGCTGTTTCTTAGATTCACTCAGATCTTCAGATGAATCATCGAAGTTGATGAAGTAGCAGGATGCTGTTCTGTCAATTGTTCCAATTGCTTCTGGATTACTTTTTGTTCTAGAAGTTTCCTTTGTTTTATCAGCATACTCATATGTTACTTCATTGTAGGTTGGTGTGTCTCGACTAAATGTTTTTATTTGGGTTTTTAGAGGTTCAAGTTCCATTGCTTTGTTGCATATTCCTTGTTGATGTTCTGTGGGCGTTTCGAATGTGATTAGCCTCTTAGTTTGAACCTCTGGATTTGTAGCAAACATCGGTGTTCTACTACTTCTTGGGAGTCCACTTGGCCTACTGTTTGTTATCGGCCACATGATTGTGGTTTTACAAAGTCGATCGATACAACTCTGTTCTCCTTTTTACCAGCAAGGGGCGGTAGTACTACTGATCTTGTCCCGTTGATAGACAAGACAGGAACTGCTTTCCTGTAAGAAGGCCCAAATTCCTTCTTTACCGCGATCTTCTCTCTGACTAGATCCCCGACTTTTGGAATCCAGACAGGTCTTGCTGGGACAGGTGGTTTCTCTTCAGTGGTTGTTGGCTGTTGTTTCAACTTTATGTTGCTCAGGTCTTTTCTTGTTTCATTTAAGTCCTGCAAAATAGCCAAACGATCTTTGATGTCAAAGCATTTATCTTTAACCACTGAAGTCTGACTGTCAAGATCTTGGATCATCATTCTAGTCCCGAACAGTAGTTCGTACGGACTGAATCCCCTCAAAGAATCTCTTGGCAGGTTATTTAGACTACGTTGGACACTTATTGGATGTGTGACCCACCCAGCTCCCGAACCTAATACCTTTTCCATTATAGATAGCTTTATGCCTTGGTTTTTTCTTTACACCATCCCGTATCCCTCAGGAAGGAAGTGAGAAGAGTCCCGCTATGCAATGCTCATTTGGCCATGCTTCCCCATAAGCTTCAGGGCTAAAGGGAAATTTATTAGTCAAAACGTAGCATGCTCCTAGCGTATATGCCATTATAGACTCGCAAATCTTTTTATAACAGTCCAGACGTCAGCCGAGCGCTGGGGTCTACATTATAAGTGAACGTTAGTCTTTTTATGTTAATCTGACGCTTTTTTTTTTTTTTTTTTGGTTTTATTGACTATTGTCTAGCCCGTCTGGAGTGAAACGCCATGGTAATACACCGTTTCTCTCGCCGCTGCGATCTCTGTTGCAGTCTGGGCAGTTTTTTTACAAAAATGTGGTGATCCAGGCTCATGCCTGGCCACCAGTACACTGATTGTAATTCTTCCAGAGAATCTTTAAGCTTGAGGTGACTAAGACCCTCACCCATGTGTGCGTCCGCTATTAACAAGCTTCTCCTTTCCGTGTTTGGAATTACTCTATCCCCCACTCCAGGGATTCGAGCAAAAGGAACGGAGTTTGCATCGATTATGTATGTATAGTTGAGTGGGTAATTGATCGGTAGCGCTGAGCAGTCGCCCTTTGATGACGTTTTCACCGCCAGCACTGTTTCACCGTCAATGTTTTTTACTGTACGCTTTTTTGTAGCTACGGACGCCGGTTTAGTTGCTCCCGCTGTGGCTGTCTCAGCCAATGAATTCCCTGCAACGTGAACGCCATCACGCTGATGACTCACTGAATGTATCACGTGAGTTTTTGGTAGTTCTTTCTTTAAAAGAACTACTTGTTCCCAAAGCGCTTTCTGCTTTATTGTGGCACCTGTGTCATCTTTGTAACCATTCAGAATCCATTTCTGCAAATCGTTATTGTATGATTTGACGCAGTAATGCGAATCGGACACTGTAAGTGTCGGGAATTCGCGATCGGCATTATCTAGCGCCAATTTCAATGCTATTATTTCAGTCTGTTGTTCTGAATTAGTTTCTACTGAGTGTGTTTTTATTAATAGAGGTCTCAGTTTTCCTCTACGCCATACTTCTTTTGTAATTTCACATGTGGGGTTGTACGCTTGTTCTCCCCACCCAGGTGGTTGAGCATGGCCGTCTGTATAAATTACACAGGCGTACTGTTGTAAGGGCAGAATGTTGATTGGCAGAGGGTATTGTCTCTCATATTCTAGATATTTTAATTCTTTCAGTTCTGGATCAAAATAGTATTTTATCTTGTCCGTAGCAATTGAATTTACCCATTGTATCCATTCTGGATTCAATGCTGTAGTCGGTAAATTACATGGGGTTGTTAATGCCTCAAAGGCTGATTCTGCTGTTCTGACTGTAATACGTCTACCGTCAGCTTTGTCTTTTTCTCTTGCTACAGCCGTTTGAACCGCATGAACAATGTTTTCTTTTATGCTGAACGTTTTTTCAGCTTCTGTGTACAAGTGTGATTTGTATGCAATTGGTACCTTTTCTCCCTCATTAGAGGTCAGGTATGTGAATCCGCATCTTCCTGGGATGACTCGAATCACAAGGTTGCGTGTGATATCACGTGTTTGTAATTTTGTTTTAATTAACATGTCTGTTTGTAAAGATCTCAAAATTTCTGTGTGTTTTTGAGTCCAATTGATTCTTTTAAAATCTGGTTTTATTAGATCATAAAGGGGTTTGACCCTTTCTGCGTAATTTATAATGTAAGTTTTTCCGAAATGTAGGAAGCCTAGAATTGATTGTAGGTTTTTTAGTGTTCTAGGTGCTTGGATTACAGCACATTTCTCTAGGAAATTGTCAGCCAGGCTTTTGCCTTCACTTGATAGTTCATATCCTAAAAACAGGACTGTTAGATGGGCTATTCTTGATTTTTTAAAGTTGAATTTGTAACCCTCTGCTGCGAACCCAAGTATTATGGTGTTCACTCTCTTCAAGTGAGTATCCAAGTCATCGTCTGTTAGATAGATGTCGTCGACATAAGATAATGCCTCGTCATCATATGTTTGTAGTAATTCTGTTACTCTCGCTGAGAATAATCCTGGGCTGTTCTTGAACCCCTGGGGCAAACGACAGAAATTTTTTTGCGCGCCATTTATTGAGAACGCCGTCAAATATCTGCTCTCTGGTGCTATATTTTGACAAAAGAATCCATTAGAGATGTCTAATGTTGTTTTGTATTTTTTGCGCACTATGCGAGTTTTGTACTGCAAAGGTTTTGCAACATGAGTTCAGGTGTCTGTAGTCCAAAACAAGACGATATGAATTGTCTGGTTTGGAGACAGGAAACAAAGGGTTGTTCATTTGTGAGGTGCAAGTTTCAATCACCCCCTGGTATTCAAGTTGATCTAGGATCTCTTTTACCTGTTTTTTAGCTTCTTGCTTAATTGGGTACTGCCTCTGTGCAGTAGGTTGTGATTTTAACTGGATTTTGTGAGGAGGAGAGTCCTCATCCCATCCCACATGATTTTTATATAAGGCAGGTGCTTGAGCTACTGCCCACTTTCTTGCAAGTGTATATTTTTTATGAATTGGGATATGATTTGAGAAGGCAGGCATAATTATTTCTTCGCCATGTGGGCACTCCCTGACAAACTCGGGTGGCCAGTCTCGTTCAGCTAGAAGGATGTCATAGCCCTTGGAGAGATTATCCCAAAATAGACCCCTTATTTTTCTACTCTTATCCCCCTCTATACGCAATGTTATTTCATATATTTTATGAGGTTTGCTAACTCTGGTATCTGCAGTTTCCACTTGAATGTATTCATTCGTGTCCACTGTCTCCAGATGATTCATAAGGACTTTGCAAGCTATGCTCACTTCTGCTGCGCTGTCTAGCATTGTCTGAGCCCATTCTCCGTTTTTCAGCTGTGTCCTCAGTATTCTCGGCATTGTTGATTACTTTAATACTGGCTACCTTCTTTTTTGGAAATTTTAATTTTTTATTCAGATGAGCAGGTTCCTTGTCCTTGGACTTGACGTGCTCTTCCCTGTGTTCTGATCGTCCTTTTCTTTCCGATTTCTGTGAGGAAGTCTGAAAAGATTGAGAGGGACGTGTATCAATATCTTGATATCTATCAGGTTTTTTTATATTATCCCTATTTCTAAGGTTGTATTTTTTCACAGAGGGCTCCCTCTGGGGAGACTTGCGTCCTTGGTCCGGAGATCTTTCTCTCCGCCGAGGAGACCTTCCTCTGGACTGGAATCTTTTTTCTTTAGGATTGGATTGTTTATTTCCATCCCAGCTCTTTTTTTGAGTGTTCAGATTATTTTTGATAAATACCTTTTCAGGACTTTCAACTAGTTGGGGTTTCACTGGTATTCCACCCAAACTATCTCTTCCTAGTTCTTCATAGGATTTTTCTATGATGCTGGCAATTTCAGATGGTTGGTCTGCTATATTTGTCTCTTTTAACCTCTGGCGGATCGCCACATTTGCTGCTTCTCCCTTTATGTTGGCTAGTAATATTGCCGAGACCTGCTTGAAGTCTTTCAGTAAATTCATACCGAGAGTTAAAGCGGGTTCTGGACCATATTCATCTTGAATTTGTTTTAGCACATCTGGAATTACTGACATGGATGGTACACAATGTGTTTTTGTGTAAATGGAAGCAAAGACTGTTCCCCAAGTGTCACAGTCCTCCACGTGTGGTGCGATTCCCATTGGAAGACAGATAGTCAGAATCCTGTGTTTCTCAACAGAGGTGGTATCTGGGAACACAGCCTCTATTTGAGTGATTTTTTGTGCTAGCCAGAAAGGTATTTGTTCCCGTTTTGCGGGTACTTTACCTAGACAGGACTGTATGTTCTGTGGTGTAATTTTATTTGTGTTCCCCTGAGTAGGGGTCGGCTGTGGAATTTGAATTGCTGGTTGGACTGTTGAAGTCCGCATTACATATTGGACTAATTGTCTATGTATTTTAATTAGTTGTTTTAGTTGTGCTAAAAGCTCTGGTGCAGGCATTTCTTCAATGTCTGGATGTGGTGTGTATCCGGCTAGGACCGGCCACGTTGCTCCTGGTCTACCTAGTGGACCGAGCCTGGTGATGTGATTATTATGTTTTAGGGCGCCATTAAACAAGAGCAAGTGCTCTTGGAATTTGAGTGGTATTTCCACCTCCTCAAAAGGAATGTACTCATCAGGAGGTTCCTCTGTTTTGTAATAGTGGAAGACCTTTGTTACAGCGTTTGCTGCTGGAAAATTTATCCATGAATAGAATACCTCTGTCTGCCGATATTCGTGTGCCTCAATTACGAATATTACTGTACCACCTCTCGGTGTCAGTCCATTTTCTATAAGTTTTAAAGTTATAGATTTTCTTATGTTGACCGGGATGAGTATTATATCCGGGTCATTTCCCTGCATAGTAGTATCAGCTGCTAGTAGTTCAGCTGCTATTCTAACTGTCTCTCTTTCTTCTTCACTGTCTGTCATTTTACCGACAGGAAGGTTCTTTTGTTTGTTTGCAGATCAGGTTTCTATGGAAACAAAGATTAGATGCACAATATTTTGGAACAGTGTATCCTTCAACGTTGAATAAACCAAGTACCATACATAGAAGTCTCCTCCTGCGAAGTTTGGCGGATATGACCTTTCACCCACTCCAGACGTCTTTGGAGTATTATGGGAAAAAAGGGGCTCTGTGTGAAAAAGCACGACTGAGTTACTCTAATGTCTTGCGTTAGTTTTATCGCCTATCCAAACCGTTGGGCGCCATGTAGTGTAGTTCCTATCATCACAATAGGCTCTGCGCATTGGAATAATATCTTCAATAGTATAGACCTAGGGCAGAGGTTAACTAGGTCTTCTACCGACGATATTAGACTTAAAGTTTTGTGTTTGCCAGCTAGCTCAGAGTTCACTAGAAACTTTCTCGAATAGGCAAGGAGGATTTTAACCTCCCTGGATAGACAAGAAGGGATTTAGTTTCTGACAACCATAGAACATGACAACTTTGCTCTCCCCTAATCAAGAGTGTATCTCTAGAGTCGTGTGAAAACAAAAGACAACTTATTTTACTCAGTCAGTTCAGTGCATTCTTAGTTTCACCAGATTGTAGAGAAAAGGAAGAGACGGGCGTGTTCAATAAAAGATGGTATTTATTGATCAGTCTCTTTTCTCGTACAAGAGAAATGGATCGCTATTATTGCAATACTTATAGTTAAGTAAAGTGCATACAGTAAAGACAGAATTATAAAATAATACTGAAAAAGCATTGATATGGTTTCTGAGCCATATGATACTTTAAAATGGATAAAATAGATACATACATATATACATTTGACTAATCGTACTCAACTGGTGCTTCTAACCACGCCTACCCCAGTGTACCTGACCTAAGCCTAATACGTGGGCGGGAGTAGATAAGTAGCAGTTTAAGTTAAGTTTGTTTTGCCAAGGGACTGACTCAAGAATTCTCTGCAAGGGGTTATTCAGTTCTGTACCTGAGATCTAGAATGGTGGAGGGCTGGTATCTCTTATCCCAGGTCTTGATATTCCAGCTGCCTGCAAGGGCTGCTTGGAAGCGCCGGAGCTGGATTTCTCCGCAGGAGAAAGGCAGCGTCTCGTTCTCAGCGCGTGAGGAAGGCGGGGCAGCGCCTGTGGGCTTCGCTCTCTGCTGGGCTCCTCGGCAAGTCTCGCTGCTCCAATCTCGTCACCAGCGCGTGTGTTTGCTTAAGGCAATGTTGGTAATATTTATACCTTAAAGGTGCCGAGATTGACGTAAGGATGGACATATATACGTCAATAAGGATGTCATACGAACGGGTTCGTTCGCACATTCTTTTACTGAAGTTCTCGGTGAAATCAAAACAATGGCTACGGGAATTTCCCAGGTCGCTGTAGGTTTGATTTGTTTTGAGAACTCCGTATTCCTTATCAGGGGCTGGAGGAATATCGCTTGTCTAATTAGATGGCATGCGTTATGACCTAATCAGATAACGCGCTTCTGTGCCGTGGTGTGGCTTAATCAGATAACGGTTTTTGCACCGTTGGATGGCCGCTAGTTAATTATTAACCAAACCAGGGTCAGGAATAGGGGAATCGATACAGTACCAATAGAAATACATCACAGAAGGTCAAGGGGTAATATCGACACCTTTCTAAGATGGCGTCTCTTTGTACTCGCATCGTAACGGGTGGTCCGTTGTCGATGTTTGTTTCTGTTGAATGGAATTTATTTCCGGAAAGATGGCCAGCCTGACTATAGCGGGCGAACCTTAACGCTAAACGACTAGTGGCCGGCAATTGTGCGGAATCGATAAGTTTGTAGCCCACACAAATCTTAGCAGTTAGAATGCGGAGGGGCCGACTAAACTTGTCCTTCTGACACCGTACGATTAATGCGGTCGATTCGTATTGCATGCCTCAAACCTTAATATGTCCTAGCTGTGTATACGATAATAATCTGTTTTTCCATCATTTTTGTGCCTATTTTCCCTAATTGTGTGCAACAGCACGCCAGACATCACGGACCTGCTTGTTGGTCGTAGAGTTTTCATGACAAAATTCTGTGTATATCTATATCATGTGCCTCTTGTTCTGCTACGTGTCTAGCCTCGAAACACATGGCTTTTACCGTATGTCTCAGTTTGTTAGAAACTCTAGATGTGGACATTTACTTTAGTAGTTTTATTAATTCTCAATTACTTCAGTATGATATATGCTCCACTGGTGTGCAGTAGTAGGCCACATATCGCGAACCGGCATGTTGGTCGTACACCCCCCATGTTCATTTTTGCGACAGAAGCTCTTTGTAAACCAATATTACGTGCCTTTTGTTATGCCATAATTTCAAGCATTCAAACATATGGCCGTTTGTCTCTTTTTGCAGCCCAATTAGAAAGGGTGCTCAGGTTGGATGAAATTGATCCACTGACAAGATTTTAGGAAGTTTGTATGACGCTGTGTGCTGTCACACGTCACTGCCAGTAAGTTGTACCCCTTTGGCTTGTTTCTATATTTAAGCCTCATGCTTCAAGATGCGGCTATTGATTTTACTCTCCTCTGTTGCAGCAAATTTTAAAGAATTCTCGTGAATGACCACAATGAATTAATGGTCATATTGATTTTATACAGGTGATTACACCCTGTTATCATTTTTGGTTGAGGTGATGGACTGTTAACTCTATTAGCACTGTGGTTGGAGGTGGCCTTTCGTATTTATTCATGACTGCCTTGTCACTTGGTGTTTTCTTTCTTTCCCTTTGAAGTCTTTTCTTTTGAAGAAGCCCACTGATATTGACATTGTTAAGAGAACTATATCACTAATAGATTAATTGATTATCTAATTCTGTATAGATATAGTACGCTCAAGTAAACTAGGAGTCCTGAAGATGACCGCAGAATAATATAGCGGTCGAAACGCCGTTGACGCCTTTCTGTGGCCAAGATTGAATCAAGGACACATTATATATGTTTTGTTGTTCTTTTACCATAATGTATAATGGTTTTGTGTGCCACTTGTCTGGTTTATGATTTGTGTTTTGTTGTATACCAGCACTTTTTGTCTTGAGAGCAACTGTTTTTAGGTCTGATCTTTTTGTATTATGTTCAATAAATAATGTTTTTGTAATAATTGAAATATTGTTCGAAGGGCTTCTTCTATTATTCTGTCTCATTCACTAACTGATATTTTCTCACTGTTTGTCAATTGAAAGTTTATGTGGTGGATCATATATTTTTTCTGTGTGACTCTCCTCTTCCAATGCAGAGGTGCTTTCTTGCTGCTTCCTGTGGAGTATCCATGTAGGGTTAGCTTTGTCATAAGACTGCTGAGTGCTTCACGTTCGGCACACCAAGGGCTTCGTCTGAAGACTTTCTGACATGCTTCCAGATTTTAAACCTTTCTTGCAGTTTTGGCACTGAAAAAACATCTGAAGTTGTTACTGTTGAGTTAAAATGATACAGTTGATGTTGGTACAAATGATGCTACCCTTTACTATTTACACAACAGCCTCGCGGTTGCAGATCTGTGTTCCTGAGCTGAGATATGCGGTTTTTGATTTTCTACTTCACCAAACCCTAGACTCTAAAATCGGTATTACTGCCAAAAGCCAGGACATCGCAATAGTATGCAGGTTGTTAGATTTTTATGTGTTTTATGCTACGTAAGGTTAATATTTATATCCATGTTTCCATATTTTCATGTTATCTTAAATGTGATTGTGTGCAGACATAAACATTCACAATAGTTGTTGGATTGTGCTGTAACCAAGTTACACTCAATACAAAGGGTCACAGATGAAAAGTTGAAAATGCCCCTTTCATAACTTTTCTGTGAAAGAAAAGGAGGTGCAAAATTTAACAGAGAAGAATGGAGCAGTGAATCTGGAAAATCATAGACAGCTACTTATAGTTTGTGATGAAAAATAGAAGTCTGGAGTGTACAAACTGCATCTCCACAAAATTACTCCATCTGCCACTTTTGATTCTGAATTTACTGCACCAACTTAATACTGCATAGAGCTGCAATCTATTATCCATTTCAGAAACTGAATAGCTTGACATCAAACTGAAGCGGGATCACCTACACTAAATGATGCAGGGTCTGCAAACTACACTCCCATCTCTGACTAGGTCATAAGAGTTTCTCTCATAAGCCTAACCCTCATACACCTCTTTCAACACATACTCTTGAAGAGCCCAACACACACACCACTTACCAAAGTTTGGTGCATTCCTTCACAGCCATTACGTGTAACATACCACACACACACAACAGAATACTCGTACATCACAGATCCCACAGCACTCCCTAAAAACACATTTTCAAGAGCTACATGTCATAAATGTGATCAGATATCATTCTGCCCAAGAAAGCTGAGACTCAATACACTGTTTCACATGCATCACATCAAAAGATGCCCTCCTGAGCTGTAGGTCTTTGGTCTTTAATGCAACTTGCATAACTTCACTCATTCATATTATGATATTTCTACATTTCCAATTATTGGTGTTATTTTACATCTTGTCATTACACCAAAACGTCGATGTATTCCATTCGATACTGCATTACCCCAAAACCTCGATTTATACCATTCGATACTGCTCGATAAACTAATCCCTCGAGATATCGCGCGCACATTCGAAAACCCGGTTTGGTGTGTACATACACGGAGATAAGAAGCTGTGACATACCATCACAGAACTCAGGTCACTCGGCATTACTCAGCCAGTTGGGCGCTCATGTAATGTGCACGTGAGGATTGGAATTTTCTCTCACGCCCCTGAAGATGGGATTTGTATATCACGAAAGGCTTTGGGAACAGTTTTGTGAGAGTCATTTGTTGTACAACCTAAGTATCATATGGATACACATCATTATTATTTTGTAAATTATCATTTAAAATTTTTGTATTCTATAGGAAATTTGTGTTCGCAGCGGAGAGTATTCCGCATACAATGTTAGCAACAAATAGAAGTCAAATATAATGATATTTTGATATATTCACTGACAAAAATGTTGATTTGAGTTGTTGAATCTAATCCTATTTAGAAACACAAAAGCCACTTACTGCTGTGTGGAAGGGGGGGGCAAGTGAAATTCCACTTGTAATTACCTACATTGTTTACACCTGAGGCAGGCTACCTCATCCCAGCACGCTATAAATGTTTAAGAAACAAACATTAGTTAATTCATAGTAAAAACACATCTATAATAGGAGTGCGCAATGATTCACATGCATAACTTGATTCTCTACTGTAACACCTGTAATACCCGTTTTAACAAAATGATGAGAGTTGGCAGAAAACTAAGTATTGAGGAAGGTATAAATTGGGAGGTCAAGACAAGATGCACTTCGGTCACCAATAGAAGAAATTATATTTGGCCTCATCAACATGAACGAATGCACAAAAGAACACAAACTTGTGAAGATATTTGTATGAAAAGCATAAGCAATAACCCTGTCTGTACAACCTAAAATTGAGAATTGACAATTAGGTATCCATTTGACCACCTTTAACTGCTTTTATATAGCCATGTCGGTTGCGGGTGCCACCATCCACATATACTCTTTCACAAAATTACTACATCCCCTAGAGGGACATAGGTTTGTTCTCACTAGAGTGAGTTGTTTTGGAAGCATTCTAGTGTGTTATTGCCAACAACCTAGCTTGAGGAGCTGTACCTTGCCCTTCCTACCTTGGTCTCCCAGGTAAACTACACAGACCTCCTGAGTCACACTCTTCCTGGTCGTCATAGTCAGGATGAAATGTTCCTGTCCCCGAAAAACTTCCCAAGTGGCCCAAGGAGCCAATATATTCTCAGTGGGCAATATTGAAGTCCTCCAAGGAAGCCACAACTTGCTTCACTAATTTCTGTTGGTAGCAGGGGCATTCGTTACTCCAAAGTGCTTCAATGTGAATTGATACAGGCCCCCTGATGTCTTGAATGCATACCTCTTGTTGCCCTATTCAACTCGGGCAACTTGACAACCCTGTTGTTAAACCAGTGGCACTGAGAAAGTTTGCATCTCCTTCTTTGTCAACAAGGTCATCGGTCCTAGTTAAGTAATGGCATCTGTTTTGGATTTCTTTTTGAGATTTCTGTAAACCACAAAGACCCCATGCTCTGTGATATCACCTTCAGAAACCCAAACCATAGGACTGGTCCTCTGACTACTCTGAGGGAAAATTCTCCCTATGTCAATCATGTTCAACCATTGTTCATTACCCTACTTGATGTGTAAATATTATTCTTGATAGGATTACTATCCTGTCACCTAGGCTGAGGAACACATACTTTAAGGTAGCTTAGCAAAGACAAGGGTACCTCTTTGTGGCTTATGTGCAATGCCTGGTCCTAGAATTGAGTGTGAGCATTCTAACCTTTTGTTCTCATAGGAGTTCTCCGTGGCATGAACAGGCTTCACGGATGCTTCATATGGAATGAACCAAGCAGGCCTACACATGCTAGTATCAAAGTTGCTAGAGCAATTGTGTTAGGTCTAGTCAGATTTCCACGTTCTACAAGTGGGATGAGAAACATTGTTAATAAGGTCAGGGTGGGCTTTCGCCGACTAGAATTGGTGGGTTTTTCCTGCAATCTAATAGCACTCCTATCTTTAAGAAAGTCTTTCTCTATTGTATTTTCCCTGCTTGGTCATGCTGGAATTGAAGCATCATTGCTAAATACAATCCGGATCTTAAACTATTCATTCAGTATGCTAATCTTGATATGTTTTTTGTAACTGAAATCTGGCGTTATGAAGCCTGTACACAAAGTAGAGTGTATGTTATTCTAATATTTTAGTATGCCAGTTTAAAGTTTCTCATAACTTTACTATTATTTTTATCCAGTGGGTTGATATCGTAGTCACAAGTACAATGTTTGCAGAGATTTGATCAGTTTTGATTGGTCAGATCTTACACCAATCACAAAAGTCATAATACTTGATGATTTTAACTTATGGAAATGCCATATTACTAGCTGACTGTACTTTATTGAAATCTTTTTTTTATTTCAGCATTTTGCGATTTACTTTGCTTTTTTTCGATTCATTAGGTCTTTCTCAGGCTCTATACCCTATACACAAAACCGGGAATGTGCAGAACTTGATTGCTGCCCCTCTTGGGATAACTAAAATCAGCAATGTGTTAACGGGTCTCTAATCTGATCAGTACACTGTTTTTTCAGACATATAATCCCTGGTACTATGTCACACAACCCTCTTCATTTGGTCCAATAGTAATTTAGACGATTACAGAAAATACTGATTCACTTAACATAGTTCTGGAGTAGAAATCCTGTTTGCTGCAGGATATGAGCCCGGTGACATTTTCTACTCCTTTCATATTTATTTAGCGTATGTCTTTGACAAGTTAGCTCCATTGTCAAAGAGTGTGACAACTCATTGTGCTATGTGGCTGAAAATAAACAAATACAAGACATTTTTAGATATGGCACGGCTCTAGGATTATTCCTTTATATTACCACCAGTTACTTACTAGAAGCACACAGGTAACTAATTGCCTCTGCATTTAAACCTGCTTTTCACAACTCTATTTTAGGGTCAGTTATATATAGTACCAACATCGACCAAAAGTACAGAAGCGCTTGAATTACCACCAGTTAATGCACAATATATTTCCTGGGATGTCGGCCTGCTACGCAAGTTGTGTCTTGTTAAGGGTCGTTGGTGTATGGGTCGTCAAAGTCTGATATATTTGCCTAATCTTGTGGAGGCCAAGGTCGCCCATCAGCAGGCGGCCCTCCAGGGGGTGAAATTCTGGGAGGACCTCGAGTGTGCGAATCAGGGGGGTGAGTGCATGTCGAAGTTGAAGGAATTTGTAGAATTGCGTTCTATGGAGGTCGAAATCGGCCTGTAGTTGCTGGAAGGATTTCAATGTGGTGCCCTGTCGCACATCTCTGAGGGTCGAGATCCCCTCAAAGTCCCACCCCTGGATCCCCGTCAGAGCGGCCAGCGGGCGGAGGAATGTATCCCTGCCATAGATGGATTTTCTGGATGAGTTTCCCATGCCAGCTCATCTGCCGGACTTTAGCCCGCCACAGCTGTATCACAACTCTACCAGCAGGTGGTACTAAAAATAAACTTTTTATAATGTTTTTTGATTTTGTCGTTTTTGCAACTTTGGTGGTAAAATGCCATTTGTAAACTCTTTTACTTGAATCTCCATCCACCCCCTCGACACTACACTGGAACGCCTGTTGAACATATGCCTCCGAGCTACAGTTGCTGCAGTTTGTACCTCTGATATGGGCTTTGTGGAATACGCTGTGTTTGAAATTGATTACAGCAGCACTCAAAATAAAAGCAGTCCTGGAAACTACTTTGTTGCTCCGAACCATTAATCTTAATTATAAGGAGAGTTTCATAGTGGATATGCTCAAGAATAAAAAAAGTATGAAATAAAGCAGGTTTTAAAAGACATCAATTAATCAGCTTTAGAGCTGAGAGACAAAAGCTGCACATTTTCAAAGGTAAGCGTTGTCTGTGCTCTTACGCTATTTTCTCTGTAGGGTTTTACAGCCTCTGTAACTAGAAAGGCTAAGTAAGGCATGGCTTTAGTACTGGTTGCGCACAGTGCAACAATATTTGTTGGCGGCCCGAATGACCACTTCCACCATAGATTGTCCTACTATCACCCTTTAAAAGTGCCCTCAAGTCTCCATAACCTCTCTCTTCAATGCATTTATCTTGTTTTTAGTGCCACTCATACCAGTCTAGGTTGTCAGAGCACTTTACATCACATGCACATTATACAGAGACAATCAAGCATACTTCAGTATACCAGTGTATAAAAAATGTTACATAAGATAGAGGACTACCAGGTGTAGGAGGCACATGTCACCCATACTGCTAGGTAGTATAGTTTAAGAGTGCTTGGTCTAAAGAAGTACAAACTCAGAATTTAAAAAGTAACACCATGGTTAGGGGTTGTCTTTACTAATAATTGCTTTCTACCCAAATGAACCCTTTAGGCAACATTAGAATAATGAAATACTGGGGGAAATTCATAACATAATCTAGACCTTGTAGTTTTCATGCAGCTCTCTGATGAAAGTTAATAGCTCACTGTTCTTTTTTTTAGCCAGAGTGGTTTTATTCACGCCCAAACACATTAGCGGCACTTTACAGAGTTTGCCAGTGAAGCGCTACTTTCATTTTCTAGTCTTTTTTGGCACAACTTGTTTTCCCAGGGTGGGGAAGTGCGCCATTCCTGGAGGCAATGCAATACCTGGTTGATGCTTGGAGTGGAAACTTTTAATGCGATCCTTATCAGCAGATTTCCTTATTTTAGTTTATCAAATATGTACCTCAGCTCTGTCTTCAGGGACGTGGTCTTTTTTAACCATACTGCTTAAGTTTTGTAAGGATATAAGCAATGGACATTGAAACAGGTCTCTTCCAGGCCCTGTAGTCATGTTCTTTTTTCCAAGATTTTTACTGAGATATTTTTATAAACAAAAGAGGACCAAATAGAGGCAACATCAAAATGCTGGAATAGCCAGTTACATGGAGAATAAGTAAGTAAGCAACATACTTCCGGCAATGATATACGGGTTCTATAAGAACATGAGATAAACAAAAGCATAAGCTCAGCCTCATAACACAATATAGGAAAAAGGGTAAAGAAATGGAAAGATGTGTCGGAAAGTAGAACACCTACACAATAGAGCACAGTATCACCTATACAGTACCTAGATTGAAGCATAATTGATACATGTTCACACATACATTGAGTTCCATATCCGGTTCAAATAGTGAATCAAATTCTACTGGGGGATGGCCTGCTGTCTATGTCTGAGTACTGATATCGATCTAAATCCGAACACAGTTACTTGTACCTCCATCATGTGGGGGTTTTGTCATGGCGAAATACCTGCCCAAGGACTCCCAGACGTTGTTAATCTGTGGTTTCATGGGAGAGTTCTGGAGAGAGATATTAACTGCTCCTCTTAGAAAAATAATCTAGTTCAGCCAAGCACAGAAGGAGGTAGCAGCCATGTTCTTCTAATTGCCCAATATCGACTTACATGCTGAGGTCAGTAGTATGCCTACAAGAGGTTTATTGTTCTGTGAGTGGATCTGGGGTTTTAGGAAACCATGAATTAGAGAAAGTCTTTTTTAAGTTGTATCCTGCATAGAGAGTGAATATAGTAAAAAATGCTATCCCAGAAAGGGGAGACTGCCTTGCAGAGAAAGAGTAGATGGCAAAGGTCACCAGTAGCTGCTGACAGTTCCAACAAGTTTGATCATCTATAAGAGCCATTTTATGGAGTTGAGCCGGTGTAGAAAAATGACCTATGGAGGAGATAGTATTTGTTTGGGTGAGGGAGGGAGAGATCTTATGGGATACGATGGACTTCCAAATTAATTGCCAATTGTCGGAGAGGATGGAACCATGGCTATCCATTGGCAGTACAATCCTTAGTTATCTCAAGGATTGAATATGGATGTACAACCTTAGCAGGTCTACCAAAAAGTTCCAAGGCACCACTAAAAGCATGCCTTAATGCAGCTGCAGGGCTCATCACCATATCGATCATATCTCGCCACACCTGAAATCGTTAAACTGGCTACCATACGAAGCCAGAATCCAACTTAAAATGGCATGTATCACCCACAAAGCGCTCCACTACAAAACACCAATATACCTGGCCCAGAAGATCGAGCTATCTGGAGGAGGCAGACCAGCTAGGAGTGCCAAGGAGCTGCTGCTGAGACCACCCATCTTCCGGAAGAAGAAAACATATGACAGAGCTTTCTCCGGGGCAGCCCCCAGAATATGGAACCCACTCCCTTCAAATATTAGGAAAATTACAAACACGGCAACATTCAAGAGGGAAGCTAAGATCTTCCTAATGAGTAAGTTCCTTACATAGGCAAGAAAGGAAAAGGAAATCACCGGGACATAGATGTTGCCAAAACGGAACAACAAATGGAAGAAAAGAGAAAGTCACCAGCTATACTGGGGATAACCTAGTGGCGCTCTACCTACCCAGGATTTGGAGGAAGAATGCGCAGATAAAGACAATTCAGAACTATTATTACTGGAGTGCAATATACAGTACAGTAGGCAAGTAGAATAACTTTTATGGTAACCTTGAAGATAGACGTAGACAGAAATTATATAGAAATATGTAAATTCCGATGTCATGTACTAGCCTAAATATACCACGCCATTGTACATATTTTATGCTATAATACTTTATAGACGTATACCTAACCTACCTCATACCAGTGTGAAACATTTACTGTATAGCTCTATACCTGCCTACCTCATTCACTGAATGGTTATGCTATGCAAGATGTATCTCTAACCTACCTCATGTATATGTATCTGTGAAGCGCTCTGATACCCAATGGTCACGTTCCCGCTATGTAAAACTTTCTAAATAAAATAAAAAATAAATACATCCCAGTTATTTAAGACTGCTCCTTCTGATGGATGTGTTTTTGGTTATAGGATGTGATAAGAGTTTGGAGTACTGGTGGTCTGACTTATTGAGGGAGAGCATTGTTTTAATGATGGAGGGATCTTTGTCAGGGCAATTGATCTTAGACAAACTGCGTTTGAGTTTGAGGAAGTCATAAAAATCTATGTATAGTGGATTGGATTGTTGTTGGAAAAAGTGGATGCCTTTTAACGGCCATGATTCCCAGAAAATTGTTTTCCCTTGAATTTTGATATTTGGATTGTGCTAGATCGATATCATGCTCGAGTGATCAAGAGGAGTATCTAAAGTTTTATCGAGTCTTCTCAGTGCTCTTTTAGTGTTGTTAAAAATGATTTTACCAGAGGAAGTGGGTATTCTGTTTCCTGTTAAAAATGAGATAGGGTGAAGTACGCCTAAGATTTATTTTTCAATTAATAGCCAGGATGGAGTGTAATCAAGAGGTTGGGTAAGCCACAAGGAGACTTGATATTGTTATAAGTCAGCTAGGTTCACACCACCAAGGTGAATGAGTAAGTGTAGTTTTTGGAGACAGAACCTAGCACGTTTATTTTGCCAAATATATGTTGATAATTGCTTATCCAGTGTGTGATGAAAGCCCTTCGATAGTACAAGGGGTAGCACACTAATAAGATAATTAACTATCGGGGCCATCATTTTGATGGTCTCAATGTGGCCCCACCATGTGAGAAATTTAGGGTTCCAGCCTTCCAGCAATGTTTCGACCTTTTTCAGTGTTAGTTTTTCATTATGGTGGAGCGATTCAAATAATTCTGCATTGAATTCTAGGCCCAGATATTTAATGAAGTGGGGTTGCCAGGTTAAACCTATAGATATAAAAAGGTCCCTCGAGCATATATTGTTCAATCCAATGATTTCAGACTTGTCTTTACTGAGTTTTTAGCCTGACACCCGAGTATAGCTTTCTATTGTCTCTAGTAGAGAGGGAATAGAGCATGCCGCGTTTTCCGACATAATCAAAATATCATCAGCATATGCAGTCACCTTTATTGTCTTTTGGTTGAAAGTAACTCCAGAGATGGAGGGGTATGTCCGGATCCTGTGGAGGAGAGTCTCCAATTTCAGGATGAAGAGGGATGGAGACACTCGTCAGCCCTGGTGGGTGCCATTCTCAAAACTGATGGATGAGGATAAGAGACCATCTGAACGTACTCTAGCAGAGGGTGTGCTATACAGAACCATGACCATTCTTGTGAAGGTCTCACCTAGATTGTACTTCAACAGGGTCTCTTGGAAGAAGGACCAAAAGATCCTCTCAAATGCATTCTCAGCATCGAGGGTGACACCTACGGTGTCAGACTTGAATGGTTTGGCTTTCTCAATGATGTGACATAGGAGACGAGTGTTGTCCCTGGATAATCTGTTTCTCATGAATCCCACCTGGAAATGGTCAATTAGGGAAAGTAACAGCAGCTCTAGTCTTTTACAGAGGATTTTGGCATAGATTATTGCATCTAGATTAATTTGAGAAATTGGCATATAGTATTTTACCAGCAAGGGATCTTTACCCTCCTATAGGAGCTTCGCTGGTTGTGCCTGTGATAGAACCTGAGTCTGAGAAGTGCTGGAATAAGTGGAGTAGTGTAGGATTAAGTACTGAGGCAAATGTTTTATAAAATTTTGCTGAGGCCGTCAGGGCCTGGAGCTTTGTTAGATTTGAGGGAGTTGATTTATTTGGAAACTTCCTCAAGTGTTATTGGTTTACTAAGCTATATTTTATACTGGTCCATGATAGATGGGAGTATGATCTCCTTGAGATACTTCCTGCACTCCTCTACTGGTGGGCCTGAATCTTCCTCATAAAGGGATATGTAGAAGTCTTTAAGGATTTATATGATTTTGTCAGGATTTGAATGGCGGACATTAAAATTGTATGTGAGTGAGTTAATAGCCCTACGATTTTGGTTATGTTTTAAGAGTGAGGCCAGAATTTTCCCTTCTCAAAGTTTTAGGCACTTGCATTTATTAATCCAGATCCCCGCTCAATCGCTCTGAATTCTGTTGTATACGTATTTTTTACTGGAGAGACTGGAAAGGGTTTGTGTATCCGGATGGGAGATATATGTTGTTTCTAGTGTTTAGATCTCTTTTTCCAAGGAATCAAGATCCCTGTTGTGGGCATTGTTCAATTTAGATTGAATTTCAATTAGGGTACCTCTAACAAGCTATCCAAGCGTTAGCTGTGGAGAGCAGCCTTCATGCTAAGTCTTAAAGGAGTATAAGGCAGCTTGTTTTATCAGCATGCAATCTTATAGTATAGATTAAATGAAAGAGAACCACACAAAGTATTTATAAAAATATGTATGTATTATATAATACTCTCTAGTACATTTCAGTATCTCCTACATGGAGATATACACAAAGCACACACAGTAAATAGCACTAATACACAGTGGGGGGGGGGAGACCAAACCATATACTAAGAAACTGGTATAAGAACCACAACTCGAGTCAGGACAATTTCAAGAGGACGTAGAATTGCTGGGACCCAAGGTGAGTAGATAGGGACCCCATGGAATGCGTGTGCAGTGTGGGAACACAACCGCGTGCTCGGTACAAGTCTATGTTCAAGTCGTGGATGGAATTTTAGAGATTATTAAGGACCCTTCCCAGTGGACTTCAAAGAAATCCAGTGGAAGACAGAAGGCTGGAGAGCGACCCCACCCATGGATGCTGAAGTACCCAAGTTACCTATCCCAGGGAAGCCGGGTGCATAGGTGTGAAGTGAAACCGCCGTCAAACTCGATGGATGATTTCAAGAAAGTGCTACTGCTGGAAGGGGGAAGAATGTTCGTTGCAATCCAAACATGGATTATTGTCGAGGACTACCTGAAAGCAGAGGGGACAGAGTCTGGGTCACTTGAGAGTGACCAGGGGCTCGGTATACAAATGCCCACCGAAGTCGGGTGCTTCAGGATAGTTGATGGTGATCTTGACTCTGCAGCTGTGGGGACCAGGCAACTTTGAGGATGACCAGGAGCCAGATGCGAACTGTCCCATGAAGGATTTCGAGTGCTGAGGGGTCGGTGTCTGGCGGGAGCACCAACAAGCCTTGCCAACAGCAACCCATGCAGAAGGTCAAGGAAGTGTACTGTTCAGATCAGCAAGGTCCAGAAAACTCACCACAGCTAGGGGAGTCAGTTGATGGAGCAAGGTTTCATACGTAAAGACACTTGCTCGGATTCAATCCTCTCGAAATAATACATAATCTATTAATCACCATGTTTTGGCGTCCTGCTTTAACTAAACTGTGTTTGTTCTGCTTAACTATTAATACTATAGTTAAAATAAAGTAATGGGAATAGAGTAGAGATAAGTGGAATACAGTGCATTCCTTTATTTCCTTGTTCTAAATTGTTTCTCTTTGAATTTGCTGGTAGCTCGTATTTGGGCCTGAAGGGTGCCTCTGAACTCCATCTTAAAAGAGCTGCGTCTGCGCAGAGGAACTCAAAATCTCTGAAGCATTGGCATTGAAACGCAGCCAAGTCCTGACTTACTTGCGATGTTCATGAGAATTTTATCTTATGACCCGAAGCAAGAGGAAGAGAAAAGCACAAGCTCTATACATTGTATATTAAATTGAAATAATACTGCTGGGTGGAATAAAAATCATGGGAAAGTAAATTATGGGCAGAAACATTGATCAATATTAATGGAAGTGATCTCATACTGGTATGGTGTGATGACCTCTCCTCGCCTTTCTTACCAATCAAATCAAGGGAATAGACTAATTCGCAACACTGGGGGGTGATGCACTGCCCTGGAAAATGGTATAACTAAGGTAGGCATAGTTAGATTGTCCAACTTGTCACAGACCTGTCACTGACCCAATGTATGCTGAAGGAGATCGAGAGCAGAGGTGCTAGTCGAGCACTCTGTCAGAAGAACTGATAAATTGCTTAGGGAGAAGAACCCAGTCTGGGTCCAAGTGTTAGCCGCAGACAGAGAGGGGTGTGCGGCTGGCGTTGCACTTAGCGGAGGTCCTGTCCTGAACTGCACCTGTCCTGTCCTATTCTGTTGGCATCGGATTTTTTGGGAGCCCTGTTTCTTTGCCCCAGCCCGTGGCCAGGGTTGGTCCTCACACAATTCTAGGTAAATATAATCTGTGTGGTATGTCATTGTACTGTTTCCCTTTCTCACCCTTCCCATGTATCAATGTCCAATAGAAATCTCGCAATATTTCCACAGATCATCACTTTGATTATTATTTTCTTGCTTGAAAAGTCTTTAACTGAACTTTTATGGACTCTTAAAACTTTCCAGAGTCTGTGGTTATTTTAGGAAGGTAAATGTTATTATCTACCTATTATGCTAACTCCCGTTTCTTTTCGATCCCTTAGGACTTTAAATACAGGTGACCAGGATTGGTAAGTCAATGTGTACAGGTATAAGTCCTAAAGTGAATAAAATCCTGATAGGCAGTAAAGTAAAGCTAGGATTACCTGTTCAAGGTGTGTAAGTTTATGGGCCCAGGTGAGTATGGTAATTGAGCAGGTAACTCCGTGCGCCATCAGGTGCAAGCCTGGAGCAATCAGTGGAGCCCAGGAACAGCAAATTTGGCCCTCAATTGAACCCACAGGCGGGAGGCACAGGAGTCACAAGAGGACCTCAAGCAGCTTCACAAAAAAACAGGCCACTGAGCACTCGGTGCAAGGTGGTTGAAGATATTTGTGGTAAAGTCGCCAGAGAGTGTGGCTACTCGGAGCCCAATGCACTTGTTAAAGAATTGCCTTCAAGCACATGCACTCGCAAATACACGCTGTGCACAGGCGTTCGGGTATTGCAGCCCCCACGAGGGATACTGGCCTCGAACTCCGTGAGAGGGCAGCTTGGGCCTCAAGGGACATAGAAACCCACCTTCTGTGTTGCTGGACCCTTCGGAGATCTTAGGAGCTTGGAATCAGCGACCGGTCAGCAGTGTTGCGGTGCCTGTGAATGCAGCGGAGTGACTCCTTCACTCCAAGGGAGATTATCTTCGGGTGTCTTGATGCTCCACAGGTCCTACACGGATCCTGTATGGTGCACAGGCACTGATGATGCAGTAGACTGAGAGGGAGACGAAGTAAGGTTCAAACGAAGTCCAGCGAAGTCCAGAGTGCCCAGACAGTCAAAGTGCAGTGGTTTCAGTTCTGAATCTTGTCCACGAGGAATCTAGGGTTCTACAGCCTGGTAAGCCCTTAAGTACCCATGGGAGAGGGATGGAAAGATTCAGGAGACACTCCCAGGGGAGGGTCTTGACTGGGGGGAAGTTACTCCCATGTCCTTTGTCCAGTTTTGAGCCAGAGTGGGATCCAATGGCTCCCAGGACTGGTTTGAACTGGACTAAGCACAGGCACACTAAATGTGCCTCTAATGCAGACTTTCAGTCACTGGCAATCGCACCCACCCGGCCCTAATACACTAAATCCTGTCTGGGACGTGGTCACACCTCCCTGTAACAGGATGCCTATGGTTGAGCTCAGCAGCAGGAGAACAGAAATGTGTCTCTGGTTGGCAGCAACCATTTTGTGCTGTCCGGACCTAGAGGGCTGGTACCAGGAACACCAGGGACCCAACTCAGGACGCTTCTGAGGGGTGGAATCATACCTCCCACACTGGTTACCGTTGTGGGGGTATGATTCCAACATGTTTGACACCAAACACGATAGGGTTTGTTTCAGCCATTCTAGAGTTGGTCATCACGCGGTCGCATAATGCCTCTCTATAGTAGTATGTGGCTGCTTCGCTGACAACCCGGGAGAATGGACTCCGTAGGCTGCAGGGGTGTCCTGCTCATGCAGGTGCACCCTCTCATTTAGAACCAAGCACCTTGACCTCAGGGTTGTAAAGGCCTGCTATAGGAGTGACTTATAGGTTTTAAGTGCAGTGACCCTTAGATATAGTAAACATATATCTTAATTAAGCGGTGCATTCACCGACTTACACAGGCTCCAAAGGCAATCCTGTAGTTCCATTTTGCATGGCCTCTCATGGGTGGCATTATACATGCTTCAGCCCATGGGAGGCCTCTGGGGTACCTATTCCCTGGGTACTTGTGTACCATATACTAGGGACTGACAAGGGTACCCCAGTATCCAATCTGGAGTGTAACTAAGTACATACCATAACATTTTAGGGAGAAAGCAGATAGACTGGGGTCCTGATTAGCAGGATCCCAGTCAGACTAGTCAAAAACAGTGTTACATCAAGCAAAAGGTGGGGGTAACCATAAGAAGCAGATCCTACTTTCCTACAGGGTACCTTTAACAGGGGCCTTGAGAGCATCCCAATGGTTAGCCGGGGAAGTATTATATTCCATATTTTCTTTCAGGTAGTTCTTAATTGTAGATTCAAATGTGGCTCTAGATACAGTGTCTTTGAATGACTCCTTATTGAATCTCCAGATCTTTTTAGTGGGTCTTGTGTTGACAGGGTAATTGCTGAGTGATCTGAAATCAGCCTGGGTAAGATATCTGTCTGGTCTATTAGCTATGCGTGGGCCTTGGAAATCCAAAAGATAGTCAATCCTAGAGGAAGAGTTATGGGGATTGGAGTAGAAAGTGTAGACCCTAGTATCAGGGTGCTGCAACCTCCAAGGGTCAAGAAGGCTGAACCTGCTGCAAAGTTTGAGAAGCAATTTATGTGACCTTGTGGAGTGAAGTGCCCATTTGGATTGATGGTCTAAGTTAGGTCAATGGGGAGATTAAGGTCACCCCCAAAAATAATAAGATTGCCAGCTGGGATTTGATTCTACAGAGTGGCTAAGGAGTCCCAAAAGTCTAAGTCCTCACCATTTGGGCCATACACATTAAGGAAGAGAAGGCGATTGTTATTTTTGGATCGTTTTATAAGGATCCATCTACAGTAATCATCTGTGGGACCCAACCTTTTTTATTGTTGGCCGGAGAGCAGAGGATGTCAGAGAGCCAGCTACTCCCAAAAGAGGCCACATCTCTATGGGATTCTTTTGTTTCTTGTTGGAGAATCAAGTCTGCTTTGAGTTTGTAAAAGTAATTCTTGATTTTTTTCTTTTAACCCGGATGGTCGAGACCCCTAACATTTAGTTACAAAATTTTCAGACACATATCAATGGGATATTTACTCATAGTGAAGAGGGCTGTCTCTGTAGAAGTGATGCTTGAGTGGATCGCTAAGCGTGTGACCAAAAAGTGGTTGGGACACTAAGATCAGCTTGGGGAGAGTCATGTGAGGTCCAAGAGCACACAACTGCCAGAGGTCGGAGAGAGTTTAAGACCAACACGAGATTCTGTGGTCGCAGGGCAGAGGCGTATAACAAAATAGGACAGCAGGTCATACCTGGGAGTCTGTGAATCCAAGTTAGTGTTTGTGTCACAGTTTACGTAAGCATCGTTACGCTGACCTTGTTTTCTCGAGTGTTTACGTTCTAGGGCATGGAACTACAATTCCCAGCATGCCCGGAACGTCAACGACGTAATACGCACCCGCGCTCTATCAGGAAATAAAGCCGGAACAGAAGAACCCGGCGTTGCCGAATATTTGCCTATGGTTGCTGCTTCTTCGGATTGCGGATTCTGGGTAAGTGCTGTGTGTTTCGCACTGCCTTTCAAGTACCCTCTTTGGTTGCCGGAAGCCGGTTCTGCAGCTTTAGATGTAAGGAAGGTCGCGCTCGGTAAACAAGCTTCTTTGCACTTTGTTTGCTCATGTACTGTTGCTATATGTTCGTTTCCTACTAACGGGAAACATTTGTGTGACTTACTTGCATCGGACCGGTGCTTCAGACTTGTACTACGTTACCACTCAGGCATTCTTCGTGTGGATTTAACACGAGACATTGAGTGCTTAACGTGGTGATTGTTCTTTGGATTTGGAGTCCAAACAAGACGTGTCTATCTCCTGTTGAAAGAATAACTGTTTGCCAAACCGTGAAGATTTCACAGAGTCTGTTGTATGCATTTGAAAGGAGACGTTAAGGAGCATTATCGTTTCCAGCTGGTTGCCTGTTTTCTTTTCTCCGCAACCTGTTCTTTTTGTTTTCACATAGAAGAGAGAATTACAGGGGAATCACAGGGGATCTTTGTCCTAAGAACTTCACACGAAACGTGTTGGTAGGTTGTGACTCATATCACGAAATGTGTTTACGCCACGATTAACATGTTATCTAATGGATGTTGTCTCTTCCTAGAGGTCTAATATCTCATGGGATCTCCTTATCTCTTCTTTTATACAAGACTACAATTTTCCTTTTCAGGTAGGAAAGGTTATAGGGTTTGTTTAGAGGTAAAGGAAGAGAATTTAGTTTATCTAAAACTTCACTGGTAGTACATGTATTGAGTGCAATTATTGTTGATGTTGCAGATCTCCCTCCCCGCTGTCCCCTTCCTTTCCCTCCCTCGCTTGACTATCCTGGTGCTCTGTATATCTATATCTCAGAGTAGACACCGGGGATGTCAGGAGGTGGAACCTATTTATCTTCAGCACAATCCCGAAGATCCAGGAAGACTGAGCCTGACAGTTTGCCTAATAGGCTGAGTGTGAATCATGTGAGAACATAAGATGCAAACGACAAAACGTAACTGAGACTAGAGCAGAGAGTAAAACAGAGATGCCAATTGTAACACAAAATAACTCAAATCTAAGCCCAGGCCCAAACTCCACCCTCCCTTCCCCATCCCTCCCATCCATCCACCCACCTCACTGCAAACATTGACTGTGGGGGTGACGACAGCGGAGTGTCAAGCATATAGAGTAGGTTCAGGCCTGACCAAGCTAATGCTATCAAGCTATAGTGCATAAACAAGAGAAACTGGGTAACCATAGCGTGGCCATGCCTGGCCGGCGTAGTGTAATGCGAATGAACAGTGGAAAACAACAGAACACTGCTGAGAGTGTACAGCAATGACTATGAGGCCCAACTGGATAACAGTGGTATGGCACAGACGCATGTCCATTGAGGTTCCTTCCCTTTCGTTTAAGAAATGTTGCAGGGCTTTGAGGTCGGAGAAAATATGTTGTCTTTCATCAAATAAAATTCTGAATTTGGCAGGAGTAATGAACGAGATTGTATGTTTGCATTTTTCAGTCTCTGATGTAGGTCAAGGAAGCCCTTTCTGGTCTCGATCATAGGTTTGGGGTAATCTTACGAACATAACAAAGGATTAGTTCTGTGTGCTGGTATCTCAGCAGGCGACAGACAATCTGGCGGCTTTGGTTTTTGTGCGGAGACTTGAAAAAGGGAACATGATGAGCTCTTTCCAGTTCAAACTCTTTTTTTAAGACTATGACTGTCATTTGTGGAATCCATTTCCCCGGGAAGCCAATGCAAGAATCCGCGGAGTCCTCCGAACCCTCCTGAAGGTCAAAGACACGCAGATTCCCTCTGCGATTCCTGTCCTCTAACTCTGATACCTCTCTCTGAAGGGTCTTATAGACAGCCAGAAGTTTATTTATGTCTCTGGAAGAGGCAGTGGCATTGTCTTCCAGGGTGCTAATACATGATTCTGCCTCTGTTACTCTGTTCTTAATGGCATTTATATCTTATCTGATAGTGGAAAGCTCCTGCTGCATCATGTCCGTATTGACTTTAGTAGATTTCACAAGCTTGTGGACTTCAACAGTTTTTTTTAGGATCCTGTCCATGGTGTTGTTCATTTCAGATTTGTCTTTGATGGGCGAATCAGGCAGAGGAGGTCCAGGTTTGGTGCACTTGTTGCTCAGTTTGGGCACTTTTCTGCCATATGTTTAGCAGTTGGTGGATTGCTGTGGCGGTGCGCAGCAGAAGCCAGTTTACGCCCTCT
This sequence comes from Lissotriton helveticus, assembly GCF_964261635.1. Classification (NCBI taxonomy): domain Eukaryota; kingdom Metazoa; phylum Chordata; class Amphibia; order Caudata; family Salamandridae; genus Lissotriton; species Lissotriton helveticus. The sequence continues at coordinate 530,524,939 of NC_136072.1, forward strand.
TGAACTTAGTGTTCTTATGGCGTACTTATGACATAAGCGTTCTTATGTCGTTCTTATGACTTAAGCATTCTTATGCAAAAACAACAATTGATGGACAGAATGCAGAACAATGACATACATTCACCCCAGTACAGAGATCTGGGCCTAAATCCATCGTTTTTTTGCACTCCACACCACCCCACCACTCCACACCACCCCAGGTCAGACATGGCTATATGCAAATCAGCCTTGACCCTGTGCCTCATGGGAACAGTCCAGCCTGAACTGCCAAGCCATGTCTTTCCTGGACCGGAATCAAACATCGGTGATGGATCAAACCCAGATCTTTTGACAGGGTGTGAGTGTTTGATTGGTTCTGATGCTCCGTCCATCACCACCCCCTTTTGTACCGCTTTGGCCACCATAAGTGTGGCAGGGTATGCTCAGACGTGAGTCCCTTGCTCACTTTGCCACTGGATTCAAGCAAGCCGGGCTGAAGACGGCTGGAATGCCAGAAACTGGTCCTCGGAAGCTTGTTTCCGGTCCAGGGAAGGCCTGGCTTGGCAGTTCGGGCTGGACTGTTCCCATGAGGCACAGGGTCAGACTGATTTGCATATAGCCATGTCTGAACTGGGGTGGCAGAGTGGGCTAAAGATTGGTGATGGATCAAACCCAGATCTTTTGACTGGGTGTGAGTGTTTGATTGGTTCTGATGCTCCGTCCATCACCACCCCCTTTTGTACCGCTTAAGCATTCTTATGGCGCACTTATGGTGTAAGGCAGAGCTGAGGAAGATCAGAGCGCTGATGCAGGTGGATGCCGTTGCAGATGGATACTGTAAGTCGTGGAAGATAGCGCTAAAGTGATGGAGCTCAATGTTCTGGAATGATGTTCCCCACTTTAAGTCTGATGGTTCTGGAAAGAGGTACACCGCCTTAAGTCTGATGGTTGAGTTGATGGTAAGTCCCCACCACTTTTCCCAGGGCGTAGGGAGAAAATCCTTATGACTGACAGTCCTCATCCCGGGATAAAAGACTCAGCGCCCTGTATTCTGTGCTCTGTGTCCAGTGATCTATGTCATTTTGCAGGTAAGAGACGGGAAAAGGCTGGTCCATTCTCATTAGGAGTCATAATCTGGAGAGAAAGCTGGGATCAGCAAGCTCTTTTATCTGAATAGAGAGCCATGTGAATGGGCACCAAATTAGGGAAAGATAGAGCTCACAGTGTGATACAGACAGTCTTTTGGTGAGCCAGCGGTGCTCCCTCCTAATCAGGGAAATGGTCCAGGTCAGTTAACCTCCGGAGGGCCCTGGTGTTGGCACCACACACTGTGCGCTGCATACTGCTGCCTGCAATCAGAAGGGCCTCATTGTGATCGTTGATTCTGTCAGCGCAATGTTAGGGTCAGGCAGAGAAGATCGCCGCTGATGTCAACCGACTAGATTGTGATGGAGACATGCGTCGGGAGGAGCACAGCCGAATAATCCACAATTAAGGGTCAAATCATCCCTCAGGACTTACTTGGTGAAGCCTTGAGCATAATCTCTGTTCAGTGCACTCATTAATGCGGAGAGACGGCGAACATTTTGTTGGGAAAGCCGAGAACGTCAGAGCTCCACCGAAGAGAAAAACGTCACTAAATGCCTGCATAGCGTTGGATCCACTCCAGGGTCAGTTCCGGTGAAGCAGACCACCTAGGGACTGGTAGGTAGGTGAATGGAACTAAACATTCTGCCAAGATAGCGCACTGTATCGACTGACGGCAGCGAATATAAAACATTATAACGCATGCAATTTTATCGCATGCCATTACAACACAGTTGTTACAACGACTGCGTTGTTAGTATGCAATACCTTCACATCGCAAGTAATTACAACAACTTGCTGTAGGGGGGCACTGGACTTAGGAATAGTATTATTTACTAATCCTACTCCAGTTTGCGCAACAGCATGGAAGGTGTTGGATTTTATATCCAATACCTTTTTACACCCTACAGCAAGTCATTGTAATGACTTGCGATATAAAGGTATTGCATACTAACAACACAGTCTTTGTAAAAACCGCGTTGTAATAGCTTTGCGTTGTGGAAACAGCATTGTAAACTGTGTTTTCCGGCAGGGCTATACAATCAGGCAACCGTGTGCAGCGCTGTCCAAGCCATGCCCCAATATCTCACTGTTTTATATTAGGATTTTAACTTATAAACTGCAAGTAACAAAAAGATCTCTCTGACAAAAGAAGTAACCCACTGATCTATTTTACATGATATGCACTGTGTGAACTGCATGGTACACCTTCTTTGCAGCAGGCATATTAACCCTTTGAGCTACCTTACTTCCACTAGACAAAGCTCTGATCTCGCCAGGAAGAACCTTAATCACCGGAGTTATTTTGAAATTTTTATTGTTCCCTGTAAATTGTTGGGAGGTCAGGAACGCGGCAGCAGGTGCTTTTAAAACCATAATATGCTTGCAAAAAAGAGCCCCATCCCAAGTCAGTGCCTGATGCAGTGGCGGCTGCTATTAGTGCCTAGTGGTGAGGTGGGGGGAATACAAATAAAAAACAAGCGCACAACAAAAAAATTTTAAAAGCACACTTACCATGTGCTCCAATGGCCGCCAACTTCCTTCTCTGAGCGATACTGGACTGTGACTGTGCAGGCTCCTAGATATAAAATCCCAGCGCTTCTCTCATGCTGGGAATACTAATACGATTGGTCTGAGCAGCTTCGTTTGCTGCTCAGACCGTGCATTGGAGCCTTGGGTGTTTTTCTAACCTGGCTGTACAACACAGAAACTTAAGTGCACATGTACGTTTGGCTGGCCCAGGAATCCCGGCAAAATACACATGCACACTTAAAAGTGCCCACACTCCTCCTCCTGCCATGCCTCTCCAACGGGATTGCCTGGCCCCGCCCGCCCCACTGAAGACTCGCTTGTTAGCTTTTAGGCAAAAATAGAATGATAATAAAATGCTTTTTGTATCATTTTATTTTCCCTCTTTTAGCAGGGGGTGGCACTCCTCTGCCATCACGGAGGAGCTGCCCCTGGGCCCACTGCCCTACAGCCCTGTGCTAGGTCTTTTCTTTGGAGCACAGTGACCCCTTCCACAAGCCCAAGAGATGCACTTCGTGGAATCAGATGGGACTGGCCCTTGTAGAAGATAAAGGTTTAAGATGCATCTCACGTTAACCTGCAACTGCTGTTCGTTAGTAGGTTCAGTTCAGTTTATTTAATGTTTATTCGGACCATTGGTCCACAAACAATACATATCATTGATAAAAATTTGTCTTAAAAGAACATTTCATTAGCACACATAAATACATCCTAAAAACAGATTCAATCTAAAATCCCCACTATTACCAAAATTGCTTGAGGATTGGCTAAAATTCATTAAAAAGGTATAAAACAGCCTTCACTTTTTGCATAAATTTCCCCATGGCCACGGCAATATCTAAATAGGCCATTTTGGTCATCAGTATCACAGCCTGGGTCCTAGTTTTAATCTTATACTTCATAAATATTGGTTTGGGTTTAAAAACATAATACGCAAGTCCCGGAAATTCAGACAATCAAATAAAATATGCGGCAGATCACATTGAGTACCCACGGAGCAAGTACAGCCTCCCATCTTATTTATCATAACACACTTTACCAGATTGTTCATATAACAAGGGTTTACCCCAATTCTTACCCTCAGCACTTCATTTCGTAATTGACAGTCCGGTATCTTATCAATATAAGGGAAGCATTGATTATTTTTCCATGTAGCAGCCATGAAACGTATTGAGATTTTATTTACAAGGTAATTTTGATCCTGTGCATTGGATATTTCCATTCCCATCAAGCTGAGTGTCTTCTTGTCGATATTAGACACCTGGAGAGTGGGGCATATATTAACTCTTATCTTATTTCTTTGCTTTGTTATTAACCCCCTGGTCTCCCTTGCCCATTTTAGTTCGCTGTTCTGTATTTCATTTTTACACAGTTGAGATATTTTAGTGTTTACGCCTATATCTAAGCGTTGCCAGAAGCGTAATAGGGCCATACCTACTTGAATACCCCATGAAGTCAAGCCGAGTTCCAGCCTTATGGCCTGAACCATTGCTGACATGGGGAGACTAAATAGCTTTTTTAGGTTTTTACCTTCCTCGACATCCCAGTTTTCCTTGCCACTTAAAAATAACAGTTCAGCGCCATACAAAAATTGCGGGGTACAATAGCCGAATATGCTTTTAGCACTGGTCTGTCGGTCATTGCACCATAGACTTTGTTAAACAATTTCAGGCCGCTGATCGATGCAGAGGTTCTTACTTTTGACGCCTCTAGGTGGGTATTCCATTTCAGACTTTTATCGAACCATAGCCCTAAGTATCTATACTCAGTAACTGATTCTACTTTCTCTGCCCCTATCCTCCAAGAGAACCCAGTTTTCTTACGGCCAAAGCTCAGGGATTTGGTCTTGTCCATATTGATCACAAGTTTTTTCCTGGAACAATAGACATTAAGTAAATTCAATTTCCTTTGCAGGCCCACCTCAGTCTGACCCATGATCACCAGATCGTCCGCATAAAGTAAGCATGCGATCTGCTTGCCATTTAATTTCGGGCTTGCCCCAATGGCATTACCCAAGATTAATGGCAGCTCTGCTAAAAACAAGGAAAACAGCAGGGGGGCCAATACACATCCCTGCCGTAGCCCATTTCCAATTTCTATTTTCCCGGATAGACTGCCATCTGTGTCTAAGATTATCTGGGCCCAGTTTTTAGTGTGGAGCAGTTGTATTAGCCGCAGTAGGTCATTTGGAATTCCATAGCTAATTAAGGCCTCCCACAACAGCTCTCTATCCACCAGGTCGAAGGCTGCACGGAAGTCTACAAAACAGCAGAATAGTCTTCCCCGCGTTTCCATCGACTTCCGTGCTATAGCCCAAAGGGCAAAGCAATGATCAATTGTGGAATGGCCAGCTTTAAACCCTCCCTGTTCTGAGGGGATAATCTGATTTTCTTCTGCCCAGTCTTTTAAGGCATTCAATATACTTTTTGCGAAGACTTTTTCCCCTATATCTAAAAGGTTTATCAGCCTATAATTTTTTGGGATTTTGTGATCACCTTTTTTATATATTGGCCTTACAATTGCACCCTTCCAGCTTTCAGGTACAATTCCTGTTTCCAAAATAACTAGGAACATTTTAGCAAATAGCTCTGCCCACCATTCCGGTCTTGTTTTAATTATCACTGCCGGGAGGTTATCTGGGCCTGCAGCACGGGTAAGCTTCATACTAGCTATAATTTCAGTTATATATCTTGGGGTAAAGTATTCCTTAATATCCTCCCTTACCTGTGGCCAGTCTTGGGTTATTGGCTGTACTTGTACCTGCCATTTTCCATAAATTTCTCCCAAGTAGCCTACCCAGTCATCTTCATGGACCATACAGACCATGGGTCCTGTATTCCTACCCATACTTTCTTGTACTAATTTTCAAAACCCTCTCATATCTTTGGATTTGATTATTACCAGCATATTTGCCCAACACTTATCTTTATACATCCTTTTTTGTTTCGAGTTAATGTTTTATATTTTAACCTTAGATGCTGAAGTGCCTGATATAGGTCCACCTTAAACATGGCCCTAAGTCTTCTCTCCTTCTGTCGTATTTGTGCATTCGCTACCCTGCACTCTTCATCAAACCAGGGCTTCCTATTTTTATTAACAGCGTGGCTTCCTAATCCTATCTTTTTTGTCTTGAATACCTTTTTTAGGGTGTCCGCCAGCTTACCTATGGTTGATTCAAACCAAGGGATTCCTGCCTTAGGTTGGATTTCTTCAGTTGGGATTGACTGCTGGATTAACTTTAACTTTTCAATATGCTCAGCCGATATACAAGTTGTTTGCCGTTTTGGACAGTCCATGTGGGTCTGTAGAGCCCTCTCTCTACTTTAACATTCCAGTATGTGTAGTTCTACCCTCTGAGGGAGGTGGTCACTGCCTGTCGTTTGCATCACCTCAAAATTTTTAATTAAATCAAAACACCAAGCCTGGCAAAACACATAATCTGTTGGACAAAGTTGCTGGCCTCTTACAAAGGTCCGTCCCGCTGGCCGGTCTGGCTGGAATCTCCCGTTTGCACATACCATGCCCAGAGACCCCATTAGCTGAGTGAATGTCTCGTCCTGCTGTGACATCTCCCCCTTTGGAAAGATTGCTACTTCAATATGGTGGGATTCTAAGATTTCTTTGTTCCAACTATCCACTCTTCGGGGGTTTAGTCTATGGTTAAAATCACCTAACACCAGTATAATGTCCTTTTCTTGTTTAGCACTAATGGACTCAATATCTTCTTTTAATTTTCCCAAATTCCCCTTATATTCATGGTCCTTTCCCTTCTGTATATACACATTTATGATGCATATTCCCTCATAGCGGGGGTCTACCTTCTGCAGTAGGATTCTACACCCCAACGCCCACTCACAAAGTAAATTTAACCTTTCAATTTTCCTAACTATCTGTGAGGCGACCAGCGTAAGTTGACCCCCTGATGGCCACCCCAGAGTTAGCAGGTGAAATGTTATAAACCATATGCACAATAAAACATATAATTAAACTGCTTCTTCTTTCGAAGGTGGCAAGATATGTGATCCAGTGGGTAAGTCCATGGCAATTCGTTTATGAGACAAACATTTGAATCCTAACTTACACACTTCATCAGTTTGTGTGATCCTAAACACATCACTTTATTTGACTGTCTGCAAACACTTGGAGTGCACAGAAACAGGCAATTCACCAACTCAGTCCTATACAAATACATGTACTTTGTAAACCAGCTCCTTGTTGTCGTGGATCTTGTTCCTGACGAAAAACAGAGTCACATTTTGGACAGCCCCCACTAAAAATCGGACATAAAATGCCCTGATCACCAATACTATACCAAATTGAAACAATTTTAGTCCAAATTTTGACATACATGCAAAATCTAAAATTTGCACGAACATAAAAACAATTCTTAATAACAGTGGTATAGATAGAACTTTTTGTCTGGCAGTGGTTTTTTGTATACCCTTGTGGTCTGATAACGGCATAAACAAAGGCTCACGGTCACCGATGATGTAGTCTGATGGCTAGAGCTGCCGACTTTGGTGCTGGAAACCAAGGTTTTAGCCTCTTGGTCGCGTCCACATCCTGTGATTCTGGGCAAATCGCTAAATCTCCCAGTGCCTACCAAAAACAAGCATTGGCATAGCCAATAGGTCTTGCCTTTGGGCTATAAGTGTTTAGCCATGCAAAAGTTGATGTTGTTGCACCAAGGATATTGTGCTGGATAACTAAACACTTATAAGGTCCCAAAGGCGAGATATATTGGCTATGCCAATACTTGTTTCTGTCTGGGACCGTCAGCATGGAAAAAGCTCCCCCTTGAGCTTCACTCACTGGAATCAATCACCATGTTAAAAAAAAACCTGAAGACATGGCTGTTTGTTCAACAGTAAGTGATCGCTACATAATTAGTGATTTTACCCAATAGCTTAGTTCCGGGAAACTCCTAGGAGTCGCTGGGCGCTATATAAATCCTGTTTCATTCATTCATTTGTAAGCCGGTGTGGAAGAGGGAGGGTAGGCAATGATAGACAATGGAGTTCTTCAAAGATGGGACAAAATGTGCATTGTTTTCCTTTATTTTGCGTGCAACTGAAACATATTTGTTTATAAATCTTTCATAGACAATGCATGCCCCTACTCCAGTTAAAACATTATTATAACATGGATTAAAGTAATTAAAAAGCACAGAGTTAAATTTACCATCTATTTAAAACTTCTTAATTGAGCAGTTGACAGTTCAGAAACAAGCTAAACCTCAAACAAAAGTTTCCCTTTATTGCACCTTAATTGTGCAATTTCAGAAAAAGTTGCAAATCAACTGTTCACCTGACAGACAAATCTTTGAGAAGTCTTTCAAGAACGCGAACGGCAATTGGGAATCTAAATGGTCTGGAACAAGAAGCTTGACAAAATGATCCCATAGTTAAATAGGCAAAGGCAAATTCAACGCACTGTGTGAATAACTCTGCAGACAGCTCCCCAGTAAGAGCTGTCTTCAGTGGGAAAGGAACGGAGAAGTGCAGCGAGCAGGGATGCTGGCCTCCAGTGTGAAATTCAAGAAGTTGCTTCTACTGTTGGCAGATCTGCGCTCAGTCAAGGTGTGGGTTAAGAAGTACTACTTATCCACATGACGAAAGCCATAGTGTAAAGACAATGGCACAGTGTAATCATCCGCCAAATGCGGCAGCCCTTTATTGATCACACAGCAGCTCGCAACAAACAGCTGAAGCTGTTCGCAGCCAGACACACACCTCAGGAGTATGCTTAGAGCATTTTGATCTTGGAAGCAGGGCTTGTAGAGGGAAGCTGGCCTCCTGGCCTGTGCCAACCGGGCCACCTCGTTTAACCGGAAACAATGCATGCTTATTAGAAAGAAGGTCCAGCTAACCTCTGCCAAGGAAAGCATTGGTTTCCACTGAACAGTTTGTTTTGATGCATAACCCTACGGGAGCCACCTGCACAGATCCCTTTTGAGCACCACTCAGATGGGTGCACATTGCCCAGAAAGGGTTAAACCTGTGCAGGGAGACATCTCATTAAATTGGCTTTGAGAGGATGTGTGATCGACACAAGGAACTCCAGGGCAACAGAATTCCACATCTGTACTGATTGATGTGTGAATCTGCCTTTATTTAATAACACATACTTGTGCAAGGCACAACCCACTATAAATACAAGCATTTGCAATGCTATTGGTCTCGCGTTTGGGACGTTATAAGTTTTTACCTTTGCAGCAAATTATCCTGGGTGCTGCAACATCTACTGTTGTTTAACATGTACGTTATTTTTGTTTTGTGGTTTTATATAGGGCAAACTAGACTCTAATCTATTGGAGCACTGAACATGAGCACCAGTTACATTAGACAAGGAAACATAGGCTTATTATAGAACTACATTGAGAAGTACTAATTTCAGGTGTTATTATTGTAGAACTAGTAGTTTGAACTTACATATCTGGAAGTGCCACACTTTCTGTGTTGTTGTAATGTGAGTGTCTAGGCTGGCTGAGCTCCCGTACTTGATGGGGGGCAAGATGTTTTTGCATGTTTCTCCCACACCAGCAATGACCAACTCCTGGCCACTCGGTGTCCATCGCCGACTAAGGGGAGCAGTGGGGGCGGGAGATTGCAGAGTGGCCCTCATCAGTTTGGTTGGGGAAAAAGGGGGTCATTGTGTTCCCCTGCTGTTTTGGACTGGGAAGGAATGAAGCCTGAATAGGGCGATTTGATGAAGAATGTAGGTGTGGTGACATAAGCATCACGTGCTAGGCTGCCATGGGGTTGGGCTGTATGACCGAAGTAATCGTCATTTTGAAAGAGCGCTTTATAAACACAGCTCTCAAGGCAGCGATGATTTACATGTTCTTCTCTGGACAGCCATGTCTTTGAAGCAGTGTGGGATCATGCTAAACAAAGGTCACCTAGAAGGAAAGTGATTATTTTTTAAGAAAAAAAATGATGAATAGCAGGTTTTCAATAAATTGATACAAATCATTGTTAAGAATCCGGTTTTCCAAAAAGTGTGTATAAGCTACATGGAAAAGGTAGTTAGTGGAATGAGCGAGGAAGCCCCTTACCTTGTGGTAGGGGTCTCTGTGTTTTTTTACAGCATCGGGTGTGAGTGGTGAGATTTATTTATTTCTAAAACGCTCAGGGATTTGCCCAAGCGCCTCATACTTTGTGCCGAATTTGCAGCTGTCATGCAGTTGATAAATTAAGAAAAGGCGTAGACTCCCAAAGCTTGCTTAAACCTTGAGTGCGGCATCTGTGAAGTGGCGCTGTGCTAATAAAGTGAAACAGGAACATTTGGTGGAAGAGTGACATGGAAGGGAGCAGGCAGTGTTTGTGCCATACTGACAGCAGAAGGAAAACAAGCCACACGATTACACAAAATAAGTATAACACCTTCATGGGCAAATTGTGGAGGGGGGGGGGCATGGCACATTCGAGCAAGCGGCTGCACAGTTTTCTTTGATCAACACGACCCATGGGGAGGAGAGCGAGTGAAGCCACTTAATTAAAATAAATAAAATAATGTGGGCAAGCAACACGAAGGGTACGAAGGTGGGGAAGGGACAATGGCATGTGCAAGTAATTCTTTGATCAACACAATGTACGGGGAGAGCGAGCAAGTGTCTGTAAAAGATAAAGCATGGCATCATGAAGGGGCACTGCGCTGAGCCAGGAAACCTCATGCAAAGAGTGCGCAAACACAAAGGGAACAAGTGCCGAAAGTGAAAGTGATCGTGATGCACTTAATTACCCCTGACGGAGAAAAGACAGATGGCGACTGCGTGCATGCACGCGCACATGCACACAAGCTTGAGGCCTCCAAAAGCCTCTGGTAGCACTTTGAAAACCCCCTTACTAAAAGTCGAGCAGAGCAAGCAGCGCATGCGCTGCTCTAGGCTCGACCTAAAAAGAATGAGTCCTTGTGTAACGTAACTGGTTCCCATGTAAAGCGCTCCAATACCTTTGGGTCGAGTTTGCGCTATATAAATCTGCAAAAAAAAAGAAATCTGCACTAAAGGTTTGTTGCAGTGAACACAAAAGATCACCCCTGCTGGAGCAGTGTTTTTCCGGCCTGAGACGGACTAGGGAGAGATATTCATTAAAATGCAAGAGTTTTAAAATAAAGCTTGGCGATGGATAATTTCAAATACAAATAGACCAGAATTGCAATTGGCATCGATTTCTCTCAGGTTCCCCTGCGCAGAGAGTGGATGCTGCCGTCAATTTGGGCAGATTTGCCTGGAAATCAAACTCGTTTGATTTCATTCTACTAAAGTCGACTTTAAATAACTTGTGTTCTCACTCAGAGGGGTTGTTACTATAACTATTTTCTCTTGCCTATTTTTCATTTCAAGAAATTTTTATTGAATATTTCAGTAAAACAATTAATATCCTGAGAAAAACATTACATGTGCTGGTGAGGGTGGGTACATCTGAGCAGGGATAGTGACATATTGTTGAATACGATAGATCAAGTATTAGCACGGATAATCCAAAAGGACAGTGTTACATACAGATGTGACCGGACATTTGCTTGTATCTCAACAAATTCAAGAGGCCTCATTAAGATGGAGGCCAAGAGGAAGAGTGAGAGAGAATAGGCCTATATAAGGAGAGGCTAGGAAGAAGGGGAGAGAAGGAGAGAAGAAGGAGGTGTGCCACCATGGGATCAACAGTTCCGACCAGTCCAGTGTTATCCGGTTGTGTATGTCCTGATCAATTTAGAAGTGCATAATTTTCTCTGGCCTATTTTTAACTCCAGAATCTCCATTTACCCGCTGCTTCGGGTTATGCAGATCTTAGTAAAAAATACACAGATGTCGTTTCTTCCGCCATGTTAGCCTAACTGCAGCAATGGGAGTCATTCAGAAAATGCAATGTACTAAGAAGTGACTCGTTTTTTACAATGTTTGACTTACTGTAGCAAAGAATGTCATTTCAATATATCGCTAGGTCCGCTACGTGCATTTATGCTGTGCTGAACCACTCCAATGGTAAAATCTACACTATATAGGTTCCTTACTACACACTGCCTGCAACGTGCACATTTATGGTGCGGTTTAACTACCGCCTTTCCATCCTGGCGAGAAAGGTCGGGGTTCACTTCCCCTACTTGAGCCCCAGATACATGCAAACAATGTTTTGAGGACTGAGTAGGCCAGTTTTCAATGCTGGGTGAGGGGACAACACCCAGGACAATCAAGAGCACTTTCCTTTAGCCTGAAGCACCAGCTTCTGCCTGACCCAAGACCAGAGGACATTGTGAGGAGAAATAGATTGCCTGGAGGGAATGAGGTGCAGTAGGAATCCTGCTGGGTGAGATACAGGTCTGCCGACACAGCTGCACCAATTGGGCTGTCAGGTCTAATGCCAGAGACAAGATTTTTGTCTCATTATCTCATTCTGGTTCTACCCACAAGGCCAATCACTGCAGCAGTGCAGCCAAGTAATAGAATTCTAAGTCTAGGATATAAATAGCACCCCCAGTGGATAGTAAGCCAGTTTATCACATGGTACTCTGGGCCTCCCAGTATTCTATATCAATTCAGTCACTAAGGAATGCAGCACTTTAAAACATTTCAAGGGTGCCACGATTGTAAGACTAATAAAATAAAAACACTAATACAAAATTGACAAAGTAAAACAAGAAACATGTGAGCACAACCATCTTCAATAGCATCACATGACCTTTCAGAAAAAAAGGCACAAGACTCCCGATTGCCACCTGATGTCGTCACAATCTCAGCAGGCTACCCTCAAATAGATATGCATCTGCATGGTATATTTTAATCCGCAAGTATGTAAACATGTTTGAAGGGGGTTATCCAACTAAATATTTTTGCATAAAATCAACATCAACACGTAAGCATCCTAATGTTATTAACTGTGTATTATACACATTTAGATTGAGTATAGCTAACGTAGGCCTGCATTTTAAAACGGCTGACGTTGGTTATAATTTTGCTTTGTGACACATTAACTTTTATTCCTAGGCGTAGCTGGGTTCAAATTAACAAATGCGATAATCCTTTGTTTTGATTACCATTTCCATGAAATGCTATAATTTCTTGCAACAGAATACCTGCAGGCTGGTCCAATGTATTTCATTTGTTGCAGATAAATGTAACTTTGAAGAACGCAAAGAGTAGTTGTATTGTGGAGGATCCTGAGAAGCTAATGAGCTAAAGACTGTATCTTTTCACACTAACCTGATTGGATTGTTTGATTGGAACTATGCGTAGGTGTGGGAAATGTTAGAATTGTGTGATTTTAAACCTAGTGCAGACTAGATTGCAGTTCAGGGATAACTTGTCCAATTTCGAGACAGCTTAGCGCAGTGTAGGGTACTCTGTTTATGGAAGAACTATCTTTGAAAAACCTTTCTATGAAGTGATTCTATGCTAGTTTGTCCTCTTCTTTTATAACTTTGATTGATTTGAACTTCATATTGATTGCATTGATTGCTGCATTCATATATTGACTATTGATTGATACTAACTTGATGATTATGCCTTCTGTAAACATGTTAACTTTTAATAAATCTTTATGTTTTGAAAACGTAATCATTATCTGTCTTTCTTGTGGAGCATAATGTGCGTCATGTTATTTAACTTAAATGATTTGTTGACCAGCCTCAGTTGCAAACCTTCATTCATCAGATAGCGCTCAAACCTTTATTCATCAGATAGCGCTTATGGACACCAAATTTGCACAAAGAAAAGTGTGAACATTCTTGTCTCCCATTTCAATCGTGCATCGATTGACATACAGTGAGGTTGCTCTGTAACCTTTCTCAGAGAGAACAGGCACAATGTCGCCCAGTTGACCTTCAGACCACGCAGAGCAGAGGGGAAGCGATAAATGCAAGGAACCAAGCACCTTTAACCCTCTGACACATGCTTGTGGGCCTGCTGCACATTGCATGTCGGAGGCTCATGGCCATTTCGAGCAACAGAGCCAGAGGACATCCGTATTGGGTGCCCTACTGCACATTCCAGCTACTGGAGATGATTCGAGCTCTGCAGACTCTTGCTTTGGGTATGACCTCTAGGAGTGCAATTCATTGCATCAATCGCTGTACAAAATTAGGACCTTCCCGGTGTTTTAGGTTTTTCTTGTTGAACATCATCATAATCCTAATCACAAAATGTGTAAGAATCACTAGAATCTGCCTAAGTTAAGTTTGTTATGGGTGTTTTCACACTTGATTGTGAATCACCCTTTATATTTGGATCTCTAAATCACAAAATCACAGTCACCTCATACATTTAAAAATTCAATGGCAGGGCCCGAAGATTATGCTTGGCTTTCCTTAAGATACAAAACAGGAGCCGAATAAAAACAATAGCAGATGAACCACATTTCCTACCTGGCCAATTAGCCACCAGCAAATCCTAGAAGGTCCTCTAGTGGTAGTCTTTTGAAGTCTTTCATTGGTGTATGGCTGCCAGGTTATGTAAATGTTGTCTGGTTGGGCTGTAATGTTTTCTGGAGTGTCTTACTTCTGGAGAATAACTTTATAATATCTTTCAGACATTCAATGGCTTGTTCCCCGGTGTATTCACTCTATATGGAATAACTTGCTATTCTTCCAGCTGACAACACTTTGTGACAGAGCATTGTGATTTCCAAGCATAGAGTGATCAGCTGGGTAGCCCTGGTAGGCATTGGTGTGACATTCCCTCAGACTCTTAGGAATTTGCTGACTGGTGGAGGTGATCTGTATGGGTGGGAATAGGATTTGCTGTTCCACGAATGGCTGACCAGAGGTGTTGTGTGCTATCCCATTTGGCTTCCAATTCTGAGGGAAGTCATGATCACAACTGGCAATCTTGTCCCTGAATTTAGTATGCTCAGAGCAGTACACAGCTCCCTGTGTCTTATGTGACATTGTCTCTTAAGACAAATGGTTCTATAGACAGCCCTACCCACTCAAAGTGAGAATGGTGACCAGACTAGAATTTCAGGCAGACTAGCACTGCCAGATGGGCCCACAAGACCAAAGAACACCTCATTCTCTGGTACTTTCAAGACAGCCCATCTGGCAGTGCCATTTCACCCGAAATTCTAATCAAATGAAAAAATAGTGGTAATTTCCTCTAGAAACGTTGGGACTGAAGCAGGTTAAAAGTACTCAAGCAACTTAGGTGTCCCAATGTCCATAGTTCATATCATTTAAATTTATCACAGATATGTTTCTTTCAATATTGCATATCAAGAACATTTAATTGTTCTTTACTCAACAATGATATGACATCAAACAAAAGAAAATACCAGACAATAGCACCATTACAAGTGACCATGTGTCTTTTTCATATTCTGTCCAATGTATTGTTCACAGTTTGAAAGGATTTTATCCAAGCCCTGTAACAAAAAACATCGGGTGTCTCAAAAAATACTATCGGGTTTTTACTGAGATGTCTACTGCATGGCCGCTTGCTTGTGACATGACTGGATGCCGTTTTCCATTGCTCAGTTTGAGTCAGAAAGTTACTGCTCCCAGTGGGTCAGTCAGGAATCAGCCCTGGAGTTTTTGTTTGGACACCAGATGGTTATTACCAAGGGTGACATCGCTTGGTGCAAGTTGTTGGGAGCTTATACAAGATCATGTACACAGTAAGCTGCACAATTAAATAACATATTTACAATTTGATGAACAGACTACTCATTAATGTCATGATGTCATTCCTGAGAGGACATTTGTGAAATCTGCCGATCTAGGCCAAAAAATGGGCCATAGAAAAGAGGTTTCAGACAAGTGAGGTGCCATCACTAGATGTGTGGAATGTTTGCGTCTCTTGTTAGTCATCGCCATTGCCATTTTACAAGAGTTGATAAACTCTGTACGGTCAACTTTTCCCTTCAGGAAGTGGGCTTTTGTCCTCATCAACATATCCAACATATTCAAATTGTTCTGCTCTAATGTATTTCTTGATTTAAACTTGTTGATGAGACTGAATCCCTGTTCACATTCTGCACTTGAGGATTGAAATGTTGTGCAGTTCTGGGACACTCCCGCGACGCACGGCCACCAGCTGCTGCGTGTGCCTTCCCGCCCTGTGCCTCGCCTGCCCCGTCTCAGCCGCGAGACCACGCCCCCTGCCACCGAGCGGCGTGGTCTGCACTCGATTCCTGCCCTGTGACCCTTTATTTGTTTGTGCCTTGATTCTGGTGTCCCTGTATTTGTTTTGCCTCGTTTTCCGTCCGTTTTTATTGTAATTGTATTGCTGTTGTTGCACTAATTCTCTCCTCCGTTGTTTCCCTGGGTTGCCCCCCTCGGCCACCCCCGTCTCATCCCTCCCCGCTCCCCGCTTCCCGCCACCACCGGTAACCCCGCCCCTTTTCTTTCTGTACCCTCCCCGCTCCCGCCTCCCAGCTGCTCCGCCCACCCGCGCACTTCGCCATATATGGCGACCGTGCGAACGCGCAGTGGTCACGCGCAGCGGGCG
This sequence comes from Lissotriton helveticus, assembly GCF_964261635.1. Taxonomy (NCBI): domain Eukaryota; kingdom Metazoa; phylum Chordata; class Amphibia; order Caudata; family Salamandridae; genus Lissotriton; species Lissotriton helveticus. Next base: position 530,540,975 of record NC_136072.1, read on the forward strand.
CGCCGATTGTGCGCCGAAGGCGCGCCAAAGGTAAGCCCGTCTGCGCCCGTCCACGCCTGGACCGCGCCCAGGGCCAGGACCCCTGGACCCCACCGACGGAATACTACCCGACAGTCCTACGACGCCACAACACTCATCGCACTCAACACCGGCAGGACCCAGGGATGCTACCGAGCTACTCCGAAGCACACCCACGGACCCTTCAGCTGCCACGCCTGCAAGTTTACCTGCATCCGGACCTGCCCGGCACCAGCACCTGCCAAGCCGAACACCAGCAGCAACCACCTCAAGTGCATCCTGCTCAACACCCGCTCCGTCCACAGACACGCCATCGAACTCTGGAACCTCCTAGACGCCACAGCCCCTGACGTTGCCTTCATCACGGAGACCTGGATGAACGCCTCCTCAGCGCCCGACATCACCATCGCCATCCCAGAGGGCTACAAGATCACCCGGAGGGACCGCAACGCCAACCAGGTGGGAGGAGGCATCGCCATCATCCACAGGAACACCATCCGCATCACGACCAGCACCGACAACACCCCACCCTCCGCCGAACACCTGCATTTCCAGATCCACACCGACCCGAAGACCACCCTCAGAGGCACCCTGATCTACCGACCTCCGGGACCACGCACTCAATTCAGCGAGGACATCGCCGACTTCGTCAGCCCGCATGCCCTCCCCTCCGCTGACTACATCCTCCTGGGGGACTTCAACTTCCACCTGGAGAACAACAACGACGGCAACACCAGCACCCTGCTCGACAACCTCGCCAACCTTGGACTCAAGCAACTGGTGAGCACCCCCACCCACCTCGCCGGACACACACTCGACGCCATCTTCTCATCCAGCAAAGACATCGATTTCAGCCACGCCACAGAACTCCACTGGACGGACCACAGATGCATCCACTTCACCTTCAGGAGAACGACGATCCACCACCACCAGCAACAGGTTGCACGAAGAAGCTGGAACAAGATCACAGCCGACCAGCTCGCCGCCTCCCTGAGCCAGCACCCTCCGGCCAGCTCAGCGAACCCGAGCCAGGCCGCCGACAACCTCACGAAGTGGCTCAGCAACTGCGCGGACGAACTCGCCCCCCTGAGGACCCCGCCCAGCAGACCCGGCAGTAAGAAAGCCCCATGGTTCACCGACGAACTCAAGAGCTCCAAGAAGAACTGCCGAGCCCTCGAGAAAGTCTGGAGAAAGGAACCCACACCGGACAACAGGTCCACCCTCAAGCTCGCCACCCGGAAACACCACCAACTGATCCGCACCGCCAAGAAAACGGCTTTCAAGAACCGACTGGATAACAACGCACACAACTGCAAGGAACTCTTCAACATCGTGAAAGAGCTCTCCAACCCCAACGCCGGAAACAACGACATCACCCCTTCGCAAGACCTCTGCAACTCCCTCGCCTCCTACTTCCACAACAAGATCGCGGACATACACAACAGCTTCAGCACCCATCCGACCCACGCCACGACCACAGCAACGCCGCCCACCACCACCCTCCGAGCCTGGACCCCGATCAGCACCGAAGACACCATCCGCATGATGAACTCCGTCCACTCCGGATCTCCGACCGACCCCTGCCCTCACCACGTCTTCAACAAAGCCGATGCTGTCATCGCACCCCACCTGCGGGACATTATCAACACCTCATTCGACACCGCCACCTTCCCCGAGAGCTGGAAGCACGCCAAACTCAGCGCCCTACTCAAGAAACCTACGGCAGACCCCACCGAACTCAAGAATTACCGCCCCATCTCTCTACTCCCGTTTCCAGCCAAAGTCATCGAGAAGACCGTCAACAAACAGCTGGCCGCCTTCCTCGAGACGAACGGATCCCTCGACCCCTCGCAGTCCGGATTCCGTGCCAACCACAGCACCGAGACCGCCCTCATCGCCGCCACCGACGACATCCGAGCCCTGATGGACAACGGAAAAACAGCGGCCCTCATCCTCCTAGACCTCTCCGCGGCTTTCGACACGGTCTGCCACCGCACCCTAGTGCAGCGCCTCTGCAACGTCGGAATCCAGGAGAAGGCACTGGAGTGGATCATCTCCTTCCTCGACGGAAGAACACAGAGAGTCCGCCTACCACCGTACAAGTCAGAGGCCACCGAAGTCATCTGCGGCGTCCCTCAAGGATCCTCGCTGAGCCCTACACTCTTCAACGTCTACATGAGCCCCCTCGCGGCCATCGCACGCCAACACAACCTCAACATAATCTCCTACGCCGACGACACCCAGCTGATCCTCTCCCTGACCAACGACCCCGCCGCCGCCAGAGCCAACCTGCACGAAGGGATGAAAGAGGTAGCCGAGTGGATGACGACGAGCCGCCTGAAACTGAACTCAGACAAGACGGAGGTCCTCATCCTGGGCTCCTCGCCCTCCGCCTGGGACGACTCCTGGTGGCCCCCCGCCCTGGGCACCGCACCCAAACCGACGAACCACGCACGCAACCTGGGCTTCATCCTGGACTCCTCCCTCTCCATGACCAGGCAAGTCAACGCCGTCTCCTCGTCGTGCTTCAACATCCTGCGCATGCTTCGGAAGATCTTCTGGTGGATCCCCACGGAGACCAGAAAGACCGTCACCCAGGCCCTCGTCACCAGCCGACTGGACTACAGCAACGCCCTCTACGCCGGAACCACCGCCAAGCTCCAGAAGAGACTCCAGCGGATCCAGAACGCCTCAGCCAGACTCATCCTCGACATCCCACGGAACAGCCACATCTCCGGACACCTGAGAGACCTGCACTGGCTCCCCGTCAACAAAAGAATCACCTTCCGGCTCCTCACCCACGCACACAAAGCCCTTCACGATCAAGGCCCGAGCTACCTTAACAACCGAATCAACTTCTACGCTCCCAAACGCCACCTCCGATCTGCCAGCCACGCCCTCGCCGCCGTCCCACGCATCCGTAGAGCCACAACAGGAGGAAGGTCCTTCTCCTACCTGGCCGCCAAGACCTGGAACTCCCTCCCGGCCGACCTGGGCCTGACCCAAGACCACCTCTCCTTCAGGAAGAAGCTCAAGACCTGGCTGTTCGAGCAGTAACGGCACCCCCCCCCCCCTAAGCGCCTTGAGACCCTATGGGTAGGTAGTGCGCTCTATAAATGTCTTTGATTGATTGATTGATTGCAGATATCAACAAGTTAAGACACCACATTATATGGAACAGCTTTCTTCAAAGTGAAATTTAGCCTGTCTTGAATGGTGGTAAACAAACAACCTTTTACATGTTCTGCCACCACATGCTTACATTCTATCTATAGACGAACAACATCATTGGATGTTTCACGTCCTCCCAGGACTAAGAGACCAAGACCCTATAATTTTCAATAAGTACAGTTTCAGTCCCAATGTCAAAGCATGATTTTTTTGCTATTGCTTAGAATGCAAAGCTTGCCCAGTCCTTCAGTTCATCTTTAGGGAATGTTCTCACAAAGGAGGAAAACAAAATGTGCTCACAAAGATGGGAAACAAAAGTCAAGATAGGTCAACTGTTGAAATGTACAAAGCAATAAGTTCTCCTACTTTAGTATGTCAAAAGTTTGTGTTGCCCAGGTACTGTTTGTTAATTTGGCCAACTATTGCTCATGAATATAGTATAGAGTTGCATGTGGTCAAAGATATTTTTTAAACAGCTAGCTCAAAGATGCAAATTTATACAGAATGCCTTTAATTACTGGAAGGGCCAAATAACGTTTTGTACCAATATTTAGTAAGTGGGTCATTACAAACTTTTTATATGCTCAAAGCACTGAAGGAAAACCTTATAATTATGGATTAGGGCACCAAATGCAAACTAACTTGGAGGCCACCACACTATATTTAGTGGCTGAAAATAGACTACCTCATTTTCAGTTACCAACATCATTTGTTCGAGCTTGGACTTACTTGCAGAAGATCTGAAGAACACAGAATAGACAGTCCGCAATAATGTCTCCAGTTTCTTGATTATTGGCACCGTCTTCAAGGCATCAACTCTTAATTCTCGGTAATCAAAACAATGCTGCTAAACTAGATGTGGAATGGATGGTTTAAGGCAAGTAGCAACACCATTGTATTTGCCCAGCATCAAAGAGGCACTAGCCATCTGATGCCAAAAAAAAAAAAAAATTCATAAGGTCAAGATCATTGGTAATGGAAGCTCGTCTATAGCTTCAAAGTGCATCCCACTGCTGATGGCCTTAAGTAAATCAAAAATCTTATTCTACAATGGTTCGCATAGGTGTCATATAATTTTTTTTATAATAGAATAAAAAAGGACAAAAGAAGCCTCAAGGATATTAGCAATATTGACAACGCCTGCCAGAGACAAATAAGTCTGCCACATTAATATAACAAAAATAAAAAATGATGACAACACAATGGAACACGACTGTAAAACAAAAATAATTTTAATAAATATTTATATATCTGCACTAGTGCAATCATATCCATCCAATCATGAGGATCGGACTGTCTCCAGATCTCTCAAGGACACTTATTGTCACAGTAAGAACAAGTAATAAGTAGAACATGCGTAATGAGTCCCTACTGTCAAAGCACCAAAACAATAATATACTTAACAATAATATTCAAAAAGGGCTTTTGTTGAGTAACGGACAACTACTGAGCAGTTATTGGTACGATTTGTAGAGAGAATAGACACATACAACTGTTTTTCTGTTACACTGATCTGTCGATGGCGTTTCGTCCTCTGGATGGATGAGGGGTCTCATAAGACTTTATAATTGCATGGACATACTGAATGCCAACGGGCATGGCATGGAACTGTGAGCATGTTCACCGAGTAGAGAAAAAGGTATATGTTAGAAATGTCCCTTTCTGCAGGGATACCCTAAACTTTTTACCTTCCTCCTCCTCTTTTTATGGCCTTGTTTTTGTTGGCTTGAGGACTCTGGGCACTTTACCACTACTAACCAGTGCTAAAGTGCATGTTCACCTTTACCTAAAACATTGTAACAATTGGTTAATCCACAATTGGCATATTTAATTCACTTATAAGTCCTTAGTCAAGTGCACTATATGTTCCCAGGGCCTATAAATCAAATGCTCCTAATGGACTTGTAGCACTGATTGTGCCACTCACATAAGTAGCATTTTAAACATGGCTCATGCCTATCACTGCCACTGCAGAGCCTATGTGTGCAGTTTTAAACTGCCATTTCAACCTGGGAAATGAATCGACTTGCCAGGGCACAGCCTTCCTTTTAATTACGTAAAGGTCACCCCTGAGGTAGGCCCTGGACAGCCCAAAAGCAGGGTGCAATGTATTAAAAAAACATAGGACGTGTATTTTTAAGTTTCAAATGTCCTGGTAGTGAAATCCTCTTAAATTCGTTTTTCGCTTATGCAAGGCCTATCTCTACCATAGGATAACATTGGAACTGCCTTATGACATTTTATAAGTGTTGTTTTCAATTGGGAAAAAATAGGAAAAACCAAAATATGTCTCTGGGCTCACAATTAAAACACACGACGTATGGAGGAATTTGTTTCTAAATCGCAGTTCTGAAAATGACACCCTTAGAAAGTTGCCATTTTCTTATTTAAACCATTTGTTGCTTTCTGCCTGTCTCTGGAAACACATCTGGAGTGGGTCACAGCTGGCTTCCTCCATTCCTTCTAGACAGGCACACACAAAGGAAGGGTGTGTGTGGCTGAGCAGCCATCTGCATTTGATGGATCATCCTGAGGCAGGATGAGAAAGAGGAGTTGATACTCTGCACCTGAAAGGGCTAGGTGCTCTCCCCACTCAAAGGGATGCATACCCCTTGCAGCGAGTCCGGGGCCAGTGCACGAAAGGCATGGTTTGTGTGCTTCAAAGCATCTTTTTTAAGTCTTCCTACTTCAAAGGCCAAACTGGGCAAAAGTACTGGAACTCAGAACACTTCTGGATCTGAGGACATTCTATCTGCAAACTGCCACTTTGCTGAAACTGCTTTGCTGTGTTGGTCTGCTGCTTATTGCCTGGAAGTGAGAAGGACTAGACCTGAGCCTCTACAGCCCCAGAACCTGAAGAATCTCCAAGGGCGTGTTGGCTTTCCTTCTGTTGTAAAGTCTCAAGGCCTTCATAGACTTCCTGCAACTCTGCAAGTGCACCTGGACTCTGCAATCTGTGGGCCATGCCTTGCCAAGTGGTGCCAATCCAGTCCTGGGCCCTTGGAATTGACTTTCCTCTACTGATCTGGCAGAATCCACACATCAACGACTTTGTGCCAATCCAAACCAATGCATCTCCTTCGACAATGATGTCGTTGTCACTTGATGACATTGCTTCGACGGACTACGTGGATCAATGACGACAGACTGAGCGCCTCGACTACACAGCATCACCTTCATCACAAAAGGGTTAGTCAGCTAGGCTTCACTGACTGTGCTGATCAGAACTGATGCATCTCCTGCATCCACCGGATCAACGACAATGCTTTGCCTTCTCTGCTCCTCGCATTGGTTCCTCAACATTGACCCATTCTCCACCCAAGGTACTTTTTCAGGGGGACATGCGTGAGTTCTGTAGCCAGCCTGCTCTGCATCATGGTCAGACTGAACTTTGAATTCACCCTGGTCTAATGTGACCAGATGTCCCTGTTTGGAGCCTTATGACTCTAAGCACCATAATTTAATTAAATACTTAATAAATCATAACTCCAGTTCTACTTATTGGATGTTTGTCAGTTTGGTCTTATTTTACTCATAAACACATTGGCTATTTTCCTAATCTAGTGTGATGCATTTTGGGGTGTTTTCACTTTGTTACTGTGTGTGTTGTGCACAAATACTTTACATATTGCCTCTTAGTGAAGCTTAAATGTTCTGTGCCAAGCTACCAGAGGGTGAACATTGGTTAATTTAGAATGTGTTACTAATTTACACTTACTAGGATTGTGCTTCATGCTTGAACAGGATGCATACCTGTGCCAACCAGAAACTCAATTTCTAACACTATACATTACTCTCTACAAGGGAAGGAGTATGCCAGTTTTCCGCAGATTGACCATGGCTCCAAGAACCACTTGATGAAGCCGTGTGCAGGAGGGGGATAGCGCTGAAAAGAGTTACTATACTGGCATTTGTGATAATGCAAAGTGTCAGCAGGTGACTGTATGCTGATAAGGCCACCACGTAAATGATAGAAACAGGGGAGCACGGATCTTCCCTCACGTAGCTGCTAGCTGGTCCACATCCCTCACGAAAATCAAAGGCATAGTTTTTGTTCCCCCAGCTATCTTCACATACAGTGCTAGGTGGTCAAGGATGATTTGAACAGATAAAATTTAAGGGCTCATCCTGACTCCCAGCAATGTTTTGATGAAAATCTTCATCTCCTCAGTCATGGATCTTTCCCATTCAAACACTTCTAGTCGGCTCGATCTGTGAGTGGCAGTTCCTTCAGTTTCATGCGCACTCCAACACTAAGCCTAGCAAAGCAGCACTTTGTTTCTTAGTATCACCAAAGCAGATTTGTTTGTGCTAATCCAGTTTCAGATAATTCAGTTTCTAGCCATCGCTCAATTTCGTCCCATTAGAAAAGTCCCCAACCATCTTTGCTGTGCCGCATGCTTTGCAGAGATGGCCTATGTCAGGACTGTATTTAAATAGCTCACTCAGTTGTACGCAAACTTTCCTCCATGATTTCTGTGCCTCCGCCTCCACAATTTCCTTTGTCTACTCTTCTTCAAATATAATACAACATTTCTTTCTTTGCACTGCCCTCTGCAGAAGAAACAGCTTTGCGCTTGAACATTTTCGCAATAACCAGCCTTCACATTTTTACGCTACAAAGCCTGTAAAAAAATGGAAAATGGTTCAAGTTTGCTCCTATACTCATTAATGCAATCTGTCAGACAGTACTGTGGTATCTTCTGGAAAATGTAGCAAGTAATTACCTGAATTTTTCTGGTTGTTCTCATACATATTCATCCAAACCAATACATAGTATTGTCTGCAAGCCTGCAATAGAGGAAATCTGGTAAAAACATGTTGCTATGTTACAGTGTACCAAGATCACCACAAGGAAATTCAACCAAAACTATTACCTGTTTTTTTCTGTTTGTATTCAGATCTACCCATTGAAATGTATCTGTAGTCCAGTCTGAGAAAATTGTAATCGAGGAAGAAAAGATGGTTAAAGCATGTTTTATATTGCTCTGTATCAGGTGCACCACAAGGGAAATGTAACAAACAATGAACATTTTTCTGCCTGTATTCATGTCTGCCCATTCAAATGTTTGTGTAGGTCTGTTTGAGAAACTTGCAGTTGAAGAAAAGTTGTGGATTATGAACTCCATTTACCCAAGAAAGACCAAATCCCACCAGGAATGCCTACAGAATTATCTTGTCTTTGTGGGTACTCATGCCTGCCCATTCACATCCAAATAGCTTACAGTCTGGCAAGTCTGCAGTTGAAGACATGATATTTAACAAAAGCAATATGAGTCACAAACTCAATGTACATGACAGTTCCCAAGGTAACAATATGGAAAACAATTGAGCATTACTTAGGGTTCCAGTTTGCACCAACAAGGCGTGTGATCACATGGTTCTTTATTAGCATCTATAATTCTAAACATGTTTGTAAATCTGCATTGCGTGTTACACCTTCTGTGACACAGCTTTTCCCTGGCATTTATAATGCATGAACGGTAGAGCTGGAAAAGCTAGGAAATTCATTAGGAGGGCTGTGTCACGTAAGAGCCTTCAAAATATCCCTCAGAAAAATGATGCAGAGGGATGGGTGCACTTTTTCTTACTAAAAATTACTTATCCAATACTTGTATTTTTTGATAGATTTCTAAAAGTTGGACAACAGGCTATAGCACTGCAAGATTAGAGTAGCAGACTTTGCCTCATTTTATCTATCTTACACAACTGTGCTGGAAAAAGACAACAGAGTGGAACATTCCTTTAGTAATTACTTTTCGACTATAATTTCACAAAACAAATATGGCATAAGAATTTTACTTCATGATATCCAAACTACCTTAGCGATATGAAAGCTAGATGTAGGCCCTTTGCAGTACAGAATTGATTAGCACAGTTAGAGTGTATCTAGAAAAAGTAAAATCCATAAACCAACAATTAAGGTGTCATTTTTCTACTAAAGCAAATGCGTCAAAGAGCACCCACTGAGTCTGACTTATTAGCTACACTTCATGTTGCATCTGCAGCCTCATAAAAGGACTTCTTGAGCCCATTATCAAAAGCCATTAGGGACAGAAAAAGGACAATGTTGCCACCCACAAAATGCTATGACCTTGATGGACAGCCCTTCCATGCAATGGCAAACCAGGACAATCCATGAAAACCACTATCTGAAGTAAGCTATGCAAAAGCCCACTCTCTCTTTCCTCTTCAGCACTGTCATAGTGTTTGTCTGCTTCTGTCAGGGTTGGACAAACGCACGAAACCACACTAACACACACACACAAAACCACGAACACACACGCATGTGCAAACCCATACACACACACACCATCTTGCTGTTCTTTTGTTTTCCTTTTATAGCTGTCCATATTTTGAAAGTTGTGTATCTTAACCACACACTTTTCCACAGTTAGAATTTGCAGATCTGTGACAATCGCGTAGTGCAGTCTGCAGAAGCCAAGGATTGGAGGTACATATAGTCTGAATCTGACAAGTACTGTGAGAAACTGGCACTGCCTTCTGTCTCAATGCCAGAGCTCTCAATCGTGTCCCGTCATAAACATGCACACACAATCTCTACTCAATCAGATGCCTGGGTGAGACTCAGTTCACAGTATGCAATGTGCAACAGTCATATGCTGAATAAAAAAACTACAGGTAAACAGCATGAGGAAAAGCTTGTATTGAATCAAGATGAAATACAATGTGAAGCACTTATGTCCCACAGTGTATTTTATTTTAAATGGACTGGTAATGGGGTATCAGGAGCTTCGCAGTATGAAGAAGAAAAAAACAACTGGTTGGAGTTACTGGACCAAAAGGTTGATGATTCTCTGATACTTAATAACTAGGACAGTCCAGTGAACCACTAAATCTTGCCCCCCCCGCATGATAAACTGAATGCTCGCTTCCATGTTCCATATCATCCAGAGCATATGTGGCTACTGGAAGTAAGCACCAATTCCTCGGACAAGCCAAGGCCAAGTTGAAGAGTACTCACAGCATCCATACCTTGACACCAGCATAATTTCTACTTATCACATGATTGATCCAAGCACCTCCAGACAACACTGTTTTTGCTGTGTGAGTCAATATAACTGTTATTGCAAGTCCAAGCACCTCCAGGCAACACTGTTTTTGCTGTGTGAGTCAATATAACTGTTACTGGGATTGCAAGGTCTGTAATTTTCACCTTCCCTCACGCCTATCACACGCATCTTCCAAAAACCAGAGTGCGCATCCAATCAAGGCAGCTCTCATCAATGCCCGTTCTATGGTGAAACATGCTGAGAATGTATTCGAGCTCATTAGAGACAATAATCTAGACATTCTGTTCGTCACAGAAACGTGGCTAAGCGATTCATGTGCCCCAGTAGTTGAACTGGCAGTCCCACGTGGTTATCGCCTGGCTAGAGCCGATCGCTCCTCAGGTAGAGGGGGCGGCACTGCTGTTATATTCAGAGAAACATGGGCTTTCTCCTGTGACAAATCTCTGAGCGTGCTGGATGGTGAAGCCCTTGACTTCTCCTTTACTCTCTCTCCCCATTTTACCCTGGGAGGGACCTTGATCTACAGACCGCCGGGCCGATTGGCTCCTTCCTGAACTCCTTGGGAGATACTTTGATGGACCGTGCATTATGTTTCCCAAAGTTTCTCCTTTTGGGAGATTTTAACATTCATTTAGATTCCATTAGCTCCTCGGACTCATTGGATCTTCAAGACCTTTTGGCCATAACGCACCTAACTCAGTGGGTTTCGAAACCAACGCACTCTCATGGACATGTGTTGGACTTGGTTTGCTCCAACTTTGCCTTGGTCCTCAATGATCCCCAGCCAGTTACCTGGTCCGACCATGCCGTCATTATTTTCGCCTGGCATGTGGCATTGCCACTCCACCATCTTCCCCCCCAGTCAGGTCCCTTAGCACGAAAAATTAATATTCCTGGACTGGTGGAAGCTCTCACGCACTCCCAAATGGTCCGGACTAACAACCTAGAGAGCCAAGTGGATCTCTTTAACATCTGGGTCAGCCGGGGGGTTGAGTCCATTTCCAAACCGGCTCGGAATATTTCTCGACGCGTGTTACCTTCCCAACCTTGGTATACGCCAGCATTAAAAGAACAAAAAAGGTCCTGCAAAAAATTTGAGCGGCTCTGGAGGGTTGCATACTCTCCGCAAACTAAAGCAGACCTTCGTGCAGCCCAAACAGAGTACTACACTGCAGTCAAGACTGCGAAAGGTGCCTACTTTGCGGCTAGGATCTTAAAAGCGGATAATAACGACAAGGAAATCTTTGCTATTGTTCAAAGCTTTCTATCACCTATAGCGGAGCATAAAAGGATCCCGGTTTCTGCCGAATGGTGTGAGGAGCTTTCTTCCTTCTTTATTAATAGGATCAGGCTTATTGAAGAGGGATTACCTTTGAGTAACGCTGCCTCACTCCCCTTGGAGCTGGCATCTAGTGCCCCTGCTAGTAGTTGCCTTGCCAAATTCACTATGGTAGATCAATTGGACATCCTAACACTTCTGAAATCTTTAAAATCAGGCTCCCCCTCTGACCCATGTCCTGCAAGAGTTCTGGCGGGAGTAGCAGACTGTGTAGGGTTTGAGGTCACTACTTTGATCAATTGGTCTTTACAATCGGCAGTGGTACCTAAGCAGTGGAAGCAAGCTAAACACTTGCCTCTCCTGAAGAAACCCTCGGCAGACCCCGCTACAGCAGCCAACTACCGCCCCATCTCCTTGCTCCCGGCACTGGCGAAAGTCTGCGAAAAGGTTGTTTTCCGGCAGCTGAACGCCTTTGTAGAGGAGTCTGGTGCACTTCATCCAGCCCAGTCGGGCTTCAGGGCTTCCTTCAGCACTGAGACAGCCTTGGTGGAGGTGGTAGAAGCCATTAGGGAGTGCACGGACAAGGGTGGCAGAGCGGTGCTAATCTTATTGGACCTCTCTGCCGCCTTTGATACGGTTCCTCACCAACTCCTCCTGGCTCGCCTCTCTGAGATAGGCATCATGGGGGCTGTGTGGTCCTGGTTGGAGTCTTTTCTGGACTCCCGCTATCAGCAAGTCTGGATGCCCCCGTACTCTTCTTCGGCCAGGCTTGTTCAGACCGGGGTCCCACAGGGCTCTACATTGAGCCCGCTTCTTTTTAACATCTATATGACCCCGCTGATCTACCTGGCCGAGGAGCTGGGTGCAAAAATTATGGCCTACGCTGATGACACCCAGCTCCTGTTTACATGGGGCAACTCGACACTAGAAACAGAAGCAGCACAAAAAGGCCTGGCAGCCGTCTTTACCTGGTTAGCTCATTCCAAACTCAAATGTAATGAGGGAGAATCAGAGATTTTACTATACGGTCAATTTCCAAGCCAATTCACTGAATCGGTTTGGCCTCCGGATTTTCCCCGTCCCCTCTCTGAAGGTGGCCCTGCTAAGAACCTGGGCATTTGGTTCAACGAAGATCTGAAGTTTGCAGAGCAGATCAAGCGTCTGACGGGTGCCTGCTTCGGGACCCTCAGATCTTTGAGTAGATTTTTCCCTCTTTTACCCTAGCCAGCTAAAGAAACGGTCGCTAGAGCCCTCATACTGTCCCGCCTGGATTATGCTAATGCTTTGTATCTGGGTTCCCCCTCCTTTCTGGTAAACAAATTGCAGCTTATCCAGAATGCGGCTGCGAGACTCTTGTTGGGTATCTCTAGACGAAATAGCATAAGATCGCATTTAGCCAATCTTCACTGGCTGCCGGTGGCCCAAAGAGTTCAATTCAAGGCCCTGGTACTCACGCATCGAGCCCTTCATGATACTGGCCCTGCCTATCTCAGGAAAAGAGTGACTTTTCATGTCCCAAGTCGCCACCTTAGGTCGGCCTCCCAACGCCGGATGGTAGTCCCCCGCTTCCGGCGAACCAGATTGGGCGGTCAATCCTTTTCGGTTAAAGCCGCTGCCCTCTGGAATTCCCTCCCATTTACTCTCAGGGACACCAGAGACCTTGGCTGCTTTAAGAAGCTTCTTAAGACTCATCTTTTTAATGTAGCCTATTAAAGTTGTTATGTTCTGCTGTTCAGCTCTCGACTTCTCTGTGGTTATGCTTCGCGCCGGGATACTTACGAGTAACTGTGCGCGCAATAAATATCCATATAACATGTAACATAACATAACATATAACATGTTATGGAAATACCCTTAAAAAACTGATGCAGTTCAATATTGCTTATACACAACTAGGGATGCTCGAGTGCCCATTCAGAATATGGAGCCTGGCTGACATACAAATGTTTGGTCATTCTATAATGGCCCTAGCCCAGATAATTTATATGTTTTCTATGTATGTCAACCATTTTCTTCCATCACTTTTTTGTGTCTGAGTTTTTGACATGGTAGCTGTCAAACAGACCTTTTGGCTCTAATATGCAGATAAGTGGGCTTAGGTTGATCTCTCCCCCTCCCAACCCTGCTTTCAGACACTGACATTTTCTATGAGCCCTTTTCAGCAGCTGGTTGGAGACTTCAGGGGAGTGGAATTCCTATAGCCTGCTCCCATGGTTTGGGGTCAGGACAACAAATGTTCATGTGTATTTTGTCTTTGGGACAAAAACCTCGTGCAGCACAAACCCTTTGGCTGCCAATTTACAGTACCACATTATGGATCACAGAAAGGCATTGTCTTCCGTGTAATGTTTGTGTCCATATGTTAATGCTACGCAAACTAGAATGTATGAATCATTCATGCAAAGCCTTTATTATTAGGGTGAGCACTCTACAAAGATGTTGTAAGCTCAGCCTGCACTACTGACAGTGGATCTAGCATAAAAATGTGTACAAACACATTTGCAATTTTTAACTATACAAATCCATACACGATGCTCCCTAAATGCTCTCCGATTAGATGCAAATATTTACAGAACCTTGAAAGCAAGAATGATAAAATGTTCACAAAAAAAGGAACAAGGGAAACATTTTTTTGCTCAACTACTATGACATTTGGGTACCATTTCTTTGAAGCATCATTTAGTAAAATGTGTTGATGCATACTAGTATTACCAAAAATATTCATAATAGAAAATCAGTGTAAACAGTTTAAACAAGATTAGTGGAAACATGAAAATAAACAAACATTGGCAAAGCCAATAGGTCTGACATTGGTGGTCAGCCTTGTTGCTTTGTCAATGTGTGTCTTACTTTCACATGATTTTTGTGAAACATTATTGTTGTAGGAACTGCTGGGCCCTCACCAGTATAACAAACAGGGTAAAAAGAAAAAAATGTTTTTGGTCTTAAAAAGCACACATTGCACACTAGTCCCCGGCACAGAACAAAATTACTTTGTGTGTTTATTTGCTGCTCCTTGTGAAAGATCAGAATGCTGTCACTCACAGTGAAGCAATTTGACAGATAGACACAGAGAAAGGAATAGAATGTAACTAAAAACCAAAAGGTCTTGGTTATCGCCAGACTTAGTTAGGGGTCCAATTCTTAAAGAAAGTCACAAAAGTGTACTCACTGTATATATAACGTTGTCATGTGATCAAGGCCTCTTCAGGCTGAAAAGCGTTATGGCGGTTTGGTGTTGAGCACAAAATAAATTTATAATGCACCAGTTCCTGGGTTCACCTCATCTTTGATGCCAATTTTGAAAAAAGACGTCCTTCTGATATATATATATATATATATATGTATATATATATATAATATATATATATATATATATATATATATATATATATACACACCAGCAATCTTCACCACCTCCGAACAAACGGCGAAATGAAGACACGGACCCCAGGCTGTCGGCAAGGTAGATTTATTAACAACCTCTCAACGGGCGACGCGTTTCGGGCAGCAAGTGCTCTTGTTCACACACCGTGCACCCGGTCAGCTGACAATTTATATACTCATTTAAAGTGATGCTCCACCTCACTCGTGAATCACATGGTCACGTAATGAACATAAAAAGAATACTTAATGTAAATCATAATGCAGTCATTATGGAAACATGGTACAAAAATATTACAGCATGAATGCCTAGTCTCACAAGAACTATACATTAAATCAATATTCAATGAATAGTTGGGCCTTGATGATTTGTATTTACAGGAAAAAATATATATAAATATATAATTTGACTGAGAATAGTAAAAAAATGATATATACAAATACATATATATATACGATTATATATACTATCTACAAAACAATTCATCTATGTACACAATACTATACATCTTCTTTATTGTATTAGATCCTAATACAGTACAAATATTTGTCAGTATTATCAGGGTTTGATGAAACATTCCCTGTTCCTGTACTCAGACCTTAGTTCCCTAATCAGTGGGATAACTAAAAAAAGGGCCCGACGAGCCGAACATGGCGGGCGAGTTCTATGAGAGCTCCGTCCACTGCCCGATTAAACTGGCAAATTATCCTTACTTTCGACCTCCCCTGACCGCCTCACTGCTCCCCACGATTGGTGAGACTGCCACGGACACTCGGTGGCGATTGCGGGTCTCGAACTCCACAGTGGCGTGAGCGCGACCCCTGGCTCGAACGGGGCCTATCATCCTTCGTCAGTCCGCGGACTGGAGTTACGGAGAGGGCCGGCCGTGTCACGCGCATAGACTCCTGCACTACAACCGGGACGGCCGAGCAGGGCAACACCACGGAAAGCAACGGCGGCCGCTGAGGACACACGAGGGCAGGCACAACACGTGCACACGGGGTAAGACCCTTTACAGAACTGGCGATTTTATTGAGCAAAGTGGCAGGGGCACCCGAGACAAGGCGGGCGGGGAAGCAGGCATCAACGGCCCCACCGAGTGGAGTGTAGACCGGGAGCAGGCGTATGATCGGAAGACCCACCGACCCGGTGAGAACTGCGCAGGATTAGAACACGAGCGGGTGTAGTCCCAGAGACCCGAGGCTGATGGGCGAAGTCGCGGCTGGTCAGGAAGTACGGGCGCCATTTTGGGCTCACCGCGCAGGCTGCGAGACACCGATGCCCTGAAAGGGGGCTGCTGACGACCAAGCAGGCGGCGTGGAGGGAGCTGTCAAGTACACCATAGCACAGACAAGGAATGGTGCACTGGCTGGCGATTTATATGACATTGGATGGGTGAGAGCTGTTCTCCCTTGCTGCCCGACACAGGAGGAGAGGACACAGCATGTGAATTGCGGTGGTAATCAAGTGGAGCCCTACGAACAGTACACAGCTCGCCAACCGTTGGGACAAGGGGGCGGCATAGAGGCGGTGAGGACCGGGATTGCCGAGGTACCAGCAGTGAGCGGAACGCCGGTCGGAGTGGGGCGGCACCGGCCACGCTATTCACGACAACCACAAACTTAATAACTGGTGACCATCCTGTGCTTCCACGCTCCGGAGCAACAATACGACCGACTATGACATTGGTGAGTGTATCGGTGGTAGTGAAACGACGCTGAAGCTTACACTGGGTGAGACAGGAATATTGTCGGAGACGGCCATAATGGGCAGGAACAGAGGGAAGGCACAGGATCAGGGCGCCGCAGCCGATATGCAATCCACTGGATCGGAAGACCCGCTGGCGTCATCGAACGTGGAATTTATACCGCCAACTGGCAAGTGCTCACAGGACGCCAAGTTGGACCTTATACTTGCCGAAATTAAGGCGTCCAGAGAAGCACTTGAACTGAGGATGGACAACATGGCGACCGGCCTCTCGCTTCTCAGAGCCGACCATAACAAACTGGCGGAGGAGGTCTCGGAGCACAGGATTGCCCTTGATGATCTAATACCGCAACAGACGGACCACTCCACGAAAATTGAGTCCATGGAAAAACAGATCAAGCTACTTTGGAACAAGATGGACGATGCTGAAGGGCGGGCCCGTCGCAATAATGTGCGAATACTGGGTAATCCAGAACGGAGCAAGGGGAGGAACCCTACGCAGTTTGTTGAAGACTGGCTAAAGAAGGTGGTTGGCCCGCAGGAGCTTACCCCGCTCTACATTGTGGAGAGGGCCCACAGAATGCCGGCGATTCCGCCGAAACCGGGAGCGCCGCCACGTCCACTCATAGCACGTTTATTGAACTATAGGGACAGAGACTCGGTGCTGAGAGTGGCGAGGGAAAAGGCACCGCTGAGATATGAAGACAAGACTATCTCGGTGTACCCGGACTTTACCCCGACTGTGCAGAGAGCTAGGTCAACATTCCTTGGAATCAAGCGAAAATTGCAAGACAGGAATTTAAAATACGCTCTATTGTTTCCAGCCCACCTCAAAATAATGCATGACAACAAGTCCTTGTTCTTCGACACGCCGGAAGAGGTGGCGGAATGGATGGAAGTGACTCTGACCCAGCCCGCTACACAGGACCCGTTGGAAGAGACTGGGGGGATGCAACCTTCGCGCACTGGGAGTCGTCACCGTGGCACCGGACGAGGAACCCGCGAGAAGGACTCATCGGCAACTGGAGGAACAGGGGCTACCCGTCCCGGAAAGGCAAAGGCGGTGGGACAGCTGATGGAGGCTGCCCTGGCTGCCCACGATGCGAGGGATACACTGACCGTGGAAAGCCGCTTCGGTACACACTCTGAGGGATCAGGCTCGGCTGACAGTCTACAGCTCTTTCCTAAGATCACAGCCCAGGAGGCGCACGACTTATGAGTGGGAGTTTGGATGGCCCCCGATTGGTAACGTATGTGCCTTGCAAGGGGGGCGGGGGGGTGGTTGGGGGAGACGAAGAATAACGTTGACTACAACAAGCTGATGCCACACCAACTAGCTTAGGGCAGGATGCGTGGCACACACGCCCCCAGTGCATAGCCATGTGCCAGTTCTATCTTTGCCCCTGTTGGGCATTACTGTTTGGACCTCAAGAGGTTACACTTGGGGACCTTGATGTTAAGGGGTTGCAAGTAGTTCAGGCACAACAGTTACCGGCTTTCCGAAACACTCTAGTATTGGTCTGGAACCCGACACATGTAACTCACGCAGACCGCAATGGGGACGCTTAACAAATACAAACTATGCACCTTGAATGTCCGGGGTATGGGGTCGATATATAAGAGGCACGGGATTTTGGCACAGCTCAACAGGAGGAACGTAATGATAGCCTGCCTCCAGGAAACCCACCTGAACAGTACAGAGGGTAAAAAACTCCTTACGAAATGGAGGGGACAGCTGTTCGCTACCTCCTATTCTGCATTCTCTAGGGGGGCGGCGGTATGGATTAGGAACTCAGTACCGTTTAAGTTGTTGGAGGAGAGGTTTGACAAAAATGGCAGATATGCATTTGTGTACGGGTTGTTGGATGGTTCCCCCGTGGTAATTGGTAGTGTTTATGCCCCGAACACGGGCCAATCAGACTTTCTGACTACCATGAATGGGTTCTTAGCGGACTGGGTGGATTACCGCTGGATCATAGGCGGGGACTTCAATGCAGTGTTGAACGTTTCTATAGACAGATCGCACCCACCTATGCATAACACCGAGAGCAGAAGGCAGGCAGAAGCGCTGGCGAGGTGGGCGGAGGGGTGGGACTTGATGGATGCTTGGCGCTGCAAACATCTGAGGGATAGGGAATACACTTTCTACTCCCCACCCCATGGCCTGCACACCAGAATTGATCACGTCTTCTGTGCTACGCTACTGCTTGGGGCAATAGAACTGGCGGAACACATGGGCAAGACTCTTTCGGATCACAATCCGGTAGAGGTCACTCTACAGTGGGGGAAGGCCCCGACCCCTATCCCGACGTGGCGACTCCAGCCGGAGCTGCTGGAGGACCCGGTTTTTCGGACATCCATAGCTGACGCAATCACAAATTATTTTCACTCAAATGCAGGCACAGCGAGCTCGAGACACGTAGAGTGGGACGCCTTCAAGGTGTTTATTAGAGGGGAAGCAATGAGCACTAAAGTGGGCATGAGACATATTGTGATGGACGGGCTCCGAGACGTAGAGGGGCGTCTGGCACTACTCGAAAACGAAGCTGCAGGTACGAACATACCCTTTACACCACTACAACAGGCACACATACAGCACGCTGAATTGCTGGAAGAGCTGAGGGTGCTGGATCATAGGGAATACACGAGCAGACAGCATGCGCAGGCGGAGAGGTCGGGACCCCTACTAGCCCGGATGGTTCGGTACGACCCGGTGCCTGTGCCCATTACCGAAGTCCTCGATAAAGAGGGAACACATGTTGAGACCCAACTAGACATTAATAATGCCTTCAGGGATTATTATGCAGCACTGTATGGCCCACATCCACCACTGTCAGACCCAGCATTTGAAGAATTCATGGGGAGGCTCACTATACCGAGGCTTAAAGAACAACAGAGTAAGGACCTAGCGCGCCCTATCTCCATAGCGGAGATACGTCAGGCCATGACTGCACTCCCACGTATTAAAACCCATGGGACAGATGGCCTACCGGCCGAGTTCTATGGGGCCTATATTGATTTGCTAGCCCCACGTTTGCAAGTAGTGTATCAGGAAGCACTGAAGTCAGGGGGACTACCGCACTCGACATTGCAGGCACTAATAGTCTCAATGTTGAAGCCGGGAAGGGACGGCATGCAACTCGCAAACTATAGGCCCCTGTCACTGCTCAACACGGATTTTAAGATTTTGAGTAAAATTCTTGCGACAAGACTGGCTCAGTATATCCCACAACTGATTCACCCTGACCAGTGTGGCTTTGTGCCCGGCAGGAGTACGGCTATGAACCTGCGGAGGCTTAGCCAACTCATGCTCGGCGATGTCCGGTACGGAGGGCTGTATCTCTCTGGATTTGAGGCAGGCATTTGACTCCCTTAGATGGGATTATATGCTTGCGGCATTCCGGAAATTTGGTATTCCAACCGACTACATCGCATGGGTCCGGTTACTGTACACCAGACCGACGGCCAGGGTCCGTACAAACAGATGTATTTCAGAACCATTGGACATAGCGAAGGGGATGAGGCAGGGATGTCCGCTGTCTCCGCTATTGTTTATTCTGGCACTGGAGCCACTGCTTTGCAAGCTCCGCAGCTCGGCGCAACATAGAGGAATCCGTAGGGCTGGGACAAGTCATGTTGTGTCGGCGTATGCGGATGACATCATTCTCTATCTACACGACTTAAGAGGAGAGCTACACCCCATACCTGCACTCTTTGAAAGCTTTAGGGCACTGTCGGGTCTCACCATTAATGAGAGTAAATCATACGGGTTTTGTTTCGCCGCCTCTAGAGCGAACACCCAATTGTCCTTCGAGCCACACGCCTTCCAGATGGCGGAGACAACGTTCCGCTACCTGGGCATCCAGGTGTACAGGGAAGAAAGGGACATGATAGACGGGAGCCTGGGCAGGGCAATATCGGCACTGAAGTCGCAAATACAGTTCTGGACTGCGTTGCCACTGTCAGTGGCGGGCCGAGTGGCCATCTCTAAAATGGTGGTCCTACCCCGCCTTCTTTATTATTTTACGAGCTTGCCATTCAGGGTACCGGCCCCATTGTTTACAAGGTTAAATACCTTGCTAACGGAACTGGTGTGGGGCACGGGTAGGCGACGGATTAGCCTAGCGAAGCTACAGCTTCCCACGTCGGCGGGCGGAATGGGGGTCCCGGAAATGCGGGCGTACAGCTACGCTTGTCAACTACAGTGGCTGGCGGGCCGCAATTTACATGAAATCGACATGTCAGAAGTGGAATGGAATAAAGGAAAGGTCCATGCTTTGTTGCTACCGAGGGCGGAGGTGCCAGATACAGCACCCCCACTACTGAAACTAGCGATCACCCATTGGAAGAAAGCGGTGAGATACACCTCGTCTGCGACTTCCTATGCACCTAGGATACCGCTTCTGGGACTCCCCCTAAGATCGGGAACACTATCGAACAGGGCACTCACCGCGTGGCATGAGGCGGGGGTGTCGCATATAGGGGACTTCTTCGCAGCGGGTCGGGTTATGTTCTTTGACGACTTTAGAAACATACACCACACCCCAAGGGGGACGTTTTTAACGCATGCAAGGATATGTCGTTATATAGCTCTGACCTGGGCGCCGCAGGGGGAAGAACCTGATACAAACCCGCTCCTGACAATGCAGTATCGGATGGGCACTGGCAGTCATCTGACTAAGTGGCTCACGAGTGGCATCAGAGAAGGGAGAGCGATAACATTACGTCCGCTAAGAGATCGGTGGGAGGAAGATCTGGGGAGACCACTCAGGGACAAGGAATGGGAGAGGATCCTTAAATTCCCGAAGGCAGTGTCTAGAAACCCCAAATTTAAATTTATACAGCTTATGCTATTACATAGAGCGTACCTGACTCCGCATCGCTTACACGCCATGTTCCCCAACACAGCTGACACGTGCCCCCGCTGTGGTGCGGAGGCTGTGCGCTTGCTACATATGATGTGGGAATGCCCAAAACTAGGATATTATTGGAAATCAGTGCAGGATACTTTAACTAAGCTGGCCCCCTCCAAGCCCCACGCAGCATGGGAATATGTCATACTGGGATTGGGACCAGTGGAACGTAAGAAGAGTGTGACCACACGTTTCATTGGCCTGGCACTGCTACTTGCTAAACGCACCATCACAATGAAGTGGAAATCAGCTAGACCACCTGACCCAGCAGTATGGAGGGCGGAGATGATACGATTGGGGAAGGCTGAGAGCACGACATTGCAGCGCGAAGAGCGCATAGGGCTCAGGAAAAACCCGATATCTTTGGAGTGGAACACACTGCTAGGGTCCTTTGAGTCCGGGGAAGGATACACATCTGAGGATTCGATAACTGCCACTTAAGATGTGGCATGCCTTGAAGGTTGGGAGTGGTGCGCAATTCAGAGGACATTGCTTTCCACACATCAGATACTTCGGTCATAATAACGCTATACTTGGTCTTCTGCCGTTACCGTGGCAGTCACCCCTTTTACATTGAAGCCAAATAGACAAAATATTTTGGCTAGCCGGGTGAGTTCCTAGATTTACAACAATATTAATCTTGTATTTTCTAATGTTTAAACGTGTCTCCAAAACGCCCCATCACAAAGTCAGTGGCCTGCAATCACAATTGGCTCCCTGTTGTTCACCCTACTGATAATTTTGTTGATTGATTTGTAGTTCTTGGATTTTGTCAGATCGGAGTATGGCATTAAGCCATATCCTCGTAGTTTTCCCATATAAAATTCTGTTCTATGGACTCTACCCTCCTTTCTTCCATAGTTAAAATCTGACGCCCAGCGTGTGTTTTTCACTGTCTTTCAATTTAGACAAGCTTTCTATAATTTGACATTTACAATTTTTCCTCCGCTTCTCTTCCATTTGTCTCCCCCTTGTTTAAATCCTCATACTGCCGATCAACACAGTCCACGCCCTGACCGGTCCTTTCGCGCCCTTTCTTGTGTCCACTCCATACCAGCATATCCTGTCTATAAAGCCTTTCTCCAGGTATGTCTGGTTTATCGTAACGGTAGTCCACCCTCACAGAATTAAATTGTTCAAAGTGCGCACCTTAGAATACAAACAATCTTTGATACCATACTCTACACGCACCAAGCAATTGACAACCGCAATGATGTAACATTGTCATTCCTAATGCGATTTAAATGACGTTCACTTATGTCACTCATGAGTAATCTTGGGACACCGTCCTTTCTATACCACACCCCACCTGTCTTACCACTTCACTCGTATAACCGGCCAGGTTTTTGTTCAAGCGATGATCAACAAGTCACACCAGTCACTTTGTTCTTGACAGATATTTTTTTGCCACGACACACATCACCATGTCACTTATGTCACCTTAGCTATGACTTTTCTCCACATATACAATAAGTCACATTACCACCTTCTGCGCATGCCTTTGTCCACCATGGTGACACCATGAGTCACCCATTTTCTATATGAATATTACAATCAAAACATGTGTAGTTTAAACAGACTTTGTATTTTTTGTTTAGCCCTGAAGATTCGCATTTGTTCCTTGCGATGAAACACGTGTTGGCTTTTTTTGAAACGGAACAATAAACAGAAAATGGACACCCCCAATACAGCCTATTGACTGACTTACCCATCTCAATAGATGAACTTTCATTGAATTACGTATCTCCACGAACTGTTTAGATTGATGCGCTATATGTCATTATTGTATGTTACAATCATATACAAATTTTGTTATTATACGCTTTTGTATTAGTGCAGGGGCACAGTTGTTCATATTCATTGTTGACCAGGTTTCTGGCCATTCTGAGTGGTTGTGAGGTATTACCACTCGCCCTATTGCCTACACCTTTTGTACTCTTGCCTGTCACTATTTAGCGGTTAACAAGGTGTGCGCCCTGAAGCTCTGGTATTTCCTAAAAGACCTCAGCAGGTGCTTACAGTTATATCAGCTTGCCAGAGTGGGCTGCCCCCCGCAAGTACTTTTAAACTCGCACTCCCTTACTCCATTACAATCTAAACTCATTCCTTACCCCATAGATCGAGACAAAGTAGCCGCAGACCTCTTTGAAAATTTAGCCAAAGGCATGCCGACACACACAGCAGCAGCTATCTCTGGTCCCCCCCGGGTGGAGGGCCTCAAAGAAAAATTCAAAAGACTTGAAAAATTGAAGATGCAGGAGAACTTACGATGGTGGGATGCCACTACCTTGAAGCAATATATGCGCCTCAAACAAATCCCCAGAGGTCTACGCTCTCAGATCTTTCCGACCTATGATAATCTGGATGTAGATCTCATGAAAAAATGGGAAGACTCTGTTAACAACAATTCTTTTGTCCTCATGGACATTCTTATAGAAAGTGCTGACCGCAAAACTCTGAAACTACAGGGTGAAATTGCTCTTCTGGAACAAGAGATAAAAGACCTCAACCTGCCAGAACCAACTGTAAAAAATTACACCATTCTGGATGAGGTTTTACTTAAACATCAGGAAGAAATCAAGAATAGAAAAGCTAGACAAATTAAAAGAGATGATGGTGACTACCGCAACGGTAGAGTGTTCACCTTCGATCGAAAGTATGACGCTCTGATTCCCTCCAACAAATCGAAGAAACCAGAGGGTAACACATCTGCCCCAGGCTCCATCTCATCTAGTACCACATCCTTAAACACTGCAGGTACTAGCGAACCAGAAACAGAAAGTGAAGATAATCTAGACGCGAACAGCAATCCTTTTTTAGTAGAAATGGAACGCATGCGCAAGGGGAACAGGGCGCCATCCCGAAGAGGTCCCATACCTCCAAAACCCACAGAGGGTCCAGGGGCGGCAAACGACGAATATCGCAAAAAACTCAGATCAGGGAGAATACAGAACTAGTTAATACGAATACGGAAGTACAGGTTATCAACCTATCCTCCTTCCCCCTCACCTCTGATATGACCAATTTACTCTCGAAAGGTTTGAGTTTTAACCCTTACTCCACGGGGGATATATGTCAAACGAAAAGAGATCTCTTTAAATTTGTCCGCAACCTAAAAATCAAAAAATACTTTGCAGGCAAAGTTGCCACTAAGAAGAATATCAAAAACATTCCTGATGTATTGAGTGATAATGTTGTATACACAATAAAAGATATACAAGCAGTCTATTTACTTTTGTCTATCACCGAACGAGAAGACAGCCCTATGGAAATGGGGCAACTCTTAGAAGAACTTAACATTGATATGGATTTGGGGGTAGCCAGTGGTCTCAAATCCAAGTCCACATGGACTCCTACCCTACCAGGCGGCAACAGCATTGACAATTTTCATAGACATGTTTTAGAAGACCTTAATAAGGTCAACACCACAAAATTGCAAGAAAAATTCATGTTTAAAGATAACCTAACCAAAGGAGAGCGTAACGCCTTATCTGTACTGACGCGGAATCCCTCCATCATTATTCGTGAGGCAGATAAAGGAGGAAACATTGTGGTAATGAACGCAGAAGAGTACAACAATGAAATATTGACCCAATTAGCAGACCTCTCCTGCTATGAACCTATTGCATCCAACCCCATGGGTGTGCTCACAAAGACGATCAACGACTATCTACTCAAATGGAAAGAGGATGGTCTCCTCAATGATGAAGAATACATGTACCTGAAAGTACTCAAGCCAACGTATCCATGGCTTTACACACTACCTAAGATTCACAAGGATCTCCCATTTCCCCCTGGTAGACCAATAGTATCAGGAAATGGAGGTCCAACTGAGAGATTAGCGGAATATGTTGATATATTTCTGGGCCCACTTGTCAGAAATCTCCCTTCATATATTCAA
This sequence comes from Lissotriton helveticus, assembly GCF_964261635.1. NCBI lineage: Eukaryota > Metazoa > Chordata > Amphibia > Caudata > Salamandridae > Lissotriton > Lissotriton helveticus. The sequence goes on from NC_136072.1 coordinate 530,566,383, forward strand.
GACTCCAAACATATTCTCAGCCTTTTAGGAGATTTAGAATGGCAACCAGGTACCACACTAGTTACTATGGATGTGGTTGCTCTCTATACCAGCATCAACCCAAAACTAGGCATTGAAGCAATCACCAAAGTGCTGTCCAAACGGCCCGCCTCTCTCTGGTCGCACACTCAAATGCTTATCTCGATGATGAGTTTGATCTTGGAGAACAACTTTTTTATGTTCAAAAAGCAATGGTACCAACAAAAACATGGAGTAGCCATGGGTTCTAAATTCTCACCCTCCTTCGCTAATCTCTTTATGGGAGCATTCGAAGCAGACCATCTTTGGGGTACATCCAGTAGTCAATTCACAGATTCCATTCTGTTCTGGGGTCGCTACATAGACGACTGCATCTTACTATGGACCGGAACGGATGCTCTACTACAAAGTTTTTTTTACTTTCTGAACAACAATCTTTGGGAAATCAGCTTCACTATGAAACAAAGCAGATCACACATTGAATTTCTAGACTTAGAATTTTATGTAATCAACAACACCCTACAGAGCAAACTGTACAGGAAACCCACATCCTGTAATGCAATTCTAAGAGCAGACAGTTTTCATCCCTTCCACCAGATCAGGTCTATACCCTTTGGCGAGTTTCTTCGTGCTAGACGAAACTGTAGCGATGATGAGGAACTGGATAAGACAATTAATGACATGAATCAGAGATTCACCAAACGAGGTTACCCAAAAGCAATTCTGTCAAAAGCGAAATCTAAATTAAACAAAATAAAGAGAGAGGAAACGCTGAAACCCAAAGACCCCCAGCAGAAGAAAGAGAATACAGTAAGAATGATCACCGAATACAATGCTCTACACAACTCAATCAGAACCAGCCTGACGAAACATTGGAAGCTGTTGAGAGATGATTCTACATTAAAGGAAATGATCCCGGCCACCCCTCAAATCACATTTCGCAAAGGGAGGACCCTGAGAAACAGGCTCAGTCCCACAGTGCCACGGGTAGACAGACATCCAACATGGCTTACCCAACGAGGTAATGGTTTCTTCAAATGTGGATTATGCCCGATGTGTAAATGGGCCAAGCACAAGACCAAACACTTCACGGGCCCCTCAGAAGAATCGTACGAGATCAGAACCAACATAAATTGCACCACCAAATATGTAATTTACATCATTGAATGCCAGTGTGGTAAGAAGTACGTTGGTAGTACAATACGAGCGTTGAAAGAAAGAATCTCAGAACATATGAGAGCAATCTTGAAACATGATCCTAAATACCCCGTGGCCCTTCATGTAGCCAAGTGTCAACCTAACACAGACGACTTTCAGGTTTCTTTCTATGGAATAGAAACCGTACCCATCCATGTGAGAGGTGGTAACCGTGAACTGCTCCTAAGACGCAAGGAAGCGACTTGGATTATGCGCCTTCGGAGCATTGAATGCGGTTTAAATTATGACCCCGAATTGCAATTTTTCTTGGGCGACTGAAATGAACTACCTGTATCTAACTGTATTTATGCCGCTGTATTCCTCTTTCCCCCTCAAGAAACCCTAAATTGCATATGCATTGATATTTCCCACTGTATTTCACTTATACTATGTTGTTGTTCTCATTTTGCGTTCTGAACCAGCATGTATACTAACTTGTGTATAGGAGTACTTAGTTGCTCCATCTTACTACAATCACGTAGTCAGAACCAATTCCTGATCCTCTGTGCGATGGAATGGTTCGCAAATCATAATCTATCTTTATATATGACCTGACCCCTACCCGGGTAGTAAAATGCTAAGCATCTCGCTCACGTCTCAACACTGAGACGTTTTGTCAATATCGACAATTATATTATCTCATTCCGACATGTAGACACACCTACGTGGCGATGCCCCTATTCACCTTGCTGGGTGTTCAGTCAAATATTCTATTATCCAATCACATCCCTGATGGGTATTAAATGAGGTCCGAGTCTGGGCTTCACAGCAATTATACAAATCACCTCCCTTTGGTGAGTGACAGTGTACAAGGGATCTGGGTGAAATACGTTATACATTATAACTTTGATAGCACTAAACTAGTATGCAAAATAGAAATTATACCTTTCTCACATGAAAAATATGCTTTTCAACCTCTAATTACCGCGCTAGACACATGCGCGCAAGCCGGATATTTACACAGTATTCTTGGAGTCAAATTTAAATTTTTATTCTACCCTTTAACTCGGGGTAGTAACTCTTCTTTTTATGGCCATGCACATCTACATCAGAGCTCTAGGACTACGTTCTAGTCGCTGGAACTCACCGACACGTAATCATTATTTAAATGAGCCCCACTTCCGGTCACGTGTCCGTTCACGAAACACGGCGCCGGGAAACTCGAAGAGGGAGAATTACGTCCGCCAGGTAAGCGCTTTCAGACCCGTAACTTTTGTGTCCCCGTGGAAACTAACGCTCGAATATCTATACGTTCTGGTCTCTCTACATTACTGAGAGTCTTTTACCCGCCTTTTTACTCTTTCCTAAGGACAAGGCACGTTGTGGTTCACGAGCGCACCCGCCCTGCAACCACATTGACCCCGCTCCTCCCGGTTTCCACTTTACCTGCAGAGTACTAAGGTAGGATCTCTCTCACTACCATGCGCTTACATTACCGGGTTGTATTGTCGCTTGTGATAGTCGATCTCTGTAAATGCGTTGTAAATCTTGCTTTCTTTGCAGATGTGTTTATCCACACATCAGATACTTCGGTCATAATAACGCTATACTTGGTCTTCTGCCGTTACCGTGGCAGTCACCCCTTTTACATTGAAGCCAAATAGACAAAATATTTTGGCTAGCCGGGTGAGTTCCTAGATTTACAACAATATTAATCTTGTATTTTCTAATGTTTAAACGTGTCTCCAAAACGCCCCATCACAAAGTCAGTGGCCTGCAATCACAATTGGCTCCCTGTTGTTCACCCTACTGATAATTTTGTTGATTGATTTGTAGTTCTTGGATTTTGTCAGATCGGAGTATGGCATTAAGCCATATCCTCGTAGTTTTCCCATATAAAATTCTGTTCTATGGACTCTACCCTCCTTTCTTCCATAGTTCAAATCTGACGCCCAGCGTGTGTTTTTCACTGTCTTTCAATTTAGACAAGCTTTCTATAATTTGACATTTACAATTTTTCCTCCGCTTCTCTTCCATTTGTCTCCCCCTTGTTTAAATCCTCATACTGCCGATCAACACAGTCCACGCCCTGACCGGTCCTTTCGCGCCCTTTCTTGTGTCCACTCCATACCAGCATATCCTGTCTATAAAGCCTTTCTCCAGGTATGTCTGGTTTATCGTAACGGTAGTCCACCCTCACAGAATTAAATTGTTCAAAGTGCGCACCTTAGAATACAAACAATCTTTGATACCATACTCTACACGCACCAAGCAATTGACAACCGCAATGATGTAACATTGTCATTCCTAATGCGATTTAAATGACGTTCACTTATGTCACTCATGAGTAATCTTGGGACACCGTCCTTTCTATACCACACCCCACCTGTCTTACCACTTCACTCGTATAACTGGCCAGGTTTTTGTTCAAGCGATGATCAACAAGTCACACCAGTCACTTTGTTCTTGACAGATTTTTTTTGCCACGACACACATCACCATGTCACTTATGTCACCTTAGCTATGACTTTTCTCCACATATACAATAAGTCACATTACCACCTTCTGCGCATGCCTTTGTCCACCATGGTGACACCATGAGTCACCCATTTTCTATATGAATATTACAATCAAAACATGTGTAGTTTAAACAGACTTTGTATTTTTTGTTTAGCCCTGAAGATTCGCATTTGTTCCTTGCGATGAAACACGTGTTGGCTTTTTTTGAAACGGAACAATAAACAGAAAATGGACACCCCCAATACAGCCTATTGACTGACTTACCCATCTCAATAGATGAACTTTCATTGAATTACGTATCTCCATGAACTGTTTAGATTGATGCGCTATATGTCATTATTGTATGTTACAATCATATACAAATTTTGTTATTATACGCTTTTGTGTTAGTGCAGGGGCACAGTTGTTCATATTCATTGTTGACCAGGTTTCTGGCCATTCTGAGTGGTTGTGAGGTATTACCACTCGCCCTATTGCCTACACCTTTTGTACTCTTGCCTGTCACTATTTAGCGGTTAACAAGGTGTGCGCCCTGAAGCTCTGGTATTTCCTAAAAGACCTCAGCAGGTGCTTACAGACATTGCCTCATGCCTAGGTGGACAGTTGTAGTTCTAGGTGCATAGTGCGACGATCTAAATACCGGGGTCTTAAATATGGCTCCCAGGGCGGATGCGGTGAACACACACTGTATGCTGATCGTGATGGGATAGACCAGGTTTTATTTTTGATTTATATGCGTATGTTTGGAGTGAAGGAATTGGAAGTGCCTGAAGGGGGGAGGGACGGGGAGAGGGGTAGTTCGTAGGGTTGTTCAAATTAAAAAGAAAATGTTATACTTTCCTATGATACAGACATGTACATGAACTGTGAATTACTTGTGGCACTGCGCAATGTGATGTACTGCGTCTTCTTTTGTAACATGTGGCAATAAAAACAGATTTTAAAAAAAAAACTAAAAAAAGGGCCCCTTGTGAGTTACCTCATAATATTGTACCGAGAACACATTTCAATATAGAACTTGTCTGATGGTTGTATTCTAAATCAAACCAGTGCAGAAAATAATAGTGATTTTTATCTGAAAGGATGTCATATTCCAAAAAACACAGATACTCTTAAAGCACAATATCCAAAAATCAATTAATATAATTGAATTGATCAGTTACACCCTGTGCAGTACCACTAACCCAACTGATTAATCATTAAATAACTGTACTTATATGTCCGTATAAAAAGTGTGTAGATACAATATACAAAAGTGAGGAAAAGAAATACTAATCAAATATAAACAGTATTTACATTATACAGTTTGGTTTGTAATGATGACGGGTAAATCAATTCAGCTCTATTTTCTTTTTTTCTGGTCGTATCGAATCCGACCTATTCGCCAGTGATGCATTAGATCGTCAAACTGTATTCCCATAGATACCCATTGATATTGTTGGATTGGTGATCCATAAAGTTGGAAACATAAATTGAATACTGGGTTCAGAGGAGGATATGTAACTCATATGTATTTAATGTAACAGCTATATATTTTACAGAAAGTGGTGTAGGTCCTCTGTGGTGTTAAGCCCGTTAGGATATTTGCTGTCTAGCTCTACAATATACTGCGTCTCCTTCTTTCTTAGCAGTTTTTTTCTATCACCCCCTTGTTTGAGGGGGGCCACTACATCAATGACAAACTATGTCAAGTCGCTCCTATCATTATTGTGAGTGGATCGAAAATGGCGAGCTACTGGGTATGTTTTGTCATTATTGACTATTGCGCGGAGATGCTGTAAAATTCTGACGTGCACCTGTAATTTTGTGCTGCCTACATATCGTAGGCCCCAGGTGCACGTCAGAACATACACGGCATAGTCGCTATGACAATTGTAGTTACCTCTAATAGCTTGCCTGACTTGACTGAAGGGGGTGTTATAATGCGTGGTATATATATCTTGAGATTCTCTCGCCTTAGCATCCCCCTCTCGGCGGAGTCACGGCACAGCAAGCAGGTAAGTCTTTTTAAAATTGTTTTCATTCACACACCATGTGCACAGATACACATATATATTCCTTACATTTGTACAGATTTGTAGACCAGGAAATAATACATTTGTGAACTGCATTTTATCACAAACAAATATGCATGTGTAGATTTACTCATGCGAAAATCTCTTGATTCCTGAAGTTCCTGAGAGCGGTTTAGGCATTACCAAAATGTGCACTTGATACCATGCCTCAATAGACTGCTAAAGACCTCACTGTCATATAATGATTAACTTCGCTAGTCAGCCAAATATCTATTTCCCTTTTTATCTTGGCTCCACAGAATGACTTCTTGTAGTAAAACTTGCCTCCTAGGATCTTCTGAAACTATTTGGTAATTGCATTTTAATCTTGGATCCGTTATGAGGCACATCCTCTCTTTGGGGGGAGGATGTGGCCTTACGGCTAAAGCAGTCGACCTCGAAGCCAGGGAACCGGGTTCGAGCCTCGGCCACGACGCTCAACATCCTGTGATTCTGGGCAAATCACTTAATCTCCCCGTGTCTAACAAAAATGAATGTGTCCGTCTGTAATGTAACTGGTGCTCATGTAAAGCGCTCTGATACCCTAAGTCTTGGGTCTAGTTTGTGCGATATAAAACTCAAAACTAGACTAGAGTACCCTGTTGACTAGACGTCTCCTTCCTGTAGGCGATGAGGACACAACAACCAAGCGCACTGGTGAGCAAGTCAAAATATTATTTTACAAATCCCGAAGTCCTATGTCAATAACGCTGCTGACTAGACCTCTTATTGGGTTTTGATCTTGAGAAACCATTCAGCAATTGCACTTTAACCCGGGCTCTGTCAAGTTGTATGGTGTATGGATGGGCACCTTCTCGACTAGTCCCATGTCAGCTTTTGGGGCCAGTTTAGAGGCACTGTGCACAGCTACAAGGTCAGCCCTGTACCCCATATAGGGGGAAAAAATGCACTTCAGACTTATTGCGTATCTTAATATTCAAACCTTATATTTATGTACTTTTTAAAGGTACAGTGACCATTTTTTCAATCATATCTTTCAAATTGTAGCGACTTCCTATTTGTCCAGGGTTTTTGTCCCTTCAGGTCTTTAGAAGCACTGTTATACTGTTAATATGTAAAAATGCATCTATGGCTTTTTTATGTAATGATTTTAAATAATCGCACAATTTCTTTTTTTATCTTAGCTTAGCTTATCTGTTGAGTGTGTACAAGTTCACTTTCCCTCCAACCACTTTTTTCCCAAACGTGGAAGAAGTTTTACATATGCCCTTATCAGAAGTAACGTTCCAACCTTTCTCAGTATGGAAAAAGATTAGCGAAAAACTTGTGAAAGCCCCTAAAAAATGCAGGTTAGTAAGTTTGCACAGACTCAAAAGGGCATTCCAACCCTGGCACTATTACTTACTGCTACCTCCAGCTCCAGTGTGTAGATCTACAGAAAGGTGGAATAATAAGGTAATTGCTAGTTTTCAAATACTACTATCGTATAAGCCATGGCTTAATCAGAGAGGCTTTTATCAGAACTCTTACATAATGGGATTGCTGCCATAATCTGTCATTGCACCACACAGCTTGTGGTGGCCCTGAATCAGCCAGGACACACCCCGTCTAACTTTAACAGCTGCCTAGTAGCAGTCACAAAATGGATGGCCTCTTCCCATTTAAAACTTAACGGGGACAAAACTGAACTGATGTTCCTGGGGAACACAGCCGGCCCTAGACCAACTCTACAATGGCCACCCTGTATGGGCCCCCCCCAGAACCAAAAAAGCAAATCAAAAGCTTGGGCATGTGGCTGGATAATACCCTTAGCTTTAACCAGCAAGCCACAATACTCTCCGCCACCTGCTTCGGGCTGATGCGTATGTTGCGGAAAGTTCTACCACTTCTCCCTTTCCAGGCCCGCAGGATAATGGTCCAGGCCATCATCCTGTCCCGTCTCGATTATGGGAATGCTTTATATCTGGGTGCACCGACCAGCACACTTAAAAAGCTGCAAGTCACTCAGAACGCAGCAGTACGTCTACTGCTAGGCCTGTCCCGTAGTCACTCGGGCACCGCTGCCCTGCGAAATTTACACTGGCTGCCCATCCAAGCCAGAGTAAAAATTCAAGGCTATGTGCATAATGCATAAGGCCATGTGGAAAAACGCCCCCGCAATGATCTGTTCCTTAGCCACCCCTTACCATCCCCAAAGATCACTGCGTTCCAGCACGGCCTTTCTGGCAACAACACGCAAAATCAAACGAGCCAGGTGGGGTGGACGCTCCTTCTCCCCGAATGTGGCCATGACTTGGAACTCTTTACCTTCTACGCTCCGCAACGAGTCCAATCTTTTAAAATTCCGCAAAATTCTTAAAACCTTCCTTTTTTCTAAATAAATCAGTAGACTCTCAGAGATATGCATTTATAGCGCTACGAGGCCTTCGGGTAGTAATGCGCTTTACAAAACCCACTTTCATTTCACTTTCATTTCACTACATGGTACCAAAGGAACAAGTGGACGTTTTTAACAGAACAAGTAGATTTATAAAGCAGCCTGCCCCATGGACATGTAAATATTTTATTAAAGATATTTTATTTTATTAAATTCCACATCCCTGGACTCAGCCCCAGGGATTATTTCTCAGTCACCTGATGCTATTTGCTTGTGGAATATATTTTTCCTTCTCTGATGTAGTGTTCACTGAGGTGCACAAAAGTTATTTTTATCATTTCAAGCCTTTCTGTCCACTCCTTTTTTTTGTTTGAATATCTTTATTGCATTTCGTTCTTTGCATATATTAAATACCATAGTAATAGATAGGAAAATGTAACATAACAACCCGTAGCTATACAGAAATATTCAGTATAAACAACAGTTTGCCACAGTATACTACAGGCATTTCACCCTATACAAGTCAAATATGCACACGAGGGCGTGCCGTTTGAAGAATTACATGTCAAATTAGTGATAGGCCCATCTGGGAAAGGAGGGTGCATCGGGAAACAGCGAGCCATTACAAGACCCAAAGGCCTTTCTGTCCACTCCTTGATGCTCATTTCTCCACTTTCCCCTTTTCCCTTGGTATTCCTGTCAGCACCTCCATCCTGCAAAAATGTATTTCCCGTGTGTGTCGCTCTTGAGTTTCCCATCCCCCACCCTGTCATCCTCCTTCTTAGCCTTGCTTCAGTTACCTCTATTTCACTGGCTCCCCTGCCCACACCTGTCTCCTGTTCCTACCTCCTTACCTTCCCTGTTCACTCCTTCATCCACCTGCCCACCCTTCTCTCCCGATAGCTTCTCATTAGTTTTGCCAGGCCAGGCTTTTTTTTTTAAGTGAATGGTGAATGAGCCTGTACTAATGAAGATTCCTTTGCCATTCCATCTTCCTTTTCCATAGAAACGAAAGGCAATCTCTTTTGAAGGCTCACAAGTCCTCGTTGAAGTCCGCTTTTGGTTTCTTGGTGAAATGAAGCTTGGTGGGAAGGGACATTTAATTATAGTTCTTCCTTTCTGTATATGTCATAAACATGATAGGACAATAACAAAGGCTCCCTTGCCATACAACTGTCATTTCACATAGAAATAAAACAAGACTTTAATGAAGGCAAAGGAACCCCAAATATAGACTTTCTTTTCTCTCTTACATGATCCTGGCTTTAATGTGCTAACACTGTGTTACCATACATTAGAAAATTATACCCAGCTTCATTGACTTTGCCAATGGGTGTTTTTTCTGAGTTGGGTGTCTAGAATTGAGTTCCGACCTGGAAATTAAAAATGGTCACAAGCTAGACTTCATTGATAAGGTCTCACAATGTTGTCTCGTAGTGCACAATGCATAAGAGATTTCAGCTAGACTGTTATGTGGGAATCTAGGACCCTAGTGTAATTTTCCCGATTCATGCCCATATATAGGTATATTTCACCCAATCCTTATATAGGCATGGGAATCATTGCCTTATTTAGTCTTAGTAAAATCAGAAAAGATCCCTTGGCGGAAGTACTGTAACGTTAGCCCATATATTAGTAATGGTCACTAATGCTGGAAATTCACAGACAGAAAAAGATATTTATGTAAACATATCGAAAACTTTTATTTTTGTATTAAAAACATATCATAAAAACATATAAAAATACAGATTATAATTCCATTCAGATCATGTACAGTATCCTCACAATAAAATTCATCTGAAATTCATTAATCAACTGTTACACCTAGTATTGTAGACAACACAATATCAACTGAATCAAAACAATAACATGGATAAAGATATATGAAGAGGGAGAGACAGACATAGACCATACAATTTGTCATAAAGGTTTGCACATCAAGACACAGTTCATACACTAAATCCTGGACCTGCTTGATTTATGTTGTTCACAGGACAAGTTTGATTGCTTGATTGTACAGTTGTAGGCGTCGACGCGTTTCGATAGCCTTTAATCAATAATGTGCCATCTTTTTCAAGACTGTGTGTTACGTCTCTCCTAATTAAGGGCACTGGATGGTTGCCACATGAACCAAAATCCTGTTGGTAAACATATTTATGTCAATATCTTACATAAAAGCCACATTCTACTTATCTATGCTACAACCGTTTCAATTTAGACTATACATACTACACTCTATTGTAAATGCATCGGTAGGGGGCGTGGCTTGGACGGCAGGAGGAATGGCCGCCTGAACCGAGTGCTCCGCGGAGAAGGGAGAGCGAGCTCGGTGCCTACATCGATTCCAGCGGCGAGAATCAAGCCAAAACCCAGGATCCGGGAACTGGACCCCAGCGGCACACTTCAATGCCCTGAATTCGGGCCATGTTCATTTTTTCAGAGACTTAGCGGGCCTTTGGTCGACCACGCGTCTCTCGCCCGGACTCTGCCCAAAATGGCGGCGCCCTGTCTCAACTACGACGCCTGACCCTCGAGGGTACCGGAGGTGCTCTCACTGGATTTTACGACCTCCCGCCGGCATTACAGGACACACAGCCCAGGTTAGACCCCAGCCAGCGGTTGTATGTCGGTAGGGGGTGAGCGAGTGATCGGCAGTGAACGTTTCTTTCAGCTCCTCGTGCCTGACCCTAAAATGGCGGCGGCGCCACCAGCGAGCTTCACGAGGAGGGCACACACCGACCCACGGTGAGCTTCTGGGCCCCTCACGTTCCCATCCACCAACATCCTCTGCCACAACAGTACCTTGACCCATTCATGTGCTGATGCAAACAGCCCTACCTGCACATCTAACTATAGTTGCCTGTGCCTGTTCCTGTGCCTGTGCCTGTACCTATATGTTTAAGCCCATGTGGGGAGCAACATCCTGCCTCACTGCCACAGGTCTTTCACAAGTCTGCATCAATACCACAGGGAAGCACTAACGCCCGAAGAGTGCATCAGGTGTGCTAAGGTGCTAAATGGCAATGGCGCTGATAGCGATCCCCACGAGGAACATGCTCATAGACCCTCGATGAGCTTCGGGGCCCTCCACAAGCCAAATCTGCTGCCACGTTCTGCCATCTGTTGACCTAACCTACTGCCAAATAAAGGTATGTGCAACCTACCTGCTTCACCACGTGGGGTTTCCTGTCCGACCATATTGCCACAGGCAGCACTAACAGCCTAGGTGGAGTTCTACTTCCACGTTCTACAAGAACAGCACACCGCACACCGCCGCTAACAAGCACTGTTCGGTACCTGCACCTGCTCATCCGCAATCCAGTAGCCATTACCCAGGGTCGTACATCCCTTGGATTCTGGTCCTGTCCCCTCAGGTGGCCAAAGGGTGCCAGTCACGACAGCCAGCAGCGTCTTCCTACAGTATCTACAGTATCTAAGTTCTGGCTGGCTCCTCACAAACGCGATCAGTGATCAGCATCAGCATCAGTGATTCCACTGCCATCTCATAGCACGTAGGCGCCCGGCCTCGTCAACAAGCAGTGCCCTTCTTCAGCGATTAAGTTCGAGCAGGCTCCCAAACGAGGGCGAACACAAACCAGGCAACAATGGCAAATACAGAGGACAGGAATAACCCGAAAAAAGTAAAGCCTGGAAGTCTGTTGGACTCACCCATCAAAAGTAAGGCCGACATGGCAGCCAATATAGAAATGATCCTAAAGAAGATGGCAGATCTACATGAACTTTCCAAATCTACCAAATCCAACACCGACTCAATGCAACTGGAGCTCACTGCAATCAGAGCAGATATAAATGTGATTAATATTGGCTTGGGCGCAGCTGAGCAACGAATAAGCGACGTGGAGGACATTTCGAAACAATCAGTCGCCAAAATCAAAAGTCTAGAAAAGATCACGGAAGAGATGAAGCGTCACAATGCAGAGTTGGAGGACAGGAATAGAAGAGGCAACATCAAGATCTTTGGTGTGCCGGAAAATTCCGAAAAAGATGCGGATTCCTGCGTGGCTTTCCTCGAATCATGGATTCCCATGATAACCAAATTGTCCTTCCCACACGGCCTTGAACTGGATAGGGCACACAGGATCCCCACCTTCACTGCCAAGAACTCCAACGGCCCTAGACCGCTGATCTGCAAACCACTTAGATTTCAACACGTAGAGATGATCCTCCAATTCGCGAGAAGAAACCACGCCATCACATGGGAAGGCCATAGAATCATCTTCACACAAGACTACTCTAGAGACACAGTATCAATCCGCAAAGGGTTCCTGGAGCTCAGAGACAGGCTAAGATCCAAAAGCATTCCCTTTTCTTTTGCAGGACCAGCGAAATTCAGGATCGTCGTAAACGGCCATCCGAGATACTTCACAGACCCCAAAGCCCTTGCAGCTCTGCTGGAAGATCGTCAGGAACAAGAAATGGACCTAGCGTTAGGCCTCTCGAACAAGAGGAAAACTTGATAGCAAATGCTTTCACACGCAATCAGGCTCATTTTCAGTCTCGAGCTCTTGTGTAAAGTGTCATTGTCGTGCTTTATTGGTGCTAGTCATTAACTTGCGGTTTCAGGTCTCCACATGTCTCCACAGGTATCCTCATCTGTAATGTGAGTAGGCCATGTGCCCCATGCATTATTATTATTACGTGTTCTTCTCACTTTCGTTGCATCGTCATGTTATAGGCTACGTTGATTCCTCCACAATCTAGTTTTTGCAATTTGGTTTGTGCCCAGATGGAAGGAGGTAACCTTGATGTAAGAATATTGTTCTATACTGCTCAGAAAAATGCTCCTATGTGCTCACCATCACAGGACAGTTACAAGGTTTTAGATTTCTAGATTATAGAGTTAATGCATTGGTCGTGCTTTAATGGTGCTAGTCATTAACTTGTCATTAACTTGCGGTTACATGGTCTCCACATGTCTACACAGGTATCCTCATCTGTAATGTGAGTAGGCCTTGTGCCCCATGCTTTATTAATTTTACGTGTTCTCCTCACGTACGTTACTCCGTCATGTTATAGGCCACGTTGATGTAACAATATTGTTCCTTATAGATCAGAAAATGCTCCTATGTGCTCACCATCACAGGACAGTTACAATGTTTTGAATTTCTATAGTATAGATTATTGGATTTATGGTGTTATTCATTCCGCCCATGCTCAAGGGTAAGTTCGAGGTCATCTCAGCTCACCGTCAGGGATGGTTGTACTAGTTGATTGTACATTTCTCGAGCTTTATCCCAACAATGTTTTATTTTAAGACTGGAAGCTTCTAGTTATCTTATATGTATCCCTTAACTCCACCTTGCACGGGTCTGCCGTCGCACTCCCGATGTACGTTTTGGGGGGGAGGGGGGGAGGGACAGAGGGTGGGAGTGGGGAGTAGAGGGGGGGGGTAGGAAGGGGAGAAAATGGAGCTGAAAGGGTCCAAAGAGCCCTAATGTCCTTTCTGTACGTTCTATGCTGTTTTGTTCTTAAGGTTACCTATGTAAATGCATCGGTAGGAAATCCGTCAGTTTATGTCAAATAGCTAATGTCGAATTACTGAACATTGTTTGTGCAGGCATCTACCCAGCAGTTCACCTGTCTGAATCTTCTACATTACTTGAAACTGTTATCATGTTATATATTTCAATAAGGCACACACTGTTTTGACAGCTCTATTACCACATATTTATCCAATTTCTAATATATGCGCTTGTAAGACCAAAATTCAAGGACATCACATGTTCTTTTCAGTGCATTTCCATCTATACCTGGGGAATATGTCTATCTCCCACTCATTGTTGCATAATTTGATGTGGTTCCCCGTATCACGTGGCTCACTTTATTTAGCCTTAAATACTAGATGGTTTACCTTATTTCATGTTTCTTTCCCGCATTACTCTGGACTAACTGCCGTTTCTATATACTGGCATCCTATTTAATATGGGTCTGCAACGTAAGATGATACGATCATTATTAATGTCTAATCTCTCTGCTTTCGATTTCATTCCGAGTCAATTATTTCCATTAGTTACCTGAATATCTTCTATTTACTCAGTATCCCACTGGCTTCTTCCTTTGAAGTCACGTGGCAAATTATCTATGGAAAAATGTACAATTTGTCTTGTTTAATCTAAACTCTGCTTTGCCCTTGTGTTGTCTTATAGTCCTAATTACTTGTATTGTTACTGTACCGACTTGAAAACAAAGACTTTTCCGTTTAGTATATTATTCTTAGCCGGACGGCGGGGCGAAGCGTCGGCACCTCAGGGATCCTTCAACCTCAAACTTTCTTACACCTTACACTTTCCTATGAAGGGAATAAAGGCTCTATTTCATTCAATTTAACCAGGGAAGACTATTTTTAAATATTTAGTCTTAGCCTGTGCAGCCCAAATACGGCATGGCTACTTCCACTAAACTCCGAGAATCCACAACGATTTCTTGGAAAAACCAGCCTCCAGCAGTCAGGGACTTCCGCCTGCTTGAATACTAATTTATCCAAGAACTCCTGGAGTTTTTAAGGTATTGAGGCACTAGTGATGATATTATGTCCAATCTTACGTCAAACTCGGCACCTTCAAAGTATAAATATGCCTACATTTGCCCAGTCAAACACATGGTGGTTTAGGAGCAGATTGACTAACTACTTGCCCGACGCCCTGCTGCTGCAAGTGCCGAAGGAAGCCGACCCTCCAACTGACGCACTGAGAAGACGCTGTCTTTTCTCTTGCCGAGAAATCCAGATCCGGTGTTTCCAGGCTACCCTTGTGGGTTGCTGGGAGATCGAGTCCTGAGAGAGAGATACAAGACCTCTATCATTCTAAAACCAAGGTACGGAGCTGATTAGACCCTTAGAGAATTCTTGGAACAGATTCTTGGCAGAAAATTACTAGACTTAAGCTACACCACACTTACTCCTCCCTCGTACTAGACTTAGGTTAGGTACACCGGGGTAGGCGTATTTTAGAAGCACCAGTTGAGTACTTTTAGCCACTATTTTATCACTGTATGTATTTTATGCATTTTATGTATTCTATGTTTCTGACTTAGAAACCATATCATGCTCTTACAGTACTATTTTATAATTCTATTCGTATTATATGCATTGTACTTCTTCACTAGCATTTCAATTGTAGCAGTGCATTTCTTATGCTTAAGAAATAAGACTGTTCAATAAATACTTTTATTGAAAAACGCCCGTCTCTCTATTTCTAAGCAACTCTGGTGAAACAAAGCATGCAGATCTGACTGAGTGAAATAGCCGTCTATTGTTTCCGTGACTCTAGAGATATACGTTTCATTCTGGGGGAAACAAAGTTGTCATGTTATATGGTTGTCAGAGACTAATCCCTTCTTGTTTGTTCGAGAAAGTTTCTAGTGAACTCTGAGCTAGCTGGCACTCACAATTAAGTCTAATATATTCGGCAGAGACCTAGTCAGCTTAAGTCCTATGTCTAAGCTGCAGGATATATTATTCCAATGCGCAGAGCCTATTGGGAATATAGGAACTACACTACATGCCGCCCAACGTTTGGTAAGGTGATAATTTAATGCTAGATACTAGAGTAACTCAGTCGTGCTTTTCACACAGACCCCCTTTTCCCGTAAAAACTCCAAAGACGTCTGGAGTGGGTCAAAGGATAATATCCGCCCAAACTGAGTAGGACGAAAATCCTATGTATTCGTTTTTGGTTTTATACAACGTTGAAGGCTACAGTGTTCCAAAATATTGTGCACCTAATCTTTGTTTCCTTGAAACTTGTTCTGCAAAACTCTTAGCCGACTAAAATGCCGGATAGTGATACTGAAATGGAATTAGCTGCAGCAGCAGCTCAAGCGGTCTTAGATGACGCTGCTATCTTAGAAAATGACACAGATGCTAAACTGCTCCGGTAAATGTAAGGAAAAGTATAACTTACAAACTGATAAATAATGGAGTATCAGCAAGAGGTGGCAGAGTAATCTTTGTCATAGAGGCCCATGAATATCGGCAGACAGAGGTATTCTATTCATGTATTCAGTTTCCAGCAGCAAATAGGGGAACACGAGAGTTCCACCACTACAAAGCAGAGGAACCTCCAGCGGAATACGATCCTTTCGAGGATACTGAAATTCCATTAACTTACCAAGAGCATCAGCTCTGGTAAAGGCGCCCTACAACATCAAAATCACATTACCAGGCTCGGTCCACTAGGTAGACCAGGAGCTACATAACCGGTACTAGCCAGCTATACACCACATCCAGACATTGAAAGGATGTCAGATGCATAATTATTAGCTGAGCTAAAACAGTTAATTAAAATACATTGACAATTGGTTCAATATGTCATGCGGACATTAACAGTCCAACCAGCTGTAAGAATTACACAGCACACCCCTCACCAGGGGAACACAAATACAATTACACCACAGACTATACAGTCAGTCATTGGTAAACTACCAGCAAAACGAGAACAAATTCCGTTCTGGTTAGCACAAACAATTACTCAAATAGAAGCAGTATTTCCTGATAGTACACCTCATGAGAAACACAGGATTCTGACAATCTGTTTACCGATGGGGATTGCACCACACATAGAGGACTGTGACACTTGGGGTAAGTCTTTGCTTCAATCTACACTAAAACACATGGTGTTCCGTCCATGGCGGTAATACCAGATGTTCTAAGACAGATTCAAAATGAATACGGTCCAGAACCGGCCTTAAATTTAGGTATGAAATTACTGAAAGATTTCAAACAGGTCTCGGCTATACTATTAGCCAACATTAAAGGTGAAGCAGCATCAGTGGCAATCTGCCAGAAATTAAAAGAAACAGACATTACTGAGCAACCATTTGAGCTTGCCAGAATTATTGAAAAATCCTATGAAGAACTAGGTAGAGATAGTTTGGGTGGGAAACCACTAAAACCACAACTAACACTGGGAGGAGCTTCACAGGCATCCAAGATGGTCGTGTGAGCAGAGGGCTCCCGAGACCCGCGCCGCCCTTCGCACATATCCTTACAACATCCTGATTTTGAAGATGGGCTTTTGAAGACGAACTCTTGCTGATCCTAACATTCTTTGCCGAATTGAAATCGGACGTTGGGAGCCACTTTTACGCCGTCTCAAACTTTGCGGCTCGCCCCGTGTCCAGACCGGGGGCTCGGCCGGGGAGTAGTTGAATAACATCGGCCAGAGGGGTTCCCCCTCCAGCGGTCTCCTGTCTGACTTTCAGTTTCGTTTTCCTACTCCCGGCAATGATCGGCTGAAACGCTGCTTGGATCTACCCTTGGCCCTGCCTGATGCCCTCGCACCGTGGTGTGTCCACCTGGCGTTCTGCCATTTAGTCTGCGCTGTTGCCATTTACTTCGATTTTGGCCGATTTCACTGTTTCTTACCGCATCCCGGCCGGCCATTTTCACCAGGTCGCACGGACCCCTGAGGGGTCCTATCTCCAATATGGCCGCCAGATCCGAGACGGAGAGACGCAAGATCAAGACGCCTCACCGAGGGGGACAGACCCAGACGAATATCATGGATCATTACTCCCAACTGAAGGGTTCCCCCAGTAGTGTTGGCCGTACGCCTGGTGACCCTAAGGCTGCCTCCGGTACGACACCAGGAGTGTCGCTACAAGACGTGATGAGTGCTATCACCAACATGGAGGCCTCCATGGGGCAACAGTATGAGGCCCTTGCCTCCAAGATCGACACGGTCGACGTGGATGTTACGCTGATTAGAGTGGACCTGGCGAAGACTAATGAGAGGGTCAAGGCATTAGATCTGAAGACCTCCAGCCTGACCACTGAGTCACGGACATTCAGACCGAGATTGGGAATCTGCGTTCTTCCCGGGATGTGCTGGCCCGTCGTCTGGAGGACTATGAAAACAGGGCCCGTCGCAACAACGTGCGCATTATTGGGGTCCCTGAAAATCCCGAGGCTTCTGCAACCGACCTCCTGGTGGAAGATCTGATCACCAACTATCTTGCTACCGCCGGACTCACTAAGTTCTTTGCGGTTGAGCGCGCACATCGAATTCCTGGCGGAAAGGCCCAGCCGGGTGCCCCCCCGAGACCCATCGTTGCTAAACTGTTCCACTTCAGGGATAGAGACGCCATCCTGCAAGCCTCTCGGGACAAGGGCCCTGTGAAGTTCGAGAATGCCACCGTGAACTTTTATCCGGACTTTACCCCATTCGTTCAGAGGCAGAGAATGGGATTCCAGGGAGTTAAGAGACGACTACGGGACTTGGGCCTCAAGTACGCCATGCTGTTCCCGACCGACCTTCGTATTGAGTATGGGGGACGAACGTTTTTCTTCGATCGCCCGGACAGTGTCAGTGACTGGCTTGATTCTTTGCCAAAAAAGGATGATCGTACTGAGCACCCCGGCGGATTGCCGGAGCAGGAGTGACTGGTGGATCCCGACGTCTGAACTTTTCAACTTCTCCAGCTCAGTTTGGACAATGATTCTTTAGTTCTTCCTTCACATTGGCCTGAGGGTGGCGGGGGTGAAGGGGTCTCTTCCTCCTCTGGGGTTCTTTGTGTAGATTAGTTTCTTCATGGGGCGACAGGCACACTGCAAGTTGGGGTGGATTTTGAGTCTAACGCAGGGGTGCAGGGTGTGGGGTGTTGTAACGGGTTTCAGTTGGGGGGGTGGGGGGGTGTGTGTGGTTGTTCTAGTTCACCAGGCATTCAACTGTTTTCTTTAATTGTCTCGGTCTTCGGGTTCTGTGTCTAGGGCGCTCTGCTTCTCCCTGGGGATGGGGGATGGTGAGTTGAAACTACTGTCATGGATTGTTAATGGGTTGGGAGACAGGATAAAGCGAAGGGTGGTGTTGCAGTTCCTTAGGCGCCATTCTCCCGATGTTGTTCTTCTACAGGAGACGCATCTTATAGGGAATACGTGTCGAGCCATGAACAGACGTGCATACCGCCTAGTTGCTCACTCCGGTTTCACCTCTGGTTCCAGGAGGGTTGGCATTCTTATTCGGTCTTCCCTCCCCCTCCAAATCGATGAAGTTATAATTGATGATAGAGGGCGCTATGCTGCGCTCATGGGTCGATGGGAAGGGAAGACACTGTCCATACTCTCGGTATATATCCCCCCGGGCCTTCAGGCCTCCACGTATGCCGACTTGGGTGGGGTCCTACTGGGGTTGCCTGAGGGCCTTCTCATCCTCGGAGGGGATTTTAACTCCGTTGTCTCTGGTACGTCTGACCGTTTCCCCCCCTGGGATTTGGCCAGATCCCAGATGTGGCTGAGTGACTTCCTTGATACCTTTGGGCTTGTCGACAGCTGGCGGTTGTTGCACCCTACACAGCTTCAGTACACCTTCCATTCTGGGGCACATGGTAGTCTTTCTAGGTTAGACTATTTTCTAATGCCATCGGCTCAATCATCCTCCATCAATGAGGCTTGCCATTTTCCCAGGGGTATCTCTGATCACTCCCCCTTATGGCTTCGGCTTGCGATGGGTGTGGGCAGCGCGGGCAGAGTGGCTCCTATTAACCCCTGGTACTTTCATGACCCAAAAACCCGTTCTGAACTTGTTAAAGCCATGGATCACTACTTTAATGACAATGTGGGGTCTGTTTCTTCTTCTGTATCTTTGTGGGAAGCTTTTAAGACTGTCATTCGTGGGCATTCTCTTTCACTGATTGCCGCTGCCAAAAAGGCTAAAAATTAGGAGCTTGTGCGCCTGGAAACTGAGATAAATGCATTAGAGAGTGACCTTGATACAGGAGTAACACGTTTAAAAATGCATTCCCTCAGTCTGAAGCAGGCCGCTCATAGGTCCGTCGTCACTGACGCGGCCAAGGTGATGAACAGGGAGCAACAGGGCAGGATGTATGATGTGGGTGACAAGGCCGGTAAATTGATTGCTTGGCTTGACAAGAAGGAAAGAGCGAATCGTGTTGTCCCCGTGATTGAGAGGCTGAATGGTGAGCGTGTTTCTGACCCTGTTGGGGTTGTTGAGTGTTTTGTTGACCACTTTCAAAAGGTGTATGCCTCTGTCTGCGACAGGGACGAGGACGACTCCCGGTTGTTGCTTCGTGACATTGCGTTGCCCTGCCTTTCTGACGATGACAGAGACCTCATGGATGCACCCCTCACGGTGGATGAAGTAGCGGAGGCTATACGTTCCCTCCACTCAGGCAAAGCAATGGGCCCCAATGGACTACCCATCGAACTTTACAAACTGCGACCCGACAAAATGGCGCCCCACTTGAAGGATATGTTCCTTGAGGCTCTGGACTCGGGTTCCCTTCCCGCTGATCAGCGACTTGCCACGATTGTGGTAATTCACAAGGAGGGAAAGCCTCGGGATCGCTGTGCCTCGTATAGGCCTATATCTTTGCTTAACGCCGAACCCAAAATTTTAGCTAAATTGTTAGCTAATCGTTTGATTAAGGTGATAGTGGACCTGATCCATCCGGATCAGTCTGGTTTCATTCCTCATCGGAACACCGCCCTTAATCTTCGGAGACTCCATGGAGTTCTCGCGAGGGCTGGGACTCTCACTGAGTCGCCCATTTTGTCTTCCCTCGATGCTACCATGGCTTTCGATACTATCGAATGGCCTTATCTTTGGGCGGCCCTCTCAAAATTTGGATTCGGCCCGTGTTCATCGCTTGGGTGAAACTTCTCTATGAGAAGCCCCTTGCCCAGGTGGTGGTTAACGGGATGGCGTCCGGTGTTTTCACACTCGGACGTGGCACTCGGCAGGGCTGCCCGCTGTCTCCTCTGCTCTTCGCCCTCGCATTGGAACCGTTGGCGGAGTGGCTCCGTTGGGAGCCTTCCATAAAAGGCATTCGGTGGTCTCCCGATTTCGAGGATCGTGTCTCGCTATACGCGGATGACATTCTCCTATATCTCACTTCCCCTCAGAAATCCTTAAACGTGCTCTTCGATGTTCTTACCTCCTTCGGGAAGAACTCGGGACTCGTTATTAATTGGACTAAGTCCTGTGTCTACGTTTTGGCCGGTGGTCTCCCCCCATTGCCTCGTAGATTTCCGATTCAAGTCACTGAGTCCGGTCTTAAGTACCTGGGGGTATACGTTTCCTTGGACCCCACCGTTCGATATGAGCGCAACTTGCTGCCCCCTCTTCAACGGCTGAAGTTGGATGTTACACGTTGGCGTCATTTGCCACTGTCACCGCTAGGTCGTGCGGCTCTCTTTAAGATGATGTCGCTGCCTAGATTTTTGTATGCGCTCCAGAACTCGTTTGACCCCGTTCCCTCTCGTTACTTTCGGGAGGTGGAGAGTCTACAACGGCAACTGATCTGGGATGGTCGTGCACGCGTTGCTCTGTCTAAACTCACGCTACCGTGGTATGACGGAGGTGTGGTAAATAAATAAATAAATACCGGTACTATTTTTCTATGCATTAACTGAAAGGGACAGCTCAATAAATAAGAGGCAGAATCCGTGGTATCTGAGTCATACGGGCTTTAATCAGATGGCTCGAGCCAATGGACCATCAGGTTCCATCACCTGCAAAGGTTCAGGAAGGGACAGACACAAGAAAAGGGGGAATGGCAGCTGCAGCATCTCATTAACATCATACAGTATATATAGTAAAACAGTACAATTGTATTGAATACAGTAGGCGTAACAAGTGACAAACGAAAGATAAGAACACATGGGCGTGAAAAGAAGGCGTGCACAGGGCGTGCACGGAGACATGTGATGTAAACGTCACAGAAGTGTCATAAGTGGGTGGATACATGGAGGGGGCTACCTGGGCAGCTGGAACCTTTAACCTACTGGTGCGCGCAAACGGGCCATGACGTGTAACTGGGGAGAGCTGGGGGCTCTGACTTCTGGCACTAGAAGAGGAGACTAAAGTCTGGGATGTCAGAACGACCTGTACCTATAGCATATCTGATATCTTGTGTTTGGAGTACATGTTGCTTGAATCTAAATGTCATCAGGGCAAAGGCTACTTGTCACTAAGGCTAGTGCATGCATATATTTCTTTATGTATTGCGTGTGCTATGAATCTTCTATGGATATTAATTCAGTAATTCTCTTGCATGGAGACAGAAAGACTAGACTATGGATGAAGATGTTTATGCGGTTCGTTAGCTAGGAATGTGAAGCCGGGGAGCTGAACTGATAACTGTAGGCATAACATATTCTTGGCAGGCAGGCAGACTAAGCCGAGCCGGGCACCGCGCTGCTTGGCAGAAAGTAAGTGAAGGGTCAGGGATGCGGGAAGGGCTGCATCTCTCCTCGGAGTGGCTCAGGAGACTCGAGGCTTGAATCTGGTGTCCGGGCTCTGTGAGGCCTAGAAACGGGGACAACTCGATGATTTAACGTGCATAATGTAAAGACGTTGGCAACATAGGCCTAATACTTGTTGCTCTCAGGAGGACTGGATAACTGGCATACTGACGTTGGACACAACTATAAATGCGTCTTTATTCGGTCAAGGGGGTGAATATGCATATTAATCATGCACATATAACATACAATGGGGAACACGTAGGGACACATGACAGGGCAAAATTCAATTTTCCTCATTCCCTCCTTGTTCCCTACGTTTCCTTCAGGAAACATCAATATTCATGAGACCATCTATCTGTTCATACAGCATCATTTGCTCGTTTCTTATCTTCTGGGAAGGGGACTTTGGACTTGGAATACAAGATGTAGCGCACAAGCCGCAAATCGCAGGGCCACATTGTAAACAGAGACAACAACTGAATATGATCATTACTACTATTCCTAGGAATGACAGTACTTTCCATCCCCAGGCAGATATTATATTCCAGAGCCAACCGGACCATGTCCAGGTGCCTGGATTCTGGTGTAACTGATGGGCTATTTTATGAAGTCTTGTTATTGCTGAATATACAGACGATGCGTTATTAGGAATGAAAACGCAACAACTAGATCCGATGACTCTACAAGCTCCGCCCCTATCGGCCAGTATGACGTCAAGAACAAGGCGGTTCTGAAGAACGACAAATCTCATAGCAGATTGCTCTTCTGTTAAGTTACCTAGGGCGGAAGTAGTCTCATTCACTACTGCTTCAAGGGTTCTGGTTAACCTGCGTATTAATTTACTATTCTGGACAGGACCTATAAAGAAAAAGAAACCTTTATTGAAATCTGTATACTGTTCTAATGCAGTTTCAGTTTGATCGACAATTGGGGGCTCGATCTCCCTTCTATGTCTGACGTGTACTAGATGTGTATTTCTGTGATAATCGGATGGAGCTAGAAAAACTGGTGGCAGTAGGAAGGCAATGTAACATGTTCCATCCCAATCTAGGGGCAGACGTACATATGCGGTCTGACCACATACAAAAAATGAATGACGTGAGGCTTTGAAAGTAGATTTCCCACTGTCACTATACTCGACCACAGTATTACAATCACTGTGTCCTAGATGTACTGAACCATTCTTTCTAACACATAATTCGCCTTTTACTGGTAGAACTGTTATAGAAGGCAAGTCTGGAGTAGTCTCGGACTGAACATTCAAAACCATGAAGTTGGAGGAAAAATTACCTAGATCATATACTTCATTTTCTAGATCCAACCCTGTCCTATGGGAAAGACCTTCCTTGTCTGGGAAACATGTTCTATTCAAAAGGGACTTATCGTCTAAGGATGATGTTAACGTAAACCATGCTCCACACGAACCATTGTGTGAAAACGGATAGGGAAAAAGTGGCAGAACTCCCTTCGGTGTCTGGAAAGGGGGGAGTCGACCACACACCCAACAATTAGTGGCATTGCTGGTCTGGTGTGAATAGTGTAACATACGTATAAAAGTATTGTTGCGCATTGCAAGCCGGTAGGATAACTAGTGAGGGGGTAGTTCACTAAAAGTGTGCTCTACTGTATCATTAAAGGAAAGATGTACATGCGAATCAAGAGGAGGAAAAAATACATGTAAAACATAACTTATACATGTGATCGTAAGACTCAGAAATAACATAAACAATAATGTAACAATACATCTGCTTCGCAGATTCTTACAGTAACGTATTTTCTTGGAGTTTCGTCTAACTCTCTCACTATGGGGGTCTATCTCATACATGTCAGGAACCTGTCTAACCGCTTCACCCGAGAGGGACTTAAACAATTAAACGCTGTCTGACTTGCTAGACCTTAATTTGAGTTTATACTCCTGCTGCGGAGTTATCTCTAACAGGGGAAGTTTAGAGTCAGTATCGGGGCAGTCCTTGAAAAAAGTCTTTGGACACAGTCCATGGAAACGCTTGATGTGGCTGGAGTGTAGCCAGCCCTTTCTGCCTTCCAGCTTTACAGCGGTCCTTGTGGTCATCAGAACAAGTTTCGGCTCCTTCCAGCGGGGCTCCAGAGGGCTTGAACGATCAAAATTCCTAACGAGGACGAGGTCGCCTGGAACGACCTCGTGCGGTTTCACCTGGGTGTTGTCTGGAAAGGCAGCCGCGACCTGTGAACGACAAGAGAGTAGTGCAGACATCAAGGAAGCTAGGTAATCTGTCAGCATATTACTGTCAACATCGGTGATTTTACGTGGCATAGGTGTACCCCACATGTTTGGGGGACGACCAAACACTACTTCATACGGTGACAGACCCGATCGGGAGTGGGCGACCATTCTCATATAGAAAAGGGCAACCGGCAGGGCTACCATCCAATCTACACCTTTCTCTGCACAGACCTTCGCTATGCGTATTTTCAGAGTCTGATTGTGTCTCTCGACGAGGCCAGCTGCCTCGGGATGTCGTACGCAGTGGAACTTCCACTGGTACCCTAACAGAAGAGATACTTGTTTCATGAGTTCGGATGAGAATGGCTGTCCGTTATCTGAATACACGACCCTGGGCAAACCATAGCGTGGGAAAAACTCACGAACCAGCTGCCTGGCAGTGGTCGCGGCAGTGTAATCTGGGACTGGATATGCTTCTGTCCATCTGGACAAAGCGCATACAACTACGAGGACATACTTGAAACCTCGACATCGATCCATCTGGATATAATCCATCTGGAGGACTTCAAAAGGGTGGTCAGGAGGATGGAATCCACCTTGTTCCACCGGAACACCTTTACCTGGATTGAACTGACAACAGATCATGCAGGTACGCACTTTCTGCTTCGCTGCTGCTCGTAAATGCTTGTTAAACCAAAGGTTATGGATGCTGTCTAACATGGCTTTTTCTCCTAAATGTGCTGGACTATGTGCTGTATTAATAATGACTTGAACCATAGAGTCGGGGAGAAACCATGTGGCTTTTCCCTTCGTCAACCATCCCTGATCTGTCTGGACCCCTCCTTGTTCAGACCATTTCTTGATCTCATCTGGGGTAGCATGTGTCTGGATGTCTAGTACGTCTTGTGTAGGGTCCTTAACTGTCATACAAGTCGTCTGATCTGGAACATCTGTCTTTGTCGTGTTAGCTGGAATGTCTGGAGTCTGAGCTGTAAGTTTGGCTGTTCGATCTGCTAGATCGTTACCTTGGGAAATAGTGTCAGTGGCTTTCGTATGTGCTTTGCACTTCATAATGGCAATGGCTTTCGGCAAATGTATTGCTTCTAACAGAGCTTGAATGAGGGGGCCATGCTGAATCTTGGCTCCATGAGAGGTCAGGAAGCCTCTTTCTTGCCAGAGGACTCCAAAGTCGTGAACGACTCCGAATGCATAACGTGAATCTGTATATATGTTTACTTTCAGGTTCTTAGCTCGTATGCAGGCTTGGGTCAGAGCGATGAGCTCTGCTGCTTGAGCAGACAAGGTATCAATACGATGTGTTTCTATAACTTCAGTTTCAGTAGTCACTGCATACGCTGCTACTAACTCTCCTGTGCTTGTTCTCATACATGAACCATCCACGTAAAGTGTCAGGTCTGGGTCAGGTAATGCAATGTCCGTCAAGTCTTGTCTTGGCTTTGTCATGGTGTTAATAACTTCCACACGGTCATGTGTTGCAGGATTTGATGTAATCGAGGGTAACAGTGTAGCAGGATTTAAAATGTTGCAGCGTCTGATTTCTATGTGTGGCTGAAACAGTGTCAATTCATACCCTGTTAATCGTGCAATTGTCAAATGCTGAGTCTGTGTTCGGTTTAAAAGAACCTCCACGGAATGTGGAACTTGTACTGTCAGGGAGTGCCCTAACACTATGGAATCACTTTGCCTGATAGCTAAAGCTGTGGCGGCAACTGACTTGAGGCACGCAGGCAGAGCCTGGGCTACTGTATCTAATGCGCTAGAAAAATAAGCACAAGGCTTGTGTTGTCCTGCTTGATCTTGTGTGAGAACAGATAATGCTGTACCATCACGTTCAGTGACAAAAAGTGTAAAAGGCTTACTGTAGTTTGGTGTCGCTAAAACAGGTGCATTACATAAAGCTGTCTTTAACTCATTGAAAACAAGTGTATGTTCCTGGGTCCAAGGGAGGACAGTCGATGTGGCTGCCTCCTGTGTTGTCAACTGTATCAGTGGTTTGGCTAGATATGCGTACTGAGGAATCCATTGTCTGCAGTAAGAAGTGAGGCCGATAAAAGCTCGTACCTCCTTCTGTGTCTTGGGCTGTGGAAGATGTGCAATTAACTGAATACGGTCAGGTGTCAACTGTCTACCCCTCTTGGACAGCAAGTGTCCAAGGTATACCACTTGCTGGACACAGAATTGCAGTTTCGAAGGGGACACCTTGTGCCCCATTTCTGCCAGGAAATACAAGACTGTCAGTGATGCACGTTCGCAGTCACGTTCTGTACGGGCTGTGATGAATAGATCATCGACATACTGGAGCAGGGCAGTGTCAGTTGGCATGTGAATACTGTCTAGTTGTCTTTTAAGTGCTTGACTGTAAATACTAGGACTTTCTGTGAAACCTTGAGGTGCACGTGTGAATTTATAGCTTCTTCCATTTAAACAGAATCCGAAAAGGAACTGGCTGTCTGGATGAATGGGGACACTAAAGAATGCATTCTTGAGATCGATAACAGTAAAGAGCGTAGCTTCAGAATCAATGGCAGTCAATAGGGAAGAGATATCTGGAACCACTGGGTACTGGGGTATGATACATTTATTAAGTTCTCGAAGGTCAATCACTAATCGATAAACTGGAGGTGCATGTGGGTCAGTACGTTTAGGAATCGGAATGATAGGAGAATTACATACATTGGAGTCAGTTTCTACAACTACTCCTTAAGCAATGAGCTCGTCAATGATTTTCGATAAGGCTGCTACAGCCTCAGGTGGCAACTTGTATTGTCGGATTCGTGGTAATACAACACCTTGTTTCAGAGTAACACGATATGGTGTAATGTGCATACAACCTACATCAGTTGGACCTTGCGCCCATAAATGCTGTGGTACATTCAGTAATCTTGGATCAAAATCTCGTAACACATAATGTCCTTTAAAATCACGTAAAAACAATCTCACTCCTTCCGGAGAACAGCATAGAACAGCACCTAACTCTTTCAATGTTTTAGTACCAAGTAAATTTTCAGGACATGATTTCGTAAGTAACAAGTCTGTAGTTCGGGACAATGGACCAACTTCTAGGGAAACTGGTTTCGATATTTCATTAACAATAGGCTTTCCTGAAAATCCCAGGGAAACATTTCTTGAGCCTGAGAGTGGAGCCCCTGGAACCTCGTCATGACTGATGGTAGTCCTACTTGCCCCTGTATCAATCAGAAACTTTCTGTCTTTCCCTAATACTTGACTGTGTACATAGGGACCCTCTTGATCTACAGGAACCTCGATGAGAGGCAAGCCAACCTCCCTCTCTAGGCTGTTTCATGAATACTGCTGATATTCTGGATAATCTGACTGTGCGTACTGGTACATCTGCTGTATAACGTGTTGTGTGGCAGCTATAGGCTGCGGTACTGTAACTGTTTGTTGTGCGTTCTGCGGTGGTTGCGAATTTTGCGGAACATGTTCCTGTCTAGGAGGACGCGGTCTCTCTTTCGTCTTACCTGTAGCTATGTTGTGTTTCAGAACTGCACATTCGTTTATATAATGACCTGGCTGTTTACAGTAATTGCATGTCCCTTTGACGGGAGCTGCAGAATGATTAGTCTGATTCGTACCCCTCTTCTGACTATCTGCTGGAACAGACTGTGCAACTAGTACTTTCATTTTCGTGTCTTTCATACGTCTTCTTTCGTGTTCTTGCTCTTCTCTGATTCTGTTCTGGTGGTACTGTAACATCTGTAGCATTTGGGACGGAGTATTAGCTTGCCAGGTACTCTCGACCTTTAATACTCGATTTTTAACTTGTGGTAAAGAATTCTCAACTAGTTTGGTAACAAAGAGATGTGGATACGATTCACTACTTGTTTTCAGACCGCTATTAATAATGAAACATTTCTCAAATCTGGAATAAAAATCACTAGTGTCTTCGTCTTGTTTCTGTTTACAGGCTGAGATGGCATCCCAGTCTTCCTTTTTCGTGGCTAGTAATCTTGGCAAGACTTGTATTAACAGTTCGGGCAATTCTTTGGCTTTATCCCCAAGACCAGTACCTGGGACTCGTGTATTATCTTCGTTCTCTAACGCGGTCCAGTCAATCTTTTTCTCTCCCACCTCCCATTCTTTTTCTTTGAGTTTTTCATATATGCCCGCAGGCAACAGGACCTTTAACATTTTGATGATATCAGGATACGTGTATTCTCCCATACGGAGCATGTCTTTTAATTCACGGTGGAACCCTGCTGGATCTTTATCGTGACAGGGCACTAACTTTTTCATTTCGAGTAGTTCTATTTTCGTTATAGGGGTGTAAACAAATACTCGTTCGAGCTCACCCCCCGTTCCCTTAACAGGATGTACTTCTCGCAACGGATTCTGTCTATCTATGTAGAATGGGGGTGAAACAGGAACAAAATGCGGAGTCAGGAATGTTCTGTATTTGTGGCGTTGTTCTAAAATGACGCTAATTAAATCGGTACCTAGACCTTTCCATCTGTTTAGGAGTAACTCGTTCAATACATTATATAAGGGACCTGGATCAGAATGCTGATCCTCATACAGTGTAATGAGGTGCTGGATCATGTACATACCCACCAGTCGCTGCTCGGCTGGGGGAAGCTTCAGAAACATTTGGGCCACTATTTCGTCTGAAAACGTGGTAGAATCACTAGTCCATCGAACTGCTGATCGGGCTAGTTCTTGTTCATGCATGGTACTAAGCTCACTGTAACCTATTCGTAGTTTCAGAACTTTATCAGTAGCCTGGAATAATTGTTCAAGAGAACACTGTTCTGGTACGGGAGGAGGAAAAACTTTCTTGTAGTCTAGGCGTATGTGCTTATCAGAAGGTCTCGTCCTACCTACATACGCTATTCTAGTGTTATTCTCTTTCTCTGCTATTATTCTTGCTTTCTCCCTCTCGTGTATGCCTATGATTTCTTTACGAATCTTTCTGTACATCGTTTCTATACTATTCTGTGTCTTGTGTTTTCCGTCTGCTATATTGTCACTCCATCTTATCAGGACTTTCATCTCTTCTGGATTTTTATCAGGGCGATCCTGTTCTCTTATTAAACAATTTATTAAAAATTGCAAAATCATGCCTTGAATCTCGACTTTCCTGTGTGTCATAGCTTCGTGAATACTTTCTGGTTTCTCCCCTGTTCGGATGAAATTATATATTCTGTCTAAATGTTCTTTCATATCTGATATGGTAATCAAAAAGTTTGCAACTCGCCGTAAACGTACGGAATACAATATCATGTGATCTTCGCCTGGCACTGGATCATATCTACAATCAGTAAGGTACCTTTTGAGTGCTTCGTACGTGGCCACTTTTGGCGTACGCTGTAATGCTGCGTCTCTCAGCGTCAGGCGCTTTGTTTGAGGCGGGGTGATAGGAATACCTCCCCCTGCTCCTCCTGAACTAGAATCGTCAATTAATACTGAATGTGCGGCTGCTGGTAATGTGACTGGTAAAGTAGGTGTACGTAATGTGGGTTGGTCCTGGGGTACTGGCACATGGACAGGATTCCCGGGACCAACGGCTGGAGGCACAGTAATTACATTATTAACAGGAGGTTGAACTTGAACAGGCGGAATAGGATTCGTATTAGCATATTCTGGGACAGTGTCGTCTAAATAGGAAGAAAGGAAGATTTCAGCTGCGGTCGGTTTATGACGTAGCTTAGTCGGAACTAATGGTGGCGGTAAATTACAGAGTGTTTCCGGGGTCGCTTTAGGCAGACCCTCGGCGAGAAGGGGATACATACCTTTAATAAGGGCATTTCTTTGTCTGTCTGACTGTTCTGCTCTAACTCGTTCACGTTCTTCTAGTAATTCCCTTTCTTGGGCTTTTTCGGAGGATTCCCTACTTAATTCGGCTTTTCTGAATTCTTTTTCTGTTCTTTTATGGGATTCTTTACGCCACAATTCTATGGCATCTTTCTGGGATTGTCTGGCTTTCTTTTTCCATAATGCTTCTTCTACTCTCATGATGCACTCGGCATCCCATGTTCCTGACACAGGCCATCTATATTTCTCTTCGAGATCTTTAGTGTAGTCCACCCATAAATCTAGATACAGTATGGCATCTAAGCCATGTTTATGATACATGAAATGTCCAGGACTGTCCCTGGGAGGGACAGGAACTGATTCTTCGAGTAACCCTTTTCTGGTTTTTATCTGACGTAACTTCGAAAACAAAGGCATATTTGAACCGTACTTAAACTTGAACACAATACACAATGAACACAGTAATGAATAGCAGACAAATCACTCATACCACGACATCAAAAACACATTAATAACAGTTTGAACAGAATACTACCTGATACATTGAAAACATAATACTTGAATTTCTCGAGAACAGACTTACTAGAATTACTGGATGCACTGCTAAAACAGTACAGAACATACCGGTCTCCTAAAGAGACACGTCATACCGTATCCACCTAGGTGAACACGTCGGACCGGATCTGTGTACCCAAACCCGTCGGACCGGGCACAAATTAATGAACCCGTCTAGATACGTTCCCAGCAACGGTACTCACCGGGAAGCAAAACTGAAGGCCTCGGACTGGACTGGACTGCTACGACGTCTGGTTACTGCTACGCACTACGCATGCGCCTCGGGCTTCGGAAACAGGTGGGCCTCCGGATACCTCGGACCTTGCTCTCTCGGCTTGGGCTCTGGTCGGGACGATCCGCCTTCCTCACCGCCTCGTCTGGATGCCGGACCGCAGTCTCCGTCTCCTCCGTGGGCCTGAGGGAGACTTGAAGCAGAAATATCTGCACGTGCACAGAAGGGGTCCGTCACGGCTGTAGAAGGGTCAGGGGGCCTGCGTTACATCGCCGGCGCGTGGGGAAGGGGCTCGTCCCTATTCGGGCGCCATTATGTGGTAAATAAATAAATAAATACCGGTACTATTTTTCTATGCATTAACTGAAAGGGACAGCTCAATAAATAAGAGGCAGAATCCGTGGTATCTGAGTCATACGGGCTTTAATCAGATGGCTCGAGCCAATGGACCATCGGGTTCCATCACCTGCAAAGGTTCAGGAAGGGACAGACACAAGAAAAGGGGGAATGGCAGCAGCAGCATCTCATTAACATCATACAGTATATATAGTAAAACAGTACAATTGTATTGAATACAGTAGGCGTAACAAGTGACAAACGAAAGATAAGAACACATGGGCGTGAAAAGAAGGCGTGCACAGGGCGTGAAAAGAAGGCGTGCACAGGGCGTGCACGGAGACATGTGATGTAAACGTCACAGAAGTGTCATAAGTGGGTGGATACATGGAGGGGGCTACCTGGGCAGCTGGAACCTTTAACCTACTGGTGCGCGCAAACGGGCCATGACGTGTAACTGGGGAGAGCTGGGGGCTCTGACTTCTGGCACTAGAAGAGGAGACTAAAGTCTGGGATGTCAGAACGACCTGTACCTATAGCATATCTGATATCTTGTGTTTGGAGTACATGTTGCTTGAATCTAAATGTCATCAGGGCAAAGGCTACTTGTCACTAAGGCTAGTGCATGCATATATTTCTTTATGTATTGCGTGTGCTATGAATCTTCTATGGATATTAATTCAGTAATTCTCTTGCATGGAGACAGAAAGACTAGACTATGGATGAAGATGTTTATGCGGTTCGTTAGCTAGGAATGTGAAGCCGGGGAGCTGAACTGATAACTGTAGGCATAACATATTCTTGGCAGGCAGGCAGACTAAGCCGAGCCGGGCACCGCGCTGCTTGGCAGAAAGTAAGTGAAGGGTCAGGGATGCGGGAGGGGCTGCATCTCTCCTCGGAGTGGCTCAGGAGACTCGAGGCTTGAATCTGGTGTCCGGGCCCTGTGAGGCCTAGAAACGGGGACAACTCGATGATTTAACGTGCATAATGTAAAGACGTTGGCAACATAGGCCTAATACTTGTTGCTCTCAGGAGGACTGGATAACTGGCATACTGACGTTGGACACAACTATAAATGCGTCTTTATTCGGTCAAGGGGGTGAATATGCATATTAATCATGCACATATAACATACAATGGGGAACACGTAGGGACACATGACAGGGCAAAATTCAATTTTCCTCAGAGGCATCGCCCTTCCTGACATCAGGCGCTATTATTGGGCCTCCCAATTGAGTGCGGTCAACCACGCTACGTATGTTCCCGGTCCCGCCCCTGCCTTCGCAATGGATAAACACCTTCTGCCTGGGGGGAACTTCAATAGGGCGCTGTATTCCAGGAGGCTCTGTACATCACTGACTGGCCCAACTAAAGTCGCGGTACGTGTGTGGCATGATGCGAATGCGGCCTTGGAATGGAAGGATCGATTCACTCGAGCGACCCCCTTGTATGACTCTGAATGTCTGGGTAATCTATGGCGAACGAAAGGATTTGACAAATGAGATATGATCGGAATCACTAAGGTGGGGGATCTTTGGTCCAAAGGTGATGTTAAGACTTTTGCTGCGCTTAAGGCGGAGTATGAACTCGGGGACAGGGAATTCTTCAGGTACGCTCAGGTCCGGCATGCCCTACTGTCGATCTTTGCTGTGGGTACAGCTATCCCTGAATCCTCACCCCTTGAGGATCGTATTCTTGATGGACATGTGCCCGACAGCACTAATTCCTTAATTTACAAGAAGCTGATCTATAACAGGGCTGATCTGCTCGTGCACCTGAGGGCCTCGTGGATTGCCGACTGTCTGGAATTAGATGATGAGGACTGGCAGTCCGCCCTGTCCTCGCCAAAAGAAGTTGCCATACCTGCACGCCTTAGATTTGTTCAATTTAAGATCCTCCACCGTGTGTATATCACTGGTCTGAGTCTGGTACGCATGGGATATTCTTCTGATGACTTGTGTAAGCGTGGCTGTGGTATGACTGGTACATTTCTTCATATCCTGTGGGAATGCCCGGAGATGGTTGAGTTTTGGTCCCGTGTGCATGTCGTAATGGAGAGAGTCACTGGGGTGGCGCTGCTGCCAGAGGCCAGGCGCTGCCTCCTGAATGTCTGGGAGCTCAATGACTACAATGCGGCACAGATCACCTGGGCGACCCTTGGTAACATTATAGCCAAAAGAGATATTGCACAGCTCTGGGGTTCCCATAGGTCTCTGACTGTAGCATTGTGGGCGGAGAATATGGACTGGTGCATGTTTCGTGAGAAGACTGTTTATCTGTCACGTGGAAGGCCCAGGAAGTGGGGTAGACTCTGGTCACAATGGAATGCATATCGTGGCAATATATGTACCCCTCCTCAAAATTTGTTTCCTCATGCCACCTGATTGACATTCCAAATATTAATTAAATTGTATTGCTGCTGGTTTCCTCGCTGCCCCCTCCCCTCAAAACATTGTGCTGTGTTATGTGTGCTACATTGCTGAAGCGCCGAGTACGTGGACCCATGACTGTAATTCCGATCCATTTTTGCCTTGTGTACCATGTTATTGTTGTTGTTAATTTTCAATAAAACTTAAAAAAAAAAAACACAACTAACAGAGAATCCTGAAAAAACTTTTATAAACATTAATCTCACTACTCCTAAGAAGAAGTCGGAAAACAGTAAACAGACCCTTCCTAGAGAGAAGCGTTCTCAGTCCAGAGGAACGGTGGGGGGAAGGCCTCCCCAACGAGAACCCTCTGGAAAAAGGTATAACCTTAGAAATAGGGATATTTTAAGAAAACTGATAGATATCAAGATAATGACACACGTCCCTCTCGATCTTTTCAGACTTCCTCGCAGAAATCGGAAAGAAGAGGACGGTCAGAACACAAAGAAGAACGCGTCAAGTCCAAAGACAAAGAACCCGTTCACCAAAGTAAAAAAGGTAAATTTTCCAAAAAGAAGGTAGCAAGCATAAAGATCAGACATGCCGAGGATTCTGAGGACACAACTCAAGAACGGGGAATGGGCTCAGACAATGCTAGACAGTGCAGCAGAAGTGACCATAGCTCGCTGGATCCTGATGGATCATCTGGAGACAGTGGACTTGAATTAATGCATTCAGGTTGAAACTGCCGACACCAGGGTTAGTGTACCCCACAAGTTATATGAAGTAACACTCCGGATGGAGGGGGACATGACTAGAAAAATAAAAGCTCTCTTTTGGGACAAGCTTTCCAACGGTTATGACATACTTTTAGCGGAAAGAGACTGGCCACCTGCAGTTGTTAGGGAGTGCCCACACGGCGAAGAGATAATTATGCCAGCCTTCTCAAATCACATTCCAATTCATAAAAAATATACATATGCCAGGAAATGGGCAGTAGCTCAGGCTCCAGCATTATATAAAAATCACGTAGGATGTGATGAGGACTCTCCTCACCACAAAATCCAGTTAGAAAATCAACCTACTGCTCAGAGGCAGTATCCAGTCATGCAAGAAGCTAAAAAACAAGTCAGGGAGATCTTAGATCAACTTGAATATCAAGGGGTGATTGAAACATTTACCTCATCTATGAACAATCCTTTGTTTCCTGTCTCCAAGCCAGACAATTCATATCGACTAGTTTTGGATTACAGACACCTAAACTCTTGTTGCAAAACATTTGCAGTACAAAATTCACATACTGCAGCACTAATTAATAACATCGTGCGCAAAAAATATAAAACCACATTAGACATTTCAAATGGGTTTTTCTGTCAAAACAGTGCACCTTAAAGCAGGCATTTGACCGCTTTCTCAATTGTGGGGACACTGCGACAATGTTGCCGTCTCCCCCAGGGATTCAAGAATAGTCCAGGGTTATTTTCAGCCAGAGTAGCAGAAATACTACAAATGTACGATGATGAGGCATTATCTTATGTTGATGACATCTATCTTACAGATGACGACTTGGACGTGCACTTGAAAAGAGTGAACACCATAATACTTGGGTTTGCTTCTGAAGGGTATAAATTCAATTTTAAGAAATCACGAATTGCCCACCTCAACGTCCTATTCTTAGGATACGAGTTGTCAAGTGAAGGCAAAAGCCTGACAGCAAACTTTCTTGAGAAATGTGCGCTGCTCCAACCTCCAAAGACGCTGAAAAACTTACAGTCAATTCTAGGTTTCCTGAATTTTGGAAGAACTTATGTTCTGAATTACGCAGAAAGGGTTAAACCTCTCTACAAACTAATAAAACCTGATTTCAAACCAACAAATTGGACTCAGAAACATACAGAAATATTGCGTTCAGTACAAACAGACATGTTAGCAAAAACAAAATTAGATACACGCAACAATGCGCGCAATCTCGTGATCCGTGTCATCCCAGGGAAATGCGTATTCACATACCTGACCTTTAATGAAGGTGTAAAGGTACCAATTGCATTCAAATCACACTTGTACACACAAGCTGAAATGAAATTCACTTCAACAGAAAAAATTCTGACAGGGGTTCAAACTGCAGTGGCAAAAGAAAGAGCTCTCACGCAGGGTAAACGTATAATGATCGTTACACCTGTACCTGCCTTAGAGGCAGTGACGAAAGCGAGCATTCCAAATGCAAAAGCTTTACATCCGAGATGGATACAATGGGTTAACTCTCTTGCTGCAACAGACGTTGAATACGTTTTTGACCCCTACTTATAGACACAGGAATTCCTACAATACGAATACGAATGTCCTCTGCCGACCGAAATTCTACCTCTAGAACATTACGGCTGTATAATATATACAGACGGATCCACACAGCCCGCAATTGGGGGTAAACAAGCTTATAGTGCTGCGTGCCCGATCGTTAAAGGTCGTTGGCGCGAAGGTAAATTCAGACCTATGGTCACTAAAACTCAAACACTCGGAGGTTGTACAGCTCAGCGAGCTGAACTACAGGCTTTCAACATGGCGCTTGAAAATACCGATCGCGAATTCCCCACACTAATAGTGTGCGATTCTTATTACTGCGTCCAGTCTTACAATGAGTATCTACAGAACTGGGTTCAAAAGACGCAAAAGGTGGCACAATTAAGCATAAAATGCTTTGGGAACAAGTAGTTGTCACACCTGCCAGCTCGCAGGCCAGTTCGAGCTATCCTACAAGGATGGCCGCCCGATGTTGCGCATGTGCGAGGGAGGTCAGGCAGAGTCTAAAGCCTGACTTCCCCATTGCGTGGTGCTTCGCGCTCTAGTGTCCCGTTGTTGTTGCGTCGCATCACTTCCGCAGAGCCGTCCTTTGGTGCACACTTATGCTATCTGGCGTCCGGACTCACGCGTCAGAATCTGAAAGTCCTTGACTTATCTTTTCCCTGCTACACCTTTGGGGTTTCTTCGCTCTATTATCTGAAGCGTGGCAATTTACCAACACTTCGCCTCCGTCCTTAGTTTCTTGGACGGACCCGATATTTCCTGGCATTCTGATTACCCCTTTGCCGGCTTTCCTCTCTCCTTCCCTCAGGAGCCTCAGCCTGCGTCTCCCGGTTCCACCCATTGGCCGGACTAGCCTTCCGTCGGTTGACCGGACTTGTGTTGAGCAGGTGTGGGGTAGCTCCTAGGGGTTGGTGTTCGGGGTGGTCCGCTTGGAGGATTCCATTATTCCCTATTTTATTTTTCTTTGGACTCCCTGGTATTTACGGAGGCTGGCATTCGTCACAGTGCTTGAGAAGAGAAGAACGGGTAAATCGCTTTTGGCGCTCCTTTTATAATTACATCTCTGACTGTGATGCATAACTGCTTATGCTTGTGTTGTTGTGTTTCAGATATAATAGACCAGAGAACCCGTTAATAAGACAAGTTTACTTCCTCAGTTTAACCCTTGCACCACAGGGTAAGAGAAAACAGAGCCTAATGTCTTTTACATAACTTAGTGAAACTTGGAGAATTATCTACCTTTCATTCTAACCAGGCAAGTGGCAGTTCTTTCGCTGTTGGCGTGGTGCAAAGATACACTTAAGATCGATTTGGTCAATGTTCATACGAAACATCTTAAAAGCATTTAGGTAAATACACAGAGAGTATACAAGTTATTGTAATTTGATTTCTATTGTTGTATATAAATCCTCAAACATTCCTTCTAGCACCTGCTTCCACCTTGAGGGTACCAGTCCGTGGAGTCTTTTTTTCTCCCTGCCTTCCCTTGTTTTGTTCCCTCCTTTCCCTCCATACCACCATTGTGTTCTAGAATTTGATAGACACAACAGGTGCAGGGGGGACGGGTTGGGCCTGTCTTCGGTTCCTGGCACTCTTGCGGAAACTGCTCCTGGATCCTTACAGAGCGCGAAGCCAACGTTGTTTCTTCCGCCCAAGTGCCATGACCCCCGTAACCATGGAAGACTTGGCCAATATGTTGGGAAATCTACAGTTAGAGATCCAAGCCTTATCTAGTAGAGCGGATGCTTTACAAAGAGAGAGACGGGCAGATTCTGAGGTGGGAGGAGCTGGTTCAAGTCCTTCCTCCCCAGTCATACATATATCCAATCCCACAACCGTCCCTTTAGCTCCACCGGAACGCTTTTTTGGCGATACCGCCAAATTCGCTGCTTTTATCAGTCAATGTCAGCTACACTTTGTGTGTAAAGCCAGTTGTTTTCCGACCGACCAATCAAAGGTGGCTTTTGTTATATCATATTTGGGAGGGTCAGCAGCCAATTGGGCCATACCGTTGATAGAGAGGAATGATCTCCTGTTACATGATTACTTGACATTTAGGAGAGAACTGAAGAAGCTCTTCGATAAACACACATTTACACATTCCGCAGATACAGAACTGTTGTCCTTAAAACAGGGAACAAAGGAGCTTTCCGCTTATATTACTACATTTCAAAGACTAGTAGCAGAAGCTGGTTGGCCAGACGAAAAACGCAGTGTTTTGTTTTATAAGGGATTACGTGATGACCTTAAGGATGCATTATCCCAAGTAGTAGACCCACCTGACAATTGTCCAGACCTCATTGACTTAGTAGTAAAGTTAGATCACAGAATACAAGAACGAAGGAGAGAGAGAGGACGTTCAGATTACAAGCCCTTTGTCTATCAGAAAAGAACAGAGACCGGAAAAAACGTAGACGATGGAGAACCAATGCAGATAGGGACAATAAGAGGTCCTTTGAGTCCCGAAGAAAGGCAACGGAGGAGAGACAATAAGCTGTGTCTCTATTGTGGTAAAGCTGGCCACTTTCTGAGAACCTGCCCAACCAAATCCTCTCAACCCAAAAGATCGGAAAACTAGAGAGCCCGAGACCCTGTGAGACTGGGGTTTTGGGTATTTCTGGTTTGATAGTCTCTTCCCTCGACATAAAGACGAACCATCCGAGTCATTTCTCTGTACCGGCTCATTTAATATATGACAGTAGGACTGTGGAAGTCCACATCATGGTGGATTCTGGGGCTACAGGGAATTTTATGGACAGGAACTGGGTACGTCAGCATCTCATTGAACAGAAACCTAAGGAGGTTTGGGAAAAAGTCACTACGATTGACGGTAGTGTGTTAAAATCAGAACCCATCACCCATCAAACGGTAACCCTGCAATTAGTGCTACTACAAGGACATCCAGAATATTTAGCATTTGACCTCATTCAGTCCCCACAGTTTCCTGTTTTACTTGGGTTACCATGGCTCCGCACTCACAACCCCTGTATAGATTGGATTAATGCCACCTTAGAGTTCAGATCGGAGGTTTGCAGAGAACATGTGGTAGGGGTAGTGTATGAGAGGAAGACCAAGGAAAACCTAACCTCTTCTGAAACTCCTGCCTTGCCTTCAGAATATCACGATTTTCAGGATATCTTCGATGAAGAGCAAGCTACGAGCCTTCCGCCCCATAGGCCATATAATTGCCGTATTGATCTACAGGCAGGTGCTAAAATACCTTGCAGTAGAGTGTATTCACTCACTGAGAAGGAGAACCTGTATTTACGTGACTATCTAGATAACATGCTTAGGATAGGATTCATTCATCCCTCTCGGTCTCCTGCCTCTTCGTCTCTCTTCTTTATCCCTAAGAGAGAGGGGGCTTGAGGTGTTGCATCGATTACAGAGCCTTAAACGGCATAACCATCAAGAACAGGTACCTGCTTCCCTTGATTTCCTCCCTCCTTGACAGAGTAAAGAACGCTACAATTTTCACGAAATTGGATTTAAGGGGGGCTTACCATCTTGTGAGAGTCAAGGAGGGAGATGAATGGAAGACGGCCTTCTGCACTAAATTCGGATTGTACGAGTACCTCGTGATGCCGATCGGGCTCTGTAATGCCCCTGCGGCATTCCAGTTCTTCTTCAATGATGTGTTGAGAGACTTACTGGATGAATGCGTTATAGCATACATTGATGATTTACTGATCTTCTCTTCCTCCATGGTGGAGCATCACAGTCATGTTCGGAAGGTATTACAGAGGTTGAAAGATAATAATCTCTATTGCAAACTAGAAAAATGTTTGTTTCACGTTCAGGAAGTAGCCTTTCTAGGTTTTATTGTGTCATCTACGGGGTTACGTATGGATCCACAAAAGGTAGAAGCAATCCATAAGTTGCCTACTCCACGGTGTGTCAAGGAAGTACAAAGCCTTTTAGGTTTTGCTAATTTCTACCGCCGTTTTATCGACGGCTTTTCCAGAGTTGTAGTACCTATTACGGCTTTGTTAAGGAAAGGTGTCCCTTTCTAATGGACCCAAGCAGCCAAAACCGCGTTTGAAACTTTGAAAACAGCCTTCACTCAAGCCCCTATATTGCGTCATCCCAATCCAGCCTATCCTTTTCTGGTAGAAGCAGATGCCTCCCAAGTGGCAGTAGGAGGCATACTCTTTCAAGCAGATCCAGAAACAGGAATTTATCATCCAGTGGCTTTCTTTTCGCGCAAACTTACTCCTGTTGAGATAAACTACTGTACGTGAGACAAGGAACTACTGGCCATTAAGAAGGCTTTCGAAGGGGGAGGCAATACCTGTTGGGGGCCAACCATACGGTGACAGTGTTAACTGATCACCGCAACCTTCAATTCTTAAAATCCGCTAGAGCCCTCTCTATGAGACAGCTTGTGTGGACTCAGTTTTTTGGTGACTATGATTTCACTATCATGTATCGAGCAGGGCACAAGAACGGCAAAGCAGACGCCTTATCCCGGTTGGGTTATGATCCTGTTGAAGAAGATCGGGAACCACCTCCCATCATAGCCAAATAGAGATTTGTTGGAGGGGTCAGTTCAGAGGAAGAATTCCTAGCTAGAGTGAGGAGAGAACAAGAGTCAGATGAGATGGAACAGATCACACAGACACACAAGGCTATCAAGGTGGGAGAATTCTACTATGTTAACTGTGGTCTAGTTCTTCCATCCGCAGAGTTACAACATCAAGCACTTGAATGGTGTCATTCCCATCAGTTAGCGGGGCATCCTGGGTATAAAAAAAACATAGAAACCCTGAAAAGTTTTTTTGGGTGGCCAGGGATGGGAAAGGATACCAGAAGGTACATACAGACTTGTCACATTTGTGCCCAGAGTAAGGTCTCCCATCAAAACCCTGTAGGGCTGTTACATCCGTTACCCACACCTCCATGTCATACAGTTTCTTTAGACTTTGTCGTGGAGTTGCCTTACACAGTGAAGGGACACAATGCGTTGTTAGTTGTAGTCGACACGTTCACTAAGTTGGCTCATTTTATACCGTTGACAGGACTCCCTACTGCTAAGACATTGGCTTCTGTGTTTCTACGACAAGTGGTTAGGTTACATGGACTCCCTTCTGTATTGATTACAGATAGGGGTACCCAGTTTGTATCCAGGTTCTGGCAGGGTCTGTGTGCACTCCTTTCGGTAGATGTGAGACTCCCATCTAGTCACCACCCCATGACAGACAGAGAGGGTTAACCAGTGTTTTGAGCAATACATTAAATGTCAGGCATTACAATCCCTGACGGAGTGGGATGAGTTGGTTTGGATAGCAGAGATGGCGTACAACAACAGTCATCACTCATCCACTGATTTCACGCCATTCTTCAGCACTTATGGTTACCATCCCAGACACATGCCTAGCCACTCTTCCACGTCCACTTCTTCTTCTCTTTGCTCTACGCCAACAGCCAGTGAACTGATACAAGATATACAACGAATACATAAGTTCACACAAGACAACCTAGAACAGGCTAAGACCAGGTACAAGAAGGGAGCTGATCTCCACAGACGTCAAGAGCCCCCTTATTTTCAGGGTGATGAAGTATGGTTGTCATCTAAAAACATTAACCTGTAAGGAGCCTGTAAATTCAAACCTAGGTATTTAGGTTCGTATAAGATCCTAAAGGTAGTGAATTCTGTAGCCATGAAAATTGACCTCCCTACCTCTATGAAGATACATCCTGTATTCCACGTGTCACTACTGAAACTTGTTGAGCCTGGTACTAGATTGCCAGCATCCCCATTGCCTATAAACATAGACGATGGTTTGGAATACGAAGTAGAAGCTATTATTGACTCCAGGAGAGTCAGGCGGAAATTACAGTATCTCATTCATTGGAGAGGGTATGGCATAGAGGAGCGTAATTGGGAACCAGCTAGTCAGGTACACGCACCTAGGCTAGTCAGGAAGTTCCACAGGCAACACCCTAACAAGCCCAAACCTGTGGGAGGGGGGGACTGTAGGGGGGTGTACTGTAACGCCTGCCAGCTCGCCGGCCAGTTCGAGCTATCCTACAAGGATGGCCGCCCGATAATGCGCATGTGCGAGGGAGGTCAGGCAGAGTCTAAAGCCTGACGTCCCCATTGCGTGGTGCTTTGCGCTCTAGTGTCTCGTTGTTGTTGCGTCACTTCCGCTGAGCCGTCCTTTGGTGCACACTTATGCTATCTGGCGTCCGGACTCGCGCGTCAGAATCTGAAAGTCCATGACTTATCTTTTCCCTGCTACACCTTTGGGGTTTCTTCGCTCTATTATCCGGAGCGTGGCAATTTACCCCCACTTCGCCTCTGTCCTTAGTTTCTTGGACGGACCCGATATTTCCTGGCATTCTGATTTCCCCTTTGCCGGCTTTCCTCTCTCCTTCCCTCCGGAGCCTCAGCCTGCGTCTCCCGGTTCCGCCCATCGGCCGGACTAGCGTTCCATCGGTTGGCCGGACTTGTGTAGAGCAGGTGTGGGGTAGCTCCTAGGGGTTGGTGTTCGGGGTGGTCTGCTTGGAGGATTCCATTATTCCCTATTTTATTTTTCTTTGGGCTCCCTGGTATTTACGGAGGCTGGCATTTGTCACAGTGCTTGAGAAGAGAAGAACGGGTAAAGCGCTTTTGGCGCTCCTTTTATAATTACATCTCTGACTGTGATGCATAACTGCTTATGCTTGTAATGTTGTGTTTCAGATATAATAGACCAGAGAACCCGTTAATAAGACAAGTTTACTTCCTCAGTTTAACCCTTGCACCACAGAGAAAACAGAGCCTAATGTCTTTTA
The DNA here is from genome assembly GCF_964261635.1 of Lissotriton helveticus. NCBI lineage: Eukaryota > Metazoa > Chordata > Amphibia > Caudata > Salamandridae > Lissotriton > Lissotriton helveticus. Next base: position 530,609,240 of record NC_136072.1, read on the forward strand.
CATAACTTAGTGAAACTTGGAGAATTATCTACCTTTTATTCTAACCGGGCAAGTGGCAGTTCTTTCGCTGTTGGTGTGGTGCAAAGATACACTTAAGATCGATTTGGTCAATGTTCATATGAAACATCTTAAAAGCATTTAGGTAAATACACAGAGAGTATACAAGTTATTGTAATTTGATTTCTATTGTTGTATATTAATCCTCAAACATTCCTTCTAGCACCTGCTTCCACCTTGAGGGTACCAGTCCGTGGAGTCTTGTTTTTTCCCTGCCTTCCCTTGTTTTGTTCCCTCCTTTCCCTTCATACCACCGTTGTGTTCTAGGGTTTGATAGACACAACAGGTGCAGGGGGGACGGGTTGGGCCTGTCTTCGGTTCCTGGCACTCCTGCGGAAACTGCTCCTGGATCTTTACAGTAGTTCTTTTACATAAAGAACTACAAAAGACTCATGTGATTCATACGCTGAGTCAGCAACGTGATTGCGTTCACGTTGCAGGGAATTCATTGGCTGATGAAGCCGCGAAGGCAGCTGTGCAAACGGCTTCCGTAGCTGCGATCACTCGGTCAAAAACAAAAATAGACTGCGACATAATGCAAGCTGTCACTGCTTCAGTAAAAAACAGTGGTAAGTCACTCCCGAAAGGCTTTCCAAGAAAGTACTCATATATAACTGATGCGAATAATGTTCCTTTTACTCGAATCCCTGGAGTGGGGGATAGGGCAATTCCAAACATGGAACATAGGTTAGAACTGATCTTAGCAGCACATGAAGGACCGGCATCTGCACACGCAGGCATTTCCGCCACAGTACCTTTATTAAAACAGAGATATTGGTGGCCTCGCATGAGGAAACAAACTAGGAACTATGTTCTAGAATGTGAAATCTGCCAAAAAATGAAAGTTTCGACAGTGAAGTGACCTGCACAGATGCCCCTTTTGATTTCAGATAAACCATTAGCGTGTGTTTATCTGGACCGCTGTGGTCCCTTACAAAGGGATGGTAAGTATAAATATATCATGGTCGCAGTGGATTCCTGCACAAGATTTATTTGGATATGGCCCCAGCGCTTGGCTGACGCCAGAACTGTTATAAAGGATTTGCGAGTCTTTATCGAAACATACGCAATTGGCACGCTACATTCTGACCAGGGTCCTGCGTTTAGCTCTCGAGCTTACAAGGAGGCCATGGCTAGCTTGGGCGTTGCATTGCGGTATTCTAGTCCCTTCCATCCAGAGGGTAATGCGGTAGTGGGAAAGAAAAAACTGTGACATAAAGCAATCCATAACAGCTACGGTATTAGGTTCGGGTGATGGGTGGGTCAAACATCTAATAAGTGTCCAACGTAGTCTTAACAATCTGCCAAGAAATTCTCTGGGTGGAGTCACTCCATATGAACTTATGTTTGGTACTAGAATGATAATCGAAGACCTCGATTGTCAGACTTCAGTGGTGGAACAAAAACCCTTTGATGTCCAAGATCGTTTGACTGTTTTACAGGACTTAAATGAAACAAGAAGAAGTCTGAGTAATACAATACAGAAGCAAATGCCCACTGAAGACAAACCACCTGTCCCAGCAAGGCCTGTCTGGATTCCAAAGATTGGGGATCTGGTCAGAGAGAAGATCGTGGGGAAGAATGAATTTGGGCCTTCTTACAGAAAAGCAGTACCTGTCTTGGCAATCCAAGGAACAAGATCAGTAGTAGCCCCTTGCTGGTAAAAGGGAGAACAGAGTTGTATTCATCGACCTGGTCAAACCGCAACATGTGGCCAATAATAAGTAGTAGGTCCAGTGGACTCCCAAGAAGTAGCAGAAGACCAAATCTAGCTACTATCCAAGAGGTTCAAACTGAAAGACTTATCACATATGATAAACCTGCAGTGAGAAAAGAAGGACTATGTAACAAAGCCATGGAACTCGTGCCTCTTGAGACACAAATAACAGTTCGTCAAGAAACACCTGACTACAATGATGTAGCCTCTAACTATACAAATATGACAAAGGAAGAAGCAGCTGCAAAGATTAATAACAATCCTGGTGCAATTCCAACAATTGACAGAACTGCCTCTGGCTATTTCATCAACTTTGATATATTTTCTGAGGATCCCAGTCAACCTGAGGAGGAGCCAGCAAAGACAAACTTCAAGAAAAAAGTAACAGAACTCCTTCATCTACTACAAAAAACATATCTGGTTTCACCATGGGTTGAATTTTGGACTGGATTAGGTATCTGTTTCCTCCTGCTCTGGCCCATACTAGTGTTGAGCTTGGCAAGGATGATTGATGGAAAATATAGTACTATGGACACAGCAAGTAAGAAAATCAACTTTGCCCTGAGACCTTACAAATCATCTGATCGTGAAAGAAGAAGCCTGTCAGCAGTGAACATCACAGCCGTTCCTATACCTGGGGGTATAGCATGGGACAGAACTGATTATGACATCTATGGTCCGGTGGAATTATTGAAGATTTCACATCAGTTTAAGGTTTCTTTGAGTGACTTTGTCACACCCAGTACATTTTCTGATGATTGGGACTTTGAGACTGTTAACAACACGATGAAAGATTTAGAAATGTCAGCTAAATTTACAGAACATGACTACTTAGAAGGGTCATCAGATTATGAACAAATGTATTGTTTTAATCATTATGGTCACCATTATTTGAATAAATCTGCAAGCCCTATAAATGTGTTTTATTACAATCAATGGGAACATTGTCCTACTCCGCCGAAAGGCAGCTATAAAACATTTCAAGAAAAGTTTTCTTACTTCTCAGGGTTTAATGTTACCAATCTAGAAACGTTTTATTTTAAAAATATAAATAAGACAGGAATGAAAACAATGTTGACCAATACTAAACAAATTTATTCTGCAAACTTGTATGCTCAATTATCTGCATTAGGTTTTAACTTTTGGAAAGACAACATTGAGACGAAAACCGTCTGGGGCACCAAAGATTGGAAGGTACAAGGTATAGAAGCCTTATTTGGAGCCTGCATCATCCCAGAACAAATTATGTTTTTAAATGACACTGTTCAAAAGACGTCTTGTCCTGGCCTGCTAAGATTAAAGATTTAAACAAACCGCTCTACCTAAACCCACAAGTGACATTAATAGCACTTCAGATGAGGAGGTAGACGTACCCTATATCATTAAACAGAACAGAACTAATCTAATTGGAAAAAATGGTTAATCTGGCAAACAGACACTAATAACTGTCAAGATAGATTTCTGAACAAGACACAAGGGTTCACGGTGAATAGGCCAGATCCAAGATATTCCCAGAGACAACATCCAGGGATAGTAACCGCTTACAGTGTAGGAAAGCTGTGCCTTGAGTGGCTTCAGAAATCTACACTTCCAGAAATTAAACAACACTTATCTTTACTTAAAGAAAGCAATGATTTGCGAGATTTCTTAATGGGACCTGCAAACCACGGCAAAAACGTTTCATATACGCCGGAATATATGCGGCATACAACGAAATATGGAAAGTGACACAAATGAAAACTGCAGAAAGAATACGAGAAATTGATCGTATAAATTTAGAAAAAAGCCTCTCTGTAGTGGACAATGGGTTAATGACTCTGTCCTCTAGAATTTATTCTTTGGACAGCATTGTGTCATCTGCCATTGACATCATAGAACAAGACTTGTTAATGTTACAACATGGCCAATCTCAATTACGTTCTATCATGCTGCTAGGCTGGACGTTGCAAAATCTGAGTTCAGGCTATGTGCCATGGCATCTAATCAATACCACGTCATTGTTTGCTGTATTTAACCTTACAAATAAACAAATCTCTTTGGCACAAAGAGGAGCAGACTATACGGTGCTGAGCATTGAAAAACTCGAAAGATTACAATTAACAGTTTCTGAGAAACCTGTCATTGAATGGATAATTCATGGCACCATTACGATACCAGTGAAGTCTTTCCTATTTCAATATTGTCTGGAGCATATACCAGCGGGCCTGTATGAAAGGTTGGGTAAAGAATACTTTAAGTCGACCTGGGTTTTACCATACACACACAGATGTTGGAATAGGGGACATGAAGTATTCCTTAGTGGTAAGAATTGTAAAAACTCACTGAGTGGTACACTTCTGTGCCAGGGTATTAATTTACACGGAGCCTGCGACGGTTCTGCAAATAACCTCTCATTCCACCTGCATGGATCCCCCTCCACAGCGATAGTACCAATTTTCAGGCAGCTATCCAATGGCAACTACGTTATGCTCAACGATCACAGCTGTTGTGGCATGTTGCCAGGAAAAAGTTATCTCGTAACTGTGTCATCCACGGTAACTTGTCGTATGCAAGTATTGTATCCAAAAAGTGAGACAGGAAGGCAGACAGCTTTATGGCCTTCACTGAATATCTTTTCCATACGAATTGATACTTTAAGCAGAATGAAAGCCATTCTTTTACAAAAAAATGGGCCACTGACCTCGTCTAGAGAAACGTATGATCTGCAAGTAGCAAAGTCTTCTGCAGAGATACATGCATTATTATCAACAAACTGCCCAGTACATTTAGCAGAAATGTTAAGTCAAATCTTAAACATGTCTGATACCAGCGGCATCGCACATGTATTTAAGACGATTTTTTCGGAACTGTTAACACCATTTGAAGGAGTCCTCGGCATTTTTCCAATTTTCGTGCACTCTGTGTTTGGAGGCCTGCCTCTCATCTTGGGACTAGTAGCAGGAATTCTATTTTTATTCCTTCTGCTCCGATATGGCAAGTCCGGTCACCAGCAACACCGAAACTACCATGGAACAATGCCTCCTTGCAATGAGATATCGTGAAAGAATTTCACAGATTCTTGGCTTGGCTCGTTTAAGAGTTCTGAACACAACCTGGTTTCTATCGTTCAGACCAATCTGGCAAGATTGCATCTTACCTGTTCTTCGATGCCTGCTTTGCGGAGAAGAATGCGTGTTGGACATCTGTCTTACACTTCCATCAGTCCTGCCTACGGATGTTGACGCTTTGCTAGGTCCAGTAACGGCTCATGCATCGTGTTGCCCCCAACGGCTGCCTATTCTGATGTTGGCATTCATGAGGTCTCACCGGCAAGTCTAACTGAGGGTGAGATACGAGAAACTACAGGTGTAGAGGTACCATCTATTAAGGACATTGCTAATGCATCAAACGCCAAAATGGGCAAGGCCATGGATGTAAATGGTTTATTATGACTTTGCTTTCCTTACGAAATACAGTAATATCGACCCTCTTAGAGACACATAAGCATTTATTGCTTAGTTCCCATCCGATATGCCTTCAAAATATGCCTTTTTTGGACCAACTATGGATTTCTTGAATGTGTGATCATTCGAATATATAAACATATGGTGATGCTGAGATGAAATAATTTTTGTGACATATGCACAAAAAATCCTTGTGACATATGTTTATATATAAAAAGTTTCTCAAATTTAAGAAATATCTGATCAAATCCAACAGCAATGATTACATGCTTTTAACACACGTTTTTGGTGGTGTTTGCTCTTTGTATATTCATAAGGAATTATGTATATATTATGTGTATATTGAGTACTTGCTGTATATATGTATATGGTGTTCTGTTTTATATATGTATGTATTATATGTAGATTTTATATGTTTGTTTTGTATATGTTTTAATTTTCCAGCCCTGAAGAAGTTCTGGTTTCAGAATGAAACGCGTTGGCTGTGAACACTTTAATAAAAAGAAGAATACACACCCTGAAGGAAGGAATTGTATTAATTGGACGAATCTTCTTCCTCTTTTTTTCTTTGATTTACATATATTCATGTACGCTCATGAACTTATATACTGAGGTGGTGCAACTTTAATGCAAGTGTTATAACAATGCATCAAACGCTGACGGCGATGATCCACACTTCTGCACTTTTGATCTGCTAACTGAAGTGGTTCCACTTTCACCTACTACGGTAGACGGTTTCTTTGCGAGCCTAGATGATCTGATGTTTTCTCTTGACACTCCTGAGAATAACTTTTGATTATTTCACACAGCGTTCCCTGAACTCTGCAATTCGGCCTTCATTTTTTCAAAACAATTCACAAATTTGAACTTTTTCCAAAATAGAACTTTTTGGCACAAAGTAATCTGCTTTAAGTAAAACTATTCTTAGAGAACAATATTTCGTGTTTGAACTTCCTAAAAATGACAATATTTGGCTTCAACCTCGAAAACAAACACAGTTAAAAACGTATGCTATGAGACAGATTTCAAGTATCAATTGACGAATGTACTTTCGTTTTATTTAAGGAGAAAATATATGCTCATGATTTATGCTTGATTTCAGATGACGCCTTTAACTTTTGCATACAGTATATACTCATTTCATGTGAACAAGCGTATTCAAATGCATTTTTGTATTTTGGGATGGGGTTGTGAACACTTTGCTTTAGATATGTTCAGTGCTTAGGTGTTATTGAACTTAATAATCGTGGAGTGGGTGTTATGTGGGAATCTAGGACCCTAGTGTAATTTTCCCGATTCATGCCCATATATAGGTATAATTCACCCAATCCTTATATAGGCCTAGGAATCATTGCCTTATTTAGTCTTAGCCTGTGCAGCCCAAATACGGCATGGCTACTTCCACTAAACTCCGAGAATCCACAACGATTTCTTGGAAAAACCAGTCTTCAGCAGTCAGGGACTTCCCCCTGCTTGAAAACTAATTTATCCAAGAACTCCTGGAGTTTTCAAGGAATTGAGGCACTAGTGACGATATTATGTCCAATCTTACGTCAAACTCGGCACCTTCAAAGTATAAATATGCCTACATTTGCCCAGTCAAACACACGGTGGTTTAGGAGCAGATCGACTAACTACTTGCCCGACGCCCTGCTGCTGCAAGTGCCGAAGGAAGCCGACCCTCCAACTGACGCACTGAGAAGACGCTGTCTTTTCTCTTGCTGAGAAATCCAGCTCCGGTGTTTCCAGGCTACCCTTGCGGGTTGCTAGGAGATCGAGTCCTGAGAGAGAGATACAAGACCTCTATCATTCTAAAACCAAGGTACGGAGCTGATTAGACCCATAGAGAATTATTGGAACAGATTCTTGGCAGACAATTACTAGACTTAAGCTACACCACACTTACTCCTCCCTCGTATTAGACTTAGGTTAGGTACACCGGGGTAGGCGTATTTTAGAAGCACCAGTTGAGTACTTTTAGCCACTATTTTATCACTGTATGCATTTTATGTATTCTATGTTTATGGCTTAGAAACCATATCATGCTCTTACAGTACTATTTTATAATACTATTCGTATTATATGCATTGTACTTCTTAACTAGCATTTCAATTGTAGCAGTGCATTTCTTATGCTTAAGAAATAAGACTGCTCAATAAATACTTTTATTGAAAAACGCCCGTCTCTCTATTTCTAAGCAACTCTGGTGAAACGAAACATGCACATCTGACTGAGTGAAATAGCCGTCTATTGTTTCCGCGACTCTAGAGATACGTTTCATTCTGGGGAAACAAAGTTGTCATGTTATATGGTTGTCAGAGACTAATCCCTTCTTGTTTATTCGAGAAAGTTTCTAGTGACCTCTGAGCTAGCTGGCACTCACAATTAAGTCTAATATATTCGGCAGAGACCTAGTCGACTTAAGTCCTACGTCTAAGCTGCAGGATATATTATTCCAATGTGCAGAGCCTATTGGGAATATAGGAACTACACTACAAGACCACACTTATGGAACCCACAATTGCAGAAGCATCCCTGGCTTACCTGGTTTTTGGTTAGGTGAACATGGTTTAGCATAGCAATCAGAGCATTAAACCTTGCATGGCAATTTTGATAACTGACAGAAAAGCAAGTATTTTGTTCGAAGTTTATTCAATACACAGCTCGTATTAACTGATAGGTGATAGGGTGATGTTTGTGGCGAAGTCAAATACCCAGTTGTAACACATCCTGAGAAAGTATGACCTGCTCATATGGTAACCAGCATTTACCGTTTTGTTGGTGCAAAAGCTCATTAGATGTAAAGGGCTCTACCTTTTTTACCATTTATTTGACAAAGCTCTTCAGCAAGCCAAAGCTTGCACATGACAGCCCAACAGTTTCAGGATTCGAATTTTTACCTGAAGGAGTAAAGCGCACCTTCGCTTTTATCTCGGGCACTGGCTAAATGGCCCCCTGTGTCCAGAGGAATACACTAAGCTCTTCACAGATCCACTAACCAGAGGCACTTCTTTTTCCATAAAACTTTAGGATCACACTGAAACGCCACTATTCAACTCATATAGACGTGTAGAAAATATGTCAATAGTTTAGTGGGTGAGCATGTAAAAGTGGATGGCCTAAATAGGTTATATCCGTCACTCCCACCTCCACAAAATGTAGATGCCCATCCAATGTTCCACATTGGAATGGAGTAAACAGATTAAAAAAGGCAGAGTTCCTAATGAAGTAATTAAAAAAAACTTTAAACAATTTTTATTCATGTATACTGATATCAGTAATTGATTCAATAAATGTACAGTGTGACATATTTTTAGAATGTAGAGGCCAATGCCAGTTATATTCAGGCGTTTTAATCTTTTGAGCACATTAAACCTAATTATTATGAGGAATGGTCACAAGGTGAAAAAGTCATACATCGGGATATTCAACAAATGAACAAAATGTTTACAGCTAAAGGCTTGAATTTTTGTTTTGTAAAGCAAACTAACAGCACATGCATCATGATTTGCAGGACAAATTAGTCATTTATATAATTAGTTGTAGTCATAAATTGACCTGTCAACCCCTTTGTTGGCAATAGGGCATGGTCTTCACCATGCCTGCTGAAGCATAATAAATATGCGTGAGCGCAAGTTATTACACTTGCATCAGCCCAGCTGTAGACAGATGCCCACTCTTGCAAATCAGCCATTATTTCAATGTTTGGCTACTTCTCAATGTCTACCCTTTACTTTTTACAGTAACATTTGCTCTGATGATGGTCCTATTACAGCACCATTTTCTGTAATGTGAATAATAAATTGCTATGTCAGTCTTGGAAATTAACCTGACTGGTTGCCAACACTGGAATCAAAATGTCGACTTATGGGAGTAAATCAAAAAAGTATTTAGAAGGAAAGTCAGTAAATGCCATGTGCCCTAACTCTTTTGGATTCCAATTCATGTTGCATAAAATGATACATTAAGGCATAATGAACTAAATCTAAATATTCTACAAGCCAGGATTCGTAAATCAGTATTTATGATACAAGAGTTAGACTATTTAGAATTAATGTCATGGTGTGTTTAATTACCATGGGTGAGACACAATAATGGAAGTATGCTATATTTTCCTAATTAAGCATTTTTAATTTTACATGATTAGGCCTGAGATTTGTTTGCAGTGTCTTACATTGCGCATTCAAATTGTGCTTTCTCTTTCGCTGTTGCACTGAGAGTTAAAATGCCCTTCAGTATTCAATAAATGATGTGTTTAAGTTGGAATAAGTGGGCTGCATAACTAATATCCTAGGCTTGGTCTGGTCGCACTGAAAATGTGGCTTTTCAAGTTACACCGTGCACCATGTTCATGATTTTGTCTAGACAGCTTTCCCTTTATTATTAAATAGTTGGAATTTGCTCTGCGGAGATGTTTACCATGTACGAGCTCACTGCCTGTTGCAGGAGGAACACACACACAATGTTTAAAAAATGTTCAAGGTTGATACATTCAGTAGAACTGATTTATACATAGTTTCAAACAACTAATGTTTAGTAATGCAAAGTTGTTTCACCTTTGCTTAAAGTATCAATTGTTTGTTAAGTTTGATATGGTATTTGGAGTGAGCATGTTTTATGACGCGTAACTTCTATATTGGCTTGTGTTGTTGACAGTTTAGATGCATACATAGGCCATGGCAACACTCCACACTATGGTTTGGACTTGGATCTTTGCGGCTAAAATGTTATAAAAGCCGTTGCATTTGGGACACAAAATATGTTTTTTTCTTTATTCACAGAGACAGACTCCATACCACTCTTGTTGTTGATCCAATACTTACAAGATTTGTCATTATTCCATCCTAGCTTTAAACTGAGCAGTTCCTATTATTAGTTGCTCATTTCTTTATTATTTGTCTTGCGCTAAACCATATTTGGTTACGGCTATTGACTAGATTTCCTTTTATATTAAGAGCGCTCATCTTTTAGGACTCGCACTTAGTACCGATCCATCCTATCAGCCCTTTTCATCGTAAAAAGCGCCCACACAAGTGAGTCTTTGAAAGCCGTTTTGTTGACTAAAAAGTTGATACAAAATTAAGTTGTTACACAGAACCACTAATTAGCGTGTAAAATGTGTATTCATATTATTTTATAATCCAGGTCTACGCCATAAGTGTTTCATGTTTTATCTTTTCAGAAAATAGTTTAAACAGATCGGCTCCCTCTAGTCTTACAACTCCTCTCAAGCCTTTATCTTGGACACCAGAGAATGCCGATTGCTGCAATAAGCTGAAATGGTTTGTAGAACCTCTCTCTTGCCACCTCTCCTCCTTTTCTCAACATCCTTTCAGCATTCGTTTGTACAGGCGAGTTCCGGTTCGTCTACTTCAACCCCGCCCCTTCCCTCCTCTAAACCTGCCTGAAATTGAAACTAAAAAGGGACGATTATGCAAAACACAGCCAAACTTTATTATAATTCGATCGCCATATTTGCGCATCAGTGTGTTTTCTCTGTTATTGCGCGCAGGCAATATTTCAAAAAAGTTATTTTGCAACAATGTTACCCTGTTTTCATATTTAAAGCATTACTCAAGTATAGATTTATTTGTATGTATAAGTAAGGGACTCAAAACCACAGTCATTTGTGCAGAATATTCCGTGGAAGATACATCTAATTTAACTGTCACACTTAGAAACGTATTTCTTTTAAAAAGAGAAGTAATTATTTTGCAGGGTATAGAAAAACATCACTACAAAAATTGCTAGGTTCACCTGAGCAATGCGTCCTTGTCCGTTTTCTATGCTTCTCTTAGCCTAAACATGTGTCCCTTTTCTCTGTCTATGGCGCTCGCCCTGCCCGACTGCCTCCTGTGCTGTCGCCCAGGGCAGCGGCCGCCGGGCTCGAGGTTAGAGCGGAGGCCGTTGCTTGTCTGCTGCTGGGCTGGTGCCGCCTTCCTGTAGGTGTCACGCGTCAGTACGTGCACCCCTTGTATTTGCAGAACCGGCACAGAGCCCACCTTCGCTCCCGCCATGGCCGCCAGCGCCAAGCGCAAGCAAGAGGAAAAGCACTTAAAGCTGCTACGGGAGATGACGAGCCTCCCGCACAACCGCAAGTGCTTTGACTGTGACCAGCGTGGACCCACCTATGCCAACATGACTGTGGGCTCCTTCGTTTGCACATCTTGTTCCGGCATCCTGTAAGTGCCTATGGGATGAGGGGGTGGTAATTTGTGTAAGCTTTAATGGGAAAATCATAAGTACATTTGCCTTTTGGACCATTATTGGGCGTGGGTAGAGTTAAATAGCAAGTGTTCCAAGTTTATAGTGAGGTGACGTTTCAGGGGGTTTGCCCACAAGTTAATATTACGAATGAGTATCTCGATTTACATGCGTGACCCCTTAAAATCAACGGGGCAAGTGAAGCCAAACAATTGTGAGACTTTGGTACCATTGGGTGGTATAGTGGTTTGGACATGGCCATTATAGCCGTCATTACTTGCCGTCCGGATCCGAGTGTGAAACTTCTGGTCAGTACCACTGCAATTATGCCGCAAGGGTTGATGAGATTATGCGGTAGAATTGAATGTATGGCAAGAAAAAGGCATTTTATGCAATACAGCGTGGCACATTTGTGGCAGGTTTATTACACTCTTGTCATTTTAACACGTACTGCATGGGGGAAAGTTTCACTCCGTTACTACCAGCGTGACATTTGAAAGCTGCAATCATAAACTGAAACGTGACGAGATAACCTATAGGCAGCTGCACGTGTAGTACATTTTAAGTAACTTTTGATCTCTTAGAACTAGAAACATAGCTTTAATTTTGTTGCAATCAAGAAGTTTTACTACATATAATGGGTTATGTGACAGCTGCAGTCAATTCATAGTTATGCACAAAATACAGAAGCTGCCGAATTACAAAATGTCAGTGCATTTTTCACCATGAAATCATTTGGTGGATCCTGGCTAACTGCAGTATGCAGAAGCTATACAACCCCTCCCCCCTCCAGGTCATTACTTTTTTAAAAGGCAGTAACAACATAGTCGACTCTTAGCAAGTCGTGCAATAAATAATGTAATTTCCAGCAACCAGTGTAGGTTAGAATTATACCATGGTCTATTTAGTATTTGGTACCGTGAGCTACTGTCCTAGGCTCTTCTGAGAATTGAAATGTCCTGGGGAAGGAAGGGGGACTGTCTGCCTATTTACCCTACTTTCTCTCTACAAATTGCCCAACTCACTGTCTGTACAGACATTCTTTTCAGCTCACCGTCCAGCCATTCTACACAGCCCGCTGTATGCACACCACTTGCCCCCATTCACTGTCTACTGCGTTTACCCAGCTCAATGACTGCATAGGCCTTCTCCCTCCTCATTCTCTTTATAAAATGAACTTCACTATCTCTCCCTGTTCTCTGTCTGGCCATTGCTTCTCCTTTTGTTTTTCACTCGCTGCCAGAACAACACTTATGCTTCATAGGCCCTATTGTAGACTAACTGTGCAGTACTCCTCCTTCACTAACCGCAGTGTACCAAACTTGAACTATATCTGCACAGGACTTCTCTACCATACAGTGTAAAGTGCTTTGTCATTATTAACGCCAAAACCATTTGATAAATGCATTGTAATGTATGGAAGCAAATAATTATTTGTGGATCTTTGGAACGAGGATTCAGCAGTTTATGAGCCTCATTGTCCTTACCTGATTTTTGACTAAGAGCGAATAGTGGCAGTCTTTGCCAGTGGTAGGTGAGGCATTGGATATTCTCATCCCTGACCTCCATTTTTGATGCACCAAATCAAATTCCTTATGAATGTTAAAGGACAGCCCAACTCTAGTGTGGCCACTGAAGTGGACTTGTATGGCTCAGAGATGGATATTCTAGCACCTCTAATAGGGTTGTGGCTAAGCATTCGTATTTCTGACAAGTAGATCTGAAAGACCAGTAGAGCTTGGGAAGTGGCAGTTGCAGTTGCAGGTCATGCTTGACCTGCTTCCTGTTTAGGCTTGTGCAGTGGCAGTCAAGTCATCCCCTTGATATTGTTGTAGTACCAGGAATTGCTGAGTCAAAATTCGGGCCCATGCCTCTGATTGGACTGTTTGACTGCTGTGGAGTTGACTGCAGTAATGTTCCTCATAAATCAAGCCTTTGCTTCTGGAAAATTAATAGGATCTATTAGGCAGACCCCCCAGGATATAGCGGCATGGATTGGCAAATTTAGCGGCACAAAAATGAAAATTTAGCGGCACAAAAATGAAAATTTAGCGGCATTTAGCGGCATTTTATTTTGATATCTTACTGTTTGAGTTATTTGCCAACATGGAGCTATGTACATTTTGTTTATTTACAAATCAGCCCATTTGTTTTGGTTAAAAGGCATGTTAATCTTGGCCATGTACGTTCAGTTCTTCTGAGCACTCCAAATCTAGACCAGTATTGTGCTGCTGGTTATAATGTAAAAACAATAATGCCCGGATCGATCAGTACAGTGCAACAAAGTTAAAAAAACATGGATTTGGCCCCCCCCCCGGGGCACGTGCGGCAGGCCCCTACAACAAAGTTAAAAACATGAATTTGGCCCTCCCGGGGCACGCTGCGTGCCCCTGTGTGCAGCAGGCCCCCACAACAAAGTTAAAAACATGAATTTGGGCCCCCCCGGGGCCCGCTGCGTGCCCAGTGTGCGGCGGGCCCCCACCGGAAAGTAAAGAAAATGATTTTTGGCCCCGGGGTCCGCCGCGTGCCCCGGGCCCCCACAAAAGGAAAAAATACTTTTATTAAGTACGGCGTGAAGGACGTACCTGTTCGCTGTTCGCCGGCTGTCTCCTGCTTGCCGGGGTGCCGCTCCCGTGTTCCTGGGCTGGGGGCTGGAGAAGAGTCGTCGTGTCTGGTCTCCTTCCTGCTCTCCGCTCTCCTCGTGTCCGCTGCTGCTTCTCTCTCCCCCTGGTCTCCTTCCTGCTCTCCGCTCTCCTGCTGGTTGTTCCTCTCCTCTCGTCGCCCCTCGCCGCTGCTGGATGCTGACCCTCCTCCTTTCCATTGATTGGATTGGCGGCTCACGGAAACGGCAGATTTCGCGGGCGTTTGTGTAAATATCGCGGCATTTGCACGGATCGGCCGATTTCGCGATTTTTTTGCAAATCGCGATAAGATGGAGGGTCTGATTAGACCATGCCTCGCTAGAGGCCTAACAAAGGTAGGCTGTACATGGAGTACTTTTCTATTAAGTCACTGACCCTAGCAGTAAAGGACTCTAATTCCTACCCGTCTTATTCCATGGCTGGTTTATGATTGGCTTTGGGGATTCATAGAAATCCATGCATGACCCCTAAACCTGTTTCTAAACTTGCACACTTTTCCTTTAACTATAGCAAAACTTCAGTCTGAATTTGGTCTAGACTATTATCATGGACTCTTAATGTGTTATTCCATAAGGAGGTGGGGCCAACAGAAAAATAATTCAGATCATATCAACAATTCTTCTGGTTATCTAAAGGCCTGTTTGCTTCACTATGTCATTGCATTTGAATTTGTGTCTAGCACTTATTTACATTGGAATTCATATGTTTTGATCGTATGACGATGCTTTTGGAGAAAGATTTAAGACCGTTGCATCACTGGCTTTATGAATCAAATAGTGGCCCTAATATGTACATTTCTGTGAAGTAAGTGCACTAGATAGTGGCTTTTAGTTGGTGTCATTGAAAACTCTTGCTTGTATTTTTGAAAAGCTTTGAAGCATAGCCACGAATTATGCAGATCAGGCGGCTGGGTGACTTACTGCTCAACCAGTTTGAACACGAGAGGTTGGGTAAACATCAGGTGTCCTGGTTCATGCTTTTGAAAGAAACACGAAACTTGGTTGAGCTCAAAAAAGTTGCGAGCTCTTGTGTTTTTTTGTACATGCACGACTTAAACTGTGCAGTAGCACACAATTTTAACCTTAACTTTTGCAAGTTGAAGATGGATATTTACAAATCTTGAAAAAAACCCAGAGACATCCAGCCTTAAATACAATAGCAACTTTTAAATTAGTTATCAAATATCTAAGAAATTATAAAATAGTCTCTACCACTTTTAATTGTTCCTACAGCATTAGTTAAAAAATAATTATTTTAGCAAGGAGACATACAACGAAGAGTAAAGTCGCACGGCCCAATTCCTCTGTGTCCAACAACATTGCCGGAAAGTGGTTGCTGTTTGAACAGTTTATAAGCTGTCTCCTGTCTGCCCTCAATTGCTGGAAAAGAGTAAAAAAATAATTTGAAATATTCTTTTTATTTGTGAACCCCCCCCCCCGCGGTGATTTCACACTATTCTGCCTATTACTACAGCGGCCCTTCCGTGACCAATCTAATGTTTATGTAATGACTCCGCTTGTTCTAACTGGGCGGAAACTTCGGATGGTTCTTAGAGGGGACCACAGACAGTGTAGTTTAGCTTCCTCCTTGGGTTTGGAAATATTAGACTTTTCACTTGTAATGAACAAGTCACTTCTAAGGCAAGCTATGTGTATGCAACCTTGTTCACTGCTTACAGTGGGCGTAACGCCCAGACAAAACTGGTTCAACAAGATTGCTGAAATTTTTCCTGGGATGTGTTGATGTGGATTCACGTTTGCAGTTCAGTTACATTTGTTGCCCATACATTTGAATCTTCCAGTGTACGGTATTAAATGCATACAACTATCAGAAAAAAAAGTGGAATTTATCCCTTTAGACTCATGAACCAGTTACTTAGCAGTGGTTTAGATTTAAGTGTTGGTAATACAATTCCTAGTCAATGTCCTGTAATGTCTAGTAGTGCAGGCTTTAGCTTATGTTGGCATGTGATTAAACCTTATTTTCTAAATATTGCTTTCTCTGTCATTGACTTTCTCAAATACTGCTTTCAAGAAATGAAGTAGAACAGACACACACACTTTTCTCTTTTCCGCAATTAATCTACGGACTCTTTTCTCCTTGATTTTTCCTCCACGTTATTTTTTCTTACTTGATGATTAGGATATTTTGTATTGCATTGCTTTCCATTTTAGAATATTGAGTAGTGTGGTTGTAGTGGAAAAGTCGAGGCTTCGTTTATAGGAGCAGCTGTGTCATTATATTTCCATCTTGGGGCCGAGTTGAACGAGAAGACTAATGCACAGATACAACTGTATGTTACCTATAGGATTTGAGGAATGTCTTTCAGTGGCTTAAAAAACAAGCATTTGTAATGCAACAGATCTCGCATCATTTAGAGATTTTGGCATTGTTTATATTTTGCTGGTGGTTATATGGATGGTTATATGGATTGCTGTAAATTGCACTTGGAGCTGTAAGCGTGATATCACAGTATAGGCACTACAGAAAACCTACACAATAACAAAAGAAATTAAACTCCCTGCTGTTCCAAAATGTATATGCTAACGGCGGCTACGAAACAAAATGATGAGATTGTGTATAACGGCGGGTACAAAACAAATTGCAAAGGTTGTGTATGGTGGCATTATGTTTGTTTTAAGCAAGCGCAACGGAAAGCACCAAGGGAAGGTAATATTAAAAATTAGCAATTGTGCCCTGTTTGTTTTTTGTATTGTACAGGCTTGTAAAATAATGTTATCGCATAGATATTGGAATATGTTGCCTCTGTTTGTTTTTATGTGTGCATTGGTAAAATGTTTATTAACAAACGATACAGAAATATATGTGCACGCTTGGGAGCACTGCTTATAACCACGTAAAAGCAAACGCCAGCAAATCTGTCCTGTAAGTTGCCTAAGCAATAGCCTTTTATTGTAACAGCAAAAGCAGCACGAAAATGTACGTTAAATCGACAAAAAAAGTATTGTTGCGATCGTGAAAGCAAAAGCCTCAAGTATATCAAACAAGTGGGAGGGGTGGAGGGGAGTGCGGCAGAGAGCACACACAGCATTTCCCTTGTGGGAGCGAGCAGGGGCACCATCTGTACGCAAGTTAATTACAAACGGATGTCGCCAAAGCTCGTTCCCGCAAGGGAATCGCCAAACGTGCACGCGTTGCCATTGAAAGCAATGCGTGCACGTTTTTCTCTAAAAAGCGAATAGATTTTGTTGGAATTGCGAGCACCAGTGGGGTGGCTTAGTTGGTCAAGGGAGGTTTGAGAGAGGGAACCATCGAGTTCCAGAGTGGCGGAGAATCTGCAGGTGCCACTGTAGTTGCGGGCCCGCGTCCACGTTTTCTCGCCCCAAGCAGGGAAGCCCATCAAGTCATTGATCGGTCTACCCTTGCTTTTGGCTGGGAGGGAGTTGTGTTGGACTTGACCCTTATTGTCCTAACATTTTTTGCTTTTCCCCCTAGCCTTTTTACTGACATGGTGTGTCTGAACTGAAAATAATAAATGCTGTGCAATTGTGTACACACCTTTATTTCCACCATTGTAGAAATGCACCTTTGTAAAATGTCACTTTTAAAATGGACGCCATTTCTGTCCGCTTGTGCCGCCTGCCTCAGGTGGGTTGGCGGTCTAGTGTTTGAAGTGATAAGGTGCTCTACACTTCCCCCAGTGACAGTTGAGGCTGGAACTGCCAGGGACCTTCTAGAGGCTTCCAGCCTTTTCTGATAAATGGGAGGAGGGGTGTATATGTAGAGCAGTAGAGATGGTATGTGCTCAGACTGAGCGTGGACCTGAATGAGAGGGGACACTCTGCCAGGAGGTACCGCCGCATGGGCCTGTGTGCTGGCCCCTGGGCCCAACTGTACCCCTCTGCTGTCCACCGAGCTTGTGGGAGCCCTTTGCTGGAGTGGAGATTGCTCTGCCAGGAGGAGTGCCACTTTATGGGAGATGACTGCTTCTAAAAGCTGCTGTCCTGTACTGATGAGTGCCCACTGTCTGCTGATCTGGCCCAGCATTGCCTGCCTGCTCTCCTGCCCTAGAGCCTTGTGACCGCTATTGTCTGTCTGCCTGCACTCTAAGGAGGTGAGGAGCGTGGGCGCTACCTTCTTCTGTGGGGCCCTGGACTTGTGCGGTCCCTAGCACTTTGGGAGCTCTATATTCAAATGGACTGTGCTTTCCTGCCGCCCTCCAGCGCCGTGTGGGCACCATTCCCTACATTGCCAGAGAAGAGGAGCACTGTCTGTTGTCCCTGAAGCTGTTGGGCCTCTCTAGCTCCTGGTGAGCGCTTCCTCCAGCACCTGCCCAGGAGAAGAAGGCGTGTGCTGCCAGGGAGAGCTGGTTATTGTCAATACAGGGCTGTGCGGCTAAAGCACTATATATTCAATTCCCCGCATTTTTGCTGCAGCTTGATTCTGTGGGACCCTGACTGCATTCCTGGGACCTAGCGCATCGTGGGCACTACTGTCTTGTGTGGGACTCAGGATCCTCACCAGCTCCCTAGCGCCTTGAAGGCACTATTTTCTTGGTTGCCAGAGGAGGAGTGGCGCCTGCAGTGCTGTGCTGTCAAAGCACTATATTTGGTGGCCTGTACTTCAAGGAGGTGAGGAGCTGATGCCTGCTGCGCTGTGCTGCCAAAGAGCTATTTTATTCAGGAGGACCCTGGACTTGGGAGGACTCTAGCGCCTTGTGAGCGCTACAGCTGTGCCCCAGAAGGAGGTGATGAGCAGGGGCGCTACTTTCCTGTGTGCTGTATTTCACCCCCCAAGGAGAAGGCCTGTGGACCTCCCCACGTTATTGCCAAAGAGAGCACTGCAACCACCGAAGACGCAGGAGCAGTGAATGTTCCATTCCGGCAACCCCCATCACCTGCCAGCAGGAAGGGGCCTATCGGGGCACAGTGCCAGTGCCCAGAGATTGCGCAAGGACTCTAGAGAGCCCGGTGAGTAGGGCTCCGTCCCAGGTGGTGGGGGTGAAGTCTGGGCACATTGTCGGTGCCTGCCCCCTGTGGACGCCCTGAGGGCACCGTGGTTGCTTTGGAGGCATTTTCTGCATTCCCGAGTCCTGGAGGGGGACTCCAACGAACCAGTTGTTGTTATGGGGGCACGTTTTGAGTTAGGAGAGGCCCAGAGCAGAGCCCCCTAGAAGTGGCATTACTGATTTTGACAGCTGCACCCCGCAGGGCTGTGGGGAGCTGCAGCGTTGGAGGCATTGGTAATCTGAGGGCCCCAGGAGGGGAGCTCCCTAGGCGCCGCGACGCCAGAGACTAACCTGCAGTGTGGGTGATGATGTTTGGGGTTACAATGGATGCACTCCTATGCCAATGTTCTGCCCTAATGTTTGCAGTGATGAGATGCACAATGGATCTGGTGATGCCCAATGCCCATATTCATGCCTAATGTGATGTATGCTCACGTTTATGCCTGCTGATAATGTCTTTAGGCCCATAACGTTACCAACTGCTTTCCCCTCGGGGTTGTCATGCTAATGTATTCCTAGGCCTTATCTATTCATGCTTAATGTCTTCCTTAATGGTTGCAGCGCTGATTTGATGCCTGACTTCTTGGTTATGTTCGCAGGCCCACTTGGATTCATGCCTTGCTAGTTTCATTGTAGGCCTAATGCAAATGGGGCTTTTTAGGTCTCGTGGCGATTACAGCACGAATCGCTGTCTCGCCAGAGATCTATTGTTAACGACTCTGCTTTCCAGGAGACAGCACCTGGCCGCGCGCATTTCCTCTCCGAGAAGGCGATCGGAGCGGGCCATGCGCACGCGAACGCACTCAATGTGGCCAGCTGCTGTCTCCTGGGAAGCTCCAACACCACACACGCATGTGCATACACAGAGACACACACACGAGCGCCCATGCACGCACGCACCCATACATACAGAGAACCCACCCCCGCCATCGCATACACACACATGCGCACACACACAAGTGCACCGAGACCCCCCCCCCCAACAAGTAAGGTCCACTTACTGCCACTCCGGACTTCAGCCGCCTCCGCGGGGCTCTCCCTCGGGCATGGGAGCCCCGCGTCACCAGCACTGCTTCTCTCCGTGGCACACCGTGGGCGCGTGCGCGGGCTTCCGGAGACGGAAGTCCCGCCCCACGGAAGGTTTCGGTTCCGCTCACGTCTGAATCGCTGGGGGCGTGTGGTGAGTACCCTTCATTTAGAACCTGCCCTTCGCCAGGGATATCGTTGCTCTTATCAAAGCTTGTTTAATATGTTTTAGTCTGAAATCCAATATAAACTTCAGTTACAAGATTATTACAACTGCATTTTCTTTTAAGGTCACTGGACGTCGGCGTCGTTTGCGCATTCGCCCCGACGGGGTCACTGGATCTTTGCAGCGCCCCCTTCATGCACGAGGTCCCTGATGTCTTGCACGGGAAGGGCAAACACAGGCTCTGGCAGGGCCCGCCTGGCACCGTGCCCTCCTCTTTGAGTGAAGGACTGACAGGCCAGGCTGGAAACGGGCAGGGGGCACAGCACAAAAAGGTTGTTTGCAGGATGCTGTGCTGCTCATTCAACCAGGTTAACTCGCGTTGCCAGCTCCTGGCAGCCCGTGCCCGCAGCCCTGGTGCCCGGCAGTGCCCACCCGCTCCGGATGCTGGGTGCAAGCTGTTGCCGTCCGCCGGGCACCGCCCCGCTGGTGCATCCCGAGCGCACAGGTAATGAGGCCTGGCAGGGGCGCGGGCCGCTCCTTCCTGGGTTTGGAGAGCCGTTAAGGACCTTCCCTCCCTCCATGCCCGCGTCACGGGCACCGAGAGGTGCCGCTCGGGCAAATAAATGAGTCATATCAACCCGACTGGCAGGCTGGCACCGGAGCGCGCCACCGGCCATCTGTACCAAGCGCTGCCGGCAGGCGCTCCTCGGACAGACTAGGCAAACACCCAAGCCACAGGGGCGCGGCATTCAGATGTGCAGCAGGTGCAGTGGCACCAGTGCTGTGAGGGCCACACTGCGCCCCGCGTACGGCTGTCAGTTAGTACTCAAATGGGCAGCTAAGGGACAGTTTCCATGCTTGTGGGGGGCTCACGGCTCACAGGCTCGCCACTGCGAGCCACCCGAGAGGGGAACACAGGGCAAGAGCGGATTTTTAAAGGGGGGCGTGGTGAAAGGGGGCAAGGTCTACGAGTGCCAGCCTAGGGTGCACGCAGGCTACTACTGCCCATCCAGGGACGCCAAGAGGAACAAGGCCTGCTCAGGGAGGCGTGGAGAACCCAGGGTACCCCAGGGCGCCAGGGATCAGCCACGGCCCATGCAGGCTTTAAGGGCCGACCAGTGCCAATCTGGGCGGGCGCAGCCCTTCCAGGAGGTGGGATACAGCCAGACCCCTCCCTCTATCTCCCCCCCCCCCCACCACCACCTGTCCTGTGAAAGGATCCCTCCTCTTGGGCACCTAGGCACAAGGTTCCCTGTAAAGGGATTCCTTCTCTTGGACACATAGTATCAAGGTGTCCATAAACATGATCGCTTGCTTTGGACACTTAGGCACAAGAGGGCTACTTCATGAGCACTTTTCTTTGGCATCTAGGCACAAAGTGTCCTGTAACGGGACCCCTCGCCTTTGGCATCCAAGTACAAGGTGCCCCCGGGTACTAGATGCATGTAACAGGATCCCTCGCCTTTGGCATCCAAGTACAAGGTGTCGCTGGGTACTAGGTGCCCTGTAACAAGAAAAAGGAGACACTTCACGGATTCAAGGGTGCAATGAACACGTCGTACAGTTCCCTGCGCTTTTCGTCATCGGAGTGTTCCTCTGTGTGAGGGTAAGCAGGCGAAAGGGGCAGGATATGTGCTAGTTAGGGAATGTTGTATATGAAGGAGTGTGAGTAAGCTGCTGTCTCCTAGTTTGTCAACTGTTGCATCAGTCAGTTTGCTGGATCTCACTACCTAAGATGGGATAAGGTTGCCCCTTTCGCTTGAGTACAGAAGGTAGGGCACCACCCACTACAATGAAATGAGCGGTGCATAAATGGGGCTAGTATTTATATACACTATGCGAGTGGAGGGTGCCCCGTTTATTTATATCCTTAGATTCCTATTTTTAATGCACACATGAATTCCATCCCCCACTCCATCCATCCGCCGATCCATCCATCCATCCCCCCACTCCATCCATCCATCCCCTCCACTCCATCATCCATCCATCCACCCCCCACTCCATCGCTATCATCTTGCAAATCATCTTTATACACCAATACAGACTTTGCTAAAAATTTAATGCAACACATTGTCATAAACAATGCTAATAACTCAAACTTTAATGCTGCGAGACCTATTGCATTGCAAATGCTTGTTGCTAATGGCATGCACGTTGTGTTTATGCTAAGGGAATGCGCACATTGCTGATGGTTTTATGCATAATGTACTAGACCTTATTGGTTCTGATGCATAATGAGTTTTCATGCCTGCTGTTATATGCCTACTGTTTTCCTGTCTACTGATAAAGCCTGAGGTGTTCGGGCTCATGGCAATGCCTACTGCATGTGATTCTGCCTATGGTGATGCCATGATGTTTTTAATGCAGGTTATATACCAATTCTAATGTGCATGTTTAATGTGATGTTCACAGGTCTATGCCTACTGCAGTTGTTCCGGCCTAATGCTCTATGTTAATGATAAATGTTTTTCCCCTAAGGCTGGCTGCTGATGGGTTTGCGTTCAATGTTAATGCTTTTTCCCCAATGCCTGACGACGTCTTTAGGCCTAAGGTCAGGCCTCATGACCTGCAAGCATGATTTCCTTTCAGGCCTAATGCCAATGTGTCCTAATGCTGATGGACTTTACATTTATTCTATTTGTGATGGCGATGGTTCTGGCAGTGGCCCCATTGGCGCTGCCCTGTATATAATCCCCTGTAAATATTGACTTGGCGTAGTGCAGAGGTTACTGTGATTATCCTGTGTTTTACATAAAACAAAAGTTATTCTTACCTAACCTTGTGTAGTGTCTCTTTGTAGTGTGCCTTGTGTGTCGCCTATGTGTGCTGCGCAGATGCTTTACACATTTCCTCCGGAGTTTGGCTCACCCTCTCTGCACCACGCTACCCGTTTCTAACATATTTAAAGAGGACTCCTCCTTTGCACCGCATGTGTGCTGCGTAGGCGAGACCTAAAAAGCACAGGAATTTCTGCCTCTAAGAAAAACGACGGTGTATTGAGTAACAGTCTGCATACGTTTTCCCTTGAAAGTTTTGGTGAGATTAATACTCTCCAACTTTTAGACCTCTTTGAGGGTTGCATATGTTTTGAAAAGTCTAGGTAGGCTTTAGGACTCTCTGACACTGAGACCTAATACGGGAGCAGCCCGGCTAGTTTACTCATATTGTGCTGTCTTTTTAACTTAAAAAATTTGATCACAGCGTGTAAAATGTAGCATTGAAATTGTTTCAATTTTATGTGCGGCTGAAGAATCTACCTTACAAGGAGCTGCACATATTTCTGATATGCATCTCCTCAGATGTGATAAGTTTCCATGTGGTCTTCTAATCATTGCTTCTTCTCCACAAATCCTCATGTTTGCATGTTGTTTGACTAGATTTTATTGTCATGGGATATTGGGTCATCAGCACCCTAATTACTTTCTTATCAAAGTATTTTTTGCTACAGGCAGCTTTGGCAATAGTACTACACCCACATTGGGGAAACCCTTTGCAGGTGTTCTTGCACAAGCTCTGTATATAATTGTACTGCAGCGGCAGTGTTTCGGTGCACTGTTGGATTTTGTATAAGCATTGGTATCTTTATAGTTTTAGCTAAAATATGTCCACTGTTGGTTCACAGGAACTCAAATCATCCACACTCCTCCCCTCTGTTCCCACAATTTCACTCTCCACTTTGGTTTGGGTATTCCGCTGTCTTGGATTACATGCTTGCGAGTGTAATGTTTTACACAATTTCTTGTTTTCTTGAAAATTGATTAAGTTTCCTGTAGCTTGTTCCTAGCAGTCTTCATGTTCACTGTTTGATATGTTGATGCTGTAAAGTGCTATGATATCTATTACTAAAACGTTGATTAAAAATACAATTGATTCACACCTTTTTCTAATATAACCAGCAAATTAAAGTGTTTTTCTGTTTGCTAAAGTCCCTGTTGAACTTGTGTGAAGTCTTCAGTTTGTGTGCTTGTTGCCTGCAGTGTTTGTTATCGAACACACAACACCTACCTTGCACCTGATGCTTGCAGTTCAAGGCTACCACTTAAGAGCTTTATTTGGTTTGGGGTATAGTTCCTTGGCGAGGAGCACTTCTGTTTTTCAAAAACTATTACATTTAAAAAGCCAAATGACATTGGCTATCAACTTTTGGCTTTGCCAGCTTTTGTACATTTTTCTTGTAAAACTATTCAAGGGGACTGCTTTTTGAGCGCAAGTGCGCGTTGACAAGAGCAGAATGTTTCCACTGACAGAGAGGTAGGCCAGTGGCTGAAGTTGGCTGATCATGTGTCCCATGATGTATGCTATGGGGGGCGCCAAAAAGTGCAAGACACACTGAAAGACCAATGCATGAAGGGAGCTAACTAAAATCCCATTTAGATATATTCTGTATGTGCTTTAATTAAAATCAAAAGGTCCTCACAAACACCAGACCAAATAGGAGCAGTCTCTCTAAAGAGACAACCAGGCACGCTTACTTAAGTAGTAAGTAGTGGAGCCTTTTTTTCTTCTCTCTGCTGCTGCACAGATCTGAGATACCCTACTGCCTGAAATTCAGTGATTCTGATTTTCATGCACAGCATGATTTTTCAGTATTAAACCGCACAAAAAATGTGATAATGTATCTTATCTTCTTAATGATAAGACCAGGGTTAAAGGGAAGCAGTCTTGCCTTTAATGAAAGACAAAGCCTCACTCACACTTGTGGCATGTGTCATCATAGACTGACTCATCCCACTGTGATAAGATGATACTATCGGGGTCAGCTCAAACTCAGTGAGATGGGGTTCAAGATAAATGTAACTTGGTAAATAGGGGATCCTCATTGCTGGCAAAACTGCCTCTATGTATTCAGAAAGGAATTCATTGTATTAAGGGTACATGGGGCAGGACTAAAAATCAAACTTGGGAAGAATGAAAGAGTTATGTCTCAGTCATCCTTTTAGGTGCCAATCATACACACCAAGGTGCAACGCTCTGGTTCGGATAGTTTGTTCCTTCCTTTCTACCAAAATCCCCTCCAGGGTTATTTAAATAATAAGCATAGACACCTAACCCACCTACTGGTGGATGCTTCATCTTTGCTATATCCCCTAATTCAGATAGGGAAATAAACCAGAATAGGCTCTACCAAAAAGCGAGACCTCATCAAAAATGTTGTTCTGGACAAATGCCGGGATCCAGTAAGAGTAAAAATGATCATGGGTATACCCTGGCTATTTCCATTTATTTAAAGAGTACCCATATCATAGTTTAAAAACTAAATTTGGATGCTGAATGAAAGGACAATGGTTTCAACAACCTATATTGCTGATGTGCTTCGGCTGAAAAAAATATTCCCCCGAAAGGATCACTCCACTTTAATCAGAGCTTTTAAACCTCCCTGCCTACCCCCTTCCTAAATGTGAAAAAGTGTATTCAAAAGGAAGCATTCAGCACTCCTACCTGGTTTTTGCTATTTTCAAAACCTGTAGGTTAGAAGAAAAAACAAAAATTAACAATGCTTCAAAGGAGCAGAAAGAAGAAATTCCAACTATGGGCAATACGTCAACGGTGATCACTGCACTCCAACACAATTTCACTTTCTTAAGATGAATCCTTAGTCCCACATACAAATATATGAACAGTGCACATAAAAAATGGGCACAGCACTCTGCATATATTTTATACAGTGCCCGCTGTTCTAAGAGATCAAGAACTGCTACAGAGAAATCGGCGATCAAATTATCTGTCTATATACTGATTAATGGCCATGTATGGTCCCAAGATGTAACTAATCATCCGATTTAAGGACCAAGGAATATCATCATTCATTCCCCAACCTCTGGTCTTTAATTGGTAAATCCGTCTTTATTCAATGACCAAGACAGCTGGTGCCTTATTACGTGGGGATAGTCTCTATTACGAACCATAGCAATTCATTTTCAGTATTTCCTATGTATGAACAGTGTTTTTTGTCATTTTTATATAGCTTTCTTACTCCTGATGGCACTGTGATGTTCATTAATCCATATCCAAAGTTTCCTAGATATCATTCCTACATATTTAAGGCCACATGGAACTGTTGATAAATATGCACTACATCATTGGAATTGCATTTGGTATTCTGTTTTAGTACCCAGGGAGTTGATAAACCTAGGTCAATTTTAGTGACTTTCTTGGTCATACAGCATAGATTGCATTTATTCTTTTCCTCATGATTGGGTCTTATGACTCCAAATGTATGATGCATGCGTAAGAGAATTCAATACTTATTTTTAGTCACTCTGAAACATAATTGGTTTTTAGTCTTTTAGATGTTAAAACATACCAACTAATCTTGAAGGCAATTTCAATTATTATACCAAAGCACACATCCATATTATAGTCCAAGAAAAAAACAAAATATATATATATATATATATATATATATATATATATATATATATATATATATATATATATATATATATATATTTGCTCCCACAAACTTATCACAGTTACGATGTGACACAGAATAAGCACTCTCAGGGGGGGTTATCAAAGCCAATAGAAATTTATTTGGCAAACCAGCACGGACAAGACGCGTTTCGGCGCTTAGCCTTTGTCAATTGCGAGAAGGAAACGCTCCGCCATTACTTTATAGCACATAGCAGTGAACACAGTGTGTAGCATAAACATCAAGGAAGGACTAGCTAACAATGAATTTGTCGCCATCTTTGAAAGTGCAATACTAACATGAAAACAGAATGAATTACATTATAATGATCATGTTTGTGCGGGGAATCACAAAAATAAAGTTACAATTTCGATTGTAATTTTATCCCTTTATACAATATATACAATTTTCTTCAAGCCCTGAATGGGCATAAACAACCCCATGCTTCCTTGATAAAAGCCCAGGATGGGCCAAGTCCTAAAATATCACACTGTGTCACTAAACAATGTATATAACTAAAATACTCAGTTCATAAAGCAAATTGAATTATCATAATCATCCATTATAGCGAGAGCAAACTATGTACAATGTCATGAAGCCATATATTTACATCTTTATATACAATTTTCAGTATCCCAAGTGAACTGCTAATTCCTCATTTGTGTTGAGCCCTAAGGGACTCTTACTTTGTAGGTCTATAATGTAACGCGATTCAAGTCTTCGCAGTTTCTGTAAACGGTCTCCACCTCGAGGGAGAGGAGGCACACTTACTAAACAAAAATAGGCCAACAGGTCCCTGTTGTGCCCATGTGATTTGTTGAAATGTCTCGCCACAGGATACGAATCATCTATGTTATTAATAGCACGCATGTGCTCCAGTATACGTAGCTTGACAGGATTAATGGTACTACCCACGTACCTAAGGCCGCAGGGACAAACTAGACAGTAGATGGCATAAGGTGTAGAACATGTCAGAAACTTATTTATTTTCTTAGGGGATTTCAAACCAGGAATGTTATATGTCAGAATTCTCTTACTGATTTTGCAGGCCTTGCAACGGCCACACGGGAAGAAACCATTTAGAGGTATTTTCTCTGAAGCTTTAGATTTCTTCATATGGTGACTGTGAACAAGATCATCTTTTAAGGCTCTGGCCTTCCGATATGTTATAAGTGGATTAGAGGGTAAATCTTCTCTAATGATGTTGTCTGTTAATAGAATATTCCAATTCTTTTTTAGTATTTTCCTTACTTGTTCTGAATTTTCAGAATAGGTGGTAATTAACCTAAAGGTACCTTTTTCATTGGCCTTAATCTTATTAGGTTTCAGTAAGTCACTTCTGGGTCGTTTGTTCACTTTATTAAGAGCCTGTTTAAGAACTCCTTCTTTATATCCCCGTACTCTGAAACGCTCCAAGCAAAGTTTAGCAGATTCCTGGAATCCTTTCTCTGAGGTGTTGTTGTTTCTTTTTATCCTTAAAAGCTCACCATAAGGAATACTGCTGATCAAACTTTCCGGATGACTACTTGTAGCATGTAAAGTGCAGTTACCTGCCGTAGTTTTTCGAAAAAGTTTGGTATGCAGTTGTCCATGTTCCACATAAATAGTGAGATCCAGATAATTAACCTCAGATTCACTGATATCACCACTGAATCTTAGGTTCACATTGTTGTCATTAAGAACATCAACATACATGGCAGCTTCCTCTTTTGACCCTTCAAAGATAATAAGCAGGTCATCTATGTAGCGATACCATGCTTTAATTTTAGGACTTGGCCCATCCTGGGCTTTTATCAAGGAAGCATGGGGTTGTTTATGCCCATTCAGGGCTTGAAGAAAATTGTATATATTGTATAAAGGGATAAAATTACAATCGAAATTGTAACTTTATTTTTGTGATTCCCCGCACAAACATGATCATTATAATGTAATTCATTCTGTTTTCATGTTAGTATTGCACTTTCAAAGATGGCGACAAATTCATTGTTAGCTAGTCCTTCCTTGATGTTTATGCTACACACTGTGTTCACTGCTATGTGCTATAAAGTAATGGCGGAGCGTTTCCTTCTCGCAATTGACAAAGGCTAAGCGCCGAAACGTGTCTTGTCCGTGCTGGTTTGCCAAATAAATTTCTATTGGCTTTGATAACCCCCCCTGAGAGTGCTTATTCTGTGTCACATCGTAACTGTGATAAGTTTGTGGGAGCAACTATTTGTGTGGCGGGTGTGCACCCCCGCCTCGAGAAGCACCCGCTCGAGAGTGCAGCAGGCTGGTGTCTGTGGAGCAACAAAAAAAATAAAATAAAAATATATATATATATATATATATATATATATATATATATCCATCACAGAGTGTGGGCTCAGGCAGATAATTTGTTCACCTTCTTTTATTAATGACAACTCGCTGGCAGACAATCTAACAAGGTGAGGGCATCAGCATAGTTCCAGACGCGTTTCAGGATTCCTTATCCCTTCTTCAGTGGCGGTAACAGGAAAAGGAAGCAACGTTGCTTGTGCACCTTATGTAATCCACAACCTGCCTCAGTGGGCGTGGCCGCCCTGCAGCCTTCTGGTTGATGTAGTGCGCATTATTATCCCAAGTGGGTTTGCTTCTCCTTTTCAGTGAAATTAAAACACAATTAAATACCCATGTGGGTTGATGCACTGTCCTGTTGTGGTGCCTGTTCTGCTTTGCAGTTATCATAAACGAACATCGCACCAGCTCCAACCCACATGGGTATTTAATTGTGTTTTTAATTTCACGGAAAAGGAGAAGCAAACCCACTTGGGATAATAATGCGCACTACATCAACCAGAAGGCTGCAGGGCGGCCACGCCCCCTGAGGCAGGTTGTGGATTACATAAGGTGCACAAGCAACGTTGCTTCCTTTTCCTATTACTGTTGTCATTAATAAAAGAAGGTGAACAAATTATCTGCCTGAGGCCACACTCTGTTTGGGGCTACCTGTGTGATGGATATATATATAATGTGTAAACAATGGCGGTTGAAGCTAGAGCGCTCTTCAGCGGGTGCGTGCGTGGGACCAACCACAGGTCCAGTAATTTTTTTAGAGCAAAAACCTGTACGCCGCACTCGGGAACTGTAATTACTCCGTTTATTTGGCAAACTCCACAGCAAATTAGTCTCACACCGACGCGTTTCGGGCACACGCCCTTTCTCATGGTGGGCGGCACTACTTTTCTCTCTGCTTAAAAAGGCTTTGCATCACAAGTCACTACCCTCAGACTTCTGGGACTTGTAGTTAATATATGTAAATACAGCCGAATTTCACCTTTTGTGACAGTTATGTATCTATGTTCAAGGTTCACATTTTCTGGCACATTTTTAGCTGCGATTGCACTCATTGCTTATTTAGTATGCATACACTTTAAAGGTATAGTACCTATTTTAAAACCGTGTGGAGTTTGCCAAATAAACGGAGTAATTACAGATGTGAGGCGTACAGATTTTTGCTCTAAAAAAAAAAAAAATATATATATATATACACACTCAAATGAGTCGGAAAAAGTATCAAATATTTCCAATGTTTATTAATATCTTCTTGGAGTCCGTCAATTTAATACACCATTGCTTGAGAACTAAAAAATACATTACAGACAGCTGACACATGTTTCGTCAACTTGACTTTTTCAGGGGTGCAAATAGTTCACGTGGATGAAATGACTAATGGACAAAAATAAAATTAACAAATTGAATATGTGATTGGGCACCAAAAGTAGTGACCGGCCTGCTCACACAGATCAAAAGACCAGAAAGTGTAAACCGTGCTAGGAGAAAGATTTCACCCCCCCCCCCCCAAAAAAAAACATGATTAGTAGTGAGACAGAAGGGAAAAGAAGGTGAGCAAATAGTTGGTCACTAATGTGATCATCCCCGATTCGCATGTGTGATGATAAGTCCCAAGAACAAACTCAATACAAACTCCGATGTGCAGTCGTGTACCGAAAGTAAAAAGTAATGTATAGATAACCGCAGGACTCGTGCAAGTTGTAAGTACCTGTAAATTCATTAGTAGATTGTGAAATATTTTATACAACATGTTAGCTCAGGTGGCAGGGACCCGCACCTGGGCCAGGCGGGGAACCATATGGCTTGGAGCTTTTTTTGAAGGACTGGAGGACATTGCCCCTTTGCCCGCCCCATTGATAATATTGCTAGACTCTTGTGTTTAAAGAGGCAAGTGCCAGTGTTTCTTCTGTGGTCAGAATATTAGCAGTATGTCACGATTTCCTATGTGTAATGCCCTCTAAATCACGTACATCTCTGATGGATCTATTACATTAATTGAACTCGCTGTCAGATGTGTGGTCTTTTCATGAAAATGTTTGTGTAGTCAAAGCTTGCGAATTAATTTGAACAAATCAATGTGTAGCTGGGTAAAATCTGGCCAAGAGATAGGACTAAAGCCAAGCCTTTGTTAACAACCTTTATTTGATGTACATTCGAATTATAACCGGATAGATTTACCACTGAGATGTCGATGCCGTTTGTGTCAGTCGTCCGTGCCCTTTGTGTAGAAATACATTTTTGTGATTGCGGCATGCTGACCTGGTTACCACACCCTCTTTTATGTTTTGTCCTGGTTCTGGTTTGTCATCCTCTTATTTCCTTGTGTTTTCACCCTGTTTCGTTAAGGTAATTAATTTACCTTTGCGATGTGGAGACTGCTGTTGGTCCCAGTCTATCTATAGATGAAGATGATTCCTCACTCATGTTAATGGTTATGTTGAAATATCGAATTAACTTGTGGATTTCCCCAATCTGTCTAGAGTGGTTGTCCTATTTTTTGTGGTCTGTTGGGCTTTGATGTTTGCGTTTCAGCAGGGTTCTTTCAACTGCTTGAACAAAGACATGCACTGGCTCATTAGGTTAGTGTATAGTGTTTAGGATCCCATCACCTAGACTATTTTGTTGTTCCTTCCTTCTATTGACATATATTCATTCTGTATATTTGTTGGCTTATGTCCCTAGTATGAATTACTATTGGTTAACTGGCAGAGCTCCCATTCGTTGCAACAACACTTTTTTTCCTGTTTATTAAGACATTGCAAGAAATGTACCCTCCTATTATTTTCCTCTGTGTGCGACAGTGTAGGGTCTCTGTGCGCTGCAGCCATGGGTATGTGCACCAAGAAACTGACTAGGCATGCAATTGCAGCTACCATTATCAGTGGTGTTTGCCACCTGCACTTACACAGTTTTGTTTATTTCCAGAGCAAAAAAGAGTATTCACCCTACCAAGACAGTATGGGGCAGAATATTAATCTTCTTAGAAAGCTGGGGAGTCTTAACAATCTTCATGGATGTTATTTGAGACCCAGCACTGCTGCAGGATAGCGTATGTTTTTGTAACCTGAAATAATTGCTCAGTTCTTTCAGCTGTGATCCTGTAAGGACTATGGGGCACATGCATCAACCTAAATACTGGTCGCAAACGAGCCGATTTGCAGAATCTGCCCATTTGCGACCGGTATTTAGGCAATTGGGGTGCATCAACCCAAAATCCGTTTGCAATATAGGTAATCACAAATTTAGCGATTACCTGAATTGCGAATGCAAGACTTTTGACCGCAGGTCTAGGACCTGCTCTCTCTCCCCAGCAGCTTCACTGTGCGTTGCTCCACCACTGACCTCCACCTGGTAGGTGTTCCAGACCGCTCCAGTCTGTGCCCGGCTCCGCCTGTCATTGCCGCACCCTGATTGCGCCTCTTCTCTGCCTCTCCCTTCTGTGACTGTACTTGCCCGTTTTTAAAATTCTGTTTATTCTGCTATATTTCGCCTTATCTGTATTTTTTTTGTGGTTGTGCCCTTCTCTGTTGTTTTCGCGGCCCATTTTCCCACCCCTACTGCCCCTGCAGCCCCTCCCCCCTGATGGTCCCCGTTCCTGCCTCCCAGCTGCACGTCCCTCCCCCATTTAATGGCGGTCGCCCCAAAGGCAAGCCCATCTGCGCCCATCCGCGACCAGCGCCAGGGACCCTGGATCTCCAACCATCCACCATTACGACGCCTCCACCCTCCTCGCACTCAACCCCAGCCGGAACAACAATTGCCAGCAGGCCACGCCAAACACGACCCACGGCCAGTTCTCCTGCCACAATTGCCGCCACTCCTTCACCACTGCCCAGATCGCCAACACTGCTGATGCCCTAAGATGCATCCTCAACGTGTGCTCCATGCACCGGCACGCTGTGGAAATCTGGAACCTCCTGGAATCACTCTCGCCCGATGTTGCCTTCTTCACGGAAACCTGGACCAATGCCTCTTCAGCCCCTGACATCGCCACCGCCATCCTGGATGGTAACAAGTTCCAGAGGAAAGACCGCCTCAACCACCCAGGAGGAACCATCGCCATTGTGTACAAAAACTTGCTCCGCCTCACCACCTCCAGCGACAACTTCCCTGCTGCAGATCACCTACACTTACAGGTCCACACCAGCCCACACTCTGCGGCACCCTCGCCTACAGACCTTCCGGCTCCCAGGGACTCTTCGCCGACAGTATCACCGACCTCATCCCACCCCACGCCATCGCCACCATGGACTACGTACTCATCGGAAACCTTCCACCTTGACAACCCCAGGGACCCCAACTCCACCACCCTCTGTGACATCCTTACCAACTTTGGACTGAAACATGTCGTCACCGCACCGACCCACAAGGCAGGACAGACTCGGCCCGATCTTCGCTGGAGGTAGCAGCGTTCATTTCAGCCATACCACGCAACCCCCTTGGACCGACCGCCACTGCGTACACTTACTTGTAATCAAACCCACGCCACCCAAACCCGCTCTGCGAAAGAACTGGAGCAGAGTCACTGAGGAACAACTCCACTCCACCCTCAACGGCAATACACCCACCGCTGCAACCAATGCTAACCTTGCGGCCATGGAATTCCACACTTGGACCGCCAACTGCGCAGACAAGATCGCCCCACAACGCAACCCCGACAAGCAACGCTCCAGAACAGACGCCTGTTTCACCACAATCTCCAAGAAGCCCCACTCACCTGCAGACACCTGGAGAAACAGCAAGACACCTGAAAACTACACCACCTACAAGGAAGCTATGACAGAATACCATCAACGCATCAGTACCACCAAAAGGATTTTCATCCACAACAGCATCCTCGCCAACTCCAGCAACTCCAAGGAATTCTTCAGCGTCATCCAGGAATTCACCAAGCCCCGCAGCGAAGCCACAGACATCACCCCCTCCAAGGACGTCTGCAACAGATTCGAATCCTACTTCCACCTGAAGATAAAAAACTTCTACGACAATTTCAACGACCTCACGCCTGACCTCAGTCAGCCCACCCCCCAGCATCACCAGCGAGTCCACCATCCCTGCCTGGATACCGATCACGACCAAAGAGACCATCACGACCATGAAAGGCATCCACTCCGGGGCCCCGACAGACCCCTGCCCACTTCACATATACCACAAAGCCTCCACCGCCATCGCACCTGTATTACAACGCGCCATCAACACCACCTTTGAGACCCCCTCCTTCCCCCGATGCCTGGAAATGCTCAGAAGTCAGGCCCCTGCTCAAGAAGCCCTTAGCAGATCCGACGGACCTCAAGAACTACCGACCCATCTCGCTCCTCCCCTTTGCGGCAAAAGTCACAGAGAAGATCGTCAATGCAGAACTGACAAGGTTCATAGTAGACCACGCCATCCTCGACCCCTCACAATCTGGCTTCCGAAGCATCCACAGCACAGAGACTGCCCTACTCGCAGCCACCGACGACATCCGCACCCTCCTCGACCAAGGCCACACTGCAGCCCTGATTCTACTGGACCTGTCAACAGCTTCTGACACCGTCTCCCACCGCCCACTCGCAGCCAGACTACACAACGCCGGCATACATGGCACAGCCCTCGACTGGATTCGATCGTTCCTCGCTGACAAAAGCCAAAGGATCAGACTGCCACCCTTCCTCTTCTAGCCTGTAGGCCCATAGGAATGAACGGGAAGGCATTCCTTAATAGCGAGTCACAATTAAGGAATATACAGGAATCGCACTTTTTTTGCAATTCCTATATCCATAAGTAATTGTGATTCCTAAATAGCGATTTCTTAAAAATCGCTAGTTAGGATTCGCAATTCCTTACTTTGATTCATGCGGCCTTATGTGACAAAAAAAAATTAAAAAGCTACATAATGTAGAAGGCTACAGTTTGTGCTTAATTTGAGTTGATTTTTTCCGGTGCGCAGCACCAGCACTTAATCATCAACTCTGGCGCTTTTCATCAGCACCAGTTAAGGACACATTAGTTTACAGGGAGATTAAGTGATTTGCCCAGAATCGCAGGATGTTCGAGTTAATGCGAAGACTCGCATTAACATTGGTTCCCCAGTGCCAAAGTAGGCAGCTCCAACCAATATGCCACACCCTCTCCCCACTTTCGTGATTAGTATTTGGTTCTTTATTTTATGCCGCTAACCGGATTAAAAGGCTGGCGCAAGCTCTTTCTGACAAGAGCCCTTACACTTATTTTCTGTTACAAATTAACCAATAGCTACAGTAATATGGGGGTCACTGTGCAGGCATTAATGGGAGTCAATGTGATCTGCATAACGTTTACCGTCTTATATAGTGCCTGATTACTTTATACTTTTTATGTACATGAAGGATAAGTGATTTGCCCAGAATCAAATGATATTGAACCGATGATGGAACTTGAACCTTATTCCCTAGGTTCAAAGTGACCTGCCACTAGGCCACTTTTTATCCCAGTTATGTTGAATACTTCCACGTGTGTTAACTTTCAATCTGAAAGAGGAAGACAAAATCACAGTTACAAGAAGAATAAGGAAGGACACATCTACACCTACACAATTCGCTATAAAGTTTGGTTGCACTGTGTACAATTAATTAAAAGCTTGTTTTGTGCGAGAAATTGAGAGGTACATGGGGCTTTAACTCGGAGCAGGCAAATCTGTATCTAAATTGCTCCTTTTATGAGCCATTACTTAGTAAGGACTCTGTGTGTAAGAAACAAATGCTATGTTATGTAAAAGACCATACTGGTGCGAGTGTCACTATGCAGCCAGGCACATAAAGGAGGCCTTGCAATCTCTGTAACCAGTTAGACTGAGCGTTTCGGAAATGTCTCCTTTTAAAGCAGGAAAATGAAAAGAAATGACTGACAAGGAGAGGGAGACCGTTAACACGGCTGCTATTGAGTTTTTATGGGCTGCAGTACCTACAATAAAAAGTTTGTTTTTATGCACGAATTGCTGAGACAGCCGCATTGGGCCCAAAGACAGAAGGCAGATCCTTATCTAAATTAAATAACCCAAGGAATGGAAGACATCAAAAGTCATGACCCGCACGAGCATCTGCTGATAACTCATTCTTCATATCAGTATAGCAGATTTCAAATTCTTCCATCGGCCCCTGCAGGAAGCTGCCACCCTACCTCAATACTAAAGGAGCGAGAGACATCTGTAGGAGACACCTCTCCAACTCTGTTATGTTATGTTATGTTATGTTATTTTTTATTTGTTAAGCGCGCATACGCCCGAAGGCTTCTTGGCGCTGGAGAGAATCAAACATAACAGTACATAAAAAGACACAAATCACTACTTACAATAAACCTGAGAAAAAAGAAAAGTTTTGAATGTCTTCCTAAAGGTGAGGAGGTCCCTGCTGTGTCGCAGAGTCAGGGGGAGAGAATTCCACAATGAGGCCGCTAAAAATTGGAAGCTGCTACCTCCCTGACGTTTCCTTTTAAAACGGGGAACCTCAAGTAGGTCGTGCTGGGCAGATCTCAAGCTGCGCGAGGGTTGATATCTACGCAGTAGTTGTCTAAGAAAGATAGGGCCCTTACCTTCCAAGGCCTTAAACACAATGCAGCCCACCTTAAACATTGCTCTCTGCTCCACAGGCAGCCAGTGCAAGGTCTCCAGTCCATGTCTAATCGATTCCCACTTAGGGACTTTACAAATGAGTCTCGCTGCTTGATTTTGCAGATATTGCAATCTTTTCAGCTGGCCAATAGGAGCCCCCAAATAGAGGCCATTTGAAAAATCGATGTGAGAAAGGACAAGAGCACTGACTGTTTGGATTAAAGCCATACCTGTGAGGAGATGTGCTATTTTCTTGATCTTCCTCAATTGGAAAAATCCCGTGGAAACCACTGTTCCAATTTGACTTTCCAAGGAAAGATCCTCACTGAGAGTCACTCCTAAGCTTTTAGTTGTACGAGATTTTTTAGGAGGCGAGCCCATGTCCGATGGCCAAAAACAAGGGTTCCAACTGATCTCACTCTTCCCAGGTAGAATGAGCTCAGTTTTTCCCGGGTTTAGCTTAAGGTGATTTAGCGACATCCACCTTTGAATAAAAGACATGGTTGCTCGAAAATCCTCAGCCGCGTTGTCTGCGTTTAAAACAAAGACCAACTGCAGATCATCTGCATAGTTGTACACATCAACATTAAACTGTTGTAGGGAGAACAAAAGAGGCCGCATATACAAATTAAATAATAAAGGGGACAAGGAAGATCCTTGGGGAACCCCACAGAAGGAGATATTTTTAGGGGCTGTAAAAGAACCCAGACGAACCGACTGGGTACGTTCTGAAATAAAGGACCTGATCCAAGCCAAAGCCGAATCTCGAAGTCCGGCCTGTTCGACACGGTTGACCAAGATGGTATAGTCAACCGTGTCGAACGCGGCGGACAGATCTAATAACACCAAGGCCTGGTGCAGGTCCCCGTCAGCATTAGACCTCAAGGTGTTCTGAACGGCCAGTATCACTGCCTCGGTGGAATGACCTGGCCGGAAACCTGCCTGGTTAGGTTGTAAATAACCAGAGGTTTCCACAAAACTCGATAGACAATTGGTCACATGGGCCTCCAATATTTTGGATAGGTAAGGCAGTAACGATATTGGTCTATAATTTGAGAGGTCGGAGGAATCAATGCCGGGTTTCTTTTTTAGAGGGATCAGCAAGGCCTGTTTGAAACTGACCGGGACAGTCCCAGACATCAGGGAGTTATTAAGCAAAGGAAGTAGGCTGTTGGGAATTGCCCGACCAATCTCCCTCATTATTTGAGGAGGACAAACATCCTGAGGAGACCCACACTTAACTCTGGTCAGCAGATCTGGGAGGATTTGGTCAGTAATTAGAGGAAAAGAATGCAAAGTAAGGGGGTTAAAAAAGGTATCATCTATCGGCATGCAAGCTGGCAGCCTAGATAGAGTATCCTTAATCGATGCTATCTTGTCATAAAAATAATCATTCAAGGAGTTACATAGAGATTGTGAGGGGACAACTGGAGGAGAAGTTCTCTCATCATTGCACAACTCAGTCACAATCCTGAAAATTTCTTTCGACTTATTAGTCGCATTAAGTATTTTAGAAGAGAAATAATCAGTTTTGTGAGTGTGCAGTGTTTTTTGGTAGGCTTTACGGATTAGGCAGTATGCAATCCTAGCATGAGGGCAGTAGTTAGTACCCCATGTCCTCTCATATTGCCTCACTTCAAGTTTTAATTTCCTCAACTCCGGTGTGTACCACCTATGTGCACCCACACCGCGTGAGTTATCGAAGCGAGTGAGAGGGACACATGCATTAATGGCCAAATTAAGCCATTCTTGAAGCCTACAATCAGTAGTCTCCACATCCAAGCTCTGTTCTGGCAAGGTAGACTTTAACAAATTTAAAAAATTTGAAATGTCCAAAGAGGACCATTTCCGAATCAGACTGGTAGCCTTCAGTTTAAATTGGGGGGCTTTCACAACACAAAAAGAGAAACTGATAAT
The DNA here is from genome assembly GCF_964261635.1 of Lissotriton helveticus. NCBI lineage: Eukaryota > Metazoa > Chordata > Amphibia > Caudata > Salamandridae > Lissotriton > Lissotriton helveticus. The sequence goes on from NC_136072.1 coordinate 530,647,673, forward strand.
AAAATGATCAGACCAACTACATGGTTTAATATCAATAAAATCAATAGGTAGGTTCAATGACCAAATTTGATCGAGACTATGGCCCTTTTGATGAGTTTGAGTGTCTATATGTTGTAATAAATTCAGATCACTCAAAAGAACCTTCATTTCAGCTGCTAGGGGGTCTAATAGTATATTGTCAAACCAGAGATTAAAATCCCCGATCAAGAGTAATTTAGAATTATTGGTGGTCAGCATGGCCAGTTGCTCAGCAAGAATAGCAGGAAACATAGCCATGTTTTGGGGCGGGCGGTATAACAAAACCACCACAAGTGTCCCATTAACAGTATCCAGCTTGACAACAATGTTCTCCACGTTAGGTAAGTCCAAGGAGGAGAGTTGTCTAAGTTGATGTTTCTTATTAGAAATGATGGCCACCCCGCCCCCAATTTTACCTGCCGATCGTAGCACAGACATAATGTAATACTCAGCAGGCAAGGCAGCCAAGATGTTCGGTAGAGAATCCAATGTGAGCCATGTCTCGGTCAACAAAAGTAAGTCCGGTTTAAGATCGGATAGCAACAAAAAAATGTCCATCTGATGTTTGGGCATAGAGCGAGTGTTTAAATAAACACATTTAAAATTACAAATAGCACCAGCCGTACTTTCCAGCACCGTGTAATTAGAACCAGGGTCCATGGCTATATTAATGGGATTGGTAATGCCTAGGCGAAATGTCCGTTTCACCGTATTAAGGGGTACGGGGGGGCATGTGGTAATAGTGGGTCGCAACGCTAACAGGTCAGCGGATGTATACATTACTGGACCAACAGGGTCCTTAGCCCCTAGCCCCGGACGCTCGCGGACGAGCGCAGACGAGCTTGACTCTAGCGCGACTCCGGCGCGCCTCCGTCGCGCCCGCTGCGCTCGTCCGCTGCGCTCCCTCCAGCACATTACGTTTTATGTGAGGGAGCCTCGAGCGACTGGACCGCTGCCACAGGTCCCTGCGCTCTCTGACTCCTCCCAATATGGCGCCCGTTCCCACCACCGGACCGGCACTAGGAGCCGCGGTAAGTGAGCCGCCCTCCACACAATCGGCAGAAGCCGCGATGGAACGAGGCAGAGGGGCCGCAATTCAGGTGAGAGTGCGAGTGGCGCTATTGATCAGCCGCCCTGCGCACCTACAAGTTTTAAAACACTCGCGCGTGCAATTGACAGTTATAATCACCGCTTTGCACAGAGTGACAATGTACCAGTTAAAAACACAAAATAGCCCGAAATTAATACAATTTTAAAATAAGAGCAATTGTAGTCAGGTCTGCCGTTATGCAGTCTCTCAACCAATGGCGCCCTGTTATAATCCCCATAAATGCTTATTCTCCTGCTAAGCTATCAAGAGATCACTTGTTAGGTCTCGCCTCTCAATGCGCATGCGCATTGAGCGGAGCGAGACTATAGGGGCTTAAACAGACTTTACCTAGACTGGCGATTTGATGCTGTGCCCGTGCGCTTTTAGGTCAATGCGTAAGCGCCTTGACCTAAAATGCGCGTGCACAGCATCAAATCGCCAGCCATCTGTTACCCAGCAGCTCTTCCCGCTCCGCCCCACAAGCTTCCCCCAGCGTGCGCTCTGCCTCAGCCGCACTCCTCCCACACCTTTGAAGTGAAGCTTCACTTCAAAGGCCCCTGCTGCTTCACACTATTCACTCTCCCTCATCGCCGCTCTCCCCGCTCCGCCCCCTGCTGCGGCCGTGTCGCATTTCTCCCCCCCCTCCCCATAGCAATGCCCTCTGTCTTGTTTGTAATAACAGCGCTCATTGTAATTACTGTATTTATTTGTTATTTAGGAAATGTGCATCCTATAATTTTTACTGTCGCAGGGCACCATTTCGCATTAGTATTCTCCACGTTTCCTTTTTTTGCTCCGGTTTTTCACCTTGACTCCTCTACCAATATGGCAGCGAATATCCGTCCTATCTCTAGATTCATCACTTTCACGCGATTTACATACGGGGTATTTCCAGGGGCGCACACTTCAGTACACGTCCATTCACCTTGCGAGCTGTTGAGCGATTTTCGGTTCCATAAGACCCTTCAGCTAAGTTTAAGTTTAGTGTAGTGAATATTAAGTTATAGTCGTACTTTCAGAGGCCTACGATGACACGGAAATATTACAGCCCTTTTTTTTTCATTTACCCGCAGAACTTTCAACACGAGAGTTGGCAAGCTTCCAGTTTTTTTAAAGTGGCCGTGAGCTTTGCTACAACCTTCAGCTCAAATATGTTTTTGTTTCTTTAGAGATAAAAAGGTATATCCGATGTTTATCAAAGAATTAAATAGTGTAGCCAATTGAAGCCGGGAGGTTTGTGCGCCACGGTTTCTCCCATTTTTTTTTTCAAAAGCCAACGCATGTTTGTGCAGTGTGTTGATGCTAACACATACATTTTGTAAAGCGCTAATGCTTTCAAAACACATTTGACCAAAAGTCCTTTTTTTTTTTAAGCGGCGGGACAAAGAGTGTCAATTTTATTCGTACTTTTGCTCTAATTTGCTGCATGGTTAAAATGTACAATTTCCGCCCGCCAGTGTGTCCCTCTCCTTCGCAAACCTATTGCTAGAGTGCGTGTCACAGCTGCGCGAAGGACACTTGCTCTGAATTAAGCGGGCAAGGCAAAGGGATTCTCTGACAAAGAATTCATCCATTCTCTGTATTAGAATAGTGGGACATTGAGGGCTCAACTGAAGGCTCAGGGCTACATCCGCATTGGTATGTACCCTTCTGTTTTATTTACCTTACGAGGGCCATGCATGGTCTGTCATTAGGCCGGTCCCGCCTCAGAAGCACCACTGACTACTGTATCCAGTTATATATTTCGAGCGACCGCTGAGCCTGCTCCAGGCGAGGTCGCCCCCACCCACCGCTGCTCCTGCCCGCTGATTACCAGTGCGCTGCCTGCTGCCTGCTGACTGCGTTGCCTTCTGTGTTTCCCCCCCCCCCCCTCCTGCTGCCTCCGTTTTTTTCCGCCTGTATCCCCTTTGCTTGTTGGTTTTCTGTTGGTTTTCTGCCTCCTGTATTCACCTTCCCCTTTTGCCTTCTGTACCCCTATTTCCCCCCCTTCTGCTGCTCTCCCCCTACCTGTTAGCTCTCCTCTCCAGCCGCCGGACGACCCAGCCGCCGCTGAGCCGCCCTCGGCCCTCCTTCCCGCCACTGACCTCCAGCCGACTCCGCCCCCCCCTGCCCACTGGCCGCCCCGCTCCCGCCACCCAGCTGACCCGCCCTCCCGGCGCACTTCTTAAGGGGTCAGAGTGCAGGGGTAGGGAGCGACCACTGAGCCTGCTCCAGGCGAGGTCGCCCCCACCCACCGCTGCTCCTGCCCGCTGATTACCAGTGCGCTGCCTGCTGCCTGCTTACTGCGTTGCCTTCTGTGTCCCCCCCCCCCCTCCTGCTGCCTCCGTTTTTTTCCGCCTGTATCCCCTTTGCCTGTTGGTTTTCTGTTGGTTTTCTGCCTCCTGTATTCACCTTCCCCTTTTGCCTTCTGTACCCCTATTTCCCCCCTTCTGCTGCTCTCCTCCTACCTGTTAGCTCTCCTCTCCAGCCGCCGGACGACCCAGCCGCCGCTGAGCCGCCCTCGGCCCTCCTTCCCGCCACTGACCTCCAGCCGACTCCGCCCCCCCCTGCCCACTGGCCGCCCCGCTCCCGCCACCCAGCTGACCCGCCCTCCCGGCGCATTACTTATGACGCCCCCTGAGCGACCGCGCAGCGGACGCGCGCAGCGGACGCGCGCAGCGGGAGCACCGATTGAGCGCCGAAGGTGCGCCAAAGGTAAGCCCGTCTGCGCCTGGATCGCGTCCAGCGCCAGGACCCCTGGCCCCCGCAGGCACCAGCCCACCCGCCGGACCTACAACTCCACCGAACTCCACGCACTCAACACCGGCCGATTCCCGGGATGCTACCGAGCCACCCCGAGACGCACCCACGGACCCTTCAGCTGCCACTCCTGCAAGTACATCTGCAACCGGACCGGCACTACACCAGCACCGACTAAGCCGAACACCAGCAGCAACCACCTCAAGTGCATCCTGCTCAACACCCGCTCCGTCCACAGGCACGCTGTCGAACTCTGGAACCTCCTCGACACCACATCTCCAGACGTTGCCTTCCTCACGGAAACCTGGATGAACGCCTCCTCAGCGCCCGACATCGCCATCGCCATCCCGGAGGGCTACAAGATCACCCGGAGGGACTGCACCAACCAGACGGGAGGAGGCATCGCCATCATCCACAGGAACACCATCCGCATCACGACCAACACCGACGACACCCTCACGACCGCCGAACACCTGCACTTCCAGATCCACACCGACCCCAAGACCACCCTCAGAGGCAACCTCATCTACAGACCCCCGGGACCACGCACACAATTCAGCGAAGACATCGCCGACTTCATCTGCCCGCACGCCCTCCCCTCCGCTGACTACATCCTCCTCGGGGACCTCAACTTCCACCTGGAGAACAACAACGACCGCAACACCACCACCCTGCTGGACAACCTCGCCAACCTCGGTCTCAAGCAGCTGGTGACCACCCCCACCCACTACGCCGGACACACACTCGACCCCATCTTCTCATCCAGCAAGGACATCACCTTCAGCCACGCCACCGAACTCCACTGAACGGACCACAGCTGCATCCACTTCAGCTTCAGAAAGAACACGATCCACCACCACCTGCAACAGGTTGCACGAAGAAGCTGGAACAAGATCACAGCCGACCAGCTCGCCGCATCCCTGAGCCAGCACCCTCCCACTAGCTCTGCCAACCCCAGCCAGGCCGCCGCCAACCTCACGAAATGGATCAACAACTGCGCAGACGACCTCGCCCCACTGAGGACCCTGCCTAACAGACCCGGCAGCAAGAAAGCCCCATGGTTCACCGACGAACTCAAGAGCTCCAAGAAGAACTGCCGAGCCCTCGAGAGAACCTGGCGAAGAGACCCAACTCCGGACAACATGACCACCCTCAAGCTCGCCACCCGAAAGCACCACCAACTGATCCACGCCACCAAGAAAGCCGCATTCAAGGAACGACTGGACAACAACGCACACAACAGCAAGGAACTCTTCAACATCGTGAAAGAGCTCTCCAACCCCAATGCCGGAAACAACGACATCACCCCATCTCAAGACCTCTGCAACTCCCTCGCCTCCTACTTCCACAACAAGATCGCTGACATACACAACAGCTTCTGCACTCAACCAACGCTCCCCACGACCGCACCAACGCCCCCACCACCACCCTCCGCGCCTGGACCCCGATCAGCACCGAAGACACCATCCACACGATGAACGCCATCCACTCCGGATCTCCTACCGACCCCTGCCCTCACCACGTCTTCAACAAGGCCGACGCTGTCATCGCACCCCACCTGCGGGACATCATCAACACCTCCTTCGACACCGCCACCTTCCCGGAGAGCTGGAAGCACGCCGAACTCAGCGCTCTACTGAAGAAACCAACAGCAGACCCCACCGAACTCCAAACTACTGCCCCATCTCGCTCCTCCCGTTTCCAGCCAAAGTCATCGAGAAGATCGTCAACAAGCAACTGGCCGCCTTCCTCGAGACGAATGGATCCCTCGACCTCTCACAGTCTGGCTTCCGGGCCAACCACAGCACCGAGACCGCCCTCATCGCAGCCACCGATGACATCCGAGCCCTGCTCGACAACGGAGAAACAGCAGCCCTCATCCTCCTAGACCTCTCCGCGGCATTCGACACTGTCTGCCACCGCACCCTAGTGCAGCGCCTCAGCAACGTCGGAATCCAGGAGAAGGCACTAGAGTGGATCATCTCCTTCCTCGCTGGAAGGACACAGAGAGTCCGCCTACCCCCGTTCAGATCAGAGGCCACCGAAGTCATCTGCGGCGTTCCTCAGGGCTCCTCGCTCAGCCCCACCCTCTTCAATGTCTACATGAGCCCCCTTGCGGCCATCGCACGCCAACACAACCTCAACATCATCTCCTACGCCGACGACACCCAGCTGATCCTCTCCCTCAACAACGACCCCGCCACCGCCAGAGCCAACCTACACGAAGGGATGAAAGACGTAGCCGAGTGGATGATGACCAGCCGCCTGAAACTGAACTCAGACAAGACGTAAGTCCTCATCCTGGGCTCCTCGCCCTCCGCCTGGGACGACTCCTGGTGGCCCCCCGCCCTGGGCACCGCACCCAAACCGACAGACCACGCACGCAACCTGGGCTTCATCCTGGACTCCTCCCTCTCCATGACCAGACAAGTCAACGCCGTCTCCTCGTCCTGCTTTAATATCCTGCGCATGCTACGTAAGATCTTCCGGTGGATCCCCACTGAGACCAGGAAGACTGTCACCCAGGCCCTCGTCACCAGCCGACTGGACTACGGCAACGCCCTCTATGCCGGAACCACCGCCAAGCTCCAGAAGAGACTCCAGCGAATCCAGAACGCCTCAGCGAGACTCATCCTCGACATCCCCCGACACAGCCACATCTCCGGACACCTGGAAGACCTGCACTGGCTCCCGGTCAACAAGAGAATCTCCTTCCGGCTCCTCACCCACGCACACAAAGCCCTACACAACCAAGGCCCGAGATACCTCAACAGCCGCCTCAACTTCTACGCTCCCACACGCCAGCTCCGATCAACCAGCCACGCCCTCGCCGCCGTCCCCCGCATCCGAAGAGCCACAACAGGAGGAAGGTCCTTCTCCTACCTGGCCGCCAAGACCTGGAACTCCCTTTCGACCCACCTCCGCCTGACCCAAGACCACCTCACCTTCAGGAAGCAGCTCAAGACCTGGCTGTTCGAGCAGTAGCGGACCCCCCCTTCCAAAGCACCTTGAGACCCGCCGGGTGAGTGGTGCGCTATACAAATGCTATGATTGATTGATTGATTGAGCGCATATGGGGTCCCGTAGGCATTCAGCCCGACGTATGTTCTGTAGCCTATTACATGTCTGGTTCAAATATGTTCTCTCAATATTTCAAGCTTTATTACAGATGTCAAAAAAAGAGGTTAATATTTCACTTCTGTTCTTGGATTTACGTCACAATAAAATACACTGAACATAATCTTCACAAAAGCTATTGCCATTATAAATTACAATAACTTTTATTTAAGTATTAATTATAAAAAAAATAAAAGCCAATGTTATGTATAATAGCAATACATCTAAGTCATGTAAATACAACACATATTGCATTACAAATGCTATAGGTGTCACATTTGCGAAAGTTATAACTATTGGCATTGCAAATGACAAAGCTATCAATTTAGCTATTTTAAAAACCAACACATAAATAAAATAATTGTCATTTACAAGACCAATAGCTCCAACTTTTCTAATGCGAGACCTATTGCATTTCCAATGCTTGTTTTTTTTGCGCTACTTTGTGATTTAAAGCAAATGATCGAGAACGGTCTGTGATGGCTTGAGCAGTGATGTGCGCGCTTTGTAATAGCTGTGAGCGCTTGAGGAAGGTGGGCTGCAGGCACCCTACAGGGAACACTGTTTGCAAGGGAGGCATTTCAAAATAGTATTGTTTTTCGGTGTGCCATGACTATACCAGTTTCTTATTTCACAGCATTACTTATTGATATTTGACTTTCCAGGTGAGACATATTGGTGGCCCTTCACCGCAGATATTGCTTGTATGTAACATTTCATAATATACTAGCGATCGTACAGGTATGAGACTTGCGGTTTTCTATACATTAATTGTTACTTTAGGTAAGACTGCACATTGGAGTTTGCATTGAGTTAGTTCTTGGGGACTTAATATGCATGCGAATTATAGATACTTGGATTAGTGATTTACTATTTGATCCCCTTCTTTTCCCATCTGCCCTACTATTATGCACTTTTTTGGGGGGGTTGAATCTTTTTCCTCACACTGATTTACACTTTCCAGTCTTTTGGTCTATGTGAGCAGTCCTGTCACTACTTTTGGTACCTAATCTCACATTCAGTTTGTTATTTTTATTTTTGTCCAATAGTAATCATTTTCCAAAATGCGTTTATATTTAATCTATGTACTCTATTTGCAACTTTGAAGAAGTCAAGTTGACAAAAAATGTGTTGGCTGCCTATGACTTTTATTTTAGTTCTCAATCGTTTTATGAAATTGATGCACTCCGAGAAGATGTTAATAAACACTGGAAATATTTTCCATTCTGATGGATACATCTGCCTGTGGATTCCTCACCTTTTGAATTCTCCCCTGCGCCAGCATTCAACAGAAACTTTTTTCCTAGCTATCTCACGTCGATGAGGACGTCACAATTGCGCGACTTCGTCTGACATCATCGGAGAAACAAATGGACCTCGTCAGCGCGCTGACGTCAGTTCACTTTTTTCCGTGCAGACGACGCGTAACGGTTTTCTGGGACTCTCCATTTACTTCTTAGGTTACTTTGTTTCTGCTATTTCCCTTGGAGTGGCAGTGCGATGGCGTCGAAGAAGTCTGGGGTTAAACCTTGTAGAGTATGGGGGGGGGGGCATATGTCGATCACAGACCCACCACGAAGTCTGTTTGTGGTGCCTCTCCTCTGACCATGATGTCGATGGTTGCACCAGCTGCCGGAAGATGAACCCGAAAGCTTTGAAGGAGCGTGAGGCCAAGTTGTTCACGGCTAAGGCTAGGAAGGAGAAAAGAGGTCGAAAAAGATCAAAGTAGAGGCAGTCGACATTGCATGCTTCGGAGTCGAAGAAGCACAAGAAGAAGAGTAGTCATGGTTCTCAACGTCGCTCGTCAAAAGGTAGGGCTTCGAGATCACCCTCTCCGACTCCGAGGCATCCCTTTAGAGATGTCATCTCTCCATCGCCTTCTCCTTCTCAAGCGTCTCCGGCTTGCTCTCCGACGCCGGGAGGTTGTCCGGTGCATTCACCGATGCCGAAGGGTACTCCTGGGGAGAATTCTTACCTGGCGCCGAGGGATTCTAATGAACCTGTACATACGGCCTCTACTGTCTTTGGTCCAGCGACACCGGCGCCTTCTCGGCCTCGTGTGGATCAAGATACGGCTCCTTACCCGTCCTTTACTGGTCCTGGGTCGGATCCATCGCATTTCCTCAATGCGATGTATGGCATGTTTGTCAGGGCAGCCTACTCTACTGGTGCGCCTTCGGGCCCCGTGGGTCCGCTTGCATTTAATTTGGGCGTACCTCAACAATATTGTGCCCTTTATGCCGACGGCGCCGTCCTGGCGCCTTCCGGCTCCGAGGTTCTCGATGCCGGTCTCTCAGTCTCCGGCTCCATCTGGTAGTCGCTCTACTTCTCGACTTCGTTGCCCGTGTCGGAAGGTTTACCTTCGATGCCGGCGCCAGCTTCATCGGCGCTGCTTGCGGAGCTGTAGACGCCGATTCCTATTCTGAACATGAGATCTAGGAGAGCGGTGCAGAGACTGTAAGAGGAAGAGGAATATCAGCAGGATGAGGCTGAAGAAGGTGAGATTGAAGAGAATGAGTTTGAAGGTCTTCAGGAGGCAAGTGGATTAGACACTTCACCCGAGTGGGAACCTCCATCTCCTAAGGATTTACGCTCGCAAGATATTGCACCTTATCATGCAGTTATGAGGAAGGCTGCTGAACTTTTAGATCTTCAGTGGAGGATGGAGACTCCTGCTCAGGGCCGGACTGGGAGCCAAAACCGGCCCCGGCAAAGTGCTCGAACCCCCCCCCCCCCCTTCCCCCCCTGGGGGTGCTGCCGAGCTCTAAGCGGGGAGCGGTTTTCGGCCGATTTTGTTGCAGGGCGGATTTTGCAGCTATGCTGCATAAACGGCCCTGTAACAAAAACGGACCCCAGGGCCCCAAAACCGCCCCCCACCCTTGCGGCACACCGGGGGATTGCCCGGTGCCCGCAACGGCCAGTCCGGCCCTGCTCCTGCTGTACAGCGAAACTTGTAGGTGTTGAGGTGTCCTTCCTTTATTATTATTTTTCTAACTGTGATTTTGTCTCCTTTCGTATTGAAAGTTAACACATGTGGAAGTGTTCAGCGTATCTGGGATAAAACGTGGCCAACAGCATGGCAATTTGAACCTAGGGGACAAGCCTCAAGTTCCATCCTTGGTTCAACATCATTTGATTCTTGGCAAGTCACTTAACCTTTATGTTCATAAAAAAGTGTAATGTAATAAGGCACTATATAAGACTGCAAATGTTAAGGAGATCACAACTCCCGTTTGTGTCCGCATAGTGACCACCATATTTCTGTAGACAGTGGTTAATTTGTAAAAAAAACATAAGTGCCAGGGCTCTTGATAGGAGGCTGCTTGCCCCATCCCCTTTCTCCTGTTGGTGCTTCCTAAAACAGAACGAACTACTAACCATAAAAGTCGGGAGATGAAGTGGCGTAAATGCCAGAGCTGCAGACTTTGAAGCTGGGGAACCAGGTTCGATTCTCCGGATCGGCTCAACATCCTGTGATTCTGGGCAAATCACTTAATCTCCCCGTAAAGTAATGTGCCCTTAACTGGTAGTCACGAAAAGCTCCAATGTTGAAGATTAAGTGCTGGTGCGGAGCACTGGAAACCGGCTCAAATTAAGCACTGACTGTAGCCTTCTACATTGTGTAATTTGTATTTGTACTCACAGAGTCTTTATTGGATCACAGCTGAAAGAACCGAGCAATTGTTTCAGGTTACAGAGATATACACGATCCTGTAGCAGTGCTGGATCTCAAATAACATACATGAAGAAGATGCTTATGACTCCACAGCTTTCTATGAAGGTCAATGTCCTGCCCCACTGTCTTGTTGGGGGGAATGCTCCTTTTTTTGCTCTGGGAGTAAGCAAAATTGTGCAGGTGGCAAACACCACTGATTATGGTAGCTGCACATGCATGCCCAATCAGTTTCTTGGCGCACATACTGTTGGCTTCAGGGCACAGAGACCTTACACTGCAGCACACAGAGGAACAAAATTAGAGGGAAGATTGGTTGTAAGATATCTATAATTTGCTGTAGTGGGAACAAATGCCTTTCTTGTCCAGCGAGGTGCGCTGTAGTGGGAACATGTGCGTTCCTTGTCCTGCTTTTGTGCAGTAGTGGGAACATGAGGGTTCCTTTGTCCTGCAAGTGAGTGTGAAGTAGTGGGAGCACGAGGGTTCCTTTGCCCTACAAAGGATGTGTGCAGTAGTGGGAACATGAGGGTTCCTTTGTCGTGCGTGGTGGATATATGTACAAGCTGTATCCTGCTACATTTATATATCTGATGTTCTCTTGTGGAAGCACCTTCACCCTTTGACGGAGCAGGTAGCTGCTGCTTCGTTCATGACTATTATTGGAACTTGCCTTTTAATACAACATTGCACTGAACTTTTATTCTTTGTTTTATCTTGCGTTGAAAACATTTTTAAACTGAGTATGTGATGAATTTGCATCTGTGGGGAATCTTAACTTGAAACCCAGGGTTGGCGAAACCCAATACCTAGATTTCGCACTTCCTGGCTGTCATACTGTTCAGGGTGCGGTCTAGTCCTTTTGAGCTGGGCGCGCTAAGAAGGGACGCTGCACATGCGTGCCAAAGGCAAGCCCGTCTGCACCCGTCAGTGTCCCGGAGGCGACCAGCGCCCGACACGCTGCTTGTCGTCCATCGGGTAATGTTGTCCCTCAAGATTTACAATTGAATTACAGTAGAGAGAGTTTACTAGCCCGGGATAAGTGGGGGAGCTTTCGCTCCCACTTTACCTTATCAGTGGACACAAATTGCCTTTCCTGTGTAAACTGTAACTGGGGTGCCCAACCCCTCACGATGACGATCTTGCTACAAGAGTAGCAGGCCATGCGGCGCAAATTCCCTACCCTCGGAATGTGATGATAGAGGGCAATCTGAAGGCAGCTCTTCTTAATGCGAGATCTATAAAAAAACACGAGCTTCAACTTTTCGACCTCCTCACTGACACAAAGCCAGATATTATGTTTATTACTGAGATCTGGTTTAATGAGGGATCCAATCCAACTATTGCAAATGCTATTCCCTCTGATTATTTGATAATTGGGAAGGACAGGGTAAGCGGGAGGTGTGGGGTCATGGCCATTATTTATAAAAACTTTCTCTCTTGCCTAGCTCTACCCATGGCAGAGATTGAGGGGGCTGAGAGCCTCTGTTTCCGTCTGACTGCGTCTGCCCAGCAATAGATTAACAACGCGGTTATTTATCGACCACCAGGGCCGACAAGTCGGTTTCTGGAGTCCCTTGGACCCGCCATTTTCCCCATTATGGCCAAATGTAACCACTGATCATTTCCTGCTCACCTACCGAATATGCAAGGAACCAGGAAGGCCATTATCCCAGTGTAAGCCTAGGGTCAGTAGTTTCAGGTGTTTTGCGCAGTTTACGCCGGAGGCATTAGCCACCATACTGAGGCAGCACCATATTTCCTTTAGTGGCCGCCTAGAGGAGGATGTCCGCTCACTTGAAGGCTGGCTCCTGGAGTGGGCTATGCAACTAGCTCTACCGAAAACGCTAGCAGCCAAACAGGCCGTGCCTCTGCTTCTTGGTTCACGGAAGCACTAAGGAAAAGAAAAAGTGCATGCAAATGACTGGAAAGACTATGGCGAAAGAACTTTGATCTCACCAAGAAAACTACCTATAAACTGGCCTTGAAGGCCCACTACGCCAAAGTGAGAGAGGGAAAAAAAATCCTTTCTGGCCTCAAAAATTGAACAAGTTGGGAATAGTAGCCTTGAATTGTTTAAAATTGACAAGGCTTTCTCCTCCCCGAACGCAATAAAGCACCCTTTCAGCCCTACAGATGAATGGATCAGCCGCATTGTGCAATACTGTTATAATAAAATTAAAACTATCCAGGATGCATTTGGGGCTGTGGCTCAAGCCAGCGATGGCATTTTAAGTTCCAGCCCACTCTAACTTAAATGAGACTCTTGGATTTCTCCTCCATTCCCCCGACTACGTCCCTCAAAATAATGCAAGCGCGGAAATCTGGCTTCCCCTTAGACCCTTGCCCGGCCAAAGTATTGGCCTCTATTGCTGAAGTGATCAATCCAGCTGCTAACTTGGTCCTGAATCTTTCTCTATTCGAAGGTATGATGCCAGAGTGTTGGAAACAGACACATTTTTCCACTTCTTAAAAATCCTTTTGCAGATCCCTCTATAGCCAGCAACTACAGGCCAATAATGTTGCTGCCATACTTCTCCAAGGCTTTGGAGAATTATGTGAACACTGTGTTCACTGACTTTATAGAGACAACCCATGCACTACACCACACCACAGTCAATCTGGGTTCAGAGACAATTTTAGTACAGAGACGGTGTTACTGTAAGTCTCAGACACCCTTAAAACCACTCTTGACCGCGGTGGAAAAGTTGTATTGATACTGCTGGACCTCTCTGCGTCTTTTGATACCGTTCCCCACGATTTACTAATGCACAGACTCCAGGACTGTGGCATCAGGGGCACAGCTCTTAGGTGGTTCACCTCCTTTTTGGAAAGCCTCCAGCAAACCATATGGTCCCCCCCCTTTTGCCGCCCCTATCCCTCCTATGAGGATAGGAGTGCCACAAGGCTAGGTTCTGAGCCCAACTTTGTTCAATCTATATACGGCTCCCTTGGCACTCCTGGCAGAGCAATATGGAGTAAAAGTTACACCCTATAACGATGACATGCAGCTGATGTTTACCTGCGAGAAAGATGTTGTGTTGAGAGGAGGTGCAATTAACAACTGCCTGACAGAGGTGTTCTCCTGGTTAAGGCAAAACCAATTGTTATGCAACTCAGATAGGTCCAAAATCATCTTTTTCGGCCACAGGCCCGGTGTGGAATGATGTAAAAGGTGGTCCCAGGGCATGTCCCCCCCCCCCCCCCCCGGCTTGTGCAGTTACCACCGTAAAAAATCTCGGGGTAAAAATGGATGCAGACATGTCCATGAAGTCTCAAGTTCAATCTGTGGCCGCCACTTGTTTTGGACAATTGAAAATGATGAGGAATTTTGTACCCCTTCTCTCAGTCTCTCATAGAAAAACAGTGGTCCATGCCTTGACAACATCTAGGCTGGACTACGCGAATGTTTTATATTTAGGCCTCCCTGACTACCTTCTTGGCCGCCTGCAGGGGGTACAAAACACGTCAGCAAGGTCCGTCCTGGTGGTTGACCTTAGGACTCACATGACGCCTCTTTTGATGTCCTTGCACTGGCTCCCGGTGCGAAGTAGGGTGAATTTCTAGGCTCTGGTGCTGGTCTTCAAAGCCTTTCACAACGTCGGAGCTCCCTATATCAGGAGCAGAATCCAGCCCTATGCTCCAATCTGATTCCTGCGGTCCTCCACTCAGAGGTTGTCGATCGTGCCAAAGTTCGTCCATTTGCGTGTGGGCGGACGCTCATTCCAGGTGCCGCTGCCAGGCTTTGGAATAGCCTGCCGCCTCCCCTGAGACAGGAACAGGATCTCCTTAGCTTTAGGAGAAAGCTAAAAACGTGGCTGTTTCAACAATAGTCGAGGCACCCGCAGTCGCGATCCAACTGCTCTGTTAATAGGGTTAAGTCAGCGAAGCGCCACTCTTAGGAGTAGCCGCGCGTTTTACAAATACCCTATAACATAACATAACATAACATATAGTATGTGATTCTTATGTGCAAGATCTTCCTTCACAATCTAAGGAGGGTAACGATTTATTTAAAGTAATCTTATTGTGATCTTTTATTTACCATCTAAGAAGTGGAATCATTTATTGAATGTGATCTTTCTTGTAATTTAGGATTGGTTACATTTTTACAGTACGTGCATTTCCTTTCACCCTGCGTCCTGTTGTTTATTTCGTTTTCTGCTGGAAGGAGATATGTTGTATTCTTGGATCTCCTAGTTCCTTGCTCCTTAGCCTGTGTGAGTGTGATGCAATAGAATGTTCATGAGTGCATGGTTTGGATGTGTGGTCTGTTGGAATGAGTGGGGCTGAGCAGCAGTGTGCTGTTCCCAGTTGGGCTGTACCATCATACCTGTAACTGAATAATCCTACATAATCTACACCACTGGCTACTGGATTGATTACCTACAAAGGCCTAACTTTGTTTACAAAAGGCACCTATTAATATAATCCCACACAAACACACCCATTAGTTACCAAGCAATTTCACTAACATAAAGGAAGCCTGAGCTATAGTGTTTGCCAGTGTGAGGTTTTGTTCATGTTTGTGAAAAATATGCTAGGTCCACCAAACCTAAATTGTTTACAGTTTGTTACATGTTCATGTTACTAACTGCTGTAAGACGAAGAGCTCAATACTGGTGATTGGGGTAACTCACATTTGAAACCTCCATATATTCTTTATTTTGTTTCTGTGTGTTCTGTTTTAATTTTGGTAATCTCATCTTTGGAATCTGGACCTTACGCATTCTTTGTTGTTGTTACTGTGTCTTCTGCCTTCCTTTGTCTGCTCTATTCTTCTCGTTCTCCATTGCTCTGGTGAAGTTATTTCCTTTTCTTCTCCTTGGGTTGTTTTCTGTTCTGCACGTGTTGTGCCTTGTCCTTCTTTCCTAGCTTGCCTGCCTGGCCAGTGGGTGTGCCTAGGGGTTGTTGTTGGTGCGTTCATGTCTCGCTCTTATTCTGGTTTCTGCTTCTGCGTTTCACTGTATCCTTCTTTCTATTTCATTGTTTTATAGGATGAGTTCTTTCTATTTCTACTCTTATTCTTGCCTCCTTCTTGTTTTCTTCATTCTATCTCTTTGCTCTGCCTTGCTTGCTCTTTTCTTTGGCGTTTACGTTGTCACACAGTTGTTCTTCCTATTCATGCTGTTCTTGGTTTTCTCTCGTTATATTTTATTCACATATTGCATTTGTGTTTCTGTTGGAAGGAAAGAGGATATGTAGTATCCTGCATTTGTTATGAAGTGTATTTTACACCTCCTACTCAGCCTGTGCTCTGTGCCCAATAGAATGTTGGAGTCACGATGTGCCTCGGAATGTTGGGACACAGAGAAATGAAGTGACAGTTTGACATGGGATGAGCAGCTGACCGGCTGCTCCTGATGGGGCTCTCCTTCACAACATAACTTGTTGTTCCGAACTATCCTACATGTTATCTACATGAATAAAGCATCTTTAATTACAGCCTTCCTGCGTGGACCTCCTCACTACACATGTGTTCTGTTTTAATTTTGTTAATCTCATTTCATTTTATTATGTTCTCCAATTTCTCTGGCATACTATAGAGCAGACCACAATGCCCTGCACCTCCTTGGCCATTTTGAAAGTATGGTTTATATCCAAAGTGTCTGTGATCCTTTATTAGCCATTTGCAGTGCCAAATGTGTATACCTATGCTTGTGTGTAATTCAATTTTGTATTTATGCATTTGTAATAAACAATAAATTGCGCCACCCAATGTAGTTTCTTCCGGTTTTTGAATGCGTATACTCCTATTCTGTATCTTGCAAAAATTCTTACACAAAATGATATCCCCCCCAAGGCCCTTGCTTACATGTGCATCTTCATCATCAGATCTTTGTTTAGAACAGTTTTGTTTATTCTTACTGTCTTAAAGTACATTCTATAAAAGTATTTTAAGTGGATGAAAATGTGGATTATTTTAAAGCAATTTCTACAATTTGTCAAATGCAGTATCCATATCAAAAGGTTTCATCTGTATTATTTCATTTAGTTTGAGCTTCTTGATTAAATGCTAGTCTTGATTGGAACTGGAACCAGCTATGATAAACTTGCTTATTTACTTCGGTTTCCTAACCATCTTGGGCTTTGTGAAATATTCCATCTAGCAGGAGTAACCGAGAAGGAGTGGGCTGTGGCTAGTCCATACTTTCTATTAAAGTGTATCATTACTAATTTATATAATCTGTTGCAGCTATTTCTAGAGTGCTGTGATATTATTCTCAAAGCTTTTTGTGGTGACTGTTGAGATTTGTTCTTCTGAGTTGGTCTACTGCCAGTACGGCAACACACAGATTTGCTGATTGAAGGACGAGTTTATCTTTGAGCTTCAGTACACAAAACAAAAACCTGCGATAGACAATGACTGAGAATCTCAGCAAGAGTGCAAATTGTTGGAAGCGGAAGCGAAGGAAATAGCTGCATGCTAAGAGGAAGTTCCTGCTTCCCGCAGGTTGGGCTTTTAGGCTTGCACCAGTTGACATCAACCACTCGTGCTTCGGTGAAGCAAGAGGAAGTGTCCATGTTTACAGGACTGCACACGGTTCCCTCTCCACCCCTGCAAGATCCCAGCACATAGTAGCACTTCAAGAAATAGGCTTTGCAAGAAACAAAATGTACAATATGAGACAATGAATGATCTAGTGGCTAAAGTCTTGACTTTGTAGCAAAGTTCCTGAGTTCTGTCACATTTCCTACTTTCCCAGAGTCTGTGATTTAGGGCAAACAACTTCATGTATCTGTGTTTTTTTCCATTATCCTGTTAAAAAGAGTTAGTGCTTTGAAACAGGTTATAAAAAAGAGCATTACAATGCCAGGGTTGTATGTCAATACAACGTGGTGTTTACACTGCACTACCATTACAACGCTGGTTTTACAACACAAGTCGTTACCACAACTTGCGCGGTAGGGTGCTGGACTTAGGAATAGCAAGATTTACTATTCCAACACCAGCCTACGTACAGTAGGAAAGGTGTTGGAATAGTAAATCTACTATTCCTTAGCCTAGAGCGCCCTCCAGCGCAAGTCGTGTTAACGACTTGCGTTGTAAAACCATTGTTGTAATGGTAGTGCGGTGTAAACACCGCGTCGTAATGGATGTTCCCCCAATGCCAGTAGCTCAAACTTGGATTTTCTGTCCATAAAAATCGAACCCTGTTTTACTGTCATTCCAGACACTTTATTTCAGCCACTGCTTTCTGGACTAGTTTGATTTAGCAATCAAAGCAGGTTTAGTATATTTCAGTGCCAATATCTGTTTTAGCTTGCACACTTAACTGTCTGTTAGAGTTTCCAAAGCGATTTTTGGAAGCTCAGTCTACTCACTAAAAATTATAACTGAGGGTATGGTGAATATTAAACTGGACTTATCTTCTAGTAGCAATAAACGCATTTAAAACCAGTTTTACCTGCACTTTTAAGAGGCAACAAGTGTGCCTTTCTCTTTAATCTGCCAATTGAAGAGCTATGGCATTGTTAGGCTCCTGTCGGGGATGTGAAACACTTGTACAGTGTGGGTGTATGTGTGTGTAGGTGTGTGGGTAGGTTTAGGTGTAGTGTCCAGGTGTAGTTTATAGCCTTTTTGCATGCAGACCCTGCTACTAAAGAAAATATTTGCATCCTAGATCTGCCTGGCCACAAAAAAACTGTATTGTCGATCTGCATATGTCTGTCGTTTCCTGTTGATGGACTCTTGTGCAGGATTATCATTTACTGGCGAATTACAATAGTAAAAACATTTTACAATACAGGGATACTTTATGAATAGTTAGAGCTTGGGGGGTTAGTTCAATCTTGCACTAGCATCCCCACATTGTACGTTTCAAACATTCCTTTATTAGCAAACTTTGCATTATTACATAACGGCCCAGCAAAAATACAGTGCAAAATTTCAAATCCCTACAAGAAGCAAGCGCTGCAGTTTTCCACGAAGTTCAAAATTAATGCACATGCAAGTTTCAATAATGTCATAGTAGACACTGCAACCTTTCATAATGCTCCCAGTATTCAATTTGTAAGCTCCGCAGTTAGAAATGTGTCCATATTTACACCTATTTACATTTTCAGTGACCCAGTCAGTAGCTTTTACTATTTTTCGTTATGCTTAAGTTAATACCTTAAACAATTTTACCTTTCGCTCCAAGTAATACAGTGAAATATATTTCCCACAAACAAAAAGTTGGCAGATTTTGAGGTGTTCCCCACTGCCCTCTTAGCACACTAATTAAATATCTGCTGTTTCGAAGTTGAGACAATGTATGCTATATACTTGTCTGTGTCGTGAATGACAGGAGTCGGTCTCTGTGTTGTTGGGTCTCCGTCAGAATGCGCACTCTACTACCAGACCTGCCAACAGTGTGTAGCTCAGCTATGTTGCACTTACTGATTTTGGACACAAGCCTGGCACTGAAGAAGGCAGCCGTCCTGGAAAACAGTATATGGTGTGGCAGACTGCTACTGAGAGCGGTAATAGATGAAGAGTCACTGTCACTCAGAAAAGAAGCGGCTCAGTGGCCAGCGGACAGGAAAAGCTCCTCATAATTTCTCGTCATACTTGGTGTGTGTAGAACTGACAAGTTACATGAAGAAATATGTTTCTGTGGTGAGCAACTTGCTATGGCGTCACCAGAAGCAGGCTGCTTGCCATTTAGAGGGTGGAAATTAGGAAGAAAGGTTACAATCTGCAGTCTTTTTCGCACCGTATTACAGAGTTTGTAAATTTGCGTAAATTCCATTTTCTTTAGATGCAGTTACTGCATTAATGTTTCTAGCCAATTTCAAGGTAGCTGTGTATAATTTTAACACCCGAAGTTGTCTATTCTGGTAAAAGTGCTAACCTATTTGTATTAGACTACACGAAGTATACTTAGACTTAGAGTCCTAACAACTTCAGGTAGTTGCTCATAACGTTATTGTAAGTCTTTCTGGGTACTTTATTTTGTGAAATGGACAGAGAGGGCTGCTTAACTTATTACTCTTTTGATTAACGTTTTTTTCTAATTACTGAACAGCTCCTTTTTTTATTTTTTACTGAGTTTAAAACAGTTTATATGGTGAAGGAAGTTAAGTGGAATCTTAACAAGTTTCATCAGGCATCATGGAAACTAAACATGTTCACCTTTCAACGGTTGTCCTTACACTGACTTAGTGTTCACTATTTTTTGTAAATTCCCAATTGTGTGGTTATGTTGTGTAAAGTTATCCTCCATGCAGCACTTTGTGTGGCCGCATACAATAAAACATGAAAATATCGTTTCCCCGCTTTTATTGTAAAACATAAAAAATATCATCAATATCCTCTGTTGCCTGGTCAAGGCAATGGAGGAAGTGAGGAATGCAAAAGATAGTGGATGTTCAGCAGTTATGATTTTACTGGACCTATCTGCTGCCTTCGATACTGTTGATCATACTATTCTCATTGGTTGTTTAAAGGAAATAAGAGTTAAGGGGGTCGCGCTCGATCTTCTCTCCTCTTTTCTCAGTGACAGATCACAAACAGTAGCGTTAGGGAAATTTAATTCCACACCTTTCTCACTGCCATGCGGAGTCCCACAGGGGTCGTCTCTGTGCCCCACTCTTTTTAATATTTATGTAGTAAAATTGGTTCCTCTCATTAGAAGCTTCAACTTGGAGGTAACATCTTATGCAGATGATACTCAGTTGATCATTGCAGCAGCCAATAACGACTCTTCAGGCCCCTCAAGATGCTTTAACTGCAACAAGGAAGTTAGTGTCTGGATGAGTGGGCATTGCCTGAAACTTAATTCAGATAAAACTGAGATCAATGTGTTCGATAACCCCTCTCCAGCCTGGTACGCTAATTGGTGGGCTAAATATTTGCCCAGCCTCCTCTTCCCGTCACTAAAGTGAAGAATTTGGGAGTCCTCATTGATGACAACCTTAATATGAGTGCGCAAATATCAGCTGTTACATCCTTCGCTTACTAGATCTTGAAAATTATAAGAAAAATTCTCCCTTTTATCCCGTACAGCCAGAAGAGAACTTTAATAACCCTTCTACTACTTCCGAGCTAGACTACTGCAACAGTCTTTAACCGTTTTAGAAATACATGAGTCTACTACAATTAGTCCAAAATGCTGCTGCAAAACTGATTTTTAATCTCCAAAAATTCCACTCCATCACGCAGGGACTTCGCAAGCTTCATTGGCTTCCCATGTGCAGTCGGGCTCAATTCAAAGCCCTCTGCTCAGCCAAACGAAGGACTGCATAACTCGGGCCAGACTTTCTTACGTCAGCTTTTTCGAGATAGAAGCCCAACAGAGAACTCAGATTGGCATTGGTCGATCTATTTGTTGTTTTTAGGTTTAAGAAGATGCAATGGGGTGGTAGAGGTATAGTCCTCAATACAATCAATCTCTGGAACTGCCTCCCACTTCACCTCACTGCAATTCCTTCATTAACATCATTCAGGAAGGAGATAAAGACCTAACAGAATACCAAGATTAGCTATGGGGTATCCAGGGAATTGTGAAATTCAAGCTGAACTGAGCTTATAAACAAAATATACAGGAGAACAGTTTGTGAAGAGAAAAAAGCAAAAAAAACACTCTGGGCAAAAGCACTGTATCTTAGCAAAAAGAAACACTCCAGGGTTTCTAGGAAATGGTTAACAACTTGAACAGGGTTCCAACGACAATTATGCGCTCCAAAATAGCAGAAGCATGTTGAGTTGACTTCCTTATTAAGCACTTAAATCCAACCTTGGAGCAGAGGTCTTCAAACTTTTGTCGGCTCAGCCCCCCATCGACATCTTTTTACATGTCGAGCTCCCCCCACCACCACCAAAGCCCACGTCGTAAAGGGCAAAGAATATTTTAAGCTGAGTCAAGTCCATTCACTGAGCCTTGATAAAGCGCTAAACACGTAGCTCTGCCCCTTTACCTGCAACATCGAAACAGTGGTAAAGGCACACATGCCAACATTTTAGGACAGAGACGTGGGAGATTTAAAACAAAAAATCAGGAGAATTAATATTTCCCATTGACTTCTATTGTAGAAAATGCTATTTCAGGCGGGACACAGCTAAAAGCTATTTTTGTCTTTAAAAATCGGTAGTCTCCCGCCTGAATCTGGTTTATTGGCATGTATGGTACAGGTCAAAGGCCAAACAAAAGCTGGAACAAAAAACACTACATAAAAGATACCATCTAGGGTCAGGTGTTTTATTTAAGATGATGCAAGTTCTTTTAGAAAATCAAAAATACCAATTTATGGCGCAGGTAACTCTTAAATGTAATACACAATCCCATTGTAAACAACCTCTGCACTCTTCCCCAAATTGAAATGTAATTCGTGTAAACATAAAATTGTCTTGTTATTAAATGCTGCTGACTATCGTTTAACATGAACGTGTTAATTCGAGAGCTATAACCAGGGCGACTGGAATTATGCTCCAGGGTAGCCCAAGATATGCATGGGTTGCACATGGTCTTTAAAGACCTGTGAAAAACTCGGGCGTGCCGGAGATAAGACTCCAGACACTGCCTAGACGAGCCCCCAGCAGCCCGAGCTGCAATAGCAGCCCGGGCTGAGACACACGAAGCATAATGGGCTTGGAAGGAGCAATGGAAAGTTAAGTAGTGGGGTGGAGTGCGCGCCCCCCCCCGAGGGGATGCTGCTCCCCCCCCAGGGGGGCGCACCCCACAGTTTGAATACCTATGCCTTAGAGCAGCGTTTCCCAAAGTGTGGTCCGCGGACCCCCAGGGGTCCGTGACACATTCCCAGGGGGTCCGCAGGACTTGAGTGCCTAACGTCGGTATAAAAACGAAATGCTCATGAGGTGTGAATGTACTTGCCGCCTGGGCGGCAAGACTGCAATACAATCTGGCCCCCAGGCGCACAGCACATGAGAGGTGTGAATGTTGCTGGCGCCTGGGGCCTGGGCGGAAAGACTGCAGTGAAATCATGCCAATCACCCTTCAGCTATAGGTGCAAGCTGAAGGGTGATTGCCCTTAAATTGTGTTCTTTACTTCTGCCCATCACCTGACGTCGAGCTCGCACAGCAGTGCGTACGTTTCCTGTTATGTTTGTGACCAGGCCCAGGGCATTTTGCTATCTTTCCCCATGTGTCCTGAAAGCAGCTGCATGGCGAGATTGAAGAGCATTGAAGGCTGGAACTGCATGTAATTATTTAATTTGTCTGTGCGGGATTGAGTGTGTATATTTAAAAACAGTCCAAAATCTGTGATGCATCCACTCAGGACTACAGCATACCAGATGAGTAAATATATTTGTAAATAAGTGCGCTTGTCACAACTGCCCTGAAGTTAAAATGATTCACTGATTTTAATCTTTTCCTTTCGCTGACTGGAAAAGCTTCTTAAACCATACCCAGTAGTGACTGTATATTTCAAGGTACAATCTTATTTACTGGTGACCCTTCCCCTTTACTTCTTGTTTTTTCATCTGCTGCACACTTGACTATAAATTAATATAACGAAGGCCTACGATTTCATGGCTTCAGGATTGATGCACCGTAGCAGTTTCCACAGACAACCACTTTCTTCACATTCAGGCCTTGCTCAGTTTGATCCAGCTGAGAGTCAGAGGTTAAGAATAGCACTTTTGTAAACGTTGTGGTGGGGACTTCCCTGTGGCCTAATTTTATTTTAATTTTAAAAGTGTTATATAGCGCTAGCTTTACCCGTAGGTATCAGAGCGCTTCACATACCTTCTCTCTCCCTTTAAAAAGTGCAACAGTCAGTAATAGGACTGAGAGCAAGCCTGTGAAACAAGATGCTCACACCACACGTGGGAAAGCGTGACATCTCCCAAGTGTCCCCGGTGTTAATGAGTTAATGATCATTATTGCACATTTACATGTGGGTTTATCATGAAGAAAATACACGAGCGCGGTGAGAAGCATCAAGTCTACATTGAGAGCTCATTATAGCAAGCGCTCTAAAGCCAGCAGACACTTATTGTAAATCTGCCCCTTAATGTTTAGCCTGCCCAATAAGGCCCATATTTATGAAGTATCTGAGTGTTCCTTGGGTCACGCAAGGGCAATGCAAAGGTTTCATTAAAATTTGCAAAGCCACACAAGGCCTGATTTGCGGGGACATGCGTGGCTTTGTAAAGATATGTGATGCAAGACAGCTGCTTGCTCTGCATTATGTTACACTTCCATACATGCTATTTTCTGTGCATCCACCAAGAGATTTTGGAGTATTTCCAGATTTACAAAGGTTTGTAAACCTGGGGATGGGCCAAAATGCTGCAACAAGGAGGGATATCTCTATTTCTCCTCGTTATTTCTCAAATGCTTCTAAGGATTGTGTTGTGCAGGAAGCAAAGGTGGCTACTCCATCTGGGCAGAGGAGCGTCGCCCCCTCCCTGGTGCGGGCACAGCAAAAGTGAAATATAAAATGGTAATAAAGTGGCTATATTACTTTTTTATTTTCTGCTCTGCTAGCTGCCTCAGTCCCACACCTCCCCACCCGCAAACCAAAACCCCTTTCCACGCTGCTCGCTGTCCGATACCGCTCTCATGAGGCGGTTCTCCAGCCACTGTTCCGTGGCCCCTTCAAGGTACATTCACAAACCTCATGCCCCGCTTACCTGGGAGCGTGCATGCGACCCATGATGGTGGCGGGAGTAATACCTCTTACTCACCGAACCCAAACTGGCCAGAGGAATCCAAGTCATAACAGCAGAGCACCCCATATCAACAATCTGCAAAACGTTGGTGCTGTTCAGAAAATGGAAAACAGCACAGCTGCGTCATAATGCAAAACAATGCCCTTGTACTGCACTCAGCGTAGGGTGACCAGACGTCTCGGTTTTCCCCGGATGGTCCGGGGTTTTGGAGAAGTGTCCCGGTGTTCCGACACTTTTCTCCAACTTGGAGAAATGTCCGGGTTTTTGGGTAGTGCCTGGGTTATTAAAAGAAATGTCCCGGTTTTTAAGCAAGGTCGGGAGAACCTGCAAGTTAATTAGTGTTATGCAGGCTCACATTGCGACCCGCCCTCCAGGAAACGGCGGCAGAAGTTCAGTTCTTTACCTCTCCTGCTGTGCTGCTTCGCCTCACTTGAGCAGCACAGCAGGATTTAATGAGGTGTGAATCAGGGCTGCAGAGGCCACAGGGCAAGGCCAGGCCCAACAGTAGCTGGACCCTGGTGCTCTTCACAGAATGGGAGGTAATGTATAAATACATTTCTTTAAAAGAGCACAAATATATATGTTTGTGTTCTTATTTTTATTTATTTATATATATATATATATATATATATATATATATATATATATATATATATATATATATATTACCTACTGGCGGTCGCCAGTAGGTATATATAGTTAGGATTTTTTCTCTATGGGTTTTTTGAAAATTCTATGTCTAATAACTTTGGCGTTTGTGGACGGAATTGGCTGAAACTTTCAGGAAAATGGAACATTTTGTTTCTGAGCAGCCCTTGAACATTGAGTTTTCCATAGGGCGGTTGGCCTCACTTTTAGCCCGAACGGCTGAATGGATTTGCACGAAACTTGGCAAAATTGTAGGGACTGGTAGCCCGATGTGCCTTTTGTAGGTCTCAATATATGTGCTACAGTGGATTTTGAGAAATTAACGTTTAAAAAAAGATATATATCTGTAACAGCGGACCGGGCAGCGCTCCAGGACGCGTACTTTTCGCGCAACGGAGCTTTGTGAAGCGAAGCTGATTGGTTCTCCGGCGTCTGTCAACATTCCAAACAGTCCGTAGCGGCCGCCATCTTGTCTCTCGGTAGGATCGAGAGACAAGAGGAGGCCAAAGCGAAGGGGCAAATGACCATAAGGGGGAATAGTAGATCCTCGCTGACCCCCTACGTTTGATGTGGAGGTTTTAAAAGGGCTCCGCGGGGCAAAAAAAAAATAAAATAATAATAATCGAACGGCTGAATGGATTTGCACGAAACTTTGCAAAATATTAGGGACTGGTAGCCCGATGTGCCTTTGCTAGGTCTCAATATATGTGCTCCAGTGGATTTTGAGAAATTAACGTTCAAAAAAAGATATATATCTGTAACAGCGCTCCGCTTCGCGTACTTTTCGCGTTACGGAGCTTCGCGAAGCTGATTGGTTCTCCGGCGTCTGTGAACATTCCAAACAGTCCGTAGCGGCCGCCATCTTGTCTCTCGGTAGGATTGAGAGACAAGAGGAGGCCAAAGCGAAGGGGGAAATGACCATAAGGGGGCATAGTAGATCCTTCCTGACCTCTTAGGTTTGATGTACCATTTTGTCAAGTTTGGTGTAATTCCGTTCAGCCATTCAGGCTGTAGACGTATGTAAATGTCCTATGGAAAATTGCATGGGGAAAACACATTTGAAAGTGTTGAAATTTAGAACCAATTAAAATGTTACTTTGGTTTTGTATTTGTGTGTGATGAAAGTTAATTGGTTATGTATATATGTCAAATGAGAGGAAACCACAGCCATTTTGTGATACTACTGTCTGAGGTACATTTGTGAGGAATTTTTGGTGGTGAATTTCTGGTGTTTGATTTACACAGTACTAACACTTTTCCTACTTTTGAAAAGGTGAGTTGTTAATTTGTAAGGGGAACTATGTTGTACACTTGAAGATAATTTGAAAAATGTTTTCTGTTATTTATTTGCAGTCCTTCTGTTATACTAAATACTTGATAAAGTTAGTTTTATATTATGTATTACTAAAAACGATAAATGAAAGTGATTATTTTTTTCTGCAATTTACAGCAAGCAATTTCAAAATAAAATGGCTCACAATGAAGAGACCGTGGCAATTTCTTTTGAATTGTCCACTACATTGATTGAAATTGAGAGCACCAATAATGAAATATTGTCACAAGGAGGACATGACTTGTATGATTCCATTACATTGATTGAAATGGACAGCACCAAGAATGAAATATTGTCACAAGGAGATGACTTGAATGATTCCACTACATTGATTGAAATTGAGAGCACCAATAATGAAATATTGTCACAAGGAGGAGATGGCTTGTATGATTCCATTAGATTGATTGAAATGGACAGCACCAATAATGAAATATTGTCACAAGGAGGAGATGACTTGAATGATTCCACTACATTGATTGAAATTGAGAGCACCAATAATGAAATATTGTCACGAGGAGATGACTTGAATGATTCCACTACATTGATTGAAATGGACAGCACCAATAATGAAATATTGTCAGAAGGAGGAGATGACTTGAATGATTTTTTTGATCAATCTCTTGATGGCGAATTTATCGAGTGTTTGGAGACCATAGAGTTACAAGAATCATCATTGCAGACTTTTAATGAGGAGATTCCAGATGAGATGATTGAAGAGGAAATTACTGATGAGGACATGTTACTAGTTGTTTCAAATTTAGAAAATTCTGAAGAATAAATTTATATTTAGAAATCAAAAATTGTTTGAGACATTATTTATTTTTATTTTTAATTTATGAGGTTGTAGCGAAGTGATTGTAGTATAAAATGAGACTTATAGTATACAGTGCAACATTTTTATGTTACATGGTAAGTTTACTCATATTTACTTCCCTTCTGCCACTATATTATCTCCAATGTGTATTTGACATGTCTTCTTCATCTCCGGCCTCCTTTCTCTCAGTGTGTGTCTCCGATGCATCTTATCGCTGGTATTTTGTGTAATTACAGAAGAGAGTAAAATAAAATAGTTCGGAACGTGAAAAGGGGGCAAAGTAGAGTACTCCTCACCCCCTAGGCCTTTTTAGGCGGTCCCAAAAGGATCAGTTTCTGCTTTCCTGAGAGATTATGGTATGAGTTCCATATACCACAATAACTTGCATTACAACATGCAAGATATCTATCTCCTATTACCAACTTTTGGAGATATTCGCGCTAAGCGCGAATATCTCCAAAAAGTAACACCTGCCCTGAGCAGTTCTTAGCCATGTTATCCAATGGGAGGTGGATAACATGGCTAAGAGCATTAGCTCGGTAATGTATGAATATCGCTGAGTTTTTAGCGATATTCATGCATTGCGGCCGTTTTTTATCGCATTTGTGATAAACCTTGATAATAGCAAGGTTTATCTTCGGTAATTTCTGATGATGCTTAGCGGTAAAAAATTCGTTGGTAAGCATCGTTAGCGATAAATATCGCTTAACTTTGGTAATATGCCCCAACGTCTGTTAACGTTCGATTCGAAGGAAATGAGGAAGTGTTGAAAAACATTGTCTGCGCCATCTTGCCTTTTTTGAAATGCCACACTTTTGTCGTGCACGGCAGCCATTTTAGATGTCTTGACCAGACCCACTCTCTGCACGCTGTCGATTCGTAGCATGGCTCCTCACCCTCGCAAGCATCTTCCCCAGGCACTGGTCACCCCCGCTCTCTGTCTTATGCATGGGCAATAAACCTCCCCCCATCTGCGCTGCTCTTCCCTGAGAATCACACTGTGCCCGCCCGACACCTCCCTTTCGCCCTATTCACTACCGCACCCTCTGACACTCCTCTTCCTCTGTGTCCGATTGTCCAGGCTATCAGCTAGCCCTGCAGATGTAGTTTATGGCCCCAGCTGTAAAGAATCACCCCTCTTCAAAGGAGTTATAGTAGATCAAGGCCCACACCCGATGAGATCCGTCACACCACACGTGTTCCTACTATCTGAAAACTATCCTGTATTGTGATTGGGGAGGGGACAGAGCCTGAAGCGGAAGATTCCAGGAATGACTCTTTGTACATCAAAGTTTTTACAATTATGTGTCACATTAAAAATATATAGCACTCCAACAAAGTAGTAGGAATATAAAACTTTAATAACATATAAATATATACAAGAAAACAAAAACAGTAAAAACATTTAAACAACGAAGAGACCGTGGCAATTTCTTTTGAATTATCCAATAGATTTATTGAAATTGACAGCACCAATAATGAAATATTCTTGTCAGTAGCGGTCTGTTGTGCGAATAGTTCCAAGGCAGCAGAACGCGCTGAAATCTAGATGGCACGAAAGTGATGTCTAGCAAGTTGCCGCCCAGCAAATAACGGCGTGGGGCGCCGCGGGGGTGAGTGAGTCCAGTAGGCACCACAGCTATTCTTAGCGGCATTGCAGAATTACTGCTGGGGACAATGGCTGTGCTGTAGCAGGGTCACAGCAGAAACAAAAAGGATTCTGTTGAAGATGTTGTTGGTTTTCAATTTGAAAACAGTTCTGGTGTCAACTGCTATGCTATTGTAGTGGTTAATGTTTTGTTTTCTCTAGAAAATGTAAAAGAGGGGGAGGCAGTCCAAAGTTCCGTTAAAAGGGCAAAGGAAAGGATCGGTGGTTTGAACTATCAGTCAAAAAGGGGAGGGGGTGCAACAATTTTTCCTACCGGGTCACACTGTGCTTTCACCGGAAGTGAGGTCTGCAGGATTCTAGTAATTCAAAGTGAGGCTGGCGCCGACGTCCCGCGGATACAGTTTCGTCACTCCACGGGTGATCATGGCAGTCATTCCCCATCGGGGGTCGGAGACTCCCGCGGCTCCTCTAGAATCTTCAAGGTCGTGGAGGACTACGGTGGTGGAGTCAACCAGTGACCGGGCCATTTCTTTATGCTGGGCCCGCTCTTGCCAGGTCGACCGCCATTTTGAGAGTTCGGTAGCTACTGGCGATCGCGGGGTCAAATGAGCGGACGGGCTCCACCCTGCCGGGCGAGACGTTGCAGCATAGCCACAGTGGAAGAACCCTTTTCCGGGCGCCTGGAGCGCTGAGGGTGCAGCTGGGAAGCCTCCACCTGGGGAGGCGGGAGAGGCCTGTTCGCACCGTCTCTCCCTGCCAGTGCATCCCACGGCGTCTCGCTTGAGATTTGTTATGGCCGGACCAGGCGATGAGGACGAGGGGGGGGGGGGTCGGAGGCATGTGCAAGACATCCCCCCCCCAGTGTTGTCGCAGCCATTTTTCAAGAAAGAAGAAGTGTCCCGTCCGTCTTCGGGCCGGGCTTCCGGTAGATGTCGGCCGGACGCCCCTGGCTCTGGCCCCATTAACGGGTTTCTTGGTTTATTGGCTGCAGCCGGATCCCGTCGGCCTCGGCCCCCCGACCGTTGGTGGCCGGACCGGAAGAGCATGTGGCGGGACTACCTGCAACTCTCAAGGGCCACCGCGGCCGGACTGGGAGAGAGAGGGGAGGGTCGAGGAGACATTCCCCCCCCCCTGCAACTGTTCAGCGTTGTAAAGGCAATCCCCTGGCCGGGTCCCGCTGGTCTCGGCCTCTCCTCCGGCTACACCCTACGTTAGGATCTCCTGGCCGAGGCGTGGCAGCAGGACCTGCTTTATATGGGCTGCTCCCGGCTGGGCGTAGCCGGAACCCTGCCCCACCTTGGAAGTTTCCAGAGTGGGGGCGGATGTTCTACTGACTTGCATTTTCCCTAGTCTATCGATTTTTTGGGCGTGGCAGGCGGTGGGACAGCGAGGGGTGATTTGGTTTCTCTTACTGTTTTTCTGGTCTCTCACCACTGGCATATTTCTAACGTTTTCTTGTTTCTAGGACATTAATAGGTTTTATCATTACGTTATGTTATCGTTTCTTTGTTCGTTGTTTAATAAAAGTTCATGTTCATCAGTGGCCTACTGATTTTCGATTTCCTATTCTTTTCTTTCCAGGTTGTTTCATGCTAAAGTTTCTGTTAACAGGATACAGTGATCACTTCGTTATTATTGCATATGTCTTTTTCACTAGGGGTGCTCTCTGGTCGGGCCAGATGACGTATGTCTAGTAAATGGTCCGGGTGAAACAGGTGCATCAATCAATCAATCAATGAGGAATGAAATAGGTACGACGTGTTAAAGGCTTGCGTTACCTACCCTTCACTATCTGCAAAGGGAGAGAGAATATTCCTATTCTTCCTCGTTTGCAGGCAGAGAAGATCCTTAAGAGAACCAACTTCGAACAATTCAATGCTCGATTCAAACAATCAACAAGGGGTACTGTGAACACAAATGAACGCCGCTTATGTACATACGCATTGCTATTTTCAACAGGTTGTTCCTAATGTTTCTATTTTAGCGAGGTCAAAAAGAGATCCCATTAGTGGCCTACTGATTTTGCTCGATTCCTTTTGTTTTTTTACACGGTTTTTCGCTATCTGCAAAGACTAAACAGAGTATTTTGACTCTGTGCTTGTTTGTAAATAGAGAATGAACCAAAGAGAACAATCAATCAAATGGAGAGAGAAGCAGGCACGACGGATTACAAAGGGGGCAAAGGGCTGCGTTAACTACCCTTCACTATCTGCAAAGAGAGAGTACTCCTAATAGAAATGAGGGGTGGGGGGTAGCATTCAAAGCAGATCAGTGTGCATAAACACGAAAATGTTTTTACTTACCACGTACTTGACATTCGACAGCTTATGATATTTGCTATTAAAAAACCATTGAAATTCACTGAAAAAACCATAGGTTATAGACCATATATAGTTAGGAATTAGCATTTACAAAACCTTGAAAATTCACTGAAAAAACCATAGGTTATAGACCATATATAGTTAGGAATTAGCATTTAAAAAACCTTATTTTACTCACACAAAACCATTGAAATTCCATATATAGTTAGTTGCACTAACTATATATCGCGCACCCGCAATCCACTGCTGATCATGTCACATATTACATCATTCATGACATGGTCAGTGACATCACTGATGACATCACTGATGACATCTCAAATGACATCACTGATGATATCTCATTTGACATCAATGGTCACATCAATGATGATATCATTAATGTGACAATACAATGCATCTCCTCACACTTTAATATAACCTCTGTTACACCCAGTGTTAAATACAGAGTATAATTTTTGAAACCATTGACACACCAATACTAGTTACTACATACGCACTCACTGATTCCTACGTCTACACACACATTCACTCATTCACCCATACAATCATTCATACATACAATCACTCATCTTTTCAACACTATCATATGCACTCATACACCTATACAGACACTCACACTCTGCCACTCATCCATGGAGTTACTCACACACCTAGTCAGTCCTGTAAAGAATCAATCACAGTTCCATTTTCTAATCTATACAGTTAAACATAGAGTACCTTACATTTTAAAACATATACTAACACATACTTACTCTCTTATAGAATCACTGATACAAGTACACATTGATCTGCACAGAGTCACACACCTCCCAGCCAGCCATACACACACTCAGTCTCCCATACAAATACTTGTGCAACCAATCAATAACCCATATAGCTACTTATATAGCTACTGATCAACACATGCAGCAGCTTGCACAACAACAGACATGCTGATGCACACTTTCAGACAGTTTAGTCACTAACCCGTGCATTTAGTAAGACGCATTTAATCACTCACTCATACAGTCAATCACGCACCTACTAAAACCTTCATTCAGACACTTATACATCCACTCATTCTTCAATATGTAAAACATATTTAAACTTTACAGAAACACATAATCACTGGATGTTGTCATCAGTGATGTCATTTGAGATGTCATCAGTGATGTCATCAGTGATGTCATTTGAGATGTCATCAGTGATGTCATCAGTGATGTCACTGACCATGTCATGAATGATGTAATATGTGACATGATCAGCAGTGGATTGCGGGTGCGCGATATATAGTTAGTGCAACTAACTATATATGGAATTTCAATGGTTTTGTGTGAGTAAAATAAGGTTTTTTAAATGCTAATTCCTAACTATATATGGTCTATAACCTATGGTTTTTTCAGTGAATTTTCAAGGTTTTGTAAATGCTAATTCCTAACTATATATGGTCTATAACCTATGGTTTTTTCAGTGAATATATATATATATATATATATATATATATATATATATATATATATACACACACAAGTATGTATATACACACACGCGTATATATATATATATATTCACTGAAAAAACCATAGGTTATAGACCATATATAGTTAGGAATTAGCATTTAAAAAACCTTATTTTACTCACACAAAACCATTGAAATTCCATATATAGTTAGTTGCACTAACTATATATCGCGCACCCGCAATCCACTGCTGATGATGTCACATATTACATCATTCATGACATGGTCAGTGACATCACTGATGACATCACTGATGACATCTCAAATGACATCACTGATGACATCACTGATGACATCATCCATTGACTGTGTGTTTCTGTAAAGTTTAAATATGTTTTACATATTGAAGAATGAGTAGATGTATAAGTGTCTGGACGAAGGATTTAGTAGGTGCGTGACTGAATGTATGAGTGAGTGATTAAATGTGTCTCACTGAGTGCATGGGTTAGTGACTAAACTGTCTTAATTTGTGCATCATTATGTCTGTTGTTCTGTAAACTGCTGCATGTGTTGATCAGTAGCTATATGATTAACTATATGGGTTATTGATTGATTGTCCAAGTATTTGTATGGGAGACTGAGTGTGTGTGTGGCTGGCTGGGAGGTGTGTGACTCTGTGCAGATCAATGTGTACTTGTATCAATGATTGTATAAGAAAGTAAGTATGTGTTAGTATATGTTTGAAAATGTAAGGTGCTCTATGTTTAACTGTATAGACAAGAAAATGGAAGTGTGATTGATTCTTTACAGGACTGACTAGGTGTGTGAGTAACTCCATGGATGAGTGGCAGAGTGTGAGTGTCTGTATAGGTGTATGAGTGCATATGATAGTGTTGTAAAGATGAGTGATTGTATGTATGAATGATTGTATGGGTGAATGAGTGAATGTGTGTGTAGACGTAGGAATCAGTGAGTGCATATGTAGTAACTAGTATTGGTGTGTCAATGGTTTCAAAAATTATACTCTGTATTTAACACTGGGTGAAACAGAGGTTATATTAAAATGTGAGGAGATGCATTGTATTGTCACATGAATGATATCATCAGTGATGTGGTCATTGATGTCAAATGAGATGTCATCAGTGATGTCATCAGTGATGTCATTTGAGATGTCATCAGTGATGTCATCAGTGATGTCACTGACCATGTCATGAATGATGTAATATGTGACATCATCAGCAGTGGATTGCGGGTGCGCGATATATAGTTAGTGCAACTAACTATATATGGAATTTCAATGGTTTTGTGTGAGTAAAATAAGGTTTTTTAAATGCTAATTCCTAACTATATATGGTCTATAACCTATGGTTTTTTCAGTGAATTTTCAAGGTTTTGTAAATGCTAATTCCTAACTATATATGGTCTATAACCTATGGTTTTTTCAGTGAATTTCAATGGTTTTTTAATAGCAAATATCATAAGCTGTCGAATGTCAAGTACGTGGTAAGTGAAAACATTTTCGTGTTTATGCACACTGATCTGCTTTGAATGGTGCCCCCCCCCCCCTCATTTCTATTAGGAGTACTCTCTCTTTGCAGATAGTGAAAGGTAGTTAACGCAGGCCTTTGCCCCCATTGTAATACGTCGTGCCTGCTTCTCTCTCCATTTGATTGATTGTTATCCAAGCATTTACTGTTTTAGAATTGGTTCTCTTTGGTTCATTCTCTATTTACAAACAGACACAGAGTCGCAATACTCTGTTTAGTCTTTGCAGATAACGAAAAATCGTGTAAAAAAAAAGAAAACGAATCGAGCAAAATCAGTAGGCCACTAATGGGATCTCTTTTTGACCTCGCTAAAATAGAAACATTAGGAACAACCCCTCATGACAAATACAAAACTAGTGAGATGAACTGAACTCCACACAATGATGGCTGCAAAACAGCTCGGCTCCGCCACCCACCCCGCCCAAAATAACGATAAAGAGCGGCTGCCATGATTGGTTGCGGAATGGCCACGACGGAGCTACGAAATGGTGGTGCTCTCATGCTAACCCCAGCTTCAGTCTGAAACATCCAGAAACACTGTAGACTACCAATTCGATCAGTTCCGGTAGCGCCCCAATGTAACCCGGTAGATAAGAACTAGCCCTCCCCTCTTTGACTGATGGTTCTTGTTGCCTGTCCCTTCTGTTGTCATTTAACAGAACTATTTAGCCTGCTGAAAGGGGTTGTGTTCCGACCGCTGGTTGGTGGAGACATTTTGACTATATTCTGGACCTGCGTTGTCGCGTAATGCGTCATATGACGCGCCGCGTTAGCGCATCCGGAAGTCATCCGGGGCGCGACGCGCAGCGCGTAACGTAAGCATAACAAGTCATGTGACTTGTTAATAAAACTTTTCATTGGTTCATTTTACTTTTCTTATTCTAATGATGAAAGGCTTGGTCATATGACCTAAAAATTACGCTTTTTATTACTTCCGAACATTATTTTTTCTTAAATATATGTTATAATGTTCCAGGCTAATGTACTTTCCCGGAAAATTTACAACTGTCCTGCAAGTAAAATATATTCTTTTTTCGAGAAAAAGAGCGTTTCTTCGTCCCATGACGGAGCCGTTGAGCAAAAGAGGGTCGACCTGCTGTCTTAGTCGCCGATACGCCTGAATATGAGATTCTTATCGATCACTTTATGTTGCAGGAGTAGAAAACACAACAGCCCTTGACCATTTATCTTTACTGCGTTCCTGCGTATTATACCTTTTACCCTTCATGTAATTGGTCTGCTTTATTTCACTTGCCTTTTAATGATTCTAAAACAGTGACTATTATTAAAAACTTTACCAATGTATATACTACTACCATGTTTTCTTTTAAAAACCTTTATTGTGAAAATTTCATTATACAAATACGAGCCTATAACCACGTGGGCCGGCCACGGAGCAAACTGTAATCGTATATGATGAGTAGACATTTACACTGTAGAGGAACGTAACGGGCGGGCCATTAGGTTGCAAGAACTAAGGTGTCTAACAGTTGCGGAATCGGTGGACGTACATTTTATAATTAAAATACGACAGGGCCAGTTACAATAAAATTATCTAGATATACATTTGCGGGCAAGTACCATGGGTGACGTTAATTCGAACTTTCAATAGTACAGTAATCAATAACACATCAGAACTTAATATCAATAGGGATGTCGAAATATTCAATCAATTCTCGTCCCCGCCCGCCATATGCTTCAAAACTGCATACGTATCTCGTGATTTCAAGGTTCTGCAACCAGTACACAACAAGGAGTTACGAGTCCCATTTATTCCGGCGCCATTTTGGGCGAGGACGGACAGGTCCAGGATATAGTCAAAATGTCTCTACCAACCATCGACTATGATGATGTTCATATGCTGTATTTATTAGAGTAACACTCATCTGTCCACATGAAATTAATTTGCCACAATCTAAACATGTCATTTTAATCTTTCCAAAGTTCTAAATATTTGGGACCATTTCCCTTGCCTCTGATGCTGTCAGTGCCACTTCTTTGATGAATGTACTGGCAGGTCGGGGGTTCTCCTCCAAATCTCTCTTTTATGCAGCACTATAATTAATTGGTGCCACCTCTCCATATGACGATGCATGGTATAGTTACCATAACTATATTTTTTTTCGGTTCCTCTGGAGAGTACATCGTGGCAGATGAAGCGTGTAACGTACCGGGCATTTACCTTTTTTTGCATGTACAGGAAAGGAAAAAAAAAAATCGAGCGTCCGAGTTCTAAAGTGTCCCAGGGCCATTTTAGTAGACCAGGCCCAAATCCAAAGAACAAGCCGCCATTTTGAGAGTCCTGTTGCAGCCGCCTGTCGCTGTAGCATCAAGAGCAGCCGAAACTCAGCTGAATGGCAACTGAAACGGTAAAGGGGCGCCCCACTACAGCAGACGAGCCTCCACCTAGGAAGGCCCGTTCACGCCGCCTCCCCCCCCACCCCTTCGGGCACCCACGCCGTTATTCGGAGCAGTATTGTAGGATGGCCACACCAGTGCGGCAACTTGCTAGACATCACCTCGGTGGTAACCGAATCTCAGCGCCTTGTGGTGTCTTCTATTCAGAAAACATTGTTGTGCTGCCTTCGACCTATTCGCCGCAAGTGCGCACGCAACTCAGCTGCATAGCTTGCTAGACACCACCTCGGTGCCATCCGGATCTTGGAATCTCAGCGCCTTTTGGTGTCTTCTCTTCAGAAAATATTGTTGCGCTGCCTTTGGCCCCATTCGCACATCGGTCCGCTACTGACGCCATCTCACAGGCTAATGGGGCACCCCACGCCGAGTTTCAGCATTGTAGGATGACCACACCAGTACAGCAACTTGCTAGACATCACCTCGGTGCCATCCGGATCTTCACATCTCAACGCCTAGTGGTATCTTCCATACAGAAAATATTGTTGCGCTGCCTTTGGCCCCATTCGCACATCGGTCCGCTACTGACACCATCTCACAGGCCAACAGGGCGCCCCACGCCGACTTTCAGCATTGTAGGATAGCCACACCAGTGCACCTTACTAGACACCACCTCGGTGCCATCCGGATCTTGGCATCTCAGCGCCTTGTGGTGTCTTCTATTCAGAAAATATTGTTGCGCTGCCTTTGGCCCCATTCGCACATCGGTCCGCTACTGACGCCATCTCACAGGCCAACGGGGCGCCCCACGCCGACTTTCAACATTGTAGGATGGCCACACCAGTGCGGCAACTTGCTAGACACCACCTCGGTGCCATCCGGATCTTGGCATCTCAGCGCCTTGTGGTGTCTTCTAGTCAGAAAATATTGTTGCGCTGCCTTTGGCCCCATTCGCACATCGGTCCGCTACTGACGCCATCTCACATGCTAATGGGGCGCCCCACGCCAACTTTCAGCATTTTAGGATGGCCACACAAGTACAGCAACTTGCTAGACATCACCTCGGTGCCATCCGGATCTTGGCGCGTTGTGCTGCCTTCGGCCTATTCGCACATCGGTCCGCTACTGACGCGAACTCACAGGCCAACAGGACGCCCCACGCCGACTTTCAGCATTGTAGGATGGCCACACCAGTGCTGCAACTTGCTGGACACCACCTCGGTGCCATCCGGATCTTGGCGCGTTGTGTTGCCTTCGGCCTATTCGCACATCGGTCCGCTACTGACGCCGCCTCACGTGCCAACGTATTTTCTCCGCATTTTATACCCTATGCCGCATAACAGGTCATGTGACTTGTTTATAAAACTTTTCATTGGTTCATTTTACTTTTGGTTTCCTAATGATGGAAGGCTTGATCATATGACCTAAAAACAACACTTTTCATTGGATGAAAACTTTTTTTTTTGCCCAAACGATGAAAGCCCCACCTTGTTTCTGGATGTTTCAGACTGAAGCTGGCGTCACCATCTCGTGGCTCCGTCGTAGTCATTCCGCGAGCAATCATGGCAGCCGCTCCCCACCAGAAGCCTGCAGGAGTCGGGGGCCCCCAAAACTTTTGATGAATCCTCAAGGCGGAGGGGACGCTTTCGAGAATGGGGTCCAAGACCTAGCAGACAAGCGTCCGATTTCCAAGGTGTCCCAGGGCCATTTCAGTGGACCAGGCCCAAAAAGGAAACAGCCTGCCGCCATTTTGAGAGTCCTGTGACAGCCGCCTATCGCTGCACCGCAAGAGTGGGCGCAACTCAGCTGAATTGCGGCTTTTGACACAGTGGACCAAAAGCGGACGGAATGGCAACTGAAACGGTAAAGGGGCGCCCCACTACAACAGACGAGACTCCACCTGGAGAGGCCCGTTCACGCCGCCTCCCCCGGGGCGCCCCACGCCGTTATTCGGAGCAGCATTGTAGGATACCAAAACCAGTGCGGCAACTTACTGGACATCACCTTGGTGCCATCGTTCTGCTGCCTTGGAACTATTCGCACAACAGTTTGCTACTGATGACCCACCCCCCGCGACGCCCCACGCCGGATGCCGAAATCAGTGAAATCTGGACGTTGTGCTGCGTTGGGACTATTCGCACAGCCGACCGCTACTTCGTTGTTTTTCCCTAAAAATGTTTATATGTTATTACTGTTTTTGTTTTCTTGTATATATTTATAAGTTATTAAAGTTTTATAATCTTACTACTTTGTTGGAGTGCTATATATTTTTAATGTGACACATAATTGTAAAAACTTTGATGTACAAAGAGTCATCCCTGGAATCTTCCGCTTCAGGCTCGGTCCCCTCCCCAATCACAATACAGGATGGTTTTCAGATAATAGGAACGCGTCTGCTGTGACGGATCTCATCGAGTGTGGGCCTTGATCTACTATAACTCCTTTGAAGAGGGGTGATTCTTTACAGCTGGGGCCATAAACTACATCTGCAGGGCTAGCTGATACCCTAGGACCGGCCTGGACAATCTGACACAGAGGAAAAGGAGTGTCAGAGGGTGCGGTAGTGAATAGGGCGAAAGGGAGGTGTCGGGCGGGCACAGGGTGTGATTCTCAGTGAAGAGC
Source organism: Lissotriton helveticus (assembly GCF_964261635.1). NCBI lineage: Eukaryota > Metazoa > Chordata > Amphibia > Caudata > Salamandridae > Lissotriton > Lissotriton helveticus. The sequence continues at coordinate 530,686,618 of NC_136072.1, forward strand.
AGCGCAGATGGGGGGTGGTTTATTACCCATGCATAAGACAGAGAGCGGGGGTGACCACTGCCTGGGGGAGATGCTTGCGAGGGTGGGGACCAATGCTAAGGATCGACAGCGTGCAGAGAGTGGGTCTGGTCAAGGCATCTAAAATGACTGCCGTGCACGACAAAAGTGTGGCATTTGAAAAAAGGCAAGATGGCGCAGACAATGTTTTTCAACACATCCTGATTTCCTTCGAATCGAACGTTAACAGACGTTGGGGCATATTACCAAAGTTAAGCGATTTTTATCCCTAACGATGCTTAGCAACGAATTTTTTACCGCTAAGCATCTTCAGAAATTATCGCAGATAAACCTTGCTATTATCAAGGTTTATCGCAAATACGATAAAAAACGACCGCAATGCATTAATATCGCTGAAAACTCAGCGATATTCATGCATTACCGAGCGAATGCTCTTAGCCATGTTATCCACCTCCCATTGGATAACATGGCTAAAAACTGCTCAGGGCAGGTGGTAGCTTTTGGAGATATTCGCGCTTATCGTGAATATTTCCAAAAGTTGGTAATAGGAGATAGCGATGTTAGCGACTGTTTCCAGTCGCTAACATCTTGGCATGCCCACTTTGCATGTCATTAGTGATAAATATCACTCACATGCAAAGTGGGGCCCAAGATGGTCGCTATCTCCTACTAGCCGTCGCTAACTGGTGTTAGCAACAGCTAGGTAATACAGAGATAATTTTATCTCCGCGAAGCGGAGCGCTGTTACAGATATATATCTTGTTTTTGAACGTTAATTTCTCAAAATCCACTGAAGCACATATATTGAGACCTAGCAAAGGCACATCGAGCTACCAGTCCCTACAATTTTGCCAAGTTTCGTGCAAATCCATTCAGCCGTTTTATTATTATTATTTTTTTTTTTCCCCGCGGGGCCCTTTTAAAACCTCCACATCAAACCTAAGAGGTCAAGGAGGATCTACTATGCCCCCTTATGGTCATTTGCCCCTTCGCTTTGGCCTCCTCTTGTCTCTCGAACCTACCGAGAGACAAGATGGCGGCCGCTACGGACTGTTTGCAATGTTTACAGACGCCGGAGAACCAATCAGCTTCGCAAACCTCCGTTACGCGAAGCGGAGCGCTGTTACAGATATATATCTTTTTTTGAACGTTAATTTCTCAAAATCCACTGGAGCACATATATTGAGACCTAGCAAAGGCACATCGGGCTACCAGTCCCTAATATTTTACCAAGTTTCGTGCAAATCCATTCAGCCGTTTTATTATTATTATTTTTTTTTTTTGCCCCGCGGGGCCCTTTTAAAACCTCCACATCAAACCTAGGGGGACAGCGAGGATCTACTATGCCCCCTTATGGTCATTTGCCCCTTCGCTTTGGCCTCCTCTTGTCTCTCGATCCTACCGAGAGACAAGATGGCGGCCGCTACGGACTGTTTGGAATGTTCACAGACGCCGGAGAACCAATCAGCTTCGCTTCACAAAGCTCCGTACCGCGTAAAGTCCGCGAACCGGAGCGCTGCCCGGTCCGCTGTTACAGATATATATCTTTTTTTGAACGTTAATTTCTCAAAATCCACTGAAGCACATATATTGAGACCTAGCAAAGGCACATCGGGCTACCAGTCCCTACAATTTTGCCAAGTTTCGTGCAAATCCATTCAGCCGTTCGGGCTAAAAGTGAGGCCAACCGCCCTATGGAAAACTCAATGTTAAAAACACGTTTTGGGACCCCCCTTTTTTCTCGGCCCCCCCTTGACGAACCCCCCCCAAATTTTCAAGGGCTGCTCAGAAACAAAATGTGCCATTTTCCTGAAAATTTCAGCCAATTCCGTCCACAAACGCCAAAGTTATTAGACATAGGATTTTTTCTCTATGGGATTTTTGAAAATTCTAACTATATATACCTACTGGCGACCGCCAGTAGGTAATATATATATATATATATATATATAGATATAGATATATAGATATATCTATATATCTATATATCTATATATCTATATATCTATATATCTATATATCTATATATCTATATATCTATATATCTATATATCTATATATCTATATATCTATATATCTATATATCTATATAAATATATATATATATATATCTATATATATATATATATATATCTATATATATATATATATATATATATATATATATATATATATATATATATATATATATATATATCCAAGGATAACTTCCAGCCCCCAGGGCCCTGACCCTGAAACAGAAAATGTTGTCCCTTTTCTATGTTTGTGCCCGTCCCGGTTTTTAATTTTGAAAATCTGGTCACCCTAACTCAGCGGAATGTGATAGGAGCAGAGGAGTCTCCCGCGTGATGCCCAGATATGAACTGGCCATAGATGCCAAGGTTTCAAATTGCTAATGTGTGACATTTTCATAATTTCGCTGTAATTAGGAGTGACATTCAACAACTATGAGCACAGTTCTGTCTCTCTATCTGCGGGTTTCCCTACAGGCCAGTCTGACACACGCAGCATAACAATAATTTCAAAGGCGCTTCAGAACTACTGGCATTCACACTCTCATTCGGGAGCCCATTATGAAATCACTGCCACACATTTTTTTTAAAACAAATACATTGGCAGTCAGTTTATATGAATGAAGTTGCGGATTATCTTGCCCAAAGAGCACTGAAGAGAGTGCAAAACCAATGTGTCGATGGTCAGATCTTCGCATTACCAAATGAATACACACTTGGCTGGTTGCAGCACTCACTTGCGAGTCCCCGAGCCACTGCAATGGTACACTTCTGATGCGTGATACTTGGCTGCTGTTCCTGGCCTTGAGCAGGGGGGCAGGGGAAGCATGGATCTTCGGAAGGTTTGGGACTCCCTTGCCCACAAGGGCTTCAGGGGCTTGTGTTACGCCCGTGATGGGGACTGAGCATGGGTCATGTTAGTAGGTTGTTGCTACATATGAATATGTGCAATATTGTGCAATATTGTCGTTCGTAGACAGAAAGATTTCTACGGTCAGGATTTTCAAAAATAGTCAAACATTGCAATTAGAAGGACCTACATTTTATTTCTAAGTAAGGTCTCATTGACAAATTGTGAACTTTGTGTTTTCCAATACAGTTTGTGGAAAAATGGTACGGAGAGAGTTTGTGTTTATTATAATCGTCTTTAAGCACATGAGCACAAGGGACATAAAGAAGCTGCGACAATGAAAGACTCGCCATTTCTCATACTACGCATCCAAGACCCGGGTCGCAAATGTGTAATTTGAAATTTCCCATATTTGTACCACCTTCTTTTATTTGTCAGTAAGCGCTCTCTCGCCTCCGTTAGCCTCGTGCTTCTCCATTTATTTTTGGGTTCACAGAAATTGATTCCATAACCTGTTGTGAAATAGACTTGTCATTTGTATCCCAAACATAAGAAAAATGGATCGCTGGCTTAACCTTAAGCGGAAAGCCACTGAAGAAATCAATGATGGGCCATCCTGGTCAAAACAAAGTGATTTAAGTGAAAAGAAAAGGAAGTGTCGCAGATACGATGGTGAATATTTACTAATGGGTTTCACATGTTCAGGTTGCATATGGCCATGTTTGAACTCGGGTGGCTTGGTGAGCAAAATAACGATGGATTAAACCCAGATCTGTGACTGGGGGTGAATGTTTTGCCATTGTGCAACATTCCGTCCATCATCTTGTTTGTTTTGCTGTTCACCCTATGTGGGAAGGGTATGCCCAGACGTGGGTCCTGTGCTCACTGCGCCACTGGAGTCAAGCTATCCTGGCTGAAGACGGCTGATAGCCAGAAACCGGTCCTAGGATGCTTGATTCCGGTCCAGGAAAGACATGGCTTGGCAGTTCGGGCTGGACTGTTCCCATGAGGCACAGGGTCAAGATTGATTTGCATATGGCCATGTTTGAACTGGGGTGGCTTGGTGAGCAAAATAACAATGGATTAAACCCAGATCTGTGACTGGGGGTGCATGTTTTGCCATTGTGCAACATTCCATCCATCATCTTGTTTGTTTTGCAGGTTCAGAACATGAACTGCAACCACAATGCGTGCTATGTTATGAAATGTTGTCAAATGAGGCCATGAAATCTTCTAAATTACGAAGACACTTGGAAACTAAGCATAAAGAACATGCACCTAAATCCATATAATTCTTCAAGAATAAAGAGCAAGAGCTCCTAAAAAGTAGAAACATAATTAAGAAAACTGCAACAGGATCTGTTAATGAAAAGGCTCTGAAAGCTTCATATGAAGTGTCCATGCTCATAGCAAAAGCTGGAAAACCTCATGCAATTGCTGAAGAACTAATAAAGATGGCTGTCTCGTGGTAGAGTTTTGTCTCCGCTTTTTAAATTAAGAGATGAAATCAGAGTTTTCTGCACTGAACTGGAATCTCCATTTCCACTTCATGAGCGTTTACATGACTATACTTGGCTAGCTATGCTGGCATATATGGCAGACATCTTCACCCATTTAAATGCACTCAATTTGAGTATGCAAGGAGTAGGTATCACAATTTTTAATGTTGAAGACAAGATTGAGGCAATGATAAAAAAGTTAGACTTATGTACTCGTCGCTTATCACAAATACATTTTGATTCTTTTCAGAACCTGAAGACATTTTTGGAATCTGCTGATGACGAATTATCGAACAAAGTCTTAGAACTTTTTATCCAGCATATCCAAGATATGCGGTGTAGTTTTCGCCAGTACTTTCCACTTCCAGGTGAAAGCAAAAACTGGATTAAAGATCCTTTTAATGTAGATATTGACAATTTAATGGGGCTGACCCCATCTGAAGAAAACGGTTTGATTGAAATCTCTACAGATAGTGCACTTAAACTTCAATTCAAGGAAAAGTCTCTGAGTCTGACAAATTTTTGGCTGCATGTACGAACAGATTACCCTGAATTATCGTACAAGGCCACTTAAGGTTTTACTTCCTTTCCCCACCACATATTTATGTGAGAAGGCTTTCTCAAATCTTATGTACCTTAAAAATAAGTGCAGAAATCGCTTGCAAAATGTTGAAGCTGACCTAAGGATTCAACTTTCTGAAATAAAACCAAACATTGAAAAGTTAGTAGCTGAGATGCAGCACCATCCTTCCCATTAAAATGTTTTGATTTTTGCATATTTTTCAATCTAAAATAATAAAAGCTTTAGTAATGCAAATAGTTGTTTGGTGTGTACTTGTTTGTGTATTTTTTGCGAATTACTGTTTTAATTTTTTTTAATTGAAATTGTACAAATTGCTTGGGGGTCCCCGGCTTCCAGTAGTGATTCAGTGGGGGTCCTCAGGAGTCAAAAGTTTGGGAACCACTGCCTTAGAGGATACACAGCCCCGAAGCTATATGAGGGGGAAGTAAGACTCCTATAGAACTCCTGACATACCTAGATTATTCCCTGATCAGATTTTCTGAAAATTAAATATGCAAAATCATCCGAAAGTGCAGACAAGACGGGGCTGCAGGTCTGTATGTAATACCAACTGTACTGTAAAAAACCAACCTGGCGTTTTGGGCGGACAGACTGGCGGTGCTTTTTAACAGTGTCCTTCAATTGGAATCTATCCCAGCCTCGTTGAGTCTATAATTGCCACCATTTTCAAAAGGTTGGGGCGGATTACTGTTTCTGTTTGTAAAACCATAGTCTTTAAACACCAACAAATACTGAGGCAAAGCATTTGTAGGTTTGATTCTAAAAGATCTTCTGCTTTGGGCAAAAGAAAAACACACATTTCCTCCTAACCAGTTGGGGTTCGTACAAAGGGACGGGAGGGCAGCCAACATTTTATGTTTGTTGGCAATTAAGGACTAGCTAAATCTGGTAAAGCAACGTCTTTAACTTTGTTTTTTGTATTTAAAGTCTGTATTAAACTCAGTGCAGGGCAACCTCCTTTGGCGAAAAGTGGCTTCCTGTCTTTTAAAAGCAATACAGCTGTTATATTAAGACAGCCGGACGAGAGTGAGGATTGTGGATAGTTCCTTCCTGTGCAGGAAAATAGTAATTCACACAGGGATTAAAGCAAGGCTTTTTACTTGCACCATACCCGTTTAAACCTTTTTCTTGCAACTCTGACCCCAGCCCTGGCAGGAGTAAATGCAAATCCTACTAAACTAGGAGGTATGCACTTATCAAATCTTTTGTTTGCAGATGGTGCGCTACTCCTAATTTAAATAAAAATCGGCTTATCTCAGTATACAATATTTAATGAAATGATGATAAACGAGAATAAAACCAGGTTATGGAAGTGAGCAAAAAAGCACAGAAAATATACAAGTGGTACCAGCAAAAACAACATCTGAAGTTCATTAAAACCTACAGATACCTTGGAGTCCTATTTGATGATAAGGGCTTCTTCCGGCAGCAAAGGCAGAACTTGCAGAGAAAGGGAAACAAGTTACTCCTTGCATTCCGTACTTAACAGTGATCTTTAGATGGCCTCAGTTACCTGCCGCTGCTAAAAAACATAGCAGCTAAATTTCTTTAGAGCATGGTTACGGGAGTGTGAGGCATTACGAGGGAGAGATGCAACAACTTCAAATGGGATATTCACAAACATTTTCAGGACACTTTTTTTTCCATCTTCCCCTATGCGCCTCTCAAGCTCGGATAATTCTCGAGTTTGGCCTATTGAACCAAGACATTGCAAGGAAAGGAGACTACATTAAAGTATGGAAACGAATATGATCAACCACTGAAAACTAACTTTGCCAATCTTTTTGGCAAGACGTTCAGACAACCACAAATGCAGCTTCCAGGCAGTATTTAGGCCTGGCCTAGCGCTGGGCGATCTAGGCGTCCAAACATTATGGAGAAGATAAATGCCATTATAGATATTTAAAAAAGCGTTCAACTGTATGACGACAAAAATATCAGTAATAAAATATAAAGAGGCTCTCTTCAGTTAGATCTCATGCATGGATGGTTATAAATTAATATAAAAACCTCAAGCCTCAGCCCTATCTTGAGACTGGGTGGTCAAGAAAGGAAAAAGATCTCTTTATTAGGTACCGCTTTGGCCTCCTCCTGTGTCCTTTCCATGTTGTGCCCTGGCTCCGGGACACAAAAAAAGTCAGCGGTAGACCGTGCATATCTGGGAAGGAAAACATTATCCATATAACTTGCCTTTGCCCTGACCTACTGAATGAGAGGAAGAGTTTGCTTAAGGCACCCTTCAATCAGCAAGGAATCCGCTCGTACAGGCGAGCTGTGATTGCATTCTATAAAGCAATTAACATATCCCTGAACTGTGAATTCACTAAATGCGAGACTGTTCAGTTTTAGCTCATTTTATGATTCCGTTTATTTTACCACAAATATGTATCACTATTGTACTGATATGAGCTTTTACAATCAATCTTTATGACATATGACAGATTATATAAAAAGTGAAAGTAAGCAATGTTTTTTTAACAATTACGTACAATAAATAACTTATTCAGTCAGTTAGAGGAGGATAACTACTATTTAGATCTGTACACCGTAAGACTTTTGTTAATGGGAGCAAAATAAGAGTTTTGCTAAGTAATAAGTTTGTTTTATGAAAATAGAACCTGATTAAATTGCGAATCTGCAAAGTGAATTCTCTCTATGTATGGGCACTTTAGCACTTTAATTCCTACTTGAAGGTTTCTTTAATCAAACGAGTGCGAAATGGTAAGATGCTAATGATTGTTTTGAAACGTATTTTATTGAATGATTTCTCAGATTTTATTATCAGTTTAATGACTTTAATTAAATATGCACTTTTCTAATAAACTATTTCTCCCAATATGGGCAACAAATTGGTTGGCTGAATGCTAGAAACAGGACACTATATAATTGCTGAAACCTGGACGCTCCAGGGATATTCTCCTGCTTCAGTTTGCTGAAAACATGCAGTTTGCCAATCATAACCTACTTACCAGACTCCTGGCTCCTGTAAACTTGAATCCACTCCCCGGTGACATGTAAGCAATCGCTTCCCTGTCACATACAAGAGCTCCTTTTAAAAACTCCCTTCTCCTATGGGGGTTCGGTACATGCATATGAACATGCTTGCACTCATCCCATGATCAACCCACTGCCTGCTCTACACCATAATCTAGCCACCAAACTGCGTGACTACTATCATCTATAATGTTTTGTTTCAGTTTGAACTATTTTGCCGTGACTCCCTGCTCACTGATTGCATGGACTCTATGTATTTTACCCTCTGTTTTTTTTAAGTGGTCCACCAATGCTGCAACTTTTAACAGCATTGCTACTTAGAAGATTGCTCATGGTAAATAAAGAATAAACTTTTGTGTTCCCTTCAGGTCATGTGGGCGACATGACCCATCTGACCAGATTTATTGCTTCTTTTCCCTCATGTCATATGTCCTATTCATGGTTGGCATGAGCTTGGTCCTAGCCAGGATAAAGCAGACACCTTTGAGATCTTGACTTCTTGCAAGCGGTAGATTATTTTATTGGTATATTTTTGTCTTCCCAAATATGTGTGCTCTACACCTTTGTAAGCTATGGGCTCTAAGCACCTTGGATAAACCGTGTTCTATCAGGTCAAAGTGGTGTTGATGACTTCACGTGTTTGTTCCTGTTGACAAAGTTCTACTTCAGTTACATTTCTAGCTTTGTTTGGTCTCGTCTACGCAGCACGCAAGTGTTGCATAGGAGACCTTTAGCCTTCGTACAGCTCTTTTTCCAAGCACATACTCGTGGCGGCATACAGCTTGCGGGAGTGCGCAGCGGCACGCCAAAAGCTAGAGTGTGTGCTTTGAAAAAGAACAAACAGCTGCTGCTTAGCGCGCGCGTGCACTCCCCCCAACCCTCCCACTTGTTTTTTTTGTGGTTGTTTACGCTCTCCTATACAAGCCTAACTCTTCTCGTCACCAAATATTTGTGGCACCTGAGAACCTTTATCCCAGGTGAACTTTGTTATTGTTATTTTAAGTCCACTCTCAATTTCCGTCCTTCCACCTTTGTAGGTATTATTTTGCGCGCTATTAATCATTCCACTGGTGGCACTTTTTTAAATAGACTGTCATTTTGATGAAACCGTAGGGAGGCTGGAATGTACTTTAAACGTCATCACATTTTTTGGGCCGGGGGCTTCTTAAACACTGATACACAGCGCAATATTTAACAGAGAGCTCCCCGTGAGGGGCATTTGTGTAAAGAGTTTTATGTAGCAGCTCTGCCTGTGAGGTCAGCGTTCATGCTACTGTGCTGCTGCCAGGAAGCCACCGCTTAGAATCAGGTCAGACAGGAGGACTGAGTGAGAATGACCCCAGTCGGCCCGCCTTGTCCGCACACTTAAGGAATCGTACGAGCACAAAGGTATCGCTAAATGATTGTGCTTAAAGAATACTGCTCCAGCCCAACCCACCAGACAGAGAGATAAAGACGAGCGTGTCACGTCTATTGTGCTGTTTTCAGGAAACTGCTGAAGCAATGCAGAACGAGGCGCAAGTACTCAGCAGAACAGTATTTATTCAGAACTCTCCTGATTTATCATCACCTGCCAATCACTGACGCCAGCCCACAAACGAGAGAGATTAGTTATGACATAGTGACATCCCATGTGGGTAACTATGACAGCCGTGAAAGGCCAGGCAGAGCTTCACAAAGTTTTCCACCCCCTTATATTGGCACATCAAAAGTAAACTCTCCTCCCACAATTCTGTCGAAATTTAGAACAAGCATTGGCATAGCCAATAGGGCTCGCCTTTGGGACCTTATAAGTATTTAGTTATGCAGCACAATATCCTTGATGCAACCACATCAACTGTTGCATGGCTAAGCACTTATAAGTTCCCAAAGGTGAGACCTATTGGCTATGCCAATGCTTGTTTTTTTTCATGCCTCAGTGTCTCACTCAGCTTTCATGGGAAAAACAAATCTGTTTCCAGTGTGATTACATTCAGTTTCTCCCTTTATTTATATCTACAAGGCCAGATCTTCCATCTAGTATCAGTGCACACAATACCAGAGGTAAATTGGCCTGCGCGGCATTCTCCCGGAATGTATATGCCTGATATGTTGATCAGAAACATTGACTACTCCCTCTCATCATGCATACGTTATACTCATTGGTCTTTGCTCAAACACTATTCAGTATGAAGCAGGGAAACGTTTTTTCTAGGCCTCTTTGTACCTTATATTGTCTTCTCTCCCTTTCAGGGTTTCTCCACTGTTGAATTAACCACATATTGAAAATGGGAGAATTTACACCAGTGGTGGTTGTGAGTGGTACTGCGTGAAACTGACCTGCCTATTTGTTTTGGATATGTTTTGGTTAAACAGGTGCAAGAAGAATTTTTCACCTACCACTTTGTTGTGCAGTACCCAGATATTGAGAATACCCTAGACTCTAGAGCAATGGTTTTTCATCTATGACTGAGAACCACATGGGTGAGAAGTCTGTGAAGTCTCCTCCGGGGGGGTCCGTGAGTGCTTAGAAAAGTAAATACAATTATGATTTTAATGAAGTTTATATAAAGGCGCAAAATATACGATTGAAAATGTAATTCTGTAAACGTGAGAAATTTGAAATTGGAGGCAAAAAAATTAAGTTAGTATCTTCTGATGGATAAGTTGGAGCAGTTTGTGAAATACATAAAACACCATCAATTGTATATTTTATTTTTGATGAATGTTTATTTTTAATGTATGTATTGTTTTACGGTTCGATTTTCTTTTTTTTTTTTTTTTTTTTTTTTTAATATTTCTTTTTATTGAAACAAGCATCAGGTTCACATATACAATACAAAGGCCACCACAAATGAAGTAATCAATAACAATGTATGGTAGATAAGGATTGCATTACTGTATGAAAAGGGAAAATCACGGGGAAGGGAGGATCATACGGTTCAAGGCATTCAGTTGGCCGACAGGTATCACCCCAATAGCTATTCCAAGGGCTCCAGATACGTACCCACTTTTTGGGACAACCTCTAGCGACCTATGCCGTTTTCTCCCTGAACATACACCAATCAAGATCCCTTTCCCATGCCTCCAGCGTTGGTGGTTTGGCTGCTCACCACATTTGAGCAATGTTTCTTTTCGCTATCATGAATCCAAGGGTGGCCCACTACGTCTGGTGAGTGTTAAGATCCGTGGGTTCCCAAATGTTAAGGAGGCAGCGTCTCGCCACAAGTGAAAGACAGGTATGCAATACTGTGAACAGTGTGTCGTGTACTTTGTGCCAGAAATGACAGACAAACTGGCATTCCCAAATGAAGTGATGAAAGGTTCCCAGCTGGCCACACCCTCCTGCAATTTCCATTGTTAGTTACTCCCATATGGACTAAACGTGGCCCAGTGATGTATACTCGGTAGAGGATTTTAAGTTGTTCCAGTCTAAGGCGTGCCGGTATGGCGACTACTCTAAGGGGACGACACTGCTACCTGCCAGTCTTCATCATCGATCTCAATCCCATCACCCATCCACTTCTCCCTTCACGCCTGAAGGGGATTGGTCATATTGTTTATTAGTTTTTTGTATATTAGGAAATTGTCTTCTCCGGAAGGTGCCCATCATGATTCTGTCCTCTAAGGGTGAGGCCTTGGGAGGGGTTGTGCCTGCTGAAAGGAGTGTTCGGAGTGAGTGTAGGATTTGGGCATAACGAAATAGTCTTTATCTGCTAAATCATATTCAATTTGGAGTGTGTTAAAGTATTTAACTCCCCCTGCCCTCCAGAGGTCTTACGGTTCGAATTATTGAAACTACTTAGGCCGGGGTTTCAGTAACGATTAAGTGGAAGTCACGAAAGTCAAATGGTTAAGAGCCACTTCCCTAGAGCATATGGTGAGTCAATGTGAAGTTCATATTTGCACAGAAAATATTTCTTAGGAATCTGAGGAAAATCAAATGCCAATTAGGAATGTCACAGTGTGCTAAGTTCAAAAAGTACAATTGATGGACAGAATGCAAAACAATGCCATACATTCACCCAAATACATAGATCTGGGCCTAAATCCATCGCTTTTTTGCTCCCCATGCCATTTCAGTTGACACACTCCTTGGGGAAAAAAGCATCCTCAGAATGTCGGTTTTTGTAGTACACAATTTAGGGAAAGGGGAGTGATGCAGGTGAATAGTAATGGATTTTGCAACACATGTCTATGTTTAAGTTCTATAGATCACAGGCGTGGGGGGGGGGGAGCCAGCTCTGGTTTCACCAAGTAGCACAGCAGTGAGGCGAAGTGCGGAACAAGTATGCACGCTGAAAAGATTGAATGGTTAAAATGGACAAGATGTGATGATATGGTGTGCATGTCACCACCTCTTAAGTTCTATAGAAGACATGTTTTGAGCCCAGAGGGGCTCTTGAGCGAGTGCAGCTACTGCATATATGTTTTGAAAGTAAACCTCCTAGAAAATGTGTAATTGGAGCCCTTCCTTCCCCACACATTTATCCCATTCATAATTCCCCAAAAGCTGTAGTGAACTGCCAAAAAAAGCACACGCTTTCTTTGTGTGATCGCCTGAAACGTTCTCCATGCAAACCACGGGTTTCTTTCAAATATAATGATACCAACAGTAGTGGCTTATCTCACGTGACAGGGACATCTGAACATTGAGGAAACATTTTTACATATTACGTAGTGAAATTTAGTAAACCATACGTTTTTGGAAAGCAGCTGGCCATGTGAGTCTATGGGCGGGGCTTTTGCATCGTTGTCATAAGTATGTTTACCCTTTGTTTCTGAGGGTGCAGCATACAGCATAATGCATAGTTTTGCTGCACTGACTGGGAACCTACTTCGAACCACCACCCTTCGTAGCGAATGCCTGTCTACTCGCATCTATTCAACTTCCGTTTAAACACATCACGCGCATTGATGCCTACAATTCTGAGGATCTACAATTGCGAGGAACGGGTAAAGCCACAAATGTAAGCTTGTCAATTGGTACTCGGCCCAAAAAAAAAAAGTGAACGAAATTTAAGGCGTGGCTTACTCGAGGTTTCGCATTTCGTTAGACTTCGGTATACTTAGGAACATCATATGTTTGAGAAGAAATCCTTGGAGGGATGATTGACTCCTTGTCCTTCGAATGTAATGCCTTTCCTTTAGTAATTATATGTGCACTAATTGACTAGAATCTACTAAAGCAAACTGCCATTACATAGAAAAAGTTAGCAATTTGATAGGCTCCCATGTACAAATGTATTGTGTGTGTGTGTGTGTGTGTGTGTGTGTGTGTGTATTCCCATTCTACAGAGTTTGAGAGGTAGTGGCAGATAACGCATATTGTTTGATAGAACGAGCTACTACAACCAAATATTGGTTTCTCCGTTGCAGAATGTGGAATTGTAAAAGCTAGCAAGGTGCACATCTGAAAGGCGACACAATGGAATTTTGCTATTCTTTCCTAAACATAAAAAAAACAGTATACATATATATATTTCTTTAACTTTTTTGCACTGCTTGAAACGCAGTCATTTGAGGGGCGGTGCTGTCAGAGCAGCAATCTCCAGGTTTGCTGGATTGTAAAATAACATAGTTTGGTTGGTTGTTTATTAATATACGTTTGTCATCTGAATGTGAACTGTATAAAGCTTTTTTTCTGTTTCCATTTTTAGATATTACGGAGGGAGTGTTTACTGTTTTCCTTTTTTGTCACATGTATATTTAAGTGATACCCATGACTGATTGGTTCAAGTTGTCTTTTTAATGGTGAGATTGTTAGGCTAGTACTATTGGTTTTTTTTTTTTTACAACTACTTAAGTGGAACTAATCACTCTGCTTTCTATAGAAAGAATGTCGAACTCTTCTCTAATTGACACTCAAGTATAACAGTATATGGGGAACCTATGTGTTAATGTGTATGAGAATTCAGTGCTAAGTGACTTTGTTTATTACAGTAGTCTCTGTCCATGCACTCATGACTATTGTGCTTTTGTATATTGCTTTGTACTCTTGTTAACATGTTTGGAGAAAAACGTGCCAAATTGTAATTTCAAGAAATATTTCTAAGGAGTGAAATTACAGTTGAGAAGAAATGTTATGCTTTGTATCATCAATCTTTAAGACGCTCATGATTCATGTTTAGCTTTTCACAGCTTCATCCTAGAAGAAAGTAAAGTGACTACATGTTTCTGGTGAGAACCCACCCAGTAATTTTCGCTTCTGTGGAACAAATATATAGAGTGGGAATTAAATGAGCATTTAAAGGATTTAGGTTTCAGAGAAATTATCACAGTTGCAGTGTTGCTGAATGTCGGCAACTCATTTTGGGAGGTTTGGTGTAATCTAATGGTTACTAAACCTTCTCTTCTGTTACTTTTTGCCATGTTTTTTGTTTGCTGCCGTTCCTAAGATCAAGAGAAGTATATATTTCTTAGAGCCGAACAAGTATTTTTTTGTACGGTCTGTACCGTGCACAAGGTGGTGACATGTTGGGAATGTGGTTTAAAGAAAATAATATACAGATGGAATTTAAAAAAAGTTGCTAGTATTAGTCCTGCGTCGTTGAAGTCGACAGTTGGGCGACAACCACCTTATGTTAGAAATAGATAAAACAGATAAGACCATGTGCTTGGTGTGTGCCTTGGTGATAATGAAGTACAGACAACAGACCTAAAATCCTCAATTCTCTCCAAAAATATAGTGATCACTTACCGATCACACCACTTTCCTTGCCTTCGTCCCAGCAGGTTACGATAATTATTGTATTAGAAACATGTATGTATGTATGTATATAATGTATATCTCTCTATATATCTCTCTATATACACCCCCCGGTATAACGTTACTTTAAACTTTTATATTTTTTCAATGAGAGAAAGAAAATAATACACTCTCCCTCTCTCTGTTACACCACCATTTTACACGCTCACATTTTAAAATTGCCATCTTTTCTTAACTCCTTCCTTGCTAAGGATGGGACAGTTCCGTCCTCTTCATACAACCAGGATAATATCCCTCTGCTCTTTACAGCAGAGGAATTTCCTTTTTTATTTATCAGCCTCGGGAGCTGGGGAAGAGCTTCCCTAGCCACCCGAGGCATTTAAAAAAAAGAAATTCAATGTAATGCCGATCAGCGCGCATGGCACCCTGACGTCTACAGTGAAATAAGCCACTTACACTGCTTTGGTGCTCACGGGGACTTACCTCTCCTGTGTGTTTCGGTGCTCAGAGGGCTATCATTGGAAAGTGAAGAATCTCCCCTATTCAATGGTACCCTTCCCTAGTTGATCCCTTTTTGGGGATCGCTGCAGAATATTTATGGGCACACTCGACCTTTCTGCCCCCAAGGGGCATGTGGGGATGATCTACCCTGGGCCCCCCGGGGGAGGGTAGAAAGCACACTATGCGCCAGGGTTTATTATTTTTTAAATATGTAGGGTTGGGGGATGCCCAAAATGGGCATACTAATTCCCTGACCCCACCAAACGGGACAGTCTTTCTTCCCCCCCCTTTGGTGGACAGATGGGGGTTATTAGCTCTGATCTGCCCCCCGGGGGGGGGGGGGGGGGCAAACACCTGTGATTTTTTTTTTGGGGGGAATTTTTTTTTAAAAAGAGGAGTTGTGGTTGCCCACAATGGGCAAAACCATGCCCCCACCCAAAATAAATCAAAACGAAAGTCTGTCTGATGGGGGCACCAGCCCTGGATCTGACTCCCAGGGGGCAGAAAGCCCACTAGGCAACAAGGGTTATTTATTTTTCAATATGTAGGGGTGGGGGCTACCCAAAATGGGCGTGCCAATTCACCCACACCCAAACACAAATATGACTGTCTTTCTGCCCTTTGAGGGCAGATGAGGGTTATTACCCCCAATCTGCCCACGGGGGTGGGGGGGGGGGGGGGAGACAAAAAGCTGACAAGACGACAAGGATTTTTTTTATTTATAAAAGAGGGGTGAGAGCTGCCCATAATGGGCATGGCCATGCCCCCAGCCCACATAAATGGTAACCAAAGTCTTTGTCTTCCCTAGGGAGCAGGTGAGGCAATAGCCCCTGATCGGCGATTTTTTTCCCCCCACACACCACCTGGCAGGGCAGAAAACCTACTAGACACCAAGTATTCTTTCTCTTAGTCTAGGGGTGGCGCTGCCTAGAATGAGCATGTCAATGCCTCCCCCCCAAAAAAAATAGACCATCTTACTGCCCCACCGGGGGCTTTTGGGGCCAGTAGCCCCTGATATGCCCCTGGGGGCACCAAGGACTATTTTTTTTCTTAGTGTAATGGTGGGGGCTGCCCAGAATGGGCATTTCAATGCACCCACCTGCCGAAAAAAGGGCACTATTTTTCTGCCCCTTGGGGGGGCAAATTAGAGCAGTGACTGTCGGTGCCCATGGATACCGCTTGGCTATCGGTGCGTGTGGATGCCGCTTGGCTGTTGGTGTGCGTGGATGCCGCTTGTCTGTTGGTGTGCGTGGATGCCGATTGTCTGTCGGTGTGCGTGGATGCCGATTGTCTGTTGGTGTGCGCGGATGCCTCTTGTGTCGGTGTGCGTGGATGCCGCTTGTCTGTCTGTGTGCGTGGATGCCGCTTGTCTGTCTGTGTGCGTGGATGCCGCTTGTCTGTCGGTGTGCGTGGATGCCGCTTGCTGTCGGTGCAGGTTGATGCCGCTTGGCTGTCGGTGCGCCGGAATGCCGCTTGGCTGTCGGTGTGCCGGGATGCCGCTTGACTGTTGGTGCGCGGGGATGCCACTTGGCTGTCGGTGCGCGGGGATGCCGCTTGGCTGTCGGTGCGCGGGGATGCCGCTTGGCTGTCGGTGCGCGGGAATGCCGCTTGGCTGTCGGTGCATGGGGATGCCGCTTGGCTGTCGGTGCGCAGCAGTTTCTTAACCAGAATCCTCTGCAAACCTCAAATTTAGCTAAACTGTCGCATTTTCAGCTCATCCTCCAGACATTTCTGATCCGTTTTCTTACCCAAAATCTGTGCGGGATCAGCGGGCCGGCACAAATTTCCCACCACCCAGCGTTCCCCCTCGATATGATGAAAATGATACCTCACTTGTGCGTTAAAAAAATTGCCCTTATGGACACGCTTTGATGCCCCTTCGATAAAGATGCTACCTCGCTTGTGTGGGTCAATTACCTGCGACAGGGAAGGGCCCCCCTTCCAAAACTAGGTTGTTTATGATAAATAATTTGAATGTCTTGAAAATAAGTTTTGGGCATTTCCCTGTCACTGGCACTTGGCCCACCCGCACAAGTGAGGTACCATTTTTATCAGGAGACTTGGGGAATGCTGTGTGGCATGACGTTTTTGGCTCCCCGCAGATTTCAGAGCTTTCAATCACAGAAATGAGGAAAATGTCTTTTGTTTGACAAAGTTTGAGGTTTGCAAGGGATTTGGGGTAACAGTACCTGGTGAGAGCCACACAAGTCACCCCATCCTGGATTCCCCTGGGTGTCCTGTCCTATAAATCTATACCATGTTGAAAAAATCACCCTGGCCCTCCAACACCTCTGGCAGTTTTTGATTTATCATAGTCATGAAGTACTTTTAGTTTCTCATCCAATGTGTGTGTTGTAATGTGTCTAGGGTACAGACTGCCACTTTTTAACTCGCAAAGACATCTCTGTATGTGTGACACTTCCAAAAAAACCCACACGGTCTGATATCTTTTGTTTGACTGAGACCTGGCTACAGGAGGCTGATACGGCCATTCTTAATCTGGCCTTCCCCTCCGAGTACTCTGTTTACACGCTCAATCGTGCCACTAGAGGTGGGGGAATAGCGCTTGCTGTAAGATCTTGCTACCCTTGTGATTGGAGAGGTCTAAAAATTGCAGGCTGTGAAAGTGCCTCATTTAAGATTTCCATCACCCCTCATTTTTCCTTTTCTGGCATGTTGATTTACCGCCCCCCAGGCAGCGACGTGGCATTCAGGGAGGCACTTCCAGACGCTATTAGCACGCTGGCTGTAGGGTGTGCCAATTTCTCTATCCTTGGGGATTTGAATCTCCACTTTGACAATCTGACAGCGCCCGCCGTGAGCAGTACCTTGGCCGATCTTGAGGCCTTTCAATTGTCTCAATTGATCACGTGTCCCACACATGTAGGGGGACACACTCTGGATCCCTTTTTTACCAATCTTGTAGAGGCAAGGGTTTCAACCCCTTCTCCTTTGGCCTGGACGGATCATTTCTTAGTGACGATCCAGTGTCCACTGTATGAGTGTCCTCTCAAACCTATGATCCGAGTTGTACCCAGACGACACTGGAATAAACTAAAACTTGAGGATTTTCATCGCCTTCTGTCTGAGGACCCGTTGGGCCCGCTAGACACTGTGGAAATGGGCTATGACCGTTTCTGTGAATGGGTCACCCGGGCCCTTGACTCCCTCATTCTGGTGACTTTGAGCAAATGCGGATCAAGGGACCCCAGTCCTTGGTATGATGGATCTCTGCGGGTGCTGAAAAGTACGTGTAGACGTGCTGAGAGAGAATGGCGTAAAACTTATGACACCAGCAAAAAAGCCCTGTATCTAGCCACCATTAAATCCTACCATCGCGCTGTCTGTAGAGCTCGTGCGGCATTCTATGCTCTCGAATTCCGCAACAGCATTAATCCATCTAAAACTATTTTTAAGGCTCTCAAAGAGCTGGTGGCAAAAAAGTCCTCTGTGAATGCAATGTGCTCTATTTCACATTGCGAAACTTTGGCGGCCTTTTTTCTTGGAAAAGTCCAAGCCATCTACCGAGCCTTTCCCACGGCTATGCCCCTTGGCGAAGGGCTTTTTAGCCCTCCAGTGCAGGATGTCTTGAACTCTCTTCCCTGCCTTCCACCTGAAAGCTTCAAGAAACTGGCTCAGCAAGTTAAGTCTGGGTCTCCGGCAGACCCCTTAAGACCGACTTTGTTTAGAGACCCGGCATCCTTCGATCTTTTGCCGGTTTGTTCCTTGATTAATATCTCGCTTGCATCAGGTGTGGTTCCCGCCAAGTGGAAACAGGCAGTGGTTATGCCCATCTTGAAGAAGCCGTCTCTGGACTCTGGAAAACCTGAGAACTATCGTCCAATATCGCTTCTTCCGTGGCCGGCAAAAGTAGCGGAGGCGCATGTGAACACTGTTCTCTCTGACCATCTTACGCGAGCCAACATCCTGGACGCCACGCAGAACGGCTTCCGTGCTGGCCACAGCACGGAAACGGCCCTCCTCTTCATGGTGGAACACCTACGCACTGTGTTAGATTCGGGTCAAACGGCGGCGCTTGTTTTGTTAGATCTTAGCGCCGCCTTTGACACCGTCTCGCATAAGATTCTTTTGCAGCGCTTGGAGGAAGCTGGCGTCGTTGGCCCTGCGCTTCAGTGGTTCCGCTCTTTTCTTGCTGATCGATCCTTTTGCGTGGCCGTCCCGCCCCACCAGTCAAAATCTTACCCTCTGGATCTTGGGGTCCCTCAGGGATCCTCGCTGAGCCCCACGTTGTTCAATCTTTACGTGAGGCCGCTGGCTGAGGTCGTCAAGCAATGGGGTATGACCATGGTGTCATACGCTGACGACACCCAGCTGGCGGTTACACTCAGCGGGGATTCTTGTTCGGATGCCCCTAGATTCCAGAATGGACTTCGGGCGGTTGCCAGCTGGATGAACTCCAACTGTCTCCAGTTGAACGCAAAAAAAACGGAAATCATGATCATCGGCAAGCAAGCGGAACTCTGGGGTGATATGTGGTGGCCCTCAGAGCTTGGTCCCACCCCGACTCCGGTTCCGGAGATAAAGAATCTCGGGGTGTGGTTAGATCCGGCCCTCAGCTTTGTCTGCCACACAAAGAGAACGGCTGCATGCTTTTTCGGTATCCTGCGAGGCTTAAGACCTGTGTTAAAATTTTCTGACGCCTCGACCAGGCAGCTTGTGGTGCAGGCGAGAGTGATTTCTCAGCTTGATTATGCCAGCTCCCTCTTGGTAGGGATAAACCAGGCCGAAATCACCCGTCTACAACGTGTGCAGAGCGCGGCCGCTCGGGCAGTGGTGGGCCTACCCAGGTTCTGTTCCACTGCCAACACTCTGCGTTCTCTCCATTGGCTGCCGATTAAGCAGGGGATCCATTTTAAAGTGCTCTGTTTGTCATACAAGATCCTCAAGGGCTCCTCTGCTCAGATTCTTCTGAATCTCCTGATGTCCCGGCCCGTTCTCTACGCTCTTCGGACCTCGAACTTGCAGTAGTCCCCAGGTTCAAGCTTAGCCGTGCTGGCGGCCGCTCATTTCGAGTACGTGCGGCGGCCCTGTGGAACTCCCTTCCTTTAAAGATTCGTGCCCATGATGATCTTTTTTCGTTTCGTAGGGCCGTCAAGACCTTCATATTTCTTTAAATCGTTGTGCCTTTGGTTCCCTACTTTTTACTTGTGTTATGTTGTTACCTTGTCAGGCGCCAGGACGCTCCTTCGCTGGAGCAGCTGTGCGCGTAATAAATGCACATAACATAACATAACATAACATAACAAACACCACCACCAACTGCTGATGATACTCCGACTACCATTCACATAACTAGTCTTGTTTTTGTTCCTCCCGCCCCTTAGAAGTCAAAATCAAAATTGGTAGAAAGGGCACCACCTCAGGCTTGCTCGGTCGACTTAAGGGGGTTGTCAAACTGGAACACAAATACAGTTTTGTTTATACATTACTGCTGGGAAGAGCACAACACCGTGAAAGAAGAGTGAGTACCACTTTATACACTAGCTAGTCAGGCAAACAGCCAAAATATCAGTCAGGGTTGTTTAGAAAAACAAAAAAAAACTTGAGCCTTTCACAGCTTTGAATCTGTGCAAAGGGTGTACCTGCCACCATAGAGGAATAGCATCAGGCCAACAAGGCACAAAGTAAGCTCACTTCCAAGCTGGAGCCTGTGCTGCAAATGAGCGACTTTAAAAATGTCCAGGGAGTGCTCTGTAGCATAAAATACCCCCTAGCAGCCTGAGTCAATCACAGGCTGTGCACAGCCCTAGCAGCCATGTTCAGTGTTCTGGGCCGCTTTTTAAAGGTGAGACTCTCCTTTCCTGTGATGCTTACTTATTTCATAGGCGCGCTCCCAAGTCTCTATGTGCCTCTATACCCTGAGGCAAACAGCATTGCTGACTGTGTTCCACACCTCGGGCAACAGCAGCTGCTGTCAGACAGTCACTGAAGCACATGACCCCTTGCGTTCTACAGGAAGAGGCCAACTTAACTAGGAATTGGGATTCTCTCGCCCAGTTGTGGCTCCTGCTGACTGCTCAAAAGTTGGCATCCAACTACTCCTTTACTAGAGATGAATTCCTCCATCGTTGGTTCCTTACTGTTGTCACTTACTCTAACAGGAAACCGTCAGCGCCTGTGTACTCTAGGGCTCCACTTGACCATTCACTGTGTTGGGGTGTGAATTTACACAATGTCTTCATCCTTCATCACCAGTGTAAAAATTACATTTGGACACGAGATATCAGTAAGTAAGCGCAGTTTTAATGCAAACACCCTATCCGCATGTTCTGGTGATTCGACTGGAGAGGCGTTGGAGCTAGCTTTGAGTGAACGTGCCACTGCCCCTGTGGATAAATTGAAGGAAGATTGCGTGACCCGAGCCACCTCAAAACGTTTTTTTCTACCTGGGTGGACATCACGAAGATTGAAGAGTCCGCTGGAATAGAGTATAGACGGTGGTCCCTACCCCACCCACTCCTGTTGTTGTGGTGGGGGGCCGGCGATACCAGCCCGAGGTTTGACCGGGGCCTTAAAGAATAGAGTACCCATGTCCTGATGAAGCCTATATCATCTGGCTGAAACGCGACCGCGACTGCATCGACACCTTATGTTCTGAACGGAGTCCCTTGTAAAAATTTAAGGAAGATTGGATTTTTTCCAAGGCACACCAACACAAATGTATGCTGGGTTGATAAGTTACCCCCTGGTTTTTTTTCTGTGTTTGGGACTACCGTTTTGTTGTATACTCCACCCCAAATTGAGAGGAGGTACATATGTAAATTGGTGTATATATTTTTTTTTCTCAAGGGTACAGAGAAGTATGTTTGGTATTGTATAGTGTTTTGTGTATTTGCACATATTGTAGATGTGATGTGTTGTATATAGATTGTATCATTTTGTGATATTGTGTCTCTCTGGCTGTTTGCTCATATATGTGTATATGAATTTATATATACCTATGCTGCGTATAATTCGCGTATCACAAGATAATTGATTGTTTATTGTTTGAGAATTAAAAGTAGATTGATCCTTTCAGTACCTTTTTGTTGCTACTTTTTCATCCTTGGATGTCTCCTGCTCAGGTACGGGAGGGTAAGGTGGGCAGAACCCCTAACCATTTCTTCTAACCCTATCCGCATGTGACATGGGTTTCAGCTGCCTTCAACAGAACATTAGGCATACAAGAGAAAATAATTCTATAAATAGAATACCCCAGCAAGAGGAGACTCATTAGACCGCGCAGGAGGGGTAAGGGAGAACTCCACACATTTCATATTCAGTAGTGATGTGTTGTGTACATCCCATCTTCGATTGTCTTCCACATTAGTATGCATCCAACGTGCCCCATGATTTTGAATCTTAGGCGCTGGGAGGCACATGGCGTATTCAGCCCACCTATAAACTGTCACATAACTAAATGTATATTTATTAGCAAGGAAGGAATGCCTTTTGCATGTTGAACTGTGGCTGTCCACATGTAACCTATAGTGTAATCCACCTAGACTGATTTTTAGTTTGTACCAGCCAACTATCAAAGTACTACTTTTAGACAACTTTTTAAATCCCTATGCTTTCAGTGTTCTACAGACTTACTTTCAGTGGATCTTGTGGTTTTGCCCATTAAACATCATTGCATAGTTTAACCTTTTTAGGTCTCGGCTTGCGAAAGACTGCGCACATGCGCAGTCGAGCTGGCGAGATTTAATGATGTAGAGCAGTGGTTCCCAAACGTTTGACTCATTGAGTCACCACTGGAAGCCGGGGACCCCAAGCAATTTGTAGGATTTAAATTTCAAACACTAAAACAGTAATTTGCACACAAAACAAATACTCAAATTACTAATGATTTTAGGGGCATATTTACAAGCCCCTATCGCCATGGGAACATCACTTTTTGAGACGTACCCTTGGTGATAGGGGCTTTGCCTTATTTACAAGACAACGTTTAGTCACTTAACGTGGCTTAACAGTTCCTTATAAATAAGACACCCCTTTCACACAATGCTTAGCGTGAAAGGGGTGGGCAGTGGGTGTTGCGGTGGGCGTTTCCCCTGCAACGCCCATTGATTTTGGCGCTGCCCCCTATTTACAAGAGCAGTGTAAATGGGAAGCAGCGCCAAAATTAAGACCAGGGAAAACCTGGTCTTAACTTGGCAAAACAAGGAGAAATGCTTCATTTCTCCTCGTTTTTGCAAAACGCCTCAGATTGTTTATGTTCAGGCACGCGACCCTTCCTGCACATCAACAATCTTTAAAAAACATGACATTTTGTAACTTCCATGTGTGATGCATTAAGCAGCACACATAGAAGTGACAAAATGACATTTCAAGATTGTTTATGTACAGGAAGGTCCCCCTTCCTGCACATAAACAATCTTCCCCTGTTAAGTGTAGCACCAGCTCAGGGGAAACGCAGGGCTGCACCATATTCTTGTAAATATGGTGCAGCCTTGCGTTTCTGAAGTAGTGGAGTGTGTTGTTAAGCCAAGGAGGCTGATCTGGAGAAGCACAAACTCAATGAGTGCTGGTCTGGAGAAGCACAAACTCAGGATTCAGAACATAACACAGTGGTTAGCATTGACTTTAACAATAAACATGTATTTCCACCCAAATAAACCTTTTTAGAAGCATCGGGATACTGAAAGACTGAGAAAAAACATAAGTCACTAACTTGTACCTTGCAATTTGCAAGCAGCTGTTTGATGACAGTTTTTTGGTCACTGTGCTAGATTACGATTGTCACTTATGAACAGCACTATAACAAAAGAATCTCTCTGACAAAAGCAGTAACCCACTGACCTATGCATATCAAATACTGTTTTTTTTAAATGCATGGTACACATTCTTTGCAGTAGGCATATTAACCCTCTGTGCTACATTAGTTCAGTGACAGCTGCCACTAGACACAACTATTTCAAAAGGGGGTGGTGATGTACAGAGTATCTGAGTTAATCCGAACACTCCTACCCAGTCAACAGATCAGGGCTTGATCCATCACCGTTTTTTAGCTCACTGCACCATCCCAGTTCAGAACCTGGCTATATGCAAATTAGTCTGTCCCTGGCCCAGTGCATCATGGGAACAGGGCAGACCAAACTACCAAGCCAATTCTTCACTGGAAAGGAAACAAGCTTCCGGGGACCGGTTTCTGGCATTACAGCCGTCTTCGGCCCGGCTTGCTTGAATCCTGATGGTGCAGTGAGCAAGGGACTCACATCTGAGCATACCCTTCCACACTTGTGGTGGCCAAAATATTTCAAAAGGGGGGTGGTGATGGACAGAGTATCTGAGTTAATCAGAACACTCCTACCCAGTCAACAGATCAGGGCTTGATCCATCACCGTTTTTTAGCTCACTGCACCATTCCAGTTCAGAACCTGGCTATATGCAAATTAGTCTGTCCCTGGCCCAGTGCATCATGGGAACAGGGCAGACCAAACTACCAAGCCAATTCTTCACTGGAAAGGAAACAAGCTTCCGGGGACCGGTTTCTGGCATTACAGCCGTCTTCGGCCCGGCTTGCTTGAATCCTGATGGTGCAGTGAGCAAGGGACTCACATCTGGGCATACCCTTCCACACTTGTGGTGGCCAAAATATTTCAAAAGGGGGTGGTGATGGACAGAGTATCTGAGTTAATCAGAACACTCCTACCCAGTCAACAGATCAGGGCTTGATCCATCACCGTTTTTTAGCTCACTGCACCATCCCAGTTCAGAACCTGGCTATATGCAAATTAGTCTGCTTCAGTGACTGTCTGACAGCAGCTGCTGTTGCCCGAGGTGTGGAGCACAGTCAGCAATGCTGTTTGCCTCAGGGTATAGAGGCACATAGAGACTTGGGAGCGCGCCTATGAAATAAGTAAGCATCACAGGAAAGGAGAGTCTCACCTTTAAAAAGCGGCCCAGAACACTGAACATGACAGCTCGAATCCAGCTCCTGGTCGGCGTCTACGCCTCCTGGTCCTCGTGGCTGAAGAGTCAAGCTTCACCTACTTCACTTGAAAGCACCCGACATTGGCTGGCATCTTCTTGTTGCCATCCTGGTCACTGGCTAGTGACCCAGACTCTGTCCCCTCTGCTTTCAGGTTCTTCAGATCTCCGATCCATCCTTGGATCCATCCGGACACTTTTCTCCTGGTCGCCTGCAGCACTTCTTTGCAGCTCTCCATTGGAAACGACGACGAAACACGACACGAAAAGACACCTATGCACCCGGCTTCCCTGGGTGAGGTAACACGAGTACTTCGGTGCTCCCGTGGGTCTTGACTCTCGAAGTGTCTAGTTCTAAAGGGATTTTACCATAGTCCACTCCTAAGTATCCTTAAACTCTAAAACTGTAACTTTAACTTTCTCCATAGAAGTCAATGGTGATTTGGGGCTGCGTTTAGACACTGCACGCGTCCCCCGTGGGTCTCCTGCGTCCCTACCTTGGGTGATTCCTGGTTGCCCCAGCGGTTCTACAGGCCCTAGGCCTTGTCTCTATGCTTAGAGCGGTACTTATACCACTTTCTTAGTATTTAGTTTGTGAGGCCCCTAGGGCAAAACGTATTCTGTGCTAATTTACTGTGTGCTATTTAAGTTCCTGTATTGTACTTTTACTTCTAGCCTCATAAAGAGACTAGAGGGGTGTGTTTAGAATAAGTACATATATATACCTGGTGTGGTTCTGCTTTCATTTGATCATTCAAGAGATTATAGACTGGTAAAACAAGCTGCTTTACATTCCTTCCAGACTTAGCCTGAAGGCTGCTCTCCACAGCTACCACTAGGATAGCTTTCTATAAAGGTTGTCTAAATCTACCATCAATGAGGGTCGTTTGGACTGGTGCAAGGTGCCCACTAGAATAGTGGACATCATATGCCAGGACAACTTCTCACACCATAAATTTAGTAAATAGGCCTACTGTTACAATTTTAGCAGTGAGGATTATATATTGCACATCCTACTATGTACAGTGCAAAGGCAATAGAATATGAATAGTGGTTAAAGCACTCTGTTAATTTACATTAATGGTTTTGCTAACATAACAAAGACACCCTGCTATCAATGGGTGTTGTATATAAATACGGTAAACTGTTAGCTTAAAACTAATATCAACACATTTTGGTGCACATCACCCGTGTACTATCATGTTTCCGAATACTTCTTGGCTTATCATGGCCAGCGCTCCTGTGTCCATCCATCTGCCAATTTCCGATTCCTACTCTTTGTGCTTACCAGTATTACCATACTCCAAGTAGTACCAGCATATGATCCTTACTCCTGAGGCACAGCCGGGAGCTCTGCTTAAAAACTTTGTATTTTTTAAACTATTGCGTGTGTATTGTGTTTTTAGAAACTTACCTGCCTCACACTCTAGTGGGACACCCAGCATATCCTCGCTCACCCGCGCAGCCGAGCTTAACGCTGCGGCGGGCTTGTGAATTTCTCTTGCCGCCATTAGCGAGCGAGCCTGTCGCCTGGACACGCCCACTCACAACGAGGCCACGCCCCCTCCCCTTATATATACGGGCTGAATACAAGCCCACAACAGATCCTTACTCCTGAGGCACAGCCGGGAGCTCTGCTTAAAAACTTTGTATTTTTTAAACTATTGCGTGTGTATTGTGTTTTTAGAAACTTACCTGCCTCACACTCTAGTGGGAACCCCAGCATATCCTCGCTCACCCGCGCAGCCGAGCTTAACGCTGCGGCGGGCTTGTGAATTTCTCTTGCCGCCATTAGCGAGCGAGCCTGTCGCCTGGACACGCCCACTCACGAGGCCACGCCCCCTCCCCCTACCTCGTCTATTGAAACATGTGCCTCTCACGTACGCGCAGCGGACGGGCGCAGCGGGCGCGCCGTTTGCGCGACGAAGGCGCGCCTAAGGCAAGCCCGTCTGGGCCCGTCCGGGCCCGACCAGACCCAGGCCCAGCCACTCTGCCCAAATCCTCAGGGGGACGAATAGTTTACACGAGAGATTGTCTCCTCGCACTCAACTTCCCTAAAAACCGTGCTTGCAATTACCTCCATCCAGGTGGATCACCTTTCACCAAGTGCGATATATGTAATCCCGCCCCCACCAATTCGGTAGGAGAGAACGGCACACGGCTCGGCCTTCTCAACTGCCGGTCCCTACCCAAACACTCTCACGAAATTAATCTTTTGATCAGTGACCATGGATTCGACGTCCTGTTCCTTACGGAAACGTGGCTTACCGCCTGGTCGGAGTCTGACATCGTTGACACCCTGCCACCAGGATACCAAATTCAATATCAAAACAGACCCCTCGGCAGAGGAGGTGGCCTGGCTATAATCCATAAAGATGCTATTCTGTGCAGAACAAGGGACGCCACCATCACCGACTGCGAAAGCTGTCATTTTATGTTACAATTATCCCCTCTGCACTCTCTTTCGGGGCTACTGATTTACCGCCCGCCGGGAACACCAGGTAAATTCCCCGGTAGCCTTATGGATATTATTACTCAAACAGCTATTACCGCCCCCAACTTTCTCATTGTGGGAGACCTTAATCTTCATTTTCGAGACCCTAGCGACTCGACCGTCTCCGAACTCTTAGCTGATCTCATGTCATTTGAGATACGTTTAGTCAACTCTGAACCTACTCATGACAAAGGACACCTCCTTGACCCCGTTCTTACCACCATAGCATCCCTTACCACCAGTCCCCCTCTCCCCCTTCCCTGGACTGACCACTTCCTAGTACCCATCTTTTGGCACCTGCCCACCCCACCCCACCCAGACAACAAATCAAAACTCGGATCTCAGACAGACGATGGCACAAACTTCCATCGGACATATGGGCATCTGCTCTTACGGTGTCCACTCCTACCCTGACCTTTGACCCTGTCATTGCTGATGAGCAGTATAACTCGTGGATCACTTCGTCATTGGACGAACTCCTTCCTAAAACCACAACCTTAAAACGAATTAAAAGAGTGGCCCCAGCTCCCTGGTACACTCCCGAGCTTAATCTCCTCCGGATGGAATGTAAGAGAGCAGAACGTTCTTGGAGAAAAGATAAAGTAATTGGAAAAAAAGTCGCATATCGCACCTGCTTAAAAAACTATAAAATGGCTCTGCGTAACACTAAGAGTAGTTTCTACCAGGAAAGAATAGCCAACTCCGCCTGCTCGGCAAAAGAATCTTTCACTATTCTAAAAGAACTTTTGAAAGTCCCAGATGTGGCTCCAAAGCATCCACCTGATCCCAAAGCAGACGAAGAGAAATGTACCAAACTGGCCAAATTTTCGAGGAGAAAATTCAGAACATCCTCGTTTCCCTCCCGGCAGTTAATCACAGTACGGCTGAAGAATTCGGTACGAGCCTACACCCCCCACTTAAGCTCCCTCGGGCCAGTCAGCATCGAAGAGGTGTTAGCCACTTTGGATTCCATTAAAAGCGGCTCTCCCAGGGACCCTGTCCCTCTACGCATCCTGAAAAAAGTGGCCCCCACCATTGCCCCTCACGCATCTCATTAATGCCTCACTGCTTCAAGGAAAAGTCCCTCCAGGCTGGAAAGCGGCAGTAGTGAAGGCATTAATGAAAAAACCTTCCTTGGACCCTTCAGAATTGGCCAATTACAGGCCAATCTCTCTTCTTCCCGGTACCAGCAAAATTGCCGAAAAGCTGGTGAATAAGAAACTGTCGCAATTCCTGGAAACCAACAACCTGCTTAAATGTTCACAAACGGGTTTCCGCCCAGGGCAGGGTACCGACATCGCCCTGCTCGCAGCAGTGGAGGAGGCTAGAGCCCTGCTAGATGCAGGAGGATCAGTGGCAGTGATCCTCCTGGACCTCAGCGCAGCCTTCGACACTGTCAACCACCAGGTGCTGATCGAGCGACTTAAGAGCATCGGTGTTGAGGGCATGGCTCTGAACTGGTTCAGATCATTTCTTGATCACCGTTCCGTCCAGGTCTGGGAGAATGACGCCCGCTCCCCCGAAACCCTCCTCCAATGTGGTGTGCCCCAGGGCTCATCATTAAGCCCGACATTATTTAATATCTATATGTCGCCATTGGAGGAGGTTGTTACACCATTCGGGGTGAGGATCATCAGCTATGCTGATGATACACAGTTAGTGGTGTCCCTATATCACCCGAACCAGGAGCCATCAGACCTTTACAACTGTCTGGTAGAAATTCAAGGTTGGATGAATAGGTCATCTTTGAAACTCAACGGTTCAAAGACGGATATTCTCCTCCTTGGCCAGAAAGGGCTCTCTCTCCCGCAGAACATCTGGCCCCCGGTTTTGGGCGTACCCCCTACTCCCAAGTCAGAGGTCAAAAGCCTGGGAATATGGATTGATAAAGATCTGACCTTTGCAACACAGGCCACAAAAATCGCCGGGACCTGTTTTGGGCTCCTTAAAGCCATCAGAAAGATTCTGCCCCTGCTTCCCCCCCATTTCCCAGAAATTAATAATCCAAGGCCTTATCATTTCAAGGCTGGACTTTAGTAACGCCATTTACCTGGGCGCTCCCGAGGCAACATTCAACAGACTGCAGAGAATCCAGAACGCTGCAGCAAGGATTCTCACTAACACCTCGATAAGATCTTCCGCCAAACCAGCCCTGAGGCAGCTCCACTGGCTTCCAGTGAGAGAGAGAGTGGCCTTCAAGGCTCTCTGCCTGTCATATAAAATCTTACAGGACAAGGGACCGCCCATCCTAAAACAATTTATCAAACCCTATAAAGCCCCAAGAGCCCTTCGTTCGGACCATGAAAACCTAATCACTATCCCTAAAGTGAAGAAGGTGCGGCCGGCGTTTCTCCGTCAATACGGGCCGTCTATGGAATTCCCTCCCCCGGGACCTCAGGATGGAACCTGACTACCTCCGCTTTAGGAAACGGCTCAAAACACACTTGTTCCCCTGATCTCCCCCCCCCCCTTTTCTCCCCTCCCTCCTGAGCCGCCCTCTGGTTAGATCGGATCTTAGCGCTGGGATACCTACGGGTGACTACGCGCTTTACAAGACCCAATAATAATAATAATAATTGCTGTTGTTGTATAACCACACCCCCTGTTCTACATCGGAATTCAGTACATTTGACGTCCATAATTATTATGCCAATTTACAGGCATTTCATGATGCTTCAGCATTTGCATTGATAAAGTCCATTGGGAACGAAACATGTTGGCTGTTCTGTTGTTATCAGTAACCCAGCTCTTTGTCAACACTACCTATTGCATTCAGCACTTAGTGGCACTACAAGGAGAAACAAACCACATAACTGTTCTACTACAAACTGCTAGTGGTATTTACCCTATTGATATTATATTACTTATTTCGTGAGTGTACTCCAAAATATTTGGATATTCAGTATATGTGCTGCTTTCTGCTTGTGTAATAACATTTCTCCTTTGGCTACCTAAAATGTTTGTAAAAAGACAGATATTGGGTTTAGAAAAGTACATAGTGTATAATAACTAATCTGTATTTTTTAAACAATGAGACAAACCAAGCTGCAAACTTCCAAAACAAACAAGCACTGGCGTTGCCAATAGGTTTCGCATTTGGAAAGTTGGAGCTATTGGTTTTGTAAATGACATTTTATATTTATATATTGTTAGGAAGAGGTGTGGCGCCGCGGCTAGGGCGGCTGACGCCGGAATCTGGGGATCACGGTTCGATCCCCGGCACCGGCGGCAGATTAGCCCAGCACCATGTGACTCTGGGCAATAGCTTGCTTAATCTTCCCGACGGCCCCCAGCGCCTAGAGACCCTTACGGGTGATTGTGCGCTTTACAAATATTATTATTATTATTGACAATGCCAATACTTTTAACTTTAGCATATGTGACACTTTTAGTATTTGTAATGTCACATGTTTTGTATTGACGTGACTTAATGTATTGATATTACAATAAACAATGGCTTTTAATTTTTTTAAATAATTAATACTTAAATACTTAAATGTTGTTTTTTTTCCCTTCGTGAAGCATTAATCAAGTAATGTCATTGTAAATAAAAAAGTCGTTTACCCCCAGGACATACAGATTCTGGTGTCCAAAGCACCAAATGCGCATGCTATCCCCCATTTGGAAATGGAAAACCTGTGATAGGTGCCATTTATCATGTGTTGAATTCCGAACCTAGAGAACCATCCGATGGTACAGAGCCCCCCTCAAGTGCACGAAAAAGTTTACGCTGCGCTACAAGGGAAAGAAAGTGTTGTGCTGTTGCTGCCACATATGTAATCCAATGTGTAATTAGCGTCAGTCTAAATAACAGGGGTTACAGGATTGTGAAGGGGGGGCTCCGAGGGAGCAGAGCCCATGACCCGATCCCAGCCCCGGGGTGGCCGGCAGAGTGGAGGGAAGGAGAGCTCGGGGTGTCTGTGGAGGTGTACACGGGGTGGGGTGCAGATCAAGAGTGCCCGAGGGCATGGGTTTAAGTACTTCTGAGGGTTCGAAGATGGATTTGTAGTCGAAAGGGCCTAGGACTCTGTGGGGTGAGGGGGTCTGAGAGAGAGCTGTGACGCATGAGAGTCTGGAGGGGGCAGAAGAGTGAGGGGGTCTGAGATGTATGGAGTTTATGAGAGCCGATATGGTTTGAGGGGGTCTGGGGCGGGGTTTGTATAGTGGATATGGTTTGAGGGGGTCTGGGCGGGGTTTGTATAGTGGATATGGTTTGAGGGGGTCTGGGGCGGGGTTTGTATAGTGGATATGGTTTGAGGGGGTCTGAGTTGTAAGGAGTTTATGAGAGCGGATATGGTTTGATGGGGTCTGGGCAGGGTTTGTATAGTGGATATGGTTTGAGGGGGTCTGAGTTGTATGGAGTTTATGAGAGCGGATATGGTTTGAGGGGTTCTGGCGTCAACGTTAAGACTGTCCGAAGCGTCTTAGGTGAGGAGGTTTGCGTGACTGGTCTGTGGATTCAGAGACCTGAGCGCTCTGCGGTGCGTGGCGTCTGTGTGAGACTGGAGCTGGTTTGAAGGAGCCTGAGAGGGTTTGTAGATAGACTTATCCTGAGGAGTCTGTAAGAGAGTGGACAGGGGGAGTATGGAGGAGCTGAGTGGATCGGAAACGATCTGATGGGTTCTGAGAAGATATCTAGGTTAACCATTTGTGTAGCGCCTGAAGCGCGCCAAGCGCTGAGGGGGAGAGGAGGCGGATGTAAGAGGGCAGGCTGGAGCGGAGCCTCATCGGGTCTCGGTTCATGCGCGGAGGGGGGTTTTAAGATACTGCAGGAGTCTGCAGGGGGGGCGCCGTGAGCTGGAGGTCTGGCGGGGGTGAGCGAGGGCTGAGGGGAAGGGTTATGACTGAGACTGGGTAGTTAGAGGGGGATCTGGGTAGTTTCCTAGGGTTATAGGGCGATGGCATCTGGTGTTTTGAAGGGTCCATGAAGAAACGGCGGAGTTCTGTGGTGGTCGGGGTGAGAGGATGTGGCGGACTGTAAGGGGGTCTGCAAGGACCGAAGGAGAGGGCAAGCAGCCCGGGACGAGAGAGCTGCAACGCGAGGATGTGGATGACGGGGGGTTGGTGGGGGTCTGAGATGATCAGGAGCGGGGGAGGGGGTCCTGAGGGCTTTGATGTGAGAGATAAATTAGGGGCGGGGTGGACTCTGGCAGTGGAGGGAACATGGCCTGGAGAGAGGCCGGAGGGAAGCCGGATGGGGGCGGGAGAGCCTGGTGGGGGGGGCGGGAATGCGAGCGAGGGGAGGAGAAGTGTGGCAGGCGGAATGCCTGTGTGCGAAAGCGCGATGCGCTTGG
Organism: Lissotriton helveticus; assembly: GCF_964261635.1. Taxonomy (NCBI): domain Eukaryota; kingdom Metazoa; phylum Chordata; class Amphibia; order Caudata; family Salamandridae; genus Lissotriton; species Lissotriton helveticus. Next base: position 530,719,484 of record NC_136072.1, read on the forward strand.
AGAGAAGCCGGATGGGGGCGGGAGAGCCTGTTGGGGGGGGGGGGGCGGGAATGCGAGCGAGGGGAGGAGAAGTGTGGCAGGCGGAATAGGGAGATGCGCGTGCTTGTGTGGTCACGTGAACCCGCCTTTGTGGTCACGTGACTCACATGGACTGTGAGAAAACCGCAGTGGTTTCACGAGTCGATTGAGCACTTGAATTTTCGCCTATTACATTCGCAAGCGAATGATAATAGGCGAAACCTAAAAATGCAATAGGTCTCGCCTTTTATTAAGTTAAAGCCATTTGATTTGCTATACAATACCATTAGCAAAGCAAATGGCTTTAACTTAATCAAAGGCGAGACCTATTGCATTTTCAATGTTTGTTTTTTAGTCATCCTTGTGAGTTTAAACTGTTTTCAGGTTACTGTAATTCGTAACCACAGATATCTTTTTTTGCACCAATATGTGCCTGCATATGCCATCACTTTTAGACAACCACATGTTTTTTCTTTTATTCTTGTGGCATACATTTACAGAAGAATTAAGCGTCACACCAGCTTTCCATGTGCAGACCTGTTGGACTTGTCAAAGCTTTTTTTTTAAATAAGCCATGAGAAGCTAATAGGTCTCGCTTATGCAAAGCTATTGGCTATGCCAATGTGTTTTAGTCATCTCGTACAGCAGCATGGTTGCTGTTCAGCCCAGGAAAAAGTTTGTAGAGTGGAGTGGAGTGGAGTGCCGTGTCGTAGAGTTGAGTGGCACGAGGTACAGTAGGGTGTCAACGAGTTGAGTGGGGTGTCATAGTGCCTTAGAAGGAAGTAGTGTGTCAGCCCATAGAATGGAGTAGTGATATATAGTGGAGGGGCATAGAGTGGAGTAAAGCGTTGTGAAGTAGAGTGCCATAGAGACGTCAAGTGGTATAGAGTGAAGTATGCAAGTGGTAGTAGTGCAGTGCCATTACAGACATCATGGTTTCAATTGAAATGACCATTACATTTGCACAGACTTAGTTTACTGATAAAACTATACAGTGCACAAACTTGACTTGATGATGATGTGTGGAAATGGCATCACCTCATGTATTGATTTGTTTTGATCGTATTATCGTATGTTTCAGCCACACTTCAGCATTATAAAAAGTGTTTTGTTTGTGCCTTTCTAATTCTCATTTATTCTGAAATATCTATATAGTTCATTTAAAGACATTTATATTTTGTTGTGTGCTAGAAAAAAGTATTTCCTGTCGGACCCCCAGATTGTCAGAAAGTCCTCTTACTTTGAATTTCGAGAAAGAAAAGTAAACACCAAACTCCCTCGGAAGACCAAGCCTGACATTTGACCTCTGTTGTTGAATGTACAGCAAATGTGACAAGATGAGAACAGAATTTAAATACCTGTTTCCTGAAAGCTTGCACTCATGGAAGAATAGGTTAAATAGGCTAAATAGGCTAAATAGGCTATGTTCCATGGGGATGGGGCGGGACAAAGACATGCTGGGCAGCCTAAGAAAAATAAAGCCAGCAAATAAAAAGCAAGCAAATGTAAATTACAAACCACAAAGCCAATTATAAGCAATGTGCAGAATGCATTCATAGGTCAGATTTCGGAATGTCCCCAAGAAGTGTTTAGCAAACAAACTGCTGTACTGTCTGGTAAACGTCTACCAAAAATTTGATATTTTACTTAAAATACGGATTATTGATTCTGGGAGAGAAAAGAACAATATTTTTAAACGTATTACTTGTGGGTTTTTTTACAGCAGTTTTTTGTAGTTTATCATGATGCTAATATATACAAATGACCAATGTTACATAGTTTTATTATTTGACACTTTTCTTTGAGTGGTACACAAATTAAGACTTTTCTATTTTTTCCCTAGGCGAGGCATAAATCCACCTCATAGAGTAAAGTCAATCTCCATGACCACGTTTACACAGACCGAAATTGAATTTCTTCAGAAACATGGAAATGAGGTAAATACATATTTAAAAAAAATTAAAATGCTCAGTTGTGGGTCATAAACTGTATTAAAACCAAATGTATCAACTCAATTTTATTATAAAAATGTGCAACATTACTTGTCTTTGTAATGAAGTTCATATTTTTTCCCAATTATAAAAGGCATTATTTTATGATGTATTATAGTAAGAAAGATTGTGTGCACTGCCTTCACATGCAGAGGTCAGAATTAAGGCTGTAGGAGTTTAATTGAGTATTGTTTGTATGTATAAAATAGTTAAATGGACAGCTAGGTGCTGTTATTTCAAGACTGTAATTAATGTGCTCCTACTAGGCATGAACAGCTTTTTCAGAACTGGTTTTATTCTTAGCACTCCAAAACGTGCAGTTTTCTTTTTCCCATTATAATTGCGCAACTAAAAGCCTTAGAGTGCAAATTAAAACAAGCATTTACAATGCAATAGGTCTTGCAATGACATTGTTTGAGCTATTGGCATTGAAAATGTTATTGTTTTTTTTCCCCTTCGTGAAGCATTAATCATATGGTGTAATTGAAAATGGCAATAGCTCACTTTGTTGTAATTGCAAAATGTATTGCATTGCATTTGTACTATTGTACATTCTCTCTCAACTTCATATTCTTTTACAACACATCAGCAAATATACGACTATACCTATAGCCGGGGTATCAGCTACACTTGGAGGCAGAATTGTCACGTCTTATTAGGTGTAGGCTGTGTAACCCGAGGGATAGCTCTGCTGTGAGAGCCCGTGCCACTGGATGAAATGAGGAGCAGTAACCCAAGGGATAGCTCTGCTGTGTGAGCCTGCAAGACTAGAGGAAGAGGCTGTGTAACCCGAGGGATAGCTCTGCTGTGGGATCCTGCAAGACTGGAGGAAGAGGCTGTGTAACCTGAGGGATAGCTCTGCTGTGGTCTTAAAATGGCTCAAGTCCATCAAGTGTCAATACAGAATCTGAGGACACTATGAGTGGGCCCAATGGGGAAAGTCGAGGGCTGCACCAACAGTGAAGGCGAGGAAGAGTCCTCACATGAAGGGGGGCAGTTCATACTTACTAGTATATTTGCCAACATTTTAGACCAGAAACGTGGAAGATTTTTGGGAGAAAATAAATCGGGGTTTATTTTCCCTATTCACTTCTATTGAAACGAAGGCAAAATCGCTTCAGACATCGGGAGTCTCCCGCCTGGATCGGGTCTGTTGGCACGCTTGCTTACTATGGGCGTGACCTCAAGGAAACGAGGTTTCCAGTTAAAAGAGCACCGTGGCATGCTGCTTCACTTACTTCCTGGGTAACCACAACTGCCCTTAATACACAGAAATTAGCTTCTGGTGACGCACCTTAAAGTACGTTTGGTAAGCAAGGAAGGTGAAATCCACAAACCCTGGGTACATTGATTACTTTATTGATGAAGCACCGACATGCTAGCCTACTGCCGCTCTCGAGCTTTAAGGGGTAGTAATACTAGACTGAAATGCAATAAATAACTCAATGTGACAACCTCTACAGTCCATGAATCTCGGTCTGACTTTCTCAAGCTCTGCTGCGCCGCCGACACCTACAATGCCCGTCCTACACAGTGAACGTGCACAGAGATGAGATGTTGTCACACACGGATGCTGTGCTTTGTACAGGCCCTTCATCCCACACTTCTGGCACAAAAGTCGGCGTGAGCACAGCTACTGACAGTGTAGAGTTAAATGCTCTCCAATTAGCATCAAGTGTGTTGGTACTCTGTATGACACAGACCAGACACTATGACACTGCTGGAACTTACACCTGCCTGGCACTGCTCCTGCGTGCACCCTTACGTGAAGTTCCAGGCCTCTGAATCAGTTTAGCAGAAGTTAGACACTGAAGAACTGTGCTGACACTGTTGGCACCATGCCTTCAGCTAGTGGCCACATGCTATATTCGGTGACGGTAATGTCCAGTGCATTTCTGCCCTCTCCGGTATATGCCACACACCTGTCGCTGCTGACACCAACGTTGGCTCTGTGCCTTCTGCACTACAAACAGACATGTTATAAGCCTCCTATTAGCACTGTGGTTGTGTGTGTGCCCCATCTGAAGTGATTTGAAGGGAACACAGATGAAAGCATCTTGTACATTCAACGGGAAAGGCATCATGAAAATGGATGTCAGCGGCCCATGGGCATCGCCCCTCTAAGTGTGCACCTGTAAAACCGCGCCCTGCAAACCCTCACGTGCTGTTCATATGACTTGCTGCTGGGGTTTGTGTGATTCCTACATGGACGTGTGTGTTTTTTTCAAAACACCAAACGGCAACAACATGTCTTCCTTGAACATACGTGAAGGGCACGAAAATGCAAGAGCTTTCACGGATCAGGAGTGCGCGTAAAGGTCCGTGGGTTCTTTGTTCTTGCAATTCAAATCCAAAGCCTTAATTCTAATACACGGTAAAGACTGTATGTTGGATCACAGATAGCTGCACCTAAAGCAGTCTAGAAGGGATGCAAGCTCAAACTCACAGTGGAGATACATACATCTCTCACCTGGACTGCATGACCCAGTGGAGAAACACACATCACCTGCCAGATCGGCACGACCCTGTGGACAAACACGCTTCACTCGCATGGTCTGCATGACCCAGTGGACTTGCATGCTTCGCTCACATGGTCTACATGACCCAGTCAAGACACGCACACCACTCACATGGTCTGCATGACCTACTCAAGAAACACACATCACTCACATGGTCTGCTTGACCAAGTGGACAAGTACGCTTCACTCGCATGGTCTACATTACCCAGTGGACAAACACGCTTCAGTCACCTGGTCTAAATGACCCAGTGGAGAGACAGGCATCACCCGCATGGCCTGCATGACCCAGTGGAGAAAAACATCACTCACATGATCTGCATCACATGCCAGCAGGGGTGACCCTGGAGATGCTATGGGCGTCAACGTCCTTACTGTCACCTATTCCTGATGGAAAGGTGCACATTGGATATAATCAGACGTTACTAGTAGTAGTATTAGCTGCAGCAGTAGTGGTAAAAGCAGTAGTATTGTTAGTAAGTAGTCGGTGTAAAACTAGTACTAGTTTCGGCGGTGGTAGTAGAACCAGTAGTAGTAACTATAGTAGCAGGTGTAAATATAGTAGCAGCAGTAGGTGTAGCTCTGGTAGTAGTATTATTGATAGTAGTAACAACAGTAGCAGGTTTAGTAGGTGAAGTTGCAGTAGTAGTGGAGTAGCAGTGTAGTCATGATAGTACCAGAGGTGGAACTAGAGATATTAGTGCAAGGGGCTGTGCGCCTGTGTGAGAAGTTGGCCTGATGTGCAGTGTTCACTATTCTAGTGATCACTATATATCAGTCCAAACAACCCTTATTGATGATTGGTTGTAAGTCAACCTTATAGACCAGCTATCCTAGTAGCATGGATACGAGCAGTCTAAGGCTAAGACTCTAGAGGGCGTGTTAAGCCAGCTGTTTTACCATCACATTACCCCTTGAACACCCAGTGAAAGGACACCACACAAGTGTTATGAAAATAAACAATGTATTTATTAGAATCACAACAACCCTGTACTCTTTATGAGGACAGGGTGCTGAGCACACAACAAAACTCTTATGAAAATACTTAAGTTAGCACGTTATACACAAATGCCCGAGGGGCACGAAAAACCATATACTCTAAAAGTGGAATGCGAATTACTAGCAGGTAAGTAACGATTCTCAGAGGCTTTGGGATCGCTAGGACTGGACTACTGAACCTTTAGATTACTAGCAGGAGGCCTAGGGAACTCGGGTGCAGAGTGTGCACTCTCACGCGGGATGCGGGACAAAGTCTATGGAAGCTAGAATTCACAAAGTTAGTGTTCACGGGCGAACCCGACCTGATAGGGAGAAAACAACAGTGGATCCTGACCCTTGGATAGTGAGGCTATGCTGGGGCACCGAAATGCCGAAGTTACCTAGCCCAGGGGCTGCAGCTGCATAGGTCTGAAAAGACGTCGGGAATCCTCGTGCCGGACCAGGAGCCTGGAAGAAGGAAGTTGCTGGCAGGCGACCAGTGAAGAAAAGTTTGATGGATCCAAGCCTGGATCAAGGAAGAAGAAAACCTGAAAGCAGAGGGGACCAAGTTCTTGAATCACTAGCCAGTGATTAAGTGGGCACCAGGATGGCACCGGGCGAAGTCACCGCAGTCAGGTGAGTGGGCGCTGCTGGGCTCTGCAGTCTCTCGGACCAGGAGGCGTTGTCGGCGACCAGGATGGAGGTGAGAGCTGTCCCACGAAGGTTCTTGCTGTCGACGTCGCTGGACCCAGGATTGGGCAACAAGTCTTGGCAAATGCAAGGCCCACGCGGTGGACCTAAAATGGCGTCCTAACCGGACCAGGAGGGTCCAGGGTACTCCTCCGATGGAGGGAAGCAAGGGCCAGTCTGGAGCAACCAGACTAGCAGCAGTATTGTCGTCGGGCGTCGTTCGGAAGGCCACAAGCCAGCGGGCTAGTAGCCAAACAACGCGGTGAGCAGCAACAAGCAGAAGGGCCCCACGCCGATCGTGGAGATGCTGGGGGGCTGCTCTTCGGTGCTGGAGCTGCTCAGGGTGGGGGCTTCTCGGACCCCAAAGCACTCACCAGGAAATTACTCGGTGGGCTTGCTGTGCAGAAGTCGTGCAGTCTTGGCGATGGCCGGTCCCTCGAGGTCTCGTCGCACCCACGGTTCTCAGCTGTGCTGTAGAGGTGGGTAGAGGTCAGAGGTGCCAGGGAAGCCTGGTCTCGTCGAGCTGGGCAGTCGGATTCCGGAGGAAGGACGTGCAGCAGACCGCAGTGTTCTTAGATGGTGCCTGCGGATGCAGGGTGACTACTCCTTAGCCACAAGGGAGAATCTTGAAGAAGAAATCGTGAAGTCCTTTCGTGGAAAGTGGTATCTTGATTCCAAAGATGATCTGATTTGGAAGGGGGCCTGCTCCTACCTTTATCTGGGAAAAGGGGGCTGGCACGCGACTAAGTCCTGCCCTAGGGGTGGGACCAGGAGGGGGGTGGTTACACCCACTTCCTTGGCGGGCTTTTCCCCAGCACAGGGTCTGGAGTGTCCCTGGAACTGGTTCAAGCCAGCCTATGCACAGTGAGCACCGGGTTGCCACGTGCAGTCACCTTCCTCTGAAGCCCTGCCTACCTACAATACACAAAATCCTGTCTGGGACGGTGCTGGCACCGCCCCTGGCAGGAAACCCTTTGTCCTTATCTCCTGCTCTGGGAGGACTCCCAGCAGCAGGAGGGCAGACTTGTGTCTCGGTGGCAGCATCCATTTTGTGGATGCTAAGGCTCTGTCTGACTTTAACCGGGGTTAGGGGTTACATACATGTCGTGTCCCTCTAGAAGGGTGGAATGCTAACCCCGTCGCCAGAATTGGCGAGGGGTTAGTATTCCAATTCGTATGACACCTTACTCGACATGTTTTGATAAAGCGATACCAGAGTTGGCATATAACCGCGAGGATTATAATGCACTTAAGAGTATATGGTATGCGATATCATGGAAACGGCTAAGGGATGGATCCCGAAAGCCGCAGACAGGCTCAGCTCATGCCAGAGCACCATCTCACACGATTCCAAGCACTCTGCCTTCAGGATTGTTAAGGCCTGCCATAGGAGTGACTGATAGGAGATCTGTGTGTCCATTTTAGGGTTAGATATAGGTATACTATATCTAAAGCAAAGGGTGATTACACCACCTTGCCCCAGCTGTCAAGCAGCCAGTTGTGTCAGATTTGGATGGCCAGCCAGGGGTGGCATAATACATGCTGCAGCCCCTGGTAGGCCTTGGGTACACCTATGCCCTGGGTACCTAAGGTACACTGTACAGGGACTGATAAGGTGACTCAGTATCCAATTGGATATGTACCTAGGGTACATGGAATCCATTTTACAGAGAGAGCAGTAGGCCTGGGGTCCTGAATAGCAGGGCCCCAGGTCAACTAAGTCAGAAAACCAGCAAAACACCAGGCAAAAAGTTGGGGGCAACCATAGTCAGGGATCTACCTTCCTACAGCCTGGCAGTAGTAATGATAGCATTAGCTTTGCACTGGTAATGGCATTAGTAGTAGTGATCAGTAATGTCTGGAACTAAAGCACTGAAAGTTGTATCTTAAATCATGACTCGCATGCCCTTTCATTAATGGTCATTTGAAGTAGTGACGCAGTCATGTGCTCTCCTCCTGCTCTGTAAAGAAACCTTGTGACATTCATCCCCAGGTGAGAATATTGTTACAACTCTCAACTTAAGCAGCTCCAATTCTCGTGATGTCTGGGAGTTCCCGCAAAGACCATGCTCGTACACTACAGCTAAGCACCGACCGTTACTTAAGAGCCAAGTGTGTGATTCTGGACACAATTGAGCACATGGAAGCTGTCAGACATCAGCATTAAGCTTTACACTAACCTGGACCCTTGCATTCTGTGGCACACACTGGTACATACTGCCTCTCCCGTGGTCCTAAAATGTGCCTGGCTTAATCATGGCAGCCGTGCTGATTCAGCGCCTCTGCTAATCAAATCGCCTCGCTTTTACTGGAATCAAACGGATTATTTTAAATAAAAAAGGAGAAATGCAAACAAACCCTGCCCGACAGGATCAATAGATAATTCTACTAGTATTTCTGACTTATGCAAAGAAAGCACAACAATGGGTACTTGCCAACTGTTTAAAAAGTCAGACAAATCACAACATTGTTTGCAGTTCTTTCCCAACACCAGCCTGAGCACACCGCTCCAGAGAAAACCTTTTAACATGTTCAAGATGACTGCTCTCCACCCCGACCAGTCATCGTGCACATACATTGTTTCTGTATCCAGTTATTTCCTGTTTGGGAAAAAAACTGATTTCCTCTCATCACAGGGGAGAACAAGAGAAAACAAGTAACACCAAAAAAGAACGAACAGCGGCGCAGAGACTGGCAGGTTTGCTGAACACAATATTTCAAAGTATGAGACCCAGGGAATGCATATTCCCGTAGACACATGAGGGGGAAATGTCTGCCCTCAGCGACTCGGCAGCGGCTTCACTTTTTTGTCCTTGACTAGCCACCGGGTAGGAAAAGAAACTCGTAAGGAACGAAATGTGTACATTTTGCGGCAAAACCCAAAGCGAGGGGTCGGGCATCTCTCGCTATGTACTTACAGTGCTGCGCTGCGGAGATCCCGGAGGTCCCTGGATCACTGCAGTTCTCTTGGCTGCCCTGGAAGCCGACTGCATTCCTCACTGCTCTGCTGGCCACCATCAACCCTGCCCGCCGCCGCTGCTCCGCGGCACCATGCTTTCCATTCCCTAAGCTGCAACCGCAGACAATCCTAAACAAGTGCTCGCCATTGCGGGAAGGCAGCTTCTTGTTTATATTTGCATCGCGCTTTCACTTTAAGGGCAAGCGCAATGCAAAAATAAACACGCGGCTGATGTTGAGATAAGAAATTGCTTCACAACAGCCGTGAAGCAGACGAGCCAGTCCGGATGGGCCGGACGAAAGGGAGAAAGGGCAGTGGCCAAAAAGCATCATTTTCAATGGGAAGCCAGCGTTAAGCTTAAACACTGACGTGACCCAATGAAAATGATGGGCGGGGCTTCAAGTCCCCTTCTGAAATCTCCTCTCACTATATGTCTCGCCGAGCAAGCAGCGCTTGCGCTGCAACGGTAGGCGAGACCTAAAAACAGATTAGGATCAGCTACTTAAGTCCTGACAAAGAACAGTTTGGTACTCTAGAATACTTACACTTGATTGGAACGGAAAATCATAGAATTAATTGACCATCTACTAGTAACCTATATCAACCATGTTGACCATACAGTGTTTTGGATTTTTTCTATTCTTTTATCTGGGATTGTTGAAGTTGTTGAAGTGTACGGACTAGAGACAGGAGGAGGCCATTTGACCAGTACTGTAGAAGAAACAATATCGATTCAGCAGAAGAATGATAGTCAGCACTCATGCCCATACAATTAAAAAAAAGATTTGCAACCAATAAAAACACTGATTGGATGCAATGAGTATATTACATGCTGAAAAAGCATTTTGTGTCAGACTTCCAGGCTTTGTTTTCTTTGGCTTATGCTACAAGTTATGACAAGTGCTATCAACGGCTAAGAACTCTGTTTTGTTCACTACTGTAAATGGCCTTCATTATAATCATACAAACGCACAGACACAATTCTGTCACATAAAAAAAGACAAGCCCGCCTTCCTTCCTATTTTGAAGTCTGGGTGTTGACATATATTCAACAACAGATTTCTAAGCCCTCCTCCACCCACCCATTGCCATTGGTCCACCAGCATTATCTCCCAAGCCATTCTTCCTCCTCATCCATGACAGGTTTTAGAAATAGAGTTCTTCCAGGAAACCTGCGAAAGTAGAAAACCTCCACACCTCGGGTAATCTCCTGGGAAATCTGTGATGCAACATAGTGGAGCGCATCTCTGCCACTCCAGATGCACCATCCGATACAGAGGGAGGGTGCTACTGTGTCAAGCCATGCTCTGCCCCTGACCTCTGATGACCACTAGCAGCCAAAACACAAATCAAAGCATGGGTCATATCTCTTACATCACACAGAACTGGGATAGTTGTAAATCAGAACCTCCACTCGCACGGCTGGAACCATACTCTATGCATTTCAATTTGAGAGATTGTCTTCACACTATACTGGTGTGAAGAGTCTTGTTTGTGACCTGGTAGTTGTTGTGATACAGGCGGGACGTTTCTGTTTTGCTGCTGGAGGGGTTGGACAGACTGCAAGACCCACACTGCCCTTAGGCTGTTTTTTTAGGAAGGGCTTTGACTCTATATAGTTTGCTTCCATCACCCACTGCGCAGCTGGTAGATTCCAGACTGGGCCACGTTATTTGGTTTTTAATTTGGAGCATCATATGGTGACTGTTATATTATAGGGAAAAGAAAGTTGTCCGTCATGGCTGGAGTGAAGAATCGTTGTCCGCTTTGATTGCCAATTTATTCACTAATGCGATGGTAGTAATTGTAAAATGACCAGGGTTTTAAAACCAAAAACTGGGCCATTTTACAAAAATAGAAGCAGAACTACAAATTCACATTGACCGAGGGGTGCAGAATGACTAAAGACACTGTTCACTAACTTAGAAAACACAGATTTCAAGCACTAAGGGAAATTGGTTAAATCCAACTTTCACTGTACATATTATAGCAGCCAGGGACCTCAATTCTGCACTACCTAATAAAGGCACTGTATATAAGGAATAGAACAGTTGCCCAGCTCTTATGACCAGCTGCCATTGGTCACACATTAGAGACATTTATACATTAGTGATAGGCAACAAAACCAATCAATCAATCTGAACATTTATAAAGCACACTACTTACCCATGAGGGTCTCAAGGCGTTCGGGGGGGGGGGGGGGGGGGGGGTGCTGCTAATGCTCGAATAGCCAGGTCTTGAGGAGTTTTCTGAAGGTTAGCAAGTCCTGGGTCTGCCGTAGGAGGATGCGGAGGGTGTTCCAGGTCTTGGCGGCGAGGTGGGAGAACGATCTGCCACGGGAGGTTGCTCTTCAGATGCAGGGGACTGTGGTGAGGGCAAGGTCGGCGGAGCGGAGCTGGCGGTTGGGGGTGTAGAAGCTGAGTCGTCTGTTGAGGTATGTTGGACCGGTGTTGTGGAGTGCCTTGTGTGCGTGGGTGAGGAGCTTGAAGGTGATCCTCTTGTTGACGGGTAGCCAATGCAGGTCTCTTAGGTGGGGTGTGATATGGCTGCGGCGAGGGATGATGATGATCAGGCATGCAGAGACGTTTTGTATGGTTTGCAGTTGTTTCAGTAGTTTGACCAAGGCTCCTGCGTAGAGGGCATTTCCGTAGTCCAGCCTGCTGCTGCGAGGGCCTGGGTGACCGTTCTTCTTCTTTCGGTGGGGATCTACCTGTAGATCTTGCGGAGGGGTTTGAAGCAGGAGGACGAGACCGCGTTGACCTGCTTTGTCATGGAGAGAATGGAGTCGAGGATGAACCCTAGGTTGCAACAGTATCAAAAATTTCCCTCATAGACCATATTATTTACATTCAATGATTACTTCGCATAATTTCCAATTCAATTCAAAAAGTACACCTGTAGACACTAAAGTTTATCTCAAAAATACATTTTTAATTATATCAAAAAGTTTGTCATTATTTTTTGTTTTTCTCTTTTTTTTGAGTTATGTAAATTTATCAAGTGACAGAATGTAGACTTCAGTCCTACAATACATATGTTCATTGATACATATATTTCTTATAATTCATACTACTCCTAAAAAACACATAAAAATACTCATATTACTATATCCCTCTGGATCACTTCACTCATGCACACTTATATCAACTATCATACCACTCCTTTCACTCTCACAACATCAAAACAAACTATATCATAGCTTGGTGCTCAAGACGTCTCAATAACAATGTATGAGACCCAGCACTAGAATGGTCTACGCGCGTTTCGGTGGGCTAAATGATGTCCGACAACCACCTTCTTCAGGACCTTGTATGATATAACACTTGTGGATTCCAGGGGACCTATAAATACATATACAGAATATTAACATGGTGTACTAACATGCAAATTATATACAAATATCATTCCATTTTGAACTGTCTTATCCAAACTGATCCAGCCCACAGCCACCCAGGAGAGGAGGTGTCACGTGCATAACCCATTCAAGTCGGGGATTTGGCGCAAGATTGTCAGCCAGGAATTGCTCAAGTTAACTATGCAGAGTTTCAGTAAAAGGCACTATAGATCTCAATACCATATCACTTCATCTTATACCACATTACCACATTACCTCTTTCATATCCATTATTATCCAGTTTGTATTGTTACATCAAACTTACGTGTAAGATTTAAAATTCCAACATCCCAGTGGTGTAGATATTTTCTAATAATCAAAAATTGTCCGTTTTGAGGTTCGGGGGATCTTGTTAATAATTCCTACAATGATAGGGTTAAGGAACCGCTATTAGTTTACTAATGTCATCATGTTAGAATAAATAACGTGTTGGGGTAGCGTCATTTTACCTACTTGCACACACAACATCAGATCCGCATGATATCCATAGCCAACTGTTCTATTCAAAATTTCTAGTGCCCAGTGATTGTATCGCCCTAATAAGGAGAAAATAAGTGTGGTTTTAATTATCTCTCCCGCTCTCTAATATTCTCCTTTGTCTATTCATCCAAAGATGTTTATTCTACTAACCTTAGGAATTACGTCCTTGCGAATTCCAATTGATCAAGTCTGTCCGGTGGGTATTTTCATGGTAACTCTTGGTAGTCCGATAATATTTTTTACAATACCTATTGAAAAATATATAGTCATACATAAGTACCCTAGGTTGCATGCGTGGTCGGTGGGTGTTGGAGCTGTTCCCAATGCGGTCGGCCACCAGGAGACGTCCCAGACGGAGGGGGTGGAGCCGAGGATGAGGACTGCAATCTTGTCCAAGTTTAGCTTCAGTCGGCTGTTCATCCACGCGGCTACGTCTTTCATTCCTTCGTGGAGGTTGGTTTTGGCGGCGCAGTGGCCCTTGGTGAGGGAGAGGATCAGCTTGGTGTCCTCGGCGTATGAGATGATTTTGAGGTCATGCATTCGGGCGACGAGGGCGAGCGGTGCCGTGTAGATGTTAAACAACGTTGGGCTGAGGGATGTGCCCTGGGGTACGCCGCAGATGATCTCGGTGGCTTTGGAGCGGAAAGGGGGGAGCCGGATGCTCTGGCTTCTGCTGGAGAGGAAGGAGGCGGTCCAGTCCAGAGCCTTGTCTTGGATCCCAGCTATGTGGAGGCGTGTGCATAGGGTGCGGTGGCAGACCGTGTCGAAGGGGGCTGACGGGTCCAGGAGGATGGGGGCCACGGTTTCTCCGTTGTCCAGCAGGGCCCTAATGTCACCGGTGGCGGCGATGAGGGCAGTTTCGGTGCTCTGGTTGCTGTGGAACCCGGGCTGGGATGGGTCCAGGATGCTGCTCTCCTCGAGGTAGTGAGTCAGTTGTCTGTTGACGGTCTTCTCGATGACCTTCACCGGGAACGGGAGCAGGGAGATGGGACGAATGTTCTTGAGGTTCTTGGGGTCAGCCTTGGGTTTTCTGAGTAGGGTGTTGATCTCTGCGTGCTTCCAGCTCTCCTGGAAGGTTGATGGCTTTCCAGAGATGGGGTGTGATGGTGGTGCTGGCTTTGTTGAAGATGTGGTTTGGGCATGGGTCTGACAGATATCGGGAGTGGATGATGTTCATGATTTTGATGGTGTCGTCGTCGTTTATGTTGGTCCAGGAGAGCAGGGGGTTGGTGCTGATGGTGGCCGTGGGGGCGGAGGTCTCAGCGGTTGTGACGGTGAAGCTGTTGTGGATGTCTGCGATCTTGCGATGGAAGAAAGTGGAAAAGGAGTCACACAGGTCTTGCGATGTCGTTGGTGTTGGAGCTGCGGTTGGAGAGTTCCTTCACGATGTTGAAGAGCTCTTTGCTGTTGTGTGCGTTGTTGTCTAGGCGGTCTTTGAAGGAGGCTCTTTTGGCGGATCTGATGAGTTGATGTTGTCTGCCGGGGGGCGTTCTTGTGGGCTGTCCGGTGTCTGTTCGCGGTGCTATTTCTTCTCTAGCTTACGGTAGATATGCTTGGAGGCCTGGAGGTCTTCCGTGAACCAATTGGCTTTCTTGCTGGTGTGTCCGTTGGAGTGTTTCTTGGTCGGGTGCGTGTGTTGGCACAGTCGTCGATCCATTGTCTGAGGTTGCGGGTGGTGGTGTCTGTGTCGGTGGGTGGGCTCCGGGTGAGGGTGGTGGTTAGCTGGTCTTCGGTGACTTTGCTCCAGCAGCGGCGGGGGATCTGTTGGGTGCAGTGGTGCTTGATGGGTTCCGGAAGGTGAAGTGGATGCAGCGATGGTCGGTCCAGTGGAGTTCGGTGGTGTGGTTGAAGAAGACGTGGGAGCTTGCGGAGAAGATGGGGTCAAGCGGGTGGCTGGCGGAGTGGGTGGGTGTGGTGACGAGTTGTCTGAGTCGGAGGTTGGCGAGGTTGTCGATCAGGGTGGTGGAGTTGCGGTCGTTGTTGTTCTCGAGGTGGAAGTTCAGGTCCCTGAGAAGGATGTAGTCTGTGAAGGCGAGGGCGTGTGTACTGACAAAGTCGGGGATGAAGTCGCTGAACTGTGGTCAGGGTCCTCTGAGGGTGGTGTTGGGATCGGTGTGGATTTGGAAGTGCAGGTGTTCGGCGGTGCTGAAGGTGTCGCCGGTGTTGGTCGAGACTCTGAGAGTGTTCCTGTGGACGATAGCGATTCCTACTCTGTTGGTGTGGTCCCTGCGGGTGGCTTTGTAGCTGTCTGGGATGGCAATGGCGATGTCTGGTTGCGAGGAGCGGTTCAGCCAGGTCTCCGTCAGGAAGGCGATGTCTGGGGAGGTTGAGTCGAGTACGTCCCAGAGTTCAACGGCGTTTCTGCGGGCGGAGCGGGTGTTGAGAAGGATGCATCTGACGTGGTTGCTTTCTTTCTCGGTGGGTGGCTTGGCGGGGCGGATGCTGGTGAAGCTGCAGTTCCGGCAGGAGAAGGGTCCTTGGGAGCGCTCCGGGGAGCCAGGAAGCAGGTGTGTGATAGTCTGGTGTTGAGCGAAAGTAGGGTGCTGGCATCGTAGTGGAGATGGGAGTTGTGGGCTTCGTGGGGGCCAGGGGTTCTGGCGCTGGGCGTGGTTCAGGCGCGGACGGGCGCAGACAGGTTTACCTTAGACGCGCCTTCGGTGCGTCAGCGGCACTCCTGCTGCGCGGGGCCACGCAACGGCCGCCATAAGAAAGGGAGGTGAAGGGAGGTACAGCTGGGAGGAGGGAGTGGACGAATGGGCGAGCGGGGGGGCGGCCGCAGGGGACACAGTGGTGGGAAAAACTGGGCAGGAACGGCGAGCGAACAGGCGGCAAAGGAGTGCACAGGGAACAGAAATCAAGGGTGAAGAAGTAAAAATGAGCAATATAAAAATTTAGAAACCGAGGCAATACACAGGGCACAGAAACGAAGGGTGAAGGAGGAGAAACAAGCTATTTAAAAGTTAAAACGGAGGCAATACAATACAAGCAGGAGGGGCGTGGCCGCAGCGGGCACAGCGGCGGGAAAGAAGGGGGCAGGAGCAGCAAGGGGACAGAAGACCACAGAGGGCACAGAAGCGAAGGGTGAAGGAGGAAAAACGTGCAGTTTAAAAAGTTAAAAACGGAGGCAATACACAAAACAAAGTCTTCAAGAAAATTTAATTATAAAGACCAATATAAGTAAGTGCCAACCAGTGTTGTAGGGGTTCATTTCATCTGGAGGGGGGGGGGGGTCAGAGTGTGTTATACTGCGGATCTGCTTAATTCTTTTGGGTCGAGTCTAAAGGCAGCGCGCATGCGCTGCTCTGCGAGGCATGCGGTAATGTCTTTGGGAAGTTACAAGACGCCCACCGATTGCGATTGGCTACTTAGTCCGCCTTTCTAAATGCCATAGTTTTGGTTCCTGGCTAGAGTACATTTGTCCCTCCTTGGGGCTGTTTTATTTCTGCGCTGGTGTTTGCCCCTGCTGAATGGATCCTTTAAATACGGGCCATACGTTTTGGTATCTGCACCACTTTTTCTTTTGTCTCTGCTTATTTTTGAATTTCCTGTTGTGTTTTTCTTTCCTCCCGCCCCTTCCCCTTGTCTGTGTTCACCATGCACCGCCCACTCCTGTTATGATCATTCCCTTTGCTCCCCCCCCCTCGGTTGTCCTTGTTCAACATGGTCCCACCCCCCTCTGTTGTACGCATTTTCTTTGCTCCCACCCTCTCCCCCTCCCATTGTCCGCATTCCTTTCGCTCCCGCCCCCTCCTGGTGTCCGCATACCACGTGCACTGTAGCTACAATGTCCACCCCTCCCATTGCTTCTGTGTATTGTTTCAGCGAGGGGTCTTGCTTCATATAGTGGATGAATGCCGCTACAGATTCATGGGACTTGCATTTCTGTACTGTGTAATTGCGATCATTATAAGCAACCCCTGCATTACGCAATCCCTGACCTTTCTCATTGTCGCGTGAACCACCGAGCACTGGAATTGTATCTCGCGCAGGGAGATTGATAACCCCATAGGAGAGGCTGCTGTAGTGTCCAATGCACACATGCAATCTTGGCAAGTCTCTAGAGCTATGAAAATAATCCTTCAATCCGACGTGCAAGTCTGAGCTCATGTTAAAGGAGAATCCCTGAGACAGCAGTCATCACAGAAGAACATGCACTTTAGCAGTGGTCAGCAGTGGTAAAGTGCTCAGAGTCCTAAAGCCAACAAAAAGAAGGTCCGAAAAATAGAAGGAGGAAGGTAAAAGGTTTGCAGTGACCCTTCAGAGAGCCATTTTCTAGCAAATGGTAATAGCATATTACACTCTGCACATTTGCATAAAGACTATATGTATATTCAGGGGTAATATGTAATGGGAACTGTAGGAGAGTAGGGTCTGCTTCCTATGGTTACCCCCACTTTTTGCTGTTTCACTGGTTTTCCGACTTTAGTCTGGCTGTGGCCCTGCTAATCAGGACCACAGCCTAGCTGTTCTCTCTCTAAATTGAGATCATGTACTTTAGGTACATACCAGATTTGGTTACTGAGTTACCTTGTGAGCCCCTAGTATATGGTACCTTAGGTACCAAGGGCATAGGTACCCCAGAAGCCTACCAGGGGCTGATGCATGTATTATGCCACCTCTGGGAAGCCTTTAAAAATGGCACCACAGATCTGCACTTGCAGCCTGGGTAAGGTGGTGTAAGCACCCCTTACTGAGATATAGTATACCTATATCTACCTATATATAAATACACATATTAACCTAGAAGTCACTCCTATGGCAGGCCTTGACAATCCTGAAGGCAGAGTGCTTGGTTTTGTGTGAGAGGGTGCCCTAGCATGAGCTGAGCCCCTCTGCAGCTTTCGGAAACACTTCCTTATAGCTGTTCTATGATACAGCCATACCATGTACTCTTAAGTGCATTATAACCTCGTGGTAAATGCTAACTTTGGTTTGGCTGCATCAAAATATGTCGTGTTTGGTGTCAAACACTTTGGAATCCTACCCTCCCGCCAGTTCTGCGGCGGGGGTAGAATTCCACCCTTCTAGAGGGAGAAGACATGTACACACTGGTACACCCGGTAAAAGTTAAACAGAGCCCCAGCATCACAAAATGGATGCTGCTGCCACAGACACGAGTCTGACCTCCTGCTGCTGGACGAAACTCCGGCAAGCGAGGCCTGGACAATAGGTTTCCTGTCCAGGGAGGTGCCAGCACCTCCCCAGACAGGCTTTAGTGTATTGGGGCAGGGTGGGTTACATTGAGTGAATGCTTTTCAGACACTGCCTGGGGCACACAAGGTGCTCCATGCATTTCCCAGTTCAAACCGGTTGTTGGGGCACTCAGCCACAGCTCTGGCGTGAAACTGGAAAAAGGGGAAGGGGTGTAATCACCCCCTCCCCGGGTCCTCCCATAGGTGGGACCTTAGAGTTAGTCCAACCCCTAAACTTAGTATGAGAATTGGAACCCAGACCCTAGGACTTTAGATTACCCTGGACAAAACTCTGTAACATAAATCTTGGACCTAAGACATTCCATATCGACTGGAAGACGGAAGAAATCTCCCTTGGGGTCAAGGAGTGACCTCCCTGTTCAAACAGGCACCAAAGAAGCATCTTCCCGGTCTGCATTTTCGAGGATCCCGAAGAATCTGCGACACAGAACACGGACTTGCAGACATCTCCCAGGCTGACACGAGTCCCCAGCAGAGCAGAGACCTGTAGCTATCACGAGAGACGTGGGACCGGAACTCCTGGACATCCTGCAAGTTTGCGAGTGCACCTACTTCCCGAAGTTTTCCGAAGTTGTGCATTGAGCAATTTGAAGCCCCTGCCCGAGCACCTTTTGTTATGTTATGTTATTTTTTATTTGTTAAGCGCGCGTACGCCCGAAGGCTTCTTGGCGCTGGAAAGAATCAAACATAACAGTGCATAAAAAGACACAAGTCACTACTTACAGTAAACCTGAGAAAAAAGAAAAGTTTTAAATGTCTTCCTAAAGGTAAGGAGGTCCCTACTGTGTCGCAAAGTCAGGGGGAGAGAGTTCCACAATGAGGCCGCCAAAAATTGGAAACTGCTGCCTCCCTGACGTTTCCTTTTAAAACGGGGGACCTCGAGTAGGTTGTGCTGGGCAGATCTCAGACTGCGAGGGGGTTGGTATCTGCGCAGTAATTGTCTAAGGAAGATAGGGCCCTTACCCTCCAAGGCCTTAAATACAATGCAGCCTACCTTAAACATTGCTCTCTGCTCCACAGGCAGCCAGTGCAAAGTCTCCAGTCCATGTCTAATCGATTCCCACTTCGGGACTTTACAAATGAGTCTCGCTGCTTGATTTTGCAGATATTGCAATCTTTTCAACTGGCCGATGGGAGCCCCCAAATAGAGGCCATTTGAAAAATCGATGTGAGAAAGGACAAGAGCACTGACTGTTTGAATTAAAGCCATACCTGTGAGGAGATGTGCTATCTTCATGATCTTCCTCAATTGGAAAAATCCCGTGGAAACCACTGTTCCAATTTGACTTTCCAAGGAAAGATCCTCACTGAGAGTCACTCCTAAACTTTTAGTTGTACGAGATTTTTTAGGAGGCGAGCCCATGTCCGATGGCCAAAAACAAGGGTTCCAACTGATCTCGCTCTTCCCAGGTAGAATGAGCTCAGTTTTTCCCGGATTTAGCTTAAGGTGGTTTAGCGACATCCACCTTTGAATAAAAGACATGGTTGCTCGAAAATCCTCAGCCGCGTTGTCTGCGTTTAAAACAAAGACCAACTGCAGATCATCTGCATAATTGTACACATCAACATTAAACTGTTGTAGGGAGAGCAAAAGAGGCCGCATATACAAATTAAATAATAAAGGGGACAAGGAAGATCCTTGGGGAACCCCGCAGAAGGAGATATTTTTAGGGGCTGTAAAAGAACCCAGACGGACCGACTGGGTACGTTCTGAGATAAAGGACCTGATCCAAGCCAAAGCCGAATCTCGAAGTCCGGCCTGTTCGACACGGTTGACCAAGATGGTATAGTCAACCGTGTCGAACGCGGCGGACAG
This sequence comes from Lissotriton helveticus, assembly GCF_964261635.1. Taxonomy (NCBI): domain Eukaryota; kingdom Metazoa; phylum Chordata; class Amphibia; order Caudata; family Salamandridae; genus Lissotriton; species Lissotriton helveticus. The sequence goes on from NC_136072.1 coordinate 530,739,539, forward strand.
ATCCAATAACACCAAGGCCTGATGCAGGTCCCTGTCAGCATTAGACCTCAAGGTGTTCTGAACGGCCAATATCACTGCCTCGGTGGAATGACCTGGCCGGAAACCTGCCTGGTTAGGTTGTAAATAACCCGAGGTTTCCACAAAACTCGATAAACAGTTGGTCACATGAGCTTCCAATATTTTGGATAGATAAGGCAGTAACGATATTGGTCTATAATTTGAGAGGTCAGAGGAATCAATGCCGGGTTTCTTTTTTAAAGGGATCAGCAAGGCCTGTTTGAAACTGGCCGGGACAGTCCCAGACATCAGGGAGTTATTAAGCAAAGGAAGTAGGCTGTTAGGAATTGCCCGACCAATCTCCCTCATTATTTGAGGAGGACAAACATCCTGAGGGGACCCAGACTTAACTCTGGTCAACAGATGTAGGAGGATTTGGTCAGTGATTAAAGGAAAAGAGTGCAAAGTAAAGGGATTAAAAAAGGTATCATCTATCGGCATGCAAACTGGCAGCCTAGATAGAGTATCCTTAATCAATGCTATCTTGTCAAAGAAATAGTCATTCAAGGAATTACATAGAGATTGTGAGGGGACAACTGGAGAAGTTCTCTCATCATTGCACAACTCAGTCACAATCCTGAAGATTTCTTTCGATGAATTAGTCGCATTAAGTATTTTAGAAGAGAAATAGTCAGTTTTGTGAGTGTGCAGTGTTTTTTGGTAGGCTTTACGGATTAAGCAATATGCAATCCTAGCATGAGGGCAGTAGTTAATACGCCATGTCCTCTCATATTGCCTCACTTCAAGTTTTAATTTCCTCAGCTCCGGTGTGTACCACCTATGTGCACCCACAACGCGTGAGTTATCGAAGCGAGTGAGAGGGACACATGCGTTAATGGCTAAATTAAGCCATTCTTGAAGCCTACAATCAATAGTCTCCACATCCAAGCTCTGTTCTGGCAAGGTAGACTTTAGTAAGTTTAAAAAATTTGAAATGTCCAAAGAGGACCATTTCCGAATCAGACTGGTAGCCTTCAGTTTAAATTGGGGGGCTTTCACAACACAAAAGGAGAAACTGATAATAAAGTGATCAGACCAACTACATGGTTTAATATCAATAAAATCAATCGGTAGGTTCAGTGACCAAATTTGATCGAGACTATGGCCCTTTTGGTGAGTTTGAGTGTCTATGTGTTGTAATAAATTCAGATCACTCAGAAGAACCTTCATTTCAGCTGCTAGGGGGTCTAATAGTGTATTGTCAAACCAGAGATTAAAATCCCCGATCAAGAGTAATTTAGAATTATTGGTGGTCAGCATGGCCAGTTGCTCAGCAAGAATAGCAGGAAACATAGCCATATTTTGTGGCGGGCGATATAACAAAACCACCACAAGTGTCCCATTGACACTATCCAGCTTGACAACAATGTTCTCCACATTAGGTAAGTCCAGGGAGGAGAGTTGTCGAAGTGGATGTTTTTTATTAGAAATGATGGCCACCCCGCCCCCAATTTTACCTGCCGGTCGTAGCACAGACATAATGTAGTACTCAGCAGGCAAGGCAGCCAAGATGTGCGGTAAAGAATCCAATGTGAGCCAAGTCTCGGTCAACAAAAGTAAGTCCGGTTTAAGATCAGATAACAACAAAAAAATGTCCATCTGATGTTTGGGCATAGAGCGAGTGTTTAAATAAACACATTTAAAATTACAAATAGCACCAGCCGTACTTTCCAGCACCGTGTAATTAGAACCAGGGTCCGTGGCTATACTAGAGGGATTGGTAATGCCAAGGCGAAATATCCGTTTCACCGTATTGAGGGGTACGGGGGGGCAAGTAGCAATAGTGGGTCGCAACGCTAACAGGTCAGCGGATGTATACATTACTGGACCAACAGGGTCCCTAGCCCCTAGTCCCGGACGCTCGCGGACGAGCGCAGACGAGCTTGACTCTAGCGCGACTCCGGCGCGCCTCCGTCGCGCCCGCTGCGCTCGTCCGCTGCGCTCCCTCCAGCACATTACGTTTTATGTGAGGGAGCCTCGAGCGACTGGACCGCTGCCACAGGTCCCTGCGCTCTCTGACTCCTCCCAATATGGCGCCCGTTCCCACCACCGGACCGGCACTAGGAGCCGCGGTAAATGAGCCGCCCTCCACACAATCGGCAGAAGCCGCGATGGAACGAAGCAGAGGGGCCGCAATTCAGGTGAGAGTGCGAGTGGCGCTATTGATCAGCCGCCCTGCGCACCTACAAGTTTTTAAAACACTCGCGCGTGCAATTGACAGTAATAATCACCGTTTTGCACAGAGTGACAATGTAACAGTTTAAAACACAAAGTGGCCCAAAATTAATACAGTTTTAAAATAAGAGCAATTGTAGTCAGGTCTGCCGTTATGCAGTCTCTCCACCAATGGCGCCGGGCAGCTACCACCAACCCGGAATCCACGAGTGAAAGGAGACTCCCAAGCGTTTTATGTGAGGGAGCCTCGAGCGACTGGACCGCTGCCACAGGTCCCTGCGCTCTCTGACTCCTCCCAATATGGCGCCCGTTCCCACCACCGGACCGGCACTAGGAGCCGCGGTAAATGAGCCGCCCTCCACACAATCGGCAGAAGCCGCGATGGAACGAAGCAGAGGGGCCGCAATTCAGGTGAGAGTGCGAGTGGCGCTATTGATCAGCCGCCCTGCGCACCTACAAGTTTTTAAAACACTCGCGCGTGCAATTGACAGTAATAATCACCGTTTTGCACAGAGTGACAATGTAACAGTTTAAAACACAAAGTGGCCCAAAATTAATACAGTTTTAAAATAAGAGCAATTGTAGTCAGGTCTGCCGTTATGCAGTCTCTCCACCAATGGCGCCGGGCAGCTACCACCAACCCGGAATCCACGAGTGAAAGGAGACTCCCAAGCGTTTTATGGGAGGGAGCCTCGAGCGACTGGACCGCTGCCACAGGTCCCTGCGCTCTCTGACTCCTCCCAATATGGCGCCCGTTCCCACCACCGGACCGGCACTAGGAGCCGCGGTAAATGAGCCGCCCTCCACACAATCGGCAGAAGCCGCGATGGAACGAAGCAGAGGGGCCGCAATTCAGGTGAGAGTGCGAGTGGCGCTATTGATCAGCCGCCCTGCGCACCTACAAGTTTTTAAAACACTCGCGCGTGCAATTGACAGTAATAATCACCGTTTTGCACAGAGTGACAATGTAACAGTTTAAAACACAAAGTGGCCCAAAATTAATACAGTTTTAAAATAAGAGCAATTGTAGTCAGGTCTGCCGTTATGCAGTCTCTCCACCAATGGCGCCGGGCAGCTACCACCAACCCGGAATCCACGAGTGAAAGGAGACTCCCAAGCGTTTTATGGGAGGGAGCCTCGAGCGACTGGACCGCTGCCACAGGTCCCTGCGCTCTCTGACTCCTCCCAATATGGCGCCCGTTCCCACCACCGGACCGGCACTAGGAGCCGCGGTAAATGAGCCGCCCTCCACACAATCGGCAGAAGCCGCGATGGAACGAAGCAGAGGGGCCGCAATTCAGGTGAGAGTGCGAGTGGCGCTATTGATCAGCCGCCCTGCGCACCTACAAGTTTTTAAAACACTCGCGCGTGCAATTGACAGTAATAATCACCGTTTTGCACAGAGTGACAATGTAACAGTTTAAAACACAAAGTGGCCCAAAATTAATACAGTTTTAAAATAAGAGCAATTGTAGTCAGGTCTGCCGTTATGCAGTCTCTCCACCAATGGCGCCGGGCAGCTACCACCAACCCGGAATGCACCTAAGTTGAGAGGCCTACACTCCACGAGTGTTCCGTGGGCCCGTTTTCTTCACCGCAGCTCGAGGCTCCTTCGCGATCCCTAGTCCGTTGGCTAATGGGTCCCCACAAAGGACTATCCTTAGTTTCTTGAGCTTTCCTGGTTTCTCCAGCCGTACTCTGACTCCCCTCCAAAGGGTGAGTCCCTCAGACCTTGCTGGTCTGCACCGAAGCCAATCTTGTCATCTTGTGTGGGTTGCTGTTGCCAAGGCTTGTTGGGTCCAATCCGAATTCCGACGCTGGTACAGCTCGAATCCAGCTCCTGGTCGTCTTCGACGCCTCCTGGTCCTCGTGGCCGAAGAGTCAAGCTTCACCTACTTGACCTTAAAGCACCCAACATCAGCTGGCATCTTCCTGTTGCCATCCTGGTCACTGGCTAGTGACCCAGACTCTGTCACCTCTGCTTTCAGGTTCTTCAGATCTCCGATCCGCCCTTGGATCCACCTGGACACTTTTCCTCTGGTCACCTGCAGCACCTCTACGCAGCTCTCCATTGGAATCGACGACGAAACCAGACACCAAAAGATACTTATGCACCCGGCTTCCCTGGGTGAGGTAACACGAGTACTACGGTGCTCCCGTGGGTCTTGACTCTCGAAGTGTCTAAGTCTAAAGGGGTTCCATCGTAGTTCACTCCCATGTGTCCTTAATCTTTAAAATTGTAACTTGTATTTCCTCCATAGAAGTCAATAGTGATTCGCGGCTGTGTTTAGACACTGCACGCGTCCCCCGTGGGTCTCCTGCGTCCCTACCTGGGGTGGTTCCTGGTTGCCACAGCGGTTCTACAGGCCCTAGGCATCACTTATAACTCTCACGTGGTTCTTATATCACTTTTTTAGTATATGATTTGTGAGGCCCCTAGGGCAAAACGTCTACTGTGCTAGTTTACTGTGTGCTATTTAAGTTCTTGTATTGCACTTTGGCCTCTAGCCTCATAAAGAGACTAGAGGGGTTGTGTTTAGAATAAATACATATATTTTATATATATGCCTTGTGTGGTGGACTTTCATTTGATTATTCAAGAGATTATAGACTGGTAAAACAAGCTGCTTTACATTCCTTCAAGACTTAGCCTGAAGGCTGCTGTCCACAGCTACCACTAGGATAGCTTTCTATAAAGGTTGTCTTAATCCTGCCATCAATAAGGGTCGTTTGGACTGGTGCAAGGTGCCCACTATAATTGTGGACATCATATGCCAGGCCAACTTCTCACAGGAACAGTAATATGGTCCATTATTTCCACCAAGGCAGTTATGCTGACCACATAATCCACAAGCCGAAAGTCTGATGACTTGGAAATGTCATTAGAACCCGAAGATGGCAATGTAGGACAATATAATAAATTATCAGTTATATACTTATTTATGTTGCTTGCTTATTTTGGGGTATATATCTTTCAAAGCGCCACTTTCAGTGCAGAGTTTACTAAATGATTATAGATTTACCATTTGTGCCACATGAGTTTCAGATTTCACAAAAAAAGTTGTTTCTAGCTCAAATGGATGAAAATGATACCTAAAGAGTATGCCACCTAATTTGTATTTTTGCCACATAATTTAAACAAGCATTTTCAATGCAACGGTTTCGCCTTTGTAAAAGTTTTAGCTATTGGCATTGTAAATGACAAACTTTTTATTTATGTGTTGGTTTTGAAAACAGATAAATAAATGGCATTGTCATTTACAATGGCAATAGCTTTATCCCTCGCAAATGGGAGACCTGACACATGGAGACACATACCGACTGTCATACAAATAAAAGAACAGGCACACTGACACTGCCACAGATACACATACAGAAGCAAATACGCAAAGATGGACAAAGACTTGAGCACAGCGGCAAGAACAAACCCAGGCCATCGAAAGTCCCAGTGCAGAAACACAGAAACTCAAATGGACGCAAACTGATATTCCCAGTGAAAAGAAAATAACACATTTATCCAGCACACATAACGTTACCAGCCTACGCATACACACACATACAGAAACGTGAGCCCCGCCAGGAAAACTAAACATGCAGAGACGAGTACCGAGTTATGTTACACTAGTTGACGCCATGGGGGTGGTGATACCGGGTATTACCAGTAGGGCAGCGCCCATAATGCACCAGTGTGGGGTCAGTGGTACTCGGTGTGGCCTGTCAAACATATCCCACGCTGCACCTCCGTGTAATATCCGATGGCGGTGCTGACTGCGGCTAGTCTGGCAGAGCTCATGCTAAACCAGTGTCAAGGCTCTGGCCCTGTGCGGTCTGTGGCCTTTCGGACTCCGTCCATACTGCACCCATCTGGGGCCATGGAGGGAATGCCTCGTGTGGCTGCTCGGCATAAGCCACAGTACACAAGTTTAGTGTCCGTAGCATACCCTATATATATTTCACCAATGCAGGTACTGGCTGCAACCGATCGTGTATTAATGCGGTGCCGGTTGAGGCCGCAGCAGGCCAGACAGGCAAAGACCATTCTGAGCCAGTGTGGGTCTTGAACTGTGACGCTAGTGCTGCATGCAGGTGATCAGCCCCAGCCTACACTGCATCAGCGTGGGTCTGTATTGCCAGACGTGGACTGTCAAGCACAACAGCCCACGCTCCAGACTGAATGAAACCTGCACCAGAATGAGCTCTCTGCAGCCGGTGCTGGGTGCGGCTGGTCGATGTGAGCCCACACTGCAGCAGCAGCACAGGCCAGCTGTCACCGAGCCCGAGCTGCGTGCCGCGGAGCAGGCTGTGCCCGCACCGCAGCAGGACAGGCCATCTGCCAGCATGCCGCTGCTAGTGCCTGCTGCGTGTGGTGGAGCTCAGCCCATACTAACACATTTATCCACCACACATAACGTTACCAGCCTACGCATACACACACATACAGAAACGTGAGCCCCACCAGGAAAACTAAACATGCAGAGACGAGTACCGAGTTATGTTACGCTAGTTGACGCCATGGGGGTGGTGATACCGGGTATTACCAGTAGGGCAGCGCCCATAATGCACCAGTGCGGGGTCAGTCACTCGAAACAAGGAAAGCGGATCCTAAATACGATCACCAACCGTCCCCTACTTAGGCGAATCAACCATGTATTTATTCACTCGTTACAGCTAATCTTCAACGGATGTCATTTGTCCGTAATTTTAGCACTTACGGGTCACGTTTAACAGCAAATCTTAAAGCTCAACGTATTGCAGTAGTCGCCTGGGAGTGGGCGGTACTACCAATGTATAAAGTCATCTAGCATTGGAGTATTAGGAGCACCCCAGCCAATCCTAGTGCGTCGCACAGAATTCCTACGTGCTGATTGGCTCCTGAGTCCGAACGTGTTGTCTGCGTCCACCCTTCCTGGAGTGACTGGGGCTAACTAAGGCTTAGTTGGAATCTCAGCTGATCCGAGTTAAACAGCTTTATGACTAAGCCCCTTCACATTTAATGTATTTATGTATTGGACCCGTTATGACTATGTTTGTATAAAGGAGGACCCTTTCTGGAGCAGTGGGCTCATAGATACAGTTTTAGCATCCAAGTGAAGAGTCTCGCTTCATAAAAACTACTATTAACACATTTTTATTTAACTGTACCATAAATTCACACCACGCAGTCTTTCTTCACCCATTCCTCCCTATCCAAATTTTCACGCAACCTCGACCCTGAGCACCAGGCAATTCGTTTGGCACATTCCCTGATCTCAGAAGACCAACCCATTGTAAAACTCTGTATACGAAAGAACGGCGATCTGGTCGGCTTTATAATAAACACTTTGAATTCAAACATTTTGAAGTCTTCGCTTACTTTTCCCAAACATGCACTTATTTATTCATTTATTCATTTGTGTACTTGTTTTTTTATAGGTGATTTCTGCAATTTATTTGCATTTGCCAGTATCAGGACCTTGATTTTTCATAACTTATTTTACCCATTTATGTTTGCAACTATCCGTTTATTGATCATTTTATTCTAGGTTTATAACTTTTTTTTAATATATTCATTACAGTGTTTAATAATGCATGGAAATGCACGTGTATCGATGCATATGTCTATCCATGGCTTCTAGCTATTTATCCATTCATGGTGGCATGCATCGTGTTATATACCTATGTATTTATTCTGCTATTTACGCAAACGCTAATATGGGTAATTATGTTGGGGTTAGTTGCATTTGTATATGTATGTTTTACCTGCGGCATTTATTCTGTGTATTAATGTATATAATAAGATATTTGTTATTTCAAAGTAAGAAAATATATCATTTTCAGCCAGGTCCCCATTTTCTTCCCTGCACTCGACCGCTAGAAGGCGCTGCAGCCCGTCTTATGGAGCTGACCGCAGCTGGACTCCGAGATATGGCTCTGCTGGTGTCAGCGCCCAGTTAATGGCTGTCAGCAAGGGGAAGAGACGTTCGTGGGCGGGTAATTAAACCCAAATTGCAGGCGGGGGATGCCCGCACGTGAATGATATTGTCATTTATAATGATTTAACATGCAGTTGGGTAATGTGAGGGGGAACAGAGAGGGTATTCACAGGGACTCGTTTGGTGGTGCGGAAGCTGCGCCTATATTTAAAGTTGTTATATTTTCGAGTCAAAACGTGTGGGAAAACGGAATAAAAGCAAACACGTCTTGACGGTGGTTAACATGAATGAAGCGGTAACTTCATTTACGTTAGGGCGCAAAACGTTCGGCCAAATGTATTAAAAAATGCTAAGCGAGGAGGCATTTCTGTGAAATGAAGCAGGAGGGGAAGCATGTTAACTTTTCACCCTTCTCTGCAGCTAATGAATAAAATGCCTCGGAAAGGGCTCGGGGGTCACTGTTAATATTCTGCACCTGGAAAAAAGCTGAGAATGTGGTTTTCAGCATTTTTACGTGGTGCAACTGCTCATCTCGGCGTGTCAGGGATAATCTGGACGGGTTTCTGTTTCCCAAGGAAAATGGCTCGCAGTACTGACGGGGAGTATTGTTAAGCAGGCAGCGGGGAGCAGAACTACCTCACCTGGGGGTTCAGCAAACAGAAGGAAAAACAAGTCAGGTCCCGGGCTGGCAGCCAATCACGGCGCGGCCGGGGAATGACGTCACGGGGGTGTCCCGGGCCGGCAGCCAATCACAGCGCGGCCCGGGACACACGGCAACAAGGGGCGGGACTTAAAAAAAGAGTCAGAAACGCCCACGATTCATGTTCTGACCGGGAAAGAGTGATGGACAACCGTGTCTTCCAATGGCTATCCTCCATTTATGGAGCTAGCCAATGGAAGAAGGGGCGGTTTCAAGTCCCCACTATTGAGATTACATTAGATTTCGCCCTGGGCGGAGCAACTGCTACGCAGTTGCAACGCCAGGGCGAAACCTAAAAAACGTGCTTCATAATTTCCTGCTGCATAATCATATGGTCCTGGCCCCTTGATGTATCGCCGTTAAAAAAAACAACAACAAAAAACAGTTGTACAGAGATTTTCATTTTTTATTCGTGTTTGTTTTTGTATCATTAGTAAAGTAATTTAGCTTGGGTACACATTGTTAATTTGGATTATTTTTTTCTGGCCGCAATTTTTAAAAGTGGTGTCTGCGTTGCCGTGATGATATTTCAGGAACCATGAGACCTATATACTTCATTTTGGCGTCAAAACATAGGTTTTTTGGGGTTAAGTAGTCTTATAGAGACAGAAAATACCTCCTCAAAGCAACCCTTCTGCCATCTTCCAAGATGGAGGTTCTATAATGATGGCTTTTAGCTATCATATTGGTAATTTATTTTAATATTGTGTTTGTTTTAGGTTTTCCGTTGATTCACATTTTTAAACATGACCAAGCAGGTGGTAGGAGAGGATCTTTACCTCCTGACAGTGTTGCTAACTACAAAATCTAAGTACTCCTTCAATAAGGAAAAATGTGTTATTTAAATCTGAAAGAAAAGCTAACATCAACTGTGTCTGAATAGAAGAGAATATAAGATGCTGAAGAAATAAAGTGAGACGAAGTTCACAAAAGATTGAAACTGATGGGGGAAGAGGATCAAATATGTAATTATTGTCACAAGTGGTACAAATTGTATTCAATGGAAAAAATAAGTCATAAAATAGCAGAAACCAGTGAATCCCAACAAGAATCGGAGTCTTCTGAAAAAAGCGACAACCACCAAACCCAGTGCCCATCATCTTAGAAGATCGATGGCTACCCCTCGTCCACCTCCAACCACTGATCAGAAAGCAGAGTCTCAAAGGGCAAACCTGTTTTTATCTAGAACTAATTTCTGCCAAAATTGAGTTTTCAGTCAAGTAGCTGATCTTAACAGTGAGGTGAAAGTATTTGCAGCAAATTTGTATGCCCACTCGAACTGCATGCGTGCACACTTTCGAAAATATGAGCATATAATTAGCTCTCAGCAGCAACGTAATCCCCAGCCTTCAGCTAAGTTAGCAGTCTATGAAAAAGCAAATTAAGTTTAAAAATCCACTCGAGGGCTGGCTATGGGTTCACACTCCATGAGATCAGAGAAATAATGGTCCACATTGATGAAACTGTATTGATCCATAATAATGAACTTAAGACTTATCTGGTTAGAATGTACAACGACAGAATTTGTTTTGGTAAGTCATACAGAAAAAATGAGCCACATATAGTGTTCTCAGCTGATTTGACTTCTGAAGTTATTGCTGCCAAAATACGATCACGGGATGCAGTAAAATCAGCAGAAACCATTGTAAGAAATGTCCTGAACTATTTAGGACTTAATAGCAAATTTTGTGATGCCCCAGAGCTCTGAAATCATGGGCCCCAACAAGAATGTTTGATGTTGTCCTAACATTTTTATACATCATCCTTAAATATCAGCAAAGCAAAACTGTTACAAACTAATGTTTTTAAGTTCTGAAAAGAAGCCGGCAAAATTGTTGATGGTTTTGAAGATATAAGCAAAGAAGTTTACGACAATTCCATGAACCCAACAGGCTTATGCTGTGCCAATGTACTGTCTTTTCCAAATCCTATTTTATGAATTACATCAAGGCAAAAAGTAAACTCTGCTACACATGATGACTGCCCACGCAATCTATGACAAGTACAAAAGCAGACAGCTAATCCCTCCAATTATTAGGATTGATGTATCAAAAAGTTATACTGACAAAGTACCGAGCAGGAACTTGTTAGTAGCTCATGCTGTAAAATATGGTGACTCGCACCACTTCCAAGTCACTTTACCAGGAAAGGATTTACAATTGCTGCTCTAGATAATTTTGATTTTGAAGACAGCTCTTCTTTGTGTGGAACATCCAGCACACATGATGCTGCCATGGTGCTTTTTCAAGACTGTACCAATGAAGTAGCTGCTGGAAAACAAGCTGTGTCACCTGTAGGTATAAACAAATGAAGCTACAAACGTATAACTCAATTGCCTTGCCTACGTGTGCAAAATCACTACATGCCACCAACATGTCTGTCTACCAGAAAGTTTCAACGTGGCTTAGGTCATTGATCTTCTATCTGATTATGCGGTGGGCAAAGCTGAATTAACTTAATCAATCTTATGACTTAATCGCTGTGGACTGAAGGATGAAGAAAAGCCAGTTCCTCCGTGGGCTGGAATTCATGCTCTAATCTCCCAAAATACCATCCCACTGAAGAAGGTTGGGTTTTTATCAGTAATACCATCTTCAGTCACAAACTACGCAACAGTATACACAGCTCTAAAAACATTTCCATAATGTGCATTCACAGCATGACGATCAGCCTATCCTGCCGATTTTCTGCGATAAAGGTGTTTTCTGTATTGTAGCTGCCATTTTTATGAGAAGTCCAGAACAATTTGATGATCTATATCCTATGATGGTCGTTTTTCACATGGCTAACGTTGCGTTGCGGTGTTCCGTCAGTTATCTCAGTGCATGTGGCATAGATGATGCACTTATTGAGGCTGAAACTTTGGGGGAAAATCTGTCCAGTCAGTATTGAGCTGAACTCATGTTATCTTGTTACAAGGTGTGCTCATCATATCTGAGGCTAAAGAAACATCGTGTTGGAATGCTTTCTGAAGCAAGATTTACAAATGAAAATTTTCATATCTTATCTCAGAAGTGAGCAAGGTACAGGGTCCACTGCATTCAGAAGACATAAGGCAAGGCCAGGCAAGGTTCAATACATTCAGTTCAAAATCAGAAAACCAGGTTCGAAGAGTTTGTCTAAGAATGTGAAAAAAAATCAGAACTTCGCAAGTACTATAGAAATGTTTTACACATGATAGCTCTAGTGAAAAACTTGGTATATGCTGTTCGGGAAGGTGATTGGGAGATTTACATGAAGGCTGTGGAGACACTGATTGCTGTGTTTCGCAAATTCGAGGTAGAAAAACGATACCTCTATAAATAATTCATCCAAATTCATTTTCTGGTGAAAAACAGAGAGGGAAAGTTCCATGCTGCGGCTCCTGATATTAACTGGAACAAACGATCCAAAGATCACAGAAAAGCTCCATGGGAATTGTTGGTCAGACACATAAGTGAATATATTGCTCAATGGCAGCTAGTTTAACATGAGGTCCTTTCTATTTGCAGTGTTTTCAGAGATGACAAATTCAAAATTAATGGACCATCATGAAACTTACGAACTTGTGGGAGCGGGGGTTGTTTTAATAAACATGGCGACAGCCTTCTTCATTTCATGCAGCAGCAATGAAACCCGTTTGAAATGACTGAGCTTATGTGACTATACAACTTTGTGATCAAACAATATGTGTATAACAATATAAAGACACATAAGAGTTTCGTCCAACCAGCCACTACAAAATAGGTCACAAACAAATCTACTTCCGCAAGCACATAGAGAGATGGCTATAGCAAAAGCAAGGGGTGAATTTATCAAGGACATTGTCGCAGGATCTTCGTCCTACAAATGCATTATTTGGTGGAGATGCTGCAACCAAACCAGTGAAGCACAAATTCATACAAGAGCACGGCAAAAAAAAAACATTCACCTGAAGAATTTTATTTTGAAATGGTGTCCTCATTGAAAACTGCTGTTGTTGTGGACTATGTCACAATTACGAATGGTCAGGATTTCATCCTAGCAAAACTTTGGAGAGGCTGCTGTTCAGAAATCAAAGTCAGTGTGCACCTTGCAAGAAATGCACATTGTCTTTGGCATTTTTTGTCAGAGAATGTAAGAATCAGGCAAATGTGTACATGTGGAAAAATTGACCTTGCCTGCATCAAAAAATCGACTTGTTTAACTGTGCTCAGGAGAAATTTTGGTTGTCAACATCGAAGCAGATGACCTTGGAGATGTTAACTCGCCTAAACATTTCTAATGCTTAAGTGAATACTGAATGTCCAGTTATCGAAAGTGCAATGATTGTCAATGAGGATTTGGTGCTTGCAGAGATGTATTCAAAAGGTACGGGACATATTGTTCTAGAACTAAACAGCAAATTGGGGGAAGCAGAACTTCATGTTCGAAATGGTTTCAATCGAGTCATTGTACTGTGAAATGACAGATTTTATTATTGCTTTACATAGATGTGATGCAATATTAAGTCAAGAATTATCATAGTTATGGATACGTTATGGAACAGGGGAGAAAAGACACTTAATTCCTCTTCATATTCTGCACAAGAAACTTGACCCAGAGATGCCCAGTGTGATCAGGGTACATATTCTAATAGGTGCTGAAACTTTGAGCAACATTGGAACAAAGCTTGGAACTTAAACTGCTGAACCTGTGAAGATTTTCTAAGACAGAAGAAGAATGTGACTTTAAAGAAGTATCAAAATACCTTGTGCGCTTACGGAAAATGAGTTCTGACTGTTACACGTTTGAAGATCCTCTCTATAGTCAGTTCAAGAGATCAGAACCACTAAGTGACCTTCCACCAACATCTTATTCTGTGCATGGACACATGAAAAGAGCATTCTACTTTATCAGAAGATATTTAAATGTTTTGGATCATGCATATGTAGAAAAAGTTCAGTGTGAATTTGCTTGGAAAGATATAGATGGGGTGCTAAAACCTACAAAATGTCTAAAGCCTCTACCCACAGAACTTACATGTACTTTGCAAAACCTGTGTTACAAAAAGATGTCCCTGTCAATATGCTCTTCTTAAATGTCAACCTTCTGCACTCATACCACGAGCGATTGCCAAAACAAACCATGTAAATGTGTCTAAATCCGCAGTGATATACAATTTTTATGATTTCATATTCCGGTCTTGAACATTGTTTGGTGTATGCATAAAAGTATTAAAAACCATTATTATTTGTTTCATTTTATATACGTCTCTTCTTCCTCTATTATAGCTGACATTTTTAAAAATGGCAGAAGGGTTGCTCTGAGGAGTTATTTTCTTTCTCTAAAAGAATATTTGACCCCCAAACCCTATGCTTAGGCACTCATCCTCCTAGACCTCTCTGCCGCCTTCGACACAGTCTGCCACCGCACACTACGCGCACGCCTCCATGCCGTAGGGATCTGAGACAAGGCTCTGGATTGGACCACCTCCTTCCTCTCCGGCAGAACCCAGAGCGTTCGCCTCCCTCCATTCTGAAGCCTCCGAGATCATCTGCGGCGTACCACAGGGATCCTCCATCAGCACGACTCTGTTCAACATTTACATGGCCCTGCTCGCACGCGTAGCCCTACAGCACGACCTCAACATAATCTCCTACGCCGACGACACTCAGCTGATCCGCTCTCTCACCAATGACCCCATCACTGCCAAAGCCAACCTCCATGAAGGAATGAAGGCCTTTGCCGACTGAATGAAGACTAGCCGTCTGAAGCTGAACTCGGACAAGACTGGGGTCCTCCTCGGCTCCAACCCTTCAGCCTGGGATAACTCCTGGTGGCCGACAGCACTGGGGGCAGCCCCGACACCCACCGACCACGCACGCAACCTGGGAATCATCCTCGACTCAATGCTGTCAATGACCAAGCAAGTCAACGCCGTCTCCTCCTCCTGTTCAACACCCTCCGCATGCTCCGCAAGACAACTCCTGGTGGCCGACAGCACTGGGGGCAGCCCCGACACCCACTGACCACGCACGCAACCTGGGAATCATCCTCGACTCAGTGCTGTCAATGACCAAGCAAGTCAACGCCGTCTCCTCCTCCTGCTTCAACACCCTCCGCATGCTCCGCAAGATCTACAGATGGATCCCGACAGATACAAGAAAGACAGTCACCCAGGCCCTCGTCAGCAGCAGACTCGACTACGGAATCACCCTCTACGCAGGAGCCCCGACCAAGCTCATCAAACGACTACAACGCATCCAAAACGCCTCGGCACGACTGATCCTCGATGTATCACGCCACGGCCACATCACCCCCCCCCCCTAGGAAACCTGCACTGGCTCCCTGTCAACAAGGGGATATCCTTCAAGCTCCTCACCCACGCACACAAGGCACTCCACAAGACCGGCCCAGACTTCCTCAACAGACGGCTCTCCTTCTACATCCCCAACCACCAGCTACGCTCCGCCGACCTCTCACTCGCCACCGTCCCACGCATCCGAAGAACAACCACCGGTGGGAGATCCTTCTCCCACCTAACCGCCAAGACATGAAACACCCTCCCACTGAGCCTACGACAGACCCAAGACCTGCTGACCTTCAGGAGGATACTCCAGACCTGGCTGTTCGATCAGTAGTGCCCCCCCCCCCTTCCTCAGCGCCTTGAGACCCTCGCGGGTATGTAGTGCACTATACAAATGATTGATTGATTGATTGAATGAAGTATTGTGGTCTCATGGTTCCTGAAATATGACGTTATCACTGCAGCACTTCCGCCATTTAAAAAATAAATGTCATCCAGAAAAATTCAGCCCGGATCAGCAATGTCTACCCAAGCTAAATTACTTCTACAATGATTCAAAAACATAACTCAAGAACGACACTCTCTAGACAACCATTTTTTACGGAGGTATATCAGGGGTCCTGGAATACTAGTTGTTCTGACATTGGTAGAGGTCTGCGGAGTTGTTTGGGTTTGCCATTATGACGCAACCCTTATTTTACTAGTAGCTGAAAGGTTTCAATATTTTACTTTTTCCTTTGAAATATTATATATTTTATTTTACTGCATTTTGTGAAATAGTCCGAAATATGTAATATAGATTAATCAAAATAAAATTGTTACTGATTGAATCCCTCCATGCAACTTGAAATCTGATTGTCCAGTTGGATTCTTACCAACTTCCTCTGTTGTGCAAATAAACTCCTCTTGTAAGCCAGGTACACAAGTCCACCTTTTGACTTTGAAAAGCTTTGTGCTCCAGTGAAGAGTAAATTAATAAACTAGAGAATAGAATTTTGACTAGCCCAACAAAAGGAGAAGAGGTGCGTTTAAACTGAAAAGACTTGCTTTTGGTTAAACCTGATGGAGAAGGAGGTACATTGTCTGGCTTGTTTAGAACATTTCTTGGCCCAGCTACGCCATTAGTGGTCTTGAAAGCATCTGCCTACTAGATGTCCAAGAAGGCCACCTGTGGGACTGCAACACTGACTGAAGTTAATTCATTGCTCCTGAGAAAATACCCAAACATTGTATCACTTGTCTGCCAAGTGAGTAAGACAAAACCTCAACAAGGTTATGCGGTGAACCCTTGCTGTAGACATGGACTATCTAAGGCTCTCTTCCTCCCTGGTACAAGCTCCTACTTGTGTCCCTTGGGAAGCATAAGCTTTTCTGTACTTGATTCTCTACATTACTGAACATTGTGATTCTTAACCGCTGAAGGTCGCACCATCTCATTATCTATACACTCCCCTTATGTTATGATGATGAGTGTGGTTTATGCCTGTCAACCCAAGGCGTACCACCCCAGAGACACACTGCTCGCAGACATAGCCCTTTTGCTGCACACCATTGCTCCCAGTGACCACCGAAAATTGCATAAGACTGTACTGAACACTGAAAAGAGCACTCTGCATTGCTTGTATGTACATCTCGCTGACCATGCACTGCATCACATAAGCAACACCACATTTGCTGAGTTTGCTAATGCTCATTGATTCCTCACATCCTCCTGCATATTGCTGTTTGGCAGTCCGTGATGGCAACAGTATTCTGAATATTATTGAAAAGTAATGTAAATCAGTAGAAATATCTCTTTTCCAGACACCATCGTTATTGTGCATTATCTTAATGCTACTGGTATCTGATCTGCTCACTCCACCCTTAAACAGTTAACTCTTACTGTTCTAGCTTACTACCACGTGAAAGTCAAAGCTCTACAAAACGGAAGGACTTGTCAAGTCAGTGAAATCACTGCAAGTAATAGGTTTTATTATAATCAAGCTATCAAACTTAGAAGAAAGAATGGGACTGCTGGCTTCATCGGGATTTAAGCTAACAAGTTCCAGGTCAGCCCATATCAGCACAGCATGCTTAATGTGTAGATCTCTCCTGCCACACAGTGGTAATAATCCTCAATGTAGTGGTTGAAGTGCACGGAATCTTCATGTAGGTGCCAACCCCACTGCCTAGGCTGCTGCTGAACCAGTCTGCACATAATGTTTCAAACAATATACATATTTAGTTTACCTTTACTGTTGCATCAGCTATTTCAAGCAGTTTACATATTTTGTTTGCCTTTACTGTTGCTTCAGCTGCTAAAAAAGCTGGACTATTATTGTTTGATGTCACAGTAAGTTTGACTCAGCCTCCAAGATCCCTCTTAGGAGCTGGATTTGCAGAGACTGTTTTCTGGGTGAGTGCTTGAACTGAATTTAGAGGTATTATTTGCCCAACAGCCTCGCAAGTATGTGCATTACAGCTAGAACATAAACTTTCAGATTGGCTTATATCAGAAAGAACATTAACTAAACGTTACTAATGTAACTTCTTTTGATAGTTTTACTCTCTGTTTTTTCCAAGGTCTGTAAACAAATTTGGCTTGGGTTATTTGATGACAGGTCATCAACAATTCCAGACTTTAGGGATCCACAGAAAGTGAAAGAATTTCTGCAAGAGAAGTATGAAAAGAAGAGATGGTGAGCGATACATTGCTTCCTTTTTTTATTACAATTACTGTACAGTTAGTGGCTGTGTGTATCATTGTATTTGGCAAAGTAGTACATTATGTGAAGCTTTCAGGTCACATCATTTATCAGATCAAGACATAAACACAACCAATGCTGTATTTTGTGTTAATTGTAAGTGCGCAGGTTTGTTTTACAACTTTAAATCTGTCACACAATCTCAGTAAGCATTAGGGAGAATAGATTAGTGAATTGCAAGAGGTTTTAAAACCAATACCATTCTATGTTCACTCTTTTTAATAGAGTTATGGAAGTCTCCTATGTCTTAATGTTCTTTGAAAAGATAGACCGTATAATTCTGGTAGGTAGCCCATGTTTACCTGCCATGCTAAGCACACGCCATGTGCTTCCCACAGCCCACTTCAGAGTGTGAGATATAAACCTGTGGGTAGGTTGTGCAATTCAACAAACCTCGGGTAGGTGAATGACTTGCAGAATTTAAACATGTTTTGTTTCTGATTTCTGACTTGACCGCGCCTCTGTCACTATACCTATTGTAATCAAAGGGAAAAAAAGCAGTTTTAAGAAGCACTGCTTAAAGAGGGGTTTTGATCCTGCCCACATGTTGATCACTTTGACTACAAAGATTGGACAGTCTTTGTGCCCCTCCGCAGAAATTGCTTGTATTGTACTTGTAAGGACTTCAATTATCAATTGGGTGAATGAGAGTCCACCACAACTAATAAAGTCACTAACCTTTAAATTTAAACATGTTAGAGCAGACAGGCTTAACTTAAAGAAAGCATGTAAAGCAGTTAGAAGTACTAAAAGAGTTAAGAAGTCAGTAAGTCAAAAAGCTTTGTTCGGCAGATAGCCATAAAAGACAGGACTTAAATGTGGACAAACGGACATACATTTAAAATAGTAAAATGCTGAAACAGTTTACGGTTGGCATGATTTGAGTTAAGGTCCTTGACTTCACTTTTTATATAGCTCCATATTGGCACAGAAAAAACAATACATTTAATAAGCCATTTATACATCATATATAATTCTAAGATTAAAATAAGATATATAAAAACAGAGCTACTTTAATTCAAAGATTTTTTGATTTTGAGAGCTTGACAGACATAGCCTAAAACAGGAACAGCACCGTCCAGACTTTAAAAGTTGGAGGCAATGCAAACAGATAATGTGAGAGCTGGAGCCGAAAGAGCTCAACAACGGCCTTAAAAAGTTCAGCCTGGGCTGAATATAAAAACCGCCAAAGAACATAAAATAAACACGTTTTTGTTTGGTTGAGCTGTCACAAGGACAAAGTGGTAGGCTGTGAATCCTTGTGCCCTGCTCGGGGTGAATTACCAGAAAGGGCAAAGAGCCTAGTTTCGAACAGGTTAAAAAGAAGCTCTGTTTGGGTTAATAACAACCTATATTTGGGTAAATATTGCTCTAGTGACAATCTGGAGAAGGACTTTTCGGTTGCAAATGTTTCGAAATGAATTTATTTCCCCAACTACCTGAAGTATTAACCTGATTAAAAGAACATTTTGGGATTCATAGTTTTCTGTATATGTTAATTGTGTTCGTATATCCTTCCTTGGTGTTCTATTCCTCTATTATAAAAGCATTACAAAAGGAGACGAATATCTGAATGAAATGACACTTCCAGATATGCAAAACCTTTAATTAGAATGTTGCTTAGGTATTCTTCTCCTGGCCAATCTCTCATTGAGTGGTCCGAATTTAACAGATAAGAGTAAGGAAAGGGTCCTTGCTTTTGTGTAAATAAAAAGAAAATGAGAATGTTACACGTCTTATTTTGTACAGCAAACTGTACTGTCAAGGCTTCACAACTTAGGAGATGTTGAACTGTATGGAGTGGCAAGGCAATAATTTGAAAAATAATATCTAATAGAGACATCTAGCCGCAGATTCCTTACCTTTGAATTTCCTCAGGTATCAGACTGGATCCGGAAGATTTTTTGTAAGCAGTACCCTTGCGTGCCGCGGCATTGGTCCGCTCTTCGTGGCGTCATCCACGTCACCTATATAGGAAAAACCTTGGTGCCCTGACGTCAGTTTTTTTTATTTCTGTGTCCGCCAGCAATGATCCGAAAGAAGAGCTATACTTCTGTCAGTTTTTGACAGGATTTTTCCTACGTTTGTCGACCTTTTTTGAGGTGTGTCGAGGATGACATTGTGGAAGACTGGATTCCTGGAGCACCTGTCACTGCCTCATGTCAGTGACGGACGTGCACCTTGTGTGTTTGTGGTGTCTGGAGTGTGACCACACCTCAAAGTTGTGCTCCGACACGTGACATAGGCTTTGAGGGAGTGGTCCATGGAGCTGCTAGCAGCCTGACATGTGACTCAGCAGAAGTCCCAGTCCTGCTCCAGTCTCGGCACCGTTCCAGGAGTCTGAAGTCCTCTTCGTCCCATTCAAAATCGCCCTTGCACTCGGCTAAGATGCACAAAAAACACCAGAAGTTGAAGCAAGTTTCGACATCTCTTCATCCACCGGCTGACGCAACAAAGGAACATCCGCATTTGAGGCGTTGTGCCTTTGAACCTGAGCCTGGGCTGACTGCACCGCTCCAGTTTCCCGGGAGCCGGAGCGACCCTGCTCAAATTAATAATAATAATAATAATAATAATAATAGGGGGTCTTGTAAAGCGCATGGTGACGCACAACGGCGTATCCCCGCGCTCCGATACGAGCGTGGTAAGAGGCGGTACTGAGGGGAGGCCGTTATTTCACATATAGGAGTGTTTTTAGCTTTGCTCTAAATATCGACTCTGTAGGTTCCAAACGCAGCGCAACCGGAAGTTTATTCCAGCTGGATGCGGCAAGATACCTGAAGGACCTGCCGCCCATCCTAGCTCTGGTCACTTTGGGAATGGTAAGGCGCCCTGATCCAGAGGATCTGAGTGCGCGTGTCGGCTCGTAATGAGTCAGGAGACCCTGAAGTGGAAGGGGTGCCCTGCCGTTAATAATCCGATGACAGGTGCAGAGGGCCTTGAATTCCACCCTGCTTCTGACCGGGAGCCAGTGTAAGGCCTGGAGAGCGGCTTTGGAGGCTGATCTTCTCGGCAGTTTGAGCACCAGCCGGGCAGCGGCATTTTGCAAAACCTGTAGACGGCTCAGGTTTTTCTCAAGGGTACCCAAATAGAGCAGGTTGCCGTAGTCCATTTTGGACGTGACTAAAGCGTGCACTAGTGTCCTGCGGGCTTCGGTGGGAAGGAGCTCCAATACCTTCCTGATGGTCTTAAGGATCCCGAAACAGGTGCCAACCACCCTGTTTACCTGGGGACCAAAGGTCAGATCGCAATCGAACCAAATACCTAAATTCCTCGTCTCCCGGCAGGGAGTAGGAGCTGGTCCCAAGCAAGGCGGCCACCACGCTGACGTCCATGCCGCCCGATCACCCCCTACCACCAGCACCTCAGTCTTGTCGCCGTTGAGTTTAAGGCAGTTGGCAGACATCCAGGCAGCAAGTTCTTGCATGCATGCTCTGAAGATGTCTGCCGCAAGACCGGGTGCGCGCGATAGGGAGATGACTAGCTGCGTGTCGTCAGCGTAGGACACCATGCGCAGGCCGTGTCTCTCAACTATGGAGGCGACCGGGGCAACATAAAGGTTAAAAAGCGTCGGGCTTAGGGACGAGCCCTGAGGTACCCCCTGGTCCAGTGCCACTCTCCTGGAGTAGCAGTCGCCCTGCCTGACTTGAAAACCTCGGCCCGACAGAAACGACTGAATCCATTTTAGCGCTGCGTTGCCTACCCCTGCTATGTTCAGACACTGTAGCAGGATGGAATTAGAAGATTTTATGATGCCATAAGTCACATTTTTAGCAGCCCAACCTCTCTGGCATACCTTTTGGACCCCGCAGGGTTGGAGGGAGCCTTATCTGGACCCTCACCAAGTGCTCCGGTCCCTGTGGGCCTCCATGGATCCGTTCATGGAACCGACCCAGCGCCAGTTGTGCCACTGCAACTTTTCCTGGCGCCGGCAAAATGCAAACAGTGCCAGCCCCATTGTGATCCCCGATGACAGAGCCAGAGCTGCGTTGACCGACGCAGATTCTAACGCTGACAGGACCCCTGTTTTCTAGGTCAGAGTCTGAACCCTATTCTGAAGGAGTAGGCCTCGCGTGGAATGGGATGGGTCACTGGACCCTTTAGAATACCAGTATGGGCAGGATATGGACTGGTGTGAGGAACTGGGTGATGCCCAAACACTGGAAACTTCTCCAGATACCAGCAATCTTTCGCCACCTACCATGGCTATGGAGTAAGGAGCTACATATACAATGGTGGTGCGGAGGGCGGCTGAGGTCCTGGACCTTCAGGTGCCCTCGGTGTCGGTCAAGACTAGCATCTTGAGGGAGGTGCTGCAACCGGGAGTCTTCTCCTCTGAATCCTTACTCTCATTCAACAAAGCCCTCACTGACGTCCTTCTGGAGTCCTTGTCCAAACCCAGCACAGGGGCTGCAGTGAATTGGACGATTGCCTGCCACCAGCACACCACTCCACTCCAGGGGCCGTACATTTCCTCACCCAGCACCCTACCCTAGAGAGCATGGTTGTCCAAGTCTCCACTCCCATGGTATGTTACCTGCCCCTCTCCCTGACAGGGAATCCAAGAGGCTGGACAGTTTGGGAAAGAAAATGCTGTGAGAAAATAGTTGAGCAAGTGCTTGGAGGAGACTTGAGCCATTATCTCCCAAGAAAAAACAGACGAGAGAGACGCAGCAAAGTTCACTATACACTGTAGTTTGGACACAATTGATTCTCTGGGAAGAGCGGTTTTGTTTACAGTGGATCTCAGATGCCACACCTAGCTGAGAACGCCAAGCTTTTTGGGGGATGTCCAGGCTTCCCTCCTGAACATGCCAGGCCCATGGTTTCTGTACTCCTTGAAGTACCTCATACAGTGGCCTGAGGGTACCGTATTGACTTAGTCTCCCTCATGAGAGGTTAATAAATCTATTTCTTTTGATATCACAACTCCCCTGCTAATCTCTATTTTGTTAGTCTAAGGACTTAAAGACAAAGAAGGCCGAACCCCTGCACCAGTGGGCCCCTGAAAAGGCTCACTCCCACAGTGACCTCGTACAACTGAAAATACACAAATCGCACACAAACATCATTGAAGTCCACAACAGTACTACACAAAAGAACCACAGGTCAGTTTTTGCTAAAATAGAAGCGTCTGTTTTCATAATGCTAAACATAAAACCCTTTTTAGAAAAACAGGGTGAAAGAAGATTAAGGAACCACACCCTCCCGTGGAATTAAAGAAAGCATTTTACTTAGACCTTACATACAGTTCATCATTAATGATTGTAAATGTTTTTTTTTAATTATGATGAATGATGTTCAGCAATCTGCAGTTCCAAGCAGCTGTAAAAACAAAGCTGTCAGCATTCCATGAAATTTTGTATGGTTCTCTTCAGATGTCGTGCATTGAAGTCAAAGCCTATGCATTACAGCCATTATACCCAGGGTCACTGGGATTATGTGACTTTTTGGCCGCGGCGATGTTCCGCATAATTATAGATTTTAATGTCACATAATCCATCATCTGCCGCATAATCTGCTGATTTTAGCAAAATAAAAATTCGTTTATAGCTCACCCGGTTCAAAATGTACAAAAAAGCAGTGATGTGTTGTCACGCAGTAGAAGGCCCTTTGCAAAGCAGGATTAGTCACCTTTTTGTTTTGCTTATTGCTATATTTAGGTGTTAAGCTGGTGCTAATGAGGTGCAACCACAGATTGACCGTCTCTCTGGGCAAGAACAGGCCCACCCATCACATTAGTTCAGAAAGGTGTTCTTATCCAAATCAGTTTTTCACTTTGTTTTGTTTGTGAAAAAGAAAGTACCTTTGTGCATTTTTGGGTAATACTTTTTATTTGAACTGTGTGGTAAGCCTCTGACACCAAACCACTGCCACCCAGAAACCTTTTGTTTGATAAACACTGTTTAATATTATTTCTACACCGTAAACATGATTGGCTGTGGGAATTGGAGGCTTATATGGTTGTCAGTAGCTGCCGATGATGTGAAGTACCAGGTTCTAGAAATGTTTATCAGGATGGTTTCCTTATGCCTAAATAATTTTGATGAGGTGGTCTAGCCATCAAAACGTTTGAAGACCTCTGTGCAAGTGACACATGCCACATGGCATATGCCGGCTCTGCAGTGGGACATATAAAGTTCTAGTGGGCGCAGCATCAGGGGAATCTCTCTGACTTGGTTCATATCTCGGAAGACACTGCAAAGAACATGCAGTGGTGGCTAACAAACCTTGATAGGATCAGAGGCAGTCTCCTTTCCCTTCCCCAACCATATCTTAAACTAGTGACAGATACGTCACTCCCGGAATGGGGTGGCCATCTGGGAGCGGTGGAGGTCAGAGTACTCTGGTCTCAAGTGGAATCAAGGCTCCGCCTCAAAATGCTGGCGCTCCGTGTGATTTGACTGGCATTGAAAGCCTTTCTGCCCTCCATCAAGGGAAGGCTAGTGCAGATAATTTTGGTAAACACCACTGCCATGTGGTACTGCAACAAATGGGGTGGTGTGGGGTCGTGGACCCTTTGTCACAAGGCCCTGCATATCTTGGCATGGCTGGAACAGCAAGGCATATCCCAGATGGTTCAACACCTTGCGGGTTCCCTGAACGCCAGGGTAGACAAACTCAGCTGTTGATGGCTAGCTGATCATGAAGGGTGTCTTCATACAGAGGTGAACATTACTGTCTGAAAAGTTTGAACAGTCGGTCCGTAGTGATGGGCACTTCACCCATTCAGTCCTGCAGGAGGACTTCCTTGTGTGAAATTGTTCCGTAGACCCACCTCCATTGAGGTATTTTTTGGGTATCTATTTAAAAGTAAGGTATCTGTGGCTCTAAGTCTCTCTCCAATAAACAAGTTCTCTTTGATGCCTTATCGGATAGGGACTATTTCTAGCTGCAGATTGCTTACCGACTCGCAAATCCTCCCTGCTTTGCAGGCAGATAGCTAGGTACATTGTGATCCCTTTCGGTGCCTAGGTTTCCACACCAGTGGTCTGTGTTCTTCATGTCATCGGGCTTCTGGCGTGGAAAGCCGTGAAAAGAAACTGACTTCAGCGCGCCTAGATGGCTGCCATATAGATGCTGCAGACTTAATTTCCGGCACTGACGGCGCTCTCGAAGCCGATTGACGCTACCCACAAGCGCTCAAGGCTACAGCTAACAAACAATCTTCCGGATCCAGTCTGATTCCTGGGAAATTCAATGGTATGGAATCTGCAACTGGATATAGTCTCTACCAGATAATGCGTTACTGAAGGTAAGTAACTTATTCTTTAATGAGTTCTTGTTATTTTTTTCCATATTTACAGTTGTTTGCATTCATGTTTTATGTGAGTTGATCAAGGAACAGTCACCTATTTCAACACAAATTAGTTTTGTGTTTTAACTCCAAATATATCTGTTAGAACTTAATGTTTTCAAATGTGTAATCTATTTTTATTTTATTTTTTATTTGAAGGTATGTGCCTCCGGAGCAAGCAAAGGTTGTGGCCTCAGTCCATGCTTCCATTTCAGGTTCCTCAGCAAGCAGTACAAGCAGCACACCTGAAGTTAAACCACTTAAAACTCTCTTAGGAGACTCTGCACCACCATTGCACTTAAACAAGGGAACACCAAGTCAGGTAAGTAACCATAACTTGTAATAGGGAATTGAGAATATTTGCTGATGAGAAATAAGGGCATCTTGTGTTTAAAAAAAATAAAATAATAATAATAACTTTCGCACCTCTGTAGGGTGACACTCATTTTGTGAGTTGGCATATTAGCGCAAGTGCATTGATAATTCCGTACAGTTATTTGCATCACATTAATTAATCTAGAGTAAACATTGAACACATGTGGTTTACAGATGTTTAGTCCATCACAGGAATATTGTACCATTTAGGAAGTCTTAAACCAACAAATCAATATTAATCCTAGCTTGTTTGCATGTTAATTTCATTTGCTCAATGTAGGAAGGTGGCTACCTGACTATGGTTACCCCAGATTTTTTGCCATGTGTTTAGCTGGTTTTGACTTAGTTGACCTGGTTCCCTGCTAATCAGGGCCCCAGGCCATCTGCTCTCTCTGTAAAATGGATTCCATGTACCCTAGGTACATACCACAATTGGAAATGGACTCCTTGTCAGCCCCTGTATAATGCACTATAGGTGCCCAGGGCATAGGGGCCACCAAGGCCTACCAGGGGCTGCAGCATATCTTTTGCCATCCCTGGCTGGTTCTTAAATTGACACAACTGGCTGATCACTCAGCTGGGGTAAGGTGGTGTAATCACCCCTTACTTAGATATAGTATACCTATATCTGGACACATATTAACCTGTGAGCCACTCCTATGGAAGGCCTCATCAATCCTGGCGGCAGAGTGCGTGGTTTAATGTGAGATGGAGCTCTAGCATGAGCTGAGCCTGTCTGCAGCTGTCGGGAACAACTCCCTAAGCCGTTTCAGGATAATGCCATACCATATACTCGTAAGTGCCTAATAATCCTCGCGGTTATATAGCAACTTTGGTTTGGCTTTATCAAAACATGTCGTGTAAGGTGTCATACGATTTGGAATACTATCCCCTCGCCAGTTCTGGCGACGGGGATAGCATTCCACCCCTCTAGAGGGGTAAGACATGTTACTTTACTTAAATGCGGTTAATTTCTAAAAAGGACCTTGGATCCACAAAATGGATGCCTCTGCCACGGACACGAGTCTGACCCCCTGAAGCTGACCGAAACTCAGCCAAATGGGGCCTGGACAAAGGGTTTCCTGTCGCAGGGAGGTGTTACACCCCCCCAGACAGGAGATAGTGGATTGTAGCAGGGAGGTTTGAAAGAAACCAGACACTGCTTGGGGCGCACAAGGCTGCCCCTTGCATAATCCGGCCAAACCGGTTCTGGGGCACTCCAGCCCTCGTGCCAGGGCGGCCTGGATCAAAGGAAGGGGGTGTATCCACCCACTTCCTGGGTCCCACCCATAGGAGGGGACCTAGCAGGTAATCCAGCCCCCAAAATTAGTATAAGACTGGGAGCAGTGCCAATGCACTTCAGATTATCCTGATGAAACATAAGAAACGAAACTCTGGACCCTTCGCCATCCTACTCGACGTAGAAGCCCGAAGAATCTCCCTTGTGGTCAAGGAGTGACCACCCTGTGCAAACAGGCACCATCCAGCCATCGACGTCTGCTTTGTCGCAGTTCCCGCCGGAACTCGAGCGACAGAGATCGACGAGATCAAGCTTGCCTCCCTTCTAACAGCCCGATCCACAGTCCCTGCAGAGCTGAGACCCGTGGAGGCGACCGGAAGCGTGGGGCACGCCATCTTGGAAAGACCACGAGACGCTGACCGTGCAGCCCACGAGTGACCCTCGAAGCTGTACACCGGGGTTTGAGAAGCCCCAACCCTGAGCCACACTTGCACCGAAGTTCAGCCCTCCACACTCGACGAGTGCTGCGTGGGGCCCTTCTGCTTCTTTTGGCTCAACGCGTTGGCCCGGTCACTTGCCAGCCGGCTTGTGGCCCCTGTGCCGACGAAACTTGAAATTCGACCTGCGATTCTGGTTGCTCCAGATTTGCACCAGCTCCCCTGAAAAGGAGCCCCCACTCTGACCCTCCTGGTTCGAGTGAGAAGCAATCTCCCGGTTCCGCGTGGATTGCTTTTGCCAAGTGTTGTTTGCTCCAAACTTGAAGCCGACAGCGCCGGCGGCGAGAGCCTGCGTGGGACAGATCGTGACCCACTCCTGGACGTCGTAGATGCCCTAGAGCCCACGTGACATCGGAGAGAAGCTCCTCGACGACCACCTGATTGCGCCCGACATTGCCTGGTTCCGTCCTGGTTCCACCCTGGTCACTGCTGAGTGACCCAGACTCTGTCCCCTCTGCTTTCAGGTACTTTTCGACTTGAGTCCACCCTTGGACTCCACCGGACACTTCTCTTTCACCCCGCCTGCAGCCCTTTCAGCTTCAAGTACCAAGAGCCTGCGTGACGAAACCCGACTCAACTTCGACCCTGTGCACCCGCGTCCTGTGGGTGAGGTAACTTTGCTCCGCCGGTGTTCCCACACTGGTACACATCTCTAGGGTCTGTGTCTTAAGTTTTGTTCCTCTAGGTTCAGCGGAAGTGTCCTTAAACTTTAACTTTACAACTTTTACGCACCATTGGTTAACATTGGTGCATGCGTGCGCTTTCTGCACTGCACCCGAATCCCGCGGGCTTTTCCCGACTTCAGCATTGCTTGTCCCGACTGCTCCCAGCGATTCCCTAGGCCCTAGGCCTAACCACTGTTCGATTGGTATCTCTTATACCACTTGTTTAGTATATGGTTTGAGTGGCCCCCCGCCCTCATCCATATTTGTGCAACTTTATATGTTTAAACTGTGCTTTTGATTTAACGCTTGTGTCCCTTTATTCATAAAGAATACCGGGGATTGTTTTAGTAATAAATACATATATTTTTATAATATATACTTGTGTGGTGTCCTTTCATTTGATATTACAGGATTGTATGTGGTAAAACAGCTCGCTTAACACGACCTCTTAAGTTAAGCCTTTAGGCTGCTTAGTCCATGCTACCCCTAGGATAGCTTGTCTAATAAGGTTGACTTACAACCAGACACCATAAGGGATTGTTTGGTCTGATAACCGGTGGTTCCAGAATTGGAAACCTCACCTATCAGGCCAACTTCTCACACTCACTTTCTTTAGTTTATTGAAAGCTGCCCCCTTTTCTAGTGGATTTTGGAATCCGCAGATTAGGAAACAATTGGGGAAAGAAGTCTTAAATCCCATATTTTGAAAATGTAGGCATATATCAAATTAATGTCTTGGCGTAAATGACGTCCACGACAACATGTAAATTAGTATTTAAGTGCCACATGAAATCTTCCTGCCTTCCATGTTTCAATTTTGAAAACAAAAACTGAAGGAAAAACCTCTAGTCAGATTTATCCTAATTCAGGTGCGAAGGAAGGAACTGAAGAGACCTTCGGGGGAATTCTTAGCTATGATAACCTTTAGGAATACTTTTAAAGTTCACCCTCTGAAAGTTAGGTCTTAACACTCTGCAGTCTACTAAAGGTTTTTTCTCTGTTTTTATTTTTCCTTTGCATAACACTTCTAAAAGAAGCATTTATGGGGAACAAACATCATAGCAGATTTTAGACTTTGTATTTGTTTTCTCTTTAAAGGGTCGGAACCAACAACTTTTTTGTCCAGTCATTTGTTGATCTGCTGCAATGCTAAGCTTTACTGAACTAAGAAGCCCATTCTTGGGTAGTATCACTTATCTTAGTCCCATGAGCGTGAAGGGAAGTTTAATTAGAGAAACACAATAAACCTTTCATCCTAGAATCCTCCGCTAAATGTTGTTGCTGGAAATGGGTTTTCAAATTGAGGCTACATTATTCCTTTTTAGGTCTCGCCTGTCGATGCGCATGCGCATCGAGCTTGCGAGCCTATTGCGGCTTAAACAACCTTTAACTAGCAAGCAAGGAATCGTGGCGATTCCTTGCAGTGCCCGTGACTTTTAAGCTCAATGCGCATGTGCATTGAGCTTAAAAGCGCGTGCACAGCCGCCCGCATTCCTCCGACACCTTTGAAGTGAAGCTTAGCTTCACTTCAAAGGCCCGGCTTCTTCACACCCACATGCCGCTCTCGCTCTCCCCGCTCCGCCCCCTCCCCTGCCCGCCGTGTGACCTCGGCCACAATAGCCGTCTTAGCTTGAGATTGCTCTTCCACAGAATTCACTCGCACTTTCACCTGTGCAGATTTCTAAAAAGTCGGCGTAGATTGCAATGAGTGTGCCTGCCATGGTGTTCTTCCTATTACAGAACTAGCGTTGACTGCCTAGGTACACGGAGGCTGCATTCTCAAAAAAAGCCAAGGAAATATCACTGCGACTCTTTGGTACAGCGGGAGAGAAGCTACAATAAAATTCACTGCTTGCTGCAAACTCTCCCCATAATGCTTTGCAGGGCCTCGCCTTTAAAATATATTTTCAACCATATCTCTGCCGAGGCTGTTCTTACAGCGTACCTGTTCTTCTCAGTTAAACATTGCCACAATAGCCGTCTTAGCTTGAGATTGCTCTTCCACAGAATTCACTCGCACTTTCACCTGTGCAGAGAATTCCTGTGCTTGTGAAGGGTGGCATGATGGGACAGAACCTGCCTCCTCCTTCAAAGACAGTTTGAAAGGATGCAGCAGTCTGCCAAGTCTTTTCACTCTGTAACTTAGTAGTGCAAATGGTGCTGTGTTTCGGCCCTTCCGTTAGTTTTTGCCCTGCCCCTGCCTCAACCCCCCCCCCCCCCACTGGGAGCCCATCACTTCATCTGCATCAGGGTGCGCTTCCTGATGTAAGTACTGTTTACCGAGCATGGAGCTTGTAAACCTTTAATTCACGTGCTTTTCCTGGATTGCTCTTTAAGCCTGAAAACAATATGTTTCCCGTGAAGGGCGGAACTAGCTGTGTTTATGAGCGGAGCTGCATTCAGAAAAGGGAGTGTTATTTTATTTCATTTTTTTTACGGAGTGCGTAATTGGGCTTATTCCACGCATTTGTGTGATTTACCGCTTTAAAGACTGAAAGACTCTTTTCCTTTGATAATTGATTTTTGCCAACTTCATTCTTGTGTGCTGGAATCTTCTGGCTCTTGCAGCTTGATGCGTCATCAGCCGGCGTTAGTTTTTGCCCTGCCCCTGCCCCCGCCTCAACCCCCCCCCTCCCCCCCCCCCCCACTGGGAGCCCCTCACTTCATCTGCATCAGGGTGCGCTTCCTGATGTAAGTACTGTTTACCGAGCATGGAGCTTGTAAACCTTTCATTCACGTGCTTTTCCTGGATTGATCTTTAAGCCTGAAAACAATATGTTTCCCGTGAAGGGCGGAACTAGCTGTGTTTATGAGCGGAGCTGCATTCTGAAAAGGGAGTGTTATTTTATTTTATTTCATTTTTTTTACGGAGTGCGTAATTGGGCTTATTCCACGCATTTGTGTGATTTACCGCTTTAAAGACTGAAAGACTCTTTTCCTTTGATAATTGATTTTTGCCAACTTCATTCTTGTGTGCTGGAATCTTCTGGCTCTTGCAGCTTGATGTGTCATCAGCCGGGTTGGGTCCTTCCCCACCCAAAACAGAGCCAGCAAATCTGTGCCTCGCCAAGTATGCAACGTCAGCACGGGTGCTGGGATATGGCCCTTTGCTGCCAAACAGCTCTCCGATGAGGCCTGGCCGCAACTTATCCTGCTCTGAAGGCATGGATCTTTTCAGAGCCCAGCACATCAAAGGGCTTCTCCTCCCCTAATTATTCATGGCCGGCCACAGGCCGGCCGTACTTTCAGTTTCCCGAAACGGCTTCTCCTCACCTAATTAGGGGAGGAGAAGCCCTTTGATGTGCTTCACACCAATGCGCCTCACAGTCATTCCTAAGTCAGTACTCTGCCTCTGCCCAAGACCTGCCTTCTAACACTTTGAGCCTCGCAGGCAGGCCTGGCCAATTGCTGCTTGTTTGTATTTGCTTCGGCTGCCATTCTCAGACTCCACGATCTGCTCATGTGACATGGTTGCTCCACAAGACGCTTTACACATTACACTCATCTGCCTGAAGTGGGAGAGCATATGTCATAAGTACATATGTCCTCTTCTTTTGCCTCTGAGTTTTAAACAAGCAAAGCTGGTCCTTCTGTACTTGCAGTTTCACTTCTAATGTGTGTTGTTATTTATCATGATGTTTAGCTGAGGTGTATCACGCTCGTTCATGAGTTTGATCTTTTCATACTGTGAAATGTTTTCTAAGTTGTTTTTGATTGTCTTACCGCTGGAGGTCTCCCTGTGCTACATTTAGCCACTCACACATGCAACGCCACTCACACATGCAACGCCACTCACACATGCAACGCCACTCACACATGCAACGCCACTCACACATGCAACGCCACTCACACATGCAACGCCACTCACACATGCAACGCCACTCACACATGCAACGCCACTCACACATGCAACGCCACTCACACATGCAACGCCACTCACACATGCAACGCCACTCACACATGCAACGCCACTCACACACGCTACGCCACTCACACACGCTACGCCACTCACACACGCTACGCCACTCACACACGCTACGCCACTCACACACGCTACGCCACTCACACACGCTACGCCACTCACACACGCTACGCCACTCACACACGCTACGCCACTCACACACGCTACGCCACTCACACACGCTACGCCACTCACACACGCAACGCCACTCACACACGCAACGCCACTCACACACGCAACGCCACTCACACACGCAACGCCACTCACACACGCAACGCCACTCACACACGCCACGCCACTCATCCACGCACCACCCCACGCCACTCATCCACGCAACGCCACTCATCCACGCAACGCCACTCATCCACGCAACGCCACTCATCCACGCAACGCCACTCATCCACGCAACGCCACTCATCCACGCAACGCCACTCATCCACGCACGCCACTCATCCACGCAACGCCACTCATCCACGACGCCACTCATCCACGCAACGCCACTCATCCACGCAACGCCACTCATCCACGCAACGCATCCACGCAACGCCACTCTTCCATTTGCAAAAAGAAAAAAGTCTAACTATTCTATTGCGAGACCTATTGCATTTCCAATGCTTGTTTCCTAAGTCATTCTCAGTGAGTTATGAATACCACTTTCACTGTCTAACTTGATCAAAATTGTTGTTTATAGATAGCTGTTGGTTGTACACTTGGCCAATAATTTCATGATAAAACCTTTCTGAAAGGCTTCATGTAGACCTAGTTAGGTGGTGTACACCAACCTGGATAGGAAAAAGACCCAATGAAGAAGCATGCCTCAAAAATGTGAGTGAGGTGTCGGTAGCCATAATCTTTCAAACCAATGGAAAATAGGGGTGTGATAGTTATTTTCGACTCTGTCACATTTATGGTGATATGGCTTTGATATGGAGGCTGTGCAAGAAGTCATTTCTCCTCTCACTCTCTTCGTTGTGTAGCCGCTACACTTTCCTTTTGGAAATCACTGTTGCTTGCTTTTACCTGTCTTTTAATACAGTGGCGATGTAGAATAAGCTGTAACACTAACCACTGTTTTTTAACCACTCTGAAGGTTTATTTTCTAATGTCTACTAATTGAGGTATGAGAGTTTTGTTACTAGTAGGCTTATGAATGCATGAATTGTATATGCTCTTCAGGTATAGCTCTATCCAATCTTGATGAAGACCATTGACCCAACTGGGCAATGAGTATGACTGAAACATGTTGGCACTTAATAGCTATTGACCTCAAAGACATCACTCAACAAATCCGTTTTTAACGTTACTCAAGATACCCCTGTTAAAAAGATATATTTTGGGTTTACTTTGAGGTAATTGTGGCATACATGGATCCCTGCACCTCTGTTAACTTCATAATGAGAACTCCTTAAAACCAAAGTTGAGTCCGTTCTGCTGGTATTCCCTTGTCAAGATAGGAATAGGACACCACTGTGGATTAGCTTTTCTTATCCATATTCTTTGAAACCTATTGAAATAAATGATTTATAGCTATTTTTGACTTTATGTTGCAATTATCGTGAAATATGACCCATCTGAAACTTTCTAGGCCAACAGGTACAGATCATATCTAGCATCAGCTCTACTCAATACTATGTCTCTTGCATCTGCGCTCGCAGTTATTCTATCACATTACGATTGGTAAGTTTGTGTGAGACTAATTTATTGTACCTGTCCTGCCCAAGCGTTTCTTTCCCCGGCTCAAATGCCTAAATGTAAATGTGGGATACTTGTAAAGCGCACTGTTACTCTACCCGAGTGTCCTGGCGCTGTAGACCGCTGGGGAACCCGTCCTGGTTTTCCCTGTGAGATGGTCCCTTTCTGGGTATCTCCAGGGTAAAACCAGGCATCCCCGGCGTCTGTGGGGGGCCGTTGTAGAGATGAGGCAAGCTTAATGCCCAGAGTTACCGAGTGTGTCCCCTGGTTAGAGTAGGCACTGAGGCGAGAATTATCGAGTCCGTTGACCCTGGTCCAAGACCCTGCCGCGTCGGGAATTGAACCCTGGTCCCGGGCCGTTCTCTGCTTACAGGTCTGCCGCCTCTAACCAGTGAGCCACACCTCTCCACTAAACACACTCCCTTCACTGGAAGGGCCTGCCACTACCATCTGCAGCCCCGCCTCCTTCTGAGAATCTTTTTGGTGGTCGGGGACATGGGCTTTAGGTTGACTGGAGTTAAAACCACTGCATGGTTTCCAAAGAGGCACTTTCTGAAATGTTCTCCTGCATCTCTGCTCTTATGAAACAGAAAAATTATGCAAAATGTAGTGCCAATTTAAGGCGAGCCCAAGGCAAGTACGTCTGTGCCCGCACGCGCGTGGACTGCACATTGCACCAGGAACCATGGCCGTTTAGGGTCAATGAGAATAAAATGTTATCTACCCAAGGAAAGAGCTCTTAAATCTACAACGGCTGGGTTCTCCTAGCTGCCTTTTTGTGGACTTGGAGGCCCCTGATGATTTTCAGTCCTATTTTTGTCCCTCCTGTAAATTCCGTCTGCCTCAGGTAGGCCCTGGCATTGTTTCTGTAGAGAGCTACACTTCTGTGTCCCCTCATCATGATCATACATTAGATAGCATATTTACTAACAATTTAAGAGTATTTACTAACAATTTAAGAGTCAAAGTAGGAGAGCCTATACCCCTCTCCTAATCAGACCATTATGCCATTCCTTTTAATTTCCAGACTTCGGTACCAGTTACTGTCCCTGCCAATACCAGGGTAACAGAGAAAAAGAGAAATCTGAACCTTATCAGTAAAGAGGCTCTTCTTAACTTATTTAAAAACTATCAGGCCCCCATGTATTCTGATACGAACTTAGTGGCTGGTAATCTCTCCAATTGGCTTTTAGCAGCCATGGATACCTTAGCGCCTCTTAAGGAGCGTTACACAGCAAGGAAAAAACCCTCTGCTCCATGGTTCTCCGAAAGACTTAGAAATTTGAGGCAGTCCTGTCGTAAGCAGGAAAGGTTATGACGGTCAGACCTAAGTCCTGCAGGCAGAGAGCTACAAAACTGCGCCTGAGGGAATATAATAATAATAATAGCCATTATGGAGGTTGAGATGGTTGAGAACTACCTTAAACTTAATGGGGAAAAAACAGAGTGGACTATTGTAATGCCCTATATTTGGGCACTAACACAAGCCTGGTACGTCCTCTGTAGCTGGTGCAGAACGCAGTAGCAAGGCTGGTGATCGATCTTCCAAAACACCACTCAGTCTCAGCCTCCCTGAGCCAGCTGCATTGGCTTCCTTTAAATTGAAGAATTCAGTTTAACGCACTATGTCTTACCCACAAGGCTTTTTATGGCCTAGGCCCGGATTCTATTAAAAGGCATTTCCGGCGCTATGTCCCTGCCAAGCAGCTTAGGTCAGCTAGTAAAAATCTGTTGGTAGTTCCAAGGTTTAAGGAGACTAGATGGGGAGGTAGTGCAT
This sequence comes from Lissotriton helveticus, assembly GCF_964261635.1. Lineage (NCBI taxonomy): Eukaryota > Metazoa > Chordata > Amphibia > Caudata > Salamandridae > Lissotriton > Lissotriton helveticus. Next base: position 530,774,878 of record NC_136072.1, read on the forward strand.
TTTCCATTGCCGCTGCTAAGCTATGGAACTCCCTCACTGGTGATCTCTCTGGACAAATGTCTCACTCTTTTCCGCAAGGCTCTTAAGACCTGGCTCTTTACAGAGACGTCAGTTTGAGCTCTTCTTTTCTCTCTGTATGACAGTCCCTCCTGCAGCACCTTGACGCCTCTGGGCTAAGTTAGCGCTTTAGAAATCTAATATTCATTTATTCATAAAACTGCACTTGGAGAACCATTCTGTGTAGTACTTGTCTCTTACCAAATGAGTTGCCAGTCTGACTGGCTATAAAGTCCTTTCCTTAAATTAAAAACCATAAGCATATACTGTCCTAATCATGGGCTTTAAATAGAACATGAACAAGGTATAATCACTACATAAAAACTTGCTGTCTATACCAGTGTAGCAAATACATTTAGAGAATTGGAACTCCTTAAAATATAAATATTTTGAATAATTGTCTGAGGAAAATATGTTTTGAAACTTGTAGCAAGTCTGCTAGTCTATTAATATTTTCCAGAATTCAGTTTCAGGGATATCAGCTTAGAATGGGCAGCTGAGGGCACTTAGTCTGCACTTGTCTTGACCTAGTTTCTTGACCTACTCACTAGAAATGGAATCTGATCATGAAGGGCAGACAATGTCTTACTAGAGGACGCAGCACACCTTCCTGAGTAAAATCCTTTGCAATTGATTGAGCCATTGTGTGGAGATCTTTGAGCTGGCTTTATAATATCCTTAATCTTACATGATTGAATAAACTGGTAGGCAGCATTCAGTACGATATTTTGATTAATACAATTGCAGTCATTTTGTATGCTTTATTAAATTTTTTAAATAAATGATCATTTTCCGGTTGCGATTTACTGAAGTGCCATGTTGGAGATTTTATGTCTACCTTGTTAACTAATTTGCATATTGCATTTAGTCTCCAGTGGCTAGCCGTTCTCAAGGACAACCGCAAACACAGCACGAAAAGAAACAGTTTGATCTCCTTAGCGACCTTGGCGCAGACATCTTTGCAGCACCAGCGCCTGCTTCTCATGCAACCGTTTCAACAAATTTTGCTAACTTTGCACATTTCAACAGTCACCCTGGTATGTATTTTTTTAAATGAGGAATCACATTTTAGTATCCCGAATGTCTTTCCAGAATGTCAGTTTAGTTTGTGATGTATTTTCTGGCTGGTAATTTCACTGTTTTCAGAGCAGGGATTTTTGCTTTATAATGATTGCTCACATAATGGCGGCTATGGGTGAACATAGTGTTAATAATAAACAAATGTTTTAAGTAAGTAACTAGATTAAAAAAAATATTTTCCTGATCAATCTTTGTGTTTGTTGATCAATTTTTTACCTCTATATTAGAGCAAAAACATTAAACTGTACACTTATTTGTTTGGTGCAACACTCAGAGAATGTTACAATCACAGCTGACTCTACTGATGAAGAATGGCAAGGAAGTGTTTCCTTCAGTGGAGGGGTTTGGATCTATCTGCAGAAAATAAATGTTCTTAATTGTAAAAATCACCAGTGTTGTGTCTGATATGGACAATGGCTATGCATGTATTCCATGACCTCGGCCTCTCTCATAGTAATGTGGTCTTGTTAGGCTGCGAGGGACAAACCAAGCACTCCCCTTTTGTAGGTAAAGGGCTACTGAACTTACCAGTGGTGGGGGCAGTGTACCCGTTTTTAGTTTCATAGTGATGAATGTTAATAGGCCTTTTTACCTGTACCATGCAAGTGATGCCTACTGGCCCACTCGTGTAAGTTCTTTGACTGTGTACTTAACTCAACCCTGGCCTTTATGGATTGTGTGTAGTGCCAGGCATCACATGATACTTGCGGGTGCATGCTGTGATGTTGTCCCCTCTGTATGTACATAACTTTTTTGTGTGCCCATGTGTGAGACACAACATGGAGGCCTGCGGGTTCCATATTAGAAACTCAGGGCATTGAGAGGTTAGGAGAAGTCCGGACTACAACCTCAGACAGGAGATGTGCGTTTTTGACATACCTGAGAGCTGGTTTGGGAGCACACATTGAATAATTGGGAGCAGAGCATTCTCTGTTCACATCAAAGGTCTCTTCAATTCCTGGAAGAGTTACTGATCGTTGGAGCACGGACTCTTTTCAGGGAGATGGTGATACTGATAATGTTGGAAGTGTGAACCAAACCATCTGCACAGAGAGCAAGGCCAGGCCTTTGTAAGTGTGTGAGGTATTTTTAAGTGGGGTCTGGGAGCCTGGTGTGATCCCACGTTACTCCCTTGGTCTGTGTTATGGACAAGTCAAAATTGGAGCTACTCCTACTGTGGCAGATTGTCCCTTTGACAAATGGCATTGGAGAGGAGAGAGCACTTGAGAGGAGCTGAAACCCTCCACCCGAATTTCAAAGGAACGAACACTAAATCACATTTATGTCTGGAGTTGGACTATGAGGTTGGGAGTATTTGACCTACATGTTGTTAAACAGCATTGTTCAACAAAAGAAAGAAGATCGCCAAGACTTCTAACTGCTGGAACCGGGACCAGGGACGCAGGTATGCCAAACTGCCTGCAGGGTGGGAGGCCTTTACACAGAAGGTCAAAACCACTTTTTACCAGAGCCTTCTGCCAGTCAGCCAAGTCCAGTGGACCGTGTGAGGAATAAGAGAGCTACTGGAGGGGAGCAAGGCCCAGTGGTGATCCTGACGTGTGGATTTTAGTGAGTGAAGTGTGATATTTTTGGTCGGGACAGCAGCAAGAGTTCTGGCTACCATCCAGGTCTTGCGAAAGTCTTTGACCTCTGTGTCATGAGGCCGGGGGCCACTGTGAAATGTGGGCTGTCGCCCGTGTGAGCATCAAAGTTGGTGACCCTCATGTGACCCGGGAGTGGGGCCACCATGAAGTGCAGGCCATCATCCATGTAGGATTAGCAACATCCATATCATTAGTAAGGGGGCTTCTGAAGACAGGACCGCCGCCTGTGTGCAGGATGTCAGCAACCCCTCCCCCAGTGTCGCCAGGTGTGGTGGAGCCAGAGTGAGTTATGGGGCTTGCCTTGGTTCGTCATGCTAAGAAAAGCAGGAGGAAGACTTGCCAATTGCGGCAGGGGCTGGGAGAGGACGTCTGACACAGACATGTGCCATTGGAGGACTGAAGAGGTTAACACGTCTTTGGGGAAAGAAAGCAAGAGGTTGTGGTCCCTCTGAGCAGGTGACCAGAGTTCTTGAAGGAGCACCCCAGTCCTCTCAAGATTGCTTGCTGCCATCTGCTTTGGTAAAGATGTTCGAGGCTGTCAGTCCTGCTAGTGACTTTCAAGATCGTAGCACATAAGATTGTGAGCACAGTGAGCATGGGGCCTGTGTCTGGGCATGCCCTTACCACTTAGGGTGGTGCATCTAACACACATAGGTGATTCCACTGGAACCAAGCTATACCTGGCTAATGAGCCATTATTAGGGTGATTCAGGCCCTATATTGGTTGTGTTTGGGTTCAGTGAGGACCTGGCAGTTTGGGCTGCACTATTCCCATGAGGAACAAGCTTGAGAATGATTTGCATATGGCTGCTTCCAAACGGAGGTATCATGCTGAACAAAACAACGATGGGTTGTGATGCTACACCGAGCGATTGCCAGTGGTTAGACAAATTGCAAGTATTCCTTCCATCGCCTTTTGTGTGTTTGATGTACTGTGCTCAAAAAATTCATGAGGCATATGGCTTGGATAATAACGTTCTCAACAGTAAAAATTGTGCTAAAAGTGAATCATATTCAGGCTTTTTGTAATTTATAGAAATGCCCATGCCCCTCATGCTGGCCATTTCTGCCCCATTAGACAGACCCTCCAGCTTATCGCGATTTCGCGATTAACGAAAAAATCGCAAAATCAGCGGAAATGCGCGATGGCCGCGATATTTACCATTTCGGCCGCAAAAAGTGTCCCTGCTGCTATTTAAAAAAAATAGTGTGGTAGAGGAGAGAAGCAGTCGAAAAGGCACATGGGGTCAGAGGCGCCGCGCAACTAGTGCATTTCTAAGCAATCGGCAGAGTGGAGCTGCAGGGGCTCTTACGAGGCGTGAAACAACAACTAAGCCTCATTAACATGCAAATGGTCTTCTAAAGACCAGTGAAGTACTCTGGTGCGGCTGGGCGTGGAAGTACACAAAATAGCTTCATTTGACCTTTTGGGAGGAGCGGGCTGTAAATGGCAGTGGGGGTGAAAGGACTTCTATCCTGGCTTGGAGGAGCTGTAAGAAGTCAAGGATGGACAGAGCTGAACAGGGTCACGCCTTTCCTCCACCCCCAGCAGCGCCCAGGGCAAACAGCTAATAGGATTGGATATTGCAGCAATGCAAGAACAAGCCAGTCATAGAGAAGAAAGTCGGTTCACCCCGTATAAACATTCGGGAGAAAGGATGTGGCCTAGTGGTCAGAAAGGCTGGATTTAGACGTCTCGGTGTCTGCTCAACAGCCCGTGATTCTAGGCAATTCAGTTAATCTCCCCGTGCCTATACACATTTTAAAATACAAATCTGATCTTGTGTAATATTAAAGCACTCTAATCCCTTTCGTCAAAATTCGCCCTAAATAGAACTGGATAAAACATTCTTGGTATGTTCACAGCACTTATGTAGACCGCGCCTCATCCAGTGGGCTCGAACCCTTGCAAGGAGTGCATTTCCAACCTCGTGATTAGGCTCTTTTTTCACAAGGATGTGTGCCTGTGATTAAAAAAAGATTTCTGCAGCAGAGTTTCATAAAAAACGGAAGAGCTGGGAAATGCCCTTCCACTCGGCACATGCCTGCATGAAGTTCGCTGTCACAAGGTCTTTAGAGCAAAAAAAAAATAAAGAAAGATAAGAAAGCGACCATTTTCCCATCTCAGTCTCCTATAACTTTGATCATAGCAACCGATTTCAATCTCCTGACATACACTATGATGTTACTCCGATTCTTGGGCAAAAAAATGGTTTTACAATTAAATGGGAAAAGGTAATTCCAGAAAACTTCATTAAAAGTTTGGTGAGCTCCACCCTGGATGACTTTAATATTTGCCTGTCCCTAGAAGAGGATCCACTATCTGTTCTTAGATCTTTTTGCAATATCTGTGGCAGAATCAAAAATCTCCTCTCAAGAACCCCACGTAATATCAAAAAAGGCCCCCAAGGCTGGTTCGATTGAAATTGTAGAAGTGCACTTACTACACTTAAAAATATTCTCCATATCAGTTCATCTACGAGAGCAGAGATTAGAACTGCTAGACGAAACTATCGCCTTGTCCTAATCTCTAGGAAAAAAGACTTGAAATTAAAAGCCTGGGCCAACTTGCACGAGGCGTGTGGAAAAAAGGATAATGTTGCCTTCTGGAAGGCCGTGAACGCACCATTCTATCAGGAGCGCTTAGGCCCATTAATAGACAATGCAATTTCCGCACAGGAATGGGTCCAACATTTCCAGGCACTTTACAGTATCACTGTTCCCTTAGATGATACTATCCCTACAAAACCTATAAATGAAAAAGGGGGATCCAGTTATCCGATAGATATTTCTTCAAATCTAGAAGAAGTTCAAAAAGCCTTAAAAGAAAGTTCAGCGGCTAAAGCCCCTGGACCTGACAAAGTTCCAATAGATGTTTTTAAAAATGTCCCTGACCTCTGGGCCCCAATCCTCACAAATGTACTCAATTCCTCTAATAAAGTCGGCTTTATCAAGACCTGGCAAGAGGCCATCTTGGTCCCCATATACAAAAAAGGGGATAGAAATGATCCTGCCTGCTATAGGCCCATTTCGCTTTTAGATGGCTTAATGAAAACAGCAGGCAGGATCATCCTCACCCGGATTCATGAATGGCTCGAGGAAAAAGACATTCTATCCACAATGCAATATGGTTTTAGCAGAGGAAAGGGAACAATTGAACAAGGACTAAATCTTGCCCTTATTATGTCAAAATATATACATGCCAAAAAGGTCAATTTATACGTAACATATGTAGACCTTAGTTTTGCTTTTGATTGCGTGAGGCATGATATTTTGTGGCAAATTCTAGAGGATATTGGGCTAGACAACAGGATCCGAACTTTTATTAAAGAATTTTATTTTGGGGCAGGTGCTCGTGTGAGATTTGGTAAAAAAGGAGAATGCTCTAATTTCTTCCCTATCCATAGGGGAGTAAGACAGGGGTGCATTCTTGCACCCCTTCTTTTTAACTTGTATATAAATGATGTGGGGACCTTTCTAGCAAAAAATTATAATCACTATCCAGTTATTAAAGGAAAACCCATACCCATACTCCTCTATGCCGACGATGCGGCAATCCTGTCACAGACCAAGAGAGGCCTACAAAATGCGGTAAACACATTTTCCCAATATATGAGTAAAAGGGGGCTATTTATAAATGTCTCTAAGACCTTCACTATGTCTTGTGGCCCAAGGAAAGCCAGAGCACAGATGGAAAAGTCAAAGGTCCAAGATATCAGTCATAAATCACGATGAAGTGACATTGCATAGAAACATCCAGCTGTATCTTGTTGTCGATCAACCCTTTTTCTATCGTAGAATATTAACATCTTTCCGATTTGAAATTTTTTTTAGATTTATAACTCTCCCAAGATGTAACGATTGGTCCAAGGATAAACTTATCTGTCCCTGTGATGAGACATCAATTCAATCCAACATCCATTGCACTTTATATTGCACTTTATATTTGTACCCTAGGCGTCAAATACTAAGGCCTCTTTTGCTAACATGGGGTATAACAAAAATCGAGAGAGGCTTATAACAAATTACGGTCTTTGGAAGATCACTACACGATTAATACTGTAATCATGTACTTAAGAGCAATAATGAAATTAAGACGGACCATTATATTTGAATAAGTTTTGTATCCCTGATGAATTAATGAATTAATGCTATGCTCTTGCCACGTCTAACTTACCTGCCTTCTTTGAATGCTTAGTGTTACTTGTTTTAAAATATTGTGAATATAGATTTTAATATTGGTTCTTCGTGTTTTTTTTTTATATAATGTAACTATAATGAATTTTAACGAATGTGAATGTACTGTATGCTTTTATGAACTGTTTTTACATTTCGAATAAAGCTTTTTGAACTTGAACTTGGGTGGTGCAATCAGTGCTGCATGCCTTCTAGTAGCATTTAGGTTACAGGCCCTGTGTTTATGATATACCACTGTTCGAGGCATATGAGCTGCAGGTTATACATTTAGCAATAGATCGCCACCTGGTGTTGGGCTCGGATGATTGCAGGTTGTTGTTGTCTTCTTGGAAGAAGTCTTTGTAGTCACGAGATAGGTGACTCCTCCCTTGGACAATCCTGTGCATGGTCATCGACTCCATCCTCAGATTGTTTTTTTCCGCCACTGGGTTCGGATGAAAGTTTTCCGCTCCGGCTAGAAAACACTTTTTCGGCATTTTCGAAGCGTAAAACTTTAGACAAACAACGTTCGACATCGAAGACACTTTTCGACATCACCAGCTACATTCCGGTGCATCGACGCGGGCCGTTGGGCCCATCGACGCCGTACGGCCTACGCCTCACGGCCTACGCCTCATGGAAAGAACTCCATTCAAGAGATGCCCGGTATGTCGAGCAAAATTCCCACATAGCAACCATCACGAGGTTTGCAACCTCTGTCTCTCGCCAGAACACGAGTCGACCTGCACAGCCTGTGCCTCCTTCCGATCGAAAAAGACCATTCGGGATCGGGAGGGCCCGTCGACACGAGATGAGATCAGCACCAGCGCCGGAGGCCATCTTTGAGAAGGAGATCGTCGAACAGGACGTCTCCGAGGACGAGAACCCACTCGAAGATATCTCAGAGGACGAGGCTGCACTCGTCGTCGAGGAAGACTCGCCTGATCTCCAGATGATATCGGGAGCAGAGGACTCGGATGATTCGATTCCATCTCGACAACCCGTGAGTACCTCTGCCCCTGCACCACAGACACTGCCCAAACCAAAGGCAACGGTCAGCACTCCGCCCATGGGGCCCAGTCGAGACCGAAATCTACCCTCTAACGCCCCGCCTTCATGCTCAGCTCCGAGGAAAGAGACTACGCCTTCCGGTGCCTCTGCACCGAAAAAACATGTGCCAATTCCACCTCCGCCAATGGCACCGAAAAACTCTTCGACACCGAAGGACCCTTCGGCACCGAAGCTAACACACCCTTCGGCGCCCAAAGACTCTTCGGCACACAAACCTAAACCTAAAGAGGCTTCGGTGCCGAAACCAAAAACAATAACGGAACCGAAAGCTTCGACTCCGAAACCATCCGGCTCCAAAAACAAAGACGGGAAGATAGATTCCGGCGCAACAGGACCAACGAAACCTGTCCCCACGCCAAAATCTTCGATAACGGTACCGAAGACCACAAGGCCTGGTACACACAAGCCTAAAGAACCTTCGGCATCAAAGAAATTGCCACCTTTTTGGGTTGAAATTGCCATCTTACAGGAAGGCAAACTAATATCAAATGCCTCCATTAAATGCGCACTAGACGTAGCTGACACAGCATCTAGGGCAGTTAACACCAGTGTTATCCTCAGGTGTCCTGCATGGCTACGCATTTCCGGTTTTCAACCAGAGGTGCAAACTACCATCCTCAACCAGCCCTTCAATCAGAACCAATTGTTCGGGCCAGAGTTAGATATTACGCTAGAAAAAATGAAAAAGGACACAGACACCACTAAGTCTATGGGTGCATTACAATCTACCCAGACTAGAGGTTCTTTTCGCCGCTCCTCTTATAGAAGAGGCTCCAAGCAGACCGGTGCAGATAACACGTCATCTTTTAAAACACAAACACAAACCCCCTCTAATAAAGGCTACTATAGAGGAGGGTACAGAGGCAACAACAATAAGGGAAGAGGTAGAGGTAACAACAACCGCTCCTCTTCCACTCCCAAACAGTGACTTCCCTCTGCCTCCCCTACAACATTCCACACCAGTAGGGGGCAGAGTATCACAGTTCCTACCTGTCTGGGATTCCATCACAACAGACAAATGTGTAAGACAAATTATCCAACATGGCTACTGCCTAGAACTCACAGCAACCCCCCAAACATACCACCCAGGCAGCGTCCAATGTCCACAGAACACATAACACTGCTTCAACAGGAAGTTCTAGCACTTCTACAAAAAGATGCTATTCAAGAGGTCCCCTTACAGGAAAAAGGAACAGGAGTCTACTCCCTGTATTTCCTAATACCCAAAAAGGACGGGACATCAAGACCGATCCTCGACCTCAGGCCCCTAAACCACTACATTCAATCAGATCATTTTCACATGATCACTTTACAAAAAGTACTCCCATTACTACAACAGGGAGACTTTCTCACAACACTAGACCTAAAGGACGCCTATTTTCATATTCCCATACATCCTGAGCACAGGAAGTATCTAAGATTTGTCATACAAGGACAACACTATCAGTTCAAAGTCCTTCCATTCGGGGTCACAACAGCACCACAAGTGTTTACAAAGTGCTTAGCAGTATTAGCAACACATCTCAGGAGACAACAAATACATGTCTTCCCTTACCTCGACGACTGGCTCATAAAAGCAAGATCGTTCAACCAGTGTGTACAACACACCAAACAAACAATTCAAACATTACACAACTTAGGGTTTAAGATAAACTACACCAAGTCTCACAGGATGGGGAGCCCATCTCCTGCACTATACCACTCAAGGCCAATGGAACAGCCAACAAAAACTGCTCCATATCAATCATTTGTAACTGCTAGCAATTTACCTAGCACTCAAAACTTTTCAACTCCAAGTACAGAACAAAGCTGTTCTAATCCGGACGGACAATATGACAGCTATGTACTACATACAAAAACAGGGGGGGGACACACTCTGCAACTGTCCCAGCTTGCACAGAACATTTGGAGATGGGCCATCCCTCAAAACATACACCTGACTGTAGAACACCTTCCAGGAATTCACAATCAGATAGCAGATCTGTTGAGTCGTCAATCACAACAGATTCACGAATGGGAGTTGCACCCACAAGTCCTACAACCATTCTTCCAAAGGTGGGGGCACCCACACATAGACCTGTTTGCCACCCACGAAAACACAAAATGCCCAACCTTCGCCGCCAGGTTCCCACACCCGCGGTCGGAGGGGAATGCAATATGGATGAATTGGTCAGGGAGATTTGCGTACGCTTTTCCGCCTCTCCCACTCATTCCACTAGTAGTACTCAAGCTCAGACAACAGTCCCTCAAACTAATACTAGTGGCCCCACATGGGCACGCCAGCCATGGTTCACCACACTACTAGATCTCTCACTGGTTCCACATCAGAAATTACGACTCACACCATCCCTGTTAACACAGAACCATGGAGAAATAAGGCACCCAGAACCAAGCCAGCTGAATTTGGCAATCTGGCTCCTGAGGTCTTAGAGTTTGGCTACTTAAATTTACCACCAGAATGTATGAACATAATTAAAGAAGCTAGAAGACCCACCACTAGAGCATGTTCTGCTGCTAAGTGGAAAAGATTTGCAATATATTCTAACAACAATAATATTGATCCATTGGATGCTTCCATCCAAAATATTATTTACCTTCTACACCTACAAAGGTCCAATTTGGCTTACTCTTCCATACGACTGCATCTAGCAGCAATTGCAGCCTATTTACAGAATAGACAGCACCTATCTCTCTTTAGAGTACCTGCGATAAAAGCATTTATGGAAGGATTAAAACGAATAATCCCACCTAGGTTACCACCTGCACCAGTATGGAAGCTGAACATTGTCCTTACAAGACTCATGGGACCCCCGTTTGAGCCTTTACACAAGTGTGAATTGCAATTCCTAACATGGAAAACTGCATTCCTTGTTGCCATCACCTCTCTCAGAAGAGTTAGTGAGATACAAGCATTCACAATAGAAGAACCATTTTTTAAGATACACCCTAACAAAGTGGTTCTTAGACCTAACCCAAAATTCCTGCCAAAGGTGATTACTCCTTTTCACCTTAACCAATCAGTAGAGTTACCAGTGTTTTTCCAAAAACCCGACTCTGTTGCAGGAAGAGCCCTACACACCCTAGATGTTAGAAGAGCTCTTTTATACTACACAGACAGGACTAAATCCTTCAGAAAGTCAAAACAACTATTTGTATCTTTCTGTTCACCACACAAAGGCAATCCCATATCTAAAGGTGGAATTTCCAGATGGATTGTAAAGTGTATTCAAATATGCTATCTAAAGGCAAAACGTACACTAACAGTTCCTCCTAGAGCGCACTCCACTCGCAAACTAGGAGCCTCTATGGCTTTCTTAGGAAACATACCACTAGAAGACATATGTAAGGCAGCAACATGGTCTACCATACACACCTTCACTAAACACTATTGTGTTGACGTGCAAGCCAAGCAGCAAGCTGCAGTAGGCCAAGCTGTCCTTAAAACACTATTTCAGTATGCTGCAACGGATACAGGTGACCACCGCTAGGGGAGACACTGCTGCACAATCGTTGCTAAATGTACAACCTGCAGCTCATATGCCTCGAACGGAATATGCTACTTACCAGTATGCATCTGTTCTTTGCATGTAGAGCTGCAGAGTTGTACATGCCCTCCCGCCTCCCCGGGACTTGTATCCGTTCCAGTACTCATCTTACTTAGATGCACACGCATGGATATCCTTTTCTCTTTACTTCTACTAACTCCATCATTTCCCATCATGGCGAAAAACAATCTGAGGATGGAGTCAATGACCATGCGCAGTATTGTCAAAGCGAGGAGTCACCTATCTCGTGACTACAAAGACTTCTTCCAAGAAGACAACAACAACCTGCAATCATCCGAGCCCAACACCAGGTGGCTATCTATTGCTAAATGTACAACTCTGCAGCTCTACATGCCAAGAACAGATGCATACTGGTAAGTAGCATATTCCTTACAATGGACTTACAAATAAACTAAATATGTAAAATGGATATACTTCAATGTCTACATGTTTAGGGGAGAAGCATATGCACTTTAGCACTGGTCAGCAGTGGCACAGTGCTCAGAGTCATATGGTCAACAAAAAGTACAGCAAAAAGAGGAGGTAAGCAGGCAAAAGGTTATCAGGAAGACCACCCTGAGGATGACAGGACTAACATAGCCCCTCTTAAATTTTGTAGATTAATTGACATGAACACTGATTTGCTCCTTCGCTCTCTGCTCTGACTTGGTCATATCTATGTCAGGGATTATGGTCACTGATGTACAAATATAGTAATATTGTAGTGACCTCAGGATAAGTACTTCCATTAAATGCTATTACAAATTCATCTTTCCTACATCAGAACATGAAAAGGCTGATAAAGCCTGGGAAAGCTAAAACTTGTAACCACTGGACTTGTAAGTCGCCAACCTATTATATCATTTTGTTTTGAATCTCTAAACATTTAAACCCTTTCATTTTAGCAATTACTGTTATTAGATAACCATTGTAAGCTGTTGTTGTTCATTGTTGAAATTCATCTTTTTTGTTTGCATGTGTTTTTTTAAGTCATTAACCTTTATTGTTCCTTTATGATTTACAGCACAAAATTCTGCAAATGCAGATTTTGCAAACTTTGAAGCTTTCGGACAGTCTAGTGGTTCGAGTAATTTTGGAGGTTTCCCCACAGCGAGTCAGTCTACTTTTCAGCCCCCAAATACAGGTAGAATTGCTTGAGTGTTTTCAATCTTAATGAGCAAAAATTAGTTCATTTTAATTATTCCTATAAATTTAATACTATCAATTGATTACTGGTAAAATCCAAAATGTAAAGCTCTGGGGAAACCTTAAAGGAGTCTTCTCCAATCCAATTTTTTTTGGCAGACTGTCTCCCTTAACAGGACTCATTAAATACTTTATTCATAAGTATGTTTCTAATTTGCTTTAGCTGACCTCTAGGTAATTTCAAAGTATTGTTTGAAAAATCTGAGGAACTAACCATTGTCTGAAAAATTGTTCAGGGAGTACTTTTACTCCTTCGTTTTATTTTTTTTACTGTTTTTACTGTTGTCATATTTTTTCTTTTACTTTACAAGTTTCATTTCTCCAGTGTTCATATTCATGCTAGGATATTCTTCAACGGAGAGACTAATTATTAGTAGCTTACTGCAGTTGTACTGCCTTTTGATAAATTGTTTTTAGGAGCTGAGCCAGATGATGCACTGCCTAGTACTAGTAAGGCTTCCCGTAGGTGCCTCTCACTAAAATAAAGTGCATTTTTATGTTCATGCTTTTGGAGATTTGTTGAAAAGTTATACATTTCATAACATTTCACTTCTAAATACTTTGGTTTAAATGTGCCATGTTGCCAGCTCTGATGCTACTGCCCATATCCCACACATGAAAATGAAAGTTCTAAGTAGCATTCATCTGTCTTGTTTTGTTTATGAAGACCCCTTATCTCCTTGATCTTCTGTCATGGGAGAATTATGTCACAGCTTTGTCCAAAAATGAAATAATTGGGGAAGCAAAGTGCACTTGATATTCTAGTGCAAAACCTGAATCAAGCAGTTCTTAGGTTTAGCCTGCCGCCATATATATTGCCCTGTAACAGTTTTTGACGAGTTTTAGCACTTTCATCTCTGCGTACCATATTGAAGTCTTTGCTTGTCTGTGATGTCTTACATGGCATCACTATCTAGCTGTATATATATATGTGTATATTTGTATGTATGTATAAGTATGTATCTTTAAACACCCGTTGCACTAATCCCAAAAAGGGGCGCCGGGACACAGCCCCAAGTTCCTAGTGGAAATTAATTTTTTCTCGGCACATGCACCATGACGCCTTTCGGCCTGAAAGGCCTTGATACAGTTTTTTTTTAGTCAATGCAAACTAACGTATATAGACTTATATTCTTATTACCAAAGAAAATATCAGGTTTCATTTGTAATCATCATGCATATTTAAAGGGCTAGGAATTTTTAAGTTATCAAGAAATACTGTTGCTCATGCCAGGAAACTTCTCCGAAGCTGCATGGGAACTTGCCCATCATTGGTCAGTGAAGTACAACTCACCATCAAAAGTAATTTGTGTTTTCTCCACTATCCCATACAATTGTCTTTAATGACACACACATTCATAAACAATTCATCTTAAGGCAGCGTCTAAAGTGAACATCTGTTTTATTGCCATGTTGACTATGACAAGATCCTTTTCTTCTCTTTTAGTTTCTTAACCATTTCTTTTATCACTGAACTGGACTATCTAACTCTAAAATTCCTGCAGTATGACCTCTTGAGTTTTCCTTCTTATTGGTTTCATGGAGCAGTCCAAGAGACTTTAAACACGAAACTTGCATGCATGCATTCAAATTAGGATTATCCAATATGCTCCACTGGGACACATTTTGCAGGGTTTTCAAGCTGTGCCAACGAAATACATTTAAATGTAATTAATATAAATTGAAATCATTTATATAGTTTGTGATTATCCTGAAACTCATCTACCTTTGTGAGCCACACTGCAGAATCCTAGTTTAAATTGAGGTGATTCTGTCTACCAGCAACGACATAAACCTGCAAGGCAGACTGAGCAAGAAGATAACAGTACAGTCTCTATCATAATGTTCCACCAAAGTTGGTGCGGTTTAGTGCTGTACATCTCTAGACACGTGTTTCTGGATTTCATCCATCATCAGTAGAGATAAAAACAAGTTTATTCTGTGGTTGCTGAATAGGCTGCCAGAATCCTTACAGGTCCCAGTACCTCTCACAGGCAGGCGCGCATGTGCATCTCCACACGCTCGTCAGCTTAATGGCTCAAGGGAGCCTATTTAAGCAAAAAGGGGTGGGAGCACACTGCTTCACCTCCCAGCACAGTTCTCCCTTAGCATTCTGGTAAATGCAGATGCTTACATGCCTTGATTGTGTGCTTTGATGTCGCTGTGCTGGGTTTATTTGGTATAGAAATCCAGTTTTAGAACGATCTGATGATATCAAACTTCATAACCTTTTTGAAAATCCCAAGAAGAGAATATTAGCTTTAGAGAGCCCACCGTTACAAGTGAGTATATCCTTTGTCTTCATCTGTTTTCTTTGCTGACTTGTGCTGTCTACCTTTGTCCTTTCTGTTTGAACATTTTGCCATCTTTACTACTTTTTCTTTACATTTCTTTGCATTTTCTTTTCTGTTAACTTAATCCTCACACTATTTCTGGCTGTCCAGCGTTCAGAACGCTTTCATCCAGCTGCAGCATTGGCGATTTCACTGCGGCATTGTCACGCCAGGCTGCACAAAGTAAGTTTGTTTTCTATTTTGTTGAAATTTTCGCTTTTGCTTGTACGTTGTAGCCATCTAATTTATTAAGTTGGTGAACATTTAGTAGTGGGCATTTTTTGCAACTGTCATACATTTTCATAACCTCTTTCATTTGTTTATTTCCATAAGATCGTTTTCCTTCTCTAATTGTTAAACACCAGGCTGCATATGTGTGGAAGAGGTTTAGTCCTTTAGGAGGGAGAGGGGATTCTGGCATTTGTATTAGTGAGTCAGCAAGCTGTGTAAATAGAATAACATGGATGACTGCCGTGCCCGCCACTATTTAAGACTTTTTTGCCTCAACATGATGCCTAGTCGCTTACTCACGTTTTTGCAGTTGCTTGATGTATCATTTTATTCATTTATTTTCTTTTTAAAACTCATTTCATGCTTATTTTGTGTTCTTTTACAGTGCTGACTTGCATTAAACTACAAGTTTAGCAATCGCATAGCTTCCATGAGTAGCCTTACTCTTGAACTCCAATTTATTTTCATTTCAGGTCTACTCTAGCTGTTGGCAGATATTCTGGTACTCATTCTTTAAAATATATATATATAGAGAGAGAGAGTTGGCTATGGCGCCCCCCGTAGGAGTATACATCTTCAACCTCATTTTATTGGCTGTTTTGTGTATCGTCCTGCCTCCTGTAGAGTGCTTTATTTGCAATGTGACTATTTTAGATCTAGCTACACTTGGGGTGGCCAACTTCTCCTCAGGCTGACTAGACTGGTCAGACCCCGTTCATCCATCCTCTGCCTGATGCGCTACTCACAAAGGGAGCCTTCTTGGCAGCTCCTTCACCACTCTTACAGGGAGTGCACTAGCTCCTCCTCTTCACTGCCTCTAGAGTGCTACACAGAGGGAGTGCATCCGGTGGATCCAGCCCCCCTCACCCCCTCTCCAGGTCTGGGAACCCTACCCTATAGTTCAGTCTTTAGCAGTGACGGCAGTGTCCTTGAAGAGCAAGGCTTCGATGTCCAAGGTATTGAGTCCCACAGCAAGAAATTGTGCCAATAAAGGCAGACTGGTACTATCCTTGCAAGTTCTAGATTTCATCTTGTGACATAAGTTAGACTGTTACTGCACCTTGTTCAAGACTCTACCTTTGAGTAATTTAAGTTTATGCTCAACCTAAACAAAAAAGCAGCTGAGCAGAAATTGCTCATGTTCCAGGACCTAATTGACTCTGCCACCCATTACCAAAACTGATTGATCATAGATTTCAGTTATAGTAGTGATTCTTTAATTTAGAGTTGAAATTTATCTTAAGGTGATTTCAGAAGTACAGAGTTCTTCTACATACTCCCTGATTCTTTCTATTTGTGTCTAAGATCCCTCATTTAGAAGGGTGTATTGGTGAATCCGAAGAGTTTTGTTAGCTTTGAGTTACTATATTTTGTGTTTGTACCATTTACATATGGCAAAAGGTTGTTACTACATCATATGAATTGTTGACAGTAAAGTTTGTATTGTTTCCCATTGTTCATCCACCTCACTTGCACAAATCTGGATTTGCTGCGTATGCGTTTATATATATATATGATAAGATCTATTTCTTTAACCAATTTAGCTGACACAACAGTTGATGGACAGAATGCAGAACAATGTCATACATTCATCCCAGTACAGAGATCTGGGCCTAAATCCATCATTTTTTTGCTCACCACCCCACCCAATTCAGACATGGCCATATGCAAATCAGCCTTGACCCTGTGCCTCATGGGAACAGTCCAGCCCGAACTGCCAAGCCATGTCTTCCTTGGACCGGAATCAAGCATCCTAGGACCGGTTTCTGGCTATCAGCGTCTTCAGCCAGGATAGCTTGACTCCAGTGGTGTGGAGAGCACGGACTCACGTCTGAGCATACCCATCCCACTCGGGGTGACAAATGCAAAAACAACAGTTGATGGACAGAATGCAGAACAATGTCATACATTCACCCCAGTACAGAGATCTGGGCCTAAATCCATCATTTCTTTGCTCACCACACCACCCCAATTCAGACATGGCCATATGCAAATCAGCCTTGACCCTGTGCCTCATGGGAACAGTCCAGCCCGAACTGCCAAGCCATGTCTTCCTTGGACCGGAATCAAGCATCCTAGGACCGGTTTCTGGCTATCAGCCGTCTTCAGCCAGGATAGCTTGACTCCAGTGGTGTGGAGAGCACGGGACTCACGTCTGAGCATACCCGTCCCACTCGGGGTGACAAATGCAAAAACAACAGTTGATGGACAGAATGCAGAACAATGTCATACATTCACCCCAGTACAGAGATCTGGGCCTAAATCCATCATTTTTTTGCTCACACATCACCCCAATTCAGACATGGCCATATGCAAATCCGCCTTGACCCTGTGCCTCATGGGAACAGTCCAGCCCGAACTGCCAAGCCATGTCTTCCTTGGACCGAAATCAAGCATCCTAGGACCGGTTTCTGGCTATCCGCCGTCTTCAGCCAGGATAGCTTGACTCCAGTGGTGTGGAGAGCACGGGACTCACGTCTGAGCATACCCGTCTCACTATTTAGAGGGCACTTTATGCAATCCGGTTTTCGGGGATCATGGGCCTTGAATCATTGGCCATGTTTCCCTTTATCTGCTTGATTGCTAGTATCCCACTGTGTTTATAGAATGACTAACCAGATTGTATTTTAAGGGTTTTAGTAAGTTGTTTAATCGTTTTCCCATTATCGCTGCCATAGTTGCTTTTTTATGCTCCTGTTTTAGAAATTGTACTCTATTTCTTTTATGTTTTGGTAAAAAATAGAACAAAGCTAAATTGAATTGAATTGCTGGCTGGCATTTTTGAGACTTCTACCCACTTGGGAATTATCCAGTTCTACCTTTGAATGACAAGCGCACCCACATGGGACTACATTATCCAGGAGGCCGCGCTGTTGGCCACGCCCCTCAGGGCAGGTGATAACTATCGAGCGCTGTCTTTCAACTACAACTACGCCACTGAAGAAGAGAGCATGGGGCTTTCGAAACGCGTCTGGCGTTCTATTTTATTGAAGTAACTGTCTGCTAAGCTATGCTGCCAGCATGTTTTCCATTAAACAAAGTGAATAATCAACGTCCAAGTGGCTGTCTTCAATGTGGGTTCCTGTTACTGTGTGGATATGTTGCGGCTGTTTCCCGGTCGCGAAGACAGCCCACTGCTGAACAGCAGGTCCTGACAGGCTCCGGTTGGCGTCTAGCACGAAGGATGGTTGTGGAGCTGGCGTCTTTGCAGGGTGACGCGCGCTCCTTTCATGATGGACACGAGAAAGCAGGGCAGCTGGCTGGCATTTTTGAGACTTCTACCCACTTGGGAATTATCCAGTTCTACTTTTGAATGACAAGCGCACCCACATGGGACTACATTATCCAGGAGGCCGCGCTGTTGGCCACGCCCCTCAGGGCAGGTGAGAACTATCGAGCGCTGTCTTTCAACTACAACTACGCCACTGAAGAAGAGAGCATGGGGCTTTCGAAACGCGTCTGGCGTTCTATTTTATTGAAGTAACTGTCTGCTAAGCTATGCTGCCAGCATGTTTTCCATTAAACAAAGTGAATAATCAACGTCCAAGTGGCTGTCTTCAATATGGGTTCCTGTTACTGTGTAGATATAAATATATGTAGATTAGAACTTGGGAGGTTCTCGCAGAAAAGTGTACAAAAAGAAAACCAGCTGCGTCATTCCATGCCCAGGAATCTGAAATTCAATATTCATCACTGAGAGCCTCCGATTGGACGAGCGGCAGTGACTATTAGCCAATCAGTGCAAAGGACGCCCTAGTATAGAGGCAGCGTCTCGAAACATTGGATGGCTATACTTGACTATTTAACAAGCTGCGAAAGTCCGATTGGGCTCTT
The DNA here is from genome assembly GCF_964261635.1 of Lissotriton helveticus. Lineage (NCBI taxonomy): Eukaryota > Metazoa > Chordata > Amphibia > Caudata > Salamandridae > Lissotriton > Lissotriton helveticus. Next base: position 530,794,015 of record NC_136072.1, read on the forward strand.
CAATCTACAGGGCATGAGCATAGTTGACTGCCGAGCTCCGATTGGCGGAAACTTCAGAGAGCGACCATCAGTTCCCCTTCTAAACATATATATCACTGTGGACGGCTGCTTAATGTAGAGCACGATTGTTCACCGGTTCTGTTTTAGAAGTGGGAGACGCGGAGGCAACTCTAAGAGTGATATAAACAACTCTTAATACAAGTAACGGTTTCTCCTTTTGAATTTAGGGTAGTAGTAAAACTTTCGTCCTTCGAAAGGCAAGTCAATAACCACTAGGCATCAGATCAGTTTGCCTGAAGCCTGACATGCCTGGGAATGGACGAGTGAGTCACAGCAAGCCCTTAAAGCAACCAAATGCGCTCCATTAGCAAATTACACTCTCCAATATTTCATGCATCAAACCTGTTTTGCTGTCTTTGGCTGCTACTACCTAGTGCAGCATGTATGATGTAGGTTGTCATGCACTCACCTGGTCCCAGCTGCAGAGACGACACTGGAGCCATTGCCAGACCTCCTATCCCTCCCGAGGACAATGCAGGCCAAGGAACTGAAATCTTCGATCTCACACTTTCATCCTGGGGTGTTAGGGGGTAGGGAAAAAATAAGAAAAGAGAGACTTGCTGTACTTAATCTGCTCAGCGGCTGTGTGACACTGCGTAACAAGATTTGTCACTTCTGAGACCTACATGTGCCAAGTAAATGTGCACTGGACCAGAATCTCTGGCTTTGCGATGATGCAATACACTCAAAATAACAAAAGGAGGCAGTTTCCATCAGTACACTAATAGGTCTCTACATACAATAAACATGAAATAATTTGAGTGACATAAACTAACATGTTTCATCAGCAGCTCGGCATGAGAGCAGAATAACCACAATCATAGATTAGATTTTGGCACTCCTAGGATTAAACTTTAAATACAGGTTGGCCTTACTGGCACTTTCCAGGATACACTCAAAGCAAAGGTTAGAGATACTTGCACTCATAAGAATACACTCTGGGCAAAGGTTGGAGTTACTTGCACCCCTCAGGATACATTTGGAACACGGGGTGGGGGGTACAAGGTTGATGCATATTAAACAGACTCTGGAGTGCTTTCTCTTGGCACTACTGTTCATCAGAGAAACACAGACCTAAAGTCTTTAATCCTTGTGCGGTGAAAATACTATTGTCAAGGTTGTAGGAAGAATCCGGAGTATAAACACACAAGAAGCGCCGGAGTAATTCTTTGAGAGAACATGGAGGAGAGGTCTATAGTCTTTGAAGACGGGACGGCTAGGTCTTGTTTACAACTATAGGATGTGTAGTGCACACTACCCTGATATCAAGTGTTTAGCCTGGTTTTTCCACTTGACTGAAGTTCAAAGATGATGTTGAGGCTTGGACTCAATAAGTTGTGGGGGTTCCGGAGTAGCTGTGCAGGAGGGAGCTAGGAGGAAGAATTCAATGGAGCTGGCGCCATGGGCGCAACCTGTTCTGATGGACATGAAGGAGCCAGGAGCGCTTCTTGGTTTTGGCAGGATTCTTCAGGTGAGGGGTAAGAGTGAAGTTTGTTCCGCAGGGAGCAAGGCCAAGCCAGGATTCGTGTTTGTTTGGGGTTTGTGTACCCTCTCGAAGGCTCAATGGATGTTGCTAGATCACGTGGGGCACATGGCCATCTGGAAGGTTCTCAAGCCATGGAGGAACACCTGTTAGTACCCTGTCTTTGACTTTACAGAATGAGCAGGTGCAAATTGTTGATTGGAGCCACATAACAGGAAACTAATGTATATTGTTTGCTGATGCTTGCATAATGGAAAACAACACCAAGACCTCAGTAATAGCCAGAGCAAGGCTTGCCATTGGCTCATGGGATTCTGGGGGAAATTTTCAGGGGTTCAATGGAAAACCATGCCCAGGCCCTAATCCCAGCAAGAGCAGTTAATACATTGGTTTACGGGATTTGGGGAACGTTTGCAAGGATTCAAGCACAGTGGAATTATTGGTGCTGAGGAAACCTCCATCATGAGGGTGCTGAGGAAACATCTGAGGGTGTTGAGGGAACATTAGTTATGAGGGTGCTGGGGGAACATCGGTCATGAGGATGTTGAGGAAAACTCAGTCATGAGGGTGTGTGTGTGGTAAAGCGCCATAGGAATAAAGCAACATGAGCCCTATATGCTGGACCACTACACAGGGGGTGCAGGAAGGGGTTGTGACATAAAGGCCGCAAGAGGGGATTTTGACATGAGTCTCCTGCCTCTCATCAAGATTTTCTTGTTTCTGCTGTGCTTGCTGAAGCTGTTCTATGGATGTAAGAGACTGCTACTCCTGTGTTGTACCAAGACGAGTTGGGGTGGGTTTAGAAAAAGCTTTGTTTGCACTTTAATTTTTAGATAACCTTTCTAATTTGGTTTTATTTTTGTCTGGTAAGATTGTATTCTAAGTAGATTATATTCCTTTTAGTGGAGGATTCATTAGTCTTTTATCTTATGAATCGATTCCCCTATAAATATGTGCCTTTCACAGATGTCTAGTATGGATGACCATTCCTTCTGGCAGGTGTGCACCTGGCTAGTTTTAACCTCTTTCGAATTACAATTATTTTAGTTCCTTGCATTATTGCACCTTATCAGAGATTTCTGAGCCACTCCCACCTGCTAACAGAACAAAAGCTTAACATGACTATTGGCATTGTAGAAGGAAAACATATTAGGGATTTTAAATCAGGCTTGTATGTTTCCAGGACTATAGTTCTCAAAGACCATTAGTTAACGCTTTAGATTACAGTCCTGGTTTCTGCACTTTTTACTGCTTGTTTAAGTAGGTTCTCCTTCTTACTTATTTAATTGTTTTCAGCACTCTAAGGGAAGAAACAAAGAGATAAGTTAGAGATGATACATGATCCTCGGGTCTCTGTGGAGGCTATTTTATTGTTGGAAGAAAACAGATCTGTTTTCAGCAACTGATGAGATTGAATTTAGGCGTATTAATGTTGGCGGTAATGTGCAATGAAGATCCAGATTAATGAGCATTATCTAAACATAAGCCACCAAAACTTTGCACCTAGCTTGACAAACGGCAAACAAGGAGTGGACCTGCCGCCTTGTAGATCTTTTTGAACAGAGCCAAAGGTGTTAAACCGTGCTCTTTTTGTTTAGCAGAATCCTTAGAGTATTTTCTAGGCTTTGGTGACCTGGTCTGTGCATTTCAATAACAGATGGCTCTATTAACCAGTATGGTGGTATTCAGTTTACCGACCTAAAAGAGAGCAGGGATAGAAAGCTGTATTTGATCTTCTAACTCATGTAAAAATAATGTGGGCTGATAGTTATGAACTTTGTAGCTTGATCCGGCGACTTATTAGTGATACCTGTTTACCTTGTAATGCAATAGCAGAGGTGGGCTATATTACAATGGACCTCCTTCCACTTTCATTTCATAAGTAAAGTGGTTCTCCCTCTGAGGTCCAATGTATGTTTCATGATATCAGAGGTTCTTATGATTCTTCTGCGCTCCAAAAAGTTAAAATATTCTTTTAATACTGCATTTTTTAAAGAGTTAAAGAAGTTAGTCCTCTCATAAACCTGTAAATCGTGTTCCAAAATCTACACAAGACCTGCTGCCCTCATCTTCACATAAACACACGTCTAATTGGTAAACAAAAGAGAATAGTATTTTGGAACATAGCACACTTACTGTTTTGGTGGTATCAAAACCATAACCAAACCCTTTTGTTCCCTCCACACCAGCTCATATGTACCTGAGCAAGACTGTTCTGTTGCAGTCAAGGTCTTGATTGCCTGCACTCTGAATAGAAGATCCCAGACTAATTTTTTACTTTGAGAAGGTCCATGAGCCTTAGGTTAATTCTGATGCAAATTATTCACTTGTAAGGTAACCCCGTATTTTATTCAATGAGCCTTCTGCTATCCATGATTTGAAACCCCCCAGTTCTCTGCTAGTTTTAAGTGTCTTTCTATATATAGACATACCCTTGCGAGAGCTTCAGTTGTTTGTTGAATGCCTCTAGAGTCTTAAACCAATGTTGTAGTTTGACTAAATCCACCTTATTGACTTTAAGGCTACTCCTTTTTAATTTTTGCCCTACTTGTCTTTAGAAGCATCATCTGGTTTTATAATTGGAAGCTCTTTCGTGTTTTGGGGATTCTTCAGACTTTTTCATTGCCTATGTTCATTGGAAAATGTCAGTATATTCTGCATATTACTTGAAATGTTCACTAATCTCCCATTTCTGCCTCAAGCCATTATCAACTCATTCTGGTGAGTAAATGGTCTTTACAAGTAATTAAACTTGGATAGGTATGGTATCAAGTTCAAATCACATAGTCTGCTGATCTGACAGTCTGATGTCAATAATTTATGATCGGTTATGTTGTAAGCGACTTCTGTTAAGCAGTGGCTTTGCTTAAACATTCAATGAATGGGTCCTCGAGGTGTTGTGACTTCTCCTGGTGTATGAAAGCGAGGTGTGATGAGGCAAATTGATCCCCTAGGTGAATCCTTTTTATGAGTCCGTGGTCAGTCAGCTTGGGATCAATAAATGGAAAAAATCTGTCTGCTTGATCCAGCAGGGGCATAAACACAAATAACAGGTTGACTATCTTCTGCTACCTTTAAATGCTCACAATTTCTCCGACCTACAGTGCTGCTCACCAGTGCTGCCGTCTCGAGGGCTGTTCATACTTTCTGCCCAAATCCATGCCCCTAATACTTTAGAATTACTTCTTGAAGAGCTGATTGTATCACCTACAAAGTGTTGCTGTATGTTGCAGTGTTTGGGAGAAAGCTCTCAAATCATATAAAGGCAACGCTGCTGGTAAAACTACTTTATGGTGACAAATTAGTAATGGGCATTGTTATGGCTATACCTCATTAGGGGTAGAAAGTATTAGGCAAACTTCAGCATGGGCACAGGGGGGATTTCGAGCATACATGCTCATTTGTAACCAATGGTGACCATAATACCCACAAAGTTGGTGGGATCCCACTGTTGAGTTCTCAGTCTTCAGTTGCCACTGGCTATTTCATTCACTGTCCTTTAGTTGAAAAAATCAAATGCACATTTATTTATTTATTTATTTTATGTAGTTTGTAGAGCGCACAGCTACCCCCGAAGGGGTGTCCCGGCGCTAGAACCTGAACCTCCAGAGGAGAGGAGAGGAGCAAGAAGGGGAAGTAGCGTAGTAAATCAGAGTCCAGAGAAGAGCCAAGTTTTGAGTCTGGCCCGGAAGATGGGTTCGGAGGGACAGAATCTAAGATCGACTGGCAGCGCGTTCCATAGTTTTGCCGCAATGACGCTGAACCCTCTGCCACCCATTCTGGATAGTCTGAAACGGGGAGAGATCAGAAGGCATAGGTCATTGGATCTCAAAGATCTGATGGAACGGGATATTGAAACACGTTTTTTCAAGTAGTTTGGACCGCGATCGTTGATGGCTCGGTGAGTCAGAGTGAGGATTTTAAACTGGATACGGCTGGCCACAGGTAGCCAGTGCAGTTCCTTACGATATGCGGCAACTGATTGACGATAGGGAATATTGCCAATCAGTCTGGCCGCCGCATTCTGCACAATCTGCAGCCGGTCAATCAGGTATTGGGGAGCACCAGCATAGAGGCTATTAGCATAATCCAGGTGGGACGTGATGAGGGCATGGGTAACTGTACGGCGGGAGTCCAGAGGAAGATAGGGGAGTATTTTTCTAATCATGCGCAACTTCAGGAAGCAGGCAGAGGTCACTTTATTAATCTGAGTCTTGCATGAAAGGGAGTCGTCAAACTGGAAGCCCAGGTTGCGGGCCGAGTGGACGGGAGAGGGGGCGGGATCAAGTGCCGCGGGCCACCACCAGGAGGAGGGGATGGAGTTTTTCTGGTTAAAAAACAGCACCTCTGTTTTGTCTGCATTGAGTCTTAGATGGTTTTCAGACATCCAACCACTGATGTTGTTGAGGCACAGGCGGAAGTTGGAGAACGCGGAGTCAGAGTGGTCTCTGAAGGAAAACACTAGCTGGGTATCATCAGCATAGGACATAGCAACATTGCCTTTAGCTTCCATCTTTTCCTTTTTAGGTTTCGCCTAGCATTGCAGCGTGCATGCGCTTCTCTCTCTGGCGAGATATATTGTAGATGAGATTTCAGAAGGGGACTTGAAGCCCCGCCCAACATTTTCATTGGGTTGCGTCAGCGTTTATGCTAAACGCTGGCTTCCCATTGAAAATGATGCTTCTTGGTCACTGCCCTTTCTCCTTTTCATCCAGCCCATCTGGACTGGATCGTCTGCCTTTCAGCTGTCGTGAGGCATTTTCTTATCTACAGGGAGCGTGTAGGTGGGATCATGTTTCTGAAGTCTTGTTTTATTGTGGCTTGCACGGGCAGCCTCTCCTCGCTTCAGTCCCCCTGCCCCCTCAGAGCACACATCCGCTCAGGGAGCCTCTCCTCGCCCCACCACCCCCTGCCTCTGAGCATTCGTAACTTGTTTTAGATGCATGCGCATATTGCACCATGATGCGGTCACGTTACTGTTTTAAAAAACACATTTACTGATTTTAAGACAGAAATGTGTCAAGAAATGTTTTCTATTCTATCGTGGTCACTCTGTCCGTTTGCCTATTTTCGAACAATTTTCTAAGGCTTGTTCTTATGGTCCTCAGGCCTGCCCGTGAGAGGAACCCCACCAAAAATACGCCCCACATGACCGTTTCATGCTGGCCCAGGCCATCTGGCAGTGCCAGTTTTCCTGAGAAGCCAGCCCAACACAAAGTCTGACAATGCATGCCAGGAACAAATGGCATACTTAGACGAACATGGCAGACCGAAGTGCTGACACTCGAGGCAGTAACGTAAAAAACAAAGAAAGGGAGTGAGTGACGCAAAGGCACCACACTGGTCGATATACACATTCCCACTTGTGACAGACCGATGGAATAGGTTAGACTCTTTGATCCAAGAGGCGCAGACAGCAGCCTTCTATGCGCTTGTGCCTAGAAGCTGAATGTCTGTGAGGAGGTTTCAGCGAGAGCCTTTGTAGCAGGCCGCGTGCATTTATCGGTGGGGGCGGGGAGGAACCATGCTGTGCTGGTTTTGAAAGAGGAGCAGGATGAGCCCCCGTTGACATGGTGATTCGCCCCCCCCATACACGGGAGGAGTGTGATGAACCCGTTGTAGGTTTGTGTCCATTGACATGGTGATTCCTCCCCAGCAGGAGAAGTGTGATGGGAATCGGGGCAGGGTGTGGAGGGGGTTGGGGGGGAATGGGGGTAGATATTTTCGGGCAAAGCAATCTCACACCTACAAGCTGCTGGCCCTTGATGTTATTGCCTGTTTCTATTTGGTTGAATTAATATATATGTAAAACAATGGAGATTATACAACTCTAATATTAGTAACTTTCATTGCGTTTCATTTTAATATACGTAGCTCTCAGTACAAAAAGGGTGGAGACCCCAATCTATACAGAGCCCAAGCCAAATTCGAATTTGCGTAATGCCAGCATCAATCTACAGGATTGTCATATTTCAAGATGCAGCAAGCTGAGAAAAGCTAGTTAAGCATTTTGCTCAGAACTCCTGCCAAGGCAGTTTTTGCTTTCTCACGCATCTTTGAGGCACTGCATGTTTGCTACAAGGTCCGTAAATTGAAACCAAATTAAATTATTGGCACACACCACCTAACTGACTTTTATATTTCATGTATACGTTCGTGCCATAAAGTTCTGATCCACATTTATTTTACCAAATGCTTTTTATTAGTATTTTGTACATGTTTCCATCAAAATTCTACTTGCACACCTGCGTTTTTATCAGCCATTGTAGTATAAACTTATGTACATTGTATTAACCCCCTGAACAGACCTAGTGAACTACCCTCTGAAAGACCACCCCACCAACCCCGGGAGGTGCTAGCAATTAAGGGCATTGTGAGCCAGATTCATGCTTGTGTGGCATGTTTGATCTGAGTGTCAGCATCTTGTCCGCCACTTACCGGAGAGCTATTTGAGAGGGTGGCTTGCCAGCAAACTTGGAGGGCTTGTTAGCAGTCTGCATTCTTCACTTAAAAAGCAGAGTTGAGGACCAAATGTTCACGACATCGCCATAGTCTCCCAAGCCACTGTTCTGTCACTGAAGGCGATTTTTGTTTCCATAGCATCACTAGAACCATCTTTGCTGTGACTAGAAGTTGGGATATTAACTTCAATTCTCTTGTTTTTGCATCATTCAATGCAAAAACTCACAACAGCTGAGCCGCTCTCCCTGCAGGCTCCTCCCTACTTGATTGTAGTTAAAACCCTCTTCCGTGGAATATCGCTGGGACACCTTTGTGCTTGTTTTTACCTTCAGCAGTTAACCTTCCCTGTGCCTTCAGACACTGCTCGCAGTACCCGCTACGCGGGTCCCGCTTCGTGAAGAAGACTCTGTGTCATCGACTCCAGGATTTTGGGAGAGGTTTTGTGAACGCTGCGCCCGTGTTGGTAGCTGTGGCGTTTTGGAATCTGTAGGGCTGCGAGCGAGTGCGGACGCAGGACTACTAGTCCCAGGAGCGCCCGCCAGCCTCAATTCACAACAGCTGAGCCGCTCTCCCTGCAGGCTCCTCCCATTTTTATACTAACTCATTAAAGCTAACAGACTAGTCCCGCTGCGCGGGAGCGACCGGGAGAAGCCCGGGACAAGGGCGGGACCGTCGGTGGCCGTCAGGGGCCGAAGGAGGCCGGGCAGGGCCCCCCCTCTGACGAGTTTCGCTACTTGGTGTGGTTATAGGCTTCCTAAATTTCTTTCTTTTTATGGTTGTTATTCCAGATTAATACTAAATCTACTTGGGGAAAATTGTGTTGAAACTTTGTTTGATACCCTCATCGGATACTTTTAATTTCCCTCCCCTATATTTATTACCATCCTGTTTTTTAGGTGATATTGATTTTAATTAATTATTTTAGTAATGTCTAGCTCTAGTCCTAACCCTCTCCCTGATCGTGTGAATATATCTATTCTTGGCCCCCTTGATAAATTCTTTGTCAAGGCGGCTAAGGACATTGATCGAGAGTTACTTCTAGCTGAAAGGAGGGCTGAGCGTCGTCTGTCAATCGAGTCACTAAAGAGGCAGGTTCCCCCTCCTAGTAAACCGAAATCTCCTGTAAGCACCATAGAACAAGTAGAGACAGATGCGGAGTTATTCAATACAGATAGTATACCTTTAATTTTCCAAGAAACCACGTTATCACCAAGGGTATCGGATGTAGTTGTTGATGGTACTATTGACTTGTCCCCGGTATTAACTAATAACCTTATAGATCTCAATACACCTCTTCCCCAGGAGATTGCTGCTCATACTATTAGTCATACTTTACCTCCCCCACTAAAGATACAAACAGAGATTGTGACGTTGCATGCTTCTCAGCCTACTATTAAGAAAAACAAAGCACGCGACAACCAAAAATCTAACAATGTGGTATCATCCCCAGTTAGGAAGAGAAGGAGAAAGGGAGGGAAAAGTAATAATGAGTCTGTAAAACCCATGGTTGCCCCCACGTGTAATAGCCTCTAAAGAAACTGTATTAGAACAAGCTGGGGGGAAAAGTACAGATGAGATAGAATCAATACAAAGGGATGTAGATGTCGGTAACATAAATACCCTTAACGACGGGATTTTGGAGGCTATTGAAAGTCTCTTAAAGGCTTTTATCCTTCCTCTTGTTGAAAGGCTTAAGAGGTTAGATAAAAAGCTGGATCTCCTTCTACCAGAGGTCATTCCCCCAGAGAAAACACTCCTAATTGCCCCAGGTATCTCAACTGAAAACAAAAACAGAAATACATCTAGGAAATCTGAAAATACCCAAATCAGTCAATATAATTCTTCTAAAAATACTGACATTGTAACTGTCAATAAAGAACCTAGTGCTCCAGCAGGCAAAACCGCTATGACAGCTTCAACAATATTAAGTAAAGGAAAAATGCCTTTAGTAGTTTCGAAGACTGTCCATAATAAGATACCCTCTACCCAAACAAAATTTCTTAGCAGAGGTAAACCAAATCATAAAAATATTGTAGATCTGCCACCGGACTCTTTTAATTTTGTCATTGTTCTAACTGGTGTCCCTCCTGTCTCAGAGGGAGTGGTGGAATCTAATGCCAGTCTAAGGAACAAAGTGATTCACTGGTTACGCTTGAACAGGCCACTACCCTCACACCTGAATGGAGACATTGTCTCAGTTAGAAGATGTCAATGGGTGGGTATACGCCCCAAGGATATAGAGGGTGATCTGGTTATAGTTACTTTTCGGGATTATAGGGTGGTATCTTATATAAGTGACTGGTTTGTGTGTGGTAGCAATGGGGGAGTGTCAACCCGGAATTTAACATATTTCTATCCACAAAACATGTTGTTCCCCTCGAAGGGTTATCGGAATGACTTTGGGATGGATCTTCCCTACCAACGGAAATATTTTAGGAATCAACCTACTCCTAACAGAAGTGCTGAATTTTTTCCTTCATTGAGTCATCCTGATGTTTACTCTGGATCAAATAACCACTTTCCCACAAACCCAAAAGAATTCTGGAATATTCCGTTATCAAATATGTTTCATCCACTGACCCCCATGAACCTAAATGACTGACTGAACCCAACCTTACAATTAGAAATACCAGCTTGGGATAACAAGTCTTTTCCTATCCCCCTGGATAAAGTGAAATGTAATTCTCACTTGGATGGGGGTTGTAGGGAAGGTACATGTATACCTGATGATATAAAAAATTATCAGGAACTAGATGTGGGAATAAATGGTATACGAAACATGTTAGAGGGGTGTGACCCACCCCATCTCACAACGAAAAAACAACAGAAAAAAGTAGGTAACCAAGAGGAGTTTAATGGCTTTCGTTTAATCTCCTGGAATATAGCTGGCCTTGGTCGTAGATTGGAGGATCCAGTGTGGTTAAAGTATGTCGACTCTTTTGACATGGCCTGCTTACAGGAGACATGGAGTACAGCTGATCAGAGTTTGGATGGGTTCCAAATGTTTAATGTCCCTGCAATACCATCGCAATCAGGGAGAGCAAAGGGTGGGTTAACGACAGCGATCTCTGTAAGCCACAAATCAATATATGTGAGTAGAGTGTTGGAATCACCTTGGTACCAATTACTTATGATTAAGGGTTTATTCCCGGAAAATCTTCTTCTTATTAATTGGTACTATAATATATTTGATCCCCATGAAACTGTAATTATTGACAATTTACGGGAGGAAATTATTAAGGTGACAAATAGTGTTTTCCCTCTTTCAATTATATGGTTAGGTGACTTCAATTGTGAGCTATGTAAATTCAGTGGGTCCAGGGTGTGTGGTATGTTGGATCTAGCTGACCAACCTATGGCCAATTTTACCCATTCCAAACAAGGGGAAGCTCTAAATAGTATCATCATGAATAATGACCTATGTATCCTAGATATGTCCAGTTTCTCAGCCCCATCTAATATACCCACCTTTCAAGGAACAGGGGGTAGAATGAGCACAATTGATTTTGCTATGGTCTTTAGGGAGTCTTCTCATTTCTTGAAGGATTTTAAAATTGAGGCGAACCTAGCTAGTGACCATAATCCCCTAATCTTGAGTTTTAATTTGGCTCTTGGGAAAAGACCGTGCCCGGAACAACCGATAATATTTAGTCGAAATAAAGGTATCACCTTAAGGTGGGACAAAGTAGAAGTAAAGAAATTGGAAACGGAAATTTTTAAGGAAAACGCAGATCATATAGAAGCTTGTTTGACACCTATAGCCGATCCGATTTATGTAGTTAATAGTTTTGAAACACTATTGAGTAATGTTGCCTCACGTCTTGTAAAGACAGGGGGGAGTAATCGACAACAAGGTCCTAAATGGTTTGACGCTGAATGTTCATCTGCCCAAACCTATTTAACAAAGGCCCTTCGCCAGGAACCACGTGATAGAGAAATGGTTAAACTGGCTAGGAAAAGATATAGGGAGGCTATTAGAAAGAGGAAAAATGATTTGAGGACTAAAGCATGGGATGACCTGGATAAAGCTGTTGATCTAAGGGATAATAGGCTTTTTTGGGAGACAATAAATAGGCCTTTTTTTAAAACAGGGGAAGACTATACAATTCGAGTACATATTCCTGAAAATTCCTGGGTAGCGCATTATAATAAAATCTTTAACCCTAATGAAATAACCCAAATTGCTACCATGGGAGATGGTGAATATGGTGACTCTAATATGGAATCAGCTAAACTACTCAGCGATTCACTTACGCTTGAGGAATTGGAGTTAGCTTTGACTAAGAGGGCCGCTTTAAAAGCCCCCGGCCCTGATGCAATTCCCCTAGACCTATTTAAACATAACCCGAAGGTCTGGTGTCCATTGCTTCTGAACATTTTTAAGGCAGTAGTATTAGGGCAGATTCCGACCTCATGGAAAGAGGCGGTTGTGGTGCCTATTTTTAAAAAAGGAGATAAGTCGGACCCACGCTGTTATAGGCCAATATCGTTAATAGATGCCTCCTGTAAATTAATGGGTAGGGTGATATTGGCTCGTTTGGAAACTTGGGCAGAATCAACTGGGCTCATTGTAGAATCACAGTATGGGTTCAGAAGAGGGAAGGGAACTACTGAACAGTGCTTGAATTTAGCACTGATTATGGGCAAGTATATGGGTGCCAAGAAAAATCTTATTTGCTTGGCATTCATGGACTTGTCCAGCGCATTTGATACAGTTTGCAGGGATAAATTGTGGCGTATGATGGGGGCTATGGGGTTTGAGGAGCCTTTGGTAACTCTGCTCTGTAGGTTACAGACCGCCACAACTGTCAGAATCAGATATGGTCCAGGAGGAGAAAGAACCAGACATATTTTTTCTACTGAAGGTGTCCATCAGGGATGTATTTTAGCTCCCTTTTTATTTCTGGTTTACACAAATGGTTTAGAAGTTTTTTTGATTGAAACTGGCGCTGACTTCCCGAAGATTAATGGGAAAAAAATCCCAATGTTGTCATATGCTGATGATACTGTCCTGATGACCCTTACCCCCAATAGCATGCAGACTTGTCTGAATGCCTTTGATACGTTTATGGGAGAATTAGATCTTGGGGTTAATTTTACTAAATCTTTTGCCATGACTGCGGTTCAAAAAATACTAAAATCCGCAATTACAGGGTGAGGGATTCTGACATAGAGAAGGTTGATAATTTCAGTTATCTGGGTAACCTTTTTAACAAAAAACTGAACTGGGAACCACTGATGTCAACCCGAGTTCAAAAGGTTTCTCAGTCAATTGAAGCTATCTTTCGCTTTGCTAGTAAGTTAGGACAACGACGTATAGCTGAAATGATATCTTTGTACAAAGCTAAATGTGTTTCTGCTATGACTTACGGTGCTGGTGTTTGGGGGTCACAAAACTGTGAAAAGATACAGATCATGGAGAACAAATTCTTAAAACGTTTATTATCTGTTCCGTCGGGTACTTCAAATATATTTTGCCATGGTGAGGTTGGAATTGAGTTTGTACGTGATACTATTCATATTGCACCCTTGGTATTATGGTCCAAAGTTTGGCAATCTGATGATTTCAATTTGACAAAAGAAATTCTCTCAGATTGTCTTAAACTTGAACATTATGGGGAAATCCCATGGCTTCGTTATGTTAAGGATACTTTTTATAAAATCGGGTTAGAAACTATTTTTAGAAAACCTGATATGCTTAAAAAGGATACCAAGGAAATTATAAAAAAAGCGTATAGCCTTAAAATAGGTACCTTAAAAATGAATGAACAGGTATTACGTGTTCAGGGAAGATTAGTGCGACCATTTTATTTAACATACATCATGAATACTCAAGGGCGCTTTTATCTTACAAGGTTTCGTCTTGGTACCTTACATTTCCTCTTTGCTTTCCCAGAGCAGGCAGGTTGGAGGGAAAAGTTGCCCTGTTGCCCTTGTAATAATAAGGTCTCGCAAAATACCCTGCACCTTATCCTTTTTTGTACTTTGTATAAGGACCCAAGAAACTCTTTCATCAGACCATTACTATTATCCCTCGGAACGTCTTATTATAAAGAAGGTTACGAATTTTTGTTATCACTTTCAAATGTAAAGATCTGTAATGCTGTATTGAATTTCATTAGATCCGCTCTTGTAATCAGAAACCGCTATTGAATATATCTGTGGAAATCAGAATTATGTATCATGATGTTTCTATAAAATTAGATAGAAATGTTTTGTGATTTTATTATGGTTTATGGTTTATGTATTTTTATTTTTTTAATTGATGTATACTTTTATGATTTCCATGAGGAATCGAAATAAAGTTATTTGAATCGCATCATTCAATGCCTTGGGCTCAATTAGAACATCCTGTCAATACATGGAGTGCTGAATCCATATGTGGGACTGACTTATTGCATTTTAGCAGATCTCTCCACTCAGTGACCCACACGTCCTCTGTGATGGTTTTGACTGAAATTCATTCCCAATTATTCTTCGGTCTCTTTATGACTGGCTTTAGAGCAGTGCGATCGGTGCGGCTGCACTGGGTGCTGACCTGTAGGGGGGTGAGGACCTCAAGGGGGGCACTGTGTTTAGCAATAATGTAGGATTTTAATGCACCTGCTGCAGAGTTTGTGTGTCCAACTTTCAGGCAGCAATAAAAATGACATAATAACTCTTATGATGAATGTTTCTGCTAGAGAGAGAGAAATCCGAGTTTTTTTCTAGTGGCAGGATTGACTCGCCATAAAGTAGCACAGAGGGTTAATATGCCTGCTGCACAGAACAGATCTATATTTTAGGTGGAAAGCTGAGTGGAATTGTAAGGTCAGCCTTTACCAGCGCTTTAAAACAAATGAAATGTATTTGAGAGAGGGGCTATGGAGAGATGAGTGACACTTTTGTCCAGGTGGTAGTGAGGGAATACAAGGAGGAGGTCATATGAGGAGGGGGATGCCAAAAAGCATTGTCGCACCGGGCTCCATCATCTCTAAAGCCGGCCCTGGGTCTCTGGTAGTAAGCCAAAATAAGTATAGCCTTTCTGTTCTCCATTACGTCCTCTGTACATGGGAGTAGGAGGCAACATTTGGTTCCATGATGTGCAGTAAGCCCACCATCAATCAATAACATTCTGCCCACCATATTCATCCATATTTTGTGCCATTGTATGCAACGGGCATAGGGGAATTCTTGACCTATCAAGGATACTGTCTTTCTGAAAATGGAAGGCCTTCGCAAAAGTGATAAATCTATCTGCAAATCTCTTCAACAAGTGGCCGGTCTTCTCATTGAAGTGCACCCGGCCTTTGCTCAGGGCCTATATCGTACCTTACCCTTCCACTTAAAAAAAATCCCACACTTTTGCATATTTTCTTTTCTTTTTTTGTTATCGATTAACCTGGGATCGGTCGTTACAAAGGGAAAACAAACGTTTTGTGGGCCGAGTCAAAGGCTTTTATTTATTTTGTGTATGCCCACCTGCTGACAGCTCACATGCGCTTTGCTATGGCGACGATCTTTTGTGTCTTTTAAAAAACAAGCATTTGCAATGCAATAGTTCTCACACTGTGCCACTGGATTCAAGCTAGCCTGGCTGATGAAGGGTAAGACCCAGAAACCGGTCCCAGGATGCTTGTTTCCAGTCCAGGGAGGACCTGGCTTGGCATTTCGGTCTAGACTGTTCTCATGAGGCACAGGGTCGAGACTGATTTGCATATGGCTCGGTCTAAACTGGGGTGGCATGGTGAGCAAAACAACAATGGCTTTAACCCAGATCTCTTGACTGGGGATGAATGTATTTATTCAGCATTCCGTCCATCATTTGTTTACATAGCACGTTTCACCCTAAGTGGGATGGGTTTGCCCAGACGTGGGTCCCTTGCGAACTGTACCACTGGATTCAAGCTAGCCTGGCTGATGAAGGGTAATACCTTTTCATGCAGCTCCTTAATCATACCCCGTCACCTTCTTTCTACTCCTCACAATGTTTGGATCACAGCCATTAAAGAGGACAAGTGGGATGGGGAGCCAAGTTTGGGTTAGCCGAGGGCGCTATCTGAGAAAAAGCGAGCTCTGATAACCACACACCATCAGGCAAGGGCACATACCTGGGAAGAATATTTTATAGGCCTCCAACACAGTTCAAAACTGTCACTAGTACAAATGCAATGCAATAATTTCGCAGTTACAGCAAAGTGAGCTATTGCCATTTTGCATTACACCATTTGATTAATGCTTCACAAAGAGAAAAAAAACAATGACACTTACAATGCCAATAGCTCAAAATAATGTAATTGCGAGACCTATTGCATTGTAAATGTTTGTTCAGGTATGCTTTTAGATATCTGACATCTGACTATGTACCTCGCTGCCTAACATTTTGGTTCTAGTGATCCAGGAGCCTCCTTGACCTTTTGCTGGCATGTGCATGCTTTCTTGTCAGATGGTTTTTGAGTATGGTGAATCCCTGAATCTGTTATATGTGATAGGCGTTCTAAATGCTTACATCTTTATTTTGTAAAACGAAATGAGTTTTTCATCAAGTATGGTTCAGCAGAGTTTTACAATTTAGAAATTAATACATGCACCCTTTCCAATACAACAGAAAATAATGTATAAAATATGAACAAGCTGGTAGTTGAAAATGTGCATTTTGGCACTGATCATTGCCTACTGCTGTCTGTTTTCAAAGACTGGGCAATACCAATAGTTTAGTGGGCCCTTAGGCCAGCCCATTGCTACATTGATTGCCTTTTTTTTTTTTTGTCGCTTGCGTCTTATTAGAAGTCCTTCCTCACACTCCTTGTCCCTTCTCTGGGTCCTAGTCTTCGTGCTATCGTTTGATTGGATGACTTCTATCCTTCCAAAACTTGACATTAGTGAACTACTTTTCCTTTTGTTTCCAGCATTGTGTGCAAGTATTTTCTTATCTCTTTTGTGTGCTGCTACAATTTCTCATATCTCCACCCTTGTGCTCTGTTGCTACCCTCAAACTCGTTCTTTGCTTCCACCTGTATTTTCGCTTTTTTCACGTCGAGCCTAGCGGCAGCGCGCATGCACTGCTCGCTCTGCGAGACTGCTGCAGTAGAGTATGGGAGAGCAGCTGAGCCTACTCTCCTCCCATAATTTTCATTGGCTTGTCATTGTCTTTCGTAAATACTGCCTTCAGATTAGTTAATAGGCTTGTTAGTCCCTCCTTATGACAGGCTTGTTTTCATTTGTACCCTCTCATGGCAACTGGCCCCTTTACTTCGATTGTTTCATGGGACCTGTTATTTATTCTGTAAGCACTATTTACTTTATTGAGTTTCTCTAACTGCAGGCCGGACAAGCGCTGCTTCAGCTGAAACCGCTTTTGTTTTTTAAAGCAGCACGGCGACCCCCCGTAACACGAGCGCCTGCTTTCAATCACTTTAACCCGGCATTATCTCAGGTCTGTTTCAAGCCCCCAAGTAAAAGGGATTTTGATTTGATTAGCGAATTAAGTCCTGTGAATTCAGGTAGCACATAATCGTGTGCTAATGGGCTGAAGATGACAGCAGCACATCTGTGTTACATGTCATCTGTACTGGGTTGTTTTCAAAAGCCTGTTTTATTAACAAAAACGCCACCAATACCACCACCGCCAATACAGCCACTGCCAATACCGCCACTACCAATACAACCACCATCAATAACACCAATACCACCACCACCACCATCAGTCCGCCACCTCCACCACCATCAATACCACCACCACCATCAATACCACCACCACCATCTATATCACCACCACCATCTATATCACCAACACCATCTATATCACCAACAACATCAATACCACCACCACCATCTATATCACCAACATCAATACCACCACCACCATCTAGATCACCAACATCAATACCACCACCAATAAATACCACCACCAATACCACCGCCACCAATACCAGTACCGCCACCAACACAGTACCACCACCACCACCAATACCAGTACTGCCACCAATACCACCACCACCACCAATGCCACCACTACCAATGCCACCACCACTAGTACCACCATCAATATCATCACCACCAATACCACCACCACCACCAATACCACCACTAATACCACCACCAATACCACCACTAGTACCACCACTAATACTACTGGCACCGCCAATGCCACCACCGCCAATGCCACCACCGCTATCACCAACGCCCCTATCACCAACGCCCCTATCACCAACGCCCCTATCACCAACGCCCCTATCACCAACGCCCCTATCACCAACGCCCCTATCACCAACGCCCCTATCACCAACGCCCCTATCACCAACGCCCCTATCACCAACGCCCCTATCACCAACGCCCCTATCACCACCACACCAATGCCAATATCACCAATACCACTATCACCACTAATGCCACCACCACCAAAATCACCACCACCAATATCACCACCACCAATATCACCACTACCAATACTACCACCAATACCATCACCAGCACCCCTAATACCTCCGCCAGCACCACTAATACCAACACCAGTACCACCACCATCAATACCACCACCAATACCACCACTAGTACCACCACTAGTACTAAAGGTTTCAGCTAGAAAACATGGTTTCATTATCTTTATGACCATTATCTTGGATTTCCCTGTGCTGCTTAGAACATTATAGTCAAGCAAAGTAAGTTGGTTTTTATTGACAATGTGGTTATACTAACTTGAGTGAGTTAATCAGTCTGTTTATATTTTGAAATATCACAGAGTAATTTTTCTTTCTTTATATTTGGTTATATTTTGCAGGAGGAAGTGCACCATCAGCGAATGCTAATTTTGCTCATTTTGACAACTTTCCCAAATCCTCTAGTGTTGATTTTGGTACCTTCAACTCTGCTCAAAGCGGCACAACTGCAACAACTTCCAGTAATGTTGCAACAAATAAACCAAGTCTCCCATCCGCAGACAAATATGCAGCACTTGCTGACTTGGACAATATCTTCAGCACTGGCACAGGTATGCAATTACATCATATATCACCTACAGACTGCTGCGTAGTTATAACAGACCAAGTTAAATCCATTCTTGGAGTCCACCCTTATTTATATATTTCCAGAACTTGAAAAATGTTAGTTTTGCAAAAGCTTTTTAAAATAACTTAAACCTGTTGAACCCTTTCAGAAAGATAAAAATAAAGTGTGTTTTGTGAAACCGAAAAGCCATCATGAAGTCCTTCGCCCCCTTCCTTCTTTTGCATATTTTGTCTTATCAAAAACTTGCCCTCAAGGGGCTGCATACCCTCAATGCTGAGAGGGGTATTCAAGTTTCTGTTAGTGATGGTGACCTCTATAGCCAAGGGATCATGTGTTGTTTTGGGATGTGGTTCAAACCTAAAGAATTCTCAAGTTGCAGGACACAAGAAATTAGCATCCTACGGTGCCCATGTACATGTCTTCAAAGTTTTGATTGTTGTTTTACCCAAGTGTAATTGCTGCCTAACTATCCAGACTGTGCATTGGCCCTGTACGTGTGATTTGCCAATGTACTTTCTTGGCATAAATATTCTGGAGTCTAGTTTGTCTGCTGTGTATGACATGGATTGTATATTTGCTCTCCCTATGTGCCTGACTGTTTGAATATTGGGGGCGGTGTTGAAGACCTACTGTGTTGAATAAATGGTCAGCACATTATTATTCATTGGGTGGCTTTCTTGTTGATCACATTTGCTTGCTTCTTATTTAAGGGATTTCCTTTCTCTTCTTGTCTCTGCCCATCTCCGGAGCATACCTTCTTTACAGCCCTTTTGATTAGACGACTCGTATACTTCATTGTCTGACATCCTTCCTTGTCTGGTTGATGTTCTGAAGGATGAGGTTAACAAATCATTTGCAGTGGCCTCTGTTTAACTGTCACGTGACAAATATTAGTTCTGGTGAGTTCACTAGACTTTAGTCCATTCAAGATTGAGGTAAGTAAAATAAAACCATTTAGTTAGGCAAGTAAAATAGGACCATTAAGGTAGGC